>NC_062577.1:53265000-58065000 GCF_022837055.1 Prionailurus viverrinus | reverse complement strand
TGCACATCCCAGACATGAAAGCAGTTGAGAAACATGCAGAATCCTCCCCGATCTATTTCTTGTTTCACCTTACATCCCCTTCCACTTTGATGTCCGCAGACTACTTGAAAGAAAAGAAGCTAATGTGACCTCCTACCCTGGAATGCCAAGAAAAACAATTACCAGGGCAGTGGAACGCCGGGAGCGGAATGTGGACGCGGACGAGCTGGGCGAGAACGGGTGGGTTTCCGGAACCCGGTTCCGCCGCAGGACCGACCAGCGGGACCTCGTGCTGGAAGTCCCCGGAGCGCCCCACTTCCCGAGTTCCAGGGTCTCGCGACCCATTCCAGAGAGGGCGGGGCTCCTGTCTTTCCCTTAACCTCCGAGGCTTCAGGCTCTTAGCAGAGCTCCGGAAGAGCCCTGGAAACTTCCTGGGAGTCAAATAGACTCCCAGCCCTGAGCGCTGTAAGGATGGGGAGTGGAGCCTGGTGGGTAAAAGCAAGTAGGGGTGGGAAGGAGGCTGTCTACCTGCCTCCGGGGCCCGCTGCTAAGTGATGCTAACCGCCCCCCCCCCCCCCGCCCCCACCCCCAGGACACAGTGAGGCTCATCACAGAGCCCAGACCACTGACAGGGAGCCTGTGATGGCCAGTGTCTTCCCAGGTGCAGTAATTATGGCCCTGTGCCCCTTTCTGCAGCGGGGCCGCCCTGCGGACCGTGAAAGGCCGTGGGGGCCTTGAAAGAGGCTGCTTCGAGGCAGCAGAATTTCACCCTTACTGTGGACAACAAGGGCTGTCTTGTTGTGGCCCTTTGTCCCTGCCCTCTCCTCCCCTTGCTTACCAGGTCACAGTTACCGTTTTTCTTCAAACAAGCCAAACTACTACCTGCCGCAGGGCCTTTGCACATGCTGTTACCCCGATCTGTATTGCATGTGGCACTCAGCGTCCCATGTATGTACCGACCTGCACAAAACATGAAGGCCTATAGCCTGTCCTGCCTTCGTGCTCACACACACACACACACACGTGCACACACTCCTCCTGTCAGTGGAACACCCGTGTGTTGTAGCATTGCTGGCACTTTCTCCGCGTTCACTGCTCTGATCAGCTGCCCGCTCTTCAGAAAAGTCCTCCGCAGCCCCTCTAAGGTAGCAGCGTCTCCTCCCCAGCCCAGATCATCCTCTCCTCCTGCGCCGTGCACGCTTTTCTTTCTCCCGTGCTCTGCCTGAAAGAGAACTTCTTATCTGTGGGCTTCACTGTTTGTTTCTCTATTCCTCCCGCAGAAGGTAAACTCCGCGAAAGCAGGGGACTTTTTCACTCGCTGCCGAGTCCTGAAATCCAGAACAAAAGCGGACTGGGGCAGGAGCTGAGGGCAACATGCATATATATAACCAGTCACGAAAAGACCTTCAGATGCGCTTCTAGGAAGACATTCTCTGTAAGCCGGGAGAGGGAGGCTTGCTTGAACACCCCCCCCTTCCCCCTACTGTTCTGATTTCACGTGAACGGATCAGCGTGTCAGCGGACCTGCCCCCAAATCCAGGGCTGCACCGGTGAGAACACTAAGGATTCTTCTGAAGGAGGTAGGCTGAAAGAGGAGGTCCTTGCAAACGACTGCTCGGGGACCCAGAATGTAAACTTACACCCCCGCGTCAAAAGCACGCATTGAAGACGGATACGTCTTTTCTAAGTCATACCTCAAATTCCACCGTTTACAGAGGAAGTATGATTGCTGACAAGCATAAGCCACTCAGAAATACGACAGGAATTATGAACCCCGGTGGAAGGAGCCATCCTTGAGCTGGAAGGCTTGACAGTGGAATCTCGTTCTGTTTGCTCCCATATTTTTGTAACCATTGGAAATGTTTCTTTTCGGCCTTGACTAGAGGAGTGAGTCAGTGTGTGAGTCAGCCGGGAAAAGAGCTCATGCAACAGAAGACAGTCCCTTGGCACAGAAGGAGATTCAGCCCCCGGAGGGGAGCCCAGGAACCTGGGCTCTAGTCTCCCGAGTGGCGATGGCTCCCTGCACCGCCCAGACCTTCACAAGCCCTTCCGTCCGGTGAGGGACATTACTCGTGCTCCCCGAGGCCTCCGAGTCCCTGACCTTTCTGAGCACAGGGCGCTCAGAGCTAGACGTGTTCTAGCAAACTTGGCCGGCCGATGCAATGGGAACGGAATGACGTGCTTCTGGAGGCGAAGGTTTGAGAGCCGGCCTGGGGTCCCCCACGGGAGCCCGCGAAGCCTCGCGTTGAGATGGTGGTGGAGACGCTCAGTTTGGGTCCCAGAGTATCTGCCTGCATCCACAGGCTCCCGCCTTCCACCGTCCCTCCCTTGAGCCCGTGGCGGGTGGGAGAAATACAGCCTTGAGGTGCGTATAGGTTTATAAGAGCACACCCGGCCTTTCCGGAAAGCCTACACCTAATGAGGCGGGCGTACAAACGCAGACTCATTAGATGTCACGTCATCCTGTGGGGCTTGTTGTGCACTTGAGGGCACCGAAGTCCGTCCGGCAAGGCCGGGATCCAAAGGCTGATTCCAGAGCTGCCCTGCCTGATGCCCTCTCCGCCACGATGCTAGGACGTCTCCCCCTCTGGAAGAGACCCGACTCGTATGTTTCCCCCAGCCCCGTGGGGCCCGCGGCCCTTATTCTGGACCGTGACTTTGAGTTCGATCTGTTGAGATAAATAAACACGTGTTTTGTTTTTTCCTAAAAAGCAGCCTAAAGTGCAGACGCATGTGAACGAGTGAGAAACCGGCACTGCGTGGCCCGAAGGCGCCATGGGGCTGGGTGTGCAGGCCTCGGCCGGGCAGCGTGACAGCCAGGGGCTGACGTAAGACTGGACCGGGTGCTGGAAGACGTGGGTCCCAGGCCCGGCCCGGCCAGCCTTGGTGAGTCACTTTCCTGGGCCCGCCGCCCAGATGCGCAGTAAGCATCTTGGATTTGACCCGGCCCGCACGTGACCATCACCTGGGGACCTTTAAAAAGACAAATATCCAGCTGCCCTCAGAGACTGTGATTCCACGGATCAGGGACAGGGCACGGGCCTCCACGGTTTTCGGAGGCTTTTCAAAGGGCTTCGACGCACACGCAGATCTGGGTGTCACCGGCCTAGATTCCAGGACACCTTTCTGCTATTTCAGGGGCCACCAAGCGAGCACTGCCGTGTCCTTTTCGTCATGGGTGTTTTCGCCCCGTGCCCCGTTCACGTCAGACCTCTGGGGGAGACGTGTCTGCGGCCTCTGCCAGAAGTCACAGGCCCTGGAGGGGCTGGGCGATTCCTAGGGGCCCCAACCCACTTCTCAGGTGATGCTATTGTGAATAAGGCCTCCCTTTCTGGGGACAAAGAGTCGGTGGGGCTGGGAAGGTTAGCGAGCAGACTGCGTCTAACCACGCATGGGAGGTTTAGCTCGAGGGCCCGAGAGGCCTCATCCTGAACAGGGTCCCTGGGCTCGGCCTTGGACGCCGCTCTCACTCTGAATCCCATATACCTGGCAATGCTGTCCTGGCCACACAGGACGAGCCAGCCAACCTCCAAAGCTTCCTCGGGTCTGGATCTCAGTAGAGCCCTGTTCCGGGTCCCCCACCCCCTTTCGCTCTGCCCCGAGGACACCAGCGGCATTGGCGTGGCCGGACTGGAGGAGAGGTGGCGGCAAGGCCAGGCAGCCGGCAGAGGAGACCTCATGCCCCCTTCGCCTGCCCCGTGCTGCACAACGCCGGGGAGGCTCGGGTCTGGTGCACAGTCCCGGTGCCCCGAGCCACACCTGGATCTTGCCCTGGCCTCTGTGGTGTGCGTTATGAGGAGCCTGGAGGACGCCCGTGGCCCCAGATCCCCCAACCGTCTGCCCATCATGGCAGCAAAGTCTCCCTTCACCATTCTACTTGTCTAGTGTCTACATCTTGCCAACCTCCAAAAAAGGATCTGAAAACACACGCGGTAAGAGGCATCAGACCGTGAAGAAGAAGGAAGGAGGCCAGGGGACAGTGGAGAAGGCTGTGGGGAGCCAAGGTGAGCAGTAAGAATGATGGTACCAGAAAATCAAACATGAGGTGCTCCTGCAACCTGCTGTGACACTTGGTCCTAACATCCAGACAGCCAGCACAGAACCCGGGGCTAGGTCCTGTGACGACGCGTCCTGACAGCCAGCACAGAACCCGGGGCTAGGTTCTGCGATGACACCCTTTGTTGTCTATGAGAGAAAACCCACCAGATGGTACAGAGGGACAAACGCTTTTCAGCTCTGAAAGGAAAAGAACATTCTATTTTAAAGAGCCTTGTATAAGTACCCGCGAACGGTAAGACAGTATCTCCAAAAGTCATTTCACCAAAACGGCCCTGTCTGGAAAGGATGATGATAAATGAGCATTTTGCGGTGATATTTCTATGGGAACCTCGAGGGATACATTCTAGGACTGTCGTCTGTAGTGGCCGGGCTGGATTTTTATCACTCTGAATATATATTGATGGCTTCGACGGGGGCTGGAATGGCTTCTGTGGGGTGTCATCGAGGATGGTCATCCGGGTTTCCAACTGCAAAAGCCCCCAGGAGCTTGGGCCGTGGGCTGGTGGGGCAGAGGAGAGAGGGGATGAGGAGTGGAGGTCAGGAGCCAGGTGCCACTCCAGCCGGGGGCGTGAATCTGTGTTCTCCTTGGGAAGAATCGCTAACACGCCAGCAATACAGAAACGCACCCACGGCCTCTGGGTCGTCACTGTAGCATCTGATGCCCTCTCTCACTCAGCTTTCACCTTGAGCTCCCCTGGCTGGACGCGCTCTCCTTCACTGCGTATTTCTGCCCAAGCTTCCTTCCTGAGCCTCCTCTCCCCTCCTGGGGAGCACTCCCACTGTGGCGGCCTCTCTTCTCGCCGTCCATGTGCCCGGAGGCCCCACCAGCATCCCAGACTCCCTGCCCCACATCCCTAGCATCCACGCTTCCGTCCTGCCCCGCATGCCCGTGTCACAGGCCTCAGACCTGCACGGCCACCCCACAGCCTCTACCCAGTTAAGTTTCTCTCCGGTCGATCCCGCCTCTGATTCTCCCCTCCGTTGTCTCCTTTTTCCTGCCAGCATCCTACGTCGGGCCCTGCTTCCTCTGAGGGGACCCCAGATGGTTTTCCTGCCTCTGTTCTCTCCTCCTCCAATGACTCAGACGTGTCAAGATGATCTCCCCATGTCCCACCTCTCACCTGCCACCCCTCCATTTAAAAACAAAACAAGGAGCTCCTGAGTGGCTCAGTCGGTTGAGCGTCCGACTTCAGCTCAGGTCATGATCTCGCGGTCCGTGAGTTCGAGCCCCGCGTTGGGCTCTGTGCTGACAGCTCGGAGCCTGGAGTCTGCTTGGGATTCTGTGCCTTCCTCTCTCTCTCTGCCCCTCCTCCATTTGCACTCTGTCTCTCTCTCTCTCTCTGTCTCTCTCTCTCACAAATAAAAAACAATGCTAAAAATTAATTAAAAAATGATTTAAAGACAAAATAAAATTCCCAGGTGATCCTAGTGTGGGCCGGGTCCTCTGGAAACTTTTAAACGGGGGAGAACCACACACAGAAGGTTGACTGGTGAGACAGACTGTAAGGAAACAAGGAACTCCTTTCTTGTCTCCTCTCCTCTGAGTTCTTTCCATCTCTGCTGGGCAGGAAACACGTCTCCCAAAAATACCTTCCCCTCCAAATCCCCAGAACCTGTGGATATTACCTTCTAGGCAAAAGGAAGTGATTGGGAATCTTAAGAAAAAAAAACATCTTATCTTGGATTCTCGAGGTGGACACTGGGTGCCACGATGTGCTTCCTCATCAGGGAGGCCGAGGTAGAGGAGGCCGACACACGCAGAGGAGACGGTGATGTGAAAACAGAGGCCGAGACCCAAGTGACGCAGCCACAAGCCAAGGGACTCCGGGGATCCAGGGGTTGGCAGGCAGCTACCAGAGCTAGAAGAAGCAAGAGACAGGTTCTCCTCTGGAGCCCCCAGAGGAAGCAAAGTCCCACCAGCACCTTGATTTGGGACTCCCAGCCTCCAGAACTGTCAGAAAATGAACGTCTGTTGTTTCAAGCCCCAAGGTTGCCATGACGAGTTATGGCAGCCCCGGGAAACTATCATATCACCTTTCAAAATCTTTCTCAGATCTCACCTTGTCCGTGAAGTCTGCCCTGATTACCTCTGATAGAAACTGTAGCTTTCTTTATTGACCCCCGTCACTCTTTGCTTTTACCTCTTTAGGAGACTTTGCATAATCTGTTTTGTAACATGATTATAAGTGCGTCTGGACTTTAAAATCTTGGGGTGCCTGGGTGGCTCAGTCAGTTGAGCATCTGTTGATTTCGCTCAGGTCACGGTCCCAGGGTCGTGGGATCGAGCCCCGCGTCTCACTCCACACTGAACGTGGAGCCTGCTTGAGATTCTCTCTCTTCCTGTTCCTCTCCCCTGCTTGTGTGGTCTCTCTCTCTCTCAAATAAAAAGAAAATATCCTTAAACAAAATAAATAAAAATAAAATCTCTAGGAGCAGGCACCAAGCTTCACATACCAAAGTATTTAATTAACTCACATATTAAGTACTTAGCATAAGGCAGGCTCTGTTCCAGAAACTTAAATCCTCTATTTGGAATACATATAGTTTTGCAATTTTTTTAATTTTTATTTTTATTTTTTATTTATTTTTTTATTTTTTTTTTCAACGTTTATTTTATTTTTGGGACAGAGAGAGACAGAGCATGAATGGGGGAGGGTCAGGGAGAGGGAGACACAGAACCTGAAACAGGCTCCAGGCTCTGAGCCATCAGCACAGAGCCCGACACAGGGCTCGAACTCACAGACCGCAAGATCATGACTTGAGCCGAAGTCTGCTGCTTAACCGACTGAGCCACCCAGGCACCCCGCAATTTTTTATTTTGGAAAGAATTCTTTCATTTAATCGACAAATACACACTGAACTCTTCCTCTGTGTCAGACACTGTTTTAGATTCTAAGGATACAAAAGAAAACAAAATAGAGGCCCCTAGTCTATGACATCCCCAAATCGTCCCTGTCCTCATGAGAGGTAGGAAATAAATTCATGGGCATTTATATCTATTAATACCCAGAAATGACAAAAGTTTTGAAGTATTTCAGGAGTGATGTATGAATGCATATGAACACTCGTTTTGAAAAGAAATACAGAAGTCAAATAAGAAATAAAGCACACAGGGGGTGCCTGGGTGGCTCAGTCGGTTAAGCATCTGACTCAGGTCAAGCATCCTACTCGGCTCAGGTCATGATCTCACGGCTTGGGAGTTCGAGCCCCGGGTCCGGTTCTGTGCTGACAGCTCGGAGGCTGGAGCCTGCTTCGGATTCTGTGTCTCCCTCTCCCTCTGCCCCTCCCCCACGCTCTCTCTCTCTCTCTCTCTCTCTCAAAATAAATAAGCATTAAAAAAAAATTAAGAAATGGGGCGCCTGGGTGGCTCAGTCGGTTGAGCGTCCAACTTCGGCTCAGATCATGATCTCAGTCCATGGGTTTGAGCCCCACTGACAGCTCAGAGCCTGGAGCCTGCTTCGGATTCTGGGTCTCCGTCTCTCTCTGCCCCTCCCCTGCTCATGCTCTGTCACTCTCTGTCTCAAAAATAAAAACATTTAAAAAATTTTTTTTAATTAAGAAAAAAAAGTAGCACATTTCGCATCACTTCCGGCCCCATTGTGCTCCAAGTGGCCACCGTACTAAAGTGGGTCCCTCCTGTCTTTCCGCTATGGGTTCACATACACCATGTAAAGCCATACACGGTCATTTTGCATAAGTGGAAAAGTACCTCATGTATATTGTTACTTGATGTAGAATTTCACACACAGCAAATGTTCTGCAGACAGTCTGCGTCTGATGAGCAAACCTCTCGAAAGGACTATCTAACGCTATGCATCCCAGCCATCAGGGTCCTTCTGCCCCCTGTCAATGGGCCTGTGCTTTGGTGAGCCCCTCTCCCCCGCCCCGGGTGCAAAGAAGACGTCTGTCAGCCACATGGGTGGCTCCTCTCAGGCCCCAGGAGTTCAATGTCCTTTTGCCCCCTGCTTTGCACTCCATCCACCAATATTCCCCGGAGAAGCGGGAGGCCCCTTACTGCTCAGACCCTGCCTCGAAGATGTGCGACTGGCTCGGGCCGGAGCCCTTCACCTGGTCTGAGAGGTGCCACTTATTACCGCAACAGACGTGGACAGAGTGGGTTACGTGCCAGACGGCGTGCGAGGCCCCGGCTGTAGCTGCTCGCTGAATCATCCCGGGAAAGGAGCAGAGGGGCTTGTGAAGTGCCCGCCTCCTGCTTGGAGCTGGCCTCATCTGTCCTGGACGGACCCAGGACACAAAGGGGCTGTGCTGTCGGTGGCTGCTGTGAGCGACGGCCTCACTCATCAGTGAGTGGGGACTCCTCCTCGGGCACCACATCCCTCCCTGCTCCAGGCCGTGTGAGGTTTTCTTATTTCCACCTACCTCTTCTCTCTCTTCTTGTGCATCCCACGCAGGCTCGCTGCTGAAACGATCACACTGTGCATGTGTGTGTGAGTGTGTGTGTGTGTGGGGGGGGGGTGCTCAGACTCTGCACGTGCTCCATGTTTCCCCAACACCGTAAGATGGAAAGGCTCTGAGAAATCTCGGAGCTGGAAGGGACCCTCCAAAAAGCACTGCTCTCCCTCCGGGAAGCCCTGTGTCTAAGTCACGGACAATAGCTGGGTGTTTTCCAGCTTTTAAAGCTGTTCGAGGAAATTGGAACACGTCTGGTCCCATCCTGGACCAAATTTAAAAATACATTTTTGCAGACAAACTAACTTCCTAGCTGCGTCACCTGACTCACTGCTAAACCACACTGTCTCCTTCCGTTGACTGCACGCACCCCCCCCCCCCCGCCGCCGGTAAGAGATTTTGGCTTCTCGTCATCACCGAAAAATGTCCCTCTTTCATTCCAGCGCATTCCTCTTGGAGAAACTTCTTTGTGTTAGACATCTGACATCGAAGTTTTGGAGGGAGAAATACAAGTCACACTTAAAATTATATGAAATATTTGCTCATTTTTGTTCGATTTTTATCTTTACACGTTTCCAGCAAAGCGCCTCTTTTTCTCGTGTGCACTGGTGCTCGCCCACCCCCCCCCCCCCCCGACTGATAGGCTCCCGAGTCAGCGTCACTGTTTCTAATTACTGAACATCGAGAAGTAGTTTCAGACAACCGCTCGGCATTACGTTTCTACCACCAAAATCGGAGCGACAGAATTCCCGGTTACAAATGCCGGCGTTCAGGGGTGAGAGACAACATCCATTACAACCTCCTGTTTTCACTCACTCGTAATTGTCCAAAAATTGTCCTTTTGCTCCAAATCAGTCCACGCTCGTTGCCACCCCAGGGATGAAATTGTTCAGGGGAAGTTTGAACACAAGTGGTTTAGTCGGTTTGGAACCGGGCGACTTGGGGGAGCATAGATCCTCCTTCGGCTGGAAACAAGTCAAGTATCTCTCTGGCTGTGGACAGTCCCGAAACAGCTGTCCCCGTACAGCACCAGCCCTCTCGTGTGGGTGGTCAGCTTTTGCCAAGCCCGGAAGTGTCTCCGAGGGGAGCGGAAATCCAGAGTTTCTGTAACGAAATCATAGGCTGTGGAAATATGGGTTTGTGCCTTCTGTTCTACAACCGGGGGGGAGAGGAGGTGGGGAAGCGGGGAGGACGGGAGATTTATGTTCTATTATCTGCAGACTGCAGGAAGTCCTTTTTCCCTGGGAAGAGCTGTGGGATTTGCAGGAAATGCAGTGGTGAATTTCACGTCAATTAAGTCAAGCCGTTCCTGAGTTTGCCTTTGGGTTCTGTCCCTTACTATCGGTGTGACCTTGAATTAGCTACAGAACTTCCCCGAGCTCTGATATCCCCATCATTAAAACTGGGATCCTGCCACAAAAGCGCCCTGGGAACGAAGGGAGGTGAGGTATACTTGGCCCCGTGTCTGGCACCCCACTTGTGTGCAGGACTGGTCCCCCCCGGGGCGGGGGGGAGCAGAGTGGAGGCAGCTAGTGACGGACAAGTGCACACGAGCGGCTGCATGTTGAATCTGCTAGTTGTGTGGACACTTGGCTTGTTTTGCCCCCGCATACATCTCCACCTCTTCGGGGGAACCACGCCTCGTTTTTCATTTCGTTCTAGGAGATCGTCACCTCACATGCTCAGCCCGTGTGATTCCGGTGTTGCTGTCCCTGCCATCGTCCCCACAGATGTATCGGGAACTCGGTTCCAACAGATTAGAGCCCGTGAACACCAGGGTTTCTGCTGGGACACAGCGGGGAGAGAAACTCTTCTCTTTCAGCTGCGGGCACTGGCGGGCGAGGATGCCCAATGGAGAGCCCCCCTGCCCCCGCCCCCGCCCCCGTAGTCATCTTCGGTCAAGCTGGCCAGGAATGTTCCAACGAGGAGAAAAGCAGGCCCCAGAGACGCCCTGGGGAATCCAGAGGGCACTGTCCGGGTGCCTGGGTCCTGCCTTCAGATTTCTCCATTTTGTGAGACAATACATTCCCCTCTGTGCTTAAGTTCGTTGTGTTGGATCTCTGCTACGTGCATCGATCCTCTTTGGAGCAGGAGCTCAGGGCTAAAAGCATCCAGGAATGAGACAGTTGTCTTCACGAGGTGCTTGGAAGACGCCCACGTTCTGCCCCAATTTCACTGGCAGCTCTGGACAAGCCCTTTTGCTCGCGGGGTTCTCAGCAATACGACCAGGTCACTCTGACAGGCGGCCGCTGGAGTTCCGATACCCTGGGCATCTACGATTTGAGGGAGACAGAGCACGAAAGAGGTCAGAGTCCATCCTGCAGTTTGGGGTAAAAGAGGAGAAACTAAGAGCTTATCTCTAGAGTCAGGCAGACTCGAGGGAGTGGTTTTGAATTCTGGCCGCAGTGCTTGCTGGGTGACCGTGGGTGAGTCACTCAACCTTTCTGAGCCTCGTTCTCGTCAACTATACTATGAAGCTGTTCAGATTGCCTCGTGAACGGAATTTTCACTCTCTGCCTAATCTCACATTTCCAGCTCAATCCAAAGATGAAAGACTTCTGCTACTTTGCCAGAAACATCCATACTGGAAGAGACCACTCGGCTTCCCTTGCCGCTGGCTCCTCCTGGAAAGGAAGTGATTGGCCTGACTGGGGAGAATGGGGAGAAGAGACACTGAGCCACGTTTCCCCCTCGAGAGGAGGGGGGAGTCCAAAAGGTGGATCGGTGAAGTCCTGAATGGCTGCCTGGGCCTGAGTGAGTTCAAGTACAGGGAGCCATGTTCTCCGGGGACCCACAGGACGGACCCGTGAGCAAGGCCACTCTGGTCGTAGAAGGTGCTCATTCTCCAGCTTCTCCCCCTGCATAGTGGCTCTGGACACCTTTCATTTGGGAAGAGAGGCCGGCCGCCTTCTCCAGTCCAGATCTATCCCTTACAGAGCAGGTACTTTGCGCCTCGAGTCTCTTGTTAGGTTGATTCTGTGCATGCTTGAGAACGAGAAAGTGTCTCTGAAACCCTGGGATGAAGGGGGTTTCTCCAACAAGCCTCCAGAATTGCAAACCTTAGTGTAGGGGTTTGACGACTTCTTCAAAAGTAAAATTCTGTTCAGGTGAATAAACAGTTTTAGCTTGGGAGAAGCTACTTGTAACATCTCTAGCTTTCAAAGGTGTACTATATAGAATACGTAAGAAACTCCTGCCAAAAGGAAACAGGAAGCCAAGCGATCCAATAGAAAGAAAGACAAAAAAGGACATATGTATTAGGCATTTGCCTAAAAAAAGGGCCACAGACCAGGGCACCTGGGTGGCTCAGTAGGTTAAGAGGCCGACTTCCGCTCAGGTCGTGATCTCGCGGTTCGTGGGTTCAAGCCCTGCATCAGGCTCTGCACTGACAGCTCAGAGCTTGGAGCCTGCTTCGGATTCTGTGTCTCCCTCTCTCTCTCTGGCCCTCCCCTATTTGTGCTCTCTCTCTCCCTCTCTCTCAAATAATCCGGTGCCCTGGAGTACATTGTTATTCTCTACTCAACACACGAACGCACAACATTCAGATCTACGTGCGTTTCAGTGTTGTCTTCTTGAGATTTCTGTTTTCCTATATCCAAGCAAAACTGGACCTTGTCCCCGGTCTTCAGGGGGCTTTGCCTGTGTCTGTGCGTCTGCTTCAGAATGTGAGAGATGGTTATTCCAACACCCCTCTTGGCGTAGATGTGACTGAGAGTGACAACAGTCAGAATCCTACCGGTCATTGGAGGCTCGTCAACCCAGCAGACTCCGCTGTGTTTTCCGGCAGCTGTGCTAAACGGCAAGCCAGTCCAAGTTTTGACCCAAAACGACTCATACGACCTCTGCACGCATGACTCATTCCGTATTCCAATGGTTGCCAAGATGTGAAATGTATCTTTCTGAGGAAGTTGCATACAAATAGTGTCGTGATTTATTTGAGTGAAGAGAGAACACGAACAATGTGCTGAGCCCATTGGTTTCCTATAAAAAAAGAAAAAAAAATCAATTTGGGGAACGTTGGGGGACTTGGGGTCACTGAGGAATTTGGCCGAGTCCCTTAAAAAGCTATAAATAGGTAACTCACAGAATAGGAAATCTGGAAGGTTACTAAGGACAGTGGGAGGAGCCCAGTGTTTCTCCCGATCAGAGAAAGGTCTCACTGCATGTGCAGCACACAGAGTTAATCACTTGAATATACCGAATGCCGGGAAGGGCAGGTAGAAGTGGGCCCCTCGAGCATATGGCTGGGACATATCACTGCAAACCTCTCATGGAGCAGCGAGGACACGTTAGTGACATGGGCATGTGACTACAGTCTAGGCAAACCCTCTACCCTGGAGATGCCCCAGGAAAACTCCTGCACGTGTAAGCAAGGAGACTCAGGCACGAGTGCCTATCCTGGTAAAGAACCGGAGGCCGCCGAGGAGGGTGCAGAAATGCTAGGCGGCAGTCAGGAGGAGTTAGCTAGAGTCACCGAGAGCATCACCGATGGACCTCAAAGCAGAGCACAGAGTAAACCAAAGAAGAGTGAGTCAAGGGGACACTGATGGCGAAAAAAAATTACGTACGTTTTTAAAACACAGAGAAGAGTACCATGTAATTCTCACAGCTGTCATCTGTGGGAATCAACAAACGGAAGGTGGATTCTCAAGGACCTACTAGAAATACCTGAGAAGTGGGTACTCTGGGGGAGATTTTGACCTGAGAGAGAAGATAAAGGGGAAAAAATAAGCCAAAGAGGCACCTTGGGGGGTCGGCTTCACAAGAGAAGCTAACGGGGTCTCCCCCGCACTGGAAAGCACCCTCTCGCCTCTGTCGTTTAACAGAACGCTAAACCCAAAGCAAGGGCTCCCTTGAAACTCCGACAATGTTTAACCTGTTTCATCCTTCAGATTCTGAGCTTCCTGAGGACTAGGATCTTTCCGGGTTTTCTCTGGAATCGGCACTGCGAGGTCAGGGTGCTCCTGTGCCTGGAAAGTCACGGAATGGGGTATCGGTCAATTTCTAAGAGACACGACTGACTCAGGGAGGTGGAGGGGAACTCAGAGATCACGCAGTCAGCGCCTTTGACTTTGCTGACAGGGATGCGGAGCCCTGCGGGGTCCAGTGACCTGCCCAGGGTCAGAGGAGGAGCCTCTGCGTAACCAGCAGAGGACCCCAGGCCCCTGACTCCTCGCCCTCTGCTCTTTCCACCGGGTCGCCACGTTGCCACCCGGCCTGAGAAACGAGTCTAACGGGAAGCATCACCAAGGGAGAATCTGCTGTCACAGCTAGCGGGGACCGCTTGGAGCCAGCCCTGCTGCGGCGTGACCCTCCAGCCTCCTGTGTGATGTCAGTGACGTGGCAGTCGCAGCTCTGTGTGTCGCTAGTGTTTAGCAGCTCCGAGGGAGGTGGTCCTTCCCAGCTTAGACCTGCTCCTGCGCTCAGCATCCCCCCTGGAGACTCTCCCCTGTTTCCTCGTTGAGATTCCTCTTGTGAGCCCGTGTCTCCAGAAACGAAGACGCCACTGAGTATCCGGCTGGCGGGGGGGGGGGGGGGGGGCGCATATTTGAGTCTCATTCTTCGAACTCTTCTTCCTTTTTTTTTTCTTCTTTTCCCATTTTGGAAATTCCAGCCCTCCCAGACTCCCTGGCCGCCGCGTTCCCAGGAAGGTGAGCGTGATGCCCCGAGCTGGCAGCAGAGGGCGCCCGTGCCCCACAATCTTGGCACCAAGCATCCCGCCGGGGCTGGGCGGGTCGCACGTTTGCCTGCAGCCGCAGGGACCTCGAGGGGCTGCCCCTGGGGTGGGGGGGGGGGGCTGGCCCCGGGCCAGTTATGGCTGTGGGCGCCAACGCTGTCACGGGAGACATTTCCGTGGAGTCTTCCATGGAACGGGGTGAGGGCTGCTCTTCCCTGGCTGGGAAGGAGTTTGCTTCCCCAGTCGTCTGCTTCAAGCCAGGGAGACCCACGGCGCAGGCCGGCCTCAGCGGCAAGGGTGGGGGGCGAGCTTTCCAGGGCACCGCCCACTCAGTCCCTCCCGGTAAACTCATCCCACATCGGGGGCCCCCAGTCACCCTCCTAGAGGGAAAGACGTTACTGCTTTATGGCCTGAAGCCTTGAGATCATTGGGGGGAAGGATCCTTCAGAGCCCGAACCCCAGTGTTTTGGATTACATCAGTGGTGGCAAATTCTCACTCTGGGAGCGTAGATTTGATGTTTGGAAACAGCCAAGACTCATTCAGAGCCTGACCAATTAAATAGATGAGGTGGGTATGAAAGTTCTGAGCCCGGGGCCTGATGTAGGGTGGGGTTTATCTGGGTCACGCGGGAGTTCTTGTCCTTGTTATTGGAGGAGCTTTTAAGGTAGAACCATGAGATCATTGTTCTTAGGGGGCCTCTAAAGCAGCTCTGGAGATAAATGTAAAAGAGGACTTTCAAAAAAAAAAATATATATATATATATATACACATATCATTGTAGCAAAAGTCTTAAAGAAGGTTTCAAAGCTAAATGCGATTCCTTTGCCCAGGTTCCGTATTTATTTAAAAACACCCTTCGTATTATTTTTCTGTTTGTTCATTGTTTATGCCAGTCCCCCGATGTACAGATATTTCTTGGGCACGGAATATACAGTTAGCCGAGGAGACAGGTGCAAAGATGTTGGAGGCGGGGTTGTGCTTGATACGTATGGGCAGTGACAGGGGCCGAGTTCCACGGACTGCCCACCATGTGTTTCCTGGCTCAGGTCTCTGAATTTCTAGTGCCTTGCTTTCTTCCTCCTTAAAATGAAGATAACAGGGGCGCCTGGGTGGCTCGGTTGGTCTTCGGCTCAGGTCATGATCTCGTGGCTCATGAATTCAAGCCCCATATCGGGCTCTCTGCTGTCAGTGCAGAGCCCGCTTCTGATTCTTGCCCCCCACCCCACCCCCCACCCTCTGCTCCACTCTCCCTCTCTGTCACACAAAATAAACTTTTAAAACAAATGAAGATAACAAAAGTTCTCTTGCCCACTTCTCCCAGGCCAAATTACAGTCACAGATCTTTTTGTGCTGTGTAAACTCTAAAGTGCTACATAACGTATCATTGTAGCCCTTGATCCTTGTGCCTTGTACATTTCTCGGCCGTAAGTGCCCCGAAGGCCAAGAACAGGCCTCAACGTCTTGGGCCCCGCCCACTGTGCCCGTGAAGAGTAACTTGACAGACAGTGGAGACCTTACGCCTGCCGGTAACAATCCACCGGAAGCTGGTTTCCCGGCTGACGGCTCCAGCGGGGAGGCTCCTGGGCTCGTTGCTGGACCGTGCTACACGCAACAGGCTTCCACTGAACATTTATTGAGTGCCAAGCCCCGGCTGGGCGCTCTGCTCAGAGCTGTCGTGGATACGCAGTTGAATCCGGCATGATCTCTGTTCTCGAGGCGTTTACAAGTAAAATTGATTGTTTATACCGCCAGTCAAGAATGTAAAACACGGTGTAGACGTGTGCAGAATCCGGGCACAAATAATGATGTAATTAGAAGGATGGAGAGATCGGGAAACTGGCCAGAGGCATGTAGCACCTGCACTGGACTCGAGCAGGAAGGGCAGGTGCATCCGTGGTGCAGGAGGGGGACGGGCTCAGCGAAGACAGTCAGCAGGGGCCGGAGGAAGAGCTGAACCGGCCGGAGCTGGGTGCACCGTGGGATGTGCGAGAAAGGGAAGGCTGGCAGGTTTTCTTTGGGGCCTCGCCCTGGAGAGCCTTGACGGCCCTGCTAAGGAGCCTCGGCCGGTCTCAGAGGTGAAATGAAAACTTTGTGGCTGATGCACTGGGCCGCGGAGCTCCGACTCCTGGGCTCCGTCCGAGGGGACAGCCAAGGCTGAGGGCAGAGTGACCCAGGAAGGCAAAGCCAAGGTGGTGCCTGCCCCCCAGCGCCACTTCTGGGTAACGCAGCCCAGCCGGTACTGGGAAGCAACGGAAGTCGCTGGGATGCGTGCAGGGAAAGCCTGTCTTTCCTTCCAGCCACGGCCTCCATGCCTGCTCGGTGAGGCCTCCACTGCTTGCCTGTGTGCAGAGACCTTTCCAGATACCAACCGCACATCACATCCAAAGCCTCGTCCTGTCGGGCCTGACCGCTGCCTGGGGACCTGCATGGGGGGGGGGGGGGGGGGGGGGGGAGAGGAGGGCAATTCTCTGACGGCTCCTTCCCCTCCCTCCCCCTCCCTGGGGTCCTCCCCTCTGTAACCGGGGAACTGGGCCTGGGAGGAAGGATGGCAAGAGGGGAAGCTCTTAAGGATGGAGTGTTGTCAGGGGCCTCCACGTGGCAAGCACCCAGCAGAGGGCGCTCTCCAGGGCCACACGGGAGTTCCTCAGGAGGCCCGTGGGGGACGCTACCCTGCCCAGTAACCAGGTATGGGCAGCACTTGCTCTGCTGACTCCCGTCTGATGCGATAGCTTCCCCCGTTTGACCCCTAAGTCACTGCCCCCGATAGCTCAACCTCTTACTGCTCCCCACCCCCCAGCCTTGCTTGACAGGCGTTCTCTTGAGCTTGGTACCTTCCGGATATTCTAAGCGCAGCTACCTTGCGGAGTATTAACTTGGCTCATAGAAAATGCCACATCCTGACCAGACTGAGCACAGAGGACGGGGGAACGCGCACCGCCGCCCTCTCCCTTGTCCTGCGTCACCCTCGAGATGGATTCCTGTCTTCAGAGCTCTCTAGTCAAGAGGAAGGCTTCGGTCTCTGTGTTCACGAGGATCCCCGAGTCCCTCACTCCCATCAGGGCAACGCGGGGTTTCTGCCGCTGAGCAAGCAGCCAGCCAGGAGGAGGGGACAGCCTCCCTTCCTATCAGTACCCCCTTCTTATAGGTCCAGTCCCAGGGAGGGGTCTTTTGTGCTCCTCGTTCGGCTTGGGTATGGGGGGGGGTGGCTCCCTCCGCCTGGAGGAGTGGGGCAAAGCCACAGCACTGCCCCCCAAGCACCCCTCCTTCTTAGGATCTTCCTTCTTAAATTTCAATCTTCTCTGAATACAGGCTCAAGAAGAAATCTAAGGTAAAAGTTACAGAATCAGTTCTTCTAGCTTAATAAGTTCATGTGGGTGCATCTAGTAATTCCTCTAGAACATGTGGGCGCCTCCTGGCCTCACCTTGGGGCTTTAGCCAAAATTCTGAAACCCAGGAAAGAGCCATTTGACTTCCTGTTCCGTTAGTGATGCCTTAGAGCAGTTTCTTAGTCTCAGCCCTGTTGACCTTTGGGGCCAGACGCCTCTTTGTTGCAGGGGCCCGGCCGGAGACCCACGAGGTCTCCCGAGTTGTGACAATCTCTTCAGACATCGCTAAACCTTCCTCGGGGGCAGAACTGCCCCCTGGTGACCACCGCTGCCTAATAGACAAGAAGTCACTGCAAGTTTTTGTGCAAAGAAGTAACATAAACCAATAATCACATGCCATTTGGCTGGTTTCGCTGAATGATATGAACAGGCGTGGTCAAGGCCAAGAAGCGTTAGCTGTGCAGAAGACAGCTTTTCAGTCCTCCCTGTGCGTGTATGCAGGAATGTCACGAGATGCTGTCGCTGATGTGACACGGACCATCCGAGGAAGGCGGGGGCAGGGGGCGACGGTGCCACGGATGCAGGGTTGGGGGGGGGCTGCCATGGGGAGTGGCTATCGGGCTGAGGCGTGGAGGCGTGGGGGAGAGGGGTCAGGCGTGAGGGGGAGGCTTGTCCCTGGAGTCTAGGACCTTCTTTTCAGAGCAGGAATCTCGTAGAAATATTTGGATCAATAATCGTGTAAGTGAAGCTAATTGAGAGCTCACCACATCACCCCGTTTGATTCTCTCCATGAGCCTGGTGCCATTATCTGTCTCAGTTCCCAAAGTCAGAAACTAAGGTTAAGCCACTTGCCCGAGTCGCTGAGACCAGAGGTGAAATTCTGATGGCGGCTGGCAGGACACCCACACCCTCGCGGGGAGCCCTCGCGGGGAGCCCCGGCAGCTTCCTTGGAACCCGGTCCTCCCGGCTCCCACAAGGCTCGCCCTGCAGTCTACACTGTCAGCCGTGCTGGGGGACGGGGGCGGGGAGGGGGACTTACTGCCATTGCACTCAGGAAGGTACAAACGAGAAGAAAAGTGTTAACCCAGACTAGAAACCAGAACTTTCTGGTTCCTTGTGTACAAACACGTTGGGCGATCCTGACCAGGTTGTGGAAGAGGACGTTCTAGTCATCCCCGAAACCCGGGATGCCAGTTTTGACTACGGTCTCACCCTCCAGAAGGAAATTAATTGAAAGCTTTGCTTTACCCTTCTATGCCAGGTAATGTGATAAAAGCTTCGCACGCGTTATCTTACACACGATCCTCACAAAAACCCCAGAGCAAATAGAATTGCCCCATTTTACGGATCAGCTCATTGAGGCTTAGTGAGATTTAAGTCCATCACGAAAGGCACAGACCCCGACCGTGTCTTGTGCCAAATCACGTGCCCTCACGCTGGACTCTGTGCATCCTTTTATCTTTTTACCCTTATAAGGTGCGTATTATTACTGACGTTTACAAATAAAGGCAACAGGTGCCAGAGAGGTTGAGCAACTTGCCCGCAAACACAGGAGGACCAGCCCGTAGTTCCAGGAGCAGACTCTAGCTGGCTGCGTCCAGCATCCAACCTCTGCCCACCTTGGCCCTGTCTCTACGAAAACCCCAAGCAACACAAGGCTGAGTCCCTCGATTTTGTTACCTGTGTCAGCAGCCTGGGTTGTGGCGCTCAGGAAACACTAGTCGGCACCGATGGGACAACGTGCTGTCTCCACGGCCGACTCCTCCGGTGACCAGGCGAGTGGAAGGAGGAGGGGTTTCTCTCTGGGGAGGCTTCTCATGGCTGCTGCGGAGTTGAGCCTTAAAGAAGATCGAACATCCACTCAGTCGCTCGTCTTGGAGTGTGAGGGGGAAAGGGTCAGGAAGGAGGTGGCCTTTGGGGCCCCGGATGTCACGGAGCCAGCCCGGGAAGAGACACCTGCCCGTCTCTGGCCAAGCTCCGTGTCTGTGGTGGCAGCTCAGGGGACACCACCTGGCAGGTGCACAGACACCCCCCCTCTGGGCCCCCATCAGGCTGAACTCTGCTCCAGGCAACAGCCACGGTTCTTTGCGGGAGGGATCAAAGGTGAGGACGGGACTCGGCTTACCACAAATGTTACCATGAATGGCTGGCCATGTTGGGTTCCCCTGGAAGCCACGTGCAGCTGAACGTTTCCAGTGAGCTATGCTGGCCGAAGGGGGAGGTCAATTAAATCTGCAATTAAATCTTAGTCACCCCACAACCCCAGTCGCTTTCATCACGGTTCACAGAAAATGTAGATAAAAAAGAAAAGGAAAAAAAAGAGAGACAGCATAATTAAGATTTTAATTCCATTGCTTAATGTCCCAGGATAAAGGATCCCTACACTTTCCCCAGGAATAAAACAATTTTAATTTCTCAAAATTGTGTGCCCACTGACGGATGTGTTTGGACTGGAGAGTTAGCCCTAGGGTGTTCTGAGAGGACAAGGTGTTGATGGGGAATAAAGCAATTGTCATCCACAATGCCCTTTAGGAAATTCTTTCCAGTTACATGGACCCCAATTCAACAACACACATTTGCTATGTGTCTGCTGTGTGCAAGACCCTGGGTCAGGTTCTGGTGTACAGAGAAGGTAAGTCGGCCTGACATGTGCAGTTGTTCATGTTGTACACTGCACAGCCCTAGCAGGTGTCATGTAAAGCACAGCACAGATTTGTGTATCCATTAAGTCCTGTTCCTGTAGATGGCAGGAAGGTGACTCAAGGAAGATGGGATATATATATACGTGTGTGTGTGTGTGTGTGTGT
The DNA here is from genome assembly GCF_022837055.1 of Prionailurus viverrinus. Taxonomy (NCBI): domain Eukaryota; kingdom Metazoa; phylum Chordata; class Mammalia; order Carnivora; family Felidae; genus Prionailurus; species Prionailurus viverrinus. The sequence goes on along the minus strand of NC_062577.1, from coordinate 58,044,741 downwards.
GTGTGTGTGTGTGTGTAGTCTAGCTGTGGTATCAGACATGGCCCTCAAGGAGCTCACTGTCCAGCAGACAGTAGGACTCTAGGACCACAAGGAAATCACTCAGAGGCTAAATGCTGGGAGAGGTTTCCTCTTTCCCTTTTAAGAATAGGCTATGTAGGGCCAGATAATGATGGAAAACAAATTAGATGTTCTCTGGTCGTTTTGCTAATGTTGCCAGTTAACAACAGAAAATTCCTTTCCTTTGTTACTACCCCCTATCAACTGTCCTGATCCCAGAATCTTCCTCCATCCAGATAGCATCTTCTCGTGGCCTTATGCTCAACTGCTCTCAAACAGGACAAGGCTGTTTGTACTCGTTATTCTTAGGAGGAAGGAGGAAAGAAAAAACAAAGCAAGCTCATTCTGAAAGACAATGTGTCTTACCACTCTCGCCAGGGGCTAAGCTAGCTGGGGACAGTTTAGACTCAGGCTGCCGAACGGTGGGACTGATTTACCGTTTCAGGGCCACACCCCCATTCCCCAGCCCCCAACAACTTTCTTCCCACAGCTGAGAAAACTTCCCCCCATAACAATAACACACCCCGTGCTCAAGGCAATGTCAACATCATATATATTATTTTATTATTCGCTCGTTTGCTTTCCATGGCAAGTGAAAAAATAATTTAAACCAATTATATGTACAGAGGCTTGGTGAGTTTTTCCAAGAACTTCCAGAAAGATCCCCAGCCCCTCAGATTGCAAAGAAGGGTTTCCTTTAACATCTGTACAAAACCACCTATAAAAGTCGCACGTGTAGAAAGGTTTCTTTATTGTAAGCATCACATTATTGGAACGGGAAAGGGTCAGGGCGGGAGGCGGCGGGACGTGTGCAGGGTGGGGGGTCCACACACACCCGCCCAGGGGTAGTCCCAGGCTGGGGGGGCTGCGGCTGGGGGCGTTCAGGTGATTTGCAGCGGGGTCTCCAACATCTCCATGAGGAAGGTGTCAATGGGCGTGTCCCCGATGAGCTTGAAGAAAAACAGGTGCTCCAGGCACTTCAGGCCAATGGAGCGCAGGGCCGGGAGGCGCAGCAGCAGCTTGGCAAACCTGCAGGGGCGGAGGGTGGGGGACGAAAGGGCGTCAGGAGCCCGGTGGCCGCTCCAGTTCGTCTGGTCTCCCCGTGGGAGAGAGAGTCTGGAAGGGGACACTGGGGTGGCTAGACAAGCTCTACTCCTAGGAAGCTTCAGCAATGGACTTTTAATTTTTAATGTTTATTTATGTTTGAGAGAGAGAGAGAGAGAGAGGGAGAGACAGAGTGTGAGCAGGGGAGGGTCAGAGAGAGGGGGGGACGCGGAATCCGAAGCAGGCTCCAGGCTCCGAGCTGTCAGCACAGAGCCTGACGCGGGGCCTGAACTCACCAACTGTGGTATCACGACCTAGAGCCCAGGTAGGAGGCTTACCCGACTGAGCCACCCAGGCGCCCCCGCAATGGAGTTTTTAAAGGGGAAGCCGAACCCTGTGGCCTCTTGAGAGTGTTCTGAAACCTGCGCCCACGTCCCGGGATCCCGGGCAGGAGCAAGAGCCAGGCTCTGGCTCATCTCCCACCAACCAGCTGGGGCTCCCTATGTCCCCACCCCACCCGGGGCTGCCTGCGAAGGTCTGCGGGGATGCCGGGAACGGAGCAGGAGACACGGCTGTGCTGACCTGCGGTGGCCGTCGCCACTCACGTGCATGTGGGGGCACCTGCTGGGGCACTGCCAGGCCTCCCGGAGGTTCTGGAACACGAGGTGAGCGAGGGCGGGGCCAGCGGCCCTTACCACCCCGGCTGAGTCCGCCTTTCCTCTCACCACCCCTCCCACAACAGACCATGGGGGGGGGAGGGGGAGGGGGCGGGGCAGGGGGGAGGGGGCGGGGGGAAGGGGGAGGGGGCGGGGGGGCGGGGAGTCACCAAGGTTTGTTACCAGCTCGCAAGCAGTTGTTACCAACGCGAAGGAGGTGCTTCCTTTAAGCAGGAGGAGAGTGGGGTGGAATATACTAGTCTCGCCCCCGAGGGCAGTGTAGGGACACGACACACACGGGTGCAAACACACACATTCTCATTCTCACACCACAAAACCCCACCACTGGCACGCATGCACACACACGTGCACACCCACACCCTCGCGCCTGACACACGTTAGGTAGACCCACTCACACAGTCTCACGCACCCTTATACACACTCACCCACACCTGCCTCACACGTGTCACACACATACACGTGTGTGCACACACACTCACCCTCTTACCCACCCTCACAGACATGAGCTTGTGCACACGCCCACCTACGCACACACATTCTCCTACACTCACGTGCCCACACACGTGCACGCTCTCTCACACGCATGCACTCACGTGCGTGTGCTGCACATTCCTGTACAACCAAGGACCTTGGCTGTGAGGTTCACCGCAGGGAGAGAGGCCTGCGTGTGAACTAGCCTCACATCTGCACATCCTCCTGGGTCCCCTCGATTTGCTGTGTTTTCCAACCTGCCTCGGTGGCCTTTCTCCATCTCTCAAAATCCTTTTTTTGCCAATAAAGCTGATTTTTAATGTTATTAATAATAACTGGCAATCCAGTCACTCATAACTTCCAATGAAAGGACAAGGACCGAAATCCTATCGGTCACCCCGGCCTGAAATCAGAGACTCTGGTCAGGCTGGCTCTTCACGGAGCGTCACAACATGAGTTCACGGGGGGAGTTTCAAGTTGGAATTTTAATGCTCCTGGAAAACGTGTATGTTTCTATATTCAGGCCACATGAAGTTTCAAAGAAATGGGGCAATATAAGAAAAATAAAATGGCACCATCTACAAAAAATCGGGATTACTTCTTTACCTAGAAACATTAAAGGTCTTAATCAGTTAAGCATCTGACTTTGGCTCAGGTCATGATCTCGCAGTTTGTGGGTTCGAGACCCAAGTCGGGCTCTGTGCTGACAGCTCAGAGCCTGGAGCCTGCTTCGGGTTCTGTGTCTCCCTCTCTCTCTCTCTCTCTCTGCCCTTCCCCTGCTCACGCTCTGTCTCTCTCTTTCAAAAATAAATGTTAAAAAAATTCTTTTAAGAAAAATCAGTCTAACCCAAGGCCACACAACCCTTCAGAAAGTTCTGCAGGGCGTCCCCAAGCAGGAAGAGCCATTTAGGTAAAGGCTGAGCTCCTGGTCCTGACTCTACCACGAAAGACTTTTATGGAATTAGATGAAGGGAATGGCTTCTCTGCAAAGTACAAAGAGAGGCTGAGACAGAACTCTGAAAATGTATCGTTCGCTCTAAAGATGCCCGCGTTTTACAATCCACAAAATGCTAAATACACTAGGGGACTGCTGTCTCAGCTGACTGGCCCTGACTTAGGGGCTGAGATCGGGACTGGAAACCAGCACACCCGTGAAGGGCCACAGTCCTGGGGACAGACGCCGCGTGCCTCCCTCACGTGCTCGGCAGCCACAGCCTTTGAGGTGCCTGCCACGAGAGAGAGACAATGTGCCTGCGTCCTCCTGAGTTCTGATCTCTGCTTCGCTGGAGCAAAGCGCACTTCCGAAGTGTTTCCAGGGAGTGGCAGCCCAGTACCACGGAGAGCACCCGGCCGTGCCCAGCCCTCCTTCCACCTGTTCCTGCCCAGCCGAGATGACCAGCCTTCGGCACGCTTACCTACCTGCCTGAACCAAGTGACATCCCCGATGCACCTGCTCATCCTCAGGGTGGTCCCCCTCTGTCCAGGCTGTGCCGGACACACCCCGGGGACACGAGGGGGCCCCACCTCTACACCCCCTTCCCTGCTCTTCCAGGTCCCACCCCAGTCCGGCCAACAAGGAGGCAGCCGGGACCCCCTGGCAGGCCCGTTCCTAGGAAAACGGGTAAATTCCAAAGTTTTGAAAGTAACATTCAGCGGAAACAACCTAAATGTTCCACGGGCCAATGGCTAAATACATTAAGATCCGTCCACCCCATGAAACGTTACAGAATCACTGAAAATGATAATTTTGTACCTTTCGGCATCTGATAAAGTAGCTAAAAACGGCTAAGAGAAGGAAAATAATACACCAAACCGTACGATTTCATGTCTGTAAATGCACGTTTCTGTGCACACATGCACTGACACACAAAAATACTGGAAAAATATATACCCCCAAAATGTAGGATTCGTCTTGTCCCGCGGGGGCAGAGCAGAAAGCCAGGCAGCGGCCCTGGAAAGCACAAGCTCTCTGAAGCCAGACAGACCTGAGTTCACCTCCCAGCCCCACTGCACACCAGCTCCACGATGCCGGTGCAAGTGCCTTACCCTTTCCGGGCCCTGGTGCCTCGCTAGAAACTGGAGACACTGAGACCCTCCTTCATTTCTGCATTTGCTCGTCTGGGCAACATTTACAGCCCTATACTATGTGCCCGGCACTGCTTTAGGCTCTAACATTAGAGCGGGGAACGGCGAACAGGACAGGATCTCTGGTGTCACGGAGCCAATGTTTCGGCAGCTTTCAGCTCGTTAGAAAGATTAAAGAACACTTGAAAACCCTAGACGGCACCTGCTGCACGTTACCAGGTATGCAGGGCAGGAAGAGGCCTCACCTTGGCCATTAGATTCTTCCCACACTCTCTCTCTCACCTGCCAGGTTGTTCCGGATACTTCTGCTTCGTGTAGGCCTCGAGGGTGGCATAAACCTTCTCTCGCAGAGTCTCTACCTCCGAGGGGTTGGACAGACCCTTGGCATCTGAAAAAAACAACTGACTTAGCCTGTGGGGACACATCTCAGGTGGACGCCCTTCCAGAGAGGCTGTCCCCGTTCACTCTGGCCTCTGCCCCAAGAGTTACTAGATAGAGATGCCCTGGGTGGGGAACAACAGTGAAAGACACCAAGCTGGTCCCCTGGGCCCCCCAGCTCTCCCTCTCTGTGTCCAGTCCACCCAATAGACTCCTGGAGCAAAGGCTGAAAACGCTGTTGATGGCCAAAGGCAGCCACTACTGACTCCAAGGAGGAGAGTTTTACTCTATCCGCTCATTCTAGAACGATTGCATCCCCACATTTACCGAGTGCCTCCCATGTGCTAAGCCCGGACTGAATGACGAGATGGTACAAAAGCCAGATCCACTCACGTGCCGTATCAGCTAACGAACCGCCTGATTCCTGGGCTGAAGCCTGTGCAGAAGTCACCATGAAATTCTGAACGGTCATCCTTCCTGACCCCCAGCGGCATGTGAGGAAGCCCATCCCTTCCTCCTCCTTGAATTGCTTCTTTTCCTGGGCCACCAGGACATCACTCCTCCACTTCTCTCCCTGCCCCTCACTGGCCTGTCTCGGGCTCCTTGGCTGGTTCTTCCTTTTCTCCCCAGCCCCTACGTGAGGGTGCACCCCTGGGCCCACCTCTGCCCAGCCCCCTTCTCTGCCCCACTGCACTGACCCCCTACGTGAGCTCACACCTGTCTCAGAGTCTCGTGTGCCCGGTAGAGGCTGACAGCTCTCAAAGGCACATCTCCGGTCCTGACTTCTCCTCTGAGTCCCAGACTCACGAACACTAGCTTCCTGGACAGCTACCCTTGGATGTCTACTATCCATCTGAAAAACTTTTTTTAAGTAATGGGTTTTTTTTTTCAATGTTTATTTATTTTTGAGACAGAGAGAACCAGCATGGGAGGGGCAGAGAGAGAGGGAAATGGAATCTGAAGCAGGCTTCAGGCTCCCAGCTGTCCGCACAGAGCCTGACACGAGGCTGGAACCCACGAACCGTGAGATCATGACCTGAGTCGAAGTCGGAAGCTTAACCGACGGAGCCACCCAGGCGCCCCAGAGATTGACTTTTTAATTTAAAAACACCCAGTGCTCATCCCAACAAGTGCCCTCCTTAATGCCCATCACCCATTTAGCCCATCCCCCCCACCCACCACCCCTCCAGCAACCCTCAGTTTGGTCTCTGTGTTTATGAGTCTCTTCTGGTTCACGTCCCTCTCTGTGTTTACTTATTTTTGCTTCCCTTCCTCTGTGTTCGTCTGTTTTGTTTCTCAAGTTCCACATATGAGTGAAATCATACGGTATCTGTCTTTCTCTAACTGACTCATTTTGCTCAGCACAATACACTCTCCTTCCATCCACATTGTTACATGTCCACCTGAGGTTTTCATGTCCAGATACAAGGTCCTAATTCCTACCCCCCCTACCCTTAGGATCCCCCACGTCAGCAAATAAAACTCCATTTTCACGATAACTCGGGAAAATGAACCCAAAACCCCTGAGAATTATATTTAACACCTCTCTTTTTCACACTCTATCTCTAATCCCTCCGCAAACCCCACCGGCTTTGCCTAAAACTGTCCGCCAAATCTGATCCTTCCGACCACCTCCTTCACCGTGACCCCGGGCCACTGTCGCCTTCCCCACTCGTCCCCAAATATGCACACTCCGTGCTCCTTCAAGACGCCCGCAAGACAGGCTCTAGGAGTCGGAACCACGAAGGATCGACTCCCGGCCCTGCCTGCTCCGCCTCAGCTGAGCTGGGGGACGTCAGAACGCGGGAGCGCCGCGGCCGAGCTCGGAGGAGGGCGAACCACTGCCCAGTCACCTGGGTTAAACAGCACGATGGCCCGCAGGCACCCCAGCTCCGCCTTGTCCATCTGCATGTCTTTCATTTTGGAGACCAGCTCAGTCAGGACTCTGTTCACAGGACACAATGACAGGCGATGAGAAAACCGTGAACACCAGGCCAGGGGCGGATGAGACGCACGCACCCCACGCTCCTTATGTCCCCATCCCGTGTCCCAGATGATGCGGCAGGTGCTAGGGGCGCAGAGATGAAGAGGGTGCCGTCCCCGAGCTCCAGGAGCTCCCAGTCTCACTGAGGAAACAGGGAAACAACGCGCAGCAACACGAAGCCGTGAGCAAAGTCCAAGGGAGCACCGAGGGGGAAGCAGTGAACTCTGGGGGTTGCAGGGGAGGGCGGTGCTGGAAAGGCAGCCTGGAGGACTGGAAATCAGTAGAAAGGTAACAGGCTAAGCAGGGTGAGGGGTGGCCCGTCTAGAGGGACACAGCAGAGGTCAGCCTCCAGGGAGAGGGTGGAAATCTCCATGACGACGGCGGAGTCCATCAAAGACCGTGTTGGTCCCTGCATGGCCTCTGCGTGTTGTGGGAAAGGGCAGGGAGGGAGTAGAGACGCCTTGGGTGGACATTCACGTGGCCTGGAAATCCATTTACAACGGAGGGTGGGAAGGGGCCACAGGGCCCCGGCCCTGAGGCTATTTTCAACCCTATCCTCGTCGTTACCAGCTGCCCGTCCCCCTGCCCCACATCATTCATCCCTACTCATTCCGTTCATCTCTCTGAATCACATGCCTTAAATTTCCGTCAGCACCACTTAAGGCGCAGAATGCCAGGCTGGGGCTCCTGCTGCCTGACCCAAGTGGGTCCGCTCCTGCTGCAGCCCTTCCCCAGAGACCCTGCGACCGAGTCCAGCAAAAACCTCAGCTCATCTTCCCCGACTCCCGAAGTCAGGTCCTGGCTGCTTACCTCCATCCCGGCCCCCTGGCAGTTCAACCTCCCCACCCCGCCCCCGGGTCATGTCAACGATCCAGTCTCTCCTTTGGAAACCCGCAGAGGTAACAGGTTCACCCTCCTGCTCCAGCAACCGTGCTGGCCCCTGCCTGGCTCCACCTCCATCTCGTCATTTCAACCTTTCTTGTAATCCACACACGCGCGCACACACACACACACACACACACACACACACACGCCCTGGAAGCAAACGAGAGCCACCTGTCATTCCTTCCTTGGTCTATGTTCCGATGTGTTCCATGGTCTCCGCTTCTTGCCCCGTGCAGATGTGTGGGTGGACCATCCTACGTCCAAGCGCTGCCCACAGGTCCACACACCCACACGCCCACGGCACCTGACGCACGTGCACACGCACAGGCACGCACGCACAGGCACGCGCGCGCACACGCACAGGCGCGCGCACAGGCACACACGCACAGGCGCGCATGCGCACACGCACGCACAGGCACACGCACGCACAGGCACGCGCACACACAGGCACGCTCGCGCACACGCACGCACTGGAAGCAGACGAGAGCCACCTGTCAAAGATGGAGCCGACCCCAGCGCTGTGGGCGCTGCTGCGGTGGACATGTAAGCCGGTGGCCAGAAGGATGCCGTCCTGCACGGAGACGGAGCGGTGGGAGAAGGAGGCAATTAGCAGTTCGTTCCACCCTGCAAGGAGAAGGAGGAGGCCTTGAGGGAAAACTGACCGCATTCTCGCTTCACCAATCATCATCCGAGGCACGAATTGTCGCCCCCGTATAACAAAAGCAGAAACAGAAATCCAAGGAGGTTAAAAACCAGCTCCAGACGATACAGCTCATGAGTGAAGAAACAGGATAAGACGGGGGTCCCCTGACTCATGGCTCTGCACTTCCCCCCTCTCCCCCCCAGTCTCCCCCAGGACAGCTCAGAATGGCAGCTTGAGGATCAGCACACTGCTCCTCCCCCATCCCAGTCAATCGACAAATACGGGTTGAACATTTCACAGGTAATCGTCAACATGTTAGCTGCCACGGTGGATAAAGTGAGGATACCTCTGCCCCCAGCACCTGACAACTCAGTTTTATTTCTTTGGTGTTCGCTGTCTGGCAGGACTCAGCACAGCGTGTAGCTTTCAGTCAACACTCAGAGACTCTTCATTATCTAACAGGGATGAAGTGAGGGGACTGGCTTCCAATGCTTAGCCAATCTTTATGAAATTTCCCTGCTGGCGCGGTGACAGAGGAGAGCGGTGGCACATGTCAGCTGCACAATGTTCCAGAAATGGAAGCCGAGAGAGAATATAGCACACAGAATCTGAAAATAGGAAGGGACCCTGGGGGCGCCTGGGTGGCTCAGTTAAGCGTCCCACCTCGGCTCAGGTCAGGATCTCACGGTTCGGAAGTTCGAGCCTTGAGTAGGGCTCTGTGCTGAAAGCTCAGAGCCTGGAGCCTGCTTTGGATTCTGTGTCTCCCTCTCACTCTCTCTGCCCCTCCCCTGCTCACACTCTGTCTCTCTCTCTCAAAATAAATAAATAAACTTAAAAAAAAAAAAAAGGAAGGAACCCTGGATAAATAAGCTTGAGAAAAAAAAAATCCTTGGCTTCTCTCATCCCACCTGTGAAATGGGAAAACCTCTATTTTCCAATTTTACAACACTGCTTTGGACTGTCATCAATAAAACTGACTTAACTGTATTTGAAAATTAAATGCCAATTACAAAACCACGGTAAAATTTACACGGAAGAAGAGTCTCACCCTCCATTAACAATGTTTCATTTGGGAATAAAGGGTTTGGGGGAGGGCCACCCAAACTTAAGAGCCTATAATTAATATATAAAGACTAACCCTGGATGGGGTTATCCTGTCCTCAACACGGCACACGGCTTGGATCGGTTACAGCCTCATTGGGTGACTTGCTTTAGGATCCCAAGGGTAATTTCAAAATGGCAGCCCAAGCGATTGGCCCAAGGAAACCCAAGCCCCGATGTCCTTTACCTGCCCGGAGCAGGATGACCTGGTCCTCCAAGGTGAGGTCAGAGAAGTGGGGGATGCGCTTGGCCCATTCGACAAGAGTGAAAAGCTGCTTATCAGCAGCATGGCATATGTTCGTGACAGGGTCGTTCGTCTAAGAAAAAACCCAAAGCCCTGTGAGGGGCAGATTCCAGGACTCTTGTCCACCCCTCGCCCATCTCCAGCCCAAGAAAGAAGTGGGAGGCGGGTGGAGGTCTAAGACCACTGACCGAGTTCTCCATATTCATGTCACCATAGGATTCTGTCTTTGGTTCAACAGCAAGCTCGGCTTCTAGAATCCTCTCCACAGGCATATCTTCATGGCCACTACTGGCACATTCGGCCTCACTCTCGGCCCGCTCCCGGCTCCTCTGCCTTTCTTCTTGCACAGCTGGCACACGAGAGGACAGGTAGATGTTACCACGTGCCCAGGACAACTGTGGGAAAGCGAGTTACCTACCGGAGCCGAGCCTCAGTTTCCTCATCTGTCATGTGGGTATCCTTGTGGTCCCTGACCAGAGGGGTTGCGATGTTGACAGACAAAACAAAGAAAGGAAAGCGATTGGCTTATGCGTGGGCAGAACTGTGGGTTTTTTAGTTCGCATCCTTTCCCGTTCGTTATGGTGACCAGTCTAAAAAGTCTGCATTTAAAATTTTAATAACCTCTGATTCTGCCCTCTCTTTTAATGAGCCACGTTCTCCATGATCTCTCTTCAGTCTCCTGGACTTTACCTCTAGCTGCTACCTCTAATAAGCTGCGGGCATGCGATAGTTAAGTGGCAAGGACATTACTTGGAAAATCCCTCTGTCAGGTCCTATGCATCAGCCTTGGCATTCACGTCCCATTAGGTCTTCCCCTAATGCACCAGCCTGAACACAACATCACCTGATCCGACTTGTCAGGGAAGATCTTCAGGGAGCCATGAGGGTATTTAGTAAGTGAGGAGGTGGAGGAATGTCACCTATATGACATTTCAGAATCAGCGGCTGGTTTGGGGGGTGGGGAAGGGTAGGCAGGCAGAGGTGCGGACTGGAATCATCTCAGCCTCCCCAAACTTAGGGTTTTTTTTTATCGAAGTTCGTTCTAACCCCCAGAACCCTAAGCGTCCATGCATTAGGATGCCAGGTAGACCCCCTTGCCAATTCTGTCCTCTTCACTGACAAACACTTTCTGTTGGGTTAGTTTCCATAATCTACAAAGCTGTGGTTTCCATCTTCCTTTCCCCAGCATTAAGGAGCAAAATTCAATATTGGTACGCTTTTTTTTTTAATCCCAAGAATCAATAAAATTATATTCGAAGCCGGTGGCTAATCTGGAATTCAGTGATAGCTACTTCACTAGCAACTTCTACCCTTCAGCTTCTGTCCTTTCCTCCCCTGGGGCCCACCCCCGATGGCACAAAGGCTGTAGAATGAGCCGGAATCAGACGTTGGACATCCAGTTTGTCATGCAAGTGATATCAGTGACCTTCCAAGGTAGGTCAGAGAAGGCTATGCCTACAAAAACACAACTCACACTCCAAAGTCTCCAGTAGAGACACATCAAAATGCCTCAAGATGAGAATGATATTCAGTGGTTGGGACGGAGGGAGGGAGGGAGGGCAGGAAGGAAGGAGTGGAGGGAGAAATAGAAGAGAGAATAAAGGAGGGCAGTGACAAAAAGAAGAAACAGAAGAGAGAGAGAATGAAGAGAAATTAGGAAAGAAGAGAGCAAAAGTCATGCACCTTGGAGTCCAAGGAGGCTTTAGATGTCTCCTCCAACTCCTAGTTTCTCTTTCTCCCTTATCCTTCCTTCCTCTCCACTCTGTCAGTCTTCATTCTCGGACAGCATACAGACACATATGTATTTATATTATCAGCTGGATTTGCTGGTTAAAGTTGAACGCCTCTGGTATTAATTTCTTTAAGATTAATTTCTTTAATAGGCTTCTATTTGCCTCGATTTTAAAAGATGGGGAAAAAGCAAACTCAGTGAAGTTCCTTCCGCGGTCCTCAACTGATTTCTTCTGTGGATTTGTAACACGGAAGGAGAATAACCTTCAAGCTTCAAAGGAAATAACCTTGGCTTCTGGGAATTAGATTCTAATTCCAATCTTGCCATTAAGTGAGGGATCCTTTGCTCTTCCCCTCTCCACTCTGTGCCGTAAATCTTACTGTCACAGAAGAGGAGTCATATATCTGTTGCTGGAAGAAACCTTCGATGTGGCCGACATTCTGAGCCTGCCCTACAACATACTTCAGGATATATCCAGGGGACACTGGGTGATCTAACATGGTACCAAATTCCTGCCTTGGGACAGAACTTTATCCATTAGCCCAACATGTATTTATTGGACATGCTCTATAATAACCAAAATTTATTGAATTCTTTTCTCTGTCAGGAATTATGCTCAACACTTTATACAGATGATATTTCATTTAATCCCCATAATCACCCTCTCAAGGACTATGAGCCACAGAGTAGTTATGTAACCTGCCAGAGGTCACAGAGCTAAGAAAAAATGGCGCCAACATGTAGACCCAGGCTGATGGCCTTCTGAGCCCACCTCTCACCCCCCTGTACCACCTCTGAGGCTCTGGGCTAGTGGTACTAATAAAGACCACACAGGGCTCATGGGGATATCGAATACTACCCACTAATTGCCACAAAAGTAGTCCATTATCTACCCAAACTGTATTAAATGACCAGATATCATGGAAACGGACTTCCCCTAAGACCCCTGAGGACTGTGTGGTCGCCTGGAAGTCAGAGGGCCCCAGTCCTGTATCAGTTCTGCTACTAGCTCACCATGGAATCTTAGACAGTTCCCCAGACTCTTAGAATCTATGTTTCTTCTTTCAGGAAACAAAGGTGTCACATCCGAGAATATCAATGGCCACTCCCGCTTCCCCATTAGGTACCCTAAAAAGGCAATGGGTCCTGGCCCCTGGCTCCTGGCAGACACATTCCGAGCCCATTCCACTTCCATCTTTTTCTACCTGTTTTTGATAGTTTCTCTCAGCTAACTGTTCCAGAATTTTGTTATTCTTGTCTTCAAGGCAGTGTCCAACCTGAGCCCCCAGTTCTGTACATTGAGGTCAGAAACGATAGGGGTGAAGTAAAGGCTGTCAGGCAGCCTTCTGGAAATGGCCCTTCATGCAGCCAGATGAGGAATTGATTCGCTCCTTTGTCTTCTCTTCATCAGGGTAAATAGTACCAATTCCTTTAGAAATTTCTCTAGGAGCCTCTTTCCCCTCCTACATTTCACTACTCAGCTCTTCATTACTCCTCATTTCTCCACATTCTTCTCAAAAATGCAGAAGCCAAAACTAGACACCTGTCCATGAAAGAATCAGAACAGTGCCAAGTTTACAGGAAGGACTTCCCAGGCCCTTAGAATTCACAAGTCCCTGTCTGCCTTACTTTAACGAAAGAGCCACACTTCCCACCATGTGACCTGTGCACCAACCACTCTGACTGTAATGGAGCTGAGGGCCGCTGAGGCTGAGTTTTGAGAGACAGATGGTGAAGCAATAGAAATGGCCACTTCTCTGACTGAAGGCTTTCACCTTCCTTTAACTCAATCTCATCTGCATCAGGAAAACCATTATTTTTCCAAGTCAACCTGAAACTTATCTGTCCTGGGAGGCAAATGTGACCCTGGCAGCAAACAAGCTCTTGCTGATGTGAGACTTTCTTTGGGGGTCATTAATCTTATGTTTGACCATCATGGTGGCAGAAGCTTAAGGAGTATCAAGTCTATCTTGGTGAAGAGAAGACAGCCTCCACCAGCTGATTTTTTTCCTCATGTGTTCTGCTCTATAAATCATTGATTCCTTGAAGGCAAGGATGACATGAGCATGAGGCAGGCATTCGGTTAATACTGGATGGATGGTAGGATGGATAGATGGATGGAGGGATGGATGGGTGGATGTTGGCATGGATGGAGGGATGGATGGGTGGAGGGATAGATGGAGGGAGGGATGGAAGGATGGAGGGATGAGTGGAGGGAGGGAGGGAGGGAGGGAGGGAGGGAGGCATGGATGGGTGGATGGATGGAATGATGGATAGATGAATGGAGGGATGGATGGGTGGATGGAGGGATGGATGGATATGCGGGATGGGTCAATGGATGGATGGATGGATGGATGGATGGATAGATGGATAGAGGGATGGATGGGTGGATGGAGGGATGGATGGAGGGATGGATGGGTGGAGGGAGGGAGGGATGGATGGATGGATGGATGGATGGATGGGTGGATGGAGGGAGGGAGGGAAGGAGGGATGGATGGGTGGAGGGAGGGAGGGATGGATGGCTGGAGGGAGGGAGGGATGGAGAGAAGGAGGGAGGGAGGAAGGGAGGGAGGGAGGGAGGGATGAGTCCTTTTAGAAGCTCCTGCATTACTAAAGCTTTTGGTTCCAATATTCAGTTTAAACTACTCATCCACTCATTCAGTAATTATTTATGAAGTGCCTCCTTTGTGCTAATCACTGGTGATATAGCAGTGATGGGGGGGAACAGAAAAAAAAATCTTGCCTTGGTGGAAACAGATAGTAGACTAAATAAGTAAGCATGTTAGACAGTGATACCACTGCAGGAAACAGACTAGGAAGTGTCCTGGGTGGCTGATGCAATTCTAGACAGTTGACAGTGGAGTAAAGGTCTGAAGGTGGAGAAGAAGGGAGCCATGCAGGTACCTGGGAAGAGGGCACTCTAAGCAGAGAGACTGCAAGTGCCACACTCCTTGAGAAGGAGCTTCCCTGGTGGCCCAGCAGAGACCAGCAAGGCTGGACCAGAGAGACATGGGGCAGTCAGATCATGTACAACCTTGAAGTCATAACCAAGGTTTTGCTTTTTTTTTTTTTTTCTGAGTAAGAAGGGAAGGCATTGGAGGGTTCTAGTGCAGAAAGGGCTTGACCTGACCCACTTGTTCAAAGCCTCACTGGTTGCTCTGAAGAGTGTAGAAGACAAAGAGGGACACAGGGGGGAGTTCTTAGGAGTCCGGGTGGATTAATACAGAAGGTAACAATGGCTTGGGTTATGCTGGCTACGTTAAAGTCGTGAGATGTGGTGAGGTTCTGGACATATTTTGGGGGAGAGACAAGGTTTCTTCACCCACATGGAAGAGGAGTCCAACGGTTTTTCATGTGAGCAACTGAAAAACCGGCTATTTCCTAAAATGGAGAGGACTGTGCAACAAACAGGCTAAGAGGGCAGATTATCAGGAGCCCGGGTTTGGGTCTGCCCCCTTGAGATTGCGTCAGACAACAGAGTGAGGGCCATCTTTGTACCAGAACCCCTCTGCACCCCGGGAGGAGGGGAGACTCCAGATGGGCTCTGATCTGGGAGCACAAAGACCCACTCTGGGCTCGTCACCTGCCTCTGGGACCTTGGAAAACTCACCTCCTCGGTCCATACTGGTTTCGTCCGCTGTAGAATGATGAGGGCTATTAATTACTCTAAAGGGCCCCCTCCGTCTACCTCAGACATGCTAGGCCTGCCATTTCTTTCCTTCTCGGTAGCATTCTCTCCTAGAAGGGGCTCAACGACCTTCTCTTTGTGGATCCTTCCAGTCAGCCTCCCCTCTCCTCAGAGAAAAGAAGTTCTTCAAGCATGAGGAGTCTCCCGGGACTGACTAAATGCCTTGTTCCTAGTTCCCAGACAGAGACAAGACTTCCTCACTCTGAATCTAGGAAGGCTCACCATGTACACTTGTACTTGCCTGAGTTCGTGCGTTAATTAACTGCCCAATTCGATTTAGTTGTGTTACTTAACAGAAAGCCTTTTCGATTTTCTAAGTGAACAGAAAGCACTTTCAGATTTTTTTTTTTTCATTCCATACAGCCCAGCTAAGCCACACTGTAAACTGGAAAGACGTGGAAGTTACACATGCGGGTCTCTCTGAATGAGGAGGCCGAGTCTGATTGCCCGCAACACCACGGAATACACCAGTCTCAGAGGACCTGTGGCAGCCCCGGGTTATAAAAGCCCAGAGAGACGACTCAACCCAGCGGGCTTCCCCGGTGAGGATTAGAGGCGGGAGGCCACCTCCTCCCAGAGAGGCTCCGTTTGTGGGGCTGCGCTCCGGGACCCTGAAACCGACTCGAGGACTGGCTTCCCAGGGCTCGGAAGAGCCAGGGACAGGGTCCGGTCGGGGACCGGGGGACCGTCCCCCGAGCTCCAGGGCAAGGATGCGTGAGTGGGGGAGGAGGAAGGCGACACTGCTCTCTGTGCTCTGGGGCGCTCGCTGCCTGGGCAGGGGGCGCCCGGCTGCGGTCCCGGAGAAATCGCAAAGCGGTCTCCCCCGAGGGGACGGGGGCCTCACCTTCTCTCTTCATGCCCATCACCAGGCACTTCTGGTAGCGGCAGTACTGACAGCGATTCCGCTGACGCTTGTCAATGAGGCAGTCCTTGTTATCCCGGCACGTGTACATGAGGTCCTTGCGTATGGTTCTCTTGAAGAAGCCTTTGCAGCCTTCACAGCTATACACACCATAGTGCTTTCCTGCTCCCAGGAAAAGGCAAGAGAAAAGAAAAGAAAATGAACGCTGCGGAGACCGTCCTTGTGTTTGTCTGGATCTTTCATTCAAAAGAGCCCCCGGGCTCTCCCCCCAGGGACACTGGCACGTCACCTGGACCCGGGGAGGGGACCGCAAAGGGTAACCGGCAGAGAAGGCAGGCTTGATCCCAGGAAGGAGACTAAGCAGGATGAATGTGCCCTTCCTTGTGTCTTCCCTCTGGAAGGCACTCTCTGGAATGGCTAATTCCGGAGAGCATTATTAGAAAAGTCTTAAGAGACTCTTAAAAACTGAGAATAAACTGAGGGTTGATGGGGGGGTGGGAGGGAGGGGAAAGTGAGTGATGGGCATTGAGGAGGGCACCTGTTGGGATGAGCACTGGGTGTTGTATGGAAACCAATCTGACAATAAATTTCATATTAAAAAAAAAGAAAAAAGAAAAAAAAGAAAAGTCTTGACCCGAGGCTTTGTTTACATTTATTTTATTAAGGCAACTCCTGTGTTTAGTTAAGCTAAATGTTCTGTCTCCATTCAAGACATTAGTATACATAATAAATAAAAATATTTATGCTTGTGATGTATTATCTAATGGGGGAAAAAAACCTCAGCCTTCCTAATATTTCCCCATAATTGAGGCCCAAGGACATGGGGGCCCCACCGAAAAGCAGACGAGGAACCTGAGTTATGGATTTTCTAGATGCTACTGCTTGTTGGAGGAATAAATTAGTGTATGATCTCTACAGCATAATATGACATGCAGGCTTATGACATAAAGATCTTGGGGGGTGACTGGGTGGCTCAGGTGGTTAAGTGTCTGACTCTTGATGTTGGCTCAGGTCATATTTCATGGTTCGTGAGTTCGAGCCCCAAGTCTGGCTCTGTGTTGATAGGGAGGAGACTGCTGAGGATTTTCTCTCTCATCTCTCTCTGCCCCTACCCCTCCTTTCTCTAAAAATAAATAAATAAACATTTAAAAACAATTAAAGAGGGGCGCCTGGGTGGCTCAGTCAGTTAAGTGTCCGACTTCAGCCGAGGTCGGGATCTCACAGTTCATGAGTTCAAGCTCCGCGTCGGGCTCTGTGCTGACAGCTCGGAGCCTGGAGCCTGCTTCGGATGCTGTGTCTCCCTCTCTCTCTCTGCCCCTCCCCTGCTCATGCTCTATTGTTCTCTCTCTCTCAACAATAAACATAAACATTACAAAAATAAAAAATAAAATAAAATAAAAACAATTAAAGAGACACCTACTGATCAGAACAGCTTCTCTCTTCCAGATACACATGCAACACAGTAACTCCACGGAGGGGCTTCCTGCAAAGCCAATCCTTAAAACCGAAACCATACTTTAAATTCATCCGGATTTCCGGCTACGAGCACAGCGGCAGAAACTTACAGCCTGGGCCCCAAGCTGGACCATCCAAAAAGGCCCTTTTCCTTCCACTGGGTACAATGTAGCCAAGTGGTTAGTGGACCAGGTGCCATCTCTGAGACCCTCACTGTGTGGGACACCCCAGAGTGACATCTGCTTCTACATGTACCTGAGGATCTGTCCCCGCAGATGGCACAGATGTGTTTAACCAGGGATCCGGGGCTGGTTGATGGGTAGTTCATGTTTCCAATCCCAGGAAGCCCTGGTAAGGGCTTGATGTCCTCTGAAATGCTGACACTGTTGACCACATTTAGCTGCGAGAGAAAACACACAATAAAACACAGAGCCAGGGCAGACCCAACGCCTGAGACCAAAAGCAACAGGGGTATCCTTGCGGGGAGAAAAAAAAAAAACAAGTTCTATTTCAAGAAGAGGTTTCCAAGTACAGAGTATCCAAAACTGTCCGTGGGGGATATGAATTTAAGGGAGGGAGGGAGAAAGGGGGACATAGAGGAACCAAATCATTCCTAGACACCAAAACCTAAATCGAAAATCACAACACATCATCGGAGTGCTCTGCCTTCACTCATTTCACTCGTCTGTTTCGTCAGAGCTAGAAATCCACCCGGGACACGCTTCAGACACACTTAGGACAAGCCAGCTGTGTGTTTTTAGATTCTGTAAAACTACTGTGTGTCTATTCAGCAGTGCTCCAAGAGGAGCTACGGCTCTTAGGCAAAAGATTTAGACTCCAAGAAAACCAAGCAAAAAATGCAAATCCATTCAGTCAGTCTATAGACACTCACTGAGCACTCGCCATGGAGACACCGTGCGAGGCGCTGGGGTACAAAGGGAAGGTCTAAAAACGCACACTTTTTTTTAAAAATTTTTTTTCAATGTTTATTTATTTTTGGGACAGAGAGAGACAGAGCATGAACGGGGGAGGGGCAGAGAGAGAGGGAGACACAGAATCGGAAACAGGCTCCAGGCTCCGAGCCATCAGCCCAGAGCCCGACGCGGGGCTCGAACTCACGGACCGCGAGATCGTGACCTGGCTGAAGTCGGACGCTTAACCGACTGCGCCACCCAGGCGCCCCTAAAAACGCACACTTTTAAAAAAATGAAAAATTTTTAAAAAATAAAAATGCACATTCTTAAAGAGTTCACAGTAAAATGGAAGAGAAGATACGTGTAGTCGTCACCTTAATGAACCCACAGAGGATGCCAAACCAAATGCCCAAATTATTCCAGTAGCACCCAAAAAGTTGGGCAGAAAGCCCCAGCTCGTGGTTTTGAACTTGAATGTAAGAAACAGACCATCTTCCTGTGAAACTGGAAAATCCGTACAGCCAGAGACTGGGTGCTTTGTCCTCCCTGTGTCTGACGTGGTCCCAGCACCCAGGGTGGGGAGTCAGTGTGTTTGGATGGCTGAAGAAATGAATTTTATGTGCCTCCTATCCCTCGTCTTTTACCACACGTTCACATTAGCTCCTCACCACCACCACCTCCAAGTCTCCCAGTGTCTGGGGAGATCACCGAGAAGCCGCTAAGTGTTCCATATTCATCAAAGAAATCTTAAGTGATCATGACTAGGTCATCCGATTAGCAGAAATTCTGAGTGCCCATGTGCACAGCTCAACATTCTAAGCACTGTGAAAGGAGATATAAAACCTAGAAGATCTCGGGGCATCTGGGTGGCTCAGTCGGTGAAGCGTCCGACTTCAGCTCAGGTCATGATCTCACGGTTCGTGGGTTCGAGCCCCACGTCGGACTCTGTGCTGACAGCTCAGAGCCTGGAGCCTGCTTTGGTTTCTGTGTGTGTGTCTCTCTCTCTGCCCCTCCCCCGTTCATGCTCTGTTTCTCACTCTCAAATATAAATAAACATTTAAAAAAATTTTTTTAACCTAGAAGATCTCTCCTTCCTCAAAACTGCACACTTGCACTGAAGAGTCACAACATGTGCCAAAAGGAAAAACGCTTAGTTAAGTAAACGCAAACAAAGGTGGTTAGGGAGTATGTTTAAATGTCCAGCAGAGGCACCTGGTAAGGATCTGGGAGTTTCAGAGAGATTCCACAGACTACAGACTTCTGTATGGTCCGTGTGAATTTCGAATCGTACTGCCTCACCAAAGTGACTGTAATTCCTAAACTAAACCAAAGGTAGGATTTGTTTCTCTATTCAAGGCCTTTGGGACAGAAGGAGTGATCAATAAAACATAAAACACAACACAGCCTGAGTTAGGTTCCTTTTAAATTTACCAGCTTTTCAATTCACTAAGCAAATATTTATTGAGCACAGGAGATGGGCAGAGGCTTGGGTCAAGTGCTCTATGGGATGCGGAAAACACAAGACAGCCTTCAGCTCCTTGCTTCAAAGTCAAAGTCACTGGGAATTTTTAAAAATTAATTTGTGTGAAGGGTGAAAACACACATGGGATGGGAGAATTCTCTCTCTCTTCCTCTCCCCTCCCACCTCTCTTTACAAGGCTAAGACAGGACATCTAGAACTTGTAGCCAGTATTTGGCTTTGTTTTGGTCTCATACTGTGGTTCTCAACCCTGGATGTATACCTGGGAGCTTGGAACAAAAACTGATGCCAGGGATCCACACCCAGAAATTTTGAGTCAATGGGTCAGATGGCCATTGGTACTGACCTTTCTTCAGGTTTCCTGGGTAATGCTATGTGCATCAGGGCTCGGAATCACCGGTATGGTGGAAAAAACATGGCTTGGGAGTCCCAGGGAACTGGGACCAACTCCCAGGCTGCCCTTATTGGCTGCGTGACTTCAAAGAAGTTACTAATCTTGTTCGACCCTCAGTTTCTTTATCTGGAAAATGAGCCTAGTAAGACCTAGTTTACGTAGTCACTGGGAGGATTCAATGAGATAATGATGTAAAATCCCCATCACAGTGCCTGGCACACATTAGGGGTCCCATAAATTGTGACCTTTATCATTCCCATAAAATCTGGTTGATCAAGACAAGAATTCTAGTGTTTATTATAAGCCAACAGTCTATTAGGTGCTGGGAATCCTGTAGTAAATGAGGCCACATTCACCAAAGGGGTTAAATGATTCCATTTCTTGGGTGAGCAGGGGGTGGTCAGAAAATTATTTAACGTTGTCATAATACATTATCATCACTTCAGATAAGGGACATATTTAGACGTGTCTATTTTTCAGAAATCAGGTGAGGGGGGTTTCTGTCGATGTAAATTCTAGGCAACAACTTTCCTTGAGTGCCTCAGTGACACAGATACTAACCACTTAGATCCACCCATGAAATGGAAGCATTTCAGGTCAGACGACCCCAGAGAAAGAACCCGCTAGCTGACTGAGGAGGCTCTGTCCCCAAATCCTCAGACGGAGGAATGAGGAGGAGGCCGCCATCCCCTGAGGCTCAAGAGACGCTCACTCGCCTCCTCCTTCCACAGCCAGGACCGGTGGAACCAGCCTCACTGTCTCCAGCCCAAAGCGGTCACACAGCAGTAGGTACCGTTATTGCTGCTGTTAGCCCCGCCCACCGCTAGCCCCACCCACCATAGAAAGCTCCCCACGCTGCTCCCTGCTCTCCTAATCCTTGCAACAGCCCTATGAGGTCGTTCTATTTTCCAGATGAGGGAAGTAGGCCTTAGAGCGGTTTATTCATGTGTTTGTTCAGAAATACCGTGGGGATACCGAAAGGAGGATGTAGTACCGCCTCAAGGCCATTGACAAGATTAAAAGTCAGTTGGGATGGTTTAGGAAGGAAAGACCCCAAACAACGGAGATTTGGGAAGGCTTCCTGAAGGTGGTGGCATTGGAGCTAGTCCTTGGCCGCCTTTAAAAGTGGGTCAGGTTTGGACGGGCCCCTCACGGGCTAAAGGCTCTGAGAGCAAAGGCCCCGGGGGAAGCCCAGGGGTTCCTGTGGGCTGCAGGGGTGGGAGGCAAGGCCGGGGGCTGGGCTGTGACAGAGGCCTGAGGCCTGACCGCCCAGCTAAGGAGAGTGGATCTAATCTTGAGAAGCAATTAAGAGCAGCCACTGGAGGTTCTGGGCTGAGGAATCCCGCTCTCGAAACTCCGACTCGGGGAGATAAATGGGGGGGCAGCTCGAGGAAAGCCTGGAGGAGAGAGACACGGGGGCTGTCAGAGCCGCCCGGGGAGACGCGGAGCCTCCCCAGGCTAACAGGCCAGAGCTCCAGCGCTGGGCTCCCAGACCAGTCCTTTACCACAAGCTCTGTCTTGCTATGGCAGGAGACTCCGAGTCTCTGAGCCTCCTGGCCCACCTCCTCAGTGGGGAGCCCTCTCTCTCCCAGCTGGGAGCCGGCCGCCCCCCCCCTCCACCCTTCTCTTCCTGGGTCATGGGGGCAGGGGGGTGGGCAGGTGGCAGAAAGGAGGGGTTGGGACAGAAGGGCTGATACCCACTGGCCTCTTCGCTGGCTCAGGGTTTGTGTGGGCTCCGAGCGAGGGCAGACGGGCTAGGAGGAACCCGCCAGAGCGCAAACCCATTAGCTGCCTGGCCCCCCGAGTCCCCCGCCTGGCTGTCTGGTTCCATTAGAAGCAGCCCCGTGGAAGTGAGCACTTTTCAGAGCGGGGGTTCACCAGGCGGCTGGCTGCTCCCCGAGAACAGGGTGGAAACACACTTGACTGGCCTGGCTTCCATTTGCAGACTCGGCCAGGGACCAAATGCTTCCTGGATGCCCCGGAGCCATCACGGAACATCAGCTCCCACATTTCTGAGCTGCTTTCAGCCAAAATTATCCCACTAAACGCAGAGACGTGGCCGGCCTGCCAGGCCACAGGCAGGCACTCTTTTTCCAGGGAGCGGACTGTATACGGGGCGCTGCTTTAATCTAGAAGAGGGCCTTGTCATGAGGAGTAAGGAGCCTGCGCCTTCTACAGGGGGGAGAGGAGCCCTGGGTTTGGTGGGGACCAGCCTCCTCCTCACTGTGTGATCTTGACCAGGTCACTGCGTCAGAGACCCTTTGCCTCATCTACAGATTAGATCGGTGGGTTTTCCAACTCAGAGTGTGCGCGGCAGGGCAGCGGGGAAGGTGAACAAGAAGGCTTCAGATCTGCTCCTAGTTTACCCACACCTGTTTGTAACATGCACATTAGGGGGCACCTGGGGGGCTCAGTCGGTTCAGTAATGATCGGCTCAGGTCATGATCTCACAGTTTGTGAGTTTGAGCCCGCATCAGGCTTTGCACTGACAGTGCGGAGCCTGCTTGGGATTCTCTCTCTCTTTCTCTCTCCTCTCTCTGCCCCTCCCCCATTCATGCTTTCTCTCTCTCAAAATAAATAAATAAACTTAAAAAAAATTTTTTTTTAAAAAGAAAGAAAACGTACACATTAACCTTCCAAACATGCTTTCTCTTGGAGACAAGACTTCATGGCTTAATTTTTTTTAATCATTAAACAAGACGGCCTTTAAGGTCTGTTTCAACTCCAACATTCGTAATTTTTATTATTTGAGTATTCTCTATAAAAATCTGAAAGGAAAGTACTACCCGAGCAGGAATTATCAGGGACAGAACCCAGGTCCAGCAGCAGGGTTCAGGAGGGGAGAAAGAGGTAGGGGCCTTCCAAGAACTTTCAGGGCTTGTTTCCAAGTGCAGGCAACAGATCTCTTTCTCTCTCTCTCTCTCTCTCTCTCTCTCTCTCACACACACACACACACACACACACACACACACACATACACACACAGAGTCAGGAAAATGTGGCCTTGATCATTTTGTCTGAAAGCTGCATAAGTATCTTCCCAACCACATATTTGGTGTTTCTGGAAATTGCTCCCTCAACTTAAATACTCCCCAGAGCAGAGACTGACTCTTTTTCTTTTTCTTTTTCTTTTGTTAAGTTTTATTTATTTAAGTAATCTTTACACTCCACGTGGGGCTCAAACTCACAACCCAGAGATCAAGAGTCACACGTTCTGCTGACTGAGCCAGCCAGGCGCCCCACAGCAGAGACGGATCCTTATAATTTTTTTTTTTTCACTTCCAGGGCCTGGTTCAATGAATGCTTATTGAAATGAACTTTTCTAGAACCTCTCAGCAAGAGAATACCCTGGGAGCAAAGATCCCATAGGGGTAGAATGTAAATCACTGAGGTGCGTATCACCTAGGTATAATAATAATAATGATAATGATAATAATAATAATAATAATAATGCCACCTTACTGCCACCAGAGAGCACGTAAGAAGTGACTTTATAAATCATAGCTCCTTTAATGTTCATAAAGCATGTTACCCTGAAAGAGAAAAGGAAACTGAGGACAGACATAAGCTTAAGTGGTTTGCAAAAGGTTACACGGTCCCCGTGTCCGGAGTATCTGCTCAGTTCTCTTTACTCCTCACGAATGAAAGTCCCACAAGAGCAGAAAGACTTGGTCAAGCACCGGAACGACAGGGCAGGGAACAGGAGACACGGCCCTGCTGCTCCCACACCAGAGCACCCCTCCCCTCCCCCCGCAAACTGCACTTACCCTAGACCCAGGTCACAGGAGGAGCACGCTTCCCGTGCGGGTCCCGCTCAGACCCATCCTGGGCGAGGAAGGCAGGATGCATAGACAGTCTATCCAGGTGGTTCAGAGTCCAACTCACCGCAGCTAACACCGAGGGTCCTAGATGTCCTGTGTCATCTGGTTAATTAGGCGAAACGTGTCTGGAGCCCGAGGCCACGACGCCGTTCAGTGTCCCGGGGCCGCTGAGCTCCCCCAGAGCTTGGCAAGCTTAATATAGCTCCCGGAGTGAAACTTGGCCTCGGCCTCTGCACACAGCCCAGTTGGCCAGGACCGAAGCTTTCAGCTGACCTTTCAACCCCAATCCCTCTGTACAGACATACGGTCCAGGAATAGCGAGCGTCCCTGCCACTCACACGGCTGTGAAGCCGAACGTGTCGGCTAGGTTTGGCTCCATCAGACCGGAGCCTGGTTGCTAAAAGCAGCCTTGAAGGATGGGGCCTTGCCCACTCCCCACCCACAGGCCCTGTCACTGTCTGTCACCTCACCCTGCCTCACTTCTTCGCAGATAGAACGATTGCTATGTGAAACCACCTCGCTCGCTTGTTTCGTCTCCGTCTCACCTGCTGCGGTCTAACTGCCGTGAACGTGAAGACATTAGCCACCTTGCTCCGCGCTTTTCCCCAAACCGACGAGAGCATCAGGTACTGCCAGACGCAAAGTCGGTCCCCGTGAGTAGTTACGTGAAGGACCACGAACGCCCCAGCAAGAGTTTCCTTGCAGCCCGGAGCCTCAACGTGTCCTTCTGTCTCTTGCCTGCTGGCTATGACCTGCCTTCCTGGGGTCCATTCACAAGGAAGAGCATGAATAAACCTACCTCATCAGGGTCTCACCTTCTGAAGGCTACGTGTCACCAGCGCTGCTGGCATAAATACCTGCCCATCCCCCGGCCGTCTGGACCCCGCTCCTCTCGTGGAACACACGCCTGGAAAGATCCGGAGTCCTTGGCTTCTGCTCCTTCGGTTCTGCTCTTAGCCCACCATAGCCCACAAGACACTGCCTTGCAATTTGCCCACATGACGTGCCACGTCCGCAAGAGACACCTTAGGAGCACTGATTAGTCATCTTTCATTTTTTTCAAGTTTGATTTATTTATTTTGAGACAGAGAGTGAGTGAGTGAGCAGAGGAGGGGCAGCCCCCATGTGGGGCTCGCGCTCAAGAACCGCGAGACGGTTGGGGTGCCTGGGTGGCTCAGTCGGTGAAGCGTCCGACCTCGGCTCGGCTCGGGTCACACTCTCGCGGTTCGTGAGTTCGAGCCCCGCGTCAAGCTCTGTGCTGACAGCTCAGAGCCTGGAGCCTGCTGCGGATTCTGTGTCTGCCTCTCTCTCTGACCCTCCCCTGCTCATGCTCTGTCACTCTCTGTCTCAAAAATAAATAAAACGTTTTTAAAAATTTAAAAAGAAAAAAAAAAAAAGAACCGCGAGATGGTGACCTGAGCTGAAATCAAGAGTCGGACACTTGACCAACTGGGCCACCCAGGTGCCCGGATTACTCATCTTTTAATCCTTGGTGGCCAACGGAAGATCTTGGGGTCACGGATTGAGTCAGCACAGACCACAGCAGCAGGTGAATGCAGCGTCATGAACACACAGCGGGGGTCAGGACACCTGGGCTTGAACCCATGCTCTGCTGCTGACTGGCTGGGAGATGCTGGATGTGTCGCTTGAGCTCACTGAGTCCTGTTACTTCATTTGTGGGATGAGGGCTTAGACAGAATTCGTGGTTCTCAGCTGGGCTTTTACCAGCTCTACAAGGGCCAAGATCTGGGATAGGGGAGAAATGTACACTCTGAAGAAGATCCTATAGGTGAAACCATCAGATGACAAGTCGGGGTGAAAAGGGCCAGCCAGATGTGACCCACAGGAGTACTTTGCTTGGCCTATGCAAGCTTCACGTCTTTGAATTGCAACGGCTTCAAGGGAAGGGGGCAGCTCCCTGCAGACCCCACCAGCCCCGCTGATCTATGTGCACCTGGCCCTGGCTCCCGCACTCAAAGACCCCCAAGGTATTCTACAGATTCTCAAATCCCTGAATCGAGAGCCTTCTGGAGCCGTTACTGGCTCTAGAGTTCTGTGACTCCACACGGCTTTGCTTTCAGACCCTGAGCACACGAAGCCTCTTGAAAGGGATGGTCTGGGGATAGTCTCTGAAGTTCTCCCTGCGGTAGAAAGACTGACACAATGGGAGTCCTGCCTCTTCTCCCAAACTATTTATCCCAAGGAAGCTTCAGGACCTACTAATTCTGCCTCTAGATGTGCTGGCATTTGGGGCAAGATGGCACCAGCCCCAAACTGAGATACCCATAAGTGGAGCACATGGTGGATGGGATTATTGCTCCTAATTCTTCACATCCTTTGCACTGTGTACCTCCTGCTAAAATAGTCACAGCCTATTTCCCTGCCCCACAATGTTGGAGTCAGCCATGTAGTTTTCTCAGGCCGAGGGGATACCAGAGGGCATGATGCGAGCAGAGACTCCACTGTACCTTTCTGGTTTGGTTTTGGCTTTGTGCTCCCATGAGACACCACGAGAAAAGCATGCCCCAAGTAGCTCCTTCAGCCTGGGACATGAGGAGCAGACTTGCACCCAGCCTGCAGCCCAACCCAGCTCGCCTACCACCTGAAACAGAGCCATCCCAGCCAACATAAATTTGTGAGTGAGGAACACACACACACACACACACACACACACACACACACACACACACAAAATGTGTGCATTTGTGCACCATGACAACTTGAGGACTGTTTGTTACACAGCATCACTGCAGCAACAGCTGACCACTACAAGAAGGGAAGGTTGCCGACCTCACTGCGACACTACTAGAAGGAAGGAGAGGCGACTGGCCATGCGACAGCAGCGTCTACTATGCACACACCCCCTCTCCTCTGTTGTAGCAGAAGCACTAGGAATTGGGTGAGGCTTCCTTCCTTCCTGAGTTTCCAGTCTTCTCCTCTATCTCAGAGACAACAGGTAGATAACACAGTCTGCCATGTTCTGGATTTATCCGTGTGCCATCCCCACCTATTCGTCTCTCAACTATAAGCTCCTAGAGAGCAAAGACCATGTCCTGAGCGTTTCACGTCCACCACGGCATGTAAGAGAGCACCAGGCACTTCAGTGACTTGATAAGTGCTCATTAGATTGAGAAGAACAGATGGGGTCCGTCCCAAGGATGACAAACATCGCTCAGAAATGGTGAGATCAGTGCCAGGGCTGAACCATTAAGCCACAGGGGTGACCTCTGAGCCACCGCCTCCTCCATCACGAGGCGTCATCAGTTCTCGGGGGCTCCCCCGCCTGAGGACACCCTTA
The DNA here is from genome assembly GCF_022837055.1 of Prionailurus viverrinus. Classification (NCBI taxonomy): domain Eukaryota; kingdom Metazoa; phylum Chordata; class Mammalia; order Carnivora; family Felidae; genus Prionailurus; species Prionailurus viverrinus. The sequence goes on along the minus strand of NC_062577.1, from coordinate 58,017,528 downwards.
AAGAAGGTCCGGCAGGAGACACGTCTGCAGAGACGACCCAGAAAGTACACAGGAGGCACCCACCAAGTGCTGGCCCGGCTCCAGGAGCGGCACGGGTGACACCATACAGGGTGGCTGGAAAGACCCACGGGAGGACGGGCACCTACCTGAGAGCTGGGCGGGGCAACCAGATTGATTCCCGCAGGCGCAGCCAGTGCTCCTGAGGGTGGGCCCATGGCAGAGGCGATGACTCTATATGGAGAGCCCAGGGCATTGAGGGGCGTCCCCACCGCGCTCAGAGTCCGTGGGGCACTCACAGGGGTGTCCGTGTAGTTGGGGTGGCTGTCCATTGGCTTCCCTGTGGACAAGGCTGTCAATGGGCTCATAGACGTGGAGCTGGAGTGGCCGGGGGAGCCTGGAAAGAGAAGAGCAAAGGTGGTGGGAGACTGGGGGGCACAGAGTGGCCCCTGTGAGGACAGAGACCACCCCCAGCTTGTTTCCCGTGCCCTTCCCCGCCTTCCAGCCCCACTGCATATCCGTGAACCCCAGGCATTCACACCCCCACTAAGCGCATAGAATAAAGGCAAATGAAGAAGAGAGAGGGAGAGGGCCTTCTCTAGGACAGAACATCACTCACTCATGTGCGGTGAACGTTGACTGAGGTACAGGTACTATGCCAGGTGCTGGGGTTTCAGAGCCCGGGAGAACCCCGTCCCTGCCATCAGGGGTCATGTTCCGCCATGACAACGGGGCAGCAGACGCTGTTGTCACGCCCTCGACTGCCCGTATCTTTCGCAGCTTTGTGCCTATAGAGTCCTTGCCCTGCCTGTCTCTACCGCACGGGGCTTTGTCAGCCCTCAGGGAAGAAGACGCAGGATGGCCGTGCGTGGCTTGATGGCCACAGGAGCCCAGGAAGGCAAGGGCGCACAGGCCTGCCCAGACCCTTTCTACCTCGAGGCCCAGGGAGCTGTGGTTCCAGGTGTCCACGGAACAGCCCCTGGGCACGTGGTTGTCTGGTACCATTTTTCCCAGGCTGAGCTGACTCCAAGCTCCCTGAGGGTCAGTCCCAGCTCAAGATGACAGAGAAGGAGGGTGCCCCACTGTCATCTGAGGCGCCCAGCACGGAACACGCTCTCCCTAAGAGGGGAGCTCTACACCTCAGGATCTGAGCAGCAAAGAAGAGACTGGAAAAATGATAGGGCAGCCCACCCGTGTCACAGAGCTACTTCCTTGTGTGGTCTCTTGAGTACCTACTACGTGCAGGGTGCTCTAAGTCTTGGGAGATATCAGGGGCCACTAAGGGTAGTGTTAGGAGCAAGATACGTGGGGGGGGGGGCGGGGGGGGACATGCCCCCTTTGAATGCTGGGGGCAGCAAAGCACGTCAGAAGTGCACCTGGAGAACTATTCTTTTTTTATTATGGAGATATCATTGACACGCAACATTGTATTCGTTTCAGGGGCAAAACCGAATGATTCGGTATTTGTTTATACTGCAAAATGATCACCCTTAAAAAGACCAGTTAACATCCGTCACCACACACAGTTGGAAATGGTTTTTCTTGTTGGTTGTTTTTTTTTTTTTTAATGTTTTATTTGTTTTTGAGAGACGGAGACGAGCGTGAGCAGAGGGAGACGCAGAAAAGGAAACAGGCTCCGGGCTCCAGGCTCTGCGCCGACCCCGACGCGGGGCTCGAACCCACGAACCGCGAGATCACGATCTGAGCCGAAGTCAGACACTCAACCGACTGAGCCGCCCTGAATGGTTTGGTTTTTTTTTTTTTTTTCTTGTGATGAGAACTTTTAAGATCTACTCCCAGCAACTTTCAAATATAGGGTACAGTACTATTAACTATAGTCGCCGTGCTGGACATCACATCCCAAGAACTTACTTATTTTGTGACTAGAAGTTTGTACCTTTTCACTCCCTTCACCCATTTCTCCCGCCCCTATCCCTACCTCTGGCAACCACCAATCTGATCTCTGGCGTATGAGCTCAGTGTGTTTTCATTATTATTATTAGATTCCACATAAGTGAGATCATACAGGATCTGGCTTCCTCTGTCCGACTTACCTCACTTGGGCGTAGTCCCCCAAGGTCCGTCCGTGTTGTCACAGACGACAAGAGTTCACTCTTTCTGATGGCAGAATAATACTCCATCACATACACAACTTTTATCCGCTCATTGATGACACCTAGGTTACTTCCACATCTTGGGGATTGTAAATAATGCTGCAGTGAACACGGGGGTCGATACACTTCCTTGAGCTCATGTTTTCTCTGTGCAAAGACTCTTAAACATAAATATTCCACTGGAAAAAATGTCAGCCTAGAGTTTCTCTTGAGCTTCTGCGAACACGCCTAAGGTCTCTCTGGGGGGAGAACAGCCAGTCCCACGTCCAAGGAAGCTCTGACCCTCCTGTCATCCTACCCGGGGAGTCTCCATCAGGGACAAATGTCTCATTAACAGATAAATCCCAATCACCCTGTTCTAAGCAGCACAGCTGATGGGGGCGGGGGGTGCCTGGGCAGCCCAGTCGGTTAAGCATCCAGCTTCCACTCAGGTCATGATCTCACCGTTCGTGAGTTCAAGCCCCGCGTCGGGCTCTGTGCTGACAGCTCAGAGCTTGGAGCCCGCTTCGGATTCTGGGTCTCCCTCTCTCTCTGCCCCTCTTCTGCTCCCACTCTGTCTCTCTCTCTCTCTCAAAAATAAATAAACATTAAAAAAAATTAAGTAGCACGGCTGAGGATGAATCACTTTCCAGGGGTCCACAGAGGAGTGGCAAAGGGGTTCAAATGAACAGGTTGGACACTTACCACCTATCCTGAATAGCATTAGGCAAATTCCATGCGTTAACTCACTTCCTCCTGACGATAAGCCTGTGGGGACCATTTCAGGGGCTCAGCCTCCCCCCACCCCCAAGCTGCTCTCTGTTCCAGGATGATGTGCTCTCCTCTCCATTTCCATGACGTTCTTATTCCTCCTTCAAGGTCTAAGTCAAGTGTCCCCTCCTCCAGGAAGACTTCCCTGGTGTTCCCAGACTCGTCTGATGCCCTTTTCTGTTTTCTAATAATAGCCTGTGTTTACTCCTATCCTAGCACTGATTCCACTGTGTCGCCATATTTGTTTATTGCCCTGGCTTTTCCACTTAACCGAGAGAAGGGGAGAAGTGTCCATTTTCGCGTCCCCACCCCTAGCGTGGTACCCGGCGCTGCCCAGGGGATAAGTGATAGAGCCTAGATTCGAATTGTCAGTTTGAAACCCACGCTGCCCCCGGTCTGTGTTGGCAAGGACAGCAAGGATGACTGGGAGAGCCACCATATCGCAAAGTGCAAGATGACTCAATTACGAAGTGATCTCAAGCTGCAAGTTTATCTGAAGGAGAGGGAGAAAAGGGCAGCTTCCAAGAACTCAAGCCGGAAAAACCAAAAATCTTCCCAGATGGCCACTGATTGGAAAGAACAATTTTAGACTCTTCTGAGGCCCAGGAAGGCTGTGACATTCACAGAGGCCAACGTATATCTTGAGCCTGTTACTAAGATAACATGTGACAGGTGAGTTGGAAGCCAGCCTGTCTTGACGGGCCAGGAGCCCTGCTCTCCGCTGGGACAGCGGCCGTCCGACCCCCTGGCCGTTCCCTTCCGGCTTCGGCTTCAGACCAAAGGACCCCGCAACTCTCCTTTTTACTCTGCTTGCGTGGGTCCCAGAGAGTCTGTGCCTTGTCACTTCTGCACCCCGACAGCAGGCCCAGAGCCGTGGGACAGACAGGAACACTACTTAGCTTCACACCCGCATCAACCCAAGAGCTCCCGAGGTGTGCCGCCTGTAACGCAGTGGTGAGGGACACCTTCGGGGGTATTTTAAGTGGGTGTGGGTGTCAAAATATTAAGAGTTTAAGAATTACTTTTACTGTTTCCTTCTATTTATAGCAGGTGACTGGGCTTCTATTTTTGTACAAGATTGCCTTTCTAAAAATAGCTATTTAAGTTTTCAAAAAGAGAGTGAACTGACCTAGGACAAAGGATACTCGGTCCGGAGAAAGATCACGGGAAGTGTGTGCAGAGGGAATGACGGGTAAGGGAAACACAGACCTGCACAAAAAATACAGAAAACGTGGACTTTGGGGAACTCACAAGTTGTTCCAGGAATAAAAGGAGATGAGCTGAGAGCGATTGAAATTAAAAGTATATTGCTTTTGGGGTGCCTGGGTGGTTCAGTCGGTTAAGCAGCCAACTTTGGCTCAGGTCATGATCTCGCGGTCCGTGAGTTCAAGCCCTGCGTCGGGCTCTATGCAGACAGCTCAGAGCCTGGAGCCTGTTTCAGATTCTGTGTCTCCCTCTCTCTGACCCTCCCCTGTTCATGCTCTGTCTCTCCCTGTCTCAAAAATAAATAAAAAGTTAAAAAAATTTTTTTAAAGTATATTGCTTTTATTGTTAATAATAATAATAATAATATTAGGACAATCGGAATATACCATGATGCTCTGAATGGTGTGTGGCTGGGACGCCTGGGGGGCTCAGTTGGGTAAGCGTCCAGCTTCGGCTCAGGTCACGATCTCATGGTTTGTGGGTTCGAGCCCCGCGTCGGGCTCTGTGCCGACAGCTCGGAGCCCGGAGCCTGTTTCAGATTCTGTGTCTCCCTCTCTCTCTGCCCCTCCCCCACTCATGCTCTGTCTCTGTCTCTCAAAAATAAATAATCATTGAAAAAAATTAAAAAAAAAAAGAATGGTGCATGGCTGAGACAGAATGAAATAGAGTTAAAGCTTGGTTTGCAACGGCCTTAAATATGGCGTGTTTCTGCTGAGTCAGTGACCCAGAAGAGGTGGTCTATTTTAAAGCTACATTTAACAAAAAAGAAATTCGCCCAGCATCGGGCCCCAGGCTGCCAGCCTGACGGCACAGAGCCTGTTTGGGATTCTCTCTCTCTCTCTCTCTCTCTCTCTCTCTCTCTCAAAATAAAACAAATAAACTTAAAAAATTTTTTTTCAATAAAATTCACAAAGACAGATACATCTTACGCGATCCCATTTTGGCTCTTTGCCTCTCCCATGACCCAGTGGCTCTTAGACATGAATAGCTTTGTTTTTAGAAGAGGTGGAAAGAGGGGCGCCTGGGTGGCTCAGTCAGTTAAGCATCTGACTTCAGCTCAGGTCATGATCTCGCGGTTCACGGGTTTGAGCCCCGTGTCGGGTTCTGTGGTGACAGCTCCAAGCCTGGAGCCTGCTTGGGATTCTGTGTCTCCTTCTCTCTCTGCCCCTCGCCTGTTGATGCTCTGTCTCTCCCTCTCAAAAATGAACATTAAATTTTTTTTTTTTTGAAAAAGAAAAAGAAGTAGAGAGAAAGCCTCTGATGACGAAGTGTTTCCCAATGGAAAATTAACCCGTTCTCACAGACAGACACCAGAGCACAGCTGTTGATGGCACTTTTACCGGCTTCCCTCCCTCTCTTTCCATTTCCTCATAGCCACAGGGGAGCCACAGCCAAAAGGTACTAGACGGCTTCCAGAAACCTGGTTTCTCGTCCAGATCCAAAGTCACGGTTTCCTCTAGTGTCTCCCTCTTGCCCCTTCAGCCCCGTCCGCCCTGGCCCCCGCCCCGCCCCCCCACAGCCCTGCTTGCTCCCTGACCCTACACCCTCCTAATCTTCTTTAGCCATAGCCAGATTGTGCCCAATGCCCGATGCCAGGGAAATGCACAAACCCTCTACTCCGCAGAGTTGATTCTCTTTGCTCCGGCGATGACTTTTTGAAATAAAACCTCACTCATCTGACGGGAAAGGGCTAGTGCGTTTTCCCAGGAATTTCCGTTCTCTGTTGGCCAGACACTTAAGAAAAATCTTTCATATTTCTGGGCCTCATTCTGCCCAGGGGTCTCCAAGACCCCTCCCAGCCCTGCTCCACGCACATGGGCGGTAGGAGACGGCCCACGGGCATCTCAAAGACGAAGGGTGGGTCCCAGTGATCTGACATGGTCTGGGTCTGGACCACTTTCCGAGGGGCCCCTGCTTTCGGCAACTGGACAGCGTTAGACCTTCGGTCTGAGATGCTGAGTGTCACCAGCAATCGAAGCTGTTCGGGGCACATACGCTGTGATGATTGCAATGATTGCTGAGGTCGGTGTGTGCCTCGCGGCACGACGGCGTCCGGAATGCAGCCCGTGCACGATATAAGACTCCGAAGCCAAAAAGTCCCAGGCCGGATTGAAGGCTGCACCTCTGTCCGGTCCCATAAACTTGAGCAAGGAAGCTGACCTCTCTGAACCACAGTTTTCTCACCCGAAACGGAGGCACACATGCCTACCTCATCGGACTGCGGGCAGCACCTGGGAGTACGGCCCCTGGGGTAGCAGGTGCAATAATTCACCATCCAGTAGATGCTGTGAGGGAGGGCTGTGTCTGGCTCGAGGGCCATTATAGAAGATTATGTACGTGGAGGGCTTAGCCCAAGCCAGCCCAACAGTTAATGCTCTATTAAGGATGGTCCTTGCCATACGCTGGTAAGGACATACCAGTTGTTTACAATATCGAATTTTCTGGATTGGCTAGTAAATAGCCACTGCTCTGAGCCCGGAGCACCCCTGTCCCCCCCGGCCACTCCACCCTTCCCCCAGCATCCCCCAGATCACCCCGTAATCGAGCCTGGCACAAACAGGTCCTCCACACGACCTCCAATCTGACTGTCTGCTGCCCTACTGGATGTTACACACTTTTCATTTCTATCCCTTGCTGCTAACGACTGCCATTGTGGTGCCCAGCACTGTGCCTGGAACACAGCAGACGCTCAAAACATACTAGACAACGGGATGGGATTGGCATTGGGATAATTTTTTGTTAGTGAGTAGAACTATATAGAGTCCATCAATAGAAATTCCTTGCATAGGGGCACCTGGATGGCTCAGCTGGCTAAGCGACTGACTCTTGACTTTGGTTCAGGTTATGCTCTCACGATTCCTGAGATTGAGCCCTGTGTAGGGTTCTGCGCTGACAGCACAGAGCCCGCTTGGGATTCTCTCTCTCCTCCTTCTCCAACCCTCCCCACCTCCCACTCTCTCTCTCTCTCTCTCTCTCTCTCTCTCAAAATAAATACATAAAATTAAAAAAAGAAGAGAAATTACTTGCATAAGAAATCTACGTCCCTGGTGTTTACCAAAAGTAAAATCTCTGAGTAAGGAATTGCACGTGTGTGTTGGGGGGAACAGGGGGGCCTTTGAGAAAGAGAAGTCCCGGGGACCCAGAAGGACGGAATTCTTAGCAAGGTGAGGAAGTTGCTTAGCAACTCATCCTCAGCCAATGGAAGGAAAATGTCAAGCATGCGTCTTTCTGATTGGCCAGACAAGGGAGCGAATGGCTTGGTGTTTCCACCCCTTTGCTGCCGGCCCACTAACAAGCCTCTGCCGGATGGAATGAAAAGTTGTAATGAACCACTGGCACTGGTTAATACACACCCACAGGGAAGGGGACGGAGGTGAAGATGTGCTATTTCTGAGAGTCAGGACTCTCCATTTGAAATCAAAGGAGCATGGCAGGGCCCAGGCCCGTGTAACTCCCTCCCACTGGGTCGCAAGCGACCACGCACACCCAAGCCCGGCGCCTTGTCTCTAGCGGAGAGACACGGTGCACGAGCCCCAGGATCGCAGACCGGTCAGACAGCCGGCTCATTCTTCCCAGCCTAAGGGAAACTTACTCACACATCCTTTCCCCTCTTGGCTCCTAACACACAGGCAGGCTGCTGAACGAGGTGGGCAGAGGCCTGCTACCGAGGCCACTTTAACTGACACTTTAATCACCACCTCCTTCGATGACTAACAGACAAACAACAACAACAGATCATATTCATTGAGCACGTGCCACAAGCCAGACATGATTCTCAACACGTTACGTATATGGACGCATTGCATCCCTACAAGCCCTGTTAAGGTTGGGATGCTTCTTCCTACTGGACAAAGGCAAAAGCGAGGAGACAGATTAAATACAGCCCCCGAGGGAATGGGACTAGGAAGTTAGACAAGTGGCACCTGAACGGATGAACGGCGAAGGGAAAGCAGGGGATCCGCAGCCCCACCACGTGTCCCCTGCTCCGCAAGTCCCCCGACCAGCTGTACAGACAGCTCTCCCCGCCCTCCCCACCCCGACTTGAGGCCTCACTCTAGACTTTGACTTTGATCCTGGCACTTTTTTTTTTTTAATTAAAGATTTTATTTTTTTTAAGTAACCTCAACACCCAACGTGAGGCTCGAACTCACAACCCCGGGATCAAGAATCACGTGCTCCACCAATCGAGCCAGCCAGGAGCCCCCTGACACTGGCACATTCTAAGATACTCACCATCCCGACTCTGGCCCCTCACGGCTCCAAGCTGGCCAGGGCTCCCTTCAGCAGGGTCCCAGCTCAGCCTGACCTTTTCCCCTCCCTTCTTCGGTAGAAGGGGTGCTCAGTGCCACCAAGCTGGTACACATTTCTGACATTTGAGTCATGATCAGTGTGTTCAAAAGCACCGGCATGTAAACCTCAGCCCTTCACAGCCACCCTGACACTGGGCAGAAAGGTGTTTTACAGGCACAGAGCTCGACATTTTAGCAGGTGCCAACCCCAAGGTGGGGGACACTGAACTCCTAGGGAATGAGGAGCAGAAGCAGAAGGCACATCTTTCAAGGAGAAGCCTTCTCTGCTACCGAAGCATTTTCTGGGTTTCTCAACAGGGGAGAACAAGGGAACGTGATAGAAGTGGAGAGTGTGTGTGAGAAGGGGCTCAGCGCCCTGGCCGCAATGTGAGGACCCAAAGACCAGGGGCTGATCCCTCGCCTGCCCTCCGCCCTCCCATCTTTCAGAGCCTCCTAGGACAGCTCCTCACGCTTCCTGCTGTCCCTGAAGGGGGGCTCCTGGCTGTTTTGGGGGGGGGGGGGAAGGGGTTGCTTCCTCTGGTGCTTGGAGGAGGGGGAGGGCCCTGTGATATCCCTTCCTCCCTCTTCCTCCCCTCCGCTCCCTTCCCGTGCCCGCCCCCCCCTTCTGCCCCACCTCCCCTAAAATCCGCAGAGATGGAGGTAGTGAAAAGCAGGCAAAGACCGATCATCAGCCTCATTATTACCAGCATTATATATAATTATAGCAAAACCTTACTCATTTTGATCAATTGAGAGAAAAAAAATCAGTCTCAGTTCGTGACAAGTTGGCAGATTACTTTTAAATTACAATTTTCTTACTTCCAAGTAACACACGGGAAGAGTTTGTATTTCGAGTCCCACAAGCTAATGGTTATGAAGTGGAGATTTTATAAAATCTGCTTTAAAAAGGCTTTTGTAATTAACACCCCGTTAATATGCTAATGACGCTCCTTTAGCCTTTTTAAATTGCTTGAAAACAGATGTAACTTAAATGGGGCAACATTGCTAGCATCTTATTTGCCCCACAAACCCTTCTTTGTTTTTTATTTACTTATTATTATTATTATTTTTTTTTTTTGGTGAATGAGCCAATAGAAACTAGTTCATACCAGGACCAATTTAATCACCTTTCCAAATTAATTGGGTCATAAATTAATAAGGCAATATTGTTTGGGCTCAGAAACCAGACTTTCAGGACTCAAAGAACCACCGCATTTTAGAGAGAAGAGACAATGATCGCTGAGAGGTTGCCCAACTCGCTCAAGGCCGAAACACTGGGTCTTCTGACTGCCAGGTTCAAGGTCATTCCCTGTACCAGGTAGCATCTTGCACTCATTAACTGTGCACTACTTATTTCCACGTCAGTTATTGGCTCGGGCAGTCAAAAATATATTCATTGAGTGCCTACTATGTGCCAGACCCCAGGCGAGGCGCTACGGACAGAGTGGTCCCTCCTGGGGCCCACTGCTTATTTCGTGTAAGCTTCAAACGGACTCAGAGTAGTCGCTAAGGCAGAAATCATCCCCATTCTACAGATTTAGAAAAACACGTTCAGAATGATAAAGTGACCTTTTCAAGCGCGTGTTGTGAATCATTAAAGACCTAGAATGTGAGTTTGGTCTAGCACAATTTCTGCCAACTTTTCTGCATGTAATTAATGGCATTTTGCTTGCATCCCACCTTTCCCACTCAGGACCAAGTTATGAACCTTGATGGTGCAGGTGGAGATCATGCTGTCTCTAACTCCTAAGAGGGACCTGGGGATCCTGGAGCAGGCGCTCCGCTAACAAGGAACACGGCCTGTCCCTTTAAACCAGTCCCACATACTGGTTCACAGCACACCACTTTGGTCCACCAGGACACTGCCATGAGTGGTTCAGGCATTTGCTGAGGGCGCTCCCTCCTCACCCCTTGTTCCTAGAATCCTTGAACATCAATTTACTCCACCTCCAGCTCTCGAACCCACTCCCTGTTTCTGTCTCTCTGGACTTCTTTTTCAGATATGCTCTCCCTGATCTCTAAATATGGATGGACTTCTAAAGACTGCAGTCTTCTTGGGGCACCTGGGTGGCTCAGTCGGTTAAGATCCGACTTCAGCTCAGGTCATGATCTCACGGTTTGTGGGTTTAAGCCCCACGTCAGGCTCTGTGCTGACAGCTCAGAGCCTGGAGCCTCCTTCGGATTATGTGTCTCCCTCTCTCTCTGCCTCTCCCCCACTCATGCTCTCTCCCTCTCTCTCTCACTCAAAAATAAATAAACATCTCTCTCTCTCTCTCAAAAATAAATAAACATTAAAAAAATTCTTTTAAAAGACTACAGTCATCTTAAAATATAGTGAATAACATCCCTGGTGCAATGTGGTCATTCATATCAATGTTATCATAGCATCATTTGTTCTCAGGTACTAAATACCTAAATTCCTTGGACCCATCCACTGAACCCCAGTCCCAAGAAACATGTCGAGAAATAATTCATCTCCAAACGTATGCAGATTTCAGAGCTTGTAACTAGTTTATCGTTCCTTCAGGACAGGAGATGAATTCTAGCTCTCCTCATCCGGCAAACCCTTGCACAAGCCAGATACTCAGCCAGTGTGCACTGAACAAGGGACTGGAATTCCCAGAACAGTCTAGAATATTCTCTCCCTGATGACGATCTCTAACCTTTGCTCTGCTCCCCTCATCGCTGGGACTGAGCAAACACAGGTACCTTGAGCCCCAAAGTCTCCAAGAGACTGCTTCTCCATGACACTAATGACCAGCAAAGGAGGGACAAAGGAATGCTGAGTCACAGAAATGAAACTCAGGCAAACCAGCCCGGAAGAAACATCCCGACATACGTGTTAAGCACTTTCGTGGCCACTCCTCTGACTTCTTCTAAACGCTTTCTGAATTAAAGATCACAAGCTTTTCCATTTTTTTTTTTTTAAGTTCAGATGCTGAATTCTGAAACGCCATCAAGAATTTGAGCTTGATTTCGAACCTAGAAACTTCCTGTCTCCCTTCCCCTCTCTCAGTCACAGCGTCTGATAAAGGCAGCAGGGCAGGCCAGGTTGTCTGATGACTCATCAGAGTCACTGGCCTGGGGCCAGGGTCTCCTGAAGACTGGAGGGGCTGGAGGTCCCCCGTCAGGGCTCTCTTCCTGCCAGATCTCAGAGCGCTTGCCCTAGAACGATTTGCTAAAACAGAACTTTCGGTAACAGGCACAGCATCCACGTACTTTGCTTTGTCAGCACCTTGTGGTTGTGCCGTCTGATGCTTTCAGAGCAGGCACACCTCCCCGAAGAAAAAGCAACGTACTTTAGAACTACAGTGTCCAAATTTTCTGAAATGGAAAAGGGGACACCAGGTGTCCACGACTTGTCCAGGCTTTCTTTTATTAACCCTTGCACTGCAGACAGTTAACACTGACCCTACGTGGTGAGTAGTACTATTTTACCAAGGGGCGGGAGGGCTCTCTGTGGCTTCCCCGTCCCCCCCCTTTCCTGCCACCCAGATGGCCCCCAGGGGGCTCAGCGGAACCCAGCCTGAAGACCACAAGAAGCTTCCTGGGGAAGCCACACCTGCTTCCCCAAGCGTCCTCACCTGTGACTAAGGGGCCGCCCTCATGACCCACAGGCCCCTCTGTCTAGCTCTGAGGATGGCACTCTGTGGCAGGGAGGCTGGGGGAAGGGCTGTTCAGAGCTGACGATCGCAACCACTGCAAACCGGAGAACATTCAGAAATGGTAATAACACTTCTCCAGAAGGATCCCCTAGGGGTCAGCAAACATCCTGAGACACAGCACATCCCTGTGCCTTCGTTTATGCGACTTTAATTATGGCTGCTCTCCCACACACACCCCCACAGGAGCAGCAAAGACCCAAAGGTTTAGAATCTGGCTCTTCAGAGAACAAGTTTGCTGAATCGCACCCTAGAATGTAAAACTGGGTTCTACATGTTAGAATAAAGTGGGGTCCACCTAGAACTTTCTTTTTTCTTTTTTTCTTTCAAGGTTTATTTATTTTTGAAAGACTGAGAGAGAGAGAGAGCACGCACGAGTGCAAGCAGGGGAGGAGGAGAGAGAGAGAGAGGGAGACACAGAATCTGAAGCAGTCTCCAGGCTCCAAGCTGTCAGCACAGAGCCCGACGCGGGGCTTGAACCCATGAACCGCGAGATCATGACCTGAGCCGAAGTCGGACGCTTAACCGACTGAGCCACCCAGGCGCCCCTCACCTGGAACATTTTTTGGATTTTTGTTTTCTTCGTCTCTTCACGTGCCCGGTCCCCCTGCCCCCACCCCATCATTTATTCATTGCTGCAATTATGCACGGTCCAAGAGATACATTGTGATCCCTAAGAAAGTTGTCAAGGGCAAAGAGTAAGATCTGAATATGGTAGTTGTTGTTCTCATATAGAATTCACCCATTGGTGGCAGATCTGGGACTCCCATCTCCCCACCCCACCCTCCCTCCACTCTACCCCTCCCCCACCCCAGCAAGCGCAACACGGGGCTTGACCCCAGCAGCCCTGGCACCTGCCTGGATTTGGATCCTGGGTCCGCCCCATATCAGCCAGCTGATCTTGAGCAGTTTACTAAACCTCCCCGAGGCTCTACATTCCCATCCGTGAAATGGGGATGGCGATAATAGTGCCCTACCTCCAGGGATGCTTGACAATATTAAATGAGATGGTGCTTGTAATGCCCGGGGTAGGAGGGTCCGGCACATAGTAGGTGCCTAACAAACATGAGCTATTACTCTCACTCGTTTCTGAAGCTCACCGAGCCAGGACCCGGATCAGTCTCCTGAGAGCCACCCAAAGCCAGGCGCCCTAGAAAATAAGCGACTGCCCTCCCTGGGTCTGTGGGTCTTCTCCTTTCAGACAAGAAGGGAAAAGAGCAGCTTCCTCTGGAAGCCTCCGGCAACCCAGCCACCCAGTCGTGGTGGCAAAGTTCTCCGTAGATACAGAAGCTACATAATGAGGGGAAGGAAGAGGTGGAGAATTTAGATAACTCTTTGCACAATTTCTTTCCCCGGTTGCTATTCAGCTCTCTATCTCCTGGTAAGACTGTAAATGTTTCAGAAAATAGTTTACACTAAATATGTTCCTTCCTAAATCTCATAAACAGTTACTCCTTCCTACATAAACCCTAACCACTTACGTCCACGGTAAGGTCCCAATTAACCACCCACGCATTTGTGGAAGGGAAAAATATGTTCTGGCGCACGCATCCGTGCACGCACACTCACATACACACACACACACACACACACACACACACATCCTCTTATTGCCCCCCCCCCCAAACATACACATAGGCGTGTGCACACCCGTCCGCCCAACTCACCCCCCTCCTCTATGGCTACTCTTGGGTAAGAAGCCAGTGTTCTACACAAAGGGTCAGGGCCAGCGGGGCGGGACTCTTGCAAATCAGCCGGCCTCCAGGAGAAGCACCAGTTAATACTCCAGAGGTCCCCCGCTCCTGAGTGACTGCTGAGCTATCCCGGGTTCTTATTCCTCAACGGCCAGGGCCTGTGTCTGCAACCACTGGGCAGTGCCGAGGCTGGACTGGGCTCCTCACCCCAGCAAGGGGGTGCTGTGCCCCATAACTTCCCGGAGCGAGTCCGTGGCCCGTGAGGGGCAGCTCAGCAGAGCAAGGATTCTGGAGCCAGACCACCTGGGTTCAAATCCCTTGGCAGGGGGGGCGCCTGCGTGGCTCAGTCGGTGAAGCGTCCGACTCCGGCTCAGGTCATGATCTCGCCGTTCCCGAGTTCGAGCCCCGCGTCGGACTCTGTGCTGACAGCTCGGAGCCTGGAGCCTGCTTCGGATTCTGTGTCTCCCTCCCCAGCAGCCCCTCCTCCCTTCCCCCACTCGCTGTCTCTAGCTCTCAAAAATAAATAAACATTAAATCCCTGGCAGGGCTATTTTCTAGCTACAAGACCTTCAGCAATCTTACTGCGCCGTGCAATGCCTCAGTTTCCTCGTCTGTAATGGGAGTATGATAATCATGGGGGCTGCTCAGAAGGTTGTCGTGAGGACTGAACAAGCAGAGTGCAAAAGCTTACAAGGGTAGCTGGCCCTCAGTAAGAGCCACAGCCAGCGTGCTTGGTAACTGAAATGCGAGCCTCCCCCCCGCCCCCCATCTCCTTGTCACCCCGAGGATTACCGCACAATTGGATGGGGGAATTACAGGCTTTGCTTTGCCATCTTCTTAGAGGCAGCGACTGTCCCATCCAGGCAAACGGATCTCTTACTGAACAGCTGGCCCTCATCACGGGGCAGGGCGGGGAGCAGGGACGCTGGTACCTCTGTGAGGTCACAGCAGCCCAGGTAGTCGCCACCCTTAGGCCGGCTTGACCAGTCCCTTGTTCGCTGAGGGGCTGATGATCTCACATCTGGTGAGCATGGCCCCAGATGTCAACCCTCGTGCTGTTTCCCAAGGGTGACTTTGGGTCCCCAGAGAGCCTCACGCAAATCGCAGGAGCCCCCTGTGGTCCCATTTGCTCACACATGAAAAGGCAGGGGGTGTGCCAAATCACTGCATGTGTACAGGGTGGCTCTCCGCGTTGAGGGTGCAGGTGACAGCCACCGCAGTCCTCAGTTTCCCCCGTTCCTGGGGGTGGGGGGGGTCTCCCTCACCACGGGCAAGTTCTCAGACAGACCTCCCCAGAACGGGGGCTGAGCTTCCGCTCAGCGTTTCAGCAGCCTCTCCACGGGCGCGTGCAAACAAAATGGAAAACATCAACAGACCTAAACAAAATAACTCTTCTCCTCCCTCAGGAACCAGGAAAAGTCGCATCAGAGGGAGACAGTTCCGCAACCCGATTGCCCTCTTCCCCCATTACCGCATCCTATCAACCTCCACGGCTGCACTCTTGTGTTTCCTTTTATCTGAAACCTACTTACGCTCAATGAGCTCCCACCACGGTGAGAATCTGAACCCGCAAAGTGTGTGGGTCCTTGCGGTTTTAATTTTATTTGCCCAGATTCCTAATTCATTATTCGACAGGAATGTTTGATCTTTAAGTGAGTTTGTATGTGACTACCTTGAGCAAAATGCAGGGGATGAAAATAATAATTTTTATTAAGTACCAAATACATAGACAACACTTTATGACTGCTTTGTCAAGCGTGAGCACATTTAATTCTTCAGACAATACTCGGAGGCTGGGCTGCTCAACTCCATTCTAGTGATGAAGGCACTGAGGCTCAGAGAGGTTCAATATCTTGTGTAATATCACACAGCGAGTAAGTGAACCAAGTTCAGTTCTCTCTCGCTCTCTCTCTCTCTCTTGCCTTTTTTTTTTTTTTTTTTACTATATCAGATTGAAGGAGTATTAGTGTAAGTCTGAGTCAGGGCTTTTGTCTCCCATTCAATCCCACATAACCTTAGACTGTTCCCTGCCTTTTGGAGACCTCAGTTTCCACCTTGTAAAATGAGAGGTCTCAGAGGCTTTCTCCAGGTTCCTTAGGAAGGCTACCATTCCAAGATTCCAGTGGGCAGCCCCTGTTGAAGTTGGGGATAGACCTTCTTTCTGCAGCCTTTCTCTTAGCTCACTCCCTAGACCTTTCCACCTTCCACCCTGTCATTCGCTCCCACCGTCTCAGTGGCTGTCGTGAAGCCATGACCCCACAGACCTCGGGGCGCCCGAGAATCTCACAGACAAGCACTGAATTCAGAGGGAAAAGGAAAAAGTGTTTCTCAGCCGTGAAGGGGTCCAAGATGGGAGCTGAGAAGGCTCTTCACACCCAGGACCCAACTATAAACCGGAGATCAGATGTCCCGGCCGCAGCCTTGGCCACCACTCTGACTGGGTCATATCACAAGATTGGCCCCAATAAGTTAAACATCACCTCTTCCAGGAACATCTCTGTGGCCCCCCACCCTGTGCGTCCCAGCAACAGCTTCCTCCTGCCTCCAAAAGAGCACACAGCACGAAATATTATAATGTGCCTGTGTGATAAGCCTACCGTGTCTCCTTCGCATCTGTCTTCCTAGAGCCTAATACCATGCTTGGATCACAGAAACTACCCCCAGACACCCTGAATGAAGGAGCAAGCCCCCTGGCCCAGGCACCGCCGGGGCAGGGACCCCGTCCACCTTGCAATGCCCCTCCACGCCTCACAGAGGGTTCTGCTCAGCAATGTAGGCAAGCTTTACTCCCTAGCCCTCAGATGACTTGCCCGTCTGTCCACACAGGGGGTCGGGAGAGCAGGGACTCTTCAGTTTTCAAGACCTAACAAGAATTTCTGCTTTGTCCTGTCTGCCAGCATCCGCAGGGCAAACGCTTCTCTTCGGCTCCCGAGAACACAAGCTACATGCCACCAGCTGACAAGTGACAGGCCAGCTGGTCAGCTGGTGGTTCCATTTATTCAAAGCTGGGGCGGCTGGGCAGTTTCTGCCACTGAATCAAGGGAGTCTCGGGACTCCCGTGAAGGCAGCCCCTGTGAAGTGTGACCAAGCTGCCCTGCCTGGCTGGCAACTCGGATCTTCAGCTCCCCCCACCCCACACACACCCCCAGATCCCACCCTCAGAGTACAAGTCACAGCGGAGACCCTGGAAATGGCATTGGGGGCAGCAGCATGGAGGGGGCGCGAGGCTAGTAGCAAATCAAAAGGGAAGACCACAGAGGAAGGAAAACACAGCGGCAAATTAAAGTGCTACGTTTTCTTTGCAAAAATCCAATTACAGGGAGATCTGCTGTTCAATCACACCCTTGTTACGAAGTATCCCAGGGACCCTTACTAGATGGGTGAAGCCTTTTGGCTCACGCTTTTCTCACAAGTTGGATAATAGGTCCATCATAGTAATTCCCTTTGCCTCTTGCACTTTTCACACTGACACAAACACACCGGCTTCGAACAATGCTCTTATGCCGTCTCAGACAGATTCTCAAGCAGGTGGCTTAGAATATCCGCACACCCTCCCTTCGGCTCACTCATACTGCTCTGCCCAGATCCTCACCTCCGACCATCCCCTCTCCCTCCCTCCCTCCTGCACGCCCAGACACATTCACAGGGGAAACACACCACGAATGCACATCAACATACGTGCCCTCCTCCTGATGCGCGACCCTGCGCTCGTCTGCAGGGCCCGATCCCCTGGGGTCTGTCCGGCCAGGTCCCCCCCGCCCCCGCCCGCCCCGGGGGGCAGCCCAAGCGCAGTACTCACCGCCAAAGCCTGCGGGAAACTTCATGAAGTGAGAATAATTCCCATACATGGTTACTCTTCAGTTCATGTTCCTCGCTCTCTCGCTCGCTCGCTCGCTCGCTCACTCTCTCGCTCTCTCCCGCCTCTTCTGGAGAGCACGGCCTCCGGGGCTCCCGAGCGCAGCCGGGCTGCCTTCAACTTGGGCTAACAGGAGTGGTCATCGCTTCCTCGCAGCCCGGGCAGCTCGGGCTGGGCCAGCCCTCCGGGATTAGTCTGGAATCCGCCTGTCGCTCCGAGCGGCCACATAGCGCGGCAGCTGGTGCCTGTCAGTAACCACGCACAACGCGCCGCCGCCGCGCCCCGCCGCGCACGGGCTCCTGTTGCTGCTTGGATTCACACGGGGCTGGGCCGCGGAGCCTCCTATTATCCCCGGGAAGCAGATCGATGTGCGACCGCCCCCAGGGGGTCAGGGGAGGGAGGCGGCAGGGGCCGGGGCGGGGGGAACTCTTCAGGGGCCTCCTCCTTCACTCGCACCCACAAGAAAAAAAAAAATCAATGGGGTTTTATTCAAATGCCTTTTCTCACTCCGGCTTCTGTCCCGTCAGTCTGGCGCACTTGGTATTTGATCCGGGGAGGGGCGGAGGGGTGGGGGCCAAGAGAGAACAGGAGCCCCTTCCAAAAGCACGAGATCGGAAAAGGGCCAGACTGCATCCCCAGCTGTGGAAAAGTCAGCTAAAGCATCCCTTCGGGGTGGCCAGAAACATTTGTCTGGGCTGCAGCGGGGGCAGCGTGACAGGTGCAGTTGGGAGCCTGAGTTGTTTCCCACGGAAAATGTGCAAGTAGGGAGGGCGCCTTGGCTGGACGTGGCGGTCATTCGCTGAAGCGACGCAATCACCTTATATACCACTGTCATCGAGCCACCTGTTCAAAAAGCACCACGGAGTCCTCACCGAACCAGAGACTCTTGGGAGGGACGCGGCCACAAATCAAAGAGCCTAAGTATCCCTTTGCTGTTTGGATCTGTTACGCAGCTTTCCTGACAAGCCACTGCTTGAACACCTCTGGTAACGGCGAGCTCACTACCATCCCATTCCATTCCTGGACAGCTCTTACCGTAAGAAAGTTTTTTATTGAGCTGAAATCTGCCTTTTCTCTGCAGTTTCTGCCAACAGGCTCAGGGGTGATCCCTGAGCCACAGCAGAGGAGCCCATGGGGTCTTTCGCAGCGGCATCTTCTGCAAATTCACAGATAAATCTCCCGTGCCCATAATCGACTTCTCTAGACACTCTTGCCTCTTTCAACCCCTCCGTGTATCACCACGCATTCCAGCCTATTCACAACCTATTCTTTTTCTAGGAACGTACTCCAATTTATGGAGGCCCTCATGGAGGGGAAGGGGTTGGCCAGACTTGAATACAATACCTCAGATAGGATCCAGATCTTCTCCTCTCGGGGTCTGTCGGCAAGGTAGCAGAGGGGCTATCGGCACACCGCCAGGGGCATGGGCTGGGCTCTGAGGGGCTGAGACGCGATGAGAGGTTTGCCCCTGGCACCACATGGCACATAGAGATGCGAGCCCACTCAAGCCCCCACAGGAAAAAATCAAGATTCAAATGCTAAGAGAACCCAGAACAAAAACTTAAGAGTAAAGGCCCAGAGATGAGAAGAGGGAGGAGAAGGGCCAAGATGGGGATCAGAGCAAAAGTTGGTGGGGAAGGAAGAAGAGAGGTGAAGGCCGTCACCGAAGGCCGGTGCGCCTGGGGCTCCCTCGGGTGGGTGCCGGACTCAGAGCATGGGTTGAGAACCAGCATAGACACGGGCAGTGCAGAATACAGGAGGACTCTGCCTATACCCGTATGAGCTTCTGGGCCGCCCTACATGTTAATCGACGTAGAACTAACTTCACAAGTTACCCATCCACCCAGTTGTATTCTCTCTCGTACACATTCCCCAGCCTATTCTTGGGCGATTGGTTTGGGGACCCACCTGTAATATCATCCCACATATTCCCCTGAAACGAAAACATTTGGGTTGATTCATCACCCCAGATCTTCCGGCGTCCTGCTTCTTTCGTCCTGTGTGTTTGTCATTCCTCCCCCACCCCCACCCCGTTTCATGACTTCTGAAGATCTGATGAACTGTTTCCGTATTTTGTCTAACTCATGGGCAAGAAATGAAAAGGATATAGCAAGGGCGCCTTACAGCATATCACCAGAAAGTCCGTCTGTTAGTACCACGACACTTTGCTCATACGACACTCGTTGTGTGACCTGAAGAGGCTGTGTCTGCAGAGAAAACAGCAAGTCAGAAGCCAGCCTTGCTGGGTACAAATCTCAGTTCTGTCGTTCCCAGCCTCACAATACTGGCAAGTTACTGGCCCTCCCTGCACCTCGGTGACCACCTAGGTTTGTTATGAGGATTGCTGACTCCACACGTGTTAATCACTTAGAATATGCCAATATGCCGGGCACACAATTAACGCTCATGTATCCGCTCGTGTGCCCGCAAGTTAAGCAGATCCCTTTACCCCTTGTTTCTTTTTACATCATTTGCAAAATGATGGAACAGGGCCAGATGAGTTCCAACATCCCCTTCAACTTTCAAATTAAAGGCAAACGATTCCACCACGCATCCCATAATGGTCCATTTTCTCCGCAGAGGTGTCTGAAGCAAACGTCTTACAAAAGTACAAACTACAAATAGGTGCGCCTGCCCGAGAAAGGAATGCGTTTTTCTGGCCCCAATCGGCTTTTTGGTGAAGACGCACTGGCAAGGGCTCTTCCGAGTACTCAAAAACCATCCTTTAAAAAGCTTTCAGAGCCTCGTTCAAGGTCAGCGTCAAGATGATCGGTCAGCAGTTTGAGGTAGACTCTGTTTTCTTCCCCTTTTGCTAAGCCAGGTTCCTGTCCACTTTTCCTCACAGAACAGAGACCGAAAGCCTTACCTTTTAAGCTCCACCTGGAGGAAAGTGCCCTGGGAGAGTGGTCACAAGGCCCAGGGCCCGCCAGCCCCACCAGCCTCTAGCGGTGTGACCTTGGGCAAGCTCATGTCCTCTCCAGGGAAACGGCCACACCACTCACCTCACTGAGGTGTCTGGGGTTTGTGTCTCGTGACCAAATGTGGCAAGTGGAGTACATGTGTTCTGCTTTGGTTTGGTTTGGGATGTTTGTGTGTTTGTTTCACACTCTAGAGTTCTGTACAAATACGAGGAGGTAATATTTTGTTTGCTTGCTTGTTTTTTTTTTTCTTGCCTTCCTCCAGGGGTCCCTTCTGGTCTGGCTAGTTTGCTCACCCTGGGAGCTGAGCGTGTTCCTCCCAACTACGGCCCCATTGCCCAGACCCACTTCCCTTCCCCCGCCCGCTTGCCACAACAATGGTTTTCCCACATAACTGCTAGAACACAGGAGGTGCTCAATATGTCCTTTTGCATTAAAAAATGCGAGATCTGCTTATACCAAAATATCCCGGCATGTTTTCCTTGTGACGCCTTCCATGTGATTTAACATTCCGTAACAAGCCATAAACTTTGTCTAAAGTACAAGAAATATGAATGTGGCTTTTCTTTCTAATCCGCATTTTTTGCTGGCACCGCTGTGTCTTGTCCGAGACCATTACTGACATAACAGCATTAGCCTAACCTAAGCCCTTCCCAGACAACGCCACTGACTTCAGCCTCTCCACTGCCTCCAGCTGTTACTGGATTCTCATTAGGATGTCAAATGAAAACGCAAATGCTCGATGTCCATAGTGGGAATTAGCTAATTCATTCATAAGAATTCTGAGCTCACTTCTTGTCAAGGCTAATTATCTATTCCTCTTAAGTGATATGTTCTGCGTTTATTAAAGCCATTAGCGCCTTTGAGTAAATGAAAAGGGCATGTGTTTTCACTAGTATGTTTGACATAGACTCAGCACATCTTATATTCACCCTTGTAATAAAAGGATATAGCTTTTCCACTGGTCTCTTTGTGTGTGTGTGTGTGTGTGTGTGTGTGTGTGTGTACCCACATGCGTGCACACACTGTTGACCAATGGCAATGGAAAATAATATTTTGCAGTAAACACACATAAAAAAACCAAAGTCGTTGATTAGATATAAAATTTAGATGCAAATAGCTCGATGCTGATGATATGGATTAATATTTTTACATTTATGTAGCACTTCACCTGCATAATAGCATATAAACTTTCAACGTGTTTCCCCAAATATTAGAGTTAAACAGGGCATAGTGTGCTACCCTATTACATAAAGGAGGCGTTGGAGTCCAAGGTTGTGAAGTCAGAGAAGGAAAGGTAGCTACTCCCACAAGTCAGATTTCAGATGTGGTCTCACAACCAGGAAGTGACAGAAATGGGTATAAAAAACCAGGCCCCCAATTCTGACGCCCAGCCAACGTGTCTTTCACTTGACCTTGATCCTTCCCTTATTAACAAGGTGTTTCTAGGGGTGCCTGGGTGGCTCAGGCAGTTGAGCAGCGACTTCGGCTCAGGTCATGACCTCAAAGTTCTTGAATTTGAGCCCCGTGTCGGGCTCTGTGCTGACAGCTCAGAGTCTGTAGCCTGCTTCCAATTCTGTGTCTCCCTCTCTCTCTGCCCCTCCTCCACTCACACTCTGCCTCTCTCTCTCTCTCTCTCAAAAATAAAATAAAAACATTAAAAAATAATAACAATGTGTTTCTTGTATTGTGTTATGTGTTGTGGGGTGGGAGTTTCTTACTTACATATTGGTTTTTTTCTCTTCGCTGTCACTCATTCACTCAATTATCATCTAGTCAATACTTAATGAGAGCTTTGTACCTGTCAATCATCGGGGATACACTCCGAGACAAAATATATCAAGTCCCTGACCTCATGGAGCTTATGTAGGCTGATGGAGAATACAGACATCAAATAAATAGTCACAGACACAAATATATCATTATAAGCCATGATAAGTGCTTTGAAGGAAAATAACCGAATGAGAAGAGGGACTATAGCAGGGAAATCTAATTTAAATTGAAAGGTCAGGGAGACTTCTTTGAGGAAATGACAGTTATACTCAGATCTAAAGAATGAGTAAGGTTCAGTTGGGGGAAAAGGAAAAGGTAGAGGGAGGGTATACCAGTAGACCTAATAGCCTTGAGGAGGGGATGAGCTCAGTGTATTCAAGCAGCCAGGGAGCACAATGTTCAGGGCTCCCCTTTAGAGGATCTGGCCTCCAAGAGTTCCATGGGGGCAAAGTCTCGCCCCTGATTCTGTGTTCAACATGCCATGCCAACCGTGTACTGCGGGAAACCTCCCTTCCTGGCTTTGTCTCTCCTTCACATGCTGTTCGAATTCAGATAACTCGCTGTTTTCCAGTGGTGCCACCCCAGTAATCTATCTTTGTGGATGTGCTCATTCTGTCCCTCTGCTCAGAATAGCCTCCCCTCTTTCCGTTCTCTGTCTGAATACCACCATTCCCCAAGGCCATTCTCACGGGCAATTTTAGGTGGCCCTCCATTTGAACCACGTCTCCTAGAGTCCCACAGCCCTTGGTCAGAACCATTCTTGGGTCACTCAGCATGTTCCTTCTTGTGTGATTATCATGAATGCATCTGAAAACCCCACGTACTAGACAGGAAACCCTATAACTGGCATCAGAGCACGAGTCATTTTTGTAGCTCCAACAGCCTTTACAACACAGTCTCACACATAATAGAAGTCCAGTAACTGCACTACTGATGAATGAATAAATATTTATTGATTAGGCTGACCTCTCCCAGGGTACTAGGCATGAGGAGGTAAGTGTTCCTAGGCTCCAACAGTTTTTACAACCCAAATTTCATTTGCATGGGCTCCTTCTCCTAGAGCCATACACCGTGTGTGGACAGGCTTGATAGTGGCATTCGTACATCTGTCTTGGTGACTGAGAGTCTCGGAGGACAGAAATGAGGTGCCTGATTCAGAAGGAGGCCTGATCAGCTTGAAAACTGTCTCAGCTATCACCCAAAAGTGAGCCATTTCCATAAGGTCTAAAATGTGTCCAAAGGCCCATGCTGGATCTGTAAGGTGTCATCCATACATAGCTTTGCAACCAGTCACGTTTGTATCGTAGCTAATTGTTCCAATCACTAGTGAGACAAGGGGAGTAAAATTTGCCCTAAGGGAGTTGTTCCCAAACTTGGCATTAGAATTACCCAGGAGGCTTAAAAAGATTACAGAAGCTTTTATCCACCTCCAGAGATTACTTCATTGGCTTGGGGCTGTGGTCTAGTTTTCCGAACTGCTTAAAGAAGCCCAAGTGATTCTGATGTGCAGCTAGATGAGTTTGGGAAGTACTTACTTAAAGAAAGAGACCTTTCCTTTAACCGGAAGCTAAGAAGGACCCACCAGCAAAAAAAATGAGAAAGCCCTTCCCAGGAAAATTCTGAGAAACCAGGAAGATCCACTTTGCCCATTCGCTGGTACACACAGTTGGAACTTATGAACACAAGCTCTTGCTTAGCAGGATTTGTGGTGGCTGAGGATGTCTGCTGTGTAGACTTAGCATATACTGCCTTGAGGCTTACTGGTATTGTGCTCGCACCCTACCTCCTCTGTCATCAAAATATTATTCATTAAAGGCACTACCTGGGGCGCCTGGGTGGCTCACTCAGTTGAGCATCTGATTCTTGGTTTCGGCTCAGGTCGTGATCCCGGGGTCATGGGATCGAGCCCCGCATCCAGCTCCACACTGAGCATGGAGCCTGCTTGGGATTCTCTCTCCTCTCCCACCTCCCATCTCTCTCTCTCTCTCTCAAAATAAATAAATAAACTTTAAAAAATAATATAAAATAACGGCTGCCTCCTCCATCAATCTGCCCGTACAAATAGGTAATACTTCGACCATTCTCCAAAACACTTGCTTAAATATTTATTACAGCACTAGTTTAATTTCCCTTTGTATCATAATTACTTATTAAACTGGAACCTTCTTCTTGAGGATAGGGACAACTCCTTCATCTTTATAATATCAAAGAATCTAGCATTTGGCTTTGTACACAATGAGTGCTTCATAAATGCTTGTTGAACAGATGCTAAGATTACCACTATGACCCGGACAGACTCCGTCCCCGCTCTCATGCAGCTATAAGCTATGAAGTTGAGGGTAACTTTTAATTGCCCTTAACTCCAAACTAAATAACATCGTCATAAAATTCTCAAGGTAGAAAGAATGGGTTACATAGATGCTTCCATCCCTTCAATGGTTCCCAGTCAAACTATGGTCATAAAACCCTCCCCTTGTCACATAAACAACTCGGCCACAGCTGCAAAGCACATGGGGGCTCTCAGGATATAGAACAACTGTGATCACACAGAGTGGAGACCAGAGGGAAACATCTGGTCCCTTCTAGAGAGAGGTCAGCAGTTCAAATGTGGGACACTCTAATCCAGACTGGGTCCGGATCCAAGGAGTCACAGCCAAAGAGGTGGATGTCAGCACTAGACCTCAGGAAGGCCTGCTCAAGTCCCGTGAGGGAAGAAGAAATACTGGAACAGAGCCCAGCCCCCAAGACCGGGCCCCTGGCACTTGCATTCCGTTGAACAGACATGGATTGACCCGGTTACTGGCTACATACATTCAGGTGTCGATTTAGAGGCTGCAACCCAATCACACACAGGCCAAGCGATCTATTTTCAGATCCCGCTCACTCTTGGGGAAGAGGCTCTAAATATACCCTCCAGTGACTGCAGGAGGCAGATTATCATTGCCGGCAGCTGAGCAGGGCGGGGCAGACAGGGACTTCCAGAACCTCACCATTACCCTCGCACAGCCCAAAGGCCCCACCACTTGTAGAGCTATATTTACATAAGGGCAAGTGTCTGTTATATTTGACGGGGTTTTCATTTATGAGCCCCCAGCTGTGGGCTCTGTATGGCAACAAAACCGCTATTTTGTTCCCTCGTAAGATCCACTGAGCATGGCGATGCCACAAAGGAGGACTTAGGCAAAATGGACCTCGTTCTGTTCTCAGGCATTTATAGCATAGGAAGGTCTTGCAATTATACAGGCAATGGTAATGAAATCTCCCATATGTGTAACACCCGATAGTCTACGACATGCTTTCATAGCTTATTTATAAGCAGGTATGATGTATCGTGGAGAGCAAATCCACAGGGGGCTGCAGTCAGAAAGGACGTTGAATTTATCTTGCTGTCATGATTTTCTCTGCAGCAGGGAAGGCCTTTTGAGTTAGTGTCCCACCAAGACATAGTTCTCTTACTGCCAAAAGCCAAACGCTGTATAACCAATGCTATTTCCAGGCAGCTAATCCCAAAAGGCCGGAAAGCATTTAGTTTCCGAAGGAACGGAGTGAGAGCTGCACTAACCGGCAGCATTCAGGTAACCCTGCCTGACAGCAAAAATGAATAGAATTAGCTAAAGGCAGAGAAATAGTCGATTAGGGCAAAAGTGTGGCACAAGGAAGTCTTAAAGTCAATGTTTAGCAGTAGCAGACAGAGTTGGAGAAAGCTCTGTATTTAGTGTATTATCCTAGTCTCCGGGGACATACCGGACCCAGTTTCGCCAGAATCGACCATGGGACACTGAAGAGAACCAGTGGAGGAAGTCGGCATCTGAGGCGTCTACCCCCTGCAGCAGGGGTAGCTCAGAGGGTCGAGGCACCATCTGCGTGAGACTCGTCTGGGGGGGACTTGTTAAACCCAGAGATCTCTAGGCCCTGCCTGGACCTTCTGGATCAGAATCTCTGGAGCTACAGAGGCCCTGGGCATAAGCATCTCTAACAAGCTCGGCAGGTGATTCCTATAAGCAGTGAAATGTGCAGCCTACAGAATGGCACCTAAAGAAGGCCAAATCTCAACCGGGTGTTCGCACCATGTTGTGGTGTTAGAGATTACTCATCCGCGCCTCCCGGTTACGCTGTAAGGCCAACATTAATCTCTTTTTACAGCCTGAGTTCCTAAAGCCACGGTTATTGTAAGTAGTGGGGTCAAGCTTAGAAAATTCTTTTGACTGTAAATATTGTGTTCTCTCGGGGCACCTGGGTGGCTCAGCTGGTTAAGCGTCCAACTCTTGATTTTGGCTCAGGTCATGATCCCACAGTTCATGAGGTCGAGCCCCGCGTTTGGCTCCGTGCTGAGAGCATGAATCCTGCTGGGGATTCTCTCTCCCTCTCTCTCTGCCCCTCCCTCATATACACACACATACACACACACACACACACACACACACACACACACACCTCACTCTCTCACTCTCTCTCAAAATAAATAAATACACATTGAAAAAAAAAAAACGGGCACCTGTGTGGCTCAGTCGGTTAAGCACCCGACTTCAGCTCAGGTCACGATCTCACAGTTCGTGGGTACGAGCCCTGTGCTGGGCTCCTCTGCTGTCAGCACGGAGCCTGCTTTGGATCCTCTGTCCCTCTCTCTCTCTCTCTGCCCATCCCCTGCTTGTGTGTGCTCTCTATCTCTCAAAAATAAAACAAACATTTAAAAAATTTTTTAAAAGTTCATCTTCCTGGTAAAATGTGGTAGAGAGAACACAATATTTACTTTTTTTAAGTGTGTATTTGTCTATTTTGAGAGAGAGAGCACGATCTGGGGAGGGGCAGAGACAGAGGGAGAGAGAGAATCCCAAGCAGGCTCTGAGTTGTCAGCATGGAGCCCGACGCGGGTCTGGATCTCATGCACTGTGAGATCATGACCCGGCCGAAATCAGGACTCTGATGCTTAACCGATCAAGCCACCCAGGGGCCCCCCCACCTTTGTTTTTAATGTGCAAGATGCACTTCCTGAACTATCCAAACCTCTGTCCCTGACAAGCAGGTGGCCCAGACTCTGGTCGGACGAAGATTCTGGAAAAAGGGTTGAGTGCGAAGGTGAGGTAGGGGTGAAGTGGTGCTTGCTTGCAGCTACGGGTTTTGGGAAGATTTAGTTGGGAGAAAGTAGGCCCAAGAGACAAGAAATAGTTGAAAGCATTCAGCACGCACAGGACTGGGTGAAGAGGAAAAGCCTGGCGAAAAGCAGTCTCAGAATATGTCCAGTTAGAGATGCCACTACAGAGTCTGATGGACAGCGGGGGAGAGCAGCTCTAGAAGCAGTTTCCTGGTGCAGTGGCATGTGGGAAGAGGAAGGCTGTTCTGGCTGCCTGTGACGTCACCCATGGGCAGCTGTTAAGGGTACAGCGTTATTTCTGGAATTGCCCAAACATCAGTGACTCTTAAGGGGGAATTTCAGACACATCAGCAGGCTGGACACAGATATTTAAGGATTGGAGCCTTTCTGACGCCTAATCAAAGCCTGCATCTGAGGCTGATGGTGCCCCCCCCCCCCACCATGACCCTGCACGGATGCCAAGGCTTGGCCAGCCAAGACTGGAAGGACTCTATAATCAGAGGTGGAGAAGGCAGGGGCAGAGGAGAGGACTTCCCCTCAACATCCTGGCAGATGAAAACAGCTCCCAAGGACTTCAGGCCCCCAAAAGCTAAAGTAAGAAGAGAGGAAATTCAATTAATCCTGTATGTAATTCTCGAACATCCATTATTTTATCACCTGTTTGAGGGGCAGGGATATACCCTCTCTATACTTCAGTGAAGGATCAGTCATGGCAGGTAATTTAAGAAAGCAATCATGATTAGGGCCAAAAATTAATCAGCCTTTTTCCATTGGAAAGTAGGCGGAGGACTGTGTTCAAACTTCCATTTAGGGGCACCTGGGTGGCTCAGTCAGTCAAACATCTGACTTCGGCTCAGGTCATGATCTCACGGTTGGTGGGTCTGAGCCCCGCGTCAGGCTCTGTGCTCACAGCTATAGCTCAGGGCCTGGAGCCTGTCTTCAGATTCTGTGTCTCCCTCTCTCTCTGTCCCTCCCCTGCTTGTGCTGTCTCTCTCTCTCTCTCTCTCTCTCTCTCTCTCTCTCTCTCTCTCTCTTTCTCTCTCTCAAACATAAAATAAAACATTAAAAAAATTTTTTTAAACCAAAAAACTTCCATTTATCGATCAGTTTGCCAGGGGTCGACCAGGAAGACACCGGGAGTGGCATAGAAGGAGCAGCTACCATCCCTCCTCCCTCCCGTCCATCCATCTTGTGCACTCCTGGCAGATTAATCCTCCTAATGCATAGGGCTCGGATGTGATTCCTCAGGCCAAATACTCTTAATGGCTCCCCCTCCACCCACAGAGGTATCTGCACTGGGTCCCCTTCCATCTCTCCAAACCTTTGGCCCTCGCCTTGACTCAGCACATTCTAGTCTCCAGAAAAGGGCACCGTGTTCTCTTCCCCAAACCCACCCTGCTCGCTCCTTCGCCCTTGCTCCCTGCTTTCGCTCGAGCTGCTCCATCCCTTCTGGAACACCGCCTTCCCCACCGTTCGTCCCCATTGGCTGAATCCTAGCTGGCCCTTCTCTGGGCACCTAAATGCCACCTCCTCCTGGTTCCCCCAGTTAGGTATCTCTCTCTCTTTCTCTCTCTCACTCTCCCCCTCTCCCTCCTCTCCGCGTGGCTGTATCTCCTTCTCTCTCCCTGCTCTTGGCACTTCTACACCCACTGCCCAACTTTGAACACCTCTCTGTTGTGACCCACCACTAGCTCAGCCATGTGACCTTTGGGTTTTCTTCACATGAAGCCTATGCACAGGCTAATGTCACTGAACTTGCTGTTATTAAAACCCATCTCGCATGCCCTTTTTAATCCACGCTCTTTCCTCAGTGTCTACTGAGGGCTTGGCCTCATTGTGATGAGGCAGGGACCTCAGTTTCCTTGGGGCGGGGGGTAGAGGGACATTGGGATGTGTCATCCCACTCAGCGGATCAGTGTGTTCTTCTTAGGAAGTTTCCCGTGCCACACCCCCATCCCCCCACCCTAGCAAATGTCGGACCTCTGCTTCTTTGCTCTCGCCACACATCCACTCTTCCTCGCCAGCACATATCCTAATTATAATCAACCAATTGTATAACTCTTTGCTTAATACCTGCCTCCCTCCACGGACAGAAAGCTTCATGAGAGCTTATCTCTTCTACCCATCATTGAATCCTGGGACGTGGCTGGTAGGCAATGAGTAGCTGGCGAATGGATGACTATCATTTACCACACTCCATGCTAGATTATAGCATTGTGAGCATAGGGTGTGTCTAAGAATACAGGTGTCTAGGGTCGCCTGGGTGGCGCAGTCGGTTAAGCGTCCGACTTCAGCCAGGTCACCATCTCGTGGTCCGTGAGTTCGAGCCCCGCATCGGGCTCTGGGCTGATGGCTCAGAGCCTGGAGGCTGTTTCCGATTCTGTGTCTCCCTCTCTCTGCCCCTCCCCCGTTCATGCTCTGTCTCTCTCTGTCCCAAAAAAAAATAAATAAACGTTGAAAAAAAAATTAAAAAAAAAAAAAGAATACAGGTGTCTAAGAATACAGGTGATGTAGGACATTCTTTGTATACCCCACCACTTCCCGTGGTGCCTTGTTCATAGCAGATGCTCAAAAGGAAAAAAAAGCAGAAAAGAAAAAAGAAAAGAGGAAAGGAAAGGAAAGGAAAGGAAAGGAAAGGAAAGGAAAGGAAAGGAAGAAAAAAGTCGTTGAAGCTATTCCTCTACTGGGAAGGCAGTCCAAAGTCAGTAATGGTGAGTCAGTAACATCACATTGGATTCAAAGCGGACACGTTGAGTCTATAAATCAACAAATTATTACTGAGCACGCAATTGGCATAGAATTTTTTGTCTATCTGTGTGCCTATCTGTCTGTCTAGGATAGGAAAAGGGGTTGTAGAGACAGCAGAGGGTCTGGTTTGAGCCCTAGCTTTGCCCCTGAGTGTCTGTATGACCTCGAACAGTCAGATTCCCTGAATGTCAGCTTCCGGTTTCCTCAGCCTTTAAAATGAGCACAAAATTCTTAGTCAACGGGGATACTGTGAAGATGGAAAGTAGGGATGTATTTGAAAGCCTTTTGTAAAACGTGAAGTGTGATAACGTGTATAATTATTATGAGTGCATGATGAAAAGAAAAGGCAATGAAAGGGAAGGAGGCTGTGAGAGTCCCAGTCACTCTCTAAGCAGTCAGGTGCGATCCAGGAGTGGGGCATGAGGCCCGAGCTCTCCGAGCCTGTCTGTCCTGACCCCCTGACAGTCCCGAAACCTCCAGAGACTCGGGTTCATAGTCTCATCAAATGGGCTCCGAGGCGCCTGACTTCCTGGGAGGAGCGGGCTTACTAATAAAGAGATTGTCTTAATAATGTGAAGTACCGGGTGCCATGGTAACGGGCATTACATGATCTGGAGAACAGGAGCAGCTTTTGATAAGAATAGGGAGTCTGCAGCTGGGAGAAGGGGGGTAGGGATGCACATGGGATGGGGGTGGAGGAAAGGCAAACATGGGCAGACACAGAGTAGGCACCAAAGGGAATGGACAAGCAGGATACGTGGTACCCGCCAGTCGGGGCAGCCTCTCCTGTCTGAGCCCTGCTAGCTGGGGTGTGTCTGGAGCCTCTCCAGTTTTTTTCTGCTGCTAGTGAAGATTAGGATCCCCCTGTGTCCTTGACCTGGAAGCCCCCAGTGCTGTTTCAAGATATGAGCGGGTACAAATACTTGGGTAAAACCAGGTTGTGAATTTACAAAAGAAAAAAACAAAAACAAAAATCAGAAACATGGGTTTTATTTGTACTCACCGAAGAATGACTTTAAGAAGTTCTCTTGTAACTCAGTTTGGCGTGGCCTCTTGGTTGATGGTGTTCTGGGTGAGTCCTACCAAAGGGGAGAGTCAGAGTTCATACACTATGAATAGAAGGTCAAGGCCGATGCTGATTTCCATACCATCAAGCTTCATTACTCTATTAGAATACTGTCTGTCCATCCGGGGACACGCCGTAGAGCACAGGAGGCTGCCAGGCAGAGGGAAAGCACATGAGATGGGGCAAGGAAGGATGATCCACACCTAATGAGTCCTTGTACGTTCCAGACGCTAGACTGGGTGCTTTATCCACATCAACTTCTGCCCAGGAGTCTACCGTCTCGGGTTCAGGGCCCAGCTTCTCACCGGCCAGCTGTGAGATCTTTGGGCTGGTTTTTTTTTTTTTAAAGACAAGAACCTCTGGGGCGCCTGGGTGGCTCAGTCGGTCAAGCGTCCGACTTCGGCTCAGGTCATGATCTCACAGTTTGTGAGTTCGAGCCCCGCGTCGGGCTCTGTGCTGACAGCTTAGAGCCTGGAGCCTGCTTCAGATTCTGTGTCACCCTCTCTCTCTGCCCTTCCCTGCTCACACTCTGTCTCTCTCTCTCTCTCTCCCTCTCTCAAAAAGAAATTATAAACATTTAAACATTTTTTTTTAAATAAAGAAAAGAAAACATCTGTTCTTATCTTAAGAGGGCCATTCGACTCTACAGACAGTACCTGGGGTTTACCAGCAGGCCTACTGGAACTTCAGCAGCTTGACCCCAAGAGGCCAGGCTGACAATGGCAATTTACACAAGTCGTGACTGTCCACAGTCTGTGGTTGTCTGGACCTGTGGGCAGCGTCAGCAACAGCCCTGCAGGCCAGGCTTTGAGCCAGCTCTACCTGCCGTGGAACAGTAGAGCCATTCTCTTCCCAAGCCTTCGTATATTTCCGCAGCTTCAATAAACACGGTTTGATCATCTCCCATATCCTAGCCACCGTGCTGGCCTAGGGGACAGAAAGAAGTGTCAGAAATGCTTCCTCCCCTTCTCAAGCTCACGATCTGATGAATAATTGTGATGTGGGAACCTATATTATGCTACACTTCCCTTTAGCTGCGGCTGTCTCTTCCCCTTCCCAGCCAATACCTCCAGAAGCTGCTGAGCACCCTCCCCCACCCTGCCCCACCCCTACTCATTTGCTCACCTTTCACTTGCTTCTGAGTCCACAAATCTGGCCTCCACAGCCCCCACTCTGATATGACCACTCTCTCCAAGGTCATCAGAAACCCCTTTGTTTCAGATTTGAATTCATGTTTTAGCTGTTTATCTAACAATGGAACAGCGTTCAACACGACTGACTTCTTTTCTTCCCTTCTTGAAGCATGATCCTTTGGCCTCCTTGGCACAATCCTCACAGATCCAAGTATTCACAGCCCCTCTAGACATCTAGACGTGGATGTCTCACAAGCATCTCACACCTGACATAGCCTAACTAAACTCAGGATGCTGCCTCCAAATCTGCTTTTCTTCCAGAGTCTTCCACTCCTAGATGGCAGCTCCAGCCAATATGAAACCACTTTCCCCCTTGTTTCTTTTACTTCATCCACCACCCAATGCTGTCAGTTCTTCTCATCTTCAATGCACCCAGCTTGGTCTCTATCTTGTTCTGCCTGGATTGCTGCAAACACCTCCTTTTCCCCTTGCCTCCACTGTTACCCTCTCCATCCCCTTAGTTACACAATAGCCAGATTTTTTCTAATGCAGAATTGATCATATGACTCTTATGCTTAAGTCCTTTCATGAGTAGGGCACCTGGGTGGCTCAGTAGGTTAAGTATCCGACTCTTGATTTCCACTCAGGTCATGATCTCCTGGTTGTGAGATCAAGCCCCATGTCAGCGTCTGTGCTGGGTTGGTCATGGAGCCCATTTAAGGTTTTCTCTCCCTCTCCCTTTGACCATTGCTCATGTGCACTCTCTCTCTCTCTCTGTCTCTCTCTCTCTCTCAAAAAAAAAAAAAAAAGCCTTTAATGTTTTATAATTGAACTGAAAAGTAACCTCCTTTACCGTAACTTGATCTTTAAGGTCCCCATGACCTGCCCCTGGCTACTTCTTTACCTAAACTCCTGTACTCTTGCCCTCGATCACTGTGTCATAGATGCACAGCTCTCCTTTCAGTGCCTACAACATGCCACACCCTTTCCTGCCCCAGGGCCTTTAGACATGCTATCCCTGTTACTTGGAATGCTCTGGTATTCTACCAACTCTACCAGGCAACTCCAACCAATATTTCAGGACCCAGTATAAATGTCACCTCCTCAGAAAAGCCCTTCCTAAAACTCCAATTTAAATTAGATCTTCCCGCTATATTCTCTTATAAAGCCCTGGTATTTCTCACCAAATCTCACCAAAATTTTCTATTTATCCCATTATGTATGTGATGTTTGCATCTCTAAGACTTTAACTAGCATGAGTGCAGGCATTTTGTGTATCACCTTTACTTTGTCTTTCATTTAAGAAAGAGACCTAGTAGGGGCGCCTGGGTGGCGCAGTCGGTTAAGCGTCCGACTTCAGCCAGGTCACGATCTCGCGGTCCGGGAGTTCGAGCCCCGCGTCAGGCTCTGGGCTGATGGCTCAGAGCCTGGAGCCTGTTTCCGATTCTGTGTCTCCCTCTCTCTCTGCCCCTCTCCTGTCCATGCTCTGTCTCTCTCTGTCCCAAAAATAAATAAACGTTGAAAAAAAAATTTTTTTTTAAAAAAAGAAAGAGACCTGGTAAATAAATAGGTCTCTACATCCATAAAGGAAATTCATGCTGACCTCAGAAGTTAGTAAACTTTCTCTTTCATTCAAAAAAATATGCGTGGGATTTCCAAGGATACCAAGCATTTGAGAAAATTCAACATCACTAAAGAATCTAGATGAACAAATAAAACACTCACTCCAGAGAAAACAAAACAGAAAAGACTTTTTAAATGATTCTAGGGGTACCTGGTGGCTCAGTCAGTTAAGCATCTGACTCTTGGTTTTGGTTCAGGTCATGATCTCACAGTTCATGGGTTTGAGCCCAATGTGGAACCCAAGCAGAGCCTGCTTGGGATTCTCTCTCCCTCTCTCTCTGCCCCTCCCCTGCTTGTGCACTCTCTCTCACACACACAAAATAAATAAACTTAAAAAATAAATTAAAACAATGATTCTGATTGCTCAGAAAGATTCAGGGAGATAGTACATCCATAAAACAAAAAGAGTTGCTGTAAAAAGAAAACATTCAGAGAGCAGGAAAGAGATACTGGAAATTACAAACATAGTGGCTGAATGGAAAAGGTCAATGGAGCAAGTGAAGAGCAAATTCAAAAAGACTTTCAGACCATTAAGACAAAGACATAGAAAATTTCAGACAAAAAGTGAAGAGACTTAGAGGGTCAACCCAATAAGTGGACCATCAATTTAATGCATTCCAGAAAATGTGAACAGAGAAGATGGAAGGGAGAAAATGATAAAAGAAAGAAAGAAGGACAAGTGCCTGGAGCTTACAAAAAATACACACTAGGTCCACTACCCAAGTATATCCAAGTAAAAGTTTAGAAATGCCAACTATAAATACTTGAAGATTTAGGAAAAAATAAAAGTGGTTATCTGTAAAGCAACATGTATCAGACTGCCATCACTAAAACTGTATGCTAAGTGTCAGAAATTTGACATCCACTGCACCTTTTTTAGTGTTTATTTATTTGAGAGAGAGTTAGATAGTGGGGGAGGGGCAGAGAGAGGGAGAGAGAGAATCCCAAGCAGGCTCCACAATGTCATGGCAGAGCCCAATGTGGGGCTTGAACTCACCAACTGTGAGATCGTGACCTGAGCCGAAACCAAGAGTCAGATACTTAAGCCACCCAGTGCCTCTGCACCTTTTCATAATGATCGTTTGAAAGCATACTCCAGCCAAGTGAAACAGATATCTGAGCGACAGGAGAGCACGGGATCCGGAAAGAGTAAAAGTAACCCAGCAATGAAGTGAATTGAACCCCGTCAGTGACAGTTCCCCAGGGGACCTAGAAAATAACCAAGCATATTAGGAAAGGACACAGAGCACTCTGAGAAGGATATCTTTAAGAGTCAAGGGCCCTCCCTCAAAATTCACAGCTCCAAAGGTAGTTGCTATCGATACTTAATAGAATAAGTGCTCACAGAATCATTGGCATTTATTTAATGCAGAAAGGGAGCTGAGAAATTCTTTTACAGAAACAATACTGGATTTTGGAGTCAGGCCACCTGGGTTCAAGCCTTGCCTCTGCTACTCACCACCTTGAGAAATTGCTTAGTCTTGCCGAATCTCAGCCCCTTGTATCTAAAATTGCAATGATGATTGGCCTTTGCTTATGGTTATTTTGGAGCTGGATCACGGTGATGTACATATGGTGCTTAGAATGCTATGCTCAGCACTTAATACAGGCTCAATAAAATGATAGCCACCATTGTTCTATGGAGACAAATCCTGAGGTGCAGAGAAACTAAGTGGTGTGTGCAAACAAGAACATGAACTCAGATCCAGTTCCTTCTCCAGGAGGCCACATTGCATTTCATGGTTCTTTTATGACTCAGGAAACCTAGAACAACGTTGGCTGACTTCCTGGATGTCCTCACCTAGGCTGGGGATGTTCATAACTTTCATGTTCAGTTATGTCTCAGCTCAGGTCCAGTGCTGAAGAAGAATTAAAATTAAATTAAAAATTGTTTAAATCAAGGCAATTTCCCGTAACAAGTAATTAGGATGAGAAGCTGGATGATCTAAAAAGAATAGCACTGTCTGTGAATGAAAAGGAAAGGTAGTTAGGAATACCAGGAAAAATAAAATTAGCAAAGAGTTGTATTAAAAAGTCACAGTCAAAATACACAAAAATAAAAATGTATCATGATTCTGAACATGAATAGAATGTATGAAAACAGAATCCATCTGACATTGATTCTGGAAGCATTCTCCTTGGAGCGGAAAGTCTTAACAACGTAGTATGAGAAAAGATAAACCGAGGCACATTCAATTTTTGAAGAGTTTATTTGAGCAAACATTGGTTGGAATCCACCAGAGCCAAGCCAAAAGTGGTTAGGGGTACCTGGCGGACAGGAGTTTGGGGAGAGACTTTTATAGAACAGACATAAAAGCAAAGCGAGGAAATTATTTCATTGTCTAAATCTCAAGCTGTTGCCTTATTTAGGAAAGCCTAGTTGGCTGTTGTGATTGGTTACTATTAAATTTTGCTTTCTTGGATACAAGTACATTTATAGGAATTGACTCTGGCTTAGGTAAGCTACCAGAACATTAGAGTCACCTCAGCCTAATGGCCTCCGTGTTTAATTACTTCAACAATAGAATTACATCTTTTCTATGGGTCTAATCACACTGCTTGGTTCTGAGGAAAATAAATAAATAATCATAACATAAATACCCATTGATTTTTAATCTGTAAAAATCAGCATATAAGCCAAACACAGAGGATCTAATGGTAGTTACAGAACAGAGTGTAAATATTTTTTTCAATTTATTTTAGAGAGAGAGCACCCAAGTCGGGGAGAGGGGCAGAGGGAGAAAGAGGGAGAATGGTCAGCAGGCTTCATACTTAGCATGGAGCCCAACTTGGGGCTCAATCCCATGACCCTGGGATCATGACCTGAGCCAAAATCAGGAGTCAAACTCAACTGGCTCAACCAGCTGAGCCACCCAGGCACCCCCAGAGTGTGAATATTTTACACAAGCAATGGAAAAGTAGGAGAGCAGCTGGTAGAAATCAGAACACAGAGGGAGGTAAAGTCCTTATTTTGCAGTGCAAAAATCAGAAAAGTACTGTCTAGAGTTGAGATATCGAGAAACATAATCTTTTAAAAATATAAATTTAAATATATTATTTAAAATTACACAGGTGAAGAACAAAAACAAGCAAAATTAGAAGGAGGATTACAGCAAATGAGTTATATCTTTCTTCCTTCATGGTAAGAAATCAATCAACACTGTTTAAAAATGAAAAACCAAGAGAAAGGCATAAAAGCATTTAAATGGTTAAAGGTTGGAAATAGGTACCAGAAGAACTAGAAACTGAAATAATTAAACAGAGGCACAGGCGAGGGAAGGGGAAGGAACATTTCTACTTTGCATTTTCTATTGTCCTTGATTGCCTGAGTATTTCTTATTCTGTGCATCTATTACTTTAATTAATTAGGGAGCGAAGAACATGGAAAGCTAAATAAATAGAACCTCTGGGAGAAAGGAGTCAACCACAGAGCTCTGAGGGGTTGAACTGCGTAGTCTTACGAAGAATGAGTGACCTCAGGACTGGTTCCAGAGTTCAGCCAAGGTGAGCACCGCTCAGGTGTGCCCTTCTTACGTCTAAAATACAAATGGCCTGCAAATCTGAGCTGATGGCTGGCATTACAGGAGATCAAGGCCTAAAGAGTTTTGTTGGCCACAGCTAAAGAGGGACCCATCGCTTCAAGAGGCCATAAGCCAGAGATTCTAACGCAGTGGTGGGCTGGGTGTAGGTCATGACTTGGTGGTCAATACCGTAGGCTCTGGGACAAACAGCTTTATCTGGACTGTCACTTACTAGCTGTGTGACTTCAGACAAATGATGGAAATAATTATACCCATTCCCTCGGGTTTTGTGGGGCTTAAGTGGGCTCATTTGTGTGGAGATGAGTGTTAGCTGTTGTTATTATAAACTCTGGCCTCAAGGAGAACGTAATGTCAGTAACGAATGTTTTGGAGATTCCCCTAGGTGATGATCCTCTCTAGCTCTTCCCTTCCCTAGTAGAGACACCTTGATTTTAGCCTGGGGAAAGAGAATGCCGGTTTGGGGAACAAGAAATATCAATACTAATACTACTAATAAAAGTTAACATTTATCGAGCTGTGTGTTTGCCAGATGCCAGGAACTGTGCCTAGTACTTTACACACGTCATCTCAGCCCACCTTCACCGTCAGGTGAGACCGACTTTATTATCTCCGGTTTTTTAATAGCGGTAAAGCCCACATAACAAAACTTACCACGTTAATTATTTTTAAGTACGCAGTCCAGTAGTGTTGAGTACTGTGGAAAACAAGATGGCGGGTCCAAAATGGAGTCGCCTGTGCTAAACCCCACCTCATCAAACACCGGCAACTCAATTACAGTTTCCACTCTATCAGAGATGGAACTGTAAATGAGCCAATCAGGAACCTCCTAAGCAGCATTCGGTAGGAGATCTGCCTTATAAAATCCCCACCATCCCCTAAATGGAAAGTAACCATCTACTAACCTGGTATAAGTTGCTTGTTCCTGCTCCTTTCTGCCTATAAAAGTCTTTCATTTGTACAGCTCCTTGTAGCCCTTTTCTTTCTTTTTTTTTTTTTTTTAAAGTTTATTCATGTATTTTGAGAGAGAGAGGGAGAGAAAGAATCCTGAGCAGGTTCATCACTGGCAGCTAGAAGGGCAGGGCTCCATCTCACAAACCGTGAGGTTACGGCCTGAGCAGAAATCAAGAGTCAGGCTCTCAGCGGACTGAGCCACCCAGACGCCCAGGAGCCCCTTTCTATCTGCTGGATTGGGTGCCACCTGATTCACGAATCACTGAAACAATAAGACCTTTAAAATTTTCTCAGTTATATGTCCACATTGTACATTCACACTTTTGTGCAACCACTCTCCAGAACTGTCTTCACCTTGCAAAACTGAAACCCATTAAACAGCACTCCTTTATCATCTCCATTTTGCGGAAAAGAAAACTAATGTTAAACCATGTGTAAATGCTGTTATTCAATCATTTCTAACTTATGAACAAATGGCAGTTTGGAATAATTCCATTTAAGAACCCAAGCCAGTTACTAGAAGGGCCAGGTTTCAAGCCTGACTGCAAAGCCCCGACGTAGACCCGGCTGGTGAGACCACCCCTGCGGGAACGCCTGACCACGGACGGCACCCAGGATGAGGGACTAAGCCACGAGGGCAAAGAGAACCTACAGGAAGAAGCACATAGAAAGTGACTTGGACTTTTTCACGTCATTAGAAAGAGGCATTAAAATTGTTCTAAATTATTCTAGGGCAGAGCTGTAGTGTGGATCCAGGTGTGGAGTACCTGACACTGATTCGATTGCCTGGGGGAGGGAGCTTTTTTTTTTTTTTTTTTTTTTTTTTTTAATAATAAGTGGGGCACCTGAGTGGCTCAGTCAGTTAAGTGTCCAACTCTTGATCTTGGTTCCGGTCATGAACTCATGGTTTGTGAGTTCAAGCTTCACGTCAGGCTCTGGGCTGACAGCATGGAGCCTACTTGGGATTCTCTCTCTCCCTCCCTCCCTCTCTCTCTCTCTCTCTCTCTCTGCCCTTCCCCCACTCTCTCTCTTTCAAAAAAATAATAAAAAACATTTTTAAAATTCTTTAAAAACATAATAAAATGCACAAATAGAGTATTTTCTATTCCCTCTCTTCTTTGGACTCTTCGTGTGACTTTACAGATCCTTAGTCGTCAAGGGCGCCCTTCTCAGAAACTGTGAGGCTGCCGTCAGCCTTGCGGGTGGATCTTCATGAGCGTGAAATGCATCAGGAGGCAGGAGAGTTGGGGAATGAGCTGCACCCCAGAGCAGGGTTGCAGAGGTCATTCGTGCATTGCCCTGAGGCAGAGACAGGGGTGAAGTCACTGCACCCGATGGCCACTGTCCTCCCATGGCTCAGACAGTGGCCTCGGCGGGCACTCTATAGTTTTAATATTCATGCACACCTCCCCTTGAAGGGTCCACACCCTCTGGAAAGTCCCTTTACCCACTGGCGTGTTCAATCAGTGGTTTTCCCCTCGACCCCTCCTTATCTCTGTCATCACCTCTCAGCATATCTCTGCTCCCTGAACACTTCAGCACAGACTCAGGCTTCCTCTTCTTATTACTTTCAGAAAATTCTGTAGGTGGAAAGAAATTTAATTGGTAATAATAAGGCTTTCTATTTTTAGAGCTCCTGCCTTCTGAGCAACCCAGAGAATGCCACAGTTATAACAGAATCAGTTAAAGGGTTGAAAGGGTCTTCCAAAGGTCTTCTAGGGAAGTCCCCTGCCGAGAGGCAAGAGTTTCCTGAAAGCCATCTTGGGACAGGTGCTAGCCTCCTTTAGTCTGACCCTGGGCTCAAACTCAGCTCCATGTCTGGGAGTCTCAATCTCCAGAACCTACACCCACCCCCAGCCAGAACTCTTCTTTCTATCCCCTGCCCTGGTTCCTCTCTCACTGAAAGGGTTGCAAAAGACTCCAAATGTTCTCCCAGCCCTTAGTGTTTCATCCAGTCAATGCCTACACCACCAATACAGTGATCTTTCTAAACCACAGCTCTGATCATACTTGCATTGCTAGGCCAGACATGCAGTGTTATGGGAAGACAGTGGGGATGGGGATTAGGGAGAGTGCCACAAGCTGGGACTCAGAAGATCATAGGAGGTCACCAAAAAGAGCAAGGAGAAGGAGACGTGTCAGCAGAAGGGCACGGCCACTGCAGTCTGGGAGTCAGAAGTGCATGGATGTCGGAGGCACAGCAAGTAAGGCAGAGTTGGGGCGGGGGGGGGGGGGGGAGTGGAGAGGGGCCACCAGATTGGGAGCCAGGACGTTTCCCCCAACAGCAGTGGGTTGCTGGGTGGCAGGAGTCATGGCGGAGGCCTCGGGCAGAGCTAAGTTGAAAGGGCTTGATCCCAAGGAGAGAGGAGGATACAAGTACCAGGGATTATGGCACTAAGGAGATCACAAGACGTGGTGTCATCTCACCCCATTACCAGGGCTCCAAATGCCTCAAACCATCCACCCCGGCCCCCACCGCCCACACATGGATCTGCACAAGTCTTCCCTCCTGGAGTGCAAATAATCCTAGTTACCTGTTGTCATTTCTAAGCCCCGGGATAGCCGGGGCGGGGGGGCGGGGGGGGGGTCTTGGATTTGGAGTCAAAGCCTGGTTTCAAATCTACCACCCAAGAGGTTGCCCTCACCACCGAGATTCACCTTCTTCAGCGCAAAATTACAGCACAAACAGCTCCTTCCCGGAATGGATGGGAAATAATGTATGTGGCTTAGGACACATGGACAGGGCTCAGTCAGTGCAATTTTACCATAAATCGTGTTGCTTTCTCTGGGATTCCGTCCATATTCCCCCGAGAGCGTCCAGGAGTTCTGTGTCCCCAAACTTTAGGCAGGTGTGTGCAAGCTCCAGCTAACAGCACCCCCAGGTTACCAAGGGGTTTTCCTGGGTTCTCTGGCCTGACTTGGATGAGGCTGGCACTCTCGGAGTGGGTTAATGGGGACTGTGTGTGTGTGTGTGTGTGTGTGTGTACAGGTATACCTGCGTATCCCACTTCCGCAGGGGGTAAAGCTGGGGAGAGAGAGACATCAAAAGGGCAAATGAATGTCAGAGGTGGAGCCAAGCCCAGCAAGAATGGGGTTAAAGTAGATGAGCAGCAGGAGGTCTAAGGGGAGGGGCCAGGGTCCCCCTTGCTCAGTCCTGACAGAAAGCAGGTGCCATGGAGAGTGGGCATGGCAGATTGCCCACAGCTTCTCGCACGCTCCCACTCGGGCCAGGATCCAGGATGGAGTCCTTGCCCTGGTGCGTTACCTCTGAGCTGGAGAACTTCTGCAGGGCTCAGGGCTGGGGGCTAGATGGAAGGGAGTGGGTAAGTCCACTAGCTTTCAGGGACCCACCAATACTTCCCAGAGCTTCTTTGGAGGATAGGCTCTGTGACCCCATGCTTTTCCGTG
Source organism: Prionailurus viverrinus (assembly GCF_022837055.1). Lineage (NCBI taxonomy): Eukaryota > Metazoa > Chordata > Mammalia > Carnivora > Felidae > Prionailurus > Prionailurus viverrinus. The sequence continues at coordinate 57,975,706 of NC_062577.1, read as the reverse complement.
ACATCACTGTCAGTGACCTTTGGGGGCCAGTAGGGTGGAGTCCGAGGGGACGGGTACAGGCCATGATTCTCTGGTGGTCACAAAGGTTGGGATTGTCAGCCGCCCAGAGCTGGAGGGCAGCCTCAATGGGCACAATGTTTCTTGCTGGACTGGGAATGGCTTCCCTGCCCCGGGATATTGCAGAAATAGTGGACCTGTTGTCTTCACTCCTTCTTTATATTAAAAAGCACATTGTTGAGCACAGAGGCTGTGTGTGTGTGTGTGTGTGTGTGTGTGTGTGTGTGTGTGCACGCACACACACACATAAGTGTAAAGAGTCGCGGAAAATGGCATTTTGCTTTTAGAACAAATGATGATGATGTGAAGTGGAAAACTTGCAACCCAGCCAGCAGAGAGAACTGTGTTTGTGCTTTTCAGAAGCCTTGGGAAAAAGAGGAGGAAAGAGGAGGGGGAGGCGGGGGTAAGACTTCCGCTGATGTTTCAAGAACACCAAACAGCGCTGGGAGAGATCAATATGCCCGATGAGTCCAAAGCTGATTACAGCAAACACAGCCAACTGCCCTGTGTTCACTTAAAGTAATAGCCTTAAACACTCGACGGAAATAACTCAATTACCTTATTGATTTGGGATTTCAGCCACCTCCCCCTCCCCCAACATACAACACACATGAACCCTACTACAGACCCATACATGGCATTTTTTGTTGGCTTTGCCTCTTTTTAAAGAAAACTAATGTCATTGGCATGACCTGCACCACCAGCTTGGGAAATAAAGCCACCCCTGGTTTTTTATGTGCGCGTTACTCACCCAGGTGCCCCCCTGCCCAGATTGAAGGATCTCATAACATCTCTCCCGGGACCTCCTCCCCGAAAAACTGAAGAGCCCCAGGTGCTCGCTCAGCCCAAACTGGTTAGTGTAAAGAAATAATTGAGAAACCCGATCAGCTCACCAGCAGCCCCCTCCCCCATTTGCCACTGCTATTGCTTCCGCCCAGGCCACATGGTGCGGTTGCTGAAGTCACGCACCCCCCACGCTCCCATGTCACCACTGCTGTGCGGCGCCTGGCTGACCCAGACCCCACACAGCCAGCAGAGTCTCCTGAGGGCGGACAAACCCGTACGCACCCACTCGTCCCCAAGCCGTGTCCTCCAAAGAAGGACGGGGCAAGAGGCTTCAGGAAAGCCAGGAGCATCGCTACGCGAAGACTTTCCCCTGGAGACCCCTGATGCTGTGTCCTGAGAACAGACTCGGCCAGGGCCATCAAAGCCATCACAGGCAACTTAAACCGTTGACTTGCAACAGCTCAGCTGGAAAGAACCTCATACATCATCCAACCAGCCCTCTGTCCTGGAGAACGAGGCCTGGCAAGATGAGGTGGCTTTCTAGCGTCCCATCTCCAGCCCGGGGAATGTGCTTTTGTGGGGGGTGGAGGGGAAGTGAGGTTTGATTGTCGGAAGGCCTCGGAAGGCATATAATTGCACCCTTAGCTACCTGAGTGAGGACAGGACAAAGTCATGCCTGTGCCAATGCCTGGCCAGCTCAGCCACGGAGCTCGGCCACGGAGAAGTCGCTGGTGGGCCTCTTCCCACCTCCTGGGAAGCCCCTTCGTCCCAGGCAAGCCCTAGACTCTGTCTGCTTGTCAGCCTTCCCTCGCCCTGTGTTCCTGGATTTTCAGGCTCCTCCTGTCAGCTGGCTCCTTCCCACTCATTCAAACCTTTCTAAGATTTAAAAAAAAAAAAAAAAAAAAGTCCCTTTTCCAACATTTTTCTCTCCGCCCTCCTCACATCTCTGCCAGTCCCTTCTCTCCCGCTCTGTCCTTCATTTCTCTTCCCTCGGAAAAAGTTTACATGGACACCTCCCGTCCCCATGCACACACTCACGTCCATCTTCCTGGCATGTGTGTCGTGGGAGAAAGGTGACAGATTCCAGAGCATCCTCAGAGGCCCCGTGGCCGCGTGTGGAAACGTCTGGTGCTCGCTAAGCACTGGGAAGGTGGGGGTGGGCACAGGAAGGAGGGCAAAACCAGGCTGCTGTCCCCAGAAATGCCCATGGCCCTGCGGCTCTGCGGGGGGCCAGGTGGGAGGGGTCTCCTGGAGGGTTCCAGGTGTCCAGCTGCTGAGACACAGGACACCCCAGAGCCACTTCGTTAGGTACAAGGGGGGGCATCTGTTCCACTGCTTCAGGCTGAACAGTCACCAGCACCTGCCCCTCCCTGACCCCCACTGGTCAAGCTTCCCGTGGCGGGTAGGAGTTTCTTTTTGACACGGGCCGCTCAGACTTTTACGCCCTTGCAGGAACTTACTTGGAAGCCCAACGGGAAACTTTCTCTCCCTGACACTGACCGCGTGTTATTTACTGGGGAAGGAAAAGAAAGGGAACCAGAGTGTACCGGACACCTACTAAGTGCCAGCCGTTGTTCTAGGAGTTCGAGACACAACAGTGAGTAAGACCCATGTGTTCCCTGCCCTCGTGGGCTTCCGTTCTAGTAGCAAAAACATACACAGGTGCACAAACATAATAATTACAGATCGTAAGAAGTGCCAGGAAGGATTGCCAGGGCGTGACACTCAGGACGGCACCAGGGACATCCCTAGGGTGGCGGGAACGTCTCTCTTAGAAGGTGACGTCTCACCTGAGACCTGAACAGTGGGGAGGCGGACAAAATTCGAGACGGAACTGAAAGCCATGCATTGTGGTGGCCATGCTATTGTCATCCGCAGTTTACACATCAGGACACTGGTGACCCGGAAGGTGAGCCAATGTGCCCAGTGGCAGGCTACCGGCCGATGTGAGTGACACCAACGCGTGCTTTCTGTTACCTTCCCCGCCTTGGGGTCCTTGTACCTTCTCTCCCGAATCACAAAAGACTCCTGGAAAGCAAGCTTTGGAGTCTCCGTACGCAGGTGTTATGTGACCCTGCTTCGAGATCTGTGTCCAGCCGCGGTAAGGTGGACGTGCGAGGTCCTACCACTATATGCACGAGGAAGGTCGAGGCTGCTCTCTTTTCTCCAGGTTCTTGGAAGACAAGCCAGGGTATAACGTACCGCCCGGGCATGACATTTGAGAGAAGTGCAGGGCAGGGAAGGGGGCTGAGGTCAGCATCCTTGCTCCCAGAGCTCTGCGGTGAGCTGGCCCCACAAGGACAGGGTGGTCTGGCCAGGCACACAGGAGGGGCCCAGTTCACTCCAGGCACCGTGTGAGCTCAGGCCGGAAGCTGCCTCTTCCAGAAGAGACCAAGGGGCTGCAGGAGGCTGCCTGGAAAAGCTGCCAGAGCTCTCCGTGACCCCCACCACGTGAGAAAGTGGAAGCATTGGTCCAGGACCCTGCGTTAGTCCACCGGTTGACATTTTCTGACCGTTTAAGTCGCGGGTCCCGAGTACTGGACGAGTCGCTGTGGGGGCATTCAAAGAGCACAGGACCATGATCTCAGTGGTACAGGACTGGCAAACCTCCTTGGGGAGAAGTTCTCAAGGTTCTGAGTCAGCTGGAGAGCACTTGTGCCCAGCCACCAGGCAGCACATTGAAAGCCACGTGACACAGGCAGGCGAGGCTGTGAGGGAGGGCTTCCTGGAGGAGGTGGGGCCTATGTGTGTCAGGTTGGAAAGGTGGCGAGAGAGCCACATTGGCAGAGAGGTGGCGGGAAGGACACTTCCAGTAACGGACATGCCATTTGCCAGACCACAGAGAAAGGCCAGGTGAGGGGCAGACAGGGAGAGCGCAGGCACGGAACTAGGGACGCCAGGATCCAGCGGGTCGGGGAAGAGGGACTCACTGAAGGTTCTTGAGCAAGGCAGTCACAGGGTAAAATCCTAATAGCCATTCCTCACTTGCGTGCAACACTTTGCAATATTCGGGTTCCTCCACATACACGGTTTCCCTTGATTCTCACAACCACCCCATGAGGGACGAAGTTACCGCTGCCTCTGTCGCTGAACAAATGGGTGAGAAACGTTGGAAAGACACGCCCATCATCACACATCTGAGGGAAGGAGCCAAACCTGGAGCCCCACCCCTCGGCCTGTGTAGAGGGGGGAGCTGGGCAGCCTGGAAAGGGCACGGCTTCTGAAACCAGACAGATCTGAGTTCCGATGCTGACACTGCTGGTCACCACTAAGCTGTGTGGCCTGGGACCGACTATCGACCTCTCTGAGCCTCAGCTTTCTTCATCTTTAAGCTAAGAACAACACTACCTTAGAGAGACGCAGGTGCGTTGGGAGGCGGAAAGTCACGACAGCCTCTGGCACAGCACGGAGGTCCTACGGGTACAAGTCGCCCTCCTCTTTCTCCGCTGTTCCCCACTCAGGTCCTGAACAAGCCAGGTCGTTAACCCACTTCCCTCTGTCCCTCAGCGGGGCCAGGGAGGCTCTGGGGGCAGGTCGTTCTGGCCCCATGACCAAGCGGCACGGTTCTGCATCCCGCCTTCTACAAGGTCACGGCCGGCCCGAGACACACAGGGGCCTCACAGCAGCTGGAGGGCACTGAGACCATCAGACAAGTGGGGAGGGGGGAGGGGGAGGAGGGGGAGGGTGCCGGGGCGGGAAACAGCTGGACCACAGGTCTGAGGAACCATATAGCACACTTTTTCCACTGCCCCTTGATACAAAAGGCCCAGATTTGGTTTATTTTTTTTTTTTTTTAACAAAACAAACAGGATCTGAAATAACAGCCCACACAAACGACTTCTTAGAAACCTCACCCTTGACTTATCGTTGGGAATAAAAGCAATTTTTTATCCTGGCCAAGCTCTTTATTCTTTTTGGAACATTTTCATATACATTATTTCATTTGATCCTCAGGACGCTGAAAGGGAGACAGGCAGGCTTTACTGTTCCCGTTGAACAGATGAAAAATCCATGGCTTGGCGTGGGGGGGGCGGTGCGGGCAGAGCTCCCCACTCACTGCCCGCGGCGCCCTCTCCTCGCTCGCTCGGTGCGCGCAACTCAGACTCCACATCCACCCCTTGATAAGCCCCGCTCTGATGCCTGAAGCCCTCCCCCGTCCCGTTCAGCTACTGAGTCATCAGGCATGCTCACGGGAGGCGCTCGTACAACTGGAGGGCATGACGGAGCAGTTTTGAAAAGAGTCAGCCGCCCTGGGCACCGTGGGCAGGCGCACTACACTCCCCACCGTACCGTCGAGGGTCCCTAACCCACCACCCTGCCCAGGAGCCCCTTCCTCACTGCTCCAACCACCCCTTCCTACCCTCTGTCAACCCGGGACCCTCAGAAAAGCAGCAGACTGCTTTAGAGTCAGGTCGCCTGAGGGCCAAGCCTCTAGCTTCCGCTTGAGAATTTCGGTAAGTCCGTCCGCCCCTGGAGCCCCGCTCAGCAAGCCTAAGGGGAGGCGAGGGCTGCCGACCCAGGCTGCCGATTGGCTCATACGTACACACGACCTGCTTCCCAGCGGAGAGAGCAGCTCGGGATGAGAACAAATGAACACAGCTGAACCCCTGTGGGCTCCAGGCACATAGGCCATCTCAGGGAATGCAACTGACAAAGTCCCCTGGCTTCGCTTGGCCTCTGTTCTAGGGAGGGGAGACGGCAAAGCAAAAATGAGTCCAACCAACCCATGAACGAAGAGGCAGGCTAGGTGCTGTGCGCTATTTGAGAAAAGAGCATTATAGGGTAATGGGGATGGAGGTGCCGGGAAAGACAGGGAGGCGTGCAGGTTACTATTTTAAATAAGATTGCCATGAGCTTCGTTGAGAAGTTGACGGTTAGGCAAAGATCCGAAGGAAGAGGGGAGTTTGCGTACGGGTATCTGGAGAAAAGGCTTTCCAAGCAGAGGGGACAGCCAGAGCAAAGGCCCTTGGGAACAGGGAGGAGGCAAATGTAGCTGGAGCAGAGGACGCAGGGGGGGAATAGTAATAGATGAAGTCAGAGAGGGAACGGGGCCAGGTTCTACAGTCACAGAGGGTTTTACAGGACATTGTAAGGATTCTAACCTTTACTCTGAATTTGGAGGCTTTTAAGCAGAGGAAGGAAATGACCTAACTATTAGCACTATCACTCCAGCCACTCTACTGGGGACAGAAGGTACGGGAGCGGGCAAGGGGGACACCTGGGACACCAGTGAGGGGGCTGCTGCAGAAATCCTGGTGAAAGGTAATGGAGTTTCAACATGGCGGCAGCAATGGAGATGGGAGGAAGAGGCCCGCACCAGCCATGTTGGAAAGGTAGAGCCGACAGGACTTCCTGATAGGTTAGGTGGAGGGTTAGGGCCGGGAGAAGAGAGGGGTGTAAGGTACTCACCAGGGCCTGGGCCCGAACAGCTGGGAGAGTGGGAATGCCATCACCTGAGGGGGCAGGACTGTGGGGAAGCAGGTGGGCATGAGGGATGCGGGGCTCGGGTTTAGATGTCCACTGGATGTGCAATGGAGGCAGATGTTGAGGTCACATGCCACTGAAGCCAGCTGCCGTGTCCTTGCTGATAACCGCCAGTCCGCATCCACTGCCCCGCCCCCAGAGCAGCTGGCCCTCGAGGACAGCTTACCCGGCAGCCTCATGCTGTGGTCACTGGGCACCCAGCCTTCCAGGCCGTGCCCCATGGACCAGTCTCTGTCACAAGGCAGCGCTGAAGGTCCCGAGGCTCGTGGCACAAAAAGCAGCCTCAGGGAAGCGTTTTCAGACCAAAGCCGACGGCGTCCCAGAAGTCAGCACGCTGTCCTTCCTGCCCACAACAGCTGTGTCCAGTAGAACTTTCTGCAGTGATAGAAATGTTCTGTATCTTTCCTGTCCAATGTGAGAGCCACTAGCCAGGTGTGGCTTTTGAGTACTTGAAATGTTGGGACGCCTGGGTGGCTCAGCCGGTTAAGCGTCTGACTCTGGATTTCAGCTCAGGTCATGATCTCATGGCTCATGAGTTCGAAACCGGAGCTGGGCTTTGCACTGACAGTGCAGAGCCTGCTTGGGATTCTCAGTCTTCCTCGTTCTCTGCACCCCTCTCCCTCTCTCTCTCTCTCTCTCTATCTAAATAAATAAGTAAAGTCAGAACAACTGAGAAATTAACTTTTTTGTTTTAATTTTAAGTAACTTAAATCTAAATAGTCATATGTGGCTACTGGCTACCATGTGGGACACCACAGCCCTAGGTGGTCCTTCCCACTCCACGCCATCTAGCAAAACTGGGCTCACCCTTCAAGGCTTCATTCCAAGGTGTCCAACCTTCCATCTGTTCATGCAAAGAGACAGACCCCTCTTCGGTTCTCCTATAGTGTTTCATACGTATTTTTCATATGTCAGTATACAGGAATGATTTGGTTGCACGTCTACCCCCCAGTAGACTGTGGGCTTCCTGCAGGCAGGGATCTCTTTCTCATCTCTGTAGTGCCTGGACTGGAAAATGTCTGGCACATAATAGGTGCTAAACAAATAACTGTTGAATGACTAGATGAGTGAACAGGTACATGCTTCACGCTTGTGCCCAATCTTTATTTCTTATTTCCACTAAGTGTAGAGGAGTGTGGGAAAGGTCAGAGATGGGAAACCAAAATCCGTTCGATTTTCTCATGAGCCCCATCTTCCTCCGACGGCAGAGTGAGGGACAGAAAGAGCAAATGAGGTCAAGACCGGGTTCAGAGTCCACGGCCCCTGTCTGCTGAAGCAAACTTGAAGGCATTGGACTTCAGCAGAACGTCAGGGACTTCAATATTAGACCAAGTACCTACGAGGGAATTTCTAACTTTGAAGCCAAAAGAGGGGAAAAAAGGTTTTGGTCTTTTTTTTAATATAATTTATCATCGAATTGGCTTCCATACAACCCCCAGTGCTCATCCCAACAAGTGCCCTCCTCAGTGCCCATCACCCACTTTCCCCTCTCCCCCACCCCCCATCAATCCTCAGATTGTTCTCTGTATTTAAGAGAGAACAATGGTTTGCCTCCCTCCCTCTCTATTTGTAACTGTTTTTCCCCTTCCCCTCCCCCATGGTCTCCTGCTAAGTTGCTCAAGATCCACATATGAATGAAAACATATGACACCTGTCCTTCTCTGACTGACATATGTCACTCAGCATAATACCTTCCAGTTCCATCCACGTTGCTGCAAATGGCAGGATTTCATTCTTTCTCCTTGCCAAGTAGCATTCCATTGTATTGATATACAAAAAAAGTGGTTTTTTTAAACAGATAATCATGACAAAATCATTTTGAGTTGATAAGGTGCTGCATTTGATGCAGGCATTTTTGTCCATGAAAACTACATGATTTTCTGCTTTATGGTTTAGTGTCAAAAGCCATATTTGAGGCTTGTTCTTTAAATCAACTGTATCTATTGCTGAGCTCAGTGGCTCAAACTGAATCACCAGAAGTGATGAAGCTGGGCTTTGGCGCGCTGGCACCTCCAGGTCTGGGTCCCGGAGGGGCTTACTAAGTGTCTTTAAAGCTAACTGCAGGCCTGGGGCACGTGGGTGGCTCAGTCGGTTAAGCATCGGACTTCGGCTCTGGTCACGATCTCACACTTCGTGAGTTTGAGCCCCGTGTCAGGCTCTCTGCTGTCAGCACAAAGCCTGCTTTGGATCCTCTGTGCCCCCCCCCCCCCTCTCTGCCCCTCCCTGGCTTACTCTCTCTCAAAAATAACATTGGAAAAAAACTAACTGCAGGCCTGAGCTTTTCAGAGAGTATTATTATTATTAAAAGTTTCATCTCTCTCTGCAAATAGTGTTTGTGTATTTCTGTGTGGAAGGTATGAGGGTTGTGGAGAGCACAACATGGCCCCTGTTCGTGAGACGCTAACACTCTAGGTAAGAATTACAAGAAAAGTGATCTTGCGTCGGGAAGAAACATGGCTTAAGGGCTTTGCTGTAACTATTAGTTTGGTAAATACTAATTTTTCCATAGATCAGACATTGACTGGCAAAGACCCAGTGTCTCCAGATAATCAAATTAAGCCTTGAGAGGGTGAGAATGAGAAGAGGGGGAAAAGAGAGAGTTGGAAAACCGAACAATGAGAAGGAGATGGAGATGATGCAGATGATGGAGATGACAGAGATGGAGATGATGCATATAATGCAGATGATGGAGATGATGGAGATGGAGAAGATAGAGAAGATGGAGATGATGGAGATGATGGAGATGCAGATGATGGAGATGATGGAGATGATGGAGATGGAGATGATGCAGATAATGCAGATGATGGAGATGATGCAGATGATGCAGATGATGGAGATGATGGAGATGATGCATATGGAGATGGAGAGTGGGAGATGGAGGGGGGGAGGGAGGAGAGGGAGAGTTTGGGCCCAAGATGCCTCTGACCGTGGTTGCTTCTTCTATTCCAAACAGCTGGCTGGGTGTTTGGAGTTTGCGATGACTCACCATGTAGGCGGGGTGCCGAGGGAAGAAAAGAGAAAGCCACAGAAGATGGGAACCCCCTTCGGGCCCCTTGGGGTGTGGCTCTGGCGTTCTGTCTCATGGCCTCACACAGCCCAGCCTTCGGCGCTCGGGAGCCATTTTATGAGGTGGTTTCAGAGTCCCCCCAAGTTCCCTGGGGGTTTCCCCTAGGACACAGGGACTTCAGTGTCCTTGGTTGTAAACCTGAGTGACCACACATCAAGCCTCCTAAAAAGGGAGCAGTGTTCCCTTGTAAAAATGGGGGTGTTAGCTTGAGTCTTCCTCCCAGAAGAGGAAGGGAGGAGGGAGCAGAGAGGACTGACCTGAGCACAGATGCTCATCTGGGAGCTGAACTGCAAAGCCTGACACGGCCGGGACCGTAAGGTCTTAGTTCCACGCGCAGGCTCAGTGGGTGCCTGGGCCTCGTGGACTGAATTCTGTCTCCCTCCCTGCAAACAAAGTCCTATTCCTAGTACCTCAGAATGTGACCATGGAAACAAGGCCTTTAAAGAGACGATGACGTGGGTGTCTGGGTGGCCCCGGCAGTTAAGCGTCTTACTCTCGGTTTGGGCTCAGGTCATGACCTCACTGTCTGTGGGTTCAAGCCCCACATCAGGCTCTGTGCTGACAGCTCAGAACCTGCTTGGGATTCTCTCCCTCCCTCTCTCTCTGCCCTCCCCCCCCTTTGTCTCTTTTCAAAATAAATCAATAAACTTAAAAAACATTTAAAGAGACGATGATGTCAAAATTGAAATAAAAGTGTTAGGGTGGCCATAATCCAATCTGCCCCACGTCCTTATAAGAAGAGATTAGGACACGCAGAGAGACACCGGGGGTGGGGGGGGTGTGCCCAGAGGGATGGCCATGTGAAGAGACAGCAAGAGAGCAGCCACCTGCAGGCCAGCCAAGTGGAGAGTCCTCTGGGAAACCAACCCTTGTCAGCACCTTGATCTCGGGCTCCAGATTCCAGAACTGGGAGAAAATCGGCTCCTGCTGTCTGAGCCACCCAGTCTGTGGCATTTTGCCACAGAAACTCCACAGACTCATGGAGAGGGGATCGGAGTGCATCATGTGGTCTGAGGGAGGGGCCCTGGGAGCTCCTGCAATGTGGCGCATGTCCTCCACTGGCCCTGACCCCAGACAGCCACTACGAGAAGCCGACATCTGAGTTCTTCCCACATGCCAGATTCTAGGCTAGGTTACTTTCTATTCTGTTACCTCACGTAATTGTTAATACACACCTGAGGCTTAAAGCAGTGAAAGGGCTTGGTTTCCCCAAGGTCACCCGCCTGGGACCAGCTGGACCCAGTATGGAAGCCCAGGCCCTCTGATTCCAGGGGCAGCCACACCCTCAAGCTTTTATTTATGTTTTTGTTTATTTATTTTTGAGAGAGAGAGAGAGACAAAGCGGGAGCAGGGGGGGGGGGGCAGAGAGAGATTGGGGGATGCAGAATCCCAAGCAGGCCCCAGGCTCCATGCTGTCAGCACGGAGCCCGACACGGGGCTTGAACTCACAAACCACGAGATCGTGACCTGAGCCAAAGTCGGATGCTTAACCAACGAAGCCATCAAGGCGCCCCTCTCTGGAGACTTTAAAAGCCAGGAATGTTAGGGACTGCATGCCACTCTGTCTTTCCAAAGTCCCAGGAACACAGTCACCCCTAACCGTCCACTGGAGTTTCTGTGTACGTATTGTGACACAGAGAAATCTTTATTAAGTCCTACTTCTATTTTTACTGGGCGCTCTAAGCCAAACCCTTCTCTGACCACCTACGCTACTTAGTAGCTAGTTAAGAGCCATATACAACGCCAAAGATATTACTAAGGAATCATTTAAGAAAACGTTACATTGGACTCTTGCACAGTGGGATCTGACCTCCGGCACAGTCAGAAATCCACATAAAAGTTTTGATTCCCCAGAAACTTAACCACCAATAGCCTACTGTTGAGTGGAAGCCTTACCAATCATATAAACAGTCAACTAGTACATTGTTGTATGTTATACATATTATATTATAATATGTATGTTATACATATTATGTTATGTATATTATACATATTGTTGTATGTTATACATATTATACATATAGTATATGCTGTATTCTTAGAAGACAGAAAAAAGAAAATATAATTAAGAAAATCATAAGAAAAAGTACATTCACAGCACTGTGTTGTATTTATCAAGACAAATCCACATACTATGTGGACCCGCGCAGTTCAAAGCCATGTTGCTCAACAGACAACTGGATTGCTTTCTGGATATTAGCCTCCTTTTTTCTCCTTGGCTAAGTTTGCCAAGCCCAATGCTGTCTGGAGCTGCTTGTTAATACCTATTTTTAATGGGATATATTTATAATTGGATGTATTTATAACCTCTTCCTCATGGACACTTGCCTTCTTTCTGGAATCACAGAGGCATTTTAATGAATTGGCTATGATGGAGAAGAAGTGACTAGAAACAGGTTGTCTGTGGAGCTGGAGAGTCCTGACTACTCCTGTACCAGGCACCTGATGCACCTTGTGAAGAAAGGTCTTCACCACTGCCATCTGGTTCCTACTTCCACACGAGATAGAGATAGATCACTCCCAGAAGGGACTGAGGACATCGGTTCCAAGGTTTAGCCAGCCAGTGCTGAAAGAAGCCTTCAGTGGAAATCCCTATGATTGAATTCTGCTTGACAAATATTTATTGTGTATCTATTACATGTTAAGCAGATTCATTGTTTCAATACAGTGCTCTTAGCAAAATCATACAAGCATCAAAACTGAAAGAAATCTTAGAGATGATGTGATTGGATTCCCTTACCTTAGAGCGGAGGGACACAATGCCTGGACAGGGAAAGCGACTTATCCAAGGTCAAGCAATAGGTTCTAGGCAGGCAGACGACCAGACTCCTCCTGAGTCCTGGGCCAACGGTCCTGACGTGCTGTGAGGCAGTCAGACCTCTGAGGGTATCATGTCCAAGTTGGTTCACCACACTGTGGAAACCACGTGCACATCTGGAAAGGACCCATACAAAATAATAATAATAATAATAAGTAACTGAAATTGACAAGGGATGGAAAATTGATTTTTAAATTAAGTAGCGAAGATTCCAGCTGGACATAAGGAAGTACTTTTCAGCTGCCTGCATGATAAAATATCAAAATGAGCAACTCAAAGGAAAGCACGGGGAGAAATTCTCAGAAGGACAGTAGATAAGCATCTGTCTTTGATGGGTGAGGGGTCACCTGCTCCCAAACAGGGAGCCGTAGCAAATGTCTCCATTCCGGCCAGCTCCTAGGATTCCAAGTGCCTTCTATAGGACTCTGGCCAAGCCAACTACTGTTGCTGAGCTCTGCATCATTGGCTCTACAATTTGTTTGAAGTTTCCTCTTAAAACCACTCCTTCACCCTCTTGGTTTTTTTATTTCAAAAAAGTCTTCATTAAATGTATTTTTAAGGGGCCAGGGCAGAATCTGGAATGTCTGAATCTCGGGCTTTTGGGATTTTTTTTTTTTTTTTTTTGCCAGAAGTGACAATGCTGAGGGATTAGAGTCTTGGCAGTAACTACAGGCCCAGGCAAGCAAAAGGTCAAGTGCGGGGCAAAGTTAGTTGACAGACACCATAGATCTCGACAGGCAGGGTCCTGGAGATCAAAGCAGCATTATCAAGCACAGCTGAACTCTGACCTTAGAGCAAAAAGGCCACTTGCTTTCCACCCTTTTTACATAATCTAAATATAGGTCACCTGAAGTTCAGGAAACACATCAGAAGCAAATGAGGGCAGAACCTTGACAGCAGCAGGGTTAGAGATGCAAGGGGCGGCCACTGCTCCCCCCACCCTGGCCTGTGGGGCCACATGAACACCCCAAAGTCACCCTGGGCACATCCATAAAGAAATTTAGTGCATCCAGGTGGCATCCATCCACAATGAGTTACCCTTGTGTCCTCCGGAACTGAGAAAGCACCAAACCCCTGGGTTATCAGGGGATCTATCCTTGCTCCTTTCCTGTTTCTGCAAAAGGCATCTCTGTGATGTCCCTAAATAAACCCCTCAGTCCTCTCCTGTACAAGTCCTCCTGGGACCCAGTTGGGTCTCGGGCTCTCAGCGAGGTCGAGCAGTGGTAAGTTACTCCATCCTGGTCTCCCTTGGTGCTATTCCTCACTCACAGACACTAGCACTGGACAACTAGCCTAACTGTTGCTCCATTTGGAACAAACCTCCATCGCTGTCAGACATGAGAAGGACAGACCCTCACATCTCAGCTAAAGGTCGCCTACTCAAAGTCAGGACAGAAGCACGTACATGATGACAGAGACACAGAGGAACACATTAACATAATGGGCTTCCTCCTGTTCTCGGACACGTGTCACCTTCTGGGCTTTGATTTCACCTTTGGTGTTCAAAGACGTTGGCAAAAGTCCCAGATATTAGCAAAGGGAGGCCAACCTAACAAGAAACCCTACATGCTAAGTCCATTTGTTTGAAGCCCCCCCGCCCCCCGCCGCCCCGCTCCACCTGCCAGCAAAGACGTTGCAGAATTCACATGAAAACGGGCCCCTGTTCTAAGGGATCATAAAGTGGAGCCATTTCACTGGACCCTAGGACTGGTCCCGAAACCCCAACATCCTGCTGACATCACCTGGTTCTGAGTCAAAAGAGAGAAGATCGTGTAGACCAGAATTTTCCTACCTTCACAGCCTGTGCTGCGTTAGGTTCCTGCTTACTTTTGCACCAGAAAAGCATTAAGGAAAAATTTCGTGCTTCTCTGTCCTTCCTCCCCACTTCATCCCAGTAGAGAATTCTTTCTAGATGAAGGACGTATGTGCAGGCCAGCACGTGTGTGCACACACAGAGCACACAAGTCACAAATACTCAGGCTAGAATTTGGCAGGTGGTCAAATCCTTTATCAAATGAACCATTTTCAAAAGATTCCTCAAGGATAACCCCACCAAACTCCAGGTAAACAGTGACGTGCTCACTTGAATCACCAGGAAACCACCAGCACCTTGAGGGCAAGGATTCTGTCATTATTTGGGGATCCCTGCCACCCAACCCTGTGTCCTCACATGACAGTCCTCCAACAAATGTGTCTGTGAATGAATGAATGAATGAATGAATGAATGAATGAAACTCTCTCCCTTATTATGGAGACCATCTCCAGCTACAAGGAAAGGCTTCTTTTCTCTCCTAAATTTCTTCAGGGCCATTTCCCAGCCCCCACCCCACCCCCAGTGCCCAAGTCACATCCCTACATCTAAGAAACTGAAAATAGAAATTTCCAGAACAACGGTAGGATGCTATGTGGCTAGTTCGTGCCAAAGCCAGCTTCTTATTTAGCAGTGCAATTCCACACCAAGTGTCTTCTCTTTATTGTGGTTTTACCATGAATTCAAAGCATAATGCCAAATGTAAGTTCAGAAAGCACCTTTTAAGAAATGAATTTTAGGGGCGCCTGGGTGGCTCAGTCCGTTAAGCATCCGACTCTTGGTTTCGGCTCAGGTCACGATCTCAGGTTTGTGAGTTCAAGCCCCACATCGGACTCTGTGCTGACGGCGTGGAGCCTGCTTAGGATCCTCTCTCTCCCTCTCTCTCTGCCTCTCCCCTGCTCACACACTCTATCTCTTTCAAACTAAATAAAAAAACTTTAAAAAAAGAAATGGATTTAAGGCAGTGACTGCCGACGCTTTTCTACATGATCCCCTGACAGGTGTGAATGTTTTTGTTCGGAGCCAGCTGCGTCAGACGCGGGCTCCTCTGCTGCTTCTCTATCGACGCTCTAGCTCCTGTTGCGAGAACCATGCCTGGCACTTGGGAGCCACTCAGGAAGTATTTCTCGATTTCACAGAATGAGTAAAGGTATAAATGGATGAATGGCAGGCTGACGTCTTCTGTGCTGCCGTGAGACTCTCCAGCCCCGGTGAGCCTCAAAGGCAGAGTCCCACGAGACGGGGCAGTGGTTGTTAAACTGCGGGATTACCAGTTTCCCAAGCCAGAATCAGGGGCTACCTACTCCTTCCCTCTCGTTTACCCACCTTCAAAAGATAGACTCTGTCACTTATGCCTGCTCACCTCCAGGACCAGTTGTGAATGACTTAGTTCTCTGGGCTGGGTGAGACAGGAACTCAACTAGAATGATCTTATACGGAAAGGGTCCCTGGGCAATGCTGTGTCCTTCTCAAGAAGCTTGTGGCTTCTGTCAGGTGCCCTCCTAACACAGCTAGTCTGCCTGGCCCCTCAGGCCTGGGGTTGCTCATGGCTCCCCCTGTGACTCGCCATTCCTACGAGCTGCACCCCTCCCTATCGGTTTCCCTAAACCCTGCTCGTATCATGATAAACAGTCCCTTTATTAAATCCTATATACTTATCAAGTACGAGCGTGCCTTGTCTTTCCTGCTGGGACCCAGACCCGTATATCCACGCTGGTCTCCTTCCTGACCCAAAGTAAACAAACCAAAAGTTCCCAGGTGTTTCTAATCACAGTTTCCTTGCATATACTAGTTATTCAATAAATATTTATGAAGGTAAATCATCAAGTCCTATCACCAATAACAAAACTAACCTCCATCTTTTCCAATTACAGGTCAGTAGATACTTTCCCTTAAATGTCAAAACTTCGGGTTCGAATACACAAGATTTTAAGAAATAAGAATCTCATTGTAGGGGCACCTGGGTGGCTCAGTCGGTTGAGCATCTGACTCTTGATTTCACTTCTCTCTCTCTCTCTCTCTTTCTCTCTCTCTCTCTCTCTCTCTCTCTCTCTCCTTCTCCTGCTCTCCCCCACTCACTTTCTCTCTCTCTCCCTCTAAAATAATTTTTTAAACAACAGTGCTGAATAAATACCATTTAAAAAACAGAATTTCATTGTAAGTTGGTAAGCCATCCATTTCTTACTAGAATCATCGGTCTCCACCTTGGACACATAACAAAAAAGTATTATGCCTGGAGTACTTTTATAGTAATCCCTGGACCCATCCCCCACCTTCTGATTTAATTAGTCTGGAGTGGATCCCAGGCACTGCCAATTTTTTAAAGCTTCCCAAGTGGCTCTAAAGGGCATCTAAGGTTGCAAATCACCTTTCTTCGCAGTACCTACCTTCTCCTTCCCAGGGGTGATAAATGTCTGCTTTAGCCATAATGAGGTTGCAAAGGTGAACAAAAGACTGCATGTACGACTGGAGGAAAGGATACCTAGGGAAGTATTTCAAAAAAATTTCCCTCTTAAACGTAAATTCATTGAATAAATAAAATGAATGAAATTGCAAATAGCACCAAGGTCACAGGGAAGAATCCAGAGCTCGGAGCCCAGTTTTAGTGTCAGCCCAGACCGCAAGCTAGACTCAGTGAGGAGATTCAGAAGTGTTCACGCTTTGGTCCCACCCCCATGGCCCCACCCCCAGACTGACTACTTCAGAATCTATGAGGTGGGTCCCAGGTGACAGTAGTGTTTTTTAATGCCCCAGGTGAGTCTAAAGTGGTCAGAGTTAAAGACTATTAGTCTAGACCAAGCAATTTTTTTTAACACCTTAGAAATTACATCATAGATCATGTCATTCTTTTAACACAAGAAGAAATTCAAATGTTTTCGTATAGAGACCAGCGACACCTTGAAATCTGGTCTAAATGTGATTAAATGGCATTGTTGGTAAGTCTAGCTAAGAATTTTTAGTTGCAATGGGCAAATATGGGTGGGGGGGTGCTGGACAGGACAAGACCAAAGCAAACCAGTAAGCGTACCTGGCTGCCTGTCATTAGTTGGTAACCAGATGTCCCAGAGGGTAACGCTGGCACGTGGGTCTGGATGTGCCCTTTGCCCAAAACTGGTAACTCTCCTGGACACATGGTCCCCAGATGAGATGAGTTCTGTGAAAAATGTTTCTCCAGCAGATGTACGGACCACCAGCTACAGGTTTTCCATTAACACCATGAATCAAAGGAGTGTGCAAGGTTTCCGGAGGAGAAACAGAAGGCCAGCCTGCTGGCCAGCGATGGAGAAGCCGCAAAGGAGCCCACGTTCAGCTCAGCTGGCCCCAGACACAATAAGCTCATGCCGGCCAGACGCTCCTGTAAAAAAGCATCAGTGTATTACCGGTGATTAAATCCCTGTTTGCCTTCAAAGGAACTCATTTCTTAAAGCTACTTCGTAAACTTACATCTTGAAGTGTGCTTTTAATTTATGGCCAAACTACAGTAAAGAGAAGCAACGTAACATGGCACAAGAAGGCTCAGTGAGAGTCTTCTCTGGACAGTTCATTTCTTCACATGTCAGATTTGCCTAGCTTGGTGCTTCTCAACCTCGGCCGCACCGCAGAATGCCATATCAGAACACGTGGATGTCCGGGTGGGGACCCCAGACATTCTGATTTGATTTGCTTGGAATGCAGCCCAGGCATCAGTATTTCTAGAATATTCACCAAGGGATTCCAGTATGGGACCAGGTTGAGAAGCCCTGCAGTGGATGTCCCTGATGCTCCCCCTCCGGCCCCAGCCTTCTCCTGAGCAATTAGAAGAGGTGAGTAATCCACGATGGAGACATCCCAGAAGCCCGCTCGAGGCTAGCTACTTTGCCTCCTGCGAAGGCTACCATTTCTTTTTTTCCAAAATGAATAGAGCTCTCAATCGAGCAACAACAACAACAAAAAATCTAAGACATCTTTGAAAATAGGTTCCCCCACATGCTGTGCCTCTGCCATTTTTCCCTGGCCTGAGAAGATGTTCAGTGGCCCTTCCCATAGCCCGATCTCAGCACACACAAAGACCTGCCAGGTTGGGTAAGGGGTGTTTGCAGCACGTCACTAAAAGTGTTCTTGATTCCACCTCCGCCCTTCCCAGTGCCCCTTGGGCCTTCGGGCTGTGGGCCCACGTACATTTTCACAGTTGGCCTTAAAGGACTGATTCCCATTTTGGTTTGGATTTGTTGCCAGACGGCCCCACCCGAGTCCAATTTCCCATGTGCCGGCTGAACCACCAGCGTGGAAGAATATGCTAACATTCCAGAGCTGGAGCTTTGCCAGCCATGTTACATCAGGAGAACTGAGTCCACATCAGCCTTCCAGGGTCACTGCGCTCCCGCTGCCAGGGAGCCATCCTGGAAGCCCACAGTGGATGGCCCCAGCCCTTCATTTCACACTGTCCAGTCCTTGATTCCAGCCGTGGAGAACAAACCCAAGGAAGGGGGCGGGCTGGGGGGAGGAATCCAAGGAAGCACTCATTCAGGGCCAGATTCCAAAAGCAAGTCGTTAAGTAGAAGTTAACCAAATCAAACTTCTGGACACTGGTAAACTACAAAATTAAAACCAGGACAAATGTAGTTACGTCTAGACACTGGTCCGTCAAATCCAGGTTGTAGACTGAATTGTCCAGTTAACTGCTCTGACCTATACCTTTTTGCCCATGGAGACATAGCTTCCATATATTAAAACTCATCAAGCGTTGCTTTCCCACCTGAAGGCTGAAATGACAATGGAAAAACCACATCTGGCAAAAGTTTGATCTTTGGCTCAAGAAATTAGAGTGGTTTTAGTGGGGTAAATTTTACAGCCTGAAGAACTATTTTCAAGTTGCTACAGCTTTGCAAATTTGCAGTTTCCACCACCAAAATTTTCTCAGCGTGGGAAAGAATGAGGAGGGCCACCCAGGTCTTTATTTGGGAGTCGCCTGATGAGTTTGTACTTGCCCACAGATGCCCCGTTTTCAAGACAAAAATCCTACTTAATAAGAACATTTCTTGGGTTTTGGAATTATTCATCATTACGTTTCACCAGATCCTTCGCACCAGAAGTAGAAACAAGATGGAGGCATGACGCCTGGGGAAAGGTCAGGGACAGATTTAAACGCGTCTCACTAAGCAAGTCAGCTCGTGTCCCTGCTATCAAGCTTCTATGCCAGCTGTCATCCACTATATCCTTACCCTGGCCCCACCCCTCCTCTGCCCGGGGAAAATGTCCAAAGGAATCTCCAACCCTACAGAAGAGTGAGCAAGGATTATTTCCAGCATCGGCCGCTCGGGTGACACAGGATGTGTCGTGCCACCTAGAAATACTGAGGCCAGGAATGGGCACTAGGTCACATTTGGGGAACACAGGCTGGTGATGTCACACTCTAGATTAGAATGTGGGGTGTCTGCGGACACTGTGTTATTGGCATCACCTGACGGTGTAGCTCGCAGGTGAAGAGCGTGCGATCTGACGTAAGACTGACCTTGGCTCAGCTTCCAAGTCCTCTGTTCTCTCAAGGGAGACCTTGAACAAGTTATGCAACTTTCTGGTCCTCAGTTTCTTCCTCTGTAAAATGGAAAAAGTCCACTTACTTTGTAGGACACATATGAAGATTAAGGCAGTGTAAAATGTTGAAACACAAAAAGGAGTCAAGAAATTATGGTTGCTTTTAGTATCCTTTATCGGCATCTAGAATGATGCGGCTATAATGAGGTCTGTCCACCTAACAGAAATGTTCTCAGGGCCTTATTCTGTGCATTGACTTAATTTTTTTTTCACCGAACAATTTTTGCCCTTCCAATTATACACCAAAGCGGGTACATGGCACAAAGTGGAGGCATCCGCTAAAGTGAATGCGGAAATTACCCGGAAAGCAAGTGAGAGACATGGCCTCAAATGGCACATAGGCCTGACTCAGGCCAGCAAGGTCAAGGCCAATGTGGCTCTATGAAACATCCTAAGGATTTTTTTTCTGAAATTTTAATTTTTTATACATATATATATATATATTTTTTTTTTATTCAAGTTAGTTGATATACAGTGTAGTATTGGTTTCAGGAGCAGAACCCAATGATTCATCGTTTACATATGATACCCAGTGCTCATCCCAACAAGGGCCCTCCTGAATGCCCATCACCCATTTAGCCCGTCCCCCACCCACCTTCCCTCTAGCAACCCCCAGTTTGTTCTCTATATTTAAGAGTCTCTTATGGTTTGCCTCCCTCTCTGTTTTTCTTTTATTTTTCCTTCCCTTCACCTATGTTCATCTGTTGGGTTTCTTAAATTGCACATGAGTGAAATCATATGACATTTGTCTTTCTCTAATTTCACTTAGCATAATACACTCTAGTTCCTTCCACGTTGTTGCAAATGGCAAGATTTCATTCTTTTTGATCACCAAGTAATATTCCATTGTGTGTATATACCACATCTCCTTTATCCATCCATTGGTTGATAGACATTTGGGCTCTTTCCATAATTTGGCTATTATTGATAGGGCTGCTATAAACAATATAGCACATGCACTTTCAAATCAGCATTTTTGTATCCTCTGGATAAATAACTAATAGTATAATTACTGGGTTGTAAGGTACTTCTATTTTTAATTTTTTGAGGAACCTCCATACTGTTCTCCAGAGTGGCTGCACCAGTTTGCATTCCCACCAACTAGCTAAGGATATTTTAAAAGAAAATCAGTCTTATAAGTTCCAGATACAAACCAAAAGTGACATCACGTCAAGGAAATGTCATATAATCATTTTTTGGAGGTTGCCTTAGGAGCCACATTGAACTTGTGATTAGCACATCAATTCTTAATACATGAGAGCTTTCAATATGTTAGAATGTCTTGAGAAAGGTTATATAGTATTTTAAAGCTTTTAAAAAACATTCTGTTGGGGACGCCTGTGTGTCTTAGTCAGTTAAGAGCCCTGATTAACTGATTTCGGCTCAGGTCATGAGCTGGCAGTTTGTGAGTTCAAGCCCCGCGTCGGACTCTGCACTGACGGCGAAAAGTCTGCCTGGGATCCCGTCTCCCTCTCTCTCTGCCCCTCCCCCACTTGCTCTCTATCTGTCTCTCAAAATAAATAAATAATAATGACAATAAAAAAAGCATTCTGTTGATGACATGTCTGAAGTTCCTTCTGCGTGGATGGAGCAAAGATGGGCCCCAGCCGCTCACCAAATTAGCGACGGCCTTCACGTCAAGTGGAGACAGCAACGCCGCTT
The DNA here is from genome assembly GCF_022837055.1 of Prionailurus viverrinus. Taxonomy (NCBI): domain Eukaryota; kingdom Metazoa; phylum Chordata; class Mammalia; order Carnivora; family Felidae; genus Prionailurus; species Prionailurus viverrinus. Next base: position 57,954,448 of record NC_062577.1, on the reverse strand, counting down.
TCTTTCAAGGACCAAGATGGGACCTGCAAAGCACTGCACAGAGCACCGCAGCACCCAGGAAGTGCTCCTGGTCAAGGTTAACTGCTGCTGTCGTGGCTACAGATTGGCTGGCACTCTCATCCAGTCGTTCGATGACCGAACCACACCTGTGCTAGGCACCGGGTTTTCTGAGAAGAATACTCCAGAAGTGCAGTCCCTCAAGACTGTCTAAGACTCCAGGGAGCGACAGGCATGTAAACATGTTCTCGTACAAAGTGGCAACTTCTCTAAGCACTGGACAAAATGCTACAGGCACCCAGAGGGGAGCCAAGGCAGCCTTCACAGGGAGTGGAAGCTCTTATGTGGGTTTTAAGAGATGAGTAGGAATCTGTCTGGCACAGGGAAAGGGCATGCAAGACAGAGAAAATAGCATGTGCAGAAGCCGGAGTTAATTAAAAGGTGTCAGGGACTGAACTGTTTCCCCCCAAATTCAAACGTCGAAGCCCTACCTTCCATGTGGTAGTATTTGGAGGTGAGACTTTTTGGCGACAATTAGGCTTAGATGAGGTCATGCAGGTGGAGCCCTTGTGATGGGATTAGTGCCCTTTGAAGAAAGGAAGAGACACCAGTTCTCTCTCTCTCTCTCTCTCTGCCCTATGAGAACACAGCTTGAGAAGGCAGCTGTCACAGGCCAGGAAGAGCACCCTCCCCAGAAACCAAACTGGCTGGAATCTCAATCTTGGATTTCCAGGCTCCAGAAGTATGAGAAGTAAATGTTGCTTAAGCCACCCAGTCGATGGTATTTCATTACAGCAGCCTGACTAGATTAATCCAAAGACATGGTGATCTTTGAGGAACAGTGGTGACCTCTGGATAATGAAAGCAGAAGTCAGCCAAGAAGGATTTGGAGAGATCGTTGGAGGCCAGACCGTGAAGGAGCCAAAGAGCAAGCCAAGGATTTGGCACCAATGCTATGGGCCTCCGGAACCAACAGATTTGGGCTGGGAAATGATGTGAACTGATTTCTTTTCTATGAAGATAAGTCTGGTGCCAATAGGGAAAGAGAGACTCTGCAATTTAGAAACAACAGGAGGAGAGGCCTCGGGAGTGAAGCAGAGGGAAGCTGCTTATTAGCTGGTAGGGAGCAGCAGCCACCTTCTCTGCAATGGCTGGGCTCACAGCTGGTCAGCTGCCACCAGGATCCTGCGGCCCTGCAGCCCGTGTGCAGAGAAGGCCTGGCGGATGAGAAAGGGGGATCTCGGTTTGCTCGTCAGCGCAGAGACTCAGCTAAAGAGAGCTGCAGTGTTTAAGGACAGAGCCAGAAATGAGAAGTCATTCTTCTCACCAGTAAAAAAAAAAAAAAAAAAAAAAAAAAACCAGCCTTGGTTTGTCCCAAAAATTCCCAGAATGTGACATTTCGGTGGAGAAGAACAGAAGATGGCATGTGAGGGCTCCCGGATTATTTTCCCAATGTGATATGCAAGCCCGTCACCTTGACTTATGCATTTTGGTTTTGCCTCTGAAATATGCTTGGGGAAGCATGTTTAGAAGCTGAGCTTCAGAAGAGCTCAGGGTACTGAAGATAAAGGGCAAGATGACCAGCTGTCCTGGTTTGCCCAGGACTATCTTAGTTTTACACCAAAAGCCCCCCATCCTGGAAAACCTCTCATCCCAGGAAAACCAGGACAGCTGCTCACCCCCAAAGAACGATTATAAAATGCAGCAAAAAAGACTGTGATTCAGTATTTATCAAGTCCACAGGAGACAGACATGACACTTGGTGAAAATGAGGTGATGATTTTTCCCCAACGTAATTTTAGGGTGCCACACATGAGAGCTCAGAGAACACACATTTCCTCTAACAGAGCCCAGCATGTTGACTATGAAACCCAGGAAGCGGGAGACTAACAAAAATAATGACAGTAAGGACTGACATACTGGGCATTAATCATATGCTAGGCACTATTCTAAAAGCTTTACATAAATTAAATAATGTAATCCCAACAGCCGTATGATCATCATCTCATCCTACAGATGAAAAAAAATGGAGACACGGACATCGTGTATACGAGAAGTGAAAACAGGATGGAACCAGAGTCTGAAACCAGGCAGCCTGGGTCCAAGGTCCACACTTTCAAACAGCTCCTGTATATAACATATAACAACTCATGTTCCCTGAGCATCTACTGTGAGCCAATCATTGTGCTAAGGAGGCTTTTCGTAAAGCATCTCATATAACCCTCACAGCAATCTGCCGAGGTCTAGAGAGGTTATCCATCCTTTCGACCAGTATTTGTTGAGCTTATGGTTGTTCAAGAATTATAATGTTATATGTTTACAGGGGAAGGAGGGTGAGGGTTTAGACCAAAGCAATACCAGTAAATATGGAAAACAGAAATGAGAGGCAGGGCTCCAGAAAAATTTCTGAACTACAAACATCAGGACATGTGAGTGTTTGAACATGGGGGATGGGGGTGGGGGGAGTCAAGGAGCACTCACGATTTTTTTACTCGAGGGACTGGATGGATGGAAAACCATCTATCAAAAACAAGACTACAAGAAGTTTTCCTTGAGGGGGAAGAAAATGAGGTCATATTGGAATGTGTAAGTTTCAGCTACTACGGGTCATTGCAAGTCGATGTGGCCAGAAAGTTCTGGAAACACGCCTGGAGCTTAGTCTCCATGGTTGGGAACCAGTAGCACAGACTTGGTGATTAAAGTCACAGGTGTAAATAAGGTTACTCAGAGAGGAGAAAATGACAAATGGTAGAGCCCTAAGGAATGTCAACGTTTCGGGGTGGGGGGTGGGGGGGAGCAGAGGAGAGCATGCCAAGGAGGCGGTGAATTTTCTGGGAGAAGTAGGAGAAGAACCAGGAAACGAGTGGTTGCCTGGAAACCAAGGGAGGGACAGGTGATGGCCAGAAGGGCCAGTGCCACAGAGGACAAACAGCAGGAAGGCTGGAACAGACCATGAGGACCAGGGCCCAGCTGGGGACTGAAGGCACCGGTCAGACAGCAGCGAGGGAAACTGACTTCCACCTCAGCCCACTCCTGCCCTGGGTCTTACAACCCTCGGCCAGGAATAAAATCAACTTCAAAGCCTAAGGTTAAGGCTAGGTCTCTCCCTGGGAGTTAAGGATTCCAGCTGCTGAGCCTAAGACTCAAAGAAGCAGGGGTGGGGGCCCGGGGCAGGGGTGGGTCAGGCAGATAGGCCATCACTGTTTACACATGTATTTTCAGGTGCTTTGTCAGGTCAGAAGACTAGCTCTAAAGAGCCACCAAAACAGAGAAACAAAAAACAAAAACAAAAACCACAGAGCAAAAGCAAACTGTTTTTTTCCAAAATCCTTTCCTTCCATAGCAAAAGAAGAGAGAAAGAAAAAGTAATTCTGCCCGCAAGAAATTCCGCGGGCAGGTTTATGGCTGCCTGACCCCTGACCCGGGGCTGGAGAATGACCGAGTCTTACTAACATCAGCAAAGTATGAGTAAAGAGGCACGCTTTCCAAGGGTCTCATTTCATTTCCAAACCCAAATAGCTCGCAAGTGACCTGGAAGCTGTGGGGGACATTTCCCCCTTCAGGATGATAGAGAAAAACCAAAGCCGAGGCAAGGTTCCGAATGGGAACCATCACATGCACGTGAAGCAGCTCTGTTTTTAATACACCCTGGGGAGAAAACGAGGCAAGCCAAGAGCTGAGCTAGGGAGAGATGTGGATGCAAATCTGACCCTCATTCAACTCTCGGCAACTCGGCTCAGGAAGAAAAAGCATGTTATTTGAAGTCAGACGTTTGACCTTTTTTATGGGAGTTGCCCATTATTTATGTCCACACCCTTTCACTGGTATAGCCTGGGTATTTCTTATGCTCTGAAGCCAGGCTCTGTATCCAAGTCTGTGTGATCACCCGAGCTTTACGAGGTCTCCCCACTAGCCCACCACACTTCATTTTTCATGTAGTAAAGGGATCATGCAGAACATTCCTGTGGGGAGAGACACCGCCCAGGCCTCCCCACACTGCCTCTCTCTCTGGCTGATAAACCCCCATCATAAATCCTGCCACAACGTGAGGCTTCGACCTGTTGCTATCAGGATGCTTTTCTCTTGGCAAGACACCAGCTCTCTCCCATGAGATAAATCCATTATTTTCAGAGTCCTAGAGGCTTCCTGGGGGGGCAGGCGAAGGAATAAGAGAAACCTCTCCAGCCCGGGGTAAATCATCCTGCGTTGCCAATGTTTGCAATCCTCAAGCTAACATCTCATTCTGTGCTCCTTCCTGGGTCTCATCAGCAGTTCTGCCACAGAGTGACGTGGAACTTTCCAGTCCTCCACCATCCCCCCCACCCCCCTTCCCAGCTGTTGTCAAAGCAACAGCCTAATTCACTGGGAAGTTTGATGAGGAGAGATGGTGAGGGGGAGGGGTGGGCTAGGAGAAGAATGTACTGAGATAAGAAAAGCACTTGGCTGTTGTCTACACAACCAGACCGCTGAGCTCTGCTTTCTGGCTCTTGGACCTAGGACTGGACCTCAGAATTCATTCTCTTTGGCCTCAACAGGTTCTCAGGTCTGGAACATGAGAACGAGAGAATGAGAGAGAGAGAGAGAGATGGGGGGGGGGGGGGCTAGAATCTCCAGGACACTCTAGGACTACCCGTGCACATTCATCCAAAGACCTTGACCCAGCTTGGCCCGTGTCCTCTCCTTCCATTTACTGACTCCGCCGGGACTAGACAAAGAGGCCGCCGGAGCCCCTGGGCTGCTCAGGCACAGCATGGAACCTCTGAGCTCCTACGTTTAATCCCAGCCCTTTCCAATTCCAACCATTTTTCCCCAACAAATCACTCTTTCTGGTCATGTCAGCAACTACTATTGCATGATTGAGTGGATCCGCCGTGCAGATGAGCCGGCTTGGCTGTGGGGGCTGCCAAAAGAAAACCCCCAATTGATCTGGTGTATTTCATCTTATTGACAAGGATTTAATTCAGTCAAGCTGCACATCATCTTGGAAAAATTTCAAACCTTGGGAGAAGGGAAATCACAATGCCACCCTATCGCAACTGGAAAGTGGGTCTTGAGGCCGTGTTGATGAGTGTGTCTGTAGCAACTTTCGAAAATAATCCATTTAAACATTGCAACGGTGATCCCCAGGCTTTGGAGAGAGGTTACAACGTCCAATAGCCATTTGGTTCTTTCTAGATTCCCCCATTCCCCACTACCCCCTAGGGCACGGTTTTCGAAAATCTGCGCAAACTAGAACTTTTTTTAAGATATTTAAAGTTAATTTTAGGTGATATTACTTTCAGACTTTTTTGGTGAATTCTGCAACACCTTTGTGATCCCTCAGACACTTGGGGTTTCGCCCAAAATCGAGGAATCAATTCTCTGTCCCACAGGTCAGAAACGGATCTTACCAATGCTGAGAAGGAAACGGAGTTTCTCGCAACTCAGGGCTATGTCTAAGGCAACATACATGATATGCGCAGACGGGGCTTTGAGCATCTCGTGTTCTGCACTATCCTAGCAATTCCAGCCTGTAGCTATTCCTCACAGAAGGCTGCATGAGCTTCGCGGGTTCTTACGGAGAGAGGCTAGAGCGAGAAACCCTCTCCCACTTTTCCATGACAAGAAGTCTGCTGATAATAATGGCTAACATTTACTGAGCTGCTATTATGTGCCAGGTACTACTCTTGAGTATATTCACAAATCTAATCCTTATTATAACTTTCTGAAGGTGGTACTATAATTCTCTCCAGATACTTACAGATGGGAAAACTAAAGCACAGAGAGATCTAGCAATGCTCCCAGAGTCGCACAGCTTAAATAAGGGGTGGTGCCAGGATTCTAGCAAAGGAGGTCAGAGTCCAGAGCTCATGCTCTTGACTTCTAAATGCCCCCAGCTCTCACACCCGAGCATGAAGAATCAGCTGGAGGGCTTGTTACAATACAGATTTCTAGGCCACACACTCAGAATTTCTGATTCAGTAGCTCTGGGTGAGGCCTGAAGACTTACATTTCTAGCACATTCCCCAGTGATGGTGATGATGCTGGACCACACATTGAGAACCACTGGTTATGTTTTTGGCCCCCAGAGAAAACTCTTGCTGGAACCCTTTCTTCTTCCCCATATACTCTTCCAGTACAGAAAAAAAGTTCAATGAAAGCATTATACTAAGTAATCCCATGAGATCAATCAACCAGCCAGTCTTCTGGGTGGCCCTGACAGTTTCTCAGATAGCACTGTGCTGTCCTGAAGGGCTTCCAGAAGCAAAGTCACACAGCCTTCTCGGTGGAGCCTCTCTGGGCCACTGACTGGACAGGCAGCCTGTAGAAAATGACCCGACAGCCTATGCCCTCTTATTTCTTCCATCTCTACTCCCTCCTTTGTTGATAACACATTGTTTCTAAGCAATGAGTATTACTAAACCAAAATGAATCTCATCTGTTTGTTAAAACTTCCTCCAGGGGCGCCTGGGTGGCTCAGGCTGGCTGGCTGGCTCTTGACTTCGGCTTAGGTCATGACCCCAGGGTCGTGGGATCGAGCCCTGGACTGGCTCTGTGCTGAGCGTGGAGCCTGCTTAAGATTTTCTCTCTCTCCCTCGCTGCCTTTCCCCCTCCCCCTCTCGCACTCGTGCACGCGTACTTTCTCTCAAAATAAATAAATAAATAAATAACCTTCCTCCACAGATGTTTGTAAAATTATTATATCTGTCCAAGTTAATGTAGACACGCATTCACATTCAGAATCACGTCAGGGCTATGCAGGACCACAGGATACTATACATAAAAAGGGAGGAAAATCACGGCAAAGATAAAATTGAGCAACGCTCAAAGATAACGCTGGGGCAAAGTTAGTACACAGAAACACAAGCTGGAAGACAAACTCAAAGAAGGAAATGCAGTAGGTTTTGAGACTTAGGGTTTCTGAGCAGCTCTTGCACATGCTGAGATCCAAAAGATCTCTCCATCATTACGAAGGAACACAACATCACGTGGCCGACCAGGTTCTCCACAACATCCCCACGCAAGACACAAAAATGTCTCACAGAGACCTTATTAGAATAGCCCTCAAAGGATACTTCAAGTACTTCAGGTTATAATATTCCCCAAAATATGGACCCTACAGAGTCCCTCATATCAAGGTAAATGCCTTACCCCCAGTAGCTTTGCAACAAGTACTTAAAAATTAAGAACATTTTTAGCAGGTGGGCTCTTCACTATCTATACCAAAGTTCAAAGATGAAGAACTACAAATGCACTTCTTCCCAAACCCCCATCATTCTGACAACTTTGCCACTGCCCTTCTAACTTTTAGTTTGTGCTTTTTTTAAAGTAGGCCCCAGGGGTGCCTAGGTGGCTCGGTCGGTTAAGCATCCGACTTCAGCTAAGGTCATGATCTCACGGTTCGTGGGTTCGAGCCCCGTGTCAGGCTCCGTGCTGACAGCTCAGAGCCTGGAGCCTGCTTCGGATTCTGTCTCTCTCTCTCTCTGCCCCTCCTTTGCTCATGCTCTGTCTCTGTCTCTCAAAAATAAATAAATGTAAAAAAAATTTTTTTAATAAAAATAAAATAAAGTAGCCTCCATGTCCAACATGGGGCTTGAACTCACAACCCTGAGATCAAGTCTCATGCTCTCCTGACTGAGCCAGCCAGGTGCCCCTTGCCACTACCCTTCTATTCAACTTAACTAAGTTGAATTTAATTCTCTAATGCTGGGAGACAATTATTACATCAAATGGTGAAAGTCACTGCACATTTTCTTTTAAAAACAAAGTCCAGGGGCACCTGGGTGGCTCAGTCCGTTAAGCGTCCAACTCTTGATTTCGGCTCAGGTCATAATCTCATGGTTCATGAGATTGAGCCCCATGTGAGGCTCTGCGCTAACATTGTGGAGCCTGCTTGGTTTTCTCTCTCTCTCTCTCTCTCTCTCTCTCTCCCCTGCCCCTCCCCCACTCCTGTGTGCTCTCTTTCACTCTCTCTCTCTCTTAAAATAAACAAACTTAAAAAAATCATTTTAGACCAAATATTGGAAGGCTGAGATTCTAATCCTCTCCCCATAACTTAGTGGCTATGTGGCTTACTTTTTCTCAACCTTGGTTTTCTCATGTGTTAAACTGGAAGAAAACTCACCACATAAATACTCATTTATTAAGAAAGGAATAGAAAAGCCTTTCTAAGAACAAATGTCTGAATTTGAAGTGAACCACAATAAATGAAAATTCATTTGATGAATTACAGTGATGGTAATAATCCTATCTGATGGTCATTGACTTGTTTGCCCCGGGGGGTAGTGATGCATTTGTGTAGAATAACAGGTGTGATCCCTACCGGTGGCCACTGGGGCTCAAAGGGAGCAGGGACAGACTCACACCATGGGATGGTGGCAGGGGCAAAGCGCTTCAGCATAGTGCAGCCAAGGTGGCTCAGATCCAGAGAGTGAATTCAACAAACACGTCTACACCCATCATTGGAGCACAGGGACCTGGTGGATATCAGAGCCAAGGTACAAAGAAAATAGGGTTGGAGAAAAAGGGAGATAAAGACAAAAACAGTGAGTTGACATGGGAAGACAGGAGTCAGTCTGAAAAACTTCTGGCCGTTTGAAGCCAATGTCCACGCCTCTCCTTTAAATACTTCTCAGGGCCCATTTGCTGGTGGAAGCGAAGTCTGTTTAAATGGGCAGGGACCAGTTACACAGACACGCTCACTCAGTTTACCCTATAATTAGTGGCAGATGCTTCCCAGCCTACCAGGAAACACGGAAGAACTAACAGGCCAGTCCGGGTTTCAGATTTGAACTCGCCACACCAGTGTCCTTACTGAGGCCCTCAATCTCAGGGTGAACACACTAATGTGTTAAGAGAGACTTGTTCCTAGTAATAGTCAATGTGCTAATGTTTGTAAATGCCTTATGTGTTTATACACATGCTTTTCTGATTCATATAAATCAGAACAGGGTTGAGTTTATCCCTAGCATAACCCACCCCCCCCCCCCATTCACTGGTATTCTAATACGTTTCTTGAATTTAAAAGAAAACAAAATGGGCTAGCACCTAGTGGTCTGGGAGATGCATATAATCTGAGAGTTGCCCGTGAGAGTGTGCAATGTGAGGGAACGTCCTCAGTAGAGAGAGAAATGGTTGGAAGCCACCACCAGAACCAAGCCAGCTGAGTAGCTTCATGATGAAGATGACACAAGAGGTGGCATGAAATCACCATTGAAGAATCTGGGTAGGGTACCAATACCCAAGGGCTCTGTACTCACAATGGCAAAGAGTAGAATCCAGCTAACTGTAGATGGTCTTCTATGACCCTGAGCTAATGACTTATCTTGATGTTGATCATAAACCTCTCATCCTGAAAGCGCTCAAATTCACAATTTGACTTCACCCACTTGGAATTGTTTTTATAGTAGTTGGATGCTAATTGCCAGAATAGGAAAGTAATTAATCCAATTCTCTTTTGGAGTGACTCATTTCCAATTATGTACTAACAGCTCGTGGTGGTCAGCCTCCAAGATGGCATCCAGTGATGCCTCCTGGTACCTCCAGTACCTCCTGGTATGCACACCCTTGTGCAGTCTTAGCCACACTGTATCAGGGCGTCTTGGTGTGGTCAATAAAATATGGCTCAAGTGATGACGTGTGACTTCCTACACTAGGTCATAAAAGACATTGCTATTTCTGCCTTGCCCCCTCAGATCTTGTTTTGGGAGAAGCTAGCTGTCATGCTGTGATAATACTCAAGCAGGCTTTGAGCAAGTTTCACTAGAAAGGGGACTGAGAAATCAGTTTTCCAACCATGTGGGTGCGCCATCTTGGAAGCAGGTCCTCCAGCCCCAGTCAAACCTCCAGATGACTGCAGACTCAGCTGACAGCTTGACAATCCCTGAGCCAGAAACACTAGCTAATCCATTTCCAGAAACTACATAAGATAAGAAATGTTTATTGTTACTTTAAGTCATTAAGTTTTGGGATAATGTGCTATGTAGCAATAGATAGCAAATATATAACTGGTGTGCTAATTACAAATTACTTTTTATTATTCATTCAAACCAGATACTCAAGGATCTTTATTTTCCAATTTTTTTTTAATGCTTATTATTTTTGAGAGAGAGAGTGAGTGAGACAGAGAGCAAGCAGGGGAGGGGCAGAGAGAGAGGGAGACACAGAATTGGAAGCAGGCTGCAGGCTCTGAGCTGTCAGCACAGAGCCCAACACAGGCTTGAACTCATGAACCCACAAGACCATGAACTTAGCCCCTGGCTAAGGTGCCCCTGGTGCCTGGGTGGCCCAGTTGGTTAAGTGTCCAACTTCAGCTCAGGTCATGATCTCATGGTTTGTGGGTTCGAATCCACATCAGGCTCTGTGCTGACAGCTCAGAGCCTGGAGCCTGCTTCCAATTCTGTGTCTCCCTCTCTTTGCCTTTCCCCTGCTCATGCTCTGTCTCTCTTTCTCAAAAATAAACATTAAAATTTTTTTTAAATAAAAAAAACTTTTTTAGTTAAAAAAATTTTAAGAAAGACTTGTTGCTAATTCTTCATAAGTAGCCCAAATGAGTTTCAGGTTTTATTATACATATGTGAATCTATTTCTTACTTTGACCAATTGGCAATGTTATTTATTTGGGATTAGAGTCTGTTCTCCATTGGCGACCCTTCAGAAACAAGTCATCCAAAATCTGGTCCATTGTATATGTGTGTATATTTTATGGCAATGTCTAGGCCGCTACTTGGGACATGAATAAGTTACTTGTGTTTATTTAAAAAGCCACAGGGTGTCATCAAAAGAATTTGATCATATCAGAAGAATTTCTTTTCCTCCCCTGAATCTGGCAAAAAGGTTTTATTTATGGTACCAAGAAAGAATGGGCAGCACAGGTGATCTCTGAGGATTTTTTGCCACCTCTAAAATAGAGCAAACAATTTTGGAATTATTCCTCCTTTTTAGTATAAATCAGGAGACAGAAAACCTAAAGCCCAAACAATGAATTCTCACCGCAGGAAAGGTGTGCCCCATAAGCACTGTCTGAAGAAAATGTGTCTGCTTAGGCCGACGCATCATCCTGAAGCACTACAGAGCCCACTTCCTAGGGCATCATGCCGTAGTCGGGTCTGTGTGTTCTGAGAACATCCGACACAGCAACATCTGGGAATTTCAGAAAAAAACAAAAAACATATTGCAAAGTCAATATAAACCATTTACGTTGTTGCCATCCTGAATTATACATTCCCCTTTAATTAGTGCAAATAATCAAAAGCTAGCAATATTTACAAAAGTCTTAGTTATGATTTATTTTCCTCAAGAAAGAATTCTACCCACCAATTGCAGATTGGGAAATGAAAGTAATCAGGCTAATCAAGATTTTAGCCGAAAGGCAAAAAAAAAAAAAAAAATAGGCCATCCGGAAGATAGTTCCCAAATGTTCCAGCATGAGTTCTTTCCCCCTCAAATACTTTCTAGTGTCCCTTATTTTCTGATGAGAATTTCTTTACTTTCCATCCCTCTGCCTCCAAGAAGCCTTCCTGATACCTAGACTGTGTGAAGGGCCCCTCCTCTGAGCACCCACTCCATACAGTAAACATTCTAAAGGCTCTGTTCCTATTTAAATTTTAAGCCCCAAGTGCCTAGCACAGAGACTGGCACACGGTAGGAACAAATAATATGTATTGATTGAAATGTATATTGGACCCATGATTTTCATATAACGTTTTGCTCTTCCTCATATTGTGTTTATAGACCATTCCTTTTAATTCATTTTCTCTGCCAATTCCCCCTTTATACAAATCTCTCACTCTGAAAGTCTATGTTTTGCTAAGTTTCAATTGGCTGAAAGCAAAAAAACAGGACAAAAATGTCTACATTTTTCACCCAGCGTGTGAGACTATTACAATCCAAAAAACGACCATGTAACTTTCCACCCACCATGATGGCTATAAGCAAAAACAGAAAATTACAAATGTTAGTAAAGATGCAGAGAAATTAGAACCCTCATATAATGCTGGTGGGAACATAAAACAGCTAAGCCAGCGTAGGAAATCAATTTGGTGATTCCTTAAAAACTTCAACATAAAAGTACACATGACCCAACAATTCCGCTCCTACTTCCATACCCAAAAGCACCGAAAACAGGTTGTTCAAACAAAAACTTGTACACAAGTGTTCACAGTAGCACTGTTCACAATAGCTAAAAGGCGGGAACCATCCAGATGTCCATTAACTAAAGAACATGTGGTATCTCATGCAATGGAATGTCACTGGACCATGAAAAGGAAAGAAATAGTGATACATGCCACATCACGGAATAGCCTTGAAAATGGTATGCTAAGAGACAGAAGCCAGTAACAAAAGACCACATATTACATAATTCCATTTATAGGAAATGTCTGGAACAGGCAAATCTATAGAGACAGAAAGCAGACTAGTGGTTGCCTGGGACAAGGATGGAAAGATAAGTGGATGGCTAAAGGGTAAGGGGCTTCTCTTGGAGGTGATGAAAATGTTCTAAAATTTACTGGTGGAGGCTGCACATTATCTGTGAATATATTAAAAGCCATCACACTGCACACTTTAAATGGGTGGACTGTATGGTATGTGATTATAACTCAGGAAAGGTATTTTAAAAAACTACCAGGTAGCACAAGGAAATTCACGAGGTGTTGGGATTGGTCTGTGTTCTGTTAGCGGTTGTATTTGGCAAGACTCGGTGCATGAGTTAAAATCTACAGAACTTGGGGCACCTGGGTGGCTCAGTCAGTAAGTGTCCAACTTTGGCTCAGGTCATGATCTCATGGTTTGTGAGTTTGAGCCCTGTGTCAGGCTCTGTGCTGACAGCTCAGAGCCCAGAGCCTGCTTCGGATTCTGTGTGTGTGTGTGTGTGTGTGTGTGTGTGTGTGTGTGTGTCTGCCCCTCCCCCACTCATGCTAGGTGTCTGTCTCTGTCTCTCTCTCACTCTCTCAAAAATAAGCATTACAAAAAATTATATATTGGAATTATGAGCTGGGATCCATGGTCAACTTCAGTTGCGATTGGTTTATCTAGTCAAAAATTCCTGAGCACACTCAAAGAGAACAGATACAAGGAGCCAAGCCTGAACCTTGTTCGTCAGGCTGCATTCTGCGGCTGAAATCCAGACCATATGGAATCACTTCAGAGAGATCATCACCCATGTAGTCTCGTCTCCACTTCATGCTTCAAGCATAGGTGTTGATTCGGTGGTCCAAGGTTTCCTTCCAGGACCCCAAACCCCTGGTGATTGAAATCTCCATCTCACACGTACCAGATAATGAACCTGGGCCCACAATGTACAAGGGCAGGCGGTGACATAGGAACTAAACCAGGTCATCGTCAACATCCTGTGACCCTCTCATGGGAGTTAGGGAAGCCTGGTACCCTAATCATGAAAATACCCCTGCCATCCCCTCGTCCTTCACTCCAATCCTCGAAGACTCTGACCGAAGAGTGATACATTCCACAGTAGGGAACACATGCGTGCACCTGAATGTGCCAGACTCCACAGCATCCACAGGCATGAAGTGAGAGCAGGGACCGCCGGTATCAGCTGGGATTAGATGCGACCACATATAATGGAAAGCCCAAAATGACTGACGTCTAAACACAAAAAAGTTACTCTGCCACATAAAAGAGGTCTTTGGGGAGGCAACCCATGATTGATACGAAGTCAACAGGGACTAATCCTTCCGCCTTTCTGCTCTGCCAACCTCAGTGCCTGGCTTCTACACTTACGGCCCAGCATGACCGCTGAGGCTCCAGATGCCACCTTTCAATTCCGGGCAGCAGCGAGGAGAAAGAGTAGAAAAATAATAACACAGGCACACCTCTGGGCTGAATCGTCAGTCTTTAGAGAGCCTTCCTGGAGATCCACGTGAAGGCTCCGTTTGGACTTCAAGGACCAGAACACGGTCACAAGGCTACAGGTAAGGAGAAAAGGAAGCTGAAAAAGTGTCGCTTTTCAGTGGACACCTTGCTGCCCTCAATGATGCAGGAGTTCTGCTGGTCAAGAAGAAGCCAGAATGAATGCTGGGCAGAGAACCTGCGAGCAGACCCCGCCAGCCCCGTGTCTTCTGGGGTACCCGGAGCTGGCCCTGCGAGGAGCCCATTCAGTGCTGCTGATCTGATCTGATCGGCAGCAGACAGCCTGATCTAGAAGCGGCTTTGTTTTCTGCTCGTGTAAACAGGCAACTGTCTTGTCTGGCCCGCAGCGCCTGGGCTAAGCAGATAGGGCATGGTTTTTCCAGTCTTTGTGGAAGGAATTGGTCAAAAACATTGATATTTTTTCTTAGAAACCACAGCTCTCTGCGAAAATGAAAGGAAATTATTCCAATTTTCTAAACCATCTAGGCTTCTCAGGTAGGTTAGAAATGAGAGCACACTGTATCATTCTGTCTTCAAGGTCACCCCATAATTCTCCCACCCGCAGATCCATGCAGACCAATGGAAAATAGTCACATCTGAAGGCATGGGGGTCGACGGTAGGTATCTGCTGTGTCCTAAAGGTGCCACTGAGAATGTGCCATTCTCTCTACGGGGAGGCCCTGCATACGTATCCCCTCAGGAGCAGAAGACAGATTCATGGACTAGCTCTTGTCCAACTCTTTTAATTGTAAAAACCCTTGCCTGTAGGGAAAAGAAATGGGATACAAAATGAGTGTAAGTGACTTTCCCAATGCTGAAGGCAGAGCTTTTAACTTGGGTCCTAGCTCTCAGTCCCCTGTTCAAATCAACATAACCCAAACTATTATTGATAAAGGAAAAAATCTACAATGGAGAACCAAATGTTTGAGATTCTGAAACATCTTACATTTCTGTCTACACTGATTTAGTTACCCAGATCAGTGTTTGATTCTTGATTTCATCTTGCCTTGCCTTGGTCTCTATAAAGTCACCCATTTAACTCAATCATTATTTATTGAAAGCTTACTCAGTGGCCAGAAAGAAGTATGTTATGAGAGGGTTACAAAAGGACTGCAAGATATGGCCTTATAGGGGCACCTGGGTGGCTCAGCCAGTTGAGTGCCCGACTCTTGATTTCGGCTCAGGCCATAGCCTCACAGTTGTGAGACTGAGCTCTATGTCAGGCTCCATGTTGAGCGTGGAGCCTACTTGGGATTCTTTCTCTCCCTCTCTCTCTGCCCCTGCCCCGCTCAAGCACTCTCTCATGCTCTCTCTTTCTCTCAAAATAAATGAAGAAGTAAGCATTAAAGATGATGGCCTTATAATGTTACTGTGTTGAGATGTATGACCATGAATTAATTAGGTCAATTTTTAAACAAACACACCAAAGACTACACACATCCATGTGAGTGGCACCTCACCTTAGGAAGCGCACAACCCAATGATGGTGCCATCACTTAAAATATTTTTAGAACTCATATCTGTGAATTCTTTTCAATAAATGAACCAAATTATATTGGGCACCTGTAATCGCCACTAGGTCTTTTTGCTTTGAGAATGGAATTTATTTTTCAGGGAAAGCCAAAATCATTCAGAACCAAGTCTGGTAAAACAGGTGGATGGTCAGTTTAGGTTCCTGGTGACATTCTTTCAGCCCACGAGGTCATCCGCCAGACCTCTTTTTCCATAATAGAATAATCTTGGCCAGCGGTTCTCAAACTTTAACGTACATCAGAATCATGTGGAGGGTTCATTAGACCATAGATGGCTGGGCTCCAATTTCTGATTCTTCAAGTATGACTGAGGCCTAAGAATCTGCATTTCTAATGAGCTCTCAAATGATGCTGATGATGCTGGTTCAGGAACCACACTTTGAGAACTACTGCTTTAAAACAGTTATTTTAGGTTTTCCTTGAGACAGAGCCACACTTAATCTTACCAGATGTAAATCATCCCTGCTCTCAGAGAACTTCCTTATTACTTCTCATACTGGGTTCTGGACACTTCATGGCCTCGTGCCTTCCAGGTATGAAACTGGACATGTGCCCATGGTCCCTACTGATAATGTGTCACTTTTCACCCAGAGCCACAGAGGATGGAGCTAATGTCTGCAGTGGAAGGGGCTCACAGGTGTTTCTGTGATTAGAACTTGAGCTTTGCCCAGTACCCAGGAAAGTCACAGAATATTTGAACTGGAAGGGATATTAATTATCATCTAGTCTAACTAAGGCCCAACCCCACTCCCCTCATTTGAGAGCTGAGGAAACCAGGTCACCTAGTAACTTCACCCAATGGAACCCAAGTTCAGAGTCACCCAGTAAGTTACAGGACAATTACATAGGATCCATGAGAAAGTATCCGAGTCACCTTCTATTTACAGAGGACAGGATCATGATCTCATCCAACCAGCACCAAATGCAACGTGAGGTAGGCCTAATACAGTGTGTGCCTCCCCCAAAGAAGAAATAGTGCAAATCAGACTACATATTTCTACCCCTTCCATCCCATAATAACTGCAATGGGAAACATCACTATTTACCCCCCTGTGGTGAAGTAGTCTTCATACTTGAGACATAACCCATTGACTCCATCTCCAATGATAAAGCCCTGTTTCTAGAAGACGACAGAGGGAGGTGAAGTGAAGGTCAGCTAGAATGCACATCCTTCCACTTCTTTGGTGTAAACATTCACTATTTGTGGTAAATGTCCACATGTCAGCAGAGAAATGGTCAAGAAACCACAACGAGTTGACTTGGCTGAGCCCCAATAGTGTTCTAAGCTTCAGTGCATGTCAACATCTGGTCTCAACCTCATTTCAATCTGGTACCAATTGATGGGATGGCACGGGTGCTTTGGAAGCCACATGCCAGGAAGAGGCTGCTGGGGAGGGTGAAACGGGGAAAGGGGGAGCATGGTGGGAAGAAAGGCTGGAAAACTCAGGGAGGACACAACCTGGGGAAGCCTGATTGTTTTAGTGTCTGCCCACCCTGGAACTGGCTACTTATGATGATGGATCCAGCCTATAAAACTCAGCCATATGGCCCCCAATGCCTTGTTCCTTTTGTTCAGCCTCACAGGACCTGCCCCCACCTGTGCCCCTGAAACAATACACAGCCCCTATGGGGGAACTACTAACATCTCCTCCCTTTTTCACAGCCATGTTTTGCCCTTTTCTTCTCCTCCACCAATTCTACTGGAAACCCGCCTTCTCTAGAAAACTACCTCCAACTCACCTACATACCTGCTACCCACCCCGCCCCCACCAGGAAACTTCTAAGCGCAATTCCTTACAGTGAGTTGATTGCATTCTCGAATGTGAGCATTTTATCTTCTGTTCTTAGTGATCAAAAGCAGGTGCTTTATTTCCTTGGTGAGATTCTGCTCATGTTGTTCTTCTCGCTTTCCCAATTTTTCTAGCTCCTCCTGTTCCCCATGGAGTGCTGACTGTTTAGGTACCTGGAAAAGGCAGTCAGGTCAATACTCCTGAAGTGCCCTGCATGTTAGGGCTGAGCCCGTCTAAGAATGCCACTAACAGTTTGGGGAAAGCTTGAAAAGATCAGTCTGGGAAAGGTCTGGGGAGGTGTCCTAAAGAACCCACAAGGTCAGGCGTGCATGGTTGCTATGGTTACCAGGTCCTGGAGGTCTAGCCCCCTCTTTCTGACAAGGTAATCCTCCGTGAAGCACAAAAGACATTCAGGTGCCCAAATCCAACTCCCCCCAAGAGCTGGGAGAGCACTGACGGTCACATTAGCCAGCTTGTCACAATGTCACAGCATAGTTAGAGATCACCAGGGCTGTGAGGGGAACACACATGGAAAGCCACTTTGTGAATATTTGTTAACATTAGAATGACATTCAGGGCACCTGGGTGGTTCAGTCGGTGGTTCAGCTGAGACTTTGGCTCGGGTCATGATGTGGGTTCAAGCCCCACATCACGCTCTGTGCTGACAGCTCAGAGCCTGGAGCCTGCTTCAGATTCTGTATCTCCCCCTCTCTCTGCCACTCCTCCATTCGCATCTCTCTCCCTCTCAAAAATAAAAAAAACATTTTTAAAAATTAAAAAAAATATATGAGAATGAAATTAAACAATGAAGTCAGGAGTGCCTGGGTGGTGCAGTCGGTTAAGCGTCCGACTTCAGCCAGGTCACGATCTCGCAGTCCATGAGTTCGAGCCCCGCGTCAGGCTCTGGGCTGATGGCTCAGAGCCTGGAGCCTGTTTCCGATTCTGTGTCTCCCTCTCTCTCTGCCTCCCCCGTTCATGCTCTGTCTCTCTCTGTCCCAAAAAATAAATAAACGTTGGAAAAAAAATTTTTTTTAAAAAAACAATGAAGTCAAAGCCAAACGTTCCTTGTACAGAGTCTCATTCTGTTTTGTTTTGTTTCTGTTTCCTCTTGAACCACAACTAACATCACATCTGTCTGTATGGTTCTTCTGTGCCTGGCAGCCAAGCCCTTGGACGTGAACAAGGCTGGGGCAGTGGGGAAATGAGTGAGCCAGGACCCCATCAAGACCGTTTCCCCTTCCTACCTGAGTCTCAAACGATGATTTTCCAAGTTCCAGATGGTGATCATGATTGTTAAAAAGCAAGCATTATCCCTGTTAATGAGGATAATAAAACTGCACAATTCATAAGCACCAACAGCATATGGAGCACCCAACAAAACACAGATTTTCCCGGCATTATCAGGAAATGAAGTTTTCCACATCAGTGAATTTTCTAGAAAATTAGGGCTTACCTCTTTAGCGTCCATATTTTTTTCTGAAGATATTAACCATTTGGGATAGAAACATGCGTCAGATCTGTAGTACCCTTTCTTATCTTGCTAAACAGTTTGTCGAACATGACATTCACCGTTTTTTTTTCCTGGATGTCTCACTACGAACATGTGATGCCCAGAGAAAGGGTGTGTCTCCCTTTACAACGATTCTGGGTCTTTACTGGGACAGCCCGCTTCACGTTGGCCTAGAAGCAGCTGTCCACCGGGCTCCCCGCCCTAGACGGCAAGCACCCTAAGTGAGAGCCAGAGCTTTCTATCCTTAAGCCAGTATCCCCTACAACCTTGCCATTCAAAAGGTGGTCCCCGGATAGCGAATCAGGAGGTCGTCAGAACCGCAGACTCTCCGGCCCCTTCTCTGACCTGCTGAATGAATGAGATTCTGAATTTTAATAAGACCTTCAGATGATTCGCATGCACATTAAACGGGGAAAACTATTACCCTCCAGCTGTGCGTGCCAGCCTGGCCCTGGCCCCTCACTCGTCATCACCTGCAGAGGCCTGTTAGAATCACGGGACACGGGGCCCTGTTTAGACCCCAAAACCAGAATTTCCCCCAGTGAAGCCCAGAAATCTATTTTTATCACACCCCAGGGGCAATTCTGATGTGCATCCATATGGAGTATCCGGCCCCAGATTTTGCTCTCAGGAGGCACCCCAGTTTTCTCTCTCCACTCACATTCGTCATTTCAACTCTTCCTAACAAACCAAACCCACGAACTTTTTGCAAAGCGTTGTAGAGGCCGCCTCAAAACTGTACCATCATTCCTGTGGGGGGGGGGGGGGGGAGGCGGGACGGTCCACGGCGTCAGGCCCAAGCCTGAAGTTTGGCCGCGTCCTGTCATCAGTGCTCCAGCCTCATCGGGGACTTTGACCAAACCTCCTGACGAACGCATCTCTCGCGGCTCGGGGAGCTTGAGTTTGTGTGGGGGGCCGCCTCCGCAGCCTGGCCCAGAGCTGTGCACGGCGGCGGCGGGGCGTGCCAGGGTCACGGACACTGGGGCTCCTGCAGACGCGTCCACGGGGACGTCGCCTCCTGCGCGCCCGCCGGGTTCCCCTCTGCTCTGGGCATCTGGAGCCCACGGGGAATGCGGCCACCTGAAGCCGGAACCGCCCCGGACCCCAGACCCCACCATCCAGATACCCCCCTCCCCGCGCGAAGCCGCTCTCGCGCGTAACACACGTGGTCTTTATTAGTCTTCACTAAACTGAATGGAATTCTTGTCTTTGTGTCTCCTGGGTAGCCTGTCTCCTCCTGCACCAGCGAGCTGACAGGTGTTAGTTCTTTTTGTCTAAGCAGATACGATCCCGTTTCTAATTTTCTGACACGGTGGTTAAGATCTCCGGCTTTACTAAGTGAAAGAAGCCAGACACAAAAGGCCACGTATTGTATGATTGCATTTACATGAAATGTCCCGAAGAGACAAATCCTTAGAGACGGAAAGTGAGTTAGTGATTGCCGGGAGCTGGAGGGGGGCGGGGGGGGGGGGGGGGGGGGGGGTGCCTGCTAGCAGGTACCAAATTGCTTTTGGGGGGGGTGATGAAAATAAAATGTGCCATTAGAGAGTGGTGATGATTGTATCATCTTGTAAATATAATAAGAACCACTGATGGTACGCTTTAAAAGATAGAAATGTGAATTATAGCTCAATGTTTAAAAAGATCTGGGGCTTCAGAATCAGACCATCTGAGTTCAAATTCCACCCCTGCTGTATCCCAGCTGTGTTACCTTGGATAAGCTAATTAACCTCTTTGAGACCCAGCTGCATAGTGTATCAGGAAGGAGGATAAGGGCGCCTGGGTGGCTCAGCACCCGGCTTCGGCTCAGGTCATGATCTCACAGTTTACAAGTTCAAGCCCCCTGTCAGGCCCTGTGCTGACAGCTCAGAGCCTGGAGCCTGCTTTGTATTCTGTGTTTCCCTCTCTCTCTTCCCTTCCTCTACTCGCACGCGCCTCTCTCTCTCAAAAATAAACATTAAAAAATTTAGAAAACAAAAAAAGTTGATGATAAAAGTGCCTATATCGTAGGTTTGTTGTGAGATTAAGTAAGATAACCTTTGTAATATGCCGGGTGCACTATAATAAGTGCCAATAAATGTTCACGGCTAATTGTGAATCCAACCATTTTCAAATTTCAAAATGCATGAGATGGGGCACCTGGGTGGCTCAGTGGGTTAAGCATCCGACTCTTGGTTTCAGTTCAGGTCATGATCTCACAGTTTCGTGGGTTCGAGCCCCACACAGCCTGCTTGGGATTCTCTGTTTCCCTCTCTCTCTACCCCTCCTCCTCTCTCTCTCTCTCTCTCTCTCTCTCTCTCTCTCTCAAAATAAATAAATAAACTTTTTTTAAAATGCATGAGAATCACCTGGGGAGCTTGGTAAAATGAATGCCCTTAGATTTTCAGATTTATAAGCCTGGAGTGTGGCTCCATAATCAGCATTTTTAATAAGCCTTAACACTCTGATACTGATGGTCTGGAAATGATACTATAATAAATACTGTTCTATACTCTTGAAAAATGGAAAAATTGATACACAAATGTTTTAAGAATTATGTGTTAGCTTCCCACTTAGGATGTAGAAAACTGGAAAGAACATCACTCCTACCATTACACCAAGAAAAAGAAAAGTTGAATAATCTGCAAATTCACCTTTCTTGACCCATCAGAGATCTGGGACTGAAAGACAGTCAGCTAACCCCAAACCCAAGGAAACTACAGGAACCTCCAGAGAGAGACAAATATAAGCACTTGATTATCTGGGGCCAATGCTGCTGGACCCAGATAAGACTGATTCAGCTAAAAATTTCAACAAATTGGCACACCTGTGTGGGTCAGTCTGTTAAGCATCAGACTCTTGATTTTAGGTCAGGTCATGATTTCGTGGTTCATGTGATTGAGCCCCATGTCGGGCTCTGCACTGAGAACATGGAGCCTGCTTGGAATTCTCTCACTCCCTCTCTCTCTGTCCCTCTCCAGTTCATGTGCGCTCTCTCTCTCTCTCTCTCTCTCTCTCTCTCTCAAAAATAAATATATAAACAAAGAATAAAAATCAGCAAAAATTTCAACAAATTGCTAAAGGCTGAGCTTAGACCAGCAAGAGGCTATAGAACCCCTTGGGACACAGACAAAGGCAAATTCACACCCTCTAGCAGGTTTTCCTCCACAGACCTCATTAAGGATACACAAAAAAGATGGAGAATAGGACACGAGTCTTCAGGCAGCATCCTATGCGCTGCAGGCCTGGGAGAAAGAAGTAGCAGGCACTGTGGGAAACGTCTGAAATTCCACTTAGATTCTTATCTCCTATCAAATCTAGCTTGGAAATATTGGCAGAAGGGCAACCAACCCTGTCAATCCTAGGACACTGGTGAAAAGCTATTGTAGCTGGGGAAAGGCAGGGGAGCAGCTCTATAGTCTTGGGAAGGAGCAGGAATATGTTCTGGACCCAGACCTATAGTTAAAGGTAAAGGAAAACCACTAAGAAAGCACCACCTCCAAGATGTAGAGACACAAGGCCTGGCTACAATGGAGACTTAATCAGAACATCAGAGAATGCTCCCCACCCCCCACCAGGCTAATAAGCATCTAGTAACTACTGATAGTACTCTACTGCTGAAAGAGGTGCAAAATCATGGTGAGAAACCCCCATGGAAGCACAGGGCAAAAGGAAGATCTACACCCAAGGGTAGAGCAGACACCGTGGGGAGAAAAACCTTCCAACACACCAGCCACCACCCTAAACGCCAGAGAAATTTAAAAATTTTTAATGTTTTTATTTATTTTTGAGACAGAGAGAGAGGCAGAGACAGAGGGAGACACAGAATCTGAAGCAGGCTCCTGACTCTGAGCTGTCAGCACAGAGCCTGGCGCAGGACTCGAACTCATGGACCACAAGATCATGACCTAAACTGGTCAGACACTTAACTGGCTGAGCCATCCAGGCGCCCAACACCAAAGGAGTATAAAACTGTGTTATAATGGAAGTAACCATAGCAACGACAAATCCCAAACTGGTTTCCAACTCTTAATTAGGCTGATTCAACCCTCCACACTAAATGCTAAGAATAGGAAAAAATGTCCATTTCCAGGGGTAACAACTATTTAACTCAGTCTCTAATACTCTAGACAAGATGTCTAGCTTTCATCAAAAAATTACAAGGTATGCAAGGAAACAAGAACAACAAAAACATTGTCAAGAGGCAAAGCAATCCATAGAACCAGACTCAGATGTGACACACATGTCAGAACCACCAAACAGGGAATTTTAAATACTTATGATTATTATGGTAAAAGGCTCTAGTGGAAAAAATGAAAAACATACGGATGAGATGGGTAACTTCCACTAAGAGAGAGAAACTGTAAAAAAGAACCAATGAAAATGCTAGAAATGAAAACCATAGTCACAGAGATAAAGAATGTTTCCAATGGGCACATCATAGACTTGAAATGAATAAGGGAATTAGTAAGTAAGTTTAAAGATAGGTCAATAGAAATTACCCAAAGGAAAAAAGAGCCAAAAAAAAAAAGGCACCCAAGAACTGTGGGACAATATTGAAGAGTCTAATATGCATATATTTGGGATCCCAGAAGAAGAAAACATGGCAGAAAAATATTTGAAGAAATAATGCATTTAAATTTATCTTCATTTATTCCATTTCCAGTGCTCTTCATTTCTTTGTGTAGATCCAAGAGTCTGTCTGGTATCATTTTTATTTTCTTGAGGAAATTCCTTTAACATTTATTGTACTTCTAAGTCTGCTAAAAGTAAATTAGTTCAGTTTTTATTTGTCCAATGAGATTTTTTTATTTCTTCCTAATCTTCAAAAGATATTTTTGCTGGGTATGGAATTCTGGGTTGACATTTTCTTCTTTCAGAAATGTAAGAATGCTACTCCATTGTCTTCTGGCTTGTATAGTTGGTGATGAGAAGTCTGCCATAACTGTTATCTAAGTGCAACGTGTCTTTTTTTTCTCAGGGGCCTTCAAGAATATCTCTTGGCTTGAGGTGCCTGGGTAGGTCAGTCAGTAAAGCATTCAACTCTTGGTTTCAATTCAGGTCATGATCTCACAGTTTGTGGGTTTGAGCCCTGTATCAGACTCTGTGCTAAAGCATGGATCCTCCTTGGGATTCTGTCTCCCTCTCTCTGCTCCTCCCTTGCTTGCTCTCTCGCTCTCTCTCGCTCTCTCTCTCTCTCTCTCTCAAAAATAAATAAACATCTAAAAAAATAATATCTCTTGGCTTTTAACATTTTGAATGATATGTATAGATGTGTTTGTGTTTTGGTATTTATGCTGTTTGGTGTTCTCTGTTGGTGTTCTCTCAGGTTCTTAGATCTGTGGTTTGGTGTTTTAATTTTGGACCTACCTTTGGTTGTTGGGAGGGTGTAATTTTTAAGCTGAGAACTGACAAATGAGTAGGTCTCAGCCAGAAAAAGAATGGTTGAGAAGGGGGTTTCAGAAAAGAAGATTCTGAACAGATGGAAGAAATAGCATGATTAATGGCCTATAGATGAGAGATCCTCACATTAAAAAAAAAAAGTGAATGGAAGGTATAGCAGATAAGGCTGGAGAGACAGAGGATACATTTTGGAAGACTGTGTAACACACATTAACCGTATATTCTTAGGGTAAACATTGAAGGCTTTTAAGCAGAGGAGTGACATAATCATATTTAAATTCTTAAATTCCTAATTGTCATCCCACCTACTGACAGGAGAGTATATTTGTGCAAAATGTCTTAGATCCAATGGTCTACACATTTCCTTGGATAGAGTCTCAAGCTATGGGCTTTTCTGTCCCATCTTCCTTTGTTATGTCTTCCATCACCTACCACATACCTCCTAGTCTCCCTGCAAAACTTACCTATACTATGGTCCATTCCTTTGAGTCTTGCTAAGTATTTATCAATATCCTCTTTTCTCCATACAGTTATATTATATTTACCAGCCTTCTTTATTATTAGATGTGGCCATGTGCCAGAGTTCTGGCCAATATGAGCAAGAAATAAACTTTTTCCTACATCACTAAGATTTAGGGGTACTTAGTCACAGCATTTAGCCTACTCTGACAAATACATGAAGTAACTATCTAGTTACAAAGAAACTAATGTTTAGATGACTAGTGAATTCCTTGGGCCCATATATTATTTTGTTAAAGTATCATATTTTACATAGAAGGATGAGAACAGATAAGTAAAAGTTTGTGTATTCTGCAACTCACGCAACATTGAGGGCCTCGCACTTTACCTGTCTACCTCTAGGAAGTCCCTGACAACACTCCTGGGATTCATGCTTTTAATTAAGCATGGTGTAGAACAACAGAAAGTGCCTTGATTTTATAGCAGGAAAGCCAATATTCTAGTCCCTATGATCCATGTGGCCTCGTATAAATTGCTGACCTCTTTGGTGTCCATGTTTTAATCTGTAAAAGCAGGAATAATACCAGGGTAAAGGATGACACCGACAGGATTAAGCAAGGCCACATCTGTGTGGTAGATTGCTACTTCACCTATATCTACAGCCTTTCCTAGGTGATTCTGCAGCTGCTCTAACAAAAAGAATGGAGCACAGTCCCCCACACCTTGACACCGAGTTCAGCCCTGTGACTTCCTCTGGCCAGTATAGGAGTAAATGAGGCCTCGCAAGTTTCCGCTTGCTCTCTTTTGCCTCTTCTATCACCCTCTCTGCCACGGGAGGACATGTCTGGGTTAGCTTGTTGAAAGCTAGGAGACACCCAAGTCACCTCAGCTTGAAGGCCATCCTAGATCAACCGACAGCCAGCCTATGTCCAGCTATGTGAGCAAGCCTAGACAAGAGCGCAAAGCTACAGACATGTGAGCAATAAACACTTGTTGTCGTATGGCACTGACATTGCAGGGCTCTTTGTTATGTGGCATCATTGTGGCAACAGATAACCAATAGAGTCTGTGAGATTAAATCCCCACAAACTGTAAAGTACTACACAAATGTAAAGTATTAAAGCTCATGAAAATTATATATATTATATAATTATGTTTATATAATTATATACTGTTTAATTATATATTTATATACTTTGTATATTTGTATGTTATATAGTGATATTATATATATTTATATATTATATATATATCTTTCTGAGCTTTAATAATTATATAATATATATACATTTTATATATGAATCAAACATAATAATATATTTATATTTTTAATATATTTTAGTATATTATATAGTTACATTGTATATAATTTGTGTGTGTGTGTGTGTGTGTGTGTGTGTGTGTAGCCAAGGACTCCATTGGTCTATGAGATATTAGAGCCTATTGAAAAAACTCATTAAGTCCTTATTTAGAGAATCATGGAATCAAAATTTGAGTTGGACAGAACCTTGGAGATTGTCTAATCTACCCTTCTACCTGTGTATGGAGACTCTTCTCCATATTGATTTCCTTTATGGGTACCAACAGATTTGTGTCCTCTAGCCCCTCTATGCTGGGACATCCTTACATCCTTCTCTGTCTCTAGCAATACCTGTGTGGACAACCCAGGAGGCTCTAGGTCCATCCTTCTCACTTGGCCATTCCCCTTTCTTGATGTCTGTGGCTGATGCTCTGGTCATGCTGTGATTTACAATTTTTCCAGATGCCTTCAACATGCAGCCACTTGCCAAAGTAAAAGTTGCTAATGCCGTATCATTGATCACATGTTCCTGCATATTGCATTAATCTTAAAGACCCAGCTTAATGCACACAAGGACACCCTCCCTGAGTATTGAAGGGCTGGTCCACAAAAGCTCATAAAATAGGCATCCTCCGGATTTCCAAAGGAATGGAAAGCCACAAGAATAAATTGGAAGAGAACTCGGGCAAGCTGTTTTTTATTTTCTAAAGGAAGGAAGAAATTATTTAGCCTGATTCAGGGCTCTTTCAGGCACCTCACACATTATTATCGCTGAACAAATGCTTATTATTCTTCTTAGCAATGAGGTAAGCCGAGATGGACCTTTTCTTCCCTAAAAGGAATCAGGAGTACTTCCAAGTCCCATTTCTGCATCCTAAATGCTATCTTCACCTTAGCAGCCGAAGGATCTTTTTTTCCTCTAACCTAGAAGGCAGGAGGCAGAGTGCCTGTCTAGAAAAATGACAAATCAGACATGACATACATACAGACCTATTACTTCTGTCATATTTCTCCTCTTAACTTTTCTCAGCAATTAAGGTTTCCATGAGCTTCCCACTCCTTTTCAAATCCTGCTCGTGAGGCAGTTGTAATTAAATTCCCTTGATTTCCCAGTGCTGCTTCTTTGTAAAATAACTTGATCTTAGAAAAGTTCCCTTTCTAAATTTCCCCGCACACCCTTTCCTGACCTGGACTGTGATGGTGTTGGAAATCTTTTCCTTTCTTCTGTATCTAAACTTAGGTCAAGCACTGCATCCTCCAGGAAGTCTTCCCTGATGGCTTAACCTAGCTTCATTTGGATGCCCTCTCTCTGGACTCCCATAACCCTCTCTATATCCCTCTATCCAGTTTACCATGCTGTCTTTTAGTCATCGGTATCCTTATTGTCTCCCATGCTTGGCCTGCGCACAGAGGACAGGGTCATGCCTCAGTTGCTTTTCATCCAGGAAGCCAGACTTTCCAGTAGAATTCAGAAAGAGAAAGACTGACCAGTAGCTGATGTACCCTCATGGCAACTATTTCGTTTCCCTTGACAGTATGCTCCACGTGCTGAGCCTAAATCAAACATTGCCTTTGTTCCTGCCTTGTTAGCATCACAAAGATAATTTACCTGGGGGTGAGCATCATGGAATCTTCTGAAATCATCAAACTATCAAATAACTTTTTGCTACCTGGTCTGGGGGCAGATTTATACTAAGCACTATGGGGGGGAGGGGGGTAGATAATAAGGAAATAGAAAACTAGGTCTCAGACAATAAGAAATATATTATCTAATTGAAGATTCAAATGTATGCATATAAAACACTAACTTTGCATCAGAGAATAGGAGTGCAAATAAATTACATACACATTAACAGTGAGAGGAGAAATTCAGAGAGGGAGAGAGTGCAGGAAAAGGAGGAAAGTTGGAAGGGCTTTTGAGGCAGCTTTGCAAACGATGCTAGGGGCGCCTGGGTGGCTCAGTCAGTTAAACAACCCGGTCTTAATTTCAGCTCAGGTCATGATCTCACGGTTTGTGAGTTCAAGCACCGCGCGGGGCTCTGTGCTGACAGTGAGGAACCTGCTTGGGACTCTCTCTCTCTCAGCCCCTCCCCACGCACCCCCCCCCCCTCAAAATGAACAAACAAATATTAAAAAAAAAAAAAGAAGCTAGACTCAGGTCTTGAAGGAGAGTAGGATCTCAGGAGAGGGGAGAGGACAGGGTGCAGCCTTTGGAAGGAACAACATAAACAAAGGTTCAGAGGCAGGATCTGTGCAGTCTGTTTAGATTTGGAGAATCACGAGTAGACGTGCGTGGCCTGGATGAAGGCCCTTGATGAGGAATAATGGGAAATTAGGTTCCAAAGCCAGACCATATTATCTTGATTTTCCCCCCAATAAAAAGAACCGCCTAAGTCACCTACTTTTAAAAGGCCCCATCAAATCCACGTCCTGAACAGGAAATGTGCACTTAGCAGGGAATGTGCAGTGTTACTATAACTCAGCCACCGCCAATTACTCTCTTCAAGAGAACCGTGTTAACTCTTGACTAACCAAAGGGTGTTTCTCTGGTCTGTTCTCTCCCTAATTCAACCAACCAGTACATCTTGTACACCCACTGCTTCCTGCTCTCTGTACGAAACTCCCTAAATCACTCAAAAATGAAGGAGACAGAACTCCCTAACTTCGAAGAACGTATTTTCATCTTATTTTCCTTCTTCCACACTTCTCTCTCTGCTACCAGTTTTTAGGGACAGTATCCTTTTAGGGGCTCCATCAGACTCCAGACCTCCTGTAATTAAACACATTTGAAACATGCTGGTAGGTTTGAAAAGAGAGGAAAGAAGAAAGCAAGTCAATAAATAATATGGAGGTGAAATGCTTACATCTGGAGAGCCTTCCTTAGGATGTTAGGTCTTCAGCTAGCCTCTCCTCTCAGTGGTTAAGAATTGGCTCTGTCTGCCAGCAACCTTCTTTTGTATCTCCCTCCGATGAGAAATAAGAGATCTCTCTTCGTGTCTAAATGAGGAGAGGAAATCGTGGCCACGCCAAGATAACACAGTCCAACTCACCCTTCTGAGTCTGACTTCGACCAGCCCCCAGGCCAGCTCCAAAACAGCACAGCATGGCTGGAAAACCCTCCCTCTCAACATGCCAGGCCATGTGTCTCCTATCATTCAAATAATTCCTGAAATCCCAACCGCTCTGTGGTCCTTCAGGACTCCAGAGACAAATAACTGTTTCCCCTCATCAGACACTACTCATGAAAGGCTTTGGCCACTTTCCCTGATGGATCAGCACCCCAACCCCAATATAGAATGAATTCTCCTTTGCTCTGTACCCATAAACATATGGGCCCTTGAATCATACTTATTATAAACAGCCTACGTGTGAACTCCTCTGTGGCACCCTACAACCTCTCTGTGGGTCCAGTAGTCTTGGGTTTGTTGGGATCTTCGGAGCCAGCCCTGTCAGTGTTGTTTTCATAAGTGGACTGAAACAAGACCAGACCAAACAAGCATTCACACATGATTTTCTCACTTAAAAACAACTGCAAAAACCAACACTCCTATGGCATTTATAAAATGTTTTCATATCCATGACCTGTTTTCTTCTTCAACCTAACCCTGCGAAGTCGGATTTCCTTTACCCTCTGTGAATAAAGAAATGGATGTTAAAACAGATTAAGTAACTTGCCTTTGGTCAATAAGCGGGGCCCAGAAAACTATTTTGAATGAGCTCCTTCTAGATTCTTCACCTGACACCATAAAACAAAATAAATATTGGACAGATTAAAGACTTAACAAATAAAACTATGAACAAAAGGGAAAAAAATGAAGATTTTGCCTGATCTCTGGATGAAGAAAAATTTTTTTAGGCATAAAAACACTGGAAGAAATCAAAAAAAGGAAACATTAGATTAGTCTACATAAAAATGTAAAACTTTTCGGACACCTGGGTAGTTCAGTCTGTTGAGCATCCCACTCTCGATTTCGGCTCAAGTCGTGATCCTGGGGTCCTGGGATTGAGCCCTGCATCAGGCTTTGCACTGGGTGTGGATCCTGCTTGAGATTCTCTCTTCCTCTCCCTTTGCCCCTCCCTCACTCACTCTCACTCTCTAAAAAAAAAAACAATAGTAATAATAATAATAATAATAATAATAATAATAAATCTTTTTTAAAAATGTAAAACTTTTATATGTCCCAAAGCCAAATAAAAAGCCAACAGCCATCTGAGGAGAAACTGTCTGAAAACTAGATAGGCTCCTATGAAGCAGCCTTGCTCAGTCACCGTCTGGGGCCAGCTCTAGAAAACTAGGACTTTGCTTCAAAAGCTGAGGCCAATTCCGAAGCAGCTCACCAGCTCTCTAGCAAAGGGACATTCGAGTGGCACATATCACAATCTGCACAGGAAAAAAGCCTGGAAACTCATCAAAAGGCTAATAGTGCCTATGGAATTATGCATTACTCTTACTTTCTTCTTCATACTTTTCTGTACTTTCCATGTTTTTGCAAAACACATCATAATTGGGGGGAGAAAGGTTTTATACTCAGAAAAGACAGAGTTTTCTTTTAAAATGAGGATTATCAAAGGATTTCTGTTTTCCCTAATCGTTCTCAGTCTTATCACCACACATCTTCTGAGAGTGATGTCTCTAATATATTCGTAGTTTGCTTAGAAACATCTGAGTTAGGACATTATTTTCAGAACAAAATAAAGCTTGAAATTACATGTATCCACATAGAACACTGTTTTTGGTTTGCTCTCTGAAGCCTTTGCTTCCTTGAAGGTTTATGAAAACCTTTCTGGGGTGGGGGATGCTCCCGGGTGGCTCAGTTAGTTAAGCCCCTGACTCTTGATTTTGGCTCAGGTCGTGATCTCACAGTTCATGAGTTCATCCCCTCATCGGGCTCTGCACTGACCGCATGGAGCCGGCTTGGGACTCTTTCTCTCCCTCTGTGTCTCCCCAACTTGCACTCTCTCTCACACACACAAAATAAATAGGTGAGCTTTAAAAAAATTTTTTTGCCGATCTGCTTCTCCTAACAACTGCATTGGAAGGAAGAAGGAGAAGCAGGTGGGAGGAAGGGAGTTCCCACGTAGCATCTGCACCAGGCAGGGTGGGGCAGGGGGTTTACACCACCACGCCACCTGTGACAAGTGTTTTTTGTCATGTGGGGATATCAAGGTTCAGAGTCAAGTACTGTAAGAGCTGGAGACAGGATTCACTCCAGGTCAGCTTGGCCCCAAATCTTTGCTCATTCATTTACACCTCATGGCCTCCAATCAAGAGCTATGTTCACATCGTGCAGCTCAGCCAATTTGGGGGAGTTGACCACTGGAAGTGCCTGGGCACGCAACAGGCAGTTCTGCCAAGCATGGACTGAGAGTCAAGAGATTGTGTCCTAACATCAGCTGTGTCCAAAGGGCCACGTGACCTTGGACAAGTTTGCTTTCTTGCCCACAGAAGCAGTGGCTGGGACTAGCGGTTTCAAAAGGGCTTTCCTTCTCTTAAACTCTGACTCCCTAATAGTCATTTATACGTGTGAAAATGGTGCTCTCCACAAGCCAGTGCTGTTCGTTCTGCTTCAAGGGCACAATTCTCTAAACAGGTCCCTATGATGGCCTTATCAAGGACCACTGCCAAGCTCGTTCACTATGGCACTGTTTACCCACAGAAAACTGGTAACAATCTAAACATCAATGGAGAGAGAACTAAAATAAGCTATGGCACGGGGGCACCTGCGTGGCTCAGTCGGTTAAGCGTCCAACTTCAACTCAGGTCCTGATCTCATGGATAAACATTAAAACACGAACGCGCACACGCATGCACACACACACACACACTCTCTGGAGCTTTTATACAGGGCACCACAGAAAAGGCTGGGTCACATAATTCATTCCTTGAAAAAATCTCTATAACATCCTAACACACACTATTAACTGACCATGTAATGCCATCAACTTAATTTCCTCCAACAAGAGTAATACAGGACCTACTATAAGCTAGATAGTATATGAATCTCCACATTCATATAAGGCATTCTACATATTCATATAACGAATTGGTCTCTGGGCCCCAAGGTGCTCTCAGTCTGGAAGGGGGGTGGGTGGGGAATGCATAATTATGGTACATTATAATGAGAATTGTCATACAGGTACAAAGTCCAAGAAAGCCTAGGGTAATTCTGTCTAGAGGAATCTAAAGAGGCCCAGCATTTAACCTGGATGTGGAATTTAAAGTGGGTACCTACAGAGTGAGCGGGACCTCGTAAAGTCACAAGAGGACAAGACAGAGGACCCAAAGGGTATATAATATAGAGAGAACTGGCACACTGCAGGGGTCAGAGGGGGCCAGCAGGCACCTATGAGGCTAGGGAGTAGCAAATGAGCTGGGGAAAGGAGGCTGGGTCAGGCCCTGAGGGTCGGGAACACCATCTGTACACAGGACAATGGTGAGCCATTAGAAGTTTCTGCGCAGAGGAACAGAGCAATTAGAAGGCTTTCCTGACAAAGACAGATCACTCTGGAGGCTGTGTGGCCAGCAGATTAATAGGTATCTGGGTCTGGGTAGATTTAATGGCCCTGAATATTTAACTAAGTGAGTTTCCTAAACACGAAAAGTATGATACATTTTAATGTGTTTCTGTCTCTCTCTCTATGGCAACTAATCTTAATTATCTCAGAAATCTGAGTTCAAGAAGGTATCTCACCTGTTTATCTTCAAAGGAAACAAGTCAAGGGTTTACTCTGAGTATTAAATGTGCATCTTTATAGGTTTAAGTCTTAATTAAATAGCAGTGGGATCCATACGCAGGTTACTGAAAGTGTAAATACCTGGAAAGAAGGGGGGAAAAATATTTGAAATTTGTCATGTTGAAGTATTGTTATTAAAAGAACAGAAAACTGTTAAAAACCAACTCATTGTACCCTGCTGTCTGTTCAGGCTGCTGTAACAAAATGCCACAGCCCGGGCGTCTTGTAAACAACAGAAATTTATTTCTCACAGTTCTGGGAGCTGGAAGTCCAAGGTCAAGGTGCTGGCATGACTGAGCGAGGGCCCTTTTCTGGGTCTCCAACTTCTTGTATCCTCACAGGGCAGAAGGGGTTGGGAGCTCTCTGGGGTCCTCCGTTATGAGGCATTAATCACATTCATGAGGCTTTATCTTCACAACCTAACCTCCCCACAGAGGCCTCACCTCCTAATACCATCACACTGGCCTTTAAGATTCAACCATAGCACCTGGGTTCCATTTACTGCATGTAAATTCATACGTTCAATTACGAAAAAAAGTCTGTGGAGGAAATAGGATCCAGTCTACACCCTTGTCCCTCCACACCTGCTACCTCCCACCCCCTCCCCATCCCCGTCACATACATGAGCAACACCCAACACCAGCGCTGTAACCCAGTTCTGCCATTGTGGTTTAGCTGACTCCAAAACTTTAAAGAAAGTCAGCCCTAAAGCACTAAAATTGGGGTAACCACTCAGGACAGCAGGACAAGTAGAAAAGGAAGCAATCTCAGTAGAGTCAAAAACAGGGGTGGACCCTGCACCATACATATCAGCATAAGCCGTAAGTTGGGCATGTATTCGTTCAGAAACCAGAGAGCACCCAGTATATGCCCAGCACTGGCCCAGGCACTGGGACTGGTGAGAAATCTGAAACAGCACTTTTCCTCAAGAAAACTCTGTCTCTTTTGATGCTTCCTGCAATTCTCTAACTGCTTAAGTTGTTCGGAGGAGGAAACTGAGGTTCAGAGATGCTAATGCACTTCTCAAGACCAGGATGCCATGTGGGGGGATTGAGAATGAGGCAGGAAGACTGGGTGAGAGTTGAGCACTGAGTCACTGACTCTGAGCACAAGCGCAGGAGAGCACCTGTTGTAAAAGAAGTCCCCAAGTCTAGGGGCCAAATTTACACACAGGGACCCCAGATGAGGGGGCAGACCGCTGCCTAGGCAGGAAGCATTGCAAACCATTATGCGCCCCTTAAGACCATGTTAGCTTTAAAAGTGTGTGCACATGGGTGCACACACGCACATGGACCGACTTCCTAACTCCAGTCAAGATATCCAGTCAAGGCAGCTTATAGAGTGCACTGCTGGAGGCACACAGACCTGGGTTCAAATCCCAGCTCTTCTGCTCAACAACGCGTCAAGCTACTTAACCTTGCCCTGTGTTACTAAGCCTTATCTCAGGGGGCTGCAGTGGGGAGGGGGAATTCTAGAAGAAATGATGCATGGAATGTGCTTAGCAGAGTGCCTGGCATTCAGTGCCAATCAGGAAAAGTGAACCGTGACACTTCCCACTCAAGAAGACCCAAAGCAAAAATGTGATCTGTTCTCACAAACGGGTTCCTTCTGCACCTGGTCTCTCTACCTGCATGACTCCTACCCACTGGCCGAAACCAGACACCGCTCTCTCTTCCACTTGTCACACGGCCGCCCTTCCCCCTTTCTCCGCCATCTTGACCATCACAGCTAGCACTTCCGGTGTGATTCTACGTTCAAAGATACTAAGCCAAGCATTTTACAAGATCTTTAATTGGGCAGCGAAACCCTCACGAGGAAGGTACTATCATTATCTCTGCTTTGCATCTGGGGAAACTGAGACTTGAGTTAAGAAACTTGCCCAAGGGGCGCCTGGGTGGTGCAGTCGGTTAAGCGTCCGACTTCAGCCAGGTCACGATCTCGCGGTCCGTGAGTTCGAGCCCCGCGTCGTGCTCTGGGCTGATGGCTCGGAGCCTGGAGCCTGTTTCCGATTCTGTGTCTCCCTCTCTCTCTGCCCCTTCCCCGTTCATGCCCTGTCTCTCTCTGTCCCCAAAATAAATAAACGTTGAAAAAAAAAAAAAAATTTAAAAAAAAAAAAAAAAAGAAACTTGCCCAAGATCAGAGTGCCTGGGTGGCTCAATCGGTTAAGTGACCGACTTCGGCTCATGATCTGACGGTTTATGAGTTCGAGCCCTGGGTCGGGCTCTATGCTAACAGCTCAGAGCCTGGAACCCACCTTGGATTCTGTGTCTCCCTCTCTCTCTGCTCCTCCCCTGCTCACACTCTGTCTCTCTCTCTCCTTCAAAAATAAACAAACATTCAAAAAAATTTAAAAAAAAAAAAAGAAAGAAAGAAACTTGCCCAAGATCACACAGCTATTTTGTGAGAGAGATCACATTTTATAGACCGTTTATTCCAAAGCCCAAACGCTTGAACTATTACACTGTGTTGCCTCCCAACGAACCAGTCACTACCTTAGCCTGGTGCATTCTCCCTGTGGCTTCCTGTCACTGTACTGCAACCACATCCTGCTCTACTCAAGCCCAGAGGGCTCTGTGGGTTTTCGGAAAGTGGTATGGACCACTGAATTCCCCATCAGCCTCAGAATGCCAGGCTGATGGGGAATACGACCAACACAGTGTCTCTTGAGTCTGAGAAAGGGTATTGCTCAGCTGGGAGCCACCCTGGCGGGGAGGGTGGGCAGGCGGCATGGAGGCCAAGGAGGAAGGCAGTCCATGAGTCTAGGTGTGAGGTACAAAGGGCCTGAGGCGAGGGGTGGGGGTGGGAATGAAAAGGCTGCATGCGACAGACATTACCTCACCAGGCACAAATACTCCCAAGGCTGGAGCTTTAATAATTCTGTTACTAGGGCAACAGCAAAAGAATCTATCTTGGAGAGAACCCAGCACGGCCCGTTTTTACACAGAAGCATGGCGGCTGTAAGCTGGGTTCTCTCTGAGATAGGGGTGAAGGTGAGTGGCCAAATGACACAGCAAGCCGCGTGCACCAGGATTTTCCCTGAGGTTTTTCTAACCTTTCCATCCTTCCTAGTTTGGGAAGTGGAGAGACATTTATCTGAAGCAAGCTCTCCAGGAAGGTAGACAGCGTGATCCATGAAGCAGGGGCTATTTGAGCCCCACGACAGGTTAGTGAGCCTGCCTCTGATACTTGGACACTTGGGGTCTTGTGGAGAAGGGCTCAGGTTGAGAGTCAGCCTGGAGACAGAAGCGAAAGCATTTATCACAACGTTAACCAGTCGCTCAGCTACCTGCCTTCCCCTTGCTTGGCACCACTGGGACTCTGGCCAGGCCTTAAGGGTGTCTTCTTCAGTCTGTCCAGGAAGTAAAGAGCTGGGAAGACCCTCCTGGGGGAGTGAGTTCATGGGCTCTGATCAGAAATACAGACGCTCCTTGTAAGACCCACGGTAGAGTAAGCTTTCTTCCCAGGAGCTCCGTGGTCCTCCCCCCATTGTCCTTCTGGGAGTATGGCAATGACACACCCACATGACTCCATTGACCTCTGACAGCAGCCCTTCCAAAAACCCAAGAGCCCAAGCACCTGGGTGGCTCAGTCAGTTGAGCGTCAGACTTCAGCTCAGGTCACGACCTCACAGTTCATAAGTTCAAGCCCCGCATTGGGTTCACCGCTGTCAGCACAGAGCCCACTTCAGATCCTCTGTCCCCCTCTCTCTCTGCCCTTCCCCGGCATGTGCTCTCTCAAAAATAAATCAAACATTAACAAAAAACAAAAAACAGCCTTTCAAAGATGCTGGGAAAACTCTGAGACCTTCTTACCTGCCTCCCTCAGGATTCATGCTCTCCTTTTCAATTTCTATGCCAAATGCCAACTTGGCCCCTCTATGTGACACCCTGTGGGGACACCCTTCACCTTGCCCATGGCATTTGTCTCTACCTCCCACATGACATATTTTCTTGAAAATCTGTGTGCGAGGAATGCTGAAGGAGAGACAGGACTCAATTTCCCTCAGTCCTCCTCCTAACCGCCCAGAGCCTCTGTGAAGTACAGATTCCCCCCGAGAGAC
The DNA here is from genome assembly GCF_022837055.1 of Prionailurus viverrinus. NCBI lineage: Eukaryota > Metazoa > Chordata > Mammalia > Carnivora > Felidae > Prionailurus > Prionailurus viverrinus. The sequence continues at coordinate 57,917,835 of NC_062577.1, read as the reverse complement.
CACCAAAGGCTTCCACTGCTTTCGAATTTCAGTGTCAAAGGTTGTTCTGAAGGGCAGGAAGGAGGTGGGTAGTCATGCTGGATTATGGAGAGATTTCCATGATAGTGGCTCTGCCCCTTCTGGGGCTTTGATAAAGTATGAAATGCCCAGTGGTCTGCCCAATGGATACAGCATGTTCCAGATGGCCTTGGAAGGAATTCCTCATTACAGAAATATGGGTCACCTCAGGCATCGACGAGTCAACGGTTGCTGGCTTTGCCATTCATTCTTTGAGCTTAGGAAAGTTGTTTTTCTATTCAGCTTCCTTGCCTGCAAAAGGAAGAAAATTATACAAAACAATCTCAAAGGTTAATGTAAGTCTTTAAAGCTGAAAAGGTTGTAAGCCTTCTGAAAGACAAGGAACCCCAAAGTGTAAATAGATCACATAACAACAGTGGTTTGAGCTGGTCTGGAGTTAATGTACCATTTAGTGCCTCGGAGGGGCACTTTTATAGTACATTTATTCCATGGAGCCTGTAAAAACAATAATGAGCATTTTGAGGCATTTGCATAAGTGGTGGTGGTCTGGCTTAGTAACTAAGAGCTTGCACTCAGGAATAAAACTTTTTGGACCCAATCCTGCCTTCATCACTCATCAGCTCTGTAGCCTTGGACAAATGGCCCCTCTTAGAGCTTCTTTTTCTTCATTTATAAGATAGGGTCATGCCACATGACTCGCTGCATTGCTGTGAGAATCACATACCTGACAGGGTGAATAGTAAAGGGTAGTTGGTAGGTTATATTAAGTGATACTCAATCTTTATAGCAATCCTGGAGAAGCATTATTTGGCATCCCTGTTTTATCAAAAAGAAACATGTCCATAGAAGCTGAAGTGTTTGCCTGAAGTCACTCGGCAAGGAGTTTCTCCTTCCGAAGCTCATACCACAACACAGGTGTCTCTCCCATGGTCTCCTCCCAAATCAATGGGCTCAGACAAAGTCGCAGTGCAGGTTTCAGGCATAATGACTACTACACTATAAGCCTAGCCTTGGGCGTTAGTATATAAGTCTGTTATAAGCTGAGAAGGTGATCCAATCCCCCCAAAACGGTATGCAATTTCAAGGCTTCCCTTAGATTCCTCTAGATAATAAATACTACAGAAATGTATAATGTAGGGGGAGCCTGAAAACAAAGACATCCCTGGGGAACACAGCAATTGGAGTGATTGCCTCTGGCCTACACTCTTGTAAAGGTCCAATCTCCTGAGCAGGGACTCAGGCAACCTGAAGGAGAAAGACAAAAATAGTTCACACCAGGTGGTACTAAAAACAGACCCAAGGCTCACAGCTAGCTAGCTAGATAGCTAATAGATAAATGATAGATAGATAGATAGATAGATAGATAGACAACAGATAGATAAATAGATACGATAGATAGGTAGATAGGTAGGTAGGTAGATAGATAGCTATGATAGATATAGATAATAGATAAATGATAGATGATAGGTATAGATAGATAACAAATCAATTATAGATAGATAGATAGATAGGTAGATAACAGATAAATTATAGACAGATGACAGATAGATGAGAGATAGATAGATATGATAGGTAGATAGGTAGGTAAATACATAGATATGATAGATATAGATAAATAGATAAGATAGATGATAGATATAGATAACAGATAAATTATAGATAGATAGATATAAATGATAGATGATATAGATAATAGATAGATAGATAGATAGATAGATAGATAGATAGATAGATAGATATAGATGATAGGTGGATGGATGGATGGATGGGTGCATGGATGGATGGATGGATATAGAGATGATACATGAATAGATGACAGATAAAGATCTAGATGATAGATATGATAGATGATAGATGGATGGATAGATAGGTAGAGATAAATCTATCTATAGGTAGACAGACAGACAGACATATTTGGCCCTTAGGCCCCACCTTCCTGGCATATATTAGGACTTCTTTTCTCTTCCAGGCTGTCTTTCCTGTTCATCATCAATCTGTTTTCCGTGGGACTTGCCCCCCAGCCCCATACCTGCCTCGATGGCCCTGCTGAATAGGACACAAGCATTCTCAGAAGTCTGGAGTGACCTGGATGCCATAAGCAGCTTTGACATCAAAGTCCTTAGCATTCTGCATTCGTTAGACCTGCACCCACTGAATTCCTGGCCCAGGAAGCAGAACAGAGAACTGACTTCTATGCTGCTAGGTTGCTAACCCTGTGGAGAGTCCTGAGTTGAACACATGAGCAGTCTTAACTGAATAAAATGGCACCGGCATTTCTTTCTATTTTTCTCCTGAGCAAATACAAGTATGCCGAAATTATATTGCCCCCGGCCCTTGCTCCCGGGCATCGGATGGAACAGGCACTGGCTAACATTTACAAACTGTTTGCCCTGTGCCGGGCACCATGCAGTCGCTGGAATCTGTCCTGGTGCTCGGGTCTTAAGGCTTCAAGCCTCTGTCCTTCCCCTGCACAGACTGGCTCTTGATGGAACCTTACACTTGGGCGGGTGTTCAGAGAGCATCCCGCCTTGTTCTATAGAAAGGAAACCAAGGCCCTGGGAGGGGATGGAAATCAAGGGTCCTGGCTGTATCCACTTTGCTCTACCCTCCCCCCCTTGCCTTTTTATAACATCAAGGACTGTGCCCACCTGTCTTTTGGATCATGAGAGTCTGTTGGGAGGCACACTGGCACTTGAGAGGGATCGGTAATCGGGAAGCTGTCTCTGTCAGATACAGCTAAAAATAGGAGCCGGCCCGAGAGCAGCCTCCGCTAGTGAGTGTGCACTGAGACCAGGTGCTCCTCACCGAGTTTGCCTGATACCCACCAGTGCTACTGGAAGGACAGCCACCCCGGCCACCTCAGGGGCAAAGGTGGGCTCAGCAAACAGCTGTATACACTGAGGGCAACCCAGCTACTTCTGAAGCTGGGGCGAGCAGATTCTATTTCTGCAGCCATCTGACCACGTGGGGCCACAGGGGGTCATCAGAAGGAACAGGAAGGCTCTTCTCTTGGCCCTCCCCTAGTGGCTCCCTGTGGGGCCTGAAATCTTCCCATGATGTAGGAATTCAGCAGTCCTAAGGAGAGTTGGAAATTCTCTCGTTCACCTCCCTCAATATACAGATGAGAAAAATAAAGCACGGAGACATTAAGCAACTCTGCCAAGGGCAAACAGCCTAGTCCAGAACTTCCCAGAGCAGGATCCCTGAAATAAGAGTCTCGTAGATGTTCCTTGAAGAGAAATTGTCTTAAAGGTTCTGAGATCAGGTAGTTGGGAAAGGCCGCATTCTCTATTCTTTGTCTCGTACACTCATTCTCTATCTAACAAATACTCAGTCTCAAAACGAGGACCACGTTTGAGGGATCTGGTCTAACCTGGCAGAGCTGGAACCAGCCTACGGGCGTGCAGACTTCAGGACCACAAAGCACACAGCTACCCCAGGCCAAGGACTATTTCTCGATTTAACCATTCATGAGGCTTTGCTAAAATGGCAATGCTCCGGAGAGAGAGAGAGACATAACTGACTGGCGTCCCTGATAACTTTTAATGCACTTTGTTTGTCCGAGGCTTTTCCAAGTGAGAGCACTTGCAATCATATGGCCAAACAACAAAGCCTGAGCCAGAGGCTGCTGCCTTGAGAAAGTGCATCCACATGCGGCAGCTAGAAAGTAAATGAGTAAACCTGGACACGCTAGCTCCCCTGAAAGGAAGAGTCAGAAAGAAGGAGAGAGGCAGAAAAATCACTCCACAAGCTTTGGCAAACCAGTCAGCCATCATCTCTCCCCAAAAGGAAATGGATGGGGGCACCTGGGTGGCTCAGTCAGTTAAGCAGCCAACTCTGGATTTCAGCTCAGGTCATGATCTCATGGTTCATGAGTTCAAGCCCTGCTTTGGGCTCTGTGCTGACCCTGTGGAGCCTGCTTGGGATTCTCTGTCTCCCTCTCTCTCTGCCCCTCCCCCACTCATGCCCTCTCTCTCCCTCTCTCTCTCTCTAAAAATAAATGAATACGCTTTAAAAAAAAAAAAAAAAAAAGCAAACCCAGCCCACTGGGAAGGAATGTGGCATTCCTACCACACCCCCTCCAAACCACACCCTCAACTTGTCTTGGCCCCCAGGGGAAGCCATCGCCCCAGAAATTAATTCTTCCCCATATATAGCCTTCACAGGCGAAATTCCTCTCTCGGGCAATCATGCAAGGTCTAGCAAGGAACTTTTTTTTTTTTAATTATAAGGAAAGGGTGGCTCCCCCATCAATAAAATCCTGCTTCAATTAGTTCAACCATCCTTTGGGTCATTATTTTAAGTGTTTGAAATTTCTACTTAAATAAGGTCACTTTCAATTTGGTAAACACTCCTAAGTCATCATCTTAATTCACGGCCAGTCACCCTAGGAATGCTGAGTAAGTAAACATAATCAAGCATTAGCTAACCAGCCACAAATCCACTTGAGTTTATTAATTTCTCTCTTGGCAGAGAAACACGAAAAGGGACCAAACCATCAGAGACATTCACGCATCATTCATTCAATAAATATTTATTACACACCAGGTGCCAGGCACTATGCTAAGCTAAATATAAGTGGCATTATTTTATGAATATTCACAGCTAGGTTACCTATGAAATCCTATTTTCCCCCAAAACATAAATTTTCATTCCTGAGGTGCTTTTTCTTCATTTCTGCCCAATATGCCTTCCTCCGTGGAGTAGATGATGCGTCCTAACTCTTCAGCTTCCAGATCCTCTATCCCTCCCTCCAAAAGACCCTCTTTCCCATCATCCCTCAAACAGTTAATGACTATAAACTCTCACGAGAAACTCTAGAGAGGCACTCGCTACTTTAAGAGTCCCAGGAGAATAGTAAGGGTAAGAAATAGTTCATATCGTCGCACTCAGATATTTTCTCATACATCTGAGTTTTGTGTTAAGGGGAGTAGCTTATACTTGCTCTAAAGGTTTTTGAAAATACGAGCGCACATATATTCCAAATGCAGAAAGGGTTGTACGCGCACTACGAATGCAATCTTAAGAGCACCACCTCATCGGAGGAATTCCCTTCCCTCATTGGAAGGAGGCTCCCCTTTCCTCTCCCACCAAGAACTGGCGCCTGTCCGAATCCGTTTCCCAAGGAAAAGACCCACTCTGAGAACTGACCTTAAACAAGTCACTTTGCTCCTCAGTATAGAAGGGAGCTGGGCTGAACACCGCCAAGGTCCCTCTTAGGTTGGATCCCTAACCTAATCCTCTACTACACCTCCCTGGGAACTGGTACACACACACACACACACACACACACCGTGAACCGGCCCCCCACCCCCATGCTGCAGGGCCCTGATTCCCCCCGGGAAAGCCAGCTTACCGAGACACACAAAACACCCCCACACCACCCAGAAGGAGAGGCAGGACTCTCCCTCCCTCAGCCAGGCAGTCTCCTGAGGCTGCTGACATCACAAAGGTGTCAACTGGCAACCTCATTGTCATGTGGCTCTCCCCTGGCTCCCCTTCACTTGCAAAGGCAGGGAAAGGGTGAGACCTTTCAAAGCCGCCAAGCGGGCAAGCTTCCAGCAGCAGCCTGGGAGTGAGCAAGCGGCAGAGCCACCCAGCCGGGCGGCGGGGCATTGGGCCTCGCGTTTCAACTTCTGTTCTGTTCTCCTGTAATGGAAAATTGCTTTGCACAAAGCTAGAGTGTTACAGTTCTTTCCAGCGCCCCTCCCCCCCACCACCCCGCCCCTCGGCAGCCTTCTGATCAGAGGGACAGCGCCCGCAGGAAGGTGGAAGGAGGGTAGTTGCGGTTTCTTACTATGTCCCTTGCTTCAGGCCCTGGGCCCGGGTGGTTACTCTTTTCCTTTGGAATGGGACTGGTATCGGGGTCAAAGTGTCCAAATAACTGTCAGTGTCAAGCCCAAGAAGTGATCTGCACAGGGATCCGGTTAACCGAATACCCCCCAGACGTACCCCTGAATACCCGGAGGCTGTACCTGAATGATAACGGCATCACTTTTTTGCCAGCGATGACTCTGGGACTCCTCAGTGACCTTGTTTACTTGGACTGTCGGAATAACCTGATTCGCGAGGTGATGGATTATACCTTCATCGGGGTCTTCAAACTCATCTACCTTGATCTCAGCTCCAACAACCTAACCTTGATCTCCCCATACAGTTTCTCCGTGCTCAGCAACCTGGTGCAGCTGAACATTTCCAACAACCCTCACCTGTTATCTCTCAACAAGTACACCTTTGCCAACACCAGCTCTCTGAGGTACCTGGACCTCAGAAATACCGGCTTGCAGACCTTGGACCATGCTGCCTTCCATAGCCTCATAACACTACAGACCCTGTATCTGAGCGGAAACCCATGGAGGTGCAACTGTTCTTTCCTGGACTTCACCATCTACTTAATAGTGTCCCATCTGAACCATCCAGGTGAGGGTTTGATTGGGTGTGGGGATGAGGATGTGACGGAGTAGGAGGAATTAGTTACAGAAAAGGTAGTCAAAAGATGGTCAGGATGGGAGAAAAAGTCTGGGTTAATCTGATTGAAAACATTCTTATGGCTCTGCAAGATCCATCCTGGGGTTGACTGGAGAGGCAGTAGGGTCAGTAGAAAAAGTTCTGGAGTAGGAATCCAAAGAGCTGAGTTCTGGCCCCAAGCTGAGCACTTACTAGTTGGCTGCCCTTGGGAAAGCCAATTTGTCTGAGCCTCAGTTTCCAGATCCATCAAGTGGGAACAATAATGTTTCCAAACAGAGCTGTCATGTCAACCTAAGATGGTATGTGTGGAAATGACTGACTTCTATAACTGCACAGTAGCAAAGTAATACAGGGACACTTTATTCCATTGGTGGACTATTTTAATCTGTTTGATTCAGTGACTGAATTTTTCTAGGATCCGAAAGTAAATTCAGACATGCATAGGCAGTAGAAAATCCAACAGTATAATGTACGGAAGAGAAAGTTCAATAGAGAGAGGAGGAGGGGCACAGGAGCTCCCCAGACAATGAGAGAGGGAGTAGAGAGAAGGGAGAGGAGAAGGCATTTGATGGTTCATCTTCAAGATGCTAACCCAATAAGGAAGGAGAGAATGGCATGAATCCATGAAGAATGGGTCACCAGTACCCACTGTGTCCAGCAGGGAGATTCCAATCTCCCAGGCAGACTCTCGAGTCTTACCTGGTAGATTTCCAATCCAGATGCTGCCACTCTCTCCACTGTCCCCACCCCTCTGCCATGGTCCCTGGGGCCCTCCAGTGTCTCAGCCCCTCTTCTGTTCAGTAACTTTATTGTCCAGTCCTCATCCTCCAATTATCCCACTCCACCAATACTACCTTCACTCAGGAAGTCAAAACTTCAGTTGAATGTGAGATAATTCCTCACAGAAAGCCAGGAGCCACTGATGTAATCTGGCAAGATTGGACTTTGGATTCAAACCCTATCAAAACCATGTCGTTTCTCCCTTCTCTGAGTGTTTGTTCTTGAAAATATTTCCATGCACCTGCACCTGCTGAAGCTTCCACCATGAAGTCTTGCCCAGGTGGCAATATCCCAGAAAGATCCCTAGCCAAAATGACAGGTTTCAAGGGGATCTGGGAAAGAGGGAGCTGAGTGGTGGCAGCACTCCTGGCCTCCCTTCCAGTGGGAGGGTCTTAACGTGTCTTCCGGGCAGTGCCTGGACTCTGGCGAGGCAAGTGAGCTTCCTGGAATGCAAAATTGAGGGAGACACTAAGAGTGGGTGGCTCCTCACATTTTGTGCCCTAGACACCTAGCCCTGCTGACAGGCACTTCCATCTGAGTTAGAATAAATCGAAAGGAAAGAATTTCATCAGACTATATTCTTAAGACCACCAATCATAAAAGAATAGAGGAGCAGTTATCTCGGGTGGGTTGCCTGATCTCTCCAAGAGAATGTCTTCTACTTTTCTCAATGATTGGTGCTGTGGTGCTTTCTAGAAAGCTCCCTGGAAGAGGGTCGTGATTGGTCATTCTCGCGCATTAAATGTGGCTTTTAAATGGGATTCTCCTGTCAGTGTTCACGTAACCAGCCTGTGAAGAAGCTTCATCTTCTCTTGCCCCCTCCCCATCACACATATATATTTTCCTTGAGCAGAGCCCACCACATAGCCAGGAGAACCTCCTACCCTAGCGGAAAAGGGAGATGTAGCTTGGCCTCGTCCCCAGTCCCTAAACCTACCACTTCACCTGACCTCGAATCTCCCTTCATCAAAATTCTGCTTATAGAGTTATCTCTTGTCGGAATTTTCAGGCTGACTACCTTGGACTCCTTGACTCACTTCATTCTGAGATTGAATAGGATTGTAGACTGGATCTGTTTCACTGCCTGTTCTCAAAAACATCAGAAGTGGGTATCTATCCTGTCAAACTCATAAACTCTTTACAAACAACAGTCTGTCTTTTGTGAGCCCCGCCCCCCCCAAGACACTCCCCCCAACAACTACTAATCTGCTCATCTCCCTCTGCTGTTTGGTGGCCTAGAGGAGCCCACCCAGGCCACTTCATGCAGAACTGTGGTCTTGTTGCCCTGGCTAACAATTATTATCTCTTAAAAACACTAATGAGCCCAAGGCCAGACAGAGAACAATTTATCTTTGTAGAGAGATTTGCAGCTGTTAGAGCTTTTCACACATGCTTCTTTACTTTGAGTGTCAAACCAACCCTTAAATTTTGTGCCCTAGGCCTATGGAAGAGGCTAGGATTGGTAATTTTTTTAATAAAACTTTTTTAATATTTATTTATTTTTGACAGAGACAGAGACAGAGAGAGAATGTGAGTGGGTTGGGGCAGAGAGAGAGGGAGGAACCTCCGAGATGTCAGCACAGAGCCTGACACAGGGCTCGAACTCACAAGCTGTGAGATCACGACCTGAGCCTAAGTCGGCCACTCAACCTACTGAGCCACCCAGGCGCCCCTAGGATTGGCAATTTTAACCCTATCATATGGATAAGAAAATAGACTGGCCCAAAATCACACAGCTACTAAATGGCCCCCCAAAAATGATTTGAACCTCCTGAGTCAGGTCTTTTTTCATGAGACTACTATATCTTAAATCCCCATATTACATAACTATGATCCATATGTTATATGCATCTGGCCACAGCATCTAAATTACAGCTTTATTTCCGATATGACCACACATGAATTCATCCAAGATCATTTCCACTGGATAGTGAGTTCTAGCCATGGTAAACTCATCATATGCCTGTGTTCTTGCAAACCCAAGTTCACCACAACCTACCCAAACTCCCAAAGAAGGAGCCTAACCTTGCTTACCTTTGCATCTCAGTCTGGTTCTCCCTTCCCACACATACACGTACATACACCCCGTGACAAACACATAAACCCATGTGCAAACACACACACGTATACCCACATACATACAAGCACAAAGATGTGCCCACACACACATACCATACATGCAAACATAAATATACACCTACTCACTTACACAATCACCCACATATTACATATATACAACACACATACATATACCGATGTGCAGATACACAGCCACACTTGAGAAGGCACCCACATACACATGAAACCGAGCATACACACATGGTAGAATTCAGAAGATGCTTCTCTTGCCCTTTAGCCAGACCTCGACATAATGGAAGATAACTTATTTCAAGTGACTCTCGTACGATTCGTGTCTCAAGTAGAAATATCTTCACTATTGACAAATACTCATGGCGAATGCTCAAGCTTCCTATTATACCACATTTGCTATCAACAGGTGACCTTGGGCATGTTCTACAATGGAGTGTAATCATCTCTCCCCATGTACCCACACTGCAGGATATAAGAAGATTCTCTATGAAGTGAGCTGAGTAACTTGGTTATTTGTAGAAAAGAATCCAAACTAAAGATGGGTTTCATTTTAGACCCAGGAAGATACTGAACATTAGTATTGGGCAATTTTACCTATGGTACAGAATTAAGGTCAGCATGACAGAAGAATGACAAAATGTAGAACCCTTGAAAAGCAAGAAGTGAAGAAAGGAACTTCCATGCTACCACCACTCAGTCATCTATTCATCCATTTAAATATTTATTGAGTCCTACTAGGTGCCATAAAGTGTTCATGGAGGGAACACCCAAGAAGCCTGGAGCTGTGTGTGTAGACTCGTGTGACTGTGGTCATCTGCACCATATATGTCCCATGGTCCAGTCAGGTACAGCAGAACTAACCCCACTGTCCAGACAGGGCAGGACAAAAGAGAATACCATGTGCCTACTGGGCAGAGCAGGCACTTGGGAAAGCCTCAGTTGCAGATGGGGAAGGCCAGACACCATGCGGGCAGGGGAGCTCCTGTTAAAAACAGACATGGATTATAATTCTAGCCTTGCCACTTGCTATTTATAGGATATCAGAGAAGTTACTTAACCTCTCTGAACTTCAACTTCATCTTTCAGACAGGTATAAGAATAGAACCAACCTATGTGGGCTGTGGAGATGAGAACACTTACAAACTGCCATTAGCATTAAGTCTTGCACACAAAAAACATTCAATAAGTGAATGGTTGGCAGGCATGGGAAAGGTATAGGGTACTTAAGAGAGTACAGACATCAGTTAGGTGACCCCAGGATAAGCAGTGGACTTCAGGAAGGCTCAGCACACATGGAACAAGAGGACAGTGTCCAGGAGACAGGACTATAGGGATGCATGTGGGGATATAGATAGGATGTGGGGAGGTGGGCAGCAGGTCCCAGGACTCTAATCCCTTGGAAAATGGGATAGCAGGGATCTTAGGGGGAGCTAGGTATTAGACGAGTTATGAACACAGGAGTTCAGACCCCAGGGAACAAAACCAGAAGCCTAAATCAAGGCTTGTTCTCAGCCTGGACCATAAGACTCAGCGCTGGGCCAGTAGTAGCCAAGTGGTTCTTTCTGAGACACCTGAGTCTGGAACTGAACTTCTATCTAAGACAAGCCCCACTTCCAGAAACAGGTGTGGACATGCAGAGATCTTTCAAGAGCTGAGGGCAAGGAGGTCCAACTGTGGGGTAGACATGGCCTTGAAAGCAAGAAGTCACCCACATGGTATGATTTTGTTATCGGAAGAGGACTAAGTGATACCTTGGCTCCCATCCAGTGCCTACCATTGAGTTAAAATTAACCATTAGAGATTTACCCTTTTAGATCCCCAAAAGTACCCCAATCTTGAAGAGGACCCTGCAAAAATATATGAACTTTAGGGCTGAATAATACTGGTGTCCCCAAGCCTTTATCAGCTCTTAGAGGCAGAAGTGAATTCTTGAGAAATACAATTAGCCAAGATTCGTTCTGCAGCAGTGGGGAACCATGAAGGAAGCCAAGGTCCAGCAAAGAAATGAGGAGATCTTAAAACAAAAAATATAAAGGCAGTAATATGTCCTTTCCCTATGGCCCACCTTGGCTAAACCCACCCCCACAAAGGAGCTGTAGAGAAGGTTAAATGTTTCATTCACCTATTTCATCATCAATCAAAACTTTCCCATATTGGCAAGAGGTTCTATTCTATTATCAAAAGGTCTTCATCAAAAGAAGCCCTCTAATGATATACTCACCAGATGCACTAAAGACTATTAAGTCCTCAAAGAGTTCACATACTCACTTTACAAACATGAAAGTCACAGCAGAAATGGAGGTGGGTTGTAATGTGCTGGTTTCCAGGATGCTCTGATCAATGCAGAGGTAAACAGACCCACAGATTCCATTTTCTTTTTGGCCTAGGTCAGTAGAGAGGAGGACTAATTCCTGGCTGGAACTGTAATTTTCCAGTCATTAATACCATTTGAAGGTGAGACTGACAATTGAGCTCTTCCCAGGATAGAGCTGTCTACTAGGACAGGGTCGAATGCCTCTGAAGATGCTCTCAAAAACTCATGCAATTCTAAGCTCCCGGACATAAGGAACCTGACCTCCATCCCCTCTTCTCCCAAAGCTTGGTCTGGCACTGTCCAATAAAAGTCCCTGCAGCAGTAGAAATGGTCATATCTGTGTTGTCCAATACAGTAGCCACTAGCCACATGTGGCTATTGAGTTCTTGAAATTAGGCTATTGCAATGGAGGAACTGAATTTTTAATTTTACGTCATTTTACATCTTGTAAGTAGCCACATGAATGGCCGTTGGCCACCATATTGGTCAGAGCAGCCTTTTAATAAAAGATGCCAAAGCTGGAACTTTAGAATCTAGCTTCCTCACAGGTAAGTGACTGTACAGCCAAGCCTGGCATGGAGATCTCCTGACAACCAGATTCAGTGTTTTCCCCCATGCCATGATACCTCCTTACTCTGAGACACATCACAGTCCACTCCACTCTGAAACATTCGCTGTATGTTCAGTATATGTCCAACATTGTATTGTAATGACGGCTTTCATCACAGAGAATGACGCCATAATTCCTGTCTGTAATAAGACAATCTTGGGATATAAGAGAGAGAAGATGCAACTGAAAGCCAGAAAGTCCTGACCTGGTCCCTGTGATGCCACTGTATGATTTGGGGCAAGTCACTCTCCCTCTGAGACTCACTTGTCTTTGAAATAAAAAGAGAGTAGGATTAGATACTCTCTAAAGCCCCTTCGAATGGGTAGTCGATGGAGCTAAATAGAAAGATAAGGTGCACTTGAATGCAGGAAAGCGGTGATGAGCAGACAGGGTGCCAGATGGGCAATGTGATGGATCAGTGCTGAGGTGGAGCCATTCCTGGAGATGTAGGCTACAGTCACATAATTAGGACGTGCATGTAAGTAGTAAGCAGGCAGCCTTGAACTCCTGCGCTGTCCCACCTCCTGTCTTAAGCACCGTCTACTTGACTAAAACAATGCCTTGCCCTCGACTGTCCTCCCAGGCTTGGCCTGCTCAACCAGTGGTTCTCAAACTCCAGTGAACATAAGAACCTCAGGCCCCACATACAGAGATTCTAGTTTTGCACAGTACAAATCCTTAGGCCATATTTTGAGAAACCCTATGACAATGGCTTGTGTTCTAGGTCTACAGCGGTTACCCCCACTGGTGAATAAATTGATTTGCACTGAGATGTTAATGGCTAATAATGTTTTGACGTGTTTCCCTCAAGGGGCATTTGCAGTGTGACAGAAAACAACCAGAAACAGTGAGAATTCAGAAAGCAACAGACTACCAGGGGTAGAAGTGGGAGTAGTTTGGGGACAGAGTGTCCCTCTGTGTCAGCTCTTAAGTTGTAGTCCTTAAGCAGTCCTGGGTGACCCGGTGGTGGGGCCTACAAATCAAAGAGGAGTCTGGGCAAGAGTGCTGTAGAGGAAGGGGGACCAAGCCACTCAGAGACATCTGCAGGGAACAGATGGGCTGGGTCATGTGCTATTTCAAGTCCACATCATCTCGAGGGCGTTTTGAGCAGAGAACATCTTAGTTTCATTCCAAGGCTACTTCATCTTGTATTCAAGGCTGCTGTAATAGGATAATGGCCCCATTTCAAGCCACCAAGTACAAAGTCATCTACAGCTGTGCCAAGACTTAGATTTCCAGAATGAATTCAGGTCCTCATACTCTTCCACCATTAATGCTAACCCATCTCCTCCATCAGAGAAATTGCTGCAAAGACCAGACGCCCAAAAAGGGAACAGCTGGGCAGCAGACATTTCCAAGGCCATCAACTTCTCCTCCAGCCCGTCTCTCCTCCCTTCTCACCCTGCTGAGAGCCAGAGGTGCAGCCTCATGAGGGCAATGAGGGGGCTGGGAGGGGGGCATCTGGGTCAGTGATCCCTAAACCTCCCAAAAAGGCCAAGAAGAGATGGGGTGGCAAGCACGTGTGGTCTAGGAAGGAGGCTGAATGATTCTCACACACTCTTGAATTCGGCTCACTCGAGACCCCTGAAAGGAGATGACCCAAAGTCCCTTCATGCTCAGCAATGCCAGACCTCTGGTCACCCAACACCAGCCAGGCCTCTGGAAGGCAGTAGTGCAAGACTAGCCAAAGCAGCCAACCTCAGTTTCCTTATCTCTAGAAGAGAAGAGCTCTCCAGCCCGGAGGTAATCTGCAGAATGTGGATGTGGCTAGAAAGAGAAACAGGGATCCACTCATGAAGGGCCTTTAAAGGAATTTCCAGGGAACAGGCAGTGCATCCTGAGAAGCCCTAGGAGGCAGGCGAGCCTGGGTGCAGGGCTAGGAGGCTCCTGTAGGCACCCAGGTAAGAGGAAGGTGGTCTATGGCAGCAATGGGGATGAAGAAGTCTAAATAGGTCAAAAGGAACCATTTAGAAGATTAAAGGAATTTCCAGGGAACAGGCAGTGCATCCTGAGAAGCCCTAGGAGGCAGGCGAGCCGGGGTGCAGGGCTAGGAGGCTCCTGTAGGCACCCAGGTAAGAGGAAGGTGGTCTATGGGAGCAATGGGGATGAAGAAGTCTAAATAGGTCAGAAGGAACCATTTAGAAGATAGAAGCAGTAGGACACAGGACTGAACTTGACCCTCCCAAGGTTCCTTGTACGCCCTTCATGACTTCTGGCACAGTTCTACGTAATTAATAGATTTGTATATTTAACATGTGTCTTCTCTGGCAGTAAGGTCTATGAGAGCAAGGAACATGTCTGAAGCTTCAGAAACTAGCTCAAGGCCTGACACAGAGAAGGGCTCAATAAATATTCATTGAGAAAAATCAATGAATAAGCGAGATGTGGAAAATAACAGACAAGAATTGGCTCAGCCCGCTTTGGGGGCTTCCCTGAGACGGACACTCTTAGAGGAGGGGCAGTGAGGAGCCTAGGGCAGAACCATATCCCACCGTGAGCATGTTGAGTGGGAGGGCCCCTGTCAACCAGTAGGTCTTTGGATGTTCTGACCTGAAATCCAGAATAGAGAATAGAGCATATATTTGAGAATCATCAGCTCCCTGGTGACCAATGAAACTAAATGAAGGATGAGATGAGCCAGCAAAAAAGTAAGGGGTAATAGAGCAAGGACAGAAACTTTGGGGAATCCCAACAGAGAGAAGGGTGAAGAAGAGGCACCCATGAAGTACCCCGGGTGGGAGAAGCCAGGGAAGAGAAAGGAAATCAGAGAAGAGTATACTCATGGACGCCAAGAGAAGAAGAGTTTCAGAGAGTGGAAGCAAGTCAAGTAAGGGTTGAGAAAGTTCCATCAGATTTAGCTACCAAGAGGTCCCTGACGTCTTGGACCTTCCAGTGGCATCATGGGTGTGGACACCAGAGCACAGTGGGATACGAATGAACAGCAAGGAAGAAAAAGGGTGCAGAAAAAAGGTAAGCTTGGGGCGCCTGGCTGGCTCAGCTGGCGGAGCATGCAACTCTTAATATCGGGGTCACATGTTCAAGTCCCACGTTGGGCGTAGAGCTTTCTTGAACAAAAAAAATTGTAAACCCTTCTAGGAAGCTTGGCTATGGACTAAAGGAGACAGACGGCCGAGAATGATGTAAAGGGGGTATTTCTTTCTTAGGAGCAAAGAGGTCCATGCATGTGTTTTATCTGCTGCTGAGGAGTCAATGCAGGACAAAGACATGGGATGGGGGAATAAGCAATGGGGTAAAGCCCCAAGGAGGCAGGAGTGAACAGACTCCAGAGCCAAATGGAGGGTAAGCCTTGAACAGGGAAACTCCCCTCCCCTGGGACCGCAGAGAAGGAAGCGAGGGTAAGCACACATGGGTAAGTGTCAGGATGTGCGGCAAACGGAATCGAGGGGCCCACCCAAGTGTCCCTACTTTTCTTTCAGTGAAATAAAAGACAAAGGACAACTCTGTATCTAGAAAAGTGCACAGGTTCCCGTGATGTGTTCTGTGATGCTTCTGTACCATCAACCCAGTTAGGTGATCCCAAAATGGCCCTTTGTTCTTGAGATGATCATGCTCCCGTTGAACAAGCAAAACCAAGGTGGGCTCTGGATTCAAACGACCTGGTTTTTAATCCTGCCTCTGGCACTTACCGGCTGGGCCACAGTCTCCAGGAGAAGCAGGCTCCTCATCTGAAAACTGGAGATCAATTAGTTCCTAGTTCTGGGGTCGTTGTGCTAACTCAATGAAATCGCCCACGGGAAGATTTTAGAAGTGTACACAGTAAGTGCTCAACTAACGTTAGCTATTGTCACTGCTGTTACAATCCCTGGTGGCGACTGCGAATACCACAGGGGACATGGAGGGGGGGAAAGCAGTGTGGGTTTACTGAGACAGGTAAGTACTGCTGTGACTTGGCACTCTTCCTGCTGGGGTGCACTGTCCACAGGGAGTCCCACTCAGGGGGGGCCCCAGGGCTTTTGGGTTGGAGGGTGTTTTAAAGCTTTCAAAATGGCAGCATTATGTGAAAAAAGAGAGAAAGAAACCTAATGCTTAGCCTATATACAGGGATTTTCTCTTTTATCAGAACAGTGGTAGATTTGGCCTTCCCCTCAACCCAAATAAAGGAATAGCTAATGCATCCGATTAAAATATAGTTCAGACAAGAATTATAATCACGCTAACAGAGTCTTGCAATTTTCAGTATTTTCTTCCAACGGCTACGATGCTTGGCCAGAGCATGTGGCTGAGGTGAGGTGCAGGCCTTGTTGACTCTATCTGACATTCACACAGGGGTAAGGAGCCCAGCCTGGCACCTGAGGGCACTCATTCCACTATTAGTTTCTGGGCACCTATTAGGTGCCAGGTCCTGGGCCAGGCACTGGGCACACAGCTCTGAACAGAAACAGACACACTCGCGTGAAGTTTCCACTCTATCAGGAGGGGAGTAAATAAGCAAATAAATATATGACCTAATGCCAAGTGATGGTAAGTGCTACAGAAGCAAATGCAGGCAGGGAAGGGAGAAAGCAAGCCTGGGATTGAGGACAAGGCAGACACTTTACACTGGGTGGTTACTAACGAGGTGACATTTGAGCCGAGAATTGAAGGAAGTAAGGGGACAAGCTGTGGACATAAGACGTGGTGGAGGGGGGCTTTCTAGGCAGAGGGCAGAGAGCAAATGCAAAGGCCTTGGGGTAGAATGAGCTCAATGTATTAGAAGGTGAGTACGGTAGAGGCAGGTGGAGGAAGGAGACAGAAAAATAGAGGCCAGACCAGGTAGGACCGCCAGGCCAATGACAGGCTTCTGATTTTGTTCTAAGTGTGACAGGATATCAGGGGCGCCTGGGTGGTTCAGTCGGTTGAGCGTCCTACTTCGGCTCAGGTCATGATCTCACAGCTCGTGAGTTCGAGCCCCGCGTCAGGCTCTGTGCTGACAGCTCGGAGCCTACAGCCTGCTTCAGATTCTGTGCCTCCCTCTCTCTCTGCCCCAACCCACTCGCATTCTGTCTCTGTCTCTCTCAAAAATAAATAAACAAAAAAAAAAAAAAAAATTAAGTGTGACAGGATATCACGAAAGGGTTTCGAACACTAACAGGAATGACTCGTGGTTTGAGATGTGGCTCGTGATGCGAGGGAGGAAGCAAGGAGGGGTCCCAAGTTTCTGCCTGGGCGACTGGTGATCAGTGGTGCCCTTCTGCTACTGAACTTTTCTAAGTTGCCTCTCTCCATCAGGATAGCCGTCCGCTACCTGGATTTTTCTGGGCAGATGGGTAGTTATTAAGCAGGCCCAGCTCTAGAGCAAACTAAGAAGAAACTAGAATTTGCCTTTAGCCTCCAAGAACCAACTGTTACCATCCCCCAGCCCGGCCATGCAGCTGGCTCCCCTCTCCCATCAAAACCTTACTCAGAAAGGTGGCCGGTTTCTCCCAGCGTAGGGCGTTAAGTCGTTACCTTCTTTTTCAGAAGACGATACCCTTCAAGCCTTATTCTGTCGGCAGAATGGAAGGTTATATCTCCTGCTGACGGAATCCCATGTACTCACAAGTACATAAGATGGTATTTTGAGGCAAGGGGGTCTTTCTACCCCTAACACATGTCCATATACAACCCCTTATGCAAAAGACTAGTCCTGTAGCCTAGAGCACCTCTAGAGCACAGGAATAATCGAGTTGAACTTGCTGGACTTGAAGGTCTTTTCTGTAATGTTCCAAGAGTCTATGATTCACTTTTAACCTTTACCAAAGTATGGACTCTTTATCCAAGGGGGGAAAAATGTATCAGATAAGAACTGTAGTGCCCAAGCCCAAATCCTCTAAATCTTTAAGGTTTCACAATGCCAGGGATGGTTTAGACCAGGAGTCAGCACTGCTTTCTATAAACAGCCAGAGAGGAAATGTTTTAGGCTCTGTGGACCTCTGATGCAACTACTCGATTTTGCCATCTGTTACCTGAAAGCCATCACAGAAAATACGTAAATGAGTGGGCATGGCTGTGTTCCGATAAAAATGTACTTACAAAACTAGGCAGCAGGTTGAATTTGGCCCACGGGTTGGAGTTGGCCGAGCCCGGGCTAGAGAAGACGGCTAGGTGATGAGAAAAAAAGAGCTCTAGGGAGCAAAGGTGAAGCCAATGCCCAAAGGACCGCACATGCGAGTCTGAGAAGGGGGCCTGGCTGGCTGGCTGCCTGGCTGGCTGGCTCTGGTGTTGTTGGGCTGCTAGATGGTCCAATCTAGGCTCCCCTCTAGGGAGTCATTTCCTCTGGGCACCCATAGTACAGCAGAATGTAACAGCGGTCCTTTCAAATTCCAGTCGGGAACTGGTCCTGAAGAGTGAGGCCAAAGACAGGAGCGATTAAGGACTGTTGTGTGAGATCAGACCAAGAGCCCACCATTCTCTCCTGTACACATCCAACAGACATTTATTGAGCAGGTACCAGGGACCCAAAGTGAACAAAGAGGGCCTCTGCCCTCAGTTCTCTAACGCTAATGGGGGAGTAGTGAGAAGCACCTTTTGATGGCACGCCCACGACACCTGCACCCTCACTTGTCTCCATCTGCACTTGCCCTCACTTCCTTCTCTGCAGTCGCTGAGGACAGAAGAGTGTCGCTTCCCAGTTCAAGGCTTAGCCCTCCATTTGGTCCCGGAGACCACCTGTTCCTGACTCCCCCAGGACTTCACGCCCCATGGCTCACTGAATCCTCCCCAAATTCTCGCAAGGGAAGCAGGGATTTGTATTCGTCTAGTGTCGAGTAATCCAAGGTGGCAAGGATTAGCTGACCCACGTATGGTGTTCTTTCTCCCCAGGCTCCCTTTCCTCTGGCTGAGCATTATGTCAATGACCCTGGCCCCGAGGGGTATTAATAACAAATAGCATTTTGTTCATTCAACAATCCTGCTTTGAGCTCTAGCGTGGGTTAAGCACGGTTCTAGGTGTTGAGGGAACAACAGTGAACCACACAGACAAAACTCCCATGTCTTCATGGAGTTCATAATCTGGCGGGTGGAGGCAGACGAAGGAGTAGGAGGTAAATCCACTTCCTTGACAAATGCATAATTAGCTGGAGAAAAAAATAAGGCCAACTATACATCTAGTGATGATCGGCAAGCTAGGGCCTAAAAAGGAGAAATGGGGGAAGCAGGTCTTTTCTCGGGGTTCAAGGTGGAAGTCTTACGACCAAAATGCTAAAGCTGTTAGAAACCGGTGCTGCACCCTGAGGGCGATAGCAAACACAGTTTAGTGGAGGAGGGAGTCTCCAAATTCCATCCTTCATCGTACGTTGCCACGGCGTGGAGGCTCCACTCAGCCCAGATGGTTCCCGAACACGCACACCAGCACGGGGTCGGGGGTGGGGGCGGGGGGGCGCTCCGAGCCTGCACTTGGCTCCTCTGGAGACTCAGGCCTGGGAACCTGCAGCAGCACTGTGGTCAGAACTGTGGTCCCTGCAGGCCAAGAAAGGAGCAGTTTGCCTTACAACCACTGGGTTCAAACCAGTTTTCTGAGACAGAGGCTTCCTGGGCTCCTGCACCAACAGGTGTGGTTCTGAGCCACAGAAGCTCTTGCTCCTCCAGACACATGATTCCGGCAGACGGGTTTTCTGCCTGTGAGTAACACGCTATGTGTGGCAATAAACAAGGGGGGAGTTTACATTTCCTTAGGAACTATTTGCAGGAAGGGTTTAAACACCAATGACGCCTGTAATCATACCTGGGTGCTCTAACTGGAACAAATGCCCTGCGCCCATGAAGTGAAGCTGACAGAAGGATGACGTGGGGTCTAGTAACCTGTTTCCAATATGAATGAAGGCTCCAGAATTGTGCAGTGCACAGCATACACAACAGTACTTGGTAGCTCTTTGTCAGAGGAAAGGAAATCAAGAAAGCCAGAGAGGGAATAATTGACAAACAATTTATTCATTCTGTAGCATGGGAATGACTAAAACTACCTGGTGGAGTGGTCAGAGTAGAATTTAACTTTGAAAAGCACATTCTATGGTGCCCAGCATATATCAGGCACTCCAAGATCAGTAGATGGGCCTATAATCGCTAATGTCATTAGGCCAGAATAGAAAAACAACGTATGACTATCAAGCTAGCAAAAAGGACACGAAGCAATAAAATAAAAAGCAACAAGGTAGAGAGAAAGAGATAAAGTATGTGGGACAAATTGAAAACAAATATATCAGTCCAACATTAAATGTTAACGGAATAATTACAATACAAAGTTTGTTAGATTGGATAGAAAACAAAACTCAGTTATATGCTGCTTACAAAAATGTATCTTAAACATAGGAATGTAGATAAAAGTAAATGGACGGAAAAAGATAAACAATGCAAACACTAACCAAAAGAAATTCAATAGAGCCATACTAATGTCAACGACAGTAGACTTTAAGGCAAGAAGCACTGCTAGAAATAAGGAGAGATAATGTTCAGTGAGGCAAGAAAGAGGTAACAGAAGTTTCTACACATCTAATAACATACCTTCAATATACGTAAAGCAAATCATGACAGAACAATATGAAGAAGTAGGTAAATACCCAGCCAAAACCGATGACTTTAACATCCTTCTCGCGGTAACTAATAGACAATTAATGAACTCATAGTAACCAAGAGACAATCGTTTTTATCGATAAAAAGCCAGTAAAGATATAAATGACAAGCCAATACAGATACAGAAGACCTGTACAAAATCACATCCTAGTTGGTATTCACAGAACGACGTACTCAGCAAAGACAGAATATACATCTTTTGGGGGGCACATGCAAAATTTACTAAAATTGGCTTTATCGAGCAAATTCTCAATAAATTTCAAAGGACTGAAATCATACAGAGTATGTCTCTGCCCACAGAATTCAAGTAGGATTCAACAATGAAAATACAAACTAGAAAATCCCCCCAAAATAAGTGTTTCTTTCAATAAATGATAATGTCTTCTTAACAAGAACAAGAATGAGAAGATATGGATTATGCCTTCAAGAGTTTTGTCTGCCTGGTGGGGGAGAAAAGATACACTCCTCCTCTGGCAAGTACCCCACCACCACCCCCCGGCCAGAGGCAATGCGATAGGCACAGTGAGAATGCTATGGATGGTTCAGGAAGGGGGACAATCACATGTAGTCTGACCTATGAGGACGAGGGGGCTGTGGGAGCACCCTGAGAGCAGATGCATTCACACCAGACTTTGAAGGATAGGAAGGACTTGATCATGCAAAAATTGCAGGAGGAGGCATTTGATACAGAAAGAGTGGTGGAACAAAGCTCACTACAACAGGGGTAAGATGTAATCAAGGAATTAATAGTTTAATTTGACTGGAGCAAAGGGAGGGGCACTGGAGTGCCAAAGGAGGGCGAGGTAGAAGGGGGCAGATGCTGAGGGCTCTGAACGCCAGGCCAGGTGGTCTGGATGTTATTCCCAGGCCCACAGGGGAGTTAGAGGAGGGTTCGAGCCAGTGTGCCACGACAGAGCTGTGCTTGAGGAAGGGAAGTCTGGTCCAGAGCTGGGAAATGGGGAAAATGGGGGAAAGTGGATTTAGGGGGACCTGCTGGGAGGTAGGAAGGCTCCCACCTTGGCAGTGACTGGGGAGCGGGGAGGGGGAGAGAATACAGCAGCAGAAAAACCCAGACCTCCCTCCCCGCAGAGCCACCCACATCCCGCACTTAAGAGCAACCTAACAAAGCCTTAAAATCACTGCTAATTGCCCCTTTCAAGGTAACGCTCCAAAATGGGGAAACGGTGTTTCGTGTTTAGTCTCCTCTCTGCCATCCAAGCCCCAATTTGAAAGCTGAATCTTCTTAAAATAGAATGAGATAACCCCCCTCCCCAGACACACCCGGACCCACAGAATCTCACATTTTCCTTCCTCCAATACATCTTTCTCTGTATAGTCCCATGTCGGGTCTCTGGCAGTTTGGAGAGATGCCCCAAGCCCTCTCTTGATAGAATTCCCAAAGCCTGGCCAGAAGCCCCCAGCTGCCCACCGCCCCCACTCTGGGGCCTCCTGGGCAAATCGCTAAGCCAGGCTGACTGGAGAGAGGCCTCCAGGCATGACTGTGGTCCTGCCCCTTGACAGCAGTTGTCATGGATCCCAGGGCCCCAGCCCATTTTCCTCTCCTGAGAGCTCTCCCCCGGGCAGGGCAGGGTCGCCCAAAGGGCCTCTTCCTCTCCTTCCCTCCATAATCTTTGCACATAGCGGAGGTGACAGCCCATGGCTTCCCTTCCTGTGTCTACAGGTTCCACCAAGAGCCAGTCCTCGACCACATCACAGCTTTCAGGCCATCTTCCTGAAAGTAACAACCCTCACTGCAGGAGTACTGGGGCAGAAGCAAGGCGCAGGGGATGGGTGTTCAGCGGACACCCAGGGGATGGGTGTTCGGCGGACTTTGAGGGCACCCAGCCTGGTCAGCTCTTTCCGGCCACCCAGGCCCAACAGCCTCCTTGCCACTTGGCTCACTTCTGTAACCCCTTTCTCTAATTCCTCTGCTACTATAGCTCCAGTCCAAACCCAATTTCCCTAACTTCCTTGGTCACCCAAGGATCGGAATGCCTTCACCCATCCGGGAGCTTCTGCCCTAAAGTTTAGGAGAAGCATCTCTCCACACGAGCAGGCTTGTGTCTCCCACGTCTACAAATGAGCTTAGAGAGTTCGGTCTGTGTTTTCTGTGTCTTGTCTCCTGCCTGGATCCTTCAGGTTATCTAGAAACGTCTCTGAGTCTTGGTTTCCTTATGTGCGAAACAAGAATGATAGCACTGTGTGCGTCAAAGCTGCTGTAAGAATTAAACAAGACCTTTGTATACCACTTAGCATGTAGTCTGAGCTTGGCACATAGTAGCTGCTATTATAATTGGGGGCATGATTATCTCAAGCCCTGGTCTCACCCTGCGTTGGAGGGCATTTATGTGATGCCTGCTGGATATAGTCCCCTGGCACGCATGCGCGCGCGCGCACACACACACACACACACACACACACACACACCCCTCTGCCTCAGCACGGAGGAGCATGTGGAGCTGGGAAAATGCAGGGCTGAGGGCAGAGCTCTCAGTTTTCTGTGCAACTACTGAGCACCAGGCCTGCCTTCCCACCTACGGTAATGAAATCCTCTCGACTACCCTGAGAGCAGGTAGCATTCGTGGCCCGGCCCGTGTAAGGTGAGGAAATGGGACTCAGAGAGGGAAATGGACATCCTGCCGAAGTTCACAAACTTAGTAAGTGACAGTCTGGGTCTGAACCCTGGTCTGGTCTGTCTGGATCCAGGGCCCAGTTTGCTTTCTGTCATATACTCAAGTCCACGACGCTTGACACGGGGAGGGGCTCAGAGAAGTAGCCAGGCAGCTGAGTCGGCTGCTAAAAAGGACCGAAGACTCATGTGGATCACGTGATGAGCCAGTGACGTCGACCTCACCATGGAGAAGCAGAGCCGCTCCTCCTCCTGGCTATCCTCTCCCCTGAGCTCCCCGCACCCCGACGTCTTGCGCAGAGGACACACGGGAGGCATTTCTGGGGAATCTTGTCCCTCCGGAGAGTTGAGCCGGGTGTGATGCCTCAGTGGTCCCTGGCAGGACTCAGTCAGGCCCGGGGAAAAGGGACAAGGTGGCTGGAAAGGTGGGAGGCGGGAGGGAGGTGACGGATGTCGGTGGGGGGTCAACACTCCAGGGGGATCTTTCAGCCCCTGTTGTGGTTTCTCGTCCCTTGAGCATCCTGAAGGAGCCAAGCGCATTCCCAGGAGGCCACTGAACACAGCGGACCCGGAAGCGGGAGGTGGGGACAAGAAGCAGGGCTGGTGCGGTACTTGTCAAACCTTGCTGTGCCCACATACCACCTGGGGGTCTCGTTCACACCTGCATCCTGCCTCGGGAGGTTTGTTGTGGTGCCTGAGGTCCCGCGTTTCTAACGAGGTCCAGCCCGTGCTGCTGGCCCGCAGACCACGCTTTGAGTAGCCCGGGTCCGCAAGGCCTCTCCGGGTCCCCTTTGGACTTAGGACCCTGGAGGTTCTGCGGTTTCAGCTCTGTGCCTGCTGTGTTTTTCCTCGTAGATGATCAAAATGCCACGTGCACGGAGCCCACGGAGCTGGCGGGGTGGCCCATCACGCAGGTGGGGAACCCGCTCCGCTACATGTGCATCACGCACCTGGACCGCCAGGACTACCTCTTCCTGCTGCTCATCGGCTTCTGCATCTTCTCGGCGGGCACGGTGGCTGCCTGGCTCACAGGCATGTGTGCTGTGCTCTACCAGAACGCCCGGCGCAAGTCGAGCGAAGACGAGACCGAGGACGAACACGGCCAGCGGGGGAACGTCAGCGGGCGGATCTTCAGAAGCAGGGTCGACTCGGCCCAGGATGGGCTCCCTCAGCTGATTTAGCGGCCCGAGACGGCTCTCGGACGTGCCTTTCCCAAGGCTCCCCGCCTTCTCTCCGCCCTCCCCTCCCACTCCCTCACAGCTGTCTAAGACACTGACGCCTATTAGTAAAGCAAATAAAATGTTTGGTGGCCATTTCACAAGTTGGTCCCTTCCTGCTCCACCAGCCCAAGGGCACCTCCATGAGCTCCACAGGATGGCATAGAACAAGGCTGCTGCACCCTCTTCAATGCAGAGGAAGCCTGCCCCGGATGCAGGCCGACTCATTTAATGAGAAACTATTATGCCTTGGCTGGCGGGAGGGATATGAGAAACACAAGACTGAAGACCAGTCCCCAAAGAGCAAACAGCTTGGGGCAAGTCAAGACTAATATGAATGAAATGGAGAAAAACGCAAGACCCAGTGATCAGAGCTGACATCAGTGAAACACGCCCGCGGGCCAACTTCACACCCCATCTCAAGACCATCACCACCATCCCATGGTACGGATACTAGTTGACAGTGAAAAGTTGAGGCCTAGAAAGGTTAAACAAGGGACTGAGGTCACCCAACAGGTCAGTAGCGCAGCCCCCAAAGTCCATGTTCTTTCCTTTCCATGAGGTTGCCTCCCCAAGAAATGTTTAGCAATGCAGCCAAGGACTCACCACGTAAGCCTTGTATGAGACAAAGGAGTGAAACCCAGAGGTGACCACCACTTACCGAGCCCTTCCCCGACACCCAGCCTCACCCCCAGTGTTGTATGCATTTTCTCTCCAGGTCAGCCCTCACAACCGCAGGTCAGGTGGTCGCTGTTACCCTCGTTTTCCTGAAGCTCAGAGAGGCTAAGGAACCAGCTCAGGATCAAACGGTTGACGAGAAGGCAAAGGAATTCTGATTCCCAGGCCGCTTGACCCCGAAGCCTGTGCCCTGCGTACTATGAGCTCCCGTCTTTCATGAAGCGCTGAACAGAAGAGCCAAGTGTATACAAGTACGATCTGCCTCTCAGGACTGGCCGGAGGAAGGGAAAGGGAGCAGCTGACAGGCGTGGCTGAACCCCAAGACCCATTCAAGACTCTGATCAAAGGCCCTACCCATGAAGCCAGCTGTCCCTAAACTCCCAACCAGATCTTCCTTACCTCTGCACTTCCTCTGTGAATCCCACATGATTTCCCCCAGATTTGTCCAGTGTAATGGTTAAGAGTAGGAGCTCCTGAATCGGGGGCTAGGTTCCTGTCCCCCGATTCTGCCCTTACCCCCTGCTTGTAATGAGCTTTAGGACCGAGACCTCCTGGTATTCTCTGTTGACAGTGTAGGGAGGTGCCTTACACAAAAGGAGGGGTTCCATAAGAGTTCATTATCACATCCTATTGAAATCACAACCCACCGATCATTCCTACTCTGTTATGCAGATTGTGAGAGCTGACCATGGGCAAACTATTTCACTTCTCTCTGCCTCAGTTTCTTCAACTGTAAATGGCCATCATTATAGTGCCCACATCATAAAGGGATATTATAAGAATAATGTGAATATGTAAATAATAATGCAACATCCTGGGAGAATTTGAGGCTTATAGAAAAGTTACATACAGAGAAGGACAGATTCCATATGTTTTCACTCCTAGGTGTATCCTGAGAAACTTAACAGAAGACCATGGGTGAGGGGAAGAAAAAAAAATGGTTAGAGAGGGAGGGAGCCAAAACATAAGAGACTCCTAAAAACTGAGAACAAACTAAGGGTTTATGGGGGGTGGGAGGGGAAAGTGGGTGATGGGCATTAAGGAGGGCACCTGTTGGGATGAGCACTGGGGGTTGTATGGAAACAAATTTGACAATAAATTTCATAATAAAAAATAAATATAAAAATAAATAAATAAAAATAAAAACAGTATTAAAGGATTAAAAAAAAAAAAAAGAAAAGTTACAAAGGTAGAACACAGTTTCCACATACCCGCTCACCAGGTTTCCCCTAAAGTTATTCCCCATAAAGTTACCCCCACAACCGTGGTTTATCTGTCAAAATAAGAAATCCCAAAGCTGGAATTTAACTTCAGACTTCATTCGGATGCCCCTGGCTGTTCCCGTGTTTCTGTTCCAGGGTCTAATCCCACATTTGTACTTGGGACATTCTTCACAAAATATCTAACATGTATGGGGCAAGGGTTCTTCTAAGTGCTTCTATATACCAGCTCATTTCGTTGTGACATTAACCCTATCGCAATGACCCTGTGAGATGGTTACTATTATTATCCCCCTTAGATAATGACACTGGGGCTTCAGAGGTTAAGTAACTTGCTCAACATTACGCAGCTGGAAAGACCAGAAATGAGACCAGCTGTGTCTGACTGCAAACTCTTTCTCCCAATGAGCAACAAGTACTGTCTCTCAGGACTTTTTTTTTTTTTTAATGTTTATCTATTTTTGAGAGAGAGAGACAGAGTGCAAGCAGGGGAGGTGCAGAGAGAGGGAGACACAGAACCCAAAGCAGGCTCCAGGCTCTGAGCTGTCAGCACAGAGCCCAAAGCGGGGCTCAAACTCACAAACCATGAGACGATGACCTGAGCCAAAGTTGGACGCTCAGCCGACTGAGCCACCCAGGCGCCCCAGGAATATAAATTACCAAGAAGATCTTGGCAAAAGAAATCTAAATTGCAGTTTTTCACAATAACCTCTAAGATCCCCTGGATCTTCCCACAACAAAATGGACTGAGCACCTACCCTGACCGGCCCTAAGAAACCACAAAGAACAGGCAGGGTTAAGACGCTCAGGGAGCATCCAGTCTGGTTTGGCAGGGACACAAGTAATCAGGCCACCTCAGGATGGAGTGGAAAGTGAAGGGTGGACGGGGGATGCTAAGGGACACAGAGGAAGGGCACCTCACCCAGCGGGTGGTGCAGAATCCTGTAAGGTCCCCGTAAGAGGAGACGCGCGAGCCGAGGCTCAAAGGCTGGTTGGGATTGGCCAGGCCACGCGGCGAAGAGGGGGTGAGTAACGAGAAGACATTCTTAGCGACAAGAACTGCACATGTGAAGCCTGGAAGCAGGAGAGAGCCTGGCCTGTCAAAGCTGGAAAACAGAGCCCACGGCAAGGAGAAGAGAAATAATATCGGGGAGAAGCAAGGCCAGGCCCCAGAGGGCCTTCTTCATTCCTGGTGTCGCTCCAGGTTACGACAGGCTATACCGCAGCCACACACAACCCCAAAGCTCCGTGGGCTTCAGTGTAACCAAGACTTATTTCTCACTCGTGCAAAGTCCGATGGGGGGAGGGAAGCCCCCCCCCCCAACTCTGTAACTACAGCTTCTGGAACATGGGCCTGGGAGGCCCCTTGCAGAAGAGAGAAGAGGTATCCTAAGCGTGTTGCTCTTAACTCCCTGGGCCTGGAAAGGACACGTTGCTTCCCCTCACATTTCACGCGACCCCCACCTTCACGGCGAGCAAAGGTGGCCTGTGTGCCAGCAAGACGCGATGCCACGGGAAACAAAGTACTGTGTCCACCCCACCACGATAAGGAATTCGAAACTTCCCCCGTGCGCTCAAAGTTTTAAGCACGAGAATCGCATGGTCCAGTTGGCATTTTGGGGAAGCTCGCTCTGGCTGTAAGGTCAAGAAGACAGAAGAGGGAGGGATGACAGGAAGCAAGGGGACTAGGACACCTGCCGTATCCTGAGCAAGCCGGGAGGGTGACAGAGCAGGGACTGTGGCAATACACACAGAACTGGATGGGTTTAAGAGCTTTGTCAGAGGTAGAGTTGACAGAATTCCAGGAGTGGGAGGTGGCAGAAAAATGGGTAGAGGATTAAGAGAAAAGGGAGTGAAGGAGGGGCCCAAATTTCTGACCTGGACAGCTGGTGGCCGTGGCCGGAAGAGCCCTGGGCACTGAGGCAGGGAGAACGAGTCTGTAAAAACGGGCAAAGATAGAACCTGAGGGGTGGGGAGGGGCACGTGTGGAGCCACAGGGGCAGGATGGGAGGGTAAAGCCTGATTCTCGGCAAAGGGAAGTCAGGCAAAGTGCCTAAAACTGAAAAAAATCAAAGACAGGATCAATATAACCATATTCTTTGGTGATATCAAAAACACAAACGAAAAAAATCAGCCAAAAGCGTTTCATGCGTCTGCCTCTAGCGAGTAAAAAAAAAAAACAACACAAGGAAATGATGGAAGACTGCCACTTTCCATAACAAATTTTGTAGAACTACAACTCTTTAAATAAACTATGTACATATATATTTGATTACAAAAAATGAGTGTTTCTTTAAAAAAAAGACAAGACTGGGGCGCCTGGGTGGCTTAGTTGGTTGAGCATCCAACTTCGGCTCAGGTCATGATCTCACGGTCTGTGGGTTTGAGCCCCACGTCCGGCTCTGTGCTAACAGCTCAGAGCCTGGAACCTGCTTCAGATTCTGTGTCTCCTCTCTCTCTGCCCCTCCCCCACTCATTCTCTCCCTCTCTCTCTCTCTCCCTCCCTCCCTCCCTCTCTCTCTCTGTCTCTCTCTCAAAAATAAACATTAAAAATTAAAAAAAAAAAAAAAAAGACTGGCTGCTGCAGGGTGTTGCTACCTTCAAGAGGTGTCCACCACTTTGCACAGAGGGGTGTCCACCAGGATTTCAAAATTTTTTTAAAAATTTTTAACATTTATTTATTTTTGAGAGACAGAGAGCACAAACAGGGGAGGCGCAGAAAGAGAGAGGGAGACAGAAGCCGAAGCAGGCTCCAGGCTCTGAGCTGTCAGCACAGAGCCCAACGAACCATGAGATCATGACCTGAGCCGAAGTCAGACACTTAATCCACTGAGCCACCCAGGTGCCCCTGTCCACCAGGATTTCAAAGGGCAACATGCCGGGGAGGGGGCTCTTCCTACTTCCTGCCATATGTCATCATTCATACTGTGACCCTGAACTTGATTCTCAGAAAAATCAGAGAGGGCTTTCTAAGGAAGACCATGTTTGACCTGGCTCCTGAGAATCACAGAATTTCCAAAAGGAAGGAGCACTTCAGGTGGGTGTTAAAGGTGAAAGCCTGGCAGACAGAGAGAAAGATGTTCTGGAATGACAGTAGCTCTGTTTGGCGGCCCAGAAGGCAGATGCAGTGCTCTGGGATGGAGACAGAAGAACAATTAGGTGGCTAATGGCACTGTTTGGGGCAGGGTACTCGCAAAATGAGGTCCGTGGGCCACCTGCATCAGGGTCCTAAATATCACTCAGTGCTTCCATCTTCAGGAGGGGGAATCTACATTATAGTATGTTTTCTGGGTGAATCCTGCACACCACTAAAATTTGAGAAACACTGGTCTAGCGGGAGGAGATAACATCTTGAAATAAAATAGTAACAGTTTGAATGGAAAGGAGGAAACAGTCATCAGACCGAGGGCCTCTTGGATCCAGAACTGGCCTCTGCCAGCAGTCAGGGCACCTGGCCCCACTGCCTAAAGAAGTGTCGATGATAGGGAGCCAGCAACACCCCACACTTCCTGCCCACCACCTCCCGCCATCGCTGCCTCGTAAAAGGACCTCCACTCCATACGATACGGCGTGAAAAGTACTGACCTCCAGTCTCAGCTTTTCCACTATGTGTGTGTTTTAACAAGTCATTTCATTGCTTGGGTCTCGGTTTCCTCAACCGTAAAATAGGGTGGTTAGACTAGATTACCTCAAAGGCCACCTCAAATCTAACCTCCTGAAAACAACTATGGATGATATTCAGAATCTAAGAGAACTGAAAAAAAAACAAAAAAAACCAAAAAATAAGAACCCCAATAGAAAAATTGGCCAAGAATATGAACAGGCAACTTATAAAAGAAGAAACTCAAAAAACTAACAAGCATATAAAGAGGTGTTCACGCCCGTTAATAATCAGAAAAATGCAAATTAGAACAATGGACTTCATACTTATTAGATTGGCAAAAAATGGAAAGCTGGATCACGTCTCGTTTGGCAGGGATGTGGGGCTACGGGGACCCTGGTGCGCCCCTGAAGGAGCACAGTCGGGTAGAGACAGCCTGGAGAGCAATCTGGAACTACTTAAGCCAAATTAAGCGTATGCCTCCCTGTGACCTAGCAAGTCTGCCCAGGCCCCTGTGTGTCGCCCACAGAAACGATCACACAGGCCTGTGATGGAACCCACATGAGGACATCAAGTGCAGGAGGCTGGATGAGTGAGCAGGTAAAATTTATAGAGTGCTACAGAATGGCACAAGCAACTGACTAGCTGTCCATTTGGCAACACGGCTAGGTCTTGAAAACAATGCTGAGTGGAAAAATAAGGGGGGGGGGGACCCTAACAATACTCTATAACCCTGACAGCACACAAGTCCTTACAATGTCCCACAAGGCCCTAGATGATCTTCCTCCTCCCCCTCCCCCCACATTCCCTCTACCTCCCTGACAGCACCCCTGTCCCCAGTGCTCACTCTGGCCCAGCCTCACCAGCCACCCTGCTGTAGTCAACACATGCAGGATGGTGATGCTGCTACAGGACCTTTGCACTGGCTACTCCCTCCATCTAGAATCATAAGCATTCAAAATCCTCTACGCACATGCGCACTCACGCACGCGCGTGCGCACACACACACACACACACACACACACCCTTGGTCCCCCTTACTCAGCTCTATTTCTACCTCAGACAACAATCAAATGTAATAAGTGAAAGGTAGTAAGTACTATCTCCCCACTACCACCTTTTACTATGTGAGTGAGAATTTTTGCCTGTTTTGTTCGCTGATGTCCCCCAAGGCCTAGAACAGAGCCTACCATAAAAGAGGCACTTAATACATTTTGTTGACTAATTGAATGATTACAACACCATACCACTCACACACATGTCAAATGCAATTTTAAACACATTCACTGGGGCATCCAATTCTTGATTTTGGCTCACGTCGTGATCTCACGGGGCATTACTTGAGCCCCGTATCCCTGCTTGAGATTCTCTCTCTCCCTCTCTCTCTCTCTCTGCCTCTCCCCAACTTGCACTCTCTCTGAGAATAAATAACATTTAAAAACAAAATAAATAAATAAACACATTCAATGAATATCATTCAATGAATGGTGAGTGAGAATGAGGGTTAAAGGATATTAAATTTATTTTTTTTAATGTTTGTTTTTGAGAGAGAGAGAGAGAGAGAGAGCATGAGCAGGGGAGGGGCAGAGAGAGAGGGAGATACAGAATCTGAAGCAGGTTCCAGGCTCCGAGCTGTTAGCACAGAACCCAACACGGGGCTCAAACTCACAAACTATGAGATCGTGACCTGAACCCAAATTGGACACTTAACCGACTGAGCCACCCAGGTGCCCCAAGGATATTAAATTTAAAAAGGGAAGGGCTTAGCATGGAAAGACGATGAGAAGGTGCCATTTAGTGAGGAGTATGGGTAATTTAGGCTTGTGTAATTGAGATTAACACAGGGAGGTGACATCACTGTCCACTCACCCTCCCCTCTGCCCATCAGCACATCTGTTGAGAGTTCCCCTTCTTGTCAGATCTTTGCCTGAAAAAACCAAGCCCTGGCTGTGGGGAAGGGCCCTCTGTTCCATCTACACAGCTGCCGTCTCTGAGATTTCAAGGTCACAACAGAGCTGAGGATACCTCGTGGGCAACAGTGCACACAACCACACCCCTCCCACCCCCGGCTCCTCAGTTTCCCCAAACAAAAGCTCTGCCTGAGGAGGAGGGGACTGGGCTCCACCCAGAATGGTACCTCAGACTGTAGAGCGAGTTCCAACTCACAAAGCCTTTCTGCAGCCTTGAAAGATCTTACTGTCCCATTGTATGAATATGAAAACTAAGGTTTAAAAAGGTTAGCAGTCATCCTATGTCACCTTGTTAGTGCCCGGCAGGACCGACATGTGCAGCGACCAGTTCTTCTTGACTCCGTGTTTTGTGTTTTCACTACCAATATCATCTGTCGCTCGGTGCAAAGAAGACGGCCCTGTTAGGGAAACCGACAAAATTAATTCTTCCAGATTTGATTTTGCATGATTCTCCCATCAGCTCTTTCCTGTTGCTAACCGCTCTTTGTCTCTAGGATTCAAATTCAAAACCTGTGGATTTGATACAGGCAGTCTGAAAGCTAATGTTAGAAAATAAGGCCAAACAGATCATCTATTACTATTAAGAATAAAGGATTTAAAAGGATTATCTGCTCTTTGCAAGCCGCCAGACGGGTGGAGACAGCACACTGGCAATCCACTCTGGCAAATAAGTTCTGATATTGCTGGGGGGGGGGGGGGGGGTTGAGGGAGGACCCAGTGGGAATCTGGGGCGATCTGAAGGCAGTGCTGGGTGGTTGACAAGGATCAGATTAGGAAAGGGTGCAGCTAACTGGTTTCTTAAGCAGACCAATTATTTAGGCCAAGAGATTAATACTTAAGAACAATACAGTCTGGGGGCACCTGCATGGCTCAGTTGGTTGAGCGCCTGACTTCAGCTCAGGTCTTGATCTCATGGTTCTTGGGTTCGAGCCCTGCGTCAGTCTCTGTGCTGACAGCTCAGAACCTGGAACCTACTTTGG
Source organism: Prionailurus viverrinus (assembly GCF_022837055.1). Classification (NCBI taxonomy): domain Eukaryota; kingdom Metazoa; phylum Chordata; class Mammalia; order Carnivora; family Felidae; genus Prionailurus; species Prionailurus viverrinus. The sequence continues at coordinate 57,884,712 of NC_062577.1, read as the reverse complement.
ATTCTTTGTCTCCCTCTCTCTCTGCCCCTCCGCCCTTCATCCTCACTAACACGTGCTCTGTCTCTCTCAAAAATAAATGAACATTAAAAACATTTGGGGGGGGGCACCTGGGTGGCTCAGTCAGTTAAGCGTCTGACTCCAGCTCAGGTCATGATCTCGCGGTCTGTGAGTTCAAGCCCCGAGTCGGGCTCTGTGCTAACAGCTCAGAGCCTGGAACCCACTTCAAATTCTGTGTCTCCCTGTCTCTCTGCCCCTCCCCCACTCATGCTCTGTCTCTCTCTCCCTCTCTCTCTCTCTCTCTGTCAAAAATAAATAAACATTTTAAAAAAAATTTAGTTAAAAAAAAAACACAGCCTGGGGGCATCTGGGTGGTTCAGTTGGTTGAGCATCCAACTTCAGCTCAGGTCATGATCTCATGGCTCATGAGTTCGAGCCCCAAATCAGGGCTCACTGCTATCAGCGCAAAGCCTGCTTTGGATCCTATGTCCCTCTCTCTCTCTCTGCCCCTTCTCCTGCTCACGTGCTTTCTCTCAAAAATAAATAAAACTTTTTTTTTTTAAAAAAAAGAACAATACAGTCCGGTGTATGACTTGGGGTCTACTTGGATGCCCACTCACTGAAGTGACCATAGGCGCGTTCCCAGTCAGCAAGGTGGATAAGAACAGGCCTGATCCTTTGATCTGGTCTCCCTCAGAAGTAGTTCATGGCTTATAGTTCTTCACCTCACTGAACCTGGCCCATACACGTGGGTACACTTGGTGGGAGCTCTATAATCCTCTCACTGAAGGCCATGTGATTACGGCTTTACACTGAAGCCCTGAAACCTTGCAAGTCTCCTACTAGGAAGCCTCTTTGGGATTACCAGTTGTCAGTGAAAATCCGTTTAGGCTGATCTCTTCTCAAACCCTCATCCCCACCCAACAAACAACACATAAAAAGAAATCAGACTTAAGGATCACTGTTATAGAGGCATTGAGATATTTCCTCATGAGCTGCGTGGACCTTGAACACATTGTAATCTCTGTCACTCTCATTTTCCCTCAAGTTAAAATGGGGATTAAACTCGTGTGTGGTCCTAAAATTTAGAGATTATTTCTATGAGGAGCTAATACCCAACCCCTGGCACAAAATAAGCCTTTGAAAAATGGTACCTTCAGGGAAAGATAAGCCATCTTAGCCACCACCCCTCCCCTCCACCTTCATCCCACCCCCCCATCCCCCCCACCCGACCCCTCATGGAAACCTTCCCTTTCAGATGGTACTCGGACAATCTAATGTTACCTGACACCTACCAGCTGCATGACCTTAAACAAGTCATTTGCTCTCTCCAGGCTTCAGTTTTGTCATTAATAAAAATAAAGGCCATGGACCAGAGGTATCCCTGCCACCTCCCAATTTTGATGTTTGTGATTATGAGTTTTAGTACAAAAGAGCTCTACGAGCAGCGAATTTTGATTTCTCTAAACCTTACAGATGGCTTGTGCGTAGTTTTATTTAAGCTCAAAAGAGAAACAAACAAACAAAACAGTGTCTGGAGAATGAGACAGAACTCGGCCCTCAGACCTTGAAACCCAGGCAGAGATTCACGTAAGCAAACAAGAACACAAGATGCATTCAATTCGCATAAACTGTGGTCATAGAAGAGAAAACAAACCTCTCAGCCTGGAGATGCTAGGGAGTGCTTCAGCAAGGAAGAGACTTCTGAGCTGGGATTTCAAGGATGGAGGTCAGGGTAAAAACATTTCAAACAGAGGGAAGCATGTGCAAAGTCCCCAAGAGAGGTGAGGGCGTGACACATGGAAGGATTCAAAAGGGGAGAACACCATAGCTACAGTATAGACAAGAGTGCTGCAAAACAAAGTGCGAGAGACAAAAAAAGCCAGATCATGCAGGACCTTGAGGGCTATGGAAAGACAGGAAGTCACTGAAGGGCTGTAAGCCCAAGGCAGATATGACCAAGTGTGAATCTTTGAATTTTTTTAAATGTTTATTTATTTCTGAGACAGAGAGAGACAAAGCATGAGCAGGGGAGGGGCAGGGAGAGAGGGAGACACAGACTCCGAAGCGGGCTCCAGGCTCCAGGCTCCTAGCCGTCAGCACGGATCCCGACGTGGGGCTCAAACCCACGAACTGCGAGATCATGAGCTGAGCCGAAGTCCGGCGCTTAACTGACTGAGCCACCCAGGCACCCCAAATGTAAATCCTTTAAAAAGTGACTCTGGCTATGGCTGTCGTGAAGAAATCAAATTAGAAGCAGAAAGCAAGGATACAGGGAGACAACTGGGGGATACTGCAAGAGTCCGGATGAAGGAGGATCGTGGTTTCCTGGTGGCAGTGGGGACGGAGAGAAGTAGATGATCAGAGAGGCCCTTAGGAGGTAAAGACAGGGAATTGGCAAAGGACTGGATAAGACAGCGAGGGAGAGGGAGGTAGCAAGGATGAATTCCAGGGCTCGATGTCCACAACCGGCTGGACGGTCCGGTCCTATTAGGGACGCTTAGAGTCACCGGAGCTGGGTTTTATTACCTTGAGATTCATACGGCAGCACAGGAGAGACGCCAGGCTGGCGATATGAGTGGACAGTTCCGTGGCATCTCAGTTGCAAATGTTGACACAGGATTCCTCGGTGAGAAGTCTGCTGAAGCCAGAGTTCCGTATGAGATTACCTGGAGAAAAGAGTGTCCAAGGAGAAGAGAGGCCGAAGCAAGCCCACGTTTAGATGAGTAAAAAGGGATGAACGGCAAGTGACTGAGAAGAATGAGAAGGAGGAAGAAAAACACAAAAGTCTTTTCTCAGACTCTGACAAATTGTTTTTCATTGGCTCTGCTTTTACAAAGAAAACCTGAAAAAGCAAGCAAACAAACCGCCAAAGCCAAAGGGAAAGATTAAAAATAAAGAAGCCCGGCTATTCCATGTATATAATGATTATTCCTCAGATTACCAAGAATTACCCCAAGAATTGCCAAAATTCTCACTTCTTAAGGAAGATTGTTTATTTATTTAGAAAGCCCATGCCATGCTTCCCTTTAGGCAGATTATACTTACCCATCAATTGACTTTGGCCTTGGCCGTATGACAATGGATGTGGGCAGATGTGATACACACGATGTCCAAGCAGAAACTTTAAATATGCCTTACAGATTGGCTCCGCTCTCTGGAGTTTCTGTCCTTCACCATGAGAACAGCATGTTTCTTCAGCTGGGATCCCGAGGTGAGAGGACACAAAGCAGAACATAACCCAGGGAAGCCCAGGAAAGGCAGCATTAATTCAGCCCTCAGATAACATGAGCCAGAAATTAAGTGTACGTGATTTTCAGCCACTGAGCTTTGGGGGCTATTTGTTACTGCAGCAAAAGAAGACTAATGCACTTGTCCATAGTGAGATTTCTTTACAATTAAATCTAATCATGTGTAACTCCAGTAGAAAGAGCAAAAGGACTCTCTTTGTCTAGAACATATTACATATCTGCCACTAATAAGCAAAGTACAGACTTTGTCTCATTGTAATCATCATGGCAATTATTTGCACCATGTTACATGAACAAACTGAGGCTCAGATCATTTAAGCCCATTTCCCACGATTGCAAAACTAGCGCATGGTGGAAATGGAACAAAAATTCGTCTGATTCCAAAAGCCTGTGCACTCTCCATGTTGCCATATTAAAGGATTTGCTAGAAAGCAGACCCAGATCTCCTGCGTGGGAAGCGAGAAAAAAGTGGTGACCCATCCGTGTAGGCTCAGGTCTACTCGCATCTGTGGGTACATATGCTGCTGTTGAGCAAGCCCAGAGGAGCCAGCTAGAGGACATCTGTAACCCTGAATCTGAAATTTCACATTGCCACAAACTCCACCTTCCTCTCACCAGTGCTATCACCGCTGAGAAAATGGAAGCTATAAGGTGCAACTCAGAGCTCAAGTCAGATCACAATAAACATTGGGAACAAAGGTTGCCTTTCATCTCGATCTATATAGCCACGTAACCCAAGTGACTTTTTTTAAAAGCTCACTATGATCTGGGGCGTCTGGGTGGCTCAGTCGGTTAAGCATCCAACTTTTGGTTTCAGTTCAGGTCAGGATCTCACGGTTTCATGGGTTCGAACCCCATGTTGGGCTCTGCACTGACAATGTGGGGCCTGCTTGGGATTCTCTCTCTCTCTCTCTCTCTCTCAATCTCTCTCTCTCCACACCTCCCCCACTGGTGCTGTCTCTATCTCTCTCAAAATAAATAAGCTTTAAAAAAATATAAATAGGGACGCCTGGGTGGCACAGTCGGTTAAGCGTCCGACTTCAGCCAGGTCACGATCTCGCGGTCCGTGAGTTCGAGCCCTGCGTCGGGCTCTGGGCTGATGGCTCAGAGCCTGGAGCCTGTTTCCGATTCTGTGTCTCCCTCTCTCTCTGCCCCTCCCCCGTTCATGCTCTGTCTCTCTCTGTCCCAAAAATAAATAAACGTTGAAAAAAAATAAATAAATAAAAAATAAAAAATATAAATAAAAGCTCACTATGATCAACCCTTACGAATTCAGCTTGGTTTTCCCACCTAATCCTTGGTGATGGAAATCACATCTGCCTTCCCGAATCTTGAGACAAAACTAAACCTTTAACATGTGAAGAATGAAAGATAAGCAAGATACATTAACCACTTATCAGTGTTCATTTATCCTTTGAGGAGTTTTGTGCTGTGCCTGAGATTTAACGTTGCCTTGTAGATTCCCTGATGGGAGCTGGTGGTGATAGCGAGGGTGGTGATGTGCCCTGGAAAGGCAGAAGCACTGAGGTTACACAAGGCTGGGCTTAAATCCTGCACTGCCTCTTACTAGCTCTGTGACCTTGGAAACTTGACTTTACCTCTCCGAACATCAGTTTCCATTTTGCAAAATGTGGATGAAAATAGCTAATTCAATGAGTTGTCTGGCGATCAAGTGAGATGGTCTGTTCACTTCGCTGCGGATCACTGGCCTCTGCCTCGAGCTGCAAAGAGACTCAGTGGCCAAAATGAGGTCTCTCAGAGCATCTTCTTCTGTTAGTTCTTCGTGTCCCCTTTAATGGCCGTATCAGCCTCATCATAGGACAGACAACATTTTTCCAAGCTCCTTCCCCACATTACCTCTAACCTTACAACCTTGAAGCAGAACAAACTACATTACACTCATTTTAGGGATCAGCAAACTGAGAGGTGAAATGGCTTGCCCCAGATTAGAGCCGGTCCTCCCGTCACCCAAGCTGGTGCCTTTTCCACTCTCCGCCCCACCTCCCGCTCCTGGCTGCTAAGCTGTGACCCCCTCCATTGTTTTCAATGAGATCTCTGAAGGGAAGAAAAAGAAATTTCCTATCAGGACCCCTCCAAAAATATTGATTGAAGTCTTGTTCACCAAAAACTACAAATTATTGTTGAGAGAAATTAAAGATCTAAATAAATGGAGATCTGTATTCATGGATCAGACAGCTCAATATCACTGAGGTAGCGATTGATCAGTAAATTCAACAATCCAAAAAAAAAAAAAAAAAAATCCCAGCAGGCTTTTTGCAGACAATGACAAGCTGGTCCTAATATTTGCAGAGAAATGCCAAGAACCTAGAGCACCCAAAACACAATTTGGAACACAGTTGGAGGACTTATACTTCCTAATTACAGAACTTAACATAAAGCTACAGTAATCAAGACTGTGTGGTACTGACCATAAAGAGAAACATGTAAATCAATGCAATAAAACTGAGAGTCCAGAAATAATCCCTTACGTTTTCAGCCAATTGATTTTCAACACACGCACCAAGGCAACTCAAAGGAGAAAGGATCATCTTTTTGAAATAGTGTACTGGAACATGTGGATATCCACCTGCAAAAAAAAAAAAAAAAAAAAAAAAAAAATATATTCCTACTCACACCATACTTAGAAATTAACTCAAAATTAATCAAAGCCTCATGTAAAAGCTAAAACTATAAAAGATTAAGAAGAAAATCTAAAATATCCTAAAATCTAGGGAAAAATCTGTATGACCTTGAATAGGCAAAGATTTCTTAGATAAGACACCAAAAGCACGATTCAAAATAGAAAAAAAAAAAAAAAGATTCAGTGGACTTAAACCCACATTACACCTCCTGGAATGAAAAAGACAGGTAATAACAAAGGTTAGTGAGGATGGAGAGAAACTGGAACCTTCATGACTTTCTGATGGAATTGCAAAATTTGCAGTTTCTCAAAAAGCTTAACATAAATTTACCATGCAAGCCAGGAAGTTCACTCCAAGAGCAATGGGAACATACATCCATACAACAGCTTGAACTTGAGTGCTCACAGCAGCATTATTTATAAAAGTACCAAAGTAGAAACAATCCAAATCCAAACCTCAGTCAACTGAGTATGGATAAATAAAATGTAGCATATCCATACAATGTAACACTATTTAGCAATAAAAAGGAACAAAATACCAGGGTGCCTGGGTGGTCCCCACCTTGAGTGTCCAACTCTTGATTTCTGCCCAGGTCATTATTCATTGGCTCTGGCTCCACGCTGAGTGTAGAGCCTGCTTAAGATTCTCTCCCTCTGCCCCTCTCCCCTACTCGCATTCTCTCTCCCTCTAAAATAAACGTTTTTAATGTTTATTTATTTTTGAGAGAGAGAGAGAGAGAGAGAGAGCACGAGCAGGAGAGGGGCAGAGAGAGAGGGAGACACAGAATCCGAAGTGGGTTCCAGGCTCTGAGCTGTCAGCACAGAGTCTGACGCGGGGCTCGAACCCATGAACCGTGAGATCATGACCTGAGCCGAAGTCGGACACAACCGACTGAGCCACCCAGGCGCCCCTATTTAAAAAATAAAATTTCTTTAAAAAAAGGAAAAAAATACTGACACAGGCCACAACTTGGATGAACCTCGGAATTGCTATGCTAAAGTAAAAAAAAGCCAGGCACAAAAGACTACGTATCGTATGATTCCATTCACGTGAAATGTCCAGAAAAGGCAAAACTATAGAGGTAGAATGCAACTTTGCGGTTGCCTGGATCTGAACTGGGCACAGGAACTGACTGCAAACAGGCACCAAGGATCTTTCTGGGGTGATGGAAATATTCTAAAACTGGATTGTGGGAATGGCTGCACAGCCCTGTGAATTTACTAAAACTCACTGAACTGTAGATTTAAAACAGATAAAGTTCATGGTAAGTAAATTATACCATGAAACCTCTAGTTTTTAAGAGGTCTTAATCAATTCCTGTGCAAAATATCTCACACAAGGTGAAGGAGGAATCCCAGATGGGTCTGCTCCACAGCTTCCCCCGCGTTCTGTTCTCGGCCAAGGACACCTGAGCGCCTCTCTCCGCACTAAGAGCTATTTCCTGCAGCAGCTGGGTTCAACTCCTGCACCTTAGTGACTCTGAGCAGCCCCGACTCAGGCCTCCGCGGCAAAGCTCACCTTGCGGAAATACTGTAAGAGCTATAAATACTTTAGGTCCTACGGGAGCCCTGTCACTTGTCTGCCACGGCACCAGTGACCTAGGGCAAGGAAAATTCTATTCCTAGGCACACTGAGTGTCCGTGAGCAGCCTGGTTGCAAGGCATTCTCAGATAATAAATGCTCTTTTGCGGCATGGTTTGGACCCTTAAGACATCCAGGCTCTCTTAAAAGCTAATTCCTGCAAGCTAATTGTAGCCAGTATCCCTGAAAACCAGGATGAAGGCATGTAACTAAAACCGAAGCCCGTTCACCAGGCGGAGGGGCTGGAGAACCTGGTTTTAGAGCAATTCCACCCTTCTCAACCTGGACGGCATCATAAAGCCACCTGATAAGCTTTTTTTTTTTTTTTTTAATGTTTATTTATTTTTGAGAGAGAGATCGAGCAAGCAAGGGAGGGGCAGAGAGAGGGAGACAGAGAATCCCAGGCAGGCTCCACACTGTCAGATGCAGAGCCCGGCACAGGGCTTGAACTCACCAACCATGAGATCATGACCTGAGCCAAAATCAAGAGTTTGATGCTCAACCGACTGAGCCACCCAGGCGCCCCTGCTGGTAAGCTTTTTAAAAATACTATATACCTGGGCACCTCCGCCATCTCGCTCCTGCCCCGCCCCTGTTCTCCCCCTCCCCCACCCCCCCTCACCTCCCCAGATTCTGGATCTGACTGGCCCAGAATGTGGCCAGGGCATCAGTATTTTTTTTAAGCTCTGCAGTGATTCTCCGGTGCATCCAGGGCTCAGAGTTACCAACTTCAGAAGGAAATGGTGTCAAAACAAGGTCTTCCTTCCATCCGTAACACTCGAGCCTTACAACACTTCTCCCTGATGCCTGGGGGGCTCAGTCGGCTGAGCGTGTCCGACTTCGGCTCAGGTCATGATCTCACGGCTCATGAGTTCGAGCCCCACGTCGGGCTCTGTGCTGACAGCTCAGAACCTGGAGCCTGCTTCTGATTCTGTGTCTCCCTCTCTCTCTGCTGCTCCCCCTCTCATGCTCTGTCTCAGAAATAAATAAACATTAAAAAAAAAATTTAAAAACACTTCTCCCTGAACCAGGGCCTTCTCCTTATCTAGTAAGAGCAGCGGCACAAAGCCAGCCGACGTGGGACCCCAGGATACTGTCATTTGCAGTGTAGATGCTGCCAGTGTATATGAGTTTATCCCAAATGGGTTCATGTTAAGGGAATTGACCCGTACATCCTTAATCATAACACCTGAAAGAAGAGGTAATGTAATTACGTAACCAGAAGTGGAGAGGCTAAAAGAAAAAGGCAGTCTTTTTTAGCCACATTTAAGAACTTCTCAAGACCAAGAATAAAACCAATTAGGACCCAGTGCAATAGGAACACAGTATTAAATATTAAAGGCAATCAAACATTAATCTTAGACCTGAGTGATCATGAGAATGTAGGACAGCGCTGTCTGCGGACCTGAGTGGACAAAAAAGCTTTGCGGATGAGGCACAGCTCTAGCTGGGCTTTGCAAGACTGACAGAATTTCAACTGAGGACATAAAAGGACAATAAAAAATTATCACCAATAACAATCATTGCAATAGTGCTTACCCTAAAGCAGGCACTCCCGAGCATCATTTGGTTCTGAACCTCACAACCACCTTATTTTACAGATGAGGATATGGGGGCTTGAAGGAGTTTTAAAACATGCCCACACTCCCAGTCCACAAGCAAAGCTGGACCCCATGTAACCTGACTTCAGAATCTGGGCACCCAGGCCACAGCAGAGAAACAGACAGGAATCCATCACTTGTGTGATACCGCGCACGGAATCCACTATGCCAGGAATGCCGGGCCTTTGTCACCAGGGCGCAGAGGAGAAAACTGCCCAAATGGGACAAGGTCAGACCATCCACGTGGCTCTGACACGCCATGGCCCAGAAAGAGGGGGTACCCCAGATATTAAGCCAGCTGCAAGCGGGATTTCCCGTTTCAGAAATGCAAGACAAGACAGGCATCCGAAGAAGCGAGTATGAGGAGGGAAGCACAGGTCTGGAGACTTGCAGGGGGTGGGGTTTGGCCGGGGGGCTGTGGGAAATAGCGAGGGCTGGACCAGCAAGGAATCGCTGCTGAGCATCAGTCTGTGTCCTTCCCATCAGGGACCCTCCAGAATTGTGTGAGGAGCAGGAAAGGCAGAGACCGTGAGAGGTAAGTACACAGGCAGTTCACAGGGACGACATGAAAAACTGCTGAGCGTGCCTTCCTTGGCTTAACCACGTGTTTCAAAATGCCTCGTTGTAAAGTGACCGACTGTGTCACCGGGTGCCCAGTGTATGTTTTCATCCCTGGGAGCACACCCAGGTGAGTGTCTGCAAAAGGCATACGGACGTGGGATCTCTGCCTGCAAGGAACAGACGATCTTGCTGGAAAGAGAGGGAATAGTACTTATGAGTGATCTCCTTGCGTCATTGGAACCCAATTAAGAGAAGTCCCAGAAGAAAGGGGAAACAAGGAAGGAAGCAAGCAAGGAAAAGAGGGAGGAGCGGGGGAGAAGGAAGGAAAGGCAGAATGAAAGAGAGGAAGGAAGGGAAGGAGAGAAGGGAGAGAGAGAAGGAGAGAGAGGGAGAGAAAGGAAGAAGAGAGGGAAGTTCACAGAAGACGTTCATTCAGGGGGACGGCCATCAAAGCGTGAATCACATACGATCTGCATCAGAATCGCCCGAGACGCTTCGCAACAGGACAGACTCTCTGAAGTGGGACTTCAGAACTGAAGCCATCAGAGGAATTGCCTGGAAGGAATCTGGGGCACTCTGAAGTCCAAAAACTACTAGTGTGAGCATTGCCTGTGGTCAGTCCACACGCTCAACGCCTGGACCTGCCCCTTCGTCTCCAGCTACAGACCATACAAACAATCTCATGTTCGGGTTGGTGGGCCCGAAGCTGCGCGAACTCTTATGCCATCAGATAAAGATGAGACGACACTTACAGTAAAGTACGGTTCTCGGAGCGAGGCAGACTCCAATTCAAATCCCACTCCCACTTCTTCGCAGCCACAAGACTTTAGGCAAATTACTTAAACCCACGAAGCGTCAGGCGACTCATCTTAAAACCCTCAAGAGACTGTTGACAGTGATCATCGGGCAGGACCCACTGCTGCCTCGCAGCTCACTGCCTTTCGTTGGCTGACTTTGAAGACCGGACTTCTTAGAAGTATTCTTTGAGTGCTAACCCTAGTTAGACATCAAAACTGCAATGCCCTTAAGCATTTCGTCTGTTTGATCTTACTCATTCCTTAGAACATTCTCCTGACATCATGGCCTCCAAGCTATCCCACATGCATTTCTATCAGAAGCATACACACACACACACGCACACCTGTATACCCTCTTTATTCTTGTAAACCCACATACATCCTTCAACATCCCATTCAAGCATCACCTCTACTTTAAAAACTTCCCAGACCCCAGACCCTTGCCCCACGTCAACCATACCCACCGCCTGTGACTGCTCACAGAAACTGAATGAGCTCCACAGGTCTGATCTCACCATATTCTGATGACTGATCTTCTGCTGTCTCTCCCCACTGGACAATGGTTTCCCCAAGGGCTAATACTTACTGATCTCTGTAACCCCAGCACTGAATATCATGCCTAGAATGCAGAAGCATTCCATAATTTGTTAATATATTCCATATGTAAAATGTGAAATTATGAAACTGATTTCTTACAGTGTTACAACTTTCTACTCATACCATTGTTTTCAAAAGCCAGTGTCAGGGGTGCTTGGGTGGTTCCCCTGGTTGAGCGTCCAACTTCAGCTCAGGTCATGATCTCACGGTTCATGAGTTTGAGGCCCACGTCGGGCTCACTGCTGTCAATGCAGAGCCTGCTTCAGACCCCCTGTCCCCCTCTCTCTCTGCCCCTCTCCTGCCCATGCTCTCTCTCTCAAAAATAAATCAAAACACTTTTTTAAAAAGCCAGTTTAAGTCAGAGAAAAAAAAATAATCACTCTGGTTTAGTTTATTGGGGTTTTGAACAATCTGAATCAGAGCCACTCAGCTTGATCCCCCCACCTTATTCATTAGATTTGGCTCTGAATTACAGAATCCGCTCTGATAAAAGGAAGATTTCCCACCATCAAACGTGTTAACAAGACAGTCTCTGACTCTGAAGGCAATTCAAGTCAATGCAACAAATACTGATCAAGTATAAAGCACTAAGATAGACTCTAATTTGTAATTCTACAAAAAGAACACTTCCTGGGGTGCCTGGGCGGCTGAGTCAGTTAGGCATTGTGAGTTCAAGCCCTGCATCAGGCTCAGTGCTAACAGCTCAGAGCCTGGAGCCTGCTTCCTATTCTGTGTCTCCCTCTCTCTGTGCCCCTCCCCTGCTTATTAAAAAAAGAGAGAGAGAGAATACTCTGGGGCACCTGGGTGGCTCAGTTGGTTAAGTGTCCGACTTCGGCTCAGGTCATAATCTCGCGGTGCATGGGTTCAAGCGCCACGTCGGGCTCTGTGCGGACAGCTCAGAGCCTGGAGCCTGCTTCAGATTCTGTGTCTCCCTCTCTCTGCCCCTTTCCTACCTCTCTCTCTCTCTGTCTCTCTCTCTGTCTCTCTCTGTCTCTCTCTGTCTCTCTCTCTCAAAACTAAATAAACATTAAAAAAATAAAAAAATAAAAGCATACTTCTAAAGTCATAACATTCCAGACAGAACTTCCCAAGGTGCTGACCTCCTGGTTGACTGACAGGCTCTTCCCCAGACCATCTGTGGGTGTCTGCCTTGCTGTGCAAACCCAAATTGCCCCCTTTATGAATCGCTGTCCACGACGTTTTCTTGCCATTTGCTATGACTGAGCTCACCTTTTCCATTCCAACCATCAATGGTCACGTTTCAAAAGTCTACTTAAATAACAGCTATCATTTCTTGAGTGGATCTATGTGCCAGGCACCCTAGTAGAGGTTTTACGTACACACAATCACTTTAAATCCCAGCAACACTATGACACAGGTACTAAAAGCACCTCATTTCACACACGGAACGTAATACGTGGTGGAGCCAGACGTGACTTCAGAACCCACGGTCTCAGCCACAGAGGTGCACACCTGCCCAAGCTCGTTAAATATTCGCACACTACCCTGCAGATGAGGTATTATTCTGCCTTCCAGATGAGGAAACCGAGGCTCCGGCAGATGAATTCCAAATTACTTAAGCCGCTCCAGTGACTCGCACGTCTTCAGCTCTGTGCTGGCTGCTGTGTTGCCAACACAGAAAAAACCGCAGCCCACCAGGAGAAGGGCAGGGCTCAGAGGCGCCTGGAGACGGGCCCCTGACATACCATCAAGCCTTGCCAGTGTATCCATTGTCCTCAGTCACAGGACGTATTAAACTGCAAGTTTTACTTTAGCTAGTTCGACTTCTCTTTTTAACTGCTGCTTGCAATTCAAACAGTCCTCTCTCATGCAAAAATGAACAGCACAGGTGAGACCATAAGGCAATGCGGTTGACTTTTTAAAAACTCCCGTACTGGGGCGCCTGGGTGGCTTACTCGGTTGAGCGTCTTGACTCTTGATTTCAGCTCAGGTCATGATCCCAGGGTTGTGGGATCGAGCCCCGTGTCGGGCTGTGTGCTGACAGCATGGAGCCTGCTCGAGATTCTCTCTCTCCCTCTATTTGCCCCTCCCCCAATCCTGTCTCCCTCTCTCTCAAAAGTAAACAAATAAACTTAAAAAAATAAGGTAAAAAATAAAAACTCACGTACCGAAGTTTATTTAGCCAAATGAAAACAATTCCTTTTGAAAGAGTCATTTTAGGGGAAAGGAAGTTGCCAATAAATACGCAACCGAAGGGCAGAAGGTTTACGTCCTTACCAGTTACAAATATTTGTAATTACAGTATTAATCAAGCACTGAGCAGTATCTTGGAACAAGCAATGTACATCATTGGCAAGCACACTTGCCTCATGCCGCAGAAAGAAGTCACTCAAGGGACAGGAAAGAAAAGTATTTACTCCCATGGGGCGCCTGGGTGGCTCAATCGGTTAAGCGTCTGACTTCGGCCCAGGTCGTGATCTCACCGTTCGTGAGTTCGAGACCCGCGTCGGGCTCAGTGCTGGCAGCTCAGAGCCTGGAGCGTGCTTTGGATTCTGGGTCTGTCTCTCTCTGCCCCTCCCTCACTCATGCACTGTCTCCTTCTCCATCAAAAATAAACATTTAAAAAGAGAAAAAAGTATTTGCTCCCACTCGCATTCAAACTACAGGGTGTTGCTCTCTCAGTCAGCACGTGGATGCCCCATTCTGGACATTAGTGACTAATCGATGTCCTGTCCGTGAACCAACAGCCTTGAAACCAGCAGATAAAATACCAATTCTCAGCAAAATTAGACCCGAAGTGCCCAGACAAGTCATATGCCAGAGTCTACCTTTGGCCTCAGATTTTCCTATTCCCAACCCTGACTGGGCTGAGACGCACTATATCCTCTCCTGGGACAAGGTCAGCAGTTCAGCTAAGGCAGCACTTTTCCAGCACATTTCCATCCCTGGCTCCCGACCCATGGCCGGCACTGCCGCCCAGGCTATTACACCAGTGGAATTGAGTCATAAGACCACGCTTACTCACCACGAGCGATGAAATGGGGGGAAACTGCAAAAAAATAATTCTCCCTTTAGAGCTTTGCTACTTCTCTTCCTGTGAATAAAGTGATATTTGTGATCATTATGTAATCAGGGAAGGATCATATTAACACCAAGAAGAATTTCCTGGGTTTAAGAAGAAAATAAGGACTTCCGAAGTAAAGACCCTCAGAATTCAACTCTGAGGTTCTTGCCTCAAGCCTGTCTGTGACCTCCGCCAACGGAGCTGAGGAAGTGAGGGGGATGCTTCCCCTGGCCCATTTCTCTACAAGTTCTGGTTGCTGCTGTTGAGCTGGGACTAAGCACACTGTTGGCCCCTTTTCCCCTGCACAGGAGAGAGTGAAAACCCGGACTCACGTCTTGGGCTTTTAGCTCTTATAACACCCATAAAGCTGTGGAGAGATGCTGAATCCAAAGAAAGAACAAACCGGCCTTCAAAGAAATCTTAAAAGCAATTAAAATCTTAGCTGGAATTTTCTTTAAAGGACACCCAGTGAGCATTCCATTCATCATCATCATCATCATCATCATCATCATCATCATAAAACTTCTCAGGACTGTCCTTCCCTATCCGTTTCCTACTCTCTCTCTCAGAGAGCACAGACGTGCCATTCCACACTCCCCCTCTGCCCAAACACGCTCTCTCAGACCTCGGCTAGCATTTGCTGTCATCCCCCTTCTGGCTTTGCTTTCTGGAATGCTCTTCTTTCCCTTGAGGACTGCTGTGCCCTTGCCAGGGGGCCCATCCCTCAGCCCCACTGCCTCCTTAAGATGTGATCCCACACATCGTGAGCAAAAGCGGCCACATATCCAAGAAGCCTACTTCCTCTTGCAAGGCAGGGGGAAAAGGAAAGCTTCTGAATGTGAACACGTTGTAGGTTTTTTTCGTCTTTATCTCACTTGCCCACCAAAATATAGACTTAAATGTATAGAAGGTGGATGATACCCGAAGTCGGATGACCTGGATTGTCTTAGTCACTGTGTGTGAGACCTTGGGGCAACGAACCTAAACTTTCTGGCCTCAGTCTATAAAATAAAGTAATAAAGTAAAGTAATAAAGTATTTTATCTATAAAATAAAGTGACAGTGGGGCGCCTGACTGGCTCACTTGGTTAAGCATCCAACTCTTGATTTTGGCCCAGGTCATGATCCCCGGGTTTTGAGATCGAATCCCATGCTGTTCAGGGCAGAGCCTTCTTGGGATTCTCTCTCTCCCTCTCTCTCTCTGCCCCTGCCCCACTCCCAGTCACACTCTCTCACACGTGTTCTCTCTCACCCTCTCAGAATAAATAAATGAACACTAAAAATATATATATATGGTGGGGCACCTGGGCGGCTCAGTTGGTTGAGTGCCTGACTCTTGATTTCAGCTCAGGTCATGATCCCAGGGTCATGGGATCAAGTCCTGCATCAGGATCTGTGCTGACAGCGTGGAGCCTGCTTGAGATCCTCTCTCTCTCTCTCTCTCTCTCTCTCTCTCTCTCTCCCACCCATGTGCTCTCTCTCTCTCTCTCTTTCTCTCCAAAAGAAAATAAATAAAAATAAAATAAAATAAGAAAATGAATTTTAAGAAACTTGGGAAGGGGCATCTGGGTGGCTCAGTCGGTTAAGCATCCAACTTCAGTTAGATCACCATCTCATGGTTTGTGGGTTTAGGCCCCGCACTGGGCTCTGTGCTGACAGCTCGGAGCCTGAAGCCTGTTTTGGATTCTGTGTCTCCCTCTCTCTCTCTCCCCATCCCCTGCTTGTACTCTCTCTCTCAAAAATAAATAAACATTAAAAATTTTTTTTTAAAATTTCGATAACAATAATGTTTTCATCACAAGGACATGATGATGATGATAAAGTGAGAAAATATGCTTTGTCATAAGAAATAACAAGAAAACTCTGAAGTACATACTCCTCAAACTCATGAACCCTGAGATCATGACCCGAGCCTAAGTCTGATGTTTAACCGACTGAGCCACCCAGGTGCCTCTGCTGGCTTCAATATTTTGCACTGCTTTGGATATTATATATGGATCATTCTCAATCATTATAGAAGGTTTAAGAAGATACTTAGAGATATAAAATGGCCTGTTTTCCAGATTGTCCACTTTTCTGAAATAGACTTTTTTTGGTTATTTGCTTTTTTTAACTGAAGTTGAGTTGACCTACAATGTTATGTTAGTGTCAGGTGTACAATATAGTGATTTGACAATTCTGTACACTACTCAGTGCTCACCACAATAAATGTAGTCACCATCTGCCAAGTTTGTCACTCTTCACAATCTTGGCTAGGATATTAAAGATTAGCTACCTTCGCCTGTGTCGTGAGTCACCTGATTCTACCAACCTGTTTGGGTGAATTCCATAAAGCAGAAGCCAAAATCTTTAGACCACCAATTCTAAATCTAAATTCCTAATTCTCAGACTCACACTCCACATAAAATTTCCAAACTATAGCTTATCCATAGCACAAGAGGTATTTCTGACCTGATCCCCTTTTAAAAAGAGACTCCTATTCATTTTGAATTCTAGAAATCAAGATTCTCCTGTCCTCAAGTTTCTAATGAATAGCAGGCAAAGGCATCAGACACAGATTATAACAGGGCTAAGTTAGAAGGGACAAAAGCGTGGAACCCAGGACCAAAGGAACAAAGAATTAAGGAAAAGTCACTAGAGTGCTTACACAAAAATACCAAATCTATTCCTTCTAAAATAGATGAAAAAGATTGTGAGCCTCTGTGGATCCAATGCCTTCTGGTGAAAAAGATTCCAAAGTGATCCCTTCAGGTTCTATGTGGAAAGGTGCCGGTGTGGATAAGTCAGAGCTTGGGTGAAAGGGGCCCAAAGAAAGGGAGGACGCAACCACAAAGTGATATGCAAGCTAATGGAGGGTGTAGCACATAGGACCTTCATTTTTGAGCTTCACATTTGGTATATAGGTACCTATGGACCAGGTCAAAGAAGAACCAGGCTGCTCCTGGTCTGGAGCTCCTACTCCAGAAAGGCAGCTGGCGGTGGGTATCTTTTCCCACCCCCAACCCTGGATTGGAGGAGCCCTGCCTTTTAATGGAGATGTAGCGTTCACCTTGATTCACAACTTCCTATTGGCTAGCTCATCACTGGACTGAGGGAAGAAGATGTATAAGAAAGATGAGGAGAGGCAGCTGGGAAGAGATTTTTAATAAGACTATTACTGAATTGCTCTCTGCCAGATTCCATGCCCAGCAGATAATCAGCAACAAATTTAATTTCCCTGGGTCTTCTATAATGAAGATATGCTATCTTCTGTAGGACATTCAAGTTTAAATAGGTGGATTGTCTGAAGCACTCCCAAATTCTGGATAACCCCAGGATCTCCTTACGTGAGAGTTTTCCCTTAGATTATCCACACCATCATCAACAACAGTAGCTAAAAAGGATATAAGAAAACCTGGATTCCATTCCCAAAGAGGCATTTAACTCTGCTCAAGCTGGTAAGAAACTAAGAGCTCCAACTGATCATGTGCTCAAATTATAAGACTTAAACTTGACAACGAAACCCAAATAAACATAACACCATAAGACATTTTCCATTGATCCCTCCTTTGAGTTCCCTGCATTTTGCTTAACATGATGCTCACCATGTGTGGCTAAGAAAAGACAATACCCTCAAAGGCAGAGAAAGCTCAAGAGACCTGTCTATGGGATAATAGGCTCAGCTGTGGAAACTCCACACTCCAGATTGAATTTCACAAGCAGGACAGGCAGGCACCACCAAACTGGGTCCAGCGTCATGGCTATGGCTTCTGCTTCTCTAATCCGGTTTCGTCTATGAGTCAAGGGAAAACCTGGAAATGTTATACTAAGCATGAAGGCGTTTCCAAGAGACCCAGGATGCCATCCCCAAAGAAGTACCTTTTCCTTTTCCTTTATCTACCCACCTTCAAAGAGTGATCACATAATGGGACACCTGAGTGGCTTAGTCGGTTAAGCATCTGACTCTTGGTTTCAGCTCAGGTCATCATCCCACGGCTCATGAGATCAAGCCCCAAGTTGGGCTCTGTGCTGACAGCACAGAGCCTGCTTAGGATTCTCTCCCTCTCTGCCCCTCCCCAAGTTGCGCTCTTGCTCTCTCTCTCTCTCTCTGTCTCTGTCTCTCTCTCTCTCTCTCTCTCTCTCTCTCTCTCTCACACACACACACACACACACACACACAAAATAAATAAATAAGCTTTAAAAAAAAGGTGATCACATTAAATGACTCAAGAATAACCTAATAGGATGCTGAGATGCTCCAGACAAAAGTCCAGTAGATTTTTCCCCAATAGGAAAATTTAGTTCTTTAGAGCATACCTCAAGAATCACATATACTTAATATATGATTAATAATTAAGCCTTCTATTGTAGACATTGACATTAAAAAATAAAATATACAGAGATTGCACAAATCTTGACAGTAATGTCAGTTATCCATCCATCCATTCAGTAAATATTCAACTAAACCAAACATCTTTATTATAAAACACCCATGTGACAAGCAAAATGAGGAATAGAAAAACAGGTAAGAGGGGCGCCTGGGTGGCGCAGTCGGTTAGGCGTCCGACTTCAGCCAGGTCACGATCTCGCGGTCCGTGAGTTCGAGCCCCACGTCGGGCTCTGGGCTGATGGCTCAGAGCCTGGAGCCTGTTTCCGATTCTTGTCTCCCTCTCTCTCTGCCCCTCCCCTGTTCATGCTCTGTCTCTCTCTGTCCCAAAAATAAATAAACGTTGAAAAAAAAATTTAAAAAAAAAAAAAAAGAAAAACAGGTAAGAAATAGACTTTGCCTTCAAAAACTAAGTCAAGACACAAACACAAAAACAAAAATAAAATCAAAACCAAAAAAATAAAGAAAATAAAAATATAATAGAAAGTAGAAAAAAAAAAAAAAAAAAACAGAAAGTTATTGCCCTGAGAGGGGTAAAGTGCCATACTCATCTGAGCTCAGAGAAACCTGAAATAGTTCCTGGTGGAAGGGGTCAAGAAAAGCTTCACAGAGAAAAGAGTATTTCAGATGACCTTTGAAGGATGGGTAAGATTTCAACCTGAAAGATGAAAGAAAAGTGCATCCAGCTGGAAAGATTGGCCTAACCAATGGATCTGAGGAGGCCAACACAGAAAACAAGACATTTTTCAGTCTGGCTGGAAAATACGTTGCGAGGCATATAAAGCAGAGGGGGGAAAGTAGGAAAGTAAGCTATAACTATTTCACAGATGGCCTTCAATAAGAATTTGGAATTTGTATTGTAAATAATGAAAAGCCACTGAAGGTTCTCAGCTCAGGAGTGGCGCCGTGAGACTTCAGAACATAGATTAGAGGAAACTGCAACCAGAGGCAAACAGACAAGTCAGGATAGAAATATGATGGTGTAGATTAAAAAAAAAAAAAAAAGATCCGGGGTTTCAGAGAGGGTGTGAAGAGGAAGAGGTAGGCAAGAGAAAGGTTGAGTCAGGGTCAACGGGATTTGCCATCGGTGGTCATGTGGGACCAGAACATCAAAGACCATCCTGACGTATGCATTCTGGATGTCTGAGAAGATAGTCATATTATCAACAGAAACACAACTTAGGGGGTGACAAAGCCTGTGGAGCCCCTAAATGTTTATGTTTGGCCATCAGATGGCATTGTGGAGCTGGTGCCAGGAAGACACTCAGGGGAAAATACAAAGGTCTCATTCAGGTGGCTCAGTCGGTTGAGCATCCAACTTTGGCTCAGGTCATGATCTCATGGTTCATGGGTTTGAGCCCCATGTCGGGCTCTGTGCTGACAGCTCAGAGCCTGGAGCCTGCTTCCGATTGTCTCCCTCTCTCTCTGCCCCTCTCCTGCTCGCTCTCTCTCTCTCTCTCTCTCTCAAAAGTAAACATTAAAAAAGCAACGGTTTCATTCAGTCCGGTTACTTCACCCCCCTGTGATATTTGCCACCATGGACCCCTCTCCCCTTGAAATTCTCCTCTTGGCTTTCTGGACGATACGCTTTCCTTGTTTTCCTCCTCCCTCCAGGCAACTCCAGTCTGGGCTCTGTGAGCTCGTCTGCTGCTACCTGTCCCACGAGCATCTTCCACAGAGCTCCCCCCTTAGTCCTTCTCTCATGTTCCATCCTGTCCCTGAAAGGCCTGTGTGCTGTTGTCTAACTTCACCTCTGTGCAGGCGGCTGCTGTAGAAGGCCGTGGTGGGGCGTTCAGGCTCTGAAAGCAGAATGGGCTCAAATCCCAGCTCCACCCCCTGCTGGGCAAGCCAATGTTGGACAAGTCACTGTATCTTGATCTTCGTCACGTGCCAAATGTGTTTATAGGGTTGTTAAAAGGATTTAAGGTGAGAGTGTGTACAGAATCTGGCACATCCTAAGTCTTCAGTAAATGGTAATTATTATTAACCAAAATGTGTAACTGCAAATCTAATCTCTCTCCTGATGGGCAGGTCCATACAGTCAGGCGTCCCTGGGCCAGATCCCCCGAAGTCAAAGCGACTACACCATTTTCTCACCTCCCACAACCCTTTGTTACAAACATTCATCCAGTCGTCTGAATCCATAGCCTAATGGGACTCAACCCATATCGCTCCCACCTACCTCCCCCCCAACATCCGTTTCTCATCAAATCCTATAAAATTCCAAAGGATTCAACATGGCATAAAACGCCCATTGTTATCTCACCTCCACCTCCCCGTCCAAGCTCATCTCCCACCCCTCCCTCTCCTGCCCCATATATTTACACATTCTGCCCCCGCTTCATACAAAGGTGCTTACCATTCCTTGCAAACATCAAGTAATCTAATATAAATGTCTTTACACGTTTCTTTCCTCTGCCTGAAATGTCCTTCTTCCCGACTCCCACGCCCAATCTATTTGCCTTTAAAGGCTTGGTTTGTGGCATCTCCCTATAAAGCCTTTCCTGGCCACCAGTGGGCAGTTCAATGCCTTTCTCTCTGCTTCTGTAACAAAGTGTGTGCCCCTATTGTGGTACTCACCACACTGGGATTTTGACTTGCTTGTCTCTCTTCTCCAGGAAACTGTAAGGAGCTTACAGGCAAAAAACCGTCTTATTCAGTGCTTAACTCCCCTCTCCCTGATCAGCACGCAGAAGGTCCTTAAATGATTTCATATATTAGTGAATAACTGAATAATCCGACAAAACAAGATAATCCTAGATGCTTCATGTTCCCCCCCTCTTTTGTCAGCAGGGTTAATCATAAAATGCATGTAGCTTGACTTCAATTCAGAAGTTTTTTCTGGTTTAGTCCATGCCTCTATAACAACCAATAGTTTTCTATCCTATTACCCAACACACGTATCTTTTAAAGCTAATGGTTGGATTTTATTTTCTTCTTCGTGATTTTCTGCATTTTCCAAATGTTGTTCTCTTGATCCATACCAAATCAGCCACCTGACAAAAATCAGGAAATGTAAAGGAAAGTCTGAAAGAAGTCTAAGTCTGCAAGTATGATCAGACTCCCTTTAATTCAAATAGTCGAGTAACGAGGAGCCTAAACATTAGTATTCAGAAAGCCAAACCGGCATTGTAGTGGGTGTTGGGGGGGAGGGGCGTGTATGGCAAATTTCAGGTGACGAGATACTAAAAGAAAAAAATAAAAAGCAGAATATTTTTAAAGCACATCCTCCTAATTCAAAGATGATCCCCTAATAAGGGGATGAAAGTGATAAAGTCACTTCCCAGTGCTCACAGTGAACCTACAGGACCAGCATTGGATGCCCATCAGCCTCCCAGACTCCTGCCCTCGACCCGACCCGACAGACACGTTGACTCTGGACCTGAGCAGTCTCCCCCAGTGTCTGAATGAACAGCAGCTCTGTGTCCTGGCCTTCCTCTCACATTCTGGAAGCTGCCATTGTACTCCAGAGTCCTAGACTTTTTGATGAAAAGCTCCCTCTCTCCCAGGTTGAGGGAATGAACCGCAGATAATTGGCAAAGCACAAAAAAAAGGAAAACTAACCCTGAAGACCCAGCAGCTCAGAGATCAGTGGCTTAGACAATGCTACCACCCATTGGCCAAGAACAGAAGTACTGCTGCTCTTTGCGGGGAGTCTGGAGTGACTTAATGGAACATTTCACGTGGATTTGGAACGGACAGTAGCCGAATTGTTGTTGCCATCATTACTGGTGCCTCAGCAATAAGTTTCTGATATTTATACCATAATCACAACAGCAGCAGGCCTATGATTCAGCGCTGCATCAGAAATTGAGGTTCTGGGAATGCGGAGCAGGAAATCCGTTCAGACTTTAAAAGAAGGAGCGAAGGGAGATGAGCAAAGTGCCCTAATGGGAAAAATACATGGAGTCAGAGGCAGACAACACCCGGAGACTTCCACATACTGCACACTGACCGCACGAAGTACAGTCCTATAAGGAATCTAATTTAATCCCCACTAAAATTCTGCAAGACTAGCACTTTTGTGCCCATTATTAAAGTGGGTAAGGGCCAAAGAAGCTACAGACGTGCATAAGCTCACAGCTCAGACACAGCAGGGCTGGTATGAACTCCATTCTACCTGTTCTGTTCCCAAAGCCCATTCGGATTCCATCAGACCACAACCACCTACTCTCACTTCTCAACTTGTTTAGGGCAGACACTGAGTCTACAAGATTGTTTTCTTCTTGTAATCACAATCTCCTGCTGGGGTGTTAAAGAGTCAATGTTTTCGGTTTAAAGGTTAGATGTTGAACAGAGGAATGCACACTCTTGGAAATCTGGTGCCAAGGAATCTCCGTATCCAGAGGAACTCTTTTTTTCCCCGTCTCTCTCTTTCCTGCCCATTTCTCTCTCCCCTATAAAATCCTCTGCCTAACTACAGATACAATCTCAGTTTAAAGCTGCACTGTCCAGTCCAACAGCCACTAGCTACATGCGGTGACTGAGCATTTGAAATGTGGCCAGTCCAAATTAATATGTACTCTACATAGACAAATATATACTGGATTTCTAAGATTTCATACAAAAATAAAAATACAAAATATCTCGTTAATGATTTTTATACTGATTACATGGTAACATGATATTTGTGATATAGTAAGTTAAATAGTTATCACTAAAAATAAATTTCAGAGACTAGCGAACAATACAGTCAGGATGGCTAAAGGTGATCCCAAGAAACCAAAGGGCAAGATGTCTGCTTATGCCTTCTTTGTGCAGACGTGCAGAGAAGAACATAAGAAGAAAAATCCAGAGGTCCCTGTCAATTTTGCAGAATTTTCCAAGAAGTGCTCTGAGAGGTGGAAGACAATGTCTGGGAAAGAGAAGTCTAAATTTGATGAAATGGCAAAGGCAGACAAAGTGCGCTATGATCGGGAAATGAAGGATTATGGACCAGCTAAGGGAGGTCTGGATTCTTCCTGTTCTGTTCAGAATTCCGCCCCAAGATCAAATCTACAAACCCTGGTATCTCCGTTGGAGATGTGGCAAAGAAACTGGGCGAGATGTGGAATAACTTAAGTGACAGTGAAAAGCAGCCTTACAACAACAAGGCAGCGAAGCTGAAGGAGAAGTATGAGAAGGATGTCGCTGACTATAAGTCTAAAGGAAAGTTTGATGGCGCAAAGGGTCCTGCAAAAGTTGCCCGGAAAAAGGTGGAAGAGGAAGATGAAGAAGACGAGGAGGAAGAAGAGGAGGAGGAGGAGGAGGAGGAGGAGGATGAATAAAAAAAACTGTTTATCTGTCTCCTTGTGAATACCTTAGAGTAGGGAGCGCCGTCATTGACACCTCTCTTATTTGAGGCGTGTCTGTTGCCCTCGTTAGGTTTAATTACACAATCGGGTCATGGTCATATTGTAGTCTCTTCAAAGTGCTCTAGAAATTGTCAGTGGTTTACATGAAGCGGCCATGGGGGTCTGGAGCACCCTGAAACTGTATCAAAGTTGTACATATTTCCAAACATTTTTAAAATGAAAAGGCTCTCGTGTTCTCCTCACTCTGTGCACTTTGCTGTTGGTGTGACAAGGCATTTAAAGATGTTTCTGGCATTTTCTTTTTTGAATTTGTAAGGTGGTGTTAACTCTATGGTTATTGGCTAGAAATCCTGAGTTCTCAACTGTACATATCTATAGTTTGTAAAAAAAAAAAAAAAAAAAAAAGGACAGAACAACCGAGACAAAATCTTGATTGATGCTCCTTGCGTGGCTTGAGGCTGTGGGGAAGATGCCTTTTGGAGGGGCTGTAGCTCAGGGCGTGCACTGTGAGGCTGGGCCTGTGGACACTGCAGTGGGCATCTGTTTAGCTTCAGGTTGTCTTGTTTCTGTATATAGTGACCTAGCATTCTGCTGGCATTCTTAGCTGTGGAAAAGGGGGGGGGTCAGCTGGCATGAGAAGTGTTTGGATCTTTTTTAGTTAAGTGCGGTAGTTTTAAACTGTTTTGAAACAAACCGTAGAACCCTTCATTGTCAGCAAAGCGAAGAGCCACTGCATCAATGAGAGTTCAAGAACCTTCTGTACTAAACACAATTTGCAACGTTCTGTTATTTTTTTGTATGTTTAGAATGCCGAAATGTTTTTGAAGTTAAATAAACAGTATTACATTTTAAAAAAAAAATAAAAAATAAAAAAAAAAAATAAATAAATTTCACCTGTTTCCTGTTTACTTTTCAATGGGACTACTAGAAAATGTTAAACCACAGATGCAGAAAGTCCTCCATTTCTACTGGCTAGCACTCATTTAAAGACATGCAGGGGCACCTGGGTGGCTCAGCTGCTTGGGTGTCTGACTTTGGCTCAGGTCATGATCTCACGGTCTGTGAGTTCGAGCCCCACGTCGGGCTCTATGCTGACAGCTCAGAGCCTGGAGCCTGCTTCGGATTCTGTGTCCCCCT
This sequence comes from Prionailurus viverrinus, assembly GCF_022837055.1. Classification (NCBI taxonomy): domain Eukaryota; kingdom Metazoa; phylum Chordata; class Mammalia; order Carnivora; family Felidae; genus Prionailurus; species Prionailurus viverrinus. Next base: position 57,859,864 of record NC_062577.1, on the reverse strand, counting down.
CTCTCTCTGCCCCTCCCCTGCTCATGCTCTGTCTCTCTTTGTCTCAAAAATAAATAAAAACATTAAAAAAAAATTAAAGACACGCAAACATGCTTTTGTAAATAAAGACATTTCATACCTTAATTAGTACAAGATAAGAGCATGAAACCAAAATCTATTTCTTCCTCAGCTGATAGAAAACTACCACCTGATGTTCAATTAAGACAGCTATAATTATTAACCAGGAGTTTCACGTTGTGAAGAAACTAATGAAGCCAGATTTGCTCTGATTGTGTGTCTTACGGGTGACTGACTTGTTCACTAATTATCCCAAAGTTTTTATCCTGCAAACTGCATTAATAATAGTGTAATTTATATTCTAGGAGCATGTGCCCAATAGGGCTCAACAAAGAACTTCACATCTTATGTCAAGGAAAGTAGGGCTGTTACCAGTGTTCCTAAAGCTGTGGAATCGTCTCATCCCTGTTGAGCTCAACACCTTCAAAGTAGAGGGAAATCTCATCGTAAGCAAGACCAGTCATACCTTAAGAGGAAAGCAATTCAGCTTCCAAGGTTCCCTCCAGGCTAACTGACTAAGGGTTCTTGGCAGCTTTTCCTTATCTCATCAAAAAAAAAAAAAGCAACAACAACAAAAACCCTGGAGGGATGCCTGGGTGGTTCAGTCGATTAAGCATCTGACTTCGGCTTGGGTCATGATCTCACCATACATGGGTTCAAGCCCTGCATGGGGCTCTGTGCTGATGGCTCAGAGCCTGGAGCCTGTTTCAGATTCTGTGTCTGCCCCTCTGCTACTCGCACTCTGTCTCTGTCTCTCAAAAATAAGTAAATAAATGTTAAAATTAAAAAAAAAAAAACCTGGAGAAAAATGGCCTTAGAGAAATCGACGAGCCAATGAACTCCTAAAAACAAGATATATTCAAAGTTCCAACCAAAGATTTATAGGACAGGTCTAGTCAATGGCTCTCCAGGATGACAAACTACTGGTGCAAACCACTAGGAGTTCCCTCCTGTACAGGGCCCTCAGAACAATGGTGACTTGGGGGGCACCGAGGTGGCTCAGTCGGTTAAATGACTGACTTCGGCTCAGGTCACGATCTTGCAGTTTGTGGGTTTGAGCCCCACATCAAGGCTCTGCACTGACAATATGGAGCCTGCTTGGAATTCTCTCTCCCTCTCTCTCTCAAGATAAATAAATAAACATAAAAAAAAAAATAGTGACCCGGGACTAGAACATCAGCAAGGGTGAGGGCCAACAAGAATGCCCCCTGCCTGCCCAACAATTTTGAAGAGCCTCCTCTTGCCTTGGACCAGGCTCTGTGTCCATCATGATGCTGAGTTTCCAGACAGGGGGAGGCTGGGCTAATTGATTTCTCAAGTTCACCTTCAAAACCAGACTCTGATCCTCTGGTCTCCACAGAAAGGAACACACCCAACAAGTTAAATTGAAGTAAAAAGAAATACCCTTGGCCTGAGGTCTCCTAGGAGTCCATTTGAACAGTCCACAAAGCAAACTCAACAGAGATCTTCTGCCAGCTCTTCTCAATTTTCTCTGCTATGTGTGATATTTTCCATGGATCAGACCAGAGATGTTGGTTGTAAATGACAGTCAGATGTTTAAACAATTTTGTTGCTGAAACATGATAATTTCCAGAAGCCCCCTTTCTATACATGGTATCTCTGGGTGAGACCCACCACAAAGAAAATGAGTTGTACAAGAAGAATGGCAGAAGATCTGGAAATTAACCAGGAAACTGGACCACAGCATGCCTCAAACAAAACAAAAAATCATTAATAGGAAACAGGCCAGTTTTTAAGGGTCATGGAAAGAATACACACTGGGTTCTTGGCAACTGGCTATGTTTCAAAGTCAGTAACCTCCAACTTGTCAGGGAGGATTGTGGTTAATGCTGCGAAAGACATGTGCTGAAAGGTTTCTAGTTGCCCCTAAATTCCTGAATTTCTAGTCAGGATATCATACCACACATGTGCAAAACAGAAAAGTCTGGTAAATTTTAAATGGTTCCTGCTGTAAGTAAACTCAATATATAAAATTTTAACTTATAAAATCAATACATTAGGAGGTAATCATCCATATCAAAAAAGAATTAACTTCAACCTCTTTTTAAGTAAATTTTTTCCTATTCAGATATTAGGTTGAATCACACAAAATTGCCAGTTTTTGACTATTTTGACCAAATAAAACCAAAATCCTGGCAATCCCGTGTGGTTCAATCTATACATTTCATTACTAGAAAAATTTTAAGGGAGAACTAGGAATCCCTACAATTTCAAAATAGAGATTTTTAAAGCACTTCCCAAATAACAATTCACGGTCAACAGGAAAACATTTTGTCCCACGATTTCAATTTTGATCTACATAATTTTTCAGTAACATACCTATACCCTGTCTTAATCTGAGTATTACAGGATGTAGTCAGTGATCACCAAGAATCTGGGGAATAAATTTGGCAATGCCTAAAATCATAGTATTAACTCCACATTTATATATTTCCACATTTCAAAGTAGCTTTAATTGAAATCAGTCATTAAGCTACATCCCTAAATCTTTTGTGAAACTGAAACAAAGATGGAAGAAAGGGGGGGGGGGGAGGAAAGATGGACTAATTTCGATTATCAGAAATCTACACATCCAAATGAGGCCTGCGTTCAAAGGCGTCCCCGTGGAACACTATGTATCTCTTCCCAGGTGGCACTATCATATTGCTCGGAATGCTTCCGGAATTACTCTCGGAACTGCCTTCAAATCTGCATAAGAAAACCAGTATATTACTCAACAGTCCTATTTCTCCTTTTCCTTCTTGCTTTCAAATTCCAAACTGGGGGGCGCCTGGGTGGCGCAGTCGGTTAAGCGGCCGACTTCAGCCAGGTCACGATCTCGCGGTCCGTGAGTTCGAGCCCCCCCCCCCCCCCCCCCCCCCCCGTCGGGCTCTGGGCTGATGGCTCGGAGCCTGGAGCCTGTTTCCGATTCTGTGTCTCCCTCTCTCTCTGCCCCTCCCCCGTTCATGCTCTGTCTCTCTCTGTCCCAAAAATAAATAAACGTTGAAAAAAAATTAAAAAAAAAAAATTCCAAACTGGGGTCGACCACTATTAACCTTATTTCACAAACGTGGATCCAATTGGTTTGGGGTTATTTGCTAAATAATACATCACCTGTCCAAACCCGTAGAACGTACAACACCAAGAGTGAGCCCTAATGTAAATGATGGACTTTGGATGGTGATGATGTTCAATACAGGCTTATCAACCATGACAAACGTACCCCCTGGCGAAGAATGTTGCAAACGGCGGAGGCTGTGCACGTGTGAAGGCAGTGGGTATATGGGAAATCTCCACACCCAACTGCGCCGTGAACCTAAAGGTGCTCTAAAAATGACAAAACCTTAATTTTAAAAAAATGACATAGGAATAAAATTAAAAACCTATCTTAGGAATGGGACATTTGTGTACACTGAGGATACCCATGTGCCCACATTCCCTGGTTGTCCCCTTATCCCTCTTCTCCACCATCAGTACCCTCCACCCTCCGAGGAGAAAAAACAGGTGTGTTGTCTTTAAACCAAGGCGATTAGGAATGAGCCGCTGGGGAATGTCCCTAGGGTGGCCAGCCCCAGTCCCACCTAGTGACTTTGGTGTCTTCCTTCACTTTCTGCCTCTACTGACGCATGGGCACACCACTGCGCAGCGTGATGGATTCGTGAAGGAGCCTCTCCACGTGAGAATAACTGCCAACGTTTTCAGAGTTTACTTGAACAATTACAATGACCCATAAGCGAAAAATATTTCTTACGTCCAAGTCAAAGCAAGTGGATGTTCTCTTTGGGGATAAAGGCCAAGAGGTAGAGCTCCTCTCGCGGACAGACAGAGGCGAAGGAGGCCATCCCATCCCCGCGTGCGAAGGGCGTGAGGACCTGGGGTCTAGGGGACCCTGGCAGGCCCGGCCCGGGGCTCTGAGGCACGAGGCTTAGCGTTCTCGCCCGCCGCCAGGAACCCTCCAGCGCGCTCACCCGCCTGGTGGCCGCGACCCTTTTATAGACGCGCGGGGAAGCTGTCCAATGAGCTCAGCCCTCTCTGGGGCGCCCTCCGTGTTCCACCAATCAGGCGCTGCTACGCAATCCCGAAGCTGATTGGTCAGATCCAGGGGGCGGGGTTGGGAAAACACTGGGGCGGGCCCCAGGTGGGAGCGCTCTCGCGGCGCCTAGAGGAGGGAGACTGGTGGTGAATGCGCGCTGTTCCAGTTAGCGTAGGGGCCCTCAATCAGGAGGTCCTGTGCGGCGACGAGAGCGGTTTCAGGGGAACCCGAGGAAGAGAGAGCCCCCTGGCGGGATGCTGGGATGTGGGAAGGGCCCGCGGGCCCCACTCCTGGCTGAGATGGCCTACACCAAGTCTCCGGCTTGCTCCCTGAGTCAGGGAAACAGAACAACCCAATAGTTAATTCTGATAATAACAATCGTCCCTGGGAGGGGACAGTTGCAGCAGGTCATATGAAAGTCTGTGATTGTGTGGGCTCGGAGTTTTCCGAGTTGAAGAAGGAAATGCTTGGTTGTTTGTTTGTTTGTTTGTTTTTCAAAGGAGGAAAATACTGTCAGCAAAACAGTGAAGGCAGTCAGCTGATTGATGTTCTGCAGGCCATTGAGACCTCCTAAAAGGAACGAGGGCTTCCGGAAGAAAGGTTGGACAAAGATAACGGGGGATAACAAAGTGGAAAGAAAAGGGAAGTATTTGAAAACTCTAGAAGAAGAAAGGGAACAGGTGAGTCAGAAAAAAAAAAAAATAGAAGAAAATGAAAAGTCTCTAAGCCTCTGCTCGGTGGGTACCTCACCGTGTTTTCTGGCCCGTCCTCAGGATACCTGAAAAAAGAAAAAAGAAAAAAAAAAAAAAAGCTGCTTACTTATGGAGAGAGCTGAGGCTGATCTAAGTTAGTGCTGCCCCTGAAAATCCAGGAGGTGTGTTTGTCAGGCTCAGGGTTGAGTCAGGAGAACCCAAGCATGCCTGGGTGACCGGGCAAGAATTCTCATCCATCAACATTCAGAGTGTGTACCGTACTGTCCTCAAGAAGCTTCAGAACAATCTCAGAACACAGTCAATCCTTTATTAGATTCACTTGAGTTTCTTCCATCAAAGGCACCTGCCAAGTGGCACTGTGTTTCTAAGCCCTGCAGACTTTGTGTCCTTCTTCTGAAAGCATCCTGTTCTGGGAGGAATAACAATGGTGGGGTTTTTTTTTTTTAAAGCTCCGCATGTGTGACATTTTTGTACTTTGCAAAGTACACTCACCCACTCCCTTCTCTTCTGACACTGTGTCTCCCCAGATGTCCCGTTCCTGCGGAGGCTTTGTGTCCGTTCCCCCAAAGTCGCATCCCCTGGCTCACATCCTTATATTGTTTTTACTGCTTCTCCAAGCTTGTTTCTGATTTCCACAGAGGCTGCTGTGATTCTGAGCTTGCTATACATAAAATTACTTTTCCAGGAACATTATTAGTGAAAGGAAAGATCCCTCTTTTCCATTATGGAGATACACCAGTGCTACTTACCTCTTCGTCCTCTCTTATGAAACCAGCTTTGCTATAATTAACGTTCACTTCCTTGAGCAGCTCTGCCCAGTCACTTCTTCATTTGTTCCTCAGGAATTTCTTGTTTCATTTCTGAATTTCAAGAGGCTGGGACCTGTCTTCATTAGGAGTCTAGCATCTCGTTCTTTACAGAGCTCTCAAATTGGATATCAGAGCGCAGAGCGCTGGAAACAGCAGGCTGGCTCTCTTTAATTTTCTAACAACTAATGTGACAGCTGTCTAGCTTCTAGTGTTTCCTGACTCTTCCTTTCCCCTCTTCGTGCAGCTGACCCACCTTACTGATGTCATTCTGTTAGTATTTAGATGAATTATGCGGCAGGTTTTCAAGCCAGTTGAGGATACAAGGAAGACCGTTAATGTCTAGACCTCAGGTCTATTGGCCTTAGATCCTAGTATCATTTCCCCACATGGACAGGTTGGTGGCGCTGTTCTTTGATTTCACCTCGTATCCATGTAAATGGCTCTCTACCTGCTAAGCCTTCGGGAGGAAAGAATCGAATAGGAATTACCTTCCCCAACTCCAGCTCTTCCGTCCTTTTTTTAAATGTCCAATATTCTGGACTCCCCCTCACACACACACACTTATTCCTGAATCAGTATATTCTGAGTGTTTGGAAGTGAAAGCCTTCCCTTAAAAACACCTGGTCAGGAGACACAGCTGCGTAGGGCAGACTACTCTAGAAACAATAGGGTACCCAGAGGAAGCCCCCGAAGTTCACAGGCAGGTCTGTACCCCATGTCCTAAGCTGAGTGCAGGTTTGAGGGAGACTGTGCACACAAGGGGTCATGAGCACAGGTCCCACCTGTGGCACCTGCTGTCTGGGAGACTCTAAGGGACTCAGCCTCCACCTCTTTGTCTGTAAAAGGGGCAGAATGGAACCAACTTCATAGGGTTGCTGTGAAACTTAAATAGGTCAGCCATATGAAGTGCTTAAAACAGGACCTGGAATTGGAAGTGCTCCATACGTATTAAGTGTCGTTATCATAAAGCCATGATCCCACACCCACAATGGTGTGCCGCCCCCCGTGAGCGTCGCTGACAGAATCGTTCTCCGGGTTCGGACAGTGAAGCGTGGGACTTCTCACACGTCTTCTTTTTGTCGACACCAAATGAACAAACCTTTTAGAATCTCTGAAAGTAAGAGAGTTTTATTTCAGCCCAAGTTAGGACCGCTGCCCGGAAAACACATTCTTCACAAGAAGGAAAGTGCTCTGGAGCATCAAGAGTTTTGAGGGGGTTATAGCCTTTTTACATCTTGGAGAAGCTCAAAAGACTAGAGATTAGCATCTAGGCAGGAGTCATGGGTTTTATCATCAAGGAAAGCAGGGAGCGGGAGCCGTGATCGCTATTTCAAGGACAAGATGGTTTTCCTCTGGGCTACTCTTCACAAAGCAGATGTACAATGCATGCGTGGTGGGGCCGGAAATCAGGCTTTGGGTTTGAACGAAGTTTACATACAGTCATGTCGACTTAGAAAGACATCTAAAACGGCTTCCCTTGTATAGATCAGGCCTCTAAAGAGGTGTTTTTTTTTCTCTCACTACTTTCTTGCCATAGGAGGTACTTGGTGTCCAGAAAGCTTTTGCTTAAACTGTAGAGAAAGCATCGGAATCCGTTTTCATTTCTACTACAGTACAAGGGTGCATATGAATCGTCACCACTGATGCTGGAAATTCCCCGACAGGAGTTCCTCTGTGACCTATCAGCAGCAGCAGCAAAGACATGCACGCGTCCCCCATTTGCTCCCCCGTAGCTGTCGGTGTTCCACGACCAGATGCTCCAGTGCAGCCAAGAGCGCGGTGGGCGCAAAAAAATCAGTGCCCTGAGAGCCACCACTGAAATTAAGTGTTGCTTGTAGGCACCAGTCAAGTGACTTTCTAAGGGGCGGGGTAACATGAACTACCAAGCGAATGAGGTGGAGCGTTTGACGGGAAGTGACACAGTGGCCACACGGTGGCGCAGGATGATGAGCGACTGACTCCGTTCTGCACGAGGGCCCATCATTGATGCCCTTGAAAGCTCTCTTTGCAAACACTCGTGTCTTCTTCCGCATTCCACAATCTGTGGCCTTTTCCCCGCAGTCCCTCTTTCCTTTCGTAATGTCCCAGTTCCCATGGTTACGATGGTGGATTCCTTTTCTCCGGGTTGACCCTGATTGCTGGCCTGTACTCGGCAACCCCCTGCTTCTGGAAAGCGGTTCCTCCAGTGAAATCTGCAAGACCAGTGGAAGCTGAGCAAGGCAGGGGGCAGCCCGACCCCCTCCTCCCCCTCCCCCCTCATTTCACCCATCAGGTTAGGGTCTGGGAGTGCCGCTTAAAGCTGCTGGCATGCTTTATGTCACCTTCACAAATTTCCTGAGTGGCGTCACCCTGAGTTTTTCAGATGATATGATCTTTTACAGAGGACAGAGATGTGGGCATTGAAATTGGGAGAGAACCACCAAACCACCAGGGGCCTTCTCTGCAAAGCCCTGGGTACTGTCCCACTCTGGAAGGAGGCAACCCTACATGGCACCCCGAACTCTGCCTTGATTGTCCCCACATCTGGGTGGATGAGGAGCCCCCCGGGAGGCTCGGACATCTCGAATGGAGAGTTATCTTCTTCCCCGTCTTCCTCAAAATGAAGCCTGTTGTAGAAAGTCCCCGCTGGCTCCAGGAACACGTCAGCCACCACACCTTTGCCGTCTACCCTCTTCAAAACTCAGTTTGCATCAGGGCTTATCCCAAACGTAGATTCATTTAGAAAATACAGCTCACTGATGTGTAACTAAAAATACATAAATACGCCCCCAAAGCAAAGTCTAAACAGATGTCCCACTCTGTCCCGCTTCAGATAAAAAGTGACCCATCTCTTTCAAAGAGGGGGGAGAAGCTGGGCTAAGTAAGAATAAAACATTGGGAAGTGGGGAGAAGAAGGGCATGTTTTGTTTTCTCCTTGAGGGACAGGAGCAAACCCTAGGAGTGGAATGCAGCCGCCTCCAAGGCCCTGGGGGAATGTCCCTGAGACCCTGCACGTTGCTTCCAGCCACTCCCCAGAAGACAGAACAGTGAGCCTGTGCCCTCTACACCATCTGAGAACCCCCTCTCTCCAGGCAGGTGCTGCTTGCATGCACACCCACCCCCGAGGAAAGGGGCAGGGAGCCCCCTCTGTGCAGAGATTCGGGGACTAATAGGAGCTCAGACATGGAAACAGGACGGGAAAAGAGATTTTCTTCAAGAAAACCAGACAAGCAGAGACATGGAAATATGAAAGCAGATTTTACGTCCAGAGAAATAAATACGCTAAATTGATTTCATCGTAACCTCGTGTTATTCCTGTGATAGAACGTGACCCTGGAATGAGAGAATAGAAGTCAAAAGTGCTTTGTGCAGATCAAGCAGCAGAGACGCAGAGAACCTCAATCCCACTCGGGTATCAGGGCTCAGCAAGATACCGTGTCTGTGGTTGTTCAGCAGACACCGAGAGCCTTGGTCAAATACTTGGCAGTAACCGTAATAAAATGTCTCCTGGCTCAGGGGCCCTCACCTATATAATATAAAGTTTCCATAGAGTAGAATTGGGAAGAAGTTTTGTCTCATTTCCTGTGTCACCCAATTCCAGGCCAACCATCTCCATTCCTTCATGGGCTGTCCCAGCCTTGCCACCGGCCACTTTCTATGGTTCCAAACCATTTCCCTGAATCCCAGGACACGGCCAACATACTGGCCTCAGGGAGGCAGGAATGTCTCTACTGTGTCAGTAGCATGAATAAAGACCCCTCCCTTAATCCCATACAGCATCTTTGAGACCAGGCTGAAATATTTGATAGAACTTTACTGACAGCGAGACTGTTGTGTATGAAGCATATGAAAGACAAATGAGGGATTACGTCACATGATCCTATTATCCCCCACCCCCACCCCCATTCTTGAGAACCGAGGTTCTTGGTCACGAAGAAAGGTGACACAAATATAAAAGACAAAGTTAAAACGCTGTGATGCCGAGTTTGAAATAGAGAAGTATCAGGGCACCTGAGTGGCTCAGTCGGTTAAGCTTCTGACTCTGGATTTCAGCTCAGGTCATGATCTCGCAGTTTGGTTTGTAAGTTCGAGCCCTGCGTCGGGCTCTGCGGTGATAGTGCAGAGCCTGCTTGGGATTCTGTCTCTCCCTCTCTCTCTGCCTCTCCCCTGCTGGTGCGCTCTCTCTGTCTCAAAATAAATAAACCTTAAAAAAAAGAAATAGAGAAGTGTCAGTATTAACTTGTGAGCTATTTTATCTAAAATATTCCCTTGCTCTGTCCACTGAAAAGTCCACAATAAAAATGGTCAACTCAGTATCAGTGAACATTCCTAGTGCCAATATTGTGGTCCTGAAATATATTTACTACTAAAACAAAAAAAAAAAAAAACCCATGGCTTCTGGAAAAAAATGGCTGATTCCGGGTCTGAGGCAGGAAAGATAAAGATGAGTCTGGAACACCTCATAGAAAATGAGGAAGTTACAGGGTACCTGGGGGGCTCAGTCGGTTGGGTGTCCAACTTCAGCTCTAGCCACGATCCCTTGGTTCCTGAGTTCAGGTCCCGCATCAGGCTCTGTGCTGATGGCTCAGAGCCTTGAGCCTGCTTTGGATTCTGGGTCTCTTTCTTTCTCTCTCTCAAAAATAAACATTTTAAAAGTTTAAAAAATAAAAAAGAAAATGAGGAAGTTATAGGGGCACCTGGGTGGCTCAGTCTGTTGAGCATCCCACTTCCGCTCAGGTCAAAATGTCATGTTCATGGGTTTGAGACCCACATCAGGCTCTGTGCTGACAGCTCAGAACCTGGAGCCTGCTTCGGATTCTGTGTCTCCCTCTCTCTCTGCCCCTCCCCTGCTCGCGCTCTGTCGCTCTGTCTCTCCAAAAAATAAAAAACTTTTAAAAAGTTTAAAAAAAGAAGAAAAGAAGGAAGCTATGAATGCCCATTAGAGTGGTATAAACAGGATTCAGGAGCCACTCATTGGTAAAGAAGGAATAATTGGTGCATCAAGAAAAAATTAATTGCAATCAACTGAAATGCATCAGATATGTTTAGATCCATGGGTTTAAATTACTTTTTAAAAAACCCTATATGATGGGGCGCCTGGGTGGCTCCATAGGTTAAGCAAGCATCTGACTCTTGATTTCAGCTCAGGTCATGATCTCACGGTTTGTGAGATCGAGCCCTGTGCCCGGCTCTGCAGTGACAGCACAGAGCCTGTTCAGGATTCTCTCTCTCTCCTCTCTCTCTACCCCTCCTCTGCTCACTCTCTTTCTCAAAACAAATGGATAAACTTTAAAAATAAATAAATAAAAATTCCCTTATTTGATCATCTTTGATGGATGATAAGGGAGCAACATATTATTGAGAAATGGTTAATAAAGGGAAAGAACTGGATGTTTGTTCTGCCTTTCCTATGTGAACTGAATTATTAGGTAACCAAATAGTAGAAGGGAGTTCTTTTAATAGATGTATTTGAACTAATAAGTGAAGGAGTGATTAGATTAGAATAACCTTTTGTGACTCCTGACGTACACTGAGCATCGGTGGTAGTTAACCTCACACACACACACACACACACACACACACACACACACCTACACACGTACACATGCACAGACCTACACATGTACACCCGTGCACACACATGCACGCACTTCACACATGCACACAAACAGTAAACATTTTATGTGCTGGCTGATGGAAGAACACTATAGCATCTACAAAGTGCTCTAACCAAAAAGATAATAATAATAAAACCTGAACCCGATCAAAACTCTGAATCTAACTACCAATTTACAGGAAAGACAGATGACAAGAGAGCATGCTAAAGTGTACCATGGGATGGAAGGAGCAAAATCTAGACTATAAGAATCTCTATCAGTCAAGCAATCCAGTTTATTCAATAAATAGAATGCAAGGTGGGAAAAAAGGTGGGGGAAAAGTTATAGATTAAAAGAGATTTAAAAGACATCATTTTTTTAAACTGAAACAACTAAACTCTAGTGTTCAGGGATGCACACATGGGTCATAAAACTTTTTCTAAAAAAGCAAAGTTGTAGTATCCATAAAACTCAGGATGAAACAAATTTTTATAAAGCACTGGAAGAGTCTGCATTTTTTGTAATATTTCTAAGACTGAGTCCCTTTACTTTTTATTAAAAAAAACTTTTTTAATGTTTATTTATTTTGGAGAGAGAGAGACAGAGCGTGAGAAGAGGAGGGGCAGAGAGAGACAGAGCGTGAGAAGAGGAGGGGCAGAGAGAGAGAGAGAGAGACACAGAATCCGAAGCAGGCTCCAGGCTCCGAGCTGTCAGCACAGAGCCTGACACGGGGCTCGAACCCACAAACCATGAGATCATGACCTGAGCCAAAGTCAGATGCTCAACCTACTGAGCCACCCAGGTGCCCTAAGACTGAGTCCCTTGAATGCAAACAAACAAACAAAATGGAAGAGATCTTGACAAGATCAAATTTAAATATTAGGGACATGACTTAGTGATGTTTTTCAAACTTTTATTGACAGTGACCTAACAGAAAATATATCTCTTATATCACGAATCAGTATACATGTACCTGTCCCAGCTCAGGATTTTCCAAACTTTTCGGAATAGACCATGAAGTCAGTTTAGGGGGCTGTGACCAGCTTTTAAAAATATCAAACAGGAGGGGCACCTGGGTGGCTCAGTTACTTGAGCATCTGACTCTTGATTTTGACTCAGTCATGATCCCAAGGTCATGGGATCGAGCTCTGTGTCAGGATCATGCTGAATGTAGAGCCTGCTTAAGATTCTCTCTCTCTACCTGCCCCTCTCTCCCACTCATGCTCTCTCTCTTTCTAAAATAAAAAAAGTAAAAAACAAACAAACAAACAAAAACATAAAAATATCAAATAGGAAAGAATAGAACAGAAAATTTAGTCCATCCGACATAATTAAATGAAGTATGATTTTACGAAAATTTATTTCATGTCTATCTGTGTATGAACATGTATATTGAGTTGCAATGTAAAATCTATTTCTTCTCATGAGAAAGTGGTCCAAAAAGATTGGATGTATAACCCCAGCTGTTTTCACAGATTGGGTTTCATTAGTCTTGATCAAGTATACGATTGCTACGTTGAGATCAGCAGATACCCGAGCCCCGACGGCCTTCAGAACAGTGTGGACCTGCAATGCTGCAGACCACATGTCTTGGGAAACAGCCAATCAGACCCTTCCCATCCTGTCTACATTGGTGTGGAAAATTTAGTATGACACCAACTTTAGGACCCGTCGCTGGGTGAGAAGAGCTTCCGGTTTTAAAGGCCAATCCCAGGGACTTGCCACATCTGTGTGAAAACAGCACAAGTTTCTGCAATCTGGTTTGGTTTTCGCCCCGGGACGTGCATGTGCCTGCAGGTACTGGTCTCCCTGATAATCTTGCAATGTGTCCAGACCCTGAATCGATTCACTCAGCTCCTCCTTTATGCAACCCTGCCTCCCCTTTTGAGGTCCCCTACCTGGCACTTTCAAAGGGGTTTTTGGTAATTTGTGGCTGTATTTTTAAGTAAATTTACACTTACGGGTAAGCAATAGAAGCTTCCAGTTCAAAACCTTCACAGGTAGAAAGACTCTCCTTGCACCCCTGCCTTCCAGCCACCAGGTCCTCCGGGAGGCAATAGATGTCACTAGTCTTTTCACCTCGAACCAACCACTCCCACATCTTGATGCTGGCCCAGAAAAGAGGTTCCTGAAAACTGGGTTTGCAACCCGTGGGCTTTCAACACCTGAGGGATGAGAAAGTGGGGAGAGAGAGCTGGCAGGGTGCCTTGAGTCCCATGCCTACACTCTCAAGGCATCGTTCCAGAACATTTACTACCTGTGTTGTCATTACCTATTTACGAGTCTCTCTTCCCTCCTGAACGGTAAGTCTCTTGGGGGACCGCATGGGCTCCCCTTGGCCCTGTGACAGCATCACCTTCTTCTGATCCGTCCATATCTCTGGGAGTGGCTCACCATGGCCTTCAGAGCCCGCATGCTGGCCCCTAGAAAGGAGGTGTGCCCTGGGAGCTCCCCTTGAAAACCCTGCCTGGTGCCCCTCCTACTTCTAACTTAGGAGCCCGCACCACTAAGCTGCAGCTTAGTATAATCGGTCAATAATCTGCCCATCAGTCTGTTTTCTCACAGCGATCCACCTCCCTCCCTCTCACAGGTGTTCCCACAAGACTGATGGATGGTCCAGTGTCACCAGGGTCACCTGGGGTGCTGCTCCAACAGCTCACACCTCACACAGCTGGGCATGATGCTAAGTGAGCAGAGCAGACACCTCCTGGGATGAGATCACTTCCCGGGCTGTGGGCACTGGAAGGGTCTAGGCATGTTCAAAATGGATCTTATTAAGGCCAACCACAGAGCCTTGGGGACAAAGGTTAGGAGAATATCTCTGGCCCAGAGCCTGAGTAAGTGGCTGCTGTGAAAAGAGGGTCACTGATGAAGTAAGGGCACCAGCAATGAGGGAGAGAGAGAAGTCGGAGCAGGTCAGGCCCCAGCGCCGTGGAGCACTCAGCAGGGTAGGGGAGAGGCACCGAGGACTTGCAGATGGACCATGGCTGAACTTCCATGAATGTCCTAGGACCATCAAGGCTAAGCCCTGGGAAAGAATGTCATGGAAAGCCAGGATTCCGAAGAGAGGCATGTAACAAAGGGCACAAGGCATCCCAGCAAAGAGGGTTGGAGCACACAGCACACAGGCTTCTTCATGGAAGAAGGATGAAGGTTATTTAACTGTACAGTGTGGGGAGGGCCTGGGTTCAGGGTGATGAAGGTCAACTGTCATACCATACAGTCAAGAAGCAATGTCCAGGGGCGCCTGGGTGCCTCAGTCGGTTAAGCATCTGACTCTTGATTTCAGCTCAGGTCATGACCTCACGGTTTGTGAGATCGGGCCCCCACACTGGCCTCAGCACTGAGCGTGGAGCCTGCTTAAGATTCTCTCGGGGCACCTGGGTGGCTCAGTCACTTAAACCTTCAGCTCTTGATTTCAGCTCAGGTCATGGTCTCATGGTTCATGGGATAGAGCCCGCATTGGGGTTCCACTAGTGCAGAGTCTGCTTGGGATTCTCGCTCTCCCTCTCTCTCTGCCTCTCCCCTGCTCACACTCTCTGTCTCTAAATAAATAAATAAATAAATAAACAAATATTGGAAGAAAAAAAAAGATTCTCTTCCTTGCCCTCTGCCCCTTTCCCTCTCTTAAAAAATATAAAAAATAATAATAATTAAAATTGATGTATCAAGGAGCAGCACACATATGATACACAGAGGTAAGGAGGCAACCATGAGAAAAATCAAATATAAAAAGAGTCCAAGAGTGGCTGCTCCAAGACAGGCCAGAAGGATCAGGTGGCCCCGGGACTGTGGCTTGCCTGTACTACCTCATTTATTTAACAACTGTGCCTGAACTACGGTCATGAACATTTTACAAATGAGAGAAGGATGGCTGCCGTGCCTGTGAGAGAGCTAACCATCCAAAATAGTAAAATTAAAGCATATTGGGTTATTTAAAGGCCTTGTTCTTTCCAGAAAACAGAGCCACTTCTCCAAGGTGGAAGGCAGCCAGATTCACGACATCAGTTCCCATTTCTGTGAAGCAGGTCACTGCTCACCTCCTTCCCGCAGCCACGGGAAACCAGATGCCTGCAGCTTGGTTGCACTGTTAACCACTTAAATTAAGAATAATTAATCAGCGAGTCACTAGGTACATGACTTCTTTCAAATGAAATCAGACTTTGCCCCAAGATACTGGGCCGATTATGTATTATTTGCCTAACGTGCAGTTTTATGTGTGCACAGAGCATTCCTTCCCAATCAAGAATCTACAAGAACATTACACCTTTGTACGCCTGGCACCTACAACCCACTACCCTTTGCCAGTGGCCACACATTCACCTTCCTTCCACACAGCCCTGCTCGGATGCACTCCACTGCCTGTATGCTTTGTGCCTGAGTTTAGCTTTGACTCTTTGGTTGAGGAAAAAGAATGCTTCTGCTTAGTAAAACTCAGGCGGTGAGCAAAATGTAAAACTGTTTTAATGCTGGAGGGAAAAAAAACAGACATCCGTGAAACAAAATAGAGAATCCAAAAATAGACCCAAATACATATGGCATTTTAGTTTCTGGTAAAGGTGACATTTTAAACAAGGAGGGGGAAAAACACGGATCCGCTGACAAATTGTTAGCAAGGAAAAGCTGGATTCCTGCCGCATCCTTCCCTTTCTGGCGCCTCAAAGATTTAAATCCAAATTATCAAAGATGTAGCATGTGTCAAGGAGCTGAACATAAAATAAACCACAAAATTTCAAAAAGAAAGCACGAGTGCACGTTCGGAAAGGTCTTCCTAAGAAGGATATAAAAACAGAGAGGCCATAAGGTAAACAATTGGTTAAATTTAAATACACAGTGTTTTTTATGGACTAAAAGTAGCCCAAACAAAGTCCAAAGACCAGTGTTAAACGAGAAAAGACAGCTACAACAACATCTGGCAGCAAAGGGCTTATGTCCTCAACTGATAAAAAGTATGTATGAGCTGGTAAGACAAAAATGACAAAACGGTATGAAAATGGGCAAAAGATAAGAACCGGCAGTTTTTAAAGAAAAGGAGTTTCAGCCATGAAATCCAAATGAATAGATATTAAAACTTACTAATAACTAGACAGGTGCAAATCAACACAAAATGAAAGAGCTGTAAAATTGGCAGACACTTAATATTTAAGGACAGCCAATGTTGTTGAAGATGTGGGGGAACTAGGCTCTCGTGTCCTATTGTGGGAACATAAAGTGAGGGATATAAACATGGGGAGGAATATTTGACCATAGCTATCAATATTTACAGCCCCTTGACTTAGCATTTCCACCAAGAAAGAGATATACTCTAGGCATATTTACAAAAGCTTGCCAGGAGAGTCTATGAGGTTGGGTTCCTTATACTGTTTGTAATAGCAAAAAAAAAAAAAAAAAAGGAGAAGGAGAGGAAGAGCAGGAGGAGGATGAGGAAGAAGAAGAAGGAGGAGGAGGAGAAGAAAAAAAATTTTAAGGGGGAGAAAAGGAGAGAGAGAGACTAGACTGTCCATCAGCAAGAAACTTGTAAGAATAATTGAATGTCTGATGAAGCCAAATGTTGGCAAGGTTGTTGAGCAAATGGGAAGTGTCCTCTTCTTGGGGGTGTGGGGAGAATGGGTGCTAATGTTTAGAAACAGTCTGGTACTACCTAGTGAAGTTGATGCACCCCTGACCCAGAAATTCAAGTCCTAGAGATATATCTTTAAAAATTGGTACACATGAGCATCAAAATACTTCAATAAACATGTTCATAAAAGCATTTTCCACAATAGGCCCAAAAGCAGAAACAATCCAAATGTCCACCATCATTAGAATTGGGTTTTTTTTTAAGTGGGATTAAGTTACACAATGGAATTCTACTATAGAATAATGAAAATGAATACATTCAGCTACCTGCCACAACATGTGTCAATCTCGTAAATATAACATTGAGCAAAAGAAGCAAGAAACAACAAAACTCATGAAGTATGGTTCCATCCAACTAAAGCTCATAAACAGAAAAGTAAACCACCTTCTATGGAAATGCATCCGTAACGGTAAATTTTTTTTTAAATGCAAGAAAATTATTATCACAATAATCAAGATAGAGTGACTTCTACTAGGTAAGGATAAGGCTGTAATTGAGTAGAAGTCTACTGGGGGCCTTCGGGTGGTAGCAATGTTCTATTTTTTGACCTGAGCAGGATCTAAGTCGTGTGTGTGTGTGTGTGTGTGTGTGTGTGTGTGTGTGTGTACACCATATAGCACAATAAAATAAGGATAAAAGAAATTCTAAATGTATTATTGGAACATCCTTATGATGAATACAATGGCATCATCAAAGAAGAGACGAAGATAGCTCTTGAAGTGCTCGCGCAGAAGATCTCTAAGATGCACTAAGTGAAAGAAGCAAGGTGCCAAAGCATGCATGGCAGAAAGAAAGTCCTGTAAATAAAACTGAAAGAATGGCACAGAGATAAGCAACAGATAACGGATATGCATATATATATCCGTGTGTATATATATATACACACACACGTTTATGTATAAATAAACAGGTATGATATAGTGATATCATATATCACTATATATATCATATATCACTATCATATATCATATATAGTGATACAAAGATAGATAACAGATTGATAAATATATAGATAACTGGTTGATTCATAAAAGCACTGATAATGATAGACGCATAAATAGAAAATAGATAGATACTTTGATACCCAGATACCTATATGGATACCTAGGGAGATAAATGCATAGAGAAAGACCCATACATAGATAGATGATAGATAGACAGAAAGACGAGTACATCGATACAAGGATAACATAGAATGATAAAAACATAAAACATACAAAGGTAATAAATAACAGATATATTAACTCATAGATACGTAGATGCAGTGATAGATAAGTGGATAGACCCACAGATAACAGTTAGGATTCGTGTGTGCAGGTTTTGTTTGTTGGGACTGGGGAGGGAATTAGAAGACAATTAACAGGGGTCGCCATCATACAACATTGCAATATACATCCATAAAATATGACATGACATTACTTGGGAGTATATGCCATTTTGATAAGTTGTTTAATATATCATTTAAAAATATATTTTCTTCTATATTCATAGGATAAAAAAGATGGCAATAGCGTACCACAAATGTTAAAATAATAATGCCTGCTAACAGAATTGGGGACAATCTTACTCCATTGTGCCCCTCGTTTAGGCTTCCCAAAACAGCAACAATATTTTTTATTTTAAAATATGACTGTATCAAATTAAAATATAAACAAAACAGACATACTTGACTTAAAAAAAAAATAAAAGGACACAGGTGGTCATTACTCCCTTTTTATTCACAACTTTTCACTTGGGTCTTTAAACAGGGAGGGGTGACTACAGCTAGGGTCCTAACTAGCTTTTTATCTGAAAAGCTGTGTGAAGTGGGCGGCCTGGTCTTTCTATTCCCCTGCATGACTGTCTTTTGCTCCAGGGCCAGGGAATTTGACAGCAGAGAACAAGTCAGAGAGGGGGCAGGCCCAGAGCCTATCTTTGGGCAGGGCTGAGACTCCACTCACTCACAGATCAGAAGCCAAATCGAATAGCTCAGCAAACCACAACAGCATTGCTCAAATATTCATTCATTCACTTACTAGCTAAATATCTATTGGACACCTACCAAACGCTGAGATGGCCCTAGACCCTGGGAACATACAGATCAAGTGTCTTCCTGTTGGGCTATTACATCATAATGGAGAAGAGACACAGTAAGTGGATACGTTATCATAAAAGGTTAGGGATTAAGAATTAAGCAAACACAGGAGACATTAACCAGAGATTTGCCTGTTTCAGGTAGACTGTTCAAGCTTAAAGGCCTCTCTGAGATGGGGACTTGTGCACAGAGACTCAAAGAGAGGAAACAATGATGCAAAAATCGGGGTGGGGGGAGCATGCTAGGTGGTAAGGAAAGCAAGCCTAAAGGCCCTGAGGTCAGAGCAGGCCCAGTGCGTTTGAGGAAAGGCCTGAAGTCCACCGTGGCTCAGAATAATAAGAGAAAATGAAATTAGGGAGGTCAGCAGGGGCCAAATCAAATAGGGTCTTTCTTGTGAGCTCTGCATTTTATTTTCTGTGTGCCATCGCAGTGACAGCCAAACTTTTATGTGACGCTTGCTGGGCTTTCCAGGGGTTTGAGCCAAACGCATTCTCTCCTGAAGCACTTTGGGAGGTGTTTCAAAGACAACCACACACCACATCTCCCCTCTCCCTATCCCAACTGGATGTATCTCCCCCGTGGCTCCCTTGGCACAGGTTAGTACTTATGACGGCTTCCTCCCTCCATAGCCCCGGCTGAGCTCACTCTTCCCTCCACGTAGCAGTCCTGCTCTGCCATCACAGTCCTTATCTCGTTCCACAAGAACCCCTGACGCTCCCTCTTATCAAACGTGCCGGGAGCACAGGCTGCCCTCTCCACTCAGCAGCCTCACTTCACCTCTGCACCAGGAACACAGCAAGGCAGCCTCAGCGCCTCCGCATGTGGGCCAAACAGTGGTTCCCTGTGTTCACCAACTGCAAGAGACATCTCCCCGCTCCTCAAGTGGTCCCAAAGCAGCCCCTCTCCTTGGGCCAGTGTTCCTCAACCTCGACACCAGTGACATTTGGGGCTGTGTACTTGGTGTTCCTTGTGGGGACTGTCCTGTGCCCTGCAGGATATTTAGCATCATCTCTGGCCTCCCTCCAGTGGATACCTGTAGCCTCTCTCCAGTCAGGACAACTCCAAATGTCTCCAGACATGGCCATCGCCCCCTGTGTGTGGAAGCCACTCCCCTCCATTGAAGAACCACCTTCAGGGAAAAGCGTGCTTCCCTGTGGGAATAGGCGTGACTCACCTCGGACTCAAAGTTCAAGGCAAAAGCTCTTAATCAATCTTGACTCCACCTTGACCTTTCCAGATTCTCTTATAGCCTAAATGGTGAAGGTTCCAAGTTTGCAAAACCAGTTTTCAGGACTCTTTTCCAAGGACTGCAAAGGCCCCCTGCCATCTTGCTGAGAAACAAGGAGTATTTAAAACCAGGGTCTTGGAGCCTCAATCAAAATGGAGACAGACAGAAATGGCCCCGTTCTCATACGCTATTCTCGAACCATTTCATGAAAGATGAAGGTAGCATACCTACACATCACACTAGCATTTATTAGTACAGTGTCTGCATAGAATATCTCTGGGAGGATTCACAGGGGGCTTGAAAGATAATTGGTTTTTTCCAAGGAAGGGATCGGACAAGGTGACTGGACAAACAAGGACAGAAGGCTTTTCACTTTCATAACTTGTGAATTCCAAACCATAATATTATCAATAACACTACTTTTCAAAGGGAAAAAGAGAGAAGGATTCAAAACAATGGCAACTTTGGAACCTTAAAAGGAGAGGCAGAAGTGCTTAGGACAAAGCTTGTGTGGAGAGCCTGAATTCTAGAAGGCAAGATGGCCCAGCTGCTCTGTGGTCCCAGCATGTCCTGGGGTAAAAAAAAAGGAAGTAAATGGAAGCGACTTGTGTTATTTTTATACAACTATTGCAAGTCCACGGAATTTTCCCTCTAAAGGACAGATTTCAAAGCTTGGCTTTTTCTACCAGAGGACTGCAAAATCAACGTATTCATTCATTCATTTTTTTTTTTTTCTTAATTTACTTATTTTGAGAGGGAGAGTATGTGAGTGGGGGGAGGGGCAGAGAGAGAGGGAGAATCCCACGCAGGGTCTGCAATGTGAGCCCAGACCCTGATGCAGGGCTCAATCTCACAATCTGTTGAGATCATGACCTGAGCTGAAATCAAGAGTCAGAGGCTTAACTGACTCAGTCACCCAGGCGCCCCCATTCTTTCTTTCTTTCAGGCGCTGTTCTAGGTGCAGGGGAAACAGCTTTGACCAAGACAAAACCCCGGGTCTCATCTATTCTAATCCAGGGAGAGGTCAGAAAAAATGCAAAAGAAGTGAGTAAACTATAGTGTGTTAGAGGGTAAGAAACACCCACGAGGAAGAGGACATCACGGAGGGTATAGAAGGAGTTTTAGGTGCAGAGGTAGGTACTAAGGTTTTAAACAGGGTGATCAGGGCGAGAGGCTTCAATAAGAAGATGAGTTTTGGGAGCATCTGGGTGGCTCAGTCGGTCAAGCGTCTGACTCTTGACTTCAACTCAGGTCATGATTTCATGGTGCATGGGATCAAACCCCACATCGGGCTTTGCGCTGACAGTGTGGAGCCTGCTTAGGATTCTCTCTCTCCCTCTCTCTCTGCCCCTCCCCTGCTCGGGCTTGCTCTCTCTCAAAATAAATAAATAAACATTAAAAAAAATAGCTTAAAAAAAAATGATGATGATGGTTTTTGAACAAAGTCCTGAAGCTGTTGAAGGAGGGAAACTTCCAGACTCTGCCCAGAAGGGCCCTGTGCCTGGGCTTGGGCTCTGCTGTCACAGTCGTGAAAATCTTAATGAAGTTCAAATAACAAGCCCCACGTTTGCATTTTGTACTGGGCACTGCAGTGTATGTAGCTAGGCCTGCTTCCAGATAATCTGGGGAGTACCTGTCCATGCAAAGAGAATGGCAAACACCATACCTGGAGTTTCAAGGAGTAAGGACGCCAGGTGACTGGAGATGGGAGTCAGGACAGCGACAGGCTGATGCACCACATAACACGAGACCATCCTGAGTGCTGGGTGAGACAGAGAGCAATCTGTGGGCTTTGGGCAGGGGGTGACAAAACACGTGTTTTAAAAGGATTACTCTGGGGGTGCCCGGCTGGAGCCTGCTTGGAGCATGCGACTCTTGATCTCAGGGTTGTGAGTTCGAGCCCCAAGTGGGGTATAGAGATGACTTAAATAAAAACTTTGGGGGCACCTGGGTGGTTTAGTTGGTTAAGCATCCGACTTCAGCTCGGGTCAAGATCTCACAGTTCAGGAGTTCAAGCCCTGCGCTGGGCTCTGTGCTGACAACACAGAGCCTGGAGCCTGCTTTAGATGGTGTCTCCCTCTCTCTCTCTGCCCCTCCCCTGCTCTTGCTCTGTCTCTGTCTCTCTCTCTCGCTCTCAAAAGTAAACATTAAAAAAAATTACTAAATAAATAAAACTTTAAAAAATAAAATAATATAAAAAATAAAAATAAGAAAATGATTACTCTGGACTTTTACTGAGACTACGTAAGACAGATGGGCAGGAGTGGGATTAAGGTGACCAGTTCAGAGGCTGTTATTGCCCTAAATGACATTGGACATGGCTTGGACCAGAGTGCTCTTAGTGCAAAGGTAGTGAGAAGTAGTCAGATTCTGGGTGCATTTTGGAGCATTTGCTAGATTTTACACAGTGTGAGAGTTGAAAAGAAGAGTCAATGATGCTCTAAAGTTGGCCTGAACAACTGGAAGGATTTGGGAATGCGCAAGACCGTGAGAGAAGCAAATTTTCCAGGGAATGTGAGGAATCCACTTAGAGATTTTTTTTTAAGTTTATTTATTTTTTGAGAGAGAGAGAGAGAGAGAGAGAGAGAGAGAGCATGAGGAGGGGAGGGGCAGGAAAAGAGGAAGAGAGAAGATCCCAAGCAGGCTCCCCACTGCCAGTGCAGAGCCCAATGCAGGACTCGAACTCACAGACCGTGAGATCATGACCTGAAATCAAGAGTCAGACACTTGATTCTGACTGAGCCACCCAGGCGCCCGTCACTTAGAGATGTTTTAACTTTAAGGTGACTATTCCATCTTTAAGAAGAGATGTCCAATAGGTCATCTGTGTCAGGAGTTCAGGGGAGAACCCAATTGACAATGTATATTTAGGATTCATAAGCTCAAATGGACGAGATTTAAAGTCATGGGAGTAGATGAGACACCATACAAGCGTGCAGACAGAAAAGCAGTTCGAGGGGTGAATTCTGAGGTGCTCCTGTAGTGGAGGTATGAACGTGAGGGGGAACCAGCAAAGGGAGACCCTAAAGCATGCTCCATACAGAAAAATTACCATCCTAATAGAGCCTGACAGAGAAGAATATCTTTCAATATGTTGAAAAATAAGTGGCATGCAGCCCTGCAGATGCTTCCAGTCTTGACATCAATCCAGGCTTCGGTAGCAACTCCCAGTTCAGACAAGCCATTAGCAGAAGAGCCGTGAACCCCAAGCCATGGAAATGACTGATTACTAATATTGTTGTGGTGGTGGTGGTGGTTAATAATTTCAAAAGAAGAAATAGAAAGAGTGTCTGGACTTGTAGGATGACCAATGATCCCAGGTGCCCTGAGCCCGAGGCGATCCCCAGGGCACAGGATTTTGAATGCTAACACTGGAAAGTCCCAGGCAAACAGGGATGAGTTGGTCAACCCAACCTGGTATCAGTCTGTCATTCAAATTCAGTCCTCTCAGCTACTTATCTTGTGTTTTCTCATCTGTAAAAATAGGAGTAATACAGGATTGTTATTAAGATAAAACAAGAATATTGCACATCAGAATGCCTGATAGTAGGTACTCAATAAATAGTAGTTATTATTTATAGTGGAAGAAAGACATCACTAGATTATGGCAAGCAAAGTATTTGGGGTTCACAATTATTTTTTAATTTTTTTAATGTGTATTCATTTTTGAGACAGAGATAGAGTGTGAGCAGGGGAGGGGCAGAGAGAGAGGGAGACACGGAATCCAAAGCAGGCTCCAAGCTCTGAGCTGTCAGCACAGAGCCCGACATGGGGCTCGAACTCACAAACTGTGAGATCATGACCTGAGCCGAAGTCAGACACTCAGCCGAATGAGCCACCCAGGCACCCCTGGGTTCACAATTATGATGCTGACTTACGAAGGAACGCTAACACACGTTCATTATATTCCAGTTTAACACCATTATCGTTAAGAGGTAGAGAGGTCATGACATGAAATAGAGAGAAGAAGCCCAACACAGTATTTGCTTCTGTCATAAACAGAATTTACACCATCATAATATTAACACCAGTTATTGACTTTCGACTTGCAGAACTGAACTATAGATAAATTATGGGAAAATCGTAGTTTCAAAACAAAGTGAGAATGTTATTAATCTGGATTTTGTCAAATAAATCTATAGCTGTTAAAAGCGGGGGGGAAGGGGGCGCCTGGGTGGCCCAGTCTGTTGGGCGTCCAACTTCAGCTCAAGTCACGATCTCGCGGTCCGTGAGTTCGAGCCCCGCGTCGGGCTCTGGGCTGATGGCTCAGAGCCTGGAGCCTGCTTCCGATTCTGTGTCTCCCTCTCTCTCTGCCCCTCCCCCGTTCATGCTCTGTCTCTCTCTGTCTCAAAAAAAAAAAAAAAAAAAAAGCGGGGGGATGAAAATGGGGTAAAGAGGGGCAGAAGGCAGTAGAGGCATCAAGGTTCACAATGGGAAATTAAACACTGTCTCTTGTTTGTGCACCAAGAGGTCGAGATTTCAATGTTTCTCTTAAAGACGCTCGATTACAGTGGAGGAACTGAGACGGGAGTTAGAGCCATTTTGGAAGGTGGGTAAGTGGTGAACACATTTTAAAGGTGATGGAGGTGAACTACCTCCTCTCCTACTAGGATGGCAAGACGTAAAGTGGACACAGTTAAAAAAATGGTGTAAGGTTCTTGTTGGGAAGTATGGAGATACCACCACAGGGGAAAAAAAATAGAAAGGTTTAAAGTTGTATCTGGGGACCGGACGAGTTGAGGCAGGAGACAACCTCATAGGTGAATCAGCACTTTCATGATAATCCTTTCTCCATCCCTCTCTCCCCTCCCCCCATTTGACTTTAATAATGTGCATTGACTCTGTTTACAAAAGCTTAAAAGTAAAAAGAAAACAAAGACTGTAAAAATAACTGCCCATTCAAAATAATTTTTTTAAAGGATATTAAGTGCTTTTATGCATTCAGCTTTTCAGAAAACTGAGCTGTTTGGAGTGACTCATTCTTTGGATGTGTTAAAAAAAATTTTTTTTTCCCTACTCCACCCAGTCCCTCCTTCCTTCTGAAGCCAGGCCGCTGTCTATACAGTCACTGCAAACTAGATTCTCACACTTTGATCGCACTTGAACTATTTAGAGAAGACTGACCAGTCAACGCGTCACTGGGTACACCACTGTATTAATCTGCTCGAGCTGCCATAACAGAACATCACAGCCCGGTGGCTTAAACAACGGAAATTTCTTTTCCCACGAGGCTAAAGCAAGGTGTTGACCAGGCTGCAGACCCATCTGGAGCTTGGGGTCCTCTTCCAAGTTCATCCAGGTTGGGGCAGAATTCAGCTCCTTTCCATTGCAGGACCAAGGTCCCTGTTTTCTTGCTGGCTGCCAGCTGGGCATCACTCGGGGCTCCTGCAGCCCACCCTCAGGGGTCAGCCAGGTGGGCCCTCCATAAGCCATCTACCACAGGCTCGGCTGTTGGCTTTGGTCCAGGCTAACAGGAAAGTGCCTCTAGAAACAGAGCTCGCCTGATTTGATCTAATCCACAGATCCCACTCAAATTTTGTCAATCATCCTAATAGTATCTACTATAGGTCTAGGATCTCATTCAAGATCACACCTAACACTTAGTTGTCATGTGTCTTTAGCCTCTAGTTCCTCAGTGTTTCCTTATCTTTTGTGGCCTTGACCATTTTTAATGAGAACAGGCCAGTTACTTTGTAGAAAATCCCTGTTAATAGATTGGATGTTTGTGTGCTCCCTAAACACGTATGTCGAAACCCTAACCCACATTGTGATGGTATTGGGAGATGGGGCTTTTGGGAGGTAATTAGGTTTAGATGAGGTCATGAGGGGGGGGACCTCATTATGGGATTAGTACCTTTATAAGAGGGGGAAATCCCTCTCTCCTTCTGCCTGTCTCTGTCTCGATCTCTTTCTCTCTGTCTCTATCTCTGTCTGTCATGTGAGGACAAAGTGACAAGATGGCCGTCTGCGAGTCAGGAAGTCTTCATTGTGATCTCAGCCTCCAGAACCGTGAAATAAGTGTCTGTTGCTTCAGCCACTCAGTCTACGGTATTTTATTATGGCAGCCTAGCTGAGTAAGATAGTCCCACAGTTTGGATTTATCTGATATTGCCTTCTAATTACATGCAAACCATATACTCTTGGTAGAAATACCCCAAAAGTGATGCTATGTTCTTCTAACGGCAGCCTATCAGCAAGTCCACACTGTCTATTTATCCCAATACTGGTGGTATTTTAACATTTATAAGATAGTGTCTGTCAGAATTCTCTATGGTAAAATTAACTGGGAAGTATTTGCCATTAATTAATAAACACTTAACGCGTCGTCTGTGTGGAGACAACTTTGAAATTAGGCAAATATTCGGTCCCTCGTCAAACATTCACCCACTGGATTTAGCATCCATTAATGAATCTGACCTGAATCAATTATTACTATAACGATTGCAAAATGCTTCTAGTTCTATCATTCCCTCTGCACTTATTAATTAGTATCATACTGTGCAGTTTTCCCTTCTTATTGATTGACTGATTCAGTATGGACTCATGGGTTTCTACTTTATTGGGCGGATTATATTTGTTACTATTTGTTTGTTGCTTGAATTTTCCCAGACTTAGCCAGTGGAAGCTCCCTTAAGCTGATTCTTACGTCCTTATGACATACCCCGTATTACTCTTTGAACAATTTTTACTTTCTGGCACAAATATATCTTTGAGGCTCAAACTGTACTTGTTTTTTCCATATCTTGAATCAGCCATTTACCCAAAGACCCCTGGTTCCTTTTAGTGGAAAATGGTATTTAGAAACCAAGATCTGGGGGTCACCTGGGTGGCTCAGTCAGTTAAGTATCCCACTCTTGATTTCAGCTCAGGTCATGATCTCAAGGTTTGTGAGTTTGAGCCCCACCTTTGGTTCTGCACTGACAGTGTGGAGCCTGCTTGGGATTCTCTCTCTCTCTCTCTCTCTCTCTCTCTCTCTCTGCCACTCCCCCACCCATAACCCCTCTCTCAAAATAAATAAATAAACATTAAAGAAAATAGAAACCAAGATCTGGGCACTGGTTATGCTCATTGCTACTGGGATATTATTGCTTCTACACCCTCGCAGGAGACAGAACTAAAAATACATGAACACACATACACATTGCCTATAAATGTGTGTTTATGTCAGTCTATCTACACATACTGACAACCATAGGTTCACAAACATTTCCAACTCCAAACCATCACCACAGGGGTTTCTCCAGCCTCTGCTTTTCCACGTTTTGTAATTTCCTTCTCAGATCATGAGAAACTGGATTCCACTGTTCTCAATCTTTACTTTTTTGGCCAATTCCCCAGTGGTAACCAGTCTCCTGACCACTCGCACAGTCTCCTTTGGCCGTGGCCCTGGCAGCCCCAGCCACGTTGGCTGAGCCATTGGCCCTGGTCTCACCAAACACACCAACCACAAAGGTCGAATCCTCAACCCTAGCTGTCCTGACTGGCTAATTCTTTGGCATGGGCACCACCAGTCTTGCCAGCCGATTCCCCATCCCCAATTCTACAGACCTTGTTGAGGGCGCCAGAGATGACTTTTTTAAAAACCCAGAGAGTGCTGCCATGATTAAAATTGTTTATTGCTGGTGGGGCACCTGGATGGCTCAGTCAGTTAAGCGTCCAACTCTTGATTTCAGCTCAGGTCATGATCTCATGCTTTGTGGGTTCAAGCCCAGCAGAGGACTCTCTGCTCTCAGCCCAGAGGTCACTTCGGATCCTCTGTCTCCCTCTCTCTCTGTCCCTCCCCCTCCTCTCTCTCAAAAATAAACGTTAAAAAAATTGATGATTACTAGAGAAGAAAAAGACCTCAGTGGAACGGAATAAAGAATCCAGAAACAGACCTAAATATGCATGCATTTTAGTTCATACTAAAGGTGTCATTTCTGATTAGTGGATTTACAGGTAATCTAGTCAGTGGCATAAATAAAATAGTGTTGGGGAAATTGAAGAACTGTTAAAAAAAATATGAGGCTGGGCTTATAATTTATTGTTTATACCAACATTAATTACAGATGGATCAAAGATTTTGAATAAAATATATCCACATAATTTGTGAATAAAGCGTGAATAATTTACATATTCGATCTTGGAGTGGAAAAGGCTTTTCCCAGAAGGAAAGCAAAGCCAAGGGGTTGTAAGGCAGAAGTCTGATAAATGTAACCACACAAAATTATACATTTATGAAATTTCTCTTCGATCAATCAATACGGCCTAAAATTCACTGGGGCTGACAAAATAATTTCAAATAACAAGTGCAAAATAGAAGAATAAGCAAAAGATATGCCGGCAGCTTCAAGAAAATAAAAAGGTGGATGGGTAATCCTTCCCAGGCTTGCACCAAAGTAAGAAAAATGAGAACCAAGACAAAGCGATGCAGTGCTTCTCCCATGAGAATGGAAGGTAGGGCTGCTGATCGGAGCCACAGAGGCTGGGACACTCTCCACACCACTGCCCCACACCTCACCTGTCTGGTTGAGCATGCGCATTCTTGCCTGCTGTCGTGGACTCAAAGTGCAAATTCATGAGTTCTTTCTGCAAGAAAATTTGGCAATTGATTTCGATATTTAAAATGTACCGACCTGGGGCGCCCGGGTGGCTCAGTCTGTTAAGTGTCTGACTCTGGATTTCAGTTCAGGTCCTGATCTCTCGGTTCGTGGGTTCGAGCCCCACATCACTCTGTGCTGTCAGCACAGAGCCTGCTTGGGATTCTCTCTCTCTCTCTCTCTCTGTCACTCTCTCTCTCTCTGCCCCTCCCCTGCTCACACTCTCTCTCTCGCAAAATAAATATTTTAATTTTTTTTAAATAAATAAAATGTACAGACCTATTAACCCAACCATCCCAACACTAAGAATTTACCCTAAGAATATACTGGCAAAAGTCGCCAGGTGTCTCTTCAACTCTTCTAGGATGTTGACTGCAGCCTTTTTCATAATGAGAGAAAAAAAATGGAACCAACTACACAAGGAGCTGGCTAAACAAAGTATAGGTACATCCATCCTCTGAAGTAAAATGCGACCTTTAAAGAGAATGAGCTAGTGCTCTAAGTGCTGATATGAAAAGGTTTATGAAGACTTTATATTGTTTTTTTTTTTAAAGCTAACTACTGTGAGTATAGGAGAAACCCCTTTGTATTAACAAAATTTTATATAAAGAGATCAACACAGGGGCACCCGGGAGGCTCAGTCAGTTAAGTGTCTGACTTCGGCTCAGGTCATGATCTCACGGTTTGTGGGTTTGAGCCCCACGTCAGGCTCTGCACTGACAGTATGGAGCCTGCTTGGGATTCTCGCTCTCCCTTTCTCTCTGAATCTCCCTCCCTCCCTCCACTTCTCTCTCAAAATAAATTAATAAACTTAAAAAAGAGAGAGAAATACAGATTTGCAGCTACTCATAGACTTTTTTTTTTTTTTCTAATTTATGGAGGCTACTTCAAGACCATCTGAAACAAACATAGGAGGAAGGCGATACCCGTATTCTGATCTTTCCCTCAGAGCTGGGTTCCTTCGGACTGAAAAGCTTTAATGCGGTGGCCTTTGAGGAAGGACAGTTTTGTCTCTTGCAGTTTGAGGTATAATCCAGAGATGCCTCCAATTCTGGACTTTTCCTACCCCATCTGGTCCTTTTCTGCTTGAAAATGAGTCAGCTCCTGCCTGGACACATCTCATAATTCAGGTCCACAGGGGAGCTTGGGTGGCTCAGTCGGTTAAGTATCTGACTTCGGCTCAGGTCATGATCTCCCAGCTCGTGAGTTCAAGCCCCACATGGGGCTCTGTGCTGACAGCTCAGAGCCTGGAGCCTGCTTCAGGATCTGCCTCCGTCTTTCTCTGCTCCTCCCCTGCTCACACTCTCTCTCTCCCTCTCAAAAATAAACATTTAAAAAAAGAATTCAGATCTACAACCCCTTATCCACAAATGTGAAACCCAAAAAGCTCTGAAAAATAAGTTTTACTGTGGCTCATTCCTGTAACTCCATGGCGGTGAAACTCGACCTAAATTGGCGTGGGTTATTTTTAATCTCTATTTATCCTTGCTCGTGTGAATAACCATGCATCTCACTGCAGAAATAAGAATATGCTTGATTATGGGGTGCTATCCCAGACTCTGCTGGGGAGTTTTGTGCTACACTCTATAGTATCTGCCCTCTTAACTTCCTAAATTTAGAAAAATTTTGAATTCTCAACAGCATCTGGCTCCAAAGGGTTTGGACCTGTACCTTGCTAAAAGCAGCAACGTGCTGCTAACTCACCCTAAAATTCTGGTTCTTTCCAACTTCCATTCCCATTATTATAGGCTCAAGAGGAATCTGTATCTGCCTTCCTGGCTCTCTCGGGCAGTGTTTTGCCAACTCTATTTCCCCAGCATGACAAGGATCTGCCTCACTGGCTGGTGCCCAGATACCAAGTTGATGATACATTATTTTGGATCTTTATTATGGCAGCCCTCCACTCCTGGTTCTAATTTCTATGTATTTAGAATAGTCTCAACTGCTATCATCAATACGACACCAAATGAAACGGCTCAAGCAAAGTAAACCTTTACGTTCACGTGACGTTTGGGGGGAAGCGATTCCCCGTCGGTGAGAAGCTCTCTTCTGCGTGGTCATCCAGGGACCCAGGCTGACAGCTCTGGCCCCCGAGGTTACTCTGGCCTCCACCTGCTCACCACCAGCTTGAGAGAACTCACCTAAAACATTCCTCAAGGGAGAACTGTCACCTAGAGATAGCCACACCTAACTACGAGAGAATTTAAGGAATGTAGGGTAGCCCGAGAATCCTTACCAGCTACCATTAATGAAGAGCCAAACATTCCTGAGCACGCTCATTCTAGCCACGAACAAGTCTGGCTAGATTGTTCTTTGGGATTTTTAGGGATATAAAATATGGCAGAAATGGAAGAGGGGGGACCAGTGATCATCTGTTAAGGGCAGCGCATGATTTTTGGGTAAATCTGGAGGACGGTGAAATGAGAGCCAGTGTGGTGCGTGAGGAATATGAACAGAAGAGGAAGCCATTAGATATATTACTTGCTGTTCCTCCTTTACCAACCTCTAAATGTTGAAAAACCCAATAGTAGGGACCTCTGATCTGTCCTGAACTTCATTCTATTCTCTCTACATGTGACTATAAAACCCATGCATAGATCTTTGATTTCCAAAAGCTCAGACCTGACAGCTAAACTCTTCTAGCAACTCTTTATCTTCTGAATAAATATCTAATAAATAAATATCTGAATAAATATCTAAGAGGCATCTCAGGATAAAATGCAGTTAGAGAGACTGGCTAATTGTTCCTAAATCCTCATCTTATGCACCCAACTAAGCATTTCCTGGCTTCCCATGATGCTAGATGAAGGCATAGAGCCTAGCAGATCACAAGATAGAAAGGGCTTAGATTCATGAATAAATGCATAAAACATTACTCTCTCAATACCCGCATTGAACTGCTTTGTGAACAAGAAAAGAAAAATCTATTGTGTTCAGCCATTCCTATTTTAAAGCTATTTGTCCAGCAGCTGTTAGCCTACCCGGGCTAGAGGTCCAAAACTGAACCTGACTCTCCTACCCAAATTCCTGCCCCCACCCATCTCCTCTACCTACTGTGGTAATTCCTTGGTAAGTGATGCCTTTCTCCATTCTATTGCTCAGAACAGAAGCCTTGACTTCTCTCCTTTCCTTACCCACACGTTGAGTCCACAAGCAAGGGCTCTTGGTTCTCTCTGTATTATTTCAGTTTGACTACAATAACAAACCCAAGCTCGCAGTGATTCACAATATTTATGGCTCACACACGTCTGTGACTGAGCTGGGCTTCGCTAACTTTGGTTGAGTTCAGCCCAGTTTGGCTCCGGACTGCAACGCAGGTTTGGGTCTGCAAGCCATGCTTCTCATTCTGAGACTCAGAGGGAAGAAACAAGGGTTTCCTGGAACACGCTCTGTTTTCATGGTGGGAGGGGCAGCAGCACAAAAGAGAGAGCAATTTCCCATGCCTCATTGAAATTGCAGTCACCATCTGTAATTATACTGGTTTTATTGACAGTTTCCCCTATTAGGATGTAAGTTCTATTAGTGCCTGGCCTCTACTAGGCACTTATAGGTTTGTTAAATTCATGTTAAATGAGAGCATTCTGGGAAAGTAGTTTGCGTCTAGGCTGTTAAGGATCTTGAAATGCCCTGTTTGAGAGTCTGCACTTTCATTCTACAGGCACTGGTCAGTCATCAAAGGTTACTGTAATTGTCCAGCTCAGAGGATACTTAAGGCCCAAACTGAGGCAGAGGGACTAGTAAGAAGACTGTCTGGGGTGCCTGCATCAAGAATCAGTAGCAGTAACAACATTTATTAAGCGCCTACAGTACTCCCAGACTCTGTGCTATCTTCCTAACAAGCCAAGCAAAATAGGTGTTACTATACCAGTTTTGTATCTATCTACAAGGGCAAAACGAATTTCGGAGAACTTGTATAATTTCCCCCAGAATCACATAGCCATTAAATAAATGGCTATTCTGGGATTCTAGCCAATCCCCAAGTGCAAGAAATGAAGCCACGTTTCTAGTTAAGGTCATTATTTAGATAATGTCCTTTGCTGAAATGCATAAAGGTTTGACCGCAGCTTTGGAGACCCTGTGAGAAGCCCATAGCGCAGTTAAGTGGTTCTTCATGAAAACAGAAACGGCCGCTGGCTAACTTGCTGAATAGGATAGTTCTTAGAAGGCTGTGGGGGCTCACAGAGTCAGTGACGGCCTGCAGATACAGGCTTCATAAAAAGGTCAGGAACCCAGGGGACTTCCAGAGAGCTGGGCCACAGGAATGAGTCATTCATGCATTCTTCTGACACTCCTCTCCCCTCCCTTTTTGTTCTGTTTTGCTACAGTCCCCACCCCCGTTTGTAATCTTTGGTTCCACTGGTTTTCTGTTTTCGACAAAGTCTGGTTAAGCCAGCTCTACCTCCTCCCCCTACCAAAGCCTCACCTGTCATGAGATTTTTTTTTTTAATATTTTAAAATGCTTATTTATTTTTTGAGAGAGAGAACAAGAGGAAGGGCGGAGAGAGAGAGAGAGAGAGAGAGAGAGAGAGAGAGAGAGAGAGAGCGCACGCAGAGGATCCAAAGCGGTCTCTGCACTGACAGCAGAAAGCCTGATGTGGGGCTTGAACCCATGAACCCTGAGATCAGGACCTGAGTTGGATGCTTAACCCACTGAGCCACCCAGGCACCCCTATAATGAGATTTTTTTAAAAGAAGGTCCTCAGCAGTGAAGTACTTGTCTGTGGTCAGAGATAAGTGAGAAAGGAAGGGGCCAGAACGAATGCTTCTGGTTCTTCACTCCTTTTACCACCTCAGGCTGCCTCTGCTTATCGAACCATCAACAGTAACTTACTGAGTTTCAGCTGCTGTAACAAAAATACCATAGGCTGGATGGCTTACATGAAAAACTTATTTTTCTAAGTTCTCCAGGCAGAGAAGGTCAAGATTAAGGTGCCAACAGATTGAGTGTCTGATGAAAGCCTGCTTCCTGGTTCACAGACTTCACTCTCTCATATGTGAGGTCTGCTCTGTCCTCACATACAGCAGAAGGGCCAAGGGAGCTCTCTAGGGTCTTCTATGAAGGCGCTAATCCCATTCACCAGGACCCCACCCTCATGGCCTAATCACCTCCCAAAGGTTCTATCTCCAAACACTCACTCTAGGGACTAGGTTTCAATACAGAAATTGGGAAAAACACAGTCTATACCAGCAAGGGGGGAAATTTTCCCTTACTAACCCACCACTGCTTTCCGACTTTCTTCTTTTCAAAGTTCAACCAAAACAAGCCCTTTACACCCAACATGCCAGAAACTTTTAAAACATAAGGTCTTCTTGTACCTAAGACGTTGAAAGCATGAGAATGGAAATCGGTGAAACACCAATGAAGATTTTAGGAGCCCTCAGAAGACTTCGAGCTCTAAGGACATGACGACACAATAAAAAGGAAAAACAAAGAAAGGAAAAAAAAAAAACAACCTAGATTCCAGCCTTTCCATACCTTGGCTTGGAATCCTTCGGCTCCCAAGCACACTCTCCTAAAGGGGAGACGCAGAGGTGGTGGCCATTGGTGATATGTGGGGCATCTAGAGGAAAGGGGAGAGGGACGCACTTAAAACACGCGAGAACTGGAGACCCTGGTGCCTCGTGGGGTTGGCTCTTACGGCTGAGTTCACAGCACTCAGAAGCAAGTTCTACCCCTTTGGGCCAACCCCGCCTGCAGGCCTGTCGGGGTCTCACCGCCTCGAGCCCGCTCCAGGGCTGCGCACGAGAGCGTAACAGGGGCCCGTGCACACTCCCGAAGGGCTGTGGGTCCCCGAGGCGGTGCGATGTCGCTCCCAGAGGCGGACCCGCCAGGCGGGCCCAGGCGAGCCGGCTGGCGGGAGCCGCGGGCGAGGGCGGATGCGGCCGCCACGCGGGCTGGGCTCCGTTCCGCCCTCCGCAAAGTTGACTACAGCAATACTTATTAGCGAGGGAAACGTACAGGCCCCGACATCCCTAAATCCTCTCATCGGCGAGTGTAGCAACTGAGCGCCTGCCGCGTCCCAGAACTGTGGCCGGGCACCGCCAACCCACCTCGGGACCCCGGCGCGGGGGCGCTACCACTCGCCGCGTACTCGCCGCACAGGCCGCGCACGCGCCTAGAAGCAAGCTACGGTGGCTCTGCTGGGGACAAATTATTCACGTGCTACTGTTCTGCAACCCCAATCCGAAGAGTGTACACTGGCCGGGACAGTTTGGGAACGCGGCCACGGAGCCATTTGCGGAAGGGGACTAATAAACGGCTTGGGGAGTAGGTGGGGTAAATGCGTGGACAGGCGTGAGGAGACAGAAAATTCAGTCTCCGCGGCCTAAGCACTGAACTGGGGCTGGGAGCCCACACTCAGAAGGTGCGCCGGATGCCCCGCCCTGGGGGCGTGGTTTCGCGGGGGCTCTGGCGGGGGGCGGGGCCTGGTCCCGGCCACGCCCCTCCTTGCCAGTGGCCAAGGGCGCGGCGCTTTCACTTCGCTGCAAAGCTGCGGTCTGCACCAGGTCTGCACCAGCCGAGCGAAGGTGATCCAGGTGAGTGCCGACACCAACGGACAGCGAGGAGCGCCGGCCCCCTCTGCCATCCCGAGCTGACTAGGGACGCCCTCCTTTTCCCCCTTCTGGTCTGTACACCTCTGTCTACCTTTCCATTCCCCTTGCCTTCCACCATCCCTGCATCCTCCCCCCTGGTGGAATAGGTTTGGAGCGTCGAAATGGGGCCCACCTCGCTGTCAGGCAGGGAGATTCTCAAGGTCAGCCCTTCAGTTCCTTCCTTTCCTCTCCTCCTCTCCCGGGGCTGTGCAGACCCGGCGCTCCTTGTTTCTGCCTCCCATAGCCCACCTGACCTTGCCAAGTGCCCCTCTGGTGCAGAGGTTGGGCGGACAGGACACTGCAGGGGCGGTGGGCGGTGCAGGCCCGATCGGTAACAAGTGCCCCGGGAGCCCTGCGCCTGCTGCGGATGTATTGCTAGGAACCCTCGGGGAGAGCCTCGCAGGGAATTGAGTTTGTTTTCGCTCTGCCTCATCGAAACGTTTGGCCATTAGTACTGGAACCCTTAAGTGGGTCATTTCCTACCGCTGCCTGAGAGCAGGAGACTCCGCAGGGGAAGAGGACTCTTTATGGACGGTTCTGCACTGGGTTTCAGAGCATTTTCCTCCTTATCTGTGTCACTGCAGGGAGCCCCAGAGCCTCTGCGGTGGGGCAGCTACAGGGCGGTGTAAAGGGGGCTGGAGAATTCACTAGTGAGTCATTCCCCGAAGTTGTGGCTTGTGCTATCCCTCTTTTCGGGCCACGAGTTTACAAGCTACTTTGTAGCTTAGGAGACAAGTGGGTGTGGGGACAGGAGGTAAAGGAAAAGCTGAGACCAGAGGGTATGTAGGAAAGGAGTTGGGGCTTTAATCCCTCGACTGGAGAAAAGGAGTCCTGGAGGGAAGGACACAACTGCTGTGCAGACGTATGGCTCTTTGCGGGTGCTGTGGTCCTAGGCGTGGTCGTGTGGGAATGCCGCAGGTTTGAGATTTCCTCTGTGCGTGGGAGCTGCAGCGAGGGCTTCTCTTGGGAAATCTGTAGATCACCGGGAGCCTGCAGTTTCACCCAAGGTTACTGGTCAGAGTTCCAAGGCTGTTTTAGTTTAATGAATTCAGTAATTAAGAGCACAGTATCCTAGTCAGGGATTCAAGAATGTTTATTCTCACCGCAGTTCAATGTAACTAAATTAACTAAAACTAACACCTGGAATCCAAAGAAGTACTTTTACCCCTGGGAGGACGTTCTGTTAAGCTTCCAAAGTGACACAGTGTTACAGAAATAGAACATTGTCGAGCAATTTTTTTTTTTCCCTGAACCGATGTTACTATATATAAAACAGATCTGCTAGAGGGATACTGTGGCCAGCTATAGAAAGTGCACGCCAGGGGCTGCTTTAGATGAGGGAACAAAATTGGAGAACGGCAGTCTTCCCCCTAATTTAGATTTCCTCCTGCTGGCCTAGAGTCCTGAAGAGACACAGTCATGAAAGGGAATTTCCTAACCTGGAGGACAGCAAAGGGACTGAACATCCATGAAAGAAAGGGCTTTACCCCATTATCCAGAGACATGCTGAAAAGCCCCTGGAACAATCTGGAATGAAGTGGATGACCAAGCTGTCAAAATGCAGTTAGCGCCTACTGCATGCACAGGTAGCTGTATTTAAACATATTGTTCCCTATATTTATATTTAAATATTCTGAATCTGTATACAGAATACCGCTGTGAACCACAATCGACCACGAACCATTTTTAAGCAATGTTTAAAAGAATCTCCATATTGCTACAGTTACGCAGCCGAATTCATTAATACTACTTATGAGTATACCATCCTCCTGAAAGAGAAGAGTTCAGCAGTAAGGCTAGGATACTACTGTGGAAGGAGAATGCCTTCCCTCACTGTCTCTTGCAGCGTCTACCTACCTATCCGTCTTGGTGAAGAGAAAAACAGCAACGAGGAGACGGGAAAATTACATGACCTTCCAAATAACATTTGCAAATACCTTTAAGGGATTTCTGCATTTGGGATTTTAAGTCCCCGTTTACCCTCTGAGCTCTTTCCAGAGCTGAGCTGTTCATTAACTGGAACTCGGGTTCTAATACGTCGGTGCCTTAGCTCACTCTTTTTTTGATAAGTGGTATTTTACTTCTCCAGCCGGAGCAACGTGGATGGTTTGGGCACAAGCTTCATTCTAAGTACTGTTAGGTACAAAGAGTTAGACTCCCGTCTGAGGCAGGAGCCAGCAGCCCAGGTGGGTTCCTTCATCCAGAACGTCTGGTACCCTAGCAAGGGCCCAGCAGCTGCTAGGAATTAACTACAGTCTGCCCAGTTTTTTTGTGATGGAAAATCCAACTGGTGTCACGGTGACTCATTCGAGATTTTTGTTTTCCTCTTGTGGAAGTCAGGGCTTAGTTTCCCCATGACCTCCATTCAGTTCCTATGTAATGCCAGTTAAGGCACAGGTTACGTAGAAATCATGATATGAAAAGTGCCAATCGCTGTTGATTTGCTCCTTTGCAAACCTGTGCACCTGAAAGCGGAGGAAGTTTTCCCTTCCTGTAATCTCTCCTCTTGTCATCCGGCAGTGCCTGCATTCATTAAAAGAAATTTAAAAACAAGTAACTTTTTGGATCTTTTCCAAGTTTTTTTTTTTTTTCCTTCCAATTAGAAAGTTCTGAGGCTTTAATCAGTCAAAGACTTGGAGTTAATTATTAGCTCTCTATTCCTATGAATATATTTTATGCTCCGGAGACAGTTTGGGGGAGATAGAAAAATTGTAAAAGAGATCAGGTGCGGTCAAACTTGCTCTCCATTCTCATTAAGAGGCAGTATAGGCAAGGGTTGAGAGCACAGACTCAGGAGCCAGGCTGTCTGGCTGTGTATGAGGTCAGGCTTCCTCTGCGATGGCTGTGTGACCTTGGGCAAGATTACTTAACCTCTCTGATGCTCAGCTTCCCCTTCCTGTCTGTTGTGTACTTGCTGTTTTCCTTCCCTGTGTTCTCTCTCGTACGTCACAGTTTATGTCCTCAGAGCCTTGCTCTCAATCTGTTACCCTCCTGCTTCATGGTCCTTTCTATGGGGTCTCCATCCATTCACTGTGTCTTCTAGAAGGTCAAGACCTTCTCTCTGAGTCTCGATCGCCCTCGTAGCCCTGCGCACCTCACGCATTGTCAGTATGTAGTGGGGGATAATTCAGGGAAGGAATCATTCCAAAGCAATACTGAAGAAGGTGGTAGGTGTGGGCTTAAGGCAAGCGTTCCATTTAGGTGAAATGGTTTGTCCTACATTGACTTTAATCAAATCAGCTCCACAATGAGTTGCTACGAGATTTTTATTTTCTTGTGTGTCCCATGGCTTCTCCTCATTCTTTCCCTTGTCCTCTGAAGTCGGTGCCTTCAGACCATGGGAAATGTCCCGCAGCCTGTCGCTGGGATGACGTCTCCCAGGGGGCTCTGCTCCAGATGGGCCGGCATGACCCAGGGCTTCTGGGTGAGGTGCCGACACATCAAGGAACGCTCGCCCCATAGAGCCTTTTGTGTCAAGAATCTGAGAAGGTTTGCCATCACACCAGCAGGCTTACCTAGAATTTGCCCTGTCTTGTTACAGTCTACTCTTCTTAGATTCCTGAGGAGCTGAAGTAACAGTTTTTTCTTCCAGGGGAGATTCAGTTCCATTCAGTCATGTGTCTTTAGTGTCTTTTTGTACAGAAGTCAGACTCCAGAGAAGACAGTGGATAATTAGCCCACTTGGCCTTACTGGGGTTTATTTGTGTCCGTGCAGACTCGCCCCACACAGAACTCTTCCCGGGAACTTGGCCATCACGCTGATCCCGCCCTCCCCCACTCCCGGTCGGCGCAGTTAGGTATTAATTATTTTCAGCACCGACAGTGGCCGTTTAACTATAAAGCTGAATACATTTGGATTATAACACATTTATCTCTTAAAGGGCACAGATCTTCTACCCTGCTCACTGATAGCTAGCTTCCACTTTCCAAATGTCCACCCAGGAACATTGACGAGGAATCGAAGAACATGAGATGCTGGGGAAGTACCACTCTGACCTGCCTCTGCTGTTCCCCTCACTGAGTTAATGACCGAGTGCTCGATACGTAATGGTATGCCCGTTCAGCTAACTTCACGTTTAGCCCTCGGAGACCTATCTACCAAATGTGCAATGCAGCCGTGGGCAGTATTTTTCCTCACCTGGGTTATTATTCCTTCTCTTAAACGTCCATGCACTTAAAAAAAAAAAAATCTAGCCATCTTGTGAAACTTAAACACTCCCGCAGACCTTATCATCTGTTTAACGTAGAAGCGTCCAGAACTGGCACTTTGAAAGTGTAGGATGGACGAAAAGAAATCCTGTGACTCTTTTCTCTCCCATCGTGGAAACAGGAGATGCCTTTTGTGTTGTTTCCCTCCGGGTTCTTGAGCTTTATATGGGTTCAGGAGGGGTCAGCTGCCCTGCCTGAGATGATTTGGAGAACCGTTCATTTGTAGAAACACCTAGAGGCAGAGGGGAGGCCGGGCAGCTACCCGGGGGAGCTTGAAGCAGGCTAAGCAGACACCCAGCGCAGCCTCAGAGGTTTCTGAACCACCTTCCGGCATCGGGGACTTACGGAAGTCCATTTGGGACGATCAGACCAGCCCTTAAAGTCACCGTCTTTGGGGTTAGTCTTGTGAAAATGGTGCCCTTTGCCACATTAGATAGGGGGCCATATGTAAGGAAGATTGGATTAATAGCACAGGGAGCCAAATGAGAATTGTAAGGAAAGGCTGGGGAACAGCTCCAAGTCAGTCTGGGAGTGCTTTATCTTCATCCCATTCGTGCGTGTAGAAAAAAGAACACCACTGAGAAGTTACAGTACAATTTGAGGAGAAGGGTCTTGCGAATGGAAGTAGGGGTTACCATGGTCCAGGCTGGCTTTTATCTGCTCGTTTGAGGGCAAAGAGAAAGCTGAAAGGTGAAATCCTTTCTCCCTTAAAAAAGACAGTTAGGGGCACGTGGGTGGCCCAGTTGGTTAAGCGTCCGGCTCTTGATTTCGGCTCAGGTCATGATCTCACGGTTCGGGAGATCGAGCTCCGCATCGGGCTCTGGGCTGACAACAGGGAGCCTACTTGGGATTCTCACTCCACGCTGCTCTCTCTCTTTCTCTCTCAGTCTCTCTCTCTCTCTCTCATAAATAAATAAACATTAAAAAAAAACTTTTTTTAATCTAATTAATTTCATTTAGCTAAAGATCGTGTGGCTCGGTTGAGTGTCCGACTCTTGATTTCAGCTCAGGTCATGATCCCAGAGTTGTCGGACGGAGCCCCATGTCAGGCTCCACGTCCAGATTCTCTCTCTCTCTCTCTCTCTCTCTCTCTTTCCCCCCCTCCTCCTCCCCCTCTCCCTCCCTCCCTGTGCCCCTCTCCCTTCTTACACTCACTCTCTCTCTCTCTCTCTCTAAAATAAAAAAAAAAAATTAAGAGCTGCAATTAAGGGTGGTTCAATTAGTTAAGCCTCCGACTTTGGCACAGGTCACGATCTCATGGTTTGTGAGTTCGAGCCCCAAGTCGGGCTCTGTGCTGACAGAGCCTACAGCCTACTTCAGATTCTGTGTTTTCCCCCTCCCCCGCTCAAGCTCTATCTCTCCCTCTCTAAAAAATAAATAAACATTAAAAAACATCTTTTTTTAATTTAAGCAAAGATAAGTTAATGTAACTTCATGGCTCAGAAGCAATAATTTGAGGCAGGTTCCCAAGTCTGTAAAGCCTGCCTTTTGCCCCATTTGTACCGTGTTGATTGCGCCCTGGGGGATTTTCGCTGGCCGCCCAGAGGGACTTGAGTAAGTAGTGAAAGAGAGCTCTACCCCAGGAGCCTTCTGATGAATGTGGTTCAGGACGTGTTCTGGGTAATCCTTGTAACTGGAGGAACCCCTGCCCCAGTGAGATAAGGCAGGAAGGGTGGCGGCAGCAGGGACTGGAAGGAAGGTCGAACCGCGTGTAAGCACTGGGGTGGTGAGGTTTCCAGCGAGTCTGTTGGGAAGTTCCTCAAGGGACCACCTCGGGCAGATGTCCTAATGAAAATCCGTGTTGCTTAACTCAGGCACTAGCATGGAGCGCGTCTTCTCCTCTAAACCCAAGCTTGATCCCCTTCCCAGGGGAGCCTTTGCAGGGGTGCCTTGTGGCTTTCTTAAAGTCGCCTGGGTGCCCGCTCACTGGCTGCACTGATCGTTGTTGCCCCAGTGCTGCCTCTGCTCCTGCCCCCCACTGTCCCGTGGCCCCACCAGTTACCAGGGCGCTGGGCACCCTTGTTCTCCAATCTCCCCCTGGGCTTTTCTGCTGCCTCATGGCCCGTACCCCACCTGCTTAAAATACTGTTCCCAGTTTTCTTTCCTCTCCTTGATATGTCCTCAAAAAACCATGTTCACCTATTAAATACTCTGATAGATTAAAATAGCTACAAATACAAGTGTTGCTGTTTTAAAAATATATATATATTCTAGGGACGCCTGGGTGGCTCAGTCGGTTGAGTGTCTGACTTCGGCTCAGGTCGTGATCTCACGGTTCGTGGGTTCGAGCCCCACGTTCGGGCTCTGCACTGACAGCTCAGAGCCTGGAGCCTGCTTTGGATTCCGTGTCTCCCGTCTCCCTGTGCTCCTCCCCTGCTCATACACACTCACTCTCTCTCTCTCTCTCTCTCAAAAATAAATAAACATTAAAATTTTTTTTAATATATTCTAGAAATAATTAGGTTTCTGCAGTATTCTCAAAAAGGGCATCTATGGAAAACTCACAGCTAACATATTTAATGATGAAGGGCTGGAATGCTTCCCCCTCTAAGACAGGGATCAAGATAAAGATGTCACTTCTGTTCAACACTGTCCTGGTTCCGGGGCGTCTGGGTGGCTCAGTCGGTTGTGTCTGACTCAGGATTTGGGCTCAGGTCATGATCGCACGGTTCATGGGTTCGAGCCCCATGCTGGCAGTGTGGGGCCTGCCTGGGATTCTCTCTCTCTCTCCCCTCTCTCCACCCCTCTCAGTTTGCTTTCTCTCTCTTAAAGTAAATAAATAAACTTAAAAAAAAAAAAAAAGCCACTAATTAGAGCAAGCAAGCAAAAGAAAGAAAAAGGCTTCCATAATGGAAAGGGAAGAAGTAAAACTGTCTTCGCAGCTAACACCATCCTGTCTGTTAAGTATGACAAAGATCGTGGATCTACCTCTCCCTTCTCCTGGGCTCTCGTGCCCTGGCTCTGTTCCCCAGCTCTGCTCCTGCAGTGCAGCTCCAGTCCTGCCCCTGAGCGGGAGTTCTGCAGAAGTGACCCTCCTCATTGCTCCCTGGCTGGGGGAGAGAGCAATCGAACTCCTTGGTAAGGAGCAAACCCAGCAGAGGGATGTAGTAGCAAAGAGCTAGACCTCGCTGTCCGTCTGCTTATGTTCAGACCTCAGCTCCGTACTCACTGGCTATGGGACCTTGGACAAGTTGCTGAACTCTTCTTTGCCTCAGTCTCCCCATCTGTAAAACGGGGATGATGACAGTAACGACCACGTAGGATCATTACGGACATTGTTAATTTATGTTAACTCTATTATGGGCCTGACAGAGGAGAAGCAGTAGGTCTTAAAGTAGACGTTCAGGATGCAGTGATCATATTATTCCCCGTTTTGCTATTTCGGCCATATGGGATGAAGAATTCCATGGGGAGTTAGATGGAGGTCCCACTGGATCCTTAAATAGGCCTTTCATCTGAAGTCATGTTGCCGATTATTTAGAATTTGCGGGACGCTTGACCCGTGACATTGGAAGCGATCATCTGAAGAGCTCATCCTGGACCATAATGACCACCACTCTCGAAAGATGAAGAGTGTTCAACTCTGACTCGTTTGCCTGGTGGGAAAATCTGGCCTGGCAAGCGATCATGACCATGAAAGAGAGATCTGGGAATCTACGAGCTGTCCCAGGTTAGGCTCACAAGAGAAGTCTCAGAAGAGACTGAGTGAGCTGTCTTCCCTACCTGTGTTGATTTGGTCTGAGCCCTCTGTTCAAGCTGAAAGAAGAAAGCAGTCTCCTGACAGGCACATCCTCCGTGTGTGATTGTGAACATCCTCTGGTCTCATCAGCCCGTCGGGTTCTTAAGGATGCTGTAGAGAAGGGGGCCCCTCACGAGCCTCCGAGGATGTTGGTAGAATGTGGACCGCCAAGATAGGACCGCCAAGACAGAACTCTACCAGTGGTTTTAGGATTGGATAAAATCAACACCTCCCGAAAACTGTATCTTTGCCTAGAACAGTGGTTCATAAAATGTGGTCCCTGACCAGCATGATCTCTAGGGACTTGTTGGAAATGTAGATCCCCAGGCCCCATTAAGCCCCGCGGGATCTGAGACCCCACCTGCGGGTGGGGCGTGTTTTAACAAATGCTTCAGGTGACGTTGATGCTGCTAAAGTTTGAGAACCACTGACCTAGAACATAAGACAGCACTGTATCGAGTTTCCGTCTTCATGGAAGTAACTATAGAAGACGTCAGCAGGAGACAGATTCTGTGTCCTCAAGGAGCATATTTGGAAATGTGTACTATTTTCATTGATCAGTATGCAAGGTACATGTTATAATAGCTCACTGATGAGCGCGCAACAAATGTGCAAACATTCAAAGGCAAGCCTGCAGCCCATGCGGGTCGGTCAGGAGTGCAGGTGTCATGGAGGAAGGGGGAGTACTTAACACTGGACCAGGATCGGGCAGCGGGAACAAATTTAGGAGCAGGGCTGCCGGAGATGTATTGCCTCACAGACTGCTTCTTAACCCTCGACACATGGGCATCCACTTTCTACCATTGCCCTGAAACCTGGCTGTCGGGGCGCCTGAGGGGCTCAGCTGAGTGTCTGACTGGACCTCGGCTCAGGTCATGATGTCACGATTCGTGAGATCGAGCCCCATGTCGGGCTCTGCGCTGACAGCACGGGAATTCTGCGCTGGAATTTTCTCTCCCTCTCTGTCTGCCCCTTGCCCACTCACACTCTCTTTCATTCTCAAAATAAATAAGTAAACTTAAAAAACAAAAACAAAAACCTGGCTGTCAAGGGGTCCCACTCACCAAAGCCAAGAGCATTTGGGAGGTGACACTTCCTCTGTTAACACATAACAGGCTCCCTCACACCTTTCCTCCTCTCTGCCTCTCAGCTTAGTCCCTGGAGGGAGAGCCAGCAGGTGATGGCTGTTAACTCTGCTCGTAGAGTCCATCTCATAATCCAGACCTGTCTGTCCTCTCTAACCCCATCTCCTACCACTCCCATCAGCTCCTGGGGCCCGGCCACACCGGCTGCCTTCCTGGCCCACCAGTGTGCCGGGCTTTCCCTCATCTAGGGCCTTTGCACTTGCCGCTTTTTCTTTTTGTTAATAAATTTATTTAGTTTTTTAATATTTATTTTTGAGAGAGAGTGCGCAAGTAGGGAGGAGCGGTGGGGGGGCGGGGTGGGGACAGAGGATCCGAAGCGGGCTCTGTGCTGACAGCAGAGAGCCTGTTGCGGGGCTCCAACTCACGAACCTTGAGATCATGACCTGAGCCAAAGTCGGACACTTAACGGACTGAGCCATCCAGGCGCCCACTGGCTGCTTTCTCTGATTTGAATATTCTCCCTGCCCCCCCCCCCCCCGAAATGTCCTGTTGG
Source organism: Prionailurus viverrinus (assembly GCF_022837055.1). Taxonomy (NCBI): domain Eukaryota; kingdom Metazoa; phylum Chordata; class Mammalia; order Carnivora; family Felidae; genus Prionailurus; species Prionailurus viverrinus. The sequence continues at coordinate 57,814,995 of NC_062577.1, read as the reverse complement.
TGTTTCTTCCTCATTCCTGCGTCACTGCAAATGGTGCCCGAGCAAGGAGGTCTTCCTGGTCTTAACTGAGATATAATTGACATATGAGATTGTGTAAGTTTAAATGTCTCAAATATTTATTGACCCCTTGGCATGTTTCCGGTCAGTCTTCTGTCCTCCTTAGAATGTCGGTTCCTTACAGGAGAGGGGGACCCCATCTTGTCCACTGCTGTGTCCCCCACACTTCTGCAGTGCTGGCATATAGTGAGTGCTTTCCATGTTGTGACTAAGTGAATTAAGTGTTCTTAGACACATTATGCTGTCCACACTGGGAATCTACAGAGAACAGCCTTTTGCCAAATTCGAATCTATTTCAAATGGTCTCAGAACTAATTTTTTTTTAATTTTTTTTAAGGTTTATTTTTATTTCTGAGAGAGAGAGAGAGAGAGAGAGAGACAGAGAGAGAGAGGCAGAGCATGAGTGGGGGGCAGCAGAGAGAGAGAGAGGGAGACACAGAATCCAAAGCAAGCTCGAGGCTCTGAGCTGTCAGCACAGAGCCCGACGCGGGGCTCAAACTCACACACCGTGAGATCATGACCTGAGCCGAAGTCGGACGCTTAACCGACTGAGCCCCCCAGGCACCCCAGCACTAGTTTCTAAGTCGGAGTACCTTAACTGATTTGTAGAAAAATCAGTATCTCCTTAGTTAGGAAGTGTTACTTACGTGGGCAGACATGCACAGTTAGCAGTGTTTACAAGATGCCTCCGTATTTGGACCCACGTTTATTAAATGCTCATACCAGATGCTTACCTAGTTCATTTCAGTTAATTCCTCAAACCATCCTGTGAAGTACGTAGTTAGTATTCCGTTTTGTAGAGAAATTAGATAACATTCCCAAGCTCGCAGAGCCAGTGTCTGAACACACAACCATCTGACTCCAGAATTCCTGCTGTCTCTGCTCCTGTGGATTTTCCCATAGGAACAGACAAATCAGAAAACAGTCTGTTAGGAGTAAAGTTCCGAAAGGATCTCTGCTTTTACATGAGTGATAAGTAGTTCCATTAAAAATAAAATCTGGTTTCTTTTAAGCCTTCAAGTTAATATTCTTTCAAAAACTCTTTTGACTCATCTCCAGAACTCTCCGGAAACAGTTAACTGAAAGCTTACACCTCTGAAACACTCATAAGGGAGGGAAGAACAGAAACGCTTCTGTCCTATTTCTGCCTTTCTCCAAGACGTTCACTTTCATTTTGAAGGGTATTTTTGTACCCGGTTTCTTTTTTGTTTTAATTTTTTTTTAATGTTTATTTTTGAGAGAGAGACAGAGACAGAGCGCGAGTGGGGGAGGGGCAGAGAGCGAGGGAGACACAGAATCGGAAGCAGGCTCCAGGCTCCGAGCTGTCAGCACAGAGCCGGACAAGGGGCTCGGACTCACGAGCGGTGTTGATCATGACCTGAGCCGAAGTCAGCCGCTTAACTGACTGAGCCACCCAGGAGCCCCTTCGTCCCCAGTTTCCGATCACTGCTAGGAAGGGGGGAATCTGGAATTGGGTACGTGTTATATTTGCCTTTTCCCCCAGTAGAACATGAGCCTCATGAGGGCAGGCACCAAAGTCTGGTGTGTTCATCTCTTCATCGCCAGCACTGGACCTGTGAGTGGTAAACTTGAATAAGTGAGTGCCCGCTCACACCCACACAGGGATGAGCCTCTCCCGCTGCTGCAATGAGGGTTTCCATGACTACGGTTTGCTGATTTCCATGGTCGGTCAGCGCTGCAAACCTGCTTCCTCCTGAATACCTCCTGCTTTTCCGAGATTTTAACACAGCTGTCTAAGAGCTCAGAACAAGAAGTGAACGTATATCGTTTTAAGTGTAGTTTGCTGTTTTAAAACAGCAGCCCTGGGGCGCCTGGGTGGCGCAGTCGGTTAAGCGTCCGACTTCAGCCAGGTCACGATCTCGCAGTCCGTGAGTTCGAGCCCCGCATCAGGCTCTGGGCCGATGGCTCAGAACCTGGAGCCTGTTTCCGATTCTGTGTCTCCCTCTCTCTCGGCCCCTCCCCCGTTCATGCTCTGTCTCTCTCTGTCCCAAAAATAAATAAACATTGAAAAAAAAAATTTTTTTTAAATAAAAAAAAAAATAAAACAGCAGCCCTAAATTATAAACTCTTAAACATATATTGCCACTTAGTTAAGCATCCCCTTTCATAACTGAATCAGGGCAAAATTAACATTAACATATGTGATATAACCCGATGCGGAACACTTCTTGAGAGTTTACCACGTGTCAGGCATCCTGCTGAGCGTTAATGGCTTCCCCATTTCCTCCTGGAGACACCCACAGGGGTGGGTGGGCACCACCCTTGTCTCCCTCTAAGGAAGAAGGAAGCCCAGGTTGCTGAAGTGCAGGGAGGAATGTTCCCAAGGACACAACAGCTAGGAAGGTGAGAATCAGGTTGAGTTCAGTGTCCCTCCACAACTGCAGCCCTGTCCCGTGCATTGCACAGAGCAGGTAAGTGACAAGGGTCAGCCTAGAAGTCACATAGGACGGTATGACGGGATTCGTAACATATTGCCTGTTCCTCTGCTTTCTCAATTCCTAATTGTCAGGCCACTTTCTGTAGAATTTTTTTGGTACGTGTCTGCTCATTTTGGAAATGATAGAAAAGTACAAAGGGAAATCTGTAATTTACGCATCTAGAAATAATTATGCTTATGATTTTGATATTTTCTGTTATTGAGAAAACTAAGATTATATACTACATACACTTCTTTTTAATAATTTTTTTTAAGTTTATCCCTTTATTTTGAGACAGAGAGAGAGAGAGAATCCCAGGGGGGCTCCATACTGCCAGCGCAGAGCCCAATGCGGGGCTCAAACTCACAAACCCTGAGATTATGACCTGAGCGAAAATCAGACACATAACCAACTGAGCCACCCAGGCGCTCCTGTATACACTTTCTGAGGTTTTTTTTTTTTTTTTTTTAACGTAACATGCTGTATGTTAAGCCTGTTTCAACATCTTTACTTGTGTGTGCACCGTTTTTAATGGTTCTACAATATTCTATATTATGGGTGCATTAATTAGTCCTCTCTGCTTGGTCATTGTGCCATTTCTGTCGCTGCTGTTATAAATACTGTTCAGGTGAATGCCTTTGAACCAAATCTGTCTGAGTTTCTGATTGTCACCTCCAGCTACGTTCCCAGTGGAGTTCATGAATCAAAAGGCACAAACGATGTCAAGAACATGCCCGTTGTTAGGCTGCTCTCCAGATGGTTCTATTTTACACTTCCCCCTCTGTGTAATAGTGCAAACTAGGTACCTTTAAATACGTACCTAAGTAAATTTCTATTTATACATATCATAACTTCTAATGTATTCAGCTGGAGGGTGACAATTAACAAATGCCATTACACAGCTAAGTGGGTTGCAAAGGAACCCATACCTGCGTTGGTGGTTGGGCACCATGTGCCGTGTATCTGGTGCCACAAAGACCCAAATCTAGGGCAGAGCTCCCACCCCCAAGACAACCTCATCTTCTTGCCTCAATACAAGGGTTGCTGGTTCGGGGCGCCTGGGTGGCTCAGTCGGTTGAGTGTCCGACTTTGCTCAGGTCACGATCTCACGGTCCGTGAGTTCGAGCCCCACATCAGGCTCTGTGCCGACAGCTCAGAGCCTGGAGCCTGCTTCAGATTCTGTGTCTCCCTCTCTCTCTGGCCCTCCCCCCATTCATGCTCTGTCTCTCTCTGTCTCAAAAATAAATAAATGTTAAAAAAAAAATTTAGGGGCGCCTGGGTGGTGCAGTCGGTTAAGTGTCCGACTTCAGCCAGGTCACGATCTCGCGGTCCATGAGTTCGAGCCCCACGTCAGGCTCTGGGCTGATGGCTCAGAGCCTGGAGCCTGTTTCTGATTCTGTGTTTCCCTCTCTCTCTGCCCCTCCCCCATTCATGCTCTGTCTCTCTCTGTCCCAAAAATAAATAAAAAACGTTGAAAAAAAATTTAAAAAAAAAATTTTTTTTTAATAAATAAATAAATAAATAAATAAAAAAGAAGGGTTGCTGGTGACACAGAGCAGGCATGTAATCAACAAAATGTTGAATGTTCGCACTGAAGCCACTGCCCTGGGGCTATCTGCTGGCTCCAGGCTGGGACAGCCTCGGGCGTGGCTGCCGCTGCCTGGGGTGTGGCCACTGTGAACTGAGCTGCCTCCACTTCACCAGTGCGCACACCTGCACCTGAGCCCACAGAGGCCAATCTTTAAGGGGTGGGAACGTCCGTCTCTGCCCTCGAGTCCTCCGAATAGAAGGATTCAGCAAAAGATCAGGGTTGGTTGTTTTTTTTTTGAACCCTAAGTGAATTAAGCTGATTCTGTCCTTAAAGGACAAGCCTTACCCATTTTCCAGTCCCTACTGGATTTCTGTTTTCAAACCGCAGTGGGGACAGAGCCTTTTTCTGTGTTCTGACCTCCTCTTTCTCTGCTTCAGAGGTTTCAGTAGATACTTGTGAGGGGAACAAAAGGAAACTTGAATTGCTTAAGCGCCTACTGGATGCCTGGCTCTGTGCTAGGCGACGAGCATTATGTGAGTTGGAGGCATGATTCCCAAAAGCCACCTGGAGTTGCGGCTTGCTTTGTTTATTCTGCAGGTGTCAATAGTCACAGGCTGTGCCCAGTGTGGAGAGGCCAGACAAACACAGTCGCCCCGCATGGGAGCTTGTAACTGGCTGCTGTCTGGTCTAGCCCCGATCACACCAGCTGGTGCTGGAAGTGCTGACTGCCAGGCTGTATGAAGCGGGGGTCCTCACTCGGTGGGAGCGTGAGGCGGTGTCAGGAGGGCCCCTCCCACAGGCGGCTTCCTGGACTTTGCTTTTGCACCTTTGCAGGTGTGTCCAGGGCTCCTGCAGGGAGAGGCTCAGGGAGGGGAGGCACTTTCCTCCCGTCTGACACACCTACTGTCCCACAGCTGATCATGTGGTCTTTTGCGAGCCACCCACTCTAGCATTGGACTCTGGGTCCCCCTTCCTGTACGTTCTCTGCCCTTCAGAGGTACTTTGTGTTCCCGGCTCTGCCTGCCCCCTTTTCCCTAATACCACAGTCAGCGTAGCAAGGTGGGGGGAAGGTAACTTTCACTAGAGTGTGAAAGCCTACTAGGTTTAAACTCCCAGATTGCATGTATCCTTTGCAAGAGGACCTCAGTAGTAAATATTAATTCCTAATTGTGAATTTTTGAGCAGTCGCCTGAGTGTTCCTTGCTTTGCCACAGAAACATTCAGCCAAGAGGTGCTTATCTGTCCTGCCACTCAGCCGCTTGTATCCCAAGCCCTTGCAAACCAGAAACTCCAAGGTCAGTGACTAAGCCATGAAATTCTACTGTTTTGCCTGTGCCTGAGCATTCGGAGAAGAATCCCAAAACCTGCTCTGGTCTTCGTTCTCTTCTCATCCACCTGAACCTCGATTTCCTTTTCTGCCAAGTGAAAAGGCTCTGGAGATGGGGTTCTCGGTCCAGGCCTCTCAACTTGCAAACTGTGACCTAAGCCAAGTGTGCTTCCTTCATTGTCCTTAAACAGGTGGCTTCTGACAGAGCGAGTGACAGCTTCATTTTCAGTGACCTGTTTGGCCTCAGTGTGTTGAACTCAACGGACATCAGATAGATTGGAAGGCTCGGTCATTTTTATCTTCAAAGAGGCGTTTGGAATTCGCCCTGTGTTTTTATTTTAATAATTAGTACAGAAGCTTCCTCCGCAAGCTGACTCTGAATTTTGGAAGCAACTAATTTACAAGAGAATGAGAGCAGGGAAGTTTGGAGGGCAGCCTGACTGCTTGCTGCTGCCATACCTGGTGGTGGGGACATGGTGGCCAGGAGGCCCTTCCTATGCTGACTCATGCAGACGGCTTTTGGGGGTGTGTCCCCCACCCGGGTGAGGTGGGGTGGGTGCCCCTCCGGAGCAGCTCCGTGAAGAGAGCAGGAGGGGGACACTGGTAAGAACCGTGGATTGTGGCAGGTGGGGGACAGACTTTTGGGGACTTCAGCCCCAAATGTCATTTTTCAGACCTAAGCAAAACGTTTTTTTTTTTTTTTAATGTTTGTTTATTTTTGAGAGAGAGAGGGATCGAGACAGATAGCATGTAAGCAGGGGAGGGGCAGAGAGAGAGCCACACACAGACAGAATCCCAAGCAGGCTCCAGGCTCTGAGCTGTCAGCACCGAGCCCCACGTGGGGCTCGAACCCACGAACTGCGAGATCGTGACCTGAGCTAAAGCTGGACTCTTAACCGACGGAGCCACTGAGGCGCCCCCAAATCCCACACTGAGGAAAGTGCTGGGACACTTCTCAGTTTGCAAATGGGCTTAAAAGGGGACATTGGAACCAAATTGGAATCTAAATTTGAAACCCAGCTCTGATGCTTTCCATTTCAGACCTTGGGCACATGATTTCACCTCTGGGTACTCTCTGGACACGGGGGTAACTCACCGTATGGTCAGGGTGACTGGAAACACCTTGGGGGCTCGGTAGCCCCTCCCGGGCTTACAGGCGAGATTGCAGCGAGCCTGTCATCGAGATGGACGTCGTAAACTGAGTGCAGAACACACAGGAGCTGCTTGCCTGGGACAGTCTCGTGCACGGTGGGTGGGCAGTAAGGGTCCCAGGAAGCACTGCCTCTTCCCTGTGTCCTGCCTGTCCTCGCCCGTCTCCATCCCGTGACCAAAACTCAGAGAGGTTGGGGCGCAGCACGAGTTTACCTTGAGATGATGAGGGTTTCCTCCCAGCTGCCAAGTTTTCTTCTCCTTGACGGCCAGTCTGTTTCTTCTCTCTTCTTCTGGGGCAAAACAGTGGCTAACACAGCTAAGACTGCAGAACACTGAAAATGCTGAGATTCGCTTTTTCTCCAAGCATTCCATGGGGAGATTTTCCAAATACACAGAAACGTTGGAAGAATTATACACTGAACATCCTTATAGCCACCACCTGGGTTCCATAGTTAACATTTAGCTCTGTTGGTTTAGATTGTCATTTCTTGATGCATTTCAAGAGGAGTTGCAGGCAGCAGAACATGTCACAGGCTAGTTTTGGAGTGAGGATTCGATGAACAGCCTGGGCTCCCCTGAGCCTCCCAGAGCTGGGTCTCTTCGCAGCGTGACAGGCTCCAAAGCCATGCTCTGCTTTCAAAGCACTAGATCTGGGTCTCCTACCTATGATGCCTCCGCTGCTATACCAGAGTGTGCCCCAGGATCAAAGGGAGTCCCGACCCCCTGCCCTCACAGTGTCCCCCATGCCAACAGACATACCAACAAAGAACTTGGAATCGTGGTATACTTCCTGTTTCATATCCTGCTTCCGTCTCCCTCCTTCCCCCTCTCTCCCCCTCTGCTCCTCCCTCCCTCCATACCCCCTCTCTACAGTTGAATATATCCTTTAGGATTTTGCCATGTTAAGCTTTTTTTTCAAAAACATAATTTTTAGCAGCTATATCTTTCTATAGCAATGACTACTGCAGAGGTATAGCTACATCTCGTAAATGTAACGTTCATCAGAAGAGAACATGTTGTGATCGTATACTTTTTAAGTCTGTTTATTTATCTTGGGGTGGAGGGGCAGAGAGAGAGAAAGAGAGAGAGAGAGAGAGAGAGAGAGAGAGAGAGAATCCCAAGAAGGCTCCCAGCTATCAGCACGGAGCCCCGTGGCAGAGGGGGGTGGCCGGACTTTCAGGAATCGTGAGATCGTGGCCTGAGCTGAAATCAAGAGCCGGACGCTTAATTGACTGAGCCACCCAGACACCCCAGACCTGAATAACTTGTAAATTCTGTTGTGTGATACACAGGAACGTCTCCATCTGCCTCTTAGGAACATCTTGTTTACTCACACCTTGGTGGTCTAGGTATACCTTTGCAGGTAATGACGCGCACGGCTCCAGGCCTCCCTCTGTGGGGGTCTACCGTGCCGGCTGGTATCCTAATGTCTTCTTCTTTCCACAGAGCCAACATGGCCGTCCTCTCTAAGGAGTATGGTTTTGTGGTTCTAACTGGTGCCGCCAGCTTTATCATGGTAGCTCATCTAGCCATCAACGTTTCCAAGGCCCGAAAGAAGTACAAAGTGGAGGTGAGTGGGAACGTAGACTTGTCTGGGGCTAGAGCTTGTTTTCAGTTGTGGAGGGAGAGGGGCGACGCCAGCAGTCAGCAGTGGCAGTTGAACTACACCCGTTGGAAACGCTGCCCCTTTCTGGCAGGAGGAAGGTGGGGAACTGAGGGGCCCTGCTGGGGAGCAATTTCCATCTTGTTTGTGCTTTGTCTTTCCTGTTGGAAGACCAGGTGTGCTGGGACAAGAACAGGATGCTTTTGGCTGGAGCTAGGTGCCGGGAAGAGTTATTTTCTAAAGAGGGTTCAACAAGGGGGACTTCATCAAAACAAAAAGCTTCGGTGCAGGAAAGGAAACTGCCAACAAACTGAAAAGGCGACCTACTAAATGAGAGGAACCATTTGCAAATCATACATCCCATAAGGGGTTAATTTCCAAGATACATAATTCACACAAGTCCATAGCGAAAAAACCAAGCAACACAATTTAAAATCGGGCAGAGGACCTGAACAAACATTTGTCCAAAGAAAATATACCAATGGCCAATAGGTACATCAAAGGGTACCCCGACATCATCACTAATCATCAGGGAGATGCAAATCAAAACCACAAGGAGCTGTCACCCTCACACCTGTTGGAATGGCTGTGTTCAAAAAGACAAGACATGACCACAGCTGGTGAAGACGGGGAGAAAAGGGAACGCACCGTTGGTGAGAACGTAAATTGGCTCAGCCACTGTGGAAAACAGTATGGGGGGTCCGCAAAAAAAATTAAAAATAGAACTGCCATATGATCCAGCTATTCCATTCTGGGGAGTTATCCAGAGAAAGTGAAAACATGAACTCGAAAAGATATGTGCACCCCCATGCTCACTGCAGCACTATCTCTAATAGCCAAGATTCAGAAGTAACCCAAGTGTCCATCGGTGGATGTGTGGGTAAAGACGATGTGGTATATATACACAGTGGACCACTCAGGCGTGAAAAAGAATGAGATCTTGCCATTTGTGACATGGATGGACGTTGAGAGCATTATGCTAAGTGAAATAAATGAAAGATAAACACTGTATGATCTCACTTACATATGGAACCTAAAAAAAGCTAAAATGTACAGCATGGTGGCTATAATTAATTTTTCTATATCGCATGTTTGAAAGTCGCTAAGAAAGCGACTCTTAAGTGTTCTCATCAAAAGAAAAACAAATCTGCAACTCTGTGGGGTGACAGACAGTAACTAGACTTACTATGGTGATCGTTTCACAATACATTCATACATCGAATCGTTACATCATACACCTGAAACTAATATAAGGTATGTCCATTATACCTGGGTTTTTTTTTTTTTACATAAATAATAAAATAAGCTAGAGAGGGCTGAATGGCAACAGTACTTCCTGGTGTGCCACCTTAAAAGTGATGTCTTGGGGCGCCTGGGTGGCTCAGTTGGTTGAGCGTCTGACTTCAGCTCAGGTCATGATCTCGCGGTTTGTAGGTTTGAGCCCCGCGTCAGGCTCTGTGCTGACAGCTCAGAGCCTGGAGCCTGCTTCGGATTCTATGTCTCCCCTTCTCTCTCCCCCTCCCATGGCTCATGCTCTGTCTCTGTTTCTCAATAATAAATACACATTAAAAAAAAATTTTTTTTAATAAAATAAATAAAAGTGATGTCTTAAGGTGATTTTGTTTCCCAAATAGTGAAGAAGCATGTGTTGCGGAGGTTAGCCTGAGCTCAGACATTGGACATAAAAAGGAGCTCTATTAAATGCTCCCTTTATGTAGTTCCAGATGATCTAAAAGGGATAATTACCGAGGTTGTCCCTGGTGAGCACATTTAAACGTCTATTTCTGTTTAGCAACTTATAATTAGACTCTCTGACTAGAGCTTCTTTTAAAGTTTTCATATATTGATTTTCGTTGTTTTTTTTTTTTAATGGACATGTCCATGAAAATTCTCACACACTTACTGTTCCCCCATTAAGGAAACTTAAAAGCTTGTGGCGTTGGATCACTCTGGGGAAGGAGCTATTTCCCTGTGGTGTCTTTGTGAGGTACTGGAAACTCACCCGTGATGGCACCATGTCAAGAGCACGGAGTTTGCAACACGCGCTGCCTCCGTCCCTTGTGCAACTACGGCACAGACCTACATTCCTCGCACCGGGTATTAACAGAAGTGCATCGGATCTGCTTCTGGGAGTTGAGACCCTTCTCCCTGCAGATATTTAAGCAGAAAGCGATCAGCTGTCAAGGGCATAATAGAAGCTGCTTGAGGATAGGTTATCTTTTAGGGTTGATTGTAACTCAACACCGAGTGCTACTCTTGACCACTTGATCCACACGGACTTTGTCTTCACAGTATCCGACCATGTACAGCACGGACCCTGAAAACGGGCACCTTTTCAACTGCATTCAGCGCGCCCACCAGAACACGTGAGTGCTGGCCCTGCCGGGTGCTGGGGGGGGTGTCTGTAGAGTACGTGCTTTCTGCCCAGCGCCTCGGCCTTTACCACTGTGTGCTGAGTAGCAGCTGTGAGAACGATCATAGTAAGGCACCTCGCTGAAAGTGTCGTAAAAAGGGGCGCTTGGGTGGTTTAGTTAAGCATCCGACTCTCGATCTCAGCTCAGGTCATGATCTCACAGTTTGTGAGTTTGAGCCCTCGCATCGGGCTCCAGGCTGACCGTGTGGAGAATCCCTGCTTGGGATTCTCTCTCTCTGCCCCCGCCCCCCAAAATAACTAAATTAAAAAAATAAAAACTATTAAAGAGTCGTAAAAATATGTATGTGAGCAGATTAAATATTGTGAGTTGTTAGCATAGCGAGGTTCTGGATGATCTTTTCAAAAATGTCTTTTGCATCGCATCGTCCATCTAGAGCATTTGGAAGCTGTCCTATCAGAGATGAGCTTGAATCTCCTAGCCCTGGGGAGGGGGCAGCTGTGGGCTTGGGAAGGAAATCTACTGAAATTCTCCAAGACCTTCCTCGTGGGCGTGTTAGAGCCAGGGCTTTTGCCCAGTGTGTTCTGAGTTACCCTTACTCCCACGCAGAGAAGAGAGGGTAGATCCTGATGGTGGGGCTGCTCTCTCTCCTCCATGTTCAGTATTACTCTCAGGTTTCTAACTTGGCAAGTTAGTAAGGGGCTCTTCGTTTTATAGGACGTAAGTCAGGGGGGCCCCTTCTAAAAAAGTTCTCTGTCTATTCCAGGTTGGAAGTGTATCCTCCTTTCTTATTTTTCCTAGCTGTTGGAGGTGTTTACCACCCGGTAAGTTTTTCCAGGGTCGGGGGGGGGGGGGGTTTCATCTGTTTGAATTTAGTTCACTGCGCTATTTAAGGAAGAGACAGCAGGAAAGGAACGCGTACTGAACATCACCGACGTCTATTTGAAAGAATTGCATTCAGCTGCTTCTTACAAAGCTAATCTTTAAAGTAGGGCGAATTTTCCCCACTTTTGACAGGTGAGGAGAAACCTCTTGGGGACTGTGTAACTGTCACGGGGCAAAAAGCTACCTGCAGAATAGAAGAATCCGAATTTGAACCCAGGTCTGTCTGATTCTGGAGGGTTCGTGTCCGAAGTTGTTATTGGCCACAAGCATTTACTGGTCCCCTGGGGTTACAACAGTGAACAAAACAGGCAAAGGTCCCTGGTTTACTGTTAGTTGGGGTCACAGACAGAAATCAAATGGGTACAGCATGTGATTAGGCTAGAAGGTGATGCTGACGGGAGACACCTGTCAGCGGGGTGGTCACGTGAGGATCGTGCTGCTTGCGGAGGTGACATTTAAGCAAAGGAAGTGAGAGTCAAGCAAAACGTTAAGAAGGTGAGGGAGTAGGTGCTGCAGGTGTTTAGATACCTTCCAGACAAAGAGCGAGGGCGAGGCCCTGAGGCAGGAGCCCACCGGGTCTGTCTGGTGAACAGGGAGAAGGGCAGGTGGCGTCAGGGGCGAGCGGAGCCTTGTCGGCCAGAGAAACGCTCCGCACTTCACCTTAACCTAAATAAAGCAGGTGTGTCTATGCCCGATTAGGTGCCAGTGGGTCTTGCCCTGGACAGAACGAGGTTCCCTTTCAGGGACCAATTTCCGCTGAATTCTTTTTTTTTTTTTTAATGTTTATTTTTGAGAGAGAGAGAGAGAGAGAGAGAGCATGCAAGTGAGCAGGGGAGGGGCAGAGAGGGAGGGAGACCCAGAATCCGAAGCAGCTCCAGGCTCCGAGCTGTCAGCACAGAGCCCAAGGCGGGGCTCGAACCCGCGAGCCGTGAGATCGTGACCTGAGCTGAAGTCGGACCCTCAACAGACTGAGCCACCCAGGCGCCCCTAGTTTCCCCTTAATTCTGACCAGAATACTGACACTTTGCATTTCTGGTCCTCAGCCTTCCGTGAGCCTCTGGTCAGTACCTGAAGGGCCTTGTGCTTTTGTTAGAAGCTCCCAGAATGGCACACCTGTAGTCCGTGGCCTTGAAGTTCATATTGTTTTCAGAGACACGTCTGCTGTCTTAGAGAAGACACTTCTTCCTGTGCCTCTAAGGGGCCCCAATCCTTGCACGTGACTGGACGAGCCAGTCTAAATAGAGTAGTTGGTCTCTCCAGCTAGGCGTCACCCGCTGTCACCTGCATCCCCTTTCCCGTCCCTCTTCCCCAGACGCCATTCCCGGTGCTTCGGTCTTTAAAATACTCTGAGAACTGCTAGGACGACGAGTACGTGGGTCCGAAGTTGATGGTAACTCTGCAGCCTTACAGTCTGGCACGACCTGGCAGAGACCAGCTTGCACGTGGTGACTTACGGGCCTGGGGTTTGTGTTTTTAGTGGTTTCACGCACCTGATCGCGAACTTTACCCCAAATCAACTAAACAAAGTCCTAAGCTACTAACCTTGCCCCCAGTGACGCACTTGGAGACCGTGACGAGCGATGTTGCACGTTCCCGCACAGCCTCCCTTTTTCTCCAGACTCCTTCTGACCTAATGGTCACCCCAGGATGGTGCCCAGTAGGACTGTTCATCTTGCAGGAGCTTTACTCTCTCAGGCGTAATGGGAAGGGGAAGACCTCCCCCTCCCAACACCTCCTGTGCTGGGGTGACAGCACCACACGTCACGTCCACCTTTTCTAGCGGAGCCCCTCGCCCCTGTGCGGCCGCAGCACAGCCCCCTTCCAACCCCCCCCGACCCCGGCGGGGAGCCTCACGGAGCGATGCGGGGGCAGGGGTCCCAGGCTGCCTCCTGTTCACAGCCCCATGGGAGACGACCGGGCTTGGGGTTCACCCTTCGAGCCCCAGGCCTGCCTCTCCCTCTCTTGTGCTCCAGCACGTGTGCGCCCCAGGGCAAGCCGGGGGGGGGGGGGGTAGGGGGGGGCTCTTTCCATCGAGGCCGGCACTCCTCTCCCCTGTCCGTGAGGGGTTCGTAGAGGGATCACAAATCTCTGATGTTCCCGAAACAAATAACATCCCTCTCACGCGAAGTTTGGTATCTTCCCATAACCGGGAAAGTACTATTTTCTTAACACACTGTGCCATCAAAACCCTAGATGTTAAAGAACATGTGGCTGTTTCTTGAATGCTGATCCTAACACAGCCCTTCTATTTTAGCGTGTAGCTTCCGGCTTGGGCTTGGCCTGGATCGTGGGACGAGTTCTCTACGCGTATGGTTATTACACAGGAGGTAAGTGCGCACGGCCGTCTGCCAGGGAAACAAATTTCAAATCTTATGCGACTCTAGTTTGCTTCTTAGCAGGGCTTTAAGAAAAGGGGAAGTAACTTGATATTTAGGTGAAAGGTCTGGTATCTTCTTTTTGCTAAGTTTTCAAGAGTAACAAAACTTGTTTTTACTGAGCGTTTTGTCACTTGCTGCTCTAAGACCTTTGTGTATGGTGTCGAACCTTATGGCAATTCTAGGATATAGACGATATTATCCTGTTGTATAGATGGGGAAACTGAGGCTCAGCGCTTACCAGTGTCCACTAGTTAGCCAGATTCACACCCAGGCAGCCTGACTCCAGAGCCCCCGCTCCTAATTCCCTGTCAGTAGTGTGCCCGAGAGAGAAGGGGGAGGAAGATTCCTTTGGCTGTGCTTTTGAAAGGGGGAACACTCCCAAAGGTCCTGGAGCAAAGTTGCTCTGATTATTATCCCATCGTTTAAGGTCCAAACAATACTTTTGTGACATTTTTTAAATGTTTCTATTTATTTTTGAGAGAGCGCACAAGTGGGGGGTGGGGGAGGGGCAGAGAGAGAGGGAGACACAGACTCTGAAGCAGCTCCAGGCTCTGAGCGGTCAGCACAGAGCCTGACGCGGGGCTCGAACCCACGAACCGTGAGATCATGACCTGAGCCGAAGTCGGAGGCTTCACCGACCGAGCCACCCAGGGGCCCCAGTCGTGTGGCATGTTTCTTTGCGTGTAGTATCTGACATCCTGACAGCTTTCGGCCAGAGGTTGGTTGACCTCGTGAGACCAGACAGTTGAGGTGCAACCCGAGAGGCCTCAGGTAGGGTGGCGTGTGGATATTGGAAGCACTGTCCTTTCGGGGACACCCCCAGTCACTTCCCTTTCTTCTGTTACAGAACCCAGCAAGCGGAGTCGGGGCGCCATCGGCTCCATAGCCCTCCTTGGCCTGCTGGGCACAACCGTGTGTTCTGCCTTCCAGCATCTTGGTTGGGTTAAAACCGGCTTGGGCGGGGGGTCCAAATGCTGCCATTGAAGAATCATAGGCTGTTTAAAAACTCTCGTTCATTTTGAGTGACTTTTATTTTCAGTTATTTTTTTTTTTCTAAATATAATAAAAACCTACCTGGCATCAGCCTCATACCTAAACCTGACTCCATCGCTTCCTTTTGAGTCTTTATCTAAAAGAAGTAGCCCGTTCCTACTAGACGAGAGAGGTGACGGATAGTAAGCGCCCCCCCTCATGCCCCCAGAGGGGGTTTGTTTATGTGAAGTTAGGAAAACGTCTGCTTGTGGTAATACGTTCATAATCCTGCCACAGCCGTGAAAAGCTGGGGCTCAAGGAAGGGAAGTCTTCTAGCCTAAGGATGTAAGATTATCTTATCACTTGCTAATACGTATGGGAACAAGGATTTTTTAAAATTTCTATTAAATATTGCTTCTATTGCTGAGAAGCTATTTACGACTAAGAGTATGAAACTTAATATAAGATCTGATTGCATAGGTCCAAAGGCAGAAAGACACCTTACAAGAAAATGGGGAAAATTCGAAGGTTTAGTTGACTTGGAGAGGGATGCCGGTTGGTAGAACAAGAGGGTGTCCCCCGAGCGAACATGGCCGTGAACGCCACTAACAGGACAGTGTCTCCACCTGTGCTGTTCAGTGTAGTAGCTGTGAGCGACATGGCTACTTACATTCAAATTAATACTTTTTTTAAAAACGCTTATTTGGGGCGCCTGGGTGGCGCAGTCGGTTAAGCGTCCGACTTCAGCCAGGTCACGATCTCGCGGTCCGTGGGTTCGAGCCCCGCGTCAGGCTCTGGGCTGATGGCTCGGAGCCTGAAGCCTGTTTCCGATTCTGTGTCTCCCTCTCTCTCTGCCCCTCCCCCGTTCATGCTCTGTCTCTCTCTGTCCCAAAAATAAATAAACGTTGAAAAAAAAAAAAATTAAAAACGCTTGAGAGAGAGCGGGAGCGAGGGGCAGAGACAGAGAATCCCAAGCAGGCTCCGTACGGTCTGTGCAGAGCCCGATGTGGGGCTCGAACCCACGAACCGTGAGCTATCGCCTGAGCCAAGATCAAGAGTTGGATGCCCAGCTGAGCCACCCAGGCGCCCCTCAAATTAATAAACTGTAAATAAAACAAAACTCAGTTCTGTAGTTGCTCTCGCCACATTTCAAGCGCTCCATAGCCCACGAGGATCAGAGATGGGATCTGAACCCAGGCCCGGCTCTAAGATCCATGCTTCTTCCATTGCACTCCTGCGTCCCTTCAGGCTGGAATGCTCTGGTCAACCATGGCCACATGCCCCGCCCCGGGGCCATCCGGCCATCTGGTGAGGAGACTGGGCCGTCCCGGCATATAGCCCACCGTAGTTCATGAGACGATTGCCCCAGCATGGAGCGAAATAAGGAAAATGAGGGCTGTTTTCATAAAGCTGAAACTTGTGTTTTTACATTAAAACGTCATTTAGAAAATGATGATGATGAGTGGCAGAGTTTCTTTTTCGGTCCTGACTTGGAAAAAAATAACGCATTAAGAATTTAGAATAGGCTACTCTGGCTTTTTGTTTGGTTTTGTTTTCTGGTTTTTAAATAAGATGCACCGCAGCTTGGAGAACTCGTGGTGGTTTCCTTTCTCGTCACCGAGTCCAGGTGCCAGGGAAGCAGCACAGGGGAGACCTGGGGGCGACGTGGCATCTTCACCTTTGTTTGAAGTCTGCACAGGGGAGGCTTTTCAAATCATGTGGTCCATCTCAGTCATTTTGCTGCCTTTGAATGGGCTCAATGAAGTTTTAGAAGGAACCCACCACGTAAAATGGTGCTGTGATTGAGTAGGGGGCCCACAGCTCTGCCCTTCCCTTTCCCCAGGCCCCCCACCAACAGCACCTAGGGCTTGGCAGAATCCAGCCTATAGATCACTGCCCTGGAGAATGACCATGTCTTATCAGATAAAGGGTTAGTATCCAAAATCTATAAAGGACTTACCAAACTCAACACCCGAAAAACAAATACTCAGGTGAAGAAATGGGCAGAAGACAGGAATAGGCACTTTTCCAAAGAAGACATCCAAATGGCTACCGGACACATGGAAAGATGCTCAACATCACTCATCATCAGGGAAATACAAATCAAAACCACACTAAGATATCACCTCACACCAGTCAGAGTGGCTAAAGTGAACAAAATCAGACCATAGATGTTGGAGAGGATGTGGAGAAATGGGAACCTTCTTGCTCTGTTGGTGGGAATGCAAACTGGTTCAGCCACTCTGGAAAACAGTGTGGAGGTTCCCCAAAAAATTAAAGATAGAACTATCCTATGACCCGTTAATAGCACTACTAGCAATTTATCCAAAGGATACAGGAGTGCGGATTCATAGGGGCACATGTACCCCAACATTTATAGCAGCACTTTCAACAATAGCCAAAGTATGGAAAGAGCCTAAATGTCCATCAACCGATGAATGGATAAAGAAGATGTGGTTTATATATACAATGGAATACTACTTGGCAACGAGAATGAAATCATGCCATTTGCAGCAATGTGGATGGAACTGGAAGGTATTATGCTGAGTGAAATAAGTCAGCCAGAGAAGGACAGATATCATGTTTTCACTCATACGTGGATCTTGAGAAACTTAACAGGTGGCCATGGGGGAGAGGGAAGGGGAAAAAATAGTTACAAACAGAGAGCGAGGAAGGCAAACCATTGTTCTCTCAAATACAGAGAACAATCTGAGGATTGATGGGGGGGAGGGGAGGGGAAAATGGGTGATGGGCATTGAGAAGGGCACTTGCTGGGATGAGCACTGGGTGCTGTAAGTGATGAACCACAGGAATCTACCTCAAAAACCAAGAGCACACTTTACACACTGTAGGTTAGCCAGACAATAAATTATATTTTAAAAGAGAGCGAGTGAATGACCATGTCTGGCAAGCTACTTCCTGTAAAATTCCTTTGTCTTGTGGCGAAAAGAAAATCTGGTCTGAGTACTGCCACTCACTGCTGCAAAGTCTGTTTTTGTTTTTTGTTTTTTGAAGTAGCCTCTACTCCTACTCTACAGAGCCCAACATGGGGCTTGAACTCACAACCCTCGGATCAAGACCTGAGCTGCGATCAAGAGTCCAACGCTCAACCGACTGAGCCCCCCAGGGGCCCCAAGAGTTGGTGTATTTCTGCAGACAACACATTCTGGGCTCCGTGGTAGATGGAAACTAGACAGCCACACCTGATTCTCCACGCCGCACCTCAGTGTCCCCGCCGCGGGTGGCCGTGTGCCCTTGGGCAGGTTTATTGGCCTCCCTGAGCCTCAGCTCTCCCAGCTCTAAGTTGGGGATAAGAACACTTAACCACATAAAGTCCTTGAGGGTCTAAGGACAGTTACGAGCCGGTGCCCCGCATGCTGCTGCACAAGGTGTGGGAAGCGAGGGAGCCACCTGCTGGTGAAGCTTCATTCATCAGGGCAGCAACCAGGTTACCTGCCCTGAGTTCTAGGAGTGGGTCTGAGGAGTCCCCGCTCTGGTGTTGGCCCTGTTTCTCTCTTCATCCCTCACGGCACCTGCCCCCACAGGTGGTCTCCTAACTCACTCGAACACTGAACGGTGTCTCGGTTCTTTCCCTCGTATGCAGCGCCGTCCGACAGAACTTTCTGACACCAAGGAGAGACCCCACACCTGCATCGCGCCGGGTACGGCATCCACTACCCGTGCGTGGCATTAAGTCCTCGCGATGTGGCTATAGCAGCTAACAAACTGAATTTTTATTTAATGAAACTTAAGTAGGGGCACTGAGTGGCTCAGTCGGTTAAGCGTCTCTGACTCTTGGTTCAAGCTCAGATCATGGTCTCGCGGTGAGTTCAAGCCCCACGTCGGGCTCTGTGCTGACAGTTTGGAGCCTGCTCAGGATTCTCTCTCCCCCTCTCTCTCTGCCCCTCCTCTGCTCACTCTCGCTCTCAAAATAAATAAACTTAAAAAATGTTTGTAATTAAAAAAAAATGTTGTCACCACACGTGGCCAGGGGCTACTGTACTCACACCGCACAACAGCAAAGCAGTGGTTCTCAAGCTGTCTGCTGAATTCACCTTGGCAGGGACCTCGGAGAATCTAGATGGCCAGGCCACAGCCCAGACGGATTCAAGCTTTCTCGGGGCGCTTCTAAGGTGCACAAGTGGAGAACCACTGCTCTCAGAGCAGCAGCTGGCCAACTATTGTGCGTAAGGATCCCCTGGGGGCCTCGTTCAAATGCAGATTCTGATGCTTAGGTCTGAGAGGGGGGACAGAGATTCTCGGGTCTAAGGAGCAGAGCCTGCTGGTCCCTGGGCCACACTAAGCAGCAAAGGTGAACCCGGCCCTGCTGATCCGGTCACTTACGCACAGTCCCTCCCAAGAGCTCGGTGGTGTGACAGTTCGGGCTCTGAGAGTTCGCGTCTATGGAATTGTAGACAACTTCTGGATAGGAGCAGTCGCGTTTTGGGAAAAGCTCCACTCTCCATTGTAAAACCAGTGGCTGACGAGCTCCTGGACTGGGCAGGACCCCTGCACTGGGCGAGAAGCTGCAGCCGTGTCGCAAGCAGCAGACAGCTCAGAGGGTCGTGCGGACACAGGATTAGTCTGCTGTTACGCCTTTAAGAAAATCCTAGGAGACGGGCGCCTGGGTGGCTCAGTCAGTTAAGCGTCCGACTTCAGCTCAGGTCATGATCTCACGGTTTGTGGGTTCGAGCCCCACATAGAGCTCTGTGCTGATAGCTCAGAGCCTAGAGCCTGTTTTGGATTCTGTGTCTCCCTCTCTCTCTGCCCCTCCCCTGTTCACGCTGTCTCAAGAATAAATAAACATTAAAAAAAAAAAAAAGAAAGAAAGAAAATCATAGGATACACACACCCAGATGTTAACAGTAGCTCCCCCCCCCCCCCCCCCCCGGGAGAGAAGAGCAGATGGGGAAGGAGAAAGAAGGGTGCTTTCTGCAGAACTTTCAAAAGTGAATCAAAATAATAGAGAAAACAGACGAGTCCAGGGGACTTTAACTAGAGGAAGGGACTTCTTCCAAATCAGAGGAAGGCCTGGCCTCCTGGTTTCATGTTGCCTGAAGTGTGTTCTGTACATATTGTTACTGTTCTGGCAACTGTGGCAACTACCATAGCTGGGGAACATCCTGGAACACGCCTGGGACGGTGCAGGGTGTGCAGCAGCTGAGTAAGGCTCCCCCCAGTCCTAATTCCTGAAACCTGTGAACATTCCCTCCTGAGGCCGGAGACTCTGCAGAGGTGACTGAGGGAAGGAGCCTGAGCTGAGTGAGGACCCCGGACGCTCCATGGGCTCTGAAGGCCGTCGCACGCAACCTTGTAAGAAGCAAGCAGAGGGAGGCAGAGGGTTGCTAAGCTGTTGGCCCGGGAGGGAGGAAGGGACTAGGGCCATGCCAAGCAAGGAACGCCGTGGAAGAGGCGAGGCGAAGGATTCTCTCCTGAGGCCTCCGGAGGGAGGTGCGGCCCCTGCCAACACCTTGGTTCCTCAGCAACACCACGTGGGACTCCAAGTCTCGAAGTCAGTGGTGATCTGTCACAGGACGTATGTCCCACGACTCGGGGAAGGTTAGCGGGAACCCCAAGAATCGAACTCCCACCCACCTGGCTCAGAGTCCTGCTCCTCAACCTGGTGGTGACCACCAAGGCTTCTCCAGTTCGGTTTCTTCATCAGAACATCAGGGCTGGTAGCTAAGTGAGAAGGGCGTGGCAACAGGAACACAGCGAGGATTCAGATACCGGTTCCCCCTTCCCCGCTGTTTTCGCCGTCGAGGAACAGAGGAAACCGTCTTCACCCGGGCAACTCCTACTGCAGAAAGGCCGTCAGGACATGAGCTCACGCGGCCTGGCCCATATCCCGGACATGCCGTCTGTGCAAATAACCACCGAGAGGCTGATCAGTTGTCCTCACCCTGCAAGACGACGACGGCACTTCCCCATCACAACACACAGTCGGACGCGGGCCTGGCGAGGAACACCACCCCTTCGCTCCGCCAAAGTGGCCACCGTGATGGCTCCTTTACGCGGCAGCGTGACTGGGCTGAGGGACGCCCAGACGGCTGGCAGAACATTATTTCCAGGTGTCCCTGGGAGGATCTGTCCAGAAGTTTTTGGCAACTGCACTGGTGAACTGAGTAAAGCAGATGGCTCTCCCCAACGCGGGTGGGCGACACCCAATCTGTTCAGGGCCCGAACAGAACAAAAAGATGGAGAGAGAAGGTGAATCCCGTCTCTGCTCGAGCTGAGACGTCCGTCTCCTCCTGCCCTCGGACACGAGCCGTCCTGGTTCTCGGGCCTTGGGACTCCCGACGGACACCCTCTGCTCCCTGGTTCTCAGGCCCTCACACTCGGACCAGATCACGTCACCATCACCGGCGTCCCTGGGTCTCCACCTTGCCGACGGCAGACCGCGCACCTTCTCAGCCTCCACAGTCACATGAGCCGATTCTCAGACTGAATCTTCCCTTCCATACACCTATCTGTCCCGTTACTCTATTCTACGGTGCTCTTTTCCCAGACAACCCTGACTAATGCAGCTATCAGACTTCAACTATTTCCCTCAAAGGAAGAGAAAGGGGCAGGGGGAGAAGTCACCGTGGTCAGAAGCTCCGCAAGCCTCTGCTCGTCAGGGTGCAAAGAACATGGAGCCTAAAAGCTCCCACAGGCCGCCAGCCTTCATTACAGCAAGTGCAGCCTGGCCTTGTGAACTCAGTGCAAAGGACAAAGCCCCTGCCTTACACACTGAACCTTGGCCCCTATTCTGTGAACTACTATCACCCTGAGATGTGCTTAGTTTTAAAACATGAAACTGAAGGGATTTTTTCAATGTTTATTTTTGAGAAAGAGACAGAGTGCGAGCAGGGGGTGGGGGTGGAGGGCACAGAGAAACAGGGAGACACAGAATCCAAACCAGACTCCAGGCTCTGAGCTGTGGGCACAGAGGCCTAGGTGGGACCCAAACCCAGGAACTGCAAGATCATGACCTGAGCCAGAGTCAGATACTTAACCGACTGAGCCACCCAGGCGCCCCAAAGCTGAAAGGATTCGTGGTGTGATTTATTTAACTGCAGTGTGCCCCAGGAGCCTCCAACTATTTTGCATTTATCAAGGGAGAAAGCTGTAGTTCAAGGACTGGACACCAGCACCGAGTGGAAACAAAGGGCTTACTTTGGCAAGTGAACCGTCACACAGAACGTGACCCTGGCTATTATCTCCATCCTGACTGTCAGCTCTCGCAATGCAATCCACGACGGGGCCAGAGCTCAAAACTGTCAGGGAGCAAGAAACGAGCTCTACTTTGAAGCAAGCCGGAGGAGGAGCGCTGTCGGGTCAAACCCGGGGACGAAGTATAATCCTGGTCCCTCTCCCTGTTCTCCAGAAGCGTGTTAAAGATTTTGCAGGAATCTGCTTTGAGAAAATCGCCACTTTCTTGATTGTCTTAAAGGCGCTTGGGCAAATTTTCCATCAGGAAGGGGACTGAGAGGTGAGGAAGGAAGAACACCGAGCCGTTCTCTTATCCCGAGGGACACAATTCTGGGTGTGAAACCGAGGCAGCCGTGTGGCCCCCTGGAGATCCAGCGCCCATTCCACGCGTGGCCACGCGGACGGGGCTCGCCACGTATGTTCAAAAGGCAGATTCCACGTCACCCATTTCCACACACACGGTCTTCAGCTGTGAATAGTACTCAATTGTCACGCGGCCATTCTCCCTGCCGAACCCTGGAAGGAAGAGAAGGTTGAGGAAGAGCCACCACTGTGGTGGCCGGAAAAGTCACGGGGACCTCCAAAGTCAGTCACCCCCTCAGGGGAAGAACACAGAACTGACAAGGTTTGGGACAAAGTCCCCAAGTGCACGTCATCAGCTGTACAGCTAGGCACGGGAGAAGTGACCCACTGGCCTTCGGGGACGGGGACGGGGACAGGGAAATACCCGCATCTTGGTCCTACAACAGAACTTTATTTTAGGCACCGACTACTCCGGGTTGGGATGTGAAAGCGCTCGGACCTTCCTATCGAGTGTGAAAGTCTCTACGACAACCGATAGTTGGTGCTCGCTGAGAACCGAACTCTACACAACAGGCCTTTTAACCCCTCCTTTTGTGAAATCTGTTAAGAGCAGCTTGCTGTTTACACCCTGCCGACTCACGGGGGCGGGGGCCTCTTCATGCGGCTCGGCAGCTCAGAGCCCCAGTCCTGCCCTGTTACAAGGTCACCCATTCAAAGGACGGCACCCTGTGCTTGGCCTTCCCCTGCCTCTGACTTCGGGAGGCTCTGCCTCTGACTTCGGGAGGCTCTGCCTCCAAAGGGCAAGGCCCAGTCCCCCAGAATACACGTCTCCGGGGGGGGCGGGGCGCTCTTCAAAAGAAAAGGTGCTCGGCCCCGGCAAGGCCTCACTGTCTCTGGCTCCCTCCCTTATCCTCTGAGCACAGAGCTAGGTGGGTGTGTGTGCCCCCTTTGCTTCTCACCTCAGCCCAGGGAGACAAGCCGGAGGGCACCGACCCAGGGGTTCCGATCTGAGGGGGGAGTCGGCCAAGAGCACGTACTGGCAGAGCAGCGGCCGGACTCCCAGGCCGCAGTGGCGCCCGTGCAGGGACGAGGCCGGTCGGCGGGCAGGCCCTGGGCGTGCCGGGGCACTTCCAAGCCAGGTGCCAAACAGACGGTCGAGCGAACACCCGGCATCTCACGAGCGCCCATCGGGGTTCACGTGTCTGCTGGGACAGCCACACACACACCTGCCCAGGGGCTGGGGGCGGGCGCCCAGACTGGTGCCCCCGCAACGTCCACACCACTTTCCAGAGAAAGGGAAGGGCAGCCAGCGAATATTTACAGGCGACAAGCTCCAGAGAGCCTGTCCTGGCCCCCCACACCCCCTCCACACACCGGACTTGCACGGTCACCGTGTCACCGTCAGGGGGGCCAGACTGACTGCGTCACCAGGAACACTGGGCAGGCGGGGGGGGGGACGTCCCTGTGCAGCGTCCGGGACAACCAGGATAGCCACAACGAACTGTTCAATGTTAGACTGAGGGCTCTTTAGTGATTTGGCAGAATAAAGAAAACAAATTAACGTATGCTTTCTGAGGTGCTCAGAGACACTTTCCACCTAAAAACCCCCCACAGTGGACGACAACAAATGTCCCAAGTCTGGAGCCTCCAGGAACGGTTTTATGCCACCAGCGACCAGAGCCCGTGAAGAAAGAGTAATTCTACCCACAAGAGAAACCCTTCTGAGATGCCTACTAGCAGTTCACAAGCCAGGCTATATACACATTAGAACCTTCTGGAGAGCTTTGGGGGAAAGAAAAGGAAAATAAGAAGACGCCTGGTTCCCATTCCCAGAGATCACTGCAGCAGGTCGGGGGACGACCAGAATCTGTATACTTTCCCAGGTGATTCTGAGACACGAATGTTCAGAAACCTGGTCAGTGCGGTCTGGATTACAACCCGTATCCCTACAGGCCGGGTTTGCATCCACACTTTCCGGCTCCTCACCTGACTTCTTGTATCCACCGAAGGGCAGCTCCACCGGGCTGACGTTGTAGTTGTTAATGAAGCACATCCCTGCCTGCAGCCCGGCCACCACCCTGTGGGCACGCTGGATGTCCCTGTGAAGACACAGTGTATTATATTATTGCGAAGCAGTTCATTCTGCGACTTCCACGGAAAAGGTAGACTGCCAGGTCTGAAGGTTTTGAGATCCTTGCGGGTTCTTGTTTCTTCAGGATGGGTTTTAAATCTTGTGTCATCCAGGCAAAAATAGATATAAGGATTTGAGTTTCATGGTCTCATCCAAAAGCATCTATAAAACACGTAGCAGCAGCAAGTTCAAATGGGGAGAAGGGACATTGTCACAAACAGAGCTAGAATAACAGGCTACCCACATTTCCACAAAGAATGAAGGGAGATCCCTTTCTTACACTGTATATAGAAATTAACTCAGATGGATCACAGGCCTGAAACATCAGAGCAAAAACCATAAAACATTTCAAAGAAAACAGGAATAGATCTTCATAATCTTGGGTCTGACAAAGCCTTCTCAGACAGGATACCAAAAGTAACAGACAAAAAGATAAAAGCATCAGGCTTTGTCAAAATTTAAAATTTTTGTGCTGTAAAGGAGAGTATCAAGAAAGTGTTAAAGACAACTGCCAGAAACCCAAATCAAAACCACAGTGAGGCACCATTTCCCACCCACCAGGACGGCTGAAGTCAAAAGGACAGACAGTGGGGTGTCTGGGTGGCTCAGTGGTTTAAGCATCCGGACTTTGGCTCAGGTCACGATCTCTCGGTTCGTGAGTTCGAGCCCGGCATCGGGCTCTGTGCTGACAGCTCGGAGCCTGGAGCCTGCTTCGGATTCTGGGTCTCCCTCTCTCTCTCTCTCTCTGTCCCTCCCCTGCTCATGCTCTCTCTCTCTCTCTGTTTCTCAGTAATAAACAAACATTAAAAAAAAAAAAAAAAAAAAAAGGACAGACAGTAACAAGGGCTGCCCAGGATGTGGAGAAACTGGAACGCTCCCGCGTGGCCGGTGGGCACGCCAGACGGTGCCCCCACATGGGAAAACAGTTTAGCGGTGCCTCGGAGTTGAGCAGAATCACCCACCCATCCCTCCTCTAGGTATACACCCGGCACAAATCGCACATTTCCACACAAAGATAGGAGTGTTCGCGGAGACATTATTCATAGTAAGAGAAAAGTAGAAACAATCCCAATGTCCATCAACAGGTGAACGGATGAACAAAACGAATCCCACCATGGACCATTCGTCACCAAGTACTGACAGCTGCCATGACATAAAGGAACCTTGAAAACATTATTCCAAGTCAAAGAAGCCAGTCACAGAAGGTCACATGCTGTATGATGCCATATTTATAGAAAACATTCAAAGTAAGCAAATCTACACAGATAACAAGGAGGTTGATTAGTGGTGGCCGGGGCGCGGGGAGGGGCGGGGAACGTTCCCTGTGTTCCTGGGAGGTTCACAGTTCTAAAATCAGATTACGGCGACGGTTGTGCGACTCTGCAAATACACTAAAAACCACTGAATCGTACGCTTTAGGCGGACATGCTGCATGGTGCGTGAACCGACCTGCAAGGCTGTGAGGGAAGTGGCAGCACACTGGAGTCGCCCCCCTCGTGACTGCCTCGCTCTGTGCTGGGGTGACTTAACCCACTCACTCCTCACACCACGAAAGCAGGTCCGCAGAGGGGGTTTACAGGGCAGTGAAACTACTCCGTGTGATGCTGTAACAGCGGATCCATCGTCCAAACCCACAGAATGCACCACTCCAACCGTGAACCCTAGGGTGACTGTGGTCTTTGGGTGATGGCGATCTATCCAAGTAGGTTTACCAGTTACAACCAGCGGGCTGCTCTGGGGGGTGGGGGGCCGCTGATAGTGGAGGTGGCTGGGGGGAGGGGGTGCATGGGAAACCTCTGTGCCTTCCACTCAGTTTTGCAGTGACCCTGAAATTACTCTAAAAAATAAAGCCTACCCAAAACCAGGCACACGAGAAAGCAGCAGCCCCTCGATCTTTTCTTCAGAGCTCACAGAGAAGCTATCCCATCAGGTCCTCAAGGGGGGACCTCGGTCTTCCTCCCCAGGTTGCTCGCCACGAAGCTACAAAGAACACTTAACCTCGACTGTCACCAAAGAAAGAGCGTAATTCCAAGTGTAAAGTAGTCTTAGAAAACTTCCTACCGCTACCAAAGACTAATCAAAGTCTGTATGTAATCGAGCAACCTGCCATCATTTTGAAGGAGATTCTGGCTCCCAAATCACTTCTTTCTTTTGTTATCGTGGTTACAGTTTATGTACAGAGAGATTAATCACAATTTTACTTACAACAGCGACAACTGGAAACAATATCCTAAATACACAACAACCAAAAAAATGCCTACCTATTTTACAATGCATTCCGATTAGGAACTACTATAAAGAGGCTGAAAATCACGTTTTTGAAGACTCCTGCCCAGCGTTTAAATGCTTACGGGTTTCTACATTCCCTGACGTGTACATTTTCAATAGGCACCCGACCCGATGCTTTACATAGACACACAGACACATAGATCGGAACCTTAAATATCTGTCCAATGAAATGAATGACATGGGATAGAATTTTCATCAACAATGTTTGCACCTCACTTTAAACTCAACGGCAGCGGTTCTCTGGCCATTCAGGACCAACTACAAAATGCCACTCTGGCACCTTCTGACTCCACCTGAAGCAAACAGAAAACGCCGACGACAACGTGAACTCCAGGGAGGAAATGAGAGTAACGGTCTCTGAGCAGACCGAGCGGGCCCCTGTTCCTGCAGTGCTGCCGGAGGTGGCTTCCCCACATACCTGGTAAAGACACCAGCCGCCAGGCCAAAAGTGGTATTGTTGGCTCTTTCCAGAACCTCAGCTTCAGTGTCAAATGATAAAATGGACATAACTGGTCCAAAGATCTCTTCTCTCACACAGGTCATATCGTCTCTGCAATCGGCTGCAAACAGGGTGATAAAGCCAACGTCAGTGGTCTGGGGGGGGGGGGGGGGGTGATTATGCTCGAATACACGGCAGTAAGGACAGCTCGAGAACCCTACTGTGAACATCAGCTTTGTATTAGCCGAAGTGTGAAAACCAGCTCCTCACACATGTGCAAAGAGGACAAGTCTACAATCTCTTAAGAGCTGGTTTAGAGCTTGTGTATAACAAAGGAGGGAAAGTACTCTGGACACACGGTACTTTGGGGACACCCGAACTATCTTCAAGGATGTATTAGATAATTCTTAGTACCGTGTGTAAGGATGGTTCACTAGGTCCTAATTCCTTGAAGACCAGTAATCCGCGTACAATTTTTAGGGAAACCGTTAGCCAGAAAAGGGCTCAGGACAATGCATCACCCAGCAGTCCCAGAAAATATTTTCTTATCTCCTGCAAGTTGAGAACCCCATAGGTCTCTGTTTGCAGTGAATTCTATGTTGGAAAGTCAAAGGAGATGCAAAGATGAAGTGATAACTGACATACAGGAAAGGCAAGGTTCCTGCCTGAAACACAACACTTACCAGATTTTAACTCCCAAACCTTAAGTAAAGTTAATCTAGACTCTGGAGTCACTCTCAAACTTTAATGTGAGTAAAAATGAATCGGGAGCTCATTGAAAAGCAGATCACGAGGCCCTGTCCCTGAGAGTTACATTCAGCAGTCTAGAGCAGGAGCCAGGAAATCTGCCTCTTTTAAAAAAATTTTTTTTTTTTCAACGTTTATTTATTTTTGGGACAGAGAGAGACAGAGCATGAACAGGGGAGGGGCAGAGAGAGAGGGAGACACAGAATCGGAAACATGGAAATCTGCCTCTTTAACAAGTTTTCCAAGTGGCACCGACATCGTGGACCACAAACCAGGCTTTTGGCAATCACTAGAATCAAGTTCAGTATGGTCAGCTCCCTGTTCTTTGTCTAGGTTCACAGCCTGTTTAAGAATAATTTTGTCCCTGGGGCCCCTGGGTGGCTCAGTGGGTTGAGCGTCCGACTTAGGCTCAGGTCACGATCTTGCAGTTCGTGAGTTTGGGCCCGCGTCAGGCTCTGTGCTGACAGCTCGGAGCCTGGAGCCTGCTTCGGATTCTGGGTCTCCCTCTCTCTTCCCCTCCCCCACTCATGCTCTGTCTCTGTCTCTGTCTCTCTCTCTCTCTAAAATAAATAAACAAAAAAAATTAAAAAAAAAAAAAAGAGTAATTTTGTCCCAAGGGCGCCTGGGCAGTTAAGTCACTTAAGTGCCGGACTCTTGATTTTGGCTCACAGTTGGTGAGATCAAACCCTGTGTCAGGCTCCATGCTGTCAGCACGGGATTGTCTCTCTGGCCCTCCCCCCTTCACACTCTTTCTCCCTGTCTTAAAATAACCTTTAAACCAATTATTTTTTGCCTAATTGTCAAATACACGTTATCTGTGGGAAAGTCTGTAGTCTTCAGAAATGTACAAACCATAATAAAAGTCATCTTTAATCCCAGCCACCAGAGAAATACTTACACTATTTACGAATATTTATACTATCTTATACTACACTATTTGCACTACTTACAGTTTGATGTATACTCTATTCCTTCTTTTTCTGAAGTGCATACTTAATACATTTGGGTTAATCCCACACATAGTATCGTTTAACAGTTTTACTTACAACAGCTACAACTGGAAACAATATCCTAAACCTTGACGGTTAAAAACATATTGTTAAGCTTTTCCCATTCACTTAATAACGACCAGCTAATCCATGTTATAGATGTTAGGTTCACAGCTTTCAAACCTCAGTGGTTCTTTTTTTAGCAAGGGCTCAAGGTTTAAAATCCATCAGATGACTGAGTGCTGCAAAATGACCCCACTGTCTACCTTAGGGCAACAGTAAGCTGAATCTATCTTCTAGACAAGACGTAAGAAATCACACAATGTAATTCAACCTGAATATAGTTTTTTAAAGCCTATTATACTACCACCGTTTTTACATACGGGCATTTATTCGTGGATCCTAACGTATACTGTAAAAGGACAGAAGAAGGTATGAGAACAGTGGTACCCAGGGCAGTGGTCACCTCTGAGGTGGGAAGAAATAAGTGGATTTGAGGACAGCGGGATGACCCTACAATCGACTGTCCACGCCACGAGATGTTGAAGACTGAAAGGAGATGCTAAAAATTATTAAATCGCATTAATTTTAAAATATTGCCATACTGACAAACTGGGCTTGTTAATGACACATATAGTTAAAGAAAAACCTACTCTTCATCAACTTTCTTGAGAAAATGAAACTCATTAGTTTTTTATCAAACATGCACTTCCATTTTTTTTTTTTTTTTTTTTTTGAGCTTCTTGCTTCCAGAACAACAGGTTCAGACCCAGTTGAGTCTCAGGTAAAGCAACGCACACGACTGTCCAAGAGGAAGGGCACACGGGAGGTAACAGAGAATTTCTACTCCTTAAATCTGAGCAGCGGGGACACGGTTTGCCAATGCCTGCTTTATACCACACACGTATTTTATAAATCTCCTTTTCTAGCTGATATTTAATTCAAACTGTTTAAAAGCCAACAAGAAAAGGACATACTCAACACGCAAGGTCTCATGTAATAACCATCCTTTAACTTGGGATCTTCAGGTACGTAGACGTCTCCACCGCACAGCACTGTAGCACCCTGCCAGAGAAGAAAAAAGAATGCACGTTTCGTGGTGTTTTTTTTTTTAACGTTTATTTATTATTGAAAGAGAAACAGAGAATGAGCATGGGAAGGGCAGAGAGAGAGGGAGAACCAGAATCCGAAGCAGGCTCCAGGCTCTGAGCTGTCAGCACAGAGCCAACGCGGGGCTCGAACCCACGAGCCGTGAGATCATGACCCGAGCTGAAGTCTGACGCTAACCGACTGAGCCCCCCAGGCGCCCCACATTTCATGTTAAACTTACAACCCCGACACGCAGTCCTGAAGTGGTACATGTGTCCTGAACAGACGCACGGTCACTCTACTGCAGGTACTGAGCACAGCACTGCTGAGGCCTCGCGAGCCAGCAGGAGAGCGACACACATAACGTGCAGCTCGGACTAATTCCCCTCCCCCTGCCCCATGCCATCTCCGCTTGTTCCTCACCTGCTCTTTTGCCAGCTTAATAAACCCAAGGACTCGCTCCAGGTGTGGGCGGTTGATGAGGGGGCCCATCCTTGTACCTTCCAGAAGGGGATCTCCAATTTTTATCCCCTGCGTCCGTTTCACCACTTCCTTTGTAAATTTCTCGAGAATTTCCTTTTGCACAAATACTCTTGTGCCATTACAACAAACCTAAAAGACAGGCATGAATGTGTATGTGTGTTAAGGAAAGAAAAAGGAAAAGGGGGAAGAATACGGCAGTTTTAAACTCACAATCCACTACCTCAATGGCCAGGGTAAGAATTAAACAGCACTGGGGGGCGCCTGGGGGGCTCAGTCGGTTAAGCATCCGACTTCAGCTCAGGTCACGATCTCGCGGTCCGTGAGTTCGGGCTCTGGGCTGACGGCTCAGAGCCTGGAGCCTGCTTCCGATTCTGTGTCTCCCTGTCTCTCTGCCCCTCCCCCGTTCATACTCTGTCTCTCTCTGTCTCAAAAATAAATAAACGTTAAAAAAATTTTTTTTTTAACTTAAAAGGAGACAGCAGACCTTTTCAAAAGGTTAGTTCCATCTCTAAAAATTATCCCCATACTGAACAGGACCACACATACCACCCTATCAGCAAAAAACCTGCCTGCGCTTTGAGCTGAAAGTCAGGTCTCTTTGTCTGTCTACATTTCCTCAATGCCATTCATAGTGCCATGAGCCACATAACTTCTCCTACGGCCTCCTGTCAGCGGCTGAATGGGGCCACGTATTTTAAGAGCAGAAGGGGACGAAGAGTGAAAACCGACCAAGAACTAAGGGCATGAGCCTAATAAAAACCTGAAGCATTTCACAGTCAATGTCTGGCTCTAAAATCACAAATCAATTCTGACTATTTAGACCCTCCTGTAGACATGAGCATGAATACTCTTCCAATGCCATCAGAACCGTAGATCCTGATGTCCAAAAATACACCAAGCACTCATGCTCACGGAATAATGAAGAAAGGTCACAGAAATGGGCTGCCACAAGCCAGATCTACAGTCATTTGAGCATCAAAATAAATAATGACAGGAATGGACTATAATCCACAGAAGAAAGAATCCATGGTCCATAATGATAAATGAGTGGGAAAGAAAAAAAGAAAAACACAGGAGAAGGAAAAGTTCCCTCTTACAGTAGAGACTTGGAACTAATAAATGTAGAAAGAACAACAGAATTGGAAAATCACCATTTGGGGACCACCATAATAGAAACTGCTTCCAGGAAAAATCAGCAAAGGGTGTTAAGATGAGTGGGGGACAGCTTGGGAAGGCACAGAGGCCTCTGCCACCGTCTCCTGTGTGATTCGACTGAACCACAGAGGAGGACACGGCAACTTCCCAGGAAGACACGCCTTCGGCAAAGTCAACCGCCCTTCGAAGAGGACCCAACATCACTTTTTGTGGTGGCTTCTGCCCAAAATGCATAACCTGAATCTACTCAAAAGGAAACACCAGACGGACTCCCCACCATCACGAGGGACATTCTACACAAAATAAACAGTTCATACTCCCCAAAAATGTTAAGGTCCTGGAAAGAGGAGAATAACCCAAGAGCTAACTGTTCCAGACTAAAGATTATGGAAACACAACAACTAAATGCAACACACCTTCCTGAATTAGGTCTTGGACCAGAGAAGAGGTTGTGTGGGGTCTGTTTCTTCGCTAAAAAGACTCCCGGCAAACAAATGACAACATCTGACGAGGGGCTGTGGACTGAAGACCGTCTACGTGAGGTTACTGATTTTGCGGAGTGCACTGTGCTTGCGGAAGAGAGCACACTTGTTTCTAGGAAATGCACAGAGGCCCACAGAAGTTCTGAGTCTTGCGTCTGCAAACTTTCAAACCGTTCAGCAAACAGGAAAAAATAACCAGCCTTCGGGTGTACAGAGGTAAACACAATGATAAAGGAAACGTGATAAAATGTTACCATCTGAGAAACGTGGGTCAGGGGTGCCTGGGAATTCTTTCCACTGTGTGCAACTGTCTGTCCATCTGCAATTACTTCGACTTCAAAACATGCTGCTAGAGAAGGAAAGAGATTCCTTTCACCCCTCGGCTGGGGACAAGTGCTCACCTCGCCTTGCGTGAGGAAGTTGGCCATCAGCGCTCCCTTCACGGCGTTCTCCAGGTCACAATCGGAGAAGATGATCAGGGGAGATTTGCCTCCCAGCTCCAAGGTAATGGGTTTGATTCCTTTAGCTACCGTCTCCATGATCTTAACAAGAACAAACACATTCAGAAGCTTAGCACAGATAAAACTGCAGGCTAAGCCCACCAGAAGCTGAGCCTCCGGGACAACTACACGGGACCTCCAGCCTTGTTCCGGTCGATGACTCTGCCCTTCACCCGTTTAGAACAAACAGTCTTTTCCAGAACACCTGAAAAGAACCACAGGACTGCAGCTGACATTCTGAAGAGGGAATTCATTTTAAAAATACTGTTCATTCGGGGGGGGCCTGGGTGGCTCAGTCTGTTGGGCATCCAACTTCGGCTCAGGTCATGATCTCATGGTTTGTGGGGTCGGGTCCCACATGCGGCTCTGTGCTGACAGCTCAGCCTGGAGCCTGCTTCTGATTCTGTGTCTCCCTCTCTCTCTCTCTTTCTCTCTCTCTGCCCCTCCCCTGCTCACGCTCTGTCTCTCTTTCAAAGATAAAATAAACATAAACATTTTTTTTTAAAAATACTGTTCATTTGCATGCCATGGGTAGACACTCCTAATACTGTTACTATGTTCAAGGCTAACACTCAATTAAGGTCAAAACAACACATCTGAAATAAACTGAGCAGCTACCCCTCCTGAGGTGGCTGCTACTGATGAGTTAAGACACCAAAGACACAGCGGCGGCCCAGACCCTGCGCTCTCAGACGCGGGCGGGAGGTGAGGGCTTCCGTCCCCGCGGGGCCCCCTCTGGTCGGCGGTCCTCATCGTCCCACGAACTTCCCTCCCTGCTTCACACCTTCGGAACACACTTCAGATCTCTGCCCCCAATCCCTGCGGCAGCCCCCTCCCAGTTCAAGCCAGGTCAGATCAGAAGACGAGCCTCCGACATCTACTCCACGCCGGCCGGGCACTGCCGTGTGTGTGTGTGTGTGAACCGATGCTGGTTTTATCTTCACCTTCGAGCCAGTGGGCACACTCCCAGTGAAGGAGACTTTGGCCACATCACGATGCAGACACAGAAACTGGCCCGTGGCGGCCCCTCCTTGCACCACGTTGAAGAGCCCAGGGGGCACGCCGGCCTCCGTGTAGATTTCAGCCAGCAGCAGCACAGACACCGGCGTGAAGGGAGAGGGTTTGAAGACCATGGCGTTACCTGCACAAACCCAAGACACAAGAACAAAAGGTTTTTTAATACTGGTGATCCTCCGAGGACAGGATGGGACAGGAGGACGAGTCCAGAACAACTCCACAGGTGCCTGGTGGCGCAGCTGGTTGAGCGCCCGGCTCTTGGTTTCGGCTCAGGTCATGATCTCACGGTTCGTGAGTTTGAGCCCGGAGTCAGGCTCTGCACAGACGGCACAGAGCCTCCTTGATATTCTCCCTCCCTCTCTCTCTGCCTCTCCCCTGCTCACGTGCGTGCACTTTCTCAAAAACAAACTGAAAGAAAAATCTTTACAAGTAGAAACTGAAGACCAGAAAGGGTTAATTTGTTGAGAGTCTCCAAA
Source organism: Prionailurus viverrinus (assembly GCF_022837055.1). Classification (NCBI taxonomy): domain Eukaryota; kingdom Metazoa; phylum Chordata; class Mammalia; order Carnivora; family Felidae; genus Prionailurus; species Prionailurus viverrinus. The sequence goes on along the minus strand of NC_062577.1, from coordinate 57,780,986 downwards.
CCAGTGGCTTAGCTGTAGTCGTCCCGGGAAATGGAAGCTCCAGCTCAGAAGAGAACATGCAAAAAGCAGAAGAACACGAGGCAGCAACACCAGAAAAGCTGCGACTTCAACACAATGTCCTAATTAATAGTAACATTTTTTTTTCAGTAACGCTTTTTTTACACCTTGTATTTTTCTAAGATGCCATAAATCCTCTTTTCCCATCAATTCCTCTTTAAACAGTATGAAAAACTTTCTAAGTCAGCCCGCCAGTCACTCAGAAGGAAGTCTTACCATTTCTCTTAAGACAAAGGAAGGAGCAAGTGTATCTTCTGCTTAAGTCAGACTCCCAAGTGCCTCTTCCTTTTTTTCTCTTTTTTTAATGTTTTACTTATTTTTGAGACAGAGAGAGACAGAGCATGAGCAGGGGAGGGGCAGAGAGAGAAGGAAAGACAGAATCTGAAGCAGGCTCCAAGCTCTGAGCTGTCAGCACAGAGCCCGACACGGGGCTCGAACTCACGGATGGCGAGATCATGACCTGAGCCGAAGTCGGACGCTTAACCGACTGAGCCACCCAGGCGCCCCCCGAGTGCCTCTTCCTACACAAAGGTTCATTTCACAATCCTTGTCCAGAAAGGAAGAGAGCTTACAAGTAGCACAAATCGAAATCAATTCCACAGTAAAATAGAAGACTTCCAGGACCAACATGAACACTCTTCCTTTCCATAACAAAAATAAGATATATAAAAGTGGGAATAGGGGCGCCTGGGTGGCTCAGTCAATTGAGCGTCCAACTTTGGCTCAGGTCATGATCTCATGGTTTGTGGGTTTGAGCCCCGCGTCGGGCTCTGTGCTGGCTGCTCGGAGCCTGGAGCCTGCTTCCGATTCTGTGTGTGTTTCTCTCTCTGTCCTCCCCTGCTCGCACTCTGTCTCTCTCTCTCTCTCAAAAATAAATAAAGTTTAAAAAAAATTTAAAAACAAAATAAAAACAAAAGTGGGAATAATATGGATGTAACCCACACGCATAACATACACTAGAAGCCCCGACGAGGCCGGGCGGGAGCAGACGCAGGTCCTTGGGGCCTCGGGTGCCCCAACGCAGGCCCCTTATGATGTGGAGCGTGAGTGTGCAAAGGAGTGTGTGTGCACGCGCACATGAAAAGGTGAGGGACAGAATGGACAGCTCATGGGTGGAAGAACTGTTCACTCTTACCACACGCTAACGCGGGAGCAGACTTCCAGCAGGCGATCTGGAAGGGGTAGTTCCAGGCGCCTATTCCCACGCATACGCCAAGTGGTTCTCTTCTGGTATAACCAAAGGATCCGCCTGGGAGCTGGATGTGTTCACCTGAGGGGAAAACAGAGGCGTCACGGAGAATGCAGGACTGCTTTTCCCAAGACTCCGCCCACAGCCGTGCTCAGCCGTGCTCCACTGCGCCGGCCTCCTCCCCGTCTCCGCTCTTCTGTTCATTCTCGCCGGGCGGACGCTGCCTCTGCATAGTCGCTCCAGTGAAGAATCCTTTCCATCCTCCAAACCCGTGTTCACTCAACTTCATATAATTCTCTACAACCGGAGAGCACCTAACAGATAGTAACTTGAAGAAGTGAGATGGGGGGGGCGCCTGGGGGGCTCAGTCGGTTGAGCGTCCGACTTCAGCTCAGGTCATGATCTCACTGTTCATGGGTTCGAGCCCCACGTCAGGCTCTGTGCTGACAGCTCAGAGCCTGGAGCCCGCTTCCGATTCTGTGTCTCCCTCTCTCTCGGCCTCTCCCTCCCCCACTCACACTCGTCTCTCTCAAAAATAAATAAACATTAAAAAAAAACTTTTTTTTTAAATGATGGAAATAAGGGGACCCTCCAGAGCAGGACCCACATGTCAGACTTCTGGCTCCCCACAGCCCTCCTGGGTCCTGTGAAGCCATCCAACACCCACTACTGTAAACTTCACGAAGAATCGAGAAAATCTTTTTTGCTAACTAGGTAGAACTAGTAAATGTTGAGAACACTGACTGACTCTTGGTTTTTCAACAACTTGGCCGGAAGCTCAGACACCATGCTCAGTGCCTTCCATGTATTTTCTCATTTAACCCTTGTGATAACCCAAGAAAACAGGGATTATCATCTCCAGTTTCAACAAGGAAAGGTAAAGTAATTCTCGGGGTCACCCATGCAGAGAGTGGCTAAACCCAGGATTTTAAGCCAGGTCTGTCTCAAGCCCCAAACGTCTCCCCTTCGCCACTAGGATCGGTTTCTGCCTCCCGGTCAGTGGCTCCCGAAAGGCCCAGCTGGGGCTTACCAGCCATGGATCCAGCCAAGCCCGCGTAGTACTCCAGGCACTGCCAGGAGGTGTCGATGTCCCAGCGGGCCTCGAAGATGGACTTTCCATTGTTGATGGTCTCCATGGTGGCGATTTCATCCCTCCGTTCCTTTGGGTAAAATGGAAGACTAGACTTAAGACTTCTTATCATATGCCCCAACAGATTCAACACTCAGAATATGCTGCCCAATTTCCAAAAACAGAAACAGCTCGCGCTTTAGAAGGAGTGGCACTACGAATTCTGGGAGAGAAAGCTTACCGCTCAACAGCAGCCCTGTGCCCCCCTCAAGTTAATCGTCACAGATTTAAGACCAATACCCCCTTTCCAGATCAATTAGAAAAGGTATGGTTTGAGAAGCAAGCATATGTGTGTACGTGTATAAATACGTATATGTGCGCACATATACGTTTGCACGTATAGAGTGAGGGACAACCATCACTACGACAGCCAATGACACACGATGGCTATGCACACAACTGGCAGGTGAGAAGTTATATTACACGCACAGCTTTAATTCACCCCAAGACATGCAGCAGGTGAAAATCACGAGATAATTTTTTTTCAATGTTTATTTATTTTTGAGAGGGAGTGAGGGAGGGAGGGGCACAGAGCGCCGGAGACACAGAATCTGAAGCAGGCTCCAGGCTCTGAGCTGCTGGCACAGAGCCCGATGTGGGACTCGAACCCACAAACCATGATACCATGACCTGGGCCGAACTCGGACGCTTAACCGCCTGAGCCACCCAGGCGCCCCAAGATAATTATTTTCTAATGGTCAGTACTCATCAATTCTCTTACGAAATACTGTTCCAGGTGTAGCCTATGTGGCTGAGAGATGCTGGAGATGGTCCAGGGATGCCTGGAAAGGTTTGGGAAACTGATCTCAAGAGATAAGCTAATTTCCCCTTTCTTTGTCCCAAAGGTGAGAGAACCGAATGAATGGAGCATGTAAGAAATACACATTTGCTCTCATGGACCGGATGTAAAATACATGAGAGGGTGATATGTGAACACACGTAAAAGATGAATCAAACAAATGACAAGATGTAGCACTGTCTTATTAAAATGGGTAAGCAGTGAGCCAGACCAGAAGCAAATGAAATGGCAACTGAAATTAATCACAAGCATGTGTCAACAGTACAAATATCAGAGAAGAGGGAGCAGGAATATCAAAATCAAGAGGAAACACAGGAAAGGGAAGTCCTGACAGTGAGATCTGAACGTGTCATATTTCTATAAAGACGTGAGAAATAAAGACTTTTGACTGAGTCATTCTACCTTCATTACTAAGAAAAAATACAGAGATCCATTCTCTGCCTTCACGAAACCTATTTCTAAAACAGGAAGCTGGTAAGTTCTAAATAAATTAGCCCAGACCCTGTGCTCTCGGACACAGACGACGTCTGTCTCCACGGGGCCCAACACCAGCAGGCTGCGGTCATCCCTCTGAGTGTTTTCCCTCCTCCGCACATTTTCAAAGTATACTGCAGACCTCTATGCTACTACCTACGGTGTCCCGCCCAGTGCATGCTAGTAAGATCAGAAAATACTCTGGGCAGGCCTGACACTGCGATTTGTGGGCACCGAGACAGGTTTTCTGCAGTTAGTATTTTTTTTTTATGTTTATTTTTGAGACAGAGACAGAGCATGAGTGGGGGAGGGGCAGAGAGAGAGAAAGAGGGAGACACAGAATCGGAAGCAGGCTCCAGGCTGTGAGCTGTCAGCACAGAGCCCGACGCGAGGCTTGACTCACGAACCGAGAGATCATGACCCGAGCCAAAGTCAGTGGCTCAACCGACTGAGCCACCCAGGTGCCCTTGCAGTTAGTAACTTTTAAATTAAAGTACTGGTAACACTGGAAAATATCCAAACTAAAACACACAGAGAGAAAAAAACAGGAAAAACCCAAACAGCATCAGTAACCAGGAGAGAGCTTCAAGCCACCAAGGCTATGTGTAATTGGAGGCCCCGAGGAGAAGAGATAGGCAGAAATTTAGTTAGAACTTCCTAATTTAAAGAACTAAAACAACAAGGGCTCCTGGGTGGCTCAGTCGGTTGAGCATCCGGCTTCGGCTCAGGTCATGATCTCACGGTTCGTGAGTTCAAGCCCCAAGTCGGGCTCTGTGCTGACAGCTCGGAGCCTGGAGCCTGCTTCAGATTCTGGGTCTCCCTCTCTCTCTGCCCCTCCCCCTCTCAAGCTCTGTCTCTCTCAAAAATAAGTAAACATTAAAAAAAAAAAATTTTTTTAATGAAATGAAATGAAAGGAACACAGATAGCTTACAAAATAAGAAATAACTGGGGCCCCTGGGTGGCTCAGTCAGTTAAGCGTCCGACTTCAGCTCAGGTCATGATCTCACAGTCCGGGAGCTCGAGCCCGCGTCGGGCTCTGTGCTGACAGCTCAGAGCCTGGAGCCTGCTTCGGATTCTGTCTCCCTCTCCCTCTGCCCCTCCCCCAATCACACTCTGTCCCTCTCCCTCTCTCAAAAATAAATAAAATGTTAAAAAAATTTTTTTTAAAAAAAGAACTAAAACAAAAAAAAACCTGTCAACCTAGAATTAGATACCTGTAATTCTTTCAAAAGTGAAAGCAAAATGAAGACTTTCAGACTCACAAGAGCTGAAAGAACATCACGAGCAAAACTGTGCTATAAGGAATGCTAAAGAAATTTCTTCAAGCAGAAAAAATATGACACCAGATGGAAATCTGGGCCTACACAAAGGAATGAAATGAAGAGCACTGGAAATGGTAAAAATGTGGGTAAATATAAAATATTTTTACCTTGGGGCACCTGGGTGGCTCCACTGGTTAAGCGTCTGACTCAATTTTGGCTGAGGGCAAGATCTCACAGTTTGCGAGTTTGAGCCCCACATCGGCGGCTGACAGCGTGGGGCCTGCTTGGGATTCCCTCGCCTGCCTCTCCCCCCGACCCCCCAGTCACGCTCTCCATCTCTCAAAATAAATAAACTTTAAAAAAGTAAAAAGTAAAATCTTAAATTTTTTTTTTAATGTTTTATTTATTTTTGAGAGACATAGAGACAGAATGTGAATGGGTTGGGGCAGAGAGAGAGGGAGGCACAGAATCTGATGCAGGTTCCAGGTTCCGAGCTGTCAGCACAGAGCCTGACATGGGGCTCGAACCCACGTGCTGTGAGATCATGACCTGAGCCTAAGTCAGACACTCAACCGACTGAGCCACCTAGGCACCCCAAAAGTAAAATCTTAAAAAAAAAGAAAGGGAAGAACTAATAAACAATGGAAGGTTATGATTATAGGTTATGATCAGAGGGTGGAATCTGTTCAGTTACGGGATAATTTTGGGTAAAGGCAGGCATAGGGCATGAGCATCAGACAGGAGCATTACAAAAAGATAGCAATATATTTTTGACTAACACAGTAACACAGATATTAATGGAAAGGGGGAGAGGTTAAAAGGAAAAGAAAACTAATATCAAACAGAGTCCATTTCAGAGCAAAAGAATATTATTAGATATTATTCAGGATAAAAAAAAAAGTCACTTAATAATGATAAAGGGGCCAATTTTTTTTTTTAATGTTTGTTTATTTTTGAGAGAAAGGGAGAGAGAGAGCATGAGTAGGGGAGGGCTGAGAGAGAGGGAGGCACAGAATCCAAAGCAGGCTCCAGGCTCTGGGCTGTCCACACAGAGCCCAACATGGGGCTCGAACCCACAAATCACGGTATCATGACCCGAGCCAAAGTCGAATGCTTAACCTGAGCCACCCAAGCACCCCAGGGGTCAATTCTTAAGAGGACACCACAACCCTAAATGCTTATGTGCTAAGAAAAGGTGAAAAACTAAAATAATAAATCATCTGCTTTATTGCTTTTGGTCTAATTTAAAATAGTTATGTTTTTATTTATGTATTTTGAGAGAAGCGGGGGAGGGGAAAGACGGGGGAGAAGAAAGGGGCAGACACAATCCCAAGCAGGCTCCGCACCGTCAGCACAGAGCCCAACGCAGGCTTGAACCTCACAAACTAGGAGATCATGACTTGAGCCAAGATCGAGAGTCAGATGTTCAACTGACTGAGCCACCCAGGCACCCCAAAATTAATTTTTTAATAATAGGGGAAAATACTTAGTTGGGAGAAAATGCTCCATGAACATTTTGACATCTCTGTGGCCCCGGCTTTCTGAGCAAATGATCCTGGCAAGCTGACTGAGAAGCAAAGGCCTTTGAAAAACAGACACAGTGTTTCCCTAAAGATAGAGGTGCCTTGGGGCGCCTGGGTGGCGCAGTCGGTTGAGCATCCGACTTCAGCCAGGTCACGATCTTGCGGTCCGTGAGTTCAAGCCCCGCGTTGGGCTCTGGGCTGATGGCTCAGAGCCTGGAGCCTGTTTCCGATTCTGTGTCTCCCTCTCTCTCTGCCCCTCCCCCGTTCATGCTCTGTCTCTCTCTGTCCCCAAAATAAATAAACATTGAAAAAAAAATTAAAAAAAAAAAAAAAAAAGATAGAGGTGCCTGGAGGGGTGAGGAGATACAAGGCTCTCTGCTTCCCCTTTTTGGAGACATCTGCTTACTTTCCAGGGAAATAAACCCAGTAACCCCTTCCCCCTTAACCCTGGAGATCTGTTTAACAAAGAGTAATCTCTCTCGCTTCAGAGAAGAACACGCACTGACGTGAGAGCAGCTCCTACATCAACGGGATCTCATAACTTAAGGGTTCCCGTCCTATGGGGCAACCCACTGCATGCAAGAGAGAGATGTTTGGCTCAATGCATTTCCCTGTGGGGACTGTGGCTCAGAAAACTAGTGCTAAGGCACCGCACTGGCTACTGCATTTTATTGTGAGTGATCACCTGTATCTTTCTCTGACCCAGCAACTCTCAAGTCTTCCATCACTATACACACACACACACACACACACACACACACACACACACTTTTCTTCTTAATTTCCTAAAACAAATTAAAGCTTTGGATCGTGAATAACTTATTCTGTGAGTGTTCCGCAAGACAAGTAAACACCTCCAAAGATTTCAACTTGATAAACCAGCGATGTCTTGCAATTCGAGTAGTACATGACACATGATCACAACTGAGCCCACGGTTCTTGAAATTCACCTTGATGTACAAGCACTTTGGATTACAGTCATGTTTCCGGAACAAATTATGCTTGCAAACCAAAATTTTACTGTATCCCTATATGCAACATATCTTTGCAAGTAGGGGAATTCTCAAACACATCGCAGCTTTTGACTTAACACACTCATGAGAATAAAAATCACCCAAGTTCTACAGCTCAGAGATAACCACGATTCATACTTCGGTGTACATCCTTCTGAATTTTCTAATTTTCTGTAATAAGCACCTAGTCCTTTTGCTTTTAAAGACTGTGAAAAGTTTAGGGGCTCAAACAGTGGAGTATGCAATGCCTGATCTTGGGGTCATGAGTTCGAGCCCAATGCTGAGCCTAAAGATAACTTAAATAAAATTATTTTATAAAGACTATAAAACGTTTAACTTTGTTTTTTAAGAACAGAGTATCTAGGGGTGCCTGGGACGCTCACTCGGTTGAGTGTTCACCTCTTGATTTTGGCTCAGGTCATGATCCCAGGGTCATGCGATTGAGCCGCACATCGGGCTCTGAGTGTGGAGCCTGCTTAAGATATTCTCTCTCTCTCCCACCCACCCCCACCCTTCTCCCCTTCCCATGCTCTAAAATTGGAAAAAAAAAGGGGGGGGGGATATCTATAAATCTATGAAATCTTCCCAGGCAATTAAGGTAGAAAATGCATCTGAAAAAGAAAACTTAAGCGTCATCAGAGGAAAAAGTAAACAGGAAACCAGTACACAGAGTTAAAAAGAAAAGGAGGCAAGCTGCAAAGGATACATTGTAACAAAGATGGAGAAAACAACCTGACAAGGGAGAGGTCACAGAGAGCCAAGGTCCAGAAAGCAATTAATCAAAGAAAGCATGTCCTTTATATACCCAGGTGATCAAATGAAAATGTTTTTTCCGGGCTCCTCCAGTGGCTCAATTGATTAAGCATCTGGCTTCGGCTCAGGTCATGGTCTCACCGTTCATGAGTTCAAGCCACTTCCGGGGAGTAGGAGCCCCGCTTCGGGTGAGCCCCACTGCTCTCTCACCTGCGCCCTCTCTCTCCATGGGGGAAAAAAAAAGGGAAAGAAAGAAAAGAAAAAAGAAAGAGAAAGAAAAGGTGTTTCCATTTTGTAAAAAAGGCCTAACGTAACAGAGCATCAAAGTCTAAGTGCAAAGCATCACAAAGAACCCTCAGAGCAACACAAGGGGACATTTCTGAAAGAGAAAAAAACTAATGAAACATACCCTTATTATCCTGGCAGCCTCCAAAAGAACTCGACAACGCTCCATGCCAGATTTCTGACTCCATATTTTAAAGGCAGCCTTTGCATCCTGGACAGCCAAGTTTACTTCCTTCTCCCCTGAGCATGCGAAGGTAGCGATCACTCGCCCTAGGAGGACAGGACAGTAACGCCAACGTGGCCTCACATTCAAAGTACTGTGTATCCAAATTCCCTGTAAGTGACCCTTCTTGCTGGTAAGTGTGGTCGGATTTAATGACCTCCCCCCACCCCCCCCAGGCAGTTCTTTCCTTTATCTTGAGGTGACTGAATCCTTTAGGAATCTAACAAAAGTTGCAAACTACAGTCCAGGAAAAAGTACTTGACCACACCACAGAATTCCAGAGAGACCAGGCGCCTTGCCCTAAGCACAGCATGGCCTCCGGGTTGAGAACCTCTGTCCTCTATTTTGCAGCTGGGTTTTGCCACCTCTCTTTAACAGTACTTGAGAATCTCCGAGGTCTTGTGAAATCGAGGCTGCAAGCACTCGGTTTCTGGGGTTATGAACTCTCATTTAAAAGCTCTGTTCGGGGCGCCTGGGTGGCGCAGTCGGTTAAGCGTCCGACTTCAGCCAGGTCACGATCTCGCGGTCCGTGAGTTCGAGCCCCGCGTCAGGCTCTGGGCTGATGCCCCTCCCCCGTTCATGCTCTGTCTCTCTCTGTCCCAAAAATAAATAAAACGTCGAAAAAAAAATTTTTTAAATAAATAAATAAAAATTTAAAAAAATAAAAGCTCTGTTCTGTAGAAATCGTATCATCCTGCTGATGCTTGATGAATACGATCCACAAACAGTTATCAGGAAGACATAACCCTAAACGCCAGAAAAAGTTTCCCCCAAATATAGCAAAGTCCCGTCTCTCCTTTTATCACTCTAAAGTCATTCCCTATTTCCATGCAACATGACCCCACAGGCCAAGGGTTGTGACGGACTCTCCCACTGAATTCTTGAAGTACACCAATCAGCAGTTCCTTCTCCCTCCCCCTATAAGAACCTCTGGGACTCTGTCCAGAGACCTTTGGCAAGCCTGCAATTTCTGTTAAAACGTGAATAGCTAGTTGGTAAAGGCAGTGGCTAAAGTTCACATACACTGTAGGCAATTAAAATACAGAGCAAATTTTCTTTTCCCTTCGTAAGTGTGGGGATGGGGGTGGAGAGGCGGTCTCCCCCAGGAGAGTCTGAGGACCCCCGTGGCTCCTTCCTGCTCAGACTAACTGCTGCTCTGTGGTTTAGTGCCATTAGTTGATTTTAAATTCTCCAGTCCTTTGCAACCCGGTTTTGTCTCTGGCTACCTGCCATTCTGGTTTGCACAAAACATTCACATTTTTCTCCCCACAAATATCCCACACAGCCCAGCAGAACAAACATAAACCAAAACCAAAACCTCTTCCTCGTTAGCTGTGTTACCTTCAGAATTCTCAGAGCAAATCCAGGGCCCAGCACTGTGCTTGGCAACTTGAAGCACTGGATAAAAGCAGGGCTTTTCCCCCCTTTCCCAATTCTCTTTCGTTTGAATATTTATTTTTGAGAGAGAGAGAGACCGAGACAAAGTGTGATCGGGGGAGGGGTGGAGACAGAGACAGAATCTGAACCAGGCTCCAGGCTCTGAGCTGTCAGCACAGAGCCCAAAGCAAACTCACCAACAACCAGATTGTAACCTGAGCCGAAGTCGGATGCTTAACCAGTTGAGCCACCCAGACACCCCTCCCTTTCCCAAGTCTGATGCACCCACAGGAGTATTTTAAGGCTGAGATGGCAACAGAGTTCTCATTCACACTCATTAGAGCCATCTGTGCAAGCTCCTCTGTTCTCAGCACTCATGTTTTCACCAACGTCCTTCAAGAAATCCCAATCCTCTTCTGTGCACGTGAAGACATTACTGTAGTTCTAACTTAAAAAAAAACAAAAAAAAACAAAAAAAAACAAAAAAAAAACAAAAAACAGGGGCACCTGGGTGACTCAGTTGGTTAAACCACCAACTCTTGGGTTTCAGCTCAGGGCATAATCTCACGGTTTGTGAGTTCAAACCCCATGTCAGGCTCCAGGCTGACACCAGGGAGCCTGCTTGGGATTCTCTCTCCTTCTCTCTGCTCCTTCCCCATTTGCTCTCTCTCAAAATATATAAAGTAAAATAAAAATGTAGTATTCAGGGCGCCCGGGTGGTTAAGCGCCAACTTGGGCTCAGGTCATGATCTCACGGTCTGTGAGTTCGAGCCCCGCGGCCGGCTCTGTGCTGAGGGCTCAGAGCCTGGAGCCTGCTTCGGATTCTGTGCCTCCCTCTCTCTCTGCCCCTCCCTCGCTCGTGCCCTGTCTCTGTCTCTCAAAAATGACTAAACATTTTAAAAAACGTTTTAATAAAAGTTAATAACAAACAGGGGCACAACCTCACACACCTACCCCCCCCCCCCGGGTCCCTGTGCGGATGCATTCGTGTTTGCACGGAGTCCTCAGCTGCCTGCACAGACAACTCTATTTTCCACACCGTCACTCATCTGTCACAGCAAACGTTTGCAGAAAGCACTAACTGAAGATTCAGGGCAGTAGAACACGTCCGTCCACGAGTGGGACGGGGAGGCGCCAACCCGCACCGGGACCCCACCGCTTCCCCCCAGCCTCCCCCCGCCATGATCCCCTGGGCCCGCCGCCGCGTCCCCCCACCGGTCCCCTCCCATGACCCCCGCGGGTCCCCCGCCGCAACACCCCCGACCCCGCCGCCCGGTCTCCATGCCGTTACCGGTTGCAGGCTCGAACGCCTTCTCGGTGCCGGAGGCGTCCACCGGTTCCACGCGGGCCCCGCCACGGTAATTGAGCGGCTGCGACACAACGAAACTGCCAGTGTTCATGGCCGCGACAGGACCAGGCCGAAGGGCGCGCACACAAGGCGAGAAGGCGACCAGGCCCCCTCGGAAAAACATACGGGACTGGCGGGGCGCGGGAACCAAAGCTCAGGGCCGCGCCGGGGCGGAGAGGCAGGACGAGGGGCGGGGAGGGGCGGGGCCTCGGGGAAGGCTGGAGAGGGGCAGGGAGGGGCGGGGCCGCCTGCGGGGGCAGGGCCGCGGGAGGGCTGTCGAGCGGCGGGGCCCTCGGGGAAGTGGAGGGGCAGGGTCGGACCGCCGGGAAGCAGGACGCGGGGCGGGGAGGGGCGGGGTCTCGGGGAAGGCGGGAGAGCGACAGGAAGGGACGGGGCCGACCTGGGGGGGGCGGGGCCTCGGGAGGCCTGGCGAGAGGCGGGGCCCTCGGGGAGGTGGAGGGGCGGGGTCGGACCGCCGGGAGGCAGGGCGAAAGGCGGGTAGGCCGAGGAGGGGCGGGGCCGCGGGCAGGCGGGGCGAGCTGCAGCTGGTGGCCTTCCGGCGGAACCCCAGGTGAGGAGCGGGATCTGGGAGACTTGCAGGGGGTCAGCAGGCTCCTGGGCGGTCCAGGTCAGGCCCTTGCTTAGCCAGAAGGGCCACACACCAGTGTCCTGCACACACACACACACACACAGAAAATGTTAACTATGTGAGATGCACATGTGAATTAGCTTGCTTGTGATTATGTCACAGTGTATATGTATATACATAAAACATCAAGGGATATGTGAAAACCCCTTAAATATATACAATTTTTATTTGTCAATTTTACCTCAATAAAGATAAGAAGGGGGGGAAAAAAAGAAGGTCGGCAGAGCCCGGAGAACGTTAAGTCCCTGACTGTGGTACTTTCTTACCTGCTCTCTTCCAGGTCCTCATCTGAAGTGGGTGTTGAGACTCCTGTTTCCAGTGATGACGGAATAACGGAGCCAGATTTATCTTCCTGCCTTAAACAACTAGAAAACTGGGCGAAATACAGGAAACAACAACTTACAGATAGGGGAGGACAGGCAATAGAGAATAATGGTCTGCAGCGAGCCCTTCAAGTTTCCCAGCTCTCTGCCTAAAAAGAGTTTCCAGGCCACAGTGCAGGGAGAGGGAACCCACACGGGGCCCAGCCACCTTCCTGAACTGAGGAGACAGAATGCAGAGTTCAAGAGGGTGAAGGCGGCTAAAAAGGACCGAGCTATACAAAGGGAGAGCTTCAGAGATCCGCAGGGAGTGCCCTGGATTTGAAGGCTGAGTAATGATGTGTATAGTAATCACTCAGTAGTGAGGAGACTACTCAGGACCAAGGGAACCCCCCCAAAAAATAATAAGCAGAAAAATCCCTTGAGCTCTTACAGGACTGAGCATTGTTTGTGTTCCAGCCAGACCTTATAATATAGGGCATCGTGGGAGCGCCTGGGTGGCTAAGTCAGTAAAGCATCTGACTCTCCATTTCGGTCAGGTCATGATCTCAGGATTTGTGAGTTCGAGCCCCACATCTGAGCAGACAGCACGCAGCCTGCTTGGGATTCTCTGTCTCCATCTCTCTCTGCCCCTCTCCCACTCTCTCTCTCTCTCAAAAATAAATAAACATTTAAAATATATAATACAGGGCATTGTGCGGGGTCCTCAGAAGCATATTGCCTCAATAGTGGGGTCACATTAGCCTTAGGCTCGTGGCTGCTCTGGGCCTGCCATAACAATGCTAAACAGCCAACCTCAGAAGGATCTAATCAATTCCAAGTAAATCACCTGTGCCCCAGAACAAAACCCCCAAATATTTAAAGGAATACAACAAAGTCTAGCATCTAAAAAAGTATAATCCAGAATGTCCAGAGCCAATAAAAAATTATCATGCATGCCAACCCTCAGGAGAAAAATCAATCAAAAGAAAAATCCACAGGGGTACCTGGGTGACCCAGTTAAGCGTCAAACTGTTGATTTTGGCTGAGGCCATGATCTTGCAGCTTTTGAGTTGGAGCCCAGAGTCGGGTTCTCTACTGTCAGCTCAGAGGCCGCTTCAGATCCTCTGTCTCCCTCTCTCTTTGCCCCTCCTTCCCTAACATGCTCTCTCTCTCAAAAATAAATAAAACATTAAAAAAAAAGAGGGGTGCCTGGGTGCCTCAGTCCGTTGGGCGTCCGGCTTCAGCTCAGGTCACGATCTCTCGGTCTGTGAGTTCGAGCCCCACATCGGGCTCTGGGCTGACGGCTCGGAGCCTGGAGCCTGCTTCCGATTCTGTGTCTCCCTCTCTCTCTGCCCCTCCCCCGTTCATGCTCTGTCTCTGTCTCAAAAATAAATTAAAAAAAAAAAACTTTAAAAAAAACATTAAAAAAAGATATAAGAAAAACATCCGAACATTTTTAATCTACCATATGGAGTTAACAGATTAATAGATGCTTCAGAAGAAAAGATTAGTGGATTTGGAGACATAGCAGTAGAAACTCTCTAAAATGAAAAACATACAGGGCCACCTGGGTATCTCAGCATCTGACTTCGGCTCAGGTCATGATCTCACGGTTCGTGGGTTCAAGCCCCATGTTGGGTTCTGTGCTGACAGCTCAGAACCTGGAACCTGCTTGGGATTCTGTGTCTCCCTCTCGGTCTGCCCCTCCCCCGCCTGCACTCTTTCAAAAATAAATAAACATTAAAAAAACTTTTTTTTATAAATAAAATGAAACAGAGGAAAAGGACCAGAAAACACAATAAACAGAGCATTGCTGGGCTGTGGGACAATATCTAGTGACCTAACATATATGTAACTGAAGTCTCAGAAGTTGGTGGGGGGGGGAGGTGGAAAGAAAAATATTCGAAGAAATAATGGTCAACATTTTTCCAAATTTCATGAAAAGTATAAATTTATCAATCCAAGAAGTTCAATGAGCTCCAAGCAGAAGAAACCCTAAGAAAACTACACCAAAACACATCTTAATCAAAATACTAAAAACCTGTGATGGGCAGAAATCTAAAGTAGGTGGTCAAGAGTAGCCCTCTTGGAGGACTATTCAGCTTTCACAGCCTGATGTCTGCAAATTTGGGAGTGCAAGATTTGTTTTATTTTAACAAAGACTTTTTTTAGGCCCAGGTCCCGGTGGGTTTTTCAGGACTAGCTTACTTCGGAAACTTACAAGGTATTACTTTGCTTCGGTCCAGTCCACGTGTCAGGAGCCACGCCCAGAGTTCCTTTCCAGATGGAGTCCTTTAACCTATTTCATAACTTAGGGAATTCCTGGCCCCTGAGCTCCTCTGTTGTCAATTTAGTGGCAGCTGCCTTGAAAACCCCCGGAACAATTGGGTAAGACTGAAATGAGATCTTTGTTGGCCTGAGATGGCTTAATGAGACGCCTCTGAGACCAGGCCAGCAAGTCTTGCCTCTTGCCATTTATGCTACTGAAGCAGTTGGCTTTCCAATATCTACAGGGTCCCCAACTTTCGGGACTCTTCACTCCCTTCTTCTGCTTCAAAACCAGTAGATTCTGGTCTGAGCTCCTCTCCTTCTGGTAATACCCAGCTAAACACAGCAAGAGGCAGCCACTTCACACATTCTGGCTCATTCCGACCACCTGCTCTAGAAAGTCCTGGTGCCATAGGAACTGTATCTGCTCAAGTCACCACAGCAACGGTCCTGCCACTGTTTTGCCAAACACCAGAGGATACGCCAGCTGGTCAGCCAGTGACACCAGTTCCTAACCTTCTGCTGTGCATCTACAAAGCCAGTGCCTATGTTTTAGGTGTTTATTTTACACAGCACTCCACTCCAAGGGACCAACTTCTGAATTAGTCAGGATATGTGTAACTAGCTTAGTAAACACATCCAAAATGCAATAACTTGAAAGCTGTAGAAATTTATTTACCACTTACCAAACAGTCCGGAGACGCGTAGGTGAGAACATTCAAGATCTGTGGGGCCGGGGTGGGAAGGAGGGGGCTCTGCTCCACACAGTTATTAAAGGATCCAGGATGCCATCTTCAACACATGGGTGCCAAGGATGCTTTCAGTGTCACCCGGTCAGTCATCCAGAAAAGAGGAAGAGCGAGGAGGTGTAATGATGGATCAGGCATGGAAATGGTTCATATCACTTCTCTTTCCATACCGGTGGGGAGAACTTAGCTGCATGGCCACAGCGAACTGCAGCTCATAGTTAACTAGGAGAGCAAAGTGTGGATTTGGGGAGACAGCTATCCATCCCCACCACAGGTGTTCTATTAGTCAGGGTTCCCAGAGAAGCAGAATCAATAGGAGAGAGAGAGAAAGAGGGAGAGAGAGAGAGCGGGGGCGGTGGGGGGTGGGTGGTGGTTAAGGAATTGGCTTACGCAGTTCTGGAGGCTGGCAAGTCTGAAAGTCACAGGTCAGGCTGACAGGCTGGAGATTCAGGTAAGAGTTGATGTTGCAGGGCACCTGGGAGGCTCAGTTGGTTAAGCATCTGACTTTGGCTCAGGTCTGTGATCTCATGGCTCCTGAGTTCGAGTCCCTCATCGGGGCAGCTCAAGCCCCACTTCAGGTGAACATGAGCCCCACTTCTCTCTCTTTCTCCCGTCTCTCTCTGCTCCTCGTGGGGTTCTCTCTCTCTCTCTCTCTCTCTGTGCCCCTCACTCACTTGCCCTCTCTCAAAAACAAAAAGAGTTGATGTTGCAAGTCTCGAATCCAAATTCTGCAGGGCAGCAAGCTGAAAGCTTGGGAAAGAATTTCTATGTTGTGCCCTTGAGGAATATTCCCTCTTATTTGGGAAACCTGAGTCTGCTTTTAAGGCCTTCACCTGCCTTGATGAGGTGCTCACCTGCTCCCTTTATACTATGAAGGATCATCTGCTTTACTCAAAGTCTACTGATCGCACGTGTTTATCACATCTAAGAAATATCCGCACGGCAACTTCTAGACTGGTGTTTGACCCAACCCCCGGGCACCGTAGCCTCGCCAAGCTGACACATAAAATAAACCATCACAGATACACAAGTATTAACAGCGGTTATTTCGGAATAGGCAGTAAAGGAAGGGATAGGAGGACAGCAGCAGGGGGAGCATAGATTTTTGCTATCTTTATAAACATTTGATTTGGGGGCTGCCAAGAGCAGCAACCATCCGTCACCACACAATGCTCTCACAATACCGTTGACTGTATTCCCTGTGCTGTGCCTTTCATCCCAGTCGACTTCTTCATTCCGTAACTGGAAGCCTGTACCCCTTCACCCATTTTGCCCAGCCCCCACCCCTCTCCCCTCTGACAACCAGCCACAGCCTTCTCTACGCTTAACGGATCTGTTTCCGCTGGTGTTCGTTTTGTTCTTTAGATTCCGTATTCAAGTGAAATCATGAGACACTTGCCTTTTACAAAAATACATTTTATTTTTTATAAATGTTTACCCACATTCTACGTTTTGAATTGGTATTTCTCCGAAAGGAGATAAAATGTTGTAGACGGATGATGTAAGGCTGGAAGGAAGGTAGACTTTTTGGGAAAAGAAGGATGGGGCCATGCGTGGCTAAGGGCTTGTCAACCCGGCCTCCTGGTCCCCAGGTAGGAGAGTCAGGGAAACGGCAGCCTCTGCTCGAGAGGGGTGTGCGTCACCACGTGTTATCAGAGAAATGTATGCAATTATACTTATATTTCTGTCACGAAGAAGTATTTAGTTAAAGTGGCATCCCTATGATAAAATTGAGGATGTAGTCGAGCGTCGGGAAAGAACAGCCTTTGTCGGATGCACCAAAGGCTGCAGAGGACCCGGCGGAGACAATCGTGCAGCAGAAAGAGGGTGACAGAGAGAAGGCAGAGCTAGGCTGGATGGAGACATGTAAACAGGAAGAAAGACACCGAGGTGACCAGCAGGGTGAGGGGGACCCTCCTGGGTCCACTGCTCTCTTTCTCTCCTATTTTGAAGGCTGGTTGTCATGTCAAGGGAGGAACAAACCTGTTTATAGTTTTCGGGTTTTCTTTTTTCATGGAAGGATATTGAAAGGCTTGAGGGGAGGTTCTAGAATTGGAAAATATACTGCCGTGCATCTACGAGGCCTCTGTCTTATGCTCCACCGATCCTGTCAGTGTGTGTGGTCCATTCCCACGGCCTCCCTTGCCGGGGACAGCGGGCAGGTGGCTCCAAGAGCAAAGCAGTCCTTCCCCTAACGAGCTCGCAGAGCGCGTTATCGTCACAAGGTGGCGCACGCACACAAGCAGGAGGTTGAGTGGCCCGGGCATAAAAGAAAAGTAGAAAAAGCAAACCCATATAACAAAGAAGGAATTCAAGAATGTGGCTAACGGATTCAAATAGCTGTTGCCTTTTTGAAATCTTGACCACCAAGCTGCTTTTATCCTGTGCCCCAAAACTTGAAGGCTGGGTGGATATTTGTCATGATAGAAATATCCCTGCGCCAGGTGGCAGCAACCAGCAAGATACAAAGAGGCTGACAGCCCAGCGAGGACCTGATTGCCCCGCACAGGCAGCCCATTTCTACCTTGAATGGCCTCTCCACATCAGCATCCATACTGCCTAATATTCGCAACCTAGGCACAGGCCATTTCTCCCTTTTTCCAGACTTGCAGAGCCCCAATTTTGCTCCAGAGTCTAGCTCACATAACTAGGGCAAATGATGAGTAGACTGAGCCAGCCAGGGTTGTCTTATTCCCCTTGGCATTGGTGGGTCTGGGGATGGGCATGTGACGCAGGTCCAGCCGGTGAGCACCGGAGAGGCATCTCCTAGGAAAAGATTTCCGACTCTTAAAAACATTCATTGCTGTTGGTTAAGCCATTCAGTTTGCGGTACTTTATTACAGGAGCTCTAGTAAACGACCACAGGGAGCCAGTGGAGAGTTTTGAGCAGAAGAGTTACACAACCTGTCTGACTTTTAAAGGAATCTCGCATTGTTGCCATGTTACAAAGAGTGCAATCAAATGAACCAGTTAGGATGCAAATGTAATAACCTGGGGGGGGAGGTGATGGGGAGCAAGGTGGGTAGTCCGGGGAGAGGAAATGAGAAAAGCAAAGCCAAGAGAATACGCTGATTTGATTGGATGTGGGGAGTGTGTGTAAGAACCAAGGGTGCCCGCATCCTGTAAAATTTTTTTAATGCTTATTTATTTTTGAGAGACAGAGAGACACAGCGTGAGCACGGGAGGGGCATTGAGAGAGGGAGACACAGAATCCGCAGCGGGCTCCAGGCTCCGAGCGGTCAGCGCAGAGCCCGACGCGGGGCTTGAACTCACGAACCGTGAGATCGTGACCTGAGCCAAAGTCAGAAGCTTAACAGACTGAGCCACCCGGGCGCCCCAGGGTGCCCACATCTTAGTGTTCCTCATCTTCAGCTTGTGGAGCCTCTCTTTCTCCTGACTATTCTTATTTTTTTTTGTCGACATCTCTGTGTCTGTTTTTCCTTTAAATGATAATGTTCCCCAGAATTTGGTCTTCTTCCTCCACAATCTATAGATTCTCCTTATAGATCACACCCAAACCAATGACTTCAACGTTCACTGGCATTTTGATGACTCCCAGGTCCCTGATTCCATCTTTGATTTCCCTCCTGAGTGCCAGAAACCTAGACCCAGACACATTAGGCATTCCCACCTAGCTATCCCACAAGCTTCTGTTTCTCCCAAAATTGGACTCATTGTTTTCCCCTAGGTGTGCTGCTGTTCCTCCTATATTCCTTTCAGTGTACCTCGGACGTTCAGATGTGGCTTCAGCTTTAGGTGGTTAGACCTAAACAATTGAGTTAGGGCTCAAACAATGTTGTCAGGGTCCCCCTTTCCCCCCACCTCTGCTCTTCTATATGTCTATTGGCTTCTATATGTCTAATAGACTTCTATATGTCTATTGGATTCATTCTCTGCTTCTCTACATTCATCAGAAATGATGGGGAATGGGTCAAGCGTGTACCCTTACAGCTCGCGATCCAAAAGAGTGAGAGGCCTTCTCTCTTCTTTGATCCACCCGTCAAATATCGGAGTAGTTCCTGATTGGTTTTGTTTGGCCCATATGCCCAGTCTGGAGCCCAATCACCGGGGCCAGGAGGATCGGGTACTCTACTTGGCTGGCCTTGGTCCTATGCCCATCTTCAAGGGACGCCGTTTCTGACATGGCACACTACATGGAGTAGGGGAGCTATGGCTCCCTACAGGAAACTTATCAGAAGAAGGAATACCGGGCAATGACCGCAGACATATACTCCAGTCACACTGCCAGATTCACAGCGATTCACAGTGATCACTTAGAACAATTAATTTTGGTAACTTGTCTGACAATTCGCTGGACATGTACTTCCCTCACCAGACTGGAACTCATGAAAGTGTGACTGTGTATTTTCAGTGACCCCAGTATCCCGTGCTCAGTAAATATCTGTAGGTGCTTAGTAGGTGCTTAGTAAATATTTGACGAGTGGTTGGCTTCCTAACCCGTCCAAAGGCTTGCCTTTTCTGATCTATGCCCACCCTGCCACCAGAGTGATCGTATAATGTAAATCTGCTTATGTTACTTCTCTGCTTGTAATCACAGGCTTCTTGGAGATTTCAAACTAAATCCCTTAGCTTACCATGAAGAGGCCTCATCGCTGGTCAATTCTCCACTTGCCCCTAATGCTCGTCTTTTCCTGCTTTCTGTTCCTCGCCTGCTTGCTGTCTTGTTCGTTATTCTGTCTCCAGTGCTTTTCTTCCAATCTTTTCTCCGCCAACGCCAAGAAATCCTTCACAATTTGGCTCCTGTCGCCTCTTTCAGAAACGTTTCTTGGATCTGTCGGGCAGCCTCCTCTAAGCTCCTAAAACACGTAATGTTCCTAATACTTACCATACTTTGCTGCCCTGTCTATATTCCAAGCTCCTTAAAGGCAAGGGTTTTTATTTGACTAATTTTTTGCTGACCAGTACCCCAAATCCTCCCCCAAAACAACCAGTGGTTTCTTTCTCTCTGAGTTGCTACCTCCATTGCAATATACAACACAATCGTTAGTGCCGCTCATCCTTCTAGAGGATACTATGTATTATTAATCCCTGCACCCAGTATGGTGCTGTTGAGTTGCTCTGACTTGACTAAAATGTCAAATATGGAGTGGAATCACAAAAGAAAGTATTATATATACTTAAGGCAGTTTTTAACTTGAAATATACAAATAAATACCCATTTGTTTCTTTAACAATTTTTGTTTGTTTGGGGTGGGGGTAGGGGGTGGGGGAGAGACAGAGCACAAGCTGGGGAGGGGCAGAAAGAGAGGGAGACCCAGAAACCAAAGCAGGATCCAGGCTCCTAGCCATCAGCACAAGGGCTTGAACTAACAAACCGTGAGATCATGACCTGAGCCAAAGTAGGACGCTCAACCTACTGAGCCACCCAGGGACCCCATGTACCCATTTATTCCTGAGGTATGGCCATGGCCTTTTCCTTCAGTATGAGTCTATTGTTTGGAATCCTATTGGGTTTTTTCTTTGGTTTGTTTGGTTGTTTTGGTTTTGTTTTGATCATGCCTGCCTCATTTATTTCAAAGAATCATTATCTTTCTTTTCCATGCAACCTTTTTTTAGCAGTAATACAATAGAAGCAAACATTTGCAACTCAAAGTTTTTAACAATTGGAAGAATTTAAACAGAATTTGTAATGATGAAAATCCCAAGCTTTATGGTGGATGCTTTCCTCAGGTAGAATGTTCTTAAGTAGGCTCCACACCCAAAGCAGAGCTTGAACTCACGACGCTGAGATCAAGATGCTCCACGGACTGAGCCACCCAGGCGCCCCGCCTAAGATAAAATGTTTTAAAACCAAAACGTATCACCTTTGATTTCCAGTTTTGATTTCTTTAATGTGAATACAAACTGAAACACTAAGAAAGGATATAAAAGGACTGAATATTTGTAAAATTTTGTTACTTTTTTCAGTCTCAGCTATTTCACCCACAAATAAGTCAAAGCAATTATTTTGAACAACTTTTATTGAGTCATTCCAAACCATTGTTTTCATAGATGCAATTGTTTTTGCATTCATATTTCACTAATTTGCATATTTTGTCAATTTATATGATTAAAATGAACAAAACAAATAACGTGCTACAATTTGCCAGCGGGAGCTGAGACGCATAAGCCTGGCTAAGGGCATTCGGTGTGCTGTGGGCATCAGTCAGCATGCTTTGGACGAGAGGACACTGGATAAGGGAATTTTGAATGGAGTATTAACCCCATTTTCCAGATGAGGCAACCAAGGCTTAGAAAGTTCAGACATTTGCCCATTTTTAATAAGTGATTCATACATGAAAACCTCAAACAGAGATACAGCAAAGGGAAAGAACCGAACCACGTAAAGGTCAAAGAAAACTTACGAGGAGGTAATGCTTGAGCTGAGTCTAGAAGGTAATAGAAGTAGGGAGAGAACATTCCAGGCAGAGAAAACAAAGGAAATAAAGTCCAAAACGATTGTGAAAAATAAAGAATTTTCCAAATAAATCTGTTTGGAGCCCAGGGGCATCAGGTGGGGGGTGCTTGGGGACCCAGACTCCAGGGGCGGGGGGTGGGGGGCGGGTTCCGTGGCAATTAGTTTAAGTTTACTTAGAGCCACTGGACCACTTTCCTTGGAGAAATTCAACTTCTCAATTTCACAATTAGATTTGTATTTTAGGAAGATTACTGCCAGATGATGGAGGATGGACGGGCCAGGGTAAAGGAGACTCCCGGGAGGGGGGCCCGGGGGCCAGAGATAGGAACCTGCAGGAGTCAGTGCTGGCCACGTCCACACATGGTGTTCTCTTCCCAAAACACCTCCTCGCTTTGCCCAGCAAGTGCGGGCAAAAATAAGGGAGCAAAAATACGTGCTGCTGCTGTTTCTGCCATCCCCACCACTGGCTTAAATACAATTGTTTCTGGCAATATTCTCTACCTACCCACTTGCCATGCATGTGGTGGCTTATGAGTGGGGTTGCAGCCATAAAAGAAGAATGGTGATGGGAGTTAGGTGCCCCCTCTCTACGGAGGTTAAATATGCTTTTTTGGGCGAGGCTAGAAACCTACTAAAACATTAGATGTCATTTTTATAATTATAAGGTAAAATGAAAAAGCATGCCCTAAAAGTTGAAAAGAAAATCAAATAAATGAATACAAATGTATATCCAGTTGGTGGCATAAACTATTGCACGTAATTTGAAATCTCAGTGGTCTATGAACCCAGAGTGGTATGTATCTTAAAGAATTCCACCCTTGCGAAATAAACCGTAAGAGACTCTTTACAATAGAGAATAAACTGAGGGTTGACGGAGGGAGGTGGGTGGGGGATGGGGCAGACAAGTGAGCGGGGGCATTAAGGAGGGCACTTGTGATGAGCACCGGGTGTTGTATATAAGTGATGAATCATTAAGTTCTACCCCCGAAAACAATGTTACACTATATGTTAACCAACTAGAATTTAAATAAAATTTTGAAAAGGAAAAAAAGAAAGAATTCCACCCTTACAAAAAAAAAAAAAAAGCTTAAACTATTTCCAGTAATCATATTGATAAAAGTGATATTAGTACTGATATTCTGAGACTTTTGGCAGATATTATAGGATTATGCTAATGAATGACATGATAGTCTATCATTTCTGGTACTCAAAACTGGAATTCTTAGGATGTGGATAAAAGAGACACAGATTAAAGAAATTAGGTAAAAACTATGAAGCCCTAAATTTAAGTAGGGGGGAGGGCATCGGTATAAATTCATGATGTATTTTATCTTAAAATGACAACAACAAAACATATTACCCATCTTAGTCCACAAAAAAGGCCTAGAAACCGGGGCACCTGGGTGGCTCAGTCGGTTGGGCATCCGACTTCGGCTCAGGTCGTGATCTCGCAGTTCATGGGTTTGAGCCCCGGGTCGGGCTCTGTGCTGACAGCTCGGAGCCTGGAGCCTGCTTCGGATTCTGTGTCTCCCTCTCTCTCTGCTCTTCCCCTGCACACACTGTGTGTCTCTCTCAAAAATAAATATTTAAAAAATTTAAAAAAACAAAAAAGCCTAGAAGCCGAGCAACCCGGTTTCAGTGCACAACCTTAGTGCTCTGATTACAGTCTCCAAATACCATTTCCCAGTAAAAAGAACCAGGCCTCTTTGGCGAAAGCGTTGCAGTCAAGTCAGGTAGGAAATGCAAAATGGCTCCGAAACATCTCATCATATCACTTAGCAAGGAAGCCACCAATGACAACCAGAGTCATGCTAAATGGACCCAGGAGCCAACTTAGAAAGTCTCTTCGTTGGCTAGAAATGGTACGATCTCGGCATTCACAAGAAAAATAACTACAGGGGATTAAAGTGAATCAAGTATGTTTAAGTCAATGAACTGCTAAGCACACACACACACACGCACACACGCACACACACACAGAAACTGTTCACCATAGGATACTAGTGAACAACTCATTATTTTGAAAATCAGTCAACTTTTATTCTGCCTTTCCTAAAAAAGTTTACTACTCTGTATGTAACTAACCCATAGATGGAGGGGAAGTTTCTATCTATAGAGGTATTTAATAATAAAATGAAGCGATACTAGAAATGAAAACATCACCATTGTCAATCCCTAATTAATCAATTAATGCATCGAAAGCTAACATCACAAAAAGAGACAACAAGCCGTATGTAAAACAGGCATGCAATCAGCAAAATCCAAACTGAGGGACTTTACAGGGTAAACAGCTTAGTTTCTTCTTCAACAAATAAACTGCAAGGGGGGGGGGGGGCGGGGAAACAGTAGGGAACTACAACATGAGTAGACTCCAAACCCTACGGCATCAGGATCACCTTGGCACTTGTTCGAAGTGCAAATTCTCAAGCTCCACCTCGGACTTAGAGTCAGAAGCTCTGGGGTGGAGCCCAGCAGTCTGTTTTAATAAACCTTGAAGGCGGTTCTGATGCACTCTGGTTGGAAAACTGCTGCAACAGACTGGAAGAAATGTCCATTGTTTTTATCAACCAATTGCAATACGGTTATCTTATTTGGCCCTTGATTCCGAAAAGACTCAACATTTTTGCCATCTATAGACAACTTATGATACCAAGGAATTATGAATTTTTAGCTATGTAAAATGACACTGAGAGATTTTATACGTGTGTGTGTGTGTATGCATACATGCTTAAAAGTCCTGAAATATTTACGGATAAAAGACAGGATGCCTAGAATTTGCTTCAAAATACCATAGGAGGCAGGCAGGGGTAGACATAAGATTGGCCACGAGCTAATTGTTGAAGTTGAGTAATGGGTATCTCAGAGTTCTTTACTTTTTAAGACTTTTATTTTTAAGATTTTTTCCATTCTAAAAAGTTTAAAAACTCAAAGGAAAAAGTAAATTAAAAGACTATAACTTAAGCAGAATTAATCCAAAAAAAGAAAGTAACGGCACCTTTACTTGTACTGAAGGGCAGTACTGAAATACACAAAATAATTAAGTACAAGTGTACTTAAAAAAAGCCCCACTACATCCTACAATGTGGCAAAATGATTTGACTTGGAGGTAAGGGAATTCTGGGTGCTCATCAACCCAATGATGCCATCGTACGTCCCTGACCCTGCAGAGGATGACTTCTGCAGAAGAGGACCGCAGTCTGGTCAAGGGCATAGGGGTACCTACACACATTTGCTTTCCAGCTTCCAAAGTGACTTAAGATTTTGGAATGCTATCTGTTAACAAATTCAGATTTACCTGCAGTTTTTCAAAGTTTACTGCTTGAGCAGCCTTTTAGGAGTGCAACTTGAGTAGGCAAATGCAGGCATTAGAATGCTCAGTTTTTCCCTAAACTAGAATAGGGACAACTATCCTCTACACAGGCGAATGATACATTTTGAGAGTTGTTCAGAGGCTTCTCTGGCTTGAAATGTCATCTCCAATATTCAGTGATGGCCTGGATCTAGTCATCCAGATGAGTAGTTTTGAAAGTTTTCAGGGCAAGTAATTAAAAGAAAAACACTGTAAGGTTGCATAGCCCTTAATATATCCTTGAATTTACACTCCTGTGACGTGGTAGCTTTATTTCATTTGTAATACATCTACTGAGCTCTTTTAGAAACAGGGTGAAGAGAAGTTACTCTCCTTCTTCCTTTTGACCCTTCTTATTCACCCTCTTTCACTGAAATACACTTTTTTATTTAAAATTTTTTTCTTAAATTTTATTTATTTTTGAGAGAGAGACAGAGCACAAGTGGGGGAGGGGCAGAGAGAGGGAGACACAGAATCCGAAGCAGGCTCCGGGCTCCGAGCTGTCAGCACAGAACCCGACGCGGGGCTCGAACCCACGAACTGTGAGATCATGGCCTGAGCCGAAGTCAGTTGCTTAACCAACTGAACCACCCAGGCGCTCCTGAAATACACTTTTTGATTAGAAAGCCCTACTATCAAAACCTAAGGAGGTGGGTGGTAGGACGGACTACGTACTCTCACTTTACAAAGGCATTGACAGAATTTTCTGTGTGGCTCCTTCTCCTCTTATGCTTTATTCTAGAGAGCCAGTCATTTTTGTCATCATTGTTATCATCATCATCGTCTTCATGATCGTTCTTTTAATGATCATTTTGCCCAGAATAGTCCATGGCATTCTGGCCATTAAGAAATCATTGCCATTATCCTTATCAGTCAGTCCTTCTGAGAAGAGTAACCTAGAAATAAAGATTTCTGTTCCATTTCATCTGCTTGAGCTTTTCCTGTTTCCCGCATCAAGGAAACAAGAGCAAGAATGACAAAAAAATCCCCAACTTCGGCGCCCATAATCTCTAGTGGAAGAGAGAAGAGCTGAGGGGAGAGAATCAGCATAACCTGTGGGGAGGCACCGGAGAGCCCGGCTTAGCTTCAGACGGCCTCGGTTCAAATCCCAACTCTGCCACTCACTAGCTAAGTAATGTTGAGCAAGTGACTTAACCTCTCCTGCCTCGATTTCTCCATCTGTTAAATGAGGATAAGGGGGCACCTGGGTGGCTCGGTCAGTTGAGCATCCCATTCCTGATTTGGGCTCAGGTCGTGATCTCGCGGTTTGTGGGATCCGGTCCCGCGTTGGGCTCTGTACTGACAGCATGGAGCCTGCTTGGGATTCTCTTTTCCCTCTCTCTCTGCCCTTCCCCCTCTCTCAAAGAAATGTTTTAAAAAATGAGGGTAGGAACAGTGATTACCTTATGGGATCGTCTTGAAATAGTTCTTAATTAGATAATCCATAAAACACTGAAGTTTATCCACATCTTTGATCAATTTCTGTGTTGACCGTTGTTATCTTATATCCCACACCTTCCTCTTGGTGTTCTTTTTTGTCCTGGAAATGTATCCATATCTATATATTGTTAAATAAGCAAGTTCTACGCACAACGTGGGGCTCGAACTCACGACCGCAAGACCAAGGGTCATATGCTCCACTGACTGAGCCAGCCGGATGCCCCCAAAATATATCCTTTAATAATTCAATTATCTTGGATTTTGTAGCTCTGACAATACTGCCTCCCAGTTTTGCTTCCAACTGTTGGTTTAGTTGCACATACAATTCTGGGCTGGTAAGTATTTTCCTCAGCTTTAAAGATATTGCCCCACTGTCTTCTGGGTTTTATGCCATTGCGAAGTTTGCTATCGGTTTAACAGTCGTTACTTTGCAAATAACCCGTCTTTTCTCACTGGTTGAGCATGTGCATCTAAGGAGACTACCGATAAGTGACCAGACTTCTCCCTCCACACAAGATTTCCGATTCCACGGACCGCGCGGGGGATGACCATGGTCCGAGCGCCCTCTCCTCCTTTACGAAGGAGCATGGCAGGAACTAAAGGCTGTTGTGAGCAAAAGGAAGCTCTGTAAGATCGCCTACATGTAACCCTAACCCTGCCTCCAGGGGAGGACGAGGAGTGCCTTCCCAAGGATCCAGAAGGCCGCACAAGGGCATCAAGGGAACTGCCGAGGACCCTCGTTTTTACTCTCATGAGCTACTTCTTTCCTTCTCCTCATGCCTTCCGCTTTCCACTTCCCGCGATAGGACAGTTGTGTGTTTTGAGCTTTTTAGGCACACAGAATCTGAAGCAGGCTCCAGGCTCTGATAAAGTAGTACATTTGAAAAGTTTTAGTTTAGCCCTTCCTGGCTAATGTTTACGTTCGGATTACTAAAAACATGACTCCAGGAATATGGTACAAAACAGATCTCTCCTTGTAGATGAAATAGCTAACATTTTGGCCTCTTTATTGATCTTAGGTCATATATTTGGCTTGGGAAAAAATGCACAACAAATAGTTCCAATGAAGAGTAATACAAACTAACTTCTCCTTCCAGATCGCTAAATGCTCCGGGGAGCCAACTTCCATGGTATACGGCACACAGCACAGACTTGAGAGTCGGTTCCACGGAACGCATTGGTGTAAGCCAAAAAGAAAGATGCTATTTGTTTCTTATTACGTAGACATCACCTGAACTTATCTAATCAACAAACTTTTTTTTTTTTTATCTGTGACTGAAAGTACTATCATGTTTGGTGGGTGCCATTCTCTTTAGAATCATATCCAAAAAGTCTAGAAATAACTCAGAATCAGAAAGTGGCCCAAGTGCTAAGTCTGTCGATGGCTCTTGCTACAAAATAGTTGCAGTCTAATTTGAATATTTAAAAAGAATGACAGGAATTATAGGGCTCTTCTTGATTTCAAGAGAACTTCCCAGAAGGAGGCGGAGGACCCAGAAATCCACCTGCCTGCTTGGTGGCAGCTCGTGAAGGGGCAAGGCCAAGAATCTTCTGGATGTTCTGTGAAGAAAACAGAATTAAAACTGGGTTTGAATATGAGATGTAGAGAAGAGTATTTTACATGGATCACGTATGAAGAGAGGCCACGTAAATTAAAAGTACCATTATGACCTAAAATAGGACAATTATTACTGTGTTATTTTTAAAAAGGCCTACGACACGATGGGAGTTCATACAACAATTAAAGTACTGCCACCTAATGGGACTTTGGTCTACGGCCAAAGAGTGGATTTTTTCAAGTGAAGAATCATTAAAAGAGATAATCTCTCTTTCAACATGAACCATATAAAACATATTCATTAGCTGTTTCTTGTAGCAAGGCCTTTTCTTTGAATACGAATCATCAGCTGGAGTTAGTCATTACTGCACCGTCTAAAGCTGGAACTGAGATGTTAAATTTCAGTTTTATTAAAGTGATAAGGGCACTTAGGTTCCTGCAAAGCAATCTGAGTCCAGAGTCCTCCTAGATTTCCAGCACCTCCCTTCATCTTTTCCATGTGTCCCATTGCATCTAATTCAACGGCTTTTTAAAAAAAAAATTTTTAATGTTTATTTATTGTTGAGAGACAGAGAGATACAAGCGTGAGCAAGGGAGGGGCAGAGTGGGGCACACACTGAATGTGAAGCAGGCTCCAGGCTCTGAGCTGTCAGCACAGAGCCCGATGCGGGGCTCGAACCCACAAACCGTGAGATCATGACCTGAGCCGAAGTCGGTCGTCTAACCAACTGAGCCACGCAGGCGCCCCAAATTCAACAGTTTTTTTAATTCACCTTCATTAAACTAGTTCTCATAAAAATAACTATTTTTATACTCATTTTATAAGGTATTATAACATTAAATTAAATTACATAAATACAGCGACAAGTAAAACCAGCATAAACTGTTTTGGGATAAATACAGGCTCTTAAAAAAGCAATGACTCACCTGGTAGAAGCAGACAGGCGTGGGCGTACTAGAGAACAACCACGAGGGGGGAGTGTGATGTGGGGATTACATGCTATGCTTCAAAGAGGGAAGTGAGAGGGTTTATGAGTGTGGAGAGCTTCAGTAAAGGTCAGGTGTTAAGATTTCACACAGCATTTCTAAGACAGAAAAACCTTAAAGATCATCTACGTTTTCTTGCTTGGTCTCATTTTGTATTTGAGGAACTCCAATGAAAACTTAAAAAGGTATGATTGTTTGTCCAAAGTTACGAAGGTAAATGAAGAGCAGAGTTAGCATTAAAACTCATGTGTCTTGATTCTTAATCGGGTGGATTCTCTTACACAGTACATCCAGTACATCCTATACTAACAGTTCCCGACTTCGGAACAAGCGCCACCCCATGGGAAGGCAGGTTAGCATGTGTATATCCATTCACTCAATAGTTATCGAGGACCTACTGTCCATAAGCACCATGAGGATACCCGTGAACCGTGAGATCATGACCTGAGCCAAAATCAAGAGCTGGACGCTTAATCGATGGAGCCACCCAGGCGTGCCTGATGCCCTTTAAATTACAGGTTAACTATAATTTACAGAAGACAACTGACAGGAAAATAGGAAATATTTTGAAGCGTAGACTGTTGACCGTCTCATTTATGAAATAAAAACATATAAATGACTATTGGATATAAGTCCACTGCTCTAGATGGGGAAGAGCTCAAACAGCAACAAGAATGTTAGAACGGAGGCACTTTAGTAGCCAAGGCTGAAGTTCATGGAAGCTCTATACTTTGTTCTCCTTGTGGCTCTTGTCACAGGCTTCCTTTGGGAACACTAAATTAGGTTTATCAATGTTACATTACTCAAGTATTTGTATTTTAATGTAAATGCTCTGTATTTACTGAATGCAATCTTATCCTTTAGTGAAAATTTTTAAAAAAATTTTAATGTCTATTTATTTTTGAGAGAGAGAGAAAGAGAGAGCATGATCAAGGGAGGGGTAGAGAGAGAGGGGGATACAGAACCCAAAGCAGGCTCTAGGCTCTGAGCTGTCAGCACAGAGCCCGATGTGGGGCTCGAACCCACGAACCACGAGATCATGACCTGAGTTGAAGTCAGAAGCTTAACCCACTGAGCCACCCAGGCACCCCTCCTTTAGTGAACTTCTAAATAACGTGTTCAAATTCCTATAGTCTCACAAATGAGCCCAGGTCTTATCATGGTTTTTCTTAGATAAAAATTTCTCTGTCTCCTGACCCATGAAGTCTTTTCCTTGAAAACACATGTAGGAACTAAGTGATGGTCTTACGACAAATGACCTAAGAAAAAGAGTAGAGGTCACCATTCTCTCCACCATAGTAATAACATCCAACACTCTTTTGCACTTTAAAGTTTACAAATAGGGGGCGCCTGGGTGGCTCAGTTGGTTAAGCATCTGACTGTTGATTTCAGCTCAGGTCACGATCTCACTGCTCATGAGATCAAGCCCCATGTTGGGCTCGCAGAGCCTGCTTGGGATTCTCTCTCCCTATCTGCCTTCCCCTGCTCTCTATCAAAATAAACAAATAAACTTAAACACACACACACACACACACACACACACACACACACACACACACACACACATTTGGAGGGCCTGGGTGGCTCAGTCGGCTAGGCATGTGACTTCAGCTCAGGTCAGGATATCACAGTTCGTGAGTTCGAGCCCCGCATTGGGTTTTGTGCTGACAGCTCAGAGCCTGGAGCCTGCTTCGAATTCTGTGTCTCTGCCCTTTCCCTGCTCATGCTTGCTCGCTCGCTCTCTCTCTCTCTCTCTCTCTCTCAGAATAAACATTAAAAAAAAATTTTTTTTAAAGTACATAAATTCAAACCCATAGAATGTATACACCAAGAGTGAGGCCCGATGTAAATCACGGACTTTGGGTGATAATGAAGTGTTGCTGTAGGTTCACTGACTGGAACGAATGTACCAGTCTGGTGCTAGGGGGTGACAGTGGGGGAGACTGAACATATGTGGGGACAGGGACTATATGGGAAGTCCCTGCACCTTCCATTCAGTTTTGCTGTGAACCTAAAACTGCTCTAAAAAATAGTCTATAAAAAAATGCATGTAAAGACTATAAAAATATATGGACACAAAACAATAGTTTATACCCCTTTCTCATTGCTTGTCTCCCAACTTTTTGAAACATTTCTAACAGGATAACCTAAAATAAAGACAAGTATTTCTGCAGCTCTGTCTCACAGTGCCAGGCATTGTTCTCATTCAATCCCCCAACCAGGCGGTGAGGTGGGCTTATTATCCTCACATGCAGATGAAGAATAATTCGACTGCCAGGCCGTGACTCAGCAAATGCTTACTGAGTGCGACCCTGTGCAGCAGATAGTTTTCCCTATATTATCTCCTTTATATCTTTCAACAACCTCATCCTGACTCGACCTGCTTTCCTCTAATCTCCTTTTTTTCCTTTTCTTTCTTTCTTTTTTTTTTTTTTTAAGTGGGGCTTGAACTCACGACCCCGAGATCAAGAGTCGGACGCTCTACTGACTGAGCAGCTGGGCGCCCCTTTCCTACATCTCTTAATTCGCCTATTTTTTGGCCCTTCTGAATTCGTAAGACTAGTTTAGAAATACTCACTTTGCTAAAAGACAAAAGTTTTAATATATTATGAAGATGATATGGAAGAACACAACACACATGCAAAATATAATACGATTTGGTAAGTTTACAGAAAAATATAAAACGATTTTGAATTTCTGTCCAGTCCTGTGTCATAAATAGGGTAACAACTGAGGAGTGTATGTCAGAAGGGAAAAACAAAGGAAAAACGTTTTCCCATAACCATGCCTTTTATTGGCAGGAAACCCAGAAAAATACCATTACAGGATTTGCGTTCCTTCCTCTTTGTAAAGGATAAGAGCCGGTGATCAAGAAAAGGAAGTTGTTGGTTGCTAACTGGATATTTTGGGAAGACCCAGGTCACTAGCCATAAAGACATTCAGCTAAATGTTATTTCTTAGTCATTTAGCTAAAATAACTCAGCCATGGCAATCCTTAGTTTATTCTTTGTTAGTTTCTCTGGCATCAAGCAAACAGCCTTCACTTCCAATTGATGATAATTTCTCATCAAGTTCCCGTAACATATTCTTTACTATATCCACAAAGCGGTGTGAAAATCCAATCACATCAAATGGCCCAACCCAGCAGCCCCCCAGTTTTCACATTACATCTAAGTAAACTGTTTGGGGGGCACCTGGGTGGCTCAGTGGTTAAGGTGGCTTAGTCGGTTAAGTGGTTAAGTTAAGCATCTGACTCTTGATTTCAGCTCGGGTCACAATCTCATGGGTTTGTGAGTTCAAGCCCCCAATCAGACTCTATACTGTCATTGCAGAGCCTGCTTGGGATTCTCTCTCTCCACCCCTCCCTGTTGTCTCTTAAAATAAAGAAATATGCTTCAATAAGCTGTTTGGGAGAAAGGATGTAAAGATGAAATATTTACTGAAGAAAATAACAGTACACTGGGGTACCTGAAATACACTGTTGGGTCAGCAGTCAGAAGACCTGAGTTCCAGTACTGGCAACCCAGGCAAAAAACAACAGGCAGTGTCTTCTCACCTTTCCAGATCTCAGCTGCCCCCCACCCTTGAAAGAAGCGGGATGGCCAGATCAATCATTTTCAACCCTTTAATCCTTTCTTTAAACAAAATCTCATGAAAGAAACCCACTACAGAAAACAGATAAAATACTGAAGGGACCTGAAGCCTCCTGCTGGAACTTTCAAGCTTTTTCACCAAGCACCT
This sequence comes from Prionailurus viverrinus, assembly GCF_022837055.1. Classification (NCBI taxonomy): domain Eukaryota; kingdom Metazoa; phylum Chordata; class Mammalia; order Carnivora; family Felidae; genus Prionailurus; species Prionailurus viverrinus. Next base: position 57,748,092 of record NC_062577.1, on the reverse strand, counting down.
TCAAGGAGCCCAAGTCCCCTGTCGCTCTAGCATTCTAGAACGTGACTATGTTGTAACAAATTATAATGCAGATTTGCACACATTTCTTGCAAAGTGGAAATCGAAATTCTGAAAGAAACATGAGCACATCAAATCTGCACTATAGTGATGTCACTTCCTTTGTAATACTGAATGAATATTTTCTGTCCTAAGTTGTCTAAAGGCCTTGCTGGTGATAAAGGTCTTTTTTTTTTTTTTTTTTGAGGGGGTGGAGGTACGTCAGACAATCAAGTGACAATCCTAATCTCTCTCTCTTATAACCATCCTTCCAATGAACACTTTCCTAGATCTCTTGTTTAGCCCTTTATTTGAGGAGCAGTCAAGGAGAATGCTCTGAATTTTAGTTTAGTGCCGGAAGACAAGATGTATGTTTGTATGTTACAGATGTATAAACGGATGTATGTATGTATGTATGTATTTCTAATCTTATAATGGATAGGAGGATGCAGCTGGCACTGGGTGGGGTATCTAAGACTCAGAATTAAACTGAAGCCTTACTCATTTTTAAAACCAAAAGACAGGGATTAGTGCAACCATAGCAGCTAATGATAATAGTGAGAGGATCCTGGAAAACAGCTAACAGAGGAGTTCAAAACTACACTGAAACTCTGCCCACATCTCTTAAACTATGCGTGCACTAGACAGCCTTCAAGCAGCCCAGATGAGACTAACATAGCAGAGATCTCAGGTACAGCCGACCACAGAGGAGAGTTCAGAGTGTGAATGCCAAGTTAATTGCCTGCTTAACTAAAAGACTCGCCACTCTTTCAAAGAATCATAGAATCCAGAGTCTATACAATCTATCAGAACAATGTCTAAGATACAATCCAAGATAATTAAATATACCAACAAACGAGAAACTTAGCCCATACTTAAGAGAGCAGGCGACAGAGTCCAACCTTCAGATTATCCAAATGTTGAAATTAGTAGATAAGGTTTTTATTTTAAAGTAACTAAATAACTATGCCTACAAGCATAAAATATGCTCATAATAATAAATGAACAAATAGGAAATCTCAGCAGGGAAAAAGGATCACAAAAAAAGAACCAAATGGATATTGTGGAACTAAAAAAATATTGTATCAAAATTTAAAAACCATTGTATGGGGGGGCACCTGGGGTGGCTTAGTCAGTTAAGCATCCGACTCTCGGTTTCGGCTCAGGTTATGGTCTCACAGTTTTGTGGGTTCGAGCCCTGCATCGGGCTCTGTGCTGGCAGTGCACAGCCTGCTTGGGATTCACCCTCTCACCCTCTCTGTCTACCCCTTCCCCATTCATGCTGTCTCTCTATTAAAATAAATTTAAAAATTAAAAAAAAAATTAAAAATCATTGTATGGATTTAAGGTTAATTCAGATTAGGGATGACAGAGGATCAGTAAACTTGAAGACAAATGAAGAGAAATTATCCTGCTTAAAGAATAGAGAGGAAAAGATTTTTAAAAATTGAACAGAGCCTCAGTGTCCTCTTAGACAATACTGAAAAAACAGACAAACATATAAGACACTGGAATCACAGAAGAAGAGGGACGGAACGGGCAGGAAAAACAACTGTAGCACGATCAAGAAAAAAAGAATTAATACCGTAGGCACATCCAATCAAACTGCTGAAAAACCAAACATAAAAAAAAAAAAAAAAAAATCTAAAAGCAGCCAGAGAAAAATGACACATTACCTACAGGGAAAAAAAGATAGGAAGGACTTTTCATCAGAAACAATGGAGGCCAGAAGACAGGGGAAGGGCATTTTAAAAAGCTGAAAGGATTAAAGCAAACAAAACCCCTAGTCAACCCAGAATTCCATATCCAGTGAAAATATCCTTCAAGAATATAGATAAAAGTATTTTCAGATAAACGAAGATTAAGAGAATTTGTTGCCAGGAGACTTGCACTGTAAACACGATAAAAAAAAAAAAAGCAAAACAAAACAAAACAAAAGACAAACCCCAGAAAAACAAAGGAATCATTCGATGCTGTACTGTGAGGTACAGGTAGTAAGCAGGGGCACGCTTCTTCTCCTGTTACACCCCACCAACAATTCTGCACTCGCTTGTATTCACTTGTACATTCTTGTATTCACTGTACACGTTCAAGCCTCCGTGCTGTTCCTCACACTACTTCCGATGCCAAGAACGCTGTTAAGACTGGAAAGCCCCTACTCGTCCTTCAAGATACAACAAAATGGCCCCTCTGTATAAACTCTTACTTTCGTCCCTTAGCCATTTGGCTTCCATAGCATGGTCTTCCCTCCGATACCATTTTGCACGTGAACACACAGACAAAGGGCATCAATCATACTCTATTACTTATGGATCTATCTCTCCACAGAGAGTATGAGTTTCACAAGGGTAGAGACCACTGCTTTTTACCCTGTATTCTCAGCATCACAGAATTCCTGGCATAGCATAAAGACTTGAGTCAATCTTCAGCAAGACAGGCGATATTCTAAATAAAGCCTTGAACTCCTGCACTGAAACAATTCGCAGAGATCAGAGTAAGATAATGCCTGAATAATCTGTTCTTCTCACGTACTAGCTAAGCTATCATTTTCTAAACCTCATGCATTCTCTGATTTTAAGTGCTAAAAATGAAAATACCCTGCTTGTAGATGAGCTATACTGACATTAATGAATTGAGCTCCAAGTCCTGAAGTGACATATGTTAATGATGTGGTACAGGACATGGCAGGCATCTGGTCTTCTCATTCTGATGACTTTAAGATATACTGACAAGACATAATTAGAACCTGTTTTTATACATTCACAAGGCATATCAAAATTCTTTGCCCCAGGAAAGCCAAGGGTGAAAAAAAATAAAATATGCTTATTTTTATCTCTCTCCTGAGCACACAGCTGTTCAAAGAGACCATGACAAATTCTCACCGATACTTTTCCAGATGACAGTCGCACATATATAAAGTAATATATTAAGATATGGGTGACAAAAGAAAAAAGATAAAACTCCTTCTTCCATTCTTCCTCAGAACAACTAATCCTTTTTGCTTTCAAAGAAAGGGAATTCTATTCATAGGTTTTATAGTCACATAAATTCATAAGAATCGACCACTTTCCCCTTAGCTGTTTACCAGGTAAAGTTGCTTGAGTTTTTATTGATTTAGAGCACTTTTTTTAATAGAGGAGATCACTATTTATGTCATCTATTACTGACTCATACTAACAAGAAAATTTAAAAAGCCATTAAGGAAATTTCCTCCTATTCTTGAATTCCATCACCACCCTGGACTAACTTAACACCTGCGATGGGAGCTGGCAGACCTACCATTTCCGCTGCTACAAACTCACACAAAGCAAACAGCTGCGGTGTGAAGGTCAAGGCAGCTAAGCACTAATCGCTAAACGTTAAGGAATGTTAAAAAGGGGGAAAGATAAAATGAGAAAAATTAATTAGATTTATTTTCAGTTAATGACATACCACCCTGTTTCAATCTTTAAAGAGCAACTTTGTCCTATCTGGGCCGCGAAACAAATACTAAGTTTAAAAAATACCCCAAAGGAAAAAAAAAATACCCCAAAGGAGGGGGTACTTATTTTTTTTTAAATGTCACCCTAAGAACTGCTAACACTGTATATTATTGTCTTGTGATCATCATAACATGGTGAGATGGCACAATCGCCCCCATTTCCCCTTTGTGGAAAGACTCAGAGAGGTTCTAGGACTTTCCCGAGGACACTCGGCTAGTTAAGTGTCAGCAAGACTCAAAACCTGGTGCTTTACTTCCAAACCCTGTATCTCCTCAACCTTACGTTGTCTTCCTCCTCTCTCCCCATCATTTCAAAGTTTCTCAAGTAGGAATGTGTCTTAAAATCTATTACATTATCAGTATAGTTTTACTTCCACTTTTCCTTGAAAGCTCTTAAGTCAATGGTGAATCATTTAATTAACGAATAACATCCTACTATGGGAAAAAATAAGTAACGGATGAAAACCAGATCCACAAATATTTATGTGAACTAGCAATACAACATAAAATTGTGTTAGTTTAGGTTCAAAGTTCAATCATTGTTCAATCTGCTTCTACTCTGAATGACTAGTATAATGGAATTAATTTTAGGGGCACCTGGGTGGCTCAGCTGGTCAAGCGGCCGACTTCAGCTCAGGTCATGATCCCATGGTTTGTGAGTTCGAGCCCCATGTCAGGTTCTCTGCTGTCAGCGCAGAGCCTGCTTTGGATCCTCTGTCTCCCTCTTTCTGTGCCCCCCCCGCCAACCACCCCACTCACTCACTCACTCTCTCTCTCTCTCTCTCTCTCTGAGATAAACATTGATAAAAAAGAAAAAAATAATTTTAAATGTACTTTTACACCTCCATATTTGATAATGATTTTTTTTAAGTGAAGCTATAGTTGGAAAAATTAACCTTTTAATTTCAAAAGAAACAGAAGTTCCATGACAGCAAGGACCATAATTATACGTCAATTTTGTTTCAAAGTGTATACTGAGCACCCAGCGTGGATCCTGATACATATCCATGCTCCATTTTGTTGAATGAATAAATGAACAAACAGAATCTACCAAGGAATTGTTACTAATGTGATAATAATCTCTCAAGGATGGGGGGAACATGACTGAAGCAGATAGACACCTGTGATTCAGCCTTATATTATATTATACCTCCATTATAAAAAGGAGTGCACACTGTCATGAAGGGAACAGAGCTGGTTGTTTGAATTATACCATCACTCACATTTAGTAAAGTGGATTCTGGTTAACACTGTAGAGATGTTATTAGCTGACAAATGTAAATGTAGTCATAATCTTTCACAACTAAAAGACTTTAAAATCATAAATGCAGGAAAACCCATGGTAAATGTATCTAATCACTTCAGCAATTAAACTGTTGACACTTTAAAGGCACTAATAACAGAAGTGTTTCCCATTCTCCTAGATGCTATATTCTAGTTTACTATTGTAAGAAGACTTCCCTGTTAAAACCAGCAAGGCCATAAGTGCTGCTGGAGGAAACTTGCATAAAACACACATTGTTTTTACATGTTAAGCATAAAATTGACCTTGAGTGAATGAAATTGTGGTTTCACTCACTGAAACAAAAACATGAAACATTACTTGAATCTTTTAATGAATGGTCTCAAGTTGGTAGTGAATTGAAGCCTTAAGATTACCAGCACTGGGTAAAATGATGCAGTAGCTGTGAACACCAGCTGGCGATTCCACAAAAAAGTTAAACGTCAAATTGCCTTATGACCCAGCGATTCTACTTCTGGGATTATAGCCCAAAAGACGTAAAAAGAGAAACTCAAACAGACATCCACACACCGTGTTCACAGCAGCGTTCCAACAGCAAAACGGTGGGAGCAGCCCAACTGACAGGTGAGCGGACACACAAAACGTGGTTCACACATACAACAAAATATTACTTGGCCTTCGAAAAGGAAGTGCCAACCCACGCTCCAGTGTGGATACACTTGAGAACATGCTAGTCACAAAAGAACCACCATCGTAGGAGTCTACTTACACGAGATCAAACCCACAAACACGAGTAGTCACATTCAGAGGGAGAGAGAAGGCAGAATGGTGGGTGCCAGGGATCGGGGGTAATGGAGATGCTTGTAGAGCAACGTAAATGTGCTTCATGTCACAGAACTGCACAGCTGAAAATAGCTAAATAGTGAACTCTGTGTTACGTCTATTTTAACACAATCAATAAGAAAGATTAACAGCACTGGAATTACTGAACATAGGAAACCAGAGAGCAGTGTCTGGACCTCAGAGAGGACTGGCTTGAGAATCCTGCAAGACTCCACTGCTGCCACAGGCAGTGGTCCTGACAAGTTGAAAGCCCTGACACTCAATAAGCATGACAGAGACGTCTGGCCTACTCCTCCACATTCTTCTCCTCTAAGGGTTCAGATCACTGCTGCTTAGCCGGCCCCAGGGCACTGGCACATTTCAGAAGACCTCTTATCTAAACAAGGTGCGAAGGAAGGAGGAGCGTCTCCACTTACACACTTGTCACTGGGACTGAACCGACTCTCCAATTTCAAAGACGGATTTCGAGAGCTCTAGAGAAAACACTACTAGGCTGCTGGCCGGGACTTATATTCAAGTCCAATCGTTCACCTCACTGCATTCTTTTGGCTCTCTGGCTTCTTAGTCTTGGAAAAAAAAGAAGCAGGCAAACTGTGATCTCAAATGAATCCATGCTTTTGCGTTCTCCTTCTTCAAAATCACATAATAGCTGGCCAAGTAGAAGAGCGCAAAGAAAGAAGAAGGTAACTATGAACTCCAGATGGGCTGGCTCATCATTTAAATGCAAAACTTGAAACCAAAAAAGCACCAACAGAAAAGGAGGATGAATTTCCTGGTAACTTTAGAGTGGAAAAGAACTTTTTAATCATAACTCAAAATCCAAAAGCCACAAAAGACAGACAAATCTGATCTAAAAGGAAAAACTAAAATCCAGCGAGCAAATAAAATTTTGTGTGGCAAAAACCACTATAAGTAAAACCGGAACACAAACGACAAGTTGGAAAAGTTATGTGCAACTTAGAGCACACAGAGAGGGCGAATGTCCCAAAGTTAAGAGCTAAAATTCAGAAAAAGACCAACAACCTGTCAGAGAAATAGGCGAAAGGCATACACGGTCTGTCGCCACCATGGAAAGGAAAGAATATATGAACAGCCTTAGACAAACAGAGATGCTCAATCCAAAATGCAAGTTAAAACTACGGGGAGGCAATTCTTATCCATCAGACTGATAAAAACTCAAAAGCAATTTCTGCTGGTGAGGCTGGCAGAAACGCATTTTCCTACCTTGCTCTTGGGAGTAAAAAATGGTGTAACCCCAACTTGCCAAATTTACAAGTTTATATTTCTGTGTAGCACCTACTGTTTGTTTAACATATACTTTTCAGATGTATACTATGTAGCATAAATAGGTACTTTAAGATATATGCAGACAATTGAGAACTTACTACCTTGGAACAGTTGGAAAGGAAAGAAGAAAATAGATAAAAATACCAAATAGACCAAACAAAAACTCCTATAAGGCAGAATATAAGCAATCATCATGGAAGCTTGAATCATTCTATATTAGTTTCCCCATCACGTACTCCACTTCACATCCCAAAACAGGCAAGCAAAAAAACCCAATTCATTACGTTCTCTTAAAACTACTTTACGCCACGGGTGTATCTGAAATCAAGTGGCCTACTTCCGTGCCTAAGAATGGCCTCGCTGGGGAAATGACAGTACGTCTATAAGTTGAATTTCTGAAAGCCTCTTATTTTATGGCTGCTTATTTCATAGGCATCTGTATATAGTCTATTATCAGGTAACCTAAGGTCCTATAAAGGAAACAAAACAACAAAACAAAACATAGAAATAGCAAGCTAACAAACATTGTAATTAAAGAAAAAAGAGGCATATATTCCATAATAACACTTCAAATGCTAAGGTATGTTAGACTCGATGTAAGTTCCCAATCCTCCAGTATATACGCTAATAATCAGTAAGGAACAGGTACAGAAACCATTTGCAGCCAGTGAAGTAAAAATTATAAAAGCAGGTCATTTGGGTGATTTTTCTAAGATTTTGAATATATTAGAATACCTTGTATAAAATTGGGTAATTAAATTATTTGCCCAAGATGACCAGCAGTCAGGACGCAACAACAAGTTAGAACTCGCCATTCGTCTTGGGGAAGATAACCGTATACCAAAAGAAATAAATCTTTCAAATACAACACTGTTATGTTAGCTATGCAATACTATAGCTCTTGTATACTTTTCTCTTATTAGTATCAGTGCACAGAACTGGGCAAGTAAAAAAAAAAAAAAAAAAAAAAAAAAAATGAGTATGTATCCTCCCTGGCTCAAAACACATTGATTATTTGTGTGTGTGTGTGTGTGTGTGTGTGTGTGTGTGTGTGTGTGTTTCACTGCCCCTTTCCTCCATTTCTCTGTACTCAATAAACAATTATTTTATTAAGCTGTACCTGTCTAGGATCTACTATTCTAACTTTGTAGCACATGTTGTGCACTATAGTCCTCAGGAGTTAAGATATATCGTGTTGGTCCACTGCCTGTTTTTATAAACAAAGGCTTACTGGAACGCAGTCATGTTCGTCTACACATTGTCTATGGCGCTTTCAGAGTCTAATGGCAGAGTTGAGCAGCTGCAAGTCTCTGCCTGAACCTTCAGGGATTAGCAGACTGTCCCTGGCCCCTTGCCGGTTTTTGTAAACAAAGTTTTGTTGGAACACAGCCACTCTCATTCATTTACATACTGTCTATGATTGTTTTCCTACTATAATGGCAGAGCTGAGCAGTTATGACAGAGTATATTAAACACAAAAATATTTACTATCCAGACCTTAACAGAAAAAAACCGCTGACCACCATGGTAAATGAGCACTGCATTCCTGATAAAATTAACTGCTAAACAAACACCTCACCAGACTTTCTGAAATATCTGAAAGGAGTTTAAATACCAGCTTGAGGTGAACATCCTCAACCATCATTTTTTTTAAAATGTTTTATTTATTTTTGAGAGAGAGAGAGAGAGAGAGAGAGAGAGCAAGCGTGAGCAGGGGAGGGGCAGAGAGGGAGACACAGAATCCAGAGCAGGCTCCAGGCTCTGAACTGTCAGCGCAGAGCCCGACGCGGGGCTTGACCTCACGAACCATGAGATCATGACCTGAGTGGCAGTCAGACTGACTGCCACCCGGATGCCCCATCATTCTTAACATTTATTTCAGTTTTAAAACTCTAGTTTCAGACGGTGATTCTGGGGAGCAATGGCCAGGTAGCAGTGCAAATGTCCCATCTAAAATGTTGTCAGGGTGCTTGGGTGGCTCAGTTGGTTAAGTGTCCAACTTTGGCTCCGGTCATGATCTCACAGCTCGTGAGTTCGAGCCCCACATCAGGCTCTGCACTGACAGCTCAGAGCCTGGAGCCTGCTTTGGATTCTGTGTCCTCCCCAACCCCACCCCCACCCCCATTCCTCCCCTGCTTGTGCGCTCTCTCTCTCTCTCTCTCTCTCTCTCTCTCTCAAAAATAAACATTTAAAAACTTTTTTTTTAAGTGACTATTTTGAGTTGTCACACATAAAGCATTAACATCTGAATGTAATTAAAGCAGAACTGCTCTTTGTTGCTTAAAGTGGAATGTATACATCATTGTGTTTTATTACTATTTGGACACAGCTCCAATTTAAGAGTTTCAGATTTAAATAATCACATTTAAGAACAATATTCTGGAACGCAATGGACCTCTCCTAAACCAACAAAAGAGATCTGTGTTGTCACTGGCTTGGCTTTCACCTTTGGTTAAGCCAAACAAAACGCTTCACTGAAGAGACATTTTCAAGACACGTAGCCTACACCCCACCGCAGCCACACAAGTGTACAACTTTTGCCAGACATGCCCACTTAGTTGCCCCATAAACATCTCAAACTGCTCATCTTCTAACCAACCTGCTCTTCTTTCCTCAATTCCCACCCTCTTCGTGAGACCAGTCTACATTTGGTCACCAAAGCCATACCTGGGGCTCACCTGAGTTTCTCCTTTCTCCCTCACTCAGTTCTGCTGCTTTCCCTCCACGTAGGTCCCAACCTGCCCCTCCCTTTCATCCCTCTCATCACCGTAGTAGTTCAGAATATGATGATGTTTTGCTAGACAATTCAGATAGGCTTCTGACTTTCCTTCACCTCATCAGGACCTTCTCAAATCTATCCTTCAGAAAGTAGTAAATGTCAGAAATGATGCCAGGAAGACTTGAGACCCGGTTGCATTTAATCTGCAAAAGGACGAGGGGGAGGCAGCCAGAGAGAGCGAAGAGCGTTCACAAAAAGCAAATGTGGGTGAGCGGGACACGGAAATTGTCAGGCAAGTGAGAATGGCTGGAGGGTTGGATGAGAGAGGAGGTGGGGAAAGCATTAAGCAGTAAGACCACAAAGACCTTTGTAAGCTTCAAACTATTATTCCATTTCCTACTTATTCTCACATGCCAGGTCAACCAAAAAATCTGCTGCCACTGACAGTATTCAGAAGAATTCTCATGCGCCAATCTCCCCACTGAAATGCCTGCTGAATGGTAGTATTTCAAAAACTGAAACATAGGGACCCCGGGTGGCTCAGCTCGTTAAGCATCTGACTCTTGCTTTTGGCTCAGGTCATGATCTCATGGTTGTAAGAGGGAGCCCGGTATGGGGCTGTCCACTGACAGTGTGGAGCCTGCTTGGTTCTCTCTCTCCCTCTCTCTCTGCCCCTCCCCTGCTTGCTCTCTCCTTCTCAAAATGAGTAAATAAATAAATATTTTATTTATTTATAAACCGAATATATAAACTGAAATATAAAATGTTTGAGCCAGGGACTCTTCTCACTTTAAAAAAAAATTTTTTTTAAGTATATTTATTTATTTTGAGAGAGAAAGAGAGAAAGTGAGTGAGCAGGGGAGGGGCAGAGAGAGAGAGGGAGAGAGAGAATCCCAAGCAGGCTCTGTACTGACCGTGCTGTCGGCACAGAGCCTGATGCAGAGCTCAAACTCACGAACCACAAGATCATGACTCTTCTTGCTTTTTAAAGTCCTATCTCGGGGCGCCTGGGTGGCGCAGTCGGTTAAGCGTCCGACTTCAGCCAGGTCACGATCTCGCGGTCCGTGAGTTCGAGCCCCGCGTCAGGCTCTGGGCTGATGGCTCAGAGCCTGGAGCCTGTTTCCGATTCTGTGTCTCCCTCTCTCTCTGCCCCTCCCCCGTTCATGCTCTGTCTCTCTCTGTCCCAAAAAAATAAATAAACGTTGAAAAAAAAAAAAATGTTTAAAGTCCTATCTCAAAAGCCACTTCATTCTCTAAACCTTTCTGCCTGAATCTTCCCCAACTATTCAAATGTCCTGTCTCTATCCGGGTTCCCCCAACTATCCATACTTCTCTCTTGGCTCTTACCCTTTTTTACTATGAATGTCTTACAATTCTGGTGACCAAATGTAAATTCTCTAACACAGACTTGAGTATCTCAACTGTGAACATTCTAAAAATCACCAAATTGCTACATTTGTTTGTGTTCCTGAAGTGCCAGAAGGCAGTGGTATGTAATAAGGAAGACACGACACTGAGAAGACCAAACCCGCTCTTTATTTTTGTATCTTTAGATGACTGGAATGAACAAGGAACCTAAGAGCTCTAAACATGGGATATGGAAACCATGTTTCACTTTATGGCTACCACCACCCATCCCCAAGGATCAGTAACTAGACACACATTTAAAACAGCTTTAGAGGATCCACTGGGGTTCTGAAACATTGTCGGTATTAAAGAAGCAAAAGCGAACTTAGGGTGTGAGAGCAAGGAAGGATATGTATATTTAATAGCGGATACGGTCACTCACCTGTCGAATTGACATGGTACAGAGAATATACAGAAAGATGAAGGAACAGTCCGTGGTGTCATCCCCAAGCAGGTTTCGATGAGACAGTCCTTGGATGTAGGAAAGGGGGGTGAAAGGGAGCTTTGCCACCACTCTACCATCAAATCTAAAAAGGAAAAAACAAGGAATTGTTATTTTTAGAAGACTGACAAGCTTCTTAGTTCCAGGGAAGAATATGAGACAGAAATAGAACTCTAAGTCCCTTGATCTCTAAAAAACAAAGAGCGATATTCTAAAAAGAGACGTACTGAACAAGGATGTAGGGAAAGACCTACATTTTTTCCCATCAATCTTTTTCTAAACTAATGATTCTTAATTGTTTCAGCATCAGAACCCTTTAACGTTCTGAAAATTTATTTGAGAACCCTACATTGTTTAAAGGTTATATCTATCCATATTTACTGCTTTATAAATTAAAACTGAGAAATGTTAAAATGTGTATTAAATCATTTAAAAGGTAGTGAGAAATTCATTATGTTAACACAAATATTTTTTATGAAAAATATCTTTTACAAAACAAAAAAGAATCTAGTGAGAAGAAAGGCTCTTTTTTTTTTTCTTTTGGCAACTATCTTTACTGTTTGTTTTTTTTTGTTGTTTTTTTTTTAATTTTTTTTTTTCAACGTTTATTTATTTTTGGGACAGAGAGAGACAGAGCATGAACGGGGGAGGGGCAGAGAGAGAGGGAGACACAGAATCGGAAACAGGCTCCAGGCTCTGAGCCATCAGCCCAGAGCCCGACGCGGGGCTCGAACTCACGGACCGCGAGATCGTGACCTGGCTGAAGTCGGACGCTTAACCGACTGCGCCACCCAGGTGCCCCTTTACTGTTTGGTTTAACAGAACACTGCTGAATTCGCATAGCTGCTTCAGTATACAGGCTGTTGCAGGGTTACACCATGAAACCTTGAAGCCTCTGGGAAATTCCACCGCACACTAATAAGAGAATAAGAATAAAAAAGGGGGGGGGGGAACTTACAACTACGACGGCGGTAATTTTCATCTCAAGGACCTCCTCAGAGTCTCAAGGAGGTCCAGGGAGCCCCAGACCAGACTTGGAGAATCGCTGTTCTGAACCGTGGCACCAAGGAGACTTTAAGAACCCTCTTTACAAGACTCAGAGATTCCCAAGACACACATTAAACAGGCTGAATATTTCTAAATAGAAATTCACGGACTATATAGTGGTGAATGAAAAAAGTAGATGCTTAAGATGCATACACAATATTTAGACATAACTTTTAACATACTGTTAGTGTTTGAAAGTTTTCTTTTTGCTTTTTCTAAAATAGAAAAATGTTTCTGAAAGAGAAAAGCTTAGAAAACAGTTCTAAAAAGATACATATCAGCATTTATGTTGAGTTTCTTTTATACTTTTCTATGAATAAGTTGTATAATCGGTCGATAATTAAAATTATAAAAATTAACGTGATTAAGGATAGTGATACTTTAAAACATAGCTAAATTATGCAGATAGTCTTTAATTCCAATTAAAGCGGCTAGAAAATGCCCTCTTAGAAAAACACTTGGGATTCAGAATGTTTCTATGGAGGGAGAGGGAAAAGAGAGGTAGTAATACCATCTTTGTCTTTGGGGGAAAAAAATCCCTAAATATCCAGATCAACTACAGTGCTTCTAAAGAGCTTCTTACACAACTGTCCTGTAAATACAGAATAGAATGAATCTGACATCTTCTATATACATGACCGTCCACTTACTACTGCCAGTTGCCTTCCCAGTACATATTTACACAGGAAACGGCTCAATCATGAACTGATTTTACTTATATATGACAAAAGTATTTAAAGATCTGCTTGAAGTAACCACTGTCACTCTCCTAAGCTCACAAAAGCAAAACAAAAGTAATAATTTTTTCAGAAGATACTCCCATTCTCTCAGAAGAAATATTAAATGCAATTGCCCCAATATTTTCTGGTTCCATGCTGCACACAATATGCTGTTCCAGGTACGCTGCTGTGACTGTCTTACTGGAGAGTCAGACCATGAGAAGAAGGGACAGAACACATATAAGCTGTCTATCCCCTCTTATCACTAACATACAAACCCAATAAATTAATCACATATAGTCATTTATTCTGTTATTTTCAACTTGAAATTGTAACAAAAACAAACAAACAAACAAAGCCTTTTAGAACCAGTAAACAAATTCAGACAAGTTTCAGGACACAAAAATCATAATTCATATTCTATTCACTAACAATGAGCTATATCATAAAGAAATAAAGAAAACAATCCTACTTACAATAGCATCAAAAACAAAACACTTAGGAATATACATAACCAAGGAGTACAGTGAAAACTCTAAGACATTGATGAAATAAATTGATGATGGCTCAGTCAGTTGAGCAGCCAGACTTCAGCTTAGTCATGATCTCGTGGTTCGTGAGTTTGAGCCCCACATTGGGCTCTCTGCTGTCAGTGTGGAACCTGCTTTGGATCCTCTGTCCCTCTCTCTCTGCCCCCTCTCCTACTTGTGCTCCCTCTCTCTCAAAAATAAACATCAAAAAAATTTTTAAGAAATATGGTGAAAAAGACAAATAAATGAAAATATATCTGTGTTCATTGATTGGAAGAGTTAATATTGTTAAAATGTCTATACTACACAAAGCCATTTACAGATTCAATACAATATCTATCAAAATTCCAACGGCAATATGATCCTAAAATTCATATGGAACCACAAAAGACCCTGAGTAGATAAAGCAATCTTGAGAAAGAACAAAGCTGGAGGTATCACATATCCTGATTTCAAACTACATTACAGAACTATAATAATCAAAACAATATTGTACTGGCATAAAAACAGATCAACAGGCTGGGGGAACAGAATTGAGAGCTGAGAAATAAACCCACTCATATAAGTCAACTGATAGGGGCGCCTGGGTGGCGCAGTCGGTTAAGCGTCCGACTTCAACCAGGTCACGATCTCGCGGTCCGTGAGTTCGAGCCCCGCGTCAGGCTCTGGGCTGATGGCTCAGAGCCTGGAGCCTGTTTCCGATTCTGTGTCTGCCTCTCTCTCTGCCCCTCCCCCGTTCATGCTCTGTCTCTCTCTGTCCCAAAAATAAATAAACGTTGAAAAAAAAAAAAAATTAAAATAAGTCAACTGATATTTGACTAGGGAGCCAAGAATACTTGATGGGAAAAGGATAGTCTCTTCAATAAATGGTGCTGGGAAAACTGGACAGCCACATGCAAAAGAATGATGTTAGACCTCTATCTGATACCACTCACAAAAATGAACTCAAAATGAATTAAGGACTGAAATGTAAGACCTGAAGCCATAAAACTCCTAGAAGAGGGAATGCAAACTGGTGTGGCCACTCTGGAAAACAGTAGGGAGGTTCCTCGAAAAATTAAAAATAGAACTACCCCACGACCCAGCAATTGCACTACTAGGTATTTATTCAAGGGATACAGGTATGCTATTTTGAAGGGGCACATGCACCCCAATGTTTACAGCAGCATTATCAACAATAGCCAAAGTATGCAAAGAGCCCAAATGTCCATCGATGGATGAACGGATAAAGAAGAGGTGGTATATATATACAATGGAGTATTACGCAGCAATCAAAAAGAATGAAATCTTGCCGTTTGCAACTGTGTGACTGGAACTGGAGGGTATTATGCTAAGCAAAAGTAGTCAGAGAAAGACAAATATCATATGACTTCACTCATATGAGGATTTTAAGACACATAACAGATGAACACAAGGAAAGGAAAGCAAAAATAATATAAAAATGGGGCTGGGGTGCCTGGGTGACTCATTTGGTTAAGCATCTGACTACAGCTCAGGTCATGATCTCAGGGTTTGTGAGATTGAGCCCCACATTGGGCTCTGTGCTGACAGCTCAGAGCCTGGAGTCTGCTTCAGATTCTGTGCCTTCCTCTCTCTCTGCCCCTCTCCCGCTCATGCTCTGTCTCTCTCAAAAATAAATAAACATTTAAAAAATGAAAGAAAAAAAAAAAACCAGGGAGGGGGACAAAACATAAGAAACTCTTAAATATGGATAACAAACACAGGGTTACTGGAAGGGCTGTGGGAGGGGGATGGGCTAAATGGGTTAAGGGGCAGTAAGGAATCTACTCCTGAAATCATTGTTGCACTATATATGCCAATTAACTTGGGTGTTAAATGAAAAATAAAAAAAAGAATTTACAAAAATTAAGATTAAAAAAAAAATCCTAGATGAAAATGTGGAGAAAAAGCTCCGTGACATCAGCTATCATTTTTTGGGTATGACACCAAGAGCACGAGCAACAAAAATCATCAAGTGGGACTACATTAAATGAAAAGGCTTCTGCACAGCAAAAGAAACAAGCAAGCAAGAAAAGGAAGAGGCAACCTATGGATTAGGAGAAAAAATCTGCAAACCATACATCTGACTAAGGAGCTACTGCTCAAAATACAATACAATGCAAACTCAATAGCAAAAAACAAATAATCTGATTAAAAAAAAATTTTTTTTTACATTTATTCATTTTTGAGAGAGACAGAGCACGAGCTGGGGAGAGGCAGAGAAAGAGGGAGACACAGAATCTGAAGTAAACTCCAGGCTCTGAGCTATCAGCACAGAGCCCGACGCAGGGTTTGAACCCATGAACCATGACATCATGACCTGAGCCGAAGTCGGACACTTAACTGACTGAACCACCCAGGTGCCCCTTTATTTAAAGATTTTATTTTTAAGTAATCTTTACGCCCAACATGTGGCTCAAACTCACAACCCCAAGATCAAGAGTTGCATGCCCCACCAACCGAGCCGGCCAGGTGCCCCTTCTGGACTATCTTTTGGTATTTCATTATTAAGTTTTTGATCCTCTTCCAATTGTTCTAATTCAATTCAGCTTAGAACTAGAGAGAAGGAGACAGCAGGGAGAAAGGAGGGAGGAGGAAATTTAGAAAGAATGAGAACAAGTTATTTGTCTGATCATATGATTATCTATCTAGAAAACCAGAGAACCAAATTAAATCCTAGAATCTATTAGAGTTCAGCAAGATGGTCAGTTACAAAATAAAATGACAAAAACTGGTGGCTTGCTTTTATACGAGTAGTAACGTGCTAGACAATACAAAATATATACAATACTTATTTGGAAAGTAACCACAAAAGCACATAAAGCAAACTTAGCGAAACACCATGTTCCTAGAAGAGAATATGAAAAATGATAAAGGTGTCTAACACTTCAAAATTAATGTATAAATTTAGTAAAATTTAAGTCAAAACTCAAATGAGATTATTGTAGGGGACACTGGGACATAAGTGATTCTAAAATTCATGTGAAAGAATGTGTGTCTCAGGAACAGTGAACAGTGCAGTTAGAACACAATAGTTGGTAGGCAATAAAAAGAAACACAGTTTGAAAAACAGGCTTTGGCCAAAGCATGGAATGCTGTGAAAGCCAGGTTATGGAATTTGGACTTAAGTCAGTAGTCAGAGCAGCACAATGCTACATAAGGACTAGAGTCAGAGACACATGAACTACATCCCAGCTCAATGTTTACTAGCTTTGAAACCTTGGGCAAGTTAAATAACTTGGGAGTTTCACATTCTCATCAGTAAAAGAAAGACTATAATCCTCAGCTCAGAAGGCTGTTAAGGGGCACCTGGGGGGCTCAGTCAGTTAAGCCTTGGACTTCGGCTCAGGTCATGATCTCATGGTTCATAAGTTCAAGCCCGGCATCGGGCTCTCTGCTGTCAGCACAGAGCCCGCTTTGGATCCTCTGTCCCCCTCTCTCTACCCCTCCCCTGCTTGCTCGCTCTCTTTCATTAATTAACTAATTAATTAAGAAACTGTGGCTTCAGTAATAAATAGTTTAAAAAAAAAAGGCTGTTAAGATTACAAAGGCAACAAAAGTTAAGGGTTTAGCACAGTGGCCAACACACAGTTACTATTCCATCAGCAGCAGTGTGGTCGTTAGGCAATGAGGAACATGCTTTTGGTGATGGTTAAGTTAATGCTGCCATGACAGGACACCTGAGGAGACAGAGCAGCGAGGAAGCTACTGCTACACCCAAGGCTAAGGGTAATAGCAGAGAGGAAAGGTAACATGCTGAAACTAGGAGGAGAGCTGGTGTTGCACAGACAGAAAGAGGAGAGGGAGGTGGGAGAAAGAGAGGAAGGGAAGGAGAAAGGAAAGAATGGATAGATGGATGGATGACTAGACAGACACAGAGGGGTCAGAGTCCACAGGAACCGTTAACCGATGGAGGAGAGGGTTGGCAGTATTAGAGATAACTTGGGATAAATTTGGGACAGGCTGGATACACAAGAAATGTGGGCTGAAAGGAAGAAAGGAGAGGGAGGGAAGCTACAAAGCCTTCAGTTCCAGGTGACTAGAACTGAGTACCCACTGAAAGACACACAAGTATCAGGAAGAATGCTGCTTTGGCAGAGAACATGATGGGTTCCAAGTGAGTCTCAGAAATAACATAAACAGAAATATGCCTCTCCAAGGCCCAGGGCCAGGCTGTTCTGTAGCCCAAGAAAAGGGAAAAATATAGTTGGGGTAGGGTGTTATTGTTATAGAATTTCTCTCTCTCAGAGAGCTCTATAATGGACCTTCTACAAATTACAATGACTGCTACGTAAGAAAGAACAGTCAGTTTTTAACTCGTAAACCAACATTTCCTATATAGATGTCTATTCCATTTGAAGGCAGTAAGCTGCTTGAGAGCTTAGACTGGGCAATTTTCTTTTACCTCCCACAGTGAGAGGCACCAAAAAAATGGCATGCAGCTTTTCAACCTGAACAGACATTAAAAATAGTTGAAACCTACTATAAATATTCACACAGAGCACTCATGGAAAACTGAAAACTGGAGCGAGAAAATCAAAGGAAGGCAAATGAAAAACATGTTATGATACTTTGTGATTATGTGATTCCATGATTACAATCAAATGTATTAGCTTCATTTAGCAACTAAACCAACTATGGATTCAAATCAAAACTGCATGCCAAGCTCTAGTTTTAACTACAGAAAAAAATGAAAGAACTGGCAAATTCTTCTAAAAAGATAATCTAATATTACCTCCTACTGTAAATAACGAACATAAGCCAAATGATCCATTTCCATGTTTCACAACTTAGATTACAAGTCAAGACTTCTCCCTACTTAAACCTAATGTCAACACTCTTATCAGTAAAGACATACAGTCTTTGAAAATTAGATTTACATTATTGACCTATCAACAGAATGTACACAATTCTGTATTATTTTTTCCAAACACTATTGATGTGTTAATACTGAAATAAACACTCTCAATAGAACATTTATTGCTGAGATTAGTCTATCTTATTAAAGGACACTTTGAGCTATCTGGGGCTAAAATAAACTATGACCAAAGAGTTAGTAGAAGACATTTTCATCAACTACATTCAGACTCATACTTTTGAGAATTTGGTTCCACTGCAACTGATTCACTAATCAGTTGTTTGGTTTTTTTTTATTTGAGAGAGAGAGAGAGAGAGAGAGAGAGTGCACATGTGAGTGGGGAGAGGGGTAGAGGGAGAGAGAATCCCAAGCAGGCTCCACACTTAGCACAGAACCTGATGTGTGGCTCAATCCGACATCCCTTGGACCATGACTAGAGCCAAAATCAAGAGTTGCACGTTCAACTGATGGAGCCCCCCAGTTGCCCCATAATTTAAAATTTTTTGATTCACGGGGCACCTGGGGGGCTTCGTCAGTTGAGTGTCTGACTTCGGCTCCGGTCATCTCATGGTTCGTGAGTCCAAGCCCCGCATTGGGGTCACTGCTGTGAGCGTGGAGCTGGCTATGCATCCTTTGCCCCCGCTCTCTCTTCCCCTCCCCTGCTTGCACTCTCTCTCTCTCAAAAATAAATAAAACATTAAAAAAAATTTTTTTTGTTTTGATTCACATTTCAAATGGGATCAAATTCTTACCTCAGAATAGTACAGAAACCATGAATGAGGAAACTGGGGTGTATATTTACAACTATTTTTTAATTTATTCAGTAAATATCTACGTAAGCCCTGAAACCCTAAGGATACAAAAACTGTTACATGGGAAGACTATAGGAACTTACAGTCTACTAGAGGGAGACATAAACATAAGTTTGATAAAAGACAAACAAACATAAAACTAAGGAATAAAACAAAATGCTGAACCTCTAGTAGGGCAGGACTGAAATCTGTCACAAAAATCACACAATAAAGCTAAGGCCAATCAGAATAGATACACACACACACTGCATTAACCTTAAAAATATTATTTAAAAAATCAGAAGTATGAGAACACTAGAAGTGAAGCATCAAATTTAAAAAGTATAAATGAAGGGCGCCTGAATGGCTCAGTCAGTTAAACGTCCAACTTCAGCTCAGGTCATGATCTCAGTTTATGAGTTCGAGCCTCACGTCGGGCTCTCTGCTGTCAGCACAGAGCCTGCTTCAGATCCTCTGGCCCCTCCCCCCCCCAAATAAACATTAAAAGAAAATTTTTTTAAGTATAGATGAGTACTTAGCCAGGCCTATGCTGTCTAGAATGTAACAATTTAAGAAGAATATTTGAGTATTTCAATTGTAAATGGACACTTACTAGTTAACTATAAAACCTTTCAATGATTGCTTTGCCTGATAATTCACGGTGATATGTATCCAAGAAACGAGAGAAAGTATGGCAGAGTGAAAAAGAGTACTGAGTTTAGAATTATAGGGGCGCCTGGGTGGCGCAGTCGGTTAAGCGTCCGACTTCAGCCAGGTCACGATCTCGCGGTTCGTGAGTTCGAGCCCCTCGTCGGGCTCTGGGCTGATGGCTCAGAGCCTGGAGCCTGTTTCCGATTCTGTGTCTCCCTCTCTCTCTGCCCCTCCCCCGTTCATGCTCTGTCTCTCTCTGTCCCAAAAATAAATAAACGTTGAAAAAAAAAAATTTAAAAAAAAAAAAAAAAAAAAAAAAAAGAATTATAAGACAGAGGGGTGCCTGGGTGGCTTAGCTGGTTAAGCGTCCGACTTCGGCTCAGGTCATGATCTTGCGGTTTGCGAGTTTGAGCCCCGTGTCGGGCTCTGTGCTGACAGCTCAGAGCCTGGAACCTGCTTCAGATTCTGTGTCTCCTTTTCTCTCTGCCCCTCCCCCAACTTGTGCTCTGTCTCTCTATATCAAAAATGAATAAATGTAAAAAAAAAAAAAAAAAAGAATTATAAGACTGAAATCATGAGACTCTTAGATACCTCAGGCAAGTTATTTCATCTTCCAAAGGTCCCTTTCAGCTCTAAAGGTCTATGATTTTAGACCCTTAGCTAAAAGGAAATTTAATATTAAAACCATTTTGGACACCTCCTCTAGTCCTCACCTAAATAAAAACAGCCACTCAATTCTTTTCCCCACTTTATACACACACACAACATCTATCAACATATTTGTTTATCTATCTTTTCTTCCCATAAAATCGATTATGGCAGGGGCCATGCTTTATTTGTTATATTCCAGTACCTACCACAGTGCCTGGCACGGAGTAGGCACTGCGCTGGTGGGGAGGGAAGAATGGACTAGAAGAAGTGGGGAGGTGCAGGGAGAGGCAGAGACAGGCAGAAGTGGAACAGGGGAGGAAGAGCAGGAGGAAAGGAGAGTAAAGAGGGAGAGAGGGAAATTCTGCTTTCTGCAGAGGTGATACAGGTGGGCCCTGACAAGGAATCAACGGCTGCTTGTCATCTTTGGATATTTTCCCAGTTCCTACCAAAAGCAGTTCCACAATGACTCAAGCCTGCTACCTGCCAGTTTAGACAATAGTAACTTACTTTCCTGTCATACAGCTAACAGTTGTTAAAGCGTCAAACATCTCTGTAGGACCCCCTTCATTTTGAACCAGGATGCTAGTAAATAACTTAAAAACACACAAGACATATTAAATTCTTTTTAGAGGCCTCATAATATCTTGGTCTTTACCTTGTACATAAAATATCCTCAATATTAAAGAGGATGAAAAAGTTTTCATATAATTGTATTCTCTCAGAATTGAATTTCCTTGATTTTGGTAATTGAATTGAAGTTATATAAGAGAATGCCCATGTGTGTAGGAAATACACGTTTTAGTAGTTATGTGTAAAAGGGCATGAACCCTATGATATACCCCTGAATAATTAAAAAAAAAAACATAAATGTGTGTATGAGTACATATATGATATGGAAGACAGAAAAAGAGAAAGAAAATGGAGCAAAATGGGTGAATTTGGATAATGGATATATTATTCTTGTAACTTTTCTACAAATTTCAAATTTCAAAATAAAGTATTAGCCAAAAAAGTTAACTGCTCACACATACACACACAGAGACAACAACGGTGATGTAAGACCATGTTATGATTAAAGTTTACTCACATGGAATTGAACATTCCCATTAGGGCAGTAAAACAAAAGCCAATTGCAAACATGGATTTCATTCGGACCTGTAAAAAGACCAATTGTCATTTCACACTAAAGAAAACTGCCACTAACGCACACCCTCAAAAATTTTGGTTTCATGTCATGTTTAAAAGGCCCTTCACGGCAAAAAGTTGTTTACTGGCTAATCCGCCCTCCACCTCCAAGCCCTTCTCCTTGTCCCCTACTGATGAATGGTATAAGGGTAGCCGTGCAACCCAATTCTGGCCAGTGACTTACAAGTACTGAATGGGATTTTTAAAAGGGATGAACTTGGCCAGCATCCCGTTAGGTCTTTTGCTCATTCTTCTTCCTCGGAACGAAGAACATAACACCTGAAGGTAAAGCACTATCAAATAACCGAACAACCATAATCTAAGGATGGCTAGATTCTTAATCTAGAGTCCTTAATGACATTACTAACCTGTCACACCAGCCCAGGACTGCCAAACTCTGGACTTGTTGAGCAACTAAACAATCTTTATCTATTTAAGTCATTGTTGGTTAAGTATTCTGTTCCTTACAGGTCCCTTCTTACTTAATTACCATATGTGGTAAAAGTATAAGTAATCAAAAGATCAGAAAAATGTAAGATTAACAGTTGTTATCTCTGGGGGCACCTGGGTGTCTCGGCTAAGCATCCAATTCTTGATTTCAGCTCAGGTCATGATCTCACGGTTCATGAATTCGAGCCCCGAGTTGGGCTCTGCACTGGCAGTGCGGAACGTGCTTGGGATTCTCTCTCTCTCTCCCTCTCTCTGCACTTCCCCTGCTCGAGTTCTTTCTCTTAAAATAAATAAACGAACTTAAAAAAAAAAAAAATAGCTGTTATCTCTGGATGACAGGCTTATCAGTAATTTTTCTCTCTTCTTTCTGTAGTTTCTGAATTTGGTGTTGTAAACATTTATGATTATGTCAACAGAAAAGTTATTTTCAAAAAGATGCACTTCTGAGTTACAGCTTTAAATTAGTAAGAATTTTAAGAAACGGAAGATAATATAGCAAAGGTCTCTCAGTAAGCAAAGGCAACTGTTGCACAGTTCAGATGTCCTGTGTTAAACATACAGAAATTAAATAGAAAAATTAGTCAAGCCACATAATTAGCCTACCTATGCCTTAGACACGCTTGAACAAACTCTACCGTTTACAAATAATGAGTAAATGGGTAATAAAATCACTTGTCTTTACACTTTATGGTGTGCCTGACACTCAGGACAAAAGGCCTCTAAAGAACAAAGGCAACAATAAAGGCCATCTCTAACGCTTCAACTCAGATACCGGGCTGACACAGGTCACCAGAAAACCAAAGACTCAGCAATGACATGAGAAAAGCAAAAGAGAATAGATACTTCAGGGGCACCTGGGGGGCTCAGTCAGTTAAGCATCCGACTTCGGCTCAGGTCATGATCTCATGGTTCGTGAGTTCGAGCCCCGCGTCGGGCTCTGTGCTGACAGTGCGGAGCCTGCTTGGAACTCTCTCTCCTTCTCTCTCTCTCAAAATAAATAAATAAAACACATAAAAAAGAAAACAGACTACTTCATTTAAAACACACGGGGGAAGCTATCAAGAACTGTGTGAGAGGGACAAATTATGAGCTCCGGACAGCCCAGAAGAGTTCTTCCTACTACTGAAATCAAAGTTTAAGCCCAGGAGCGTATTTTCACTTCTGTCTGGTCCAGGAACTCCCAGGACATTATGGGGTGAATTTCTGAAAAGGTAAGTACGGTGTACTTAATGCAAATCAGGGCCTTTTGCTAAAAAAATATTTTGTAGTTTATCACAAAATTGTACTTAAGACTCTTACCATCGATAGGTCTCTGTTGTTATTTTTCAGCTTCTCTTCTTGCCTCTCTGAAAAGAATTAATGAACTGGTTAATATACACAATGCTGAGCACAAAGCAGATGTTAAACTGTCACTGACTGGTGACTACAAAAGCACTTCTGTCTCAGTATCACTTAAGATGAGCTGAATACCTGGAACACTGTAGACTTTATATTAGCAAACAATTCAAGTGTATCAGAGCACTAAAATATTTCAATTTAAATAAAATAAAAATTTTAAAAAATTTTTTTCATGTTTATTCATTTTTGAGAGAGACAGAGACAGAGAGAGACAGAGCACAAGTGGGGGAGGAGCAGAGAGAGAGGGAGACACAGAATCCGGAGCAGGCTCCAGGCTCCGAGCTGTCAGCACAGAGCCCGACGCGGGGCTCGAAACCACAAGTCAAAGTCGGATGCTTAACCGACTGAGCCACCCAGGCGCCCCTAAAATAAGAATCTTTACAGATTCGTTAAAAATTACCTCTGGTAGGGGCGCCTGGGTGGCGCAGTCAGTTAAGCGTCCGACTTCAGCCAGGTCACGATCTCGCGGTCCGTGAATTCGAGCCCCGCGTCGGGCTCTGGGCTGATGGCTCAGAGCCTGGAGCCTGTTTCCGATTCTGTGTCTCCCTCTCTCTCTGCCCCTCCCCCGTTCATGCTCTGTCTCTCTCTGTCCCAAAAATAAATTAAAAAACGTTGAAAAAAAAAAAATTAAAAAAAAAATTACCTCTGGTATTTAGTGTTTTAACTCCACATTAAGGTATACTTTTACATTACACTGATGGGAAGTGTAAACATAATGACTGCACTTAGGTTTCAAATATGAGTTACTCATCTCTGATGCTTTTCCCCCTTTCAGTTTCTTCAAGAGAGCATAGTCTAGGGGCGCCTGGGTGGCTCAGTCGGTTAAGCATCCGACTTCAGCTCAGGTCACGATCTCGCGGTCCGAGAGTTCGAGCCCCGCGTCGGGCTCTGGGCTGATGGCTCAGAGCCTGGAGCCTGCTTCCGATTCTGTGTCTCCCTCTCTCTCTGCCCCTCCCCTGTTCATGCTCTGTCTCTCTCTGTCTCAAAAATAAATAAACGTTAAAAAAAAAAAAAAGAGAGAGAGCATAGTCTAGAAAATAAAAGCTAACCAAGATAAACTTAAAATTCAAGTTCTTTCATACTACAGACGAATCACTCCACAAATAAACATAGTTTTATAGGTAAGTCACTTAGAAAGCTAGAAAATTTGACATAGATTTCAAGAAAGTCGTTACACACACACAACCCCAACTGCTGAAGAAGTCTCAAGTGTGCGCTAATGCCCTTATTTACCATCTTCCCATCAACATAAAGGGTTTCATGGTTTCTATGAAGAAACCGAGACCCTGCAGAGGGTAAGTGACTTGTCAGAGATCACATAAGCCAGGACTAGATCCAAGTTTCCCAACAGCCAGCCCAATATTCTGTATATACACTATGCTATCGCTCTCTTTGATCATGTATTATTATCACTGGGATTAATTTATCCAAGAAATACTTATTGATTACCTACTACATGCCAGGTACTTTTCTGAGCAGTGGGGATACATGAATGAGCAAAACACACAAAAATCCCCACCCTCCCGGGAAGATTATAAAATCAAAATATAATATCCTCTAAAATTAAAAAAAAAAAACTACCATTAGAATAAATTGGCGTGAGGGCTAGCAAACTTGGATAGAAAAAGGAAAGGAGGATCAAGAACAGGCCTACAGGAAGACTGGCCTGCAGACCGGACCGCAGTTTGCCAACAGTACACAGTGGGATGAATATATGATCTCTTGCCCTGAACTGCTCGTATCCAGTTTGTTCTCCGTGGGAGGAAAGGATATGGACAGGAGACAGGGGGATGCTGCAGGTATATGGAAGAAAATAAACGAAAAGCAATGAAGCTGAGGTCTATCTTGGGGGAAGGAGCTCTTTTTCTATCCGGGTAGTCCTCTTACAACGTAACAAGACATTTTTAAATTGTGGGGTTAAGGACTGGGGTATGAGATGATGAGAAGGTAGGCTTAAAATAACTAGAGATGGAAGGGAATACCGCTAAGAAACTTTAAAAAGTTACAGAGGAGAGCCTGGGTGGCTCAGTCGGTTAAGCATCCGCCTCCGGCTCAGGTCACGATCCCATGGTTCATGGCTTTGAGAGAGCCCCATGTCAGACTCTGTGCTAACAGCTCAGAGCCCGGAGCCTGCTTTGGATTCCGTGTCTCCCTCTCTCTCTCTGCCCCTCCCCTGCTCATGATCGGTCTCTCAAAAATAAATAAATGTTCAAAAAAATTAAAAATAAATAAAATAAAATAAAAGGTACTTATAAAAGGCACTTATGCTAGAAACCTGGGCATATCCCTGACTCCCTACTTTCTCATCCAAACACCACATCCTATTAATTTTACCTCATATTTATGAAACCCTCCCCCTGCTCACCTCCTTCCTACCACGTCTGAATGAAGATTTCTAACCCCTCTTACCTATGTTATTTCAAGTCTCCCAGCACGCCTCACTGCCTCCAAACTTGCTCCCTCAAATCCATCTTCCACGTAGCTGCCTGTTAGATCTACCCACAAGGCAGAACCGACCAAAATTGTGATGCTCCCGCGCTTAAAATTCTGGCATGGCTTTTCATCCTCAAGAGCATGTCCCAGCGTCACCTGCCAGTCGGCCGTCTGGCCCTGCTTATTCTGCAGCCTCATTGCTAACCCCCTCCCCCCACCCATTAAGTTTTATGTTCCTGCAACACCAAACACCCTCTATATGAAGTCTTTCTCTGGACTCAACGTCTTTGTTCATGAAGTCCTTTCTACTTGGATGACAAACTGTCCCAATTTTCCCTGGATCGTTCTCATTTTAGCTCTGAAAACCACACTTCCCCCAAAACTCCTCAGTCATGACCAACTGGGATTTCTACCTAGAATGTTTTATCCTGTGTCTATCCAACCCCTTCCTAGTTAGCTAGTACTCAACTTTTAAGCCTCAGCAGTCTCATCTCCTTTTGAAAATCTTGATTCCTTAGTCAGCATTATTCTATGGAGCTTCCTACAATATGAAAATATTCTGTATCTGTGCTGCCAGTAAAGTAGTCACAAATTACATGTGGCTCCTGAGAAAAGAAAATGTGGCCCAATGTGATAGAGGAACAAAAATTTTAACTTAATTTAATTAATTAAAAAAGCCAAACGTAGCTAATGGCTGCTGTACTAGACAATGTAGTCTTAAGACACTGGATTAGGGGCACCTGGGTGGCTCAGTGGTTGGGGCACCTGGGTGGCTCAGTGGTTGGGCAACCGGCTTCGGCTCAGGTCATGATCTCACAATTCGTGAGTTCGAGCCCCGCATCGGGCTCTGTGCTGACAGCTCGGAGCCTGGAGCCTGCTTCAGATTCTGTGTCTCCCTCTCTCTCTCTGCCTCTCCCCCACTTGCACTCTGTCTGTCTCTCAAAAATGAATAAACGTTTAAAAACAAAAACAAAAAGACACTGGATTAGCAGTCCTTTCTTTATGCTTCCAGAATATTCCATATACATCTTTATCATTATACTCACTGAATTTGTACATTCTGTTATAATGATCTGTTTCTATACCCATAAACCCAACTAGATGGTAGGCTCTTGGAGGACAAGGAACCTCTATGCCTTCTTCATCTCTGTATCCTTAGTAACTGGCACGTAGTTAGTTGCTCAACATTGTAGTGTGTGCTCAACAATTGTTTCATGAATGACTCAGCAATATAATAAAAGTTGATCTGAAGATAAAGCATACCAAAAACCCTTTTGTAGGAAGAGTAGTCCTTTATGATAAAGCTGGTAGCCTAAAGAGGCAGAAAAAGCAAAAAGAGCCTCAACGTTGAGAGCAAACTAAAGTGACGGTTTTTCTGAAGCTCTATTCCATTTTTTCCAATTATGTCCAAACAGAAACTATAACCATAAGTATTGTCAAGGTAGGCTGTATGGATACATGGCTTAACAAAAATATAGCAACACAGGTATACGAAACATGCCAACACTACTATAGTTCTTGAAGATTCTTCAACTCAAATTGTTATTAAGTACTGACCATATACAAATAAAGCAGTTTTAGTTGGGTTTTAAATAATTCAGAAATAAGTTAATATTCACTTGATTTTAGAGGAGGTAAAAAATGCAAATTTCTTAGATGTTTGCTTCGCTCCTGCCTAGCTCTGATAAATTCACGGCCGAGCACGATCAGCTGTACAAGATGTAGTCAGATGGTATAGAAGCTAAGACTAATTCTCATTAGTCCTACTAATGAGGCATTTTAGTCATGGGCAAGTAACAGCTGATTATGTCTGAGGCTGCCTAAAAGGCGTACGTTACAGGAGCGCCTGGGTGGCTCAGTCAGTCGAGCATCTGACCTTGGCTTAGGTCATGATCTCACGGTTTGTGAGTTCAAGCCCTACATGGGGCTCTGTGCTGAACTGTTGCTCAGAGCGTGGAGCCTGCTTCAGATTCTGCCTCCTCCTCCCTCTGCCCCTCCCCTACTCACGCTCTCACTGTGTCTCTCAAAAATAAATATAAAAAAAAAATTTTAAGGTGTGTGTTACATACTCCACTGATTCCACTTTTCACTAGGGACCATTCCCAACAGAACAGGACAAAAAAGACACATATAAAAAGGTAAAGTTGATTTTTAAAAAGACACCTTGGGGCACGTGGGTGGCTCAGTCGGTTAAGTGTCGGACTCTTGATTTCAGCTCAGGTCATGATCTCACAGGTTCATGGGATCGAGCCCCGTATTGGGCTCTGGGATGACAGCGTGGAGCCTGCTTGGGATTCTCTTTCTCTCTCTGCCCCTACCTTGTGTGCACACTGTCTCTCTCAAAATAAGTAAATAAACTTAAAAAAAAAAACCAACATGTAAAGTGCTTACTTCAGTGTGCTGTAGATGGTTAAGTACTCAATAAATTCTGACCACTATTTTATTTACTTACATTTTTATTTAACTAATTCACACTAAAACTTTAAGATTCAACCAAAACATTATCTCTTCAAGAAAAACTAATCCGCTAGCTTGGTTTAAATACCCTTTCTCTTTACCTTTATAACACTCAGAATATACCCCTACAAAAGTATTTCCCATGCGGCATTGGTCGGTTTTCCCTCTCTGAATGGACTTCTAATAGAATTTTTTCTACTTTTGTTTCTCTGGTGCCGACCAGAGCACCTGAGCCAGAGTAAGTTTACAGCAGCGTCCTGCCATGGAGCTAAATGAGTCAGCCATTTAGAAACCATCAGCTACACTAAATTCAGAAGCTTTAATCAGAACAGGACGGCAGCACAGTCCAGCTTGATAGAATTCTCTCCTAGGATATAATTAACGGCAGTGACCTAGGCAGAGACACAGTTTCTGAACCAAGCACACAGTTTCACAGTTTTTCCCTGATTTCAGAATAAAGAAGTATCATCAAGTATAAATACAAATCATATCTCATCACTTATCTTTTCGGAACAGAATTACGTTTTGACATTAAGTTCTAAAATACGCTGAAAAACCAAAAACAGGTACTACTCTCCAGATCAGATAAAAATTACGCAGCAGAAAATTTCCTACCCCTGGTGGACTTCCATCATTAGTCAATTCTCATTAAGGAAGCCATGGCAACAATACAAGTTACTCAGACTTAACTGGAAATAATGTCAGATGTGAAAAAAAATACACTTTTATCAAACTATGCCAAGAACCCTCAGCCAAGTTCAAAAGCTACAACGGTCAGCATCATTTTACAAAAACTAAAATTTCAAAGCTAAGAGAAAAAAGTAGCAATTGCTTGAACTTATCCTACAAAATGGACAAGAGACAATCAAGGGAATGTATTCAAGTGCTTTGTAAACCACAAAATTATACAAACATGAGTTACCACTGTTAACAACTACATTATGTTTTCATTACCTAAGAATTTATTTTTCTAACTTAAAATTTTTCAAATTTCCAAGATTTATTTCTGGTAAATTTTGTGTATACCAATAACTCATCTTACCTATTTTCTTCTTTTGTTGTCGACCAGCTGACTCTGTTATTGTTTCCTTCTTCTTTTCCACTGTAAACACAGTAATATGGCAAAAATTAATCATGCATTATGCTGATGAAGGAGGCCTTACCACAGCTGAACCAATGAAAGAAGCTCACAAGAAAGTTACACCTGCCTCTGATTATGGTCATGAGCAAGTCACCTGATCTGCTCCCACACCTGGTGGCAGGACAAGGCAGACACAGCAATCTAAGACTAAAACAATACTGTAAGCATCACCAAACACCTATAATGGACTACATAAGGCCACAATAATAATAACTGATGGAACATAATAGAAACTAAGATGGCTTTTAAGCCATCAGCTGAAGGTGATTGCCTCAGGTTGAGTCTAAGCATGATTTTCAAATTCTGCTCTCTCAGAGAACTACGGTTACTTACAATTCATTCTCATATTCACTCCAGAAGGCAGGGATTCATTCATTCTGCTACTGGTGCCAAATAACAGGCACTGTTCTGGGTAGATAAAAAGATAAACATGATCCCTGCCCTCTGAGGGGCAATCTAGTGAGGGCAGACAATCGAATAACAATTATAGTACAGAAAACTGCCACGACAGACCTATGCACAAGGTAGGGAGATCAGCAGAGTCAAAAAAGCTAAGACCGGGGTGCCCGGCTGGCTCAGGCAGCGGAGCATGCGACTCTTGGTCTCAGGGTCATGAGTTCGGGCCTCACGCTGGGCATAGAGATTACTTAAAAACAAACAAAGGAAGCTAAGACCAACTTCTTTGGATGCATTTCAATTAATATGATGATAAAAAAAGTAACAGTAAAAGTAACTTTTTAAAGAGGAATAATGTGAGGCGCCTGGGTGGCTCAGTCGGTTAAGTGTCCAACTTCGGCTCAGGTCATGATCTCACAGTTTGTGGGTTCGAGCCCCACACTGGGCTCTGTGCTGACAGGTCGGAGCCTGGAGCCTGCTTTGGAGTCTGTGTGTCCCTCTCTCTCTGCCCCTCCCCTGCTTGCACTCTGTCTCTCTCTCTCTCTCTCTCTCTCAAAAATAAATAAACATTTAAAAAATTTTTTTAATAAAGAGGAATAATGTAACATATTTAAATTGTATATTTACTATCTTTGATCTATCCACCTATCATAGTCCACCTATGAATGCACTAAGAATAGGTGTGTCAAAAATTACTTTTACTTAGTTTATTTACGTTCTTTGTTCTGTATATTATCTCAGCATACTTCCCTTACTAGCAAACAGTACAGTACATGTATTATTTCTAAAAGTTATATTAAAGGGGCGCCTGCGTGGCTCAGTCGGTTAAGTGTGCAAGTCCGGCTCAGGTCGCTGTTGGGGAGTTTGAGTCCCGCGTCAGGCTCTGTGCTGACAGCTCTGAGCCTGGAGCCTGCTTTGGATTCTGTGTCTCCCTCTCTCTCTGCCCCTCCCCTGCTTGTGCTCTGTCTCCCTCTCTCTCAAAAATAAATAAACATCAAAACAGAAAACAAAAAAAGAAGGGAAGTAACATAAGATTTGTGTCTTGAAAAAATTACTCTAGGGGCGCCTGGGTGGCGCAGTCGGTTAAGCGTCCGACTTCAGCCAGGTCACGATCTCGCGGTCCGTGAGTTCGAGCCCCGCGTCAGGCTCTGGGCTGTTGGCTCGGAGCCTGGAGCCTGTTTCCGATTCTGTGTCTCCCTCTCTCTCTGCCCCTTCCCCGTTCATGCTCTGTCTCTCTCTGTCCCCAAAATAAATAAACGTTGAAAAAAAAAATTAAAAAAAAAAAAATTACTCTAGATGTACCATAGAGAATAAATTCGAGTGGCTGCAGGGAGACCAATGAGGAGGCTACTGCAGTAGATGAAATGAAACATGATACAAGTTTAGACCATGTGGTGGTGGCAGGACTGGAGGGATGTGGAGGGACTGAAAGCTTCCCAAGAGGAGAACAGTAACTCGAGGGTAGACTGCACATACAGAGTGAGAGAAGAAAGTATTCAAATCAGCAAATATTTATGAAACATTTACTACGTGCCAGTCACTGTTCTAGGTGTGTGGAATATATCAGAACACCAACAACAAAAACCCTGTCCTAGTGAAGCTTTTGTTTTAGCAAGGGGAGATAAACAATAAACAGTAACACAATACACAAATAAATCATATATTAGAAAGTGACAAGCACCATGGGGGAAAAAATAGAGCAGGATATGGAAAATGAGGAGTAGCAGTGGGAGAAGAGATGAGCAGTTTCAAAGACAGTGGTCAAATGAAGACTCACAGAAGTAAACTTTGAGTAAAGATTTGAAGGTAAGAGGCGTAGCTGAGCAGACATCATAGACATGAACATTCTAGGCAGATGGAAGAGCCAGTAGAAAGGTCCCAGCACAGGAGCATGGCTGATATACAGTGAACAGCAAGCAGGTCAGTGTGGCTGAAGCAGAGTGTGTTGAGAGGAAAAGTGTATCAGAGTAGAAATAGGGGAGGCTCCGTAGGCCACTGTAAGGACTTTGGCTCTTCTTGAGTGAAAATGGGACCCCATCACAGGGTTACGAGCAGAGATGGGACATGAGCCAAGAGTCTTTAAAAAGGATCATTCTGTGTTATCTTGGGGACAGACCACAGGTAAACAGAAACAGCTGCTGGAGACTGCGGCAATAATTCATGCAAAGGATGAAGGTGTCTTGGACTGTGGTAGTTATCAATGGAGGTGATGAAAAGTGGTCAGATTCTGAATGTATCTGAAGGTGGTGCAAAAGTCTTAGATGTGGGGTGTGAGAGAAGAGTTAAAGATAATTGCACAAGGATTATGGCCTGAGCAAGTAGAAGGGTAGACTTGCCATCACGATTGCTACCAAGGAAGGAGGCCTGGAAGTGAGAAACAAGTATTCAATTTGGATATGCTGGGTTTGAAATGTGTATTAGACATTACAGTGTAATTGACCAAACTGAGACATGAATCTTTAAAAAATTCCTTTGAGTATAGCTGACACATAATGTTACACTTCAGGTATACAACATACTGATTCAACTTCTTTACATGTTATGCTAAGCTCACTACAAGGTGAGCTTATGAATCCCGTGTTAAGAAGAGAGAGCTAAGGATATAAATTGAGGCGCCGTTGCCAAATATAGCTCACGATTGAGTTCACCAAGGGAGTGAGTATAGAGACTAAAAATAGGGGTGGCTCAGTCGGTTGAGCGTCCGGCTTCGGCTCAGGTCATGACCTCACGGTTGGTGGGTTTGAGCCCCGGGTCGGGCTCTGTGCGGACAGCTCAGAGCCTGGAGCCTGTTTCGGATTCTGTGTCTCCCTCTCTCTGCTTCTCCCCTGCTCGTGCTCTGTCTCTCTCTCTCTCTCAAAAAATAAATAAACATTAAAAAAAAAGAGAGAGATAAAAACAAATTTGGAGTCACCAACAATAGGAGGTTACGAAGAGTAACCAACAAGGAAACTGCAGCAGAATGATCAGCAAGACAAGAGCAAAACCTGAAAGTCAAGTGAAGAAAGGTTCACAGTCAAGGTTTCAGGTTTGCACTATCGGAGGCATGGAGGTACCATTCACCACATAGGGCAATACTGGAAGAGGACCGCATTAGTGAAGGTAAAGATAATGAGCTTGGTTTCTATGTGTGGAGGTACATTATCCACATTGAATAAGTGAAGGAGCAGCAAACTATAATTTTAAAAGTAGAAGTTTGGGGGCGCCTGGGTGGCGCAGTCGGTTAAGCGTCCGACTTCAGCCAGGTCACGATCTCGCGGTCCGGGAGTTCGAGCCCCGCGTCAGGCTCTGGGCTGATGGCTCAGAGCCTGGAGCCTGCTTCCGATTCTGTGTCTCCCTCTCTCTCTGCCCCTCCCCCGTTCATGCTCTGTCTCTCTCTGTCCCAAAAATAAATAAAAACGTTAAAAAAAGTAGAAGTTTGGATTCTAATTCTTTGTTTGCTGAGACATTAGTATGTCATTTAACCTTTCCGAGCCTCAATCTCTTTTCTATACAGAGACGGTAATATCTATATAACCATAAATGGCTACTATGCGGATCAGGTGAGATACTGCAAAGAAGAAAACCCTATAAACTCTTATGAAGACATAAAGGTATGTCATAGAATACAGAAAGTCATAGAACTGCTAAGATACAAAAGTTATATTTAATCTTTAAAAGGTAGGGGCGCCTGGGTGGCGCAGTTGGTTAAGCGTCCGACTTCAGCCAGGTCACAATCTCGCGGTCCGTGAGTTCGAGCCCCGTGTCCGGCTCTGTGCTGACAGCTCGGACCCTGGAACCTGCTTCGGGTTCTGTGTCTCCCTCTCTCTCTGCCCCTCCCCCGTTCATGCTCTGTCTCTCTCTGTCCCCCAAAAAATAAATAAACGTTGAAAAAAAATTTTTAAAGGCAGAAAAGGACACTGAAAGCCACATCAAACCTGGAAGGAACCATTCACGTAATACCTCTCGCAGCTCCCTCAGCTGCGTGCTAGAGAATTCCCGCTGTATTTCAAAGACAGCAAACTCTACGTGTTCTTAACCTTCTTCTCAAACTCCATCAACCTCCTCACACATCAGAAACTTGGCTTATCCCTGAAGACACTGCTTACCTTGATACTAATCATGACCTACTGGTCTCCAAACACACTTTCTTGTTAAAATGCCCACATTTTTGCACACATGCTCTTTTCTTCACCCCCAATCCTTCCCCCATCTCATTCTCTATCCAATTTCTAACTACCCAAGGAGGACACCAAGGCCATCTGCATCACAAACGCTTCCAGGGCTGCTCAAAAGTGAACGGGATCTCTTATTTAGAACCACCACAGCACATAACAAGTACTTCTCATGTCCCGTAGCACTGCCATTTGTATTACACGTTTTGCATAAAAATATCCAATACTGCACATATCTATATATAGCTCCAATTCAAATCGGATTCACCTTTGTATTCCTATACACTTTTGTACCGGTTGGTGCTCCTAAAATATTTACTGTGAACATGCATGCGCTCAATGAACTTGATATATGGGAGCTACAGCTAAAGGCTGTTGCCATACTCACATTTTTTACTCTGTTTTTCCACCTCCGCTTTCAGTCTCTTGTACTTGTCTGTCCTGTACACCAGGACCCAGGTGATGCCTGAAACATCAAAAGCAACATGCTAATAGAGAAATGTGTATAACGCTCACAACAAACTTATTAGTGGGGACTGCTGGGTAAGGAGGGATTTCAACTTTTGGCTTTATATTTACCAGCAGTTAACTTTTTTCGAATGTTAAGACAATGGACTCTTCAACCAAAACAACGGAGACATGATATGAAGGTGTCTCCACAAATACGCAAGTGAAATCTACCCTAGCGACCCCTCCCGCTCCTGTTCCCGAGTTACCCCAATTCCCTGGATGAGCCCTCCCATCCCAACCCTAAGCAAGCAACGTTCGCGACCACTCCCTTGGTGGCCCGACGGTCCCGCGCCTTAAGATCCTTCCCCTCGGAAGCTGATCAAACGTCAGAGAAGCAGCCGCTCTCACCCTCGGCGAGAAGAGCCGTGCACACGGAGATAAAAACGATGAGCAGCGTGTCCGCGAACATGGTGCTCATCTTGCGCTTTCCTCTCTGCACTCCCACCCGCCAGGGGGGAAGCGCTCGAGAGCCAGCAAAAATGAAGCGAAAACGGCTTCCCTAGATTTCAGGACCACCGAGCAACGCTCTCTGACAGCCCGGAGCCACACTTCCGCTTCCGGGGCACGGCGCCGGAAGGGCTACTTCCGGAGAGTTGCGTGGCCGCGCGAACACAGCGCGAACCACGCCGCCCCGAGGGCTGGCGCTCGGGCCCAATCTCGCGAGAGCTGGGCCTTGAGCGGCCGCGCCAGAACTGCGGCGGCGAGACTTGGCCCCGCGGCCCTGGCTCGCCGGGCTGTTGGGATGTCCTCCTCCCTGCCGGAATCCGCTGTGCCCGCTCGGCCGCACCTCTGCCCCAGCCACACCTCTGCCGCCGGTCAGGTGGCTTATTGAACGCCTGCGTTAGGTGCCAGGCCACGGAGTTGGAGCTGGGGACGCGGAAATCAGTTAGTCGTGGCTGCTGGCTTCAAGGAACGCCCGTCCTAGCGAAGGAGAGAAACTTGTACAGACGGTGCGATTAGGGTTTTAAGAGAGGTGTGGCCCGAAGGCTGCTGTGACCCAGTTGAGGGGGTGGTCAGAGACAGCCGCGAAAGGAATCGGAGCAGTGCTTCGAGGGGTAGGAGTGCTTTGCGGGGAAGCAGAGGCCTTTCTAGGCAAAGACGCGGGCGGTGGAGAGTACGTGGTGTAGTGGAGCAGTGAGTGGCGAATCCAGAGAAGGGGTCATAAACCCAAATGCCGACGGTGGTGGCGTATAAATCATCTTATGCAGGCTGGGCACAAGGAAACGATGGGAGGCGCTAAGCATGAACGAGGGAGCGATCATTTTCTCTGAAAGGAACGATGGGTACTCAACATCCGGCCAGTTTCCCTGGGAGAAGGAGCGCCCGGTGTTGATTATCTTCGCGGTTTCCAGGAAAATACAGAAGTCTTGGTGTATGTGAACGTTCAATCTCTAGATGCTGGTAACTCGCTTTAAATGCCTAGCAGTGAAAGAAAATGCCTCAGAAGCTTGGTTTCAGCCTGTGCAGAGGTTTTCAGCTTTTTCAGACGGATTATGTCTGTGTGGAGTGTGTGTTTATGAAAGTCTGGAAGCTGGCTCAACTGGCTCCCCTTGGCTTGTATTTTCTACCACTGGTTCTTTTCACTTAAACTCCGATGTGCTGAAAGTTCTGTAATGCTACTTTTGGCCTTTTTTAGTTTTATGTGCATTTCTCGTCTCTTAAGAGTTCGCAGCAGAGAACCTGTCTCCTTTGAACTATGAATTTCTTTCAACGTTTATTTATTTTTGGGACAGAGAGAGACAGAGCATGAACGGGGGAGGGGCAGAGAGAGAGGGAGACACAGAATCAGAAACAGGCTCCAGGCTCTGAGCCATCAGCCCAGAGCCCGACGCGGGGCTCGAACTCACAGACCGCGAGATCGTGACCTGGCTGAAGTCGGACGCTCAACCGACTGCGCCACCCAGGCGCCCCTGAACTATGAATTTCTATGTGGTAGTAGGTACAGAGGTAGGTCCTGTAGGGTCAGAGAGGGTGATTAAGATAGTATTGCTGACTTCCAAGTTCTTGGAAGTTATACATTATAATAAGATATAATCGAGGTATTTGTAAAATATGCGAGCATAGATGAAGGCAAATTCGTTTCTTCTTGGAGGAGTTGAGAAGACTTCCCATTGGAGCTAGACCACCTTAGGACTAAAAGTTTGGGTAGGGTAGGTTTGTATTCAACTCTGTATCACTTGTGTAAATATTGAAGCACAAGAAATGCATGACTTTTTTTTTTTTAATGGTGGGTTTTTTTTTGTTTCTTTGTTTTGTGTTTTTAGTGTTTATTTTTGACAGAGAGGAGAGTGCAAGCTGGGGAGGGGCAGACCGGGAGGGAGACACAGAACCCGAAGCAAGCTCCAGGCTCAGTGCTGCCTGCACAGAGCCCGAGACGCAGGGCTCGAACTCACAAACCGGGAGGTCATGACCTGAGCCAAAGTCAGACACTTAACCCATTGAGCCACCCGGGCACCCCATGACTTTTTTTTTTTTTTTTTTTTAATGGAAGTACAGTTGACACACAACGTTCCATTAGTTTCAGGTGCACAAGGTAGTGGTTCCACAGCTGTTATGCTCTGCTCACCACAAATGTAATTACCATCTGTCAAGAACATGACCTTTGAAATCAGACCTGGTTTTCTGTTCTAGCTTTGCCACTTCATTGACAGCTGTCCTTGAGCATCTTGTCCTTGAGCCTGAGTTCCCTTATCTGCAAAATGGTGATAATAATACAAGCTGCATAAAACTGTTCAGAGGATCAAATGAGAAAGTATATTATAAAGCATTTAAAGCTGTGCCTGACACAGTTCCT
This sequence comes from Prionailurus viverrinus, assembly GCF_022837055.1. Taxonomy (NCBI): domain Eukaryota; kingdom Metazoa; phylum Chordata; class Mammalia; order Carnivora; family Felidae; genus Prionailurus; species Prionailurus viverrinus. The sequence goes on along the minus strand of NC_062577.1, from coordinate 57,710,472 downwards.
CAAATCCAGCATGTAAGATGAAACATAAGCGGCTAAGAAAAAATAAACAACTAGGGAAACCGTGACGTGCCGTCGATTGTAAGATGCATCCCATTCAGAGGTGTTAAAATGTGGGGTGGCTGAATGGCTCAGTCTGTTAAGTGTCTTGCTTTCAGCTCAGGTCATAGTCTCAGTTTGTAGGTTCAAGCCCCGCGTTGGGCTGTGCGCTGACGGTATGGAACCTGCTTGGGATTCACTCCCTGCCTCTCTCACTCTCTCTACACAAATATATATATTTTTTTAAGTGAAAAAAGCCTCAATACAGTAACAATCAACAATACAATAAGAGGAATGTCTATTACTCCTATGTAAAAATTTACTACAGAACCATGGGCTGCTAGGATAACATTTCCTGGGGCAACAATATCATGACCCTATTACCCTTGTTTAAGAACAGTGCTAGAGGCAAGTTAAAATAACACATTTCCTACGTTCTACCAGATTCCTTTATCCTATATCCCAAGTTTTTTAATCTTTCAGTTGTACAGATTTTTAGATTTCAAAAGTTTTCCCCATGAGGACCACCATTTCAGAGTTTACTGCACTGCTTCAGTCCCCATGCCTATGACAAGGCTTTTGTCCTGGGACTTCCTTTTATTGTTCTCTTGGATAGGATTCACTATACCCATATCTTCTCTCTTAGTTTATACTTTCTTACGTTATGGTACATCCTCCAGTAACTTGTGGAAGGTAAATGGGAGCTAAACCCGCAATGTGATTATTGGAAGTGTTAGTAACAACACTGGTTCTAAACGAATGTTTAGGACCGGGCCAGGCATCATAAAAGACGAGAGAAATTAACCCCCTGCTTTATAACAGATATGAACGGATATGGGCCTTAGGTTTGAATGCTACCCCACTAGGTGTGAGCCCTATTACTATCAGTGATTTAGCTTCTCTGAGCCTCACTTGAGTTTAAATTCGTAGAGATAAAAATGCCTACCTTCCAGAACTACTTTGAGGTTTACGTAGGACTGAGACCACCACTCTGGAGTCAGACCGCCTGTGTTCAGATCTTGGCTTCGCCACTCCAGTAGATGTGCAGTTTTAAGCAAATCGTTTCACTGCATTGTGCCATGGTTTCCTAGAATATGCAATAGCATAATGGTAGTGAGGCCTAAATCCAAAGGTGGTTTTTTTTGTTGTTGTTTTTTTAAAGATTTTGTGGGTAAAGTGTTTAGAAGAGTACCAGGCTCAGAGAAGGGGCACGTGAAGTGTTGATTGTTATTGTTACTGGTTCTATTAAATCACCTAGCACATAATCCTTGAACTAATTTTATTTTTTTAATCCATTTTCCCTGGATTCTTGTTCTCTTCAAAAGCTTCGGTTATGGGGCACCTGCGTGGCTCAGTCGGTTAAGTGTCCAACTTTGGCTCAGGTCATGATCTCATGGTTCGTGAGTTTGAGCACCTAATCAGGCTCACTACCGTCAGCGCACAGCCCACTTTGGATCCTCTGTCTTCCTCTCTCTGTCTTTCTCTCTCAAAAATAAACATTTAAAAACAAACAAACAAAAAAACTTTGGTTACCATCTGTCTTCTGATGATCCATAAAGCAGTATCTACAGCCTGAGTTTCTGTCCTGATTTTCAGACCTGATATCCGACTGCCAAGTGGGCATTTCCATTTGGAGATCCCAAACTGAACATACCCAGTTCTTCTACACTAACTCCCTTCTTCCTTTCTTCTCTTACAGAGTAGCACCACTTGGTTTTCAAGCCAGAAAACAGGAACTACCCTCAGTTATTCCTTCTTCTTTATCCTATACATCTAATCACCAAATGTGATAAATTCTCCCCACTTCATTCTCTCTCTCTCTCTCTGTCTCTCTCTTTTCTACATCTTTCAATTCCTTCTACTGCACTTTAGCTCAGGTTACCATTGTCTTCCTTTGCATTACAGACTTCTAAATGGTCTCTAGTTACACACCCACCTATGTCCCCCCCCTAAGCCATTCTTTTATGTAGCCAATAGTGATCCTTCTCCACTACAAAGATGATCGGATATAGAGAATTTAGAAGAGGAAGAAGCTGAGGGCAGCTCCCAATTTTTCCCCCCTTGGGTACCTGAATATATTCACATTGGAAAAAACAGGAGAAAAACGGATTTTTAGGGGAAGGTTTTTGTTTTTTTTCTCCACTAGGCTAGGAGGACTAGATAAAGACCTTCAGAAACGTTAAGCACTGAAAAGATTATGAGGCCCCTTCCCAAAATACAATTTAAAATAAAACTAATGCTAAAGTGAAATGTGAGTTTACTGTCTTTTGGAATACTTATTTTTTCAAATGATTTTCACTGTGAGTGTGTGTCCCAAGTGTGTGTTTAATTTGCCTTCTGGGCAACCCAGCACTCTGGATTGAAGGCAGAAACTGTCTTGTTACATCTCCCACTTTTGGAACATGGCCCGGCACAGAGAAGCTTCTCAATATATAATGAATGAGTGAGTGAATGATACTTTTCGGGAGAGAGGGCTATAGGTTGGATAAATACCTTGGAAGAATGGGGAATTTTAGCTTGACTTTGAAGAAAAAGTGAAATCGGGACGTGGGAGAATCAGTGATTGAAAGCATTGAATTGGGAGTGCGAAAGAGGACAGCACAGCCTGTATGTAGTAGAAACAATATGTGTAAAGAGAATATATATTCAATAGAAATGGAATTGACTAGGTAAAGTAACTGGATTATATCTATAAGAGGTACAAAGTTGAAATTCAGCAGATCCATGAATCTGATACTGTGCAAAGAACTTGGTATGCACATTTTTTCCCCTGAATCAAAGAGCCCTAGTTTTTTTAAAATGCAATTCTTAAGTGAGTTTATAAACCAATAAATGTTAAGATTTATGTTGTATATTTGAGAGACTGATAAGAAGTCTTAAGCTTGATGCTGTAGCCATTTAATGCTCAAAAATTTTTTACTACAGGGGCACCTGAGTGGCTCAGTTGGTTAAGCAACTGACTCTTGATCTTGGCTCTGGTCATGATCTGGTCTGGTTCGTGAGTTCAAGTTCGTGAGTTCAAGGCGTGCATCAGGCTCTGTGCTGACAATGCAGGGCCTGCTTGGGATTCTCTCTCCCTCTCTCTCTGCCCCTCCCCTGCTTGTTCTCTCTCTCTCACACACACAATAAATAAATAAACTTAAAAAAATATCTAAAAGAAAGGAGCAGAAGGGAGGGAATGAGAACCTCAGATCTGGAGATAAAGCCTGAAAAGTTGGGCCATCAAATTGGAAAGGGAAAATTAAAATTAGTCTTTGTTTACAAATGACAAGATCTCATATGTAGAAAACCCCAAAGATTCCACAGAAAAAAACCAACTGTTAGAACTAGTAGGCAAATTTCGGCAGAGTGGCAGAATACAAAATCCACACACAAAAATCAGTTATTTTCCATAATAATCCAAAAAGGAAATTGAGAAGACAATTCCATTTGCAATAACATCAAAAATAAAATACCTAGGAATAAATTTAACCAGGGAGGCAAAAGATTTGTACATTGAAAATTACAAAATACTGGTGAAAGAAATGATAAGACACAAAGACATTTTGTGTTCATGGGTTGAAAAACTCTCAATTGTTAAGATGTCAGTACTACCCTAAACAGTCCACATCTTCAATGCAATCCCAGTCAAAATTTCAGCATTTTTTTGCAGAAATAGAAAAATCCATCCTGAAATTCCTATGGAAACTCGAAGGATGCTGAGTAGCCAAAGCAATCTTGAAAAAGAATAAAGTTGGAAGTCTCCTTCCTGATTTCAAAACTTACTCTCAAGCCTCAGTAATCAAAAAAGTGTGATACTGGCATAAAAATAGACCTATAGGGGCGCCTGGGTGGCTCAGTCAGTTAAGCATCCGACTTCATCTCAGGTCATGATCTCACGGTTCGTGGGTTCGAGCCCCACATCGGGCTCTGTGCTGAGAGCTCAGAGCCTGGAGCCTGCTTCGGATTCTGTGTCTCCCTTTCTCTGCTCCTCCCCTGATCACACTCTCTCTGTCTCAAAAATAAATAAATGTTAAAAAAAAAAATGAAATAGAATAGAGTGCCCCCAAATAAACCCTTGCTTATATGGTTAAATGTTTTTCAACATGGGTACCAAGGCCATTCAATGGCTAAAGGACGGTCTTTGCAATAAATGGTGTTTAGGAAACTGGATATCCACATGCAAAAGAATGAAGTTACATGCTTATCTTACACCATATACAAAAAACTCAATGGGTCAGACACTTGAACATAAGAGCTAAAACTATAAAACTCTTAGAAGAAATCATAGGGGAAAAAATGATGCTGGATTTGACAATGATTTCTTGGATATGACACCAAAAGCATGGGCAACAGCAGAAAAAAGTAATAAATCGGACTTCAAAATCTAAAACTTGTGCACGAAAGGATACAATAAACTGAAAAGGGCAATTTACGAGATTGAGAAAATGTTTGCAAATCATATATTGATAAAAGAGATTAAAATCCAGAATAGATGAAGAACTCCTACAACTCAACAACAACAAAACTCAACTCAAAAATGAGCAAGGGACTTAAACAGACGTTTCTCCAAGGAAAATATATACACATGGCCAAAAAGCACATAAAGGGATGCTCAACATCACTAATCATTAGGAAAATGCAAATCAAATCTATAAGATACTACTTCACATCCGGTAGAATGGCAATTCTTTAAAAAACCTGGAGCGCCTGGGTGGCTCAGTCGGTTAAGCATCTGACTTGATTTCCACTCAGGTCACGATCTCGCAGTTTGTGGGTTCAAGCCCTGCATTGGGCTCTGTGCTGACAGGATTCTGTCTCCTCTCTCTGCCCCTTCCCTGCTCACTCTCTCTCTCAAAATAAATAAACATTAAAAAAAGTAAAGAACCTGTTGGTGAAGATGTGGAGAAATTAGAACACGCATTGCTGGGAGGAATGTAAAATGGTACAACCACAGTGGGAGAAAGTATGGTGTTTACTTAAAACATTAAACATAGACAGGGGCACCTGGGTGGCTCAGTCAGTTAAGCGTCTGACTTCGGCTCAGGTCATGATGTCACGGTCCGTGAGTTCGAGCCCCGCATCAGGCTCTGGGCTGATGGCTCGGAGCCTGGAGCCTGCTTCCGATTCTGTGTCTCCCTCTCTCTCTGCCCCTCCCCCGTTCATGCTCTGTCTCTGTCTCAAAAATAAATAAATGTTAAAAAAATTAAAAAAAAAAACATGCCAGTCACAAAAGGACAAATACTGCATGATTCCACTTACGAGGTATCTAGAGTAGTCAAATCCGTAAAGACAGTGGAATGGTGGTTGCTATGGGGAGAGGGAAGAATGGAGGGTTATTGTTTCGACAGGTATGGAGTTTCCATTTGGGAAGATGAGAAAGTTCTGGAGACGGATGGTCGTGTGTGATTGTTGCACAACAATGTGAATGGACTTCTTACCACTGAACTGTACCTCTATACCTGGCTAAAATGGTAAACTTAGTGTTATGTATATGTTACCATTTTTTTTTTTAATTTTTTTTTAACATTTATTTATTTATTTATTTATTTATTTTTATTTTTTATTTTTTTTGGGGGGGACAGAGAGAGACAGAGCATGAACGGGGGAGGGGCAGAGAGAGAGGGAGACACAGAATCAGAAACAGGCTCCAGGCTCCGAGCCATCAGCCCAGAGCCTGACGCGGGGCTCGAACTCCCGGACCGCGAGATCGTGACCTGGCTGAAGTCTGACGCTTAACCGACTGCGCCACCCAGGTGCCCCAACATTTATTTATTTTTGGGACAGAGAGAGACAGAGCATGAACGGGGGAGGGGCAGAGAGAGAGGGAGACACAGAATCGGAAACAGGCTCCAGGCTCTGAGCAGTCAGCACAGAGCCCGACGCGGGGCTCGAACTCACATACCGTGAGATCGTGACCTGAGCTGAAGTCGGACGCTTAACCGAATGAGCCACCCAGGCGCCCCAATGTTACCATAATTTTTAAGTAATTTTTAAGTTGGACCATATCTAGATGATGTGGATCAGCAAAATCTCTTAATCATTCCTTGTGAGAGTATACATTGGTACGGCCCCCTTGGAAAGTTTGTCCTTACTCTGTAAAGGTAAATATGTGCATACCCTTTGACCAACCATTTTGCTTTTATGCGTATATCCAAAAGAAACTTTTCAAAAGGTACCAGGACAAATGTACAAGAGTGTTCATGTGAAGGGAGCCTGGATGGCTCAGTCGGTTGAGTGTCTGGCTCTCGATTTTGGCTCAGGGCATGATTTCTGGGATCATGGGCTCAAGCTTCATGTTGGGCTCTCACTGAGCATGGAGCCTGCTTAAGATTCTCTGTCTCAGGGCGCCTGGGTGGCTTAGTTCATTAAGCATCTGACTTCGACTCAGGTCATGATCTCGCAGTTCATGAGTTTGAGCCCCGCATTGGGCTGGCTGCGGTCAACACAACCCACTTCTGATCCTCGATCCCCCTCTCTCAGCCTGCCCCTCCCCTACTCGAGCTCTCTTTCTATCAAAAATAAATAAATATTTTTTTTTAAAAAGATTCTGTCTCTCTCTAGCCTGCTTAAGATTCTCTCCCTCTGCCCCTCTTTCCAACTTGCTTTAAAATAAAAAAATAAAAAAGTTCATGTGAGCACCCTCTTTAATACCAAGATCTGAAAATAACTCAAATGCCTATCTACATGTAGAGGAATAGATAAATCAATTAGGGCATATTTATACAACACTCCAAATGAATGTACTAGAGTTATATATGCCAAAACATGGATTAATCCTAGCAATATAATATTGAGTGGAAAGAGTAAGTCCTTAAGAATTACAGCATGTGGTAGACTTTTTATAAAGTTACCGATAATAATAGGTGATGCAATGGAGGATCAAAGAGGTGTGTATGTAAATGTAAATTCATGTCTTGGTTTTCATGTTGGTGGTGACTTCATGGATATTTGCTATTTTAAATGAAAGACTAAATGAATGAATGCTTGAGGCCCTTGAACACACCAATGATGGTCATGAACCAAGAATAATGATGAATTGAATTCTCTGCATCTGAGCTCAAAAATTTTTTTTTATTTTTGGGTGCCTGGGTGGCTGACTCAGTTAAGCTTCTGACTCTTGATTTTAGCTCAAGTCATGATCTCACAATTCGTGAGTTTGAGCCCTGTGTCAGGCTCCGTGCTGTTAGCTTGGGATTTTCTCTCTGCTCCTCCTTCCCTTGCCCACTCTCTCTCAAAAGAAAATACATAATTTTTTTTGAGTTTATTTTATTTTGAGAGAGAGCAAGGGAGAATCCCAAGCAGGATCCACATGGTCAGTGAGGAGCTCAATGTGGGGCTCGAACTCATGAACCGTGAGTTCCTGAGCCGATATCAGGAGTCGGACGCCTGACCAATTGAGCCACCCAGTGCCCCCCCAAAAATTCTTTTCGCATTCAACTCTATATCAGTATGATATAAGTAGAAGAAGACAGTGGGGAAGGTGGGGAGTAATCTTTTAAATTACTTACCATCAAATATGATACTCTAGGAAGATATGTCACATTTCCCTTGTGGCCTCAGGTACCCTCTGATAGATTACTACTCCTGCCTGGGCATTTAAGCATCTCAATTTAGAAGATCAGTAATAGTGGAAAGTCACCAAAATATCTTGAGCTTGGATGGGAATTCTGCAAAGTAAGTGTTTCTGTGAAGGAAAAAAAAATTAGTCTGGCGGTTTTACATAGGATGGATATATTTTTGAGAGATCACAGAGGAACCAAGTATCAGGCCATCATCATGATGCAGTTTTCAAGTAAGGGAGCCCTGAACTAAGTAGTAGCAGCAGAAATTGAGAAGGAGATAAGCCAAGAACCTTTTGTAGGATGGAATAGTAATTCTTAGAACACATAAGATGAAGTAAATGAGAATACTTAAATAATTCTAAGGTTTCTACCAGAGGTATATCTAAGCTTTGTGACCCAAAGCTTACACAATTCTGGGGACTCCCTTTGAGAAAAACAATATGGCAAAATCAAGATAGGATCAAAATTGGATACAAAAGTAAATATTTATTTGAAAGAGCCTAGTGTAAGTGAAGATCACAGAACTTTTTTAAGCTTTCAGTTGTACTAGTTCTTAGACGTCAAAGTTTTCCCCATGAGGACCAACATTGCAAAGTTCACCGGACTATTCCAATCTCTATGCCTCTCAGAGGCTTTTTTTCTTAATGTAGGTGTTATCACTATGAACTTACCTCCTAGCACTGCTTTTGCTGCATCCCATAAGGTTTGGTATATTGTGTTCCCATTTTCATGTGTCTCAAGGTATTTTTAAATTTCTTTTTTTTTTCTTTGACCTTTGGTTGTTCGGTAGCATGTTGTTTAATCCCCACATATTTGTGAATCTTGCAGGTTTCTTCTTGTGATTGATTTCTAGTTTCATACTCTGTGATCAAAGAAGATGCTAGACATATTAGTCTTCTTAAATGTATTAATACTTGTTTTGTGGCCTAACATGATCTCTCCCAGAGAATATTCCATGTGCACTTAAGAAGAATGTGCGTTCTGCTCCTGTTGGATTATTGTTTTCTGTAAATGGCTAAGTCTATCTGTTATAACATGTAGTTTAAGTGCAATGTTTCCTTATGGATTTTCTGTTCCTATTATCTATGCATTGTTGAAAGTAGGTTATTGAAGTCTCCTACCATTACTATGTTGCTATTTCTCCCTTGAGGCCTGTTAATATTTGCTGTATATATTTAGGTGCTTCTATACTGGGTGCATAAATATTTACAAATGTTGTACTCTCTTTTAGGTACAATATATGAATGACCTTTTTTCATTTCTTATTACAATCTTTGCCTTAATGTCCATTTTGTGTGACTTAAGTATAGTTATTCCTACTTTCTTTTGATTTCCATTTGCATGGAATATCTTTTCCCATTCTTTCCGTCTGCATGTGTTCTTAAAGCTCATGAGTCTCTTATAGATAGTTGGGTCTTTTTTTCTTTCTTTCTTTTTTTTAAATCCATTTGGACACTTTATGTCTTTTCCTTGGAGAATGTAGTCCATTTACATTTAAAGTAATTATTGATAACTATGAACTTACTATTGCCATTTTCTTCATTGTTTTCTGGCTGTTTCTTAATTCCTTCATTCTTTCCTTCTTCTCTTGTTCTCTGTGATATTTGATGATATTCTGTAGTGGTATGCTTAGACTTCTTTGCCATTACCTTTTGTGTATCTGCTATAGATTTTTGATTACCACGAGGCTTACATAAAACAGAAAGATGCTTTGCTTTTAGATCCTTTCCCCTTCAAATAATTTTCTTGTGAAATGTCTGTTTATACCACTACCCCTGTTGGTTTTTTCTTTTCCAATTATTAACTAGTCTACTTTCACAGCATCCTTATTTTTGTCAGTGGCTTTCCTTATAATTGGAGCAGTTCTCCACTATCATTTTTCATGACTTTGTGAAAGTCCTACCTCTTTTACAAGAGATTTACAATTTCACTTTGCAAATGCTTTGGACTGAATTTGCAAAGAGATGAATGGAGTAGAAGGGTATGTTAAATCAGGAGGGATGTTCAATGACTCATTTTTTAGATAATTGGTTCATTGGTAAATATATAATAGGGAAACTGTTGTTTCTTCGTGCAATCTCTTAACTTTGGGGACCTAGCTAATGAAACCCTGACTAATAAGGATACCCCACAGGCATTTAATAGGGTTCCAGTGAGCCTCATTGAGACAATGGCTATGAGGTGCTTAGCATTTGTTCCTGGCACAAGTAGAGTTGATTACTTAATCCTTTGTGTTGCCACGGTATACCATAATATCACATCTCATCGTATTATGGTTGCTTGTTTGTGTGCATGTATTTCTCTTTATTTTTAAGTTCATTTATTTATTTTGAGAGGGCAGAGACAGCGCGAGTTGGGGAGGGGCGGGGAGAAAGGAGACAGAGACTTCCAAGCAAGCTTCACACTGCCAGTGCAGAGCTGGACACGGGACTTGAACTAAGGAAACCTCGAGATCATGACCTGAGCCGAAACCAAGAGTCAGATGCTTAACAGACTGAGCCACTCAGGCACCCCTATGTTGAGTGTGTTTTTGTAACAGTCTGTGACTCCTAGAAGGTAGAAATGGTTTCTAATTCATCTTTATGCTCCTGATATGTGCCTCAAAAATGGTGAACATTCAATACATGTTGAATGAGTAAGTAAAGGAATGAATGAATGGGTATCTTCCTCATCTTTTTCTTGTTATAACATATCTCAGGTTTTCTATTTAGACTTTAATTAAAAAAATTTTTTTTAACAAGGCAAATACCTTTGTACTGATAAGGAATGTTCTCTAAGATAGAGTGATAAAAACAAAATGCAGAAGGGTTTATAGCGTATGCTACTTTTTTTTTTAATTGGAGGTAGAATATACACATACATGCACAAACACACTCATGGATGTATTTGTGTACATATATGTGTGTGTATTTGTCTTTTTCATAGACTGTCTTAAGGATACATGAGGGGCGCCTGGGTGGCTCAGATGGTTAAGCTGCCGACTTCGGCTCAGGTCATGATCTCACGGTTCGTGAGTTCGAGACCCGCGTCGGGCTCTGTGCCGACAGCTCAGAGCCCGGAGCCTGTTTCGGATTCTGTGTCTCCCTCTCTCTCTGCCCCTCCCCCGTTCATGCTCTGTCTCTCTGTCTCTCTGTCTCAAAAGTAAATAAACATTAAAAAAATATTCTCTGTTCTCCCCTTAAAAAAAAAAAAAAGGATACATGAGAAACCAGTAAGAGTGACTACTTTTGGGTAGTAACACTGGGAATACACATGGTAAAGATGTACTTTTTTATTGTATACTCTTTCAAATTGCTTAATTTTTTTTAATGTGTATTTATTAAGAGCACACAAGTGGGGAAAGGGCAGAGAAAGAGAGAGACAGGATCTGAAGTAGGCTCTGTGCCAACAGTAGAAAGCCCTATGTGAGGCTCGAACTCACCAACCATGAGATCGTGACCTGAGCCAACGTCGGTTGGTTAACCGACTGAGCCTCCCAGGCGCCCCTCAAATTGCTTAGTTTTGTTTGCCTTGTGTTTATGTTACCTATTTTATATAAATATAGATATATAGATATAAATTTTATTTTACAAACTTGTTACCATTTTTGAAACCTAAAATAATGGGTAAACGGAAGGACTGGAATGATGTTAGAATATTACTAATTCAGGTTAGAAAAGTCCTTAAATATGCAAATATACAATCATGTAAGAGTTTAAAAATATTTTCTTTGTCTTCATCTACCTGTAGGCTTATATAGTGCACATTTCAAGTTGGCCTAAAGGTCACAGATACATAGAAATTGGAGGGGATTTAACAGTTATTGTTTTTCTAATTGATTTCCACAGTCTTTATCATATAACTTGTGTTGTTTTCTGAGAGAACTTTTCACCTCTGGCCATACTAAATTTTGTTTCTGTGACTTTTCATTCATCATGTTTTATTTTGTTTTGTTTTAAGATTTTAAGGGGTGCCTGGGTAGCTCAGTCGGTTAAGTGTTTTGTTTTAAGATTTTATTTTATTTTATTTTATTTTATTTTATTTTATTTTACTTTTGTGTTTACTTATTTATTTTGAGAGAGAGAGACAGCATGAGCAGAGAAGGGGCAGAGAGAGAGGGAGAGAGAGAAAGAATCCCAAGGCCATTCCATGCCGCCAGCACAGAGCCTGATGTGGGGCTCGAACTCACAAACTGTGAGATCAGGACCTGAGCTGAAATCGAGAGTTGGATGCTTAACCAACTGAGCCACCCAGGGCCACTAAAGATTTTATTTTTAAATAGTGTCTACATCCAGCATGGGCCTCGAATTCAAAATCCCAATATCAAGAGTCACATGCTCTACCAACTAAACCAGCCAGGCACACCTCCATTCATCATGAGGTATACGGTTACTCTTGCACATACGACCTAAAAGTATGCCAAAATATCCCAAATTAAATGATCTATATGCAATCTCTTCGTAAAGCGTAACAGACTCTGCCAGTGCTCTGTCCACCCTCGGTCTAACCTGTTGTATTCACTCCAGCAACTTCCAGCTGCCTGAAGTTTCTGGCATCAGGAACTTCTGCTATTGGAGCCTAAATGGGTTTAAACTTTAAAAGCAATTTATCATAGGGGTGCCTGGGTGCCTCAGTCAGTTAAGTGTCCAACTTCAGCTCAAGTCATGATCTCCTGATTTGTTAGTTCAAGACCCACATACCACAGAGCCTGCTTCAGATCCTCTGTCTCCCTCTCTCTCTGCCTCTCTTTCAAAAATTAATAACCATTAAAAAATACTTTAAAAGTAATTTATCATAATGTATCAAAGGGCTTGAAGACGTGCATACCCTTTGATCCAACAATAGGAAATAATCAGAGGATGGGCGATTAAGCATTTTTAAGGATGTTTTCATAGCCTTAAATTTTAAAATTTTATTTTATTTTTGAGAGCGAGGCAGGGAGAGAGACAGAGAATCTTACAAGGGGCAGAGAGAGAAAGAAAGAGAGAAGCAGGGCTTGAGCTTACCTGGTACAGGACTCGAACTCAAGAACCATGAGATCATGACCTGAGCCAAAGTCAGATGCTTAACCCACTGAGCCACGCAGGGACCCAATTTAAAAACTTGAAAAAAAGCAGAATATCTAAATGCTAAAAAAGAGGACTAATTAAATACATTATAACAAATGAATGCAATGGAATACTGTTCAGTGTTTAAAATTATATAAATGCATATTGATTTCACTGCAAGTTCACAGTATATTATGTGACTATATTGGCTCTTTGGTAAATATGTGTTAGAGCAAACGTTGCTTTTTAGTGCAATCTCTTAACTAGGGAGACTTGGCTAATAAAATCTTGACTAGAAAGGACCTTTATTTATTTATTTATTTATTTATTTATGTATTTATTTATAAATGTTTATTTATTCTGAGGGAGAGGGAGCAAAAACAGAGTAGAGACAGAGAAAGAGAGAGAGGGGGAAAGAGAGAATCCCAAGCAGGCTCCACGCTGTCAGCACAGCGCCTGATGCAGAACTTGATTTTATGAACTGTGAGATCATGGCCTGTGCTGAAATCAAGAGTCAGATTCTTAACCAACTGAGCCATCCAGGTGCCCCAAAAAGGTACTTAAAAAAAAAAAAAGAGTAATATATATGTATTATGCATAGGAAAACATTTGGAACATTGACAATAAGTTGTGATTTGTCATCAGTATTCTAGGTCTTGCAAGGGTGGTAGATGTTTATTGGCTTATTAAATAAATAAATAATAAAGAGGGTCAGTGATGAGAATGTGTTATAAAATAAGGGTGATGATCACTTCAAATCTGTGCAGTTGAAGTATGTTAAATAAAAGAATGGAAAGGGGGGAACATCAAGAGGTTATACGCTCAATTGTTAATAGTAGTTATCTCTGACTAAAACTTTAAGGGTAATTATTTTCTTTTTACGCCCTTAAGAGTTTCTAATTTGTCTATAATTCTATATTACTTATGTAACGGAGATATTAAAAAGTCAAAGCCATTACATTTAAGATTTAAAAGTATTCGACAATAACAGCAACAGTGAAGCCTTGCCCTCTTAAATAGACAAAAGACCATTGTCTGTACTGGCCAATTATGTTCCTTTGTAGCAAATACATTACATTGGTTTGTGGGACATTCCATGTAGAATACAGCTGAAACATTTCTGTGACCAACAGATAAATTATATTGGATTTGATGCATTTTACCTATGTCAGGCCACTTTTGCACTTGGAGAAAAATGCTTTGTTGTTTACTACCTACCATATAAAAGGAAGGAAGCGGTTTCCAGCTACGAGGAAATACAAAGCCATTTGGAAACTCTTCTCCTGGGTTAGAAGGTATTCTTGATATAGGGATACTGGAATGTAGCTACTTTTTTAGGGAAAAGAAAATTTATAAATGTTATTACTTAAATTACGTTATCTTAAATGGAACTACAAGTGTAACTTATTTAAATTTTCAGTTTCAAATAGTGGAGCCAAAGGGTTGTTTTTTTTTTTAAGTTTGTTTATTTTGAGAGAGAGAGAGTGCCCTCAGGCACGTAGTGGGGGAGAGAGAGACTCCCAAGCAGACTCTGTGCCGTCAGCGAGGAGCCCACAGCAGGGCTCTATTTCATGAACCGTAAGATCATGACCTGAGCCGAAATCGGGAGTCAGATGCTTAACCGACGGAGCCACCCAGGTGCCCTGCCAAAGGTTATTTTAAAAACTTGAAGTTGCTGGGGCGCCTGGGTGGCTCCGTCGGTTAAGCGTCTGACTTTGGCTCCGGTCATGATCTCACAGTTCCGGAGTTCAAGCCCCACATCGGGCTCTGTGCTGACAGCTCAGAGCCTAGATCCTGCTTTGGATTGTGTGTCTTCCCTTCTCTCTGCCCGTCCCCCACTCATGTTCTGTCTCTCTCTGTTTCTCAATAGTAAATAAACGTTAAAAAATTAAAAACAAATAAATAAATAAAAATTTGAAGTCGCTCTGGAACTTGGTTAGACGTCTCTGCTATATATTCCTTAATGCTTTCCCTAGCTTCACATTTTTTGTCATGGCCTATTCGAGGACCTGTTTTTCTTTTCTTTCTTGATTGTAAGTGCAGTAAGAGTAGGAATGACGTCTGTCTTACTGGCAAATAATAGGAACTATAGATAGATAGATAGATAGATAGATAGATATAGATTTTTTTTTAATTTAAGAGTGAGAGAGACAGAATCTCAAGTGGACTCCATGCCCGGTGGCAGAGCCCCATATGGGACTCGATCCCATGACACTGAGATTATGACCAGAGCTGAAGTCAAGAGTCAGACGCCTAACCAGCCAAGCCACCCAGGTGCCCCGGAACTCAATATTTAATAAAAGAACGTATAAATGAATGAATGGATTCAGTTCCAATTTAGAGCTAGGACACAAAGAGCAGAAGCTTTAAAATGCACAGTGGGGGTGGTTCCTTACACATTGAAGGTTTGAAGTGCATGTTACATTTGAAGTGCATTTACATTTAAGGTGAAACATTCATGTTTATGGTTGACACTAACCAATTCCAGTAAGTGAAATGCCAAGGTAGGAATATACTACTAAAAGTCCTCGCGAGGAGTAAGAATGGAGAGAAAGTGCCACACAGGCTACAATGTCTCAGTTATATGAATGCAAAGCTGCAAGAGAACTCAGAACATCTTGAAGTCAATCCCTTCATTTAATAGATGAATAAATTGAAGTTCATACAATTTAAATGAATTATAGAGTCACCGAGTTCCTTACTGATAATTCCAGACCATGAGCTAAGTCTCGTGACTTACTGGTCTAATTTTCTCTCCATCAAACTTAAAAGAAGGATTGACTATCACCTAAGTCTAGGAAAGGAAGAACAGAGAGACAATCATCTTGTTCTTCAAACATTCTGGTTCAGATTCCTTCTTCAGCCCCAAAGAGCAGAAATCGGGGGTCATTAAGAATGGTATTGTAAATGAAACAAAGTGAGATTTCCCATCTGGAATACTATACGTAGTTCTGTGTCCATTCCACAGGAAAAATACAGCAAAACCAGAGAAAGGTCCGCGGGAGGAGGTGAAAGTGATCTCACAGAAGGATTGAGAACAAGATGAAAACGTTATGACGCTTCACACTGAGCTGTTAAAAGGAAATATAATTATCAGCACTGCACCTGAAACTTTTAATTGGGAACGCAGAGGAGAAGGAGATCCTTCCGCAAAATAGCCATGGATGCTGTTGCCAGATGTCCTGTCCTGCATTAAATGATCCATGAGTCTGATCTGGTATGCTCATTCATACGGTTTTATTTACAAAACCCCTTTTCTTGTCATTTCAAACCCCACTTAATCCCTAAAAACCCCAACGGAGAGGGGAAAATGAATGCCTCATTATAGTCTTCTCTGGTGACAGGCAGTGGTGCTTCGGGTCACAGGGTGACAGTTATCTGGATTGCAAGTCCTGGGTGGTTATGGATGAGAGATACCACCCTTTCAGCTAATACCTATCAACTACCGATGTCTTTTACTCATTTTCTCTTTGGGGCCTGTGAATTGTTTCCTATGGAAGTACGTCTTGATTTACAGTAGCCATAGTGGAAGCTGCTTTTTATGATATTGTCAAATATTATATTCAAAAGATAAATATTTGGAGTACCCTAAAATAAACATATAAATGTTCCCTTTGTTTCACATCTTGTTGTGTCCTATTTCTTGGGAAGTTATCAGATTTCAATCTTCTGCCTTCTTTTCTTGAGAGTTTACTTCTTTAATCTTCCCTTTTGTGTTTAACTTTCAATATGCTCCTCTCTGCCAGGGACGCCTGGGTGGTGCAGTCGGTCGGTTAGGTGTCCAACTTTGGCTCCGATCATGATCTCACGATTTGTGAGTTTGAGCCCTATGTCGGGCTCTCTGCTGTCGGTGCAGAGCCTGCTTCAGATCCTCTGTCCCTGTCTCTCTGCCCCTCCCTTGCTCTCTCTCTCTCTCTCTAAAATAAGTAAACATGAAAGAAAAATGTTCTCCTTTCCCACGTATTTTTCAAAGCTCTCATATTTATTTGAATGCTTAAGTGTTTTTGCAATATTAATAGGTATGTTTTTCAGTAGCTCACAAAAACTGACCAACTTTTCTGCTAGTGAGCAGTTATTGTAGAAAACTTTGCAGATATGAATATTCAAAACTGAAATAATAACAAAATAAAATAAAATAATAACAAAATAAAAATAACAAAACTGAAATAATAATCATAATTATGATTAGCTCTTGGGGAGAGGATTAGAGAGGATGTTCACATTCTGCATAAAAAATTCCTGAGGGGCACCTGAGTGGCTCAGTCGGTTCAACGTCCAACTTCAGCTCAGGTCATGATCTCACGGTTCTTGGATTCGAGCCCTGCGTCAGGCTCTGTGCTGACAGCTCAGAGCCAGGAGCCTGCTTCACATTCTGTGTCTCTCTCTCTCTGCCCTTCTCCCCCTCGTGCTCTCTCTCTGTCTCTCAAAAATAAAATAGGGGTGGTTGGGTAGCTCAGTTGGTTGAGTGTCTGACTTCAGCTCAGGTCATGATCTTGTGGTCCGTGGGTTCATGCCCGGCGTCGGGCTCTGTGCTGACAGCTCAGAGCCTGGAGCCTGCTTCGGATTCTGTGTCTCCCTCTCGGTCTGCCCCTCCCCCCGCTCACTCTCTGTCTCTCAAAAATGAATAAAAACACATTAAAGAATTTTTAAACATAAAAACTAAATAAAATAAACATTACATTAAAAAAAAAATTCCCTCATTGTTTTTTATACTAAATATCTACAACTTTTTAAGCCAGAGAACAATTATAATAAATTATTACTACCTGAATATTATACATGAGACATCTATCTAATATAAAGCTAAAGTCAATAAATATTATTCTCCATGTAAATAGGTCTCTTAGGACCTCCTCCAAGGTAGCAGGATACTGTTTAATTCCTTGTAAGATGATCTGTTGTTTTGACACTCAGTCACTATAGAGAAGCATTTTTTTTTTTTTAATGTTTACTTTTTTATTTGTTGAAAGAGAGAACCAGCCGGGGAGGGGCACAGAGAGGGAGAGAAAAATCCCAAGCAGGCTCCTCGCTGTCAGTGCAGAGCCCAACACGGGGCTCAAGCCCAGGAACCATGAGATCATGACCTGAGCTGAAACCAAGAGTTGGACCCTTAAACAACTGGGCCACCCGGGTGCCCCTAGAGAAGCATTTCTTAGGGTGAATTCCACAGAACATCGGTTCTGCCCCTTGCTAATAGGCAAATGAGAAAAAAGGGTTCTGTGGTTTGGTAACTTTGGTAAAACACAGGTAAAACACATGTTTAACATGTTTCTTAATTGCAGTATTTTTCAGGGTGTTGAAAGCACTCAGGGACACCGTGACTCTCTCCAGGAAGTGAAAGGGGAGCAGAGCAGTGCACAGGTTTTTCCAAACTTGTTCACTCCCAGTATCTTTTTTTCCCCCTCCCCAAACCAAAGTTCCAAGGCCTATGTTTTGGGAAACTGCTTTGGAGTGTTCAAGAAACAGTTCTTTTCATCGCGAGATTTATCCATATCTAAAGATACAATCATTGTTTTTGAGCCAGATCTACATTATTTAAAGTATAGATTTTTCAAATATTACCTTAATTTTAGTTTGTTTTTCTTTTTTAAATAAATAAGACGAGCTGTGATATAGTACTAGGTTTGGGTTTGTTAAATTGTGTTCAGGATTTTTACATGTGCTCATCAGAGACGCTGGCCCTTAATTTTCCAATTTTTTTCTATTAAAGTTTATTTACATTTTTTTTCAACGTTTTTTTATTTATTTTTGGGACAGAGAGAGACAGAGCATGAACGGGGGAGGGGCAGAGAGAGAGGGAGACACAGAATCGGAAACAGGCTCCAGGCTCTGAGCCATCAGCCCAGAGCCTGATGCGGGGCTCGAACTCACGGACCGCGAGATCGTGACCTGGCTGAAGTCGGACGCTTAACCGACTGGGCCACCCAGGCGCCCCTTAACGTTTATTTAAATTGGGGGGGGGGTGCAGAGAGAGAGAGAGAGGGAGAGAGTCCCAAGCAGGCTCTGTGCTAACAGCACAGAGCTTGATGCTGTGCTCTGTTTCACGACCGTGAAATCATGACCTGAGCAAAATCAAGAGTCAGATGCTTAACTGACTGAGCCCCCCAGGGGCCCCTAATTTTCCATTTTTTTGGTAATACGTTGCCAGATGTTAGTGGTAAAGCTGTGCTGCTCTCATAAAATGATGAGTTGTGCAGTGTTCCATCTTTTTCTCCTGTCTGGAAGAGTCTGTGTAATCTTGGTATTAACTCTCCCTTGAATGTTTGGTAGAATTCACTGGTGAAAGTGTCAGAGCCCAGAATCTTATTTCACTGTGTTTTATTTCACTGGGAAGTTTTCGGTTTTGCAAGAGGTGTCAGAGCCCATTTGGTGCAGGGGGCAAAGCCCCACGCCCTCGGCCAGCAGTGAGTGGCGGACTTAGTGAGGCACAGATAGGGGAGATTCTTGCTTGAGGATGAGAGGTTCTGGTTCAGAACACGCGGCGAAGCAGTCGGCAATCTAACTGGGGGATCCTGGAAGTGAGAGACGCCCACAAGGGCTGGGAGGAGCTCCTCACACATTTTTGGCTAAGTAGGATACTACACATGGGTGGAGGGGACCTCCGAGACCTGGGAGTCCAGGGAAAGGCAAAAGACAGGGGAGTCTTGAGAACTGGCTGGATCTTTGAATTCATTCCCCAATAGATAATTCAACAATTCAAGTTGGATATTTCCATACTTCGCTCTCGGTATGTGGTGGTCGGGAGAAGTCCTCGAAGATCTCTACCTACAAAGAACATAATCGACGCTGGCTAATGTGCCCTGAAATATGTTGTTGCATTTGCTCCCCGGCCACGCTTCCCCCCAGGCTAGTCCCAGCCGGTGGCTATGTGTCATCGGAATACGAAGGCAGGTCCGTTCCTAGAAGTTATGGGGTTCCTCTGGTCGCTAACAACTTTGACTTAAGGACTCACGACAGCTTGGCTGAGCCTTTCTTCGTCTGCATGGTAGTCTAGGATGCTTCTGCCCAACGTTCTTTGTCTCTGTACCTCTGCCATACTCAGGCTCAGGCCCGTGCTGCAGTCCAAACGACCTCTCTCTCAGGCTTTTCCAGCCCCTTCCTATTTCCTCCCGCAGCCATTTCCCCTAATGATTGTACATTTACTCCTAGTGGGATGTGCTTCGTCGAGGGCCCAGATGAGCACAAATGGTATCAAAAGTGGTCCACGAAATTGGTGGTCAGATGGGGTATTGGGGTCTGGCTCATCTACTGCCCAGCAGATGAGGAGGACGCTGGGAAGTGGGACGTGGCACCAGGTGGTGGCTCCGTTCTTTTCATAGTGAGGTTAAAGTGAGGTAAAGATTCCCCTGGTGGTGACCTGGGACAATGTCCCTGGAGAGGCGAAGGCTGTGGCAGGTGCGATGTTTCAGGCCTTTCAGAAAGACGGGGGACCAGTGCCCGCACAGACAGTGGTGTTGGCTTGTTGCTACTACATCTTAGTGATACTCTGCTGTTAGCAAGCAGTCAGGGGTTCTGTGTGAGAGTCAGAGGCCTCTGGTGGCTTCCAAAGAGGCCCTGATCTCTTGCAGAAGCAGGGCAGGCACGTTTCAGGAACAGGCAGAAATACTAATTGTTAGAGTCTCAGGGTTCCATCACTGTTTGCGTTGGTCAGCCAAGGCAGGAGGGTTGGGAATGTTAGAGCCCGAGGATCTACACAGTGGCCTGTGTAGCCACTGGACCCCTGTACCCTCCATACTCACAGAGGTGGCCCATATTCCCTAAGAAGAGCTAACACTTCTGAGATGCTCTCCTCTGAGGCTGCCCTCACCCCGACTTCATCTCCTGGCCACCAGACTGATAACGGGGGTTATGTAAGGCCTGAGTAAATTATACTCAAAATTCTCCTTGTGTGCATGTGTGGGCACGTGTCTTCCTGGGGAATCCATTGCTGTTGTTAGTTTTTTTTTAGTCTGTGACTAAAAATATTTCTGAAACACTAGCCCTTCCTCCCTTTAAGCCCGAAGCCTCCTTCCCACCAGGAACGGCTGTAATTTCATTACAAAGCAGAACTGAACTAATTTCCTCTCCTAATGACCCAGGGAAAGTTCACTTTGACATACCAAAATAACTTTATAGGAAAATACCACTTGAACCCTGAGCTAAGACTAATCGGCTGGACCTGCCAATCTCATTTGGCCTCCGGTTGGCACTTCGGCCCAGGATCTCAAGGACAGTCAAACTTGCCATCCTTGGCCACCAGACTAAATGTAGGTACTCCTCTGAGGCAGTTGCCATCAGCTATACCAATCGTCTCCTTCTCTTCTCGACAGTCACCTGGGCTGGGACCGGGATGAAGCAAGGAAGGCGCTTAGGGTCAACGCATAAGGAGGGGCTCCTTTTCAAGGCTCACCCTACACGTGCACTCGCTCCGTCTGACAGTCGGAGCCCCCTTACATCTTGCACCCTAGGGGGCTCCTCTCTCAACCCCTAGTCCCACCCCTGTACATCACCAACTACAGTGCATCGCTTACGGTGTGATGGAAAGGGCATTAGCCCCGGAGTGAAGGAGGGGGGACGAGTAGGTTGTTTGCAGAGAAGATGGCCCAGAGCTGACTGGGGGAAGTGAGGGAAGTCATTGCAGAAAAGTGGGAGAGCAAGAATTTAGTCTGGAGACAGGAAAAGAAGCGAAGGGTCAGACGCAGGTCTGGGAAAAGCCCTGTGAACAAAATGAAGCTAAATGTTTTAGGGGGCGCCTGGGTGGCTCAGTCGGTTATGCATCCAACTCTTGATTTTGGCTTGGGTCATGATCTCCTGGTTCCTGAGTTGGAGCCCTGAGTCAGGCTCTGCACTGACAGTGTGGAGCCTGCTTGGGATTCTCTCTCTCTCTCTCTCTCTCTCTCTCTCTGCCCCTCCCCCCTCAAAATAAATAAACTTTTAAAAAAAAGGCTTAGAATACGGAGAGTGAACAAAATGAAGTTGCCAGGAGCTTGCTCATATTGGGAGCCAGTAAGTTCTGGGAGAGACGACTAAACTTCTGGTTATACCCCAGTCTTACTTTCATACAATCATGCTGGAAAATATATCCTGGTTGGGGACAGGAGAGAAAATCAGAAAATCTCTATAGAGTGAAAATCTATATGTTAATCTTTTCAAAGTCTGGGAAGGCTTCTTAGGACATATGGGATTTCTGTAGTTGGGCCAGCTGAAATATAAAAGCCCTGGTGTGACAACTGTCTTTGTGGGGTAAAGCTGTATGCACAAAAGTCAATATGTTCAGTTAAACAACATTAACAACATTTGCATTTATGTAACATTTTATAGGTTACAAAGTCTTTTGACACCTTCTTTTTAATTCACAGTCTCTCTGTGCCTTTGCCCATTTCTGTCCCCAATTCCTAAAAATCTCCTTCTTCTCCTAGCCTGCTTGTTGAAACCTGGTTTTTGAAACGGCTTTATTGAGATATAATCTGCATACAATTCATGAAGGTAAGAACAAGTTCAGTGGTTCTTACGATTTTCAAAGCTGTGCAGCCATCAAGACAGTCGATTTTAGAACATTTATCTAAAAAGAAATCCTGGAGATGCCTGGGTGGCTCTGTCGGTAAGAGCATTTGACTCGATCTCAGGGTCTTGAGTTCAAGCCTCATTTGAGCCGGGAGCCTATTTAAAATGAAGAAAGAAAGAAGAAGGAATCCTGTACTCCTTCAGCAGCCACTCCCTGTTTGCTTTCTAACCTCCCCGGCTGTAGGCAACCACCAATCTCCTTTCTGTCTCTGCCCGTTTGCCTGTTCTAGATATTTTAAGTTTTACCTTAAAGGGACCTGGGGGATTAGGAATTCTTATCTCTGGAACTCCTAATCCCTAAGTGGTGGGACTTCTGTAATAAGAGCTGTGATTGAAGGGGAGGGAAATGGTATTTATTTAACAACTACTACATGCCGGTATATAGTCTTTATTTTCACAACCATCCTACAAACCACGTATCATTTAACAGTTGAAGAACCTGAAGTCCATAGAAGTTAAGTAACTTGCCATAGCTTACAAAGTAGTAGCAAAGCAAGGATGTAAACCTTGCTTTTCCAACTGGAGTCCATTGCCTTCTTTCCCCAGATCAGTAATTCTCAAACTTTGGTGGGTGGGTTCTGGAGACACCTGGAAGGCTTATCAAACACAGATTAATGGGCTCCACCCACAGAGTTTTGGATTCTTTTTTTTTAAATGTTTATTTATTTATTTTTGAGAGTGGAGAGGGGAGGAGAGAGAGGGAGTCAGAGAATCCCAAGCAGGCTCCACACTGTCAGCACAGAGCCTGATGTGGGTCTTGAACTCCCCAGTTGTGAGATCATGACCTGAGCCAAAACCTAGAATCAGACGCTTAACCAACTGAGCCACCCAGGCACCCCTGGATTCTTCACTTCTGGGATGGGGCCCAAGCTTTTGCCTTCCCTGATGCTGCGGATGCTGGGGTTTGGGACTATGCTGTATAACACACTGCCAACAGTATCTGAGAATGTGATTAACATCATAGAGCTAGACGTAAGGAGCTTTAATATCATCTGACCAGCATTTCAAAACAGTGCTTATGATCTGTCCAAGCAATTGCTGATGATAAAAGGCCACACGGGCCACCAAAATGTTTCAGAGACAAGCTAAAGTCTGTTGACATTTTTTTTTTTTTTTTCCTGGTTTGGAAATGTGATAGTTTCCATGGTTTGTGAAGCACCTAGAAGTAGAACTTTCCAGATGGAGACAAAATGTAGCGTTCCTTGTCTAGTTCAGAACTACAGCTACTTAGAGAGCAGGCAGGCAGACAGAGGACTGGGAACGGCCGTGTCTCCTTTTGTTCCTTGGCCACAGCTGCAATTGCACACTCATGCTGACTTTGTCCCCGTATGTTAACTAGGCCAGAACTTGATCAGACTGAAATCTGTACAGAAAGTAAAATTATCACAGATACCGAGAAAAATGGATTTCCTTGAATCTGTTCTAACTCCGGATTTTATTGAACATGTTTGATTTTTTTTTTTTTCCTTTAGTGCGAGGGGAAGGAGGAAGGTTGGAAATCACTTAGCTCAGAATCTGCAGTGGAATTGCTACAGTAGACTCAAACATGATTTGAACATCCCTAGCTGTGGGATTTGGTGACTGGGCTCCTGAGGGAGGATGACACAGCATAGGGAATGGCACGGACAGCCTGCCTTGCTTTATAGAGAGCAGAGATACAAAGTCCTTGTCGAGGTCACCGGTGCTGAGAATACTCTTAATGTAAATGGACTTGGGTGACTTCCTTACGTGGAGGTAAGGCAGCCCTAGGGAAAGAAGAGAGTGAAAATGGGAGAGCAGAGTGCAGCTGGATGTCCTTGCTAATTAGGCCTTACCTTTATATAGACAGCTTTTGTTTTTTTTTCAGAGCACTTTCATGTATATTCACGTATGCACGGAAGTCAAATTATGAAACAAGGTACAGCAGGGGCGCCTGGCCGGTTTGGTATAGCATGTGGCTTTTGCTCTTAGGGTTGTGTGTTCGAGTCCCACGTTGAAGGTAGAAATCACATACAAAAATAAAATCTCTCTCTTTTTTTTTCCATGAGCAGGGGAGCACCAGAGAGGGGGAGAGAGAATCCCAAGCAGGCTCCACGCTGTCAGCGCAATACCCCATGAGGGGCTTGAACTCATGAACTGTGAGATCATGGCCTGAGCTGAAATCAAGAGTTGGATGCTTAACTGACTGAGCCACCCAGGCGCCCCCGCCCCCAAATAAAACCTTTAGACAAGGTGCAGATAAGTGTAATGAATTAGCTCAATCAATGAGTTGGTTGGACTAGTTAATAGATGCACATACGAGACTACATGTAGACAGTTGCTTGGAATGCCAGGAAAAGAAAACATTTGGAAATAAGACTGGGAACCGTGTAAATACCATCGAGGGAACACCACCTTTCATTCCAAAACGGTGGGAGAGAAGTTTACTCCTTGGTACTTTTACCTCCTCCGCATTCTTCATTTGTTGATTCAATACATTCAACATGTATCGAGTGCTTCTTACCTGCCTGTCATTCTGCCCAGTGGGCCTTGGGAATGTAGAAATGAGACGTGGTGTTTCTTCCTTTATTCAACAAATATTTATTAAGGTCCTACAGGTGCCAGAAACTGTTTTAGGTGCTAGGGATATAGCAATTAAAAGAAAAAAAAAAAAAAGCAATGTACAAATGTACAAATCATTTTCCAGTAAGTGTAAAGGCAAACTAACAAGGTAAAGGCAACCCAAGTGCAACAATAAAAATGTGCTGGCTAGAGGGATGGGCACATGGCTAGTGTGATAGAGCAAGTGTAGTGCAATGTTCGTGGTGGAGTCTAGATGGTGGTTCCGTCAGTGTTTAAAACATTTAAACTCTTGGGGCGCCTGGGGGCTCAGTCGGTTCAGTGGCCGACTTTGGCTCAGGTCATGATCTCGCGGTCCGTGAGTTCAAGCCCCGCGTCGGGCTCTGTGCTGACAGCTCGGAGCCTGGAGCCTGTTTCAGATTCTGTGTCTCCCTCTCTCTGACCCTCCCCCGTTCATGCTCTGTCTCTCTCTGTCTCAAAAATAAATAAACGTTAAAAAAAAAAATTAAAAAAAAAACATTTAAACTCTATGTGTTGAAATTTTTGTAAGGAAATATCATGGGAAAAAAAGGCTATAGAAATAAGGAAAGTGGGCGGGGGCAGCGACTGGGTGGCTCAGTCGGTTGAGCGTCTGCCTTTGTTTCAGGTCACGATCTCACAGTTTGTGGGTTCGAGCCCCGCATGGGGCTCTGTGCTGTCAGTGCAGAGCCCGCTTCAGATCCTCTGTTCCCTTCTCTGTCTGCCCTCCGCCCCCCCGAAAGTAACTGAAACAATGAAATAAGGAAGGTGGAGATTTGGGGAAAATTCATAGAGGATGTAACATTCTTTCGCCCTCTTCTTTCCCTAGTTACCTAATATCCCCTTAGCCCTGGGTCCGTCAGGTTTTCCAAGTCCCATTGGGCTTCATCTTGGGCTATAAAGAACTCTGCAAAAGTCTTTGAAGACTGTGAGATCTCCTTAGTGGAGAAAAGCCTTTGGGGCCACGAGGCCGACTCCTGAATCAGCTAAAACCCACCCACCCCACAGCCACGTGGTAAGGCAGGCTCCTTCCTGCCAACCTCTCCTAAAGGCCTGCCTCTACCTACCCAGGTAGCCTACTTCCTCCATGTTAGTCTCCTGTGGGAGCGTCTGTGGGAGTTTGGTTTTGGATGGTGACATGAATATTTCAAAAGCGAAAAAAGACCATTTGTGCTTTCTAATACGCTTAATTTTCTCTAGCAAATTTTCTCGAAGTAATTCCAGAGTTGAGGTACTTTATGAAGTTTGAAACGAATGCTATCGACCTAAGCTGTCTTTTGGACTGTGGGAGCCCATCAGCTCATGGGTTGGAAGCTACTGGAGGAGTCCTACCGCTCCCCCGCTGCACCGCAACAAAAGTTCCCTTTCAGGCTTCAGCCTTGTAGGGCCCTCTCCCAACTCTTACGTGGGGCCTAGACTGTGCCAGCTGCTATTCTAAGAACTTTAAATACAACAATTCACTGAGTACAACAATCCCAGGGCGGAGTTGTCATTATTATTCCCATATAACAGATGAGGACACTGAGGCACAGGGAGATTATGTGACCTGCTCATGGAACTAGGTGTGAATGCAGAAATCTGCCTCCAGAGGTGGGGGCGGCTGTGAATCACCAGAAAATACTCCCTTTCTAATCAAGTGACTAATTGCCCACCTCTGAAAACCCAGCTCACTGAAAAGTATTAACTGGTCAAAATGACATTCATTACTATTCTAATGTTTTCATAAATCCTAACTCCGCAGGAACCTCAGTATTTGTGATTTCAGACTGGTTTGAAAGGGCCTTGCATTTTGGAGGGAGGGTGCCCTTCATTTAACCCCGTCCCATTACCCTTCTCTGGGGAGAAAGACTCTCGGGAGTCTCTTACTAAGGAGGATGGTGTTTCCAAGAGAAGAAATATTTAGAGCTAGCCGCTGACATATTTTGGCAAACGGGAGGGGGAAATTTTTTCATCTGGGGAAAACACAAGTTTTTAGCCTGAATAATGGGCAAACGACATTAACTCTTTGTTTCATCTTTTTATTTTATTTTATTTTTAAAATTTACCTCCAAATTAGGATAGAGTGCAACAATGATTTCAGGAGTGGAGTCCTTAATGCCCCTTCCCCAAGTAGCCCATCCCCCCTCCCACAACCCCTCCAGTAACCCTCCGTTTGTTCTCCATATTTAAGAGTCTCTTCGGTTTTGTCCCCAGTCTTCGCTTCCTCTTAACCTCCCGTGCTCGTTGGGATTTTGCTTCCCAAGCCCGGGGCGTTGCCAGTCCCCCCATTACCCGATCTGCCCTTGTAGCTCTTCGCCCCCCTTTGAAATAGACGGAGCACACCCCATGAAAGCGCCGGGCGCGTGTGTCCTGTCCCTCGGTCCGCCGGAGGTCGTCGGGGAAAGGGTTAACCGGGCAGCGGGGCGGGGGGAGGAGGGCCGGCCTCACACCTCTCCGGGAGACCTCGGGCGGCGGCGGCGGCGGCGGCGGCGGCGGGGCCCGGGAGGGGCGGAGGCTGGGGCTGGCCGCCTCGCCGCCTCCGCCTCGGCGAATAGCAGCGCGCTGCCCGCCCGGATTGGAGCAGCAGCATCACGCTGACCTCCGCCTGGGCTGTAAACCGAGCCGGCCGCTGCGGGCAGAGGCAGGCTCTCGGCGCCTCCGGGAAAGGCAGCCCCACGGCCGAGCTCCGCGCGGCTCGCAGGGACCCGGGCAGCGCCCCAGCCGCGGCTGCGGGGAGCGGGGGAGCCCGACGCGGGCGCGGGCGGGGAGCGTGCGTCCGTCGGCAGCAGCGGGAGGAGGGGCGGCGCCAGCCATGGCCGGGGACAGCGAGCAGACCCTGCAGAACCACCAGCAGCCCAACGGCGGCGAGCCCTTCCTGATCGGCGTCAGCGGGGGCACGGCCAGCGGCAAGGTACGGGGGGTCGCGGCGCCGCGCTCCCGGGCCCGGGCCGGGCGGCGGCGCATGTGGCGCGGCCGCGGGCCGTGTCAGTTGCTGCAGCCACCGCGTGGCCCGCGCGCCTCCGCTCCTGGCCGCGCTCCAGCGCCCAGTGTCTCCCCCCCCTCCCCACCCCCGCCTCTGCGCGGACTGCGGGCGGGGATTCCGGTCATCGCGGTCCCCCGGGGTACGCCGGCCACGGGTCGCAGGGCTGGCGCGCGCCCGCTCGCTCTTTTTCTCCGCTGCGGTAACTCGTGGCCGGGCTCCTAGGGGGAACGGGCAGAGAAAGCGGAGGCTTATTGTTTTGCGAGTCCGACGGTGGGGGGCGGGGGGAGAGGGCTTTAAGCGGGGTCGCCGGGGAGCCCCCGACGCGCCCCCTCCCCCAAGCCCCGCCTGGGGGTGGGGTGGGGTGGGGGAACTCGCCCCGCGGCGCAGCGCGGGCCGCGAGGGCGGGGCGAGCCGGGAAGCCCGACCTGGAGGGCTGCGGGAACGCGCGAGGCGGCGTCCCGGGGAGGGGAGCTCGTGTCGGGCTGGGGACTGCGGGGGTTTCTTGGGGGGAAAATCCTGAGCGCCAACTAGGTGCGGTGACATGGACCAAATGACAATACGGGCTTCCGTATGGCCAGGAGCAGAAACGTGGCCGGTTTCAATGAGAAAGTTGTTCTGGCTCCGCGCGTGCTCCTCGGTTGCAGGGGCTTTAGCGTCGTGGGCGCACGGAAGGGGGTCAGTCCTAGGGGCGTCCGACCCCCCTCAGGAGCCCGTCTTTGTTTTATCAGCCAAGCAAGAAAAAACGAGAGAAATGCTTTTTTAGCTTTACCCCGGGCCTTTCCTGCAGGTGGAGAAGGGTGGAGACCTCGCAGATGTTTCTTTCTTCGCTCCCCTTTACTGCATTTAAGATGTGGGTACTTGTTTCCTCGGCGTTTAGCAAGCTCCCATTGCGTTGGGAGCATGGGCTCCTCCTGGCGAGCCTGCGAGCCGTGGGCTGTGCGCGCCGCGTTTGGCGAGGTGGGATGCTGCCTCCCAGGGCCGGGGAGAGCGGAGCGGGGAGGCTGGTTGGCGCCATGAGGAGGGAGACACGAGGCTCTCGCGCCCCAGCCGACTCCTCCCGAGCCCCTCCTCCATTTTGGCTCCACGTTTTCCCCTCCGGGTCCCCGCGGGGGCCCAGACCCGGCAGCTGGCGCTGGGAAACTTATTTATTGATGGAGTTCATCTTGTCTCTCGCTCCCAGGGCGAGGAATCGGGCAGCTTTGAGGTCCCCAAAGTGGATGTGGCATTTGCCCCCCGGCCGAATGCGTTTTCAGGCTGCTAAATGTTCTCTGCCAGCGCTGTTGCTGGTTCTTAGAAGCAAAGGTAGAGGCCAAGCCCTTTCAGGAAGGTTTCCCTGTTCTTTTAGGATTATTCGTGCCCCCCTCTTTTGTGTAGCCTACGCCTGTTGCATGGGGCCTTTTTGTTGTTGATGGCTGCATTCCCAGCGCTCCTTCCTATATAGCACATTTCTGGCACGTAGCTCGCCCCAATCATTAACCTGAGGTTCAGTCCTCCTGGGAGGAGGGAGACTTAAACTGGCAGATGAGTGTGGCATTTAGAAACCATGTCCTTGGTAATCATCTAAATGATACCGTCACTCCAAACGTGGAAGCAGACCCTGGGCGGTGAAATAACTCCATTCTCCTTATTTTTGTGTCCATCGGTCATCACCTGGTCTCAATTGATACTCCCCGTAAGTCGTGTTACTTTTTTTTTTTTTTAATTTTGTTTAACATCTATTCATTTTTGAAAGGCAGAGACAGAGCGCGAATGGGGGAGAGGCAGAGAGAGAGCGAGACACAGAAACAGAAGTAGGCTCCAGGCTCCGAGCTCCGAGCTGTCAGCACAGAACCGGACGCGGGGCCCGAACTCACAGACCGCGAGATAATGACCTGAGCTGAAGTTGGCCATTTAACCGACTGAGCCACCCAGGCGCCCCAGTCGTGATACTTCTGTAATGTGTCCAATGGGAACTAGTAGTGAACCCGGCTCCTGGGGTTCTCATGGAGGAGGAAGATTTTAGCAACTCCGAAGAAGGAGTCTTCAAAACCAGGTTCTTGTATTTCCTCTGAAAGGACAGGTCTAGAGAGAACAAGAAGTCACACTGGAAGGGGAAAAAAAAGGAAACAGTGTAAAGCATATTGTACATCTTGGGCATTAATAAATACTGTGTCATTGTTTAAGAATATTATATCATTGTTTTGTTATTTAAAGATTTTTTTTTAACACCCATTTATTATTGAGAGACAAAAGGAGACAGAGCATGAGCAGGGGAGGGGCAGAGAGAGAGAGAGAGAGGGGGACACAGAATCCGAAGCAGGCTCAGCACAGAGCCCATGGGGCTCGAACTCACAAACCGCGAGATCATGACCTGAGTCGAAGTCGGATGCTTAACCACTGAGCCACCCAGGCACCCGTTATTTTAAAAAGCCCAAAGGAGCACTGAACTTCTGTAATTCCATATAGTAGTTCGTTTGCTGGGATTATATCTTGATTCTCTTATTCCAGGCCTTAGTGCCTTTCCTGAAAGAAATTCAGAGTATTTTTTTTAGAGGATGTGCAGCACCAACAGGCTGGACCTCCTTTGGAAGTCTGAAATCTGCACATAGTTGTGCAAGAGGATCTGGAAGCAAGATTGGTCCTCCGCTTCCTCGGGTATTTATTATGTGTCTGTTAAAAGGATTTGGGAAAGGCAAAGGGTCTCAGAACATCATCAAAAATGACAGTTTAGAGCCAGGAGGAACCTCAGAGTCCAGTCCCTGGAGCCCAACACTTAGTCTCATCACTTCTAGAATAGAAAAATGTATCCATGTGATGTACTTAGCGGCAGACCCAGTTCTGGACTGATGCTGGTTGATCCCCGCTGTTGCCTCGTTAAGAAAGAATTGACTGAGGACGAAGAGTAAGACTAAGGTGGGGGGGGTGGGGTGGGGTGGGAAACACATGTTTACAACCTTCGCCTTGGAAAGGGGCTGCGGGGAAATGGCCGTGGACTGGTTTCCAAAGGGAAATGGAAAGGCAGATTGCTCTGTACTCTTGGCCCAGCCCTGTAGGTCTTGGTTGTTCCCCCCTCCTGCACCCCTCCTTTATAAGAAACATCAACTCCCTGTTCAGCTTCTCTTGAGGGCTCAGATTTGTCTCTGTTGTGGCCGCCCTAAGTACAAAAATTGTGTCTCAGACTAAGTTATTTTGGTTGTACAAGGCAAAAAAAAAAAAAAACAAAAAAAAAACAAGTGATTGCAGTTCCATCTATCACACTTTTTAGTTTGTTTTATAAATGACGACGAATCAGAACTTGCGAGTAAGCTTTGCCAGGCTGACATGGTGAGTCATTGTTAAAGACTCACGGTAAAATTGTGGTGGGTTGAGGAGGTTATTCTGACCTATGTTACCCAGATTCTCCTGCTTTCCTCCGAAAGGACAGGTCTAGATGAGCAAGAAGTCACACAGGAAGAGGGGAAAAAAAAAAAAAGCCTCAACTTCTCTGCCCACATATATGTCCCTGACCGTAGATGCCATTCTGTCTTTTTTCAGTGGTTTCTTCCTTGACCAATTAAAGTCGCTTCTCAATGGCCGCCATCAGAGTGGGCTTCTTTGCCTATAGCTCTGATTATGTCACTCTCCTTTTTGGAAATCGTGGACTACTCTCCGTTGCCCAGACTACTGGTCAAATATTTCAGCCTAGTGCAGATCCCCTAATGTGGTCCCAGACTCTCTTTTTCCCCTCTTCTCCCCCAGCCACGTGCACAGACAGACACACGCACGGAACCTCTTTCACTTAAACTTTTGCTTAGGATCTTCTCTGGAATGGCCTCTAATCCTTTTAAGCCTTCAGTTCTGTAAATAACTTCCTCCAGGGGACTTTGTTATTCATTTCCTTAATCAGAATTGTTTTTTTTTTGTCTCCCGAGCTTCCATAGTCTTACCGACATTTTGCCTTGGCGGCTGGCTGTTTGTTGACTGCTTGTTGACTGCCTCCCCCACTGCACTAGAAGTTCTGTGAGAGCATCTCGAGTAGTTGGGCCTTCACGTCCCCGTCAGTGTTTAGTACGGTGCTGCTGTTTGGTGTTAGGTGTTCATTGAGCTGCGTTACGCAGACCAAGACTTGTAATTATCCTTTGTTATTTGATTCATAAGACTATTTGAATTAGGATCTGGAGCCACAGTTGAAACCACGTTTACCTCTGTGATGCATGTTGTAACGACCAAACTCTAAAAAAAGCTCCCTGAACCCTAATGCATTGGTATTGCTTAACCAGAGCCTAGCATTTATTTAGTATGCACTAAATAAGTATTTGTTGAATGAAGGTCATTTTGCAGAATACCGTATTAAGTGCTTCTTTTGTTGTTTGTTTATTTTTGAGAGAGAGAGAGAGCACATTCATGTAAGTGGGGGAAGGGGCAGAGAGAGAGGGGGACAGCGGAGAGCCCGATGTGGGGCTCGAACTGGCGAACGGTGAGATCATGACCTGCCTGAGCCGAGGTCAGACGCGCCACGGATTGAGCCACCCAGCCACCCCTGTATTAAGTGCTTTCGAGGAGAAGTTGGGATGTGAGGATATGTGAGAGAAAGTCTATCAGTATTTTGCAGTTGAATGTTGCTTAAACCACTTTTACAATGAAGCCAGATTCTCTTTTTCTTGTTTTGTTTTTTTAAGATTTTATTCATTTCTTTTTTTTTTTCAGCGTGTTTTTATTTTTTTTTTATTTTTTTTTTATTTTTGGGACAGAGAGAGACAGAGCATGAACGGGGGAGGGGCAGAGAGAGAGGGAGACACAGAATCGGAAACAGGCTCCAGGCTCCAAGCCATCCGCCCAGAGCCCGACGCGGGACTCGAACTCACGGACCGCGAGATCATGACCTGGCTGAAGTGGGACGCTTAACCGACTGCGCCACCCAGGCGCCCCCTCATTTCTTAAAGTAACCTCTACTGCGAACGTGGGGCTGAAACCTACAAGCCGAGGTCGAGTGCTGCACCGGCTGAGCCAGCCTGGTGCCCCGCCCCCGCCCAAGCCAGTTCATCTGTAAAGCATTTGATTTGCTCTCCATTTGAAGTCAGGCAGGCGGCTGTCTTCCCTGTTGATGGGAAACAAGGGAAGACATGAGGTTAGGAGAGTTTTTGACTTGACTGACGGTGGCTAGTAAGGGACACAGCTTGGATCGGAGTCCGGATTTCCCCTTTCCTAGATCCGTGTCTGTTCTGAGCTATCTTCCTAAGCAGCAAGGAGGTTGGTCTGACTGTGTGTGAGTAACACAGACCAAGAGGGCAAACGGCAGTGCCCTCAGAGGTCTGGGCTGTCACCTCCCCTTAGCTCGACCATGACTCATCTGCTTTTGGAGCATCTGGAATGTGCCGTGGGGCCTGCATCCCCTTGATTCCATCACCCTGTTCCTGGACCCTTCAGCGCCTGTGCCCCTCCCACTGGGCTGCTCACTCCGCACCCTCCCTTCTGTTAGGTTCTCCCAGAATTCCGGGGACTGGGTTGGTCCCACTGGCTTTCTCAGAGCTGGCACTGTGTGCGTTGTGCCGCCCCAAACTGCTGCCGTGGCCATCAACGAACGCCTGGCGCAATGTGGCTCTGCTGGCCTCCTGCCCCTCTCCCCTTTGCTCTCTGTGTTGCAGCCACACAGGCTGCACCCCACCCCTGGCTTTCCCTCTGCCCGCTGACGTTGTTGGTTGTGCCAGCGCCCACCACGGAGCCCGGTAGAGGAAAGGAGACCTAGCAGGTCTTGAGGGCTCCTGTGTGTTCCTCTCGTGCCGCCTGCCCGTTGTCCCCAGCTGTGCCTGTGTGGTCAGCTGCCTTCCTTTTCCTTCCTTGCTTGAATGTCTTTGAAGTGTGGCTTCTGATGCACACTCTCTGTGGTCACCTGACTCCGGCTGGCTCGGTGGCCCTTGCTGAGATCTTTTGCCTGATGTCCTTGTTTCTTTGTTGGGTGTTGCTTTCACAAAGTTCTGTGCTGGGGACAGATTGTGTTGGGAAGTTTCCCTGTTGAGGACCTGGTCTTTGTTGCTGGTGGGGTCTGAGACGGTGCTGTTGGACTACTCAAGATCTCTGAGGTCTTTTAGGTGTGGGTCTCCGTGTTTTAAGCCAGTGGAAAAGCTTGGAGGGGGTACCCTGTGTGTGTGTGTGTGTGTGTGTGTGTGTGTGTGTGCACGCGCGCACGCGTTCAGGTGTGTTTTCGTGTCCATTAAACCACTATTTAAAAATTTATTTTATTTTATTCATTTTTTATTTAATTTTAATTTTTATTCTTTACTTTTTTTTAACATTTTATTTATTTTCGAGAGAGAGAGACAGAGTGCGAGCAGAGGAGGGGCAGAGAGAGAGGGAGACATGGAATCCGAAGCAGGCTCCGGGCTATGAGCTGTCAGCACAGAGCCCAACATGGGGCTCAAACCCACAAACTGTGAGATAGTGACCTGAGCTGAAGTCCGATGCTTAACTGACCGGGCCACCCTGGCGCCCCTATTTTTTTTTTTTTTTAAATTTTAATTAATATCATCAAATCACTTTTATCAGTAAGCCAGCTTACTAAAGCATTTGACCATCTCTTTTTCATGATGTATCGTGTATATGTATATATGAATTACATGAACATAATCTCTATAAAACACAAAAATAAGAGCTATAAAACAAAAATGATATAAAGAGTTAAAATGATGGTTTCTTTATTTTTCATTTTTTTAAATGTTTATTTTTGGGGGGGGGAGAGAGAGAGAGAGAGAGAGAGAGAGAGAGAGAGAGAGAGAGAGACAGAGCATGAGCAGGGGAGGGGCAGAGAGAAAGGGAGACACAGAATCTGAGGCAGGCTCCAGGCTCTGAGCTGTCAGCACAGAGCCCGACACATGGCTAGAACCCATGAACTGTGAGATCATGACCTGAGCCAAAGTTGAGTGCTTAACCGACTGAGCCACCCAGGCGCCCCAAAACGATGGTTTCTTTAAAGGTATGAAACCTTTTGATTTTACTAAGATATTTTTTATTTGTGACTAAAGAGTGTTTTATTTTTAAAAATCTTGTTTCACACGTGGTGACTCATGGATGTTGGATGATCTTGGTGATATTAGTCTTGGTGACTACAAGGCTGAATGAAGGTTTGGTTCTAAGTTTAGTCTTTTGAATGCTGATTAAAAGACCATCCTATTTGAAAAAGTTACCTCCTTCAAAGATCCAAGAACAAGAAAGTCCCCGTTTGCAGTGTTTACCAAATCACAATAGTCCCCTCCCCCAAAACCCAACGAGAAAATTTTCACCTTTGTGCATCAGCTGTTTTTGCAAACCAAGGTGCTTCATTAACTAGTTGAATTCAAACTCCACTGAAAATCCTTACCTGGAGTATTTTACAAGTTCTTACAAGTTTCTGTTTACAGGTGCACACATAGTTTTTGGCAACAGTGTTGCTTAACAGTGGAAACATTTTCGAATCTCTTTACCAGATAATTGGATCGTTTACTTTTAATAGATGTATTTCTTTGCCTTCAATCCTACATAAAACAAGTCCAAGTTTATTTTTGAAAGAGCAGGATTTCTAAATGAACAAGTAACTGCAAAGATCGCATGAAAATGATAAGACAGGAGTGTCTAAAAGACCAGAGAAAAGGTGTAACAGCTGTCAGGTGTTGACAGAAAGTAACTAATCAGTGGGGCACTTGGGTGGCTCAGTGGCCATCCAGCCCTGTGTTGAGCTGCCAGCAGGAGCCTGCTTGGGATTCGTTCTCTCTCCGTCTCTGTCCCTCTCCCTTCCCCTCTGCCCCTCCCCTGCCCATGTGCAGGCTCACTCTCTCCCTCTCTCTCCAAAAAAACAAAAACAAAACCAAAAACAAACCAAACTAATGGGTGTTCAGGTCACATGCATGCAAGAGTTAAGCGAACATGAAAGTTCATACAGAGAAAGCCAAAGTAGTTACAATAAAAAAATTACCATCAATAGGCTACTTAACATAATAACCTGAAAAGTCTGAAGAATCCTAGAAAGCATTGAACCTTTGGGCCTCTCCTAAGCAGTAATTGGATTACATGGGGGGGGGGGGGCAGGGGCATTGGTTCTAAAATGGATCACGCATGCTTTGAGAATTTTGAATGATGATAGGAGACAGTAAGGCAAAAAAAAAAAAAATAAATATCAGTTTGCTTTGTTACCTGGCTATTAAAAATGGTCTTTCCATAGTGTAAGAAAAAAAGTAGTTATTTCCGCATGGTCACAGCCTATGAAACCGCAGGAGAAGTGTCTAGAGTGTCTCTGAACCTCCCGATACTTCCTGTAGTAACCTTGAGTACCCTGTGGAGCAGGTGGCCTGCAGTTTTATTCCTGCCCCATGTGGTCCCCCACCTCATAGAAGGTTCTGCCACATGCCCTTTGTGTGACTTGTAGAAACGGTATCCTAGGACTTGTATAAGACGCGGTAGAAGCATAAGAGTTTTATGTGTGCAGGTGAAGTAGGGTTGTGCTGCTTTAGTGCTTTAATCGGCGTGTGAGTATGCCATCTTGTCTGAAATGTTGGCCTTTCCCCACCTTAGCTGAAGGGCCATTCTGTCCTGTCTCAACACACACCCCCTGCCTGTCCTCTAGGAAGCCGCGGGTTCTGCAGGTGTCGCCAGGAATGCCTCCTTCCCCAACAGTGGAGGGTGAGCCCTGTCTGCCTTGTGCGGGTTGGTGGGTCTCAGGCTATAGAGAGAGAGCTTGTAGCATGCAATGCTAAGAGCCCTGACTTGTGATTGGGACTCTGGTCTTCAAACATGTTTGCATCCTTAACTGCTATGAGAAGCTTTGGAGAATTCTTTATCCCATTGCATCTATATATTTTTAAATTTATTTATTTCTTTTGAGAAATAGAGAGAGAGAGCGAGAGAGCGTGAGCAGGGGAGGGGCAGAGAGAGAATCCCAAGCAGGCTCCATACTGTCAGCACAGAGCCCAATGTGGAGCTCGATCTCATGAACCTCGAGATTCTGACGTAAGCCAAAATCAGGAGTCGGCTGCTTCACCGACTGAACCACCCAGGCTCTCCTCCCGCTGCTTATTTTTTGACACCAGTTTTCTTTCATCATGAGTAAAGAGTAGCAAAGGATGTATTTCTGATGTATTGTAAATAGTGACATTCTAAAATTTCTGATGTTATAAATATTGACATTCTGAAATAATAATTGTTTCGTTCTTTAAAGTGTATCTAGTGGGCTTCTAAATACTGGAGTAATTTGGCCTATTGTCATCCATTAAAAATATAGATGAATAAGCTCATATTCGAGTCGGAAAGCTTCATTTTTTTTTTTCTCCTTGAAATTATTTCAGTTCCACTTTTCCCACAAAATGTTAACTTAATTTCATCTATTTTTATTCTTAAATCTTTTATTGATCATTCTATCATCTTTTTTAATGTTTATTTTTGAGAGAGAGTGCACGTGTGTGCGTATGCACACATGGGGGAGGGGCAGAGACAGACGGAAACACAGAATCGGAAGCAGGCTCCGGGCTCTGAGCCATCGGCACAGAGCCCGACGCGGGGCTCGAACTCACAAGCGGTGAGATCATGACCTGAGCCGAAGTTGGACACTCAACCCACTGAGCCACCCAGGCACCCCGATTATTCTGTCATCCTTATGCGACAAAATGTATGTGCACACTGGAAGGTTTTTTCTATTCTTAGAAATCTCAGCATTAATTTCTTTCAGATTATGTTACTGTGGTTATTGTCATAAGTTAATCAGAACAAGTAGATACCCACTTTGATACATACTTAAGCGAAAAAGGTAGAATTTTGTTGGAAAGCAACTCGATGGTTATAGCCTGTATCGGGGTGGGTTATTACTGTTTAAGGCTACAATAAGATTTTTCTCTTGTATAGATAGAAACTTTGAGAAGTGCTGTTGACATAACTAGATGGGAATGGAAAGGCTTTTGTTCTATCAAGGTCGCTCAGTTTTTACATTCCAAAGTATGTGTCAGAATCCAATGTATTTAAAAAAAATTTTTTTTATATTTATGCATTTTTGACAGAGAGAGAGAGAGAGAGACCCAGAATCTGAAACAGGCTCCAGGCTCTGAGCCGTCAGCACAGAGCCCGACGCGGGGCTCGAACTCACGGACCGCGAGATCGTGACCTGAGCTGAAGTCGGCTGCTCAGCCGACTGAGCTACCCAGGCGCCCCAGAATCCAGTGTAGTTTTATGAGTCAACCAGCTTGCCATTCACCTCCTTTAATTTTGTCAAAGACAGAAAACTGGAGACCTTCAGACTTGTAAAAGGACTTATTACCCAATCATCAGACCATTCATTTTTCGGTATCGGCACTCGTATTTCATGTTGCCCCTTTGTTTGGCCACTGATTTAGGGATTGTGGGTTCCAGCCCAGCTTTGCCAGTTGCTTACTGGGTATCTGGATTTTCATCTACAGGAAAGGCTCTCCTTTCATCCCTTAACATCTTTCAATTCTGTAGCTAGCCTCGAGTGTTCTTGAATTGTTCTCTCACAACTGGTCACACTTACCAAGTACTTCTCCCACCCACACCTGCATAATGTGGTTGGCATTTGTGACCTTCTGGGGTGGGGGGGGGAGTCCTGAGAAACTGGTATTCCCTGCCACTTGCCAACATTCACTTCAACTGGGTATTAACTGGGTTTCCCGTAGATCCTGTGACCCTGTATCTTGCTCTCATAGATGTTGTTGCTTTTCCTAGCATCCCTCCCTCCCGGTACCTTCCTCTTCCTTACCTGGCTAACCCCTGCTCATCTTTCTGTAGGCGTCCTGTCATGGTCTTTCTTGGGAAGTCCTCTCAGGCATGATTGAGTGTCCCTCCTCTGTGTTGCTAAAGCATCAGTCATAGGATGTCCCCCATTCTGTGTTGCCCTTGCTCATTTAAGTCTGTCTTCCTCTCTCCACTGCTGTCTCAGGGACTGTTTCTCCTCACTGTCGCCTGAGGCTCACACACGGGCTAAAACTAAAACCAGTCTAGGTAGGTTCTCCGTACATATTTGTTGAATAGGCAAATATTAAGGGCCTCTTTTTCACAATCCTTGACATTTTCGCTTGGGATCTCAACAGGAACCTCAGTATGGCCAACGTTTAACTCCCGATCTTCCCCTCACATGGGTTCAGCCTGCAGCTCTTCTGCATCTCAGCTGATGACAGCCTTCCTCCTTGTGGTTGCTCTGACCTAAACCGTGGAGTCATTCTGGACTACCATCTTTCATTTGCACCCAGTCCGTTAAGAAATCTTGTTGGCCCTACCATTAAAGCGTGTCCTCAGTCTGCCCCTGTGCACCTCCACCGCTTCCCTCCGGGTCCAAGCCACCAACGTCTTGGGGTTGGGCCATTGCAGTAGTATCCTAGCCCCTCTCCCTGTCCGGCCTCTGTCCTTGTGCATTCCGTTCTCGTGGCGGCCAGTGATCCCGTCCAAGTAGAAGGCTGGATGATAATTTCCCTGCTCTGCTTAGAACCCCGAAGTAGCTTCCCATTTCACTCGCAGTAGAAGCCACAGTCCTTGCAGAGACCCGCAAGTCCCCAAGATGGGCTCTGCACTGGCTGTTCTTTCTGCCAGGGTAGCACTTCTCTCAGAGATCAGCGTGGTTAGCTCTCTCACCTCCTCATGGTCCCGTTGTTTAAAACTGCACCCTGTAGGCACTCAGTTACAGAAAAACCTTGGTTGGCGAGCATAGCTCGTTCCAGAAGCATGCTTGGCATCCAAAGCACTCATCTATCAAGGCGAATTTCAAGAACCGCTGGCTCAGCGGTGATCATGTGATGTTCGGCGTCACAAATGACAAGACCCCGCTTGTTTCTCAAGTTAAACTTTGGTAGAAATGATTGCTTGTCGGGGCGCCTGGGTGGCGCAGTCGGTTAAGCGTCCGACCTCAGCCAGGTCACGATCTCACAGTCCGTGAGTTCGAGCCCCGCGTCGGGCTCTGGGCTGATGGCTCAGAGCCTGGAGCCTGTTTCCGATTCTGGGTCTCCCTCTCTCTCTGCCCCTCCCCCGTTCATGCTCTGTCTCTCTCTGTCCCCAAAAAAATAATAAAATAAACGTTGAAAAAAAAAAATTAAAAAAAATGATTGCTTGCCTTGGGGAACACTCCCAGAGCAAGTTATAATCCAAGGTTTTACTGTACTTTTTGGATAAATGGTTGAAGAATTCATTACGTGTTTGCTAGGTTGCCTCGTCTAATACTAGTTTTCAGCATTTAAACCTGGTTGCTTTGGCTTTTGCTGGGAGATGTGGATAGTTGTTCCTTGACTGTTCGCATTTGTCCTTCCTTGTGAGGTCCCTTTACCTGGGTAGGATGATGACTAGTACCTTGTCCGTCACAGAGCTCAGTGTAGGGGTACAGGCTAGATGGCTTAGGTGCCTGTTTACGGGTGCATTTTTATTTATTGTTTTAAACTTTGTTTTGAGAGACAGAGTGGGGGAGAGGGACGGAGGGAGAGAGAGAGAATCCCAAGCTGGCTGCACGTTATCAGTGCAGAGCAGGACGTGGGGCTCGAACCCACAAACCGTGAGATCGTGACCTGAGCCGAAACCAAGAGTTGGACGCTAAATCGGCTGAGCCGCCCAGGGGCCTGATTTTGAATTTTTTTTTTTTTTTTTTAATTTAAAGTCTATTTGCTTTGAGATAGAGTGGGGGAGGGGCAGAGAGAGACTCAAGCTGGCTCTGCACCAGCGACGTGGAGCAGACCTGGGGCTCGAAGGGGCTCGAACTCCCGAACCGCGAGATCCTGACCTGAACTGAAGCCAACAGTCAAGACTCTTAAGCAACTGAGCCACCGAGGCGGCCTCAATGGTGCATTTTTAAAAAATACCAAATCAGCTGGAGGGTAACCTTCACATCTTGTCAGATTCTTATTAGGAATGACACCTTATTTTGTTTGAGTCGATGCTTGTGGATGTGAACTGGGTCTTTATTTTAACTCGAGAAATGCTGGAAGAGTAGCTCTTTGAAGCCAAAGTGGTTATCTTCCCTATCTTAGGGGGAGACCGAGCCATCGTCTTCGGAGAAAAGCTGTCTTGGCTTTGGGCAGCCTGCGTTAGTCTGAATAACCGGCCTTTTGTAGCTTGGATTGGAGCCAGGAAAGTGCTGAGCAGAGCTTTGGGTGAGGGCATGTCAGCCTTTTGGCTTCTGAGTTTAGTGTGGCTTGTAGGGAACCCGATGCATCCTTGTCGAGACGTAGAGAGTTGACACGGCACAGCCGCCTTCCAAAGCTGTCGTCCCTTTGGGATTATGGATGTTCTTTCATCAACACAGATGCTATATAATTATATGTATTATAAACTTTAGTTTCTGCTGTACAACAGCAGTGTTAAGATCTGAGATGCTTATAGATACTTTTTTAATGTTTTAAGTCTACTTATTTCTTTGAGAGCGAGAACGACAGAACCAGTGGGGGAGGGGCAGAGAGAGAGAGAGAGAGAGAGAGAGAGAGAGAGAGAGGGACAAGGATCCAAAGCAGGCTCTGCGCTGACAGCAGGGAGCCCGACGTGGAGCTCGAACTTAAGAGCTGTGAGATCGTGACCTGAGCTAAAGTCAGATGTTTAACTGGCTGAGCCACCCAGGTGCCCCATGAGATGCCTGTATTTAAAACGTTTTCTTTTTTTGATAAAAGAACCACAAACCCTGTAGACTGGACTAGTTATGGTCTTTACTGCTGAGGTAAATTCATGATAGGATTGGTCATGAGAAGTAGTTCTGAGCAGGAATAGAACTCAGAACCCAGGGCATATATCCAGGGGGCTAGGGGTGGCCCTGCCTCGTTTGTGTGGCTCGTGGGTTGGCATCTCTGACGACAGGTGCCTAGGAATCAGTGGACAGTTATTGAAGCAGCTATGGAATGACTGTCCTTTGTCTTTGTGGGGGTTTCTGAGGTGTTTCTTTTTTTTTCTTAAGGTTTATTTTTGAGAGAGAGAGAGAGACAGAGTGCAAACAGGGGAGGGGCAGAGAGAGAGGGAACCACGGAATCCGAAGCAGGCTCCAGGCTCCGAGCTGTCAGCACACAGCCCAACGTGGAGCCCGAACTCATGAGCCTTGGTGATGACCTGAGCCGAAGTTGGAGGCTTAACTGACTGAGCCACCCAGGTGTCCCTAGGGCGTGTTTCTATTGTGTGGCATATTGGTCGTCTGAGAAACTTTCTTCGTGAGTTGAATTTGGTGAGGAGATTGGCCAAGGGCCCTGCTGTTTAGGGTGAGGCATATCTCCTGAGGACCTGTTGATTTTTCTACTGAGGCAAAACATACTATTTTGACTAGTCAGTGGCTTTATTTTTCTCCGCTTCCTTGGTAGAGAGGGTAAATATTTGAAAACAGAATGAACAGAATAGCATTTGACACATAGTATTAAACACTGAGAGGCGGTGAATACTCTTGAATACTCTCAGTGAATACTCTCTTTAAGCAAGAGAGGCCTCTTCTGGAAGAAAAGGCAAGCAGGGGGTGCTTTCCTTGGCTGACTTTGAAGGACACAGCTGAGTGCACGCGGGATTGGCCCTTTGGTCTCTAGAAGCTATGATCAGGAGAGGTCATGCTTGAGGTGGAAAAGCTTGCATTTCTAGACATTTCTAGACATTTCTGGACATTTCTGGACATTTCTGGATGTGTCCTCTAAGAAGACCTAAATCCCAGGCCTGCCCTGAGGCTCCTTTTACAGGTCTTAGTGGGGATTAAAGTCTTTACGGTTGATAGACTCGAGGCTTTATGAGGTCTCTTCTTCAAGCAAGGATTGGAGCGCAGCTCCCTGGTTTCTTCTGGAAAGTGCTTTCCCGCTGCAAGGCCAGACAGCTTCGTGGGGTGCAACAGACACAGCCATGCTCATGTTAACATCCCAGCTCAACCACTCCTCATCTGTGTCTTCTGAACCCGTTTGTACATCTGGGAAGAGCAGGTTATGTCTGCTTTGGAGGATTGCTGGTAGGATGTGAGGAGAAAATGCACGCAGGGGGGGTTATCCGTGGCGGCGTTTCTGCAGCGGCCGGAACCCGTGACTCGTGCCCTGTGCTGCTGTCTGCCCACTTCCAACCAGCCCAGCTTCCTGGACGTGTGAGCCCGATGTGTCCAGGTGTGGTGGCACGGATGGCGATGGGGCCAGTTTGATTTCCATTTACTGATGTGATGTGATTTGCTTCCCTGCGGATCAGGTTCCCCAAAGGGTCAGATGCTGGCCACTCCCTCCCGCAGGCCACCTTTCAGTCATCCTGTTCTCTCGTTGCCGCAGGCCTCAGTGGTCCTTTCCTGCCGTTGTCAAGTTGGACCTCTTCTTGAAAAGATTTGGGCGGACTTGTCTCACAATGGGTGGTTACAGGGGAAGAAAAAGCAGCTTACTGACATTCCTTTTAAAAACTCTTCTAGGGGTGCCTGCGTGGCTCAGTCGGTTAAGCGACCGACCCTTGGTTTCCGCTCAGGTCATGATCTCATGGTTTGTGAGTTTGAGCCCCGTGTCGGGTTCTGGAATGACAGTGGGGAGCCTGCTTGGGATTCTCTCTCTCTCTCTGCCCCTCACCCACTCATGCTCTCTCTCTCTCAAAATAAATTAATAAACTTAAGGAAAAAAAACCCCCTTCTATTTAAAAATAGAACCCGTGGGGGGCCTCTGGGTGGCTCAGTCAGTTAAGCATCCGACTTGGGCTCAGGTCATGACCTCACGGTTCGTGAGTTCGAGCCCCGCATCGGGCTCTGTGCTGACAGCTCGGAGCCTGGAGCCTGCTTCGGATGCTGTGTCTCCCTCTCTCTCTGCCCCTCCCCTGCTCGCGCTCCGTCTCCCTCTCAAAAGTAAACATTAAGAAAAAGTAACAACGAAAAGAAGAACCCGTGGGAAAGCATACACGTTTTGTATGGCTCAGTGGACCCACCCGTGGAGATCCCCACCGAGTCAAGGAGCAGCATGCGACCAGCACATTGTCAGCCTCCCTACCTCTTCCGTCAGCGATTTGATGACTTTAGTAGAGACAAGGCATGTTGTATAGCTGGCGGGTTACCAAGACTTGTGTGGCTCTGGGAACTTGGTCTTGCGTAGAAGATACGTCGTCAAAAACATTTCAGCCCTCGTGTGTCTAGCAAAATCCTACCGCTCCTCAGATCCAGATCACAACTGTCTCCCAAAGCATGTACCCTTGTCTACCCCCGAGAGAGCAGGTCACGTCTTCCGTTCATTTCCTTCATCCAGCAAACGCTCGCTGGTTCCTTACAAAGTGCCAGGCACTCCGGCAGGTGCTGGGAACGTAAGAGTGCGTTAGAAAAAGCCCTTGACCTCACGGAGCTGACGCGTCTAGGTCTGACTCATCTCTGCTAACCCAGTGCCTCGCATAGTCCTTTAATAAATGCCTGCCAGACCAAACGAAATTTCCTTTTCTTTCCTTTTTTTTTTTTAATATGAAATTTATTGTCAAATTGGTTTCCATACAACACCCAGTGCTCATCCCAACAGGTGCCCTCCTCAATGCCCATCACCCACCCTCTTCTCCCTCCCACCCCCCATCAACCCTCAGTTTGTTCTCAGTTTTTAAAAAAAATTTTTTTTTTTAATGTTTATTTATTTTTGAGACAGAGAGACAAAGCATGAACGGGGGAGGGTCAGAGAGAGGGAGACACAGAATCCGAAACAGGCTCCAGGCTCTGA
The DNA here is from genome assembly GCF_022837055.1 of Prionailurus viverrinus. NCBI lineage: Eukaryota > Metazoa > Chordata > Mammalia > Carnivora > Felidae > Prionailurus > Prionailurus viverrinus. Next base: position 57,666,233 of record NC_062577.1, on the reverse strand, counting down.
GCTGTCAGCACAGAGCTCGGCGCGGGGCTCGAACTCACGGACCGCGAGATCATGACCTGAGCCGAAGTCGGCCGCTTAACTGACTGAGCCACCCAGGCGCCCCATTTTGTTCTCAGTTTTTAAGAGTCTCTTATGGTTTGGCTCTCTCCCTCTCTCTTTATTTATTTATTTATTTAAAAAAAAAAAAAATTTTTTTTTTTTCAAACGTTTATTTATTTTTGGGACAGAGAGGCAGAGCATGAATGGGGGAGGGGCAGAGAGAGAGGGAGACACAGAATCGGAAGCAGGCTCCAGGCTCTGAGCCATCAGCCCAGAGCCCGACGTGGGGCTCGAACTCCCGGACCGGGAGATCGTGACCTGGCTGAAGTCGGACGCTTAACCGACTGCGCCACCCAGGCGCCCCTCTCTTTATTTATTTTTTTCCTTCCCCTCCCCCATGGTCTTCTGGTAAGTTTCTTAGGATCCACATAAGAGTGAAAACATACGGTATCTGTCTTTCTCTGGATGACTTATTTCACTTAGCATAACACTCTCCAGTTCCATCCACGTTGCTACAAAAGGCCATATTTCATTCTTTCTCATTGCCAAGTAGTATTCCATTGTGTATATAAACCACAATTTCTTTATACATTCATCAGTTGATGGACATTTAGGCTCCTTCCATAATTTGGCTATAAACTGCTATAAGTGCTGCTATAAACATTGGGGTACAAGTGCCCCTATGCATCAGCACTCCTGCATCCCTTGGGTAAATTCCTAGCAGTGCTATTGCTGGATATAGGGTAGATCTATTTTTAATTTTTTGAGGAACCTCCACACTGTTTACCAGAGCGGCTGCACCAGTTTGCTTTCCCATCCTTTACTTTCCTGTAGCATTCACGCTCCTCTATCGTGGTCGGCTGGCGGGTCTCCGATTTCTGGATTCCAGGACCCTGGAACGCAGGCCGTCCACCTTTGCATCCTTAGCCTTGTGCAGAGAAAGGACTTCATGCCGATTATTGAAGGCGTGACAAGTGGCATGTAAGTGGGGGGAGTCAGTAAATGCTGTCAGAGGTCAAAAGGAGTTGGAACGTGTTAACGGGCTAGGGTTAAGCTCTTCTTGCCAAAGTCACCCGTAGTCCCCAAGTCCTCTTAAAGCTACTGATCCTTTATCTTGCTTTCCTGTAACATTTGACAAGGACCATTTCTTCCAGGGAACCTTGTTTCACTGCCCTTGGCTGGCTTCCCACCTCTCTCGCTATTATTTCTCAGCCAACTGCCTGGGTTCCTTTCTACCCGTGAATGCGTCCTGCCTCAGGACCCCCTGCTTGGACCCGTGGTCCTCGCCCTCTCTGTCTCTGTATCCTCTGTTTGGCAGTGACTCCCAGGTTATTTCCTGTCCTGAGTCCTTTCCTGGGCTCCTTCCCCATTCATTCAGCAGTAAGAGGCGACCTCACTTGGTGCCATCCACAGACCTGCACTTCTGTGTTTTCTGTGCACACGAAGGCACGGGACAGAAACCCCGCGTCACCTCTGCCACGGTCCAGGTAGCGCTCCCGTGTCCTCGCTCATCCAGCCGGCCCCCCGGAGGGTCCGATCAGTTTTACTTTGTCCTGAAATTACCTTCTCCTCCCTGCATCCATCATTTCTTGCCTGGATAACTCTCCAGTGGCCGGTTTCCCAGCTGCCCATCTGGACCTTTTCCAAAACATTCTCCACATTGCTGTTGGAGCAATCTTTTAGGGGAAGAAAAATGCGGCTGTGATCAAGTCTGTCGCTCCCCTAACATTCTTTGGTGGTTCTCCTTTCATCTTCAGGCTTGTCGTCCACACTGCCTCCCCCCGGAGCCGGCCAGCGTAGTCCCTCCAGCCTTCCTTCCTGCCGCCCTCCATATGCCATCCTGTCCCTTCGCAAACTCATTGTCTGCTCCTTCCTGTTCCCAGATCTCAGAGCACTCACTTCCATTCCTCTGGACGTGTTGCTGCTTCTGCTCCCCATGTTGTCACCTCGTCTTTTGTCTGGTCACTTCAAAGCCCGAGGAGGTGTCTGTCAGTCCCCTGCAGTCTGAACTGAGGCTTCTGTCCTATGTCTTCCTCCCTCCAGCACCCCGTGTTGCTGTCCACTGCCTGTCTTTCCAGTAGACTGTGGGTTTTAAGAGCAGTGATTTCTCTCTGTACCCAGGGTGCTTAGAAGATCACAGGTGCCGGGGCACCGGGGTGGCTCAGCTGGTTGAGCCTCCAGCTCTTGACTTCGGCTCAGGTCATGATCTCATGGTTCGTGAGCTCAAGCCCCAAATCAGGCTCTGTGCCGACAGTGCAGAGCCTGCTTGGGATTCTCTTTCTCTCTCTCTCTGTCTCTCTCTTTCTCTCTTTCTCTCTCTCTTTCTCTCTTTCTCTCTTTCTCTCTCTCTTTCTCTCTTTCTCTCTCTCTTTCTCTCCCCCCCCCCTTCTCCCACTCATATTCTTTCCCTCTCAAAATAAAAATACTTTAAAAAAAAAGAAGAAAATCATAGGTGCTCAAAGATACTGGAGGGAGTGTAAAGGAGGTATTTTTCTTGCTACGAGTGTGGGATTGGGTTACATATGGGGTTCATCTGGCCTATTTATTTATTTATTTATTTATTTATTAACATGTATTTATTTTTGAGAGACTGAGGCACAGCGTGAGCAGGGGAGGGGCAGAGAGAGAGGGAGACACAGAACCTGAAGCAGCCTCCAGGCTCTGAGCCGTCAGCACAGAGCCCGACGCGGGGCTCGAACCCACAAACCGCGAGATGATGACCTGAGCTGAAGTCAGATGCTTAACCGACTGAGCCACCCGGGCGCCCTGTCATCTGGCTTCTTTGTTTTCTTTCATCTGAATTTGAGATCTGAAAAGTTAACCTCACATGTATAGTTCCGGGCTGACAATGCTCCCCATCTCCATGGTGGTTGCTCTGCACAGAGCTGAACGTTAGGCTAGTGTTGGTGAGAAGTGTTCGTGCAGGAGGCACACTTGTTTACATCGGGAACAGTTTGCCCTCTGTCCTTCCTGCCCTGTGAGTTGGGCCCGGGGAGTGTGTAGGTGTGTGGATGGTGAAGGGGGTAGGCATGGCCGGAGGGATGGTAGACGGTCACTGTTGCTTTGGAACACAGGACCAGTGCAGAAAACTTTGACCTTGTGAGATTAAAAACTGTTAGGTCATGTGGACGGTTCTTGTAAATTAAGTGTGGAAAAGCCAGCTTTAAATGGACCCTGCGTTTATATCAACAACCACATTGCTATTGAGCTCTCGGCAAATGTTTGAATTGAGGTGTTTTGAGGGGTGGCACAGATTTTTAATGTATTAAAAATAACTTTTATCATGCTTTACCATGTTTTCCAGACGGATACATGCTCTTGCAAAACACTAACATAATACTGGTGGAGCCCCTCTGCATTCCACTGCCTTATTTTATTTTCTTGTTATCATTTAATGACATCTTTATACCTATGTGTGTGTGTTTTAATGTTTATCTATTTTTGAGAGAGCGAGACAGAGTGTGAGCAGGGGAGGGGCAGAGAGAGAGGGAGACACAGAATCCGAAGCAGGCTCCAGGCTCCAAGCTGTCAGCACAGAGCCCAACGTGGGGCTTCAACCCATGAACCACGAGATCATAACCTGAGCATAAATCGGATGCTTAACCGACTGAGCCACCCAGGCGCCCCTGTATGTGTGTCTATTATCCATTTCCTTTCAAAATCTGTCCAGTGTCCAGATGAGGAAATCGCAGCCTAGAGAAGCGAAGGAACTGTCCCAGATGCCGATAGTACTAAGCCGTGGGGCTGGAATTTAGACTCCAGCCACGTCGCTGGAGTCCGCGCTGCTCTACTGAGCGTGTGCATAAACTTGCGTCACTGATCCTTGCTACAACCTGCTTGTTTTCCCCAACCAAAAGCTCTTTCTTTTCAGTTACAGACATGCACTGATACATAGATGTAGTGCCTCTTACATAAATGTTGCTCCTTTGGGAAACATATTTTTCTTTTCTCCACGACTCCCTGGGGGCCATGTCCCTTGAGGTAGGACCTTACCTATTTTTTGTCTTAGCAGGGGAGGGGCAGAAGGAGAGAGAGAATCTTAAGCAGGCTTCATGCTCAGTGCCAAGCTCGTTGTGGAGCCCAACACGGGGCTTGATCTCACACGGCCAGGATCCTGACCAGAGCTGAAATCAAGCATCCGACACTCAACCGACTGAGCCACCCATCACCCCAGGGTGTGACATTATCTTAACTTTGCAACAATGAACAGGATCTGAAGTCCTGGTTTATATGAGCTAAATGTCGGTGTCCTTGAGCTCTGGGAAGTATGGCAGCCGCATCAGCAGGATCCTGAGGACAAGGATGCTCTTGCAGACGGCTGCTGCCATGTCTCCGCAGTCGATTTTTACTGCTAGACATCATCCCCGTAAAGAAAGTTCGTGTTGGGGCGCCTGGGTGGCGCAGTCGGTTAAGCGTCCGACTTCAGCCAGGTCACGATCTCGCAGTCCGTGAGTTCGAGCCCCGCGTCAGGCTCTGGGCTGATGGCTCAGAGCCTGGAGCCTGTTTCCGATTCTGTGTCTCCCTCTCTCTCTGCCCCTCCCCCGTTCATGCTCTGTCTCTCTCTGTCCAAAAATAAATAAACGTTGAAAAAAAAAAATTTAAAAAAAAAAAAAAAAGAAAGTTCGTGTCACTGAATTCTAAGCATATGCCTTATTTGGAGTTTTGAGCACCCTGGTTACGGACTGGTCTTTTCCTGGTTCCCGTAATTGGGCTGATGAGAAAAAAGACTGATTAAATTTTGGGGCGATATTTTATAGTAATATTTGGAAGGTGGCGAAGTCTTGTCTTTCCTTCTCTTCCCCTCCAGTGGGGGCGCAGGGTTTTCCTGCAGGGCAGGGCTCCTTAGATAAGCCTGGGGTCCACGGATGGGCTTCAGAAGGGCCATCAATCTCTTAAAAATGTGTGCAGAATTTTGTCAAGAGTGCACATTTTGCTGGGACAGCATTCCATCCTGGAAGTGAGCGTGAGACATCAAAGAGCAGAGAGCCCTCTTTGAGGTAAATATTAACACACTCTCAGTCTCAGGCTGCAAGAGTCCTGGAAGCTGGTTTGACTGAGAGATTAGATCTCTTTTTGTCCTGTCCCAGAGAGGGCAGTTTGGACTTTTCTTCATGAAGGCACAGGGGTTCTTGCTAATAGTGGACTTACGGGCTCAGCCTGTTACAGGGGGCACCTATTCAATTTAAATAGTCACCTTCTGGTGCAGCAACACCATTATGCTTGCTTTTGGCCCCATCTGAGCCTTCTGTCATGTACACTGGAAATTGTTCTCACCCTCATGGGTAATTGGCCGTACTTATTTCCTTTTGTTTGTCGTCGCTTATGTATTTGTTTGGGGGGTAGGGGTGGGGCAGAGACAGGGAGAGAGAGAATCCCAGGCAGGCTTCACACTGTCAGCAGGAGCCCGAGGCAGGGCTCGAACTCAACGTGAGATCATGACCTGAGCTGAAGTCGGATTCTTAACTGAGCTACCCCGGCGCCCCTGGCCATTCTTATTTCCAAATGCTGCTGCTTACGTGCAAGTACGCGATTAAAAACCTAACCTGCGTATTATTACTTTGGGAGAAGTTTACCAAAGTATATAGTATAAAAAGAGAATATTGCCTCAGCTCTACCCTTGGGCAGGTCACTTGCTCTGTGCCTCATTTTCCTCATCTGTAAGATGGGTACAAAATAGTGCCTGCCTCTCAGAGGTTGTAAGGATTTCATGAAGTAGTACAGAGAAGGCAACTGAAATGCTGTCCGGTAAATGGGAAACAGCCAATAAGTGTTAGTTCTTACGAAGATGAAGGTGATGAGGACAGTTAGGACTATTACACCTGCTGTGAGGTCTGTAGCCAGAACCTGCAGGCCCCCTCCTTCATCCCAGCCCATTTTTTTCAGAGACAGCCACTTTGTTTCTTTTTTTTTTCTTTTTTTATTAAATTTTTTTTTTTCAACGTTTATTTATTTTTGGGACAGAGAGAGACAGAGCATGAACGGGGGAGGGGCAGAGAGAGAGGGAGACACAGAATCGGAAACAGGCTCCAGGCTCTGAGTCATCAGCCCAGAGCCCGACGCGGGGCTCGAACTCACGGACCGTGAGATCGTGACCTGGCTGAAGTCGGACGCTTAACCGACTGCGCCACCCAGGCGCGCCTCTTTTTTTCTAATTTTTAAGTGTTTGATTGATTGATTGATTGATTGAGAGAGAGGGAGAGCTGGGGAGGGGCCGAGAGAGACAAGGAGAGAGAAATCTCAAGCAGGCTCTACACTGTCAGTGCAGAGCCCGATGTGGGGCTTGAACTCACAGAACTGTGAGATTATGATCTGAGCTGAAACCAAGAGTCAGATGCTTAACCTGCTGAGCCACGCAGGTGCCCCAGAGACAGCCACATTCAGCCCTTTTGTTCTTTTCTACTTTTATTTGTCTCCATATTTCAAAAAATCACATTTATATGGTATTATTCTGATTTCCCCCTCTCAATATCGGCATTCCTTATTGACTTCCTATTGTAGGTCATTAGGTTTTAACTGGCACTTTCCCCTTCCCCACATGTCTCTTCTTCTATTATAATTGTATCAAGTTCAGTTAGAGTGACATTTACTGATTTACATTATTATCATCATATAAACGTCGTTCACAGCTGAGTCATGGAATCGAGTGTGGGATTGCTGGGCCTTATCAAACATTTGAACTGCAGTTCTGAATGGAAGAAAAATAGAACGGGAAATTGTTGATTTGCCTTTACTTATGAGTGAAGTTAAAGTTTGCCATGTGGCTGCTGTCTTTTTAGGCTTATTTTGTGACCTGCCCATTTTTCTCCTTTGATGTTTGGTTTCACCTCATTCATTTGGATAACCATTCTAGAATCTTATAAAGAATTGGTAGGAGTTAGCAGAACCCGGGTGGCTCATTTGGTTGGGTGTTGACTTCAGCTCGGGTCATGATCTTGTGGTTTGTGGGTTCAAGCCCCGAGTTGGGCTCTGTGCTGACAGCTCAGCCTGGAGCTTGCTTCGGGTTCTGTGTCTCCCTCTCTCTCTGCCCCTCCCCTGCACACTCTGTCTCTCTCTCTCTCTCAAAAATAAATAAACATTAAAATAAATAAACATTAAAAAAATATCTTTTTAATTTATTTTTTTTTTATTTTTTTTAATTTTTTTTTCAACGTTTATTTATTTTTGGGACAGAGAGAGACAGAGCATGAACGGGGGAGGGGCAGAGAGAGAGGGAGACACAGAATCGGAAACAGGCTCCAGGCTCTGAGCCATCAGCCCAGAGCCCGACGCGGGGCTCGAACTCACGGACTGCGAGATCGTGACCTGGCTGAAGTCGGACGCTTAACCGACTGCGCCACCCAGGCGCCCCTCTTTTTAATTTTTAAGAAAGAAGAATTGGTAGGAGTTAAACTTCTAGAAGAAACGTTGCAGTTTAAATAGACGGGGAGTTTGGAGTAGACATGGGTGGTCCTTGGGGCACCTGGTGGCTCAGTCTGTTGAGTGCCTGAGTCTGGATTTGCACTCAGGTCATGATCCCAGGGTGGTTAGGATCAAGCCCCACATCAGGCTCCGCACTGAGTGTAAAGCCTGCTTGAGATTCTTCCTCCCTCTTTCTCTCCCCCCCACCAAACCCCTCCCCCCACTCGTGTGCCCTCTTTCTCTCTGTCTAAAAATTTTAAAAAATGCAAAAAAGAAACGCATGAGCCTTAGGTCTCGATACCAGCTGCCCCTCACGTCCTTACCCTTAGGCTGATGTCAGCTGAGGCTAGAAAGCCTTAGCCACACGGTGGGTCATAGGAAGGCGCAGTGATGGGACTGTCTCGGCCGATATGGAACAAAATAAGCCCAGTGTGGGAAAAGGCAGGTGAATGCAGTTATGACAAGTCAGTCAGAATAATAGGGAAGGACAGAATCTTAAAAGTGCCCTCAGCAGAAGGGCCGGGCAGATTCTCACCGTTGGAATGTCAATATTGATTTACTTTTACTTGGTGCGGTTTGCCAGAGTGGGGGAGGGGCAGAGGGTAAGGAAAAAGAGAATGAAGGTTTGGCTCTTCTGTGTGCTTTACCCATGAGCCCAGTGGAGGAGGTCGGGTGGCCTGCCCTGAGAGTCCCAAGGAGAGGCGAAGCCTTGTGCCTACGCAGTGCCTGGCAAACCGGTGGGTTTTGGCTCCGGGAGGAAGTGGGGGGCACCCGGAACCAAGCAGAGTTTCTCTCTGGAGCCACACTGCCGGCACTCACGTGGTAGTTAGTGCTGGAGTGAACGTGGTCTGGGACTTTCTGGCCGCGGAGATTTCGAGGAAAAGGGGCCGGGCAGAGCGGTGGGGTGGGTGGTGCAGAAGGGAGAGGAGAAAGCCAATGCCCGGGGACTAATTGTACATAGTTTTAAACAAAGTGATAAGAGGAAAATGAGGTTAACTTTGGGCGTAAAAATAGTTCCTTTTCCCGTCTTTGGCTCTAAAATTTTGTGTTGGGTGTTCGGGGCCAGTTTATATAGGGCGGTGGTGGTGAGGGAATCTGGAATCTTTTGTGAAAACTGGAAAACCTAGTTTTAGACAGGAAGTGTCCCTTGGAATTAGTAGCAGAGTTTTTTTGTTAACTCCTTTCTTTCTTTCTTTCTTTCTTTCTTTCTTTCTTTCTTTCTTTCTTTCTTTTTTTCGAGTTTATTTATTTTGAGAGAGAGAGAGAGGGAAGGAGGGGCAGAGAGAGAGGGACAGAGGGAATCCCAAGCAGGCTCTGCACCCTCAGGGCAGAGGCCGATGTGGGGCTCGAACTCACGAACCCGTGAGGTCGTGACCTAAGCTGAAACCGAGAGTCGGTCGCTTAACCGACTGAGCCACCCGGGCGCCCCACGGAGAGTTTCCTTGCTCCAGGTACTTTTTCTTCCCTTTCTATTCTTGGCGTGGTGTCTAAACCCCACACATCCATCCAGCCTCTGCCAGGTTTTGTTCAATAGTTACTAGAGCCATCCGCGTCTGCAGCTTGGTCATCTTCTGTATAAAGTAAGCGTGATTAACAAGCACCCATGACTCAGAGAGATTGACTGGATTAGCAGGTAAGCGATGTGACGAGGGCGGCCCAGAAATGCTAGGAAGGGCAGGGAACCTGAGATCTCTCCACGTCCCAGAACAGTTACGTGGTGTTTACCAGGCTTACGTCCGAGTGATGTCATGGAAGCTTTTCCTCCTTCCCTCCACGCCCTGTGTCTCCGTCTGGAGTATTTCACACCCGGGGACGAGCGAGTTACCTTCCTGGGAGCTCTTCTTCATCAGTACAGGAGCCCAAGGCTCTGTGTAAACGGGGCTTTGGGAATGTCTGTTTATGGGAGTGGTGGTACTTAGTTAACTTGAACATAGAGGTTTCATCTTTTAAAGTTTCTTCCTCAACAGTCTCAGAATCTTGGGTTCCGAACCTCCACGAGCCTGCCCAGCCGGGTCCCGTGGTCTCTGGGGAAGTGCGAGAAAGCGAAGGCCCCTTTCCCTTCCGCCTTCATTTTGGCCCCCAGGGAGAGCTGGGAGGCAGTGGATTCTGGAATGGTTTTGCCTTGGCGGGCAATGGCAGGCTTGAGCACCTGTGCCCTCGCACACAAAAAGACTGGGCTCGGCCTCCGCACCAGCTAGGGGCTGGGGAACAGCTGCGGTCCGGTCAGGATGTTCATTAACTGTATTCAGGTGATTCCATGCAGCTTGCTATGGGGAAGGTAAGCTCTGGCTTCTCTGGTTTCTCTCCAGGACCTGGTCACTGGAAGAATACGAGAACTGACAGGTAGTGTGAGCCCCCATTGCTAACCTGACTGGGGCAGTTGTGTACTTGCGGGGTGGGGGGCAGAATCCCAAGCAGGCTCCACACCACCAGTGCAGAGCCCGATGTGGGGCTCGAACCCACAGAACCGCAAGATCAGACCTGAGCCGAGATCAAGAGTCGGATGCTTAACTGACTGAGCCACCCAGGCGCCCCTTAAAGATTTTATTTTTAAGCAATCTCTACACCCAATGTGGGCCTTGAACCCATAACTCCAAGATCAAGAGTCGCACTCAGTCAGCCAGGAGCCTCGGTCTTTTTTTTGTTTTTAATTTAGTGTATTTTTTGAATCTCTTTAGATTAAAAAAGAAATCTGTCTTTCCCTATGTTTATGTTGATTTTGGTTCTGCCTTTCACGCTGAAGCAGCTCTCCATTTAGCTTTTACTACACCACATCTTTCCTAGCCTGTAAATAATACCTTATTTTCTTTACTCCAGTTATCAAACTCTTTCCTCTGTGCTTCTGTTTTTCCTGCAGGTCCCCGACGCGTACTAAACCCTACTTTAAGAGAACATAATTAAAGGGGCGCCGGGGTGGCTCGGTCGGTTAAGTGTCAACTTTGGCTCAGGTCACGATCTTGAGGTTTGTGAGTTCAAGCCCCACGTCAGGTTCTGTACCAATGGCTCAGAGCCTGGAGCCTGCTTCAGATTCTGGGTCTCCCTCTCTCTCTTTCTGCCCCTCCCCTGCTCATACACTCTCACTCTCTCTCTCTCTCTCTCTCTCTCTCTCTCTCTCTCTCTCTCTCAAAAATACACAAACCTAGGGGCACCTGGGTGGCGCAGTCGGTTAAGCGTCCGACTTCAGCCAGGTCACGATCTCGCGGTCCGTGAGTTCGAGCCCCGCGTCGGGGCTCTGGGCTGATGGCTCGGAGCCTGGAGCCTGTTTCCGATTCTGTGTCTCCCTCTCTCTCTGCCCCTCCCCCGTTCATGCTCTGTCTCTCTCTGTCCCAAAAATAAAAATAAAAAAAAAAAGTTGAAAAAAAAATACACAAACCTAAACGAAAAAGGGAGAACATAATTAAGATTTTAACTGGGTGTGAAAAGTTAGATAAGTTCTCTTCCGAAGGTGTGTTAAAGAACAAGAGTTTAACCAAGTGAGTCTGAAGATCTCCGTGGCTTTATTACGTGATTCGTGAATCAGGCTGCCTCCCTTCTAGCAAGTCGAGGGGAGTTCCAAGGAGTAGTACACAAAATGGGAGGTTTTTTTTTTTTTTAATGTATATTTATTTTTGAGAGAGAGGGAGAGAGGGTATGTGTGCACAGGTGGGGGAGGGGCAGAGAGAGAGGGAGACACAGAATCCGAAGCAGGCTCCAGGCTCAGAGCTGTCAGCACAGAGCCCGATGCGGGGCTCGAACCCACAAACTGTGAGATCGTGACCTGAGCCAAAGTCAGATGCTTACCTGCCTGAGCCACCCAGGCATCCCCAAATGGAAGGGTTTCATAGGAAGGAGGGAAGGCAATGGAGTTATTAGCAAGACAAGAGAAAATATGGCTCCAGGCAAGGTCACCTTCTTTTAGGAGCAGGACTGGGGGTCTTATTAGGTGGGTGACTTCAGCTTCCTTTGGGGGGTGGAGAGGGCGCATGAGACACATTCCCTCGTTGGCACTTACCAGAAAATTCCCGACTGCCAGGTTAAGACTCCATTTCTGGAGAAGGCTGCAACTGTGGTTAGGTTAGGCCTTCAGCGTGGTTCGGTGGCTTGGCCTGGCCCAAGTGACACCGTTTTGGGCCTGCGGTTTTCTTTTTAACAGGTGTTACTAATAATTGGCGAAATACCTTGAACACATGGACACTGAAAAGAGGACAGAATCTGTAGAGTATCGCTCTGGGGATGATGGGGATTGCCATTTTTTCCAGGAAGCGGTGCGGAATGTGTGGAGCCTGTTTTGAACTGTTCTCCCTTGGTTGGATGGGCATTTGTAAGACACATGAAAAGGACGTTCTTTATCTCTGGAATGACGTAGATTGTAACTGGCAGGGTCCAGCTTAGCGCTCCTTAGGACTTCTTTCCGGAAGCAGTAGACCGTACCGTGTGAAGGTTGGTTGCCATGAGTCAGGCTTCCTGAATTCCTTGTCCAAATTTCTAGTCCTTGTCCAAATCTCCATGTATTTTGCAGCCGAGATGTCCCCACATCAGGCTCTCATATACAGCAGCAGACCTACATCCTTGGCGTCTTGTTTCAGAACACGGTTCAACAGACCCAGACCCCACCGTGCCTAGGTGCTGTCACTTACCCGTTCAGACCCTTCCCACTCCCTGCATCTTCCATGGCAAGCCTCTGCCCTGACTGGGGCCCACGTCGCCTCTGTCAGCTGAACTTCGTGTCGATGTCAGAACACGCGGGGCAGTAGGACCCGTGCTGTTTGGACCTTGCTTTGGGGCGCGTGCTGAAAGCCCGTCGTGTGCAGAAGCAGGAGCCACCTGTGACGTAGAACATGGGGGCTTCCGGGACAGCTGGTGGGTGCAGAGGTGAGGGTGGAGGGCCCGCGCGGCGTCCCAGAGCTAGCCCGGGGAGGGGGGACGCCGTGTCCTTGTCCCGGCCGGCACGGGGCACCGGCAGGAGTCACGGTAGAGGGGTCGGCACACCGTGCGTCCGTTCCCGCTCAGACTCTGGGTGTGCCCTAGTGTAAGTGGTCTCACCTCCACGATCTCTGATCCTTTCTGGAAAGCGCAAGAAGGTGTCTGCGGCACCTGGGTGTTGAGAGCGTGAAATGTGAAAATAGGTACGAAAATGGCTTTTTCAGTTTATTTTAGTTTTTAAGCTTATTTATTTATTTTGCGAGAGAGAGAGAGAGAGAGAGAGAGAGAGAGAGAGAGAAAGCGAGGGAGAGAAAGAACCAACAGGGGAAGTGCAGACAGAGAGGGGGACAGAGGATCGGAACGGGCTCTGTGCTGACAGGCGGGATGGCAGCAAGCCTGATGTGGGGCTTGAACTCGCAAACCTTGAGATGACCCATGACCTGATCCCAAGTCAGACACTTAACAGACTGAGCCACCCGGGCGCCCTGGTATGAGAATGTGGTGACCGGGAAAGAAGGATCCCTCGGAAAGCGGTGTCTGTGTGACCTACGGAGGGTATTGTGCCTTTCGTGTTCTAAACAATATGTTACAATATGTGACATGTTCCAAACAGTGTGTTACATATTCTCTAACATGTGTAGCCATTTCCACTTACAGTAGGTGATAAAACCAAGGCTTCAGAATGAAGCGTTTTAAGGCATGCTCACACAGCTAGCAGGTGACAAAGCCACTTCTCAATCTCCCGTTTGAAACCTGGTTTCTCCTAAGCTGATTGGGGTCCACTGACGTAGTAGGCACCTTATGTTTAATGCATTCAGCTATTCCGCAAATATTAAGTGCCTGTTGTATCCCTAATACTGGACAGTTTAGGTATCAGGTGAGTTTTGTTGGTTGTTTTTATGTATTTTTCCCCCCTTAAATAACTTGTAATGAGCTGATTTAAAGACTTGGAAACAAATCTTCTTCTTTTCAACCACTCCACCCACAAGTCTTAGCGTTAATTTCTTAGTTGACATTCTTGTGTGTATTTATTTATCTTGCAGCTGGCCAGAGGGGGTGTCTCTTAGGGAAAGAGACTTGGAATGACTTCAGTGAGCAAACGAGGAGTTGTGACATGTATCAGCTTGCTTGTCTTCAGTCGGCCCGCTGGCGACTTAACCGTTAACCTTCCAAACTCCAGCTTTGGCCTCCTCTGGCGGGAGCCGGAAGGCTTTAATAGATAAATCAATCGGAAACCACTCCCGGAGTCAAATGTCACTCCTTCAGCAGTCGCAGGTGTCAGCGGGGACCAGTATTCGGAGCCTGAGAATTAAGGATGTATGTATACTGAATACAGCTCTCAGAGGCTCTGGGGCTTTCTTTTTAACGTTTGGTCCTGTGTTGATGCAGACGAGACTCAGAAGCCAGTCATACACGTGTCATGGCTTCATTCTCCGCAGACGGGACATTTTCGGGGCTTGGGAAAGCATTTGGACTCAGAGCTAGTGGTTACCAGACCTCTCTGTCACACCTGCTTTCTCAGGGATCCCGAGGTCAACCGCAGTCATGGGAAGTAGGTGGTCTTGTTCGTCTCCCGTCCTTGAATACACCGTAGAATCAAGGTCGGGAATGACAGTGTCTTTCTTAAGCACACTTGGCACTTGGCCCCTGTTCTCTCGGAGCCCCCTGGCTACGAAGCTGATGAGCTAATGAGGCTCCTTCGGAACAGTAGGCAAACTGCGGTCCGAGGTACCACCCGCGTCACTAAGTGATCTGGCAAACCCAGAGTGCCCGTTACATCCCTAGAACTTGGTGCACTGAGACGAGGAAGGCCACAGGGGAGGACAGATAAAGGATAGGAGCGGTGGCTGGGCAGTTGAGTAAACTTGGCGTGACTCGTAGTGCAGTGCATGTCGGGAACGCCCGGCCGGAGACAGAATTGCAGGGGTGAGTAGCTGGAGAAGGCAGGCAGGTGACTGCGGTGATGCCTGAACTGGGGGTCGGAGGGATGAGCAGGAGGTAGCCAGGTTGGGGAGGCGGTGGGGACGTTCCGGGCGGAACCGGAGAGCTGGGGAGAGTAGCGCGTGGTCCCAGCCGGTTGGTAGCAGGGGTGAGAGGCAGGGTCAGCGCGACAGGCCCGTGTGCCCAGCCGAGGTGTTTGAATGATGCCCTGCTGCGGCACCACGTGTCCCTCACCTGCTGCCCTGGCCGTCATCTGACTGTCATTCTGTCCCCCCCACCCGCCCCCAGCTTCCTTTCTCCAGTCCACCTCTTAGCTTCTGCCTTAGGCAGTCCCTGTTGGCCTCGGCATTAAAGGGTTAGGGGCCACCACCAGGCCAGCCCTGTCTCCCGGGAGCGCTTTCCCTCTGCCTCCGCTGGAGGGATTGAGAGGGTGGTCCAGAGGAACTCCGAGGGTCTTGGCGTCTAGAATGAGCACTGTGAGGAAGCGAGGGAGGTGAGCGTGGTATAGGAGGACTGGAGAAAAGTGGTCGGTTCTTCCAGATGGTTACAAAAACTCTCGAGTTGGGATAGATCTATCCAGGTTTGTGTGTGAGGCACCACCAGCATTTATGGAACGTTGAGCCACTTTGCAAGATGCACATACAGATCAACACGTGCCCATTCGCTTGTGCCCCGAGGTGTTAGGCATTTGGCCTTCTGTTTCAGGGGATGGAATGGAGGCTCAGAGAGGCTAAGTAACCTGCTCAAGGTTGCTCAGCCAGTGACGGGTGGAGGCCAGGATTTGCACGTGGGTCCGTCCAGTTCTTCCTGCAGTCTGCTACTGCCTTGGGTGTCACGCAGCAAGTGACTGTGGTTCCCTGTCTGCCCCCTTGGCCGGCAGCCTTGCCTACATTAGCTCGATTTTGCGGACGGATGAACAGACAAGCAGCCAGCTGCTCTGATAGGTCTGGGGACTTGTCCCTGGGGAGACTGGCCAAGTCCGAGAAGGTGATATGAGGCTTTGCAGCAGAAGTGTCTGGACATGTCACAGGACCTGCCGAGTCAGCAGTTCCCGTGCTGACTCCCTGCCTGGTGCTCGGCCCTCAGCCCAGGAGAGGACCACCTGTATGCAGGAGGGAGCTTTCCGGACAGAGACTTTGCACCTGTGCTGTAGGAATGTTCCTCCCCTCCCCTTCTCCCCTTCTCTCCCCTTCTCTCCCCTTCTTTTTCCTCCCTTCCCTCCCCTCTCCTTCCCTTCCCTCCTCTCCCCTCCCCTCCTCTCCCCTTCCCTCCCCTTCTCTCCCCCTCCCCTCCCCTTCCCTTCCCTCCTCTCCCTTTCCCTCCTCTCCCCTCCCCTCTCCCTCCCTTCCCTTCTCTCCCCTTCTCTCCCCTTCCCTCCCCTTCCCTCCCCTTCTCTCCCCCTCCCCTCCCCTCTCCTCCCTTTCCCTCCTCTTCCCTCCCCTTCCCTCCCCTTCTCTCCCCTTCCCTCCCCTTCTCTCCCCCTCCCCTCCCCTTCTCTTCCCCTCCCCTCCCCATCTCTTCCCCTCCCCTCCCCTCTCCTTCCCTTCCCTCCTCTCCCTTTCCCTCCTCTTCCCTTCCCTTCCTTCCCCTTCTCTCCCCTTCTCTCCCCTTCCCTCCCTTCTGTTCTCTTCCCTTCCCTCCCCTCTCCTTCCCATCCTTTCTCTCCCCTTCCCTCCCTCCCCTTCCTTCCCTCCTCTCCCCTCCCCTCTCCCTCCCTTCCCTCCTCTCCCCTTCCCTCCCCTTCTCTCCCCCTTCCCTCCCCTCCCTCCCCTCCCCTTCCCAGAGAAGTTGTTCACAGAGGCCAAGCCAGGGACTCTTCTGTAAGAACAGATGAGTGACCAATGAGGTAAGGGTGACCTAGGCATTCCATCTGTGTTCAAAGCAACAAAGGTTACTGTGGGACCTGGTGCTGTTTTATGTTGATTAGTCAATTAAAAGGCCTGCTTTATTAAAACATTTTTTTTAATGTTTATTTATTTTTGAGAAAAAAGAGAGAGACAGAGTGTGAGCAGGGGAGGGGCAGGGAGAGAGGGAGACCCAGAATCTGAAGCTGGCTCCAGGCTCCGAGCTGTCAGCACAGAGCCTGACACCGGGCTCAAACTCACGAACTGTGAGCTCATGACCTGAGCTGAAGTCGGACGCTTCACTGACTGAACCACCTAGGCACCCATCCTTATTTTTTTAATGTGTATTTATTTTTGAGAGAGAGAGAGAGAGAGAGAGAGAGAGAGAGTGAGAGTGTGTGTGTGAGTGGATGGGAGGGCCAGAGAGAGAGAGAGAATCCGAAGCAGGCTCTGTGCTGTCAGTGCAAAGCCCGACGCAGGGCTCGAACCTGTGAACCTCGAGATTATGGCCTGAGCTGAAGTCGGATGCTTCACCGACTGAGCCACGCAGGTGCCTGGTGTTGTTTTCTATACCCATCTGTCTGAGGCCTTCCGGGACTGTTTGGTTAGCACAGTGAGTATTGAAAGGGTCGGGTAAGCCATGAATCAAATTCTCCAGGCCAGCATCTGCTGGATAAGTTCTGCCGGGATTATTTCTGTTGCTACGACATTTTTTTTTTTTTTTTTTTTTTTTTTGAGAGAGAGAGAGACAGAGCATGAGTGTGGGAGGGGCGGGGGGGGGGGGGGAAGACACAGAACCTGAAGCAGGCTCCAGGCCCTGAGCTGTCAGCACAGAGCCCGACACGGGGCTCGAACTCGTGAACTGCGAGATCATGACCCGAGCCAAAGTCAGACGCCCAACTGACTGAGGCATCCAGGTGCCCCAACTACGACATGTTTAATAAGTGTGTGTTTTGAAGGAGGAATGAAATAAAGCAGCTCACCGAGTTCGGACACAGGGAAGGTCTTCGTAAAAGGGCCTTCTTCATGTGTACTTGGAGCATCCTGGGACAGGTGTTCTGGGGGGGGCCGTCCCCCCCTGCTGAGGAGGCTGCTGGCAGTTTGAGAGTGGAGGTTGACACCAGCGGCTGTCCTGGAATTTGCGGGATGTCTAGGGAGAGGCCCTTAGCTGTCACTCTCCTCCTGTGTTGGAGACTCGCGGCCCCCATCCTTGGATTGGTTATGCTCAACTGCCCTCTGCTGTGGTCTCTTTTTTTTTTTTTTTTCAACGTTTATTTATTTTTGGGACAGAGAGAGACAGATGAACGGGGGAGGGGCAGAGAGAGAGGGAGACACAGAATCGGAAACAGGCTCCAGGCTCCGAGCCATCAGCCCAGAGCCTGACGCGGGGCTCGAACTCACGGACCGCGAGATCGTGACCTGGCTGAAGTCGGACGTTTAACCGACTGAGCCACCCAGGCGCCCCTGCTGTGGTCTCTTATTGCCATCCATGTTACATGTGTCCCAGCTCTCAGTCAGTCAGTCGTCTCTCCTCCCATCAGGGAGAGTCAGGTCCCATCTCTGAGCCCTCCCCTGCACTTCAGACCTAAACAGCACCCCGTTGACTGGATCAACTGGATTAAAAGTGAAAGTGAAATTCCCAAATAGAATTTGTGTCAACAACAGGCAGTAAAAGCGGATGAGCTTTGGTTTATTGACCATTTCCTATGTACCTGTAAGCTAGGTGTCCCCTACCTGGCCATCTTATGAAGAAACTTAGACCAAAGGAGGTTAACTCCTTGGCTCAAGGTCGCCTAGCCACATCTGGATGCAAACGCACATGTGTGTAACTGGAGCCTAATTTCTCTTCATCATGCTGTCCTGCCTCCGGGGGCGTAATACGAATTTCATGATCCCGCTTTTATAATGTCAGTAAGTTGTGTTACGTTTTCAGTAAACCGATAATTACCGGGTGGCCCTTGGGGAACAGAAGGAGCGGGGTTGAGGCCCTCATCACTCTTTATTCTCTAGTGACTGCCCCTTGAAGGTCGTTGCTGATTGGAAGGAAAGTCCTACTTACTCCGTTAGCCTTGACAGACATCCTTTAGTAAAGTAATACCTGAATGAGACGTTAGAGTCCCCTGCCCTGTGCCCTCCTGCAGTCTCTTTCTCTCCATTGCTGCTCCCTCCTGAGTGGTGTCAGAGAAGAAATCCCACGAAGCTAAGCCCTTCACCTGCTCTGGAATGTCCTGCTACGTCTCGGGAAGAGTGAACTTGCCCTTGCTAAGGTAGCGTCCATATCAGAAAATGTCCCTGGGGCTGTCTTCTGACCACGAGGTCCCCAGAGTAAACCACTCCCCCCCCCCCCATCCCCCTGGACCTCAAGCCACATGTTTCAGATAAGCCTCCTTTACGTCCTGACCCCCTGGAAGGCCTCGTTTTAGAGACAGATGATTGAAAAGGATTCCAGGGACCCTTGGTGTCCGTGAGGAGCAGTTTGTGAATGGAACAGCTACAGTCTGAGACTTAGGTCAGCTTTTTTTTTTTTTTTTTATTACTGCCTTAATAGTTCAGTCACGTGGTTGCTGGCTGTTGGCTGGGACTTTGCCTCCACTGATAGGCACCACCCAGGTGGGGTCTCACAGGTCACAGGTCTTAATGTTGCTGAGTGGCCTCGACCAGATACTGAAACTTTAATTGAGAATAAAATAGTGTCATCCAGAGGCACTAACGATTGTTACTGCCCCTTTCATTTGAAATCTGGAAGAGAAGCTTGTTAGATCTGTGTGTAAAAATAAACGTAACCGTAATTGAGCAGTCTCCACAGGCAGCAATAAACAGAGCTTTATTTAAATTAGGGACCTTGCGGGACACCTGAGTGGCTCAAGTGGTTAAGCATCATGATCAGGTCGTGACCTCACAGTTTGTGGGTTCGAGCCCCGCGTCCGGCTCTGTGCTGACAGCTCGGAGCCTGGAGCCTGATTCAGATTCTGTGTCTGCCTCTCCCTCTGCACCTCCCTGCTCGTCCTCTGTCTGTGTCTCTCTCTCAAAAATAAACAAACATTAAAAAAATTAAATTAGGGACCTTGTTAGGCATTTGGCTACTTTGAGAGATGGTTCTTACTGTCTGGTTCTCAGCTGCCCCAGCCCCATCTGGAACGTAGGAAACATGGATTCTCTGGGCTCCAGCATAGGAAAATGCACGGTTCCAGGGGTGTCCATCAGGGGGCACTGCCTTTTCCTGTGCCTGGCACTGGGCGTGCAGAGGTCTGCTTTGCACATTGACCCTAAGACCCTGAGAGGTGCGATGCGCTTGAGGGCTCACCTCTGGGGACACGCAGATGGGGGGGGGGGGGAGAGGCATGGAGGAGGTGTGCCGGTTGTGTGTTGAACAAGCCACGTTGGCCAGTTTTGGTGAGTGGCATGAAGAAGAAAGCTTCAGAAACCTCAGTCTTCCTGTACCCTCAAGCTCCAGCATGTACCCACTTGTACTGGTTTTCTTTTTTTGCTCGTTTTAGAATTGCAGTGGCACTGTTTTCTCTATTTTGTAGACACATTATCTGTATTTTGTCAGCATCATGGGTCAAATTGACATCAGAAGCTATGTTGTGGGGGGGACACCTGGGTGCCCGGTGAAGCGTCCGACTCCTGGTTTCAGCTCAGGTCATGATCTCCCGGTTCGTGAGTTCGAGCTCCACACTGGGCTCTGCACTGATGGCTGGGAGCCTGCTTGGGATTCTCTCTCTGCCCCTCCCGCACTTGCACGGTCTCTGTGTCTCTCAAAATAAAATAAAACTTAAAAAACTTAAGCCATCCTGGGATCCTAATTGTTATTCATTTGCACGGAAAAATGTGTTCCTGCTTTTGCACAGCCAGTGAACTTTCCGAGGACGGTGTGTCTGTAAGTGAGGGACTGCTCGTAGGGTATTTTGTAAAGAAAGAAACCTTCTTTTCAAGCCAGGGCCTTCCATGAGTTAAAGGGGAGTCGTCCCTGGAACCAGATACTAAAAAAGCATGCTTGAAATTGGTTTTGGAATTGACCTTGATATGGCTGAACCTAAATAACCTCGAACAGGGTGTTCTAGAAATGCAGAATATTAGTCGCGGAGACGTGAGGTCATCTAGTCTTCCTGGCTGCTGGATTACAGACTGCTTTGGTTTGTGGTAAAGGTTTTGTTTCTCCAAAATGTCTATAGAAAGTATATGTGATATATGTCAGTTACATTACACATTTGTTAAATATGACAGTCACGTTCGTTGCTTGTATTCTAAAAAGTCATCTATTGGGGCTCTTGGGTGGCTCAGTTGGTTAAGTGTCCAACTTCAGCTCAGGCCATGATCTTATGGTTCGCGGGTTCGATCCCCACACTGAGCTCTGTGCTGACAGCTCAAAGCCTGGAGCCTGCTTTGGATTCTGTGTTTCCTTCTCTCTCTGCCCCTCTCCCACTCATGCTGTGTCTCTCTCTCTCTAAAAAATAAATACACATTAAAAAAAATGAAAAGTCATTATTTTTTAAACTGTTTTTGTTTTATTTATTTTGAGAGAGGGAGAGAGCGAGCATGGGAGGGGGAGAGAGAGAGAGAGAGAGAGAGAGAGAGATCCCAAGCAGGCTTTACACTATCCGCGTAGAGCCCAATGTGGGACTTGAACTCCTGAACCATGAAACCTAGAGTCAGACACTAACCAACTGAGGCTCCCAGGCACTCCAAAGTCATTTGTGTTTTAGCATTTCCTGCCTTGATTTTTCCAGTAGCCAGGTAAGTGGCCTCTCATATCCTGGTCCTGGATCCACCTGTTTTTGTACATTCTTTGGCATCCGTAGAGGTCAGAGTCGGGGTGCCAAATGAGAGTAGGAAACCACAGAATTTTTCCCATCTCCACCCAAGCACTGTGTATCCTAGTGATAATAGAGGGGAAACCTCACCTGAGACCACAGTTTTTCCTCCCAGAAGTCCGGTTTAAGGATTGTAAACAGTCTGATTTTTTTTTTTTTTTTTAGATGACATTTCAGACACAAGTGTCATTTTATTATTTGTTTGAGTATCAGCATCTTGTGTATGGGGTTTTGGGTTGGACCTCTTTCGGCTTGAGCCATGCCATTTGGTGTATAAAAAATAATTAGGGGGCGCCTGGGTGGCGCAGTCGGTGAAGTGTCCGACTTCAGCCAGGTCACGATCTCGCGGTCAGTGGGTTCGAGCCCCACGTCAGGCTCTGGGCTGATGGCTCAGAGCCTGGAGCCTGTTTCCGATTCTGTGTCTCCCTCTCTCTCTGCCCCTCCCCCGTTCATGCTCTGTCTCTCTCTGTCCCAAAAATAAATAAATGTTGAAAAAAAAAATTAAAAAATAATTAGAATAGGGGCGCCGGGTGGCTCATTTGGTTAAGCGTCTGACTCTTGGTTTCAGCTCAGGTCATGATCTCACAGTGAGGTCGAACCCTGCGTTGAGTTCTGTGCTGACAGCACGGAGCCTGCTTGGGATTCTCTCTCTTCCTTTCTCTCTCTGCCCCTCCCCCACTTGTGCTGTTTCTGTCTCCCTCAAAATAAATACACTTTATAAAAAAAAATAATTAGAATAGTATAAAGAAAAAAGACCTATCCTTTGTTGAAACTGTTCTGTTTCTTTTTGAACTTTAATATGCATACAGCCATGAAACTTATTTGGTTTTTGGACAAGACTGAGAAAAAAAATAGTTTTATGTCATAATTTTTTAAAGTTATTGGGTCCTGAGCATTTTCCCTAACATATTAATGAATATTCTGTGTAAATTGGACTAGGTAGCATTTTATGTGTGCCAAGATTTATTTTATTTTTTACTTTTTAAAAATGTTTATTTAACATTTTTTGAGAGACAGAGTGTGAGGGGGGAGGGGCAGAGAGAGAAGGAGACACAGAATCCGAAGCAGGCTCCAGGCTTTGAGCTGTCAGCACAGAGCCCGATACGGGGCTTGAACTCACAAACTGCAACATAATGACCTGAGCCAAAGTCGGACGCTTAACCGACTGAGCCACCCAGGCCCCCCTATTTTATTTTAATTTTTAAATGCTTATTTATTTATTTTTGAGAGAGAGAGATAGCGGGGGAAGGGCTAGAGAGAGAGAGGGGGAGGCAGAGAATCTAAAGCAGGCTCTGTAGCTGTCAGTGCAGAGCCCGATGTGGGGCTTGAACCCATAAACTGCGAGATCATGACTTGAGCCGAAACCAAGAGGCAGGTGCTTAACCCACTGTACTAAGATTTATCTCACAAATCCCACCCCTCTCATTGTTGACATCAAGGGTTTTGCGATGATGGACGTTCTGTTCCGCTTTAATTTATTCCCTTAGGATAGACTCCTAAAAGTTGAATTATCGGTTAGAAGGATGAACATTTTTCATACTCATGCCTGGTGGGCAGATCTCTTCGTGCTCACTGTTGGTAGCACTGCGAGTGGCTTCCCAGGACAGCTGGGTCGCAGATGCAGCCGGCTGTTGGGGGTGGCCATGCACAGGAAGACACCCCCCTCCCCCCCCCCCCCCCCCCGACCCCACAGGCATAAACACTAGAACTGCTGTTTACATTTTCTCCTGTTTTGTGGGAGTGGGGGCTTGGTGTTCTTTCTCAGCCTCATTTATATGTTCTTTATGTTTCTCATATAAAAAGATAAGCCTATGTTCTATTGCCTTTTTAAACCTCTCCCACAGAAAAAAGAGAGCCACTGGCTCTCCATGCCATTTCTGCAGGAATCTCTTCAGTGCCTACCGTGAGAACATAGTAAAAGTGATCTGATGAGCACACTTCTTTTTTTTTTTTTTTTTTTTTTTTTTAAATTTTTTTTTTTTTTCAACATTTATTTTTGGGACAGAGAGAGACAGAGCATGAACGGGGGAGGGGCAGAGAGAGAGGGAGACACAGAATCGGAAACAGGCTCCAGGCTCTGAGCCATCAGCCCAGAGCCCGACGCGGGGCTCGAACTCACGGACCGCGAGATCGTGACCTGGCTGAAGTCGGACGCTCAACCGACTGCGCCACCCAGGCGCCCCTGATGAGCACACTTCTGATGGTAGCCAAGGACCCCATGAGAACACTGGGAGAAGGAAAGGGCGTGGTTAACTAGCATAATCCCGGCCGAAATAGCTAATTACAGAATACCCACAATCAGACTTTGCTGCCCTCAGTAGGGACAGAAGTCGTGGTTCTGTAAAGGTGCGACCAAGCTTCCTGCCTCCACATACTTAGCAGAAAGATCCAGCTCTCCTTCACTAACCTGTTTCTTCAACGCTTATTTGGTGTGTGGCTGGAAAAAGGAGTGGCTGGCCACTGTGGGCAGCGGGGACAGGAAGAAAAGAAGGTCTGGGAACAGAAGGCACCTGCAGGGAGCAATCTTTTAAGTGTCCCTGGAAAAGGAAGTTAACTCTGGGAGATTAAAGTATGTTCTGGTACTTTTCACATACTAGGAAGTAAGCACCCCTTAAGAGCGTGGTTTGAAGTTGGTAACTAGTCATACAGGCTGTTGATTTTTTAAAATTGTTTGTTAATGAGGGAATTGATCTCTGTAACTGACCGGAAGGTTATATGATCAGGGCTTTCCCTCCTCCCCTACCTCCCGCCCCTGTTGTGGGGTTAGGTGCTATGTCTCCGTCCTCTGAATCTGAATCTGAACCTGAACCTGGAGAACATCTTGGTTTTCGAGACTCTGCCTGAAAAGTGTGAGTTGGGTTCAGAATACTTTTATTGAATCATTGGTACTGGGATAGGTGTGCAAAGAGTAATGAGGTGAGATCCTTGTCCTAGATTTAGTGGCAGAGAAGAGAGTATTAATACAAATAGCTTTTAATTGTGGTAAATACGCATAAGAAAGTTACCATTGGAACCTTTTTAAAAAATGTTTATTGTTGAGAGAGAAAGAGAGACAGACAGACAGATAGACAGTGTGAGTAGGGGAGGGGCAGAGAGAGAGGGAGACACAGAATCGGAAGCAGGCTCCAGGCTCTGAGCTGTCAGCACAGAGCCCGACGCGGGGTTTAAGCCCACAAACTGTGAGATCATGACCTGAACTGAAGTCGGATGCTTAACCGACTGAGCCACCCAGGAGCTCCAAACTTTGTTCTTTTTGAAGGGTGAATAGATATTCCTTTGTATGTATATACCACATTTTGTTTATGTATTCATCTGTTAGTAGACACTTGGGTTGCTTCCATCTTTTGGCTCTTGGGACACATGCTGCTGTGAACACAAGTATACAAGTATCTATTCCTGCTTCGCTTCTTTGGGGTGTATACCTTCAACTGGAATTGTTGGCTCAGTTCAATGCTTTGCAAAGCCGCCATATTGTTTTCCGCAATGGCCGCACCATTTTACGTTTCCTCCATTGGTGCACAGGCTTCCGGTTTGTCCACACCCTCACTGACCCTTATTATTTTCTGGGCTTTTTTCTTCTGATAATAACCATCCTAAGTGGGTGTGAGGAGGGATCTCATTGTGGTTTTGATTTGCGTTTCCCTAATGATTAGTGATGTCGAACGTCTTTTTCATGTACTCATTGGCTGTTTGTATATCTTCTTGGGCAAAACAGCTGTTCAAGTCTTTTGTCAATTTTTAAATTGGTTTGTTGACGTTGAGTTGTAGGAGTTCTTTTATATATTCTGGGTACCAATCCCTTATCAGAGGAGATTTGCCAATATTTTCTCCCATTCCTTAGGTTACTTTTTTTTTTTTTTAATGTTTTTATTTATTTTTGAGACAGACAGAGTTAGAGTATAAGCAGGGGAGGGGCAGAGAGAGAGAGGGAGACACAGAATCCCAAGCAGGCTCCAGGCTCTGAGCTTGACAGCACAGAGTCTGACTCAGGGCTTGAACTCATAGACCAGGCGGGAGATCATGACCTGAGTGAAGTTGGTCGCTCAACCTACTGAGCCCTTCAGGCACCCCAGGATTTGATACTCTTAACAGAATATCCTGCATGGGGTGGGAAAAACACACCTTGGGTTTTAAAGAGAGATAACTTTCACAAGTGGCCTTCGTCTGCAACGAGCTCCAAACTTGCTTCTGGTTCCTGCTCTAAAAGGGGCGCCACAGGCCGGGGCCCTCACCGTGTATGCAGCTGTGGGCCTGCAGCCAGTGTCCCCTTCCGGAGGAATTCCAGAGGACACTGTCGCAGGCTTTTCTGTAGCTGTTTGTGTGCGCGCAGGAAGTTCCTTACAACCCACATCGCTAGACCTCATTTCCTTTCCAGTTGCTTGTCATCCGTGTCCCTGGGTGTCTGGCAGGAGACTGCTGGCCTGGCGCCCCCGTGGCCCCCTGTGGCCCTGCTTTGGTCCAGGAGGGATCTCGGCCGTTGGAGGCAAAGAAAGCGTGTGAGGGTCACTGAGGAGGAGAAATCGTAGCGGAAATTTTATTATAAATTTTTGTGTGAGGAAGTCCTTTCTAGCTATAACATGATAAAGACACAAATTTATCAGTCTACACAAACAAAATTTTTCTTCAGGAAACATCGGGGCGCCCGGGTGGCTCACGTCATGATCTGTGGGTTCGGGGGTTCGAGCCCCACGTCGGGCTCCACACGGGCAGTGTGGAGCGTGCTTGGGATTCTGGGTCTCCCCTTCTCCCTGCCCCTCCCCCACTTGCCTCCGTCTCTCTGTCTCTCTAAAAAATGAATAAACATTAAAAAAATATGAGGAGGGGCGCCTGGGTGGCGCAGTCGGTTAAGCGTCCGACTTCAGCCAGGTCACGATCTCGCGGTCCGTGAGTTCGTGCCCCGCGTCGGGCTCTGGGCTGATGGCTCGGAGCCTGGAGCCTGTTTCCGATTCTGTGTCTCCCTCTCCCTCTGCCCCTTCCCCGTTCATGCTCTGTCTCTGTCCCAAAAATAAAAAAATAAAAATTAAAAAAAAAATAAAAAAAAAAAAAATATGAGGAAATAGATACATGTAAATCATTGATGGTGGGGGAGTGGGCGGGGGCTATCTGGGCTTATGTATGGAAATTCAGAAAATGCAGATTCTTTGCCCTCGCAAATGCACTACTGGAAATTTATCCTACTGACACATACCAGTGCCCACACATAAAGCTTGTTTTAGAAAAAGCTAAGCACCATTTAAATGTCCATCAGTGGAATACCAGCTGCTGTATGAATGCTGTGAGGCTCTTAAAAAGGAGGTGTTCTTAAATGCACAAGTGAATGAAGGGGCAGACGGCATTGTGTTAGGGTTTGAACAGTTCATACACCCATAGGATTTTATTAAAACATTTTTAAAAGTTTTTAAAAATTTATTTGGAAAGAGAGAGAGAGAGAGCAAGCAAGCAGAGGAGGGGCAGAGAGAGAGGGAAAGGGTGAATCCCAAGCAGGAGGCCTCCTGCTGTCAGCGCAGAGCCCAGTGCGGGGCTTGAACTCACGAACCACAAGATCATGACCTGAGCCGAAGCCGAAGCCGAGAGCCGGACGCTTCACTGACTGAGCGACCCAGACGCTGCCACGTGCAGGATTTTAGATTCAGGGACCACCTCTGAAAGGATGTGCACAAAAGGGAAAAACAGTGGCTGCCAGGAGGTAGTCAGGAATTCGGCAGTTGGGACACGGGGTAGAAAGGAGGCCGACTTTGTGCTCTGTGCTATTTTATGCCTTTTAAATTTTGTACCGTGATGGAGATACTATCTCTGAAAACCCGAAAAGAAGGAAAAAACCTGACCACCTTGAAAAGAAAAGTAAATGGAAAAACTAGGGGGGAGGACTTTAAAAACAAAAAAAAAGACAGAAAAGGGGTACAAGGTGGTTAAGCATCCGACTTTGGCTCAGGTCATGATCTTGTGGTCCATGAGTTCGAGCCCTGTGTCGGGCTCTGTGCTGACAGCTCGGAGCCTGGAGCCTGCTTCGGATTCCGTCTCTCTCTCTCTCTCTCTCTCTCTCTCTGCCCCTGCCCCACTCACACTGGGTCTTTCAAAACTGAATAAATGTTTCCAAAAAAAAAAAAAAATCCAGAATTTCAGTTCAGGTTTTATTTATATTTATTTATTTATTTATTTATTTATTTATTTATTTATTTATTTATTTATAAATTAAAAAAATTTTTAAAAAAAAAATTTTTTTTTCAACGTTTATTTATTTTTGGGACAGAGAGAGACAGAGCATGAACGGGGGAGGGGCAGAGAGAGAGGGAGACACGGAATCGGAAACAGGCTCCAGGCTCCGAGCCATCAGCCCAGAGCCTGACGTGGGGCTCGAACTCACAGACCGCGAGATCGTGACCTGGCTGAAGTCAGACGCTTAACCGACTGCGCCACCCAGGCGCCCCTAAAATTTATTTTTGAAGGAGAGAGAGACAGAGCATGAGCTGGGGAGTAGCAGAGAGAGAGGGAGACACAGAATCCGAAGCAGGCCCCAGGCTCTGAGCTGCCAGCACAGAGCCCGACGCGGGCCTCGAACTCACGAACCACGAGATCATGACCTGAGCTGAAGTCGGACGTCAACCGACTGAGCCACCCAGGAGCCCCTCAGTTCAGGTTTTAGATCACCAAGATTGGACGAATTATAGAATCCTGAGCTAGAGAATATCGTTTTGATAGATATGAAGAAAATCAAGCATATGGGCATGAAACACAAAGTCTTCAACTGAATTACACAATGAAAGCTTCTTGATAGGCTGTTTCCAAGAGATATCTATAACAGTGAAAATTTGAGGGGTCTTAGGGAACAGAATAATTTTTATAGAACACGTATTCTGTTAGCCACTGACTGGTGTGTATCAGGCCGTTAGCACCCAGCACCCTTTTGTGGAGGGGACACCAGTCTTCACTGCTACGAAGGCTTTTAACAGACGGAGAGGTTGAGTTGCTTGAGGGGTGACTGGTGGGGCTGTGGTAACATCAGGAATCAAGCCAGGTCCTGCCCAACCTGTCTCCGGAGGACCCACTTTTCGCCTTTTGAACTATGTGGTAAGCGGGTAGCTTTTTTCGCCTTTTAGAACTATGTGGTAAGTGGGTAGCTTTGGTCTATCTTCTTAAAAAATCTGTCTTGGGGCGCCTGGGTGGCTCAGTCGGTTGAGCGTCCGACTTCAGCTCAGGTCACGATCTCGCGGTCCGTGAGTTCGAGCCCCGCGTCGGGCTCTGGGCTGATGGCTCAGAGCCTGGAGCCTGCTTCCGATTCTGTGTCTCCCTTTCTCTCTGCCCCTCCCCTGTTCATGCTGTGTCTCTCTCTTTCAATAATGAATAAACGTTTAAAAAAAAAAAATCTGTCTTGCTCAGAAGCTTATGGGCATTTCTATCAAAATGCAAAAGTTCTCTTGAATGACACTTTTACATATCTGCAGCCTAATAATTGTTTTAATTTTATTTATTTATTATTTATTAAAAAAAATTTTTTTTTAACGTTTATATGTTATTGAGAGACAGAGAGACAGAGCATGAGCATGGGAGGGGCAGAGAGAGGAGGAGACACAGAATCGGAAATAGGCTCCAGGCTCCGAGCTGTCAGCACAGGGCCCGACACGGGGCTTGAACTCACGAACCACGAGATCATGACCTGAGCTGAAGTCAGACGCTTAACGGACTGAGCCACCCAGGCGCCCCTAATTGTTTTCATTTTAAAGCCCCTAAAGCACATGGCTGGACCTAGAAGCAATTTCTTCGTCCCCAGGTCAACTGCAGATTCAGTCCAGTGCTGTGCAGTTTTAGTTTTTTTTTCTTTCTTTCTTGTTTTTTTAATTTTTTTTTTTTTTTTTTTTGGAGAGAGTGTGTGTCTTGGGGGTGGGGGGCAGAAGGAGATGGAGAGAAAGAATCTTAAGTGACACGGGACTCGATCCCAGACCCCACAACTGTGAGATCGCGACCTGAGCCGAAATCCGGAGTTGGGCGCTCAACCGACTGAAACACCCAGGAGCTTCAGCATGCGGGGTAATCATTAACCAGGCTATTGGATGAAGTAGACACCTGAAAATGCCAGCGAGCAATAGTTTACTGTTAGAGCAGACGCCAGGAAAAATTCTGTAGGAAAAGAGTATAAAGTGAAATGAACGTCCTTATGGCATATATCCTCTGGAAGAAGAAAAAAATTGGGTCTAGGAATATATAAAAATAGGAGTTGAGAGGGGCTCCTGAGTGGCTCAGTCAGTTAGCGTCTGACTCTGGGTTTCAGCTCAGGTCATGATCTCATGGTTGCGGGAGTTCGAGTCCCACATCTGGCTCTGTGCTGATAGTGCAGAGCCTGCTTGGGATTCTCCGTCTCTCTCTGCCCCTCCCCTACTCACACTGTCTCTGTGTCTCTCAAAATAAATAAATAATGTTAAAATATTAAAAAAAAAAGTTGAAGGTGCTCAAATCCTCTGTGATTAAAAAAGGAGAGGGGCGCCTGGGTGGCGCAGTCGGTTAAGCGTCCGACTTCAGCCAGGTCACGATCTCGCGGTCCGTGAGTTCGAGCCCCGCGTCGGGCTCTGGGCTGACGGCTCAGAGCCTGGAGCCTGTTTCCGATTCTGTGTCTCCCTCTCTCTCTGCACCTCCCCTGCTTGTGTTCATTCTCTCTCTCTCTCTCTCTCTCTCTCTCTCAAAAATAAATAAATGTTAGATTTTTTTTTTTTAAAAAGGAGAGAGAAGGAGCACCTGGCCGGCTCAGTTGGTAAGAGCATGTGACTCTTGATCTTGAGGTTGTGAGTTAGAGCCCCATGTTGGGTCTAGAGATTACTTAAAGTAATTATTGAAACAAAACAAAACAAAACACGAAATAAAGTATTGACTGATAGGTACGTACTTTAAAAAAGAAGTGAGAAGTTGAGCCCACCAAACAGTGACAGGTGCATTAGTTTCCTTGGGCTGCAGTAACAAAGAACCACAGACTTGGTGGCATAACTTCCTCTCGTACAGTTCTGGGGGCCACAAGCCCCAGATCTAGGGGTTTGTCAGTATTGCTTTCTTCTGGAGGGTCTGAAGGCAGATCTGTTTGTTCTCTGCTTTCCTCCTGGCTGCTGGTGGACCTCATTGGCTTATAGATGCCTCCCTCCAATTTCTACCCCTGTCTTCACATCGCACTCTGTCGTGTGTCTCTGTTTTCTCCTTTTCTGTTTGTTTGTTTGTTTGTTTGTTTGTTTGTTTGTTTCTTTCTTTCTTTCTTTCTTTCTTTCTTTCTTTCTTTCAATGTCTATTTATTTTGAGAGAGAGAGCATGAGGGGGGTGGGCAGAGAGAAAGGGAAACGGGCTCAGCAGAGAGCCCCATGCAGGGCTAGAGCTCATGAGCTGTGATATCATGACCTGAAGTTGAACGCTTAGCTGACTGAGCTACCCAGGCGCCCCTCCTTTTCTGTTTCTTGTAAAGACACTTGTCCTTGGGTTCAGTGCCCATCCTGATCCAGGATGATCTTATCTTGAGCCCCTTAACCTTAGTTACATCTGCAAAGACCTTTATTCCACATAAGGTCACATTCTCAGGTTCTGAAGGTGGGGACATAGTTGTATCTTTTTTGGAGCCACGGTTCAACCCACAACAGTCTGTTCTCCCCCTATCCCCCTCAAACTCATGTCTGTCCCACACAGAGAATACAATTGCTCCACACCAATTAATTATTTGGGGTTTGTGAGGAAAAAAGAATTTTGAAAGGTGAGAGCTTGAATTTCTGGTGTTAAAAAAAAGACATTGCAGAAGATGCATGGTCATCTTTTTGTTTTTGAGGTCATTGTCAATTCACGTACAGTTGTAGTAAGTGATACAGAGGGATCCCACGCACCATTTACTCAGTTCCCCCAATGGTAATGTCTTGCAAAACACAGCCAGGATAGGGCCAGGATATGGATACTGATACAGACAAGATACAGAACATTGTCATCACTTTGAGGTCGCTGCCTCATGCCATGCATTGGTTGCCACCCCTGCCCTCTCTGTGTTACCATTCCACCCCCCCATCCCTGCCAACCACCTACCTGTTCTC
This sequence comes from Prionailurus viverrinus, assembly GCF_022837055.1. NCBI lineage: Eukaryota > Metazoa > Chordata > Mammalia > Carnivora > Felidae > Prionailurus > Prionailurus viverrinus. The sequence goes on along the minus strand of NC_062577.1, from coordinate 57,635,249 downwards.
ATTTCCACAATCGTCATTTCTAGAATGTTCTATAAATGGAATCATACAGGATGTAATGTTTTGGGTTTGCTTTGTTTTTCCTTAGCAGAATTATCTGGAAATTCATACAGGTAGTAGTTTGTCCCTTTTCATTGCTAAGTAGTGGTCCATGGCATGGAGGTACCACAATTTGCCATTTACCCCTTGAAGAACATTTGAGTGGTTTCCTGTTTTGGCTGTTACGAATAAAGCTTCTATGAACATTTGTGTACATGTTCCAGGGTGAGCACGTTTTCATTTCTTTGGGATAAATGCTCGTGAGTGCAATTTGCAGGAACTTACGGTAGTTGTATGTTTAGTTTTTTAAGAAAGTGCCAAATCGTTGGGGGTGTCCAGCTGGCTCATTCGGTAGAACAGATGACTCTTGATCTTGGGATCATCGGTTCAACCCCAACGTTGGGTGTAGAGATGACTTTAAAAATGTAAAATAATTAAACAATAAAAAGGAAGTGCTAAATTGTTTTCTCGAGTAGATCAACTATTTACATTTCTACCAGCAGTGTATGACTGATCTATTTTCTCTCCATCGTCACCAGTATTTGATGTTGCCGTTTTTTTTTTTCTTTTAGCTATTCTGATAGGTAGTCCTGATTTTCAGTTATATTTCCCTGATGGCTAATGATGTCGAGCATCTTTTCGTGTGTTTATTTGCCATCTGTGTACCCTCTTCATGGGTGAAAAGCCTCTGCATGTCTTTTGCCCATGTTCTGATTGTATTGTTTTCTTACTGTTGAGTTTTGAGAATCCTTTATGTATTCTAGATACTAATCCCTTGTTGGACATGTGTGTTACAATTATTTTTTCCCCCATCTGTAGCTTGTTGTTTCATTCTAAGTGAGCATGTTTCTACAGAGTATATTTTATTTATTTTATTTTATTTTATTTTTAATTTTTTTTTTCAACGTTTATTTATTTTTGGGACAGAGAGAGACAGAGCATGAACGGGCGAGGGGCAGAGAGAGAGGGAGACACAGAATCGGAAACAGGCTCCAGGCTCTGAGCCATCAGCCCAGAGCCCGACGCGGGGCTCGAACTCCCGGACCGCGAGATCGTGACCTGGCTGAAGTCGGACGCTTCACCGACTGTGCCACCCAGGCGCCCCGAGTACATTTTATTTTTGATGAGATTCAGTTTATCAACTTCCCTTTATATGGATCATGCTTTTTGCGTCAAGCCTGTGAACACTGTGCTAAACACTAGATCCTGAAGACTTCTTCCTGTGTTTCTCTCTTAATAAATTGTATAGATTTTTGCTTTACATAAGCCCGTGGTCCATTTTGAGTTCATTTTCATACAAGCTGTGAAGTTTAGGTCAAGGTTGATATGTCAGTCTGTGGATGTCCTTGTTCCAGCACCATTTATTGAAAAGGCTCCCCTTCCTCCATGGAATTGCATTTCGTGCCCTTGTCAGATCCACTGGACATATTTGTGTGGCTGTAAAATAGAAGCTTGTCCTGTATTTACTGATAGTAGCTTTCGTTCCACAAATTAGTAAAAGAAAATCATTGTCTTCAAAGGATGTTTTCTTTAACTCCTCTTACTTGCCCGTAGCAGATTAGCCCTGACAATTTATGGTGACTTTCACCGTGGTAAACTTACCGTCCTTTGTAGAGTAACATGGCCTGTGTAGTTTCTATTTTTTGAGTCCAGAGGAGTTTTGAGAGCCCCGGGGGGAGGGGGGGGGGATGAATCCATCAAAATCTAGAAGGGATACCTTGAAGGAATTGAGTCGAACAGAGATTTGAACCCCTTTCTTCAATGGTTTGAAGAATAAATACTGAGTTTTCAAAGACACTAAAAGAGACTTTCAAAAAGGAAGGGAAGTGGGTTCTTGGCACATGTTTTCGGTTTCCTTTCCCTGGTGAGGCATGGGTGCCGGAGGAGACCTAAAGAGGAAATTAAAAACAAAACCCCAAAACTTTTGATAACCCGATTCTTTGACTTCTGGTTTTCCACAGCGTGGATAAGGACTGCTGGAAAGGAAGGGTTAACCCAAATATAGTTGGTACAACAGAGCCGAGTTGGGCTGTTAAGTCCTCATTGAATGTTTACCCACGTGTGGCCTTCAATTTGGAAAGATTCAGCAGAGGATCCAACTGGCATACTGTGCTCTCCTTTATCCTATTCATTTTTTTTTTTTTTTTAAACGGGGGGAGAGTCAACTTTCTGTGTCTGTCCCTCAGGAGGAATTTGAGTCCTGGGTCATAATTTCTGTGATGGGCAGTATTATTCTCGCTCAGTAAGCCAGACTGCAGCAGGTGGGTGGCTGTGGGGTTGCCTCGTCCAAAGATGTCGTTTGGACGTTTTCCTAAGACAAGGGGCTTGGTTTGCTGGGTCTTGACCCGCAAGTGAAAGGGGAAGGAAATAGATTCAATCTTGCACGCACGGGGCGGGAAGAATTGAGCGGCCAGCACGCTTCCTCTTTGCTCCCACCTTTCCAAGAGGGCTTCATAAGCAACAGTCATCAAAGCTAGAGTAATCCTAGATACTTTCAAGAGACTGTGTGTGTGTGTGCGCGCATGCGCGTGTGTGTGTTGGTGCCTTTTGTACTTACCCTGTGGGGGATGCAAAGACACATCCGCAAATTCCATATTCAGGCTCAGAATCAGCCAGAGGAGGCTGAAATCCGTCATTGTTTTGTACTGAATCATTTTAATCCAGTTGTGAGGCCTGGTTGCCACTTGAGTTACAAGCACAGTCCTATCTTGCCTGCTGTTTGCCCTTTGTTTGGAGGCAGCTGTTAAGTAGGCTGTGGAGAAAACTAGCACTTGGCTGTATGTGAGGAGTATGGGCGCCCCTCCCCCTCGCTTTTTTCCTTTAAAAGGATGTCCAAGAACCACGGGAATTTTCAGTTTTGACCAATTTGCCTTCCAGATTTTCCTCGTCACGTTTACCTGTGCTTCTTACATGGTTGTAGCCCTGGTGTGCACTCCAGTCTGGATTCTCTTTTCCATGCACACACTCCTATTCCTGTAACCCTCACTGATCTCACTGTGAGTTTGGTACCCGGTAAGAGGGTAGGAATTTATGACCCTTTCTCTGTACTGATTCTGAATCAGGGGTTTGCCAGCTCATAACACGCCAGTGTGCATGCACCTGTTTTCATGTGGCAAGGTTTTATTTGTTAAGAAGGTTTTTTTTGGGGCGCCTGGGTGGCGCAGTCGGTTAAGCGTCCGACTTCAGCCAGGTCACGATCTCGCGGTCCGTGAGTTCGAGCCCCGCGTCGGGCTCTGGGCTGATGGCTCAGAGCCTGGAGCCTGTTTCCGATTCTGTGTCTCCCTCTCTCTCTGCCCCTCGCCCGTTCATGCTCTGTCTCTCTCTGTCCCAAAAATAAATAAACGTTGAAAAAAAAAAAAAAAGGTTTTTGTTCTTTTTTTTAACTTGGATTAATTTCATAGTTCACAACTCTTTTTTTTTTTTTTTTCCCTTAACGTTTCCATTCTGTTTTTGAAAGAGAGACAGACAGAGCACGAGCAGGGGAGGAGCAGGGGCACAGAGAGAGGGAGACACACAACCCGAAGCAGGCTCTGGGCTCCAGCTGTCAGCACAGAGCCCGATGCGGGGCCCGAACTCGTGAAAACAAGATCGTGACCTGAGCCGAAGTTGGACGCTCAGCCACCTGAGCCACCCAGGCGCCCCGTCATGTGGTGAGGTTTTAAAGACCTTGCTCACTTCTGCTCGAAAACATCTGTATGGGCTCACCTTTTCCGCAGAGCATCAGTCTGGCCTCCATTGGCTTGTACTTAAATACCATTTTCTCCCAAAGAATGAATCGTAGGGGATCAGAGGTGATTTGTCTTGCCCTCTTCCTAGTAAAATATTTATCAGAAAAATTAACCTCTTTTTTTTTTAATGTTTTATTTATTTATTGAGAGAGCGTGTATGAGCAGGGGAAGGGCAAGGAGAGGGGGGACAGAGGGTTCAAAGCAGGCTCTGCGCCTACAGCAGAGAGCCCAACGCAGGGCTCGAACTCCTGACCCGTGAGATCATGACCTGACCCAAAGTTGGACAGTCAAACGACTGAGCCACCCAGACGCCCTAGAAAAACGAACTTCTAAGGAAGCCTGTGCTTTACAGAGCCCGCAGGGACGAAATTGCAGAGCCTTGCTGAGAGCATCGTGTTCCTGGCAGCTCTTGTTTATTGTGATTTTTGTTGGTGCTATACCTGCGTGGGTAAGGTCATTGTGGCCCTTGGGAACAGAGAAGGATTCCGCCTCTGGTGTGGCAAGGCAAGGCAAGGCAAGGCAAGGCAAGGCAAGGCAGTATGTGTTCCGGTTAAGAGCATGTATCCTGAGGCCAGCCTGCCTGAGTTTGAAGCCTGAGGACCGTCTCAGCTGCTTCCTAGCTGTTTGATCTTAGGCTGGTTGTGTAACCTGCCTACCCTGTGCCCATCGGCTGCTATGTAAATGGTGGTAATGAGAACACCGGCCTTCTAAGGCTGGTTTGAAGATTAAATAAGGGAGTATCTATAAAGTCCTTAGAACAGTTGCATTGGGTGCGTTTTGTGCAGCTGTTAAGTGTGAGCTGAAGGGCTTCCCTCCCCCAGTTGATTCTAAAGCATTTAAGCGGTTAGTAAGTGCTCATCGATGGGCTTTGTCAGTAAGAGCTCGTGACTTCAGGAGAGCAGGGCCAAACATGTAATTTTATGAACCCAGAGGTGAGTCCTTAAAACGAGTCTTTCCTAGGAATGGGGCTTAATGAGATGGACAGGGCACCGAAAGGTCTTGGGAACATGTTTATTTTGGTGACTGTTGATCAACCAGAATTTTTCTCACGCAGTCGAATACCTGGGTTTTTTTTCTAGGCTAAACGACCTTTGCAGCCCCAGCGGAAGGGTCGGGAATTAAAACTGAGAGCTTCTATTGTGGAGAATTTCTTACCTGGTACTGTTTATAATTTGGGTTTCCGCCTCCTGGGTACTGCTTCCTCTGTGGATAGCTCAGCCTGCAGCACAAACAAGTACTGAAAAGTGGGGAGATGTTGAGTTCTGCCCTGACACGTCAGGGCAGACACATAGAGGCTGGCAGGTGGCAGAGAGGTGCCCAGTGGTCTGGGCACATTGGTCAGGCAAGTGGTCCTCACTCCACCTTTTAAAACTCACATGGACTTGGGTGATGAGATGTTTGTGGCTCCTGTGATGAATAAGGTAGCCTCGTGGCCCAGGATGGGAGGATTACCCCAGCTCTCTGGAGAACATTTACACTGAGGTATACTGGGTATGTGGGGGTGGACGTCAGTATTAGGGTCATTTCAGTTGGAGATGACAGAAAGCCATAAACGACAGGGTTTAAACAAGATGATTGATCTCCCATCCTCTCTCAGTTCTGCCATTTGAGTCTGGGACTCCTTTATTTAGCTGATCCACTACCTTTAGTCGGTGTGGCCTCAGTGCTACAAAGTGGCTGCTTATGCTCCAGCTGTCCAGTCTTCATTCCAGCCAACAGGAAGGAGAGTCAAGAGGGACCCTGATGCTTTAAAGGAGATTCCAGGAAGCTCCTGCTTCACACTTCTGCTCATTGAATTGGTTCGAACTTAGCACAATCACCCAAGAGCCGCGAGGGAAGCTGCTGGGAATCAGGGCCACGTGTCCAGCTAAAACTCAGGGACTGAGATTTGGGTGCGCAGCTAGCTGGTCTGTGCCAGAGTGCGTTATGTCCTTTAGGACAGAATTGAGGCTGGTGCAAAGAATGAGCAGGGCATGTTATGCTTTTAGAAACTCCAGCTCTGAAGGAAGAAGAGGTCTGCTCGATAAATTCAGAGATTTTCTGTGGTAACCGTGATACACATTTGAGTGAGCACCCCCTCCCCCTGCCCCCCCCAAAGTCCTGCCAGACTCAGGGAGTAAACGCTGAGTCACAGGTGATCTCTGTGCTCCAGGGGTTGTACGTTGGATTGACCTGTGGCTACTTTTTTGTATCTAAGACCTTTTTATTACATAGCAATTCAGTGAGTTTCTGGTGTGTGTGTGTGTGTGTGTGTGTTGGGGGGGGTGATAGAGAGGTGGTAGTCACTGTATTCTAGCTAGGAGAACCCACTTGTAATGCATGGGTACTGGGGCCATCCAGGACCCCAAGACTGGATGGCCTTATGGATATTACCAGGGAGCGTTGAGAAACCCCTCCCTGTTGATACCATGCGGTCGGGCTGGGAGTCAAATCAGCATGTATGAGCCGTGTTTTACCTTTAAAAGAAATTTTTTTTAACGTTTATTCATTTTTGAGAGACAGAGAGAGAGACGGAGCGTGAGCAGGGAAGGGGCAGAGAGAGAGGGAGACACAGAATCCGGAGCAGCCTTCAGGCTCTGAGCTGTCAGCACAGAGCCCGATGCGGGGTCGAACTCACGGACCGCGAGATCATGACCTGAGCCGAAGTCGGACGCTCAGCCGACTGAGCCACCCAGGCGCCCCTTTTTAAATTTTTTTTTTTTAACGTTTATTTATTTTTGAGACAGAGAGAGAGCATGAACAGGGGAGGGTCAGAGAGAGGGAGACACAGAATCCGAAGCAGCCTCCAGGCTCTGAGCTGTCAGCACAGAGCCCGATGCGGGGCTCGAACTCACGGACCGCGAGATCATGACCTGAGCCGAAGTCGGACGCTCAACCGACTGAGCCACCCAGGCGCCCCTGAGATGTGTTTTATCTTATCCAGGCCAAACCACTGGCGTTTTGGTTCTCTCATGCCCGTAAATTAGAGCTTCAGCACTGTGGGGGGAGAAACCCCTGCCCCCAAAGGAGTGAGGTCATGTCTGAGGGCCGTGCTGGACACCATGTAAGTTAGCAGTGTATTTCTGAGTTCATGGTAGTCACAGAAGGCTGCCAGCAAGAGTAACTGGGGTGACCTGCGAACAGTCCCCGAGGGAAGGAGCCAGAGGGGGCCCCCTGCTCGAAGAGGCTAATAAGCATCTGGCCTTCTTGCTCGATTAGCTAATAGTGGTGGCAGGTTCGAAGCAGGTTGTTAACTGACGTCCCCATCCCATTCTTAAGGCTGCGACATGAGGAGTCCACTCACTTCTCCTGGAGCTGGCTGGCTCTTTTAAGCCCTGGCTCGGGTGGTTACTAGGCTTTTCTCCATCTCAGCAGCCCTCTGCCCGATTCTGAAGCAGCTTACCGAGAGTGGGACAGGCACCTTGGTGGGATTCCTAAATGCAGGGCAGCCTGTCCCTTTGTGTTCCGTAAAGTTGCCCGTGCGAAATACTGGCCCATTCCTCCGGGGACGCACCCAGCATGAAGACACATCCAGTCTTGGTGTCCTGGATGGCCCCAGTACCCACGCATTACACATGGGTTCTGCTAGCCATAATATAATTACTACCACCCCCTCCATCATCACCACACACACACACACACACACGCACAAAGATCTAAATCAGAAACTCACGAACTCCTCGGTGCTGAGTTAACGTTACTCTGAGCTTTCTGGCTCATCTCTGTCCACCTTCCCAGCAGCTAAGGGCTGAGATGGAGAGTTCTTGGCAAAGAAGCGACCCAGAGTTCAGCCGTCCTGTTTGGTTTGTTTCTTTTACTTATTCGGCAGCGTCGGAACTGGACAGAAGACCTGAAGAATTAGATGTGTGTATGTGTGTTGAACACACACGCACGCTAGAAATAGCAGTTGGTGTCTGGGCTGTCTGAGCCACTCTCTCTGCAAGAATCCTTTTTTAGAGAAATAATCCTTCCTATGGTAGTAAGTACAAGGAACCTGTGGCCTCAAGGAACCTGTGGCCTCTCAGCTGGAACCGGCCGGCTGGAAGGGCGTGTTGCCTGCTTGCTCCCGGGGCTTCCCGAATGGGAAGTCTGTCTCTCTAAGAGTCGAGCACACTGTTCACATCTGGTGAACTGGCCGGATCAGCAGGTCCAGCGTTGGCCTGCTCTCAGAATTACACAGCCTTTGGGGCTCTCCTAGTTCCTGGCTTCTAAACAGCTAGATTGTTTTGAACAGACTCCAAGTTTAGGTTCTAAATCTCGAGAACAGTTGCATGTGTGTATGTACTTTCGGCTTCTTTTCAATACATATATCACTTGCCTGCCTTTAGTTAATCTGAAATTCTATGAAATTTACCATTATGTGGACTTTAATGACGCAGCGGGACAGAACCGTCCTCTATTTCTAACGAGTTCCCTGCCCCCATCACTGTTCTCCGAAGGTAAGTACGTACGTTTATGGAGAGTGTCGGGGCTTTTGTTCTGGAAGAGTGAAAAGAATTGGGCATTTGAAGTTAGAAGACCTGAGATTTGAGATGCAGCTCTGTGACCTTGAGCAAGGCATTTAGCTTGATGGATTCTGTAAGCTTCAGGTTCCTCATTAGATTAAAAAAAGAGATAAGATATCAACATCTTGTTGTAATGGAATTGAAGGGAATGAGGTCTTCAAAATGCCATTCAAGTGAAGAAATTGTACATCCCCTTTACCGATTATTATATAAACAAATATATATTCCTCCCCCACCCCCTTTTCTAAAGATAACCTCATGTTGACCTTCACTTTGTATTCAGACAGCAACCCACTAGCTGGCTAGCTTATTCACCTTTAAAATAATATGCTAGAAGTGGCAAGAACCAAATATATTCTGGATACATTGCGCTGAATCTGGAGAGACCATGGAAAATTAAGCTCCGCTCTGGCTCCCGTGGGCAAAGTCTGTTTGCCTGAGAGGGTGCCAGCCAATAAGAGGGTGAGCTCTGGGTTAGACCGGCTGGGCTGATTGCATCCTGACTCTACTACCCATGCCCTGGGCAAGTCATGTAACCTGTTGATGTAGAGAATGTTGGGGTTTGGAGCCAATGTCCAAGAAAGAATTCTTGAAGATGTCTTTGGTGCAAAAAGGTGGTTTTATTAAAACACAGGGACAGGACCCATGGGCAGGAAGAGCTGTCCCAGGATTGTGAGCAGTGACTGATTCTATACTTGGGATCTGGGGGGGGAGGTAAAGGCGAGGGAAGTTTCCAGAAGGACTTTCATATGCTAAAGAAGATTCCATGGATCCTGGGGGCCTAGCAGTTGTCAAGCTAAGGCGGTTTCTTCCTCTAGCAAAGCATTAACGTTAAGACAGTTGAGAGATCCTGGAGGAATGTTACACTCTGCCTGTCTCAAGTATTTGTCAGTGGCTGGCTTGCAGATTATAAGAAAATTTAATTTTGGCTGCCACTTCCTTCTTTGTTTCCCACGCATCTTCACGTCGGTGGAGTGCATGTGATAATAATTTCTATCACCTAGGGTTGTAATAAGTAAATGAGATGGTTTCCAAATACTGAGCCTAGTACCAGTAAAGAAGAAACAGCCCGTTTTGCTCTTGTTATAATTAATAATGATGATTGCGCATAATGATTGTGGTAATACACCTGTTTCATAAAATTTACCGCCTTAGCCATATTAGTATCCGGTGTAGTCCCATCTCTGGGCAACGAATCTCCAGAAATTTTCCTCATGTAAAAGTGAAACTATATCCACTGAACAACTAACTCCCCAGTTCCCCCTCCCCCCAGCCCCCCCCCCCCACGGCCTCTATTCTACTTCGTTTCTGTGAATTTGACTACTCTAGAAACCTCCTATAAATGGGATCCTGCAGTATCTGTCTTTCTGTGACTGTAATGCTTTTTTAAATGTTAGCCCGCTGTTGCGTCCTCGCCCACCTTTAGCTTTCTGTAAGCTCACGACCGTCTCCAACGCTCATCATTAATGAACTATTTCTTTTCTTGAGGGAATGAGACACCTCGCAATTCATTTCGTCCTGTCGAAGAAGGCAGGGTTAGGGGAAAGGGGTGTTAAAATGAAAGAGACATAAGAAGAGGACCTTAGATAAGGCAAAGACCACTCACTCCTGGCAAAGTGGAGCCTCTGTGCGCAAATTCAAAGCCATCCACAAGTAGAGGAAAACTGGAAGGAACTCCTGTGTACCTGCTGCCCCTGATTCAACAGCTGCCTAGGTTTTTTAGGGGCCGTTTTAAAAAAATGTTTATTTATTTTTGAGAGAGAGACAGCATGAGCAGGGGAGGCACAGGACAGACAGAAGAGACACAGAACCCGAAGCAGGCTCCAGGCTCTGAGCTGTCAGCACAGAGCCCGACGCGGAGCTCAAACTCATGAACTGTGAGATCATGACCTGAGCCGAAGGCGGACCTTAACTGACTGAGCCACGCAGGTGCCCCTCTAAGGGCCATTTTAAGTAAGTTCCACAAGGAAGAAAATACAGTAAAACCTAGGGTTGTGAGTAACTTGTTCTGTGAGTGTTCTGCAAGTCAAGCAAACATTTCTTTTCATTAAATTTTTTTTTTTAACGTTTATTTATTTTTGAGACAGAGAGAGACAGAGCATGAATGGGGGAGGGGCAGAGAGAGAGGGAGACACAGAATCGGAACCAGGCTCCAGGCTCTGGGCCATCAGCCCAGAGCCCGACACGGGGCTCGAACTCACGGACCGTGAGATCGTGACCTGAGCTGAAGTTGGACGCTTAACCGACTGAGCCACCCAGGTGCCCCTCAAGCAAACATTTCTAATAATCTTTTTACAATGTTTTTTCATTCATTGAGAGAGAGAGAGAGAGAGAGAGAGAGAGAGAGAGAGCAAACAGGGGAGGGGCAGAGAGAGAATCCCAAGCAGTCTCCACATTGTCTGTGCACAGCCCCATGTAGGGCTCGAACTCCGGGACTGTGAGATCATGACACGAGCTGAAATCAAGAGTCCGACGCTTCACTGACTGAGCCACACCAGCGTCTCGACATTTCTCATCAGTTTTAATCTGATGAACAAGCGACGTCTTGCGGTAGGAGTAGTGCACGATGCCGAACGCCACGTGATCCCCACTGAGCCAAGGGTTCTTGAAATTCGCTTTGATAATTACCAGTGCTTTGGATTACAAGCATGTTTCCGGATGAATTACACTCGCAAACCAAGGTTTTACCGTCCTAGGAAAATCTAGATTGACCTAGAGGCAAGTGTTTCTGTGCTGGTGCATGCAGTGGTGTTGAGGATTTCTGCCTTGGGACTTCTGACTACCTTTTAGGTTGAGGGGAAGAAAAGAACCAGGACTGTGGGCAAGTCTTCTCGCCAGCTTCCCATGTCCGTGAAGGATGGCACTTGTGACTTACAGAGGTGATTGTGATGGAGCACTGGGCCTAGGATGTGACTTAAATAAACCAGTTATAGGCAGTGGTGGTGGCATATTTGTAGCAAGCAGGGTCGCCAAACAGGTCCGTGAAAGAGCATGGAGCCTACGACATGTAGCTGTGCACCCAAACAGCCATATTTTATCCTTGCTGAGAAGTCGTTGTAAACACTGGCTTTCCAGAGGTGCCCATTAACCTGATTTGATTGGGGTTACATCCATTTGTTCTAGGTTGTACCTGGGTGAAGGGAAATGACTGTTTACCTGTAAAATTAGGCAATGTCACTTCTTTATATATACTTTTTTTGGTAGAAGAGAGATTACTCTCTGTATTTTAAAAAACATGTAGTGGGTTTTAACTATAAGTAAAAAATACCATGGTTTGAATCACCAGATATGTTAAATATAGCTGGTCCCATGAATCCCTCTTTTCATTTTTGTCCTTTGGACTTGCAAAAGTAATTCTATCTACTAATAAAAGGTGTAGGTGTAGGTTTTACCACCCACCCCCCCCACCCCCGCCCGGGCCCCCCTTAGCCTTAGGATGTAAGAACCAGATGGAACGGGGCGCCTGGGTGGCGCAGTCGGTTAAGCGTCCGACTTCAGCCAGGTCACGATCTCGCGGTCCGGGAGTTCGAGCCCCGCGTCGGGCTCTGGGCTGATGACTCGGAGCCTGGAGCCTGTTTCGGATTCTGTGTCTCCCTCTCTCTCTGCCCCTCCCCCGTTCATGCTCTGTCTCTCTCTGTCCCAAAAATAAATAAACGTTGAAAAAAAAAATTAAAAAAAAAATAAAAAAAGAACCAGATGGAAGTTAGGGAAAGGAAATTATGGGCTCATACCTGTGTAAAAACATATAGTTTATAATTGTTTAGAGCCTTTGATTCTCATGATGTTTTCATTTTTGAATCTAGCTTAAGTCATGTGCAAGTTTTACCTTTCTATGATTTTTTCTTTTTGCCGACATAGCTCCTGTTCCACAAATCCTATTTTAAATGTTTTTCTATTAATGTGCAGAGTTGTCAGAAAAGTAAAGTAGTTCTCAAATAATTAAGAATTATCAAAATATTGTTCTCTCAAAGATCCTTACGTTTTTTTAATTTTAAAAAAATATTTATTTTGGAGAGAGAGAGAGAGAGACAGAGAACAAGCAGGGGAGGGGTGGAGAGAGAGGGAGACACTGAATGTGAAGCAGGCTCCAGGGTCTGAGCCGTCAGCACAGAGCCCAACACGGGGCTCGAACCCACGAACTGCGAGATCATGACCTGAGCCGAAGTCAGACGCTTAACCGACTGAGCCACCCAGGTGCCCCTAAAGATCCTTATTTGGTTGTGTGTTACAATTTGTCCAACAGGAAATATTGTGCAAAACAGTTTCACATGGATTGACTAGGGCAACAGGAATGGCCGGTTCTCCTTATGCTTGTACGAATCAAATGCACAGCTTGTGAGAAATGTAACTTTTTATAGTTTCCTGTTTTACCTTGTTAAAGCCAGTTGGTAAAACAGGTTCATTAGTGAAGCTCCCAAGACCGAACCCAAGAAATCTTTATGCCACTATTTTCCACCTCTTGTAATTAGGTCAGCCAACTCCAGAAGGGGGCGTGGCTATGGCTTGCAGGCTTTTTTGGTAATGTAGACATTCTTATTTTTATTTTAATTTTTTAATGTTTATTTTTGAGAGAAAGAGAGAAACAGGGTGTGAACAGAGGAGGGGCAGAGAGAGAGGGAGACACAGAATCCGGAGCAGGCTCCTGGCTCTGAGCTGTCAGCACAGAGCCCGACGTGGGGCTGGAACCCACCAGCCGTGAGATCAGGACCTGAACCGAAGTCGGACGCTCAACCGACTGAGCCACCCAGGCGCCCCGACATTCTTACCTTTAAATTAATCTCTGTATAAAATGGAAAAAAAAGAAATGAGCTCTTTGGTAAATACTGTCCTTCACTGCCTCATTCTTTGGAAAGTGCTTGTTCTTACGCTTTTCTCTTTATGAAGTGTGTATATTATTGGAGGGGAAAAGGTAGATATTAGGTTCTATACCCAATTCCAATTCCATTGTGTGTGGGGGAGGGGCTTCCCCACATCAATAAGCAATTCTGGGACACCAGCAGGGTATCTGAGAATTCACCTCAATAAGTCTTTTTTAAATTTTTTAAAATGTTTATTTTAAGAGAGAGAGAGAGAGTTTGGGAGCAGGGGAGGGGCAGAGAGCGGGACATAGAGAATCCCAAGCAGGTTCAGCACTGTCAATGCAGAGCCTGACTTGGGGCTCAAACTCACGAACCGTGAGACCAGGACCTGACCTGAAATCGAGAGTCGGATCTTTAATCAGCCGAGCCCCCCCCAGGTGCCCCCTCACCTCAGTAAATTCCGACACTGTCTACCTGGAGACAGCATCATGTCCCGCAGGTTAAGGGCTCAGCCCTGCAAGACCGCCCTCCACCCCCTCTGCCCTGACTTCAGGCATCAGTGGGCAGCCCAGGTTGTCCCCTGTGCTCCTGGCTGACTGGCCATGGATCGAAGGTTCCACCGGCCCCCTCCTTGGGTTTGATTAATTTGCTAGAGCAGCTCACAGAACCCAGACATTTTACTTCCAGAGTTACCAGTCTGTTATAAAAGGATGTCACTCAGGAACAGCCAGGTGGCGGAGATGCTTGCACAGGGCGAGGTGTGGAACGAGAGTGCAGCTTCAGTGCTCTCTGAGTGTGCCACTGTCCCCGCACTTGCACGTGTTCACCAAGCAGGAAGCTCACCAAACCCCATCCACTCGGGTTTGTATGGAGTTTCATTACATAGGCATGACTGATTCTGTCCTTGGTGTTGGCCATTGACTGAGCCTCCAGCCCCTCTCCTCTCTGCTCTCCTCTCCCTGGAGGTCAGGGTGGTGGGAGTGAAAGTTCTAACCTGCTAATCACGTGCTTGGTCCCCCTGGCAACCAGCCCCTCTCCTTTGGTGCTTTCCAAAGGCTACCTCATTAACATAACATAGACACTTGTCGCCTGCTGCTCTTCCCTGAGGAAATGCAGGGGTTTTAGGAACTCTTGGCCAGAAATAGGAGGACTAAATCCATGTCTCTTATTACCTGTGACAATGTTACAGGTAGATTTGTGTCTTGCGAGCCACACAACACAAAGCATGTAGGTTTGAGTTCCTTCTGGCTCCCCCATTCTGAGCTGGGATACCCCAGTGTTTTAGGTGTTGGTGATGTTTTGTGTCCCATGTCATTCCAGTCCGTAAGTAGTGGCAAACATCTGTGAAGAAGCCTCCACCGTGAGTGTGAACAAGTCCACGGCTATGCACTAGAGCAAGAGTAACCCACTCAGTGGGCTGAAAGCCGTGACCTTGGCCCTACTGCTAACTGGCCACGTTATCTGGTTGCGGTTTTGATTCTACATGGACGTGCCATCACTTCATGAGGCCCGTTGCGCATCATCAGTGTGCTCTCTTTCAACTTTCTATCTGTTTTGTGTATCTATGCCAGAGCACAAGCAGGGATAAATAAATTTGCGTTCGTTTTTATTAGTGGCTCTAGAAAAGACTTTACAGAAGAGGAGGTAGAAATGACTGCCCTCCTCTCTGCTGCTGTCCCTGAAGACACCTGAGAGTAGTAAGCTGTGTTTAGCGTGAGAAATGAGCCCACCGACCCAATCAAAGGAGGGACGTGGAGACTCGGAGCACAGTGAAGCGAGGCTTCAATCATTGTTTTGCAAGAGCAGGTGTCTGATGATGGACAAGCAGTTACAGCAGACAGTTTATCTCCTAGCGTGTAAGTCCCTCCCTTGGTTCCTCATTGGCTGAGTACTACAGAGGCAAGTCCCTCCCCTGGTTCCTCATTGGCTGAGTACTACAGAGGTTACAACTGACCCGGAAGTCCCCTATGCCCACGTAAGGCAAGAAGTTGTCTGATTGTAACAATGTACATTCCCTGTGGTGACCCAGAGACTTTCAGCCCCTCCTCCCTTTGTTCTTTGGCGCATGCTCATTGTATGGCCTGTGAAACTAAGTCCGCAAACAGAGAGGGAAAGAAGAACCAGGGGGGCGCCTGGGTGGCGCAGTCGGTTAAGCGTCCGACTTCAGCCAGGTCACGATCTCGCGGTCCGTGAGTTCGAGCCCCGCGTCGGGCTCTGGGCTGATGGCTCAGAGCCTGGAGCCTGTTTCCGATTCTGTGTCTCCCTCTCTCTCTGCCCCTCCCCCGTTCATGCTCTGTCTCTCTGTCCCAAAAATAAATAAAAGGTGGAAAAAAAAAAAAAAAAAAAAAAAAGAAGAAGAACCAGGAAGTGAAGTGTCTAAGAGTTGGATACCCATTGTTGGCGGGATTCGTACATATTTCCAATAGGTTGTAAACCTACCGTTAACTACACAGCACAGCTTTTTTTTGGTATTTCTGAAAATGAATCATCTCCCTTACTGCTCACATTTAGGAAAGGGAGGAAGAGACTCTGGGACCTCCAAACTTCCCTCTCAGCAGGCTGTCTCTCTCTTTTAACCTTCTAATCCATCATACAAGATGGTAGCCTTTGGAGTTTTCCTTCCAGAAGGCCTTGCTTAGGGCATGTTCATGAGTTAGTGACTCTGCACTCCTCTTTAATCCTTGGTGTTCTGTTCTCTCCTCCAGTCTTCCGTTTGTGCTAAGATTGTGCAGCTCCTGGGACAGAATGAGGTGGACTGTCGCCAGAAGCAGGTGGTTATCCTGAGCCAGGATAGCTTCTACCGTGTCCTCACTTCGGAGCAGAAGGCCAAAGCCTTGAAGGGCCAGTTCAATTTTGATCACCCGGGTGAGTCAGGAGTTGAAGGTGTGTTTGTGTGCTGGTTCACTGAGGGAGTTGTTTAACCTCTTGGAACCTGCTTCCACCTGTAAAAGGGAGGATTACTAAATACCTTGCGGGGTTATGGTGGGGCTCATATTAAAGAAGCCATTTTGAAACACATCACACATTGCATGACTTTGTAAATACTGATTGAATCTGCATCTGAACGAGGGTGACTCCATAGGAGTCTGTTATTTGAGGTTGGCCAGACACAGGCTAGCACAAACACATCTGCCTCCTCTGACCTGAAGCCTGTGTCACACCCTCCTCCCCACCTGCACACACGTGTGCGTGGCATGGTGTGAAACTCACTGGCAGAAAGGACTAAGGAGGGTCCAGGATGTCTGACGGAGTGATTTTTGCCCTGATGGTCCCAGATCAGCACATTGCCCTTTAACTGGTTTGGGTCCTTGTAACCAATGGAATCAAAACCTGTTGCCTCCCCGTGTCGCAAGTGTGCTTTCCAGGTTAACTTATGCCAGTGCCCAAGGCAGCAGCTGAACTTGGAGGAGAGTGAGGTCTGAAGCCAAGGGTGGGATAGAAAGGTAGAAGAAAAGCAGGGTCTCAGAACTCACTCATGTGTTCTGTTTTGAGTCACGGAGAGTTTGCCTTCTGCTTTGGGTAGAGATCTGGCTTTTTGGGGTGGGTGCATATGCTCCTCTAGGGTGTGATATACATACATGAACTGCATGTGTAAGATTATAGGAGAAATCGTTTTAAAATCGAGAAACATTTTAACAGTTTGGTTTCCTTCAGATGCCTTTGACAATGAACTCATCTTCAAAACACTCAAAGAAATCACTGAAGGGAAAACAGTACAGATTCCCGTGTATGATTTTGTCTCTCATTCCCGGTAAGTGACCTGCTCTGGGCTGGGCGTTGTTCCTTGTAGTTCCCCGAGCATTCCCGTTTGTCCAGAGTTGCAGCCAGGGTCCTCCCCTGTGTGGTACCCACTGCAGCCTGTTAGCATGTGCGTGGGTGGCCACCGCTTGGGGACTTTACCCAGCGCTTCCTGGGACCGTCTGCTCATCACGATTTGCTAACTCTGAAGGGACAAGTTCACGAATTTGGGCTCAGGTGAGGGACTACGTATTTGTCCTGATTCACATCCCTGAGCTGTTGTTCCTGGAATAAGATGTAAAGGGGCTGGGCAGAGGACACAGGAAGAAGAACAAAGGAAACTGTTCTTTCTTCTCTCCTGGTTTACTTTGAGTTGGACCGTGCAGAGAGGTGTGAGGGCTCTGAGGTCACCAGAGATGGGACACTGAACTCTCGGGAGAGCTTCTCAGTCCTGTCCCTTCCGCGGCTCTGTGTTTGTGCTCCTGACTAGGAATGGAGGAGTGTGGCTTGACCTCCGTCCTGTCTTCCTTCCCTCTGCGTGGTTGCAGGGGGCTCCTGGCCAGACCCCTCCCCCCCCCCCCACAAATTCCTTCGAGCCTCCAGGGACTCTGCTCACTCAGGACTTCCCAGGCAGACGCTAAACTTCTGACTGGTATATCAACCACACGTAGTCGCTCCATATTCTGGGCTACAAATCGCTCAGTAAGTGTTGTTTTCAGCCCTTTGCTGTTTTGAAGGCTTCTCCCACCTGGTTATCATTCCGCCTTCTTCTTGATTCCTTGACTTCGTTCTCTCCAGTGGAATTTTTTATTTATTTATTTTTTTAACATTTATTCATTTTTGAGAGAGAGAGAGAGAGAGAGAGAGAGAGAGAGAGAGAGAGCATGAGCAGGGGAGGGACTGAGAGAGACGGAGACGCAGAATCTGAAGCAGGCTCTAGGCTCCGAGCTGTCAGCACAGAGCCTGACGCGGGGCTTGAACCCATGAACCACGAGATCATGACCTGAGCCAAAGTCAGGCGCTTAACTGACTGAGTGCCCCTTGGGTGGAGTTTGTTTTTTTTTTTTTAAATGGGAAGTTAGATTTCATCTTTTACTACCACATATTTCTATAATTTTGTTTTGTTTAATGTAGTTTATTTTTTAAAATTTAAGTCCAAGTTCATTACCATATAGTGCAATAATGATTTCAGGAGTAGAATCCAGTGATTTATCCCCCGCATAGAACACCCAGTGCTCATCCCAACAAGTGTCCTTACTGCCCCTCCCCCATTTAGCCCATCCCCCACTCAGCACCCCGCCAGCAACCCTTAGTTGGTTCTGTGTATTTAAGAGTCTGTTATGGTTTGTCTCCCTCTCTGTTTTTATATTTTTGCTTCCTTTCCCTTATGTTCTCTGTTTTTTATCTTAAATTCCACATATGAGTGAAAACATTTTTTTTTGTCTTTCTCTGACTAATTTCGCTCAGCACAATACACTCTAGTTCAATCCATGTTGTTGCAAATGGCAAGATTTCATTCTTTTTGATGGCCGAGTAATATTCCATTGTATGTATAAATCACATCTGTGCATTCATCTGTTGATGGCCAAATGTTTCTATAATTAAAAGCCCATCCTGAGGCGCCTGGTGACTCAGTCAGTTGAGTGTCTGACTCTTGATTTCGGCTCAGGTCATGATCCTAGGGTTGTGGGATCAAGCCCGGCACCTAGGTCCACACTAAGCACAGAATCTGCTTAAGATTCTCTCTCTGCCCGTTCCCCCCATCTTGTGTTCTCTCTCTCTCTCTCTCTCTCTTTCTCTCTCAAAAAAACCAAAACAAAACAAAAATCTAGAGTTCTATCACTGTTCTAAGAGAATATCTTCTGACCTTACTCACCTGGTCCTTTATTGCTGTCATTTACACCCTACATTCTGCCACTTTGGCATTGTTCTAACAGTGTCTGCCTTGGAAATTAGACAGGAACCCAAGGGTCTAAGCTAAGAAGGAATCGAGGAGTGTTTATGGGAGGGAAGTTCAGTGCATCCTCTTGGGTTGGTAGCTGCTGGCTTCCCTGTGTTTGCACAGATAAACCTCTTGTCCTTTCTCTTTTATATAAAGTTTATTTATTTTGAGAGAGACGGAGATGATGTGAGTGGGGGAGGGGCAGAGGAAGATGGAGATTCCCAAACAGGCTCCACACCGCCAGTGCAGAGCTCGATGCGGGGCTCGAACCCTTGAAACTGTGAGGTCATGACCTGAGCTGAAACCAAGAGCTGGACGCTTAACCGACTGAGCCACCCAGGCGCCCCTATTGGCTTTTTTTGGTTTTGTTTTTAGTTTTATTTATTTATTTATTTTGAGAGAGAGCGTGCGAGCCAGTGAGCATGAGCGGAGGAGGGGCAGAGAGAGAGGGAGAGAGAGAATCCCCAGCAGGCTTCGCACAGTCAGCATGGAGCCCGTCTCGGGGCTCGATCTCACCAACCGTGAGGTCATGACCTGAGCTGAAACCAAGAGCCAGACGCTTAACGGACTGAGCCACCCAGGCGCCCCGATGGACGTATCGTCTTAAGGAACTTAAAAAATAATGCTTTATTCGGTTTTATTCACCGATGCCCGCGTGAGGAGTAAACCTTGCGGTGGTAATCAGGACTTCCCTTTCAGTGACTTTGGAGCAAGAGGCAGTAGGTGACAGTGCAGCGAAGGGTGGTTAGGACAGAGTCAGATGGTAAGAATGCTCTGAAAATGCAGGCAAGGCGCCACTCGGCCCACAGCCTCCCTTTAGCGCATTTGGCAGCAGAACCCGCCCCGCCTGCCTTGCTTTTGAAAAGCCCTCTATTTGCTAATATCTGCCTTGGGCTACCCAGCCCTGTGGGGTAGGTGGTGATGCAGGACCCCTGCATCAGTGATGAGGGGGAGGGAGCAGCGCCCTGCAGCCCTGGACCCCACAGGCCCTGACCCACGGCCACGGCCACAGCCACGGCCACGGCCACACCATGCCACGCCACGCCACGCCACGCCACGGCGCTTCTGCTAGCTGTAGGGGCCGACTCCACAGAGCTCGGGAGTCTTTCCTTCCCTGGAGATGCTTCCTCCCCTCTCTTCTCTTTACAACTTCCTTTCGCCTCCCTCCCTCCCTCCCTCCCTCCCTCCCTCCCTCCCTCCCTCCCTGCCGGCCCTTCCTCTCCTCTCCAGTTGCCTCAGGACAGTGGGGAAGGGGTAGGGTTGTTGGGAGAAAACTGTGAGGTTCTGTTTGTGAAAGCTCCGGGTTAGGTTCCATAAATGCCCGTGCACGAGAGCATTCCCCCAGACGCCTCCGGAGAAAAGAAGAATTTGCATCTGCTTCTGTCTGTCTCTGTTGTGCGTTCAACAAACAGCAGGCTGTTTATTCCAAGGAGAGGGATGACGGGCTTCGGTTTCTGCTTTATGGCCGGAGCCCAGAAGAACTGGTCAAAGGGGACCTTTGCCCCGGTGCTGCTGGCCCTTTGGTGGGTCTTCAGTGGTGGTCCGAGGGCTCTGCCAGGCTGTGTTAGCTCTACCCCCTTTCGGTCCTGCTGTAGGAGAGGACCCCAGACTCCCAGACAGATGCTGTTCCTGCCCCGTCGCCCACCCTGCCCGGTTCGGCCCGTCATGCGCTCTGTGTTTTGCAGGAAGGAGGAGACGGTCACTGTCTACCCCGCAGACGTGGTGCTCTTTGAAGGGATCCTGGCCTTCTACTCCCAGGAGGTACGAGACCTGTTCCAGATGAAGCTTTTCGTGGACACAGATGCCGACACGCGGCTCTCCCGCAGAGGTGCGTTCTAGAAAGCCTCCAGTGGCCGCGTGGGTGGCCCAGCCCAGCCGAGTCCAGTCAGCTCCAGGGCATCCTGCTGCCCAAACATTTGGTGACCTCTGAGAAGGGATTAGTCACTGTTTCGGATAACGGAAGGCTCGTGAGGTCACGGAGGTGAAACGAGAGGCTGGTTTCTCTGGAAAAAGGTTTGGTTAAATGCCCGGTTCTCACTGGTTTTCCCACAGGCATCGCAATCTACACCGGAGCTAACTGTAGGAGGTGTAGGTGCAGGAGTGCCCTGTGCCTGTGGCACCAGGCTGCTTCTCTAGCCCTTGATTTTCCAGAAAGCTCTGTGGAGGTTTTGTCATTCTGTCCGGCCGGCTGTGGAGCAAAGTCGGTCGGTCAGTTCCTCTGCAGGGCTATTTGGGAGTGTGCCTGTGC
The DNA here is from genome assembly GCF_022837055.1 of Prionailurus viverrinus. NCBI lineage: Eukaryota > Metazoa > Chordata > Mammalia > Carnivora > Felidae > Prionailurus > Prionailurus viverrinus. The sequence continues at coordinate 57,614,274 of NC_062577.1, read as the reverse complement.
GAGTCCCCATGCCGGGGGTCCCAAGGACACAGAACTGCCCTTCGGTGGAGAGGAGAGCCCTTGCCTCCACCAGAGGGATTGGGAAGCTTCATGCAGGGTGTGGTAGAGTGATCTCGAGACAACCCAAGAAGTCACATGGTGCAAATATAGACACACGGGGCTCGTGCATTCATTTCTAGAGACACTAGAAATTGCTTGATGCAGATTGTGGGGACTGTGGCTTCTGATTTGCTTCCCGGCAGAGGAGGGGGAGGTACCAAGGGGTTTTGAGCAGGGGTGGGGAGGGGGGGGCTGGGGGGGCTTTGGGAGGGGTGAGAAGGTACCAGCAGAGTTAGGAAAGGACACCCCCCATGGGGGCGGCGGGTGGGGGCGAGGAAGGCTTCGAGTCTGCATCGTGTGGAAGAGGAACATGACCTAGGAAGTGACAAGATGGCTGGCTCCTAGTCACAGAGCAGATCCTGGGCACTTTGGAGTTTTGTAAGCTCCAACCCAGAGCCTTCTGACCTCAGAGCCTGTGACATTTTCTCTTCTCGGTTCACAAAACCAACTTGGAGTTTATCTCCATCAGTCCTCTCACGGCAAGAACTATAAGTGAAACCAGCCGAATCCAGGGAAATGAGTTTTGCCCTCCCAAGTAGTAGTGTCTACACTCTACTAAGTGAGTTGTTGTTACACTTCCACTCCCAGGTGGGGTGGGGGAGGGGTAGAACTCCATGATGGATAAAAGGAGACTAGGAGGCCCGTATTCTAGCCCCATAGCCTCCAGCTACCTTTGTGACTTTGGTGGCCCTTGTGACTCCTGTAACCTCCCAGGCTTGGGTTTCTTTATGAGGGAGGCAAGCCTGTTTTTTGGGTCAGGACTCTGGCCAGGTAAGAAGTTCCGTGGTCTTTTTTAGTAGATAATCGAGGCCTGAGGCTGACGGTCCATCACACAGCTGTCCCAGGGCCTGGTTTATCACCTCAGTCCCCAAAGCCAGGCCTTGCCTTGGGTGACCTGTTGGATGTCCCCATCAGTCTGCCAAATCAGGGAAGCAGTATGATGCTCCAGGGGAAGAAATTGGAATCAGAGGAACTGGACTTAAATCCTGATCTCACCATTTCGTAGACGTGTGACCTTGGGCAGGTTACGCATTAACTTCTTTGCCCTCATAAATTGGAATCACCCCAGTGGTCGATCATGTCAAGATCAGGACCCCTGGGTTGTGATGATCAGAGGTAACGTGGGTAGAATGCCGGGTGGCGCATTAGTTGGTAACAATTGCTGGGTTAGATCGGAAGTCCGCTTTGATAGATGGGGTAGGTGTTCTGTTTTCCTGAGTTTTCCCGGTGGGACTAGTCGGAACCTGTGAGCGGTCACATTCTCACGAGCTGGGATGCGAGGCTGATACCATCATTTGGGGGCTGAAGTTATGCTTGAGGGAGCAGGATGTGTGAGGTGTGGCACAGGGGATGAGGACCAAGATTTGGGAATAGAGAATTCAGCGCCCTTGGAAATCAGACGACCGTGGCCTTTAATTCAAACAGATCATCATGGCGCCGATGACACAGAAAATTCTCCCTTGCTCTCTGGTGCTGGGATCCTTCTGTGACAGTGAGGATGGTGGCCTCCTGTGGGGTTTCTCTGGGTCGGTTCAATGACCCCTGCAGGGAGGCTTCCACTTTCTCTCCTATGCCTTCCGTCTTCTCAGGTCACCCGCTGGAGAGTTATTCTCCTGGTGGACTTTCAGGGCCTTTCCACATGCTGTTTCTACAAACTCTGTCCACATAGGACCAAAACCATGCCTGGCATGTGCTTTGGGGGATGGGAGGGTGTGGGGTAAGGGAGAGGGTGGGTTAGTCAGGAGCAGCTGCTGGGCATAAGAACATTCCTGGAGACTTGAGTTGGTGCCGCAGTTTCACCCTTCTGTGTGTCATACTTTCTGGGCCGGTGACCCTTATGATCAAAGTTGGCCTTCCTGTGGGAGGGGGGGTTTGCCTTTGGTCCACGCAGCCTTGGAAAGACCTCCCTCCATCCCATGGGAACCCCTTGTACTTTGGGGAATTGGCTTCTTCCAGCCTTCACCTTCCCTCTGTGTGTGTTATTGACTCCCACCCACCCTTGAACTCGGGGACAGGGAAGAACCGAGGCAGGGGTCCAAGGTCCCCTGACACCTACTCTCTCTCCTGCCATAATTCTCTATGTCCAGTTCCCATAGCATCAGGGCTCTGGTGGACGGTCAGTCTCTTCTATTGCTAGAGTAACACATCTCCTCAACTAATTAAAACAAATTTTTTTTTTAATGTTTATTTTTGAGAGAGACAGAGCACAAGCAGGGGAGGGGCAGAGAGAGAGGAAGTCACAGAATCCGAAGCAGGCTCCGGGCTCTGAGCTGTCGGCACAGGGCCCAATGTGGGGCCCGAACCCATGAACCGTGAGATCATGACCTGAGCCGAAGTCGGACGCTCAGCCAAATGAGCCACCCAGGTGCCCCTTGACTAATTTTTAAAGTGAATTGGCTTAACCACCAAGGAATTGTATTTATCCTGGGGCCTTCTGAATTTCGTTCTTGGCTTTGGCTGACAAGAAGGAGCACTTTGGAAAGGCTGCCGTGGAAGCCCCAGGCGGGGAAGGTGGGCGGACGTGTAGTGAGTTTCCTGCTCTTTACCCCCCTCCTCTGAAAGGGTCTTTCCTGGCCAAGCGAATGTGCCGAGGTCAGAGCGATCATCAAGGAGCTGGTTTGGAGTCCCTGCAGTTTCCGGTCTGTGCCAAGACCTTGTTGTGACTCAGTGCTTGGCTTGGCCCCGTTTCCTGACTTCGCCCGAGGAGCAGGGCAGTTCCGTGCAGTGTTGTCTGGGCTCAGGGAGGGGTCTCGGGCTGTTGAAGGCGATAACGCGGTGGAAGCTTCTCCGAGAGCGGAGGTGGGTGATGCCTTTTGAATTTGCACATTCCCCGTGTCTGGGCAACATCCTCACCCATTTCCTGTTTCCTTTTCCAGGGCAGAAACTGTAGGAGGGCTCCTCTCCGTCTTCCCTGTTGCTCCCTTCTCCGCCGTGTCTTCCCACGTGTACCTCTCCCTGTGTTCCTAAGTGATGACTTTGAGAAAGTCTCTGCGTATCACTGTCTCTGTTTTCCAGTTCAGGAAAATGAGGTGCAGAAAGGTTGAATAACTTGTCTAAGGTCACAGAGAGGTAAGAGTGGGGTCAGGATTCAAGTGCAGGGCAGTTTTGCCTGCATTGCTCTAGATGGTGGACGGGGAGGCAGCTCTGGGCCGCAGAGCTGGCTCCCCGTGACTCTCCTGCTCCATCCGCTTTCTCCCTGGCCCTCACTCAGTGACGCTGCGGGTGAAGCTCTGTGGTCTGCCGGTTACAAGGGAGCTGCAGGCCGGGGCCCAGGGCCGTGGCACAGCTACGGGAGAGCCCGTGTGCCCGTGTGTGCACGTTTTGGGGGGAGGTGGGGCAGGACAACGGTTCCCAGGCTGCTTAAAGCCGTCAGCACTTGTGTGATGCTTTGCATGGGAAACAAACCCACATCGGGCTTTTGCAGGGCTTTCAAGTAAAAGCTGCCCAAGTGCGGGCGTGTGTTTGTTTTTTCCCCAGCTCTGATAACCCTTTGCTCCGGCTTCCTTTATTCTTTGTACTTTACCTGGAGACGTGAAGAATTGGAGGCCACGCCGCCTGTGTGTTTTGGCCGAGGGGAGATCGTTAGCTGGCGTGCCAGGGCTCTCGAGGCCTGTGGGGGTGAGCCACGTGGCCGCCCTTGGGCCTTCTTCGTGGCCGAGCTGCCGGGCCCCGAGTCAGAATGCCCGGGAGCACCACTTCCTGGCTGGGGAGTCCCGGGGGGGCAGTGGGCGACCAGGAGGGGCTCTGAGGCAAGTGGTGACGCATTAGCGGCCAACCAGCCATCTTGTGACCAGGGCTCAGGCGGGAAAACGTCCTTGTAAGTTGCGGAGCTGGTGGAAAGGTCAAGTGGTGGTAGCGGTATCACGTGACTCTCTGGAGCGTGGTCTTCGAGACCGTGTTCTAGCCATCTAATCTCATGGACATCATGCCAGCCCGAATCCTAACCACGACCGCCCTTGCCCTGTGCGTGCCTGTGTGCGGGGTGCGCGGAAGCACAGAATTATCTGGAGACGTGGCTTTCCAGAAGTTCACTCACAAGTGTTCCCTGGTTTGTTTGCAGTGAGTTTCATCCCTTGCTGTGTCTGTAACTTGAGAAATAGTTGAGTCGAGGGGCCTCTGCAGATGGTTGTTGATGGTAGGACCCCGCCTTGGGGTGGGGGTGGAAGATGGAGGAACTGGGGGGGCTAAGATTTAAGATGGCACCTGTAGGGCGGGGCCGTTTTCACCGTGAGATTCTCCTTCCAAACTCTCACTGCTGACTTCGGGGGAAACTGAGGATCAGGGTGGTTAGCGATGGAGCGGAAAACTAAGATTCCAGTCCCTCAGGGGGTCAGACCTTTTTCTGCTTTGTTTTGTTTTCACTTTTTAAAATGTTTATTTATTTTTGAGACACAAGAGACAGAGCACAAGTTGGGGGAGGGGCAGAGAGAGAGAGGGAGACACAGAATCTGAAGCCGGGTCCAGGTGCTGAGCTGTCAGCACAGAGCCTGATGTGGGGCTCGAACCCATGAACTGTGAGATCATGATCTGAGCCGAAGTTGGACGCTTAACCCACTGGGCCACGCAGGCGCCCCAGACCTTTTTCTGTTTTTTTGACAACAGACTCTGTTTGATGAAAGCCCCTGGCTAACACTGCCCGAGAGGAAGAAGGTAGGCGATGATGAGTCCCTCTGGGTGGCCACACCATCTCTAAAACCATGCTTTTCTCATCTTTCACTAAGTGGTTTTCTCTTGGCAAACCTCTATGCTGGAGGTTAGCAGGAATGGCCGACCCAGCAGCTGGACCCTCTGCCTGCCCTCCACCCTTGGGGGGCTGGAAGGTGGGGGGAGCCGGGTGTGTAAGGTGGTACATCAGTAGGTCAGTGGCCTGTGCACAGGTAAGTAAGTGTGAGGGGACGGCTCAAGGTGTGCGCGGGGCTCCTTTGCTGGGGAGTCCTGCCACCTCTTGGGGCCCCATCTACTTCCTGTTACGAGCTCTGTAGGACTGTCCTGCTTTTTATGTCGTTCACACTAAAATTTTATTCGGGTCCAACGCTGCTTGAAACACGAAGACTGTTGGCTTAGGCTGGACGGCCTTTGGTCATAGCCACGTGCGACGATAGCAATAAAAATGTAACTTGTTTTTCTTGAAGCTGCTGCCGACCTGCTCTTGGTCAAGTCTCTCGGGAATCCGGGCTGTGAATCATCCAGATCAATCGTGGAGTCCGTGTGAGCTGGGTCTGCCTCCTGAAGGGCAGACATGTGTTGGCTTGTGCACCATTTTCTTGATTCTTGTTTTTCCTTTTCTTATAGTATTAAGGGACATCAGCGAAAGAGGGAGGGACCTTGAGCAGATTTTATCTCAGTACATTACGTTCGTCAAGCCTGCCTTTGAGGAATTCTGCTTGCCAGTGAGTTGCGTTCTTGGTTTGTTTTTTGTTGAATTTAGAATGTAAAACCTGATTGTACCAGTAAAGCTACATAAGTTGACGGAGCCCCCAGCCTGAATCCCATTCCTCTCTGAGTGATCCTCTATCCCGAAGTCCCATGAAAGGGCAGCCTTTGGGGCTCTGTGTGCTACCACTGTGTTCCCCAGGAGCTGTCAGAGTGGTCCTTCAGGGTCCCGCTGTCTGATTCCAGCAAGCTCTGCTCTCGTTGCTTGGTGGCCTCAAGGTGTGAGGGTGCGTCATGTCTCAGCACAGACTCGGCCATCTGGATCTTCAAAAGGTCTATGATGGTTGCCGTGTTGGTGCAGGGAGGGCTCAGCTACCAGATACTTCCTTCTGAATCTCTTCTGCCACGACATCGAGCCCCCGCTTTGAGCTTGTCTTTGGCCCCTGTGTAAGTTCCCATATGGGAAGTGTCCCACCATGTAAGCTTCCATACTTCTGCCCTAGTATAGATTCATCTTTCCTCCTGTGGCAGCTGGGAACTCTCTGGGGGGGGTGGCTTTCAGAGAAGGAAGGTTGAAGATATGGGGAATTTTTAGGCGTTAGTGAATCAGCCCTCAGCTTCCTGAGGACAGACAGGTGAATGTTGAGAGGCGACCACCAGGGACAAAAGGTGTGGAGTGGTGGGAGGTTAGTGGTGGAGGAAAACGCAGGAGATGACGTCGTTTGACAGGGAGAAACGTTTAACTCAGGAGACTCCTGCACCTGTGTCATGTGTCTTCCCCGGGTTGGCCTCCCCATGGTCTAACTCCCTAACAATTTAATCATTAGGCTGTAAGACAGAGTGGGGAGATGTTGGGACTTAGTCTGATCTTGGGTGATCTCTTTTGAGAGAGTGGAATATGAGGGCATTGAGAAGAGGTGTAGAGTGAGGCTGAGTGTGGGAATTTCTCTGTTTCTCCTGGTAATTAACTTCTTTCTTTCTCCTGGAAAAATAGGATCTCCAACTATCTGTTCCTTTAAGTCTGTTAGTGGGGTTTTGCGTCAAAGCAGACAAGACTTTTTGTTTCAGATCGGGGACAGGTGGACTTTCTGAGTCAGCCTAAGTAACGCTGATGCCCTATTCGTTCCCCCAGAGAGGATTGGGTCACAGGATCAGGTTTCTGGGTAGAGAGCACAAGGGGCTGAGAAGCCAGGAAATTCTATCCATCCATCTATCTGTCGGAGGACTTCTGCTCTTTTCAACTTAAAAATAACCCATGGTAAACTTGTGATTGTACATAAATTAGAGGTAACTGCCAATTTTCTGCTGTTTAACTTAGTTGTAATGGAGCTTAAAGTTCTGCACGTTTCCTGGGTGGTTTCTACTTTTTCCGGCCACTCTGTGCTCAGAGAAGATCAGGTCATTCCCACGTAAGCCAGGAGCTCGGACCTGATAAATTACCTCCTTCGGGTTGGGTTTGGGCCGGACACACATGAATCTGAATGGTTTCTGTGTAGAAGCTGCCTGGAGTAAAGATGTCCATGGTCTGAAGTCATGGTCATGTGGTCTTAACCTAAACTTGGGTCATACACCAGGCCATAGTTATTTGTAAATTGGTCCACAAAATCTCAGTAAAATAAAAAAGCAAAAACAAAAACAAAAAAGGGAATGCTTCGAATTGTGGGTTTACTCCCCCCCGCCCCCCGCCCCCAAGTGTGATAACAGAGCCAGTGAAAGTGGTCATCAGTGGGGGTTGTTTTTCCGGGGTTTACCCTTGTGTTAGGGTTAATGGTGTCACCTCTCAGACTGTGTCCACACGTCCAAGGTGAACTGCTTCCCTTTTCAATTGGGTTTTTCTAATTCATATTTTTCTTAGTAGGGAGAAAGCAATTACGAGTTTCGTTTCAAAGACCACGTTCTCTGTGTAGGTCATAAGCTTAAACTATATTAAATGTTAGTAATGAGAAATCAAGAGAAAGCTGAGGTAGTTTAGAGAAAGGGACTAGAAGATAATTACGCTACCGTGTGGGGTCAGTAGTAGGAAGGCTGACCCTTTCCCCTTAGCCTCACATTGACAGGGGCGTGGGCCCGCTTCTCTGGAACCCCCCTGTAATGCATTGTGAATATCTTTCTCCACAGACAAAGAAATACGCTGATGTGATCATTCCTAGAGGTGCAGATAATCTAGGTGAGTGCTGGTCGAGGGTCCTCTCGTAGGGCATCACTTCTATTCTACCCTTTGTCAGTCAGACTTTGGGACAGGATGTGGTGACCAGACAAGGCTCCATGGACAGGGCCGAACCACTGGTCTGCTATTGGGAGCCAGAAAGAAATTTCTGCCTACATGCCTGGCCTTGGGAACAGGCCCCTTTGCATACGTGTGTGTGTGTGTGTGTGTGTGTGTGTGTGTGTGTGTGTGTGTGTGTGTATCTGTGTGTGCACAGCGACAAATGGCAACTCGTGCTTCTCTGGTAGAAACCAGAGGGCTGGAGACTGTCTCTTGCTGTCACTCCCATGACAGTGGGATGACACTCGATGACAGAGGCCTCCCATGGAGGCCACCCTTCAGCCAAAACACAGTCCCTTAATTTAATTCAGAGTGACCGACTATCCAGGTATCGTTTATCTGTTGGTTTGGATTGGTCTAAGAAGTAGGGGTAGCTCTGGACTGAGGCAGGCTGGGGCACAGTTGATCTGTAAGAAGACTGCCTTCTCATTCTCTTTTTCATTGATTTCAATTTCCCCCCCATTTAAACAGTTTTGTTTTTGTTTTTGTTTTTTTGCTGAGCCATTTGGGAGTCCATTACAGCGATAACTGTTTCACAGTGGGTTTTTTTTTTGTTTTTTTTTGTTTTTTTTTTTTCTTTAGTAATATTTATTGTCAGGTTAGCTAACATACAGTGTATACAGTGTGCTCTTGGTTTTGGGGGTAGATTCCCGTGATTCATCCCTTACATACAACACCCAGTGCTCATCCCAACAAGTGCCCTCCTCAATGCCCATCACCCATTTTCCTTACTACCTCCCCCCCCCCAATCAACCTTCAGTTTGTTCACTGTAATTTAAGAGTCTCTTATGGTTTGCCTCCCTCTCTGTTTCAGACTGTTTTTTCCTCTTCCCTTCCCCCAGGGTCTTCTGTTATGTTTCTCAAGTTCCACATTTTAATTAAAAAAAAAAAATGTATTTTTAATGTTCATTTATTTTTGAGAGAGACCGACAGAGTGCAAGTGGGGGAGGGGTAGAGAGAGAAGGAAACACAGAATCTGAAGCAGACTCCAGGCTCTGAGCTGTGAGGCTCAGAGCCTGAGGTGGGGCTTGAACCCACAAACCGTGAGATCATGACCTGAGCCAAAGTCGGACGCTTAACTGACCGAGCCGCCCAGGCAACCCGTCACTGTGTATTTCTTAAACGGGAGGGCATTTTCATTCATAGCCGCAGAACACCCATCACATTCTGGAAAGAGAACATGGGGATAATCTCTTTCGGCAGTTCTGAGGAGAAAGGCCCCGTGGTTTTGTAGAACGGCCCTCGGTTTGGGTTTGTTTCCTCATGATTGCATTCGCTTTCTACCACCTGGAGAAGACCGCACAAGAGCTGTCCTGTTCCTTGTGCATCGTCTCAGAAAGCACTTGATGCTTGTTCCAATTTTGGTGACGCTGACACATTAATCACTTGCTTGAGACGTAGAATTTATTTCTAAAGCGGAGAAAAGAGAGTCCCATGTTGCATTTCCTTTGGAGGAAAGCACCTTCTGCGGGCTCAGCCTCTTCGGGATGGGGAGCTGGTGGGTTCCCTGTTAGAAGGGTTGTCTCCTCTCTGCCCTGCGTCCCTCATGCTGCCACCCTCTGCCCCACAGTGGCCATCAACCTCATCGTGCAGCACATTCAGGACATCCTGAACGGAGGGCTCTCCAAACGGCAGACCAATGGCTATCTCAACGGCTACATCCCGTCACGCAAGCGGCAGTCCTCGGAGTCCAGCAGCCGGCCGCATTGACCCCTGTCTCCCCCCCGACCCGGCCCCTACCTTCAAGAGACAGGAGGAGGGATCAGGAGGCGGTGTTCATCTGTACACGTGGTTTCCTATGACATTGCTGTATTTAAGAAAACACCATGGAGGTCACATGCCTTTGGTTTTTCTTTCTCTGTTCTTGTTTCTTTTTGTGCTTTGGAGCGGCGCAATGAAACCGAATTTGACCCTGAGCTTAAATGACAAACTGTGCCAACTACTACTGGTGATGCCTAATTATGAATCCAACGTGTAACCAGTTATAAATACATATATATATATATAAAAGGATCTATTTTTGTGTAAATGTACAAATACTGTAAAGCTGTTTGCTGTAAGTATTCTGCAGGAGGGCCTGTACTTGAGTGGGGGCTCGAGCTGGAGTCTGGGTCCAGTGGGGATTGCCCTTGTGATGCCCTTGTGATGGATCCAGGCGGGGCAGGCTCAGGCCTCGGTGTGGGAGGCTCGAGTGGCTCTGAGTGCCTGTGCCACTCAGTGACAGTGGAGTTGGGAGCCTTGGGTTGTCTCCCTGCCACAGTGCCACCTTCCCGGAGCAGGAGCTCTGTGACACGTCGACAAGAGATACCCCCTTCTTCCCTCCTTCTTTTTTTTATTTTTATTTTTTGAGTGGAAATTAGGCAAGACCTCAGCTCAAAAATCAAACTCAGGGAAGAGGCCCACTGAAGAGAAACAAGTCTTCTGTGTTTTCTTCTTGCCCGATGCCCCACCTCTGGCCGCCTGGTAGCTCAGGGCCTCCTTCCTTAGCCACCCAGGCTCTCCGAAAGCCAGCGCCGCCTCTCTCTCCTTCCCTGACACGGATTTGATGGGATCATTTCCTGGTAAAATATGGGGAGGAGAGAGTAGCAAGGCACCTACGGTAGCGTCCGAGGAAACACTGGTTCCTCCCGCCTCCCGGGGACGTCTACGGTTAGATTCCCTGGGCCTTTTCCCAGATTGCAGAGCACAGGTGGCCTCTTGAGTTCGGGCTTCAGAGGAGGGCTTCTGCCAGCAGCAAGACACCTGGTGGCCCCTCACAGGGTGGCGACAGCCCTGCAGGGGTTATTCACGAGATGCGGGGCTTGGCTGCCGGATGAGGACAGCATGCACTTTCCAGCAGGAATTGTCACTCGCAGCATGACAGTCGCCATAGTTACTGGGTAGAGAGTTCCACCTTTCCCGAGGGCTCCCTCTCTCGGAGAAGTACAGATCCCTGATGATCCTTGCTGGATGGGGGGCAGGAAGTGGGGGGGACTAAGTGAGACCGAGACTGAGGAGTGTAGAGTCCTAAAGCCTCAGCTTTTAACTGCAGATGAGTCAGAGGCCTGCATTTCTTCCTCGACCTTCTCAGTGCTTGGGAGGCCACGGCCCGAAACGTTTTGGGGAACCCTCTCCCTCCATTGCTGTCCTAGCCCATTGGAGCCGTTCAGGTAACCCTGACACAGCCACTCTCCCGCCACCACCGCACTGCCCCCGAGACTTAAACCGCCGTCCAATTTGATTCCCCCTTTCTGGGTTCCATTGGACTCTAACGCTGTTTTGCTGTTTCAAGAGAGTCAAACCTCCTCCCTGGCAGAGCTTTGCCACCCCTGAGTCATCCAGGAGACCGCAGCAGGCTCTGGAGGGAGCAGGGGAAGGCTCTCCGAGGTGCCCACGTTGAAGGCCAGTTCTGGATGTCTCGGAGTCCGTATTATCTTTCTCGTCATGCCTTCGACAGTTCTGACATGAAGCGTGGGTGGCAGGCCTGGGTTAGGATCCTGAGGACCCAAGGCCTCGTGCCTTGATGGGGCCTCTCTGTGCCCAGGGGCAGCCCACTCCTGTCTGGGGGAGCCTTGGCCTTCCGGTGGGTAGCACATTCAACTTTACTTGAAGCTCCCAGGTGCCAAACCATTTAGTGCCTTGGCTGTCTGTCCCACTGCCTTGGAAGATGGATTCTTCTCATCTCTGAGCCTTGACTTTCTTAGCTGCTTCCTCATCTACCTGTGGTGTTGGGACCAAGCCTCCAGTGTCTCCGCTGGGAAACAGTGCTAGGCCTGCCTTGCCTCCAGGTAAAACTGTCACCAGGTCTTGGTGGCTTGGCTGGGGGCACTGGGGCAAGGGAGGGAGGAGTCTGCCCCTGTGTGGCCACCCCAGCATTTAGTCAATTGAGTATCTGAGCTTGAGCCTTCTATCTGGCAAATCCTGGACTTGGTGTGTTGAGAGCCCTGGGATCTCTGATTCCACTGGTGAGTCAGGGGTAGGATCATGAGGCCAGAGACCGTGACCTGAGTCCTGTGGGTCTTGTCTGCAGCCCAGGGAGAAGGGACCGACAAGCAGGGTGGGGATGATGTTGGTCATGTGTGCACGGGAGTCCCGTGGCTTCAGAGCTGCCCAATGGTGCTTGCTTCTTTTCCCCACCCCTGCCCAGGTATTATCCACAGACCAAGTGTTTAGGGAACACACATCCAAGCTTCGTGTCATGGGAAGGCCTGACCTCCTGCTCTTTCACGCTAATAGAACTTGTGCTGACCCGGGTTTCTTTTCCTTGGGCAGCCGGAGGCCAGTGGGGACAGAGAGGTTGGAGTCTGTGTAAGGAACACGCAAGTGTTTGGACCTCAGGTGTCCTTTGGAGTGCCTAAGGTAGGCCCTCGAGGTGGGCCCCTGAACAGGCCAGGGGGCGGGTGCAGGGAAGGGTCTCCTGTTCACCCTTCAGAACCAATCGTTCCCGCAACAGCCCGCTCCGGTCTCAGCCGCGGATGCTGCCCACCCGCCCCTGCTGGGCTCAGCACTGGACACTTGTCCCCAGGCCCAGGGTGGGTTGCCAGTCTCTCATGAGGTCACTAGGTCAGGCTGAAGGCTTGCGTATTCCCCCGAGCAGGTGGGAACCAGCAGGGACTGGGGCCCAGTTGGTTTGTGGAGCCCCTCCTTTGCTGACCTGGTACAGCTTCCCCGATTTAGCACCCCTGAGCTGTGCTGGCACCGAAGGCCCGCGGAGGGAACTAGTGGATTCTTGCAGGGAAATGTTTCTGCCCTGGAGTCTCCCACCTGCCTGTCAGCGACTCCAGCACCAAGGGACCGTGCTGGGGTCAGTAGCCTAGGGCAGGTTTGGGATCACAGGGCTGTGCTTCTGGGAAGGACCGGCTGGACTTCGGTCTAACGCTGCCTTTCCCCTGTCTCAGGGTGGGGTGGGGGCAACAGGCTTGGTGTCAGTGAAACAAGGGAGACAGCAGGTTGGGAAAAGGCCTGGAGTCGGTCTGGGGCTCAGAGTGCTCTTTGATCTTTGGTCTCTGGGCCCCATGCTGCCCTCCTGGGCCTCCAGGTGGCTGGCCTTCAGATCAGCTTCCTTGCTGCAGTTAGAGGTCACGAGTGCCTAGCTGGTCCTGCCTCAGGAACAGGGTGAGTAGCTAAATAAAGACGTAGGCATTTTTCGTTTTGGGTTTGTTTTTTTTTTTCTTTCAGATACTTGGTCTTCCTCCCTTTCTTTCTACCGCCCTGCCTTTATTGTTAGTAGTTAACAAAAATGACCGCATACTATGTACTTTGCTGTAAATAAAGTCTGAATGGAAAAAGAGCCAATTCTTGTCTCCTTTGTGAGGTTTGGGCAGGAGGAGCGGTGACTGAGGCCAGTGGCGGAGGGCACGCGGCCTGCCGTCACTAAGCCGCTCAGTCCCCGGCAGTCCTGGGCCGGACCCCAGACCGCAGCTGGCCTGGGATCCTGGACAGACGTACACTTGGGCATTTCTCCTGGTCCCTGTCCCTGTCCCCGAAAGCCAGGGCCAAGCTTTCTGGGAGGCTTCTGATCTCTGGGATGTTCTGCTTCTGAGTATCCCAGTCAGTGCAGCTCCTGCCTGGCGGTCTGCCCTGGGTCATTCGCCACCCCTTCCTCCACGCCCACATTGAAACTCCAAACAACCTTCCAAATGTAGAGAACTTGATGGGGGTGGTGGTGGAGGAGGTTTGTTATAACAATGTGGGAAACTTCTTGGGGGTGTGTGTGTGTGTGTGTGTGTGTGTGTGTGTGTGCACACTCTAAGCGATACAGCTATTGATACATATTAACCAGTGCAGATACAGTAAAAGCTTGAGTTGCCAGTAACTTGTTCTGGGAGTGTTCTGCAAGCGAGCCAATGTTTCTAATACATTTTAACTTGATAAACAAGGGATGTCTTGCCATACGAGTACTACGGGGGTCACATGATTACAACTGAGGCAAGGGTTCTTGAAATTCGCTTTGATACGCGAGTGCTTTGGCTGACAAGCATGTTTCCGGGAGGAACTCTGCTCGCGTCAAGGTTTTACATATATCTCCCTGTTCTTTTAAAAATTTTTTTAACGTTTACTTATTTTTGACAGAGAGAGAGAGAGAGAGAGAGCAAGCACGAGTGGCAGAGGGGCAGAGAGAGGGAGACCTGGAATTCGAAGGAGGCCCCAGGCTTCCAGCTGTCAGCACAGAGCCTGATGGGGGGCTCGAACTCACGGACCGCGAGATCATGACCTGAGTCGAAGTCGGACGCTCAACCGACTGAGACACCCAGGCTCCCCATATAGCTCCCTGTTTTTTAATTTTTTTTTTCTTAAGTTTATTTATTTTTGAGACAGAGAGAGACAGAGCATGAACGGGGGAGGGTCAAAGAGAGAGGGAGACACAGAATCGGAAGCAGGCTCCAGGCTCTGAGCCATTAGCCCAGAGCCCGACGCGGGGCTCGAACTCACGGACCGTGAGATCGTGACCTGAGCTGAAGTCAGACGCTTAACCGACTGAGCCACCCAGGTGCCCCGATAGCTCCCTGTTTTTAAATGACTAGGTCACCCACCACCAAAGATTGTAAGATAATTGGCCTTTGCGTTCTTCTTGGCTCCCTGCCCCCCCCCCCCCCCCACCTCTGCGCCCTCTAGGATTCCATCCCTTCACCCCTGCCTCCCAGACACTGAATCACCCTCATTAACGTGCTGTGAACTTAATAAAGGGAAACATGGGCTACAATGGAGTCAGGAGGTCTGGCAGGGGTGGGTGGGGTGTATATACGCACCCTACGGCCTTACCACTTGTCAATTGCAAATCCAACCGGAAGAGAGGACCTTGCAGGGAGATCCTACTGGACTCTCCCCCTGGAGGAAAAAAGGCTTACCTCCTTTCCCGCCGGCAACAGCCCAGCCAATGGGAGGCCACTATACTTCCCACCCCCCAGTTTGCTCCAATGGGCTTGCTCGTAACAGCCTTCCCAACTTCCCCTTTCTTCTATAAGAGACCATACCTCTCTGTTCTGGCACTTGCCTGTGGTTTTGCTACAGGTAGCTTATCTTGGCTCCCCGTTCTTTGCTATTTCCAAACAAATCCACCTTTTGCTGGTAAAATAACTGGCACTTGTATTTTTTATTAAATAATTTTTTTTTTAATGTTTACTTATATTTGAGAGAGAGTGTGAATGAAGGAGGGGCAGAGAGAGGGAGACAGAACCCAAAGCAGGCTCCATCCAGGTCCTGAGCTGGCAGTGCAGAGCCTGACGCAGGGCTCGAACCCACCAACCGTGACCTGAGTGGAAGTCGGACACTCAGCCTACTGAGCCACCCAGGTACCCCAAGACTGCTGTGCTTTTAAATAACACCGAAGCCCTTAGCAAACTGGCTTTGTTTCTCCACCCTCTGTCACAACATCCTCTGAGCCAACAGAGCCAACCTCCTCCCACACAGCTCGGAGACACCGCTTTGGCTGGTGCAGCTTTAGTTAAACCCTTCATGGGCTCAGTTGAAAATAAACCTATTAGGACCTGCTTGAAGGTTCTAAGGAGTGGGGAGGGGTGGAGAAGGGGACCTGGGAGGTGGGAAAATTCTCTTTGAGATGGATTTCAATCAACTTCTGATGGTAGAATATGGGTTTTTTTTTTTTCTTTCTTTTAGGACTTGTTCTTTTTTTAAAGTTTATTTTCAGAGCGAGCGCAAGTGGGGGAGGGGCAGAGAGAGGGAAAGAAGAACCCCAGGCAGGCTCCGGCTGTCAGCACACAGCCCAACACGGGGCTCGAACCCACGAACAAGGAGATCATGACCTGAGGCGAAACCAAGAGTCAGCAGCTTAACCACCCAGGCGCCCCTTTAAGATTTCTGTTTTCGAAGCTGAATTTTAAGAGATCACTTCTTAACATCTATAATGAAGTCAACCCACTTGTTGAATCTTCGGCTATGCCTGTGTATATACTTAATATTTTCTTTCAATGAACTACGTACCTAAAATAACAGAGCCAGATGAAACAGCTTGAGTTAGGAGTAAACCTAGACATATGTTCTCCATTAAATGACTGGCGGTGAGGGGGCAGGAGAACTCGAAGCTGCTTCGCACAACCCATTACCCTGCAGGCCAGCTGATGTTCCGAGATTTGTCTGGGCGACATCAGTGGCTCCTCTGACGCGTTGCAGAATGGCAATGGCTTGGGGTTCAGTGAGTGTGTGTTGAGTCCTGGCTGCCCCCCGGGGCCAGGGAACGCCAGCGTGGCCTCTGCCTACAAATCCCACGCGTCTGGGTGGGTTTCATGCGGAAAAGTCCGGGATCCTCTCATGTCAGGTAGTAACACCTGTGGATGTTTCAGGATTCCTCCCCATCAGCGCCCTGTACTTTCTTTTCAGTTCCTGAACTTTTCGGCTTTCATGGCGGTAATAGTCACTTCGGACTTGCCCAGCCTTCAGGACACCTTCACTGCGCTTTAGCAGTCCCGCAAGGTATGTAAGGAATGCGGTCCTGCTCCGCTTTCCAGGAGGGGACGGATTTGAGCCAAAGCTGCCGCCGCCTGCCATCTAGCGGTGGGACGCAGATCCCGACGGAGGGCGGCGTGGAGTGGCTGGGCTAAGGTCGTTTGCTTGGCTCCTGTGGTTCTAAGAGGGTTATCAGAGCGCCCCCAGAAGTCTGACTGCTGAAGTGATCTCGCTTTTGTGTCTTCCTGGAAAGTCTTTAAAAGAGCCTTCTTTAGGGCCGATCGGAGCTGCCCCCTTTTCTCTCCCGCTACAATCTGTTGCAAGTGGTTCTCCAAGCTGCTCGTTACAGTCAAAGTGGGGGGGGGGGGTGGTGTTGAAAAGGGCGGTCCATTCCTGAGAATTTTGATTCTGTAGGTCTAGGGAGAAAAATCCTTTGTAACACACTGCCAGGTGAATCAGGCACACAGGCAGGGCTGGAAACCGAGGGGCTCGTGTATTGAATCATATGGACCATTCAGATCCGTGGTGTTCATCGTACTCGGGTGCCCGTTTCGTCCAGGAACGTCGTCTGTGCTGTTCAAGTCTCTTCTGTGCCTGTGTGGGGACTGGAAAGAAGGCGCGAGTCTGCTCTTAAGGCCATTCAAATCCAGCACTGCCCTCTTAGGTTGCAAGACCCCGCCCCAGGAGATGCTAAACTATGGTGCCCCCGGGAAAGTGCCTTAGGATGTCCTCAGAGGTGGGCACGTTTTTTAGGAGTCACCTTCAAGCAGGTTTTGGTCACAGCGCCCTTTGTGACATCTTACCTGAAGTCTCAACAGAGAAAAGAAAAATGTGGTTAAAGTTGGCAAGAGGGCATCTCGAGAATCATGCAGGCTCTTCCTTGAGGATTCTGAGTTTTCTTTGAAACCGGGAATCCAAGCCCCTCATGTTACACACGAGGAAACCAGGGCCCAGAGGCCGAGTGACTGGGTCAAGATCCTAGCAACGTGGGCTCCAGGTCTGCAGTGGACTCGATCAGGGCTTTAAAAAGAGAATTCCCTCCTCCTGGGTCTCATCTTGGAGCTTCTCCAGGGGCAGGCATTGTTGGCAAAAGTTGGGGTGGGTCTCTGCTCTTGGATTGATTCTTTTTGGCAGGAAGAATGACCTAAGTAATACTCACTTGGTTTGCAGAAGGCAGAAGAAAAAGGAGAGAGAATAGAATGCCTTTTATTTATTATTTTATTATTACCATTTTTTAAAATTCTTTAAAAAAAGTTTAATGTTTATTCCTTTTTGAGAGAGAGAGAGAGAGAGAGAGAGAGAGAGAGAGAGAGAGCGCGCGAGCACAAACAGGTGAGGGGCGGAGAGAGAGAGGGAGGGAGACACAGAATGTGAAGCAGGCTCCAGGCTCTGAGTTGTCAGTACAGAGCCTGACACGGGGCTCGAACTCATGAACCGCGAGATCATGACCTGAGCCGAAACCAGACGCTTAACTGACTGAGCCCCCCAGGCACCCCTTGAACACCTTTTAAAAATTAGGTTTAGTTGGTTGGTGTCACCTGAATTTTGCGGAAGGGGTTCCACCTCTGCTTAATGATTTCCGCGTGGTCTAGCTTCCGCTAAAAGGAGAGACAGCCTCTTGGGACAAACAACTCTGCAGTCAGCAGACCTAGCTTCACGCGTTGGCTCCTTCACATAACAGCTAGGTGGTCTTGGGCAGCTGTATCCTAGGGGCGAAATCCCCTCCTTGGCCTAGAGTACTGAATGACAACGTGTGGGCAGAGAGGCAGGACTGTGCACGGCGGTATAAGGTGCCCAGTGAGTGGTGGCTGTGGTGTTCTTGGTAATTGGGCTGCACAGGTGACACTGAATTCTGGAAAGGCCCTTTCTTCTCTGGAGCTCAGGGCATCTGGGAGAGGCTGGCTGGCTTCAGGGAAGGTTCCTAAACTAGAATTCTCTACAGGCACTTCTAGAGCCTTGCCCCCAAGCTCACCTCATCTATTGGCGGAGGAGGGTTTAGCAAAACCCAAATGGGCTATTTTGATGTGGAGATATACCCAAGGGGTTCAGAGCCTTAGCCGCCCCAGGGCTATGAGCCTCCCAGGCTGAGACTCACCCCTTTCTGGGCCTCTCCTCACCCCCGCTGCCTCCCCTGGTGTCAGGCTCTGTGATGAGAGTTGGATTCTGGGACAGAGTAAGGAAAGACACCTGCATAGGTATTATTGAGTCATTTAAAATGGATCTGATGGGCGCCTGGGTGGCTCAGTCAGTTAAGTGACTCTTGGTTTCGGTTCAGGTCGTGATCTCATGGTTGGTGGGTTTGAGCCCTGTATTGGGCTCTTTGCTCTTGGTTTGGAGCCTGCTTGGGATTCTCTGTCTTTCCTTCTCTCTCTGCTCCTCCCCCACCGTCTCTCTCTCAAAATCAATGAATAAACTTAAAAAAATTGAAAACCCAAAGGACTGAAAACTTAATGGTGTGCTTCTTAAGGCCTGAAAATAATGAGTGTCAGACAGTCGTGGCATCAAAATGAAGGTGTCAGATACGGTGTCCTCGGGTTCTGCATCTGAAGAGTCTGTTGTGCGACGGATCGGGGGTGGGCACAGGGCATCTTCAGTGGGACCGCCTGCGTCGTGCCTGGCACTCGCTTAAGGATGACGTCCCCCTCATCCAGGATGTACCAGGCTGATGAAACAGCTCTCTTTTTTCGATTAGGGATTTTGTTTTGTTTTGTTTTGTTTTATTTTATTTTATTTTGTTTTGTTTTGTTTTGTTTTGTTTTATTTTGTTTTGTTTTATTTTGTTTTGTTTTATTTTATTTTATTTTGTTTTATTTTATTTTGTTTTGTTTGTTTTATTTTGTTTTGTTTTATTTTATTTTGCTTTGTTTTGTTTTATTTTGTTTTGTTTTATTTTATTTTGCTTTGTTTTGTTTTACGTTATTTTGTTTTGTTTTACGTTATTTTGTTTTGTTTTATTTTATTTTGTTTTCTTTTGTCTTATGTTTTGTTTTGTTTTATTTTATTTTATTTTGTTTTGTTTTATTTTATTTTATTTTGTTTTTTTATTTTGTTTTGTTTTATTTTGTTTTGTTTTATTTTGTTTTGTTTTATTTTGTTTTGTTTTATTTTGTTTTATTTTGATTTGTTTTGTTTTATTTTATTTTGTTTTGTTTTATTTTATTTTATTTTGTTTTATTTTGTTTTGTTTTATTTTATTTTGTTTTGTTTTGTTTTATTTTATTTTGTTTTGTTTTATTTTGTTTTGTTATTTTGTTTTGTTTTTTTGTTATTTGATTTTGTTTTGTTTTGTTTTATTTTGTTTTATTTTATCTATTTATTTATTTATAAACTTTGTAAATGTTCATTTTTGAAAGAAAGAGAGAGAGAGTGCAAGTGGGGAAGGGGCAAGAGAGAGAGAGAGGGAGACACAGAATCCGAAGCAGGCTCCAGGCTCCGAGCTGTCAGCACAGAGCCCGACGTGGGGCTCGAACCTGTGCACCACCAAATCATGACCTGAGCGTGAGTCGGACACTTAACCAAATAAGCCACCCAGGTGCCCCCGATTAGGGTTTTTAATCTCTTGTTGTCCCTAGCCCCCTGCAGCAAGTGTGCCTTCTAAGGATGCCCTCTCAGGGTAATGTTTTTACATACATGAAATCACACCCCAAAACATCAAAGGAAATAAATTGTAGTAAAACAGTTACCCAAATATAAAAACAAGCACGTGCTGTGGGAAGACACGTGCTTCTTTATTAACCCGTCAAATGACATGAGCCAGGGTCAAGTCTAAGAACTACCACAGTTAGGTAGCATTAATGAACCCAAGCGATCCTGTGACATTCTGTAACAGTGAGCGCGTGTTCTGAAAATAACTGTGACTTCTGCCAGCAAACAGGTTCACTTACAGCTAATATTCCTTTAAAAAAAAATTTTTTTTTAACATTTATTTATTTTTGGGACAGAGAGAGACAGAGCATGAACGGGGGAGGGGCAGAGAGAGAGGGAGACACAGAATCGGAAACAGGCTCCAGGCTCCGAGCCATCAGCCCAGAGCCCGACGCGGGGGCTCAAACTCACGGACCGCGAGATCGTGACCTGAGCCGAAGTGGGACGCCCAACCGACTGAGCCACCCAGGCGCCCCCACATACAGCTAATATTCCTGTGCTTTGTCGCCTGCATTCATAACATAAGGAAATGCTGCCCTGAATCCTCAGACTAAGAACCCCTGGCTGAGATCCAAATCCTTCAAGTCGCCTGGTGACTAAGGTAGACGGAAGTGTTCCCTTTTAAGACGTGTCCTGGTGAGCCGGGCCTGAGCCACGGCGCCGGGCAGGCTGTGCAGGATGGGCGCAGTCGGTGAGGCAACCTCACTCTGGCCTCAACTTCCCCGCTTGCCAGTGAGGTTGGCAAAGTCACGGCACTTGTCCTGCCGGGCTCTCCATCTGCGAAATCAGAGTGTAACCTCTGCCATCCTCAACCTAATGCTTTGCTACATGATGGGAAAGAACGCATGGAACCTGAATGAGAAACAGTAAAAACTTAATATAAACATCAAGTGTGCTATTTATTTTCAGTGCAAAGTGTAACTAGGCCCAAGTGGTGTTTAAAAATGATCAACTTTGGGGCACCCCGGGGGCTCAGTCGGTTGAGCGTCCGGCTTTGGCTCAGGTCATGATCTCACAGTTTGTGAGTTCGAGCCCCACGTCGGGCTCTGTGCTGACGGCTCAGAGCCTGGAGCCTGCTTTGGATTCTGGGTCTTCTTCGCTCTCTGCCCCTCCCCTGTTCATGCTCTGTCTCTCTCTCCTTCAAAAATAAATCAACATTTAAAAAAAAGATCAACTTTGACTCAGGCCGAGTGTCGGTGAGGAAGATAAGAGGTCTGTCCACAGCCAGAAAGAAGATTAGGGCAAATGAAAACAGGAGTCAAAGCCTGTCTCAGCCACTCAGAGACCATGGCTTTGGGGCAGCATCCACGAACCATCAGGAGCCACGAAGGCAGCGTTCCTTTCTCTACCTCTGGTCACAGGGGTCTGTGATCCATTTTGAGTTAATTTTTATTTATGGCGCGAGCTGTAGACAGAAGGTCATTATTTTGCATGTGATCTCCTCTTGTTCCAGCACCAGTGTTGAAAAGACACCCCTCTTTGAATGGTGCTTGCACCTTTGTAAAAATATCAAAGGGCGCCTGGGTGGCTCAGTCAGTTGAGCATCCAACTCTTGATTTCAGCTCAGGTCATGATCTCACGGTTCGTGAATTCAACCCCTGTGTTGGGCTCTGTACTGACAGTGCAGAACCTTCTTGGGATTCTCTCTCTCCTTCTCTCTCTGCCCCTCCCCTGCTTGTGCACTCTCTCTCTCTCTCAAAATAAATAAATAAAAACTTAAAAAAAATTAGCTGTTCATACTTGTGGCTCTGTTTCTGGACTCTGTTCCACTGGTCTTTTTGTCTATTTTGGGGTCAATAGCACACTGTCTTGATTACTGAGGCTCTATAATAAGTCTTGAAATCAGGTAGTGTTAACCCTCTAAATTTGTTCTTTTCAAAATAGTTTTGGCTGTTATAGGTCATTTGCATTTCTGTATAAATTTTAGAATCACTTTGTTAATTTCTACAAAAAGTTCTGCTGAGCTATAATTGGGATGTTGTCGAATCCATAGATTATCTGGGGACAACTGACATTTCACAACGTTGTGTCTTTTGACCTCTGAACAAAGTCCACCTCTCCATTTTTTTCTTTCTTTCTTTTTTTTTTTTTTGGTGTTCTTTCACTTCTCTCAGCAATGTTTTATCATTTTCAGTTTACAGATCTTGTACATCTTTTATCAGATTTGTCTTTATGTACTTCATATTTTTGATGCTATTGTAAATAGTATTTTAAAAAATTTTTTTAATGTTCATTTATTTTTGAGAGAGAGACACAGAACATGAGCAGGGGAGGGTCAGAGAGAGAGGGAGACACAGAATCTGAAGCAGGCTCCAGGCTCTGAGCTGTCAGCACAGAGCCCGACGTGGGGCTTGAACTCACAAACCGCGAGATCATGATCTGAGCCTGTCGGTCACTTAACCAACTGAGTCACCCAGGCGCCCTAGTAAATAGTATATATTTTTCTAAATTCCAAGTTCTAATGTTGTTGCTAGCTGTACCTTTCACCACTCATCTTTATCTCTGTTCTCTCCCTCCAGATATGCAGTTACATGTATGTAGGAACCCTTATTCTCTCCTCTGAGTCTTTTTTTTAATTTTTCACATCTTTAGCTTCTCAAGGCTACATTTTCGCTATTTCTCAGGTCTATTTCCAGTTCCCTTATTGTCTCTTCAGCCATGTTTAGCCTGCCATCTAAAACCCTTCCATCGGGCGCCTGGGTGGCGCAGTCGGTTAAGCTTCCGACTTCAGCCAGGTCACGATCTCGCGGTCCGTGAGTTCGAGCCCCGCGTCGGGCTCTGGGCTGATGGCTCGGAGCCTGGAGCCTGTTTCCGATTCTGTGTCTCCCTCTCTCTCTGCCCCTCCCCCGTTCATGCTCTGTCTCTCTCTGTCCCAAAAATAAATAAACGTTGAAAAAAAAAATTTAAAACCCTTCCATCGAGTTTTTAATTTTGTTGACTTCATTTTTAGCTTTCAGAAAAAGTACTTCATCGTGTTACAAAACCTGCTTGTTGCTTTTCTACAGTGTCTTATCCTTATATTTCAATTCCTATTCTTGACTCCTATAAAATGTCTTCATTTTCTCATGTGCTCCCCTATGCATTAAGCAGGACCTTTATTATTATTTTTTTTATTTTTAAGAAAGATTTTATTTTTAAGTAATCTCTGCACCCAGTGTGGGGTTCGAACTCGTGACCCCGAGACCAAGAGTCGCACTCTCTACTGACTGAGCCAGCCAGGTGCCCCTAAGCAGGATTTTTAAATGTTTCATCTGGAATTTCTGGTAAAAATCATGGTAAAAATGTTTCCATCATGGTAAAAAATAAATATAAAAGCATGCCACTGGTTTTCTCAAATTTTTTGCTTCAGGAAATTTTTGCTTTGCTGCGGAGTGTTGTTACTCCAAATCAAACTGTAGGCTCTTTAAGGTCAGGGATTGTGAAGTATGCTTTTCCTGTATTTTAATGTGCTATAACATACACTTGTCCATGTAATCAATGCCTAACAGTTGGCTGATTTCCTTATTTAATTTTTTTTTTTTTTTGAGCCAGGCCCTGTGCTAGCATGAGATACACGTATGTTTTTAGAGTGTCGTGGAAATCTGTGTGTGAATCGTTCCTGACCAAGAAGAAGGGTGGATCGCTGTCTAGGCGTGGCCCTGCGCTGTTGGCCGATTGGCTGATTGGCTGGGGAAACAGCTCTGTCTGGTTTCTCAGAACTGGTCACTAGATGGCAGCAGTGAGCCACAGCACAGTCGAGTCCTGCTTTAACCTTCAGGACAGCTGGAGAACAGTCGGTTCAAACATATTGACCATTCATTCTGTGCCAGGTACTGCGCCAAGCCCTCCCTGCCCTCTGGGACCTCATATGTGGCCGGTGCCCCCTCATGTATAGACACAGCACTTATGTGAAGGAGAATGGAGCAGCCACAGAGGGGGATGATTCCAATTCCTGGATCTAGGGGGTCTCAAGAAGAAGGAACCATTGGCCCCTTCCCAGCAGAACTCAGATTGGTCAGTAAGAAGCAAAGCTACAATCCCTGTGTCACCCGCTCTGGCCCATCCAACGCCCTCTGTGGTTGTTTCATGTGAACACGTCTTAGTATTCTCATTAGCTTTTCCTACTAGAGGTCTCCTAGGCCTGGCTCTGTAAGTGGCTGCTTGTGCAACCCTGGAGTGACTACTTCTTCAGCCCAGTTGCCTTATTTTTGGGTGACAGTGTTGGTCCCGACAGCTTCACAGGGTTGTCTCATATTTAAGTGAAGTCATAAAGGTTAATGCTTTGAAAATTCATTAGTGGGGGCACTAAAATAATTGTTCATATAAATCTCCCTAAAGTTTCTCGAGGGCAGGCTGGGTCCATCGTGGCCATTTATTGAGTTGGTTGGAATGACTCTTCCAGAAGAGGAGACTCATAACCAGTTTGATGTATGTCGGGCTGGTTCTGACCAACCTCAGAGCCGAGAGGGGAGGTGTGTCGTTGATGTGCTGGGATTAGCATCAGGCACTGATGCTCGACGGGCGGGTCTAGCCTGGCACTAGACAGGGGGTGTGGTTCCCACAGCAGGTGCTCCTGTCTCAGGCCCCAGGGAGGGGGCCCCAGGCAGGGCCCTTGAGGAAGAGGACACGGGGTGGAGTTGGGCTGGATGGGTACAGTGTGATGCTGCCCTAAGCCCTGAAACAGGCTGCCAACAAGAAAGCCACAGTCACTTTTCAGGACCAGTGTGACAAGAGCCAACTGGCTAGTGGGGACTTTCCCATCCCTGCTCACTCTTGAGGGAGGGAGACTCCTCCAGCTGGTGGGGCCCCTGGGAGGAAGGGAGAGGAGGACAGCTGGAGAGAGGTCACCATGCTTAACTTCCTGCCCCACCAGGGAACACCTGGGAGCCTGCTGGTCCTTCTGCCACCGGAGTGGATCTTAAAAACAATCTGTCAATTCGATCACAACGAATGTTTTTAAAACTTCAGCTTAGGGGCGCCTGGGTGGCTCAGTCGGTTAAGTGGCCGACTTCGGCTTGGGTCATGATCTTGCGGTCCGTGAGTTCGAGCCCTGCGTCAGGCTCTGTGCTGACAGCTCAGAGCCTGGAGCCTGTTTCAGATTCTGTGTTTTCCTCTCTCTGCCCCTCCCCTGTTCATGCTCTGTCTCTCCCTGTCTCCAAAATAAAAAAAAAGTTAAAAAAAATTAAAAAACAAACAAACAAAAAACTTCAGCTTAAAGTGAGATTTCCATGCAGACATTTTGGTGTGTGTGCATGCACGTGCGTGTGAGTGTGCGTGGGGACTGCCGGGGTGGGAGTGAGCACCGCAGGAAAGGCTGGTTTACAAGAGCATCTCCTCTGAGATGGTTCTAATCAGTTTTATGTTAGAGATTTATTTACTCTTGCAAGGATCACTCAGTCAGCAACAACATCCTCCAGTTTACTAATCAATATTCTAGAGCATGGCTTCTGGATGTACTTGGATCTGGAGACTTTTCTCTTGGCTGCATTTTTGTGCGTGTGAGCACAGGGAGAAGGGGTTAATACACGCTTGCCTCTGTGTGCTGCTGTAGCACTGAGGAGGACTGGCAGAGGTAGCTTCTGCGTGTGTGTGTGTGTGTGTGTATATGTATAGGTGTGAGTAGGTATGAGTGGGTATGTGTGAGTGTGCATGTATGTATATTTGTGAGTGTGTATATATATATGTGCAAGTGTGTGTGTGTGAATATGCGTGCTGTATGTGTGAGTGTGCATGTGTATATGTGTGAATGTGCATGTTTAAGTGTGTATGTGTGAACATATATGTGCATGTGTGTGAGTGTACATGCGTACATGTGTGATTGTGTGTATGTGTGCATGTGTGTGTGTGAGTGTGCAAGCGAGTGTGTATGTGTATGAGAATGCATGTGTGAGTCTATGAGGGTGTCTGTGTATAGATGTGTGCGTGTGCATGTGTGAGTGAGTGTGCATGTGTATATGTGTGAGTGTGCACGTGAGTCTATGTGTGCGCGTGTGTGAGTGTAGGTGGGTGTGCATGTGAGCGTGCACATGTGTGAGTGTGCATGAGCCCACATGTGAGTGTATGTATGTATGAGTGTGAGTATGCGTGAATGTGTGTGCATGTGTGTATGTATGAGTATGCATGTGTGTATATGTGTGAGTGTGCATGTATGTGTGTATGCATGTGTGCATGTGTGTATATGTGAGTGTGCATGTGTGTATATGTGTGTGTGCATGTATATGTAGGTATGAGTGTGCATGTGTGTATATGTGTGAGTGTGCATGTGAGTCTATGTGTGCGTGTGAGTGTAGGTGGGTGGGCATGTGAGCGTGCACGTGTGTGAGTCCACATGAGTGTGTGTATGCATGAGTGTGAGTATGCGTGAGTGTGCGTGTGCATGTGTGTATATGTGTGAGTGTGCATGTGAGTCTGTGTGCGTGTATGTGCGCGTGTGTGAGTGTAGGTGGGTGTGCATGTGAGTGTAGGTGGGTGTGCATGTGAGTGTGCACGTGTGTGTGTGCGTGAGTCCACGTGTGAGTGTATGTGTGTATGTATGAGTGTGAGCATGAGTGGGTGTGCCTGAGCATGTGTGTAGGTATGAGTGTGCATATGTGTGAGTGTGCATGTGAGTCTGTGTGCGTGTATGTGTATGTGCGCGTGTGTGAGTGTAGGTGGGTGTGCATGTGAGTGTGCACGTGTGAGTGTGCGTCCACGTGTGAATGTGTGTGAGTGTGAGTACGTGTGAGTGTGTGTGTGCACGCGTGTGTGCATCGGCCAGAACACACCCGGCAAATTACACCATCTCCCGTACGCTCTTCGTTCTCCAAAGCGCCGGGCCTCACAACTCCACCAGGAGGCGGAACTGAACATCCCCCCCATCCTGTCCTCTGTCAACCCTCACAGGCGGCCGGTGCTGTGTGTCCGGCACCGAAATACGTTAGTTTTCAATGTCCCTTGACTTCCGTGAGGTGGATCATATTACCTCATTTTATGTAAAAGGCACCGAGGTTTAGGAAAGGTCAAGTAAGCTACGTCAAGTCAGCAGTGCGTGGGGAAGCCGGAAGTTGACCTGTGTCTTTCCGATCGCGAGACGCAAGCTCTCCCTGGCTCCCTGGCACCCCTCCTGTGTCCCAGCACCTCACAGGCGGAGTCCCGCCTTCCCCCCCTCCCCACCTGGGTGTCCTCGCAAGCGCCCTGCTCCCCACCGACCCTGACCTGCTCACCCAACCGGCAGGTGATCGTTCCCTCTGCCTCCCGGCCTGCGCCTCCGGTCCCCACGCGGCGTCCCCACGTGGGACCGTGGCATTCACACCTGCGTTTGAGTCGGCCCTTCGGGGGCCGCTCCTTGGAACCCAGTAGTCTGCAGGGGAGGGGGTGCTGCTTCCTCCGACTGTTCCCCACACGCGGCACTTGAGACAGGACTGGCAGGTGAGGGGAGCAGGACCGTGAGGGCTGCTGCCCGAGAAGGTCTGGGGCTGATCTTGTCCCGAGTGCCAGGACGCAGGGGGACTAAGACTTGCCGAGAGGACTGTGCGGTGAGGACTTGGCCGGGATGAGCCTGGGGGCGAAGGAAGCAGCAGGCGGGGTAGGGCTTGTGTTACTTGGAACTCTAGAAGAGCCCAAGCTAGCCATCCAGTCGTGTTCTCCGCGAAGTTCATGCTTTTTTTTTTTAAAGTTAATTTATTTATTTTGAGCAAACGAGATCATGAGTGCATGCGCGTGAGAGGGGGAGGGGGCAGCGAGAGAGGGAGAGAGAGAATCTTAAGCAGGCTCTGCACTGTCAGCGGCTCGATCTCACAAACCATGAGATCATGACCCGAGCTGAAATCGGGAGCTGGACGCTCAGCTGACTGAACCACCCTGATGCCCCTGTGCTTTTTTTTTTTTAATTTTCTTTGTACCAGAATGCAGATGGTGTGTGTGTGTGTGTGTGTGTGTGTGTGTGTGTGTGAGGTGAAGGTGGGGGCATGAGTTTTACTGTCCAGCTGAAGGACTGGAATCTTTGTATTTTATTTTGCAATGACTATAGAATTTTCTTCACATCTCACAAATTAAAACCCTTAGCTTTGAGAATATGGTTAAATCTATTCAAGGACACCGCTCAGGGCTATTGATTTACACTCTCCAAAAGGACGCACTTGTCTTTAAATCACATTTTTCTGAAGATGGGAAGTGGGACACCTCAGGTGCTGACTTGCAGTCTAGCGCGTGTCCATGTCGCCGAGCACGGGAAGGGACTATTCTAGACAGGACGCTGGCGGCTCCCGCGCTGGTTTCCGGGACTCTCTTTAGAGTGGTCATCTGTCTGCCGCTAGGCATGAGGGAGACAGCAAGGAGCACTGCACAAATCGGGATGTGGTCGGGAAAACAATGCTGGCAATGGTATGCAGACCTAACCAGACTGGGAAGTCCGTCCACGTATTATTGTGCCCGCTCAAAATCCTGGCCTCAGGTTCTCACAGACCTGCGGGCAAATCTCAACTCCAAAAAGAAATCTATGGGGTCAGAAGTCAGGATAGACCAAAGTGCTTACCTTTGTGGAGGAGGGAAGGGAAGGGCTGGGGAGGAGGGAAGGGAAGGGCTGGAAGAGGGCAGGAGAGGGGCTTCAGAATGGTAAGATTCCGTTTCTTGAATCGGGTACGTGTATCCTCTTTGTAAGAATCGCCCGCTGCAAGGTTAGGGTCTCCAGTCATTTCTGTTGTGCTTCAGTAAAAAAAAAAATTTTTTTAAATCTATATTTCTCATCTTACTGTGTGGTCTTGGTCAAGTGACTTAACCTCTCTGAGCCTCTTCAGTTAAGCATCTGACTTTTAATTCCGGCTCAGGTCACGATTGCACGGTTGTGGGTCCGAACCCTGCATCGGGCATTGCTGAGCATGGAACAAGCTTGGGATTCTCTCCCTCTCTCTCTCTCTCTGTCTTTCCCCCTCTCTCTCCCTCCCTCTCTCTGTCTCTCTGTCTCCCTCTCCCTGTCTCCCTTTCTCTCTCTCTCCCTCTTTCTCCCTTTCCCTCTCTCTCTCTCCCTCCCTCTCTGCCTCTCTCTCTGTCTTTCCCCCTCTCTCTCCCTCCCTCTCTCTGTCTCTCTGTCTCCCTCTCTCTCTCTCTCTCCCTCTCTCTTTCTCCCTCCCTCTCTCTCTCTGTCTCCCTCTCTCTCTCTCTCTGCCCCTTCCCCACTCACACTCTCTTTGTCTGTCTCAAAATAAATGAGTAAACATTAAACTCTCTGAGCCTCAGTCCGCTCACCCTGCCTCCAGGCGCTGTGAGGACTCCGTGAGCAAATGCCTCCAAGGTCTTCGCCGGGGCCCCCCTGGCGCGTGGCTCAGCAGATAGTCTTGTCTCTGCTGTGGCTGCTGTCGCGGGGGCCACACCAGACCCCCACGCCCTGGGCTACCCTGCCAGGTTTCTTCATACCCCGTGCCTCCTTTCGCACGTTGTCCTGCCCACCCACGATTGTCCCCACCTACCCACGGTCACCAGACCTCGTTCAGGGTGCACCCCGAACACTTTTTCCTCGTCCCTTTTCCTCAACCCTAGATTCGTCCTCGCTGCTTCTCCGGGGGTCTCGCGACCTGTCTCCCACCACCAGACTGAGAGCACAGCACCCTGTAACGTCCCACTTGGCACCTCCGCAAGCCCCTGGGGAGCAGGCGGTCGGGAACGTGTATGGAAATGGAGCGTCCCATGTGGAAAGGGGACGGAAGGCCTGGCCGCCTGGATGGGAGGGCTCTGACGTGCCTCCCCCCGGAGTTGTGCCTTTGTCCCACCGTCTTGCATGAAAGTGGCGCATGCTGTGTTTTCACGACGGGGAAATGTCCTGTGCAAACCGTGCAGCGGATGTTAGATGGTGCATCTGGCCTGCCGTCTTGACGGGGGCGGCTGAGGAGCCAAGGGCGTTTCGTGGCCGGTGCTGGGCCTCCCGCCGGACACGCTGAGGGGTTCCGCTGTCTCCAACGCAGGGGGTCCCTGGCCAGGGTCGGGGCGGGGGGCGCTGCTTCCAGCGCAGGTTCAGGCCTCCTGATTGGTCACCCCGCACACTGCACACTTACCCTCCTCTTTCTGTTCTGGGGCTCTGGGCTCCCTTTTTTGTTTCTGGGGATGACCTCACGCCCTCCCACCCCCACCCCGCCCGGCCCCCGTCTTCACAGGCAGGTTGTTAGGATCGCAGTCCTATTAACTCCCTTCCAAACAGATCCCGAACCAGCCGCTTCTCACCATGCCTGCTGCTTACCTTCTGGTTCCAGCCACCCTTGTCTGTCAGATGCAACAAGCTAGTAGCTTCGTCACTGGACGGGGCCCCCTGCTTCCAATTCACTGCCATATTCTAAGACTATAAATCAAATCAAGCCACTCACTTGTTCCATAATTCTCCAGTTCTTGACACGCTTATGAAGAAAACCTCAAATCTTGTTGTCCTGTGACCAACAAGGCTGACTGTCCCAAGACTCACCCCCTGTCTCCAGCTCTAAGACCCCACCTCCAACCACCCTCCTTCTTGCTGGTTCTCAGCCATGATGTCTTACTTCCTAGTGCTAGGTCCCTGCATGGCTCCCTTCTTGGGAACTTTGCGTTGGCCCTTCCCTCTGCCTGGAGTGCTCTTCCCCCAAGAGTCACATTTTCTGACTTCACTTGGGTCTCTGACGGATGTGTTGCTGAGGGCAGTCATCCTTGATGACTCAGCCTGTCTTCAGCCCCGCTTTCATTTTTCCAGTGTTTATTGATTTATTTTGAGAGGAGGGGGGGAGGGGAAGAGAGAGAGGAAGAGAGAGAATCCCAAGCTGACAGCGCAGAGCCTGATGTAGGGCTTAATCCCACAAACTGTGATATCCTGACCTGAGCTGAAATCAAGAGTTGGACACTTAACTGACTGGGCCACCCAGGTGGGCCCTAATTTCATTTTTGAAAGCTGTCTATTTATTAATTTTTAAGAGGGAGGGAGGGAGAGAGAGAGAGAGAGAGAGAGAGAGAGAGAGAGAATCCCAAGCAGGCTCCTCACTGTCAACACAGAGCCCAATGTGGGGCTTGAACTCACGAAATGTGAGATCCTGACCTGAGCTGAATGAAGTTGGATGCTTAACCAACTGAGCCCCCTCGGGTGCTCCATTTTAAAACTGAGATTACATTTAGGTCTGTCTCCATCTACCTTCCTCCTCCTCCTCCCCCTCTCCCTCCTCCTCCTCCTCCTTCTCCTCCTCCTCCTCCTCCCCTTCTTCTTCTTCTTCTTCTTCTTCTTCTTCTTCTTCTTCTTCAAGTTTATTTATTTATTTTGAAAGAGAGAGAGAGTAGGGTAGGGGCAGAGAGTGGGAGAAAGAGAATCCCAAGCAGGCTCTGCACTGTCAGCACAGAGCTTGATGCAGGGCTCCGACTCAAGAACTGCGAGTTCATGACCTGAGCCGAAATCAAGAGTCGGACGCTTGACCGACTGAGCCACCCAGGCGCCCCTGCCTCCCTTTCCTTCTATGTGGATAATTCTTTTGTGTCTGTTTCTTCACTAGAATGTAAGTTTTGTGAGTAAGGACTTTGTATGGTTTCTAGATAGATTGTCTAGCACACAGACATGTTCAGTATATATTTATTGAACAGGTGAATGAGCGAAAGGAGATAATGCGTGTGGAATCACCCTGAAAAGTGGAAGCATCACCCCTAGGTTGAGGTTGTTGTCCCTTGCTTCTGCCTCCTGTGGCGGTAAAGTCACCTGCTAGTTGAGCCCTGGTTTCTCCCGGGCTAGCAGTAAAAGCCCGGGCTTTGGAACCAATAACTTGGTTCAGATCCCAGCTCTGTGACTTGCTCACTGTGTGGTCTTAGATAAGCTACTGAATCTCTTTCAGCCTTCATCTTCTCTTCAGTAACTAATGCCAATCACGCCTGCCTCAGGGCTGATTGATGATGCTCAGAGATATAGGCAGTATGTCCCTTGGCCCAGAGTGCCACTCACACATGACTTCTGCCTTCACATCTGCATTCAGGAGGGACATAATTAGGGATATAGTAGGTCCCCCACCTTGGCCATAAATTCAGTCAGTATTCTCCAACTCAGCTCTTCCAATAAATTTGATTTAAAAAAACCCTATTTCATCACTTTTTAAACATGTTTATATATTTTGAGAGAGCGAGAGAGCGAGAGAGAGAGAGAGAGAGAGCGAGAGAGCGAGAGAGTGAGCTGGGCAGGGACAGAGAGAAAGGGAGAGAGAGAATCCCAGGCAGGTTCTGCACTGTCAGCACGGAACCTAATGCTCGATATCACAAACCGTGAGATCACGACCTGAGCCGAAATCAAGAGTCAGTTGCTCAACCGACTGAGCCTCCCAAGCGCCCCAAAACCATTTCATCTTTGTCTCTTTTTTTTCAATTAGTTCTGAACCCAGGAGGGGCATTATTTATTTGCCCCCTACATGCATGATCTTATTTGACCTTTGCGGCAACTCTGTGAGACAGGGCAGGTATTAGTTTCCTCTCCCTTTCTCAGCTGAGTAAACTAAGGCTTGGGGATGGCATGTCCTGAGTAAGACCACACACTTAACAAGTGGCAGAGCTGGGAGTCCCCGCCGAGCCACCTAGCTCAGAGCCCGAGGTCCTTTCCGTTTGGCCACGGGCATGTGTGGGCGAGATGTGGTCCATCCCACGTGTCAGGGGAGGGGATGGTGGAGGATAGGACCAGCAGGTCTGCTCCGGTGCTGCTGGGGGCGTCATCGTCATCGTCAAAGGCACTGGGCTGGAGACCTAGAAATCCAGTTTGGGGCGGAGGAGGGTGCCGGAGTCAGGGGGAGGGAGCAGAAAGGGCACTAGGGACTTTCAGTCCCAGCTGGGGAAGAGCAGAGGGAGCCCATTAGCTGGAGCCCCAGCTGAGGCTAAGCTGCCTGGCTGGAAAGAGACAGGCAGGGGGCCCTGAAGCCAGCCCTTCCCACCGCCAGCAGGAAAGCACTGAGAGCCAGCCTTAGTGGGAAGTCTTGCATAGGAGCAGAAGAACAGCACCTGGGGAGTCAAAGACTTTGTGGGGTCTAGGAAAGGCCCCGCTTGCCTCTCACAGACTTACGTGTCCATTTCTCCAGTGCAGCAATGTGAGGATGGGGGTCAAGATGTTACTGTGATCCAGGAGGGCTGACATTTCCAGCCACGGCCAGCCGTGAGGCTGGACCCTGCTTCGATCGGCCCCCAGGACTTAGTAGCGGAAGGGTGCTCCAGAGGGCCAGCTGTCCCAGTCGGAGCTGGTTTGGACCCTGTGTTTCGCGCCCTGGATCCAGGCTGTGGTTCCCAGCAGAGAACGCCTGTCTCCCAGCTTCACTGCTTCCTCTGATGGCTTCCAGCTCCACCCCCAAGGGATACGGCTGCGGGGTCTAGGAGCAAAAGCGGGCTCAGGGCAGGTGTTGGGGAAGCCTCGCATCTCCAGGCTACCCCACCCCAGGATTCCTTGGCCGGCCAGGCTTCTTTCTCGTGGACGACCTGGTCCACTGCACGAGTCCCCCTCCTCCTGTGGGAGGTGACGGGCTTGAGGTTTTAGAGTCAGAAAATGCCAGTGGGCTTTCTGCTGGCTCGAGAAAGTTCCTTAAGGTCTCTCATTCACAGATTCTTCCCTTGTAAAAATGTGCCTCAGTAATATTCATCTCTTAGGGTCACTGTGACCCTAGCAGGCCATCACAGCGGTAAATGCATGTTTTCATCCCCCCGACCCCATACCTTGCCTTTACTCCCCCTGCATTTTTTACATGGTGTGGCAATTTTTCACATTTGTTGTTTCCTTGAGTTAAGAAATAGTCTCCAGAAGATCTATATTCTATTTTTGAGATAGAGTGCAAGCAGGGAGGGGCAGAGAGAGAGGGAGACAGAGAATCCCAAGCAGGCTCCCCACTGTCAGGGCAGAGCTGATGCAGGGCTCGAACTCACAAACTGTGAGACCATGACCGGACCTGAAATCAAGAGCTGGCCACTTAACCAACTGAGCCGCTCAGGTGCCCCCTCCAGAAGATCCATAGACCAGAGTGTTGCAGGGAGGGGCTACACTGGTAAGAGGCATCCACTGAATCCCAGCCCTGGGGATAGTTGATCACATGTAGTTAGCTAAGGTGTTTTTTTTTTTTTTTTTTTTTTTAATGTTTATTTATTTATTTTGTGAGAGAGAGAGCAAGTGCACACAGGGGGAGGGGCAAAGAGAGAGAGGGAGAGAGAGATCCCAAGCAGGCTCTGAGCTGTCAGCACAGAGCCCAACATGGGGCTTGAACTCATGAACCGTGGGATCATGATCTGAGCTGAAGTCGGACACTTAACCGACTGAGCCACCCAGGTGCCCCATACCTAGTTAGCTATTGACAGCAGGGAGGGGACAGGCTCGGTAAGCATCGAAACATGTGGGTGGAAAGGCCCAGAACATGGGAGAAGTCTTACCTTAGGAGAAAGAGGTGACAGGAAGAAGCAGCCTCGTGGCCAGACAAAGCTGTGAAAGGGGACTCATGATGGAGGAGACGAGGCAGACACGCACAGGGGTCGGCTTAGGGCTGCTGGCCCCAGCAACTGAACCCGTGATGTTGAGCCTGCAGGGACTCCGGACCAATCTGCTCTGTTGGCCGGCCAGAAGCTCACAGCCATCTTCTGGAAGACTTCATCCAGAAAGTGTTGTGGCTCTCGGCAGTCCTGGGGCAGCTCTGAGCATCTACTGCAGAGCCATTCAGCCCTCACCCCGAGTGCCGCTGTGTCCCCAGTGCCCAGCCAGTGCCTGGCACAGGCATGATTGTGCCGGTGATCAACACCTGGCCCTGCCCCCCGGGAGCTCTCGGCAGGTCCCAGCAAGACCAGGCTTCAGACACTAGCCAGCCTCACCTCCTGCCTTGGTCACACTGAGCCACTTTGTCTCCTGCAATGTGCTGCTCGGGGTAATGAAATAGTCATAATGAAACCCTGAATATTTAAAGCTCAGAGAGCCGCAGCCCTGTACCATGCTGAGCTAAAAATAAATCATCCTGGAGAAGGCCTCAGTGGGCTCCATTTTCTCTGCTTTACCCGCCTTGCCTGTTGGAGCTTTACTTTGTGTGTGGATTGGAGGCCGTGTTTGATAGATCTCTTAGCACTTCCATTCATTTTCCTTGAGTAAATTCAACAAAAAATTTTGAGGGCCTACGCTGGGCCAGCCAGCCAGGGATTTCTGTCTGTTTTGTTCATGGCTGTAGCACCAATGCTTAAAATGTGCTGGCCCGTAGAAGGAGATCCATAACCTGTCGCCTCGGATGTAGCCCTATGACAGGTCCGTGTTATTCTCTTTTACATAGTGTAAGCCAAGGTCACCACGTGCCCCTGTAGGGGCCCCCCAAGATGTTATCCTAAATGGACAGCCCACTTTGCCCATTGGCCGAATCCCTGTACATGTTTCTGATATTTCATGGTCCACTTGTGGGGAACAAAATGGAGGGAGCAGTAAAATTAGGGGTAGATTGCCCTCCCAATACTTTTTTTTTTTTTTCAACGTTTATTTATTTTTGGGACAGAGAGAGACAGAGCATGAACGGGGGAGGGGCAGAGAGAGAGGGAGACACAGAATCAGAAACAGGCTCCAGGCTCTGAGCCATCAGCCCAGAGCCCGACGCGGGGCTCGAACTCACGGACCACGAGATCGTGACCTGGCTGAAGTCGGACGCTTAAACGACTGCGCCCCCCAGGCGCCCCCCCAATACTTTGTTTTGAGCCTTAGGAGGACTGTCCTTAGTTTCTTTCAAAAGTGGATCTACCTAAACCTAAGGCCAGATGTATCAGGGATATTCTTCATGATGGAGTTGACTTCCTCCACCTTTTTTTTTTTTAAGTTTATTTATTTTGACAGAGAGAGAGAGAGAGAGAGAGAGAGAGAGAGAGCAAGTATAAGCAGGGGAGGGGCAGAGAGAGGGAGAGACAGAATCCCAAGCAGTCTCTGCCCTGTCAGCGCAGGGCCTGACGTGGGGCTTGAACTCATGACCCATCAGACCATGACCTGAGCCGAGATCAAGAGTCAGATGCTTAACTGAACCACCCACGTGCCCTTCCCCCCCGCCCCGCCCTCTTACTTCTGCCTTCTGTTAGATCTGACGCTGTCACGGGGCATCATGCCAATTCCTACCTGGGAACCAGCAAGTTTTGATGGTATTGGGGGTTGAAGATAAGGAGTCGTTGCCTCCTGTGAGAGGCGAGGGGGGAGCAAGGCATGTCATGGCTGCAAGGACCTTGGACCAGTGGTTCTCCAAGTGCTTCCCGAGACCAGCAGTGTCAACACCACCTGGGGAACTTCTTCCAGTTGCAGAGTCTCGGGTCCCACTCTGGACTTGCTGATTGAGAAACTCGGGGGAGGGCCCAGCTGTTTGTGTTTGGACAAGTCCTCCACATGGTTCTTGGGCACACTAAGCTTGCCCTGGACCATGCTGCTGTGGACCAGGGTCTCTCGACATCAGCACCACAGACATTTGGGGCCAGGTAATTCTTTGTTGTGGAGGCTGTTCTGTGCATTGTAGGATGTTTAGAGCATCCCAGGGCCTCTCCCCACTGGGTGCCAATAGCACCTCCCCATTGTGACAACCCAGAGTGTCTCCAGACATTGCCAAATGTCCCCGATGAGGCAAAAAGCATCCTTTTGAGAACTAGGGGTCCAGCCCCTTGCTTCGGAAAATGTGGCCAGTGGCCCAGTAACATCGACCTCACCTAGGAACTTGGTAGAACATCTCGGAACTTGGTAGCCCCCACCCCAAATATCCTGAATCAGAACCTGCCTTTGCCAAGGTCCTCAGGTGACCTGTCTGCAGTTGGAGGTTGGCAAACACTGACCTAGAGGGAGCACCTCCTCAAGGTCATGTCTCCGAGGTCACGTCCGGGTGCTTCTTTGCTTTGGTTATTTCTGAAGTTTGACAGACTGCCTGCTGGATCCTGAGGCCACAGTTTTCGGGGGCCCCTGGCTCAGAGGGACCCCTGACGGTGAGCCAGACTTTCACCTGCCACGGGGATGGCAGTGTCTGATGTTTTTCTCATGATCAGATTGGGGTCTGGGTTTGGTGGGGAAACCACAGAGATAAAGGGTCACTTACCTCGCGTCGTGTCATAGGGTAGTTTTTACTTCTTTTCCCCAGTAACTGATTATATTTTCCAAAAACCAAAATGCTCAGGTGCCCACTCCCCCCAGCAGCAGAGTAACTTTACCTTGTCTTGCTGGTTGCAAAGCAACTCTTGTATAATAAAGTGCTTTTGCAGCGTTCCAGCATCTTCTGCCCAGAGTCCCCTACGGGCCAATGAAAGCAGCCAGGCGCTGTGAGAGCCGAGAGGTGACACCAAGTCCCACCTTTCTTTCGTTAATGGGGAGTGATAGGCACAGCCCTTCTCTAATGAGCAGCCAGCCGCTCAGCAATTTTCCTTTTACGGTTCCCGTTTCTGATCACTGCACCATACTAATTAGGCAGGTTGACAGCAGGCTCCCGGAGAACAAAGGCTGGTTCCATACAAAGGCGGTAAGAGGATTCGAAAGCCCTGTGAGGGGTGAGGTCCCCGCGTGGTACATTCTGGCCTGGTCTCCTCGGGTGCCCGGGGCAGAATCTCCTCCCCGGTGCAGCAGCGTTAACCGCCCTGGGAAATTCTCTCCAGCAGAACACTTTGTTGCCTTTTCGATGAATTTCCAACAGCCCTTCCTTACAACACCCTCCCTCTCACGCCCTACGGAGAAGGCATCAGATGAAAACATCTCCCCTACTGGCCCGACAGACTTGACCAAACTTCCTCTGCTTGAAGAAACACCACTGAGTTAAGATAGTAAAGATTTCTGTTCTGGTGCAAATGTTGTGTGAAGTCAGTGTATTCGTTTTCCGTGGCTGCTGTAACAAATCAGCACAAACTTAGTAGATTAAAACTTTGCAAATCTGTTATCACTGCAGTCTGGAGGTCGGAAGTCTGAAATGGGCCTGATGGGCTAAAATCAAGGCGTTGGTGGGGCTTCGTTCCTTCTGGTGGTCGGAGGAGAATCAAATCCCTTGCCTTTTCAGCTTCTAGAGACTGCTTGCGTTCCTTGGCAAGCATCATATTTCTTCCCTGACTTGGATGTTTCTACCTCGTTCTTGTAAGGACCCTACGATTCCATTGGGCCCCCTCAGTGAATCCAGGATAATTGCCCCATCCCAAGATACTTAATCACATCCGCAAAGTCCTTTTTGCCATGGATGGTAGCATATCCATACGTTCCTGGGATTAGGATTTGGACATCTCTGATGGGGGCGTTGTTTGGCCTGCCGCACCCGATTTATTCTTCTGATTAATGGCAATAATAACAGTATCTATAATAGGCACTAAATTGTGAGTTCTAAATTAGATCCTATATGTCCTTTGTTTGCCACAGACCCTGGAACATGGTAAGCCCTGGTAACTGTTAACGAGTTATTATTGGAATATTGAGTACGCTATTATTGGGATATGGAGTATTGGAAATTGAGAGAGTTCTCTGTCATTGCCACGTTGGTGGTAGTTCCATTGGCCAGTTGTTTGGAAAGGCCAGGAGGTGATCGCAAACGGAGTGGGTCTGGTTTACCAGGGGACCTGGGGAGAAGCACCACGAAGGTTGGGAATGCGGGAGTTGTCTAGGGTAGGACAGATCTCAGCGGGGCTTTGTCAAGAGCAGGCGCTGGGTAACATGGGTGGGGAGAGCGAGATATGCAGGGCTGTGTGAGGCGCACCGTGAGGAGGGGAGGGATGAGACCATGCAAGAGAATCGATGTTTGCTTAACTCTTCGACTCTAACGTTTTTCTCAAGTCTCCCTGACCGCTAGTTGGCGATGGCTAATCTCAGATGCCTGCTGCCTTAGCGCCTCGCTCCTGGAAGCTCCACTGCAACCTGCTTGTCCTTCAAGGTCCAGCTCAAGCATTGCCTCCTCCAAGAGGCCTTGGCTAATCATTCAGTAAGCAGGCTCCTTTCTTCTCCTCCAAACACCAGCAATGCTTTGCTCCGAGCCACTGCTGTGGCAGGCCCTAGTCTAGTTTTGAACAACTAGATCATAAAACACTTTGTGGGCCTTCTGTGTCACCTTCGGTGTCCAGCTCGAGGCGTGGTTGGCAGCTGTCAAAGTGACCCACACTGAGCTCCCCTCCACTCCCCTCTGCAATTCAGCATCCGCCTGTGGTTTCCCGTTCTGTGTTTAAAACCCTCTTCCTTTCCAGCCCCCTAAGCATGAAACCTCCATCCCTTGTTATCCTGCCCCCTTTATCCTCCATAACTCGGTGGTAACAAAGTGTTGATGATTCTTTCTTCTTAACAAAGATACTGGGTGAGTTTGGCACCCAGGCAGGTTTGGGAAAATGCTGGCATAGCGAATGGCAAGAACGGTCCTGAGAATCCGGACTCCAGGGGGGCTGGTCCCTTTTCCACCCTCACGGAGTCACGTGACCGTGGGCCAGCGCCCCTCCACCTCTGGCCTCCATCTTCCCCTTCCCTCTGTACATCAGGGGAACACTGCGCTGGGTTGGCTCAGAGGCCCCTCTGGGCGCTTGCAGCCTTCCTTCCTGTGTGCCCGGCCCACTTAGTGCCGAGGCCCCATTCTCAGGTCTGTTGACGGCCCACTTGTCCCTGGGGAGGTGGGAGAGGACAGAGCTGGGTTCAGACATCTTAAGTTAGAGCCAGGCTTTCTCTCTGCAGAGGATGAAGTTACTGATTAGGGAGCAATTTGTTCAGGAGACACAGAGGATAATTAGCAAGAGAAGAGGCAGTGCATCTGGAAAGGAGTTTTTCTAATCCCTTAGGCATTGATCAGTCAATTCCAGGAGCACTACACTGGCTGGGCAGGACTTCGGTGGGGAGCTAAACTCAGCAGCTTTGGAGGCACTAAATAGATTACTGCGAGGAGGCAGATCTTGGTTGAGTTTTCCCTGGGGGCTGTTCGGCACCCAAGAGGAACAACTGGCATGTTCTTTCACTCTCCTTTTAACATTTATTCATGCATGAGAACAGGTTTGAGTGCCTCGTATGTAGAAGATAATGTCAGTAGCAGAAGCAGCCCCACTGTCTTCCCTAACTGGTAGAAACTGTGAACACAGTGGGGCGCCTGGTGGCTCAGTCAGTTAAGCTTCCAACTTCGGCTCAGGTCATGATCTCATAGTTCGCAGGTTTGAGCCCCGTGTCAGGCTCTATGCTGACAGCTCAGAGCCTGGAGCCTGCTTTGGATTCTGTGTCTCCATCTCTCTCTGCCCCTCCCCTGCTCACACCCTGTCTCTCTCTGTCTCAAAAATAAATAAACATTAAAAAAAAAAAAAAAAGAAAACGGATGATGTTTGATTTTGTTTGGAACACAACGCGCTACACAACATGAAACAGAATTAGAAAAACGGGTCAGTTTCAGCTTGTTTGAGACCCAAAAAGATGTTGGATTTAATTTGCCAACAATGGGGCGACACTGAAGTTTCTTTGGGGCACAGAATAGCATGACGTGTAGAGTTCTACATCAGTTAATGAGCGAGAAGGAGCGTACTCCCATCTTGTTCTGAGATGAAACCAAGAAACTGTACAAAAGGCAAAGGATGACGGTGTCTCACATTCCTCTGAGTTCTGTGAAAAGTAAGAACTGGCCAGGCCCAGCTCCGTGCCCCCATTTCTGAAATCCCTCAGGGTTCCCTGGGCTGTGGAGCGAGGGGAGGTGTGACAAGAAGCTGTTTTCCCCAAATCACTCAGCTGCCAGGTGCCGCATGCATCTGGTTCAGAGAAACAAGCACATGGAGAGCTGTTTGTTCCCGAGTTCCCTCTAGGTGGCCAGAAACAGCTCCGATGATGGTGCAATGAAAAAGAAAAAAAGAAAAGAAAGAAAGAAAGAAAGAAAGAGCATTTCAGAAGTACTCAGCTGCTTAGCAGTGTTTGTGGCTGTCCGAAAAGATTTCTTCTGAGAGTGTTCAAGAGGAGAAATGCCTGGGTGGCTCAGTCGGTTGAATGTCCTGCTTTGGCTCAGGTCATGATCTCGCGGTTTGTGAGTTCGAGCCCCGCGTCGGGCTCTGTGCTGACAGCTCGGAGCCTGAAGCCTGTTTCGGATTCTGTGTCTCCCTCTCTCTCTGCTCCTCCCCGGCCTGTGCTCTGTCTCTGTCTCTCTCAAAAAATAAATAAACTTTAGAAAAAATAAAAGAGGAGAAATGCCTAATCCTTTCGGTGCCTAGCTCTTAAAGGCCTGGTGGAGATTCTGGGTAGTGGGAGTAACATCCGCACCAATTAAAACCAAAACCACATCGCAACCAAGCTAAACACTGTTTGCCGATGAATAGTCCCTGGGGTTGCAGATGTGCTTATTGGAGAGCAATTTCCTCATTTTTCTCTCATGTACCGCGTCTCACAAGAGAGACACAAGAAAGACACAAGAAAGAGGGACACTGGATCTGGGATGCTCAGCATTGACAGGGAAGAAAAGTGGCCCCAACCAGTCAGTCCTGGTCAGTGTGCTCTGTGTAACCCCTCATCCCTTCTGATTCTCCTGTAGATGAACTAACAGAGCTGGCTGACACAGGGTGTCTGGTCCCCTGGAGACTCAGGAGGGGGTGGGGGTGGGGACAGTGATGACCAGCGTAACCCCAAACAACCACAGGGGGGCAGTGAGTTAAAGTTGCTCAAAGCAAAAAAAGAGAAAGCCAGAATTCATTTAAATTAGTGAGTTTTGGGGGCGCCTGAGTGGCTCAGTCAGTTAAGCATCCAGCTTCGGCTCAGGTCATGATCTCATGGTTCGTGGGTTCGAGCCCCGCATCGGGCTCTGTGCTGACAGCTTGGAGCCTGGAGCCTACTTCGGATTCTGTGTCTCCCTCTCTCTCTGCCCCTCCCCTGCTTGTGCTCTCTCTGTCTTTCAACGTTTATTTATTTTTGGGACAGAGAGAGACAGACCATGAACGGGGGTGGGGCAGAGAGAGAGGGAGACACAGAATTGGAAACAGGCTCCAGGCTCTGAGCCATCAGCCCAGAGCCCGATGCGGGGCTCGAACTCACGGACCATGAGATCGTGACCTGGCTGAAGTCGGACGCTTAACCGACTGCGCCACCCAGGCGCCCCATCTGTCTTTCAAAAATAAATAAACATAAAAAAAAAAAGAAGAAGAAAGTAGTGAGTTTTGAAAGTTTGGATGAGTGGAAGTGGTTATAACCCATCAGATTTACCTGCAGGTTTAACAAAAACTTTTTATGATAGAAAATTTGAAACATATATAGAATAAACAGGAGTGATGTCACTAAAAAGGACAGGATCGTGAACTCAGAAACTTTCTTGACTAAAGCAATGAGTAAGCAGACAAAAGCTGCAAGAATCAACTTTTTCAGACCTCTGGAACCCTAATAAAATACTTACAATGGCCAGGGGAGTGCTTAGTGAAGAAAGAAGCTGCTGAATTTCGGGAAGAGAGCACTGTGTTGTGTTAAGTTACCCATTTCCCAACCCCCGCTCCTCAGCTGGGCAGCCCGTGTGAGAGGGTGCAAGCAGACCTT
This sequence comes from Prionailurus viverrinus, assembly GCF_022837055.1. Lineage (NCBI taxonomy): Eukaryota > Metazoa > Chordata > Mammalia > Carnivora > Felidae > Prionailurus > Prionailurus viverrinus. The sequence continues at coordinate 57,572,128 of NC_062577.1, read as the reverse complement.
ATTTTCAAAAGGTTGGGGTGTATGATTTGACCTGTCTAGTGCCTTCCTGAAGAGAGGCTGAATGATTTTTGTTTCTCCTGCCTTCTCAGGGCTGAAGCGGCTTCCCTGGGTGGTGGTTGTTGAAAGCACTCAAAGGCAAATATACTAGCCGCAGCCGCCCACCGCAGGAGATAACATTCAGGGCAGGCAGAGATGGAGAGAAAATCCCAGAAAGGAAAAGACTGGGGAAGGAGATACAGAATAAGGGCTTTGAAAAACCTCTGTCTACTGGGGCATGTAGAAGGTCACACACATGCCCAGGGCTGGACACACGCTCAGAAAAGACCTGGGAAGTCCCTAAGTTTTCACTGCTGCAAAGCTAACTTTTAGGTTTCATCCTACAGGAAGTGAAGGCTAAGGCAGAGTTGTAAATGCCCAGCTGAGTCCTGAAGGAATAGCACACTGTCAGTATGCAATTTTTCTTTTTTTACATTTTTTTCCCCCTTCAGGTGTTTAAGGACATCTCGGTCAAATCAGGAGCTCAGCCCTAAGCCAACAGAACAGACTTCAGTGGCCACACTTTACAAAGAATGTAGTCTTGGCATTTACATAGCAAATAAGATGCTACGTTTCCATTACCCAGTGTCAACAGTGATCAACACTTTGCCATTGCTGTCCTTGCTTCATCCATCCCTCTACCTGCTCCTCAATTTACACTCAGTTTTATTATCCTTTTATAGTTGTAACATTTATATACAACAAAATGCATACATTTTACCAGTTTGCTTTGACAGATAAATACGTCCCTGTAACCCAAATCCTTATCATGATATAGAACTTTTCTATCCTCCCAGAAAGTCGTTTATGGCCTTCCTAGTAAACCCCTTGGATTTATTTTTTCATGTGGCACATGCTCTAATCTCTTATCTTGTCCTCTGCCTTGTACCTGCCCCTCCACCCAAGACTGGCAATCACTGCTTGAAGGAGCCACTGTTGCAGATGGGAATGTGGGAAGCCTCTTACGTGTCTGTCTGACACATCCACGGTTCCTTGTACAAGTAGAGTAAATATGCATGAAAGCTTTGGGGGAAATGGCCAGAAGTAAGCAGTGTGCCGAAGAGATTTGGCAGATTATGTCACGGTAGGGTATGACTGATGGAAGGATAGCGATAGCACTGTCAGCTGCAGCAGGGGGCTTCTAAATGGGAAACATTGGAAGCAATGTTTGGAGACCCTGGAATGGTTTAAATCTTTCAAGCCCTTTCATATACCATTCCTTTTTTCCTGTATCACCTCTTATCAGACTACCTCTTAATTATTCCTCAAGACTTAGCTCAGCATTCCTGATTAGACCAGATAGTCTCCTTTTTACTCCCAATATGCATTTCTATTAGGATGGCACATCATATTTTTATTAAAAATTTTTAAATGTTTATTTATCTATCTATTTATTTATTTGAGAGAGAGAGCTGGGGAGGGGCAGAGAGAGATAGGGAGAGAGAAATCCCAAGCAGGCTCTGCACCATCAGTGCAGACCCCGATGCGGGGCTCAAAACTCACGAATTGTGAGATCGTGACCTGAGCCGAAACCAAAAGACGCTTAACCGACTGAGCCACCCAGGCACCCCGATAGCACATCATATTAAAACTGAATATATTGGTGTCCTGGAACAGACAAGCTTTTTGAAGTCAGGATCTCAGTCTTCTTTATCTTGGTATCTTTTAGCCTCTAGATGGCTGGTACGTAGTAAGCACAGACTACATGTTTTAAAAATGGGTTCATATTGCAAATGTGGCTTTTTACCTTACCTCAGTCAACACGCCATTTCGTGGGTTATCTCAGACAGCTGTATTGAAAGAGCATGCCACTTATCACAAGAAGATCTTGATGAGTCTATGGGTCTGAATCAGTTTTTTTTTTTAATTTTTTTTTCAACATTTATTTATTTTTGGGACAGAGAGAGACAGAGCATGAATGGGGGAGGGGCAGAGAGAGAGGGAGACACAGAATCGGAAACAGGCTCCAGGCTCTGAGCCGTCAGCCCAGAGCCTGACGCGGGGCTCGAACTCACAGACCGCAAGATCGTGACCCGGGCTGAAGTCGGACGCTTAACCGACTGCGCCACCCAGGCGCCCCTGGTCTGAATCAGTTTTGATAAGGTTTGGGGGGGGGTGTATGCAAAGGATATCTAATTTTGAAACCTGATGCACTCTACTGAAATGTAAGCTCCTAAAAGTCAGGAACAGTCTTACTGTTGTATCTTCAGTAAAATGCCAAGTATGTCTCAAGGACCCACTAATGCTAGCAATGCCTTGTCACAGGCCAGCTGGGAAGTCGCTTCTCATGGTGCTCAAAATTGAAGGAAACCTTATAGCTTCCCTGCCTTCTCTCCCCCCACATATCCCATCACCTTCCCTGAGAATTTGGGATAGCAGTGTGTGTATAAGCCATAAGCTAGCTTTCCTAGTTTGAGACCTAGTTCTTTCAGTCAATGAGGGGCCTGGCCTACCAGGCTGATGAAGGCTCTTATTCTATTTATCAAAGAGTAAACTTCCCTCACCTTCCACTGTGACTCCTTTTGGAAGGTTCCTGGTTTCCTCTCCACCCTGTAGCAGGGAGCTGGCTCTGAGGCAAAATCTGAAGCAGGCTTTGTGGAGATGGGCTGAACAGGGCAGCTAGGAGGTTGGCAGGAAGTTATTTTTGGTCATTTATGACTGAGAAGGATCTTGGCCTGAGTTCCCTAGGAAACAGAGCCTGAGGCAAAACTTATGAGCTAATGCTTATAGGGGCGCAGGCATGCAGCCCCAGGGAAGTGAGAGTGAGGGGGAAGAGAAATGGTGCAAAGAAGAAGGGACAACAAATGGGAGGAAGAGTGTTACTAAACAGGCTACAGTTTAACCGAGAAGCATTAGTATTGATCCATCAAATGGGAAGCCTCTGGAGGGGTTGTACAGAGATACTGAGTCTGGTAGTAGTCTATTGGGAGGAGGGAAGGAGAAGAATTGATCCACTGTCTCCTTCCTGTCTTCTTGCTCTGATCAGCCAAAGTTTCCCTCATGGGGCCTTAATTCCCTTGTATTCTCAGGCTGTGTTACCTGCCCCTGTGGGCGGCCGCTGGGGAAGCCACATCCCATGACTTGGCGATGGTGGTGGGAACCAGAGGCACGCCCTCCCTCCCTGCCTGCCTGTAGAAGATGCGTGTGGGTCAGCCAGTGTGCATGCCAAGCGGCTCAGTGGGATCCAGTGGGTTCTGCAGCATGGGAGGCGGGGTGCATGAAGCATGGAGCATGACATGTGAGAGACTGAGCCTGGAGCAACGTGAGGGACCAGAAGCAGCAGCAGCGGTAGGCCCAGCTGCCTGTGCTGACAAAGGGGGCATGATGATTGAAAGGAGACAGAAAGAAGCAGGGACCGGGTCCCTCTGAGAGCCAAGGATGCAACTGTGGTGTTGGCTCTTTGCCTCTTGCTAATGGATTATGAGCTCCTGGAGGGCTGGGACCATTTTCAGGTCCTGACCCCGAGTGCAGCATCTGACACACAGTCTGGGCTCTGCAAACAAAGTGAGGAGGGGACAGAGTGAGTCTACTTAGGAAAAGGCCATCCATATCATACCACACAGCACCTGAGCAGGGTAAATGACTCCAGTACAGATGGAGTTCTGCCATGGTTTCCACAGCCAGAAAGGGAGGGGTCGTCCCAGTGCTGCTGGCTGCCTGTGCAATGTTGTGATTTACAGGATTTTATGGCCCTGTTTTCAGATGTTCACTCACCGTTTACTGCTCTGCTGCTAATAAATATCTGTCATAAATGATAAACGGGGCAACTCGAGGGGGACGTGGGAGCCATGTTTAAAGAGACTTGTTCTGCAGAATAACCAACCCTGACTATGGATTAGGTGGCCCCAAATTTATTTTTTAAAGTCTGTTTGTCTTTATTGTTTATGTGACTGGACTCCAAGAGAAGCAAACTGCCTAGCTTTGTGGAAATCTGAAAGGGATGGGCTGCTGGGCTGGCAGGGAGCTGTCCAAGGTACTGAATGGTGACTGCTGGGGTTGCTAGGCACCGCTGGCCATCCTTCCAGGGTGTCCAGCAAGATTTTGTCAGGAGGAAATGGCAGCCCTCCTGGTGGGCAGATTTCCTAAGGTTCCAGGACAGTGAAATACCACATTCCTCTGTGCTCAGCTGTTTGGCTGGAATATTAGTTTAGACAACCGGCGACAGCTTGACCCTCATGGTACAGCAACAGGTGCTTCAGGCCACGACTGAGAAACTTCTCTCATGACCCTGTGCTTCTAAGACATAGCTGGTGCTGTGTGCCACCAGTCTGTGGATTCAGAGTCTTCTACTGGCACCCTCTTGACCCTTCCTCAGATATTCCTCCTCTCCCTTTCTCCTCTTTCCCCCTCCCCTTTCCCATGCCCTATCTGTCCCTCCCATCTCCTCTTTACCATATCCAAGCTTCACACCTGATACATGCTGGAGGGCATGGGAGAAATGGGAGAAGGGCCAGAATGCAGGCCGCTTGCAGGTGGTTATTGTGTTTTTTTAGGGTGGGAGGAAAGAAAACACTCCAAGGAAACTGAAAAGCTTCAAAGTGACTGGCAACTAGGAAGAGGCCAGTTTGGGCTTGCCAACTTTGGATTCAGGCAGATATGAGGCAGCTGGTGACATGCCTTTTGCCCCTGACACTGGCATTTCAAGAGAAATGTGGAAAATGTAGACATGCCAGTCCATTCTATCTTACAGAGGCACTAGTTTTCAATTCCTTGAATGGAGGTTTTCATTTGAAAATGGGAAGAGATGTACTTTATTTCGATGTTGTCATCAAAATGGAAAGAGAAAGTTCTATAGTCCTGGCAGGAACTTGGAGCTTTGAGAAGCAGAGTTCCTTGGTTTAGGACAACTCAGCATCCCTGGGTGTTGGGTTGAGCCTCCTTGGGGTCTAAAGAGGACAATCAGGTTGTGCAGTCATAGCTCAAGGGCCTGGCCTCTTTCTTCAAGTCACTGTGTGCAGCAATGTGTGACTTCTGGACAGGGTTGGCACACTTCCAGAGATGGGAGCCAAGGTTATACCCTCTTGTACTGTAGGGGGAAGTGACTTTGGCAGCCGCATGGAGGATGAAAGAGAAACTACAAATACACACCCCTCCCAATGTTAAAATATTATTCACACAATTCAACCAACTATAGAGTCATCTGAGTAAAAAATGTTCTTCTTTTAAAATTTAAATATTCCCGGAGGGTGGGTGATGGGTATTGAGGAGGGCACCTTTTGGGATGAGCACTGGGTGTTGTATAGAAACCAATTTGACAATAAACTTCATATCTTGAAAAAAAAATATTCCCTGGAAGGGCCAAGACTCACACCTAACCAAAGTTCCTCAGCATTATTTATACTGAGCAGCTGAGGTTCTGGGGCCTCTTCCCAGTTGGAATGGCCCATGGGATGCAGGGAAGGAGGCAGCTGCCAGCCATATCACTTCCTCTGGCACTAAGACTTCTGAGATGTTGGTAAGCTCTAGCTCCTACCTTAATCCTGCAGGTGAGCTGAAATTTCCACAGCTCTGGGACCACAGGAAAGAGGAAGTGTTGGCAGCTTCTGACTTTATCTTTTTATGTTTTGGCAACATGGTGTAAGAACACAGACCTTGTAATCACAGACTTATGTTCAAATCTCAGCTTCCCTGCTCAATAGCGAGGAAGACCATTTATCTTTATCTATCAAATGAGAAGAAAGATGTCACCCCTGATGTGTTGTGGGGTTCAGAGAGATGGCATGTCAGAAGCACCTGGCACACAGTAGGTTTGTGTCAAGGGTTAGATTCTCAGCAGGAAAAGAAATCATACTCTCCATCAATAATGGTGAGTTTCTTCTTTTCAAATGGATGCTTTTTATTTGTGTTTCATGTCTTATTAGATTGTCTAGCCATTTATGACCAAAATAATAAACTGTAATGAAAACAGTGGACATCTTTGTTTAGGGTCTCTAATAATTTATACACAAAAATGATGTCCCTTGGAAATAGGAACTCTTTATTCTGTTGAGAAACAACACATCTACTCTCACATCTTAAGATGTTTATTTAGAATGCATCCAAATATTATTAAATGCCCTTTTCAAACCTTTTGTCATATATAACTTGTGGTATAATATACTCATAGATTTCCTTTTTTATTTATTATTTTTATTATTTATGTATTTATTTTTAATGTTTATTCGGTTTTGAGAGACAGAGCATGAGCCAAGGAGGAGCAGAGAGAGAGGGAGACACAGGATCTGAAGCAGGCTCCAGGCTCTGAGCTGTCAGCACAGAGCCTGATGCAGGGCTCAAATTCACGAACCCCGAGATCATGACTCGAGCTGAAGTTGGACATTTAACTGACTGAGTCACCCAAGTGCCCCAGAATTATCTTCCTATAGCATAAGTCAAGTTATGTCTCTTTCCTGCTTAAACACCTCTAGCATTCCATTGTAAGGAGAATAAAGTAAAACTGCTTGTAAGACCTGTAAGACCTTTTATTATTTAACCTCCACCTAGCTCTCTCTCCACTTTTCCCTCTTGCTCCCTAGATCCAGCAGCATTGGTTTTAAACATACCAACCTTACTGTCATGGGGGGGGCATATTCTTCCCCCCAGATCTTTTCCGAGCTACCTCTTTCTCATCATTCATAACCCAACTCAAATGTCACCTTCCTAGAGAACGGCTTCTTGAGGTTTCTATAGTTAGGCAGCTTTGCAATTCCTCTATATAATTCCATTTTATTTTCTTCTTAGGATTTAGTGGTGCCTAAAATTACTTTATTGCATTTTTTGTTTGTTTGTTTATGTGCTCATTGTCTATCTTCTCCTGCTGAGATGCATGTGACTTGAGGGTGAATATTTCTGCTCTGTCCTGGTCACTGCTCTTAAAAACCTGCTGACTGGTAAATGATGGGTGTTAAGTAAATAGATTCACAAGTGAAATTGGCCTCTTACATTCTTTACCTTTTCATTTTTGGTCCTTTGTCATCTTACAATAACTGCAAAGCCTTGATTGGATCTGTTGTCATCTTTTCTTTGCCTGGGATCACCTTACATAGCACAGGACCCTCAGAGTGGAATGGGACCTTATAGATCATTTAATTCTCAGACTTATTCAGAGCAGGAAACCTTCTGTCCCACCCTGGAAATGACCATCCAACCTCTGCCGATATTTCTAGGAGATGATAAAAGTATGGAATTGCTCTATTTCATTTCTTACTTTTCAGGGGGTAAGATTATTGCAATGGGGAGGCACAAGGACCTTTTGAGACCAATGATAGGGAGACATGAGGTAAGCCATAGGGTCTCTACTCAAATAAGGGAGGTGTGATGCCTGACCTGAGTTATGTTTAATCTGCCATAAATGTTTCTGAGCCATGGCAAGGAGCCCTGGTTAGTGGTAGCCAAGTCTCTCAGGACCTGAGTGGTTATGACTAGTGCCCTGTTGTATCCTCTAAGCTTAGTGTGGGGTTTCCTGTGCTCACACATAGATATATAATTCCCTTTTCTCTTCTTTCTTTCCTGCACTTACTACATCTTTCTTCCTTTATCTCAAAAACATTTTATTATTTATACATCACCCTTATGGCACTTTAGGATCCGGAGGATATTGGAAAAGAAGCAAACTAAAAAAAGTCATCCAGGTGACTACCCACCTCTGTGAAGGAATTTCCCGCTTGGTGGTACCATTACTCATGAGGTCTCTGTTTTTATTTTCCCCCTAGACTGTGAGCCCCGGGGAGAGGGATGGTGTCTTACTTGTCTTGGGATACTCAGGGCCATCTTACTGTCTCAGAACAGAGACTAGATTCGTATTGGTTAAAAAGACTCACATTGTTAGACCACCAGTGGCAGCATGGGTATGTATGTGGCATCCCAGAAAACACACAGGTTCCCCATTTGGTCAGACTAAGGTTTGAACCTTGAGGCTGCTATTTTAGTGCTTGTGTGATCTTGGGCATGTTGCTTTAGTATTTTAGGGGCTTTTCTTTTTTTGTTTTCCCATGTAAAATGGGCACCACAAAACCTACACCTCATAGGGTTGTAGCGAGGATTAACCAAAAAAAAAAAAAAAAAAAAAAAAAGATTTGTAAAGTGCCTGCAGTTAGTAGGTGCTCCATGACCAGCGGCTACTATTATTAATGTTTTATGATCTCCCAGACTTCCGAGCAGGGCTCAGTTTATTTATCCTGACTAATTATCCTCAGCAAGGAGGCTTCCCAATACCATCGTCAGTCGTAATTACCCGGGTGAAGTCATCCACAGGGCGCAGAGTTACCATCTGCTCAGAGGCCTCCCGGGCTGGGCTCCTCTCCCCCTTCTGGAGCCTGGGAGCAGATGTGGGAGGCTGAGCAGGCAAGACTTCCGCTGCTGCTGTTAGCAGCTGAATTTCTGGAATACCTGCTAACAGCTCAACTCAGAAAGCTAGAGCAGCTGTATATTTCCTTGGCTCCTGCCAGGGCTTTTTTGTACATGTGGGAAGCCCCTTTTTTGTTCCTGACCACTCCCTACCTACTTTCTTTTCTTTTGGGATTACTGGAATTTTCTGTCAACGATGGTAATATAAGAAAGGAGAGAAGAAAGGAGAGTGCTGTGGGCATGGGGACTTTTGTAGGAGGAGGACACCCGGGGCAGGGGGAGAAAGAAGTAGGGATCGTAGTGCAGGGTGGGCCCCGGAAAAATGAACTTTGGGGCATTCCATTTCAGTCTCCAGGAGATGCATGGTATTGGAAGAAGAGTAAATGGGATCAGGAGGTCTAGGAGGGTGAGCCAGCATTCTTGTTAATGGATCTGGGACTGTGGGCAAGTTACTTCCATCCCTGGGACTCAGTGTCCTCCTATATATAATGAGGGGTTGACCTAATGACTTCCAAGGTCAACCAGTCTCTTTGAGGTCTAAAGGCCAATGATTCTCTTCCCTTATTTCTGGGTCTCTCTCCCCATTATCCCAAATAATGGTGAAGGGGGCCTAATCCTATGCCACATTTCCTAGGTTACGAATCTTCTATTAGATATTAGATGATGAAGGCTTACATGGTCATATAATAAACTTATTTTTGTTTCCTAGAGGCCTTTCTTGGACAGATATAATATTTCCCACATAATAGGTAGAATTTCCAAACCCTACACAAAGAGTGGGGTGACTAGTGCATGAGTGTGTGTTTGTGTGAGAGAGAGAGAGAGAGATAGAAAGAGGAGAGAGTAAATGCCAGGGCTGGAGGGGCATGGTGAGAAAGCAGAGGCCTTGCTTCTCATCCCTTAGATCTTGCCATGGTCACTAAGCTAGGGCATCTGTGTGTCCATGTGTGGCCTGACTAAGGCTACCTTGTAACAACAATGTCCATGCTTGTCACTTGAGTGCCTGTTGTGTACCAGGCATTTGCACAGACTAGTCTCTGATCTTCACGGGAACCCTGCAAGGTGAGAATGACAGTATTTATCACTTACAGTGTCAGCTATTCTCAAACAACCTGGAGGTCCTCGGGGTGTAGCAGTCTGTGGTGTTGATGAGGCTGAGTCTGTCTGTGCACTGTGAGGCTGGGTGCAGAGGGGGTTTCTCAGCTGGTGAGGGAAGCTTTCTGACCACTCAGTGCCTGCACCTCAACCCATTAAGAAGCCATAGCTCGTTAAATGATAACCGTTTAGTGTCTTGATGAAAAATAGTCTCTGAAAGAAAGCAACAACTAGTGTTGAGGATGGAGGGAGGGAAGTGAATGTTAGGACTTTGGGCCAGAAAATAGAAATTTGAGATAAAGACTGGAAGGTTAGTAGTGGCTTAGATTTATAATGTGACTGAGAGAGCTCACCATATTTTCTATCTAGATTCATGAATGCTGGTTTAGGGAATGTTCCAGCAAGTGATGTGTAAGACACTCAAAGTGCGGGTTACATGGAGTGTGGATCACAAAGATCAATGAGACCCAAAGCCCTGTTCTCAAGGTGCACAGTCTTGCAGGAACACAGTCAACAAATGACCAAACGTTCTAGAAAACTCCATAAGATAAATACCCATGAATGGGACACTGAAAGGGTTTTTGGAGTCCACAGGAGGACTCCTTTCTAACTCAAGTCATCCAGGAGGGCTTCTTAAATAGGGAGTTGCTAAGAAGGATTTTATAAGCTGGTAGGATTGAGTTGGGAGAATGGCATTTTGGGTAAGGGGGTGCTCATGGGAAATGCCTGCTTGTCAGATGCTTCTGGATGTGTTTGGAGCATGGGAAATAGACCAGTTTGGCTGGAGTGTAGGGTTCATGTCAGATTTGTGAAAGAAAAGCCTGGGAGGGTAGGCTATGATATATGGGGAAGCCTTCAATGCCAGCCTAAGGAGTTTGCATGGGCTTCATTTTTAAAAAAATTTTTTTTAAATGCTTATTTATTATTGAGAGACGGAAAGACACAGAGCATGAGCAGGGGAGGGGCAGAGAGAGGGCGAGACACAGAATTGGAAGCAGGCTCCAGGCTCCGAGCTGTCAGCACAGAGCCCGACATGGGGCTCGAACTCACAAACTACGAGATCATGACCTGAGCCGAAGGCGGTCTCCTAACCGACTGAGCCACCCAGGTGCCCCTGCATGGGCTTCATTTTGCTGCAGGAACAAACAGACTAAAATAGCAGAGACTTGAATCAACAAAATTTAATTTTAACTCATGCTACAAATGCATCTCAAGTCAGCAGGGAACCTGCTCCCTGTTCTCCTCACGCTGGCTCATGATCATGGAGGTCTCACCATCGAAAATCTTATGATTTGCTATAGAGTAAGAGGGAAGGGACATGGAAATATGCACATCAGTGCTTAAAGGCTTTTACTCAAAAGTAACCTGTCACTTTCACTCATATTTTATTGATCAAAGGAAGTCATATGGTCATGGGGAGGTCAGGGAAGGATAATGCCCCTGTGGACACGGAAATACGAGAAGGGGGGTATTGGTGAAGAGAACATTGGTTGCTACAACTAGGGAGGACACGGGATGTGCTTGTAAGCTTTTGTACAGGAGAGTAACATGACCCTCTGAACTTCCTGGGTGCCCGAACTTCACGTGTCCATTGTTGCCCATTTGATACTGAGTGGTCTATTCCATGTTGGTTTCCCAAGTCTTATTCTTCTTGTCCCTCAAAGGTCCACACACTGGATGCTCAAGCAGCATGTGTTAGGTAGACAAGTTAATTTATTTTTTGAAGGATGGATTGGAGAGAGGGTAGATAGGAGCCTGGGGAGGCCAGTCACTGTACTTGTCTTGCTTACCTTTAATGAAAGGAAGACTCTCCTTAGAGTTGTTTCTGCTCTTTCATTGGGAAACATTTTGTCATTTCTAGGGTATATGGCCATCAGTGTTAATAATTAGGAATAAGGCAAAACTCGTATTTCCTGAAGGCAGAAGACAGCAGCTTGCTGCTCTTTTCAGGCTCTTCCCTAAGGGCCCGACGCCCAATTTCATCATCTGGGGTCTGGTCTGGTGTGTCTGGAGTGCTGGCCTCTTTGTCAGTCCCTGGTCTAATGGGTACATGAGTGTGGTAGCTTCTGGCTCCAGAGAGATTGATGTGGGCAGCTCTGGCAGGGACAGCTCAGGAGATCAAAGTGTCTTTTGAAAGCTGCATTGTTGCTGACAGCCCCAAGCCTGATTAGATTGTGACGGGATTAAAGGGCCCTGATGCAATTAGTGGCTTCTCTTCCTTCCCCACCCAGGCAGGCGGCGGCTGCCTGCCGTGCAGGGCCAGGTGGAGACAGGAGGTATAAATCCCCTCTGTGGCTCCCGTGGAGGGTAATTTGGTTTCAGTCAAGGCAATTGTCCTGCTTGGGCTGCCATCCACATGACTGTCTGCTTCTTGGCAGCCGAAGCACCACTCTAACTGTTGGCTTGGTCACAGAGCTGCTCTGGTTAAGGGCTCAGCAGAACAACCTCTATGTAGGAGTTTTTAATTCTCCAGGAATCACTGAGCATTGAATACACAAATATGTTTATTCATTCAGTTCTCCGTATAGTGTGCTGGGCACTCTGCTAGGATTGAGTCTAACTGGACAGGACAGGCCTGGTTCCTGCCTTTCCTGGAACTTCCATTTTAGTAGAGAAGGCGGATAATAAATGAGTAAATGGAAAAATAAACAAGATTCTTGGAGATTGTTATAACTTCCACAAAGAAAATAAATGGAGTGCTGTGATATAGAGGAGAGGGTTACCTTTTGACACTTTCCCCGTCAACTACTTGTAGCTTCTTTCTCCTCGCCCCCAGGTGATCATGGTGCCTCATGCTATGCTGAGAAAGCAGGTGCTGTTAGGTATGAACTCCTTCATCTGCCTGCCACCAAATCTCAAAACATAAACGCATTTTCTCCCCCCATGTTAGCAATGGGGAATGCATGCATTTCCCATTAAAAAGCCAGTCTTTCCACTGTTCTCTGTTCACTGGTCTCTTCTCATTCCCTCAAGAATCACACCTCTCTGATGATTCTTTTCTCTCCAGCATTGCACTATCAACTGCTCTCTCTCTCTGTGGAATCATCCTTAGACTGTACAGGAACACTTTGACAACTCCAAACCCAGCCAACCTTCGACAGACCTCACTTGTCTATCTAGGTGCCATTGTATTTCTCTGCTCCATTCCATATCCAGCCTTTATGAACAGGTCTCAGATACTTCACTGCTTCCTTCCCTCCCATTCAATTTCACCACTCAGCACTTCCTCTAAATTAACTCTTATCAAGGTCATACTTGGTTCTGTCCCCAACATACTTGACCTCTCAGCATAGTGGGATCATTCTTGAAGCGCTCTCTTCTTTTGGATCTCGTAACACCACCCTCTCCTCTTTTCCTCTTACCTTACTGGTTCCCCCACCTTCCTGTTTGCTGGCTCTTCCTGCTCTACCTGACCTCTAGAAGCCAGTGTCCCTGAGGACTTGCCTTCAGTCATTTTCCAATCTCTCTCAAAATTCTTCCCCTAAATAATTGTTTCCAATCCCATGGGTTTAAAAAGACATCTTTATGCTGTTGATGACCACATTGACTTCCCCAGCTTCGAATTCTACTTAAAACTACAGAATTGCCCATCACCTACTTTCTCGATCATCTCACAGACTGACCATGTCCGAGTGGGACACTTCCCTTGTTCTCCCTCATCCACCCTGGTGATGCTGGCTTCTCCTTCTCACTCAGCACCACCATCTAGCCAGGGACTCAGTGCAGAACCTACAAGTTATTCTTGGGTCCTCCCAATCCTTCTCTCTCTACAGTAAATCTTGAAACTGTTTCTTTTCATTTTCACTGTCACATCTTAATCCAGGAAACCTTGATTTCTCTTCAGGGCTTCTGCAGCCACTTCTTACTGTGTGTCCCCTCTTCTGGTTTTACCAGTCTTGTATCCATGAAACAAATTAAATAGTATCCTGACCCCAGTTTCCAAATACTCTAAGGATTTCATAAGCTTTTATTTCTAACCTTTGCCCATCAATTTATATATTATGATTTTTCATTTTTTTTAGTTGTAACCTTTTTAATCCCACAAATTAGACACAAGTATTACTTTTACTTAGACAGTATTTGTTTCAGTTTAGGTTTACCATTTTCTTTGCTCTCCATTCTTTTTTGCATCTTAAGCCACCTTTCTGGCTTCCTTCCTCTTCCTTTTTTTCCTTCCTTCCTCCCTCCCTAACTCCTTTCCCTTCCCTTCCCTTTCCTTCCCTTCCTTTCCTTTCCCTGCCCTTCCCTGCCCTGTCCTGCCTTCCCCTCCCCTTCCCTCCCTTCCCCTTCCATCCTTCCTTCTTTCCTTCCTTTTCTTTCTTTCTTTCTTTCTTTCTTTCTTTCTTTCTTTCTTTCTGTCTTTTCCTTCCTTCCTTCCTTCCTTCCTTCCTTCCTTCCTTCCTTCCTTTAGAGCAGTTTCTTAGTAGTAAACTCGCAGTTTTTCTTTCTCTGAGAATATTATTCTTTTATTCTCTTTAAAGGTGATTTTGCTGGGCACTTACTTTTAATTGTCAGCATTTTCTCTCAACCTATTAAGTATTAACTCCACTGTTTCTAATTTCTGTTCTTGGCATGGAGAAGTCAGTTGTCTTTCTAATGACCACTTCCTTGTAGGTTATCTGTCATTGTCGGGCTGCTTTCAAGATCTGGTCTTTGTCTTTTGTGTTATGCAATTTTACTACTCTACAAGGTGTGGATTTCCTTTTATTCATCATATCTGGGATGTTTTGTTTCCTGAACTTTGGGATCTATACTTGTTATTAGCTCTGTCAAATTTGTAGAACCGTCATCATCTTAAGTATTGCCTCTCCTCCGTTCTCTTCTCCTGGGATTCTGATTGCACACACGTTAGACTTTCTTATTCTATTCTCAGCGCCTCTGAGCCTCTTCTGTATTTTATTCCTCTTCATTTATCTTTGCTACATCTGACATTTCTTTGGATATCTTCTACTTCACTAATTCTTTCCCAAATTGCACCCAAACTGCTGTTTTTGCCAGTCTTTTGAGATTTTGATTATATACATATATTTTTTATTTTTAAGTGGTTCTATTTGTTCTTTCCCCTAAAGTTGTTTCTTCTTTCCTAATAGTTTCTTACTGAATGCTCATCTTTGTAATTGCATGTTTTATTTCTTCAACATAACGTAAAAATATAACTGTTAAAAAATACACTCTCACATCCTTGGGGGTCTGGGTATCTAAATCTGATGATTGTTGTTTCAGTTTTGGTTCTCACTCATAGTAGCTTCTCATGTATTTAATTCTTTTTAAAATGTGAGCTCATTGCTGTATCTTAGTTTGTAGAAGTTCTATAGGCCCAACATGGGGAAGGTTACTCTGGAGATAGTTTGCTTTTGCTTTTCTTAGACAGTGGACAAGAGTTGCCCTGAAATAGGACCATTTACGTGTGCCTAGAAGATTTGGCTCAGAGCAAGATTCCTGAGCTCAGCTCTCCCCCTAGTTATTTACAAAAATATCAAAATTCCCTCAATAATCTTGATAGAAGTCAGTTAAACTTTTCATATTCTGGGGGCACCTGGGTGGCTCAGTTGGTGGGGTGTCTGACTCTTGATTTTGGCTCAGGTCATTGTCTCGTGGCTTGTGGGTTTAAGCCCTGTATTGGCCTCTGCACTGACAGCACAGAGTCTGCTTGGAACTCTCTCTTTCTTCTCTCTCTGTTCCTCCTTCCCCACCTCCGTAAAATAAATAAATATTAAAAAATTAAAAAAAACTTTCATATTCTGGGTGCCTAGTGGTCCAGGCCAGTTCCTCACCACCCACCAAAACCCT
Organism: Prionailurus viverrinus; assembly: GCF_022837055.1. Taxonomy (NCBI): domain Eukaryota; kingdom Metazoa; phylum Chordata; class Mammalia; order Carnivora; family Felidae; genus Prionailurus; species Prionailurus viverrinus. Next base: position 57,556,882 of record NC_062577.1, on the reverse strand, counting down.
CCCATTCCGAATCCCACTGTTTCAGTCCTGGCCTCCCATATCTGTGATCTGAATTTTCAGACACTCTAGACCAAGCTCTATCCATATGTATACGTTTAGGGGGAGGCATCAATTGTGGAGAACTTCTCTTTCTTCTGTGAGGTCTCTGATGGCAGAGAACACATCCTCATGTTTTGGTCTGGTTGTGCAGAGCAGGCAGGTCTTCAGAGCTTCTCGTCAGCCAGGCTTCAGTCACCGTGTGCTCTGTGTGTACTTGCTGAATGTGATCAGCTCATGGCACTCCATAGGCATCCAGCAGTTTCCTGTCATGCCTCGCCTCAGTCCATGTTTCTTATTGTGGCTCACAAGATGCCAGGGGGCTTTTCCTTGCTTGTCTCTTCAACTCTATTGTTCATGACTGTCCTTTGTCCCTACCTCCAATCACACTGGTCTTTTTAATTATTTATGTATTAAATTTTTTTTTAACATTTATTTTTTGAGACAGAGAGAGACAGAGCATGAACGGGGGGAGGGCCAGAGAGAGAGGGAGACACAGAATCTGAAGCAGGCTCCAGGCTCTGAGCTGTCAGCACAGAGCCTGATGCGGGGCTCGAACTCACGGACCGTGAGATCGTGACCTGAGCGAAGTCGGACGCTCAACCGACTGAGCCACCCAGGCGCCCCTATGTATTAAATTTTTTAAACGTTTTATTTATTTTTGAGAGAGAGAGAGAGAGAGAGAGAGAGAGACAGAGCATGAGTGGGGGAGGGGCAGAGAGAGACAGAGACACACAGACTCCGAAACAGGCTCTAGGCTCTGAGCTGCCAGCACACAGCCCGATGCGGGGCTCCAACTCGGGAACCACGAGATCATGACCTAGGCTGAAGTCAGAAGCTCAACCAGCTGAGCCACCCAGGCACCCCTCACACTGGTCTTTCTTTAGTTCCTAACTACCAAACTCTTCCTACCCATGGGGCTTTGCGCATGGTCTTCCTTTTGCTTAGAACAATCTCTCTCCTGCTCTTTACATGGTCTTTCCAGTCTCGTCTTAAACATTGCCATTCTGAAAGGCCTTCCTTCATCACCTCCTGTAACTTATGTTTTCCTTTGTTAGTATCCATCTCAGCTTCTTGCTGGTGGGTAACTTTTGATGTATAGCTGTTCTTTTTTCTTTTTTCTTTTTTTTTTAATTTTTTTTTCAACGTTTTTTATTTTATTTTTGGGACAGAGAGAGACAGAGCATGAACGGGGGAGGGGCAGAGAGAGAGGGAGACACAGAATCGGAAACAGGCTCCAGGCTCTGAGCCATCAGCCCAGAGCCCGACACGGGGCTCGAACTCACGGACCGCGAGATCGTGACCTGACTGAAGTCGGACGCTTAACTGACTGCGCCACCCAGGCGCCCCATCTTTTTTTTTTTTCAATATATGAAATTTATTGTCAAATTGGTTTCCATACAACACCCAGTGCTCATCCCAAAAGGTGCCCTCCTCAATACCCATCCCCCACCCTCCCCTCCCTCCCACCCCCCATCAACCCTCAGTTTGTTCTCAGTTTTTAACAGTCCCTTATGCTTTGGCTCTCTCCCACTCTAACCTCTTTTTTTTTTTTTTCTTTCCCCCCCCCCTCCCCCGTGGGTTCCTGTTAAGTTTCTCAGGATCCACATAAGAGTGAAACCATATGGTATCTGTCTTTCTCTGTATGGCTTATTTCACTTAGCATCACACTCTCCAGTTCCATCCACGTTGCTACAAAAGGCCATATTTCATTTTTTCTCATTGCCACGTAGTATTCCATTGTGTATATAAACCACAATTTCTTTATACATTCATCAGTTGATGGACATTTAGGCTCTTTCCATAATTTGGCTATTGTTGAGAGTGCTGCTATAAACATTGGGGTACAAGTGCCCCTATGCATCAGTACTCCTGTATCCCTTGGATAAATTCCTAGCAGTGCTATTGCTGGGTCATAGGGTAGGTCTATTTTTATAGCTGTTCTAAATTATACTTTAGTTAGCTTTTTTTTCCTTTTACAATCCATGATTTTACGTGTTGTTTAAGAAATGTTTTCTTATCTCAATATCATGAAGATGTTATACTTATTTTCTCCTAATGATTCTAATTTGTTTTTTTCTGCATGGAAAACCAGTTTATCAGCATTCATTGAATTTCCTATCATTTCATGATGATTTGTAATTTTGTTCCTAAAAAGAAACAGAGTGTTATGTGTGACCAAATCAGCCTAAGTCATTTCCAATGGTCATGTGAGGTTTGAGAAGCTAATTGGACACTCAAGGGGAGATGTCTAGTGTCAGCTGTTTAGATGAGTCTGAAGCTTAAGGAAGGCACAGAGCAAGAGACACATAAATTTGGGGGTCATCAGTTCTACATGGTATTTAAAACCATGGGATTGGATGGGATTATTTAGGAATTGCATGTAGATAAGGTAGACAAGGGGTCTAAGGACTGATCCTTAGGAAGGATGGGGAGGGGTAGCAAACGAAGCTGAGAGGTCACTGAGGAGGAGTGACTAGTGATGGAGGAGAAAGGCCAAGAGATCGGTATCCCAAAAGCGAAATGAGAAATTTCCAGGAAGGGGGGGAGTAATCAACTATATTAGGTGCTGCTGGTGGGTCTTGTGAAATGGGACTGAAAAGTGGAACTGGCTTTGACAACATGGAGGTCTTCAGCAATTTTGATTTGCATGGTTTTCATGTAATTTCGGGGATTAGCTCAATCAGAATGGGTTCAAGAGAAGAGGATGAGAGGAAGTAGAGACCATGAGTATAGACAACTCTTCCAGGTTTTGCTTGGTGATGACAATGTAGCTGGAAGGAGACATGGGGCCAAGGGAGGATTTTCTTTTCTAAATATCTGAGACATTACAGTGCTTTTGTATAATGATGGGAATGATCCAGTAAAGAGGGAAAATATAATGATACAGGAGAGAATAAGGAAAATTGCAAGAGTGATGTCAATCCATAAGGGACAGGGCATAGGACCCACTGCAGAAGTGGAGGGTTGGCCTTCGATTAGGAGCACAAATGGACTTATTGTTGGCTTATGAGCAGACTAGGATCAAGGAGGAGATGTGGGCTGCATTATTCTTAGGACCATCTAAAGACTGGTGACCCAGAAAAAGAGTACTCATGTTCTACACCTATTGTAATTGTCCTCTAACTCTCTGTCTGCCTCTAAGACTAGAAAGACCTTGGGCTGATTACTACTTTTTTAGCAACCCAAGGAAGAGTTTATCCACATGGGTTGGGGAGAAGATACCAGTTAGATGTGAGGGCATGGCTTTAACTTCTGGGAGATGGACACATAGAGAGTGTTGTGTACCTACTTAAAGAAAAAAGCTAAGGGGAGTGCCCTGTGCTGTTGGCCAGCATGACTCTTATCAAGTTTTTAGTGGGTGAGAAGTTTAAATTTAATTGTTAAGCATGGCTCTCAGGAATTTCACTTCATGATGTGATATCATTTATTGAAAATTAATTGGGCACCAGTTCTATGCCAGGTCCTGGGGATAAATCGTGAGTGAGCATTGCCCTTGCCCCTTCAGAATTCAGACCCTGGTGGGGAGACAGATACCTAGTCCATGAGGTAGAATGAGAGAAGCGTCCTGGTACAGATGTGAGCAAATAGCTATGGGACCCCTGGGGCAGTGACTGAGGGACTGGGAGATAACTGGGGAGGGATGACACCTTCTGCTGACTACTGGGGAGGGGAATGAAGCAGGCATGGCGTTTGCTGTCTTGGCAGGGAGAATGCCCAAGCCAGCAGCTTCAAGGCTAATTAAGTGAAAAATGATGCGATTGATTTGTTTGCTTCCAGCTGAATAGAACTTGATCAGCATGGAAAACCAATGAGGTTGAAATTTCTGCACTCTGAGCCTGCAAGATGGCGTCAGCATCTTCCCTCCACCCTATATTCCACTGTTGAAATAGGATGTGATTTAAATATTTCAAATGCATCACTACAGCTGGATGAGTGGGCTGTACCTACCCACAGGAGATTATGATGGTTACCCTTGGGTATGTGGAAGAAGAACAGAAGGTGGGGATATTGAAGGGACGGCAGGAAATGACATGGTCAGGATCTGTTTCCGCAGATCCTTCTGATGGTGCTGAGGGGGACGAACTGGAATGAGTAAGGCAAGAGGCCAGAGGCCCAGGAGAGGCACACTGCAATTCTTCAGGCGAGAGCTGAGGAAGGTGGTGGCAAAGGAGAGGAACAAATATTTCCCAGGAGTAGTTGACAGGACCCAGGATCCTATTTCATCCTGGGTAAATTCACAGCAAATTGGATGTTAGCTGTTCCATTGTGAGGATCAGATCTTGAACTCAAGCAGTTTACTAAGTTTCCTGGATTCAAACAGTTTGTTACCAAATACTGCCTTTTAAATTTAATTTCAACAATTTTTAAAATGGCAACAATGTGCTAAACCCCAGTGTGCTTGGTTTTGGAGTTACAAAGATGAAGACTATGGAGGCCTGAGGCTGTGGATCTTTAGTCTTGTCTGGTCTGGTGGGGACAGACCCCTGAATTACACTCACAGGAGTGCAGGAGAGACAGGCCCATGTCACGTGCAACATGCTGTGGGAACAGACAGGAGAGCCCTGGTCTACTTCTCCAGTGGAGTCTGGGAAGGACTTCATAATCTTAAAGGATGGGTAGTACTTTGCTAAATGGGGAACGGAGGCAAGAAGGGAAGTTTAGAAAGAGGGAACAACTTGGACGAAGACACAGAAGTGTAGCAGCATATAACAGGTGCAGAGACATAAGGTGTGATGGTTAAGGGTGCAGAATGTCAGGTTAGACTGCTTAAGACACTTGGCTTTCTATGTTTCAGTTTCCCTGTGTCAAATGCAGTTATTAATAATACATATCTCATAGGGTTATTATGAAGATTGATACATGTCAGTTACTTATAATGGTGCCTGGCATATGGTAAATTCTCAACAAATCCTAGCAGTTATCATTTGACCAAATATTTAGGAATTAAAGAAAGAGGGATGTGAAACAATGGAAGGTACAGTTATTCTTACTGTTCCTTAAGAATATTCATGGTTGTCAAATAATACAAGGAAGAAGAGCCCTAGCATCAGGTGAAGCTTTAGTAAAGCAGATGTTAGGGGCACCTGGTGGCTCCATCAGTTGATTGTCTGGCTCTTGATTTTGGGTCAGTTCATGATCTCATGTTTGGTGGGTTGGAGCCACAGTGAGGAGTCTGCTTGGGATTCTATCTCTCTCTGCCCCTCTCCCACTCCCACTGTCTCTGTCTCTCTCTCTCAAAATAAATCAAAACAAAAAGCCCAGATGTTGAATTATTGCTATGGACTAAATTGTGTCCCCCTATCCCTAAATTCAAATACTGAAACCCTACCTCCCCCCACCCCCCGCCCCCGCCGCCAGTGTGATGATATTTGGAGATGGAGCCTTTGGGAGGTAGGATCAGACATGGTCATAAGGATGGGGCCCTCATGATGGGATTAGTGGCTTCATAAGAAGAAGAATAAAGATAAGATGTGTCTAAATATGTGAGGATACAGTGAGAAGGTGGCCATCCACAAGCCAGGAAGAGGGCTCTCACCAGGAACTGAAATGGCCAGCACCTAGATCGTAGACCTCCAGCATCTAGAACTATGATGTCTGCTGTTTAAGCCACCCATTCTGTGGTTATAGCATCCCTAGCTGACTAGTACAGATTTTGGTACCAAAAAGGGGGGTGCTGTGGTAACAAACATCTAAACATGTGGAAACAGCTTTGGAACTGAGTAGTGGGTAGAAGCTGGAGGAGTATTGAGGCACACACTAGAAATGTTAAAGGCAATTCTGGTGAGTTCTCAGAGAGAAACGAGGAACACATTGTTAGAAATTGGAGGAAAAGCAATCCTTGTTATAAAGTGGCAAATAACGTGGCTGAATGATGTTCTAGTGTTTTGTGGAAGATAGAACTTGGGAGCAACGAAATTGGGTATTTAGCTGAAGACATCCTTATGTGAAGTGCTGAAGAAGTGGCTGTGTTACTTCTGGATGCTTAGAGTAAAGGGGTGAAGGAAAGGGGTGAATTGAAGAAATAATTTTTCAGCAAAAAGGAATCAGAACTTGGAGATGTGGAAAATTCTCCGCCTATCTGTATTGCAGAAAGTGAGAAAGCTTGTGAAGAGAACAGTGTGGCTGAACAACCATTTGATAAACAAATCATGGGTGTGACTCATGGACTTAATCAGCCATTTCAACAGAAGCCAGGAATAGAGCTGGGATTATACCAGCAAAGACACTGCCAGTTTGAACTAAAGGGAGAGAAAAAAAATGAGATAACATGAAAGCGGACTGTCAGACTTCTTAGATCACAAAGGATAGGACCGTAGTGCCATTCAGTGGTGAGCATGGGTTATTCTTCAGGAAAAGGGAAGGACTTTAAAGGTGATGATCAGAGATGATCAGGTCCACAGCATATGACAAATAAATGTTTGTTGTTTATGCCACCCAGTCTGTGGTGTTTCGTGGTATTTTGTCACAGCAGTTCGAATAGGCTAATACAATTCTCTCAGACTTAGAAGAGGGAATGTGAACTCCATAGAGCTGGTGAAGCCTGAGCTTTCATCCCGGGCCAGTTTTAGGTATCCTCATGAGCAATTCAACTAATTATTCACAAACTGATACATTTCAACAGGTGGATTCAAAACATATTCCTCTGCAGAGCCATTACTCACTGTTACTGAATTTGAGCCCAAAGCTTGTCTCATAAAATGGAGGGACATAACAAAACGTGGGCCCCCAATGTGGTCTGTGCATGGGCAGAATACAGCACATGGAGTTTCACTGAGCTGACCTTTCAGTCGAGGCAAACTAATTTCACCCTTTTTGTTCCCAAGTTATGTCTAATGAACATGGTGCTGGGGAAATTCTGGCCCAAATGAGATGCCAAAGCCTCCAGTATTGGAAAAGATGGACAGGCCAAGATTAGTCACCATTTCACTTGTACGATAGTCTGTCTTTGGGGCATCCTGTGAGTCAACTTGCTGAACTGATACTTTCTTCTTTTGGGGGGTGAGAGAATGACTATCTTAGGGTTTTTCTGTGTGTGTCCTTGTACTAAGAGGCATCTATGACTAGAGAGAGCTTCCCTCTTTCTTTTCCATCGCCTCCACTTTCCATTCTGGACCCATCAATGTTGGCCAAATATCACTAGAGTAATATTGTGGTGAGGGGCGCTCACCACACTTTCTCCACTAGGTCTGGGGCCTGAAGCAGAAGCAAATGAAGCAGAAGAATTATACCAAAGAAACAGAATTATTATTCACCTACCCTGCTCTCCTCCTGACAAGGCGCCGTGAGGAATAATAATAGCTATCAATTTATTGAGTGTTTCCGTGTATGTGTATATGCATGTGCCAGGCTCTAAGCACTGAAATTAATGAATTAAATGCACATTCTCATTTTATTTTCACAACTCTGTGGAGTAGACTTACACAATTATGCCCAATTATGCCCAATTTACTGATGAGGAAACAGAAGCTCAGAGATTTAAATAAATGTATTCGAGGTCATTCAGGTAGGAAGAGACAGTACTGGGACTTGAACACCAGTCTCTCTGACTCCAGAGACCTCTCCCTTTATCACTCCCTTTATCACTTTGATGTCCTGCCTCCCTGATGCTGAAGTAGTACAAGGATTGGTCCTTGCCCACAAAAAGCGACATCTGTGCTAGTTTTTTAGACTTGTATAGAGTCAACACCCGGGAGTTATTATAAAGGGAATTAGCTTGACAGGACACTGAGGAGTTAGGAGCTAGGGAAATGCTTCCAGGATCCCGGAGTGATGTCATCCCGTATAACATGGCCGCAGGCCTACTTCTTGGAGAGGGGTTGTGACCTGGGCGGATGCCTCATAAGGTGGCTACTGAAGAGGAGAAAAAGTACCTGGGTGCTCAGCTGGCAGTTGTTCTTTGGGACAAAGACTCAAGTTTAGAAAAGAGGAGTCATGGAGTCATAGGAAGCTCTTAGTGGTCACTCGGTATAACACTTCTCATTTAACAAGTGATGAAATGCTGGGTCAGAGGAGGTGACACACAGCACGTGTTTGGGAAGCAGCCAAACGGAGTGAGAAGTCTGAGAAGGGGCCACATTGAGACAGGACTTCAACCCCAGGATTCTCTTCAGACGAGCAGCAGGGGAGGCTTGAGACCAGTCTCTTGAAGGACAGCGCTTTGGTTGGGCATCTCCACCAAACTCTCGTCACCCTCCAGAGATGGAAGTCAGAGGGGGCAGCTGTTTCTCTGCCCATAAAGGCATGTCTAAGGTGTTTGAGCCACTTCCTGGTCACCTGCCAGCAGTCTCAAGCATCACTTTGAGGTGGAAGGCTGATGATGGTGATGTGTGTGTGTGTGTGTGTGTGTGTGTGTGTGTGTGTAGTGGGGTAAAGGATGCAGGCTGGGGAGGAGGCAGCATAACACAGAGCAGTGGTCAACAGATTCATTTCTGGAAGTGGAGAGGTCCGTGTTCAAACTTGTGTTTCGCCACATGCTGGTACTTAACCTCACCAAGTCCCACTCTTCTTCACCTGTAAACCTGCCAATGAATCAGACTTGCAATCTGCACTTGCAAAACTTGCAATACTGACTTCATAGAGTTGTTGTGAAGGCTAACTGAAATAAGACTAAGGCCCTTAGTATAACGCCTAAGTATTCGTGGTTTTGCAGAAATATCAGCTCCGCTATCACAGGAGAGTTTATGAGCTGCTGTCCTAATCCCAGCCACCATTGCATTGGGTTGGTACTGACTTCCCCACCAAGGGTCACTGATATACATGTGCTCACCCTTAAACAGAGTTAAAATTCAAATAGTACAAAAACATGAAGAGTGGAAGGTATGTCTCTCTCTTACACTGTAACCATTACGAAACTGCATCCTCCAGATATCTGTGCAGGTGATGTGTTTGCCTTTGGAATGCTGATCTCCCTACATCATTATAGTATTTTTAAGGTATGAGTGGAAAATATTCCCTGAAACTTTTAGCACCAGGTCAGGTATTCCCTCCCTGAATAGCCCATCTCTCTCTAGATGGTGTTCAAAGAACAGGAAAGACCGGCTTTCTCTTTTCTCCCCTGAGGAGGGTCACTGGGACTTCCTGCAAAAGCAGTCACGCCTTGGAACTCAGAAAACATCCATGCCCGGGGCCACCCCCTATTCGTGACTGTCTCAGTATAATAGATTCTGTATGAGATTCTAGATGTGCGGATATAGTGTCAGAGAGAAGAGTGTGGTTCAGAAACCCACGAGGTAGGCTGAAGCAAGAACTGACAGGTCTGATGCTTGGGGCTGATGGCAGAGAAAGACAGACGGACTTGTGGGAGTGTTTGTATAGATGGCTATAGATTTCTCCTGATTTAATTGTCACAAAATGCCAAGTAGTAGGAAGTAGGTAGTTACTCATGTTATAGACAATGAACCGAATGTCTTTGGAGAGGTGAGCGGATTTTGCAAGGATTGTCCACATGGACACCTGACTCATTGTGCACGCCCTGAGCATCCCACCTGCTCGCCACTTACTCAGCAGCTGAGGATGCTTGGATGGTGAGGAAGAACGTGTTTTTCAAGAGAATTGCTTACCTGACTGAGGTGGCTTTAAACTGGAATTCAGGGACAAGGAGCAAAATACCAGACTATTAATTGTTAACTGTAGAGAACTAGGATCCCGATGCTAAAGGAAGAATAGTACAGTATTTCTCTTTCTTTTTTTTAATTAAAATTTTAGAAAAATGTTTATTTATTTATTTTTTAAGAGCGAGAAAGAGGGAGACACAGAATCTGAAACAGGCACCAGGCTCTGAGCTGTCAGCACAGAGCCCGACGTGGGGCTCGAACTCACGGAACATGAGATCATGACCTGAGCCAAAGTCGGACGCTTAACCGACTGAGCCACCCAGGCGCCCCTCTTTCTTTTCCTTCTTCTTTTTTTTTAAAGCAGACCTCACACCCAGCATGGAGCCCAAAACGGGGCTCAAACTCACGAAGCTGAGATCAACACCTGAGCTGAGATCAAGAGTCAGATGTTTAACCAACTGTGTCACCCAGACCCCCCATTGTGTACAGCTATCCTAAGGAGGGACAAACAGGAGGTAAGACATGGACAACTATGATTTTATGTACAGATCTAGTGAAGTGAGGACATAGTAAATGAGGGAATGCCACCATTAAAATATTTATTTATTTATTTATTTACTTATTGGTGAAAAAAAGGTGATTTTTCTTAAAGCATGGGGACACAGACCCGCGGGCAGGCAGAGCAGCCCTGAGACCATGAGGAGAGATTGGTTTTGTGCTGCCTGCCTCAAGTATTTGCCAATGGGCTGCAGGTTATAAGGAAATTTAATTTTATCTGCTATTTCCTCCTGCCTTTGCTTCTCACATCATTCCCCCCTGGACAATTTTGACCCTTAAAATAAATCTTTAAGGTTGTTGAGGATGGATGGTCTTCTCTTCTGTAACTTCTTCCTGCTGGATAGAGGTGTAGAGATGTTCTTATCTATAAGTCAACATTGGTTACTCGGGGAAGGTATAGAGGAATTACAAAAGGCAAAGATGGCCAGTTCAGGGGAAACAGCATATATGAGCCTTCTTGAATAGAAGGGATCATCTGTCTTCTGGAAGTTATGGCCATGAAGGAGTCTTGGCACCAGGCAAGGGAGACACCAGAAAAGACAACAAAATAAAGGTTAATATTATGAGAAAGAGAAGCCTAAATAAAAAACCTTTGGTAAGTTTCCTCCAGTCCTTTATTGTGATTTGAAAAGAAACTTGAGGTCTTCCACTGGTTCACAGGAATAAAGAGTGTCAGCCTGCATGCTAGATTCCTGTGAGGAAGGTACAGGTGTAATTCTCAATACGCGTTGCGAGTCCATGAAGAATGGCCTTCTAATTTTACGGCAATGAGAGTACATAGTATGACCCATCAGGGGCCCTTCCATTTTGGAGTTAAATCCCCTGCTGTATTATTTTTTAAAGAGAGATAGAGAGAGAGAGAGAGAGAGAGAGAGAGAGAGAGAGAGAGAGAGAATGAGTGGGGGAGGGACACAGAGAGAGGGAGACACAGAACCCGAAGCAGACTCCAGGCTCCCAGCTGTCAACACAGAGCCCAACGTGGGACTTGAACTCACAAACCACGAGATCGTGACCTATGCCGAAGTTGGACACTTAAGCAACTGAGCCACCCAGGCACCCCGGAAATGCCAACATTTCAATCCGGAAAGATCTCTGAGTATCTCAGATATAGAACCTTGATGAGAAAACTAAAGCATGGGTATAGCCATGGGGAGGCTTGGGGTGAAGCGACTACAAAGAGGGGTCCTGGATGAGCTCAGATATTTAAAAGCCTTACATAAAGGATAGAAAGATTGCCAAATAACCAGAAAATCACAAGAGAAGTACAAATCGTATCAGACTAGGTAGAGCCCAGGATAAGATGCAGCTTTCAGAAATTGTTCCTGACAAGATAAATGAATGAATGAATGAATGAATGAATGAAGCTATCTCTGAGTCAGGAAGCTGAAACAAGAGCTGAAATCCTTGGCCAGGGCTTGGAGCAGATAGGATAAGGTTAATGGATGACGGAGAAAACAGTTGGTTTTACTTCTGTCTTCTCTATCAACCAGAATGACCTTAAAGCTGCAAAGGGTAGAACAAACATGATTAAGAGGGAATTGAAATCTAAGAGAGGTGAAATGACAGGGCACAGCAGCTCTACATGAGTTCAAACCCACACAAATTACTTCCAAGGGACCTGGAAGAAAGTGCAGATGTGACCATAGGAATGCTGCCCTGAACCCTGAAGAATCATGGAGGGTGAGGGGCCACACAACTGTGGGCTTCCCTCTCTTCCCCAAAGGGAAAGAGTAGGGTCCCAAGACTTAATATTGACACTTGGCAAGATCCCAGAGCACACCACAAAGTTGAAATAGACTTAGTGAAGAAACAGTGTCCCTGTGGAGCTGGGGAAAGTTCATTGAAACAGGACAAGGTAAGTCGAAGTAACCACATTACCTCTCTTTGTGATGGGGACTGGACTGGTGGATGAGAAGAGCACATGGTCAAAGAGGCTGGTACTGTTCCTCGGAATGCACCTGTGAATGAGAAGAAGCAGTGGGGTCTGAAGGATGCCTTCAGGAGGAAGCAGGTTGAATGCCTGTTTCCAAAATGTGTTGGTGAAGGGACTGATAGTGCAGGGGTCTCTGAGTAGGCTCTGAACACGGTGAGATAGAACACAAAAGAGTCAGTAGATGGGAGCTAAAATATCACCCTTATTACTGATAAAGTCTAAGTTGAGGACTTATGTTGTTGTGAGAGCCAGTTAAACCCCTCAACTGGACAGATATATCCACTCAGCCATAGGCAGCATGGACGAGAGCCAGCCTCCTGGAAAGCAGACAGAAGTCCTGCTCTCCATAGGGGACTCCCTCCCAACAGAGATAAAAAGGGTAGCTGAGATGAGAATGTCCAGTTTTTCCTCCTGAGTGCAGGAACCAGATTAGATCACTGCTTTTTCCTGGGGAGGAACAATGAGAGGTGGGAAATGGTAGGCGTATGACAGCCACATCTGGACAGAAAGAACAGGAGCTCAAAGACGTGTCTCCCTCCCCCCTCAGCACCCCCCCCCCCGATGTCATTCTTTAATTCTGTACCAGTCTCACTGCAACTTTCATTTACTTGTCTGCCTCCTTCACCAACTATATCCCTCAATCACTTCCTGGCACATGGAGTGTCCTCTATTAAATATGGAATGGGATGATGTTTTTTGGAATATGAACTGATTTATTTTTCATTCTTGCTGGATCTTGTTTGTTTCTAGTTCCTACTTTCCTCAAGGGCCTCCGTCCATTAAAGCAATGGTAGTCATTGTTTCTAGAGAAAGATAAACATGGCCTAGACAAAAGAATCACTGCTCAGTTTTATTTCAAAATAGCATTTGGTGGAAAAATAGAGTTGAAGTCCATGGCAGAAATAGTAGTCTGCAAACTGATTTGTAAGAGCCAGGCTGACAAAGTCTGTTGGCATCCAGAGAAATAAACGTGGCCTATTTTTATTCAGTTTATTTATTTTATTTATTCAGTTTGCAAATTGGATAACTTGGATCTGAATTGTTGCTTAACTCAGAGTATCTGGGATCCCAGGCCGCCTGGGGTTAGTTTAGTTGTATGGACCACTTTGCCAAGATGGAGGTGGAGGGTTATGTACTTATATAATTCAACTGAAGGGAGGTGGGGTAAGCTAATGAGAAAATGCCCTTTGCTTCAGTATCATGTCCAGTTAATGGTGGAAGCTTCATGAGCCAGGTCCAGGTTGGAAGCTCTCTTGGTATGACCTTGGGCACCCTGGTTAACTGCTGGGAGTTGAATGCTCCACTATGGCTCTCTTGACTAGTCCAACCTGCCCACATCAGTAGCTGTGGTCACCATATAAATTCAGCCCCAGACTGCAGCTCAGGGAGCCCTCCAGATGTTGACTTGTTGGCATCCTTTTCAAACGTTCTCATGTAGAGAGGGTCCCCTGGGTCACTCACCCTCTTGGCTGGCTGGCTGGCTTTTCTTGGTTAGCCTCATGGGATCTGACAACTTTACATAAGCCTGTCCCTTTAGTTCAGGCCAGAAGCCCTCATAGAATTGGCCCAGAACCCAGCAGGTATCCTTGGACACTATTAGCCAGGCCACTAGAGCACTGTGAGCCAGTCTTTTTGAAAGCTCTGGTTTCTGCCTTTCTGGGAGGGAAGTCAGATGATTTATAGGATTGTCATGAAGAGTAAGTAAGGTTTTATAAAGTGCCCAGCACTGTGTTTGGTATATAGTGGGTGCTATGAATGTTGGTTTCCATATGTTCATAGTGCATTCCAAGGGGCTGTCTCAGTGAGAAGAAAGACGATGGCTTTTCTTATTTAAAATTCATAATTTCAAGAGAATCAGAGAGCAGAGAGAACTGGCGTGGGAAAGGGGCCAGAGAAGCAGGGCACTTTCTCTTTGCCTCTGCTGAGATGTATCTCATAATAGCTACTTGGCCCACTGATACTTAGTCACTTAATTCGTAGTCACCTCCATTAGTCACTGCTCCTGGGCTAATTCTTATCACAGTTATGATTTCTTGCTTTATTTTAAAACTCAATCTTACAGCCATTGGAAAACCCAAGTTGAACCCAGAAAAGCCAAGTGAGCAAAACCCACAGGAGAGATGAAGCCTTAGGATCAGATGGACTTATCAATGGAATGCTTTGAAAGTAGACAGCATTATATTGGGTAGGGGATGAATTGGGACATCAGAGGAAGGTAGACCAAAGAATCCAGCAGGACAAACACCTTGGTTGGATGCCTGAAAGTGAAGGACCTGTGGAAGAGACACAGGCAAACCTATTCATCCCAGTGCCGCTCTTCAAGGGCTGCAAAACTGACACTAAAGGATGTCAGAGGGCTTCTGGAAAACTTGAAGAATAGAGTGATGCTGGCTCTATGGGCGTGAGACCTGCACAGTCTACTCTCAGAAGGATCAGACTCTTGGCTATGCGCTGCTGTCACCATCTTGGAATTTGTAATGATTTTATCCTTGAACTTGTGTTTTGTAAGAAAGCCCGATGGCATGATGGAGCATGTATGGGAGAAGAGGAGACATTCCAGGCAGCACATGTGCAAGTGTAGGCCACGCCTCCAAACATGGCAAGCAGTGGGCAACATACACGCTGAGCAGTTGGTCTGAGCATCTCATGTGCATGTCTGGAGGCAGTCCAGGACACTGAGGCCAGACTGGCAATCCAGATTGTCACAGCCACAATGGTAGTGATATGACAGTGGGAGATGGGAGGAGCTCTCCATCGGCCAGTGCTGGAGCCTGCAGTGGGAGCCTGTCCCTGTGGTCTCTGCACAGATATTAACACTGAGCACCTGGACAGGAACTGCAAGCTCAGGTAGTAAATTTTGTAAGCAAATTATTACAGAATAAAAGCATACACATGGGCATTGCAATAAAATGTACAAGAGAGCTATTACAATTCTTCAAAGACTTAAAAACCTCGGGTTTGAAAACTGCTGCAGCATCGCAAAATAAACATTGACAGGCTTAGAAATAGAAATTAGGGGAGCCTGGGTGGCTCAGTTGATTATGCGTCCCGACTTTGGCTCAGGTCATAACCTCATGGCCCGTGAGTTCGAGCCCCGTATTGGGCTCTGTGCCGACAGCTCAGAGCCTGGAGCCTCCTTCAGATTCTGTGTCTCCCTTCTCTCTGCCCCTCTCCCTCTCACACTCTGTTTCTCTCTCTCTCAAAAATAAATAAACATTAAAAAAATGAAGAAATAGAAATTAAATTTGAAGATGATCACATTCAATAGAGAAGAACCATATTTTCATATGATGCTTTTGATGAACCAAATATTAATGAAGAAGACAATTTAGAAATTATTTTTTCCTCATAATTGAATATCCAGCCATATAATGCATATGCAGACATTTTGAATAATATACAAATCTTGATGCTACTTTTAGCTTCTTATACATCTTCCATAAGTTACAAGAAATGTCAGAGGAAACATTAAAATGCCATTGTATAAATTTATATTTAAAATTAAATTCAGACTTACACAAAACTGAATTATATGAAGAATTAAATCTTAGAAGAATTATTTTTGTGAGAATCATCAGCTCTAGATGGGCTAAAATTTAAAATTTGAAATAATTTATCAGAAATGTATCACAATGTTGTCACAGCTTATAAAATACTCTTAACAGTTCCAGTAACTGTAACATCGTCAAAAAGATCCTTCTCAAGATAAAAAATTACCAAAAGGTATTTGAAATCCTGCATTTGCTAAGAGAGACTATTCAGAATAATCCTCCCTAAGGCAAAAATGAAGTTGCTGAAAGTATAAATTTTGATATAACCTAGTAAATGAATCTCCAGTAAAGCAAGCCAGAAAAATCTCCACCAACATATTACATTAATAGTATTTATTAATTTATATTTATTATAATTATTTAATATTTATTACTATATTTAACTTATATTTTTAAATAAATAATGAGGTATTATTTAATGTGTTATGTAAAATTATGATGCCAAAAATATTACAGTTTTGCAATTTATAAATTTATGTTGTTATTCACATATCACTCTCATGCCTATTATGGTTTAGAAGTAATACAATGTTTTTAAAGGAAAAAGCTTTATATTTTAGTACCTTTAATTGCGCTCACCCTGCTTTTTGAATAAGGGCATTTTTATTTTTCCCTGGCCAGACAAATTATGTAAATAGCCCTGTGCTCAGGGCTACTTCTCAGCTAACTTTAGGTTTCATTGTAGAAAACGATCACTTTTCTTGTCTGCTTTGGTAAAAGCCTCAAGTACATTATTATGAAAGAGAAAGCACTGGAGATTACGTAGGCAACAGGTGGCCTCCTCTGAGGCAAAGACCAAGAGCCAAGCAGTCAAGAGCCGACCCATTCACTGCTGACTTGACAGTCTTATTGTAGGGCCTGGCACAGCTCAACAAACATTTGTCAGATGGAGGCTTTGTGAATACCATCGTAAGAATGGGAGGCTGAGTTTCAGCGCGTGTAAGCACAATATTCAAGGTCACAGGACAATGGAGATGGAGGTGTAGTGGGGAGGGGGGGATGACCAAGACAGGATGAAAACTAAGGTATCCTGACTTGTTCACGTGTGGGATTTTCAAGCTTGTTCCTCAGAACACTCGTTCTGGGGATATTAATGGGGGCAGTCATAAAATTAGGGTATAATGGCAGAGCAGGTTTGGGAAATGCCACATTAAACAGAAGGTTTTATTTTGTTTTGTTAAACTACAGTGGTATCTGCATTGTTAACATGCTGATGTGTGTTGTGACTCTCTGAGGAAACAATATGCTATGTAGTCTTTCCTCAAGTTGATGATCATGGGACCTTTATTTGGTCATCACTGTTCCTTAGACACAGCCTGGGAAATGGTCATCTGGTACCTTCCTTTTTGGTTTCTAGTGGGTGGGGTTTCCAGCAAAAGACTAAAAATGTGATGGCGAAATCCTTTAGCAGCTAAACTCTGGGACCCAAGCTGGAGTGCAAGGTCAGCTCTTGATTCTTTCTTTCTTTCTTTCTTTCTTTCTTTCTTTCTTTCTTTCTTTCTTTCTTTCTTTCTTTCTTCTTTTAATGTTTATTTATTTATTTTGAGAGAGAGAGAGAAAGAGTGTGAATGGGGGAGGGGCAAAGAGCGAGAGGGAGAGAGAGAATCCCAAGCAGGCTCTGCACTATCAGCCCGGAGCCCTATGCAGGGCTCGAACTCATGAACCATGAGACCATAACCTGAACTGAAATCAAGAGCTTAACCAACTAACCACTCAGGCACCCCAGCTCTTGATTCTTTTTTTTTAATATATGAAATTTATTGTCTAATTGGTTTCCATACAACACCCAGTGCTCATCCCAAAACATACCCTCTTCAATGCCCATCACCTACCCTTCCCTCCCTCCCACCCCCCCATCAACCCTCAGTTTGTTCTCAGTTTTTAAGAGTCTCTTATGTTTTGGCTCTCTCCCACTCTAACCTCATTTTTTTTCTTTCCCCTCCCCCTGGGTTTCTGTTAAGTTTCTCAGGATCCATATAAGAGTGAAAACATATGGTATCTGTCTTTCTCTGTATGGCTTATTTCACTTAGCATCACACTCTCCAGTTCCATCCACGTTGCTACAAAGGGCCATATTTCATTCTTTCTCATTGCCACATAGTACTCCATTGTGTATATAAACCACAATTTCTTTATCCATTCATCAGTTGATGGACATTTAGGCTTTTCCCACAATTTGGCTATTGTTGAGAGTGCTGCTATAAACATTGGGGTACAAGTGCCCCTATGCATCAGTACTCCTGTATCCCTTGGGTAAATTCCTAGCAGTGCTATTGCTGGGTCATAAGGTAGGTCTATTTTTAATTTTTTGAGGAACCTCCACACTGTTTTCCAGAGTGACTGCACCAGCTCTTGATTCTTGATCCAGGCAACATGGTGCCAGGGAATGAGCTTGGATTCAGAGCCTGAGAGCCCGATGCCTCTCCTCTCCTTAGCTATGGTGATATTGGATAAGTTACCTCATCTCGCTGAGCTCTGAAATGGCAAAAATAAAACCCATATCCTGGGTTATGGGAAGCTTAAATTCAATAATGTATGTGACATGGTGGATTAGAAGGCCTGGCACATAATAGCTGTTCAGTAAGTACTGGATCTCAAGTTTCTGCAGCCAGCCTATTTTCACTGGTAAGTGTTCTGCAAATACTTCCAGTTGAAATCTTTCCAGATGAAACACTTCCAGAATCAGATGAAATCTTTCAAGTAGACCCAACTGGAGAATGGGTACAAATTGGTATAAATCAGGAGATGGGAGGGAGTCTGAGTGCAAGGACATTTTCCATGAGCTCAACCTCTGTTTCCAGCTGTCTACTTGGCAGTTCCATATTGATTTCTAATAGGCATCTCAAAACAGATCTCTTGAGTCTTTGCCCTCAAAGCTGATGCCTCCTCCAATAATTCCCATTTCCTAAGATGGCTCCAGTATCCACCCAGTTGCTTAGGTCCCCAGTCCAGGAGCCATCCGTGACTTCTCTCCTTCCATCACTCCCCATACACAGCCAGCAAGCTTTGTCAGCTCAACCTCAAATCTGTCTACTTACCACCATCTCCAGCACTATCTCCTATTTCAAGCCATCGTTACACCTGACCTGATATAGCAAATGATGTCAATGCCCACTCTTCTCCCTCAGACTTGGTATCCAGTGCCTGAAGGATGCCCTCCTCCAATCCTGAAAGGCCACTCTGCCCAGCTGCTGTAGGCTGGAAATGCTAGGGGGCTAATACCCACTGCCCCTAACAGCAATCTCAATTTGAGAGGTGGTGCATAAATACCCCAGCTCCCTTACCTTTTAGGTTGGACTATGCTGAGGTGTATGGTGTGTTTTAAAGCATGTCTGAAGTTTCTTTGCAGGATTAAGCTTCAGCCACTCACTGGTAATGGTTAATAATATGTTCTTTGTGGCCTGCCTCCCCTTTTCTTGTCATTTCCCCACAGCCCTACCACAGTGCTTCTTCTGGGGGAACCCAAACTAAGACTGTGTTTTATTGAAATATTTTCTTGTCTCCTACAAATCCTTCTCTGCATATTAACCAGACCGAAGCTCTAAAAATACAAAGTGGATCACATCTTCTTTTCTTGTAAGTCTTTGTTCACTTCCCACTGCTGTCGCTCAACATGGTACTGATTCTGGTCCCAACGCATACCATTCTTTTTCTCTTTCATTTCACTCCAGCCGCACAATGTTGTGTTTATATCTTGAACTCAAAACACGCTTCTGCCTAAGGCCATTTTGCACTTGTTCCTTCTGCCTAGAAAATTGGTTCCAAAACTTCAGTGGCCAAGCTCCCTTTTAAAAGTCCACTCCCAGTCCAAATATCATCTTCTCTGAGAAGTCACTCTAAAGAAACCATACCTTCCCTCCATTACAACTGTTTGCAGTTATCTTGATATCTGTGTATTTGCTTCCCCTTCTATAAGGCCCCTGTTGTTAGGACAAGAACCTTATGTGTCTTGTTCTTATCTTCAGCACCTAGGACAGGGCTTAGCACCTGACACGGGCTTTGATATATATTTATTGAATGCATATATGTACAGGGTCCTGGGTGGCTCAGTTGGTTAAGCATCTGACTTCAGCCCAGGTCATGATTTCCCTGGTTCATGAGTTTGAGCTCTGCATCGGGCTCTGTGCTGACAGCTCAGAGCCTGGAGCCTGCTTTGGATTCTGTGTCTCCTCTCTCTGCCCCTGCCCCTTACACACTCTCTGTCTCAAAAATAAAAACAAACATCAAAAAAAAATACATACATGTACAATATAATATCTCGTTTGTCTTTAATTATGTCAAGCGATGGCCCATCTGTTAAAAATTATCATTTGTATTAATTATTATAATTATTTTACTTAAAACCTATTTAATAATTAGAAATATAACAAATGATCACTAATAAGGAACAGACTCCTTCACCCAACAATTATAGAGTGTCAGAAATGTGCCAGGCATTGAAGATGTCAGATGGATAAGATAGTCTCTAGTGTTTCATGGAAAAACTTGTGACGTGGTTGAGAATAAAAAACTGGAAGAGCAGACATTGTCTTATGTCTAATCGCAAAAACAGCAACAGCAACAACTTCCCTCGGAGGATGATTGTCAGTTTTCGCCAGAATATTCACTTCACTGTTGTGGTCAGTCCTTATGGCAGTGCTAAAGGCAGCCCCATTCTTCAGGCGAGGAGACTAAAGTTCAAAGGGGTGGAGAGCCTTGCAAGAGCTTATACAGCTCCTAGGAGACAACAGTGGGACAGAGACTGGATTTAGGGATTCCAGAAGCTGAGCTCTTTCAACTGCCTACCACTGCATCTCCTGTTCATGCAGAGCCAGGGCACAGAGCAGATGTCTCTTCGTGCTCATTGATGTGTGGAAGGCTGCTTACAAACACCCTAGGGAGCATCCTGGACATGGGAGCCCCTTGGATGGCTTGACCAACAGATATGCCACCTGCTGCTGCTGCTGCTGCTGCTGATTGTCCAGAATTACCTGGTCACTGGGAGAGGTGGTTGGATTCTTTTTTAAAAAATTGATTTATTTGGAGCACCTGGGTGGCTCAGTTGGTTAAGTGACCGACTTCGGCTTAGGTCATGATCTCGCGGTTCGTGAGTTCAAGCCCCGCGTCGGCTCTGTGCTGACAGCTCAGAGCCTGGAGCCTGCTTCGGATTCTGTGTCTCCCTCTCTCTCTGCCCCTCCGCTGCTCACACTCTGTGTCTCTCTGTCTCTCAATAAACGTTAAAAAAATTTTTTTAAGTTGATTTATTTATTTTGAGAGAGAGAGAAAGAGTCAGGGAAGGACAGAGAGGGAGGGAGAGAGAGAGAATCCCAAGCAGGCTCTTGGCTGTCAGTGCAGAGCCTGGCGTGGGGCTCAAACCCATGAACCAGGAGACCATGACCTGAGCTGAAGTCGGATGCTTAACTGACTGAGCCACCCAGGTGCCCTGCAGCTGGCTCCTTGTAAAGCAAATTTACTACTGGTAATGCATATTTGGTGTAGGTGCACACCTGCTAGATAGTTATGTTCTTATGTATCATTAGTTGAACTCATTAATGAATTACATTGGTAAAATAAATAATATGTGTAATTTGATAATGTGCATTGGTGCCCGTGCAGTAAGCCAATCTTAAAGTAATAACTATTAAGAGGACCAGAGGGTTGAAAGCATATATTTGCTCTATTTGAAGACAGAGAATTAATAGATTTCTTCTTTTTTGTAAATAGTAGATTGATCTTTGCTTTACAAAGTTAAATCTGTGGTGTAGCATTTGCCTTTCTACCTATTGCTTAAACAAAGCCCTGCCACATGTTTGTCTGGGCCGAGAATGCAGTGCTTTTTTGTGAATCAAGTAACATACACTGCAAGGCAGGGATAAAGGGAAGAGAGTGTTGAGAAGAATGTATCAGGGAAGAACTCAGGAGGGATCAGAAAGGGCCATTTGGTTGCTGATATAAAGGTGTGGGAATTTAAGTCTTCTTTGGGAAGTGGGATGCCACAGTGGAAAGTCAGTGCACTGTCCAGAAAGGAGCCTTAGACTGGAGAGTTACATGCTTCTCTGGTCCACTGATCATTTCATCTAGAGGGGAACAAACTCTCAACAGGTCCTACAGGCCACCTGGTCTCTTTCCACTATCACAAACCTCACCCCAAAGAGAAGAAGACCCAGGACTCATTTGGTAATCAAAGGATGACGTCTTGCTTTCATTAAGTGTGTTATAAAATATTTGCCAGCAATACACAATCAAAGGGTCATTGAATTCACAGAACTGTATGCATTCCTACTCTTTAGAGCCCTGAGAGGTGTAGGGATTTTCCCAGAGCCCCACAGAGCCAAGCCTTGACTCGATGTCTACCCATCTCCTGTCCACCTCCTTCTCTCACTTCACTCTTTCTCTTGATTTGCAACCCTTATCTGTCCTCAGCTGTCCTCATGGAGCATGGATTTTGGCCCCACGTAGTCCCAGGGAAGCCAGAGGAAATCCGCCCCCCCCGCCTCAGTTTTCTGGTATCTGCTATGCCTGGATGTGCTAAAGCAGGGAAATAATTGCAGCCTCCCCTGAAGAACACCACATAGAGCAAGTGGAGAGTGTTACATGATGTGTTCTTGGGGGTATTCTACCCATCCCAGGCATTCCATTTATACTGCCAGGCGATGAGCTCTTCTTGTTTCTGTCCATAAGCCTTAATTATTCAAAGGGGGCTCTGTGTCAATACTTGGGGACAAAGTGATTTACTGCTACAAAAACTTAGAAACGGGAGAAACAAGAATGCCCTCTGAAAAGCTGAACAGTGGAATAACCATGTTATTATGCACGCACACCACACCCCTCCTTCCTCCGTGCCTCCTTCTTCAGCCTCAACTGCCACCCACCTTCCCAGTGCTTTGAATCCCAGCCTCAACAGACGTCCTTCTTTTTGTAAAACAATACATTTTTTTAATGTCTATTTACTTTTGAGAGAAAGAGAGAGAGATAGAGTGTGAGTGGGGGAGGGGCAGAGAGAGAGGGAAACACAGAATCTGAAGCAGGCTCCAGGCTCTGAGCTGTCTGCACAAAGCCCGATGTGGGGCTGGGACTCACAAATCATGAGATCATGACCTGAGCTGGAGTCAGACTCTTAACTGACTGAGCCACCCAGGTACCCCAGCAAACGTCTTTCCACTTGCTTTCCCTATCCGGGACATGCTCCTCCTTCTGCCTGAGGTACTTCCTTTCTATTCCTCCTTTCCTTGACCTCTTCTCTTGGCTGGATCCCACACCCCTTGGGGGGGACACTGTAAGTCTCCACCCAGGTCCCCTTTTTGGTCACAGCACTCACTGCCCCCCCCCCCCCCCGCCCCGATGCTGGAAATGGTAATGGGTGCTGAAACTCTCACTGAGATTTGCTCTGAGACACACGGAACCACCTCCCCAAGGTCATGCCCCTTCCCAAGGGCATCACACAGCCAGTGGCCAGCTGGTTTGGGGATTCAAAGTCTCAACCCCATTGCCTCAATTTGGGCCTGCTCAGCAAGGCTGTCTCAGCTACTGAGTCCCCATAATATCGGTGGGGGCCTTGGCTGCAGCCTTACTGCTGCCCAGTTTCTCCCTCTCCCAACCCTGCCTTCCTCAGTTTCTCATACATGCATCTCCCGCAAGAACTCTCCACTCAATTCTGTACACACCAGTCTATCTTAGTCTGCTTCTCTGAAACCCAAGCTAAGACGGTTGGTGTGAGGTGTGGTTTGGGAAGAAGATACTAAAATGCCATCCTGAAGCTCCCACTAACCAGTCATCTGGCAATGAGGACCTCAACACTGGTGGCGGGAGGAGGAAGGAGGGCCCCAGGTGTGTGCAGCAGTTCAATTGCCAAGACTAAGATAGGATACTACTGGCCCATGCAGTATCTGGGGCACTAGAGAGGTTTGAGAGAAATAGTGACTAGAAGGACTATGGATTGGTGGCAGTCACTGAATGTCATTGTGTACATGAAGAGAGATGATGGAGGGCTCAGAGCGGGGTTAATCGCCAATTCTAGGCAAAACGTGAGAGCCAGAGGCGTCCTCGGCAGCATTTAAGAAGATCCTATTCTCTGAAGAAGGGCCAGGAAGAATGGAGAATCAAGCTCAGGGCTCAGTTGTGGGAGAAACAGATCTTCAGAGAGAGATGGATTCTAGCCCTAGAGGGTCTTGAGTGCCAAAGTCAGGGCACTAATAGGAAATTGGACACCGAGACTCAAGATGGGGGAATTTGAGTAGATGCAGTAGGGAACTGAACTTGAACTTACAGATTCCCCTAGAGCCACGGTAGTGGCCCACTCCCTTGTTGGGTAGATGCTGATCAGGCTTCTGTTGAGGCAGGTGTCTTACAAGATGATGTTTGTGTTCCTCAGAACCTGCCTCTGGCTCCTCTCCTGGAAACCAGACCAATCACAAGGGCCAAATCCCAGCACAACTTGACAGAGGAAATGCTGGGCCCACTAGGGAGGAGAGGGACTGACTATGTACTAAAGTTACTGTAGGATCTAACAGGTACAGTAGGAGCTGAAGGACTGTGCTTGGGGCTGAACCCCAAGGTGCTGGATTGAGGGGACCAGAACATAAGGTTGGGGAAAGGGGTGTTTATTTAGATACAGGAGCACTCTGAAGGGACTTGTAATTTCAGAGCTCCCTATAGGATCAACTGAAGCCCAGCTTCTCTCTCTGTGCCCAATGATACCATTGTCACTACCTTACAGATCCTTCAGCCTTCTCTAGGTGATTCTCTAGGTGATCAACTTTCTGATATAGCTCTCCATTCCAGAGTCTGTTCCAGCTTCTCTCCCGTATGCCTCCAGTCTATTATGTACTTCCTTCATTATAACACTTGTCGTGCCTGCTCACTCTTCTGCCCTTCGTGCCTATCATATTGCCTTGAACTCTGGCGCATAGTAGTTGCTCAGTTAGTGATTGTTGAGTGAATGGTGCCATGCATATGACTTGGAGAGACAGAATGCCTCTCAGGCCAGTGTAAGATCCAATGGAAATAAGGACCATATCTAAAGAAAGAAGGAGGCTGGGTAGCCTCAGAATAATAATGAGAGGAAGTCTTAGAACAGCTCCTATTTGTTCTACAAGAGGAGGTGCCTCAGCCATGGAATTTCACTTATTCTGATCCCATTAAGTAACGTGGAGGTGTAAGAAAGGGTTGCAGCCATTGCATTTATAGAATTTCTGGTTAGAAGGGTAAGACCTTGCTATGGAAGTAGGTGCCCCAGAGGCAGCCTTAACCTGTTGCCATTGCACATTTGATCTATCTACCACCCTCCTCTGCTTTCAGGCTTAACAAATAACTCCAGCTGTGGTGTGGTTTCCCACACAGTCACTCACATAGGTCATGGGGACTGGGGTATTCAAGTCTATGGAGCAGCTATAATTCCTCTTATAAGTGAATGAATTTATATTCTGATTTTATACATTGGTCCTGTGTAATGTGAGTCTGTTCTCATTGCACTGGCAAACCGTATTTCTGGCCCTGGAAGGTCCAGGGCCAGAGCCCGATTGTGGGTGAACTCTCTTAAGTAATGATATATCTCCACTCCCGTATCCATGTTGACTATGGGAATCCTGTTACCCTGACAATCTGACCTCACCATATACTGAGAATCTATTCTCTATTTTGGTATTTCCATGAAGAGTAGGGCAGGATCTGGCTGGTCAACTTCTTTTTTTCCTCTAATAATATTACCTGGTGTTGGGCTCCTAGTCATTATTTAATGAAAACCAGATTACCTAAATGACCCTACGGTATGTGGGGTCCCTTGGAACGAGGGAGTTCCTGCATCAGGGCAACTGGCAAGGAGGTCTCCGGGGCCTATGGGCTGAAGTGGGTCCTCTGCAGGATTTCACATGGGATCTGGGATGCTTATTGCTTTGAGGTACCCTGGGAAGGCAGTTGGAGTCTACAGGAGGGCTCTGAGCCTCAACTTCAAAAACACGTGTTAGAACCAAATTTGTTTCTTATGGCTTGGAATAAAACCATTTGTATACTTAAAAAAATGCTTCATATCTATTATGTATGTAAGATTTCCTCCATTTTACTCCAGGAGAAACTGAAGTTTAAGATTACCATCACCATAATCATTTCCAAAAAGTGTTTGGTAGCAGCGAACTGTTTTCTACTCTGACTATATGGAAACTTTCACATTGTAATCCCCACTCTAGCAGATGGATGGTAGCAGCCTAGACATATTGACCCAATCAATGTATAGATGTCATACTTCATAGATTTTAAGATGTAGATTTTTTTCATATTCATCATCTCTGAAATTGGGATAAGTCTTATAATCGATGTTGTGTCATAGTTTAAACTGGAAACAATTTTTTTTCATAGTATTACATTAAATCATGGTGTCCTATAATTGATGATGTCTTAGATTAAATGAAATATGGGAGTAAAATGTTACCCAGCATTCTTGGTTGAGGAAAAGCAAGGGATTGCAATGTTTTTTTTTTTTCTTCTTCTCATTTTTGTCCTTCATACATTAAATATTTTGTCCTATGGGGAGGAAGATAATTGTCTGAAAGGAAGGAACACCTCCCAAAATAAAACTAAGAGGAAGACAAGCACTGTTCCAGGATGAAGGGTGCTGGACCTCTTTAAAAAAATTTTTTTTTAGTGTTTATTTATTTTTGAGAGAGACAGAGAGACAGAGACAGAGCGTGAGTGGGGGAGGGGCAAAGAGAGACACACATGTAGAATCCGAAGCAGGCTCCAGGCTCTGAGCTGTCAGCACAGAGCCTGAGGTGGGGCTCAAACCCACGAACTGTGAGATCACGACTTGAGCCGAAGTTGGACGCCTAACCCAGGCGCCCCAGGTGCCGGACTTCTTGCTAACACTGCACCATCCTAGAATGCCAATTCTGTGTTTACCTGGGTCTCCCTCTGTGGGTATAGCCCGGACCTTTTTTTTTTTTTTTTTAATCCCTTCTTTCGCTCATAAAACCTTACCTGTCCTCTTTGCTTCAGAGAATTAGCCAATGTGAGAAACAGCTCCCTGAGAATACTCCATAGCGGTTACTGCCAATAACTCCATGCTTTACCTTTTTCCATTCCTTACCCTGAATCATGTGCATTTTAACGGTGACTTATAGGAGTCATACTGTGTCAATCCAGGAGAGCAACTTTCAGGGTGGCAGTTGTAGGCATCAGTGACAAGCTGGTAGAAGCCAGGTTTTAAGTTATAACTTCCCTAAAATCACACCATTTATTAGGGGAGCTCAATTTTTGTACTGCTTTGTGGTTTACAAATCATACGTTGGCAAACATTTTATTAGAGGTTTACAAAGGCTTGTGAAATGGGCGAGGCAGACTTTACCACTGCTTTTCAGATGGAGAAGAAGACCAGAGATGAAATGGTTTGGTCAGTGACACTCAGTTGGCTAATAGAGGAAATAGGACCAGAACCCAGGTACTCTTAGTCCAGAGCCATTGTTTCTCTTTCTAGGAAAGAGACCCCTTCCTACAGCTGCTTCCCTTACCTATGAATAGATAGGCTTCAAAGAAAGCCAGATTGTTTAGAGCCTGGTAGGTTATGTCAAAGGTGTGTGTCTTCATCCCAAGAGCCCTGGGAAGTCATTGAAAGATTTAAGGTGGGAGAATAAGATGAACAGATTATTGTTTAATTGTTAAAGAGCCATCTGGGTGCAGTGGGGAGAATGGATTGTAGGAAGGCTGGAGTGGCAACGATTTAGAGGCAGTAGTTCAGGCAAGGCACCATGGTGCCTGGTCTAGGTACATGACAATGAAGGGGATATGGGTAGGGGGAATTCTGGGAAGATGGTGGCTGGAGCAAGTATCCTACTGCCTTTCTGTTCTAGCTTCAATCCAACTACCAGATGGAGGTGTAGTGTTCTGGCAATAATGTTCAGACTTCTGGGCAGGTCAGGATCCTGGAGAGAATGGAAAAGCCATGGGGCAAAAAGCAAAGTTATACAGAGAGCTTGATCTGTGGAGATTCACTGCCCACAGAAAATCAGTGCCAGCCCCATGTGAGTTCAAGAGCACCTGGGGGGCATACCTGCTCCCAAGTAGCCAAGGTGGCACTGAAGCACAGACGGGGTCCTTCCGCCCCTGAGAGCTGTGGTCTTTATTGCTGAGGAGATGGATTGCATGGGTGCTTCTTCCAGAGCTTTCAGCAGGTGAGAGACAACCTGTCACCTGGGTGAGAGGCTGCTGTGCTTTCCAGTGCTTCCAAGTTCATTACCATCCTTTTTTTAAGTTTATTTATTTGTTTTGAGAGAGACAGAGGTAGTGCGAGTGGGGGAGGTGCAGAGAGAGAGAGAGAGGGAGAGAGAGAATATCAAGCAGGCTCCACACTGCTAGTGCAGAACCCGACATGGGGCTTGAACTCAAGAAACCATGAGATCATGACCTGAGCCAAAACCAAGAGTCGGACACTTAACCGACTGAGCCACCTAGGTGCCCCTCATTGCCATCCTTGATAGGCAATGACCTGGGTTCCAAGACAGAACAAACCAAGAGCTCACAGAGGAAAATGAAACAAGTCCACATTTGGATCCACAACATCCTCACAGAACAATAGTAAGTAAAACACTGAGAGAGGCAACTCCTTTGGAATAAAACTGCTAGAGGAGATAGACATCGATCTTAATTTAAAAATAATAGCAAAGGGGCACCTGGGTGGCTCAATTGGTTAAGGGTCCTACTTCAGCTCAGGTCATGATCTCATGGCTGGTGAGTTTGAGCCGCGTGTCAGGCTCTGCCTGGAGCCTGCTTCAGATTCTATGTCTCCCTCTCTTCTCTCTTCTCTCTCTGCCCCACCCCCACTTGCACTCTGTGTGTGTGTCTCTCTCTCAAAAATAAATAAACATTAAAAAAATAGTAACAAGCACTTAAGGAGAGTCATACAACATTAAAAAAAAAAAAGACCTCCTAGAGCCAGAAAAAAAGGAAGAACAAAAACAAAAAATGGCTATGATTTTTTGAATTTAAGATTTAAGGAGGGGATGATCACCGTTGAAAACAATATTAATGACCTAGAAGTTCAAATGGAAGAGATATCTCAGCACAAGATCAAAACAACGAGGAGACAGAAATCGTGAGGGGAAAATGAGATTTGGAGAGTAGATACAGGAGGCTTAACATGGGAAATGATAGGGGTCTGGAGGAGGTGAACCAGGCATAGTTTGGCGATTGGTGGATGGAGAGGAGCTGTCAAGGATGTCTCTCTCCTTGGCTTTGGTTGAGACGGTTGGGTGGACAGCAGGGCTACTGCTTGAAATTGGCTGTCCAGGAGGTAAAGTGGGCTGTGGAAAAAACAGGCAGGTGGGGGGATGATGGGTTCCGTCGAAAAGTATTGAGTGTGAAAAGCGTATGGACACAGAAGTGGAGACGTTGAGTGGCTGTTGGATACCCATTCCAGAGACATCTGGGTTGGAGACAGAGTTGGAAACCTCCAACGTATCATGGCAGGTGAAATGGAGGGCAGAGATGGGTGTGCCTTGAGTGAGAGTGACAGGCGGCTGTGCCTTCTTTCTCTTCGTTCCCTTTCCTTTGTACTCCCCACTCTAGAGCCGCACTGTGCCTGCTTTCCATGTCCTTTCTTATTACGTGACATGGGACTTGGTGGGGAAGGGGTGGGGAAAAGGGAAAGAAAGAAGAAGAAAACAGAGAGACAGCGTGAGGAAGAGTCATGGGAGGGGTGCCTTGAAATGGACAAACAGTGTCAAATCTGCCTAAAGAGTCACCCATTTCGGTCACCGGGGCAGAGGGGTGATCTGCCAGAATGCAGTCTATGGATGGGAGTGGCTTCATAGTGACGTTCCATGGACGTAAAGAGAAAGAATTAACATTTATGGAGCAACTACCATGTAAGGGGCACTGGATATGTTCTTTAATATTCACTCTCCTATTTAATTTCCTCTGATAACCTTATATCTAAGGAAAATGAAGCTCAGGGAGGTCCAGAAACTTCCCCGAGATCAAAGAGTTGGTAGGAGAAGTAGCTGAATCTGTGTAACTCCAAAGCTCTTGCTTTTCCCATTGGACCAGAAAAGATCCATACCCGAGATACCCTGGCAGCCATAAGATTCAGATTCTGACCCACACGACTTTACTTGTATTTTCACTGCGCCTTTAGTTTCTCAGGACTTTTGAAGATTTACCTTCTCTCTTCTCCCAGAGTTGAGTACACACTGCTAGCCCGACCTTTCAATCTGGGCTGCTCTCTGGTTCTACTGGCCAGCTCAGACAGATGGAAGAAAATGAGCCCTCGTTCTTTCTGGGAGTTGAATGGCTGCTTTGTTGTAAATACCTAGAAAATCAATCCTCAGTGAGTTAAACTATGTCATCAGCTATCAGCCAGATTCTAAATCATTGATAAGATGGGGAACCTCCAATTCATTGATCAAAATCTTGAGGTTTTATCAATCGAAATAAAAGAAAAGCAGTAACCTTTGGGATAATATCAGCAGTTACCCACTTTGAGAGAAGAAGTCCTTGCTTCCAACTTGGAAAGTGCCTGATAGTCTCAGGATTGACATAAGTGACATTTCTTCTAACTTCCTTCATCATCCAGAAAAGCAACATTAACAGGGTTTCTTGTAAGCACACCGTATCAGGTGCTTAGAGCACACCGTATCAGGTGCTGGCGAGTTCGTGGGGTAGCAGGTTAACCCAAAGTGCCAGATTTCTTGGGATTATCCAGATTTAAAATACTCACTTATGTGGTCCTCATCAATGCACCGAAATCTGCCAGAAATTTTATCCTGACTTTTTGTTTGGAAGCTCAGGTTATTATCTTTATAGGTTTCCTTAAGGACTTGGCAATCATCTTAGGGTGACTGAAGCGGCATAATATGCACTAAGCGATTCTATTCAATTCAGCAAACATTAAAAGGAATGATATTTAGCCATGTTTGTGTTAGGCACTAAAGTTAGAGATAAAAAAAACAAACAAAACAAAACCATGTGGTAGCCCTTTGTTTACTATGCAATAGTGGGCAAACAGGTAAGGACATAGAACAAGAGCTTCCAAGTAGAGATACGAGACTGAGGGGCACCTGGGTGGCTCGGTCATCCGACTTCAGCTCAGGTCATGATCTCACGGTTCATGACGTTGAGCCCCACATCAGGCTCTCTGCTGTCAGTGCAGAGCCAGCTTCGGATCCTCAGTCCCTCTCTCTCTGCATCTTCATTGCTTGCACTTTCTTTCTCTCTCAAAAATAGGTAAACATTAAAAAAAAAAGACAGGAGACTGAATATGTAGCTTTATCTTCTCTCCCACAAGACCCCTTAAAATAATATTAAATCACAAAAAAGTTTTAATCTCTCTACAATTATGAGAAAGAGAACAGCACTTTCTGGAAGATGGAAAAAAGGTGGAAAGGTGGTATCTGGTGAAGTAGAGGCAAGGAGAGGCTACAAGGAAGGAGAAAACTTAGAGGGGGGCATGGGGTGTGGGGCTGGAAAGGGAGGAAGTAATTGCAACTACCCACAGAAAGTCAACCTCTCCCTTACTCCCTACGCGGAATGCCCAGCATCAAGGCTCATATTCCCTCAACTCAGGCAAACAAACAAACACATGAAAACAAACAATGGGAATGACTGTTAAAGACATTAAAAGAACTGCATGGCAGATCCCTATAGGAAGTTTGATATCTGACTGATAGAGTCCCACAAAAAGAAAGCAGATAAAACTGAGGAGAGATAATTGACCAAGAAATAATAGAAACAAATTCCTGGAGTCAACGAGTAACATTTCTGTATTGAAAGAACCTGCCACACTTCCAATGCAGTCGACGCAAAGTGACTGAAATCTGGACTTGGCACCATGAAACCCAAAACTGAAGGAGCTCCTAAAAGCTCCTAAAAGAGGAGAGAAGCAAACAAAAGCAGAAGGTCCACAAGGAAACAAGAGACGGCCTGGCATCTCCTCATCAGTGACCTCAGATGTTGGCGGTCCATGGAGACATGTCTTCAAAGTTCTGAGGGAAAAGGAATTTTAAACCTAAAGTCCTATACCTCGACAAACTAATAGTCAAACATGTTTTGACTTGTAAGAACTGTGAAGCGGTATCTCCCATGCTTGAGTTCTCAGGCAGTGGCTTGGGAGGGCACTGCATCTAGGAATGCAGGGCTACACTAAGACAGTGAAGAAGGGAGATTCAGGAAATGGTGGGTCCAGCCCTGGAGAATGCCAGAGTCCCTTCAGCAGGCCCGGGGTCTGGCTCATGAGATTGGACCCAGAGAGGGAAAAGTTGCAACTGTATGGTATGATTATATGGTGTGGTATCTTTCCTAATATAGTGGTGGTTTTAGTTGAATCCCAGAAGTTCTAATATGCAGTATATATATATATATATATATATATATATATATATATATATATATATTTACTGTTACTTAAACTGTATCCTAATTTTTATTGTGATTTCCTCGTTGGTTATTTAGATGGCGTAGTTCTTTCTAAACATATGGAGACTTCCTGGAATCTTTCTGTTATTGATATCTGGCTTAATTGCATTATGGTTAAAGACACTCCGTTTGATTTCTGTCCTTTGAAATGTGTTGAGACTTGCTTTATGGCTCAGCATATGGTTAATTTTTGTAAGTGTTCTGAGCGTGCCTGAAAAGAATGTGTAATGTGCAGTTGTTGGGTGCAGGGTTCTAAATATGTCAATTCGGTTTGGTTTGTTAAACATGTTGTTCAGCGTTTCCATATCCTTGCTGATTTTGCCTACTTGTTCTATCAATTTCTGAGAGAGGTGTATTTAAATCTCTGCCTGCGGTTAGAGATTTGTTCATTCTTTTAGCAATTCAGTTAGCTTTTGCTTCGTGTATTCCGTCCTCCCTTTCATACGCTTTGCTCTCATGTGCTCTATGCAGGACCCCAGGATAAGGGAGCCAACAAGAGCTTTGAGCAGACTCCACATGTAGTGTGGAGCCCGACTCTGTATCACGACTCTGGGATCATCACCTGAGCCGAAATCAAGAGTCAGACGCTCAACCTACTGAGCCACCAGGTACCCCTCTCTCCTCACTTGGTGTGGGTCTGACTGTGACCTCCAAGCTGGGCCAGCTGAATCGGCCCCTCTCATTGGGGGAAAGGCAGATGGTGTTTGTCCCAACATTTGTCTTCCTGTAACTCAGATCCTCTACTTTGAAAAGATCCTTCTTAAACCATTTAAATGGAATTAATTTTAACATAAGAGATTTACTCTTTTTCTGTTTTTTCTTTTTTCTTTTGTGCTCATAAGAAGGCTGAGAAGCCTGGAAAGATGAATGGAAATGTTCTGAAAGTAAATGAAAGTCTCATTGTGTGAGCACCCAGAGTTTGCAACATTCTGCATAACAAAGCTATCTGCCTTCCCTTGTAAAGGGTGTCTGGTGCCTGGAATTTTCTGGTCCAGGGACTAATATTTCTCTAAAAGAGAGAGAATCTCAAGCACTAAGAGTGCAGAGCCTGAACTCACGGAACTGTGAGATCATGACCTGAGCCAAAATCAAGAGTCAGATGCGTAACCGGCTGACTCTTTTGAGTCAAAAGAGATTTCTGACTAAGGTGAATCTCGTTGTTGTCATTGCTGTTATTAACTTGGGTGAGGTTCGTGGTAATTTTCAATTGGGGGGCAGATCTTGAAGGAAGGGGCATACTCTTTGGAGTCCAAATGAAATGAATGGAAAACAAACCACATCCACCAGCAATCTTAGTAAGGACTAATGAAAACCGAGGGTCATCTCTGGCTCAATGATCCTATTTTCTCTCTGGTCCTAACCTGATTTTATTATTGAATGTTCTGGAGCCCTCCTCACTTATTTAAGTATTATGACCCTTTACTTATTGGCTTCAAGCTATAATTATGGTCTCCTCCCCTTAATGAAACGAGAGGTTTTAACTGAATTAGCCTATCAACAGCCCCTGCTGAAGCCTGACAGATCTCTTTTTGGATGGCATGCACTTGATAACAGTAATACCAGGGCCCTTTCCCTCTCCCACACTCACTTTCCTGTGCTGGGTGAGTGATAAGAAAGCCTTTATGACATTCTCAGTCAGAATGGAATTAGTGCCATTTATGGGTCTGCCTTCTAGAGACCCATACTGGATCTAACAGTCTTGGGAAATTGTTTGTATGGACATAGCCAAAGGAATCAGCCTGAGTCAGTGGGTATAGGGGGTTTGATCTGGAGACCGGCAGGAGGGAGGGAGCTGAGCAGAACCTTCTTGGAGTTCCCATGGGAGTGGTATGTAAGTGGCCACTACACTATACAGCTGGTGGGGCTCAAAGTCCTTTTGTGATGGGAAGGTCCTGAAGTGGCCACCCATCAGGAGTCAGTTTCCTAACAGGGCTGGAGGAAGTGGATGCTTTTTCAAACCTTGGGCTCGGAGTGGTGGCATTGAAATGCACTGGGTGGCTGGGCCACCGGTGGGTTCTGAGGGTGGGTATGGCAACAGTGAGGGTTAGAGCTGGAAAGCCCTAGCAGGGAGGTGCTGTCCAGGCAAATATTAAGCAGCTGGAGGGTGGTGGGAGGGCTTGTTGAGTCTGCCATGTGGCCTTCTCCTCCCCAAACTCCCCTTCTACAGATGTCAGTGTTTGGGAAGCGTTCACAGAAACAGAGGGAACCTGCATTCCAGCTATCAACGACACTGAGGAAGTGTCCTTCTGTTGAATCAAGGTAGCCATCTTTCTTTTTTGGGTACATTCTCTCTTCCAGACTTTCTGCTAAAGGCTTGATATGCATCATCGTGTTTTATAATTATTACAATCCTTTTGGGCTAATTACCATTTGCAAATAAGGAAATTGAGGCTCCGTCTGGTTAAATAACTTGACCACTGTCACATAGCTCATTTCCACTTGACACAGAAGAAAAGGCCCGTTATTCATTTATTCATTCCACAAATTTCTCCTTGAGATACTTACTGTGTGCAAGATAGAAATTGCCAAAATCTCACCACCTGGTTTCTGTCAGACTTAGCTTCATTTCTTTCTAATTTGTTCAGCCAGCCTAAGAGCTCCTAGACAGATAGGTATTAACGTTATTGTGAAAAGCCTCCAGGGAAGAAAGTTTCTTATGTTCTCTTGGTAACTGAAGTTTCCCAGAACTTCCAAGGACTTCTTAAGGCTAACCTAAGACCCTCTCGCAACAACCGAAGCCAACTCCTTATGAGGAGATGGGGCACAACCACAGCCGAAGGGAAGTCTTTGAGAACAACCTGTCCTAGGAGGAAGGTAGACACAGTGAGATGGGGCCACAGGGTCAAAGAATATTAGTGCTATCTGGGACCTTAGAGGCTAAAGACTCTAATTTCCTATTTTACAGGAAAGAAAATGAACCTAGGGAGAATGAACGATTTCCCCAGATTACTGAGCTATTTAATGGCTGAGCTAGAACCAGAGTCTGAGGCTGCTTGTTTCCAGGGGGGTAGGACATTGTGATTGAAAGCTGAAGGTTTGGGAGTGCCCGGGGGGCTCAGTCGGTTAAGCGGTCCTACTCTCATTTCGGCTCAGGTCAAGATCACATGAGATCAAGATTCGTGAGATCAAGCCCTGTGTCAGGCTTTGCGCTGACAGCACAGAGCCTGCTTGGGATTCTCTCACTCTCCCTCTCTCTCTCTGCCCTTCCCCCCACTCATGCCCACTCTCTCTCAAAATAAATAAACATTAAAAAATAAAAAGAAAGCTGAAATTGGGAAGTGGGCTGGTTGCTTGCTTTCCCTAGCTGTAGGACTAAGGCAGGTTTTGCAGTCTTATATACTTGGGGCCTCAGTCTTGTCATCTGTAAAATGGAGTTGATAGGTACCTCCTGGAGGTATTATGAGGGTTAAATGAGATCATCTATGTGAGTCCCCGAAGTGTACTAGTCTCAGGTATAGAACGAGGGGCTAGGTTAATATTCCTTTCCCTACCCTGGACCCAGTCTTTTATTTACTATATTCGTTAATGTAACAAGTCACACCAACTCTCGCTGGCTTGGGACAGCAATAATTATTTATTACCTCTAACCAATACTTTTGGGCAGGAATTTGGCAGCTGCTTGACTGGGTGGCTCTGAGGTCTCATAAGTTTCCAGTCTGATGTCAGCTGGGGCTGCATCATCTGAGGGCTTGACCGAGGCCGGAATATTCAGCATGAAGGTGTCTCGCTCTTATGGCTGGCGGTCTCAATTCCAGACCACGTGGGCCCCTCCACAGGGCTTCTTGAGGGTCCTCACTACATGGTACCAAGGGGCCCAAAGTGGAATCTGCAAATGCTATTTGTCATCTAGCTCTGGAAATCACACACTTCCGTTGTGTTCCATTGGCTACGCAGGGCCAGCTCTGATTCACTGAGGGAGGGGGCCACACAAGGGCACAAATACCAGGGGGTGAGGATCACTGGGAGCTGGCTGGCACACTGTCTCACGGACGAGGTTCTATT
The DNA here is from genome assembly GCF_022837055.1 of Prionailurus viverrinus. Classification (NCBI taxonomy): domain Eukaryota; kingdom Metazoa; phylum Chordata; class Mammalia; order Carnivora; family Felidae; genus Prionailurus; species Prionailurus viverrinus. Next base: position 57,520,871 of record NC_062577.1, on the reverse strand, counting down.
TCTGTGCCCTCTTACCTTCCTGTGTCCTGAGTGTTGATACGTTCCAATAATCACTCCTGGCTTCTCAGGGCTGACAGGGGCTGTGCCCCCCTTAGCGTCTTCTGGAGTTCTGAGGATGCTGTTTATAATTAGCCAAGCAATAATCCCCACCGCTGAGCCAACTCCAAGGCTCATCTGCTTGCTTCTCTGGAGGTTTTTAAATAGACAGGGATGTGTTAATGACACAGTACATTATCTGTCTGTTACCGTTTTGGCAGGCAGCGTGGAAACGTGACTTTTTTAAGGAGGAGTTAATCAGTATTTAAAAAGCAGCTCCTGTGGCAGAGGCATGAAGCAGGTATCAAAAGGCTGCCTGGGAAGGCTGAGGTTTCAGAACCCTGGGCCCTGACATCATGCCCTTTGAGTGGCTAGTGGGCATGACCAGCTGGGCTCATTACTACTGACATCTCCCCGCTTCCTCTGCACTTGGAATACATTGAATCTGCTCCCAAACTCAGCATCATCCTCACAGAGGAAGCCTGTGAAGTGTGATCGCTGCTTCTCTGCTGATAGTTCTCGAATCTATTTGCCCTGCCTCCTACCAAACCTAGCTCCTGAGCTCTGGAACACCTACTGCTCATTTTCATTTGGATGTTCCCCAAGTGCGCCGAAAACTGAACTCCTAACTTCCTTCCCACCCAACCTCATGGGTCCTCCTGTTTGCTACCTCAGTGAATGGCACCTTCGTTCTCCCTCTGGACCAAGCCAGACCCCCAGATGGTATGGGACGATGGTTAAGAGGGAAGGGTAGGAGGATGGGAGCCTGAACGCCTGGGCTGAGTCTCAACGCTGCCGTTCACAAGCTGGGTGGTCTCAATTTGTTCCACCTGACGTCCGGATTTAAAACTGGAGATAATGATAGAAACAATCCAGGAAGATTGTTGGGGGGAGTAAATGAGTTAGTTCACGCCTGGCATACAGCAAGAGCTCAATAAATGCTCTAAGAATCATTAAGCTCTTTGTATTCTCTCTCCTAAATGTTTCCTGAAACCATCAGCATTTTTACTTTTGTCATCTGTCAGCTTGGGTCCCCGTCCTGGCTCAGCGGGGCAAAGGCTTCCTGCTGCGATCTCTGCCGCCAGGGAGATATTTCAAAAGTACATATGCGAGTGACAGCATGTCCCTGCTTAACCACAACTCCCTTTACTCTTAGGAGTTGGGGGCAAATCCCTTACGTGGCTCAAAGGTTGTGTGGGCGTTGCGTCTCCCTGCCTCTCCAGCCGCATCTCCCCCTCCTCCTACTGAGCTTTCAGTCCCTCTGATGGACCCCACCGTCTCTTATCTACAGGTCTCACACATGTTTTTCCCTCTTCAAAGGAACATTACCCGGTTGAGCCCCTTCTCAGCATTCACTATGGATCTTATTGTTGAAGAAGAAAGGGAGAGGCAGGTAGAGGTGAAGCAGATCAAGGTGTCTCATCTCTTCTTTTCAAACTACTCCTAGAACTTCAATAGACCCCACGGATGGGGAGGCAGTGTTGGCCTCCCAGGTATCAGTGGTTTGAAGAGCTGTGGATGGAGGTTCTGAAGGCTGGAGCTTGAGAGTTCCCAGGTGTGTCCTGTGACACCTCCAGTCGTGCCTCGTTGCCTAGCCCTCAGTGCCCTTGATCTTTTAATCCCAGTGACACATTGCTCCGTTGGGAAATTGCAAACGTGGACTTGGCCAGCCTCCCTCCACATCCTCCCTCGGTGATGCTGGCTAATCTTCCCTCCTCTCCCTCCATGGATTAAACTTCGTTGAACATACCTGTCACCCAGCAGAGATAAGGCTCACCTCCATATGCTCTTTGCCTATGGAGTGGTGGCAGCTTAGCAAATATATGTCAGGTTAATATATGAAGGGGTTGCTCTAATTTTCAAGTATCATCTATATGTTATGAGTATCCTAAGGGCTACCAAAGGCTTCCTCTTTGCTAACCATTTACTCTTATTTTCAGGAGTAAGTGCATTAATCAGATTCTTAGCTTGAATATGTTTGGTACTTCTTTGAAAAAAAAAAAAAAAGAACACAGAATTCCTGTTATGGCCCCATAAATATTTTTTGAGCATTTTATATGTACCAGGAGATGCTGGAGATCCAAAGGTGAATATGACGTAGTCCCAGCTTCTCATTATCCTGGATTCGTCAGCCAGGAGTTAATAAGGTGTTGAAAAAACATTTGTTGGGCAGAAGACATGAATCGACACTTCTCTAAAGAAGACATCCAGATGGCCAACAGGCACATGAAAAGATGCTCAACGTCGCTCCTCATCAGGGAAATACAAATCAAAACCACACTCAGATATCACCTCACGCCAGTTGGAGTGGCCAAAATGAACAAATCAGGAGACTACAGATGCTGGCGAGGATGTGGAGAAACGGGAAACCTCCTGCACTGTTGGTGGGAATGCAAACTGGTGCAGCCACTCTGGAAAACAGTGTGGAGTTTCCTCAAAAAATTAAAAATAGATTTACCCTATGACCTGGCAATAGCACTGCTAGGAATTTACCCAAGGGATACAGGAGTGCTGACGCATAGGGGCACTTGTACCCCAATGTTTATAGCAGCACTCTCAACAATAGCCAAATTGTGGAAAGAGCCTAAATGTCCATCAACTGACGAATGGATAAAGAAGTTGTGGTTTATATATACAATAGAATACTACTTGGCAATGAGAAAGAATGAAATCTGGCCTTTTGTAGCAACGTGGATGGAACTGGAGAGTGTGATGCTAAGTGAAATAAGCCATACAGAGAAAGACAGATACCATATGGTTTCACTCTTATGTGGATCCTGAGAAACTTAACAGAAGACCATGGGGGAGGGGAAGGGGGAAAAATTACAGAGAGGGAAGGAGGCAAACTGTGAGAGACTCTTAAAAACTGAGGATAAACTGAGGGTTGATTGGAGGTGGGAGGGAGGGGAAAGTGAGTGATGGGCATTGAGGAGGGTGCCTGTTGGGATGAGCACTGGGTGTTGTATGGAAACCACTTTGACAATAAATTTCATATTTAAAAAAAATAATAATAAAATTTTAAAAAAATTAAAAAAATTTGTTGGACGGATGAATAAATGATGAATATGAGCATCTAATTTTTAAAAAGCAAAGCTTTTCTTTTTTTAAGGTTTATTTATTTTTGAGAGAGAGAGAGAGAGCATGAACAGGGGAGTGGCAGAGAGAGAGAGAATCCCAAGCAGGCTTCAGGCTCTGAGCTGTCAGCACAGAGCCCAACGCAGGGCTTGAACTCACGAACCGTGAGATCGTGACCTGAGACATGACCTGTCTTTGAATGCATTCATTCATTTATTCATTCATCCGAACTATAGTTATTGAGCATCTACCGTGTTTTCAGTCCCTGAAGATCTGCTGGTTTCTGAATGAGAGCCGTTAACCCCACCCAAAATATTACAGGCCTTTCAAGACCAAATGAAATGTCAACACAGAGGAGCTATTTGCAATGCAGATGTGAAGTCACCAGCCTCTGTAATAAACTGGCTGATGAAATAGGCCCCGGGAGCTTCTCGTGAGAAGATCAGGTTTAGCAGCTTTAATGAATTACAGAGGCAGTGAAAACTGCGTCTAATTTGTTCGTCGTCCATATCTCAGGTCACGACATCAGTCTGTACTCGGGCAGGACCGCCAGACTGCTGGGTCTGTCTGTACACCAACAGACCTGCCTACAGATCAGTAATTTTTTTGTAAAGTTTATTTATTTTGAGAGAGAGAGAGAGGCAGTGGGGGAAGGGTAGAGAGAGGGAGAGAGAGAATCCCAAGCAGGCTCTGTGTTGCCAGCGCAGAGCCTGATGCAGGGCTTGAACTCACGAACCATGAGATCATGACCTGATCCATGACCTGAACCGACTGAGCCACCCAAGCACCTCCAGATCAGTAATCTTTCACCTTTGTAGGACAGAGTCCCTTTGGAGAATCTGCTGAAAGCAATGAACTCTCTCCCCAAGAGAATGTAGGCCCAGCATGCTTTGCATTCAGGTCTAGAGGTGAGTCCCTGGGAGCCCAGACTCAGGGTTGAGGCCTCTGGAGTAGAGCCATGTGCCTGATTCCAAAAGTGGTTCCCCAAAGCCTTTCATGCCTTTGGAGATGGAGCTTGTATGCATAGGAGGGACTTCAGAAAGGGCTGGAGTGCAGGGGTGCATGTGGGCATCTGTCTGGTGTGGTTCCTGGAGCAGAAGCCCATTAGGAGGGCCTCCATATCGTGTGGCAGCACTGGGCCCAGGCATTAAAAAGGAAAACTTCCCACGGCCCCTGGGTGGCTCAGTGGGTTAAGCATCTGACTTCAGCTCAGGTCATGATCTTGCGGTCTGTGAGTCTGGGCCCCACGTGGGGCTCTGTGCGGACAGCTCAGAGCCTGGAGCCTGCTTCAGATTCTGTGTCTCCCTCTCTCTCTGCTCCTTCCCTGCTTGCTCTCTCTGTCTCTCTTTCTCAGAAATAAGTAAACATTAAATTAAAAAAAAAAAAAACACCCAGGAAAACTTCCTCACTGTGTTTACTACGTTGCAGCTGGATTTCTTTGCTGGAGCACAGACGCCCAGAACTAAACTCAGAAAGACCTTTTCATGGGCTTTGAAGCGGATCCTGGCTGGCTGCTTAGGGCTGGTGGTGAATAGCACGCGGGGCTGGGCGAACAGCCCCCACCCCCTTGCATCTGTTCCCTCGGTGACCTCTCCTGCTCCTCGCTCCAGAGGGGAGGTGGGAGAACAGCGTCTTCCTGTCCTGGTCGACAGAACTCTCAGTGCCTCAGAGGCTGCAAATCTTCCTTAGTGGCTCCTGAGTCACAACCCTTCTCTCCCAGGGAGCCTGGCCCAGTTTCCTTGAGGGGCTGAGCCAGAAGTGTTCTCCATTACACCTGACGCCAGGTGCCTCCTCGGTGGCATCAGGGAGTTTAGGGACCCATTTCCCCAGAGGCCCCGGCGGAGAAGTGCCTGTGGACGACGTGGTTCCAGGTCAGCCCAGGCTGTGGGCTGCGGCCTCAGTCAAACCCCCCGAGCCCTGGGGTGCCCGCCCCTCCCCTCCCCTCCCCTCCCCAGACAGACACGGCAGGCGGGCGGGGCCGGGGTCGGAGGTGCACAGACGTGTCAGTGTTTATTAAAGCCCTGAGTGCTCAGTGCCTCGTTGGGTCTGAGCCCTCCTGCTGTCCTTCTGTTTCCAAAATCCCTGGGAGTTTTCAGGGCTGACACGAAATACAGGCAACTTCGGTGACACGCTGCTCTGGGCACATGCTCGGACACATCACCCCAGCTGGGGGGACCTGGGGGCCAGGGCTGGCGGAGAGCCACGAACAGCGGGAGCTGGGGGTCATGGCCGTGAGCACGTGCACACGGACTGCGCCAGCCCTGGGCTTCCACCGCCCAATTCACTCGTTTTGCTTCCCAGGGTTGGACAAAACCCCAGCTTTTCCACTACTGGTGTTGCATGAAACTGGCTGTTTGAAATATATTAGCAGCTGCTGTTACATCCAGCTGGCAGGGTGCCAGGGGAGGAAATTAAACTTTGCATCTCCCCAGCCCTCCCTCCCTCCCCGCTTCCTACCAACCCATCGATTCTGTTCAGACTGTGCCCGGGATGCCAGCTCCTGCCATGTGCCGAGACCGTGGATTTTCCAGTGAGTTCGGATATCCATTTAGCCTCTGCCAACCCCATTGACGGGCTCTGGGCATCCTAATGTTATTCCAGAGAAGGGCCCCTGCCTGCCCAGTGTCGACCTAAAGTGAGTACAGCCTGGGGGGAGATGGGGCGGGTGGTTACCAACATCTCCGTTTGGCTTTTCTGTGATGGAGAAGAAATAATTTACAAAAGTCAGAAAAGCCGTGTATGTCAACAGTTTAAGCAGTCAGCATGTGAATAATAAATATGGTTCTGTTTATTCTATGACAAGAAACTGTAATCTTTCATTGAGAGCGAGAATAACAAATGTACTGTCTTCTTACGAGATACTTACCAGCACGTTGACCACGGAAGCCCTGCCCCTCTTCCCCAGCCATTTTACCCAGACTGCCTCTTGGCACATGTCCAGGGCCGAGTAGGGGCCCCAGACACGTCAAAGGCCTCTCTCCTGGCCACTGGGGAAACTCCCAACCCCCAGGGGAGACAGCAGAACCGCTTCTTACACCCGTAACACAGGCTGCGATGAACACTTGTGCGAGAGACAAAAGCATCTACAGCGAGCAGGGCGCGCAGCACCCACCCATTCATGCGTTCAGCAAACACTGAGCTTTTATCATGCTTCCAGAATGCTTCTTGCACTTGAGATGCAAAGATTAAAAAGTAGTTTCAGCGGCCGACTTCGGCTCAGGTCATGATCTCACGGCTCGTGAGTTCGAGCCCCGCATCGGCCTCTGTGCTCACGGCTCAGAGCCTGGAACCTGCTTCGGATTCTGTGTCTCCCTCTCTCTCTGCCCCTCTTCTGCTCACACTCTGTCTCTATCTCTCTCAAAAAGAAATGCACGTTAAAAAAAAAAAGTGGTTTCTGTTTTCCGGGAATTCACAATGAGTAGACAGGGGAAAATATGACTTTTTTAGAGAAAAGACAGGTTCAAGTCTTGGCTTTGGCAAGCCACTTTTCCACTGGGAGCTTCTGTTTCCGCACCAGCAAAATGAAGCAGAAGGAGAGCAGTCTCAAAGGGATGGTGAGGCTTTTGGAAATGAGATAAGGCGCGTGGGGAGATTTTTCTCAGGAAGCAGTAAAGCGCCGAAAGGGGGTTTTTCTGAGCCCCCACGGTGGGTTGAGAGTTGGGTACACTAATCGGGGGGTCCTGGTTTGGACCTCTCTCCACAAGACCTCAGTGTTCCCCCTGGTGGTCCCCGGATCCTGCCCCCCTCAGGACACATCGCCTCTGTTTCCGGACTGGCCTTTCAAGGGCACGAAGACCCCACCTGCCTCTCCTCTCTGCCAGGAATCTGGAACCCGGGTGGGGGGGGGGTTGCTACCAAGATGTGGTGTGATAGCTGCTGAAAGCCTTGCCCCTTATTTAGTTCTTTGTTATTTGTAAGATTTATTCCACAAAAATCTCAAACATATACAAAAGCAGAGAACATAGTATAATGAACCCTGTGTACTCAGTTCTCAATGTCAGCAATTATCAATGCATATATATCCAATCCTGTTTCACTCATAAGCCCACATACTCGCCTGGTCCCCGGGATTATTTTAAAGGAAAGCATTTAATATTACATGTTCCTTAATATCATCCAACATTTAGTTGGAGTTCACTTTTCTCCGCTGGTCCCACAGGTGTTTTTATGAAGCACGTTTCTTCAAATCAGGATCCGAACAAGGTCCCCATGATGTATTTTGCTGCCATTTTGGCATAGGTGTGTGTTCCCCTAGAAGGGAGGGGAGAGTTGGTTCTGCAGGAAAGAGAGAGAATAATTTCAGGACTAAAATGCTCCTGCACGCAAGGTCCAGAGCACAAGTAGAGAAGTTGACTTTAGAGAGGCGTGGAGGGGGTGCCTGGGTGACTCAGTTATTTAAGTGTCTGACTTTGGCTCAGATGATGATCTCTCAATTCGTGAGTTCGAGCCCCGCGTCTGGCTCTGTGCTGACAGCTTGGAGCCTGGAACCTGCTTCAGATTCTGTGTCTCCTTTTCTCTCTGCTCCTCCCCAGCTCTCTCTCTCTCTCTAAAAAAAATAAATAAACATTAAAAACAAATTTAGAGAGACATGGAGACACTTTCCCACCTGAACACAAGAGGAAACAGGGTGTGTGGCTTTAGAGGCCAGCAATAGGAAGGTGAGGTGATTCTGATCTGGATGCTTCTATTTTCTCGATAAAGTATGAAGATAGGAGAATTGCTTTGGGCTGGGGAGAATCTGAGGACTACTGTGAATGATCTACTTCATTTGATAGGTAAGGAAAGCAAGACCCAGAGAAGAGACTTGCCCAAGGTTCCACGACAGTTAATAACAGGCTTAAGAGCAGAACCCAGCTCTCCCGGTTCTGAGCCCTGCATTGTTTTTACCCTTTGTTGCTGAGCAGGAGAACATGTCTCTGGTTTCCTCTAGAGATGGCTGGCTGGATTCTGGGGAGCTAACAGGGAGGGGGTGTCCCTGGAGATTGACATTGACATTTCCACAGTGGGTTTCGTGAGTCTGGATATTGGGTTGCATGATTGATTGATTGATTGATTATACGTGTGTGTGTGTGTGTGTGCGTGTATTTAATGTTTATTTATTTTTGAGAGAGAGAGAGAGAGAGAGAGAGAGAGAGAGGAAGGGGAAGAAGAGGGGCAGAGAGAGAGGGAGGCACAGAATCTGAAGCAGGGTCCGGGCTCCAAGCTGTCAGCACAGAGCCGGATGCGGGGCCCCAACCCAAGAACCATGAGATCATGACCTGAGCCACTCAGGTGCCCCTCAGGTTGCGTGATTTAAATCCAAGAGTTTGGGGGCGCCTGGGTGGCGCAGTCGGTTAAGCGTCCGACTTCAGCCAGGTCACGATCTCGCGGTCCGTGAGTTCGAGCCCCGCGTCGGGCTCTGGGCTGATGGCTCAGAGCCTGGAGCCTGTTTCCGATTCTGTGTCTCCCTCTCTCTCTGCCCCTCCCCCGTTCATGCTCTGTCTCTCTCTGTCCCCAAAATAAATAAACGTTGAAAAAAAAAATAAATCCAAGAGTTTGGTCAAGGAGGATACTCACAATTACAGAGTTTCAGACTTAAAGAGGCACCTGTAGATGCCCCCAGGATTGTGCTCATTGCTCGAATGTCTCTCAGAACACCTTACAATCCTCCAGTAAATGGTTGCTCAGCCACGTTTTGATCATGCGCAGTGACTGGGTGCTCGCCACCTCTCAAGCAGCTACTGTGGGACATCTCTAAGGGCAAGAAAACATCAGGCTAATGTGGGGTTGAGATCTGCCTCTGTATAATTTCTACCCGCTGAGTCTAATTCTGCCTCTGGAGCTGTGCAGTTAGACTCATCTCCCTCCTTCATGACAGCCTTTCAGTTACTTGGAGCTTCCTCCCAGGTCCCCCCTGCTGAGCAGTGACACTGCTTCTGAACCTTGAGAAGTAGAGCTGTCCCAGAACAGCAGCCTCTCCCCAAAGCTTGGAGGACCAGATTCTCTTGATCGCTCAATTTTTGTTGCTTGCTCTGGTAGATGCCAGGAAATCCACTTTGCTATGGATTCCATTTTCTGTTTCTTTTCTTTTCCTTTTTTTTTTTTTTTAAATTTTTTTTTTCAACGTTTATTTATTTTTGGGACAGAGAGAGACAGAGCATGAACGGGGGAGGGGCAGAGACAGAGGGAGACACAGAATCGGAAACAGGCTCCAGGCTCCGAGCCATCAGCCCAGAGCCCGACGCGGGGCTCGAACTCACGGACCACAAGATCATGACCTGGCTGAAGTCGGACGCTTAACCGACTGCGCCACCCAGGCGCCCCTTTTTTTTTTTTTTTTAATGTTTATTTGTTTTTGAGAGAGAGAGACAGAGCACAAGTGGGGGAGGGGTAGAGAAAGAGAGGGAGACACAGACTCTGAAGCAGGCTCCGGGCTCCGAGCTGTCAGCCCAGAGCCCGACGTGGGGCTCAAACTCAGGAACTGTCAGATCATGACCTGAGCCAAAGTGGGATGCTCAGCCAACTGAGCCACCCAGGCGTCCCTATTTTCTGTTTCTTAAAAATGCTTTCTCTTTTCATTTCAGTGCCCTGGGACCTCAACCACAACTCTCTAGTGCACTCCCCTTGTCTTACCTGTACCCTCACACGTACCCCAGGCACACTGCAGGGCCTGCTTGCTTTTCCTTCCTCTGTTAGAGTCCTCCAAGGAGGCCCAGGGCACCAAGCCTCAACCAGGAGGCTCCTTCACTGACTCACAGATCAGAGAGATCAGAGAGATCAGAGACATCAGAGATTGGCAGATCACCAATAGGAAGTCTTTGACAGAGAAGGAGGGGATGCTTCTCAATGCAGCAGACACAGAATTGGAATCTTGTATGGAATCCCTACACTTATTCCTTACTCTTCAAACTCTTCCCACCCATCAAGGCTTAACCCTGGATCTTTCTCCTCTGTGAAATCTTCCCAAACTACTCTAACCTATACCAACTTCCTCTTCCTTGGAAGCTTCATCTTAACAGCAGTGGCATCATGGGTAGGAGCTATCTTTACCTGGGGTGGGGCAGGGTGTGGGGGGAGGAATATCTTCTCACAGATATTGTTTAGAGTTGCGGCAATGGTGATAATAAAAAGGAGACCTTCCTTTAGTCCGTCCATTGTTTGTAAATCCTCTGTGTACAAAGCACTTCCTCATCCCTCACAGTGGGAAGGACACCTCGGAGCACCTACCTTGGTATGCCATTGCTTAAGGGTGATTCGCAGCTTGCCCTATGGTTTCTCTGATAGTTGCATGAGCCTTAGTTTTCTCCCCCAACCCAGGCATAAGCTGCTAGTGGCTGGGATGAGTCTTACTGTCGTTAGCCAGCCCTTCTGAGCCTGGCACAGACCTGGGCATGTACTCGTGGCTTCAGAAGTAACTGCCTGAATAATTGGAGTGGTTCCTCGTTCCCAGAAGCTCCACGGCAGTGCATTGTAATTCTAGTCTCCCTTGAAGTCATCCCTTCTGCTCGGCCTCAAGGAGGAGAGGGGACTGGAGTGAGTGGGCATGTGTGTGTGTGAGAAGGAAGACACAGGGAGAACCCTGCACGCCCACCACCCCAGGCCGTGGGAGGAGGCAGCACTGGAGTGCTATCTGGCCAGCTGGTCCACACCTACCCAGAATCCCCCGCTCTCATGGGGGGGGGCAGGAATCCTCCTTCTGCTCCTCTTCTCTCGTCCTTACCCCTCCTCCCTCCCACCTTCCTTTCGTAATTACTCTGATGGGATTTCAGAGACCAGAGCATCCCTTTCCTGACCTCAGCAGTCCATATGATTTCATTTTGATTTTGCTTTGGCTGAGCCCTTGACCTATTGTAATTATTTCCCCAAAGTGCCCGCAGTCCCCAGTGTGCTCGGCTAATTATCTGCAGAGCATGTGCACAAAGTGATCTCTCAGCTTCCGATGGATCTGGGGCTCTGCGAGCCCTCGCCTGTTGGTTAAGTACTGGGAGCTCTGGATGAATTTCTCATTCAGGGTGTTGGCACGTGGGAGGTTCAGTAAAGGCCCCATTCCTTCCGGAGGCTGGTCGTCAATGGGGAACACCCAGTAACCAAGAGTATGCTTTTCCTGGATATTCATCCCAACCGCATGGTGGCTAGCCTGCTTTCTGGGAATGAGGCCACCATGGGAAATAGTTTCATTCAATTACTTCTTCAATGCATTCCTCCATCTATTCAACATCTTTTGAGACTCTACTACATGGTAGATGTTATGCCAGGTACTACGTATCTGATGAATGAATAAAACATGGCCTCTGCTGTCAAGAATCTTGGTCTAGTCAATTTTAAAAACTGAGAATGAACTGAGGGCTGATGGGGGGTGGGAGGGAGGGGAGGGTGGGTGATGGGCATTGAGGAGGGCACCTGTTGGGATAAGCACTGGGTGTTGTATGGAAACCAATTTGACAATAAATTTCATTAAAAAAAAAAGAAAATAAATAGAAGTAGCTTAGAGAATTAAAAAAAAAAAAAGAAATCTTGGTCTAGTCAAGGAAATGATAAGCACATAAGAAAGTCTTATATGCCAAAAGGGAGGCACAGATCAAATGCTACAAGAGTTTGTACCACAGAAGGGGAAATACACTTTTAAAGAGGGAAAAGGATATGGTTAAGCTGGACTTGGAAGATGGGTTTGCTTTGGATATTGGGAGGCAGAAGGTGGAAGAATCCCACTGTGTGGGTGAGTCTGCAGCACTTTCTCCTGAAGGCCAGTCAGGGGACCCCAGCTTCCTAGAGACCAGTAGCAAAGCCTCTACAGAAACCTTGCTAGCCCCAGTCCTCACTCCCTCCCAACCAGAGCAGTGATCCTCTGGACCCTGACGCTCAAGGTCACATTCATGAAGTGTCATGGGCTTATGGCTCCACCGCCTTCTTTCTGGCTCATCTCACAGAAGCTGAAGAACTTTCCCACCTCCTTGCTTCCCACCCTGCCCTCTCCAGGGACTGGATGAATTGCTCTAAATGTCAAAAAAGCTACTTCAGACTGAAGACCTGAGAAGCCCACCCACCATGCTTCTGGACCTGCCCCTCGCCTATGCTTTCTTACTTTTGTTTTTGCTTAAGCTTATCTTCCCTCCTGCTCGCTCCTCCCAGGGCTGACTCTTTATGTCCTTCCAGACTCGGCCCCCATACTGCCTCTCCCTTGGGATCCCTCCCCACAATCCAGGCTGTGATTTATGGCCCTCTCAGAGTTCCCATAAATGCCACCGTTGCACAGAATGGTTTGTATTTGAACCTATGTGCTGTTGGTTCTTTGAGGGCAAGAACTCTGTGTTTTTCCATCACTGGTGCATACATAGTAAGTACTTAATTGGTGTTTGTTGGCTCAAGAAATGCAGGCAGGGTGCTCTATAAAGCAGATGCCTCTGCAATGTATGTGGGTTGGAGAGAAGGACTTTGCACATTTTTTCTTTTTTTTTTTTTTTTTTTGAGAGAGAGAAGGTGCAACCGAGTGAGGGGCAGAGAGAGAGAGATAGAGAATCCCAAGAGGGACAGAGGGAGAGAGAGAGAGAAGTGGGGCTCACCTGAAGTGGGACTTGTGCTCACCCAATGTAGGACTTGAACTCATGAACCGTGAGATCATGACCTGAACCAAAGTCAGATACTTAACAGCTGAGCCACCCAGGTGCCCACGCATTTTTCTTAAAGCTGTCATGATATTTACATTATGTCACTGCAGTGGCCATTTTCTGGCAAGCCAGGAAGACCTGAAAATGGGCTCCAAAGTGAGAAAGCCTACAGGATGTGATGGGAGGTGGTGATCTACAGTGGCCTATAGACCTGGGAGCTGGGAGACCTTCTGGGTTGACACTCTTCTCTTAGATGTATGGCCTCTGTCAAACCTAGGCCTCGATAGTCTTCAGGAGGTCAAATGTTCTCAAAGTGGAGTCCCCAGACTCCATCAGTATCACCTGGGAACTGGTTGGAAATGCAGATTCTCAGACCTTCCCTAAACCTACTGGATCAGAAACTCTGGGGGTGGGGTCCAGCCATCTGTAATATAACAAGTTGTCTAGGTGATTGAGACGTGCTGAAGTCCGAAAGCCTCTGGTCTAGCTCAGTGCTCCTTAAATGGCACTCTGTTTAAAATTCACTTGGGGAAACTTATTGAGAATGAAGGTCCCTGGACCCCATCGCAGAAGCTGTGATTGCGAAAGTCGGAGAAGCCCAGGAATGTGCACCCTGGGAGATTCAGGAACCATCGGCAGATCATATGTGCAGTTCATGCACACGGCAAGAGGTGATCGCTCGGGTCCCTGTCACAGAAGCTGGCCTCTGATTCTGTCTGGTGAGGAGCTGTTGGTGGAATGAGTGGCAGAGGGTGGTCCTGGGGGTGCAGGTGCGAGGCTGGGAGAGACCCTCAAGGGGACACAGTGCTGACCGCCGTGCGGGACAGGACCGGGAAAGGAAAGCAGTTCTGTGCCCGAAGTGGGACAATCTTTCCCCAAAATAGCCTAGAGAGGTACTAGGGGGAGGGTGTAGCACTTCTGCCCCTTTAAACACCCTTGTAATTTGCATTTAAAAATAGAAAAAAGCTCATGAATAATTTGTGAGTCATGAGCAAGCCCCTTCAAAATACAGTCATGAATAAAATATCCCGCTTTGCCTCCTCTAATGGCACCGGCCTTTGATGTTTTATTGATGGCTCGCCTGCCCTGAGTGCTGCCAGACTCTGGGATTAATTCATGCACTTGGGCCCTCGACCCTCCCAGGTTGGTGGCTTTGCCCTTGCTTGCTGGCTGGCTTACACATAAATACACCACCCTGTTTTAGACGGTTGGAAAGGGCTGCCTCAGATCCCTTTGGAACGAGAAGCGTAATTACAGGACTGGGGGATCCCCTGCCCGAGGCCTACTGAGAGGGTAAGACCTAAATCACCAGAAGCCATTGTTTGTAGCAAGGTGAGTATTTAGAGCAGGTGCAGCTGTGTCTCCCATTTTATTGCTTCCCAGGAAGCCGGAAGGGAAAGCAGACATTAAGGAGCTGTAAATAATAATCTCCCCAAACCTGCACAAAGCGGTGCCCTGGGAGGCATGTGTCCCATCTCAACAGAGGGTCTGCCGTCCCCAGGGCCTGGGGGAGGCCGGGGGTGGGGGGGGGTGGGTGGATGCTGTGTGTGTGAAACAAAGGCGGAAGCCCCAGCAAAGGAGCTGGAGTGAGGGGCTTGTCTTTGCATCTATCATTGAGTCCAGACACCTGCCAGGTGCCTATTTTCAGGCAAGTCCGAAGGACTGCCTGGGATCTATAGCTGTCTACACAGGCATAGGAAAAAGTGGGGGAGGGCAGAGGAGGGCAACTTCATGGCTTTTAAAAATAAAAACAAACAAACCAACCTTATAAGAAGAAAAAATTCCATGCATGAAATGGACACTTGTGGTAAAGTGCCAAGACACCAGATGTCCTGACCCCAGCTTCCCAGAGGATGACCTGGGTGGGCTGGGAATTCACCCGGGGACAACGCGGAGTCAGATGCTTTGGGTCTGTCTGTGGACAGAGTGATGGTAGAGGGTGGGACAGTTTTGCGGTGGGAATTTGGGGACCCTACCCATGTCTTTGATTTAGGTCTCGGGCCATGTCCCAAGTTCGCTAAGAGAGATCGCTGTAAGAACTGAGAGGACTGTAACAGGTGGGGACAGAGCCCTTCAGAACCTCAGCCCCGTCAGAATGGACAACCGCAGTCATTCAACTGTGGATTCCAGTCTGATGGTGACCAGAAGAGCCCAGGGACACTGGGGATATGGCAGAAACAGCTGAAGGCATTCAGACGGGGGTGGGGGGAGCACCCCGACAGTCAGAGACTGCGGTGGTCAATGAGGAGATGGTGTGAGCTCCCTTGGATCCGGCCACCTTCTCTGGCCCCTTCTCCCCCATTCAGTGACTGGCTATGGAGTCCTGCACTGGAGCCCCCAGGGCGAGGTCTCCTGTCGAGTGGAGAACACTGGTTCCCATCAAGATGCAGAAAGAGGTCACGGAAGCAGACTGAGGCCATGCAGGAGCACAAGCCCTGCTGGAAAGAAGAGACCTGGGCAGACAAGTTTCATAATCCCTGCAACCCCCCCAGGGAGTCAAGGCAGCAAGGCCCTTGGGAGACAATGGGCTCTGTCCTGGTGGGGGCAGGCGGCACTAAGACCAGACCTTTGGCAGCTATCTGCCGGAAAACGGTCACCAAAATATACAAATCCCCTGCGGATTGTGATGTGAATGGCACCTCTAGGTTATGCAGCATACGGTATGCAGCAGCCACTGCCCCAGGCTGCCCTTCCAGGGGCCAGGGTATTTGAAGAGGATCAAGGCCTTGCGCAAAAGGACATCATGGCATTGCCCACTGTAGGTAGGAAATAGGTATTTTTTTTAGGGGGGTGTCTTAGTCTGTTTGGGTTGCTCTAGCAAATTACTACAGACTGGGTGACTTACAAACAACAGTATTTATTTCTCATAGGAGGCTCGAGAGTCCAAGATCAAGGTGCTGGCAGACTCAGGGTCTGATGAGGGCTGATTCCTGCTTTACAGACAGCCGTCTTGCTGTGTCCTCCCATAGTCAAAGGGACCAAGGAGCTCTATGGGGCCTCTGGCATAAGAGACCTGCCCCATTCATGAGGCTCTGCCCTCATGTCCTAATTACCTCCCAAAGTACCCCTTCTCTTTTTTTTTTTAATTTTTTTTTCAACGTTTATTTATTTTTGGGACAGAGAGAGACAGAGCATGAACGGGGGAGGGGCAGAGAGAGAGGGAGACACAGAATCGGAAACAGGCTCCAGGCTCTGAGCCATCAGCCCAGAGCCCGACGCGGGGCTCGAACTCACGGACCGCGAGATCGCGACCTGGCTGAAGTCGGACGCTTAACCGACTGAGCCACCCAGGCGCCCCGAAAGTCCCCCTTCTCTTAATGCCATCACATTGGGAGTTAGGATTTCAACATACGAATTTTGGGAAGACACAAACATTCATTCAGTCTATAGTGGGGAGTGGGGGTGATTGTGAATGCTGGCAGTGGGGTTCCCTGGGGCCCCTGGAAGAAGACCACGGGTGTCATTAGATGCGTGTAATGACAAGAATACAGCCTGGGGGATAGAGGTCTTCACTGGTGATCTGGTTCATTTATGCTGCTCCTTGGATCAAGGGTCAATGGCAGTCTCTGAGTGTAGAGCCAATATTCTGGTGTGGGAGTGTTGGTATGGCAAATTTCAAAATGACTACAGAAGTGTGTGTGTGTATGTGTGTGCGTGTGTGTGTGTGTGTGTGTGTGTGAGAGAGAGAGAGAGAAATTGCGGTTGTAGCCTTGAATTAAGAGACACTTGAGCACCAAGGAGCTCACAGGAGGTAAGAATAGCTCATTGCTGTCTTGTGCACACAGTGTGGGAGACAACACAGAGCTAGCGACTGCTGAGACTCAGGAAAGGCAAACCCCGCAGAAAAGGCAAGTGGGAAAAGAGGAAATGTTTCCAGGCCGGAGGAGGGAGGAGACAGTTCCATTTGCTCATCCAGCCTCTCAGCCAGTGTCTAACAGAGCACCTTCCTCTGGAGCCTTCTCCCGCCGCGTTCAGGACTCGTACAGCGGGCACGAAGGGGGCCCGGCCCACGGCCCTGCAGTCAGGTGGCTGGGAGGTTAGCATAGCGCGGCCACTTAGCCACTTACCGTGTGCTCTGGGGCGAGTCCCCCACCCCCACCCCGCGCCAGCCAGCCTCAGCTTCCTGACCTGTAAAATATGTAAAGCGGTCATTCTGTTACTTGGAGGGTTGTCCTGAAGGCAGAATGAGGGGCAGCTGGCACTTGCAAAGTCCGGCAGGCGTATTTTTCAGTGTTTCTTGAAAAGGAAATACACAACACCGGTATGAAAATCAATGTAAAATGTGGGTATGTGTGTATATATTAAATATGGTGAGTTAGAAACTTTTTGAAAAGACGTCACACACACAGAGAAACAAATCGAATATAGCAAAAGGTTATCTTGCAGAAAAATAAAAAATAGGTTCTCTTCTTGCCCTGTTCTTACTTCCCAGCTTCCTTCTCCTGCGAGATGATCAGGTTCCCCCTCCTCTTTGGACCCTCCCTTACTTCGCTCTTGTGCTTCAATCACCTCAACCTCCAAGATTTTCTATGCCGCTTCTCTTGCCTGAGAGGCACTTTTACAGAAAACACGATTTGAAATGTCTAACACATAAATAAGCGTTCTCCACATTTGTTCTACAAAGGATTTGTTTTCTCACACCCTGGTGCCCCAGACAAACAGATCTGCCTTGCTGGCACCTTGGATGGCCGCTGGCGTGTTTCCACGTGGCCAGGAGGCAGGAGCCCGAGCGTGAGGTGTGAATGACAAAGGCCACGCGGGAGGGGCCTGGCGGGAGGCTGTGGCTGCACCCTGGCCACCCCCTCTTCTCACTAAATTGCGACCTGCACTGGTAATTGGCTCTTGAGAAGAAGCCTGTTGTGTTGGTGGCATTTGAGAGTAAACCCTGGGCTTCTGAAGCAGCAAATACTGTGGCTAAAATCTCACTTTGGCAAAAGACAGGTGCGCAAAATCACTGAAAATTACCTTTCTCTCTGGGCCCCTAAAAACGGTGCTGATGTGGATTCCTGCTCAGGTTTATCCGCAGGCACTTAGCACCAGTCTGAAAGCAACACCTCCCCCCCCCCGCCCCGCCCCCACCATGCCCTAGCCCCACCAGGGAAAGGCCAAGCCATGTGACTCCTGCTGGGTCCCCATGAAGACTGAGGGCTGGGCTGTGTTCAGTTGATTCCAGCTCCGGGGAGCCTCTGTCTGCCACCCCCACCTCCCCAAAGGATCTCAAGTCCCAGGCCATTGGGGGATGGGACACACTGACTTTTCCCTTTCTGCAGGCCTGTCTGCCAGCTCACAGACACAGACGGGAAGGGAAAGTTACTCCGAAAAGGAACTCTTTTGCTCCAGGGTGGACGCTCCCTCCACGAGGCTGCAATAACTACCCTCAGAGCTCTCGGTTCTAGGGAAAGCGGTGATCTTGGAATCTCCTGTCCATGCACCCCGCGACCATCTATTCTGGGGTCCTGGGAATACGGCATTGCTCCTGACCTCAGGAAACAGTGAGCAAACTGCAGAGCAGCTGATGTGAGTGTAGCTGGAAGACCGAGCTCCTGCAGCAGGACCTGGGGGCAAGAGAGGGCGGGCGTTGGCACAGGGACAGCTCATGCAGAGTTGCCAAGAGAATAGCATGACCTGCTTACGGTCCTGGCCAGATGTCCGTGGTCTTTCCACGGCCCCACATGTCCCATGCTTGCTTCTCCTTCTTATTCCTTCTTTCCTTTTCCCAGTACGGGTTCTGAACTCACCTCCCTCAGAGACTCAGGAACTACTGAAGAATTGTCATGAGGAAATTGGCTACCCGGCCAGGACATCCTCACCTCTGATGAAGACCAGTGGGCAGTGTGGGTTCAGACTCGGCAGGGCACTCCCATGAGTGAGACCTGGTGACTCACATGAGTCAGACCTGGCAAGCTGGGTCTGAAAGACAAGACTCCCTCCACTCTCACCCCACTGGCCTTCTGTATTTCCCCAATCATGTCCAATTCAGGCTCACTCCAGCCTCAGGGCCTTTGCACTGCCGGTTTCTTCTTCCCGATAAACTCCTTCTCTAGGTGTCTGCATGACATCCACTTCTTTCAAATCTATGTTTTAATGCTACATTCTCAGTGAATCTTCCCTGACCATCCTATTTAATTTATTTCTAAAATAAACTGTTTAAGTTTATTTACTTATTTTGAGAGAGAGAGCACAAACTGGGGGGAGGGACTGAGAGAGAGAGAGAGAGAGAGAGAGGGGGAGAGAATAAAACCCAAGCAGGCCCTGCACCGTCAGCACAGAGCCCGATGTGGGGCTTGAACTCCCGAACCACGAGATCATGCCCTGAGCCGAAATCAAGAATCGCACACTCTGGGGCGCCTGGGTGGCGCAATCGGTTAAGCGTCCGACTTCAGCCAGGTCACGATCTTGCGGTCCGTGAGTTCGAGCCCCGCGTCAGGCTCTGGGCTGATGGCTCGGAGCCTGGAGCCTGCTTCCGATTCTGTGTCTCCCTCTCTCTCTGTCCCTCCCCCGTTCATGTTCTGTCTCTCTCTGTCCCAAAAATAAATAAACGTTGAAAAAAAAAATTAAAAAAAAAAAAAAAAAAAAAGAATCGCACACTCAACCGACTGAGCTACCCAGGCCCCCCCACCCCGACCATCCTGTTTTAAACCCATCAATCAATATTTTCATTTCCTGCTATATTCTCCTCCAGAGCACTTAACACTGACATAGCCTGTATCTTGCTTACTGATTTTATTATCTGTCCCTCCCCAGCCTCCACCTAGAATGTAAGCTACCGAAGGCAGAGTTTTGCCTGCCTTGCCCACTGCTGGGTCTCCCACACCTAAAGCAGTGCCTGGCACAAAGCAGGGGTGCCCTGCACGTTTGTTGGATAAATAATGGAGAAATGGGGGTTTCTGAGGGCCGAATAGTTGGACTGAAGGGAGGTTCATCTTGTACATCTGCTGAGGGGCGCTGTATGGCCGCTGTGGATTGCAGGAGGAATCACTGGGAAACTCCTTTGCTTGGTTTCCAAGCCCCTGCTCCCTTAACTCTGGGGCCCTTGTCCTCTTTCACAGAGGCCACATCCCCCTCCCAGACTCTGGTCATAGGCTTCCTCTCAGGCTCACCTGGGGACTTGGCACTAGGGTCCTCTTCATGTCCACACAAAGTAGACCCTCCCAGGAGGTTTGCTCACCTGGATGGGCCCCCCCCCCCCACCGTCCTCACAGGGGCTGCCTCCCCACAGGCAGTATTATCCTAGCGTGATTTGGCAACAGAGGTGTTCAATGGAGATAGAAGCACGTCCTTGTTCACAGTCTCTGGCTTCTGCCTGTCTGAACTCACCAGCAGGGAGATCTTTCACTAGAGGGAAGCTGGGGTCCCTGGTCAGCTTTGTTGGTGTTTCATCTGCTGCTTTGGCAGTGGACCCCCATGTCCCTGAGATCCCAGGCTGTCTGGTTCCCGAGCAACTCAGCGCCCCAGACTTGCCATCCGAGTTCTATTTTCTCCTAAAAGGCACTGCTTCTCCTGGGGTGGGGGGACCTCTTAAAGACATGGGATTTTGGGGGTCCTCTTAGCCATCAGCTTAATACTGTGAGATTCAGAAGAAATAGCCAAAGTCAACTCAGAATCGTCCAGGGACAGGGGCACCTGGGTGGCCCAGTCGGTTGAGCGTCCGACTTTGGCTCAGGTCATGATCTCATGGTTTTTGAGTTTGAGCCCTGTGTCGGGCTCTGTGCTGACAACATGGAGCCCGCTTTGGATCCTCTGTGCCCCCCCACCCCCCACCTCTTAAAATAAATAAATAAGCTAAAAAAAAAAAAAAAGAAAGAAAGAAAGAATCGCCCAGGGACAAACTCTCCAGCCTGCTGTGTTTGCAGCTGCCTTACGGACCCCTCTATCTGGGGTGGGAGAGGCGTGTTAGGAAGAGAAGAAAGATTCCCCACCAAATACCATTTTCCACTCTCTCAGAATCTTAACAAAGGATCCCTATAGCTCTGGTTGGAGCCCATTTCTCTCTGTCTTTCCTCCGTGGCAGGAAAATAATTGTCTCCCGTCACCTCAAGGTAGATCATCTCGCTAGAGCGAACCATCACTACACTTCAGATCGCCCTGCTGGGTGGGGACACACCCAAGTTCCAGAACCTTGTGGATAGACTATTTTGCGTCTCTGTCGGGCTCTGGACGTGAATTTTCAGTTTGGAAACCCTGATCGTCATGATTCTAGCATCTCCCCCCCAATGCCTCTTATTTATTCCGAGATTTGTTTCACCCTGTGTCGCGGTTCCTTCTCTGTCCTGCCCCATCAACACGAGACTTGCCCGGCTTCCTCCATGTTGACCCTGGACGTATCACGCATCTTTGTCTTTTGGGTGGTTTTGTCCAACTTGCCGTGGAATCTTGATGGTGAGGAGCCGTAGAAGCCGGGAAAGGACTCTTGTGTGCACCCTCCAGGCTGGGAGGGTGGGCGACAAGGTTACTTACTGTCTCCCCTTGTTGTTCTAAAGTCTCTCATCCTGACCCTGGGGAGAGGAGCGCGGGCAGCACCTGGCGGCTCTGTGAACCGCTTCAGAAAAGAGAGAATCCCTCTTGTCTTAGGAACACCACAAACTGAATGGCTTAAACAACACACATTTATTTCTCATGGCTCTGGAGGCTGGAAGTACAAGGCCGGGTGCCCGCATGGTGGGGTTCTAATGAGGGACTTCTTCCTGGTTTCCTTACATGATGGGGAGAGAGACAGAAAGAGAGAGAAAGAGAGAGAGAGATTGAGAGAGAGAAGAGAGAAAACACACAAGTGAGAGAGCTAGGGTCTTTTCATCCCTTCATAAAGGCTCCTTCCCCATGACGTCACCCAAGCCTGATCACCTCTGCAAGACCAAATACCCCCCAAACCTAGTTACACCCCAAAGTCTCCAAATACCACCACTTGGGGTATAGTCCTTCGACATATGTATTTTGGCCAGGGGAAGGGGGTGCGGGGGACACAGTGCATAGCACCTTCCTGCCTGTAGTTTGCATCTTCTCAGCTTTCCCAGAAGCTGAATTCAGTCCTATTTACTAGCTTAGACTGACGGGCTCAGTACCAGCTGCCTTTCAGGCCACTGTGACACTTTCTTTCTGTTCCGCAGTGGGTGTTCTCCAATGGCTGAGATAAAAAGGGAAACCACAGGCCGGGAATGGAACAGTAAATCCATTGGTTGTTCACAGCCACACCCACACCCCGGGGATCTGTCACAGGACTGTCCTTTTCTCCACACACAGTGCTCGGAAGTTCCTAACAAGGACCATGCTCCAGAGTTTCCCCAGCACGTTCAGTGTGGCTGTGCACATGCTTTCGTAGAATACCTGAGAAGCGGGCTTGCTTCGAATCCGATTTGAATCAGATAATCGGTTTACAGACAGAAAATATATACTGTTTTAATTTTTCCAACGTTGAGTAAGGATTGCTTTGGGAGCTGCGTGCAGCATGCTGGAAAAAGAACTCCTTTTAATTATATTTATTTACTTAATGAATCACACAGATAGTAGGTAAGTGGAGTGTTGAGGCAGCCTGTGGAGTTGCCCGAAAGCGTCACTGACACCACGCCTTATGACTGAGAATGTAATTTCGCACCCAGTCTTGTCTCCTATTTGCAGGGCACTTGGTGAGGTGCTGTGCGCCTAGGAATGCTGGGTCTCCATTTGGGGTCTTCTGCCTTCACATCCTGTGCTCATTGCCAGGGCATCGGGAAAATCATACCGTGGAGTCAAGAGAGCCTCCTTGGAGTTCACACCCTGACACTTAGTGGCCATGGGGCCCTTGGGAGTCACTTAACCTTTCTCAGCAGTGGTGAATGATGGCTTTGTGCGTCGCTCCAGATAGGAGACCGTCAACCTGAGACTGCTTCAGAATGTGTGAAGTGTGGTCCTCAAGGCTTACATGTCCCAGGATGCCTGTTGATGCAGAGATTAAATGGGAGAGGCCCTAATTACTGTTTTCTTAGTAAGTGCAACTGACAGCTGTTTCTTGGTATATGGCCCAGACAGAAAAGCACCTGGAAGCTGGTCTTCCAGAATTCTTTTAAATTTTTTTTTTAACGTTTATTTATTTTTGAGACAGAGAGAGGCAGAGCATGAACGGGGGAGGGTCAGAGAGAGGGAGACACAGAATCCGAAACAGGCTCCAGGCTCCGAGCTGTCAGCACAGAGCCCGACACGGGGCTCGAACTCACGGACCTCGAGATCATGACCTGAGCCAAAGTCGGACGCTTAACCGACTGAGCCACCCAGGGGCCCCTTCCAGAATTCTTGATCCCCCTATCTGTTCTTTTCCCCTCCCATCATACCTCTCACCACATAATGTATACTTTCCTTATTCATGATGCCCATTCTCTCTCTCTCTCCCTCCACTGAAATGGCAGTTCCAGGAGGGATGGGATTTTGTCTGTGTTGTTCTGAGGAATGCTCACCATCTAGAATAGTGTCTGGTATATGCTGGTCACTTAGTAAGTATTTGTTGAAATAAGCACTCTCTTGTTCTGCAGACCACTCCAGTGGTCTCCTTGTGCAAAATGGAGGCTTCAGAGATGGGGCATAGCAGAAGCGGGTCAACTTGCACAGGGCACCTGGGCCTTTCCGTAGGACGGGAAATGGGAGCCAATCCCCATTCCCCAGGTTTGAAGTTGGGACACCTGTTGGGATCTGCAAGGGACCCAGAGCTGGGCTCAGAGCAGGAAGAGTGACGAGGTCACCGACCTGGGGCAGGGGAGGGACAGGGCTTTAGGCTGTTGAGCTGGGTTTAACATAGAGGCTTAGAAATTTGTGAGGAGCATGGTTTCAGCACAACATGGGACTGGTTTTGGAAGGGCCTTCTGTCCCAGCCCCTTGGCATCGTTTTTCTTTGAGAACGGTGACTGAGCCGAGTATGTGCCCAAAGCTATGCCAAGCTGACAAGTTGTGTCTTGGGTATCCTGGCAGCTGTGAGCTGCCTTCTTCCCTCAGCTAGTGGGAAGGGAAGTTGGGAATGGATTAATACGACCCTGTTCTTTCTGCTTGGTGCTTCAGCTCTCTATGGGATGAGTTCAGGACACAGGGTTCTTGAGAAATCGGGGGTGGGTGCGCTGAGGAGGCCCAAGAAGGGGTTACTGAACTCTGACAGGCCCTAAGAAAGTTCAAGAAATTAATCTGGAATATAGAAGAAATGTGACCATATTAGTACTCTAGGTTGGTTACGCAGGTTGCACCATTTCTCACAAAAGTAACAATATAGCTTTTATTTGAATGTTCTGTCTTTGCTCCCCCAAGTTTCTCTGCATGTGTGTGTGTGTTTAAAGAACCAAATACATCCTTGTTTCCTTTTCCAAACCGTTGTAGAATTTTACACTTTCTTTTAGTGAGAAAGAAATGCCACTTATTTTTCAGTTTGCCTCAACTGTCACTAGGCTCCAAACCCTCATTCATACATTTGAGCTTACTACATGCGCGTGTGAGCATGCACACACACACACGCCCGCACGGTGTTCAGCCATCGCCAGGGCATTGTTTATTCCCTAAAATAAGTGAATTTAGGAAAAAAGTGCCAATTGCTCTTTGACAGATGGTGTACCTCAGATCACGCTTTTTAATGGAGAAGAGGCAGGAATCGCGTTTTCTGAAATGTCCCTTTTTCTGAAATATGCTTCCCATAGAATTGGACATGTGCTGCTTGGTTCACATGGTGATGGTGGGGTGTCCTAGTTATAAATAGATATGTTTAAAAATATGGGGCGCCTGGGTGGCGCAGTCGGTTAAGCGTCCGACTTCAGCCAGGTCACGATCTCGCGGTCCGGGGGTTCGAGCCCCGTGTCGGGCTCTGGGCTGATGGCTCAGAGCCTGGAGCCTGATTCCGATTCTGTGTCTCCCTCTCCTTCTGCCCCTCCCCCGTTCATGCTCTGTCTCTCTCTGTCCCCAAAATAAATAAACGTTGAAAAAAAAATTAAAAAAAAATGTGCTCCCCTCACCCCGTGAGATGCATGATAGACTGTTTTTTTTTGCTGGTAGTGGAAAGTACTATTTACCACTTTTTATTTGAGTATCTGGATCTCCTTCTTGCTCTTCCTCTTTTGAATGGTGTGTGTGTGTGTGTGTGTGTGTGAGAGAGAGAGAGAGAGAGAGAGAGAGAATGTAAATTTTTGACTCCTAGCCCCCTTAAAACTGCTGTTCCCTCAAAAGGGTCACAGCTCTTGTAGAAAACAGCCATGATAGATTTGAGCAAAAGGTCCGATGGAGAGAACAGCTATTAGCTGGATGACCCCGAGCATTTAACAGTCAGGTGCTGGCTTCCTGCAGAAATGCAGGGTGAGGTTGAGGCGGGAGAGGCAGGAGGGGGCTCTGGCAGGCTGGAGCTGGAAGAGCGGTGGTCCTCACTTCCTTCCCACCCCACAGAGTTTTCAGAATCCACGTACACATCAAGATCCCCCTCCCACCTGCACTTCCCACTGTTGCCCAGATAAGGTCTGACCATTAAGAAACACCCCGAAGGAGAGAAGGCAATGTCCTAGAAGGCTCGACTACTCCCGGGAGCATCGACTTTTCCCATCATCTTCTTTTAGTAGAATCCTAGATAGCGAGTGTTAAGCTAAAGAAAAATCACTTAGCAAAAGCAAAGCAGAAACTGGCCAAAGGGTGCACTAGAGAGGAGTGGTGGTGGCCAGGATATGGAAGGACAAGGCCTGCCCTCTGGGTTTCTAGAATGTTCTCTGGTCCCCAGTTCGAAGCACTAAGTTGGCCTCAGCCCACCAGTTGTCCTAGTGGGTTGGATTCCTGCATCTGCTGTCTGTATGTCCCTGAGCTGCTGGTTCTGGGGCCTTTCCAACAGGCTTTTCAGAAAACCAGCCGTTGCATCTTTAATGACCGAATTAAAGAGAAAAGATACTTTGTTGTTGTTGAATACGTACTGTATTTAACTTTTTTTTTAATCCCAGAGAAGTGAAATGCAACATCTGTTTGAGTTTATGTAACATCCGAAGACTGACGACTCAGAATTTCCTAATTAAAGTCATTTTTAAGGCACTCTGCAGAGCCAACGTCCGTCTCTTCCTCGGGTGGCTTTTTTCTCCAAACTGTAGCAGAATACCCAAGCAATACACACATGCTCATGCTTTTAACCTGCTCTTTGTCCAGACAACACCGAAAAACAGCACAATTCCAAGCGGGGAACAATGAAGGAAGGGAATACACTTGTTGGGGGCGGGGCACAGGGAGGACACTTCTGAGTAAATGAACTTGATAGGCCGCCCCAGAAAAGAGAAGGAACAGAAGGGAGATGCACACGGGCGGGGGGGGGGGGGGGGGGGGGGGGGGTGTGAGCCTGACGGCTGGTGGCCAGTGGAAAAACAGGCTACATTTCCCAGTGAGGTTTAAATTAATTTAGTTTCTCTTCCTCCTCCCCCTCCTCCTTCGTTGTTTTTTTTTTTTTTTTTTTCCCATTTGTAAAGTTTGGACCAATAAAGAGAGGGGTCTCAAAATCCTGGAAAGTGTATGTAGGTAAGTGTGTTTGCTTGTGCTCATGTACTTATGAAGGGTTGATCTTAGAGATAGGTATGGTTTGGGGGGCGCTAAAAAGCTCCCCCGGTTAAAAAATACTCTCCCTTACTGGCCCACTGCTGTGCCCGAAAGTCCCACCATTAGAGCCACTCCTTCAGATTAAGGCATTTATCTGTAGCCCCAATTAAAACATGAATGTCACCTGGGAGGGGTAACACTCAACTCTTTAGCACCCACTGACTGAACTGTCACCTATCAGAGAGTAGGACCCTGAGAGATGGGACATGGGGCAGGGACATTCTGATTAATGGGAAAAGAAGGCATGGAGGGAGAGAGCACAGGAGGGGACAGGCTGGGCAGTGGGGAGGGTAAGTGTGAAATAGTACTTCCCCCAGGAAATCGCCCAGATGGGGGAGATGGAGCACTAAAAAAAACTCCTCCCACATCACAGGTTTCCTGAGGCTGTGTGTGTGTGTGTGTGTGTAACAATTTGTATATGTTACAACATTCTTGTGTTTGTATCTAATATGGAATTCACCTGGGCCCGTTATGAACGTAGTACATCTCTATGGACCTCGATGGTTTCTACGCAGCATACGTATACGCATTCACACATGCATTTACTCACACTCAGCAGTGGAGGTCTTATAAGTGTAAAGGGTGAGATGGCTCTTCTCAGCCCTTTGGGATTTGGATGCCTACCGACTGTTGGGGAAAGAACTGGCTCGGGGCAATGAGACTCTTTCCTCTGTTACCAGTAGACCCTCATTCAATTCAGGTGGCTCTGCAGACATGGCCAAGACTTGGGTTATAAAGACCGAGCATGGACCTTCCCATCAGGGTTGGAATTTGGAGACATAAATGTCACCCAAGTGCCCTTTAAGCCTTTGGAATTGGGGAGTCTGGGGGAGGTGGAGAGAGAATTCAGAGCGGAGTAGATTTCTGCTTCTGTTCCTAGAAAAGCTGGAAATCGTTTGAGCGCCCCCGGGCTGGGTGCAGGCACCAGCCTCGAGGTACAAATGGTGAGATCTGTTAACTCTGCAGGGAACTGCTCAGGTTGGTTGACCTGATGGGTAAGGTTCACTGAGGAGGAGGGGCTGGAGAAATGGGAAGAGAGTTCTCATTCTCCAGTGGCTGCTCCCTTTCTTGCTGCGGCAGGAAGCTTGGAAGCAGAGGATAAAGGATGTGGGTGGGTGGGAGGGACGAAGGAAGGAAAAACACAAACACTAGAAGTGCTTTTCAACCCTAGTCTTGCGTTGGGATCATCCGGGCTTTTAAAACCACCTGCTCCCAGGCTCTATCCCCAGATGCTGCTGTAATGAGTTGGGGAGGGGACCAGGTATGGATGCTCCTCAGGCATCTCTAGTGTGCATGTGGCATTCAGAAAGTGGCACCAGAGCAGAAAAGTAAGTCTAGTTCTGAGGTGGCCAGGCTGCAGATGACTGGCCACCCCCACCTGCGCACACAGAGCGGGAAAGCAGGGCTGTTACAAAGGGGAGGAGATGGTGGGATGCTAGGAGCTTGTATGTGGACGGTTGAGCCTCTGCTGATTTGTGTGGCTTTGTGACCTCACTAGCTGGTGGTTTCAGGTCCCATTTCTGGCTGAAAATCTAGTTGGGGGGAAAGTGTTTGGGCACAGAGAGAGTTCCCCTCCCCCCGCCCTGCTTTCTGTGGCTTCAGAGAGGAGTAACTCACTGTGCTCTATGAGGCCAAGAAGACAAATTCTGGGGCTGGATGCTTCAAAGGTGGGAGTGGTTTTTCTGCTGTATAACAAATAACATATTTCATAATTCAATCAACCAGTAAGCAAGCCGATCAATAAACCAACAAATAAAACAATGCACACCATTTTTGCCCTCCGAGGGTGGTTCTCCCCTCACCCCACTGATCCTGCTGACATACACTTTGCCCTTGGTCACCTGAAAACACCCAGCCTGGTGGTGCAGGGGAAGCAGGACTGCTTTGGCCCTGGCTCCAAGGGTCAGAGAAATCTCGAGAGAGTATCAACTTTGGCCACCCATGTGGAGACGGGAGGAAAAAGGGAGATACACATTCCTGCTGTTTCCCACCCAAAAGTGTAGGGAGGGAAGGTGGAGTTTGAGAACCAAGGCTGAGCCATTTTAGGTGTCTAGGTCCAGGCTGACCAGCTCTTCTCCCTGGGCAGCTTCAACTTCAGGGTTGGGGATGGACTTGAGATCTGGATGGACCCAATCCTGCCACACAAAACGATACAGCCCGTGAAGCTCCCACTTGAGCACAGCCTGCTGAGAGCCAAGCAGCCAGCTCAGCCAGTCCATGGGGAGCACTGCATGGCATATGGTGGGGCAGAAGGGGGTACAGGTCACGGGATGGGAGGGTGGCAAGGAGACACATGGGATGGCATTCGTTTTAATGGGAAATCAGCTGTCCAGGTCTTCAGCTTTTAGAGCCACCAGCCATGGCTCCTTTCCTCCTCTTTAGTCTCTGCCATGTGGTTCTGCTTGATGGACGTGCCTTGTCCTACTAGGTAACCTGTATGTGGACACAAAAACATGTAAATAAAATGGGCATTAAGACAGTGACTAAAGAATGTCATTCCTTATAAGTCGATGTTTATAATCGAGGCCTTATAAATAGATTTTAAGGGGACAATGACCCTGAAATTCGATGCAAAATTATTGGGACTTATTTACTTATGTATTTCTCTGCAGAGATGGTCTATGGCATTTATGCGGGTCTTGAAAAATGATTAAAAACGAAAACAATATTAAAGGATTCCAGATCAGCCATCGGCGTAACCACTGTCAAGGCATAAAGGGATCTAAAGAAATGGTTGGGAATTCCAGGGCCCCACCCCATGGCCTTGTTTTTCAGCCTCTGAACGCACAGGAGGATTCATCAGGACCCCGTGGCTTACCCCGTATTCCTCCCGTGCACGGGCGCACACTTCAGCTGCACTAAAACTTCTTGAGTGTAGGTCTACCCTACTCGAAGTTGGCAATCAGTTTTTCTTTAAAGAAAAAAACAACTGGCTGCCACTATTTTTGTGTGGGGGTGGGTATTTCTATCTATTGCTTTATATAATAGTTGAGGTCCCAAAGCAGAAGTGGGTGAACTAAGTCTTTCGAATAAAGAGAATAGTTTTAAATGCATGGAAGGAGTTGCTCCAAGGTAAACCCAAGCACCAGGCATCCTCCC
Organism: Prionailurus viverrinus; assembly: GCF_022837055.1. NCBI lineage: Eukaryota > Metazoa > Chordata > Mammalia > Carnivora > Felidae > Prionailurus > Prionailurus viverrinus. The sequence continues at coordinate 57,491,520 of NC_062577.1, read as the reverse complement.
CTTTCTTCCCTGAATGGCAGAACAAGTTTTTATGATAACAGATGAACAAACACTGTTGCATTTTCAGAGTGTATGCATGGTTTCAATTTCAGGAAGAAAACAAACCTGAAATTCTTACATAGACTATTGTCAAATAAACTTGTTCCAATTGTTTGAAGTTTGCAAACGACCTCATCATGCATACAAATGGGGGGACTTAATAGCCTACAAAGCCATTCTAGAAATGGTTCCTCCATAAACCCTATACTCTGAAAGAACTGCCATGCTCTAGTGTCGGCGAATGCCAGTTCCCCTTCCTGCAATAAGCGAATGGTCAGAGGCACTTGATGTGCCAGCCCTTGATGTCTTGCATGGGACAGAATGTCAGGTATGGTGGGTGATGGAGGAGGATGGGGCACCATGTGGGCTCATGCAGAAGCCTTGCCACAACCTCTGAGTCTGTCCGCTGCTCATGGACCATACTGGAGAGATTCCTGTGTGCAAAAGTCACATCATTGGGACGACTGCTTTTATGACCATTATAGTCATTATTATAATATTCATATTATGTTAATTGTATTGAATTTGCGATACAGTAAGGGTGACTTTGGCTTAACATAGTTTTTGTACAGGAAATATTTTAGCTGCATGGTTGAGCTTTGTCTCTCTGTTTCCCCAAGGCAAGGCACAGGAAGCTCAGGGCTCTCTGCCAATGTGTTCTCACAAGCTGAAAAACGTTGAGGGGGGTGACTATGGCACTGAGAACAGGCCTTCTTCCCTTTTCACAGATGGAAAAGTGAGGGTGCCCTGCATGTGACCTGCATAATAACAAAGTCAATTCAAAAGTATGCCTCGGAGGTCTGAGGTCCCCTAGTCCGTGAGCCCCTGCTGAGCCTTTGAAAGAGGGAGCTGGCTTGGGAAATGCCTCCTCCTTTCCTGAAGAGGACAACAGACAAGTCGCTCTGTGGTGCGGGAGGTTTGGAATCTGAGTTTAGAGCTGCTTATTCTCTCCCTATTTCCTTTCTGATGAAGGTGCCCAAAGAAGGCGTTTTCCTTTGTTTGATTTTGTGAGTGACTCTTGGGAGCAGGTGTTTTTATTTTTGGTGTTTTCAGAAGACCCATGAAACTCTTCAGGTGAGACGGTGGACGAGTCTTAGTCCCTGATGCGTGTGTGTGAGTGTGCACGCGCACACTTGTGTGTGCGTGCGTAGACGCATGCGCACTGTACGCGAAGAGAGAACGTGGTGTAGCGCCCGGGTCCCTGTTCATCTGATATGCATATGCGGAGTCCTTCTTTCTTGTCTAATTAATTAGAAGTAATAGCTTTCTATGGTTTCTGGTACGTGAGGGAGTGAAGTGGGAAATAATTTAATTGGCTGTCTTGCTTTCAAAGCCCAGTTTAATGAAATAGTTCTCAGCCTGAAGCGCATGTATTATCCTTCCTGTTATTTTTCCAATTAACATCTCATTGCATCATGTCTGCGAGGAATATTCGAATTGGTTTGAAGGGTGAGGGTGAAGGGACAAGAGCAGATGGAGACAGAACCAGCGGTTTCTTCCCCCACCAGTGCCTGCGTGTGTATGGATGCGGCTGGAGGGCTTCCCCCAGTGCCTTTCCTTGGAAGAGATGAGACGACTTGACAGAATGCTGCCTTGTCACCTCACCCACCCTCACCAAGTCCTGGGGCCGGAAAGGCAGCTTCCCCTCGCGGGCAGACTAGGGGGCCCCTTGTTAAACTTCTGGGGTTACTTGTGGGGTTCCCAAAGGGGGACAATGAGTGCGCCCAGAGCCTTCTGCGAGCATCGTCTCCCTCTGGGCTCTGTTCCTCCTGACGCACAGTACACGCTCTGTATAAATACTTGCTGGAAGAATGGGTATCCAGAGGGATCTCACGGTAGCCGCCCTCACCCACCCTTCCTGGGAAGAAAACCACGCGTAGAAGGTGGCAGAGAGCAGGGCTGGGACCCAGGCGAGACAAGCCAGGTGTCCAGAGTGGACACTGGCGGGAGGGGGGGGGAGGGGGTTCACTCGCACCAAGCGCAGTGCTGGTCTTTGCACAAACTGGCATTAAGGGCCTTCTGAGATTTTGCACCCTGGGCACTTTGGTTGGTTCCCCTGCATCCCTGGCCTGGCCTGAGGCAAAGCATTCTGTCTTCCTTCCTGTCTCCTGCCTGTTCCCAGAGACACTGGGCCTCAGCTGGCCTGAGACCAGCCCCCCGTGCAGCCGTCTTGTCGTTTGAATGTGTCACGCGCACTGTCAGAGCCCCTCCCGGTCCCCAGGGAGGTCCAGGGGCAGCTGGGGCCCTTGTTGCTGTAATTCTGGCATCTGTTTTCCCTTCTCTCGGGCTTTCTGACCCAGGACACAGCGGTTTTAAGGACTGAGCCACGTTTTCTGGGTTAGCCAAGAACCAATGGGAGCCCGGAGGCAGAGGAGAGGCTCCTGTGTGTGGCCGTGTGGCCCGCCGCCCAGCGGTCTGGTTTCATATTTATCTTGGTGAGAGGAGCTAGCGGGCTCTCTTCTGGACCACTCCCCAGCTGGACAAAATGACCTCTCTTCAGCCTGTGGCGGTGGGCCCAGCTGGGAGGGGGGCACAGTGATTTGTGGGGACAGGGCACCTTGGGCAGCAGTCCTGAGGCAAGCTGTGTGGCTGGTCCAGGTGGGGCCGTGTGCGATGGGGCCACAGCAGGCAGGGGGGGCAGAGAGAGGGGCCATGACCAAATATGCCTGCAGTGTGGTGGGACAGCCTGGGGGGGGGGGCGGGGATGGTGCAGCATTTGAAGAAGTATTTTCTCCTTCTATGAGTACTTTGAGGGTCAAATCTGTAATTCGACCTGCAAACTGTGGAGTCCCGGCCAAGATCTGTGGCATCAGAAACTGTGTAGAGACAGGCCAGTGGGAGATTCCCCCGCCCCAACACACACACTATAGATATATAATTATATATAACATATATCATTATTTTCCCCCTCTGTATTAGTGGAAACCCACAAAAAGGTGTGTGTGCGTGTGTGTGCGTGTGTGTGTGTGTAAAATTATTATTATTATTTTCTGCCTCTGTATCTCTTGCCTGAGTTCATGACAAAAACAACGCAGCTGTCCCTGGCTGGCTTCTCTAGGCGGCTTAGGTGGCAAAGTGTGCTGGGATTTCAAGTCTGGCCCAGATCTGATATTCAGCCTCCTTTTCTTACCAAAGGCTTCTTGGAGTTGCAGCTACTTAGAGTTGCAGCTACAAACTCTGCCCAGAGCTGCTTTCTACACGGCTACACAGTGGTGTCCTTTCCTTTCTTGACTGCCAGGGTCCAGGTCTCTGCAGCAAAGCGTCTGAGGACAGGGGGAGCTCAAAGCCCACCACCCTCCACTGAGCCAGGCTTACTTGGCAGGGAGCCTGGGTTTCCCTGAAATGGGAAAATGGGCTTCCAAGTAGATAGAACTTAATGAAGATCCTGCAACAAGCACTGGGCCCCGTGATTCTACTGATGTGACAATAAGCTTACATCAGGAAGCACGTGAGACATTTTGGAGTGTTTCCAGACATCATCCCACTGTCCTTCCTGACTTGTGATGTCGGCTGATTGTATTCGTGGCTCAGTTAACAGAGGAGGAAACTGAAGCCTGGGTGAATGAAATGATTTGCTCAAGGGCTATTTCACCAGCTGAATCTCAAGTCATGCTGAGGTCCTGGGCTCTGGCCTCCAACCTCAGAGCACCCAGACGAACCTCCCTAATCACCTGAAGGCACAGAGCCTGGGAGAGTTGAACCCAGACTCCTCAGGAGAGCTGATCTGTCTTGTCAAACTGGATCCAGGCATCAATCAGGGCAACTCTGCAAAGACTCCCTCCCCTTGTTAGTCAGTCCTGCCCGAGGAATAGCAGTGGCCAGAGAAGCAGAGAACACTGCTTGTGTTTAATGAGGGAGAGAAGTTTCCGTGGAAATGGAGTGAAGGTGTGGAGTCAGAAGACTGAAGCTCAAAGTCCTCAGAGCATGACTCATATTAAGGACCTTGGACAGCTCACATGACCTTTCTCCTCAACTCCCTCATCTGCAAAATGGGGTTATAAAGCAGATCTTATAGGGTTGTTGAGACTAAACGACACAATCTTTGGGTCCGTGCTGTGTAAACTGTAGCATACTAATCAAACGGGAGTCATTGTTGTTAATAATCATAAAGACAGAAAGATAAGGCCAGTCCTCAGATTTCCTATCTTCAACAGAGATGTTTTTTACTCTATGTAAAGGACCGTAAAAGCCCTTTGTAAACTGTGAAGCCATGTACACCTCAGAGGAATTGTTAGCGGGACTGAGGTCAGTGGTACGATCCATTATGGGAGGGAGCACAGCTGACCGAGGAGGGCAATGGCACTCACCTCCCCAGATGCGTTCCCATAAAAGTGTTGGAGGAACAGCCCAATAACCTTGCCACTGAGCTGGCAACTCTCCTGAAGGTCTTCCATAGGCAGATGTCCTACCAGGGAAACTGGAACCAGATGTACTCAAGATCTCAAAAGAAATTAATGGCAATAAGACTCTGGGGTAAAAATATCTTTGTGCACCGAGCTTGCTCACTCAGCTCCCTTTCTATCTGAGGATCATTTAGGCTTAATTATAGAGTTCAGGCGTTCACTGGGTTTTTGATTAATTTTCTTTTCAGCTCGAGGAGCGTGTGAGTGTAGTGGGTCTGTGTGTGTGTGTGTGTTTACATCTTTCTTTGCAACTCAGTCGGGAGCTGGCTCTGGTAATGTTTAATTGTGCCCTCCATTCTAACAAGATCGTCCAATGTGCCAACCGGAGCTCGGAAAGCCATTGTCTCCGCTGCCTCCACCCCACGGGCTGTTCCTGCCGTGTTGAGGGATGGTGGGTGGCAGGCCCTTGCTCAGCTGGGACCCTTACTGCAGGATGCCTGCTTTCCTCCTCCTTTTGTGCTTATGGTGTTTAAGGGGTTCTGGGACCAGGAGAGCAGATTTCCTCCTCTACTAATTACCAGTGCCGTGCCGAGAGCTACCGACTGACAGCCAGCTCACCCACACTGCAGCCCCTGACAGGCATTTTTCTGGGCCAATCTCCCTGGAGATTACAAGGTTCTCTGCATTAGAAAACAGTGTTAGTTCTCTGATTTTTAATACATCCACTTAGTAGGTGGTAGAGACTACATGACTGTGGGTGAAAGTGACTTGCTTTCTCCTTTGCTTCCTTGTCTTTTGTGCCCTCCAGGCAGGGAACATCTGGGGAGGCCGCGCAGGAGTGTCCTAGCATGGGATTTGGAGCCCAATGGCCCAGTTCAAACCCCAGATCCTGACATTTTCTGTTTGTTTGCCTATGGATGAGTCACTTAACCCCTCTGGATCTCAATGGATTTTCTGTAAAATAGGGATAATAATACCAACAACAATATTGCACTCCTCCTAAGACTATCTGGGGATGAGAAAACGCATGTGGAAGCCTTTGGTAAAATACTCTACAAATCATAATTCTTTTATTTTACTGCTCAGAATTGTTGCTTAGAACATGATTTTGACCTCTGAGATATCATTCCTAGTACCAGAGACAGAGAGTTATTAAAGGCCCATGGAATGGTAGGTGGAGTGAGGACCAGCCTCCAGCCTTCTCATGTGCTGTGCACTAAAGCACTGACCTGGGAATATAAAATCCATGCTGCAAAGGGCCCAGATTAAGAGCTCAATCTTGAAACAGCTGTCATGGATAAAAGGGAATCTGGAACATTCAGTTTTTGACATAACTGTAATGAAGATTTCACCCTATTTTTTAAAGGATGAATTTAATGGTCTCTAGTGCTACAAAGGTAAATGGTTCAGGGATGGAAACGAGGAGAGGACTGTGGGTGTCAGGTAAGTGTGACCATGCTGTGCTATGAGATTTAGGGGACCCAGGCTCTTCTCTTGGCTCTGCTGCTAATTAGGTCTCTGACCCTGAATAGATGAGCTAATTTAACTCTCAGTTTCCGTGAGATTGTGGAAGAAAGGATCTCAAAGGTGACTACATTTAAGATCTATGACCTGACAAAACAGTCTTTTCCACATGGGAATCAAAAACTCTGGTGTCACCAGAAACCATTGCGTATGTGTGTGTTCGGAATCCAAGTATAGTCCTGACACCTCCCGACTAAAACCTGATCAAAGCACTGAGTGAACTTCTCTAAACTGACAGCATCTGGTATCAGACCCAGGGAGTCTCAGGGGAAGAAAAGCCGGGTGGGAAGATGTGACCCCAGTAGAGATTTCAAGGTGAATTCTCTCTTGTTGGAGAGCCTTTCATTTGACAATATCCTGACTAAGCTGAAAGGTAATGATCTAAGGATCAGAGAAAGAGAAGGGATTGTTTCCTTGTAAAACCACTATAACTTTAAAATAATTGGCTGCAGGGCAATGGAGCATTCTGCCAGGCTCATTCCAGAACCAAGAGACCCAACTGCAGAGCTTGCAATGGTATCACCAACAATAATCATAATGTACATTTGCCCAAGGGCTTTTAAATTTTATAAGCACTTTCCCCTCTATTTTTCTCATTTTGGTATTACATAATTTTCCAGAAAACTGGCCAGGTCATTTCTTTTCAAACTCTGAAAAGTGTGAATTTTCAGCAAGAGCAAGTCTAGTTAAGTATGCTACCCTTGGCTTTATACAGCTATGCCCTTGAAAAAGTTACATTATATGTAAACCTGATTGTGGAAGTCATCTTGTTTTAATGGATGGGCAAGGGGAATTTAAAAACAGAAACTTTGTATAGGATCTTGTAATTAAGTGATCATTTTTACCAGCTGTTTGGTACAATGTTGGTTTTTTTAAATATTAGGTTTTCTTAGGATAGGGCCATGTGGGTTAGATTCTAGGATCAGTGTCTTAGCATCCCATAAGGTTGACATCTAATTCATTTAGAGGGAAAAGTTGTTTTGAACATCAGAGTGAAAAATAAGCAGCTTTATTTCAGCCATGGTGTTCTTTGGAGCTCCCTTAAAAAACAAGGAAGCATGGGAAGGACAGACATAACAGCTGAATTATTTTTAAATGGAATGTCTCCAGGTCTCCTGTGAGTCACTGATGTGTCATTAATGTGCTGTTATAAATAGCTCAGCTTGCCATCAATAACTAATCTATAAGACAGTAGCTGGTGGTTGGGGTGTGAGGTTAACACTACATGATTTCAAGTGGATCTGTTAACCCTCTCTTGTAAATAAGCACCATCCCCTGAGACTAGAACCTGAAAGAAATTAGACTTAATTGCATTTTTAATAAAAATAATTTAAAAAGTCCTCTTGCTTTTCCTTCTCCATTCCTAGACCCTGGGAGAAGATCTCATTGGAGCCAACCATAGGACTGTAATAATTACTCTGACCCTCAACTCTTTCACCTCTGAAATTAGGCTGCCTGTATCCATCCATAAAATCCACAATGACACTGTGGCAGTTTTATAATTATTTTGCTTGGGGGATTTGGGTGATGGAAGCTAGAAGAGCTGGAAAAATTCTTACTGTAAAGACTAGAAACTCTTTAAAATGTTTGAGATTGGCCTAGCTAAAGGAAATATGGTCTCTCATCCTTGATGGTTGGATCTCAGCCATAGAGTCTTGCTTAATGTGAGCAGCTCATATTTTCATTAAAGAGCTCTGAAGTTAAGCATTATGAAGCACTTTCTCACAAATGCTCATGCAGTTAAAGTTGAGCTTCTGTGAAATTGAGCTAAAATAAACATATATAGATAAAAAGCGTATGTACTGGGCTACAAGTATATAGGTAGGCACTGCTGGCAAATGTGTTAGTTATGCTGTCTCCATCCTGACGTGTATGTTTGAATGCGTGCATGTGTATACATATGTGCATTCTGTATGTTCACATCATTCAGAAACTAAAAAGAAAAAAAAAACAAAAGGAATGAAAATAGTATTCTTATTTGTTAAAATGTTCTTGAAATTCTACATGGATTCCATGGTTTAGAAACAATGATCTTTTTGTAAATTTAGGGCTGGAAACGGGGAACAGAATAGGCAGCTGTAAACAAAATTGCAATTAAGGTTTCACTAAAAACATGGCAAAGGCCCCAAATATCATAGCTACTGTAGAATACAGGAACTATCTATCCAAATATTGTGATTAAGGAATACTCTGAACGATCAGATTTTGGAAAGAAGTGGGTAGATGGAACCATTGAGAGTCTCCATCTGTCTGTGCACATCAGGACCTTGGACAGTTCCAAGGAGGCTCTCCAGAAGGGAGCCCATATCACTCTAGCTCTCGTTTTTTTTTTTTTTTTTTAAGTGTGCCTTTCATTCCACTGAGTATGTTGAAGAGCTGATGGCCTACCAATAAATTCACAGGTATTAATTTGTAATAACAACTTATTTCTTTCTCTCCCCATTCTCTTCGCCACCTGACTTTCATTCCACCCCCATCCCCAGCACCCTCCAGTCAGACAGTGGGACTGTCTGTCTTACAAACACCTGGTGTGGATGTTTTCACTCCCACTTCTAATTGGTTGGGAAGCAGCATTTGCCACAGGCACTGTTTAATTTTGTTTCCATCCCCTGCATCTCGCAGGAAAGCAATGGTCAATAGTTCAGGTAAAAGAATCATCCTGGTCAGCTCCAAAATATGGCTACTTGCATGGTAATCACAGCAAGTCTGTCAAATCAGCGATTTCTTTATTCCTAAAAGGAAGGGAATTTTCCTAAGGATTATGGTTCTACCACCCAAGAAGCAGCCCTACTCTTCACAAGTGGCTGCAAAGGCTGGCAAACCGAGAGGTCTGCTTTGGCTCAGAAAACTCAGTTTGGCTCCTGCCACCCTGGCAGCCTCACTGCGTGTCTCAGCGTCATGTGCTCCACACACAGTCAGGCCAGTCTGCTTCTACTTAGGAGGGATCACAACCAGAGGTGGCCCTCGTTTGGGTCTCCACATGAGGACCTGGGCATCGTTGGCATTGGGTTTCACTAGTGCATTAGGGGGGATGGGCTCCATCCGGCTCAGGATCCGGGGCTGCTCCTGCTGAGTCCTGCCCACTAGCCGGGCCCGTTGCCCCAAGAGCTGAAGAGGGTCCACCTCAATGTCCACCCTCATCCTCCACTTGATGGTCTGCAGAATGATCTTCTCCTTCGTGGTGGTGTTCATGGCCACCAGCCAGGTAGTGAAACTTTGGTCCCTCTTGATCCTTGTGAGCAGTGGCACATTGCTGTCACTCACTGGCACTGCCCACGTCACACTTGGGTAGAAGTTGTCATTCATGCTGACGGAGAACCTGGAGATCTTGTTGGTGGGACCAACCAGGGTCACAGTTTCTGTGGTGTTCCCGTACCAAGGGTAGCTCACCCCATCTGAGTCACTGATGGCTTTTACTCTCCCTTCCCTCAAGTCAGGTAGTTCCCAGCTTGACCTGGCAAAGCAGAAGAGATGCACAAGAAAAGAAGAGGCTGTATGAATTTTTCAAAAGATGGAGAGGTGCCCAACACTTACTAACACAGTCAACTTGGTCAAAATGGGAAGCTCAGAGGGGAATTCAGGTCAGAAAGTTCTATGCTGTGCTGCTTTGGGATGAGATAGGGACAAATCGAAATAACACAAAGATTAAAAAAAAATACCAAAAAGTTAAATAAAATCATAGCTGGTTTAACTGGCAACGGGAAGCTCAAAGAGGCATTTGTGAGCCCCACAAAGAGGTATCAACCACTTGGGATGGTGGAATTGTAATCAGCTATTTAGAGTCATTCCATTGCAAGAACAACTTTCTTGGGAAGTATGAGTGTGTGCAAGGTTTGTTGGTTGGGAAGAAGTGGTTACGGTACTTGAAAGGAAGCATCAGGTGGAAAGGAGGGCAAAAGGAGGCAGAGTTAAGGGTTACACAAATTTCCCAGAAAATCACAGTCTTAGAATTTCTACTCAACAAAGAGCGTTGCTTAAATTCCAATCATTGGCCAATCCAGCACTTGGAAAACAGACATAGAAACTGACACACAAGGAGATAATGGTCACCTTCTGGAAACCACCTCAAAGCAAATGTGCTGTAGGCTGGCATACATAGTCTCTAAAGTGCTATTGTCCCATTGACTTCAGGTCCAGACTGGAAGTCTAATTGCTAATTTTATTTTATTTTTTTAAAGATTATTTTAATGTTCATTTATGTTTGAGAGAGAGAGAGAAAGAGAGAGCGAGCCAGGGAGAGAGAGTGCAAGAACGGGAGGCGTAGAGAGAAAGGGAGGCAGAGAATCCCAAGCAGCCTTCACGTTGCCATGCAGAGCCCAATGTGGGGCCCAGACCCACGGGTCATGAGATCATGACCTGAGCTGAAACCAAGAGTCAGATGCTCAACTGGTTGGGCCACCCAGGCACCCCATTAATTGCTTAGTTTAGCGAACCTGCCATTCTGGGCACGTTGCTACTTCTCTTGGGTACCCCTGACTTTAGCCCATGTCTCTTCCCCCAGCTCATCATCATCATCATCACCACTGCCGTCATTGTCACAGCTGATACTTATTGATTGCTGCTCTATTTCAACCACTGTGCTAAGTACTTTAACTATGTTATCTCAGTTAATGCTCAAAATATCCCACAAGATGAATGAACTTTTATTTCCATTTTACACATGAGAAGATAGAGGTTTAAAGATGTTAAGGCCCATAATGTGGGTTCTACAGATTGTAAGAGGTGGAGTTAGGCGTTATTTGACTCCAGACTTTGTGCTTTTGACCACTATACCATATCACTTCCCCAAGTACCCTTACATGGTTCTGGAGAAAGTCAGAGTGGAGGGGACTCTGGCTGTCCATCTGCTTGCAGCTCCCAGAGCAGCCACCGGGAGCTGGATTGAATCCAAACAGAAGCAGAAATTAAGTCGGCAGAGCCTGAGTGTGCATTCTCCATATATCCACTGCTGGGACTAGGAATGATTCTTAGTAATATGAGAAGATTTTTTTTTTTTTAGTGAAAGGTAGAGGGAGAGAGAATTTAAAAAAATTTTTTTAATGTTTATTTTTGAGAGAGAGAGACAGAATGCAAGTCGGGGAGGGGCAGAGAAAGAGGGGGATACAGAACCCGAAGCAGACTCCAGGCTTTGAGCTATCAGCACAGAGCCAGACGTGGGGCTCGAACTCACAAACCGCAAGATTAAGACCTGAGCCGAAGTTGGATGCTTAACCAACTTAACCAACCAACCACCCAGGCACCCCTAGAAACAGAATCTTAAGCAGGCTCAATGCTCAGTGAGGAGTCTGACACAGGGCTTGATCCCACAACCCTGGGATCATGACCTGAGCCAAAACCAAGAGTTAGATGCTCAAACCACTGAGCCACCCAGGAGCCCCAGAAGAATGTAATAATTAAAGAAATAAAAGAGATGCTCCATTCATAAGCTAAGTTCTTCCTCTTATGAAGTGACAGAAGATCCTACAGGGCTTTATACAAATGGCTTAAGAGAGAGCTCCACTGTCAAGTTGATGCTGAAATGTCTCAGCATCTTTTACTGTCACGCAGGGACATTGAGACACTAACTACTGCCTCTGGCTGGCCTCCACAGCACTTCCAGTGTGGCTTCCTGGAGAGGAAGTGAGCGCACAGCTGCAAGAACCTTTTCTCTTGTCTGCGTGCCCTTGGTAGCTGCCGGGAGTAACTGCAGTGTATCATGATTGGCAGAAATGAAGAAGAAGAAATGACCTCAAATAGAAAGTCAGAGAGATACCGTTTTGCTGCACATGCTGGTTGTAGCTGAGCCAAGGAGTAGCTCACCGAAAATGCTGTGGCCATTTCTTACTGTACAAAAGGGAGTGTTATTTGAGCAGGACATATTCATATATAGGCCAGAGGTCAGGTGAAGCCCAATCTGCTTATTGGGTTTATGAAATGGCCAGACTGGAGTCAGCTTCTTGCCTCCAGCCAAAGTGTGGAGACAGTTAAGTCACCAGGCATTTACTTCCTGTGTTGCCTCAACTCTGATCTCCGTTTAGGTTACAGTGACGAGACCTGTTTGGGGTTGTTTTGTGGGACTAGAGGACAAGTATTCTCAGCAGTGTAAAACTGTACTTAGACACTGTGCCAACTGTGGCACATTGGCTGGGGAATTTGGTTTTTGATTCTGTTATAACACTGTCCTTTTAAAGACTGGCTATCTTGCTGGTTGATTAAGAGACTTTGTCTATAGTGTCTTCACAGTTCCTATTTTTGCCCCCAACTTCCTGTCCAGAGCTACATGAACAGACTTAAGGCCAGGGTCTAGAGGTCAGTCAAGTGAGAAATTTACAAAGCTTAATTTGGTCCCAGATGTTCCGCAAACAGAGATAACATAATAAGGCTCTACTCTTGTGTCTGTCTTGGGAGAGAAGGAAGACACCCTTTTCTTGGAAGATTCTGTGGAATAGAGAAACAAGCTTCTTATTCATCACATGGAAACAAAGGGACATGGCTGAGTTTAGCCAATGGGTGCAGTGACCTTGGGAGGCTACATACCCCATCCATCCACATTGCTGTGACTTTGGCCACTGTTCTATTGGAAATCCTTTGGGTCTGAGGCATGTTGTCTCCCACAGCCCCAGGGAGGGTTTGATTTTGGAAATAGCCAAAATTCACTATGACTTAAATCTAGTGAATAGGGAGTAGGTTTCTTTTCCAAAAATATCATAGTTTTATTTCTTTTATGAAAAATAGGTACTAATGCACATTCTAAGGTAGTGGCTTTTTTTTCCTCCAAAGAGTTATGCCTATACAATGCATGATTGGTTTATGTAGCTGATAAACCAGTTTGATAATGGTTTTCAAAGAAGTCCCTGATGAATTTCAGGAGTGATAGTACCGTGGAGTCACTCTCTCTTTTAGAGAACTACTTTAAATGAATGCTTGAGGCGCTTCAAATTCTACATGGTCAAAGTGAACTCACCACCTCTAGCATACACTTGGCCCCTTCTCCCATCTCTGCTGCAGCGGGTGACCCACTACTCACCCAGTCTTCGAGGCCAGAAATAAGGGCCATCTTCCTATGCTCTTTCCTAGACTGTCTCAGCTACTGCATCACTGCATCCTGTGAATTTTGCTCCATACGTGATGTTTGAATTTATCTCCTTTTCTCCAGTTCTCACTGCCGTCATTTAATTCACACCCTTAGCATCTCCCACCTGGTCTACTGATAAGGGGCCACAGCTGGGCCTCTCTGCATTCAACCCCAATCCCTTTCAAATTCATCTTTTAGCTGCATTGGTGTTCCCACATGCAGACATGATTCTGTCCTTTCTACACCCTTCGAAGTTTCCTCTGAATGGGCATCAATGGCATCATCTACATGGTAAGATTCACGTTTCTTAATATATGGCTCTCCATGGTCTGGCCTTCCCACCCTAACATGCCATGCTGTTCTTCCCCTCTTCCTTTTGCTCATGCCGTGCCCGCTGCCTGAAGCTCTCTCTCCCCTGCTAAAGTCCCACTGGACCTAAGTACTCTTTTTTGAGAATCATTACATGCATCACCTCCTCCAGGAAGCCTTCTCTTCCAAGCTCTCCTGGATATATCCAGCTCTTTACAGGTCCCAGTTTATATTATAATTGTTTGTTTATGTGTCTGCTTTCTCCATTAGATTATGCTTTCCTTGAGGCTTGGGATTGTGACTTATTTTTGGATCATTAGTATTTAGCACATTGTTGGCAGATAGTAGATCTTAATACATTTTTGTCAAAGGAATATTTTATTTAAATCATTTTCATGCTTGTCTTATATACAGCTTGTATATAACAAAGTGTTTTATCACAGTTTTATACTTTATATTTTCCCTCACCGTTAAAAAAACTATTATGTACCATTTACGTATTCCATTATTACAATTGCACCATGTTTAACACCATGTTTATCCTTGAAGGGGAGGCAGATAAGCCACACACAAATAAAATGAATGAACTGGTGACTACAAATGTATTTAGTGACTGTTGATGCCATAATATACCTACATACAAAAATTAATGACACAGACTTGGAGTGATACAGGAAGTCAGAAACATGGACATCCATGCAGGCTATAGGGGGAGGGTTTGGGGAGGAAATGGAATTTGAGCTGTGAGGAACAAAGAAGGGCACACCTTGGCGGGAGTTTCTGTCATGGACAAATGTGTGGCATTAAGCATGAACATGGAGTGTCCAGGAACCAGAGGGACCACCTGGGAAGAGTGGAGGCAAGGCTGGTTGGGCAAGGCAATGTCAGTCTGGGAGGAAGTGCCTTTAATAATGGGCTTGAGCACTGGGCTTCATCCCAGGGGTGGTGGGAATTTTCAGCGAGAGATGATGAGCCAGGAAGAAAGGTGATGTATGAAGAATTAGAGAACCAAAGGGAGGGAACTCCGGAGCTTTTGCAACATTCTAGGTGATCTTTAGTGAAGCTTTCATCTAGGCTGGTGGCTGAGAATGGAGAGGAAGGGCCACATATAAGAGACACTGCAAAGGTAGATCTACTGTGGCTTGGCAACTGATTGCCTCTCAGAGACAAAAGAGGGAATAAAGTAAAACATTCACTCAAACAATTATTCAGAAGAGCCAAGCACAGTTGACTGGTGTGTGTGTGTGTGTGTGTAAAATAATTCTCAGAAGTAACAAGGTGTGGCCTCACTGTGGCTGACATGCCACACCCATCTCCAGACCTGCCCACAGTGGAATTTCAGGGTGCAAAGCTCTCACTCTTCCATTAGGCAGGGAAGACAGAGTCATGTTTGTCTTTGTGTCTTTGCCCAGGACATGGTGGTTAGAACATGGAGCACACACACAACTCTCGTTTCTCCTTGTGTCTCACTAGCTCTTCCTCACCATCCTTTGCTGGTTCTGCTTCATGTCTCAACCTTCTACCTTCGGAGGGCCCCAGGTCTCAGTCTTTTGCACTCCTCTCTTTTCCATCTTGGTGAATCCAGTCTCATGGCTGTAAGTACCATCTACATGCTGACCACTTCCAAATTTCTATCTCCAGCCTGGATTGCTCTCCTGGGCTCCATATAATCCCTGACCCACCTGCCAACAACCCTGGAGTCACTCTTGACCACTCTCTCACCTTCCACTTACTAACTATTGGCAAATCCTGTTGATGTCGTCAATATCTATCTAGAATTCAACTCCTGCCCATCCATCACCTCCATCGCCACTACCCTGATCCAAGCTACAGCTGGCTCTCCTGGATTGCTGCACTAGCATCCTAAACTAGTCTGCTTGCTAATACTTCTGCTCTGCTGCTCTGGTCTATTTTCAACATGGTTGTCACAGTGGTCTTGTTAAACAAACGTGAAATTATGTCACTCCTCTGCCCAAAACGATTCCACGGCTCCTAAACTATTTAGGAAACGTCAATGTTCTTAAAAGGACCTAGGTGGCCCTGCATGATCTGGGTCTCCATTTCCTCTTGTATATCATTAACTTTTCTCTCCTTCTTGCCCATTCTGGCCTCTGTGCTGCTCACTGAGCATGCCAAGCAAACTCCCACATCATGGCCTTTGTACTCTTCATTTCATCTGAAGCATTCTTCCTTCAGGATCTGTAAGGTTTGCTCCCTTGCCTCCATCATTCCCGGCCCAAGCATCGTGTTCTCAGTGCCACCTTTCCCGTCAACCATATTTAAAATTGCAACTTCCCAACCCAGTGTTCTTCATCCTATGTCTCTGGTTTATTTTTCTCCACTGTCTAATATAATATATAACTTATTTCGCTTATGGTCTCCCAACTCCCCAAATGGAAGCCCAAAGTATGTCTTATGTTGTGTTCACTGCCATATCTCCAGTACCTAGAACAATGCCTGGCACATGGAAGGAGTTCAGAATTGGGGCCCCTGGGTGGCTCAGTCAGTTAAGCATCCAACTTCAGCTCAGGTCACGATCTCACAGTTTGTGGGTTCGAGCCCCGTGTTGGGCTCTGTGCAACAGCTCAGAGCATGGAGGCTGCCTCAGATTCTGTGTCTCTCTCTCTCTGCCCCTCTCCTTCTCACACTCTGCCTCTCAAAAAGAAATAAACATCAAAAAAAATTTTTAAAAAGGAGTTCAAAATTATTTGTTGAATAGCTAGGTATTGAAACAGTCTGAAGTGAAAGGTAGGAGGAGACTGAGTTTCAATTGGGACGCGATGCTTTTGTGGGGTTGCAAAGTTGGGTCTAGAGCTTAGGAGAAAGTCAGGGCTAGAGGTGTAAATCTGGCAACTGTCTGCATGGAGAGGGTCAGCTGACCTGACGGTGATATTGGGATCACTGGAGCTGAAGGAGATGCCTTAGGAGGCTCGTTCAGATGGCCAGAAGACAAAGAGGAAACTAAGAAGCAGAAGGACCAGCAAAAGGGGACGATGAACTTGCAAAGTCAAGAGAATTTCAGGAAGTCACCGGTGTTAAAAGCCACATGAACTGGAGAGAGTGGGGTTAAGAAAAAGACCATTAGATTTATTATCAAGACAGCGGTGAAGATATGCTGGTGGAGGCCTTTCGGTAAGGAGTTATGGGGGCCATGAACAAGCACAAGGGGAAAAAAAGAGAATTCAGGTAATTCCTTCAAGAAGTTGGGTACCAAAGTTGGAGAGTTGTCCGAGCAGAGGAACCGAAAGCAGGATTTCTGGAGCCAGGTTGCCTCGGCTTGCAAACTGAGTGCTACCACCTACTGGCTGTGTCAGTTAGATAAGTCACTTGCCTTCTTTATGCCAGTTTCCATCTCCAAGCTAGGCATAGTAATAGGACTCCCTTGATGCACTTGGTGTGAGCCTTAAATGAGATAATGAATGTGAGGCGTGTGGTCAGGCATGGGGCGCGAGTAAGTGAGATTTAAGTTCAGATATGAGTAAGGAAGCGAGACGCGGGAAGAGAGAGGGTTGGGAAAGAAGGAAACTCAACAGCCGTCAACCCTTCCAGCTGCAAACACTTGACAGTAAGCATGTGAGGCAGGGATTATTGTACCCTGGTCACACACAAGGAACAGAAGCTCAGAGTGAACTGTGCAAACTCCTCCTCCCGGGGAGGGCAGTGCCAGGCTTTGAAGTCAGGTCTTTCTGGCCCCAAACCCTGCTTTCTCTCCTTCACCATGCTTCTGGGAAAGCTCCTTAACCTTAACCTTCAATGAGTCCCCAATCTCATTTTTTTCTCTTTGAGGTCTTCTTGGTGGTGAGTGGAGAAAGCACTGATTTGGGTGTCAGTGCCAAAGTAACAGCTGGCTGGCCTCAGACAAGACACTCCTGTCGGCCTCAGGCTCCTCATGTGTAAAATGGGAAGGCAAATTAGCGAAGGAAAGTGACTCCAGGCAAGTTACATCTCGGAGCCGTTACAAGGATCACACAGAGCAATGCAGGTGAGCAGACGCTTTGGAAACTGTAACACACGAGACCCACATTAGTTATTATCTCAATTCCCCTCCTTCTCTTACAACCCTCTCCTCACGGGATAAACACAGTGTTTTCATTTTGGACAATCAGTCATTGACCCAAAGCGCACAGCTAATGGACTCGCCAATGGAGCTAATAATGAAAGCATCGATTATTGCAACCTTCATGCTTTCTGCAGCCCAGTTTTAGAAGAAAAAGGCAAATCTTCTTTAAACAAGCTCGTGCGAAGCATTTCATTCAAATAAGTGGCCCCTGGGTTGAGGTCCTGTTTCTACCTGGACCCAGCCAGTTCTCCCAGGGCCCACGAGGAGCAGAGCAACCTCCCCGAAGGAGCCCCTCTTTGCTCCCCCCACCCCCCCGAAGCCCCATGGTCACCAAGGAGATCGGGAGCCAGCAGCAGCATTCTTGAGGGCAGGGAGTGGGCAGGTATTCGGGGGGTACAGCTGACACTGATGTCCCCTGATTGATGGGTGGTTTCAAGGGTGTTTCAAGCTCCCAGGGAGGCTGTGAGATCCAGGATGATGCTGTCCCTCAGCCCAGGCGACAGGAGCTCCTGCCTGGCCCTCCACTTTAAGAGACCCACTCTGCTATCTTCTGGCTATGCCATTTCACATTGTGGGGCTAAGCGGACGTGTCCATCTGGAGCCAGTGCCCCTTCTTCTAGACCATGCTCTGGGTATCTGAGATCTCAGTATTCCCAGCCCATATGGCTCCACACTCGCCTCCAGGGTTGGTGCAAGGCCTTTTTCCTGGTCTGTCTTCTTAAGGGTAGTCTACTCCACCTGTGTGAGCCAAAGCATGGTTGTTTGTAGGGGGCATGTATGGAGTTTGGACAGGTGTGTTAGGTGGTTAGGTGTCTACATGCATATCCATGATGGCCCGTATCTCTCTATATGGTACAGAGCCAGGGTGGGAAGGAGAGTGGGGCCAGCTAGGGGCCGGCTCTTATCTTCTTATGCCTCTATACCCTAGCACAGAACTTGGAGGAGTCTGAGAATTCTAAATCTGAACCTCGCTTTCTACGTTGTTAGAAAGGTGTATCTGTCAAGGTAAGAGGACAGAAGCGATGTGATTTAGCACTGCCAGTCTGACTTACACCCTCAGCTTTCCGTATGTTGACTTAGAATTAAAACTACTATTTAGAAATATGGTATATAGGCCTTCGTTTGTGCTCCTACCTTGGATCCCACGAATACTGGGGACAGGTGGAGGTGGGAGATCTGGAGCCCCGTGGCTTTGGAACTCTGGACAGCTCTAATTCAAAATTTTCTTTTACTCACATCTGTTCAGCCTTAACATTTACAAAGTGCTCCCAGAAATAGCTCTGTACCCACTTCTTATATCGGTCTCATGAAGTGGGTACCATTCTACCTTCCGTTACACAATAGGGAACTTGCTCAGGGGTCACACAGCTAGCGATGGGCAGAGCTGAGTTGCGATTCCGGCATCTGATTCAAAATCACATGCTTTCCTCGCAATGATGCCCTGGTACCAAATTAGTGGTCCAAGCGTTCTGAAAAATAACGATAATAGTCATGGGTGATATCAGCTGACAGATGCCGCTGTCACCAATAGTGAAACATTTTTTACACAACTGCTAAACAGACACCCTCCGCCCTCCCCAGGTGCCTCCTCCCTAGCCATCCAGGTTCCTTCCCAGGGCCCCGGATCTCTCCGAAATTCACCAACCAAACACAGGGTTGGACTGGGGACCTCCGAGACCCTACTCCAGCTCCAGGGCTGCGTTTCAGCCCTGACCTTATCACAGGCACTGCTCTGAGTCTGTGATCTCTCCACCTGGTTGAACCTGCTCTTACAGGAGACTGGCTGCTGTTAACTTTACTGCCCTTTGATGGTGGGAAGGGGCTCCTGCCTTCTCTCTTTACCTTCATGGCTCGAACCTATGGCGTCACCACTTGGGAAGGTGGAAAGTTAAAGAGAATGCCGTGTTTCCTGAGGATTCAGACTTTTCCCGTCTAGTGCTGGGAAGAGCAGTGCACCCACATCCCAGAGAGCCTCCTGCTCAGTGTCACTTCTGACTTGGCAAAGGCAGCGCCCAGCACCTCTGCTTCCCCGGAGCCCTTCCACGTGAGGAGCTTGAAGTCACAGCCCATGGCGAGTGAGTTAAGGGAGAGGAGAGAATGGAGAGAAGCCCCTTTCCAGGAGTGGGTGGGGGCAGGGCTCAGGTCTGCGAAGAAAGCTGCGGTGAGAGGTGGGGGAGGCAGGGGTTTAGAGCCAACGCCCTACGTCACCTGGTGGGTCCAGACGCCCACTGCCTCTAGGCAGCCTCTCAGCCTGTTGAGACACCAGTCCCAGCCCCGGCCCTGGCACGGGTCCCGATTCTCAGATGGTTTGCACCATGATTACAGAGTAAGTTTTAAAATTAGGTCTTTCCTCATTCTGCACTGTTTATGTCAGACTCTGAGAAGCCGCCCACCTCCTCTTCCGCCCCTTCCTTTCTGACCACATCCTTTTTTCTTGGCACACAACGAAGCATTTTTTTCCCACAGCAGAAAAGACCATTTCCAGTGTTTTTAAAGAGCCATCCGTGTTGGGAGAGGCTCCATGTTTAAGCGAAAGGCTTCTGTTGCCGCCGCATTCATGCTCTGTTTTGATTGGGTTTCTGTAGCATTGGAGACGCCTTCTCGTTACGTATCTACCCTTCACCACTTGGAGGTCAGTTTCTCCAGCAGACCCCCTGTTCCAGCTGGGTTCCCAGAGGCCTCTGCTGGCTTGTTCATATTTGACAAGCCTGAAGTCTTGGGTCAGTGGCCAGTTTTCCGGGTCACGTCTGAGGATGGCTCGCCTCCGACACCAATTCTGGGCTTCTTGGAGCGAAGCGGCCTTCCCCACAGACAGGTGCAGGCCAGGGCCGCCTTAAACACCGAATGTCCTCACTCACACCCGTGGGCCAGGCATGCAGGGCCAGACTGTGTCCCTAGGGAGCATCACGCCCTCTGAGCTAGGCACGGCAGGGGTCCATGCCCAGCCTCCAGGGGCTCACAGCCTACTTGCACTCAGAGGCTCCCCACACCCTCCTGTCCTCCAAATGAGGGTCCTTCCTCCATCTCCCAGAGGCTGCTCCAAGGACACAGCCTGGAGGGGGTGCTGTGTGCTTCACATTCACGATGTGCAACCCTGTGAAGTAACTCCTCACTTTCGATTACAGAACAAATACAAACGAATGGTTTTTTAAGTGAGAACGTAGGCAAAACAAAAATAAAGGGAAATGCCCATAGTCCCATGATCATCGATTACTACTCTTTTTCTTTCCTTCTTCTTTTAGAGAGAGTGAGAGAGGGTGCATGTGTTCCTGAGCTGCGGAGGGGCAGAGACAGAGAATCTTAAATAGGCTCCGTGCCCAGCACAGAGTGTGACATGGGGCTCAATCCCATGACCCTGAGATCATGACCTGAGCTGAAATCAAGAGTCAGATGCCTAGCCAGCTGAGCCACCCAGGGGCCCCATCATAGATAACGACTTTTACCATTTTGGGGTGTCCATTCAATAACGCCTTTCTTAATTTTAACTAAAATCTATCTGTAGTAGCAAAATCCCAAAATGAGAGGGAAACAACACGTATCCACTCTCCTCCTCCTCTTGTCCATCATTTGTCTGGCCTCTAGGGGACTCAGAGGATTCAGTTGGCTTCCATGGCTAGGGTGTGCAGCCCATGCCTCCCCCTCCCCGACACCACCACCTGGTCCCTCTGAACTCTTCCAGGGCCTCGGAGCAGAGCTCCTGGACGGTGCTGTCACATGGAGGCACTCGCTCTGCTGGCCGGTGGGGTTTTCGGGGGCCTCAGAGGGAGGAAGTCTGATTTCTGAAGACAGAAATACAGTGGGTGTTCTCCCCAGAAATGAGCTGCTCCTCCCAGAACACAGGACCCCACACAGCTGGCTTTCTTTGGGCTCCACAGACCCTGGGCACTCGGACGGCTGCCCTGGATGTAAGCCGGACTTTGGTCCTCATTCACTTCTCCTCTCTAGGGTCCCTGAGTCCTCCTGATTGAGTCTCCCGCACCACCTGCAGCTCCTGACGGGGGGATTCTGATCTGCAGGTTACCACACTGCCAACCTATGCATTCGGGGTGCGAGGAGCCATGGCCTCTTCACCCCGCCTGGTCCCAGCCCCAAGCCAGGCCTTCCCGGGGGCTCCTACAATCTAGAACCCTGCGGCTGTTGTGACAGCGAAAGGCCTCTGACCCTGTGAGCAGCCCCCCCCCCCCTTTGCTTTTGTCCCTCCTGCTGTTGTGTCACGGACCGGGAGGAAGTGTGGCTCGCTTGTTTCTTTTTGTGTTATTCAAGTGAGATTCCTAGTTTGGAGTCTCCCAGTGGATCCCTGGGGGAGGACGCGTTGGGGTCTTCCCACCCTGCCAGTCCCGGTGAACTGACAGCCTGGCATGCTGTGTGGTCTCGCTGACTTTTACACAGAACATCTGCAGCCTTTGCTGTTGTTTGTAAAGACGCAACCAGTTTTCTGGGGGCCGGATCCAATGATGACGCATGCATCTGATGGAGACGATGAACGCTGAGGACGGCTGGCAGGGGGCCCCAGGCAGCCCCGAAAAGGAGACAGCCTCTCTGCCACCCCACCCTGACATCTGGACCTAATGCTGATGGAGGCCGGGGCCACAATTCAGAGCTCTTCCTATCTGTCTGTGGCCTAGACAGTGGTTATGATGCTTTCCTATCTGGTTTGGGAATCATCAAGGGGGACAATTTCTCGAGGTCAAGGAGATACTAGTAATGACATGATTGCTAAATCTTCTGCACTACGGATAGGAAGTAACTAGATATTTACCAACTGAATGAATGAACCACGGCAGGGCTTCTGGGCACAAGCGTCTGAGCAGGAATACGGGGGCACCACCAAGTCCAGAGCTGTCTGAGCCTCACTGATCCCAGCCTGGGGAAGAGAGATCGCCCCTTCCCACTCCTGTCCTCCCCACCCCCCGCTATAGCTAGCCGAACAGAATGGCCCACAGGGCTCAGGCTGCTTTGGGGGACCAGACCTGGGGAGTTAAGTAGAAAGACCAAAAGATCAAGGAAGAGTCTGAGAGACCTTGGTCTGGGTCACCAAGCCAAGAGCGAGACTCAGGAGTGGGTTCGGGGTGGGCGGGGGAGGGAGGAGTATCAGTGCAGGGTCTAGGGTGAAGGCTGCTTGGCCCGAGTGGTCTTATGGGGCCTACAGTCTGGAAACCAGAAAGTGAAGTCAAAGGTCTGTTTATTGGATCAAGAATAAGACCAGAGGAACCAGACTGAGCAAAACAGCTGTGGTGATGAGGTGGAAGTCACGGCAGACAGAGGGGACTCCGGAAAGTCAGATGTTATTAATACCGCTATTAATGGCTGATATTTCCTGGGGACTCACTGTGTGTCCAGCATTCTACTAAACACTTGACACAGCACCTCAAAGGAGGCACGAGTTACTCCCCTTGACTTCCCCCCCACCCAAATAGGGAACTGAGGCTCAGGTTAAAGCATTTGGCAAAGTCACAAAGCAAGTAGGTGGCCGACCTGGTCTGAACCTGACTTCCCAGCACCTGGGCCCACTTGTGGCTCAGAACCCAAGGCTGTTGGCAGGCAGTACTGAGCTGAGTGCCCAGCCTGATTCCCTCTCCCCCACCCTCCCAAAGCACTGGTTCTCCGTCCAGCTGCTGGGAGTGGTCACCTCTCACCAGCACTGGGCAGGATGCAGGCGGGAAGGTGGGGAACGGGGACGTGCCTGTGCCCCTTCTCCCAGTTGCCAAAGACATCGGCTTCTTCTTCAAGGACATCCGAGCTCCTGCCAAATAATATCCAAGCAGGGGTCAGGGGGGTGGGTGGGTGGAAGGGTTAGGCTCATGAAGCTAAACGGAGGAGGGATGCAGACACAGGTTCACGGAAGGGACGAGGTTGAGGACCGAAATGGTGTGGGCGAGCGGTACAGACTCTTAAAATCAGAGTTTATTGTTTTCATTAACTTTCTGCTGTGTGTTCTTCACACGCCACATTTCACTGCACGCTGAGCCGGGCAGCAGATGTGGGGAGTTACCCGCACCAGCTAAGCGGGGGGGGGGGGGGGGGCAGGCAACATGAGGCTGCCGACATCTCAGCCTGGTGACACGGCCATGAAAATGGTTTATTAGGCAGGTGCCCCGCTTCACACACAGAAGGGACGCCTGTCTGCAGGTAAGTGGATGTGGACACGTTTGTGAGCACAGAGGAGTTCGCACGGGTATTGCCAAGCGAGAGGGACAGAGAGGTCCTAAAACGTCCAGGGACATCTAAGTGCTCCCCCCGCGCGGCCATGTGCGCTCGGTCCAGGTGGACTGACCCCCTCGGCTATCACCGGGGACATCCTCCGCACACCCGCCCTCCTCTAATCTGCAACAACACTACCAGATGGCCGGTGGTACCACCCCGCTTTGCAAAGGAGGAAACTGAGACAGAGAGATGAAGTCACACCGGGATCAGGCAGCTGGGCAACCATGGAGCCAGGATTCACATCTGAGCGGTCACCTCTTGGCCCAAATTTCAGCACTCAGCTCTCCAGAGATGGAGAGTTCTCAAGCTCCTTCCATGCTCCAGACACCATGCTCGGTGCTGTGATTCAGCTCATTCGGTCTTCATAACCTCCTTGTGAAGGAGGCGTTGCTAACTAACCCTGCCGGCCCCAGGCAGCCTCCCGGACGGAGAAGTTAAGGAGCTTGTCTGTATTCCCCCAGCTGGGAAGTGGCTGAGATGGGATTTAGACCCAGGAGAGACCCCACAGTCTTCCCCTTAAACTGGGTGCCTGCCTCCCACGTGACCATGTTGTGTTTTCAATTTTAAAAAGTTACATTATTGATCTGTGCCTCCCGATCTGCTCTCCCTGCTCAGGGATGAAATCCTTTAACACCTTCTTTTTGAAGTCCTTCCACCTCCAAGCACATATGGGGGGAGGGGACACGAAGATGGCCTTGGCTTGGCTCCTGGCAGGTGTAAGGGCTACACAAATAGCTTCAATGCAAAGAGGGAGGTGAGGAGTGCGCTCAGGCCGGAGAAAGTTTCTGGGGTGTTGGAGACGCCAGAGGGCACCTGTTTCTTGGTATCGTATTCTTTTTGATGCTATTGTGAAAGGCATTGTCCTCCTAATTCCCTTTTCAGAACACTCGATGCTCGTGCTTAGAAACAAAGTTGATTCATGAAGAGTGCGTGTTGGCCATTGTGTCCTGTGCTCTGGGGAAGGTGGCACCGAAGGGAGTCTCCCCCATGGTGGGGTCCAGGCTGCGGGCGCTTTGAGCCGATGCCGCTTAAGCTGTTGGTCACCTCCATCAAACACCCGGGGGACTGGCTCTTGCCCCTGGATGGATCATGTCCTCTCTGAAGATTCTGGCATCAGCCTGAGAGCCAGCAGGAGAGCTGACTCACAACAGAAACCTCTGGAACCTCACACTCTTTAGATGTGAAGTTGAAATCGGGAGCTTTAGGACTCTTCCTGTCTTTGGGAGCCCATCAAAGCTGTGTGAACCAGAAGGAGCACCGACATCCATCCACATGCCGTGTTCCCCTTGGTCCTAACTCTCTTGCCAAGGGACTCTCCCTCCTCTGCAGACCCTGCTGGCGGGTCAGAAAAAGCACTGTACTTGTCAGAAGACCCAGGCCTGCATCCTGGCCTGTCACTCAGCTGCACGGCCCTCGTGAGCTACACCCTGGCTGTCCTCGGCCTGGGTGGCCTGAGCTGTAAAATGATGCCCCCTGACGGAGCCACGGTGCAGGTTCCATGGCAAGTGTGTGGAATGCTAGGTTTTTTTTATGCCCATTGCAATTTCCGGGCTTCATCGAGGGACATCCAGCTCTGGCCAAGCCCTTTCCACCCCGCGGTCCTCCGGGAAGTGCTTCGTGACCATTTCAGCTCACCTGACTGCTGGTGACTTAGCCACCCAAATGTAGAGGCAGACGAGGCAGATGCTGGCTTGGCGCCTTCCCCGGTTTACAACTCTTCCCATGACAAGGAGAATGAATCCCAAACCCCTCACTGTGCCCACTCACCCTGCCTAATCTTGTCTCTGACCCTCCCCCCAGCGCTCCACCCCCACCAGCTTCCCTTATAGTCCTGAAACATGCTGACTCTTCCCTGCCCCAGGACCTTGGCACATGCTGCCTGGAAAGCACTTTTCCCCATTATTTACGTGGGTAACTCTGAATAACCTTAGCTCTAAGTGCAAGTAGTACCTCCTCTGGGACCTTTCCTGATCTGCACTCATCCTCCCTCCCCCAACGCTGAATTAAACTAGGTTTCTGCCACAGAACTCTGTTCTTTTTCTGATTTCATACAACACATCACCATTTGCAATTACACATGTATGAGCGTTTTTATGGTTTAACGTCCGTGTCTTCAGGTGGGTTCGAACATGCAGACTCTGGTTACTACGACAGACCAAGTACCTGCCACACTGTGGCACACAGTGGTGTTTCAGGGACATGTGAGGGGTGAAGGTCTGCAGAAGAGGCAGAAGGATGGAAGGTGTTGGAGACGGAGTGGCGATGTCGATTGCCTGAGAGGGAAGGAGGAGGAGCAGGGCGGGGTGGGCAGGAAGAGGGCCAAGGGCTCTAGGAGATGAAAGAAACCCGGTAGGAACCCCCTGAGAGGGACTGATTGAATTTAAGGTTTTGGAGGAGCAGCGTGAGGGATGGTCTGTCCTGAGGCTCCCAGGAGGGGTGGATGCTGCCTCCTGATGGGGTGCAGTTGGAGTGTCCCGAGTGCCCAGCCGGCTAGGAAATGGACCAGGAAGTAGGAGAGGGCTCCACGGAGGGGCCCGTGTTGCCCGTGTCCCTGCGGTGGGGCCACACCTGCCCTCCAGGTGTCCAAGGGATACACAGGTGCCCCTGGACTCTGCAAGAGGGGGCTCTCTGGGAGGCAGGGGGGCTCCGTTAACATCACTTTGGTGGGGGTCGAACAGCAGCTTTTCCCCGTGGGCCGGAGCCCCATGGTCAACCGTGCTGCAGGGATTCAGGGATACTTGGTTCACACAGTTCCTGAGCCGCACGGGGCACTTGGCCCCCCCTGGCAGCCCGTGTAAATCCCAACGGCAGAGGCAGGGATGGAAAGCCAGACAGGAAGCTGGTAATGGCCACTTGCAGAAGTAGCTCTTTCAACATATAAAGGTTCATACCAAGGTCAGTTATACAAGGCTCCTCCTGGCCCTCCCAGGCCCTACTGTCCCCAACACCCACGTTCTGACCCCATGCACTCATGAGGGTTGAAAGATGTCAACATGAAGACCGGGGGGCAGCAAGTCCTATCCCTCATGCACCACTTCTTGGGGCTCCTGAGCATACAGCCTTGGAGAGCATGCTCTCTTTTCCAAGCCAGGAGCATCCAGCCATCTGCCCATTCAGCGATGCCGGAAATGGCCCAGCCCCTGGACGGGCACAGCGATGCCCAGCCTCTGAAACCGACCCCTTATTCAACAGGAACACTGGGCTGAAAAGTAAGTCACAGGGGAAGTATGTGCCATGGGCCAAAGGAGGAGGCTATGTCGATGAAGACAATGGGGTAAGAGCTTTCCAGCATCACAGCTTAGTCCTTCCTTCAAAGGCTACATCCCAGCCCCACTGAAGGGAATGTCTCCACAATCAGAATCAATAATAAAGGAAAGCCACCTCAGAGTTATGGCTCATTTTAAATTGGTTCCATGATTTCTCGAGCACTTGCCATGTGCCTGGTACTGTCCTTAGTGCAGGGGACACCAAGAATGAAGACACGCCCCCCCCCCCCCCCCCCCGCCAGGGAATGACAGCCTTAGAGGCAGATCACTTCAATATGGTGTGGGATATTTGGGGACAAAGCCATGTCACCCTAGGGGACATAGAAGAAGCATGGACGCCAGCTGAGGATAGGAGCAGGTGGTGACAATGGTGACGGCCAATGCGGATTGAGGGCTTGCTCTGTGCGGGCATCGTTCCCCGCACTTCGCACGCTACTTATCAATGGTCACAACCGCCCAACGAGGTTGGAAGTAGCACTGTCCCACGGGACTGGGGTTTGGGGGGGTGAACGAACCAGCCCGGGGTAATGAGGGATTTGAACACACCCCGCGTGGAATCCCGGGTGAAGAATGGGTGGCAGAAGAGGAAGCGGCATGAGTGATGGGCTCAAGGCGGGGCCCGGGCAGAGAGGATACCCGAGGCACTGCTGAATGACTTCGGACGACTCGAACATCAAGCGGGGCCAAGAACGAGGGGAGACAGGAACCCTCTTGCGCTGTTGGTGGGAATGCAAACTGGTGCAGCCGCTCTGGAGAACAGTGTGCAGGTTCCTCAAGAACTTGGAAATGCGACTACCCCACAATCTCACAACTGCACTACTAGGTATTTACCCAAGGGAAACAAAAGTACAGATTCAAAGGGGTATATGCCCCCCGATGCTTACAGAGGCATTAGCAACAATGGCTAAACTATGGAGGGACCCCGAATGTCCATCGACTGATGAATGCATAAATATATATATATATATATATATATATATGGACTCTTACTCAACCATCAAAGAGAACAAAATCTTGCCGTGTGCAACGATGTGGATGGAGCTAAAGTATATTATGCGAAGCAAAATAAGTCAGTCAGAGAAAGACAAAGACCATGATTTCACTCATATGGGGAATTTAGGAAACAGATGGGCATATGGGAGGAGGGGAAAAAAGAGAGAGGGGGAAACAAACCAGAGGAAACTTAATGATAGAGAACAAACTGAGGGTTTACAGAGGGAGGTGGGTGGGGGATGGGCGAGATAGGTGATGGGTGCGAAGGACGGCACTTGTTGGGACGAGCTGATAGAGAACAAACTGAGGGTTTACAGAGGGAGGTGGGTGGGGGATGGGCAAGATAGGTGATGGGTGCGAAGGACGGCACTTGTTGGGACGAGCACTGGGTGTTGTCAGTGATGAATCACCGAATTCTATTCCTGAAACCGATATTGTGTATGTTAACTAGAATTTAAATAAGAAATTGATAAATAAGATAAAATACAATAAAATCCCTGAATGAATTTTTTTAAAAAATGAGGGAAGATGAGGCCGGGGACCTGGTGGGGGGCGGAGGGGCTTTGACCACACCCCCACGGCAGGTTGGTGCAAGCAGGTGGGTTCTCAAGCATAATTCTTCATGGGTCCTGCCCTGCCACTCACCACTGCCATGGAGACACCCCACAAATGTTTGGTGACTGGGAACACAGCCATAGCCAAATCCCGGCTTTATCTCCTCCTGTCAACGACCTGATCCAATCCTTGCAATAATCCAGTGAAGTTGATTGTACGTCCCCCATTTTTAAAAAATGTTTACTCATGTATTTTTGAGAGAGAGAGAGAGAAGCAGAGAAAGAGGGAGAGAGAGAATCCCAAGCAGGCTCTGCACTGACAGTGCACAGCCCGACGTGGGCTGGAACTCATGAACCACAAGATCACGACCTGAGCTGAAATCAAGAGTCAGAAGCTTAACCGACTGAGCCACCCAGGCGCCCCTGTCCTCCATTTTAAAGCCAAGGAAACCGAAGCTCAGGAAGGTTAAATGATTTTTCTTAAGGTCCGACAGTTAGTAGGGGATGGAGACCGATCTCGAACTCGCATCTGCATTCTGTGTCTTGTCTACCACACTCGCCCTGCTCTCGCTGAGGTGGGACAGCTGGAAAACCCAGAGACGGGGGTTAACATGGCTGAGCTATTATCTTTTCCGAAACACAAAAACGGGGGGAGCCTTATGGACCAAGATTCTATTTTTCTGAAGAATTTTCCGGAACCTGGCTCTCAGGGAGAATATCTGTCCAAACCGCCTGTAATACACTGAGCAAACATGAGCCAGAAATAATGAGGTAATAAGCTGCCATCAATGCTAATTATCTGTGCTAATGGAGGCAGCACTGGTGCGGAGAATAAAGAGCGGTGGAAAAGTGTCCTCTGATGGCGGGGCATGGCCCTGCTCCCCGCCCCGCAGGGGATCCCGGGCTGGCTGCCCTCTGTGCAGCCTGCACTCCCAAACCTGCCTGGTGTTGTCAATCCTCTCCAGCAGGGACCCCCTGCAGGTGGTTGGTGCTCCCCACGGCCCCTCCCCCTTTTCCTGCGCCCGGTTGTCCTGCTCTGCCTCTCCTGCCTCTCCTTCCATCCTGGATTCCCTTCTGGTTCTCTGCCTATTCGCTGCTTGTTAGTCTTCCAGCGTCCGGCTTCCTTAAGCCTGTCATCCAGGACCTAGACCTTGACTTTCCTTTACAACATGTTCCTCAGCTGCCAGCCAGCCTGGCCCACCCAGAAAGCTAGTCTTCAAATCCTTTGACGCCCCAGTGAGCTCCCCAAAGGGACTTCCATGTACGCGGCACAGCTTTTGTTGTAGATCCAAGCATCCCAAACATACTTAAATTTGGTGCAGCCTGTCTGATTATTTTTGCATGAAAGGTGAGAGCAAAGAGGTCCTAAGAAATGTCATTCTAATTCACGTTTTTTTTTAAGTTTATTTATTTTTGAGACAGAGAGAGAGAGAGAGAGAGAGACAGAAAGAGCAAGCAAGCACAAGCAGGGGAGGGGCAGAGAGAGAGAGAAGGAGACAGAGAAACTGAAGCAGGCTCCAGGTTCTGAGCTGTCGGCACAGAGCCTGACGTGGGGCTTGAACCCATGAACCACGAGATCATGACCTGAGCGGAAGTCGGACGCCCAACCGATTGAGCCACTCAGGCGCCCCTACAAGTTTTTTAAAGTTTATTTATTTATTTTGAGAGAGAGAGAGAGAGAGGATGAGCAGAGTAGGGGTAGAGAGACAGGAGAGAAACTCCCAAGCAGGCTGTGCTGTGTAAGCACAGAGCCAGATATGGGACTTGATCTCATGAACCGAGAGATCATGACCTGAGCTGAGATCAAGAGTCAGACACTTAACCTACTGAGCCACCTGGGTGCCCCCTAATCCACACTTTTGCCGAATAAGGGAATAAGTAACTTTAATCCTCCAACAATGCCCATTTTATAGGTGAGCCCACTGGGTCTCAGGATCTCCCAACCTGCCACTAAGCAGCCACTCTAGGATTAAAGCTGGACCTCTCTGAGCCCCAAACCTGTGTGCCATTAAGTCCACTTGTAAACTTCAGTCGTGGTTCAGGATAAGCAAAGAAACAAATATACAGAGGCAGCCATTCATTAAAGAAATCTTGCAGGGAAGTGTTCTGGAGAAAAATCTTGATGTGACAGATAAACAAGCACCCATTCATTTTCCCTATTTTACAAGTTTCTTTGAAAATAGATACCCAGTGTCTTAAAGCGGGGCACGTCAGAAAAGCCCCAGGAGAGGTACTGGGTGGAAAGGGGTAAGGAGACACGGCCAAGTGGTCCATCAAGTCTAGCTTTGCATGGCGGTTGTGAACAGCAGGAGAAACATGCAGAGGGTCATAAATTCTAATTTTTTATGCGGCTACTCCTCATACCTGCCCTTCCCATGACTTCTACCAAGAGAAAAGGGGTCTGATGGGACGTCTGTCTCCTTGGGTTCCCTTTTCTCCTGGGCCAAACGCAGAAGGAAAAAAGAACCAAAGCGTCACTCTCCTGCCATGCTAGCCCCTGTAGGACCGCCCCCCCCCCCCCCCCCCCCCGTTAAAGCAAAGGGCTTGCTTTCTTTTATGTAACATCTTTCCGGACCTTCCCACGTGGGATCGTGCGATAGCCAGGCAAGAGGGTCATAAGGAAAGTGCTCTTTATTATTATTTTTTTTTTTTAAAGAAAGCAACAAAATTAGCAGACACAGATGAGGCAATGGAGGTAAAGCAGGCATTGGGTTTTAGGGAAGATTTGACGCCTCCTGATTGGCTGGGATGATACAAGGACAGGGCTGCTGGGAAGGGAAACTGCCTAGTCCTGGGAATAATGATGATGCCCTGGGGAGAGGAGGGGACATGGGAAGAGGGAAGAGGTCCTCGGGGAGTGTGAATGAGTGTGTTCGTGTGTGTGTGTGTGTGTGTGTGTGTGTGTGTCTTGAGGCCACATTTTATAGAGCCAGAGGTTGGAGAGGAAGCAGGAGGTTGGGATCAGGGCTGACCTCACACAGGAAGCTCCGAATGCAGCCCCAGAGAGGCAGCTTTCTGGAGGGGACAGAGCCTAGGAAAGCACCCGCAGTCGCAGCCAAGAGAAAAATGTTGGCAAGTGAAAAGGAGGAACAGGGTGGTGGGAATCAAGGTCGAGTGGCTCTGGAGGGAGCGAGAAGCTGTAACCGGGAGGTGGGGGACAGAAGCAGAAGGGCCCCCCGCCCCTGCTAGGGAGGGGAGATGCGCCCTGCGCTCCCCGTAGGAACCCGTCCCCTGCCGGGCTGGGAACTCTGCATCTGGAGGGTCTGCGTGGCCGTGGGCATTTTGTAATCGGGGTGGACCCCGCAGAGCCCTCGGCCGCCCTGCGCTGGGGCTGAGAGAAGTCTGGCCCCATGTCGTCCTGTTCCATCGGGGCAGACATTCCTCTGCTCCAGTCTGTGCTTCCCTTAGAAGGCTGACAGCCCAGGCGTGTCCTGTAGGTGTGGGGACAGCATGTGCCTTGATTTTTCTGCAGTGAACATGCCAGCCCTGTATGGATGCTGCCGTGAGTCGAAATGGCTACATAGTCTAGAAGGAACCCTGAGAGTTGCAGAGGCCGGTCAGGGCCCACAGAGAGAGGGACGGGAGGCCTTCAGCTGTCGTGACAGCAGGGACAACGGTACTACTGTGGTTTATGCACTATTGCCTGCCAGGGGTTGGACAGCATTTTATACTGGACTCCCCGTAACCACTCTTCTGCGCGGTGGGTATTATTAGACCCTTTTACTGCGTAAAACATGAGAGCCAAAACCGCCTGCCCAAGGTGATGAGTCAGAGGTGGCCAGACTGCCAGCCCGCTCTGACACTCCAGATACCCCTTCCCATCCTCACTCGGGTCAGCGTACTCCCTCCACCTGTCCCTTCGATCGCAGGGGTCCTGCAGGGGCAAGCTGGCAGGCGCACATGGCCAAAGACGGGCGGCATTCCAGCCCCACCCCCAAAGGGCTTGCCCAGGCCCTGTGGGCAGGGCGGCTGCCCTGGGGGGAGGGGCACTGCCTTTCCTTTGAGCATGAACAACTCAAAGACAGGCCCTCCTACCTTCCTAGTCCCACAAGAGGTGGCGGCCAGGGCGGCTGGGGTGGCCAGGCCGGAAGGACTTGGGTAGAGACACGCCCAGGCATCTCGAGGCTTGGGCCCTTCTGGGGGTGTGGGTACTCTTCACGGCTTCCCCATTCTGCGGTGTGGGCTGTCCGAAGCCACCAGGGGAGGGGAGGGACGGCACCAGTGGGAAGGCCACCACCACTGTTTTCCAAGACAGCTATACAGCCTTTACCTCCACTGCCCTGCCTCTGGCCCAGAACTCCTGAGCCCCCAGGGACCCCCAGGCCCCCTCAGTCATGCCTCTCCTCACCCCTGTTGACAAGAGGGCAGGAGGGATGAGCAGAGAACTGCCCCAGTGATAGATACGGTGAGTTATGCCCACAGCCTCCCAGCAGACGGTCTCTGGGGCTGGAGGAGGGGAGACATTAGGAACGATCTTGGTGGGGGGTGGGTGATACTCTCCCAACAGAGAGGAGTGAGGCGCTAATTCCCGAGGACCAGTGACAGTTAGAATAAACGCAGAGAGGATCAGACCCTAAACGCAGCAAGCCGCACACAGAAACGAATTCCCCAGCTGGGAACAGGCGACACCTAAAAATACGGAGCTGTGGTTCCCACAGGAATGCTCAACGGCCCACGTTCAATCGAGAACGGCTCTGGATTATGGGTTAGAGTAAATAAAGAAGATCATCTAAGTAACATAACCATAGGTTTTTAGCTTAAAATGACATCTGGTACCAACATATTGTCTGTCTCTGAGAAGCTCAAATTGCCAGTCGTCCTGGGAGCCCCTGCTGCCCTCAGCAAGTTTTCATCCCGAGTCGCTCTGACTGGTGGGAAGAACGCGTTTGGATTTCCAGCCCCTCCCCCCCCCCCCCCCCCCCGCCCCTGCTTTGGGCCTCTGAGTCTCTGTGGTGACCCAGGAGCCACTGTTGGGATGACAGGCGGCCATCGTCGCACACGGGCTGACGGCTCTGGCAGGGGCAGTGAGCTCAGCCTGCTCCCCCCCCCCCCACCGTGGACAGGAAGCCCACCGGCCCCCACGCATGTCACTGTGCACCTGTCTCCTCTCCAAAAGAAAGAGCTTTTTATTTATTTATTTTTTAAAGTTTATTTATTTATTTTGAGAGGTCGGGGAGGGGGAGAAAGAGAGAGACAGAGTGAGAATCCCAAGCAGGCTCTGCATTATCAGCACAGGGCCCGACACGGGGCTCAAACTCACAAACCGTGAGATCATGGCCTGAGCTGAAACCAGGAGTCGGACGCTTAACGGGCTGAGCCCCCCAGGCGCCCATCCAAGAGCAGGAGCTTTAAGCGCACCACGTCCGCAAGGTTGGTCAGTGGCTGCAGTTTCTCAGGAAGGAAGGCAGACTCACTCTGCAAGAGATCCAACTCCTGGTTCCACGATGTACTATCTCAAGTCACTTAGCCGCTTTATGCCTCAGTTTCCTCATCTAAGATGGGGGCTAAGGACAAGAACATCTGACTGGCCTGCTTTCATGTTCTGCTGCTCCTCTCCTTGCCCGGGGGTCCTTCCTCCCCAAACACGACCGGGGCAGGTCTGCTCGCACCCCACCGCACGCTGACCTTTGCCACAGGAAGTCAGCCTAGTTGCCCGGGGAAACCAGGCTGGAGTCCTAGGATCAAGAGAAGGGGAGGAACCATCTTCAAAAGAAAACGGGCGGGGATTTATCACCGGCCCTGGCCCTGGGTGTCATGAAATCCTGACTTCACATCCTCCCAGCGCCGCTGGGCATCTTTGAAGAGTCGGGCGGCAAGAGACTGTAACTGCTCTCCTCCTCCTGCTGCTCTGGACATTGTTCATTATGTTTCCTTCCTGCGGCCGAGGCCAGTGCAAGTGAGCAATCACAGGCTTTTCCTCTCCTGTGCTGCTGTCCCAAGCCTGGCTAATCATTAACGTCCCTGCTCCTTTCTTGCTTGGCCAGTCCCCGACACAGCCAGCCTATGTCACACGCATGTCGGTTAGGGGCAGGGTGGGCATTGGCCGCTTTGGACTCCATGAAATCGGGAGCTGAGTTACACAGAAAACCCAGGGAGTCCCCAGGTTGGGAGAGTAGAGTTGTGGCCCCCAACTCGGAGAGACACAGCTTCTGACACCTCAGGTAGCAGGGCTCCGGGACACCGTGAGGAACGAGCCAGAAGATACACTGGGATGACACGGTCCTAGGGCAAAGCGCAAGGTCCACGGGCCTCTGCACATAATAGCAGGAATTAGTTGTAAGATAAGCATACTAGCCCTACACAGTCATGCTCTGGAAGGTTCTGTGCCCCATAAACACGAAGGATGGCAGAAAAATCCGCAAGGTCCCTGTGGAGCAAACAGGAAGGACCCAGGAGTGGAGAGAAACAAAGTGACCAGTATGAACTCTTTGATGACCAAGCCTGGAGGGTGGGAAGGCAAGGTATGGGGCCATTCTCTGACTTCTCCTTCTCCTGACTGGCCCGAACTCGACCCTTCTCTTTCATTGGTCCCCTGGATCAAGCAAGCACAGGATCCAGGTGGCTAGGCTCTGTCCAAGGGGGGCCCTGCTCAGTGCACCTGCTGCTCCATGCATCAAGGAGACCCCGCATTTATGGGGTTTGTTAGAGGTAGGACTCTCTCCAGGACTGATGGGCAGGGAGAGGAAGGATAGGGTTATAATGGGCTCATATTTGCTCTCTGCACCCCAATAAGTGGGTCTCTGCTTTCAAGTGATGGGTCAAGATAGTTGATGTGAACGATCTCACCAATGTAGAAAGCAGGCTAAAAATCTCAGATATGTTAGAGAGGCGAGAACAGCCAGCATCCAGCAAGGACACATTGACTGTGGCTCATGTACGGTGTCCCTGCTGTTCTGGGGATGCACTAAGTCTCTCGCGTTCATTACAGGTAACTGGGGATATCGCTTCTTTTTGGCCACCTGAAGTGGGGGGAAAGTCCAACTCAAGAAAATGTCTTTATATGTCAGAAAACTACCACGTGGCTGCTGGTCTGGGATACCTTCTGCACAGAGCTTTTGAGGGGACCCAATGAATGCAGGTCCTTAAAGTTTACAGCACAGCTCCTGGTACATAATAAGCGCTCAGTAAATGTTCAGGATCTTCTAATTTCCTGTAATATTTAAAATATAACCAGCCAGAGAGCAGGGCTCCTGGCTTCCCAGAGGCTAGTTCATTACCTGGGGCTTTCCATTCTTTATTGCTCTCTGGCTAAATTTCCATCCAGGTCATAGTGATTTTGCCTAAGAGAATATAAATTGAGTTCAGTAAGTTGCATGATCCAGGTTGTCACAGACTTGATTAACATCAGGAGACATTACTCAGCAGCCTGGATGTCCCTGGCTAGATAATTCTGCAACTCATCTCCTGAGGCAGCCAGGCCGCTCTGGCATTTCTGCTTCTGTGTCAATTCTTGGGGCGTATACCCCCCTGCCCCCCCGGCCGCTGCAATTCTCTTCCGGCTTAGTCGTTCCCACCTTCAGAACGTATGTACGACAGATCAGCTTTCCTAGTGACTTATCATGTTTCTATTATAATTGCACTCGCGACCCTGGTCCCCAGACAGACACAAGAATGAGACAGATGGAGGGAAATACGAGTGTGAGCCCAGGGCAGTGTTCTGCGAGGCCCAGCCTGTGTGTCTGCTTCTCATTCTCACCTCACTTCGCCTCATTTATATAAAAGCACTAATCCGGTGTTTGGGGCCGACGGTCTGCGTTAGCTGAGGAGAGGAACTGTGGAGCCCGAAAGGGCTCTCTTCCCTTAGAAGCCCTCCAAGGGCTGCAAGACCATTCTAGCCACAGCTTGAAGGCCTCATCTGTTGGGCTGAGGCAAGACTGGGAGGGGGGACACTAAGTCCCGGATCTCGCCCATGCAGAGTAGAGCCCACACTAACCTCTCAGTCTGCACCGCCCTCTGTGGACGCCTCGTTCTTCAAGCGATGGTTAGAATACACCTGCTGCTCTGTCACCCAAGAAACAGGTGTTCCCATGCTCCTGCCCTCAAACCAAGCAGGACAGGGATGCGGCTCCAAGGCTGTGGTCCACCTATGCTTTCTACGCTCCAGGCCCCACACTCAACACCCTGGACAGTCCCCTCATTTCTCTTCCCAACGACCCCATGAAGTATATAACTAGGGCTACGACCTTCCGCACAGATGTGGAAACTGAGGCCCACAGAGGTTATGTCATTTATCCAAAGTCGTACCACTCATAGGTGCCAGAGCTAGGATATGAACACAACTCACTAGACTCTATCCTTGGGAAATCCATTTTCTAAAAAAAATTTATTTTAGAGAGAGAGCGTGCACAAGTGGGGGAGAGGGACAGAGGGAGAGAGAGGGTCTTAAGCAGTCTTCATGCTCAGTGCAGAGCCCAATGCGGGGCTCGATCCCACGACCCTTGGATCATGACCTAAGGCTAAATCAAGAGTTGGATGCTCAACCAACTGAGCCACCCAGACGGCCTGGAAAATCCATTGTAAGTGCATTGTTAAACAGGCTAAGTTATGGAGATGAGAGCTTTTTTTTTTTTTTAAATCTGTTTTGTAATTAAAAACTAACACTGTGGAAAGTAACTGTAGTGGACCAGGCTCGGCCGTGCCCTGTCCAGAGACTTTCGGTCCTTAGCTGGTCAGTGGGTCCAGACCTGCAGGCCTTGTCCAGGCCAGGGCCGGGAGGTGGGTGTGGGCCAGGGGAGCAGGTTGGCTGTCACAGTGACCCTCTGTTTCACTGTCCACAGCCGGGAGGCCCCTGCAGTGGGCCCTGAGGTCACAGCCCTCCCCCATCAGCGTCCTGCCCCCACGGGCTTCTGGGGAGACGGTGTGGCACAGAGAAGGGGAACCCGCTCGGCAGGAGGAACACACTCCTGGCTCTGGAATCCCACCTCCCTTACTTGTCGCTGTGTTTCCAGATGACTTCACTGCTCCAGCCTCGATTTCCTCAACTGTGAAAGAGGGCTCGAAGCTGCATCACAGGACGATGAAATTAACAGTGTGATGACAACAGACACGCCAAAGCTTTATACACACCGGCAGTTAAATATGTAACTAAGTTTATTTCATCAGGGTATGAAGGACCATTAGGGTTTACCCTCCTACATTTTATTTATTTATTTTTATTTTTTACAGTGTATTTATTTTGAGAGAGAGAGAGAGAGAGAGAGAGAGCTTTCTCTATCACTATCACTATCTCTATCTCTATCTCCATGCTCTCCATGAGCAGAGGGGGACAGAGAAAGAGGGAGAGAATTCCAAGCAGGCTTGGCATTGTCGGCGTAGAGCCCGATGCGGGGCTTGAACTCAAGTACTGTGAGCTCGTGACCCGAGCTGAAGTCAGATGCTTAACAGACTGAACCACCGGGGTGCCCCATCTCCTACATTTCAAAAGAGGAATTTGCTCAGGTTAGTGGGTTGTGGACGTGGCATCAGAAAATCCTCCCAGCCTGCTGGAGGCTGGAATCATCCCCCCCTTCCCATCACCCCTGGAGGCTCTAGCTCTGCTGTGCTGCTCTAGCCCGCCTCCCCTGCAAGGTCACTCAGTTGCTCTCCCCCCGACGGCCCTGCACAGGAATGAGTGGGCATCTCCTGGCGCAGAGGACTGCGGGATGGGGGACAGGTGGGCACAGCTGTGAAACCATAGGCCAGGACTTCGTCAGCTCTGCCACGTGGCCGGGGAAGCCAGGGAACTGGCCACCTCCCCCAGGAGCAGGTGTCAGGATCCAAACCGGGGTGAAACCATGAAAGCCAAAGAGTGGCCAAAAGGGGGCAGCGCATTAGCCCCGGTGATGTGGTCTCCACAGTGGGACCCACCACCCCGCGGGTACCTACTGGCGTGCAAATACTTCATATGACAAGATGTGGGGCGATCCCTAAATCATATAGACCCCATTTACCCTTTCAACCTCCAGCCACAGCCTCCTCTGTGCATGCTCCATGCTGAGCACCTTTGGGGGGGACGGGGGTGAGGGGCAGGTATGTTGATAACAGGACATTTCTGTTGCACGTTACAATTTGGGAAGTGCTCACACAGGCACGACTGGACTGAATTCTTGAAACAAACCTGTGCAAAGCATAGTCTAATGCCCATTTCGTGGTCGGTAAACTAACGTTCGGGGTGGAAAGGTGTCCTAGGTCATGGTAAATGGCAGAGCTAGGGTTAAAAAGCCATTTGTCCCTTCAGTCAGTCAGTCAGTCAGTCATGGAGTGGTTGGAAGTTTCCGGAATTGATTTTGGTAAAGATCTGCCATTGAGGCCAGAGGGTCCAAGGCCCTGAGAGAAGCGAGGATATTGTTTCGTGGGTGTGGCCTCCCCAGGAAAGTGGCAGAAGGTCGAAAAGGAAACTTTACCTCCTTCAGACTGTGCCTCTCCCTTTTGCTCAGCCACTACTAGTCCGGGACTGATCACACTGGGCACTGGGGAAACCGAGGCAGCCGAGCAGCTGTCAAGGACACCGGCGGTGAGGGGCCACTTTCTACTCTCATTTCTCTGCGACACCGCCGTGAGCAGGTGTTAAAAGCTCCGCTTCACGGAAGAGAACAGCACAGAGGAGCAGGGAGCGGAGTTTCACCACGAGCACCGACCAGCCATGAGGTCTGCCCACCCCCCGTGTCTCCCCTCGACCCCCGTTCAGCTCCTGCTGTCAGCGCCCCAGCTCACCCGGGCCCCAGTTTTCTCTCTCTTGCGATATTCAATAGTTCCATTTGACGTTTGTGAAAAATATACATGTACGCGTAAATGTACGAGTGAGCTCCAGCAGCATTCCAGGCCCTGTGCTGGACACGGGGGGTAGAGGCGAGCCCGCCACAGTGCCTGGCATTCTGGCGAGGAGCAGGACGGAAGGGGCAACCCTAGCACGCAGGGTGAGCGCTGTCGTAGCAGGGACAAGTCCAGCTGCAGCGTGAGCGCGCGGGAGACGCGCCCGGTCCGGCTGGCGGATGTAGGGGACGTGGTGCTCGTGGGGCAAGGGAGGCTTGGGACCTCCGTGACGGGTCCCGGCCAACCAACGTCCTAATGACCCCCTTCTGAAAATGAAAATCCAACCAAACCACTCCCCTTCCCGAAATCTTTCAGAAGCTCCCTATTGCCGCCAGAATGATGGACGGGCTCCTTAGCAGGCCCATGAATCCTCTATGTTCTGACCCCCTCTCCCACTATGCATTCTATCTCTCTCTCTGTCTCCATCATCTCTCTGTCTCCAACTATCTCTATCTCTATCTCCATCATCTCTCTCTCTCTCCATCTATCTTTATCTCGCTCTATCTCTATCTCTATCTCTATCTCGCTCTCTATCTCCATCATCTCTCTCTCTCTCCCTCTCTAGCTCCATCTATTTCTATCTCTATCATCTCTATATCTATGTCGCTATCTCCATCTCTATCTCTATCATCTATCTCGTTTGCTCTATCTCTATAATCTCTCTCTATTTCCATCTGTATCTGTATCTGTATCTGTATCTCTATCTCTCTGTCTCCATCATCATCATCTCTCTATCTCTATCTCACTCTCTCTCTCTCCATCTATCTCTATCTCTATCTCGCTCTATCTCCATCATCTCTCTATGTATATCTCCATCTATCTCTATCTCTATCATCTCTATATCTATCTTGCTCTCTATCTCTCTCTCTCTATGTCTCTCTCTCTATCATCTATCTAGCTTGCTCTCTATAATCTCTCTCTCTCTATTTCCATCTCTATCTCTATCTCTATCTCTCTCTATCTCTATCATCTCTATATCTATCTCGCTATCTCTCTCTCTCTCTCTCTCTATATATATATATATGTCTCTATCATTTCTCTATCGCGCTTGCTCTCTCTCTAATCTCTCTCTCTCTATCTCTATTTCCATCTCTATCTCTACCTATCTCTGTCATCTCTATCTCTATCTCTATCATCTCTATCTCTCTGTGTCCTCTGTAACGGAAGCACCCCGAAGGCAGGGCCTGTGTCCAATTCAGTTCTCCAAGTCCAGGGCCCAGAACAAGGCTGCCTGAGGAATTTATTAGAAGAATGACTACATTCCTGAGGTCTGAGTTATCATCTCCAGAGAGAAGACCAATTCTGCTTTCCCTTGGGTCTCATGGTAGGGAGGGCTCAAGGCCCCTGTCAGTCTGGTCAGTGAGGGGAGAAGGGGGTGTCACAGGCATGGGATGCAGTTCCGCCCCTCCGGTTCCTGCGGAGAACGCTAAGATACGAACGGCCAGTTCTTCCTGCCTCTTGACACAGAGGAGTCCAGAGCCAGTTTACACGTCCTCTGGGAGAGGAGTCCATTCCAACCGCTTTGCATGAACTGCCCCGTTCCTCATCCTTCACTTTCCAACCCCAAGAGCCCCCAGCCCCTGTGCAGTGCACATACCAAGCATTTGCAAAGTTCTGTGTGAACACTTTGCACCTCCCACCAGGACGGGGTTTATAACAGAGACAAATTCTCCTGCACTAATTTTCAAGGAGAAAAGAAATGCACTTCAAGCAAGAAAATTGGGTATCTGGGAAGGTTTCCAGCCAGGAGATTTCCAGCAGGACTTGAAAAAACTTCGTCCGTCCTGCATTATAACAGAGTGGGGGTGGGGAGGCGACCTTTACTCCTCCTTCCTCCAGCTCTATGCTGGTCACCTCGGAGGACACTGAAGAGGAAGGCACGGGCCCTGCCCAGGAGAATATGACCACGTGGGTTCCTTATTTCCTAAGAAATATATAGCGTAGGTTCCTTGCTTTTTCCCCGCCAAACTCAGAAACCATGACTGTGTCATTAGCGGTTAGATCGTGTCTGACCCACGTCTACACCAGGGGCTCCGGACTCCCTTGGAGATAATCTGGTCTTGTACTGATGGTTCCCCTCAGCCTTCCTCATTCTATAGCACAGAGATGGTAATCTTTGGGGAGGAAGAATGAGGCGTGGGAGGTTTAGGAGGGGCACGTGGCGATACCATCCGATCAGGAGGTAACAGAAAGCAGCTTTTGGTGCCTTAACTTGAAGCGTGGTTTCATGTTTCCTTAGAGGCTGTTCTAAGCTCTGGGGTCACAGCAAGGGACAAAACAAAGCTCCTGCCCTCAGGAAGCTTGCATGGTGGGGGGAAATAGACAACAAACAGGAAAAAGGTAAGGAGGGGTGGCGGTTGCTTCATCAGACAGGTGCAGGGAAGGCCTCTTTGAGAATGTCGTCTCGTCATTTTAAGCCAACGGCCAAACGAAGTGAGGGAAAGAACTGCACGGATATGTGGAGGCGGAGGGTTCCAGGCAGAGGGCCAGCAAGGGCAAAGGCCCTGGGGTGGGAAAGCACTTCCTGCATTTGGGGACGGTGGGTGGAGGTGGGGCCAAAGAGGTTGTCGATATGGCATCGGCCCAGCTCCGATGGGCCCTGGAAGCCACGGCGAATGAACTCTGGGAACTTATTGTGTATCTTCTGCATGCCGAGCAGGTCCTAGGACTTGGGGATACTAAGATGGTCAAGTCACAGCCCTCGGTTCCACACAGCTTAGAATCTAGCGAGTGATGATGACAGAGGGCTGAGTCCGGGACCCCGTGGTCAGGGCCGGGGACGGGTGGGGCACGTGCAGGGGCCGAGGGCTCAGGAAAGGTCTTCCAGAGGAGAGGACACCAGGAGCGGCTATGGGACCAGCCAGAAGTCAGCTTGTGTCCTGGCCCCAGTTCTGCCCACTTGCTGTCCCCATCAGGTCCCTTGATCTCCCTGAGCTTCTGCTTCCTTGTGCGTAAGATGGGAACAACAGTACCCGTTCTC
Organism: Prionailurus viverrinus; assembly: GCF_022837055.1. NCBI lineage: Eukaryota > Metazoa > Chordata > Mammalia > Carnivora > Felidae > Prionailurus > Prionailurus viverrinus. The sequence continues at coordinate 57,449,403 of NC_062577.1, read as the reverse complement.
TCCAGAGAAAACAAGGTCACGGGCGTAACAGCGCTTTGAGAACTGCAAAGCCCTAGCCAGGTATAAAACGCTGCTATGATCTCACCACACTGTCTTCTCCTCCTGTGCGTTGTGTGGCTCTGTGTGAGGGCGCAGGCTCCTGCCTCTCCCCATCCTCCTGGAAGCCACGAGAGCTGGTGGCTCAGCTGTGACGATCCAGAGCTGGGCATCTCGGCCAGAGGCCCGGCTGCATCCTGTGCCCCCCGCACATCCTGCGGCCGTCAGCGGGGCTGCTGTAGACCCCGAGCTTGTGGTATCTGCTCCAGTGGTAGCTGGGATTGCTCAAACGTGTGTGCAGACCCCTGGTCCCCAGGCTCCAGACGAGCGTGGCCACCCCGCATCTGCCATTTGTCCGTATCCAGGAGGGGGACGCTGTTCCCCGTAAGCCACGCGTGACTCTGTCCAGAGCGGCGTTTCTCTGTAGCAAGAGGCACGCAGCCTGGGAAAGTGAGGAGCCTGCATTCTCTGTAAAGAAGGTGGATTTGGGAGTACATTTCCATCAGCAGGCTGGCACGGTCATAGCTGAACACCGAACAGGCCCCGACAAGACTGAAGTGCATTCCACGTACCCTCCCAAGTTAAAGAGCCCTTCATCTTTAGGTCCCTGTAGGAAAAGGAGAGTGTCCTTCCACTAAGCCCAAGGCTTTATGTCAGCTGCGGTGTGTGTCTTCTGCAGAACTGTCCTACGGGAAGCTCCCTCCCTCAGCTGGGATGCCGACACCCCACTCACAGGGGAGCACCGGCAGGGTTCCAGTACGGCTTTTGTTCTATCGCCCTGAGCATGAGCACCCCTCCAGCCTCAAGACTATCTGGAAAAGGGGAGGGGGTGACAGCAGTCGACTCCAAGGTCCCACGACGCTTCCTCCCTAACGGCAGCACCTGCCATATCTACTGCTTAAGGATCTACCACGTCCCTTGGATTTTACCCGGACTTCTGCCTGTCCATGGTCTCCTTCTGCTTCCCTCCCCAGTTTAGGGAAAGACTTGTGCCCCTGGGTAGGATTCTTGCCTAATTTTGCATTATTTCACACTTTGTGAAGCCCGAGGCTTGCTGTTGGAGCTCCATAATTACAGGAGCAGAATAAGAGACTCCCAGATCGCAAGTTTGTCTTTTTTTAGCCGATCAGCCCTTGTCGTCCTGGCACCGCACCCCCCCCCCCAATACCATGTTTCCTGGTCAGCGCAAGTGGCCGTGTCTCCAATGTGCTAAGAACGTAAGTATCCATTTACTCCCACCTGAGAAGTGCAGCTCCCAGGGCTTCTGTTTCATTCCAGACTTAATAGCACTTATTTTTCTATTGATAAATGCTTTCATGAGCATAGATTTCGGTCGAGATGGCCGTTAGCTGTTTTACTCATGGCAGGAACGTCTGAACTATAGGTATATATGTAGGTCGAAGGCCCTGGGGTCTGATTGGTCTGGGAAAGAGATTTAAAATCCCTAAAGGATTCTCGGACGTTCTCAACCTTCTTCCTAGATGAATGGGGGCCCAGGGGCTGGACTTGGGCAGGGCTTCCTGGATGTCTGGGAAGGGCACAGGGATTGAGCCAAGTGGGGTCCGAGAGAGTCAGGAGCGCAGCTGAGGTGGAGAGCGGAGCAGGCAGACCCACGGGAGCACTGACTCACGAAGGCGAGCAGACCAGACTGAGGCAGCCGGGGAGGGGCCTGGGGCCCAGGGACGCCAGGCCAGGAATGGATTGGAGGGAAGGAGGCAGAGCTGAACTGGTCCTCTGAGGCAAGCGTCCTGGGCTCTGCAGGGGAACTGCAGTCCGTCTGTGGGGAGGAGGGGAGAAAGAGAAGGCAGAGCGAAGGAGCCTGCATGGGTAGGACCAACGGGGGAAGCGGCGAGGGTGCAGCATCTGCCTTTGCCACCGAGGGGCTTGGGTAGACTGGGCTGCCGCCTGGGATGATAAGTCCTTCGCAGGCTGCGGATAAGCGGATAACTGGGGCTCACGAGGCAGGAGGGGGGGCTTCCAGCATGTGGGGCTGTGGCGCTCTGTGATCCCGAAGATCCCTTGTTGCACTGAGAGTCTGACATTCCATGAAATTTTTATCAAGTATATCCCAAGAGAGTCATCTAATGTATAATTTCAGTTAATCACGCAGCAAGTAAAAGAACCAACAATTTCATATGCTAATGGGGTTTATGCCTTCATTAGATACAACATAACTTTATTAAGTTAGGAAAAACTCTATTGAAATATTAAATATGTGCAGTTTACATCTATATCTACATCTATCTATGTCTGTTGAGATATATCAGTTACATCTCAACAAAGACGTTAATTTAAAAAAAGAAATGTTGTGAATTAAAAAAACACACAAAAAGAAACTCCCTGATCTTCTAATCCAAGACCTACGGCCTGCTGCCTGTTTTTACGAATAAAGTTTTACTGGAACAGCCACACCCATTCACTTACATGTTGTCTTTCGCTGTTTTCTTGCCACGGTGACAGAGTTGGGTAGTTACAGTGGTGACCATATGGCCCATGAAGCCCAATATATTTACTATCTGACTCTACAGAGAAAAAGTTGGCCACTCTTCCATTTATCCAATCCCCCATTGTATACGTAAGAAAACTGAGGCTGGCAGAGTTTGGTGACTTCCTTTAGGTTGAGTGAGTTGGTGGCTGAGAGGGAACAAGACCGTGACGTTGGCTGCCCAGGCCCGTATTTCTGTGCTGCAGCTCCCAGCTTCCCATTGCTGGCTCTTCCGTTGAGGGGTACCTCGTCACGTCATGTCGTGTTCTCATTTTACAGACACGAGGGCCGTGGGCAGAGATGAACTGATGGGTCCTGGGTCACTCCTCCCACCACATGGCTGCAGGACAGGTCTCAGCCCCCAGTGCTGGCTCTCGTCTGCTGCTCCAAAAAGGCTGAGGCTTGGAGGGCAGAGAGAGCTTCTAAGAACTTCTAAGACTAGAACTTATCTGGCTCCCCAGTTCCCTCTCAGCATTAGCATTCACCTTCTGTTATCCAACAAAGGACACATTTACAACTGTCTTGAGTTCAACTTGAAAACCCTTTTCACAGGTTTCCAGGGAAATTACTCCAAGCAGCCCTGATGGGTTAAAATGATTTTAACATACCCTGTTGCCTTCCGTTCCTTCCGCGGCATCTGCTACAAACAGCAAAACATAGGAGTACTTGATATTTATCTTCTTTTGAAATAAGAGATTCCAAAGGAGACAATGCAAAGGGGAAAACTACCCTGTCTACCCACAATCATATTTAAAAGAACAAACAGCCAATCTGAGGTCCAGATTGGGCCTCTGTTTTCTGTGTGGGAGATTTTTCAGAGCTACGAGATCAATTGGCCATTAGAATGATCTACATCTGTCCAGGAGAGTACACATTGAAAGCTGACCCTCGCTTTCTCCCTTTGCCCAGCTATAGCCCCTCAGAGGACTGTTTCCCTCCTTCTTGCCATTTACAAGCCTTTACATTGTCTGCATTTCCACGTCTATTACACATCTCTCTTGGACAGACAGTAATGAATACTCATGTGAGAGATTAAAGAACATCGGCTTTCCCAACAGAAGTGGTCAAGAGAATAAAGGGTGCGTGCCGTAAGCAGCCACGAGAGACCCCCAAAGCCTTGCCAAGGTGAGATATTTGACAGGTGCATTGTTCCCTGTGCCCATAGAGCTCCCGACCAGCTCAATACAAGTTTGAATTTCAAGGGTGACATTTCCCTGCTAATGGAGGAAAGCCGAGGATGAGAGAGAAGACCAGACAACAGAGGTGGCTTTGCATGGGCTCAGCCAGTGGTTCCTCTCTTACTTGTCCCTCTAAACTCAGCCTGCCCCTCTCAGTGGAGTCAGCTCCTCACGGCTTAAAGACGATGACAACCAACATGCATCGTGTCAGGCACCGGGTAGGGTGCCGGCAGTCAAAGACGGAGAGAGTCCTTGTCTTTACATTTTTTGAGAATCTGGGCCAGGTACTTTGCTAGGGACTTTACCTGTGTCATCTGTTTTAATCATCATACAACAAGAAGGTCAGCTTTATTATCTGCATTTTATACATGCAGCATTCCCAGCTCTGAGAAGGTAAGCAACTGGTCCAAAGACACACAGGAAGTAAGTGATGGAGCGGGGCTTGAACTCATGTGTGTCCATGTGCTTTCCATCAAGTGCCACCTCCGAAGCCTGGGGACTGTCTTTCACCGCGGTTGCCGTCCAGCTGTGCCTCAGCCGCTTCGTAGGGTGCCCAGAGGCTGCAGGAACGTGGGTCGAGACACAGATGCATTGGAGGTACCGCACGTCGTGTTGAAATGAGAGCAAGTTGGAACGCTGAAGGTCATTTGGAGAGGAGTGAAATGAGGGAAGAACAGACGCGATTTGTGTGGAAATACAATTGTGCATGCTACTGTGAATTATTGGGATCGATCTGGGCTGGTGGGGTTGCTGGAGCTACAGACAAGGGTGCTCATTCAGACCCCAGGGGCTCCTGAAGAGGCGTCCCCCAGGGCCATTGCAAGGGCTGCCCAAGACAGCAAAAATGCAAGATTCTGGTTGATCCTGGGGGGCGGTGGGCGCATAAAAACAGGAGGCGCTAAGCTGCTTCTAAGAGAAAGGGTGGGTGGTGAGCAGAGATCACCATTGTGAGCTCACAGGTAAGCGGATGCAGGCTCTAGACAGAGGGGTGGGCCTGGCTCCGGAACCCCAGGCCACGTCTGCGAACACCATCTATCGTTCTTTACAGCTAAGTTGCCAGCACCCCTGCCTTCCATCTGTTTGGCAACAGTTAGCAGAGGGAGGAAGTAAGGATGCAAATCAGTACAATAGTGCAGACGAGCCTCAGAGCTTCAGCTCCGATGATCCGTCCTTGATCTCACTCCTCACCACGATTATCACCACCAGGCCCACCGCCAACATCTTCAGGGCCTGGGGCAAAAATAGACTCATCACGCCGTACGAGTAAATATTTAAAAGTTAGAAACCAAGCCTACAAACTGCTAGATAAAATACGTGCTATTTTCCTACCTTAGCTACTATAGGTCTTCCATCTGGAAGATCAGATCTCCATTCAGAATTTTCAGACTCCACAGAGTTCTGTGTTGGACCAAGGTGGCGAGGGATGGGACACCCCTGGATGAGGGCATCAGGGGCGGTGAGGGGCCGCACCCACATGGTGGGACACTGAACTTCACAGCCCAGGCTCCACCCACAGCCTTGCCTTCAGGCACCTGGAGCCTCTGAGGATTCCCAAGGCAGTGGAGGCCACCCACAGGAGGCTCCCCTGGGGAAAAGCTCCCCATGGGTCCTGGAAGCAGGTGGGAGGCCATCTCAGTGGGGAATTCTGGGGTTTGGGGTACCTGAAGAATGGCCTAGAAGGAGGAGGCCTAGAAGAATGGTCTTCTTGGCCATTTAGAACTCCATGCCCTGTGGAGTGCAGGGCCCTCAAAGGCACAGGGCCCAGGACAACGGTGTAAGAGTGGTAGAGACGTTTGCTGACACCCACCAAGTGCCCCGTACTGACAGGTGTCTGAAGCATTTTACCTGGGCTAATTCACTTAATTCTCATGACTCCAGGAGGTAGGTACCATTCTTATGGCATTTTCACAGCTCGGGAGCCTCAGACACACAGCAGGTGAGCCAACGCACCCAAGGCGACAAGCGATGGAGCCCAGTTGTCGGGCTGCTCCATCGACTACCCCGTGTCCCCTCCTCACGTGGCAGAGCTCACCTGCAAGGCACGTAGGCTCACACCGCAGCCTCCCAGAGAGACACAGAGCCCTCCAGACAACTCCCAGACAGGTGCTATGGAGCACTGTTGTATTCTCGTGGCTGGAATGTTTGTGACAACTCTCCTCCACATCCCCGTATCTCTGACTGCTTTGCTGAATCACAGATTAACTCCCAGATCTGTGAGGTAGATTTGCTGAAGCATCATTGTGAAAGAGTTGGAAGTCAGTGAGGGCGTGGATGTGTGTGTGCGCCTCGGCCAGGATGAGGAACGGAATCTTCCCTAAGGGAAAGGAGAAGCTCGGTCAGAGGGCATTTATGGGTTGATGCCACGGCTGATGCCAGGAGAAGGTGGCTCCGCCCAGGGCACAGATCTGCCTGAAGCATGAGCGATGGACGACAGCCTGGATGAGTGAAGTTTCCAGCAGCCAGTCATGGTGGCTGACCTTGAACTGGGGGGAAGGTCCAAGCCAGAGAAAAGGAAGCCACTGCACCTCATCTTGGTTCTCTTAGAAGCCCAAACCCTCACCTCTACCTGAATGAGTAAGCGTGAAGGGAAAACCCCACGAACGTGGTATTTACAAGCTTGTAAAGTGTGGCATCCAACATTACGTCAGTAGACATCTATCTTAGGTAGCAACCGACCTCAGAACAGAGGTATCTGGAACCCACTCACAAATGTTTGAGAAATCGGTCTGAAGGCGAGAATCACCTCAGATCTGGGTTCAAATTCTCCTTCTCTCCCTCAGTGGCTGTGTGTTGTTGTATATTTCATTTTCTCTTCCTGAACCTTGGCATTCTCGCCTGTAAAATGGTGACAGAATGTATCCACCAGGATTACCGAGAGAATTCAGTGAGGTGACATTTTTAAAGTCTCTGGGACACAGACTGTACTTGGACAAAACGGTATTTTACCCTGCAGGCCATCCCGGGAGCCGTGTGCAGGATCCTGGGCACAGGTTGGTCACAGCTATGGGAGGCCCTCTTGTGTGGAGGAACCAAGGTCCAGCCAAGAGCTGGGAGGGGGGTACAAAAGCAGCAGAGGGCAGGGTTTGTTTTTGATCTGGAGCCACTCTAAAGGAAGGTGGGAAACCAGATAAATACATTTATCTGTCTATGTATCTATCTATCTATCTATCTATGTACCTATCTATCTATCTATGTATCTATAATGTCTATTTATTTTTGAGAGGGGGGACAGGCAGAGAAAGGGAGACAAGGGATCTGAGGCAGACTGCACTGACAGCAGAGAGCCCGATGCGGGGCTCCAACTCACAAACCCTGAGATCATGACCTGAGCCGAAGGGGATGCTTAACTAACTAGGCCACTGAGGTGCCCCCAGACAAATACATTTACAAGAAATCCCTCCCCGGTAACAGCGGAGCACTGGGGGCCATACCCAGGACCAAGGTGACAGTACAGTGTGGCCCAAAGGGTCTGCTGCATGGGGAGGGGGGACAGCGCTTCTTACGGCCTCTGCCAGCAGCCCACTCCTAGGCCTTCACTCTCAAGGCCAGGCCGGGCCTCTCCCCCACCTGTGACAGGTCCAAGGACCTCATCCCGGCCTCACCGGCAGAGACACAGCTGACAGTCAGGGTCCGGCACCAGCAGCTCAGGGTACTGCCTCAGTGTTTCGGGGTTCAGTCCGCCTTCTCTGTTGCTACTTCGGGTACGTCAGGGAAGGCCTGGCACACCACTCCTGGACTGAGGCAGCGCCTAAGGGGCACCCTGCTCCACTCTTCCTAAGTCGGGTTCTAACAGCGCTGTCAGCATGATGGCTCTCAAATGCAGACCCCAATTTAACACCTTCAATAGCTCCCTCACTGCTCAGACAATGAAATCCCAGCCTCTTAGTGTGGCCTATTAGTCAGGCCTGTTTCATTTGCAAATGTCACAAACCAACTTGAGAAAGCAGGGAGGTTTTCAAAAAGGAAGAACTTGCAGGAGTCTGGGCATTTCCAGGGATCTCAGGGGCCCAAGCTGGGGACTTCTCCATGGGGCGGGGAAGAGGGGGGACATGGCTCCAGCAGAAATCCCAGGGGTGCATTACGATTGGCCACTTTGGGTCACATGCCCATCCCTCGCTCACTCTGCAGCGGGTGGAAGTGGGGGGAGGTCCCGCTGCGGCCAGTGGAAGTTGGGGGGGAAGTGACTGGTACTTGGGTTCCACTCCTGGGCCTAACAAAGCAGTTAGAAGAGTGGGATCTGGGCTAAAAGAAGCCAGAAAGGTCATGACAAACCCCCCTATGATCTGACCGCATGGCCAGCCCAGCACCTTGTTTGCTGCTCAGTATCCAGCCTGGAACCTTATGCTATAGCAACACCAGGCTCCTTGCACTTTCTAGCACATGCCATTATGTCTTGCTCATGGTTTTCAATGCCCCCTTCCTGGACTCTCTGTACCTTCTTTGCCTGGATCATGCCTCCTCCTCCTTCTAGATTCAGTTCTTTGTCACCTCTTCCAGGAACCCTTCCTAGGGCTTTAGGTTAGATCAGACATCTCCTGAGCTCCCAGCACCCCTGCACATCTTCACAGGGCTTACCCCAGAATGATGCTAAACCATAATAATGATAGTAATAAAGACAAACATACATAATGTTTACCATGTGCCGTGCACGGGTCCAGGTACATGATGCATTTCGTTAATTTGTTCCTCACAACGACCCTATGAAGTAGGCATATTATCAGTCCCCATTCAAAAAAGTTTTTCTTTTATCTTTATTTTTGAGAGAGAGAGAGAGACAGAGAGAGCACGTGAGCAGGGGAGGAACAGAGAGAGGGAGACACAGAATCCGAAGCAGGCTCCAGGCTCTGAGCTGTCAGCACAGAGCCCGATGCAGGGCTTAAACTCACGAACTTCGAGGTCATGACCTGAGCCGAAGTCAGCCGCTTAACCGACTGAGCCACCCACGTGCCCCTATCAGTCCTGATTTTATGAAGCAAAGAAACTGAGGCCTCAAAGGTTTATGTAACTTCCCCAAGATCACAAAGCTGGCAACCTGCAGAGCTGAGCTCAAACCCAGGCCCCATGGCTCTGAGTCTGTGCTCCTAACTACTTCATCTAGAAGTGGCTTGCAGGGCCGCGGTCTGCCCTGCTGGGCTGTGAGCCCTTAAGGGCAGGGCTAGTCGCGGCAGTCAGCCTCACACTCCTGGTGACGAGGGAGTCAGTACTCACGCAATACCATCTGAGAACTGATCAGGACTTCCTCTGTTGGGTGGCGGAAGGATGAAGAGGGAAGGAGAAAAGACCACTTGGGGCCCTTGGAACCTCCTTTTGCAGACCTAGGGAAGGAATGGGGTCCGAGGAGTCCCGCCCCAAGCTGCCCGTGTCCTGGCAGACCACACAAGCTGGCCAGAGCCCTCCTGCCCACCGGGCCATTTCTGTGAAATGCCTCTGGCTGACTCAGCCACGCTTTTTCTCTCCAACTTATGTCCATATTCTTGAAGCGGATTTGGTTTTCTCTGCGGTTGACTGAGACTTGCCCAGTGGCGCAAAAGGAGCTCTCCCAGTTGTAGTTCTTTCCAACACAACGTGATAAGGCCAGTGTCGGGGCCAGGAGGCCTGGAGCTGTGGCATTCCTCCATTTCGCTTCACTTTCCTTCGGTTGCCGGCCCGGGAGGCAAGCAGGTCTCTGACTCGTGGCCTTTGCTAAATATGCTATCAAACGTTCCCTGACTTGATTTCTCCAGTTTCGTATTGAAGCTGGCTCTAATACCCTGCCTCGGTAGGCCATGGAGCTCAATGAAAGGGCCTGTTTCTACTAGGAAGGGTGGCAAGGAGGGACTGTAGCCATAATGGGCGGGTCATTACATATGGCCCGTGTTCAGTAGGACCTGAACCCAAACTATAACCCAGCGGCAAATCAATCAATATTAAAGATAGGCACAACGACAGCAGCGTTTTATTAAGTCCTTCCTATGGGCCAGGCTTTGAGCTAAGCTATTGCCAAATACTATCTAATTTAATCCTCACAAACCTGAAAGTCAACCCTTTCAATGGTATGATGAGTACCCATTTATGCCAGAGTCAGTACCGGGTACCTGGGTCACAGCAGTGAACAAAGCAGACAGAGACCTGCCACTTGTATACAGACAGCAAGCAATGGACATCACACCCAAGTAAACTACAAGGCAAGCCATGTGGTAGGTTAGAAAGAATATGGACCGAATAGTAGGGCAGGTGAGCGGCTGGGAGTGCTGGGGAAATGGCCTCGGTGGGCCGCACTGAGAAGATATTTGAGCGAAAATTTATTGGGAGTGAGCCAGTTGGCCTTGTGGATATCTGGGCGAAGCTCATTCTGAGCAAAGGGGATGGCCAATGGGAAGACCTCAAGGCGGGACTGTTCTCAGGGTGCTCAGGGAACAGTGAGGGGGCGAGAGAGGCTGGGAAGGTGGGAGGAGAGGCCATATCAATGCAGCCCCTTGTAAGTCACGGTATGAGCCACTTTACACGTGAGGAAACTGAGGCAGAGAAAGGTTATGTCCAAGGTAATGTGACCTGTAAGTATTGAGTGTCAGAGCTGGGACTGACCCATCCCCCCAACCCCCAGGTCGTCTACATCAGAGTCCAGGCCTATATCCCAATGCTAGATACCTTCTCCCCACACACGGCAGAGCAAAGCTTCTGGACGTCCTCCCATGTCAACCAAGTTAGGCCTGGTGGGACCCGAGACTCAGAAATTTCCGAGCTGGAAGGAATCCCCGAGATCTCATCCAATTCTGGTGCCATGGGTGGAACGACAGAGGCCTGGGTCTTGTCCCCTGCTGGGTGATGGGACCTCCGACACAGGACAGGATTCCTCACCCATACGGTGGATGCCATCCCTCCTCATCGAGTCGTGGGGATTAAATGAAATGATGCGTGTACAAGGGCTCTGACAAGTGCCAACAGTTCCTCTTTCCTTTCCTACCTCCTTCCCCAGCTTCTTGGAGCTGCAGTCAGTGCCCGTCCATCCCCGAGCTCAATCCTGCCCCAGTCGGACACAGGACAGGTACCAGTAGCCTCCAGTCGATCACCACCAATCCAGTGGGGAGCTTGGGATTCTCCTGGGACCGCCCTCTCATCTGTCCCCACACACGGCCCTTTCTTCCCAGACGGCCGGGATCTGGTGCCCCCGGTGTCCCCAACCTTGAGTCTCTACTGTTCCCCTTTCATCAGCTGGGGCCCTACGGGATGTGCTCAGAGCTCTGCTCAGAGTACTACACACACACATACACGAGGTGCTCCGGAAGTGGTTGCCACTGTTATCACTAAAAGTACCATGGGATCTGCTGCCACCAGGAATGTCTGGGACAAGTCACACACACCCCTCTGCACCCCACTGCCCCCCGAAGTTTGGGGTTAACACCCACGCTACTTTCCATCACGGCAACTGCCAGGGCTCAATGCCAGATCACTTGTGAAAAGCTATCCACATGGAAGCCAGTGTTTTCAGGTATCGGCTGGAGAACAGAGGGGAGGAGATTTCAAGCTGGATCCCACTGCCCACGTCCACAAGCCAGAGCCTGCGGGATCTGAGGCTTTTCCTCCAGCTTCCCCACGGGGGGCAAAGCTGGCACGGGACTGTCAGCCAGGGTGGCCAAGGCAGGACCTCCTTCTTTCCTGTGGTGGACCCACAGACGCATGGAGCAGCCCTCTGGCTGGTTAGCAGATAAATATTAATGACTAAATATGTACGTAGGACGGAAGATGGATGGGTGTCCTGGGAGCCATCGCTTTGATTGTCCCTTCTTAGATGCATTTAAGGATCTCAACGTGATAATTGTAGGGAGCTGGAATGAATAGTAAAAAGCGTAGGGGGAGGTAAAGCAAGGTCTAGGGGAGAAAAGAAGAAGCCAGTCGGGACACCTGCTGAGAGGACAAAAGAAACTGTGACTGAGGTGGCCCTGGGAGGGCAGAAGCCTTCGGTGGGGATACCCGCTCACACACCGAGAGTCCCAGCTCTGTTTGCGTGCCCGGGTGCGTGAGCAGTGGTGGGACGCCCAGCGGTGCCCGTCCGGGCCCTGAGCCCCTGCTGTGGGCACCGTATACAGACCCGGAGCGTCCCGGTGTATCGTTAGAAAATTCGGAAACAACAGCATATGGCATATACTCCGCATGCAATTCTGCTCCCGCTGTTAACTAACTTAATTCCAAACGCCGATTCTCTCTGCTTATAATAAAAAGGTGCTTTGCACAGGGACTAAGGCCCCAGACTGAGCTTCGCTTCTCTCTCTCTTTTTTTTTTTTTTTTTCACTGAATGTTATTTAGTCCCGAAAAAATTCTAAATAGATTTGAGAAGCCCGGCCGCACTGGAAAGAAACAAAGCACTGAGCACACAAGCATGTGTGTGAGAGCAAACAGGAAGTGTGTGGGACGGGTTCAGGTGCAGACGTGGAATCTTCTGGAAAACCCGCGTGTTTAATGCTTTGCCACGGCCCCTCCCCAGCGCCCATAGCTCCTGATTCCCGGTCCTTCCTCTGCCTCTCCTGGTCTATGGACGGCCACCTCCTTCTCAGGGATCCAGATTCCACATTTCAGTCCTCCATCGCCTCCCCCTCCACTTCCCCCCTTTACAGGTCCTGCTGCCTTCTCTCTTGGCACCTCCTCCCCCGTTCGGCCTGTGCTCCCCACTCCCACGGACATTACTCTCGTTCGGGCCCTCAATCACCTTGTACTTGGCCTCCCCTCCCCCCAATCCACTCCAGACACTGCCACCAAACAGCCCTTTAAACCCGGCTCTGGCCACGCCGCCCCAGGGCTCAGACACCCCCCGGGGCTCTCCACTGCCAACCACATCAAGGACAACACAGCTGACCTTCAGAAACTGGCCGCCGGCTCGTATCTCCTGCTGCCTCGTGCTGTCATGCTCCGTGCCCCTCGGCCTCCATCACACCGTTCCCGTTGCTCAGACCACCTGTCGACTGTGCTGTCTGCCCGCCGCCACCCCGTTCAACCCCCAGGGCCGATCCCCCAAATCACCTCTTGCACAGAGCCTTTCCTCTCTGCCTTCTGCACCTCTGTCGGGTCTCAGGTATGCGTGTTCTGCAGTCCAGTCATTTCTGGGCAGAAAAATTCCTCCCACTAGAATGTATCATCCGTGAAAAGTGGCTCCTCATTTTTTCTGGCTCTTCACTTCACAACACGGTAGATATTAAACACTTTAAAAGAAGGAAACTTACTTGAATTGCATGAAGTTGAAGCACAGACCTATCAAGCTCCCCGGTGGATCCCATAAGAGTCTAGTGTGGGCTACGCGGCTTCTTCTCTCTGCTTCTGCATGATTATGGTCAGATCAGGGAGGATCAAAGTGCTAAAAGGTGCTGAGGGTGGCCCTCGGGGGGTCCCGCGTGGGCACACACTGTGTATCCTGGTAATCCCAGGAGTTAATGCAGTGGTTCTCAGCTTGGGGGTGATTTCGCCCCCCAGGGGACACTTGGCAGTGTCTGGAGACACTTTGGGTTGTCACAATGGGGAGGTGCTACCTGCGTCTAGTAGGGAGAGACCCTGGGATGCTCTAAACATCCTACAATTCACAAGACAGTCCTCCCAACAAAGAATCATTCAAGCCAAAGGGTCAAAAATGTTCCTGTTGAGAAACCCTGATATATTGTAAAACAGGCCTTCTTAACCCCATGAAGGAGACGAGGAAACTGAGGTGCAAACGAGTCAGGTGATTTTCCCACCATAACACAGCTGTTTCAGTGGCAGAACGAGGCTGACCCTCAGGTTCCCGGATTCCCAGCCCTGTGTCCTTTCTTCTAGGTTATGTGCCTATCTGCAGAGCCAGACAACATGGCAGGAATTCAGAGGCACCAGACTCGACCGAGATTGCTGTTGTTAAGCCTGGTAGATGTCAAAGTGACCGCAAGGGCGTGGGCTGAGGCAAAATAACTCAGTGCACCACCCACTCTCCCGAGCCAGGATGCTTTTCGCTAGCCCTCCCAATGAACACAGTGGGAGGCAATACCAGAAGTCCAGTGGGCAGTGAACCCTCAGCCCAGTAGGCAGGGCCAGACTGCTCTGGGGTTGAAGCGACTCCAGGGGACCATGCTGGGAAACCCGACACCGTGCCTCGCTTACTGGATTCCTTGACTCAAGACAGCAGAAGGGTGACAGGCTGGCACGGAGCAGGAGGGGCCTGAGAGACACAGATGCCACTTTTTCTGCGTATTTGGGCCCGTGTCCCAGAACCTGCCATCTGCAGGAGAGCAGTGAGATGGAAAAGGGCTGCGCAAGACTGATGGGGCAGAGGAGACTTAGGGACATGAGCGCTTCCTCAAGTGTCTGCATGGCTGCTACGCGAGAAGATGGTCTTGGGGGCTCTAGTGGGCAGAAGTGAGATTCCTGGAGAAGACCACATTTGGCAGATTTGGGCTCCATGTGAGGAAGGATAGGGACAGCTGTATAAAATCACATGCAGTTCCACGTCACTGAGATCCAGGGTAAGTGGCATGATCTCTAAGGGATACTGAAGAGGTTCCTACTTGGAAAGCTCCAAAGTTCTGTTTTATGAAGGGAAATGCAAGGGTGTGCGGCTATGTGCTAACAGTGGGGCATGAGCTCATGACCTCAGCGGCACAGCTGCCCAGGACGGGAGGTGTCACTTGAAAAAGCCCAGCTCCACATAGCAGATGTTCAGCGGAATGCAGAAGGCCTGGGTCTCACAGTGACAGGGACAGACAGGCATTGCTTTCGCTCTGATCAAAGCTACCGACTTCAGCTGAGAAAGACTCCTTCACTCCGAGGCTGAAAGTCAAGAAGGCCATAAAACCTCCTCTAAGTACAGTTTTCTCCAATTTTGAGAATTTGTGAGCAGGTGTGTCTATAGTAAGAGCAACGGGCTGTGAAGACTGGGCACGTATTAGCTGTCACCATGAAATAAAACTTCTAACAAAGTGAATATAACATGCTCAGTGGTATCATTACTATTGGGTTACATGGGGGTTCAGTAAGCAGTTCACACAAATGACTGCAAAGTGGCTTTTCGGTGCTCACTTGGTTGCTTAGAGGGGTAGTTCCAAACCTCTCCTCTCCCCCGACACTCAGGGTGTTGGAATAGGACACTGGCGTTGACAGATATTCAAAATCGGGCACTGCAACTGAACAGTGTGACCTTGGACAAGTCACTCAATTTTCACGTTGTAGTTCCCTCATCTGTCAAACGGGGAGACTGCTACTACTTACCTTTACAGGGTAATAGTTGACGATTAAATGAGGCGTTGGTAAAGTGCACGAAATGAGGCATTTGTAACGTGCATGCGCCAGTAAGTGACTGGTGCACGTCAGCCATCAAGGCAAAGGGCTTCCGCATATGTCCTCTCTCTCCCCTTTTACCACCATAAGGTGCAGCAGTAGGAGATTCCCCCACCTAATGGTTGCTCACACTTGCCAAATTGTTCTACCTAATTAGACAAAGACTCTCATGTTAGGATGAGGGCACCAAGTTCTTGCTTCGACTTGTTTTCTATACAAGAACCACTATACTATGCTATACTACAGTTTCTATAAAGGAGCCACTACACTACATACATATACATATATATATATATATATACACACACACATATATAATCTGTTTCATATGTATCATATATACATATACACATACGTGTATATACATGGCATCAACTATGTGCACCTGTAAGGTCAGCTTTGTTGCTAACTGCCTGGAAGTATTATGAGGTAAGTAGAGGCTTGAGTGACAATGCCAGCTCAGCCACGTGATCAAACAAGGCACCATGGCGTCTGCTGGCTTTCCAATGTGAACCGTGATGAAAGCCGTAAGGGCAGTTTGTAGGGGTGTCCACAGTGCTACTCAGGCCTTCTGGGATATGGAAACAACCTCTGGGGCCAACCTAAGGTCACCAGCAGTGCTGGGAATTTGCTGGAGAACTTGCACTCCCGACATCGAGGGGAGGTATGGATTATTTGGAAGGGGTGGATCTTGGCAGGACGAGAGGCTTCGCTGGCTCTGGGGATGGTGAAGCGGCCGTCTCCTCTTTGACAACAGGGTGCCTGCTGGAGTCTGCACCTCTGCTCTTCTCTTGGCACCGCGTGGGGAACGAGGGCTGAGCTTTGTAGAGCTGCCCGTCCTGACCCAGCAGCTGCACGCCGGGCTGGCAACTCCTCATAAGACCCCTTTCATCTTCCTCAAAGGCGGGTTATGAGAACTCTAGGAGAAGGTGCTTGTTATTGTATATAGACTTACACTTTCCCAAAGATGCACGTTAGAGGTGCGATACCTTTTTCTTTTCTCTTTTTTTGTCAAGTTGCCTAACATACAGCGTAGTCTTGGCTTCAGGAGTAGATTCCTGTGATTCATCACTTACGTACAACACCCAGTGCTCATCCCCACAAGTGCCCTCCTCGCTGCTCATCACCCATCTTCCCCACCCCCGTCAACCCTCGGTGTGTTCTCTGTATTTAAGAGTCTCTTATGGTTTGCTTCCCTCTCTGTTTGTATCTTATTTTTCCTTCCCTTCCCCTATGGTCTTCTGTTAAGTTTCTCAAATTCCACGTATGAGTGAAATCCTATGACCTCTGTCTTTCTCTGACTTATCTCACTTAGCAGAATATCTTAAAAGAAACAAAAGAACCTGCAATTTGTATATTCTGCCAGCAGGGGACAGCCATGTGACCCAGACTCAAAGATGTCTGCTTTATGCAGGGATCTTTCCCCAAACTCCCCAGGTGTGCAAATGTGACTCCCATGGATTTATTAGAATGTATACAACTTTAAAGCAATATTAATCCGCCACACTGAGAAATCTTAAAGACAAAAAGAACTGTGGCCAGAAGGCAGAACACGGAGTCGGATTTTTATTGGTTAGAAACACTTTCTGATGCAAATCTCATGCCCACTTAATTGGACTGGGTTTTGCGGATTTATTAGAACGTATACAACTTTAAAGCAATATTAATCCGCCATGCTGAGAAATCTTAAAGACAAAAAGAACTGTGGCCAGAAGGCAGAACACGGAGTCTGATTTCTGTTGGTTAGAAACATTTTCTGATGCAAATCTCATGCCCATTTAATTGGACTGGGTTTCACACAACTGCAGTCTGCTCCTTCCCTGCCGGCTGCTGGCGAGGGGCTCGCCCTCATAATCACCCTGGTTCGGAACCCCTGCCTCCTTCCCGTAAACATTATGATGTACTGGGCACTTACGTTACACCAGGAACCAGGCAAGACACTTCATGCCTCTCATTTTCTCCTTGCCACAATCCCACCAGCTCCACGTCATTATCTCCATGCCACTGATGACAGATGGACTCAGCTGGTGACAGAGCCGCATCCAAACTCAGATTTGCCCAATCCCCACACACAGAGCTCTCCCCTGTGTTTCGCTCACTTCCTCTACCGGGGGTGGAAGAAAAGAAAGATACCAGGGTTTCCCCAATGCTGACCGGCTTTCCCGACACTGTCCCTACAATGTTCATTTCCTGTTAGAAGGGGGAAGCCCTCTACTCTACCCTTTCTGAAAAATAAGGCAAAGCAGCCCCCCCCCCCCCCGCCCCTCCACGTTTTCATTTCAGGCACTCCCTGAATGAGCTTGCAGACTCTATTTATTTATAGGTTCCTAGAACTTACCCACCAGGGGAGATTTCACCCAATTCCCTCTCTTTGCCACACAAAAAAACAAGGTAGGAGAGGTATAGGGACACCCCAGGGCCAGGCAAGGAGTTGGCAGGGGCAGGATTGGAGCTCAGGGGTTTCTCATTTTATGGTTGGGCTGTAGGACCCTCTACATTTTCCAAATCACTTCAGAGAGTTATGAAGAAGTGGTCGACTGAAAGAGATCAGAACATCCAAAAAATAAGAATAACAGAGGTTCAGCTGGTTACACTGGCTTATAAAGAGTGGAGCATGAGAATTTAAAACCCCTCGGTAGGTCAGAGCAGCATTCACCCCATCTTACAAGGAACCCCTGACCTTGGTGTCCCAGAGGGTCATGGGAGAATACGGGAGACACATCTATAATGTTGACTTTCAGCATTTAGGAAATGTCCCCTAACTTCCATTTAATAACCCCATTTATATCTGTCATCCACGACTCTCTAAAAGTTCATTCCTGGAATCTATTTATAATTTCAGTCCATACTGTTTCTCAGAGTAATGATTTTTGCACATTTACTACCTACAGCGTAAAGTACTACTTTCTTTTATTTGGCCTAAAACTATCAAGCTCTCTGGCTCTGCTCAGCAGGGCAGGACGAGAAGCCATTAACATCTTTCACCTGAAGAATTATTTTTAAAGAAGCTAATTAAGTCTACAATGCAAACAGGTATATTACTATGCAAAAACATTAATTAGGCCAATTTTGAAGTTCCTACAAGTGCCCTGAAAAGAGTTCAGTTCACCAACAGTTTACCTTCTCCAGATGACTTCCAGGTGGAACCCACTTTAGTAGGAATTTTTTTTTAATGTTTATTTTTTGAGAGAGAGAGAGAGAGAGAGAGAGAGTTAGCAGGGGAGGGACAGAGAGAGGGAGACACAGAATCCGAAGCAGGTTCCAGGCTCTGAGCTGTTGGCACAGAGCCTGACCTGGGGCTCGAACCCATGAACCACCAACCATGAGATCATGACCTGAGCCAAAGTCGAACATGTAACTGACTGAGCCATCCAGACACCCCAGGAGGAATTTTCTTTAGACACCTGTGAGGACATGATTTATGTCTGCCCCAGAAGAAAAGTGGTAAAAGGGAGCTGAGGGGCAGGAACATATAATCTATAACCACAGTGAAATAATCTATAATGGCAATGGAATCTTCAAAACATATTCTTTTGTTTTCAAAGCCCAAAATTCTGAGAGCAATTCCTTTCTGAACAAAGGGTATATTGGGAATGACTCCAATATCCAAGGCTGGGAGATGGGATAGCAGGGAACACCATGTTGATGAGGATTCGGGTTGCATTACCTGAATCTTCTTGATTACCATTTAGAATGAAAGCATCACCCCGTGTCTGGTTCACTATCAACAAGGGATAAGCTTTCATTGCTTTTCTTTTCAATCCAATAGTATGAGACACGCTGGGTGAGGATATTCTCCTTGAAGATTCAAAGAAAGGGCAGCCGGATGGCACCGTCTGCGTCTCCTTCTGTGGCCAGGTGAGGAAAGAGACGGAGAGGTACCCAAGCCAGAGAGAATTCCAAGTGGAACAATTTCCATCGTGGTCCCAGGGTTCTGGGTCACCAGCTCCCATGCAGGCCCAGACATAGCGCTTAACTCAATATAACGGCATCTGTCAAGTGGGGAGGGGAGGTTGGGGCCTAAATGAGTTTCTCCTTCTCCAAATAGTCACATTCTGTGTGTATTCTGCCAAGATAGTGCAAAGGTTAATAATCTAAGGTATTTTAGAATCAGTACAGACCAAACCCATTTTCTAAAAGTTGGTTTTGATATATTAAGAAGAGATCTAGTCTCCCAAGACCACAGATATCCCCAGGGGTTCCTGCATTTGCAAGATGGAGCAGAAAAAGCGAAGAAACATGGCAAGCCTCAGCACTAAATCTTTTTTCAATGAGCCCCTTTGAGGGAGATTTGCCACTCACCAGTATTTTTAGGTAGGCTAAGTACAGTGTCTTAACCAAACTCTGCCAGTAATGTCTTGTCTGTGGGGACAGCTGAGAACTAGGAAAGGACACAGAGGATGGTAACAGAACAAGGCTGTAAGAATCCTAGTGCATGGAGCGAGTCAGAGATGTGATAAGAGTTCAATCTTCTACCAATGTCAGAATTCACAGCATGGCTTTTTCCAAGAAGCGCGAAGTGCTTTACAGATGACACGTTAATCTTCCCAGAGCCCCGGGTAATGGAAAGCCTGAGGCTTGAGGGGCAGGGTGTGGGGCTGGGGAAGCAGACTTCTCGCTGTGTGCTGGTCCCCCGGGAGCGGATCAGTGATGTGGGGAACAGGACGGCCAGATCTGGATGCCTCGTCCTTCTGCCCAGACTGCTGCCTTCCTCTCTGCCAGTGTCACTGCGGACCGTGACCCTTCCTTCCCTCTGTACAGCAGTATAGCTTCACCGATAAGCAATAATCCAAAATAAAAGACTCAAGAGTGCAGCTAAGAGAGTAAAGGGGCAACAGGAAGATTTGCCAAAAGAAAAAAAAAGCAATGAGCTCACGGAGTATGAGCTTCCCACCTTCTGTCCCAGGCCCGGGGCCACCTTGCCCATAATTGGGGCGGTGTGTCTGCTCCGGATCAAGAGGCCTGGTCCCTGCTCAGCCTCTTCATGGGGAAAAGGGTTTAGATGCCTGGTGATGTGTTCAAGTTGCTGCCATGACCAAATACGAATAAGGCGCTACCCCACATGTTAGTTCAGTGCCTGCCACAAAGCAGGTGCTCTGAGCGCGTGCTACGTGAATGCTCTTGTATGGCTTCCTACAGTTTCGAAAGGTGCTTCCTCCCCACCCCTCACGCCTCATAACTACTGCACGGTCTGCCATTACACTCTAGTTAAACATCAGGAAACTAAGGGAGGGAACGGACCAGAACCCAGATTTTCTCATTCTGTTACTCTTTCTAATGGTCTATAGAAAAGGAAGGTTCCAGGCTGACCTGGTGGAAAGTGCATGGGCTGGCAGGGAGGAAAATGGGTTTCTATGCCCAGCACGACTAGAAAAGAACCTGGAGATCTAGTGGAGGGAAGGCAAGCAATTTCATTTTATGGGTGACTCCGATTTTCGGCATCAGCTGCTGGCTCCTGGGCCAGGAGGATCCTGGGGCTGCCCAGAGGTGGCGGGGGGGAGGGGGGGGGGACGGACAGTGTGCTGTGATCGATTAGCCATGTCTGCCTCAAGCATGGAAAGGGCTAACGGGACCCCAATGTCACCTAATGGCCGTATTTTCTTTTTCTTTTCTTTTTTTTAAAGTGCAGAGCCCAATGTGGGGCTTGAAGTCACAACCCAGAGATCAAGGCCCGAGCTGAGATCAAGAGTCGGACCCTGAACCAACTGAGCCACCCAGATGCCCCTATTGCCTCTTTCTAGCACACCTATTTATTTTGTAGCTAATAAAGTGTACCAGAAAACTCACGTGTTCTACATGACACGGCTGGACAGCAGCAGAGATGGAATCTGAACCCAGGACTCTCACCTATAAGTCCAGTCCTTTTTTCACTACGTCAGGCCATCCTGGGCCTAAGACCAGGTCCAGCTCCATAAATATGGATGAATGAGTTCTCCACCCCGCCCCCCTCCCCACTCCTTTTCTTCACTTGTAGACTGCAAGAGATAATTCCTGTTTTATCTATTTCACAGAATTACTGACTCAAATGAAAGGCCAGAATCCTAGCACTCCGAGCTCCCAGGCCCGTGCTCTTACTGCTGCGCCATGATGCCATCAATAGACGTGAAAACACTGGAAGGCAGAGGCAGAGTAGCAAGATGGGAAGGGAGGAGTCTGGAGCCCTAGATTCAGCTTCCGTTGAATACGCTCCACACCTGCAGAGTGGGGGGTTAGGGAAGCAGACTTCTCGCGGTGTGGTGGCCCCTGAGAGCGGATCAGTCATGAGGGTAACAGGGACAGCCGTATCCAGATGCTCTCTCTCTATAGCCCCAGGTGCAGGAGCTCAGGAAGAATGGGAATGGGAAAAAGCCAAGGCTAACAGCGGCAGTCTCCAGACCCCTGGGGGCAGCTGGTTCCAAGTATGTCGTAGAAGGGAGCATGTGGCCAGAGGTAGAAGCTGTGTTCTCTCGTAGCCCTCATCCCCCGCATCCTGCTCTCCAGAGTGGCTGTCCCAGACCTCATCACTGCACGTGAGTGATGTGACTAGAACCTGGGACACTGCAGCTCAGAAAAGATGATGATGGCAGTAGGGCCTAGGAGGGGGTGAGGCTGGGGGCGCTGGGTCTCAATTAGGGGGGTCCCCTTTGTTTCCTACTTCTGCTCCCTCCTCGTCAAAGGCTCCATCCACACTTCCACTGCTCTTTCTCTCCATCCTCCTGACACCCTCATTGGTCCAACCACATTGTCCATCCTCTGTAGTCCTCTCTTCAGCCTCTACATCACAGCGACCTCAAGGAAAGGCCTCTCTTCCTCTTGCCCTGCACACGTTCCAATACCAGTTTTTGGTGCCATCCATTAAATAGCTGCCGTATCCACCTCATCTCTTCTCGGGGAGTGGGAGTTGCCATAGAGTGGAGGTCATGATTTCACCCAGAGGTGTCCAAATAAAGAGAGATCACTCATCTAAACTAGCCTGAGACTCACAGGATTGTAGGGCTGAAAGGAACTTGTAACAAGGTCATCTTGTCTAACCAGTCATAGAAGTCCTACAAGTATCCTTGAACACAAGGTCCTGCAGAGCTCCCAGGCAGCCCATTTTGGGGTTCCAAGAAGCTCCTACCCATTACGTTTATTTTTTTATTGTCTGCACTCACTAGAATGTAAATGACATCAGGGTGAGGCTTTTTTGTCTGTTTTTATTCATTACTGCATCCCTGTTGCCTAGAATAGCGCTTGGCATACGGCCGGTGCTCAATAAATATTTGTTGAATTAATTAATAATTGGTTTTGTTTCTAGCCTTTGGGGTCTTTCAAAAGAGTTGCAACTTCTTTGCCTTCTATATGACAGTGCCTCAAATAATTCAAGACAGCTGTCATATCTTCTCCTTACCTAAGCACTTACAGTCCCATGAACATTACGGGAAGAATATCCAGACCCTTTACCACCCTCAGGATGTTCTCTGAATGTGTTCCAGAATCACAAAGCAAGAAGGACACCTGAAATTTCCCGAGCTAGCCCATGCTCTCATTTTACAGACCGCTCTCTGGTCTTCAGACACCAAAGCCCAGGCTGCCTCGCTGCCTCGCAAGCAAAAAGTAGCTGTGCTAGAGGGGCATGAAGGGTTTACAGCATTCACGCCCTCTTCATGTGGGGGCCGTGCTCCCCTGAAAGTGAAGGTCAGGCCATTGAACAGGTGGAACACTCACACAGGGCTAACCTGTGGTGGTCCAACAAGTGCCTTCTGGAGGAAGGACATGTAAGACGCATGAAGATGGTCTCTGCCCTCAGGGTCTCTAGCGGGGCAGATAAGTCAACGCGCAGTTACATCATAGCGAGTCAAATGGCTGATGGGGCAGGTGTCCCATCATGAGCACACCAGTGGTTTGGGGACATGCAAATCTCTCCGGGTTTTACTCTGGTGATTGGGCAAGACATTCCTCTCTTTGAACATCCTAAGAGCGTTGAACAACTGAAGGGAGACAGTGGAGTATTTCTACCTGTACATCTTCCGCATTATTTTGAACCCCCATCGAAGACAGATTTTCTTAAAGCTGTTGTGAGTGATTACTACGTGTTGGGAGCTGGGCCCACAACAGGTACTCAACAACTATTTGTTAGCCAAGTACATGCAGGATCTTCACAAAAACTCTACAAGGTAAGCATGCTTATTCCCATCTTATAGAAGAGGTGGTGGTGATCTAGTTTATTGGAGGTGATGAGAAGTATAGATCTACGTGGGGCCTGGCAAAGGGTGGTGACCAGGTGCTAGATGCACCACCCATGACAGCTGGCACTGCCTTTTGCATGCCCTGGTGGATGCAAAGCTGTGCATACCAAGCACAGTCTGCAACTGATCTGGACTCTATAGGAAGGAGACCGCCCTGGGCTGGATTGTGTGGAGACCTGGGAGGAGGCGGGCTCTAGGGCCTGGGTGGGTCCTGCAGAGCTGTGGTCTCCCTGCACCCTGGCATGGCATGCTGTCAGAGATCCTGGTTTCCTTGCCCTGGGCACAGATCCCCTGTGATCAGACTGGTTGTGAGGGTGAGTGGCACGGTAGCAGCCAGCCCTGTCCTGGGGCATGTTGACATGGAAGGGGATCGCTGCCTTGTAGAGATCTATACTGAGGTAGGTCACTAGGGGACACTGTGCAATGGAATGTGATTGTTGGGGATGGGGGGCGGGCAGTCAGACTACACCTTAAAGGAGGTTCTGGTGTCCTCAACAACTCAGGTCTATTGCCGTTGGGCTCTGCCCTCAGAAGTCCGCTTCCAACCTAGGATCTCCCAGATGCCCGATTCCTTTGAGCGACCTCTACCATCCAGGCCTGGGAAGACTGTGTCACTCAGGCCAAGGCACAGCACAGCAGCAGGAGCCTTGAGCCCACAAAGAGGCACTTGGTGAGCACTGGGCACATGGTCCTTCAAGGGACCTGGACTCCAGCTGGGACAACATGGAGACTCTGTATCAGGATAGACCATAAATCAAAGAAATTGGCTTTGTTTGTGCTTTGAGGCATTATTACCATGGCTCTAGATTTGTGTATAATCTTGTTTATTTCCTCAACCAAATCACAAGTTCCCCAAGGGGGAAGGGTTGTGTTCTAAGTCTCTGACCCCACGCTTCTAACACATAGAAGGCATTCTAGGCCTATTATGGAATGATGGGTGGGCAACTGGCTGCATAAGGTGGGTTAGTCTTCAATCTACTGAGCCCCATGGGCCTAGAAGGCTGGATTGGCTGAAGGGTTAATTGGAAGGAGATGTGCCCCTACCTGGAGGCAGTGTGGCCGGCTCCAGGATTCAAGCACGCAGAGCACATGGCCTCTCAGGCAAGGAGTCCAGTAAAGGACATAGTTTGATCAACAGTACAGGAGACCACAGAGCCTGGTGGCTCTGAACGCAGACTCTGGAGCCAGATCATTGGGTCCCAATCCTAGCTTTGAAGAGCTGTGTGGTCCTGAGCAAATCGTTTAATTCATCTATGTCTCAATTTCCGCATGTATAGGTGTCCATAATAACAGTGCCCAGCTCACAGGACTGGTGTGAGAATTGAGTTAAGATGTTATGAAATACTTCGGAATGTGTAAGTGCTGGCTATTAATGTATGGTGGAGGCTGGGCAGTGGGAGGGAGGGAGACCTAATCCAGACTTGGGGTGGGGTGGATGCCAGGGGGGCTCTCTGGGGAGACTCGCAGGTGTATTACAGAAGGGAGGGGAACCCTGGCTGTGGGCGGCATGCAGGGTACTATGGCTCTGGCTGAGGCAGGTTAGATGGCCTGGGCTTCCCTGGCAGGGAGGACCAGGTCTCCGGACGTTGGCATTATTTGGTAAGGAGTTTCAATTTTATCTCGGAGGGCACGGAGAATCTTAGGAGGTTTTTAAGTAGAACGGGTGAGATGATCAGATGTATACGCAGAGATGCAGAGGCTGCGTGGCAGAGGGAAGGGCATGAAGACGGGAGGCAGGGGGGCCGGCTGGGAGGCCACGGAGGCAGTGGCAGAGCTGAGAGGAGCTGAGGCTTGCACTAGGGGGTGGGGATGGAGAGAAAAGGGTGGGCAGATCTGAGAAGGTTAGGATAAGACACAGGACTGCTTCAACACCACCACCAGCAATGCGTATGGAGCCCTTCACTGCGACTCAAGCTCTGTGCTGATGGCTGATGGGCCATCTCTTTCAGTCCTTCCTCAAGCCCTCCAATCCCTGAGCAGGTGGGGTGGCAGGATGAGAGGGACTGGGTGCCCTCAGGGGCTGAGGGACAGATGAGGCACAATCTGCTAACTTACCTTTGATGAGAATAAAGAAGGAAGGGGATTTTATGTGGGAGCAAGTAACGACGAGGCCAAAGAGCCGAGGAAAGGCAGCAAAGAAATCCTGAACCCAAATTAGTGGGTCCAGCAACCAGGGTTCCCAAGGGATAAAGGGATCGGTGAGTGCCTACTTCTCATCATTCAGGAAACAAATGCCAAAACTCTAAATTGCCTGACGGCCTGTCAAATACGCGCACCTGCGTGTGTGTTTGGAGAGACAGAGACAGAGAGACAGAGAGAAGCGAGAGTGGGGAGAGGAAGGGGAAAGGAGGGAGATTACGCCTTCACAGACCCACACAGGCTCAGACATTTGGATGGCGGAAAGGGCTGCGTAAGTGAAGGGTCTAGGAATGGTTCTGACCCTCCTTATGAATGATCTCGATGTGGGTGTCATAGGAATGAAACCAACAGATGGTAATAAATTTGTAGGAAATGAAAGAGACGGATGTAAATCCAGGATCACAAGAACCCTGAAACTGGTTCTATGCAAGGGAGGCATAGGAACATTAAATATTTCCTAAAGCATTAGCTCAATTCCAAAAGGTGGGAGGCAGGGATGGGGAGGAGGCAGCTGGCTGTCCTCACGATGAAGCAGGAAGCATCAGAGTGTAATGGGGCGGGCGGAGAGGGGAGCAGAGAGAGGTCTCCCATTCATCTCAAGCTGTACTGGCTCTTGACAGACAGGGAGTGGGTGGCTGTTTCTCTCTCCAACCTCAGCTTTTTTCTTCAGTAACAAGGTGTAAACTAACTTTCCTCAGGGCAGACTCTTCAGTTTCAAGGGGGAAAGAGTACATCAAAGGTAGCCCACAGGGGAAGGGGAGACTTGCCATTTCTTTGTGGGAGAAACCCCACTCTCTTCTCCCCCTGGGACCTCACCTAGAGATTTCTCTAAGACACCACTCATCTTCCCACTAAAAACGCAACCCTCTCTTCCAAAGAAAGTCTTCCAAACTTTCTCCTGCCTATGGAAAGGAGACATTTTGCATTTTTTTTTTTTAAAGCCTCAGATGGGGGTGGGTGGGAGGGGGGACCCAACACCACCTTCTAGGCTTAACTAACATTGAAATGTTAGACCCACATCAGACTTCTAGTGCTTTGATTCTCAAACTATGCCAAAAAAGACAGGTGGTAGGGCACCTGAAGGGGTTGAATCTGCTTTAGTCAAGGTAAAGGCTGTGCTCCCTGGGAGGCCCTGGGACAAAGAAGGTGATCTCTGTCTGATATCCACAGACTCAGAAGGCCCAAGGACTGTAGGAATCACCATTCCTGCCTCAGACTCTCATCTTTTCCATCAAGACTGGTTCCAGCATGTTTGTTTTTCCAAATCAAAGCTGCCTTCTCAGAATACAACCAAGGCAAGACTTTACATTTTGGAAGTGTTTGCACCTGTCTCGCTGCCCCTGCCCAACCTGTCTGAATGGCAAAAAATTGTCCCAGAGCGCATCTGGTGTCCTGCCTTCCGGGGCATCCTGGAGGTTGGGTCCAGATGCCATCATGGCATCAGCACTTTGCTTGGGGTTTCAAAGGGCAAGGAGGCTTTCCAATGGGTAAAGGTGGCGGGGGAGGGGGGTGGTTGCAGAAGGGGCCGCATCATACAGGACACCCACCTGCTTCTGGGTTTCCTGGGGAGAGTGAGGGATGGGTCAGATGTTTTCCCCAATTCCTTTTCCGCTGTTTTGTGACTTTAAGAGAGCCCAAAAGCATAATTTCAGCAAAAGTCAGCAAAATGCCCATCTTGGATCCGTATATTCTCAAAGATAAGCTCAACTCGGACACATTTTTGGCACCAAGTGGAGCCCATCTATGCAAGTTTCCCAAATGAAAGGTGACTGGCTCTTCATGGTTAGCTGCCCATCAAGCTGATGCTCAGAACCCGGGGCCAGCAGGATGGCAAAGTGGACAAATCGTGGATCACGAGTTAGAAGCTTGTTTAGTCCTATGCCTGTGCCTTCTGGCCTTGGACACGTCACATAACTTCGCTGAGTCTTGCCTTCTTCATTTGCAAAAAAGAGATGATACCTTCTCTACCTTCCTTTTATGACCATTGCCAGGAGCAAAGGAAACGTTATGAACAGAAGCACTTTGTAAGTTTCTATTACCAAGATGAAGAATGGTTATTATTAACATGGCCTGGAGGTCCAGAAACTTCCCTGAGGACAATTCATGGGAATGCGCTGGGCCTTTAGTTCAATGGACTGATCTTTCAGAGTTACTGCCATGGCCATTTTGTTGAAAAGGCTTTCGGCCTCAAGGGCCAATTTCTACCTTCTCCATGCAGGGTTTTATGACATCTGGGACCACAAAGCATTATGTTTATTTAGGATCCTGTCTGAATCCCTCTGAATTAAACTTATTGATTACAGGGTCAGAGGGTGGCACATTAAGCTGGTGTTCAAATTCAGAACCCAGAAAACCAATAGGATGGTAAAGTGGACAAATCGTGGGGAATGGGTCTCAGGGGACATCTCTGTCAACCTCTCGGTGCAGGTAAACAGCCCCCTGAGCATTAGCGTGCGTTTCACTTTGGCTTCTACTACCTGCCGTTATCCTGAGCTTTGTCTTGGATGCTCTGGGTCCTCTGCCTTCCTCAGTATCAGTGCTCAGGCTAGGTTGATGACTTTGTGATAATGACCTTGTAATCTTTCTTTGCAGGTCCCACCCCCAGCCAAGCACACACACACACAAAGCCATCAGGATTCCTAGAAATCCTGAGCTTATAATCTAATCCAAGAGCTTTGAGCTCTGGGTCTGCGGTTCAGGAGACACCAAATCCAGGAGGAGAGGAGCAGAGAGAAATCTGTCCTGGGAGTGGTGGTCAGGAAGGAAAACAAGGAAAGCCAAGTAAGTGCAGCAAGGGACACGGGGCAGGGGAGTGTGCTAACATCTAGAACAGGGACGTGCAGGAGGTGAGGATGGCCAGAAAAGTCCTCGAGGCTGCTGAAGGTAACAGCCGCCCTCTTTTGCTGGAACGCTGTGGTTCTGGAGGCTCAAAGCAGGCACGATGCCGGGATGACAACGCCCAGATGGAAGTCCTTCATGGCTGCTGCCCGCTCGTGCTAGACCTTCTCTGGGAATAGGGCCCCAAGGATGAGCAGGTCTGAACCCGTAAGGACACTTTAGGGAACAGGTATAATTCTGCCTGGGAAAACGCAACTGACGGTGGTCTTTAGGCGGTCTCTACTGGCCTATCAGGTTCTGCCGCCTCTGGGTGGGCCTCCCTAGAAAGTTCACGGTGGACCCCGCACAGTACCGAGCACCCAAGTGCTTAATACCGGGCTGGCTGATTTAGCTGGAGGAAGGGCTTTTACCCAGTGTTTCTTCACGGTATGAAAGATTTCCGATCCTAGTTCCTGGCATGTCCCAGGTATTCCATAAAGCCTTGTCCATTCAGTTATTTGTTCGCTCATTAAAAAAAAAAAATTAACAGAACCACAGAGCACCTGTGATACATCAGGCACTGCCGTAGGCACTTCACAAACGTCAACTCATGAAATCTTCCGAACAACGTTCTGCAGGAGGCACCGCCTTTTATGGGTGGGGAAGCAGAGGCACAGAGAGGTACCCGAGATGTCTGAAGTCACACAGCTAGTAACAGCTGCGTATGGACCTATGTACACAGCCTCCGTCTGGAGGCTCCAAGTCCATGCTCTTTCATGCTATGTGGGCTTCAGCCAAAGAGGAGTCAAGGACAGTGAGTTCCAGGAGGTGGGCGGCTCTGAACCCCATGCCCTTCTCCACCGTGGTGCACTAATCTAATCTCCTGGGAGTCTAATACTCCGTCTCCAACAAGGACACCAATGACAAGGAATCTCTAGCTCCACCCAATTCCGCCGCGTGGAGACCTCACCTGAATGCAAGTAAAGCCATGAGGGGTCTAAAGAGCTGGTAACACAAAGAGCACAAACCTTTGTATCTTTTTTTTTTTTTTTCTTAAAGAGTGTTGTGTTGGCCCTCAGAAGAATCCTGAAATACCTCTCCTGTACTTACAGCTTGTAAGAGTGTGTGCAATAGTCCTGTCAATGGGTGTTCACATTACTTGCTGTTCCCAGCCTTCTCCAGCCCTGCTTGGAATCGTAAGGTTAACTTTTCTCTTGTAGGTGAATCAACAGTATGAGAAATGCTGCACTGATCTCGGTGATCAGGAGCAGAGCCCAGGAGTCCTTTGAACCTGCTCTTCGATTCTGGTTCTAGCACTGCAAGGTTGGGCAAATCACATGATCTCTGAAGGGCCTCAGTTTCCTTATGTGTGCAATAGAGAGAATATGAATTTATTTATTTACTTATTTATTTAAAAATTTTTAAAAATATTTATTTATTTTCAAGAGACAGAGAGAGACAGAGTGCAAGTGGGGGAGGGGCAGAGAGAGAGGGAGATACAGAACCGGAAGCAGGCTCCAGGCTCTGAGCTGTCAGCACAGAGCCCGGCGTGGGGCTTGAACCCACCAACCAGTGAGACCATGACCTGAGCTGAAGTGAGACGCTTAACTGACTGAGCCACCCAGGGGCCCCCATTTATTTATTTAAAAAGACTTTTTCTAAAGTTTATTTATTTGAGAGAGAGAGAGAGCACACACAAGTGGGGAAGGCGCAGAGAGACAGAGAGAGAGAGAAAGAGAGAGAGAGAGAGAGAGAGAATCACAAGCAGGCTCTGTGTTGTGCTGTCAGCACAGAGCCCGATGCCAGGCTTGATCTCATGAACCGTGGGACTGTGACCCAAGCCAAAATCAGGAGTCGGATGCTCAACCTAATGAACCACCCAGGCGGCTGTAGACAATAGGAATTTAAACCAATATTAATGAGGTACATTTTTGTAAAACATCTTGTATCTCATGATCGTCCTGTGCCTATCAGGTGATGAATCAGTGAATCACTGTTGACTACGTGGGTTAGGAAGGGACTTACCTGACAATCACCTGAGTGAAGTAGAACCCAGATCTCTGACGGGCACTACATGGATGTGAGGGAGGAGATAAGTCATTCTGCCCCTCAGAGCCAGGAAGGCCAGCTGACAGCAGAGACACTGTGCCCCCAATAAAGCGTCTGTCCAGGCAAGGTCATTCCTGTAGACCGTTACTGCGTTACAGAGTGTGTTTCTCAGAGAAGTGATAAGCTTGTATAAAAAAATTAAACTCACTGAATTGTTATAAAAAACCCAGACATATTTTAAAATAAACTCAATCCTGGGGGGATCTCAGCTGGTCTGCCACTTAGCTGTTGGTATGACCTTGGACAGTTCCCTTCACCTCCTTTCACATCTGTGTCGTTGCTTAACCTGCAAAGCAAAGCCGTCGGGTTGGGGGGCTCCATGGTTTTTTCGGCGTCTAAAGTTCCATTGCGTCCCTCTTTTCTGGCATCAGCTACCTAAAGGGAGCAATCAATCTGGAATCAGATGGCAAGCGTGGCCACTTCCTAACCGTGTAAACCTGCCAAATCGCTTAAGCTTCCTGAGCTTTGGTTTTCTCCAGCGTCATGTGGACAACACCACCACCTCAAAGAATGAATCAGAGCTTCAGCAGAAGTAACTACAGAAAGGCGCTTTTGTAAATGCGGAAGCTCCAGCCTCGCCTTTTGTCACCAGATTCAAGTTTTACGTGACTCCGACTACCTTGAGATCTGCACACCCCAGGGTAGCTCGACGCAGGGCGTCCCCACCCCCATCCCCACATGTGGAGAGAGTCAGCCCGAGGAGTGCCAGGGCAATGCTGGGCGTGTGTGTGTGTGTGTGTGTGTGTGTGTGTGTGTGCCCTCTCTGGGGTCCCTGGTTCTGCCTGACAAACAGCAGACAGCTTTGCCTCCCCGCCCCCTTCCTCCTCCTGTCGGTCCTTCTCAGAGCCATCTGGAAGAGAAGGAGGCAAACCAGCTCACCACCTGCCAAAAGCCAAATGCCAGCGCAAAATGAGCCTCAGGGGTCAGCCCAGGGAAGAAGAGCGGGGAAATCTGGAGCCAACTCCTTCTGAGTCTCTGATGCTACAGAGAGACATGGAGGGTGGCTGTGCTCAGGCAGGGCCTCGAGGCTTCCTAGGAATGCAGCTCTCCTCTCCAGAACATCCTGGCTTGTCCAGGAAGAGCTGGGGCCCTGAAGTGTGCACGGATGGGGACAAATGCCATAGTGGTTGACCAGAGAGCACTTACAACAATGCAGAGAAATGGAGTCACCGAGACAACAGCACGCCTCAGTCGGCTGTGTCCAGTGCATGGCAGGGGTCTTCCCAGACCCCCCCCCCCCCAATCCAAGACCCTCCCAGTGCCTTGGATCCTCTCTCCACCCCCAATGGTGGGCTGCTGAGAAACCTCAGTTCTTTTTACCAAAGGGCCTCGCCTGGACAAGCAGCTTGCTCTGAAATGTGTTCCTTCCAACCAGAAAAGGTAGCCACAAAAAGCTTACTTCTTGCCTTACTTTTGCTTTACAGTTAAGGAACAGAAGAACCTAGTAAGGAAATCATAATGTAGTGAAATAAATATCTTGGAAGACCCTCTGTTACAAATCTCTTATGGGATCCACAGTTGAGCTTGCAAAAACACGTTCCCCAGAGGTCAAAAATGAAGAGGAAGCGAAACCAAAGAAGCAAGCAGGCTCAGCCCCAAAATGTATAAGGCAAACTCGAGAACCCTGCAGGAAGAGTGATGAACACCCCGGCATGGAGAGAAATTTCAACAGACCTTCTCACTAACTAATAGATCAAGCAGATAAAGCTTGGCAAGAACACAGAACGTTTGCACAACACAAGTAACAAGTTGGGCCGTATGGACATAAATAGTGACTAACCAGAAGTTGGATGGAGGGACCCAGAACCAACGTTCTGAGTTTGTACGGAAGTTGATTGTCACCAAGGAGCTACAGGCCAGGGAGCTCCATCCCAGTTCCGTCCTGGGTCATGCATGCACGGATCAAAATGTTGACTGACAGGGGAGGCATCACAGAAGAAATTGAATCCTGGAGACTGGAAATGATTGGAGGGAGAGCCATAACAGCTCAAGAGTTTGATGCTAGCCTGTAAATAGTCTGTGTTCTTGGACTCTGGATATACTTAGCCCTTGACCCGTCCCCGTGAAGGCAGCCTCACCATCTACCCGCTTCTGTCTCTCTAGCTACTCCACTTCCATTTAACCAGAGAGGTTTCTAATGGAACATTTTTTTCAACGTCTTTGCTCTTTTGGAATAGCATGAAAACCCATTCCGAAATGTTTTTCCTTTTTTGTGGCAAGTCATAAATACGACAGTGAAACTCTAGATCCTAATTCTGATTGCCCAGACATTTCAAGAAGCACCAGATGCTGAGGGTAAATCTTAGAAAAACCACTCTCGGCATTCAAGTAAGGATGGATTTCTCCCCTGGAGCAAAGCTAAACACACCTATCTGCTGACCCAGAAGCATCTCTACTCTTCTTGGCTCAGTGGTGGCTGTTCGTCCAGTTGTGGGGGTACCTGGCCTAGGACTCCTCCATCCTGAGTCTGTCGCCACCGACACAAGCCGCAGAGACTGTGGCGCCATGTGAGTAGAGAAAAAACCATCTGAAGCTCCAAGTGTTCACAAACAACCCCCAGCGGGGGCTGCTGCGCCCAGGTGCCCCGACTTCAAGTCCTGGATGCACGCCACCCTTCAGCCATGTGGCTAAAAGAGAATTGGCTGCTTCATGGAAAAGTATGCACAGATCTGGAGGTTAAAGGCTGACAGATAAAGTTTCCGTGAAAACCTTACCAGGTAGACAGAGCCACCTCTCCCCCCTTCCATGCTACGCCAAGGGCCTGGGAGTTCCTGCAGGAGAAAGGGGCCCTTTTGGCTCCAAATCTGCACAGTGACCCCTTTCAGGCAACCTTCAGGTCCAACCTTTTGTCTAATTATGCAATAATTCCACTTCTGAAAAGTCTTTTCAATAGTGATTAAGGGACCCCACAGGTACACCCAGGTGGTGAGATTCCCTGTGGGACTTGGGCTCGGAAAAGGTGACCTCTCTCAGAGACACCTGAGACGAGATGAGACAGTGGCCGGAGCAGGAGGACGCCATCTTGGCCGCAGAGGGGCCACCTCGGGGTTCCCGGCCCCAACCCTCCCTTCTGTCTCTGGCATCCCTTAGTTGGGGCCACTCAGCTCAGCTACCTGACCAGAGACTGTTACCCTAGGGGCTTTTCAGCAAAGAAGACCACGGGTAGCTGTTCTTGGCTTTGGGGCGGGAGTGAGATCAGCACCAGCCCTGCCCGGGTCTCCCAAGTTCACACCCAGCAGGCAGGGCAGCACAGAAGGTCAAGAGTTTGTCTGGCCTTGCTGGGCAGGAACCAGGCTGACTGTGGCTTCCCTGGGCCCCATCTACACCTCATCAACTGTCCTCTTTCCCACATCTTAGGGTCTGCTCTTGACACCCAGGCCTTTCTGATGGCCACCAAGAGGACAAGGGCAGTGAACCATGTTCTCAAACTTCTTTCATACCCCATCCCTCTGGTACAGACTTCTGTGAGTGGACCGGCCCCCTCCCAGCCCCACCCACTCTGGGGATGTCCCCAGTCCTCTGGTCTTGTCTGAGTTTCAGCTGCCTTGCCAGTCTTCCAGAACTCTAGTTTGGTTGCCCCTTTCAGTCCCAAACGATTTTCCTTATAAAGAACGTTCCATGGGGGCACCTGGGTGGCTCAGTCGGTTAAGCGTCCAATTCTTGATTATGGCTCGGGTCATGATCTCACAGTTCACGAGTTCAATCCTCACATCAGGCTCTGCACTGACAGAGCAGGATCTGCATGGGATTCTTCTCTGTCTCTGCCCCTCCTGTGCTCGCGCTCTCTCTCTAACTAAATAAATAAACTTAAAAAAAATAAGGCTCTTTCCATGGCTTTTGAAACCCTCCCCGCCCCCACCACGAGACGACGGTAGCCCAGGGCAGGTTTAGAGGGTATGAGGAGTGTAGGGTGGCTCACGGGCTTTTGGGGCAAAGGACAGCATTGCTCCTCCGGCCAGGACCCCCTCTGCATTTCTCCCTCCCACCTCAGATGGAAAGAGGGAGCCCGACAGGGAGGACCCAGGAGGACACGGGGCTGGGGCAGGCATCTGGCTAAGGCCCAGCAGCTTGGCAGAGTAAGAGAGACTGACCCGAGATAAAGCAGAGGGCCAGAAACCAGGCAGGGAAATGTCGACACGGACTCAAGAGATGCTGCACGTGATGGACAGGGACTTGAAAAGGCCCTGCGCAGAGGCGCCTGGGTGGCACAGTCGGTGAAAGCGTCCGACTTCAGCCAGGTCACGATCTCGCGGTCCGTGAGTTCGAGCCCCGCGTCGGGCTCTGGGCTGATGGCTCAGAGCCCGGAGCCTGTTTCCGATTCTGTGTCTCCCTCTCTCTCTGCCCCTCCCCCGTTCATGCTCTGTCTCTCTCTGTCCCAAAAATAAAATAAAAACGTTGAAAAAAAATTTATAAAAAAGAAAAGGCCCCGCGGGCCAAGGGGACACTGCCGAGGGGCCCAACTAGGCCAGGAGATCTGAAGGGGTGTCCTCCTCCAGGGAGGTCCAGAGGTAGGTTCTAGTGCCAAGTTTTGAGAGGGAGGCCCAGGCTGGAACAGGACCGTGTAAGAGGGGGACAGACCACGTGACATTGCTCTTTCTAGTCATCACGACTGACGGGCAGCCTGGAGTGGTACAAAGACACAGTTTTGGAGTCACCAGACGGGCAGAAGTGACAGGCTGCTGAGAGGCACACATGGCCCCCTCTGCAGTCCTTCCTCTAGACCCTCCTTAAATCCCACAATGGGCAAACGGTGCGTTGGCCCTGACCGGCTCGTTTCTGTTCCCGTCCCCCCCCCCCCTTCTTTACACTGAGCAGACAGCCCACTTCGATCATGCCCCCTGCTAAAGTGCCTCAAGTTAACAAAAAATAAGACCCCCCTCCCCCCCCAAAAAATGGAGAGAAACCCAACTAAAAGCCACAACAGAAACAGAGTCTCCAGGCTGCTAGGATATCCCTCTCAGACTCTCCCCATCTGTTCTGCTCCACGGGGGCCTCCCAGCTGAGCCCTGCTATCAGGGGAGGGCCCCCGGCCCCTCACAATCTGTCATCTTTGACACCACTTGGATCTTGTCTCTTCTGGAGCTGCCAGGGGCCCTGAAGCCACCCTGCCTGTGTGTGGGCAGCGAGCCAGGGGGCCCACGTACAGCATCAGCACCTGGGTGGGAGGGGAGCACGAGGTGGGGGAGAGGGATTCTGGGCTGCTGGGCACCCAGGCAGAATCCCAATTTCTCCATACATCTCTCCCCCCGCCACCCCCCCCCCCCCCCGTGGGCTGCCAAACCCTCCCATTTCCTGCCATCTGTGATGCGCCTCTCTGGGGAGACCCTCTCCTTTCTTGCTTGCTAATCACTGTCTGTGGACACTGGGAATAGGCTGGTCTCTCTGTTCCTGGCAGCTGTGTAGACATCCCTTGGGCTGATCCGAGCTCCCCTCTGTGCTGCCGAGGGCCGGGTTCTTCCTGTCCTCTGTATGGCTTCCTCTCTTGGGCGGGTGGCCATCTCTGTCCAGAAACCTGGACCTTCAGCAAACGGCGTGCAGGGTGGTGGGGGCAGGGATGAAAACGTCAGACGTGGTGACCCAATTACTACTTTACAGACTAGGGCTGCGGGGAGTCGGAAGGACGTGGGTCTGAGGCCTGGTGGTGCCACTCACTGGCTGTGTCACAGCCCCTCTCTGGGCTTTGGTGTCCCTGTCTGCAAGATGAGCTCCCATGCTGCCCTAACACTCCGTGACTCACAGATGATTCTGCTGACCCACTACCTGCCTTTTTCTGGGTGTTTCTCTTTAGATTCTGCTGTGACTGGTAGCCGGAAGGGTAAAGAACACTGACTCGGGTGCCAAGAGGGTCCCCTGGGTCCGACCCCAAGACCCCGGTCTCATTAACGTCATGTCACGACCAGCTGAGCAAACCAGCTGGGAGGCGACGAGGCCGGTGATTTCCAATTTGATTAAACCCTTTGTTCCCCGGGTCTGCTCAGTAAGGACAAAAGCAAGCACTCAGGCCATCTCCTGAACACCCTGTATTTCCTCGTTTGTTCATTCATTCACTCAACCCTTAATGAGGCTTGTAACATCACAGAGTCTCTGGAAATCTGGCTTCCAATCCTGGCTCTGTCTCTGATTAGCTGGGCAATGCCAGGCAAGTTACTCAACCCCTTCGGGCCTCAGTTTCTTCACCTCTACTATGGGGAAAGGAACGGCCCTGCTTCGCAGACGGGCACATGAGGCATTTAGCACTAGACGCATGTTCAACAAATGGCTCACTATCATTGAGTAAGCTGCTTATGGCCTCAAGGGCAGACAGACAACAGAATAGGCCAATACCCACCCCTTCCTTGAAGTGCACGTGTGGCCCAGCATAAGACAGCCTCCCCAGCATCAAAGGCCACAAAGAAATCTTGGGAGTG
Source organism: Prionailurus viverrinus (assembly GCF_022837055.1). Taxonomy (NCBI): domain Eukaryota; kingdom Metazoa; phylum Chordata; class Mammalia; order Carnivora; family Felidae; genus Prionailurus; species Prionailurus viverrinus. The sequence continues at coordinate 57,412,756 of NC_062577.1, read as the reverse complement.
TGGGTTTAGTTTTATGGCACAAATTTATTTTTAATGTTTGTCCGTTTATTTATTTAGAGGCAGAGCGTGAGCAGGGGAGGGGCAGAGAGAGGAGGAGACACAGAATCTGAAGCAGGCTCCCAGCTCCGAGCTGTCAGCACAGAGCCCGACACAGGGCTCGAACCCACGAACCGTGAGGTCGTGACCTGAGCCGAGGTTGGACGCTTAACCGACTGAGCCACCTAGGCGCCCCACAAATTTCTTATCTTTCTTAAAAATTGGGAAGCTTATTCAGGAAGGTTTGAAACAGATTCTCCATTATTTGAGTCACTGGAAAAAAAGAAAAATTTGGTCTTGGATTGAGTCAGCCGTAGGTGGAGGCCACCCCCTGGGGTTGGAGGCTCAGCGGGGGGCTCTCAGTAGGAGGACAAGAGGGTGGCACCCTGCTCGCCCACAACCAGCCCATCTAAGTCCCCTTCATGCCTTTCAGTCCCCACATACCCCAGCCCCTGACGCTGGCCCCCTACTCTCATTTCTAGAGCAAAGCAACATCTCATTGGCCCGTTTCTGGCCGTTTCCAATTTGCCAAAGCCTGTCGAGGCCACCCCTCATGCCCAGAAGCCCCGATCTCCTCAGCCTGCCTGCCTCTTCAAGATGCCGCAGGGCCTGCTGAGCGAGGATGCTGACCGGTTTATCGCTTCCCATTAGCCAGACCTCTGACAGCCTCGGAGCGCCCGGGCCTGATGCGGGCCCAAAGCCAGCTTGGAAAGGTCAGGCCCCAAGAGAGGAGGCCAGCCAGAGGCTTTCTGAGGCAGGCCTGTCACAGAGACCCCGCTGGGGTGCCATCAGACGCCAAGGTCTTATTTATTCCAGTTTAATCTGACAGCCCGAAAATTTCTCTTTGCTTTTGCTGAATGCATTTCGATGTTCCTCTCTGCCCCTCTCTGGTCTTCACAGGCCACAAATGCTGACTGACCCAGGGGTGCTCAGTGTGCGCGGCTCTCAGGATGACCTCTCTTGTCCCCGGCTCCTGTCCAGGGCTGGCTGACTGTGCACTTGGCACACAAAGGCTCTAGGGCAGGAGTTGGGAGGCCTGGGCACCAGGCCTGACCCAACCAGTGCCTGCCAGGGTGACCTTGAGCACACTTCGTAGTCTCTTTCTTCGGGCCTCTGCTTACTCATCTAGAATGGGAATAACGGTTGTCCTCAACGTGTTTGTGATCATTGTCAGGGTGCCTGTGTGAAGTCTCCTCTGTATAGAGACAGGATCTGTCTGTATGGAAAGAACCAAGTACATGAACGACAGCGGACACATCAGCCGTCATCTGGGTGCAAATCACTTCAGGTATCGGTCCTCATCTGCCCACCCGGGGCTGGAAAGTCCGCAGCTCCTTCCTGAGCTGGAACAGCATGGGCTGGGAAAGGAGTGACAGTTCAAGGAGTATGTCCGCTGAGCCGACGCACAAGCCCAGGGTCCTTCCACCACCACAAGTGATCTGCCTTCTGTTCTTGATCGTCCATCCAGACGGCAACTGTCTGGAGAGTCTGAGGGCTGAGGGACAAACAGACTCTGAAGTCCAGCTAACTGAGGGGTCTGGGTGACTGTCATGCTGCCCATGAGGGCTGACACGGGACCCTCAAGGAAGCTCCTGGAGGAGCCACGGGCCTAAAACCTGCAGCCCAGACTGGCCGGCGTGGGGTCCCTGTGAGGCAAGGAGGCGTCCCCTTGTTCCCAGGGAACGAGATACTGGGCGAGGACAGAGCTGGTTCCCTGCCTTCTGCACCCCTCGCCCCAAAGATCCTGCTAACGTCTGCCCTCAGCGGGAGCTCTGAGACGCCCACATCCGTGACCTCAGGGCAACTTTCTCCGTTTCCGAGGAGTGAGGAAATAAGACAGATCTGAGCAGACACTACAACTAGGTCCGCTTCGGAAAGGACCAGCGAACCGTCGGGGGACAGCAATATTCCACAGAGCGAGTTCAGAGCGCCTCCTTCCTAGGAGTTAAGGCCGTGGACCAGACACAGTGATGGGCTGATGGCAGCCCCAGCCAGGCCTCCTGGCAGGGCCGCTTGCCCCTGAGGCCCTGGGCCCGCTACTGACCCTCCCGGCCACAGAAGCACCCCCCTGGCTGCTGAGATTCCCGGAGGCCGTGTGTGGAAAGCACTCGGCTCAGAGACCTTCCGTGTCATCTTGTCCCCTGCCTTCGTGGCCCTCCCCCCCGTGGCCCTTCGGTAGCAGCATCTCCCAGACTCAGGAGGCTTTCCCTGATGGGAATGGTTCTCCCACCTCAACACACCGGCCCCTCCGTCTACAACCCTCGGCAAAACCTCCAGGGTGCCTCAGTGACAGGGGAGGGCCGGCGAGAAAGACGGGCAGCTTGTGCAGGACTGTCAGTGTGGGCACTTCTCTGTGGTTGCCGTGCAGGCCCTGACCCCTGCCAGGGACCCCGGCCCTCCACGGGCCCTGCCTCTCTGGGAGTGCTCACCAGAATGCTCTGTTACGGCGAACTTGACATCATTTCTTTTCTCATGATAGCCATTTATGAATCGCGGCCACTTCCTGCGACCTGTTCAGCGTGAACACATCAGAAAGGGCAGCCCTCTGTTATCTGTGACCCAAGTGGCTGAACAAGAAGGGAGCTACAGAATCACCTACTTGGGGCCTTTGGCAACACTGTGCCTCTCCTCAAGGAGCGCTGGGGGAGAAGCGAGGCCCTAGGCCGCAGCAGCGGCCAGCCTTCTCTCTTTCTCTCTCTCTCTTTTTTAAAGTTTACTTATTTATTTTGAGAGAGAGAGAGAGAAAGTGAGTGCGGGAGGGGTAGAGAGGACCCCAATGTGGGGCTCGAACTCACGAACTGTGAGATCATGACCTGAGCTGAAACCAAGAGACGGGTGCTTCACCGACTGAGCCACCCAGACGCCCCTTCTCTCTTAACCTGGAACATGAAGTGCCTGCAGACCGGGCCCCAAAGACAGCATCTGCCTCTGCTGCCCTGTGCAAGGTCACTGACACCCTGCCGTCCCGTCCACCCAGTGCCCGGTTGTATTTTAGCATCCTGGGTTCCACCAGCCACGTTTTTAACTCCCTTTCGAACCCTCTTCCTGAAATCTCCTCTGGTTCCTCCCACTCCCTCCAGCCCCGGGGTTGTGCTTTATCTCCAGTGAGCTTAGTGCTTCCTGATAAGGCCTGCTAATCTGCTGCAGCTCCCTTTCTCCCAGATGGGGAAGATTAGAGGCAAAGGGTTAGGCCACCGCCCCCTCCAAGGGCACTCAGGACTCTAAGAAGGGAAGTGCATCCTGTTTCCCATCTGATGCTCTAGACTGGGAGTCCCCAACATTTCCGGTGGGGAGAAGCTCCAGCTACTTCCAGATCATGCCCCCCCCACCCCCATCCAGTGATGAAACAGGAATGGGGGATGGTTGTTGGTGCAATGGCCTGGGGACTTATCAGATGCCCAAAGGAGGCACCTCTACGACCAGTGAGAGCCACCCACAAAGCCATACTGCACACGCAGGCAGCACGTAGCTATGAACAAGAAGGGGCGTGCTAGCTTTGGGGGAAATGACGCTAAATGCTAAAGCACCCAGGTCCTGAGAGTCAGGCCACGAGTCAGCGATGCAGGTGACGTGCTATGACAAGGTCTCTATGTTACCTCTCCTCGGGCAGGCCCTGGATGCCACTTTATCACAGGTGACAGGAAAGCGAGGCTTCCGCGTTTGCTGAGCGTGACTCGTGGTGCACAGATTACTGCACAGAGACAGAGGAAGCGACAGACAGAAGCCCTGCTCTGAGACGCAGTGGATCTGCTGGGGCAAAGGCAGGACGAAATGACACAAAAGCAAAGTGGCATTAAACCGTGTCCGTGCTAAGTGACGGCGCGTATGTCTAGAGTTCAAGAGCTTGATAGGGTTAGCCTTGGGTTTACTATGAACAGCTGACTTTGAAGAGAGACAGGATTTGTTGAAGGTGACATAGCCTCACTGAGGTCAGAAAAAAATGGCTCATTTATTTTTTTCAAATGTTTATGGAGTATCTGCTAGGAGCTGTGCACTCTTCACCGGAAGAGAATGGATACAGTATCTGCTTTCATGGGGCAGAAGGGTCAGGTGTTAGATAAGTATACAATTACATTCTCGCTAACTGTAACAAGTAAAAGAATAGTGTCTCAAAGAGACCAGAAGAACCTGAATTTAAACTGTGAAATCAGAGTGGCTTCTGAGGAGGTACCAGCTTAGACGTGACTGAGAAGTAGGAATCTTCTAGAGAAGGGTGAGCAAGCAGAGGACGTCAGACACAGAGCGGCACAGGCAAAGTTCTGAATTGGGGTGAAGCTGGGTTTTTTGAAGAAATGGAAACAGGCCAACGCGGCTTGAGGACAGACATTCAGAGACCAGGGAAGAGGCTGTCCCTTGAATTTGGATACAAATTCAAACTGTATTCTGACTGCAATGAATTTATCAGTAAAAAAGTTTAAGCAGGAAAGCGGTAACACTTACGTTTCAAAAGTATCACTTGGCTCCTGGGTGGGGAAGAGACTGGAGGTGGGGGGTGGGGGCAAGAATGGAGGTGGCAAGTTTGTCTAGAAATCCTCTGTTGGGGCAGATGATCGTTGACAGTGACCTGTCCTATGAGGGTATGCGTGGATGCAGATAGGTGGCCGGATTACAGAGCTATCTCGGAGATGGGGCCAGCAGGGTTTGATGATGGACTGGACATGTGGGAGGATATCTAGGGTGACACACAGATGTTTCAGCCTGAGCAGCTCAGGGGCTGGTCTTTACCATGATGGGGGAAAGACTGTGGAGGTGCAGATTTGGGGAGGAGGGAGCTATAGTGGCAATCAAGAGGCCTGGTTTGGGGGTGCCTGGGTGGCTTAGCTGGTTGAGCGCCCAACTCTAGACACTGGCTCAGGTCGTGATCTCGCCATTGTGGGACCGAGACCCACGTTGGGCTCTGTGCTGAGTGTGGAGCCTGCTTGAGATTCTCTGTCTCCCTCTCTCAAAAGAAATAAACATTAAAAAAAAAAAAAAGAGTTCCAGTTTGGAGCCATTCAATTTGAGATGTCTTTGAGACGGCCGAGTGGAAACTACATAGACACACACACCTGTACCACAGGTGACTGCATATCACACAGAGGCTGCCGTTGGGATGGATAAAATTACCAGGGAGAGGATCAGATGAGTAACGTCCTGATGAACGGTACTTCGAGGTAAGACAGAGAAACAGCTAGAAAAACGGCATAAAGCTAAAAGATGGGGGTGATTCAAGATGGAGGAAGCTGTCATTGCTGAAAAAGCAAGTGTTTCTCAACGATGTCTCCTGGATTGGTCACACGGATGTCACAAACTGAGCAAGAACGATTCTGCGATGGATAGAAACCAGCTTGGGTTGAAATGAACAGACGACCAAGGTGGGTTAGTGGAGTCAGATTCTCATTAACGTTGGCTCTGAAGAAAGAGTAGAGTAGAGAGACAGGCAGGAGTGAGCTACGATCTCCTAAAAAAGTTTCAGCCGGGCTGACCAGAGCTCCCTTACAGCTCGGAAGATGCCTCCCATGGGGCTCCGAGAGAGTGGGGAGGGCTGCTGCTGGCTCTCGCCCTGCGCTCCAGCTTCACCTCGTCCGTCCTTGACACATGAACCCCATTCTTTGTTCAAACCTCACTCAGGAAACCTCTTGGGTGTCGCGCTCTAGCATTCAAAGCTGTTCCATCACAAAGATTTTTGTGTCCCTCTCGAAAAGCTCCCACATGGTCTGAAGGAGGTGGGAAGAGCCTCCCGACACTCTGTCTTGGCTCCTATGACCTGACCTCAACCTTCTCTTCCGGGTCACGCTGTTCTAGGCCTTCCCGGACAGACCCCAGCCTGCTTTCGGACCTCGTCTCCCACTGCTCTCCTACCTGACAGCTCCCCTTCCCCCAGCCTACTTATGTCCCCTTAGAACAACTTCTTTTTTCCTGACTCCATGTATTTGCTGTTCGTCCCCCTTAAGAATTAGCCCCCCCACCCCCCCAGGTGAACCTGATCCATTCCTCACATCCAGCTCCAGTACACGCTGCCTCCAGAACACGCTGCCTGCTTTCCCAACCCCGTCTCCAGCATTTCTCCGACACCCTGGGGAACACTCCCTCCTACTGAGGAACAGTGAGGTTGCCTGCTGGTCCTCTGCTTTCTTTGCTGGCGCCCTTACCTGGGAGGCGCTTGGTAAATATTTGTTTACTGATGGGACGATTGAGAAAAGCCAGAGGCCTTTCATCCCCAAAAGAGGAAGGCTTGCAGCTGTCTCCCCAGGGCTGCATCGGCAGCATTCACCAGGGCCCAGGAGACATAAATAGGGGACATAAGTATTCCCCAGCCTGGGTTCTATGTGGTCGTGGGAGGACGTTCCAAGTTACATGAGTTCAAGTTCAAACGATGCTCTGGCCATCAGTATCATCAACGATTTCAAATGCTCCTTCAGAAACCGACTCCTTCCTGGAAATGTTGAAACCCTAAACCACAAAAGCCCATGTTTGCTTTTTAAGCCTGTCACTAGAAGTTTCTTGCCATTTTCAATTGTGGATTTCCTCTGGCAGTCCCTTTTATAATGTCGAAAAGGCAGCTTTCTAAGCTAAACCCTCTGATCATATCATGCTTCATGGAACAACAGCATTGCACAGGGTGAAAATTCAGCCTGCGGTGTTCTCCACTCCCCCCCGCCCCCAACTCAAGACACTGGCTAAAGCAGATAACTAATAGGCTGTGATGACATTCATGCAACATGAGGTCCCATTAAAAAGTCTGCACTGGCTAAGTTTTCAGGTCATAAACATTTTGTGGAGATCAATTCAATCAAATCTGGGCTCCAAAGTATCCTTAAATACACAGCAATTGCTGCGACCACAAAGACAGGTAGACTCTGGGCACAGATCTACAATAACAGGCTTCATGATTTCTTGGGGACACTCCTGCTCCCCTGCAGCAAGATGACCACAAGAATCTTAAAATACTGATAGTGGCAGTTTAAAAGCAAAACTTTTCCCCAAGCCCCAAAGGCAAGAATTCGGTCAGGTAAGGTCGGGGAATATGTGTCCCTCAGACCCAACCCCAGCTCATCTCCATCACAGTTGGTTCCGTGGTGGGCACACCCTCCCACTGATCCAAGGAAGTTCAACTACTATATCTGTTTATAGCTCAACTTGGCTCTTCCTGAGGCAGACTATATTTTCTTTTATGGAAAGAAATTATTTGTTTGTTGGCTTTTGATATACTGATTCACGAGAGATATGAGCAACAGAGAGGTTTGGCTGTGTGGTCTGGGGAAAAGTGAGGCTGTTTCTGTTCAGTCCCTCCCAGCCTCCTCTACAGAGGCCCCAGACTGCAATGACTGCCCCCTGCCCCGACCCCCGCCAAGGAGCACACTGCCATCAGAGCTGGGCCAGGGAGACAAAAGGGAAAGCCTCTGCTTGGTCTGGGGCTTGCTCTGTCTGACTTTGCTGGCAACAGTTTCTACAAAAGCCACTTTAAGAGACCCGTGTGTTCAGATATAATCATCCTTTTGAGGCTGTGTCTGGTTTTAAACGGCACGATCCACCTAAAATAATATGGCCCCCACCCCCATTTCTTACATCCAGCTGTCTTCCAGAAAGATAAGAACACACACTGAGCAGAGGCATTACAGGAAGAAACTAGGCTCTCACCCATCATCACTAGGAATGAGCTCTCTCCAGCAATGAGATCCCGTGCTTAAAGGAAAAAGTTCAAACTCTTTGAGGCGAAGGTGAGGGGAACAAAACGACCTGTCAAAATTTCTTTTAGCACCCACGACTAGTGTTAATTTACATGCTCTCGGAATGCAAGAAAAAGCCTGCCAACTGCCACTGAAAGGATAGTTTGACCTTTCGAAATAGAAACACGCTCGCCCCATATCAACATTCAGGAGATGGACCCTGGAAGTTCTAGAGTCTTCGGGTGATAAATGGCACGAGGCCGAATTTCCAGGAAAGGGTTTCTCCACAGCCTGCAGGTAGGGTGCTCTGGACCAACACCGCAACACAGGTAGAAGGCAGGCCCCCAAACCGTTAGCCGCTGCAGCCGCCCACTGCTCAGACTCTGCTCCTGCAAGGGAGCTGGCAGGGAGGTTGAGAAAACCGAGTAACTAAAAAGTCTTGGACGCGAGGGCCCGCAGCCTGCGCTGCTGGGGCAGGCTGTGGGCTCCTGGCCGCGGCCGCGGCGTCGCCGCGGCGCTGGGTCTCCCCGCAGCCGCCCAGCCCCGCGCGCACCGAGCGGCGCTGCTGAAGGAAGTTGGAGAGCTCCCAGCTCGCCGGCAGGATTCGCCGGTGGGCGCCGGGGAATCCCTTCCAGCGCCGCAGTTAGTGAGTGGAGTAAGTAAGGACCCTGGACAGCCAAGGGACCTGCGCTTCGCAGGAGCACAGGGAAAACACCGCGCCACGCCAGCCCCAGGCTGCTCGCACAAGGTGCTCCTCACCGCCGCACACCTCGTCCAGAGGGCGCCGAGCCGGAGAGGCGGCTCGGCCGGGTCTGAGGCTCCGAATGTTAACGCCGGCAGGCTCCCCGGCCTGGGGCACAAGGTTTCAAAGCCAACGGTCGAGGGAACCAAGGGCAGAACCAGCGAGTCCCGCTCGGACGCCCGGGACCTTCTCCTCCAAGCCCGCTCGGGCTTTTCCAAAGGACGCGCGGCACAGCCCGTGCGCCCCCGGCACTCCACTCCGCTCCTCTCTCCACAGGTCCCCCCAAACTCTTCCCGGGAAGCGCCCACCAAGCCCAGACGGCGCCCCGAAACTCCCAGGGCACTCGCCAGCCACCCCGACGCCCGTCTCTCGAACCCTCCTCGTCGTGTTCTCGCCGCCCCGCACCGTCCTCCTCGCGTTCACGGAGAGTCAGAAGCAAACCACCAGAAAATGCCTTCGCGAGGAGCCTCCCTACACCCGCCCTGTCACTGAAACAAAAGCGCAGGGAGGAGGGAGGTGGAAGAGGAGGCGGGAGGAAGGTTTAGAAAGAGGATGGGGAGAGCGCTAAGAAGAAGCTGAGCGGGAGGGTCGGGGTGGGGAGGAGAGACGGGGCCAGGGACCCGGCTCCGGCACCGCGCCGCCGGTCGCTTACATGCCCAGGTCGCTGTAGGTGTTGAAGAACTCCATCTGGTTGCACGCCTGGATCCAGCCCACCACCCAGGTCTCGTGGCGGGGGATGGGGGGCATGACCACGCGGGCCGAGGCTTTGAAGTAGGGGGTCTTGTAGCGCAGGACGATGGGCGAGGTCTCCTCGATGCGCGTGGGGCACTGGTCGATGGTGGCGCACACATCGTACACCACGATGTTCTCGCGCCGGATCCGCGCCTTGCAGGTGATGCTTTGGATACAGCCCATCCTGCCGCCCGGCGCCGGCGCGGCGCGGCGTGGGGCAGCGCGGGGGCCCGCGCGGGCAGCCGGGGGCGCCCGTCACGCCGGCATGGCGACGCGCCGCCCGCTCCCGGTCCGGCTCAGCTCGCGCCTGGGAGCGGGGAGCCGCCGCCGGGCATCCTCCGGGGAAGCCCCCTCCTCCGGCCGCCGCGCGGGGTCCCCGCCGCCCCGACGCCCGCCCGCCGGCCCCCGCCCACGCCCGCCCCCTCTCTCCGGCAGGGCGCGCGGAGCGTGCGCTCCTAGGAGGCGGCGGGCGCCCCCGCCGAGGGCAGGGGGGGGAGCGGCGCTGCGCGGAGCGGTGCCCACCCGGGGCCGGAGCCCCCCGCCCCTCGCCGGAGAGGAGGAGGAGGCGGCGGCGGCGGCGGCGGCATGGAGCCGGGGGAGGGCGGCGGCGGCGGCGGCGGCGGCGGCGGCGGCGGCAGCGCCCGGTCTGTCTGCCTCCGCGGCGGCGGCAGCAGCAGCAGCAGCAGCAGCAGCCGCCGCCGCCGCCGCCGCTGCATGAACCTCTGCACCGCGGCTGCCCCCCGCGTGCAGCGCACCCAGCGGCGGGCGAGCGGGCGGCCCGAGCGGCAGGCGGAGGCGGCGGCGGCGGCGGCGGCGGCGGCAGCGGCAGCGGAGACCCGCGCGGCCGCCGGCCCCGCCCCGCACTCCCCTGCCCGGCCGCTGGGGGCTGGGGGGCGCCAGGGGGCTGCGACCGCGGGTGGAGGGCGCCTCGCGCGGGGCGGCCCGGGACGTGATCCGCGGAGGAGACTGGCTGTACGCCATGAGTTTTGTCCCTCTCCGGCTGCCGTCCGGGTGGCGGGGGGGGGGGGGGGGCGGCGGTGATGTGTAGGGTGGGGGGTGTTTAAAGGGCCGCGGGCGCCGGGGTGGGGCCCTGCACGTGGGGCCGGCGCGGGGCGGGGCTGCGGGAGGTGGCGCGCGGGTGGGCGTGGGGGCTGGGGGTCGGGCCGGGCCCGGGTGGGGCCGAGGAGGGCGCCGCGCTCCCGAGCCTGCTGGGAAGCCGGCGGTGACGGTCTCGGGCAGCCGAGGGGCAGGGGAGCAGCTGTATCCCGGGCTGGTGGGGTATTTGTAACGCGGTCTGTTAGATCGGAGTTGGGCTGGAGCTCCCCGAGGACCCTACCTTGAGGAGGCCTCCCGGAGTGGCTCGAAAGGCGGTGGATTTACTACGGCTTTGCCCGACTGGGTTTGCTCTGGAAGCTTTTCTTTCCACCACCCTGTGTAGGGAGGGCGCCCAGAGAAACCTTCCGTGCCCCAACAGCACGTCACCAAAATGCCAGGAGTTTTCGGTTGTAGCGCGAGCTGAGCTTTTTACTCATCGCCTGCCTTCGTCCAAATCTTTTCCTTCCTAGAAAATGCTCTTTCAACAAAATCCCACACACTGGGGAATTAGAGCAGTGGTGGGCTTACCCTAACTAAACACCGCGTTTTGAATGTAGCTGCATCCTAGAGACAGGTTGTGCCTAGCACGACCATCTAGCTGGATTAGAGTGCTTAGCGGCCTTCCCGAGGTTACCCAAGGTAACCTGTGACCTGCTAAGTAGGAGGGGAACTTGGGAACGGTTTTGGAACCAGGCTGGATTTAAATAGTAACTGCTTAATGATACAAGTCCGGGACACCGGTGTGTACTAAGCCATCCACCTGATGGAAAGCCTGGAATCTCAGGGGCCCGTTCTTGTCTTTGCTTCTCCAGAGCCCAGCACGAACGGGCTGACCTGACTGTTGTCTGTGAATGAATGAAGGCGTAAACAAAGAACAGCCTCACCCTAATTGTCCTGTGGAAACCCCCGCCACGGATATTGGACACCGTGTGCAGTCGGACCCAAGTCGTGCATCTGACATTGTGGTCTCGTGTGCCAAACGGAAAACAATAGTTAGAAAATGCTGTTGCTCTTACGGGGCATCTTTTTTTTACATTTAAAAGCCAATAGCTTCCCTTTACCTAGTTCTTCTGTGACCATTGAACATTGGCAGGATCCGGTGCCCAAGTGTGAAACACTCACCTGGGATGATGGTCTTTATTAGCTAGGACAGATGTGATGAGTAAAAGTCAGTTGAGATCCAAAAGCATTCTTCATCCTTGTTTTAACTTTTCTGGCGCCTTGATTCACTTGATGGTTACCAAAAGAGCGGTTTTCGCCCTTTGGTGACGTGCTTCTGTCATTTTCCCACATAGCTACGGATCTCAACCACTGGTCCTTTCATTCAGGAAACACTGACGGACTTCCTGGCAGGAGCCAAGCATTGTGCTAAGTGCTAGGATTCAAAGATGAGCGGGAGCCCATGGATCACCGAAGATAAACCTGCTAGCAAGTTGTTAGTGCGAACTGTGACACGTGCTTTTAATAGTGGCGTGTGTCCTGTGCCGGGGGGAGCCCAGATAGGATGGCCACTGAGAGATGTACAGGAGGCTCTCTTGGAGTAGTGGCATTTGAATCGGATCCTGAAGATAGTGATAGAGCTCTCCGAGAGGGGGAGTTTTCAGGCAGCGTAGGGCAAGACTTGGGCAAATCCAAAATGCGTTGAGGTATGAAAGAACCCAGCATGTTCAGGGAGATAAACAGCTCCCAGGCAAAGCGTTTTTCAGGGTTATGTGCAGACCATGGGCATCTGAGTCACTGGCCAGGAACTGCTTATTGACAGGACCCTATCTTGATCTTAAGTGGAAGCCATTGAGTGCAAAATTTGCATTTTGAGAAAAATTACTCTATCCTTTTGGAGGATAGGGCAAGGACAGTTTAGAGGCAGGGTGTCAGGGTATTGTGATGACAGATGATTTGGCCCTGAGCTAGGGCCGTGCCATGGGGCCAGAAGAGGCCTGGCTGCATTTGAGAGTCATTTAAGAGGTAAAATCGATTTACTTGGTAACTGATTAGATGTTGGAGAGAGAGTCTGGCCAACTCCGAATTTCCTGGCTTCAGCAATAAATACATTAGATCCTAATAGTCAGACCAAGAAGACAGAATTGAAAGCAGACTGAGGTTGTATATCGTCATGCTAAGTTTGAGGTACTTGGAGGGTATTTTGGGGAAGGGGCCAGAGTTTGAGTTTCCATGGTTATTAGGTTCCAGGAAATAGACCAAGAGAAAAGCACTCAATTGGGGGGAATTTAGTTAATCTTTGTTGGCTTGAGTTACTTGTCAGGCTGCAGTTTTGTGGATAATACCATCTTCTGGTAGCACAAGCTAAACCTTCATAAACAGGGAAGAGCAGTGGTACCCTTCTCCAAAGTCTAGGGAAGGCATGTAAAGGAGAGTATACCTTCTTTCCAAACTACAAATGAGGCCTCGTGATATCCAGCAGAGTGCCAGTAAAATACAACTCATTATTCACAGACCTGGACCCCTGACATTCTCAAAGAGTTCATCCATGACCTTCACGAGTCTCCAAAATCATGAATGTCACCATGACTTATCATTTCCACTACAAAAAGCAGCAACGTGTGAAAAATGTAAGGGATCCTTTTAGACTCTTAATGGTTCTATAAATATGGGACCAAGGTAATTTCTAAAGCGACTTAAATAAATTTTGCCATTAAAATAAACTCCTTACTTCATTAGCTCTGTACCTTATTAACTCCATATATTAACTCCATATTTCCCTGGCTCTGCAAAGGAAAAAAAAAAAAGTCACAATAGAATTACTACACAGATGTCAAGGAGAAGAGAAGGGCTAAGTTGTGCCAGGACATGAGTGCCAGGTGTTGGGCGTGGTCCATTCACAAGCTAAGTGGCTGGCAAGTCCTCTCTGGCCTTGTACCAGGCCATTCAAGTTTGTGGCCCAACAACTGCCTCATGACAGGGACCTTTCGGATCACTCAGCGGAGAATATTTTCATCCACAAATATTCAGTCTTCAAATGTCTCTGTGCTGTTCTTCCGAGTTCCTCTTTCTCCCTTGGCACAGTGAGTGTCCCCGCCCCTTTAGCATCAGCTCCCTGCCTCTCTTAGCACCTTCCGCGCTGTTCCGGAAGGTGGATCACTCGCACCCATCTCCTTCAATAAGCTCTTCACCCCTCTAGAGAATGTACCATCATGCCCAGTGGCCCAGCCTTGTGCCTGCCGCCCAGGAGCTGCTCAGTAAATGTTAGAATGTTTAAAATTATCTTTTTAGGATGATAAAACATTGTTTCCCATAACCTATGAGCTTTGTCTCCCTACCTCCAGCAAGCATAAATTTTGACCCTAATTCTTTCTGCACGGTCCTTCTTTGCCATCCCGCTCATTCCTCCCAACGTGCCTCCTTGGTGTTCAGTGATGCCCTTGTCTCTGAGAAGTACACCATCTCCAGGGGTATCCATTCCATCCTAGGCACCAAGAAAGGGAAAAACCTCAATGACGAGACCTTGATGACAATCATTCCTTGTGAATAACCTCATTCAAGTTTATTCTCAGGGCACAGCACAAATGCTCCTTTGTACGTCCTGCTTTTGATGGTCTCGTGCATGACAGAGACCCTCAGTTCGCCAAGTTCAAGTCCCAGAGCACACTCCCCAGGATGCTGGCCTCTGCACCTCCTTTGCAGTCCATTCCCTCAGCCTCTGCTGACCCCACGCTCAGGCTTTCCAGAGGCAGGGCGATCTCTGACTTTCTTTTTTCCTATTGGTGGTCAAGTGTGCTTTTTAGAAACTCTGGGTTACAAGGGCCTATCTTCTATTTGACCTTGGCAAGGGTTTTCAGAAACTGTAGAACAGACTACCACATATTGTTGAGGAGTTGCCTCTGGAGCCGGTAAAAACGGACGTGGATTTCTACCTAGCTTCGATGCCCTGAAGACAGGCAAGAGGGCAAATGAATCCTCAAGCCCTAAGAGTCCAGGGTTAAAGAGACGACTCTGCTCTTTGGCTGTGAGCAACCTCCTACCACCAGTTCAAGTCAGAGTAATCGATTTCTCTTCCAGGCCACGCTAGGCTCAGCATGAAGTGGACCGTGGCCATAGACTCTTTGCAGAAGGCATTCGGCCCCAAGATATGGCAACTGCTTCACGTGGCCGGTAGCTGTCAAGCCTTTCCTACCAGCCTCACATTACCTTGGGCTACAAAGACTGTGAAGAAGGATGCTCTAGTTCCCCAGCTGTCCTGTTGAAGGGCACTCATGCCTGTCTCTGTCACGTGCAGGGTCCTTTTCCCAATTCTTGCCTGTAGGGTTTAACTCTCTCCCCTTCTTTTAATCCCACAATTCTGCAATCATGATTGCCCTCCCAGCTTCTCTGACTCCTCTCGGTTCCCCACCACCCCACCACCCCAAGTGTCTCTCCTCACCCTACCTGAACTCCCTCAGGTCATTTACCCATGCTATTGGTTGTATTATTTTCCATGGGTGTCTCCCAAGTTGGTGCCTCCAGCCTCAGCATTTCCTCAATTCAAGGCCAGCACATCCATCTGACCACTAGATGTTTCCATTCAGAAGTACTGCCATCTTCTTCATCTCAGCGAATTGACACCTTTCTCCCTGCAAGCCAGTGTCTCTTCCTGACTACCCCATTTCTGCCTGAAGGTTCCTCTGTCTTTGCCACTCCTTATTCACACACCAAGGGGGAACAAATTCTGGGGAGCCTGGGTGGCTCAGTCAGTTGAGTGCCCCGCTTTGGCTCAGGTCATGATCTGGTGGTTCATGGGTTTGAACCCGCATTGGACTCCACACTGGGCTTCTCGCTCCCTCCTCTCTCTCCGGCCCTCCCTCACTGGTGCTTTCTCGCTCTCTCAAAATAAATAAATAATCTTAAAAAAAATAAACTTGAAAAACAACCCTCATGACTCTCCCTATCGTAGAAACTTTCAGCGTCTTCTTGTTACCATCAGATTCACCACAAATCTCACCAGTTGGTGTTGAAGTGCTCCAGGAGGGCACCTCAGGCAGCCTTTCTAGCTGTCTTTCCCTCTGCTTCCAACAGACCCTAGGCCTTGGCCTGAGCGGACAACTCACCATTCCCTCCACAGGCCTCCACCCTCTCCACTTCTCTGTTTTTGTTTAAGCTCAGTCCAAATCCGCCCCCCCCATGACAATGATGATGATGGCAACCATGTATGTGTAATGGTTCCTTACATGAGTCTGTGAGGTGATACTCTTACCTCCTTTGCCAATGGTGGTACAAAGAGAATGAGGGACTAGCTCAAGGTCACGTTGGTAAGTGGCTGGGCCAACACTCAGATCTCCGTCTGCCCATGCACTGTGACCCCTCTGACTCATAACAACTGTGAGCACTTCAGTCAGAAATGATCCTTTTCACTCCTGAACTCCTACTCACAACATACACTGGACACTGAGTAAGTGACACATGAATGAGTGGAATAACAGCATTTTATAATGGCTTCATAGAAAGAGCAAAGGAGAAGGAAGAGTTGAGGATAAATGTAAGATTTTTAGGCTAATCACTTAGAATGATAATACCATTTTCTAAGTGAATCACATGAAAAGAGGAAGAGAGTTTGGTGGGTTGGGGGCTCTCGACAGGATATCCATGTATTCAAGTAGGGAAGTCACTTGAACCATCTTGTTTGAGTTGCCATTTTAGAAAGTATAGCTTTAGTGAAATTCCTTCTTTCTCTCATTTCACCCTCCTTCCCTTTTTCTCCCTTCCCTTTCTGCCTTTACTTTCTTCCAGAAATATCATCGAGCCTTTTCTTGGTATTACGATGCTGCTTGGAGACAGTGAGGCATATGAGATACTCCATCCTATTCCATGAATACATTTTCATCATCTTGAGTTTGTGTCTCACATTTAATTCGACTTGGTGTCCTCAGTTGTAAGCACAGTGCTTGGTACATTGTAAATGCTCAAGTGATGCTGGGTAACAGGTAGTCTGGTGAGGAGGAAGAGAAAAGACGTTTCAGGTTGAGACCAGTGCCTCTCAAATTATACATACAGACCACCTGAGGATCTTGATGAAATGCAGATTCTGATTCAGTAGATCTGGGTGGGCCTGAGACACCGCACCCGTGGTGAGTTTCTAAGTTCTCGTTACTTGAACTGTGGTCTGAGGACTAGCTGCACTGGCATCCAAGTTCACAAAGCATGAGCATGATAGAGAGGATGGTGTGTAGGGGGCAGAGCAAAGTTTAGCGTGGCAGGACGTAGCACATGGGGATGTGGGTATGGGCGTTGAGGAAGTCAGAAAGGGAAGCTGGGACCAGGGTGTGCAGCTCCCAGGGTCTACATGAGGCCAGGAGAGGTGCAGTGAAAAGCTAATGCAGTCGAGTCAGACATACCTGGGTTCTAACCTCAGTTTGGACGAGAACTAGGTGTGTAGTTTCAATGTCCCTTAGCTTCATTTTCTGTGTCTTTCAAATGAGAATAAGCAGAAGACAATGTCTACTTCATAGGGCTGCTGTGAACATTAATTAAATGTAAATCTCCTGGGGTGCTTGGGTGGCTCAGTTGGTGAAGCATCTGACTCTTGGTTTCGGCTCAGCTCACGATCTCACAGTTCGTGAGTTCGAACCCTGCATCGGGATCTGCACAGACGGTCTGGACCCTGCTTGGGATTCTTGGTATCCCTCTCTGTCTGCCCCCCTCTCTCTCTCTGAATATAAATAAATAAACATTTTTAAAAATTAAAAAATGTAAATCTCCTTAATGCCATGCCCAGGGCATGGTAGGTGTTCAGCAAATGGCAGTGAGCATCACCACCGTTATAGAGGATGCCAGAGTCAACCGGGGCAGACAGATAAAACACAGTCCCTGCCTGTAGGAACTTCCAGGCAAGACGATCATCAGTGTGGATGGGTCTCCTGGCTATAGCCTCTCCATGTTCTGTTTTGGTTTTACAACTGGAGGCGATGGGCTGTAAACTGGTTACACAGCTTGAGGCCTCAGGCGGGATTGCCACTTGCAGGTAGACCCAGGTCAGTGAACACTCTCAGCAAAAGGCAGTCACCTCTGGATTTGCTTTGGCCTCAGTCACCTTTCTTCTAGACGCCTTTCCTTCTTCTCCCTTCTTACCTCACCACCGGGTTATCCTGCCAAGGCACCCGCTCATCTTGAATGAGGTGTGTTTCATTGCGATTCCTCTGCGTGGGTGAGAGAGTGGGGTTGCGATCTAGGGAGCAGGGGCGACGTTTCAACGCCAGTGTGTATGCACAGGTGCTCTTTCGCACCAGGGCTGGCTGCTCTCTGGCTCTCGCGCGGTGTGGAGGACAGAGCCACCGCTTGTCTGCAAGTTCACTGCTGCCCTTTGTCTGTCTCCACCACCACCATCCAATCTGCATCGTCTAGAGCACTGGTCTCCAAACTCATCTCCACTGGAGCAGAGAAAGAAAATAATAGCATTTCTGTTTTCTGCTTTTCCTGTTAAAACCTCTATTTTTGTGTATGTTGTATTAAAGAATGTATCAGTATTTGGTGCTCACGTAAGTTATTTATAAACAAGTAAACAAGCAAGCCTACTTGGCAACGATTGATCGAGACCATTGCAACTTATTCTAGCTGGCTTCCTGGTCTCAATCCCTTCTTTTACATTACACTGAGAATTATCTTTCTGAAACACTCTGGTCACTGTTTACTGGCCTGTCTGAAGCCATTCATTCATTCATTTATTGTTTCATTCATTCATTTATGCATTCACTCATGTGCTGAGCAAATGCCATCTGACAGGCATCGTATGCGGGAGCTATAAAGGTGCCATGATGTTATGCTTCTCTGCGAGACGAAGAAGACTTTGAAGTCTGGCCCCTTCCCACCCCACCGCATAACCTTCCAGCTCCCCCCTCACACAGAGCCACATTGAGGCCCACACGGTTTCCATCCCATGTTCTTTTCACTGTCACGTCCCACAAACAGGCCAGCTCCATGAGGCAGGGCTCTTTGCCTTTTTGTTCACTGATGGATCCCAAATGCTTAGCATGGTACCTGGACTACGGTAGGCACCTAATAAATATTTATCAAACGCACTTGCCTTTTCTCTTGTGCAGGTGCCGCTCACACAGCCAACTCATCCCTCAGCGCTCAACCTAAATGCTCAACCCCTTCAGCAGTGCTTTTGGCCTCCCAGGCCCAGGGAAGTCTCGATATCATGCATCCGTCAGGCCCCTGGACCTCTTCCTCACAGCCCTTATCACGATAGCCATTAATTAATCATTTCTGTGATCATTTAATTATGATCGCTGTTCCTTGCTAGATTATAAGCTCCATTAGTGTGGGAACTTTTTGCTGTTTGGGGTGGGAGAGAGATCCCCGAACTCTGCCTTGGTTTCCGAATCCTGTCCCTTGCTCGCAGACTTCCATCAAGCGGCCTGCCTTGTCACTGCTCCTGGAACTGGCCTGGCTCCACCCCCTGCTGGGATGCATCCATCACTCTGGTGCGGAGGCCAGGCTTTCCTGACACCGAGCTGTACCTGTGGGACCAGACACATTTCTCTGAGCACCTGCTTTGGGATTTTCATGTTAAGCTCCAAGTCCCACCCCTCCTGGATTGCACCGACCAGTTTGTGGTGTGGACATGTGTCTGGAGATACAGCAGGAGGTTGTGAGGAGCTTATGTGTGGATCCCCGGGGACTGATTACAAAAGGAGCTCTAGTGTGTGCTGTATTTACTCAGAAAATTCAACCTGGGCCTCAGTCCAGGCTAAATAAATGCAACACGAGGGCACAAATCTTTGTGAGCATTTACCATCGGAATGAGTACTTATATTTATTACTGCTGGAAACTATTGATTTATGAATGGAAAGCAAGTCCAAATCACATTATAATAAAGGGAATGAGCAGTTTAGGAAGAAAACAATACCAAAAGGAAAGAGAAAGCCTGAGAATCCCTTTAAATTGGGTATTATGTTTACAGGAATAGAAACTAATTCTATCTGTATCACCCAGTAAGTACCACACACAGTGGAAGCAAAATAACATTAGTGTTTACACTTCCTGAGGCAGTTGGCAACACCCACAATCCTGTAGCAACAGACACAGGCATCCAGCAGGCCACACATCACAATTTCATTTCACAACCCCCCACCCCCACCCCCACCCCCATCCCCCGCCACGGAGCTGGGTGGAGAGGACCACACTGTTTCCCTAAAATGTTCGAAGTACAATTGATTGTGTCTTAAAATAGGCCCATGGCCTGGCACGGGGAGCTTTATTGGAAAGTTATGTCTCTGAGGCTTTGTGTCTTTCAGGTAATGGAAGATTGGAAGTGATATCAACTCGCTAACCTTGGGCAGGTCACAGAAAGCCTTTGAGCCTCAGTTTCCTTGTTTGTATTTGTAATTCAAAGAGACAATCTTCATGGCTCTCTCCAGATTTTGTCCTGGTTTTGTTCTGGGAAATACCTTGATAAACTGCTTGCGGCGGAAGATGAGAATTCCACGACAAGGAGCTTGAGACCTGGTAAAAAGATGTTAGGTGGTTCTCCCACAGAAATGAAAGTGAATTGGGGGGATGGGAAGAGAAGACAGGGAGGAGAGGGTGGATGGCCTACCAAGCGGGGAAGGGAGAACAGGGAAATCTAATATCCAGTTTTCAAAAGCTTTGTATTAATTTTTCATGTAAAAGACCCTCTCTTCTGTGTCCCCAAATCTTTAACAAAGTCTTCTTTATTTACGAAGACTCTGTGTGTGTGTGTCTGTGTGTGCGCGCACGTAAATTAAAGAGTAAGGCTGAGTTCCACGTCTGGGGTGATTACAGGGCAGACAACTGTATGAGTTATTGTGGAGAGCAAGAGTTGAGAAGTGTCGTGAAGGCAGCGACAGAGGAGGCTTCGAGGGCACAAGCCTCCTAGAACGGCAGAAATCTTGGAAAAGTGAATGGATTCTCTGAGGGCATGGGTTACGCATTTGAGCCAATGCAGTCCTTCCTTCTCAAGGAGAAGGGAAACCTGAGTATGCCAGGTCAAATGCAAAATGGTGCCAATAAATGCGACACAAGGGCAGAAATCTTTGAGAGCACTTACCATTGGAATAAGCCAGTGCTCCTATTCTTGCTGGAAACCGCTGCCCTACTAATCTTAGGTGGTTGTTAAGGGTTGAAGAGTCTCATCAGTCAGAGAGTGTGAAAAGCTTTGCCAGTGCCTGATATCATTATCACTAATACTATCTTAGAGGCTTTCAGCCCTCTCTGCGTGTGTCCCTAGACTTTGTGACTCAATTTCCGATCTGCAAAGCACGACACAAAGATTATTGTTTGTTCTTCTTGGTCGTTGAAGATCGAGAGCCATCCCTCAGGAGAGCACCTTTGTAAGCATGCTATGGTGGTAACAAAGACGAATGTAAAACTGAATAATTCTGCAGAAGTATAAGGAGATTACACAGTTGTTTCCTCAAAGAGGAAGAAATTAAAATACCACATGAAACAGATGAAAAAATGATCGGTCGGAAGGAATTCAGCTCCTCTTTTAGACAGAGAGTAATGGGACCTGGAAAGGGGGGATATGAAGGAAATTCTCAAGGTAAGGAGTAGAGGTAAAAGCACAAGAGATTTTATGTACATTACCCAAGTTGCACGGGGATGTGTACACAACTGAGCAGAATACGTAAGGTTGAAGGTATATGAGCAGACGTGGTAGAAACCAAAAAACAGACTGGGGGATCAGCGTGAGGAGGTATGTGTCCCACGTAAATAGAGGGGTCACTCTCGGGCACATTAGACTGGCCAGAGACCCCCCACCCCCAACACTTCCAAGATGGAAGATGCCACGGCCGTGGAGCCAGTGGACTGTGTCTGGTTATTAGGTGATTCCTAAGATGTAAAATGGGGAAGCTCACTGGGCTATTGGCTGTACCTACTTACGTTCAATTCTTTTTTTTTTTTTTTTTTTTTTTTTAGTTTATTCATTTATTTTGAGAGAGAGAAAGAGGGAGAGAGGGGACGGGGTTACCGGGGGGCAGAGCAGAGAGAGAGGGAGAGAGCTAGAGTCCTAAGCAGACCAAGCCCAATGCAGGGCTCGATCCCATGAACTGTGAGATCATGACCTGAGTCAAAATCAAGAGTGGACACTTAACTGACCGAGCTACGTAGGCATCCCTATTTTCAACAAACATATTCTCTTTCCCATTTTTGTTAGTGTTCTGACTGAGTGCTTTGGTAGAGGTGAGGGCAATGCCTAGAAGGTCTAGAGGTCAAGGGGCAGCCAGGGTTGCTACTAGGCTGGGGAAACCTTAGCCTGCAGTGGAAGTTATCCGGAGGGCAGGCAGTTCAGAACTCCAGATGGGATGCCTGCAGTCCAGCACAAAGACCCAGTTGATTTTCACTTCCTTCAGGCAGGGGTGGGCAACTGTGGCATATGGGGTATCGTGAGCCACCTGGGAATGGATCTCACTGCTCTGCCACTGTCTCACACCATAATGTTGGGTAACTATTTATTTCTCCTCAGCGTCAGTTTCCTCATGGAAAAGTAGGATTAATCCCATCTTCCTTATTGCCCTCAAAAAGAATATCGTATGTGTAAATGCTTCAGCATGCCAATTAGATGATGTAATTTTGAGTGGAAAGATGATGTGTTTCTTTTTGGACCGCTTCCAATCTCTGAGGCTCATTTCTTCCTTGTAGATTAGTTCCCTCTGTCCCGCAGAACACTAGACTGTATCTCAAGTGACTATCAACTACTCTCTATTAAAGTGCCAATTGATCAGTAATTTATGAAGGGTCTCCCACATGGCAGGCGCTGTGCTAGGCATTGAAGATTCAAAGAAGAATTGGACACCATTTCTTGCCCTGATGGAACTCATAGTCTGGGAGGAAAGTAAGAATTATAAGAGAAGGTGAAATCCTGTAAGACAGGTCCCATTGGAGTGCTGCAGAGAGAGATAGGGAGATGGGGAAGAAGAGCCTGAGGCTGGAGGGAAAGGTTTCTCAGAGCACAAGCAGAGATCTGCTCTAGGATGTGAAGGGTGAATAAGTGTCCCCAGGAAGAAGGCTAGAGAAGACAGTGTTCACAGAGGAATGGCATGAGCAAAGGCATGAGCACATGGAGGTACTTTATATATTTAGGAAATGGAGAGAAGTCCGATGCAGACAAATTCTGAGTGAAGAGTGAAATGGGGTGGAAGATGGCATAGGATGGGATGCTGGAGACCAAGTCTATCAAAGGGATTGGGAGCAGGTTGGAAAAGCAATGGAACATGGAACCGTAATAGCTTTCCTGGGTTAAGCCGTATCTGGTCATGAGGACTTATCTTCTTTATATGTTGTTAGAGTAGATTTGCTTAACTTTGCTAAGGACGTCTAGTGCTGATACTCTGTGGTTTACTGTAATGGCATTGTCTAGTTTTGATATCAAGATAACACGGGCTTCATAGGATGCATCGGAAGCATTCTCTGTTTGTACGACTTTTCTATTGCTGCTGAACTAATAAGCACAGTTTTATTGGCTTAAAACAAGGAAAATTTGTGAATCTTTCAATTCTGGAGGTCAGAAGTCTACAGTGAATCTTACTGGGCTAAAATCAACATGTTGGCAGGGCTGACTTCCTTCTGGGGGCTCTAGGGAGAGTCAGTTTCCTTGCCTTTTATGCTGCATTCTTTGGCTCACAGCACCCCCCCCCCCTTCCTTCTCCAAAGCCATCAGTATAGCATCTTTCAATCCCTTATTTCAACTCTCCTGCCTCTCTCTTTCACTTGCAAAGACTCTTGTGATTACATTGGGCCCACTAGGATAATGCAGGGTAATCTCTCCATCTCAAGATTCGCAGTTTCGTCACATCTACAAAGTTCCTTTTGCCATGTGAGGTGACACATCTATTGGTTTCAGGGATTAGGACATGGGCATCTGTGGAAACCATTATTCTGCTTACCATACTCTTCTTTAATTTTTTGGAACAGTTTGTGTAGAATTGGTATTATTTCTTCCTTAAATGTTTGGTAGAATTTTCCAGAGAAGTTTTCGGGGCCTGGAGTTTCTTCGTGGAAAGATTTTTGGTTACAAAATCCATCTTTCGTAGCTTTAAGACAGTTCAGGTTATCTACTTCTCTTTGGTAGAGCTTTGGTAGATTATGCACTTTAAGAAATTTGCAACATGTCATCTAAGTTGCTGAATTTGTTGGCACAAAGTCGTTTATAATACTCCTTGTTATCTTTTTTTCTCAAGATTTTATTTAAATTCCTGTTAGTGAACATACACTGTAATATTAGTTTCAGGTGTACAATTTAGTAATTCATCACTTCCACACAACACCCAGTGCTCATCACAAGTGCCCTCCTTAACCCATCACCCTGCCCCCCTCCCCTCCAGCAACCCCCACTTTGGTCTCTGTAGTTAATAGTCTGTTTCCTGGTTTGCCTCTATTTTTTTTTAATTCTATAGGATCTGTTGTGATATCTACTCTTTCATTCTGATATTGGTCATTTGGGCCTTCTCTTTTTTTTTAATTCATGATCAATGTGTGTAGAGGTTTATAAATTTTATTGACATTCACAAAGAATTGGCTTTTGGTTTCCTTGATTTTGTCTACTGTTATTCTTTTTAAAATTTTACTGATTTAGACTGTTATAATGATTTCCTTTCTTCTTACATGAGGTTTAATTTAATTGTTTCTAACTTCTTAAGGTTATTGATTTGAGGCCTTTCTTCTTTTCTAACATGTGTTTAATGCTATCCATTTTTCTCTTAGTACTGTTTTCACTGTATCTCATAAACTTTGATATGTTGGGATTTGTCTTATTTCCATTCAAAATACTTTATATTGTCCCTCGTGATTTCTTCTTTGACCCATGGTTTACTTACAGGTGTGTTGTTTAATTTACAAATAGGGAGTTCTAGGTTGATGGGTTTTTCTTTCAGTACTTTAAAGATGTTGCTCTACTTTCTTCTGGTTCGTGTTGTTTCCAAAGACATATTTCTTGTTATTGTCTTTGTTCCTCTGAGAGGAACTGAGCCACCCAGGCGCCCCAAAAATCTGTCTGTTTTTAAGACTTTTATCATGGGTTTTAAGCAATCTGATTATGATATACCTTGGTATACTTTTTTGATAATGTTTGCTCTTTTGAATTTCTTGGGTCTGTGTCTATAGTTTTCACCAAATATGGAAAAAAGATCTCTTTGCTACCTCCTCAAATATTTTTCTCTACATCCTTTTCCTCTTTCCTTTTCCTCTCTTTTAGGGCCACCAATAACATATATGTTAGGCTGCTTGAAGTTATTCATATTTTGTGCACTTTTTCTAATGTTTTTTCACCATACAGCTTGTTTTGAATATTTCTAGGATTATTGCTATTGCTACTCACTAATCTTATCTTCTACTGTGTCTAATCTGCTCTTAATGCTAATACCTTCCATTGTATTTTTCCATCTTAGATGTTTTTCCCATCTGTAAAAGTTCGATTTGGATCTTTTAAAAATATCTTTCACATCTCTCTTTATCATGCTTATGATTTCCACTATCTTCTTTTTGTTTCTTACATTTTATTTATTTGAGAGAGAGAGAGAGAGAGAGAGAGAGAGAGAGAGAGAGAACACAAGTGGGGGAGGGGCAGAGAGAGGGAGACACAGAATCCGAAGCAGGCTCCAGGCTCCAAGCTGTCTGCACAGAGCCTGATGCGGGGCTCGAACCCACAAACCGTGAGATCATTACCTGAGCCGAAGTCAGTTGCTTAACCAACTGAG
This sequence comes from Prionailurus viverrinus, assembly GCF_022837055.1. NCBI lineage: Eukaryota > Metazoa > Chordata > Mammalia > Carnivora > Felidae > Prionailurus > Prionailurus viverrinus. The sequence goes on along the minus strand of NC_062577.1, from coordinate 57,387,853 downwards.
CCACCCAGGCGCCCCATTTTCCACTATCTTCTTGAGTATATACAGTATATTTACAGTGTCTTTCCTTAATGATTCTTTCATCTGTACCATTTGTGGACCTGTTTCTATTGGTTGATTTTTTTTTCCTCATGAAAGATCATACGTATTTTCTTATTTGCATGTCTAATAACTTTTCATTGGATGTTAAGCACTTTGCATTTTATGCTTTTGGGTGCTGAATTTTTGGTACTCCCTTACAGGCTTTTGTGCGTTGTTTGGGATGCAGTTAAGAAAAACCAAACAAAACAATGTGGTCCTTTTGAGGCTTGCTTTGAACTTTGCTGAGCGATACCAGCAAATCTTTTGTTTGAAGGTAACCTGGCAATTCTCTTTTGAATACGCTTTCTGATACCTCAAATATTTCAGGTTTCTCCACTCTAATTGTTGCAAATGACTCCCAGCTCTGTGTGAGCTTTGGGAATCGTTTCTCCTGGTCTTTTCTGGTGGGTCTTTCTTCTGCCTCAGCTAGTTTCCTCACATGTAAGCACTAATCAGTATTCACCCGAATATTCCAAAGGAACCTTCTGCAGATCTCTGCAGTTTTCTGTCTGTGCAGGTCTGTTTTCACTAATGCTTTGCTAGGGTGCACATGAACTCTAGGTGCCTTGGGTTCCCCAGACTCCCAACTCCACCTCCCAACTCAGGAACACTCTTTGCCTGGGTCTCCTCTCTCTGTTCTGTGTTCTGGAAACTCAGACATGAATCTGGGACACCATAGGGCTTCTTTTGTTTATTCCTTCTTTCCCAGGGAACCCTGTCCTTTACTGCCTGTTGTCCAATGCCCGAAACCTGTCATTCCATACACTTAATCCAGGTTTTTTTTAGCTGTTTATTTCATCTTATTTGGAAGGGAAAGTAGATATAAAATAACTTAAAATGAGATTGCTTAAAGACTTGGCTTTGAAGAAGACTCAGATCCCAAAGATTGGCACATGGTCATGAAAACCTGGTGCGTGGACACCTGCAGTGTGATAAGGAGCAAGGGACCAATCTCAATATGCCGAAAGTCTGCATGATTGGTTCCTCTCTGCCTCAGATCAGAAGTCCACTCTCTACCCTTTTTTAAAAATTTTTTTTGACATTTATTTATTTTTGAAACAGAGACAGGGTATGAACAGGGGAAGGGCAGAGAGAGAGGGAGACACAGAATCGATAGCAAGCTCCGGGCTCTGAGCCATCAGCCCAGAGCCCGATGCAGGGCTCAAACTCACGGACCGTGAGATCGTGACCTGAGCCGAAGTTGGACGCTTAGCTGACTGAGCCACGCAGGCGCCCCTCTCTACCCTTCTTAAAGCTCTACTGGAGCAAGATACAGAAGCCCCCATTATCTCTGGGGGCTGGCGCATTGACCTTACCCTTAATTCTAGTGAACTCACTTGCCCTAATCAGCTGGAAGTTGCTGAAGGCAGCAGGCAGTGTCGGGCCTGGGCCCCTGGTCACAGTGGATTTGCCTGGCTTTCTTGAAGACCATTCCTGCCTGTGTTTCCAGGGAAACAGGCCATAACCCCATAGGGCCTCCTAACACCACAACACTGAAACTCAAGACTGAGAAGTGAAGCCATCCGCCCAGGGCCTCACTTCTGCCCCTTGGGATCCTGACTAACTCTGTGGCAGAGTTGTGATAAATGACTTTCTCTCCTTCCCGTAATTCAGCTCTCTGGGTGGAGCGGCCCTGCTGGGGTAAGGAATGAGTCGGGCAGCCCCCTGGGCTGCAGGGGAACTGGCAGCTTGGATGGTTGAGTGTCCCTGAGCGTTCCTCTTGGAAAAGACAGATTGAAACAGAGTTATCAGTAGGTTAAGCCTCTCCCACAGGCTTAGAATCCTCATTTCAAAGACTAAATGGCCTAGAAGGTCCTTTTCTTACGTCTCCTTGGAACTCAGTACTTTTTCCTTCTGGTTTCATTTTTTTTTTTTTTTTTTTTTGAGGCAGTGTCCATAGAAACCAATGTCAAGTAGGTACAGCCAGGGTGGCCCTGCCCAAGAAGGCTCTTACCTCCTGGAATGACGAACGAAGGCCTCTTTCCCAGGACAAACTGCGATTGTTCCCATAAGGATGACAGGTTACCACAGTGATGACAAACGTCAGATGTCATCTCTGTGCACTTTGCATAGAAGGCCCTGTGACTACAGGGCGTGAGCATACGTGTGTCCAGTACGTCTGCTAAAGCAGCTGGGGTGCACAACACGGTCAGGACACACAGTAGGTGCCTAGACGTACTCACCGAATGAGGAAGCACAGAGAGTTCTGTCGTTGTTATGGGCTTGGACACAGACACATTTGTGAGCCCGTCCTGGGTTCGCGGCACCAACAACGCGGCACACAAAACAGAAAATGACACTTCACGTGCCACAGGGAGTTTTCCAGTCTGGGGAGGTGGGGGTGGGGGAGAAGAAAAACTATAGTACAAAGTAGAAGTCTACCAAAGCAGTGATTCACAAGCCCCAGGAGGAAGAGATCACTTAATTCCAGCTTCTTCTTCCAACGGTAGCCCTCTGGAGCTAATGTTTGTCTGCTTCCTACTCACATGTTTTAAAATCCCTCTTACGTTTGGGGTATTTTCTGCAACACAAGCCGCCCCTCCCCAAGGGAAGAGCCTGGCCCTGGCTTTCCCAGACTGCCTTGCGGCCGGGCTTCGTTCATAGATGCAAGTTCTGACGATCAGATACCCTGCCCGGAGACTTCAGTTAGGAAAACAGGGGACTGAGGAAGCAGGCGCTGGAAACTGCTTTCTGTTGAGGGAGGCTATGGGGCACTTGGCTCCTGGGGGCAGCAGAGCTCGGGGCTTCCAGCGCCCAAGGTCAAGGGTGTGAACTGTGTGCTGTCACGGCCCCACCCCACCCCCCGCCCCGTGAGATCTCCTCAGAAAGCCACCCACAGTGTGGTCCTCGTGTTGACTTCAGTCGTGGGGCCACCAGACCTGCCCTTCCAGCCCTCCTGGAGATTTTTCTGAGCTGCTCAGTATCTTTTAATAAGTTCTTTTCCTACTTACGGCAGCCGAAGGGGGGTTTCTCTTGTGTGTCCCTGGAACCCTGGCTGAAAAACCTGGAGCCAGCATTTCCTGCTCACGAGAATGCAAACAGGACTCACCTGTTCTGTGGCTCAGGGACTACGGTCCTAACAGTAGCTGGGGCAGAGTGAGCGAGCGGGTCCTAAACTACCCTTGAAGGAGTGAGCACAAATCTCACCTCTGGAAGCTTCCTTGCAATGTCTGCACCCCAAAGATACTGTTAAAAACGAAATTCAGCTGAGTAAATTAGAAGATCTAATTGGCTTTATTAAGCAATTCATGAAGTGGGCAGCGTCCCATCCAGCAAGTAGAAAGATGCTCTGAGCAGGTGTACAAAATAGAAGGTCTTTACAGGCAGGAGGGTGGGGCAGGAAGTTATCAGCTAAAGAGAGAGAGAGAGGGAGAGAGAGAGAGAGAGAGAGAGAGGGGAGAAGGATTGTTTCAGGCCCTGACATCTTCTTTTTGGAGGTAAGGAAACATCAGAATTTCTTTTTTCTTTCTTCTTCTTCTTTTCTTTTTTTCTTTTTTTTTTGGCTATGGATAAAAATACAATTAAAAATATTTTTTTAAATTGAAGTTTGGTTGACATACAGCAGCAAGATTTTTTATTTTATTTTTTCATGCAGGTTACCTCACTAGGGCTAATCAGAAATTTTCTGATTAACTTTTAAAAGGTCACATCCCTGGGGAGGTCAAAACTGTAATTAAGTCTTGGTTTGCTTCTGTTGGGGCAAATGACGCTATTCTGGGCTGGTTTCTTTCTTTCTTTCTTTCTCTTTTTAAAAATTATTTAATTAATTAATTTATTTTGAATATTTTTTAATGAACATTAAAATATTGAGAGAGAGAGACACAGAGTGCAAGCAGGGGAGGGGTAGAGAGAGGGAGACACAGAATCCAAAGCAGGCTCCAGCCTCCAAGGCGTCACCACAGAGTCCAACACGGGGCTGGAACCCATGAACCGTGAGATCATGACCTGAGCTGAAGTCGGATGCTCAGCCGACTGAGCCACCCAGGCGCCCCTCTTTTTTTTAAAAAAAAAAACAAACAAACAGGGGCGCCTGGGTGGCGCAGTCGGTTAAGCGTCCGACTTCAGCTCAGGTCACGATCTTGCGGTCCGTGAGTTCGAGCCCCGCGTCGGGCTCTGGGCTGATGGCTCAGAGCCTGGAGCCTGCTTCTGATTCTGTGTCTCCTTCTCTCTCTGCCCCTCCCCCCTTCATGCTCTGTCTCTCTCTGTCTCAAAAATAAATAAACGTTAAAAAAACCCAAAAAACAAAAACCAAAAAACAATACTGGGAACGAAGCCCTTCTGCCCGCATCACCCACTTTGGGTTAGTATAGCTGGATGTACAAGCTGGAGATGTGTGGTTGTCCCAGACCCTTCCTCTGTCTCATCTCCCAGTGACAAACTTTTAGAATCTGACCTTGCTGTTATTGCTTAAATCGCTGTGCCTCTCTCCGTCTCCACCGCTGCTTTCCCAGCTTGGATCTTCATCCACTATTATTGTCTCCCCGTTCAGTTCCCTGCCTCCAGCCCCTTCACCTTTCAGACCACATTTAATCAAGTCAATCCTCCTCTCTAGGGTAAAACCCCTCAATGGCTCCCTATGACTGGTCGACTAATGCCCAAGCTCTCCTGTGATCTTGCCCCCAGAAAACTGCTTTTAAACTCACTTTCTGCTACTCTCTCGTCACCTCCTATGTCTAGCCACCCACCAGTCTCCAAACACCAGGTGCTCATAACTGCATCTCCCATGCACTACTCTCTCTTCTTGAAATGTCCTTTGTCACATTATGCATTTGTCATACTCCTACTCATCCTTCAAGATTTAGTGAGAATGCCACCAACTTTGGGAAATGGTTTTTGCCATTTCCAGCAAAGTGTAGCGCTTCTTTTTTTGTGCTCCCCAATTGCCTTCTCCAGCCTCCTGATACAGCGCTTACCACATTGCTGTGGTTATTGACTTACATGTGTATCCTCCCACTAAATGGTGAGGAGTGACGGGTAGGGCTGGAGTCCTCTGTTCATCTCTGCCTCTTCAGGCCAAGGACAGTGCCTGGCACTTAGTAGCTACTCAGTTGAGCTTGTGAACTGACTAACTAACTAACTAAAATAAAGCTATTGCAGGAAAGAACATTGAAAATTATCTAAAACATTGGCAACCTGTATTCTCAAATAGAGGTTGTTATTCAAGTCATAAGAGTCTAGTGACTCCGGCCACCACCATTGCCTCTCCAGAGGGCTATATGCATCTCCCAAGGGGAATCCTTCTGCACAGGCAGCCTAAAGACAGACCGAGGAAAGTAAGTGAAGCACCTGCTAATTTACAAGTACCTAGGTATTCGGAATAGTAATTAACACAAAGCTCACTAATAGTTAGGCAGTAATTAATAGCTAAATGTTGGCATTTAGCAAAATGATGTTTTTCCCTTTTTCTACCCAAGCAGTGATTTTAAGTTGAGGATGCTGAAAATGGCTTGAAATGGGAGGAAATCATTCCAGACACCACGTGTATTTAAAAGGCAGTGCAATTTGTGGGCGTCCTTCAGTGCCATCAACCACAATGGCAAGTGCGAGCATTTACCGAGCCCCCGCCAGCCAAGGCAGAGGTGTAGGGCTGAAGGCAGGCCCACTTTCTCAAAAACCTCTCCTATGAGAACAAATTACACTTGCAAAGCAAATGAATTTAGAGGGAGGTAAGGTTATCATTCACAACCCAGAAAGACCCTTTGTTACACAAAAGGGTCTCCCACAGGGCTCCTTTTAATAGGGAACTCCTGGAAACACTTAAAACATCATTGAGTTTATAAAGAATCAATTAAGAACAAATTCTTTCCTAAACCATTCTGTTGCACAATGGGGGTGGGTGTAGCTGCCTTTAGAATTGCTGCCCCAACCTTTGCCTTGCCGTCAGCCTTTGTCAGCAACCAGGAGGCAGCAACATTGTGTAAAGGAAATGCACAGATGGGTTCAGGCCACCTGGGCTTGAGCCTGGCTTCTGACCATGCTAACTCAGCCTCAGTGTTCTCATTTGCAACCGGGGCCAACACTCTTGGGGTCAAGGAGTGGAAGAGAAAATGACTGGAAATGGCCCATGATATAGGGAGTTGCTGTGAGAAGTAAGGGAGATGACTCATTTTCAGAAATACCAAATAAAAGCTGTGCTGTCTGGTTAACAGTAAGTTTACAACCTATTGGAAATATGTACAACCCTTCACCCCCACAGAGGTATCCCAAACCCTTAGACACTTCACTTCCTGGTTCTTCTCCACACCCCCCCCCCCCCCTCCGTTTTCCGGGCTTGTTTCCCCAGGCTTTGCAATGAGCATGCACCAAAGAACAAAGGGAGGAGGGACTGAAAGTCTCTGGGTCACCTCAGGGAATGTACATTTATTCCAATCAGACTACTTTTTGCCTTATGTGGGCATAGGGGACTTCCACGTCAGGCTGCAACCTCTGTAGTGCTCAGCCAATGAGGAACCAGGGGAGGGACTTGCCTCTGTACTACTCAACCAATGAGGAACCAGGGGAGGGACTTGCACGCTAGGAGATAAACTGTCTGCTGTAACTGCCCCGAGTGTGCCTGTTTATCAGACACCAGCTCTTGCAAGATTGATTAAAGCCTCGCTTCACTGTTCCCTCCTTTGATTGTGTCGGTGGGCTTATTTCTAACATTGCTCACTCCAGTATTGTTTTGCTAGGGCTACAGTAACACAAAGTACCACAGCCTGAGGGTCTTAAACAACACAGATGTATCATCTTAGCTCTGGAGACCAGAAGTCTGAGATCAAGGTGTTGGTGGAGTTGGTTCTCTCTGAAGGCTGTTCCATGCCTTGCTCCTAGTTTCCAGTGGCTGGATGGCAATCTTTAGGATTCCGCTGATTCACCACGACCTCTGCTTTGTCATCACAAGTCCGTTCTTTCTCTGTGCAGACCCCATCTCAACTAATTACATCTGCAATGACGCGATTTGCAAATAGGTCACATTCTGTGGTCCTGGAGAGTTAGAATTTTAACATATGAATTTTGAGGGGACACAATGCAACCCATAACTCAATAACAAGTTATTGTTCCGGCGTTAAGTCACTGAGAAGACAGACAAGCTGTGTTTTTTCTTGTTAGATATTTTGCCTCTCTTGGCTAGGATGTTGCCAAGTAAAAGACATTTTTATAGAAACAACAGCAAGCCACAAGGAGATTTTGAACATAGAAATCAAGACAAAAGGAAACGTTTGCAGAGAGCAGACTGGGCGGCTGCTCCAGGAGCACTCTTCTTTCTCCTTCTAGACTCTTTCAGCCGTTCCTTCTCAGGAAAGGGAGTGCACTCATCAGGGATTTGGTCACATTCTCCTTGCCACTGACGAGTACGAGGGAGGTCTGGCACTCTATTCTTATCATGACTCACTTTTTACAGGAAGAAGATTTCTCACACCCAGCGGAACCATCCTTCTGTCAGATGGAGACGACTCTCTGCCTCCAGAGTTCTGCCAAACCAGCCACAGGAACAATGAATCGGTCATTTCCTCCCAAGCTTGGTTTCCAATAAACTCCAAAAAAAGCCAACCGATGCTGTTGCCCCACAGATTGTATTGCTATTGGATTGCTGGGGGTTTGGAGGTCAGAGCTGGAAAGTCAACAGCACACCTTTTTTTGTGTGCTCAGGTCTCCAAACAGTGATCTTTGGATATTGGGGTAGATTGATTGTGGTGATGACCACATTTGCTCCCACTTCCTGTATCCAGGCATTTGGTAGTACCCTCCCACCCCACTGTTGGCATAGCCACGTGTCTTAATTTGGCTAAAGGGAGCACTTTGAAAAGTGCCTGCGCACTGAAGTTTCTCCTCTCGCTGCTCTTTTAACCTCTGCTGCTGCCACCAAACCATCAAGCTCAGGTTAGCCTGCTGGAGGAAGAGACATCGTGCGGAGCAGAGGTAAGCCATTGCAGCCAAGCCATCATGGATTAGCCGGCTCCCAGGCGGCTCTACAGCTGAGCACAGCTGTATGAATGCCCAGCTGATATTAGCAGAGTCTGGTCCAGGCTGGAAGAACCACTCAGTTGTGGGAGGCCCAAACTGCAGGCTCTCCAAACCGTGAGCTAAAATAATGTTTTTCTTTGCTTTTTTCTTTTCATTGTTGTTGTAAGCCACTTGGTTTTGAAGTGGTTTGTTTTGTAGCAAAAGCTCCACAGCTATTTTTCCTGGAGTCTAGTACTACTGACGGCATCGTGTGTGATGGGGTTTTAGGGACAGCTTCCTATCCAGCCAGGTGTAATTTGGGCAATCTGGAGTAGGAGGTAGGATCTGTTATCAGTCATGCTTCTGTGCCCTTTGGGACCACAGGCTTGGAGTCAAACTGGCCTTGATTCAAATTACAGCACTGTGTCTGTGTGGAGTAACAGCTATAATAACATCACAATCTCGGTTGCTTCACATCATAAAGGTGCATTTCTCCCCCATGCTGCCGCTCGTTTATATATTTATATATCAGGTGTCTCATACATCTGTGAGAATCTGCAGAGCTGATTGGGGCTGGCCAGTCAAAGACGCTCAGCTGGGATGGCTTGTCTCTCCTCCGTGTGGCATCTCGTCCCCTGGCAGGCTAGCTTGTGCTTGATCACACTGGCGTATATCCACATAGAATAGGACCTGGGCTCCTTCCATCTAGCACCTCCTCTGAGCCCTCCACTGGATCCTTGGTATCCAGCCAGGAGACAAGCAAAGAGAAAGAGCATGGGGTAGGTAGTAGGACTTGTTTTAAGGGCCAGGGCTGGAAACGGCACAAACTATTTCCCCCCTTATTCCCTTGGCTGGAACTAGTCACATGGCCCCACCTAGCTGCAAGGGGGCTGGGATCATGATACAGCAGTGTGCCAAAGAAAGAGAAAAGACAGGTATTGGTGAGTTCCCCAAGTCTGTCTCATGTAACAACTCAGTAACTAGGTATTTGGGCAAGTTGTTTGACTTCTCTGATAGTCAGAGAGTCCCATGTGGGCTGTGCAACCTGTGGAGAAGGTCTGTGCTCCAATATGTGTCTCTTCATTCTGTCTGTGGCCATTCATACTGGGGACTTGAGGAGGTTTAGTGCTACTTCCCTAGGTTATTGTTTTTCAGAATCAGGCTCTGTTTGGCATGCCAATGACAGAGCAGTGAGAATGGTCCACCCTTGGTGTAGGTAATAAGTTGATGCATTTTCCATGGAGAATTAAAAAAAAAATTTTTTTTAGTGCTTATTTATTGTCAAGAGAGAGAGACAGAGCACAAGTGGGGGAGGGGCATAGAGAGAAGGAGACACAGAATCCGAATCAGGCTCCAGGCCCTGAGCTGTCAACACAGAGCCCAACATGGGCTTGAATCCACAAACCGCGAGATCATGACCGGAGCTGACGTCGGACGCGTAACCGACTGAGCCACTCAGGCGCCCCTGTGGAGAATTTTTTTAATTACAAAAAAGAATGGAAGTGGGCCTGCTTTTTATTATCATCATATGCCAGCAATAATAATAACATTCTCCTTCCTAAACAACAATTGTTATCTGAATGCTAAACAATCATGGCATTACCATTAAGACTTAATGATCTCCACAGCTACAATGGAGTCCTAATGCACAAGGTCCCAACCACACATTGTGGTTTTGAGCATACATTATAGAGGCATCTGGATTTCAGATCCATTTAAGCACATTTTCAAATGATCTCTCCAGCCACTGTGTTTCACTGTCTAAAACTTTTAAACACACATAAAAAGCTACAAGTGATCACATGGGGTGACAGAACAGAAGTAACTCCAGTTCTGTTTCGTCATCTTCATAAACATTGTTTATTTTTACTTTATGGCTTTAATGTAGGAATATCTAGTGCCACAGACATTGGAGGTACAAGCTGCTTCCCATGGGAGCTTGAACTATGCTGAACAACTACGAGCTTACTAGGAGTTCACCAAGTTCATTTCCATGCAGGATACTGTATCTATTTAAAGGGCAAATGTCTTAGCCAGCTTGGGCTGCTATATTAAAGTATCGGAGAGTGGGAGGCTTGAACAATAGACATTTATTTCTCACGGTTCTGGAGTCTACAAACCCAAGGTGAAGGTGATGACCATTTGGCTCTTGGTAAAGGCTCTTTTCCTGGCTTGATGATGGCTACCTTCTTGCTACCTTATCACATGGCGGAGAATGGAACCTCTGATGTATCTTCCTTTTCATATAAGATTACTGCACCCATCACGGGGGCTCTACCTTCATGCCCTCACCTAATCATCTCCCAAAAGCCCCACAACCTAATGCCATCACATAGGGGTTAGGGCTTCCACAAATGATTTTGAGGTGTGACATAGCATTCAGTCCCTAACAATAAGTAATGAAGTTGTACTACTTTGAAAATAATTTTGGGGCACCTGGGTGGCTCAGTCGGTTAAGGGTCCGACTTCAGCTTGGGTTATGATCTCATGGTTCATGAGTTTGAGCTTCACATTGGGCTCTGTGCTGACAGCTCAGAGCCTGGAGCCTGCTTCAGATTCTGTGTCTCCGTCTCTTTCTCTCCCCCTTGCATGCTCATGCTCTGCCTCTCTCTGTTTCTCAAAAATAAATAAATGTTAAAAATTTTTTTAAAAATAATTTGGGGGGAAGTTGGAAAATTATTTGCCTTGGGTTCAAATTCACTAGCTTAGTCAATGGCCTCTCCACAGAGCATTGGTCTTTGGTAGGCCTTCCTTGCTAGCACTCTACTCTCCAATGGGGCTCCTGTGTCCACCTTGATGTGTTAGGATCTTCTTACGAAGCAGTAACTGGAAAAGACCTGAGAATTCCAGGTCTTAGATCCAGACATTAATTGTGGCCTGGGCCACACTGTTCACTGGCTGGTGGGGGCAAAGCCATGCTAATTCCAAGTGGGCCAAACACAGAACCTCCTGAATCCTCCTCTTTTTCACCCATCGTCTTTTTTTTTTCCTTTTAACAATCAACTGCCTCTAAAACAGCTGTGTTCAGTTGTTCTCTTGTCCAAATGAGTCCAAATTGGGATGGATCTGTTCTTCCCATACATGAACAATGCTTATTCCAATTGTCCTACATTCTTCCTTCTTTTTTTCTTTTTTCTTTTTTATCATTAGTTATTATTTTTATTATTATTAATGGCATCATTATTCTCCCAATCTCAGTAATCTTTGGCATGCTCTCCTTTATTTTCCATAGTTCACTAAGTTCTGTAATCAAATTCTCTCCTTTCCCATCTACCCTGGTTTGGACGCAGGTCAGCTTGAATCTGAGCCCATGCCTCATGGCTCCACCCACACACCCTGAAACCTGTCTGCACTCCACTGCCAAATGAAACTTCCCAAACATTACTTTATCATGTCACTGGTCCCCCTAGAATCTGCGATGGTTTCCTGTTGTGAATGCATCAAAACCATCTCCCCTCAGACCTGAGGATGCTCGAGCCAGTGTCAAACACACTAAACAAATTTGTTAACGTTTATTTTGAGACAGAGAGAGACAGAGTATGAACAGGGGAGGGTCAGAGAGAGGGAGACACAGAATCCGAAACAGGCTCCAGGCTCTGAACTGTCAGCCCAGAGCCCGACGCCGGGCTTGAACTCACCGTGAAATCATGACCTGAGCCGAAGCCGGCCGCTTAACCGACTGAGCCAGCCAGGCGCCCCACACTAAAATTTTTTTAATTAAACGTTTCACTTTCCAGCTAAAGATTTTTTCCTAAATCTTAATCAAAGCTTGATTTGGGGTGAGAGAGCATGTAGGCGAGACAAAGGAGACACCATTTTGCTCCATGCACAAGAAGGATGTGTTGACAGACGTCAGGGCTCAACAAATATTTCTTACACAGAGAAAAGAAACTTATGGATAGCACATGAAAATATAACTTCCTCAGAGAGTATACTTCGCCCATATTCATCCACTGATGTTGTTTTAGTTGTCTAGAGCTACGCTAATACACTACTCTAAAGCATAGTGGCTTAAAACAATTGTTTTATTACCTTTCCAATTTCTGTAGGTTGCTCTTTTGCTGGTCTCTCTTGGGCTCTCTCTTGCAGCTGTACTTAGATGGAGACTTGGCTGGGATGCTGGCACAGCTGGGCCTCTTCCCTCCTTAAGTGGTCTTACCTTTCCCTTTCCACTTGACCTCTTCATGTCATCTCCCCATGTGGTCTTTCCAGGAGAACCAGACTTCTTATGTGGAAGTTCAAGGTTTCAAAAAATGAAATAGTGGAAGCTGCTAGACCTGTGAAACTAAGGCCCTACCTGGTACAGTGTCAGCTCTGTCATATTCTGTTAAATCGAGTCTCAGGGAAGCCCACCTTCAGTGAGGGAGGGGTCTACACAATGGTGTGATGCAGGGAGGTGGGGATCATTGGGAAATCATCTCTGGAGACTAGCTACCATACTCTGGCTTGTAATGATTCAGGTCCTTTGTAGATGAAAAATACACTTGCCCCTACAAATCCCAGTTCAACATGGCATCAGTTTAAGGCCCAAGATGTTGCCCACTAAATCAGGTGCCAGTATGGATGGGACTGCCCCCAGGGAGTCCCTATCACTTCTTCTGGTACAGAGAATAGCAAAAGATAGGTTATCTGTCCCCCAACCCCCACCCATCATATAATAATGAAAGATATAGAAAAACTACAATTGATTCCCCTGTTCAAAAAGAAAAAGAAAGGGAGGAGACACAAGCAGTCCCTGATTTACAGCAATCCTGAAAAATCCAGCCTGGCACCTGTCCCAATTTCTCTGACTCGAGGCAGGGAATGTTCCTTGATTAAGGCACAGTTTTGCTTTTTAGGAATGGTTCTCCTCAGCTCCTGGTTTCATCCTTGGGGCTCTGGTTCTGAGTCATTCTTCCTTTTTCATAAGGATGGCCCGTGATTGTAGCTATGTGGCTCTAAGCCTGCTTCCTGCCTCCTTGGAAGTTGCAGACCCAGAGCGAGGGCAAGCTGGGGTGACTAGTCTGCAAAAACTGCCCCACTGAGCCACACCTCCTGTTCGTATCCTTCTGTGGTTCCTTCACTGCTGACTCTGGGCTTTAACCAATGACCCGCTTTAACCACTGGACTATGGCAGAAGGGACGCTGTGCCAGCTCTTAAGGAGCCTTGGTAGCTTCTGATTTTGTACTTTTGGAATCCCTGAGCCACTGGCTGCCCTGCTTCAGAGACCACACGGAGAGTCCACATGGAGAGGGAGAGGCTTGAGACTACCCCAAGAGGGAGAGGAGCCTCCAGATAACCCCACGCCAAGTTGCCACCCGACTGCAAGCACACGAGAGAACCCAAGTGAGAACACAAGAACTTCCCAGCTAGCCTGGTCAACCTAGGGAGATGTGAGAGATGACAAAGTTGTTGTTTGAAGCCATTAAATTAGGGAGGTTTGTTATGTAGCAACAGATAAACAAAACACACATGTTTACTCGCTGAAAGCTATTTCACCACCTTCTGTGCCTGATACTGTGTTGGGAACAGTGGATGCAAAATTAAGTAAAACACCGATTCTGAGCTCTGTCTTATTTGTCAATGGAAAATCTTCAGAAACAAATATTTTAATTTTACACTTTAAAGGTAAAAGCTTTCTGCTTAATTAAAATAGACTTGCAGTGAATCCTTTTGTTAAAGAGGAATAATGATTCTGAGATTTCTCAGATTTTTCATTTTCTTCATGCAAGAGTGTTTACCTAGCAAAGCACACCTGAACTTTTTAAAAATTTCTTTTAATATTTATTTTTGAGAGAGAGAGAGAGAGCAAGAGAGAACATGCACACAAGTAGGGGAGGGGCAGAGAGAGAAGGAGACACAGAATCTGAAGCAGGCTCCAGGTTCTGAGCTGTCAGCACAGAGCCCGACGTGGGGCTCGAACTCACAAATCATGAGATCATGACCTGAGTGGAAGTCGGACTCTTACCCAACTGAGCCACCCAGGTACCCACACCAGAACTTTTAATAATACAATTGAATTCAGCAAATATTTTCTGAGCACTTACTATGTGCTTCCTCTGTATATTTTTGAAAAACTGTGCTTCAATTCAGGTGCTGTTTTCTACCTGGCATCTATTGGATTGCATGTGGCTTATCGTCCTGAGTTACTTGGGGGTCCTGCTTTTGTCTGTTAACATGTATTCTTGTTACTCTTATGCATCCCCTGGCTTTTTTCCTATTGCTTCAGCAGGAATCACGTTCAGTTGTTCAGTTTCTAAATGACCTAATTAGCAGTACTTTTCCATTCTTTCTTTAGAATTCTCAGTCTCCAGTTGGACTCCCTCCCGATTACTCGCTTTTCCTTTCTGAATTTTACTCAACATCCTGCTAATGAGTTCACGTTCCACTCCTGTCCCTCCATGGATTGCTGCCCGGGCATGTGGAGGCCTCCTTGCCTTAATTATTGGGGAAGAAAAAAAAAATCTCTTCTTGGTCTTCCCTTGCTAGACTCTGTTTGCTCTGAGTTTCCAGCTTCTTCCCTCTTATGTGTCTGTTTTTCACAGAAACAGAGACCGTAAAGGAGAGAGGAGCCCTGGAGATCATATAATTTTACAAATGAGCAAACTTTGGTCAGAGAGCCAAGTGACTTGTTCAAAGAACCACAACCAGTTCGTGGCAGAGCCAGGGGGAGAGCCCATATGTCCAAACTAAGAAATCTGGGCTTCACTCATGCAGTGAAGGCCCTATCAAACCACATGAAATGGGTGCACGCAGACTAATTGACGATTGATCGATCAGGTCTATTTATAATTGATTAATGGGTTTTAGTTACATCTCTATTCTTAGTTCTGGACTAAAACTGGGAGAAAATAAGAGAGAGAAAAAGCACAGTGGATTCACAAGCTGTAAAATGTATGGCAGTAATTTGTAATATATTTTTTTAGGGGTTAGGATTTTGATGAATGCTCTGAAGCCCCTCGCTAATTTATTCAGTAAATACGCATTGAGTGTCTCCTATGTGAACACGTGTATGCATGCAAGTACACATGAACACATCTCACCACATCTTTCAAGGGGATGCTGCGCAAAATAGTGCATAATATCCACGCCCATAGCGATGTATCACAGATTTGTTCCTTTTTTTGGAAACATGGACACATCGATTCCATATAGATACTTTATCTTCCTAATCACTCTCATGTCCCCAGTACCTAGAACCATCTGATTCTTGCATTTCATAGTGGGGGACCTCAAACTCAAATGCCACTGTGTGGGTCAAATAAAACCCGTTTACCAAATTCCTGGGCAGACCCTTGGCCCCACCACCCTGGTGTGCCATCAGCAGAGATGGCAGCATCCAAGCTCCCTGGCCACAAGACACTCTCATTTCCTGATAATTCTGTAAATGAGTGCTCAGGGGCACTAGCTCTTGCTCACTGACCTCTGTGGAGTGGTTAAACACCCCATCCAGTGATTTGCCCAGCCAGTCTCCACTGGATGTCACTGAGAAAAATTAAAGTCCCTTACTAAAGGAAATGAATGGGGAAACATTCCTTATTCCCTTCTGCATTTGCAGAGATCCAAATGTGGGATTGTCTTGCTTTTATTAGTTCAGAATGTATTGGTGAGTCTACAAATGAAAATGTAGCATTGGCCGTGCCACCCAATGAATGTGCTAGATGCCTGTTTCTATATGGGTCATGCTAACACAAATCTACATGTGGCATCTCAGATCTCAATGGTAAGTGTCTGGCATTAGCTCAAACTGTTCAGGTCAAGGTCCTCAACAATCTCCTCAACTTCAAATCTAATTGCCCGCTCTCATTTCTTGTTGTATTTCATTTGCTCATTTGTCAACTATTTGTAGAGTGCTTTCAAGGTGTCAGATATGTTTTAAGCACTGGAGATATTACATAGACATGGTCTGTTCTTTCAGGGAGCTTACTTTGTGTGAAGGTGAGGGAGACAACAGTCAAGTAAACACAGGAATAAGTAGCATAGTTTCACATAGAAAGTAAGATGAGGACATAGGATAAGAATGAGTGAAGAAAGGCTTGACTGCAGAGTCATTTGAGTTGAGACCTGAATGGTGAGGAGCAGAGGGCAATGCAAATATGTAGGGGCAAAGGGTTCCACTCAGGGGAAACATCTGGTGCAAAAGCCCAGAAAAAAAATGGATTCGAAGCTTCAAGAATCAGAACGAAAATCTGTGACTGGAATATCTAGCTTGAGTTCTTTCCAGCATTTGGCCTCGTTTACAATCTTGCCTCCATCTATTTATCTGCCGTGTTGCTGATTCTCTCCAAGGTCCTGAAGAATAAGTCTGCCCCTTTTGGAGAGTTCATCTCCTTCTACAGTCTCATTTATTACCTCAATGTTGTACTCACCTGAGTACACTTCCTAACCTATGAATTCAGGTAATTATAAATGTTTATTTGTTCTATTTTTGATAGAGAGAGAGAGCACAAACAGGGGGAGAGACAGAGAGAGAGAGGGAGACAAAATCTCAAGCAGGCTCTGCACTGCCAGCGTAGAGCCCAATGTGGGGCTCGGTCTCACAAACCCCTGGCATCATGACCTGAGCTGAGATCAGGAGTCGGAAGCTCAACAGACTGAGCCACCCAGGAACCTCTGAATTCAGGTAGTTTTAAATGCATAGAAATGGCCAGAAGACTTACAGCATTTATGGCTTTCTTCTTTCTGGAACACAGAAACACTGCAGTAGTTCAGAAAGACAATGTCCTGAACTAAAGTGGCGGCTGAGGTGAAATCACTGGTGCCTGAGAGCCTGTTAAGATGTATGTGTGTGGATGTGGATGTGTGTCGTGGCAGTGAGGGGACTATGGAGTAGGAATGATTCCAAAGTGTTAGACTGGAGTCCCTGGGTAGATGGTGTTGCCATTCACTGAGATTCAGAAGAGAAGTGGGTTCTGTTTTGGTGCAGATCAGGGTGAGTGGGTGGGTACAGGTAATGGAAGGTAAGACAGAGTTGAAAGAGGTTTAAAAAGGAGTTCCGGAATCTGAAACTGGGACTCCAGCAGAACAAGATCTCTTTCTGATATCTCAGATTGGAACTCCAAATAAATCTTGCCAAGTAAATATAATAAAAATGGGAATATGGTTCTATGCTGCTGTTGGACACTATTACAATTCTACATTGGGGTTCAAGAATTTTATACGTGGTCTAGAAACTTACCCACCAAGAATAGAATTGCTTTCATTAATGTCACAATGCTACAAGCCAAGCAAGTTAAAAGTTGAAAAAACTCCCTTGGAATTTCAGACCAGAGTTGTTGGCATCATTTTGATTTTCCTTCTGCCCAGCGAAGTAGATTTTAGAAGGACAGTCACTGGTTTTTGAGAATTGGAGCATGGTGGCAGACATGGTCATCATTACGCATTAGCTAACGTTCATCAATCATCATAAAAATTTACGGGGCACTGACTATGCATTAGACGTTGTGCCGGGTGCTGGGGTTGCAAGGATGAATAAGATATGGCCCTTGCTCCAAATTATCAACAAATCACACCTGGGCTGATTTTCTTCTTCACACTAGTGATTCCCTTCCAAACTGATGAATACCGCCTTTTTAAATGGTCTGTTATGTGTCAAGACCATATGGGACCAACTTGTGTTTACTCTTTTATTCCTAAAGTTAATTGCAAATCGCCATCTCACCAAAGAGTTCTGGGATGCCGAGAGATTCACTGTAGGTCACTTGGAAGGGAGAAGAAGTCTAGAAGGGGTCAAGACATGCTACAGTTATTTTTTTTAAGAGTTTGTATTACTAGGAAATAGTTTCCTGGTTATTACCTATGAATCCTCTCACCTAGTTCTCGATAAAGCAGCTTGCGGGCCTATGTTCTGGCATTTTGATGGAATGGGTTTATTTTCTCTACCTTGGACACCAGGTGTTACTTGCTAAAAACAGCAGAGGACTGAATCTCTTCCCTTACGGATCCTGGCAACTCTGCAGTAAATTTGGGCACCGAGCCTGCCCAGGCTCTGTTACATTTTGTGTCACACACCTCCTAATGGAAGTGTGTGTGTGTGTGTGTGTGTGTGTGTGTGTGTGTTTGGTTGGAGTGGGGGGATGGGGAGAAAAAGAGAGAGAGTGTGTTTTAGTGTTCCTACTTTCTTTTTTTTTAATGTTTGTTTATTTTTGACAGAGAGAGAGACAGAGCATGAGTGGGGGAGGGGCAGAGAGAGAGGGAGACACATAATCTGAAGCAGGCTCCAGGCTCTGAGCTGTCAGCACAGAGCCCGACACGGGGCTCAAACTCACGGACTGCGAGATCATGACCTGAGCCAAAGTTGGACGCTTAACTGACTGAGCCACCCAGGTGCCCCCAGTGTTCCTACTTTCAAATGCAGATGGTACACTCTGCCTTAGTTGTCTCACAACCAGTTATTCTGAAAGTAAAATCAGGTAAAATAGGACAATAAATATGACGGTACCTAGAAAAAAATGAGTTGTGACATGTTAAAACATTATTTGCTAATTTGTGGTATAAATGAGTATTACTCTGCATTCCCATGGGAGATAGCATAGTCTAGTGGTTAAGGACATGGACTCTTTGATTTGACCTTTGCTAGCTATGTGATCTTAGGCAAGTTATTTAATATCTTTGAGTAACTAAGACAATGAGTAACTAAGAGTAATATCTTGAGTAACTAAGAAATTGAGACCTCAATTTCTTTATTCATAAAATAAGGATAGTAACTTTATCTGCTTCATATGGTTACTATGAGGATTGACTAACTTGTTATAGGTAAAGTGCTTACCCCAGTGTCTGACAGATGCAAAGTGTTTACTTAATCAAGTATGTGCTTTCTTTGTCCCTGCCATGCCCAAGGGGATCCAACACCTCTTTCCAAATGTATTTTTACAGAAACAACCACTTATATCCTCCCATGCCCTACTGAAAAGCCAAAACATTTGCAAAATGGAGAGACATCATGCACCCAACAGAACAAACTGTGAAAGGACCTGGATTTCAATCCTAATACTTTGGCCAGTTGGCCAAGGTGACCTTGGACACACTTTCTTATGGCAGTATTGGCATTTCTATAACATGCAGCTGAAGAAGATGAGGCCCCACCTCATTCCCCCAACAGAATAGAAATGCTCAAGTTTCTCCCACTGTTAAAACCAACCAACTAATCAATATCAAGCAAACATTTCATGAAAATATTTTCTCTTTGTGGTCATAGTCGAGCTCCTCTAAAGCTTGTCTGCATTAATTTCTCCCACATTTTCACCTGCATTCACTTCTTAACAAGGCTTGACAATTTATCCTTGGCCTCTATCACTCTATTACACCCTCTCCTTGTTGACAAAAGCCAGTGGCCATCTTTCAATCTTGATCTTCCTTAACTTTTGGCCACAAAGAGAAGAAGGCGAATGACCTTCCCATGTGGGAAATACATTTTCAAGTTTGAGTCCAGGCATAGCAATTCTTGTTGCTGGAATCAAAATTGCCATTTAAACAGACTTTGTTCTGCTGAAAACAACCCATATTCAGATACAAAATGTGAATTATTCAAGTAATCAAGGAAACTAGGTCTACTAAAATATCTTACGGTGACATCAGACACCAAAAGTGAAATCTGATGACAGGAAAATGATTAGAGCATAAAGCAATCTGTTGCTTTGTTCTGATGTGCAATGATGATGGTGAAGTAGGCACCTGCTGCCATTTGCACCTGATGGGTCCTAATACATTTCAGTCCATTGTCTAATCATTCTACCCCTGTCCAATCAAGACATATTTGTACATGTCACATTCCACCATGACCTTCGTCTTTGCCAAGGAGCTGCTACAAAGATAGAGGCAAACTGTGAAATGTAGTCATTTGCATGCCAACAGACATTTTCAAGGTTTAATTTCACACACACGGGCAGGTGGATGCAGGCAATATTTTTGGTCAGGGGAACCTTTGGCAAACCCCCTGAAATCCACCATTCCTCCAGAGTTGACTGCATTTTAATGGGAGGTTTGGTGAAGCTGCTACTCTGAGCTGAGTCAGATCATCACGGAGAAAGTTTATCATTCTCCAAGGCTGTCAAGATGATTAAAGAGAGCTGTTGTGCAATAGGTCCCAAACGGCAGCATCAATGGAGTGGAATAAACACTGGACTGGGAATCAGGGGAACTGGTCTGGTCTGGTTCTGTGACTCTGGGCAAGCCTCTTTCATTCTCTCAGGCTGGGCATTGTTACCAGTAAGAGGAGGTTGGCCCAGTTTCTAAGGTCATGTCCAGTTCTATGATTCTGAAGTTATTTTTTAATCTCTTCTCTCTTGACTCTGTAGGTTTCTTCCTTATTTCCTTGACCTGTTTTTACCTTGCCTGATTTTACCACTACTTTTCCAAAGTGATTACTTCTTATCTCTCTGCCTCTTCACTTACTTTCTGGCTAGCTCCCTCAGAGATAACCCCAGGAAATATGTATCTCATAAGCAAATCATCTTCTCCTTTGGAGATAGTATATCTCCATGCTATTTCACAGCAGAACAATTACATGGTAAATTCAGGATGTGTTCAGAATATTCACTCTTACAAAGCCAGACTCTTCAGCCTGAATCCTGGGTCCTTTCCAAAGGCCATTCACTGATGCTCATGTGGCATGACAGTTGGGTGGCCAGGCTTCAAACCAGATAATTTAACTAGATGATCAGGCCCTATACGGAGTAGACTGTAGTCTTCCCATGCCTCTGTTGTGATAATAGTTTCTCTAAAGATTTTTAAACTCTAAGCTTGACAAAACTTTTTTTTTTAAATTTGCTCCATTTCCTCAAGGCCAAGTCTGGGGCGTGGAAACAACCATGACTCATCAGTTAAACATGTCAATAAGAACCATACCTTCTTTCTTGGGGCTCCGTTAGCATTACTATGATGAGGTGTTTTTTTTTTTTGTTTTGTCTTTGTTTTAAGACTCACAACTAGAAATACTGTAGAGTTTCAGAACATCAAGTATAATGAGAATATCCTAAACACTTTCCAACAGGGTTAAGGATAAAACACAGGACGCACAACTAAATCAGAAGTTCCTATAAACAATGGATAAGTTTTCAGAATAAATATGTCCCAAATATTGCCCCATTTATCTGAAATGCAAATTCAATCAAGTATTCTCTGGTTTAGCTTGCTAAATGTGGCAATCCTGTTTTCCAGAATAAAGCTAGATCACCCAAATATCCCATCAGCAGCAAAGGATGGTAAAAGGCAATTTGAGTGATTACAGTTTTCAGAATTCTGAGATACTATGATTTCCTTCTAGAATTCCATACCTACTCATCATGAAGTATATTGGAGAAATTAAAATATTTTAAGACATTCAAGGACTTAGCAAAAATGACTTCTCAGAAAGTTGTCCAACATGTGTGGTAGTAAAATAAGAGAATAAGTAAAAAAGGAAGACATGGGGTTTATGAAAGTGTGACTCAGGTTCAGAAAGGCAGTGGGGGGATTCCTAAGGGCAGGTGTCTGGCAGAATGAAGGCAACAGATAAGACTGTTTGACTGCAAGTAATACAAAATCCATTGGCTTAACAAAAGCCACAAGTAGGGAGGTCTCCCAGATTGATTCAATGGTTCAAAGATCAACAAAGACCCAGGTTTTTGCCACGTTTTTGCTCTGTCGTCCTGGAATTCACGTCATCCTAAAGCTGCTTTGCCTCCTGGTCCTAAGATGGGGCCAGAAGCAATCTGAGCAAAGGTGTCTTTGCTCATACCTAACAGGAGAGAGACTCGCTTCTTCCCAGCAAGTGTCTCCTCACATCTCATTGCCCCAGATTGGCCTAGAAGGGCTCCCCATTCCCAGAAGAATCTCTAGAAAAAGGAAATGGAGTCACTTTTATTCTTCCAGGCAGTCCCTACTCTGTGCCAGGCGCTGTTCTTGGCCCTGGGGGTAAAACAGAGAATAGATGCAAAACTCTCTGCCTTCATGAAGCTTCTGTTTAGGTAAAGAGATGATAAACACGTGTGTAAAATACCTGTATGCTCTATGGTGACGCGTGCTAGTGGGATAAACAAAGCAGGGGGTGGGGGACAAGAAGTGCCGAAGGGCAACGGAATTGTAGGGAAGACCTCCAGGAAAGTCCTCACCGAGGATGTGATCGCTGTCTCAAGTTTAATGATCTGTGGCGGGATGGGTTTGGGAGAATCAGCCACAGTGTCCATTGCATCTGCAAAGCACACAACCCAGAGACCCTGGGAGAGAGGTCGACTGGGAAAAAAGGAGACTTTGTAGACTACCTGACGTACTAGAACATTTTATTTTATTTTTTTTAATTTGTTTTTTCAACGTTTATTTTTATTTTTGGGACAGAGGGAGACAGAGCATGAACCGGGGAGGGGCAGAGAGAGAGGGAGACACAGAATCGGAAACAGGCTCCAGGCTCGGAGCCATCAGCCCAGAGCCTGACGCGGGGCTCGAACTCACGGACCGCGAGATCGTGACCTGGCTGAAGTCGGACGCTTAACCGACTGCGCCACCCAGGTGCCCCTAGAACATTTTAAAGTAGTGTTAGAATCAGGAGAAACAAAAACACATGGAAGAAAGAAATTAGACTCACAGAATACAACTTGGCCCCCTGTGAATAACATTTACATAGTCACAATAATGTAAATGCTGTTATTAGTTTTCAGATTTTAGGATGAACTGACAGAGAAAGCACAGAAGATTTAATTATCATTACAGAACCAAATGTAAATGTTATCAATTTGAATGTTCTAAGATTGGAATGCTGAAGGAGATAGAAAAGCCAAGGGCAAGACTGGGAGCGCCCACGTTCTCATTGTACCCACGGGGATGTTAAGTGAGACCGACTACCTTTGGTGGAAGAGGAAGTGATGTTTATTCCCTAAACTTTCAAAGTAACCAAACAATAGAGAAGCTACATATGTGTTCTAACCATGTTGGGAAGTTAGGAAGGACAGGTGGGAGGTGATATAAGTGAGCTACATCTTGTGGCAGGAAATTCAATGTCTAAAATGGAAAAAACCAAAAATAGCATAAAAGCCCATGTACCCAGGGCACGGGTGGTTCAGTCGGTTAAGCATCTGGCTCTTGATTTCGGCTCAGGTCATGATCCCAGGGTCGTGGGATTGAGCCCTGTGTGGGGCTCTGCACTGAGCGTGGAGCCTGCCTAAGAATCTCTCTCCCCTGTGGCCAAAATGAACAAATCAGGAGACTATAGATGCTGGAGAGGATGTGGAGAAACGGGAACCCTCTTGCACTGTTGGTGGGAATGCAAATTGGTGCAGCCACTCTGGAAAGCAGTGTGGAGGTTCCTCAGAAAATTAAAAATAGACCTACACTATGACCCAGCAATAGCACTGCTAGGAATTTACTCAAGGGATACAGGAGTACTGATGCATAGGGGCACTTGTACCCCAATGTTTATAGCAGCACTCTCAACAGTAGCCAAATTATGGAAAGAGCCTAAATGTCCATCAACTGATGAATGGATAAAGAAATTGTGGTTTATATACACAATGGAGTACTACGTGGCAATGAGAAAGAATGAAATATGGCCCTTTGTAGCAACATGGATGGAACTGGAGAGTGTGATGCTAAGTGAAATAAGCCATAGAGAGAAAGACAGATACCATATGGTTTCACTCTTATGTGGATCCTGAGAAACTTAACAGAAACCCATGGGGGAGGGGAAGGAAGGAAAAAAAAAGAGGTTAGAGTGGGAGAGAGCCAAAGCATAAGAGACTCTTAAAAACTGAGAACAAACTGAGGGTTGATGGGCGGTGGGAGGGAGGGAAGTGTGGGTGATGGGTATTGAGGAGGGCACCTTTTGGGATGAGCACTGGGTGTTGTATGGAAACCAATTTGACAATAAACTTCATATATTGAAAAAAAAAAAGAATCTCTCTCCCCTTCTCTCTCTGCCCCCCCCCACCTCACACTCACTTTCCTCCTCTCTCAAAAAACAAAACAAAACAAAACAAAACAAAACAAAACATGTATACTCCAGAACTGTAAAAAAAACAACAGTGTTTCTATTTGAGCACAGAATAAACATGTTAAAGAGTCAGTGGGTTGACTTTGGGGGTAAGACTGAGTGGGGAGTGAAGGACTAAGTATACTTTTCATTATTTGTCCTTTGGGAAAATTTTCCTTTTGAACTATGTATGTGCATTACTTTGATTTAAAAAAATGTCTGGTCTCCATTGCAGAAAAAAAAATTTTTGTTTAAGTATCTCTCTCTTTTTTTTAAGTTTATTTATTTATTTTGAGAGAGACAGAGACAGCGTGAGTGGGGGAGGGGGAGAGAAAGAGGGAGACAGAGAAAATTCCAAGCAGGCTTTGTGCTGCCAGGGACCATGGAGCCTGACCTGGGTCTTGAATTCACTAAGCATGAGATCATGACCTGAACTAAGACCAAGAGTTGGTTGCTTTGCTGATTGAGCCACCCAGGCGCCATCCAGAATTTCTTTCTGTATTCCTAAAAGTGATCTGCGATCATTACAGAAAATTTGGAAACTCCAGAAAATTTTCCAGGATTTAAAGACAACTCTCAAAATATTCTTCTAGTCTTTTTTAACAATTATATTTACACACGTTTTCAATTATATGAAGTAAGGATATATTTTGATGAATTCAAGTTTGACTCTAAACTGATTAGCTTAGATTCCATAGGTAATTTATAACATTTTATATCTCTCTTACGACTGAACATAAGACCAAAACAAACATGATATTAAAGTCTTTATGTAAAGAGATCTTTGACATTAAACAGTAACAGTGAAACGTATCCTGTTCATCAAGGAGATAGACTTCAGCAAACTAAGGTTAAGTTCACTCTGATGGTAATCAGGCAGCAAGAACTATTAATTGACAGACAAATGAAATGATGTATTTGCTTCGTATCTGAGGACAATTACATAGGTAACTTGTATAATGAAGGCATGATATTCAGATCCTACCTTCCTCACGGGCCCCGCCTCCCATTCTTCCCTAACCTTGGCTCAATGCCCAAGCCTCTCTGATCTAGTTGTATGTCACAGAATGCACCAGGCTTCTTCCTGCTTTTGTGCTTAGGCAATGGTGTTCCCTGTGCTTAGAATGTCTTTTCCAAGCTAGTTTAGGTTTCAGCTCGAATGCTGTCTTTCCTGCGATATTTAACAAGTCCTTTGTGCATATTTTGCTGTTTCTTTCTCGTGCTGCCGCTAAACTTTACTTCTCCCTTGACTAGTGTACTCACAGCGTGGAGTAAAGACTATGTGTTGTGGGCTGGGCTGCATGACCTTGGCTCGCAGCTCCACCTCCAACTGGCCACAGGAGCGTGGACAGGTCACTTAAGCCACTTAAGCCACTTTGGGCCTCAGTTTAGACATCTGTAAAACGGCATTAGTAATAATACCTACCTCAGTGGTTATGGGAAGGATGATAAGAGATAATACAAAGGAGGCACTTGGTGCAGTACCTGGAAATGGAAGGTGCTCAGTGATTATAATGATTAGCTTGCATGTCTAGCCATTGAGGTTAGGGACTGTTCCTTCTCATCTGTGTCCTCTGTGCCATGGTAGAACTTGGCATCACGTCCTTGAAAAAGTTGGTAAACTAAATGAATAAGTGAATGATTTAAAGAGTGAACTTAGCAGCCTTTGCTTTAAAATGATCATTGTAGGAATAGTACTTCCAAGCATAGGCCTCAGGGCCACACAAAAAACGAACCAGTATTAATTCAATGAGCCCCTGTTTTTCTTTTGAAAACAAAGAACCACCTTATGAACACACTTCCTACTTTATCAGCTTTGGAAAGATGCGTCTGAAAAGGCAAGATGTGTAAGAAGTCCCCCAGCTACAGGATCTCAACTTTCTCCTCAAGGTTTCTCAAAGCCATGCAGATGCTGGACCTTGTGGCCTAAGAGCTTGAGGACTAACAGGATAGAGCATTTCAAGGAGGTATGGAGAATTCCTAGCCACATCACAAGCAAGAGGATCGTTAGAGCATTTTTGTATTATCTTACGAAACGCATCTATCTGGGTTTCCTACGGGATTGTTTTTCTTCCCTGTCTATAGAATCATTGCTTGTAAGGCCTGGGATGTTTCCTTTCAAGCCCAGGTATATTTAATGTCTTTGCAGTCATATTCAACTGCCTTGTGACCCCAGGGGCTCCAAGTAGTAAGGCTGATTCTGTTCTGATCAGGTGACTCCCATCTGTCTGTGCCTTACCCGGAACCAAGGTTCCACATACTCCTCCAGAAGAAGGAGAAGATGTCTCACTCTGCCTGCAAGAGAATTGGGTTCTGCTGACATTTTTCAAGCCTGACTCGGAGCCAGACACTCCGGTAGTTACTTGGGAGAATAATATTTGTCCTGCTTATCTTCAAAGGCTGCTGGAAGGCTCTAGTGAGCCATTTGATAAAGTACAAAGTGATCTACAAACACAAGCGTTTTATTATTATTAAAAACACATCTCATCTTCCACTGGAACGTCTAGATAAAAGGAATGCTGGGTATGATAAAGAGACGGGGCAAAAGGGAGAGAAACATTAAAAAAAAACCCAATTACCAAATATCACACAAATACCACAAAGAGAGTGATTACTTGATTAATTAATGATAGAGGGCCCACATTTAGGTTTTTCAGTTATGTTGGAATCAACCCTTTTTGCCTCTTCAGGATCCGCTTATTTCTGCCAACGAAGAACTATCAAACCACTGAGGCCTAACTGACGTGTGATTAATGTGGGCTCTGTTAATTGTATGGCTGAGTTTTATGCATGAAGCTGTATCCTTGATTTTTCTCCCTTAATCTCCTCCTGTTTAACTGTGGGTCATAAAACAGCTTCAAATTTATCTGCTGAGCATGAGAGCAAGTTTTGCAACTTGAAAAGTGCCTGAGTCAGTTTGGGCCTCTCACGTAGTAAAACAGACTTGAGGGAACCCTCAGGCTGCAAGATGGATTGCCATTTGGTCTCCACTCCTTTTCTCCCTGGCTCCTTTTCTGCAGCTTCTGACTGGATCTCATCTGTTGTCATTGAGCACTTGCATAGCATCCAGAGTGGCAAAAGGCTTAATCGCCTTCTTTCTGACAGCCCATCAGATGTGGCCCTCTTTATCCTCATTCCAGACGGATGGAGATGGTGACATCTGCCAGTCTAGTCTCCCCAGCACCCATTTACCCTTTTTGCTAAGAGCACCTGATTTTCTTTTGGAACCTACCTCTCTTCCCACTCTTCTGCTTAGATTCTTTGTGGTTCAAGCAGAAGTGATCTCATGTCCCCAGCTCCTGGGTTGGCCTTGCACAATTTGAGTCCCAGTGATTGGTGCAGGGATGGGCATGTGACCCACGCTCGGCCAATGAGAGGCAATTCTGAGACTTTAGCTGGAATCACTGAGAAACAGAAGTTCTCCTTTTCCTCCTGGGTTTTTAGACTGGTAAAATGTAAGCCTAGAGTTTCTGGTCTCTTAGCCACCAATGAAGGAGAAGCCACTGGAGAATGAAGCCAACCAACACAGAGGAAAGAAGAGCCAAGAGATGGAGACAGACAAACTCCTGCTAGCATTGTTGGAATATGTGGATTCGGTCATGCCTGAGGACAACCCTAAGTTTGTACTTTTCTATCATAGGAGCCAGTTTAAATAGGTTTTTGTCACTTATAACTTAGAGCCCTGACTCCAATGATGATGTTAATCATGACACCTTTTTTGCCTCGGCATATTCTATGTGTAGAGGTCCTTAAGAAAAATTGGAATGGGACAGAAAGGAGTGAGTCTGCAGGAAATAAAGTTCATAATCTTAGAAATATATATAGAGACTTAAAAATTTAAGTTTTCTCCATAGAAAAAGTTTGCTTGGGTCCTTTGGACATTTTCCCTTATGTTGTTAGAGAGGTCTGATTGAAATAGTTTTGCGACATCTCGCTAGTAAGAGAATGCACTGCAGGCTCACTGGCAAGAAACCATGTAGCTTCCTCATTCATTCATTCATTCATTCATTCATTCACTCATTCAATGAGTGGGGGTTACCCGAGCTAGATTGATGAGGATGTGTCAGGTGAACAAGATAGCTCTGTTCGTTTCCATGATGGAGATTATGCTCTAGAAGATTTTAGTGAATCGAGAATCTGGGACCCACAAAGGAAATCAGCAGATTTTAACAATGAAATCCCTTGTTGATGTATAGTACAACCTGGGGATAGATCCTGTGATTTCCAAGGTGTGTTGATGATCTCAATAGTTATAAAAACATTCCTACTTTAATGTCCATTTTGGTCTATAATGACCTTCATATCTTTCTGTTTTCAACCTTGGGAAGGAAAAGTGTCTTTAAAAAGGAAATTGAGGCAGCTCAACATCAAGAAGGTTGTAAGGACTGAAAAATATCACCCATTAATCCTATTGCTCTAAACAATTGGCTTTCTTTGGGGCCACTAAGATCGTTGTAGATTTAGGGCACCTTCATTCCTGTGAGCTATAAACACTTCATGAGGCTGAATGCATTTTATTTTCCCCAGTCTCTGCTGATTGTATCAGAGGCCAGAGTTATATCCCCCAATTTACAGAGGAATAAACCAATGCAGAGAAGTCTAAAGCACTTGTCCAAGTTGTCACAATCAGAGGCCGAGACAGATACTGATCCACTCTGATCCTTGTGAGAAGCTATCATCCCCCAGAGTTCCCAGCCCACACGGAGCTTCTCACACAGTACCTCCCTTCCATCTCCACTGCCCAGCCCTGGCTGAGGCCTTAGTCAATATAACTTGGGGATTGCGCAATTTCCTCCTTGTTCTCCTCACCGCCACTTCTGATCTGTTCTACAGCACTTTGCTGCCAGAGGAATCTATCTCATGCACAGCAGCAAACCTGTCACTCCCCTGACCAGAAACCTTCACTGGTTCTCTTTGCCTGCAAAGCAAAGTCCAAATTCCTTACTGAGGTAGGCAAGGCCCGTGGGATGGGGTCTACATCTACCATGCCACGTCTCCGTGTCTTCCTCTCTGTGATCTCTCTCTCTGCTCCCAGACCCATCGCTCCAGCCCAGCTCCCCACTCCCCAGATGAGCCCTCTACTTCCCTGTGCCTTTATTCCCACTCTTCCACATCCTGGAATGTTTCACCTCTGTATCCCTGCTTCCCCAACATTTTCACTTACTGAGTTTCTCCTGCCATTCCAGGCCTTGAGAACCCATCCCCCTCACCCATCTCCCTGAGATCTTGCCTAGCTGGAAGCAATTTCTTATTTTCTCTCCTTGTTATATTTGATTTAGTCCTGAATTTTAGTCTGAAATGTATTTACATACTAGCCTGTGTCTCCTGATGGCACGTAAAGTCATCAAGACAAGGAGCCATGTCTGGCTCCTCTTCTTTGTGACTCCCAGCGAATCCGCTGCTTTGGGAGAGAATTAAAGAAGCATTTGCCGAATGGGTGATGATGAGTGGGTTCTCTCCCAGCTGAATTGGTCAGCTTCATACTAAAGCTTCCTACTTAGTTCTGAAAAGCAGCCCATTGCTCCTGTCTGCAGACACAAATCCTCCTGAGACGACCTGACCCACCAGGAGAGGGAAGGCAGGCTCCAGCCACAGTCAGTTTGGAGCTACCAGCAGAGCACTGGCCTCTCAGCACCCAGCGCCAGCCCTGTGCCGAGTGTGCTTTGGGCCTTAGCTTTGGAGCCCAAAGCTGTGTCTCTGCAGTGCAACCTACTCCCGCCCCTATAGTAGATTTGGTATTTGTGCTTATTGCGAGGGCACCCGTGCCCAGCAGCGGTTCAGACCGTCCGCGATTGTTCTAATTTGGTTGTTAAAGCTGCCAAAGTAATGACTAATACAACTGACAGAAATATTTTTGGTGAACGAATTACATCAACCACTTGACCACTGGCCTCTATTAGAGTTGGAAAATCTAAATGAAGCAAAATAAACAGTCCAGAGGATGAGGAGATCATCAGTGGTCATCTCATAAGGAACGATCTCCTTTCCCTGGGGTCACGTTGCGCAGAGCAGGGATGCCACCATATTCCTGCCAGCGTCCTTTCCTCTCCATCTCCCCGAGAGACCCTCCTCTTCCTTTCCAGGTTGAATATGCATTGAACTATTTCTTCTGACACAAAGTAGTTTGCATTTTCCTCCCGAGGTAAATCTCATTTCATTAGGTGCTGTCCGTATTTCTAATCTGCTAAGTCCATTTATATTATCACTTGCCTGCCTGACACATGGCCTGTTTCTCCCTTCAGTGTTGCCATGACTTCCCCGTGGCCACAGAACAAGTCGGGAGCACTCATCCTTCCATTCCGGGGAAAAAGGTGGGGAGAAGAGGAAGAAAAAGCCAATGAGAAGAAAAATAACCCTCTTTGTGCTTACTGAACAGGAATAGTCTGTGGTTTCATACAAAATTTGCAGCCAAGAGCAAGTAATAATAAATAATAAACAACAGGGGCACCTGGTGGCTCAGTCTGTTAAGCATCTGACTTTAGATCTCATGGTTCATGGGTTTGAACCCCGCTTTGGGCTCTGTGCTGACCGCTCAGAGCCTGGAGCCTACTTCAGATTCTGTGTCTCCCTCTCTCTCTGCCCCTCCCTGACTCACACACTTACTCTCTCCGAAGTAAATAAACATTAAAAAATTAAAAAAAATAGTAAACAACAAGATTTTGTGTGGTTAACACATACAACTTTTTTCAGTCCTCATGCCCACTGAAGCAGGTACCTTATCTTCTCCCTTTTAACTAAGGAAACTGAGGCACAGAGAGGTTAAGTAATGTGCCCAGGGTAACACATTAGAAAGTGGCAGAGACCGGATCCTGTGGAACATACGTGTCAATTATATAGATCTTACATTTTAGTAGCTTAAATTTTCTGTTTTCAAGCTCAGGTGTCAGACATGTATCTGATTTCAGTATCTGATTGGAAAACCCAAGCAGTATTATTTTCTTCCACAGCTCCAATGACCCACCCACACCTGGACCATTCTTCTGCACTTCTGTTTATGCTCAGGTGATCAGGTACAACTTTTATGAATGCGTACACACACACACACACACACACACACACACACACACACACACAAATATACGCACAGGAAGCAGGGGGGGTTTTTTGGTCTTTGCTTATTTTATTTTATAAAAATGTGATCATATTATATACACAGTAATTTAACTTGTCTTGCTCACTTGTAAGAACTAACGGCAATTGTTAGGGAATGATTTCATGATTTGTAACGACTATATCAGAGTTCATGGCATGAATGTATCATACGATTCCAAACATCCCCCTATAGGTGGACTGTCACTTTGTTTTCATGACCTTAACTGTAATTGTGATTGTAATTGTTATTGTGTTGGTGTGAACAATGATGCAATACACATCCTTGAGTGTGTATTCTTCTGTACTGGGAATTTTATTTCTGAGGAAACCAATTCATTAGTTTTTAGACTATTCACAGAGTTGTGCAATCATCACCACAAACAATTTCAGAACATTTTTATCACCTCACAAAGAAACTCCAGACCCAATAGCAGTCACTTTTCACTTCTTCCCAACCCTCCATCTCTGGGCAACCTCTAATCCACTTTGTGTCTCTACAGATTTCCCTACTCTGAACATTTTAGATAAATAGAATCATGTAATACGTGATGTTTTATGACTGGCTTCTTTTGCTCAGCATAATGTTTTCAAGGCTCATCCATATTATAGCATGTATCAGTACCTTATTCTTTTTCATGGCTGAATAATATACAATTATATGGCTACACCACATTTCGTTTGCCTATTCACGCGTTAGTGGTTGTTTGGACTGTTTCCACCTTTTGGCTATTATGAATAGTACTGCTTTGGACATGGTGTATATGTATTGGTTTGAGTCTCTGTTTCCAATTCTTTTGAGTATATACTGTATTAGTCAGGCTTCTCCAAAGAAACAGAACCAATGTATAAATGAAGAGATTTATTTTAAGGTACTGGCTCATGCAATTATGGAGGCTGACAAGTCCCATGATCTGTTATCTTCCAGCTGGACTCCCAGTAGAGCCAGCAGTAGATTGAAGGCCTAAAAGCCAGATTCTAGTCTGAAAACCTAACAACCAGGAGCACCAAGGGCAGGAGATTGATGCCCCAGCTCAAGCACTCAGGCAGAGAGCAAATTCAACATTCCTTGGCTTTTTCATTCTATTCAGGCCCTCAATGAATTGAGTGATATCCACCTACACTGGGGGGGGGGGGGGGGGCTCTGCTTTACTCAGTCCTCCTATTCAAATGCTAATCTCTTCTGGAGATTACCCTGGATGTTACCCTTGCAGGCATACCCAGAAATAATGTTTAACCGGTCATCTGGGCATACCATATCCCAGTCGAGTTGATATATAAAATTAACCATAGCTAGGAGTGGCATTGCTGGGTTATATGGTAACTGTATGTTTAATTGTTTCAGGAATTGCCAGACTCTTTTCCAAAGTGGAAAGTGGAATTGTTTTTTTAATTTTTTTTGGATTACTCATTGCTAGTGTATAAACATACAAATCATTTTTGTGAGTCAATCTGGCATCCTGAAACTTTGCTGAATTCACTTGTTATCTCTAATGTGTGTGTGTGTGTGTGTGTGTGTGTGTGTGTGTGTGCATGTTGATTCTTAATGATTTTCTATGTATAATGTATTATCTGTGAAAAGAGATGGTTTTACTTACTCTTTTTCACTTTGGTTGCCTTTTTTTAATTTTCTTGTTTAATAGCACTGGCCAAGACCTCCAGTACCATGTTGAATAGAAGTGGTAAGAACGGGCATCTTTGTCTTATTCTTAATCTTAAAGAGAAAGTTTTCAGCCTTTCCCCATTAAATATGATGTTAGCTGTGGGTTTCTCAGTGTCCTTTATCAGGCTGAGAAAGTTATCTTCCATTCCTAGTTTGTTGAGTTGTTTTTTTTTTTTAATCATAAAGGTGTATTGGGCATTTTCAAATGCCTTTCTCTAAGTCTATTTAGATGATCACGTGATTTTTGTCCTTTATTCTATTGATATGGTATATTACATTAATTAATTTTTGGATATTAGCTAACCTTTCATTCCTGGGATAAATCCTGCTTAGTCATGGTGTATGATCCTTTTTATATGCTGCTAGACTTGGTTTGCTAGTATTTTGTTGAGGAATTTTGCATCTATATTCCTAAGATAAATTGGTCTATAGTTTTCTTGTGATGTCTTTGCCTTTGGTATGAGGGTAATACAGATTCATAGACTAAGTTAGGAACGGTTCTCTCTTCTTTGATTTTTTTTGGAAGAGCTTGTGAAGAATGGTGTTAATTAATAAATTATTGGTAGAATTCACTGTTAAAGCTGTCTGGGTCTAGGTTTTTCTTTGTGAGAAGTTTTTTAAATTAATAAACCAATCTCTTGTTACAAGCCCCCATGTGTTCAATTTAAACTCAGTTCCATTGTGGAGAGCTTCAGAGCTCTCTGTTTTATGACATACCTGTCTCTCTGGGCAAAATCTCTGAGTCCCTTTTTTGGAGCTGGGGACAGGGACAGTAGTCTGCTAATCTTGGAGTGACTCCTACTTTACAAACAGGCCATTGGGCAGAGGAGGTAGCTTCTGATCTTCTCAGCTTGCCTTTCCTGGTGGAACCAATACCCCACAAGTGAGCTGGGCTGAGGGTACTTGGGTCCTCAGTTATACTCAGCCTGCTGCATACAGGGTAGAGTCTCTAACATTTGAGTATAGGCTGGGGGAGGAGGGAGCCTCTGAATGCTTGGTTATAATTACCTAGAATTTAGCCTCTGTAATACAGGGTACAGGGAAGTTGGTGGGTGGTAATGAGAAATGCTCACAGCCTACTCCTCCTGGGTTGATACCATACCCTTGACTGAGAGGTTGAGGGAAAGAGAACCTCATCCTCTTGACCATGCTTGTCTGGAATAGAACTTTTACCACAATGAGCTGGGAGCAAAGGGAGAGAAGGAACAAGCTGTTACTCAAATGATGTAGATTCTAGCTATTCTTACCAAAATTAAGTAGACTTTCTTAAATAAATACTTCTTTGTTGGCTGTATGCCCTTAGCACAATTTCTAGAGACTTTAAATTGTTGGTATTTTAAATATAATTTTTACCAGTTACGCTTGTTTAGCTGGGTAATGGCATCTGCATAGCCCCGGATACCAACTCATCAGAAATTGTTCACCCTTTGCAACTTTAGTTTAAATTTCTAGATTGCTTTTCTAAAAGGCTGCAGTTAGTTTGTTTCCTCCGTTGGTATGTGGGCATACTCTTTTCTCTGTATCTCTGCCAATTGCAGATACTATAAGTATTCTTACTTTTAGCCCCTTTGATAGGTATAAAGTAATATTTCATTGAAATAATTCATTTGATTTCACTTTAAATTTTTTTACTACTAGCAAGCTTGAGCATTTGTTTATAACCTTTGTGGCCATTTGAGTTTGCTGTTTTGTATGTTGCCTCTTCATGTCTATTGCCCATTTTTCAATTGGTTTGTCACACTTGTTCCTGTCAATTTATAAGAGCTCCTTTTAGAAAATGGATGTTAATTCTGTTTGTTCTCTGATTTGCAAATTTCCCCCAGATTTATTGTGCATCTGTTATGGGTTGAATTGTGTCTCTCCAAAGACAATATGTTGGACTCCTAACTTCAGTACCTCAGAACACCCATGACCTTATTTGAAGATAGTATCTTTACGGATACTTCCTTTTATGGTGACCACAGAAACACAGAATTAAAATGAGGTCATTGGTGTGGGCCCTAATCCAGCTTACTGGTCTTTATAAGAAGAGGGAAGTTGGACACAGGCACATACAGAAAGAAGACCATGTGAAGACACGGGAAGGGGATAGCTATTAACACGCAAGGAGAGAGGCTTAGAGCAGATCCTTCCCTCACAGCCTTCACCTTGATAGTAGACATTTAGCCTCCAGAACTGTAGGATGATAAATCATGCTGTTTATATCACCCAGTTTGTGATACTTTCTTACAGCAGCCCTAGCAAATTAATATGGCACCAATTGACCTCGCTTATCATATTCTTTCCTCTTCCGTAGGCATTTCCATATATTTCCATGGTGATACTTCTGTGATGTCAGTGACACCATCACCCTTTTGCTCCAACTTCCAATGGATTTCTATCTCACTCACAGTAAGAGTCAAAGACTCTGGCCTATGAAGCCTTAGGCTCTCCGTTATGTCTCTGTCTGCTCTCCTACCATCACCCCCCCTTTCAGCACACTACAGCCACATTGACCTCCTTGCCATTACTTAATCAGGTATCAGATATTTCTGCAAAGAGCTGGTATAACAGGCCACCTCCAAATCTCAGGGGATTATAAAACATAGATTTTTCTCCCTCATGGTTAAAGCCAAGCTCACTTGGGCTAGGTTGGCTCCAAGCTTCAACATTTCTAAGACCAGTGGCTGCTCATGCATATTCCTTTTATGGTGACTACAGAAACATAAGAGGCCCAGCCAGACCCTATAAGCACACTTAGAGCCTCCCTGCTCAAGTTATCTCTTCTAACAATCTGTTGGCTGAGCAAATTCACACTGCCGAAGTCAAAGCCCCTTGGTGGGCATGTATTCTCTATTTTACTGGTAAGGACCTCAAGGGCACAGAGCAGAGAGATCGGGTGAGGAACTGGAGACAATACCCCAATCTTTCCCACGTGTCCACTGTGCTTTTGCCTCAGAAACTTTACACCTGCTGTTCCCACTCTTGGAGGGGTCTCTTCCACCTGATATCCTCTTGACTTTCTACTTCGATTCTCTCATGACCCCGCTCAAGTGTTTTTGCTTTAAAAATGAGTTCTGCTATGACCACGTGTGTCATTTTGGGACCTCCAGGAAGCAGAGGCCAAGATGGGGGTGGAAGAGTATAAGATGTGCACAGGAGGAAGCACAACAGTAGGCGGAAATGGGTTTCACAGCGCAATGCAGGTAGGACCACTGTGATAGGGGAGGGAGGAAGACTGGAAGACTGGGTAGGAAGAGCTCCAGAATACAATACAGCTCTGAGAACATCTTAGCCAGGCTTGGGGGTGGGGTGGGGTTGGGCGTGGGGGCAGAATCCGAAAACAAAGATTGCCTATGGGAAGAGTTCTATGTGGGTCAGGAAGGTCCCACCCGTTGTAGCTACACGTGCTCAGGTGTGGGCTGGAAGCAGCTTGGGAAGCTAATGGCCTTGACATGAATACAGCAATGGATCCTGAAGGTATGGCAGCCACTAATGTTATCAACTACACTGCTTGAAGCAGTTTTCTCTCAAAGAGAGCTCTGACAGGCTGCCATCATGGCTGTCCCACCATCATATGTGGAAGAATAACCCTGCCACTCTATCCCCACACTCAGCTTTTTTCTTCCCACTCCTTCCTAGCACTGGGTATGTTATATATTTATCTGTTTGTGTATTGTCTTCCCCTCCCAAGATGAAAGCTCTCACAGCAGAGACTTTTTCATGACTGAGTAGTGGCCAGAAGAATGCTCGGAACTGGATTGTGCTCACTAAATATCTGTCAAACAAATAAATCGGGACAAATATGCTTATCTCTTCTTTACAGCTCTAAGGTTTTTAGACTTGGTTAAGAAGGTCTTTCCTTTCCCTAGATTGTTTATGTAATCATCTAGAGTCTTAGCAAAATTGTAATGGCCTTTTTTTTTTTTCACATTGAAATATTTAAACAATCTGAACTTTATTCTAGGACAACACTTAAGACAGATGTTCAACGTGTTTCTTCCAGGTTAATAACTAGTGGGGCCAGTGTTAATTATTAAATTATCCATCATTTTCCCTGTCATATACAGTGAGATCTATTTCTGGATTTTATATTTTGTTCTGATCTATTTTCCTCAGCTTATGGGAATAGATTATTAGTTTGACTACAATGGCCTTATCATCGATTTTGTTATCTGGCAAATCAAGCTGCCCTCCTTAGGCTGTACGTGGTCATTGTTTTCTCCTATATAAGTTTTAAGATCATTTTATCCAATTCAAAAAGCTAATTGAGAAATTCCTGGGTGGCTCAGTTGGTTAAGTGTCCAACTTTGGCTCAGGTCATGATCCCGCCATTTGTGGGTTGGAGCCCTACATTAAGCTTGCTGTTTTCAGCTTAGAGCCTGCTTCAGATCCTCTGTCCCCCTCTCTCTCTGCCCCTCCCCAGCTCATGCTCTGTCTCTGTCTCACAATAAATAAATGAAAGAAATTTTAAAAAATTAAAAAGTTCATTGAGATTTTAATTGGAAAAAAGTTCATGAAATGATTTTGGGAATACTGTTTTTGGTATTAAGTTTTAAAACTGAGTTATGGTATACTTATGTATTTTTCTCATATTGTTTTACATGTTTCCTGTAAGATTCTATATTCTCTCCACATCAGTCTTGTGCTTTTGTTGCTAAATTTCTTAAGTATTTTTAAATTTTGGTTACTGTTGAAAATGAAGTGTATTTTAGGTGGTTATTGTCAGAATACTTAATAGTTTATTACTTTTATGTTTTCCATTATCTGTGTAACTATAGATAATTATACTCTATGATATAATTTCTACTAATTTGATTGTTGTCTTTTTTTTTTTTGTCTATTGGATCTGTCTAAATATAAAAGAGGTATAATGAAGTCTCTCACTATATGTGAAATTTCAAGTTCCTCTCACATTTCTAATAGTTTTCTCCTTAAATATTTAGCTTCTGTAATTACTTTAAGCACACAGGGTTATGAGTCATACCGTCTTCCTAAATTTTGCCTTATACATAATTTTTCCCTTTTTCCTGTTAATACATTTACATTTAAATTTTTGTTGATATTAGCTACTACTTAAAAAATAGTTGTTTGGGGGCACCTGGCTGGCTCAGTCAGTTAAGCGTAGGACTTTGGCTCAGGTCATGATCTCACAGGCGGTGGGGTTGAGCCCCGCAATGGGCTCTGCGCTGACAGCTCAGAGCCTGGAGCCTGCTTTGGATTCTGTGTCTCCCCTCTCTCTCTGCCCCTCTCCTGCTCACTCACTCTCTCTCTGAAAAATAAATAAACATTTAAAAAAACAGTTGTTTGGTGCCTATGACTTTAATTAATTAATTAATATTTCCTCTGTGTTTTAAATATGTTTATAGTAAATAGCGTGTGGCTAGTCTTGTTCTCCCCCCATTGAACAGTCTCTGCTTTTTAATGGGAATTCAGTTATTTCACATTTATTGGAACGACTGCTATATTTTACTTTATTCCTCTCATGGTTATGCTTTTAAAAAATTTATTTTATATTAGGAAGAAGAGACAAACCATTCCACTCTTCCCAAAACAAAACATGTGTAGATACTCCTCCCGTCCAGCAGGTGGAGCTTAATTCCAGCCTCCCACCCCACCCCCCCAAACCCCTCCCCGGGTTGGAGACTCACTGGTTGGCTTCCAAAACATAGGTGGGGAAAGAGAATAATGGTAAATTGACAGTTATGCGGAAAACCAGGCCAGGACTACCTGAAGCAAGTGATGAAAAGTCATGTCACCAGTGATGTCATGTGGGGTATCATCTATCACCTGATAGGATGTGATGACAGGGCATTTCCCTTCTGTGACGTTCTTTTCAAAAACGCTGTGTAACCACGAGAAAACATGAAACGAACCCAGCTTGCTTAAAAAATTATCTTACGTTGTATTTTTTTTCTTACATTTGCTGATTTGTTCACACAGTGCCTGACTCCGTTTCCCGCTCTGCCTTCCGTGTTAATTTGAAAGTGTTGCTTTGCTTTCCCTTTTATCGATGCATGATTCACTCTCTGTACATTAGTAATCAGACACATATGCTTCTTGCATTTTTTGAAAGCAAGGTACGCACTGTTCCCTCCACTAAGACGCGCATTTGTCCCCAAGACGCTTTCTCTCCAACTTGACTCTGCCATGAGAAGATGAGAACTCTGGAAATCGTTCACTTCTTCCTCTTCTGCCTCCACTGCTGGGCTTTGCTACTTCGAGGTTTTTAAGTACTTTGATTTTCTTGCAGTATATATTTTCTATTCCAAGAGACCTTTTAAAACACATATATTTCATATGCTTAGACAGTTCATTAGTATCCATTTAGAGTCAATTATTCACATGGCGTGCATGGCACAGCTCATTGCCCGCCAGTGTTTCTTCTCATATTTACTCCTTCGTCTCAAAGTGTCTGTTCTAGTCCATTTGTTGTTTGCGTAGAGTCCTCCCCCCACCCCCCATGCTCCGCCACCAGCCAATTTTTTAAAAATGTGGCTAGTGTGATTAAAGACATTAATTTTTAATTTAATTTTTGAAAACATCTTTGTCAAAATATAATTTACATAAAGTATAGAGCCTAGTGGTTTTTAGTATATTGAGTCATGGAACTATCACTAAATATAACTTTAGAACATTCTCCACCCCCTAAAGAGAACCATGCATACTCTATACCCCTACAGTCACCCCCCCCCCCTCACCCAGCGGCTCTCCACAGCCCTAGGCCATCGCTACTGTATTTTCATTTTCTATAGAGTTTCCTATTCTGGACACATCATACAAATGGAATTATATGATGTGTGGTCTTTTGTGGCTGGTTTCTTTCACTTAGCATAATGTTTTTAAGGATCTTCCATCTTGTAGAATGTATCAGTATTTCATTTTTTTAAGTTTATTTATTTATTTTGAGAGAGACATTGGGGGAGGCAAAGAGAGAGAGAGAGAGAAAGAGAGAGAGAGAGAGAGAGAGAGAGAGAGAGAGAGAGAGAGAATTCCAAGCAGGCTCCACGGTGTCAGCGCAGAGCCCCACACATTAGATCATAACCTGAGCCGAAATCAAGAGTCGGACACTTAACCAACTGAGCCACCCAGACACCCCACGTACTTCATGTTTTTAGTTGCCAAAAAACTACACTGCATGGATATGCCACGTTCTGTTTACCCATTCATCAGTTTATGGCTATCTGAATTGTTTACACTTTTGACTGTTGTGAATAATGCTGCTGTGAACAATTCATGTACAGGATTTTGTGTAGATAGATATTTCCATTACTTTTGGGTCTATAGCTAAGAGTGGAATTGCTGGGTCATATGGTAACGCCATATTTAACATTTCGAAGAATCGCCAAACTATTTTCCAAAGCGGCCATACCGTTTTACATTCCTATCAGCAATGTACAGGGATCCAATTTCTCCTTATCCTCCCTCACACTCATTATTATCTGTCTTACTTTATTTTCACCATCCTAGTGGGTGTGAGGTGGTATGTCATTGTTGCTTTGGTTTGTACTCCTCTAGTGATTAATGATGTTGAACTTCTTTCCATATGCTCATTGTCCATTTGTATATTTTCTTTGCAGAAGTGTCTACACATATCCTTTGCCCATTTTTCAAGTGAGCTATCTTTTTAATACTGAGTTAAAAGAATTATTTTTGCATTCTGGATTCAAGTCTCCTGTCCAATATATGCTTTATAAATACTTTCTCCCATTGCAGGGCGCCTGGGTGGCTCAGTCAGTTGAGCGTCCAACTTCGGCTCAGGTCATGATCTTGTGGTTTATGAGTTCAAGCCCCACATTGGGCTCTGTGCTGACAGCTCGGAGCCTGGAGCCTGCTTCAGATTCTGTGTCTCCCTCTCTCTCAGCCCCTCCCCCGCTCACACACACACACACACACACACACACACACACACACACACTCTGTCTCTCTTTCTCTGAAAAATGAATAAATGTTAAGAAAAATTTTAAATACTTTCTCCCTTGGGGCGCCTGGGTGGCTCAGTCCGTTAAGCGGCCGACTTCGGCCCAGGTCATGATCTCGCGGTCTGTGAGTTTGAGCCCCACATCGCGCTCTGGGCTGATGGCTCAGAGCCTGGAGCCTGCTTCAGATTCTGTGTCTCCCTCTCTCTCTGCCCCTCCCCCGTTCATGCTCTGCCTCTCTCTGTCTCAAAAATAAATAAACGTTAAAAAAAAAATTTTTTTAATAAAATAAATAAATAAATAAATAAATAAATATTTCTCCCATTCTATGAGCCAGTTTTTCACTTTCTTGATGGTGTCTTTTTTTTTTTTAACGTTTTTATTTATTTTTGGGACAGAGAGAGACAGAGCATGAACGGGGGAGGGGCAGAGAGAGAGGGAGACACAGAATCGGAAACAGGCTCCAGGCTCTGAGCCATCAGCCCAGAGCCTGACGCGGGGCTCGAACTCACGGACCGCGAGATCGTGACCTGGCTGAAGTCAGATGCTTAACCGACTGTGCCACCCAGGCGCCCCTTGATGGTGTCTTTTAAAGCACAAATGTTTTTTATTTTGATGAAGTCCAATTTTTCTCCATTTTTATTTTTGCTTATGATTCTGGTGACATATCTCAGAAGCCATTGCTTCACCCAAGGTTTTCTTCTAGGAGTTTTATAATTTTAGCTTTTGCTTGAGTCTATGACCCATTCTTTTCACCTCTGAAGGTGAACTACCAGGGTGATGTGCTTCTTGATTTCTGGCATGTTCCATGCAGTTCTATTTCATTCTAGTCAGGAAATCAGTTGTAGTCTCAGTATCTGTGGATGTTTTTGTGCTGTGTTTCATCTTCCAAGGCTGCAGTAAAGAAATCTGGTGCCATTCTGATTATATTTCCCTTGTAGAGCTTATGTTCTTTTTATCTGAATGTTTGGAAGGCTTTTTTTCTAACCTAAAGTTTGGAATGCTACTAGCATATTCTTGGTGGATCCCTTCTTCTTTAGTCTTGACAGAACTCAAAGAGGCCATATTTATTATGCGTCCTTTCCTTCTTCTGGAATATTTATAGTTCATGTGTTAAGTTTCCTGAATGTATTCACCATGTCTTATATATTTTCCTTCACAATTTCCATCTCTACATGTTTTTCTCTGTGCTTTGAAATATTTCTTGTATTTGACCATCCAGGCCACTAATTTGAGTCTCAGCAGTGACCAACCTCTGTGTGATTTCTCTACTGAATCTTTTAGAGGAGATATTTTTTATTTTTATTCAAGAGAGACCGAGAGAGAGAGAGAGCACAGAAGAAGGGAGAGAGAGAGAATCCCAAGCAGGCTCCACACTCAGTGCAGAGCCCAACGCGAGGCTCAATCCCACAACCCTAGGATCACGACTTGAGCCGAAATCAAGAGTCAGATGCTGAACCAACTGAGCCACCCGGGGGCCCCAGGTGAGATTTTTTTTTTAGTTCCAGAAGACAACGTGGTTGTTGTTGTAGCTGTTGTGCTACAGGTGAGCGCCCTTAAGAGCTCGTTATTTTAATATTCAAGAGGTTGGCATCCCTCCTCAGGGGCTCTATTTTAGCGCACTTTTCGGTTTCCTCTGATGGGTAGTTCATCCTGGCAGCCAGAGGAGGCGCACCTCAGCCTCCTGAGGCTCAGGCATGCTTGCAGAAGCCCTTACCAGCGGCAGCCCCAGCAGGTGGCGGAAGGTGACACTGTCCTCGAGGTGGGCTAGGGCAGTGTGTGCACGCTGGCAGCTTGCCCGGGCCCTGGAAGAAGCTCTTTGCTTCCTGGTTTTTCCATGTCCTCCCGTCCTCTGGGGCAGGAAGGACTCTGTCTACAAATCCTGTTCTTCTTGGCCTCTTGGGGCCAGGAAACCCAGGCAATTTCCGCTGGGGCTCCAGCTCTTCCTGTGATCCTCTGCTTATGACCCCAGCCTGGAGCTCTCCAGTTTGGCTCCGGGTCAGCTTAGTGTGGAGAATGTTTGCATAGGCTGTCTCAGTGGAGACCCCGTGATGCCCAAATCTTCACTTGCACCTGCTGCCCACCAGCCCCTGAAGCCAAAGCATCGGGTGAGGCAGGGAGATTGAAAGTGTGCCTGAAGGGAGGGCAGGAGTTCAGATCCTCAACTTCCCAGCACTCTCTGCCAGAGACCATGCCACTTCCATTGTAATCGTAATTTCTGTGTCTCTTTAAGCAGTGTGTCCTCTTAAGCCCGGGCCTGAATCTTGTTTGTTTTTGTAAACCCAACAGTTGGCCCAGTGCATGGGGCATAATGGGCTTTCGTTAACCGTATTTGGAATGAATGAATGCAAAAATAAAACTGCAGTGAATGACTCGCTCAGGCCTCAGGAAACCCATCTAGACTCTCGGGCTGCACACAAAGCCCCTGGCCCTGATCATTTAGACAAAGGGTATTTTATTGGCATGATATTGAGAGAGTCCAAGAATCGAGAGCGGTCTAGAGAATTAGGCTTGGAAATGGAACAGTGTCAAGGCACCTGTCAGGAAACTAGATGTCCGGGCTTCTGCAGCAGGAATGTGATCAGGGTCACATTAGTGGGGGAATGTGACATTCATGACATCATGGCAGGAAGCATTTGGTCCATGGGCTTCCACAGTGGAAGGCAGGCATC
Source organism: Prionailurus viverrinus (assembly GCF_022837055.1). Taxonomy (NCBI): domain Eukaryota; kingdom Metazoa; phylum Chordata; class Mammalia; order Carnivora; family Felidae; genus Prionailurus; species Prionailurus viverrinus. Next base: position 57,344,607 of record NC_062577.1, on the reverse strand, counting down.
TGGGTTTCCCATCCCACCAGGGCTGCCCAGAGAGAGGAGGATGGGTTCCCCCAGGGGACAGGAGTGTGTTAGGAAGAGGAAAGTTGTGCTCAGTGACCAGAAAACAACGTACGTGCCCAGCAAGGGAGTATTTTAGGAGACAGGTCTCTGATTTCCAAAGCAGTGTGAGTGGCCCCTCCCGGACTCCCACCCCTTTTCCTTGCTGCCAGAGCCCCTGACATCACTGCCAAGGCTGGAGGGAGGGAGGGAGGGAGGGAGGAGAGAGGCGGGGGTGAATGAAACTGCTGCCAGACTCCCGCCCCCCACCTCCGTCTTGCAGACCCTGCTGCTGTGATGTGGGCCCTCTCCCACCCGGGAGGCAGGGGAATTCCCAGCACTGGTTTTACGGAGAGACAGATGGGCTCCTGGGGCTCTCCAGTCAACCCCAGCTCATCCCCTTCTCTCATAAACACAGTGTAGAAGATGACATTTAGGTTCTTAGATTGAACAGGCTTTTGTGGGTTGGCGGGAGATCCTAGTCACTACGCGTTACTAGTTTCCAGGCAACCTTCCTTTCCCCTTGTCTCCCTTTCTTTACAAATGTTTATTGAATATCAGTCATTGGGAACCAAAATAGCCCCTTTCTTTGCAGAACCTACAAGTCTAAGTGGGAGAAAACAAATGTGAAACAAACAACCACGCCACTAAGCATGTTATTTGCAATTTGGCTCAGTAAGTAGAGGGTGACATGACAGCGACCTGATTCAGGTGGGGGAGAAATGAAAAGAGTTCTCTGAGGAAGGACCAAAGACCTGAAGGAATGGTGGGGTAGGTGGGGCCCCGGCAAGCGCCACCTTCTCACGATTCCATCTCGTGGCAAAAAGTCATGAAGTTCTCCACCGCGGGTGGTAGCCAGGTGTCCACGTGTGGGGTGGGGGGGGGCATTTTGTTGCTGTCGTCACAATGATTTGGGGAATACTACTGGCAATTAGTACTCAGAAGCAGAGATGTTAAATGCCAAAGATGGTTCTGCACAACTGTCCTGCTCAAAATGCCCACAGCACGTTTATCTGAGAAACGCTAGAGGCTGAAGGCAGTTTCCAGGCAGCCGACCTCATCAGGAGGGCTGCTCTTTAGTTGTGGCTGATCGAAAAGTCCTAGGATGGAGGCGGGGGGGGGGGGGGGTGCCTGGGTGGCTTGGCCAGTTAAACATGGGACTCTCAATTTTGGTTCAGGTCACGGTATCACGGTTTGTGAGTTCGAGCCCCGCATCTGGCTCCTCACTGATGGCACGGAGCCTGCTTGGGATTCTCTCTCTCCCTCTCTCTCTGCCCCTCCCCTGCTCTTTCTCTCTCAAAATAAACAAGGAAACATTTAAAATAAATAGATAAAAGTCCTTGGGTGGAATCAGATAGGCACAGCTTGAGCCCTCTGCCCACCCCTTAACCAAGCACCGTGGCTGGGGACAGAGTGGTGACTCAGGGCGGGGAAGGAAGGGGTGAATTTGCTGATGAAAGTGGCGGAGCTTTGGCAGAAGAGGAAGAGCCTCTGCTGAGCAGGCCAAGTAGTGGACGAGTGTGGAATGGGTGAGAAAAGCAGGGATGCAGGAAGAGGCTGGATGGGGAGGCAGGGCCAGATCATTCAAGGCCTCGTCAAAGGTGTCAGACCTCTCTGAAGTGCCTTGGGAAACAGCAGACAGGTTCCAAGCAGGGAAGGAGGGTGGCAAAACCTGTGCCACACTTCAGAGCCTTGGACGTTGGGGTTTCACGGGCATCTGGCCCAGAGCTTCCTCCACGAGACGCGCACTGTGTCTCCCCCGCCTCTCACCTTCTCCTTCCTTCTACCTTTGGAATGTGTAGATGCCTAGTCTTCTATCTAGAGGTAAAGGACCGAGGCAGAACCGTGCTCTGGAAAAGCCCTGTCCTTCCACTGGCCTTGGTCAAGTATGAGCTTATGACCTGAATCACATTTCAGAATTTTCTTCCTGCTCCAGAGACAAGGGGTGGAGCTGAGCAAGCGTTCTCATCCCAGGAAGTCGTTGGCTTTAATCCAATTAAGTACCTAGTGGAAAATCTTTCTCCATCCCGGGGATGTTCATGCCATTCTACGGCCAAGGCCCAGGCTTTGCCAGCGTATCTGCACAGATTTCATCAGGATCAGCTATTTCCATATTCTTCTGGGTCATTAATGAGTTCATTAAATGAGGCCAGTTCCGCCACCAGCCTGTGATTTGCCCCAGCTTTTGCTTCCGACCAGACGTAGTTCCCACTTATCCCCGATTACGTAGTATTTTCACTCTGCCAGCATTCCATTTAGATGAGAGCATTCCCAGACAGGCCAATTTACTTTGGAGCACAACTTTTCTGGAAGCCGTTGTCAAACGCATCACCGACGCCCATGTCATGTTGCCGCTGTCCTGTCACCTGCCGGTTCTTCCATTCTGTCTCTCTCACCCTTCCTCCTATCACTGCTCTCCCAACAGGGTGCGTGTTTTAACTGTGATAAAATACACGTCACGTAACATTTCCTGTCTTTGCCCTAAGTTCAGTAGCATTTAGTGTATTCACACTGTTGGACAACCACTTTCCAGAACGTTTTCATTTTGCAAAACTGAAACTCTGTACCCCTTAAACAAACAACAATTCCCCATTTTCTTCCCCAGCCTCTAGAAACCACCATTCTACTTCCCGTTTCTATGAATTTGACTATTCTAGACATGTCTTATAAGTGGAATCATACAGTATTTGTCTTTTTGTGACTGGATTATTCCATTTAGCATAACGTCCCCAGAGTGCATCCATGAGCCAACTTTTTTTCCTTCTTAAGGCTGAAAAATATTCCACTGTCTGAATAAAACACATTTGGTTTGTCCATTCATCTATGGAAGGATGCTTGGGTTGCTTTTCCACCTTGTAGCTATTGGGACTATTGCCGCTATGAACACGCGTGCGCAAATACCTCTTCAAGACCCTGTTTCCAATTCTTTTAGACACAGACCCATACGTGGAATTGCTGGATCATGTGGTGGTTCTATTTTTGATTTTTCTGTGGAATCTCCATGCTCTTTTCCAGAATGGCCACACCATTGTATACTCCCAACAGTGCACAACGGTTCCAATCTGGCCACATCCTGGCCAACACTTGCATGGTTTTGACATCAGCCACCCTAACGGGTGGGAAGCGAAATCACATGGTAGTTTTGATGTGCATTTCCCTAACGATGAGTGATGTTGCGGATCTTTTCATATGCATGTTGTCCATTTGTGTGTCTTCTTTGGCAAAATGTCGGTTTGAGCCCTAGGCCCATTTGCAAATAGGGTACTTTGGTTGTTGTCAAGTTATAGGTGTTCTTTATGTATTCTAGATATTAACCTTTTTATCAGATACATAACTTGACCATCTTTTCTCCGAGTCCGTAGATTGCCTTTTCAGCCTGTTGGTCACGACCCCTGATACACAGAAGTTTTACATTTTGATGTAGTCTCCCGAGAGTTTTTATGATTTTAGAAATGATCACATTTCCTTTAAAAGCTACCGTTTTTGTGTGTTTGCCGTTCTTTTTTCTCTATCGTCCGGTGCTAATTCTCGCACTTTTATTCGGGCTGGCATTTCTGAACCACAACTGTTGGTGTCAGTTTCCACAATATAAAAGAAATCCTAGTGACAACTTGAAGTAAGAAAAATAAGAAAGTGGGACAGAGAGTTTGCCACGTCATTTGGGAAGACGAAGAGGTGCCAAGGGTTAGTGAAGTCGAACTAGAATGTCAGGAACACCGTGTCTCATTCTGCCACCGGTCACTTCTTTCCTCCAGGGATCCCGCGTGAAAGAGATTGTTATTCCCTCTTTACAGTTGAGGAAACTGAGAATAAGAAGAGGTATTTCGCTCAGCTTCACACTTCGGTATGTGTATAAACACCACCAGCATTTTTCTATTCTCTGCCAGACCTCCAAGGAGCTGTTTTCAAATTCTTCTGAAAATACGTGGCTTCCCTCTCATCGTATTCCTCTAACTTCACCACCCCGCCCCCTGTGTTACGACTGACACCAGCTCACTGCCCTATTCAGGCATTGGGCTGTAAACTGCACACGCATGAACTTGCTAATCCACACCTCACCTTGGAAGGCACAGCCTAAGGCTCGGGGAAGTAAAAGAATTTTACCCAAGATCATCCTTCTAGGAGAAGGTAGAGCAAGGACTTCTACCCAAGCCGGTCTGATTCTAGAACTGCCTCCCCTCAGGTTTAGATCGCGAAAGAGTACATGAGTCAGATCTTCCCGCCTTAAATTGTCCTCGTGCTAGCTGTGTGACTTTTGGCAAGACGTGACCTCCTCTCAGCCTCCATGTCTTCATCTGAAAGCTCTCCGTGATGTTCCCTACCTCAGGGGGTGGACCGAGTAGTAAGTGAAGTAATGTATGCGCAAATGCTTAGACAGCTTTGCACACAGTGAACACTAAGTAGATGCCAGCTATTATCACTAATTTTATAAGCAAGTTCTATCCAAAGGGTGTATTCCATAATGTCAGTATGGCTTTACCCTAGTTCTCCATGATTTTTCCTTCCCAAACAGTACATGAGAAGAGACCTACAGTGGGAAAATAACTACAGACAGGAAAACCTAAACAACCTTGCATTAGACACATCGGAACTTACTCTTTCACGTAAAAGAAGTCAGACGGGCAATGAAGAACTGGGTGGCAGCACCATGAAGTCACGCAGACCCAGGCTCTGTCTTTTTTTTTTTGCCCTGCCATCCCTAAAACACAGGCTCCAGCTTCAAAGTAAACTAATGGTCCAATATGGCTGCTGGAGCTCCAGCCATCATCTGTATATTACAGACAGTGAGGAGGAGGAGGAGGAATAGAAGGGCAGAAATGGCACAACTCTCAGTGGTAAGGAGTCTTCCCAGGAATATCACATGATACTTCCATTTACAGGTCATTGCCTGGACTTGGATCACTGGATGGCATCACCTGACAGCAAGACAGGCTGGGAAACGTAGCCTTTTGGTCGGGTTCATTCCCACTAATTGGAATTCTGTTACTAAGAAAGAAGGGGAAAGGGATATGGGATGGCAGGTTGCAGTATCTCTGCCTCTGAGACATACATGGTGCAGACTGAGCAGGCAGATTCCGGGGTTGCTTCTGAGGCTGGAGAGGGTCTGGGAGAAGGAGAGACACAGAGATCTCTGCTTGTATGTTTAAAAAATTGGAGTTAGGTGGAAGGTTCGTTTTCCCAAAAGGATCCCCCCGCCCAAAGTAAGTGCAGACGCCACTGGCCAGGAAGGACCGTACGTCGATTCAAAACAAGACTGAAGGCAGGGACACTACAGAAAGGCTTGGAAGTTGGAGAGATAGAGGAGTGTGAAGGAAGTAACAAAAACATTACCTGTGTGCACGTCCCTGTGGCCACCCAGAGAGGCGATCACCTTGACTTGCCGTGCCGCTGCACAGGGAAGGGACGACATCTCCTTCCCTCCTGCGGGTGGCTGTGCCCATGACTGACGTTGGATCAGAACTCGTGTGTTTTTTTTTTTAATTTTTTTTCTTCAATGTTTATTTATTTTTGGGACAGAGAGAGACAGAGCACGAACGGGGGAGGGGCAGAGACAGAGGGAGACACAGAATCGGAAACAGGCTCCAGGCTCTGAGCCATCAGCCCAGAGCCCGACGCGGGGCTCGAACTCCCGGACCGCGAGATCGTGACCTGGCTGAAGTCGGACGCTTAACCGCCTGCGCCACCCAGGCGCCCCGGGAACTCGTGTTTTGATGGCGTTGGATTTAACCGCAGGCGTGCAGACCGAATTGATTGTTTTAATCAGCGATTCCACTGACCTCTCCAGCCTCATTTCAAGCAAGCAGAATCTCGGCTTTTCTGAGCTGGCCCTACATCCAGCTCCTCTTTCCCAGCAGACTCACGAGGACTTTGACGCTCGTCAGATCATGTGTTCTGATGTCTGCTACTTGATGCTCTGCCAAAGGACTATTTGATAAATGTTTGTTGACAGAAATTGCTGTGAATCCTTCAGAACGACTGGGTTTGCAAAACTCACTGGCCCTTAGTCTACAACTCTCTTCAGAATCTGTGCCGTCAGGTCACCTGATAATGAGGCCGGGTGCCTTTCTTTGGCGGCTAAGTTACCCAGAGGGATCCCATGTTGGAACCTCCAGATGCTGAAGTCCATTCCAGAGAACAGAGCTCTGAGGAGGACTCAGGAGTGGGAACACTGCAGGGAGCATCACCTGCTTGATAAAAGCCTTGCTCTTGGGTTTGGCCAGGCTGTCCTGTCCTCCTGCTGCTTGAGGGGGTCCTGACTACTGCCCAGCTCAAGGTGCCTCTTCAGCCCAGTGAACACCTGTTCCTTCACTCACGTCGGAGCCATGACACTGACAGAAGCCACCGCCAGCATGAGGCCCTCCCTCTCAAATTCCTGCTTGGTGCATCCCCTTCTCATCGGGGGCCCACCTCCTGAAGGTCTTGCGGAATGTTCCTTTTCGGACTTTAGCCCCCCGTGGCTGCCAGAGCTCTCTGCTCCCTCTGTCACCAGTCTTCCAGAAAGGAGGGCAGTCAGGGCCAGGCTCTTGTTGCCTGAACTCAGGGAGAAGTCCTTCCTGGAGGCCCCGGTGGGGACTTTTATGCCCATTTTCTCACAAAAGCACTTTGAGGAGATGCGTAAGGCTCCGGAACACTCTCCAGGTCTGTAGGGATGTGCAGTCACTGTCTCTCAGTGGGGAAGGATTCAGTATTGCCCACCACCCCCGACTACCGCATCTCTGAAACCCACAGGGTGCAGAAGAGGAGGAACGCCATGATGTGAGGGAGATCAAACATTAAAAATGGGATTCGGGGGAAGGTTTCTGTCCCTGTGGGCATGAGCTGCTCTGGGGCTCAATTCTGAAGCTTTGGTGATAGAAAGCAGTGCTTCAAAAGCTGACGATGCTTCACATTCACCTGGGAAGCTTATTAAAAATGTGGAATCTTGGGTCTCACCCTAGGACATTCTGAGTCAGAGGCACTGGCGTGGGGATCGGACATCGGCATTTTTGGTGAGTTCTCTGGGGGGCTCTGAGGCAACTGCTGGTTAACGCATACCCACGTGTGAAGAGAGGAACTTTGTGTGAGCCGAGCAGTGCACACCCCTCTCACGGTGCCGTGGAACCGTGTGGGCTTTGCAGCACGGAATGGTACCACACCCTCAGAGCACTTGGCAAATCAGTGGTCGTTGGGAACACTGAAGACTCCGGAGAGATTAAACTTCTAACCTAGTCTATGTGACCCGGGGCAGGAGGCAATGCTCCAAAGGACAGAACAGATTTCCAAGGGGGGAGCTGGGGAGAAGGTGGGAGGGTTGTGAGGGCATTTGGGGAAGACGGTGACTGTGGGTCTTTGTGGGGCTTGAGAGGATGTGGGGAGAGAGGGACGAGTCAAGAAGAGTCTTTGTGTGTTTGCAACGCAATGTCCTTTTGCCTCACCTTCTAAGACCTCGCTGAACACCTTCCAATGTTGGTTACAACGTTGTTGGGTTTGGGTTTGGGATCACTGGATGTCACGCCATGCTGAGACTGGCCTCGAGGCAACCTGGTTTTATTCAGGCGATAGAGGTAAAAATACTGCCCTAGCAGGATTGTCTGGAGGATTTTGAGCCTATTTAAAATGTCTGGCGAGGGGCGCCTGGACGGCTCGGTTGATTAAGCATCTGACTTCAGCTCAGGTCATGATCTCATGGTTGGTGGGTTCAAGTCCCGCATCGGGCTCTGTGCTCAGAGCCCAGAGCCTGGAGCCTGTTTCAGATTCTGTGCGTATGTGTCTCTCTCTCTCTGGCCCTCCCCCACTTGTGTTCTCTCGCTCTCTCTCAAAAATAAATAAAGAAACATTTTTTTTAAATAATAAAATAAAATGTCCATCAAGTAGTAGATGCTTTAAAAAAAATGATAGCCATTTTTGGATCACCAATATTTACTGAGTGCCGATTATGTATTGCATGTTTCACTAGGCACTGAGGATACAGAAGGTTAATGAGAGGCTCACAGTTTAAGTGAGTAGTTAACTTTTACCATAAGTGCGGGCTCCAGAAAGGTCTTACGTGTGATTCAGACATTGTCGGGTACCTGGCCGCATAAGCTTTGAAGAAGAGTCTGTAAGAAGTAAAACCATGTATTTAAGAATCTGGCCAGATTCAAGAGCGTCTAAGCTGGAAGGTGCCCTATAGGACACTTTCATTTTCCACATTTTACTGATGAAGAACTGAGACCTGCAGAGGGGAAGGAATGAGGACTGTTGATAAACTGTTACTATTTTATTAAGGGTTTAAAGATGTGCTCATTATTATAGGGCATCTCAAGAAATTAGTACAATATAACCCTTATTAAGAGATAGATAGAGCATGAAGCATACAATGTCAGGGCTGAAATTTACTCAAGGAACATCTGATTCAGATTGCTTATTTAACTAATGAGGAAACTGGGGGTGGATTTTATTTTGTTTAGTGCTGAGTCACAGCCTGCAGGTGAATGCATCTGAGCAAGGTTTGGGGGAGGGGATTGATAAACGATTTTCCGGAACAGGGTTGATAAACTGCTACTCAGACACATTGCCTTTCCTTTCTTGACAGACTGGTTTTATCTGGCCAAGTAGCTATAAGTTAACCGGAATAAAGAAAGGTGAAAAATGTACAGACATAACATATGTCTATGCATAGACAAAGGATACAAGTGTACGTTAGGATACATTTGAATGCAAAGTGACAGAATGCCTAACAATGGCTTAAGCAACAAAGATACATAATCATCCTATGCAGCAAGACAAGAAGTCTGGAGACACAGGCTTCCAAGTATGGTGCGTTGCCTCAATCTTTCTGCTCTGCTGTCCTCAGCATGTTGGCTTTTTGTCCATAGGCTGACAAACCTCAAATGGTTGTCTCACCTCCAAACGTCAGGCTTTACATACATTCAAAAAAGGAAAAAAAAATGCAGTGGACTTTCTCACTGCAAGTGGACTTGCTCACTGCTCACAGGGAGCAAAATCCTTTCCAGACACCTGCTGCAGAATTTCGCCTGCTCCGATCGCTATATCTGGGTTATATGTCCAGTCCCCAGCCAAGGGAAAGGAGGTTATTCTGTGTGGCTCAGTTCCATAACAGTTCACCTCCAGGGTCTAAAGGAGGGCTCCTTTTGCTTTGAGATGTTTCTTTTCAAGCAACGTGAAATTCTATAAAGACGAGGCTGGGAATAGCTGTCGGGAAGGGAAACTGGTGTGCGCTACGTAGTAGGCGAAATGCACAGATCCTGGAGTCATTTTTGGAGCAACATATCGTAAGAACACTTTCTAGGTAGATTTAGTTGAGCACGTGGGCTTTGGAGCCAGACACGCTAGGTTTGAATCTCGGCACCCGCACATACGAGCTATTACTCAGTTTTCTCATCTGTGAATCAGGGATGGTAATAATACCTACCTCATGGTTTTGGTGGCATTATTATTATTATGACGGTTGCTATTATTATTGTTGTGATTTTGCAAACAGCGAGTGGATACTACTGTGCAATTATTAAGTACTTGAAACAGAGTCAAGCACATAGTAAGCACTCAAGAAATGTTACCTGCCTTTACTGTGGACTCATTGGTGCTGTATATTTAAATTCTGTTTGTCTCCATGCAAGTGAAAATTATGTAAGATCCTCCTCTATTCCCCAAGCCTTGTTGCAGTACTTTGGTAAATGTAAGACGGCTTCTGGTATAGATGGGTCCCCTCCTTGGGGGAGTTGGCGGCAGGGGGGGGGGTCGCTTCTCTTCTTTAGCCCAAGAAGTACGGGCAGAATTCTGCATGTGCTACCTTCTGGTTTTTAAACTGCTCTGGAGTGAATCTCATTTTAAAAGCTTACTCAGGCCCAGGATCCATTGATTTGATCTCAAATTGGATGTTTGCCTCTCAGGTCCCAACCAAAACAACGATGGAATTACCATGTCTGCTTTACATTTCTGGCTCCCGGAGAGGTACGCTTGGCCAGCACCCCATCTCCCAAGATGCCGGGGCACAGAGCCCGCGGGGCTTTCTGTCCCAGGCTCAGCAAACTGAGCTGATCTGGAAAATTTAGAAATTTTCAGGAGACCAGCAAAATAACCGCCTCTGCTCAGTTTGCGGCATTGACAGGAGGGCACGTTGGCTCGGAAACCAGTCACCAGAGTTCCACGCGTGTGTGACAGCAAGTGGAGCTGGTCGCGAGGGGTCGAGCGGTCACTGTTGTCATTCTTTCTAAGATGGCAGGTGGGCCAATCTGTTCAAGGTCCTTTCACCCACGTGGCCTTGATAAGCTTTGGCATGATGGATTGCCCAGATCTTACTGCTATTTCTTTCCCTTCTATTACTATTTCTTCCCAAGAGTCTCCCCGAAAGTTCTATAAACAAACCAAAAAGAGGTCCCCTGTGAGGGACTCGGTGCCAGGAATCGATGGTCCGAAGGCAGGTGCTTCTTGGACAGTGGCCTGCAGACCACAACTGGCAAACGTCTGGCTTCCCAATGTGGGGGAAGAGGAAAGCACGCGTCTCGTCACGTGCTGATGCCAACGTAAACTCTGCTGGGCTTTCCTTACACAAGGTGTCTTTCCTGAACTTGAGAAAGCTCTTGGAACTGGCAAATGTGGGTTTGGGGTGATCATCTTGGAAACTGGGAATGCCAGGGAGCCAGCAGGTGGCTGGGGCCTTGTCCTGCTGAGACCCTATTTCATCGAGATCACAGAACTCTGTGTGAGTCGTGACCCTAAGAAACTGTTTGCTGTTGTTTTTCTTGCCTTCCTTTCTAGGGTGCGGGGAGCCTGGCTTCAAGAAGTGCCTGAGGTTCTGGTGCCTCTGCTGCACATGATAAACTTTCCCTTTTAGGAGCTGGACCACTTCTGTCTCCTTCTGGGTCCCCGGCCTGATGGCTGTGCTTTGCCCTCCTTCACCACCTCAAATTTCTTTTGTTCCTGGTGCACACAGATGCTGCCTGTCTCTGTCTGTCTGTCTGTCTATCTGTCTCTGTCCTTGCTGCGAGTTTGTGATGGTGATGATGCTGAAAATATGATCTTCCAGTGTCACCCTGCAGCAAGTCCTTGACTGGTGACGGAAGAATTGCATGAGCCACACATCGGTAAACAGGCCGCCAGCCCACGGGAAGCATGGCTGGGCAAGGTATCAGGCCACTCTGTCAGCTGCGTGTCCCCAGACTCGAATTCCCTCACAATCCAGGTGTGTCAGAGCGGAGGGACAATGGCTAACGGGGGGAATGTTTCCCCCAACTCAAGCTGCCACTCGGCATCATCTGATTAGCACTATGGAGGAACACAAACACTGTATTGTGGGAAATATCTAATTTTTCAGGAGAAAGAATTGGGAACAATTAAAATAGTGTTTGGGGGCGCCTGGGTGGCTCGGTCCGTTAAGCCTCCGACTTCGGCTCAGGTCATGATCTTGAAGTTCGTGGGTTCGAGCCCCGTGTCGGGCTCTGTGCTGAGAGCCGGGAGCCTGGAGCCTGCTTCGGATTCTGTGTCTCCCTCTCTCTTTCTCTGCCCCTCCCCTGCTTGCACTCTGTCTGTCTGTCTCTCTCAAAAATAAACATTAAACAAAACAAAACAAACAAACAAAAACTAGGGGCACCTGGATGGCCCAGTTGGTTAAGCGGCCAACTTCAGCTCGGGTCATGATCTTGCAGTTCATGGGTTCGAGCCCCACGTTGGGCTCTGTGCTGACAGCTCAGAGCCTGGAGCCTGCTTTGGATTCTGTGTCTCCCTCTCTCTCTGACCCTCCCCCTGCTCATGCTCTGTCTCTCTCTCAAAAATAAATAAACATTAGGGGCGTCTGGGTGGCGCAGTCGGTTAAGTGTCCGACTTCAGCCAGGTCACGATCTTGCGGTCCGTGAGTTCGAGCCCCGCGTCGGGCTCTGGGCTAATGGCTCAGAGCCTGGAGCCTGTTTCCGATTCTGTGTCTCCCTCTCTCTCTGCCCCTCCCCTGTTCATGCTCTGTCTCTCTCTGTCCCAAAAATAAATAAACGTTGAAAAAAAAAATTTTTTTTAACTAAATAAACATGAAAAAGAGATAAAATGGTGTTTTTAACTTGTATACAGAGAAACTACGTTGACTTTCAGGGGAAATCCCCTGAGCTCTAAATGCTGACCACTGATGCCGTATGAGCTGCACCCACGTGGCAGTCAGAGTGGCCCTGTGCTGCCTAACTGGGACCTATCAGCCGGCACATTTGTTGCTGCTTTATCTATCCTGGTCACGTCCGGGCTTCCAGAGGCTTCGTGCCCACCTCACAGAGCTGCGTGACGTTGCAAGTGCCATACAGTCTTTCTGGAAGGAGGCAAGCATAACTTGTGAATTACAAGCGAAAATAATTAAGTGCTCCTTGTTTGTTGTCGTCGTTGGCAACTATTTATATATTCCATCTTGCATATGGAACGCTGTAACTGGAAATGTGAGAGGAAGCACATTTGGTATGAAACCTACGAAGCATCAAGCTTATGGTCCATGCAGGCTTGGGTTTGGATGCTGGTTCCTCTATTTTCTAGAGGTTTGACCCTGGGCAGATTCCTGCCTCAGACCCTTACTTTCCTCATCCATCCCATGTGGAGGATGACACCTCCTTCATGTGGCACTGCCGAGGGATTGAATGAGATGATGCGAGAGCAGAGTGCCTAGCACAGAGGGAGGGTCAGTTGTGGTGGATATTACTAGCAGCCCAGACCCACACTTTGGAAACACTGAACTGACATGAGCTGATAGGAAGCTGATTACAATCTGAATGTTTCCCACTTCATGTGAATACTCATGTTTCATTGGACAAATATTAACGTATTGGGTTATGGGTGCTGTCCTAGGACCTCTATAATATTTCTTTTAAAAAAATTTTTATGTTTATTTATCTGGAGAGAGAGAGAGAGAGAGAGCACAAACAGGGGAGGGACAGAGAGAGAGAGAGAAAGAGAGAGAATCCCAAGTGGGCCCCACGCTGTCAGCACAGAGTCCGATGCGGAGCTCGATCTCACAAACCGTGAGATCATGACCTGAGCTGAAATCAAGAGTCAGATGCTTAACCGACTGAGCCATCCAGGTGCCCCAAACCTCTATGATATTTCTAAGATCTGAAAAGTTCTGAAACCCGAAACGCATTTAACTCCACAGGTTTTAGATACAGCATAAAGAATCTGTAGTCTTAACAACATAGCAACAGGTGGACAATGACACGATCTATACTGAACACAAAACCGCATGAGCCCTGGAAGGCGAGAGCAACTAAATGATTAGAGATGGGGGCGGGGAATAAATCTGGGAGGGTTTCCTGGAGGGGGTGACCTTTGAGCCTGATTTCAGGAGAAATGAAAGAACCGCATTTGGTAAAGAGGAGGCAGAACATACCAGGGGAATACAGAAGATTACTGAGTGTCTTTCCAAAGACTTCTAGCCAATCAAACTGCTTTCAGGGCTGTGAAATCCCTGGGAGAATGAGCGATCGCCTTTACAAAGATGCACCCGGGAACTCGGCAGGAAAGAGTCTCTGGCTGGGGAGAGTGTGAAGACTGGACTCAGAGCATGCACATTCTGATGAGGCACTGTTGGAGTGAAAGCACATTTCGCGTGGCCCCTGAGCGACCCCTTGCCTCTCCACCGAGCACGAAGCTTGGCCATTCGTGCCTCTCTTCATATGACTTCTGCATACGTCAGTGACTGATTGCTGCATTTATAGATGTTCTCCTGGAGCTGGAACCATGGTGAGCCAACATTTCTAAACCACAAGTCCTGGATCTTTCCCTGCTCTGCTTGTCTGTGTCTAATAACCTGGAGATGAGCCGAAGAGATGTTCTGGCTGAGTGGAGGGGGGCTGGGGACAGGGCCGTGACAAAAGCTGGTTTATGTTTCAGAAAAGCTCTCTGCCACTCTGTGCATAGAAGATGGGCCATATGAGGCTCAGAAAACATGTCTTGGAAATGGCTTGGAAACTTGCCTCCCAGCACTTAGGACAGGGCCAGATACATGCTGCTTTAATTTATTAACAAACACAATGCCCATCTTGGCAAGGTCACCTCTCGGCATGGAAAACAGTGCATTGATGACACATTAAATTTTTTTTTAATGTTTATTATTATGTTTTTTTGAGAGAGAAAGAGAGAGAGACAGAGTGAAAACAGGGGAGGGGCAGAGAGAGAGAGAAAGAGAGAGAGAGAAAGACACAGAATCCAAAGCAGGCTCCAGGCTCTAAGCTGTCAGCACAGAACCCGATGCGGGGCTCAAACTCACAAATCGTGAGATCATGACCTGAGCGGAAGTCCAACGCGTAACCGACTGAGCCACCCAGGAACCCCGCATTGATGACACGTTAACATGTGGTGCAGGACCCACACCTCCTTCACCCTGTGGGAGCAGTGGTGGTAACAGGACAAGGAGGGTCCATGACAAGAAGGTTCCACGGTGACATTTCATTACCGTTAGAGATGGTACTTCTGTTGTCTACACTTTCAGGACGGGAGCTAAGAGTAACAGGAGAGGCAGAAAAACACTAACCACTTCCTGGGACACCAACTTATGTATTAGCCTTTCCTAGTGGGAGCAACTCTGGGCTCTTGCCTCTAACGCAGTCCCCAAGTCCTTCTGATGAGACGATACTTTTATTTCCTCAAAGTCTTACACTCAGCGACGGGACAGTGGTCCAGGAAGACGAGGTGGGCACAGGTTGCACGGGGACTGACAGGCTTATTGAGAATTGAGAGTTTTGGGGGCGCCTGGGTGGCGCAGTCGGTTAAGCGTCCGACTTCAGCCAGGTCACGATCTCGCGGTCCGTGAGTTCGAGCCCCACGTCGGGCTCTGGGCTGATGGCTCAGAGCCTGGAGCCTGTTTCCGATTCTGTGTCTCCCTCTCTCTCTGCCCCTCCCCCGTTCATGCTCTGTCCCTCTCTGTCCCAAAAATAAATAAACGTTGAGAATTGAGAGTTTTGGAAGGGATGCAGAAAAGACACATCATGAAGGTGCCCACGGAGAGCTCCATAGATGTTGGAGAACAAAGGGTAGTCTCACGTGGCTCCTTGAAAGTGACAATCTGCTGGCTGGAAATCACTGGTTTGGGGGCAGCCTTATTAATCCAGTTGTGGTTCATCCTGTTGTTTTACCTGAAATTTCCACACACACGTCTGCAGGGTTGAAGTTACAGTTCTCCCTTATTATATGAGTGTTGGAAAGGGCTGCGTCACCGCTGTGTTTGTTCAAAGGGGCCATCTTCACATTAAGAGATGGCCCAACACTCTTCTCAGGATTACCTAAATTTTTGCATTTTAGATTCCAGTAAGAGCATTAGTGGTCATCCAGAGGGTAACAGCAGCTCACCTGCATTGAGTACTATGTATCAGACTATCCTAAATAGCACGCTTTATCTCATGCAATCTTCACGACGCCGCCACTCTGTGGTGGGAGCTACAGTGGTTTCCCTTCACAAGTGAAGAAACAGAAGCTTTAAAGAGCTAAATAACTCAAGGACACATGGTCGTTAAACAGTAGAGTGAGGATTTCAATCCACGCAGATCTGCTGAAACCTGTGCTGAGTTCTCAATAAATACAGAGTTCCTATCACGTTCAAAACACTGCGTCCAACGAGGACAAATCCCTGTCCTCGGGGACTCTCCTTGCATCCAAGGGAGAGAAGACATCACGAGTCAAATGAAACTAGAACACAATATGTGAACATAAGAGATGAGTAGGGTGTGGTCAAGATGTCAGACAGCAGAGCCATGGAAACTGGGATAGCTCCGGGAGAGACCCAAGGAGGAGGGAAGGGAGACCGAGGAGGCCTGGGAACCAGAGTTTCAGAAGATGAGGCAAGGCACTGGAGCAAAAGAGATGGCCAAAAGGTGTGGGCATGGGATGTGCTTGGTGGGTTTGGGTGACAGCAAGTGGGGCAGGTTGACCAGAGAGAAGTTCTTGGGGGAGCCACAGGGAAGAAGAACTTTGGATTGGAAAATGTGAGAGATTGGGGGGAAAGATGAAGAGTTTGCATTTCATTCTGTGATTAAGGGGGACTAGTGAAGTTTTCTGAGTGTTAGAATTATATATTATTTTAGGAGGATTTACTGGCAGGGGCACCAGGGTGGCTCAGTCAGTTAAGTGTCCAACTCTTGATTTTGGCTCATGTTGTGATCTCACAGTCGGGTTATGAGATCAAGCCCCACATTGGGCTCTGCACTGACAGCACAGATCCTGCTTGAGATTCTCTCTCTCCTCTCTCTGCCCCTCCCCTGCCAAAATAAACAAATAAACATAAAAAAAAAATTAAAGGAAGTGTTACTGCCAGAAATGTGCCAGTGGATTGTAGGCAAAGACCCTTGGAAACGAGCCAGGGGGCTGCTGAAAGAGAGCGGACAGAACTCAGAATTCCAGGGTCCTATGATTTCAGAGTTGATGGGGGCTGTGATGGCCACTACCTGTCCAAGAGGGGGGCGGGGTGATTGCTCAGATTGCTGTAGCTAAATCATTCCCAATGACAAGTGTCTAGACTAACCGCAGACCTGGAACTTTGTGCATAGGAAATTTACAACTAATTAATGTACTTCTATTCCTCTCCCCAATTTAATTATTTCAAGGATTTTAAACAAGTATTGCCTCTTTTGACCTCACCGGCACATAAGTCCATTTTTATAAAAGCAAATCCTCTAATTGAAACAGCTGCTTATGATCTCAGAAGAAAGGCTCTCGATGTACCTGCCCTACATCTATCAACCACAGGATTCTGAAACTCTTTGCTCCTGACTCAATACAAGTGGGGCCAAGGGCTGCCATCATTCATAATTTTTCAAGACCGTGACTCTTCTCGACAATCTGATCATCATCTTAGGGGACTGCCCATCCCCTGAAGTCCCTTACGAGCCCAGATTAGAAACCTGAAGAATTGAGAAACAGAGATGAATTAAATAGAAAATATTTTTTTATTTTTATTATTTTTTTTTAGAAAGGAAGAAGTGAGCTATCATCCAAAAACAAGAAAACTTAAACGAAGGGAAAGAATTTTTTAGAGACTGTTTTTTGTTTTGTTTTGTTTTGTTTTGTTTTTTTGTTTGTTTGTTTTTAGGAATTAGTTTCTTCTTTTCCTTAAAATGCAGTTCGGGTATCCTGGACCCCTCCCTGCCCCTCAGGGTTATCACGAGCTGCTCGACCTTTGTTTGTAGATCCCTCACCACCTGTGTCTCCAGTCACTTGAACAGCAAAGCCTGGAATGTGGTCCAGCCGGGGGTTGCTAATGAGCTTCAGTGGGCAGAGGCCAAAGTTCTTTTTAGCCACTGGGAAGGGAGAGCAAAGGCAGGGAAAACTGTCGTGAGGGAAAGCCTTTTTTTGGCTGGACTCCTGTGTGCACTACGCCCAGCCTCCTGCCCCAGAAGCACTCCAGTCTACAAAGACAGGGCTCAGAAAGCTATCATCCAGCGACTGATGAACAGCAGCAAATTCCAGCTTCTAACAGACCTCTCAGCCCTGGGGGCATTCGTCCAGATTCCTCTGGATTTTCTCAGAGCTCAAGCAGCTGGGGAGGGATGTGAGGTCCAGGCTGGCAGTCATAGATCAAAGGACGCCAGGGTTACAGAAAGGGCTAAACCCAGCCCCTTACATGACGGCTGGAGGTGATTTTTCCAAGGTCCCACAGCTGGAAAACAGGATGGGGGGCCCAGGGCTCTCCCCCACTTTCTCCCATATTTTTCACAGAGCTGTTGGCAAGATGGCTGATGTGGTCTAGGTAGAAATGCTCATAAATTGTAAAGGGTAGATACACATGATCTCTTATATGTGTGTGCGCATGTGTGCATTCTGGACAGGAGGCTCTACTAAATGATGAACACGCAGAGTGAGGATAAGGCCTCTGATTCTGAACATAGACTTAGGGTTAAACCCCCAAGCTCCACTATCCACTCAACTGCTTAATTTTTACTTCGTTTCTCTGAACCACACTTTTGCCACCTCCAAAATGGGAGTAACGATTGTGTCTACCTCCTGTGGTTGTTGTTTGGCTCAGGCTTGGCAAGCAGGCAATTCTTAGTAAATTCTGTCACGCAGATGAAATGATGTACTACTCTACTTGCTTGAAATATCCTTCGATGTTACATTCAGTTCCCAGAAAGCTTGTTTCCACCTCAGCTCATGCCTGGCACAGAAGAGCGGTCAATGGTTGTCTGTTGAGTCCGTGCACAGACGAAACCCTTGGTTTTCTTTATCATTTTTAGCCAATGAGTAAAGCCAGGGGTGGGGTAGTTGGGTGCTGACAGCCCGGAGTACAAAGCGTGGGCGCCGGCAGGCTGTAAGTGAACTTACAGGAGGAAGTAAATAAATCTTAAACTTCAGGGTCTCTGGTGTCAGACAGAGGGACACTTGGAAAGCATTCCTGTGCAACCGTTCCTGGGAAGAGGTTTCTAAAGAATAGGAACCGCCTCTCCAAGCATCCAAGAATGGTTGTGATTTCTTTTTTCATCCTAATGTGTATGCACTTTTATACCTAATTATATGTTCATAATTTCATATTTTTTTCTTAAAGAGTGCCCCCCAAATAGTACAAGTTGTAGACACAACCACACCTGGGTCTCCCCCTATATGTTTCTCCCGGGAAAATAAGCTAGCTGGGATCATCTTTCTCCTTCAGAGAGTAAATGTTCACGTCCAGAGCTGGCCTCTGACAGTAAATCTACCCAATATAAATTGAGTTTTGTGGTCTTTGTTTTCTTGTAGGGGCAGACAAGGCCATGAAAGGCACAGATGTGATAGTGTAAAGGAAAAATTATCCTAAATGTGGACTTGAACAAAATTTTTGGTGAGATGAAGTTCAGAACCTGGTTGTGGGAAGAAATTAGCATTTCTGATAAAACGCTTAACCTATTTTCTGGAAACTATAATGGGATTCAGACTTGCTCTGAGAAAACTAACCACCCGCTCACCCACCCACCCAGCTGACTGTCAGTTAAATGTCTAGTGACCTTCAACTGAACATCCTTTTGTATCAAGTCAAACGATGATTACATATTCTCTCTTCCTCTAGTTTCTTCCTCTCTTCCCCCTAGTTTTCTTGCCAAGAGGGAATCTTTGGATTGGTCAACTGGAGGCTATGTCTCTTGTAGCAAGATTATAGCAAATCTTTGACCGATCTCATAACCAGACTGACACTCTTCCCCACTGCTGTTTGTCATCCTTTGAGCTACCTTGACAACCCTCATCCTCTATGGATATTCCTTTGGGACTTTCCGTCTACATTTCATCTTGTTAAATGTCTCTCTGGAGCTGTCTTCTCTCCCCAGCTGAATACCAAGCTTTTTTTTTTTTTTTTTTTTTTTTTTTTCTTTTTTAAACACAGATACAACATCTTGTTCACTTCTTTCACCTTTCTGTCTTTTCCCTGCCTCGCTCTCTGTCTGCTGATTCCCCCCAGGGTCCAGCACGGGGATGACGTATAACTAGGAACTCAATATATGTTGTACCAGGGACTGGTTGTTTCCTGGGAGATGCTGGGAAGTGAGCCATGTTGCGTCCCAGGTCACTTTGGTCTGGTGAAGGTAACACACCTGCCAGACTTGGGGTCCCTCCATCATGAACTGGAGCCAAAAGCCAGAGCCACAAACCCAGGGCCTGGAGCATAGGATTGGAGGACAGCATCAGCTTTTTGGATTGGTGGCTTTGAGTGTGGTTCGCAAACTTATAGCAGACAATGCTTCTCTATTTCCTACAATTTGTTACCCCAAGCCTTTATTTGTGTGTGTGTATTGAGTAATATTTGAAATTTCACAGTTATGGGCTTGGTTCAAGAAGAAATGGGCACATCACACACACATGGCCCTCAAAGTCATCCTTTGACCTACTATTGAATTAGCTCTTAATGATTGATCAAAGGGTCTGGCTGGGCTCAGGTGCAGACTTTCCCACTCTCTTTACGTGTGACCTCAGTGAGCCATTTAATCTCTCTGAGCCTTATTTGCCCATTTGTAAAATGTAGGCTCACCAATACTCAGTAATGAAATGGACCCTTTTAAATTTTGGTTTCTCCAATTGCAAAATGAAAATGATAATAGAATAAATGGGTTGCATAACTGCCCGGCATTTTGCACTTTTTAAAGTTCTCAAGTGTGTAGTGAGGTGCTTTGGGAGTGCATGTCAAAATTTTGGAACCCTCTTGGCTTGAAACAGACAAAAGGGTTATTCTAAGGCTACTGGCATTTTGCTGCCTTTAACCCAAGAGTGGAAAGTGGCCTTTAGGGCAGAGCCTTTGTTCTGAAGAAATAGCTTGGATGAGTACTCTTTTTGTTTGTGAATGTAAGTCACATAGCTGTTTCCTTCCTCCTTCCTTCCTTCCTTCCTTCCTTCCTTCCTTCCTTTCAAGACTTTGAAGTTTGTGAAGTAATCCAAATGCAAAAAGTTTAGCCTGGGATATTAATATTTTTAATCATATAAAATTAAACATAGTAAGGATGGCTATAAGGACAGAATACAGCTTTAGAAAAGTATAAATTTGTTTTTCACCCTCCACTCTTTCTTTCCAGCAGAGTTGTGCTAAATTTGAGGCAGTTAGCAGAATAAAACTAAGAATACTCACCCCAAGATTGTTGTAAAATGCTTGTTTAAACAATGCATTCTGTGTTGTAAAGTTCTGGTTATTATTAACAAAGTGAGGCAGGGTGTCCCTCGTCCCATTCCAGCCTGTGGCCCTGGAGATCGGGGACCCCCAGGGCTCGCCAGTCGTGGGGTACAGTGGGATGGGATAGGGGGAGGGTGCTGAGGCTGCGGAACAAGGCCTCAAAGCCCAGGCAGGGTGAGGAGCCTGGCCTGAAGTTTTCAGAGGCCCCAGTGCTGGGTGGGCCAATCAGTGCCCCTCTGGTCACTCTTTTTGGCACTTACGGGCCATAGCCCAAGTCTGTTTAGTCCAGTGTCTGGCCCTCAGACATTGAGTTCCCTTACCTCGCTTTCTTTGTCTTTCTTCTGGTCCCAATTCCTATGATTTTAGGGCCTTCAATGCAAAAGCGTTCATTAAACCCTTTTCTATCTGTCGTGGAGCTGGTTGGTTTATCAGGCTGAACCCAAAATGCGGAAGACAAGACTGTCTCTCTTCCCCAGAGGGCGGGGAGGGCTTCATAGCGCAGGACCGCTCGTGGGTGGTGGGTGGTCAGGATCACCTCTCTTCTGTCTCACCTCACCCCACGCAGCAGCGTATTAACATAGTCCTTTCAAACACATACACGCAGAGCTCTCCCCAGAAGGGATTCTTCTCTCTCTGTCTCATGGCAATAGAACAAACTTGTGAAGAATGTGGCAGACAGAGCAGATGTAGAAGACCCCTCCCACTTTTAGCACACAGAAATGCTCAGTAAAACATTTTTTTAATTTATTTA
Source organism: Prionailurus viverrinus (assembly GCF_022837055.1). Taxonomy (NCBI): domain Eukaryota; kingdom Metazoa; phylum Chordata; class Mammalia; order Carnivora; family Felidae; genus Prionailurus; species Prionailurus viverrinus. The sequence goes on along the minus strand of NC_062577.1, from coordinate 57,323,260 downwards.
AATACGTAGCTGAGCTATGTATTCTGAAAAGCTATATCTTAAAGGAAGAGAAGAAAATTCTTAGGTGTCAGAAAAAAAAAGAGGACCGGAAAACTTGAGCAGTAGATGGGAGCTAATGCGAGAGTAGTTGGGTTGGGGGCACCTGGGTGGCTCAGTCGGTTAAGCAGACGACTTTTGGTTTTGGCTCAGGTCATGATCTCAAGGTTTGTGAGTTTGACCCCCACTTTGGGCTCTTTGCTGACAGTGCGAAGCCTGATTGGGATTCTCTATCTCTCTTTCTCCCTCTCTCTTTCTCTCTGCTTCCCTCTCTCTCTCAAAATAAATAAGCTTAAAAAAAATTGAATAGTTGGGGTTGGGAAGATGGGGGAGGGCAGAGGGGAGAAGACCCAGATAAAAGCTTTCAGGACCAGGTGAGGATTTTATTGCCTACCTGGAAATAGGAAATGAGACCTCAGGCTGGTGCAAGTTGGGGAGTCGAAAGGGAAGCTCCTGCAATCGAACTAGGAGCCTCCAAGGCCGTCCCTTCCTTGAAGGGCACATCTGTTTGAGACTCTCCACAGAAACAACGTCACCTTAGAGAAACCACAATTCTAAGTAGGAATCAGGCTAGAATATCCAGTCGCAATTACCTGGGTAGTACAGATTGCCAGTTTGCCAATTTCAGAAATGGAAATGATCACTGGTCCAACCAATAAACACATCAGGGCCCAGGCAGAGGCCACCGAGGAAACTTCTAGCGAGGAATCCATAATCCTGGACATGTGAGAATCTGAAAGAAATAATCTGTGCTGCTGGTAAGTTTAAAATTTAAAAAAAAAGGGGCGCCTGGGTGGCTCAGTCGGTTAAGCCTCCGACTTCAGCCCGGGTCACGATCTCGCAGTCCCTGAGTTCGAGCCCCGCGTCAGGCTCTGGGCTGATGGCTCAGAGCCTGGAGCCTGCTTCCAATTCTGTGTCTCCCTCTCTCTCTGCCCCTCCCCCGTTCATGCTCTGTCTCTCTCTCTGTCTCAAAAATAAATAAACGTTAAAAAAAAAAACTTAAAAAAAAATAAAATTAAAAAAAATAAAATTAAAAAAAAAAATCAGAGGCCACATCCAGAAACAACTTTCATGAGGAAAAGGTGTTCAAAGGTGTTTAATACCCTAAAAATTGGAGAAGATCGAATAATGTTAAAAAGACTGTAAAATATGAATCTTTAAGATTACAACAATTCTGACTATTTTATGCCAAGCACTTTCCATGTGGCACCCGTCCCCCCATCTATGGAGTTAAAGACTAATAGTATCCACATTGTAGAGAGGAGAAAACTAAGGCACACATTGGTCAGCTAAGGCCAAGCAGTTAGGGAGTGACGGAGCCAGATTTGAAACAGCAGACCCATGAAACGATTCACCTCCTAACCACTACGACAGAGGCTGAAGCTGTCCAGTCGAATCCGTGGCCGCCTATCTCCAGCGTGATGGACTTAGAGCCGGGCATATGGCCCCCCCCCCCCAATACCCTACACTTCTCAGCCTCTCGCTTCATTAGGTGTGGCCACGTGGCCTACTCAGTTCTCTCCAGTAGAATGTGAGCAGAAGTGGGTGCAGCTTCCTGCTGGGACCTGATGATGGCAGGGATTTCTCCTCCCTGCCTCCTTCCCTTTCACATGTCTGCACCTCGGATGTGGTGGCCCAGCTTCAACCACACACAAGAGGACAATGCCCTAGGAATGACCGAAAGGGAGTTAGGAGGCATCTTGGTTCTTCAATGACTGTATGTAAGGATCAGAACTACCCACCGACCTAGATGACCGCCTGAAAGACAAGTCGCTTTCTATTTCCCCTTCAGCTTCAGAATTAATGTTTGTCTGTGTTACTGCTTTAGTCCCTCCTTCAAAAACTAGTTGTGTTGGTTGATGATCAATTCTAGATCAATTACTCGGCAGGCAGCTGTCCTCTGCACACAAGGTGAGTACCTACCATACTCAGCTGCCGGAAAAAATAGGAACCGTAAGACGAGACAGAAGTAGTCAGAATGAAACAGAATAGGTGGGTTTGAAAAGGAGCCAAACAGAATTTTTAGAAACAAAAACCATAGTGACAAATTCTTATACCAAAAGTTTTTTGGAGGAGTTTGCCTCTGAAGCACGTGTTGAGTAGGTAGATCATGATGAGCCAACAGCAAGGAGAAGGAGTTTGTGTGGCTCTTGAAGGAACCTAAGAAGAGACATGAGGGAGGCCAGTGCTTGGGGTTTGTCTCTGTTCCTATGGAAGGCCATTTGCCTTGTCTGCTCTCTGGTGGGAGTTAGCAATCCACCTCAAACTTGACTGACTCCTCTTCCTGATTCAGCTAAGTCTTTGTCCCCAATCTCTGCATGGCCCAGGTATGGGAGCCCATGGACGCATCCTGAGTGCTATTGCTCTCAACAAAGGCACTTCTCCTCTGCTCCAAATATCCCACATTTCCGCTTTCATGGGCAGGACTGCTCCTAAAGAAAAGGCAGAAATGGCTTAGGGAGGCTGTGCTTCTGTCCAATTTGAAATGTCCTTTTCAACTCCATGGTGCCACTGTCGACTTTTATGGACCACGTCAGGGCGTCCCCTGGCAATGGTGAGGATTTGCAGGGATGTCTCCATCATGAACTAAATGTTTATGTGACCCTCATTAAGATCCTAAGCCCACAATGTGATGGTATTAGGAGGCGGTGCCTTTGGGAGGTAATTAGGCCACAGGGGTAGAGCCCTTATGAATGAGATTAGTGCCCCTATAAGAAAAGACCCAAGAGAACTTGCTTTGTCTCTTTCTCTCTGTTCTCTGCCATGAGAGGATACAGCAAGAAGATGGCCATCTCAAATCAGGAAGTGGGCTCCCACTAGACACTGGATCTGCTGGTGCCTTGTTCTTGGACTTCCAGCTTCCAGAACTATGAGAAGTAAATGTTTATTGTTTAAGCTGCCCAGTCTGTAATATGCTGTTATAGCAGCCCAAACTAAGATGCTCTCACCTTTCATTCTTGGCCTGTTGGGTCTGTCCATGCTTCTACTTCATAGCCTTCATCTGAAGGACCTTCTGGAATCATTGTGCCAGGCTTTCCTGGCAGACCCAAAGCTATACAGGAATCTGGGCCTAGGGGGCTAAGAGGGTGAGCACTTGGCCTCATTTGCTCAGGACTAGGAGGTTTCCCTGAGGCTCTAGACTTTCAGTGCTGAAACTGGGGAAGTTCTAGAGAATCAGGATGGTAAGTCTCCCTACTAACAGGACATGTGCAGGACCACAAGGCCCCCGCTCCAAGAAATGGCTCAGGGGAGTTGAGGAACTTGTTTGGGGGTTATAATCAGTGGAGCAAAAAAAGATCACCAGGCTAGACTGAGTTTTCTTTGGATCTCATACTTCTCCGAATATAGAGCTGAGGGTAGAGGAAGCTGCCCAGGTCTCCTATCATGGCTGTAACAATGATTACCAACACTGCTGGCTCTCTCAGTCATCCTCTCTGCTCCCGCCTCCAGAAAAATCCCAGAAGTCTAGTCTCTTAAGTGACCATGTGATCTATGGATACCCAAGGTGAGGCTAATGACTCATTTAACATCTGGCAGTGTTGGAGACAATGAAATTCTAGCAGTCAGGGAGTCTAGGCTGTCCCTTCGAGGGGAACGGCCTGCGACTTGACCCGTTTCACCTGGTTTGGCCAAGTGTTTGCTAGATGGATCAGCTAATTTCCTCTCTGGGATCTGACTCCGTGCTTTGCCTGGGAGAGACGTCTGCCCCACATGGCTGCACACCCATTCATGCTGTTCTTTCCCGATTTGTTCAGAGGCATGGAATGGGAATCCATCGGTGGTCAGAAGAGCCATGCGCATCCTGCCATTGTGTGTTGGAGTTACCTTGTACTGGCTCCGAAGAACCAGCTGCCCAATTTTCAGGAAACTAGACAACCTGCTACTGGCAATTAAATGAACTCAGCAATTAGGAAAATTACAATTAAATTATGTTAAAACAAAGACAGAAATGCATAAAACTCATTTCCTAATTATTTTCCTATTGTCTATGTCCCCATGTATATGGTAGAAACGGTCTATAACAGGGCGCCACTGGGGTATCTCTCCACACCTGCTCAGTGGCATCAAGGTAGCTCACACCAACAAATGCCCCCAAACCAGCCTCCTGCCCTCTGAGAACCACTTGTGAAACATCCACCTGCACACTGCTGTGTATTTTCACTTATCGAGGACCTACTATGTGCCAGGCATAGTTCCAAGAGCTTTGTAAATATCTACCACTCACCCAGCCAGCACTGAGGCATTGCACACAGTATACCAAGTATTATTAGTGTTCATCATTAGCTAATGTTTATTGAGTACTTACTGTGTGCCTGGTACTCCCCTAAGCACTTTTTAGGAATTAGCTGCTTATTCCTTGGATGACCCTTTGAGGGAGGTTCTACAATTATCCATTTTACATATCCCTGAGGCACTGAGAAGTGAAATGATTTGCCCAGGTCCACACAGCTAGTGGTTTGCAGATCTGTAGCAGAACCCAACAATCTCACTCTGGAGCCCTTGCTCGTTAAGAGCTCTCCTGCTTCTCATTGTCTCTCAGCACCATGGATGCAACTGTGAACAAGCAAAGTTCCTGCCTTCGTGGGGCTTATATTCCGGTGGATAGAGAGAAGACGTTAAACAACAAATGTGTAAATATGCTGATGTCAGACGGCTGTCAGTGCCATGGATCAAAATAAAGCCGGGTGAGAGTCACAGAAAACACTACAATAAGGAGGGTACATTACTTCATTTGTCTTTTTTTTTTTTAGTTTTTTTTTAGAGAGATGCCACGTAAGTAGGGGAGATGCCAAGTAAGAGGGAGAGGGAGAGAGAACCTCAAGAAGGCTCCACGCTGTCAGCACAGAGCCTGACGCTGGGCTTGATCTCACGAGTGTGAGGTCATGACCTGAGCTGAAATCAGGAGCTGGGCACTTAACCGACCTAGCCACCCAGGTGCCCTGATCTTATTTTTAATCTCATACTGTCCCCATTTTCCAGATGAGGAAACCGAGGCTCAGCTAAGTTAAAACCATACCTGAGGATACAGAGCTAACCAATGGTAGAGCTGGGATTCACACCTACCAGAGCCTGGTTCCCCGAGTCTGTGCATAGTTCCTTTACATGCCTGTCTTCCTCTGCTTCTTCAAGCTCGCGGGTTACCAGGCCCTTGTTCCAAGCTTCAATTTCCTCTGCAGACTCAGCCCAGCAGCAATCTGCCCTGTGTCCACCCTCCTTTGTTTCTCTGTCCCCCAAAGCCACGTGAAAGGGTAAACAAGTTCCAGCTCACAGTGATGCTGCAAGCTGGCAGGCCTGGGGACCCCTGAGAAGCCAGCATGAGCGAATGTACCATCTGTAGCATGGAACCCGCCACACTGCCTTTCTCCACGTCGGTCACCAAGGGGGCTTTGTCTGTGAAAACAGACTTATTGTGGCTAATATAGGTCGCAGGTGGGAAAGGCCAGGGACTGACAAAGAGTTTAACTGGATTCCATTAGCACTCAAAACAAGCTCAGAGGATAGGCATGGCAGGGGCTTCTGAGATCCGCTCTTTGAAGCACCCGCATTGTCCCACTGGAAATACTGTATTTAATGTCAACTTGGTTTGACCTTTAGTTTTGGTGGCATTTACTAATTCTATGAAAGCAGCCATTTCTCACTTCCCCTGAAGCTTAACAGAAAAAAATCAGACCATTAGTTAAACCCAGCCCAGCCTATGCTGAGGGAAAGTCTCTAAAATGTTTCCCCCACAACCTGAAAAAAAGAAACAGGGTAACCTCCATTATTTTGGTTCATTTAAATTTTTGACACCAGGGGAATCAAAAGAAAGTGGTGTTTTAATCATAGTTCAAAGCATCAGTTTGACATCTGTGGGAAGCCGGGAGAAGCCAGATCTCTCAAAGTGGGCCTGATTCTCGGGTGGAAGAAAGCTCTCGTGTCACAAATATTTCAGGGTCCCTGATCACTCGGTGATGAAGAGCTACATGGTGTATTAGCTTTTCATTGCCGTCATAACAAATTATCACAGCCTTCGCAGCTTAAAATAACACCCATTTGTTATCTCACGGTTTGGGCAGAAGTCCAAGTGGGTACAGTCCACTGACGGGCTCACAGTGCCAAAACCAAGGTGCTGGCCAGGTGGGGCTCTGATCCGGAGGCTCTGGGGGAGAATCTGCTTCTAGGCTCATTCAGAATTAAGTTCCTTGTAGCAGTAGGACTGAAGTCCCAGTGTCCTTGCTGGCTCTTAGATGGAGGTTGTTTTCACTTCTGGAGACACCTGCATTGCCTGGCCCGTGACATATGCACGCCTATGTTCATTGCACCATTATTCACAATAGGTAAGGCGTCGAAAAAAACAGAGTGTCCATCCACGCATGAACGGATAAAATGGGACTCTACGCATGTCATTATGCATGCATACATATGTTATAAGGCAGACAGAGAAAGGCAAATACTGCTGTGTTCTCACATGGGAATTTTTAAAAGTTGAACCCATAGAAATAGAGGCTAAAGGAGTGGTTACCAGGGGCTGGAGATGGGGGAAATGTTGGTTGAAGGGTCCAAACTTCCAGTGGGAAGATGGATGAGTGGGATCCAGGAACCTAACGCACAGAATAGTGATTATGATTATAGTCAACTGTGCTGTATTATACTCTTGAAAGTTGCTAGGAGAATAGGTCCTAAATCTCTCTCCCACAAAGAAGAGATGGTAATTATGTGACATGAGGGAGGTGTTAACGAACTCTACAGCGGTAATCATTTTATAACACGTAAGTGTATCAAGTCAATATTTTGTACATCTTAAATGTACACAATGCTATATGTCAGATATATCTCAGTAAACCTGGGGGTGGAAAGAACCCAAAGTTGCCCAGAAGTATGGATGCTAAGACTTGAACTATTAATTCATGTGTGCTCTAGGCATTTCTAGAAAAGATTAACTTGTTAGCAACTGTATTTTTTTTCCTTTCTAGCACTGATTTAGGTCATATCCTCTGATAATATCTCTTGTCCTTCTGAAAAAAGCTGGGGGGAGGGAAAGCCAGCAATGGCAGGTGGAGAGTCTTTCTCCCATTTGGAATTTCTTTGCCCTTTCAGCCACATCTCTCCTGTTTCCAGCTAGAGAAAGTTTCCTGTTTTTAAGTGCTCATGTGATTAGACTGGGTCCACCTGGGTAATCCAGGCTAACCTCCCTATCTTTTTTTTTAAACACTTGTATTTATTTATTTATTATTTAGATTCAAGCTAGTTAACAAACACTGTAGCATTGGTTTCAGGAGTAGAATTTAATGATTCAGCACTTACATATGACACCCAGTGCTCATCCAACAAGTGCCCTCCTTAATCCCCTCCCCCATTTAGCCCATCCCCCCCACCCACCTCTCTTCCAGTAACCCTCAGTTTGTTCTCTATATTTAAGAGTCTCTTATGGTTTGCCTTCCTCTCTGTTTCTGTCTTATTGTATTTTCCCTTCCCTTCCCCTATGTTCATCTGTTGTGTTTCTTAAATCCCTCTTAAATCTTAAATTCCCCATATGAGTGAAATCATATGATATTTGCCTTTCTCTGAGTGACTTAATTCCCTTAGCATAATACATTCTAGTTCCATCCACGTTGTTGCAAATGGCAAGATTTCATTCTTTTTGATCACCGAGTAGTATTCCATTGTATATATATGTGGCATCTATCTATCTATCTATCTATCTCACATATTCTTTTTCCGTTCATCAGTCAATGGACATTTAGGCTCTTTCCATAATTTGGCTATTGTTGATAGTGTTGCTATAAACATTGGGGTGCATGTGCCTCTTTGAATCAGCATTTTTGTATCCTTTGGATAAATACCTACTAGTGCAATTGCTGGGTCATAGGGAAGCTCTATTTTTCACTTTTTGAGAAACTTCCATATTGTTCTCCAGAGTGGCTGCACCAGTTTGCATTCCCACCAAAAGTGTAAAAGTGTTCCTCTTTCTCCACATCCTCACCAACATCTATTGTTTTGCTGAGTTGTTCATTTTAGCCATTCCAACAGGTGTGAGGTGGTATCTCATTGTGGTTTTGACTTGTTATTTTCCTGATGATAAGTGATGTTGAGCATCTTTTCGTGTGTCTATTAGCCATCTGGATGTCTTCTTTGGAAAAGTATCTATTCATGTCCTCTGCCCATTTCTATACATCGATAATGAAGCAGCAGAAAGATAAATCAAGGAATTGATCACATTTACAATTGCACCAAAAACCATGAGATACCTATAAATAAACCTTACCAAAGAGGTAAAAGATCTGTATGCTGAAAATTGTAGAACACTTATGAAAGAAATTGAAGAAGACCCAAAGAAATGGAAAAACATCCATACTCATGGATAGGAAGAACAAATATTGTTAAAATGTCGATACTACCCAAAGCAATCTACACTTTCAGTGCAATTCCTATCAAGATGATACCAGCATTCTTCACAGAACTAGAACAAACAATCCTAAAACTTGTATGGAATCAGAAAAGATTCCCAATAGCCAAAGTAATGCCAAAAAAGAAAACCAAGGCTGGAGGCATCACAATTCCAGACTTCAAGATGTATTACAAAGCTGTAATCATCAAGACAGTAGGGTACTGGTACAAAAACAGACACATAGATCAATGGAACAGAATAGAGAACCCAGAAATGGGCTCACAACTATATGGTCAACTAATCTTCAACAAGGCGGGAAAGACTGTGTAATGGAAAAAAGACAGTCTCTTCAACAAAAATGGTGTGGGAAAACTGGACAGCAACATACAGAAGAATGAAACTGGACCACTTTCTTACACCACACATGCAAACGCGCGCGCGCACACACACACACACACACACACACTCAAAATGGATAAAAGACCTACATATGAGATAGGAAACCATCCAATCCTAGAGGAATACAGGCAGCAACCTCTGTGACCTTGGCCACAGCAGCTTCTTACTAGACATGTCTCCAGAGGCAAGGGAAACAAAAGCAAAAATGAACTACTGGGACCTCATCAGATAAAAAGCTTCTGCACAGCGAAGGAAACAATCATGAAAACTAAAAGGCAACTGACAGAATGGGAGAAGATACATGCAAATGAAATATCAGATAATGGGTTAGTATCCAAAATCTATAAAGAACTTCTCAAACTCAACACCCCCCCCCCCAAAAAAAAAACCCAAATAATCCAGTGAAGAAATGAGCAGATGACATAAATGGACACTTTTCCAAAGAAGACATCCAGATGGCTAACAGACGCATGAAAAGATCCTCCCCATCTTAAGATTTGTAACCTTAATGACATCTGCAAAGTCCCTTTTGCCATGTGTTATAACATATTCTCAGGTTCTGGGGATTAGGATGTGGACATTCTGTCTATCATACTTGGCATCCCCTCTACCCCTGTGGGGCTCAGATACCTGGCTCACAGGATTCTGGAAGGAACACTGTGAAGGTGCTTTGGAAGCTGGAAGTACCAGGCAGCTGTGAGGAATGAGACCTATTTTTGAGGTGAGGATAAACAGATGGGTGGTTAGAAATCAAGACCAACAATTTGTGTGAAATAGGGCATTTCCAGTTGTGATTTTCTGCCTCTTAATATTAGGATCACTCCTGTAAGGACATCCATCCATTTTCATAAGAATTTATTGAGCGCTTACTACGTGCCTGGCACTATTCTAAGTACTGAGAAAACATTGGTACAGAACAGACAAAACCCCTGCTCTTGTAAAGCTCACATTCCAAAATTGGGAAGCACAAAAGAAACTCAGTAACTAAGGTATACTGTATATTAGAAGGTAAAAAGAATCATAAAGGAAAAGAAAGTAGGGAAGGGGGTAGGGAGTGGCCTCGCAAGGGTGGGGGCAGGTTGCAGCTTTCAATCGGGGTGGTCACGTAGGGCTTCACTGGGAAGATGATGTTTGAACAGAGACCTGAAGACAGGTAGGAACGTAGAACACAGCTGTCTGTGTGTGCATAGGCAGCTCTGATATTTCTCAGCCCTGAGACAGAATGAGTTCTCCACAGGAGTAAATGTTGATACAGAATAGAAGACAGCAGAGACAGGAGTCCGGAGGCATGCCACAGTCCAGGTCGAGGAGAGGAGCAGGAAGCAGCCAGGAATGCGATGGCGAACAGCTGGTGAAGCAGGGGGGTGGGGGGGGGGGAGACACAGTCAGGAGAGGGTAATGTTCTAAGAAAGTGTTTTTAGGTGAAGGACTTGTTCATTCGTATCAAAGACTGCTCATGGGCGAAGAAGTTGAAAGTGGATAGCTGAACATTGGATTTGACAATTTGTATGCCGCTGGTTTCTGTGCTGTGGGGACAACATCCTGACTGGAGAATCTCAACAGACAGTGGGAAAAGAGGATTTGGAGACGGCACTCAACATGGACCCCTTGGGAGTTCGGAAGAAGGAAGGAAATACCTAGGGGGTGGGCATATGTGGTCAAGAGATTTTTTTTAAGATCAGACAGCATGTTTGGATGAGGGCTGGCGAGAATAAGGAAGCAGAGAGGAAAACCTAGATGGCGTGGAGGAGAGAACAGGCATTTCCTTGACTGGGTGGAAGGACGGGGAACCTGGTGAAGGCAGTGATCTTGGATAGCAGGGTGGACAAACTCCATGGTCACAGGAGAAAAGGCAGAACACACTGGCACAGATACAGATAGATGGGTAAATGGAAGCACGTGGGTGTGCTTTTTCTGGTGGCTTCTATTTTCTCAGGAAAATGGGAAGGAGGGTCATCAGGAAAAGGGGAGGGGGAGGGAAAGAGAGGAAAGGAATAACCTTCTCTTGGAATGGCCATCGGTAAATAGAAGCTGAGACCCAAGAGGCTACAGGAGGAAGTACAGAACCAGCAGTGGCCCCACCTCTATGAAATCCTCCCCTTGTCAAACACTCGAAAGAGCCAAAATTGATTGGTGGGAAGAGAGAGAGCAATAATCCTTACAGGTATCCCTTCTTAGGCATCCGATTTGTGCCTGGCACTGTGTTAGTTGTTTTTTTAACCAGTTGCCTAAATCAGTACACAGAACACACATGGAATTAGGGACTATTGTCCTCATTACAGACGGTCCCTGACTTATGATGATTCAACCTATGATTTTTTTGACAAAGCAGTACCATTCAGTAGAAACCATACTTCAATTTTCCTCTTTTGCCCAGGCTAGTAGTATGTAATATGACCCTCTCCCATGACGCTGGGCAGCAGCAGGGAGCTGCACCCCTCCCCCGCCCCGTCAGCCATGCAGTCATGGGTAAACAGCCATCCTGCACCCACAAGACCATTCGGTTTCACTTCCAATACAGTATTCAAGAACTTACATGAGATAGTCAACACTTTAGTATAGAACAGGCTTTGGGTTAGATGCTTTTTTCCAACTACAGGCTAATTTAAGTTACATTATATTCTAAGGTAGCCTTGGCTAAGCTATGGTGCTCAGTAGGTTAGATGTATTAAGTGCATGTTTGACATATTTTCAATTTACAATGGGTTTATTGGGATGTAACCCCATCATAAGTCAAGGAAGATCTGCATTACGCTCATTTTATCGAAGGGAAAACTGAGATTGAAAGCGGTTCAATAACTTACTGAAATCTTCAAAGGAGCTCTACTGGCAACAAATTCTCTCAATTTTTGTTGTTTGAGAAAACCTTTATTTCCCTTTCACTCTTGAAGAATATTTTTTGCAGAATGCAGATGTCTAGGTTGGTGGGTTTTTTTCTCTCAATACTTTAAATATTTCACTCCACTCTCTTTTTGCTCAGATGGTTTCTGAAAAATTGTAATTCTTTTTTTAATGTTTATCTTTATTTTTGAGACAGAGCACGAATGGGGGAGAGGCAGAGAGAGAGGGAGACACAGAATCTGAAGCAGGCTCCAGGCTCTGATCTGTCAGCACAGAGCCCGACGTGGGGGCTCGAACTCATCAACTGTGAGATCATGACCTGAGCTGAAGTCGGACGCTCAACTGACTGAGCCACCCAAGCGCCCTGAACGTTTATTTATTATTGAGAGACAGAGAGACATAGAGCATGAGCAGGGGAGGGGTAGAGGGAGGAGAGACACAGAATCTGAAGCAGCCCCCAGGCTCTGAGCTGTCAGCACAGAGCCTGACGTGGGCCTCGGACCCACGAATGGTGAGATCATGACCTGAGCCGAAGCCGGTCGCCTAACCGACTGAGCCACCCATGCACCCCTGAAAAATTGTTAATTCTTATCTGTGCTCCACTATAGAGAAGGTGGTTCCCCCTCACCCCCACCAGTGGCTTATTTGAACATTTGTTGCTTATCTTTGATTTTCTGCAGCCTGATTATGGTATGTCCAGGTGTAGGTGGTTTTCTGGTGGGTTTTTGGGTTTTTTTGGTTTGATTTGGTTTTGGTTTTGGTTGGTTGTTGTGTTTTTGTTTTGAGCATTTACTCTGCTTAGTATCTTCTGAGCTTCCTGGACCTTGATTCGGTCTCTGGTGTAAATTTGGGTGAAAACTCTATCAGTTTAGCTTCAAATATTGCTTCTGATCCTTCCTCTCTGTCACCTTCTTCTCATGTCCCATTACACACATGTTATATCTTTTGTAGTTGTCTTGGAGTTCTTGAATCTTCTGTTTTGTTCCTTTCTTCTCTTTTTCAGTCTTTTCTCTTTTGCTTTTCACTTTTGGAAGTTTCTACTGATGCGTCCTCAGACTCAGAGAATCTTCCTCAGTGCTGTCGCTACTAATGAGCCCATCAAAGGCATTCTTCGTTTCTGTGACAGTGTTTTTGGTCTCTGGCATTTCTTGTTTATTCTTTATTAGAATTTCCATCTCTTTGCTTACATCACTCATCTGTTCTTGATGAGTAGGTATACTTTTTCCATCAGATCCCTTGACATATTAATCAGATTGTTTTATATTTCTGGTCTGATAACTCCAATATTCCTGCCATATCTGACTCCAGTTCCAACTCTTGTTCAGTCTCTTCCCATCGTGATTTTTGCCTTTTAGAATGCCTTGTAATTTTTTCTTGATAGATGGACATGATGTACTGGGTCAAAGAAACTGTAATAAATAGGTCTTTAATAATGGGGGGAAGCATTCTACAGTCCATGATTGGGTCTCAGTCTCTCATGAGTCTGTGCCTCTGAACTGTGAACTGAACAGGTGCTTCTGTTTCTCCCTTCCATATACAGGACAGGGTTTCTAGAGGGGACTGGAGTTGTGTGCTTCCCTTCTTCCTCCTGGAAAGATAAAGCTGGAGGTTGGTGTTTCCCTTTCAGCAGGTCAATTGAGCTCCGGTTAAACCCCAGTGGGCTGGGCTCCAATAAAACGGTTTCCCCTGAGAGCAATCCTTGTTAAAGAGAATAAAATCCTCTTGCCTATTTCAAAATGGCTGCCTCGCCTCTCCTGCCAGAGGCATGGGGAGCGTTTTCTCTGATCCTCACTGTGAAAATCTGATAGAGTTCTTGGAGGAAAAGCTCACTCCAGTGTGGGGCTCCTTCACGAATGGACCTCTGTGGGGTTTTTAATTCTGAGACCTGTCCACACCATCTCCGGAAGTCTTTCAATCACAGTTTAGATTTCCTGCCCTGCTACAAGTTTCCACACAGGTTTCTGCTCGTGGGTTTCTGTGTCAGTAAGTTGGGATTTCCTGTATCCGTCTGTCTGTCCCTCCAATTATGGGGCAGTGGTTTGCCTTCTGACATCACTTCTCTGACAAATATAAAACGAGTTGTTGATTTTTTTTTTTTTTTTAGTTTGTTGAGCTTTTTATTCATTGTTAGCATGGAGTGGCTATGTCCAAGTCCTTCCACACCAGACCAGAAACTGGAAGTCCCCATTATCTTTTCATGCACTCCTCATCACAACTCTAGATACAAAGTGGATGGTGTTAGCTCAGTTTCAACGATAAGGAAACAGGCTGAGAAGGTTAAGGGACTTGCCTAAGGCCACATTGCTTGAAATGGCAGAACTGGGGTCAAATTCAGATCTCGCTTCTCTGGCGTGGCCATTCTCCTTCCACGGTGCTGGCTGTCTCTGCTCATACAGAGCGTCACAAGCTTATGCTTCACTTGACCCATTTGTGCTGGTAGTTACCTTGGAGCTCTTTAAATTAGAACTTGTGTGTTTTGACCTGGTTTTGTAAATTGGTAGGTCTTCTGGGGAAATCCAGCCCTTGATCATTCAGTGGTCTATTACCTAATCCCTTTTTAACCTATGACTTTGGCTTCTCCTCAGGGGGAAAAAAAGAACATATAGTGAAATATGTTCATTTTATTACTTGCTATTAGCTCCAGTAAGATGATTTAGGACGGCATAATTTGAAAAGGAAAGCCAAAATGTAGCTGTAAGAGTGCATGTGATTCCCAACAATTCCTGCGGAAAGGAGAAATGGACTTGACAGCCGTAAGGCCAGGGTTTGAGTTGAGTCCTGGCTTTGCTCCTTGGTCGGCAAGCAAGTCAGAATCTCAGTTTCCTCATCTACTAAATAACTACTCTCTTACATTTGCATCACGACTCAATTAAAAAGCATCTGCCAACAGTTGTTGAACAAGTTTGTGCCCAGCATTATGCTAGCTAAAAGGAGGAATGCAAGAGAAATATATCCAAGCCTGTGTGCCTGGTATTTGTGGAGACTGGAGAACTGTGTCCTTCTGGAAATAGGCTACAAACTGTCAGACCTTGTGTCAGTCTCTTCTGTCCTGCAAAATCAGCTGAGGCATCTCACACCCTCTGCTTTGGCTCCTAAATTCTGAGGCTTTTGCTCAATTTCTTAATGTCTTTGGCTACTGCCCAGCTGACTGCATCTTTCTGTTGGTTCAGGAGTCTATCTAATCTATTTGATTGCAAAATTTTGGTTTTATTTAGCACAGCATCTTTCTGCAAAGCTCACAACTTTTCCACCTGTAGGTGCATCCTGACCAAAGGCTCACGGGCCTCTTCCTTTGTTAATTCAACAACTTACCTCATACGGACTTGTTTCACCTTTCAAGAAAAGCAAGGACAAAAGAATGTCTTCCCGATATCTCAGTATTCGCCCATAAAAAGTAAGTAATGCTTGGAGAGCCTGGGTGGCTCAGTCGGTTATGTGTCCGACTTTGGCTCAGGTCACGATCTCGTGGTTTGCGAGTTCCAGCGCTGCGTTGGGCTCTGTGCTGACAGCTCAAAGCCTGGAGCCTACTTTAGATTCTGTGTCTCCTCTCTCTGTCCCTTCCCTGCTTGCATTCTGTTTCTGTCTCTCAAAAATAAATAAACATTAAAAAAAATAAGTAATGCTCATAATTGAGCATATTTCACAACGTAAGACCTCCCACCTCACACCCAAGTCTGCCTAAACTGTGCCTGGCAGAGTTGTCTGCATTTGTCATTCTGAAGCCTGCTCTGGTCAGATTCGGCTCGGGAACAGAACATTGGAGTCTGCAGTGATGCCTCAAGAATGTGGCAGATGAGGTCAGCATCCAAGAGACAAACCAGGAAGACTCAGCAAACAGTGGATACGCTTGGCCATGCCAGAGAGGGTCAACCTGAGAAGTGCTTTGTCAACGTGCTGATGATGGAAACTCAGGAAATATTCAATTGCAGCTATGGTATGTCCTTAGGCTTGGATTTCACTGCAGGAAAGAGTTGTGTAACCACCTTTTGGTAGGAGCGGTTTGGAAAAATGACCAGGCCGCACCGGACCTGGGAAGAAGGAATTGGGCTGACAAATCTCACCAAAACCAAAGAGCCTTGAATGCCAGACCAAGAAGTTTAGATGTGACTTTAAAAAAGTTGTTTTTAAGTTTATTTATTTTGAGAGAGAAAGAGAGGGAGAGATCTAGCATGAGTGGGTTAGGGACAGAGCAAGGGAGAGAGAATTTCAAGCAGGCCTGCACTGTCAGTGTAGAGCCCAGCATGGGGCTTGAACTCACTAACTATGAGATCATGACCTGACCCAAAATCAAAAGTCAGACATTTAACTGACTGAGCCACCCAGGCAACCCTGAATGTGACTTTTTTTTTTTAAATGTTTATTTATTGTTAAGAGAGAGAGAGAGAGAGAGAGAGAGAGAACGAGCAGGGGAAGGGCAGAGAGAGGGAGACACAAAATCCAAAGCAGGCTCCAGGCTCTGAGCTGTCAGCACAGACCCCGACGTGGAACTTACACTCACGGACCGCGAGATGGTGACCTGAGCCGAAGTCGGCCACTTAACCAACCGAGCCACCCAGGCGCTCCTCTAGATGTGACATTTTTAACAACAGAGCTATGCCACAAGGAATGGAGTGGGCTGTTGACATAATCAAGTGGAGAGATGATGAGGTCTGAAACAAGGCAGAGATACCGGCATCCATCAACTACCAGATAACAGAACTGGTCCTACTGGGGCTTCTACGGGCCCTGGTGACAGGAAAGTCAGAGAATCTGTGATGTTAAGGTGTCAAGGAGACCCTGAGATTTAACCCCTTCCCAATCCCATCCTCCTGAAGCCTGCCACCTAGCTGATGTTCACTAAATACTTGTGGGTTTCATGAATGAAATAATCCTCTAAGGGGGAACCAGAGGGATGACCTTCCTTGCTTTGGGTCCTGGGGTTGGAGTTCTCTTCTCAGATCCACTCAGGGATAAATCAACCTTCATTAAGAGAGAGGACAGTCCTCTAAACTGGCTCTTCTTAAGGGAACTCTCAGGACATCAGAGGTATTGATGAACAGTGAAGAGTGCCTCGACATTCAAAAAGGAGACACAGAGCAGAGGAAAGCTTCATTCAAGAGCCTGCGGAGCCCATCTCTGCCTCCTTTGGTCTGGATTTAGACTCCCAGTGTGGGTCTAGCACGTGTGCTCCATCAGTCAGTATGCTCAACTGCTCGTCCCCTGTAGGGAGCCTTGAACAACAACTCCTGCAGCCCTCTGTGCCATATTGGAATTAAAAAGAAAACAATCCACATTAATGTCCCCAACCAACAGAAGAGCAGTTGAATGAGCCTTTTGGGGGAAGCGAAGTTGGCCCCGGGGCTAACTGTTACAGTCCACATTCCAAGAGCACAAAGTATTTTTTTCAGTCTGACCATCCAGACTTTAATTCCTTCCATACCACGCATTATTATGTGATTCCTGTCGCCTCGGAAAGCTCAGATGATTAAAAGAGTTTATGTTTTCCACTTCCAAGAATCCCTCTTGCAATTTAAATGATTCATGTACCCAAGTTTTACAAAGAGGAAAACAACCTCATTGTTATTTGCTCTGTTAAAGCCCTCAAGTGTTCAGCTTATTATTTTGTTATCTGGTAAAAAGGGGAAGTTTATCTCTAATTCTCTAACCCTTTCCATGGGGATTTCTTATGGGATAATAAAAATTCCTTATTTAACTAGCAGAGAAAAAGCTCCTGTTCTCATCTTTTCTCCTGTTTGGGGGGTGGGGGGGCGGGCGGGCGGAGGGAGAGATACTGTCCATCATATGCTAGTATTATGCCATGTGGCAAATTTCAGGAGAAGAAATGGGCCAAAGGGAGGTCAGAGGGACAAGAGTATTTTCCATCGCTATGATCCTTGCGCCAGCACAATAACATGGTTGTGGTAGGCACTGCTGGCTGTCCCCCAGCACCCTTCTTCTACTTCCTTTCCTTATACAGATTTTCTGAGTTTTACTTGTACTCGTTTGCTTGTTTGCATTTAGCTCTATGTAACTTTATCACCTGTGTAGGTTTGTGTCCCCACCATCACGGTTAAGATAACATCTTAAGATGTTAAGATAACATCTCCGTTATCACAGGGTCCCTGGTGTTGCCCTTTTGTAACCACACCTACCGCCCTCCTGTCTCCTTCTCCCCTGCCTCCACCACTGTCCCTAATCTCTGGAAACGCTGATTCCTTCCATCTCTATGATTTTGGCGTTTCAAAGATGTATATAAACGGACTCCTTTCTATAGTATATAATATTTCAAGATTGGCCTTTTTAAAATTCAGCATAATTCCCCTGAGATTTATCCAACTTGTCTTGTGCATTCATTATTTGTTTTTTATTGCTGAGTAGTATTCCATGGTGTGGGTATACCACAGTTTGTTTATCCATTCCCTTCTTGAGGATTATTTGATTCTTTCCAGTTTGGCCTGTGAACATCCAGTTTGGGTTTTTGTGTGAACATAAGTTTTCACTTTCCTGGGATAAACGCCCAAGAGTACAATTGCTAGGTCGTGGGGCAGATGCATGTTTACTTTGATAGGAAAGTGCCAAAAATGCCTGTAACATCTTACTTTCCTACAGACACCGTACGAGTGATCCAATTTCTCCTCATCCTCTCCAGCTTTCGGCATTGTCACTATTATTTGTTTTAGCCATTCTGATGGGTATGTGGTAATATCCCCTTGTGGAGACTAGTAGCTAATGATGTGGTACAGCATTTCATGGGCTTACTTATCTGTATATCCTCTCCAGTGAAATGTCTGTTCATATCTTTTGCCCATTTCCCACTTGGATTGTTCATTTTGGAAACAACCAAAAATGATGTATTGAGTGTTGAGAGTTCTGTATATGTTTTAGATACTGGTCTTTCATCTGATACATGGTTTGCAGTCTTTCTTTCTTTTAACGACTGACCTCCTTGGGTTTAAGCTCAGCACCTGGCTGTCCAGCCAGGGACAACTTTTCCCAACTTTTCTTACATCTAGGTGTGGCCATGTAGCCAAATTTGGGCCAATGAGATGAGAGCAGAAATGACTCAGGCAGTGTCTGAATCATGTCTAATGAAAAAAGAAGCCACACATACTGAACGTCTGTCTTCTCCCCATCCTTACAACATACTCCCTGCGGCTACCGAGCTTCAATCATGCAGATGAGGACATGCCTTAGAACACGGTTGGCAGAATCCTTGCTAAAGGACACATAAGAGGGGCGCCTGGGTGGCTCAGTTGGTTGAGCGTCCGACTTTGGCTCAGGTCATGATCTCTCGGTCCCTGAGTTCGAGCCCCGCGTCAGGCTCTGTGCTGACAGCTCAGAGCCTGGAGCCTGTTTCAGATTCTGTGCCTCCCTCTCTCTCTGACCCTCCCCCGTTCATGCTCTGTCTCTCTCTGTCTCAAGAATAAATAAACATTAAAAAAAACCAATCATTAAAAAAAAATAAATAAAGGACACATAATAGATACTCTAGACTTACAGGCCATATGGTCTCTGTACAAAGTATTCAACTCTTGTTGTAGCTGACCCGGCCTTAGGAACCTATCTTTAGGCAAAGCCACAGAGAGCAGGAACAGGATCCCCAAAGAGTCACAAAGAGCCATCCTCTCAGCCTCAATCGCTACCCTCAAAACTAATTAACGACCAAGAAAATGAACTTCTGTCATATTTCGGTCACTTTATTTTAGGGGCTCTTGGTTGGGGCACCTTAGCCTATGACTAGGTCATGCAGAAATTGGAGTTTACTGAACACTTACCATGCTCAGCGTACAAAGATAATTCAAAGTAAGCTGTCTCTGTTCTCTGTTCCTTGCCCAGACAGAGCTCGCAGGCTAGTGTGAGAGATGCCAGTAGAGTGAGGCTGACCTGTAACTGAGTTATAAGGAAAGTGCTCTGGAAACATGGCAGGGGAGAGAGTGGGGAGAAGGGATGAAATGCTTACCCAGTGCCTAACGTGTAACAGCTGTTTTATGTTATATCACTGAAGGCTTGGAGAAGTCTATGAAGTAAGTTATATTTCCATTCTAGAGATGACAACAGTGAGTCTCTGGAAAGTTATTGAATTTTCCCAGTAGCGGAGATGCATTTAAACCTTTGGAAAAGTGCCCAATCTGATTATAAACTTATTCAATGTGGACACTCAGAATGGTCTGAGTCCACTCCACCCTCCTGATCCCTCCCTGGTAGGTGGAGCCTCCATCATCAGATTCAATTAAACTTAGCTCAATAAGCAATTATTAAAAGTAGAACCAGGGAGGATAGAGGAATGAAGAATAAAAACTGGAAAGGATTTCACCTTTAAATGAACAATGTTGGACTTTGTCTGAGCCCCATGCTCCTGCAAAGCAGCTACGGTGAGAAATTCCCCCCAGTTTTGTGTTCCTGGAATGGCTAGCCACAAAGGGCCCTCCTGCCCTTGAATGTTCTGAGATAGGTCTGTCTCCATCCTTCCTCAAGACTCTCGTTAAGACCCATGATGCTCCTTTGCTTACCTGCCTCTATAAATCCCAGGGCCCTTTCCTTTCCCTTGAGACATTTCTCATTAAGGAAGGTTCTCCCTGTTGCAATAACATGAATTAAACCATATCCTCCACTGTCCGGTGCATTTTGTCCTTCACAAAGACAAAATTCTATTTGATGCCGTGACTCCAATAGGATCGGACCTCACCTTTGAATCCTTATTTATTCCATCTACATACCGAGGTCTTCTGTGCTTTGCATTCCCTTCCTGACTTCTGATCTGGGGACCCCCACAACCCGTCGTTCTGTGCTCTGGACCCTTGTCCTTTAGTAACACAGTATTTGACATTGATTCTTTTTTGAATACTCATTTGACTTCCAGTACCGGCTTCTCTTGGTTTTATTGTCTGATCAGTCGGTATTCTTTTTAGACAGATTAATGTAAATGTAACAGATGTAATGTCATGAAACAAATCTTTTCTCTACTGGATGAAAGATGACAGAATCGGATTTGTTAGCCTTTTCTTTGTCTATTTGTCTGAGCTCAAATCAACTAAGAATTTGTACCCACTAGGAAGGGAATGGCTCCTTGATACAGACTGGTGAGTTTTCGATTTCTGTGTTTATGCTTGACCCATGGCTACAATTTTAGACTTGATGCTCTAAGCATTTTCTCTGTGTGTGTCTACATGTTCATATATCTGTAATGCAAAAAAGCCTTCACCTCTCCTTCAGTATGTAATATTTCCCCCCCTCTGGGTTGTATGAACAAACTATATTATAAAATCTCTTATAGGAGCTTGATTCTGATTGACTTAGAGGTAAACAAGTGCTTATATAAATTAAATATTCCTGGAAAATTCCCAGAAATTAAGAAAATTAAACCTCAAATAGTTTCAACGCTAAATAATAGAGGTATTGTTGTATAAAATAACTCAGAAATGTTTTAAGAATCCAAGTTCACATAATTTATGTAAATCTTTGGCAAACAATACTAATTTAATAATTTTGGTTTAATAAAAACAGCTACAGGGCACCTCAGTGGCTGAGTTGGTTGACCATCCGACTCTTGATTTCGGCTTGCGTCATGATCTCAGGGTCATGGGATCGACCCTGCATCGAGCTCCTTGTTGAGCGTGGAGCCTGCTTTAGATTCTCTATCTCTCTGCCCCTCTCCCCCACTTGCACTGTCTCTCTCTCTCTCTCTCTCTTTCTCTCAAAAGAAAAAAGAAACACAGCTATGTTTCCTCTGAGTTATTAAGTGTAATAAAAACATAGATTTTTATTCTACTTGCGTATGGGCTTCCTAAATTTATATAGGTTTATTTATCGAATAAGTAACACTTCTTCTACTTAATGGTTAAGATTATGAAAAATATAAAATTGTATGTAGCCAAATTGAATCATTATTCTGAAACTTTGTTTCAACAATAATTATGTTTTGTAGTGTATAAGCTTGAAGATAATTTCCAAGATCTTTAGGCAACATAAAACCTTGGACTTCTACTAAATTGAGTTAATTAATGAATATTCATTGGATACGTACATCATGTCTAAGGAAGATAGAGTACAACATTAATTGCTAATCATAATTTTAGGTTGATATACATTTGCCCCCTATTTTTATATGCTGCAGGGAAGCTATATATTTTGGGTCTGTTAATGAGCCTGTTCATTTTTTGCCACTTTGAGACACCAAACTATAAAGGATGTGGGTGGCTGTAGGGAGTCATGAGCTTTGCTAATCTGCTGTAAAATGCTGGTGTTTGGACAGATTGTCCACAGTTATCAGCCTTCTAACTTCTTCTGTGGAATAGAAGTTACTGTGATTAAAAATTATAATCAACATATGCGAATGAGATGACAGAGGGGGACAATTTTGTGTGCAAGGTAGATAGGATGTGTTTTTGCTAATGACGAACAAGAGTAGTTTTGTCCTAAACTAAAATGACTGGTGGTTGCAGAACGAGAAAGAAGGAAGAGGAGGACCAAATCTAAACGGATATAAAGTCTTTTAGAAGATTTGTGGAAAGGAACTTTTATTTGTTGTGAGCAAAGCTTGCTAGGGTTTGGTGGGCTTATTTATAAGATTACAAAAAAGACTTTAGTATCAGATATTACGCTGATGCAAAACTAGAATTTGTTTTTATCTCTGTTAAAATGAGAAATTTTCTCAGATCATTGGTCTGCTCCTAATATGAGGTTTTAAAATGTGATGCTTTACTTTCTGTGTAATCTGCCTAGATTGCAAAAATTCTGTGTTTTTTTTCTTTGAAGTGTATTTATTTATTTTGAGAGGGACAGAGCGCAAGCGGGTGAGGGGGGGGTGGGGGGGGAGAGAAAATTCCAAACGGGCTCCATGCTGCTGGCACAGAGCCTAATGCGGGGCTCAAATTCATGAAACCACGAGATCGTGACCTGAACCGAAACCAAGAGTCGAAGCTTAACCCACTGAGCCATGCAGGTGCCCCAAGAATCTGCATTTTAACAGAATAAACCTTCTATGTTTCTATGTTAGTTTTTATTATGTCCTTATTGGTTCAAGAAAACAAAAGCTTCTCACATAGGAAGGAACTAAGGTTCTTTACAATCATATTACCTTCTATGCTTATTTTTATGTATTTTATTATTGCTTCAAAGTGAGAAGCAAAATGTTGTGTCACAGGCATCCATGATCCAATTCCTATCTTAGATGTGCAGATCTCCTAACAGCTTTTGCTTTTTGTCTTTCCAAAATCCAATTTTAAGTGATATCTTTTGCACCTAAACCTTTGAGATTTCCTAGAGGGTCCTTGGAAAATCACAGAGGATTCATTCTTTCACTTTGTAAAAGGAGAGGTGCTAGAAATACTGTTCATTTGCTGTGTCATCACTGATGAATTGCAAGCAAAGAACTGTCAAATTAGAAGAGATGCTTGGCCTTCCCTAGGTTAAATTCATAGGGGTAATGTTTTTAATACAAATATTACAGAATTGTATGTCATGTGGGAAGTCCCTAGAGATTTGTGCGTGCCCTTCCTGTCTACAATACACTCCGATTTATCAGAGTCCTGGTAATGCTTTCCCTTATATTAGACAGCAGTGTAGCATTCGTCATATTTTCAGTATTTTTAAAAATGTTTTATTTACTTATTTTGAGAGAGAAAGAATGAGAGTGTGAGCAGGGGAGGGACAGAAAGAGGGAGAGAGAGGATCCCAGGCAGGCCCTGTGCTGTCAGCACAGAGCCCGACAAGAGGCTCAATCTCACGAACCATATCATGACCTGAGTCAAAATCAAGAGTCGATGCTTGACCGACTGAGCCACCCAGGTGCCGTTTCAGTATTTCTTTTTAAATGTTACCTTGTTGCAACTTTATTTCTTTAATTTAAATCTAGCATCTTCTAGGGCTGTAGTTTTCAAGGGGAGTTTTATTATCTATGGAGTTTTATTAACATCATTACCCATGGAGTTTTATTAACCCCATACCTTGATAAAACTCCATGACATATTCTTGGTATTTCTACATATATGCTTGATATCTTTGTGGTATAATATGCCTTAGAATTATAATATGGTAACTATGATGTTTTCTCTTTGTAATTATGTTCATCCAGTTCTATAAATTATACATAATATCCACAAATTGAAAATCATTATATTCATAGGTATTTTATCTTATTTTGCATAGAAACAAACTCCATTGTCACTTGTGTTATTCTTGCATGAACACTTGTCAAATCTTGTACTTTTGAAAATTGCAAGTAAATGGTAAATATTCAGACTTTCTATTACCTGGGTAGAGATTTAATTGGCTCCTACCCCCACACCTGGAAAAATCCACATACCAAAAGTAGACTAAATCCTATTGCCTTGACCAAATTGTCAATCTTTACCAAAATTTTTAATTATTTTAGTTTGTTTTTTTTTTAATATCTGCCTATCATTCTCCAAACAAACTTTTCCAATTTTTCTCCCTCCCACCTGACTCAGAGTCACTCAGAGCTAAAACCTGATTGCTCAGATCCCCATCAAGACTCTAGGGGCGCCTGGGTGGCTCAGTCGGTTGAGCATCTGACTTCGGCTCAAGTCATGATCTCACAGCTTGTGAGTTCAAGCCCCACATCGGGCTCTGTGCTGACAGCTCAGAGCCTGGAACCTGCTTCAGATTCTGTGCCTCCCTCTCTCTCTGCCCCAACCCACTTGCATTCTGTCTCTGTCTCTCTCAAAAATAAATAAACATTAAAAAAAAAAAAAGACTCTAGGTTGCCTTGCCACTGGCCCTTTCCTCTGGGGCCTGAAGAAGCCCTGCAAGTTGAAACCTAGAAGTTTGATATAAGCCTCCAAAGGCTCACCACCGCAGCTGACCTTTCATGGGCCAGAATTCTCCTCAGACAAGCTATGTCTGCACCACTAAGGGAGTCCAGCAAAATGTTGGGGTCATACATTCCCTTTCACAAGATGTAACCAACATGGTGGACGACATCAGCAAGAACATCCATGTCAAAGTGGAGAGCTTCAAGAAACTCAGAGTAGTTCTGAATAACCAAGAACTTCCTCCACCGACCTGTTGCAATACATTGGACTGCTTATCTTTGGAATTCATCTTCTGAATGTGAGTATTTCCCCTTTTCATTTTAGGCATCCTCCTTTAAGATGCCTGGTTTCCAGAACCCCCAAACAACTGGTCTTTGCCACCACTTCTCATCATGTCGTTCAGCTGGTTTTATAGGAATGACACTAACAAGTGGCCTCATGAGACTTTCTTAGACCCTACTTCTCCTTCTCAGGAGGAGTTGAGTTGTTGAGAAATGAATGCTATTTCTCTTGAACAAATGAGGGGAGTTGACAATGTGGGGCTATTTCTGAGCCTTTTGCTCCCAGGAAGTTGTGAAAGTTAAGAAATCCACCACCCTTTTGTGTCCCAGGAGCAGCTGACCCCAAGGACCATGCTACCCTTGCATATTCCAAGAGCCATCTCCATCCTGCCTCATGGATTCTGTAAGTCTCCTAGATGGCTCTCTTCTTTCTCTGCTTCTATAAACCCTAGGCCCCCTTCCCTTTCTTTGAGTTGCTCCTCATTAATAAACATTATCCTGATTGTAATAGTCTGAATAAAATCATATCCTTAATTGTCTGCTACATTTTGCCTTTCATGCTTTTCTTTCCTGTCCTTGCTGTGGTTGAGTTCTATCAATTTCTTTACCTCTCTGAGCCTCAATTTCCTCATCTATCAAAGACTATGACTTCCACCTCTGAGAGGTGGAAGGATTAAATGAGACAAGGCATGGGAAAGAACCAAGCCAAGCCAATAGTAAGTGCTCAATAAATACCAGTCCTTTTCCTTGGAGGAAAACAATCCCAAAGCAATAGGTGACTGGAGTGAGAACTGTTTAAAGACAGGGTATCAGTCGATGTAACTACGTCTCTACAAATGGGAAAACAATTCAGAGCAGGTGCCCTGACATTGAAGTAATCAGCACAGGGCAGGAGCACCATTTCATATGGGGCAGAAAGTATAGCACTCACTCATATATGTTAGAAGCACGTCTTCCTCCCCCGTAGGAGACAGAGACCCTGTTCCATTGGATTTGCAATGTGTGTGTGTGGTGAGGGGGGAGGGGTCTTGCATATTAACGCTGAGATCATCAGAAAAGCGATTTACCCTTACAACCCGGTGACAAGGAATAGCTCTTAAATGGTAGAGCTCCTCCCACCTTGGAGTGGCTGGGTGGCTGGGTGCCTGCATTGTGGGTTTACTGAATATTTCCAGGGAGGTCCCGGCACCTCTGTCTGGCAGGTGCACAAGGCAGGTGTGTTGCTTGTATTCACATCTCGGGCCGGGAGAACACAGTTCTAGAAGCAGGGGAAGAGTGAAGTTTCTGACAGCGCTACATGAGTTTTTCCATAACTCCCCCCGTTCTCTGCGGAGCCCTTCTCCGGTCTGCTGGCAGGGAATGACAGCTTCCAAACAGACTTCAAGATTGCTGGAAAGGAGAAACACCGAAGAAACAAAGAACAGGACTTGGAGGTCTGCACGTTAGAGAACAAAGTCACCACTTGACGATTCAATTGGCAACTCAAATTGCAGCAGTTAGCATTCACGGGATACCGGTTTTAGATACACGAATGCAAAGTAATCAGAAAAACATTTGCTCCTAAAAAGTGATCACTGTGGTGCTTTGCATTAAACTGTGCATTAAACATCAGCCTAACTGTGAAATGAGCAAATTCTCAAGACCTGGAGACTTTAACCTCTGAAAAGCTGTATTTGGGGACCTTGACAAAATATGGTTCACTTACCTGCTGTCTCGTTTCACCACTCTGTGGTCCTCAGTGATGTTTATTTCTTTTCACATTTCTGATTCTTCCTTCCCCACCAGCACCTTTTAATTTAATTCTTACCCCATCAGGGTCGAATTACCCAGTAAGTACAGGCAGGCCCAGCGCCTATGTCCCACAAAACTGTTCTCATGTCTTTTAAAAACAGAGGAGGGGCCGCCTGGGTGGCTCAGTTGGTTAAACGTCCGACTTTGGCTCAGGTCACCATCTCACGGTTCGTGAGTTCGAGCCCCGCGTCAGGCTCTGTGCTGGCAGCTTGGAGCCTGGGGCCCGCTTCAGGTTCTGTGTGTGTGTGTCTCTCTCTGCCCCCCCCCCCATTCGCGCTGTCTCTTTCACTCTCAAAAATAAATAAACATAAATAAATTTTTTTTAATAAAATAAAATCAAGGGAAAAAAGAAGTCTCAGGTCAAAGAAAATATTTCAAGATACGATATTAATGTGCTCATCTTTATACCAATGCTTAGGATATAATTTAAGATGATACTTTATGGAGAAAGTGCCAGTGAAGACAAGTGTGCCTAGGGCCCACGAAAGTCACAGCGCTGCTCTGAGCAGTTGGGTTTGTCTGTAATTTAGAAGTGCTGCTAAATCCTTAGGGACACAGAAACTAAAGGATGACACTTGCTACGTCCTACAGTAAAGCTAGCAAGACCCAAGTCCAATTCTGCAGGCCACCAGCCTCTGGAGTGGGGACACTTGTCATTTGCAGGGAGCATCTGGCACCTGCAGGCTTCAGAGGGCATCAGCAGCCACACTCCAAGGCTTTTGGAAGCCAGCAACATTCTGGGGGCAGAGACCGTCAGAAATTCAGATTTGGCAGGTGCCTGGGTGGCTCAGTCGGTTAAGCATCTGACTTTGGCGCAGGTCATGATCTCACAGCTTGTGAGTTCGAGCCCTGCTTCAGATTCTGTGAGTTCGGAGCCCTGCTCTGTGCGGACAGCTCGGAGCCTGGAGCCTGCTTCGGATTCTGTGTCTCCCCCTCTCTCTCTCTGCCCCTCCCCTGCTCATGCTCTATCTCTCTCTCTCAAAAATGGACAAACATTAAAAAAAATTAGAAACTCCGATTTGGTTATTATGGAGAAACCAGAGTTATGACCACACTGACCACTGTTCACAGCAAAAATCAAGTTACGTAGTCAGGCATCAGCTCTTTCTTCCTCATGTGCATGAATAAAAATTTTAAAAGTACGTAAAGCAAACCCTAAATTATATGACAATCATATAATTTACTAATGACCTTTAAGACGATCATAAAATGAGGTGAAAATAAATACCCAAACCAGCAAGCAGAGGCTATTTAGTAATCCCTTAATCCAGTATTTGAATATTAGTTCCCTATGTGGCCCCGACGGTCCAGGCCCCTGGGCACATACTAGGCTTTCTTCCCATGGTGAACAGTGCCAGGCAGCCTATGGAGAGTCTGGTTTCTCTTCCCCATCTTTTTCCCAGGGGTGGTTAACCTGACATAACAGTGGTGACCACTACCAGCTTCTGCTAGGTGTCGTATGCCTTCCATAAATTACATCCGGATAATACAAAATGCTGCCAAGTAGAGATTAACATTTCTGTTTTAAAGACCAGAAAAGGGGCACCTGGCTGGCTCAGTTGGTGGAGCATGTGACTCTTGATCTTGGGGTTGTAGGTTCGAGCCCCACGCTGGGGGTAGAGATTACTTGAAAATAAAATCTTTTAAACGATTAAAAAATAA
Organism: Prionailurus viverrinus; assembly: GCF_022837055.1. Taxonomy (NCBI): domain Eukaryota; kingdom Metazoa; phylum Chordata; class Mammalia; order Carnivora; family Felidae; genus Prionailurus; species Prionailurus viverrinus. The sequence continues at coordinate 57,295,130 of NC_062577.1, read as the reverse complement.
AGACCAGAGAAGAACTGGGTAACATGTCAAGAGCACAGAGCCGGAAGTGTTGTAGGAAACTCTGATTCTTCTCGGTCTGCCTGGAAAGATCTTGGGTTCCAGATACTTACTAGTGGCTGCAAAGCACTGGGACATTCAGAATTGGAAGTGGAAATGAGTTTTGCAGGTAGAAGAGGTGCAGGGATCCCGACCGGGGGCTCCCATGATGGCTTCTCACAGAGGAGACCTCTCAAAGCCGTCTCCAGGACAAACTGTCCTAGACCCTCTTCAACTTTCCTCCTAGGTCAGGTGCTTCCCAGCCTCAAAAGGTTGGTTCACATGGCTTGCTTGACACAAGCACCCTACCCAGGCCTCCCTTTTTAGCTTCTGGGTTCAGCTCAAACCCCCGCCCCTTCCTAGACGGTCTCCCACAAAGACCCAGCACACCTTGGCTTTCTCTTCCCTATAGCCCTGCTTTGTCTTCAGAAGTGGGGAATCTTATACTTTGTGTCATGCAGGTAGAAAGAGCAAATTCATGTCCTTGTAAGTTTCAGTTCTCAGAAATCCAAGCGGGGAGGGTGAAGGAAAGTGTAGACCATGCCAGACCATCCTGTTCCCCATTTGGAACACCCTGATCTGAAATCAACTCCCTCCCCCCCCCCGCAAGGGGGCAGGTCGGTACTGGGTACTTACTAGCTGACAGCCCTCACACTGAGAAACAATCCACCACTCCCAGAGGTCTTAGTTTTCCCCTTTTCACTCTGGGCTTGGAGGGAACATGAGCCCTTTTTGGAAACGATGTTGCAGCCTGGCTGAAGAAGGTCATGCATTTGAAACATCCCCAGGGCGCCAAACTTCTCCCAGAGATTCTTCCAGCACAGCCCCAACACTGGGAAACCTGTCAGCCTCTGAATGTGGACTTGTGAAGTCAATGAAGAATCGAGTGCAAACTCATATCCTCTCTGGTTCTTTTCACGCGCGTTCTTTATCTTACCAATTAGACTGTAAATCTGGGTGGGCAGTGATGAGCGTTACTTATTTTGTGCCACAGGCTTCCTCTCTGGCGCTCGGTATGTATTTAGTAAGTGTTTTATACAGTGGAGGAGAGGATGAACTTATCTTACATTTTCCACAACATCAGCTCAGGGGTATGCCTGCTCTTGGATCTGAGGAACAGGCAAACAAAACACAGTTTCTATGAGAAAACCCATTCCTAGGCAATCTGGTTGCTCTATTCCAGAGATTAGAAGCCGGTGGAGGGTTTGCAACGCCAGCCCCCTTGAACTGTTCTCTCCCTGTGCCTGCAAGTTTCGCTGCTCTGTGGAAATCATGTTCTCTTTATTGGAGCCGAAGGCAGCTCTGAAAGGAGAAAAAAAAAAAAAAGGCTTAACAGTCCTGAGGTTTAAATTCCATCAAAAAAGGAGTGGGTGCTAATAACGTGAGGAAAAAAAAAAAAAAAAAGCAGAGAACATTTTAAGAAATGTTGCCGCCTGTTCCCAACCAGGGTGTCTGTTTTCATACACATTAAGCTTGCTCCTTCCTTAAGATTGACGGATCTCCTGTTTGGACCTGCGTGGAGATTCTGCTACCTTGCACTAATTTGTGTTCCATCGAGCCCCAAATAAGCTCAGGGGATATGGTAAATTGGATTTCGGGAGACAACGGATCTTGGAACGGGCAAAACTCAAATAAATGATGTTTACTGCCCTAGAGAAGGGACGTGGCTTTAGTTCTCGCGTGTGGACTTGCTTCCTTCCGTCTGTTGAAGGGTGGCTTATCTCAGCGGGAGGGGTGAGGAGTGGGGGGGCATACCGGTCTCCTGCAAGGGTGGGGCAGCCTGCTGAGCAGTCTCTCAAGATCACAGTGAGTTGGTGGTCTGTCTGCCGGCCCTCAGACCTCCACATCCCCTGCTCAGCTCCTCAGTTATGCCTCCTTATTTCCATAGGTCCTTGGTGTTGACAGGGTGGGTCATACCCTACTAGCCTCAGAGGCGATGGGGCTTAAGTTAAATACCCACAGAGCTGAGCAATTGGCGTATCCCAAAGCTACACAAGACTGATTATTTTTTTTTTTAAGGGAGAGACAGCGCACAAGAGTGGGGGAGAGGGCCGGAGGAAGAAAGAGAGGGAATCTCAAGCAGGCTTCGCTTTCAACGTGGAGCCCGACGTGGGGCTCAATCCCAAGACCCTGGGATCATGACCTGAGTGGAAATCAAAAGTGCAAAGTTCAACGGACTGAGCCACCCAGGCTCCCCAAGAACTGACTCGTAAATCCTCAAGAATCAGAGCAATGGCTGTTCACCCGCAGCAGTGGGGGCGGGAGGGATGGGGCAGCGGGGAGCACTGGTAAATCATTTGAAGCATCTTGTTTAAAAGTCAAATCCCATTGCCAGCACTCCTATCAGTTTCCCTCTTCTTAACGCTTGGGCATTTATTTATTTATTTAGTTAGTTAGTTAGTTATTTTTATTTTTTTTAATTTTGTTTAATGTTTATTTATTTTTGAGAGAGACAGAGACAGAATGCGAGTGGGTTAGGGGCAGAGGGAGAGGGAGACACAGAAGCAGAAGCAGGCTCCAGGCTCTGAGCTGTCAGCACAGAGCCCGACGCGGGGCTTGAACTCACAGACCGCGAGATCATGACCTGAGCCGAAGTCGGACACTCAACCGACTGAGCCACCCAGGCGCCCCTTGGGCACCTATTTTTAAGCAAATAATATATGAGTGGCACAAAAGTAAAAATACTCAAAAAGGCTGATTGGTAGAAGGTGGGATTGTCTCCCATTCTTGCAACCTCTGCCTACTCCCCTTCTCCCAAGGTGACGGCCATTACTGTTCCTCGCGTGTCCTGCCAGGCATTTTTGTATGCATATGCAAAAACATGCATGTATGTTTCTCGTTCTCTAAAAAAGCAAATGAACTGACTCTTTCACACTCTGACCTTCTCCAGTTAACAGTGTATCTTGGAGATTAGCTCATGTCAATCCATACTAAGCAGCCTCGTGGCTTTTTTATTTTTATTTTTGTTTATGTATTTATTAATTTTTAATTTTTTTAACGTTTATTTATTTTTGAGACAGAGCGACAGAGCGTGAACAGGGCAGGGTCAGAGAGAGAGAGGGAGACACAGAATCTGAAACAGCCTCCAGGCTCTGAGCTGTCAGCACAGAGCCCGACGCGGGGCTCGAACTCACAGACCACGAGATCATGACCTGAGCCGAAGTTGGACGCTTAACCGATGGAGCCACCCAGGCGCCCCTTGTGGCCTTTTTTTTTTTTTTTTAACAGCCATGTGTGTTAAGGTAGACGAATGTATCATAATTCTTTTAAAAGTTCTGTATTAACAGTTTCCAACAGGCTTCATTGACAAATGATGCTATGAGGAGTAACTGTGTATGTATCATTCAAATGCATGGTGGTATATATGTGGGATAAAGTCCTGAAAGGAGAATTGCTGTGTTAAACGATATATGCTTATAATTTTGATAGATTTTGGCAAAGTGCTAGAGATTTTCATCATTTACATTCCCACCAACTCTGTATCTACTCCTCCACGTCGTTACCAGCATAATGTTTTTAAACATTCTGACCTTATGTCATCTAATAGGTTGAAAAAAAAAAAAGAGCAAAACATTATTGTTTCAATTTTCATTTCTTTTATGAATGAGGTCAAGCAATTCATTTTCTAAATGAGTAGTCTAAACTATTAATATCTACAATATTTTCTTCCTCATGCCTTTTAGACACTTTCTTGTTCTTTCTTTACCTTCTTGATTTAGATACTTTACTGTGATTATCTCATATTTATTAACATAAGCTTTTAAAATATATTTACCCACTTACCAAAATAGTATATAAGCATCATTTTTCTTCTTGTTTATTACTATAAATGTATCTTTTCTGAGCACTACTCATAGATTCTAACAGTGTTTTAATTGTCATTATTTTTTTTTTTGATGAAATGTGATTTCGCTTTTCTTCTTTGAACTAAGAATTGTGTAAGGGAAAGGCTTTCCTGTTTTTTCTAGTTTCGCTAATTGACTTCTGGTTCTATTGCACTGTAATTAGAAAATATTGACTATACGCACCTACATTTTGGAATATATTGATACTTTCTTTGGGCCTAACAAATAGTCGACTTTCAAAAATGTTTCTTGGGGGCGCCTGGGTGGCTCAGTGAAGCGTCCAGCTTTTGATTTTGGCTCAGGTCGTGATTCTCATGGTTTGTGAGATTGAGCCCCACATCAGGCTCCCTCTCTCTCTGCCCCTTCCCTGCTTGTGCTTTCTTTCTCTCTCTCTCTCCCTCTCTCTCAAAATAAATAAAAGTTAAGAAAAATAAAAATATTTCTTGGGATCTTGGAAAAATTATAATCTCAGTTTTCACCACATTTGTACATATGTTAGAATTCTGTATTGTATATGACTCATAACTCTAAAATTCTGCACACACTCACATATACATGCACACTATTGTATTAGGCAGGGTTCTTTAGGGAAGCAGAGAAAGAGACATGTGTTTTAAAGAATTGGCTTGTGTGACTGTAGAGGTTTGGCAAGTCTTAAATCTGCGAGGCAGAGGGCAGCCTGGAGGCCAGGGAAGAGTCACAGCCTGAGTCCAAGGGCTGCCTGCTGGCAGAATTCCTTTTTGGGGGAGGGAGGGGTCAGTTTGGGTTCTATTAAAGCCTTCAACTGATTGGATGAGGCCCGCCCACTTTATGCAGGGTAATCTGCTTTACTCAAAGTCTACTGATTTAAATGTTAATCTCTTCTGAAAAATACCTTCCCAGAAATGTCCAGAATAATGTTTGACCAAACATCTGGGCACCTCGACCCAGCCACCTTGACACATAAATATATACGTTATGTTATATATGACATATATAAATGTGTGTTGTTCTTATACTTTTATATCTATACCTTCGTATAATACACCAATCTTCTGCATTGATATCTGCATCTTGATTATCTTTAACAAGTGAATAAATTAGAATACTTCTTCTTTCTGCTCTCTCCCTCCTTCTTCCACATCATCCTATTTCCATTCACTATAATATAACTTTTCTTAGTGTTTAACTTTCTATTTTCCACATACTGCTATGTCTCTGGCTTGGTTCAGCAGCTTTAAATAACACTTTTTTACTTAGCTACAAAAGATAATGTAATCAATTCTTGCATTATCGTCTACCATTTGTCCTGACTTGGCCTTCTTAAACTTTGCTAGTTGCTTTGTGCCTGCATCATAAGGGCTCAGGACATTTCAGCCTGTTCTGGAACTCTGATGTCCACGTCTGGTTGGGACTCCGGCTTAAAGTTAAGAATTCATTGCTCGTGGCTGACTTTTGGGCCACGTACCTGTTTTGCTTGTTTCCATCGCTTAGGCCATCTCTCAGTCGGTTCTCCATCCAGCCTGGTTTTTGTTTGTTTGTTTTGTTTTTAGTGTTTATTTACTTTTGAGAGAGAGAAAGCACGTGCACAAGCAGGGGAGGGGCAGAGAGAGAGGGGGACACAGGACTGCACAGAGCCCGAAGTGGGGTTCAAACTCGCGAACTGTGAGATCATAACCTGAGCCGAAGTCAGATGCGTAACTGACTGAGCCACCCAGGTGCCCCATTCAGCCTCTTCAATTCTCTGTTTAGGTGACGTTTAGGTGATTCTCTGTTCCTGTCCAGCTGCCCAAAACAGTCTTTATCTTTGAAGTTTTGTCATTTTATCAGATTATCTCTGCTGTTGGTCATGGGACAGCTTGTATTTTTAATAGGTGGAGGCAAAACTTCTTTAATTGTTGCAAATTTCAATTTAACTCTACCTGTAAATAATGTTATTGTCCCGTCGTTTGGATTATATTCTTTTGGGCCACAAATCACATGGATCTGTCATTTTTCCCCCCCTGTGCTCCACTTTAGGTATTGATTTGCTTTGATTTCATTTTTAAACATTTCCATCCCATTTTGTTTCTGCTGTCCCTCCATCATGCTCCTCACGTCCCTGCTATGTTTTCAGCAGGGTTTTTCACATTTGTGGTGCTTTCAGTTTGGTTTTCCTTTTGTGATACTTTTGACGTTTTTTTTCTTTGCCAGATCACGTCTCATCCACTTTCATTTCCTGCCATATCTCCTCTGGACTTTTCCATCTCTGCTCTAAAGACTTGTTTTCACAGAGGCGAATTACTGAAGTCCTTTCTGGGCCAGCTGTTTGCAGAAGATCTGTGACCAGAGGGCACGTGGGGGGCTCAGTCGGTTAAGCGTCCGACTTCAGCTCAGGTCATGATCTCACGGCTCATGAGTTCGAGCCCTGCATTGGGCTCTGTGCTGACAGATCAGAGCCTGGAACCTGCTTCAGACTCTGTCTCCTTCTCTCTCTGACCCTCCCATATTCATGCTCTGTCTCACTCTGCCTCAAAAATAAATAAACATTAAAAAAATTATTTTAAAAATCAGTACATTTAAGGGCACCTGGGTGGCTCAGTCGATTAAGCATCGGACTTCAATTCAGGTCATGGATCTCACGGTTTGTGGGTTCGAGCCCCACATCAGGCTCTGTGCTGACAGATTGGAGCCTGGAGCCTGCTTCGGATTCTGTCTTCCTCTCTCTCTGTGTCCCTCTCCTGCTTGGGCTCTGTCTCTCTCAAAAATAAATAAACATTTTAAAAAAAGAGAAGAAAAAGATTTGTGACTGGGAGGGCCAGAGCTCTCTCCAGGCGGCAGGAATAGCCCTCTGATAGGGCTGTGTCGGCGAGATCGCTTTCCTCTGGGATTTGTTTCTCCCCAGCCAAACTAGGCTGGCACAGCAGGATATTCCCAATTTAGAGTCTCTCTCTTTTTTTCTCCTGCCATCCTGGTAGACTGCTTCTTGCAAACATGGCATGTCTCTGTGATTCCTCATTTAGCCCCACTTTCCCTACTTCTCAAGGCTTGGTACCAGAAAGAATCCGTGGAAAAATCCTTTGACCACACTGTGGTCTGCCCCTGACGGTGTGCCTGTGTTTGCAGAAGTCTTTTTCGCTGGCTTTGCCGGAACTCTAAAGCCCTGTGCATCTTCTCTCGGGCCTTCACGCACCCCTGTGAGACCTTTCCTATAATCTGGGAACTCTCTGTAGATTGTGGGTTGGGTCTCTGCTTCCTAATTTCATCAAAGAGGCAGAAATTCTCTCTCTCTCTCTCTCTCTCTCTCTTTTTTTTTTTTTCCGGGTTTGTTATGGAGAGAGGGGAGCACGAGCCAACCAGAAGTGTTCTTCATAGCGGACGTGTGTGTTTGTCCTCCAGAAGGGATGGGTCCTAGCCAGGCTCTGGGATGTCCCAATTCTCTCTGCCTCTGGTACTCACACCTGACGCAGACCCCTGTTTGAGTGTCAGGACTTATGGCTGATCTCCACAAAAGTAATATGGTAAAGGTGATAGGGTGTTATTTCCAAGATTACATTACATAGTATGGTAAACTGTCATCTGGGAGACCCTGGCTGTGTTTGATGTAGCAGGAGACCTTGTGATAGAGGCCCGTGCGTCCAGGAACTGAGGGTGGATTCTAGCCAAACACCATCTGGGAATGGAGAGCAGCTTTGGGTCCAGAGCTGGCGAGAAACTGAGGCCCTCCGTCCTGTACCCCAGAAGGACCCGAATCCTGCCAACCGCCACGTGAACTTGAAAACGGCTCTTTCCTTCATCAAGCATTGAGATGAGACCTCAGCCCTGGTAGACACCTTGCTCAGGACCTCCAGCCAATCGGGATCCAGATTTCTGACCCACAGAAACGGAGACGATAAATGTGTGTTGCTTTAGACGCTACGCGCATGGTGGTATTGTCACACATCGACAGAAAACTAACACGGCATGTCAGGTCTGTGCTGGAAACAGACCCTGGCCAGCAGTTCTGCAGGTTCTGGAAGAACGCCACACATCTGCCCGCACGAGGCTGGTGGCTTAGAGTTGAAGAACATTAATTTTGCAATAAAATGGATGTGTGTTCAGGTACCAGGCCTACCTTGGGTTATGTGGTTATTAGGTCAGTTAGGAGCTGTGTAGCCTGAGATGAGTTGCTTCATCTCTCTGAGTTTTCATTTCCCCATATTTTATTTTATTTTTAATATGAAATTTATTGTCAAATTGGTTTCCAGACAACACCCAGTGCTCATCCCAACAGGTGCCCTCCTCAATGCCCATCACCCACCCTCCCCTCCCCTCCCCTCCCTCCTACCCCCCCATCAACCCTCAGTTTATTCTGTTTTTAAAATTTTTTTTAATTACATTTGTTTATTTTTGAGAGACAGAGAGAGACAGCGCACGTGGGAGAGGGACAGAGAGAGAAGGAGACACAGAATCCGAAGCAGGTTTCAGGCTTCAAGCTGACAGCACAGAGCCTGACTCGAGGCTCGAACTCACAAACCATGAGATCATGACCTGAGCCAAAGTCGGGCGCTCAACCGACTGAGCCACCCGGGCGCCCCTATTCTCAGTTTTTAAGAGTCTCTTATGGTTTGCCTCCTTCCTTCTCTGTAACTTTATTTTCCCTTCCCCTCCCCCATGGTCCTCTGTTAAGTTTCTCAGGATCTACATAAGAGTGAAAACATATGGTATCTGTCTTTCTCTCTGTGGCTTATTTCACTTAGCATCACACTCTCCAGTTCCATCCACGTTGCTACAAAAGGCCATATTTCATTCTTTCTCATTGCCAAGTAGTATTCCATTGTGTATATAAACCACAACTTCTTTATCCATTCATCAGTTGATGGACATTTAGGCTCTTTCCACAATTTGGCTATTGTTGAGAGTGCTGCTATGAACATTGGGGTACAAGTGCCCCTATGCATCAGCACTCCTGAATCCCTTGGGTAAATTCCTAGCAGTGCTATTGCTGGGTCATAGGGTGGGTCTATTTTTAATTTTTTGAGGAGCCTCCACATAATTTTAAAGCACAAGTGTTAAATGGACTCATATTCTACCACTGAGCAGGAGGTTTGAAAGAAATGTACGAAATTCCTGGCACAAAATAAGCACTGAGGTACTGGGTCCTGGTAGCTGCCCAGCCACCACCAGATTCCAGGGTTTGATTCTCCCTCCCCAACCCCGCCCCATCAGGGAAGCCTGCTATAGCAGAAGGAGTACTGGCCTGGGAATCAGAATTTCCGGATTTCAATCCTCTCTGTGCTACGGCTAAGCTGGGTGACCCCGGTCGTTTCACCTCTCTGAGCCTAGTTCTTCAACTGAAAGTGATAGTGTTTGTCCCTGTTTATGTCGTGAGGGTCCAGGGAACGGATGTACATCAAATGCTTGTGAGCAGTAACAGGACACACAAATGCGAGCATTAGTACTGTTAACAAAAATGTATTATAAAAACGGTAACTAAACTCTTGGAGGGAACCTTTACAATGGATACTCCTGGCATCGGTGTGCCAGCCCGGACAGAAGCTAGCCCTGAGCGCTCTGGAGGTGGCCCAGCATGAGCTCCAGAGCGAGACTGCCGGGGTTAAGATCCTCCTCTGAAGCCGGGGAAACGTCTTCCCTCTCTATGCTTCTGCCTCCTCAGCTATAAAACGGGGGTAAGAGCTACCACGTGGTCGTTCTGAGCGTCAGGGTCGTTCTGAGCGTCAAATGTGCCGATGCATTTGAGCGCTAATCTTGGAAACACCTCCCCACGGTAGGTGCTCGGTGAGTATCAGCTGCAGTCATTATTCTCAGTGACTCCTTCACCATTAGGAAGCGGAAGATGGTCATTGGTCTCGTTACGGTTACATTTCCTGCACTTTCACCTTTTTTGGTGGTGGGGGGGGTGAAGTTCAATCTGGGGTCCTCTTCAGCCGTCTGGCACCGCCTGTTGGTCTGCTTCTGGGGAAGTCTACACCTGCTCATTAAACGCGGACTGATTTTGACCAAATCAACTATCATAAGGGACATCAAAAACTACTTAAACTCAATTTGTGATTTAGTCTGCTCTCTTGAAGTCAAGGATGACTAATAAAGCATTTAAAATTGGTATGGGGAAGAAGCTACCAAGATAAATGTGCTCTGCAGCTACAAAAAATAATAAAAGTTCATTGTCTTAGGACAAAATGGCATAAATTTCCCCAAATATCTCGATTGCATGAACTCACTCCCTTTATTGGAAGTGACTGGTAAGGAGATATTCAACTTCATCGAAAACAGATTCCCTGTAGAAGATAATTTCCTCATTATCCTTAGAGGCTCTGGACTCTGCTGTTAGATTCAGAATTCAATTTTGAGTGACTTAAGGGAATAAAACCTTTCTAACTTTTCTTTCTAAATTATGCAAGATCAAAGGCTGAACGCCCCCTTTAAACTAATTTATTATTATAGCATCTCACACTATATCACACATTTAGGAACTAATAGTTTTTCAACAAATTTAACTTGTTACATTAATTCTTAGAAGATTTTTCTAAAATCTCTTGTGAATTACCGTTTTATCTTTGGGTTTTCATGTAATTACCACCAGGTCGATTTACAAGTAGCATAAAATCGCAGACCGAGAAAGCTACTGGGTACCTCCTGCGATACCTCATTGAATCCCTCAGTAGCCCAGTGACTTAGGTGTGCATTTCCTTATTTATATAAGAGGAAACTGAGGCTCTGATAGGTTATCCAGCGTCATGGTGTTAGAAACATCTAAACTCAGCTCTCTTCAGGGGCACCTGGGCAGCTCAGTCGGTTAAGATCCGACTTCAGCTCAGGTCATGATCTCAGGGTTCATGGGTTCAAGCCCTCCATTGGGCTCTGTGCTGACAGCTCAGAGCCTGGAGCCTGCTTCAGATTCTGTGTCTCCCTCTCTCTCTCTGCCCCTCCCCCACTCACACTCTGTCTCTCTCTCTCTCTCTCTTTCAAAAAATAAACATTAAAAACATTTTTTTAACTCACTTTTGTTCAAATTCTTTTTTTTTTTTTTTAACGTTTATTTATTTCTGAGGGAGAGACAGAGTACGAGCAGGAGAGGGGCAGAGATGGCATGGGGTGGGGAGGGACACAGAATCCGAAACAAGTTCCAGGCTCCCAGCCGTCAGCACAGAGCCCAAAGCGTGGCTCAAACCTGCAAACCGAGAGACCATCACCTGAGCTAAAGTTGAATGCTTTACTGACTGAGCCACCCAGGCACCCCATTTTTTTTGGTAAATTTTTTTAACGTTTATTTATTTTTGAGAGCGAGAAAGTAGGAAAACGGCAGGGAGAGAGGGAGACACAGAATCCGAAGCAGGCTCCAGTTTCCGAGCTGTCAGCACAGAGCCCGGCGCGGGGCTCGAACTCACAAACCGTGAGGTCATGACCTGAGCCAAAGTCAGACGTAATTGTTTTCATTAACACGGGTAATAATAACGTGAAATAGAACTTAGCTCCGTGAGTTCCGATAGAGGACTTGTTCTAATTTGTCATCACTCTAGTCCAACATACCAACTTTATGCCTGGTGTACTTTATTCTACCTATGGGTTTCTTCGTGCCTTTATGTAAACAGATCGGCCTTGCTTTAGGCTGCATTAACTTGCAAATAGAACGTATTTACATATGTCTCCTATGGACCACAAGCTGATGCTATTATATCCTGGCACTGGCCACTAATCTCCCGAACCTCTTGAGAAATTTGGGGTTGGGCTTTTGCTCTCTGCACCCTCCGGGACCCCACCCTGCTGTTCCCTCTGATGGGTCTGGCCTGGCAGGTCCAGGTTCATTACCGACTCCCTGGGCTCCCTGGAAGTCGGGGCCCTGTTAATTTGCCTGCATCTCAGCTGCCCAACCCCCACCCCCTTTCTGGCAGCCGCTGCCCCCACAGCTTTCTGATCAAATCACAGTAGCTCTTAACCGTCCACCGCTACGTGTCTTTCTTTTTCTCTGCGAGGGAAGTTCGGCCTGAGGATCACTTTGTACTGTTTATTTAACACGCCTCCCATTTGTCAGTGGGTTTACATCTGCACCTCTCTTTCCTGCTGTGCTGGGGCAGATGAAGGGCAAAGAAACCCTTACTGTTCTCCTAATCCCTTCCATGCATGGCTGTTTGTTTCTGTTTTTTCCTATCCTTATCTCCGCCCCCCCCTGCTCCCCTGTAAGCGTTTACTGACACAGCCGATTCTTACCTTCCTCCCTTCGATTTTCCTAAGTACAAATGGTTGTTTAACCCCTTGATCGTAGATGCTTTATTTACAAGGTTTTTTTCCCCCCTATTTTTCTCATGTTCCTGCTCCCATTCGCCTGACGTTAGTTTTAAAAGAACTCTCTTGTTCATCCCCAAGTGTGTCTTTAAAGGGCAGAGGCGAGAGTGTAAGGAGAGTAACGCAGTGGCTGCTTCTCTTTGCATTTGATGCCTTGTATCTACATTTGTCCTCTCTCTACACCATCTACATTTATTCTAGAACTATATCATCTACATCAGTTCCGTGTCGTCTAAATCTATCCTTGTTATCATCTCCATCTATTCTGTATCCTCACCAGGTTACAGTATTTATTGCTCATAAACCCTCCAGAATTTCAAAACGATGTTAATGACAGGGAACTAAGCGTCTTGCGATGCCGCCTCCAGCCCCTGCGTCTCTGCCGGGAAAGTTCTACTCACTCTTCGATGTGCGTTTCCTTTCAAGTCTCGCCTCACCGTGAAATCTTCCCAGACCGTGTCTGAGAATCACAAGGGCACTTCGTATTTGACTCGCGGATTTCGGTATTGGATGAGATAGTTTTCCATCGCACTGTGTACTCTTTTCTGTTGTGTTCTTTTCATGCCTTGACTGTTTCGTACGTGCAGCTTCGCACTCCTGACACATGCTTTCAATCACTTCAAGGTAGGGCCACCGATGGTTTAGACATCCTTCACGCTCCCATCTTCAGCTGCCAGACTCTTTCCTGGGCATCAGAACGCCCCCCACGGACCTGCCTTCAAAAGATTCCTGGGTCTTTTCCCAGCCCAGCTGAATGAGAAACTCCAGGTGTGGGGATATGAAATCTTTTGTTTAAATGAACTCTCAGGGGCTCGAAGAGTCAACCCAAGTTTGCTAACAGCTCCATTTGCAGACTGTAAAACACCTTGAAGATTTCTCTTCTTTTCCATTCTCACTGTCCGCCCAATGAAGCAAGGTCCGTATCACCCAAAACACACATGTACACGCACACACACGCCTCTTTTTAAAAAATGTAATATTTGGACACCAAACAAATATGAACGAATACTTAGTACGTGCCAGGCACTGTGGTGCATGCAGAGGGAAACAGACCATGACGTCTGTCCTTGAGGAGTTGACAATAGAGAGGAAGACACACAGAGGCATCCCACACTTAACGAGAGAACAAGGCTATGGACAAAAATGAGGCCAAAGAGCTAGCCTGCCTCAAGGCTGTGCTGGGAACACACATGTCATGGTTTAAGTGCTGTCTCCATCCTGTCCCATGAACGGCAGGCGTGGAGTTCACTTGTCTTCAATTTCAGAGTTGGGGGGAGATGCATGCAAGCCCTCAAGCAAGCAAACAAAGGAAAGATATCAATGCTCAGTCATTTCCCATTGGGCCATGCATCCTCCATGAACCAGGCCCATGGACGTCACCCTCCATCCAAGAGCAAATGCAAGCAGGCTGTGCTCAGTGCATGGTGCTCAGCAGACATCGGCAAGTGGCAAGTGGCATTGACTGGCTGAGGCCTCTCAGTCGGTGCCTGGCCAAAACACCACCGTCCTCATGTCTACTCAGGACCCAGGCTTGGGGCAGACACTCAAAACCTACGTTCTCTGGTCTCACGAGTCAATTTCCTGGGACAGCGACAGTACCGATTCAAGATGGCCCGTCGATCCATGGGGGTTGGCAATCTGTCCTGACCTCTTCATCTTTCTCATTTCTCAAAACAGAGCCCGTCATTTCAGAACATCTAACACTTGAAAGCAGCTTATTGTGGTGGTGCCATGGCAACAAAAACAGGCTCTCCCCCATTTGTACCAAACAAGGGCGAGGGGTGTTTGACGAGCACATAGAAACACAGTCCATAGTTTGGTACGGGGATCATTTAACTAAATTGGCAGGAAGACACTTCTGCCCCTGCAGATTGCCAGAGTTGATCCCTAGCCTCTGGGAGCCTTGAAATGAGGCAAGTGGAGGAATTCGGGGCGGCTGGCTTCTCTCAGTCACCGTTTCCCCATGTGTCTGTCGCGTGGACATTCTTTGCTGGTGATGTGGCGAATATTTATGCTAATGCCTTGGCCCGGGGTAATATTTTGATCAGACAGCGGCTCCTGAATCTCTGGGTCGCTTGTCTAAGTCCCCCTCGTGGCTTCTGCAGGTGGCAGTGGGAGGTTCATATTAGACCAGCGTTTTCCAAACCTGGTTGTACATTAAAAGAGGCTGGGTGGCATGTGAAAAAATACAGATTCCAGAGACCTAGCACGACCTACTGACTCGAACACCGTGTGCTGGAGGGGCCCAGCAACCTGGCTGTGGAACCCGCTGCCTGGCGATTTCAGCGTAGGCAGGGCTGTCGCTGAGACTGAGAACCAGAAGCTCGGCCACGGCCCCTCTAGCTTCGCCGAGTGTGGATTCGGGGTCTCCTGACCCCCTCCCTGTTCTGCCCGGCAGCGCTCCACCACCACCCGCACCACACACAAGGAACCTGTCGGCCCCTTTCTTTGGTGACTCCTTCGGGCCTCGGGGAGGTCTCGGAATTTTGTGGACGTTCAGCAAACGAGCCCTTTGCTCCAGCGTTTGCGGGTGGCTCATCAACACCTATGTCAGATTGCTGAGCAACGGTGGTTCCTTCCAGGATAACATGCTGCCTCTGTAGAGCACTTAAAAAGCTCATCTTCGGGCACTTGCACTCACTTTCACACGGCGCTGGAATCGCGAGCCCTTTCTGTCCGTCTAGCCGTGTGAGTTGGAGTCAGCAGAGGGGACACAGATGGGAATGATGTTGACCCGCGAGATCTGTAGCAACAAAATCAGAGAAGGGCTTAGAAGCATCTTTCTGCCCATAAATCCTCCAGTCCGGTGTTTCCTGCTGAGTAAAGCAATCTCCGAGTCATCCAGGAGAGTAAGATTTATGCCAGGTGAGAGGGAACAGTCAGCTGATTTCCTGTCTGTGGACAGATGCAGGAGGGCAGAGTGGCTCAGCCCAGGGCCCCCGAGGCAGGTCTGCTGTCAAATCCTGGATCCCTCACTTACCAGACAGACTGGCTGAGAAAATCCTCTAGGGACTGGTTTTCCCAACATAAAATGTGGATGAGAACAATCCTATATCGTAGGGTTACTTTAGAGGTCAAATGTAAAAATCTGTTACAGCACTCTAGTACATAGTAGGCGTTCAGAAAACGCAAGAGTAGATACATAGTAGGTGTTCAGAAAACGCAAGAGTAGAGCTAATGTGGTTTCTCCATAAATATAAAATATAATGTGGGGTGTCTGGGTGGCTCAGTCGGTTGAGCGTCCGACTTCGGCTCAGGTCATGATCTCACAGTCCACCGTCTGGGTTCGAGCCCTGTGTCAGGCTCCGTGCTGACAGCTCAGAGCCTGGAGCCTGCTTCGGATTCTGTGACTCCCTCTCTCTGCCTCTCCCCTGCTCGTGCTCTGTCTTTCTCTCTTAAAAATAAATAAACATTTAAAAAATTTTTTTTAATTTCAAATGTAACGTAATTAGTGTTACTGTCTGTCACTGCTCCCCTTCCAGTGCTCCCCTGACTGACCACATCATGTGTGTCTGTCAGTTACAGGATTTCCATCTCATGGACAGAAGTGGATCAACAGCTTCTGCCCACCTCTCTTTTCCATTCATCCTGCAGCCCACACCCTTCCCTCAGGTTACAACACTATTGCTTTGGTCCTACCTGTCTGTGGGAGCCCGCCATCTCGTGAACACGCCCCTGGCACCTTGAGTGCATTTAGGTACTTGCCAAGTCGCCGTCGGAAATCATCCGATTGGGAGCCAGGGCTCACCTTCTGCCAAAGTGGTCTTTCTTTTCATTGATTTTAGCTAGGTCTCTCTAAGTGTGGCCTCTGCTAGCATTGTTAGCTTATGGGATTGCCATGACAACGAAATGGAATGATGTTCAAACGTACTTAGTACGGTTCCCGGCATGTGGCCGTGCTCAAAACATGCTCCTGGTTTTCATTATTAGACCTTCAGAGCTGGGGGCAAGGTCTTGGTCTGTGGTTGTTCCCAAAAGGCTGCCATGCTTTGCAAACCTGCCCTCAGCTGTGAGCTCTTCTCTTTGATGGAAGCACTTTATCTTCTTTGAACTTACCTACTTGCAACATTTTATGACCTTTACTCGTCCACACACCCGCACTCCCAAAACGTCTTTTTTTTTTTTCATTTTTCATTACACACTTAAAAATTATACATATTTTTGGTCAAAATTCGAAGAATACAAAAATATATACATCTAAAAACGAATCTGTCCCATTTAACATTTTAGAATGTAAACTTCCGAACTTCCCTCGAGGATGTCTTTGTATAACATAGAAGGTTTTTCTGTTTCCTTTCTTTTTTCTTTCTTTTCAAAGACGGGCTCACACTAGACATAGTATCCCATGACTTGTTTTTTTATTGGTTTATTTTTGGTTTTTCTTGCTCAACAAATACCATGAATATTCTTCCATGTTGTAAAAAACTCAAATGGAGACGTGCTTGCCCAGAATTTTACAGTATTGTTTCCAAATTTTTCTGTTGCAGCTAATTCTGTCTGGTTTCAATACTGATAGGATTTTTATGAAAGCGCTCCACCTTAACATTAATTTTGAGCTTATTCTGGGATTCTAGGACCTGAGGGACTCATTGGGGGCAGGTGAGAGACAGACAGTGAAGTGAGTGTTGTGATGAGGAGATAATAGGGTGTGATGCTATCAAACCTGGTTTAAAATCTGGAAACTGCAGGGAACCTGGTGAGTCGGTCGGGTAAGCGTGTGACTTCAGCTCAGGTCATGATCTCACCGGTTGTGAGTTCAAGCCCCACGTCAGGCTCTGTGCTGACAGCTCGGAGCCTGGAGCCTGCTTTGGATTCTGTGCCTCCCTCTCTGCCTGCCCCTCCCCCACTTGCACCCTCTCTCTCCCTCTCTCAAAAATACATAAACATTAAAAAACATTTTTTAAAATCAGAAAACTGCATTCATAGTCTCGGTGCCCTGATTGACGGTAGATAAGAATTAACCTGTTCTAGAGATGGGAAAGATGAGTTGGGGGACAGTTTGTAAATCACTTTATGCCTGTACGGTTCTGCTTAAACCCAAATGCTCTGCCAGACTGTTTTTCCACTGAGAAACATTGTTCTTTCTCTTCGAGAATGGTGCTCTCAGGAATTATACCAAGAACAGCTGGTCAACTTCACATTGAGCAAAAAAAAAAACAAAAAACAAAAAACAAAAAACAAAAAACGCTTTTCATAAGTTTGTGGTGCAAAGTTACTTCATGGGCCTCTGGGTCAAAGTGTTCTCTGGGACAGCTGGTTGAGCCCTGAACAGGGAGACACACGCAGGGAGGGAAAGACACAGGTGGACAGGTTCCTGGCCCGTTAGGAGCTCTACCCGCCCACCTGCATTACCAGTGCTGCATTGAACACCCGCTGTTGGTCAGGTGAGGGGTCCACACCCGGGATCCCGTGGCAAGCACAGATTCGAGGCAGAAACAGACAGATGCGACCCTGAAGGAGCTCCTTGATCACGGGGACGGATTACAAGGCGGAGACCTACGGACGGTCACAGGGTTTGTCCAAAGTGCTTCTGAGAAATTAATCTGAAGAAAAGCCTCCAAGCAGGCAGGCTGACTTCTGTTTAGGGAGCACGGTGGAGGGCCTGTGAGCTAACAGGTGCACCTGGCTGGCATAGTGCAGTCCGGCACGGAATGAAGCGGAACAAACCCAGGCCACATAGGGCAGCCTCATGCTGACAAAGCAGTCATAGAGAGAGGGGCTCTCCATCTGAGATCGGCAAGCCTCTCTGCTTAGCCTAAAAGGAGTCACTGAAATGCAGGGGATGCCCCCATATGGTTGCTCTAGTGCTCCCCAAGCCTGAGGACGGGAGATGGGTAGGACAGCAGGTGTATATGTATATGTATGTATGTCTATATCTATACCCTCTATACCTAAATCTATTTGAAACCAAAGCCAACTTCTTTGGTTTATGCATAGAGAGTGGTCCCAACTCCAGTAAATTGCTCACTCACCTTGGTCAAGTCACAAATCTCTCCAGGCCTCGGAGTTCACTTTTCTGCGTAATGGGTACGTAAAATGTCTGTCCTTCTGAGCAGAGTTCTGGGGGCGGGGGCAGTAAAATAAAGCCTAAGGGCGCACAAGAGTGGGGTCTTTCTTATCGCGCCCTGTATCGCGGTGCCTAGCACAGCGCCAGGCACACAGTGACTACCAAAGGTAGATGATCTGTGTGGCTCAGTGAGGCACCAGCAGCTCCCCAAACACTCCACACTAGCCGTGCCCATTCTGAAATATCCGTGTTAGTGCTTTCTCCTTGTCGGAGAGTCGTTCTGGATTTTGTGGGAATGGATGCCTACATCCTTGGCATGAGGTGTTGAGTGTAGAGAATATCGTCCTATTTCCATTAACAAGAATGGCCTGGCCCCTCTCTGCCTCTACATGCCTTCCTTCTCTTTCCTCCTTCTGCCTCCACCTTCACTCCTTCTCGAAGTCTATTATTCATTCTCAAAAATACCCACTGGACAGCCAAATCCTACAGAACATCTGCTCCCATAAAGAAGTGGCACCCGCCCAAATGTCTCCAGACCTCCCTTAATGGTTTTAGGATTCCCTGCTGTCTTACCCGTTCCATTTCTTTCTTTCTTTCTTTCTTTCTTTTAAATGTTTATTTCTTTTTTAGAGAAGGAGAGAGAGAGAGACTGAGCAGGGGAGGGGCAGAGAGAGAGGGAGACACAGAATCTGAAGCAGGCTCCAGGCTCTGAGCTGTTAACACAGAGCCCGATGTGAGGCTCAAACTCACGAGCAGCGAGATCATGACCTGAGCCAAAGTCAGACGCTTGACCAACAGAGACATCCAGGTACCCCTACCCATTCCGTTTCTGTTCCAGAATCTCAACTGGCAGCCACATTCCATTTCTTCTGGCTCTTATTCTCCAGCGTCTTTCACCTATCTCCTTTCCCAGAGTGGGGAGCCAAAGAAGAAGCCTTCAGGCCCAGCCCCAGCCCTCAAGGAGCCCATGGTCTCTAACGGTGACTTCACAGAGCATGGTGGCACGGTGGGGACCATCTGTGCAAGCCACTGTGCAGGGCCTTCACAAGCAAGCAGAGATGCTTCTGGAGGGATGATGGAGCTCCTGACTCCCTTGGCAGGGCTAGCATCGGGGTGTTCCAGGGCCCAGAGCTGGGCCCCTGCAGGGGGAGTGGGTGGGCAGAGCCTTCTCAGCCCCATGCAGAGTGTGCATGGCTAAGGCTTGCCTCAGGGCTGAAGCACCTCACAAGGGTTGAAGCACCCCATCGTGTCTTGGGGGCAGGACCCATCCCCAGCTCCTAGTGGATGCCTTGTCTCAACCGCACAGAAGTTGGGTGCTGGCCAAATCTTCCCCAAAGCAACACTCCGGAAACCCACCTGGATCTGAAGTATATCTCCCCGGGGTAGTTTTAGACAAGAAAATGGTCTCCAGGACCAAGCGTCTCTTCTTTTTCCAGCCTGCAGGCTAGAGGTGTGGGACGCTCCTAGGGAGGGACCAGCTGCCTGCAGGGGAGTTTCAGGACGGTGTAAGGAGTCCTGGTGGTCACCCAGATCCTCCCCTTGTGAAGAGCACCAATAATCAGACAGGTTTCCCCACTTGGGGCGGAGCAGAAAGTCTACATCTTGCAGGGTGAGCACAGGAGGGTAGCTGCGACGAGGCTCCGTCTTCTTCCTGAGACTCATCCCGCTCCAGGGTGAGAGAAGCTTCCCTCAGAGGGGACAAAACGAAGGATGTGCCCAAGCTAACTACTCAACACAATCAAGGGTTCAATCAGAAAGGCAGAGCCACTCTGCTGATGAGGGATGAGGAAATTACCAGAGGAATTAGTTCTTGCACACGTGTGGAAAAGCATGGGGAAGTAAAGGTCTGAAAGGAGATTCAGAAGTCGAGAGAAATGTTATTAGTCAGTCCTCCCAGGGTGCCCGTGTGGGTGGACAAGACAGAGCTTGCAGAAGAATCTGGATGCTAGCTCGTGCAGTAGGACTGTGAGCAGGGGCTGGTGTTTCTGGAAGGCTGTCTTTTTGTATCTGTGAGCTCAGAGCCCGATGGTCGGCCTGGGTTGCTGTTGGTCAACAGGGATGGAGTTGGGAGGAAAAGCAGGATAAACCGGGCTCCATGGACACGCCATATCGGTCTCACGATAACCTTTGGAGCCTCATGGCTGCAGCTGCACCCCTGCCTCACAGATGTCGTGTCCGTTCTCTCTTGACCAACTCCAACCTGGAGCCATACAGAGATGAGGTCTGGGGAAGGTAATTCCAGCTAAGCCAAGGGGACGCAGTGTTAAACCACCACAGCCAGTGAATGTTCTCGGCACTCGGCTATTCACTGGGTGCGAGGGCAGAGTTCCAAGAGGTCCTGGGACATTAAAACGTGTGAAGGCCCGGACTCGGGCAACATGACCTCACCTTTTGGGAGATCTGTAAATGGCTCGGCATGATCGGGCCATAGAGTGCAAGATGGCGAGCGATGGGAGATGGCTGAGTGGTGGCTGGGGCCACTTTATTCTGTGGTGTTTATCACAGTAGGAAGTTTGGGCTTTATCTTATCAGAAAGAAAGAAAAGTAAAATAAAAACAGAGAGGGAGACAAACCATAAGAGACTCTTAAATACAGGGAACAGGGGCACCTGGGTGGCATAGTCCGTTGAGTATCTGACTTCAGCGGACAGGTCATGATCTCGCTATTAGGGAGCTCGAGCCCCACATCAGGTTGCTGTTGTCAGCCTGTCAGTGCAGAGTCCACTTCGGATCTTCTATACCCCCTCTCTGCTCCTACCCCCCCCTTGCGCTCTCTCAAAAATAAACATTAAATAAATAAATAAATAAATATAACAAACCTGAGGGTTGCTGGAGGGGAGGGGAGCTGGGTAGGGAGGATGGGCTATATGGGCAAAGGGCATTAAGGAGGGCACTTGTTGGGATGAGGACTGGGTGTTATTCGTAAGTGATGAATCACTGGGTTCTACTCCTGAAACCAATACTACGCTGCATGTGAACTAACTTGAATTTAAACTAAAAAAAAAAAAAAAAAAAAAAAAAAAGAGTTGCAAGCAGGGGAAGGAAAATGAGCACATTTGCATTTGAGAAAGATCATTCCGGTTGTGGTGTGGTGATAGCGGTTTAGAGGGGGCAAACCCGGTGGCTGCTGTGGGGGCTCAGAGCTGGGAGAGGCATCTACCTCTACATGAATTTACATCTAAGGGATGGAGAGGCAGACCAAAGGAAGAGGTGCCAAGGAAGGAGAAATGTTGAGCCCCGGACCTTGACTGGACACGGGAATGTGAGACAGAGGGGGAAAGAGGAGACGCTAAGATATTTTACTGGGACCACTGGGTCGATGTGAGTGCTGTTCATTAAGATAAGGGAGCCTGGGAGGGGTTTGGATAGGAAGGGAATGAGTTCTATCTGGGGCATGTTGATTCAGAGACACCTGCTGGATACATGGGTCCGGAGGTCAGGGAGGAGGAAGTTCTGAAGATCCAGATGGTGGGGCATCAGCACATTCCAGGGTTCTTAACTCTGTGCACTCATGGACCCCTGAGAGAACGTGATGAAGGCTATTTTCATCAGAAAAATGCACATGTTGGGATGCCTGGGTAGCTCAGTTGGTTGAGCATCCGACTTTGGCTCAGGTCACGATCTCCCAGTTCATGCGTTTGAGCCCCGCGTTGGGCTCTGTGCTGACAGCTCAGAGCCTGGAACCTGCTTGGGATTCTGTGTCTCCCTCTCTCTCTGCCCCTCTGCCCACTCATGCTCTGTCTCTCTCTCTCTCTCTCTCTCTCTCTCAAAAATAAATAAATAAACATTAAAAAAAAAACTAAAGAAAAAAATGCATATATGTACAAACATCCGCATATATTTTCAGGGGATACACAGATCACGTGGAGTCTGGCTGCAGAACCCTCAGGGACCAAAGTGTGTGCCTGGCGTCTGGATGGAGCATGACAAGGACATGAGCATAAAACCTTTGGGAGAGTAAGGGAGGAGGAGCTCCGGGGGAGGAGCTAAGCCATCTGCCCAGGAATGTGGAGGTAAAAGTCAAAGTGATGCGATTCAAGGAGAACATGGTAATGTCATGAAACCATAGAAAAGGCAAGTAAGAGAAAGGCTGCAGGTATCCATTCCGTTTAGCAAAAGGGAGAAATTTAAATGTGGAAGAGGAGGGGCCGCTGGACCCCAAATAGGCATGTACAGGAAATGGGGGCTAAGGGGAAGTAGAGGGGATCCAGAGCCCAAAGGGAGGACTCAGACAACGGGGCAGGAAAGAAGGAGGCGTACATGTAGGAGATCTACTGGGGGGAGGAGGAGAGGGGAGCAGGCACTGGGGAGAATTCGAGGTGCTGTTCTCCGGGTCTTTGCCTCTGTACGGAGGGAGACGCTGGAGGCCAGCTGGTGGGAGGACCCGCTGGCTATAACTGTGAATGAATTCAGGCTTCCTGGAAGCCAGGACCAAAGTAGACTGGGGTAAATTATACGGTTCTGTCTGTCCAAAATAAATGTTTATTTCAACATTTTATTTATCTCAGATGTATCTTCAACACAGAGGGCACTTCAGCCCAATCTGACTCGTGGGAGCAGCTCAGCCCAGTCTGCACCTCATGCTGGACTCTAAAAGGGGGACCCAGCTAAGCTCCTCCAGTAGCAGGCAGAGCCCTGAACTGGTCTCCTGCCCTTGTCTCCATTGCCATGCCTCTCCCAGCTCCAGAACACCAGCCGTTACTCTCCACCACTCTCCCCTCACTTCAGGTTGGATGCTGAACTCCGAACGTCTCAGGAATGACACTGACTTTACAAATCAGCAGCCCCCTCGCCCCTGCTCCCCACCCTCCGCCACCACATAATCTCAGGGAACACGCCTGAGGGTGTGACCCAGCCCTGAGACCTTCCACCAGGCATCACGGGTCCTGTCCTGGGCAACATCCTGTGTAACCAGTTAGGAAAAATTGGATTCAGCCTTGGAGCAAATGAAAAAGTAACTACAGTTCACACTTGTTGTGTGGTGAGAAGACCTGAAAAAAAATTATCTTGTTGACATAAGGAAGTAAGAATTTTAAGTGCTGTGTTGGTGAATATACAGATATTTTCTTATCCAAGCATAATTGACATACAACGTCCTATTAGTGCTAGGTGTATATCACAGCATTTAATATTTTTATTCATTACGAAATGATCCCCATGCTAAGCCTAGTTACCATCTGGCACCATACAACCTTGCTACAATATTATTGACTGTACTCCCTATGCTGCACATTACATCCCCCTAACTTATTTATTATATAACCGAAAGTTTGTACCTCTTCATATCTTTCACCTGTTTTTCCAGCCCCAAACCCCGCCCCCCTCGCCCCGCCCTGATCCGGTAACGAACAGCCTGTTTCCGGGATCTATGAGTCTGTGTCTGTTTTGTTTTGTTCGTTGGAGATATGGAGATATAGAGTGATATCTTAGTGATATAGAGAAGGGCAGGTTGGAGAATGTTTACTCTCTCATGAGGGGGGGCGGGGAGCACAGTGAACAAAAAAGCTCTGACTCTTGCCCAAAGCCAATGGGGTAAAGGTCTTAGTTTCAATGATGTTATCATGATTGTAACTCCTGTCTTTAACTTTTACTGATACGCAGTAGGAGATTCTCCATAATATTTAACCATGGAGTTCTGTTTTAATGTTTCTTATTTTGAAACACAAATTACACAAGAATAAAGAACATTTCCTACCTGAAGCGTTTGAAAGGAAATTGCTAATCTGTTGCCCCATCACATCCAATTACTCTAGTATTTCCCACAAATGAGCATACTCTATAAAACCTTAATTCAATCATCAAAATAAGGAAATTAACATTAATACATTACCATCTAGCCCTCAGATTCCCTGTTGCTCAATAATGTCATTTGCAGTGAAAGGGTCCAGTACAGAATCACACACTGCATTTGATCGCCATGTTTTTTTAGTCGTCTTCTGTCTAGAATAGATCTTTAGCCTTTTTTTGACTCTCAGATCCTGGAATTTTTGAAGGAACAAGCCAATAGTTTTGTAGCACGACCTTCAGTTTAGGTTTGATGATTCTTCACACCTATGTTCAGGTTATATGCATCTTAGGAAGGAATATCACAGAAGGGATGCTGAGTTCTTCATATTGTGTCTCCTCATCAGGTGTCACACAATTTGTTTTTAATTTTTTTTATGTTTATGTATTTCTGAGAGAGAGAGAGAGAGAGAGCACGAGTGAAGGAGGGGCAGAGAGAGAGGGACACACAGAATCCGAAACAGACTCCAGGCTCCGAGCCTTCAGCACAGAGCCCGATATGGGGCTCGAACTCACGAGCCATGAGATCATGACATGAGCCGAAGTCAGATGCTCAACCAACTGAGCCACCCAGGCGCCCCTGGTGTCACACAATGTTTACTTGTTCTATCGCTGATGAGTTACTTCGATCATTGATCCAGGCAGTGTCTGCCAGACTTCTCCACAGACAAATTCTCCTCTCCCCCTTTTTCACTTATAAAGCATTCAGGAAGGAGAAACTATAAAACCATGTAGATATCTCATTTCTCATCCACCACTCCATGTATCAGATTATTTATTTATATCTGTATGTGCTCATGGAAGTCTATGGTATTCAGTCAGTTACAGTCCCTCATTACCCTTATTTATTTTGATGTTCAAATGGTCCTCAATTTGACTGGTGCGAATCCCTTCGAGCAGGCTTCTGTATCCTTTTGTCATGTTTTCATTGTTCTGGTTGTTTTGGTTCAGAATGCTATTTAGAAGTCAAGTTCTGGGTGCCAGGTGTATTCATTGCAAACGGGGTGTCACTGATCCCAGGTCCTTTCTGAGGACAGATTGAGGGGATATACGTATGCTAATCTACACATTTATACACACATTTGCTTTCAGATTTATTTCTAGAATTATTTCTGGATTATTAAATATGGGAAATATTAATATTTATTTGTATATTTAACTATATAAATTATTCATTAATAATAGTACATAATTTAATAACAGTTTATACAATATAATATATTCAATATAAAGTTTAATATGAATATTATTTAACATTTAAATAATGTAAGTGTTATTTAATATTGAATTCATTATTAAAATACTTGCGTTCATATGAGTAACTCTAATTCCCATCAAACAGTATTGAATTGGTTCCAGTGTTCCTCCTTCCAATACCTGTAACTCCCTCCTTCAACAGTGAACACCTGGTTCTCATGACCTTTAATATAGCTACTCATTTCATCAACTGCCCTTCTCACATCAGTTTTCCGACCCTGCTGCCTCCCTTTCCCGTAAGGATGCCCTCTGCACTCCATCTGAGTTCTGAAACCCTGTGCCCAACTACCCTGTCTTTGGACATCCTCCTCACCCTTTGGGGGCTATGACACCCCACGTTAGGCCAGCTCCCTACATGGATAGTGACCTCATCTTGCCTTTGCTCCCTCCTTACGCCGGGCTGCCCCCAAGCCTAGATGCTTTCCTTACTTGTTCTGGGTTCTGACACCCCATACCGGATGCCCGTCTTCTGGGATGCCCTTCTTACCCTGTCCAGGCTCTGATTCCTCATGCTGGCCACTCCCCCACCACATGGGCACCCTGGCCTCCTCACCCATCGGACCCTGGACTTCAACATTAGGCTGCTTCCTTGCCCTTCATACAGATGGCTTCCCAACCTATGTGGGCTCTGAACCCCTAAACCAGGTACCTGGACACTTTTCTCAATGTGTTTAAACTTTTACACCAGACCACCTCCTGACAGGCTACATACACCCAGCCTCCTCCAGGCATGGGAGCCCTTCTCACCATACTCAGGCCCTGCCATTCCACGGGATGCCGCCCCTCTGCACGGACGGCCTCCTCATTCTTCTTGGGTTCCAATACTTCATGGCAGGCTATCCCCATGCCTGAGTGTCCTTCTCATCCTACCTGGGCTCCCACACCCCATGCTGGTATACTTCCCTGTGTGGACACCCTGCTTGAGGTCTGACATCCCACTCTGGATCACTGAAGTCTACCCCTTACGCCCCTCTGGCCCAGATGCCTACCTTGTTCTGCAAGAGCATTAGTACTGAGTTGCTAATGCTCTTGATGAGGAAAAGCAACTACTAAGCTTTATCTACAAAGTTGTTCTTTAATCACAGGGACATAACTTCAGCAATGAAGTCGGTTACAGAGTCTTAGAAAACACGTTTGTTAAAAGCAATGGTATGTATTCACTTAATCACTTCATTGGTTATAGAATGAGGTGGCCTGACGACTGAAATTGCTCCTTAGAACTGTGTATGAACTCACTAGCTCTGTTTTAATTCATAACCCATCACTATGAATATACCTTGTAAGGTCTCTTGAGAACCAGAAACCCCTGTCTCCACGTTCCTTGCAGCCCGGATGCATATCCAGCCGATTCAGATCTCAAAACTATCTAAAGCCCCATTCCGCATAGTCCAATCAGAGTTGATGATTGTTCTACCATTAAAAATTAAAACAAAAATCTCACTTAGGATTTTTACTTTTATAACTGTCCTCATACTGTCCTAGAGTTTGGGGAATGTGACTTAGGGATCCAGGAAAGGTATCTCCACACAAATTTCAGGCTTTTAAATTTTTTTTTTTTTTCACATTGGGATTCTAGGGAAGATTCCCTTTGAGGAGAGGGTTCTATGCCGCATACCCCCGCCCCCTACATCCTTCACACACACACACACACACACACACACACACACACACACACAGTCACTGCTCTAACTGAAGCCATCTTTCCCAGTTTATTTTTTTAAGTTTATTTATTTATTTTGAGAGAGAGAAAGAGTGCAAGCAGGGAAGAGGCAGAGAGAAGGAGAGAGACAAAAATCCCAACAACGCTCTGCACTGTCAGCGCAGAGCCTGACATGGGGTTCGAACTCACCAACCGTGAGATCCTGACCCAAGCCAAAGTCAAGAGTCAGATGTTTAACCGACCGAGCTACCCTGGCGCCCTCATTTTCCCCAGTTTAAATGTGTAGCTGATATGTGGGGTTATTTTTTAAGCTTTAGCAGACATGTTTCAAGCTTTACTTTGAACGTGTTTCAGATATTCTTCTGCAGAGCAGAATTTCTCTTAAGCGAATGGTAGTGTATATACATTAGCTATTGCTACAAACATGGTGTGTAACTAACTGCTGCTTAGGCTGCAAATTTCTAGAACAACACCATTTATTCTCATTGATCTTCATGTTGGCTGATCTCAGCTGCACTTGGCTGGGTGACTGTGTCACATTTGGTCGGTCTAATTCACGTTGGGGATCTGCTGAGCCAACTTCGCTCTGTCATGTGTCATCTTCCTGGGACCAGCAGGCTGGTCTGGGGCCAGTCTGAGCAGGTCCTCCTCCTAACTTGGGGTAGGAAACCTTAGCTTGCACGCGCTTTTCGGTTTCTGCTAGCCTCGTGTCTGGTCGAGAGGGCACTGACAAGTGCAGTGGGTACACAGAGGGGTAAAGAATGGAGCCCCTGGGGTCCCTGGGTGGCTCAGTCGGTTAAGCGTCCAACTTTCTCAGGTCATGCTCTCACAGTTCGGGAGTTCAAGCCCTGTGTCAGGCTCTGTGTGGACAGCTCGGAGCCTGGAGCCTGCTTCGGATTCTGTGCCTCCCTCTCTCTGCCCCTCCCCTACTCATGCTCTGTCTTTCTCTCTCTCTCTCAAAATAAATAAACATTAAAAAAAAAAAAAAAAAAGAATGGAGCCACTCGTTCAATCCACCACAGAGTGCCTCAAAAAGGGCAGGAATAGAAAAGGGTTTTGCCAGAGTTTAACAATTTTTCTAGGATGTTGGCTACTTAATTTGTCCTTCAGCTTCTCGTTTGTTTGAACTAGTAAGAGCTCCCTTGGTAGTGCGGCTCTCTTCTTCCTGGGGGGTCTCTCTCTCTTCAGGGGCAACAGAGTTCATCAGACTGGCACTGGGTAGGTACTTGAATGAATGAATGAATGAATGAGTGAATGAGTGAATGAATGATACCATGACTTCAATATTACTCGGCCCTCCTTTTGAGTTTGGGTACTGAGGCTGTTACTGTAAAATATCTCCAGAGGTTGGGGCGCCTGGGAGGCTCAGTCCGTTAAGTGCCCAACTTTTGCTTCCGGCTCAGGTCATGATCTCATGGCTCGTGAGTTCGAGCCCCGTGTCTGGCTCTGTGCTGATGGTGCGGAGCCTGCCTAGGAGTCTCTCTCTCCCTCTCTCCCTGCCCCTCCCTGCCTGCGTTCCCTTTTTCTCAAAATAAATAAATTTTTTAAAAAAATATCTCTCCAGGGGCGCCTGGGTGGCGCAGTCGGTTAAGCGTCCGACTTCAGCCAGGTCACGATCTCGCGGTCCGTGAGTTTGAGCCCCGCGTCGGGCTCTGGGCTGATGGCTCAGAGCCTGGAGTCTGTTTCCGATTCTGTGTCTCCCTCTCTCTCTGCCCCTCCCCCGTTCATGCTCTGTCTCTCTCTGTCCCAAAAATAAATAAACGTTGAAAAAAAAATTAAAAAAAAAAAAATCTCTCCAGAGACTCCAATTAGGAGCTTACCATGCTATAGGATCTCCATTTTCATTTTCAGTCCCTACATTCTAGGTATCCTTGGGAACTGCCAAATAATGATTCTTTTTTTTTTTTTTAATGTTTATTCATTTTTGAGAGACAGGGTGTGAGTGGGGGAGGGGCAGAGAGAGAGGGAGACACTGAGTCTGAAGCAGGTTCCAGGCTCTGAGCTGTCAGCACGGAGCCCGATGTGGGGCTCAAATCCACAGACCATGAGATCATGACCTGGGCTGAAATCAGATACTCAACTGACTGAACCACCCAGGCACCCCTGCCAAATAATGACTCTTAAATGTTCTACAACAACTGATACTTCTTCCAAATTTTGAGTTTACAAATTGTGTGTGTGCCTGTGTGTGTGTGTGTGTATGTATGGGGCAATTTTTATCACCATTTAAAAAATTTTTTAATGTTTATTTATTTTTGAGAGAGACAGAGACAGAATGCAAGTGAGTTAGGGACAGAGAGAGAGGGAGACACAGAATCCGAAGCAGGCTCCAGGCTCCGAGCTGCCAGCACAGAGCCCAACACGAGGCTTGAACCCACGAACCGTGAGATCATGACCTGAGCCGACGTCAAACGCTCAACCGACTGAGCCACCCAGGCGCCCCTTATCGCCATTTTAAATCACCTGTTATTCATCAAGAACATGTTACTAATATCTTAAGTTAATTTTGATGGGAGGAGATAGGACCATTCTGGTGTATTTGTGTCATCACTCATTAAGAAGACTGGCTGCCATTTATTAAGCACGTCTATATGTTATCCATTCCCTAGCTTCACTCTCCAACACAACCATACAAAGGAGGCATTATTTAATATTCTCACTGAATAGTAGAGGAAACAGAGGTTTAGAAAAGTGAAGTAAATTACTCAAGGTCAGATAGGGGAAAAGGATTGATCTGGACTGTAGGTCGAGCCAGCCTCTCGGGCAGCACTGTTTCCAATACGTCGTGTCGCCTTGATTTCTTAATTAGGCTGGTCTCATGGGTACCCCCGACCCCACCACCCTCCTACCATCTCGTCCTGGAGAAAACGATTATGCTCGTGGAATGCAACGCATTTTCTGCTGAGTCGTCTGATAAAGGCAACAACCAGAAACAGGTTTATAATTTGCCTCCACTAAGCAAATGGTTCTTATGGCGATTTCTCCTTCATCTTTACCAAGAGCAGGGGAGAGGAAAAGGGCTTATGCTCCAGAATAAAACACGTCGGTCAGATACAAGAAAAGACTTCCTCTCAGGTTGATTGAAAACGTCACGGGATCGCTGGAAAGTTGGCAAATATTTTCCTTCAGAAGAGTCATTTCAAACCTCCTTTCTCTTTCTCACTTTCGTCTTCTTCCTCTTTCCACGGAGTCTTTGTTTCCGAATAAAATCTCCGCCCATCCATTGACTGTGTGCCTGACACTGTGTTAGGGATGAACAGAAGACACACATACCGTCCTCACAGTATACTGGGAGCTGCTGTGCTGGTTGGAAGGGTGGGATTCTCAGAGCCTTTCCCCACCTGGCCTTCTCTGTGGAGCCACAGCACGCTGCAAAACACCAAGAAAATCCCTGCCCTGGAGCCTTCTAGAAGGGACAGAGATGGGACGCCTGGGGGGCTCAGTCGGTTAAGCGTCCGACTCTTGGTGTCGGCGCAAGTCGTGATCTCATGGTTGGTGAGTTCGAGCCTGGGTGGGGCTTCACTCTAACAGCACAGAGCCTGCTTGGGACTCTCTCCCTCTCTCTCTGCCCCTCCCCTGCTCACTCTCTGTCTCTCTCTCTCTCAAAATAAATACATAAACATTGTAAAAAGATAAAAGGGACAGAGATACCTGCGCCAATCGCCACTCCCTCCCCAGCATCTTCTGTTAGGGAAGTCAGGAAAGAAACGGTTCGTCGGCCGTTTACACAAATGTTTGTGCTGGGGATGGCTCGGAACAGAAGCATGAGGTGGGCTGTTTTCTTACGGCCCTTCTCCTCCTCCTGGATCTCTCCCGCCTCCATCAGTCTGCCTTACCAGCCCATCTTCGGGGCAGCCGCGAGAGTTGTCTTCATAAAACTTTCAGTGGCTCCCTGTTGACCTCTTAATAAAAGTTCAATCTATTAAGCAGGCAGTCAGGGGCCTCCCGAGCTACTCTAGCCACTGCCGGGTTTCTGGCCTCATTTTCTATCACATCTGTCCGGGTATCCTGCAGTCCCCTTCGCTGACTACCTGCTTGACCCCCCAACCTTGCTGGATGCTCACTCCTCCCCTTGGTTAGGCCCAGAATGCCTGTTTCCTCCTCCACTAATCAAGATCCATGCCAGCTTCCAGGCACAGCTCATTTGCAGCCTCTCCCCGAGGTCTGCCCCTTACCGCTCTGCCGGAATTAATTGCTTCCTCCTCTGTGCTCCCACGGCCCTTTCTTGTGCTTCGCCTTAGCACATTTTTCTGTTCTGCCTCACCCAAACATGATATGTTTACACGCCTCTTTCCTGCAAACCCTTCAGATACTCCGAATCGAGGTCACGGGTCCGTGTCCGTTCATCATTGTATTTTTCCGGTGCTTTATTCATCAAAGGGCCTCCACAAAATACCTCACATTATTGGATTAAATTCTCATACTAGAGTTCTGTGAGGTCAGGTGCGGCTGCTCGGCAAGGTGCTAATCACTTAATGTTTAATTTTATCTGTAAGAGGTAGAGAGCACTCGGTGTAAAACAGACCTGGGGTGAAATCCCTTATCGCTTACTTCGTGAGCTGCAGTGCATCACTTAAGCACCTTGATCCTCAATTTTCTCATCTGAAAATGGGGATCAAAACACCTCGGCAAGATGTCATGAAGATTTTTAATTTTATTTATTAAAAAAATTTTTTAATGTTTATTTTTGAGAGAAAGAGAGATAGCACAAGCAGGGGAGGGGGGGAGAGAGAGAGGGAGACACAGAATCTGAAGCAGGCTCCAGGCTCCGAGCCGTCAGCACACAGCCCAAGGTGGGGCTCAAGCCGGTGAACCATGAGATCATGACCTGAGCCGAAGTCAGACGCTTAACCCACTGAGCCACCCACGCACCCACGTCTTGAAGATTTTTAAGCGGTGTACTTACAAGGAGAGTTCCTGTCCCTTCGATTGTTAAATAACTTCCCGCATTTTTTTTTCAGTTATAATATTTCACGGCAAAGTTGGCTTCTCGGTTTCCTCAAAACCTCTCCCCAAAAGAGGGGGGCAGAGTCAAATCAGCCCTGATTGCACGGTACCTTCAGCATGTATAGATTGCAATAATCAGCCCTAAAATTTCATTTAGCTCCCTGGGAGTTAGTGTGGGATCTCTTGCAAAATGAATAAAAAGGACGCTTCTTATACCATTCATCTCTTTTATTTGCCAGCATAATAATCCCCATGGTTTGTTATCTGACTCACACTGGGGCTGGTTTGATTTGAATTATGCATATTCTCCTGTGTTGCTATGATTTAGCCAAACATGGTTTTGTGTTGTATTTTAGTTTAAATAAATCCATTCCCTGGGGACCAAAACAAGAAAAACTCCAAGCCTCTCTCCTCTCTGAAACTTTGGAGTTTGCATATTTCACACTTTTTTTTTTCCTTCCTATTTAGTTCTTTGTTTCTTCTCAAGCCAGAAACTTTAGTGACTTTTGTGCTTGGGTTCCTGGTTTTTTACAGGGCTAAATCCAGAAGCTTTTATCCTTCTTCCCTCCTTCCCTCCCCTCCTCCCTTCCTTCCTTCCTTCCCTTCACAGCTTTATTGAGAACTAATTTGCATACCATAAAATTCACCTGTTTTATATGCACGATTCAATGATTTTAAGTAAATTTTCAGGGCTGTGCAGCTCTCGCCCCAATCTCAGCTTACAACGTTTCCATCACCCCAAAAGAGAACTGTGTGTCTTGTGTGCGGCCCCTTTCCAACCCCCTCCCAACCTTGGCCAAATATTAACCTAGCTTTTATGTCTATGTGCTTGACGTTTTTGGAAATTTCATACAAATGGAATCATGTCATCTGTGGCTTATTGTGTCTGGATTCTTTCACTTAGCATAACGCTTTTAAGGTCCATCCACATTGTAGCCTTTATCAGTACTTTGCTCCTTTTTACTGTCAAAGAATATTCCATCACGTGGACATATTGAGTCTGGTTTATCCATTCACCAGTTGATGGATGTTTGGTTTGGTCCTTCTTTTTGGCTATTATGAATAACGCTGCTATGAGCATTCATGTAAAAGTTGTTGCATAGACATAGATTTTTATTTCTCTTGGGTAGATTCCTGTGAGTAAGATTATTGGGTCCTGTGGTAAATTTGTGTTTAACATTTTTAAGAGGCTGCCAAAGCATTTTACAAGATTTTATAAATTTTACATTCCTACTAGCAATGTATGCGGGTTCCAGCTAATCCATATCCCTGTCAACAGCTGATATTCTCTGATACATTGGTGAGATGACTTTGGTGAGAAAATGGTGGGGAAAATGGTATCTTGATGTAGTTTTAATTACATCTGTTATGAGCCAAATTGGGTCTCTTTTCATGTTTAAGGACCACCTGTGAACTTTAAACGTGAACTTCGTGTCACTTCCTTTGCCCATGTTCTACCTAGGTTTGGGCCTTTCTTTTCCCCTATTGACTTAAAATTATCCACTTAAAATAATGAAAGCGTATTTTCTTTATTATAAACACGGTCTACGCTCATTTAAAACAAAGATAGAAAAAGCGACACTTCAAATTAATCAGGTAAGTTGACTGAACTTGTTCTATCCTTTCCAGAAAGTCCACCAAAGTGATTGTGATTTTTTTTTTTTTTTAAGGAATTCATCTGCAAGGACCAAAAGAGCAGAAATCAATACGTTTTCAGGGAGAGCAGATGGCGGGGAACTCACCGCCCAAGCAGAATAGAGAAGGTCACACTCTAGCACCTGCAGAGTGGAAGTCTAAGGAAAGGGAGACCCCTTCACCTAATAGATACCCCCACAGAGACTGAACGCAATACAGGCTAAGCTTCCGGAGTGCCTGGGAGGAGATTAATGACCGGGAGGCGTTTTGCAGAGAGATTAGACCTCCCCCCAAGTTCCCTTACCACGCTGTCCAGCCAGGTGACTACACATGTCCACGCAATCTGCCCCTCCCCCCAGGAAGTGAAGATCCTAAAGGGGGCGGGGGTGGAGGCTGAAAAGGGAGAGCGTGAGTCTGCGTATGAGCTATGGAGCTATGGGACCCTGAGCACCACTTCCTCTTCCTCCCCAGCACATGCTGAGCCCTGCCTACTTCTCCTCTGCTCCCTGTTCCGAAGCAGAAAACTGAGGAATTCTTCCGGGACAAGTCTTCCGCCTCCTGACACCTGCGAGTCCCCCAGTGAAAAGCCTCCCTCACCCCTTGGTCACCTTACTCAGAAGCTCAACAGATGACAATCAGCTCCACCCCCAAATTAAACATGAACAGAAAATAAAAGATCATCAGATATTTGAGGAACGCTTTAAGCATAAAAGAGGGGGCAGGAAACAGCAAAGAAACAAACCAGAAACTTTTTTGAAAACTATTTCTGTAAAGAAATAGCTCTCCAGGGAACAGAAAGATTTCAACAAACAAAACCATAGAATATCTTCTTGAAGATAAGGTACTGTAATCACAAGCCAAACACAGGATGCGGTGATAAAAGACAGAAAAGCAGTAAGAGCTTCTAGAAATTAAGAATATTGGAATTAAAAAAAGGAAAATCGGTAGAAGGGCCCTTGGAAATAGTCCAGAAAGTTTTATAAAATATGAAAGAAATGGGCAATAGCAGTGGGAAAAAATAAACTTACATGATCGACCCAAAATGTTTCTTATCCTCATAAGATTTCCAGAGGAGAGAACAGGAAAAAAAATGGAAGGAAATTATCTGACCCAACATATACAGACATTTCTCAAAATTGAAAGGCAAGTGTCTCCAGTTTGAATGGGCTCATTAAGTGCCAACATGATAAACGGGGGGAAAGGACATATAATTTTGAAATTTTAGAGCATTAGACAAAGAGAGGCCTCTAAAGAGAGGAAAAATATAGGTCCCAAAGTCAAGGATGACACCGGATTTCTCCATTGTAATGCTGGATTCTGGACAATCCCTTCAGCAACTTTCTACTTAGAATTCTATGTCTGTTCAAACTATTCATCAAAGATGATGGTACAAGACATTTTTAGATGTATAAAGACAAAATACTTACCCCAATGGATCCTTTAAGAACCTGCTTGAAGATTTTTACAGCAAAAGAAGTGAGCGAAACAAGAAACAGGGGTGATGCTTGGCCTCCCAGGAAACTGCCTTCACATCATCAAAATAATATAATCTCCCTCTACTTAGATCATCATTTTCATGCCATAATTTAGGGACAACGGGGGAAAAGGAATTTACCTAGGAATGTTTGGAGGACTGTAAGGAGTTAAGCCTAGTTAATACTAGGAAAGGAAATGAGCAGATGCTGTCTCAACTACATAAACCAAGCCATAGGAATATAAGCATATTATTTAAAAACAACAACAACAACAACAACAACAACATTATTTAGAAGAAACAGGATGAGAGTTCAAAGTGACCGGTCTGGACAGTGGGGCTTACAGGGTAGTTGGTGGGTATGGGTGGGGGGTAAGGGACACCACTTTGATAAACATGAAATCAGCAATTTAACAAGAAGGACACATTTGAGGGCCAAATATAAACTGCTACCACAGCAGAAAACAACAGTAAAACAAAGAAAGTAGGTGGGAGAAAAACCACGAATTGTCACAAAGTGCAGAGACAAGTAGGGTCCGTGTTCAGTGCCGTTATTCATTTATTCAGTCATTTCTCTAAGAGCAGGTTTTTGCTTTTGACTTTGAGCTATGTTCATCCGACTGGCTCTTCTGCTTTTTCTCATCTGTTCTCATGGCATGCACATTTTCCCACGTTATTACGTCATATTCGCATTGAGACGTACTTCAAAAAGGGCTGCATGATAGCCCAACTGGGTGGCTTTCCTATGATTTACTTTTGACATTGTCGTTTTGATGTTCTGTCTGCCCCAAAGCTCCCATATTCTCAAAAACAGCCTCCCCAGAGACTCTCAAGCCTGCAACCACCCTTCCTCTGCTCCAACCGTGAGTTTCAGGTGGAGCCTTCCAATCAGCACGCCAGCCAGAGGGCTATGGCCAGGAGAAGGAGGCCTAAGCCTGGGCAATCAGACTTTCCTGGAGTATCCTCTGCCTGGAACCAGACTCAAGAACTTCATGTGAACATGTAAGCCTGAAGCAGGGATGTGAGCCCAGAGTCCCGGGACAGCCAGTCTGAAAGCATAAAGCATGGGGAAGCAGACATAAGAGAAGGGTCAGGCAAGGGAACCAAACTAGGGCAAGAGGGGAGAGAGAGAGAGAGAGAGAGAGAAGAAAGAAGCCAACATCACAGCGTGCAAACCTATGACTCCGGCTATCCTTAAGGCCACTCTTATGCTAACCTTTTCCATAACTGGTTATATTAGTTGATAAATACTTCCTTTACACATTTTCTATGTGAAATAGATTGAATGGCTTTTTTTTTC
The DNA here is from genome assembly GCF_022837055.1 of Prionailurus viverrinus. Classification (NCBI taxonomy): domain Eukaryota; kingdom Metazoa; phylum Chordata; class Mammalia; order Carnivora; family Felidae; genus Prionailurus; species Prionailurus viverrinus. The sequence continues at coordinate 57,258,945 of NC_062577.1, read as the reverse complement.
TTTCTTTCTTTCTTTCTTTCTTTCTTTCTTTCTGAGAGAGAGAGGGCACAAGGGAGCAAAGGGCAGAGAGAGAGAAAGGGAGAGAGTGAGAGAGAGAATCCTATGAAAAAGAGAGACAAAGAGGAACAGAGAGAGAGAGAGAAGTGGGGCTCACCTGAAGGTGGGCTCATGTTTTATCCGAATCAAGCTCATGTTCACCCATAGTAGGGCTCTAGCTCACCCAAAACAGGGCTCAAACTCAGGAGCTGTGAGATTACGACCTGAGCCAAAGTCAGATACTTAACAGACTGAGCCACCCAGGCACCCCATATTTTTAAATGAATGAGCCTTGGGTCACCTGGGTGGCTCCGTTGGTCAAGCATCCGACTCTTGATTTCAGCTCCGGTCATGATCTCACAGTTGGTGAGTTTGAGCCCCGAGTGGGGCCCTGTCCTGATAGCAGGGAGCCTGCTTGGGATTCTCTCTCTCTCCCTCTCTCTCTGTCCCTCCTCTGCTCACGATCTCTCTCCCTTTCTCAAAATAAATAAATAAACTTAAAAAAAAATGAATGAGCCTTCACCAGTGTGACTTCCGGAGTGGAATATAATATGTAAGTTGTTTTTAGCAGATGCATAATAAACACCTCTTCCACTGAATTAAATGAACTCTCCTAGAGGCCAAATGGTACAGTGAAGAGAACACGGGCTTTAGAAACTTCCTGATCTGTGTTTGAATCACAAATCTGTCAGAGCTCTGGCAAATGATTTCCTATGTCAGAGCCTCGGTCTGTCCTCCTCCTTCACCCCCCCGCAGCATCATAATCTCTAGCCTTCGTTAAGTTCTTTCTCTGCGGCTCACACCACGCTAGGTGCTTTGCATGTGTTATCTCTTGGATAAAATAATCCCAAGGCACAGGTCTTATTGTTATATTGTTATGGTCTGCAAAATGAGGATTCGATGAGATAACCAATAGAGGGCGTTAATTATTAATACAATGGCACTCCTCTCCCACTTTTTCCTTCCTGACTTCATGCCACCTCTTAACCACTTGGCCAGAATTCAGAGTTATGGCCCCTTCTCTTTCGGACGGGTTAACGTGTTTGCTTTTTGCCATAACTTGTTAGCCTTTGTCCTCTTGCCTGTTAGCTTGTCGGTTACTCAGTGTGAAATGTGCTCAGTAATGACACAACACAGAAGTACAACTCAGCATATCGAAAGGTGCACTATGCTCTTGCCTGGGAAGACTGAACATCCTAAAGAGGTCAGTTCTCCTCAATTTGTAAATTTAATTTAATCCAGACAAAAGCAGTAACAAACACCTCCCCCCTTCTCCTTCTCTGGAACTGGGCAAATTGAATCTAAAGTTCATATGAGCCTGGGCGGCTCAGTGGGTTAAACGCCCGACTCTTGGTTTTGGCTCAGGTCATGACACGGTTTGTGAGTTCGAGCCGTGCATCGGGCTCTTCACTGACATTGCGGAGCCTGCTTGGGATTCTCTCTCTCTCTCCCTCTCCCTCTCTCTTTGCCCCTCCCCTGCTCATGCTGTCTCTCTCTCTCTCTCAAAATAATAAATAAACTTTAAAAAATACTTTAATAAAATAAAATAATAAATTTCATATAGGAAAATAAACTAGCAAGGATAGACCGAAAAAAATCTGAAAACAAAGAGTGATGAAAAGGGGCTAGCCCGTGTCAATAATAACGTATCTTCTACAAGCTCAATAATAAAAACAGAGTGATAATGATACCTAAATAGGCAAATAGATCACAACACAAACTAGAAAGCTTGGAAATAGACCTGATTAAGGAAAGAATTTAGTAGAGGGCCGCCTGGGTGGCTCAGTTGGTTAAGCATCCCAGTTTGGCTCAGGTCATGATCTCACAGTTTATGGGTTTGAGCCCCGCTTTGGGCTCTGTGCTGACAGCTCAGAGCTTGGAGCCTGCTTCCGATTCTGTGTCTCTCTCTCTCTCTCCCCCTCCCCCACTCATGCTCTGTATCTGTCTCTCTCTCTCTCTCTCAAATATAAATAAACATTAAAAATTTTTTAAAAAAGAAAAGATTTAGTGGAGTAAGGGGTGACTGTGGAATCAACATTCAGATTCTGACTGCACACTCTGTTGGCAAGACAGATGGGGAGGCCAAACAGTACAAACCCCCATTCCGTGAACGGAAATTTGCTAATATTTGTCAAAGTTACGAAATGCCTTACTCCACTTCGGGGAATGTAACCTATACATTTCAGTGCATGCAGACAAAATGACGGGTACTCAAGAGGGACTTGTTGCAGTATGTTTATAAGAAGAAGAAATCTGAGTGTTCATAACGAGAGCGGTGGATAAATAACCTACGATAAAACCACACAGTAGAGTACTATTCAGCTTTAAGAGAGAAAAAAAGCAAGAAAGTTTCTCTATTTATATACAAAGAAGAAAATGACAACCTCAAGTGTGGAATGCTGTGTATCATACACTGCCCTTTGTGTAGGAAAGGGGGGCAGAAAGGATGCATGCTTGCATTGGCTTGTACCTGCATAAGGACACGCTGAAAAACTCTGTAAGTCACTAAGAAAAGCCAACTGTGGGGGAAGGGAGAATCTGCTGGAAGGGAAGAGACCTGAGAGCAATGCTTGCCTGAATATCCTTTATTACATCGGTTTGGTTTTTGAATCATGAGTTTATATTACCCATTTAAATAATTAAAAAAAAAAAAAAACAGTAACGGTTAGGGGCTCCTGGGTGGCTCGGTTGGTTGAGCGTCAGACTTCGGCTCAGGTCATGATCTCGCGGTTCGTAGGTTCGAGCCCCGCGTCAGGTTCTGTGCTGACAGCTCAGAGCCTGGAGCCTGCTTCCGATTCTGTGTCTCCCGCTCTCTCTGTCCCTCCCCTCCTCATGGTCTGTCTTTCTCTGTGTTTCAAAAAATGAATAAAAACGCTAAAAAAAATTTTTTTTTAATAAAGAACCAGTACGGGTTACAAAAAAAAAAAAATCAAGCAGGGAGTCCTTACTGCGTGTAAGACACTGAGCTAAACTTCGTAAAGACATCATCTCCTTTAATCCTCACAAGAGCCCTGTGAGGCTTGATTTTAACCTCCATTTGGTAGCTGAGAAAAAGAGTGACTTCAATTCCGTGAGCAGTTTGTTCATCGTGTCTATCTGTCCGTGTCCCTCCTTTCTTTCATGTCCTGGCTCCACACTAACTTCCCGCAAGTGCGTGTGGATTGCTTCCATCCAACTTCAACTAGCCGTTGGGATGTCTTTAACAAGCAAAGACCTAGTTCCACCATATTCTTTTTTTTTTTTAAGTTTATTTATTTATTTCGAGAGAGAGAGCAAGCAGGGGAGGGGCAGAGAGAGAGAGAGAGAGAGAGAGAGAGAGAGAATCCCAAGCAGGCTCCGCACTGTCAGTGCAGAGCCGGATGCGAGGCTCCAACCCACGAACTATGAGCTCCTGACCTGAGCCGACATCAAGAGTTGGACACTTAACTGACTGAGTCACCCAGGTGCCTTCACACCATATTCTTTTCGCGTACCAACATCCTTTTGCCTGTACATGCCCTGTCTCTCAGACTAGACTGTCAAAAGCGAATTATATGCCATAGTTTCCTCCTCTCCTCTGGTGCTACCCGGCACACTGAACCACCACTCAAAAAAATCACAGGATATGAAACAGTAACTTTTACTTGTGTAGTTTCATGGAGTGTATACAGTCTCTAATTCAGTTGTGTCTCCCTAACACCCTGCCCGGGAGGATTTATTATCCTTATTTTACAGAAAAGGAAACTGAGGCCCAGAGCGTTTCGGAAGGGTCAACTAAGAGTCATATCTAGGACTTCTGGCTCCAAGAGAAGTTCTCCTTTCATAACATTGCAGCTACCTTAAGCTAGCCTTCCAGAAAATATCTGGGTGAACCATATTTATTGCAGAAAAATGTCTGTGTCAACCATTCTAAGAATGAGGAACAGAAATAGCCCAAGGATCATGAAACTGGCCCTTTGTCACTCATTGCACGTATCGCTAACTGATTATAGAACTTCGTGTCTGGGTCTTGAAGCGGCTTCACGTTCTTTACAGTCTTTCTCAAAACCGGCTCTGCCTCCACGATCAATCAGAGATGGCCGCTGGAGAAGAAATGTACTTAGCATCTGAGAACTAGATGATCTCGAGTAACTCGCTGCTCAAAATGTGGCCCTCAGACCAGCATCTTCAACCTCTTTTGGAGGCTTGATAGGAACACAGAATCTCTGAAGGGGTACATATACTCCAATGTTTATAGCAGCATTAGCAACAATAGTTGATGGGAGAGCCCAAATGGCCTTGGACTGATGAATGAATAAAGATGATGTGCTATATATATGTGTGTGTGTGTGTGTGTGTGTGTGTATATATATATATATATATACATATATATATATATAATGAAATATTGTCCAGCCACCAAAAAGAATGAAATCTTGCCATTTGCAATGACACGGATGGAGCTAGAATGTATTATGCTAAGCAAAATAACTCAATCAGAGAAAGACGAAAGCCATATGAGTTCACTCATGTGGAATTTAAGAAACAAAACAGATGGACATATGGGAAGGTGGTGGTGGAATAAAGGGGGAGAGAAGAGAGGGAAACAAACCACAAGAGACACGTAATGATAGAGAACAAACTGTGGTTTGAGAGAGGGAGGCCGGTGGGGGATGGGCTAGATGGGGAATGGGTGCTAAGGAGGACACTTGTGATGAGCACTGGGTGTTGTGTCTGTAAGTGATGGATCACAGAACAATTCTACTCCTGAAACCAATATTGCACTGGATATTAACTAACTAAAATTTAAATTAAAAAAGAAGAAGAAGAAGAAAGAAGCAGCACAGAATCTGTCTCACCTCAGACCTACAGCATCAGAACCTGCGCTTTTACATGCCCAGCTGATTCCTAGGAGTATGAGTGAGAGGTTCTGCTCTAAGATTCTGTTCAGTGACAATGCTTCGTGATTTCATGGCTTATGACCCTTCCATCTCAGAGAACCACCCATCCCCTGCCTTCAGATCTATTAGTTGTAGAGAGCATCTATTAAACTTCTCTAGGGACATTTGGGTGGCTCAGTCGGTTAAGCATCCGACTCTTGATTTCAGCTCAGGTCATGACCTCACAGTTTGTGAGCTCGAGCTCCGCATCGGGCTCTGTGCTGACAGCATGGAGCCTGCTTGGGATTCTCTCTCTCCCCTGCCTCTCTGCACCTCCCTCCCTTGTGCTCTCTCTCCCTCAAAATAAATAATTTTTTAAAAAAAAAAGAAAGGAAGCAAATTTTCTCTAAGGTATCTTCTAGGATTGTGAGGTTGAATGAGAGATTGGTTCCATTTGAAAAGACCCTTCTGAGACCCGATTCACATAAGTGAGAAATGAGAAAAATGAAGGGAGTCTAAACTGTCCCATCTGGCTGTCACTTCATGTCTTGTTGCTGGTGAATTGTTCTCTGCTTTGTGTTGACAGTGTAGAGGTGCGATGCTTCTGCCCCGGGAGTTCCCAGCACCACAGCGGAATGGAATCTTAGACTGCTCTCCTGGGTGCACCGGGGTCTAGCCAGCCTGGCTCACATTCCGGGGTGGCGGGGTGGAGGGGGGTGAAGGAACTACCTTTGCCTGACACGCTATCTCTGTGATCTCCACTTGTGTGCTGCCTGTTTCCGAATTCCAAAGGCTACGGCTGTGTCCACCAACTTTATCTCTTGCGCACTTTGCTGACATTTAAAACAAAAGTTCTTTATGTTTGCTTGTTGGTTTTAATTTATGGCAGGGGAGAAAGATGTTTCCAATCACAAGCCTGGAACCAGATTCTGGGGATTATTCACCAGTGGGGAGCACTAGAAACAGTGGTAATTGAACAGAAATAACAATTTTCTTTGGTTCCTTAGAAACCTCTCGTGGGTATTTTCTTTCTTTCTATGTTTGTGTATTATTTTTCCGTTTTTATTTTAAATGTGTGTGATACTGTTTGGTTATAAAAGAAGAGTGTTTTTGTTTTGAAAACTCTGGAAAATCCAGTGAATGATGGGGGGAGTAGCAAGAAAACAAGTCCAGTTGCTAAGCGTTTTGTTCGTTTTCTTTCCAGTCTCATTGCTGTAATGGGCATCTTTTCTTGTTTGTTTCTCTCTGCAACTTACGGAGGGGAAGCTTGTTGTAAGATCTCTTCTTTCATTAGCAGAAGGACAGTGATTGAGCCGCGGCCAAGGAGAACAGCAGGATGAGTCAGCGAAATGACACCCAAGGGCCACAAACACACAGGAAGCTGGACCTCTCCAAGTCACCGTCCTCTGGCTCTCGGCCGTCAGGCAAAGATGCACCCATCCCCATGTGCTCACATCACAGCCGCCACAGCTGTGAGGCCGAGCTGGTGGCACTCTCCATGACGCTGTCCTGGCTGGAAAGCTGTCACCCCCACATGGCTGAAGGTCCCCTTGCTGTATGGAGCATGTTTCTTGGTCCCGGCAGAGATAGGACACCCATGTTCTCCACTCTCGAGATGACATACAGGCCTGTGGGAAGGCGTCGGAATTCAGAGCCAGGCAGCCGTGGGTTCTGATTCCAGCCCAGTCCCTTGGTGGTTTTATGATCACCAGCAGGGGTAAGTTCCCGGAGTCTTCGTTTTCTTAACGGTGATATGCGGCAACTAAAACCTGCCTGCGGGGTCCTCGCAAGGATTAGAGATCACGGATGTTTCAACGCTGGCAGCTTAACAGGCTCTCGGTCAAGAACAGCCACCACTATCACGGTCTGTCCCTTCCGGCATCTCGTTTGCAAGCTTATGTTAAACAAGTTTTTATTTTTTATTATTATTATTATTTTTTATTGACAGAGAGAGGGAGCAAGGGAGCAAAGGCAGAGAGAGCAAGTGAGAGAGAGAGAAGCGGGGCTCGTCTGAAGCAGGGCTCAAGCTCACCCAAAGCGGGTGAGATCATGACCCGAGCCGAAGTCAGACGCTTAACCGACTAAGCCACCCAGGCACCCCTAAACAAGCTTTTAATATCGGTTTCACACCCCATTTTTCCCCATCTGTGTCTTATAAGCAAATTCTTTCTGGAATTATAGAATCCCAGAACGATCATCAGCACTGTCCTAAGATTTCAAATTCTCTGCCTCCCGCCCCCACCACTCTCTCCATATATTTTCTTGCTAGTGGTAAAAAGATACAAGGGAAAAGTCAAGCCTAGCCTCTGTCCTTCGGGAGCCTTTAATCTCATTGGGGAGACAAGACTTAGACACAAGATACAATTAGAGAATAATAATAATAAAAAAAAAAAGAGCGAGAACGCTCAAATGTGCTGAGTATAATGTTCTATGCTTCTGTCTGCTTCCGAATTCCATTCTTGCTTTATTAAACAATATCACCATGCTGCTGACTCATGTTCAGTTTCTAGACCCCTAAGACTATAATATTTCTCTGCTGTATGCGCACGTACTCTACTGAGTATAATATTTCTGCAGCATATTGTACTTGGGCAGTCCTCCCCAGGTGTTCTCCATGGCACTTGTCCCCATCCAAGTTCACTGTTGACGTCTGATAAAGTCTCTATGCTATCAACCTTGTAACATGATGCATTAGCTTCCGAACAGATACCTTGGAGTAAAGCTCTTCAAACAGCCATCTTAGCCTGCAGTGTCCGATACTTCGACATTTTCTCTCTGTACTTGGAATTCAAACGCTCAGAGTGCTGCGAAGGGGAAAGAGGGACGGGCAGATACTAAACACCATGTCCCTCACCAGACAGATGACCTTGGACTTCTCATTTCCCGTCTCAGGGTGTTGGTTTCCTCATAAGGAGAAGGAGGCTATGTGGGAGCTTCTGTGACAGACAGACATGCTGTGACTGCACATACGGATGCTAGTTTGGACGGGAGTGATGTCACCAACAGCCAGCTGTGTCGCCGAAGAGTGAGATGGAGCCCGGCACAGCTTTCTCTCCCATTGTCTTTCTGCTCGAGGGCAGGTCTGTCTGTGAGACTGTAGCTTTTCCCTGAGAATGGTGGCGGGACAATTCGGAGTCTTCCTCGCTTTATGATGGGTCTGTAACACAGACCCGCTAGACTAGTGAGGTCAGCCACAAGCCTACGCAGATGCTTAGCGGGAGCAAATGCTGATTTCTTGGGTGTGCCAGGTGCCGGCTATATAAAGCGAGAGCTCCCTGAGGCTGTGCCCTGTGGACGATATTTCAAAAGCAGCATGGTTGTAGCGCCTACCTTCAAGAAGTTCGCATGTGGCGTAAGTGACGGGAGAAGGAGAAAGGGTAAGTCAATACACAGAACAGTGACATAGGAGCAATGCGTGACTACGTTCACCCGGGCGTGTACGTGAGCACCACGTAGAATGTTAGAAAAGGAGAAGTTATAAGGTCATCTCACAATCCACACTTTGCAGGGGCGCCTGGGTGGCTCAGTGGGTTGAGCAACCCACTTCGGCTCGTCTCGATCTCACGGTTTGTGACCTGGAGCCCTGTGTTGGGTTCTGTGCTGATAGCTCGGAGCCTGCTTCACGTTCTGTGTCTCCCTTTCCCTCTACCCCTTCCCTGCTCATGCTCTGTCTCTCTCACTCTCAAAACTAAATAAACATTTTTAAAAAGTTTTTAAAAACAACAAAATTCACACTTTGCAGAAAATGGAAATGAGGCTTTGAGGACGAATGGCCCTCTCAGGGGGCAAGTCAGGGAGCTGGTTAGTAGCAGGTGTCCTGTTGATCGATTCAAGGTCATTTCCACCCCAATATTCTTCCTCTGCTGGGATTATTTGATCTGGGTTGGTTAGTGAAGGCTACATGGGTTGGCTATATTTGAAAATTATCCTCAAGCGTGAGAGGTGTGGGTTTGGCTGCGAGGCACACATTTGGGGTTTGCACACGTAGATTTGTGGCAAGAAGAGGATGTACAGAAAGTATTGGTTACTACCTCTGGGTCTTGAACTTAACAGGCATTCAGTAATAGTTATTAAATTTGGGGGGATTTGCTAAACATGCAAACAAAAAAATAAAACTCCCCTTATCCTTCTCAATTAATATTTCCTGATTGAGGTGGGAGGGACTGAGTCATATTCATGAGTAGGTTTGCCTAATTATAGACAGTACCAGCTGGTGAGTGTGTTGATAGAGCCAGATAGAAAGCCTCACATATAAATACTGGGTGTGTTGGAAGGACCAGATATTAAGGTAACAGTGGCTGCCTCGGTCAACCTGGGTGTCTCAGCAAATTCCCAACCATGTAACAGAGTTTAAAAGGTGGCAAATATTAATAATACAAGCTACTTGCACCCAGGAATGAATGGGTTATTTTACCTGCATCCTTGTTTTCCTCGTTGACATCTATTAATAGTGCTAAAATAAAATACCCTGTGTCGTCATTAAGCAATCATGAGCAGACTTCCACTCCTGATGGATAAAAGGCTACAGCCAGTAAGGAAATTTGAATTCATTGCTAGTTACAAACAGCATTCATTACTGTTTCTGTACAGAAACAGTCTGGGCTTTCCAAAGGTATATTAGTTATATATACACAATACTTCACCCCTTCGTTGACTCATTATTTAATCATGAATTTTGAGGACTTCGTAATTATGTATTATCTGATAGTTCTCAAAGGCTTTTACATTATCTGATTAGGGCCTTACCACAACCTTCTGAGCAGGGTAAGTGTACTTTGTCCTGTTTCACAGAAGCGATGGGGAAGAAGTGCACTTGGGAGCCCCGTTTTAACCTTGGGTCATTCACGGTCACTTTGTGGATGTAGAAGAATGAATGGCTTCGGTGCTAGGCCAGGAGAGATTAACGTGCCCAAGGCCGCACAACTGTTAACGGGCAGATCCAGATGCAACCCAAGACTTTTGACTCCAGCCGGTTATTCGTCCCCTACACGGGGGGCTCTCAAACACAGCTGAGCTCCAGCATCACCGGGAGGGCGTCTTCAAACCTAGAGTGCTGGCCCGATCTCAGAGGGCTTGACACAGACATCTGGGGAAGGTAGGCCCAAACTTTGCATTTCAGTAATATTTCAGGAAATGCGGATGCTGAGAACTACTTCCTGTTCGAAGTGTGGTCCCAGCAGACATCACCCAGGAGCCCCTGAGACATGCAGCATCTTGGCTCCCATCTCAGACCTGCAGAATGAGAATCTGCGTTTTCACATGAACTCCAGGTCTCAAGTTCAAGTGTGGGGAGTGCCGCTCTCCACCCCAGCTGCCAGTTTGCCGGGCACTGGACTAGGGGTTGAAGGGACAGGAGAGAACCACCATAATTTTTAAATCAGGCACTTTCTATGTGGCAGTGTCTCCTCTAAGAACTGGGCATATTATCTCACTTAATCCTCACATGAACCCTGAAAGGGAGATACTAATACTGTTTCCATTATAAAGTCGAGGAAATTCCATACCACAGAGAGGTGGGTAACCTGCCTCAGACCACTCATCCAAGAAATGATGGGTCCAGGCTTTGAAGCTGGACAGTTCATTCTCATTTACTCTGCTGCACAAGGTGGGTCACCACTCTGACAGAAGGGGAGACAAGAGGGAAAGCCACTCAAATATAAAGCAAGAGAGAAGCTATGGCTAGAACAGATGGCCTGGGTCAAAGGCACCTATTTGTGTACTGCATTGAAAGTCAGGAGAGCTGGCTTCGCCTGGGCCTCCGTAGAGATTTCTGATGATGTAGCCTTGGTGAGTCCTACCTCTTAGCATCTTTGCTTGTGAACTTGAAATAATATTAATAACAACAGATAAAAAGAGGGAGGACCCTCTGGCTGTGAGACTGTGGAGGGAGTGTACCGAGAATTGAAAAAGAAGCCAGTTTGTCGAAATGGACTGCACTGCGTTTGACAAAACAAACGTACCAAATTGAACCCACGATGTTCATCACGGGGTACCTAAGCTTCTGCTCTTTCAACACTGATCTGCTCAGACCCGTGGGTTCCCGGGGAAGACCACAGACGCAGACACACTGATCTCACAGTGAGTCTGAGCAGACCATGTGTTCCAAGGACAGGGCTGTGGATCGATCCAGCAACTTCCTAGTTTATTCCTGCCAAGCCCTCCCTATGACTAACTTGAGCTCCCAAGACCTTAGAAAGGACCTCTTTCCTGACTCCTCTCTTTGGAGACGCCTATGGGCCCCCAGGATATACATGTTTCCCTTGCCGTGGCGAATAATAATCCGCTTGGCTCACGACAAGGGTGTTCCCAGTGGTCTTGCCTGATGGGTTCCAACACAATTACATTTTCCTACCTACCTCACAGACTTGTCATGAATGTCGAATAAAATAAAGTATGGAGGGCTCCATACACTTGCGAGCTTCTAAATTTATTATCGCTATTATTTATGTGTTGTTCCATTCCCCCACCCCCACCAGGACAGTGATGCCCCAAGGTAAGAGAAGAGACCAGGTCTTATTTTCTTTGTGTTCATGGTGTCTAGAACAGTTCTTACTGCCTAAGGGACTCAATTGTTGGTTGAATGAGAAAACAAATAAATGGGCAAATGAAAAAGAAATCATGTTGTAGTTCTTCTTTCCTGGGCTCCAGCCCCGTGAGTCATCCAGACTCCCCCAAACAAGGTCAAAGGTTTGCGAGTGCTTGAAAGTGATGGTTACCCCCCCCCGGGCAGACTGTCACTAGCACTTGGTAACAGTTGGCACATAACGTTGTTTGCCTCTTAAAAGTTTCCCTACTCGCAAGCTGCCTGGAATTGCTGGTGGGAATATCAGTCCCCTTGCCCACAACATTGATCTTGGAACAGTAGCCATGTGGCCACATAGCAGTACATTTTCTAGCCGGTAGAGCTGGCGTGTATCGGCATCTGAGCCGAGTGCCTCTGTTTAACAGCTCAATGTACTTGCCTATTACAGTGCCTTTGTTACAGACCTGCACCAAGCAGAAATCATGGTGCGTGGAACACTGCGACTCCATCAAGCATCCTAAAAATCCTCAGCACGGCGAGCTCTTGCTATGCTTAGAATCCCTGAGGATAATTCTGATCAGGCAGAAGCCGTCGAAGGTTCTTCAAACTCAGAAAGCACAGAGGTTGTCCCCTGCTATATGTACTCCTTTCTCTCCTGCCCCATCTTCCCCTGTGTCTCCAAGCCCACTTCTGGTTGTCACGACCTCTGAGAGAGGCCCCGGAGGAACAGGCACATTCACCCTGGTGTTGCAGGGAAGGAAGCGGACACCGTCTACAGGAGGAGCAGAACAGTTATTCCGGGAAGCGCTGGTCATACAAATGGAGTTCAGACCAGTGGTTCCTGAGACCGTGTTCTCTGCGAAGGCAAGGCCTACCCTACAGGGTACTTCCCAAGAGAAACAACGGGAGCAATGTGTTTCCTTCCCAATGCCCTCTTCCTGGGGCAGGCGGGAGTACAGAGAGAACTGTATTGGCTTCCCTTCTCGCGTCCAGCCCCCAGAGGGACATTGCTCCTGAAACAAAAATGAAGTGCCTCCTTCAGCGGGTCCCAGGGCCAGTACAGAGCTCTCCTCCACAGGTCAGAAAGGATGGGGCTTGTCCTCAGCCAGGCCCTGCTGCTTGCTGGGCTCCAGCAAGCCCAGATTTAATGGCTCCTGTGCAATTCCCAGTTTCTCCGCCCTGCCTAGAACTTGCGGCAGCCTGGACAGGGGACAGGGTACGATGTTTTTCTGAGCAGTCCTTCTCACCCCTCGGCACTGGTGTCTAATTGGAACCTCAAGTCTGAACAGTTCCATACATAGCCCACGTCTCCCATTTCTTTCCATGCAACTCACCCTGTATTTTCCATGTGCTCCCGCCCCTCTTCTCCGTTAGAATATAAGCATCTCCTCTCTGCCCTTCCCCTACTGTAAGGGTAAGCATGATGCTTGATTCGCGACAAGTGCAGGAAAGATACCTATATATTTTTTAAGTTTATCTATGTATTTTGAGAGAGAGAGAGAGAGAGAGAGAGAGCACAAGCAGGGGAGGGGCAGAGAGAGAGAGAGGAAGAGAGAGAATCCCAAGCAGGCTTCACGCTGTCAGCACAGAGCCTGATGCAAGGCTTGAACTCACAAACTGCGAGATCATGACCTGAACTGGAATCAGGAGTCGGACACTCCTCCGACTGAGCCACTCACGCGCCCTGAAAGAGACACATATTTAAAGAAACAGTGATGTGGCCAAAGATTGGGGATTGTGGCAGTTCCAACAGGTTGAAGATTCTTTTTTCTTCTGAAGGTAACTTTAATGAGCGTGGGCTGACTCTTGCTTCTTGAAGGTAAAGGTGAAGAGGAAGGGCATTGCATCCGGCTGGCTGATGCACTGTTGGAGACTTTCCAACCAGCCGAGGGCCAAGGCTCAGGCTTCTTCTGCAAACAAGGTGTCCCTCCTCAGTCAACTTCCAGAGGCCGGACAGAGGCCCCAGTCCACATGCTCCCCAGCACTTCTCAAAGCTGCCTCGGAAACGGAGATGGTGAGGACCACTACCCTTCCAGCCTTCCAGAGCTATCCTGAAAAAGGGGGCATGTTGTCTAGTGAAACCTATTAGAAACAACACAGGGACAGAGGTCAAGGCCAAGAAGAATGTTGATCCTTTCCCCTGGAGGGTGCCCTCTCCTTTGGTGGGCGGGGACTCAGGCAGGATCCATCGTATTCTGGGAGGGGCAAGTGGGTCCCTGACCTTCAGCTTTCCTCTTCCAGTGTTTTAATTCTTGTTGGGGATGATGTTCCAAGCTGCTGCCTCCCTCCTCAACTGGGTTCTGCCCCAAAGTCACTGGAGCCCATGCTGCGAAGAAATTTGAAAGGATGGAAGTTGATGTCTGGGGGACTGTTTTGAAGAACTCACAGTCAACTGTGAGTGTTATCATTGTTAATTATAAGTTCAAACTCGAAGTGATATTATCGCTACTCATTAGAGTTAGCTGCCTCCTTTTGCAGGGAAGGTGGAGGATGAAAGCCATACATTTTGTAAATTGATTACTAATGTTCAAAGGGCTTGAATATAAGATAACACAGCACGTTCTCACTAGATGGAGCATAATTTAAATTTTCTTTGATTCAGAAAACACTTCAGCATCTTGCAGTCAATCTGCTAACACTACAAGAAATCCTGAGTTTTGCATGGCTAATTGAGCTTTGGATACACTCTCCTTCACCGGACCTTTAATAGTATTAAATTAGCATATATTTAATTATTGATTAAACGACGTTTGTTGAGGACTTATGGTGGGCAGGGTTCTGTGACATGTGACAACAATAAATAAAAGTCAAGACGGAGAAAACGAAACTCTACGAGACAGAATGAAGGGCGGTCCAGTTGAAGGGAGCCTCAATCAGAAGGCCTGGGGATGAAAGGCACACGTGTGCTCCGGGAATAGTGATAGAAATAATAATTATTATTACAATAAGAAGCACACCGTCTGTTGAGAATCTACCACTTGTCAGGCCTTGTGCTAAGTGTTCCATTAGGGAACCATGGAACCTTCACAGTAACTTTGTCAGGAAGCTATTGTTTTGCTTTGCAGCTGAGGAAACTGAGGCATGAGGTGATGAACTGACCTGCTGCCTCAGTAAGCGGTGGAGCTGAGATTTGTGCCCAGGCTGTGTGACTCCACAGCCTGTGCTCTTGGGAGGTCTGATGGGCAAAGGTCAGGTGGCAGAGGGTCTGTGTGCTGGGTCAGGAAGGAGTAGAGGAATGTACCCGAACGAAGAAGCATGTATAAAAATGTCCCCAAGTTCATTATTAAGATTAGTACGTGTCCCTCCCCTCAGCTGGGCTCTGGGGCCTGGAATTACCTATCTTTTCCCCTCTGCCATCTCCCATCCTTCTAGAAATAGTGTACTGGGAAGAAGGGGTTCAGCTCTCTGTTTTGCTGCTAGCCAGCTGTCTGACCTGGGACAAGCTACCCAGCCTCAGTTTACTCAACTCTAAAATAGGAATAATAGTTCCCGGAGTTCTTGCCAGGATCATGTTAGATATCCTTTGCAAAACAGAACAACATTGGAACTCATTAATAGTAGCTAGTAAGAGTGGCTCCAAATAATGTCTTTCACGAAGCATTGTCCATGCCCATCATCTTGAATAATTGAAGTTATAAGTGAATGTGGATTTACTCTTCTTTCTCCCCATCTCCTCAAGGCCAGCCACATTGTCTCTACTACCTTCATAGTCCCAACATCAACTCCTGCTGGATGCTGAATGACTCTAGCTGGGGTCCCTTCCCACTAGAATGGGTCTCGAGGGTCACCAGCCTCATCAGCCCCTGCGATGTCAGCCTGGTGGGTGACCAGACCAAGGAGAAGGGTCACTTGTTGACAGTCGAGTGAGGTGTGCAGAAGAAGTACAGGGAACTAATGTAAAACTCATGGACCACTGAAGGGCCCGTGCATGGTAGGAATTGCCCATGACCAATTGTCAATTCGAGGGATCACCAAACGGGAGGACCCCGAGGATGCCCCATCTGGCCCAAGACTGGCTATAATGGCATTCTTCTCGGCACCTCCCCATTGCTCCCAGCTTCCTCTACGATGGCACCAATGCCATTTATGAGTTCTGTTCAATGGGCTTCATTCACATCACTCTGCACATTTCCTCTCCCCTGCCCGAAAATAGGTTTTTAAATTGAAAAAAAAAAAATCCTCTATTCTGAGCCAAGCATTATGCTGGATCGTTTACAGAAATTATCTCTAATTTTCATCAAAACTCCAAAAACAGTCTTATTATTATTATTACCACGTACTTCTGAGGAAACTGTTGTCCAAATGATACAGCCGGGTACGCGATGGAGTACATACGAAGGGCCATGGCTTTGTAGCTGGAAGCCTTTGTTCTGGCCCCTCAGTGTTGTCGCTACGAATTGGGAAGATCTCTTCTAACTTTCCACACCGCGCAGTGACAAGACGGAGAATGTGACAGCATTTTGTCAGCCATTTACAGTACAAATGTTTACCGGACATCTAACCCACGCTAGCCAGTGGTAATCGGACATTGGGTATTATTTCTATTAATTCCTGTAAACCTAATGGTGCATAGCCCCCACACCCTGTGCCCCCTCTTCTGAGCGTGTACTTCTGACGGAAGGGTTTTGCTTACCCCGTGGTTCCTGGGAAATTCCGCTCTGACTCAGTGTATTATTATCAGACAAAGCTCTCACTTCCCTGCTCATCATTTTCTCATCCAGCAACCGAGGATGAAGATAACGTGTCTGAGAAAGCTCTGGGAGAGACGTGCTACCCGGATTTCAAGCATTATTCAGGAAAAAAAAAATACATCCAACACAGATGTGAGGGAAGTGTCGGTTTTTAGCTGTTTTTAACAGGTGCACTGATGGGCGGGAACCACCAAGGGGGACGCATTCCACGCAGACGTTTTGAACCCCCTGAGACGCAGAGACAGGAGGAGACCTCACTGGACTGTGGGGAAGGGTGCTCGCTACGGTTGCAGACACTGAAAGCATGACGTCCCAGTAACAATCGGTCCCCCGGGTCTTGCAGGGCTGTCTGGCGGGGGGAAAGGTTGACATTCACCAAAGCCAGGAAGAAACGGATCTGATGGGATTCCCTGAGGGTCCCCTGTCTGTACAGATGGCAGGTGGGCAAGTACAGCGGAGCATGACCCCGCAGATCAGATCCTGTGGCCAGAACTCCGTCTTGGCCCCACCTACCAGGCAATGCTGTTAGAAGGAGAGAAGCCAGCGTTCCCCTCCCGGTCTGTAATGTGACTTTTCTCAAACACATAAGCATGGCTGTTTTTACATGACCTGGAGCACCGAGAGCTCTCAGGACTCGAAATCTCGTTATTACCGACAGCCCTGGTTACATGTCAGACTATAGACCTTAAGTCTGCTCTCACAGCCTTACACCTCAGTGAGAAAGGAAGGGGCCCCCAGAATATAAGGAACATTGTTCTCATTTTGCGGTGCTCCCACTGAGAAGTGGGAAGCATCAAAAATCCTGGGAAGAACTGGTAGGGGAGGGAGGTAAGAGAGAGGGTGCCATGGGGACAGAGATTGTCTTTGTCACACAACTTATTGTTCAGACTAGGACACTTTTGAGTACGGAGGAGAAAGAAGACAATATTCATAACCACGCTAGCACCACAGGAATCCTCCAGGACTGACCCAGCCCAACCAAGATATGCGGCCATCGTATCCAATATCCAAGTAGAAATGTTGAATAAGCCGTGGGCTGCTATTTAGGGGAGAGGTCTGGACCAAAGTTATACACTTGGGGGTTCTCAGCTTATCTATAAAACTTAACACCACGTGATTGAGTGAGATCACTAAGAGAAGACCAAGGAGCAGAGTTGGAGGCATCGACGGAGAAGGACAGGGACCCTCCCAGTTTGAGAGGTCAAGGAAACGAGGAGGAACCAGCAAAGCCATCACAGACAAACCTACATGTGTGAACACAGAGACCAAGGGGCAGGATTAGGTCATGAGGGTTTCTTCAGAAACAGAAATTGTTTTCTTAATGCTTAGATTAAAATTTTTTTTGAGAGAGAGAGAGAGAGCGCAAGTGAGCAAGGGGCAGAGAGAGAGAGAGAGAATTTCACAAGGGGTAGAGAGAGAGAAAGGGAGAGAGAAGGAGAGACAGAGAGAGAGAGAGAGAGAGAAGCAGGGCTCACCCAAAGCAGGGCTGGTGTTTTTAACCGAAGCAGGGCTCATGCTCACCCAAAGCGGGGCTCGAGTTCACCCGATATGGGACTTAAACTCACAAACCGTGAGATCATGACCTGAGCCGAAGCCAGATGTTTAATGACTGAGCCACCCTGGCACCCTAGATTAATTTTTTTTTTGGATTACCATCAAAATATAAATGCAAAATTTTCAACTTCTTGTAGAAGCACCTGCATTCTCAAGAATATTCTTGGGTTTGAGAGACAGTGTCACATTAATCAGGGGTAGAACCCACGGCACAGATGGCGACTGGTGGTCCCCAGGCAATCGTTGGTTGCCTGAGGACATCAAGATTCCCATGTGATGTTGTTGGATCCTGAAAATAATCCCTCAATTAGGCAGGGGAAATGGTCACATTCTATTTTATAGATGTGGGAACTGAAACATTGAGTGAACTTCCTGGTCTCACTTCTTTATGTGCAGGTGTCTGCATCCTGAAAATCAATTTTTATATCTGTCTGTTTTCTTTTTCTTCTTCACCCTAGCCTTGTACCATACTTGCTTTAAAAAGAAATTACTGCAGGATGTTCAAGATCCTGGATCCTAGATCAAGGATGTTCTACTTCTGCCCCCATCCTTTTTCTTTTTAAATTTCTTTGTTCCTACCCCATGTAAGACTAAACTAAAGCTCTCACCCCCATGACCCTCCAGACTCAAGAAGCTGGGATATCCCCTCCCATTTGAGCTTGGAAGGATTCTCTTCTAGGATCTCTTTTACGTGACCAGTTTTCCGTGGAAGCGATAGTTCCCCAAACTGAGCCCATTTTAGAGGGATGGGTCCTTTTGCTAATGAAGAAGAGAAGATTCAAAATGGAAAGGTGGTTGGGTCTCTTACTACCCAGAGGAGTGCTGCATCTTGGTGGAGGATGCTCTGGGTTGAGAGACAAGAGGCCTGGGTTCTCTGGGTTTGTGCCAACCAAGTTCTGGAGAGCGTCCATTTCCCAGTGCTCTGATCTGAAACTCAGGGCAAGCTCCATCTTGCTGTGGAGTCCTAGGGAGTCTTCGGGAAATAATAAAACATCGAAAGGGTATGAGATTTGGATTCAAATGATTTGGAACTGGGAGGAGCCAAGACGGCAGAAGAGCATGGAAGCTTTTTGTGCATCGTGTGTCCATGAAATACAGCCAGAACAACACTAAACCATCCTACACACCTACAAATGATTTGGAACTGAGATTTTCGTTTGCCTATTTACTAGCTGTGTATCCTTAGATAAGGGACACAATCCCTTTCGACCTCAGTTTGTTTGCCTATAAAAATGGGCATTACAAATAAAACTTCACAGCACTGTGGGGGGAAAACGTGGGAGCAGTGCAACAGGCACTTAATAATGAAACATTATACAAGGGTTAGTTGTCTTTAATGATGTTACCAAATTTAATACTTCAAGCAAACATTAATAGATTAGTTGCGGCCAGAGGTCTAGAAGCAGCTGGAAAAACATAAAGGAGCGGAGTCTCGGGACTTTTTCTATTCTGTCATCATGGAAATGATAACCTAATAGAAGGATTCTTAAAGTCAGTAATTTCAATTTCCACCTCTGCTGATAAATACGGGGATTTGCTTAGATTTTCTGAGCTCAAGAGAAGCTCACACTACTCATCGGTTCTACTGTCTCCTTTACCCTAAGCCTGAACCTGTTGACTTATTGTTTGCTTAGATGGTGCCCTTCTTTGGAGAACTCCATTGATTCACCTATTGATTCAATAAAGGTGTATGGAGTTTCTGGCGTGTGCTATCCAGTGTGGGGCACACAAAACCTCATCAGACTTGGACACTCCCCTCAAGGACCTTATGGTCAAGTGGCAAAGACAACTGACGTAGATCATTATGGCACAAGGAAGCAAGAGCTAAAACAATGGTACCCATGATACGAGCATGGGGGGTGGGGGGTGGGGGGTGGGGAATGCTCTGCTATTTTGGCTACAGGACTTCAGAAACCTTTCACTGAGAAGATGAAATGGGACCTTACAGCTGGCAGATCAAGGGACAGCATTTTAGGCCCAGGAGGGTAGCTTGAAACAAGACATCAGAGGTCAGAAGTTCAGGGAAATTAAAAGCATATCAGTATTTCTGGAGTACTGCTTATGTTTGTGCGTGTGTGCTTTGGTGGGTGGGGGGAGAGAGAGAGAACAGGGGAAGGAGAAAAGGCTGATTGGCGATATCCTTATTAGATAAATGGATAGCAGAGACAAAACGTCTTTCCCCTTCCACACCTTGGCTTTTCCTGAGACTGACAATTCATCTATTTTTGCAAACTTCATTCTAGTGCTGCTGGCTATATGCCAAGCACTGCGCTGAATGCTGAGGATAAAAACAAGAATAAGACATTGGAGATAACAAGGACATCCAAAATCTTGACCTCGAGTGCAAAGTTCTACCCTTTCGGCTAATCTGCTCAGTGTTCACCTCCTACCCCATTAAGATCACCGGCCCATTGGCCCTACCAGTTTTTCCACTGGTCTTATCTTCACGTGTTTATGCCCTCTTCACCTGAATTCCATATTCTAGTGCTGCTGCCACTCTTTTATAAAACCTTAACTTCTCTCCCCATCCCCTCTGGCAATCAGCGTGCAAAGTTCCACCCTGGTTAAAACCAATGGTCCTCTTCTCTATGCCCACACCGGAGAGGCTGAGCATTATCAAAAGGAGGGAAAGAAGGGAGAGGCGGAAGGAAGGAAGTAAAGAAGGAAGGGAGGGAGGGAGGGAGGAAGGAAGGAGAGAGAAAAGAAAATACACATACAACTCTGCTTGCTCAACCTCTTCCAATTTATGACCATAAATCTCAAAGGAAAACCCTGCATCGGCCAGACAATCCAACTGTGTTTTCCTAAATGGAGAAATTCAGCTTCCTGCTCTCTGAGATTACTATTTTATACCTTCCTTTTTCCCCTCCAATCTCTGCCACCATCCCCCAGCTGATGATCTTGCTTCAAAGATCTCTTTGGGGGAAAAAACGAGGTCATTCTCATACAGACGATTTCTTCCAAACCACTGCGACTACAGCCGCGCGTACCCTGCCTCCCTGCCCGTCACCACGGAGGAAACGGCTGCTCTACCTCTCCTGTGCTTTGTTCCCGTCGCTTCTTATCTTCTCCAGAGCTTTGAGAGAAAAGAGGACAGAGAATGATTTAACTTTCCCAGTTTCAGAGTGGATCGATGTATTATTTTTCCAATATGTTTTTCCCCCCCTTGGAAGAAACCCAAGTGACTTTGGATAAGTGACTGAGCCTCTGAATCTCAGCTTTCTTATCTGTATACTGGGCATAACAACCTGCCTGCCTATTTCACAGGATTGTTGTGGGGGGTCAATGTGTTGGTGGAATTGGAAACACTCTGCAAACGTCGGAGTGACGGGATACGAAAAAGAAAAACTAGGGGCCGTGTTTTCTGATGTAAGACAGTTAGGTTGTATACGTAGTCATCTCAGATGACTCAAAATAAGAAATTTTAATGGCAGGACTTTTTTTTTTTAAGTTTGTTTATTTTGAGATAGAAAGAGCAGGCTCAGCACAGAGCCTGACACAGGGCTCGATCCCACGACCCTGGGATCACGACCTGAGCCGAAATCAAGAGTCAGAGGCTTAACCAACTGAGCCACTTAGGCGCCCCTGAAAAGACTATTTAAAGAGGTGGGGCCGGGGTTAAAGCAACAGATAAGATACATTGAGGCAGGCAGAGATTAGCCACAGTGGGAGGCAGCTATGTCCACAAGGACTCCAGGGACAAGGGAAGGAGATGGTGTCTGTCCCTGGGGCTGGAGAGGCAGCCAGGGGGCAGGACAGCCCAGAGGAGCTGCAGCCCTGGGAGCAGGCAGCTCCTGCAAGGACACTAATGCTGAAGCAGGGAGAGCAGGAGAACACAGCTCCTCTCTGTCTTTCCACCCTCCCATCCTCTGCTGCTGACTGTTGGTCAAATCCAGCAGAAGCCAGAGAGAAGGCAGCCTGGGGGAGGCGGTGCAGAGTCAATCTCTGGGAGGCAGAGCAAGGTGGAGAAGAGAGGGGGATGCACCTGAGCGGAGGCAGCCAATACAGAAGCCTTTCCTTGACAAGGGAAGTGCTGCTTTTCAGTAAACACACTCCCTTGGTGAAATCTCACATTACAAAAGATGTAAGGCCAGAGGATTCAAACTTCCCCCTTGCCTTTGCATTCAGAGTGCATTTTCCCCAGCAGAGTGGGTGGCTCAGAGGTGAGCCTGCAGCCCAGGAGGCCCCTGAGCTCAGCCTGCAAGGCAGAGGTTGAGATCAGTGATTTAGTTCATGGACCAGAAGCTCGGAGAAGGAAATATGACCTCTCGACTTCCTATTTCTCTATTGCTCATCTGAAAGCCATTCCTTTCCCTTTCTTTCTTCCTCTTCTTTTCTGTTTTCTTTTCTTCTTTTCAAAGCGCGCTTAGCTGTTGACTAATTGTTAGCATAGAGCATGCATTTGATGCTCTCCTTGGAGATTCTCATCTTCGCTTGGTAACAGTCAATCAGCATGCTTCCCTCTCAACGATATTAGCATCTAAGATGGTGAGATAAACAAGCTCATTAAAAAGCAAGTTGTTACACGAAGCAAACACCTTAGACTAATAAAGCTTGGCCTCCTCTGTGGTACACCCAGGGAAACAGTATTAGCAGCCTTCATAGCAGTCTGCATTTAAGAGAAAAGCCCAGAAGGCAGCCAGTTGGTCTTGTAGAATTACTCAGGCAGCCTCATCCATGTATGACACTGTGGGGAAATGCTGGGCCAGTGAGCTCGGAGGTACATTGTTTAAACAGCATACCGATAGGAGGAGCTTTTCACTCATTTAGGGGGACTTTTTCATTCATTTAATAAACATCTATGGGGTACTACGACATGCACCATGCTGGCTACTGGACACATAAAGATGAATAAGGTACTATCCCAGCCACGAAGGGCTCACATTCTTCTGAGTAACACACAGTGACAGTGAACAGACCCAGGATCTAAGGAGTTAAATGCAGTGATAGAGACATTCCCAGAATGTGGCTCACAAAGAAAGTGTAATTAGCCCAATTGGGGCTGGGATCCAAGGTGAGGACAACTCTTTTGGGGCTGTGGTTTTTTAATTTATTTCAAGGAACAGTTAATACAACATCACACATGAAGTTATGTCTAAGAACTTGATGGCCTTGTCTTTCCTTCCACTTGGACACGAACTGAACTCCTAGGCACAATATTTCACTCGACACTGTGTAACTTGATGCAACTTGGAAGATGGTTCCCACCTCCAGGCCTAGAGCCATCCCTGGAGTAGGTGGAAAGCCTCAGCATGCACGTGGCATCCATGCTAATGCTGGCCTGGAATGTCATGGCACTGAATGTCCAGCTAGAGAAGTTAGGAGTCCAGGGAGAGCAGGACACTGGAGACTCTCTTGGTCTGAAGACAGGGGTGGGTTGAAACGCTTAAGATGAGATGTGTAGGTTTCTATCTAACCTGGATTGATTGAGGACACATTTTGGAGGTGCAAGGTCTTCCTGGGCTTTTCAGGGGATGGTAGGACCCATCTGGTCTTGGAGAAAAGTCTCAGAGTAGCTCGTCCATATCTGAACAGCAGGATGTGGGAAGGGGAGATCTAACCTTTCTTGAGAAGATACAACATGCTCTACACCTCTGATTGGTATTTAGCTTATTTAACGTTCCCATATCCCTATGAAAGTAGGTGTTTTGTTTTGTTTTGTTCTTTTAAATCCCCATCTTAGAAAGGAATTTGAGGTTCCAGTGAGCATACAGAACTGGAGATAAGACATGAGAGGTTTTGAGCCAAGATCTAATCTATCTTCCTTGCCCCATATCTCACAGATTCTGAGCCGGGTCTGGGCAACATCTTGGCTCAGCATTTGCCTCTAAGGTGGCTGTGTTCCCATGATGTCCTCGGAGTATCATTTGATTGGTTGGTAAAGAATGACAGCGAGCCAGCATATTATTGAGCTGGCCTGCCCCTGTCTGTGTGTGGGTTCTCAGGGGACTGTTGCGACAGACCCATCAGGTCCTGGAATACCATAGGAATCTAGTTAAGGAAAGAGCCACAAATCTGCAGGTCTCAGAGTCAATGTAGAAGGAAAGGTTGTGAAACAACCACATTTCTGTGTGATATTTTTGCTAAATGTATTAACCTCTGAAGAAACGAAAGATTTTGGCTAATTTTTCTAGAAAACATTCTTTTTCACTTGTACCTTCCTAAACTGGGGTTTGTTCTATTGATCTCTATTGAGGTCATGAGATTAGATGTTTTGCAGTAGGCCCTGGATCTTTTTTTTAAAAAAATTGTTGGATCTTTTGTGAGGGGCATTGTGTCTGCTCTTCTGTATCCATAGTGTTTTTTAATTTTGATCCCCTGCTGCCAACTGTTGGTCAATCCAGCAGATTACTTGGCGGATGGCAGATGCCCAGTAAGTATTTGCTCAGTTAATAAACTCCAGAAACATTAACTAGAAAAAGCTATCAGGATCACGTATGAGTTCACGAATGGTTTAGGGCTGGAAAACTAAGATCAGTGGAATCTAATGTAAGCTATCACTGATGGAAACAGATATATGGCATTGCCAAAGACCCCTCATGTCTTCCCCTAGAACCCTCTCTACCTTCAATGCACCCCAAAAGGAGGCAGGAAGGCAAACACAGAAAAAGATTCTGATAAAAGACGGGAAGTATATCTCTCTGTTTCCTTAGACCTTCAAGAATGTTTTCATCGGTATTTTGTAATTTTTAGCACACAGATTCCATATGTGTTTTGTTCAATTTATACCTAAGAATTACATTGTTTTTGGAGTGACTGTAAATGGCATTGTGTTTTTATTTCAGTTTCTACATGTCTGTTGTTATTACATAGAAATACTATTGATTTTTGTATGTTGATCTTGTATTCTGTGCTCTTGTTGAGCTCGTTTATTAACTCCAGCAGTGTTTTTGTATATCCCCTGGGACTTTCTATGTATATAATCCTGTGACCTGTAAATAGAGAATTTTAATTCTTCCTTTTCAATCTGTAGGCTTTTCTAGGAATCTTAAGAACCAGACAGGTTTTTCTTGTTTCTGATCTTAGGGAGAAAGCACTCAGCCTTTCATCATTATATACAATATTAGTTTTAGGTGTGTTTTGTAGATTTCATTTATCAAGTTCAGTAAGTTTCCTTCCATCCCTAGTTTACAGAGAGTTTTTATTATAAATAGGCAATAAATTTTGTCAAATGCTTCCTCTGCATCTACTGATTTTTCTCCCTTAGTCTATTAATGTGGTGGACCACATTGCTTGATTTTTTGAATGGAGAAACACTTTTACGTTCCTGGGGTAAATTCCCCTTGGTCATGATATATTATCCTTCATATATCACTGGAATTGATTTGATACTATTTGGTTGAAGATTTTGTGTGTGTGTGCCAGGTCATGAGATAGATTAATCTATAGTTTATTTTCTTAAATACTTTTGTCTGTTTTTCATTTTTTATTTTTTGATTTTTAGCTCTATGCGGGACTTGAACTCACAACCCAGAGATCGAGACCTGAGCTGAGCCCAAGAGTTGGACACTTAACCAACTGAGCCACCCAGGAGCCATGTGTCTGGTTTTGATGTCCATATAATGTTGGCCTCATAATATGAATTGAAAGGGTTTTCACTTCTTCACATTTTTTTTTTAATTTTTTTTTCAACGTTTATTTATTTTTGGGACAGAGAGAGACAGAGCATGAACGGGGGAGGGGCAGAGAGAGAGGGAGACACAGAATCGGAAACAGGCTCCAGGCTCTGAGCCATCAGCCCAGAGCCCGACGCGGGGCTCGAACTCACGGATCGCGAGATCGTGACCTGGCTGAAGTCGGACGCTTAACCGACTGCGCCACCCAGGCGCCCCACTTCTTCACATTTTTAAAGAAGATTATATGGAAATAGTAATAATATCTCCCCTAAATGTTTGGTAGAATTCACTGAGTTAGCCACCTGAGTCTGGAGTTTCTTCACTGGAAAGGTTTAACTACAAATTCAATTTCTTTAATAGGAAGAGAATTATTCAGATTATTTATTTTAAGTGAGTTTTCATCTTTCAAATAATTGCTTCATTTCAGCTAAGGTTTCAAAATTATGGGTATAAAGGTGTCATAATCTTCCCTTATTATCCTTTTGGTGTGCATGGGATCTGTAGTGATGTCCTCCCTTTTGCTCCTGATGATTTGTGTTTTCTTTTTATGTTTTTCACTTGGTCATCATGGGTAGAAGTTCATCAATTTAATTGATCTTTTTAAAGAACTAGTGTGGCTTCATTGATACTTTCTGTTGGTTTTCTCATTTCAATTCGATTGATTTCTGTTTTTGCCTCTATTATTTCCCTCCGTTTGCTTTCTTTGGGTTCAATTTGCTCTTTTTTTTTCTGCTTTCTTAAAGTGTAAGCTTATATAATTTAAGACTTTTCTTCTTTTAAAAATTTTTCTTTAATGTTTACTCATTTTTGAGAGACAGACAGAGTGTTAGTGGGGGAAGGGCAGAGAGAGAGGGAGACACAGAATCTGAAGCAGGATCCAGGCTCTGAGCTGTCAGCACAGAGCCCGACGCGGGGTTCAAACCCATGGACCACGAGATCATGACCTGAGCTGAAGTAGGACGCTTAACCGACTGAGCCACCCAGGCGCCTTCTTTTCTATTTAACTATTTAATGCTTTAAATTTCCCTGTAAGCACTGCCTTAGAGGCAACCCACACATTTTGATGTGTCGTTTCTTTCTACAGCTTTTGCTGTTTATCCTTGCTGCCCAGTCCCACAGCGGGGGCCACCCTCAGCTCAGAGCTGAAAGACAACAGAGGACAGATACCCTCAAACCTCCCCCCTCACTGGTCATTCTTCACCTTTTTGACATCCCAACCCAATCTGCATGCTAATGTGAACTTGCCAAAAGACCTCAAGCAGTTGGGTGTTTGAACTGTGTTTAGAGTTTTTCATTGCAATCAGTGGACTGTGGATCGATCCGTGGAGGGCTAACTCCACCTTCATCGTGGCCAGCATTTGAAATTCTGTCTGGCTCTGAGCTTCCATCAGAAGACACCTAGTCCCAAGCTGTGTGTTGAAAGATACTCATCCATATGGGACTAAATCCATGCTCTAACTCCCCCCGCCACCACCACCGCCACCTGAGGGAAGGGGCTGGGAGTGACATATGGAAGATGTCCTCTGTTCCCAAAGGAAAGCGGAGGCCTCTCGTGCTTTCGAAAGGAATAGAAGTCCCCAGGCTGCTTTCGGACTGAGAGAATGAAGGAGAGCTGGTCTCTGCCCTGGAGAGATCACAGCTGAGAAGCTCTGGCCAGTGAGTAAATGCTGTCCGCCGTGGACACCTCAGTCCAAATGAGATCGCTCTGTTTTCCATTCTTTCGCTCTTCCTCTCCTCTCCTTCTCTCTCCTTATTCCTCGGGAGCACTAAGCACTTAGACAGTGGTCTCCAAAGTTTAATTGTTTATCTCTATAATTAAAAGTAATTTTGAGCACGCACGCACACGGATTATATAATTATAGCAAAACCATCTAAAACGCTTCCTATGTGTGCTAGGCACTTTCCTAAGCCTGGATGAGTAGACAGATTACTGTGAGTATGCCAAACTCACTTTTGTGTTTATTTGTTTCAGACAAAAAGCACGTGGTTGTGCAAATTCTGATAATTTCCTCTCACACCCCTGTGAGGTATCTTGCACACGGTGGGTTGTATGCACCACCCCCTTTCGGGACCCCTGATTCAATCTACCCATTTGGAACCGAAAGATGATCAGCCTTGTGTTGTTCATCGAGTACCTGCTGGGCGTCGGGTACCTCTGTACCACAGACAAGAAACTAAGATTCAGAAAGAGGTCTCGTGACATCTAGTAAATTACTGGTGCCTTTGTGGTCACACTGATAGTAAATAGGACATTTGGGGCTTCATCCTCCGGCCATCCAATTCTCTTTTACACAGATTCCCCAGGAATGGTATTTTCTTCAGCCAACTGGGGTCCTCTTAACATAGAAGTAGGAGGTGGTGGGAGCACAGGGGACAGGGGGTTGCAGATATTCTGGTGGTCGCTCTCAGAGGAGGGACAAGCTCCAGACCCCCTTGAGAGGGTCACGAAGCTCAACTCAAAGGAAGGACTCATCTTCTCCCTCCCGCTCCCTAGAGCCAGCGTTTCCACTTTCCTTCCCATTGTGGCCCCAGAGGGACAAGTGGCTTCTCCCATCACTCACTGCCTCTCCTTTTCCCCCTTCCCTCCCTGCCAACACCTATCAGCCTTCACCAGCCTCCTCAGTTCCAAGCTGTTCCTTGAAAATTCACTAATGAAATTCCTGTTTCTTTTGTAATTGTATTTTAACATGGTTCATGCTCTGATACCAACCTTAAATCAAACTCTTTGCAGAAAGACTATCACAGGGTGACAAGCTCCTTTCTGCATGCCTCATTACTGAAACATTTATTCAGGGCTTCCTGGATGATATGAATGGCTGCCTTTGAACACTGCAATGACTTAATACAGTACAACCAAAGGGTTTTAATTTCCTCTCCTGGGCTCCCCACTTTGGTTCCCTGCCTGAGCTGGGCCCTCTTTTTGGATGCACCGTTGTGGTGGGGGTTGGTGGTTCTTCACTTAGAGCCTGGAGAGGACCTACGCTGGCCTCAGAGCCTGGGGCACCGATCATAGAAGCAGCCTTCGGTCCCAGGCCTCGGTGATTTGTCCAGATTCTGGCCAATTGGATTTCTCATCGTGGGAGTTGCTATCTCCAAAGGCACCTAAATAGAAAATGTGAAAGAAAGCTCTCAGAAAGGGGAAAGTGTGATGGCGGCTTCAATCTTTTCGGAGGCCCTGGCAAGGGACCCACATCCAGGATACATCCTAACAAGAGTCAGAAACAACTAGAGCCAGACGTTTCTGAAGGCTTCACAGGATGTAAGCTGTCTTTGCTCAGGTGTTACATGTTTGTCGAACCATTTGAACTCGCGGATACACAAACATCAAACAAGATTGTGTCTAATCATTGTTTTCAGTTCTCCTCTGTTCAGTCTCCCTTTCCTCCCTTTACTGACGCCTCAGGCAAACCCCATAGTTTTCCTGTCACTTTCAGTTATTAAAAAGTCCGGGTCAGGGGCGCCTGGGTGGCTCAGTCGGTTAAGTGTCCAGCTCTTGACTTTGGCTCAGGTCATGATCTCATGGTTCGTGAGTTGGAGACCTGTGTCAGGCTCTGTGCTGATGGTGCGGAGCCTGCTTGGGAATTCTCTCTCCTTCCCTCTCTTTCTGCCCCCCACCTGCTCATTCTCTCTCTGTCTCTCTGTCTCTGTCTCTCTCTCAAAATAAATAAATAAACTTTTTTAAAAAGTCCAGGTCAGTCCAATTTAAGATGCCTGTCCTTCTCCCCAGCTCAGCCCGACCTGTAGTCCCAACAACCTTGAGGGGCAAGAGCCTTCTTCTCTCTCCCTCTTCTCCTTCTTCTTGGTTCCAGCTTAATGGGGTTTGGGATTGAGAGGCGGGAATAGCTGTTGGATGAGTGAACTCCTATCTTAGTGAGGAAGCACATTCTTAGCCTTGAGAACACTTACAACAACTAAGTATACAAATGCTCATGAAAATTAAACCCACAGTAATATTTTAATGAGGAACCTATCATATTTGTAGTTTAGGTAGTTGCCTTGTTTAAGAGAACCTAGCCTGTTAAGAGTAACAGGCCAGTCTTGTTATTCTAATTCAAAGTGGTTGATTGAGCAATTAATTGGAACTTGCAACGTTAAATAGGAGTCTTAGGTATTATAAGTCTTAAGTTTTACCTTTTTATAAGTTTCATTTATTAGATCTTTGAGTATTATTCAAGCGTGTAGGGCAGAAGCTTTTTTGTTAAGTCAAACATCTGGGAAACTTAAGAGGGAAATTAAGTATATTTAATAATTTAATGTATAAATACAACTTAAAATATTTGACGAAGTTAAACTACATTTGTAAATGAGGCTAAATGTTAATCAAAAGGCCCTCAAAAAGCTATCGTTAATCATCACTAGAACTATATAAATAGAATAGTGAGATCCGTAAGCTGAATTTAAAAGCTGCAAAACGAATGGGATTTTTTAATAAATGGAATATTAATTTCAAAATTAAAGTAACCTCTTGCCGCACCTGGGTGGCTCAGTCGTTTGAGTGTCCTACTCTTGATTTCGGCTCAGGTCACGATCTCACGGTTCATGAGTTTGAGCCTCGCGGCCGGCGCTGAGCTATGTCAGTGTGGAACCTGCTTGGGATTCTCTCCCCCTCTCTCTCTGCCCCTGCCCCAGTGGTGCTCTCTCTCCTTCTCTCCCTCAAAATAGATAAATAAAACTAAAAAAAAAAAAAATTTAAAGAAAGCAAACAAACAAAAACAATCTTTTCTGTGCACCCGCTCTGCCCTAGACGGCCACCTGTCAGGGTCCTCTGTTCGCTGTTCCTTCTTCTCTGGTCCACACAGACTGTTCTCCACAAGCCCTGTGCCGGGCAAGCCTGAAACCTGAGCACGGTTGTTTGGGAGCGGGGTGGGCAAGGGGGCCCGCGGCACGTAGCTCTCCAGCATGGGACGGCTGCCTCTGACCCAGTGTCTTCCAAGAACCCCCTGCAATTTCTGGCTGCCGGGGCTGCCTCCCCTGCAGCTCAGCCCTCTTAGTTGGGGTACCGGCAAGAGTCCCCAAACCTTTCTCCTCCTCCTGCAGTAGTCACACGTGGCCCATGGTGGGAGGGCACCCAGCTCCACCACCATCCTACCCCGTTGTCACGTTCATCCTTCTCTTCCTCCCCCTTCTCACAGGGCTTCAACGAGTGACTTCCTTGGGGTTCTCTCACTTAGTTTGGACAAGCTTATGACCCATGACTTCAAGGATCCCCTCAAGCCCTTTCTACCACCCCCCAGGCTTTTCAATAACCTAACGGGGGATGAGTGGGTGCCAGACTCTTTCCACTGAGCACAGTTGGAGAGCACGGACCACCTGATTAGACCACACAGGTTGGGGGGTGGCTCGTGTGCAAACACGTCTGGTGTTTGGACCCGGAAAGGAGATGTGGCTGCCAAATGACGCTTAGGTACAAACAGCAGG
This sequence comes from Prionailurus viverrinus, assembly GCF_022837055.1. Lineage (NCBI taxonomy): Eukaryota > Metazoa > Chordata > Mammalia > Carnivora > Felidae > Prionailurus > Prionailurus viverrinus. The sequence continues at coordinate 57,228,269 of NC_062577.1, read as the reverse complement.
ACTTCTTTGCCAAGCGTTTCCGGAATTGCCTTACCGCTCAGACACAACGGTTGGAATCTGCAGCCGCCACTGAACAATGTTGTCTCTTCCTTTGCTTTTCCGGCTCTCACTTGAGTTCCGAGCCACAGCTGGGTACCTGGCTGTGATGATGTTATGCACAAAGACTCTGAGAGAGCTGCTTTGCTTTTATTCCAGATTCCGCTTGCACTCTCTAAGGGACTTTAGTCCCTCCCCCCGACTCCTTCAGGACAATAAAGCACTGTTGGGAAGAGCAGTGATGGTCAGTAGAAAATCAGCTTAGCTAATGACATGTATATTTACTGAGCACGTATTCAGGGCCGATGTTGTTACAAATGCTTTACATGTGTTAACTCATTCGGTTCTTATAACCACTCCACTTCTATGAAGTGGGTACTGTTACTACTCCCATTTTGTAGGGAAGGAAACTGAAGGGAAGGCGCAGAAGGGTTAAGTAACTAGCCCAGGCTCTCACAGCTTGGCCAGGACTGGAACCCAAGCATTCTGACTCTGCCACATTCCCTAGATCTGGCAATCATCATACTTTGTCATATACTCCCGGTCTCAGAAATAATTGGGCTTTCTCAGAGCTAGGGTGCCTGCAGGGAATCTACTTGGCTCAGACACCATCAGAAAATCCCAAGTGCAGGGGCGCCTGGATGGTTCAGTCGGTTAAGCATTTGACTCTTGATTTTAGCTCAGGTCATGATCTCATGGTTCGTAAAATCGAGCCCCGTGTCGGGCTCCGTATGCTGACGGTGCAGAGCCTGCTTGAGATTCTCTTTCTCCCTCTCTCTCTCTGCCCCTTCCCTTAAGATAATTTTTTAAAAAATCCAATATATATAAGCTAGAACCAACCCATATGAATAAATAAAACAAGTCTTCCTCATTTTATAATCATAATGCTCCTTGAAATAGAAAGCTTCCCTCCAAACGCACTGAATATATCATTTAATTTGCCAAAGTCTAATTTGCCCACAACTTTTCCAGAAAAGATCCCTTAGGTAGAAGGTCTCTCTCACTCCACAGAGGAAAACCTGGGCTGAGTTACCGCATTAAGGTGCTAATGATGGAACCAAAAAGGGAAGCAAGTTTAGATCCAACTCAAGTTCATTCAATCGTGGATGCATTTAATAAACCTTCACCAACAACCTAAAGCAGGAAGGAAGACACTTAAATACGCTATTTTTTGGTAAAGAAACAAATCCCAGGACATCGTGATGTCTGGTTCATTTAAAATATAATCCCGTCTTTAATATTCCACGCAGACAAAGTGAGAATTTCGTGAAGTTGATGAGTTCAAGTACAATGCCAAATCATTGAGTATAAGTTGTCACTTTCGCCGGGGTCCTTTCCCCACTGTTTGGGAGCAGGAGTTAAAGAAACGTGAACCCGTAACTTGTTGCAATCCAAGACAGATTTTGCCAATTGTGTTTCAGAGCACGGCAGTCAGGAGCTGCTGCTGAGGCTGGAACAGTCAGCAGGTCAGAGAGTCCAGGGTGGAGGCAAAGGAGAGGGGCTGGCTTTCAGGGAGAGCTAAGAAAGCAGTCTGGATAGGAAAGGGTGTGGAATGGACGTGGTGACTACTTAACCAGGGGCGCTGGAGGAAATTTAGTTCTGCTTCTGGCAAGAAATGTGGCTTTGGGTGCCTAGTGCCCGTATGGACACGTGAATGGGGTAGATTGGTGCAGACTCTGAAGCTGGGCGTTTCGATTTGTTTTTTTCTCTCTTCTTTTTGATGGAGATATAATTGACACATTACATTGTGAAAGTTTAAGGCGTACGATGTGTTGATCTGATACGGTTTTTTTATTTTTTTCATGTTTTTAATTTATTTTTTGAGAGAGAGAGTGAGCAGGGGAGGGGCAGAGAGAGGGGGTGGACAGAGGAGCTGAAGCGGGCTCCGTGCTGACAGCAGATAGCCTGATGTGGGGCTCGAACTCACAAACCGCGAGAGCGTGACCTGAACTGAAGTCGACCACTCGACTGACCGAGCCACCCAGCTGCCCCTGATCTGATACTTTTGTATACGGCAATATGATTATCACCACGGCATAGCTAACCCCTCTATCATGTTACATAATTGTTATTTCTTTTCTGTGGTGTGAACAATTACGATCTGGTGTCTTAGCAACTTTGGAGTTTATAATTGTATAATCATTTTATATCACATTTACATAATGTAAGATATATATTAACTATAATGCAGGTGACCCTTGAACAATGCAGAGGTTAAAAGAGCCAGTCCCCCCCACCACAAAAACCCACATATAACTTTTGACTCCCCAAAACTTACAGCCTACCATTCACCGGAAGCCTTACTGATAACATAAAGAGTCAATTAACACATATTTTGTATGTCATATGTATTATATGCTGTGTTCTTATAATAAAGTAAGCTAGAGAAAATAAATGGTATTAAGAAAATCATAAGGAAGAGAAAATATTTACAATACTATATTGTATTTACCAACACTATATTGTATTTATCAGAAAAAATCCGCCTATAGGTGGACACATGTACAGTTCACACTGATGTTCAAAGAGCCAACTGGAATTGCATTATTATTATAGTCAGTGTTGTTGACTCTAATCACTATGATTAGTTCTCCAGGATGGATTCCTAGATTTCAATCCTGGCCCCTCCACTTACTAGCTGTGTGATCTCGGGCAAATCTCTGGACATTTCTGCCTCTGTTTCCTCATTTGTACGTTATAGATAAACACATAGGGTTATTGGGAAGATTAAATAGGCTAATACATATAAATTACTTACAACAGTGCCTGACTTAGAGTAAGCAGTATGCAAATAGGTAGCTATTACCATTGTTAAAGACATATATATATATATATATATATATATATATATTTTTTTTTTTTTTTTTTTTAATCACAGTGATGCTGCCTTTGAAAATCTCCAGCGGTGACATGCATTCTGATCCACTGAACATTTTGGAATAGTCCGTCTGATAGTGCAGACATGTGCTAATGTTGATGTCCTAATGTCCAGCGCAGCTCTGGGACTTTAGACTTTTGGGACTTCCCTTTCTTTGGGCTTCAAGGTGGCCCTTAGAGACAAACGTTTCCGGGATAGACTCAGTCACTCAAGACTATGGCGCCCTCTAGTGCCTGACGAATCCTGATTCTCCCCAGCAGCTCAGAAAAATCTACCCTGAGCAGAACATCGCCCCAGGTTCAGGGCTGCTGAGAAAACCCTGCTGCCTTCTCTAGGATCCACCTCTTGTGATCAATTTAGAGACCTCACTGTACATCTACTATCCGGGACTCTAAACCGTTAGCAGCTGCAGTGGCTGGTGAGGGGCTCCCTGTCCGTGACAGACTCAGCACCACCAAGCCCTTTCTCTGTGTTACTGGCAGTGTAGGAAAGAGACACGGTGGTCATGTGTCAGCCGGTGAGGTATATGCCCAAGGCAAACCACAAAGGCTGCAATAAAACAAAGTCCGTAATTGTTTGGACGAAGATGTAAGTGCATTTAGTTGGGAAGGAAATATGAGTGAGGAGGACTCTGGGGGGGTTAGGAAGGAAGAGACCAAGGAAGTCCTTCCCCTTTCAGTCTCTGTAAAAGGTTACCTGAAGGAGGCAACATTGCAAGAGCAGTTTGGATGGTTGGAGGAAGAATGGTCCTCTGTAGAGTGAGTGGACGGGGGTGGGAAGGGTAGAGGCTGAGGTTGGGTGGGCTGAGAGAGAATGCGCAATGCCTTCCTTTGAAGGGGTGATCATCCTCTGTCCTGAATACCCTCTTTATTTCTTCCCCGTGCTGGTCCTCATGGCGTTAGAGGTGACGGGTGCAGTAGTGGGTGACAGGTGCTGAAGGGAGAAGAATGAAGGCTCCCTTTCTCCTTGTTACTCTCCCAGGGCCAAGGTATGGGAGAGGCAAAACCACCAAATACAGACACAACCACCTTCGAGCGAAGCAGGGTTCTTGAGTGGCAGGTGGGGTCTCTTCTGGCCTGAATATTTCCCTGAATGCTTTTCCTTCCTGTGAACAACTACCACCGGCCGGTCACCCAATGGGATGTGAGTGCTGCCTGCCCCACCTACACCTAGATACAAGATGCAGTGTAGGGCAGTAAAAGCAGAAAATTACTGCTGCTTTATCTGGGCCCCTTGACAGAGGAAGGTGTTGCCAGTAGCCTACCTTTCCTTCTTTACCACCGTTTTGCAACATTCACTAACACCATGGGAAACACTGAGTTTTCTTGTGTGTATGTATGTCTGTATGTATATGTTCGAGGAGAGGGTGAATATTAAAACTTAACAGATATCATCAATTCTAAGACGTAGAGGAGGTTATTCACATTTATTCACGTCCCAGCTCTGAACTTGAGATGCTTCTTACATGTGATAGTTTTGTAATGTAATTAATGATCTTTTTTACTTCTTAGTAATATATATATTTATATAAAATAGGAGTCCATCTTATTACTACTGACATCTTGATGATTGTAACTGATGAAATCTGGTAGTCAGGAAGTATTTTTCCACCTGTGTGAGCCCAAACCCCTCCCGGAAGTCTGCTCTCCCCAACGTCACCCCAAAATTTCCAATGCAAATTTTGTTCTTCTGAATCATTGCAACTCAGGTCTGAGGCGTTAATATTTGTAGTGGATGCCACGGTGACCTGCCCAGGTCACTCCCTCCGGCGATGAAGCCCTTAGAAATGTCGGTCAGCAGCTCTGAGATGAAGGGAGCTATGTCCCCAGAGGGCCAGGCCACATCCAGGGACTGGCTGATGTGGGGGTAACTTGGAAGGGCCATCCAACTCCTGAACTTCCTGTAGCGTCGGCTGAGGTCTTTGTTGCAACTGCTTTGCAGTTCAGCTTCTCCCTTTGCGCACGATGCTTCCTTTACTTGTTCACGTGCGTGTTCACGGCTGAGCATTTTCCTGCAAGTCAGCTCCATCTCAGAGTCTACTTCTCAGGGAACGTAACCGGCAACAGTTGGCACGGGGAGCAGCCCGAGAAACTCCAATATGGGACTGTGGAGCTGGATCACCTGCTGGTGGACTGGAAATGGGGTGAGGGTCTGGGTTCTTGTACCAGGTAAACCCTATTCACTAACAGGTACAGGTCAAGGCTGAAAGGTCTCTAGAAGGGGGTGGGCGATACATGGAAGAGGATGATGATAATGTAGATTGTAGCTTCCAAGAACAACTGAAGTGGCAGGGGCTGTGGCCCCTAGGGCGCTAACCTTCCTCTTACAAGTTTCTATCAGGACGAGGGACCCAAAAGAATCCTGGTGGAGCTTTTCTCAGAACCTATGATATGAAGCGAGGGAATACAGACAGCACACGAAGTGGACTTTCGTGAATGTGGTACGGTACCTGCTCTAGGACCAAAGCACTTGTTTTCCCAGCTGCTGAGGATGCTGATGGCCAAGACTTCTCACCTGAGTGCCTCTCGAAGCTTTGTCCTCAGCTGAAGGGATCTTGCCCAAGGTCAAGCGTGAGGTCAGACTGCCTCTGACTGTTCACTGTTCCACTAATGCCTAGCCTTCTCCTTCTGATTTGGAAAACTTTTAGGGCCAGATTTAGCTACACTGGGTCCTTATTAAATAGAAAGTATTATTAATTTTGGGTTTCAGAGTGAGCTTGACAAAAATAGTGTACCATAATGGTCAAGAGTAGAAGTTTAGAACAGCCTGCACTGGGTTCAAAGTCACTTTACGTGTCTGTCCCACAGTCTCCTGTCTGAAAATGAGGTTGATAATAATGCTTTCACCTCGCAAAGATGTTGTAAGTTTTAACTTTGACAATCACGTATCATAACCTCTAGACATGTAATAGGCAACCAACCTAGGATAGATATTATTATTAGCTATCCTATCTTAATTCTTGGGTACTGTCTTCTACTTCTCCAGACTGGGCGAGGCAGTCTATGTCTTTCTCTGGAAAGCTAAGTACAGTTTCTTAGTCCTCTCGGTAGTGAAGTCTCAGGAAAGTATTTTTAAAATTCTTACTTTGTCAAAGGACTCCGTCAAGATAGTGAAAAGTCAGCCCACAGGATGGAAGAAAATATTTATAATACTTATATCTGACAAAAGGTTCTTATCGGACTAGATAAAGAACACTTACAAATTAATACAGAAAAAAAGCAGCCGACTCAAGAGTCCGTACAATAGAAAAATGCGCAAAAGACCTCAACCGAACATATCCACTGGAATGGCTAAGACTGAAGACCCCAAGTGTTGGGATGATGTGGAATAAATGGAACTCTCTGTAGTGCTGATGTTAGTATTAAACAGTGTCTTCATTTTGGAAAACTGGAAGCATCTAGTTAGGCCAAGCTTATGCATCCCCAGTGACCCAGCAGTTCCTCCCATAAGCATAAACCAAAAGTAATGTTTGCATATTTTCACCAAAAAAAATCTAAGAATACTACTCATAGCAGTACTTGGTTTAATAGCTCCCCAAAAAGGGGAAAAAATGGAAATCAGTCAAATACTCATCAACATTAGATAGGGTAAACACATTAGAGTATAGTCACACAATAAAATACCATGAGAATGAGAATGAATACCCATTAACCACATAAAACGACAAATCTCATAAACTTAATGTTGAGAGAAAAAGGCCAGACACAGAACATACGTGCTGTAGAACGCAATTTTTCGAAAGCACGTGCCAGACAAAATTAGCTTATGCCAGTAGGACTGAAATGGTGGCCACCTTGAGGGTTCCGGCGACTCACAGGGAGCAAAGTATCGGCTTCTGGGTGCCAGCGTTGTTGTTGTTGTTGTTTGAATCTGATGTTAGTTACATGGAACATTTGTGAACCTTCATCGAGTTTTAGATCTCTGCCCACTTCTATGTATTTATCTGTACCTCAATAAACATCACTCACACATGTATCTTCTGCCAGCAGGCCACGTTTCTCTGGCTTCTGGGATGCTCACACATTGCAGAGGCAAGGTGGCCACTGAATTATATCTCACTGCCACCATATCCTCCTCGACATCATCATCACTGCCAGAGGAAGAGAGCTGAGGGGTTGGTGTCCATGGAGAGGAAAATCACACAAAAAGGAAATCAAAAGTTCAAAAGAAAGATTTGGGATTTGTCGTTGAACTCAACGCTCTGTTCTAATTTCTTAGGCCCACCAGGAATTCTCCAGGCCTTAGAGCACCGAGCCAAGGGCTTATTTTGGTGGCTGTCACTGACATATGCAAACAGGCTAAAAGCTTTCCCCCGGCTTCCTAATGTGTTAACAAAGCTGACTTATGAGCAGCAATTTATTTTTATCAACATTTGAAGCTTGATAGTGCGGGTGATGTTGATGATGACAGCATATTGATGAGCCAAATTATATACCAGGCTCGGGTGTGAGTTGGGAAAGGAGAGGCACCCAGAGAACGCGCTGCCTGGGGATGACTCCGGCTGTGGCAGAGTCCGTCCCCTCTCTGTTTTGCTGTCTTCGTCCTCTGGCAAACTTGTGTCAATATCCCTTAGCCAGGGACCAGCTACAGCTCTTCTCCCTGTTCCCAAGATTTCTGCTTTCTCCAGCTCCTCATCTACATCCAGAAAATGACCTGTAGGTAACAGGACTTATCAGTGGCCAAAAGCTGAAGCATCAACCTTTTGAAAAGAAGACTTCCGGTCCCCTCTGCAGGGACCTTGCACCAACCCACAGATTCTGCAATGTATCCCCTGCACCCACAGCTGACCTGGGCATCACCAGCGCTTTGATTTGTATTATCTTCGTGGATATGAAGGACGTTGACCGTCTCAAAAATTTACTTCTTAAATGTATACCTCTACAAGAAAGATTCTTTCAGCACATTTTTTTTTTTTTTTTAGGGTCCAAGTGTTAGGCCAGAAAAACACAGGTCATTCCTTCTTTTTGAGTCCAGGTCCTAGAGGCAGCTACTTTTGCATGAAAATCAGAACAAAGTAGGTCATTGGTAGCCCCGTGACGCGGTTGGATTTCACAAAAACAGCCACTACCGTCCTTCAAAGGTCACTTAGAAAATGATTACTTCACTAGACGATATGCCTAATGAAGAGTTCATAATAATTCTTTTTTAAGAAGAAGAAGAAAAAGAAAATGATTCGAAAGTTCCCTTTCGATATGAAGTCATGGTTTGCAAATGCCTCCGACTTGGGAAAATATCACAGATGCCATCGCACCTGCAAGATCCCTTCCATTATCACTTACCCATAAGTTTAACCCCCCCAAAACCACCACCGGCTTTTTATGATATTCTCATACCTTTTGTTTGTCTCTTCCATGCATGGCCAGGAGAGCTGAGGATTTTTTTTAATGTTTATTTATTTATTTTGAGAGAGGGAGAGACAAAGCGTGAGTGGGGGGGGGGGGCGGTGGTGGTCAGAGAGAGAGGGAGAGAGAGGATCCCAGTCAGGCTCCACACTGTCAGCGCTGAGCCCGATGCGGGGCTCGATCCTACAAACCGTGAGATCACCACCTGAGCCAAAATCAACAGTCAGATGCTCCACCGACTGAGCCACGCAGGCGCCCCAGGAGAGCTGAGGATTTTAAGGAAACACACTCAGTCTTTTGAACTTAATCCCATGAGTAAGCGGCCCCGCACATATTTTTCAAACCACTGTTGGAAACAGAACCCTTTCCATCCCCTGAGTGAGACACTGGGAGGTAGTATCGTCACAAGAGCTTGGCTGAGGCATCGGGAGGCCTGACTAGCTCTTGTCTGGTGGGCGATGTGCTCTTGGGTCTGTCACCTCACTCCACTGGCCTTCAGCTTCCCCCTTTGAAGAACAGGGAAAATTCTTCTACCTTACTGCACGTTACTTGGGAATCTCATGAGGCATGCAGAAGTGTTGTATAAACTGTAAAGTGCTAACCAAATAAAGAAAGACTGTTAAAATCCTGCATGGTCTTCCCATGAGGCCCTAGCTCCTTCACTACACTTCTGTCTCCATCACTTCCTGGGGAGAAAAACTGATTATAGCTAAGAGGAAATGGAGCACCAGGAAATTCTAGTCTTAACCCTTCTGCTCGATTTCCGTTAAGGGTCATTCATCAATATTAAAGTTCGAATTTTAATTTTAAACACTACAGTCACAGGGAGAAACAAAAGTCTCTTTTGTCCTTAATTCTGCTTATTAGAAAGCAGCCACTTGGCCACCCATAGGAATGGGAATTCAGGAATCTATAGTCTTGGAGCCATGCTTTTCCCTTGACAACCCAAACATCCATTAACACAGGCCTCCCAGTCTCAATGATTGGAGAGACTCGAAGAGAGGTTTACGTGATGTAATCGCTAAGTGATATTCTTTGAAACGTTCATGGCCATGAATTCCCTGTGTTTCAGGACGCTGTGTGCTGTTGTGATGTAACATTTACTTTAATGGCCCCAGAGATGCATTGAGTAATAGTGCAGCAAATCAACACCGTCTTCTTGCTTTGCCGGAAACTGTAAAAGGCAATTTGAACCACATTTGGTGTTTATAATTATTCTGTAACCCAACTTGCAGAATTGCACTGATTATTGGGTATGTAGATAACGTATAAATCTTAATAAGAGATTTTGGTTCTTTTTAGACGACCTACATACCCACGTGGGCACTAGAAGAAGAAAGAAGGAGGAGTATTTGTCTGACTGTCTCTGATTTGATTCTCTCTAGATTATTAGGGGAAAGCAGCAGAGAAATTCATGACAGTAAATGACAAAGAGAGATATTCTACTATCTACTTCTCTCAGGGAAAAAAAGCTCACCGTGGAGACAGAGGCTCACTTTGCTCATTGGGACTCATTAGCATTTTACCCACGGCAGACTACACTTGGCCTTCTGAAACCTTACATCAGCTGAAGTCCATCCCAGGACAGCCTGTGTTAGGGAGCTGTCTTCAGAAATGATTAAATCTTTCAGTAGCTTCCCAGGCTGAAATAGCAGAGCAACCAGGTAAAAGCACCCTGGGTCTCTGTCTTCACCCTGAAGGCAGTGAGTCCGTAGAATTGCCCAGTACAGCAGTTACCTTTGCACCAGCAGGAAATATATGTTCGTAGCATTAAGCCTCTGAGATTGGGGGAGTCGTTTATTATAGCTACATAACTGTATTAGCCTGCTCGGACTGCCAGAACAAAATATAGACTGAGTAGCTTAAGCAAGAGAAATTTATTTCCTTCTGGTTCTAGAGACCGGGAAGTCCGAGATCAAGGTGCTGGCTGATTCATTTCCTGGTAGATGGCCACCTTCTTTCTGGGTCCTCATATGGCAGAGAGAGACAGCGCAAGCTCTCTGGTGTCTCTTCCTATAAGGGCGCGAGTGCCATCACGAGGACCCCATCCTCATGAATTCGTTCAAGCCCAGCCATCCCCCAAGGGCCCCTTCTACAAATACCACGTGGGCTTTGACACGAATCTTGGGGGAACCACAATTCAGCTCCGAAGCAATAATCTAGCCTACGCTGAATAATTCAGTAATGGTTTGGGGATTTCTTAGCCTCTTCATACCCTCTCACTAGGGCACATGAAAATTTCAACATCAGCTTTACTGCTGCAAATGCGACTCTGTCTCCTTCTCTGTGCTGGAAATGACCTCACAGAACCACTAGCGTTATGCTCAGGGAAGCATGTCATTAACTATCTGCTAAGGTTTCTAATGCCCCCAATGTCCCACTCTCTGAATGTTTCTATCACACTTCCTCCTCTTAGCTTCTACTCTGAGTGGAGGAAAGCTGGTGTGTGCACGTCTACCCAGTTCTCACACTCTTGGTCTCCTTCTCTCTATAATTAATGAAGATGAACAAAATAGGCTTTCCACTGTCTCTTCCTGTCTAGCAAAATTTCCCCTATGTCACATTCTTCTCATTCACAAGGGGCCTTTGTTTTGCTCTCTTCCCCTGGGTCTTGGGGTAGGTGCAGGGAGAGAAACTGACTTATTGATAAGGAAAAATAAAAATGTGGTATCCATGCTTCCATCGTGTTCTTGTACATGGGATTATTTGATTCATGTAACATTTACTACTAAGTGATGAGGTACATCAGGGAAGGGATTGGTCTATTTTCCTCACATCCCTAGACTAGTACATACCTTAGCACAGAAAAGGAGAGCTATACTCATCCTTCAGAATGGAAATGGGTCTACACTGGGCAGATGTGCTAGAACTCAGGCTGCCCTCTCTTGCTCTAACACATCCTTCAGACTTCTTGGCCAAAGCTGGGCACAAATACTACTCTTCCCATGACCTCTTCAACTAAAATGAATAACACATAACAATTAGTGTGACAACACTCATCTTATTCTACCTTAAATTAATTGTTTCTATAACTATTTCCTTCACTAGTTGGGGAGGGCGGACCTCTGCATCATTAAGCTTTGTTTATCCCTCCCTCTCCTGACCACCCCCGATGGTGCCTAGCTCATTGACTACAGTAGATGTTTGATAAACATTTGTTGAATTAAAATGAATTCCCACTGTCCTTTTCTTATTTCTTAAAAATAGAAACTATAAAACTGCACACTGTTTCTACATGTTGTTTTTTCTTTTTGTGTGTCTATCAACAGCATCCTTGATCTGTTTGCCAACCTGACATGTGAAGATGCCTAGAATAGTTTTGGTACAGAAAGGGATCAAAAAATATTGTGTTGATGAATGGATAATGAGGCACACAGGGGAGAAGAAATGTGTCTGGAGTCCCACAATGGCAACTGGAAGCTGCACTCTTATGTGTTGTCTAGCTCTGAATCCACACCTTCTCCTCATTCAGCATTCTTTAGTTTAGCAAGCATTTACCTTAGCAAGCATTTATCTTAGCTGAACAGAGAATAATGATAATGAATACTGAGTCATGAGATGGGTTCTGTATAAACACCTGGCCTGGCCAGAGACTGAATCACACAACAAAGCCAGCTCTCTTGTAAAAACAAGTTCCAGTGACAAGAAGTTTAGGCAAGAAAGTGGCACCTCCAAATGCATACACCACAGATGATATGTCCACAGCATTCCTTTTGTAAAAGAAGGCCATCTTTTTCCTACTAATGTAAAGAATTCCTGAGAAGAGCGTTGGCTGAAAATCCATTCCACGGCCTACTAACTAACCTTGGGGTGGCTGGATCCCTACTATTACTGTGGGAGTTCAGTCTTCAAACTCACACCTGTGCTATCAAAAGAGCTTCTCCCCTGTCCCCATGAAAATGGTGACACCATTCTTCAAACCATCCTCCACACTGACTCCAGAATTTTCCCTGAAAAACAAACAAGCAAAAAAGGACTTCATGTATCTGATTATAAAAGCAACTGTATTCGTGGTTAAAAAAATAAATAAATACGGGATTCCAGAATGGGGAGGAATCATCAGGGGGCCTCATTTGGTCTCTCAGTTCATGGTAGAAAATGTTCTCCACGACTATCTTTCTAGTGGGGACTCTGCAATGAGAGGAAGCTCTCCGCTCCCAGAGGTAGCCAGCACTTTCCATCTTTGGGTGCATGTGGCTGCTCAAAGAATCGTCCTTGAGGAGCAAGTAATATATCCAGAACATGCAAGCATGTGGACTATTTCAATCCCATAATCTGTTGTCACCCTCAGCAATTAACAAGATGACATCAAACATCACCACAGATCGGGAATTTCCAAACAATTAGTGGAAACTGTTTGCAAAAACTTCAGCTTAGAAATTCCTTTCCCTTGAGCAACCAGGCACACTTATGAGATTTTCCCTCCTGCATGAGCATAGGGCACAATGTTTGGCACCTCTTTCAGATAGACATCCAAGAAGAGCCATGCCTCCTTATACATAAATATATGCGTAACAATAGAAATAGAAACTTCTAGAGCTATAGAAGTGTGGATTGTTGGCATGATGAAACATAAACCTCTACTTTGAGTAATTACGGACAGAAAGAGAACTTTCTGCCCTTGGTCCATTAAACCTGATACAACAGACTGGCACAGATCTGACAGATGTGGGAACAGAACAATAGGGTGCAGAGAAGAGAATCTCCACGCCAGACTGACACAGAGGCAAACCCCTTGGCAAAATCTGACCCAGATTTCACTGGCTGTAGCTCCTGTATTCAGCAAATGTTTACTGAGTGCCTACTATGTGCCAGGGACGGTTCTAGGGCCTGAAGATTCAGCAGTGAACAGGGTCGTGGAAGAGTCTCTGCTTTCAAGGCCACCCTTCTGGTGGAGGGAGACAGGAAACAAACAAAAACTACGTGAGAAGAAGATCAGATTATGACAAGTGGTATCAGCGAATCAAAATGGAGGGACACCTGGGTAACTCAGTCGGTGAAGCATCCAACTTCAGCTCAAGTCATGACCTCGAGGCCGGTGAGTTCGAGCCCCACATCCGTCTGTGTGCTGACAGCTCGGAGCCTGGAGCCTGCTTTGGATTCTGTGTCTCCCTCTCTCTCTGCTCCTCCCCCACTCATACTCTCTGTCTCTCTCTCTCTTTCTCAAGAATAAACATTTTTTTTTTAATGAAGGGACAGATATAAAAGGGGGTGGCTTGGTGGATATTTTGGTTTGGGTGATCAGGTAAAGCCTCTCTAAGGAGGTGACTTAGAGCTGAAATTTTATTCCCAAGAAGGAGTAAGCACCCTGGAGGTCAGGGGGAGGGGTCTTTCGATCAGAGGGCGCAGTTAATGCAAAGGTCCTGTCATGGGAAGGAGGGCCTGCAGGGTTTGAGGGAGGCAAGATCGAAGAGGCTGGGGACAGATGATGTGGTTGCAGGCCTAGACTAGGCGTCACTCTCCTCACGGTGACGGTCACTGCAGGATACTAAGCAGGAGAGTGACACGGTCTGGTTTATGCTTTGGAAAGATTATTCTGGCAGCCCTGTGGAGCACACACGTGGGAGAGGAATCGGGCAAGAGCGGAAGCGAGGAGGCCTGTCCAGGGCGGCCGCAGTCGTTGGGTGACAGGCTGGTGGCATGAACCGGGGTTCCAACAGTGAAGATGAAGACATATGTGAGCTCCAGATAGACACATTTTGGAGAGAGAGGGCACAGAACTTTGGGACAGATTGAACGTGGAGAATTGGGACCTGAGCAGCCGGGTGGAAGATGGCGATCTCTGGTGAGACGCCAAAGACGGGTGAAGAGCGGGACGGTTGGCCTCAGCACACCTGTATATGCCCCCCTGTCCTGACCACTGCCACAGCCAGAGCCTGCATGATGACCTCTGTGCCTCCAGCTTCCCGGCCTCTACTTCTCCAGGGGGAAACCCCTGCCCCACCTGCTCCCCCACAGAAGCGTCTCTTCTCAGCCTTTCCGTTACTGAGCCTGACTCTCTAAGGAACTCAGGGCCGCCCTGCTGTTTCTTTCCAGAGCCTCTGAATTGGACTTTGCGCAGAGCAGGTGCACCCCTCCTGGAACACAGGGTGAGAACGGTTTCTGGGAAGCCCATGGGCACCCTCACACTTGCTGTTCCAGGCAAGCACACAAGGAGATAACTAAAATCACAAGGGATTCCCTTTCACACCTTTTTGCCTGCCCCTGACAACATACTTGCATTCAGTGATGCCGCAAGACAAGACAGATGAGGTGACATGTGCCCACCGTTAATCAGGTTGCTGTTTACACTAACCCCAGTCAGAGTTCTGGACACTGTAGGCTCAGTGTAACCTTTTTATATAGAGACTCCCAAATTTCCCATGAAGATATCATTCCATGTATGCTATGCAAATTCCATGTATGCTATGCATGCTATGCTATGCATCTTTGCTATGCAAAGATCGCTTCCGATCTTTGGCCCAGTAGTTTCCCTTATAAAAAAATAACCATAGTAGTTAATGTTTATTGAGAGCTTATTATGGACGTGCCAGGCATTTTGCTAAGCACATTACATGGATTATCAATTCAATCCTTTCAACATGCCTGTGAGCAGACACTATTATTATCACCATTTTACAAATCATTGGACTGAGGCTCCGAAAAGTTAGGTTACTTTTTTGTTATTATTTTAGAGAGACAACACACGTGCGAGTCAAAGGAGAAGGGCAGAGGGAGAGAGAGAGAAAATGTTTTTCTCTTTTTTTAATGTTTATTGATTTTTGAGAGAGCACAAGTGGGGGAGGGACAGAAAGAGAAGGGGGGGACAGAGGATCCGAGGCAGGCTCCGAGCTGACAGCAGAGAGCCCGATGTGGGGCTTGAACTCACAAACCATGACCTGAGCCGAAGTCAGATGCTCAACCGACGGAGCGACCCAGGTGTCCCATAGACAGAGAGAGCGTCTTAACCAAGCTTCAAGCTCAGTGAGGACCCCGAGGCAAAGCTTCATCCCATGACCCTGGGATCATGACCTGAGCCAAAATCAAGAGCCGGATGCCCAAAAAACCGAGCCTCCCAGGCACCCCTGAAAAGTTAGGTTACTTGCTCAAAGATCACATAGCTAGTGGGTCATAGAGACTGGGCTTGAACCCTGTTCTGTCCTCAAAGCTACCCTGCTACAAAACACACACACACACACACACACACACACACAAACTAGCACACGCACACAAAATGACTGGCACACAAAGGTTACTACATGAGAAGACATTCACTGTGCATTGTTTACAATAGTGAAAAATAAAAACAAAACATCTGATAATCTTGGAGGACGCTACATTGGGTAAAACTCATCTGATAGTTTGCAGCTATTAAAATCATGAGTTTGAAGTAAATAAGTATTGTGGGGCCAGTCTCCTTATATAATACATGAAAAAAAGAAATTATATAACTATACCGTTGGGCAACATTCCTAAGACACTGTACCCATGTGTGTGCCTTGATAAAGGAAGAGATTACACCAAAATCCCAACAGTGATTTATCTCCTGGGTGGTAGGATTATGGGCTATTTTATTTTCTCTTTTCTTTTCTGTATTTTCCAGTTTATACAATGATCATCAACAGGAGTGCCAAGCGTGATAAAAGCATTATCTCATGTAATTCTAAACCTCGCATCCCCAGCTAACAGGTAACTTGCCACAGCGCACAGGTGGGAAGTGACAGAATTTTACACTAGATTGACTCCAAAGCACACAAAATGAACTGTCCTTACATACAGTCTCTAAACTGCTTTTGTGGCCAGAAAAATAAAGCTGTAAGAGAAAAGTGGCAGTAAAGAAGTTAACTACCAGGGCGCCTGGGTGGCTCAGTCGGTTAAGCATCCAACTCCGGCTCAGGTCATGATCTCACAGTCCGTGAGTTTGAGCCCTGCGTCGGGCTCTATGCTGGCAGCTCAGAGCCTGGAGCCTGCTTCAGATTCTATGTCTTCCTCTCTCTCTGCCTCTCCCCTGCTCATGCTCGGTCTCTCTCTGTCTCAAAAAAAAAATAATAAAATAAAATAAAATAAAAACACTAAAAAAAAAACCAATTAAAAAAAAAAGAAGTTAACTAGCCACACGAAATGCATGCTTGGGACAATATGTGGGTCCACTGGGCTAGCGTCCAGAGGGGAAAGGAGACTTGGGCTGGCCTCAAAAGAACAGATTACTCTTTAATATCCCTTACAGAATTTAGTCCATGATAAACCTTAGATTGAATTTTGTTCAAGCTTTTGGCTACTGGGGTGAAGCGGGATGCTGAAGCGATCTGAGGCCCAATATAAGAGCTGGGCTTTGACTGAAACTCACTCTGGCTGTTTGTTTGAGGTCATTTAGACTAGGACAGAATCACACGCCACAGCATCACTGCCAGAACTCCCCAAGGGTGTACTGTTTCAGCAAGCACGAAGAGCTCTCTGTAGACAGAAGCTTCATTTAAATTAAATAGCAGATGTAAACACAGCTCAGGAATCAGCTTAAGGGGCCTTGACAATGTGACTTTGGTGGATAAAAAGGTGGTCTTAGATGAGGCTGGAAAAGTACTGCCTATGTAGGGAGTCTCTGAGAAAGCTATAAAGAATATTTATCTGGGGGGGCGCCTGGGGGGCTCAGTGGTTTGAGTGTCCGACTTCGGCTCAGGTCATGATCTCGCAGTCCATGGGTTCGAGCCCCACGTTGGGCTCTGTGCTGACAGCTCAGAGCCTGGAGCCTGCTTTGGGTTCTGTGTCTGTGTGTGTGTCTCTCTCTGCGCCTCCCTGACTCGTGCTCTGTCTCTCTCTCTCTCAAAAATACCTAAACATTAAAAAAGAGTTTTATATATTCCTTCCCTCCTTCACGCAGGCCATGGACAGGTTACTGGCACTCAGTGGACAAGGATTCTGTGTCTCCTGGTACAAAATGAACGTCCACCTTTCCAGTTGCCTTTTATTATTTACCGTGTTTACAGGTGGCTTATTTGATTAAGACAAAGCCCATGCAAAAATACCCAGTCTAAAAAGACACCACTTTGCTTCTTTTTTCTTTTACTTTTTTTTTTACATTTATTTATTTTTGAGAGACAGAGAGAGCACAAGTGGGGAGGGGCAGAGAGAGAAGGAGACACAGAATCCGAGGCAGGCTCCAGGCACTGAGCTGTCAGCGCAGAGCCGATGCAGGGCTCAAACTCACAAACGGCGAACGCGAAATCATGACCTGAGCCAAAGGCGGACACCTAACCGACTGAACCACCCAGGCGCCCCGACACCACTTTGTTCTGAACCTAGTGCTTCTAGACAGTGGATGAGCTGGGATGGGCGCTCACTCCTCAAGGCCACTCCTCGGTCACTGTGAACTGATACCCGTGGGGTTTGCCCCTGCAGAAGGTGTGAAGCTAGGAGCCTGGGGTCTATTCCCTAATCACGCTCTTGGCTTTCATCACATATGACATCAGGTGTCATCGACAGAACTGAGGGAGGTGACAAGGCCATCTGGGATTGTCCAGAGGGCAATTATTTAGGCTCTCTTATCTCTTACCTCCCCTCTCCATGGCTTCTGGCTTTCTCCCTCTTTTTGTTCAACAGCTGTCTCCAGAGAAGTCTGCTTACTTCTTTCTTGAAGTGCCAATTAAAATTTTGTGCAGTATGAAAGGGTTGTAGTAAAATAACATTTAGGGATCATCATTACACATGCGTCGTTATCTGCCTCAGGAGTCGATCCCATTCACTGAGTATCTTATGCATGCTAACCCTTTGTCACAGCAAATGCTGTTATTACGTCCATGTGATGCCATTATCACCGCTGTTTTACAGATAGGGAAACCAAGGCACAGAAAGATTAAACAACTGATCAGAGGCCACGTAGCTAGTCAGTGATAGAGCTGGGAAGTGAACCCGGGTAGGCTGGTTGTAGAATTAACCTCCAGGCTACCCTGCCTCTTTTAGAGGTGACGGGGAGTCTGGTTGTGTCTCGCATTAATACCTGCCCCTAAAAATCAGAGCAATTTGTGAATTTCCTCGTTTCCTTGACAGCAATCCTCTGTCTGCTCTTCTGATTTATGCAAAAGCTGCAAGAACTTTGTTCTAGCAGTTGAGGGGAGAAGCCAAGTGAACGCGCTATCAGGTGTGAAACCCCTCTCTTCGTTAGCTGATCTGGCAGAGTGATGGATGGCACTTAGCGTAACTCCGACAGCGGCCTGACCAGGGAGCCACCGACAGGAAAGCTTCCCTCTCTAGTTCTGGATTGATTCTCAGGAAGGACAAAAGGTATCCTTAAGATCTATCCAACCCTTCTGCCTGATCCCCTTCCCCATGGAAGACCTGGCAGTCTGCACCTTCCATTCCAATCTGGCCCTCCCTTTATGAGAAGCAGGTCAGCCTTTCCAAGTGAGAAGTGAGTTTTCTCTGGGTGGTTCTCGTTCTGCTCGGAATACTTCCGTCTGCTGCTTCACGACTGCCAGCTCCTCGCCACGTCCCCTTGCCATGTTCTCACGGGCTCAGAGGATCTTGCCCGCCGGGCAACTCTGGCCCCTCGAGCCACCAGATCTCAGGATTCACAGCTGGGCACAATGGGGCAAAAGAGTCCTGGAAATAAGAATGGGCAAGGGGGGGGGGCACCTGGGTGGCTGTCAGTTAAGTGCCCGACCTCGGCTCAAATCATGATCTCACAGTTCGTGAGTTCGAGCCCACATTGGGCTCTGTGTTGGCAGCTCAGAGCCTGCTTCAGATTCTCTGTCTCCCTCTCCCTCTGCCCCTCCCCACCCTCTCTCAAAATAAATAAGTAAACTTTAAAAAAAAAATAATGGACATGTGAGAGGTGGATAAAACGGTAGCCCAAATTGATTCCACGTAATAGTCTAATTCTGCCCTCTTGTAACTTACCGACTTTGAATGGAGCTGTCATGAGAATCCCTCACTTGAAAGCATGATCATGCGGCCACTCTCTCGGAGTCCAACAACAGCACACCACAGCCAAGCGTCCAACTGAATGGGTTGGCGTAAGCAAGATTGTTAATGCAAGATTGTCAAAAGGCAAAGCAACGAAAAGCCAGAAAACCAATATTACTGCCCTCCTTTGCTCCAGGCATTTCAATATACATTGTCTCCTCCAATCGTCATAATAATCAAAGGTGGTAGCTGCAATAGACAACATGTTACAGGTGAGGGAAGTAACGATTATCAAATGTAAGTAGCTGGTGAGGGTTACACCCTTACTTGGTGACGGGCAAGCTGGAACCTGTGTTTATGACCTTCACGATAGCAACATCTTGAATTCAAAAGTCTTTGTTTGAGCAAGCACCAAAACTTGCAACAGGGTTTACTTAAAACGCTCTACAATCAGATGACATTTTTAGATGCAATTATTCTCCATGAAGAGTACATTAATCAAATATAATCATAATCGACTTGATTAGCCTTATCCTTCCCAGTTTCAGATAAGCTTTGGAAGAGTTCTCCTTGCCCATCAAACTGGCCTCCATGATTAAACGAGATGCCGCCAGACTGCTGTGGATCAGAGTCTACATTTGCTGGGCTCCTGATCTAGACGACCATCTATACTGTGTTTTGGGTTTTTTTTCTACTCTGTAGACTGGGATTCATGCCAGAGGCCTTTGAGGGTATTTCTAACTAGCTTTATTGGAAGACTACTACCTTGCCAAAGTCCCTCGTCTTCACAAATGTTCTTCCTGGTCTGGTCTCACGTGTATATCTTTGGCCAGTGCTGGATTTGTAATAATCTCCTAAGTGGTCTGTCTCCAATTTCTGAATTTTCATGCTATTAGTTGTATTCCAAAACACTCCTTCCCCCACCCCAAACCACAGGTTATACCTATGGAGAAGTTGAAGTTCCTTAGTATGTATTTAAAACTCTCGAAATTCTTGCTTTAACATAATTTTGTAGACATATTGCTTTCTACCTGTTCTAGCCAAACTGGCCTCTTGCTGCTCCCAGGACGTATTTTCTCATTTCCTGTTCTCTGCCTGTTGCCAC
The DNA here is from genome assembly GCF_022837055.1 of Prionailurus viverrinus. Lineage (NCBI taxonomy): Eukaryota > Metazoa > Chordata > Mammalia > Carnivora > Felidae > Prionailurus > Prionailurus viverrinus. The sequence continues at coordinate 57,208,030 of NC_062577.1, read as the reverse complement.
ATGCTGGGCCTGAAGTGACCTTGTCCCCCTCTTGCTTGGCAATACCCTAGCCCAGCTCACATCTTGCCCCCTTCATGAGACTTTTCCAAGTCCACATACTCCCTCCTTCATTTCTGCTTCCCTTGTATTTTAATTTTTTTTTGTTACTATTACAGCATATGATAGTTTCAGCCTTGACTTATAGTTGCTTATAAATAGGAGTCTGTCTCACCATTCTGTAACTTCTGTAAGGGAAGGGCCATTTCTCATTCACAGTTGTATCCCCTGCAAAGCTAAGCACAGCACCTTGCTAGTCATAGGTATTCAGTAAGTGCTTGACAACTTAAATATATTCTAATAAAGTTGATTTCTGAGTATGTGACAAAGGTTATGAAATCATTAAAACTGGATGTTTAAGAAGTAAGGGCTAAAATTGTTTTCAGATCCTGCAGTCCTACTGACAGAATGGTATGTTTGATCAGGTACTTTCTTTAATGTAACTCCTTCTGAAACACCAAATATCCCCATGCAGAGGAACTCACCGTAATCTGCCTCTTATTCTAGATATCACACTTTGCTGCCTACTTGATGAGTATTTCAGCAGCCTTTGGATAAAAGCAAAATAACTTGACCTAGCCTGAGGAAAAGCCATTATAATGTAGTGTTATGATCTTCTTGGCTTGCAAAAACTATGAGTTGTTCTTTCTTGGTAACAGGACTCTCTAAGCCGTCAAGAAGATATAATTCATGTCACAAAATTGATTACTGGGAGCCCTCAATGCTCAGCCTTTCTTTCCTCCAAATTCTCTCCTTCCTATTTTCCACTTCTGATAAAAACTGACTTGTGTAAATGATGATATATATGTGCATATATATCATATCAGATATGATATATATCGTATCACATACACATATTCATTATATATTGTTTTATAGGTATCAGCAGTGGAAGAAACTCCAAAGAATGGCAAACTTTGCAAGATAGTCATACATTTTCAGTCCAAGGTGATCTTAGAATGAATGTGCAAGTTCTAGGCAAATCATTTGTAAAGTTAACTTATGGTCTTTTTGGCTGAATTGTGTCCTTCAGCAGCATGCTACATACTTGTGTGACGTAACCCAGTGGAGAGCCCTGTTTGGTCTGGGCTTACAGATGAAGAGGCCCATGAGGACGTTGAAACGTGTTCTGAGAATCATAATGAAAATGACAAAGCTGTGGAAAATATGAAGACGAGGTCGCCAAAGTGGATCAAGCAACAGTGAGAGGGCTCCCTCCTCTTGAGGCAGGGTTTTCAAAGTAATACCTCCGTCTGCAACCAGCCTCCTTCCCCAACGCAGTGGTCAGGGACGTCTTTTCTCCATCAGGCACTCACCCCGGACAGTCCCACCTGGCCTGGGTACTGACTTCTCTGTTGCAACTACGCATAGTGACTGTGTATAATGACTACACATAGGGACACATATAGTGACTATGCATAGCAACCACACATAGTAAGTACGCATAGTAACTCTACCCCTCCCTCTGGAGTCATGAATGTGACACTTGGGTGTGACTCCGTCTATATCTCAAGGATTCTTCATTTTCTGTATCACGGCCCCTGATTACAATCTGGTCAAAAGGGACTTACTCTACACTCGGAAAAATGTACATACACCCCTAAAGCTTTGCATGTGATTTGGGGGGTTCACAGCTCATGGATCCTAAGCTTCTGATCCCTTCACTGGACGATAAACTCTTGGAGGACATTGAGGCACTTTATTCATATTTGTATTACTAGTGAACCTAACATATTAAGAAACACTTGGTAAATGCTTGACAAACTCATAAAAATAAGAAATTTGGGGCGCCTGGGTGGCGCAGTCGGTTGAGCGTCCGACTTCAGCCAGGTCACGATCTCGCGGTCCGGGAGTTCGAGCCCTGCGTCGGGCTCTGGGCTGAGGCTCAGAGCCTGGAGCCTGTTTCCGATTCTGTGTCTCCCTCTCTCTCTGCCCCTCCCCCGTTCATGCTCTGTCTCTCTCTGTCCCCAAAATAAATAAACGTTGGAAAAAAAATTAAAAAAAAAAAAAAGAAATTTGGACATTATCTTGGAGAAGAAAGAGAGACTCTCTGCTCTATTAGTTACGAGAGTGTCTGTTACATTAGCTCTTAACAGCTGTTGGTCTCTGGCACCATTGAGTCAAAAAGAAGAAATAGGATAATTCCTATTAATTAATAACTGGACATTTGAGCTGGCTGTAAGGGAGGCTTCTCCAGCAAGAAGGTTGGTGCTTTCATACTGAGGTGAGTTTAAAAGAAAGGTGAGCTTCTCTAGGTTGCTTTAGGGCAGTGTTCTTCTCTGCAGTGGGACAGAGCAGCATGAAGTCATGGGGTGGGTGGGGGGAGCCAAGCAGTGACAGACCAGCCTGGAGTTCCCCATGGCTGTTGCCTCCATCACACCTGGTGACTCTACAAACCCCAGACCTCAAAATGGACTCTCTGTCCCCAAAGGCTTAGAGCCCTCATCTGAGACCAAACACCAGAAGTGAACAGAAGCCCAGATCAGATGCACACTAGGTGACCAAGGCGACCATGGGGGCATGGGAAATAACCCACACAGAGTGGGCGGTAGGAGCTACATTTACAGAGTCTGATGGCGAGACATGGAAGCCTGTCCCAGGCAACCAGGAAAGCAGGACAAGAGGAAGGAACAGCAAGAAGAGACATCTGCTCTCGTCACAATGGTAAATCTCCACTCTCCACCTGCCTCTCAGGCCTGGGCCCTATCCTCAGCGTTGGGAAAGACCGGAAGTCATCCCAAAGACCCGAGAGGTTTCGCCAACATCATTCCGGGGTTAAGGTTTCCCAGAAGCTCATGGTTTAAAAATCAAGTGTGGGGGACGCCTGGGTGGCTCAGTCGGTTGAGCGTCCGACTTCAGCTCGGGTCACGATCTCACAGTCCGTGAGTTCGAGCCCCACATCGGGCTCTGTGCTGACAGCTTGGAGCCTGGAGCCCGCTTCGGATTCTGTGTCTCCCTCTCTCTCTGCCCCTCCCCTGCTCACGCTCTGTGTCTCTTTATTTAATAAATAAATATTAAAAATAAAAATAAAAAAATCAAGTGGGGGATGTATCCATAGAAGACTGTGGTCTGAATTTCCTTTCAATGGCTTTCTCTACTTCTCTCTTTCTCTCTTCACCATCCTAACACCGCTCAAGCACTTTTTTTTGTTGTTACTTTTCCAGGTGTTTGGTACATCGGGGATGGAAATATCCTGGTGCTTCTGCCAACTGCATGACCTGGGACAAGTCACTTCACATCTCTTAGCCACGTGGTATCATCTGTGAAGTAAGGGCATCAGACTAAAATGTCTGTTGTGATGGTCTCTGAAGGGCTAACGCCTACCTCCCTCTCCTCTTCTAATCTCTCTTATCTCGACTTTTGCACCCTGGAGAGGACAGCTGTCAGCGCTAGAGTGTTGTTTTTACAGCCGTTGCGGCATAATGTCAATAATAACAATAGCTGTGGCAGAGTATGCTTTCCAAAGATGATCAGCCCCACACGCCTCACGACAGCATGGCGTTGACAGTCCCCCCCTCGGGCGGTGACGTCTGTGTCCTTTCCCCTCAAACTTGGAGGGAGGGGCCCGGTGACTGCTTCGACCGGAAGAGTACAGGGGAAGTGAGGCTGCGCCGGTTCCTGGGCCAGTGTCTTCAGGAAATTGCTGCTTTCCATCCCTGTCTTTTGGGATGCTGACTCATGAAAGCCGGCCACCATGCTGAGAGAAGCCCCGTAGCCACACGGAGAGGCCCCATAGAGGTGTTTGGACTAACAGCCTCTACTGAGCCCCCGGCCAACAGTCAGCATCGGCCACCAGAACTATGAGTGAAGAAGCCATCAGATGATTCCAGCCTCTAGCCGTAGAGTCCCCCTGTCAGAGTCTGCCCAGCTGAGCCTTCAGACACTGTGGAGCAGACATAAGCTGTCCCTTGGATCCGTTTTCCAAGTTCATGACCCACAGAATCCAGGCACATAATAAAATGGTCGTTGCTTTATGTCATTAATTCAGCAACGAATAACCAGAACAGTAGCTAGCCGTTACTGAGTGCTTGTTGTATGCTCAACACTTATTCTAAAGGCTTCAAGTGTAATAGTGCGTTTGATGCTCACAGCAATCCTATGAGGTAGGTCCTTTTCTCATCCTTTGCTAAAGGGCAACTGAGGCATCGGGAAATTCAGCAACCTGTCCGTATTTACGCATCTGAGAATCCAACAGGGGTAGCCCAGCCCTCAGGCCCTGCACACTTAACCTTTATGTTGTCATGCCACTCAAAAAGAGGATTTTTGAGGAGATACAAACATATTGCAGCCATGGTGTATATCTGGAGGCAATCGCAAGATCGAGTATCTGCTATCTCGAAGCTCAGCTAAGTACAAAGGTAGGAAGAAGTGATTTATAGCCTCTTTAAAATATTTAAATACCAAGGGACCCTACAAGAGGAGTGTTGTTACCTTTTTTCTTAGAGATATAGAAAGGAGGGGCACTTGGGTGGCTCAGTCGGTTGAGCGTCCGACTTCAGCTCAGGTCATGATCTCACAGTCCGTGGGTTCGAGCCCCGCGTCGGGCTCTGTGCTGACAGCTTAGAGCCTGGAGCCTGTTTCAGATTCTGTGTCTCCCTCTTTCTCTGACCCTCCCCTGTTCATGTTCTCTCTCTGTCTCAAAAATAAATAAATGTTAAAAAAAAAAAAAGAAATATAGAAAGGAGAGCCAAAGACGTTGTGCACAGTGTATGCATGCATGCGGCCGGCTGGGGAAAACTTGGGGTTTGAATCCAGGGCTGTCAAAGTCCAAAGACTACAGTTATCCTGTTAAAGGGCCCACCTGCTCACAAGACCGCGTGAGCAATAAAGACTAGAAAGGTGAAGAAACAGAAGAAGAACATAGAGAATGCATTTTACCTTCTTATAAAAAAGTCTCAGTTTGCCAGAATAAAAACATAGCAGCAGACCATAAGCTCCCTGAGGGATAGGATTATACTTCAATTTTTTTTAATTTTTTTTTTAATGTTTATTTATTTTTGATAGAGAAAGAGACAGAGCATGAGCAGGGGAGGGGGCAGAGAAAGAGAAAGGGAGACGCAGAATCTGAGGCAAGCTCCAGGCTCTGAGCTGTCAGCACAGAGGCCCACACGGGGCTTGAACCCACAAACCACAAGATCGTGACCTGGCTGAAGTTGGACGCTTAACCGACTGAGCCACCCAGGCACCCTTATACTTCACTTTTGATTCCCCACTACATCACACTATTGTGTGTGGTTCATGGCAGGTTCTTAATAAATGTTTGTTCAATGAGTGACTATGACTATTTTATCATTGTTACATGCTAATGTGGATTCTTATTCTCCATATTTGTTACTTATTACTTACATGTATTAACATTCATGCATTCAATAATTTTTTTTTTAGCATCAGCCACATCTCAAGTAATAGTTTACCCTGTAAGGAGATGGCTTTCAACACGAAACACAAGGTTCCTGCTCTCCTGAAACTGACATTTGAGTTGGCAAACAAACAAACAAAGTGTGTGTTTATTATATATGCCAATTATACACACACAATATGGTAGAGAGTGACATTTAAGTTAAGAGCTGAATGACTAGGAGGAACCTGTGTAAATTCTAGAAGGAAAAGCATTCCAGGCACTGGAAACAGCTCATGGAAAAGTGTGATGAAGGAATTTAGGAAAGCCAGGAGGCTTCTGGAATCGGGAACGAGCCCAGCGTGACGGAGGAACAGCAGGAAAGCGAGTAGGCTGGAAAGAAGGGGGAGGGGGTGCTGTGAGGGGTCAGAAGGGTAGCAGGAGCTAGGTCACACGCGGGCTGGATTTTGGTCTAAGGACAGTGGGAAGCCAACGGGTGGTTTTAAGCTGGGAGTTGTGTGATCCTATCTACATTTTGTAAAGGTGACTAGGTACCATGTGGGAAATGGATTGAAGGGCCAAAATGGATACACGGAGACCCGTTTAGAGACCCCTGCAGAAAGCCAGGTAAGAGATAATGGTGCTTTGAAAAAAAAAAAAATGTTTTAAAAAGAAAATAAAAATAACAAAATAACAAAATAAAATATTTTGATTTAAAAATAATAACAAATAAGGGGCGCCTGGGTGGCGCAGTCGGTTAAGCGTCCGACTTCAGCCAGGTCACGATCTGACGGTCCGTGGGTTCGAGCCCCGCGTCAGGCTCTGGGCTGATGGCTCGGAGCCTGGAGCCTGTTTCCGATTCTGTGTCTCCCTCTCTCTCTGCCCCTCCCCCGTTCATGCTCTGTCTCTCTCTGTCCCAAAAATAAATAAACGTTGAAAAAAATAATAAAAATAATAAAAATAACAAATAATAAATAAAAATTTTAAAAATAAAAAACTTTTGAAAAGGGGGGCACCTGGGTGGCTTAATCGGTTGAGTGTCTGACTCTTGGTGTCAGCTCAGGTCATGATCTCACAGTCTGTGAGTTCAAGCCCTGTGTCAGGCTCCACACTGGCAGTGGGAAGCCTGGTTGGGATTCTTTCTCTCTCTCTCCCTCTCTCTCTGCCCCTTCCCCACTTGCTCTCCCTGTCTCTCTCTCAAAGTAAATAAGTAAGCATTAAAAAAAAAAGATATGATGGTGCTTTGTACTGGTGTGACGGCAGCAGTGATAAAGAGAAATCAACAGATATTATAGGTACTTCTGAGAGGCAGAGTCCGTATAACCTGCTATTGTATTGGCTATGGGGGGGATGAAAGAATGCAAGGAATCATGGGAGGCTTCCAGTTTTGGGGGAAGCACCTTGGAGATAATGATGCTCCTTCAGTGGGGTAGAGAAGATGGTGTTGGTGGGGAGCAAGTTGAAGGGAAAATGAGAGACACAGAGAAGTACCAAAGACGTTACCAGACCCTGAACGAATACTTAGTAAAATGGCTGTCATTGTAGATAAAATGGGATCACGTGTCTGCTAGCCCACAGCTCTTATGTTGCCCCTGCGAGGTGCTAGCATCCACAGGTTATTAATGACCCTACTGACTTTAACAGAGATTAAAGACTGTGCCGATTAAAGACTCAGCTAAGAGAAGCAGTGAGGATTGGAACCCAGACGGTACAACTAAAAACATCCTTTCTTTACTAAGCCACCCTGCCTCCCAGCCCCAGTCAGTTTATCCCCGTGGTCTTCATCCTGTGTCTCAGATTTTTACTAAATTTGCTGCCCCCTGCTGTTCATTCAATGTAACCACCTGTAGTTAGGAAGGGTTTTTCCAGAAGCAGCCATGTTCAGTTAAACTCAACAAAATGCAATGAGCACAAACTAATTACAAGACTCTACAGAAAGCGTTTGTGGGAGTTTATATGAAGAGGAGACAGGCCGTGCCCTCAAGGACTGTAAAAGTAGCAGGCTTTTTTTTTGAGCAGCGGAGTGAAATGTTTGGGTTTTTTGTTTGTTGGTTGTTTTTGTTTTATTTTGTTTTTTGTTGTTTTCAGAAAGAGAGAGACAGAGCAGGCTCAAGCAGGAAAGAGGAGCAGAGGGAGAGAGAGAGAGAGAGAGAGAGAGACTCTTAAGCAGGCTCCTCACTCTTCGTAGAGCCCGACATAGGGCTCAATCCCATGACCCTAGGATCATGACCTGAGCCAAAATCGGGAGTTGGACGTTCAACCAACAGAGCCACCCAGGCACCCCAAGGAGTGAAATGCTTTAAGAAGCACAAACAGGAAATAAAGAAGGGGAATCCCTAAAGGATGTGGGGCAGGCAGGGATGAGGGGCCACTTCTGGGACGCAGGAGTATTTGACACGGATCCTGAAGGATGGGCAGACGTTGTGTGAGAAATGGTACTTCCAAAGCAAAGCGATAGCTTGAGCGACAGCAGAGAGGGGTCTGTGGGGCTCTAGAACACAAGGCAGTAAATGATAGTGGTCAGAGCACGGACACTACAGCAAGAACGCCTCAGCTAGGCTCTATCTGACCTCTGTGTGACCTCAGGCAAGTAATTTGACCTTTTTGAGACTCAGTTTCCTTTTCTGCAAAATGGTGATGACAGCAGCATTTACTTCATAGGGTTCTCATGAGACAGAAGTGATTTAACGCATCTAAAGTGCTTAACACAGTTCCCAGTTCACAGGAAGCACCACCTGTGGATGGTCGCAAGGGTTGGAAAGCTGGAAAGTTGGAATCAAGTCTTGAGGGGCCTTGAATGCCATATTGTAGCTTTACAACTTTGTTCTCTAGGCCACGGGGATCCATCAAAGGGTTTCTGAGAGGGGGGGATTGACAGGAGTAACCTTCCAAAGATACTTCTGCCCTCGACGTGGAGAGAAATAGAAAGCAGGTGACCAGTTAGAAGTCATCAAACTTCCTCACTAAGGTGCCTGGGAATTTTCCGAGATCCTGTGAATGTATGTTTTGCCTTGTATCTTCATTCATTCACAAATGTTATATCTACACGACCCAGTGAATTGAAGCCTGACTTAACACGTTGGGAAGGAGCTATGATGTGGCTTTACCTACTGAGGGAAATATCTTAATTTTTCTAGAAATGTTTTCACAGTAGAAATGTATGTAGTGTAAAATGTCACGCTAGCTAAGACCGGGGCTCAACCGAGAAGACAGATTTCTGTGCAAATATTTTTTCAAAGAAGATAAGGAAAGGAGGACAGAAATAGTATCAAAAGGGCAAATAGAAAATAACTTATTTTTTGAAAATAACTTTTCAGGGGCACTTGGGTGGCTCAGTCGGTTAAGCAGCCGACTTCGGCTCAGGTCATGATCTTGCAGCTCGTGAGTTTGAACCCCGGGTCGAGCTCTGTGCTGACAGCTCAGAACCTGGAGCCTGCTTCCGATTCTGTGTCTCCCTCTCCCTCTGTCCCTCTCCCGCTCATGCTCTGTCTCTGTCTCTGTCTCTCTCAAAAATAAACATTTAAAATTTTTTTTAAAAAGCAAAAGAAAATAACTTGTCACGGTTTCACTGAATACGCAGATTAACCCAGAAGCAACCCCACCACTCGTGAGCGAGAAGTTCTTTCTCCCAGGCTCTCCCCAAGGGAAGCATAAAACCTAGAAATGTGAGAACAGTGTGCTTCCTTTTGAGCTTTAAGAGGATTTGTGTCCTTTTCACCATCTTTTCACCTTTTAACTAATTGGTTGTTGTGGTTTTTTTAACCTGAATTCGTGAGATGGTTTGCTCACAAATATTTTGTGGGCAACTTCAACAATAACTCACGGGAAAATTGCTTCAACAAAAATCAAGCAACCCGACCCGAGTCAAGAAAACAACCCTTGCTGTCTTCAAAGAAATGCCTAAAACTGCTTTTTTTTTTTTTTCCAGCTTCATAGGAGTAGAAGTGAGTGTTCTGAGTTCCAGAATCCATAGTATTACTAAAGCTGAGGAAGTCATGAACAGAGGGAAGAAATACATTGTACCTGTTTGACCCAATGACTAGATTAGATCTAATATGGCACCTGAGTAAATGCTGGTTTTCATTATTATCATTATTGTCTTGGTTTTTTGCTGTTGTTGCTTTGGTTTGTCGTTGTTGTTGTTTTTTAAGCAAGCATTTACTGTATTCTTTTAACATAAACCTTCCTAGACAGGAAAAACAAACAAAAAAAATCTGTGGCTTGATACATTGGACTGTGACCTAACTGGGGGCAAAAAACAAATCTTATTACCTCCATTTCCAGCCATGATTTCTTGGTTTAATTTGAATTCAAAACATGCAAACTGTTCCGAGGGAATTGGATGCTAACAATTACATCGGGACGGGACGTGAGGTATCTGATTGCAGGCTGTACCCTCAGCTACCCCTGGCTGAAATCACTGTGACTCCTTAATCGCCTTGATGAATGATAGAATCCCAAGGGTGGTGACTCCTTTGCAATCTGCTTACTTAAGCTCATACTTACACGTAACTTTTTAAATGTTTTCCTGTTTATTTGTCCTGCTGTTATCGCAGTAAGATAATAGCCTCCGCTTCACCACTCCACTTCTGTGTCTGTGATCATAAAAAGCCTGATGGATCAATATGAGGCTTTTAATGTACTTTTTCTGCGTTTTTCATTAAAGGTTTGCAGGCAGGGTATTAAAATGCAGTTGAGACATCATCTCTTTCTAGCATTTGGTTCCCAAGAAGAGGGCTTCCCAGGGAGAGGGAGGGTCTGCACGTGGTGGCTTTTGTGAAATAAAGCAATGGAGCGATTTTATGGGACTCTTGCTCTCTCGGGGATTAGAGATCGCCGAGCAGATGTCTGAGGCAACTTCTGTGTGCATTCAAATGCACTGCCCTTCTTTGGATTTTTTTTTTTAATGTTTATTTTTGAGGGAGACAAAGAGCAGAGCACGAGCAGGGGAGGGGGAGAGAGACACGGAATCCGAAGCAGGCTCCAGGCTCTGAGCTGTCAGCACAGAGCCGGACTGGGGGCTTGAAGCCAGGAACCGGGAGATCATGACCTGTACCAAAGTCGGACGCTTAACTGACCGAGCCACCCAGACACCCCCTTATTTGAATGTTTCACTCTCGTTGTGAGGCTCAAATCACAAAGGGTTTATTCCAGTGCACCTTAGTGTGTGCTCAGCAGTGGTTGATAACAGGCTGGGGGGGGGGGGGGGGGCAGGAGATAGCCCTAATTTGTAGCATTTGCTGATTTCTAAGGTGTAAGTACTCCCCCAAAGCCAGTCTCAAGCTATCAAATGATGCCACTGAACGCGGCGTGGGGAAGAGACACAGAAGAGCTCATCATTCAGCGCTCCTCCGCGGTACAAATACGTGAAGATAACCGCACGAGAATGGATATCAGGAAAATGTAGCAAAATAACTGGGAAGTGATGGGTTTTGAATTCCTATTAGCTTCATTTTTAACAAAACGCATTTAGTTGTAAGTTTACATACGTTTTACTAACAACCGGGTTTAACAATCAGCTTGCGGAATTCCTGGAAACTGAGCCACGGGGTGTGACTGAGCTGACTCCAAGGGGCTGGTGCACCTGCTTTTCTGAGCAACAAAGCACCTTTTTCTGGGTAAATGATCCCTTCCACAACGCCTCTGGCCCTTAGGGGAGAGATGCCTGTAGTCATTTTCTGGAAAGCTGGCTATATTTGCGGAAAGCACTCATAAAGCAAAGTCAGTTGTGGGAGCAGGCTGTGCTCACGATGCAAAAGGCACACCCCCCGGGCTGGGCGTCAGGAACACTCCCGAGGCATGGCCATAACCCAGCAGGCCCTCAGCGAGTGGCGTTTCACTATGACAGGACGTGGAAATTGTGCAGCAAGGGTTCAACAATTCTGCCTTGAGATTTAACTGAAAGAAGACATGAATTGTATTTTTTATGCTGTATACTGTTTGCTTGTCCTATTTTTTTTTTCTTGAAGTTTATTTATTTCTTTAAGAGAGAGACACAGAGCATGAGGGGAAGGGGCAGAGAGAGAGGGAGACAGGGAATCCAAAGCAGGCTCTAGACTCTGAGTTGTCAGCACAGAGCCCCACGCGGGGCTTGAACCCACAAACTGCGAGATCATGACCTGAGTCAAAGTCCGGCGCTTCATCGACTGAGCCACCCAGGCGCCCCCTCCTGTTCTTTTAAGGGGGTGGGGAGAGGGAATTTGACTTTAGATCAGTCATAAGAGTTTTCCACATTATTTATTCTTTCTTTCAGAGTACATTTTCACACCATTTACTGAGGTAAACCTGTCTTTGGTAATTTATTCATGCGTTCATTCTTCACATATTTATCGGGTCCCCACAGCACGCAAAGAGCAGTAGTAGATAAGAGATGTTCAAAGACAAGTAAGCCAGTCCCTTCTGTCCTGGCAATCACAGTCCAGTGAAGAGACAAATACATACATAAATCACAATTTAATATATTAATTTCTTAGTGTAGAAATAAAGTGTTGGGGTGCCTGGGTGGCTCAGTTCGTTGAGCAGCCAGCTCTTAATTTAGGCTCAGGTCATGGCCCAAGGGCTCTGGGATCAAGCCCCGTGTCAGGCTCTGCACTGAGTGTAGAGCCTGCTTAAGATTCTCTCTCTCCCTCTGCCCTTTTCCCCCGCTCACAGTCTCTTTCTCTCTTTTAAAATAATAAAGTAAAATAAATAAAATAAAATAAAATATAAAATAAAATAAAATAAAATAAAATAAAATAAAATAAGAAAGTGTTATATGAACAAAGGGTATGAAAAACTGGTTAGAATTTTTAATACATTTCTCCATAGTAGAATTGAGGGACTAAGTAATAGTTTAAAGAAATATCCCCAGGGGTGCCTGGGTGGCTCAGTCAGTTATGTGTCCAAGTTCATCCTAGGTCATGATCTCATGGTTCATGGCTTCGAGCCCCGTGTCGGGCTCTGTGCTGACAGCTCAGAGCCTGGAGCCTGTTTCGGATTCTGTGTCTCCCTCTCTCTGCTCCTCCCCCACTTGTGCTCTGTTTCTCTCTCTGTCTCTCTCTCTCTCTTTCTCTCAAAAATAAACAAAAAGAGGGGCACCTGGGTGGCTCAGTTGGTTGAGTGTCTGACTTCGGCTCAGGTCACCATCTCACGGTTCGTGAGTTCGAGCCCCGCGTCGGGCTCTGGGCTGATGGCTCAGAGCCTGGAGCCTGCTTTCGATTCTGTGTCTCCCTCTCTCTCTGCCCCTCCCCCATTCATGCTCTGTCTCTCTCTGTCCCAAAAATAAATAAACGTTAAAAAAAAAATAAAAAATAAATAAATAAACAAGAAGAAGAAGAAGAAGAAGAAATATCCCCAAGAGGTGCATGATGAAGAAAGCACCTTAGATTTCAAGCCGTTTCCTGCATTTATTCCCAGCTTCTGTTTTGATGACACTCCATTGGTAGTGGCCTCTGAGCTGTTCAGTCCACACTCTTTGCAGGAAGGGATCAGCGCTCAGTGCTCTCACCTCACTGGGACTCAGGTTAGCCTTCAATCATAGCAGAGAGAAGAGCTGACTAAAGAAAATGGGATTGTTTCAGGGATTCGGGTAGCCATAGTATGGCCATTTTGGAAAGCCGTAGATGCTCTATTTCCTTTTCCAGGCCTGGGCCATTACCTTCTGCTTCTCTCTTGTCTCCTCTCTCTCTGTCTCTCTCTTTTTCTCTCTCTCTGCTGGGTGATATCCTTGTTCTGCCTTACTCATGGCCCATAAAGGCTGCCTTAGCCTCCTCAGTAACATCACAGCTCTCCATGTGTTGTATCTTTCTGACCTCTTCCCCTCAGTGCTTACCTTGGATGGATTAGGAGCTTACTAAGTCCAGGCAGCTGGGGACCAGGGCTGGCAGAAGACACGCTCTCCAGAGCATGACTGCTTGGGGCAGTAGGAGGTCCAGCCAGGAATCCCCCAGAAGGAAGTGTGGATGGGTAGGCAGTGTGAAGTATTGTGGGCAGGCCCCAGGGAATGCCGGGGAAGAGTACCGGACTGGAAGTCAGTCAGCCCATGTGCTTGGCCTAGCTTCTCTGTTTGCCACTTGCGGACCTTGAACAAAAGACTGCTCTCCAACTATGGCTTTCCTCATCAGGAAAATGGGATTGTACTGGTGCTTGCCCTGCCTACTTTTTCTAAGGGCCATATTGAAAATAAAGGCTTACCAAAGTGCTAGGAAGACAACTGAGCACCGAACAGTGTAAGCTGGCTGAGGGAATTTATGTATGTACGTCTTCAGAGACAGTCACGGCATGGGCAAGTTCAGAGGCAAAGCACAGAGGCACTTCCGTTAAAAAACAGTTGGTCGAAGGAGATGGGGCAAGACTGTGCAGAGCAGAGCCTGGGGGCACTGGCTTGGTTCTGGAGGCAAGTGGTACCTGTATGTTCCGGGGGGAGGCCCTCTCTGCTTCCTGTTTATTCAACTACTGTTTCTTCCTTTAATCCCTTCCCTCCATCTGGCCCAGAGACGTTCGGGAACAAGAACAACAGAAAATGTCTGCTTTTCTTAAACTTCTGGCTTATTTTTCCCTGGCACATTGGCTCAGAGAGCTTGTAACCTGCTTGACTAGAGATAAAGGGGAGATTAAAATTTTCATGTCCTAATACATTGTCCAGGCCAACATTTCTCCCTAATGGTCAATAATGATTCAGGAACCAAGTGGGACAGATCATCACTGATTCCATTGGGAAACGCTGGGAAGGCAAGAGCCAACCCAAACCATAGGATACTGAATTATTTCTGGAAAAAAAAAAAAAAAAAAGAATTGTTAGAGATCTTTACTAACGTAGAGGTGTTTTAACCGAATGGCAATTCATTCCCACTCACCTGGATTTGCAGCCGTGATGATATGGCTTTTGTTCCTCCCGGTGACGTCGAAGAACATGGGGATGCGGAGAGTGGAGTGATGGGAGCTGGGATCAGTGGTCTGGGGGCCACCAAGCGCCGCTTGGACAAAGGACTGGAGTGCCCCCTGCTCCGAAAACGTGACAACATGGAAGGACTCTGCAGATTCCAAGTCACAAAGTTCTTGGGATGGCATACAGCTCACGTCCAATCTCAGTACGACTCAACAAATGTAAAACAAGAACGTACTGTGACCTGGCAACTGCTCCCTGTGGGGAATAGAAAGATAAACAGGACGGGTTCCTGGCGTTCAGAGTTTGTGGCAAAGGACAGAAGCCGTGGAAGATCGTTATAGTACGAGGTAGAGTGTGCAGAGCTGAGCCAGGTGTCCTGGAGGTGCTGCGGGCACACAGGCTGGGGGGCAGCCCTAAGGCAGGACTGGAAGGGGAGACGGGAACCCTCAGCCGGGCAAGTCTCAGAGCCCCCGTTCCCTGACCTAGAAGACACTCGTAAGCAGGTCTTCATAGATGGCCTCTGTGAGAACACCTGACCTAGAGGTTGGTTACAGAGTTGGTATTCAACCATCTCTCTCTTGTCCTCTTTAAAAAAAAAATTTTTTTTTACATTTTACTTATTTTGAGAGAGAGAGAGAGACAGAGCACAAGTGGGGGAGGGGCAGAGAGAGAGAGGGAGACACAGAATCCAAAGCAGGCTCCAGGCTCCGAGCTGTCAGCACAGAGTCCGATGCGGGGCTTGAACCCACGAACCGTGAGATCATGACCTGAGCCGAAGTCAGTTGCTTAGCTGACTGAGCCACCCAGGCGCCCCCTTGTCCTCTTTAGAATTCGCTTAATAACAGCAAACAATAAGTCATAACCCAAATAATACGATTAGAAGAAAATCTGACTTCTGGAGGTTTTAAGGCTTTTTTAAATGTTTATTTATTTTGAGAGAGAGAGAGAGAGTGTGCGTGCACAGGAGAGGAGCAGAGAATGGGAGAGAGAGAGAATCCCAAGCAGAGATTCAGTGCAGAGCCTGACGCGGGGCTCGAGCCCCAAAACCGTTAGAGCATGACCTGAGCCCAAATCAAGAGTCACTCAACCGACTAAGCCACCCAAGCGCCCCATTTTAAGTTTTATAAAAGAAAAATTCTGTCATAAGCATAACGTCCAAGCCCAAGATAATGTCACTTAGGTTTCAACAGAAGAGAGGTATCTGCTTTGCCCTGTGTTATCGGACCACACCTGGAGTGCTCTGCTCCAGTGTCCCCTCCCAGAGGAATGGCCACTAAAAGGAAGGTAATTAAAGGAAAAGGAGAACAGCCAGAATAGTAAAGACCCAGGCAAATGCAGCATGGTGAATGTTGAAAAACAGCCCACACTATTTAGGCTGGAAGACACGTGCTTCCAGAGGCAGGAGAGGAGCAGGATCTTTGACTGCAGTATGAACTTCACTGCAAGATGGAGTCAACGCCGTGTGTGTTCTTGTGGGGCAGGGCAAGGACTGGTAGGCAGAAGTTCCAGGGAGGTAGGCCTGGCTCAAAAGAAAAAGAGATTTTCCAACAAGAAGTCATATCCCAAGGTGAAATGGTGTGCCTTGAGAAGTAGTGAGTTTCCCAAGTCAGGAGGTATTTAAGCCGAAACTCATGACCGTCAATGAGAGGTTTTCTGATCGGTCGTTCTCAACCTCTTATGGGGTAAGAATCACTGTGAGACTTTTTTTTTTAATTGTTTATTAATATTTGAGAGAGAGTGAGAATGTGTGAGAGTCGGGGAGAGGCAGAGACAGAGGGGGACAGAGGACCTGAAGGGGGCTCGGGGATGACAGCAGAGACCCCAATGGAGGACTCAAACCCACAAACCATGAGACCATGACCCGAGCCAAAGTCGGGCGCTTAACCTACTGAGCTACCCAGGTGCCCCAATCACTGTGAGACTTTTAAAAATCAGATTGCTGGGGCGCCTGGGTGGCTCAGTCGGTTAAACGGCCGACTTCAGCTCAGGTCACGATCTCGTGGTCCGTGAGTTCGAGCCCCGCGTCGGGCTCTGGGCTGATGGCTCAGAGCCTGGAGCCTGCTTCTGGTTCTGTGTCTCTCTCTCTCTCTGCCCCTCCCCCGTTCATGCTCTGTCTCTCTCTGTCTCAAAAATAAATAAAACATTAAAAAAATTTTTTTTAAATAAAAAATAAAAATCAGATTGCTGCTTCCAAGTCCATGAGATTCTGACACCGTGTGTCCGGAGTGTGACCTAGGGATTTGCCTTTGACAAAGTCCCCCAGTGCTGCTGCTGGTGGTGGTCTGCAGGTCACATTTTGCGTAGCAGGGCTATATTCATATATAATGTAAGATTGGACCAGACAATCTAATTTTCCAATTTGGAGAGTCCTTTGTGACAATCACAGAAAACAACTACAAGTTCAGTGGTTCAGTATGTGAATTTCGGTATCACCAAAATGAATTTGCTCTGTAATAAATGCATATAAAATAACTTCTTGTGTATGCCATGATTGAAAGATACCCATTAAACGACATCTAATTGTACGACCATGTGCATTTGTGATCTCATTTACAGAAAGAAACTATTTACCTATGATTGCCCCTGTATATGCAGGGTTTTTAAAATTGTTTTTAATGTTTATTTATTTTTGACAGAGACAGAGCGTGAGCGGGGTAGAGGCAGAGAGAGAGAGAGAGAGAGAGAGAAAGAGAGACAGAATCCGAAGCAGGCTCCAGGCTCTGAGCTGTCAGCACAGAGCCTGATGAGGGGCTTGAACTCATGAACCGTGAGACCATGATCTGAGCCGAAGTCGGAGGCCCAACCGACTGAGCCACCCAGGCGCCCCCATATATGCAGTTTTAGGAATACACAAAACACTTAACAGTGGTTTCCTCTGGGGATAAGGATTGGGTATGTGTGCATAGGGAGGGGACAGTCTTCCACATTTTATGGATTTTTTTATTTTTTAACTGAGAGAGACTATACACTATTGGTGAAACAAAATAGGCAGCAACGGTGATAATTAATTCAGATCATCGGTCTCCTGTCCTGACAGGCATGCTTCAGAAAGGTATTTAAAACCTGCAGAGAAGATTTAGGGGGTTCAGAATAAGCTAGACAGATGACTTAAATATTGCAAATTTTCCAAATAGATACCTAACACGCCTCTCACTTTGAGGTCTGTGAACAATGTGTACATGTGTGTAGTTATGCTTATTGAGCATGGTTAACAAAGTGCAAACAGAGCAGTTGTTGGAAATGTACTAAGCAATCGTACAACAATAGAGCCCTACACTGAGGGGAGCCCCCTCGTGAGGTAACCCATCTGAACCAATGGTGGGTTTTGTCAGTGTTCGAGCTCGCCCTCTGCTGGCCACTCTGGGGGAAACCACAGCGGTTTTAAAACAACAGTGTCCTCCCCGACTACGGTCCGGACCATTCATTCATTCCAAGGGTATTCACTGGTCACCTACTCTGTGCCAGGTGCATATATGTATCATCATACATGATACTTTCGTATTTGTTGTATGATTCGATTTACTTTCTGGTAGCTTTAAAGTATTTTCTCATTAAAAATATATCCAGTGTAGAGAGGAAGACAAGGCGGAAAAGTGATGTGAAAAACAAAATTGTATGTGTTTAGTGTAAGCCCTGACAGTTGCTTTTTTTTTCTTTTTTGTAATGCAAGTGATAAGGCAGCCATTTCAAAGAGGCATCCACTTCACAGGCTATCTGGAATAAACACATTGCCACCCATGCTGCTCCATAGAGAGCCGGGCGGCCTCTCTGCACTGAGGCTCCTTCGTTTCAGAGATCCTGGCCGATTTGGGTAACTGGCCGTTTGGGCCATTTCTCTTTTCTCTTCCCCTGCTTTAAATTCACCAATAAAGAGTAAGCCTTCAAAACCTTAAGTCCCTATCCTCAACCCTAACAAAAGCAGTATCCCTGGCCAGTTAGCTCGCTCGCTCTCTCTCTCTCTCTCTGCCTTTCTCTCTCATTCTCTCTCTACCTGCGACCTCGCTGCGTGATCCCAGGTGTACTGTGTAATTTCCAGGTCTTCTAAGTAATAAAGCGTTATGTTTTCAAACTTTCCTAATGGTTGTTACTGAAGGATATCTTGCAGTCGTAAGAACCATGAGGGTTGGTCCAGTCATAACACTGGTTTGGAAAGGGGAAATGTCGTGGGAAATTCGCCGGGGCCCAGGTGAATGCCCCGAGACTTTCCCAGCCCATAACATTCCCCTCAATAGGCTGAGACTGGCACAAAACAATATTTTAAAGGAGTTCTGATAATTTTTTGAAACAGTGAAACAAGGTAAAGGCATGTAAGAGAGACCATAGCATTTTAGGACCAGGGATGGCTTAAGAAATTATTTAGTTCAACCTTCTTTAGAGTCAAGAAAACTGAGACAATACAAGCTAGTATAAAGGCAGACAGAAAATTAGGGGGAAAAAATAGCCAGCACTAAAATCAATTTTCATTGATTTGCCACATTTGCAACTGAAGACAGAAATAATCACAAAGCAAAAGAATCAAGTTGTTGTGTTCGGGCTTCTTGTTGTTGCGGATTTTTATGTTTAAGCCACGACCACTGGTTTGATAAAGGAAACACGTAAGAACTAACACTTTACGTAGAAACATGAACTTAGGGTTCATCCACATGGATGTAAATATGGCTGAGGTCAGAGAACAGAGGAGAAGACCAGGGGTGAGTTGAGAAGTAAAAACGAGGAAATCTGATCCCAACCCTTTGCAAGGTATGGGATTTAGGAGTTCCAGAGAGAACATGCCTGCTCTGATCCAGGGCTGGAGTCTGGCAGAGCTCAGGAGACCAAGACTGTGAGAGAACCCAGACACTGCTGGGGCACTCGATATATAAAAGACAAAAGCACTTGATCTTGTGGTTACACTCTGCAAAGGTTGTGAAGTCTTGGTTTACCAAGTCTTTTTTTTTTTTTTTTTTTAGAACACACACTAGAGTCTGGGCAAGAAGAGTTGGAGGCCTTTGTGAGCACAGGCCATGTCCTCAGCAGGGTCCCCAGTGAGGTGTCACGCTCCAAAGAGCCACCAGGAGGAGGCGCTGAAGTGTAGGAGGGATTCTGGTTCTTCCACCCTTTCCAGTCTTTACAGTCTGAAGTACTAAAATTTATTTCCAAAATATTTCTAAAATTTACTTTACCCCATGGAGTAGATCATGTGGTTCTGTCTTCCCCAAAGAGGCCAGGTAACTTCTATGTTATTTGTTCTGCCCCACAGCTGCCTTGACTACCCCACTTGGAACACACTCCTACTTTATTCCAGGTGTTTCTAAGCACCAGATGAGGGGCCTGGATTTGAACAGTGTGTGGAACAATAGCTATTCCATGGACACTCTCCTTTTCATTTGCTTTTTTTTAAAAAAAATTTTAATGCTTATTTATTTTTGAGAGAGAAAGAGAGAGAGAACATGAGCAGGGGAAGGGACAGAGAGAGGGAGACACAGATTCTGAAGCAGGCTCCAGGCTCCGAGCTGTTAGCACAGAGACCAACGGGGGACTCGAACCCATGAATCGCGAGATCATGACCTCAGCCAAAGGCAGACGCTTAACCTACTGAGCCACCCAGGCACCCCTCATTTGCTTTACTGCTTCATCCAAAAGACCATGGTGGCATCTGTGATGATGACCGGGCAGAGAATAAATTAAATTCAAGTTTGCAATTGTGCAAACTATGATCCAAAGTCTCAGAAAAAGTATTTGTGTCACTCTGCAGGGTGCATTTGTCTCAGCTGATGTGATAATAAGACCCGGAAAGGACAAAAACAGGCTTATATACATTACGACCCATACACTTCACTGATGAGACAGGATTGGAAATAATCCCCCAGAATTTATTGACCCTTAATTTTACAGATAATTCTAACCACGGGTTGTCTGGTTCGTCAGGCCAGAGCAACAAATGAAAGGGAAATACTGCTGGCTACAGACTCCGTGACAAGAGCCATAATAATGACCAGCACAGGGAGGAGACATTAAAACCTCATTATAGTATTTGAGCAGTAATTAAGGTGCTGAATGATAAGAATGAGCCATAAAAGCCGGTTAAGTTATGTTTGTCGCACACGGTCTGAAAAACGAGGCAAGAGTGTGATAAAGTTTAGAAATATTTTTATCAAAACACAAAGTAAAAACTGGAGGAACTGAAAGTAAACAAGGATTTCCTTATCTGCGTACCTTTCAGTGTCCTCAGAATTCTGCTTACACCACAGTGCCTAATCACCACCACCGTGTGGAATTCAACCGAAGATCTCAGTACTTTCAGGAGCTATGTGCTAGAGCTGAGGCATCACAGCAGAGCGAGGAGGAGGGGTTGGTTGTTGCGATAAATACTTGACCAGAGTTGAGAACAGGATCAAAGTTAAGAATGGAACCTTCACATTCTAGCATTTACCTAACCTACTGTCTTGCACTAATGCAGATAGTCATGTTTAAGGGTGGAAAACCAGACTAAGCCTTTTGCCCTGGAGCATCAGGACTTTGTTTTCCTGGCTTTTTACTGGCTTCTTAGTATGATAATGGCCTTGTAGTGGAAGAGGAAGAGGAGAGGAAAAGCATAACCTTGGAGTCTTCACCTTTCCTAAGGAACATTTTTATCTCATCTGAGGAAACAGCAGAAAAAGGATACCCAGCAAAGGCTCTGGAATGAATAAATGGATACGTGAATGAATAAGTGAAGCGAAATAAAGACTAATGTGAGTCATCCTCCCTGGTTTTGCAGATTCTTAACCTCTCCAGTGAGCATCACTGACCACCTTCCCAATCACATCATTTATGGTGGAATAATGGTCAAATCCAAAGTGAAAGAATTCACAGAAGGGGCCACCATTTTTGAAGATAGTGGCACCGTCAAAATACTGATGTGGTCATCTTTGCTACAGGGTATACTTTCCCATTTCCTTCCTTTGGAGATTCTGAGAATATCACTGATGACCAAATATCCCTGTAGCATAGCACATTCCTACTTAATTTCGAAAAACCACCTTTGGCTTGTATTGGCTTAATCCAGTCAGTGGGAATGGTCATACTAACAACAGAACTTCAAAGGCACTATTTAAAGTTGAGAGGACAGGGGTAGAATGAATTCTGTGGTTTCTTTGCTGCTGGTAGACACCCTGAACCAAAGGAGTGTGAAAATCAAGGCAGTTTAAGTTAAAGGATTGGCTGATTACAATCAACATTACTGTTCACTAATTTTTTCACTTAAAATGATTCCATCTTCCAGCCAAATTTTATTTCACTGAAAGTAATAACAAGAACAGATTTTTCCTTCCTTCCTTCCCTCCATCCTTCCTTTCTCCTTTTTCTTTTCTTCTTTTATTCTCTTTTGTTCTTTCTTTCTTTTGTCTTTCTTTTCTTCTTTTCTCCTTTCTTTCTTTCTTTCTTTCTTTCTTTCTTTCTTTCTTTCTAGTTCAGAAAGGCCTGGAAAAGAAAAGTAGAAGAAATCCAATCATACCAGTGTTACAAAAGCGAACGACTTCCCCATCTTTGTCTATGCTTTCTAAGCTCCACGCTCAGCACAAAAACAGAATCAGCAGCCAGCCCCAGTGTCATACCATTGCTGTGAGTTCCATTTAGAATTTTCATTCCAATTCTTTCTGGAATAAAATTTCTCCTTGATTCTTTCTCTATCTATTCTATGGAACCAACAGTAATGGAGGAACCAACAGTAATGGAAGAATTTTTTTCAGCAGTTCTGCCTAACTCCCCTCTCTATTACTAACAGAAAAGTCAAGTGTGCATTTTCTTTCTAGAGTTCCTCTTTCAGGGTCTTTAAACTACCTTTGGAGAAGCTCAGCACCAGAATTCCCTCTTTTTTTTTTTTTTTTTTTCTTTCCCAGAACCATACTCTGTCTTTGCCTAGACCCTTCCTTACACCACGTGTCCTTTCATATAACCAAACATGTTGCTCTCCTTTGAGTATGTCATGGCTGATACCTTCTGCAGACGACAGGATTTGGGGAGAAGGTAGGGCCCTTCACCAGCAGGCACTTACTGGAAACAGCATTTATGGGCTTAGGGAGGTGGGGGTTAAAGGAAAGCAAAATCTCTGAGTCAGATTTTAGACGCAGCTTACAACACCAGAGACAGCTTCCAGGACCATTCAAAGGAAAGACTGAAAGCTCATTATTGCTTACTCTTATGCTTACTCTGCCTTGGTTTTAATATTCCAGTTCAATTTGATTATCTTCTGAGCCAAGAGAAAATACTTCGTAATGGAGAAATGAGAGAAAGCAGAAATTCGCTTACGAGACAAATATCTGAGTGATTACGATGCGTCGGGAACCCGGCGACTCAGACGGGATCAAGGTGGCAATAATATGATTCCTACCCACAGAGAACAGCCAGCTGACAGTAATTAAATGTTTGCCAGCTGAAGGAATGAAACTTCACACAAGCTAAGACCACAAATGTGTCCCAGGAGAAAATTTGAAAGTGGCAGGAATAATTTGAATGCTCTAAGCAGGAAAAGACCTAAGGCTACTAGATATTTCCTAGAGTCCTTTTTGTCACCTTTGGGAGACTTCTATGCAGGTCCATTTTTTAGGTTTAATAAAGAAGGAAAATAGGGGCACTTGGCAGGCTCAGTCGGAAGAGCATGAGACCATTGATCTCGGGGTCATGAGTTCAAGCCCCACGTTGGGTGTGGAGATTACTTAAATATAAAATCTTTAAAAAATAATAAAATAAACAAGGAAACTAAACTCAACCCTTAGAACAGGGTGGAAAGAAAGCCAATTTCAACCTTCTGCAGCCAGATACTCCAAATGAACTCTTAGTTAATTGTGGGAAACACTGAAATAAATGTCCGCTCTATGCCTACATGTGTGCTGAAATCTATGTAGGCTATAAAACAGTCCATGAGCTGTGGTCCCCACTAACAGGCAGTGTCCAGCACCATTGAGAACACGAGACTCCATGTGCATAGGGATATTCCCAGACAATATGCACAGTGCAGACAGGCCATGGTAAAGAATCAGTGAGGGCAGGAGCCCTGTGGGGAGGGGTAAAGAGAATTCTGGCGGCCACGAGGGGAGGGGCCCGAACCTCGTCCTGAAAGTAACACTTGTCTGTGCAAAAGGAAGGAGAGGCCGAGCATCCCAGGATCAAGTATGGCCCCAGAAGTTGCAAAGTCATTAACAGTTTCTATTCTCTCTGCACAGTCATGGAAAACCATATGGTTTGTTCTTAAGTATCTCAGAACCCTTGGCACGGGCTTCAGAAGGATTATATAAACTACATGGACAAAGTTGACTCTTGGGTAGGAAGGCAATCCAGTTTGCTGTCTCTCTTCATCATCGACCCCAGTCGAAGTTCTGGAAGTTTCTTCATGCACCTCACAGCAGTACCACCAGCAGGGACTGGGGAAATAGGACGGAGCCCAGAGAGCCATCCTGACCCCCAGAGAATGAATTCTCCATCCCATGAAGAACCTCGGTGATCCATAAGTACATTGGCCAGTCTCGGAGGCCAGCCTGGCCATCTCAGTGTTCATGAACACCTGCTCTCAACGCAACAGAATGGGGTGCCTGGGTGGCTCAGTCGGTGAAGCGTCAGACTCTTGATTTCAGCTCAGGTCATAATCTCATGGTTCATGAGATCTAGCCCCTCCTCAGACTTTACACAGACAGTGTTGAGACTGGGATTTTCTCTCTATCCCTCTCTCTCTGTCCACCCCTGTTGGCTCAAGTGCATGTACTTATTTTCTCTCTCTCTCTCTCTCTCTCTCTTTCTCAAAATAAATAAATAAACATAAGAAAGAAAGAAAGAAGAAAGAAAAAATACCATGACAGAATGGAGCAAAGGTTACAGGAGCCTATGTGTCTCTCTACTTCCTGAGGTCAATGCCACTGCCTTTGGATGGCTTCATTCCCCTCACCCGGCTTGCTCCCAAAGAGGCATATGCTCATCATAGACCACTGAGAGAGGAAGTTGGAATAGTTGTCATTGTTTTACTCTGTCATTATGTATTCAGGGCTCACGATACACACTGCACTGTCCCCAGCAACGGCAATCATCCCACACTGGTTGAGCATCAGTTAAAAAAAAAAAATAATGCATCTCATGGAATTCTATGTGACCAGTGCCTCCATTCAGCAAGAACAACTAGATTATGGTTGCTTTGACCAAATATTTCTACATTCCTAACTCACAGGAATTTGGAAGATATCCACTCCGCTTAGCATATGGCAGGATTATTATGGAATTGTAATTGCCCGTTATTCAGCAAACACGTAAATAAATGAACATTTATTTACTGACCATGCACTAGCCACTGTCATAAGTGTTTGGTGTATGTTACTTCAGAAACATCAAAACAATATACACAGGGGAAGTGTTCTTTCTTTCTTTTTTTTTTAGCCCGGGTTGCCCAGGGTTATACAACTAATAAATGGTGGTTCCGCGTTTGAACCTAACTGATACCAAAGCCAATGTTGTGTGCTGTACTATCTTTCATTCATTCTCAAAGGATATATTTCAGGAGTTTATATACTAGAATATTTACAACCCTACTAGTGTGACATGTATTTTCTTTATTGCTGATTACCTGCTGAAGCCAGTGAATTGTGATAGTGTGCATAGGCAAAAGATGTATTTTTCTAACAACACATAAATATTTATAACAGAATGCCTTCTTGAAATTTCCTTCTCCATATAATTTACAAATTGCATATTCCAATAATGTGAAGCCAGAAATATTTTTAAATCAAATTCTATTTCCTAACATGAAAATGTTTATCATCTCAGTCCCTTTAGAATGTTTGACTAGAAAAAATGTACATTTTAAAGAATTTGTGGTTAAAAACCTTTCTTTGAATGATTGGTATGGTGTATATCAACTCCCAAATTCTGGCTTTCAGTAGAATCTGAGGTAATGAAAATGTAAAATGTATTTCCACATTATAAAATATCTTGGAAAGCATCTATAATTCTATCAATCTCATTGTAAGATTCAGCAGTGTTGTTCATCAAATATTCCTGGTTTGGGGGGCGCCTGGGTGGCTCAATCGGTTAAGCACCTGACTTTAGCTCAGGTCATGGTCTTGCAGTCCGTGAGGTCTGTGAGTTTGAGCCCTGTGTTGGGCTCTGTGCTGACAGCTCAGAGCCTGGAGCCTGCTTCTGAATGCATGTCTCTGTATCTCTGTGCCCCTCCCCGACTCAGACTCCGTCTCTCTCTCTCTCTCTCTCTCTCTCTCTCTCTCTCTCTCAAAAATAAATAAATATTTTTTTGAAAGTATTCATGGTTTTCTCTCTGATCACATACTAGGAGTTAGCTTCTTGGCCCCTTTGATGTTAGGCATGACAATCTGACTTGCTTTGGCCAAATAAATGTAAGTAGAAATGACATATGTCACTCCCATATAGAATATTTAGGATACAGTGCCAATCACACCTTTCCTCTGTCAAGGTTGAGATAATTGAGGAAGCAGGTGTGAAGATGGGAGCTTTTTCAGCCTGGGTTCCTGAGTGATTACAATGAGCAGAGCCTGATCATTAGTACGAGCATTTGTTGTGAGTTACTGAGAGATAGGGATTGTTTGTTACTGTGGCATGACCTGGCTTGTGCTGACTGATACACAGCCAGGTTTTCCATTTCTTCATGTTCTCATCTCACTTCATGTACATAAAGTTTCTTTTACATGGACATGATCATAGTATACATACACTTTCCTTTGACACTTTGCAAAACATATTGTAAACATTTCCTCATCTTTTTCTGAACACCATATTTGTCATTTTAATGGTTATATAATAGCCTAATATATTAACATGCAATTATTTATCAACTATTTTTTTTCTATTATTTAAGTTGTTTCTGGGGTTTTTTTAATGTTTTTATTTGTTTTTGAGACAGAGAGAGACAGAGCATGAGCAGGGAAGGGGCAGAGAGAAAGGGAGACACAGAACCCAAAGCAGGCTCCAGGCTCTGAGCTGTCAGCAGAGCCCGACATGGGGCTCAAGCTCACAGACTATGTGATCATGACCCGAGCTGAAGTCAGACGCTTAACTGACTGAGCCACCCACGCGCTCCTGTTTTTTTTTTTTATTACAAATAATGCAGCTAAAAGTAACTTTGCACAGGTAGCTTTTTTTTTTTTTTTTCAAAATTATCTTCTCATGGGGCGCCTAGGTGGCTCAGGCAGTTAAGCGCCCAACTTCAGCTCAGGTCATGATCTCATGGCTCGTGGGTTCAAGCCCCACGTGGAGCTCTGTGCTGATAGCTCAGAGACTGGAGCCTGCTTCAGATTCTGGGTCTCCCTTTCTCTCTGGCCCTCCCTTACTCATGCTCTGTCTCTGTCTCTCAAAAATAAGTAAATGTTAATAAATAAATAAATATCCAAAAAAAACGTTAATTATTTTCTCAGGATAAAAGAAAAAATCATTGTTGGCCTTCCAATTTTATAGTAAAGTATTTTATAGTCAAACTTACAGTATACTTTTCTTTAAATTGGCATAAGAATTTTAGTGGCAATGACATTGAGAAAAGATTGCCCCTTATGTTGTCATCTTTTGAAAATTATGGTACTAATTGGTTCAAAAGAAGATGTCCAGAATATTCTGAAGCCATGCCCACAAAGATGTCCTTCTGAGATAAAATCCGGTCACACTCCAAATGTCACATCCTGATGAACTACCTGATCTCAGCATTTTTTACTCCCTATTAGCGACTTAAAGTTATGCAGATTTCAGCACTAAAGACAGCCGAATTGTTTCTGCTGGGACCAAATTAGTAATGTTTCATCCACATGTTCAACGAGGAAGCAATATTTCTATAGAACCTTTCATTGGTGGTAAACATGTTTATACTACATTAATCCCGAGGAAAACCAGACGGGCTTGCCCAGCCAAGAAACAAACAAACAAACAAAAGAACCCCTCTGCTTTCTTCACTGTACATTGATCACTTTGATGAATAAAGCAGTTTTATTCCTTTTAACGCATAGACTATATATCTGCTTTTGTCTGTCACTTTTATATTCTCAGTATTTTATATTTGCCTAACACTATTTTCCAAGGCGCTCGAAGTGCTTCTTAGATATTATCTCATAAATGCTTTGTAGAATGATGAAGTCAGCACTTTATACAAGTATGTGAAAGACGCGAAGCCACCACTTGGGAAATGTTCACCTGCTACCGAGCTTCTTCCACTTCTGTCCTCCTCTTCCTCCTCCCTTTCTCTTCCTCTCACCTGATGCCATATTTTTAGTTTTCTCCTATGCTTCGGTGCCTAAGATATAAAAACACCACACCCATCACCCTGCCGGTAAACCTGAAGATTCACAAAGAGGTGGGAGCATTGCTTTCCTAAAATGCTCATTGACTTATGCTGACTGATTTACAGCCAGGGTTTCCAATTACAGGCCAGGCAGCCGCTGACATCATTCGATGGACGCTCACACCATGGCTTCCCATGCTGGGCATCACCTTCAGCAGCTTAGAGATGAGGAGCTGAGCATCTAAATGGTGTCCCTGAGTAATTCCGTGAGACCTTGGGTGGGTCATATGATATATTTTTTTTTTAATTAAGTCCTTTAAATTCAAGTTAGTTCACATACAGTGTAGTATTGGTTTCAGGAGTAGAACCCAGTGATTCGTTGCTTACATATGACACCCAGTGCTCATCACAAGTGTCCTCCTTAATGCCCCTCCCCCATCTAGCCCATCCCCCCACCCATCTCCCTTCCAGCAACTCTCAGCTTGTTCTCTGTATTTAAGAGAGCTTGCATCCCTCTCTATTTCTACCTTATTTTTCCTTCCCTTCCCATATGTTCATCTGTTTTGTTTCTTAAATTCCACAGATGAGTGAAGCCATATGATATTTGTCTTTCTCTGATGTATTTCACTTAGCATAATACTCTCTGGTTCCATCCGCGTTGTTACAAATGGCGAGACTTCACTCTTTTCGATCACTGAGTAATATTCCATTGTAGATATAAACCTCATCTTTATCCATTCATCAGTCGATGGATATTTGGGCTCTTTCCATAATGTGGCTATTGTTGATAGCGCTGCTATAAACATAGGGGTGTCTTTCTAACACGAGAGTCTTACCTGTAAAACAGAATTCATCACCCTGTTTTACCATTCTCAAAGAGCAGCTGGAAGAGTCAGATGAATAATGCAAGCAAAAGTGCTTTGAAATCATCTATCACATCAATCTAACAAAATAAAATTGATGGTTTTAAGAAATGTTCTACCACCATAGAAGGAATCAAAAGATTACAACAACAACAACAAGTTTATTTCTCCAAACAAAAAAAATCTTAGGTTAGATTATGTCCTACTGTAGGAGAAAAAAAACATGGTTAAAAACAAAAACACCATGATTTAGAGAAATAGAAGACATTTTTTGTCGACACATTTTTTTAAAAATGTTTATTTATTTCGAGAGAGAGAGGGTGGGGCAGAGAGAGAGAGAGAGAGAGAGAAAGAGAGAGAGAGTGTCCTAAGCAGGCTCTGCTCTGTCAGCACAGAGCCCGATCCCCATGACCCTGGGATAATGACCTTAGCTGAAATCAAGAGTTAGACGCTCAACTGACAGAGCCACCCAGGCGCCCCCATAGGTGTTTTTCATAAATAGAAACTATGTTCTTTAAAGACCTAATTCTAAACCAGTTTTCTGGCACCCACCCCAGTTGTTCCCATAAACTGGGAGGCGTTGGGTTTCCTGCCAGCAGCCCTGGATTAAAGTCGTGGGTTCCTCCTTTTGTGACTTGGAGAAAAATCACCCCATCCTTCAGGATCTGTTTCATTGAGCAGAAGCGAAAATAACCTGCAATCCACATTCCCAACCGTCACACGTGAAATCGTACGTTGGCAACGTTTTGTAAATTAAAAACTACACCAGCCCTTGACAACACCCATCTCCATAAACTCAAAACAAGCTTTAAAGAGCATATCATGAGCTAATTCAGGTGCCATTCCTAAGTTAAAAAAGAACTCGATCACCATGGAATGTCAGTCATAAGAAGAAAAAAACGGTGAGGCCACCAGAGCAGGTAGGAGTGAGGCGCCTTCACTTCACGCCGGGGGACTCTGGGATAGAGAAGGGGCTGGTTCAGGTTCCTCCGCGCCCCTGCACAGCCTCCCTCTCAGCCACCTGCCCACTTCTTTTTTTCTTTTAAGTTTATTTGTTTTGAGAAAGACAGAGAGAGAGAGAGAGCACAAGCTGAGGAGGGGCAGAGAGAGGAGAGAGAGAACCTCAGCGCCGTCAGCACAGAGCCCTCTGCAGGACACAAACTCATGAACCGTGAGATCATGACCTGAGCCAAGATCAAGAGTCGGGCGCTTAACGGACCCAGCCACCCAGATGCCCTGCCCACTTCTTGCCCGCCAAGCAACTCACTCCTCCGCCTACCCCTCGTCTCCCTGACCCTCCTCCGGAGCAGTTGTAGCATCACCCAGGAGCTTCCAGTTGCCAAAGCCCTTTCACATTTGCAGCTCCCTCCCCCTTTAAGCTCCCCCTCAGATCCTGCCTGATTTCCATCTCCTTTTCTCATCATACCTAGTTTGCTTATTTTTCAGAGCTCGTGTCCATCTGTCCAGCATCAAATGTTAGTGTCTCTATATCCTTTCTCACACTTAGCCCGAGCTTCCTCCATGCCAGGCACTGCCCTGAGGGCTTAGTGAATATTCACTCATTTAAACTCGTGACAACCCTGTGAAGTAGGTACACACTCAGTCAGGGAAACTGAGGCATGGGAAGGATAAGGAACTTGCTGTGCTGCCTCCTACTGTGCTAAGCTGATTCCGCTTACACGCCCCACAGCCCTCCTGACCCCTAACTTCATCTCATGGGGTAGGTCTCATGGGGTCATGAGAGCATTCCCTGCCCTGGGCTCTGTAAGATCTGCAACCCAAGCCTGTAGTGTAGACTCAACCCCTCTCCTGAGCTTTACCTTCCAACAGTGCACTGGATGTGGGAGTCTAGATACACCATGGGCCTCACAAATGTAACTACGACCCAAACTGAATTCATTATCCCCCACCCCCCACCCCAAACTTACCCAGCACCCAGTCTCCCTTTCTCTTTATTTCTTTGGGCCTATTTCCTCATCCGTATAATTCATGGGCTGAACCAAACGATCTCCACAAACATCCTTACTTTAACATTCTCTGATTCTCTATGCATCTGTCTGTTTTAAGAGCTCCTTTATTCACTCAAGTCTATAAGCAATAGTTGAGCATAGTCTGTGGGCCAGACCCTGGGCAAGCCCTGGTTAGTAAGAGAAGATCCCTGCCCTTGAATGTGGACTGGAGAGAAGAAAATAAGTAAAGGCAGTCATATCATTCACCTCAGCAGGGCGGTCACTGTTGACCCAAGTGTCCAAACAGAGGCCAGGGGCTGGGGGTGTCACCATGGAGCCAGCGGCCAAACCCGAGGTCTGCCCGTCAGCGGATGCCTGCCTCTCCCTCACCGCTCACTCCATCATCTACTGAGCTCACTCAGTATCTTTACCTCCTAAACATCCATTTTATCTGCAGACTCTGTCAGTGCCTTCGTGACGGCGCAACTCCTTGGACGCTAGTTGGCCGGTTTTCCTGCCTTGATAGTTTCTCCACTCTTTACGGCATAATCTTTGCAAAACCCAAAATCTGACCATAGCACCGTCTTATCCGAAAGCCCCCGGTGGTACCTCTCTGTGGGTAGGAGGACTCGTGCACAGCAGGTGCCCTCCCCTTCGGCCCTGGAGCCACGAGGGCCCCTTCACTCTACATTCCAGGACAGCTCCACGCACTTGCACCTTTTTTTTTATGTTTATTTATTCATTTTGAAAGCGAGAGAGAGAACAAGTTGGAGCGGGGCAGAGAGAGAGGAGGAGATAATCCCAAGCAGGCTCTGAACTGTCAACGCAGAGCCCGACACGAGGCTCGAACCCACAAACCATGAGATCATGACCTGAGCCGAAACCAAGAGTCGGATGCTTCACAGACTGAGCCACCCAGGCGCCCCTAGCTAGTGTCTGTTCTGAGAAAACTTCTCTGCCCTTACCTGCCTCGGAGTCATAAATTCCCTTTTCTCTGGTCGCTTCCATTCCTCATATGGATTTGTGTTCCTGCCTGTGACCTATGGCACTACAATTATTGCTTAATGTCTGTCTCCCAACTAGAGCAGAGGCTCTCTGGAGTGGGGACCGTGCTGGGTCATTCCTGATGCTTCAGGGACACCTGCATAGCAGCACACAGTGGGCCCGCAGTGAAGCCTTGCTGATCGGATGACCGAGGGGCCCTGCTCGGGAAAGCCCCCAGAGGACAGACTGGGGTATGTGAGATCGTGTAGAGGAGAGCCCAATACCTAATGTCGCAACGATGTGGTCAGTTTTGTCTCCACCACTGGCCTGAGAAGGAAGGAAAGCCGAGAGCAGGTCCAGAATGTGTGTGAGAGCGGACGGGCCTCGATGCCCCGTGGGGGGCTCTTCCGTGCTTCATGTCTCAAGCTTGTCTCCGAGACAGAGGATGATCTGGTCACGTCACACCCTTGCGACACACGTGCAGAGCAACGAGGACCACCCTCCCCCACTTAGGGAAATGGAATTCTGTGAATGTGGGGAGGGCTTGGGCCACAGAATCCAGTAATCACTGCACGTAGAACAGGTGAATGAACGAAGAAACGTTTCGAAGCAGAGAGGTGGAGAGTAAAACCCGGGGATGGTTTCAGGGACAGAGGTTTAGAGAATAAAAAATGCTGAAATACCATGTTTGTGGCAATTATTTAGTTCAGCTTGTTCGTTAGGTAGATAAGGCC
Organism: Prionailurus viverrinus; assembly: GCF_022837055.1. Classification (NCBI taxonomy): domain Eukaryota; kingdom Metazoa; phylum Chordata; class Mammalia; order Carnivora; family Felidae; genus Prionailurus; species Prionailurus viverrinus. Next base: position 57,176,023 of record NC_062577.1, on the reverse strand, counting down.
CATAGTAAGGAGCCTCACTTATTCTTGGTGAGATGGGGAGCCACTGGAAAGCTTTGTAACAAGTGACTTTTGGAGTCTCCAGTCTGGTGACAAATCGTCCCCATTTGCCTCTGGCCACAAACTGCAGGAAAGGTAGGGATTCTCACATTTTAATATGGGGACCTGGTTAAATGCAGGTTTCGGGGCTAAATGCACGGAGAAGATGTAGATGCCGCTGGTCCTCAGGTCACTCTAAGTTAACAAGGGACCAGGACACCACCTCTTTCTTAGTATACTCTTTGCATGGCAATCTCGGAAGGCTCGAAAAACATTGGCTTATATTTGCCTGGCATATCTTTCCCCATACTTCCATTTCCAATCTTTTTTTTTTTAATGTTTATTTATTTTTTAGAGAGAGACAGAGACAGAACATGAGGGGGGCAGGTGGCAGAGAGAGGGAGACACAGAATGGGAAGCAGGCTGCAGGCTCTGAGCTGTCAGCACAGAGCCCAACACGGGGCTCAAACCCACAGACTGTGAGATCATGACCTGAGCCAAAGTCGGATGCTTAACCAACTAAGCCACCCAGGCGCCCCTCCACTTCCAATTTTAAAGGAAGAATAAAGAAATGAGGTTTAGTTGTTGAGCTGAGGACAGCTGGGATCCAAGGAAAGATGTCAAGTGCGTGGACGATCAGGGTTAGTTTGGCTAAGCCAAGAGCAGGCACACTCACAAGTCTTGAGAGCTGTTGGGTAAGCATTCTCATCCAGGATCACCAAAAGGCGAGATCTTTATCATCAGAGTGGAGCTTTTATTTTTTTATTTATTTATTTTTTTAATTTATTTTTGGGACAGAGAGAGACAGAGCATGAACGGGGGAGGGGCAGAGAGAGAGGGAGACACAGAATCGGAAGCAGGCTCCAGGCTCCGAGCCATCAGCCCAGAGCCTGACGCGGGGCTCGAACTCACGGACCGCGAGATCGTGACCTGGCTGAAGTCGGACGCTTAACCCAGGCGCCCCAAGTGGGGCTTTTAAATACCAGGCCACAAATGATGGAATCTTTTATTGTCATTCACTCACCCAAATGCAAAGATTGACTTCGGTGTTCACCTGCCTGCTTCTCCAGAAGGTTCTAACACTTCCAGTCGGTAAATCATCAAATACTATTGTATACCCACCATGCAGGCACGTGTGACACAGCAATGGACAAAGGAGAGATGCTGCCCTCAGTAGAACAGTTCACACACGCACACACACCTGGATTACATACCATCTATGCAGGTGATGAACCTGCTGGGGCAGCCCGGGGTGAGAGGAGGGTTTGAGAAATGGGTAGGGTCTCCAAAATCTTTTGCCTCCCACTGCTGCTGAGGTTACTTCCTAACTAGAAGCCAAATCAGAAAGTGGAAAGCTTTAAAAAGCTTCCTCTGGAGCTTTTTAAAATTCAGCCCTATTATTAAATTTAATCCAGCCTTTTTTTGTGAATATAGAATGATTGCTTGCAACACGTAAAAAAATATTTATGAGTATTTTGTTCAATCTCTTTTGTTCTGTTTTGTTTCAGAGGCTGTTCCAGAGTTTATAAAATATATTTTAACTTCTTGCCCTCTCAAATAATATTCGTGGTACATATATAACCCCGTGTACTCTATTGTCCCCCCCTCTGTCCTTTGTTCTTTGTGTCATACATTTTACTTCTACGTATATTTTAATCCTCACACTACATTGCTATTTATTTTGCCTTCAACTTTGTATTATCTTTTAATTCTTTTAATTATTTACTTTGAGAAAGAGAGAGAGAGAGCACAAGCACGGGAGGGGCAGAGAGAGAGGGAGAGAGAGAGAACCCCCAGCAGACTCCATACTGTCAGCACAGAACCTGATGCAGGGCTCAAATTCACAAACTGGGAGATCATGACCTGAGCCAAAATTAAGAGTTAGACACATAACCAACTGAGCCCCCCAGGTGCCCCAACAATGTATTATCTTTTAGAGGTATAATTTAATTACAAAAATGCCTTTTATATTTATCTCTATATTTATCATTTCTGGTGCTTTTCACCTCTCAGTAGGAGAAATATCAAAGAATTTGTGGCCATTTATCTGAAACCAACACACGCATAAAAAAAGGGGCTGCTAAATCAGAGTGACAAGCAGGGAATTTGAAGTTAAATAATTAAGGGTTTCCATTCTGGTTCTACCATTTGCTGGACAATTAATCTCCTTTGAGCCTGTTTCCTTGTCTATGAAATGGAAATACGCTTTTTGTGAGGATTAAATGAGATTATGTTTTCAAAGTGCTTATTCACAATGCTTGGCACATAGTTAATGCTCAGTAAATGATAGTTCTCCCCAACCGAAACTAAATCAAAACATTAATACTTGGGGCCCCTGGGTGGCACAGGCAGTTAAGCGTCTGACTTTGGCTCAGGTTATGATCTTGTGGTTCTTGTGGTTCAGCCCCATGTCAGATTCTGTGCTGACAGCTCAGAGCCTGGAGCCTGCTTCAGATTCTGTGTCTCCCTCTCTCCCTGTCCCACCCTTTCTCTCAAAAATAAATAAACATTAAAAATTTTTATTAAAAAAACACAATACAAAATACTGTAATAATCCATGCTACAGAAATATCTTACATGGGACAGTTTTGAAGTCAGTTTTTAAGAAAAGTAAGAAACTTTTGGAAGTACCTTTTCAAAAAAACAGCAAAAAATACTAGGAGGAGGCAAAAAAAGAAAAAAAAAGTGCTTTATATATTAAGGCAGGAGACAAGAAGACTAAAGAAAAGTTTGCCCAAAGTTCTGGGCAAAGAGCTCCCTCTCTAACCTAATGTACATCTCAGGGACATGGCTTTCCTTGTGAGGGGTCCCAGGGTCTTGTGTAACAGTCTTTCAAATATCACAACTTGAAATGTTGCCCTGTTTCTAAAGCAGACCAGAATCTCACACATTCAAACTCTTCACAGACATGCCTTTTATTTTATTTATTTTTATTTTTTTAATGTTTTATTTATTTTTGACAGAGAGAGAGACAGAGCATGAGCGGGGGAGGGACAGAGAGAGAGAGAGATACAGAATCCGAAGCAGGCTCCAAGCTCTGAGCTGTCAGCACAGAGCCCGACGCGGGGCTCGAACTCACGGACCGCGAGATCATGACCTGAGCCAAAGTCGGATGCTCAACCAACTGAGCCACCCAGGTGCCTCAGAAATGCCTTTTAAAGTATTAAGTGTGTTCAGAATGGGGGAAAAAAAATCTAAGTTCAAATAAAGCAAAATGGCACACGTTAAATGGGGATAACAGACAGTCTATGTTAGACCTTAAGTATAAGTTTATGTTTAGCATAAGAAAGAATTTGATATCACTACCACCACCCACCCCCAAACCACACACAAAAAACACCTGTCTTAAATAGGTAGGAGGCATGCTTTAGTGGAAGAAATATGGTCTGCGGACCTTTCAGCGTGCATCAAATTTTGGCGAATGTGCAAAATTAATTTTTGTCAAACTAAGAACCTGTATCTTTGGGGCCATGAAGATCAGATAGACATTGAGAATTTTCATGCACTTAGAAATGAAAAGCACAGTGCAACAGGGAGTCAGCACCCAAGAAACATGGTCACACGTCCCGTGGAACATGCAGTTTCAGTTAGGCAGTGACATTCTGCTGCGACAGCATTGCACTGTCGATGGCCAGCCAAGTGACACGTGCCTGCTTAGAAGGCCACTGTGACACTCCAGCCATGGCTTGCCTCGATTTATTAAGTCCTTTCATCTTTTCCAGTATCATTTTAGAAATTCTGGTCCTCAAATGTGCCACGAACACCTGAAAGTTGGAAACCACTGGCAAAGATTTTGCCTCCTGACAGTCTTAGGTTTCTAATGATGTTTCTGCCACATAATAATTATGCCCATAATAATGTGTTATGCACATAACAATTATACGCCCAGAGGACTTTGGGTGTGTTATTTAATTTTTCCTCATCTGTAAAGTGGGGATAAAAATACCTACTTCCAGAACTCTTGTGCGGTCTAAATGAGATACCAAATGTGGAGAAATTGCCTACCATTCAAAGTATCTGAGATATGGCAGGTGCTGTTTTATGTGATATAAATCTGTAAACAACTTGGTAGCTTCATAAAAATATTGATTTTTCATTTCTCTCCAGGACAGTCTGCTTTAGTAAATATAAAGTGAAGCTCAGAAAGATGTTCAGCATTTATTTAAGTTCCTTAGTGATTCTGATGCTCAACTAGGTATGAAAACCACCAAAATAGGTAACATTCTAAATAATAAAAAACAAATTTGTAGTTTATGTTCTGCTTTTGAAAATATCTTTAAGTATAGCTTTTTATCTAAACCATACCATAATTCTGTGAGGTTCGTTTCATATATTATCATTCCTACTTTATACTTTAAAAAAAAAGAGAGGCGGGTCGCCTGGGTGGCGCAGTCGGTTAAGCGTCCGACTTCAGCCAGGTCACCATCTCACGGTCCGGGAGTTCGAGCCCCGCGTCGCGCTCTGGGCTGATGGCTCAGAGCCTGGAGCCTGTTTCCGATTCTGTGTCTCCCTCTCTCTCTGCCCCTCCCCCGTTCATGCTCGGTCTCTCTCTGTCCCAAAAATAAATAAACGTTGAAAAAAAAAATTTTTTTTTAAATAAAAATAAAAAATAAGGGGCGCCTGGGTGGCGCAGTCGGTTAAGCGTCCGACTTCAGCCAGGTCACGATCTCGCGGTCCGTGAGTTCGAGCCCCGCGTCGGGCTCTGGGCTGATGGCTCGGAGCCTGGAGCCTGCTTCCGATTCTGTGTCTCCCTCTCTCTCTGCCCCTCCCCCGTTCATGCTCGGTCTCTCTCTGTCCCAAAAATAAATAAACGTTGAAAAAAAAATTTTTTTTAAATAAAAATAAAAAATAAAAAAAAAAAGAGAGGCATTGCTCAGACTCACACAGATAATAGCAGCAAATAGATGAACAATTCTTCTGAAAAGTTCAGTGCTTTCCCTGCGTACAGAGTTTCCAGCTGCTTCGTTGTGGGTCTTTGCTTTTCGCTGGAACATTTAATAGATGGATTTAGCAGTCTTTAAGGTACAATGCATAACATGACTATCAATTATCTATAAATTATAACTTTACAGTCAAAATGTGTCTATATACGTGTGTGTGTGTGTGTGTGTGTGTGTAAATTAATTACTTAAGATACAAGAAGTTTAGCTGCCAGTTTTACCCTTCTGCTTGCACTTCAGAAAGTCACAAAGCAGGGGCGCCTGGGTGGCTCAGTCAGTTGAGCGACTGACTTCAGCTCAGGTCACGATCTCAAGGTTTGTGAGTTCAAGCCCCACAGCGGGCTCTGTGCTGACAGCTTGGAGCCTGGAGCCTGCTTCAGATTCTGTGTCTCCCTCTCTCTCTGCTCCTCCCCACCTTGTGTTCTCTGTGTCTATCAGAAATAAACATTGGGGCGCCTGGGTGGCGCAGTCGGTTAAGCGTCCGACTTCAGCCAGGTCACGATCTCGCGGTCCGTGAGTTCGAGCCCCGCGTCAGGCTCTGGGCTGATGGCTCAGAGCCTGGAGCCTGTTTCCGATTCTGTGTCTCCCTCTCTCTCTGCTCCTCCCACACTCATGTGCTGTCTCTCTCTGTCTCAGAAATAAATAAACATTAAAAAAAAATTTTTTTTAAAGAAAAGAAAGTCACAAAGCAATTGAAGATGTTGATTTTAGAGACTTTACCTTCCCTGATTCTACAAAATCTTGAAACCTCTAGTTCAGAGACTTTTTACCTTGTCTGTTCCTAATTAATTATAGTAATCACATTGCCCATTAAATAGACTCGCTGATTTTAATTAACTGAAGAAATACTGGCAATGATTTTAAAGGACTAATAAGATTTACCACAAAGTTATTAAGATGTGTTATAATGTCACAATTCATTACCGTGAAATAGAAGGCAAAATTTTATTAGAGAACTTTATTGTATTATATAAGCTTCCAATCTATTTTTCATCAGTTATAAAGCAAAACTAAGTCAGCACCTGAGAACATGACTGTAGGAATCTCAGGTAGGTTCAGTTCTTAGAACCCCTCCCATAATAAGATGTGCTTGCTATAAGGCAATTCAGAAGTTGTGGGGTTTTTTTGATTTTTTTTAATGTTCATTTATTTTTTGAGAGAGAGAGAGAGAGTGAGCACAAGCAGGGGAGAGACAGAGAGAGAGGGAAACACAGAATCTGAAGCAAGTTCCAGGCTCCGAGCTGTCAGCACAGAGCCTGACGGTGGCTCAAACTCACAAACAGCAAGATCACGACCTGAGCCGAAGTCAGATGCTCAACTGACTGAGCCACCCAGGTGCCCCAGAAGTTGTATTTCTGACTAAGGACACGAGCCAAACAAAATGCTTAGAACAAGGCAGGTGGAGGATTTACGGACTTCAGCATTTCATTCATTGTGTGTCCTCAAACTTGTGGTTTCTAAACTCATTTGATAGAATTTCACTGTATGTCTGATACCAAGTGGGTCCCCACTCGGTTATGTTTGAGAACAACCTTAGGCAAACACTCTGTCTGCTTCTTTCTACCCACTCAAAGATTTCCTTCCCTTGCTTTCTGTTTTAGATCCGTTAATACCCTTTTTATTTCTAGGGGTCCCTTAACAGCAGAGCATGATATGGGGCCTTCAAAAAAGTAAATTAGATCTTTTTTATTTGTTTTGAAATTATTCATTCTGGGAAATGGCCAAGGAGTAACAACAATAACACAGGTGCAGGGATCTCATGGTCAAGATCCCAGATCCACAGCTCCTGAGTTCATTGGGAAGTTTAGTGGCCTCCCACTCCCTCAAGATGGATTTTTTTAATACTAGTATTCTTAGATTTAGATTTTTAGATTTTTAGATTTTTAGATTTTTTAATACTAGTATACCATGACCAAGTAAGATTTAATGGGGAAATGCATATATGGTTCAATTGGGAAACCTACTAATATAATCCATTACGGCAATAGATGAAATTAGAAATCTGTATAATTATCTTGGGTGCCTGGGTGGCTCAGTCAGTTAAGCATCTGACTTTGGCTCGGGTTATGATCTCATAGCTCGTGAGTTTGAGCCCCGCGTCAGGCTCTGCGCTGACAGCTTGGAGCCTGGAGCCTGCTTCGGATTCTATGTCCCCCTCCCTCTCTGCCCATGCCCCACTTGTGCTCTGTCTCTCTCTGTGTCTCAAAAATGAATAAAAGTTTAAAAAAATTTTTTTAAAGATTTCTTTCAACAAGAAGAATAGAAACACGTAAAAATGACATCCATCAAACTCAGTGAAGAAAAATACAAATGGACCAAAAATAAACGAACAGAGTTTAGACTCACTGATATTCAAAGAATGGCAGATTTCATTAAGAAAATGGAATATTTATGTAATTAACAAGGAGGAAGGAAAGGGTATCTTCAAACATTTTAAATTATAATGAAACTGCTTGAATCTTTATTAGAAATAATACATCAAAGATCTGAAAAACTTCTTCAAATGCCATTTGACTCAGCCATTGCAGTTGTAGGAATTTACCTTAAAGAAATGTCAGAAATGGGTACAAAATTATGTACGAGTTATGTTTTTGGTCAATGGCTCCCATTCCCTATTCTAAATTTGGTGATGATCCTCTATCAAATGAAATGCGTTTGTATTCGGGGCACCTGGGTGGCTCAGTAAGTTTAGTGTGAGACTCTTGATTTCTGCTCAGGTCATTATCCCAAGATGGTGGGATCAAGCCTACATTGAGCTCCATGCTGAGTGTGGACTCTACTTGATATTCTCTCTCTCTCTCTCTCTCTCTCTCTCTCTCTCTCTCCCTCTGCCCCTCTTCTCTGCCCACATTCTTTCTCTCTCTAAAACAAAAACTAGGTCCATTGCATATATAAACCACATCAAATGTTCATCAGTTGATGGACATTTGGGCTCTTTCCACAACGTGGCTATTGGAATGAACACTGGGTGTTGTAGGTAAACAAGAAATCATGGGAACTACTCCTGAAACCAAGAGCACACTGTATACACTGTATATTAGCTAACTTGACCATAAATTATATTTAGAAAAAAAGTTAACAATAAAAATAAATTGATAAAAATTAATTAATTAAAAAGAAGAAATATGTTTAAATTAATTATCTATCATCCCAGGAGATGAAATGTTTCCCCATGTTTCACTGAGTTTCACTATAGATCAATTTCCAAACTGTATACTGTCTAAATGAACTTGCTTCCAGGCTCCTTCTTACCTTTGATTTAATCAGACTTTGTGAAACCAACACAATGACTATGTTTAGAAAAATTTGACATCATGACAGTTTCTTACCCGAATCCCAACTTTAGAATCCAGGTGGAAGGGGGAGAGACAAGAGGAGGAGTTTTTGCAAATTAGCCATCGCATAAAACTCACCTTGACGGGCTCCTCAGTATAGAAAAGAGCAAAGAAGAAGTCAGTAGTCTTCATAGGAAACAAGGATTCAGAGCCCATTTCTTCACCCTGGCACCAGGAAACTTCAAGAGCAAATCTGCTGTTATTTTCCTTCTTGTGGCAGGTTAGTTTTATGACCTTGATTTCCTCAAAGAAACTGGGGCTTAATGAGATTTTAAATGTTTTATTTTGTGCCATATAAGTGCATGATTAGAAAAATATCCTTGTGTTCTACATGTGCAATTAAAAAAAATGGCTAATTGGAATATTCACAAGGGAAGGAAAAATAGACTAAGAATTTATCCAAAGAGCAACTCATTACCATTTCCAGTGAGGAAGAAGACAGGTTCAGGTCAGTGTTGGCTATATGTATGGAGAGAGATTTTGCCAACTGAGATTTAATTTGAGTTTGTTTCAGATGAGGGGATAAATAGACAGAGGTGACTGGGCACTGGAGGTCAAGGGGAGCTGCTGAAGAAGCAACAGCATATAAATGATCAAGGAGACACCTACAACACACTAAACACAGATTGCACATGCTAATAGCCTTTTATTTCAGCAGCCAAGGAAATCAACTACCCTGGAGAAAAGTGACCGGATAATTTTGATATTTGAAAGGTGATTTTTCAAACAAATATATATGTCCCAATGAAACATAATAGCCTTGGCATTAAACACATGGACACTGAGTATTTGGGTTCACTTTTCAAATTATTAAATGCAACATTCATTGTCTAGGTATTTCTGTTGGTAGCAATTTCTTTGTTAATATAGACTCCTTCTGCTACTTTGTGATCTAGGGTGTTGGCTGATATTACAATCCTGCGAAGTGCGTGGAAAACCTATGCGTTAACTGGTGTACTCAGGGGGGATTATTTAAGGACTAGCTGCTGTCACTGGGTAAACTCATTGCTTGTGGCCTCTGGATACATTTTCAAGTAAAGAGCAACACATCAAATGGTACAGGGTTATGTTAATAAGCCTTAATTTAAAAGAATTTACCAAGGAACTCCAGATTTAAAAAGTCTCATATTTTAATAGCAGCTCAAATCCACTGTAATAGAAACGTATTAAAATGCAGTACAGAATTCCTGGGGCACCTGGGTGGCTCAGTCGGTTAAGTGTCCGACTTTGGCTCAGGTCATGATCTCACAGTTCGTGGTTCAAGCCCCACATCGGGCTCTGTGCTGACAGCTCAGAGTCTGGAGCCTGCTTCAGATTCTGTGTCTCCCTCTCTGTCTGCCCCTCCTCCACTTTCTCTCTCTCTCTCTCTCTCTCTCTCTCTCTCTCTCAAAAATAAACATTTTTTAAAAACTTTTTTAAAATGCAGTACAGAATTCCTTTCAGTTTTTCTTTCAGAGAGAAATTCAGCTTTTCTTTCAGAGAGAAATTCAGCTAAAGAGCAAAGATACAGGGAGGAAATCACCAGAGAGTTAAGGAGACCTCTCCTAAGGAAACTGTATTTCAGGGGTACCTGGGTGGCTCAGTTGGTTCAGCGTCTGACTCTAGTTTCACCTCAGGTCATGATCTTGCAGTTCAACCCCTGTGTCAGGCTCTGCGCTGACATTGTGGAGCCTGCTTGGGATTCAACCTCTCTCTCTCTCTTTCTCTGCCCCTTCCCTGCTTGCTCGCAATTTCTCTCTCTTTCTTTCTCTCAGAATAAATAAATAAACTTTTTAAAAAAAGGTTTTAGGGGCGCCTGGGTGGCGCAGTCAGTTAAGCGTCCGACTTCAGCTCAGGTCACGATCTCACAGTCCGTGAGTTCCAGCCCCACGTCGGGCTCTGGGCTGATGGCTCAGAGCCTGGAGCCTGTTTCCGATTCTGTGTCTCCCTCTCTCTCTGCCCCTCCCCCGTTCATGCTCTGTCTCTCTCTGTCCCAAAAATAAATAAACGTGGAAAAAAAAAAAAAAGGTTTTAAAAAACTATTTCAGAAAGGAAGAGGGTGGGGGAGGAAGGAAGGAAGGAAGGCAGGAAGAGGGACGGAGGGAAGGAAAGGAAAGGAAGTAGGAAGGAAGGAAGAAATTTCTATCTCCTCATGTTTCAACTGAGTAGCAGAGGACAGAGCAAGCTCATAGAGCAGACAGGGTGAGGAGAGTGGTGTCCTCAGAGTCACTTACAGATAAGTGGCATTTCTGAATACCTGTTGATATTGTCCATATATTTTCTTTGCTCCATCCGTTGAAAAGTGCACTGCCTGATCTGATCCCTGACCCTGATCCTGACCCTGACACTGACGCCTAATACTTCATCTCCAACCTCATTGTACCCTCTACCCTTCTGGCACCCACTCACAAAGCTTCGCCTGATTTTCTTCAAAAATGTCCAGCATGTTTCTGCCTCAGACTCTCTGCTTGGAATTCTCTTTCAGATGCCTACAGGTGGGTTTGGTCCCCCACTTCCTGCTTCAGTGTCATCAGGGAGCCCTTCCCTGACCGTGTTATAGAAAACAATAATAGCCTGCCTCCTGTATTCCCCACAGCCCCTACCCTGCTTCATTTTTCTCCATAGTGTGCATCATCATCCAGCTTACTATTTATTTACTCCCTTGTTTATTCTCTACATCATTGGAATGTTCTCAAGGAACTATGTTAGATCTGTTCACTGCTATATCTGCCCAACTGAAGTCATATCTGCAACAGAGTAGATACCAGTAAATGTTGAGTGAATGAGCAAATGGCAGAACATTAATCTTCAGGATGAAGGCAGTTGGACTACTTTTGTGAAGAACGTTTACGTGTATGTAGCTTGCACTCTGCCCCAAGAACAGTGAGATGAGCGATACTTACTTGATGAAATGCTCTGTTGGAGTTTTCTTTTTCCCACCCACTTCAAACCCTATCACAGGGCAAAAGTGGCCATTTTCTGGCTTAAATCAAAAGTAAATTGTGCAAAAGTCACCGACATGAGTATTTTGGCAAGCAGATCGTAGTAGCCGAAGGAGTTAAAAGTCAGTTTGTGCAAAATCTGTATATGGAGGTGTGTGTGTGTGTGTTTGTGTGTGTGTAACTTTAAGAATCATTTTTTTTTTTTGAGAGAGAGAGAGAGTGCACATGCGCGCGCACGATCAGGGGAGGGGCAGAGGGACAGCAAGAGAGAGAATCTTCAGCCCACGAGGGGTTCCATCTTTGACCTGGCCTGAGCTGAAATCAAGAGTCGGACGCTTAACTGACCAAGGCACCCAGGGTCCCCCAAACCTTTTTTTTTAAGCAATCTACTTTGTACTTGAAAATGTCTTGTGTGAGGTAGGGTTTTCTGTCGCTCAGAGAACCTTTGAATTGGATAGCAGCTTTGAGTAGGACATTACTTAAATGCATTACTAGCAATTTTAGAAAGGAAAAAAAAAAACCTAATGATGTTGAACCGTAGAAGAAAATTCCATGACAAGAAAAATCTGATTTTCTACTAATAAATTCCCTGATACAGGGAACAATGCCAGGAAAGAGAATTGCGGTGATTGGTGCTGGGGTCAGTGGATTAGGGGCCATTAAGATCTGTCTGGAGGAGGGATTGGAGCCCACCTGCTTTGAAGGAACCAATGACATTGGAGGACTGTGGGGATACCAGGTAAGTTTGAATAGACTATGTTACCGCATGTGTGATGACATCTTTTCCATATCTGGAAGTAGGAATGCAAAGATACCAGCAGTAACTTATCCTCAACTACCAGCGTAATAATTATTATTTTTATTAGTGCCTACACCTGTGCGTCGATTCCCAATCTTTCCTTCCCCCAAGGATGATGCCCCAACAGTCCTTCCTCCTTACAGAGTCTAACTTCCTGAAGTTCCACCAGCATTACCTAGTGGGCATACAAGCCCTCCCAGAAAACTGCTCTCACGGCTGTTACCAATCGAAGCTGTCAAGTCAGATGGACTTCCTGTGTTGAGTTTTCTTGCTTTCTCAAGGGGATCTGAAAGTGTCAAAAACCAACTCAGTTTAAAAACCACTTGTCCCTGGCTTCCGCGATTTCACTCTCTTTTCCTCTCTCCTTTTCCAACGCGATAGTTTTCCACTTGGCCTCTCAACATGGCTGATTGTGGTTCTATTCTCGATCCTCTGGTCCTTTACTTTTTGCAAGTCCCTTGGGATTCTTCCTTATCACCCCACCTTGGCTTTCAGCTACCACATACATGCTAATGCTTGATCTATCTGTAGATTTTGATCTTCATCCTAATAATGTATATGTGCTAGTAAGGGCAGCTAACACTAACTGTCCCACAGACAAACTCTGAAATCGGGACTTAGCACAATAACGGTTTCTGTCCCGCATCATAGTCTGATGTGACTAAGTGGTCCTTTTCCAACTTAGAGTTATGCCCCTTGACCATGCGACCTCCAAGGTTGCCATGTGGGGATAAAAGAAAGGTAATCTCTGGGATGTCTCACCAACACCTAGTTGGCTTTTTAGGTCTATCCTTTTTTTTTTTTTTTTTTTGGAAGAACAATTCCTGGCATTACATTCCCAGTTTCAAGTATTGGGAGTAGTTTCCATGTTCCTTTTTCTTTTTTTTTTTTTTTAAGTTTATTTATTTACTTTGAGAGAGACAGACAGAGTGAGCAGGGGAGGGGCAAAGAGAGAGAGAGAGAGAGAGAGAGAGAGAGAATCCCAAGCAGGCTCCATGTGTCAGCACAAAGCCTGACGCGGGGCTCAAACTCAGGAACCCTGAGATCATGACCTGAGCCAAAACCAACAGTAGGATGCTTAACTGACTGAGCCATCCAGGTGCCCCAGTTTCCATGTTACTGGTTGGACCTTAACCAATACAGGCCTGTCTCTAGGAAAGCTTCTCCAGCCTCCAGTCTACATCACCCTGTGCACACAGGCTATTAGTCATATCACACTATATGCACTTGTTGAGGTGTGTAAGGTTTTTAAGCATTTTTTGTGCATGATTTGGTCTTCACAATAACTCCGTGAGAGAGGCAAACACTTATTTGCAGGCGAAGAAATAGATTCAGAGAAATGATTTGATGTCAGGTTCCCTATCCAAGCCAGACAACGATATATCTCCAGGACCACATCAGAATGCCACAAAATACCACATCATGTCATCTGATTTCATCTGATACCCATCTTTTAAGCTTTCACTCATAAAAAACGCTGCTTATATTTGCAGAAGCTATCCTTCTCAGAAGGGATATTTTTATATATGAGTGTTCACTACAATGGCATTTATTAAACAATACTCTTCATTTTGAGGGAGAAAACACATATTTTGATCTGTTCTTAAAGTTGATGTGATTTAGCAGGAATTAGATTCCATATTTTCTGGATTCAAGTTTACAATATTCATAGTACATGTATTACTGATTCTTTATTTCACCAATAATATACAAAAGATGAAAAAAATAACCTCCTCCCCAATTGTGTTTTCTGCGTACATATATTAAAATGACTATATTTTAAGATTATAATAAATTCTTCCCGGGAGAAAACAACATATTTTAAGTGGTGGTGTATTTCTTTTCTTAGCCTTAAATCACTTAAGTGTCTAGCCTTAGTTTCAAAAAAAATCAGGAATGGTTGCTAACACACACAACAGATATTATGTGCTGTATGGACTCCTGAAAAATTAGCATGATAATGTGCTTCACAAGATTGAATTAGGTAATGTATATAAAAAACTCTTTAGGGGTGCCTGGGTGGCTCAGTTGGTTGGGTGTCCAACTTCGGGTCAGGTCATGATCTCACAGTTTGTGAGTTCGAGCCTTGCGTTAGGTGCCGACAGCTTGGACCCTGGACCCGGCTTCAAATTCTGTGTCTCCTCTCTCTCTTCCCCTCCCCAGCTTGTGCTCTATCTGTCTGTCTGTCTGTCTCTCTCTCAAAAATGGATGAACATTAAAAAAAGTTTTTTTAACTCTTTATAAACCGTAACATATTGTAAAGTGCTAAAATACAATATACCTATCTGTATGCATATAGATAAGTAGATAATAGAGGTTCTGAAAGATTGAGAAACTGAGACCAAAAGCATATATATCAAAACATTTAAAGTGATCATCAAGTTGGCGAGGATGTGAAGAAAGGAGAACCTTCTTACATTGTTGGTGGGATGTAAACTGGTGCAGCCACTCTAGGAAACAGTATGGAGGTTCCTTAAAAAGTTAAAAATAGAACCACCCTATGATCCAGCAATTACACTACTAAGTATTTACCCAAAGGATACAAAAATTCAGATTCAAAGGAGTACATACATCCCGATGTTTATAGCAGCATTATCAACAATTGTCAAACTATGCAAAGAGTCCAAATGTCCATCAACTAATGAATGGATAAAGATGTAACATATGTACACACACACACACACACACACACACACACACACTGGACTATTACTCAGCCATCAAAAGGAATGAAACCTTGCCATTTGCAACAATGTGGATGGAACTGGAGGGTATTCTGCTAAGTGAAATAAGTCAATCAGAAAGACAAATACCACATGATTCCACTCATGTGTGGAATTTAAGAAACAAAACAAATTAATATATGGAAAGGGGGAAAAAAGAGACAGGGAGACAAACCCTAAGAGATCCTTAATGACAGAGAACACACTGAGGGTTGATGGAGGGAGGTAGGTGGGGGGAAAGGGCTAAATGGGGGATGGGCATTAAGGAGGGCACTTGTGATGAGCACTGGGTGTTGTATATAAGTAATAAATCACTATATTCTAAATTCTACTCCTGAAACCAATATTACACTATATGTTAACTACCTAGAATTTAAATAAAAATTTGGAAAAAAAAAAAAGAAAATGAGCATCAGGAACGATATTCATCTTGATTTTCTATAAAATTGTAATAAACATTTGATGCTTTTGTAATTAGAAAAAAATCATCAATTAAAAAAAGGAGGGAAAAAAGAAAGCCAAATGTACCAACACTCTGTATTCTTTTCTGTCACTACAAACAGCATGGACTTCTTGGATATCCTCTGGCCAGGACTCTGACCCCTCTGAGCTCAGTGGGCAGAGAGGCAGCCCCAACTTCCTCTGATTATTTTCACTCTCTGGTATTCTACATACATTTTTCTTTTCAGGTTGCTTCCATCTTTTCATATTCTTCTCTTTGTTCCTCAACAAAACTATCTGTTGTTTTAAACTAAGACAAGGTATCTTACCTCTTCGTGAAGGTACTGGAAAAGCAAGTTTACTTTCTTTGAAGGAATTCATCCCAGGAGCCTCACAATTTGACAAATGAAGGGATTGATTTTTTTTTTTTTAACTGTTACTCTTGTATTCTTTTTTTTTTTTTAATTTTTTTTAACCTTTATTTATTTTTGGGACAGAGAGAGACAGAGCATGAGCGGGGGAGGGTCAGAGAGAGGGAGACACAGAATAGGAAACAGGTTCCAGGCTCCGAGCCATCAGCCCAGAGCCCGACGCGGGGCTCGAACTCACGGACCGCGAGATCGTGACCTGAGCCGAAGTCGGTCGCCCAACCGACTGAGCCACCCAGGCGCCCCTGTTACTCTTGTATTCTAAAAGATGGGAAGTATCTTCTTTTTCCTGGCAGGAGGAGACTACGAGTGGCAGGGCAAGTGTCTACAAATCTGCCACCAGCAACACTTCGAAGGAGATGACAACCTACCGCGATTACCCTTCCCCCGATCGTTTCCCCAACTACTTGCACAATTCCAGAATCGTGGAGTACCTCAGGATGTATGCACAACACTTTGACCTAACGAAGCACATCCGGTTTCTGGTAAGTGGAGCCGGGAACACTCAGCGTATGCAGAACCTTCTTGGTAGAGTCCAGAACCAGGCTAAGTGAGGGGCAGCAAGGCACAGGCATTCAATCTTGGAGGGGAGCCCTGTGTGCCTCTCTGGTGGAGTCAGCAGGACCTTCCATCCTTACTTCCTTCTGGAAAAGGTATGATGGGTTGGCTGAAAACGCCAGACGGTGCACCTGGTGTTGGCTCACCGTCAACTACATTCAGGACCACAGCTGGGGACGTGCTGGCTTACGTCTCTACTTAAAAAGGTCTTGGTAGGAAAACCAGCTATAAAGAAACTCTTTCAGAAAACCCCGAGGGAGAGTAGCTATAACCAACCTTACTCAAGAGGCCAAAAGTTCTGGGACAGGAGGCAGCCAGGAAGAGAGGCCACATGTCCAAGTTGGTCTCATTCCCAGTCAAAGGTGCACAGCGTGAGGAAGCGCTCCGACTTCTCTTGCACGGACGTCCTGGTCAAGACCACAGGGAAGCAGGAACCCTATGTCTTTGATGGGATTATGGTGTGTAGTGGTCTTTACACCGAGCCCATCTTGCCACTCCAGAACTTTCCAGGTATGTCATATGGAGCGTTAAGGCACTGGCGCTGTGGGGTTTTATCATTGTTGCTGTTGTTATTCTCGAAGAAAGTTCGTCACTCAGAAAGTCACCCTATTTTCAAAAGAAACATTATTTGTTTCTGATTATAAAGTAATGCATGCTCTTACGGGGTCCATTCAAATAATACATAATATTATAAAATCAAAAATTGAAATTACTAATACCTATTGCCACAAGTTCTGGGTTATTTTCAGAGAAAAGCGTTACATTTTTCCACAACTAACAAGCAAAATGTGGGAATTGTTATGTGTTGGCAATAGTTTGGAGTGAATATGGGGCTCCTGACTGGCTCATTTGGAAAAGCGTGTGACTCTTGATCTCGGGGTCATGAGTTTGAGCCCCACGTTGGGTGTAGAGATTTTACTTAAATGAATAAAAAACTAAAAAAAAATAGTTTGGAATAAATAGTAGGATCAAAGCTACAGAAAATATATTAAGATTTAGCTTATATATATATATATATATATATATATACATATACATAATTTATTGTCAAGTTAGCTAACATATGGTGTACACAGCGTGCTCTTGGTTTTGGGGGTAGATTCCAGTGACTCATTGCTTACATACAACACCCCGAAGGTGTATGTAGGTACATAGCATGATGAATATAAATAGCCATGTACACATCTTAGAAGTTGCTGCAATGCTATTGTTTACTATCTGGAAGCTTAAGCACCTCGCATATAAGGAATGCTGCAGGAATGGTTTACCTATACAGTGCCTCCCTGTTTATCCCTAGGAGCAGGATGCATGCTCAATCTTCTCAAACAGGGCTGAACCTGAGACTCCTTTGGGGATCTTAGAAGATTCTAGATGCCCCCCACTTTCACTGCTGTGTGTGTCTGTTTCCCAGTGTCTGAGAAGACAATGAAGGCTTAAATGGGTCGAGAGAAATCTCTTGGTTAGTTGATTGAGATTTAAATATTCCCGTATTCATCATTCAACAGTCATTCAAGAAATACCTGTTGGGCACCAAGAGTCCAGAGGCTCAGCAGAGAACGAAACAAGCAAAACCCCTGCCCGCAAGGAGCATGCGTACGGCAGATGGACACAGACAAAAATGGGATAAATATGGGGAGGTGGTCACTGTGGGAAAGGGGAGGAGTGTGGGGACGAGGGTGCGATGCAAGGTTAGATGAAGTGGCCGGGGAAGGTTTCCGTGAGAAAGGGACATTTGAGCAAACGCCCAGAGGAGTTGAGGAAGTGATGCAGATATCTGGAGAAGGCGCCCCGCGCAGGAAGAACATCAGGTGCAAAGGCCGTGATGGGGGAGTGTGCCTCCCAGGTCCAGCGTGGTGGGAGGAGCGGATGGGGTAGGCAGGAGATGACCTCGGAGAGTGAACGGGGGGCCATTGTTTGCACTCTGGCCTCGAGCGAGGTTAAGAGCTGTTAGGAGGTGTTGAGCCCAGTAGAGGCGTGCTCTCATCTCTTTAGCTGCTGTGCTCAGAAGAGTCGGGGAAGGAGTAGTAGACATGGAAGCGGGGGGAGCAGGGAGGAGGCTCTTGCGCTAATTCAGGGGAGACATGATGGTAGTTTGGGCCAGGTGGGTGGCGGTGGAGACATAAAGGAGTGCTTGGGTCTTGAATAGAGTTTGAACACAGAGATGATAGAATTTGCTGATGGGCCAGAACTGAGATGCAGCAGGGAGATATCGAGGGTACCTTTCACGTCATTGGTCCCAGCAATTGAGTCGCCACTTCCTGCGACAGGGGACGATGCAGGAGACGCTGATTCTGCCTGCATGAGGGAGAAAGACGGAGGGGACCACGAAGCAACAAGGCTGAAGGGATGGTCACTGAAAATAGGAGAGTGTGGGCCGGGACTGAAGATACTTAAAGAAGAGTATTAAACCTATTTCTCAAGTACTTACTATTTAGGAACATTTTAACAGATCTGATACCGTTCCTATGAGCTGGGTGAAACCATACCCATCGCAAATGTCCCTAGTAGTAAAAAAAAAAAAAAAAAAAAAAAAGCTGACCTTCATGCCTACATTTGTTTGACCTCAAAACCCCCTCACGGTTTGGTCCACAGGGCAAGGGATTCATTTCAGAGTTGAAGAGAAATATTTTCTCCTGGGGAAGGGAGACAGAAAAAGGATGGATGAAAACACAGTAACTTTTAGGTGTTGGGAAACTCACTGAAGATCTTTGTTGTTCCATAAACACGAGGGAAAAAAAAGTTATCTTCAGGAATGAGACGAATCGCAGTGGGCCCGTGGGAAGGGGAAATGACTGATGAGAAAGTTTATGGACTACGCAACTCGGAAAGATGGAGTTTGGGAACAATTAGATCTGTGCCAGGAGTTCACTAGGTGAGGACTGAAGAACTTCCAAAGGAAAGCTGAGATCTTAGATCAGATTCTGTAGGGGAAAAGAAACAGGGCAAGGACTGACCCACAGTCAGGAGTGACTAGGGCTGTCCAGTGTCACAAGAGGAGCAAAGGAAGCCCATATGTGCAGACCCTAGTGTTGCTTAAACAATGAAATACTGTCAGGGCACCTGGGTGGCTCAGTCAAGTTGAGCGACCGACTTCGGCTCAGGTCATGATCTCGCAGTTTGTGAGATCGAGCCTCGCATCGGGCTCTGTGCTGACAGCTCGGAGCCTGGAGTTTGCGTCTGATTCTGTGTCTCCCTCTCTCTCTGCCCCTTCCCCGCTCATACTCTGTCTCTCTCTGTCTCTTAAAAATGAATAAACATTAAAAAAAAATTTTTTTTAATAAGTAAATGAAATGAAATACTGCGAAATCAACCAGCTTTTATGGCTTTGCCATATGAGGTTTCTGTTTAAGTCAGAGGAAATTTTTAGGCAAAAATATTAAGTTCCTACATTATTTTAGCTTCAGATCCTATAGGTGATGTTGGAGTGTTTGTCCCCAGTAGTAAAGCAGAGTGAGTAGTGCTGGTGGGAAGGGTGTGCTGGGCCTAGCCTGAGATGGAAACATCTAGACAAGGGTGAAGCTTGGGTTGGGAAAGCAAGACAGAAAGTGGGTCCAAAGCAGTAATTGTAAATCACAAGGATGAAGGAAAAGGAAGATGCATTACTTAAATAGGAGCCTAACTCACCTATGAAGCCTTGGCAAGGAATAGGTAAGTAAAAAGGAGGCAGAAATTAGATGTCTGAGTTGTTTAGAAACCTGATAATTTGTTTAAGCTTGGAATTTATGATCTAGAACAAAAATGTTTGAGGATTTATTCTGTCTGATGATGTTGGGCAGATACAATCTGCAGGCCAGCATCAGTAAAACAGCAAATGAGAGGTTTAAATAGGATGGACTTTGAACTAAATAATAAGCTTTAAAAAATAATATAGAGGCACCTGGGTGGCTCAGTTGGTTGAGTGTCTGACTTGATTTTGGCTCAGGTCATGATCTCAAGATTCATGGGATCAAGCCCCTCATCAGGTTTTGTGCTTATAGCAGAGAGCCTACTTGGGACTTTCTCTCTCCCTCTCTCTGCCCCTCCCCGTCCCTCTTTTCTTAAAATAAACAAACAGGGGCGCCTGGGTGGCTTGGTCGGTTAAGCGTCCGACTTCGGCTCAGGTCATGATCTCACGGTCCGTGAGTTCGAGCCCCGCGCCGGGCTCTGTGCTGACCGCTCTGAGCCTGGAGCCTGTTTCAGGTTCTGTGTCTCCCTCTCTCTCTGCCCCTCCCCCGTTCATGCTCTGTCTCTCTCTGTCTCAAAAATAAATGAATGTTAAAAAAAAATAAAAATAAACAAACATACATACATACATACATACATAAAGACCAATGCTTGAGTAATTCTATTCTTGCCCACAGGAATCAACAGGTTCAAAGGTCAATATATCCACAGCTGTGAATACAGGAGTCCAGAGAAATTTCAGGGGAAGAAAATTATTGTGGTTGGCATTGGAAATTCTGGAGCTGACTTGGCAATTGAGCTCAATCACGTAGCTTCACAGGTTTGGTTCCTAAAATTCTCTTTCCTGAGATGCACCCTGCCCACTGCCCTCTGAGATGTTGGCATTGCATGAAGTATGTGTGGTGGGTACCCACACACCACTTCAATCCTGATTGTTAATTACCTCTTCACACTTGTTTTCTTGGTAGCAATCTTGATAATACATTTAAAAAATGAGAATTGAATAAAAATTGATATTTCAAACTTTAGTGACCGCCATATTATTTCCACCAGAGAGTGTCAGCTTCACTGGTACAGCCACAAGTTAAAAAAATGAACTATATCAAGAGCGCCTGGGTGGCTCAGTTGGTTAAGCGTCCAACTTCAGCTCAGGTCATGATCTCATGGTTCATGAGTTCGAGCCCCGTGTTGGGCTCTGTGTTGACAGCTCAGAGCCTGGAGCCTGCTTCAGATTCTGTGTCTCCCTCTCTCTCCACCCTTCCTCTGCTCGCACTCTGTCTCTGTATCTCTCAAAAATAAATAAATGTTAAAAAAATATATTTAAAAAAAAATGAACTATATCAGAAAACCACTTTAAATCCCTTTATGTTTCACTGATACGACACTTGATACATCTCCCAACTCTGATTCCTTCCATACCTAGATTTCTAGGGATACATAGTAACCAAGTACGTATTCCAAATTCTATAATATCATAATTAGCAGATGGATGGGATCTTACATGTCAATCTGTTGACCTCTAGTCATCTTACATCATTGTGTTTGTCCAGAATCTGCAATGTAAGAGATGGCAGGCATCAAACACTGCTTTGGGGAAAATGCAAGAGGGATAGTGAGTGAGACCCAGAGGAAAGCTGAGGGAGATTTCTGGAACTATAAGCCACAAGCCAAATGTGTCTGTTTGCGTGTGTGTGATTGTATCTGTCTGTCTATCTGTCTTTGAGGACAGAGGAACTCTTCAAGCTAACAAGGCAAGAGAGTTCTTATCCATCTCTCATGAGCCAAATGAGAGACATCTGAAAAACTGAGAAAGGAAAGTCTTACACTGTGAGGCATCTATGTTTCATTTATCTGCATTCTCTCCCAGGTGTATCTCAGCACGAGGCGGGGTGCGTGGATTTGGAACCGGGTCTGGGATAATGGAATGCCCATGGACACTGTTCTCTTCACTCGTTTTAAGACCATCCTCAACAAATTTTACCCTACGTTCTTAATCAACAGATGGGCAGATAATAACTTAAACGCTCGATTTAACCATGATGTTTATGGCTTACTACCTAAACACAGGTATGTTCTAGGTTTTTTAAAAACTAATTTTGGGGCGCCTGGGTGTCTCAGTCGGTTGGGTGTCCGACTTCGGCTCAGGTCATGATCTCACTGTCCGTGGGTTCAAGCCCCACATCGGGCTCTGGGCTGACAGCTCAGAGCCTGGAGCCTGCTTCGGATTCTGTGTCTCCCTCTCTCTCTGCCCCTCCCCCGCTCAAGCTCTGTCTCTGTCTCTCTCAAAAAAATAAATAAACATTAGAAAAAACAGCTAATTTTGCCTCTGTCTTTTAACCCTGGTGTAGTTAAGTATTTTCTTTCTTTCTTGCTTACATTGGTAAAATGCAATCCCTATCTCCTATCTGTTATGAGGTATAAACGTGCAAGCACAAAAGATTGATTGTGTACAGTATGGATAAATTTAATAAATATTTCTGAGTTCCTACTATGGTCACGTATGTTTCTGGATACTGGGAGTAGAATAAGGACAAGGTCAGGTGGAGTCCTAGCTCTAGCTGGACCTCCTTTCTAGTAGGGGAGAAACCAACCAGGGGATAACGCAATGACGTGGAGTCATATGTGCTATAACAAACAGTAAGAAGAGTTGGGGAGAGGAATCTTTTCTAGATGGGGTGGTTCTGGAATGTATATATGCTGAGAGAGCATTGGAATGGGACCTGAAGGCAGTGAGGAGGCAAGACCTGAAAGAATGTCTAAGATGAGAATATCATTCTGGGCAGAAGAAACACAAGTTCAAAGGCTGGATGGAATGAGCAAGGAACCAACCCAGTGTAGAGACTGTTGGGGGAGGGGAAGTGGTAAGAAATAAATTCACAGATGTAGGCAGGAGCCAGATCATGGGGGGATTTTTAGGGTTAGGGCATGGTCATAGCATTCGATTTCATTTTTGGTGAAATAGAAACCCATCAGGATATAATTCTACGTTTTCAAAGGATCCCCCAGGTTGCCGAGTGGAGGGGAAATTATAGGGAGGCTGGGGTAGAAGCCGGGAGACCACTAAGTATTAAATGATGTCAGTAAAGCTTATAAAAGTGGTATGTAGGTTCTCGAAATAAATGGAAATCAGAATATGATCTAATTTTCCTATTCTAGTATGAACACTTCCACCAATTGCTTTTAAAAAATCTCTCCCCCCAAAAATGGTTTCCAAGAAATTATATGTCAATATTATCATTGGCATAAACTTATATACCATTGCAAAATCTTCTCTTTGCATATAATAAGTATTAAATAAATGCTATTGGCATTCCAATAAGTACAGGATATTTATTCAGTAAACAATTCAGAAAAAGTATTGACTTAAAGAAAATTTTTATAAAACAAAAATGCAAGTTTTTTTTCTTTAGTTCAACCAAAAAATATTTGAAATATTTTTGAGCTCAACTCCGATCCCAAAAGACATACTAATTTTCCTGAATTTCAATTTTTATTCTTCAGACTTCTCAGTCATCAAGCTACTTGTGGTGATGATCTACCCAATCACATAATATCTGGAAGAGTTCTGATAAAATCAGATGTTAGGGAGTTCACAGAGACATCAGCCATCTTTGGAGATGGTACAGAAGAGGACCTCGATGTTGTTATTTTTGCCACAGGATATACTTTCTCTTTTCCCTTTTTGGAAAACAATGCAACAGTTCTGGACAGCCAGCACTCCATGTTTAAATTTGTCTTCCCCCCTCAACTAGAGAAACCAATACTAGCTTTCATTGGCATCCTCCAGCCAGTGGGAGCCACCATTCCCACATCGGAACTCCAGAGCTGATGGGCCATGCGTGTATTCAAGGGTATGCGCTGACCTTATGCATATTTGGAAAAGGTGACCACCCAAAGAGGTGATTTCAGAGGCATAGCAAAGGTCTTCTGCTGCAAAACATATGTGAAGTTAACCTTTACAGTATCCGAAATTGTACCACTTCGTATTTGTTATGTCAGTGTTTGATAGCTATTTAACCTTCAGGATTCCCATGAAAAATGGAGGTTAAAAAACTACCTTAAGCTACCATCAAGTGACAACTTATTGGCAAATAATTCTTCAGAGCACGTTAGGGCAGTACCTAGTAGAGGAAGTGATGGAAGTAGAAAAAAGAGCTCAACCTAAAGTATAGATGGGAAATAATAGCTATGCTACTTCTCAATTGTTGCTAGAATAACTCTGGAATGAGCCTAAATTAAAGGGAGCATTTTTTCGCCTATCACGTTCAAAATAAAAGAGGACAGGCAGAGTCACAGAATTATGAATGGTAAATTATGTGAATTATGTGAACTATGGCCGAATCACCAAGTAACTGGGGTAGCACCACAGCACAATTAAAAGAGTAAGAGCTCTGTACCAAGACAAACCTGGGATTAAAACCCAGCTCCCCCAGCGGTACCTGGGTGGCTCAGTCGGCTAACCATCTGACTTCAGCTCAGGTCATGATCTCACGGTCTATGGGTTCGAGCCCTTCATTGGGCTCCATACTCAGAGCCTGTTTGATATTCTCTCTTTCCCTCTTTCTCTGCCCCTCCTTCACTGTGTATTCTCTCTCAAAATGAATGAATAAACTTAAAAATGAAAGAAAGAAAGAAAGAAAGAACGAAAAAGAAAGAAAACCCAGCTCTTCCATATCATTAATTCTAAGGTTGAGAATTAATTGATGAAGACAGATTCACAAACTACCTTTTGTCAATCACATTGTATTAATTCTGCTCATTTGTTTCTCCTTTAAAAAGTTCCCCATATTTTCCCGGAACATTCTGTGTTTCTCAAAATATAGAATGTCACTCATCAAAGAAATGAGGGAGAATTATAGGAAGGTGTCTCCCATGAGTTAAGACGGAAAATTAAGGGGTGCCTGGGTGGCTCAGTCGGTTGAGCGTCCAACTTCAGCTCAGGTCATGATCTCACAGTTTGTGAGTTCGAGCCCCACGTCGGGCTCTGTGCTGACAGCTCAAAGCCTGGAACCTGCTTCAGATTCTGTGTCTCCCCCTGGCTCTCTGTTCCTTCCCTGCTCATGCTCTGTATGTCTGTCTCTCTCTCAAAAATAAATAAAAATTCAAAAAAAATTTTTTTAAAGATGGAAAATTAAGAATAAATCTTTGTCCAATGAAAACAAGAGACATTGAGTCACTATTTATTAGTAAATACAATATGTATTTGTAAACAAATTCATAACATAAATGAACAGGGGTAACTCACTATTTAAAGGACAGCCTGAGTGGCTTAGTATGTTAAGCATCCGACTCTTGATTTGGGCTCAGGTCATGATCTCACAGTTCATGGGATCAAGCCTAATGGCAGGCTATGCTCTGCCTTGCTTGGGATTCTCTCTCCCTCTCTCTTCTCCCCTCCCCCCACTCATGCTCTCTCTGTCTCTTTCTATCTATCTATCTATCTATCTGTCTCTATCTCTCAGAAATTAAGTAAATAAACATCTTAAAATATGTGAATAAATAAATAAAGGACAGCCAGAGTGAATGCTCTGATCATCGAAGCACACGCATGCTACTTTTTGTCTTGTCCCTTGGGTGTCACTCCCTTCAGTCCATCCTTCTTTGTGGGCTTTGAGGTCTGCTAGTCAAGATGTGAACTCGTTAGAGGACATGTCTTTGCATCTGTAAGGCTTTTGCCTCGGACAAAACAATGAGTGGAGGGCTCACAAGAGGACCTCCTGGATCCAGCTCCCTCACTCTGGTGCTGCCTCACTTAGGATGTTCTCCACCCAAATGACCCTCAAGGTGTTCATTTCTTCTGGAATCTCATCTTCTTTCTTTCCTAGGATTGAACAAATGACCTTCGGTGAGTGGCATGATGGCAGATATAAGATGGAAGAGAAAAAAATTTGAAAAAGAGTAAGAAACTTGCTTCTTAGTAAAAGTCAATTGGACGTGTTTAGGTGGAGCTGTTTGCCTCTCAAAGATTCTTCCTATTTTTCTCATCATACAATCTGAGTCTATTTGCCTAGATGAGATCTCAAATTATCAACTTCGCCATCTCTTCCTATTATAATACATAATATAAATGTAGGGAATATTTATGGGAAGAATGGGTACAGAATAGTCCAATATGGAAACCTTAGAATCTTGTTTAAAATTCATGTAACACTAGATAAATACAATTACAAATTTATGTCATATCATAGCCTTAGAGCTGCGAAGTGTAAAAAAATGTAAGATGAAATGAAGGGTTGTTTTACTCCTTTAAGGAGTTGGAAAGATAAATCAATGTGAGAAATGAGTTGGCGAATCATTACAGAATCTAATTAAAATACTGACATGAAGTCAGAGGCTCATAGGTTGTATGAAATCTTCTTAATAGAAAATCATTCTCAACCACTGAGGTGGGAAATGTAAGGTATTTCTATGCAACAAATACCTGTTGAGAATTTACAGTGTGAATGTTTACAGCCTGTCTCTAAGACCAAAGGGTTTATCCCCAAAAGAGTCAGTTATCCAGCAACTGGTTGAAAAGGTCTGCCAGGAATTACATTTTAGTAATACTTAAAATCAAATGAATGTCACACATACCTAAATAACTGGCATGCACGATTTCATATTCCCCACCAATTTACCAAAATGAGACTATACCCTGAATGAGAATCCAATGCATGGCCAAGGTACAGGATTTAAGAAAAGAATACCATTAATATGACAACAATCTTCTGAAACCCACCTATTACCATCCAAGACTCTGGGAAGGATTTGAGGATGAAAAATACAGTGTGTGAATATCTTGTTAGAAACCGCTGAGAGGAGCGCCTGGGTGGCTCGGTCAGTCAAGCGTCTGACTCTTGATTTTGGCTCAGGTCGTGATCTTGTGGTTCATGGGATTGAGCCCCATGTCGGGCTCTGTGCTGGAAGTGCTGAGCCTGCCCAGGATTCTCTCTCTCCCTCTCTCTCTGCCCCTCCTCTGCTTGTGTGCTCGCTCGCTCTCTCTCTCTCTCTCTCTCTCTCTCTCTCAGAAGTAAATAAATAAACAAGAAACATTTTAAAGAAAAGGAACCACTAAGAAATTACCCGTAGCCATCAGTCCTTTCCCCCATGGGTTATCCCCTCACACAAAGTCCACCGATGTTTAGAGGAAATTATGCTTGGAAGGAAGGAGGTTGTCATCTGACTTGAGGTTTCTGACTGCGGTTTTTTTCCCCTTCTGCTTTCAGATTCCTGAATAATCCTCGCGACACATGCAGAGTGCAATACGTGGAATACATGGATGAGATTGCCTCTGAAATAGGAGCGAAACCCAACCTGCCCTCCATCTTCCTGTGGGATCCAAAGCTGGCTATAGAAATTTTCTTTGGCCCATGCACGCCTCACCAGTACCGCCTGCAGGGGCCACGGAAGTGGGCTGGGGCCCGGAGAGCCATCCTGACCCTGAGAGAGCGGATCATCAAACCCCTGAGGACTCGAACCCTCATCTGTGACCAGCCTCCATCCTCTGTGCCATTTTGGCTTAAAAGCGCCTGTGCAGCTCTTCTCCTCTTTGTTCTCACCTTAGTCATTATTAAAGGATAATCCTATGATCGTTAGCATATTAGGAGCTGACAGTCCCACACACTAATTAAGGAGATTGAGCGTGTTCAAGTGTTTATCCCTCAATTCAGACTAGACCAGTACAACGAATAATTCCAAAATCTCTCTGCGTGAGTATTTTGGCAAAATTGGAGATTTCTTCAACAGAGAGTTCAAATGAAGTGGGTTGTATGAAACTTTGCTTTGGAAGCGAAAAGTTAATTTCCATAATATGGCAGATGTTCTCAGTTACGCCAAGTTCTCCTAGGCCCTCCTTTTATAATAAACACACGGTTTGTCAGCTATTCGCAATTGGCAAATTCGTGGTTTCGCGTGTGAAGCCCAGGCTGGGAAAAAGTATCTCTTCAAATGATCTCGAATAGCTAACGATGAACAAATGTCCTCATCAGAAGCCTTCTCCTCGGGGCCCTGGGTGGCTCAGTCAGTTAAGCGACCAACTTGATTTCAGCTCAGGTCAGGATCCCAGGGTTGTGGGATGGAGCCCCATGTTGGGCCCCATGCTGGGTGTGGAACCCCCTTAAGATTCTCTCTCTCCCTCTCTCTGCCCCTCCCCTGCTCACACTTTCTCTCTGTTTTAAAATAAATAAACATTAAAAAAAGAAAGAAAGAAACCTTCTCCTCTACAGTCACATTCTATAGAATCATGGATATTGAGGTAACAGGTTACTTATACGCAGGTTATTTCAGGTATTACTGAGGGTATTTTAGGGGATGGAGAATACCACAGAGGAATAATAGAAGTCAGAAAATGCACATAATTTGTGTTCTGTTAAAACTATCGAAACATGGAACAAATTCTACAGTAAACATACAAAATTCTATAAAATCGTTCAGGAGAATGTGAAGAAGAAACGGGGAGAAAAAGTAGTAAGTGTACATATACATGGTGAAATGATGACCATAATCAAGATAATTAACATAGTCATCATCTCACATAGATTGTTTATTTTTGAGATGAGAACACTTGAGATCTACCCTCTTAGCAAATCTCAATAATATATTCAATGCAATATACAATATAATATTTAATACTTTAGTAAGACAGTATTATTAACTATAGTCACCATACTGTACCTTAGGTCTCCAGAACTTATCATCTTATAACTGAATGTTTCTTTGACCAACATCTCTCCATTTCCCCCCAACCACCAGCCTTTGGTGACCACTCTTCCACTCTCTAATTTCTAAGAGTTTGACTTTTCATAATTCCGTAAGTTAGATCATGCAGCATTTGTCTTTCTGTGTCTGGTTTATTTCATTTAGCATAATGTCCTGCAGTTTCGCCCATTACATTACAAACGGCAGGATCTCCTTCTTTCATAGGGCTAGATAATACTCCATTATGTATATACACACGTCACATTTTCTTTATCCCTGTATCCATCAATGGACACTTAGGTTGCTTCCATATCTTGGCTTCGTGACTAACACTGCAATGAACTTAGGAGTGTAGATGTCTCTTCAAGATCCTGTTTTCATTTCCTTTGGACAAAAACCAACAGTGGGATTGCTGGATCATATATATGGGAGCTCTAGTTTTAATAGTTTGAGGAACCTCCATGCTGTTTCCTATACTGGCTGTATCAATTTACATTCCCACTAAAAGTGTAAAAGGGCTTCCTTTTTCAATTCTCTTGATTCCTCTCTTTCATATCCCATATCTAGTTGAATAGCAAATCATATCACCTTCACAGTAAATCCAGAATCCCACCATTTCTCATCACCTCTAATGCTACCACCTTACTCCCTGTCACCATCTTGCATGTGTCATTATAATAGTGTCCTCAGCACATTCCTTCCTGCAGCCCTAATCTCTGTGGTTTATTCTCACTGGTGCAGCCAAATGATACTTTTAAACCATAAACCAGGGCCTCCTGGATGGCTCAGTCTGTTGAACGTGTGACTCCTGACCTGACCACAGGTCATGGTCCCAGTGTTGTGAAATGGAGCTCTGTGTAGGGCTTCCTCGCTGAGCATGGAGCGTGCTTAAGATCTCTCTCTCTCTCTCTCTCTCTCTCTCTCTCTCCCTCCTTCCCTCTGCCCCTCCCCCACTCACATTCTCCCTCTAAAATAAAATTTTAAAAAATAATAAATAAAAATATAAAACATAAACCAGATTATGACACATTATCTCCAAAAGTGTCAATGGCCTCCCTGTCACTGAGAGTGAAGGCTAAACCCTAACAATCCTACCAGGCCCTTTATGACCTACTTCCCCACCACTTCTCTGGCCTCCTCTATCACTGCTCTCTTCCGTGTCCATTCCTTGAACAGGCCAAGCCCACCCTCACCTCAGGGTCATTGCGTGTGCTGTCCCTTTTCCTGGAACACTCCTCCCCCTGCACATCCACAAAGCTCACTCCTTCACCTCCTTCGGGTCTTTGCTCCAATGTTATCTTTTAAAGTGAGTTCTTTCTCTATTTTGTTTTATGTACGTTAAATGCTAGTAGGCAAGATTCTGAGCTTTACATTATATTGCTTATCTTCTCCGTTTGCAGGTTTGCAAGGTTTGGTTCCTTTTTTTTTTTTTTTTGTCTTAAGTGAGATCTTTCTTGACTACATATGATAGCAATTCCCATCCTCCTTATCCTGCTTTATTTTTCTCCCTGTCATAATACATATTAACTGGTTCTCTGTTTCCTATTTGTTTTTCTATCTCCCTCTTCGCCATAGCGAAGACTTTCCCTATTCTCAGAACAGACACAAACTAGGAGCTTAAAAAATGTTTGTGGGATAAGTGAACAAGTAGATATTGTCCCCACTCCCAAAGAGCTCTAAGTTTAATAGGAAAAAGCAACCACCTGAACAGATGAATATGAATAACAATTGAACATGGACACATCCGTCTATAGCAAATATACGAGCAAGTACTATTGGAATATAGAAGACAGAGCAAAGAACTCAAGAAAGGGGAAGTGAGGAAGGAATGACAGAGATCAGGAAAGTAGACTTGGATCTCTAAAGATAAGTAGGAGTTTGTTTCTGGAAAAAGAGAAAGACACCAACTATGCAATGGATGAGTGAGCACAACAGCCTAGAATGCTAGAGTATTCATGCAAGAACACAACACAGGATATACAACGGGGGGGGGGGGGGGGGGGGGGTGGGAAGGTGACAGAAATGAGCCTGAAGCGGTGGTTTGGGGACAGAAATGGAAGGACTTCTGCCCTCCACACCTATCCCCACTCCCTTGGTTGATCTGGAGCAGACCTAGAATTTCTCACAGCCGTACCCTTCGTCTCCCTGCATCCAGCTTCCACCCCCATCTGACCGTCTCCTAAGTGCCATCACTCTTTATACCATCTCCTAAAGACCTGCCAGGGTTAAATTTCTAAAAGTCAGATCTCGTCACAACATTCCCCTGCTTAAACTAAAACTGTCACTATTTTTAAAAAAAATTTTTAAGGTTTATTTTTGAGACAGAGAGAGAGACAGACAGAGCGTAAGTGAGGGAAGGGCAAAGAGAGAGGGAGACACAGAATCCGAAGCGGGCTCCAGGCTCCGAGCTGTCAGCACAGAGCGCCAGGCGGGACTCGAACTCATGAACCGCGAGATCGTGACCTGAGCCGAGTTGAACGCTTAACCAGATGAGCCACCCAAGCGCCCCAACTTTCATTCTTCATTGGCTCTGGAACCAAGCTCAACTCCTTGGCTTGTATATAATGTTTCTTCTTTATAGGCTGTAAGCGAAGTGAAATTTTCCATTCTTTTCTGTTTCGTTTGTTTGTTTTGTTCTGTTTTCCTACCTCCCCAAGTTTTCCATTTGTATTAAAGTTTTCTTCACTTCATTTATCCAGAAATGCCATACTAGAATCTGAATTTACATCTGATACATATGCTAGTTGTCCTCACCTCAGGCCCCTGACCATGCTTCTGAGGAGATTCATGATACAAACCTAAGAGTAATTTCAAGTATAGAAAAAGTTTTGTTTTTGTTTTTTTATTTGCTTCCATTTTTTTGATAGTTCTGGTCTGGCCTCTTGCTGACAAATGAACCCCTTCAACAATGGTTCTCAAATTTCAGTGTGCATCAGATTCTTCTAGACGGCTTGTGAAAACACAGACTGCTGCACTCTGTCCCCAGAGATTCTAATTTGGTAGGTCTGGAGTGGGGCCCACGGATTGGCATTTCTGACAAATTCCAAGGCGATGTTGCTGCTGCTACCTGGGGGGCCGCAGTGTGAGAACCATCGCCCCGTAACAGTTGTAACCAGGCGATTCATTCTGAAATCATCTTCTCTGTTCATAGGAGGTGAATCCTGCCAAGAATGCCTTAAGTACGGGTTTTTCGGAAAATGACAGCTTCTGCTCCCTCAGAGCAGTTGCATAGACAGATAGAGAATGGTGGGTACCAGACCACTGGGACCCTGGGGGAACCGCTCAGCACCCTAAGCGAGCCACAGAGGTCTTCTCTATTTTCACCTTCCCCTGAAAGACCTAGAGAGAGATTCTTTCCTTAGTCACAGACAATTCTGCGCGAGGCTGGGCCTCCCAGTGGGCCCATGAATTGCGACACAACCCCTTACTCTATCAGCCTCTACACATGTCCCACCTGCCTCAGAGCTCACATCAGTCAAGGCTCACAAGAAATACTCATACCTGAAGGATCAAGTTCACACTGAACCCAAATACGCTTGGAGGGGTTCCATGCACTTGGAAAGTACTTCTGAAATGTGTTTCTTGCTCCCTGCCTATCCCAGATCTTTGATGGTGTCTATTTCAAAGAGACCGTAACCGCAGGTATATTATAATTTTTGACAGCAGATAATACTTTGTACAAAATCCTTCAGAGGTCAGAAAGGTTTTAATATCTTTTCATCCTCAAGAAACGAGGCTATGTTAAGCTGTGTGGCCTAAGGCTAAACACTGAGTCACTGCTGGGTGTGGAGATGAAAAACCCAAGAACACTTCAGCCACATGTTGCGGCTGAAACAGTACGGTGGCCAAGTCACTGTTCCCTCTCTTTTCTTGAAGAAATTACTAAAAGAGTTGAAGGAGATGAAAAGCTCATAAATAGAGAAAGCACGATATAAGACTGGAATTATTCTCCGAAGCCATCTAAACATGGAAATGTCTCAGAATTATTTCTGTTTCGGGTACAAAACTGAACACAAACGTCAATATTATTTGCTGGAAAAACAAGATACACGATGACATTGGTTTTAAAAAATAACAACGGTGGGCGCCTGGGTGGCGCAGTCGGTTAAGCGTCCGACTTCAGCCAGGTCACGATCTTGCGGTCTGTGAGTTCGAGCCCCGCGTCGGGCTCTGGGCTGATGGCTCAGAGCCTGGAGCCTGTTTCCGATTCTGTGTCTCCCTCTCTCTCTCTGCCCCTCCCCCGTTCATGCTCTGTCTCTCTCTGTCCCAAAAATAAATAAACGTCAAAAAAAAATTAAAAAAAAAATAAAATTAAAAAAAAAATAACAACGGAAACCTGGATCTAAAATGTCAGGGGCGCCTGGGTGGTTCCCTCGGTTAAGCTTCTGACTTCGAATCAGGTCATGATCTCATGGCTCGTGGGTGCAGCCCTGCATTGGTCTCTGTGCTGATAGCTGGGAGCTGTCGAGTGCTCAGGTGCTCAAGATACGCCCTTTACTTGTGAGCTCACTGTGGTAATTCTGAGATATGACTGCGGGTGGGGAATGTTTCCGATTTAGCCCTACTTGCACCATCTGGAAGTTTGTTGTTCTCTGTAGCCCCTAGTTCCACCCCTGGGGCAGTTCTGCTTGTGAGGTTATTCTCCTTGGCCACACCTGAAATGGGCTTTAGGGATTCTGCTTTCATCCTAAGCAGCTTTTTTTTTCTTTTTAACGTTTATTTATCTTTGAAAGAAAGAGAGAGAGAGAGAGAGAGAGGAGGAGGAGGAGGAGGAGAGGCAGAAAGAGAGGGAGTCGCAGAATCGGAAACAGGCTCCAGGCTCTGAGCTGTCAGCACAGAGCCCGACGCGGGGCTCGAACTCAAGAGATCATGAGCTGAGCTGAAGTCAGACGCTTAACCCGCTGAACCACCCAGACGTCCCTGACTAACCAGCTTTTCTGGTCTACTGTCTACATCCATAGATGTTGGGCGTCCAAGGGGGTCATCTTTAGCCTTCAAACCATTACAGTCTATTCTAGTTTAGGCAGATGGTCCTGTTGACAGTACAACGTTCTCGAAAACCGCGCTTACCTCTTCAGCTCCTGCCAGTTACAAGCACCAATAGCCAGCCTGCTGTATTTCTTGGCCTTCCCCCACCTCTGCTTCTCCCCTCTGCCCCCACCACACCCCCCCAATCCCCCACATCCTTTGCTTCTCTTTCTCTCTTCACCACCCCCTCCCAAGTGGATTGCAAGTTCTTCTGCTCAGTTGAAAGGAATTACTGAGCCCTGCCATGGCTGTGACCTTGGCGCCTGAAGCCACTCAGGTTTTAACAATGAGTGGGATGGCTATACCCTTAATTTGATGCTGGTCTCAAGACTAAGTTGTTGTTGTTGTTGTTGTTGTTGTTTTAATTTAAATTTTTTGAGTTTATTTATTTTGAGAGAGAGAGAGAGAGAGAGAGAGTAGGATGGGGGCAGAGAGAGAGAGAGAGAGAGAGAGAGAATTCCAAGAAGGCTCCGTGCCCAGCACAGAGCCTGACATGGGGCTCCATCTGACAACTACAAGATTGCAACCTGAGCCAATATCAAGAGTTGGACGCTCAACTGACTGAGCCATCCAGGTACCCTCCAAGACTAAGTTCTAATCAGTCACTCTTAGTTCTAATCTTTGTCACTCAAGTTCTAATCTTTGTCACTCAAGTTCTAATCTTAGAACACTCTAAGTTCTAATCTTTGTCACTCAAAGGTCTTCCCAGTTTTATATTGTACTGATTGGATTCAGCGGTCATTGCCTCTTCCAATCCTATAAGCACCCAATTTTCAAATTCATTTTTATTCCTCTTATTCTTGCTTGCTACCTGGCCAGTTCTCTTCTGTGCTTATTTCTTTCTTAGAGTACTGAGCCACCCGAGAGCAGTCAACACACACTCCTGTTTCTGCACCCCTCAATTCCAAAGTGTGGATTCTCCCCACAACGCCAAGAGACCCTCTGACACCAGTGGGGTGTCCTACAATTAAACACAATTCCGATCCTATCTACATAGATAACATGAGATTCCCACGGGCTCAGTCCCACAAGGCTGCCCCCACCTCAGCTGCCAAATGACAGGACCCTGTTGTCACCTGTGCTTCTGACTGCCTATACATCAGAGGTTCCCAAGACCCTCTCCTTGGGTTTGACTGATTCGCTAGAGTGGCTCCCAGAACTTAGAAAGCAGCTCCAACGGCCAGATGAAGAGATATATAGGGCGAATTTCTGAACAAAGGAGCGTCTGTCCCTGTGGCATTTGGGGGCCTGTCATGGTGGTACGTGGAAGGGTTCTGCTTCACAACCTGGAAGCATCCGACCACGGTCCTCTAGATTTTTATGGAGGCTTTGTTACAAAGGCATGATTGATTAAATCATTGGCCGTCGCTGAATGATTCAACCTCCAGACCCTCTCTGGAACTCAGGGGGTGGAAATGAGAGTCCCAAGCTTCTATTCCAGTCAGTTCCCCTGGCAACGAGCCCCATCCTTAAGTGCAGGCTATGTTGCCTCATTAACATAATAAAAGATACCTTTATTGCTCTCATCTCCAAAAATTCCAAGGAGTTGAGGAGCTCTGTGCAGGGGATGAAAATCAAATATATATTTCTTATGAATCACAATATCACATTTCCTACCATTGTTTTTCAACTTCTTTCTCTGTTGCAGGGAGTATGGCCAGAGTTACACAAGATGAGTCCGCAAACAAAATGCAGTTAGGCGAAGGTCCTCAGATGTGAGTTGGAATGAGGCCCCGACTCCAGAATGAAGCTTCTTTTTATTAGGATAACTGCTGAAGACTACATGCATAAAGTCAGCTAAGCAAGTGTGTTAATCAATCTAATGGTTTAGCTTTTCAAGGTTGAATTTCAAGCTAATTGGTTTCTAGAACACTAGGAAGGGTCAGGTGTGAAGGATGCTCTGGCCCTGGACAATGTTAACGGCTCTAGGTGTTCCTTACAAGCTGCAGCCTCATTCAGCTGTGTAAACATGTCCCAAGGCCTTGCACCTTCTCCAGCTCTTCCCTTTTGAAGTCTCTTCCTTTGATGCTTCTCTTCTGCATCTCCCACATTTCTCTAGAGTCTAAAGCAAGAGACAGCAAACTTCCTGTAAAGGTTGAGGTAGTAAATACCTTTGCAGGCCATACAGTCCTGCCACAATGTGCGAAGTTAGGGAGATGATTCATTTTCAAAAGTACCGAATAAAAGCTGTGCTGTCTGGTTAAGAGTAAGGTTACAACCTACTGGAAATATGTACAAACCGCCCCCCCCCCCCCACAATGGAGTCCCAAACCTTTAGACACTTCACTTCCTGGTTCTTCTTCCCCTTTCCATTTCGCGGGTGTATTTTCTCAGGCTTTGCAATGAGCATGTGCCAAAGAACAAAGAGAAGAGGGACCAAAAGTCTCTGAGTCACACCAGGGATGTACATTTGTTCCAATCAGACTACTTTTTGCCTTACATGGACATAGGGGATTTCCAGGTCAGGCTGCAACCTCTGTAGTACTCAGCCAATGAGGAACCAGGGGAGGGGCTTGCCTCTGTAGTACTCAGCCAATGAGGAACCAGGGGAGGGACTTATATGCTAGGAGATAAACTGTCTGCTGTAACTGCCCCAAGTGCGTCTGTCTGTCAGACACCAGCCCTTGCAAGAATGTTGATTAAAGCCTCACTTCACTGTGCTCCGAGTCTCCGACCCTCCTTGATTGGGTTGGTGGGCTTACTCCTCACACATAACTACTCAGCTCCACGGCTATAGCTCGAAAGCAGCCATCGACAGTAATTAAATGAATGAGTATTGATGTGGGAAACAAAAGCAGAAAGAAATGTAGATAAAATTAAATTTCCTTATAACCTGCAGCTCATCGACAAATATTCCTCCAGGAACTCTTAACCGTCTTAATGTTAACGCTTTTCTAGAGGAAAAAACAAATTTAGCTTGACACTAGCTAGGCCTCCAGGATCCTGTGAGTCTTCCTTAGCGTATGAAAATCCTTTTGGAAACTTCCCCTTGACTTTACCTCCCCCCAATTCCCAAGTATAAAATCAGTCACTCCTCACAATCCTGGGGCAACTCTACCCATAGGTCCTGTCCCTGTGCTTTAATAAAACCACCTTTTTGCATCAAAGACATCTCAAGAATTTTTTCTTGCCTGTTGGCTCCGAATCCCAACACTTCAAACCTTATCAAGTATGGCTATGGTTCAAAAAACTGTACTTATGGGCACTGAAATTTGAATCGCATACAATTTGCACATATCATGAAACGGCATTTTTCTTTTGACTTTTTCAATCATATGAAAATGTAAAAACTATTCTTGACTTGCAGGCTGTATAAAAACAGAGTGGACCCAACTCTAGCCTGTGGGTCATAGTTTGCGGACCTTTCTTTAGAGTAGAAGTTAGGTCATCATTGGCATTCCACATTATCACAGGTTACCATTTAACCATAAGTCTCACCTCTGTCTAACTTGGACCATTAAACACTTTTCTAGGTTTTTGGCATGGCAGCCTCACACTTCAAGGTATCGGTTTATCACTCAAGATGGCAGATTTTGCCGCCATTCAAACAGCCCCAAGTCAGCCCCACACCTGACTTCCAAGAAGAAAATTGCAATCCTATCACCATTGATACAACAGTTTCCCAGGAAGTCCAAGAACTGGTACATGTTTGAACAGCCCTGATCACCTGGACACAGGGGTAAGTTACAGAATACTTCTGAAAACTTTCACCGATAAAACCAAAAAACAATATACACAACTTTCTAAATGCCAGAGAAGAGACAAGCAGAGACAGCATTGTCCACATAGTAAGGAAAAACATGGAAATATTAAAAAATGGAAGCCATAAACACAATGATGGAAATAAAGTCCAACTTTATCACTTGAAAATAAATGTAAATAGGTTAAACTCTCAAGCTGGTTGAATAAGACAAGGTCTAACTGCCAAAGATAAAACAAATGACACAAAAGGTTAGACCAAGGGACAAAATACCATGTCCTACAGACCAAGTCCAGCCCAGTCCACTCTCTACTTTTTTTTTTTTCAACGTTTATTTATTTTTTGGGGGACAGAGAGAGACAGAGCATGAACGGGGTAGGGGCAGAGAGAGAGAGGGAGACACAGAATCGGAAACAGGCTCCAGGCTCTGAGCCATCAGCCCAGAGCCCGACGCGGGGCTCGAACTCACGGACCCCGAGATAGTGACCTGGCTGAAGTCGGACGCCTAACTGACTGCGCCACCCAGGCGCCCCACACTCTCTACTTTTATAAATAAGGTTTTATTGGAACACAGCCATGCCCATCTGTTTACATACCTCCCATGGCTGTTTTCTGTAGAGTAGTCACAACAGAGACCATCTGGCCCACAGAGCCTAAAATATTTATCTGCCTCTTTACAAAAAAAAAAAAAGTTTACTGACCCCTATATTAGGCAATGAAGGATAGACTAAGATATGAAATACAAATAAAAATACATCATTTATTCTAATATTATTAATAAAGTGAAATGAAATGTCATCTTCACCAAGTACACAGAAAATCTCTGAGTGTTAATGAAGAGGAAAATGAGCTCAGAGTAGAACAACTCACATTTTTTTTTTCTATTTCTTTTTAAGCTACATAATAATCTCCTAAAATAGAGACTTATTTAATTTCCAACATCATAATTCTTCCTTTGTAATCAATGAAGTTTAAATAATAGTGTTTCTTTCTATTTAAACCAATTCTTCAATATCTAATTTACCTCTTTACTCAAAGGGTTTGAGTAAACCCACAACAAAAGACTGTGGGCACAGTGTTTGATAATGCTGAAATGAATTTTGGTGAAACAAATGAAAACTTTTAGGAAATTATGTACAATCTGCATCTACAACACACATAGGACTTTAACAACTGCATTAAACCAAATTGCTTTACATAAAATGTTTTTTTAATTAGGTAAATGCAATATTTCTCTACCTTTACACTTTTCCTATACTGGGTTAAGCTTTTTATTTTTTTCATTTATTTATTTTTAAAGATTTTATTTTTAAGTAATCTCTACACCCAACGTGGGGCTCAAATTCACAGCCCCAAGATCAAGAGTCACATGCTCCACTGACAGAGCTAGGTAGGCGCCCCTGGATTAAACTTTTCAAACCACAATCTGGAAACATCATTGCTCACTTATTTGGAATATATGCTCCTCTCTTTTAATGGCTTGGAGAGCTCTGTCCTAGTGTGAAGGGAATTCTCCCCTGGAACCAAGTGAGCTTACATGCTCTTAAAGAAACCGGTTCCTTTAACACTTCTGAGTCATAAAAACAAAGAGCCCGCATACCCATTACATATATTTTAATCCACTGCTTAGTTTTGGAACATCTATGACAGTGTATACATCCATGAGTTCCTCGGGTAATTAATATCATGAAATAGTATCTATCCTGCTCCAACACTCTTGGACAATTTGTTCATTTGGAACAAGCAGGACTGTGCCACATCCCCACTCTCCCTCCTATTTATTCATCTCACAAATATTTACTGAGTGTCCACTGTATGTATTAGCCAGGGTTCTCTAGAGAAACAAAACAATGAGGAGATAGATGATAGATAGATAGATAGATAGATAGATAGATAAACAGATACATATAGATAGATCTCTATCTATATATAAAGAGAGAGACAGAGACAGACAGGAAGAGAGGGAGAGAAAGAAAATTATTGTAAAGAATTGGCTCACATGATTATGGAGGCTGGCAAGTCTGAAATTTGCAGGCAGCCTGGAGACCCAAGAAAGAGATAATGTTGTAGTCTTGAAGCTAAAGTCTATCTACAGGCAGAATTCATTCCTTGGGAGAGCTCAGTCTTTTCTCTTAAGGCCTTCAACTGGTTGGATGAGGTCCACCGATAGAATGAAGAACAATCTCCTTACTCAAAGTCTCCTGATTTAAATACTCATCATATCTCAAATAAAACTTTCACAGCAAGATCCAGACTGGTGTTTGACCATGGGCACCACAGCCTACCCAAACTGATGCATAAAATTAACTATCACACCCACTGTGTGCCAGGCACTGAGGACTCAGAATTGGACAAGGCTGACAGACCCATGACCTTGAGTGGCATAAAAATACAGATTCACAGAGCAAAGCTGAA
The DNA here is from genome assembly GCF_022837055.1 of Prionailurus viverrinus. Taxonomy (NCBI): domain Eukaryota; kingdom Metazoa; phylum Chordata; class Mammalia; order Carnivora; family Felidae; genus Prionailurus; species Prionailurus viverrinus. Next base: position 57,136,360 of record NC_062577.1, on the reverse strand, counting down.
TTAATACAAAATATGTAGAGAACAAACATATAGGCGGCCGTGTAATGTGGAGAGAGCTGGAGGATTTGGGAGATCCAGTAAGGCAAACTTGACCTCGTGGTCACTGACGTAGGAGGAGTGTGCTGAGAGTTGGCTCTTCACCCAGTGCACACACATATGGGAAAGCACCTATGGGGAAAACGCTCAACAGAATAGCCATTGTGTCATTTCCCCCTGTCCTGACGATGTCTCCATGTTTCTTCCATCTTTTCACAGGACTCACTGAGAAAAGAGACTAAAATGCAGCCCTTTGGGAAAGCGCCATTCAACTTAGCTACCAAGACTTGGCCAGCATTTCTTCTGGTGACAGACCCAGTGAATTCCCACCATTGCCATGGTTTGCACGTTGTCTGTTTTGTTTCACTGGAGTCAGATCTGTGACTTTGCATGACCTCCAGTCCCTTTTACAAAGCATACTAGCCTCCTACAACCTGAACGTGATCTTTGTAATTGCATACTCTCATCAAGCCTTTCCCGGGTGTATCATAATCCATTTATGATCCAGAAGGAGATATAAGTGCCACGTTAACCAATAGTTGAGCAACAGTTAGAGAATTACTCAAGAATCAAGAGTAACTTGCTACCGTGAGTTTTGAGAGAGAAAAACAGTTTGTCAGAATAATCTGATCCCGTCAAGACCCTGCAAGTCCCACGGCTGAGAGGAGGTGATTCCACTGGTTAGGCTCAGCTACTTTAAACCCCGGGGCACTGCAATCTGGGGATTTTCTTTGTGTCTTGTGCTGCTCCCCTGTGGCCCTGTATCTTGTCTTTCCTCTAATTGTTAAGCTCCTGAGTTCTCAACTTTATTTCATAAGGACTGCACCTATGGTTCCTCTAGTCCCTCACCCTGGTAACTTTCTTCTGATTTCCTAAAAGCTTCTTCTGTTTCAACTTTTCATTCACCAGGGACTGTATACAACTCTTACACACAGTAATTCAACACAAAGAACCCAAGCTCCTGCTCTTGACAAATATCTTTTAGGGACGAAACACTGATCCTTGTACGGAAAGGGAAGAAACATATATTTTGTATTGATTTTTATTTTTATTTATTTATTTATGTGTATAATGTTTATTTATTTCTGAGAGAGACAAAGACGGTGCAAGTGGGAGAGGGGCAGAGAGGGAGGGAGACACAGAATCTGAAGCAGGCTCCAGGCTCCGAGCTGTCAGCACAGAGCCTGACACGGGGCTCGAACTCACCGTGAGATCATGACCTGAGTTGAAGTCAGACGCTTAACCGACTGAGTCACCCAGGTGCCCCTTGGACTGATTTTTAAACAGAATATCGATTCTGTCCCCTAAAATATGTTGGTAGGCAAATTCTACTTAAGTCATGAAATTATTTTACGCCCTTAATTCTGAAAACCTTTTCCTCCTCATATTACCATTATCTTAAAAATATTTCATTAATATGATGCCTTGGCACCTTTGTAAATTTAAGCATTGCACATTATTATCCAAGTAATAAAGCAGTGGGAAAGTCAGCAGGAGGACAATTCTTTATGAGTCCCTGAAGAGACTCACATCACACTCCGGGTGATACTGGTATAGGGCTTACAGCTGCAAGACTCAATATACAGAGGTGCTTTAAAATGTTATTAAGAGTTAAATGCAATGGATCTTGCAGGCAGTATGCTAAGTGAAACAAGTCAGACAGAGAAAGTCAAAGACCATATGATCTCACTCATGTGAGATCTCAAAACAAACAAAAAGGAAAAACAAAAAAGGAACTCATAGATCCAGAGAACAGATCGGTGGTTGTCAGATGGGTAAAGGGGATTGAAAGGTACACACTTCCAGTTACAAAATAAAATAAATAAGTCCTGGGGATGTAATGTACAGCATGGGGACTGTAGTTAACAATACTGAATTGTATATTTGAAAGTTGCAAGAGAGTAAATCTTAAAAGTTTTCATCACAAGAAAAAACATTCTGTAACTATATGAGGTGATGGACTGAATTACTGTGGTGACCATTTCACCATATATGCAAATATCAAATCATTCTTTTGAACACCTGAGACTGAAATAGTGTTGTAAGTCAATTATGCCTCGATTAAAAAAAAGTTATGGGATGCCTGGGTGGCCCAGTCGGCTAAGCATCTGACTTTGGCTCAGGTCATGATCTCACAGCTCTAAAGTTCGAGCCCTGTGTCAGGCTCTGGTCTGACAGCTCAGAGCCTGGAGCCTGCTTCAGATTCCGTCTCCCTGTCTCTCTGCCCCTGCCCCGCTTGTGTGTCTGCATTCTCTCTCTCTCTGTCCCTCTCAAAAATAAATGAATAAACATTTTTTTAAAAAGTTGTATCTGAAAATCTGAGGTTGGGGCACCTGGGTGGCTCAGTCGGTTAAGCAACTGACTCTTGATTTCAGCTCAGGTCATAATCTCACAGTCATGAAAGTAAGCTCCACACTGAGCATGGAGACTGCTGGGGATTCTCTCTCTTCCTCTTCTGCTGCTCCTCCACCCCCCCCCTTAAAATAAATACACATTAAAAAAAAGAAAAAAGAAAAAAACCCTAAAGTTCCAATGCTAGTTCCATCCAAGGACCCTTCTAGTGGAAGATCTCTTTGGTGGATAGTCCGGTACATTTTTCCTTGGCAAGATAAATAGCACTTATTTCTACTTCTTGTTTTGCTTTTTAATGTTTATTTATTTATTTTGAGAGAGAGAGAGGCAAAGAGAGAGAGGAAGAGAGAATTCTGAGCAGGCTCCATGCTGTCAGCAAGGAGCCTGACATGGGGATGAAACTCACAAAGATGAGATCATGACCTTAGCCGAAATCAGCAGTCATTTAACTGACTAAGCCACCCAGGTGCCCCACTTCTAAATTATTTCTAAATTAAGAAGATAGAAATTGAAATACTGTTGGACCAGAAGCACTGGGAGCATTGGATTTTATGATTATCTCCTCCATAATGCAATTCTTCAAACACTGGCATTATAACTTCTGGGTTTTTTTTTTCTTTCTTTCTCGAACTTTTATTTTGTTAATTTGTTATTGCATCCCTTTGGTACTTAGCAGATTGCTTCCCCTTATGATTGTTTAATATATATATTTGTTTAATTCAAATTTCATACAGATATGAAATTAAGGGCAGAGAAATCAGGCACTAAGGACAATGAAATGGGAGAACAATACAAAATCAGGCAAGACCCTTAGTAAAAACTGCCCTGGAATCAATAGATACTACATTCACCTCCCCCAGTTGTTACATTCTCATTGAACTTTTTATGCATAGTGGAATTTTCTAACTACTTACTAAAACACAGGCTACTATTTACTAAGAAGGTTCTATGTCCCAGGCACTGCACCAGAGAGATGCCCTGTACTCATAAGCATCAATAATGGGAATAACCGATGAAGATCCAGTTGCCTGGAAAGGGAATGAAATAGTACAACTTTTTTTTTTTTATTTATGATAGTAAAACTGAAAAAAAAAAATCTAAAATGTGCAACAATAAATTATAGAGTGGAAATGTCTGCAGCCATTAAAATTCATTAATTCATTTAACAAATTTTTCCTGAGAGCCTCCATGCACATGGAAATGTGTTCATAAAATTGTTAGGCTCGAAAGAAGTTTATATTCTGTAAATGGTATATGTAAATTTAGATATATACATATATTCTTATCTTTAGTAGATTTCTGCAGGAGTAAGAGTAAAGTGTCGTGATATTGACATTGTTTTCAAAAGATACAGCCAAAAGTATGCGTGTGTATGTGTGTAAGAGAAAGAAAATGAAAGGGACAAAACATGAATAACTAATGAAACTAGGTAAAAGGTATAAAGGTGTTTATTACACTAGTTGTTCAGTTCTTTTGTAAGCTTGAGAATCAAAAAAAAAATTAGAGGGGCGCCTGGGTGGCGCAGTCGGTTAAGCGTCCGACTTCAGCCAGGTCACGATCTCGCGGTCCGTGAGTTCGAGCCCCGCGTCGGGCTCTGGGCTGACGGCTCGGAGCCTGGAGCCTGTTTCCGATTCTGTGTCTCCCTCTCTCTCTGCCCCTCCCCCGTTCATGCTCTGTCTCTCTCTGTCCCAAAAATAAATAAACGTTGAAAAAAAAATTTTTTTTTTTAAAAATTAGGAAAAAACATATTCTCTACAATGATTTACCTATGTGCCACAGCTGGGCCACCAATTTGGGTTTAACTTTTATTAATCAAACCCAAAAGGGAAATGCAGATAAGCAAACCATAGGGCTTATGAAATAAAAACAGACCAACTGGTAAGGAGAACAAAAATTATACTCAGTATTAAGATGAGGCAGGAGTTTTCCTGGGGGTTCCTATCAATGAGGACACTGTGTTATAATAACAATATCCTTCATGGCGTCTTTAGCCTCATTGCAACAGGATCTCAATTGATCTGGTTCCTCTTCTTTTTGCTAATGAAATTTCCTCCTGTGATATGTTTTAGAATAATCGGCCTACTGTCTTTTGAGAAATCTTGGCTAAATATTGTTTCTCTCAACAGTAATTTTTCTAAATATTGAGAATGTGGTCTCTGAAAGTTACTCTGGAGTCGAGTAATTTTTAAGAAGGTCATTTTGATCACAATTATAGAATGGGAGTCACACTGTTTTCTGGAACTGAGAGTCCGAAATGGGGCAGCTGTCGTTAAAGTAGGTCATCTCTCCAACCTAAGATACAAGCCCAAAGAGAGCTTGAGGCCAACATTCTTCGCCATACATGGTTTTGAATCTGCTCCACACAGGCAAATGGTTGAGAAATTTCAACCATCTCAAATGATTGAGAAAAAGAGCTGATTGCTCTACTCCATCCAGAATGATTTTAATCCGGAAAAAAAAAATTTATAGAAGTTTCTAAGGACCATTCATCTTTAAAATTTTCTGTTTAATCCTTTCAGGTAAACTTTGAAATATATTCCAATACAAATGAGCTAATTTATTATTAGAGATTATAATTTATATGACAGGTAAAAGTTGAGAAACATTTACCAAAAATAAGAAATTTAGATTTAGATTAGAATAGCTAAATTTACCATTTTTTTTCTAGCAACAACCAACTATCAGGGTCATTTGTCTATTTAGTCCCCTCAAATATCAGAACTTTGGGAAAAATATTACCTATTTTTTAAATAAGATATAAGATTAGGTTGGGAGAGAAGATATGGGGAGGGTGGGGGAGAAGAGTGAAATGTTCAGTTATTCCAGATTAAAAATCCAATTTTACATGTTTTTTTTTTATTTTTTTTAACGTTTATTTATTTTTGAGACAGGGAGAGACAACATGAACGAGGGAGGGTCAGAGAGAGAGGGAGGGTCAGAGAGAGAGGCAGACACAGAATCTGAAACAGGCTCCAGGCTCTGAGCTGTCAGCACAGAGCCTGACGCGGGGCTCGAACTCATGGACCGCGAGATCCTGACCTGAGCTGAAGTCGGATGCTTAACTGACTGAGCCACCCAGGCGCCCCCAATTTTACATGTTTTTAAAAATCTATAGCTTTACCATGATGCAAGAGTGAGAACTCTGATCTTTTACTTAAACATACAAAGGGCCAATTGTTTGGAACTGGACAAAGTTCATCTTTTTCCTTCTTTGGTAAAATCCACTGAAAGTAGCAGCTCCAAGTGATCAGAACAATTTTTTTAAGTTTATTTATTTATTTTGAGACACAGAGACCATGAGTGGGGTAGGGGCAGAGAAAGAGAGAGAGAGAGAATTCTAAGCATGTTCCACACTGTCAGCACGGAAACCAATGCAGGGCTTGAGCTCACGAACCGTGAAGTCGTGTCGTGAGTCCAAATCAAGAGTCGGACACTTAACCAACCAGGTGCCCCAGAACTATTTCAGAGCTAACTGAAGTTTCATGATAATAGACATAGATATTTTTAAGAAAGTAGAGGCAGACATAACAATCTCAAGGGAAAACTTACATCTTATCTCCTGCTCTGTGAGGAAGCCTCCATTTCAGAAACACCTCCATATCTGGGAGTGTCGTTCTCTGGAGCCCAGCCTTTCTTCATCATGGAAAATTGAAGTCCCTCTCTTCTTTCGATGATTATCAGGTCCTACAAGTGTGAGACAACCATTTGGGTAAATGTACCTGCTCTGCAGACCTAAACTCTCCTTTGGTGGGGTCATCCCATTACAAAGCCCAGATACAGCTGCCCATCGGAGCCCCATTCTACCATCAACTTTATTAGCAATGCAATTGTGTTTCAGTTACTTATACCTGACTCTTGTGTCTTGATCTTGAATTATTTCTGAGTTCAGTAGAGATAGAAGGGCTGTGAGCAATTATCACTGCAAAACAAAAGCACAATTGTGAGAAATTTTGGAAGTGGAAGGACAGGAATGGAATGAAAGGCTGTAAACACATGTGAAATCAGGACAACTGTTAAGAGGCAGAAGAAATGAGAATCTATTGGTGAAAAAAAAAAATCCCAAATAAAAAAGTATAAGAATATTAAGTGAGATCCTACAACCTCTCCCTGGCTTCTACCCCCTCATCCACAGCACCTTGAAAGTCTCAGGAAGAATGAACAAAAATGGCAGACTCTTCACTATGAAATGGGAATCTAGAGACTCTTGATGTGGGAACATCACATCCTAATTTTATTTCTCTAGGAATTCTACCAGTATCCCATCCTTGGTAACAGGAGAGATACAGTTTACCAACTAAATTCCATGTAAGATCTCAACTGCCCTTAAGGACTCCTAGGTGAAAAAAGTCAGATTCTGGTCATTCTTCCTAAACGTTCCATTTATTAAGCCCAGGCGTCCATGAAACTATGTCTTTCCTGTTTGCTAGAATATTGCTAGAATTTGCTAGAATTCTGTAAGTCCAAGACAAGACCACAAGATTTATATCACTGAGTCTCAACCTCGTCAAGACAGTGGCACCCACAATCTCAAAATAATGGCAGGATGTGAAGATGAGACAGAATTTCGTGATCAGTTCCTCAGGAAGCATGACAAGGCTATTTGCACCATGCCAGGCCACAGTACAAATATCTTACCAGTTAGGACCCTAACCGGTAAGCCCATTTAGGGACAAGACTGTCACCTGTATCCTAGTGTCCTAAGAATAGCTGTGGCGATGGCTGTTCTTTGTCTCTTTCTTCCAACCTAAGTACATTTATTTTCGCACTACTATTTCCAACAGAGCCCCCTTTTGCTTCTTCTTCAACTTTCTAGTAAAAGCTCTTCCGCTTTTCCTTTCCATTCACTTCTGTTCATTTTAGTCTGAGCAAAAATTCCAGAGTTAGATTGATTCCTTATCCCACCCAACCAGCCCATACACACAGTCGGCTAACTCATGACTTAGGAAATGGGTCAGGAATCACTTCAGAATAGCAGAACTTTTGGGGAGGGGGGAGGGGGAAGGGGCAGGGTTGACTTTGGTATAGTTAACTTCATACAGGAAAATTCAGCAGAGACAGCAGCCTAAGCCCTAGTCATTTCCATCTTGCGTATATAATACTATATATTACACTTATATAAGCTTATTCAACATACATTCATTTATCAATGAGTATTTTTCAGAAGTCACACTTCTACAAATCTGTGATGAGAAGTTCACATCATTCTAAACAGCTTTTCTGAACTCCGTATAGAACAGATAAATAAAACTGCCAAATATTTTAAAAACTCAAACTTTACGACGGCTGTCCAAGATTTGCCTCTTTCTCAATAAATATTAATGAGGTTCATTTACCTATCAAAATGTGTCTTCATGGGCTCAAGATGATTTCAGTTTAAAGCAACATCATAACTTTGTTAAAAGGTAAAAAGTCAGGGGGCGCTTGGGTGGCTCAGTTGGTCAACCAGCTGACTCTGGATTTCAGCTCAGGTCATGATTTCACGGTTTGTGAGTTCTAGCCGCTGGTTGGGCTTTCCGCTCTCTGCTCATGTTCTCTTTCTCTCTTAAAATAAATAAATAAACTTTAAAAAAAAAAAGGTAAAAAGTCAGAAAGATGTGATGGTATTACACATTGAGTACGTCTGAGGAAATTTTTTATTGAACTGGTTAATTGTCTCAACATTTTACACAGTCACTTGACAGGTTCTCTTGTTCACCAGTGACTACCCCTACTCAAGCAGTAGCCGAATCTAAGTATATCTAAAACGGTTCATCTATTTAAGAGTCTCTCTTGGAAATTTCTGGAGATTGGGGCATTCCTCTATTTTCACGTTAGTGCACATTCGCCACAACTCTCTGGAAGTTCCGTGTTGTTTATTTCTACACCAGAAGTAGTATAGTTTAGTGATGAAATTATGAAGTGGGGTTCGTGAGCAGACGACTAAGAAAGAATTCTTGAGACGTTTTCGGTGCAAAAAGGTGACTTTTTTATAGCACAGGGACAGGACCTGTGGGCAGAAAGAGCTGCACTAGAGTTGTGAGGAGTGACTGATTATATACTTTTTAACTAGTAGGGGTTAGGGATAGAGTATGTCTCTTAGGAATTTGGAAGCAAGGCTTTCAGGACCTTGAGGGGCTAGCTGCTGTTAAGATAAGGTTACTTTTGGGGCGCCTGGGCGACTCAGTCAGTGAAGTGTCCGGCTCTTGGTTTCGGCTCAGGTCATGATCTCATGCTTTCATGAGTTTGGTGAGTTCGATCCTGGAATTGGGTTCCGTGCTGACAGGGCGGAGTCTGCTGGAGATTCTCTGTCTCCCTCTCTCTCTGCCCCTCCCCGACTTGTGCTCTCTCTCTCTCAAAAATAAGTTGAAAAAAAAATTGAAAAAAAAGACAAAGTTATCTTTAGTTTTTAATAAAACAAAAACATTAAGGCAGTAAGGCAGCCATGAGTTCCTTGAAGAAGGTCACACTCTACAGGTTTCAGTTGTCTGTCAGTGGGCTGCAAGCTGTAAGGAGATTTCATAGAAGCTACCTTTCTCTAGTCTTTGTTTCCCTCATCATTTGGTTTCTAAGAAGTTGTGTTCTGGCACCAAAGAGCTTGAGTTCAAATCCCACCCCTGCCGTTTTTCAGCTCTGTGGCCTTAGCCGCGTTGATCTACAATCTCTATGTTCAGTTTCCTCATCTGTACAGTGAAGGTGATGATATCTCCGTTTAAATAAGTTAATACGTTGAAGATGTTTGAAATAGTACCTGCCATATCATGAGCAATCAAAAGAGTAGCTATGTTGGGGCGCCTGGGTGGCGCAGTCGGTTAAGCGTCCAACTTCAGCTCAGGTCATGATCTCTCGGTCCGTGGGTTTGAGCCCCGCGTCGGGCTCTGGGCTGATGGCTCAGAGCCTGGAGCCTGTTTCCGATTCTGTGTCTCCCTCTCTCTCTGCCCCTCCCCTGTTCATGCTCTGTCTCTCTCTGTCCCAAAAAAAAAAAAAAAAAAAGTTGAAAAAAAAAAAGAGTAGCTATGTTACTAAGTGTTAGAAATCATTTCAACCGTACTTAAGTATACATGACCCATTTATGATCCCGAATAAATATTCTTTTTTTTAAGGTTTATGTGTTTTGAGAGAGAGAGAGAGCAGGAGAGGGGCAGAGGGAGAGAGTGGGAGAGAGAGAATCCCAAGCAGGCTCCTCACTATCAGCGCAGAGCCCAGTGCGGGGCTCAAACCCACAAACCGTGAGATCATGACCTGAGCCAAAATCGAGAGTCGGTGGCTTAACCAATTGAGCCACCCAGGCACCCCTGATTCAATATTCTTTAGTGTAAAAAAATTTCATATGAAATCAAGTTTTCGCTCTCAAGCTCTTCGGGAACATCCGAAAGCTAATCTGAAACTGCCCCCTGGTTACAGGGGGCAGGGAGAGACCTAAGAAACAGGCAGCCACACCAGGTTGCAGGTGGCAGTTTTAATAAGCAAGGGAATTGATGTATGAGGCTAATCCTGGATGACCTCCCCACATCCACCTGCTGAATCTTAAAAGCTCATATAGAGGCGTTAACCGGGTTTCGTTATGTATGCCAGCCTGATGCTCTCAATACTACATTGCCAACTCAAGGCTGTGTCCTTGGAGCAGCCTCTGGGAGCAGCCAAGGCAAGCAGAACCCACATCCCAAGGATGGGGAGGAGGTGAGGAGCCTCCGAGTGCCTGGGGTCAGCTCACAGATCAGATGGTCATCACAACCTCTCAATGACCTCTCCAACACAAAGGTAAACACCTTCAAAGTCAGCAAGTTCATTTGTGTTTCCAGTGAACATGATGTCAGAGTTCACTGAGAATGTCTACATTATTTCTTTTTCAAAGATAGAGTTATACCATACATACTGTTTTGTGACGTACCTGTAAGTTATTTCCGCAAGCCACCAATATTGGGCGTTTCTGCTGTTCCAAGTAATCTCCTGTTATTGTTCTGACATGGGCTCACCTCTTTCTCTTTGGGAGGTGTGAGCTCTGCTCAGAGCAAAAGCCCAGGGCTGGTCGATTTGCTCAGCTTCCAGTTAATTACCCAATTTGGGGTCCCCACTCATTGATTTCAGTTCTACTTTGTTACCTTTTGTCCTACTTCCAAGGTCTGATTCTTTGATCAGCCGAACCTGTAAAGTACACAGAAAACTACAAGTCTAATACTTCTTCTTACTTTTGCCCCACTTGCAGAGACTTCTCTGTAGATGCTTCACTTCTCAGGAGACCTCCTGGCTCCAGACACTCCCCAACTCCCGACCCCCACCCCCACCCCCACCCCCACTAATCCAAGTGCTCTATTTTCCGAGAATTGCTGTTTATGAATTTGTTAGAAAAAGAAGGCTGGGAGACTACCTTTGCTACCTCAAAGAGTTGTGGCTGGTGGACAGCTTGCAGCTCTCCCAGTCAGAACGGCTGATGGGGAGGAGCGATTGCATGAGAAGGAGCCAAATGTCATTTTAAAAAATGCCACCGGTGAAGGGGGTCAAAGTCCTGGGGATGTAACGTACAACACGGTGACTACAGTTAATAAGACGGTTGTAGGGGCGCCTGGGTGGCTCAGTGGGTTAAGCGTCCAACTCTTGATCTTGGCTTCGGTCATGATCTCTTGGTTCATGGGTTCGAGCCCTGCGTTGGGCTCTGTGTTGACAGCACGGAGCTTGCCTGGGATTCTCTATTTCTCTGCCCCTCCCCTACTTGCTCTCTCTCTCTTTCTGTCAAAAATAAATTTAAAATTTTTTTTTAAAAATCGTGTTGTGTATTTGAAAGTTGCTAAGAGAGTAAATCTTGGAAGTTCTCACCCCAGGAAGAAAAAGATTTGTAACTACATGCGGTGATGGATATTAACAAGGCTTATTGTGATCACTTCTCAACATATGCAAATATCAGATCATTACGGAATACACGTGAAAATAACATAATGTTGTGTGTCCATTCTACCTCAATTAGAAAAAGAAAAAAAGACACAGGCCACAGCACCACTGCTTTATACACACAACTTCCCCTAGTTTAAAGACATCGTGAAGAAAAGCTAATGCTTCTCACTCACAAATAAGAAGTATTTAAATGTAATTTTGAGAAAATAAATTCTATTGTGCCATGTGGTTGGTCATTAGTATCGCTTTTTTCTTCATAATTTCTTTCTTTTGTATAGTTTTTGATGACTTTATTCATCTAAAAAAAGTAATGCTCTCATATTTAAATAAGTTATAGCAAAACCCCATACAGTATTTGATATATCCTAAACAGCTTTCAGCTGCCGCATGTCAGATCCTCATGGAATAAAGTTTTCGTAACATCATTCTCAACTCTTCCTTCACATTCGATTCCCAAAAATGGAAGCGGTGGGAGGCACATCATCCCACGTTGTGGCTGAAAGACTCAGCCTCCAAAGTCAAACCGACTGGGATTCAAATCCCAGTGCTTCCTCTTACTGCTCTGTGATGTCGGGCAGGTTGCCTCACCCCACCAAGTCTCCGTGTCCTCCTCTGTGCCGTGTGAATGCCAGTCCCTACCCCACAGAGGACTCGTGTCAATGAAATGAATAAATCGTGTGTGGCCCACGTTCACACCGTGCCCTGGGCCAGACGCTTTTACGATTACTGTGCTTTTTCTGCTGCATTCTATCCTACCGAGGGCAGAAATGGAAGTGAGCTCATGATCTTTGACAAACGCCATGCACAAAGCAGAGACACCATGGCAACAGGAGGCCCCCACCCCTGCCCTCATGTAACATCCCTGAAAGTTTATCCAAGCCAAGCCTGAGAAATCCTCAGAGAAAATACTTTAAATGTCTTTAAAAGCTCCAAACTTGCACTTCTTAGAGGAGTGAACATGTAGTTTCCTGAAGCCAATCCTAATGCTATGGTTTCCTGGTGCTACGGTTTCCTAGCACCCTGAAGATGCCCATTAAAAATGTTCATTTGGGGGCGCCTGGGTGGCTCAGTTGGTTAAGCATCCGACCTTGATCTCGACTCAGGTCATGCTCTCACAGAGAGCTCAAGCTGGGGTCCTTGCTGACACCGCCCAGCCTGCTTGGGATTCTGTCTCTCCTCTCTCTCTCTCTCTCTCTCTCTGCCCCTCCCCCACTCTCACTCTCTCTCAAAATAAATACATAAACTTTTTTTTTAATGTTAATTTCCATGGTGTCGTTCTGTGAAAGTCAGAAAACAAAAATTTTTCGAACTGACTAGAAATAGAAGTGTTACTCTATGTGAGGATGTGGACCAAAGTGTGCAAACACCTTTTCCGTTCCGAAGGCACTTGGGCCTGGCAACAGTAGCACGTGAGTCGTGGGACCGATTATGGAATATTCTGCTGCCCTTGGTTCTCTAGACATCTTAGACACTATAGGATGAGGAGGTTACCCAAGGCATTCATTTGAAGATCCGGAGCTAGATGCAGACTCCAGAATCTGTGTATTCAGGATGAATAATCTTTCAGATTCCACTAGGAAGCCGCAAACAAATACACACAGTCAGAAGTATGCAGGAGCTCCTGGGTGGCTCAGTTGGTTAAGCATCCTACTTTCGTTTTCCGCTCAGGTCACGGTCCCACGGTTCGTGAGTTCGAGCCCCTCGTCGGGCTCTGTGCTGACAGCGTGGAGCCTGCTTGGGATTCTCTCCCCCCACCCCCGCCTTTCTCTCTTCCAAAATAAATAAATAGACACTTTAAAAAAGCATGCATTGCTGAGAATGAGTCCATTCTAAGGAGACCCCCTTATAATAAGTAGGTTCTTTCTCCTCAGACATCACCCAACAGGGAACTGTACCCAGTGGCTGCACATCAAACACTTCTGATAAAGTCTCTCCCCTTGGGCAGGCCCATGCCTGAGGAGAGTCAGTAAGAAGACATATTACAAGCTTAGTATTTTTGACATGTGGTTTCCCCTAAATCTTGGAAGGCGTTTATTTCAGAGTAAGGATACTTATAAATGTGAAACAATTTGAAGCATGAACTAATTACTCTATATAATGTCCTTTAGACTCCGGAAGCCTTAATATCCTTTCGTGTTTGAGGGGATGAAACAGATACATGCTTGCCCGGGCTCAGGCACCACAGTTAGGAGGAATTAAGAACCAGGAAAACCCCAAGTAGATCCTGTAGTTTGAATCACACAGCTGCACCACCACTGTTTCCAAAGGCTTGCAGGAAATCCTTAGAAAATCAGTAACTACAGGGCTGCGGGGGTGGGGGCACCAGCTACTTTGCCATGTGGCAGGTCCACGTTCACCCAAGGACGCCTTGAGGACAGGGACTCACAGGCTCCCAGCTTTCCCAGCTGATTGGAATTTAAGTGGATGGCTCATAGCTTAATACCCCAGCTGGAAAAAATTCAAAGCACGCATAGGTCCTTATATTCCCAGAAAATCTTTCCCTTAGCTGGCTTAGGCATTCTGTTTAATGAGCAAACAAAGCCAGTGGAAGCATGAACCCACTCTGAACCCCCAAGAAGTACTGTGCTAGCAGTGTTTTCCACTTTTGCAAGTTTGTTCCCCCATTTATTCATTCATGGGTGCAAACATTTCTTGAGCTCCAGGCACTGGCCTAGAAACTTGGGATAGAGCAGGAAACAGGAAGCCGAAGTCCCTGCCCTTGGACCTACATTCCTAGGGCGATACAGATATTAATAAGATAGATAAACATAATGCCAAGGAGGGAAAAGACCAGGAAGAAAAATAAAGCAAGAGAAAGGAGTAGAAAGTGCCCCGGGGTGGGGGTGGGGGGTGTGGAGTGGGGAGGTGGGGAGGGGCTCTTCAAATAGAATGATCAAGGAAGGGCCCTCAAGAGAGGACATTCCAGCAGGGACCTGAAGGAGGGGAAGGAGACAACTACTGTGAACAACTTAGTATCTAGTGTCTTCTTCTTCTTCTTCTTCTTCTTCTTCTTCTTCCCATTTTTAAAAACGTTTATTTATTTATTTTGAGAGAGAATGCAAGTGGGGGAGGGGCGAGGGGGGAGAGAAAGAATCCCAAGTGGGCTCTGTGATGTCAGATGATGACAGTGCTTATGGGTATGAAGAAAGAGTAGGGGAACCCACCGTTAGTGTAAAGGGGTGTTCTGAATGAAGTGCAGTAATTGGCTAGGACTGGCCCACATGACGTGATGTTCAGATGTACCCTCTACGTGTTTCCCAGCCTTCAGACTTTTGTTTTTAAGTTTATTTTATTTATTTTGAGAGAGACAGAGAGAGAGAGAGAGAGAGAGAGAGAGAGAGAGACAGTGAGTGCGGGAAGGACAGAGAGGGAGAGAATCTGAAATAGGCTCCACACTGACAGCTCAGAGCCTGATGTGGGGCTCGACCCCACAAACCGTGAAATCATGACCTGAGCTGAAATCAAGGCTCGGACACTTAACAGGGAAGAGGCAGAGAGAGGAGAGAGAGAGAATTCCAAGCAGGCTCTACACTGTCAGTACAGAGGCCAATGCAGGGCTCAAACTCATGAAATGAAACATGAGTCTGACGTGAGCTGAAACTAAGAGTCAGACGCTCAACCAACTGAGCCACCGAGGCTCCCCAAAGCCTCTCATTCTTCCGATGCATGTAAATACCCAAACAATTGTTCTGCAAAAATTAGACCATACCATACCTATTCCATTGTAAACTTCTATAATTTATTTCAGTAACCTGCCAATTCTGGAAATTTGTTTGTTTCGACATATTGGAATTTATAAAAATAATAATAATAATTGATCAAGAGGCACCTGGGTGGCTCAGTTGGTTAAGCAACCAACTTCGGCTCATGTCTTGATCTCGTGGTTCATGAGTTTGAGCCCTGCGTCGGGCTCTGTGCTGACAGCTCAGAGCCTGGAGCCTGCTTCGGATTCTGTGTCTCCCTCTCTCTCTTTGCCTTTCCCCCACTTGTGCTCATGCTCTTTCTCTCTCTCTCTCAAAAATAAATAAATAAACTTGAAAAAAATAATTGATCAAAAATTAATTATATATGAGATGGTAGAGGAGGAAGACTTTAGATAACTAAAAAGTCTAGGGATGCCTGGGTGGCTCAGTCCGTTAAGCATCCAACTCTTGATTGCAGCTCAGGTCATGATCTCACGATTTGTTAGATCAAGCCCCAAGTCGGGCTGCGCACTGACAGTGTGGAGCCTACTTCAGATTCTCTCCTCTCTCTCTGCCCTTCCTGCACTCTCTCTCTCTCTCTGTCTCTCTCAAAATAAATAAAATAAACTTAAAAGTCTGCAGGCTGAGAAACACGTTGAGGGTACATCCAAACATCATCATGTTGACCAGTCCTAGCCAATTACTGCACTTCATTCAGAACACCCCTTTACAGTAACTGGGTTCCCCTACTCTTTCTTCATACCCATAAGCACTGTCATCACCTCCCTGATCAGTTATTAGCTGGAGTCTCTATGAGCCAGTTTAACACACAAAAAGTGATTCAAGGTCTGCCATTCTCAACACTGGGAACCAAGAAAGAGCATATGAGCAGGACACATCATCTGGCTCCCCTCCTTAAACAGACCAATCCCTTACTGGAAACAAAATACATGTGGAATCTTCCTAACCCCACTGCATTCTACCTCTACTCTCTGCCTTCCTGTGGATATAGCCGATGTCCCATCCACTCCCAGGCACGCTCTTTACTACTCATCTGAATCCCAACCTTGCAAACTTGAGAAGGTGAACTAGACACCCGGCCTGAGAGGTACTGAATCACCACGGGGACCCACTCCACACTGTTACTCAGTCCAGTGGGGATGAGACGAGCTGAAGAAGAGTCAGGGGAGCCCGGCCGCTGCATCCTTCCTCAATGAGTCAGGGCTTTTCAGGAAGCCAGGGCCCTTCTGCCCGTGGGATGGAAAGCCTAAAGGAACAAGGATGCTTCCTGTTCATCTCTTTAAGTGGGCCCACTCGCCAGGCTGTCACCCCCAACCTCTGCACCCCCCATCTTGTTCCTTACTTATCAGTCCTTGCTACCCTCCTTATTGCTTGGCCCTCATTTATAGCCCCTGGTCTATCTCTGTGGTTGCCTCATATGCCCTCTTGTTTGGGTGACCTTCAAAATTCCCTTCCGGTTATTTTGGGTCTTTCTAGCAAAGACCGTTTGCTAGAAACTTTCTAGCAAAGTTTTATTCTCTTCATTCCCCCACTGCCACCATCACCAAAAAAATAAAAGTAAAACTTCACTAAATCCAGCTACCTGGTGTCCTTTCAGGTAAGGACAGCCCCAAGTTCAACTAAACATACAAACCTGTTCAAAATGGAAAACAAATGTATAAATAATATAAAAGCAAGTGTTAATATTCGCTTCAACATATCTGATAAACTACCTTTGCAGGTGTGTTTTATATGAATGGTCATAGTTGAGTCATTTGGATAAAAGCTTTCTTCCTTGTTTTCCCAGAACGGGGCTGTCTCTGAAATGTGAAACCGAAGGACTTGTTCCACATCAGAAAGAGAGTTGGAAACAGACAACCAGGGAGCAGCAGGTGGGTGGAAAAGGCCTTGTAGGAATCTTTCCGGAAATGTGTTTTCATTGCAAAAACGGGCACACCACTTCCACCTGGTGGCAGAATTGTGACTCACGGAGGCAGTTTTACAAGGTAACAAAGTCCCTTTTGTAGCGATTGTGAAATGTGCCCTATTAATGCCGTCTAATTAGATCTTTCAAGACAAAGGAGGGCAGATGAGTAACGGCAAAACCTATGGACAAAAACTGGGACAAGACAGAGCAGACCTAGAACTTTCTGAGATGACAAAACACATGAACTCATTCTCTGGATTAGGAACTTCTGCCTTTTTCCATCATATCCAGTTCAATGCAAAGGCAGCTCTCTAGAGAAGCCTGAGTGAACAACCAGACGTGATAGGACTAAAGCGATATGCTGGGGCAAAGCAAATATCCGTGTGGATGTTTCCAATGAAATCCTTCCTAGAGACAAATGATTACATGCACTTTATGTAAAGAAATAGATAAGTTATATAAATTCCAAGGAAGGCCAATTAATTTTTACTAGCCATTCTTGGTCCCATTGCGTGTGAGTGTGTGTGTGTGTGCGCGCGCGTGTGTGTGTGTGTGTGTGTGAAAGAGAGAGAGAGATGGACAGACAGACAGACAGAGAAAGAGAGAGGAAACTAGAGTCAGAAGCTGGAGACTGATGAAATAGGACTGGAGCCTGGTCTCCCTGCCCAAGACCTCCCTGGCTCAACACTTGGTGATTCTAGAGGTGCCGTCAGGTCAGAAGGGCAGTATCGTGTCTAATATTGGGCTTGCCCCCCTCAGGTTGAGAGGTAACATGGACGGCAGGGCCCTGTGCAAACAGATCTGCAAAGGACAAAGCCAGAGGGTCAGGAGCCATGATGGAGCCACACTTCCTTTGTAACACCCACGCCCCTCACTCAACCACCTGCCCACCCTGAGGATGCTACAACAGGGGAAGTAATGACTTCACCTTCACATCTCCTCCATCTCTTTCACATCAGGGTGAGAGCAAGCCCCAGAGAGGATTTGATGTTGGAAGCATGCTCTTCAAGCTTAGGACCTTTTGAGTGGGGCTTTTTCCTGTGCCATAGGTGAAAAAAACGTAAAAACTAGAAAAGGGGGAGGGGCACGTGTATTTTATACAGACAGCACTTTCAGAATATTTTGCTAAATTTTCCAATTTGAATTGTGGTAAGTGATTGGTTCTGCCCAAGCGGCAGTGATTGACTCTATATAAGGCCAACAGATGGGCAACCCCGCCCCCCCCCCGACTTAGAACAGGTGTCCCTGCCTCCACGCTACCCTTCTGTTGTATCTCAGGGTGTCTTTTCAAGCTGTTTCCTGCTATCCAGTAAAGGGCAGAGACCATGTCTTTTCCTCTTTTTATCCCCAACACCTAGAAAAGTACACAGAAAACATAGCATGTGCTCTATAAACATGTACTTGGTGAATGAAAGAACAAATGCCAATCATAGGGACTTTAGAAGAAGCAGGATTATGATCACTAAACAGATGGAAATAGGGTGAAACCCACTGAGTGAAGTCATATTTGGGACACATCCTTTAAAATGCTCTCTCAGCCATGTACAATTAGCGAATATTGAATACTCCCTGACAGGTAGAAAGGCTACACAATTGCTTTGAAATAATGCCATGATCTAGGTATTTTTATAAAGTGACAAGAATATTTCTTTTCCCTGCTGACAACTGTTTACCTTTTCCTACTGTGAAGTTAACCTAATCTTGTACCTTGTCATTTTCTTTCTCCTGCAGAGGTAAATCCTCTGTCTATAAATGTATACAGTCATAATCCCGTGAGCTTCACAAAGACAGCTTGACAGTTCTGATGGAGTAACATAATATTTAATAGCTCAAGGGGTAGCTGACAAAGAAGTAATTAAGAGCAACAGATTTAATGAGCAGATTGAACTTCTTTCTGTGCACAGTTTGCTAACTACAAAGGTAGGACTTAAATCTAGAGATAAATATTAGAGATAATTAGCTCCTGGGTCCTTTCAAAAATAAGCTAAAAATACATTTGAGCTTAAACCCGCTGAATATAATTAATGTCAGTGAAATCTCAGGGAGCTTCTTGCTAGCTTTTTATAATTTTAGAAAAGCTGGTATTAAAAGACGATCAGAAAATGCTAGAGTATGGTCAAGTTTAGAGCATGGAATTTTTTTCAATATTTGTGATTGTGGGTTTACCATATTCCAGACACTGTCCTTGGCCCTGGGGCACAAAGATGAAGAAGATATGGTCTCTGCTCTCAAGAGGTTTACAATCTAGGTCAAGTGAGTTTGCGATTCCATTTTATTTAATGTTTATTTATTTTTAAGTTTATTTATGTATGTTGAGGGAGAGAGAGAGTACAAGTGGAGGAGAGCCAGAGAGAAAGGTAGAGTGAGAGAATCCTAAGTAGGCTCCACACTGAAGGCACAGAGCCCGATGCAGGGCTGGAACTCACAAACCGTGAGATCATGACCTGAGCTGAAACCAAGAGTCAGACACTGAACCAACTGGGCCACCCAGGCGCCTCCTAAATATTTATTTGTTTATTTATTTTTGAGAGAGAGAGAGAGAGAATGAACAGGGGAGGGGCAGAGAGAGAGAGGGGGAGACAGAGAATTACTAGCCTGACACAGGGGCTCAAACCCATGAGTTGTGAGATCACGATCTGAGGCAAAACCAAGAATCTGATGCTTAACTGACAGAGCCATCCAGGCGCCCCTCTATTTTTATAATAATTATTCAAAATTGAAGAACCCTGTATTAGGACAGATCTCTGGAAGTTTATTGCCTAGCACCTAGCAGGTCTCATCTAAACCATTCCAGATATCTGTGCATGTTCCTTTCTCTTGGTGAGAGCTCTGACATAGTGAATGTCTACTTGAAACTATTAATATGTACCTTTAATAGTTAATGAAAACCCGGGGCGCCTGGGTGGCTCAGTCGGTTGAGCGTCTGACTTCGGCTCAGGTCATGATCTCGCGGTCTGTGGGTTCGAGCCCCACATCGGGCTCTGTGCTGACAGCTCAGAGCCTGGAACCTGCTTCGGATTCTGTGCCTCCCTCTCTCTCTGCCCCTCCCCAGCTCATGCTGTGTCTCTCCCTCTCTGTGTCAAAAATAAATAAACATTAAAAAATTTTTTTTAAATAATTAATGAAACCCATCAAAAAGAAAAGCAACATCTAATATATGGTCAGTGTAAACATAATAAAAAACCTCACTAGTCTGATATCAAATGATTAAAACTTTTAGTAGCCAAACTACAAAATCCCCTTAAATTTTTTTTCTCAGAGAGCTCACAAAGTCTGTGGGATGTTTGAAGTCTAGCCACATTCCATCATGAGAGAATGATTTGAGAGAAAAGATTCATTTTTTTAGCAAGGCTTTAATATCTGTAGCCATATTTAGATGTCCACAGCAATATAAAAATGTCTCCTTCTTAGTTTCTTTACTAACTGTGAGGTCTCCACTGCCTAATGCAAGTTTCCAGGTAACAATAATGGATTAAACTTGATTTTTAGGCCACTGCAGCTTTCCCCCCTTAACTCTCAAAGCAAAAAAACTCCCTACAAAAGACAAGATACACATAGAGTATGTGATAATACTACAGACACACAGTCATGCTGGTGCTAGGACTTCAATGAAATGAAGGCTACATATTTCAAGCATTCCTCTCACTACAGCAGGAGACCAGCAGTCCTGCTTTGACAACTATGGTAAAGCAAAATGGCCCCAAATGGCTCCAAATGGCACTTATTGTCCAAGCAGTATTTCTGCTCTTCCTTCTAACCTTACAGCTCTTCCCAAGTCCTAGCTTTCCCTAAAAGAGGCAACCAACAGTGAGGAGAGTGACAGTAGAAAAGTACTAAAAAACTTCTTTAAAAATGCAGGTCGAGGGGCGCCTGGGTGGCGCAGTCGGTTAGGCGTCCGACTTCAGCCAGGTCACGATCTCGCGGTCCGGGAGTTCGAGCCCCGCGTCGGGCGCTGGGCTGATGGCTCAGAGCCTGGAGCCTGGAGCCTGTTTCCGATTCTGTGTCTCCCTCTCTCTCTGCCCCTCCCCCATTCATGCTCTGTCTCTCTCTGTCCCAAAAATAAATAAACGTTGAAAAAAAAATTTAAAAAAAAAAATGCAGGTCGAAAATACTTCAGAAACATTTTAATGTGGCTGCTAATGAAGATTGACAACTTTTTGCCCCCCACAAAAAACAAAAACACATAGCATACAAAGCAAAATAAGGGAAATTTTTTTTTTATAACACAGGGAAAAGAAAACATAACAAGATGACCCAAGAAACACAAATTACATAAATTAAGGTAATTGAACTAAACTTCTACATTAAGAAAACTCTCTTAAACTGAGGTAAAATGCAAAATCCAACTCCAGGTTGTTTAAAGAAAACAATATCTAACACAAAGTGGCCCAAAAGATTAAGATTAAAATAATTGTCTGTGTTATATATATAAAAAAGTAGCATCTACTATATTGAAATCCTATAAAAAATGTAAGGCAAAAATGAAACAGTTCCTATTAAATAGTATAATTCAAATGGATTAATCATGGCTTTTAAATCATATGCTTAAAATTTTCATCTCCATAGGCTTCTAATATATAAGGCAAAATAAATTAGAAATCAACTTACTACAACCCATAACTAGTGGCTGCCTTTCACTATGCCATGGTCTATAATTGATTAATGGTATCCCTGGAGGGTCTGACAAAATCAAATACAAAAACAATCTGGATAAAAACTTCAACAATCTAGGACACACAGGACTGAAGAAAATAAAAAGTAATAAAATAAGCTTCACATAAGATAACCTGACAATTGAAAATTACAAAACACATGTGAAAGCATTCCATCAAGGGGAAATATCAGAAAACAAAACAAGCAGCAGAGTTAACTACTCAAGTACTGACTTTTATCCATCCTTCCATATTCAATAACTATATATTGAGTGTTCATGATGTGCTAGGCACTGTTTTAGGCACTGGGGATCCTTTAGTGAAAAAACAAAACAAACATTCAGTTGAAGGAGTCTGTAAATAAACATGTAAATATATAACATCACATCAGACAGTAATATGTGCTAAGGATATAAGCAAAGCAATGTAAGGACAAGTAGAATGGGTTGCAATTTTAGATGGGGTGGTGAGGGAAAATGTCTTACATTGAGTTCATTTGAAGAGCAGAGCCTGAGACAAAGGCTTGTATGCAAGTGGTTTATCTGGGAGGTGATTTCAGGGAACAAGAATGATGGAACAGAAAAGTGGACAAAGAAGGAGAAAGGAGCCAATGTAAGTATCTATTATTGCTGCTAAGGGCAACAGGGGTTTGATTCCTCCAAGAATTGTCTGCACAAAGATAGGAGGCAAAAGAATTTGGCTTTTGGCTCCCATCCATTATTGACTGGGGGTTACCCATAAGGGGGGGTTAACTCTTCAGCGCTTCCAAGTTGCATGTGTGAATGGGCTACGTGGGCTCACACCAGAGTACTAAGCATTGAAGTTCTAGACATAAAGTAAATGACTTAATGGATGAGCTTGAGACACATACTGTCAGCCTGAGTTTAGATGAAACCCATATAGTGTCCACCATAGCTGTCGCTGGAACTGGAGATGAAGCAGAGATGTGAATCAGAGCACTAGAGGAGTCTAAGCTTGCTTGAATCAGTGACATTTGAGTTGAGATTTGAGAGAATGAAGGAAGAGAGCTTTGTTGCTATCTGGAGTAAGAAGAAAACAGGCAGAGGGAACGCAGGACTAATTGTAATTATGATGGAAAACTTTGAAAGAGGTTTGAACAAAAGAGTAATATAACCTGACTCTCATTTTTAAAAATTATTTATTTATTTAAGTAATCTCTACACCCAATGTGGGACTTGAAGTCATGACCCTGAGATCAAGAATCACTCACTCCTCTGACTGAGGCAGCCAGGTGCCCCACTCAACTCTCATTTTTAAAACAATCTTTTGGGGAGCCTGGGTGGCGCAGTCGGTTGAGCGTCCGACTTCAGCCAGGTCATGATCTCGCGGTCTGTGAGTTTGAGCCCCGCGTCAGGCTCTGGGCTGATGGCTCAGAGCCTGGAGCCTGTTTCCGATTCTGTGTCTCCCTCTCTCTCTGCCCCTCCCCCGTTCATGCTCTGTCTCTCTCTGTCCCCCCCCCCAAAAAAAATAAATTTTAAAACAATCTTTCTAGCCTCTGTATAGAGACTAAAGAGAGTGGAAGAAGCATGGGCATGAAAAAACAATCAGAGGGAGACTCAAAAATAAGTATGCTTGAAATAGAGACACAAAAGAATACATAGAGCTGTATAAAGAACAAGATATCTTTAAAACTCATACAGATTTGACATTCATCCAAAAAGATGATAACTGAAATTATTCAAGAAATGAACTTAAACAGCAGTTTTGACACAACAAGGAATTAGAAAACTGAAAGAAACACCTGAAGGAATTATTCAGAATGCAGTATAGAAAGATACTGCATTGGAAACATACCTAAGAGCAATTAAAAGACAGGAAGGATACAAGGAAAAGGTCCAACATATGTCTAATTGAGACCCAGAGAAGAAAAATAGAGGAAAGGAGAGCAAAAATATTTGAAATGAAACTGGCTGAGGATCTTTCACACTTGGTGAAAGGTGTCGGTGTCATAACCACATTATGTACCCCAACCAAATAAATTAAATCCATGTAATTCATCAGAGTATCAGAACAAAGCAGGAAAACCTTATGGTTATTTCAACAGATGTAGAAAAAACCATGTGCTAAAATTATATATATATTATATATATATTATTAATATATATGAGTTTTTAACCTTAACAAACTAAGGATACAAGGAAATTTCTTTTACCTAAATAAGAAAATATATGAGAATAACCTAAAGCTAAGCTTTTATGAAATGGCACGATGCTGAATACTGTCCTTGGTTTGGAGGACATTGTACTTAAGTTTTCAGCAAGTTCAATAACATAAGAAGAAGAAATGAAAGACATAAATATTTGAAGGGAAGAAGAAAAATTATTTTTATCCTCAGATACTGTGACTGTATCCATAGAAAATCCAAATCAATATTCAGACTTCTGGAAATAATATAAGTTTTTAGCAAGATTGCTGGATTCAAGGTCAAAAATTTTAAAGTTACTAAAAAAAAGTACTGTATTTTTTGTACTGTCAATAGACAAAAAAGATGTATATTAAAAATATCATCTGCCCCTTACAATAGAAAGTCTATATACAAATATAGAAGGAATAATGGTGCTAGAAAGTCATCATTTGCTAACCATCACAGTAATAATTTATTTAGGTAGGTGGTAAAGAAGGACATTGGATGGGGGCGCCTGGGTGGCTCAGTCAGTTAAGCTTCCGACTCTTGATTGCGGCTCAGGTCATGATCTCACGGTTCTCAGGATTGAGCCCCCACGTTGGACTCTGCGCTGGCAGGACAGAGCCTGCTTGGGATTCTCCCTCTCCCTCTCTCTCTCCCTCTCTCTCAATCTCTCTCTCTCTCTCAAAATAAATAAACCTAAAAGCAAATAAAAATACATTAAGGAGGGCATGGGGTATTGGTAATATTGTTTCTTCGTCTGGGTTTTGGTTATATGGGTGTGTTTAGTTACGAAAATTTATTGAGCTGATATGTGTACCTTTTTCAAGACAAAAATTTCAGTAATGCACCGGCTAACAAGGATTTAGAAAAATGGGCATCCAGAATCCTTTTGGCACTAAGATAACATAGTAAGACTTTAGAAAAGGATTTTGGGCAAAATCTGTTCCAGAGATGCCCATGAATCCAGTAATCTACTCCTAGGGGATCACCTAAAGAGACACTTGTGTGAAATTATTGCCTAAATGGATAGTCACCTGTGCATTATTTGTAAGAGTAGAAACTTGGACACAGCTGTCCCTTGGCTGTCCCTTTAGATCTATCCCATCAAATAGAACTTAGATGAAATCTCACACAAATCTCAAAGCTTTTCTGGTCACTCTAGCTATTAAAAAATAGATTCGCTCATCAGATGTTAACAATTTCCAGACTAATTGAATATCAAAGCTTTAATGAATCATCCACTTTTTTTTTTCTTTAGAGGAGGAGGGGCAGAGAGAGAGGGGTTTAGAGGATCCAAAGCAGCCTCTGTGCTGACAACACACAGCTGGATGTGGGGCTCAAATTCACGAACAGTGAGGCCATAACCTGAGCTGAAGTCAGATGCTTAACTGACTGAGCCACCCAGGGGCCCCAGAATCATCCACTTTTAAGCCCCCAGATGAGCTTCTCTCTGAAGTTGGCCACATGAGTCCTGGGGTAGTACAACTCCCTTACCTGTGAACTAGGTGAAAGTAAGTAAGTGACAAAGCAAATGTGCAGATGTTGAAATTTGCGAAAGAACAAAAAGAATACATAAAGTTATATGAATTGTCATTATCCAAAAAATTAATAACAGTGGTTGTCTCCAGAGAGGAGAACCAGGTGTCTTACTTATATCCTTCTATACCTTCTAAATTTTCTACCATGTATGTCCATTGCCTTGTCAAAAAATAAATGGGATAAAGAGAGCCATAATATAGTGTTAAGCAGAAATGACATAACATTACAATCCCATTTTTAGAAACCATATATATGTGGATTTTAACCAAGAACTTGATTTTATTCTCCAAGTTATAGATTTCTGTATTGTTTTAATTTTTCAATGAGCTTATGGTTTATACGTAGAAAAGATATTCCCATTTATAAAATATGTAAATAAGCACATTTTGAAGTTGAGGGAAGGTGTTTAGGAATCCTGGTTCTTGTTTGGCATTGAGTGAAACATGTCAGTTTTCTGCTGTGCAGGGTGCATTTTGGTTGACAGAACATATAGTATAAGAACAAGGCCAGCCACTATTGTGGCCTGTTGTTATGCAAATATTGTACAGATCTACTTAATCTGATCAACAAATCATTGTGTCATGCCACTTTTACCGAAGATGAGTCATAGTGTCCTCAGACACTCTAAAAATGAGATATTTCTGTTTCAGGAGTACAATCTTACCAATGATTTAGAAGGTCATTTTCCTGAGGCGCCTGGGTGGCTTAGTTTGTTGAGCGTCTGACTCTTGATTTTGGCTTGGGTTATGATCCCAGGGTCCTGGGATTGAGTCCCGTGTTGGGCTCCTCCATGAGCATGAAGCCTGCTTGGGATTCTCTCTCTCTCTCCCTCTCTCTCTCTACCCCTCCCCTGCTCATGCTCTCTCTCTCTCTCTCTCTCTCTCAAAAAAATAAAAAATAAAAATTTTTTTAAAAAGGTCATTTTCTTCTCAGCTACTCAGAAGGACTGAAACCTCTCCTTGTTTACCAAACACAATCTATACTTGTGAAAAGATACCAGCCATGAGGAAATCAAAATAAAAGCATAGCCATCAGGATCCAGATGTCAGAATTAGAAGTCTAGGCATAGCTTCCATTGAAATGCCTACGAAATTCCATATTGCATCATCCGTTCTAAAGCAAGGATAAGTAGGGCTGGCCTTGAGGAAACAAATAATAAGGAGAAGGTTTGGGAGATTGCAGAATAAGAAACAAAATTTTTTAAAAATGTGGTGTTCAAATTTTTAAAAATTGTGTGTGGTCAGAGGATTTAAGCCTGGCTACCTTGGATAAACTCCTCTGAAGACACTCCCACTTCACAAATCTACTGGAAGCTGAGATGTAGTTTGTCCATACCCATCAGGCTTCTATTTCCATGGCACAGATAAAGGAATGGTTCTTAAGTCCAGAGTAGCTTTTTTTCTGAAGTTCAAGGACACTAGCAAACACTAACTTCAGAGTCAACCAGTAATGATATATTTATTAAATACTATGCACACAGGTAAGTTTACTACTCTAAAACTCTTCAAAGATATTTAAAACTAGACATCTAAATCACAGCTCTTGGACTCTTCTGATCCAATGGGGTAGATAAAAACATACTAAGGGGGTGCCTGGGTGGCTCAGTCAGTAGAATATGGGACTCTTGATCCAGGATAGTTGAGGTCAAGCCCCACATTGGCCATAATATATATATATATATATATATATATATATATATATATATATAACCTTTAATCCAGATGTAAAATAGACACATTGGGGTTCCTGGGTTGCTCAGTTGGTTAAGTGCCCTACTCTTTATTTCCGCTCAGGTTATGATCTCATGGTTTGTGAGATCCAGCCCTGAGTCAGGCTCACCTTGATCATGCAGAGCCTGCTTGGGGTTCTCTCTCTCTCTCTGCCCCTCCCATGCTTGCACACACACTCTCTCAAAATAAATAAATAAACTTAAAAAAATAGATGCATATTTAGGAGAAACTACACAAAATTGTGAATATCTAGAACTGTGAGCACCTATTAAAGAAGACTTTGGTGTAAGAAAATCTATCTTGGGGTTTAGCTGAAGAAATTCAGATATTGAATGAGCAGAAAGGCTTACTCATAAACAATATCTGTAGTTATTATATTTTAATTTAATGAGTATTTATTATGGTCTCAATTTGCTTATGGAATGACTGCGATGTTATAAAAAACACTATCTTACAGGAGTCATGGCCTTTAGAGTGCTGAATAGAGAGCCCAAAACTTTAAAGCAACCAAAATATTCCCAAGAGGTTAATGGATAGGGGCACCTAGGTGGCTCCGTCGGTCAGGTATCTGACTTTGATTTCGGCTGAGGTCATGATCTCACAGTTGGTGAGTTCAATCCTCCCGTGGCTCTGCCCTTGACAGCACAGAGCCTGCTTGGCATTGTTTCTCTCCCTCTCTTTCTGCCCCTCCCCCATGGTCTCTCTCTCTCTCTCTCTCTCAATAATTATTAAAAAAAAAAAAAAAAAAAAAAAAAAAAGAGGGAAAGCAACGAAAAGGAAAGAAAGAAAAAGAAACGCTTTTCCGAGGTGGGATCTCTCCAACCAGGAAGCTGTGCAGGTGGTCGCGGACCATCACGAGCTCCACGGCAAGGAGGGCCCTCCGGCCCCTCCCCGGAATGGTGGGGCCAGTACTGCGCCTGCGCCAACCGCGCACTCAGGGAGGCCCGCCGGAAACCTGGCAGGAGCAAGTGCCTGGAGAAGAGAGGTTACAGGAGCGGGCTGTCGCGGCCACAAAGCCTCTGCCTAATTCCAAGCCCTGACCTACACAAGGGTACATAGTCCCCCTGAAGGGAAAGCTGGGGGAGTCGGGACCGACCTGCCGGGTCGGGGCCTGGTGGACTGCTCGGTATCTTCACTGAGGGCCCCCGGGAGCCTGGATTACTGGTAAGTGCAGGACCCCAACAGGCAGCCAGTCCAAAAGGGCACTAACTGTCGCTATTTTAAAGCAGTGGCTTCAGATAGACTCTTTGAGGGGGTGGCGGAGGGGGGTGCTTCCTCTGCCCTGCCTCCATGCGGGTGTTTCGGGAGCAAGTGGAGCTCTACAGGCCTAGAGGGCCCGGGTGGCCGCCACGAGCCGATGGGGGCTGTGTAGTGCGCATGCGCGAGCCGGCGAATCAGGATAGCGGGCGACCCGGCACAGGACAAGTGTCTGGGCCAGCAGGGTCATGGGACCAGGCTGTTGGGGGTCCAAGGCATCTGCCCGATTCCAAGGGTTCACCTACACGAATGTGCATATTCCCGCCGGAGGGAAGAGCTGGGGGGGATCTGGATGGCCCTGCCAGGTGAGGCGCATGATCGGGATACCCTCCACTTAGACCCCCCCAGAGCCCTGATTGCTGGAGAACCCTGGGAACCAGTGGGCAGCCGGTCCAAATCTGGGCCGACTGTCGCCAGATTAAATCTGCCACCTCAGAAATGTTTTCTGGTCTTGGCTTCCCTCCAGCCTTCAGGTGGGCCTGAACCTTGGGTCATTCTGGTGGTTGGAGTTCCTCTCGGAGCCGCTGGGGCCTGGAGAGCCCCATGCAGCCCAAGGTGGACGGATACGGTGCTGACTGCGCGTGCGCAGGCCACAAAGGTCATGGTAGCGGGGACTTGGAACAGAGCAGATGCAGGGATTAGTCAGGTCAAGGAGCAGGCTATTTGGGGGTGCCTGGCGTCTGCCTAATTCCAAGCCTCCTCCTACACAATATGCCTATTTCCCCTGACAGCAAACCTGGAGGACACCGGACTGCCTTGCCAGGGTGGGGCAAGCTGACTGGTGTCGTCTGATAGGAGACACCAGGGAGCACTGGTTGCTGGAGAGGCCCCTGCTCCTGGGGGGCTTGATTCGGGAGAGAGATTTGTGTTTGGTATTCCTGCACAGCTCTGGAGCAAGGGGTAACAAGGGCCATCCTGTGACCTGCTACTGGGCCAGGACCCGGCTCAGAAGGGCAGAGTCACAGCCGTGGGCTCTTGGGAGAAAGCATGGATCTGCCAGTGTCTAAGCTCTCACTACACAAAGGCTCCTGTTCCCTCTGAAGCCAGATAGGGAGATTACTCTAAAGCCTTGTTTGGAGGGACTGAGCTGTCCAAGAACGAGACACATGGGAGCCCTTGTTTGTTGATAACTTTAGGCACCTATTAGCAACACTTTATTTTTTTTTTTATTATTTTTTTTAATTTTTTGTTTTTAACGTTTATTTATTTTTGAGACAGAGAGAGACAGAGCATGAACAGGGGAGGGGCAGAGAGAGAGGGAGACATAGAATCGGAAGCAGGCTCCAGGCTCTGAGCCATCAGCCCAGAGCCTGACGCAGGGCTCGAACTCACGGACTGCGAGATCATGACCTGAGCTGAAGTCGGATGCTTAACCGACTGAGCCACCCAGGCGCCCCATAGCAGCACTTTTAAAAGGGAATTGACTTTCGCTACCTTTGCAGCCTTAGTACTATATCATGTTGTGGTGGCATCCCAGGAGAACATCCAGGTGGTTAGACCAGCCATGGCACCAGAGGCTTGGAGGGCCTCGCTGCCCAAGGCCTGATGAAGGGGTGTGTGCCGTGTCTGTGTATGCTATGTGGTACATGGTGGCCAGAGATCTGGAACAGTCCAGCGGTTATCCTAAGCAACAGGATCAATGACTCGGCTCTTGGGGGACCTAAGGCACCTGAATAATCCAAGCCTTAACCTAACCAATGTGGCCATTGCCCCTGAAGGCAGACCTTGGGTGGGAACTTGCCAGGGGCAGGCCAGGCAGGGCTGGCTGGGGTTACCTCCTGTCAGAGACAGCTGGGAGCCCTGGTTGCCCAAGAGGCCTCTGCTCCTGGGGTCGTGGGTCAGGAGAGGGAGCTGTACATGTGGATCCTGGCAGCTCTCTGAGCAAGGGGGTCCCCAGACAGTCTGTGACCTGGTAGCCACCAGGACCTAGTTCAGAGGAATGGGGGCACTAGGATTGGCTTTTGGGAGAAACTAGGCCTGTGAGAATGCCTCTGTTCCTCATTGGCTATTTGCTGGACACCATAGTTCTTTACAAAATGGACTTTTCCGTAGATTGCACGCCTGCATTCACAACAAAGCCGCTAGCTCTCCCTAGCGTAAGTGATTTAAGAAAGAGACCAAAGCAGAAGCCATAGTCTCTCTTATAATTTTCTCAGAAGTGTCACACCATCACTTCTGACAAATTCTATCGGTCACATAGACAACCCTGGTTCAATTTGGGAAGGGCTGCATGGGACAAGAGTACCAGGAGGCAAAGATTATTGGGACCATTTGAGAGACTGGCCGCGCAAAGCCTGGATGTCCTGATAATTTAGCTGTCTGGAACTTAAGGCCAAGAGGAGTACAGAGATTTTTGTCTCTTTGGTTGATAGCACCTAAAACAGTAACTGGTACATAGAAGGTGCCCAATCAATATTAAAAGGATGAATTGATATTAAGGGAAATGTGAACTTATCTTGCAGCCACCGCCTGGAGCTCTGGAAGCTGGTTTCCATTTGTTTTCATTAATATATTTAGCTCAAGATTCGATTGGTTTGCGATCACTGACCATAAGGGAAAGCAACCTCCATTCTTTCAGAGGAAAAGAAAAGTAGATTGAGAGTATAATATTTGCTGGCTAAAATTCACTCCTGCAAACATCACACTTTGGTTTGCCTAGTTCTCTAGAATCAGCACTGGGTAGATATCTTCCAGGCTACGTATGAGAAAAGTAAAAAAGAGTACATCATGGGGTCTATTTTGAAGCAACGTAGCAAATAAAGCAGAGACAAGGTTTTACTGTGATCTGACACCTGAGACACAAATGACCAGTGCTTCACTGGTAGGTAGGCTTCGCCACTTTCCCTGCCACATCATAACCTCAGATTTCCTTTATCTTGAATTTGAACTAACAGGGCCTATCAGATGAAACACTAGACTCAGTCCTTGGTGAGGATAAACCACTCAGACTCCACCCCACAATTCCATCAATATTAATAGTTATAATTGGTATTATGACTTAAGTACGTAATTAGAGCCATGTGCATTTCCTCAATTTTCACATTTTATCCTTAGAACAGACATGGGGTACATCTACCTTGTTTACTTTAATCCTCTTCTGAGATCCATGATCACCCAGAAATAGGTCCTGTATTCATGTCGCTGCTACATGACTCCACTTCCCTGGTCACAAGTGATTGGAGGAAGGGATGGTCAGCTCAGCGAAAAAGGGCTAATCAGATTCTATGTCCTGTGTGTTTGGAATTGGGACCGAGGGGCAGTCACTTGAACACGCGAGTTATAAAATGTTACGGATTTGACACCAAAAGCAAAACAACAAAAGCAAAAATAAAAAGTGGGACTACATCAAATTAAAAAGCTTCTGCACAGCAAAGGAAACCATCGGCAGAATGAAAAGACAACCTAGTGAAAGGGAGAAAATATTTGCAAATCATAAATCTGATAAAGGGCTAAGCCCAAAATACATAAAGAACTCATACAACTCAATAGCAAAAGATAAAAACTAAAAACAATTTTTTTTAATTTTTTTTTTAACGTTTATTTATTTTTGAGACAGAGAGAGACAGAGCATGAACAGGGGAGGAGCAGAGAGAGAGGGAGACACAGAATCCAAAACAGGCTCCAGGCTCTGAGCTGTCAGCACAGAGCCCGACGAGGGACTCGAACTCACGGACCGTGAGATCATGACCTGAGTCGAAGTCGGACGCTTAACCGACCAAGCCACCCAGGTGCCCCTAAAAACAATTTTTTAATCCGATTAAAAAAATGGGAAGAAGATCTTGTGTATAGACATTTTTCCAAAGAAGACATACAGATGACCAGCAGATATATGAAAAGGTGCTCAACATCCCTAGTCATCAGGAAAATGTGAATCACAACCCCAAGGAGGTATTCCTTCACATCTGTTAGAGTGGCTGTCATCAAGAAGACAAGAAAAAGCAAGTGTGGGTGAGGATGTGGAGAAAAGGAAACATGTATGCATTCTTGGTGGCAATGTATATTGGTGCAGCTACTATGGAAAACAGGATGGAGGTTCCTCAAAAAATTAAAAGTAGAACTACCATGTGATCCAGCGATTCCATTTCTGAGCATTTTTTCAAAAAAAATGAAAACACTAACTCAAAAATATAAATGCACCATGTTTATTGCAACACTGTTTGCAGTCACCAAAACAAGGAAGGAACCTAAGCAACTATCAGTGCATGAATGTTAAAGAAAATGTGTTGTCCATGCATGTGTGTGTGCGCACGAGCACACACGCGTGCGCGCGCACACACACACACACAGTGAAATATTATGTAGCCACGAAAAGAAGGAAATCTTTCTGTTTGCAACAACATGGATGGACCTGGAGGACATTATTATGCTAAATCATATTACATCAGCTATTCTGACTTATGAAATAAGTCAGACAAAGAAAGACAAACACTGCATGATCTCACTTATATGTGCAATCTGAAAACAAATCAACCAACCAACAAAAAGAGCAATAAAAATTCAAACTTCTAGATACAGTGAACCACCTCTGGTGGTTGCCAGAGGTGAGGGATGTTGGGTGGGTGAAAAGAGTGAAGGTGGTCAACAGGTACAAACTTCCAATTATAAAATAAATAAGGCATGATGACTTTAACTAATAACATTGTGTATTTGAAAGTTGCTAAGGGAGTAGATCTTGAAAGTTCTCATTACAAGAAAAAAATCGGTAACTGTGTCGTGGATGTTGACTAGACCGTGGTGATGATTGCACAATATATACCAAATTAATCATTAGGTTGTACACCTGCAACTAATACAACATTATAGATCAATTATATCTCAATAAAAGTAAAGATTACAAAATAAAAGAGCTATGGAGTGATCTTTCTTTCTCATGTGTAGGAAAGATGAGAAATGGAGAGAGTAGTACTTACGTATGTGTTTACCAGATTTGTTCGAGACCTGCTGAAATTTATGTGCCCTTGGGGTCCATGAAATACCTTAATATCCTTCCAAAAAATATTTTTTTGTTGCATAAGCTAGTTCACATTGAATTTGCTTCCTGTATCAAATCTGTTTTACCCACAGGGACATTGGGAAACTGAATAACTTGCACAGGGCCATTGGGTTACAAAGAGGCAGCAGAGCTGAGATTTAATCAATATCATATTGACTCTTGAGCCTATCATTTATCCCATACTGCCACTATTAGGAAGTGTTTCCCCTTCTCAGCTCACTTAGGAGGCTCACACTCCTTAGTGTTAATTGTGGCCATGTGACTTGCTTTGGTGGAAGAAACATAATCAGAAGTGACATGATTCATTCTTAGTGGAGAGATTGGTTGCCAGAGCTTCCCTATCCACTCCATTTCTGCTTCAGCAGCCCTGAAAGCATCACAGTATGGAGGATCCAGAAGATCAAAGATGCATCCACCACTTAGCCAACACACGGAGGACACTCTGGGAAGCCACCTCGACTGACAGTGGACTTCTTATGAGAACGAAATAAACTTGTGTTGTTTCAGGCCACTGAGATTTTAGAGTTGTCTGATTATGCAGCAAAACTTGTCTTATCATATATTCAACGGACTACACCTTACACCTTATTCTCCAGGCCTTCTCTTGATTTCATGTCAAATCAACTCCAACTTCCCCTTGTCTTAGAGCTTTTATTTCAGTTACATAGGACTGCATAACAAGCCACTCCAAAACTTAAAACAGTAATGATTTCTTACTTCTCATGATTCTGTGGGTTGACGGGGCTCAGCTGCAGAGTTCATCTACTTCACATGGGATAACAGAAGGTCACTTACGCGGCTGCATTTGGTGAGGAGTGTGGCCGGGACTGGAATGTGCGAGACAGACGTTCATCCTGGGGAACCTCTTCCCGTACGGCCTCTCACTGTTCAGAAGTCTAGCCCAAGCCTCTTTACAATGTAGAGTTTCTAAGACCACATGTTCCCATTTGCAAGTGCTTATCAGGCCTCTACTTGCATCACATTTGCTACTATCTCATTGGCTGAAACAAGTCACATGGCCAAGCCCAGAGTCAATGTAGATGGGACTGTACCAGGGTGTGAATTCCAGAAGTCATGGCTCTTTGGGGACTTTCAGTGTAACCATCTATAACAGCCATTAATTAAGCATTAACGTCGAGGCGTCAGTTTTAAAAGTGTTTCCACATTTATTATCTCATTTTGTTTAACAACAACCCTTGAGGAATAAATATATGCCACGCCTATTTTACAAAGAAAGGGACTAGGGCTCAGAAATCTGGACACCTAAAATCACACAACTAGTAAATGGGAGAATTAAGACTTGACCTCAGGTCTTATTACTGCAAGTGCTGTGTTTTCTGTCACCTCACAGCTACCTCTGGCCAGCACGACCAGTGATATCTAGCTATGATTTCCATGTTTGATCTTTCCAGGTTTTTAAATTTTGCTGGCAAATAAACTCATCCATTTTTCCAAATACTTTTTCCAGAGTTTAGATTGTTGTTGTTGTTGTTTAACTGTGTGGAGGGACATGCACCCAATTCTCAAAGACTTTGATGTATTGAAACAGAATTGCTAGCAATGTTTGCTTATTGTAAAGCAAGCCCCAACTAAGCCAGGGTGGTTACTGGGAAGCACCCACATTACGCCAAACCTTGAAAGGGGACTTATTTAGACTTCATAATGCCCAAAGTTTCTTCTGAGGAACAGATTCTTTTCTGCACCCTAGCCCCATGATGAAAAGTTTCAGCCCCAATCTGCCAGATCCAATTCCTTAAGTCATTTACACTTCTGTGCAAATGTCAATACTAATAGATCACAACCAGGGAAGGGGGGTTTGGGGGGGAGTTGAGTTGGAGGCTTATACAATTGAGAAAGCATCCATAATTATTCTCATCACTGCTTTGCAATCACTGGATGCTAGAGAATAAATCACAAGGAGATGAAAATCAGGACTGGCTCAGAAGCACTACCTATGGCTGTTGCCATGGTCGTCAGTGGTGGTGGAACAGACATCCAGAGGAACCACAGTCCTGCTGCCCATTATGAGCTGAAATCAGCTGCCAGGCCCTCCCTGGGTGAGGCGCTCTGCCGAGGAACACCCTCCACAGTGTCCTGTTGTCTGGTTCCATACTCTTGGCCCCCAGCCTCCAGATGACACTTTTCATTAGGAACCTTGGTTGGCCGGGCCTTTGGCCCATTCCCTTCACTTTCCTTGTCACTTTCCTGGTATGGAGAGAAAGAAGGAAAACTTTACCTGTAAACCAAATACCTTTGAACTCCCCCTCTTACAGAGACACCCCTGAAAGAACCTTCTTTCTTTAAGCAATGTCAGGCTTCACGTTCAACCAACTTCTGCGACCCATCTCATGACACTCTAGCTTCACACAAGAAAGGCAAACACGAAGCATCATGGAGTGAAATTGTGCATGGCTACCAGGTGGGAAAATGCCTCCTACGGAGCTGAAGTGCAAGCAACCAACCTTCCCACGTCAGGGCTCTTGGTGTCTTCCATCAGGATGTCACATACCTTATTTTGTGTCCTATAGTACTCATTTAACACGTACTGATATTTGGGTTGAGTAAGACCAAAGAAGGTAGCAAATCTTCCACCGAGAAATTCACATGCTGAAAGAAAGAACAGGCACCTTGGTAAGCTGAACTGATGACTAAAACTTAGAGTCATTTGAAGTGAAGAGTTTAAACTTGCCTGCCGGTGATCCATTACCACACTTAACTTTAAGGCTGACAAAAGATTTCAATTGCTCTGGACTCTCAGAAAGTTCCAGGACTCACAAGGAATTGTTAAATCTTCTGTCTCCCCATGGGATTACATCTAAACAATCCTTTCCGGATGGGTATGTCAGGAGAGATTTTCAAAATACCTACTTCCGGGTACAGCGTTGGTCCTAAGCAATCAGAATAGATGCTTTGGTTGTGAAAGTTGGGGGTCAAGGTTTAGCATTAACAGTGGTTTCCTGGCGGTGTCTCCTGGACACCTAGAAATGTTTTCCTTTAGAATTATAGGATTTCTGACACCCCACCCCCCACGACCCCACTTTTTGATCCCTAAGGCTTTTCCTCTTCTTGGGATGTTGCTCATATAGTACATCAAAATGGTGCTCTCCATTTTTTAAAATGTGTTTTATCTTTTCAAAAATACTCTAGCTCCTTAATCTGTTTGTTTGCCACAGTGCCTGGTACATGTATATAAGAGGAGTTTCTAAAGTATTAGAATAAGTCTTAGGAGGCTTTCCTGCTTATGACCTACCAGAATTTTACCTTGGAAACACTAGTTATGGTTTCATGTGGGTGTCAGCTCTATCCAAAGTTCCTGTGTAGAGACCAGGGTGCTGACTGCTAGCATTTGTATGCCTCCCTACAACCTGGAAGCCCCAAGCAGATGCACTTCAACGCTACAGTCCTGCTTGGAACCTTGAAGGCAGCGTGATTCCCCATATGTCCTGTCCCTACCATCCTAAGTCACAGCCCAACATGGAGATCGCTACAGTCCCTGTTCTCCTTTACATTCTCATAAGGCTGTATTGAGTTTTGCTTCTTTTACCTGACCTAATCTCCTAAGGTGTTCTCCCTCCGAAATATTTCACCTCTTTAAACAATCTTGTCCCAACTAAACACATAGAGCTCTCTAGAAGACAGCATTTTTTCTGCCAGTGTACTATGGTCGAGGTAAGATTGGTATCTCACCTGGGTTCCCAAAGGAACTTACAAATCCCTAACCCTGAATCCTGATGTAAAAGCACTTGCTCCTCTGAGGCTCATACCATCTGACTAAATCACCCCATCATTACTTTTTACTGTAGTTTAAAGACTTCCCTCCCCTCCCCTCCCCTACCCCCAGTGACTATTGTGGTCCCTAAGCTGACCTTAGCCATACTTTCATAGCACTCTCAAGTCATATATCCGCATTACTCATTACTAAGTCTTTTCATCAGTGGTCCCTATGCTCCTTCTCACCCGGCGGTTGTGACAACAAATTGTAATTAAAGGCATGTTTACTAGCCTATAATATCTATTGAATATGGAGTCCCTTGAAAGCAAAGCCTGTCATTTGTCTTTGTGTCCCAGGGACCCACACAGTGCCAAACACACATTGGCACTCAATAAATGTTTACTTAATGAATGAATGAAGATCAATTCCTCAGAGCTATGGCTATACTTCGTATTTTCTTGAATTTTAATTTTTGTATTTTTTTAAAGTTGTTTCCTTCCTGCTGTACATACAAGAATACGCAAATTAGAAGGAAATGAGAAGGGGCGCCTGGGTGGCTCAGTCAGTTGGGCGTCCGACTTCAGCTCAGGTCATGATCTCACAGCTTGTGGGTTCGAGCCCTGTGTCACGCTCTGTGCTGACAGCTCAGAGCCTGGAACCTGTTTCAGATTCTGTGTCCCTCTCTCGTTCTGCCCCGCACCCACTCATGCTCGCTCTCTCTCTCTCTCTCTCCAGAATAAATAAAACATTTTAAAAAATTTAGAAGGAAATGAGTAATTAGATGTTGCCAATTGTGTTTTAAAGAAAATTGGTGAAAGTCGAGCAAAATAAGATTCAGTGTTTCATCTGTTATAAATAACTGCTTAGGCCATTCACTTTGTCCCTGAGAAGCGTCCATAAAGTCCTTGTTTATAACAGAGTCATTATGATGAGGGAACTTGGAACTGTGTCATAGAAAAATAGTTTTAAAAAAACCTTGGAAGTTTATTCAGGTGAAGAGTCACCTTAGGGATGGGGGAGGCTATTGTCTTCGAATATTTGAAGCTCTGTCCTATGAAAGAGGAATCTAGACTTGTTTTATATGACCTTAAGAAAGACAACTAAGATCAATGGGAATAACTTTAAAAGAAGACAAAATATAAGGTAGAATTTACTAAAAAGAGTTGGAAAGAGATGGAAGGGTCTGCCTGAAGATGTGAGGTTCTACACCTTTGGGAATGTTCAAGCATAGATCAAGAAGGGACTAGGTTGTCCCTTATTCTGGATGCCAGGGAGTGGATTAAACTACTGGAAGGCCCAATGAACATTGAGGGCCTATAAGTCTACATCTTGTATTTAGGACTAAATAAATAAATAAATAACCTTGGCAGTACTTACTAGAAAATGAGGTGCTTGCTATTCGCCCTGCCCAAAACCATAGGTACGACTGCCATGAGAGTTTAGACTGAAAAAAAGAAAGAAACCAAGTTCGAGTAATTAATAACAAGAGTAGAGATTTCAAATGCTTTATAGTATAAAGCATTTACATGTAGAGATTTCAAAATGCATTATAGCATATTACATTTTCTTTCTCACACATGAGAAATGTGAAGTTATCAAAACTATGAGTTGACTATAAACTCCAGGAAGTAAGACAAGGGGAACAAGGAGTTAGCTTAAAACCGTATTTTCGGGGCGCCTGGGTGGCGCAGTCGGTTAAGCGTCCGACTTCAGCCAGGTCACGATCTCGCGGTCCGTGAGTTCGAGCCCTGCGTCGGGCTCTGGGCTGATGGCTCAGAGCCTGGAGCCTGTTTCGATTCTGTGTCTCCCTCTCTCTCTGCCCCTCCCCCGTTCATGCTCTGTCTCTCTCTGTCCCAAAAATAAATAAACGTTGAAAAAAAAAAAAACAACCGTATTTTCTACAAACCTTGTTTGGCTTAATCTCTTATTCATTAAGCCCCCATGTTACTAATATTGACACTCTGAGCTTACAGGATCATGTGTTGAATTTGTTTTCTGTTCCTTTTTTTCTTCCTCTTCCTCCTCCTCGGTG
Organism: Prionailurus viverrinus; assembly: GCF_022837055.1. Classification (NCBI taxonomy): domain Eukaryota; kingdom Metazoa; phylum Chordata; class Mammalia; order Carnivora; family Felidae; genus Prionailurus; species Prionailurus viverrinus. The sequence continues at coordinate 57,097,433 of NC_062577.1, read as the reverse complement.
CTATATTCTTCCATGATGTCTCCATCAACAAAATGGATAATTCTTTTGGGAGTAGTTCTTTTGGAAGACCTACTTTTCTCTAATTCTGACTTCTGGAAACTGTCTTTTTCCATAAGGAAATAAAACAACTAGTGAATTTAAAACAGGGCACCTTCAGGCCAGTTGCCCAGGGCAGTGTTTATATAGCTGAGAGGTGTCTAGTTATTTTCAATGGATGGTAAAGCTAGAGAATTCAGATGTAACCGTAGCTGCGATCTCATCAATTCTTCAAATCCAAGGAAGGACTGTTCAGTTCTGTACCAAAATGGAAAAAAAAAAAAAAATGTAATTAGTAGTAAAAATGTGAACTTTAAGTCTTCAAACAAAAATTTAAACAGTTCCCTTACCTCTTATTACAAAACCAACAAATACTAGTAGAGAGAGGCCACTAAGGTGTGGAAGTTTCCCAATTATTTCAATAAAGAGCGAGAGGCAATGTAAGTAGTGATTAAGAGTGCAGGCTTTGCACAGAAAAGAACAAATTTGTCAAGTATATACCTGGTAAAGGACTTATTTTCAGAATATGTAAAGAGCAATTACAATTCAACAGGTAAAAGACAAGCAACTCAACTGAAATGTGGGCGAGGGATTTGAACAGATACTTTATCAAATAAGATTTACAGGTGCCAACTAAACTTAGGAAAAGACGCTCAATGTCATTAGTCATTAGGAAAATGCAAATTGAAACCATAATGAGATATCACCCTCACTAGAAGGCTAAAATTTAAAGGACTGAGGAATAAATGGAGCAGCTAGAACTCTCACGTTGCTGGTGGGGATGCAAAATGGTGCAGCCACTTTGGAAAACAGTTTGGCAGTTTCTTAAAAGTTAAACAGGTTCTTACCATATAGTTTTGTTCTGGGACCCAATTCCAAGCTGGGGGGGTGGGCAGAGATTTCCCCCACCAACAAGCAATTCTCAAATTGTCAGGACACCAGCTGGATGTCCTACAATTCAACTCGATTCTGACACTACCCACCCACCTCTTACCTTACTTCAGAGGCCAATCACAAGCCCAGGTTGTTATTTGTACTTCTGACCTACTGGCTATAAATCAGAGGTTCCCACAACCCCCACTTTGAGTTAGATTAATTTGCTAGAGCAACTCGGGAAGTCTGTTTACTCACTAGATTATCAGTTTATTATAAAAGGATAGAATTTGGGGCGCCTGGGTGGCTGAATCGGTTAGGCGTCTGACTTCAGCTCAGGTTATGATCTCATGGCTGGTGATTTCGAGCCCCGCTTCAGGCTTTGTGCTGACAGCTCAGAGCCTGGAACCTGCTTCAGATTCTGTGTCTCCCTCTCTCTCTGCCCCTCCCCTGGTCTCTCCATCTCAAAAATAAATAAACAACAACAACAAAGGATATAACTTAGGAAGAGCCAGATGGAAGAGGTGCACAGGGCAGGGTATAGGGAAAGGGCACAGTGCTTCTGTGTGTCCCCTGAGCACAACACGCTCTCTGAAGTTCCACGGGTCCACCAACGTGGGAGCTCTCCTCCCACCCTGTTTTCTTTGTTTTGGAGGCTTCATCACCGATGTCTGGCTGATTAAATCATTAGCCGTTGGGCGCTGGTGATGAATTCAACCTCCAGCCCCTGGGGAATGTCAGGAAGTGGGAAGGAAATCACCTAATCACAGGGTTGGTTCTGGCAAGTCACCTCATTAACATGACAAAAGACACTTGGTCCTCTCAACAGTTAGGAAATTCCGAAAGTTTTAGAAGCCCTGGGCTAGAAATGGGAAGACCACATATATAGTTATTAAAAATCACAGTATCACACATCTAGATGTTTACCCAAGAGAAATGAAAACATTTCCATCTAAAGATTTGTATGTGAATATTTATAGCAGCTTTATTTGTAAGAGCCCCAAATTGAAAACAATCAAAATGTCCATTAATGAATAAACCCAATGTGATACATTTGTTCAATGAAATACTATTTAGTGGTTAAAGTATTGGACACTTATATTTTTATTTATTTATTTATTTTGAGAGAGAGAGAGAGAGAAAAGGGGAGGGGCAGAGCGAGAGGGAGACTGAGAATCCCAAGCAGGCTCTGCACTGTCAGTGCTGGGCTCGATGCAGGGTTCCATCCCACGAACCATGAGACCATGACCTGGGCCGAAACCAAGAGTTCGTTGCTTAACCAACTGAGCCATCCAAGTGCCCCTTTGGACATTAATATTTGCAACACTATGAATGAATCCCCAAAACATCACGCTAAGTGAAAGAAGCCAGACACTCTGTATTAAATGATTACATTTGTATAACATTTTAGAAAAGGCAAAAATTATAGTTGTAGAAAACAGATGAGTGTTTGCTGGGGAGGATGGGGGGAGAGATAACTACAAAGGGACAAAAGGGAACTTTCTCGGGCAATAGAAATGTTCTAACAGATATCATGATTGTAGCAGCGGTTACTCAACTATACATTTGTCGAATCAAATTCTACACTTAATGATGAACTTTTGGGGTGATGCGGTGGTCTGTGGGGTCTGGAGCCAATGGCCAAGAAATAATTCTTGAAGACGTCTGTGGTGCAAAAAGGTGATTTTATTAAAGTATGGGGACAGGACCATGGGCAGGAAGAGCTGCACTGGGGTCATGACGGGTAACTCATTATATACCCTCAGGTTGGGAGGGGATCAGGGATAGATTAAATCTCTAAGGAATTTTGGAAGCAAGGTTTCCAAGACCTTCAGGGGCTAGCTGTTGCTAGGGAAACACCATTTATCACTGTTTAATAAAACTTTAGTCCTGAGACCCTTCAGATGCGTATCAGGGGCCATAAACTTGGAGCATGAATGCCAGGATATATCTTGGGGCAGTTGACATAAAGGAAGTAGACTTATGGGGGAGGTGTAAGCCAAGGTTCTCGTTTGCAAAGTGTCATCCTTGAGGCCTCTGAGCTCCTAGAGGGAGGTCACTCTGCCTGTTTCAAGGACTTGTCAATGGAATATAGACAGTAAGGGAATTTCCTTTCTCATTTGCCTTAGTTTCCCACATCACCATGGCAAGCACTTAAACCCCTTTCCTTTGTTCTTGGGTAGCCAGGCAGGTCAGAGGAATATCACACATATTCCAACGGGGGGGGGGGGGGGGGGGGGGGCAGCCTGTATTTTGTCCTCAGCCTGCCTCTTGCTCCCCCATCAGTTAACACTGGTTAACATCTCAATAAATCTCACCAGTTTGGGAGCCGGCCTGCCTAGGTTTAATATCCCATTACTTACTATCTCTGGGTCTTAGTTTCCTTATCTCTAAAATAAGAATGATACAGTTTGAGCATATCTTTGAATATAGTACCAACCTTATAAAATGAGAACTAAACGAGGAAAGACACAGCAAGGAGTTAGAACAATTCTTAGCAAATATCAAGTGTCTAATAAAAGCTAGGTATTATGAAGTACCTATCACTTCCGTAACAGTGTACATGTTCTAGTGTGGTAAGCACACTGTTGTCTTAATGAGTACTTAATATATTTGAAGATTATGTCAGCAAATGTGGCAGACTGAGTTGATGTGAAAGTCCTCTTCCTGTTCCAAATTCACAGAAATGCTGGATAAAATTAAACAAAATACTAAACCAAGCTGTGAGAAGAAAAGCTAGCAAAAACGAGTGTCCGTGCCCAAGGCTGGATACTCCCCTTGCATACTTTTGTCTTCCGTAATCTTGTCTGCCTCCTCCACCAACTACCTGTGTAGCATCACTGGTAAAGGCCCCCTCCCCTGTTTCTTTGATCTCTCAATCCCCTACCATCCCAGCCATGAAAGGAGTCCCATGTCAAGGTTCGGGGCTCAGCCTTTGGAGGTGACTCCGCTGGGCTGGCACCGGTGTGCAATGAACAGCCTTTTCCGATTCCCAGAGTGCACATGGCTGGTCTCTTCCTGGGCACCGAGTATTTGCTGTAACAGCTGGACTGAGGATGTAAGAGAGGCAGACTGGAAGGAAGCCTAGGTATCAGCAAAAGAAGGAAAACTGAAAATCCTAGGGGTGAGCTAAAGCTGGGATGGTTCCTGAGGGTTTCAGAACTGGATACAGACCTTGGGGCTAAAGGTTTAACACTGGTGCAGAGAGGAGAGCCCAAATCACAGACCCTGCGAATATGAGGAGCCAGCCGAAGTGAAATACCTGAGTAAAACTAAGATAAATAAATTACAATCGTAATCTGTAAATTATGGACTGGAAAAACTGCCTACTGACTTATCAAAGTGGAAAAACAATTTGTCATCTCCTGGCAACATGGGTAGAAAGAGTCACTGAAAAATACTGGAACCCCAGGCCAGTACCAAATGCTGGGTGTGGCCAGATTCAGAGTGCTCAGGTGGGGTGAGGCCCAGCAGTGAAGCTTTGGGACCCACAGTTGTTGGAAGCAAACACAAAGCCACCTGAGAGGGAAGCTTCAAGAAGATAAGGTACACAAGAGCTGCACCAAAAACACCCCCTGCTGAGGATGCCATGGCAAAAACTTACAAATCCCAGGAAGAAACCAACCCTCCTGAGGACGTTATCAAGTTGTCACCCAAAAGTCGGGAGTAATGGAGCAACACAGAACTTTACAATGATTATGGTTAATATATTCAAAGAGATAAAGGAAGCAAGACATAATATCCCAAAGGAACAGAGTGATTTGAAAAAGAACGGAACAGAAATTCCAGGAACGAAATGTATAGTCAACACAGGATATGTTGGATGTAGATTGAACAGTGAAGCAATCGCTCATAACCCAGCATAAAGAGAGATATGTTCTGTTAACATCAAGGAAAAGCTTTGAGATATGAAGAATGGATGAGAAAGTTCAATATGTGTTGAATGGGAGTTCAGAGGAGGTGAATGGAAAGGACAGGGGAGGTAATGTTTGAAGACACAATGGCTATGAACTTTCAATATTTGGGTTTTCTTTAAGTTTATTTATTTATTTTTGAGAGAGAGAAAGCACGAGTGGGGAAGGGGCAGAGAGAGAGCATCCCAAGCAGGCTCTGCACGGCTAGTGCTGGACATGGGGCTTGAACCCACGAACCATGAGATCATGACCTGAGCCGAAGTTAGGAGTCGGACTCAGCCAACTGAGCCACCCAGGCGCTCCTAAAAGTTACTGTAGAGACAAGCCTATGCAAAGAAGGACACTCAGACCCTCCCCTGGGCCCCTAAAAGCAGGAAATCTATGAGAAAGGTAGCCTCCCTGGACCAGGAGGTAAAGAGACATCCTTATCACCAGAGATGAGACGTTTAGAGCCAAGAAGGCTGTACAAACAATCCTTGTTACTTTTTACTAATTTGCTATCCCAGGCCAAAGTCTGTTTACAATTCCTCACTAATTGAAACTCCAATTAGTTAACATTTCTCTGTCTTGTCAATTCCTCACAGATTTATTGTCTCTCTGTCTAAAAGGTGTAAAAATTGCCTGCCTTGGTCATTTCTTTGGGTCTCAATTTCATTATTGGGCCTCTGTGTACATGTAATAAAACTTTTTTTTTTCTCCTGCTAATCAGTCTCATGTAAATTTAATTCTTAGTCCAACTGGAAGGCCTTGAGCATAGAGAAGAATTTTTCATTCCCTTCAGGGGATGTGAATAAATCACAGAATCTTATTGGTACAACGCTGAGTTTATGTCGTTGTCAAAGGTTAGGGTTGCAAAAGACCTGTCAAGGGTTAAATTTGTCAGCAAAGTGATATGAGGACAGAGGACCCAGCATAGGGTCCTCTAAGGAGACTTGAGCAATGAATACGCAGGGTTTTGCCGACTGACTTAGCGACAGCATATCACTAAAGAACCTCAGCAAGAAATAGAAACGTTGTTACTACCATTTAGTTTCTGATGCCAAAAAAGCAGCAAACAGTAACTTAATTTGGTGTTTAAGACAGTGCCACGTGAAATAAAACACATCCTACAACAGTAATCAGAAGGAAATACAAACATTTTTGAAAGCAACTCACCTACATTTATTCCTCTGCTTTTTCCTTCATTGCTTTTATTCGTTATGTCTGGCTTTGAAGGTAGTACAAAATTCGGTGCCAGAAGTTGTTCGGTAGATGATAAATCAGAGAAGCTAGGCTGAGGCCAGACAGAGCCCTGGGATATGCCAACGCGGAAGCATTCTCTGTGTGCTGTTTACAGGGCGGAACGTGTTTGAGTTGTGGGAAGGTCAGTTATATTTACACATCCGGCAGTGAACGAACCCAGTGGGCACCAAACTTGTCTGCAGATTAGAATCCTCTAAGGGTCTTTTAAAAAATTCAAATGGCAGACCACACCCCGGACCACTGAAGTCACCATCTCTATGAGTGGGACATGGCATCAGGTGTTATCGTTGTTGTTGCTGTTGTTTTGTAGTTTATTTATTTTTGAGAGAGACGCAGTACATGTGCACACACCAGCGGGGGAGGGGCTGAGACAGAGACAGAGACTCCCACGCAGACACCTCGCTGTCCGCGAAGAACGCAACATGTCGACCACACAGATCATGAGATCGTGACCTGAGCTGAAATCCAAAGTCTGATGCTTAACCCACAGCCACCCAGGTGCCCCTGGCATCTGTTATTTTTGAAGCTGTCCGGGTGATCCCAATGTACAGGCAAGTTTCCTAAGGAAACCAGTGCCCTAAGGATGTGGGAAGAGATACAGTGATTTGCTGCACATGAAGCTAGTACCAAGACATCTCGTCTATTTTTTTTTTCAAGAGGGTTTTTTTGTTTTTTCTTGGTTTTTTTGCCTTCTGCCTTCTGAGCCTCCCCTTCCCCCCCCACCAACCTTGCTCCAACCTTAAAAGCTTAAATATCAAAAGTTTAAGAATAAGGCCTAACAGGGGCACCTGGGTGGTTCCATCGATTAAGCGTCCAACTCCGGCTCAGGTCATAATCTCATGGGTTTGTGGGTTTGAGCCTCGCATCGGGCTCTTGGCTGACAGCACGGAGCCTGCTTTGGATCCTCTGTGTGTCTCTCTCTCTGCCCCTCCCCTTCCCCCACACATACTCTCTCTCAAAAACAAATAAACATTAAAAAGAAAAAAAATGAATACGGCCTAACACCCCCACTGTGGTTTATTGTACTTCACTCCTCTGAAGACCATCTCCCAGTTCATACATTTCCAAACCAAATGAAGTACCCCATCCCCCATATACCTGGCTCCCCCGTTACTTGAATTACAGACGAATGATATCTGCTGGCCCTCTAAAGAAAATACTGGTTTCTTTTCTTCATGATAACAGTGTTGGGAGTTAAATAAGCATTTATAGCTTTTAATTCAGGGGGCTCTAAAGGGAAGCCATGAGGAGAGAGGAGAGAAAAAGGGGAAAAAAGGTGAGAAAGAGCTCTAACTTATAATGGAGTTAGTGAGTGTTTTTCTGCCACCTACTGGACTCTTTAGGATGTGCTATGCAAAATTACAGAACAACGTGGAATCTCCTTATTTTTATTTACAAAAACCTTGGGAGCACCGCCAATTTCCCACCATGTACGTAGACATGGATGTTTTGCAAGTGACCTTTCAGAAGGCTAAATATTCCCTACAACATGCTTTTTACCTCTGTTTAATTCTTTTTTTTTTAAGGTTATTTATTTTGAGAGAGTGAGCACGAGTGGGAGAGGGGCAGAGGAAGAGACAGAGAGAATCCCAAACAGGTTCCACGCTCAGCGCAGAGCCCAAGGCAGGGCTCCATCCCACGTCCCTGGCACCATGATCTGAGCCGAAATCAAGAGTCAGACACCCAACCCACTAAGCCACCCAGTCTCCCCAACCTCTATTTAATTCTTATGAACACCTCTACTTTTTGTTTCTTAAAAACCCCAAATCTAGTTTATCAAGGATTGTGCCAAGTATATATAGTATAATTAAAAGGCCATATAATCTCCCCAACCTTTCAATATTGGAGTACCTCCCGGCTCAGTGATGGAATCACTTCTGTTTTTATGTATTCATTCATCAATGAATAGATATTCGTCTCATTGAGTCCTATGGCTTTTAAATGCTACCTACATGTAAATTTATATCCAGTAATTTTATCTCCAGGTCAGACTTTTCCTTGAATCTCAAACTCAGAGATCCTACTGTCTACTCAGCATTGCTTCTTGGGTGTCTAATAGACATCTCGGTCCTGATGTGCCTAAATCTTTGCTCACACTTCCAGTGCACCCTTCTTCCTGCACACCCCTCCCCCAGACACATACTCGTACCTCCTCCAGCAGTCTTTCCATTTCAATAAATGGCAATTCTATTCTTCCAGTTGTTCGGCCCGAGTCCTTGGCGTCATTCTTGATTCTTTTCCTTTAGCCACACCCCCCATTAAATCCATCAGGAAATCCTCTTGGATATTTCTGGAATCCTCGTATGACCACTCCACCCTGGTCTAAGCCATCATCTCTCGCCTAGATTGTGGCCGTGGCCTTCTATCTGTCCCCCTACAGTCTATACTCAAGAAGGCAGCCAGAGCTGTAGAATCAGATCATGTCACTCTGCTTAAAATCCACAAGGGATTTGGGGTCCCTGGGTGGCTCGGTCGGTTAAGCGGCCGACTTTGGCTCAGGTCATGGTCTCACAGTCCCAGAGTTCAAGCCCCGCATCGGGCTCTGTGCTGACAGCTCGGAGCCTGGAACCTGCTTCAGATTCTGTGTGTGTGTGTCTCTCTGTGCGCCCCACCCCCCTCACGTTCTGTCTCTCTCCATCTCTCAAAAATAAATATAAATGTTTAAAAATTTAAAAAAAAGAGCATTAAAAAAGAATCTGCAAGGGGTTCATATGGCACCTGTGGGAAGGCGCAGTGGGGGACAGAGGAAGCCCAAGTCCCTGCAATAGCCTGCAAGGCTGTCCATCTGGCTCTCGATACTTTTCTGATCTCATTTCGTGCCGACCGCCGCTCACCACGCTCAACACACTGGCCTTCACGTTATGGTTCCCTGACCACAGACTCTCCCCCTACAAGGACCTTGTAGCTGTGGTTCCCAGGACTAGTCCTTCCTCCCACAGACTTTGAACTCTTCTCCCTCAAGGCACCTTCCTGTCCCCTTCACCACCACCACCACTCAACATGCTACTAGTTTTTCTCCTGAGCACTTACACCTTGCACAAACTCTGATTTTGCCTATTTCCCCCCTCCCTTCCCTCCCCTGCCTGTCCTCTGGCCAGAGTGGGAGGGGCTTTACCTGTGTGTTCCCCCGCTGTGTCTCCTGCCCCTACACTACCTGAGACAAGGCTGACACTCAGTATTTGCTTAATAAATGAACCATACGTTTAGATCATTTAATGGGTGAGGGAAGGTATTATGTAATAGATTGGAAAACTAAGGAGAGAACAGGCTTGTAGTTGTCTCTATTTCTGATGCTAAAATGGCTGCCTTTTGTTTCACATTTTTCTCACATTTGCACATTATTCATTTCATTTTCATCAACTCCTTCACTGACACACGGCATTGGAATCCGTACCAGCAAAATCACACACGAGTTCTACATCTTGGCATTGAGCTTCAGAAAGATATCTTACCTAAAATTTCCTACAGTTCTTTCAGTTTTCGTTTATGAAAACAGGTTTTCAAATGAACCAGGTTAAAAGGCAGCAAAGCAGCAGCACCGGGAATTACACACACACACACACACACACACACACACACCCACCCAGCTAACTGGGCCACTGTGGGTGCTCCCAGCTTCTGCCTTCCCCTCCCCCACGAGGTGCTCTGAAGGTCAAGCAGGGATGGAGCATCCAAAGCGCCCCCTGCAGGCAGCAGTCTTCTCTACCAACTTCTCCACGCTGGTTCACCTGAGGAAACTGGCCAGGGAGCGGGCAGGGTTGAGTGAGGAATTATGTGGACTGAGGAGAGATGTGAAATATGAATAAACGAACGCACGCATTCGCAAACCTCTGCTCCCCAGGGGAACTGCTGTCAGAACATTACCTGGCAGGATTATTAGATCTTTATTTTCAGTTTTAAACCGCATGCATGCACCCAGTCACTGTGGACAAGAGTGACATCACTGGGGCACCTGGGTGGCTCAGTTGGTTAAGCGCCACACTCTTGATTTCAGCTCAGGTCATAATCTCAGAGTCGTTAGATCGAGCCCCGTGTTTGGCTCTGCTCTGCCCTGAGCCTGAGTGTGGAGCCTGCTTGGGATTCTCTCTCTTCCTCCCTCTCTGCCCCTTCCCTGCTTGCTCTCTCTTGCTCTAAATAAATAAACATTAAGAAGAAAAAAAGAGGAACATCACTGACGTGCCCCTGCCATCAGGGCATTTCTCAACTTTTTCTACATCATGGCAGGTGATGGTGGGAATTCTCTGAAATTCCCAGGTGACCAGCCTGGGAGCTCCGGCCACCTTAGGCCCTGCCCAGCTGGCCCTAGAAGCCTGAGACCAGTAGCTTGAGGCAAACTACTATGAAGCTCTAGGGAATAAAACTCAAGCCACTGGTGAACATTTTCTCCGGGGCGGGTGGCGGGGGAGGGGGGGGGGCACTCTGATCGACACTATGAACTTACACCCACCTCAAGCACAGCAAAGGCATTGGATACACTGAACTGCATTGAAGCAGTGTCGCTGGCCTTATATTGTATAAGTGGGTTTTCGTTCTAGAATTCAGAGTAGGCTCCCCTTGTTTTAGTCCCTTTAGTTTGCTACTAAACTGTTTTTTAAAATAAAAATGTAAATGCTGAGCAAATTACTCAAGTATCACAAGTCCGTCAACACAAAATCACGGTAACCCACGTGACATTGCAAGTTTATTTTTACACACATGTTAAAAGAGGTAGGAAATGTGTGATTTTGTAAAGCACACCCTGGAAAATGAGGCACCATTTCTGAATGGGGTTGTATTTCTCAGTACATTTATACAGTACTGGAAACCCACCTCAACTTTCCAATGGACAGCTTTCTACAGAGCACAGCACAGCCACAACGGGCTCTCCAGCCGAGTCTCCCACAGTCCACAGAACTGCATGGTGCTGGACTTTGCTGAGGAAGGGAGACACAGGCCAACTCCGATCCTACTTTGCCATTCAGTGGCGCTAAGTACCAAGAAACAGAAATAAAAGCCAAATAGATTGAGGAGCGTTGAATATTTAATGAACTCATGTGGCGTACAACAATACAAATGTGTGTCATTTTAAAACTTTACTGTGAAGAATTAGGGTTTTTGCATTGTATTAATGGTAACTGGTTGAATAAGTGTAAAAATGTTTATCGAAAAACAAAATCCCAATGAAATTATAAGTAAAATTACTTTTATTTTCATAAATAAAAAGATAACGCATTATACAAACAACACTTTTGTTGGCGGTCATTATCCAGTTTAAACGAAGGATGAAAATATACGCAACACTTAACACAAAGTTACACCCTCTACAACCTTCATGCAGCTGCTTGACGTGTGTCACCTTCCCAAATTTCCAACGCCACTTCAAAGAAGATATATAATGGGGTATTTTAGTCACAAAGCGTCACTTTTGCTCAGTCAACACAATATTTCTCACTTGCTCATGTCGAAGTTGCCAATTATTGATTTAAATACCAGTATTTCCTGCATTTTACAAAAGCACTGAACATATGACATGTTTTCATTCCATATATGGTAGTATAACCCCCAAGTGTCAACGTGAAAATTTAGCAACTAGGTTAATGAGTACTAGTACCCAAGATAAATAGGTCCTACGAGGCCGAGAAGAACAAGCCGGCACAAGTTTAAAGTTTTGTCCATAAATGGCAAACAGCAAACAGACGAGTGATTTTGTAGTGTCACGTAATATGCAGTGAAATTTCATTAAAGTATGTTTCTGTAGACAGCAAAGTAAAGTTAAAAGTCCAGTTATTACTCCACTTATTCTAGAAACTGCAGTTTCAAATATTAAATGCTATACAGTAGTTATTAGCATTTCCGTATATTAAAAAAAACTCTCACTGATTCTTTGTAGTTTTCAAGAGTGAAAACTACGACTTAAGTAATTCTTTGCACACGATACTGATTCAGGTAGGAATAATCTCTTTATTCTTCACCATGAAATGTTTATTCCTATTTCAACACCTTATGCAGATTTCACTTGTCTGTCACAGGGCTACCACGTGGAGTCAGTGGTTTACCTACGTAAGTGTTGAGCAGAGTGCCGGGCACGTAGTAAGCTCTCAATATACACTATTTCTAGTAAGTGAACCAATCTGTCTTTTGTAATAGGAAAATTAGCTAACGCCCCAGAAGAATAATCAAAAAAGATAATACTACAGACGTGTGACTTTTGTTAAAGCAGCATGCATCCACTATTTCCCAAGTCTGTGTACACGCTAAACTGTTTCAAATATTACAAGCTGATTTTAAGTTCATACTATATGTTTGCTCTTGTTTTTGCTATGGCCTTTGGCCTAAAGCAATACGATTCTGATAGGATGCGTAAATTAGAAGACCATATAGAAATAACGCACACTGAAATCAGTAACGAAGGCATCTTACCATAACTTCTGTGACCAAAAAGTAGAGTTAGCAGTGAAATTCAGGACGACCTATCTCGCTTAGGGTTGATGTTTTTTCTTTACATCGTGAAATACCTGACTTCTGCAAAAACGTTTCATTGTGTTCTCTCACATGGGAACATGAAGAGCTGTCACAAAGTTCTGTCCTCGAAGTAAAAAACCCATTAGAGAAAGTACTTGTAAAAATCACTGTAGGTTTATTGAAGCTGAAATAAAGTGCAGGGCTACCAGAACAGAAGTTCTTAAATGGTCTCAAAATACCTACAAATACTGATTTTTTGGAACAAATTATAGCTTCTTACAAATGTAAGGGATGTGAAGAGAACACAAGTCTGTGTGACAACATAATGGAGAGAGGAAGAAAACTGTTAAAAACCAACTCCTGTCATTCTTCTGGTATCAGGTAAGAGGAAGGAAAATAAAACTTTTTGTGTGTGAAGATAGAAAGACATACCTGACGCCACATGATTCTGGCCTATATTAACCTGAAACTTACTACAACCCAGACTTTGAAGAAAAAAAAACCCAACCCCCAAATAACGCCCTTCAGGGCACAGTAAAATCTTTTACATGTTGTCCTGATTAAAAAGGGTTTGGAAACAAAGCATGAAACATCTCTACTATATTAAAAATCAAGAACAAATCAACTGAAGGCAGATTCCCTCCGAATGTACTAAATCATTCTACGGGCTTCAGAGAAAACCTTTTAAGAAATACGAACTGAAGTCCCAGGGTTTATCTTATCTACTAGTAGAGAAATTCGAAGTGCACATCTTATCAGTGTATTTTAGGAGATGGAACATCCCGTGTCCTTCTGAGGTCTGGTGTCTGGTTCTCTGACAGGCTTCACTGCTTCTTCTGCTTTGGGTTTGGTCTAGGGAGAAAAAGAAATACAGTTTTAAGTACATAATAAACTAAGATTTGGAAAACAAACACTAGGTCTTCTCCACCTTAGACTTTTTATTTTCATTTATCTTTACTTTTAATTTTTTTTCTGTTTATTTTTGAGAGAGAGAGAGACAGAGACAGAGCGTGAGCGGGGGAGGGGGAGACACAGAATCCAAGGCAGGCTCCAGGCTCTGAGCCAGCAGTAGAGTCCGACACGGGGCTCGAACTCACGAACCGTGAGATCCTGACCCGAGCCACAGTCGGACGCTTGACTGACTGAGCCACCCAGGCGCCCCCACCTTAGGCTTTTTAAAGATGTTGTATTAAATTACCCAACGCTGAAATTAACAAAGCTTTTCCAAATGCTACATATCAATTCAATTTAAGAAGTAATCAGAAAGCAACGCTTCAGTGAAGATGAAAACCTAGGCAGGCAAACATCAAGCTAATGGTGCCTGCACTCTTTCTGAGGACGGAGAAACTGAGTGATGAGTCTCTGCATGTGGAACTCGTAAGTTTGAAAATATCTCAGGACAGTAACAGGCTACTTCGTATCACATTATTTTAGAGGCTGACCAGGATAAAAAGACAGTCATTTTACGTACTAATGGTTTCAGAATGGGTAGGAAATTATATAAAAACCCAATGTCAAGGAAGGAGCTATGGCTGCAAATTAATTCCCATTCCCTATTTTTCACAGACCCCTCCTCTTCGGGCAGTCAGACCATAAATTTCCCACTTAATCTCATCTTTGATTTAGTACACCAACATGTACTTAGATATAAATGAATAAAAGCAGTCTTATTTTACCCCTGGATGATTTCATGGAACGTTGAAATAAGGTCAAATCTTCAAATACCCTGCAGCAGCTAAATCAAAAACAGAATATTGCTATAGCAATATAAACATGGATAAGCCATCCATCCTTAGACGACTTCTCCCACACTGTTCCCAAAAGAGGCTCTGATAAATTGTAAAAAGGCAAGATAATGTGTTGAAAACAGCCTCAGTTATGTAAGAAATCAGAAGATAATTAAGGCCTAGAGATCGAATCTCTGACACAATTCAACAACACACATCACACCAACACTGCAGTTAGCTAACTTAACATTTAGACAAAGATACACATGTGTATATATCTAGATCTACTTAAGTAGAGAAAAATAACAAAATGCTAACTCTGAATTCTCTTTTTAAACCTCTGCGAACAAACGGAAAAAAGCCAGTCTCGTACACTGTCATCCTTGGGTCTTTTGGTGAGATCAAATGAGGCCAGCGTTTCCGGTGTCCATTGTGCACTTGTCGGAGGGAATTCAAAAGGTACAGGCTCTACGAGACCGTAATTTGCTTTGAGTTCCAGCTGTGGGGCTTCTGTTGGAATTTTTTGAAAGTAACTGCAAAAAGCAATTTAAACAGCAATTCATTCATTCATTAACTACTTGAGCGGCTATTGTGTTCAAGGCCCTGTGCGAGAAAGAGACCATTTAATGATAGGACAGAGAAGATTCTCCTGCCTCATGCGTGCATGAGTAGATGAGACAGTCAGGAAACCTGTCCACTACAATGCAACGTAACAGAAGCTCTGACGGACATCGCATGCCGTGAGAACATGCTGTCGGGGGAAGAGGGAGGTTCAGGAATGCTTTCCAAAACGGGTAAGGCAAGTTATACTAGGCATATTTGACGAAGTAAAAGGGCTCGGTATGACCAGGTGCGGCATGTTAAGGGGCAGACTGTAAAGAGAAAAAGCAGGGACAAGACAGATTCTACCCATCTACATAGGTGGTCATCTGCAGTTTGAACAATGCTGACCTCACAATGGAAAACTGCTTGACAGGACTAGGCAGGATGGACAGAAAACCCATTTCCCTGCTTTACAGGTGGCTGTGAGCAGGGCGGGATGCCCACGTGAGAGCAGCAGAGAAGCTCCATATAACTCGCAGGGAAGAAACACCAGGGAAACCAAGAAGAGAAAACTGAGACACTGTAAGTGAGCTCTTTGTTAATAACCTACGTTAAAATTGTAACCTCTGCTTTTATATGTATCAGAAGCAGGTTGAAGCGAGGTCCAACAGGAGGGAACTTTACCACCAATTTAAAGAGAAAATTCGAGTTGAGTGCAATGTGACACAAAGTGGGGCAGAGACTGACTGGGAGCCTGTGACAACAGTATTGCTATTTAAACGCTGTGACTGTAGATACACACGCTAGCATTCGTACTGCCAAAACACCGAGCTGTACTCACATGAACCCATTCTCTCTCTGACACTTCTCTAGGGTGTTTGTCACAAGATTTCCGAGCTTCCGAAAGAACAAGTGTCCTGAGGGTCTGACTGTTGGCCCAGGTCCCTTGGTTTCTCCATATTCTTTGCACAGTACTTCTGCCTTTGCATAAACTGCAGGTGAAAGGGATATAAAATCATCTGCTTATTGTTTATACTAAGGAAGCTTTAAGTCAGAGATGATGGCAACTTTTCTGCTCCTTACCTAGTGTGACAGTGATACCAGTAATAGAGTAAGGGAAAGGGGCTGTTTTCTACAGGTTTTCTGGTTTTTGAAACGTTGTTTCTCTCTCTCCAGTTCCTCACTTGAGCTCCCATCCTCTTTCATGAACTCAGCCAAAATCTCTTTTAACTGCCTATTTCTTTCATGATACAACTTTTGTGTTTAAGAAGGGCGTTAATATTCTGGCAGCAATACTTACATTTTTCTGCTTCTTGGAGAGACCGGATTGCTTCGCCACATTTATCACTAGCCAACAAAGTCTGACCATGATAACAGTAAGCCTGATAAAGAAAGAAATTCTTATTCATTCTCTCCCCAAACGATGCTTTCTGCTATCATTGTTTTATAAATGCATCAGATGAAGTGGACCTTCATCCACTGTTTGAATATCAATGCCATCCCTTACATTTCTTTACTTGAATAAGCTTCCCCCAATCTCTGCTAGTATAAAAAAAGTGGGATTATGTCACGCTTTGAACCAAACTAACCTTTTTTTTTTTTTTTAATTTTTTTTTTTCAACGTTTATTTATTTTTGGGACAGAGAGAGACAGAGCATGAACGGGGGAGGGTCAGAGAGAGAGGGAGAGACAGAATCGGAAACAGGCTCCAGGCTCCAGGCTCCGAGCCATCAGCCCAGAGCCCGACGCGGGGCTCGAACTCACGGACCGCGAGATCGTGACCTGGCTGAAGTGGGACGCTTAACCGACTGCGCCACCCAGGCGCCCCAGAACCAAACTAACCTTCTAACCATGGGGTGAGAGGAAAAAGGATTTTCTTTCAACATATGTATATTTTTATTTTGGAGAGAGAACGTGAGCAGGGGAGAGGAGGAGAGGGATAGAAAGAGAATTCCAATCCCAAGCAGGCTCCGTGCTCAGCGTGGAGCCCAACGCGGGGCTCGATTCCAGGATCCTGGGCTGGGATCCTGACCTGAGCCAAAATCAAGAGCTGGATGGATGCTTAACCAAGTGAGCCACCCAGACGCCCCGCAAAATTTAGTGTTTGTGCTTTTTTTTTTTTTTTTTAAGATTTATTTATTTTTGAGTGAGAGCGCAAGCAGGGAAGGGACAGAGAAAGAGGGGGACAGGAGACCTGAAGTGGGCTCTTCCATGACAGCAGCGAGCCCAAGGCGCGGCTAGAACTCACGAACCACGAGGTCATGACATGAGCCAACATCAGACTCTCAACCAACTGAGCCACCTGGGAGCCCCAAAAGTACTTTTCTTTTTTTGTTTTTTTAAAAAAAAATTTTTTTTTTCAACGTTTATTTATTTTTGGGACAGAGAGAGACAGAGCATGAACGGGGGAGGGGCAGAGAGAGAGGGAGACACAGAATCGGAAACAGGCTCCAGGCTCCGAGCCATCAGCCCAGAGCCTGACGCGGGGCTCGAACTCACGGACCGCGAGATCATGACCTGGCTGAAGTCGGACGCTTAACCGACTGCGCCACCGAGGCGCCCCCAAAAGTACTTTTCAATAATGAAATTGGTTTTTAAGATTTGGGCACTGCAGATAAAGGAGGGAAATTACTGTGCTAATGCAGAGGGACAGGGAGGGAGGATTCTAAGGTTAATAATAACTAAACAGGTTTCAAGAGAAAGGTTATTAGCCTGAAAAAGAACATGCTCACTCTAAATGTCTGTATCAAACCCAAGCATTGCACATGGTCCAACACTGTATGCCTGAAAACAGATCCCAAGGTAGAAGAAATAAAACTATCTACCCGGGTCTGAAAAAGGTGCTTGATTATCTCTCACATGATATTCTAACCAACAAACAAGTAAGTTTGTTTGGTGGGTGGAAGACACTGATAAGTAACTTCTAAAAGAGTGCTTATTAAGGTTTCTTCACAGACTGAGGGGATATGTTGTGTGGTATGCCTTAAGATCAGGATCAGTAAATATCTTCTTCAATGTACAAGATGAAAGGAAAGAATTCTCATTAAGTATACAGAGGTTCCAGCTTAAAAGTGGGTTTGAGGGGCACCTGGGTGCTTCAGTTGGTTAAGCGTCCAATTCTTGGTCTCAGCTCAGGGCATGACCTCATGGTTTGGCTTGATGCTGACACATGGAGCCTGCTTGGGATTCTCTCTCTCCCTCTCTCTCTGCCCCTCCCCCGCTTATCTTCTCCCTCTCTCTCTCAAGATGAAAAAGTAAACTTTATAAATATAGGCATAAATATATATATTTATATATTAATTTTATATTTACATAAACACACATAAATACATAAATAAAATAAATAAACTTTAAAAAGAAGTGGGTTTTAGGGGGCCTGCCTTAGTTGGTTAAGCATTCAACTTTGGTTCAGGTCATGATCTTGCAGTTTGTGAGTTCGAGCCCCGTGTTAGGCTCTGCTGACAGCTCGGAGCCTGGAGCCTGCTTCCGATTCTGTCTCCCTCTCTCTCTGCCCCACCCCTGCTCACACTCTCTCTCTCTCAAAAATAAATAAAAATTAAAGAAATAATAATAAAAAATAATAAAAAGGGGGTTTGAATCAAATAGTAATTCCATCACTATAACCCAGTGCTACAATTCTCCGTCGTCTTTTTCCACCCACCTCAGCTCACAAGAGTTGCACTGGCTGTCGGTAAACATTTGACAGCTTTCCATTATTTATGCAATGCTAATTTACAAAATGACAGACCTAGCAAGCACGGGGCTAGAAAGACAGTAAATTTACACTGGTTTTCAGGTTATTAGTACTTACATAAGCCGTGTAGAAACACATTTTCAAGTGAAGATATTTTCTCCATTTAGCAGAGTATGCAGGCTCCAAACTGGATAAAGCATGATCTAAAGTTACATTTTAAAAAGCAAAATATAATTTCACCCCGATTCACTAGAAGATTTTTAGTTCATGTGTTCATGATCATTTAGTTCAGATGCAAAAAGCAGAATGCCATTCAAGTCTAAAACTCAAGCATTTACATATTTTCTAAAAAAAACTTTGCTTTAAAGTGATTTTCCCATAACTATACTTTAACTGCGTAATAAGACTGTTTGAATACCATGTCACCTCCTTTGATAGGTAATGCCACTTAGGCTTAAAATAATGATAAAAATAGAACTTTAAGAAAAATATAAATTACACTGTTACACTTTTTCCTTTCGTTAAATAATATAGCAAACTGCATAGTGTGGTAACCCCAGTCAGCAGCAGACACTCTCCTTCCTGGTCCATCGCCCCAGGCTGAACCTTCCCTAACACGCACATTCACATCCTGCCGACTTCTCTCTCATCCATTTCTCCTCTGCTCCCTACTTCTCTGTTTTGTCAAAGCTTCTGTCCCTCCACAGACTACGATCCCTTCTTCCTTAACACTAAGTGGAGTCAGCCTTCACCTCACAAGCCCATTTCTCATCCTGCAATTATAGGGATTTTTTTTTTAATTTTTTTTTAACGTTTTTATTTATTTTTCAGACAGAGAGAGAACAGGGGAGAGGAGCAGAGAGAGAGGGAGACACAGAATCTGAAACGGGCTCCAGGCTCTGAGCTGTCAGCCCAGAGCCCGACGCGGGGCTCGAACTCACAGACCATGAGATCGTGGCCTGAGCCGAAGTCGGACGCTTAACCGACCAAGCCACCCAGGCACCCCTCTTTTTTTTTTTTTTTTTTAAACATTTTGTTTATTTTTGAAAGAGTACAAGTGGGGGAGGGGCAGAGACAGGGGGACAGAGAATCCAATATGGGCTCTGTGCTGAGAGCAGTGAGCCCGATGTGGGGCTTGAACTCAGGAACTGTGAGATCATGACCTGAGCTAAAGTTGGAGGCTCAACCAACTGTGTCACCCAGGTGCCCCTATAGAGCTTTTCTAAATTCAAATCCAATCAAAACAGATTTGCTTTATACCTTTTCATGGGTCCATGATCTAGCAAATAAAAGCCAAACTTCTAAGGCTACAAACCAATTCATGATCTCACACGTGCAAACTTTCCTAACCTTTTCTCCTATCACTCATCCTGTGCCTCAGCTAAGAGCATCTGTTTAAAGGTCCCAGAATGTGCCAAATTCTTATCTCTGTACATACTATAGAATGTTCTACTTTTCCCATATGCTAAAGCTTCCTAGCAAACTCAAAACTTCTATTTATATTTCAAAATAAGGCCCAAACACCACCTTCTCATAGAAAGCCTCCTCTAGCATGCCTGGATCCTTGAGGTTTTCATTTCACTGCTGTAGTCACATCTTATCTTATGCTATTATAATGTGGTTACGGGTTTGTTTCCTTCCCTAGATGTGACTCTGTCTATACACTGATCTTTGTATAGCTAGCAACTAGAGTATAACCATCCCATAAACAAAAATAAATGCATGTTTCCTGAATAAGTGAATGAAAAGAATAACAGGCTACTGAGAAGACCTGAGTTCTTTCTAGTCCTAACTTCCCAGCCTGCTAACAGTTAAATTATAGGTTAGTTATATTAATTTTCTGGAGTTTGGTTTCATGACAACCATAAGGTTATTATAAAGACCCAAAAAACTTCAAAACTAAAACACCTGTGTAATTATCACATGTAACTGGTTAAGAACTATAACACTGGCCTCTCCATTAACAGTTATGCAGCATATTAACTGTGAACAGCTCTCATTCTTTTAACCAAGATTAATAAAATAATGTCGACATTATTCCAGTTTTGCAAATGAAGAAATAACCTAGAGAATCTTTTTGTTTTGCTTATTCCCTATTAAACCATGAGCTTAATCTGAACATCTAAAGACTAAAAATACAACAAGAGAATTATAAACTCACCAGCTTTTTGATAGAAGTTGGCCGTCTCATATGCCAGTGCAGCAATTAGGCCGGGCGCGTGTTTCAGTTCAATTGCTCGAGCGATTGTTACTGTCACCAAAGCACAGCAAAGTGAATGCATAATTAAGTTCACTTGCATTCATACTAAGTTAACTGTAATAGCAAAAGCCATCCCAACAATCTATTTGGCATCTTAACACAATTTGTCAAGAATTTTAACATGAAAAGTAAGTTACAGAAAGTGCAAACAGAAACAGAAAACACTAATAAGCTTGCTGGTTCTGACACTATTTCTTTAAATCACTAGCTAATTACTAGATCACAAAAAACTACTACTACAAAGTAGCATGTCAGAGGAAAACGAATCCCTCCAGGGCACTGGAATTTGAAAGAAAAACAAAAAGCCTACAAAGTTTCTTTGTTGCTTTTACAGGAGTCTACATTTGTTTCCTGCCACTGAAAGGTGAAGAAAGGCAAGGCAAACAGTGGAAGAGAAAAAGAAATGAGCAAGGGAGATCGGGAAAGAGGAGCTACATAATTCATCTGTTGCTGTCAGAAATGGCATGAAATTAAAATCCTTCTTAAAAGATCCATTAAACTGCAAGGCCTTTTCCTATAAACCATGCATGAAGGCAAATGCTGACAGTGAAATTATTCCTCACTAGAAATTTCTCAAGATGTGAAACTCAAATTCAGCTAATTCTGATTAAAAAAAAAGAATTAGATGCCAGTAGAGATTTTTTTCAAAAAAAAAAAAAAAAGCAAAATCTTACAATATTTAGGATACCTTCTTGAGCTTCTGCCTGACACTGGACAACATAAGCTTCCAGGAGCCGTGCCTCTAAATCCCTCCCCTTCTCTACAGGTGTAATGAGCTTTGGGATATGACTTTCCTGAGAGAGAAAGAGAAACAAAAATAAATAAGTCAAATTTTATTTTAACCCAATTGTTACAGATAAACAAAATGGAAGTTATTAGACATTCAATTTGGGGATTTATCAGAAACTCAGGGGGTATCTGGCTGGCTCAGTCAGTAGAGCATGCAATCCCTGATCTCGGGGTTATGAGTTCAAGCCCCACAGTGTTTAAAATAAAAGTCTTGAAGGGGGAAGAAAAAAAAAGAAAAGAAAAATTCCGGACAGCAAAATTGTGTAAAGAGGAGCGATATTAAGCTTATGGAGAATAAAAGTTCCTGTATACTAAAACTTAAAGCTTCTCATAAACTTCTGCAAACTTTGGGCCAAAATACATAGCTTAGATATGCAGGTCGTATTTTCATCTTAGAAAATGTTTAACTGAAACAGTAACCAAAGTTCTCTTTTGCATGATGGCTAGAATTATTCACTCATTAATAATAGCAGAGTCTAAAGAAGTCTATAATTTAATAGATAACTCAGGATCACAGGGTTTTTTTGTTGTTGTTGTTTTGTTTTGTTTTTTTTTTTAATTTTTTTTTTTCAACGTTTTTTTTATTTATTTTTGGGACAGAGAGAGACAGAGTATGAACGGGGGAGGGGCAGAGAGAGGGAGACACAGAATCGGAAACAGGCTCCAGGCTCCGAGCCGTCAGCCCAGAGCCTGACGCGGGGTCGAACTCACGGACCGCGAGATCGTGACCTGGCTGAAGTCGGACGCTTAACCAACTGCGCCACCCAGGCGCCCCAGGATCACAGGTTTTTAATTACTGTAAAAACATCTTTTTTTTTTTACTGTTTATTTATTTTGAGAAAGAGAGCATGAGCTGGGGAGGGGGGAGGGAGACGAAGGGAGAGGAAGGGAGGGAGGGGGGCAGAGAGAAAGAGAGAGAGAATGAATCCCAAGCAAGCTCTGCACTGTGCAGGCGCAATGCTCAATCTCACGACCAAGAGAGAAATCAACATCTGGGTGCTTAGCCAACTGAGCCACCCAGGCGCCCCCTGCATCCTATTTTATCATGAGAGAGCCCGTCATTGGCGTCTGGAAGGCGTTCAGTAAATATCAGTTTAATTAGAATGAAGTGGGGGTAATCCTGATTACTAAATACATTAGTCTTTTCTCTAATTTCCATCACAGCTCCAGGCAATTTAATATAATGAGTGCAGGCTGACTGCCCTTCAACATTTTCACGGAGATACAGAGAATACACTCAGAAGTTCAGTTTTGCAGGACCGTGACTATCCCGGCAACTGCTGCACCCAGATGGTAAGAACCATCAACGTGTGTACTTTGTTTTCTCCTGTCTTTTCCAAAGAGACAGGAGATTACAGCTTGAGTTTTCCAATCGTAGAAGTCACTGATAGGGTGTGTGACTAGCTCAGTCAAAAGAACATGTGACTCTAGCAAGAGAGAGCACAAGCGAGGGAGACAGAGAGAAAGAAAGCGGCTCATGCAGGCTCCATGCCCAACGCAAAGCTCGACGCAGGGCTCAATCCCAGTACACGGTGATCACAACCTGAACCAAAATCAAGAGTCAGACACTCCACCAACTGAACCACCCAGATGCCCTGAGCATGTGACTCTTGACCTTGCGGTCCTGAGTTCAAGCCCCACGTTGGGTACTGAGATTACTTAAACAAAAACTTTAAAAAATAAAAATAAAAAACAAAATTAACTGATGACTCTCTGAAATGAAGACATGTGAGATTCTGTAACTGGCTGCACTCATCAACAAAGTACTTAACGTAAGAAAAACAGGACATACAGTAGATTCTTTTTACATAGTGAAATAATTCTTTCCTCCAGCCCCCAAAGGAAGAAAATTTAATCAAGAATTAAAGCATGAGGAATACATTTTACTGTCATATTACTTTACCTTTAAATGTTTAAAAATCCCCGCTGCAATTTTTAGGCTTCGATGGACTTCTTTTGCTTCATCTTCTGTTATGCTTAAAGACAGTGATTACGTCAGTTAGAGGATGAATCCTGTTTCTTGTATTAAAACCAACAACTAGTGAATTATCATAAAACCAAATTAGTCATTTGTTTCTCACCACTAGTCTCCCTTTTAAAAAATCTGATTTGACAATTTAAAAAGTAACAAATGCACATGAAGAATATCCAGAGAAGATACTACAAATTAAAAAAAAGAAAGACTCTATCTATAGGTCTAGTTTTTCCTTCCAGATAATGTTCTGTGCATTAAACAAGTTCAAAATATTCTACACTTGGTGCATGCACACACTTAAAAAAACGCACACACACAATATTCACTATTCTGCTCATTTTAATCATATAAATTACTTTAGACATAATTTTACAACAGCACGTACAATTCAACTTTATTTTTTAAGATTTTATTTTTAATGTCTACACCCAACATGGGATTCTAATGCACAGCCCTGAGATCAAGAGTCACGTGCTCTACTGACTAAGCCAACCACGTGTCCTGACAATTCAACTTTATTTTGAAATAGCTGCATATTATACACATGTTCACATGTACCACAGCTCATAGTTGCCAGTTTCATATTGCTGACATCCACTTCTACTATTATCAAAACTGCATCAGGGGCGCCTGGGTGGCGCAGTCGGTTAAGCGTCCGACTTCAGCCAGGTCACGATCTCGCGGTCCGTGAGTTCGAGCCCCGTGTCAGGCTCTGGGCTGATGGCTCGGAGCCTGGAGCCTGTTTCCAATTCTGTGTCTCCCTCTCTCTCTGCCCCTCCCCCGTTCATGCTCTGTCTCTCTCTGTCCCAAAAATATATAAACGTTGAAAAAAAAAAAACAAAAAAAACCAAAAAACAAAAAACTGCATCTTATTTCATGTCACAATTCTTTAATCCTTCAAAACATTTTTCACATACTTATCTTTGTATTTCTTTTTCTAGGAGCTGCCTGTTCATGTCCTTCACTTATTTTCAATTGATTTGTTGATCCTTTCCTTTCCTCTTTATTTTCCATTACAAAAACAATTTGTCACATGCATTATGATTTTTTTTGACATCTGTCATTTGTTTTTAACTTTATTTATGGTACTTTTACGCAGTCCAATATTCAATTTTTTCCTTTTCTTGGTATAGGGTTTCATTTAGGTAAGACCTCTGACAAGATTAATTTTTCTTTCCAACACTGGGCTCCATAATTCTGACACTTAAAACACTAACATTATGAGGCAACCTCGCACTTAACAGAAGTGGTACTTTTTATCAGTAGCTTAGACTTTTTAATAATGAAACTCCATATACTTGAAAAAATAACACATATGCATATAACCCTCCCCTTTAGACTTACTTTTCTTTTCCAGCCAGTCTTGAAGCATATTTGGTATACCATAAAGCTACATTAAATCCCATGGAAATTAATTCAAAAACAGCATCCTGCTGGGCACTAGAATTACAAACATGTTCATTAACTTCTGTCAATTACTGACACATCTCTATATGAAGCCTATTGTACGTTGAACTCAAAATTATAAAAACGATATGCTAATTGGAAAAATGAAGAAAACAGTCCTTATGATTAATGACTAAAAACAATAGCCCACTATGTACTTCATGATAGTAAACATGTGAATAGTAGGTTCTCAAAGGTTATTGTACCCAGAGTAGTTTTAAAAATATAAATTTGGGGGACTTAACTCCAGAGAATCAGAAAGTCTGAGAGGGGCCCAGAATCTACACTTTCAGTAAGTAACCAGTTGACTCTGGAGTGGGTGGTTCTTATACCACATTTTTAAAAAAACGGAATTCAGAGGAGACACTGCTTCAGGCTAGAATGATTCAAGAAGGTTTCATGGTATAGACAGTCTCTGAATTGTGCCTTGAAAGATGGTGGGAAGGGAAGCAGAAGGACATCCCAGGTGAGGGAATGATGCTATTAAAGGCACAAGAAGATCAACATTTTTCTGAGAGCAGCGACCCACCTAGCATGATGGAACACATGGTTTGTAAAAAGAAATCGAGGAGCAGGTCAAAAAGCCAAGCAGAAGTGAAACTGGTAAAGACACTGAATGCCAAGCCTATCAGTACATGCGCCACAAAGAAAAAGGTCTAAAAACAAGCATATTCCTTCAGATTCTATTACTAAATATGACAAAGAAGATGACAAGGGCTTACTAAAGCAAATAAGGTAATGCCAATTTTTTAAATCACTATTGTTCTGAAAAGACCCTGGAAATTCTTCATCTGTCTCAAATGATGAAAACAGAAGTAATACCCTTCTTTTATACACATAATACTAACATACAGAAAAATGAGCCAAAAAGAAACTAGAATTGTGATTCCACTTTGTTATTTTCTATTTAACTGTTGCCACCATCATTAAAGGAATAGAGAAAGGGAAGTTTTTTAGATTAAAAAAAAGGGGGGGGTGTTATAAAACATTAGTCATTCAAAAATAACTTGTGATATCCTGTTTAACGTAACATACAAAATATTGACACTTTTTTTTAATGGAATGTTTCACAAATTCGTGTGTCATCCTTGAGCAAGGGCCATGCTGATCTCTGTACTGTTCCAATTTCAGTGTATGTGCTGAAGTGAGCACTAAACAAAATTTATAATTTTTCTTTTTTTTAAAGTAAGCTCTAGGAGCGCCTGGGTGGCGCAGTCGGTTAAGCGTCCGACTTCAGCCAGGTCACGATCTCGCGGTCCGTGAGTTCGAGCCCCGCGTCAGGATCTGGGCTGATGGCTCGGAGCCTGGAGCCTGTTTCCGATTCTGTGTCTCCCTCTCTCTCTGCCCCTCCCCCGTTCATGCTCTGTCTCTCTCTGTCCCAAAAATAAATAAAAACGTTGAAAAAAAAATAAATAAATAAAGTAAGCTCTAGGCCCAACGTGGGGCTTGAATTCATGACCCCAAGATCAAGAGTTGCACGCTTTACCAAATGAGCCAGCCAGCTCCCCCGCTCCATGAACAAACTCTTAAAACCGTTTTACCCCACTGAAAAAAAATTTAATGCATAGTTTAAAACCTTGTTCTTTTCAGCATTCAGAACATTCAAATGAATTACATCTGGCGATCTAGTAGACATATCTAATTTATTAGTTTACCTTTAAATAATAAGAGAGGTGCACCTGGGTGGCTCAGTTGCTTAAGCATCCAACTCTTGATTTTGGCTCAGGTCATGATCTGATGTGAAGAAGCAGGCATTCACACAGTACAAGACCTGACATAGCGCCTGAGTCCACACTCCTGCCACTGCCATGGCTGCCCTGGGCCTCTCAGCAATCTCCATTTCCTTCCCTTCTGACTTTATACAGTTTTCTACAGCAAATTGAGATCAAGATAATATGGCCACTTAAACAACACAATGGTGCTTAAAACAAAAAAAAAAGTTCAATAAAAATTTAGCACCATTATGATCTGGTTCCTGTTGTAACTAGATCTGTTCTGATTAGTTTCAAGAGTGTGATGAGAAAGTTTTGAGAGGAAATTTTTTAAAAGAGAAGAAACGGTGAAGAAAAATTAGGAAAAAAATAAAACTATGACTCAAAAGGGTATGGAGCTGGGGTAGAACCCGGGACAAATAGAAAGAGATTGACCAAAGGTATCTGAAGTACCCATCAGAAAAGAAAACTAGATAAAAATCAAAATTCTGCTCTGCTTAAAGGTAGGCAAAAGATTTGGATTCCAAATTCCCAAACCATTCTTTGCATGTTTTTAATACAGCTAAGACTGTTGAATTCTGGGTAATATTTGTATGGATTATCTCACAGATTTGATCCAGGAGAAATAATTTAGATTTTTACTTAATTGAGTATATTAAGACTTCAGGTCAAACGTTTTTAACCAGCTTCCCGATAGGAGAAAATGCTGATCAGATCTATGTTCTATTTCTTCAGATACAGAGGCAATGGGTTAACCACTGGCCAAATAGTTACAAAAATGGCTTCCATTTAGTACTGTCCGCACACCTACCTTGGAACCTGTCCTTGTAATGTATCAGTCCACTTGAAATTTTGAATATATCGTAACTTGCTTTCTTGGGTAGATTCATCCAAAGAATTTATGAAA
The DNA here is from genome assembly GCF_022837055.1 of Prionailurus viverrinus. Taxonomy (NCBI): domain Eukaryota; kingdom Metazoa; phylum Chordata; class Mammalia; order Carnivora; family Felidae; genus Prionailurus; species Prionailurus viverrinus. The sequence continues at coordinate 57,069,874 of NC_062577.1, read as the reverse complement.
CCTATAAAAAGGTACAGCCTTTTAGTTTTAGAAGGAATATCAGGTATTCTATTTAGAAACTTTTTCAGATAATGACTTTTCCAGATACCTGTAGAAAAGACCTTGCCACCCCTCCCTTTTTATATCTCACATCTCCTTCTAAGGTAACATAATATGAAATATGTACACATTTATTTTTCAAAACATTAGAAAGACCAATACTGCCCTTACATTCTCATGTTTCTGAAACTCAAATATACCAAAGAATACAGACTAGAAGACTAGAATATTCAGATTTGTAAAGTCTAAGAATTAAATGTGAACTTCCGCGTAGCTGTTTTTCAAAAACTTTGAAGTTCCTATAAATAACTAACCTTGTAAAAGTGAAAAATAGGAATCTGCTGCGTTCTTCATCATTTCTGGATTACAGCTCAAATCAGTGAAGAGTTCAAGCAGTCGTGCTCTGGACGATCTCAAGTCACTTATGAGAGACAGAAAGAGTAAATTAAGTCATGAATTATGATGAATCTATGTTAAAGTGGATTAAAAGTTTCAATGGTAAAAGCTTTAAAATACCACACACACCCCCACCCCCCCCCCACACCCTCCTCTAAGGTATGACTAAGAGTACACAGGAATGAATTTAATTAGCACTAACACTGGGGGTAAGTGAAATTTCTGGTAACAACTGTTTTAAAAGTTGTACTAAAATAAACTCAGTCCAATCTAAGGGGCAAGTCATGTATACAATTATGTAATAAAAATATACATTTTATATTTTAAAAAACATCAAAATGGGCGCCTGGGTGGCTCAGTCCGTTGAGCGTCCGACTTCGGCTCAGGTCATGATTTCGCGGTCTGTGAGTTCAAGCCCCACGTCGGGCTCTGTGCTGACGGCTCAGAGCCTGGAGCCTGCTTCAGATTCTGTGTCTCCCTCTCTCTCTGACCCTCCCCTGCTCATGCTCTGTCTCTCTCTCTCTGTCAAAAATAAATAAAACATTAAAAAACATCAAAAAACACCGCCTGGGTGGCTCAGTTGGTTAAGCATCCGACTTCAGCTCAGGTCACGATCTTGTGGTTCTTGAGTTCAAGCCCCCTATCAGGCTCTGTGATGACAGCTCAGAGCCTGGAGCCTGCTTCAGATTGTGTCTCCCTCTCTCTCTGCCCCTTCCCGCTCTCACTCTGTCTCTCTCTCTCTCAAAAATAAATAAAGGTTAAAAAAAAATTTAACAACATCAAATAAACACAAGCATTTAAGATGGGAGAAAGGAATCAAGAATTAGTAAATTAAATAGACCAGTTCACAATGCAAGTTTTTTGAAAAATAGAAATTTAACAATGTTTACGCAATTCTAGTATCTCCTTACGTTTCAAAACTAGACATGATCTCAGTATACTTTATTCAGTAGGAAACCCTGTTTTTATTTCTTTTAAAGGACAATTTCTTTAAAAGTTTATTTATTTAACTTTGGGCAGGGGGAGTGGGGGGAGCAGAGAGAGGGAGAAAGAGAATCCTAAGCAAGCTTCACACTCAGCATGGCGTCCAATGCAGGGCTTGATCTCACAACTGCTAGATCATGCATGACCTGAGCTGGTATCAGAAGCCACCCAGGCGCCCCAAGTAGGAAACTCTACTTTTGAATTGCATTCTAGGGGCACCTGGGTGGTTCAGTAGGTTAAGCGCCCAACTCTTGGTTTCGGCTCAGGTCATGATCTCACAGTTCATGGGTTCAAGCTCCACGCCATTTCCTTCTTGAAATCTCTTCTCCCTTTATTCTACTAACACAAAATATTCCAGGATTTCCTCTTATCTCTAGAAGTGCCTTCTACTTTTTTTTTTTTTTACATGTCCCCCCGCCCTCCCCCTTTTTTTTAAAGTGCTTATTTATTTTGAAAGAGACAGAGATAGCCCAAGTGCAGAAGGGGCAGAGAAAGCGGGAGAGAGAATCCCAGGCAGATTCTGCACAGCCAGCGCAGAGCCCAACACGGGGCTCAAACCCACAAAACCCTGAACTGAAACCAAGAGTAGGAAGCTTAACCGACCTATGCGCCCCTGACATGTCCCCTTTCTATTCCCACCTTCAACAATGTTTAGTCTTTGGCTTTTTGCTTTTCTCTTTGAGGTCTTAACTTTGTATCCAATTGGAGATCTACATCCACCAGATGCAGCTTGGTCAGGTTCCAGTTCCACATCTGATTTCAGAAGGTAACTTGCTTAGTGAGGGTTCAGAAATCGTATTAAAGGGACAATGACTGAAGACATTTGTATATAAATGACTAATGAAAGACTACACTTAAATTGTAAGCACTGAGAGACTAGGGACTGTATATCCAGAACTTAAAAGGTGCCTAGGATAAAGCACGTACTCAAGGTTCTTTGTTGAGTGAAAGAATATTAACATTTAAAATATTTTAAGATTTACAAGAGGTATGATGTAGCAGTGATGTTTAGAGGACAGTGCAGACTTGATCTTAAATGGTCTAGATGGAATGTTTACCCTTTGGTATCAGCTCCATGAAGGCTTATTCCAAGAAAGCATATACCAACAACTATATACAAGTAACGAGAGATGGGATGGTCTACCTTACTAATGTGTCATTGTTGAGTTATTTAACTAGAAGCTAGGCAAGAGTAATTCCCAGACTAGGGGGGAAAAAGAATTCTTAAGGCCTAGACTCAAATAGTTTGCTAGCTATTTCCAAGCAGGCACTCAATCATCATTTGCAACCCAGCTGAGTAAAGTTACGTTCACTTTAAAATTATAGAATTTCAGGGGCGCCTGGGTGGCACAGTCGGTTAAGCGTCCGACTTCAGCCAGGTCACGATCTCGCGGTCCGTGAGTTCGAGCCCCGCGTCGGGCTCTGGGCTGATGGCTCAGAGCCTGGAGCCTGTTTCCGATTCTGTGTCTCCCTCTCTCTGCCCCTCCCCCGTTCATGCTCTGTCTCTCTCTGTCCCAAAAATAAATAAACGTTGAAAAAAAAAATTTTTTTTAAATAAAATAAAATTATAGAATTTCAGAAAAATGTACCTTATAAACATCTAATTTAGGCTATTCATTTTACAGATGAATAATTGGACCCAAAGAAGTTAAGAGACTCATGCTACAGGTAAAACAGGTAAGCTGGGACCAGCCTCTGGGAGTCTAGGATCAGGGGTTGGCAAACTACAGCCTCTAACTTGTGTTTGCAAAAATCAACAAAGAATATGCAACAGGGGAGCCTGGCTGGCTCAGTTGGTAGAGTATGCGATTCTTGATCTCGGTCGGGGTCATGAGTTTGAGCCCCACGTTGGGTGGAGAGGTTACTTAAGAAAAAAAATAAAAAACAAAAAGATTTTAAAAAGAATATGCAACAGCAGCTATATATGACCCCACAAAACCTAAAATGTTTACTATTTCATCAAACAGAAAAAGTTTGATGACCTCTGATCTAGATTAATAAGCCAGTTTTCCCACCTTGTGCTCCAATTACTTTCCAAAAAAGCAGCAACACTCTCAACTTTCCATTACTGGTGCCATCAAGGTCTTGATCGTCTAGGTTCTGTGTTTCATACAGACAGAATCCTTTTCAACTTCCCAGAGCAAATCAGAAACCTGGCCAGTTTACTCCTCCTTTGACGTATCTTTTGCATCTCTTTCTTTTGTTCCAAACTGCTCTACTCACTACCCCCAGAATAAAAGTGTTCCTGACAGAAATGCTTTTCTCTTGTCCCTTCTCACAATCTAAATCAAGTATCAGCAAACCTTTTCTATAATGTTTTGTGGGCCATAAAGTCTCTGCTGATATTACCACTCTGCTGTTGTAGAGGAAAGCAGCCAAATGCAGCCAGAATAATATGTAAATAAATGGGGTGAGGGGACATGGCTCTGTTCCAATAAAACTTTATTTATAAAACAGGCAGTGGGACAAACCTGCAGGACAGTTTGCCAACCCATGAACTGGCATCTGATTTATTTAAACCCCAACTCAAGCCCTTTCTCCTATATGAACACCCTAAGCCCATTCTAGGTCATCAGGATCTCTCCCTGATCAGAACTCCATGAATCTACTATCTGGCTAATTAACCAGATAGCTAATTAACCAGTAGCTAATTAATCTACTACTGGCTAATTAACATCTACATACAACTTTGTGGAGTCTCTTGTACTTCTGTAACATGTAGCTTAACTCCTTCATTGTGATTGGTTTAGCCTCTCTGGGACTCACTGATCTAAAATTACGGACTGCAGCTTAGATGACTGCCAAAGTTTAAATAATCTGTGATTTAAGTCTTCACACATCGTTTATAAGTTTAGAAGTCGTCTAAAGACAGGGACAATATATTACATATTTCTGTATTGCCCATTCAATACAGAACCTAAAAAAGTACCTTGTATCCAAAAGTGGCTCAATCAGTAGTTATTGAGATTAAAACTAACCTGCATATTTTTGAAGCAGGAGGGCCAGCAGCTACACCATAGTAGTTAAAAGCGACAGGAGCTGTGGCTTTTAATGGGTTCCTGTGAAACCAATGTGTCATTTTCTCCAGATGTTTCCTATAAACAAAAAAGGAAGTGTATAAAAATTAAACATAAAACATTTAATAACGTAAACAGTATAAAAATAAAGGTTTACTAAAAACATATATATATATATTTTAAGTATATATATATATATATGAAGCATATGCATATATAAATAAAATGCTTTATTGACATGAGTGAATCTTGTTGTAATGTCTATTTATTGTACTCTATATTTTAGACAGAGAGACTGCATGCAAGTGGGGGGAGTGGGAGAGAATCTTAAGCAGGCTTCAGGCTTAGCAGGGAGCCCAATGTGGGGCTCGATCCCACGACCCTGGGATCCTGAGCCAAAATTGAGAGTGGGACACTCAATCAACTGAGCCACCCAGGTGCTCCCTATTTATTGTAGTCTATGTTTAGATCAGGCGTGGGGCACCTGGGTGGCGCAGTCGGTTAAGCGTCCGACTTCAGCCAGGTCACGATCTCGCGGTCCGGGAGTTTGAGCCCAGCGTCAGGCTCTGGGCTGATGGCTCGGAGCCTGGAGCCTGTTTTCGATTCTGTGTCTCCCTCTCTCTCTGCCCCTCCCCCGTTCATGCTCTGTCTCTCTCTGTCCCCCCCCAAAAAAAAAAAAAAAAAGTAGATCAGGCCCGTAAAAACTTAGCACTTGGAAATTTGTCCACAGTTAACGGCCAATGTTAAATATACTGGAGCAGTAATGTTTAAATTTTAATGTGCTTTATAAAAGTCACCTTAGCATGGGGAGAAGATGGGTCTTGGTAAAATGCTGATTCTAATTCAACAGTCTAGGGTAGGACCTGAGATGCCAACGCTACTGGTCCCCAGACCACCCTTTTGAATAGCAAAGTACTGGGATGTGGTTGGATAGCTACAAGTAAGGAGGTCACAGGACGAGACCGTAATTTACAAAACAGGTATAAATAATGACCTTTATTTTTATTTAGACTGCTAAGGTTACTTAAAGTAAATAGGTTTTAAATGAACCATTTCCAACACAGTACTGCTTATGCCAATTAATTAGTTATAGCACATGTCTCTATGATAAATACACTTTCCATGAAATAGCTAATAAGCATCTGTATTTTCATTAAAAAAAAAACCCACAATACTTGATCAATAACTTCCATTCTATAAAACCCAAAATATTTGAAAAACTACCTAAGTAAAATGCCAACTTAAAAAAATGAGGTTCCAGGGCACCTGGGTGGCTCAGCCGGTTAAGCATCTGACATCAGCTTAGGGAATAAACTCGTTGTTCATGGGTTGGAGCCCTGCATCGGGCTCTGTGCTGATGGCTCAGAGCCTGGAGCCTGCTTCAGATGCTGTGTCTCCCTCTCACTCTCTGCACCTCCCCCGCTCATGCTCTGTCTTGTTCTCTCTCAAAAATAAAATAAAACATTAAAAAAAAATTAAGTTCCACTCCTTTTTGGTAAAAAAAAAACAAAAAACAAAAAACAAAAAAAACAAGAACAAACAAACAAAAAACAGCACATCAGTGGCCTAAAAGTCCTTGGGTAGATAATGCAAATAAGATAGGCAAATAGAAGGCCTAACTGAACACTTAAATGTGGCGATTAGATTACCGGAACCAACAGACAAGAAATTCTGATAAGGTGTAATTAACTGAAAGACACTATACAATGTTGTTGGTTGACTTTTCTTACTAGGGAAAAATTTCCGTGGGCTGAACAGTATATGAAATACCTCCTTGAGCACCTCCCTTAAAATATTTACCTATTCACGACAAAACCAGATATTCAATGCATTGTATGCTCAATGAAAAACTGAGCAAGTTCCCTTGCTCAAAACATTTAACGAGCTCCTTCAAAAATGTATATAAAACCCTCTAAACAATAGCCCCGTATACCAACTTTACAAGTAAATGAATACAGCATGTATGTGCATGTAAATCAAGCTTTCTAGAGGCAAAGGCACACAATACACTTGATTTTGTGACAACAATTTGTCTAATACTCTTTTCAGGCGGCCTTCCACTGCCTGGATGAAAATGTCTGCAGTTCTGTGTATCTTTACTTCAGGAACGAAGAGGGTAAGTACTGTTTTCTCGGCCCGGCCCCATCTTGCCCCTTTGGAGACCTGCCATTCCTGTTTTCAGGAACTCGGAGGGTGGATAGCACAGCGACACGCCCACCCGCAGGTGCAAGGGTACTCTCAGAGCCACCAGCACAACGGCCGGTTAGACGCTGCCACCTCCATCGTCTTGGGTCACTGAAAGGGGACCCCCACTCGCGAGGCCCGGGCCCCCAGAGGAACCTACCTGAGCACCGCCCCCGAGCTCGGAGCGCCCACTTCCTGTTTACCACCCAGCCTCTTCCTCCCCAGCCCGTCCCGTAGAGGCTAGCGGCGACCTTGCGCAGGCGCCAACCCTCGGAGTCCCTCATCGGAACAGGCATTTTTGTGGAAAGCCGAGGCTCTCCACCCGGGACAGGCGGGCGGACCACAGCGGAACAAGCGCCCATTTAGTGTGTAAGGTCCTCGGTTGCCAGTGGAGACGCGGGCAAAGGGATTCGGCGATACTGTCGAATACGAATACGATTGATTCGCAGAGCCAACATTCATTTTCTCCCTTTCGGTTGTTTCAAGGCAGTAGAAGACTTTTTTAGATGCCTATCCGGGAGTCTATGGAGACTGCAAAACGCGTATAAAGGGCGGGGAGGTGACCCTATCGCTTGGGACTCCAGGTTAACGCCAGGGGTAGGGGTATTTCTGGGAAACGCCCATTCTCATGACAAACTTACTGGATTTGTCGGGAGTCTGTGCAGCAATCCTCCTGATGGAAGAATGGCAATGTCCGAGTCCGAAAACGAGACAGAGGGAGGCGGGGAGCTGAGGCTGCCGAACCAGGCCTGCGCAGAGCCGGAGTCACGTGGCCCGGGCCGCCATGACAGCTACCGAGGCGGCAGTGCTCGCCGCTTAGGGGCGGAGGCGCCGCGTGTCGCGGCCCCCTCAGAGCTCTCCGTTCCTCAGCCCCGTCCTAGCTTCTCTTCCCCACTCTTTCCTCATGAGCTGCAGTTGTCTTCTCCCGAGAGGAAGAGAGGAGGCGGCCGGGCCTCGAAACCCGAGGAAGAAGGCCGCAATAGCGATGGCGGCCCTCGGGGGAGCGGGGCGGCCTCAACCTAACGCGGGGCGGGGCCTCGGGGGCGGAGCCTCGGCGGGGCGGCCGCTTCGGAGCCGCAAAGTTTGGCTGTGGCGGCAAATGGGCTTGGGCGGCTCCTCGGCGGGTGGCGGTGGTGGCCGTAGCGGTTCCTCCTGGCCCTGTTAATGTCGGGGCCAGGCCCGGGGAGGATGGCGCCCTAGAGCCCGGCCTCGCTGGGGTAGGGGCGGGAGGGGACGGGGTGGGCACCGGCCATGTCGGAGGTGACCCGGAGTCTGCTGCAGCGCTGGGGCGCCAGTTTTAGGAGAGGCGCCGACTTCGACTCTTGGGGCCAGCTGGTGGAGGCGATAGACGAGTATCAGATGTGAGTGACTAACCGCAGGAGCGGGCCAGCCCGGCTCCAGTCGGCCGCCTCCCCCTTTCTTCTGTCGGTGTCTCTCATCTCTGTATCTGCAGCCAAGGCTTCCCAGGGTGGGGCCCCGCAGGCACTGGGGCTGGGATCGCACTGGCCCCGGCGGGCTGCCCCGGAGCCGGCGGTCCGCTCGCTGGGCTTCCTCGCCCCTCTCCCCCTCCGCCGCCGCGGGGCCGGTTCCATTCAACAGGTAGCCCCTCTTTCCTGGGGCGCCCGCCCTAGCAGGCTACGTCTTTTAGTGCCCGTCCCCCGCCCCGCAGTCGGTTTCCTTTCCTCCTTTCCCCCGCCTCTCTCAGGTTGCTGCCCCTCAATTTCTCTTTTAGAATCGCTCGGGGAGACTTGTGTGTTCTCCGCCCACGTTCCAGGGATGAGTGGCCTTGCTCTGTGCGGTGCCTTCCTCCTCCCATGTGTAGGACAAGAGGAGGGAACTGGTGGCGATTGAGGGGAGGGGGTGCCCCCAGGAAGCAGCGAGGACAGGGGTGCCTCACCAGCCAAGGGTCCCCTTAAGCACCCCTTCTCCACCCCTCTTGCTGGCGAGCAGTGTTTTCACAATTCACCTCGATTCCGTTTCGGTTTCTGGAGCTGTTATTTGCTGGGCTGTGTGAGTCCCACCCACCCCCTCGCTCGGTCGCTTTGGGTGGAGTCCGCGCAGGATGTGAACAGAAGAGAGCAAACTGAATTAATGGACCCCGCACGGGAGCCACCGCTCCCTCTTCGGGTCCCTCCTCCTTGTCCTGTGTCTAATGTATAGCCGCTGGGTACTTTGTGAGTACCAGTCTCTTTGATCTTTGACCCGAAGTCCGATTTCTTTCTTTTTTTGCCCCCCCCCCCCAAAAAAAACTTCGGGGGTGTTTTTTTTTAACTAAAAGACAAGATTTACGTGTACGTAAAATCTTGCTTATTTCTTGCACCTTTTACTGAAAATAAGAACTGCTTGCCAAAATGGTATTGTTTGCAGGCCGTTGCCATTAAATTAACTCTTTGGTCAAAAGCAAGTTATTGTTTGAGGTATGACCGAGGACGAAACCTTGTGTGAGTAAAATCCCCGCCCCCACGTGTCTTCTGGAAAGGATATACAATTGAGACTGGGAAGCTTTAAATTCTTTTTCTTTCTCTACAACAGTTAACTTGTTTTTACCTGACCGTGAAGATAATTTAAATGTGCAGATGTTTTCCACGCCGTCCTACGGACTTGTAGTTTCCAAAAGCCCTGAAAACAACCTGCTCCGGGCCGTTTAGCCCTGTGCCCCCAACGCTGGCGCTTGTTTTGCATCTTCACTTGACTTCACTTGCTCTTGCAACTACTTAGTGAGAACATTACTCTTGTTTTACAAAACCAGGAAACTGAAGCTCTCAGGTTAAACAGATTAACGGGGGGTCATAAAACTACACCACTGAAAGCCGGGTTGTTTGTCTTCGGTTGTTTTGGTTTTGGGGGTTTTTTGGTGTGGTGGTGGTGGTGTTGTTTTACTAAATCCTGGGTGCTCTATTACGTGGTGCTTAAGACACTTTAAGATGCCCTGTGTTAAGTGAACTGGGCTCCCAGAGCTCATAGCTTTACCTTACCGCGGCCACTGAGCGAGCGCACCTGTGCGTGCTCATTCTGCGCGTTAGCGGAAATCACAGGCCCTGAAATGTAAAGCTGCCTTGGCTTGTGCGGTGCTGGGACTCAGCAGCAGACTTCACAATGGGAGGTGAAGAATACCATGTCCAATTGAAATCACAAAGGAAAATTGAGTATGCAAGCTGTGAAGCTGGAATTTCTAGAAACCTCTCCATGAGAGTAATAGCCACATAGAAATCTATTGTTGGACCTCAATACTAACCTTTGAACGTAATGATTCAGAGGAGTTCTCAAGTGATAGAAACTGCTAGTGTCAGATCGGAGGAGTAATGATTGCCTTAAATTTTGTAAACATTCAAGCTCCATGTAAAATGAGGTTGGATTGAAAATTAGGATATTCAAAAGTGAAGGCAAATTGTCTTTTTTATTTCAGTTATCTGTTTGGGAGGAAAGGTTGCAGAAAAGGAGACCATTTGGGGGTCACTAAATCATGTAAAAAAACGGACAGCACATTGAGAGTGAAGAAGGAAGAGTCTAGGCTAACTGGCATTTCTAATTCGGTAGGCAGCAAGGACTTTATAGTCATGGAACGCAGTGAAATTTATGGGAGGAGGGATATTTAGGGAGGGAATAAACATGTCTGTACCATCACAATGTAAGAAAACAGTAGCTTAAACAATTTCATCACTCAGCAAGTGAGAGCTGGAGATACAAAAATGAATACGATTTGATTCCCACCCTCAAAGCACTGAGAGTCTAATGGAGCATTTTAGAGTGATTGGGTCTTGCTGTTACAGAAGTATGAAAAGACTATGTGCTGCTACATACTGCTCGCTGTTTCCAGGAGCATGCTTCTGCCTTAGGGCTGTTTGTACTTTTTCTGGAACATTCTTCTTTATCTGCTTGGGTTGCATGGTCACCTCCTTCAGGTCTTTGTTCAGATATTATCTTCTCAATGAGGACCTGTCTGGCTACCCTGTTTCTAACTGCAAAGCCTGTTACCTACCCCCACACCCTCCACCTCAGCCTCCCACATCCTGACCGCCCCCCCCCACACACACCCTGTTTACTTTTTTCCATAGTGTGTATCACCATCTAAAATAGAGTGTATTTTACGTATTGACTGTTTATTATCTCTCTCCCTTCTTGAGTGTAAACTCTGGGAGGGCAGGGTTAGAGGAGTTGTCTTGTTTTCTGCTTTACACTTAGTGTCCTAGTGATGCGAGGTTATTATTAAATCACTGTTTATTTGGATATTCTGTATTGTATTCTTTTAATGAATGGGTTCAGAAGTATGCTGTGGGAGCACCGAGTTGATATTAAAGTATTGTTGGAAGATTTACACGAATTATGTCAAAACTAGAATTGCTAGCCAAAATATACATGGCCACTTAAGAGTAATTCATGAAGCAGGCCAGCCAGCTCTTTCAGCAATCTGGGGGATACAGTGACCCCCTCACTTATGATGGAATGATACGGACTCTGTTGCTCAGAATCAGATATTTCACAGGATCAGTGCTGAGGTATTAATCTAGCACGTGTTGCTCAATAAATACTTGTTAAATGAATGAGTTTGAAGACTGAATGATACCTGGTGTTAATCATCTTTACTATGCCTTACATCACTGCTGCTCAAAGTGGGTCCGCAGATGGTGGTGCTGGTCTACGGTAAGGAGGTCAAGGAATTGAAAGTGAAGATTTGGAAACTTTAGGGATGCTTGGGTGGCTCAGTTGGTTAAGCGTCCGACTCTTGGTTTTGGCTCAGGTTGTGATCTCACGGTCTGTGAGTTTGAGCCCCACATCCGGCTTCATGCTGACAGTGTGGAGCCTGATTGGGATTCACTCTCTCCCTGCACTCCCCGCCTGCCCCCCCCTCCCCCCCCCCCCCCGGTCTCTTAAAAAAAGGATTTAGAAACTAGCAATTTGACATCTTCATGGTAGTTTTTATTATATTTTGTTAAAGTGTTAACTTAGAGCAAAATGGGGAAAGAAACCAGTTCTTCACTACAGATAGTTTGAGAAGCACTAATTTGTCATAGATCGTTGTGGGATTTCTTTCAGTTGCTTATGTGTTTATATTTAAGCTCCCTCTGAGAACAGTGGTTTGTTTTTTTTTTTTTCCCCTACAGTCATCCTTGTAGGATGAGATTATTCCGGAGAGAAGAATATTTGAGAGGTTTCTCACCTTTCCTAATAGAACGTCAACTGTCTTAGCTGCTCATCTGATAGCTAAAGCATGTGGATTTTCACTCAGTGGGCAAGATCACATCTCACTTTGTCTTCAAATAGTGCAATCATTTATGGATTCAGAAAGTTAAATTTTTATCCAGGTCTTTAAAAAGTTTTTAAAAAGAGTATAATATTTATACCATGAAATCCATCCATTTTACACATACAGTCCAGTGAATTTTTAGCGATTTTATAGCACGTTGTACAACCATCACTACAATTAAATTTCATAGCATTTCCATCACCCAACAAAGATCCTTTGTGTCCATTGACAGTCGCTCCATATTCTCGTTCCAGCCTCAGGCAACCTGTAATCTATAGTAAAGATTTGTCTTTTCTGGACACTTCATGGAAACGGAATCATACAAAGTGTGATCTTTGGTATGTGGCTTCTTTCGCTCAGCATAGCGTCTTTGAGGTTCATCCCGTTGTGGCACGTGTCAGCACTTTGTTCCTTTTGCTGCCGAATAGCATCACATCGTATGGATACCACCGTTGTGTATCCGTTCACTAGTTAAAGGACATGTGAGTTGTTTCTACTTTTTGACTATTATCAGTGACGCCGTTGTGAACGTTTACAGGTAACTCTTCATGTGCACATACATTTTCATTCCAAAGAGTGGAATTTCTGGGTAATAGAAGTTTACGTATACTTTGTGAAGGAAACTGCTGTATTGTCCAGACTGACTGTACAGTTTTACATTTCTACCCGCAGTGTATCAGAGTTACTGTTTCCCCACATTGATGGCATTTGTTATTGCCTGGCTTTTCTATGATAGCCATTCTAGTAGACGGATAGCATACTTCACTGTGGTTAGTTGCCTTTCGTGAACCATGAGAGAGGGACCTGAGCCAAAATCAAGAGTCAACTGACTGAGCCACCCAGGCACCCCTACCTATTGAGTTTATGACCGTTCTTTGTGTATTCTGGATATAGGTTCTTTATCAGACATATGATTTGCAAATATTTCCTCCCAGTCTGTTGCCTAATTTTGAAAAGCAAGGTTCTGTTTGAATTTAACATCCTTGTCCACTGACTGTTAACATGTGAGCAGGAGTTGAGAGCTACCCCCTTTCTTTCTGATAACGACCATGCTTAGGTTAACAGTCACTATTAGCGTATTATGTGAGCACTGTTCAAATAAAGAAACTGTGCCACACTAGAACTTCCCTAGGCAATTGACATTGTTAAATGTAGACTGTGAGTCCTAAAAGAGAACTTCATATAAGGGGTAGTCCAGCAAGAGTTAAAAACTAAGTGCAGGACAAGGACAAGGATAATGGCAATGTCTATTCCTATTTGTACCTTCTCTTGTATAGAATCCACAAAGAGTGGGTCTGTGAATGACATCATAGGAAAATATTATGGGTTTCCACCTTTGAGGTAAAATAAATAAATGGATGGAAACAGTTTGATTAAGTAAAATAGTGGAGTGATTCTTGGCAAATGTCAATAATTTTGTGTTGGAGTTTCATACATTATAATAAGGAAGATGCATACCTTTCGTTGATTGGAGAGAGGCCATCAAATACAATGGACTTTACACCTGGTCTTTAAGGACATGTGTGATTGCATAGAATAAAACTCTCATCTAAGACTTTTTTTTGAAATTCATTGAACTGTGTTTTGCAGTTGGTTTGGTAGGAAATCAAACACTTGCTACCCTTTGCATTCCTGCTTCCACCCCCCCCCCCCACCCAGAACAGTATAGTATGCTTGAGAATTATGGTTTTAATTTCTTTTGCCGGTGACAGAATGTTTCACCAAAGAATCCTTTCGATGGTCATTTCCCCCCCACAGATTTTTAAAAATTGAGATAAATATCACATAACATAAAATTTCCCATTGTAGGGGCACCTGGGTAGCTCAGTCGGTTCAGCGTTCAACTTTGGCTCAGGTCATGATCTCGCGGTTCCTGCGTTCGAGCCCCGCGTTGGGCTCTGTGCTGACATCTCAGAGCCCGGAGCCTGCTTCAGATTCTGTGTCTCCCTCTCTCTCTGCCCCTCCCCTACTCACGCTCTGTCTGTCTCTCAAAATAAATAAGCATTAAAAAAAATTAAGAAATGGGGCACCTGGGTGGCTCAGTCAGTTAAGTGTCCAACTTCGGCTCAGGTCATGATCTCAGTCCATGAGTTTGAGCCCCGCTGACAGCTCATAGCCTGGAGCCTGCTTCGGATTCTGTGTCTCCCTCTCTCTCTGCCCCTCCCCTGCTCATGCTGTGTCTCTGTCTCAAAGATAAATAAAACATTTTTAAAATTAAAAAAAAAAATTTCCCACTGTAAAGTTGTACAATTTGGTGGTTCTAGTGTATTCACAGTGTTCTGCAACCATCACCACAATCTCATTTCAGAATATTTCAAACCCCATATCTGATGTCAGTCACTCCCAATTCCCTCCTTACCCAGCCCCTGTCAACCACAAATCTGCTTTCTGTCTCTATGGATTTATCCATTCTGGACATTTTGTGTAAATGATCAGGTGATTTTTTTGTATCTGGCATCTTTCATTTCACATGATGTTTTTGAGGTTCATGCTGTAGCTTGTAGCAGCAGTCTTCGTTCCTCTTTGTGATCAAATCCTATTTCATTGAAAGGATGCACCACATTTTGTTTACCCATTCTGCAGTTGATGGACACCTTGGGTATTTCCAGTTTGGGCTGTTGTGCATAATGTTGTTGCTGCGAACATTCATGTACAGGTCTTTTTGTGGGAGCATGTTTTCAGTTCTTGGACTATACCTAGAATTTTGAAATTGCTGGGTTATGTATGGTAACTCTATGTTTAACTTTTGAGGGACTGCCAAACTGTTTTCCACAGTGACTGCATCATTTTACATTCCTACCAGCACTGCATGAAGGTTCCAAAATTTCCATGTCCTTGCCAACAGCGTTATTTTTTTTTCTTTTTAGAAACTATACCCATCCTAATGGGTGTGAGGTGGTATCGTATTGTGCTTTTGATTTGTATTTCCCTAATGACTAATGATACGATATTTATTGGCTTATTGACCAGTTTTATATCTTTTTTGGGAAAATGTCCAAATCCTTTTCCCATTTTTAAATTGAGCTATTTGTCTTTTTATTGTGTGGCTGTAAGAATCAGTCATTTAGCTTTTGTGGTCTCAGAAAGAGCTTGGGGTCCTTACTGGTGAATTTGGACCTAGTAACACACATCCATCCTTGGCTCAGCTGCTATTTTTAAGAACAATAATTGGGCAAACAGTGATTTTCATGTCTGATTGGTGGAGGATTTTCTTTTTCGTGAAAAATGTTTTGAAAAGTATTTAATAGGCTGCTATCATTTTGTCATGGCTGTTTGACTAATCTCAGCACTACTTCATTGTTTTTAAAAAATATTTGTAAGTATATTTATTTTGAGAGAGACAGGGCAAGGGCGGGGAAGATGCAGAGAGACAGGGGGGCAGATAGAGGATCTGAAGCTGGCTCTGTGCTGAGAGCAGAGAGCAGGCTTGAACTCAACAAACCACGAGGTCAGGACCTGAGCAGAAGTCAGATGCTTAACTGACTGAGCTACCCAAGCGCCCCCATTGTCTGTTTTTATTTTTTATTTTTTTAAATTTAGTTTTAATGTTTATTTGTTTTTGAGACAGATGGACACACACACACACATAGTGTGAGTGGGGGAGGGGCAGAGAGAGAGGAAGACACAGAATCTGAAGCAGGCTCCACGCTCTGGGCTGTCAGCATAGAGTCCGACACAGGGTTCAAACTCATGAACCACAAGATCATGACCTTAGCTGAAGTTGGACGCTTAACCAACTGAACCACCCAGATGCCCCCCCCATTGTCTGTTTTTTAAAAGATTTAAATTATTTCACCTTGTTACACTTGAGATTGTTTGCTTTCCTTCACTTCTAAAGAATATTTATTTTTCTTCTTACAGATTAGCAAGACATCTACAAAAAGAGGCCCAAGCTCAACACAATAATTCTGAATTCACAGAAGAACAAAAGGTACTGTAAAATAATCTCTACATGTATCAGATTCCAAATGGGAAGGATTCTGTCTTTCAAATCTATTAAGCAAAAACAAACAAGAGAAACTGTTACACTTAAGTACAAAGAATGACACTGATTATGCTTTGGGGAACGTGAAGGGATCACTGAGAGATAACACTTGATTTACTACTCTGTGACTTTCTCACTTGATGAATTTCTCCACTTAGCCATTTAGACTTTAGCTTTAGTGGAGACCCGCTACACTCCGGTTGCAGGGGGGTAGATTCCAGAGACTCAATTTTGATTGTGAGTAATTACATCCAACTTCAATACTTAATTAACTCTGATTTTTCTTAACTCCCTCTTCCCTCCTCTCAAAACAAACATATCCAAAAAACAAGCCTCCCCCAGAAGCCACCACTGAAAAAAATTAGTTCAAGTCAAGAATTTGGCATAAAAATACATGAGCCAAGTAACTGCATATGGTTACAAAATGTTTCAATGGTGCTCTTTCTCCTTGAATTAAAATTTTAATGTGTCAAATTGATTCCCTGGATTGTTAGAAATTAAAAAAACAAAACAAAACAGGATACTTTAAGAAACTTTGCTTTAAAAGAGTGAGAAGAAAGGGAAGAAACAATTCCCATTTTTTCCTGGCTCAGAGTGTCTAGTGTTAAAGTCAAATTTTAATCTCATAGATAATGAAAAAAATTACTGCGTCAGATTTTCCCTCCTATCTTAAGATGTTGTAAAAACTATAGTGACTTAATTTGTTTCTATTAATCTTTTTTTTTTTTTTTTTTTTTTTTTTTTTTAGTACAAGGGGGTGGGAGTGGTTTTTTCCACGTGTTTTAAGTAAGCCTGAACAAATTTATCTTCGTTCTTTTGCCTGTATTCTTTTGACTCTTGTTTGTAGGAGTTTGGATGGGGAAAAACCCAAAAGATGAGGGTTAGCTATGTTTCTTGCACAAGTTTGTATATTTGCATTTTTAAAATATTTAGGAGCTACATTATCTAATGTACTCTTTCTATTTATCTAAAAAAGAAAACACAATACTACAATATACAGATGTGTTTTTTCTTTATTCCTTTACGGTTGTTAATGTACACAGTAGATGTAGGAAATTTAAGATTTGAGCCCAGCAAAATAATCACCAGGGAGGAAACGATGGGTTTGCTTGAGGAAAGGAACAAACACTATTCATAGGCTTTACCACCTCTGTAAGATTTGTGAACTCTGGGAATGATTAGGAAGTGATTGGCTGGCATGACAAAATTGAGAGGCAAAACACCTTAACTTTGAAACACAATCTCCAATGTCTGAGTGTGTGAATTAACAGCTGACCAAGTGTGTTATGAATAGGGAAACAAATGAAAGCTGAGGGAAATTTTTGGAAGTTGAATGATTCCTACACTGTAATCACCTGTTTGCCTTGAGTTACTTACATGCTTTATCTCCAACATCTGTTGCTCAGATTTAGGACCTATGAGCAACGTGACCTCAAATGTAAAGTGAGTTGACCTAAAAGCAAAAATGTTTTCAAATGCCATCAAGAAGTGAGCTTTGTTACACAACAATAATTAGACTAATGAAAAACAAACTTTTTCTTAATTTTCTTTAAGGCTGAAGCTGATGTGTGATTATGCTCTTTATTCTTTAATTTATAGCTGTTCCTTAGTAGCCACCAATGCTGTCTTTTTTCAGTTTACACAGACCCACAGATCTTCTGCTCCATGAGGCCTGGGAGGCAGCATGACCTTGAGGACAAGCCTGAGGCCTTGAGTTGGAAGGCTTTGGTCTTGAATCCCAGCCCTGTCCCTGGGCCTTAACTTCCTTAAGTATGAAATGAGGGATTAGATAACCCTAAATGATCTTAAAAGATATCCCTAAATCTTCTAATGCCTTCTGCCTTTGAAGTTTTCTGTACCTCCTCCTTTTCTGGAGGCCCGATTTCTGAGGTATTTGTTATTTATAATACCTGCCTAGGAGGCATTTGTGGCTGCCAGTTGTGACTCCAGAGAGAGGTTGTTCCTGCCTGCCTGTTCCTTGGGCTTGGAGAAGGACCCCCCAAGTCACTCTGTACTACATTAGGAACATAAGGCAAGTCGTATGCATTTACAAATTTAATTTTCTTTAAAAATACAGGCGAAACACTCACAGCCAACCAAAAAAAACTCATAGTGACATATACGTCGTCTTATTTTTGAATGTCACAAAAGAAAAAAGTTAGAAGCTCCAAGTTAATGATTAGGAAACCAAGATTTTCCAGATGTGATCTGGGGAACACTGGCTCTAAAAAATTAATAGATGTTATTTGAACAGAGAGTTTGTGACTTGTCAAGGCTTTTCATATGCTAATGTGTATGTTGAATTTTTAAAGGCTTTGGGTAGTGGAGTGTTTCTTAAATGTGTTTGCTTTTCGAAGGCCCCCTCCTCCCTTTATAGAACACTTAATTGGGTCTAGTGTTCCGAAGAACACAATATGGGAGATTTTGAAACCAACCGTTAGGTCTGCAAAAATAATTGAATGTCAGACCTGGCACTTAAGCCAAAGGAGAAGAAACTCAATTGTGTTTGCCTCAAAAGAGAAAAATGCAGAATATATACCTCAGTTACTCTGAGCAAAATTGTTCTTTGTATTTTCTATTTGGAATTATATCTTTTATGCTTAGAATCAAATCTTAGAATTATACTAACCATTCAGTAGTTTGTGGGACTTTGAAAGATTTTTTTTAAAAAGCAATATTTCTTTATGAAGCTTTTGACTGTCTCACAATAAGCTTTGAAAAATATTTGATGAATAAATGCTTTGTTGGATCTTAGGTTATTGATATTTATTCGTATATAAGTAAGATCAGAGAGAAATCCTAATTTTTGAGAAAAATATCTTCACGATACTTATTTCTTCTAAGTTTATTCATTTTGAGAGAGAGAGAGAGAGAGAGAAAACGAGTGCAGGAGGGGCGGAGAGAGAAGGGGACACAGAATCCGAAGCAGGCTCCGAGCTGTCAGCACAGAGCCCGATGCGGGGCTCAAACTCACGAACCGTGAGATCGTGACCTGAGCCTATGTCAGACGTTTAACTGAGCCACCCAGGCAGGCGCCCCCACAATATTTATTTTAAATCTAAACTCTAAAGCAGAACTACTGATCTCTCTAAACTTTATTCATTGGTGATTTAAAAAATATCTTCCTATGGATTTGCTATTATATTCTCATAGATTTCTGGTAGAAAATAAGGTTTATGATTCTCATTTGATCCTCCCTCGTGATTAGTTGACTTAGCTTTCATTTCAATTCTCAATAGTTTTGTCATAACAACTGAGTTTAGTAGCCAAAAAATAGCTGCCAAGAGCTTTCATTCCATTAAATTCCCTACTTTGGTGTAGTAGGTTTTCTCATGTAAGTTTCTGGACAGAATAGAACATCCTGTCTCATGATGCTTAGAAAGTTTTTCCCTGTTTTGAATCAAATTTGGTAGTAATGAGAATTCCAGCACTATACGCTTGTTTTATAGGTTCCCCCTTTCCACTGACTTTCCTGCTTTCCCCTATTCCCCCCCCCCCCCCCCCCCCCACAGCCAGAGAGTAGATGACGGCTGTTTAAATAAAAAAAAGTACGTCTGGAGTGAGACTGTGTTACTTTATGTGTATTTTGTAAACTTTTTGTCCTTATATAAATTACGTTTTAGCAAAATTAAAATGTAGCTCTTTGTTTTTAGTCCGTCTTTTCCTTAACTGCTCTTTTAGAGTTATTAATTTCCCTACCAATGACAAAATAAAATAGCCAATATTCTGAAAATGAGAACATTTTCCATGGCTATACCGTATTAGGCATGAGCAGTTCATTTGAATGAGGTGCTAATAATTTAAATCTTTCTAAAATTAGTCTTCATTTACCTTCAGGGCTTAGTCTTAACGTACTTGAGTTGATAGTGCTTCTGCTTGGACACAAGTGACCTTGTGCCACTTAATCATTCTTCCTAACGGTTTGTTTCTAAGAAAGGTGGAACAGTTACAGTAGCGAGAACTTGATTTTGACATGAGTAAATGCTACACGTTTTAAAAGTCATTGCTGCAGCTGAAAATGATAGTGTTTCGCTCCCTTTTTAATACTGATGTTGGGTGTGGTCCCTTAAAGTAGTTATGAATAATGCTCATTGGTATTTTGCCACAGTTCAGTAGGTTCTGTGTACAGAGCGGCCGGTTCTGCTTAACTTGAAGAAATGCTTAAATTTAAAATCGGTTATTAGTGGGATTGTAGTTGTTAAAGAGCATTTTACCTGAAACGTTAACCGCCTCGATTCAAATGGATTTTGTAGTAGAGAAAGAAGGGGAGTTAGCTACTATTTTTAAAGACGTGCTCATTGATACATCTCACAACAAAACCCTTTTTAAAAAGCATTTTTTAAAGAACCTAAAGCATATGGCCAAATGGTATGAAAATAAGTACATTGCTTTGTTGGGTATATGACTGTTGTACGTATAGAATACTTTGATGTCTAGGGCAAGTTACTGAACCTCTCTCCGGTCTTCACGTCTACAGAAGGATTGTGTCTTAACTCGGGGTTAGAGTAAGATTACATGAATTAAAGCTTGCACCTCACTTAGGAGAGCCTGAGTATTTAATAGCCGTTAGCCATTACTATCTAACTACACACACCCACGCACATTTTAAGTCACCTGCTAGTTTTGTCAGAGTTGAATGGTATATTTGAACCCTTATTTGGGGATGTTATATTTTATGTAGAAAAGACTCTTGCTGTTTCATATGCAATAGCTATTTGAGAGAACGGATAAATCTATGAGTTACCTCGAGTCCTTTTGCAGTTACTGTATTTACTTTGAATGTAAAATTTCAGAATAAAATTGGGTATTTTCTAAACTGAGATAGTGGGATTAAAAGGAAGTTTTAAAGATCATGGAGACAGTTAAATAGCGTTTTGTTCCTTGGCCAGGGGTCCTGTCTCACTCAGTAGCGGGTCGAGTCTGTGTACCAGCTGTTTATTGTTGGTAAGATGATTGCGTGGTGCCCACTCGCCTAAGTGCCAGGGGCCTTTTTGCTCCTCATTTATCTTATAAAGAAAGTGGCCAAAGAGAAAACCACAAAAACCAATTTGCTAAACTTTTGCAAGCGATCAGTACATGTAGAAGATACATCATTTTTTTCCAAGCAGTGTTTCGTTCTGAAGGCAGTGCGCATGTTGTATGTAAATACTTAACTTTCATGGTCTGGGTTTATTTCTAATAAAAACAGAAGAAATGCCTTTTTTTGCAAGGACTTAAAAATGTTGATGGGCGTACTTCAGCCATCTACTCTTGTAGGTGTTTCTTCTGTGGGTTTCCTCATTGGCATTTCCACCCTCGTCATTCACGTTCTTGTTCTGATTACCGTTTGCCTGGACAGCTGAGGTAACCCGACTGCTCTTACCTTTGGTCTTTTCCCTTTTCTACCCTAGCCTATGGGGACTGTTCTCACAACAGTCTTCTTAAAAGGGCAAATCTGATCATTCTTTTGTTCACAAACTTCTGTGCAATTGAAGGTCCTTCTGAATGACCCTAGGACACACACATTTTCAAACCTGTATCCCTCTGCTTTCAGTTTGAGACTTTGGACAACTGAATTGTGACAGTTTTCTCAACTCGTCAGTTTTCAAAACCTTCCCAAGTCACTAGGGTTTGATTTCTAACACAGGTTCTTGCACTGTTTCTTCAGAACATACGTAACGGCTTACTTTGCTGTGCGTATAAGAGTTAAGTGTTTTTTCTTAATATTACAGTGATTTTGTAGTATCTCCTTTCACATAATAGAATTTGAGCTTATGAAAAGCAAGGGCTGTACCCTATCATTTACGTCTGTCTTATAGCTCATCTAAAACAGACCTGAATGCAAAATTAGCCACCACATATCACAACTATTGATTTTGCTTGGTATTATCTATATATTTAATTAGACAAGTCAAGATTGGACTTAAGTCAAAATTAAATGATCCCATTTTGCTAATTTTCAGGTATTTCTAGTTTTAAATCTTTTCAGGACTTCCAGGCTTAATAGAGAAGAAGGAAGGAAAAGCTGGGGAGGGAAGAAGTTGGAATTCTTTTCATTGCCCTTTAAATAAATCTTAAAGCTTTCAACAAAGCCAATTGGATTTTAAATTGGTCAGAGTACAATTAGGTGTGGAGAGAATATATATTCCCCTTCTCTCTCTTGTCCTAGCCCTTTGCCTCTTGTTTCTCTTCTCTAAAATCTGCAAGACACCAAAAAGAAATAGAATTTAACTTTAAAAAAATTATAGATCGTTTACGAACAAAAATTAACTCCATGATTTTGACAACTAACAGTTACAGCGTATTTGGTATTTATAGCTTTTTCTTTCTCCTACAGAAAACCATAGGCAAAATTGCAACATGCTTGGAATTACGAAGTGCAGCTTTACAGGTAAACAGCGGTTTTTTTTTCTTTCTAATGTAAGAGAAAATTATTCTGAACTGTTCTAATAAACATAGGGGTTAATGCTAAAAGCGGTATTGTGTCAGAAGAGATTTATAGCAATAGGAATTCATGGGTTAAAGTCCTATTCAAAGATTTAGTTCATATTTAATAAGTTACAGAGAAAAGATATAACTTCCACTTTTTGCAATTTTTACCCTGAATGTTCCAAAATATAAAACCCAATAAAAAACCCGTTTGGGACTTTTCATTTTCTACTTTGAAAGCAAGAAATGGATTCATTTATTTTGGCTACTTTTTGAATATTTAGTTCTTGCCACTTAAAAAACATAGGGTGTAGTGAAACTTTTGTAATAAAAAGATGTAATATGTGTGTTTTAAATTCAGTCCACACAGTCTCAAGAAGAATTTAAACTGGAGGACCTGAAGAAGCTAGAACCAAGTAAGTTTTACTTTATTTTTTTGGTGGTACTCCTTTAGAAAGATATTTAATCTCTTAGAGATACAAAGATTATTTAGCATAAGGGCATCTGGGTGGCTCAGTCAGTTGAGCATCTGACTCTTGATTTTGGCTCCGGTTGTGATCCCAGGGTCGTGGGATGGAGCTGCACATTCGGTGTGAAGTCTGCTTAAGATATTCTCTCTCTCTCTCTCTCTCTCTCTCTGTCCTAAAAATAAAAAATAAGGATTATTTGGCATAGATGCTTATTCATTTTTGTTAGTATCTAGTCATGTGTGACTTTTTTATGCTTTTATACGTCCTAAAATGTTATAGAAATGCTTAAATTTAAAATAAGTTATTAGTGGGATCGTAGTTGTTAAACATTTTACCTTAAATGTTAACTGCCTCAATTCAAATGGATTTTATAGTAGAGAAAGAAAAGGAGAGAACTAATTTTTTTAAAGATTTACTCATTGATACATCCCACTTAGTTACTACAAAGTCCTTTTTAAAAAACATTTTTAAAAGAACCTAAAGCATATGGCCAAATGGTATTAAAATAAATATATTGGTTTGTTGGATATATGACTGTTGTATGTATAGAATATATTGATGTCTAGGGCAAGTTACTTAACCTCTCTTCAGTTTTCACATCTATAAAATGATTGTATCTAACTCGGGGTTATATGGAGGACTACCCCTAAGTATTATAGGAATTATTATTCTGTTCACCATTATAGAATATGAAAAATTGTTTGATTCGAGGTTGTACCTCATCCATATGTTTTAGCCTTTGTTTTGTTTTAACCACTTCAATAAGACTATACCTACTTTGGTAAGCATTGACAGTAGAGTTTCCTGGAGAGGAAAAAGTTACAGCCATTGAGGCCCATTTATACTACCTGCCTTTGAAGACTACACTGAAATCAGTCCAGCTGTTTGCTGTGCTTTACGAAGTATTTCCTTGTTCCCATTTTCCTTTCCCTTCTTGAAAGCTTTTTTGAAGTAAACAGTTGCTTCAAATGTTTTGGTGGTTGGGATGTGCCAAATAAGGTTTTCTTATTGGTTCAAATGGATGTTCACGTAGAGCAAATGTCTGTAATGTAGGCAAAGACACAATGATTGAGAATCACCACGGTCCACCTTAGAACATTTCCATCGCCCCAGAGAGAAACTCCATCCCCGTTAGCACACATCTGCTTCCCCCGCTCCTCGATTCCTGGTCCTAGGCAACCATTAATCTACTTTCTGCTTTTGTGAATTTGCGTGTTCTGGACATTTTGCATAAATGCAATCATACCACATATGGTTATATATTAGATTATTTTAAGAAAAGCACATCGATAGCTTTTTAAAAAGATGACAGTGGGGGTGCCTGGGTGGCTCAGTCGGCTGAGTGTCTGACTTGAGCTCAGGTCATGATCTCATGGTTCATGGGTTTTAGCCCTGCATCGACCTCTCTGCTGACTGTGTGGAGCCTGCTTCAGATTCTCTGTCTCCCACTCTCTCCCTCTCTGCCCCTCCTCTGTGTGTGTTCGTTCTCTCTCTCTCTCTCTCTCTCTCTCAAACATATAAAAAATTACAACTGCAGTTATGATGTCTGTGTTATGTAATGGTTCTAAAGAAGATTATAATGTTCAGTTTTTTTCATGACAAAAATTATTAGGATTTTGACTTTCTATTTAGTCACTGTTTTTCATTAGTTTCTGTTTGTTTTTCAATTTGTTTCCAAATAAAATTTCAGAATCTTACAGATTTCTCCTATTGCCTTATAGGATCTTTTGTTGGTATTAATAGTTACCGTTTTTTAGAGTATCAGCTATGGACCAAACACTCAACTCCACTCAGCTGTATTTTGCTGACACTTGCCCATGACTTCACAGTTTATACATGTCAGAACTGGGTTTTGACCAGGTTTCTAAGTGACCCCAGAGCCTGTGTTCCTTCCACCATATTGTGTTGTTAATATCTGTAATGGTGCAGTATTGACATCAACCCTAAATATTATGGTTTTCCAGTTCAAGCGACCCATGTGTTAGTAGAAGATTGGACTAAACCCTGCATTAATCCTCTGTTTCTTGCTTTTGTGTCTGTTTTTATTTTTTTAAGATTAGGGCTGGGGATGGGAAGCAAAGATAGTACTATTGGGATTTATTTTGCTATACTTTGAATTTATATAGTGCATTTGGACCTTCTTGGTACTTAATTATCTTTTTGGGTGATTTTAATTTGCTGTTGTGTCTTCAAGGAATGTAAATGTATATGTTATATCTCGGGATATGCTCTGTAATTTTGCATTTATCAAAGCGAGGCACTGGGTATGAGTTGGTTACTTGATCAGAATGCAACATTTTCTACAATTTGGTATTTGAGTATACTTCAGATTGAGTCAGGCAGGCTTCTGCATCTTCTAAGGCCAGAAGGAAAGAAAAATTAATACATAGAACTCAGTTTATTCTGCTAATGTATTTTTGCTTTAAAGTTTTAAAAGAGATCTCTTGATAGTCTAGTCTGAATTCGTACTACAACTAAGATCTTGAAAGTACTATTTGTTTCATTTTCTTTTGTTAGTCCTTGGTAATATACTACTTCTTACTGAAACCTATCCCCCTGCCCCCGTCACCTGTAAAGTCCTTCCATTGATTGATCCTTCGAGGCCCCAGATTAATCCCACCTTTCTCTGAAAGATTTTTCTCCCTAATTAAGCTCTACCTCCTGTCCTTTTTTTTTTTTTTAAATAAGTTTATATATTTATTTTGAGAGAGACACAGTGTGAGCGGGGAAGGGGCAGAGACAAAGAGTATCCCACATAGGCTCCGCGCTGTCAGCACAGAGCCCGACGTGGGGCTTGAACCCACAAAACCATGAGATCGTGACCTGAGCTGAAACGGAGAGTCAGACACTTCACCAGCTGAGCCACCCAAGCATCCCTACCTTCTGTCTTTCATAGGAGCATTTTTTATATCTGTTATCGTAGTCCACCCTGTATGATTCTTACTTAATTCATTTCTCCCCTCAAGGAGATTGTGAATAACCTTTGTATTTTCCCCCACAGAGTCCATTGTAGTGCTCTGCATATCATACGGACTTGGCACATTTTTAAGTGGAATAGGGTTGAATGTCTTCAGGGAATCTTATCCTGTAATTTAAAACATAACTTTTCAGATGGGAAGGTAGCGCTTGTTCATTTTGTCCCTCAGAAAAATGAAGCGGATTAGGCACAAGCAGAACACGTTTTGATAACTGTGTGTCATCTTCAGAGTGTGACCTTGCGGAGGATGGCAGGCCAGACTGTGTGACAGTGGGCTAGGGGTGCCGGATGCTTACCAGCACGGGTGCACCGTCAACTGCCAGCCGTGATGGACTCTGTGCTCACAAGAACACCTTCCAGGAAGTTACAAACTGCTTCTCTTCTCCAAATATCCTAAAATATCAGCACTGGTATTGGTGGAAGAAAAATGCTGTGTAAAGTCTAAAGACATCAGAATCTGTTATTCCATAGTTGGTGAAAATAGAAACCTATCCTACAATTACAGAAAATGAGAGAAGATTGGTTATTTTGCTTCTGAAATTACTCATACAAATTAAATATCTAATTGAACATTTCGTTTTCAAAGCAGTGGTATACCTAAGAGAAGAAATACTGTTCAGTGCTTGTATTATAGTACAAACACGAGATACTCTTAATAACTGATACCATTTTTGACTTCTTTATTGATTTTTTTACATATGTGGTAAGGATTCTTTTTCCCCTTTGTATAATTAAAATATCATTTCAGTGCTTTCATTTCCTTTATTTTATTTTATTTATTTATTTATTTATTTATTTATTTATTTATTTATTTTTGGAGAGAGCGAGTGCACGTGCGTGCGAGCAGGGGAAGAGGAGAGGGAGAGAGAGAATCTTAAGTAGGCTCCACACCCAACCATGGAACCTGATGCACGGCTCAGTCCCACAACCATGAGATCATGACCTGAGCCGAAATCAAGAGTCAGACACTTAACCGACTGAGCCACCCAGACACCCCTCAGTGCTTTCATTTCTGATATGAATGATACATGGTCTTTTTTTGTCACCCACTTCCCTATTCTTAGTATTTAGCACAATACTGTGATATTGGAGTTAAATTAATAGTTTATTCACAATGAGCAATCATGCACAAGTTTAGAAAGGATGTTTTTATAATTTTAAAAATCATGCTTTTCAGTGAGACCCGAAATATTAAATACCGTGGAGAGAATAATATAATTATTATATATATATATATAAAGTTATATATTCTGTATATATAGAATAATTATAGCTGTATAATAATGTGGGCTTATACTTCTATGGGACTTAAAATTTCCCATACAATTTCATATGTACTAATTCTCTCAACAGTCTGTGACAGAAGTAGTGTTCCCATTTTAGAATTGGGGAAACTGAGATTCAGAGTAGTTCCGTGAATGACACAGTGACAGTTGACATAATTACAGGGCTAAGATCTGATTCAGATCTTGTGCCTCTTCCCTCTGGCCTACCAAACTCCAGTTATGTAGCCTGTTTTCTTCCTTGAACAAGCCGAGCGAGGGCCTGCCTCAGAGCCTTTGTGATTGCTCTAGCATGTTGGGTTTTTTTTTTTTAAGATTTTATTTTTAAGTAATCTCTCTACCCCTCGTGGGGATCGAACTCACAATCCCGATATCAACAGTTGCACGCTGCACCCACTGAGCCAGCCAGACGCCCCCCTAGCCTGTTTCTTAACACTTAGAAAGCCCTTGCCCCGGGGCTACTTATGGACAGTTCCTCTTTCCAGGTTATGGCTCACATGTCTTCCAACAAGTTAGTTTTGAGAGGCCTGCCCTGTCCACCTTAGCTAAAGTCCACCCTGTACTCTGCTTACACACTCGTCCTGACTGTCCTTTCTAACGCTAATCGCAGTCTAACACTGTCTTGTTAATTTGTCGGTTTATTTACTGTCTGCTTCTCCCGACTAGAGTCTCAGATCCATAGATGAGAGCAAGAACCCTCTGTCTTGATCACTGCCATTCCTTTAGCACCT
Source organism: Prionailurus viverrinus (assembly GCF_022837055.1). Lineage (NCBI taxonomy): Eukaryota > Metazoa > Chordata > Mammalia > Carnivora > Felidae > Prionailurus > Prionailurus viverrinus. Next base: position 57,042,155 of record NC_062577.1, on the reverse strand, counting down.
AAAACAGTGACCGGAACATTGTGGGCACTTGGTGCACATTTGTTGAGAAGAAAGAGAGAGGAAAGATGAGGGTAAGAGCTAGAGGGAGAGAGGGAATAAGAATGAATGAGAAGGTAGACACAAGCCGCAGGCCTCTCTCTCACTGAAGGACTCAGTAGGAGTGCACAGAGAAGTCCAGTAAGCACCCCGACTGCTGTTGGAGTAAGTCAGATGATCACAGTCTGTGCCCTGGGGTCTCCTACTTTGGGATGACGATATTTATGCCATGGCTATTGTATCCGCAGACTACAGCATTCCAGAACAAGGCCGAATAACTTGAGTAGGAAATCATAGGAACGTTTTGGATTGCTCAGTTATCACCATGACTTCACCTTCATACAAGTGCAGGTAGTTACTGAAAACCCATAGCACCAGCTACGAAGCACTGAATTACACACTTAACAGTGCTTCTGTAAGGTACCCCGTAGTTCTAGTGCCTTCCCAAATGCAGGCAGAATCATAGAATCTCCTTACGTTTACCTGCCAGAATGTAATCATCGACCACATTAGAATACAGAGGTGGTGGGCGCCATGTTACCGAGAGACTTCTTGAGGATAAATCCTTCTTTGTGTATGTGTCTGTGTATGTAAGTACATATATGTCTGCCATAAACTATTGTAAGTGACGTGTGGAAATTATAACCGGTTTTATCCAGTTTTGCCAGTTTTATGGAGTTGAGGGGAAATCTAATCAGGGCAAAGACCAGAATGAGCTCGTGTACCTCTAATTGGTTATCTTTAATACCGGTCTTTTAACCGAAGAACTGCAGGGAGGGAGGTCTTCTCTTTCTCGGCTGCGCCATTTCTCACTGGGACCTTGTACAAAGAACTGTTTTGGAGTTTATTTTCCATGAGGGCTCTGAGACTCTGGAACTTAACTCTCCTTGGAGATCTGACAAAGTACTGGTACCTGCCGTGTATTACATATTTTCATTTTGCTGAGACCTTCAACGGACAAGTATATTGTGGTTCTGAATGATTCTACGATTGGGAATTTTTTTTAAGTATTAACATGCATAGTAAAATTGATTAAGAATCCGCCATTTCCAATAAAACTTTTTGTTTTGATCCATGGAAGAATTTATGTATCCTCCTCTCTGTTTTTATTCTAGTCCTAAAGAATATTCTTACCTATAATAAAGAATTTCCATTTGACGTTCAGCCTGTCCCCTTAAGGTAAAATAAATAAGCACCACTATTTGTCTTTTCATTTTATTGTCTTATACTTATTTTTCAGATATTTCTAACTTTTTATACCAACATTACCATCTTTAATATCAATACAGCAATATATTTGTCAGCATTTTGGCATCAATGTCTTAACTGTGAAATGAGTGGCTGTGTTTCCTCTCTAGTGTATTTCTTTGGGTAGCTCACTATCTTATCTGCTCTTCTACATGTAGAAGAATTTTAGCACCTGGTGAAGAAGAGAATCTGGAATTTGAAGATGAAGAAGAAGAGGGCGGTGCTGGAGCAGGGTCCCCAGACTCCTTTCCTGCTCGAGTGCCCGGTGAGTATCCCTTATTTCAAACTGGACGTAACTGAATCCGGTGTGAGGGTGTTGAGAACTTATTTGGGTACTTGGTACTGGGCAGTAGAACCTTCCCAGAGCTCATGCCAATCTTAAAAATGAATTTTCACCGCCATGTTGTTGACTGTAGCCATTTTGTAAGTATAGTCTGGAAGTATCTCACTGCCTATAACCTGACCACCCTGAGGTCCAGGGATTCGCTAGGAGGACTCACGGGACTTAACATATAGTGTCTTCACAGCTATGATTTACTGCAATGAGCAAAGAGCAGAACAAAGTCAGCAAAGGGGAAAGGTGAAGTCTGGAGGAAACCAGGTGCAGGCCTCTGAGAGTCCTCTCCCAGTGAGTCACGTACCTCGTGCTCCATGTGAAATCTTGTCTCTGAGGGAAGTAGTTAGAGATTCCGTGCCCACAGCTGTAATGGGGGTTGATCACAAAGACACCCTCTGCTTAGCTCTGGCCGGAATTCTAGACTCCCAGAAGGAAGGTGCATATTCAGCGTACGCCATATTGTTGGCACAGTTTATGGATACTGGGGAATGGTGGGAACGTGCCCCACATCCAAGTTCCCAGATTCTAGCCAAGGGGTGCCCTTGCCAGGAGGCCTTTCTGAGAATGAGTCTCAGGCCTGCTGTGTTAACTGTTTTCTGTACACTATCATAAGCACTTCTTTAATGAATCACGAGTAGTCATGAAAACTGGATCCAGGGGGAGTGGGTGCTGAGCAAATGCCCTTTTTCCCATCCTGATTTAGGAAAGCCAGTAATGTATGGCAAGCCTTCTTTATTTGCAGAAGATCTCAGTGAGGATCTGCCCTTGGTGTAAGTGACCTAGGCAGGCACCCTGGATTAGTTTCTTGCTTCTCCCAAGCACTGGTTTACTCTTTTCTGGTCTTACACAGTGCGTAGTTTTCCTTTGTGGTAAACTGGTCCACTTCGGAATGATAGCAATAGGCTATAAGGTTATCGTGCATTTTAAAATAGACTCTGGAAGCTTTACGGTAGATCTAAATACAGTCTGTGTGTCATGCAGATAACCCTCTTGGTAATGAAAGCATAGTAATATTCCGGTATTTTTGGAACTCCCTGGGGGAGGCATTCTGGGGTAGGAACAGCATAGGCTTGAACCAACAGATACGTGGGCTGGAGTTCCACTAGGCTCTGACAAGGACTACTTGAAGGACTTGGCTCTTGCTTCCTCAAGCAGTCTGCACTTCAATTTCTTCATTTGTAAAATGGGATAATAGTAGTGCCTAAGTTATAAGGTTACTGTGAAGGTTAAGCACGGTACCAGGTCTGAAGCTTGGAGCACAGTGTGTGTCTTATGCTGAGTATGTGGTGACCACTGTCGCTTCTCCCTTCACCACCCTTCAGTGGATGGTCGCGGTACCTATGCTCCGGGTTACTGGGGGAATCACAGGCGCTGTAACGGTGGCTGTTCTTGTGAATGTTTCTTTGGTCCCAGGGCATTATTTCCAGCTTGCTTTGCTTGATGAGGAATGGGGTGTTTTTCTTACTTTTGTCATTTACGTAGGAAATTTCAAGGGGGTGAGAGAAATCATTTTGCTGTTTTACTGACTGAATAACCGTTATTCTCTTTTCAAACCACATGTTGTAATTGATGTAGCTTCCAGTGCTGTGAATTTCAGTCCCATTTAGTTGTTTGCTCACTTACTACGCTTCTGTGGCAAACGGGATCCTTAGCAGATGATGCGAACCATGGTACAGATTAAGGTCTTTGTGGGGTTCGGGTTGCTGAGTTGAAAAGAAACTAACACCATAAATTAAATCCGTTTGCTCCGTAAGGTTAAACCGAAGCTAAATAAATTTTTGTATTCTGGTATTGCATTGTGATATCTCATTTTAGAGACACAGGAAGGTTACCAAACCTTTTGTTCCCTGAATTTCTTTTTCCTAAAAGTAAGAAAGAGCACGTTTAGTTTAATTAACTGAATTTAGTTTGTGATATGAATGTCATTAAAAAGTAATTTGTAAGATTATATCTATTGAAATCACCACTGAAATAGGAAGGTGGCATTTAACATTTAATTGTAAAGCAGGAAAAAAAGTTTTTTCCTTGTTACTTTGAGGGAATCCAACATTTCAGTGATGCCTAGGCAGTGTCCGCATCTTGGTAGCAAGAGGGTTCTAGGAATTGTGACTTTTTATTTGTCGCTTTTGTGTTTATATAATTTCTTGAATTGTAAGTTTTTTGTGGCTTTTTAAAGTCAGATTTATTGAAGTATCATTTACATATCTAACTCATCATTTTTAGTGCACAGCCTTATGAGTTTTGACAAATGCACACAGTTACGTAACCACTATCACTGTAAGGCTGATGAGGAATGAGGTTTCGTATGTGGTACAATATTGACTCAGAGTAGTTTTTTCCCATTTAAAATCAAAAATGACTTTCAGCCAACCTTTCTTGAAGAAAAAAAAAAGCTTAAGAATCTTAACTTTCCTGACACTACTTTCTCTTTTCAAAAATTTAAAACCTCACAGGCAAACAATAAATTTATTTCTTTTGAATAACTGGCTTAAGCGAAAATGAGATTTAATTGTTCTAAAGGTGGGCTTGGTAGATTTCATCTAAGTAAAGGCTATAAATTGACAACCTGTTATTTATGTCCAGCAAATGTATTGACAATGTTGAATAGTAAAGCTACTAAAATCATAAGCCAAAACAATGTGAATTCAAAAATAGCCCAAGGCACCATTTTCAAGATTTTAAAAAACATTTTCCAATTAAGTGAGAAGCTCAAATATAGGCTTAGCTCTTTCAAAATTATTATGTTGAATGTGTTGATTTATCTCTTATGTGGGCTTAAATATATGTACGCCTTTATTTTTGAAACTAAAAGAATGAAATTTACCTCTTTAATGTGGAAACAATCTTAATATTCACTTGGGAAAAACATAGGCTTTCGTAAAAGGAGACTCTACCATTGGCTTTAAAGTTGGATAAGCAGTCCCCTCGTGACTGTCAGAAAAGCCATAATCAGAGTAAAGAAGACAAATAAGGACCCAACAACCTTAATAGATAAGAAACCTTTACCTTGTGACAATAAAGGCCACAAGCATATTAGAAAATTGCGCAAAGGCCATGGACAGTTGACACACACATACGGACACACAAATACGTACAAAGAGCCCTTAAACATGGGAAAAGATATGTAACTTATAATGAGAGACATACAAATTAAAACTGCTGTTGCGGAGGCTGTGGGGCTGGTGTGAGTCCAAAAAGGTACAGCCCCTTTGGAGGGGAATTCATCGATGACAACACAAATAGACATTTTATTCTTAGGTCCAGCAATCCTGCTTCTAATAATTTATTCTGAAGTTATACCTCCAGTAAAATGAAAACAAAGAACAAAAAAAAAAAAGGCTGGCATATACATCAGGTTATTTATTGTGCTATTACTTGTAATAGTAAAATATTAGGAACAACCTAAATACCATACGTAGATTGGTGGAGTAAAATCTGATACATAGAGCACTATTGATAATAAGTAGGAAAATCTCCATGAACTAATGAGTGATTTTTGAGAATATATTGTGAAATAAACAAAGTACACCAAAGTGATACACCTTAACGGATTGAGGAAAAAAATCTCCATCTTCTCAGTCGGTGCAGAAAATGTTTAAATTAAATTCTAAATCTATTCTTGAGTTTAAAAAATTCTGGCAGACTGAGAACAAAACACTTCTGTAGGGACACTTAGAGCCAAAATCATACTTAGTGGTAAAAATTGAAGCTTTCCTTTTCAGATCGAGAACAAGGCCGGGAGTAAGAGTGCCGGCTATTACGTCTTTTTATTAACGTTGTTCTGGAAGTTCTAGCCAGTGTACTAGGAGAAGAAAAAGAAATAAAAGATAAACATTAGGGGCAGAAAATCCCTTTTCTTTATTTGTAGATGTGATGAATATATACACAGTACATGTAAAAGAATCAATAGATGAGTAATTAGGATTAATAAGAAAGTTTAGCATGCATAGTTCCTTGGTTAGAAAAAAAACAGTCCGTACTTAAGAATTGATTCTATCTATAAACAAGCAACAATTGCTTAGAAAATGAAATAACTTTTGTTAGAGTATCATAGAATGTTAAATACCTAGTAATAAATCCAACAAAAGAAGTATGAGACCTTTTGGCACAAGAATAGACACTCAGATCGATGGAACAGAATAGAGGACCCAGAAATGGACCCACAAACGTATGGCCAACTAATCTTTGACAAAGCAGGAAAGAATATCCAATAAAACAAAGACGGTCTCTTCAAGTGGTGCTGGGAAAACTGGACAGCGGCATGCAGAAGAATGAACCTGGACCGCTGTCTTACACCAGTCACAAAAAGAAACTCAAAATGGATGAAAGACCTCAACGTAAGACAGGAAGCCATCAAAAGCCTCAAGGAGAAAGCAGGCAAAAACCTCTTTGATCTTGGCCGCAGCAACTTCTTACTCAGCACGTCTCCGGAGGCAAGGGAGACAAAAGCAAAAATGAGCTATTGGGACCTCATCAAAATAAAAGCTTTTGCACAGCCAAGGAAACAATCAGAAAGACTAAAAGGCAACCGACAGAATGGGAGAAGATATTCGCAAATGACATATCAGATAAAGGGTTAGTATCTAAAATCTATAAAGCACTATCAAACTCAACACCCAAAAAGCAAATAATCCAGTGAAGAAATGGGCAAAAGACATGAATAGACACTTCTCCAAAAAAGACATCCAGCTGGCTAACCGACACGTGAAAAAATGCTCAACATCACTCATCATCACAATGAGATACCACCTCACACCTGTCAGAATGGCTAACATTAACAACTCAGGCAACAACAGATGTTGGTGAGGATGCGGAAAAAGGGGAACTCTTTTGCACTGCTGGTGGGAATGCAAACTGGTGCAGCCACTCTGGAAAACAGTATGGAGGTTCCTCAAAAAGCTAAAAATAGAATTACCCTACAACCCAGCAGTTGCACCACTAGGCATTTATCCAAGGGATACAGGTGTGCTGTTTCGAAGGGACACGTGCACCCCCATGTTTATAGCAGCACTATCAACAATAGCCAAAGTATGGACAGAGCCCAATGTCCATTGACGGATGAATGGATAAAGGAGATGTGGTGTATATATACAATGGAGTATTAGTCGGCAATCAAAAAGAATGAAATCTTGCCATTTGCAACTACGTGGATGGAACTGGAGGGTGAAATTACTCTAAGTGAAATTAGAGAAAGACAAAAATCATATGACTTCACTCATATGAGGACTTTAAGAGACAAAACATATGAACATAAGGGAAGGGAAAGAAAAATAATATAAAAACAGGGAGGGGGACAAAACATAAGAGACTCATAAATATGGAGAACAAACAGAGGGTTAGGAGAGGGTGTGTGGGAGGGGGGGTGGGCTAAATGAGTAAGGGGCACTAAGGAATCTACTCCTGAAATCATTGTTGCACTATATGCTAACTAATTTGGATGTAAATTTAAAAAATTAAAATTAAAAGTATAAGATGTTTGTGAAGAAAATAATAAAACTATCAAGAGATGTTGTCTTTTTAATAAATTGAAAGGTATATTTCAGTTCATGGATTAGAAGAAGCAGTTTGTAAAGATGTGACTGTTTCTAAAATCGATCTGAACTTCGCTGAAATTCCAAAGGTTTTTTCTTTTTTTTTTTTTTAATTAAAGAACTTGAGATCTGTTTTTATAACTTACATGGGAATGCAAAGGGCCAAATATAGTTGCCCCTTGAAAAGTAATGTCGAGGGGAGAATTTGCTTTACCAAATGTCAAGGCTTCTTACAAAGTTACAGTCATTACGAAACTACATAGCCTTGCAAGTTTAAGAGATGGTCCTGTGAGGTAGAATGGAAATCCAGAACAGCCCCTGCTTGATTTGTGACCAAGGTGCCCTGTGGATCAATGGGGGAAATGATGGGCTTTTAAATAAGTGGTGCTGGGACAGTTGGGTGTCCATGTTGGACAGAATGGGCTCGGGCTCCTTCCACACCAAAAACAAATATGTATTCAAAGTGGATTGTAGAATTAAATGCAGATGGAAAAACAATAAGGCTCTTACAAGATAAAATACCTTCGTGATCTTGGAATGGGAAAGGATTCTTGAATAGGACACAGAAAGCAGTGAGTATAAAGGAATTTAGAGTTAAGAGATTGATTATAGGGGCTTCTGGGTGGCTCAGTCAGTTAGGTGTCCGACTTTGGCTCAGGTCATGATCACACAGTTTGTGAGTTCGAGCCCCACATCAGGCCCTGTGCTGACAGCCTGGAGCCTGCTTCGGATTCTGTGTCTCCTTCTCTCTCTTCCCCTCCCCGACTTGTGCTGTCTCTCTCTCTCTCTCTCTCAAAAAAAAAAAAAAAAATAATAAGTGTAAAAAAATTTTAAAAAGAAATTGATTGTATTAACATTGAGCATTTATTGTAATTAGAAGACACCATTAACAGAGAAAGGCATTTTAAACACATAAAACTAATCTTTGGTGTTAGAAGTCAAGAATGGTTGTCATCTCTTAGGGTTTGGTTGTGCTGGGGACACAAGGAGGGCTCCTAGCGTGCTGGTAAGATCTTTCCTGGATCTGGTGGCAGTTATGCAGGTGTGTTCACTTTGTGAAAATTCATTAAGCTGTACTTACAATTTGTACACAATTTATATACTTTTTAATATATAATCCTTCAATATAAAGTTTCTTTTTAAAGTAAGTCACTGAGAAGCTATTTACAAAACACGCATCCAACAAAAGCTTGTATGAAAACATGAGAGAACTTTTGCAAATAAGACAAAGGTGAACATTCCAATAAAAGATGTGCAAAATAATCGAACAGATACTTCAGTAAAGAGGAAATCCAAATGCTCATCCTAAATTTTTTTTTTAGGTTTATTTATCTTGAGAGAGAGAGAGAAAGTGAGTAAGCAGGGGAGGGACAGAGAGAGAGAGAGAATGCCAAGCAGGCTCTGGGCTGTCGGCACAGAGCCCGAGGCAGGACTCGATTCCACCCACCGTGCGATCATGACCTGAGCCAAAATCAAGAGTCGGACGCTTAACCGACTGAGCCACCCAGGCACCCCCAATGCTCGTTCTGAAACGAAAAGGGCCTCCACCTCTGTCAGCCATTGGAGAAGTGCCTATTAAAACTGGATCAACGTTTCTCCACACCTTAAAGGGACCAAAGAGAAGGGTGTCATGGAGGGTGGGGCTGTGGGTGCAGTGCTGAAGTGGGCCTCTGCACAAGCACTTTGGACACAGGTTGTCTACGTGGTAAAAAGGGGGGCGATGCCCTGCGTGACTTGGCTGTCCCTCTCTTTTGCAAATGTGTGCTCACGTACGTTAGAATATGTGCGCAGGGATGTTACAGCCGCATTGGTCCAAACAATTTCCAAAAACTTGGAGCCCCTCTTAATGCCTGCCAACAGAAGAATGAGTACAGAAACTGTGCTACGTTGATAAACCCCACGTACCGTATACACCCGTACCGTGCGGTCATACAGGCGAACAAGTTACAGCTACCGGCGGAAGCAGGCAGAACGTTATTACACTGTGCTTTTCGGTAATTATTTTGAAAGCCAGGATAGTGAAGGATGAGAAGAACTTTGGGTGGTGGTAGAAGGGAGCCCCTGGGGTAGTGTGTATCTTTTGACCTAAGTGACGGTTCCCCGGATGCCTGCTTTCCGGTTTCCACGAAGCCACGTCTTTGTTTCATTTGCTCTTCTGATGTTTGTCAGTTTTCGCCAATTAACATATTTGAAGGAGACAGTGGATGCAATAAGAGACCTCTTATCTTTAATATGAGAAAATGTTTGACTACTGAAAATGTGTTAAAATATGGCAAGATGGCCAAGGTCTGTTTCATGTGAAAAGGTAAGGTAATTTCACCTTTGAAGCGGTGTGGAATGCTGCTCTCAGTGTTCCGTTTTGGCGTCCTCACTTCCGACTTTTCATTGGCTAGAAGTTTTCACAAGTGTCACCAGTGAAGACTCTGGGACGTTTGTAGTAATTTTCATGGCGTAAAATCCACTCATTCGAAGGGTACAGTTCCGTGGCTTTTGATCTATAGTGTTGTACATCTTGTCGTGGTTTCATAGATCCGACTTGAGGGCGTTTTTATCACCTCCCCCCTCCCCCCAAATCCACTCAAGCCTGTTTGCAGTTAATTAAATGTACTCTTTTGAAGGCAGTAAGTGGATCGATTCACACATTTCAAATACTTCATCATTAAAAGTAGGATTACACGTGGTTGGATAGAAATTGGGAGAATGTCAATGAAAGTCCTCGATAAATGTTAGGTTCTGTAGTTTGAGATGCTATATATGTATTAGATTCAAATCGACTTTTCCACCTCTGTTCTTTGTAACAATAAGAAATAAGTTAACAAACTGTACAGTTGATGTCTTCCTTCAGATCACGGTCGGGAACGTGTGTGTGGGTCCAGGGCGTTTTCAGTTTTAGAAAGCCTAGTGGATGCGTGCATCCAGGAGATTGCCAGCTGCACTCCCTCTCGTGCCTGCCGTCTCAGCAGGATTAACTTCCGAGAGAACAGGTCATACAGAATAGGGTGCAGAAAGGGGTGGGAGGTCAGACTAGAAAATTATTTAATTAAATACACAAATACTACGTTGTAAGTTATTTCCTCCGTTAATAACTAAAAGATCTATTGATTGACTCTGGTGTTAAGTTTCTCAAACTTTGGGTTAATGTAAGAGTTTGAAAAGTTCTTTCCGTGTTTTTTCTCCTACTTCATATAGAGATACGAAATCTATGTTATGTTTGTAAGTACAGGTGACGTGTGTGTGTAGGAGTGTATTAAGTGTGTGGTGATTTGTAATTGGACTTCCTGAAGTTAGTGAGTTGAATCTTTAACAAACTGGACTTACTTACACTTTGGTGTTGAATATGAATTAAGGAAGCGTAGATGTGTCTTGCATGACATTAAATACTTGTCCAAAAGAATAACGTTGAGTGTTTGGGAGTTTCAGAAACCCCAGTTAAGGGCTGGCTGGTTACCGAGTCAGGTGAGAGCAAGGTTCTGTCTTCTCTGGGTTGTTAAAATACTGACTCTGAACTTGCTGGTGGGGCTCACTTTCTTTGCTGTTCTGTTGTCAGGTACTTTATTGCCAAGGCTGCCGTCAGAACCGGGAATGACGTTACTCACTATCAGAATTGAGAAAATCGGTCTGAAGGATGCGGGGCAGTGCATCGACCCCTATATTACAGTTAGTGTAAAGGGTAAATAACTCTGTGTACATTTTCGCCTCTTGTGAATTTTATAATGTTGATTCTCGTTTGGGACATGAGGGGCTATGGGGGTGGGTTCTCGCCTCTGCGACAACTCATTCGAGTTCATTCTACATCGAGATAAAATCCCTGGGAAGCTGTCCTCTTTCCTTCACTGAATATTTCTGAGAGGTTTACTAAAAATACTTTGTTATTTATAACCTTCATGCACAGTTGCTTTTGAGGGTGTTTTTGTAAATCTCTTTTTTTTTTTCTTTTTGGGAGAGACAGAGACAGCGTGAGCAGGGGAGGGGAGAGGGAGGGAGAGAGAGAATCCCAAGCAGGCTCCACACTGTCCTCTCAGAGCCCATCGTGGGGCTCGAACTCACGAAATGTGAGATCATGACCTGAGCCGAAACCAAGAGCCGGAGCTCAACTGACTGAGCCACCCAGCACCCCGTATGTGTCTATATTCTTAAAATTCCATCTAGACATATACACTGACTAGACAAACACCCTGTCTTTAATAGCAGATCCTTCTGCTCACCTCAGTGTGTGTGGTTTTCTTTGTGAAGCCCCATGTTCTCCTGTCAACCCGCCCCCCCCCACCCCCCCACCCTCCCCTCCGGGTTCGCTGCTTCCTGCTGTAATGCTTGAGGCACAGAGGAGCCCTGCCAGGGGTGGGTGAGAATCAGGCCTCCGGGGCATCGTCCCTGGAGACAGGAAGTGGGACGCGTCTATAAACATCCATATCTGAACGTCATCCTGAGGGGCATTAAAGAGTGATGTGTTTCTTATTAAGGGTGATTGTCTTGAGGATTTGCTTTTTCTCCTGTCCAGTGGGACATAACAGTGATTCCTTGAAAACCGCTTTTTTAGTCTTTGGTTTAAGATGGAGAGCACACCGATCGAAAGCATTTGCTGGTGTCACACCTTTCATCAGCACTTTATTGTGAAGCTGCCAGTGGTCTTCTAGAAATGATTATTGGGTGACTGCAGATGAAGTTGTCATACTTTTATTCAGACGTAAGTGCACAAATAATCTCAGTCCGTCTGCACTTTGAGGCAAACCAAGGAAGCAGGGACTGACATTACATGGAAGGAACTTTTACCAGTCGTAGAAGTAAATTCAGTCCCGTGGGCTCAGTAGTATCTCATAAAAGAAACGTGAGTTCAGACACAGAGAAGACTCTTGACGTGGGGACCCCATGCTCCCACTGACTGCTGCTCAATACTTGAACCTCTGCTGTTAGCAGCTATCAAATCCCTGGTCTACTGGAAAGTATTCATACCCACCATTATTTGATAGGCCATTTGTAAACCTCATACCTCATGTGGGACTGCACACTGTAGAACAGAAAAGCGTAATGATGATGAGGTAGATATGACGTTCCTCTTGCATACACGTTGAACCGAAACGTGTTTTTGGGTAAACGTGTTTAGGAGCTGCAATAATCGAATGTACGAAATTGTCTTAAGTTCCCTAAGATAGGAGTCTGTGGAATCACACAGAAACGCCAGACATTAAGTGAGTCCATGTTGAATCTGATTAAGCTGGCAGATTCCTGGCTGCAGGAAATTAAAGCCACACACCACACATAGTGTGCCATCTGGTTGTTGTAAATCAGGTTACTTTATAGCAGATACAATCAGAATGTAGGTAATGCATATAAAAAATTACCCGTTTAGGGAACGGTTTCATTGGCAGCTTCCATGTCCATTGTTTGGGCTCTGACTTGAGTACAACAGGGGAATTCTGGTCATGTTCGATGAGAGGCCTTTCCACGCCATGCACTTGATCAGGGTTGGAAAATAGGGGTAGGGGCCCCACCGTGGAATAGGATTCACGTTCCAGATTTGTATTGCAGACAACGGGGTAGTGGCCGAAGGACGACAAGAGTTCTTTTCACCTCGTAATAAGGATCGAATTTTGTCGCTTCAGACTTGCACTTGCACCCAGTCACGGCAGGGCTTCCTCGCCCTTGGCCCCGAGTCCGCCCCCCCCCCGCGCCCCCGCCCTCCCCCCAACACCTCCGGACACCAGAAGCTCTGTAGGAACCCGTTCACGCCAAAGGGAGTGTCTGTTATCCAAGAATCTCCTCTCTGCTTTTGCCAAGCCTCTGGAAGAAACGTAACACTCTGTGGTTCATTTGCAGTTTTTGAGTCTCTGTATTTGAAACTCTTCTTTCCTCTCTAGATCTGAATGGCATAGATTTAACTCCTGTGCAAGATACTCCTGTGGCTTCAAGAAAAGAAGATACGTATGTTCATTTTAATGTGGACATTGAGCTCCAGAAGCATGTTGAAAAATTAACCAAAGGTTGGTTCGTGATGGTAAATCATTGCATTGGCTTCTCGTGGCCAGAGTTCTCCTCCCGTTGGTGTTTCTGTATATGTATTAGATTCAAATCGACTTTTCCACCTCTGTTCTTTGTAACAATAAGAAATAAGTTAACAAACTGTACAGTTGATGTCTTCCTTCAGATCACGGTCGGGAACGTGTGTGTGGGTCCAGGGCGTTTTCAGTTTTAGAAAGCCTAGTGGATGCGTGCATCCAGGAGATTGCCAGCTGCAATCTGGTGTTTCTGTGCCCGGTGGCCTAGCGCGGTCGGCAGAAGTAAATGTCATACGGTGTTCATTGACTTGAACGCAATATCGATTTTTCAGATGTGGGAATTAGGCATTGTATTAGCTAGTTGTGTCATAGATAACCGTTAGATAATAAAATGGTCTTGGGGGCGCCTGGGTGGCTTAGTCGGTTGAGCGACCGACTTCGGCTCAGGTCATGATCTTGCGGTCTGTGGGTTCGAGCCCCGCGTCGGGCTCTGTGCTGACAGCTTGGAACCTGGAGCCTCCTTTGGATCTGTGTCTCCCTCTCTCTCTGCCCCTCCCCCGCTCATGCTCTTTCTCTCTCTGTCTCTCAAAAATAAATAAATGTTAAAAAAAAAAAAAAAAAAAACGGTCTTTGATAATAAACCTCATCATCGTGAACAATGAACCAAATGAAATTTTCTGCATCCTAAGGGGCAGAGGGGGCAGCGGCGGCTCCCTCAGGCTCCTCAGCAGTGGAGGCTGACAGTTGACAGAACAAGTTGTTTTTCCAGCTGCAGCTTTTGGGAAGGAGGACCCTGCACCTTGTGCTCGGTCAGGAGGAGGATGGGAAGGAGCAAAAGCAAAGTTTGGAAAAGGTGAAGTTCCGCTTCCAAGTCAGATGGCTCCTGGGACCGAATGCTTCTCCAAGCGGCCTGCCCCGGGGGGGACCGTCGTGTTCTGTGAAAAGGCCTCAGTCCCTTTCTCACCCCAGATTCCCTGGCGGTTGTTGACGTTTTCACGCTTTGCAAGAAGCTCGTACAAGATACAGAAGAGCCTCTTGAACGATCGCTCCATCCTCTAAAATAGTTGACATTTTACTTCTCGGATCCGCTGCTGCTGTGGCCTCTGCTCCACCCTGAACGACAGTCTTCCCCGGGGTCCGTCAGTGCAGTGGCTCCAGGTGTGAGTGGCAGGCCCTCCTGAGTCCCGGGCCCCCCCGGGCTGGGTCCCGCGCTCTGGTTCTGGGGGTCTTCTACACGATTCCGAGGTGCGCCAAAGTTTACGAGTCGCTGTTCGAAGAATACAGAGGTGGATGTCCTTAAGCACAGGACCTCTTGAAAGGTCCAAGACGTTTCAGCGTGCAGTTCTACCTTCTGCATGAAAATACGAAAACATTTGCATTTAAGTCCCTTGCTTTGGGAAGTGTTTCTGATATGGAGAGATGGGGACCATTTCGTGGGCTCGCTTCCCCAGGTTTTTTGGTGCTGTGTTCCTGAGGACTTGACTCCCAAGATGCTGAAAGTACAACTGTATTCAGAATTTGATTCCGTTCATTTTCTTTAGCTTTGAATTTATGGTGGACAGTATTACTGTAGTCGCAACTGAAATGAAAACTTTTTTCATGTTTCCAAGCATTTCCGTTAATCTCCGTACACTAGTCCCCTTTCACATTCTCTTCTTTCTTCTAAATACCACGAAGAACAAAGCTGCGCCCACCAGGGATGGCGGAAATATATTACCTACTCACGATGCAGATGAATAAGTTCCTTGAGAGGATGGCATCGTATTTGGATCTCGGTCCTGTTTTCAAATGTGACTTTATTTTCACATTCAGACCCCAGACACAGGCGTGCGGACAAGTAGGTGGGTCCAGAGCTGCAGAGACTAAGAAATGTGATCTGCCATCTTAAAAATCTGTTTAAGGTTTTTAATCCCAAACTTGCCTCAGTTACTACCATCGGAGGGGAAAGAGAAGGGACCCTTTTGTAGACCCGGAAGGTCACGCTCCTGGGGATGGCGGGTGCCGGGGCGGTCGAGGGTTGAGTGTGCCCACCTCTGCCTCAGCCACGTCCCACTGTCTGCTGTGACGGGCGGACCGGGTGCCAGGACTGCATACACATTTCTGTTAAACCTCTTGTCACCCGTGGGTTCTGTCACCGGTTTAGGCACCGGACGCGTGTCGTCCTTAAAAGCCAAGCGAGATCTGGCACCACTGCGGTGCAGGCACAATGAAGTAGCCGGCTGAGAGTGAGACCCCAGCTTCCTCCCAACTAGTTTCCACGCCTTCTTTAGAAAGTAACTGTTCGTGCCCACGTTGACGAGGCAGCTTATTCTGTTTTGAGCTGCTTTCTGTGGGGAGAGCTGATCCGTGGGGCTTATCTTTGGGGAGGTCAGAACGTGTGAATTTTTCCTCCCCGCCTGCTCATTGGGGAAGGGGTGACGCAGGAATAGGCTTGCTCTCCAGACTTTGCCTTCCGATACGCCATCGGTACCCAAACATAGGGGATTCTGGGAAAAACAGGACAGTGCTTCGAACACTCTAAAAGGTCCTAGGAAATAGATGGCAGTTAAAAACTGAACCAGCACACGATCTATGTTGTTTGAACTCTGAGACACTCAAAAAAGTTGAATTTTTGAGCTTTTCTCTCAGCAGGAGAAGTGACGTAAGCTCGAATTTTTTCATGAACGCTTACAGGCCTCTGCTACTTAGTGAGTTTCTGTGGATCATGTCAATACTTCACAAGCATCCTGTGTGTTCGTTCTGTGCTATTGAAGAGGTTCTGTCCTTCAGTGGCTTACGATTCTACCCGTGTGGGAACGTGCGTGAGATCTTGAGGCCGCCCAGCTCAGGAAGTTCTGCTGTGCTTTGTAGGACTGGGAGGATGTGGACAGAGGTCACTGCGTTCAGACGGAGAAGAGCTTTGGGTGACGAGGAGAGTCGTAGCATCAGGGCGATTGTTTGACAAAGGTTACTTTGTAAATTATGCCGCCTGCTGCTTCTCCATGTGCTTCCGGTGATCTGATCGGAGAAGATAAATGTGTGGGCACGTGAAAGTCTGCATCTGTGGCTAATGTGGTCTGTTTTAATCCCTTAGGTGCAGCTATCTTCTTTGAATTCAAACACTACAAGCCTAAAAAAAGGTTCACCAGCACCAAGTGCTTTGCTTTCATGGAGATGGATGAAATTAAAGCGGGGCCGATTGTAATAGAACTGTAAGTGACGCACACACAGGATTCATGCTAGTTTAATGGTGACTAGTAGTTCTTCTCGGTATGTGACCAAAGACTAGGTCAGCTGTCAAAGTGTTTTAAACCATGATCTTTCTACTGTGGTTACAGATACAAGAAACCCACTGACTTTAAAAGAAAGAAATTGCAGTTATTGACCAAGAAACCACTTTATCTTCATCTACATCAGACTTTGCACAAGGAATGATCCTGACATGGGTGACCTGGAACGTCTGTGAATCCTACCACTCAGTAGAGACCATCCCAGCTCGTGTAGCACAGCCCCCTCCGCCAGGCAGGAAGCAGGCCGCGCCCACGCCGGGAGGCCAGAGCGAGTCTGCAGAATTCACAGTCCGCACGCCGCTGACACGGACGACCCCTTTGGATACAGGCTTGTTGTAGTTTTGAAACCTGTTTTTACTTTTCTAGTGTTTGTGCAATTCGTAGTCTCTCTTCTAACTTACCGCTGTTCCTGCCCTGCTTCCTGGAACAACACTGCTGTCGTAGGATGTGCTCACCTTCGAAACTAATACAGCAATAAGATTGTGCTAGAATGTACACGTCGGTTCACTTCTGCTCCAGTATGCTTTTTTGGTTTTTTGAGTTAACGCCAGACTTTGGGCTGATGTGGGTGGGATGGTGTGAAACTTTCCCGAGAGGAATTGGACCAGATTTTGCTGCCCAGGGAGGTCAGTCTGGAATTGTATAGGCGGCTCCTCAGACGTGGCCTGAATTCACCCCGATCTCTAGTTCTCCTGTTTAGAAATCGTGTGCCTTGGCCGGATCGGTGTCCCCTGTGGGAGCGTTCCAGATGACCGGATTGCTTTCGAGAGCGCGGATTTGTGGTCAGCCGATGAGCGGGTCCGCTACGTCACACACACCGCTGTTCTGAGGG
Organism: Prionailurus viverrinus; assembly: GCF_022837055.1. Taxonomy (NCBI): domain Eukaryota; kingdom Metazoa; phylum Chordata; class Mammalia; order Carnivora; family Felidae; genus Prionailurus; species Prionailurus viverrinus. The sequence continues at coordinate 57,024,909 of NC_062577.1, read as the reverse complement.
CGATTCCAGCGTTAACGGTGGAACCGTCTCAGAACAACTGCAGGTGTTTGGACAGCTCCGTAACGTCTTCTGAGTCGTGTTAAACCCGAGTCCGATACTGACGAGACACTGCAGGAATAACTGCTGTTTTTCTGACAACTGATTGTGAAACCTTAAAGCCTGCATCCCTCTTCTTCAAGTGGGGAGCGTGCAAAACCTGGAGCTCCTCTGTGGTTTCTTTACGTAGGTAGATAGGATCGCCATTTATTTCCTAGATATACTGACTTTCATCCCTAGGGAAATACGCAGGTCATGAGCTTATTATAATTTGACTATTTACATTACTTTTGACTTAATGGGGCGTAAATAAAACTTCCAGAGTACACCCGAGGTAGATATTTGATACACAGAACAGTAAGGCTTGGGGTGGGCTTTCTGTGGGTCAGACGTAGAACCCACGTATTTAATACTATTTTAAACGCCCAGTGCTAGCATGAGGGGAATGCAGCGCCAGTCCTTGGCCTGTTTTTCAACTAGCCGAAGAACCCTGGCCGTCCCTTCAGCATTTGCTTTTTAGAATAAGTAGCCACAATGAAGTGTTCTAGCCCTTGCACTTCTCGAGAGCTGGTCTTTGCCTTCCGTTGTCTGTCAGTTCTGTTCCAAGAGGGGGGTTATAAACTGTGAGCCTGGAGGAATTCCCAGCCAAATTAATCCTCTCTCTCGTTTTGATTAGACTAATCCCAAGATGATTCAGTCCACGATAGCTCGAGGGGAAGAATTTGCCTTAATAAATTACCCTGCTGTTCACTCAACCCTCAGAGCGGGAGCTGTCGGCCCCCAGACCGTCAGCTCCTCAAGGGGCAAGAACCACATTTTCTCCAAGTCATGTAAATGTCCTGAGGTGCTTGACGGCACGCTGTAGCCTGGAGAGCACGCAGTCCCTTCTGTTCGATGTTGCTGACGAGACCGAGAAAATAATCCCGTGAAGTACCTACTATTAAAATGTAGCAAAACTGATACATTGGTCTTTCTCTTTTCTCATAGACCGTAAGACATGTATGTCAGTGATAACTTATATGAAGGAGCATCTCCTGTCATTCACATAAATGGTCTGTAGGAACTACAGTTGCCTTTCACGCCAGTATTAAAGAAGTTTAATGGATGCCGTGATTAGCCGAACTTTAATTCAGACCTGAACGGAATGACAGAACAAGTGATCACCTTGAAGCAGTAGACACAGAACACGGTGCTTCCCACCAACTACTTTTCACTTTCCAATGAAAAAACTCAGCTATTGAACGGTCACTGTGGTCGAAATGCTTTCAGGCCGAAACACGGCTGCCTCAGAAACGAGATGGGTTTAGCCACCAAGCCCAGATACACGCTTAGCCAGTGACGGCTTCTGGAACGGCTGGAGCCCAGGGACCCCCTCCCCCACCTCCACCCCCCCAGGCACTGGGCTCCCCTGGACCCTGCTGCAGCGGCGGTGCCGTCCGAGGCTGGGCTAGGTGCCGACTACGGCAGGCTCACAGCGGCTCGGGTGAGCCGTAGGTACTCGAGTTGCTCTACAGGTCACGGACTGTGCAGAAATAGGAGATACAGGACAGACACCGGAAAAAGTTCTCGGTAAAAAAGACTGGCTCTGATTTTAAAATAGATCTAATGCACTTTTCCTACTTGCTCCTCTCTCCTAGCAGGTATGACCTATATTCTAACACTATATACGAGACATCGTATGAACTGCCTAATTTTTGTGTCCAGAGACCGACATATTCAAAAGTTGCATTTGCGGACTTAATCGTATTTTACCCAGTTAAAAACAACCTATGCTATTAAGAATGGAGGTGTTCGTCTTAACGTTTCCTCTCTTGACATGAAATGGGAAGACCTACATATGAATTCTCTTCCTGCGGAACTACTTCTGTATTCCTTAAGAATTTTGAAGAGTGGTTTTCTTTCAATGGTTATCTTCCTAAAGTGGTATTTCTTAGTTTAGTACAAAGAGAAATCTTTGTATCAGTTAAGCTTTTGTTTTTATTTCATAGCGTGGTGCTAGTACATTAAATTTATGACAAGTCACGGTCTAGGTTTCAGTAGTATCAGGATGTCACAGAACTTCGGAGAAGGGGAAAGCATAGCCTCAGTAGTGAATACCAGCCTTTTCTAATTTTGATTAAATCATAAACGTTGTTTCAAAGACGTGGCATAGAAATGGGGATAGTTAGGACTTTAAATGTGGCGTAATCCCAGATTTGTAGGCTTACCGATTTTCAAATCTAAGTGCCAACATTCCAGTCTTGATGTGGGAGTAGTTGGTAATCAACAGGAAGAACTGAGGTCCTAAACCCCCCCTTTCTCAGAGTAGTGCCCTCTTCCGATCCTTTCCCCCATATTCCTTGAAAACCAGAGGCAAAGGATGGGAGAAATATTACATTCTACTTTTTTAAAAAGAAATTTCCTTACTTCTTATGGTCACAACACATCCTGTTCAGTTTTCTGTTCTGCACCCTCAAAGCAAGAATGGTAAAGGTAACATCAGGTCAGACGACTCTTCCCCGATGGGAACTCATCCTCAGGAAAGCATTCTCACTCAGGCCACAAAAGTCACCGGAAAGCACACGGATGCCGTACAGTAAGGGCCCACAGGCCTCCCTGAAGGTCAAGGGAGACGCGCGGTTGTGGTGTTCCCAGGGGACGTTAGGCTGACCCCCCCCCCCCCCCCCCCCCCCCCGCCTCCCCGCAGTGAGCAGCAGGGAGCTTGCCGCCAGGTCACGACTCCAGCTCTGGGAGCCCATGTTTACGTGGTTCCAAGATGGCACAGTCCTCGTGAGAAAGCAATCCAATGAATCGACAGACACTTGGGAAATACTAATAACCAAATTTTTATGAACTATTACTACAAAGAACTTCAGCAAGAAGGGAGAGTTAATGATCTTTTAGTAAACATTTTTAGCGTAACAGTCTTTGCGACCAGATATTTTAAAAAACCAAGCTTATAAACACCATTGCTCTGTATTCAACTGGTGCACACTAAAAACAGGATAATAAATGGAAATACATGTTCTAGCATTTCCACAGGAAATGTTCATATTTCTCAGGACTCTAAATCATGGAGCAGTTACGCGCTACGTTAACTAGAACACAGGTATTCTTTATTGCACATTTCAAGGTTGTCAGAAGGCTCTAGCTTATGAGGTGGTTTTTATTTAGGGGGGGAAATGATATTTTTCAATTGTTTGGCTCAAAAATGCACACTGCCAGGGCAGCTTGGTTCTAAAAACATACCTTTTAAAATAAACTTCTGGATTCTGAAGCCAATGAAATCCTTTACCGTAACCAATGTGCCCAGCCCACTTTCTCTCAGACTGAACGTCAGAGGTCAGAGTTACGGGCTCTGTTTTAAAGCCTGTGAACAGTCCGGGCTGCTGCTCTGCGAGGCAGCGGGGGGCTCGTCTCTGGAGCCAGAAGGCAGGAAGTCTCTTGCAGCAGGTGGAGGCGGATAATCCTGGGGGCCGTGGGTTGGCGGTGGTGGTCGAGTACCAGGAATAAAGTACTCTCTCGGGCCAAGAGAGCCTAAAGGTCTAAAAGGTGTGTGTCCCGGGAGAAATTCTCGAGGGTCGAGAGGCAGGTCCCGCTTCCCAGGTGGAATGCCCGGCGCGTATTCCCTCAAGCCTAGTGGTGGACGTAAGCCAGGACCTGGAAAGAGTAAGTCACGTAAAAGCATGCGAACACACGTGGGCACGTCAGTCTTTAATTTCTCACAACTTGAGAAGCCAGGTGGCGGCACCCGCACTTCAGGCAGGAGGCAAAGTGAAGTTCTAGGCCGACGGCCGGCCAGCCAGCCAGGAAACAACACAGGCAGGATCTAGACGTGCCTCGACCTAGCTTGTGTGTTTTCTGTCCCACAGTTCTGCCAGCTCTGTCTCACAAGGGCTTGGTTTGTACTTGAAAGCACTGTGTGTCACAGCAAGAAGACAGACTGAAATAAGGGCTTTACTGCAACAAAGAAGTGTGACAGGACCATCTCACTGTCTGTTGCCGTGTCAAAACTTCAGGCAGTAGCTCAGCATCCACCCGACACGCCACCAGACCCAGGAGTCTGCCCCACCGGGGAAAGGCCTTCTGGCCACCCCCCAATTAAATCCTCCCTTCTCTTAGAGCTAAGCTGCCCTACCCCTGATTTCCAAGGTGGGGATTGAAGGTTCAATCTCTCTCTCCTGTCTATGATCCCCTGCATATCCTTCCATCGTGGTGATTACAAGCTTTGTTTCCTGACCGATGTCTGTGGTCCAGAGGACACTGTAAACTCTTGAGCTGGGAGAGGGAGTTCTATCCATCTGCAGAAGTAGTATTTCTGGCTTTCTAGAAATCTCTCTGGTCTACGAGATACCTACTGCCCATCTCCGTATAGGGGGACTGTGCAGCCCCCCACGTGCCCAAAAAAAAAAGCGTACTCAGCTTGCTTTGCCCTTTTAGTAGATGGCCCTGTAAAAGCCACTATTAAAATTTCAACAAGGAACAGAGAGAAAAGATGAATTCCACTCTACAAGTCAATTACTACCATTCAATTACCGTACCAAATGGTGGGGGCAGCGGCCGAGGCCCGAAAGGCCCGCAGAGCGGGGGTGGCGGTCCGTATCGAGTGGGGGGTGGTAGAGGGCCTCCCACGGGTGAGCTCATGAGGGGCACCCCTGGGAAAGGAGGAGGCCCTTTTGCAGCCATAGGAACCTGCAGAGCAGAAGCAGTTAAAATTCTGGAAGACTCGGGTATAACACACACAAGCACCAACAGCAATAAAAGCTGAGACCCAACGAAGCAGAGGTCAGGCACCTGTCCAAAGGACAACCAGTGTGACAAAGCTTTACCCCTCCCGTCTCTTCCCACTGGCAGCTCAGGCAGGCTAAAGGGATGACCCAGGAGCTAACACCTTCCCTGTCCTATTACTGCTGGAATACGCAAGGCGGAGAAAGCAAGAGGACCGTTGAAGGACATTAACAGAGGTGACTGCTAAGAAATCCTACCACAAACACCACAATCTATTCCTAGGGCAACCCCTTCACCCCCATGTCCTTCCCATTGCCACAACAGGGCACTATTTCCATACTAAGCACGGACAGAACAAGGGGCAATGAAAAATCCGCTTTCTACACATGTGACAATAGCCACCATTCAGAGTGCCTTCCATTTCACGTATTTAATCTGCAGGTCTCTCAATCTCCAAGTATGAACATCCCGTTTTAAACATGAAGGAACAGAGACACAAAGTGTTAATTTGCTGAAGGCCACACAGCATGTAAAAAGCCAGGCTGCCATTCAGGATCACGTCTGCCTGGCCTTCCCCGCCTACCGGCAATTCTGCTCCCCCAACCTAACAAAGGGGCCTCTACTCTCTGAAGTCTACTCCAGGGTTTCAGATCTTCTCCAAGCTGCCCATGGACAAAAAGACCTCAAGAGACACATGTCCCTCGAGTCCTGCACGGAAACTTAGAGAAGCAATGTTCTCCATACAGGGAGGCAGGTGGAGCTCTCATATTTACCTTCATTCACCAGTAATGCTGTGCTTTCTCATTAGAGACCCTGACCTCCTTTCCTGTGGGAAACTGGGTTGGAAATTCTAAACTATCACGCATACTCTGATTTCCACACAGAGAAGCACCGTCAGGACCGGTGCGGCTCTGGTAGAGAACATGCTCGTGTGAACGTAACTGAAGGGTACTGCTGGAAACCCACACGGCAGGTAAGGACGGATCTCCACCGGTGAGGATTTCACCTGCAGCAAACATTCTTCCCTTGCCAGTCCCTAATTTCAGATTACTCAAGACAGCGTCTGCCTAGCGTACAACTGGAGATATTCTTAAATGCCACACTTGGTGTGACGGTGAATTCTATATAGAGTTACTTTCCTTTGCCTCACAACACTTAACACCGAGGCACACACAATGCAAAGCTGGAGTGGGGGCTTTCCACATTCTTTAGTTCATTACAAGAGATGTTCTGAACAGGTGAACAGCCTAACCAAAACAGGAAAAAGGAGGAAAAACCAACCAGTCAGATTTCAGCAACCCAGCAACACTTTCAAGTCAAAGACAACAAGATCAATATTGCCATGCAATTTAAAGCCAAGCAGATTAGTGTCTGCTTCCCTTCCAGGAATACACCAAGTACAAGCTCAGTTCAGTCCTCAACCTCTAAGTACTTACTACTACTGACTGCTCAGCCACAGATGGAATGCTGGGAGCTGAGGGGCCTTCGGGGTCTTGGGCAACAGTTTGCTTTTTAAAAAAATAAATGAGATACTACAGATGTAACAGGCACACAGATGAATGATGCAGAGAGAGGACGTTGCAGAAGTTCAGTGTTTGCTGAAATACCTAGTTACGACTCAGAACACCTGCAGAACTTACCTTGCCTTCATCCATCACCTTAGTAGGGGAAGAGCTTCTCGAGCTGCTGTTCGCCATGGGAGCTGCACCGGGTCCTGGATCTGCTGAAGACCAGAGAAAGGACTTAGATTTATCCTGCCTTGTCTTCGCCCCGAGGAAGAGTAAGAAACCCTCGGATTTTGGACTCTCAACACACTCAGATCCCTTACCAGAGGCAGACGGTTTCCCAGATGCCTCAGATGACCATCGAGGACGAGGTGGAGGCCCGTCCACTGATCCTTGAGAGAGAAAGAACAGAGCCCTTGTATGGGTTTTTCAAAAGAAACGGACCAATTGTGGACAGGTCAGGGTTCAACTCTACCTAGAAAGCAGCATTAAAAACGGGTCTCCTAATACACATGAGGGGAGATCCCAAAGTTACAAACAGACTGAAAGGATTAAGGCGAGCTGTCTGACGGAAAGAACAGCAAGAAAACGTACGTTAACAGCACCGGCAGGGACTTCGGGCTACAGGCCTGCCGCAGCGGCACACACGGACGGTTTTCAGTGTGTGTAATCTGACCTCCATACCTTGCCAAGCATTACAGACGTATTTGTAAGAAATAGGTACAGCATGCTATATTAATGGGCTGTAAATTATAAAGTCTTTTATAGCTACTTTTACAATACTCCAGGGAGGAACCCCATAGAAATTTAAAGATAAAGGCTTATACTTTGCAGTGAAGAATTCAAAAGCAAAAAAATGATATTTATCGTTACATAGTCTATATTTTTATGTATTTATATGTTACGTTAATGTTAATAATAATAAACTCTTTCTGTTCTAAAGCAGATCTTACAGCAGACTATTTATTCAGCAAGACAAATTAAGAATTCTTTTTCTCTATACCGAGCAGACCCAAATTCTAAAATGTTGTTTGCATTAGAATTCTCAAAAGATGGGGGGAAAACCTCTAGGAGCCACAGTTTACTTCGAGGTAAAATGTGAATGCTCACCGAATTCACTTCTAGGCATGTCTCTTCGATTGAGCGTAGCAGAGAGCGGTCTGGCAGGCGGGTCAGCCGTCGGGGGAGGGGAGCACTCCCCCCCACTCACAGGAGATGGACCAAAAGAGCCGTTCTGGCTCAGAGGACCTGACGATGACAGTGCCCTGTTACCACTCTGAGGCCACCTTTCTTTACTGAGTTCTTGGGGTTACTTCTAGGGCATCATAACTAAGACACACAGAAATAAAGTGTGATTTCTGTACGTTTTGACCAAAACCGAGAGCTGCCCTTTCAAAGTGCTGCTACCTCTCCATGGAGGGTTCTGGGCGCTGGGTCTTCCCGGCCGTGGCTTCACAATCACGGGCTCTTCCTGCAGCACTGCCATCTTCTGGGTTAATTCCAGTAACCTGGATGCGGAGGGAAAATGGACTCACATATGAAATACAAAATTCCCCCATGCGATCACCAGAAGCACAGCCTTTAATAACCCTAAAACGCACTGAAAACACAATTCAGTATCCCATACTTGTGTCTCAGGTTGGCCGCTTCCCTCTTCTCCTCAGCGATAGCTCTTTCTGCAGCACGAGCCTTGAGCTGTTGGAGAAAACAAGATCCAAATCAGTTGTGGTGGGCCACACACAAAATAAAGGAAAGGAAAAACAAATCTTACCCAGTTATCATGAGCTTTCTTCTCGTGAGTAGCAATCTGGAAAAGACAACACATCAAAAGCTGTGTTTAGGGACTCGTTTAACAGGCACTACAACAGTCCACTAGATACCAAAGAATTCTGCAGCTCTAGGGCAGTATGGTAATTACCTGGGTTTTAAACGAGCGCTCGGTTTTCTGTAATTCATCCTCCATTTCTTGAATTCTGCGCCTAAGAATCACACTTGCGTTTATCAATTAAAGTGCAACGAAAGAACAGTTTCAACAGTCTCACCACACCCCCTTGACTGTAACACCTGCACTCCTGCAGGCTCCGGGCTCCATCCACAGCCTCGTGGTCATAAGAAGAGCATAAGATGATCAAAACTAATATTCATTTCCCTACTATTTTCCGGCTGGAGATTCTGAGTTGATACGCTAATCTTCCCGACTGCTCCTCGATGTTCTCAAGCAATCCTGCTAAAGATGTCTTTCTCCTCCATTAAGTATAGCCACGGAAGATCTCCCAGAGCTGCCACCCCTGAGTCTATCAAATGGCACAATCGCTTTCATGATTTCTGCTACATCATTACAGCAAACGGCCTTCCGAAAACAATTACTCCAACACACAAAACCCCCTGGAACCGTTGGCACGAACCAAGTTCCCTTACGGTCTTGCCGGTATTGGGTATAAAGAAATGTCTGTTAATGTGACTTTTTTCCTTTGTTAACCTAAACTTCTTTTTTCCTCACATGAATTAACTGTACTTACACCCTTTGACCGTTTATTTATGTTCTGGGCCACTTTGTTCCACGCACTGTAATGTGGTTTTTTAAGAAGCCAACAGTAGTTTCCCCAGTCGCTGACCCCTCTTTCGAAGCTGAACTCACTTGTACGTTTTTACTTCCTCTGCAGCCAAAAGCGCCTTTTCGTCCGCAGCTGACAGCCGCTGCTCTCGGTCTTGCCGCTCATACTCTTCTTGACTCAGTTTCCTAAGACAAAATCGGTCGTCAGTCGAAAGTGTTTGTCTTCCCAGCGGCCTGAATGCCTCTAAGCACACATCACCTCCCCTCCTCTCTAAAACACACAGCAGACGTACAAAGTCAGGAGAGAGCTCAAACCTGCCATTCAAGGATAAAAAAATCAATCTCTAGCCTGTTGGCAAATCACCTGCACTTTCTAATGTCTCATAAGTCTTCACTCACCAGTAAAGAAATGTCAAAAACTCTACATGCCCAGGGACAAGTTCCTTGTGCTTAACACAGTGAAAGCCCACTTCCCTGTGGAAGGCCCGGGCTGCTCAACCTCACACAGGTAAGCTTCAGGTAAAGCAAGCGATCATTACTTCTCTTATTTCTACCACAGGAAACCTAGTCACTTTCCTTATTGCTATCATGGAAGGACTGCTTCTCAATCCGAGACGGGTACCACGATAAGAGAGTCAGCCAAAGAAGGCCTTTTAGAACATGTCTTGTAACCTGTGCAATTAACCACAGAACATTCCCACACTTCAGATATGGAACACCTACCACCTATTTCAACGGAATTGTGATTTGAGAACAATCTCAGAACTGGCAATGTCTAGTGAATAAAATAGATAAAGAATCCCAGATGTTGCATTATCAGGATATTACCTACTGGAAACTGGTTTTAACCCAATTAACCTTCAAACTCAAGATGTTAATCTACTATAAAACAGACTGCAATGGCAGCAATGTTTAAAGGTTTAAAAATGCTGTTCTCAGGGCGCCTGGGTGGTTCAAGTCAGTTAAGCGTAGAACTTCAGCTCAGGTCATGATCTCAGTTTATGAGTTCAAGCCGTACTTCAGGTGAGCACAAGGCCTGCATCGGGTGAGCCCCACTCCTCTCTCCCTCTCTTCCCTCATGAGAGTCTGTCTCTCTCCCTCTCACTCACTTGTGCCCTCTCTTTCTCAAAAAACATAAAAATAAAAATGCTATTCTTGTTGCCCTTGTACATCTTTGCCCTTAAGTCTAATTCAAAAAACACTTAACTTGAAACTTAAATTTCTATGAATCAGAAGCAAAATGAGAAGAGCTATAGTTAAAGGGTTTAATAACAGGAAAGAGAAGAAAGGTTTATATATTCTTTTATACTTAATACTCAGCAAAATATCATATGAGTGGCTATATTGGCTATATTGGTTATATATATATTGGTTACCTAGTAAGACGCTAAGTCAAAAGTATGAGCAAAGTACTCTCCCTGCACTAACAAAGCTCACAGTTTACCGTGTAAAAGATGCACATAACAAGAGGAAATCCCTGTCTCTGGCTTAGGAAGAGATATGAGAAAAGATGAGTCAAATGTTTTTTCCAGCGATGAAGGAGTTGGTCTGAGAATACTGAGAACGATTAGAATCCTGGACAAAAACATAAAAAATGTGCCTGGAGGCATCAGAGAGCTAATGTATTAGCTAACAAGTGAATATATGAGACCAAGTACCAGGAGGAAGAGGAATCTCAGAATTACAAGAAAGCCTGGTATCTGAAGCCACCTTTTCTCCAGGTTCATCCCACACACTGAAGACAACAGAGACCTAAGGAGACTGAGCATAGCTTTCAACGGACCCTGGGTTGTAAGAAAAATAAGTGGAGTTCAAGGTTACCAATGACAGGGACCCCCAGTAAAAGCCCTAGGGTTTGGGTTGAGACTCAAAAGAGCTATGCAGACAGGCAATACAGTGTCCTTTGAAGGGATGAGGCCATTTCCGAAGGATCTGAATTGCTGACTGTATTAAAAATCAAATGACCACGTGCTAGAAATAAACTCCCATCTTTTCTGTAGGAAAATCATATCACCCCTCTCATTTCCTCTACAATTAATACACAATTTCTGCCTCTCAATCACTGACCGGGCACTCTACAAGACATCAAGATCAAAATCTAAAAAACGAGGGATGGACCCATCAGGTATCCACACATGGGAATCATTACACACACATCAAAATAATTATGCCTTACATATTCAAGAAAGTAAAAGTCACAATTAACAATGTTAACAGCAGAGAAACTATAAAACTGAAACACAGTCACTGACATGAACTGAATGAATGACTTCAGCAGCTGATCTGGCAAGCAAAGTGAGATTTTAGCACACTGGGAGACAGGGCAGGTAAAAACCAATCCAGAATGAAGCAAATCCTGGTAAGAATGTAGGGGACACAGGGAGAGCATAAAAAACAGTGTAAATGGAATTTGAAAAGAAGACAGGATGAGGCAGAATACACAAGGACCCCCAAATCAAGAGGTGCCTACGACCCCAAGCAGCATAAATGCACACGAGATGGGGGAGGGCAGGGAAGCAGGGAGACCTGAGCACCTCCCGGTAAAGCTGCTGAAAGTCAGAAAGAATGACTAAGGGCAACGAGAGAAGGGATGAGACGCGCGAACAAGGAAAAGAAGCCTGATCCTGGACTCCTCACAGAGACTATAAAACCGGCAAGTACCTGGTTGCTTCTACAGTGATGACATCAAGCGGCTGCGCACGCGGTGGGCGGGGGGGCCCTAACGGAGACACGCTCAGACACACCGATCGAATCTGCCACTAAGGGACGTCCTTCAAGTAGAATGAACACGACCCCGAAGGAAAGACTGCAGGTGTGCAGACAACGAAGAACCACAGGAACTATGAATCTGTGCATCGACAGAAGGAACACTGGCCAGAAGGCAGTGCAACAAGACAGGAGAAACATCTGTGATGGGTAGGTGTCTAGAGAATTATTCGGACAGCATCTAAGGCAGGTGCTAAAGCCCAGAAAGAGGTAAATCCATTAATTCAGGTCAGACTTTGACAAGTTCAGGGTGTATGGTGTGGTCTTTCGGGTAATTAGCTGGAGAGGGGAATGGCAACCTGTAACTACCCAGTGTACACAGGGGAAAAGCAGAATTACTGAAAATATCCAAACACCCCAAAGACAGAAAGAAGGAAGAAACAGAAGAACACAGAACAGGCCATCAATAGAAAGCAAACAGCAACAGGTAGATTTAAATCTAAACATATATTTAGGAGTTACGTTAGAAGAAAAGATGGGCACTCCCCCAGTCTCCCCCCGTCTCTTGCTGCAACTCACGTCGGAAAAGATTTGAAGGAACATGAACTTTTCGGGAGGCAGAGGCTGCCAGGGGGAAATACTGCCAAAGGACCTTTCACTGCAGAGAAAGCAGCGCACACAGGCTCCAAGCGGCCACAGGGCAGGACGCGCCCCACGTCGCTACAAGACACGCACCCGAGAGGCAGCTCCCCGCAACTGAGGGCAGTGCCCCACGTGCCCGCGACACAGTCCGGCACCGATCCACAAGACAGTGGAGCATTTCTCATAGACTGTAAGCACAGGAGGACACGAAGACTCGCGTTTTAGAAAGCTCACTCTAGGCTGAGACAGAATTCATCGGAGCCTGGAGGAGGGGGTGCAAGAAAGGGAAAGTGGGAAGAGGTGGTGAGTCAGGGACTGGCAGGGAAGAGGATATGGGGAGGAAGAGCGGGGTACAAGCCAGGCATGGTGACTCTGCGCATGTCGGACGAACGGAATCAAGTAGTGCCACGATGACGATCGTCAAGAAAACAACTGCCGTTTAGGACATTCAGATTACTTCTGGTGGCAGAGAAGTGCTCTTGACAAAAGTAACGTAATGAGAAATATTTCTCTGAAAGAGGCCAGGTATTTAGAGGGCTGGCCTGAAAGAAATTTGGAAAATCTAAACTGATTGTGTGGTGAGCCAGGAGTTAGAGAAAACATCAGTGGTATGGTTTCCATGTTTAATGGCATCAGGCAATAGCAGCTTGAGCTTAAATTTCAAAAAGAGGAAGCATGCTTAGCAGGACAAGCCTTCTCAGAAATCCCGGATATGCCGAAGAGTAAAGCAGAGGAGCAAACCCATATGGCAACTGCCACTGACAAGCTATTTTTAGAGAATGCGGGTATTTTCATGGAGAAGAAAACGTAAAATGAACTGCAAAAGTGTCTTTCACAAAACACACCTAACTCTAAATCCGAAATCTGTAGATTTCAGGACATTAATACCTAAACCTACACACCAATCCGGTATTTCGAGATTTAAAACTCCAAACGTCCTTGCCACAATTACACTGTGTAAAGTTTAATGTGAGCATCTGACTATATGAAGTCCAAAACTTAGAACACCTTCCTATAACTAAATATTCCTTCTGGAACATTTATTCTACTAAACATCATGTCCTACAAATCACTCAGGATTCTGAAAGTCTGTATATTAAGAAGTAGTAGACCAAACACAGGACAGATCACAGTTCCTTAAATGCCACAAAAAAACAAAGTGAAGCTCGTGGTGGAGCCACGACAGGGAGCAGGTGGGTCTCCACACGGCAGGCACAGCGGTGACACCGGCACCGGGAAACTGCGCCGGCCACAATTTCAGACGACTGATTGGAATGGAAGAAAAATGCAAGTTATGGGAAACGAAAAAGAGACAAGGACCAATCTCTACTAACTACGATGGCAAAGCCCCACAAATAATGTTCACAAAAGACAGAATTCTGTCCAGGAGTCCCACGTTTGCTCACACAACACAACACGACACGACAGCGAAGGGCGAGGCGTGAGCATCTTACTTCTGCAGAGCCATCTCCTTCTGCTGATACAGTTCGTTCAGAATCTCCACCTTCTGCCTCAGGGTTTTGCATTCGCCTTCCAGGCCGGCTTTGGCCGACTGCAGCGAACTGCGCTCCTCTTCCAATTTCTTTATCTGGTCTGTGAAGGATAAAACAGCCGGGCTGTGTGTGCACACGGGACTTGCAAACTGGGGGCGGAGGGATGCGAGAGGGGGTAAGAAACGCAGCACCTTCTTCTCAGGAAGCAGCCTACCTTCCAGGTTGCATTTAGTAGACATCGAGGCTCTAAGCTTAAATTGCAGAAGTTTTAGATCCTCTTCGACTACTGATATTGCAGTTTGCGTCTAAAAATTCCAAAAGAGACACATAGTCTTACAAGGGAGGCACAGTGAGAATTCACAGGCACTCATGGTACTCCACAAAAAAGATCATACCCGAGAAATGTCCATCATCTGCTTAATTTGATTTTTCATCTTCTCATTCCGGTCACCTAAAATACAAAACGCTTTAATCGCTTTTTCCTCCTTTGCTTTTTAAGTATATTTTCTTGATTTCTCCAAAAGTAAACAATTACAGTATTCAAACATTCAAAGGAAAACCAAATTAACCAATACAACTGATGAGGCTCCATGACTTTTAAGAGAATTGCAAACTTAGATTCAAAAAGTAAATCCCTAGTTTGCACAAGAAAAATGGTATCTGTGCCATTCTCAAACAAGAAGGGATTGGGGCGCCTGGGTGGCGCAGTCGGTTAAGCGTCCGACTTCAGCCAGGTCACGATCTCGCAGTCCGTGAGTTCGAGCCCCGCATCAGGCTCTGGGCTGATGGCTCAGAGCCTGGAGCCTGTTTCCGATTCTGTGTCGCCCTCTCTCTCTGCCCCTCCCCCGTTCATGCTCTGTCTCTCTCTGTCCCAAAAATAAATAAAAACATTGAAAAAAAAATTAAACAAAACAAAACAAGAAGGGATGTGTGAATGAAGGCTCTTCTCTCTCAGGTCAGGTATCTTATTTATTATTATTATTTTTTAAATCTACTTGTTTGTTTTGAGAAAGAGCATGTGCACGCACATGCACGCAGACACACACACACACACACACACACACACGAGTGGAGGAGGGGTAAGGGGGCAGGGGAAACGCAGACAGAGAATCCCAAGCAGGCTCCCTCCTCACTGTCAGCACAGAGCCTGATGCAGGCCTCGATCCCACAAACTGTGAAATCATAACCTGAGCTGAAATCAAGAGTTGGACGTGTAACCAACTGAGCCACCAGGTGCCCCTCAGGTATCTTATTTAGAAAGACTTACTGTCCTGTTCTCCCCTTGAATCTGCTACCAGGTGTGGTTGAAAACACCCGCTATGCAAGCAATATCCAACTTGAAAAAGTGTCTAGAAACATGTCCCTCATCAGTAAACACTGCTACCCTTTAGCTCCACTCTCTGGGTCTCAAGTAGTCTATGGCTCCCACCACCTCAGTGCTCCTAAAATTGGTTGTAGGCCTTAAAACCGCAAAGCTACACAGATGATGGGCACTAAATTTAAATGTCATCTCCACGGCACTGAGAAATAAATTTCTCCTGCTATTCAGTGCTCAGTACTTGGAGGGGGAGTCACGACTATGCTGCTCTAGATGGAAAAGCAGAGTCTGTGCTCACGGCACACCCACTGCTATACCACGCCCCGCCACCCACCTCTGCCCAATGCACACAAACGTGTGCACAAGTCCAGTGATTTGCGTCTACAACTCTAACACTTACGAGGAAGTTCACTCAGCCAAAAAGAGCAGTGGTGTACTTAAAGACAGGAACACAAAAAGAGGTCCAACCTCCCTGAAACCCATCTTACCTCCCACTTCTCCATTTGCTAATTCATCCATCTCATTTCCTCCTTTATTCTGACCCTCAGATTCAGATTCACAATCTAAGCGATTCAACTGTGTAATGCAATTAGTCAAAGCCTAGAAAAAAAGCAAAGGGGTATTAGAGCCTCTCAAAAAGATTTCGTGAGTTCATGAGAATTAAGCACGTATTCAAGAGAATAAACTTACGTTAATATTATCATCTTTGTGAGTAAGAGCTACTTCCAAATTTTTCTGAGACTTCTCAAATGATTTAATTTGTTCACTGAGCTCAGCATGTGATTTACTCCAATCTTTGATTTCTTGCTGCAACTGAAATGTTAAAACACATGAATTTCCAAAGGCTAGGGCTTTTGCACTGGACATGTCAGGACCGTGTGAATGACACAGGGAAGCAGGGGGCCATGCTACTCTTCACTGTCACTATGGACTGAGGCCTTGGTGAAGGGAGAGGGGGCAATGGCTCCTACCCTCAGAACTGCAGTGAGAACATGACAGTTGTCAAGGAAGTCGATCCAGTTTACTGTACCCTTCAGAAAACTGCAGCCACTTCAAATAATTCACTTCAGTAGGAACCCAGGAGCACATCTCCCTGTCTCCCATGTCCACTGCAGGTCATGTAACCTTCCCTTGGTCAGTAAAGAAGTTAATTGCTCAAAGGAGGGTTATGAATACCAAATTCTTTGGTCAAGAAGCAAATCCATCATCCCCCTGAGTCTATTCAAGTTAGTAACTGGTTGGTATTTGACAAGGAAAAGACTAAACACTCTGATAGCTATAAGGAATTGTAGAGAACAGAAAATCCAGAACAGATGGAAGATATATACATGAACTCAATTTTGGGAGCACAATTTAAACTTTGCATATCTAAGAATAGAGTTCTGCATACATATTTCATTTCCCTAAAAAAAGATCTGAAAAAAGATACTCAAGAGGTAATGATACTCGGTCCCCTAGTTCACATAATCTAGGATGTTAAACTTTCCTTTACCTGCTCTTTCTTCTTCTTAAGCCTAGCATTTTCTTCTTGAACCCGATGGCATTCAGACTTCACCTTCTCTTCGCTAAGTTTAGCTTCATTAAGAGCAATCTGAACCTAATGCAAAACACTATTAGTGAATTAATTCCAAAGGGGAGGTGGGGTGGGGAGGTGTTACACTTTCTCAATTAGACATCATATAGTTTTCATTTATTGCATATCCTAACAAAAATCAAATGTCTGCTCCTCAACAAAACTAAGGCACGCAATCTTGCAGAAATTACAGACAGCTTTACCTCTGAAAATTCGGAGGCATTCACTGAAATAACATCCTTTAACTTCTCTATAGACTTCTTGTTTTCCAGAATCTGCCATGTGGAAAAAGAACACACACAAAAAAATGTGGTAGAATTTTAGTAGAAGAGTGGGATATATGCTAAAAAGATGAAACATCATTCCAGGGCCATCCCCTACTTCTCAGGTAAAAGCAGGTGATTCACTTTCAGCCGAGGAGAAAAGTCAAGAAGGTAAAGAGGTAAGGAAAGAAAAAAATAATCGGAGCTCTATCACATGTCATCCACAACCTTCCCGACTGTGAGATAACGTGGTAGATGACCAGACCAAAAAGGGGAAAGAAAAAAAGAAAGAAAAAACAAACTTTCACATAATCTAGTTCAAATCAATGGTTTTTCCTATTGGTAGGGGAAAAAAAATCCCCAAGTCACTTTAAAAATTCTCTTGGGGCACCTGGGTGGCTCAGTGGGTTAAGCATCCGACTTCCACTCAGGTCATGATCTTGAAGTTCGTGAGTTTCAGCCCCACGTCGGGCTCTGTGCTGACAGCTCAGGCTGGATTCTGTGTCTCACTCTCTGCCCCTCCCCTGCTTGCGCGCTCTCTCTCAAAAATAAACTTTAAAAAAAAAATTAAAAATCCTCCTGCCTGAACTGAAAAATGGTTGGCCTTGAGGCAGAATACACAAATAAATCTCACTTATAGAGTTCCAAATAATTTGTGAAGATACTGCCTCCTCAAGGAGGTGGTGCCTACTCTTCAGGCTCTCGGCTGGGGGCCGAGTGCAGTCCCTTCCTTCCAAAGAGAACAGCACACCAAGAGTGGGAACCGGTGAACAGAGTGGAGAAAGCTGGCAAATACCAGATCAACCCGGTGCACAAGCTCGACTGGGTGTGCCGTGTATGGGAACCCCCTAGACCAGCACTGCAACCTTTCTGAAATTCTAAAACTGTTCTAAAAGGCTTGTTTTAAAAAGGATCATGCAAAACGAAAAAAAAGTACTAGAACTGTTCGACTGGGCTACGGTTTCTTAGTTGTTCCATATGTTTCAGAGGGCAGAGCCAAGCAATATGAAAATTACCCAGGGCTAAGAACACAAATACTTCTTAGAGCCATAAAAATAACAACTTGTGGTACTAGCATTTAAGATTCTATGAAGACGGATGGGTGCGGGTTCAACTGCCCTGACTCCCACTCTTCCTTTAGTTAAAGCATGGGAAAATGCAGAGTTTAATTCACCCGCCCCTACATGGCAGTTAGAAAGCAAAATCACAGTAATGCCTTGCAGCAAAACTTTACCAAGTCCTGATTCTTTGCATTCTGTTCTCTCTCAGATTCTAACATAACACGCAGATTTTTTGCTGTATCATCCAGAAGTTCATTCGTTTCTTTAAGTTTCTTGATTTTATCCTATTAACAGACATTAATAGTAATTACTCACTATTTTTCTTTTGTTTTTAGAATGTAATCTCAAAAAGAGAAGGGATTTTTACCTTAAATTTAACTGCTTCATCAGACAGAATCATATTCTGTTTCTTGGTTTCCTGAACATGTTTCTTTGATTCCTTGATCTATAGAAAATAAAGCACTCAGAATTAAGAAATGTAAATCACAGTGCTATCCAAACATACCTCTGAGTAGGTAACCCCTTAGAGAAGAAAACAATACACATAGGATGGTTACTTCCGATTTGGATGGTTTGCAGGAAATAATGAAATGTTAAAATAACCATTGTAACTGAACTATGATACAGGAAGAAATAATCCAAGCCGGAATCATGAGGGAATATACTGAAATAAATACTGAAAGAATAATTATACCTTCTGTTCATAATTTGACAACTTTTGTACAAGTTCTGCATTTTCTTTCATGATATTCTTCAACTTCTCAGAAATCTGCTGTTCAGTGACTAGAAGGGAGGGGAAATCCATAAGATTACTATGATCACTAAATAAAACTGAATTACCCAATGTATCAGCAGTATGCTACCTAGCACTATGAAGGAAAAGGACTCCCGAACATAACTATTATGCCCTTAAAAAAAGCAATCTGTAGCTGACAGCAGTAAGGGTATAAAAATACTACTAAAATTTAAGAAAAATATGATAAGGACCTTTATTTCAATGAGAAACTCCAATTTAAACTTATTTCAAAGAGAGGAAGTAGAATAAAATACTTCAGCTTGATATCCTTCCCTTTATGAAGTACCTTTCTTCTTAGTAAATGCGATCATTTTGGATACATGTCATTTGCAAAAAGAAGAGACAATAAACATAAGCCCGTAGATTTACATCTCTAGTCCTCAAATTACCTTCCTAGGTAAATATATAGTGTTGGTTACACCGTTAGCACAGGAATACTGTTCACATTGACACGTCTGCCCCAAATCAAACTAGTCATCTTCTTCCTACTCCCACAATTTGTCCCATCTCATCTCCTGTTTCATTTGGTGGCATCACCAACTGCTGTGTCATCCAAGCTAGCAACCTGGATTAGTAAAATGTTCAGGAGTGAATAAGTGAATCAGGCATCAGAAGTCATTGTTATCTACTTCTAGCTTACATACAGAATCAACTCAGATCAAACACCAATACTGGGGGAAAAGTACAAGTAACAAAATAAGCCTAAATATTTACCTTGATATACTCTATTCTTTACCTAGAAGAAAAAAAAATTAGATGTCAAAACGTTAATAGAAATATTATAGTATTATATAATATTACAGAAATAATATATACAAGTCAAATCATAACTAAATGAAAATTTAATAACAGGTTCAAAATAATCTGTAAGATTAAAAGTAACAAAAGGTTAAAAAGCATTTCAAATCTAATTGGTAGTGATACGTCATAGTTTCTGATAAATAAAAGCACTAAAGTGAATACCTCATTTTGCAACTAAAGGTATTTTTATCTATTAAAAGAGCACCAATCTTATTAAATAAGCACTTAACATTAATAGTGGAAATGGGTCTTTTCATATTAAATACACTAGTGCTTCTTTTACCTGAAATCATTCATTTGACAACCCCCAACAGCCAGAATGAGCTCTAGAAACAATGATCATTCAAAGAGACTCTCAGGAAACAAGATTAAAGGCATAATCTTTGTACTAAGATAACGTCTCTTTCTCTCACCAGAAAACATCTTAAATCCTATTAAAAGTTGGCAACTGGATGGGGCACCTGGGTGGCTCAGTCAGTTGACTGTCCAACTTTGGCTCAGGTCATGATCTCACAGTTCATGACTTTGGACCCCACGTTTGGCTCTGTGCTCTCAGCACAGAGCCCGCTTCGGATCCTCTGTCCTCCTCTCTCTCGCTGCCCCTCCCCAACTTGCGTGCTCTCTCTCAAAAATCAATAAACGTTAAAAAAAAAACAAAAACAAAAAAAAGTTGGCAATTGGCTGAGTTTAGAAATCTAATAAACTAGATCATCTCATTTTCCCAAATCTTTAAACACAGTGGTCCTCAACCTAAAAGGGAAAGAAGACTGCTAGAGGAAAATTCACGAACAAGAGAAATGACAACTAACCTCTACCTCATCTCTAAAGATAGCACTGAAGTATAGAGTTATAAAATCTAAGCGATACTCAATTTGTTTTAAATTGTATCACCAAATGTCTTTGTGACCCATAATTTATGTCCACGTTCAAAAGTTACAAAATGGTAATGAGATACCCAAATCAGTCCATAAATCATCCATGATATCTTATTATTAGAGTATCTAACACCACTTTTAATAATGTCATTATAGGAAAATGCAGGCCGAGTTCCAACATGGAAAGAAATGGCTGTTTCTCTAATGTCACAGCCTTGCTAATGAGAGACTAAGCTTCTTTTGCACCAGATTTCTTTTTCACCCAGATCAGCAGGCAGGAGGAGGCAGGGAAGAAGCAAGAACCAAGCAAATTAAGAGCAGGGCCCACGGTTCCAAAGTCAAACACAGAGGCTGAGAAGCAGCAGTTAGGACATAAAGCCCGCCTCACCCTGTGAAAATGTAAACAGGTTTTAGGATTTTTTAGATGGGAGAAACAAGAGTGGGAAACAAAAAACATTTTCACCTTTTCCCCCTTCCACTCATCCTCTCTATGCTCCCTTTCTCCTCTCATCTGAGGAAAAGTCCTGTGAGGTTAAAAGACTCTTCACAGGAATCCAGGCAAAAGACCTTTCTTTTTAAGTGACTTTACCATCACTTGTGCAACGAGAGAAAGTTTATGAACAATGATATGTCTGATAAAACTAAGAAATCAGAAAAATACTCAAGTTTAGGAAGACATGCATCCAATACTTTTGGCTACTTTAACTATTAAGCTTCAACTGAAACTGAAAGCTTGTCATCTGGAAAGCTCATTCACACAGAGTGATTTTTTTCTCCAATTACATGATAACCATGAAACAAAATGAAATATAGTCACAAGTACAAATATGCGTAAGTGTACACACATACACACATGGATAAGCACCAAAGACCAATTCTGCACAGAGACTCTAAGGAATAAAAATTTTAATAAGTATTTCTCTGGATACTAACATAATCTGTATTTCTAAATAAAAAGATATTCTATGGGCACAATTAACACATGACCAAATCAGAAAATCTGTGAAACAGATACAATTGGAAAAAGACTGAAAAATTACCTGGTGTCCTAGATACAAATATTTCTTTTACTATTTTGTTGTTTTGTAGCATTTTTTTGTTTGTACGTGTATTTATATAATATACATTTATCTATACTTTAAGGTCTTGATTTCTACTTTTTTCCACTTAATATTAAACTGTGAGCATTTTCTAGGCTCCAGTGTCTTTGAAATACATACAGTTAGAGTTACCTAGTATCCCATTATACGGATATACAAGAATTGAACAATTCCCCTACTATGAACCGTTTAGTTTGTACCAAGTTTTCACTCTAATAAATAGTGTTCCATTGAACACCCTTACACAAGATTTTTAATGCATGATTAGTTATTTCCTTAGAATGCATTATAAGACATGACAATATATTATAATAAAAGGATATAAAAATTTTAAGGATTCTGATATATACTATTTAAGTGCTTTTCAAGATAGCTGTAAAAGTTCCCAATTCATTAGAAATGTACAGGGGCACCTGGGTGGCTTAGTTGGTTAAGTGTCCAACTTCAGCTCAGGTCATGATCTTGCAGTTAGTGGGGTTAAGCCCTGCGTCCGGCTCTGTGCTGACAGCTCAGAGCCTGGAACCTGCTTCCAATTCTGTGTCTCCCTCTCTCTCTCCGCCCCTCCCCCCACTCACACTCTCTCTCTCTCTCTCAAAAATAAACATTAGAAAAAAAAGTTTAAAAAAAAAGGTATATAAGTGCTCAAGTAGGTATACATACACTTAACCTTTAGATTTTTACCTAAGATTCATAAAGTGAAGTTTTCCCATTAAGTCTTTGCTGACAAAGATTACACTGAATTATTTCACAAGATTAATTTAGATTATAAGCATTTGTGTTCATGTTAGTAACTGAAGAAAAAAACAAAAGGGCCAGTGATTATAAAATATCCTTTGTCTTGATGAGTCAAGGCATAAGTTTAATTTACTCACAACAAGGACAGTTCTCCAGAAGAAAATGGCAAATGACACGATTCCCAAGAAGGCTGTGATAAGTACAGGCTTCCATGGCAATCCATAAAAATCAGGCCCAGGCTGAACATCATCAGGCAATGTAGCAACCAACTGAAACAGAAATATTAGAAATAGCAAACCATGAGGAAATTTACAATAGAGCAGTCACAAAGAGTCATCCACAGAAATTCGAAATGAACCTCCATGAGAAAACTTCTCCATCAAAAATCTTCAGTCGCTTCCACTGCTTCAATAAAGCGGGGATACTGGCAGCCCATTTCTTGTTTGGCATGAAGTGTTTCTGAATATCATGAAGCTAAATGTCTTTAAGCTGAACATGTATTTCCACTTTACAATAGGTCTTACCACATCATGTTGTCTAAGACCTGTCTAGAATCTCTGGATCATACTTTCCTCTTAGCTAATTTTTATGAGTTAAAAAGCCACATGAAACAAAAAGTTGAACACCCTAGAGAAATAATCACCTTTCGTGGCTGCAAATAAAACCAAAATGATAATGAATAACACAAATGATGTTTTTCCTCTAAGATTTTAAATCTTAATTCTCTTCTATTCTTATATAAAAACAAATGCTGAGTAAGCTCAGACAGCTCCTGATAACTGGTCTAGACCGCTCTGATTAACTATCTTCTACATAACCCAAAGCCTTTCATTTAAATGTTTCCTGGAATACAATGGTGTTAAACACCTGCCGGCTTCTACACTTCGACTGCCCTCTACGAATACACAAGTAACTATCACACCGGCCCCATTCCCCAACAGTGCCGGGGTCGCTGGAAAAGGACCCGAAGAAATCGTGACCGCAAACGACAAAAGTAACACAATGCCTGGTACAATTTAAGTAATCAATAACAAACGAGCGAGTGACGAAACCTCAAACACACTCCCCCTTTCCTCTCTAAACAGCACTACAACGCCTCGCCTGCCTCGGGCCTGACCCCACTCCGTTTCTCCCTCCCCCGGTCAGCGCGCCCACTCCGCTCAGAACTCGTCTACCCGCCTGCCAGAGCTGAGGTCCCTCCCTGGGAGCGGGGACCGTCACCTCCAGTAGCTTGGCTATGAGGGCTGCGTAGAGCACCGACAGGGGTCCCAGAAGTTCCGGGTCCCCCGGGGAAGCGGTGACAGAAGGCACAGTGGCAGGAACTGAATCCATTGTGTGGGGATGGCCGAGCAGAGGCGACGTTTCCCCGTGAACAGCACTGGGACCCCCTCCCCTCTTTCACCGTTTCCTCCTTCGGAAAGCAGCCGGCTGAGGAGGCGGACACTGGGAGTGAACTTCGCCTTCCCCCCGCCGCTGGCACTTTCCCCAACGCCTCCTGGAAAACACGTCATCAGACACTGCCCCTGAGAGGCCGTAAAGGCGCCTACGGAGGCCGGCCCGCAGTGGGCGGGGCCACGGCGGCACAAACCAATGGCGGAGCGAGGCAGCGAAGAGCGAACAGACCTGCGCGGAAGAAGAGGGAGGCGCGGCTCTTGGACGCTCACCTGCCACAGGAACTGGGGGAGACCGCCTGATTTAAAGGGCCCCGGGGGCTATAAGGAGGAGCAGGGGCTGGGGACAGACCCGCCACTCACGCCCCTCCGTGCCGGCCTTGTGTCACTGCGTGCCGGGACCGCAACCGCACGCATCTGTCCTACAGCCCACGCGGGAGAGCAGCCTCTCCCGCCCCCTAGTAAGGACCGGGGCTGCGCCTCGGTCCCCTGGGCCAGGCTTCCTTCCCCCGCATCTCCAGTGCCCCGCTCAACTTGTCCCCTTACTACACCACGAGCTGGCCGGCCCACACTCTTGCTGATGCCCCATAATAACGCTGCTTCTAAGGAGCCACGTCATTACGCACCATGCGAAAGGGTTCAGTTCTGGGTTCCGTACTTTACAGTGATGTGCCTTGTGGGAAAGGGCGAGGATTATATAAACTCCTTCTAAAAGTTGTAGAAAGTGGGGACATTTACCCTGGAGGGAAAATAATGTTTGCAAATCTTTAAAGGTACATCTTCAAGTTTAACATAACGTCAATTCGGAAGAATAATCAGGAAAATTCTGAAAACGAAGAGCAATGGAGGGGAGGTGGAAAGGGAGGGGAAGGCAGGCTCTGCAATTAAAATAGTAAGTAAGGTACTGACCCAAGAATACAGATTATGGAACAGAATAGAAAATCCAAAAATACACCCAACTGCCTTAAAAATTTGGTATATAATACGTCAGTTGGGGGGGGGAAGCCTTTTTAATAAGCGGTATTAGCATAACTAAATAAACCATACGGAAAATGATAAAATTGGTTTTCATAATAAGTTACAAATGATCAGACACCTGACTGTAAAAAAAATGAAAACAAGTACTAGGAAAAACATGGGTAAATTTCTGAATGTATTATGAACAAAACCTTTCCAATTATGTCTCAAAATCCAAAAGATTTGCAAACAACTACTTAAAAATAAAAAAAAATTTGTCCAGCCCCTGCATACAAAAAATGCAGAACAAGCAGTTTGACGATGACAACCTGAGAAAACATATTGCAACATTAGAGACAAAGGGTTAATATTCCTAAAATATAAACCGTACAGATAGAGAAGAAAGCAGCCAACAAACCTACAGAAAAAATGGGCTGAAAAATTGAACAAACAGTTCTCAGGAAAAGACCTAGGAATAGCTCACAAGCCTATGGAAACATGCTCACACATAATAAAAGACCTACAAATTAAACCTACACTGAGATACTATTTCTTATCCTGGCAAGATCTAAACATCTGACAACATACTCTGCTGGTGAGAGAATGTTGGAGAATATTCTACACATACATTGCTCATCATTACACAAGATGATACAACCTCTGTGAAAGGGAATTTAGCAACATCTCCCCAAATTACTCATGTATTTACCTTTTGATGTAACAATCTCACTTCCAAAGATCTCAAAGATACCGTGTGTACAACAAATGGTGAAAAGATAATATGCACAAAATTATGTTATCCCAGCATTTTTACAGTAACAAAAGACTAGAAACAACCAAAATGTCCATCAATAGAAGAGTTGCTGAATACACTAAAGGAAACTGTGAAACTGGAAAAAAAAATTAATAGATTTTATATACTGCCAGAGTATGATTTCCCGAATTTTTTTTTAAAGGGGTGGAGAAAAATACATACAATACTACTTGTATATTAGAAAGTAACAAGGGACATATATATATATATATATATATATATATATATATATATATATATGTTTTGGTTTTTTTTTTTTACGGCTCTGAGATAAAATTCACATGCAATAAGCTACACAAAGTGCAGTCTGGTATTCATATGGTGACATATGAATACACCTGTGAAACCCCGATCACATTCAAACTGAACGTACCCTTCACCTCCACAAGTCCTCTCCTCCCCTTGGTAATCCTACCTCCTGCCACTTGCTGACTGGGCCCAACCCCACGCCAAGCAGAATTTCTATAATAGTTCACATTTCCTGCAGTTTTATATATGGAATACATAATACACCATGTATTCTAATTCTCTGGCTTATCTCAGCCTAACTGGAGATTCACCCATGTTGCTCCCATACATCAATAGGTTCTCATTGCTTTTTATTGCTCAATAGCATTCCATTGTATGCATATATCAGTTTGCTTATTTATTCAGCTGTTGATCTGCGTTTGAGGGCCCCCCCACCCCCACCAATTTTTGGCTTTTACAAATAGAGGGGCTATGTATATTGATATACAAGTCCTTTTATGGATGTAGAATTTATCAGGGGTACATGCTTAGCAGAGGGATGACTGGCTCATTTGACATCTACTTTTTTAAGAAGCCGACAAATGGTTTTCCAAGGTGATGTGCCTTTTACACACTGCCCATCAGCAGTGTGTATTTCCAGCTCCTCCACACCTTCTCCCATACTTAGTATTTTAATTTTAATCACTTTTTTAGTCAATCTAATAAGCATATAGTGATAATTCATGGTGGTTTAAATTTGCATTTCCCCGAGAAGTAATGATGTGCATTTTTAAAATGTGCTTATTTCCTATGCACATATCTTCTTTGGTGAAGTGTTACTTTACTATTTATTAAGTGAGCTTTGATAGTTCTTTATATATTCCAGATAGAAGTCCTTGTTCAGGTACATGCTTTGCAATGATTCTCTCCTAGTCTGTGGCTTGTCTTTTCATTCACCTAATAGTGTATTTTGGAAAGCGTAAGTTTTTATTTTGATGAAATCCAAATTATCAAATTTTTCTTTTATGAATGAATCCTGCTTTTTGTGTCAAACCTAAGAAATCTTTGGCTTAATTTTTTTTCTAGACGTTGTATAGCTTTAGGCTTTACATTCACTGCTATGAAGCATTTTGAGTTCATTTAGGTTTGACTGAGGTATGGTTCAATTCTTTGCACAGGGATTTTTATAATAGTTCTAGTACTGTTTGTTGAACAGACATCTCTTTCTCCACTCTGTCTCTCCTCCTTGGTCTGAAGCCCATTGCCGGGTGGTATGGATCTACTTCTGGGTTGTCTATTCTCTGTTCCAATAATCTTTTTGTCTCTCTTTACACTGATACCATGCTCTCCTAATTACCACAGCTTTATTCTAAGTCTTGAAATCAGGTCATGTTTATGCTGTTCTAGGCCCCTTGAATTTTCCATATGAATTGTACAATCAGCTTGTTGTTTTCTAAAAAAAAAAAAAAAATCCTGGTGAGACTTTGATCAGGATTACGTTGACTCTGGGGATCACACAGGGGAGCTTAATATTTGATATACCGTTTGTCACAGTGACAATATGATAGCATAACAATATTTAGTCTTCTCTTGAACAATGTATATCTGTCCATGCATTTAGGTCTTCAATTTATATCCGCAATATTTTATAGTTTTCAACTATAGGTCTCACAGTTTTACCAGATTTATCCTTAAGCAATTCATATTTTTTGATGCTATTTTGCACTGAAAGGTTTTTTTAAATTTCAATTTCCAATTGTCTGCTACAATTTTACTCCTTCCTTCCCAACCTGTATGCTTTACTTCTTTTTCTTGCTTTAGTACACTGGTCACTGCCTCACTGTGCCCCACTCTAATGCTAAACAGGTGTGGTGAGAGTGAACATCCTTGTTTTGTTTCTGATCATAAGGGGAAGCATTTAATTATTCACCATTAAGTATGACGTTAGTTGTGAGTTTTTCATAGAGGCTATTTTAAGCCCCTGTCTATTCCTAGTTTGCTGATTACTTCTTTTTTTTAATATCTGTAATCAACATTGGATTTGTTCAAATGCTTTCTCTGTGCCTGTAGAGCAGAACATTTGGAAGTTATTTTTAAAATGTGTTAATATGTGACTTACATTGATTGATTTTCTAATGTTAAATGAACCTTGCATTCTTGGGATAAGCCATACTCGGTCATTATGTATTATCATTTTTATAGATTATTGGGCTTGATTTGCTACAATTTTATTTAGAATTTTTGTGCCTATCCTCATGAGAGATACTGGTCTGTGGTTTTCTTTTTTTGTTATATCTTGGTCTGGTTTGAACTGTGATGTATTTTCTCATCTTCAATTCTCTAGAAGAGTTTATATAGAATACTATTTCTTCCTAATATGTTTAACTGAATTCACCAGTGAAGCCATCTGGACCGGGAGTTTTCTTAGCAGAAAGGTTTTTAACAAAAAAATGCAATTTCTTTAATAGCCCTAAGGCTTGAGTAGGCTTTTGCAATCTGTGTCTTAGATGGAATTTCTTCACCTCATCTAAACTATCAAATAAACATAAATTATTCATAACATTCCCTTTTACTGTTTTAATTTCTGTAGAATCTGTAGTGATGTCCCTGTGTGATTGCAGATCTTGGTAGTTTGTGTTTCCTCTTTTATTTCCCTGATCACTGGCTAGTGGTTAATCAATTTTATTACTCTCAAAGAACCAGCTTTTGTTTTCATTGGCTTTCCTTTTATTTTCTATTGAGTTATGCTCTTTATTTCTTGTCTTCTGCTTCTTGAGGATCAATATGCTCTTCTTTTTCTAGTCTCTTATAGTACAAACTTAGGTCACTAATCTGAGATCTTTCTTTTTTTCTAATATATGGTGCTATAAATTTCCAAGTAATGCTTTACTGTTATTGCACAAACTTGATATGCTGTTTTCATTTTCATTCTCCTCAAAATACTGATTTCCCTCTTCTTTAACCCAGAAGTTATTCAGAAGTATGTCAGTTGGTTTCCAAATATTTGGAAATTTTCAAGAGATCTTTCTGTTACTGCTTTCTAACTCAGTTTTACCATGTCCAGAAAACATACTTTGTATGATATGAATTTTTTTTATTTTTTGAGATTCGGTTTATGACCCAGAATATGATTTATCTTGGTAGATGCTCCATGTGCACTCAAAAAGCATATATATTCTGCTCTTCTGGGATGTTCTATAAATGTCCATCAGGTCAAGTTGGTTGACAATGTTGTTCACATCTTGTAGAACCTTATTCACATTGTCTATTCTATCAACTACTTAGAGAAGGATACTGAAATCTCTAATTATAATTATATACATATATCTATTTTTCCATTCACTTCTATCAACTTTTGCTTCGTGTACTTTAGAGCTCTATTATTAGGAGTCATTGTTATGACTAATGACTACTTTATCCTAGAAAGTAACTTTCTTTATCCCTGTTATATACTTTGCTCTAGAATCTACTTTGGTATTAATACAGCCACTCTAGCTTTCACTTGACTACTATTAGCATGAGGTATCTTTTTCAATCTTTTCAGTTTTAACCTTTTTATGTCTTTTTAAAGTACGATTCCTGATGGCATCTATTTGGATCCTGCTTCTTTACCCAATCTAACCACGTCTGTCTTTGAATTGGGGTATTTAGACAACTTATATCTAATGTGATTACTTATATGATTAAGTTTAAGCCTAGGCATCTTTTTTTCTATTTATTCCATCTGTTCTTTGTTCCCTTTTTGCTCTTATTCTGGCTTCTTTCAGATCATTGAGTCTTCTTAATGATTCTAATTTCTCTCTTCTCTTGTTATTTTAGTGTTTTAGTGGTTGCTTTAGGGTTTATAGTGTATAACTTATCACAGTCCACCTTCGAGTGATACTGTACTACTTCATGTGTATAGTAAGCACTTTATAAGAGTTATTACCACTTCTCCATCTCCTGACCTTCATGTTATTGTTGTCCTGTATTTTATTTTGTGTATTTTTGAAACCCTATGCTACAAGAAGTTACATTTTAAAAACATTTAAGTAGTAAGATGATGGTTTTATATATGTACTTATATGGTAACCATTTCTGGCACCCTTCACTCCTTTGTGTAGCTCCACTATTTCCACCTATTGCCATTTTCCTTATGCCTAAAGGTCTTCCTTGAACATTTCTCAAGGCACAAGTGTGCCAGTGAATTCATTCAGGTCTTGTACATTGGAAAAAAAAAATCTTCATTTAATCTTTGCTTTACAGAATCATCTTCCTTGGTATGATATTATAAGTCAACAATATTGTTCTTCAAGTATATTAAGAGATTTTATTCTACTGTATTCTGCCATGCGTTCTGATAAGAAATCTTGATGTCAACCTTATCTTAATCCTTCTCTATGTAAAGTGTCTTTTTTTTCTCTGCTTTTAAGATTGCTATTTATCAGGCACTTTTGAGCAATTTGATTATGATATACCTCAGTGCAGTTTTCTTCATGCTTCTTATGTTTGGGTTTCATTGAACTTCTTGAATATGTGGATCTATAGCTTTCATGAATTTTAGAAATTTTCAACCATTATGTCTTTAAATCTGTTTCTGGACACCTCTTCAATCCCGTCCTCCAGTGATTCCAGCTCCATTTACTAGGCTGCTTGAAAGTGTCCCACAGCTCACAGGGAATCTGATGAGTTTTCTTGAGTCCTTTTTCCCTGTGTATTTCATATTGAATAGCTTCTAATGCTAGGTCTTCAAGTTCACTAATCTTATCACCTACAATGTCTGATCTAGCACTACTTCCATCCCGTATATTTATCATCTCTGTCACTGCAGTTTTCAAATCCAGAAGTTTGATTTGGGTCTTTTTTAAAAAAATATCTTTTATGCCTCTACTTAACTTTTTTAACATCCAAAATATAGTAATAAAACCTATTTTAATATCCTTGCTTAATTCTAACATCTCTGGTAGTTCTTGGTTGGATAGGTGGATTTTTCTCCTCATCATGGTTTCTATTTTCTTGCCTCTTTGCATGACTAGTGATCTCTGACTGGATGCCACACATTATGAACAAATGTGATGGCTACTTTTATGTGTCAACTTGAGTGGTTATGGGGCACCCAAATTAAACCTTAATTTTTGTGCTTTTGAGGATGTTTCCAGATGAGATTAGCATTTGAATCGATTCACTCAGCAAAGTAGACTGCCCTTCCCAATATGGGTAGGCATCATCCAATCCACTGAGGGCCTGAAAAAAGCAAACTGCAAAAGGAATTCACCCCTTTCTCTGGGATTGCTTGAGCTAGGACATCATTCTTCTTCTACCCTTGCTACTCCTGGTTCTCAGGCCTTCAGACCTGACTAGCATCTACACCATCAGCTCCCTTTGGGACTCAACCTGAATTACACCACTGGCTTTCCTGGGTCTCCAGTTTGTAGACAGCAGACTGTGGGACTCATCAGCCTCCATTTGTGCGTTTGTCAATTCCTTATAAAAAACCTCTTCTACCTATGTGTGTGGCTGTGTGTGGGTGTCCCCTATTGTGGCACAGAAGTGAGGAACCCGGAGTTGAGGAGACGGAGCTGAAAGTCCAGGGAAAGCAAGGCAGCTAAAACTCACAGGGCTGAGTACCAAGAGGAGGCATGGGGCAGGGTGAGAGAGCAAACACTCAGGGGATCCATGAAAGGTCGCCTTTAAGAATTCATTGGCACATGAGGTTGACAAAATTACTCAACATCAGAGAAACTATCCAGTTGTTCCCAGGGAACAGTTCCTGACATAGGGCCAAGAATAGTACCTTATGATTCTAGACCTGGATGAAGTACGCAGAAGGGTCTCGACTCAGACTAAATGCTGCTCGTACCTTGCCTAACAAACCTGAAACTCCAAGACGCCAAAGAATCAAACTATTTCCTAGTTATTTACCTGAACAAACAGAACAAAGCTCAAGAATGTTGTATTAGTCAAGGTTCTCTAGAGAAACACAACCTGGGATTCTTTCAGTGCAGTGAGCAGGCACAATTGTAGAGCTCACGGCACTTGTTCCCGATCTTTTGGGAATCACTGTCCTTTGTTACCTGATGCCCAGTGACTTGAAAATGGCTTCATTAATTTTGTCTGATTTTTTTTTCTCTCCAGTTGTTTCGGTGACGGTAAAGCCAGTATCTCTAAATCTATCTTGGCTGAATGTGGAAATCATGCGATTTTTTTGGACTTTTTTTAATGTTTATTATTTTTGAGAGAGAAAGAGAGAGAGAGAGAGAGAGAGAAAGCAAGGAAGGGGCAGAGAGAGAGGGAGACATAAAATCAGAAGCAGGCTCCAGGCTCTGAACTGTCAGCACAAAGCCCGATGCAGGGCTCGAACTCACAGACTGTGAGATCATGACCTGAGCTGTAGTCGGCCACCCAACGGACTGAGCCACCCAGGCACCCCCCTTGTGCTTATTTTTTAATGATAAGATAATGAAATTAATTTAAAAAATTATCCATAGAGGAGGGTAACAACAGGTTCAGTGGACCTGGGACAAAACCTTGACTTCTCCAAAGAGCATTTGTTTTATAAATTGGCTTTGGATCTTATAAATATGTTAGATACTTGCAAAACAAAACAAATACATTTAAAAGCAATCCCTAAAAAGTGAAAGCAAAAATGAAACAATTAACCTAACTGTATCAAGTTGATGGCAGGATGACAGAAAGGAATTATTTCAAGCATGCACTAGTGGGATATAGCTGAAAAACATCCTGAAAACATTTTCAATAATATATCGTGGGTGGCAGCGTTGGTATTGGTGTTTTTAATATTGGTGTGTGACTACTGTAAAATGAAGTAAATATGTTGACATCATTGAAAACTGGGATTTCCGACACTGGAGAAAGAAAATACATGTGTAAGGTAGATGAGGTTAAGTACAATCCCTCTAGCATCCTGATTTTATTTTGGGAGTATCCATATGGAACCAAGATGAATACTGAAACACACAAAAAAACTCCATGTCTTTCTTAGCCTTGCCCTCTGAAAAGGCCTAGAAATCCCAACTCAAAAGCAATAAGCATCTTCGTATCCAGAATGCAGCTTTTAAATACTATTTCCCATTCAAAGAAATCAGGGGCTCCTTAAAGAAATAACTCCTTCAAGGTGCAGGCAGGAAATGTAGAGGATTAGAACACGCTGGCACACTAGAAAGCAAGGAAGGTGTCAGTGACCACTGGGTGGTGTCCAAAAGGCTCCGAAGCCAAGCTGAAGAGGCTCCCACTAGCCAAAAGTGGGAGAAATTGAGCACTGGTAAGAATAAGAACTACAGTGGATTGAAACACACCAACTATTTTCAAATTCATGACATCGTAATAATGATTAGAATAGAGTTAGAAGAAATACACCAAAAAACCCCTCTGGACATCTCTGGATAAAGCCAGGAAACCAAGTCATTATTTTGGAAACTATTTAAATAGAAAGAATCAAATATTTATACTATACAAACTAAATCTCAGTGTAAACAATACTTGACTATGTTTCTTTTTGAAGAAATATCCCAGCCTTTAAATGAAGCAGCAACAATATAATCACCATATCACCATTTTACACTTGATCTTAGCCAAAAGGCCGAGAAGCGATCCCTTAACACCATTTTGCACCGTAATATATTAACAGACTTAGTCAATGTCACCAATGACTAGTGACATCAAAAGTAGAGGGACATCCAGGGATGTTGCCTCGGTGGCTCAGTTGGTTGAGTTTCCAACTTCGGCTCAGGTCATGATCTCTCAGTCTGTGGGTTCGAGCCCCGCGTCGGGCTCTGTGCTGACAGCTCGGAGCCTGGAGCCTGCTTCAGATTCCGTGTCTCCCTCTCTCTCTGCCCCTCCCCCACTCGTGCTCTGTCTCTCTCTCTCTCCCTCCCTCAAAAATAAACATTAAAAAAAATTAAAAAGCAAAAAGTAGAGGGACATCTATACATTAGATGCCTCCTGCTGAAAGCAAACATCTCCTGTTAAGCATCCTTGCCAATCAATATTGAAACTGAATCGGACTACCAATTCCCAGCAAATACAAAGAGTCAGAGACACATGTTCAGTTACACTGGGGAATGTAGTTAGCAAAATGCAGAACACGATATAGCCCCTAGAGGCCAAACAAACCGTTTCTTCAATGAATACATTCCAACAACAACAAACAAAAGGAGAAAATCTACAGGCAGAGGAAAGGGTATACTTGCCCTCCCACTGAAATAACTAGAAAACTGGACAAAACACATGAAAAACACAATTTTCAGGTGGAGAACAACAGGCCGCACACAACCGTGACCCCTAAAGGAAGGGAAAACAAGGAGGTGAGCCTGCTGGTCAACCAGCTTCCAGCCTGGAGACAAATTCTCACCTCAGCACAGGGAGAAGCCTCTCAGAGCCCACCAATCTCCCTGAAGAGGAGAAGGCCAGAGTTCAGGGAGACCGAGGTTACTGAAATGTGCAGGGAAAGGTACCACAAAGACGGGGGCTACAAAGAAAAAGAGTTCCAGAAATCCGTGAGGGGGTTTCCTTCAGTCTTTGCTGACTTTGAAGCAGATCTGCCCAAGGTAAGAATCTCTAAGGACGGGCAAAAAAAAACCCTCAGATGAACAGAATAGCTGCCACCATTCTGAAAGCTGAACAAATCCCAGAGTTCTACACAGGCGTGGGAAGCAAATTGCGCTCCAGTCAGTTAGAGTGACCTGACATTGCCTGGCATTCAGTAGATTCCAGAAGAATCACGCCTTAAGAGTAGGGCTAGGGGAGCCTGGGTGGCGCAGTCGGTTAAGCGTCCGACTTCAGCCAGGTCACGATCTCGCGGTCCGTGAGTTCGAGCCCCGCGTCGGGCTCTGGGCTGATGGCTCAGAGCCTGGAGCCTGTTTCTGATACTGTGTCTCCCTCTCTCTCTGCCCCTCCCCCGTTCATGCTCTGTCTCTCTCTGTCCCAAAAATAAATAAACGTTGAAAAAAAAAAAATTTTAAAAAAAAAAAAAGAGTAGGGCTATACTACCTCCAGAGTCAAGACAACTATATACACAATCTTAAAAAAGTCTTAAAAATAAGACTAGAAAGGATCAAGCTGGTCCACAAGTAACAACTGTCTAGCAAAGCAAACCTCAGCATTTTAAAAAAGTCACTAAAGGGGCGCCTGGGTGGCGCAGTCGGTTAAGCGTCCGACTTCAGCCAGGTCACGATCTCGCGGTCCGTGAGTTCGAGCCCCGCGTCGGGCTCCGGGCTGATGGCTCGGAGCCTGGAGCCTGTTTCCGATTCTGTGTCTCCCTCTCTCTCTGCCCCTCCCCCGTTCATGCTCTGTCTTTCTCTGTCCCAAAAATAAATAAACGTTGAAAAAAAAAAAAAAAAAAAAAATTTTTAAAAAAGTCACTAAAAACCAGACACTCAACAATGTAACATTCACAGCACCTGGCATCCAGCAACAACAAGGAATCACTAGAATCACTATGTGTAAAAATAGCAGGAAAGTAGGTTGACATGTAAAAAAAAAAAAACAAAACAAAACAAAACAGGAATATCCCAAGAGTAGGAGATAAATCAATCTATAAAAACAGACCAAGAGGGGCGCCTGGGTGGCTCAGACAGTTAAGCATCTAACTCTTGATTTCAGCTCAGGTCAGGATCTCACAGTTCATGGGATTGAACCCTGAGTCAGGCTCTGTGCTGTTAGCACAGAATCCTGCTTAGGATTCTCTCTCCCTCTCTGCCCCTCCCCTGCTCATGGTCTTTCTCTCTCTCTCTCTCTCTCTCTCTCTCTCTCTCTCTCTCTCTAAAGAAAAAGAAAAAAAAAATCAAAACAAGAAGTTGCAACAGAGATGACAATTGGCTTGAAAAAATTTCTTTATTTTTTTCTGAAAAAATTTGAAAAGAATATTTTGAAGTTTACCTTGGCCATACTGACAAAAAGGTGGAAGATATAAACAGAACCAAGTAGAACATTCAGAGCTGAAAATTAAACTACCAGAAATGAAAAATTCACTTGATGGGCTGAACCACAGATTAGATACTATGAAAGATGAATGAGGGGGCAGCACCTGGTGGCTCAGCCGGTCGAGCGTCAGACTCTTCTTGGTTTTGGCTCAGGTCATGATCTCTCTCATGGGATCAAGTCCCGTGTCAGGCTTAATCACTGAGCCTGCTTAGGATTCTCTCTCTCTCTGTCCCTCCTTTCGTGTTTTCTCTCTCTCTCAGAATAAACTAATAAACCTTAAAAATTAAAAAAAAATTTTTTTTAAAGATCAATGACCATGAAGACAGCAATAGGAATACCTAAACTGAAGCAAAGACCTAGAAAGCTGAAAAGCAACAAAAAAGAACAGGGCCTCAGTGACCTGTGGAACTACATGAAGTGGTCTAACTTACATGTAATTGGAGTCCCAGAAGGAAAGGCAAGAGAGGAGGGATACAAAAAAATCTAAAGAAATAATGTGAAGACTCATCAAACTGTCCAGAGCAAGAGTGAATTTTACTAAAGGTAATTATGTTTCATTAACCTGACTTTTCTAAAAAGTGTTTATTCACAGATGACATAATCACCTATCTACACAGAGAATCCTATGAAATCTACAAAAAAAAGTCCTAGAACTAATAAATAAGGTTTGAAGATACAAATATACAAAACCAGTTGTGTTTCTATGTATCAGCACAAAACAATGGTAAACGACATGTAAGAAAAACACAATTTTACATCAAAAATCATGAAATACAAAGGCACACAAAATCTGTGTGAAACCTGTACCTGAGACCTACAAAATTCTGCTGAGAAACAAAAGATCTAAATGTGGAGATGAACTTACTTCATGGATTAGTTGCCTTAATATTTGTTGATATCGATTCTTCCGAAACGCATCTACAGATTCAACATAGTAACAAATAAAATCTCCAGAAGTTGGTTCTAAAATTTATATGGAAATGCAAAGGAACTGAAATACCCAAAAACAATTTTGCCGATTCCGAGACCTACTATAAAGCTATACCAATCAGAAAAGTGTGTTATCTTAGGATAGAAATACAGATCAATTGAACAGAGTGCAGACGGACACACAAATATGGTCAGCTGATTTCTACTCAAGTGCCAAGGTAATCGGAAGGGAAAAGAAATGCCACAGGAGCAACTGATATCCATAGAAGAAAAATATGCAACTTGACACCATTCACAAAAATTAACTCAACACAGAACAGAGACCTGAGCATGAAAGGTATAACTATAAAACTTCTAGAAGAAAGTATGAGAAAACATTTGCATCTTTGGAAGGGCCTATGATTCCTTAGGCAGGAAACAAAATGCACTAACCATAAAAGTAAAAATTAATAAAATCGTATTCACCAAAATTACAAATTTGCTCTTCAAAAGCAACGTTAAGAAACTGAAAGGCCAAGCCATAGACTGAAAAAATTATTCATAATATATATTTGACAAAGAAGTTATAACCAAAATACACGAAGAACTCTTAGATCTTAATATTTATGAGGAAAAAAAATAATTTAAGAAAGGGCAAAAGAGGTGCGCCTGGCTGGCTCAGTTGGAAGAGATGTGACTCTTGATCTCCGGGTTGTGAGTTTGAGCTCCACACTGAGTGTAGAAATTACTTAAATAAATAAACTTTAAAAGGGGGGACAAAAGATCTGAAAAGCTATTTCGCACATGAACACACAACATGGTCATGTGAAAAAGTACTCATCATATATCACCAAGAAATACAATTAAAACCACAAAGAAGGGGGGTGCCTGGGTGGCTCAGTCGGTTGAGTGTCTGACTTCGGCTCAGGTCATGATCTCTCAGTCCGTGAGTTCGAGCCCCGCATCGGGCTCTGGGCTGACAGCTCAGAGCCTGGAGCCTGCTTCGGATTCCGTGTCTCTCTCTCTCTGCCCCTTCCCCACTCATGCTCTGTCTCTCTCTATCTCTCAAAGATGAATAAACTTAAAAAAAAAAAAACAAACCCACAAAGAAGGGCGCCTGGATGGCTCAGTCAGGCGTCCAACTCTTGATTTTGGCTCAGGTCATGATGTCACCATCATGGGATAAAGCCCCACGTGGGATTCTATCTCCTTCTCTCTGCCCCTCCCCACTCATGCATTTTTTCTCTCTCTCAAAATAAAAAAATAAACTTAAAATTTTTTTTTAAAAACCCACAAAGACTATCTACTAGAATGTCTAAAATTCATGACCGATAATATCAAATGTTAGCAAATATGTGACCAAATGGAAGTCCCATAAATTGCTATGGATGTATAAACTGGACAGTCACTCTTGAGAATTGTTTGGCCACTCCTTTCCAGCTAAAACAAACTTACCATGTGGCAGGGCAGTTTCACTCCTAGGAATGAGTCCATTTTATACTTATAATTCTCCCAACGGGCAAACAGAACCTATAGTGAAATACAGTGTTGCCGGGAGCCAGTGGTAAAGGAGACACACTGAGAAGGTACATGAGGAAACTTCTCTGAATGAAGGAAATGTTCCATGTCTTGGTTATGATTGTTTTAACATGAGCAAATACATTTGTTAAAACTCACTGAGCTGTATTCTTAAAATGGGTAACCTTTATTATATGTCATTTATATCTGACTAAAGTTGATTTAAGACATATGGCAACCTTCTATAATATCTGGACCCCAGCAAAATCTTGATTTGAACAAAAACTATTTTTAAAAGTAGGAAAGGGGATTTTTAATGTGCCAAATATTGGATGATATTAAGGAATTACTGTCAACTTGGGACTAGGCCATGGATTCATTTTACAATTACTTCTGCTTTTATGTTTGAAACTTTCCATGATAAAACACTTAAAAAATTAAAGCACCACTTCAAACATTCAGAGTTACTATACAGAAAAAGAATTAGATTCTACAAGAAGGAATCACGTAAGGAAACTCTAGAGTCAATAAGAGAATGAGTGAGCCAACAGGGCAACGTATGGCCCTGTAAGGTTAGGTTGTTCACACAAGGAGCTGCTGACGCCCAGATCTCCTAACTACCTGCCAGGTGACTAAGAGGACATTTCTGCAATTAGTGAAGCTGGACAAGCTGCCCCCGAAGGTCCCTTCCAGCTCCAAGACTCCATCAACGGTGGATCCATGAATCTGACTTCTGGTCCAGTTTTCCTGAACAAGTCAGCACCCCAATACTCCCCAGCCTTACCAAAGAATTATCTATACTACTTGATATTTCACAAAAACTGTTTCAAGATATTTTCCATTTTCTCAGTTTTCATATATCTGATATGCCCTTTTCTTAGACCTTTCCAAAATCAGAATCATGCTTTATACCTCTCAGAATCTTCTATTCCTAGCACAACACTCTGCACATACTGGGCCATCAAAATGCTTTCTTGACAACACCTTTAAAGTCCATGTTACTTTGTAACATTGTGCCCTTTTCCCTGGCCATTCCCGTCTGTGCCTTCTCCCACCATCCCCAAGCAGAGACCCTGTTTTATACCACATCTGTGGCCCCCAAGTGGGCCTAGAAAGGGACTCTGTGCATATCCACAAACAAAATGAATAAAGAACTCCTTCTACATCTGGAGGCTGTTAAATTTTTGAAGTGACAATGATTCATTCTGATGATAAAATCTGAATACTGAAACTGCCTTAATCACTGAAAATGTCATTATTCTAACTGCACAGGTCATACACACCTTTACCTGGGGGGCTGCTAACCACCACAACCATGGAGAAAGCTAAAAACTCTTCCCGGTGGCCTTTCTCCTGAATTCTCTGGGCATCCAGTGTTTTTATGCTTCCCTCTGACCATCCAAATGAGAAGCAGGCAGAGGGTGATGAGATCCTACAAATGCCAGGCACTGCACTGAACACTTTATTATCAAGTCATTTAATTCTTACAACAATTGCAGTAGGTATTATCAGCATTTGGAAGATGTAGGACAGCTAAACGGAGCTCAGTAATTTGCTGAAGCTTCTCAATGATGAATCTGGGATTTGAAACCAGATAATCCTGGCTCAAAACTCATGCATTTTTATGGAACGGGGCGGGGGGAATTCCTCTTTCCTACACAAGTCTTGAAATAACAGAACATAGTGGAAAAATAGTTTTATGGGGGAGGATACTTTTCTGTACAGGTCCAAGGACAACTTGGCCTCCAGCTTCTGAAAAGCTTGCTCATTCCCACAATTTACCGGAAAATGTCCAATTTCAACAAATACCACAAGGGGGAGCTAAGTCCTAAAAAGCTTAAATATGCTTCCAGGTAGATTAAATGTCTCATTTGAATCCTGACTCCCTAAGAAAGATAAATCTGAATACTCTGCCATAAGTGACTCTTTCTAAGACACAAATCTAACCACATCCCTTTCCGCTTAAAACCTTCCAAGGATCCCAATCCCAAAGAGCGTAGCACTACCTGTCACAACACACAACTTCCTTTACCTATCTCCCTATCTCCCTCCAAAAGACGCCCTCCAACCACACCCTCAACTATTCAACACCAAAAAGGCTTCCATGGCTTCCCCAAAAGGCCTTCTCTTTGTAATACCGTCCATCTCTCTGAACACGTTATTTCCTCGGTCGAACCGCATGCTACCTCCCTCTCCACCTTCTATTCAGCAACACATGTCAAACTCCCGTTTGTCGTTCAGCTCCTGCTGAAACTTCTGACCTTCTCTGCCCATCCTCCCACCACAACGAAATCAGTGTATCCAACACATCATTCTCCCATCGGGAAAATACTCTCTGCCCGTATCATATTATGTCCCCAGTGAAGGTCTTTATCTCCCTGCTGGACTAAAAGGTCCTGCTGGGGAAGAGCCATGTTTTATAGGTTTGTCTATGCCCGGCTCTGACACACCGCAGATCTGAGCTAAGAACCCATCAAATTATACACAGGTGACCCATTTCAGAGGCTGAAGTCAAAGGATCAGCAGTAATTTTAAGTTCTTGATCTCATGCTCAAGATCAACTCAAAAACCGTAATTAATCGATAACTCTATCTGAAGAAGCTATGTATGTCGAACTTACCGTCTTAGTTAAATAAATTATGAATGAATATATTATAAGAATTGCATTTTCCAAAGGTGAGACACTTGCTGGCTCTTCAGCATTTGTTTCTAGTTTCTTTTTTGCATCAACAGCATCAACAGGACTGCTTTCTGTTGGAATTATCCCTAAAATTGAGGGTGAAAATTAATATTTTATAATATGCTTTAGAGTAAGACTTGTTTCTCTTCGTTTAAAATATTTATCGAGTGCCCACCGAGTATGAGTCAGTGGCTTCTCTTAAAGACGTATACAGACTTATAGGGGCGCCTGGCTGGCTCAGTCAGTAGAGCACGTGGCTCTTGATCTCAGGGTCATGAGTTTGAGCCCCAAGTTGGGCATAGAGATAACTTGAGATAAAATTAAATCATATTTACTAAAAAAAAAAAAAAAAAAGACACAGTTTCTATAGGTCTTATATAAAGACGTATATAACATATAATTACGCTCTTAAAGAATTCTAGAGAGAACAAAATTCAGAACACCCATTCGAGCCATCACGCCCTTCCATTATGAAATGAACGTATCTCCAACACACCCTACCCCTCACCAGATCTCCCATCATGTCTCTGGCAAAACAACTGCTCTCTGAACAGTATTTAGTCATGGGAATTGAGAAAAGCAGAATCTTATGGGTTTGTTTTTTTTTTCCCACACGGACACAGTTGCATTTACCAGATGTTCATTCAGTGCCGGTGAAGCATTGTGTTAGAAACTTCAGGCAACCGCTGAGTAGAAAAGCGTCAGCTTGCAGACCCGCAGGTGGACTGCACCCGTGCTTAGCACGGTGTCTGGCCCCTGGCAGGTGACTGCTCCCTCACAGATGAATGACAGCTACACAAAAGAGAACAAGGTAAACGCCCAGAGACGCTAACGGGAACTGCTTACAGAGCGGGGGCTGGCCTGAAGCTCTGCTAAGCCTGAAAGGGTTTCACTAGAGGAGGTGGCGGGGAGGTGACCTCAGTTTGAATTAGTTGAGGCTGGGCCTGTTCTGTAAACAGCTAGGAGCTCAGCAAGTGGTGAGGGGCGGAGGAGGTGACTCTCCCAACCCAGAGACTCCATTCACGATGGATCTATGACTATGACCCTGGGGAAGTGTCCACAGTCAGGGCGGCTGAGATGTACGAAGGGACATTTGGGAAGATGAGCCTGTAAGGGTAGCTCATGTCATCCTGTGGCAGAACTCGGAAGGACCGGGCAAAAAATCTGTTTTTAATTCTGCAAGCAGAGGTTTTCCTAGCCTTGAAAGTTTCTGAGCAAGAGCGTTAACGAGACATCGTGGCGTATGACTCATTTTCAACAAGCTGAAAAAACTCTTTTGACTCTTTTTGAGATAAAGACTTTAGAACTAGAGAGGATGATACATGAATGCAACGTCCTCGGAACATGGGAGGCCTCTGATAGGTCATTTCTTCCCCAATTACAGAATTCCTGCCCATGCCGTGGCTTCTCCTGAAGGCCCACACGGTGCTACCAGGTCTCATGGGTAGCGTTTTATCCCGGGTTACACACCACAACCTCGAAGGACACGGAACCAGTAATGGTATCACACACACCACCCCCCACAGCGGACACACAAAATAACACAATTAGCCTTTCTTCAGTAGCAACCTGTTGATGCCATTATTGGGCTTGTCGTCTTGTTTTTAAATAGTCTCCTCAATCCAAATGAAGTGGGTTGCTCTCCACTGAGTGTTTGCTGCGCCCTGTGATTAATGCTGACACACTGGTGTCAGGCCACGTGGGACCACGACATGATGCACAACTTTCTGTACTGCTCCCCACGGCGTACAGACACCTAGGCATAAATATCCCCTTCACGGTTTTTAAGGTTTTTGCCATGTCCAGGTAGCAAATTAACACAAGACCTGAGCCACACTGTATTCTACTGGGGGCGGGAGAGGGGGGAGAAGAATTTGTGGGTTTTAAAGCAGTGGCTCTTGGGGCGCCTGGGTGGCTCAGTCGGTTAAAGCATCCAACTTTGGCTCAGATCATGATCTCACAGTTCAGGAGTTCAAGCCCCGTTACGGGCTCTCTGCTGTCAACATGGAACCTGCTTCAGACTTTGTCTTCTCTCTCTCTCTGCTCCTCCCCGCTTGTGCTCTCTCTCAAAATAAATACACTGAAAAAAATAAATAAATAAAGCAGTGCCTCTCAAACTTTCAGCTGATCAGAATTTCCTGGAGGGCTTGTTAAACACAGCTTGCTGGTCTCCACCCTCAGAGTTTCTGATGCCGGCTGGTCTGGTTGAAAACTACTGTTTGAGAACATAAGGCCTTTGAAGAATAATAGTTTAGACTGAAATTATTTACGTGAGTAATGAGAGCCAAACATTGATATTTTGGTTGGTTATAGTCTCTGGCCTTTTTCCTACTGCTGACCTCCATCCATCTGCCTCAACTGCTTTTCTTTCCATTCTGGGGTTTCTTGTTTTTTAACACTCATTCATGCCTGTCTTATTCTCCCTTCGATTTCCCGCCTTTAGGAACAAATGTCCAGGGGCACCTAGCTGGCTCAGTTGGTAGAGCACACGACTCAGGGTCATGAGTTCGAGCCCCACATTGGGTGCAGAGATTACCTAGATAATTAAAAAAGGAAAGAAAAAAAAAAAAGAACAAATGTCCTAGAAGCTCTTGTTTATGACACACCTCTACTTTGTAGAAAAAGTCTGCAAGTTTTACCTGGGTCTATGTCCTTCTCAGTAGTCGGCTTCTGTGACACTTCTGAGCCACCCTTGTCACCAGTCCCAAGTTGATCCAACTGGCTGGGCTCTTCAGGAATCTGTGCTCTAAGGTCTTCTGTGTGATCTTGTGGGAAACTATCTTCAAGGGGTGGCTCTATTCCTACAGGGAAGAAGAATGCACTGGGCTGGCAAAGCCTTGACGATACTCCCCACTCGGCCTCTCCCACTGGGCAGCTCTCCCTCCCCGGTCACCCCCTGGGCACCTTCCCACTGCCCTCCCTCCACATGCCGGGATCCCAGGAAGCTCGACTGACTGGGGAAATAAGAGTTTCAGTTGCTTTTGTCTCACTTCACAGATGACTACAATTTACAAAGAAACCCGTATTCCGAAGTATTTTATAAATAAACCCATTTGTGGTAACGGGTTCAATAACCCTAACTCCCCGTGACAAACCCAACACATGCCCAACCAGGTGAATGTGCAGAAGAGAATTCCAGTCAAGGGCAGAAATAGGAAATATCTACGCCACACAAAAAGAACACGAATTCTTTCATTCACAAGCATGTTTGTTTCACAGAGCCTGCGTTACCAAAGGCAGCTTACTGAAATAGCTTTCAAATATTTTCAGAGTACCTCTAATTGTCAAAAAGAGTGAGAACCCATTTCCTTCCCCAAGAGGCTTAGGGCAGAGTCCAATGTGACCCACACGAAAGATGAATTTCTTTAAAGCATCACAGTTTACCCTAAAAATTCATCAGTTTTGCATTCTAATGGAAAATAGGTCTGCTTTGATTACATGCAAAAATGTTCCCCTCCCCAAATTCAAGAAAAACTGGCCCTCTGGGAAGACAGCATTTATTCTGTGGCTATCATACGCCACAGTTTAAATACCTCAGGCTGAAAAGCATGGAACTAGGAATCAGGTTATGTTAGGAGACTGGCTCAGGGTCCGTTCAATCAATATTTACTGAAAGGCTTCCACATGCAAGTGCTGTGTTAGAGAGCCCTGCATCCCAGTCATGTCCCTGGTTAATTCATCTGAATGCAAGAATCCGAGGGCCCAGGAGAAGTTCACTAACCTAAGTGACTGCTCCAAAGAGGCAAGAAAGAACATGACACCCACAAAAGATGAAAACTGAGGGGGGTGAGGATAAAGAAACTCTGGCAAGGCATCAGGTGAAATGTGATGCCAGCTCATCCTTGGTCAGAGAGCAGTTACTTCACACGAAAGCCCTTTCGGAGGCTTCCGGTTGTGGAATAAGTTACAAGGGTGAAAGGTACAGGGTGGGGAATACAATCAGTGGTCCTGTAGTGGCCTGTAGGCTGCCAGATGGTGGCTACAGCAGAACACACAGACCTGTCCCTGTCACTATGCTGTGCACCGGAAACTAATGTAACATTGTGTTTCAACTACGCTGTAATTTAAAAAAAGGGGGCAGCAGGGCGCCTGGGTGGCTCAGTCGGTTAAGCGTCCGACTTCGGCTCAGGTCATGACCTCGCGGTCCGTGGGTTTGAGCCCCGCGTCGGGCTCTATGCTGACTGCTCCGAGCCTGGAGCCCGTTTCAGATTCTGTGTCTCCCTCTCTCTG
The DNA here is from genome assembly GCF_022837055.1 of Prionailurus viverrinus. Classification (NCBI taxonomy): domain Eukaryota; kingdom Metazoa; phylum Chordata; class Mammalia; order Carnivora; family Felidae; genus Prionailurus; species Prionailurus viverrinus. The sequence continues at coordinate 56,980,096 of NC_062577.1, read as the reverse complement.
TGACCCTCCCCTGTTCATGCTCTCTGTCTCAAAAATAAATAAATGTTAAAAAAAAAAAAAATTAAAAAAAAAAGGGGGGGGTGGCTCAGTCTGTTAAGCCTCCGACTTTGGCCCAAGTTATGATCTCACGGTTTGTGAATTTTAGCCCCACATCAGGCTCTCTGCTGTCAGCACAGAGCCTGCTTCAGATCCTCTGTCCGCCTTGCTCTCTCTGCCCCTCCCCCCCTCACTCTCTCACTCCATCTCTCAAAAATAAATATTAAGAAAAAAAAAAAAGGAATTTACTCGGGGTGTGTGGCTGGCTCGGTAGGTAGAATGTGCAACTCCTAACCTCAGTGCTGTGAGTTCAAGCCCCACATAAGGCATAGAGTTTACTTAAAAAAACAACACAAAAGAATTTACTTAAGTTACCAAAAAAATGCCTTTCATAATTTACATGAAACTTGTACTTTTTTAACAGGTTTACTTGGGGTGTCATTTTCTTGTTTGTAGCTTTCTCTTTACCTGCTTGTCAAGGTTCCTTTAGAAAATGCTAGCAATCTCAGGGTACCTGGGTGGCTCCATCGGTTAAGCACCCGATTCCTGATTTTGGCTCAGGTCATGAACTCAACAGTCTGTGAGTTCAAGGCCCGCATCAGCCTCCATGCTGACAGCACGGAGCCCACTTGGGATATTCTCTCTCTCTCTCTCTCTCTGTCTCTCTCTCTCTCTCCCTGCCCCTCCCCCACCTGCTCTGTCTCTCAAAATAAATAAACAAACTTAAAAACAATTTTTTTAATAAAAAAAAAAAAAAAAAGAAAAAAAATGCTAGCAGGCTCAACTGTCCTAAGGGGAAAACAGGATGAGAAATCCTGACCCACGCTCCAGCCTAAAAGGAAGAAAGCAGGAAGGGACATGTGGATGTCACAGTGCTGTCCCTCACCTTTAGGCACACTGCAACCTGTGGACAGAGCTTTACCAGGAAGGCAGGAGGCACTTCCCCAACCACTCTGCGCCCCACCTGCCTCTCAAGCCCAACTCCCCAAGACCACAGGCAGGCGCTTTACCTTCCGTGGCACCAGCCCAGCCTTCCTCCGTGGGTGGAGCCGTCGCCAGCGGCGTGGTCTCCTCCATGGTGGAGTGTTTGTACCTCACAAAATAGATCAGGTCTTGAACATCGTCAAGGACCGCCGCCTCTTCAAATATGTTATTTTCCTTGGTGCCCAGCTCTCTGTTTTCGGTCACACGAGCGTCCAGCATCTTCTCTGCTATGCTCAGAATCTGGGACTCAGACGCACGGAAGACCTTGTCCAGGACTTTTTCCACATTATAGGGCAGGCTCTCCCGCTGCGCGGACTTCAGCTTTACTGACATTTCGCGGAACATGGCTTCCAGCTCATGGACGTCGAAGTACTTCTGGAAACGCCGCAGAGACTGCTTGTCTTTAAAGAAGCTGCTGAGGATAGGCAAGTCATTCACCCGGTCCCCGTGCGGCGGCTGCACAGCCCTGTGCTCAGTCCAGTGCCACAGGTCACCGTCGTGCTCCTCAACTGCAGACCCCTGGCCCTCTGTGTCCGCCACCCTCTCCAAGTCCTCCTGGTCCTCTTTGGAGAGTCCTTCCACCCCAGGCTGCTCAGCGGGCCCGGAGGTCTTCAGGTATTTCTCAGGGCCGTCTGGAAAATGATCAGAATCTTGATTCTCAGACACTTCCCCTGACTCTGGGGTCTCATTTTTTTGGTCAGGAGAGTCACTTCCTTCAGATGGTCTCTGTGCTTCCTTACCCACAAGAGGGCTTTCTTTTTCCACCACCCCACCACCCGCTTCCCTGCCCCCTGTGTCCACCCCTTTGCCCAAAGTTTCACTTTCTCTTTCAATTTCCAAGATATTGCTAGTTTCTTCTTTGTTTCCTTCTGCTTCTGCAGCAGTACTAACGGTGCCTAACATGGCCCCTGCGGGGGCCTGCGGATGAACATCTAACCGCCCACCTTGAATCTCAGGGCTTTTTTCTTTAGACTGTTTTGCACTTAGAGCATTTTCATCCTCCAGTAGTTGTTCAGGGCCGTAATCAGCTTCTGCTTCTGGTGTCTCGGGATGGAGACCTGGCACTTCCAGGCTATCCACCTGGCCTCTTGTCTCCACTTCCTGCATGCCCGCCGCGGGCTTGTAAGGAGCCGTTTCTTCCCCTGAGGAGTCCTCTTTGACCACTTCCTTGGAGAGCTGTAACTTCTCATCCATCTGCCTATCACGTGCATGGGCCACCTCTTTTCCTTGTGGCCAGGAAAGATTTCTTCCCACAGTGGGACCCTCTTCTTCCAGTTCTCTTGGCAAATCAACTTCATCTGGAGGGGAAGGCCTCGGCTGACCATCAGTCTTAAGACGCTGTTCCTCTTGAAATCCCTCGTGTGGAGGCTCCACTGAAAGCGTGTGTGGTTTTGGTCCACTTACTAAAGCATGCACTTCTTCCGCGTTGTCTTTGGATGCATTATGCGGACTACCCACCGGCATTGGTGCAATGCCCACGGATTCTTGCTCCATCCCTTCCTCAGTCACTTGACTCGCTGCAGCTTTGGGTACCGCTTCACGCTCCGAGCCACCCTCCAAAATCCGCTCTGCAGGCTTTTCTTCATGGAGCATTCCTTTTGACGTAGGAACAGCTGCTCCTTCTAGGTCATTTTCTTTGTTATCAAAAGCTGATTCTGACATGTCTTTACTCTTTCCAGCAGCTAGCAAAGAGCCAAGGTCACTGCTTTGAGTAGGACCGTGTGCTTTCATGCCTTCCTGCTTCCCCTCCAGCCCCATCTCAGCCTGCGCCAGGCCCTTCTTGGATTCCTCAACTTTCCTCCTGTTTCCTGTAAAGTGAATTTCCAGGTCTTTGTCATTATTTGTTTTAGGGGCCTCTACAGTCAAAAGCCCATCATCTGCTTTTTGGGGGTTGGCGTAATCTGGTGCTGATTGTGGTTTCCCCCATTTGCTATCTGGGATGAATGCGTCACCACCCTCCCTTCCTTCCTCTGGGTCAGAACTCCCTATGTCCAAGCCTGTTTGTCTGTCACCATCTGTGAAGGAGAAGACAGTATCCTCCCAGGTTGTTAGTATATTTTGATCATAGTTTTTGATGCCAGGGGGCTGAGTCACCTCAACCTTAACCTTTTCATTTGTATTCTGCTCTGTATCTGTTGGATATTTCTGAACTCCAGACTTCATTGGGACCGTCACATCTTCCCCAGCGTGTGTGAAGGTCAGTAATGGCAGGTCGTCCAAGTTTTCTTCATCCTCCTCATCTTCCTTGCCAACTGTGTAATACTCAGTATCCAGCTCCTCATCAAAATCATCTTCTAATGAAGTAACAAGTCTGGTTGTCTCATCATCAGAGACAAGGGCATCGGCAGTCGAGCCAAATTTGGTTTTTAAGTCCAGAGTCATTTCTTTTTTCAAAAGTTTATAAGCATCAATCTTCTCCTGTTCACTCGAGAGCTGAGACCCATTGCTGGTTTTGTTGTTTTCATTTTCCGGCACTTTCAGTTTATCTTGTAGCATTTCCTCAAAAGGTTCAAATGCAAGCTGGTCTCCCTGAGTATGATCTGCTTGACTGTTTAAGTGAGGGTGGTTCCTCTGAGCCCCAGATCTTTCCCTGAGTTCCTTAGAGCTTTCTGAGAACACACTTTCACTCTCCTCTGAGTCAAGTTCTCCTGGTTCAGGTTCAAGTTCAGATTCAGGTTCAAGGTCACTTTCCTCAAGTACTTCAAGAAGTGTGTCCTCATGCCCAGTTTTTTCTGTAGCTTTCTCAGAATCTCCAGGTGCAGAATTGTACAATTCCAAAAATCCTAAAAGCTCTTCTACGTTGTAATTGTCAAAATCATCTCTTCCCCCATCAAAACAAACAAAATCTGTCTCCTGTAAAAGAAAGAAAAACATTAGCATGTCACTAAGTGTCGCAAGAGCAAACTCTTACCCGTGCTAATGAAGGCTAACCTCAAACTGGATCCAGAGGGGCTTCTGTGCCAACCTTGGGCAATGACTGTTCTTGGGTAGTGGGAGGGGAATAAAAGCGGGTATCCACTTTTCCTTGGTTTCCTGCTTCCACGGAGAAGGGCTCCTACCTGAGTAATATTCCTGATTTCCCTTCATCGTCTCCTCCCGAGGATTCATGTGGCTGGTGAGTTTGCTCTGCACCATCCCTGTTTTCTGTTTGGGACCTGCTAGAGGGAACATATATCCTCTCCACTCCATGCTATAAGTTTTATAGAGACAGCCCCCTTGGGGAGGCTAGCTAGCCCTGTCTGTGGCTGGGTATGTCTGTCTTATTCCACACGACAAAGTTAGGAAACCCATTACTTCTGCACACCCAAGCCATGTTCACCAAAAAGTTTTATCAGTAAGTAATAGTGATACTTTGGTCTCCACATGCCTGACTCCTGAGTCTCTCAATTTGTTCTGAGCACAAGTGGAGAAAAACAGGGTGTCATTTATTGGGTCCCCCAACTCCCAAGAACTGTGCCTGATCTCTTGGGAATTCATGTCATAATAATATGCACAGGGGAAGCTGGAAGATGATCCAGCTTCCCCATCACTGTCCCCTCCAGACTATCCTTCTCTCTTTAACCAGCTAGAGACAGGCAGAATCACCTTGCTGTCAGGCTCTAAGTCTACACAGATTTTTTTTTGGCTCATATTTTCTTGGCGCTGGGAAAGATAAATCAGCCTAGGAAGCCTTATTAAATACAGCCTTATTAAATTATAGGTGCATGGGCAATAAAAATTTAAAGGCACAAATAAGAGTGTCAGGGGGCTCCCCACTTAACTATTACCTCAAGTACAACTTGAAAACAAGATTCAGTAAGGAATATACTCTATTCTACATCAGGGTGGTAGGTGTCATTAAGGTCTGCTTTCAGGACTAGGCATAAACCTACATTCTTCCTTTCCTCCAATAATAAGCAACTTGACGTAAATGGGGCCATAAACGGAAAGTAAGTTTAAAAGCCAACACAGGTAATTCTCTTCTCCTAACTAAACTCTCACCAAAGTCTGGGGAGCTCTGACCAGTGCAGTAGGGATGAATTTCTTCTTTTCACCACATCCGTTTCCAAGCCACTTTCTTAACACTGAGGGAAGCATGCTGTGGAGGTACACTAAGAAGGCAGACTCCCAAACAAGTGAGGTCACCGTGGCCAATGAACTGCTGTCTCACACCTATATCCTGGGGAGTCTCTTCATTAGGAATGAGGCCAGACAGGTAATGGGGCTGATTTTATGACCCTTGAGACTACAAAGAAATGTTAAGTACAGCACTGGCTCTGAGACTTCATATATTCTGCCAATCTCATCCAACGATGGCCCTAGGCCAGCTGCCTGCATATCTGTAGCACTGCAAAAAAAACCTTAAAAAACTGCTCAAAGATTTCTGAATGAAAGTAGGCATCAATTACCACACATTTTAAAACTCCAGAAAACAGGGGCGCCTGCGTGGCTCACTTGGCTAAGCGTCTAACTCTTGGTTTCAGCTCAGGTCACAATCTCACCATTTGTGGGTTCGAATCCCGCGTCCGGCTCTGCTCTGATAGCACAGAGCCTGCTTGGGATTCTCTCTCCCTCTCCCCATCTCTGCCCCTTCTCCCCTCTCTCTTTCTCCTTTTCTCTCAAACTAAATAAATTAAAAAAAAAAAAGTCCAGAAAATGATCCGCAGGACTAAGGATCCCAGAACACAGAATCCTTGCCATCACAGAGCTATGTCATGCACCCAGATGAATGCTTTATAGGATGTACAGTCAGTACCATGCAGATCTGAGACCAGACCTCTTCAGAATCTCTCAGGTTCCCTTTTCCAAACCTGTAACGTAACTATAATCCCTTAAATCACTAAAGAATCAGTAATAAGAAAACCACTATAGGGGCGGCTAACCATGTGACTCTTGATTTTGGCTCAGGTCGTGATCCCATCGTTCATGGGTTTGAGCCCCGTGTTGGGCTCTGTGCTGACAATGCACAGCCTCCTTGGAATTCTGTCTCTCCCTCTCTTTCTGCCCCTCCCTCGCTTGCATGCACAATCTAACAATAAACTTTAAAAAAAGAAAACTATTGTAAATTGGCATTTCTGACCTAGTACATAGTTTAGCATTTAATCTGATTTCTCTACATTTAAAATGTCTAAGAGCTATTCAATGAGTAAAGTTTTCTAATGGAGATACCTTCTTCTTTAGCCTATAAAAACGTATAGCTCTTAAACTTAATAACTAAGTACAAAGATATTGAATTCTTAATTTTTTCTCATATAAAGCAGCAAAAAGAAACCCTATATGACTGTACATATTAGACAATTACCAAATAATGACAAAGTCTCCCATAAATTCTTTCCAAACATTTTTATTTTTTTTCTATTTTTAAAAGTTACCTGATTCTAATTTAAAACCTGACACACAAATGTTAACTTGTTTTTTTTCTGGCCCAAATACAAGGACTTTCAAAAATCATTAACTGACTATAACTGATGAATATGAAAGGCAATTTATAATTGAGAACCAAAAAAATTAAAATTAAAATTAAAAATCCATAACATAACTTACATCTGTGGGAACCCGTAGCTCCTCTTCGGTATATTCATGGACTACTTGGATTAAATCTTTTGGAAAATATCCAAAAATACGTCCAACCTATATGAAAAAACAGGCAAAAGAAACACATACCAATCAAAATTCTGTATAAGAAATACAAACGACAGACTTTTCAGCAGTGAGAGGAAACAGATAGATACATAGGTAGGTACAACCACAAGAGACAGATAATTGCTATGATGATTACACGGATTATTATTCCAATGAAAATTAAGTACAGAATACTTTAAAGTCAATTTTTCTAAAACCACTGAAGTTTCCTTTCATCATGCAACTTAATTCTAAACACAGAGCTAGATTTCTGAAGTAGATAAAAGACCTACATAACAGAAAGTGTTTGTATATTTTATGGTTAAAACTAAGCACATCAGGTGCACCTGACCGGCTCAGTCGGGAAACTGTGTGCTTCTTGATCTCGGGGTTCTGAGTTCAAGCCCCATGTTGGGTGTAGAGATTACTTAAATAAATACACTTAAAAAAAAAAGAATATAAAATTCCTAAAATAAGTGATGACTACAATAAAACAGCAAATATTTATTGATATAACGGGCTGTAGTAGCTTTTTCAAAAACTAGATTTTTGAGTATTTGCAGAGAAAATAAAATTCATACTACTCTACACAAGAAGCTTTAGTTTCATGCAAAGTAAACCTCTGGAGAAAATAACCCCATTTATCTATAGCACTAACAGCTAAAATACACAGAGCATCCTCCTGAGAGACACAGACTGTCCTCTACTGACTGTGTCTAGAAGGAAAAGCATATCACTGGGAAGGAGGCTGAGAGGCAGATCCAATCCACCAAGGGAAAAAAGGCTTACTTATCACCAACTCCCAAAATAGCCTCATTAGGAGTGCTGTTGTTATATCTGGCAAATATGTGAAAGCCAGTCTTAGTACTAGAATACAGCCTTGAAGATTAGATAAGATAGGGTAATTAAAAACTGCTACACTGGCAGTTAAAATCTGAAAACTCTAAGAAACCAAAAAAGACTGCAGGATGAAAACTAAGAGACAGAAACAAGAGTCAGTTTGAGAGGCACCTGGGTGGACAGTTCATGAGATTGAGCCCCACATCAGGCTCCGCACTGACAGTGCAGAGCCTGCTTGGGATTCTCCCTCTCCCTCTCTCTCTGCCCCTCCTCCACTCACGCCCCAGCATGCGCTCTTTCTCTCTCAAAATAAATATATAAACTTAAAAAAAAAAGGCAATATAGGGGATGCCACGTGAGCAGTGCAAACAAAGTGCCACCTGAACAGTTATCAGACAGCAAGATCCCTTCTGGCTGGGCTGCTGAGGGCAGGGCTTCCCTAAGAAGGCACCATGAGAGGTGAATACGGCCAAAGGAAAATGCCATATATGTCAAGCTCACTTACCAAATGCTCCAACTCAACCACTTCACCGTGTATAAAACAGGCCTAGGTACATGGAAAAAACTTTCCCACAGTGAAGATTATCAAGAAATCTCACGCGGCAGACTTGCAGGAAGCAGAACAGATCCTTCTTTGTACACAGTGACTCAACCTAAATTATAAGGGCTGAACCTAACCAGCTAGTTGGTCGCTCAAGATTCACCCCTAGGGAGGCACCTGAGCGGCTCAGTCAGCTGAGTGTCTGGCTTCAACTCAGATCACGATCTGCAGTCCATGAGTTCGAGCCCCATGTCAGGCTCTGTACTGACAGGCTGGAGCCTAGAGCTGCCTCAGATTCTGTGTCTCCCTCTCTCTCTGCCCCTCCCCCCAACACACACACACTCTCTCTGTCAAAAAAAAAAAAAAAAAACTAAAAAAAAAAAAGATCCCCCCCGCAAGGAATCAGTAACACCAACAAAATGAACCTATTTTTCCCCTTATGTAGGTTTCTCAAGCCTTATTTTCTGTTGTCTGGTATTTTATGGAAAGTAAGTTTCCACAGCAAGGACTAGATATCTGGAAGTTTGGATAATCCTAAGGACATGAAGAATTCTCACTCCTTTTGGTAAAGAAGCAGTCCACACATCACACTTCTTAGAAAGGAAAGGACGATAACTCATAAGGCTTTCAATCAGGTCACTCCTAGGGAATCTCCTCATTAAAAACATCAAAGCCTGAGTTTTATTTACAACAGTCGAAACATGGAAGCCAGCCAAGTGTCCATCGATAGATGAACAGATGAAGACATAGCATGTGCATACATGCATGCACGTGCACACACACACACACACACTGGAATATTACTCAGACATAAAAAAGAATGAAATCTTGCCATCTGCAGCAACATGGATGAACCTAGGGGGTATACAATGCTAAGTGAAATAAGTCAGGCAGAGAAAGATAAATGCCATATGATTTCACTCATAGGTGGAATTTAAGAGATGAAACAAAGGAAAAAAAGAGGCAAACGAAAAACAGGCATTTAAATCCAGAGAACAAACAGCTGGGTGCCAGAGGGGAGGTCGGTGGGGGGGGGGGGGGGACACGGGGGAAATAGGTGATGGGGATTAAAGAGCACAATTATTATGATGAGCACCGAGTAACGTATCGAATTGTAGAGCTGCTATATTGTACACCTGACACTAATATAACCCGGTGTGTTAATTATACTTGAATTAAAAAAATTTTTTTTAAATTCTAAAGCACGATGGAGTCCCTGCTTTCCACATCTGCCATCAGGGCACCTGTAAAACTGCCCAGGAAGACAACAGCTGGGGGCCCTCCAGGAGCAAGTGTCTGAAGAGTGGGGGGCGGGGATGGGCAGCAGCCTGACCCAGAAGATGCAAACAAAACATGGAAACAAGAAAAACACACAGTGAGAAGGGCATTTTGCTCTTTTAACAGACCGGTAACAATATACACGATTAGGCTGCCTATTTCCAGACCTGCCAATCTTTCACAAATGTTAATGATTTAGAAAAAAAAGAGAGGCACCTGGGTGGCTCAGTCGGTTAAGCATCTGACTTCAGCTCAGGTCATGATCTCATGGCTCATGGATTCAAGCCCTGCATCGGGCTCTGTGCTGACAGCTCAGAGCCTGCTTTGGATTCTGTGTCTCTTTCTCTCTCTGACTCTCCCCCACCTTCTCTCTCTCTCTCTCTCTCAAAAACGAATAAACATTTTTTAAAAATTAAAAAATAATTTAGAAAAAAAGAAATACACAATCAACTTTTTTTTTTTTTCAACGTTTATTTATTTTTGGGACAGAGAGAGACAGAGCATGAACGGGGGAGGGGCAGAGAGAGAGGGAGACACAGAATCGGAAACAGGCTCCAGGCTCTGAGCCATCAGCCCAGAGCCCGACGCGGGGCTCGAACCCACGGACCGTGAGATCGTGACCTGGCTAAGTCGGACGCTTAACCGACTGCGCCACCCAGGCGCCCCACACAATCAACTTTAAACATGAACACCTGAAACACAGTCCTGCACAAAGTTTACAGGATTAGGGCTAATGCTCACGGCAATGAAGTTCAGAATTTTCAGTTTTCGCCACTTCAACCTTTCCTGTGCACGGAGGAGCCACAGCTGATAAGGCTCATGACTTAATGCTGAGCAACAATAACCAGAAGCAGTTGGGCCCTGTTTAAGGAACAGAGCCCCCACCTAGGGCCAGGCCTGATGCCTGCTGGTGACACACAGCCATCCTCTGTTTTCCCAGTCCAGCAGAGGGGACACGTGAATGCCATCAAAGACCCCAAGAAAACAGTTATCTAAACCCATAGCCCTACAGAAGCCAATAAAAAGTAAGAAAATAAAGTATGTCAAATTTGTACTTACACTTCCAGCCCAAACTTCAGGCGGTCTCCCTGCCAGTTTATAGTAGACATATACGGGGTCACCTTTTTTAAAACTCACGAAACGACAATCGGGGCCTGTGAAATCTTCTAGAGCCTCACCCCGGTACATTAACACTGTAGGTAAAGACAAGGCAGGGAAAAAAAAGAGAGGAAAAAAAAAATAGATGTCAGGATTCAACTTTCAGAGTCCACGCTGATTTATCAGGAAAGGAGGTTTCTTCTATTCTGTAAACAACAATCAAGTTTCTCCAGTACTCTCTGGACTCAATCGCTTTCAATTCATATGCTCCAATTAACTAAAATCTTTAGAGCCTTATCATTATATATCATCTCCTACAAGTAGACAGGGAGAGGGCGGCTTTCTCTGTTTTTCTCTAAGGATAATGCTGGGAAACAAAAAGCAGTGAGTCCACTGCCACACATGGCTGGTCTCAAGAGAAACTCTCTAACCTTCTTGTCCTCAATCTCTGCTGTTTCATAATCCTAAAAAGCTTCACTGTGCAACTGGATAAATTCAAGTACAGATGCTGTCTGGCTTAAGCGTGACTGCATGCCGAGGTAATAAGGAACAGGGGAGAGCACCCAGGAACCCCCGAGGGGTCAATTAACTTGAACTAACACTAAAAGGCACGATCTTTAAGTGGCTGTAACTGCTACCATGCAGCAGCAGTAAACATTGTCAACTTCACTTGAGGCCACGCTGTTCTCCCCATGCAGTATCTGGATAAATTAATGGGAAAGTATATCACATCCTATTATGGGTCCAATCACATGACAGGGTAATGTGGAATTATTATGACAGTAGGTAATGTTGACTGTCCCCAACATTACAAAGGTTTCAAAACAAAGGGAAAATACCCTCATTTATTTATGTCTATACACAAAAATCACAAGTGGGCATCACATATTGCAGGGACAAGCAAAACTATGAGAATTGTTCAGTAGTTACCTTCAGTCTTAAAATGCAGGACATAAATCACACTGGATCTAGAAACTGGTAGAAGCAAAATTTTTCTTTTTGGTGGCCAAATACACAGTTTCTGATGTAAGATGAAACGGACAATAGACGCAATTAAATAGCAGAGAAAAAGAAGGGTGAATGGAAAGAATACTTTTTCTTAAAACCAATTAGCAATAAATACATTAAAATGTATCTTTAAATACATACTTGAGGGGGTGAACAGATAGATTTGAAGGCAGTTCTTTGAATTTTGACGCTAAAATCCAATTATTTCAATATATGCCCAGCATCCAAATCCAGATAGAATTGGGGGAAAGGCCAGGTTGAAGGTAATGGGCAATTTCAGATTGGGGGTTCTATCAGAACTGGAAGTGGTAATGTTTCTTTTGTTCCCCCTTAGAAGACATCATGGAGAATCTATAACAATAAACTAGATGACAACATAATGCACACAGTGAAACAACTGTCTGGAAAGTACACAAGGACAGCACACACATGCACACCTTACTAAACAAACACTTTATGCAACACGGTCCCAGACCCTGCTCAGCCGCTGCCGGTCGTTCAGTTACATCTGTTTGGACACACGCCATTTCTCAACTTAAGTGACAACCACGGGCCCTTCCAACACCATGCCTCTGTACTAAGGAAGCATCAGCGATGTGATTCTCCACGCTAACTATGGTTTTGAGGAACCCAAGTCAGGGAGTCCTTGAAAGCAAAGCATAGCAAACATTCCGTCTTAGCCAACCCCACTTGCTAATCATCTGGGTTTGCTCAGAGGAAACTGAAGGCAAAAACTGTAAAAATTGGCTCCACTTTTGCGGTGTTTAGTTGCTTCAGCCCTAGGTTACCTCTAGGAACCAGTTTAACGCAATCCACGATGCCTCCTCCTCTTGAACGGTGTTGCAGTGTATACAAACTCCTCCAATTATGAAATTTGCTTGTGAATAGCACCGATTTGAACATAAATAGATAAACTGCAGCCATGCGGCCTCTTCGGCATGAATATTTTTTCTATATGTGTTGTTTACAATTTACGAACAGCGGTTGTCACTAAGTTACAAGGTTATTCAAGACCCTCCGGGAGACGGTAAGAATGATTCCGGTCCCACAAACACAGAGGGAGAGATTCCGACAACACAAGTGACTAAAGCTAAAGCTGATCGCGTTTATGAAACCCTTGGGGGAATGCATTATGATTACTTTAATAATCCTCATCTGATTCTGGACATCTCTGGCCTCCTCGCCGCCCACAGTCCATCCCCCACCCCCAATCTAGGACTGGGGAACAATTCCGCTTCCTGCGCAAAGCAGAGGAGGCTGCTGGTCCCAGGTGGCCAATGCAGATTCTTGGCCTCTTTCGAGAGCGAAAGATTTTGGCCTTCCGAAGGTGCCCTCCCTGCCTGGCTGTTTGCAAGAAGACACCCAAGCACAGAAATGACAGGACTGAGGGAGAGCCGGGGCGGAGACCTTGGAATACACTGCATGCTTGGACTCCGGGCTCGTCCCAAACCCAAACTCCAATCCCTGTCAAGAAGGCGGTAGGAGCCCCAAACCCGAGAAAGCGGCTGGGCGAAGGGGCAGCGCCAGCGCGCACTTCCCGAGCCCCAACACCGACCCGCTACGGGGAGAGCACCCGCCGAGCCCTGGGCGCATCGGCGCCCCGACTGCACCCACCCAAGTCGCCGCGGCGGGGGCAGGAGAGCGCTCCCTGCAGCGCGGGGAGCCCAGGGTGCGCGGCGCGTACCCCATGTGTCCCGACTCCCCTCGGGACCGGGCGGGAGCTAGCGCTGCGAGACGCCCCCGAGGAAACCGGGGGCCACCGCCACCCCTAAGACCCCGCCGCATCAGCAGAGGGAAAGGAAACGCTGGCAACAAGTGGGAGGCGCAGCCCCCCGACCGGGGCCGGCGGGCGCCGAAGACCGAGGGGACGGCGCACGGCCCCGGCGATCGCCCACCCCGTTGTCGCGCCCGCCCGGCCTGCGCCCCCGGCCGGCTCGCGGGGGTGCCCGGCTCCCGCCCCCGCGCGGCCCCGCCGCCGCCGCCGTCGCCGCCCTCCCGCCACTCACTGCTGCACTCGTCGTCCGCGCACAGCTTGTGCTCCGAGAAGCGCCGGCTCGTGCCCGCGTGCGGCTGGCCCGGCACCCGCCAGGCCAGCCCGAGCAGGAGCAGCCAGAAGAGCAGCCCCGGCGCCGCAGCCATGTTGTGGTCACCGCGGGGGAGCCGGCGGCGCGGAGGCGGAGGCGAGGCGGGGCGGGCGCCGGCGGGCGGGGCCGAGGGCGGAGCGCGGCGGGCGGGGCGCGCGGCGGGGCGGGGCGGCGCCGGAGGCCGCGGCGTTCCGTGGCGACACGTCAGCACGGCCTCGGCGAGGGGCTCGAACCCGCTACCCCGTGCTGTCTCTGCCCCGGCGGCCCGTGCTCCTGTCTCCGCTCCCTCGCCCGCTCCTTGGTATTCCTCGCTCACCGGTCTCTGCGACCTTGGAAACCCCACCCCCACCCCGCCGTCCCAACGCGGGTCCCTTCTGGCAGCTTCTGGTTCCTGGTCCAGCCCAAACCAGCCCACCTCCCACTCCCCTAAATGTTGCTTCGGTGCCTCCTTTTCCAAACTACCAAATCCCACCCACGAGTTGCCGCTGTTAGTCTCCGGATTGAGGCTCCCGGGGGCTCGTTCAGGCTCCCGGGGGTTCCTTGGGGGTCCCATCCATATTCCCCTTAGATTGGGAAGGGGCGTGAGTAGTGGAATGGTGGGTTGGTGATGGAAATTAGAACTAGTGGCCGGCTTGGTCTTTTTTTTGTTTTTTGTGTTTGTTTGTTTGTTTGTTTGTTTGTAGCCTTGGGGGATAGGGGTAGGCTGTGTATACCAGGGCTGAGGTCTTCAGATTCTTGGGCCTTTATCCCTAAGGGAAGAAGTAATTCAACACAGATGGGTTGAGCTTCCATTTTATGCTATCATTCATGCCTTGGAGACAGTAGGCTGGTGTGGGGAAAGATGTAGGTCAAAAGACAGGTTATCTGGCTCTTGTCAAAAGAAATCCACAATTTAGTGGAAACTAAATGACATCAAAACAGCGAAAGAGAATAAACATCAGGTCGGTGGGAAAAGCTAATTAATTGCAGCTAACGTTTATTGAGTTCTTTCTTAACGCCCAGGTGTTATCCTAAGGTCTTTAAACGTATCAATTTGTTTAATATTCACAACAATAGTCCCTCACAACAGAGGATGCTATTACTATCTTCATTTTTAAGATGAGTAAATTGGGGCATTTACACACCTAGTGAGAGATGGAGCTGAGATTCAAACCCAGGGAATATCCTTTTTATCACAATTCTGTAAAGCCTCCATCAAGCAACATGCAATATTTTGTATTTTCTGACTAGGGGAAGCAAAATCTTTTTTTTTAATAATTTTTTAATTTAATGTTTGTTTGTTTGTTTGTTTGTTTGTTTGTTTGTTTGTTTTAGAGAGAGAGACAGACAGAGCGCGAGCAGGAGAGGGGCAGAGAGAGAGGGAGACACAGAATCTGAAGCAGGCTCCGGGCTCCGAGCTGTCAGCACAGAGCCCGAAGCGGGGCTGAAACCCACGGACGGTGAAAATCATGACCTGAGCCAAAGTCGGAGGCTCAACCTCAGGAGCCCCACAAAATCTTTTTATAAATCACGATATAACTGAATTCTCTGTATGGGGGAGGGGAAAAAACGCCGTAAACCTGCAGTGGCTACAATGTTCTGCCTTTGGTTGGAGCACTTGGCATTTGACTGTGACCAGGGGCTTCTCACTGCAATATTCTCTGCTAAGGTTATTCATCCACCTCAACACCAAACCCATCAATTGGTTTTCCAAACTAATTGGATTCTTTAAAAGCAGGAGTAAAGGGACGCCTGGATGGCTCATTCAGTTGATCATCTGACTCTTGCTTTTGGCTCCGGTCATGAACCCGGGGTCATGGTCCCAGGGTTGTGGGATAGAGCCCTGCATCAGGCTCCAACTGAACATGGAGTCTGCTTAAGATTCTCTCTATCTCGGGGCGCCTGGGTGGCGCAGTCGGTTAAGCGTCCGACTTCAGCCAGGTCACGATCTCGCACTCCGTGAGTTCGAGCCCCGCGTCAGGCTCTGGGCTGATGGCTCAGAGCCTGGAGCCTGTTTCCTATTCTGTGTCTCCCTCTCTCTCTGCCGCTCCCCCGTTCATGCTCTGTCTCTCTCTGTCCCAAAAATAAATAAACGTTGAAAAAAAAATTAAAAAAAAAAAGATTCTATCTCAAAAAGAAATAAATTGAAGAAAAAAAAAAAACAAACAGAAAAGCAAGAGGAAAGAATGTGGCCTGTCCATGCGATCCATAGTGTTGAATAAAGAAAAAGATGTGATGTTCACATAGATGTTCACAGTTGTTTGACTATAGGGGCCATGAGATATCCCATTGGTCCAGTGTAGTTCCCATAATTCTCTGGAGAGAATGTACAATGGATAAGGTCACTGGCCATCCAAGGATAGTGCCCTCGGGGGTTCATTTCTTTTCTACTCTGTGTTTATTTGTGCTAGAATCTTAGGTGTATCTAATGGGCATCTTCAACTTAATTGGTTAAAAACCAAACTATTTTCTCTCTCAAACCCCGCTCCTTTAGTCTTCCATATCTCAATAAATGCCATTTTAATTCCCATCTTCCTGGTGCTCAGGTCAAAAACTTACAAATCATTCATGACAACTCTTTCTCTCACACCCAATCCGACCCATCAGCCAATCCTGGGTGTTCTTTATTTTAATAACTTTACTGGAATGTAATTGGCATATGATAAACTGCCCACATTTAAAGTGGACAGTTTGATAAGTTGTGACATATGTATATTCCCATGAGACCATCATTATAATCAAGATAAATCATGTATCCATCACTGATAAGAGTCCTCATGCTTCTTTGTTATCTTCCCTCCCCTTTTCTGCCAATCTCCAAACAACCTTCTGTTGCTATAGATTGATTTGTAATTGCTGGATGTGATATAAATGGAATCATACAGTATATATTCATTTTTTGTTTCTTTATTCACTCAGCGAAAGCATTGGAAATACATCTAGAATCTGACCACTTCTCACCATCTCCTGTGTTAACACTGTAGGCCAAGCCACCATCATCTCTCACCTGAAAGGTTACAATAGCCTTCTCACTGCTCTGCCTTTGCCTCCCTAAGGTCTACCCTGTCAACGGCAACCACAGTGATCATTTCACAATGTAAATTTGGTCATCTCTCTCCTCTGCTCGAAACCTTACTACAGCTTTCCATTTCCAACTAAAATGCAATGACTTTATGATGGACTGTACTGTATTATTTGATCTGACCTAGCTCATCCCTTTTACCCCCACTTCCTAACACTCTTCTTTCTGTGTTAGTTCCACTCAAACTCGCCACGTCCGCTCTTGCATCAAAACATTTGTACTTGCAATTTTGCATCAACCTAGAACAGTTTCCCCAAACAGTCCACCTAACTAGTTCCCTCACTTCATCCAGTGTCCGTAATGACACTATTTCTTGTTAGAGAAGCCATTCTTGATCACTCTATATAAAATAGAGCTCCTTTCATGATTATCTAGCTCATCATCCTGGTTTGCTTTTCGTTAGAGCACTGCTACCAGCCTTACATTTGTTTATCTGACTGCCTCCAACCCCAGATAGAAGTTCTTTGGGAGCAAGAAAATTTGTTTTGTTCACTGCTATAACATAAATGTCTAGAAAAATGTCTGGAATGTATGAGGTACTCAACAAATGATTCATTAGATGAACCCATGATAACTCACATATGATAAATATATTACACCACTAACCTACATGGAGCCTCCATATGTAAATAGTACCAAGAGAAAATATGCTATAAGAACAAGGTATTTTGTGTCTTCCCCTCAGCAGGATCTTCAACACATGGAACAGAACCTGGAATACATTTATTGTTGATTAAGGGCATATTTGTTGTGGAGAGAGTGAATGAAATCACTGTGTATTTTTTTCCTATGTATTACCAGAATAGATAAGGCAGATAAAAGTAATTCTAATTTTTTAAATTTCTATTTAGAGTAGAATTAATGACAATTCATTGGTGGAAAGGGCAAAATTCCAAAATGATCTAATTCCATATTACTTTGCTAATATTTACTTTGACAAATATCAGATATGCTTTTACATGAAGGATGAGAGCTCTCAGTTGGTGAAGAACTGCCTGCTAAGTCTGTTGATTTTCCAGGTTTTCACTTATCTGTATTCTTAGTTATTATATTATTGCCTTAAGAAGATATTAACAAGTTAGATGGAGAGAAAATTTCTCATCTGACCACAATGAGGGTGATGGTGGTAGTCCATATATAGTATATATATATATATACTTCCATATATAGTATATATATATGTGTGTGTATATATATATATACTATAATCCACTGTATATTTATCCTGTAATTATATATATATACTTATATATTTATATAAGTATATATATACTTATATATATAAATATAAATATATTATATAAATATATAAGTATATATAATTATAGTGGATAAATCAGCATTCATTTTTTTAAGTTTATTTATTTATTTTAGAGAGAGAGAGAGAAAGAAGGTGTGTACACGTGGGGGAGGGGCAGAGAGAGAGAGGGAGAGCGAGAGAATCCCAACCAGACTCTGAGCTGTCAGCATGGAGCCTGATGTGGGGCTCGATCCCGTGAACCATGAGATCATGACCTGAGCCAAAATCAAGAGGCAGACACTCAACCAACTGAGCCACCAGGAGCCCAAGCATTCATTTTTAAAAAAATTTTTTTATGTTTATTTATTTTTGAGAGAGAGAGACAGAGCGTGAGCAGGGGAGGGGCAGAGACAGAGGGAGACACAGAGTCTGAAGCAGGCTCCAGGCTCTGAACTGTCAGCACAGAGCCCAAAGCAGGTCTCAAACCCATGGATGGTGAGATCATGACCTGAGCCAAAGTTGGATGCTTAACTGACCAAGCCACCCAGGTGCTCCTGCAGGCATTCATTTTTAATAGCATTTGGTTATGTGGTCCTGATGCTTAACATAAATTCTAATCCTAAGTGTATTATTAACACCTCAAATGGAATTTTCAGGTAAAATTGAGTAAAGGTTGAGTAAAGGTTGAGGTAAAGGTTGAGTAAGAGTTAAAAAAATGTTGGGGGGGCATAAAAAATAAGACATGGAGGGCTCCTGATCTTAAAGATTTTGCAGTCTGCTTAAGAAGACAAGAGAAATACATCTGAAACAAATAGAAGGCAGAATAATAACATATATAATTGTAGACTTCCCATGGTGCCTGCCCAGGAACTTCTAGTAGGACTAATACTAAAGTTTCCAGAAAGAACCCAGTTTATTGCCAATGATGAAACCACTCAGAGTTCAGAGAATGGTGTAAAATATTTATTGACATATTTATATGTCTTCCAGGCAAGATGGAATAACAGGGGTCAGATTTACCCCCCCCCACCATGTTAAATATCTGAAAAAAATAGGCAAAATATATGAAACAATTTTCAGACATTGGACAGTAACCAGTAGAGGACAATGATCCCTAAGATAAGTGGAACAAATGAGGTGACTGCTATGATTGCTTCAGCTTACTCTCTGGGTGAAGTTTCCTGGCCATAACCAGAGAAAGGACACTCAAACCAGTGATCTACTTGAGTTGAAGAGATAGATTTGAAAGTTTGGGGAGGTCAAGGCAGCTGGAATTTGCAGGGAAGAGAATAGGAGAGAAGAGAGCTGCATGGAGAAGAGAGAACTGCACAAACAGAGCTCCAGAGATCTGCAGAGGGTGCTTTCAAGTCTTCAGCTGAGTAATGATAAGCACCTGTGTGTAAAAAAACTACCTGAGACCAGGGAAAGAACCACCAGAGAGGACAGGAAGAATAACTGTTGTAGAGAATAGTTTGTGCTCCCATCAGTCAGAGTGGAAAACCTGTAATAAGCAGGGCATCAGGTAGACTGCTCAGAAAAGGGGAAAGTGTCAGCCTATGACTGAAAGCTCCTCTACCAAAGCTTTAAGACAAACCTTGAAAATGTCAAAATGGTTCCAAGTAAATTGACTGCATTCCAGAACAAAGCTAAAGAATATTTAAAAGAATACAAAATATCCAGTACCCAACAAGGTAAATTCACAATGTCTGGAATCCAATAAAAAATTATGAGGCATACAAAGAAGCAGGACAATACAATGCATAATAAAATGAAAATCAATCAATAGAAATTTTCACAAGTGACACAATTATTACACAATATAACACAGTTATATTATGTATATTGGATATACATATTATGCTATAGAAAAGCATAAGCATGCAAAGTATAAACATAGAGGATGTAAAAATGATCCAAATTAAACTTAGGTAAAAAAACAATGGCTGTGATGAAAAATATTAATAGGAGGGATCAATAACAGATTAGATACTGCAGAAGAAAACATTACTGAACTTGAAGACAAGGCAATATAAACTCTCCAAAAAGAAAGAGAAAAGAGATGGAAAGAAATGAACAGAGCATCAGTACACACACTTCAGTCCAATATATGTATAATTGTGGTCTCTGAAGGAGATGGGAGGCAGAAAATATGTTTGAAGAATAATAAAAGCATTCCAAATTTGCTGAAAACTCACAGATCTAAAAAACTCAACAAACCCCAAGCACAAGAAACATGAAGAAAACACCAAAGCATATTAAATTGCTTAAAACCAGGGGTAATTAAAAAACAAAACTGAAAATCACTTAGAGAAAACAGACACACTATGTACAGAGGAGCAAAAATAAAATGATGGAAGACTTCTCATTGGAAAAATAGAAGCCAAACAGTTTTAAAGTGGGGGTGAGGTTGGGGGTGGGGAATGACACTCTGGAGTTGTATACTAAGTAAAAATATTTTTCAAAGATTAGGTGAAGTCTTTTCAACACATGGTGCTGGGACAACTAGATATTCGTATGTGAAAGAATGAAATTGAACCATACCTTATACCACGTACAGAAATTAACTTAAAAATGGATCATAGACCTGAATGTAAGAGCTAAAACTATAAAAATCTTAGAAGAAAACATAGGGGAAAAATCTTGGCGTATGCAATTATTTCTTAGATATGACACTGAAAGCACAGCAACCAAAGAAAAAATAAATTGGATAAATTGGATTTTTTCAAACTCAAAACTTCTGTGCTTCAAAGGGTATCATCAAAAGAGTGAAAAGATAAACACACAGAAAGGAGGAAAGTATTTGCCATTCATATACATGATAAGATATTTGTATCTAGGGGGCACCTGGGTGGCTCAGTCAGTTAAGCATCCAACTTCGACTCAAGTCATGATCTCATGGTCCGTGAGTTTGAGCCCCATGTCGGGCTCTGTGCTGACAGCTCAGAGCCTGGAGCCTGCTTCGGATTCTGTGTCTCCCTCTCTCTCTGACCCTCTCCCATTCATGCTCTGTCTCTGTCTGTCTCAAAAATAAATAAATGTTAAAAAAATTTTTTTAAAGATATTTGTATCTAGAAAATGTGAAGAACTCTTTCTTAAAAAACAACTTCTATTTATTTTATGTGTTTTTTAATGTTTTATTTATTTTTGAGAGAGAGATAAAGAGAGCGAGAGAGCATGAGCAGGAGAGGGGCAGAGAGAGAGAGGGGGAGGGCAGAAGATCTGAAATGGGCTCTATGCTGACAGCAACAAGCCTGGTGTGGGGCTCGAACTTATGAACCATGAGATCATGACCTGAGCTGAAGTTGGACACTCAATGTACTGAGCCACCCAGGTGCCCCAGAATATATAAAGAACTCTTAAAATTCAGTAATAAAAAGACAAATAACCTAATTTAAAAAAACCCACAGAAAAGAATTCAAATAGACATTTCTCCGGAGAAAATATACAATGACCAGGAGTGTAAAAAGGTGCAAACACTTTGGAAAACAACCTAGCAATTCCTCAAGAGGTTAAACATAGAGTTAACATATAACTAATTAATTCCACTCCTAGGTAAGGAACTGATAGCAATAAAGAATATATCCACAGAAAACTTTATATACAAATATTCATAGCATCATTACTTATAATAGCCAAAACTGGAAACAACCCAAATGTCCATCAAGTTAATAAATAAAAAAATGAGTAAAAGGTGGTCTATCAAGACAACAGCAATAAAAAAGGAATGAAATATTGATATATACTACAACAGAAATGTCCCTTGAAAATGTTGTGCTAAGTGAAAAAGCCACCCACAAAGACCATATATTATATAGCTCCATTTATATGAAATGTCCAAAATATTTGAATCTATAGAGACAGAAAGTAGATTATTGATTTTCTAGGGATTGAAGAGATAGGTGTATTGGGAGAAAACAGATAAAGAGTACAGGATTTCTCTCTGGGGGTGTGACCAAAATGTTCTAAAATTGATTGTGTGATGCACAACTCTGTGAATGTACTAAAATCCATTGAATTGTACACTTTAAATAGATGAATTGTTTAGTTACGTGAATTATATATCAATAACACTATTACAAAAAAAAAGATTTCCCATCACATAAAAGCAAATTTCTAAATATAAAAAACAAAACAAAACGATGATAGAATATATTTTAAGATACACAAAAGCTAAAAGAATTCATTACTACCATACCTATACTGCAAGAAATGTTGATGCTCTTTAGGCAGACAGAAATGACCAGATGAAAATCTGAGTCTAACAAAAGAACAATACAAGAAATCTATGTGTGGGTAAATACGAAATATGTTTCTATTTAATGCACATAAAATATAAAATATTTTTTCTTATTTAAAAAAATCTCTTAAAAATAATTATTTAAAGCAAAAATAATAACATCTTGTGAGGTTCACAACATATGTACAGGTAAAATGTATGGCCACAATTAGATAAAGGCAGAAGAGGATAAATGGAACTATACTGCTGTAAAGACCTACAGCTATAAGGGAAGTGATAAAATATCACATGAAGGTATACTATAATAAGCTAAAGGTGTGTACAAGCTAAAGGCCCTATAGCAATACAAACAACAACAAAATCACAGAGAGGTAGAGCTAGTAAATCAACAGAGGAGGAAATAACACATGTTTAATCCAAAGGGAGAGAGAAAAAGAGGAAAGGGGGAACATAGAACAGAGTATACAAACAGGAAGAAAAATACTAAGACCACAGATTTAAACATAATCATATCATTAATTGCATTAAATGTAAATGATCTAAAAACTCCTTTAAAAGGCATAGATTTTCAGATTCAATTTATAAAAAGCAAAACTCACCTATATGCTTCCTACAAGAAAACACACTTTAGGGAGGCTGAGTAGTTCATTTGGTTGAGTATCTGCCCTTTTCTTTTTAATGTTTATTTTTGAGACAGAGAGACAGACAGAGACAGAGCACGAGTGGGAGAGGGGCAGAAAGAGAGAGAGACAGAATCTTAAGCAGGCTCCAGGCACCGAGATGCCAGCACTGAGCCCAATGGCCCAATGTGGGGCTTGAACTCACAAACTGCAAGATCATGACCTAGCTGAAGTCAGATGCTTAACCGACTGAGTCATGCAGTCGCCCAAGCATCTGCCTTTTGATTTTGGCTCAGGTCATGATACCAGGGTCATGGGATCAAGCCCCATGTTGGACTCTGCACTGAACATGGAACCTGCTTAAGATTCTGTTTCTCTCAAGACATCCAGATGGCCAACCAACACATGAAAAAATGCTCAACATCAATCTTCATCAGGGAAATACAAATCAAAACCAAAATGAGATACCACCTCACACCTGTCAGAACGGCTAACATTAGCAACTCAGGCAACAACAGATGTTGGCGAGGATGTGGAGAAAGAGGATCTCTTTTGCATTGATGGTGGGAATGCAAACTGGTGCAGCCACTCTGGAAAACAATATGGAGACTCCTCAAAAAATGAAAAATAGAACAACCCTATGACCCAGCAATTGCACTAGTAGGTATTTATCCAAGGGATACAGGTATACTGTTTTGAAGGGGCACATGCACCCCAATGTTTATAGCAGCACTATCAACAACAGCCAAAGTATGGAAAGAGCCCAATGGATTAATGGATAAAGAAGATGTGGTGTGTGTGTGTGTGTGTGTGTGTGTGTGTGTGTGTATAATGGAGTATAATTCAGCAATCAAAAAGAATGAAATCTTGCCATTGCAAGATTGGATGGAACTAGAGGATATTATGCTAAGTGAAATTAGTCAGAGAAAGACAAATATCATATGACTTCACTCATTTGAGGACTTTAAGAGACAAAACAGATGAACATAAAGGGAAGGGAAGCAAAAATAATATAAAAGCAGGGAGGGGGACAAAAACATAAGAGACTCTTAAATATGGAGAACAAACAGAGGGTTACTGGAGGGGTTGTGGGAGGGGGGATGGGCTAAATGGGTAAGGGGCACTAAGGAATCTACTCCTGAAATCATTGTTGCACTATATGCTAACTTGGATGTAAATTTAAAAAATTAAATAAAAGTTTTAAAAAAAGATTCTCTCTCTCTCTCTGCCCCTCTCCCCTGTGCTTGCTCGCTAAAATAAAATTTAAAAAAGGAAAACACCCTTTAAATAAAAAAGATAAACCAAGCTAACACAAAACAAAGCTGGAATAGCCATATTAATATCACACAAAGTATGGGGCGCCTGGGTGGCTCAGGTGGTCAAGCGTCTGACTCTTGATTTCGGCTCAGGTCATGATCTCACAGTTCATGGGATCAAGCCCCAAGCTGGGCTCTGTGCTTGACAGAACAGAACCTGCTTGGGATTCTCTCTCTCCCTATCTCTGCCTCTCCCTTGCTCTCTCTCTCACAAATAAAGAAGTAAACATTTAAAAATATATCAAAATAAATTAATGTTTTAATTTTTTATTTTTTCAAATTTACTCATTTTTAATTTTTTTAAACATTTATTTTCAAGAGACAGAGACAGAGTGCGAGTGGGGGAGGGTCTGAGAGAGAGGGAGACACAGAATCCGAAGCAGGCTCCAGGCTCTGAGCTGTCAGCACAGAGCCCGATGTGGGGCTCGAACTTACAAACCATGAGATCATGACCTGAGCTGAAGTTGGATGCTTAACTGAGCCACCCAGGCGCCCCTTTATTTATTTATTTTGAGAGAGAGCATGCATGCATGTGCATGTGAGTGAGCAGGGGAGGGGTGGAGAGAGAGACTTCCAAGTGGGCTCTGCACTGTCAGCACCCAGGCTGATGCGGGGCTCAAACCCACAAACCACCAGATCATTACCTGAGACAAAATCGGAAGTCAGACACTTAAACTGACTAAGCCACCCAGTTAATTTTAATTCCAGTTGGCTAATATGCATTGTTATATTAGTTTCAGGTGTATAATAAAGTAATTCAACAATTCCATACATCAGCCTGTGCTCATCACAAGTGCACTCCTTGATCCCTATCATCTATTTAGCAACCCCCCACCCCAACCATCAGTTTGTTCTCTATAATTGAATCTGTTTCTTGATCTGTCTCTCTTTCTCTCTTTTTCTCCTTTGGTCATTTGTTTTGTTTCCAGAGAAAGATTTCACAACAAAGACTATTACCAAGGGTAAAGGAAAATGTTTCATAAATTTACAGAAATCAATTCATCAGGAGAATATAACAATTTTAAATATTTATACACCTAATAAGAACGCTTCAAAATACATGAAGCAAAAACAAATCCGATGGGAATATGGCACAAATTCACAACTATACTTGGAGACTTCAATATCACTTTCTCAATAATTGATAGAACAAGTAAGGAGAAAGTCAATAAGGTTATAGAGGACTTAAACACAGTTAATTTGACTTAACTGATGTCTCTAGAACACTCCACCTGACAACAGTAGAATATGAATTCTTTTCAACTGTTTGTGGAACATTTACCATGATCATGGGCCATAAAACAATACATTAAAAATTTTCAAAACAGGTAAAGTATGTTTTCTGACCACATGAAATTAAATTAGGAATCAATAACAAAAAAAATCTGGAGCATCTCCAAATCTTGAAAATTAAGTAACAAACTTTTAAATAACCCATGAGTCAAAGAATAAATCAAAAGGGAAATCTGAAAGTATTTCACAGTGAATGAAAGTGAAAACCCAACATATCAAAATTTGTGCGATACCATGAAAGTACTTAGAGGGAAACTTACAGCTTAAATGTCTATATTAGAAAACCAGAAAAGTTTCCAATCAACAACTTCAGTTTCCACCTTAAGAAACTAGAAAAATAAGAACAAATTAAAACCCAAGCAGAAGGAAAGAAATAATAAAGATAAGATCAGGAATCAACAAAATAGAAAACAAAAAGAAAACAGAAAACCAATGAGACCAAAAGGTCATTTCTGAATCTCAGTAAAACTTATAAACCTCAGGGCAGCTAGGTGGCTCAGTTGGTTAATCTTCCAACTCCTGATTTCAGCTTAGGTCATGATCTCACAGTTCGAGAGATCAAGCCTTGCTTGTGATTTTCTCTCTCCCTCTCTGCCCCTCCCCCACTCGCGTGTGTGTGTGTGTGTGTGTGTGTGTGTGTGTGTGTGTGTGCGCGCGCGCGCGCCCGCGCGCGCGCGCGTGTGTGTGTGTGCGCATGCGCTCTCTCAAAATAAATTAAAAAAAAAAACTTATACATCTCTAGTCAGACTAAGTAGGAAGAAAAAAAAAAAGACTACACTTAATACCAGAAATGAAACAGAGAGGGCATCGCTATAGATCCTACAGACTTTAAAAGAATATGAAGAGAATATCATGAACAACTTTATGCCAATAAATGATACAACTAGGATGAAATGGACAAAGTCCACTAACCTCCACCCTTACCACATAACATATACAAAAGATGACTGGTAATACTTCATAGACATAAATGTAAGAACTAAAGCTATAAAACTTCTAGAAGAAAACAAGAGAAAATATTTGTGACCTTGGGTTTGGCAAGCCTTTAAAATACACACAAAAATAGGGGTGCCTGGGTGGCTCAGTCAGCTAAGCGTCCAAGTTTGGCTCAGGTCATGACCTCATGGTTCGTGAGGAGCCCTGCGTTAGGCTCTGTGCTGACAGCCTGGAGCCTGCTTTGGATTTTGTGTCTCCCTCTCTTTCTATCCTTCTCCTGCTCCTGCTCTGTCTCTCTCTCTCTCTCAAAAATAAACATTAGAGAAAATGTTTTAATAAATAAATAAATAAATAAATAAATAAAACACAAAAAACTCAATGAAATAAATCAATAAATTGGACTTCATAAAAAAAAACCTTTTGCTCTCATTTCTATATTCACTGTTATGAAAATGGAAAAGTAAGCCACAGACTAGGAGAAAATTTTGCAAAACATATATCCAAAAGAATTAAACCTAGAATATATATAAATAACTCTCACAACTTACAAATAAGAAGACAATCCAATTTCAAAAAAGTGGGCCAGAGATTTAAATAGAGAATTCACCTTAGAAGAAACACACATGGATAACAGGTATATGAAAAGATATTCAACATCATTAGTAATTAGGAAAATGCAAATCAAAGCCACAATGAATATTAGTGCATATCCTCTAAAATTATTAAAGTTAGAAAGACTACTTATACAAGTGTTGACAAGGATGAGGACAATTGGATTTCTCATGACACTGCTGGTTATAATTGGCAGTTTGGCAGTTTCTTTTAAAATTAAACCACATCCACCATAATGAACCCAGTCTTTCCACTCCTAGGTATTTATTCAAGAAGAATAAAAGAATGACCTAAGAGTTGTTCACAAATGTTCATAGTAGCTTCATTTGTAATAGTAAAAACAAACAAACAAACAAACCCCAAAAACAAAAAGCGCCAAACAACAACCCAGGTGTTCATCAACAGATAAACAGATATTAAATTTTGGAATATTGCTTATCAGTAATAAGGAGCTGTTGATACTGGCAACAGTAAGGCAATTCTGAGTGAAATAAACCAGACCAAAAAATATATACTTATAATTCTATTTATATAAAATTCTAGAAAATTCAAACTAATCTATAATGACAGTTGTTGCTTGGTAACAGGACAGGGAGGCAAGGAACACAAAGAAACCTGGGGGTGTGTGATGGTCTTAGGTGTGTATGCCTATGTCAGATCTTAGAAAATTGTATAATTTATTTTTTTTTTTAATTTTTTTCAACGTTTATTTATTTTTGGGACAGAGAGAGACAGAGCATGAACGGGGGAGGGGCAGAGAGAGAGGGAGACACAGAATCGGAAACAGGCTCCAGGCTTTGAGCCATCAGCCCAGAGCCTGATGCGGTGCTTGAACTCACGGACCGTGAGATTGTGACCTGGCTGAAGTCGGACGCTTAACCGACTGCGCCACCCAGGCGCCCCCTATAATTTAAATACTTAAATAGTATTCATTCATTCATTCATTCATTCATTTATTTATTTATTTTTAAATAGCATTTATAGCTCAGAGAGCCTGGGTGGCTTAGTCAGTTGAGTGTCTGACTCTTGATTTCAGTTCAGGTCACCATGCCAGGGTCGTGGGATTGAGACCTGTGTTGGGCTCTGTGCTGAATGTGGAGCCTGCTTAAGATTCTCTCTCTCTCCTTCTGCTCACGCTCTCTCTAAAATTAAAAAAAAAAAAATAACATTTATATCTCAACAGAGTTATCAAAAAATTATACCGAGAAAAATAATTTGTAATAATTCACCGAGAGAGATAAAATACTGTTATCCTTAAAGGTAACTGAAGATCTATAAACCAGGTAAATCCTAGTAAAGGTCTTAGTTAAACATGAAAACCCTGCAATTATTTATAAAACAGCAAGTCAGAAAAGCAACAAATACATTTTTGTTTTACTCAGTCAGATCAGCCTGCACAGTATCATTTCTTGCTAGGCATCCTGAGATCTTCTCTCTTCCCAGAGTTCTGACTTCTTTTGTGTCCAGTGTCATCCTTTGTAGCCAGTGTCTAGGAGATGGGTCCACCTGTTATGGCTGTGCCGAAGGAGGCCCAACCTTGGCTCTAATTCTCAAGGGTGGGGGAGGACTCTGGATCCTATTATATTCTTCAGAGTGGAAACTCCTAAAAGATAAACAAATCTCTCTTGTTAATAATAATCATCTCTCTTTGTAACAAGTTGGGGGGGGGGATGGGAGGCAGACACAACCCTGCCACACAGTAAGTGCTAACATGAAAACACAGTTTCACATTCAAAACAGGTACAAATTCTAAGCACTAAAGAGTTCAATGAAGGAGGAGAATAAATGATAGTGGTGGAACTTGACTTAGGTCTTGGTGAATAGGTGGGATTTAGATTTTAAAAAGAAAGGAAAAGGCAAGTGAAGAAAGCAACATAAGAGAAAAGAGGCAGAATGTTTAAAGGACAGTAAGGGGATCTAATGTTACCAGAGTGAAATGATCCTAGTGAAGAGTAGTGGGAGATAAATTTGGTGGCCAGAGTAGGTCAGATTACACAAGTCCTTGAAAATCAAGCACAAAACTTAGACTTAATAGAGTAAAAAGCAGAAAGCTATCAGACTTTAAGTGATCATATGACTGAAGTGGAATTAAAGCAAATTCCACTTTGGAGTGGAGTTCTGTGCTGGGCATGGCCAATAGGGTTAAATTCTTCGCCACAATCAAAAGCCATGTCAGAGTCATGTCAAAGGGTATGTTGTACTGAGAGTGAGTCATATACAAGGCAAGAATACCTATCAGCATGTGCTATTTGTCTAGTCCTGACAAATATTATCCCAATTTCTATTGCACAAAGAGAGAAACTCAAACATCTGAAATTGCCACTAATATACAGACATATAAGTTCCTGTGTCCGGTTCCACCTAATTTACCTTGGCACTATTTTCACAGAAGTCAAATATTTGATGCTTTGAAACAAATGCAGAACAGATTCCAGGGTGGGGCCTATACAACCCAATATCCACAGTGTAGACTGTTTGGCTTCCTCCATTTACAGTTTTCAGATATGAATTACTTCCTTACTGAAGACAACAGCAGAGGCGAATAATGTAATCAGAAGTACTAAACTAGGTATGAGAAGTCCAATCGCATGACTCTAGGCAAGCCATCAATTTTTCTGAGTCTTAGATTCTTCATCAATAAAATTGGGGCTACTGTTAAAACCAAGTGTTTCTTTAAGAAGCAAATGAGATAATATATTAACAGGCTGATTATGTTGTTTAAGTAATTAAACAGCAATATATCTGGCTCTTAGCCAACAGGGATGGTTAATCAGGGATGGTTAAGATTCTCAGTAAATCAGTGACTGTCACAAAGGAGACCTTTTTTGATACTACCTTCCCTAGAAACTTCCCTTATTAAAAATCAGGAGGGCAGGTAACATCCCCCACAAGGTGTGCTTGGCAGTTCAAAAGCGCCTCCTGGAGGAGACTTTAAAAACTGAGAGGGAGAAAATCTATTCTTCAGGGTAACATGCAGTCACAGCAGACCTGTTACAGATAACACCTCAGGACAAAGCAAATCTCCTGAATCTTCAGCATTTTAATGAATACATGCAGTACAAAGTTAGGAACAGGAACACGAATACCATTATGAAGACTATTCAAGTGTGAACACCGAACAATTGCATACAGAAAGTGTAGGAGTTCCCTGCAGGTATGAAAGCTCATTCCATTTAAATCTACATGGAATATGAAATGGAATGGAATATATAAGAGGAGGAAAGGATGATATTAAACCAGAATGATTAAGTAGAAAATCTAAACATAATCTGATAGTTCCCTTGTTTCTTGTGAATTCTCTAGAATATGTTGTCTAATAGCAATATGATGCCAGCTACAGATATAATTTAAAATTTGTACAAGTCACATTAGAAAGGCAAAGCAAAACAGATGAAATACGTTTTAATAATACATTTTATTTAAACCAGTATACCCAAAATATTATCGTTTTAATGTGTAATCAATATAAAAATTATTAATGAGATATTTTACATTTATTTATTTGTTTATTTTGAGAGAGAGTGTGTGTATGTGTGTGCAAGGAGCAGAGGGGCAAAGGAAGAGGGAGAGCGAGAATCCTAAGCAGGCTCCACATGCTAAGCGTGGAGCCTGACATGGGGCTTGATCTCATGATGGTGAGATCATGACCTGGGTAGAAATCAAGAGTTGGAAGTTTAACCAACTGAGCCACCCAGGTGCCCCAGACATTTTACATTTTTCACTTCATATGAAACCTTTGAAGTCTGGTGTATATTTTATACTTATGGCACATCTCAATTCAGAGTAGGTACATTTATTTATTTATTTATTTATTTATTTATTTATTTATTTATTTTTTCAACGTTTATTTATTTTTGGGAGAGAGACAGAGCATGAATGGGGGAGGGGCAGAGAGAGAGGGAGACACAGAATCGGAAACAGGCTCCAGGCTCTGAGCCATCAGCCCAGAGCCCGACGCGGGGCTCGAACTCACGGACCGCGAGATCGTGACCTGGCTGAAGTCGGACCCTTAACCGACTGCGCCACCCAGGCGCCCCCAGAGTAGGTACATTTAAAAAGAGCACAGCTCTAGAAAGCAGGGATTAAAAATTAACACCAGATCCATACCATATATTTATACATTATCTGCACACACTTAAAGAAAAGCAAACCTTAAAAATCTGTTACAGGATATAAAATATTTTTAGCTAAGCTCTTTTGGAATTTCTGCAGAAAGAGAAAGAACAGTGGTAGTTATTTCAAACCCCCCAATAATTTTGTTTGTTTGCAATTAGAGGTTGAGATTTTTGTTGGAATATCTAAAAATTTCATTGCCTCTTCGGAGGAATCTGAAATCTTTAGTAAAAAGCATGAGCTATGGCCATCATTAAGTTCCTACACTAGTCATGCTTTTATTATTTATTTCTTATAATTATTTAAAACAAGTTAATCATTGTTGGCCAACATAAAGAAACCAAGAATGGCATTTTTAGGGGTAATAACACAATGATACTGCACAAGAGCCCTTATCACTTTAGGCTAAATTGTAGAAAAACACAATTGCAGGTAAGGGAACACAGCATGATACTTGTCTAGGCAAATGTTTCTTGCTAGAGGTGTATTGGCATTTTGGGTGGGACAGTCCATCCAGTTGCAGGGTATACAACAACTCTGGCCCTGGCCATGAAATGTTAGTATCATCTTCATCACGGCAACGGAATAAAATTGCCCCCATGCATTCCCAAATTCCCCTTTGTAAGAATGGTACCACCCTCCTACTTGGGATACACTGCTTGAGACTTTTGTTAAAATCTGATGGGTAAAAAGCACCCATGTTTGGAGCACCTAGCTGGCTCGGTAGGTGAAACATACAACTCTTGACCTTGAGGTTGTGAGTTTGAGCCCCATGTTGGGTATAGAAATTACTTAAAAATACAATCTTTAAAAAATACGCTCATATTTGTAAATATTCTATATCCCGTGTTTTGTGGTTTCTCTTATCAGCTAAAAGAAAAAGATTATAATATCAACCTAAAAAAAAAAAAGAGTCCCTGTACATTCCAATGATTTTGCTTTACAGGTTTTTTGGTTTGTTTTTGTCATTAAAGTTAAAACCACCTTACTAGATATCTCACACTTCTGAATTTGTATTTTTCTTCCTCCAAGAATGGTCATATATTGTTCTACTTCCACTTTCTCACATTTGTTCCCTCTTCCACACTGTCTTCTCTTAAATTTAGATCTGGATAAATTGTACTGTTAATAGTCACATTTTGAATTATTTGGAATGAATGTAGAGGGTTTTTTTTTCTTAATGAAAGAACACATTTCTTTATTAAAATGTAGGGGAATATAGGTAGAGATGCAGTATGTGGAATTATAAGGATAGTAATTATGATTAATACGTATCATTTTCATGATGGCTGATCTCATTTACCCTAATATAATTAGGTTTCTCCACAATGGAACATAAAATTACTTCTTAGCGTTAACATCTACTAACTGTTTGTTAGAGGATTCAAGTGAAGCAATATACAGTCAGTGACTATCATAAGGACTGAGACGTATGATGATATCAGTAATTATGTTTTAGTAGATCTCTGTTTGGATGCAACAATCATCACTAGGGTGGATATGTATTTTTAAAATTATATGTGTGGGACACCTGGGTGGCTCAGTTAGTTACACGCCTAACTCTTGATTTCAGCTCAGGTCATGATCTCACGCTTGGTGGAATTGAGCCCCATGTTGGGCTCTGTGCTGACAGTGTGGAGCCTGCTTGGGATTTTTCTCTCTGCCCCTTCCCTTCTCACACTCTGTCTCTTACTCTCAAAATAAATAATAAACTTAAAAAATTAAAATTGTATGTGTGTATATATATATACATCCCAACCAAACCTCTTTTGTGAGACTAAACATGAATTAGTACTCTGGTACAACTGTTGGCAAACTGTGGCCCACAGGCCAAATCCAGTCTGCCACCTGCTTTTGTGAATAAGGTTTTATTCAGAACACAGACATTCTCATTCATTTACATTTATCTGTGGCTGCTTTTGTGCTGCAACAGGAGAGTGGAATAGTGGTGACAGAAACTGTATCAACTGAAAAGTCTAAAATATTCATTATCTTTTTACAGAAAAAGTTGCTGACCGCTGCTGTAGATTATAAGTTAGAAGTCAAGAGAAAATATGCACAAATAATTTTTCTTTCTTATGGCTAGAATGGGTTTATGAAATAAGATCAAGGAACTGTGAGTTTCTGGGACCAATGTCTCCTCCTTGTAAAGTGTGCATTTAGGACTAGAAAGCTTCATGTGTCATGTCAGAGGTGGAGAATCCTGGTGAAGTTCATTGTGCCCAGATTTAAGAAATGTCTTTTCTAGGGGCGTGTGGGTGGCTCAGTCAGTTAAGCGGCCGACTTCAGCTCAGGTCATGATCTCGCGGTCCGTGAGTTCGAGCCCCGCATCGGGCTCTGTGCTGACAGCTCAGAGCCTGGAGCCTGTTTCAGATTCTGTGTCTCCCTCTCTCTGACCCTCCCCCGTTCATGCTCTGTCTCTCCCTGTCTCAAAAATAAATAAACGTTAAAAAAAAAAAAAAAGAAATGTCTTTTCTAGAGAATTTTGAGGTGGATCAAATTTTGGGACTACAGATATTGATACAGTTTTTCAACATTATTGAAAACTGTGAGTCCATGAGTTGAGTTGTTCATTAATATTGTGTAATAATTTCACAGCTATCATCTAACATATGAAAGTATCATAAAAGGCTGTCTATTGGATTGTAGAACATTTTATAAGTCTATCCATTAAGTTTTATTATTGTTGCTGATTATAGATGTTATACTCATAAAGCTATGAGTAAAAATTATGATTAGTTCAGTATGGTTACCTTGCAAATTTTGGCCAGTTCATTTTTCAGAGACCTATTTTGTTTTAATTTTTTTAGTGTTTATTATTTTTGAAAGAGAGAGAGAATGAGAATGAGTTGGGGAGGGGCAGAGAGAGAGGGAGACACAGAATCTGAAACAGGCTCCAGGCTCTGAGCTGTCAGCACAGAGCCCGATGTGGGGCTTGAACTCACGAACCATGAGATCATGACCTGAGCTGAAGTTGGACACTCAACTGACTGAGCCACCCAGGCGCCCCTTCAGAGACCTATTTTTAAATGTACTTTTTAAGTTGATTTTGGACTCCATGGACAATGAAATATTTGTTGAATCTGTGAGATATTCGAAAGTTTCTAAGCAGTTTGACGTGAGTGAATGTCTCTATCACTATGACGGACAAGGATAAAAGGAATATAGTACTTCTACTTTGAACTGTAATAGAGTAACAGGTACTGCACTTGTCTTTCTGCCACAAAAAAGCATAAAACTAGACAAACTACGTAAAACAATCTTCATCTTAGATTGTTCTAACAATCTTAGAACAATCTTCATGCACTGATAAACAAGCAGCATATGACTGTCATACTTGAGAACAAAGCACACAGGGTAAGCCCCATAATTAGGGAGGTGAAGTTCAAGTAAAGTAGTGGCTTTCCTGAGATGAGGAGAAAATTATCAGGGGTCAAAGTTATTAAAGTGGCTGGAATTTTGTGGGTTAGAATACCTGAGCTGCTGTAGTGTCGGTGTGTATGTGTGTGTGCATGTGTGCACATATGTGGGGGTGGAGGGACACAAATGTGCCAGGCAAGTTTGCCTGTTGCAAGAGGAAGGCTGAAGAGCGATCCTAAAAGTCACGTAGTGCTGAGACATTGGATTTGCAGCCCAGCCCAAGAGCAGCAACTTCTCTAATACTTTAGGCACATAATTGAGAATCCAGAATCAAGCCTTAAGAGAAAGAACCATGCCAAAAAAAAAAAAAAAAAAAAGAAGTAAGAAGGATATGCTAGGGCCAAGTATAAAACCAAAATAAACACATGATGAAAATAATAAGACCAAAGCTAACATAACCAAAAGGACCAATCAATGATTAATTTGCATGATACATAGATGTAATATTCTTTAAAGGAAGACAGGATTGGCCAGACTCCCTATAATGTATTATCTAACATACAATTATTATCAAACATACAAAGATTTAGGAAAATGTGAACCATAAGAGAAAAGTAGTCTATAAAAAATTTCTGTGAGATGACCTGGATTTGGGGATTAGGAAAAAAATTAAGTAACATTCATAAATATTTTCAAGGACTTAAATGAAGACATCATTGTAATGAATGAGGAGATAAGGGATGTCAGCATATAAGTGAAACTTTTTTTTTTTTAAGAAAAACTCCAAGAACTAAGAAGTACAGTAATTAAAATAGAATAATTCACTCAATGGGCTTATCAGCAGATTGAACACTGAAAAAACAACAAAGAGTTAATTTGAAAATAGATCAGTAGAAATATCTGCTTTAAAAATCAGAAAGAAAAAAATGAACAAAGATTCAGTAATGTATCAACATCAAAAGAACTTACATGCATACAACTGGAATCCCAGAAAGAGAGCAGAGAGAAAACTGCATGAAAAAAAATATTTGAGGCAATAATGGCTGAAAATAACCCAAATTTAGTGGGGAAAAAACCTTACACATATAGGAAATTCAGTGGATAACAAGTAGAGTATTTACAAAACAAAACAAAACCCATACTTAGACACATTATAGTCAAACCAAACGGGGAAGAAAAAGTCTTGAAGGCAGCCAGAGAAAAGTGATACATTACACATGAGTGAAAATGGTAAAAATGATAGCTGGTTCTCATCAGAAACAAGAGATCAAAAGATAGGGCACTTGGCTGCTCAGTTGGTAGAGCATGCAACTCTTGATCTTGGGGTTGTAATAAGTTCGAACCCCACATTGGGGGTAGAGTTTACTTTAAAATAAATAGAGGGGCACCTGGGTGACTCAGTTGATTAAGCATCCAACTCTTGATATCAGTTCAGGTCATGATCTCTCCGTTGTGAGATTGAGCCCCACATTAGGTGCTGAGCTGATCATGGAGCCTGCTTGGGATTTTCTTTCTCTCTTTCTCTCTGCCCCTTCCCCACGATTTCTCACTTGCTCTCTAAATAAATAAACTTAAAAAAGACAACAGAAGGGCTTAAAGAACGGGAAGACAAAAATTGCCAATTCAGAATTCCATATCCAGAAAAAGTATCCTTTAAAACAGAAGACACAATAGACATTTTCAGGTAAATGAAAACAGAAAATTCAACACCAATAGACCTATACCACAAACAATGTTAAAAAATTTCTTCAGGATTAAAGACAATGACTTACCTGATGAAAAT
Source organism: Prionailurus viverrinus (assembly GCF_022837055.1). NCBI lineage: Eukaryota > Metazoa > Chordata > Mammalia > Carnivora > Felidae > Prionailurus > Prionailurus viverrinus. The sequence goes on along the minus strand of NC_062577.1, from coordinate 56,944,055 downwards.
TGATATCTATAATGTTTTAATTTCCTTTACTGTGTAATGAATTTAGTGGTTTAAAATGATTGTCATTTATTATTTCTTCTTATTCTGTGCCTTAGCTAGATTTAACTGGGTGGTTCTTCAGATTTGGGTGTTATTGGCCTACTTCACCAATGTGGCTGCATTCAGCTGGGAAGTCAGCCAGGGTTAAAACTTCCAAAATAGCTTCATTCACATGTTTGGTGACTCAGATGTGGTAGCTGAAACGGCTGGGATAGGCCTCTCTCTTTCCAAATGGTTTTTTTTTTTTTTTTTTTTTTTATTATTCAATAATCTAGACCAAACCTATTTACATGCTGGCTGGATTTCTAGAAGATAAAAGTAGAAGATGCAAACCTTCTTAAGGTTTATATCTAGAACTGGCATGGCATCAGTCTTTGGCATATTTTGTTCATCAAAGCAAGTCAAAGACACACCCAGATTCAAGGGAAGGAGAAATAGACTCTACGTCTTTTTTTTTTTTTTTATGTTTATTTATTTTTGAGAGAGAGCATGAGCAGGGCAAGGGCAGAGAGAGAGGAAGACACAGAATCTGAAGCAGGCTCCAGGCTCTGAGATGTCAGCACAGAGCCTGATGCGAGGCTCCAACTCATGAACCATGAGATCATGACCTGAGCTGAAGTCAGATGGTTAACTAACTGAGCCACCCAGGCGCCTCTAGACTGTACATCTTATTGGGAGAAGCAACATGCATATGTGGGTGGTAATGGAAAGAATTTCTGGCAGCTATTTGAAGATTATTAGAAGGAATGAAAGCACTGAAAATAGTAAACAGATAAATATAAAAGACACCATACACATTTCTTAATTTTTTAAAGGACATATGACCATTTAAAGCAAAAACTATAATGAATGTAGATGTAACATACAACACAATGAAGCATAAAGGATTTGCAGGTGGTGGTGAAAGGCTCTTTTATTTTATGTGAAGTATCACAATTTTAACTCTAGGAATATTGATAACTTAAGAATGCATACCATAATTCCTAAAAACATTGCTAAAACAATAAAACAAAAAGATACAGTTGAAAGCCAACAGAGGAATTCAAGTGGAATACTAAAACATTTGATTAATCCAAAAACTGGCAGTAAGTGAAGAACAGAGGAACACAAAACTAATGGAACAAATTAGAAACAAATATCAAAATGACAGACTTAATTTCAATAAAATAATTATAATTAATATAAATGGATAAACACACCAATTAATAGGTAGAGGTAGAGGTTGTCAGATTGAATTAAAAATAGGAAGATCCAACTAATTATTGTCTACAAGGGAAGCACATTTAAAAAACCATGGTTAAAAGTAGAAAGATAGATATAGAACACAGACAGTAAGCTGAGAAAGCTTCAGTGACTATATTAATATAAGAGAAATTTCACTTTAAGAGGTGTTATCAGAGACAAAGAGGATTTTTCATAATGATAAAATGATTATTTCATCAGGAAGACACAAGAACCAACACAGTTAATATGCTCAAAATAACAAAACTTTGTAAAGGACAATGGAATACTACTTGGCAATGAGAAAGAATGAAATATGGCCTTTTGTTGCAACATGGATGGAACTGGAGAGTGTTATGCTAAGTGAAATAAGTCATACAGAGAAAGACAGATACCATATGTTTTCACTCTTATGTGGATCCTGAGAAACTTAACAGAAGACCATGGGGGAGGAGAAGGAAAAAAAAAAAGTTAGAGAGGGAGGGAGCCAAACCATAAGAGACTCTTAAAAACTGAGAATAAACTGAGGGTTGATGGGCGGTGGGAGGAAGGAGAGGGTGGGTGATGGGTATTGAGGAGGGCACCTGTTGGGATGAGCACTGGGTATTGTATGGAAACCAATTTGACAATAAATTTCATATAAAAAAATAAAAATAAAAATATGTAAAGGAAAAACTGACCATACTAAAGGACAAAAGAAATACACAAATCCATTGTAAGAAATTTTAACTCTCCTATCTTGGTAATTAAATAGTGAAACTATATGAAAAGTCAATAATGATATAGAAGATCTGAACAAAACTATCAACTGCCTTAACCCCATTGACATTGATAGAATTCAGTGCTCCACAACTGTAGAACACATTCTTTTTCACTGCCCATGGAACATTTACCAAGATAGACCACATTTGGGGGGTACAAAATAAGTCTCAGCAATTTTTATAATATTGATATCTGACAAAGTTTGTTTTCTGATCACAGCATAAATAATTTGGTAATCTCTAACTAGACAGATGAAGAAAAAGAAATGGAAGATGCAAATGATCAATATCAGTGTTTTAGGTATCTATTGCTGCATAACAAAGTACTCCAGAATGTAGTGGCTTAAAACAACAACCATTTTATTGCTCACATTTTGTGAGTCAGGAATTTTCACAGAGTTCAGTGAGAACAACTCACCTCTCTTTCATGTGTTGTTAACTAGACTCACTTGTACAGTTGAACTCAGCTGTTGGCAGATCTGGGTCACAAGGTCTGGGAAGGCCTTCCTCATATGTTTGGATAAGATGCAGACTGGTGGCTTCATGTGGCTTCTCTCCGCGTGGTGTTTCATCTTTCAGAAACTTTTTCTTCCTGTGGTCTTTCTTTCCAGCAAGATTGCCTGAACATTTTTGTTTTTAAATTTTTTTAAATGTTTATTTATTTTTGAGAGAGAGCGTGAGTGGGGGAGGGGCAGAAAGAGGGTGACAGAGAATCTGAAGCAGATTCCGTGCTATCAGCACAAAGCCCAAGGTGGGGTTTGAACTTATGAACTGTAAGATCATGACCTGAGCCACAGTTGGATGCTCAACTGACTAAGCCACCAACATGCCCCAAGATTGCCTGAACTTCTTAATGAGTGGCTCAGGGCATCAAATGGGCAAAATATGAAGCTGTGCCTTTGAGGATATAATTTTTTTTCTCAATTCTGAGCCTGGGATGGGATCCTAGTCCATGTATTTTAGGAGTTTGTAGTTAGAGAATATTTTTCTCTATATCATTATGTAAGCTGTCTTTGTTTTTTGCTTTCATTTTTGCCACATTCCTTTTTTATCTTGTTAATATTATCAGCTATGATACAGTGTAGACTATGATGATGTGTCTCCAACTGTTTGGTTATCTAAAGCCTGACTTTGGGGTGCCTGGGTGACTCACTTGGTTGGGCGTCTGACTCTTGATGTTGGCTTGGGTCATGGTCTCAAGGTTTGTAGATTTGAGCCCTAAGTCGGGCTCTGCGATGGCAATGCAGACCCTGTTTGGGATCCTTTCTCTACCTCTCTCTCTGCCCCTCCCCTGGCTCATGTGTGCATGCATGCTATCTCTCAAAATAAGTAAACATTTAAAAATGTTATTCACTGGGAATGGAAACTGGTGCAACCACTCTGGAAAACAGTATGGAGGCTCCTCAAAAAATTAAAAATAGAACTACTCTATGACCCAGCAACTGCACTAGTAGGTATTTATCCAAGGGATATAGGTATGCTGTTTCGAAGGGGCACATGCACCCCAATGTTTATAGCAGCACTATTAACAATAGCCAAAGTATGGAAAGAGCCCAAATGTCCATTGATGGATGAATGGATAAAGAAGATGTGGTATACACACACACACACACACACACACACACACACACACACACACACACACAATGGAGTATTACTTGGCAATCAAAAAGAATGAAATCTTGCCATTTGCAACTACGTAGATGGAACTAGAGGGTATTATGCTAAGTGAAATTAGTCAGAGAAAGACAAAAATCATATGACTTCACTCATCTGAGGACTTCAAGATACATAACAGATGAACATTAGGGAAGGGAAGCAAAAATAATATAAAAACAGGGAGGGGGACAAAACATAAGAGACTCTTAAATATGGAGAAAAAACACAGGGTTGCTGGAGGGGTTGTGGGAGGGGGATGGGCTAAATGGGTAAGGGGCATTAAGGAATCTACTCCTGGAATCATTGTTGTACTATATGCTGAAAAACTTGGATGTAAATTAAAATATAATTTAAAAAAATGTTATTATCAGCGGTGCCTGGGTGGCTCAGTCAGTCACCTGACTCTTGATTTCAGCTCAGGTCACGATCTCACAATTTGTGAGTTTGAGCCCCACATCAGACTGTGTACTGACAGTGTGGAGTCTGCTCGGGATTCTCTCCCTTTCTCTCACTGCCCCTCCCCCACTCACATTCTTTCTCTCTCTCTCTCTCTCTCTCTCTCAAAATGAATAAATAAACAAAAAAAATGGGTGATGGGCAATAAGGAGGGCACTTGTTGGGATGAGCACTGGGTGTTGCACGTAAGTGATGAATGACGGGAATCTACTCCTGAGGCCAAGACTACACGGTATGTTAGCCAACTTGACAATAAATAAATTAAAAAAATAAAAAAAATAAAAAGTTATTATCAAATTAAATTCTCTTTAGCCCTGTAAGGCAACTGTAAGGACATCTTTCTGTTCCTTAGAATATGTTTCTTTCTAGATTGAGTTTAGAAAACCTTCTGTGTGCTTTGTTTTATTTTATGTTTGAATTTTTACCATGTTATTTCTTTTTTTTAATCTTGTTTACGTTATTGGGTGAGATATAGTACAGTCACTTTTATTTTACGTCCTTCACCAACACATTTTATACCAGAACTGTACTCTGGGAAAGGGAAGGGTTAGGTAGAGTATATAAAGATTCATTCTTAACTTCCTTTTATCTACAGTTACCTAAAACTGTATGAGAATATAAAGGTAAACAATAAATTTCTTCTCCATCTTTGTGAGAGCATGAATTTGGGTGAAATTAAACCTTGCAGAACTCATTAAAGGAAATTTCTTTTAAGGTGGAGCCAGGAGGCCAGAAAGGGTAGCTCTCAGACCCCACCACTCATTGCAACCCTTTGCAGATCCAATAGGACCAGACTACTTTGCATTCCCAATAGGAAGAAACCTACTTCACTATCCCAGTAGGAGAAAGGAGGATTTTCCCTTTGCCCAGCAACAGCCCAGCCAGTGACAAACTGTCACAACTCAGCCAATGAGAAGCCACTATACTTCAAAGTCCCAGTTTACTGCAATGGACTTGTTGTTTATAACAGCTCCCCCCAACTCCCCCCTATCCTCTATAGAAGAGTGGTCCTTTCCTATGTTCTTTGGACTTGCCTAAGGCTTTTGCTATAGCTTCCTTGTCCCAAATTCCAATTCCTCTGCTAGTCCTCAATAAACACATTTTGCTGGTAAAATAATAAGCCGTTTTACTTTTCAGGTCAACAACTTCATGGCAAAGGAAGAACTGTAGCCGGACCAAGCCTCGAGACTAGAAGATTATGGCTGTGTTATTTTGTTTGGGTGCTTTGCTGGACCACATCATCATTTAGGTCAGCCTTGCTGCAGAGGCAGAGCACTGCAAAGAGTTACAGCACAAGAAGCAGCAGTAGGAGCTTTTCTTTCTTTTTAAGTAATCTGTATGCCCAATGTGGGGCTTAAGCTCACCACCCCGAGATCAAGAGTTGCATGCTCTACCAGCTGAGGCAGCCAGGCGCCCCTGGAACTTTTCTTGCAAAATCATAGCTACTGCACGGTGCTTATGAGGAAAATTCAGAATCAAGTATTTCTGCCATTTTAAGGAATTCCTATAGAAACCCTTACTACACCCTTTCATCAATTCTACAACATTGATTCTGCTCAGATGATTTGCTTTCAGGGTACAGAAAACTCAGATTCCTATGCCATTATTTGTGCACTCTTAAGTATGAACAAAATGGATGTAATGACTTTAAAGCTAACTCCTTGTAACTTTTCCTCCCTAGTCCTAGTTCTGTTCTCTGAAGCTTTGAAAAAATGGTCTGACCTTCTTTCACAGACCAACCTTCCCAGTTGGTGGAGATACATACTGTGTTCCCATGGGTCTCTGCCTCTCCAGGGTCATCTTACCCAGAACTCCTCAACTTTCCCTCATTTACATTTAATCATCTTACTTTTTGTCCCTCTTTCATGTAAGTTTGTCAATGCTCCTCATGAAAAGTGGCCCCCAGATGGGTCCCCAGAGTCCTCTCAGCCGAGAGGGAAAATGATATTCTTTGCTCAAATTTGGGAGAGGGTGCCAAATGACTTAAATTCAAAGATAAAACTTTAAAAGAAGAGAAGAAAATGATGTCAAGGGAGCAATTAAGAGGTTATGCACATTTATCTTGGCCAGGACCACTAACCACGCCTCTGAGGTTTGCGCAGTGCGCCCTTGGGCCAAGAAAAAATTTAATTAATTTAAAGATTATAGTACAGTGAATTACTCTGGTAATGTTGCATTCTGCTTTTTCGATTGCTCACCTCAACCAGCCACCATCCCCTCGTCCCACTCTCCAGTTGCACTTAAAGTCTCCCATTTTCCAACTGGAACAGAGTAAGACACAAACGAAAAGCCAACTCGGTGGGAGGACAGCTGCGCGCGGACACTTCCGGGGTTGAGCGGCGGAGGGAGACGCCTCCGCCACAGAAGGAGGAGTTAGGGGCGGAGCCGCGTCTGCGTGCCATCTGAGAGCGCGGCGGAGTTTGCGCATGCTCACACGAAGCAGGCTCTAGCTCCGCTTCCGGTGGGGGTTCGCTCGTGCAGTTCACGAGTAGCAGCCAGGCTGCGTTTAGTGCTGCGGGGAAGAGTCGGCTTCAGGCGGGTAAGTGTCGCCTCTTTTGTCCATCAGTCATGGCAAGCATTCAAAGTAGAACCTGAAGGGCTGTGCTAGGACTAACCCATGTTCTGCTGCTACTTTCTCCTGATGTTCTGAAACCTTTATTTCTGAGCACAAGGCGAAAGGGGCGGAGAAGCTGTGGGTACCGTGGCAACTGCATGGCAACAACTTAGTTTTTTAGAATTTGGAGAAATTGGGAGAGCTGCTTCTGTAAGGGCTCGTTAAAGTACGTGTGCGTCGGATGCAAATTTCGATGTTATGTCAGTCCCAGGCGCCTAAACCACAGAATTTTATTTTAAAAGATGTACTCTGGCCGTAATGTTGGAGTAGCAGGATTTGAGGTGGGGTAACAAGTTGGAAAGCTAATTCGGTGATCAGGACACAGTCTGAAGATGTCCTGTCCTGAACTGGGGTAGTGGTGTAGGATTGCGGACAAGAGGGAAAATTGGAGAAATTCCAGCCGTTAGTATCAGCTGGACCAAAGAATCGATTGGATGTGGGGAATGGGGGACAGGAGCCCTGAGCATCTTGAGGATTAAGTCCATTCTTCGCTTGGCATATGGCCGTCTTTCTAGATTCGTTTCCCTCCATCAGTTCAGTCTTCTGACCCCGTCCTCCATGCAGACCCAAGACTCTGTGACAAGTAGTTTGATGCTCTAGTTCTAGAGTATTGTCCTCACCTTTTTATGATGTTGGGTCAGTTTATATAATTTCATTACGCCCCTCAGTTTTTTTTCCAACATGAAAATGAAATAAAATAATAGTCCTCTCAGGATTTTTATAAGGATTAAGGGAGATAGTTTATATGCTTGGTATATAGAGAAGGATCAATATATGGTAATTACTAATACTGTTATGTATTTGCATCGTTTTATTATTATGTGTCATTTTGCTATATCTTCCTCTAGACTTGAGTTGGGTGTTTTTTGTTTTTGTGGGTTTTTTTTTTTTGAAATTAGAAGCAGTATCTTATCTATCTTTGTATGTTCTTGTAATATAGTAGTAAAGATTAAAATTTTTTTTTTGAATGGATCATTTATTTGGGCTGTTGTTGACATAATTAAATTTATTTCTTACTTTATAGGAGCTACCTGGGGGGTGCCAGGGTGGCTCAGTCGGTTGAGTGTCCAACTCTTTGATTTCAGCTAAGGCCTTGACCTCAGGGTCGTGAATTCAAGCCCCACATTGGGTGTAGAGCCTGCTCAAAAAATAAATAAGTTAATAAATAAAACTCAGGAGCTACCTGGTAGAATGAATTTTGCTGATCAAATATTATTTATTAGATAAAAAGGTAGCAGTTTTTTTTATATAACTAAGAAGGCCGGGAAATGAGATGTACAGATGGTAACTGATATTCTCAGTTTGGAACAGGTATGAGTGATTTCAGTGAAGAATTGATAAGGTCCAAGACAGAGGATGACCAGGAGGAATCATGTGTATTGTCTGGTACAGGAATGTATTTTCCTTGGCTCCAAAAGCATATAGACACTGTGGGTAAGTAAAATAACATCTAGCCATTTAACTTTAATGCAAGGAGATGGTAAGATTCAGCATGGACACAAAATTAATAAGTAAGTTCAGTTGCAAGATGTGCCTCTATTCGGGTTTTGAGGCCGTAAGCAAAATGATCATTTAAAACAGAGATCCCTTTCCTAGTTTTCCTTTGAACTAATAACATAACAGATAATCTGTATTATGGTAGATTCCTTTTTCCCCCCCAGTAATGCTTATTAGTCACTTAGAAGCCTGGCATTGGCTAAATATTGGGATACATAGATGAATAATATATGGTCACTGACAGTGAGGAGTACATATGTAGGAAGTGTTTTTAAGAAATTTCTGTTGTTTTGCATTGAAATTATTCCTAATATGATTGGTCTATAATAGGTTCCAAAAAAAGAACTTTTCTCTCTATAAATATAAGCGAATGTTTCTGTGGAGTATATTCCCTGTAAGAATATATAAAAGAAGCAGTTATGTGTATATTATTGACCTGTTGGATGGTGTACTTCTGGGAATATATGAGAACTGGCACTTAGTACCCTCAAAACATCTCTCGTAGACTAGCCATCTTTCCCCTTGACTGAGATTCTTTGGCTCCTAGAATTTGCTCCCGTTTCTTTATCTTTCAGTTTTAATATTATCTCAGTTATCTCAGTAAATTAATCCTCAGTAAATCCATTTGCTGGGCGTTTTAGAGTTGAGGGAAATGAATCTTGAAGAAGTTAAACTCCAGATGTTGGTATCAGGAGTTAAACCAGGTCTATCTGATCTCAAAGCTTATACTTCTGATAACCGAAATATAATTTTATTAATGAGGTATTATATGTAAAGTGCTTAGTGCAGAGCCTCATATATAGTGAATGTTGGAAAAATAATAGTTTCTTTCCTCTCTTCTCATTTTAATTTTGCTAATGACCATACATGGTTTAAGCTAGCATTGAATGGTTGGTACTTAAGAGTGAATGCTACTTCCCCGCCTGATAGGGAACTAGTAATCTCAAGTTCCTGCTGGTTAAGATATACTTGGGCAAGTTTTTGTCATCAGGGTTCTATAGAGAACTGGAGTCAATCTGAAAGCAGATAGGTTTAACACCAGAATTTACATGCTTAGAAATGTTTTAGAAGTTATGAATAGCCTGTTAAACCCAAAATACTTTATGCCTGCAGTGAACAATAGTTTCAGGTAATATTGACATTGTAGTGATAAATAACCATACTAGGAAAACAAAATTGCCCAGCAATTATTAATTTTTTTATTCTAGTAAATATCTATTGGCGTTCTGAAGGGTATGCCCTTTAGAATAAAAACTTTGAAGGCAGAGGCCAATCTGAATTAAAACTATACGTTACGCGACACCTGGCTGTCTGTTGGTGAAGTGTGCAACTCTTGCTCTCAGGGTTGTAGGTTCGAGCCCCAATTTTAGAAAACAAACAAAAAAACTGTGTCGAGTACCTGGAGTAGTACTTGGCACAAAATAGTGCTCAAAAAATATTTGTTGACCGACAAGTTTCCAGATTCTTTCAAGGGCAGTAGAGATAGGCTGATGGTGCTGGTTCTCTATTGTAGCTCATTTCATGTCAGAATTTCTTTTCCTAGGCAGTTATTTTTGAAAGTATATCAGCAACAAATAGGATGATCTTTTGCTCGTAAGAGAATGAAATGAGAGGTATTCCTGAGGTAACTAGGCTGAATTGCAAGACAGAAGGGGAATTTTCCAAGAATTTAAGGACAGTAGTCTAAAGTCCCGACTTCCAGGCTGAGTAGTGAAAACTTGAGGGGTTGGCCTGAAGTCGGTCCTCCTTTAGGTAAATAAATGAGGTTTTAGGGAAGAGGTGTTTTGTCAGTTTCCCGGACCAGCTGCTGCTTGGATCTTGCTAAATGCAGCTTCTTATTCAGAGAGCTGGGTCGGGCATTCTGTTAAGTTCCCTGGTGATGCTAAGGCTTTTGTTTCCAGGACCACACTGAATAGCAAGCAGTAGGATCTCCACGAGATTTGTAAGTATTTTTAAAAAGTTTGAGAAACCCTAGTGTAGAGCCGTTGTGTTGAAACCTGTTTTGTTTGAGTACCCTTTTATTTTCTTTTCAATTATGTACTGCCTTGCATGGTTTTAAGGTGTCATCTAAAAATTGTGTTTATTGTAAGCTGAATAGTTGCAAAAGATCTAATTTCCAACATATTTTGGCATTTTTAAATGAAATTAAGTTTACTACTTTTACAAATATATCCAGTGGAATCTAAGCAGCATAGGAATGTGATGCCTTTCACCATCCATTTAAAAATATTTATGAAAAAAAATTTTTTTAATGTTTATTTTTGAGAAAGCACAAGCTAGGGAGGGGCAGAGAGAGGGGGACAGGGGATCCCCTCTGGGCTGTGCACTGACAGCAGCAAGCCTGACGTGGGGTTTGAACTCAGGAACTGTGAGATCACGGCCTGAACCAAAGTCAGACACTCCACCAACTGAGCCACCCTGGCACCCTGAAAAAGATTTTAATTGATGAAGATTTTATACTGTTTGTTTTCTTTTCATACTTTTGTTTTTACAATAAAACTGTGTATCTACATTTAATTATTTTTTGTTAATATCCTATAGGACTTTAGGTACTGAGATTTTGTCTGGAGTGAGACATCATAATTTATGGTTTTACAAAACTGATGCTAACAACATAAGTATTAAAAGTTGTGTTAAAATTTAGGGGCACCTGGATGGCTCAGTTGGTTAAGCATCCTATTTCGGCTCAGGTCATGATCTCACGGTTTGTGGGTTCGAGGCCCGCATTGGGTTCTGTGCTGACAGCTCAGAGCCTGGAGCCTGCTTTGGATTCTGTGTCTTCCTTTCTCTCTGCTCCTCCCCCGCTCATGCGCTGTCTCTGTCTCTCTCTCAAAACTAAATAAACATTAAAAAAAAAACTTAAAAAGTTGTGTTAAAATTTAATTAAAAGTAAATTTTTATGACTTCTTTCTTTTTTTTTTAAATTTTTTTTTTTAACATTTATTTATTTTTGAGACAGAGAGAGACAGAGCATGAACGGGGGGAGGGCCAGAGAGAGAGGGAGACACAGAATCTGAAGCAGGCTCCAGGCTCTGAGCTGTCAGCACAGAGCCTGATGCGGGGCTCGAACTCACGGACCGTGAGATCATGACCTGAGCGAAGTCGGACGCTCAACCGACTGAGCCACCCAGGCGCCCCTCTTTTTTTTTTTTTTTTTTAAATGTTTATTTATTTTTCACAGAGAGAAAAAGAGAGAGAGACAGAGCATGAGTGGGGGAGGGGCAGAGAGAGAGGGAGACACAGGGTCCGAAGCAGGCTCCAGGCTCTGAGCTGTCAGCACACAGCCCGATGCGGGGCTCGAACTCACAGTCTGCGAGATCATGACCCGAGCTGAAGTCGGACGCTCAACCGACTGAGCCACCCAGGTGCCCCATGACTTCTTTATTTCAATAAAATAAATAAGGTTATCACTTTTTCCCAATGATTTGATATATCCGTGAAAGAGTGGCATGTATTTCTGGAATGAGAAAAGATTTAGCTTTGGTTCTATTTTGTTTTCATTGATGTAATCCTGAGAAACCTTAGTTACATGAGTAAGTAGATGGCATTGGATAGAGTGTAATTGTAGCAATGTATCAGGTCTTTGAATTCTTGAATTACTCATGACAAAATTGCATAGTGATCTGTTATAAAGAATTCTTAAGTCCTTCCACGCTTTTGATAAGCAAAGACTTGGAAATCACCTGACTTGCCAAAGGGTTTGTTAGAGTCAGTCAGTGTCCCAATAGTTACACCTACGTTTTCACCTTCAGGTAATATATATTGATTTTGATTGTAAAGCCTTGACTGTAGCATGGTTCTCTAGGAGATTAATTTTAGGCACGAGTGAGTATGTGAGGAAGTTGAAGATCTGCAAGTCAATTGCTCTGAAACTGTCTTTGCCCAGTACCTGTAAGTCTCTCTGTATTCCCGGGGGTCAGGGTACCCCACGGGAGGACCACTGACCTAGCGGGGTCCTGTGGTGGTGTGGGAAGGAAAGAGGAGGTGTCAGTATGCCACCCGTTACTCCTAAAACGGGGTTGTGGGGTGCCTGGGTGGCTCAGTCGATTAAGCTCTGACTTCAGCTCAGGTCGTGATCTCACGGTTTGTGGGTTTGAGCGCTGCATTGGGTTCTATGCTGACAGCTGGGAGCCTGGAGCCTGCTTGGGATTCTGTATCTCTCTCTGTCTGCCTCTGCCCCACTCACACGTGCGTGTGCTAGCTCGCTCTCTCTCTCCCTCTCTCTCCCTCTCTCTTTCTCTCTCTCTCTCCAAAATAAACATTAAAACACAGTTGTAACTAAGCCCAGATGTTCTTAAGGTGAGGATTGTTGATCCTTTAGAGATATAAACGCTAATGTCTTCAGCTGTTAAATCTCATTGGTGTTTAATGTCATTGAGTTACTGGAACTCGGTCCTTGAATAATGAAAGCCCACCTCTTAGAGTTTTCAGAATACTGGTAGTTAATACAGGACATGCTTGTCTAGGATAACCCTAATGATTTTTACCCATTCTAAATACTTGGGACTTGCTTTTGGGGCCCAGATTGTTTGGTGCAAAATGAAAGGATGATTGGATCTGATCTGGAAGCTCTGGTACCCCGGTAGCCCATGAACATCAAGTCAGGTTTTTCTTTTCCATTTGCTGAGACTAGTAAAAATAGCGTGCGAGAGTTTGTTTCAAGGGAAGCTAGCTTTGATATTAGGGCCGGGCTGGGTTGAGTAATAATTACTGTCCTGCCTGTTAAAATTTCTGCTTATCAGAAAGGACTTTTTTAAAACTTGAATTGGGATCACCGTGGGTAAAGACTTCTTTTTAATCTGTAGAAACTGGAGGAAAAAAGGAGAAGGATTTTGCTCAGACAACCAGTGCTTGTTTGAATCGTATCCAAGAAGCTTTGCTGAAGCACCAGTGGCCACAAGCTGCAGGGTACATGCACAGTTACTTCCAGATCCTGGAAGATTCAGACAGCCACAAGAGGCAGGCTGCACCCGAGGTAAGTGAAGTGTGAGCCTGTGGGAGGAGATTACAGCTACCCGAGAGAGTTTCTGCCCCTTGAGCGCCACCCAGAATAGCTTTTGCAAGGATCGCAAATTGATTTTTCTGAAAGCTACTGAAAGTGGTTTTGGGTGGAGAATTTATACTGGGACGTTTTTTCTTGCACATCTTTTTACTTGTTAGGATTTTATTTTATCTTTTAAGTTTATTTATTTATTTTGAGAGAGAGAGAGAGAGAGAGAGAGAGAGAGAGAGAGAAGGGGCAGAGAGAGAATCCCAAGCAGGCTCCGCACTGTCAGTGCAAAGCCCAACTCGGGTCAAACTCACGAACCGTGAGATCATGACCCGAGCCGAAGTCGGACGTTTAACCTACTGAGCCACCCAGGAAGGGCTACTTATTAGGATTTTGAAGGAAACTAAAAATATTTTGAACTCTGAATTCTCAGATTCCCCACTATTCCTTCCTTCCTTCTAGTAATTCTCCCTCCTTTCCATGTGTTGTTATTTTTCCCTCTCCATAGGATGTTTCCTATCATCATACCAACGTGTTGTTTCTTGCGTTTTAAAATCATCTCTTGACCCCTATTTTCTCCACAGATGTGTGCCGTTTTTCCACTTCCGCTTTCAGCCAAACTCCTTGAAAGGTTGTGCATACTTGTTCTCTCCAAACCTTCTCCAGTTAGGCCCCTCTGTCCACCAGCATCACCGTTTCTACCAAGTTGCTTTATCAGGGTCAGCAGTGATCTCCAGGTTGCTAAATCTGGTGCCCAGTTCTCAGCGCTCAAGTAACTTGACCTGTCAGCAGTATTAAAGACAGTAGATCGCTGCCTCCTGTGTTGTGATAAGCTTTCTTCATCTGGCTTCCAGGACACTGTTTCTCACTTTTCTCTCTTGCCTCACAGGCCTTCCTCAGCCTCCTGTGATTGCTCGTCTGCTCCCTGGTCTTTTGACTTGGGAGTTCCCCAGAACTCAGTCCTTAGTCCTCTTCTTAAATGGCCTTAAATCTGGTCTGTATGCCGGACGATTCCCAGTTGTGTATCTGCGGCCCTGACATCTCTCCAAGCCCACGTTCCTCTGTCCGGCTGTCTGTTCCGCATCAGCGCTCGGGTGTCTAACAGTCGTATCACACCAGCGTACCTAAAGTGGACCTTCTGATCTTCACCATCAAACCTAATTTTCCTCATCTCAGATGATGGTTTTTTAAGTATCTAATCGCTGGGGCCCGACTCTGAAGTTCCCTTTCTTTCATACCCCACATCCTATTGGCTCTCCTTCAGAATTCGGTCTGAATACTTCTCGCCAGCTGCGTGACTGCACGTCAACCCAAACCACTGTCATCTCCCGTAGATGACTGCTTGCCCTCCGGCACCCCCTTGTCTCTTTTCAGCATAGCGAACGACCAGGGTTATCCTTTTTAAAAAATAGTCTTATAAATAAACCACCATACAGTTCCCACATTTAAATGGTACAATTCAATGTTTTTTCATATATTTGCAGAGATATGCAGCCATTACCACAATCTAAATTTTGAACGTTTTCCTCCCCCCCCCCACCCCCGCAAAAGAATACACTCACAGTCACTCTCTGCCCCGTCCCTCCTTCCCCCACTCCCCAGCCGCTGGCAACTACTCATCTACTTTCCGTTTCCGGACATTTCAGAGAAGTGGATTTTATGATATAAGGTCTTTGTGCATGACTTCTTTCACTGAATGTGTTTTCACATTTATTCTTGTTGCAGTTTTTATTAGTACTTCTTTCCTTTGTATTAGAAGGTGACATTCCATCCTGTTCTGTGTGTCCCTTCGTCTGTTGTTAGACATGGGCGTTATTTGCACTTTTTAGTTATTATGAGTAATGCTGCTATGAACATTCACGTTTTTGTTAGGGATGCTTGTGGAAATCTCTCTTGGGTATGTACCAAGGAACAGAGTGCTGGGTCATACAGTAACTGTGTTTGGCCTCTTGAGGAACTACCAGACTGTTTTCCAAAGTACCTGCACCATTTTACGTCACCACCAGTAATCTATGAGGTTCCAATTTCTCTGCATCCTTGCCAGGTTTTGTTATTGTCTGTCTTTCTGATTGTAGCTGCCTTAGTGGTTGTGAGGTGGTAGCCTGTTGTGGTTTTGATTTGTATTTCCCTAGTGACTAATGATGCAGCATGATCTTTTTAATTTTTTTTTTTTTAATGTTTATTTTTGAGAGAGAGAGAGAGAGTGGGTGAGTGGGAGGGAGAGGAGCAGAGAGTGACAGAGACACAGAATCTGAAGCAGGCTCCAGGCTCTGAGCTGTCAGCACAGAGCCCGACGCGGGGCTCGAATCCACGAACTGCAAGATCATGACCTGAGCTAAAGTCAGACGCTTAACCGACTGAGGCACCCAGGCGCCCCTGCAGCATGATCCTTTTAAAACACAGGATGGATCATGTCACTTCTCTGCTAAACTCTGTAATGGCTTCCCGTTTCACTCAGTAAAAGCCAAAGTCCTAATGATTGCCTGCAAGTTCTGTATGATCTGCTCATTCCCTTTCCCCCTTGACCTTTCTGATCTCATTTCCTATTACTCAAATACTGTTTTTTTTTCTTCTTCCTGCCTCCCTAATCTCCTGGTTCTTGCTTGAACAGACCATGTGCACTTTTGCCTGATTGCCTTTGCTGTACCTATTCCTTTTACTTGAAAAGGTCCTTCTTCAGATATCACTATAGCTCTCAAGTCTCATTTTCAGTGAGTCCTACCGTGACTGTTTAAAATGCAACTCCATGCCGCCCCCTCCACTTTCCAACTGTCACTCCTGACCCCCTTAGTGTGCTCCATTCTTATCCCACCATACTTGCCGATTTAATTCTGTTTCTGGGTTATTGTCTGTCTCTCTACAATAGAATGTAAATTTCCTGAGCAGAGGGATCTAGAACAGGGCCTGGCATATACTTTTAAATTTGTTCAGTAAAATATAGTTTATCCATAAATAACTTCACATGAAGCTCTCAAATAGCTCTTACTAATATAGTAACCATCGCATCGGGTAGATATTTAATAAAGCCCAAAAAAATCTGAGAGAAAAAAACCTATTGGTTGAAAATTTAGTTTATGGACAAAGCTATGTTCATCTATAAAACATTGGACAAGTTATAGGTTCTTTTTGTCAAGAATTTGTATTATAAAATGAAGGATTTGAATCAGTGGTTTCCAGACACTTGTCTGCTTCTTTTTGAATTATCTAGGGCTTTTGTTGAGAATACAGATTCCTGTGCTCTACCCTATACTGATCAGACTCTGAATCCCTAGAATATTTATTTTTAAAAGGTGTCCCAGGTAATTCTTATACACAACTGGGTCTAAGAACAACTGTTACAGTCTACAAATTTTCTATAAGCTCCAAAATACTACAATTTGGTTTTTCTACAAAGGAAATCTTGATTTCTCTTTCTGAGTTGGAAAGGTGAGTATTAGGATTATACCAAACAACTAATATATATATTCACAGAAAGAACTGATTTAAAATTCTCTTAAATTTATTTTAAGATCAGTAATGAAATAGGGGTGCCTGGGTGGCTCAGTTGGTTAACCATCTGGGTTCGGCTCAGGTCATGATCTCATGGTTGGTGAGTTCAAGCCCCGCATCGGGCTCTGTGCTGACAGCTCAGAGCCTGGAGCCTGCTTTGGATTCTGTGTCTCTGTCTCTCTCTGCCCCTACTTCCTCCATACACTTTCTCTCTCTCTCTCTCTCTCTCTCTCTCTCTCTCTTTCTTTCTCTCTCAAAAACAAACATTAAAAAAAATTTTTTTTTAATCAGTAATGAAATATTTTAATTGGGTAAGAGAAATAGAGATTTACTCCAAGAAGCGCTCCAGGTTCTGTTACCAAAGTTTTGGTGCTCTGGGGAGAAAATAATACTTCATTAAAATTTGACTGTAGCTGATGAAAAATTTTAAGTTGGAGTTCTAAATATAGATTAAATGTAGTCAGTAGTTGTAGAGCTTTATAGATCTCAGGATACATTTAGTTCATTGCCCTCATATTGCAGATGAGACCAAGAATGGTGAAAAGGCCAGGGTTAACAGAAACTAAGTTTTCTGACTTTAACATTCTTGCCCCTATGCCAATTAGAAATTCTGTTTTCAATATGGATCTGAGCTGCGTACCTTCTTTAGACTACTAACTTTAAGATGGCACTATTACAGCGATCTGGTATTTTTATTTAATGGATGGAAAAACTTTATCGCATGAGATATAATTAGTTTTACTGGGTGAAATGAAGTATAGTAAAATGTTGATAGTAATGGTATCTAGGAAAACGAATTATAGGTTGTAAGCAGAAAAAAAGATAGGGTCCTTAGGCAGAAATTGGTTAAGGGAAGGATTTTACATTTTTATTAGTAATTTCTGTTTTGACAGATTATTTGGAAGCTCGGAAGTGAAATTCTATTTTATCATCCCAAAAGCAACATGGAGACTTTCAATACCTTTGCTGACAGGATGAAAAACATGGGTGTCATGAATTACTTAAAGGTGAGAGAATGCAGGCTTTGTGAATTGACATTGACAGTGCTCATTCTTAAAAAAATCTTCTCAGTGATGAGGTAGGTAATGATGTAAAAGGCATGGAAAAAGGGCAAGAGGATAAATACAAGAGCCTGAAAGGAAGTAGTATTGTGAAAACCATTTATTCCTCCATTTCCTGCTGCCTGCCTTGTTCTCTGAGGCAAAATACCTTGTCTTTGTTTATCTCCGGCTGCCAGGACCAGTCCTTAAGAGATGGCACTTATGCCTTATTATGACGTTGGACCAAATTCTAACCTCTTTGCTTAATTCATTTGGGTTCTCTAGGAATTCATGCTCTTAGAAAAAGGAAGCAGCTAAAACAAATTGGGAATTTGAATATGTGAAAGTGGTTCCCCCCCCCCCCCCCAGCTTTATTAAGGTATAATCGACCTATAACATTGGGTGAGTCTAAGGCGTACGGTGTGATAATTCGATACACGTGTATATTGGGAAATGTTTACAGCGTAAGGTTAGTTAACGCATCCTTCCCCTCACACTGCCACCTTGTTGTTGTTGCTGTGGTGAGAACATTAAAGTTCTACTCCCATAGCAACTTTCAAGTGTACAATCCAGTGTGATTAATTATAGTTACCATACTCTACATTAGATCCCTGGAACTTACTCATCTTACAACGCCAAGTTTGTACCCTTTGACCTACATCTTTCATTTCCTCCACCCCCTCGACCACCATTCTACTCCCTGTTTCTGTGAGTGCAGTGTTTTTAGATTCCACATGTAGATGGTGAGATCATACAATATTTGTCTTTCTCTGACTGACTTCACTTAGCATAATGCCCTCAGGGTCCATCCACATTAGCCAAAATGACAGGATTTCCTTTTTTTATTATCAAATAATATTCCATTGTGTATATGTGTGTGTAGATACATACGACATTTTCTTTATGCGTTCATCCATTAGATGGGCACTTAGGTTGTTTTCATGTCTTGGCTATTGTGAATAATGTTGCAATGAATATGGAAGTACAGATATCTCTTTAAGATAGTGATTTCATTTCCTTTGGATACGTACCCAGAAGTGGGATTGCTGAATGATATGTAGTTCTACTTTTAGTGTTCTGAGAAGCCTGCACACTGTTTTCTGTAGTGGCTGTATTAATTTATATTCTCACCAACTGTGTGTGAGGGTTCCATTTTCTCCACATCTTAGCCAGCATTTGGTATCTCCTGTTTTGATAATAGCCATTCTGATAGATGTGAGATGATATCTCATTCTGGTTTCGATTTGCATTTCCCTAATGGCTAGTGATGTCAAATACCTTTTTATGTGCTTGTTGGCCAATAATATGTCTTTGGAGAAATGTCCGTTCAAGTTCTCTGCTCATTCTTTTTTTTTTTTTTTTTAATTTATATCCAAATTAGTTAACATATAGTGCAACAATGATTTCAGGAGTAGATTCCTTAGTGCCCCTTACCCATTTAGCCCATCCCCCCTCCCACAACCCCTCCCGTAACCCTCAGTTTGTTCTCCATATTTATGAGTCTCTTCTGTTTTGTCCCCCTCCCTCTTTTTATATTATTTTTGTCCCCTTCCCTTACATTCATCTGTTTTGTCTCTTAAAGTCCACATATGAGTGAAGTCATATGATTTTTGTCTTTCTCTGACTAATTTCACTTAGCAGAATACCCTCCAGTTCCATCCACGTAGTTGCAGATGGCAAGATTTCATTCTTTTTGATTGCCAAGTAATACTCCATTTAGGTATATACCACATCTTTTTTATCCATTCATCCATCGATGGACATTTGGGCTCTTTCCGTACTTTGGCTATTGTTGATAGTGCTGCTATAAACATGGGGGTGCATGCGTCCCTTCAAAACAGCACACCTGTATCCCTTGGATAAATACCTAGTAGTGTAATTGCTGGGTCTTAGGGTAGTTCTATTTTTAATTTTTTGAAGAACCTCCATACTGTTTTCCAGAGTGGCTGCACCAGTTTGCATTCCCACTCTACTCATTCTTTTTATTGGATTTTTAAAACAAGATGTTCTTTTATTTTTTAAGTTCTATTTATTTAAGTTATCTCTACACCCAACGTGGGGCTCAAACTCGACCCCGAGATCAAGAGACACAAGCCAGGCACCGCTGGGGTTTTTGCTATGGAACTGTCTGAGTTCCTCATTTATTTTGGATATTAACCTCGTCAGATACATGACTTGTAGATGTTTTCTCCCATTCCATAGCATTTTCATTTTGTTGATGGTTGCTCTTGCTGTCCAGAAGCAGTTTAGGTGAATATAGTCGTACTTGTTCATTTTTGCTTTTGTTGCTTTTGTTGCTTTTGGTGACAAAAATCATTGCCAAGACCAGTGTCAAGGACCTTTTTTTCTTATGTTTTCTTCTTGGAGTTTTATCGTTTCGTGTCTGAGTAGTTAAGTCTTTAATTCATTTTGAGTTAGTTTTGGTAAGTAGTAGAAAATAGAGGATGAATTTCATTATTTTGAGAGTATCTAATTTTGCCAGTAACATTTATTGAAGAGACTGTCTTTTCTCTATTTATTGAGTATTCTTGGCTTCCTTGTCAAAAACTGGTTGATTATATATGTGTGGCTTTATTTCTGGGCTATTGATTCTGTTCATTGGTCTATGTGCCTGTTTTATGCAGGCACCTGTAGCTTTATAATGTAGTTGAGTCAGGAAGTGTGATGCCCCAGCATTGTTCATTCTCAGGATTGCTTTGGCTATTTGGGGTCTTTTGTGACTCCATACAGATTTTAAGATTGTTTTTTCTACTTGTGTGAAAAATGACCCTGGAATTTTGATAGGATTACATTGAATTTATAGATGGCTCTGACTCTTAAATGTAGAGAACAAACAGAGGGTTGCTGGATGGGTTGTGGGAGGGGGGATGGGCTAAATGGGTAAGGGGCTTAAGGAATCTACTCCTGAAATCATTGTTGCACCATGTGCTAACTTGGATGTAAATTATAAAAAATAAATAAATTATAGAATGTGCAGGGAAAAAAATACAGATGGCTGTGGGTAGTATGGACATTTTAGCATATTAACTCTCCGATCCATTCATAAAAATGTTTTAATGGTCCTAATGTGTAGGCAGAGCTCCCTTTCTAGATTCTTTTTATTAAAGCCTCATCCAAAAACATTGAGTCTCATCCAGAAACATTGTGATGTTTCCAAAATGGTAGACACTTCCCTGTCTGTGGTATACATTTAACTAAAAGAGTACTTTTTCAATGAAGTTTTAAAATGCTTTGCTTTTTAATTTTTTTCAGTATCTCTAAAGTTCTTGAAACACAGCCATACCCATTCATTTCATTGCCACAGCTGCTTTTAGTGTGACAAATGACAGCATTGAGTAGTTGTGACAGACCATATGGCCTGCAAAACCTGAAATATTTACTCTGTGGTTCTTTTTTTGTTTTGTTTTTACTTTTTCTATTTTCCAATTTTTTTATGGTGGTAAAATATATAGACCATAAAATGTGTTATTTTAACCATTTTGAGTGTACAATTCAATAGCATTAATGACATTCACAGGGTTGCACAGCCATCGCCAGTGGGTTACATTTTTCATCATCCCAAACATGAACTCTATGCCCGCTAAGGAATTACTCCCCATTCTCTCTTCCCAGCCCCTGGTAACCTCTAATATGTTTGCTGTTCTATGGATTTACACATTCTAGATTTTTTCAATGTTTATTTATTTATTTTGAGAGAGTGCACGCCCGTGCACCACTGGGGGAGGGACAGAGAGAGTCCCGAGCAGGCTCTGTACTGTCAGTGGCAGAGCCCTACGGGGGACTTGATCCCACTTGATTGGGACCTGAGCTGAAAGTGAGAACCGAATGTTTAACTGACTGAGCCACCAGACACCCTGATCTATTCTAGGTATTTTACATAAGTGGAATCAAACAGTATTGGTTCTTTTGGGTCTAGCTTATTTCACTTAACATCGTGTTTTCAAGACTTATTTATGTTGTGGCAAGCATTAGAAATTTTTATGGCTTTTTATGGCTCATTAGCATTCTATCGTATGTACCTATCACATTTTGTTCACACATTCATCCATTGTTGGTGGTGAACATTGGTGTACAAGTATCTCTTTGAGTTCCTGTTTTGAATTCCTTTCGGTATATACCTAGGAGTAGAATTGCTGGGTCACGTTTTATACGTATAAAATGTATGTAAATCTGTATGTAAGCAAATATAAAATATACAAAGATACAAGTCTACGTTTAACTTTGCACCATTTTACATTCTCACTGCTTTCTTATTTTGAAGAAAGATTTCTCCCAGTTTAGGATTCTTTTCTTAATTAGAAAAAATTTCCGGAGTTTCTCCTTACGTGCCAGGTGCTCTCTTGCGATCTTATTCTCTGGTAGCCCAGGTATGCTACGGGTGGAATTTAAACAGAAGCAGCTTATGGTTCTGCTTGAGGAAGAACTTTCCAGCTGAACGGTTGGAAAAAGAAATGGCCTGTCTTGGTGTGTGCTCCCCTCTCTTCTTTCAGGAAGACACTGGTTAGACATTTGATTGGGGAGGGAGGGTCGAATTTTAACTAAATTATTGGTTGGGTTCTTTTAAGCCCATAGAATCTATTCAGTTGAAGTAAAGAAACCTGAAAGGAACCGTATTTCACACTCCAGAGTCCGAGGGTGATAATTAAGATAGGCAGTAAAACATTTCTTGTAAAACACTTTCTGCTATTTTCCAGATAATGTGCTAGACATAGTCCTTGCAGTAGAGGGAGACGGGCATGTATGTGGAATCAATTATGGGTACCAGAGTAGAAACGCAAGATACAGTGAGAAGACGAAGGAGGGAATGGTCAGCTCTGGAATCAGAGAGGGCTGGGATTAAATGCATAGGGGAGTCACGGAAAGAAGCGATGCTTCAGCTGAGGCTGAAAAAACAAGTGGGTGTTTACTGGGCAGATCAGAGGAAAAGCTGGGCGGGCAAGGCAGGGATTGATGAGAATTTGATAGCCCTGCATCCAGTGCTTCAGTTACTCTAAAAGTCACTTGGGTAGAAGCCAGGGGAAGTCGGTTGGGTCCTCTGTGCCATCCCCAGGGAGCTTAGTTTTTCCTCTGTAGGCAGTGGGAGCCATTGAAGGTTTCACACAAATGAGTGTCAAGATGGGGTTTCTTTGGCAGCCCCATGGAAGGCAGATTTTAGAGGGACAAGATCAGAGAGACCAGTTGAGAAATTACTGAAGTAGTTTGTGACAAAGGCCTTGAACTCTGACTCTACTCACATGACTAACTGTACTTCCCGTTATTCCCCTCTTTAATATCCTCCCTACTTGTGATGCTCATTCTTTGTGTAGTTCTTCTTGCTTCTATAGTACGCATTCACTTTTCCATTTGAACCAATGACATTCTTCAGTAGTCCTTTTTAAGATGTTTTCTCTGAGCTTCTATGACATCTATAAAATAATGTATTGATCACCTGCTGTGGACCAAACTAGGCAGTAGGTGGGATGCAGGTATTATCTCATTTAATCTTTATAACATCCTTCTGAAGGGTTAATAATAATTGTTCCATATTAACAGGTAAGACTCAGGCCAAGTAACATACTCAGGTTTACGTAGCTTTAAGTAGCATCTGAGCCAGGACTATCTGTCTTGAAAGCGTCTGTTTGTTTCACTAAATGACACTGCTTTCTTTTTGTGAGTTTACATAATTTAGCTCCCATTTGCATAATGTTAATTGTTTCATGTATCTTTCCTCTTTGCTAAATTGACATTTTTGATGATAGAGACAATATTGTTACATCACCTATGTACTACCAAGGATTTAGCCCCAGCATATATATTTACTGAAGTTTTGGATGAACAGATATCTAATGACCTGTTTGTCAGTGGGCTTTTTCTTTTTATTGTTGCAGATCTCCTTACAACATGCATTATACCTTCTGCATCATGGAATGCTTGAGGATGCAAACAGAAATCTCAGTCGTGCAGAGACGTGGAGATACGGTGAAAAGTCATCGTCCCAGGAAGTGTTAATCAACCTTATTCAGGCCTATAAAGGGCTTTTACAGTATTATACTTGGTCTAAAAAGAAGATGGAATTGTCTAATCTTGGTGAGCGAAGATGAGTGTACTTTTTATGGCTATGAGACCGAATCAGAGGGACAGACAGGATCTTTTTTTTTCCTTTAAGTTTATTTATTTTGAAAGAGAGACAATGTTCGTGAGTGAGCACGCAAGTGGGGGAGGGGCAGAGAGAAGCAGAGACAGAATCCCAAGCAGGTTCTGCGGCACCAGTGCAGAGCCCAATGTGGCAGTTGAACTCAGGAACCATGAAATCATGACCTGAGCCAAGATCAAGAGTCAGATGCTTAACCGACTGAGCCATCTGGGTGCCCCTAGACAAACAGGATATTAAGGAATAACCTCATTCCCCTACTTTGAAGCCTGGCTCTTTCCAGATACTGCAGAGAACAGACATATCTATTGATGTAAAATTCTTGATCATCCTTTGTAATATTTCTGATATATCATACTTTTCAGACATAAATTAGATGATGCATAAATTAAGTCCATGACCATGTTAGATTTATTGTTTTTTTAATTTTTTTTTTTTTTTTTTTTTACATTTATTTATTTTTGAGAGACAGCGTGAGCTGGGGAGGGGCAGAGAGAGGAGACACAGAATCTGAAGTAGGGTCCAGGCTCTGAGCAAGCTGTCAGCGCAGACCCTGGTGCAGGGCTTGAACTCATGAACCACGAGATCAGACCTAAGCCGAAGTTGGACACTCAACTGATTGAGCCACCCGAGTGCCCCAGTTTATTGTTTTTTTAAGTATTTTCAAGAAAGGGTACAAATTTTTTTTTTTAGTAGACATTATTGCATATAATAAACATTTCTTCCTGTGTATTTATTTGTTTTTTTAATTTTTTTTTACTTATTTATTTTTTTAAAGTTTATTTATGTAAGCAGTTTCTATACCCAGCATGGGGCTTGAACCCACAACCCCAAGATCAAGAGCTGCATGCTCTACTGACTGAGCCAGCCAGGCGCCCCATTTTCCTGTGTGTTTAGAATGGAGTTTAGTTTGTTTTATAATGTTCGTTTTTTTAAAAAAGAAATTTATTTTTAAGTAATCTCTAAATTCAGTATGGGGCCTGAACCTACAGCCTGAGATCAAGAGTTGTACGACCTTCTAACTGGGCCAGCCAGGTGCCCCTGTTGTACGATGTTATTCTTCATATTCATATTCTTCATATTCTTCTCTAATATGCTTAGAGAATAGGGCAAGGTAAAGTTGTTTTGTTTCTGTACAGAGGTCATGATTTTCTTGATTGACCACACCAGGAATTGGCTGCATGTCCCTACTTCTCAGAGTTCCCTTTCTCTTGCTTCCAGTGGTGATGTTACCTCTCCTGTCCCCGGATTTGTGTTTAATTCTCTGCATCTTCCTTCTCTTGTGTAGTTTTCCTCCATAGCTTCTCTAGGATTAACCCTTTTTATTTTCTCATCCTCCATCCAAATCTCAGTCCCCGTATATATTGGCTAATATGTATAAGCAGTGATTCCTTATGATACTTATATGTACGTAGTATTCCCTTGGTCTCTTGGATATGCAGGTTCACTAATCTCAGAATTCCATTCCCTCTTTCTGAGTATGATCTCTCCCAAGACACTCGTGAAAAGCTGTCTTCATTGTGATAATCTTGTCCAGTCTTCATGCTTCCTCTCCGTCTAGAAGGCCATCTGCCCTTCCATGACTCGTTAGACCCCCTCATTCTCATACCATAAACCTCATAGCTCTATGTCTGACCTATATCATTTGACTCTTTACCTCTTGCTTTTTAATTGTCCTAAGTTTTTTCATGTCTGTTTTATGTTGTATCTCTTCTTTCTTCTAGACTAATCAGTCTTCTGAGGTTACATATCCCTTATTTCTTTGGTTAACCTTGACATAATGCCTGGTATAATTTTTTTTTTTTTGAAGGCTTATTGAGGGACACCTCGTGGCTCAGTCAGTCGGTTGAGTGTCCGACTTTTGATTTCAGCTCAGGTCATGATCCCAGGTTGTGGGATTGAGCCCTGCCTGGACTCTGTGCTGAGCGTGGAGCCTACTGAAGATTCTGTCTCCCTCCCTTTGCCTTTCTGCCCTGCTCACACACTCTCTCTTTCTGTTTCAAAATAAATAAAACTTAAAGAACTAAAAAAGGCTTATTGATATTAATTGATTAGATGAGTTTTAAAGTCAGTATTTGCCTTTTTCTAACCTTCCTGGTTAGGTGGAATTCAAACAAACATTGATGATAAAAGCAGTAGGAACATGGCATTTGCACGGTCTCTTCCACGGCTAGATGATTTAGGACCTTTCTGCAGCTGACGGCTTGTTCGCTACCAAGAAGACATAAAGATGACATAATGTGTGGAGCTCTTTAGATCATCTTTAACTTTGGATGTTTGTTTAATAAAGAAAGGTTAGGACTGGTTCTGTGTAACTAAACTCATGAGAACATAACACCTGAACGAATGCTCAGTATTGGCTTGGGATTTTTCTCTGTTGCTCTTGGCCTCTCCTGGTTGGGTTTGACGCACTGGTGACTGGAGACCCCCTTCCACGGTAAATTCACAGTCCACTTCTACTGACTCAGGGGTGTGCTTTTTTTTTTGCTTTTAAAATTCTTTGTAGTTTCTTAACCTATTTTCCCTTTATCACTTCATATTCAGGTCCATATTGATATATATTTAGTTGATCCTCTGGGAGGAGAATACCTATGCATTTTGGGGAAGGGGAGGGGCTGTTATTTTGGCCAAAAATAAAAAGTATTTTGTTTCTGTTAGCTGTCACTTTTGGATGACTAACTTTTCTTTTAAGTTTTTTTAAAAAATATTTATTTTGAGAGAGGGGGAGAGAGAGAGAGCACGCGAGCGTGCACGAGTGGGGGAGGGGCAGAGAGAGAGGGAGACACAGAATCTGAAGCAGGCTCCAGGCTCTGAGCTGTGGCACAGGCACAGAGCCCGAAGCGGGGCTGAAACCCACAAATGGTGAGATGGTGACCTGAGCTGAAGTTGGTCGCTTGACTGACTGAGCCACCCAGGTGCCCCTAGACTAACTTTCCTTTTAAACCTTTAAGACTGTGAAATATAACATGCAGAAAAAGTGTGTACACAAATGTGTGATAAAATGAATGATTTAAAACAAATATCCAGGTAGCTACCACCTAGGTTCATTCTCAAAGCTCCCCAGGTATGCCTTCCTGACCACACTTCCTTTTGTTCCTTTTGTGTGTGTTGGCAGGGAGGGAGGGAGTTGGGGGTGGGCGGGGAGAGTTTGTGAAGATGTAGTATTATTCTTTAAATGTTTGTTAGGATTTACTGGCAGAGCCATCAGAGCCTGAACTTTTCCTGTGGATAGTTCATTGATTGCTGTTACTATCAGGAGTGTCCTCGATAGTGAATAACTTTCAAAAATCTTTTATCTCTGAACAGATGAAGATGATTATGCTTACAACACAGCGTCCCAGACTATGCTCAACCACAGTTGGAAGACATCGGTAAACCTTGGTGCCTTGATTCAAACTCCTGGAGTTTGGGACCCTTTTGTGAAGAGTTATGTAGAGGCAAGTAGGCTTCTCATAAAGTTTTATTCGTTTCATTTTGTTATAAGCCTTACCTTTATTGGTCAGAAGGCAACTAAATGGAGAAAATTGTTTTGTTTTTTTTAAAAAAGACAGAGAGGGGCACCTGGCTGGCTCAGTCAGTGAAGCATGCAACTCTTCATCTCAGGGTTGTGGGTTTAAACCCCATGTTGGGCATAGAGACTACTTAAAAAAATAAAGTCTTTAAATAAATAAATAAATAAAAATTTTTAAAAAAAATTTAAAAGAGGGAATATGATATGTCTTTTTGGTCTGAGTCACTTTTGTTTTACTAATATCCTGTAAATGTTACTGATTTTGTTCCCCTCACCACAGAGTAATGGGTCATGGTCAAGTATTTATAAAATTAATAGCAATATAATTTGTAAATGTTAATTCGTTACTATTCTTACTGAATTTAGAAGGAAAGCAAAAAGTTGGTTGTAGCTTTTTTAAGTAGGCTTTATGCTCAGTGCGGAGCCAATGTATGGCTTGAACTCACCACCCTGAGATCATGACCTGAGTTGAGATCAAGAGTCAGACACTTAACCAGGCGAGCCACCCAGGTGTTCCCAAGCAGAAAGATATTTTATATTTCGTGGACTAGAGAAGACCAGGGGACAAAAATCTGAAACTAGGTCATAAAGTGGGATGAGGAATAATGGCTTTTCGGAAGTTCGTCAGGGTGCTGTGTCATCTCAGAGTTGCTGTGAAAGGACGGGGCGGTGGGGGGGGCCTTGGCACTGGGAATAAATCTTCAGAATTTTTGAAAGTTACATAAACGCTAACGTGATAATTATGCTGTCAAAAGATACTCTCTGAAACCACATGCCAGTGAATCTGGGAATTCCCCTGTGTGGGTGGGAACGAAAGGGAAGGAATCCTAGCTCCCATGTGCTCCTTCTGTGGCTGAAGTCATGTCGGCACTGAGGTTAGCTGCTTCGTGGGGTCTTTCTCACTCGTCGGTGGGCCCTGCTTTGAGGCCTTCATTTCTTTCAGGAACAGTTCCTAGGTTGAAGTGGCTGCATTTTTCAGTAACAAAAATGTGATCAGGAAGAAATGGGAACCCATGTGGGCCTTTGTTGTAAGTGATCTGTGTTCCACAGAGGTTGTAACGTATGCTAGTGACAGCAAAAACTGCCATTACTGTCGTTCCCTGTACAGGAAGTACTGTTTGTCGTTTTAGTGAATTTTTGTACCCATCGACAAAGTCCAGTTGTGCATTATCTTTCGCACAGCTGTCTTACAGAATTTAGCAAAGATATCGTGACTTATTTTATATAGATGCTGGAGTTCTATGGGGATCAAGATGGAGCCCGAGAGGTACTCACCAATTATGCCTATGATGAAAAGTTCCCGTCAAATCCAAATGCTCACGTCTACTTATACAACTTTCTAAAGAGGGAGAAGGCACCAAGAGAGAAACTGATAAGTGTGCTGAAGGTATAAAATGTTTATTTCAATGACTGAACAGGGTCGGAGATCTACTTTAAGACATCCTTAGGGGCGTATGGCTGGCTCAGTTGGAAGAGCATGTGACTCTTGATCTCAGGGTGGTGAGTTCAAGTCCCATGTTGGGTAAAGAGATTACTAAAAAAAAGAAACTTCAAAACATCCTTAGGTCGTGCCTTCCAACTTGCAGATTCTGGCACTCCTAGCAAGTCACTCTGTTTGTGTGATGGTGCCCTGAGGTGGACAGAGGGGATCCCGCGCTGAGGTGCTGCCCTGAGGGGATCCTGCCACGGCCAGCCGTTCCCCCGTTCCCCCATCGCCCTGCCCAAGTGAGACTGAGGGCAGAAACCCTTTGCCACCCTTCTTGGAAAGTTCTGCTTTGATAATTTTTGAAAATCAGCTTTATGGAACCTTTCACACACAATAAGACACTTATTTTAAGTGTACACTTGAAGGCGTTTTGACAGAGACATACATCCACGTAACCACCATGATGATCAAGACGCTGGACATTTCCATCCTCTCAGAACATCTTTGATTTCCCTTTTGTAGCCTATCTACCCACATTTTTCTGGCCCCAGGCAAATAATGATCTGCCTTCTGTCACTACACATTAATTTTACCTCTTCTAGAATTTCATACACGTGAAACCTGCAATATGTGCTCTTTATTGTGTGGCTTGTCTTGCCCCGCGTGTTTTTGAGAGTCATCCGTGTTATTGTGGGTGTCCGTAATTTGTTCCTTATTACTGCTGTGTAGTGTTCCATTTCTACACATACACTTCTTGATGGTGTATTTTCACTTTTTGCCTGCTATGAATGCTGAGGTGAGCACTCACGTACAGGGCTTTGTGTGCATATATATTGTCGTTTTTCTTGGGTAACTGTATGAGTGGAATTGCTGGAAAATTTGAAACAACCTCATAAGAAACTGCCCAACTGTTTTTTTTTTTTTTTTCCGATTGAGATGTAACTGGTGTATAACGGTATGTTATTTTTAGATATACAGTGTAGCAATTCAGTATTTGTATGTATCGCAAAATGATCACCGCAGTAATTTTATCACCACACAATTACATCTATCACCACGCAGTTACAACTTACTTTTCTTGTGATGGGAACTTTTAAGATTTATTCTCTCAGAAACTTCAAATATACAATACTGTATTAACTATAGTCACCATGTTCTATATTATATCCCCAGGACTTAGGTTTATTGTATAACTGGAAGTTTGTACCTTTTTCTTTGTTTTTTGCTTTCGAGTTGTATTAGCTCTTTATATTTTAGATATTAAACCCTTACCAGATAGGTGATTTGCAAATATTTTCTCCTTTCACTGGGTTGCCTTTTCATTCTGTTGATGGTTTCCTTTGCTGTGCAGAAGCTTTTTAGTTTGGTGTAGTCCCACTTGGTTTTTTTTGCTTTTGTTGCCTTTTGCCCCACCGGTTTGTGAAGTGACCATACCATTGACATTCATGCCGTCAGTATGTGAAGGTTCAGTTTCTCACTTCCTCACTAACACTTGGTATTGTCAATCGTTTGAATTAGTAGCCATTTTAGTGGATATGCAGTGGTGTCTCATGTGGTTTTAAGTTGCATTTTCCTAATGACTGATGATGTTGAGTATCTTTTCATATGCCTGTTGGCTACTCCTGTATCATCTTTTGTGAAGTGTCTGTTCAAACGTTTTGTCTCTTTTTTTAGAGAGTAATTTGTCTTCTCATGGATTTGATAGTTTTATATAATCTGTTCTTACCTAAGGCATGTGACATAGGATTCACAACATGGACTGAGAATATTTTCTTCCAATCTGTGGCTTGCCTTTTTTTTCTTAACAATGTCTTTTGAAGAGCAGAAATCTCTAATTTTGAAGTACAATTTATGCATTTTTTCTTTTATAGTTACTACTTTTTGTCCAAGAAATCTTTGCCAAGCCCAAGATAATGAAGATTCTCTTCTATGTTTTTTTTTCTTTTTTCTAGAAGTAGTACAAATTTGTGTTTAGGTCTATGATAGATTTTCAGCTAATTTTTTTAAGTATTTTATTTTTATTTCTTTAGAGAGAGAGAGAGCATGAGTTGGAGAGAGAAGGGGGGGGGGAGAGAGATAGAGAGATAGAGAGAATTCCAAGCAGGCTTCACGCTCAGCACAGAGCCTAACATGGGCTTGATCCCATAACCCTGGGATCATGACAAGCTGAAACCAAGATTCGGACACTCAATTGACTAAGCCACCTAGGCTCCCCTTTCCATATACATTTTTATTTTTATTTTTTTAATGCTTTTTTTCTTTTTTTTTTTTTTTTTCGAGAGAGGGATACCATGAGCAGGGGAGGGGCAGAGAGAGAGAGAGAGAGAGAGAGAGAGAGGGAGGGAGAGAGAGAGAATCCTAAGCAGGCTCCTCAGTGCAGAGCCCAACACAGGGCTCAGTCCCACAAACTGTGAGATCATGATCTGAGCCGAGACCAAGAGTCGGATGCTCAACCAAATGAGCCGCCCAGGCGCCCCTCCATATACATTTTTAAATCAGCTTGTCTAGTGCTAGAAATTGTCTTGCTGGGATTTTCAATCTATAGATCAATTCTGAGAAAATTTACATTTTCACAGTATGGAGGTTGCCAAATTGTGAACATCATATGTCTTTCCATTCATTTAGGTCTTTTGTTCCCCTATGAAATGTTTTATAGTTTTTATTGTATATATTTTGTTAAATTTATCCCTGTTTCATGTTTGGGGTTGTTACTCTATAGGACATTGCTTAAAAATTTCTTTTAATGGTAAAATATATATAACATAGAATAGACCATTTTAAATGCATTTTTATTATTTTTTTAAAATTTTTATTAAAAAAAATTTCTAACGTGTATTTTTGAGAGAGAGAGAGAGAGCGTGAGTGGGGGAGGGGCAGACAGAGAGGGAGACACAGAATCTGAAACAGCCTCCAGGCTCTGAGCTGTCAGCAGAGCCCAATGTAGGGCTCAAACTCACGAACTGCAAAATCATAACCTGAGCCGAAGTTGGACGTTTAACCACCTGAGCTACCCAGGCGCCCCGACAGGGATTTTTAAAAATAGCTTTACATAGAACACCTTTCTATACCCAAATTGAAACTGGACAAGAGCAAAACATGTTTTAAATCCTTGATTCATTTACTGAGGGCGTATTAGGCAATAAGGACCTTATTTGAAACTAAGCTGAAATTTGAGGAATGCTGTTATCACGTGTAAAATTTACAAGATTATTTTTTTCTTCCAGATTTTGTATCAGATTGTACCATCTCATAAACTCATGTTAGAATTCCATAGATTACTGAGAAAATCAGGTAAATAATTTTTATTTTGTAGCTCCGCATGTGCAGATAAGCTGTAGACTAGCAAACTGTGACCCATGGGCCAAATCCACCCCTAATCTGTTTTTATAAATCAGGTTCTTTTGGAGCATTTATGTGTTGTCTGTGGCTGCTTTTGCACTACAACAGCAGAGCTGTGTAGTTGTGACATAGACTATATCATTCACAAAGCTTAAATATTTACTGTCCCTTTATTAGGAAAAGTTTTCTGACCCCTGCTGTAGAATATGAGGCAATATTTAACACAAGAGAAATGGCTTCAATATAATTCACCTCATTTAATCTCTGTTGCATTTCAGCTCGGTATAGAAAAGAACATTTTTTTTTTAAGTAGGTTCCATGCCCAGCACGGGGCTTGACCTCACAACCCTGAGATCAAGAGTCATGCAGTCCACCAGCTGAGCCAGCCAGGCACCCCAGAACATAACTTCTTCATAGAAGGAAATCAGCTTAAGTCCAATAGGTACTGGGACTGTGTCAGTCCCTCTCCTGTTAGAAGAGAACATATATAAAATGCCTACATAGGGCAGGTGCTTTAATGTTCTCAGTAAAGTATAGCTCATTTAGAAATCAGACTCACCACTATGACTTCATTAGCAAAGACTAAATTAGTGAATTATTGAATATTTCAGATTTATCACAGGAGACTATGAACAGAATGAATTATTTTAAACTGTTAACCAAACTAGAAGGCTTACAATTCAGTAATATTTTATCAACTGAATATATATTTTTAGCTTTGTGCACTTCAGTATCTTGTGTAAACTCTAATTGTTGTGACCATTGCAGAAAAAAAAGACCACCATAAACTTGGGCTGGAAGTATTATTTGGAGTCTTAGATTTTGCTGGATGCACTAAAAATATAACTGCTTGGAAATATTTGGCAAAATATCTGAGACAGACTTTAATGGGGTAAGTAAAAGAAGCAGTATTTATTACTGGCTCAGCATCAGTAAAATTTCCCAGTATTGTAGCTGATGTCTGTCAATGTTTAAATATCATTCTTTGCTTGTGTTTTTTGATTTCTTGAATTGTGTCTTCAGTTGTTTCTTCTGGGTACATCAGAAGCAAGGAAATAAGGTCATAGGTAAAACATACAAAAATTCCATTAAGATTTTTTTATGGGGA
The DNA here is from genome assembly GCF_022837055.1 of Prionailurus viverrinus. Taxonomy (NCBI): domain Eukaryota; kingdom Metazoa; phylum Chordata; class Mammalia; order Carnivora; family Felidae; genus Prionailurus; species Prionailurus viverrinus. The sequence goes on along the minus strand of NC_062577.1, from coordinate 56,910,775 downwards.
CACCTGGGTGGCTCAGTCGGTTAAGCGTCCGACTTTGGCTCAGGTCATGATCTCATGGTTCATCGGTTCGAGTCCCACATTGGGCTCTGTGCTGACAGCTCAGAGCCTGGAGCCTGCTTTGAATTCTGTGTCTCCCTCTCTCTCTGCCCCTCCCCCACTCATGCTCTGTCTCTCTCTCTGTCTCACAAATAAACATTACAAGAAAAAAAGATTTCTTTTATTGTGTCCAAATAAGTACTGTACCTTACCACTGCAGTACTAAAGAATGTGCGTATTTTCAAGTTGGAAATGATGACAAAAAGGGGTCATTCCCACTCTCCGCCAGGCTGTTTGTAAAGCTCTTGGTGATCTGTGTGTCATCATCTTGTAAGATCACATGGAAACTGCTTTTCTCCCAGCTGGTTTTCAATAATTTTTTGTGGGGCTTTTTAGGGCCTCATAAGATCATCGTCAGTTATCCATACAGCAGATGTTTAAGTCCATTGTGAGCTGGATATCTAAAACTATCCCTCTGATCATAATACCATTTTGAGAAAAGAAGGAGTGGCCCTTGTCATTTTTTAAAAGTGTTTATTTATTTATTTATTTTTGAGAGAGCACGTGCAAATCCTGGCAGGGCAGAGAGAGAGAAAGAGAGAGAATCCCAAGAAGGTGCCATGCTGTCAGTGCAGAGCCCAACGCGGGGCTGGAACCCACGAGCCATGAGATCATGATCTGAGCTGAAGTCAGATACTTAACCGACTGAGCCACCCAGGCTCCCTTCCACAGACTCTTCTTAAGTTCATATGCTGCCATTATAGGTCCATCTCCATCACTGACCTTCTCTTTTGACATTTTTCTTTTCCAGGAACCACCTTCCCTGGGTCCAAGAAGAGTGGAACTCCAGGAAAACCTGGTGGCCTAGCTTTCACTTCAGCTCCTTTTGGGCAAAAAGCGATTGGAAAGAGGCTAAAGCTTTGGCTTGTGAGAAGGCTTTGGTAGCTGGAATACTGTTAGGAAAAGGTATGGGGTTTTTTTTCTTCTTACGTAGACGTAGCTTTTGGACGATTTTGAAATGACAAAGTGTGACCATTCATTCATGTCACAGCTTACTTGGTACAGTGCCCAAGGACATTAGATGCTGGAGAGGATAACTGGTGAATGGAAAAATGAACCTTGAGTTGGGGCCAGGTGATCTGCTTGTAAGGACTGTCCGTGGACTGGAAGCTGATGTCATCTTGTTGATTGCGTTGCTTGCTTTTTATGCTGTAATTTGCGTATCTTTAGGGGCCAATTAAGATAGAGGATGCAGACTGTTTCCACAACAACCACATAGAAAGTTTACTGACATTGTCCACTTGACAGTATTAGAAATAGAAAAAGATTCTTTGCTGACCTTATTGTTTGATAATAGCTCTGCACTATACTTACTTATCTGTTCTGGTTCGGAGGGAACATTTCTCCCGTAAAAAGAGTATACCTCCTATTAACTTATTTAAAAATCCTCTTAAAGAAAGGGAAATTGATCTTTTCTTCGTGGAACATGCTGGCTGTTAAAACTCTCAGCGCTCGGTGCCAATGGAGCAGGGAAACTGTAGGTCAGAGAAAAAGTGAGTGTCACCCGTGTCCATGAGTAAGCAGTCTGTTGCTAGAGAGTTCAGAGTATCCTAAAGAGATTCTTCAGCTCGGTTGTGAGATCGTTGGTTTTATTTTGGAATTAGTATTCTCAGTGAGTGTTTCAGATGATTACAAGGGTTAATGAAATGCTGGTTCCTAAGAGGAAAAGGACAAATAAATAGGAAAACAATTGTAAGATTTCTCTCTTAACACACTGATGCCAAGGAACAGAAATGGGATTCAGACTGAGATTTCTACTTCCTTATGAGCGTAGAGGCATCTAGTACAGATATCTAAAGGGGTCTGTGTTTGAGCCGAGTCTGGACTGATTTTCCAGTCTGTCACCTTTTCCTGTCACTTAGATCAAACAGTTAACCTTTGGGACCCTCTCTCTGAGTAGGCTTCCTAACACCTGTCCATGCTGCCTACGGGATTGTTGTAAGCATCAAGTGAGCGTCACATCAAAGTGCTTTATAAATTCAAAAGTGCTCTGTGAATATCAGGCATAATCATGCCTGAAAATGGGTACATTTCTTTTTTCCGGGGTTAGTGTGGGGGTTGAGTCAGTCTGTTCAGGAGTTGAGCTGGGTTTTGTCCGTGCTCTGGTTATCCCCATTCTATCACAGGATTCAAATTCTGGTCACCATCTGCCTTTACTTCATGCTGAGAGCAGGGTCTGGTAGCTGCCCTGCCTCCCATGCTCTGGTAAGGCAAGCCAGGCCCTTTGTCCTTGTGACTATACGTCTTCTGGTGGAGGAAGGAGTTTGTAGGTTATTTGGCTTTTTCTCTGTGTTAGGGTGAGATCAGAGTTCTTTCTATCTTTCTATATTCTAGATGGAAGCAGAAATCTGTGTACAAAGTATTTTGTTTTTGCTAAAGTGGTAGATGTGTTTGGAAATACAGATTATTACATTAACATCACAGCACTGCTTTCTGGCTAATAAAACGTTAGTAATTCTGGCATAGTATTTCAGGAATAATGGTTACTGTAGGTACAGTATATATCCTAGCAATTTCCCAGAGAAGATGAATGTATGGTGAGACTATAATGAAATTAGTTCTTATGTGATTTATGGTCTCACTCGTCAAATATAAAAAAAATTCTCTTCTTTAAGGTTTATTTATTTTGAGAGAGAGAGAGGAAGGGAGTCAGGGAGGGGCAGAGAGAGAGGAGAGAGAGAATACCAAGCAGGCTCTGCACTGACAATGCGTAGCCTGACATGGGTCTTGAACTCATGAACTGTGAGGTCATGACCTGAGCCGAGATCAAGAGTCAGACGCTTAACCCAACTGCGCCACCCAGGTGCCCCTAAAAAAATCTCTTAAAATACCCAGTTTACATTTTTATTTATTTTTTTGAAGAGAAAGCGTGAGTTGAGGAGAGGGGCTGAGGGAGAGAGGGAGAGAGAGAGAAAAAGAGGGAGAGAGAGAGAGAGAGAGAGAAAGAGAAAGAAAGAGAGAAAGAAAGAAAGAAAGAAAGAAAGAAAGAAAGAAAGAAAGAAAGAAATCCCAAGCAGGCTCCACCCCAGTGTGGAGCTCGATCCCACAACCCTGGGATCATGACCTGACCTGAAATCAAGATTTAGACGTTCGTCCAGACGCACCCAGTCTAGTTTTTTTTAATAGAAACTTGATTCATGTTTGAAATACTTGACCAGTGAACCGATGGCATGGTAAGACTGTGAAAAGACCTTTGTCAGAGCTGCCCCATCACCATCCAGCTGCTCTCTGGATGGCTAGAACGGCTGGCTAAGTTCTCATCTCTTCTGACCTGTGAGGAGTTTATTTTAATCCTTCACATCAAGGTTTTCTTACAGAGAACCTTTGTATTGTTACAGATGCCTCTTCCGCTGTTTTACCAGCTGACATTGAAAGGGAATTTGTAGTAATTTGCTTTTGGCGAAGTCTCATTTAATATGTGAATATATGTATAATATGCATATCACCTTAACTGGGGCTTAGGAGGCAGGGTGGAACCAGCTAAAGTATGTGCTTTAATCAGAAACGTTTTCATATGTAGAAAGTGTGCGTTTCACTGGTGATAGCTCTTAGAATGTGCTCAGGATACCTTGGTATAGATAATACAAATCCATCTTATTTTCATAATCGTTAGTATGCCAGAGTTGAAGCAAAATTTTCAAAATGTGGAAATATACTTGAAGAATTTGATAAGTATTAAAACTCTTTGTTGATTTTGCTTCGTTTGTTTTTTTTGTTGTAGGTTGTAGATACTTTCGGTATATTTGCAAACAAGATCATCAAGTCTTAAGGAAAAAAATAAGGCGGATAAGGAAATCTGTGAAAAAACACAGTATTGTAAATCCAGGACTCTGATACTGAATATTAGTTATTTAAGATGAATAGCTACAGAATAGTAGCTCGGTAGGTGTTACTGAATGTATTTAATTGGCGTATCTATGATGTAGTTTATATTTTTATATTTTTCTATATTTTCTATATTTCTGTATTTTCTTTTATTGTAATTATAGCTAAAAAAGAAACAGCCTTGCTGCTTTTGTTCTTTGTAAATAGCATATTTTTCTTTTTTGTACCATTAAATATAATATTTATTAAGAAATAAACCTTCAAATAAGAAATATATTTGTTTAATTAGAGAATACAGGTCTACGGCAGTTATTGCTGTCTGCAGATAATTTCCTTCTGACTGTTGTATAATAAAACATAACTTGCAGTGTTGTTAAGTGGATTTCTATTCTTGGAGTTTCTAAACGATCCACATTAGGTTTACCATCATAAGGAATATATTGGTCATGAGTTCTCTTGAGGAATTTTGGAAACAGAGAAGGATTTAGGAAAGGAATTCTCTTTGTTTTGGGGGTATTAAGACATGGGGGCTTGGGGCTAAGTGACCTTCTGACAAGAGAGCTACCTTTGACTCTAGAAGACTAATTTGGGTCAGAGCGGGTAGAGGGTTGGCCTGACTTCAAAGGGCTCTAGTCTGTTGTTGTTTTGCCAAGCACAGCAATCTGAGACATGCTTTGGAACTCCTGTGTCCCTTACCTTTCTCTTGGAAACGGGGATGTGGCAGTAGGCAGCTGGACAGTGGAGAAGCATCTGCCAGTGAGATGGTATCCCAGGGTCACACAGCCCAACGGGAAAGCTTGGCTCAGAAGCCAAGAACAGCGTTCCTGGAATAGGAGCTGGCGCTTTATGTAATATGTTGTGGTAACTGGTAGAGCGAGTGCTTCTTCGAAACTGTCTCAGCTCTTGCACATTTACGGTTCAGATAACTTGTATTTGAGTTCCGCGAAGGCTCACTAACTTTAGAACAAGCCCAGTATTTAGATGGCAAACCTCACATTTTCCCCACTGGCTTTAAACCATCTGCAAGGGTCTCCTGGGTAGCTCAGTCAGTTAAGTGTGTGACTTCAGCTCAGGTCATGATCTCATGGTTCATGAGTTCAAGCACCACATCAGGCTCTGTGCTGACAGCCTGGAGCCTGGAGCCTGCATCAGATTCTGTGTCTCGTTCTCTCTGCCCCTCCCCGACTTGTGTGTCCACATTCTCTCTCCCTCTCTCTCTCTCTCTCTCTCTCTCTCTCTCACAAAAACAAACATTAAAAAAAAATTAAAAAGAAAATTTAAACCATCTGCAAGAAAATAGCACAAATTATCCCTTGTGAGTAACTTGGTTCAATATTTTATACTTAGTAAGATGACTCAATAAATACTCATCCTTTTAATATACATGTGAAACACGTAGGTGCCCCACAGACCAACATAAACCAAGTTCAAGTGACCACATGGGTAGGACCAGGTTTACTGCTGGGGGCTGGCCACCCACGCTTCTGTGGAAGGTCAGCCCTACAGGAACGACATGCCCGGATGACATGGGCAAGGTCTCAAAGCTCAGGCCGAGATTGTCAGGGCATCTCCTCTCTGAAACTTTAGTCGAAAGCTGTTAAGTAGGATTTACGGGTTCTCATGATCTCTGGCAAATGGAGGTGGGAATGCAAGAGAAACGAGTAGACTTGGTTCTTGGTTTCCACACAGAGCTTAACTTGCTAGGGTTTTCATGCCCAATGATCATACTGCACGATGCAGTGAGAGCGGTGTGAATCTACTGTGATTTTTAGGTCCACTATAGTCAGTTTCATGAATAATAATGGCTAAAATTTATCAAGCACTTTGGGCTTTACATGATGTCTTACTGTCCCCACAATCTTACGAGTTATTCCTGTTTTACCCAGGAAGGAAGGGGGGTCTCAGAAGTTAAGTGACTTGCACAAAGTCACAGCTCATAGATGGTGGCACCAGGACCCTAACCTGACCTCTGTGGTTCCAGAGAGCACGCGCTCTGTACTGCGTGTACTGCCTCCCAGTTCCGTCAGTGTTTGTGACCCGCAGAGCCCTGAGCTAGGCAGCAAGGAAGAGAGTAGAGGGGATTCGCAACCCAGAGCCTAGCAGCTCCAGCAAAGCCTGTCCTCTGCCGGGCTCGGTAGGTCGGTCTCCCCTCTGTGTCCTCACTGGTCCCTCACAGCCTCTTCTCAAATCATCACATTGTTATGTTATCTTTGTACATTTTTTTTTATTAACATTTAGTTAATTTTTGAGAGAGAGAGAGAGACAGAGCGCGAACAGGGGAGAGGCCGGGTGGGGTGGTGGACACAGAATCCGAAGCAGGCTCCAGGCTCTGAGCTGTCAGCACAGAGCCCGACATGGGGCTTGAACTCACGAACTGTGAGATCATCACCTGAGCCAAAGTTGGACGTTTAACCGACTGAGCCACCCAGGCGTCCCTGTCCTTCTTAATAGTACATTATCTGAACTTAATAATCTTTTATCGGCAACCCTCAACAGAATTTCTAGCGCATTAAATATTGAATAGAAGGGGCACCTGGATGGCTTGGTCAGTTGAGCGTTCGATTCTTGATTCCAGCTCAGGTCATGATCTCACGGTTTGTGACTTTGAGCCCCTCATAGGGCTCTGTGCTGACAGTGCGGAGCCTGCTTGGGATGGTCTCTCTTTCTGTTTCCACCCCTCCCTACCCTCGAAAATAAATATAAATAAACGTTAAAGAAATAAATATTGAGTAGAACTGAATGGAAATTCATGAAAGCTATTGACTTAGTGTGCCTGTTGTATGGGAAATAGTACCTTGGGGCTCCTGTGCCCAGGGTAGGGGCCTCGGGAGACTAAGGTTTGACTTCTGGGTTTATCATTAGGTAGTTCTGTGACTTCTTGGACAAATTACTGAGCTTTCATAGTTTCTTTACCTGTAGTTGAGAGATAGTAGGATTTCTCTCACTGGATTGCTATGAAGAATGAAAAATACAACCAATGCCTAGGATAATAATGAATACTTAACAAATCTTTTATTTTTATTTTTTTAAATTTATTTTTGGTTTTTGAGAGACAGAGCACAAGCAGGGGAGGGGCAGAGAGAGAAGGAGACACGGAATCTGAAGCAGGCTCCAGGCTCCGAGCTGTCAGCACAGAGCCCGACACGGGGCTCGAACTCACGAACCATGAGATCATGACCTGAGCTGAAGTCGGAAGCTTAACCAACAACCACCCAGGCGCCCCAATACTTAGCAAATCTTAAGTGAACACCCATCATGACAATTTTAGACAGCAGATAACAGGAACTAAATAAAGATAACTTAAAGTCTTGGTTTCTCTTAAAAGCCTCTGAAATACAGAAATTGTGCAATAGTTGAGTTCATGCTTTCTGCTAAAATACACCCATCTTTCAGTCTACGGACAGTGTAGCCATCAACCACGGACTCAAGGGCTTCACACGCCTTTGAAGATACGCAGTCCACCGCTCAGTTCCCTCCTTGCTCAGCTGCCCGCAGCTCTGATCTCCGGCTCACTGGCTTAGCGGGACTGCCGTGCTTTGCTTGGGACTCCGGCCCAGTGCGCTGTTCGGGAGAGGTTGTTCCAAGGTGGAGAAGTCAGACTGTGTAGAACTTAGTTTATGAGTTCCACTTCTTCGATAATCCCGGTCTTGTGCTGTCTGTTGTCCACTGCCTGAGAAACAGTTCCTCATATAGTTGATCTAGATTAGATGACAGGCAAAATAACTAAACTAAAATTAGGACCTTTTGCCTGTCAAATGATACCTTTAAGAAAATTAAATGTAGTCTGTTAAAAGATTTGTGGGGCATCTGGGTGGCTCAGTTGGTAGAGCGTGTGACTCTTGATCTCGGGGTTGTGAGTTCGAGTTCTTTTTTTTTTTTTTTTTTAATATATGAAATTTATTGTCAAATTGGTTTCCATACAACACCCAGTGCTCATCCCAAAAGGTGCCCTCCTCAATACCCATCACCCACCCTCCCCTCCCTCCCACCCCCCATCAACCCTCAGTTTGTTCTCAGTTTTTAACAGTCTCTTATGCTTTGGCTCTCTCCCACTCTAACCTCTTTTTTTTTTTTTCCTTCCCCTCCCCCATGGGTTTCTGTTAAGTTTCTCAAGATCCACATAAGAGTGAAACCATACGGTATCTGTCTTTCTCTGTATGGCTTATTTCACTTAGCATCACACTCTCCAGTTCCATCCACGTTGCTACAAAAGGCCATATTTCATTCTTTCTCATTGCCACGTAGTATTCCATTGTGTATATAAACCACAATTTCTTTATCCATTCATCAGTTGATGGACATTTAGGCTCTTTCCACAATTTGGCTATTGTTGAGAGTGCTGCTCTAAACATTGGGGTACAAGTGCCCCTATGCATCAGTACTCCTGTATCCCTTGGGTAAATTCCTAGCAGTGCTATTGCTGGGTCATAGGGTAGGTCTATTTTTAATTTTCTGAGGAACCTCCACACTGCTTTCCAGAGCAGATGCACCAATTTGCATTCCCACCAACAGTGCAAGAGGGTTCCCGTTTCTCCACATCCTCTCCAACATCTATAGTCTCCTGATTTGTTCGTTTTGGCCACTCTAACTGGCGTGAGGTGATATCTGAGTGTGGTTTTGATTTGTATTTCCCTGATAAGGAGCGACGTTGAACATCTTTTCATGTGCCTGTTGGCCATCCGGATGTCTTCTTTAGAGAAGTGTCTATTCATGTTTTCTGCCCATTTCTTCACTGGGTTATTTGTTTTTCGGGTGTGGAGTTTGGTGACATGAGTTCGAGTTCTACACTGGGTGCAGAGATTACTGAAAAATAAAATGTTAAAGGGTACCTGTGTGGCCCGGTTGCTTGGGTGTTCTCAAGATGGAGCCCTGCACTGGGCTCTGTGTTGACAGCATGGAGCCTGCTTGGGATTCTCTCTCTCCTCTCTCTGCCCCTCCCCACTCTTGCTCGTGCTGTCTCTCTCTCTCTGTCTCAAAATAAATAAACATAAAAAATTATTTAAAAAATAATAAAATCTTAAAAAAGAAAGTATTTGCAACACAAACTGACAGGATTAAAATAAATTCAGATCAATAAGAACAGGAGAAAGAGCCCAATAGAAAAAAATGGACAAAACACATGAACAAGTATTTCACAGAAGGTAAACTTGGACCACAAACACCTAAGTCCGAGAAATGCAAATCAAGAGCATAGTGGAATTCCAGTTCAGACCCACTCAGTTAGCAAAAATTAAGATGATGGGGAATAAAATACAAGAAATAGGTTGGATATTTTTGGTACCATTTACCAATACTATTCTTGAGTGTTTACTCGAGAAATGCTTGTACGTGTGCACCAACAGACTGGGAATACTAGAAAAAACCCACAAATGCTTTAGTGGCATGAGAGTGGATAAATTGTGATAGTCGCACAAGGAAAAATGAATAAACTGTAGATTTATACACCAATGTAGAGGGAACCCCGTAACATAGTGAAAGAAACGTGTCTCTGCGTACGACTTCATGACTACATAGAGTTCAAACTCTAAAGTGCAACTAAACTAAAATGCTTATAAGTATATATAGCTTGTGATGAAGCTACATATATTAAAAAAAAACAAAAACAAAAACGAAAAACAAGAGAATGATAACAAAACTCCCATGCAGAGTGGTTACCTCTGAATGGGAGGGCAGAGGGAAAAGCTCATCATTAAGGGACGTAAATTATTGTTAATGGTCTAGTTTTTTAATTAAGTGGCAGGCTCTCCGTGGACTAATACTGACAGTGCGTGATGAACCACGGGTTGTGGTTTATCCCATTTTGTGCACTTGGGGCTACTGTAAAAAATGAAAAGGACCCTACAATATCTGATTCCATTTATACGAAATGTCCAGAGTAAACAAGTCTACAGAAATGGAGAGAGTAGACTAGTGATTGCCTAGGACGAGAAGAGGGGGGTGGATGAGAAGATGAGGCGGAAGTGATAGCCGGAGGGGTGGGTACAGGGTTCCTTTGGGATCATGGTTGCAGAATTCACTCTGCGAATATACTAAAAAGCATTTAATCGTGCACTTTGAACGAGTGAATTGTATGGCATGTGAATTTTATCAGTGACACTATTACCAAAAAGAAACAAAACCAAAAAATCAACTAGCTTTATGGAGTCAGAAAGTCTGGATTCAACCAAGCACCTCACCTAACTGAGCCTCACGTTTATTCTGTAAAACAGGGTGATCTGAGAAAGGCAGAAAGTGCTTAGCATGAGTCTTGGTGCACTGGTTTTCTCAATAAGTGGTAACATTTATTATTATGAACAACAACAACAACAAAGGAAATTAAACCAAAAAAATGAACACAAAACCAGGCCAACCATTCTTTAATGAAGGGGTAAGTGTAGCCTTTTGGGGTCTAGTTATTTATCCATATTTATAGCACAAAGGCTTTATCTGCTGGATTGCATTAGAGTATTTATATTTTAGGGGCACCTGGGTGGCTCAGTTGGTTCAGTGTACAACTCTTGATTTCGGCTCAGGTCATAGGATCAAGCCCTGCATCAGGTTCCGAGCTGAGCATGGAGACTGCTTAAGATTCTCTCTCTTCCTCTACCCCTCTCACCCACATACACTCTCTCTAAAGTAAAAAGAATACATAAAATAAAAATATAAAGAGGAATATATTTTAAATTTTGTTTCTTTTAATGTTTATTCATTTTTGAGAGACAGAGAGAGACAGAGCATGAGCAGGGAAGGGGCAGAGAGTGAGGGACACACAGAATCTGAAGCAGGCTCCAGGCTCTAAGCCGTCAGCACAGAGCCGGATGCGCGGCTCGAACCCACAGACCGCGGGATCATGACCTGAGCTGAAGTCGGACGCTCAACCCACTAAGCCACCCAGGCGCCCCTAGAGGCAGATCTTGAATTTGTTTCCGCCTTGTCAGCCCCACGATGAGAGACCCCACTGTCCGTTGTTTATTTATTACCTCCTATTATGCCTATACCAAGAATTCACACATTCTTATCACCGTGCCGGGATCTTCATTCAGTCAATATACTCCTTAATTGGCAGGCTGCGTCTGACACAGATTTTTCTAAGTGGAGAAAACAAGTTAAAGTGATTGCTATACTTTTCATGTTTTGATACATCATCCTAAAGGAATGAACAAGATCTGGGCTGTAATTCAGAACACCTAAATTTTATTGCCATCCTCTCCATTCACCCAAAGCAGGACCCTAAGTATTTCATGGAACCTCGCTGAGACTTAATTCACTTGTCTATACGTTCGTGATAGAGTATCTCCCCTGCTTACCTCAGAATTTTTGTGACGATCAGATGAGATGAAGTGGGAGACAATACTTTGTGAACTGTAATGCATAATACAAATGAAGAGTTATTAATACTTTCCTTAATCTCAAACACACCTGTTCGTTTTCATACAGTGAGAAGGCAGTTAGGCTGTGGCCGTGAAGACAGATAAACTTCGAGAGAAAACGAACTTACATGAGAAGGTACTGGCTAGAACATCTATTTTTTTTTTTAAGTTTATTTATTTTAGAGAGAGAGGGGACAAGCGGGAGAGGGGTAGAGAGAGAGAGGGAGAGAGAGAATGTGCCATCAGTGCAGAGCCCGATGCAGGGCTCAAACTCACAAAGAGATCATGACCTGAGCCAAAATTCAAGAGTCAGACGCTTAACCGACCAAGCCACCCAGGTACCCCTAGAGCATTTCCTTTTCTATTTTTTTCTTTTCTGTTGCATGGTATGATGCTAGAATGAACACCAGACCTGAACCTCTCAATATGACTTTTTTAAATGCAACTCTTGATCTCAGGGTCATGAGTTTGAGCCTCACATTGGGTGTAGAGATTACTAAAAAAATAAACTTAAAAAAAAGAAAGTCACTTGCTATATGAAAGTGTAAGTGTGTGTGTGTGTGTGTGTGTGTGTGTGTGGCTGTTATTGGTTGAATCGTGTATCCCCAAAAGGATATGGTCAAGTCCTAACCCCCAATCCTTCAGAATGTGACCTTGTTTGGAGATTGGGTCTTTACAGAGATAATCAAGTTAAAAAAAGGTCGTTGGGGTGGGTCTAATCCAAAATGACTGGTTTCCTCATAAAAAGGGGAACATTTGGACACAGACATGCACCCAGAGAATGCCATGTGAACAAAAAGACAGAAATTGGGGTGATGTGTCCTCGAGCCAAGGGTACAAGATTGCCTGTAAACAAATTCTTCACAGCCCAGAGAAAAACCAGCCCTGCTGACAGCTTGACCTCATCTTCCAGACTTCAGAAGTGTGAGACAATACATTTCTGTGGTTCAGGCCACCCAGTTTTGTGATACTTTGTTACAGTAGCCCTAGCTGACCAATAACAATATTTTTTAAAATGTTCTGTTTGCCTCCAAGGTTGGAGCTAAAGTGATTTTGCTACACAATCTGGTCCCAGTTTGCAGTTCTAGATTTTTTTCTCCTAAACTCACCTAACAGTCAAAACTTGGTTTTCTCTTCTTCTCCACCTGGACTTCATCTGAATACTCTGTTCCATCTTCATTAGGATTTTCTTAGCCACTCCAGTCTGATACCCCCTCTCCTTCCTTGGGATTCCTACGGGCAGTTTGTTCCTTCCTTATTGTTGTCTGAATATCATCTGCCTAGGATTATTTGGACTCTTATTTTAGCCTTTCTTCTCAGAGCATAAACTCCTTGAAAAAGTTCATTTCGTGCATCCATTTTCTGTTAAATGTTTCTCTTTCAGTATCGTGCTTTGTGCATGATGATAAATATCTATGGTAAAATTAGCAACTGTATAGTTAATAACCTGTATTATGTTATTATGTCTAAAATATTATGTAGTCCCATCTGAAATGTTGCATCTTTTAATAATCAAATTTCTTTTAATAATCTTTTAATAATCAAATCAAATTTTTGCTGTCACTGTGTCTGATGGGACCTGCTAGCCAATCTCTCCCTGTCAATTTTGAAATCCATCTTTGCCCAAAACAGTAAGATCTGATTTGGATTTACATGTCCTGGGTAGATAGGAATTATTATGTCCAAGGTTTTTTGTTTTCTTGTTTTTTTTAAAAAAATTTTTTTTTTTTTTAACATTTATTTATTTTTGAGACAGAGAGAGACAGAGCATGAACAGGGGAGGGGTAGAGAGAGGGAGACACAGAATCTGAAGCAGGCTCCAGGCTCTGAGCCATCAGCCCAGAGTCCGACGCGGGGCCCGAAACTCATGGACTGCGAGATCGTGACCTGAGCTGAAGTCGGACGCTTAACTGACTGAGCCACCCAGGCGCCCCTGTTTTCTTGTTTTTTTAAAATATAAGTTTGTTTATTTTGAGAGAGTGTGAGCAAATGGGGGAGGGGCAGAGAGAGGGAGAGAGAGAATCCCAAGCAGGCTCTATGCTGTCAGCACAGAGTGTCATGCGGGGCTCGAACTCACAAACTATGAGGTCATGACCCGAGCTGAAGTCAGGTGCTTAACTGACTGAGCCACCCAAGCACCTTGTTTTTGTGTTTTCTGTTTTGTTTTGTTTTTTTTTTTTTTAATACTGTGCTATAATTCTGTAAACCCAGCCATTAAGCATTATTTTCCAGGGCGCCTGGGTGGCTCAGTGATTAAGTGTCCAACTCTTGATTTCAACTCAGGTCATGACCTCACAGTTCGTGAGTTCCACCTCGGAGTCGGGCTCTGTGCTGACAGTACAGAGCCTGCTGCATGGGATTCTCTGTCTCCTCTCTCTCGGCCCTCCCCCACTCATGATCTCTTTCTCTCTCTCTCTCTCTCTCAAACATTTTTTTTAAAAAAGAATTATTTTCCAAGAAGGAGGCATTCCTTTTAAACTCAGTTTTTTGTGGTTTTTTTTTTTTTTTTTTTTTTTTTTTTTTGTGGCAAAGGGAAAACTGAGACATAAATGTCAATGAAAGATCCAGAAGTACTCTCAGGTCCCACGTGGAAAGAGAGAATGCACTTATTCCTACTCCTCGTGGGGTCAGACTGTTACCTCCCATGTCTGAGAAGGCATGGTGTGTGAATCCACTGGTTGAAATCGGTCCATGTGTTTTTTACTCGTCCCACCCAAGGCTTCCAGAAGGGTGACATTATCTAACCTCTCAGCAAACAACCCCATGGAAACAGTACAGTCATCAATGAATCATGGATGCTGTATTATGTTTTTTTTTTTATTTTTTTTAACGTTTTATTTATTTTTGAGACAGAGAGAGACAGAGCATGAACGGGGGAGGGGCAGAGTGAGAGGGAGACAGAATCGGAAGCAGGCTCCAGGCTCTGAGCCATCAGCCCAGAGCCCGACACGGGGCTCGAACTCACGGACCGCGAGATCGTGACCTGAGCTGAAGTCGGCCGCTTAACCGACTGCGCCACCCAGGCGCCCCTGTATTATGTTTTAAAAAGCAGCATTCAACTAGGGATGCCCTTGAACAGTACAGACAGGAAAGCAGGGGTGTGTTGTTGATGATTCTTAACCACTCCCTCCTGAATTGTCCCTTACTTATAGAGATGTCGTGTTTGTATTTTATTCTTATGTATTTTATTTATTATTCTTTTTTAAATGTTTATTTATTTTTGAGAGAGAGAGACAGAGCATGAACAGGGGAGAAGCAGACAGAGAGGGAGACACAGAATCCGAAGCAGGCTCCAGGCTGCTAGCTGTCAGCACAAAGCCCGTCGCGGGGCTCGAACTCACGAACCTCGAGATCATGTCCTGAGCCAAAGTTGGATGCTTTAACCAACTGAGCCACCCAGGTGCCCCGAAATGTAGTGTGTTTGTATTTTAAATGCCATTTTGGGCCTTCACAATCCACAGCATTGTGAACACACACCCATTAGACTGAGGCTCATCCCCTCTTGACATCCTGGAAAGGCTGTTTGGAGTGGTGAGTGGGATCCCTCCTTAGAAGTGGATCCAGGCCAAGAAAAGTCTTTGATTTCATCTGCATTTCAAAGCGCAGTTTTTTGCCAGTGAGGAAATTTCCGGATAGTGGACAATCGTGGAAAGTACCAGAAGGAAAGTGAACTCAGAACCTAATGCCTCTGCAGGCTTGTGCCCCGGTTCATGCCTCTGTCTGGGTTTGGGGTCGTGTGAGTTTGGGACTCCATGTCCTTCAGTCATTTAAGAAATATTTATCAAAGGCCTGTCATGTGCCAAGAACATGTATAAAACAAAACACATTCTTTTTTTTTTTATTAATTTTTTTTTTAACGTTTATTTATTTTTGAGACAGAGAAAGACAGAGCATGAACGGGGGAGGGGCAGAGAGAGAGGGAGACACAGAATCGGAAGCAGGCTCCAGGCTCTGAGCCATCAGCCCAGAGCCTGACGCAGGGCTCAAACTCACAGACTGTGAGATCGTGACCCGGGCTGAAGTTGGACGCTTAACCGACTGAGCCACCCAGGTGCCCCAACAAAACACATTCTTAAATGATAATGTTGAAACATAAACTAAGTGGGGAAGTGTGCCCTGAGAGCAGGTATGGACTTGGCAAAAATAAAGACCCCCCTGTGTTGTGTGCCTCCCGAGGACACTGTCCCAAGAGGACAGACACTGTCCCAACAGCCCTTGCCGACTCCTTGTTTGTACCAGGCCACACTCCCCGCTTCCTTCACTGTCTCCTTTCTTCTTACTCCTTGCTGTGGATCCAAGATTCATGGAATGTCCTCTCTTCCAGCCACGGCAAATATAGAGCTGTCCGGATCACAGGAACCATAAGCTCCCCCTGCCTCCCCCTACCGACCCCCCTATCCTCCCAGATCCACACCCGAGGTCCAGTGGATGCCATTCAGCACTACAGGACCTCTCTCGCATCTTGCCCTTTCATAGTCTGAAGTCTGGAACCACATAATATGTGCTGGTCTCTAGCTTGTGAAGAAACTGTAAACAAATTGTGAATTTCCTGCCCTCCCCCCAGACCCCCACTGCAGGAATTCTTAGCAGTTTTAATGAATCACAGCACGCCTGCCAAGGACATACATCATTGTGCCTCTTCCTAAGCAGCCACGCACCCCAATAACTCAGCAGTAGGGGGCAGAACGTGGTGCCAGCTTCGTGTCTGGGTTGGAAGGGGCAGGGACACCTCTCACTGTTTTCACGGAGACACTTGGCCACCCAGACCGCGGAAGGGACACTGCTCAGAAACCACCTCAGGGAACCTGGTGAGGGGAGGTGGGGGTGGGGGGTGGGGAGGAAGGAAGAAAACAGCCTGGGGGTGGGGAGAGGGAGGGAGCTAGTGCACAGCAGGGAGCCAACCTGAGCCAACACAGCAGCCTGAGACTTCCCAAGCCCAGAATGCTGAGGACATCTATTGCCCGGGCCCCCAGCCTCCCCACCTCTTCTGGCATTTTCCACCTCTGCCTCACATTCTTGTTGGGCCAGGTGGGCTTGCTGCAGGGACACCCCCAGTGCCTGGACTACGGGCCCCCCTTCCAGCCCCTGCTGCACCTCGAATTTTGCTCAGACTATGAGTCCTTCGGCTGCTGTGACCAGCAGAAGGACCACCGCCTTGCTGCCCGGTACAGGGTCATCATGGATTACCTTGACCTCAAGGGCCACGAGCTGTGTGGTGGCTATATTAAGGACATCCTCTGCCAGGTGGGCCTGAGCCTAACCCCTCAGCGCAGTGAGGGGGGGAGGCTTAGCAAAGTGCGGGGTGCTGGGCTTGGTGGCGTGGGTCCTGGGTGGAGGGCTCCGTGGGCACCTGACATCTGCCTCTCTGCGTGGGTGCACTGAGGCCAGGGGGTGCTGGGGTGGGCTCCAAGAGTCTCCCCTGGGGTCTGCTGGCCCTTCTGGTTTGTCACACAGGAGGAGGAGGTGGGTGTCCCTCATGGAGCTCTCAGGGCTGCGTTGTCTGGGTCCCTCCGCGCTGCTCGGGGAGCGGGGCACAGCACGCACAGGTGGTGGTTACAGGGATGAGGGAGGAGGTGGAGGGAGTGGAGGCAACTGCTGGGGTCCTTGTCTGGGTCCTTTGTGCCAGGGGGCCTCGGGGTGATGATGGAGGTGGGGTGGTGGGAGGCCCTCCCCAGCATCGTGGAGCCGGGAGGCAAGGACTCACAGAGTCCTTCTCCGGGCTCTCCGGGGGCCAGAGTGCACGTCCCTGGCGGGCATCCCCCCCTGCCGGTGCAGGCAGCACACACCGACCCTGGAGAGAGGTGCTCAGGGTGCAGGGGACAGTCGCACTGGAGAGCAGATGAAAGGTGCGGGGGTGGGGGCTGTAATAACGCGCTGGGGGCAAAGAGGCAGGAAGCCCCCCTGCAGACCTGGCATCTGACACCCTCCCGGGCGATGTCGGCGCAGGTACAGGCTCTCCCGCTGCCACCATTCCCGGGCGCACCGGCTGCCCCAACTCCCGTGCTGGGGACAAAGCAGCCAGCCTGGGTGGCATCGCCCAGGGCTGCAGTCTCCGACCTCAGGCACCACCCCTCCGCTGTTTCCAGGAGAATTTAACTCCAGCCGTTTAGGGCAGAAGCCGGGCTCTTAGGAGCCGCACTAAGACTATTCATTTCCAAGAGACCCCCTGGTAAGGATGTCTCCACCCTCCCCTCCCCATCCTCCCACTTTCCCTATTGGGTGAAGTCTCAGAAAGCCAAATTCAGCAGCTCTCCTGTTTTAGGCGTTGGAGGAATCAGAATAACCTACGTGAGTCTGTTTATTACAATTCCCCAGCCCCTCCTCTTTCCGCACACACGGTGTATGCCCAGCAAAGGCTTCTGCGGGAAGTTGTTCTGACCCCCATTGTACTGGTAAGGAGACAGGAGGGTTTTTTAATGTGTTGTTGTTGTTTTTAAGTTTATTTATTTTGAGAGAGAGAAAGAGAGAGCACGAGTGGGGTAGGGGAAGAGAGAGAGAGAGAGAGAGAGAGAGAGAGAGAGAGAGAGAATCCCAAGCAGTCTGGAACTCACCAACCATGAGACCATGACCTAAGCAGAGATCAAGAATCAGAAGCTTGGGGTGCCTGGGTGGCTCAGTCGGTTGAGCAGCCGACTTCGGCTCAGGTCATGATCTCGCGGTCCGTGAGTTCGAGCCCCGCATCGGGCTCTGTGCTGCCAGCTCAGAGCCTGGAGCCTGTTTCAGATTCTGTGTCTCCCTGTCTCTCTGCCCCTCCCCTGTTCATGCTCTCTCTCTCTCTGTCTCAAAAATAAATAAATGTTAAAAAAAATTAAAAACAAAAACAAAAAAAAGAATCAGAAGCTTAACAGACTGAGCCACCCAGGCGCCTGGAGGAGTCCGGAGTTTTAAAGAACTTGTTTAAGGTCAGCCACAGGGCTGGGGGCACAAATCTAGAGGCTGAGGCTCCAAGTCTCCTGCCCTTTTGATCATATTTGCCAAAGGCAGAGTCACAACAGCACAAGCCATTTCCTTAATGGTTTTCTGCCCTGGGGCAGGTGGAGGTTCCTTTAGAACAAGCCTCAGTGCTTCTTGCTCCCTGTCCCCAGTGCCCAGAGCAGTGTAAGACTTCCAGGGGACCTCTTCCTGGGCCTTATTTTCCTTAATAGAGAAACCATATCCTGAGCTAACTGAGTAGAAGCAGCTGCACAGACTCTAAATTTCTGCATGACTGTCCCTTGGTGAGCGGCTCACAGCCCGCTCTGTTCACTGCTCTCTCATCCTGATTTATTAATTTTTTAAATGCTTATTTATTTTTGAGAGAGTCTGTGAGCAGCAGAGAGAGAGAGAGACAGAGGATCCCAAGCAGGCTCTGGGCCGAGAGCTGAGACACCGACTTGGGGCTCCAGCCCACAACCCTGAGATCATGACCTGAGCTAAAATGAAGAGTTGGATGCTCAACTGACTGAGCCACCCAGGCGACCCAGCACTTAAAGATTTTTGTTTTTTAATTTTTAAAAATGTTTTCATTTTGGGGGGGGGGCAGGGGCAGAGAGAGAGAGAGACAAGCCGGATCAGGCGCCAGACTCTGAGCTGTCAGCACAGAGCCTGACGCGGGGCTGGAACCCACAAACCGTGAGATCCTGACCTGAGCCCAAATCGGACGCCCAACTGACTGAGCCACCCAGGCGCCCCAAGACTTTTAATACATAAGTGAAGAAATTGCTAGATGCCTAATTTCTGGGAGTGATAACATCGTGTGTCCATTTTGGTAATTTCATTTTTAGCTGTAAAGTATTTCAGCCACACAGGAAAGCACAGAAAACCAACACCCAGATTAACAAATGTGAAACTTCTGCTACATTGCTTCAGATTTGGATAAAGACATAAAACCTTGCAGATACAGCATTTATACTAAAGGGAAAGATGGAGAAATTTGGTACTCTTTATTTATTTATTTTTAAATTTTTTTTAATGTTTTATTTGTTTTTGAGACAGGGAGAGACAGAGCATGAACAGGGGAGGGTCAGAGAGAGGGAGACACAGAATCTGAAACAGGCTCCAGGCTCTGAGCTGTCAGCACAGAGCCCAACGCGGGGCTCGAACTCACGGACCGCAAGATCATGACCTGAGCCGAAGTCGGCCGCTTAACCCACTGAGCCACCCAGGCTCCAAGAAATTTGGTACTCTTTAAAAAAGAAAGAAAGAAAAAGACCACCACTTACTAAAACGTTCAGGGTCAAGAACTAAGTTAAAATGCTAAAGACAGTACAGTGGGCGAGAAATATTTCCCCCTCTTTTTGCCTTCCAGAAGCACTAACTGGCTAGAAAATGTGGCCCCAGGAAAGGGCTTTGCCAGTAGCTGGTAACAGAAACTCCAGAGTCCGGATTCTGTCCTAGACCGTCTTCCTTCTGCTTGCTCACAAATTGGGACCAGCCCCACTGTGGCCAGTCCGACTACCAGCTGGGCTTCTGTTTCTTTCCAGGAGTGCTCACCCTACGCAGCCCATCTCTACGATGCGGAGAACCCTCAGACGCCCCTCCGGAACCTTCCTGGCCTCTGCTCTGACTACTGCTCTGCCTTCCACTCGAACTGCCACTCTGCCATCTCCCTACTGACCAATGACCGCCGCCTCCGGGAGACACGGGAAAAGGATAGTGCCCACTTCTGTCACCTCCTCAACCTTCCCGACAAGGACTACTGCTTCCCTAACGTCTTGAGGAATGACCATCTCAACCGCAACCTGGGGGTGGTGGCCGAGGACGGCCGGGGCTGCCTCCAGCTCTGCCTGACCGAGGTGGCCAACGGGCTGAGGAACCCCGTCTCCATGGTCCACGCGGGGGACGGCACCCGTCGCTTCTTTGTGGCCGAGCAGGTGGGGGTGGTATGGGTCTATCTGCCTGACGGGAGTCGCCTGGAACAACCGTTTTTGGACCTCAAGAACATCGTACTGACTACCCCGTGGGTAGGGGATGAGAGAGGCTTCTTGGGATTGGCTTTCCATCCCAGATTCCGCCGCAACCGCAGATTCTACATCTATTATTCATGTCTGGGCAAGAAGAAGGTAGAAAAGATCCGGATCAGTGAGATGAAGGTTTCTCGGGCTGATCCCAACAAAGCCGACCCCAAATCAGAAAGGTGAGATGTGCCCATGAGAATGGGCAACTTTGGGCTGTGTCCCAAAACAATGCCAGTCTGTCCTCTGAGGCGATAGAGGGAAATTTTTCTGGTTTCAGAGCCACTAGCTTCTAATGTTGACAAAGGAGTCATTGTTGAAGAACAAGGACAGACAAGTTAGGCTTCTGAGTCGAGGGTCTTTGTGGCGTGTAGCCATCCCTTAGAGTTACCTAATCAGAACCATGCTTGCTTGTTTTTACAGAATTGTAAGCAATGGCCAGCAGCCACAAGGGCTTGAGAAATGATTACAGATCAGATCAATATATTGAACGTAATAGTGGCCTCTGATTATTGTGTGGCCATTGGATTCCAGGCCCTTTAGCTTGAACGTGGGAACTACCCTCACAGGAAGCTGTGGCACAAGGCCATAGATCTATCGATGCCCAATCAGATAAAGCACTTAATTCTGACTCCAAGCTCGTGGTCTTTCTGCTCTACCACTCTGCCTTTTGTCCTTCTTTCCTTTCTGCCTTCTCTCTCTTTTCCCATATAGCCAGGTTGGGGGATCGAAAAGAGCTGGGAGACCTGATTGATTAATCCCTGCTGGGCTGTGCAAAGGAAGGGGTTAAGAGTTCTGGTAGAGCAGAGAGGAAGGCCGAGCCCCCCAAAAGAGTGATTGCTACCCTGGCTGTGTCCACAGCTCGTGAAATCACGATCTGAAAGAAGAATGATCCATGAAGGAGTCATACTGGAAAACAAGGGGTGTCTCAGAGCTCCACGCTTTGTGATCATTGGAAACTCTGAAGCAGGTCTTGGCTGGATGGGACCAGCCATTTCTCGGTCTCTCAAGAGGATGCAGTTTCAGTTTGTATCAAAGCCTCATGCATGGTTTCTTCTCCTTCCAGAGTCATCTTGGAGATAGAAGAACCAGCCTCAAATCATAACGGTGGACAACTTCTTTTTGGTGTGGACGGCTACCTGTACATCTTCACCGGGGATGGAGGGCGGGCCGGGGATCCCTTCGGCAAGTTTGGAAATGCTCAGAACAAGTAAGCTGGTTGGATCTGTCCCCCCACCCCCTTTAGGGTGAGCCCTTGGTACGTTTTTGCTGAGATGGAGTCTACAGAGGGTCTCATCCAAATCACCTACTGCAAGATGTAACCCCCTCTGTTGAGGCAAGTGGGAGGAAGAATTGGTTTTCTGTCCTCTAAATTTCAGGCACACGTGCTTTGTGGTAAGGAATATTATGGATGCACTCAGAATGTAACTCTCAGAATGCTATGCAGAGACGAGTTCAGAATGTTTCATACATATATTCGACAAACATAATACTTACTGTGTGTCAGGTACTGTTCTGAATACCTTGTGTGTATTTAAGAACATAATTCCAGGGGCACCTGGGTGGCTTGGTTGAGCATCCGAATTCGGCGCAGGTCATGATCTCGCGTTTTGGGGGCTTGAGCCCCACATCGGGTTCTCTGCTCTCAGCACAGAGCCCACTTTGGATCTTCTGTCCCCCTCTCACTCTGCCCCTCCCCTGCTTGCACTCTCTGTTCCTCTCTCTTTTTAAAAAATAAATAAACATTAAAAAAAAAAAAGAATGTAATTCTAACATCCCACAAGGGCAGGAATTTTTATCTATTTTGTTAATTGATGTATCCCCATCACCTAGAAGAGTGCCTGGAGTGGGGGTCACTTCAGAAATACTTACGGGATGGATGGTTCCTATGAAGTGTAGGTATTATGATAGTCATGTGCACAGCGCAGAAAATAGAGGCAGAGAGGAGTAAAGTAGCTTGTCCAAGGCCGCACAGCAAGTAAGTGGCAGGACCAGAATTTATACTCCGACAATCTGGTGCAAGAGAGCCCAATGAGGGTCCTGCTGCCCTAGATAAAAGTCATGTGATCCTTTGCACCAGCGAGTACTTGAGTCCCATCATCCCTACTAATAAAATATTAAAGTTCTAAGAATCAAGAGCTAACATCTGTCAAATGCCTTTACCGCGTGTGGGGAATTGCCTTACATGCTCCATGCAAGATACCTCCCTTAACCCTTACATTATAACCACACTGCAAGCTAGTGTTTCTTTTCCCTGCTTTACAAATGTGGAAATGGAGTCCCAGAGACCACAGTTGCCCTCAGAGCCACTCTAAAAGCTCTTTCTATGACCTCAGCGCTATATGAGGAAGAACAGAACCAGCCCCTTTTAGGAATTCATGCTGTTAGTGCCCATGGCGGCAGCACGTACATTGAACTGTAGAGAAGGTTAGCATGGCGCCTGGGCAAGGACAAGTGCAAATTCGTGAAGGTTTCATCTTAAAAAAAAAAAATTCGGGGGCGCCTGGGTGGCTCCGTCGGTTAGGCGTCCGACTCTTGATTTTGGCCCCACTGCCATGATCTCACGACTTCGTGGGTTCGAGCCCCACATCGGGCTCCGTGCTGGCCGTGTGGAGCCTGCGTGGGATTCTCTCCCTCCCTCTCTCTCTGCCCCTCCCCCACTGGCACTGTCTCTATTTCTAAATAAATAAACTTAAAAAAAAAATCCATAGTGTTAAACCAAACCTGAGAGAAACCATTCCATCGAAAACATTTTAAAAATGGAAACTACAGCTTGCTTGCTCTGGGTTGCATGGGCCAGGGTCACATCAAACTTTTGCCTAGTAGTTCTCTGTGAGCCCAAACCTGTCAAGTCTTAACATTTTGCATATACACATATATCATATAGACATGACTGTATATATATATGTGTGTGTGTGTGTGTGTACACGCACATATAATCAGTTCATGCACATACACATGTAATATCATGTGTGTATATAAAATCATGTCTCCCCATGTGACTCCTAGCAGTTGTTTGGCATCGACTATCAGTAGGTCCCCCCGGGCGATCTCTGGCCCTGTGCCATTTTATTTTACCTTATTTTCTATTTTATTATTTTATTTAGTTTGAAAGTTTGAATACTTAACACAAAATCTACCCTCTTAAAAGATTTTAACTGTAACGAAAATTTTTATTTTATTTTTTTAATGTTTATTATTGAGAGAGAGAGAGAGAGAGAGAGAGAATGAGCAGGGGAGGGACAGAGAGAGGAGGGAACAGGGATCTGAAGTGGGTTCCACACTGACAGCAGAGAGCCTGATGTTAGGCTCAAAGTCATGAACCGTGAAATAAGACCCAAGCTGAAGTCAGACGCCTAGCCAACTGAGCCACCCAGACACCCCTAAAAATTCTTTTAAGTGTAAATACAATATTGTTAATTGTAGGGACAATGTTGTACAT
Source organism: Prionailurus viverrinus (assembly GCF_022837055.1). Taxonomy (NCBI): domain Eukaryota; kingdom Metazoa; phylum Chordata; class Mammalia; order Carnivora; family Felidae; genus Prionailurus; species Prionailurus viverrinus. The sequence goes on along the minus strand of NC_062577.1, from coordinate 56,887,130 downwards.
CAGATCTCTAGAACTTTCTCCTCTTGTAAACAAATGTTCGACTGGTATTTGAAAAGATGCTCAATGTCACAAATCATCAGGGAAATGCAAATCAAAACCACAATGAGATATCACCTAGTATCTATTCCGATGACTATTACCCCCGCCCTTCCAAAAGACAGCAGGTGTTGCTGAAGACATGGAAAACTTTGCATACTGTTGTTGGGAATGAAAAATAGTGCAGCTACTGTGGAAAACAGTATGGAGATTCTTCAAACACATTACAAATAATACCAGCAGATGATCAAGCAGTCCCGTTTCCGGGTACTTGATCTGCGCCTATTTCCTGGCCCTCTTTCTTTCAGAAGTTCCCTGCTGGGGAAAGTGTTAAGGATCGACGTGAACGGGGCAGGCTCTGATGGCAGGCGGTATCGAGTCCCCCGCGACAATCCGTTTGTTGCTGAGCCAGGGGCCCACCCTGCTGTCTATGCCTACGGGATCCGAAACATGTGGCGCTGTGCCGTGGACCGAGGGGACCCCATCACACGCTGGGGCCGAGGCCGGATGTTCTGTGGGGACGTGGGACAGAATAGGTTTGAAGAAGTTGACCTCATTGTGAAAGGCGGAAACTATGGCTGGAGGGCAAAGGAAGGGTTTGAATGTTATGACCGAAAACTTTGTCACAATGCCTCTTTGGGTGAGAAGCCTCTGGGTGATTTCTTGAATGAATTGGGGGGGCTGGACGTGGAGGTGGGGGAATAGAACCTGAGAATGTGCTGTACCAGGGGGGTCATTCAGGTGCCCTTGTGTCTGTCTTGCAGGATGTAGTGTTGGCCAGGAGCATGTTGGATGTTTGTTAACCTAACGCGTTTGAATCTTGGGTGGATTGAAGGAGCGGGATTGACCTGAGAATCGAGATTTTAAATAAATTACCCACATGATTCTCAGGCATACTATCTTGAGAACCACTCACAGAGGCAAATTGGTGGCTGTATGTTTTTAATTTATTTCCCAATCGGAATAGCCCACTGAAATGACCTTCCAGATACATTCAGGTGCTATATTCCATATACAATCCCTAAACATCAATAATCAAGGTGTGCTTCACCAGTGTTTAATCTTTTTTTGTCCCTCTAGGTTACAAAGGAGTCTTACAGACCCTTTACAGACAAGTTATTCAAATCCTTAAACCTGAGTATCTGCCATGTCAACCTAGGGGATAAACTTAGGTGTGTCGATTACCTGATCACTGCCTCATAGGTGGGGGAATTTTCGGCTTCCTCTCTGCATGCAGAGACCAGTCACATGGGAAGCTCACCAATATCGTGGCTGGTCTGTTGAGAAAAATAAATGTGATTCTCTTGGCCTTACCAAAGACCAAGAGATAAACTGTTCCCCACTCAGTCAGGCAACTGCATTAGAAAGCCCCAACTTATTCCTTGAAGTTATCAAGTGTCAGCCACGACATTGTCTTTGTTCCTGGACAGATGACATTCTGCCCATCTATGCTTATGGCCATGCAGTGGGGAAGTCAGTCACCGGAGGATATGTCTACCGTGGGTGTGAATCCCCAAATCTCAATGGCCTCTACATCTTTGGGGACTTCATGAGTGGGTAAGAGAGGATTAATATCTCCTTTTTTTTTTTTTTTTAATATTTGTATTTATTTTTGAGACAGAGCATGGCAGGGGAGGGGCAGAGAGAGAGAGAGGGAGACACAGAATCTGAGGCAGGCTCCAGGCTCCGAGCTGTTAGCACAGAGCCTGATGCAGGGCTTGAACTCACAGACCGTGAGATCATGACCTGAGCTGAAGTCGGACGCTCAACCGACTGAGCCACCCAGGTGCCCCTCCTTTCGTTTTTTTAAATTTTAACATTTTTATTGGGATTTAAGTTACATGTGGTAAGATGCAATCTCTAAGAGCACAGTTGGATAAAGTTTTACAATCTATGCGCTTGTAGCTATGTCAAGATGCTGAACGTTTCCATCATTCTAGAAATTTCCTTCTTGTCTATTGCCTGTCAGTACCACCCCTTTCTCCTTGACACACACACACAGAAGCACATCAGTCAGAGATAACCACTCCCATCACACATTAATTTTGCTTCTGGAACTTAATACACGTGGAATCATATATGTGTATTCTTTTTTGTACACGTATGGCTTCTGTCATTCAAGAATATCGGTGAAATTCATCACTGTTGTCACATGTATCAGTAGTTTTTCCCCTTCATTGCTTTGTGATATTCAATTGCATGAATATACCACAAATTAATCATCTATTCTCCTATTTTTGGCTTTTCCAGTTTTTTACTGTATATTTATTTTATATTTATTATCTATTTGTTATATATATTATGTGTGTGTGTGTGTGTGTGTGTAGATTCTATTGGATTTTCTATGTAGAAGATCATTTTGTCTATGAATATAGATATTTTTCTTTTCCTGAATCGAAAGCCTTTTATTATTGACTTATTGCTTCGTCTTACACCTTCAGTACAACATTGGATAGAAGTGGGGGAAGCATTCCATTTTCACCAATGAGTATGATGTCAGTTGTAGGTGTTTATACATGTCCTCTATCAGATGGGGAAGTTTCCCGTCTGTTCTTAGTTCACTGAGAGTTTGTATTAGGTATGGGTGTTGTGTTTTGCCAAATGCATCTTTGCATCTAGCGAGAAAATCATGTGGTTTTCTCATTTTTAGCAATTAACATAATGGATTGCATTGATGGATTTTTTTAAATCATTGAAGCACTTTTGCATTTCTGGAAGAAACACGACTTGGTCGTGATGTATTATCCTTTCAGCATATTGTTGGATTTGACATGCTAGCCCGTTGTTTGAAAATTTTGCATCTGTGTTCATGAAGGGATAGTGAGCTATAGTTTTTCTTTCTTGGAATATCTTTGCCAGATTTTGGCATCAGGGTAACGCCGGCTTTAATAGAATGATTTGGAGAGTGTCTCCTCCTCTTCAGTTGTCTGGATGAGTTTGTGAAAGAGAGGTATTATTTCTTCCTTACATGTTTCTTCCAAGTGAAGCCGTCCAGGCCTAATGTTTTCTTATAGACAACGTATAGTCAGGTCTTGGTTTTTGATCCACTCGGGCGATCTCTGTTATTTGTTTGTTTGTTTGTTTGTTTATTATTTCTTCTGTCTTTTAATTGGTGCATTTGGACCATTAATATTTAAACTGGCGGGGCTTCTGGGTGGCTCAGTCGGTTAGGCGTCCGACTTCAGCTCAGGTCACGATCTCACAGTTCGTGAGGTCGAGCTCTGTGCTGACAGCTCAGAGCCTGGAGCCTGCTTCAGATTCTGTGTCTCCCTCTCTCTCTGCCTCTCCTCTACTTGCAGTCTGTCCCTCTCTCTCTCTCAAAAAAAGTAAATAAACATTAAAAAAAAAAAAGAAACCAAAGTGGTTATGGATTTAGTTGGATTAGTATCTACCATAATTACTACCGCTTTCTATTTGTTGCCCTTGTTCTTTGTTCCTATTTTTTGTCTTTTCACTCTTTTTCTACCTTTTGTGGATTTAACTGAGCATTCTACATAATTCCGTTTCTCCACTGTCATAGCACATCACTCATACTTTTTTTTTTCTTTTTCAGTGGTTGCATAGAGTTTGCAATATACATTTACAACTAATCCAAGTCCACACTCAAATAACATTATACAGCTTCGGGATGGAAACTGAGGTCACTGACTTGACACTGTAATCTTTTCTAACACGTGTGTTTAGTGCTACAAATTTCCCCTCAGGTACTGCTTTAATGGCATCCCATAAATTTCAATAGATTGTGTTTTCATTTTCATTCAGTTAAATATATTTTCTAATTCCCCTTGGCTTATTTTCTTACAAGCTAGTTTGAAGTGTGTTATTTATTTCCAAATATCTGAAGATTTCCTGAGATCTTTCTGCTGTTTGATTTATAATTTAGTTTGATTGTGGTCACAAACAAACTGTCTATGATTTGGGAGATTACTCTGGATTATCTAGGTGGGTCCTAAATGTAATCACAGATATCGTTAGAAGAAGGAGGTAGATGGAAATTTGAAGATAGAAGAGATAGAAGTCAGTGTTAACAACAGAAGTGGTATGATGAGACTGTGAGTCAAGACATGAGGACAGCTTTTGGAAGCTGGAAAAGGCAAGGAAATGGATTCTCCTTTAGAGCCTCCAGCACCTTGGTTTTGCCCCCGTGGAACCCACTTCAGGATTTTGGCTTCCAAAACTGTAAGAGAATAAATGTGGGTTATTTTAAGCCAAGTAGTGGTAATGTATGAGAGTGGTGGCAAGAAACAAATATAGTTACTATTCCCAATACTCTTCATTCCTTTCTGTATATTTCCATTAGATGTAATTTTTTTTTTTCAATGCTGGAAGAACTTCCTTTAACATCTTTTGAAAAATGAGTCCAGTGGTGATGAATCCTTTCTGTTTTTGGTGTCTTTTTCCCCCTTTGTTTTTGAAAGATATTTTTGCTAGGTATAGAAGTCTGTTGACCTATTTTTTCTTTAATTCTTTTTTTTTTTTAAGATTATTTTGAGAGAGAGAGAGAGAGAGAGAGAGAGAGAGAGAGAGAGACAGCAGGGGAGGGGCAGAGAGAGAGGAAGAGAGAGAGAATCCCAAGCAGGCTCTGTACTCTCAGTGCAGATGTGGGGCTCAAACCCATGAACATGAGATCAGGACCTGAGCTGACTTCAGAAGTGGGATGCCTGAGCCATCCAGAAGCCCTTCTTGAATTCTTTAAAAATATTGTTCATTATCTTCTGCTTTGTCTTAATTTCAATGAGAAATCTGCTGTCATCCTTAAATTTGTTCCTCCATATTTAATCTGCCATGTTTTCTCTGGCTGCTTTTAAGATTTTCTCTTTATCACTGGTTTTGTGCAATTTCATTATGATATGTGTTCATGTAGTTTTCTTCTTCTTGTGCTTTGATTTGGTTGAACTTCTTGGATTTGTGAATTTATAGCTTACATCAAATCTGGAAATTTTTTGGTTATAATTATTTCAAATATTTTTTCTGTTTCCCCACCCTGTTTTTTCTTCTCATTTTTTTCTCAAATTATGTGTATATTAGGCTGCTTAAAGTTTTCCCACAGCTCACTGATGATCTATACATATTGAAATTTTATTCCTTTTTGTGTTTAATTTTGGATAATTCCTATTGCTATGTCTTCAGTTCATGAATCTTTTCTTCTGCAATGTCTAATCTGCCATTCATTCCATCCAGTGTTTGCACTGATGGAATTTTTTACCTCTAGAAACTTGATTTGGGTGTTTTGTGTCTCTCTCATGCCTCTACCAACTTTTTGAATATATGGAATCATAGTAAAAAACACTGTTTTAATGTTTTTCTCTGCTAATGTTAACATTTGTGGCAATTCTTTGTCAGTTTTGATTGATTTTTCTCTTTATTATGGTTTGTATTTTCCTCCTTCTTTACCCGCCTAGTAATTTTTTATTGGATGCCAGACATTGTAAATTTAACATTGTGGGTGCTGAGTATTTTTTGTATGTCCATAAATATTCTTGAGCTTTGTTCTGGGACACAGTTTAGTTACTTGGAAATAGTTTGATCCTTTCAAGTCTTGCTGTTAATATTTGTTATGTAGAACCAATGTGGTGCTTATTCTGGAACTATCTATTCCTTAATATTGAGGCAGGATTTTCCTACAAACTCTTTTCAGTGCCCTGTGAATTATACTTACACTGTGCCTGACCCTGAGTAAGAGCCAGGTGCTTTTCTTTCTAATTTTCCCCCCTGATTTAAGTAGTTTCCTCATATGTATGTGCTGTTAAGTACACTGATGGATACTTGAGGGGGGCACTTTGCAGATCTCGGGAGCCTATTCTCTGTGCTTCCCTCTTTTCTCCGATATCTGTCCTGCATACTCTTCCTATATAGGTCTTCCTGGACTCTTTTCAACTTACTGTCTTTTCAACTCAAGGAGTCTGCTGGCTCTGCCTGTGTTTTCCTTCCTCAAGCTGGAAACTTTTTCAAGGTAGTAGACTGGGACAATTTTAGGGTTTACCTTGTTTATTTCCCATCTCATAGGGAACATAGCCCTTTGTTGTCTGATCTCCAATGTCTTTTATATTTAGTTATTTATTTAAAGTAAGCTCCATGCCCAATGTGGGGCTTGAACTCATGACCCTGAGATCAAGAGTCACATGCTCTACTGAATGAGCCAGTCAGGTGCCCCTCCAGGGTCTTTTAAAAACTGTCATTCTAGGGGTCACGTGGGTGGCTCAGTTGGCTAAGTGTCCGATTCTTGATTTTGGCTCAGGTCTTGGTCTCACAGTTTGTGGGTTTGAGCCCCATGTCGGGCTCTGCATGGACAGTGTGGAGTCTGCTTGGGGTTCTCTTTCTTTCCCCCTCTCTCTGCCCGTCCTCTGGTCTCTCTCTCAAAATAAATAAATAAACTTAAAAAATTGTCATTCTATTTTGTCTAGGTTTTTGACTGTTTAAGATGAGAGGGTAAATCTGGTCCTTGTTACCCCCATCTTCATTAGGAAGGATGGTAATATTGTCATACTGCAATTCTTGGTTCCAGAGGTTGGGTAGAGTTAGTAATTGGTTAGTTCTTTTATCATCACTTGTTAGATCTCTGGGATTTAATTGTTCTTTATGTTTTCCCCACAACTCCGTCTGCTTACGTATCACTTGGTTGATATTCAGTGATTCTTAGTCGAAGCATATGCACCAGAATCACCTGGGGTTGAACATGTCTTGTTTCCATAAAATGTTTCATGTGAAACCCTGATACACCCATATTCCTTTTTTAAAAAACCCTGCTTTTAGGTCAAATAGATGATAGAGGGATATTAAAGTATCTACCTGCTACTCCATAGACATAATAACAATGAAAATAGCTACAAGTTTTGAGCACTTACTATATGCCCAGCTCACTGGGGAGATATTCATGTATATTATCTTACTTAACCTTTGCAACTTTTGTCCATGGTAAATTCTATTACCATTCCCCATTTTACAGATAGGGGAACTGAGGCTCAGCTAGTTGAGCAACTAGCCAAAGGTTGCAAACTAATAGAAATTAGATTAGTCTTTTGTAGTAATGCAGCCTTTACTGAGCATCCGGCTCCTCCTATATAGAAGATGAGCTTCTCCATCTAGCACAAGCAGGTGACCAAGGTATCTCGAAATAGCTTTTTGATTCTTGGGAGAGGCTAGGTGTTGTTCTCCTATGGGTGACTCAGTGCTAGTACTCAGAGATTCTTTGTTTCCAGGAGGAAAAATATCTGCAGGGTGAAACTATGGATTCCTATAATAAAGGTTTTATTTTTCATCTAGTCGACTTATGGCTTTGCAGGAAGATAGGAAAACCAAGAAATGGAAGAAACGGGACATTTGCCTGGGCAGCACTGAATCCTGTGCCTTCCCAGGGCTGATCAGCACCTACAGCAAATTTATCATCTCTTTTGCTGAAGATGAAGCAGGTAAAAATATACAGGGTTATTCTGTTTCTGCTTACTGGAACTTAAATCGTCATGGGCATTGTGAGCTAAACATTTATTATAACAATTATTACTACGGTTACTATTATTTTCATTTAAGTAGCAACCATCCCTTCTATTTTCACTACCATTTATTTTTTTTAATTATTTTATTTTATTTTAGATGTGTATTCATTTTTAAGAGAGAGAGAGAGAGTGCGCACATGCACGCTCGGGGAGGGGGCGGGGGGGGGTGGGGGGGACAGGAGATCCGAAGCGGGCTCTGTGCTGACAGCAGAGAACCTGATGCAAGGCTCGAACTCACGAACCGTGAGATCATGGCCTGAGCTGAAGTTGGATGCTTAACCGACTGAGCCACCCAGGTGCCCCTATTTTTACTACCACTGAGTCAACTTTTATAATGTACCGGATATCATCCTAAGCACTTTACATTTTTTATGTTACTTAGTAATTGCAACACCACCACGATGTAATTATTAAGCCTATTTGTCCAGTGAGGCAACAGACCGAATATGCAACAGAACCTACCCCTTCTTGGTTGGGGCCCACACCGACTGTGGGAGGAGCAAATCAAGGTTTACGCTCCGGTCTTTTGATCATGAAGGAGATTCATGTCCCCCTCCCTGATTTCATTCTAATCTGCAGTCACAGGAAGGTGGACAGGGCCAGCCGTGGGGCAGACCACGTGGACACTGATATTTGTCCTGCTGTTGCTGCCTGGGAGAGAGCGCCTGTGGTGATGGGCCCCCCGCCGGCTGTGCTCTTTGCTGACCCTGCCAGGAGCCTGTGGGGTAATTGCTGGGAGTGTGCAAGGGAGAATCTCTTTCCTGAGAGACCTGGGGAAAAGGTAAACAGCTAGGTGGGAGGCTATTCGCTAGACAGACATTGTTAAGGGCATCAGCAAAGCCAGACGCCTAGGCACCTATGAGACACAAAGACGGAGAGAGACTCGGCTCTACTAAATTTCCCCAAATTTTGTAATCAGAAAATGGATTTTGAATTTCAGCTTTACCTATGCTTTGTTACATTTTGAAAGCTAAAATGTTACTTTGTGAGGAGAACAGGGCCTGTGACCTTTCTGGTATTGGGCACTGCCGCTAGCCATGCTCGGAGTCAGGGAAGAGAAGAAAGTGGTCTCTCAGGGCCCCTTCCAGACCTGGGATTCTCTGTGAGTGAAAACCAGAGCTTTGCAGGTTTCCTCAGTAATGGGTTTCTTCCCGCTCTGAGCCCTACGGTGCCCGTGCAAGACTTTCCTTTGAGCAAGACGCTAAGAAATCTAGTCAGCTCCTGGACCTTTTCCTAGCGTATGAGAAATAGTTTGAGATGAATATTTTAGAGAGGCAGAGGATATTTTAGAGGATTCATTCTTTTTTTTTTTTTTTAATTTTTTTTTCAACGTTTATTTATTTTCGGGACAGAGAGAGACAGAGCATGAACGGGGGAGGGGCAGAGAGAGAGGGAGACACAGAATCGGAAACAGGCTCCAGGCTCTGAGCCATCAGCCCAGAGCCTGACGCGGGGCTCGAACTCCCGGACCTCGAGATCGTGACCTGGCTGAAGTCGGACGCTTAACCGACTGCGCCACCCAGCTGCCCCCAAGCATTCTTAATAGAGCAAAGTGAGTTCCAAATTGGAAGTCCAAACATACGCAAGAGGAGAGAAACCACAGACCGGCAGGATGGTGCTCAGTGCAAAGAGGGCGATGGGAAAGCCACAGGCCTGGCGGGGCCTCTGGAGGCTGATGCCCCAGCGAGGCTGGAGTCCTCCGAGGCCAGAGCTTCCTCTCCCCAGAGGCTAGAGCCCCGGGGGCGGGCCTGCCCTGGCATCCCAGGCTGCTGTCTCCTGCGGCTGGCTCCTTTTCAGGCCTCAGAAACCGTGGCTTTGGCGGTTTGGTTTGCTGTGCCTGTAAGCTTCTCGCAGGAGAAAAACAGGCAGTGTTTGAATACCAGTCGGTACATCTGGCAAACAAGACTGAGTGTCCTTGGCTGAATTTTCTCGAGTGGACTTGCCAGGGTGTTCCCAAGCCAGACTTGCCCAAGGTGGCCTTGAAGCCAGGAGGGCTGTTTTCAAGGCAAGTTTATTTTCTTCCAGAGTTGCTTGCTCTTGTGTTTTTGTACGGAGTGATTCAGATTTTCTGCTCATGCCATAGCCTTTCCCACTGAAGGACATCTTTTTAGATCTGAGTATGTCATTATTTTGTTATCAGTCACCAGCTGTAGACACGTCGTTGTTGGTTGAACCAGAGCTCTGCCTCCACTGTGGCGGTGTTTTCCAGATGTTCTAGCTGACAGCTGGCCACCATGGAGGGCGGGGTGGGCATGGGGCGCCCCCGTTGCTGGGTCCCCCTGGGCTGGATCTCTGAATGTCGGTCACTGAAGTGCATTCTCAAGAGGGCTGGTCGAAGAACTAATGCTTGCAATAAATTGACATCACATGCATTTTGTTTTACGTGGCATATTATAGTTTTTGTGTGTGTATAGTTCTTTTCTGTCCTAAAATGCATTTTTTAAATCGTCAGTTGGAGGGCACCTGGATGGATCAGTTGGTTCAGTGTCTGACTCTTGATTTTGGCTCAGGTCATGATCTCATGGTCTGTGGGATCGAGCCCGGAGTTGGGTTTTGCGATGACAGCATGGAGCCTGCTTGGGATTTTTGCTCTTTTTCTCCCCTGCTTGCATGTGCTCTCTCTCTGTCTCTGTCTCTGTCAAAATAAACTCAAAAAAATTACAGAAATTCGCTTCTAGCACTGTTTTCCCCTAAAAATACAATGGGGAGTTTCTGGCATGTTTAGGACATACAATTTACATATTGTGTAGAGAATATGCCACAACGTGGGGTTTTCAGCCAGAGCAGGTGTGGTTGCGAGGGGCTCCTGCATGAGGGCACCCTGTGTACAGGCAGGCCCTTGGTAGACACCTCCTTTGTCTAATGGAAAGTGCCCGGGATATCCAATCAGAGGAGGCAAATTGGCTGTAGGACAAGATGATAAAACAGTTCGTGAGCACACAAAATCCGAAGTCCACTAGGCAGTGGTAGGGGGTGCTCTGTGAAGACCGTAAGCCTCACATCCGGCACGAGACAGACATTGGTCACCATCCTCCACAAATTCAAGGAAGAAGGTTGTTGAAATAACTCAGAGCTCTCTAAAGTTCTAGGCTTTTCCAGTTTGCAGTTTAGTAGACATTTACTTCCATGAAGTTGAGAGGGCAGTCCAGGGCAGTGGCACAAATATTACGGTGTAAGGAGTAATGGCTGATGATCGCTTTCTAATTTAATACCTAAGAGTCATGTGGGGGGATCATTAGCCCCATTGTACAAATGAATAGGTCACGTGAGGGTTACACAGGTTGAGAGTTTTCCCAAGACAACGTCTAGCAAATGGTGTTCTCAGAACTCAGTCAGGTGGCTGCAACGCCAATGTTGTTGTTCTCGTCAACCCTATCCTATCTGTCCCTCACAGGTAAGCGTGAGAAGAGGCAGAGTGAGGTAGTCACAGTGAGTGGAGAGTGTTCACACTGGAGGAAACGGGAGGGACAAGGTCTCCTCCTCAAAGAGGTGAAGGTGACCATGGGTAGGGGTGATTTCTCGGGGTGTGGAGAAGGCCAGGAGGACAGACTGAAGAGTGGGAGGGTCCGGGGAAACGCAGGACCCAAAGACCAAGGAAAGAAGGTGGTAATGGAAAAGTGAGGCAGGGCTGGTGGGGAGAGGCGCCCGTGGACTCAAGAAGGGGCAGTGTGAGGTGACTAATAAATGGTCCTTAGCCTGGAGATCGCTATTTTGGGGTTCCACAGAGAATCCTTGTCAGTAGTAAATAGATGGGGAAGGAAATGGAGATTGGTTAAGGTGAAGTTTCTGACAGCCAAGAGATAAGGGGAAACCTTTGGTCCAGTGAATGTAAACAGAAATGTACTCCTGTTGGGATACACTCTCAGCTAGTCCTTGAGGACTCAGAGAAGGACTTTCTCCTTGGGGAGCTCACAATCCAGTGAAGGCCCAGCGACAGGATTCTGGGGTTCCCTTCCTGGGGCTCACTCCATTTCAGGGCTTCCACCCCCTGTGGACCGTTTCCTGTGCACCCAGCTCTGTGTCTCAGCCCTGCCTCACGTCCTGTTCCCGATTGTGTGTTTCTGTGTCCTCAGGGGAGCTCTATTTCCTGGCCACCTCTTACCCGAGTGCCTACCTACCACACGGATCTATTTACAAGTTTGTTGACCCATCAAGGTGAGATTTGGTCTCATTTCCTTCTTAGGTGCATTTTTTTAAAGTTTTATTTATTTTTATTTATTTGTTTTGGGGGGGGCAGAGAGAGAGAGAGAGAGAGAGAGAGAGAGAGAGAGAGAGAGAGACTCCCAAGCAGGCTCCACCAGCGCAGAGCCCAATGCAGGGCTTGAATCCATGAACCACGAGATGGTGACCTGAGCCAAAAGTCAAGAGTCAGGTGCTCAACCGACTGAGCCACCCCAGTGCCCATCTTTGGTGCATTCCTATCAGCCCTTATCTTCATGGCAGATCATAAAAATAGTCCTGACTCCCCAGGAATTACCAGAAATGATCAATGAAGCAAATCTGTGCTGTAGATAAAAAGCAGATCGGGCAAACGAATGTGCAGGGCGACGTGTCTGTAGAATTTATGAAATATTTGAGAAATGGTCTCTTTGTGGTTAGAAATGAAGATCTCAAGCCTTTCTGGGATGACAGGTCTAGACCTATGGCTCCTGTTGTTTTTTTTGTTTTTTTTGTTTTTTTTTGATATGCTTCTGCAAACTTCTGTCTGGGATCATCTGACAATTGGGTGTGTACTTGTGATCCCTTGAGTGAGTACTGTTGCCCTGTGTCCTGGGTTTGGTGGAGGTCTCAAGGTCCTAGGTAAGTGTCGTAAACCGGTTGTTTAGTGCCTTTAGTGTCCACCTGACCCTTTTGGCGGTATTTATTCACTTGGTGGTGAATATCGTTTACTTTGCTCTTTTGCCGACCTGGCTCAGAGACTAACCAACTGATCGGGCAAAAGCCACAACACAGCTTCCCATCTGTGAGGGTATTCAGGTAAGTTACGTTGCCTGAGGTACAGCCAGCCGGAGGGGGCCTGGGACAGGAGCCCTCACCATCACCCCCATCATGATCATCATCTGTGGGGCACTTGTTATGTGCTGGGCACTGTTCCAAGTATCCTTTTTTTCTCTTTTTAAATCTCCTTAAAAAATAATTTTAGGGCTTCTGGGTGGCTCAGTCGGTTAAGCAGCCAACAACCAACTCTTGATTTTGGCCATGATCTCTCTTTTTTTTTTTTTTTTAATTTTTTTTTTCAACGTTTTTTTAAATTTTATTTTTGGGACAGAGAGAGACAGAGCATGAACGGGCGAGGGGCAGAGAGAGAGGGAGACACAGAATCGGAAACAGGCTCCAGGCTCTGAGCCATCAGCCCAGAGCCCGACGCGGGGCTCGAACTCCCGGACCGCGAGATCGTGACCTGGCTGAAGTCGGACGCTTAACCGACTGTGCCACCCAGGCGCCCCATTGGCCATGATCTCTTAAGTTTGTGAGTTTGAGCCCTGCATCAGGCTCTGTGTTGACAGTGTGGAGCTTGCTTGGGATTCTCTCTTTCCCTGTCTCTCTGCCCCTCCCCAACTTGCTCTCTCTCTCTCTCTCAAAATAAATAAAAAAAATAATTTTAAAAGTTACTTATCGGGCTGCCTGGGTGGTTCAGTCAGTTGAGTGTCCGACTTCAGCTCAGGTCATGATCTTGAGGTCAGTGAGTTCCAGCCCTACGTCAGGCTCTGTGCTGACAACTGGGAGCCTGGAGCCTGCTTTGGATTCTGTCTCCCTCTCTCTCTGCCCCTCCCCCACTCATGATCTGTTCTGTTTCTCAAAAATAAATAAACGTTAAAAAAATAAAAAAAAGTGACATCAATCATTTATGGTATGCCAAGTACACAGCTCATATTTGATCTCCCTGTGAGGATAGATACTATTACTTTTTTATTTTATAGATGTGGAAATTGATACATATCAAGGTTTACTTGCTCATGGTCCCCAGGTTTTGAACCCAGTTCTATCTGTCATCATGCCCTTGCCCCTGACCCCCTCACTACCCTCTGTCCCAAGAGCCCATGATGTCCCTGTGATATCCTTGTTCTTTCTCCTGTCTATCTGAGCTCATCATATATTTTCTCCTACATCTGCCCCATCCTCATGGATAAAGGAGAGCTGAATCCAGTTCTTGCAAATGTATACCTTCTGGTGACCTTGATTTCCTGGTCCCATCTTCAGAATCTTGTGTCCCCACTTTTTCTATCTGTTTTTAGGCGAGCACCGCCAGGCAAGTGCAAGTACAAGGCAGTGCCGGTGAAAACCAGGAGTAAGCGGGTCCGGTTCAGGCCACTCGCCAGTGAGTCTGTCTTTGTCTCAGGCCCAGGCCTTGGCATTGAGATGCAGGCACAGTGCCCTCTGCAAACACACTCCAATCTTCCCAGGGTGGGAGGTCTGTTCCCCACTGAGGGCTTCTGCTCTGGATGAGGAGTGTAACTCGTGGCTCAGTCTATACCTCTCTGTATACTGGAGTATGCATACCGGGTGGCACCTGCTTCTGAGGAGACCTGTTGTCCTCTATCCACTCATCAGTCATTCACTGGGCATCGTTCACTTACCATTGACTTTGCGGCAGTCACCGTGCTAATCCCTGGGGCTACAGCAGTGAACTTGACCTGTAGGAGCTCAGGCAAATGTAGTGTAGGCAAATAAAGAAATAAATATACCATTATACCATTATATATTATACCATTATACCATTATATATAGCCATTATACCAGGAGACTGAGGGGACCCTGAGAGTGAGTAGAGTAGGGATTCTGGAAAGACTTATAGAGGAGGGATACTATCCTCTATAATTTTTTTTTAAATTTTTTTTTAATTTTTTAATTTTTAAGATGTTTTTATTTATTTTTGAGAGAGAGAGAGAGAGAACAGGGAGAGAACAGGCAGAGAGAGAAGACACAGAATCGGAAGCAGGCTCCAGGCTCCGAGCTGTCAGCGCAGAGCCCAATGTGGGGCTCAAACTCATGAACCATGAGATCATGACCTGAGCCAAAGTTGGACTCTTAACTGACTGAGCCACCCAGGTGCCCCAGGAGGCATACTATCTTAAGGGAACTATTCCAGAGCCATGAATCACTGGAGTGACCCTATTAAAAAAGTAATATATTTAGATCAAGGCCAGTTAAGGGAATTAAAAAAATATAAGAATTTACATATATATTAAAGATTTTACTTTTAAGTAATCTCTATACCCAACATGGGGCTTGAACTTACAGCCCTGAGATCAAGAGTCACATGCTCTACCACTGAACCAGCTAGGTGCCCATCTAAAGACTGTATATTGAAGAACCCTCATGCAGTCGTAGGTTTCCTGGAGGATGTTTCCCTGGTAGACTCAGTCTCTTTTCTTCCCAAACTCTTGGGGTTCAAAGTCCTTTGGCTTCAGCCCTTCTTTGTTTGAGAGATGCGGGAAGTACGGATCCCCCTACTTCTCCGCCATGTTGGCCCCCCTGGGTGGTGTTTCCCTTAGAGCCACTTTCCAGGACTTCTGTTTCTCACTAAATAAATGTTCGTTTCCCAGAGACAGTCTTGGACTTGCTAAAGGAACAGTCGGAGAAAGCTGCTAGAAAATTGTCCAATGCAACCTCAGCCTCTTGGCCAGTCGGGAGCTCATCTCTGAAAGGCCCCTCCAGGAAGCCAGCTTCTCCCACAAGCAGCAGGAAGACATTTCGAGGGCCTGGGACAAAGAAGAGAGCCAGAGTGTGGTCCCCAGGCTCCCAGGGCAAGAGGAAGATGAGGCGGAAAAGCCACAGTGGCAGGGTCAGGCAGAGCCGAGCCGGCAGAAGTCTCCGTCGGCCTTTTCTGTCAGGGTGGCTGGCCGGGGGACGTGCCAGGGGAGAATTGCCTCGCCCCATGGGAGCCCCTGCTGCTGAACTTGGGCTTTAGGTGGACGGGAGCTGGAGTCAGAAGTGGGCAGGCAGAGGGAGCCTGACTTAGGGCCGGTGTGGTTGTCCTCTCCACTCTTGCTATCTGAACGGATGCTCCTTGTCTGCTTTTATGGAGAGACCAGATCCCACAATGCCAGTGCACCTGGCTAACTGTGCGCACTGGTCGGTAAGCCTCCTTGGACTCCCACTGGATGTCTTTTGTTTTACAAATGCCTACAACCCAAAGTAATAAATCAATACTTGCTCAGACAGACATGTATCCTTTGATCTCTTGGATGTTTGTCTGGCATTAAGAAATCTGGTGTGCTCCATCAGTGTGACCTCACCCCAGGTCCCAGAGGAGGGCTGTACAGACATATTACTTTTTCTAAAATCTTTTTTTAACATTTATTTATTTTTGAGAGACAGAGCAGGGGTAGGGGAGGGGCCAAGAGAGAGGGAGACACAGAATCCGAAGCAGGCTCCAGGCTCTGAGCTGTCAGCACAGAGCCCGACATGGGGCTTGAACTCGCGAACCGTGAGATCGTGACCTGAGCTGAAGTTGACGCTTAACCAACTGAGCTGCCCAGGCGCCCCTGAAAAGACATATTTCTAAGGAAAGACCCTCCAGCCTGTCCCTGTCCTTTGCCCCAGGCTGCAGCTCACAGACCGAATAAGGACAGGTTACGTTCTGAACTCTGGCACCTACTAATTTGCCCTGGCAAATAGCAGAATGAACGTGACTACATTTTGAGTACCTATTATGTGCCAAGATTATATACATTATCCGAAACCTCAAAACCTTTCTTCCTATGCGTTGCCATGTAATGTTCTGTTGAAGAGGAGGAAAGTGACTCTTCGTGAGCTTAAGCTACTTGCCCTAGACCACAGCAGGGAGGGGACGGGGAACTGATCAGCTGGACAGGAGCCAACACCCCTGTCAATACCCTGTGCACCCGCCACCCTGTAGGGCACTCAGCGAGGGCTGGTAGCTCTCACCCGGGTATTTGAGGAGTAAAAGAGTTAAGGGAGGAAATGATCCCCGTCTCTGAGAAGTTCTTCAAATCCTGCAAATCATCCAGAACAGTGTTGGCAAATTTGGCCAAATTTGGTTTTTGTACAGAGAACAAAATCGTGAAATGCCGGGGTTATGGAGGGCTTTCAGAGGCCATGTAACCACTGTGTTTGGTATACTTTCCATAACCTGCATAGATTTGTTTTAGATCCAAAGAAACAGATTCCATTTTTTTTCCTTTAGCAATCTTTATTTGTAGGCTAACCTAACCAAATCTAAATACATCAGGCCTCTTTTTGATTCCTTTTCTCTTGTTCGGCCTTTATGAAAGATACAAAACACTGGTCATTTTCTGAAGATCATTTTTAGATCTTTTTTTAGCCACTTCCTTTGCCCTATCTCATGGCTTTTGTTTTACTTCTGCCTACCTTTGGAACTCTTATGAACACTGTCTAGGATAGACATAAACCTCAGGATCTCACCAGCTCTGGTGTTTTATGCTTTTTACATCTTCTTAGATGAAGACCCCAACATAAACGTGGGAGGAATTCTACCCTGGGTCGCTCTGTTGAAAGGTGGCTGAACATCCCAGGTCAGTCGGGGAGATTGGACCTACCTCTGGAACAAATATTTGAGCTTGCTCGCCTCATTTTTTTCCTCATTCCAGGAAAAAAATACAATCTTTCTTCAAAGACATGTGGCAAAAATAGGGTCTGACCTGGAAGTGTTTTGAGCCCTGGGGGAACTGTGTCAAAATAAAGGACCGTGTCCTTCAGGGTCCAGGCCTTCTGAACACGGGTTTTGAATAGGAGGGTTGGCAGGTCTAGAGAAGGGAACTGAATGGGTATCCCTGAGATGCCAGGAAGCTGGGGAGAGGCAGCGTATTCCTCTCTGGCAAAGTGGCTTTATCTTCTGGAAGATGGCAATGCCTGCGAGCTGTCACAAAGAGGCTGGCCCCGTGAGGGAACAATCACTAGGTCATAGCCTAAATGGTTTTGGGCTTCCTTGGAGGCCAAGGTGTAGGAAAGTTCAGAAAAAGGCACACATGCACATGCTTGCTCTTTCTAGAGACCGGCTGGAGGAGGGGGAAGGGGAAGGAAGCATGAGGACGGGTCATGCTGGAGGGAGAAGGGACTGGAATGCTTCAAAGGCATCTTTCTCCGTACTAATTCTGTTACTTGATGACCAAATAACTCGAAGTAAGCAGTCTCGGTATTTCAGTATTTGGGGATCTGAAATGGCTGTGCAGAAAGGCATTCAGTGTCAGTGAAGAGCTGACCCTTCTAGAAGTGATCATTATGGAAGTTTCTTTTTCGCACCAGTGGGGGCCTATTTACTCAGGGCGCTCTGAGCATGTCACCTCCGCAGCATCCCTAGCAGCAGCTACCCCTACCACAGAAGGGCCGAAAACCAACAAAAGCACGAGTGTGTTTTTCCAGAGCTAAAATCCTGCAAGCCGAGATGGAAAGTCTAACAGCTCTGTTATTTTCAAAGCTAACTCAACTGAAGAAATACATTCTCTTCAGACAAATTCCGTATGGTTTCATTCATACGTGGAGTCTAAAAAACAGACAAAAAGCAGAATCACATCCGTAAATACAGAGAACAAAGTGGTGGGAGCCAGAGGGGAGGAGAGGAGGGTGCATGGGGCAAAATGGGGGAAGGGGAACCGGAGGTGTAGGTTTTCAGTTACGGAATGGATAAATCACGGGGATAAAAGGCACAGCATAGGGAACATAGTCCATGATATTGTAATAATGTTTTATGTATGGTGACAGACATACTGTCTGTAGCTACTCTTGGGCGGAGCACAGCATAGAGAAGGTGAATCACTTGTGCACCTGAACGGAACAACATGTGCCAACTATACTCAAACAAAAATTAAAAAAAAAAAAAAATTCCCTTGCTCTTGTGGAGTTTAACATTAGGTTGGGGAGATACTTAATTCCACCTCAACCACTGCCATTCTTCACTTTTTCGCCCAACGCAGTGCTGGCTCTGGGAGACCCACAGATGAAGGAGACTCTGCCCACCGGTTCACCTGGTGTGAGCGCAGGTTAAGAATTCACTTGAACTTTAGGTCACAGGACTCTGGCTCTCTAAACCTGCACCACCTAACGGAAGAAACACACGGGAGCTGCAACCGGGGCGAATTACAAATTTTCTAGTAGCCACGTTATGAAAAATGAGTAAGGTTAATGTAATTACGTATTTTATTTCATCCGGTATTCTTTCAACACGCCAGCAATCAAAAATTAACTGATGGGAGAACTTAGGTTCTCTTTTTGGTACTAAATTTTCTACACCCGAGTGAATTGTACTCTTTCAACAACCCAATCGACGCCGACCACATTTCGGACCCTCGGCGTCCACGGGGGCTAGCGGCTACTTTGCAGCTAGTCCGATCTCAGCCCCAGCCCGGAAACGTGGGACCAGAAAGCCGGGGCGGGGAAATTCCGCGTACTCGGGAAAGACTCCCGCGGCTGCCCAGGCGGCCTCCCCCAGCGGCCCCGGGCGGTTTGGTTCCGGGAGCCGCTCCCCCTCCCTCCGCGGGGACAGGCGCGCGGAGCGGGGCCGGGCGCGGGGGCGCGGCTGCCACGTGGCGGCCACCGCGCGCGCTTGCGCCCCGGCCACGCTGGCCGCGCTCGGGCCGGGCGGGGCGGGCGGCGGGACGCGCGCTCGCCAGCCTCCCGGGAGGCGAGCGGGAACCGGCGCGGCAGCGCCGCCCGCCGGCCGCTCGGCGTCACCGCGGGCGCGGCGCCGGCTCCGCCCCCGCCCCCGCCCGCAGGCCGCGTCCCGGGCCCGCCCCGCCCGCCGCCCCTTGAACCCGCCGCGGACGCCCCCTCCCCCTTCCAGCTTCTCCTAACGCGCGGCTGGTTCTCGGCTTGCGGGGCGTTGAAAACGAGTCCGTGGAGCCTCGTGTCTCCTGCTCTGGGGTCGCCGAGGACGGCTTTTTTTTTTTTTTTTTTTCTTTTTTCTTTTTCCTGCTCTTCGTGTCGGGCCAGGATTTTCTCTTCCGGGTCGCCTCTAAAGCACCTTAAGGACGCCCATCATTTGCATTTCAGGAAGAGTCATTTTTAATCCTCCAGAAGTAACGTTTTCAGAAACCGCTCTTCCATTTTGGAGTTTGTAGTCCGTGAAGGGGAGGATTAAAAAAAAAAAAAAAATAGAAGCTGACAAGAGGCCCCAGCGAGGATCGAACTCGCGACCCCTGGTTTACAAGACCAGTGCTCTAACCACTGAGCTATGGAGCCAACTCGTTACCTGTCCTGCTTTAATCCAGGGACATTGGAAGCAATGTTGCTTTTGCTGGCAATCTGAAAACAACTGACTTCGTGCATCCACTATCAGTGATAATCATAAAGACTATGAATTGCTGGAGAAAAATGCCTACAATATGACAAACATTAAAAAAAGTCTCAAAGTCCTAGGCTTATGATTACGAAACACGAAATCATACCTCCGTAAGTTAAGCATACAGACAAGGGCTGGAAGGGAAAATGTAAAAATGAAATCATGTTCTGATCGTATTAGGAGTGGTTCTTTTACATGTGAAAAAAAAGCCTCCAATTCATTGTTTATATGACAAATTGTATCAAGTTTAATACTTACAGGGAAATGGGGGGGGGTCTTTGCTTCTCATAAATTAAGCTATTGATTATGGATGAATTAACTGATTGAACAGTATCTGTTGAGTACTCACATACCTCTAGACTTCGGGGGTAGGGTGAATAAATAAAGCTCTGTTCCTGTTCTTTCTTTAATGATTGGGATCCTGAAACTGTACCTCATTCTTTTTTGCTTAATGAACTATTGACCGAAGGAATGAAGTTACGGTCACAGCATGACCCATTCCTGCGTGAAGGAGAGAATGAAGGTCATTTGGCCCAGCGGGCTGCCTGCCTCGCTCCCTTACCTCCTTCAAGGGTCTGCTCACATTCACTTACTCAACAAACCCTTCCTGACCCGCTCGTTGAAACTGCTCTATCCTCCTTATCCTGTCCCGTTTACCCCCTAACGTGTTAACCTTCTTTCCTGTTAGATAATGTACTCTATCATTCTTTACTGTCTCTCCATTAGCGTGTCAGTTCCTTGCGGCCAACGCCCAGACCAGTGTGTAGCACGTAATAGGTGCTCAGTAAATGGCTGAGTGAACGACATCTATGTTCAGGTCCTAAGCCGGGAGAAATCATGCAAGTGCTTGGGGGAGACGGCCTCTCAACTCCCCTCTACTTCCACTGCCTCTCCATCCCAGCTGGAATTTTGGGAACACCCTTGTGTCTGCTTTTCTTATTCTGCTTCCCCTGCCCTTTGCTCTGAGGTTCACTGTCCTAATGCGTGGCCTTTGTTCTTCCTCCGCTCTAGGACCCTCCAGGAGCTTTCTGTTGTACTCAGGATAAAGGCCAAACTCCTCAGTTTCACTTTTTTTTTTGGTAAACAACCTTTTCCTCTCCCCCAGGCTAACCTCGCTGGCACCTCCGTTTCTCTTTACATGGCTTCTTCCGCGTGGAACATCTGAGCCTGATTTCAGCGCCTCGTGTCATTTTCCCAAGAGCATCAGAGCTGGCTTAGTCCCCGTCTCAGAGGTGGTCTGGAGAGTGTTATTAGTTTTCTAGGGCTGCCTAACAAAGTACCACCCGCGGGTGCAATGGAAGTGTATTGTCTCAGGCTTCTGGAGGCTGTGGGTTCGACGCAAGGTGTGGGTAGGGTTGTTTCCTTTGGAAGGTTCTGAGGGAGGATCCATCCCAGCCTCTCTCCTTGGCACTGGTAGATGGCCGGCTTCTCCCCGTGTTTTGTTTCTTTTCTTTTTTAAAATTACCTTAATGTTTACTTATTATTTTGAGAGAGAGAGGTGGGGGGAGAGGGACTGAGTCTGGAGATAATGTGCGCCAGCGGCTCAGGGACGGCCTTGGATCAGGGGCTCCCACTTCGCAGTGCCACGGGGTTCCTGGTGGTGTTCAGGTTGTTCTGGGTGGGAGGATGGGGGCGGGGGGACGAAGGCCGAGGAAAAAGATCGAGGAAATGCACCCCTAGCCTCCCGTTACCTTGATACCTGGATTGCAGAACGAATTTAGTAGCCCAAAGTCCCATTTGGTGGGCTGCCCCCAGCCTTTCCAGATCAAACTCGAGGGGGCGGCGGGCAGGGGAAAGATCTTGGGCTTTGGGGTCTGGCAAGACCTCAGTTCGAATCCGGGGACACCTGGGGACACCTGGTCCCGGCCGCCCTCCGCCGAACTGCAGTGGGTGCTTCGGCTTCAGCCTCGGAGGGACTAGGTTCCCAGCCCAGCTCTGCCCCCTGCTGGCGGCACCGAAGTTACTGCACCTCCAAGGCTGCACCTGTACCGAGGGGCGATAGGGTCGTGCTGCCTGGGGTGGTCATGGGGGCAGACGGTGACGCACTGGGCCTCGCCTCCCCTTCAGGTACTGCCCACCAGGACCTGCGCGGTCCCCATCCCCATCTTCTTTCTCGCTTTCCTTCGGACTGGGGCGGAGGAGCTGTACGCCTGGCTCCAGAGGCAGTGATCCCTCCAGCTTTCTGCCTTCTTCCAACCAGCCATCCCCCTGCGCCGTTTTTAAATTTTTTTTTTTTTTTACCGTTTATTCATTTTTGAGAGACAGAGAAAGACAGCATGAGCGGGGAAGGGGCAGAGAGAGGGAGACACAGAATCCGAAGCAGGCTCCAGGCTCCGAGCTGGCAGCACAGAGCCCCATATGGGGCTCGAACTCAGGAACTTGGAGATCATGACCTGAGCCGAAGTCGGAAACAACCGACTCAACCACCCAGACACGCCCCGCCCTTTAATCCCTGGAACATCCGGGTCACTGGACCCTTCCCTTTAGCTTAAAAAAAAAAAAAAAAAAAGCTTATTTATTTATTTTGAGGGGGAGGGGCAGAGAGAGAATCCCCAGCAGGCTCCACTGCCCTCAGGGCGGAGCCGCAGGCAGGGCTGGACCCTATGAACCTGTGAGGTCATGACCCCAGCCAAGATCAAGAGTCAGAGGCTGAGCCACCCAGGCCCACCCCTCATTGCCAGCAGCTGTTACCGCACTGGAGTCTCTCCCACAGAGACCATAAAGTGAGAGGAAAGGAAAGAAAACCCCTCCGCTGCAGGGGTTTGTCTGCCCTGGTTCCCTCTGTTCCTCGCCCAACTTCCCCTCTGGCTTGGGCCCGCCCCACTCTAGGCAGACAAGACCTCAGGGTCTTGACCCCACTGACCACTTTCTCCCCATGTGAACACTCTCTGCCGTGTCCCTCGCGGCCCCCACTCCTGAGAGTCCGCTCACTTCCCGGGAGGCTGCTTCTCAGCCTTGTTTGCGGCCCCACCTTCCTTGCCGCCCCCCGCCCCCCTCGCGGGGGAGGGTCCGGCCCGCGGGCGCCCGAGCACCCGAGTTCGAGCTGCGCAGCTTTTTAGTGGAAGCGCAGGGCCCGCGGCCGGGAGCATGAACGGCGAATACAGACAGCTTGGTTTCCTCCATGTAAAACGGGACGAGGAAGAGGTTGGTGAAAGTAACGTGAACAATGATACCATCTCGTGTGGGCACGTGGGAAGAGTGAGTGAAACCATGCGTGTGAATACTTCACCTGGCATCTGGGGGGGTACTTAATCGGGATGAATTGCTTTTATTACTAGTCGTACCTAGGGGATAAAGAGCATGGGGCTCATAGGGCCCAGAGCCCCTTTTCTGTAGCCAGAGCACCTGCTGAGTGAGACGTTATCACTCTCCTTTGGGAGCTGACATAGGAGTGGGTGAGTCATGTCCAGAAACAGGAGATTCTCTCACCTCTTGAAAGACCACGGATTAGAATGAACCTTATTAAAGCCAGACAAGGCAAGGGCTCCACGAGGCCAGGAAGAGGATAGTCTTTCATTGCCGCAGCTGTCTTCTGTCATTTTCCCTGCTCCCCTGGGTGTTTTGGAGGAGTTTCTAACCCCCAGCAGCCAGAGGAGAGTGGGGTGCGGGTCCGTACTTTTGGTGGGTACAGTGATACTGGAAATGGCTCATTCAGAGACTGGATGCCAGTTGAGACACTGAAGGCATCGTAGGAGGTTGTTCAAGGCTTTTGGGACAGTCTTGTGGGACCAAAAAACTTCCCCCAAAGAGCTCTTGTGCGTCCCTCTGATCCTGGTGGGAAGAGACAAAAGAAGCCATCCAGTCTGGGGCAGAAATACACAACTCGAGAGTCTTACAGTTCTTCCAGACTCGTGGGTCTCCATTCTGGGTGCACATTAGTTATCTGGGGGCTTTAAAAAATGGCATTGCCCAAGCCCCAGAAATTCTGCAGCCACATCTGAGAACCTGATCTAACCAATCCTTTTTATCTTGTAGATGAATACACAGAGACTTTGAGAGCTCAGATAATTGACCCCAAATAAAGACCCCGGAGTCAATTATTGGCCCCAAGGTCTGAACTCGGACCCAGGGCTCTCGCCATTACCCTACAGCAAAATCTCCTCAGCTCTGACACTTAGAATTGGTGTTCTTATGGGGAATGGCTACCATTTTTATGCCTTTAAACATAAATCTAGACTTTATTACTTGAATAGTGTCAGTATACTCTGGGAGGACTGTCAAGAACGAAGACTGTTCTGGAAATCTCTGGGATCTATGGTGCCAGGGTCTGGTGACGAGCTCGGGTTCCAGAGTCACAAAAGCCTGGTTTTAAGTGGTAACTCTTCCACTACCAGCTGTGTGACCTTGGCCATGTCACTTAACCTCTCTGGGCTTCAGTCTCTTTATCTGTAAGGTAAATATTTCCTTAGAGAGTCAACACAGATTATTTTCTTGATTGTGAAGGTTAAATAGAATAATGTCATTTGTACCTTTTAAGTGGTAGCAGAAATAGGAGTTGTTAGTAGTATGATGTTTATATTCTGGTGGACTTGCCTTCTAACAATGGTGGTTCTCAAGCAGGGTGATTTTGCACCCCTAGGGAACATTTGGCAATGTCTAGAGATGTTTGGATTGTCACGA
This sequence comes from Prionailurus viverrinus, assembly GCF_022837055.1. Lineage (NCBI taxonomy): Eukaryota > Metazoa > Chordata > Mammalia > Carnivora > Felidae > Prionailurus > Prionailurus viverrinus. The sequence continues at coordinate 56,862,719 of NC_062577.1, read as the reverse complement.
TGGGTGGGGAGAGGGATGCTGTTGGCATCTAGTGGGTATCGGTCAGAGATGCTGCTAGACGTTTACAGTGTGCACGACAGGTCCACCCCTCCCCTGCCCCCAAAGAGTTATTCAACCTAGTGGTACCAAGGACAAAAAACCCCTGCCCTGGGTAACTGAAAATAATTGGGAGTTTGAAGGCCACAGCTGTTGGGTGATATTGGGATGATAATTCTTGGCTCTTGCACTGATGAGACAGGGGAGTGGCGAGTTCCGGGGAGAGTAAACAGCTGCATCTCTACTTTCAGTCCCCACGGAGGATGGGATTTCTACCTCTTTGCATACGAGTTCCTGTGGCAACCTGCAGGTGCTAGGACCCCTGGCATTATGCCCCTGAGAGGTGCCGTGAGGATAATCTTGCACCTAAAGCTTAGAGACGCTGGCATGAAAGGCTTAAATGACGCCAAGACGATTGCATCAGGTCCCGCGGGAGGGCTGTCTTTCTCCACGGTTGTGCTCTGGGCACCTGGGAGTTTCATTAGGTCTCCTCTCTCATAGCTCATCATTTATAAATGACGGCCGCCAACGTTGGAAAGTCTGACACCGGGCTGGCAAGTGGAAAACTGACTCAGCTTTCTCGCTGGAGCCTTGTGTCTTAACTTATTTATCTTAAAAAATAAGATAAGTATCATCCTGCTAGGCGAGCCCTGATACGTGAGGCGAGGAGAATGCGTGTGAAAATTCTCGGTAAGAGCCCAGAGCTCTGTCAAGGTTATCGCGGTTGTTGATTTTGGCTGCAGTGGAGCGAGTGGGCGCTAGGTGGCGCTCCGTTCTCACAGCGGAGGAGAGCTCGGCCCCGGACGCCCGTTATTAATGTCCGTGCTGGAGCGCGCACACCCCACAGTGAAAAATATAGTAACAGGAAAGATTTAGTACTTAAAATAAGTCAGCAGCCCAGTGAAGCCAATACTGCCATGGCAGGTACATTTTCTTGCTCGAACTGATGGAGAAGGGCATTAACTGCCCACAGGCATCCGGCTACAGACACCGAATGATAAAAATACACAATTAAATGAAGCCACGCAGCAGGCCTGGCCTCAGAAGAGAATGAGAACCAGCTGGGCTCAGCCATAGGTCTGGGATTTGGCACCGATGTTCCTCTCTAATGACTGTCGTGTAAATGTGCAGTTGTCATGTGGACACCCTTTTCATTGTGCGGTTGGCTCTTTCCCAATGAGGAGAGGCCTGGCCCCACGCTTAGGTGCCACTGTTCCCGGCCTCAGTGTTCACCTATTGGGACAGGGCTCCCTTCCCTTACGTGTGTTAGAAGATCACAGGAGGCAATGGATGGGAGGGAAAAGGTGGAGGTGCCATCTGGGTGTTGCCATGGTGATGGGGCCATCGAGCTGCTCAGGGGGCCCAGAGCAGTCTCCGTGGGGCTCTCTCACTCACTTGATGGGGTTGGATTTGAACTCACTGGATCCTGTGCAAGTTCACAAGCATCTGTTTTTTCTCTTTCTTTCTTTAAAATTTTTTAATGTTTACTTATTTTTGAGAGAGAGACAGAGTGCAAGTAGTGGAGGGGTAGAGAGAGAGGGAGACACAGAATCTGAAGCAGGTTCCAGGCCCTGAGCTGTCAGCACAGAGCCTGACACAGGGCTTGAACTCATGAACCATGAGATCGTGACTTGAACTGAAGTCAGATACTTAACCAACTGAGCCGCCCAGTGGTCTCCGAGTTCCGGGAGCCACGCCCACGGAGTTGCAGGGGGAGCGAGATACGCTGTAGAAAGGGGCAGAGCAAAACAGGGGTGAAAGGGGGGCTTTGGGCCCAATGGTGTTGAATTCCAGGTCTGCCACCGACTAGCTCTTTGACCTTGGAAATGTCATTGCGTTTCAGCCTTGGTGCCGTCATCTGTAAAGTAGGGATAAAAGGGACAGGGAGCTTGCAAAAACTGCTCCCAGTGAGCTCAGGACAGTTGGAATCTGAGAGCACTTGCAAATGAAGGGGTCAGACAGCCCCGTGTGACGGCGGGAGTGTTGCACCCAGAGGAGGGACCTCAAAGGGACATGGGCAAATGCCGTTTTCAGCCCTTTTAGCTCTTTTTCACTTTTGCTTGTGGCTGCCTAGACTTGCCACCCCAGGGTGGGGTGGCTCAGGGGTGCCCGTGGTTGGAGCAGCGGGCATTTGCCGCCACTTGGTTTCATGTGCGCAAACACCTGCCAGGCACGTATGACCACACGCAGGGTACAGCTGAGGAAACGAAGGCCGGCCACTGCGGACGGTCGTCTGACAGGTGAGCAGGAGAGTCCGGAGACCAACTCAGGTCTGTCTGAGAAAGCAGGTGGGGAGAAGATTCACCTGCCCCATAGGAGAAGCAGAGTTTCTGCCTTTTCCCTCAGATTATAAAGTGTCTCAAGGCTGCTCTGGAAAGAATATGCAATGAGTTCTCATTCAGTCATTAACCATCCTCCCAAGGACACACATACACGCACATACACTCCTTCACATAGATGCAGAGCTTTGTTTTTATCCTGAGTTGCACACATTCACCATGTTATGAATAGCCATGGGCTCATTGGGCGTCCTACTGGGTGGCCTTCCTCATGGCCAGTTAAGAAATTTGCCAACACGTAAGGGGGATGTGAACCTGTTGGGCCAGACCCCACCGAGTGAGCCCCTGTCTTCTCCCATTTGGTTTAGAGTAGGTCAGACCCCTAACCCTGGGATATTAAACCAGGGCTGTCTGGGCCAGTGATGCTTCAGGGTCGAACACTCACCTTCCTGCAGTGACAAAGTGATAGACAGTCTCCAGCACCCTTCTGAGGTCAAACCTTTGGGTCGGAAGTGGTTCTTGAAATAGTTCTCGTTTCTGATTTGTTAGCATCTCACTGTCTCCCACACCTCATTTCAGGACCCTGTAGAGTCAGAGATCGCCTTGTCTTTTCATACTTTGCCCAAGAGTTGAGCCTCCTGGAGCAGGATCTCTGAGCTTTGGGATGTAAAGTATTTTTGTCAACTCAGCCTGTTCCCTACCAGGCCACTCAGTGTCATCAGTTTCAGATAGGATGGTTTGGGCTAGAGAACTTACATTTACTAAGGGCACACTATGTTTCAGGTACTTATTAGATGCCTTAGATGCATTTACCTAGTAAGTACCTGAAACATACCTGTAATTAGCCCTGATGTGGAGATGTCTTCAAGGATGACCTTGTCTCTCATTAGGCAGCTTGAGAATGTCCTTGGGTTTAGAGCTCAGATCTGAGCGCTTTCCAGTGAATTGTCCTAGTGAAGTTTATGCCTTAATCAACACATATTTATTTAAGCATCTTTTCTGCAAGGAGTGCTGTCCTAGGTAACCTTGAGCAAGGCAAGGACATGTGGGCCGTGGTTCCTGCCCTCGGGGGATTACAACACAGTGTGGGAGGAAGACAAACATGGACGGAGGTTAATGAGTATTATCGAGCATCACAAATTCACAGTAAGAAGAGATGAAGTGTCGCTTGTGGGAGAGACACATGAGTGGTCCGTGGAAGCTCCTGGACAAAGTGGGGAAGGAGTTAGTTCTTGAAACGCATGTAAGATTTGGGTGGGGCCAGATGGGACAGGTTACAAGTGGAGCATGTTCACAGGGTGTGCTCTGAGGACCAGTATCAAGTGTCGTCAAGGGGCATCGACCCTTCCTGTGGAGAGGTGGCCGACCTGAGCAAGGTGGGGGATGCTTCTCCCCAGAGTCTTGCTTAGAGCTTGGTTCCCTGATCCCTGGAATGGTTCTTGGGGTTCCACAGAGAGGGAGAATCAACTAGATGAGCTCAGTGACCTCATCTTGGTCTCCCAAATCTGGGAGGGCTCAAAGGACTTACAAGTCGCTCCATCAAATCACCACAGGGTCATCTTGTTGCCTTCAAATCCCCGTACCTGGGTGGGCAGAGGATCTGGTCTGTGGATGTGTGTGCTCTCTTTCTCCCAACTCTCCCTGCGGCTGTGAGTCCCTTATCCAGCAAACCCAGGGGGCAGTGGAGTGGGGAGGGCACAGACCCTGTATCAGGCAGCCCCACCACCTACCCACTATTTGACCTTGGCCGAGTTGCTTTATAAACTACAGTTTCCTCATCTGCAAAACTCAAATTAATATGTACTAGTTTGTCTGCCTTAAAACATTTTTTAAAATGTTGGTTTGTTTATTTACTTATTTGTTTATTTTTGGGAGAGAGAGCGTGAGCAGGGGAGGGGCAGAGAGAGAGGGAGACGCAGAATCTGAAGCAGGCTCCAGGCTCTGAGCTGTCAGCACAGAGCCTGACGTGGGGCTTGGACCCGTGAACCGCGAGATCACGACCTGAGCTGAAGTCGGACGCTTCACCGACACAGCCACCCAGGCGCCCCTAGTTTCTGCCTTTTTAGGTTACTCTGAAGCTTAGGTTGGATGGTGCATAAAACCATTTTACAGGACAGTGGTCACCGTGAATAAAATGCACAGTGCCGTTAGCTCTTCGTTGCTCTGACGAAATGCTTGTTGCTTGGAATGAATCGTCACAGGCGCTTTTGGAGTATCCGTGGCCGCCGTGTCTGAGTTCTTCCCCTCCTATTGACATTCTGAGGATTCACTGACTATCCTCGCTTGTAAGTCTTTCCAGTTTCTTGACTCATTTGACAAATGCTCATCGAGAGCCTCCCATGTGCGCGGTGGGCACTGGGGAGCCAGCGATGAATAACTGCAGATGTTGTCTCTGTCTGGTGAATGTGCCCTGGCGTTCCTGCCGTGGGGACGCTGCTACCAGGCACGCGGGAGTGGGGCCGGGAGCAGAAGCCCTTCCTGTGGGGCGGCCAGCGACTGCCTGGTTGACCTCCTAGCTGGTGAGCCGCCGATTTTCGGACAGTCTTCACCTGCCGCTGCCTTCTCCCTGCCATGGACTTACCTCTCTGCCCTCTCAGTGCCCAGATGCCAGCCACCCACCAACACATCTTCTGTTTGCAAAGGTGCCCCGAGAGACCTAATAAGAACATAACACCCCGCTCCCAGGTGAGGCTCAGTCCTCTGGGATGTGGTTTAGGAGCGTTCTTTCAGTCTCTCTGCTAACAGATCCTTCCTTCTCTGAGTGCAGCGTATCGGGGCTCAGCTCTGGCTACGTGTTAGAACCACCTGGGACCATTTGAAAGCTACTGATGCCCAGAGCCCACCCTGGGCCAATAGAATCTGTGTATTTTTAATGTTTTCCAGGTGGTTCTAGTGGCTTCGGGCTTGAAACAGGTTCTCGTCAAAACCTTGCAGGAGAGAAGCTCCTTGGACTTTGGCTTTCGGCAGGCAGTTCGTTGGCAATCGTTGGTGAGATGGTCTCGACTCGGTTTCCCCCATTTTTTCCCTGAGCCTCCTCCTGAGGGTTTGAAATGTTCGGTCAGGAAGACCTTATTCTCAGATACAGCTTCTGGCACTTGGCTCCAAGCGAACTTGCTTTTTACTTTTTGATGAGTTCTGAAGGCTATTTGCAGAGGTGAGGTAACCTCCGGCCTCTAAAATGGGACCAACATAACACATGGTTTCTCACCTGTAAGATGGGAACAAAATAAGAGAAAAATGAGTGGGGTTAATTAATGTTAAGACATTAAAGGTTCCTTAAGTACTTATTATGTGCCAGGTATTGTGCTTAAGGTGCGTGTGTGTGTGTGTGTGTGTGTGTGTGTTTATACACACGCATATATACAAGGTGACTAGAATTTGGTTTCGGCGCTGAAGGAGCGATCAGTCTACCGGGGAAGAATTCCACTGTTGTGAAAGCACAGGCAGGCCCGTGGTAAAAACTGACGGCTTAGAGTGTGTGTGGGTCCTGCAGCCAGCCTGTCTTGTCTGGGTTTGAATTACGGCTCTTTAAATTTTTTTTTTTTTTTTTTTTTTTTTTTTAGCGTTCCTTTATTTTTGAGACAGAGAGAAACAAAGCATGAACGGGGGAGGGTCAGAGAGAGGGAGACACAGAATCTGAAACAGGCTCCAGGCTCTGAGCTGTCAGCACAGAGCCCGACGCGGGGCTCGAACTCACGGACCGCGAGATCACGACCTGGGCCGAAGTCGGACGCTCAACCGACTGAGCCACCCAGGCACCCCAATGAATTACAGCTCTTAAGAAAAGGCATTTGACCTTTATATACCTTAGTTTCCTCCTCAGTAAAATGGGCGACAAGACTCATCCCTTGTCAACTGGGATGTGAGGATGAGCTACGTAACGTATATAAGCCGTGTAGAATAATGCCTGGCCGTTAGGAAGCACGTGATAAGTGAGAGTTATTATTGTTGCAAGGTTACAGTGGGAGCAGTGGTACGTTTCCCATTTTCCCCGGCGATTCAAAGAGTCCGAAATGGCAACTGAACAGTGACTGATGCAGTCGCCCTGCTCTTTAACGGCAGGAGGTTGGGGGTCCGTTTCCTTCTTCGTTGCTAGCCTTGCCTGTCTTTTAGATGTTGTGAAAGCATCTTTGGGTATGTTTTAACCTTCCCGAGTCTTAAAATTTTTTAAAAATGTTTATTCATTTTTTGAGAAAGAGAAACAGCGTGAGCGGGGGAGGGGTAGAGAGAAGGAAAGAGGGAGACACAGAATCTGAAGGAGGCCCCAGGCTGTGAGCTGTCAGCACAGAGCCCGACGGGGGGCTTGAACGCACAGGGCGCGAGATCCTGACCTGAGCTGAAGTCGGACGCTCAACTGACTGAGCCACCCAGGTGCGCCCAACCCTCCTGAGTCTTGACGTCATCATCTGTTAAATGGGAAGACTGTCTATTCCACTGAGCTGGCGTGAGGATCGGATCCCCACGCGGAGTTTCGCAGCCTCAATGCTCAACAGACGGCTCTTTATTCTACAGAAATAGGCATGTGCCTCCCTGGAGCCAGACACTGCCCCACTCATGGGGACGTTACTAAGTGAGGAACAACGCAGCTGGGGTCGGGGGTGGCGTGTGGGGAGATGAGGGTTTTGAGATTGGAACTCCGCAACGTGAGTCCTTACTTCGCAAGTTCTTCTTTTCTCCGCTTCATCTACCTCTCCCCCGCTGATACGATTGTAACTTTGCATTTGACTTGGCGGCATGAAGTGTGCCAATGGATTCAGGGGGCAGTGGTGGAGGTGAGCTGTCTGACATTCTCATCTGCATGACGGGATAAACTGTCCTCGAGTCTAATCCACAAACTAAAGTGTAAAGCTATTACCTAGGTCTCCAGGCAGAGCTTTATTGGACCCGAGTGTCTAGAGTGGCTCTTCCTACCAGATAGATAGTTTGGAAGGACGGAGTGTGCATATTAATTCCCTTTCTCTGCAAAATGGAATCCGCTGTTGAGTAGTGCTGCCTTGTTTCACAGCATGCCAGGATGCATAGCTGATGCGTGCAAGTGATGGTGGTCGCAGAATACGGTTTTGGGACTCACCCACGGACTTGGGGGGGCCGTCCCCTTTCCCCATGGTGGTTTTCTCTCCGGCTTAACTGCTCTGGCTGGCTGTTTCTAACTCTGCCAACTGGGCATGGGAGTCCTTAGCCCGTTTCCTTTACCAGGGTGTGCAAAGTTGGTAAGACAGCTAAAAATTTCTCTGCAGCTACAAATTGGCTCAAAAATCCCTATTCAGAGTAAATTAGAAAAAAAAAAAAAAGAGCCAATTGGTATATAAGGCATAAAATCAGACAAAAATCTACAAAAATGCCTACCCATTCACCCCCTCTCCTTTAACTTTCGGCCCCAGTTCCTTCCTGAGAAGTGAGTGCTGGGGAACATCAGCACCCGTGTGAGCAGTGAAGGCTGAGGCAGTGGGTCGTGTCTAGGAAAAAGCGAGGGTTGGGATAAACAGTCATTTCATGCAGCAGTTTGGAGGAAGAAAGCTGAGTTTGGATTCTCTTCTTTGGTGATGGCTTCCCTAAAGGGAAACGGTGGCCATTCACAGACTCCAGAAGAGGGGTCATCTGTGTGGCGTGACATTTAGTTGCTGTGTTTTCTTTTTTTTTTCAAAAAAATTTTTAAGCTTATTTATTTATTTGTTTTTCCAACGTTTATTTATTTATTTTTTTGGGGGGGACAGAGAGAGACAGAGCATGAACGGGGGAGGGGCAGAGAGAGAGAGGGAGACACAGAATCGGAAACAGGCTCCAGGCTCTGAGCCATCAGCCCAGAGCCCGACGCGGGGCTCGAACTCCCGGACCGCGAGATCGTGACCTGGCTGAAGTCGGACGCTTAACCGACTGCGCCACCCAGGCGCCCCTAAGCTTATTTATTTATTTTGAGAAAGAGATAGCGTAAGTGGGGGAGGGGCAGAGAGGGAGACAGAGAATCCCAAGCAGACTCCACACTGTTAACACTGTCAGCTTGGAGCCCGATGTGGGGCTCGAACTCACGAAACTGTGAGATCATGACCCAAGCCGAAACCAAGAGTCGGACGCTTAACAGACCGAGCCACCCAGGCGCCCCTATATTTTCTTTAATTTAAAGCATCATTTCCAAACTAATAGGCCAAAGAGCACTGCCCTCAAGGGATGTTCCATGAAGAGGGTTTTGGGGTGACAGCCTGAAGCCTGAAGACTACAGTGCCTCTTGGCAATTCACAGCTCATGTTGGCAGTTTAAAGGCTCTGAGAAGTCCTGCAGGGAGGAAAAAGGTTTGAATTTGTTTAACCAAGCACTGCACAAACTTGAATATGGAACCCATTTTACACGTGTAACACCTACACTTCGGGAACCTGGATTAAACTGAGGGGAGTAGCATTCCCTGAGCTTCCTCCATCGCAGGAAACCTGTGAGACGCTTTATAGATATTGTCTTCTTTAGTCATGCATGAGCCTTCTGAGCTGCACATTTTCGTTTCCACTTTACAGACGAAGACACCGAGGTTCAGCAAGGCCAAGGCACTTGCTCCAGGTTACACAGCTAGCGGGTGGTGAAGCCAAGTTTTGGAATTTGGGCCCCGTCACTCCGGATGGCTTTCTTTTTTCACCTTGTCACTTTTCATAACGCCTCTCTCCTTTTTAACCAAGGAGGCAGGAAGCTGTAGAAACAGTGAAGGACTTAGTTGGGGGTTCAGTCAGGTCCAGGTTTGGCTTGTTTTTCCTTTTAAGTTTTTTTTAATGTTTATTTCTTTATTTTGAGAGAGAGAGGGAGACAGAGACAGACAGAGCGAGTGAGCGAGCGTGCGTGCACAAGCTCATGAGTCAGGGAGGGGCAGAGAGAGAGAATCCCAAGCAGACTCTAGACTCAGCTTGGAGCCTGACGGGGGGCTTGATCTCACGACCCATCGTGAGATCATGACCCGAGCCAAAATCAAGAGTCGGACGCTTAACCGACTGGGCCGCCCAGGTCCCCCTTTGGCTTGTTTTTATTCCCCATGGAGACGGTCAAGATCTCCCACCTTGGAGGAGTCCATCTCCGCAGAGAGAAAGGTCTGAGAGTGGCCAGGCCCCACAAACATAGGGGTTATTGTGCACAAAAGGCAGCTCCCCTCGGGCCTGGAGGACAGGGAGGCCCGTTGCCTTTATAATGGCCTTCCCACTTCAAGTAATTCTGTTTTTTTTTTTTTTAAATAGTTTTAAAAAATATTTACTTATTTTGGGGAGAGCACGGCGGGGAGGGGCAGAGGATCCGAAGTGGGCTTCTCGCTGACAGCAGTGAGCCTGATGCGGGGCTCGAGCCCACCAACTGTGAGATCGTGACCTGAGCCAGAGTCGGACCCTCAACCGACTGGGCCGCCGAGGCGCCCCTTAAGTAATTCTTTCAGCAAGTTGCCCCCTTTCGCATCTGCTGAAACTCCGTGGGCTGTGGAACGCGCCCCCAAGTTCTGTTAAAGAACAGTTTGCCCACAGAAGCCAGTAGGGTAAAAATGTTGGAGGAAGCATCCTGCCCCACTGGTCTGTGGTCACCACCCTCCGATGCCCCACGTGGGAGGTGCCTTTGCTTAAGGGGGTGTGGGGGCAGGGGCTGGTCTAGTCTAGGGCTTGTGGAGCCGGCAACGGGGTCACCCTCCTCAGGCTGGTGGCCAGAGAACCGAGGAGGTCACTGCTGCTCAGTCAGGCTCGGGCCGTGCGGGGGCCCCTGCCCTTTTGCCTCCCTCCTGGCACGTTGTGGACACCCCTGCTGTCACCTAGGGGCTTTGCCAGCAAGCCTGGCCTGGCAGCACAGTTTAAAAAGGTTTCCTTTATGTGGCCTGTCCCAGAGGGTTAGCTCAAGTGAGAGAGGTGCCGAACGCAGTCGGGGGTGAGGAGCCTCCTTCCTGACTTCCCTCCCTGCTCTGAGAAGCAGCGTCACCATGGTCTTCTTGGTCAGTGTGTTCGATTCAGTTGCGATGCTTATCGGTGCCGGCCGGGGCACAGGGACAAAGATGAACACACGTAAAATACCCCCGGGGAGGGCGCAAGTAAACACGTGATGGCACAAAAGAGCACTTTGAGGAGAGGGACTTACAAGGTGGGGGCCGGGGAGTGGCCAGCGAGCCCGGGACTGGGGGGCTGAGAAGGCCCCGCAGCTCAGCTTGCAAGTGGGAGTTTGTTCTGGGACCGAAGGGCAGGGAGGGAGGGAGGGCACCCTGGGCCCAGGCTACGGCGTGTGCAAAAGAATAAGGAGGTTTCCACAGCTGGCGAGGGTTGGGGAAGAACGTCTCCTGGGCGCGGGTGGGGAGGGCAGGGAAAGAGGAGAAAGAAAGAGCACAGTTCAAGGGTACAGGGGTGGGGAGGAGCGTGTTCAAATACCTTCCGTGTAGTAGATGCTCTGATGAGTCGCGGTGTGGACAGTCTCCACGGTATGGAGAGAACCACTGGCTTAGTTTTGTGCGTGGGGCCCGGGGTTTAGCGTTTCATCCCCTATCTCTTCTCCAGGAGTGCCCGTCGGGGAAGAGATGATGAGGTCTCTCTCCCAGTCCAGGCTTTCACAAAGCCGGTGCTGGCGTGTGAAGCTGCCCCTTAACCTTTAAGCACCTGATGATTGTGCACCATCTCCAGTGGGCGGCGTGGAGGTGATGGCAGGATCCTTACTTCTTCCTGAACCTTTGGGGCCGTCGGGTGGGCCCTTTGCGCAGCCGTGGTTGGACGGCCTTCCTGCTGGGGCCCGAATGGCGGCTCTGTCCCAGCTTCAGGTGCGAGCCTGCAACGGAGAATGCCCCCGTTGTGTGGGGAAAGGCATCCCACAGGGCTGTCAGGGCCTGAATATATATGGCGACCCAGGCTGCAGCGTGTCCAGAGTTGCTATCGAAAAGAAAATAAAGGAGATCTCCACGTCTGCCAAGATGTTGCACCTCATAGATTTAAGGCTGGACGCAGCGGCTCACTGACCTCCATACTACGCACAGGAGGCACATCCATCTTCTCCTTATAGAATTGTCCAGTTTCTCGTGGACGCTCCGGCTGGGCCAGGCTCTGCTGGTAAACACTGGGCTGAGCCCGCCAGTCACTGAGATGCCCTGCCGGCTGCCCCCGGGCCCATGCAGCCCCGGAAAGGGACACACGAGGAGTTGGCCTGCTTTTTCCTATTGGTCTCAGTCACCCCCAGTGACCTTCGTCGGGGTTTCTGGGGAATCATCACGGCGGGGAAATGTCAAGGAAGAGGCGCAGGGGGTGATGGTGACCCATGCCGGCTCAGCGGCCTCTTGGGTTCCTTCTCGTGCTCTGGATAGAGTGTTCACCGAGGCCTCTGCAGAACCAGCTGGGCCAGGCAGGTGTTTCTGGTGGACGGGACTGGGGAGCGAGGCAGGTTGAGAGACCGGCTGAGCAGACCCAACAGGCATACGGACCTGTGAGCAACAGCCAGGAGAAAGGAAGGGGCCTGAGTACCAAGGGGCCCGGAGAGAGGACAGGGGTGAGGGGGAACATGTAGGTCACGGGTGAGGCCCAAAGACTATGCTGTGTGGCCTCAGGGCAGCAATATGAAGAGAGAGAGAGGGCTTCTAGAGAGCCAAGTGCAGGGAGGGAGTTAGGGTTTTCCTTGCGGGGCCATCTCAAAGCCCTCAGAGGTCAGGCTCTGGAGGAGCACGGAAAGAAGACGCTTCCTGGGGCTTGATCCACAACAGCAGCATTTTAGGAACCAGCCCTTTTCTTTTCCTCCTCTTTCCCTCTCCTTCCTTCCAGGCGGCCCCCACCCTGCATGCCAGAACACGCCCGCATGACTTCGGTGGGAGGGGAGCACGGCATTCTGTTCCCAGCCTCAAGCATGGGGTTCCGTGAGTTCCAGGGCAGAGGTGCTGATGGAGGCAGGGCGAAGCTTCCCCACTTCTGCATGGGAGAGGCGGTGAGCTGTCTGCCTCTGTCTGGGGGGAGCTGAGGGGCGGTCACAGCCCTCGGTGGGGGTGTGACCGTCGTGGATCGGCTGGGAGAGGGCGAAGCCCGCATGCCACATTGATTCAGGCTTTTGTCTCACTTCGTGTGAGGGAGGTGAGACATGCTGGGGTCACAGCAGAATTCCAGGTGACAGGGGGCTCTGGGTTGTGGGTGACCTGTTCCCACCTGGAGGGAAGGAAGGGTAGCCAGCTGTTTGAGAGGCAGGAAGGGGCCAACGACTTACTCCCCATTATGGTTTGGCAAAGGGAGGTTGCTCTGTAGCCCTGGATCAGAGTAATTCAGTTCTCTCTTGGCACCATTGAGTTACCAGGTTGGGGCGTTTATCTGGTGCGTGGATCAATCACACAAATCCTTCCTCTTCCTTCCACCGCCTGCTTTTGCAAACACACACTCAGATCAACAAACTGGGAAAACAAAAGACGAGCAAAAGAAAAAAAAATACAGCCTGGAGGCAAATCATAAGCACTCAAGAATAGAAATTGTCTTCATAGGACCGCCCGCCCCCCCACCGCCACCGACTTTTAACTGCCACTCTCCCCAGCCCCCACTTTCCACATTAAGGGAATTATATTGAAAGCTGGAGTTTTCATTGTAGGAAGCCCAAGTCTGCTTTGCGGTGGCTTCATGACAGGGTTAGGAATAGGGTATTGCCAGGGAACACCCACTTGGGGGTGATGGAGACCATTCTTTGTGCCTCACTGGGAGAGGGGGGAGGAGGCAAGGGTGTGAATGGGGGGCTGTAGACCCTGAGCCCCGGAAGGGGCCCTTGGGCAACTGGGGGTGCCTGCCCTTGACTTTGGCTCTCTGGTTCCATTCACTTCTGCTATTTTGTAAAATGCTTTTGAAAGCACAGTTCATAATCTTGAGGTCTTTTACATTTTTAAATGCTGGGTAAACCCTGGTGGCCTTGTCCTTGTAATGGCTCTGGATGCAGGAATGAAGGATCTATGTAAGGAAGCTTTATTACTTAAAATAACAACTGAAGATAGTCAAGAAACATTTTATATTAGTATCAAATCCTTCGATATGCCTTAGGTCCCTAAAAAGTCCTATGGTGGAGTCATGAACTTCTAGGAATCGCATGTCTTCATCTCTCATTAGACAGTCAATTTTAATGGTTTTGATGCTTGTAAATCCAGGCTCTCCCCTAAGTCATGGTGCCCTTGGGGCGGCCGGAACTAAGAGTTGTTCCTTCTTGCCATGGCTGGATGCTTCCCATTTGTTACCTCTCTCAGTCCCTCCGCCCTGTCTCCCCTCCCTGGACCCAGGTTGGTGTCTGTTCCTGTTGTGCAGGTGAGGACAGAGGCTGAGTCTGGGGAATCCGTCCAGTATAATCAGAGCAAAGGGGCAGGAGTTAAGAAGGGTCGAGGCTGGGATTTGAGCCTGAGCTAGTCTGACTTGGAACGCTTTGCCGTCTTTCTGTGGCTTTGGTTCCTATCATAAAGGTCACAAACATGAAATAGTCCATCTTTTCAGGTCAGGTGTGCCAAAATTCCAGGTTTGGCATTGGACCCTTGGACTCTGTGAATGCCTTCGAGGTGAAGCCTGTGATTTGCGTCTATGCCCCCCTGCCTCTCACAGCTGTGTGCTAAGTTGGGTTGATGGGGCAGGTGGCACATAAGGTGGATAATTGATTTTCTTTTTATGAATATTCATTTGAGGTTACTTCTCCATCTGCTCTCCTTCTGCAATTTCAAAATGGCCACTGAGTACTGAACAGGAACATGCCTGTGCCTCTCCTTCTAGGTCACTCCTCCTACCACTGGAGGAACAGGGCTGAGCCAATTACTTTTGGAAGGCCAGAACAGAGAGCGCCGGGTAAATTGTCTGGGCTTGGGGTTTTTCCAGTTTGCATATCCTTAATTGTATTGAGCTCTTTGGAGCCATCTGATGAATTGATTCTCAGCGTGGCCATCTGCACAGAAATGCAGGGCCTGCTTGCAGGACCGGGAGGCAGTTTTGCCCGAGTTATGTGGCCGAGCCCCCGGGCAGCTCTCGGAAGGGGAGAACTCATAGGTCGCCGATAATAGCCTATGATGGAGAAGAAGAACCATAAAGTGCAGAGGCCTCATTAGTTTTGATGGATCTGGCTCAAATAAAACATTTTAGTCCCTTGTGTAAAACCCAGGCTAAGTACCAAATAAAAAATGTCTCTTTGGGCCCTTAGGAACTGACTCTTGGGGGAGGGAAAATTCAGTGACCCTGTTGCTTGAACCCTCGGTTCAAGGGGTCAAAAGTGACTAAGTTTGTATTGAAGCCATGTGTTTGCCTCACAAGAGGCTGTTTACCTGGTATTCTATCAACAAGGACTGAATATTGAGTGACTCTTCCCCCATCAATGAAATGTAATTGATATTCCTAATAATGACCCTTCACGATGGAAATACATGAAATGGCCCCTTATATCATTACATCATGTTCACTGAAGTTTTAATGTAAAATGTATGTCATAGGTCCAGTTCCGGGGACAATGACAATAGCTCCAGGTTGTCACCTATGCATCTGATCCCCTCTTGGGTTCGATGATTTTGCTAAAGTGGCTCACGGGACTCAGGAGACCTGTGTACTCACTAGATTATCAGTTTATTAACAAGGACATAAGGATACGAATGAACAGCCAGGTGAAGAGATACACAGGATGGTCTCTGTCCTTGTGGAGTCTGGGGCCCAGCACAGTGGCACATGGAAGCGTTCTGGTTCACCACTCTGGAAGCTCTTTGAACCTTGTCCTTTCTTGGGGGGTTTTATGGAGGCTTCATTCCACAACCAGATTGTTGGCCATCGGTGATTGAGTCCACCTCCCACCCCCTGCCCCTCCCCAGAAATCAGCAGGGGAGAATAAAAGTCCTAACCTTCTCAGATCGGCTCCCCTGGCAACCACCCCCATCCTTAGTTCCAAAAGTCACCACGGTCATGGTGGAAAGGGATTTGTTGTGAATAACAAGATACCCATTTACTTTTACGGCTCTGAAGGGATTTCGAGACCTGAGGACAAAAGGCCGAATATTATAACAAAAACATGGTCCCACTGCTCCTGCTCAGGAAATTCCAAGTGTTTTGGGAACTGTGAACAAGGAGCCATAGACAAACACCAAACTATGTATTTATTATCAATCACAGTATCACAGGATGGTACACATTCTTTGAGAATTGTTAGGCCTTACAGTGTATTTAGGAATGTTCTCAGTATTGAGATAATTAGTATGGTTGTGACTATGATGGATGATGTGTAGCTCGTGTTACATTTCCCAGTCAATATTCACTCATTCATTTCTCATTTACAATGACCCCTTTCACTTTTTCTTAACAATTAAGAAAGAATTACCCTGTGCCTGGCACGGGGTAAACAATAAAATATAGAAGTTGGCATTAGGTAAAAAGAGAGCATGAGTTGAGCATGAGTCTTAGGCACCGTTATAGGCATAGAAGATCTGAAGTCCTGAGTAAGACACAGCACGTACTGGGGAGGAATCCGTCTGGTGGGGGCACAGGTCAGGAAACCAAGCAGTGAATGCCTCAGAGAGAGGACACATGGAGGGGCTACCCACACTTGAGGGGCTCAGTGAATCTGAGGGATAAGTGGATGTTATCTAGGCAAAGGGGAGGGGTGACTGAGGGTAAGAAAGAGAGCATTAGATTCCCAAAGGGTGACTGCTCTCCTGGAGAGAGACTACTGCCCTCTATTTCGAATTGACCCCTTTCTTTTTAAAAAAAATTTTTTTTTCAACGTTTTTTATTTTTATTTTTGGGACAGAGAGAGACAGAGCATGAACGGGGGAGGGGCAGAGAGAGAGGGAGACACAGAATAGGAAACAGGCTCCAGGCTCCAAGCCATCAGCCCAGAGCCCGACGCGGGGCTCGAACTCACGGACCGCGAGATCGTGACCTGGCTGAAGTCGGACGCTTAACCGACTGCGCCACCCAGGCGCCCCAATTGACCCCTTTCTTGACAGGAATCATCTGTGTAAACTTTTGGTCCACACCAGTGATTCTCAACTGGATTTTGCTGCGCTCACCACCCGCTCCCCCCCGCCCCGCCCCCATCTCCAGAGACATTTGGCAACATTTGGAGACGTTTTTGGTTGTCACAACTGGAGGGGTGGGGGGGCACTACTGGCCTCTAGTGGGTACAGGCCAAGGATAGTGCTAAACATCCTACCCTACACAGGACAGCCGTCCAACAAAGGGTTCTCAGGCCCCAAATGTCAATCTTGCAGCTCCTGAGAAATGGTGGTGGAAGTCTCTGCACTAATTCTCTGCCCCTGAACTCCCTGCAAGAGCACTTTTAGAAGGAGGTGCACTGACAGTGGAGGGATATTGAGGCACCTGCTGAGAGCCCTTCCTTGGGTCCACCCCGCTAGATGCTGGAGGAGGGATTTCCTCTCTGTCATTTGTGTTCCTCTCTGTCCTAATATAAAGCACTTGGCTAATAACTGTAAAACGAATCGAAGTACAAGACACTGCCTTACAATGTCATTTTAACGAATAATCACTTGAACGGTTTGCATAAAACGGAGGCAGTAATATCACATGGTTGTGCCTAGGCAAGGAAGTTACGTTTGTGGAGTGTTTACATGGAATACTCCCAGAGTGCTCCTTCTTCTCATTTTTGTTAGGGTGTGGTGGCTTCTTTGATGTATTGACTTGCCTAGGCTCGAATCCCCAGTTATATAAATGCTGATCTAGATCTTTCTAGGGGTGCCTGGCGACTCTTGATCTTGGAGTTGTGAGTTTGAGTCCCAGGTTGGGTGTGGACATTACTTAACAAATGAAAATTGATCGAGGTCTCTCTCTCTCTCTCTTTTTAAGTTTCTTTATTGTTGAGAAAGAGAGAGAGAGAGAACGCACACTTGCACAAGTGGGGGAAGGGCAGAGGGAGAGGGAATCCCAAGCAGGCTATTTGCTGCCAGTGCAGAACTGGACACGGGGCTCGAACTCACAAACTGTGAGATCCTGACCTGAGCTGAGATCAAGAGCCTCCAGCTAACCGACTGAGTCACTCAGGTGCCCCTAGGTCTTTCTGCGAAGGTATTTCGCAGATATAGTTAATGCCCCTAATCCGATGACTTTAAGTAACGAAGATTATGCTGGATCACTTGGGTGGGCCTGACTGAATCATATAGAAGGCCTTAAAAGCAGGGCTGAGACTTCCCCAGGGGAAAGCAGGAACTCATCGCCTGGATGGCAGCTTCAGCCTGTGCCTGTGAGTTTCAGCCCACAGGAGATCTTTTCTTTCTGACTCCCTACCTGCCTTTGGGACTTCAGGCAGGCTCATCCAGCCCCCACAATTGCATAGGTAATTCCTTGTAATAAATCTTTTAATGCATGTAGCTTCTATGGGTTCTGCTTCTCTGGTTGAACTTTACTGAAACAGTTATTATTTGTAGTATTTTATGTCCATCTGGTAGGAGGTATTTCAAGATGCTTGGAACGGACTTAAAAACAGTTTCTGGGGCACCTGGGTGGCTTAGTCAGTTGAATGTCCAACTTCCAGCTCAGGGTATGATCTCACGGTTTGTGAATTTGAGTCCCGTGTTGGGCTGTCTGCTGTCAGCCTGGAGACCACTTCAGATCCTCTGTCCCCCTCTTTCTCTGCCCCTCCCCCGCTTGCGCTATCTCTCGCAAAAATAAAATAAGCATTAAAAAAATAATAAAAAAATAAAAACAGTTTCTGCTCAAATCCCTGTCCCTTCCCATTTCTGAGTGGACAGCTGATTGTCACAGAACCCTCAGAATAAAATGAAAGGCCTTTTAGTGAATCTCTCAGGAGTTGAGGCTGAGAAGGTAGTTTGGGTATGGAATTGGCCTGGGCCAGTTAAATGGGCATGCGCTCTACCCCATATAAACTTGCAATCCAGAAGTAGGATTCAGGGAAAACATGCTTAGTTTTATGTGTAGTTCAGCTTTCTAATGAGGGTGGATGCCAAGGTGAAGTGCTTATGTGTTGGGCTGGGTGGTGATGGGGCGGATGCAAATTATAGTGAATCTTTTCCCCCTAAAAATGGAGATGAAGGGACGCTGAAGAAGGGCCGGGAGAGGAAAGGGTCTTGTCCAGGGATCTGCCAAGGCTGCAGAGGTGGCCTGCGAGGAGAGAAGAAGCCAGAGTGGCTGTGCTAGGAGGATTTCATGGGAAAGAATAAAAAACGTATCCAGGGGATTTTATTTTAGTTTTTTGAAGCTTTTAAAAATTTATTTGAGTAATCTCTACACCCAATGTGGGGCTTGAACTCACGACCCCAAAGTCCAGAGTCACATGCTCTTCTGACTGAGCCAGCCAGGTGCCCCTATTCAGGGGATTATTGAAGAAAGTTTTGCTGTGCTGTGAGAATACAGACCTTCTTCCCTTCCTCCCCATGAAATCTGCAACCGAGTATTTATTCATTTGTGTTGATGAATTATAAAGTTGGATCAATTTCTGAGATGTGTTAAAGTGCTACAAGAGGAGTGGAAGTCGTAATGCAGGTTTCATGGGAGGTGTGGCCACCCTGTGTGACTTAGAGAACCACCGAGGATGCCCCTGATCTTGAACCACTGAAGATGAACGTTTTCTAGTTTCATTGCAGCAGGTAAGAAGTTTGTCATGTATGCTGAAGTGGCCTATCCAAGCATTCTTCACGTATTTATTGCCCGTCTGTCGGGGGTGCCGTGCTAGGTACCAGGCATACGTCTGAGAACAAGACTGCCAAGGGTTGGGGGACATGCTACAGGTAAACGAAAGGTAATTATAATATAATGTGGGATGAAAAAGCAAGTGAGAAGGTGCTAGGGGAGTCCAGGACAGCATACAAACTAAACCTGGGAGCAGGGATGAAGGCTTTCTGGGGGAGGTGAGACCTCATCTAAACCAGAGGATGGGTAGGAAATGGGGGGGCAAAACATGACCCCAAAATGTGCCACTTTGGCATGCAGATTGTCTTGAGCTGAAGGCGATCAAGATCCAGCAGACGCAAGAGAAACTTTTAACTTTCCCTTAACTACCTAAAAAAAATTGTATAGAAGAACTGGCCCAGAAAGAGAACTATTACCGAAGATGACATTTTTATCTGAAAGACCTCTCTGTATGGCAGGCCAAACAGCTCATTGCCAAGCATCTGATCTTCTTATTGTCCTGTGAATTACTCTTGTCCCCTTTGAAGACCCGGGCCCCTATCCTGTTCCTTAGCACAGGATGGCATTTCACCCTGAACTGACTGCCTTGTCCTGAGGTCTCATATTTTTTATGGGGCTCCTGTACATGTGTAATTAAGTTTGTTTTTCTCCTGTTAATCTGTCTTATGCCAATTTAATTAATAGACCAGCCAAAAGAACATAAAAGGGTAGAGAAAAAAATTGTTTTTCCTTCCCTACAGAGGTAAGAAGATAAAGAGCCAGAGACAGGTGATTTATGCTCTTAGTCTACCGAGCAATTTGTTGAATAGATGCTATGTTTCTTGTAACCACTCTTGTATTTTGATTCTTTCTTGGAAGTTCCAAATGGACATCATGCCTTGACATGACATGGAAACTTAATTGAGGTTAAGGCTCTTGAACTCTTTTCTGACAGAAGATCATCCACTGTGACGACCTTTAAGGCAAAAGAACAGTTGAGTCTGGCTGGTTTTCTGCTTGTCCTCAACATACAGATTGAGGCTGGTACCTTAGAAGTTAAGAAGATTGTAAAGGGAACAAAGAAAGCACAAACATGGACTTGATAACAAGTCTCACAATAACAGAATTTAGACGAAACCCTCAAAGCCTGAGATAGGCAGTTGAAGGATAAATACAAGCAAAGCCTTTAGAGAGTCTAAAATGAGACTGAGATTACAGAAATGTTCAAGACCTTGGACAGATTAATGTATTCATAGTGGGCTGCTCAGGGAATCAGGAATTATTTGGAATAAATCACATTATCATCAGGTTTTGACATCACGGAAGATTCAAATTGTCTCTATGACACTACCAGAAGGGGATGCTGGAAGACGTGGGTCATGAGACCCCCAGTGACAATGACACTGCTCTTTCCCACCTAGTGGTTGTTCTAACAATCTACTATATATCTAATAATGTTTTTATCTATACAATTTCTCTCTCTTTTTTCTGGAGGAGAGACTTATAGCCACAGAACTATGACTCATTGCAAACAACAAACTACAGATCTGTTACCTGTCTCTCTACCCATTTCCACCTGTCATTCTTCACCCATATGTCCTCTGTTGGATTTCTCTCTCCTTGCTTCTGTTCCTTAGACCTTGGTTCCATACAGCTGACATTTTTTTTTTTTAAACCACCAGTGTCTACTGATTTATTTCTTTCTGAACTCTGAAATTGAGTCTCAAGTTCACCAGGGTGGGAGTTAGTAGGGGAGTCAGCCAAAGTGAAAGACATTAGCTCATCATTTGATATGGCCCCTGGATGAATTGATTTGTTAGTGGAAGTCTCTTTGGTTGATTACAGGAGGACATGGAGAATCAACCTCTAGAAAGGACTATGGAAAAGAATTCCAGCAGGGTGAAAAAAGCACTGGCCTGCTATCTTTTTGTAAAAATTAAGATTTTATTTTTCTAGAGCAGTTTAAGGTTCACGTG
Organism: Prionailurus viverrinus; assembly: GCF_022837055.1. Taxonomy (NCBI): domain Eukaryota; kingdom Metazoa; phylum Chordata; class Mammalia; order Carnivora; family Felidae; genus Prionailurus; species Prionailurus viverrinus. The sequence continues at coordinate 56,841,893 of NC_062577.1, read as the reverse complement.
CTGTCTTTTTCTTAAGATGCTATCTTGTTTCCTAAACAGGTGGCGTCAAGAACCAGTTGTTTAGACAGCTCTTGTTTCCAGTTAGTTTCTGTGAATCATCTGAGTGATCCTTTGTGTGTGTAGGGTAGATTTTTTGTCAGCGTTTTCAGGATTGTTGACACAGTTTTCCATGTCACTTTCCACTGTACAAAGATTATGCCATAATTTGGTGAATTATAAAGAAAGGCAGCAGAATTGTCAAGGAGTGGTGGTGAGGGTGATCTTGGGGATCTAGCCCGGGATGTCCTCGAACTCCTTTCTCTCACCTGTTCCTGGCCCTTCTCTGTTCGGATGGGCTTGGGCTTGGTGATCCTCATCTACCTTCAGAACTATATTGATACCCTACCCTATGGTGTGCCTCCCATCCCTCAGTGTATCCAGAAGACTTGGGCTGACTAGGGCTGTGTCTTAGTACTTCTGCCCTGTTATTGACTCTTTAAGTTGTGGAACTTTCATTTGAATGTGGAGTGGAACGTTGGTCAGGAGGATAGGCAGTTGGGATGGAATGGGATTCCTGGCTAAGGAGTGACCTTTTAGCATCAGCTGTATCTGGTAAGACACCAAGTATCTACCTTTCAAGGTCAGGTAAAAGAGTTCCTTTGATGGGGCAGGGGGAGGCAGTGATACTGCCTCCTTAATATTCTTTGATTCTAAGGTTAAAATGACAACTTACTATTTTTCTACATAATCTCCAAACAGATTTGTTTTGTCATTATGTGGGTTGAGTAAAATATAAATTTTCTTCAATTTTCCTTTTTCTTGAAAGCTTGTGACCTACCTGGTTACTCTATCGACTAAAATTCTCCTCTTCTTAAATTCTCCCCCCAGCGTTTGCCCATTTATTTAGTAGGTTAAAGAAAAATTGCAAAATTAATATAGGATCATTTTAGTATGTGAAACAATACAAAGGTGTGTATGAAATAGCTAGTAACAGCTGATCTATGACACAGCCTCCTTAAATCCTATTCTTATGAAATCACCAGTGTTAAAAGTCTGTTGTGCCACTCTTTAACATCTTTCTTTGTACTCCTCCGAGCCTATACAAACATACTGATATGTATAGGTTCTTTTTTCCCCTAAACCTGAGCTCTTATTGTTTAATATCCTCTACCATACGTTTCCCCCATAAACACGCACCGTGAGTATCCGCCTGAATGAGTAGATGTCTTTAACCTTGCTCTGTTCAATATAGTGGCCATTGGCAATGTGTGGCTATTGATCACTTTAAAATGGCTAGTCTAGATTTCTAGGGCTTAGTATGAATATAAAAAGAATGTAAACCACCTTGTTAATAGTTCTTATGTCGATTATATGTTCAAATGACAATATTTTTGGAGCACTTGCATGGCTCAGTTGGTTAAGCAGCCGACTCTTGATTTTGGCTTAGTCATGATCTTATGATTTGTGAGTTTGAGCCGCATGTTGAATCCCTGCTTGGGACCCTCTGCCTCCCTCTGTCTCTGCCCCTTCCCTGCTCACATACTGCATGTTCTCTCTCTCTCTTTCAAAAATAAATAAATACACAAACATTAAAAAAAAAGAAATGACAATATTTTGGCTATATTGAGTTAAATAACATATATTACTAAAATCAGTTTCACCTATTTCCTTTTACTTTTTTTGAAGTAAACTCTACCTCCAACATGGGGCTTGAAATCACGACCCCAAAATCAAGAGTCTCAGGCTCTACCGACTGAGCCAGTCAGATATGCCTATTTCCTTTTACTTTTAAAAATTGTGGCTACCAGAAGATTTAAAATCACTTGTGTTATGTTTGTACTGGACAACACTGCTCTAACCCATTAAAAATTTTTTTTCAGAGTTTATTATTTTTTTTTTAATTAAAAAAAAATTTTTTTAACGTTTATTTATTTTTGAGACAGAGACAGAGCATGAACGGGGGAGGGGCAGAGAGAGAGGGAGACACAGAATCCGAAACAGGCTCCAGGCTCTGAGCAGTCAGCACAGAGCCCGACGCGGGGCTCGAACTCACATACCGCAAGATCGTGACCTGAGCCGAAGTCGGACGCTTAACCGACTGAGCCACCCAGGCGCCCCTCAGAGTTTATTTTTGAGAGAGACAGAGAGAGAGACAGAGCATGAATGGGAGAGGGGCAGAGAGAGAGGGAGACACAGAATCTGAAGCAGGGTCCAGGTTCTGAGCTGTCAGCACAGAGCCTGACGGGGGCTTGAACCCATGAACTGTGAGGTCCTGACCTGAGCTGAAGTTGGACCCTTAACTGACTGAGCCACCCAGGCGTCCTTAACTCATTCTTTTAATAGGTCCTTACATTCCAAAGAACTTCATGTAAGCTTTAGTAAGTTGGTGACTTATATCTGTACAAAAAGTATTTTGTTTGAAGATCTTTCCATGGAGAACTCTTTATCTAACCATTATGGTCTAGAAATGTGGCCATCTTTCTTGACGACTACGCTAAAACCGTCATACCTAATGCAAAGTACACATTTCTAATAGTCTGCTGAGCTACCAGCAAAATCACCAAACTACTTCTGTTATACCAGCAAGTCTCCCTGTCTTATTCTCCTTGAATAGCTATCATATATGCAAATGATTTTACAGAATTACATAAATTCAGCACTGAGGCTGGAGACAGTGGGCGCAATAGGGAAGGTAGAGCTCAGAAGTCTTCAGGGAAGCTTTCAGTTTGAGGTAGAGTTTGCTGATGAGATGCATGTGATATTGTAATTTGGAAGAATATTCTAAGAGGAACAATAGCTAGAAAGTCTGACTGATAAGCTGTGAAGAGCCTGTAGCATTTTACTTTTTATTTTTTTTTCATTATTATTTTTATTATTATTAAAAAAATTTTTTTTTCAATGTTTTTTATTTATTTTGGGGACAGAGAGAGACAGAGCATGAACGGGGGAGGGGCAGAGAGAGAGGGAGACACAGAATCGAAAACAGGCTCCAGGCTCCGAGCCATCAGCCCAGAGCCTGACGTGGGGCTCAAACTCAGGGACCGCGATATCGTGACCTGGCTGAAGTCGGACGCTTAACCGACTGCGCCACCCAGGCACCCCGCATTTTACTTTTATAGAGAATTAACCTTATTTAAATCACAAGACCTGAGTTGGAATTTGGACCCAGCCATTTAAAAGCTATGAGATCTTGGATAAGTCACTTAGCTTTTCTGGGCCTTGGATTTCTCTCTGAAATGAGGTGAGATGACTCCGCACATAGTACCGTTTTCTTCCATGCCACGATGTTTCTCAAATTGATAGGAGGAGCTGATGACTTGAAATGAATACGTTGTCATTAAGATTTTTTATTAAAAATAAAGTCTATTTTATAAATATGCAACATTAATGCCATATAACACACACATGTATGTATGTGTGTGTGTGTGTGTGTGTGTGTGTGTGTATAATATAGAACTAGGCTGTGTCCCTAGTTCTCTAATTATTCTCTATTTTGTGGTCATGGTTACAGATGACTTGGGCTTGCTCATCATCATACCATTAGTGGTAGAGACAGGTCTAGGTTCTCAGTCCTGTCCTTAATTTGGTTCCTTGTTCTTTATAATAAACTACTGCACTGTTTTCTAATAGCTTGAAGCCTTCATATATTTCAGTGACTAAATTCTTCCAAGAAGAAATATCTGGGGGATGTATATCTTGGAGTGGAAAATCTGGAAGATATATATCTTGGACATAAAGTTTGGCTATATTATAGGAAAATATTTATAAGTAGGAACAGTAGAACATGGCTCTATTCTGCTAATGACTATTACAGAAGGTCTCACATTCATTGGAAGGAATCTTCTTTGGGGGATTCTGGCTGCCTCTGTGCAGTGGTCTTTACTCTGCAGCTCCAGGGTCTGTCTGTGGATATTTGTGATGCTGTAGGTTACAGGAAAAGGGAGTTGCTCCATAGCCAATGGAAAGCATCAGCCTAGTGATTCCTGCATTGGGTTTGGCTGACTGTCCAGGGTTATGCCCTTGTTGCAAAGCTTCTGTCAGTCACTGGATAGGTTTGGATGACTTCCACTGAGCAGGCCAGGCAAATTTCAAGGCTTCAGACTGAACTTCCTAGGGAGAAATGAAAAAGCTGAGGGACGGAGGGACATCAGAGATTCTGTTTGGGGCAATAAGTGTGTGTGTGTGTGTGTGTGTGTGTGTGTGTGTGTGTGTGTACGCGTGTGTGTACGCGTGTGTGTGTCCAGAAATGCTCAGATTACCCTCAGCTACCAGGCAAAGGTCACCCCACTCTTTTAGGTTATCTTCCAAAGGCCATTAAATCCTCCAAAAAGAAATTGATCTATTGTAACTCTGATAGTTCTGAGGCTGACTGTACTTTCCCAGAGTTTCACATTATTCATTTCCAGAAAGTAATTTTAGTTGATTGCCTTGTGGTCTTTTTGAATGAGGCATTTTATAAAATAGGAGAAAATTGAAAGGGTTGGCTCACCATCAAAATATATCCCTTCTGAATGCTCTTAAAGACAGTATAACTGCCAATTTGGGGTGGAAACTTGTTGGAGTTTCAGTCCCTGGAGGTTTTTAATGGAGGGTGAGACAACTGTCTTTCTTGGTCCATTTAGTTGGATGCCTGCCTTGGACAGGTGTACCAGATGACCTTGTGATCTCTCCCAGTATTGGCATTTTATGATTGGGTAGATTCATGAGAACCTATATTAGGTTCAGGATTTTACCCATCTGCTTTATTATTTGGCCCAGTGTCCCTTAATCTTGTTTCTCCTAACAGATTTTACATTATTTGAAGGCTGGGATGATGCCTGTGTTTCCTTCATGCTCTCCATGGAAGAAAGAGAGCATGGGAGTAACTTATGGAGGAGACAGTGCTCGGGGAGGTAGGAGAAAGGTCCCAGGTGAAAGGTTGACAATTAATGAGAGGAATGATACCACATCTTCTGAGGTTGGAGGGAAAGTATCCAAACTGATATGGATGTAAATAAATTAATACATAGGCATGCACAAAGATGAGGGAGATTCCATTTTATAATCTCAGTTTCATTGATGAAATATGAGGAAAGATCATCCACGGAAAGAAAGAAACATAAGGGATACAAACAGAATGGTGAACACTTGGAATAATTACTGTGGAGAATGTAAAAGGGTGCTGACCAAGAACAAGTCAAAGGTTTGATGCATGGTGCTAGAGGCTCAAATAAATTTTGAAGCCATGAATATGTAATGGAGACAACTCTGAGGACATCCTGGTTTTTGTCAGCAGTGTGCAGCTGATGGGTGGGTATAGGGATGGAGAAGGGAGACTGGAGCATTGATTCAAGGTTGGGATTTTCCTGAGCAACATGGGAAGAGACCGAGAGATGTAAGGTAATCAAGGTTAGCAGACAGAAGAGTTCAGATAACCTGTCTGAGGGTGTGGGATTGGCAGGGAAGAAAAAGCATTGCTTGTTGAAAAAAAATGGGGAAGCCAAGAAACTGGAACATTCTGTGAGGCCAGAAATCAAGCAAAATGGATGGAATAAGGAAGTGCGAAAACTGAAAAGGTAGGCAGATATGGCCAGAGAGTAGAATATTGGAGTTTAAGATTTTTGGGTGATGACAAAACCGAGAGCGTTGTGAGGATGGGTTATCCAAATGCAGGGCAGTAACTGAGTAGAGTTAGGGAGATCCATGAACTTCAAGATCACATTGTTGGGATTATCAGATGGGTGGTTTATCTGCATGGATATGCTTATCTCCTAGGATTTAGGTGGAAGTAGGAATGGGAAGGACCATGAATGGGGCCTCAAAGAGCTATGATGTGGGAAGTATACAGTGCTTTGGGGACTCATAAGAGGGTCTCCTAACCCAGACCTGGAGAGCTGACGGACTTCTGGGGGAAGTGATAGTTACACTAGCCCCCCGAAATGAATGAGGTTAGCTAAGGGAGGGAGAATTAAGGCAGGAAAAAGGGTAGGGCTGTTCCAGGTAGAGGGAAGTAGAATGTTAAATAGATCGATATATTTTTTTAATTTTATTATTTTTAAAATTTACATCCAAATTAGTTAGCATATAGTGCAACAGTGACTTCAGGAGTAGATTCCTCAGTGCCCCTTACCCATTTAGCCCATCCCCCCTCCCACAACCATTCCCATAACCCTCAGTTTGTTCTCCATATTTATGAGTCTCTTATGTTTTTTCCCCTCCCTGTTTTTATATTATTTTTGTTTCCCTTCCCTTATGTTCATCTGTTTTGTCTCTTAAAGTCCTCACATGAGTGAAGTCATATGATATTTGTCTTTCTCTAATTTCACTTAGCATAATACCCTCCAGTTCCATCCATGTAGTTGCAAATGGCAAGATTTCATTCTTTTTTGATTGCTGAGTAATACTCAGCAATTGTATATATGTTGTGTGTGTATGTGTGTATACATTATATATATATATATATATATATATATATACACAGCATATATATTATATATATATATATATATAATATATATATATATACCACATCTTCTTTATCCATCATCCATCGATGGACATTTGGGCTCTTTCCATACTTTGGCTATTGTTGATAGTGCTGCTATAAACATTGGGGTGCATGTGTCCCTTTGAAACAGCACACTTGTATCCCTTGGATAAATACCTAGTAGTGCAAATGCTGGGTCATAGGGTAGTTCTATTTTTAGTTTTTTGAGGAACCTCCATACTGTTTTCAAGAGTGGCTGCACCACTTTGCATTCTCACCATCAATGCAAAAGAGATCCTCTTTCTCCACATCCTTGCCAACATCTGTTGTTGCCTGAATTGTTAATGTTAGCCATTCTGACAGGTGTGAGGTGGTATCTCATTGTGGTTTTGATTTGTATTTCCCTGGTGATGAGTGATGTGGAGCATTTTTTCATGTGTCAGTTGGCCATCTGGATGTCTTCTTTGGAGAAGTGTCTATTCATGTCTTTTGCCCATTTCTTCACTGGATTATTTATTTTTTTTTGGGTGTTGAGTTTGGTAAGTTCTTTATAGATTTTGGATACTAACCCTTTATCTGACATGTCATTTGCAAATATCTTCTCCTATTCTGTTGGTTGCCTTTCAGTTTTGCTGATTGTTTCCTTCACTGTGCAGAAGCACTTTATCTTAATGAGGTCCTAGTAGTTCATTTTTGCTTTTGTTTCCCTTGCCTCCAGAGACATATTGAGTAAGAAGTTGCTGCGGCCAATATCAAAGAGATTTTTGCCTGCTTTCTCCTCGAGGATTTTGATGGCTTCCTGTCTTACATTGAGGTCTTTCATCCATTTTGAGTTTATTTTTGTTTATGGTATAAGAAAGTGGTCCAGGTTCATTATTCTGCATGTCACTGTCCAGTTTTCCCGGTGCCACTTGCTGAAGAGACTGTCTTTATTCCATTGGATATTCTTTCCTGCTTTGTCAAAGATTAGTTGGCCATACGTTTGTGGGTCCATTTCTGGGTTATTTTGTTCCGGTGATCTGAGTGTCTGTTCTTGTGCCAGTATCATGCTGTCTTGATGATTACAGCTTTGTAGTATAGCTTGAAGTCCAGGATTGTGATGCCTCTGCTTTGGTTTTCATTTTCAAGATTGCTTTGGCTATTTGGGGTCTTTTCTGGTTCCATACACATTTTAGGATTATTTTTTCTAGCTCTGTGAAGAATGCTGGTGTTATTTTGATAGGGATTGTATTGAATATGTAGATCGCTTTGGGTAGTATTGACATTTTAACAATATTTGTTCTTCCTATCCAGGAGCATGGAATCTTTTTCCATTGTTTTGTGTCTTCTTCAATTTCTTTCATAAGCTTTCTATAGTTTTCAATGTATATATTTTCCACCTCTTTGGTTAGATATATTCCTAGGTATTTTATGGTTTTTGGTGCAATTGTAAATGGGATTGATTCTTTGATTTCTCTTTCTGTTGCTTCACTGTTGGTATATAGGAATGCAACTGATTTCTGTGCATTGATTTTATATCCTGCAACTTTGCTGAATTCATGGAATCATTTCTAGCAGTTTTTTGGTGGAATCTTTAGGGTTTTTATATAGAGTATCATGTCCTCTGAGAAGAGTGAAAGTTTGACCTCCTCCTAGCTGATTTGGATGCCTTTTATTTCTTTGTGTTGTCTGATTGCAGAGGCTAAGACTTCCAATACTATGTTGAATAACAGTGTTGAGAGTGGACATCCCTGTCTTGTTCCTGACCTTAGGGGGAAAGCTCTTAGTTTTTCCCCATTGAGGATGATATTCACGTTGAATTGTTCATATATGGCTTTTATGATCTCGAGGTATGATCCTTCTATCCCTACTTTCTTGAGAGTTTTTATCAAGAAAGGAAATTGTATTTTGTCAAATGATTTCTCTGCATCTATTGAGAGGATCATATGGTTCTTGTCCTTTCTTTTATTGATGTGATGAATCACCTTAATTGTTTTGCGGATATTCAACCAGCCCTGCATCCCAGGTATAAATTCTACTTGGTCGTGGTGAATAATTTTTTTTTAATGTATTGTTGGATCTGGGTGGCTAATATCTTGTTGAGGATTTTTGCATCGATGTTCATCAGAGAAATGGTCTGTAGTTCTCCTTTTTAGTGGGGTCTCTGTCTTGTTTTGGAATCAAGGTAATGCTGGCTTCACAGAATGAGTTTGGAAGTTTTCCTTCCATTTCTATTTTTTGGAACAGCTTCAAGAGAATAGGTGTTAACTTTTCCTTAAATGTTTGGTAGAATTCCCCTGGAAAGCCATCTGGCACTGGACTCTTGTTTTTTGGGAGATTTTTGATTACTAATTGATTTCCTTACTGGTTATAGGTCTGTTCAAATTTTTTATTTCTTCCTGTTTCAGTTTTGGTAGTGTATATGTTTCTAGGAATTTGTCCATTTTTTTCCGGATTGCCCATTTTATTGGCATATAATTGCTCATAATATTCTCTTATTATTGTTTTATTTCTGCTGTGTTGGTTGTGATCTCTCCTCTTTAATTCTTGATTTTCTTTATTTGGGTTCTTTTTCTTTTTGATCAAACTGGCTAGTGGCTTATCAATTTTGTTAATTCTTTCAAGAACCAGCTTCTAGTTTCATTGATCTGTTCTACTGTGTATTTTTTTTTTTGATAGCATTAATTTCTGCTCTAATCCTTATTATTTCCTATCTTCTGCTGGTTTTGGGTTTTATTTGCTGTTCTTTTCCCAGCTCTTTAAGGCGTAAGGTTAGGTTGTATACCTGAGATCTTTCTTCATTCTTTAGGAAGGCCTGGATTGCTATATACTTTCCTCTTATGACCACCTTTGCTGTGTCCCAGAGGTTTTGGGTTGTGGTGTTATCATTTTCATTGGCTTCCATATACTTTTTAATTTCCTCTTTAACTTCTTGGTTAGCCCATTCATTCTTTAGTAGGATGTTCTTAAGTCTCCAAGTATTTGTTACCTTTCCACATTTTTTCTTGGGGTTGATTTTGGGTTTCATAGCATTGTGGTCTGAAAATATGCACGGTATGATCTCGATCTTTTTGTACTTGCTGAGGGCTGATTTGTGTCCCAGTATGTGGTGTATTCTGGAGAACATTCCATGTGCACTAGAGAAGAATGTATATTCTGCTGCTTTAGGATGAAATGTTCTGAATATATATCTGTTAAGTCCAACTGGTCCAGTGTGTCATTCAAAGCCATTGTTTCCTTGTTGATCTTTTGATGAGATGATCTGTCCATTGCTGTGAGTGGGGTGTTGAAGTCTCCTACTATTATGGTATTACTATCGCTGAGTTTCTTTATGTTTGTGATTAATTGATTTATATATTTGGGTACTTCCACATTTGGCGCATAAATGTTTACAATTGTTAGGTCTTCTTGGTGGATAGACCCTTGATTACGATATAATGCCCTTCTGCATCTCTTGATACAATCTTTATTTTAAAGTCTAGATTGTCTGATATAAGTATGGCTACTCCAGCTATCTTTTGTTGACCATTAGTATGATAGATGGTTCTCCATCCCCTTATTTTCAATCTGAAGGTGTCTTTAGGTCTAAATTGGGTCTCTTGTAAACAGTATATGGATGGATCTTGTTTTCTTATCCGTTCTGTTACCCTGTGTCTTTTGATTGAAGCATTGAGTCCATTGACATTTAGAGTGAGTACTGAAAGATTTGAATGTATTGCCATTATGTTGCTTGTAGAGTTGGAGTTTCTGGTGGTGTTCTCTGGTCCTTTCTAGCCTTTGTTGCTTTGGGTATGTATGTATGTATGTATGTATGTATGTATGTATGTATTTATTTATTTATTTTTTCACCTTTTCTCCCCTCAGAGAGTCCCCCTTAAAATTTCTTGCAGGGCTGGTTTAGTGGTCACAAACTCCTTTAATTTTTGTTTGGGAAACTTTTTATCTCTCCTTCTATTTTGAATGACAGCCCTGCTGGATAAAGAACTCTTGGCTGCATATTTTTCTGATTCAGCACATTGAATATATCCTGCCACTCCTTTCTGGCCTGCCAAGTTTCTGTGGATAAGTCTGCTGCAAACCTGATCTGTCTTCCCTTGTAGGTTAAGGGCTTTTTTTCCCTTGCTGCTTTCAAGATTCTCTCCTTGCCTGAGTATTTTGTGAATTTGTTCACAAAATACTTGTGGCCTTGTTGATGGTCAGTTTTTGTTGAATCTAATGGGGGTCCTCTGTGCTTCCTGGATTTTGATGTCTGTGCCTTTCCCCAGGTTAGGAAAGTTTTCCGCTATGATTTGCTCACATAACCCTTTTACCCCTATTTCTCTCTCTTCCTCTTCTGGGATCCCTATGATTCTGATGTCGATCCTTTTTAATGAGTCACTGATTTCTCTAATTCTTAAATCGTGCTCTTTTGCCTTAATTTTCCTCTTTTTTTCTGCTTCATTATTCTCCATAAGTTTGTCCTCTATATCACTGATTCTCTGTTCTGCCTCATCCATCCTTGCTGTCACGGCATCCATCTGTGATTGCAGCTCAGTTATAGCATTTTTTATTTCATCTCGACTAGTTTTTACTTCTTTTATCTCTGAATAATGGGATTCTAATCTATTTTCGACTCCAGGTAGTATTCTTATTATCGTGATTCTAAATTCTGTTTCAGACATCTTGCTTGTATCTGTGTTGGTTAAGTCCCTGGCTGTTGTTTCTTCCTGCTCTTTCCTTTGGGATGAATTCCTTCGTTTCATCATTTTGAAGGGAGAAAAGGAATCAATGAGGTAGAACAAATTAAAATTAAAAAATATTAAAATTAAAAAATTAAAAAACACGCACACACAAAATCGAATAAATGATGCTAGGTCCTAGGTGTGTTTTGTTCTGGGTGTTGAAAGTGGTTTGATAGATGAGAGAAAAAAGGGAGGGAAAAAAAGAAAAAAAAAAGGAAATCAATTGAAAATTTGAACAAGTGAATACACTGAAGTAGACTAAAATGAAATGAGGGAAGTAAAATAGAATTTGAAAAAAATTACACAAAACTAAAAAATATAGTAAAAAACAATTAAAGAAAAGTATTTTTAATAAAATTAGAAATAAAAATGAATTTTTTCTCTTTCTGTATTCAAGAAAAAGAAAAGAAATGAAAAAGAAAAAATAAAAAAGAAAGAAAATTGAATAGATGGACCTGCTAACAGACTGAAATATGACTGAAATTACTTCATTTTCCCCTAGAAGTCAAACTATGAAGTGCTTTATAGTCCATAACCCAAGCAGGTGGTGAGAATTGTGTTCTTGAAGAGCGAGAGGTTGGCTCAGTTGGGTGGGGCTTAGTGTAATGACTCCGTTCTCCACTAGATGGCGCTGCTTAGCTCACTGGGGTGGATTGTTCTGGCTCTCATAGGTGCGTATGCATGTGCGCAGGAGCAGTGACAATGGCGTCACTTAGCTGCCCAGTCTTTAGTATGGGAACTCTTTCCTCTCCAATCAGCAATCACGCACCCATCCTGTTTTCAGCTTTTGTCCACTCTGTGGACAGCTTTTACCCTATCCGTGACCAAGCCCCAGGTAGTACCTCCCTCCTGAGTTTTGTCTCAGATGCGGCTGTTTTCCCCGGCTCCTTACTTCTGAGGGACCGCGGCTTTGACCCGTTCCGCCCCTCTGCGGAGGGTCTCACTGAGCAATGGCCGAATGCCGGCCGCACCCAGAAAAGTTCCCGGGACCGGGCTGCGGCCGAAGCCTAGAGATTGCAGCCAGGTGCCAGCCTGCCCCAGGAAAAGTTCACGAGATAGTGTAGCAGCAGCATTTCAGGGATTATGGAAAATCGCAACACACATCTGGCACCAGGCTTCACCCTTAATGACCTTGTTCCAGCACCAGCGAATGTGGCCGTTCTCTGGGGTCTGCTGGGCTCAGGTAGCCTCACAGGCTCTACCAAATGTCCTCCCAGCGGGGGAACCGCCTCTCCCCTTGTGGCCTGAAGACCCCCGGACTCCACTCTGCTCCTGGGGATTCGCCCTTCCCATCAGCACCTCCAGGTATCGAGCTGCGGAGTTGCTGACTCTTTGCTCCCCTTGTTTACAGTCTTAATGGAGTTCAAACCCACTCCTTTCTCCTTTCTTAGTTAGTTCAGTCCCTGCGGCCGTTTCCAATTTTCCACTTTCTCTCCAGCTGCTTTTGGGGAGGGGTGCTTTTCCTGTATTCTACCCCTGGTTTCCATCCTCTCTCCACATGCAAAAGCAGCTCCCTGCCCTCTGGCTTCTCTTTCCCCAAGTTCACCTCTCTGCACCGAGTACCTGCTGAATTCTGTGGTTCAAGTTGTGCAGGTTGTTGTGTTAATCCTCAGATCAGTTTTCTAGGTGTGCAGGATGGTTTAGTGTTGGTCTGGCTGAATTTCATGGATGCGAGACCCACAAAAAACTTCCATGCTGTTCCGCCATCTTGGCTCCCTCCCAAATAGATCAATATTTTTTAAAGTGTTTAGCTTCATAAAATGAAAGATAATCTGGAGATGCAGAGTCTATCATTAAATAACATAGTCTATAGCGTGGTAATCTTCTCCACTTACAGTAGCCCTTATTTTGTGATTTTTAATTAAAACAATTTTTTTTCTTAACTCAGACTTCTGGGGGCTACAATTCACACCATCATATTCATAACGTATGGGAAAGGAAGGAGATGAAGTGTTCCTGAGGACCTGTCCTCCTGACATTCACTAAGACTTAACCCTCTGTCTGCAGATTAATTTTCAATTACAGAACAAGTGCATGATTTATGCTGCATGGCTGCTTTGGGAAAAAAGGGGAAAAGAAAGACATGGAGGTGGCAAAGCAGAGAACAAACAATGGAAGACATAATATACCCAAGAGCCTTTTGACTTGTACCTTCGTAACATGCAAACGAGAGGGCATTATTACTCTGTGCAAATGTTCACATGCTAAATACAGATCAACAAAAGGTGAAAGTGCTTAGAGAAGAGAGCCAAAATGTCTGCAAGGAAAAAAGAAATTCAGAAAAGAAGCCAACTCTATTTCAACCAAGTACCTTGGGTCATCAATCGTATCCAAGGAGATTTAGCTACCTGACATGTTGGACTTGGAACCTGTCTTCTCTTTTCCACCCTGCTCTCGCTGTGAGGAGGGGTCGGATGGGGCACAGCGTGAAGAGCCCAGGCTTTGGACCAAAATGGACCTGGTTCTGCATCCGACTCTGTCACACTGCTGGTGAGCAGTGCACCCTTGAGCACGTGCCCAAGCCTCTCTGCGCCTCCATTTCAGCATCAGTAGAAGCAGCAGCAAAAACTGAAGTCAAAGGGTGGATGTGAGAATTGGGAAATTCCACACATTTCTGGAGTGCTCAGAAAATATGCAATACATAGGAGGCAGCTCATAAGTGGTAGCCATCAGCTGGAAGTCCTATTGCTCCTGCTTCTAATATTACTACTTCTATTAGTGGTCTGTTCAGTAAATGAATCTGCACAGTCTGTACCATAGAGAAAGTGCTTGCAAGGGATATTTTATGTGTGTATGCTACACTCAACCAATTCTTGCCTTGATAAAATAATTCAAAGATGCAAATGGCACCTTTGCAGTTCTGCAGACAGGATCAAACTTCCTCCAGAGGCCAGTACGCATTTGTCAGAGACCTTCGTGTGTGTGTGTGTGTGTGTGTGTGTGTGTGTGTGTGGAAGGGAGGTCAGGGAGATGGGAAGGCAACTGGGAGGCTGGCAGCAGCTTCCTTCCTCTAAATACACAGTCTAGAAGCATTCTAGCGCCAGAGGGATTTTCTTAAGCTGACTTAGAGAAATAACCCAAACCTTGCGGCTGTGTACAAATGCTGCTGTGATCCATTTGTCAAAGGGAAGATAGTTTCTCTCTTGGCCACATCCCCAGCTCCTTCTTTGAGCAGGACACCTAGAAGGTGCATCATCTGAGTGGTTGGCATAAGAAGGATGACCTGGTGGAAAGGTAGGTTCAGTGCCGAGCTTCTTTGTAAGATCCGTGTGTCACAGGTCTTGAAGGGCTCCATTGTTCACCTTCCTGGTTGATGCCATGGCTTGGGTCCAGCTGGACTGAGGACAGTGCCCCTTTCTGTTTTAACTGTGCACCTGTCCTGAGCAAGGTGCCAGGAAGCTGCTGTCTTCCTGCCTGATAAATAAATTAAGTCAAGTTTAGACTTGACCATTTACATAGCTTCTGACAAATGGATTTTCTAAGTGTATAATCTCTTTTTTGATGTCCCTGGAAATAAGAAAGCAAATTTGCTGTATTAGAAGAGCTACATGAGAAAGGGGCATTAGGAAAATACAGCAGGGACTGAGGCAGACTATAGGAGGTAAAGCGAACATTGGCTTGGTGATTTTAGAAGAGAGAAGCACAAACGCAGAGGGGGAGTTTCTTTCCGTAAACACAGTCAAATTTTGAAGAAAGTTACCTGGGAAAGCTGTGGGTTTGCCTTCCTGGGAATACCGAGGATGGACCTTCATCTGCTTAGAATGAATGAAGGAAGCCGGGCTGCAGGCAGGGAGGTCGATTAGATAATTGCTAGTTCCAAATCATACATTTTGATGCTATACTAAAGAATAGAGCTGCACATCTTAAAGCATTTAAAAATATTTTTTAAAAATGTTTACCTATTTTTTATTTCATTATTTTTTTTTAATGTTTACTTATTTTTGAGAGAGAGAGAGAGAGAAAGTTCAAGCAGGGGAGGGGCAGAGAAAGAGGGAGACACAGAAACCCAAGCAGGCTCCAGGCTCTGAGTTGTCAGCACAGAGCCTGAACTGGGGCCCAAACTCATAAACCCTGAGATTGTGACCTGAACCGAAGTTGAAGGCTCAACTGACTGAGCCACCCAGGTACTCGGGGCATTTAAAAATATTTAGATGAGCATATTTCTGGAGCTATGCAACTAGGAAAGCATTACATTGTCTTTCTTTTTTCTTCAAATTTTTATTCAAATTCTTGTTAGTTAACATATAGTGCAATATTGGTTTTAAGAGCAGAATTCAGTGATTCATCACTTACATGGAACACCCTGTGCTCATCATAACAAGTGCCCTCCTTAGTACCCATTACCTATCTGGCCCATCCCCCCCCCATCTCCCTCCATCAACCCTCAGTTTATTCTCTATCTTTAAGGGTCTCTCATGGTTTGTTTCCCTCTGCCCCACCCCATTATGTTCATCTATTTTGTTTCTTAAATTCCACATATGAGTGAAATCATGTGGTATTTGTCTTTCTTTGATTGACTTATTTCATTACTGTAATACACTCCAGTTTCATCCACATGTTGCAAATGGCAAAATTTCATTCTTTTTGATGACTGAATAATAATCCATTGTATTTATGGAACACATCTTCTTTCTCCATTTGTCATTTGATGGACATTTGGGCTCTCTCCATAGCTTGGCTATTGTTGATAATGCTGCTATAAACATTGGGGGGCATGTGCGCCTTTGAACCTGTGTTTTTGTAGCCTTTGGATAAATACCTGTTAGTGCAATCAGTGCAATCATAGGGCAGCTCTATTTGTAACCTTTTGAGAAACCTCCATACTGTTCTCAAGAGTGGCTGCACCAGTTTGCATTCCTGTCAACAGTGCAAGAGAGTTCCCGTTTCTCTGCATCCTCGCCAACATCTGTTGTTTCTGAGTTGTTAATTTTAGTCATTCTGACAGGTGTGAGGTGGTATCTCATTATGGTTTTGATTTGTATTTCCCTGATGGTAAGTGATGCTGAGCATCTTTTCATGTGTCTGTTAGCCATCTGGATGTCTTCTTTGTAAAACTGTTTATTCATGTCTTCTGCCCATTTCTTTTTCTTTTTCTTTTTCTTTTTTTAAATATGAAATTTATTGTCAAACTGGTTTCCATACAACACCCAGTGCTCACCCCAAAATGTGCCCTCCTCCATACCCATCACCTACCCTCACCTCCCTCCCACCCCCCATCAACCCTCAGTTTGTTCTCAGTTTTTTTTTAAATGAAATTTATTGTCAAATTGGTTTCCATACAACACCCAGTGCTCATCCCAACACGTGCCCTCCTCAATACCCATCACCCACCCTCCCCTCCCTCCCATCAACCCTCAGTTTGTTTTCAGTTTTTAAGAGTCTTTTATGCTTTGGCTCTCTCCCTCTCTAACCTCTTTTTTCTTTTTTCCTTCCCCTCCCCCATGGACTTCTGTTAAGTTTCTCAGGATCCACATAAGAGTGAAAACATATGGTACCTGTCTTTTCTGCCCATTTCTTAACTGGATTATTTGTTTTTCAGATGTTGAGTTTGCTAACTTCTTTACAGATTTTGGATACCAACCGTTTATCCAATATATCATTTGCACATATCTTCTCCCATTCTGTAGGCTGCCTTTTGGTTTTGTTGATTGTTTCCTTTTCTATGCAGAAGGTTTTATCTTGATGAAGTTAATAGTCCATTTTTGCTTTTGTTTCCCTTCCCTGTGGCGACATGTCTAGTAAGAAGTTGCTTCAGCTGAGGTCAAAGAGGTTGCTGCCTGTGTTCTCCTCTAGGATTTTGATGGTTTACTGTCTCACATTTAGTTCTTTCGTCCATTTTGAATTTGTTTTTGCATATGGTGTAAGAAAGTGGTCCAGTTTCATTCTTCTGCATGTTGCTGTCCAGTTTTCCCAACACCATTTGTTGAAGAGACCGTCTTTTTCCCACTGGATATTCTTTCCTGCTTTGTCGAAGATTAGTTGACCATATAGTTGTGGTTCCATTTCTGGGTTTTCTATTCTGTTCTATTGATCTATGTGTCTTTTTGTGCAAGTACAATACTGTCCTGATGACTACAGCTTTATAATATAGCTTGAATTGTGGAACCGAGATGCCTCCAGCTTTGGTTTTCTTTTTCAGGATTGCTTTGGCTCTTTGGGGTCTTTTGTGGTTCCACACAAGTTGTAGGATTGTTTGTTCTAGCTCTGTGAAAAATGCTGGTGGTATTTTGATGGAGATTGCATTAAATGTGTAGATTGCTTTGGGTAGTATAGATGTTTTAACAATGTTTGTTCTTCCAACCCATAAGCATGGGGTGCTTCTTCACTTCTTTGCAGCCTCTTTGATTTCTCTTATAAGTGTTCTATAGTTTTCAGAGTATATATCTTTTGCTTCTTTAGTTAGGTTTATTCCTAGGTATCTAATTGTTTTTGGTGAAATTGCAAATGGGATCGATTCCTTGATTTCTTCTTCTGCTGCTTCATTATCGGTGTATAGAAATGCAACTGATTTCTGTACACTGATTTTATATCCTGCGACTTTGCTGAATTCATGTATTAGTTTTAACAATTTTATGGTGGGGTCTTTTGGGTTTTCTGCATAGAGTATCATGTCGTCTACAAATAGTGAAAGTTTGATTTCTTCCTTGCTGATATGGATGCCTTTTATTTCTTTTTGTTGTCTGATTGCTGAGGGCTGAGACTTCTAGTACCATGTTAAATAACAACGGTGAGAGTGGACATCCTTGTCTTGTTCCTGACC
Source organism: Prionailurus viverrinus (assembly GCF_022837055.1). Taxonomy (NCBI): domain Eukaryota; kingdom Metazoa; phylum Chordata; class Mammalia; order Carnivora; family Felidae; genus Prionailurus; species Prionailurus viverrinus. The sequence continues at coordinate 56,823,988 of NC_062577.1, read as the reverse complement.
ATAAGGAAAAGGCTGTCAGTTTTTCCCCATTGAGGATGACATTAGCTGTGGTTCTTTTGTATATGGGCTTTATGAAGTATTACGTGATCTTAATTAACTTAAGCCAACCTGGCTCATATTGGCAAATAAATGCTGGAAGTTTTTTCCTTTTAAAAAAAATATTTTTTAAACATTTATTTTATTATTGGGAGACAGAGAGAGACAGAGCACGAGCAGGGGAGGGGCAGAGAGAGGAGGAGACACAGAATCGGAAGCAGGCTCCAGGCTCTGAGCTGTCAGCACAGAGCCCCATGCAGGGCCCTAACTCATGAACCATGAGATCATGACCTGAGCTGAAGTCTGACACTTAACTGACCGAACCACCCAGGCATCCTGTATGCTGGCAGTTTTCAAGATGCGCTCACAGGTATCGACACTGGGATTTATCCTCAATGATTGACCTCACTTTTTGGCCTGTTGCATTTATTCCATTGCTGTCGGAAGTTTCAGGATTGACAGCCCGGCTTGACATCCATTTTCAGCCTGGAACTGGCTCTCCGGCAGGTTGCAGCCTCTGCATTTACTCACTCACCTCACCACTGATCTCTCCTGCTTTCTCCAGGCTCCACCCTGGGCCCGGGAACTGGCCAACTGGGACCAACTGGCACCTGTCCTCCAAAGCTCTACTCTGACAGAGGAGAGACAGAGTTGCATTAATGCCTTGGGTTTACTATCTCTGTTGAGGGAAGAATGATCAGAAAATTCATAGTGCCTATAACTAGTTCCTAGAACAAGGGTATTCATCTTCTTTATAGACTTCAGGAAATAAAAGTATACTTTCAGTTCTGCAAATTGCATTTAAATTTGCAGAATATTGCGTATCAAGCCAGGGAGTCAGGCTTTTACAAACCTCGTTTCAAAGCTGGCGGTTCTGATGACAAGTCTTTTTAATTGAAAATTTAGCTTGGGAAAGAGGTACACAGATAGACGCCTGAACTTACTAGCTGTTCACGGATGTTGACCTTTAGCTAAATGGACATGGCGTCAGACTTCTCGTTGCTTCTTGACTGGGTGTTGTAAACATGGGGAATTCCGGAAATCAGTTTCTTCCCACCGTGAGAGTGTACTGTGGGCCGGTGACCAACCACAGTCTCGTCTATAGAGAAGAAAGTCCTGTGAGGAGTAAATGTGTTTCACAAAGTCCTCCTCATGGTTAACCTGTTCACTGAAAATGAACGTGGTAATGAGGAATGTGCTGTCTGGGAAGGAGCAACCGATCGTCACACCGATGTGTCACCGAAACCACCTCGACATCCTACCTCCAAGTTCACAAAACACTGTCACGTGAGTCATCTTGCTTCATTGTCTCACCAGCCTTAGAGGCGGGTCAGACGTCTTTTATCCCCATTTTGCAGACAAGTAAACTATGGCCCAGAGAAGTGAAGAGACTTGCGTGGTGTCTCAACAGCTGCAAGGTTGCGGGACTTGGTCTAGAAAGCCGCTCTCGGAAGTCTGAGTCTGTGTTTTTGCTGCTCTGCCATTCTGCGTCGAAAGCGTGTAGAGTAACACTGCAAGGGTCCCGCTAAAGTGCTTTCTAAGGCTGATTAATCACCATCCTAAGTGCCTGGGAACCATCCAGCATTATTAATCTTTTCACCTCCTGACCCCGGTCTTCAGCCTTTCCGGAGAGGGGATCCAGCCTGTTAACACACAGCAGCATCCTTCGGTCATGCCCTGCATGATGGTGACGGGGCTTCATCCGTTCTGACGCGGAGCGTGGTTCCTGCTGCTTTTGGTGTGGTTCCCAGAGAGCCATGAGCTACCCTGGCCAGGAGAGGCAAGAACGTAGGACCACCGTCCGTCAGACTGCTCCGCTGTGGCTCCACAATCCATAGACCTTGTGTCCACAGTGAATGATAGTGGCATGAAAATGGTGTTTTAAGCTGCCCCACGAGACAGGGGAAATAGATAAACACAAAGAACGGGTGCATGATGATAGTACGGCGGTACATTTTGCTACATCTTTTAGTCCAGACCGGAGGTGGTAGAATGTGCCATTCCACTGCGTGCTGATGCCCACAGTACCTTAGAAACAAGCTTGTAAATAGCTAGGAAGAGCCCTGAGCTGGCAGCTGGCAGGATTGTGGTTTTCTGTGTCAAGTGTCTTCAACTATCATTATCTCCACATGTCCTTCACATACTTCTCTACTTTGCGCTGCTTTTCCCATCTGTAAAGTGGGGATGGTGTTGCCTCACCTCACCCTCCATTAGAGGATGAGCCAGGCTGCAGGTGTGAGGTGCTTGCATGAAGTGTCGCGTAGACAAGACGGTCCAAATATCTCTGGCTGCGTGAGCACGTGTGAGGGGCATTTGGAAAATATAGGGGCGCCTGGGTGGCTCAGTCGGTTGGGCGTCCGACTTTGCTCAGGTCACGATCTCGCGGTCTGTGAGTTCGAGCCCCGCGACGGGCTCTGTGCTGACAGCTCGGAGCCTGGAGCCTGTTTTGGATTCTGTGTCTCCCTCTCTCTGACCTTCCCCCATTCATGCTCTGTCTCTCTCTGTCTCAAAAATGAATAAATGTTAAAAAAAATAAAAAAAAGAAAATATGACTAGATGGTATTTCATAGTATTTGATGAAATATTTTCATATGGATTATTCTTGTGTGTGTTGCAAATTATTATTCCTTCCTGGGTTTTAGACATCAGACAATGAAGCTAATGTTCAGACCAGATTACTGCTAAAAGGCAGAGTTGCAATGGATTCTGACATTGGAACACCTACCCTTTCCTCTAAGGGATGCTCCTCCCTTCATATAAAGTCCACGTTAGGTTTTGGGTTTTACTCCAATTTAAGCATTCTGTGTTTTGGTCAACTGCTTGCATGTTGCAAACACTATTTGCATGTGTTCTCTGTTGTCCTGTAGTATTACAAAGGTTTATCTTCTACTTTTTTTTTTTTTTTTGTGGTAGGGACTGGAGTCTGCGTCCTTGCTCCGGGCAGAAACACAGATCCAAGATGCTTCTTGCATAGCATCCTTAAAATACTGCTAGAGCCTCTAACCCTATCTCATGGTCAATATTGTGAAGGTGTCTGTGATTCTACCACATCCTTGGGTGAGACATTAGGAGTAAATGGGATGCTGGTTTGTGATACTCAAACCAAGGGTTTACCCTTGTCTGTCATTGTAATGTAGCTTTATTAAGACAAAATTGAAAGCATTCTAAATGTCGAGAGGGGGTGGGTTAAATAAATTATTATATGTCATTACAAAGAATAAAGTAAATTTGTATTGTTGACATGGAGAGGTTTCTAATTAATAGAGTTAAATAAAAAGGGGATATATATTTTACTATGATTCCATTTAAAAATTATTTATTTAAATTCAAGCTAGTTAACATGCCATTAGTCTTGGTTTCAGGAGTAGGACCCAGTGATTCACATAACACCCAGTTTTTATAAAGAAAAAATCATCATATAACACCCAGTTTTTATAAACTCATCATCATCTATCATCTTCTATCTTAATCTATCATCATCTATCTTAATATCCTTAATGGTGAATAAAATACTCTGAAATGTTATTCTTAAAATAAGGAAGGATTCACATGAAAATCTTAATAGTCATTAATTCTAATGTACAGCCTGAAGGCTGGAGGGAGAGGGAGATGTTAACTTGTAATTTTATGTCTTCCTATATTTTTGAAAATTTAACCATTCTCCTCATTTGTCTGTGTTTTGGTTTTCTTCATTTATAAAATGAGGATATAATAAATGAGTGGACATCCTAACAAGTGCCCTCCTAATGCCCACCACCCATTGAACCCTTCCCCCCACCCACCTGCCCTTCAACAACTTTCAGTTCTCTGTATTTAAGAGTTTCTTATGGTTGGGCACTTGTTGGGATGAGCACTGGGTGTTACACGTAAGTGACGAATCACTGGGTTCTATTCCTGAAACCAATACTACACTGTATGTGAACTAACTTGAATTCAAATAAATTAAAAAAAAAATGAGTGGAGTTTTGGTTCATGCTCCTCAAACATTGGAGATTGCCCTTGGTTTTTCATTGTAATGTTGTTTGGTTAAGAAAAACATTGGAAGCAATCTAAATATGTCCATCAAGAGGAGATGGGTTAACATCTCGTAAGATTGTTGAGAGGGTTGAATGATTAAATACATATGAGGTGCTAAGGATGATGCCTAGCACATAATAAATATTCAGTAAATGTCAGCTGTTATTAGTTTTACAGTTATTAATAAAGAGGAATAACTGCTTCCCTGTGGGTTCTGCCAGCACCATACATCTATAAATAGAAAAACTTCAGGGATTCACTACTAGATCTGTCCTTGGTTGAGCCTAAGTAAGAGGTGATAACGGAGCCCAGGCTCAATGATTCTGCCTAGCCCTTTCCCCTTCCCTACTACAGATGGCAGCTGTTTTGTATCTTAGTAATGGAGAAGATGTGGAGGTCAAGTGGACTACGTTTTCAAAATGTTTACATCAGATGGAGGAATAATGGAGTGTGGTATAATAAAGAATATATCTGGTATTTGTCCCCGGTTCCCAGTACAAAGCTTCAAAAACCCTTCGAATGTCTCTGTTATTCCAACAAGGTGGATCATGGAGAGCCTCTAGGTAGCTTCAAGATGGGGATCACTAGAAAACCAAACATGTGATTAGGAGGTTGGAACTTCGGGTCAACTCACCCTTTGAGGAAAGGAAGGAGCTAGGGATTGAGTTCAGTCATTTGGTCAACGATTTAATCAGTCATGCCTATGTAATGATTTAATCAGCCATGCCTGTGTAATGAAATGTCAATGGAAACTCTGCACGCTGAAGCTCAGGAGAGCTTCCTGGTTGGTGAACATGGATGTGCTGGGAGGGTGGTGTGCCTGCTTCCACATGGAAACTCGGCACTCCCTCCCAGACCCTGCCCTGTGTGGATCCTTCACAATAGCCTGTAATTGTAAGTTAGCACTTTCCCAAGTTCTGACTGATTCTGAATTGTTGCACCTAAGGGGATCGTGGGAACCCCCCATTTTGTAACCAGTTTGTCAGACATGCGGGTGGACTAAGGACACCTAGATCTTGAGGCTGGAAGTTGAAGAAGGGGTAGGTAGTCTTGTGGAGGCTGAGCCCTTAAACCTGTACAGCCTGGTGATAAGTCTAAGTGGCTGTTGTCATAACTGAGTTGTGGTGTACCCACGTGGGGTGGAAACAGAGTACAGTCACCTGGTTTAATTAATCATTAGCAAGGTCTCTCTCCCGTCAACGGGAGAGTCCGTGTTACTACAGCTGTTATGGGGCAGAGTAACCCAAGCCAGAGAATTATCTGGAATTATCTGCCTGTCACCGTATTCCCTTTGCCTCTTGCTTCTTCACATCCTCTGCCCTTTGATTCTTGTGAAAAGTCATCTGTAAAAACGGTGGTGCAACCACTTAAGTGTCATTTTTTCATTTATACCCAGGAATTGTCTCCTCGTGGACCGAATGTAGCTCTTCTTGGTGTACAAACTGCAGTAATTGGTTTTCCTTGTTTTCTTTTTTTCCCACTGACTTTCCTCAGATAGGGACTCTGCCAAGGGCATATGTTTGCTGAATAGCAATTTCATTTACAAGACCTCCCCGGTCTATTAGACTTGGAGCTCACATAAGAGTTCTTCTCAGCGTTTCAGTGTAACTCATTAATTGTGAGACACATTACTCTTCCTCACTGCTTAGACTTTGAAGGAATGCAAATAACATTTTCTTTCAAAGTTGGGAAGAACAGCCAAAAAAGTGCCAAGAATTCTCTCGGCTGGTTTTAGGCAATTGTTAGAGGAAGACATAATAAGTGCTCTAACTGTGGACTAACCAGTGTCCTGTAGGAATTAGAGCCCTTGCTCTGCTGTGTCCTGATGCAGACATTTTTCTTTGTTCTTTTTGAAACTTGAGTGTCTATTTGCGAACCAGCTGCCACCTCCCATCACTTGCAGCATATTCCGACATTTTCCCATCAAAATAAACTGGTGTATGCTTGGGAAATGCATGCATACCCTTTCCACTGCCAGCATGGTGGAGCCAAGTAAGAAAGGCACACACGTTAGCAAATATCCGTAATACACAAGCACCTCAAGGCCGCATAGGTACCAGTTTTCAGATCGCTCACCTGTCCCCAGGACTCTCCTCAGGGGATCAGGGTGGGAGACAGTGGCAAACCATACCTGGGAAGAGACCCCACAGTATTAGAAAAACATCTTAGAGGTGAAAAGATCTCCTTACTCATGAACCCCCTCAGCCATCCTCCTTGTAAGAAGTCATCCAGATTCTGTAAGAACTGTCAAAATACAGTGAAACTTCTCATGGACTTCTGGGTGGTTCACCCTCAGTTAGAAGGACAGCTCTGTTACACGTTTCCTTTATGTTTCTTGCAGCTGTCCTGTTTCTCCTTACTGGCCCACGCAGAAGCCATGTGTGCCCTGTTGGATGTAGCATCCCTTCTCACGTGGGGAGACAACACTCCCGTGATCAGCACCTCTCTTGGTTTTCTAGAGTTGCTGCAACAAAGCACTGTAAACTGGGTGGCTTAAAACCACGCAGATCTGTTCTTATGTAGCTGTGGAATCCGGAAGTCTGAAATCCAGGCATCGGCAGCGTTGGTGCCATCTGAGGAGTCCGATGGAGGGTTTGTTTCATGCTTCTGTCCTCGCTTCTGGGATGGCACGAAAGCCTTGGAGTTCCCCAGCTTATTCCTGCATCACTAGTCTTTGCTTCCATTTGCACATGGCGCTCTCGCTGCATCGCTGGGTCTTTATCTGGGCATCTTCCCTCTGTGTCTCTTTCTTTGTCCTGTAAAGACACCGGTCATAGTTGGACACCAGTTGGATTAAGTACCCAACCTACTCCAGTGCAACGGCCCTATTTCCAAATAAGTTTCCATTGTGAGGGACGGGAGGTTGGGACTTCATCGTACCTTTTGTGGGCAACACAGTTCAATCTACAACAGTACTTGAGACCCTTGAACTGTTCTTGATAGAACAGATCTTCCAGGCTCCTCCTCGTCCTGTCCATCTCCATTCACAGGGTCCAGGTTGTCAGTGTCTCCTGCACAGCCTTGTTTCGAGAGACATTAGCGCAGAGGATGGGGAATTACCTTTTACTCTTGCTTTTTTGAGCCTAGGGAGAAAACATTACTAGTGGTAAATGGTAGAAGGTGTCAATTTGAAAAACTTGCAAGGAAAACTTGCAAAGGAAACTTGCAAAAGTCCTGTTTCTCTGTTAATAAGAAAAGTACTTCATTTTCTCATATAACCGAAACTTCCCTTCTCAGAGCCTGTCTCCTCATACCTGCCTCCATCCATTCTCAGAGTCCCAGGGCTTTGTATCACATGCTGTCCTGCTTGCAGAATAATTATTTCAGAAAACACATGAAAGTGAACCATACTCAGAGGGCAAAAGAAGCCACAAGATGGCCACCTGGGTGGGGATAATGTCTGGATGGGAGATCTGAATCCTCGGAGCACTTATGTTTCGGTGGGGTGAACTGTTTAGGATTGATTTGTGGCCATGGTGAGTACTGAATCCTTTCTGCATGGAGATCACCTCCTCCTCTGGTGGGGCTGTGAGGCCCCAAAGTGCGAGTTCAGGGGAGTTGGGCTGTTGCCCATCAGCTGTCCTCTTGCCATGGTTCTATCCACACTCCTTCCTGCATGGCCATGGGCAGCACTTTGCAGTCAAATGCTCTACCACTGAGCTATACCCCCGATGGGCATCACTTCAGAAACCTTCCCTGTGTTTACCCTTTGAGACCCTGATCTTGTCATTACTCACTTTGTCATGTTCTCAGCCTCTGGTTGTTAGAAAGGGATCCTCTGCTGAGGGTGGGCCACAAGCCGGGTTTGATGGAGGCATGGGAAGGGGGTTATGGAAAGTAGATAAAAATAGCTAGTGAATCGCTACTTATATTAGGGTAATGATGCTTGTAAGTATCCTTGGGTAATATTCCCAACACTGCATTACATGCATCCCCACAATGCCTTTGAATCAGAAAATCCTCACATTTATTTTTATAGTTTTTAACAAACATTTTAATTCATACAACATATACCTTCCCATATTTTTAATAGGAAAGAATGCAATTACTGAATGGGCATTCATTACAGAGTGCATCAATAATGCATTGTGTTTTATATTATTTTCTCCTGTGTTATCATTGTAGTAATAGATTATGAGTCTAAGCAGATTTAGTTAATGCCACTGTGACTTACGGGAACATGATGAATTTGAAAAGTCCTAGAAGTCTTCTTTCCAGATAGGCGGCAGGAGTAAGTTGTCATGATGGCGGCAGGGGAGTGGTAACTCTACTATTAAGGATTTAGAAATATTATCTAATTATATGGGACACTTGGATGGCTCAGTCAGTTAAGCATCCGACTTCTGCTCAGGTCATGGTCTTGCTCTTCGTGAGTTTGAGCCCCGCGTCAGGCTCCCCAGCTAGGAGCCTACAATCTGCTTTGGGATTCCATGTCTCCTTCTATCTCTCTCTGCCCCTCCCCCACGCATGCTCTCTCTCTCTCTCTCTCTCTCTCTCTCTCTGTCTCTCTCTCTCTCTGTCTCTAAAAAAAAAATAAACATTAAAAAAATAAAAAAAAAAGAAATATTATCTAACTATCTAAATATTAGTCACCTATTTTCTCTACCTTTCTGCATTCTCATGGATTTGATGCAAATATTCATATTTCTATTTGTAGTGAGGACAATGGAGCACAAAGCTGTTTTGTGTCAATATTTACAGGAAAAGTAGGACTTGGAGTAGAGTTTTGGAGGTATATGGGACAACTGTATTTCGATCATTGGAATGTTTTATTTATTGAGTTGAATCCAGTGAGAAAAATTCAGTTCCACTTAATTAAAGTATTTCTTGAGTGCCTACTTCATATAAAGTACATAGCAGTTGGTGTGGATGGGTTCAGCAAAAATAGCTTTAACACAAAGCAGAATGAAACAAGTACCATAAATAAGAGATGTTAAAAGTCCCATTTGGGGGTCACGGGAAGAAGGCCATTTGTTATTTCATCTGAATTCCCATGAAAAAAGAGCCCCAAAGAAAATCTTACATAGTAACACTTTACTGGGGGTACAATCCTAAGAAGACAACAAGGAGGCAAAAGAAGCGAGTCGAGAAGGGAGAACAAATGCAAGATGATGCATGGCCATGCTGATTACAGCTTTGCAGGAAGCCAGGTGGTTGTTCGGTCATGTGGACCATCTCCAGAGAGAATGCAAGGAACAGTTCTCTGCATGTCATAGAGAAAGAAGAGGGAACAATTTATTTGCTGGCTTTTGCCTCTCATCTCTCTGTCATTAGTCAAAATCTCCATGGACACCAACTCCCTCACAATTTTGGGTTGCCATCCAGCCTTCCGTGGTCAGTTCATACCCGTGGGTGCCTCTTCACCTGTGGTGGCAGCACTGGTGGCTTGGGCTTTATGATGGTAGAAACAACATGAACTGCCACTAGGGTCACTCTGGCTTGGAAGTAAGGCAAGCAAGTAAGGCTGGGGGTGCCGAGATAGTGAGGAGCAGATCTAGGTGGTCCAGGTGAATACCGTTGGGATTAGGAAAAACTTTAAAGAGGAAGATGGCACCCGAGATGGTAGTTGAAAGGATGGGCAGGGTATTGGTGGACAGAGAAAGAAAGAGTGTTATTGGTAGTGAGATTTGAATCAAATAAGGGCATGAAGTTGGGAAATCAGGGTTGGTGGAGGGCATAGGGAGTAGTGTACATTGCTTAGACTCTAAGACAGGTATAGAGGAGAAATGGGAGGTAGGTTAGAAATGTAGCCTGGGGCTTGATTAGGGAGGGCTTTGCAGGCAAGTGTATCGGTCAGCTATTCCCGTGTAACAAACAAAAATCTTACTGGCATGTAACAATAGGCATTCATTGCATATTGCATCATTGCACTGATCAGCTGATGTGGCTCTCCTCCAGGCTTCTGGTTTGTGGACTGCCTGGGCAGCTCTGATTTATACATGCTTTATATCATTCTGGGGCCCAGGCTGATGGGGCAGGAGCTCTCTGGAGGAAGCTCTTCTTCTGGCGATGGCAGAAACTCAAGAGGGCTTATCCAACCACACAATCACAATTCAAGCTGCTGCCTGTGTCGTGCTTACTAATACGCCATTGGCCCAGGAGGTCACAGGGCCAGGGCCAAAGTCAGTGGGGTTGGGAAATAAACCCTGCTCCTCTGAGATCGAGGCAAAGATGTGGATACATCCTTTTCCTCCAAGAAATAAAGAACTGTGGCCACTAATCCAATCGAGCAGAGCCAAGAGGAGAAGCTTGTAGACTCAAGGAAAAGAACGGTCTTTCATTAATTATAGTTGTACCTATAGTGCCACCCACGGTGCCTAGAACACGGTAGGTGCTCCATGATTGCTGAATGCAATACCGAATGAATGCTAACCACCGTACATGCCGCAGTGTGGCAAACATTGCAAATTGAGTTCAGGGTCTCCCCACTCCAATGCTTTCCTCAGATTAGGTTTTTGAGACGTATAAAACTCATATCTAAGTCAATCAGAGCACGTATTTTGAGACAGTCTTTCCAAAACTTTGCTTCTCTATGTCCTTTCCTTACTCAGGAACGAATTCAACCTCTTTTTGATTACCTTGTCAAGCCAAACGCCACCTGACCTTAATCTGGACTACAGAGACCTGAAACTGACACCAGCCCCCTCATACGAAGCAAGCCCTATACAGCAACCACAGCATCACAAGCAAATGTAAGTTTCCCCAACAGCCCTCGCAATCAACAATCTCTCCTGCCTCCCAGGGCCTTCCCCTTGCGTGCCCCGTAGGTAAGACCCTCATGCAACTTACCAAAACCCTGCTCTTTTTGGGTTTGAATTGATCGATCAGGCCTTAGCCTGGGAACCCCAAAACACTGTACCCATGGAGCCTATTAAAGGTATGTGCTCTGGGTCCTGCCCCTCTTTCTGCCTGCACCCTGTCTTGACTTCCCTGGGTGGCGCCTCAAGGCATGCTGTGTACTTTCTCCAGGACTTGTGAGTAATAAATTTCTCTATTTAATTCCTCTTGCAGTCTGTGGTTGAAACACTGCTCACCATCTGGTACCCCGGGCCCTTCTTAACAAATGTTAATTTCATGAAGTCGTAACAGTCCCATTTACACAACCAGTTTGTGAATATTTTCAAGGCAGACTCCAAATCCTTTCTTTGGGTCTTCCATACTCTCTAGCATGAAGTAGATGAACAGTGAATAAGTATTGATGGATTGTTAGTCTATGCACTGTATATTCACTGTTTATTTTTGAGAGAGAGAGAGGTGGAGCACGAGCAGGGGAGGGGCAGAGAGAGGGACAGAATCCGAAGCAAACTCCAGGCTCTGAGCTGTCAGCACAGAGCTCCACGCGGGGCTTGAACTCCTGAGCCAAGTCAGTCGCTTAATGGGCTGAGCCTCCCAGGTGCCCCTGCACTAAATACATATTTAATGAACTTGGCTGTTGACTATCTGGTGTGCGTTAGAAAGTGGACTCCTTGCGGGCAGCAGCAGAGCTTTCTGTGTCTATGTAGCTCCGCCGATTGTCCCGACACAGCCCTGGAATCAATCACTGGTGAACTTTTGAAAGGTGATCAGCCCATCTCGTTATGGTAAATTCTTATTTAGATACCTCATGATTGAGAGGCCGATGGGAGACAACAAAGTTATTTTCAACAAAGCAAGCTAAGGTCGTGCTGCCTGCTGAACATGAATCCAAGGGAAAGTGTCTGCCCCCTCCCTCCCCCCCCCCCCCCCACCTTGCTGGGGCTTCAAAGATATAGCAGATGATGTCATCTTTAAGGCCTGAAGAGGATGGCCATTGTCCTCTGGGCTATGTGTTATCTCTTGCCCGTTATGCAAATGAGGTATGAAAATAATAGGCCGTTTTTTATTTCTCCCTCTGAAACCATGAAAACAGTGAACATATGGTTTTAGCTGTGCCTGGGATAAAAAGGAGAGGTTGACATTGTCCTTTTTGGTGAGGAAGATTCCGTGTTCCTCTTACCACCTTCTAAGGGGATGTTCTTGCCTGAGCGCTGCTGACTCAGGTGCTCTCTAAGTGAAGCTGTCATTTCAAAGGAGGCTAGCTTTTGGGTCTCGATGCTTAGAAGTCTGAATAAAAGCCTTAACTCTGCCCCCTCCCTGGATTGCGTGCTATTTACTCCAACCTGTGGTCGACTGGCAAAGTTCTGAATAATCTAATGTAATCCTTCGTATGTCTCAATTGCATCCCTCTTTTCCCTCTTTCTGTGCCTTTCTAGTGCCTTCTTTCCCTGAGCACCCATCACTCCAGGATGTTTTCTCCCACAACTGTGTAGGACTCTATTACAATGTCCATCGAATGGGAGCATTGTGTGTTCCCAACTTTCTTACCCATCTTCTTCCCGGCTTCAAAACTTACCTAACTTGTGCCTTGTCCCCTCAGGGCTTTTCTGCTGAGGCTGAGCAGATTAAGTGTTATGTCATGGTTTCTAAACAGCTTGATGATACACTTCTTAAACACAACTTTCTGCTGAAATGCAAGGCAGTCACAAGATGGTCCTGACATATCTTCTTCCAGCATCAATTTTATTCAGTGGCAAATGATCTCAAGTATCTTGGAAAACTAAGACGAATGCTGTTGAGTTGTAAAATAGAACACAAGGTTCAGGTGAAATTTTATTTTTTTTTATTTTTTATTTTTTTTCAACGTTTATTTATTTTTGGGACAGAGAGAGACAGAACATGAACGGGGGAGGGGCAGAGAGAGAGGGACACACAGAATCGGAAACAGGCTCCAGGCTCTGAGCCATCAGCCCAGAGCCTGACGCGGGGCTCGAACTCCCGGACCGCGAGATCGTGACCTGGCTGAAGTCGGCCGCTTAACCGACTGCGCCACCCAGGCGCCCCTCAGGTGAAAATTTAAACTAAAGCATGAGACGTAAGAACTTTGAGCTCTCTGTGGAGTGTTCTGGGCTCTACTCTATTCCCACAAATTTTTACTCCTATGAGCTTTGGTGGAGGGCAAAGCTTAAACGGCATTTTGTACACACTCCCTGGCATAATTTGTGTAGAAATACAAACAACAAGGATCAGAGTGAGTTGAAGGAATGAGTGAATCAAAGATGGAGTCGGTTCAGATCCCGGAGGCAAAGCAGTCAAGGCTTGTACAGCAGTTGCCGGGAGAAACCTGGTGTCCAGCAAGGTGGATGGCAGAAGTGGATCATAACGGAGTCAAAGCCTGGGATTTGGGAAGCACAGCTGAAGCCTTAAGGACTCTCCAGCTGGTTCTCTTGATTTCGGTGCTTCTGCGTGGGGTGACTTTGCCTTAATGGAGTGAGTAGTCTTCACTTTGGACCTGTGTTCGTGGAGGTTCACAAAGCCTTCTCAGACGACTTTTAAGGGTACCAATTTCACATCCTCAACCCATAAACATATTCTCTCCTAAAATTTTTCTCTCTTAAAATCAGCCCATACTGCTTCTGGCTTCCCTCCCTATTTACAATAACGCTGCTCCCACTTTACAAAAGAAATGAATACCGCTTGTCTGTTCTGAGTCTTCCCATGGTGCATTGTCCCCAGGTATAAAGACCATTAGGGCTCCAAAGATTTCAAAATACTGGTTCGGAAAAAGCAAATGACTCTAATGGCTGGGTTGTGAAAACGTGTACAGGTTAGGTGTCTTCCAGTTCTTTGTTTCCAAAACAAAAGGAAGAGTTTTCAGCTCTAAATTTCATTAAAATAAATTTTGATTATAGATCAATGTATGAGTTTTGACATGTAACTTAGAACAGCAAAGAATAGAGGGACAGTGCTGTAACAGAACTCCTTCCTTTCCCATCATCATACATGTGTGAACAGTTTCCTAGTGCTTTTGTCTATAAAAACATAAAGTAGAAGTATAACTGATTATTACAGCATCATTTTCAAAAAGGAAAAATCCTATGTACACACACACACACACACACACACACACACACACACACACACAGACAGTCATAAATGCTGAAATGGATTTGTTAATACATACCAAACTGGTAATTATCTTCTAGGGCAATGAAAGCTAATGTTTGGAATTATGTTTTCCGAAGAGCAGACATATGTGTCTCTGTTGGACAAAATCAGTTTACATTTCTATGGACAAGAATCATCTTTATTACTTTCAATTTGCAGAATTGTAAAATAAACTGTCAAAGACAACCAAAGGCATACACCCCTATAGAATCAGATAACTTTGCTGGGGTGAGGGTGTGTGGTCCTTCTAGACAACACCCAGCTTTTCACTGAAAGAACATCCAAAATCTCTTTTGCTCCTGTCAGTCTTTCATGAGTTTCCTCGCAGATCCTAAACTGTCATAGAACTCACTGAAAAAAAAAAAAAACAACCCCAGTCCTCCCATTCTCATTAAGAAATAACTTTTTCTAAAACATTATATTTATGTTGAATAGTTATTTAGCAAAAATGTTTATATATTTATGTTAAATTGATCAATTGTTTATTAATAATTGTAACAAATCTGGAGAAATTTCACGTACACTTAAAGCCTTATAGCTACCAAAAATTTAGAAATAATTTGAATAATATACATATTTTAGTGCATAGAGTTATGATAGGGTGATCAATAAAAGACTTTTAAGCAAATATAATGTTACATTAGGATAAAGTCTTGTGGAAAAGTGGAGAGAAACTAAAATTAAGGAGAAAAGTGATATAATTTTTTGACATAAATAATTGCTTGTGTATTTAAAAAAACGGATAATCATGGCTATCAAATTATGTTACTTAAATTCCATCGCCTATACTTAACAAGGGGAATGTGAGAATGTATTTTAAAATATTGATATTTATGACAACCATAAATCACATCATTTGTGACTATGCTTACGATGAAAAGTCTGAAATGTCAACTAAAAAGCATTAAGGGATATATACATTTTCAAGAAACTTTTAGAGAGTATACAAATGAAAGTCTCAAGGGGAGTATCCTAAGGAAACTCTCTGGCATCTCAGGAATGTAACCTTTTTATTTTGCTGGTTATTTTTAAAAAATGTGCTTTTATTTATTTAAAAAAGTTTTTGAGAGACAGAGCACGAGCTGGGAAGAGAGAGGGAGAGAGGGAGACACAGAAGCCAAAGCAGGATCCAGGCTCCAAGCTGTCAGCACAGAGCCCGACTCAGGGCTTGAACTCGTGACCCATGGGATCATGACCTGAGCCAAAGTTGGGCACTCAACCAACTGAGCCACCCAGGTGCCCTGTTGATGGTTACTTTCAATACAGGATTTGTCCACAAGTGGTTTTTCTTTCAGTGCCAATGGCAGACATTGCTAACTGATCACACTAATTCCTTTTTTAAAAAAAAAATACTTATTTTGGGGAGAGCACAAGCGAGGGAGGGGCAGAGAGAGAGGGACAGAGGATCTAAAGTGGGCTCTGCGCTGACAGCAGTGAGCCTGATGTGGGGCTCGAACTCATGAACCACAAGATCATGACCTGAGCCCAAGTCCTACCCTCAGCTCAACCTATTGAGCCACCCAGGTGCCCCTTGATCACAGTAATTCTTTCTTGCAGAGCCTGAGAGTGGCTCTCACTATTTCAACACCATGCTGCAGGCATCCACTATTGATGGGTTTGGCACATGATTTAATTTAAAGGTTCTCAAACAGAACTCTTTTCTGGAAGCTCTGATAATGGTGGCATCGCATTGGTTGGGTGTGAGTTAGGCCTTTGGAGCACCCCCTCCCCTCCCTGTTCCCACAGGTCACTGATGCGACAGTAGGGTGGCTCTCTGATGCTTTCTGGAGCCTTCTTTGAAATTCAAAGTCCTGCCTCTCAGATTTTTGCCTAAAACCAGCTTCTCATTCCCCAGCTTTCTGGGTCTGCCCTCCTATGACCTGTGAAGTCAAGTGCCCCATGTCTGCAAGTTGACTTCCCACCACGCCTCCCAGCACTGGGTACTTTCTCTGTCCTTTATGACTCAGCTGTAAAGCCTGAGGTGGAGCCAGTTCTCAGAGATCCCGAGGTCGTTCCTGGAGAGCCTTTAAGGGACAGTGTTCCACTAATCTGTGTGATTGTTTGCCTTTGTAGCAAGCCTGGCTGGCGATGCAGTTCAGGAGCAGACTATACTCCTTAAACTTTTGGACCTGGTGCCTCTCTGACCCTCCTCTACTTATGAAAATAATCACATTGAACCTCTAATGTTTTAGTGGTCCCTTCAATAAAATGGGACTGACTACTTTTTCTTATTTTAAGGAAATGTCAGAAGACAAACAGGACTATGTACATGAGTTCTCTGATTAAAACCAGATGCCCTGTAAACCTTTCATACTATAACTTTTTTCTGCTAGACCAACACTAAGTGTTTTTTAGTAGGCACTCTGGAGCTGTGCCCATTTGGACTTGAGTGTAGACGCAGGGATCCAAAGAGCTGCTAAGAGAAATGGTGCAGGCGTTTGTGAGTGGACCTCTGATTAAAAGTGTCTTATCATTAATGGAATAAAGATGCATATTATATCATATGTGTGTAAAATATATATATACTTGAAAATGCAAACATAGTGGTATAATGGAAACCACTACACTTTCGAATAAGCAAAAGGCATCCTAAGTGCAAAAATCCCTATGAGGCAACACAAGTAATTAAAAACTCAGGAGATTGTGATTAGTTATTACCGATTGTCTTTGCATTTCAAGCCCCCTTGAGTAACTCGGTCTAAATGTAACGTGTGTACAAAAACTGAGTTGTGAAATAGATTGAAAGATTAGACCCTTCATGAGGATGGCCTTGTGACTAAGCATGCTTATGTGTATGTGCATAGGTGTGTGTGTGTGTGTGTGTGTGTGTGTGTGTGTGTGTGTATCTGTCTGAATGTACAGGGGGGTCTTGGGGCAAGGGAAGGTCCAGAGGGTAACCTATAAATAGTATTTCATCTTTTACTATGTTTTATTTCTCTTTACCATTTAGGGACTCAGATATAACAAAATGCTCTTTTTTAATGTAGTGAAGAAGCTGTAGGTGTTAACGTAGGTTTTTTTTTTTTTTTTTAACTTTTTTTGTATTTTTTATACTTCCTCAAATAAAATAAGAAAAAACGCAGCTGTCAGTGTAGCTCTGCATTTCTAATATATCTTGTCTTGTCCCACCTACTACTTGCTGCTGTTATCTCCTTAGATCATCTTGTATGTATTTGACCCCAACCATGACTTCCTCGTCTTGTCTTGGTGCCCCCTTTGGACATTCGGTATTCTTTCTTTTGTAGAGGAATTGTAACCATCAGAAAGACTTTGGCCCTGTAAGACTGAGATACTGGGAATGGCTCATACCCGCACTTCTTTTCCAGGGGATGGAGAGGCTCAGAAGCAGGGGACCGCCTCAGGTTAGAGCAGTAAATCTCAGGTGTCTAAGGAAGAGGGCTGTGCTGATGTGAGGGTAGACATTACTCCCTTTGGCACAATGCTTGGAGCCTTCAGGGCTGGGTCTGGAGAAGTGGAAACTCTTGTTTCTCTAATGTCTAAAAGGCTGGTCTGTCTGTTGGTGGTCAACTTTGCTGGGAATTTCATTGGAATTTAAATGAGTGCCTTCACCAAAGCCAACTGCGGAAGGGCAGACCCTCAGAAGGATGAATTGGGACTAAAACTGGTCTTAGGAAGAAGAGTTTATACAGATACTACCTCTAAGGAGCGTGGTGGCTGGAGTAGATGACCCCTGAAAGCACTTTCACAGATAAGGCATTTTAGAGTTGGGAGAGACCTTAACGGGAGTTAAATTCTCTAATCCAATCTCATTATACAGATGAAGAAACTTGAAGAACTTTCCTCAGGTCACGCTGCTAGTTTGTGGCCAGCCGGGGCACTGGACAGAGGTAAGTCACTAAAAATGCAGGACTCGTGAATTCATCTGTTACCACTGCGTCCTTTGTACTCAGCAGAATCCACTGTGTCCAACGAGCAGTTATGTTAATATGGACTGTGAATGTGGAAACAACCTCATTAGAGAGAGGTGGACGTGATAATGGTACCTGTTAAAATGAGTTTTCTCATCTGTAAAATGAGAAAATTGCAGTAGATGAACTTGAAGTTCCTTCCTCCTTGAAAGTCTCTCAGATCCTACTTGTGTGGTGAGTATTACAGGTGCTGGATTTAGACACTTCTTAGGTCCACTTGTTGTGACAAGGGAGCGTTTGTTTTGGAGTTTGTAGACTGAGTTCTGTCTTTGCCACTCACCTATCTTGTCACCGTGCATTTTCCAGCTCTCTAAACTCATCTTACTCATCCGTAAGTTGGAAATACTGATGTCTGCCTTATCTACCTCCTGGGTTCTTCATCCTACCAAGGAACACAGAAAATGATTTGAGTGATGATTTTCTCCATTGTAAGGATCCGTTGATAGCAACATGTGCAGGAGAGAAGTCAAGTCACTGATGGGGATGCATGCATGTTTGAAAGTGTCTGCCTTCAGCATCAGAGCATAACTCTCTTCTAGAATCCTAGATGAGAAGGGCCAATGTACAAAGGGCATAACAAACTGTATCATGTGTATGACGTGGTAAAAGCATAACAATATTTTCCTTTGTATCTAACTTTTTGTTAATTCTTTTTAAAAAATTTATTTATTTTAAGACAGGGGAGCAGGGGAGCTCCCTTTAAGACAGCTTTAAGCTTTAAGCTTTAAGCAGGGGAGCTCCCCCTTTAAGACAGGGGACAGGTGAGCAGGGGAGGGAGGGAGGGAGGGAGAGAGAGAGAGAGAGAGAGAAAGAAAGAAAGAAAGAAAGAAAGAAAGAAAGAAAGAAAGAAAGAAATGAAGGAAGGAAGGAAGGAAGGAAGGAAGGAAGGAAGGAAGGAAGGAAAGGGAATATCCTAAGCAGACTCTGCACTCTCACTGCAGAGCCTGACTCAGGACTCAAACTCACAAACCATGAGATCATGACCTGAGCTGAAAGCAAAAGTTGGATGCTTATGACTGAGCCACCCAGGTGCCCCTCTAACTTTTTGTTAGTTCTATATCCAAATCCTTTGTCTGGAGATTAGGGGTGAGAGTCTGATGGGGACCCCTATTCTAAGTATGAGGTGGCGTGGCCCTAGGGATTGAGGGGACAGGTCCGGAGTGTCATGGTGTGGAAGAATGGGCTCTTTGCTCCTTATCATTCTAACCAAAGCTTCAGCTGTCCCATAGTGGCTTTGTTCTCTTCAACCTTACTCCTTTCCGTGAAGAACTTTGGCGGTGAAAATACTTGGATTTGGGATTGGTTGGCAAATCAAGAAAGGCTCATGGGTAGGGATGGGAGACCTTTGGGTCACCATAGACTTCCTTGCATGAAGCCCTGAAAACAAGTACTTCTGAGTCCTTGTGTGGGGACGATCCTCAGGGGACTTTAAAGAAAATAAATGACTGTTTTCAATGTCTCGGGCGCTGTGCTAAGTGTATTACATATATCACCTAATGGAATCCTTAGAACAAGTTGGAGACATAGACATCAAAATAGTCACTTTATAAATAAAGGAAACTGAGGATCAGGACAGTTAAGCACTTGCTCAAGTAATACTCCTAGTTCTCGGCTGGTGGCTAGGGCAATGGCATGTGACCACTCTGGGAGCATCATTCACATTGTTGTCTCTGTGAATGTTGCTCTTGGAGGTGACGGTGTCGTGGAGCTCTCTGAGAGTGGGAGAACTGAGGTGTAAATCCAACTCTGTCTGACCCTAAGTTCTGTTCTGAGCCCCTGTGGCACATTGCTGTCTCTTCCCCACTAAGAACGTAAGTGGCTCCAAGGGTTGGATCTAAGTGGTTGATGAGGTGGGAGTGAGTGGCACTTACTTCCTAGATCTTCATCCACGTGTGTTCTATATGTGGAGCCTAGTTGAGCTGGGCCATCGAGGGAGCCAGTTCTGACTTCAGGAGGGGACTTTGGAAGGTGGACTGATGTTGAAAGCCCAGGGAGGGGGTGTGTATTTGTGTGTGTATGTCTGTGTGTGTGTGTAACTGTGGTTCCACTTGCTAGGGCTGTGATTTTTGAGGAGAGAGATCAGAAAACCCCAGGACATGGTGTTGGCCAGGGCTGGGAGCCTCCCAGTGAACTGTCTTTCTAGCTCCATTTTCCATGTCTCTGACTATTATTGTGTGTGTACTGTGTGAGTTGTATGTGTCCATGTGTGCATGTGTTGAAATAAAGTTTTCCACACACGGTGGAGGTACAATGGGAAGGAGTGCAGGGGAATGTGCAAGAGGCACCTCCCAATGGGTGCCATCCTCTGGCTGGCCATGTGGGTTCGTTCTCTGTGAGGTGGGGAAAGACTGACAAATACTATGCCCTACTTTTCTGAATGACCATGTGGAACTGAGACTAAAGACCTGGATCGGGAGTCAGATGACTCGGGGAATGGCTGAGTTACCTTCAGAAATAGGCTGACGGTGTGTGAATTCTACCCCTCGGGAAAAAAAAATAAGGAAGATGACGCTCATTTCATTGGACAGACATGGAGCTCGAGCTTTCACACAGTTGGCCAATGACAAAGCAACCCACAAGCCATACTTTGGAAGACGGAACAGCCTTATTCCTTTTTTTTTTTTTTTTAGCTAGGACTGTTTTTTTCTTTTCCTTTAAAATTTTTTTTTTTAAAAAATGTTTATTTGTTTTTGAGAGACAGAGCTGGGGGGCGGAGGGGCAGAGAGAGAGGGAGACTCAGAATCCAAAGCAGGCTCCAGGCTCTGAGCTGTCAGCACCGAGCCCGACGTGGGGCTCACTCACGAAGCGCGAGATCACGACCTGAGCCGAAGTCGGACGCTTAACCGACTGAGCCACCCAGGTGCCCCTTAACCACTACTGTTATGTGAAGGAATTGTTTTAGCCAGAGCCCCGTTTCTCCTCAAATTTCCACTGTCATACACCCTCTGAAACTGACACAGCCCATTGAAGGTGCTTCCCCCAAATTAACCTTCAGTTATGCATCATTGTAATTACGTGCTTCTCTTCAATGCAGTTAAAGAAGAGACTGTGCTTTGGCATCCATTCTCCACACGCACTAAAGATCTCTCTCCTTTCAACACCTCATTTTTAGGCTGCGTTTGATTTTGGAGATTATGGAGGCAGAGACACCGTGAGAAGCATGGTTGCCCTAGCACACGGAGTGAAGCACCACTGCTGTGATATCACATGCAGGGCACACAACGCGGTGCTCCGTATGCAGGGCTGGCTCCTGGCTGGCTCTTCGGGGGTGTTAGTTTTCATCCGCATTCTCCCTTTGTTCTCCTACAGTCAGAATTAGTCAAAGTTGTTTCACAGGGGGATGGGGAGTGTGAGTGAGCATTCTTCTGTTTAAGTTGAATTTCATGAAGCACAGCAAGGTTATTCGCATCTCCCCGCCTGGTCTCCCCCGTCCTCCAGGTCACAGGCAATTGCCTGGTTGCCCTTGTGGTGTGGCTGCTGTCTTCCTGAAGACAGCTTAGGAGGTGGGTGTGCTGATGTGGGAGGTGGGTGGGACTGATGTGGTCGCCAGTTGAGGCGTTGATCGTGAAACCCAAATCCAGTTAGTGTGTTCTTCCCTCTCCTTTTCTGGACGTTTTTCAAACCCTAGCAGCTTGTATCACTTTGGAATTATTTAGGAGCCATCCCACTGGAGGGCAGGAGGACAGAGTGGACAACCTCTCAGTGCCCATTTCCTGGAATTGCTCCCCTCCATACCTGAACCCGGAGAGGGCAAAGTAGTTCACAAACCCCACCCCCCCCCCCCGACTTCTCTGCAAATCAGCCTTAGAAGCTCTCCCTCCTGACAATTGTCTCTCAAGCCCCTTAAGAATCAGTTTAGCATCAACACGAGACCAAATCTCTCCTTATGAATGTGTGTCCTTCCCTTTTGGCACATGGGAAGCTCCTGCTGAAGGGAGGAGGTGGGGTCTCAGGGACTTCTGCCCTGAGTGACCACCTGTGCTCCTGGGAGCTAAGACACCCCTTGCCCGGCCCCGACAGAATATTAGTAATTCTTCTTTACAAACTCATGGCTCTGGGCAGACACGACCTCTATTTGTGGGGCTATAGATGGGGTCAAGAAGGCACATGGTCCAGGTAGCCAGCCCCTCAGGTAGGAAAGTCTCAGCAGAAGGGGAGAAGACAGGTCAAATAAGGACAGAGACATGGCCTTGCTCCTGACCCGTGGCTCACAAGGGTTTATGGCAGCTCTCCCTGGGGACAGATGAAGCATGTATTTAGAGTGTCTTCAATGGCATTGTATTTCAAACAGGGTCAGCATGCACCAAAGTATCCATCCTCTGCCCACCGACCTGCCAAAGTCCTATATTGAAGCCCTAACTCCCAATGTGACTGTGTTTGGAGAGGTAACTCAGATTAATGAGGTCATGTGGTGGGGCCCTAGTTCAATCTTATTGGAGTCCTTATAAGAAGAGGAAGGGCGCACCATGGATGTGCGTGCCATGTGCAAGGGCCACGAGAAAAGACTGTGAGAAGACTTAGTCGGGAGGCAGCCATCGGTAAGCCAAGGAGTAGAGGCCTCAGGAGAAATCAAACGCACTGAGACCTTGATCTTGGACTTCCAGTTTCTAGCACTGTGAGGAAGTACATCTCTCTGGTGTAAAACCCCAGTCGGTATTTTGTTATGGTGGCCCCAGCTGACTCAGACAAGTTTCATTCTGCTCCTCTCCCAGTTAAAGCTTTCCATGCCAGTAGGGATTTTCAGCATGCAGGTTCTCATGTGTGGTCTTGTCTTTATTTATCATACAGAGGCAGTATAGTGTCCAGTGGTGGGAGCACAAGCTCTGGAGTCCTACTGAATGAATTCAAATCTTGGCTCTGCCCATCACTTTGTGATCGTCAGCAAGTTGCTTAACCTCTCTGGGCTATGCTATAAGGATAATAGTAGCCCCAACCGCAAAGAGTTGTGAAAGGATTAAATAAATTAATCCACGAAAAGTGCTTAGAAGACCACCTTGTACGAAGCTTATGCTCAAAGATGTTTCTTATCATCATCCTTTCCGAAGCCTTTCCATGGGACTGTGGCCCCACTATATTCCAAGCATCGTGGGGAAAATGACCGTGGCTGTGTTATAAGTCCAAGCACCTAGCACAGTTGGGTTTTTCCTTCATCCAACAAATATTTACTGAGCACTGACTTTATGCCAGGCATGATTCCAGCGGATCAGCGGTGAGTAAAGGCAGACTCCTGTTCTTGCAGAGCCTACGGTTCTGACACATCACGGATACTCAAGAAGTATCTGTTGAAATAAATAAATTATACTCTGTGTGTCTGTAAATAGCGATTTCCGTAGGGTAGAAAAAGGAGAAAGGGCTAAGGCTTTGGAGTCAGAGAGGTTTGAGCTAAAATTCGTGGATTGCTGGCTATGTGACTTTGGGGAAGCTTCTTTACTTTTCTGTTTATAAGTTTCCTCATCTGTAAAATGGAGGTCATAAAAGCACTACCTTCCCCACACCTCGAGAGCTTCTGTACTGTTAAAGTGAGCAATACCTGAGGATGTGAGAATTGGCACTAAATTAATTCACTCATTTGTTCACTCATTCAGTCGTTTGTTCACTCACTCATTCAGCTAATGCCCGCTGAACTTGTACTGTGAGCTAGGATTGTTCTAGCCACTGGAAGCATTGCAATGGATGAACAAAATCCTTGCCCTGCAGAAACTTTCACTTGAAGGGGATACATATGATAAAAAATGGAAAAAAAATGTGTATTATAATTCATGTGATGTTAAATGCTATGAAGAAGATAGTGAATAAAACCCAGTTCCTCACACAGTAACGATTTTGATTAGGATCGTGGTAGGGGGTCAGGTTTTGGTGTTGCAGTTGAAACATTATCCAACATTCTTTTCTCTCCTGTGTCCCTTTGGGAGAAGGGACATGTTCAACTTTGGCTGACGGGCCCCCGGGGCCCAGAAGATCCATTGGATCCTGTTTGCTTTGGAGGTTGCTCACCCCTAGGGTAGTCTTAGCATTCTGGAGGGTTCCCGCAGATGCACAGCAAAGGTCACGCTGGTTCTCTCTGGGTCAGTCAGTGGTAGACATCCCAGCCTCGTCCTGGGAGAATGTGAGCTTCCTAGGTGTGCACAGATGAGAAGAACCTCTGGGGCGAAGTAGATAGATTGGTGCCCGCTCCAGCTCCCTTGTTGTAGGAAGCGGAAGTGAAAGGAGAGTTAGGAAAGAGGAGGCTAACTCTTGATCCCCCTCCCTCAGGAATCTGCAAGTTTGTGCTTCTAGTCCATTAGTTACTTGTTTAACAACAGTCTTCCCCAGCAGGTGATTCGCCCCTAAGGCAGCGACCACATCTGTCGGCCTTGTTCACTTTTGTACTTGATAAATGCGTGTTGAATTGAATTATATTGTCTTTAGGGATATTCCTAAATATTACTAAATCAGAATTGCATTTGGAGGCTGCAGTTATTTCATACGATGTTTATTGGAGGAGCCCTGTCACATGCTGGGGTCTCCAGGAAGCAGAGTCAGAGATGGAGTTTGGCTTACAGGCTGCTTTTTAAGGAGCGCTCTTGGCATCAGTGGCCATGGAAAGGAGGGGAGGGGTTAGAGAAGACGGTCAGAATGAGAGGTCTGACTATAATGAAGGTCCAACAACAGCCTCAGCCCAATGTTTGGGAAGCTCTGGAGCTTGAATACCTCCTCAGGGTTGTATTAATTATTTCCTAGTACCATTAACCCCAAGAACTATCTCACAGCCTCTGTGGGCCAGGAATCTGGGCATGGCTTAGCTGGGTCCATTGCCTTGGGGACTCTGTCATGGCTGCAAACAAGGTGTCAGGTAGGGCTGTGGTCTCATCTGCAGGCTTGACTGGACACAGTCTGCTGCTAAGCCCACTCATGAGGTTGTTGGCAGGATTCAGCTCCTCGTGGGCTGTGAGGTAACGGCCTGAGTTCATCACAAGCTATCGGTAGAAGCCCCGCTCTGTTCCTTGCCACGTGTGTCTCTCCACAGAGCATCTCACAATGGGAGCGAGCAGACCGAAGGGAAAGAGCGTTTGAGCAAGAGATGGAGAGAGAGAATGGGCGAGCAAGCTAGCGAGAGGGGAGTCACAGTCTTTTATAAGTTTGTCACAAAAGTGGCAGCCTTACTCTTGCCATATTCTCTTGTTGCCATATTCTCTTTGTTAGGGGCAAGTTGATAGCTCCAGCCCACACTGGAGGAGAGGGGATTCCATGTAGGCGTGAACCCCAGTGGGTGGGGAACACAAGGGCTGTCCCAAGCGGGGCTGAGATGACCAGACCTTTATCCTCTGGCATGGCTCAATCACCGGATGTGGACCACAAGGACAAGAGTGTGACTCCGGGGGAGGCGGCCCTCTGCAGCAGGCTAACGGCTGAAGGCTGAGGCAGGAAGTCCTTCCCGGAAGGGGGTTGGGGAGGCACACTCACCTATCCTTCATTCCACATTCAGACCGTAGAGTTCGGCTCAGTAGCAAATTCTGTTGGCCCACGTGTGAGAGAAGAAAGGGAAGGACGGACTGTTTCTCATATTTATATTCACGGGGAACAGTGCTACTTACTTGTGTTTCTTCCCTTTATCTTCCTCTTTTTTTGACCCTGGGGTTGGAACTTTCTCTGAATGCTAAACAGAAACTCGACCTGAAAATAAAGTTGCGCTGTAACCATCTGTCACCCCACGCCGCGAGAGCGAGACCTCGGTGGTGGCTCATTCTGTCACCCTGCTGGCAGGGGGGCATTTTGAGATCGCACCTTTGCAGGGCAGGACCTCGCAGGGCCCCATATTCTCCTTTCTCGTTCTTCCCCTTCACCGTCTCCCGTCCTTTTCATTCTTCATCGCACACCCACACCCTTTGGACAGCTTGCATCGTGGAATCTACGAGGCCAGTGGCGCTAGGCACCTCAGAGCTTGTCTGGAAGTGGGCCCGAGATGGGGATCCTGCCGCCAGCGGGGGAGCGCGCCCGGGAGAGTGGGCAGGGCAGGGAGGCGCTATGTGACAATGGGGTCCCCGCTAGCCGAAGTCCGGTCCCCTGGGATGCTCTGAAGCACCGGCACCCACAGAGTTCACACTGCCTGCAGGCAAGGGGTCCTGCCTGCTGTGCCTCTGTGTCAGTCAGCCAGCTGACGTGTGTAGTCGGGCCCCGGGCACTGGGAGCGTCTGCCACAGTTCTTTCCTCTAGTGACTCATTGTCGTCTTCCTGTGATCTTTCCTCCCAGGGCAAGCTTTCCTTTATGGAGTAATGGAAAGAGCAGGGCTGGGAATCACATAGACGTAGCCTGGAATCTAATTCTCGTTCTTTGGAAACTGGCCACCTTGGATAAGTTCTTCAGCTTATTTATTTACTTGTTTATTTTGTTTTAATGTTTATTTATTTTTGAGAGAGAGAGAGAGAGAGAGAGAGAGAGAGAGAGAGCGAGCGAATATGAGCGGGGGAGGGGCAGAGAGAGAGGGAGACACGGAATCCGAAGCAGGCTCCAGGCTCTGAGCTGTCGGCACAGAGCCTGATGAGGGGCTCAAACCCATGAACTGCGGGATCATGACCTGAGCCGGAGTCGGATGCTTAACTGACTGAGCCACCCAGGCGCGCCTAAGTTATTCAGCTTTGTAAGCCTCAGTTTGGCTGCCTGGAAAATGGGTATGATAGCACTCACCCCACAGGGGTGTGGAAAGGACTGAAGGGTGCTATTTGTGCAGGGCTCATTGCAGTGCCCTCCCTTTCTTTCCTCTCACTTGTCCCTTACCCAGAGGAGCCTCTTCTTTTCCTGGCATGGCCCTCAGAGCTCTCAAGGTCGTCATGCTGCTCCCCGCAACCTTCTGCTTTCCTCGTGAATGAACTCTTTTGCCTTTGGCTCCCATGACAGCCGTCCTGTACCTGCAGGGTGCTCCCTGCTGTCCTCTGCGTGACTTCCAACCCATCACCTTCCCTCTTCCACAAGGCAGCCCAGCACTGAACATGGCCTTCTTCCTTGGGGTGGGAGGGGGTCCACCGGGGAGAGGGTAGCAGAACTGTGCCGCCCTCTGTCCCCACACTAGCCTCTCAGAGATGCTAGCCCTGATGACATCTGTTTTTCTGACAAGTCCAGAGGCCGCGGTTATAAGTAGCAGGCGGTCTTAGAGCTCTGCAGGGGATTCTAAGCTGTGGTCCTCTTTCCCAGGTATCTACACAGGTCTTTGGGCTCCTCCTCTGGGGTTCCGGCTGGAGGTCCCCGTCAACCTGACATCGCCCAGTGCAGGGTCGGCCCCCGTCCTTCATGTATCGGTGGGGCCACTGGGTGGAGGAGTTAAAATCCATATCAGGAAGTCTCTGCAGTGATGAGTTAATGAAATGCAAAGCTATGCAGGCCAACTCCAGAGATTCTGATATGCCTCCTAGACTCTCAGAGATGGCCGTGTGGAGTTGTGCAAACTCCCCAGCTCGCTAACCAAGCCGTTGTCCCCACCTTGAAATTCACTGTTCTGCTGCTTCTGCTTCTGGAAATGAGAGCTTTCCTACCTTGGCACTCATCCAGATGGACCAGATGTTAGAAAGCCCTGAAGCATCTGAATCTTTGCGATGGCTCTAAAGCCTCGCCTCTCTCGAAGGACAAGTGGCAGTTCCAATCCACGAATCTTTGTGATTTATGTTTGCTCCTCCCTCTTTCCCTCACCGATTCCCCCCCCCCCCAACCTTAGCCAGATGCCTGGAGCCTGGGTGGGCTGCCTGAATATGCAGGCCTTTCTCTCTCCCCCTCCCAACCCCTTCCAGGCCCATCCCAGGAGGGGAATCTCTCACTTTTCAAAGAGTAAATCTGTAAAAGAGGCAACGTTTCCAGAGCAGTAAATCTTTGCTCTGTGTGTGTGGGCATGCATGTGTGCATATGTGTTTCTGAAATATGTGCTGTGTGTGTATCTGTATGTCTGCAGAGAGGAGGACAGAGCTAATAGCATTAAAGGGCCTTTTAATTTCTGAAGAGCCAAGACCACAGAGGGAAGCATGTGCTCAGGAAAGCGAGAGTGTCATCAACCTGCTTCGAGAGGTTGGAGTCATCCGAGGGAAGGGGAGTGTCGGACAGGATGTGCTCCCAGTTTGATCCGCTCCCCGATATATCTGTGCGCAATTCCGCAGTAGCCTTGGAAAGTCAGAATGAGCTGTTACTCACCCTTACTGGGCGCAGGCTCTCTGCTGCTTTGGGGAGGTCAGAGGGAATTCTGGGAATTCTGGCCATCCCTGAATGCCGAGTCCCTTACGCCTTGGTCAGTCAGCCACTGGGCTTTGTTTTCTCAGACACTACACTGTATTTCCTCTTTTCCTGTCCGGAGGAAGTGATCAGAAGAGAACCCTGGAGAAGGCTCTTGAATCAAGTTTAACTCTCCGTAGAGTCTCCTGAAAAGTTGTGAATGAAAACAAAACTTTTCCAGCCAACGACCAATGAACTCACTAGCCAGCCCCAAAGAAACCCCAGATGTGTGGAGATGGTAAAACCACTGGGCTGAAATCCAGTTTTACTGGCTTTTGTTCCTGTGGGTGTGAATGAGATCAGGTGTGGCAGAGGTCAGTGGGGAAGAAAGTCAATTATGAGGGAGGAGTCTATGGAAACCAGGGGCTCTCACTGGACCATAGGCTGGCTGATGATTGAGCATGGACCACCCCTGATACCTCATGATTTGGGGAGGAGGACCAGTATGGATAACTCAAGTCCACTGAGGAGTTTTCAAGCTTATTTCAGCCTTTCTTCCCTTGCAAATGAATTTGATGGAAAAAAGGCACCACAAGGAACTCTATAGTAATCATGGATCTGGCTGTTGAGTCAGGTCTGGGGGAGACATTGAGGCCCTACTGATGTACACAGTGTGAAAAGAGTCTGTCCTTCTAGCAATGAGTGGACTATTCCTGCAGGCACGAGTGGCAGGTGGAGGTAGAATAGACAGAAAGAACGAAGGTCTAGTAGGAGGGAAGAGGAAGGAAGCATTTGGGGTTTATTACTAAAGAGAAAACATAGACTCAGAATGAGAGCACAGTAAGGAAGCAGAGCACACTGCCTGGGCAGAAAAAAGGGCCAATCCCAGGGTGTCCAGAAATGAGGGTTCGGTCCAACCTAGCTGGACTGGCCCCTGCCCGCAAGAAAGGTTTCAGCCTGCAGGCAAAGGTGAGCAGACTGAGGCTCAGCAGCAAAACTCTCACGTCCTCAGGGAGAGAAGAGGCTGGTGCAGAGACCCCACTCAACTTGGGCTGTGAGGACAGTTGGGTGGGGTGGGCAGTGACTCCCCCAAACTGCAGCCCAAGAACTCACGGATTGGACACTCCTGAAAGAATCTGTCCAATGCTGTGTTGGGTAAGTCAGTGGTGGCATATGTATTGTGACTTTGCCCCAATTGAATAGAATTTTGGCCTTAGATTCTGAACATGTCCTGCTGAGATCCCCCCCGCCGGGGTAGGTTCTGAGAGGCGTAATCCCACAAACATTACCTATGAAGGGGCACTGGCATCGCCTTCTTCCTTCCCACTTCTGTCCACTTTTGATCCTTGGGTGATCCAAGATGGCGTCCACAGCTGGGGCCAGAAGAAACGTGTTTGAAAGAGTCCTTCGGTGAGGGAGGTTGTTTTCTCCTAGATTTTTACTCAGCCTTTGTAGAGGTGGCACGATACAGCTAGATTTGTTAGAGTCTTTTCCATTTTTTTGTTTTTTAGAAAAAGTGCTAATGAACAGAGAAACATGGTCAACACCCAACAAGCTCACTTGTTATGATACCTAGTATGTACCAGGCATCGCATTAGGCTACTGATCCCTAGTTGAACTAAACTGCATTAACTACCTCATAAATGGGGGAGCTGCTCCTGAACCCCATGCAAGCAGTGGCCCCATGAGAATATAGGCCCAGTGTTGCCAAATCTACTTTTTTGAGAGAAACTGGAATAGCATCCACAAGTTGGAAATCACTTCAGGGTTCATTCACTTATTCAGCAAATATTTACCACACACCTGCAATACTAGTCATGGGGGTGCAGAGGTAAACAGGACCCATAGGTGCCTTGCTTTGTGGAGCTTTTTCTAGACGGGGAAGTTCATATGTTGATGTATACGTAGGTAAAGAAACAGGCAAACACCTACTTCTGGGTAGGGTTATGTGCTGTGAAGGAACTTGAACAGGGTTTGGGGGTAGAATGGTGTGGAGAGGCAGCCTCTCTGGAAGGTGAATGACAGTGAGAAGGAGGCTGTCAGGCACAGAGCTGGAGGAAAGAGCATTTCAGGTAAGAGGGAAAAGTAAGTGAAGCCCCAAGGCTTAGTGTCTTCAGGGTATGAAAGATGGCAGATTGGGTGGTGTGCAGAAACCAGGGTCAGAAATGGAAGAAGGCTTCTGAGGTAGAAAAGTTCCCTCTTGCCAAACATTCCTTTCACTCTTTTGGGCGTGCTCTGGTCTCCTTCAAGGGCCTCCTGGAGGCCCAAGGTGCAGAGATGGGGAGGACTAAAATAAGCCAGCTCAGGGTTTTGACCCACCTTCCCTCAAGCGTATGGAGGCTTTCCTCCCGTAGCCCAGGTCTCTACCCTGGGCTTGGTAGGCTTAGGGAGATGGGAGACAGAAAGAGTATACTCAACTCTTCCAAATTGGTTTTAGGGGGATTTGTGTGTTAGGTTCTGATGTGTGGCCCGGTGGCCATGGAGGCGTCAATGGCGGCCATGTTGTTTTAGAAGGAGATACCACAGGCCCCTGTTACAGCTCTGTTATGTGGGCACAAATTTCTGGGTTCTATTTTAGGGAGATGATTTTTCCTGCGATGCTCATTATTTATGGATTCCAGTCCACCATCCTGTTTGGAAACATATGAAGCTGATTGGCGTGCAGGGAAAGCAGCTTAGAAGAGGTCGGTCAGCAAAGCAGAAGTGTGTAAAAATCACCTCACACAGCACAAGCTCCCATTCAGGGCCACAAATCAAGCCCAGGCATTCCTTGCCTGCGGACAGGGGCGGGTTCTCTGGGCCTGTCATCCTCAATCAGGCTGTCTCTATCAGAGAGCTAGGTCAAAGTCAATTTTTATAAAACTATTATAGAAACCATATGTGTGTGCAAAAACATATTGCCTTTTTTCTTCCCCCATGGATGGTAAAATTTCTTGTTCTTTTCCTTGGAGCCTTTCTCAATTGGAAACACAGTGATGCTCAGTGGAAGAGGATTACTTTTCATGCAACACAAGTCCAGCGAAAGGGGGAATTCATTGCAGGAATGAATTGTGGACTTTTCCAACAAGAGTTCTTTTTAGACTGATGGCATGTAGGGACCTATTGGGCACTGTAATGAGCCAGGTCAGCCAGAGCATAAAACAGGTCTTAGAAGTTTCACGGCCTAAGAAAGAAGAAAGTCTCAACATTTTACCAGGTTCTGTTTCCTTCCCATTAGTATAATTGTAAATCTGAGCTCTCAAGGCCCTGGGTTCAAAGCCAGCCATGTTAACTTTTATTGATTGCCCTGGAAACGATAGAGAGGTACCCTCTTCCCCTGACCTATTTCCTGGGATGTTGGGAGACAGTATCTATGCCTGTACTCTTACCCTCAATGCTGTGTGTCTTAAAAGCATTATCACATGACAGATCTTGCCTGGTTCAGCATCTAGGAGTAAAGGGAGGTAGTGACTTCTTATGTCTCTTCTCTTGCTGTTTCAAAACCAAGCAGCATGGGTTTTACTTTACAGTAAAGCCTTTTCTTAACCACCCAAAAAGCCAGATTTAAAGTTCTATAAGCTAGAATGGCATTTTAGAACCTTATTTTTTGAAAATGTTTATTTATTTTTGAGAGAGCGCAAGTGGGGGAGGGACAGGGAGAGAGGGGGACAGAGGATCTGAAGCAGGCTCCACACTGACAGCACAGAGCCCGATCTGGGGCTTGAAATCATGAACCGCGAGGACCTGAAGTCAGAGGCTCAACCAACTGAGCCACCCAAGTGCCCCTAGAACCTTATTTTTTTTTTTAACACAATCAGCCATCAGTACCAGTGGTTCTCAAAGAGTGGTCCCCTGAACATCTGCGTCAGTGGCACCTGAGAACTTGTTAGCGATTCCAATCTTCAGGCCCCAACCCAAACCTCCTGGATCAGCACCCATGGGGGTGGGTGCTAATCTGTTTTTAGCAAGTCCTCTGGGTGATTCTGACTTACAACGTTTCAAGGCCATAGCGATATACCAATAACATTCAATGTCAAGTCATGCACTTTACTTTTTATATGAATTCAATAACTCTGTATAAGTAAAAGAAATCACATGTTTTCTTATGTCAGTGTACTGCTTCCTCTGCCCCCCACACTGATCCCCAGCTTTGATGAGGGGCCAGACTTCTCTCTGGACAAGGCTAGGGAGACCTGGCCAGGGAAGGAGACCGGGAAGCAGTGTACTGAGTAGCAAAGAGTAGCACCGCAGGAATGCCCCCTGCTACGTCTTCTGGTTGTGAGGTAGGTCATCGCTTTTGGTTGAGGGAGGGGGAGATTTGCTTGACTTTCTCTTCATCATTTTACCCCACAACCAACTTTAAGTCTCCTGTTAAAATACAGCAAGAGAGCCAGTCAACATTGTCAATGCTAAGAGGAAAGTGAGGCCAAGGATGGGTATGGTTAAGATAGGAAGTTTCTTGTTGGTAATTTCTTTCTGCTTTTTAAAATATATGTATGCATTTTTTAATATTTATTTTATTTTTGAGAGAGAGAGAGAGAGAGAGAGAGAGAGAGAGAGAGACAGAGCACAAGCAGAGGAGGGTAGAGAGAGAGGGAGAATCCAAAGAAGGCTCCAGGCTCTGAGCTGTCAGCACAGTCTGATGCAGGGCTCAAACTCACGAACTGTGAGATCATGACCTGAGTCAAAGTTGGACACTCAACCGACTGAGCCACCCAGGTGCCCCATGAGCCTTTCTCTTTCTTTCTTTCTTTCTCTCTCTCTTTCTTTCTTTCTTTCTTTCTTTCTTTCTTTCTCTCTCTCTTTCTTTCTTTCTTTCTTTCTTTCTTTCTTTCTACATAGTACTGCATGTGTAGAAAATTAATATTGAGCATTTTAATACAAAGCCACATATTTTTGGTAGACTGTGTGTTTGAAATTCATCATCAGTTACCTCTACTGCTGGAAACAGCTATTCATATTTCCTTTAGGAAACCACGTCTCCTCCTTTCCCAACTATGTGGTTTCCTTTGAATAGGTCCACCCTGGCTCCAAGCCTATACTCTGATTGGCTTAATCCAGCAGGCCATTTGCCATCTCCTGGCCACAGTGATTGGTTCAGTCATGGGGATGTCCAGTCATGGCCAATGGGAATCAAGATAACATGTGCTGGAACTTCTGGGCAAGTGGCCTTGTCTGTCATCCCCTGAATTCAGTGGTAGCCACAAAAGATGTATGCTCCATACCCTTTGGTTGAGCTGTACAGTGAGGGAAGCCCAGTGAGGATAGCCTGAAAAAGCACAGAGCCTGATATTTGGATTAAACAATTACAAAAGCCAGTCATACCCTTGGATTTTGAGACACATGAGCCAACACATCCCTTTTTCCTGTTTGAGCCAGAATGATTTTTTTTTGTCACTTGAAACTGAAGGAATCTTAAAAGTCATAGGACTTATCACCAAAGTGATCATGAATAAGATTTGCCTCCAGTTAGATGATTCATCTGGAATTTGCAGTGTCATTCTCTGTATTAGCAGTATTTCCGTTTTCTGCCTTTTTAAAAGTTTATTTATTTATTTTTAGAGACAGCAAGAATGAACGAAGAGGGGAGGGGCAAGAGAGTAGGAGAGAGAGAGAGAGAGAGAGAGAGAGAGAGAGAGAGAGAGAGAGAGAGAATCCCAAGCAGGATCTGCACTGATGTGGGACTCAAACCCACCAACTGCAAGATCGTGACCTGAGCTGAAACCAAGAGTTTCATGCTCTACTGACTGAGCCATCCATGTGCCCTCATTTTCTGCATTCTTGATGCTCTTGCATCTGGGGAGCCTCGGGGAGGACCTCACTGCCTGAGGGAAACTGCTTTTCCAGGGCTAGCCAATTCTTAGGGGCACCAAAGGCCCCACCCAGGAACATGCCTCTCATGTGAAAACTAACCAATCCAACACCCATACTCCAAGCTACCTCTTCTATCTAGCCTTTACCTTATAGGAGGCATTACTCCTCTGTCCTAATCATCCCAGGGCCAAGTACCAGACAACTAGAGAAAGCCCCTGTCTCCAGAGCTTGCTGAAATTATTCAAACTAGCCAATCCTAAACCCACTTACCTTGTCCTGCTCTGCTTTTTGTGTGGAAGCCACAATGAAGGTTCTTACTCACATTCTCATCTTGATCTTTCTTCCTCCTGACTGACCCTGGTGCTTCTATGAATGGCCCTGCAGGGTGTGGTATACTCCCTCCTCTTGGGAACTGTGAGTGACAAACTATTTTTTCATTGGTTCTCATCTGATCTGTGGTCCTCACCATATCTGAACACTGATAAAATCTGTATTTTAAAACATGCCGTGAATTTAAGATATCACAGTAGGAGGCATGCTAGGAATGCCAGAAAAGGCCATGTTCATGGATATTCCGGGAGGAGGGAGCAAAGAATGCCTATCGAAAATTTCCTTTTGCATTTGTTCCAAATGCACCCCAAAGTGATTTATCCTGCAAAGATTGCCCAGTGGTAGGTAATATGGTTGGGATCCCATGCTCTTTGGAAGATATGTTGTAATTTATCTTCTGTTTTGTAGTGGAGGTGGTGAGGAGGTGGGGGAGGTTCTAATAAGAACCAATAAGAAGCTCTAATAAGAACTAATAAGTTCCAATAATAAGTGCAAATGGATGGCTAAGTTTTATGGTTGTGTCTTTCATCTTAGCAGCCTTCCGAAGGTTTCAAGCATGATCGAAAGGCATGATATCGACTTGTATCACAATTTTTAAAATATGACTTTTCATCTAAGACTTTCTTGTAATCAAGGAATGGTTTAGGAACCAGAGCAGCCCCATCATTCATCTGCTCCATAGCCCCCAAATAGAACACCCCAATACGTCCAAATCCCCTACTTTTTTTCTGCCAGTGATTGGTCCCATGAATCATTTTAGTGCTGGCGAGATGTACAGGTCAAGCGGTATAAAAAATTAGGAGCTCAGGTTTACCGTGTGGGGTTCTCAACAGCTGGTCACCTACTCAGGGGAGCTGAGAGCTGAAATTCATTCATTCTCACATTCTCCTGTTGGAGATTGAATGTTTAATTTTTTAAAGCCGGGAAACTATTGTTTTGGGGATTGCAAGCAGTTTCTGAATGATCTCTGTGCAGCACCTTCTGTGACAGTCTGTGTGCTTTTGGTTTCAAGAAAAAGAAACCAAGACTGAATATCTTAGGCTGAAAGTGAATTTTGGGGGAGGATAATGGAAGGATATCAGCACACAAAATGGACAGGGAAAGCTGAAGAATTCAGACTGGAAAATGGGCAGACACCAAGAGTGGCTTGGCAGCAGTCAGTCAGTCCAGGATGTGGGACCATCGCTTCAGGACATCACTGCCATTGCTAGACTCAGCTGCTGCTGGACAGAGCTATAACTGTTGGACAGAGCCACTTTTGTTGGACCTCTTCTAACCCTGGTTCATTGCCTTGTGTATTTGGCTACAGTGGACATAGGACTTGTGATATTGTGATTTATAATAAGAAATATATATCTGTTTTTGTCCTATTCTTGGCACAGAGCTCTTAAAACCCTTGGAGTTTCCTAAGCAATAACAGTGTCTTTTGTTATGTAAATGAGCTACCCTCAGGACGGTAACCTAGGGATGGGGGCTGGTTGCCAGGGGACCCAAACCTGTGACTAAAGATTCAGAAATTTAGCCCTACCCCCTAAAGAGAAGAAAGGAACTGGAGATCGAATCAAACATCAGTGGCCAACGGTTTAGTCAATTATGCCTATGTAATGAAGCCTCCAGAAGGAGAAGGTTTGGAGAACTTCCACGTTGGTGAACACGTGGAGCACCTAGGAGAATGATGCGTGCAGAAAGCATGGAAGATCTGTGTATTTTCTTCATACCTTGTGCTACACATCTCTTCTACCTGGCTGTTCCTGAGTTGTAACCTTTTATAACAAACTGGTAATCTAGTTGTTTTCCTGAGTTCTGTGAGCTGCTCTGGCAAGTTAATCAAACCCAAGGAAGGTGTGGGAACCTCCAATCTATAGCTGGTGGGTCAGAAACCAGGAGACAGTTTTTACTTTCAATCCAGTCTTATCAGACTAAGTCCTTAATTTTGGGGATCTGATGCTATCTCCAGGCATAGAGTGTCAGAATTGAGTTAATTGTTTAGTGGTGTTAGGAAACATACACATGTTAGAGGGCTATATATTGATCACTGGTTCAGAGTACATACAGCATCCTACAGGGCTGCACCCATATCACAGAGTTTTGTTTCCAAGCCAGCATGGTAATTGAGGATTTAGTGGGCTATTGCACCATTACATAGCTGTCTTTGGGCGATGGGGTGTGTTATAGTACCACTGAATTCCGCAGACATCAGCCAGATTGGCTTACTTCTTTTCCTATAAAGTGAAACCATTGGTCAGAAAATATGTTCTATGGGATATAATTGTGTATAAGCATATAGTAAGTCCACTGATGGATCTCCTTGCAGAATCATGTTGGATGATGCAGAGAAAGCAAATTCACATTCACAAGTCAGTGTCTATTTTGGTGAGAACAAATTGAGCCCCTCCACGATGGGAGGGTGTCCAATTTGAGCATATCTACACTCTTGCCCTTCTGGAGTACAGTGCCCCATCAGGATTTGGAGTAGAGTATTGATGATGGGCTGAAGGGTACGTTAAAAATTTTTTTTAATCTAATGGAAGCATTGTTTCCATCAGCAGGTTATGATGCTGCTGATTGACATACGATACCCTGTAGGCGATGTGGGAGAGAGAGGCCATGACTGCAGGAGTTGAGTCCTTCATGGAGGTGAGTAGCGACGAGTGTTGGCTCACAAGTGAAGGGCTGCTGAGACAGGACCGGGAATGGTCCGCTCATTTCAACAGGGGGAAAGGAGAGCAGGTGTGTACAGAGGTTTCTCTTTTGCTTCTATTTTTTTGGTGAAATGAAGTGTGAAGTTATCAGCAAAAAATGAGGATAGGGAGAGGAGCTATCAGAG
This sequence comes from Prionailurus viverrinus, assembly GCF_022837055.1. Lineage (NCBI taxonomy): Eukaryota > Metazoa > Chordata > Mammalia > Carnivora > Felidae > Prionailurus > Prionailurus viverrinus. The sequence continues at coordinate 56,786,922 of NC_062577.1, read as the reverse complement.
GGGATAATAGATTTATTGAGGAGGGAGAAAAAGGTGTGAAATGGTATCTTAAAAAGTGGGGAAACAAATTTACTATGGAAAAATTATGATTGCTGGGCAGTTTTCATGATCATGAGTTTATGAGTTTTTTCTGAAGCTATGTCTAGCTGTGTAGTACAGGCATGGAGTTGGAAGTGTCCTGACTAACCCACAGAATTGATGGGGAGGCTGGAAAACCAGGTGTGGAAAATGGACAGTAATCAATGGAGGCTCAGCAGGATGAACATTTGGGCCATGGTATGGGCATCGTCATTGATGTACAATGCTGTTGCCACTACCTATGGCTGCCAGTGGACATTGTCACCATGACTCTAGCCATTGGACAAGGGTTCCAGGGCTATCCAACTCGCCATCCGCCACAGAGCTAATCTCTCTGAACTTTGGATTTTGTACCACTTTCTTAAATTTAAAGTATTAGTTGGGGCTAGACCAGGACTGCCACTGGCCTAAATGGAACCTTTATGTAAATTCCTCTGTCAGAATATTGTTATAATAAATATGCAAATCAAGGATGACTCCAATATGCAGGGCACACCTGGAGCAGAGTGGTGTAAAAACAAACATGGCGGCAGCCCTGGTCTTGTGTGTGTCCTTGGTTTGGTTGCCAATGTGTGGAGAGGGTGAGAATCAGCCACATTTCGCTTCTGAGGACCTGCACAAGGGGGATCCCCTAAATTGGGAAGGAGTTTTGGATCCTGTTCGGTAATCAAATAAAATGTTCAACATACTTTTATGGTTTAGGAACTTCTTTGGGGTAAGTCCTTTTAATCAGGCAAATATAAGGCACAAATCTACCAATGTGTTGGGGGAGATCTGAACTAATAAAGTAATTCAAATATAAATGGCTACAAGTTAAGTCTTCTGTCTAGTACGCATGTTGAGTGTATATATTCTTCCCACTTAAATGTGGATATGTGCTGTGTTGGAAAGTTTTCATTTTTTCTTGGGAGATATGGATGTCTTTTTCACCCAGATTTGTTCACTGAGGGCAGAACTGTGCCATGAGGACTGTTAACCTGGACCAGAGGAATGACTTTGCAAATTGTGGGGACTGGGCTTATCACGGTGTTACCTGGCTGTGGTAGTGATGTCCCTCATTGGTCTTATTTGAGATCGAATAAACCCACATTTTAGAAATTACTGGCATAAATATAGTGATTGCTTTGGGGGGCAATAGAGGCCAAATTGCACCTTGTTCCTGAAGGGGACAATGTTTCCACTGTCAGTTGTCATGGGGTGGGAAATGATACAGGGAGAAAGGACTTTCCTGTCATTCCCTGGTATGGAACCGAATGGGGCCAAGTCCTCAGGCAGAAAAAGGCCCGGAGATTCTTATGGGAAGGTTGAGGTGCCACCTTCCCCTTATCCCAGTACATAGAAGCCCGTGGGGAAATAGGCAGGGATATGGAGTCAAGTATGGGCCAGGGACCCTGAGAGTATCCACATTGGAGCAGCAGATGAAAGCAACTTGTGTAGTTACTTGGTCTCTCAGAGTCTTGTTAATGGATCTGTTATGTGCTGTCCACCTGCTCTTAGCAGTGTGTTGGGCAGCTGGGGTGGGCGTTCACACTTGAATTGAAATTATATGGAGCGAGTGACAATAAGCCAATTAAAAGATGGCAAGAGGCAACCTGGATAATGATGGATGGAAGAATTTCATGTCCACCAGGATGGATCTGTGGGACACGTTAAAATTCTTTGGGAATGTTCATGAGAGTAAATATGAAAAAAATAAGGGATTCCCCAAAATCCATGGGGACGTGGGCTTAGATTATTTGTATTAAAGCTTTAAAGAAAAATGCCATCTTGAAGGCTAAAGAGTTTATGGACCCAGAGGAGGCACGTTTAATAAACATACACTTTTATTGACCTCCTAGCATGTGACAGGCACTTTTTTTTGAGGATATGAGATAGACATTTAAAGAAGATATATTATTTTCCTCCCTCAACACCTGGCATGGGATCTCAGATTATAATTTCGTGTAAGGGAGGTAAGGTCTCCAAAGTTATATCATAACCAACATCCAAGAGTCAGATTTCCTCATCTTCTCCAACCCTGTCTCCTCCAGTAGATTTTCTACAGCATTCAGTTGGACTGATACTGGCCATGGTGCAATGCAGCCACATTAACATTCTCATCATACCCAGAGTTTCCCCTTCCCTGGCTCTGATATATGGCTATCTGCAGCTTCAGTGTTGCAATCACAGATGCTGGGAGGGAACAGGCTGGGCGGTAAGGGAACCGTCTGGCCCCAGAAGAAGATGTAGAGAAGACTTGGAAAGTTCCTGTGCCTTCTTGGGGTCTCAGGCACAGAGGCCAGAGTTCAGTATCAGTGTAGTAAATCCTGAGACCTGTGGAGGGTCTTGCAAAGGGAGCTTCCCTCATCTATGAAAGATAGTGGCTGTCACTTATTGGGTCCTATTGTGCAACATATGCTTTCACACAGTATCTCATGTAAGCCTCAACAACACCTCAACTCCATGAGAAAAGTGACAAAAGTGAAGAGAGAGTTTCATCACATTGTTCAAGGTCACAGGACAAGTAATTAAAACAGCATCAGAATGTAAACTTTTATATTTGAACCAAATTCCTAGGAGCATGCTTCTCAGCCAGAGGTAATTTTGCCCCCAGGGGACATTTGACAACGTCTGGAGACATTTTTGATTGTCATGACTGGAAGGGTGCTAATGTCATCTACTGGGTAGAAGCCAGGGATGCTGCTAGACATCCTGCAATGCCCAGGACACTCTCCTGTTATTGGCTGAACCGTGTCCTTCCAAAGAGAATACTGAAGTCCTAATCCCTGAGTACCGCAGAATGTGACTGTATTTGATAAGAGAGTGGTTGCCCATGTAAGTAGTTAAGATTAAGTAGGTGAACCCCTAATCCAGCGTGACTGGTGTCCTTATAAGAGGATGGCCCTATGAAGACATAGGGACATATGAAGAAACTTGAGAAGATGGAGGCAGAGAGTGGAATGATGCACTTCTGTGCATCAACAAGCCGAGGAACGCCAGGGATCACAGGTCATCACCAGAAGCTAGGAGAGAGTCACGGAACAGATTCTCTTTCACAGCCCTTAGGAAGAACCAACCCTGTAGCACCTTGATTTTGAACTTCTGGCCTCCAGGTCTATGAGAAAAGAAATTTTGGTTGTTTTAAGCCATGCGGTTTGTGGTAGTTTGTTACAGCAGACCTAAACAACCAGTATGCCCCCTCAACCCAAGATGTCAACAGTGCCACTGCTGAGAAACCCTGCCTTAAGAGAACACTCTAGTTCCCTACTCATACTTAGCAAGCATTCTGCCCCCTTCCTTTCCGGGAGTTGCTGAACATTCCAGGAAGGTTGGGAACATTTATGCCTGTATCCAGAACAGGGGGAGGGCTGGCTATTTCAGTGAGTGAAAACCAGTCTTTTAAAGTGTTTAACATGGTTAGTCCATCTGGCAACTTAATTAGCCTTGATCCATCTCAGGAGTGAGGGGTCCTGGCTGGAACTGTGTTGATAGATTTTGATATTATTTTCATAGAGCAAGACCCTGGGTCCCTTCCCAGCCTGGGCTAGAAGTTTTTGGCTTTTGGTACTTGGCTGGGTGGGCTGAAGTTTCCTCTAGGATGTCACATTGCATTTTATTAGTCTCCATTTTCCTCATAAGGCTTAGGGCTGTGTTTCACCCTAAATCAGAGTGGTATTTCTCGAGAACTGGAAAAGAAAACATTCTCCCAGATTGTAACCTAGAAAAGTGGTGCGGTGGGAAGACCAGTCTTTCTCAGAGCAAATGAAACAAGCCTTCAGTGCAGTTTGCTGATTCATTGTCTAGTAAAGTGTTATTGCTACAAACGTATTGTCTCTGAGCCTAGATAGCCCACTCACCTCTTGGCTGTAAAACCCATTTCATCAACGAGCTTGGCATTTGCAGCACTATGCCCTGGTTTCCTTGTATGCTGGGATAGTAAGTTAAATAACAAAGGCAAAGTTTCTTGTTTGGCCCATGTCAAGGGTCAAGAAATGCAGCGTCACGATGGGGGGAGGCATCCCCTTAACATGTCCTTGGTGGGGTCTACCTCCCTCTATGATTATGAATATTTTAATGACATTGTACATCCAGGCAAAGACACAAAACACACACAAAAAAAGACCTGACCAAAATGGTAGGTAGCTCGCATGGATTTGAGAGCTAGCAACTCCCAAAACTGGCGCAGGGCTTTTCAAAATGGATCCTCTTCATTCACTGAGCCAAGCTTGAAGTGGGTTAAAGAATGGCTCGAGGATGAGCCATGACTCATAAGAAATTGAGCAATGGTCGATGAGAAGTGGATCTTCTAGGCATGGCACTCCCAGATTCCATAAAAGAAAGTGAGGATGACCTTGACTCTGTTAGCATACTATGTTTGCACTGGGGTGGGGGGGCGGTTTCAACTGGCTTGCCCAGGGCAGGACCACATGTTCTGTTCATTTTGTGCACCCTCCCTCCACCTCCCCAATGTTCTGGTGTCTAGTGGACACTCAGTGATGCTGTTTGTTGCCACTGGAACTGGCAATGGAATTTTTTAGTTCATCCTGGGCCCATCCTCTAGCATCTTTATGCTTCAGTACGTTTGTAGGAAAAAAAATGGGTGAGTGAGAAGGGACCTGTAGATGGGCTTGCAACGTGGACATGCTAAGGGGATGCCTCTCCCACATCGTGACGCTACATTTCTTGACCCACTACATAGGCCAGTTGATTTCTGATCTTTCATTTCGAGAAGCTGGACAATCTAATGCTTCCTGTGAGATATTTATGTGTGGTTACTTAGCTCTTGTAAGGTTTCACGTAGCAGAGAGCTGGAAACTGGGGTTTGCTACTTACCAGCTGGATGTCAGGGGACAAGTCCCTTAACCTCGTTAGACTTTAGTTCGCCATCAGTCAGACAGGAACGGGCTCTGTGTTGCCTATTTCCTAGGGTTTTGTGAGCATCCAATTTGATCAGGTTGTGTGAAGGGGCTTTGAAAATGGCAAGGCATTTTTTAAAGGTCAAGTATAATTATGGATACATTCTGATTTGTTTTTAAATTTTCATGGTTTCCTGTGACCATTTCCCTATGCAAAGCACAACAGAGCACTTTCCTATGCAGTCTTGTTTTTACTTTATTGTTACCCTGCTTGCTCTTCAGTGATCTGGTTCCAGTTTTACAGTCTTGAGATTGGTTCTTTCTGTGAACATGTTTACTTCTCATTGTCATTAATTAGGATAAGGACAGTGATTTATCAGATAAACAGATGCTGGGGCATAGCATTTGAAAATGTCACATGTACTTCTCCATTGTGAAGTAACATTTTTTGTTTATGCCTGGGTTTAATTTATGGTTTAAAAACAGTCTGTTTGCAGCATTTTGTGGCATCTTCATGGTTAAATCTGCAGTCATTGTGGAGCCATCAGTAGCGCTAGTGAACAAGGGGGTTTGCTAACCTGGTGCTGGGGTTTCTGATGCTTAAGAGATTGTTGGGAGGCCTGAAAGGGGGCATTGCTGTAGTCTGCTAATCCAGATCGCTGCTGTCTTGGTATTTGCATATGTAAGAGCGGTGTATGGATTTTATTCTCCCTTTTGAAAATACAGGATGGCAATATGGTGGTTTCTTTCTTTCTTTTCTGATCCTAGCTAAAATCATTCATCTGTTTTCCTTCTGGAACCTCATGGCCAATGGTCTCAGCATAGCCTCTGGGCTGTCCTGCCGCCCATCCACATCACCTCTTCTTTCCACCGTTCTGTTAAAGTATGGGGTGGTGAGCCAGAATGGACAGGGTGCAGCCAGTTGCTGGGACCCTCATTGACTCTAGGGCATGTACCTGGAGCAGAGTGATAAGAAGAAGCAGGAGTGTGGTAGTGTGGCTACTGCATCAAGAACTCAGCAATGAGCACATCCCCTGGCCAGGTCCCCTCAGAGGGCTGCTGGGGGCTCCTTTTCTAATTCTGACTGACATGGTCTGTAGGCCAAGCAGAGGGCCAGTGGAAGGCATTCACTGACATGGGGCTGTGGCATCCACCCTGGGATTCCCGAATTCTTTATCCTGTGACTTCCCTGAAACTTATTACCCAAACTTAAGAGTCTTACTCATTTACCTACCCTTGCCTATCTGCAGGTGGCAGAAGTTTGGGTTGATATGAACAAGTAATTCATTGACTGAAATATGTACTGGAAAATGCATCAGTGCTTCAAGATACTCAGAAATAACAAACACACATTTGCATAATGCTCTTTCAAGGGAAAAGCTTCTCTCACATAAATTATCTGCACAACCCTGTGAAGTAGGGAGGGTGTGAATCGTAATGTCTTTTTACAGTCAAGAAAATAGAGGCTCTAGTAAACAAAAGAGCCCACCTGTACTTTGCAGCTTTCATTTCTGAGATCAGGGCTCTTTTCCTTTATAGGATCTTGGGATGGTTGGACCATGGGAAGGAGAGGAAAGGATAAATCATCCAGAAGCTGGCAGGTTTAATTCCAGTTATGCTTCAGTCAATTTATATAATTGGATACACTAGAGGCCAAGAGTTTTGTTCCATGTTATTTTAGGAATTCCTATTCTTTATCCTTTCTAGAGCAGAGCAGTGGTATTAAACCTTAAAAAAAAATTATTTTCACCTTCCTAAGGCAAAAGACTTCCCCTGTTGGGCAAATGAAGTATGGTATAAAAATTCCAATATACAAAACTGAAATTGAATGGCTGTGATCGAAGTAGGTGTGAAACCTTGCCTGATCCACCCCTCTTATCCCTCAAGGTGCCTTGAGACACCTTTGAAACCTTGAGGAAATGAGGATGGAACTTTTAGGCCAAATGGAACTTTTAGGCCAAGGGTCATCTCTCTCTTTTCTTCCTTCTTCCCTAGTTTGGTCAACTGTCTATGCTTTAGCTATCCTCTTCAAAAAATCACCTAAAGACCTCATGGAATTCTCCCATCTTGGCGCCCAGAACGCGTGAGGAGTCTGATTTTGTTATTCATTCCAACAAAGGCACAAGAAAAAGGTGGTAGCTATCAGTCTTTGTGTCATTCAACTCTTCTTTATTTCTGTTATGTCCAGAACAGAGAGGGCATAGCATGCAATCCAAGGACACCTCCATTCTCAGACAACTGGTCAATGAGCCAAGCCCTAGAACCTATTCTAGGCAGTCAGCATCTTTTCTGGGCATCATATTCTCCTGAGTCAGTTGCACAAAGCACCAAACCATGGCCTAAGGTTCTCCAGCTGCATATGGGCTATGGGTGTGTTAAACATCTGCTTGCCACCATCCACACTGGGATAATCTGTTTAAGTCCTGATGATTAGTGCCCAATTGCTAAACAATCTAGACATAGCCTTTCCCTGCACATTTATAACATTTCCTAAAAGTCTTCAAAGGCCCTGGGATGGCAACAAATCCCTTTGACTGTCCTTTGTTTCCTGTACTTGCGGGTTATTACTCTACCTTGCGCCTGGGTGGTTTTCTGTGGAGTTAGGTAGGAATTTCATGCCTTATTGTCTGTTTAGCTAGGCATATGGGCTTTTTACTTATTGGAAAGGATTTCTCAGCAAAGCGATCACTGGATATATAGACTTGCTTGCAAATTCCTGTTCATATGACTTTTGTGTTTTCTCCTTGTGTTTCAGCATCTCTTCATAGAGGGCAGAAAACTCATCTCTCTCCTTATATAGGGGAAAGTATGGACATGCTCTTAAACAGTCTCTTTACCCCCTTCTTAGCTCTGCATCCCATCTACTCCCTGCCAAGAAAGGCTTGCCAATGCATAGAGTATTGATTGAGTCACTTGAGTTGTCCAGCCCTTTTCAAGCAGACCTCAGACCTCTTATGAAATTCCACCATATTTCTTACTCCTGAAGTACAAGCTTAAACAGGTAGGCGCCAAGCTCTGGACTGAGAGCATGTGGGTGACCCCACTTGGGTCTTCTGTCCTGAGCCATGTGCTCCAATTCAGCTTTATCCCCAAAGTCCTGTGTTATGGAGCTCCTAGGCTCTTTTGCAGTTATGTATAAAACTGCATTTTGTTCTTCATTGAGCTCCATTGTGAGTACCGTCCTTCTATTGAGAATCCCCAAAGGAAAGGGTGAGAAGTGTGATTCAGGCATGGAAAATCCACCTCAAACCTTAACATTGCAAAGAAATTAAATGGCTTCTAAAATTCCACAGCCTTTGGGAACATTCTTTTTGTTGTTGGGTTTTGGAGTTCAGGTCACCTTCAGTTATTCACGCTCAATTATGTTTTAATATTGATGGTCACAGACAGCCTATGTGATAGGTTTCAAATGATCTCAGTGCCCCCAAGACTCTCTCTCTCTGACTCTGGACAGCTGCATGTTCCCTACATGTGGTAACCTCTCAGCCATCAGACCCACCTTCTACTGTTCCTTGTCTCATTAGGCCTAGTGACCACAGGTGTTTTCTGAATGACCACTCTGCCCAAGTTTATAAAGAGAAGAGAGGCATGTAGTCACCTTAGCCCATGTAGAGAGCTAATCAGGATCATTTTGGACAAGTATGCAATCTTCCCTTCTTCATAGTTTTCCTTTGATGGATCTAAGTCATTCGTCCTTGAATAATTTCATTAGCCATCAAAAACTTACCCCGGCAGGACAATAAATTAGTGACACGAAATCTCCTTAAGCTGTGGTAAGAGAGGCAGGCATGGCTGTTGCTGGGTCAAAATTATTTCGTCAAGGAGCGCCTGGGTGGCTCAGTTGGTTGAGCATCCGACTTCGGCTATGTCATGGTCTCGCGGTTGTAACTTCAAGCCCCGCGTCGGGCTCTTTGCTGACAGTTTGGGGCCTGGAGCCTGCTTTGCATTCTGTGTCTCCCTCTTTCTCTGCCTTCCCCTGCTTGTGCTCTGTCACCCTCTCTCTCTCAAAAATAAATACACATTAAAAAATTATTTTTTCAAAATGAATTCATGGAAAAAAATGACAGGGGATACTTCTAACTCCTCAATCTTTAATTTCTGGATTCTCTCACCCTCTCATGGAAGCCTCCATCTGAGGAACTCTCTCAGTTCTCTAAGTAGGGAAGCCCTCCCAACTTCTACTTAGTTGGGAGGTAGATGAGGTGTTTGTGGTCCCCCTTCTGCTGCCCCTTATCCCTTCTGTGTTGTCACCCTCTTCTCCTCTCGTGAGGTTCCCGGTGACACCTTCCTCTCCTTCCTCACCCGTCAGAAAAGGCTCCCATATGAATCATTTACCCAAATGATGAGCTGTCTGTCTTAGGGATACCTGCATTTTGATTTTGGTCCTAACTGTGGACCGACTGACCTTGTGCCCTGTTAAAGGAGTTCTAGTACCTGCAAGTGAAGTGCTTGTTTGGGGAGATGAGGAATACTTTCTTGGAGTCCCTGACATTGCGATGTTCAGAAAGCATCTCCCCCAGTATCTCCTTATTCCACCCCTAAGGGTGATCTTCTCATCACTGTCCTTTTCCCACAGCATTTCCAAACCCACTGAACTACTGGGCTTCTCCATCCCTAAGGCTGTGTGTGCTTCATCAGGATGTTCCTGATGCCAATCCCATAGCAGCCCCAAGTGTTTTTATAGGATGCCTGCATTGCTACAGGAGCTGCCCAAAGGCTCTTGGATGGGCACTAGCTGATCAACACCTGCCTTCCCCTCCTTGGGGTTTTGGCACCATAATGTTGCCTTGTGGGACCCCGCCAGCTGCCTCTGCCTATGGGAAGCAGCTGTGAGATCTCTGACCAAATCAAATTCCTGGAAGACCAGATTTATATGCAGGAGGAAGGCAAGTCAGAGCTGATTAGCTTTGTGTGGGTTGTCCCTCAGGCCACATTTCTCTGGCCTCAAATGGAGGCATGCGTATGCTGGCTGGGATTACCGAATGGGTTCTCTACTTTAGCTGATGGATGAGTGATATATAGGTAGCCAGTGACGCATTTTGGGATTTATCCAAAAGAGGCAGCCCCAGGTAAGTGGAAGGATTGGTCATTACTGTAATTTTAGTGGCGAATGCATCACAGAAGCTCCAAATCCGTCAGCCCTCTAAGCTACTGATTGCAGCTGGCTAATGCATTGCCTCCGAGGAGCATCCATTGATGTGCTGCAGAGGAATTAACTTTGACGTAATGGAATTTTGTTTTCACCACTGCTCATAAAAACAACCGCCTTGAGCAAATGAAAATGTGTGTGGCAATTTGTGCATTTCCAGTAATGACTGTACATGGGTAGAGGGTTCTTACAGAAGGAAATGGCGTCCCTGCAGACCAGGGCTGGCTGATGAATGATTAATGAAGAACAGTGCTACCAAGATTCTGGCTCTAGAAAGATAAGGGAGAATGATGATGTGAGCTGTGGGGGAAGGTAGGGGCCTGGAAAGGTATGCTCCACTCATGGGCAAGATTCCAAGGAATCTGACTGGTGCTAATGACTTAGAATCATTTCAGGGGAGTATGACCGGGGTCAGTTGCCCTGTAGCTGGCAAAGAGGCTTACTCAGAATGTTCCCTTCCCCTGCCTCTTCTTGGAGACTCTGACCTTCCCTCTTGGGACAAGGCATGATGCCTTCCCTCAATCTTGCTCTTTTGCCCTGTGTACACCCCTGTCTATCACCTATTTTTTTCAGAGATAAACTCTCTTGGCTCTATTTCACTGCAAACCCACCTTCCATTTCCCCAATTATTTGTTAACAAAATCCTGAGGGTCACTGCCAGTTTGATCATCACTGCTTACCAGTCTCTGGGTAACAGAATGTTCCCTACAGAGCCCCATGAGGGATCCCAGATTCCAACTCTGCTCACTCCTACCCTCAATGTTGTTCAGGTAAGGCCCTTAGGTGATTTCTGTACTTGGCCTGGCCTGCAACCTGATACCATAATAAAATTCTGTGGTTGCCCTTTGAGTTTCCATCTGCCTTACCCCTGGCATAGTCAAGCATTCAGAGAAGGAATCTGGGTTATTTTTTTTAATACATTTTACAAGGGCAGAATTCTCTGTGCTGGGGTCAGAGGAACGCTGAGCCCCAGAAGTGGGGCCTTTGGTCCCTGTACCCACAGACCGGGTCCAACAGCTGCATGGGACTCTGTGAAGGGCAAGGTCCTCAGGGAGACGGTGTCCTTGGTTACATTCCTTCCTGTGCTGGGGGTGGGGAGAGTCTTAGGCAGGCTCCTTTCCTCTGCTCCCACACTGGCAGCTCAATAGAAGTACCCTTCACTGGGAAAGGAATAGTGTGGTTGTTTAAGGTGCCCTGGGCAGGCTGGACCATGCAATGCATTTGACCTCAATCCATTTGTTTTATGGTTCAAAGTGGTCTTGGTTCTTCTTTTCATGTAAATATCCTTCCTCTATGGGATGACGGTGACTGAGAACAAAAATGGGCTTATCACAAAGCAAAAGAAATCAAGTAAAATATAACCAGAATGTATTTTTTTTCTTCCCTCTCTCACTGAAAGTAGTTTTATATGTAGTGGGAGGAAGAGTATGGCATTTGCCCTGTTCTTGCTGTCTGAAGTCTTATTTGAAAGAAGCATGGAGACTTATTTTTCTCAGACTCACAAACTCCAGCCCATATGCCTGCCCTAATGAGAAGATTAAAGACCTGTTAATGCCATTTGTTTTGTTTCTAAGCAGTAGGTGACAGGAGAGCTAAATATTCTCTCTGAGTTGATTCTGAAGGCACCGGGACCAAATGGCTGCAGTGACCTTGCTTTTTATGTTCAATTAAATGGACCAGAGATAAGATCTATATTGTTTCTGAAGTGTTGAGATCCACAGACAGGATGAGCAATTTCTTTGCCTATGCCACTGGGAAAAACAAATGAAACACACTGGGAATTCAAATGTGTCCCCTTGAGTCTCATTTTTCACTCAAACACTGCAACGCTCTTGTTTGATAGCAGGGCCTGGTTTGGGGAGTTGGAGGCACAGGGCATGGCTGGTGATTCACAGGCTTATATTTGCTTGTGGAGAATACTTTTAACAAGTAGCCTATTGAATATCAATTACCCACAGGACACTGTGTTGGGCGCTGGAGGGGTTATAAGGAGGCATAGACATTTCTGCCTTCAACAATTATAAAATCTTGTTTGGAGGCAAAGCATCTGAAGACATTGAAAGAGCTCAGTAATGAGAGAAAATGCCAAGTGTGGTGGAATTGAATGGCCACTCACCTGTCCTTCTTTAGGATCCTAGGGGCTAGAGAAGTCATTAAAGCAACACTAGGTAAATGGGAACTGAGGTACTGGTTTATTACTCTGGGCAATAACCCCAAGTATTGCTTCTGATGAGTTGTACTGAGGAATAGAATGAGATCTGAGGTCATGGTGGGGACTCACTGCTTCTACACCAGTATGACTGGACCTATACAAGTAATTCTAAATGCTCTCACCATTAAGCTGAATGGCCAAGGACCACAGAGAAGAGTGGATTATTCCCCTGTGTGAATACTGCACGGGGGGCAGGAAATGGAGGAGAAACTGTCACCGTCCACAGGAGAAACAACAGCAATATCAACAATTGGCCCAGTTCCTGATTTTGAGGCATAATCAACATGTTTCCTTAGTAAAACATGGGTCGGCGAACATTAGGCTTCAGTCAGAGTCTAACTCTTCTTCTCATGGAGATAAACCGTGAGAGTGCCTGAAATTACTTCTGATAATCCTTCATATGGAGAGGGAGCTCTTGGGCAGAAATATGAAATATGACAATATGGGGAGAACTATTTCTCTTTCTCCAACAATGTGTTTGATGTGTTATAATAATAGGTTGGTGGTGGGGAGCAGGGGGAGAGAAAACTCTAGGTTGGCACTGTGGTGGGGACAGTCTGGGAGGTCTCTGAGAAAGGGTGGTTTTGAGCTGACTTCAAGGCAGGGGTGGAACAAGAAGGGAGTGGGCCTGCCAGGTGGTGGATAAGGGCAAGCAATGATGTGATGTGTGGATGCTGTGAGAAGAGCACCATGGCTGGAACACAGAGCAAGAAGGTGGTGGAGACCAGTTGATATATTTGGATTGGACACTCTCTCATTATCCTCCATTATGATCTATTTTTCCCAAATGACTTGCCATTTCTATATTCTGTACCTGTTTCTTCTTTTTTTTTCTTTTTTTTTTTTTTAATTTTTTTTCAACGTTTATTTATTTTTGGGACAGAGAGAGACAGAGCATGAACGGGGGAGGGGCAGAGAGAGAGGGAGACACAGAATCGGAAACAGGCTCCAGGCTCTGAGCCATCAGCCCAGAGCCTGACATGGGGCTTGAACTCCCGGACCGCGAGATCGTGACCTGGCTGAAGTCGGACGCTCAACCGACTGCGCCACCCAGGCGCCCCCCTGTTTCTTCTTTTTATCGAAATGAAGACCAGAGTCACAGTTCCCACTTTTGATACTTCTGCTTCCAGAGAGATGAAATGATCACTAAAACAAACGTGGAACTTACCTGCCATGCTCTTTCTATATTGTCAGTGGGACAGATGGTAGCATGTGGCTGAGGCACTGACCTTGCACACCAGCACTGTTTTACCCAATTTCCTTCATGTGAGAAATTCAGAAGATTAGAGAAGCCTTTTGCCAGGCTTGGAATCTACTCCGGTTACTATCTTTGATTACTTGGATTGCTTTATCCCAGAGAAACCAGACTTTACTTAAATGAAAAAAAATTTGAAAGGACTTAAACATCTTAAATCGGCACATTAAAATGTTCATGCACTTATCTGGACAGCAACTGTGTCTCCCTAAAGCCATGCTGTGGCCTGTGGAGTTGACAAGGCGGAAACAGATGGCCTGGGTTTCCCTTGAAATATACTAATGAAGAGAAAAAAGTGACTTGGCCCTTTATCTTTTAGATTATGCCAAATCCACACAAGCAAGGGACTCTAGACATTTGGCATGAGCTCCAAAATGTGCAGAACTTGCCCCTCCTGGCCCGTGATGTCTGGCACTTGTGGAGTGTTTGATGGAGAACAACTCATGTTTGTTGAGGTGGGTTAATAGCCCACCTCCTTGTCCATCATGCCAGTCTCCCACATGCTCTCCTTTATATACGTCACTTCCTCTAACTCCCTCCAAATGGGCTACACCATAGGGTTGGTGAATGTTCTCATTAATCTCTCTCTTGCTTCTTGTTTTCTTCTATTCTTCGTTTTTGGAATTTCTTAAGATATGGAAATACTTTTCAGGCTATTTAACCAAGTGGACTGCTCTTATGTTTTCACTGATTCATAATAAACTCCTGGAGCTAGAAGGGCCTAGAAAGGTCCTTCCTGCCTCCCCCTCTCCTCAGCCAGATCACAAAGATGGGGCCTCTACTACTTTGTCTGTAGACACAACCCAGTGCATAACAATGTCCACTGTTGGGAAATAATGTCCTGACACTGAACTTGGAACTTTCACAAGTTAAGTTTTCCTGAGTCTGTCCTTGGTGAAGCTGGTCTTGGTATTTACCCTTAATATACTTGAAAGACATTTACAAGTCACTCTAAAGCAGTGGTCCTCAACCAAGGGCAACTTATTTTTAAAAAGCACACTGATAGATTTTCCTTAAGAGAGACCATCCCACCCCACCATTGTGCAGGAAAAATCGATCTGCTTTTGTATTTGAGAAAAATAACTGCAAAGAAGGGGAGGGTAAGGTGTGTGTGTATGTGTGTGTGTGTGTGTGTGTGTGTGTGTGTGTGTGTGCACAGGTATGTATGTGTGCGGAGGAGGTACATAGCTGGGCTTAGGTCTGGGTATCCTGTTTATTTTATAGATGTAAATTCATTTCACCTTATGAAAACTTTTCAATTTTCTCCCAAGAGCTTATTCAGTTGACCTAAATAATGCATTTTGGCAAAATAAGAGCCTTAGTTCCTTCTTACTCCAGCAAAGGGGATCTCCATGATGGTTCATGAGAGAGGTGATAACCTTTGCCTGGAAACTCAGCGTCCTATGCCAAATTTATTCTCCTAAAATTTTTTTTTAGTGTTTACTTTTGAGAGAGAGAGAGGGGGGGGGAGGGAGAGGGAGAGAATGTGAGTGGGGGAGGGTCAGAGAGAGAGGGAGACACAGAATGACCGACTAAGCCACCCAGGCACTCCCAAAATTTATTCTCGAAGCTAAATTTGTGCCTCCCATATAGGCAAAGCCAAAGGTGAGTAGAAACTCACCAATGGCCACTAGGGAGGGGCTTTTGCATATTCAGTCTAGATTTGAAGGCACTTTACGGTTTATGCAGCCTGTCACATATAAGGTCATTTGGTCTTCCCAATGATCCTGGGAGGTAGGTCTGATTATTTGAGGAGGAAACCAAGACCTAGAGAGGTCTTTGAACCTGTAAGTAGAAAGTTGGCCATGAAGCTGATTTTTGGGCTCCAGGTCCGGGGCACTTAACCAGCACACTACTTTATCTCCGCATTGCCTCCCTTCCAACTCTGTCTGTGGGTCTGAATCAGCCTGCCAGAGACATCCATGGCCCAGGTGATTTCATGTCTCCCTCTCACTCCGCAACACCGCACTAGTGATGACTCTTGGACTTAAATCCAGTTTCTTTACTTACTGCTTCTGGGATCTTAGGGAAGTTACTTAGCCTCTCTATGGCACAGTTACCCTGTCTGTGCAACAGGCACCATCATCATCATCATCATCATCATCATCATCATCATCATCATCATCTACTTCTCAGGGTTCCTTGTGAGGATTAATTAAAACTGCTCATGTGAAGCCCAAGTGCTTGATACTTGGTAACTGCTCAGTCAATGTCAAATGTAACTACTGCTTTAATTCAGACACTGCCACCTCCCCCTTCCCCCACTGCCCAGTTTACAGTTTGCTGTTCAGAGGCCTTTCTCTGTCTGTAGCCCTGGTCCCTGTCGGGCTTGTATCTCTTCTGGCAAAATCTGTTCAGAACACAGAGCTTTTCATCCAACCATGTCATTTCTTTGCCCACTAGAGAGGCCAAGCTCTTCGTGCATCTTTTAAAAACACAAACCCATGGTGGTGATGGATGTATATAATAAAATAAAAATAAAAACAAGTAATGGAAACAAGTCTTGAAAGATTAAAGTGAAGTATGATTACATATTGATATTTTAAATATGGCCAAAGTGGTCAAAGACATTGAGAAATGCTATCCAGGCTCCTGTGAAAAGTGTCATAACAAAGCAGGAGACTTGGAAATTCAGCTCTACAGTGGACATGTTGAGACATTTTACCTCAGAACATCCCCTCCCCACCCCCCCACAGGCCCTTTGCTCTCACTGACTCAGGCTGGCAATGATGAGGGTCATGGAAGGCAAGAGGGATGTGTTGTTTTCAGAATCATCATGATTTTGCTGCTTCTGATTGTAAAAGCATTGTATAGGCATTTGAAAAAAGTTGGAAAATGCAGAAAAATAAAGGTCAAATAAAACTTGCTAGTATTTCTTCCCTGCAGAGATAGATACAGTTAAAATTAGCGTTTTTGGTTATCTTCTTGACATAATTCTTTATTCTTTCTACAACCTTCCCACTGCCCCTCCATGCCAGCGTCCCGCATGCAGGGCTATCTCTTTTGGGGACAGAATACATGAGGTTCCTTCTCTCCAGGATGCCTTTCTGCCTCCTCACCCCCTTTCTCCAGCTCCATGCATCCTGTCCATCTCAACTGAGGCATCACCTACTCCGGCAAGACCTCCTCAAGCCCCACCCAAGATGGGGGTTTTGCGTACTTCATATGGGAACCACTTCTGTGATACCTGGTGTCTGTCTCTGTCTTTGTATTTACAAAGTGTTTTTATTGATCTGTGTAGATGTCTGCTTGCCATATTAGACTGGATGTCCTTGAGTCTTACTCACTTTTATTTTCCTGGCATTTAGAATAGTGCCTAGCACAGAGTGGGTGCTCCATAGGTATTTGCTGAATAAATGAGTGAGTGATCCTAAGAAAGAAATTAGACTTGTTCTGCAAGGATCCAATGGTTAAAACTAGGTCTAGGTTGGATACTGTGGGGTGACAGACTTTGTTTCAGTGGAAGACAACATTAAAGTGGATGGACTACTTTGGGAGGTAGTGAGCTCCTGGCTGCTGAAGGTATTTCAGTATAGACTTGGCAACTACATCAGAGAAACTGTAGAGTCTGGTCAACTTCTAGATTAGTTAATGTTGATCTAGAGGAGTTTTTAGGCTCATTTAATGTTAGGATTCCCTAGTTTTCTATTGCAGAAGTCATAAAATGATGTCATTTGTGGTTAGAAATTCCAGGTCTTGGTAGCCCTGACTAAGATGTTCATAGATGAGATGAGAGTTCTTACTTCAGTTTTTATGTGGTTTAAGTAATTGTAAATACTCTCTTACATCAAATGTTTTTCTCGATTCTCTAGTCACACAGCTTTGTATCCAAACAAGTCACAGACTTCCCAGAACTACAGATTTATTCCACCAGTAATTGACTCTGAAACCAAATGCCAGTGAATCCAGCCTCCCAGTCCTTTGAGGAACAACATGGTGACCTTCTCCTGAACTCTCTCTGTTCTCTTAGCTTCTGTCTGCTTTGCTCTCTTCAAATATCTACCCTCAGGAAGATCTTCAAAATACTTTATCTGTTAGGAATGCTGTTTCCTAGCCCTCAAGGAAGGTCTGATTGATCACTTTATTGAGCTTGTTACCTCTAAGCCTGAGATAAATGAGAAAGTACAGCAAAGCACCTACCTATTCCAGCTCCCAGCACTTGGCAGGTGCTACCTCCCAATGAAGTCACTTCTCCTCTAATGGTGCCCATTTAAGGCTTCTCCTAGTGGCTCCATTTTCCTGACTTGGATCCTCTTCCAGCCCCATGTGAGCTATCAGCAGTTGCAAAGCCCACTTTCTCATCTCTGATCAGCCCTCCTTGTGTAGGTCCTGCTCTCCTCTTTCTATGCATCTGTCACCATCTCCTGAGTAGATTTGTCTCATTGAATTATTTCCCCATAAGAACAGTTATGGAATAGGACCCTGTGCCCGATACTTCTTTGACATCTCTGAATACAGCTATTGGCCATTCTTCTTTTGCAGATTCCACTGCTAATCACCACAGGGAGGCAGCCAAGCAGTAAGGGAAATGATAGATTTGGTGAAGTTACTCGTATTCAATAAGGTCAAACAGGACTGATAGCTCCCCTGGACGGTTATGGGGTGTGAATGAGGCTACTGCTCTTTCTCAGAGGCTCTTTTTGACTCCTATCTTATGAGACCTGTAGGAAATCTCTCTTCCTTCATTGATTTCTCCTTTAGTCTTTGACCACGGGCCTCTTCCAGCCTGTATTATATGGCACCATATTACAGTAATTTGAGCAATTTGCCTTCTTCACCACCGCTAGGCTGTAAATTTCTTTTTTTTTCTTAAATATGAAATTTATTGTCAAATTGGTTTCCATACAACACCCAGTGCTCATTCCAACAGGTTAGGCGGTAAATTTCTTTTGAGAACCTCTAGTGCATGGGAAATGCTCAAAAAATTGATAGTTTTTTTCTGTCTTACTCATTTTGTTTTCCTGACATCTGAAATAATTCCTAGCACATAGTAAGTGCTCAATGGATACTTGTTAATTAAATAAATGAGTGAGTGACCAGTAGAAAAATCAGGGCTTCCAGGCTTTTAGATTTTAGTGTGAAGGATTATCAAAATGCACAACATTTGTAAACATGGGTAGATTCACTTGACAGGAGAGAAGAGAGTAGTAGCAAAGAAAAGAGCATTTTGAGATGTGGGGGAGGGGTGGGATGGGCAGAACAATGAAGTGGAGGGTAGCACAGTCTGGCCTTTCTAGCCTCAATGGATCCAGAATCTGAGAGAGCAAACCTCCTCCCTTTCTCTTGATCGTTTGTCCTGAAAGATCTCAGATCTTTCAGCCTGAACCTTCATCTGGGGCCCATATATCCACCTACTTTTGGAGCTTAGCACTTTCCTGGGTCATCCTCTCCATGGTTGTAATCTAAAAACACACAGTTTTCTGTTTTTACAATGTAATTTCAAGCTTGCTCTGTAAAATTATTTTCTTTCACATTTTCTTTTAAAAATTTCGTGATTTTTGTCATACTTTATGTTTCAAATAGGTAATATATACAATGGCATATGGTGATATTCCAAAATAAGTCTTTTTTTTTCTCTTGCTTTCTTCCAGTCCCTGAGTTGCCCTTCCCAGAGGCAATCAGCATAATCAGATTCTTACATCTCCTTCTAGAGGCTGTCTTTGGATATAGAAGCATATATGCCTATCTTGCCTTATAGAAATGGTAGCATGTGATACTTCTTATTTTTACATCTTGCTTAAAAAAAAGTTACAATACCTCTTAGAGAGAGTTCATATTGGTTCATATAATGCAGTCATGTGTTTTTTAGAGGATCTACAATATTTCATAGTATAGAAGTTCCTGAACTGGTTTAACCAACCCTTTTATTGAGTTCTTGAAATTTAGTCCTTATCCAGTCTTTGGCTATGACAGACAATGCCACAATCCATATCTGTGTGCATATATCTCACACAGATGAATATATTTGTAGGTAGGATAAATTCCTACTAGTAGGACTAACGTATAAAAGGGTATGTACAGTTTATTTTTTGCTGATAGTATTAGTACTTTATTAGCATCAGTACTAATAGCAATGATTCACTCAGTGATTTACTATGTCAGTTACTATTTAAGCATTATGCATGTAGTGTATCTCATTCCTTGAGGGAGGTACCATGATCACCTCCACTTTCCAAAGGAGCAAGCAGGCATTGAGGGACCAAGTGACTTGCTTATGTTCCTACAGTAAATGACAGAATTTAAGTTCAACCCAGGCAATTGGACTCTGGAAGTGCCCCCTTGTACTCCCAAGTAAGCTGGACCATCAGTGATTGAGAGGAAAGCATTCTTCCTACAGACACAGAAACAAACAACCACACTTGCACACTTCTCATGGCTTCAATTTAAAACTTGTCCATAAACCTTCTTGAAGACCCTTGTGGGAAAGAGTAACTTTTGATAAGTTCTCTTCCTAGAAACAGCAGACCTCCCAAGGACACAGCTTTTTTAGACAGAAAATGTACCTCTTTCGGGTCAGTCAAAACATGCTGACTGGTATAGTCTACTTGAAAAATAACAAAAGGACCTCAGAATGAGTAATCTAACGATGTTTCTCATTAATTCATGGCCAGTGAAAGCTACTGTCTCCTAAAAGACAAATAGCGCATTTGCCCTTTACTGGTGGGTTTTAAGTCTGTTGGTTTAATCCCACTAGACCAAAGCTATTTTGAACCTGCAAATGAATCATATGATCAGATTGGATCCTTTCCCCCTGTCACCCGTGCTGAAGACATATTTTTTTTTCCTTTTAAGCCAAGAAAGGACAAAATAATGACATTTTCAGAGTACTTAGTCACTTGAGTCTAATCCAACCCAACAGAGTAAAGAAGCCTGTTATGGACATGAGTGGAACATAGAGTTTTCTCATACATTCTCCATCTCCATAGGTGTCTTTTTGAAATTAGAACTGAGAAAAGAAATACAATGACTTTGTGATATTTTTACTTTTCAGACCCTGCAGTTGAAAAAACTCCCCCTCTCCTAGGAAGATTTGTTCACCCCCTCTCCTAGGAGGCTTGTTCATTTTCATGTTTATTCAATAACCTCTGGTGAATGTCCCATGAAGGTTGGTCAGTGTACTGGGTCCTGGATGAGCTGTGAGGGGCTGGAAAGGCATAGCCCCCACCCTCACGGCTTATCAAGGCTGGTAGAGGCTACCTAAGGATGTTAGAAGAAAGTCTGGTATTTAATTACTGGGCCAGATTCCCTACAGGAAAGAAAATAGTCCTTTGGGGAGGGAGGGAGGAGGAATACCCTGATGGACTGATTTGGGTGGGAAAGTTGAAGCCCATGGAGATAGCATGGCTGGAGACAGAGACACATGGTGAAAGCTGAATTGTCCTGCGTAAGACCTTAAATTATGTTAGGAGGTTGGGCCAATGAGCAAGTCCTGGTGGCCCAAAGGAGATTCAGATATCCTGATGCCCCATAACCGGGTTTTAGTGTCCTTGCTGTGTAGTGCTGTGATGCCTCCCTCTGGTCTGCATGGGAGCTCCCACCCGAACTCTGTCCAAACTGTTTTCTTGGCAGGACGCACCTTCCACCGACTGTGACACCACTCATTACATCCATAAAGAGGGCCTGCAAAGGTCAGCGTGTCTGTCCCTTCTCGAGCCTTAACACTCCCATATCACTACTGTAAAATTCCTAAAGAGACTGATCCTGAGGAAAGACGTTTAGCCAGAATGGATCATCTGTCCCCCCCAAGAAGCCATTAGGACCACATGCATCCAGCATTACTTCCTGTTTACCTTAGGTAGGTAGCCTGCATATCCCAGGACTGAGGTATCACCTGGGCTCTTATCCTCACACAGATCTGTACATCTCTAGACTTACCCAATCACACGCTTCCCACGAAGCACCCCCCACCCCCGCCCCCCACAGTGTGCCTTCCAGAGGGTGTGACCTGTGTTAAAAAACATTACTCTGACATTTGTTAAAATGGTAAAGAAGCCCTTATACAGGACTCCATCAGTAGGCGTCAAGAGTATGGCAATAGGGGAGAGACATGGGGTTCAACTCCAAATCCCGTGAAGACAGCTGGGCATTTATTGCCAAAAAACAGGGTGAGGGGTTTAGGGAATGAAAAATTACTAAGAGGAGGCATCAAGGGTTAGTGGGGAGGGAGGATTCTTCCTAAACCAACATAAGAAGATTCTTGCTGAAGGCAGGCCAGGGTGGTCAGATGTCAGTTACCAAACTGACTTAGTGGGATTCTTGCTACAATTGGGGAAGGCAGGCCTAACAAGGATGGGGCTTTCTTTTCTCCTTTTCCTTATCTCTGTTCATGTTCTTGAATTTTTCTTTTCTTTAAAAAAAATTTTTTTTAAATGTTTATTTTTGAGAGAGACAGAGACAGAATGCGACTGGGTTAGGGGCAGAGAGAGAGGGAGACACAGAAGCAGAAGCAGGCTCCAGGCTCTGAGCCATCAGTACAGGACCCGATGCGGGGTTTGAACTCATGAGCTGTGAGATCGTGACCTGAGCCGAAGTTGGATGCTCAACCGACTGAGCCACCCAGGCTCAGGCGCCCCTCTTGAATTTTTCTTATTCCTTGTGTGTGGCTGCATGATTTTTTGAAGATCCATGTTCCTACATCTGATTGTCATATGCATCACAGAAAAGCCCTCTCCATGGCAGAATGACTCCCAAATCCTCCCTAGTCCCACCTGAGGGAGGGCACCCAGAAGGCTGCTAGTCTATAGCCTGATAGGATATGCTTGGCCCCAGCCTGGAGCACCAGGCAGGGCTACCCTACTCAGTGTCCTTCCTCTCTC
This sequence comes from Prionailurus viverrinus, assembly GCF_022837055.1. NCBI lineage: Eukaryota > Metazoa > Chordata > Mammalia > Carnivora > Felidae > Prionailurus > Prionailurus viverrinus. The sequence goes on along the minus strand of NC_062577.1, from coordinate 56,764,577 downwards.
CTTTCCACTTTCCTTAAGGAAATGGATCTGGGTAAAAACTAGTTAAATGTTAGCATTCAGGAATATTTTGAATAGGGAACAAGAGTCACGAGAGGGTACTTGAAAGTGGACTGGGTCGACGGAAGGACTGACTGGCCATTGTAAAGGAAAAGACTTATCATCACCATGATCACAATGATAATAATGATGAACCCAACTTTTATGAACTGTCTTGTGATGTAGACTCTCAGAGAGGCCAGTTTTGGTGAATCCAGTTTGAACCAAGCCCGTGGGCAATTCCAAAGTCTACAACTTATCTACGCACTAAACCAGTGGTATGACTTGAGGCCTCAGGGCATTTTTCTTCATCAGCGAGTGTGACCAGGCTGCTTGTCTCCATGCTGCCTCTTTGAGTCAAGTGCAGGCAGCATGGAGCCCTTCAAAGTCTTTGGCTGGGGGATTGTTCTAGCTGCTGAACCCAAAAAGACAGCACCACTGCCAGCTGGACTGGAAACATCTCGGCTGTGTTTTATTCTATGGCCCTCCAGGTGCATCAAATATGCAGACCAGAAGGGGAAACTTCAGTGTGGCACAGGTGAAGAATGCCAAGTTCAAAAGGCAAGATGGGAAACAATTTTTTAAAAAAAATTTTGTTTAATATTTTTCTTCACTTTTGAGAGACAGAGAGACACACACACACACACACACACACACACACACACACACACACACAGAGAGAGAGAGAGAGAGAGAGAGAGAGGGGGAATGAGTGGGGGAGGGGCAGAGAAAGAGGGAGACACAGAATGTAAAGCAGGCTCTGGGCTCTGAGCTCTCAGCACCAAACCCAACATGGGGCTTGAACCCATGAACTGTGAGATCATGACCTGAGCTGAAGTTGGATGCTCAACCTACTAAGTCACCAAGGTGCCCCGGAAACAATTCTTCTACATGTGCCTATCGGCCTGCTTTAAACTAGGATTTTAAAATGATGTTCTTTTTGAAAGTTGTATTAAAATAATCACAAATATGAGACTTTCCCGATTGTCAATTGTAAATTACTCCCACCTTCAAGCAAGCCATCAGACCGTTTTCAAACACAGACTATGGCAAATGGAAAGCTTGTGCATTTTTTCTCTTGGCATTTGTAGTCATTTGTGGTAGGAAAAAAGGCATTTAAAACCAAATAAGTCAAGGTCCCAGGGTTATTATTAGAAAAGCAAAGCAAAGGGAACCACAATGGGCAGGTTAAATGTTTTCACGTAGCTGTGGTTCCCTTTATCTCAGAAATACCCTTAAGTTTTATAATGTCAAGGTATTTTTCCTTCATTGGTGGTTCCTCCAGAATCTATGATGGAAGGATCTGGGAGGTCTCTTCAATTCCAGACAGGTTTGGGAGACCTCTGACCTGTCATGAACATTTGAAAACTAATGGAGAAAATTGGTGCTCCTGGAACTGAAAGAACCCTGTGCCTTTGACTTCAGCAGCCTTGTTCTGTGATGAATAAGGCACTTAATAAGCAGACAAACGGGCAGGTCATGGTCAGAGGTGCATCAGGGTCTAGGACGTGACAGAGTGAAGAGATCCATTTTGCTTGTGACTTCTTTGCAGGCCATGAGGTGAGATCTGTCCTATTTTTTGAAATGCCCTTTTTTCTTCTGTGTTTTGCAAAATGGAAGGTAATTTTATACGTCTGTGCCTTGGAAATGCAGCATATGCAATAACAACTTAGTTCTAACCCATGAAGTTTCTTATTTGGATTCCTGAGCACCAGGGCTGGCCGCTCCTTTCCTGATTTTGGTGGAAATGTGTGAACACGAGTCCTTTTAACCTCAGTGGGGAAACCCCATTCTCTATTGTCTTCAGATTCTTTGTAGTTGAGACTAGTAACTCTATTTGCTGCTGATGACTAGATCCCTGACCATGGGTTCCACTGATGACACTTCAAGTGGCAAGGCATCATCTCTTCCCTTTCTCTGCCCATAGAGTGAAAGGGGACAATTTGTCCTTGATCCTTGTTCCTGGTACCATGCTGATTTTTATGCAAAGCTGAATGATGAGCAATACCTCACTTAGCTGCCAAATTGCCTTGAGGTTATGATCACTTCCGAGGGAAATTGGCATTCTGCTTTAATCCAGAAAGCACCAAGATGAAGGGGTATTTTTCTCCCTGTTCTACGGGCTGTAATCAGTCCCCGAACAGGCTTTATCTACTGCAGACAGATCTTCCTACCAGTTGCTGTGGGGGTCACATGAACGAGATGGGAGCTACCTAAAGGTTCTAGCAATCCCGGCTCCCAGGGGACGAGATTACAGTTAAGACCCGTTTCTATGCACTGGAACAGGGTTAGGGAGACAGAGTAAACATGGGTTATTTGTAGCCACAGGGAAAACTTTTAACGAATTCAAGAGTTATGGGTCTTCCCCCCCCCGCCGCCCCCCCCCCACTTTCATTGTCCTGGAGAATCATTTTCTTATTTTACGTTATTTAATTTTTAAGATAAAAAAATTATTGAAATCCAAGTTAGTTAACATATAGTGTAATAATAGTTTCAGGAGTAGAATTTGGTGATTCATCACTTACATATGACACCCAGTGCTCATCCCAACAAGTGCCCTCCTTTTTAAAAATTTTGTTTGTTTGTTTATTTATTTAGAGAGTGAGAGAGAGAGCAAGTAGGGGAGGGGCGGAGAGAGGGAGAGAGAATCCCAGGCAGGCTCCATGCTGTCAGCACAGAGCCCAACGTGGGGCTCTGAACTCACAAACTGTGAGATCATGACCTGAGCTGAAACCAAGAATCAGACGCTTAACTGACTGAGCCACCCAGGCACCTCCCAACAAGTGCCCTCCTTATTACCTATCACTCATTTAGCCCATCCCCCCATTTTCATTCTCTTATTTTAATGAAGATTTTATACGTGGATTTAACTGTGGAATGCAGCACAAGAAAGCAATGGATTGAGAGTTTTTAAGAAAATATTTATTTAAGTAATCGGTACCTCCAGTGTGGGGCTCAAACTCACAACCCCAAGATCAAGAGTCACATGCTCTTCTGACTGAACTAGCTAGGCACCCCAGATTGAAAGGTTTTAAATGTAATTCACACATTCCAGTGATTCAAAACTATCAATGTTAACGATGTCATTTGCAACACAAGAATTAACTTGACAGGAAAGGCACCTGGGTGGCTCAGTTGGTTAAACATCCGACTTGGGCTCAGGTCATGATCTCATGGTTCATGAGTTCGAACCCTGCATCAGGCTCTGTGCTCATAGCTAGCTCAGAGCCTGGAGCTTGTCTTCAGATTCTGTGTCTCCCTCTCTCTCTGTCCCTCCCCTGCTCAAGCTGTCTCTCTCTCTCTCTCAAAAATGAATACAACATAAAAATTTTTTTTTTAGAAAATGTTTTAAAGAATTAACTTGATAGGAGATATGCAAGTGACAGCACTGTGATTTGGTTAGTTTATCTTCTGAGCTACAAGCAGCAGCAAGTAGGATTGGGGAGTGGAGGGCAACATAGGATTACCCAGCCTCTGATTCATGATAATAATAATGGGCAAAAAAGCAGCCTTCCTAGGCTTCTTTGTCACAACTACTCAGTTGTGCTATTTTGGTGTGAAAGCAGCTACAGAGAATGTATAAACAAATGGGCATCACTATGTTCCAATAAAACTTTATTCATGGACACTGACATTTGATTTTCATATACTTTTCTGTCCTATCTTTTGAATTTCTTCCACCATTTAAAAATGCAAAAACCATTCTTTGCTTTTGGTCTATAAAAGCACAGGGGTTTGGCTCAACTTGGCCTGAGAGCTGTAGTTTATGGACTCTTTAAATCACTGTCTTCTCAATATTCTTGATTTCTTTACTTGATTTCGTTGTGCTCAAAGACCCAGAAAAGCCTCAACAGTGGATTGGTACAGTTGTGTGCTTCCTTTCTCTCCTGCTCTATATCTTTATTCTTTTAGTTAAGACCATCAGTTAATGGTTTGTCTATTTTCCGTCTTGCCTACTAAACTGTTCTCCACACTTTAAGTGATCTTTCTTTCTTTCTATTGGAAACTAGCATTTATTGAACACATACTATAATTACACATTTAGCTTGTATGATCTCATTTTATATACAGAATAAACCTTGTGGTAACTATCATCATTAAAAAATAACTACATATTAACATAGTGAAAGAATTGGAAACTAGGTTTTCAGAATCTCAGCAAAGTGTTACTTTTAATTCACTAGTTCACATCCTAATTATAAATATTTTTGAATCATTAAAATATCTCGCCTGTTTCTGTGGATTGCATGAGCCATTTTAGGCTAAATATAAATAGCATATGTCATATTAAAACTGAATTCTGCTCTTGAAATCAATATTGCACTGAATGTTATCTAACTAAAATTTAATTTAAAAATAAAGGAAAAAAAACCCCAAACTAAAATGAAACCATAATTTACTAGAGGATTGATTTACAAATACAAAACTATAATGACTAAATCTTGTTTCTAATGAATTTAGTGGAAGAAAATGATCCCCAAAATTTCTATTTGAGCTCACAGAAAATCTATCCTACAGTTAGCTCAGGCACAGCTATGCACGATTCTGAAAAATACTATAAAAACTTTTTTTTTAATGTTTATTTATTTTTGACCGAGAGAGAGAGAGAGAGAGAGAGACAGAGAGAGAGAGAGCGCGAGCATGAGCGGGGGAGGGGCAGAGAGAGAGAGGGAGATGCAGACTAGGAAGCAGGCTCCAGGCTCTGAGCTGCCAGCACAGAGCCTGACGCGGGGCTTGAACTCACAGGCCGCGGGATCATGACCTGAGCCAAAGTCGGACGCTCAACCAACCGAGTCACCCAGGCGCACCTCTGAAAAATACTTTAAATTTGTGTCTTCCAGTAAGAAAATGCTACTAAAAAACCAACTCTTCAAGATATTAATGACTGCCTCATACCAATGATATTTTAATTAACCATGGAATAATTTGGCAACTGGTAATTTTGGAAGTGTGCAATGCGGATACTTTTGGTTCAAGCCAGTCTATTATACTAACTGATTCATCTAAGAGATAAACTACATTTAAAAATTTTTATTTTAATTCCACTATAGTTAACATGCAGTGTTAAATTGGTTTCAGGTGTACAATATAGTGTTTTGATGATTTTTTATATTACTGTTCATCAGGTTGACTAAGTGATCTTTCTAAAATGCTAATTTAATCTTGTCATGCATCCTGCTTAAAATTCTTCAAAGTCTATCCCATTGCTTTGTGATTTTGGTCTTGTAAGCTCATCCAGTGTCACCAGGTCTCTGTTGGGTTCTTTCCCCTGCCCCTACCACCATCCTTAGTTTTTGTTCCAGCCAAACTGAAGTGTTCAATTTCATGAATATACCATTTTCTCTATGTCTTTAGTCTTGCTACATGATCTTTCTTGAATTCCATTTCTCTGTCATCGTCTGGCTAACTCCTCTTGGTCGTGAAAATTTAGCTCACCTGTCAATATGTCTCTATTGCAAGCGGTCTTCCTCAACTCTCTTTTGCCATTACAGTCTGATTTAAGGGTCTTTTAAGCACCACACTTCAAGGCAGAGGCTGTCTTTATGTCTAAACTCAGGGGTCTAGACACAGTTCCCAACGCACACACACACACACACACACACACACACACACGCACGCACCAAAAGTGTTGAATGAAATTACCATGGCTTCAGGGTAGGAAGGGATGAGTGGCAAACACTGTAGGTGTGAGGCAAATTATGAAACTATGCTATGGATCAGGGGAGCTATGGTGACAGTCTGTACCAATGCCCAGAGCAAAAAGGATGCATGGGAAATAATTCGTAGGGAGAACTGATAGGAACTTTTTCAGCAGAAGAAGTAAGAGAGAAGGGGAACTTAAAGTTGAAAACTTTTTGGTCCTTGTATTTTTCATCTAAAAAAATGGGCTTGGATTAGTTCTAAGGTTTCTGATTCTATGACTCCAAGGTTCTAAGCCTGGGTAACTGGGGAAGCTCTGGTAGGTATCACGAATCTGGCTTCAGGAGCGAAGGAGACTCCCAGGTTCGGGAGCAAAGGAGACTAGGTAAAGAAGTTCTCAAGGGGGGTACAGAACAAAGAGGAGGTTCTGTTTTGGTTTGTTTTAGGATGGTGGGTGCATCTTTTAGGTAAAGGGAAAATAGAGAGAGAAAGAGGCTGAAGACACTGGAAAGGAGACAGTTGATGGAGCCAGGTTCTGGAGGACGTTGGAGGAAATGGGACTGAGGGCATCAGGAAATGCTTGGATGAGGATGGAGGGAAGCACATCTACCTCTGTAGGGGGTAGGAATGATAGACGAAGTTATGGAGGTATTTTGAGGTGGAGAGAAAGAGAAGATCAGGCAGCACCCATTCTTTCCAGAGAGCGAGAGAGGCAAAGGGTATTTGGGATCCTAAAGCTAAGCTACTAAAAATGCTTTGAAATCGTTCATGTGTGGAAAAGGATGGGGGCCAACTGAAGATGACATGATTGTTTATTAATGATTATGGGAGGGGGTAGGAAAGATGGGAGAGTCTTTCTCGCTCTCTGAAAGTACTTTAAGAGCAAGGGGATGTCTGTGGAGCAGTCGTTGATGTAACCACTTGAGATGTCTGAAGTCAATGAGGGTATAAATTAAAGACATAATCCTGCCTGTGGTTGTTGGGAATGGAAGTGAGATCATTAGAATGGAGCAACAGGGAAGAAGAGCTTGCTCTGGGATTCCCCAGTTCAGTTCTGGTGAACAGACTCCAGACCAAAGCTTGGGGTGGGGGTGGGGGTTGGTGTGGATTATAAAGGGACAGCCGGTACTGTCTAACAGTTTATCAGTCTTTGGAGAGTTGGAAGGTACTCATAGTCACTAACTGTATTTAAACGAAGACTGAATAATCATTGATAAGGGTTATTGCGCACATATTTGTCACTTTGGAGGCAGAAATTACCGATGATCGATGACTACTAAATTCCTTTTTTCCCTAAGGTTTTGCAAAAGTTTACGTATGCAATTCCCATACGTCCTAAAGAACGTAAGGCTCCATGCCATTCACCATCACACCGATTCAGATACCTCAAGGCTGAATCATATCTCTCAGCTTTAACTACACTCAAAAATCTTCACAAAGCTTGCTTATCTTCTGTGATGGGAGGTAAATTGATCCCTAGATCAGCACAGTGAAACACAAAGGAAATAGCATTCAAACAGCATGCCATTGTGAGGCAACATATTGTATGGAGTCTTATGCCTCTGATTTTGAATCTTGATTCCATTGTGTGGTTGAGAGAGAGAGAGAGAGAGAGAGAGAGGGAGAGAGAGAGAGAGAGAGAGAGTGTGTGTGTGTGTGTGTGTGTGTGTGTGTGTGTGTGTGTGTGTGTATTCTGAGTTTTCTATACAATTGTATAACTTGTGACCTCGGACAAGTTACTCATTAAGCCTCAGTTTCTTTTTTATTTGCATTTTGTTTATTTCAGACCCATTCAGCTTTAGGTCTGGGAGTGAGAACATGATGTGTCTTTGGCTCAAGCTGCTGGGGCCCACAGCATCAATGACTGTGTAGTCCTCGGTGAGCACTGTGGGGGTTTCACATGGCTGCAAGGGCTGTTGGGGTCCTCAGTGGCACCTCCTACTCCAGTGACTAGGAACTGGCTAGGGAACAGCGGTGCCCAGAGCCAGTGGTGTGCAAACACTCAGGGGTCGGGGCTAGCTGCAGGTGCCCGTGTAGTGGCAAGGTCTATATGAGGGCATACACACAGTGGTGGGAGCCAGAGCCAGCAGCAAGGGCCAGGGCCAATTTTGGGCACATTGGCAGCTTGTAGGTGCTCTGGCTGTTGGCTTGCACTTCTGTGGCTGTAGGGTTTCCCTGTGGGCTTTGTGCATAACAATGGAGGCCAGTGAAGGGAGTCTGGCTGGGTTGTGCACCTGGAGGGACCAGCTGCTGGTAGACCCAGTGGTACAGGCCAGTGACAGGAAATATGGCCAGAGCTGGGCACAAGCAGCTGTGGGGGCCTTGGCTCCTGACATGCACCATTGTGGCCGTAGGCTATTACCCTGGGTGCATAGCAATGGAGGTCAGTGTTAGGAATCTGGCTAAGGGTGTGCAGGGGCACAGCTAGAAGGGCTAGCTGAAGGTGAGCCTGGTGAAGGCCAAGAGACAAGGGCTGAATCCTGCCTCACAAGCAGCTGTGAGAGCCTAGTCTGTCAGCGTGCACATCCATGGCTATGGGGTCTTGTTACATGCAAGGCAGCCATGGAGGCCAGTGATGGGGATCAGACCGGAAGCGGGGAGGTCCACAGCTGGAGGGGCTGGCTCTGAATGTGCATCTATCAGTGGGTGCGGGGAAGCCAGGGGGCCTAGGCTGGCATCTTGCACTTGCACAGTTATAGGGACCTGGGGAGCTGCCTGTGTGGATCGTGGGCTCTGGATGGGGGTTATGGTGGGAAAATGGGGAGGGACTCAGGTGGCTGGTGTCTGTGAATATGAATACCTGTGGGGCAAAACCCGGTGAAGTCTGCAGGACGTCTGCAGTGGCTGGCTGTTGCTGTTTTCAGTGGTGAAAACTGTTGGGATCCTGTGCAGACCGGGTCACTGGGAACCGTAACTGATGGCTGATACTGGTGGCCCCTGCTCTTCTTCCGTGTTCGTAGCCATCTCTCTATGTCTCAGCTTTGCTGGATACGGGGTAGGGTAAAACCGAAGCGGGTCCTTTATGTAGTGACCTGAACGGCTGGGGAAGGCATGTTGTTCATTTTGCTCTCACTCTCCCTGTGAGGGGAACTCTTTTTGGCTGGGAAGTTCCCTCTTGGTTCTGAACAGTGCTGGGTTGGCCCATTTTTAAATTGGGTTGTTTGTTTTCATATCGTGGAGCTTTAAGAATTTTTTTCTGGTATATTTTGGGTAACAGTCCTTTATCAGATACGTATTTTGCAAATATTTTCTCCCAGTCTGTGGCTTGTCACCTAATTCTCTTGCTACTGTTTTTCACCGAGAGAAGTTTTTGAATTTTAATGAAGTCCAGCTTGTCAATCATTTCTTTGATGAATTGTTTCTTTGATGTATATAGAAAGGCATGGCCACACACAAGGTCATCTAGGCTATCTTATTTACATCCTAGCAGGTGTATAGTTTTGCATTTTACATTTAGATCTGTAATTCATTTTGGGTTAATTTTTGTGAAGCGTGTAAAATCTGTTTCTAGATTCTTTCTTTCTTTCTTTCTTTCTTTCTTTCTTTCTTTCTTTCTTTCTTTCTCTTCTTTTCTTTCTTTCTTTCTTTCTTTCTTTCTTTCTTTCTTTCTTTTCTTTCTTTCTTTCTTTCTTTCTTTCTTTCTGCATGTGGATGTCTGCTTGTTCCATCACCAATTGTTGAAGAGACTATCTTTGCTCCATTGTATATTACCTTTGTTCGTTTGTCAAAAGTAGTTGACTGTATTTATGGGGGTCTATTTCCGAGCTCCCTGGTCTGTTTTGTTGATCTGTTTGCCTATTTTTCTACCAACACTACATTGTTTTGATTCCTGTAGCTTTACACTATGTTTAGAAGTCAAGTGGTGTAAGTCCTCCAAATTTGTTCTTCTCCTTCAATATTGTGCTGGCTATTTTGGGTCTTTTGCTGTTCCATAAAACCTGTTTGTTGATATCCACGAAATATCTTTCTGGGATTTTTTAAAAATATAATTTATGGTCAGGTTGGCTCACATACAGTGTATACAGTGTGCTTTTGGCTTTGGGAATAGATTCCCATGGTTCATAGTTTACATACAACACCCAGTGCTCATCCCAGCAAGTGTCCTCCTCAATGCCCATCACCCATTTTCCCCTCTCTCCACCCCTCCCCCCCATCAACCCGCAGTTTGCTCTCTGTATTTTGGACTCTTATGATTTGCCTCCCTCTCTGTTTGAAACTATTTTTCCCTTTCCTTCCTCCCCTGGTCTTCTGTTAAGTTTCTCAAGTTCCACATATGAGTGAAAACATATGATATCTGTTCTGACTGACTTAGTTCACTTATAATTTGCTGGAATTTTGATTGGAATTGCATTGAATGTATGGACCAAGTTTGGAAGAACTGATATCTTGACAATATTGAGTCTTCCTCTTCATGAACGTAGACTATCTCTCCATTTATTTATTTCTTCTTTCATTTTGTTGACCAGAAATTTTTAGTTTTGTTTATAAAAATCTTGTATATAGTTTGTTAGCCATATACCTAAACATTTCATTTTTGGGAGTGCTGATGTGAATGGTATTGTGTTTTTATTAAAATTTTTTTTAATGTTTATTTTTGACAGAGAGAGACAGAGCATGAGCGGAGGAGGGACAGAGAGAGAGGGAGACACAGAATCCAAAGTGGGCTCCAGGCTCTGAGCTGTCAGCACAGAGCCTGATGCGGGGCTCGAACTCACAGACCGTGAGATCATGACCTGAATCGAAGTCGGACGCTCAACCGACTGAGCCACCCAGGCACCCCGTGTTTTTATTTTTTAAATGTTTATTTATTTATTTGGAGAGGGAGAACGTGTATGCGAGTCAGGGAGAGACAGAGAGAGGGAGAGAGAATCGCAAGCAAGCTCCAAGCTCAGTCCAGAACTTGACACGGGGCTGGATTTCACCATTGTGAGATCATGACCTGAGCTGAAATCAAGAGTCGGACGCTCAACTAACTGAGCCACCCAGGTGCCCTGGTATTGTGTTTTTAATTTCAAATTCCATTTATGCATTGTTGGCATATTGGTTTAACCAACTGAGCCACCCAGGTGCCCCCCAAATTGTTGGCATTTTAGAAAACAATTGACTTTTATGTATTAACCTTGTACCTGCAACCTTACTGTAATTGTGTATTTGTTCCAATTTTTCAGTTGTTGATACTTTTGAATTTTCTACATAGAAAATCATGCCATTTGTAGACAAAGATGGTATTATGTCTTCCTTCCCAATCTGTATAGCATTTATTTCCTTTTCTCACCTTATTGGGAATGTGTGTTTTCATATAAATAGAATTGTGGGGGTTGGTAAAAATCTCGGAAAGAGCACAGTCAGTGAAGAAGCAGAACACAGTAGATAAAGTTCCAAGTTCTGGAATCTGGCACACTTGCATTTGTATCTTGACCTTGACATTCAATGCTTTGACAAGTTACTTAATTTCTCTATGCTTTAGTTATCCTCTTTGCATACAGGTATAATATATATGTCAAACTTATCAACTTGCATGCTTTAAATATGTGTACTTGATTATGTGTGAATTATACCTCAAAATAGCTGTTTTAGAAAAGCATATGATACCAACAAAATTAAAGAATTGTTATAAAAATCGAATGAGAGAATGGGCATAGAGCCCTTAGCTCCCTGGTGCTGAGCACAGAGTAAATACTCCATAGGTAGTAACTTTTATGTTGTTAAAAGAGGGGTTGTGGAGTCAGAGCATGCTGGTGACATCAGATGAATATGTGAAGAGGTTCGTCAGTTGTAGCCCTGAGCTACTGATGTTGGAGGAGCGTGTTTATTAAGTGTTTAATGTTGATTCAGAGGAAATGTAATGGCACTGTAAGTAGGAAGTGATCATTCTGTAAAAAAGCAGAAATGAACATGCCTACCTTCACTTTAATCCTCTAACACACCGTTGATCTCCATCATAGCCCTGACCCCACTGGCTTGAGCATTTGTTGACCTATCGGTTCTCTGCTCCAGACTCTGAGCCCATTAAGTGCAAGGGAAATTTCTTTTGTTTTCTTTATGTCAGTACCTGGTACTGTGTCTCACACAATATTCACACTCAGGAATTGTTTGTGGAATGAATCAGTGAAATGACTCACGAGGAAACAAAAACATATATGGTTGGAACAGATTAATTCTGCCTTTTCCATGGGAATTCTCTGGAAAAAAAAAGTTTCTGAAATAGAGTTTCTCAGCAGATTTCTTCTCAATAACAAGTGAGCTTTTGAGCCTTTTTTTTTTTTTTTTGCGGTTATGGTCCTCATTTTCTCAACCCCCCAGGCTTTAACTAAGATAAAAGTTTTGAAATGCATAAAAGTTTCAAAGTCTCCCCCCAAAGTAGATCCTGCAATATGAATGCATTTACCAGTGCTTAGTGGGTCAGGAAAATGAATTTGTGTCCGAAGTAACTTGGCTTATGCCAGCAACTAATGGAGGCATCAGGGAGAACTGGGCTCAACAGTCATGTTATGATTCAGATGATATGATATTTTCTTTCCAGCAAGTTCTATCAGCTAATCAGTTGTATGTGTGTATGTGTTCCAACATTTCACTGCTAGAAAATTACATGCCATGAAACGTAGGCCTTCCAGTTGGCTTACATGGATTTCTCTACTGGGGAGAGTTGAAGAGAACACCGAAAAGAGACTACAGTGTGCCTTGCCACTATATTTTAGCTGAGAATACAAAACACAAAATTAAGGCAACAGGCATGTCAGTTATGAGGCACAGTGGTGAGCTCTGTAAGACCAGCTCAAAGTCAAAGCCCTAAGGGACAAGGGACATAGCCAGGGCAGGAACTTGGATGGGTTTCTTCCCATATTGTTTTCCATTTTAATGATGTGGCTTTTTACATTTTCACCATTGTATTTTTTTATTTTTTATTTTTTCGTTTATTTATTTTTTTTGGGACAGAGAGAGACAGAGCATGAACGGGGGAGGGGCAGAGAGAGAGGGAGACACAGAATCGGAAACAGGCTCCAGGCTCTGAGCCATCAGCCCGGAGCCTGACGCGGGGCTCGAACTCACGGACCGCGAGATCGTGACCTGGCTGAAGTCGGACGCTTAACTGACTGCGCCACCCAGGCGCCCCCATTTTCACCATTGTAAAGATAATATATACTTACCATAAAAAATCTAAGTAATAAAAAAATGAAAACAGAAAAAAATCTCATAATTTCACTAAAGGTGATCAAAATCACTGATGTCATTTTGAGATATTTCCTTATAATCTGTTTTTCTATACTTTTATTTTTTTATTAATATTTTTCTAAAAAATTATGTTTATTTTGAGAGAGAGAGAGAGAGAGAGAGAGAGCGAGAGAGAGCAAGTGGGGAAGGGGCAGAGAGAGAGGGAGACACAGAATCCCAAGCAGACTCCAGGCTCTGAGCTGTCAGTACAGAGCCCCCACGCAGGGATTGAACCCACAAGCCGTGAGATCATGACCTGAGCCAAAGTCGGACCCTCAGCCAACTGAGCCACCGAGCCGCCCCTTTTTTTCTTTACTTAAAAAAAATCATAGCTATCATCTTGGTTGCTCTATAATTATTTTCTGACCTATATTCTGTCTTCAGCTGCTTTAATCCATTGAGCTCTTGATTTTTGTTAAGAATTCTTGTTTATCTCCTTTTTGTAGTTTCCACTTCTCTCCTAAAATTCTTCATCTTCTCATGTATTTTCTTTTTTGGAGGTGGGATTCTTAATACTTTTTTATTTTCTTTAAAGTTTATTTATTCATTTTGAGAGAGAGAGAGTGAAAAAAAAAAAAAGAGCATGTGCCAGTGGGGAAAGGGGGGAGAGAGAGAGAGAGAGAGAGAGAGAGAGAGAGAGAGAGAGAGAGATAAAGAAGGAATCCTAAGGAGGCTCTGTGCTGTCAGTGCAGAGCCCAATGTGGGGCTTGAACTCACAACAGTGAGATCATGACCTGAGCTGAAGTCAAGAGTTGGAAGCTTAACCGACGGAGCAACCCAGGCACCCCTCGTTAATACTTTTTAAGAGTAAGAGATCCTGAATCCCCAATGTATTGGGGGAAAGTACAAGTTTAGAATGCAACATGGGTTTGAGTCTTACCTCTAATAATTACTTGCATGGTCATGGCTAAGAGCTGAACCTCTCTGTAACCATCAATTTCCTCATCTTCTCCTGTATTTTCTTGAACACACTCAGTGTGATTACAATCTCTGGTCTTTTGTGTCTGTCTCCTCTATTCTTCTATTCTAGTTTATTCTGTTTCACTGTCATTTTTATTTTATTTTTTGGTCAATTTTTATCTTTTTGTATGCTGGTTTTATTTTTTTTATGCGTGTGCTGGACCTTGTATTGAAAAATTGTAGAGATGATTTGAAGTTATGGATGGTACCTTCCTCCCAAGAAGATTCACTTTTGCCTCTGGCAGGACCTCAGGTATTGAATTATCACCCGAATTCAATCAGGAAATGTTCAAGCTGTTCAAGCTGGGCTGGAGTCCCTGTGACTCTATTTCTACCAAATTTGCTCCTTTTTCTTGGTTGTACTCCTTCCTGTGTCATAACCAAAAGCCTGGAATATTTCCTAGCAACCCGTCTTCCTTGTGGCCCTGAACTTCAATTTTTATATATCCCACGCCTGTGAGATTTAGGAAAACTGTTAAGTTTCTGTAATTCTGTTGCTGCTTTTGAATCGACGAATGCCCTCAGAGGGAAGGCAACACTAACTACCAGATTCATTTCTCTGAGTTTCCCTTCTCTGCAGAATATTGCACTCACAAGTCCTTGGTGACTTTGTAGTTGTCAGGTATGTTCAGACAGATATTTCAAAGTATTTTGTCCGTGTTTCCTAGTTGATGTCAATGAGAGAGTGGGTCAAAATGAGTCAATCCACTGTTTTTATTTTCTTTAGTTTTAAACAGAGAGTGAAAGATCATAGGCTGGAAAGCAGGGGATGGGTTTGTGGGCACGTATATGGGAAGTCCCAGTAAAGATGGAGTGTAAGCCCACTGTAATTGACTATTGCATTGATGATGCTTGTGTCCTTGTTCATAGGGCGAATCCGATTTCACATCTTTCCATCATTTCAATATGGAGAACTCTCTCCCAGGCTTCAAGGAGATATGCATTTGTTGATGCAAATGCCACCTAATATGGATAATCCTTAGAATGATCATAATGCTTGAGCTTCAGTTTCCCTATCCTAAAATTTAAAAAGGGTATAAAATATCTGCTCTGGGTTTGTGACAGGACTCAGTGAGATAATGTGCATGAAAACACCGTGTAAATTTTAGAGTGACACTCAAATATAAATGTTTACTGTTGTTTGTACTTCCCTGACATTCCCACGTTTCCTAGAATCCCTATGAAATATCCAGCCCAAATAGCAATGATGCTTGCACATTAGGACTTGCACCGACAGGCAAAGCTTGCTTGGTCGAAGAACAGTCACAAGTTTGGCAAAAGCTTGGCTTTTTCCCCCTCTTATCTATAAAACATGTCTTGTTAATGCTTGGGTCTTCGCCTCTGAAAATAAACGGAATGCTGCTATTGTCATCATTATGAAATCTACTGCATTATACCTGCTGAATGATCCCTTGCTCAATTCAGTTTAAATGGAATGAAAGCCAAAGCTTTTTTCCTTTTTCACTCATAGACTGTTCACCTGAAAATGAAACTGAAGCAAGCATCAACGAGCAGTCTTCTCTGAGTGCTGAAAAAAGACATTTTAAAGACAGTGGTTTCAAAAATATCTCATAATAGTCCTTGAAACTGTATTTTAGACCAAATTAAAAAAAGGGCTGCTAGTGGTTATCAATAAAAATTTTTCTTTTATAAAATTTTCACCAATGAAAATACTACTCCCCAAGATATCCCTGATTTATTCTCTGACTCTTTGTTCCAGATTGGAGGAAAAATACTATTCAATTTCCTATCATTTTCATTAACTATTACCATTCATTATGTATCTTCTTCATACAGGGAACTCTTTTTAGTGCTGGGCTTCAAAAAAATATAAGATCTATACTGTGGCCTCAAAGGGCTCCAATAGAGTTGGGGGGATGATCTATGTGCATAAACATATATAAATAGTAAGTAAGACATTAAGGACTAAATCATGATCAAGGGGTGTGTTTGGTTGAAAGTTGAAGAAGTCTTCATCCAGGGCAATCTGGGGAAAAGTCATGGAGGGGATATGAGTTGAGCTGAGCTTTGAAGTTGTTAGAAATTAGTTTAGTGGTCGGAGGGAGGGGGGCGGCGCCTGGGTGGCTAAGTTGGTTGAGCGTCATGATCCCGAGGTCGTGAGTTGGAGTCCAGCATTGAGCTCTGCACTGAGCATGGAGCCTGCTTGGGATTCTCTCTTTCTCCCTGTGCTCCTCTTCCCTGCTTGCATGTATACTCTTTCTCTCTCTCTGTCTCTCTCTGTCTCTCTGTCTCTCTGTCTCTCTGTCTCTCTCTCTCTCTCTCTCTCAGATTAAAAAAAAAAAAAAAAGAAATAAGTGGGAATGATGAGGGATGGGATTCCAAGCAGCTGGGACTGTATGAACAAAGGTCTAAAGATAGGAATCCAAACGCATGGTGTAAGGTGCGTACGATGAAGACACTAGAAGGTAAGTTCCAAGAGAGTAAGGTCTTTGTGTGTTTTGTTCACTGTTTTACCCTAGTACCTGGGTCAGATCCTGGCCCGTGGCATAGGCTCAAGAAATGCTGATTGATTGCATGGTTAATCAGAGAGTAAGGAGCCTACCACTTTGTGTGGTATGGGATTCTTTGCAGGAGGTTTTCAAGGAGAAAACAGGAAGTTGAGATCTCCGGGGAAGTGACGTCCTGTCTGAGAGATGTTGTCCTTCAGGTCACATCAGAAAGTGGCATCTAAGGCTGATGCCATTTGGATTTTGCAAGCGGAGTAGAGGGGGGCACACCGGTTAGCAAAAACCTCCTATCACATTTGGGCCTTTCTCAATGGGAGCTCTACCACCCTCGTCTTTTTCTGAGGTTTTTGCTTTTGTTATTTTTGGTACCAGTAGCAAAGACTTTGTGGACCTTTAACAGGATCTGAAGCTTGGAAACGACTTACAACTCAATTAATGAAAAGCCTTTCTTAAGAGCAGGACAGGTTGGTCGTTGGAAAAAAGCAAACCGCTAAGTTTGAGGCCCTTGCAGTTGCTGGAGTCATACGTTGGATGGGTGGTTTGAACCCTTTGAAGAAGGGTTGACACTGATCCACTGAGAACCTGTCACGCTAACCTCGCTTCCTTTTGGGATGGGGTCAGCGGACCGATAGACCAGGCAATGCTCATCGGTGCTTTCTTCAATTCAATTTTCTGCTGAACAGCCCTTGAATGGAGAGGAAAAACTATCTTGAGCAGTGGATTCACTCTAAACTGAGCTCAGCCAGGAGTTGCTCAGCTGGAGTAATGGAACAGACCGGATAGTACCAGTAATGGTATTCCAGCTCACTTTCCGAGACTGAGGCCTGGGGAATCATGACACGCTTTATGGATAACGAGAAAATAGGAAAGCCGAACTTTCCAAAGCCACAAGATAGCTTAATGCCAGCTAGGCTTTTGATATAGTGCTTTTCATTTCTAAGTTTGAGAAATAGGATCACAAAGCCAAATAAAGTCCTAAGTGGCCGACACACTGTGCTGCACTGTAAGAATGTTGTTCTGTGACCAGGCTAGTTGTGAACATGATGTGCCTGAGGACTCTGTCCTGCTTGATATTCTTTTTTTTTTTAATGTTTATTTATTCTTGAGAGAGAGAGAGAGAGAGAGAGAGAGAGAGAATGAGTGGGAGAGGGGCAGAGAGAGGGAGACACAGAATCTGAAGCAGGCTCCAGGCCCTGAGCTGTCAGCCCAACACGGGGCTCGAACCCATGGAATGCGAGATCATGACCTGAGCAGAAGTCAGAGGCTCAACTGTCTGAGCCACCCAGGCACCCCTGTCCTGCTTGATATTCTCTCAGTGGCTTCAATGAAGACAGAGAGGCTGCCTTACTGTATTTCCCATAAGTCTGCAGTACCAGGTTATATGCGGGAAGATGCTAATGTAATAATATGCGACCCTTCTTTAGCTTTAATTTGCCATAAAAATAAATTGGAACCATATGTCTATAAAAACCCAATTGTACTGGCTCAGATGTGCTGAGGAGCTGTCGTGCCCACCACCCTCCTCAGAGAGAAGTCGCTGCAGATGATTTGTGCCATGTATCCCCTCGTGCGTGGACTCCATGCATCGGTGCCTTACTCAAGGGACGCCTGGGTGACTCCTGGGGAGAATTCGGCGCAGTGAGGGTGTTTCATATTGGACAGTGACTGAGAGACCTGAAGCGAGTCTCTACGGGGGATTCATATGTGAGAAACAGATGATCCACAGAGACAGGCAGCACATGTTGGGAGCACAGAGAGGGTGGGGAACGTTTCGCCGTAAAACAGGAAGAACGAGGAGCTGGCAGTGTAGAGACTCAAGAGAAGCAAAAGGAGTGAAAGGAAAAGAAGCTCAAAGGAAGGGGCGCCTGGGTGGCTCAGTCGGTTAAGCGTCCGACTGCGGCTCAGGTCATGATCTTGTGGTTCGTGGGTTTGAGCTCCATGTTGGGCTCTGTGCTGTCAGCTCGGAGCCCGAAGCCTGCTTCAGATTGTGTGTCTTCATCTCTCTCGGCCCCGCTGCTGCTCGCCTTCTGTCTCTGTTTCTCTCTCTCAAAAATAAATAAACTTAAAAAAGGAAGCTCAAAGAAGAGATAGATATTGGGGCTTCTGTTGGGACATAAAAGTTGCCGACGTGTCCTGAACAACTTTCCAGTGTCCATTCCTTCCCTTCATCTTTAGCAAAACACTGTGTTGGTTGAGGTGACCCAAGTGTTCCTTGAAAACCTGAAAAAGCCCAAAGACTTCAAGTAGAATGTGAGTTGTCCACAAGCCTTCCAGGGTTTTGGAGACACACAGTTTATAGCAAAGCCCAAGCAAAGGGGTTTTGAGGAGATTGGTCCTTTTGGTGACAAAAGAAACGAAAGGCGGTGCTTTCTCTGGGAAGCTGACCTTGTTCCATCTACCGCAAAGAAGTTTCCCATTTATTTTGACCAGATTTGTCACCGAAACACTGCTAAAATATAAAATAAAAGAAAGTTTGACTTAAAATTCAGATCAACCATAAGCAGCACCCAAGTCAGCATATAATCCTCTAACGTTTAATAGCTTTTAGAGAAACTTCAGCATTAAAGATCTAATTCCGCTGAGCGAGGCTGACAATCTGCAGCACTAGATATGAGGCATCTTTTGGTACGGTATTGGTGTTTGTATCTATTTTCTTAAATCTCCCAAAAGAAAAGGGCATCCTGAGGGAAGGCGGGGTACACAGAAAGTCTTCTGTTTTTGTTAGGGCTAAAGGGTATGCATAGTACATTTCTCTCGGCTGCATGAAAGGCGAGAAATGAAATTTCATCATTTTTACCTTTCCCTCCTTCTGATATTTCTCTTCTTTCCCTCCTGGGCCCTAAAATGTTCAGCAATTTAGGAGAAGCAAAGAAAATAGAAAGCAAAAAAGAGAATATCACGCTGGAAATGTCCGCTCCATTTGTGATGTGTCCTGAGGATAGGATGAGGGCCTGGGACTCTGGGGCCGGGGGGGCGGGGAGAGGGGGGCGAGACACGGACGTGAGACAGACATTAGGAAAACCCCACTGTTACCACTTAGGAAGGCAGGGACATCTCGGACCAGGAAAACCGGAGCCAGGCATTACTATGGAGATCTTTTTGCAGGCATCCCTTGATATAAATGCTCATGAAGTCCTTCTAGGTTTCCTCATAACAGCCAGTCTGCTGCTTCAGGATGCCCTTCCCGGCCGAGAAGTTAGTGTCCAAAGTTCCTTTGCCAGTTAATGATTAATTTTTGTAACATATGGCATCTTATCAGCAAACCGTCCATCTGCCTCAAAGTCTCTGTCTCTGGAAAATTGTGTCCCGAGTACGTAAAGCAGTTCCTGGATTCCCAATTTAGGTAGGGGTCCCAAAATGACACACTGGGGCTGGAGAATGAGGCAAGAATGTGGGTCGCATCCGGTAAGAAGTCTAAAGTTGTAGGAGTTCAGTTTCTGGAGAGTGAGGCATAGGGCAAGACATTAAACCTGTGACATAGGGTAGGGCAGGGGCAGAAGCCCAGGCAAGCTGTTCACCCACCACGCCCTCATTCTCATTCGTTCATTTAATATTTTCAGTGACTTCCGAATGTTGGGTCCCCTGCTAGAGAGGTAATGGTGGGGATATACAATCGTGAGCAAAACAGACGTGGCTTCTCGTCTTGTGGGGTTTACGGTCAAGGGGGACAGGGGGCACCGACATTGCCCCTAAGGAAATACACTTCTTACCCAACCTGGATGTCTGATGTGCTTGCTACAGGAGAAGGAGCTGGGCTGCGGGGGGGGGGGGGGGGGGGGACATGTCCTAATGAGATGAGAGTTGCTGGACCCACATTAAAATTGCTTTAATGTTGTTACCCAAGGAGTGATCACATGTGTGCACGAGTCTGTGTGTGTGTGTATGCATGTAGAAAGGATTATTTATAGTCATGCATTTTTTAATTTTTTTAAATGTTTATTTATTTTTAGAGAGAAAGAAGAGGGGGAGGGATAGAGAGAGGGAGACGGAGAATCTCAAGCAGGTGCCACACTGTCAGCGCAGGGCTCGAATTCACGAACCATGAGAGCATGATCTGAGCTGAAATCAAGGGTTGGACGCTTAACCAACTAAGCCATCCAGATGCCCTTTAGTTATGCATTTTTAAATCAATACTTACTTTATTAAGGTCACAAATCTAAAAACCTATTTTTTCTTAAGGTTTTAAATTCAACTTCTAAACTTTGTTATTCTATCTCAATTTATTAAATATTTATATAAGAGTAAGAATAATTACCTTTCTGTGTATATTAGTAGTGTTTAATAAGTTAGTAAATTTAACAGATTGATTTCCCCTAATGATTAACTCCACTTACAAACCTAATTAATTTATATCTTTTAAATATCTTTGTGCACATTAAAATGCAAATTTGTCTGATTCTCTTAAATACATCAAATGCTTGAAAGGGCAAACTTACCCAGGAAACAAGCTTTCTCTGGTTTCAGAACAGCTTTTGTAAATCAAGGAATACATGTTTATAAATGCTGTGAATCAAGTTTTGTTAAACATACAAACCGTTTACAAAGACATGTTCTCACACCTTTTACATTTAAAGCACAGGCCTGGTGTGTGTGTGTGTGTGTGTGTGTGTGTGTGTGTGTGTGCGCGCGCGCGTGTGTGTGTGCGTGCTTCGAGCACCACCAAGCAATTCTCCAATCCCCAGCTGACACTGAGCGGGTGTCCTGCAATGTAACTCGATTCTGACACGACCTACTGGGGACAGCGTCAGCTCCTCTCACAAGCCCACGGTTGTCACTGTGCTTCTGACCGACTGGCTGCAAAAGTCAGGGCTTCGTCTGAGGGAGGAGGAAAACATCAGGCATCTGGAGAACAGCTTCCAACTACCCTGCGCCAACGAAAAACCATTCAGCCCTTCAGAGGACCCTGTGATGCCTCGCCTCGGTCCTCCCCAGCCGGAGGCGGCCTTGGTGAACCACAGCACAAACGACCCTGGATCCTGCTCACCGGGGACACTGCGATTCTTTTGAATTGGGTGCTGGTGGGTAACAGACTCTGCGGCACGGAATTGCAGAGTAAGGATGAGGGATAAATAATGCAGATGCATTTAGCAGCAGTAATTTCCTGACTGTGTTCCCGAAAGTTACGAATGATCCTCTTGCTGGCTTGCCGGCCTCACTTTCTCCTGCCCGAAGACCGGGAGAAAGCGAAATCAACATTGAGTGGGATGATTCTCCAGGAGGAGGAAAACCTTCTGGGGCTGGTTCAATACCTAATCAGGAAGACTGAAAAGCGCTGATTTAATTAATTATCCCGAAGTTCCTTCGGAGGGGTCGGCGGAGGAGCATCTGAGCGAGCACGGCGGCGAAAACACCCACTGCGCACGCGCGCGGGGAGGATGTGCTGCTCGGCGGCCGCACAGCAGGCCCTAAAATGGGCACCGGCGCCCACTGGCTTCCGGTGGAGGCTCGTTCAGGATGTCACATGCTGTAGAACAGCTGCGGAGGATGACGGAGGCGGCAGCTGACTCTGTGAATACAGACAGGGGGCAAGATGCCGGCTCCGTGGCTATTTTCTTTACCAAGATTATCTGGAGAACTTTTTCTTGGCCGTATTACATAACCCTAGAGTCCGTATGCTCAAGCTGCTCGTCTGAGAACTCAGACACGTGATGCTGGCTTTCTGTCCATGGCCGATTCCAGGAACCAGTTTATAACACTGTGGAGGGTTTCATTAATATATTTTGTAATTTAAAAAAATTTGTTTTACATTATTCATTTTTGAGAGACAAAGCACAAGTGGGGGAGGGGCAGGGAGAGAGGGAGACACGGAATCCCAAGCAGGCTCCAGGCTCTGAGCTGTCAGCACAGAGCCCGACTCGGGGCTTGAACCTACAAGCTGCGAGATCATGACCTGAGCCGAAGTCAGACACCCAACTGGCTGAGCCACCCAAGCGCTCCAGATTTTAACTAATGTTAATTGGAGATCGTTCCTGCCATGAATCTTTTCTTTAAGACTTGCCTTTGCTTTACCACTCCCAGTACCCTAAATCCAGGTCCACGGAATGTACTTGAATTACTACCGAGCTTCTTGAGGTCTGATTGCTGCCTGCGACATCCATTTGGGTTCCATTGTCAAGACAGTTTTGAAAAACACCACTACCCTCTTCTGTAACCTATAGTGACTTCCTGTTATCTATAGCATACAAGTCAATGCACTCTGGCTTCCAAGGCCTTCCAGTATCTGGTCCTGCCTTCCTACCCAGCATAACCTCCCCTCACTTTTCTGGAAGGATTTTCTTCTTCAGTGCGTTCGTTGGACTCACTCCACAGTGGGCTCATATCCAGAGTTTGTGCTGTGTCTTTTTTTTTTTTTTTTTTAATGTTGATTTTAAGAGAGAGTGAGCATGAGCAGGGCAGGGGCAGAGAGAAAGAGAGAGAGAGAGAGAGAGAGAGAGAGAGAGAGAGAGAGAGAGAGAGAGAGAGAGAGAATCTCAAGTAGGCTCTACACTGTCAGTACAGAGCCTGACTCGGGGCTCAAAATGACTAACTGTGAGATCATGACCTGAGCCGAAATCAAGAGTCAGACACTTAACCGACTGAGTCACCCAGGTGCCCCCACCCCAAGGTTTTTTAAAAATTGTGTTGTGTCTTTTGACTTCTTACCTCTTCCAGAAGCCTCTCCAACCACTCTAGGCCATGCTTACTTGTTCATTTATCCTTTTATCCAGTCATTCATTGATTCATTCATTTAATTTATTGAGCATCTTTCATACTCCACGCATTGCTAGCCTCTGGATATACATTCATAACCCCTTGATAATCAAGTCTCCTGCATTACACATTTGTGCAGTTTGAGCTCTCACGGAGGGGGGGGGGAGGTGGCCAGTAAAATTAGAAATCAAGCCTGATAGTCTTGTAACGAGCTCCACCTCCCTCCAGGCCTTCCTCTCTCTTCTCTTCCTCAGCTTTGGCCCTCTCATCAATGAGGAATTTCTGCCCCAGGACAAACCTTAGTGTTATTTTTCTCATCACTGCTCTTTGTAGCAGTCAGGGTTTCTGACCTTGTTAAATTAACATTTGTTAAGTAGAACTCTGGGGTGTCAGGTGGCAAGCTGTAGTTCAACAAGGGACCACAAGGAATGCCTTGAAGGCCACGCAGGGAGGTCAGGGCAGGGTGCAGGCTGAGAGAGGAGCGGAGGCTGGGGAACATGCCTTTATTAGGGTCTGTGGCTGGAGTGCTTTGGGGTTCCCAGGTTAGGACTGGATTCGTCAGTTTAAACCAAAAAAAGAGTTTTGATAAGTTCCACGGGGTCTTAACTAAGGGGCGCACAAGGACAAGGCTCTGGGAGGCAGGGGCACTGTTGATTGCAAGGGCTGTTGGGGAATCATGTCAGGAACTCTTTTTGAGAGGGGGGCAAGAGAGAGGTGGGGGGCCAGAGAGAGAGAAGTGGAGCTCATCCAAAGTGGGGCTCGAGCTCACCTGATGTGGGGCTTGAACTCAGGAACTGTGAGATCATGACCTGAGCCAAAGGCAGATGTTTAACCACTGAGCCACCCGGCACCCATGTCAGGAACTTATATTTGCTTGTAACGCTGTGGCTGCTCTCTAGGGCTTGGAACACCGCGGCTACTGTCTAGAGCTTGCCTTGTATGAAGGGGCTGGTGTCAGTTTCAGGTCCCTGCAGGCCGCTTGGCCGAACAGAATGGATGCAACAGCACGGAGTAGCTTAGCTCAACTCTCAACACTCAGGGTGTGGGAAGCAATCGAAAAGTTCACTTGGCTGGGATATTTGAGGGGAGTTTCATATTGGTGCTCATTTCAGAGGCAGGGCAGGTTAAAGGAACTCACAGGGTGAGTGGAGGCACACAGGAGGAACAACAGCCCGGAATCTGTCGCCTGAAGATGGCCTTGAAGGAAGTGCCTCCATCATCGGAGAGGGGTGTCTCCATCTCAGCACTGCCGTTGTTGTTTGGGGTCAGATCCAGTGTGTATTATGGGGGCTGTCCCATGCTTTGTACGGTATTTGGCAGCAAAGAGCCGTAACCTGGTGTTGAGTAACCAGGTCTGTTGCTCACAACATGCCGGTAGTATTCACCCACCCACCTACCTAGTCATGACAACCCAAAATGTCTCTGCACTTGCCAAGTGTCCCCCAGGGCGCAGTTCAGTCTCCAGCTGAGAGCCACCATCATAAAGGGCTATAATCCTGCCTGAGCAGGAGCAGAGGTGGTGTGGTGGGGGGAGGGAGGAGACACCTGATGTCTCATCTCAGCCCTCCCCTCATCTCCTGTGTTCCAGTCACTGCTGAACGCAGACAGAAGCCAGAGGACACAGATTTACTCCCTCCAGGATGCTCCTTTCTTTCACCTTAAGACTAAATCTTCACAGGCAATTACACCTGAGGCTCTCGAGTCACAATGGCGACAGAGGCCATTCATTCACTGGCTCCCGACTGCTGGTGAAGATTGTCTCTGGCAGCCCAGAGATTAGTTACCAGAGTCATTGCCAGGGACGGACCTCTGCCTCGTGCCTTCCCCTGTTTTCGCTTCACTCCAATGCACTGCTGGCTATTTCCCGTTATCTCTGATTTAACATCTTCGTTCAGGTCTGCCTGCCCACTTATTGGGAGAAGTACCTTGGAAAGGTCTGCAGAAGCTGAAGGAATAATCCTTGCTGTACTTCTGGACTTCCGGGGCTCCTTTTGAAACTAATCCTGTCAAGACCCCAATTTTATCTCTCATTTGTCCCTCTGTGGTGTGCTCAGTGCCTTTTAGAGAAAATATTGCCAAACTATCATCCTGCCGATGCTGTATTGTACCAATGTTTTAGTGTTCGGATAATGCTGGGGCCACCCTGTTGGCGGTGTTTTGTCCGTGGATTGATTGGGTAGGCCTTCAGCCATCTTGCAGGCAGAATTCCTACATCTTGTTGGGAGACTTGTTTATAGCCGTGCTTATCACATTTTTACGAGCATATGAATCACCTGGGATCTTGTTAACATTTAGATTCGGGAGGTGGGTTCAGGGAGGAGCCTGAGTCTGCATTTCTAACAAGCTCCAGGATGTTGCTGCTGGACCACATGTTGAATAGCAAGGATCTGGGAGACGGCAGACACACCGTGCTTTCCGATGTGAGCGATCCGTTCGATTGTAATTTATTAAGAGCCGGTTGCAGATCACTGGGCTAGGTTTTGCAGGGGCTCCAGATGTATACTTTTATCATCCTGAAGACCCATCTGACTCTACATTAAGGCACAGAGATCTTTGTGGCTGTTATTTTTCTCAAGAGGTGTTCCCCCTCCCGACGTGGACAAAGCTTTCGACTGCAACCAGTTCCAGCATTTCCCCAGAACGTCAGGGCCAGCCAGCTTTCGCCGCTCTGTAGGGCTGTCCTTAGCTTTGCTTCACAAGCACTGGTTTTTATCTCGATGCACAAGCAGAGAGAAGGTGTGTCTGGTCCTGTGAATGGATAGAACTTGGCTGTTTCCTTTATCTGCTGTGGATGAATCATTTTGGTGGACAAAGAACTAAGTCAAACATGGCTGCTTTTCCACAGGGGCAGGTTTGGGGTGTGCGCCTGCGTGTACACACGTGTAGGCTGTGAAGTCAATTTAGTTTTGCAGTAAACTTACTTTCTAAAAAAATATAGACTCTGTTAGTGGTTCCTGAATGTCACCCCGATGCAGCAGGGAAGCATCACAGAGACTCTGTTATCATAGGAGCCATCTTTGTTTACCTCAGAATTTTCACTCGTGGCTCATTGCTTTCCTCTTCTGAGGGACTCCATTTCCGGTCAGCTGGTAACACTCACTAGGTGCTTACTGAGGTGGTAGACCCCAAGGAAGGGTTGGAATGGGTCCAAGTCTAGATAAAATATGGATTCCCCTCAGGTAGTCATCTAGCCAATGAGGCATGTCCCATGAACCCGCTTGGATGCTTCTAAATGCCTAATATCCTGTTGGTGTAAATCTAAAGTGTGGGGGAGGGAGTAGGGCAGCATGTGGGATGTTGGAACCCTCATTTACAGAAGAGCTATTCTCCTCCCAAAGAAAACACTCTTTTTCTCTCCAGGCCAAAGGGGTTTATCATCAACACTGAGTGATTTGTGCTGAGAAAGGGGACTGCGTATTAAAATGATCAGGGGCGCCTGGGTGGCTCAGTCAGTTAAACATCTCACTTCAGCTCAGGTCATGATCTCACGGTTCGTGGGTTCAAGCCCCGTGTCAGGCTCTGTGCTGACAGCTCAGAGCCTGGAGCCTGTTTCGGATTCTGTGTGTCTCTCTCTCTCTCCGCTCCTCCCTCACTCATGCTCTGTCTCTCTCTGTCTCTCAAAAGCAAATAAATCAACATTAAAAAATTAAAAAAAAATAAAACGATCAGCAGGGGATACGAATCACCTACCGGAGGAAAAGGAGCAGGTCATCAGGTTCTGCTGATTCTAGGGGTTAATTTCCAACAAGAGGACAGAGGAGGAAAAAACATGTAATCAGGCTCGCCTGCTGTCAGCGCTGTTTGGGTTCGTGGATGGTCACACTTTGGAAAAGCAGGTGGAGGGGCAGGTCGGAACTCTGAAGCCCTGGAGGGCTGTGGGTCCTGAGTCAGGAGCTGGCAGAGAATGGGAGAGGCATTGCAGGGTGAAATGATAAAGCAAGACTCTTATTTAGAAAACGCGAGAGGTAGAAGGTGTTTGCAGATTTACGCCTTCTCTCCCTGAAACTCAGGGAAACTGATAAATGGAACCGAGAAACAGAGAATACATTATCTACACAGGGTTTCTCTACCTCAGCACTATTGACATAACATGTGACATCTTAAAATGTCCCTAGATACCAAGATTTTACAAAATCCTTTCATCCAGGAATTTTGCTATTAGGAATTTTCCTAAGAAGACATTCGGATAAATGTATAAACATGGTATGTAAGAAGAATGTTTAAAATATATAAAAGGGGCGCCTGGGTGGCTCAGTCGGTTAAGCATCTGACTTTGGCCCAGGTCACGATCTCACAGCTCGGCTGGTGAGTTCAAGCCCCGCGTTGGCTCTGTGCTGACAGCTTGGAGCCTAGAGCCTGCTTCGGATTCTGTGTTTCCCTCTCTCTCTCTGCCTCTCCCCCACTTGTGTGCACTCTCTCTCTCAAAAAAAAAATGGATAAACTATATATATATATATATATATATATATATAGTAACATAGTAACATATACATATGTTACATATACATATACATATATATATGTATATGTATACATATATATATATGTAAGTATATATATGTAAGTATACATATATATATATGTAACCAAACTGGCTTTACCACTGTTCAGGAATTGGCTAAATACAGTATAGTACATACAGAACATGTAATGGAATAAAATCCAGATCCTGCCTGCCCATGTTTGTGATTTAAGGGATGTTTGTGATTTAAGGGCTCAATGTACACACACACACACAATATTGATCAAATAGGTTAGAAGATGGCATGCTGACTATAAGCCCACTTATAAGTGAAGTGTGTGTTTATGTGTGCGTGCACGCGTGTGTGCATATGTGCACTTAGGTGTGTTGTGTATGTGTGTGCTTGTCTGCACGTGTAGGTATGTAGGTGCAGGTATGTGGGTGTGCATGGCTAAAACCACGAGGCAAGATGTCTGAAAAGATGTCCTCCCCTCTCCCCAAACTGAGTGTGGTTATCACAGGGTGGTGGATCTCTGGGTGATTTTATCGTCTTCTTCAGATTTTGCGTTATTTAAACGCTCCACAGTGAGTATGCATCCTTTTGAAAATCGGCTGGGGGGGGGGGTGGGGGAAACAGTTCTTTGCATATGAAAAAAAATCAAACCCAAACCTGTTATACTTAGTTCCCGTTCAGTCCCAGTCGGATTCATAGGGTGGTTCGCTCTCAAGTTAAAAATCACAGGACTCCTCCTTATCCGCCCTGCGTTTTGGGCCAAGCCTATCTGCGAGCACAGGTCTGCGGCAGTTTCCCCCTTTTCTCCAGGCCTGGAAGCCATGGGCTAATTTCGCCGCAGTTCCTGCTCCTGAGTTCTGGTCTGGAAAAACTACCGACTTAAGGAAGTGAGTTGGGATGTTCTGGGCCCCTGCCTGCTGTTTACAGTGTTTATCTGCCATCCCAGGCTTGCAATTTTAGGATGTCTCCTGAGAAAGGGATCATCTCAGCACTATCTTTACTAACTATACAATCAGAGGAATTTTTCATTGGGGACAACCTTGCCCCTTCTCATCGACGACCTCACCGTGTTAACAGGACACGGTTGTGGGCAGTCACCACTTGTAAATTCAGCAAAAAGCGAACGTCAGAGTTGTGGGTCCCTCGCTGGCATCGGTTTCTAATTAGAGAAGAAGGAAGCTGGTTCCACCTCCCTTGCAGGATGTGGTGCCATCAGTGGACATCAAAGGAGGAAAGTAAAACTCACTCGGAGCTCTCTTTCTCCCTCTGCCCCCTACTTCAGGGCTGTGTCTGGAAAAGAACGAAGAAGGGCTGAATGTCTCTATACTGTTTGTCCAGGGACCTCACAAATTTGCTGTTACCCTGTGGGTGACATTCTTCCTCTGGGGAAGAATGTTCTGACTCCAGAAAGGCAAGGAGAGGGATGGCCCAGGAATCATGGGGTGAAGCCTGAGTCGGCAGGGAGCAGCTCACGGGAGTCTCTCGTGGTCTCACGTGAGCAGCATGAGGGGACTGGTGAGTCAGCAGAGCACCTTGGTCTCCACATGCTTGTTAACGTCACTTTGGCTCCAAAGTCACAGCTGCACACACTGTGCTCTTTATTTTTGGTGATTTCTCTAAAGTGTTTTATTTCTTTTCTTATTTTTTATTTTTTAAGTGTTTATTTATTTTGAGAGAGAGAGAGAGAGAGAGAGAGAGAGAGAGAGAGAGAGAGAGCAGGGGAGGGGCAGAGAGAGGGAGGGAGACACAGAATCCAAAGCAGGCTCCAGGCTCCGAGCTGTCAGCACAGAGCCCGATGTAGGGCTTGAGCTTGCTGACTGTGAGATCATGACCTGAGCCGAGGTCGGATGTTTAACCGACTGAGCTGCCCTGGCGCCCCAGAAGTGTTTTATTTCTAATAGTTCCCACTCAAGACCGTAATTTTCAGAAGATTTTCCTTTTAGGTATTTCATCTGGATTTCTCATAGCAGAAGCTTCCTCCTGGTTTTTATGCTGTCATCAAGTTCGAGGACCATAAGTAATGAGTCTAATCTGAAGCCTCACTAGTATTTAACAAAAATGTCTGTAGACATAAATCAAATCGGCTATATTTTGGATAAGTCTGCAAGCAGTAAGCGAACACTCTAAGTAGGGAGATATTCTTTCATTTTCTTGTTGCCTGAATGTCCACATTAGCTCTTCTAGCTGTGATATGTCTGGCCTTGGTGCTTTGAGTGATGTTACAACTTGTCTTGCCTGAAAGACTGAAAAAAAAAAAAAGCCAGATGATCCCACCTACATTGGATAAAAGATTAAGGCATTTCGAAGAAGTTGGAAATGTCCTGTGAATTTCTCCTGTTGCTCTCTGTTCTATGCATTTCATGGAAGAATTTCCAAACAAAAATCTTTACTTGTATTATCTATTGGGTCTAATCGCATGGTCTTCAATATGTAGGCAGATCTAATTGAAGAAGATCGCAACAAAAACCAGGATCATTTGGCCTTGCCCCTCCCTGGCCTCATGTCCTACCACTCTTACCCTTGGTCATTTATACTACATCCTCCCTGGTTTGCTCTCTCTCCTTTTGCCCCAGGACCTTCACAGGGTTTGCTTACTTTGAATGCTCTTGGCCTATATCTCTCCTTCCCCTATCCCGCTAGGCTTAATCTTTTCCATCTTCTGGATTATAGTTTAAATACCCCTTCTTCAAGCAAGCCTCCTCCAAGTCCCCAGAAGACGGTAGGGATGGTAAGTCCTACAGTTGTATGCTCTCACTGCACCTTGAAATTCTCCTTTGTAGCATCTGTCAAAGCAGTGATTATATTTACATGTATACTTATTTATATAATTATTTGTTTAATGTAGGTCTTATTCCAAGGCTTATATATATATTGGACTTATATTTATGTAAAGTATGACCAAGTCTGCCCATACTGTCTTTGCAAGCATTTAGCATAGTGCCTGATGTGCAATAGACACTCAATAAATACTTGTTGAATGAATAAGCAAACGTACTCGTGGGTACTTTTGGTGATAAAGAGGATGTTGAAGGAGAGACTATGTATGACTCTATACAAATCCATCAATAACACTAAGGAGAGAGAGAGAGTTGAATATTCCTCCCATGATGGGTAAGGTGGATCACCAGTTGTCACGTGAATTAGGGGCATCTTTCAGGCAACAAGGCAGTTCCAAATAGCTCTGAACAGAAATATGTCCACTTTAGGCTTACCTGATGTGGTCTGGGACATCTATAACAACAATGCTGTTAAGAGGGTGACAGTAAGAATATGAGGTTGACAGCAGTAATAGTAAGGGGGCTCTCTAAGTCAATGCCAAAAAGAGGTGGTTGACTTTGTATAGTAGCTATGTTCATTGCATCTCAGAGTCACTTCGGTGCTTGTGTCAATGACGTCCAGGACGGGAATGCCTCCGGTAAGAGCAGTGATTTTACTCACTGAAATATCTTCAGACTTTTCTGTCTTTGTAACTCTGCTACTCTCTCTAACAAGTCCTGGGCCTGATTTCAGCACAGTCCATTATTTAGCTACCGGTTTCTTTAAATACTGCTATGGAGGCTTTCTAACTCATACACTTTTCTGAGTTAGTAATTGGCTTCCTTGAGCTTACTATTCTCTTCCAGTCCACACTGAGTGAGTAGCGACGGCCAACTCCACGTTCTTTTTCACTACCAAGTCCTCCATATCTCCCAGCTAATATGTGTACTGTGCATGCTGGTGTGTCCCCTTCCACGTGTGTATCCTATCCACCTTCACCACCAATAAGACTCTCAGCCATTGGTGCAGGATGCCGGTGGGTACCTGCACTCTTCTTCCCACCAACGGTGGGCTTGCTGTTGGCATCTGGTTGGTGACTGGTCCAGTTTTAGAATCTTATTCTGGGAGTCTGCTTTATAGGGACTGTTTCTGAACTGAGTTCTTTTAGTTTCGAAAAGCACACCCTAAACTGAGGATTTATGTGAACGTGATGTATTGAGAAGAAAGTCTGGTAGGGAGTGAGGAAGTGAAACTTGGAAGAAAAAAAGAGTGGCCAAACATGGGTAAGGTATCAAGCCAAGTTGCATAGAAGATAACCACATCTTAGTCCTGCGGGGGGAGTTCTGGAAACAGTGTAAGTCACACTTCAGAGCTATCCGCATCAGGGCTAAGCGGGTGAAAGCATGTATACCGCCATCCCTCAAACGTTGGTTGAGGGCCATACCTGAGGAATTTCAGCTTCTAGACACATCCGGCTCTCTGCACAAAGTTAAAGCAGGTTGCTGCAGCCTGAGGGCAGTACTCTGGAAAAGAGCCGTGGATAGTTGGTTGAGGGTGAGATCATATCGGGAGCTGGGGTGCACACAGATGGCAAGTATGACTGAAGGCTCGTGGCTGGAGCACCAACAAGGCCCACTTTCTGGTCCCATGGTTCTCTTCACATCAATTAATACATGGATCATGGGTTCGTCCACTTCTTAAAGAGGTTAAATACCTACAATTCAACATGGAGGCGTGTCAGGTTCTGTTTACCTCTAGTTCTAAACGACAGAAACTTTGATCTGCCACTAAGGATAAAGTTCTGCCATCTGAACCTAATACTGATTAGGGGAATGCTTAATTAAACTGTGGTACATCCCAATTATGAAATACTATTCAAAATGTAGAAAAGAATGAGGCCTATCTATAGGCACTAATACAAATAAATCTCCAGGAGATACTGTTGACGGGAAAAGCCAGTTGCAAAACCATGTACAGTTGCAAGTAGATATGGTAAGAAACACGCCAGATAGGAGACAGCTGTCTTGGCATGGTAGAGGATCTGGAAAGGATGTAGGCGTCAAAAGAGAAGGGAGCTCAATCTGTAAAGGTTCATTGTTAAAAAGGAAGATGGGTCCATGCCTTGGTTATATAATTAAAAAGTGGAATTTCTATAACCAAGCAATTTGGATATGATTAGATTTTAACATGCTTTTGGATGTCAGTACCTCTTCTATGCTCAGTGGGCTCCTGCAGCCTTTTCTATGCTTTAAGACAATAGGCTGTCCATTTGGGTACCACATATATATTGTGTAGGATATGAGAACCCAAGCCTCTCCTACCAGGTTCGTATGGTTGATAAGGAGCAAAGACCAATGCTTTTTAGTCTATGAGGATGTGAAGACCAAAATAGATGCAAGGAACTACTTCTCACTCTCCCTCTCCCTCCCGCTTTCCATTTCTACCTCCATCCTCCCCCCCTCCCCCTCCCCATCTCTGTCTTCATTTCTATATATCCTTCTGCCCATGCATTTCATCTGGTGCAAAACAAATCCCTAAGTACTGCTCAGGGGAGATGTAAGAGAGAATGATAACAGGATCTGCCTACAATAGGTTTATTCTCAGGAGAAGAAATTTTATATGCAGAACAAATTTTAAGACTGATGACAAGGTTACATGGCAACACACTGTCATCTGCACAGCATGTCTAAGTTTGGAGAAGATAGGCATAATAATCCCTTTGGAAACCATATTTCCAGATTCTGAGTCCTAATAGATGCATTTTTTTTTTGTCCTATAAATAAACGATTGGCTGAGGGCATATGTTGTAGACACCTTGGGAAGTCTACCCAGGCCAGGGTAACCAACTTCCTCTAGAAATGCCCCTTTTTTAAAGAGTGGATTCTCTGGCTAGAGTTGATAGAAAGTGATCTGGGCATGTGACCTAAATTGGGCCATCAGATTTTATCTCATGGGAGTTTGGAACCGGCTGTAAGAGACTGTAGTGAGTCTGTGCTTCTTTGAACAGAATGAGCAGGGTGATGTGAGCTCTGAGCTGTGGAATGAGACCCCTGTAGCTACAGAGAAACAGAAAGTGCTGTTTGTAGACACTTAACAAAAGATGAGTAAAGACAAGTGGAGGCAGGGACTAGAGGGAGGTCTCTGGGCTCCTGGCAGCTCCCAGCTCCTGTCTCCTGTTCCTTGTGGGCCTTGGAGACACCCAAATTCTCTGACACACCTAAGAATTCTTTAACAAACTCCACTTTAAAAACTTATTTAAGCTCACTGTTTCTGTTTTTTGCAATCTAAAGAACCTCAAGCAAAACAGTAATTCTTTTCTTATGTGGTGTTACTAGTTTAAGGCTATGTTCTACGTCGTTCTTTGTATTGTTGTATTCTGATATAACTTGTATTTATTTCAGCTTCCTTTGAGAAAGTTTTAAATAAGCATAAGCCATTACTGGAGGCAAATGCTTATAGAAATTGGATAAGTATTGCTTCAAATAAGTTATTGACTGCAGGAGGGTGGGCAGGAGGTGGGGGGATTAGAATAATTTGGGGAGGCAATGTAATATAGAGCAGAAGAGTGTGGGTTTTGGGGTCAAAATGCCTATGTTTGAATATGGTTCTACCACTTAGTTACTGGCTGACTTGGACAAGGTACATCATGCCCCTGTAACTCAGTTTTTCCATCTGTAAAATGGGTATACTAATAGCACCTGTGTTAAATATATCAAAGTGGGGTTGTAAGGATTAAATGAAACAATACATGTAAATGACTCAGAACACTACCTGACCCCAGAATGGCACTCAGTAAATGGTAGTTCTTATCGTGACTGACAAAAGGAAGGGATAAAGGAAGACATAGAAATAAACTTACTAATAATCCTCAGTATAGAGATTGGCCATGTGGCTTTCTTTCTGCCAAATATGGAAAAGACATCTAGAGATGACAGCTGGGGCATGTACAAGCAAACTGTAGATTCTCCTCTAAGTTGTGGGTCCCCAAAGGAAATTGTTTTCCCTCAGGAGATAAAGATAAAAGCATCTTGATCTCAGATGGAATGAGGATGCTGTGCATAAATCCAGAGGATTGCTTATTGAAGTAAGTTGGTGAGCTAAAGATCTAAGAGGGTTTCTTGCAAAGAGGGAGGAAGTGAAGAATCAAAAACGTTAAGAATGAGTAAAAAGAAAATGAGAAAATTATGTCTAAAATTAATTTTAAAATATATTTTCTCCATATATGATAAATACTTCAGTCCTTTCCATTGGGAGTTGTGTGGCTTACATGCATAAAGACCAAAAAATCCTCATTTCTTTCCTGCATCTGAAATTCAATATTACTGTATAGTTTAAACCATAATGCCAAGGTCTTTGGTAGCAACTGTTGAAAGAGGCAGTCCTCCAAGGACACTGAGTGTCCCTATTTATTCTTGCTTGGTTTTTCAAGAATGCAAGACCCTACCCACTCTTTGCCTAGGCGATTCTCAGGGTCATGTTTGCAAATGAGCAACCTGGAAGAATGAGGTAATGACTTGCTTTGGGACAAAGGGCAGGCCTGCTGTAGCGGAGGTAGATTCCCCAAACTCAGGGCTCCTCCTATGCGATACAAAGCCATTATGTGTGTAGCATCCACATGGGCTGCATGCAGATCCACCTGGGATGCTTTGAGTTGCCCCTGTAGGAAGGGAGTCAGAGGGAACTGACATGAAACATGACACTCATGTGCTTGCTGAGCGCTGAGTAATAATGTCCTTTGTCTCTGATCTATGAATTCATGTCTTCTGCTAGCATGTGTGAAACAGTAACAGGTTAACTTAGCTTGTAAGTAGGGTGAAAGGCCAGATCTGGACGTCAACTTCTGTAATTATGAGAAATATTTGTCTTCAGAATGAAGAGAAGGGCAGGTCAAGGGGAAATACAGTGGAATGTGTTACAGCTTGCATGGAAGCCATAATGCTGAGGCCTAACATCTGTCCAGATATATGCAACCATATTCTAGGTGCTCTGCATGGGGTCTTGAGCAAGGTGGCATAAATCTGTGGTAAGAGGTCCTACTACTTTGGAGGAAAGGAAAGGACTTTATCTAGGCTGGGGAGAAGCAGTTGTGGGGCACATTGGGCACATGAGAACTAAAACTGAAAAGTTTCGTTCTGTAGTCAGAATAAAAGTGTACAATGGAGGTTGGGATGGAGGTGAACAGATGGATTCTTTTACATAAATTCTTGCCATTTGAGAGAAAAGTGAAGCGTTCCTTCAATTCCACTGAATCCAGTGGAATCTGCCAATGAAACATGTAGCGTTTTTAGTACTGAAGAAATTTGAGGGTCCCTCTGCTTCTCGTGTGGAAATGGGGGGTCGTCTCCCATCCTTAGTGAATCCAACTTCCTCAGATCGGCCCATATAAGCCACCATGCAATGTGTTATCAGTGCCTGACAAGGACACTGCTCTGCTCACAGTAGGTGTCCTGGGACAGATGGCCTTGCCCCAGCTTTGCTCCATATCAACTGCTCTATCCTTCTGTCTCTCTGGCTCCTGACTTCCTGAACTTGTCCTTAGTCTTAACAATGTACTTGGACACACAAGGATTGACCTTTAGCATTTTATTTGGATGTGGTTTGTATGACTTCACTGTTTTTTTCCACCTCCTTCTTTTTAGGACATTAATCTGTCTACTCAAACCCAAGCCCAAACCTTGGCCTGCTTGGGCCATGGGCCCTCCTTGCCTGGTTTTACCTCCCTGGGAAGGAGGGAGGTAAGATATCATAGTCACCTTGGGGTTAGCTAGTTAGAAAGATATATGCCTTGATATTTCATCAGCTCTGGGTATTTTAAAAAAATACCATTATGGGAAAAAGAAAATAAAGCATCTCAGTAGCTTTTATCGTTTGGAAGATCAGTCTGCAGTGGAGTTGATAAAAAATACCAGTAAGGCAAACATCTGGGTGAAGGAACAGAAAATCAGGTTATAATTCTTTTTTATATGAAAATATTTATATTCTCCCAGGCCTTGGATCCTCAGTTAGTGTCTGATGTAGAGACAAAGGAATGTTTCACTACATTTAGTGATGAGGTTGGGGAGTGAACCACAAGTGTGACGCCATCTGCAAAGCAGTGTGCATTTCAAGTTTGTTGACAGGACTTCCTGGAAGGGAATTGGAAAAAAAGATGCTCAATTCCTAATGAAAGGGTAGCTTACATTTTCCTTTCTCTATAAAAATAACCAGCTATCCACCCACCCCCCCACCCCCCCAATTCTAACACTATTTAACACTACAGATTCAGTTCCGTTTAGTTAAATCCTAACGGGACTGAGATTTGTTTCCACAGAAGTCTCCACTATAATAGGAAATGAGATCAAGTCCAGTACAGGAAGCATTAACATCATAGAAAATTAGGACACACATTTACTTACATGTTTATTTTCAGCTTTAGAAAGTCTGATTTTTGGGCAGATAGGAGTCTGTCCTATATTTGTCTTGGTTTGGAAAAGGGGATGGAGCCAGGGAAACAGGAGGATGGAACATTTGATGAGGAGCACAGTCAGGAACAAGGAATGTAGAGATGGGAATTGTGGGCTCCGCTGCGTAAAACTGGGTAAATTCATAATTAACTTACTGACCTAATTCACTGCTTCCCATACTTAAGGAGACTTTTTTTTTAATATTAAATATAATTTATTGTCAAATTGGTTTCCATACAACACCCAGTGCTCGTCCCCACAGGTGCCCTCCTCAATGCCCACCCACTTTCCCCTCTCCCCCAACCCCCACCAACCCTCAGTTTGTTCTCAGTATTTAAGAGTCTCTTATGGTCTGCCTCCCTCCCTTTCTGTAACTTTTTTTCCCCCTTCCCCTCCCCCATGGTCTTCTGATGAACAGGAAAAATATGCAGCCAAGAATCCTTTATCCAGCAAGCCTGTCATTCAGAATAGAAGGAGAGATAAAGGTCTTCCCAAACAAACAAAAACTGAAGGAATTCATCACCACTAAACCAGCCCTACAAGAAATCCTAAGGGGGACTCTGTGAGTGAAATGTGGCAAGGACCACAAAGTACCAGAGACACCACTACAAGCATGAAACCTACAGATGACAAACACAATGACTCTAACCCATATTTTTCAATAATAACACTGAATGTAAGTGGACTAAATGCTCCAATCAAAGACATGGGATATCAGAATGGTTGAAAAACCAAGACCCATCTATTTGCTGTCTATAAGAGACTCATTTTAGACCTGAGGACACCTTCAGAAGGAGAATTTAAAAGAAGACTTCTCTCAGAGTCTAGTGCTGACTCAGATTAGTCTTACTGTAATATCACAAAAGGGGAAGAACAAAAAAGTAGCTATAAACTCATTATGTAATAGCTTTTGTTAAAATGTAGGCATGGCTAATTAAAAAGTTATATCCAGGCTTGCAGATAGCAGTTTAGAAAGTTGCAAGAGAACGTGGATCTTATTCTAACACCATGAGAAACCTGGACTGCTTAAAAAGAATTGTTGGAAAAAAAAAAAACCATCAGGGAATTGAAAATGAAATCTAAATGAACTAAAGTCCAGAAAGGAACAAGCCCTTCCCAGGAGAGGAAACCCAAGGTGCTTTTACTTCTAGGAATAAAAATGGAGGAGTAGTCAACCCCACCATGGAGGGTGAAACCAGCCACATTTTTAAGAGCTGCACATAGACTGATAAAACAAAATAGAACCCCTAGTCTACTGGGCCTGCCGTAACAAATTACCAGACTTGGTGGCATGAACAAGAAGCATTTATTTCACATTTCTAGCGGCTAGACATTTGCAATGCAGATGTCAGGAGGGCCATCCTCCATCCAAAGACTCATGGGAAGATATTCCTTGTCTCTTTCTAGCTTCTGGTGGCTCCTGGCAGTTCTTCGTGTTCCTTGGTTTGTAGCTGCATCACTCCAATCTCTGTCTTTGTCTTCACAATGTCTTCTCCTCTGTGTTTCTGTCTCTCTGTGTATCACTTTCTGTCTCTCAAAAGGGCAATTGTCATTGGATTTAGGGTCTGCCAGTATAACCGCATTTCAATCCTTAGCTGAACGACACCTGCAAAGACCCTATTTCCAAATAAGGCCCCATTCTAAGGTTCGGAGTGGACAGGGCTTCTGTGGGGACACTATTTTATGAGTCACAAGTTCAGGCAGAGTTTATTTTAGCAACTCTTCTGCTCTACATGAATTGACTTGAGTCACTTGCTGGTACTCAACTGGTAGCTGGTACGGTCTGGATGGTCCAGGGTAGCCTTACTCACGTGTTGAGTCCCTTCACAGGGACAGCTGGAAGGCTGGATGTCATTTGACTCTCTCCATTTTCACGTTGTCTAGGGCCTCTCCATATCATCTCACCAGCTGGTTAGCTGGACTCAGGGGTCCTTAGGTGAGTCATCCAAGACATAGGAAGTGAAACCTGCTGGTCTCTTAAGCCCTGGGCCCTGAAACTGCATCGCTCCTCCGTAACCCTAATTCATGAGGCAGTGGCAGCAGCTGCCTTAATTCAAGGGGAGGGAGCTACATGTGATCTCTGGTACTAGAAAGATCTTAAAAGAAAAACAAAATATTCATAGCATTTTTATTTCTACTAAGCTCAAATAGTCAATGACTCAAATGCCCATTAGTAGGTGAATTGATAAAATAATTGTGTTATATTCCTACACTGGATGACTAGTCAACAGCAAAAACCAAAACAAAGACAACCATGGGCCGATATAACTACATGGATGAATCTCAAAACTGTGCTAAGCCAAAGAAGCCAGGCACACAGACAAAATACATAATGTCTGATTCCATTCATGTGAAACCAAGGAGCTATGGTGAAATCAGAAATCAGAATAGTGGTTACCTTTTGGGGGAAGGGTAGATTAAATAAAAGGGATACTTTCCTGAGGAACATTTCTGGAAGAACAGAAATT
The DNA here is from genome assembly GCF_022837055.1 of Prionailurus viverrinus. Taxonomy (NCBI): domain Eukaryota; kingdom Metazoa; phylum Chordata; class Mammalia; order Carnivora; family Felidae; genus Prionailurus; species Prionailurus viverrinus. Next base: position 56,725,428 of record NC_062577.1, on the reverse strand, counting down.
TTCTGTGTTTTATTTGGGGTAGTAGTTACATGGGTATACACAACGGTCAAATATCACTGAACTGCAGAGTTAAAATCTGTACATTTTATATAAATATTCACATGTGATATAGTCTACCCATTTAAGGTATATACTTGAATGCATTTTAGTATAATCACAGAGTTGTGCAAACTTCACCTCATTTTTTTTAAAGTTTATTTATGTATTTTAAGAGAGACAGAGACAGCGTGAGTGGGGAAGGGGCAGAAAGAGAGGGAGACAGATTCCAAAGCAGGTTCTACACTGCTCTCTGTACACTACCCAGAGCCTGATGTGAGGCTTGAACTCACAAAATGGCGAGATCATGACCTGAACTGAAACCAAGAGTCGGATGCTTAACTGACTGAGCCATCCAGGCACCCCGACTTCACCTCATTTAAAAAATATTTTTATCATCCCCCAAAGAAACCCTGTATCCATTAGCAGCCACTTCCATTCTCTCTTATTTCCTGTCCCATGATCCCTCTTCTTCTCCTTCTCCCTTGGGCATAAGGAATCTATTTTCTGCTTCTACTGATTTGCCTACTCTGGACATTTCCCATGAAGGAATCATACAATATGTGACCTTATGGGCCTGGCCTCTTCCATTTAGCATAATGTTTTCAAGATCCATCCATCCATCCATCCATCCATCCATCCATCCATCCTTCCATCCTTCATTCATTCCTTTTTATTGCTGAATAGTATTCCACTGTATGGATGTGCAAGAGTTTTATAGTTTTGGTTCTAATATTTAGGTCTGTGGTTCCTACTGAATTATTTTTGTGGATGGTATAAGGAAGCGACCCAGCTTCATTCTTTTGAATGCAGAGATACAGTTGTTTCTGTACTACTGGTTGAGAAGACTATTCTTTTCCTATTGAATTGTCTTGACATCCTTGTTAAAAATCGATTGACCATAAATACGAATTTATTTCTAAGCTCCCAATTCTGTTCTTTTGATCTATGTTTATGCTTGTGCCAGTACATTATCTTTATAACTCTAACTTGTTTTAATATTATTTTTTTTCCTGTAGTTAAGTCACTCTGACGACTGTGAATATGGTCCTTATTGCTATTCCCAAATTTCTTCTGAATTACGCATTAGGTCTGTAAAGCTCCATCCACTTTTAATATTCAAACTAATATATGACCTTCATTTCCACAGACTGATGTGACCTCTTATTTGTCCTTTCCTTGGCCTGTGACCAACTTTTTATTTGTTTCAGGTTCCCTCTGGATTTTTCTTATTAGCTTGTGACAATTAAAAAAGTACTTTATAATGACAACTCAAAGCCTTAATAACTAAGAAATAAAAATATTTTCATGCTTCAAAATCTCTTCTTTATAACTATTGAAAAAATCCCTGGTTTATAACTGACTGAAGATCTGTATAACTGGTGAAAGAATTTAATTTTTGATGTTACACTTAAAGCAAGTTAGTTTGACAGGGAGATCCACCAATATCATGGCTATGAATTTATTAGTCAATCCACTAATGATTAAACATTTCTACCCCAGGTAAACTTTGGTGCTAGCAGGATCCCGAATGCAAGCACAGACATGGGCTCTAGAGTGTGGAATTGTTTAATTTGAAGAGTGGTCTCAGAGACTATTGAGAATATGCTTAAAATAATTTATTTGGCATGGGAATGAACACACACACACACACACACACACACACACACACACACGCACGCAGCTGTGGGACCTTTGAGGTTATATCTATGGACCTTGTGCAAACCAAAATTCTATAAGTCATCCTAGGCAACATTTTCCTATATTTTCTATACCCAATTTACCAGTAAGACTTTTTGATTTTCTAAAATTTCTCAAGTCTATTTACTTTTCTTTCTCTCTATCATCTCTGCCTTATACCAAATAATCATCATGTCTTGATTGGACTCTTGAAATTGATAGGCCATCATAGCCATGAGTGTCCCTCCTTTACTGTACTTGTCATTACAGCAATTATGGGTTTTTGTGACTGTCTTTCTCAGTAGTCTATAAGCTCTTTATGACCTAGGGCCATGTCTTACTTGATTCATGCTTTGAATCTTCAATGGTAGGCACACATTAATAAATGAATGAAAGTCTGATGTAACTGAAGGGAACTGTTAAAGAAATGGTGAATAATGTGTCCTTGCAGGGAGATCTCAGGACTCCATGTAAAGTCTTGCCTGTCCTATGATGTCTTTTATCCTGACCTAAGTCCATACATTGATGGAATATGGCCTGAATAGTTGGAACCCTCAGAATGGAAAGAAAATATTATAGGACAGACATGTTAATGGTTAGAAAAAAATGTAGTGAATTTAACAAAATGAAATTTATTTTACTTTTTTAAAGTTTATTTATTTATTTTGAGAGAAAGAGAGTGTGCACATGTACGCCGGAGCAGGAGAGGGGCAGGGAGAGAATCCCAAGCAGCCTCCCCACTGTCAGCACAGAGCCTGACCTGGGGCTCAGTCTCATGAACTGTGAGATCATGACCTGAGCCAGAATAAAGAGCTGTATGCTTAATGACTGACCCACCCGGGTGCCCCAACAAAATGAAATTTAATGTGGAGACATGTAAATGAAGCACACTGATTGCCAAAGCTATAGGACCCATACTAGATAGGAGAGCTGTGTCTGAACAGCATCATTCGCAGAAAAAGTCTTGGAAGTTTTGGTTAACAACAAACTCAAATTACTCAGCAGAGAAGTATAAATGACTTTATCAATTAAAATATGGACAAAAGATATGAATAGGTAGTTTATAAGAGACATTATAATTGGTCATAAATGAAAAAAACAAAATTAAAATAACTTTAGGAAACTATTTTTGGCCCACCAAATCGACAAATATTTTACTTATTTAGTGTATGTATTTTTTATTTGAGAGAGAGAGAGAGAGAGAGAGCAAGCATGAGCAGGGGAGATGGGCAGAGGGAGAGAGAGAATCCTAAGCAGGCTCCATGCTCAGCTCCATGATCCCCATGACCCTGGGATCATGACTTGAGCTGAAATCAAGAGCTGGAAGTTTTACTGACTGAGCCACCCAGGTGGCTCCTGAATTGACAAATATTAAATACAAGGTAACAATAATGCTAGAGTTTGTGACTATCAAGTCTTTTACTCCAGTTTGCAATATAAATTGCTATTTTTTTGGAGGTGTATTTGGCAATTCAAATAAGAATATCCTAAAATGTGAGTATTTTTAGTGTAGCAATGCTACTTTTAGGTATTTATCCCGTGGAAAGGATATGATAGTTGTGTAAAAGATTTAGCTACAAGGATGTTTATTCTAGTATTGCAACAAAAGCAAGAAATATTAGAAACAAATCTCTAACAGCAGGGCGTTAGTCAAAATATAGCATATTCATACGAAGAAATATAATTCAACTACTAAAATATAGCATATTCATAAGAAGAATATAATGCATCTACTAAAATGATATTTAATACTTGTATAGTTGGTAAATTGAGTTTAAAAATAAGATTACAGAATATTACAATATGATATTATTTTATTGCAAAATATGTGCAGAGGAAAATGGTTAAAAGTTATTTTATGCGTTGATGGGGTCAAAAAAGAGACGAGTTCAAAACGGAGTTGCTTGTGCTAAGCCCATGTCACCAAACCAAGACTTAATACCTAACCTAACAGCAGTTTCAGCCTCTCCCAGAGATGTAATTGTAACCAGTCAGTCTGGAATTTCCTGGTGAGCACTGGTGAGGTGGTCTCTCTCATAGACCCCCCTGTCTCTTAAAGGAAGGTGATCTTGCCTGAAACAGCCCACTCTTTGCCAGTAACATCTGTGTCCCACCTCCTTCTGCCTGTAAAAGCCTCCCATTTTGCACAGCTCCTCAGAGCTTTCTGTTTGCCAGATGGGCTGCCTGATTCATAAATCATTGAATAAAGCCAATTAAGTCTTTAAATTTACTCAGGGCCTTGAGTGCAATGCAGGGGAAAAAAATGGTATATTAGTTAGAAATGCTTTCAGCTGCATTGACCAGAATGCCCGGCTAACAGTGGTTTAAGCAATAAGGACATTTAATTATCTTAAATATGTCTAGAGTTTGGCAGTGTAGTGTGGAAGCAGCAGTTCAGCCATGTTCTCAAAGACATAATCTCCTTCTGTTGATCCTCTCCGCCTTAACTAGTTGGTGTGATTCCTCCTGGTTGAAACTGTCTGCTGTAGCCCCAGGCATGACATCCATGTTCATGGCCGGGAAAAGGGAAAGGGCACTGTGAGCAGTGTCTATCTCCTCTGTCGAGCATACTAACTCTACGGTGCGCCTGGGTGGCTCAGTCTGTTAAGTGTCCGACTTCGGCTCAGGTCATCATCCAGCGGTTCGTGGCTTTGAGCCCCGCGTCAGGCTCTGTGCTGACAGCTCAGAGCTGCTTCGGATTCTGCGTCTCCCTCCCTCTCTGCCCCTCCCCACTTACGCTCTGTCGCTCTCTCTCAGAAATAAATAAACATGAAAAAAAAAAAAAAAAGAATACTAAAGCCTTTCCAGAACCACAGCCCCATCCATCTGCATCTGAGTGGCAGCAACTGAAACTGGGCAATGGGATTATTGTGATTAGCTTAAACCAACCATAATTCCTGGACCAAGCACATTGTTATTCCAAGGCTGAGGTTCTGTTAGTGAGCAAGGAAGGAAGACAGATCTTGGGTTGATGATGAACCATCTGCCACACAGAGTCTGGAGCACAGCTATTGGTGGGGAAGTGGTGGTTGGTGAGCTAGGTCAGATCACTAAAGATGGTCTGGGTTTGGAGACTGGAAGTACAGATGGCTCAGACTTGGTTTAAGGTGGCTGTCGCTTTGGTGTACCAGTGGACCAGACAACAGGTCCAGCCAAGAAGTTCAAGGACACGAGTGAGTAGATGTGCTTCCCATAATCTCCCTCCTCTCTACAGAGATATAGTCAATGTGGTCCCTATAGAATGAGATATTTGCCAAGTCAGAGGATCCCAGAGCTGTGGGCTCATTGTTGTTTATACCGAGAGCCGGGAGGGAAGCGGGTTGGGGGGGAAAAGGTGGCCATGTTGGTATTTGGTCATCTACTTACAAGAAGCAGTTTTTTGCTGTGGTACAGTGTGATTGCTTTGGCAATGGGTTTGTTAAAATTGAATGACAATAGAAGAAATGGGTGCCAATAATCAGAGCACTGAGGATGCACACAGAGGAAACACACATACAAAGAATATGACTTCAATGACTCTGTCCTAGAAGCTGGGAATGGCAGTCAGGGTGAGGGGGCCACCACAATCAAAGAAAAGCTTTATATATCAAGATGCTTATCCAGTGTTTGGCACACGAAAAAGACCCAAAAGTGCAGCTCCCGTTGACTGTGTGGCTTGGATCCCTACTTTATGTCTGGAATTTCTTTCTTTCGAAGTTAACCACGAGTTTTAAAATGTATTATATTTTATCAAGCGGTTACCACGATGTTGGGAGAGGCAAACTTCATGAAATCTAAATAGAAGCTTACTTGCAGTTCTGTGGGGACTAGACTATTTTTATAGTTCCATCACACTAGTAGTAACTGACAAACAGGTATCTAAAGGACACTTCCTTAGAGGTAAGAGGGGAATTGCATGCATCACCATAGCTGAATGTAGTACATGAACACCTTGTAAAGACACCAACTGAAGATGGGCACCTACTATGGCAAAGGCAGAGCATGCAAGCAAGTATGTCACGAGACTTAGCTCTTTGCCTCATTACAAGGTTTTCTCAAGTGAGATAAAAATAAAAAAAAAATAAATAAAAGTGAGATAAAAGTATTGCTAGGTTTTGAGAATATACTTAAAATGTTTGAGACAGGGGCGCCTGGGTGGCGCAGTCGGTTAAGCGTCCAACTTCAGCCCGGGTCACGATCTCGTGGTCCGGGAGTTCGAGCCCCGCGTCAGGCTCTGGGCTGATGGCTCAGAGCCTGGAGCCTGTTTCCGATTCTGTGTCTCCCTCTCTCTCTGCCCCTCCCCCGTTCATGCTCTGTCTCTCTCTGTCCCAAAAATAAATAAAAACGTTGAAAAAAAATTTTTTAAATAAAAAATGTTTGAGACGATATTTTACAAAAATAGTGAATAAATACACAGGATGTCCATAGACAAAAATAGGTATGATAATACATACATTAACACACACGTAAGTAATACAGTAATAAACACAAGTTCGCTATAACCTCTCGCTAAGAAAAATAATTATTACTCATTGTAATCCTTAAGACGCTGATAGGCTAAATATTGATTATGACATGAAACATGGATTCCTCTATTTAGAAGGGAGTAGGTCCATCACAGAGCAGTGCATACAGCCATCTCTCTCATTCCTCCTCCTCCTCTTCAAAAAAAAAAAAAAAGATTTTGAGGGTGGTGTTTTTTTTAAAAAAAATCAATTCAGTGTGCCCTAGTCCACTTTAAAGGTTTTCATTGAACAAATTTGCGCAAGCTAATTCTTTCCATTCAGGGTTTCATTGCAGCTGGATTACGATTCATGGTGCATTAGACGTGGTGCATTCTGACAGTTGGGTAGGAGGTGAAGTCTGGGTGGTGAATTTCTTCCTTCAGCCATTCACTTTATCTGTCACTGATGGAGGACTTCATACAGAGATCACAAGCCTGAATTTGAATCGCTTTGTGAATGGGAGAACTTGTCCAGGCAGTTCTCCTGGCTCTCTGCTCCCAGATGAGGCCCAGGATTATGTGTCAGAGCCCATCACAGGTGTCAGAGCATGTTTATGAAATGAGTGGATACTTTGTATGGTGTAGAGGGAAGAGAGCACTCTCCGGAGGTGGAAGCCAGGGAGTGTTAGATCCTAGTTTCCTTTTACTGGCGGCTTATGCGCGTCATCAGAGGGCTACTGTTTACTAGCTTTCCTGCTTTTCCAGGTCTGAGGAGGCTCTAAAAACACCACCACCGGAAATTCTCCCAAGTCTGCATCTCACGGCAATGCAGACTTCTGCAGAGTGCGTCCAGGTGTAGCTGCACAGTGCACCCCATCAGATTAAGTGAGTCCCATCTAATTCGGGGATGAGTGTTAAATGCTTGCCTGTAGCAGGTCACAGGGGAGAGGGCACAATTTCAGTGGCCCAGATGTCCCGCTATGGTGTCCGTGGCGAAGGAGCCGGTGGCGTGGAATGAAAAGAGAACGGGAAGTGCGCACGGTGCGGTGTGAATTAGTTACAATCTCTGCCCGATGCTCCGCGGAGCTTGCTGCATGCGACGTTCTGTGGTTCAGGCCGCATTTGTATTCTTTCGGCTTAATATCCGGTGTTAAGCCTATCTGGAAAGTGACAGCGAGAGTTACACTATTTCAAACTGCTGTTCACAGTGTTGCAGAGTTCACTACTATTGTGGAGGGAAGGGGATTTATTCTCGCGGGATCGGAGGCGGGTGGAGTGGCGCTCGGAGGGTTCTCTCAGGGCTGAGACTCCACTGCCTTGTTTGTCACAGAGAGCTCAGTTATATTTTCAAAACTCAAGGCCGCCATCTCTCCCCCAGAGGCTTTCTCCGCCCAACACCGGCGCAGGGGAGAGAAGTCCCTTTCGTGGCCTGTGTAATTGACCAATTAAATGTACTGATGAAGTGTGCGGACATCAGTGTGTGTCCCTTGGTGTCCTAGGGAAAGAGGCGTATCAAATTGAGATGGTTGCTATTTGAAATTATCTATCAATTAGAATGTTATTTAGCAGAATCATGGGGTGTGTTCCAATGAACACAAGCTCCCGGTCTGCTTTCCTTAAAATGGGGACAGACTAGTAACAGGGCCATGGTGTGCTAAATCTGACTGCGTAGAAAAACGCTATTTTCTGCAGTTGTTTTCCCATGGAGTGGAGAATGTGCTGCGATTCCTTCTTTGCTGGTAGATGCATTGAAAAACAAACAAACAAACAAACTTCGAGCACTCTTTCATCCGACTGTATTAAATATGACTCATAGCCCCTGGCTGTATCCCAGCTGTAGGACACGTGAAGTCTTCTGTGTGGCTTTCTGCACGGGGAAGAGTTTGTTTCTCCGTTTCCTCTTGCCTTGACATGCTCTGTCCCAGGGACTTCGTGAAATCATACGAAGGGTTCTAGGACAGCATTAGCTCAGAGCCTAATAAAGAGATTTCTCTTGCAGTTGTGGGTAATTAGGAACGACTCACTAACTGTGGGGTGCAGGATTAAAAGTGTTATTACTGTCTTATTAGAAGTGATGAGGCATGGGCGGGAGTATTTGCCTGGGAATGCATCTACTGACAGCTTCTTGTAACTCTCATCTCTGATTAAAATGCTTAATTGATTACAGAGCTTGGGCACTAAAAACCCTGATTCATTTTTGATACTAATGAGAGAAAAACGTTCTCTGGAGATGCACACAGGTGGAGGAAGAAAAGGAATCCGTGCTAATGAACAGCAGGTCACCTGCCGAGTGTGGGGTCGTGAAGAATGACAGACCAGCCATGACAGCTCCTGGGGGCGGGTCTTGCTCCGCTGTTGTGGCAGACCACATCTTTACCTCAGTTTCCACATCTGTAATGTGGGGATACTAATACCTACCTCAAAGGGCTTCTGGGATATAAGGAGAGAGTCAGGGAGCTTAATAAGCGCTCCCTTTTTTAAAAAAATTGTCTTCTTGGGGCGCCGGGGGCGGGGCTCAGTCGGTTAAGCGTCTGACTTCGAGTCTGGTCATGATCTCATGGATCGTGAGTTCGAGCCCCACGTCGGGCTCTGCGCTGACAGCTCGGAGCCTGGAGTCTGCTTCGGATTCTGTGTCTCCTTCTCTCTCTGCCCCTCTGCCACTCACGCTCTGTCTCTGTCTGTCTCTCTCTCTCAAAAATCAACATTGAAACAAAAATAAAAAAAATTGTCTTCTTGACTTTGTTACTTGCTTGGAAGTCATATGTTATTGTAATTCCTCGTAAGGTATTAATGTAGGACAGATGTAAGCCAATACAAGGGGTTATTAAAAATTCCCCTCAATAAACTGGTAGGTTACCCCAGCTGAGTTTTACTCCAAAGGTGTATGGGCCCCAAACTCACCCGTCCTCTCCATTTCCTTCCCTTTTCCTCCTGCTTCTCCCCGCTTAGTTCAGCCAAGATAACACTTGGCCAGTGTCCTGAGAGAAACTGCTGGCAGGGAATAGAGCGGAGAGGCAGAGGACGTTCTGTTATAGTGCTGTGCCCAGATTTTCCTTGGGACTTGTGATGGCTAATTTTAGGTATCAACTTGATTGGGTCATAGGGTGCCTCGATATTTGGGTAAACATTTTTCTGGATGAGATGAACATTTGAATCATAGGCTCAGTAAAGCAGATTGCCTTCCCTAATGTGGGTGTATTTATGATCCAATCTCTGGAAGGGTCTGGGTAGAACAAAAAGGTGGAGTAAGAGAGAACTTTCTCTCTCTGTCTCTCTCACCTGCTTGTCTTCAGCCTGAAATATCAGTCTTCTCTTGTCTTTGGATTTGGACTCAGACTGGAATTATACCATTGGCTCTCCTAGGTTTCTAGTTTGCTGACTGGAGATCTTGGGACTTCTTAGCATCCAAAATTACATGAGCTAATTCTCTCTATCCCTGTCTCCACCCCTACCCATATCCTTATCTCTCCCTCTCCTCCTATTGCTTCTATTTCTCTGGAGAACCCAGACGAATACAGACTTTGGTACCAAGAAGTGGGGGTGCTGCTGTAACAAATCCCTACACACGTGGGTGCAGCTTTGAAACTGGGAAATATGTAGAAGCGGGAAGGGTTTTGAGGCGTGTGCTAGAAATACAGACATTAAAAGCACTTCTGGTGAACGCTCAGATGGAAATGAGGAGTATGTCAGTGGAGACCGGAGGCAAGCTGATCCTTGTTATAAAGTGGCAAAGAACTTGGAACAATGTTCTTGTGTCTTGTGGAAGGAGAGCTTGTGAGCAATGAATATAGATATTTAGCTGAGGAGATTCCTAAGCAGAGGGTTGAAGGAGTAGCTTGGTCCTTCCTGAACGCTTATAGCAGAACGTGAAAGGCGATACATGAATCGAAGAAGGAGTTATTAAGCCACAAGGAACCAGAACTTGAAGGTTCAGAAAATCCTCACCCCATCCGTATTGCAGAAGGGGAGAAAGGTCATTGTGAAGAGAATGCGAGGTGTGTTCTCGAGGGTGTGGCTCAATAACCATTTGATAAACAGACAATGGGGTGACCAGTGGATCTAACCAGCCTTTTTGACAGAACCAGGAATGGAGCTGGGGTTATACCAGCAAGGGATAAAAACAGTGAGATAAAATGAAGGAAGGCCGTGGGAATTCTTAGACCCTACAGGACTGGATCATTGAACTATTTGGTTAAAGAATTGTTCAATATTCTTCAAGAAAATAGAAGGAGCCTAAAGGCAATTTAAAGACCATTAGGGTCACTGTCTTGGATCCAACGGGCCAGATGGCCTTTGACTGAAGACTTGGGCCTGCCCTGTCCTGCAGAGCCCTGTGGCTAGGATATGCTGAGGAACCTTGGGAATGGAGCTGCCTGGGGCCTTGGGGTGTGATACCTTACCCAACAGATCTGTGGAGGTAGAACCAGTGCCCCAGTGGGTCCAGAAAAGAGGATTGTTCTCCAGACTTAGAATCAAGTGGAATTTGCCTTATTGGGTTTTGGACTTGCTTGGGACCCCTTATTATTATTATTTTTTTACCTCCATTTCCCCCTTTTGGAATGGGGATGTCTATCCTATGCCCATCCCACTGTCGTACTTTGGAAGCACATAACTTGGCTGGTTTTACAGGGTCACAGCTGGAGTGGCATTTGCCTTAGGTTAAATTGACCCTTAAATCTCATTGTATCTGATTTAGATGAGATTAAATGGGGTTTTAGAATGGATGCTGCAATGGTACAAGATATTCGGAGCTGTTGGGATAGAGTGAATGCATTTTGCATGCCAGATGGACATGAATTTTGGGATCCAGGGGCAGAATACTATAGAATGAACTGTGTCTCCCCCCTCCTGCCCCCCCTCCCCCGCCCCGTTCACATGTGAACCTGTAACCCCTAATGTGATGGCTTTTAGAGATGGGCCTTTGGGAAGTAATCAGGGTTAGGTGAAGATGTGAAGGTGGGGCTTTAACGATGGGGTTAGGTAAGAAGAGAGAGAGGTGGCTCACTCTCTGTCCGGTGAGGACACAATGAGGAGGTGGCCGTCTGCAAGCTGAGAAGAGAGCCTTCACCAAAACCTGACCACGCTTATGCTTCTCCCCTCCAGACAGCGAGACATAAATTTCTGCTGTTTAAGCCACACAGTCTTTGGTCTTTTGTTACAGGTCGTTTGCTTTTTTTTTTTTTTTTTCCCCCACCAGGCCATCCTCTTTTATTTGGGACTTGGGTCAAGGTGTTTTGTGTATGTGCATACAGACAGTGCTCGTTTCTGTGAAGTTCACCAATGTCCAGCAACACTCGGCAAATGAGTACTTTAGACTTGCCTGGAGTATCACTTTGGGGCCGCCATATTCATTATGTAACTACTATTCATCAAAAGCTTCTAATTACCCTAAATTATTATAAGCCAAGAATCTCTTTGTCAAGTAGGAAGGCACATGGAATAAGATGCAGAAGCTTTTATGAATCTGGAGTTTAGAAGTGGAGGAAGGAACTGGAAACTCTGAGAATAACTCAAAGAGTTGAGAATCAATGCCAATCATTATGCTGGTGTGCCAGGGCCCTTCAAAACCACGTGGCTCCACCCCTGGACAAGGCTTGGCTATTTCCCATCGCAGAGGATTTCAACACATGTGGGTTCAAAAAAAAAGTAAAACCCCATCTAATTCATCACCTTGCCAGATTCCCCCCAAAGAGCAATTATGAATGCTAATAGCTCCTGACCGTAAGCTCACGTTTACTAAATGAACAAATCCATGGATTAGGAACACAAGTGTTAATGAATTTTTAAAATCTGCTAATTTGTTGAACGTTTAGGGCCATTAATAAGTGCATGTTCATGAGAACATGCATTTACCTTTCCTCTGCTGTGCAAGCAGTTAGCTGACCCACCGCATGCTGTTAGGAAAGCAGGATTGGAGAGGAGATGACAGGTGCTGAGGTTGACTGGTGATAAGGCAGGGGCTCTTAATCAGCTTTTAAATACCCATCTGCCGTTTGGTATGTACATTATGATACACTTGAATGTATTTGAAGAAGCGTTAAGATGATTGCTTTTTTCCAGGAAGGTGAAGCAATTGCAACTTCTTTTCTTCTTTTTTTCATGGGCTTCCGATATCCAGGCTTGCAGATGCTGCACAATTTTGCTCAACACAGTTAAGAAGTGTTGACTCAGGCCTGGGCACAGTTGGAGATGCAGGATCCATTCCTGGAAGAACTTGCTTTGGAAGAGAAAGTGGCCCTTCCTGCAACAAAGGAAAGCTTGTTAGAGATTATTTGACAGTTTTTTGACAGTAGTGTGTGTGTGTGTGTGTGTGTGTGTGTGTGTGTGTGTGTGTGTGTGTGTTTCCAAACTGGGAAAATGAGAGTGAAGTTGGAGATCAGAACAGGCAACTTTTTTTTTTTCAAATGTTTATTTATTTATTTTGAGAGAGAGAGTGAGCAAGCAGGGGGAGGGGCAGAGAGAGGAGAGAGACAGAGACAGAGAATCCCAAGCAGGCTCTGCACTGATAGCCCAGTGTGGGCCTCGAACCGCAAACTATGGGATCATGACCTGAGCTGAAACCAAGAGTCACATGCTTAACCGACTGAGCCACCCAGGCGCCCCCAGAACAGGCAACCTTTTAACCAAAGCCACTCTTCCTCCAGCTCCAGGAGTAGGCCTGGGCCTCTGTGAGGAGGTGGCAAATCAGTCCTTTGGCTCTGTCCCTCTTCCTGTGTTCTTTTGTCCCCTCATTCTGTGATGATCCTTCATTTTCTCTCCTTCTTCTCCCTCCCTGCAAACCTCTGTCCTAAACCCCGGCTGCATTCTAGAGCCAAAAGGCCTCAGATTTCTCTCTCTCCTTTCTAGTCAATACTTGCTCACCCTCCCTGTGAATTTGGGGCTGGTCAATATTCTTCCCCTCTTGGGAGTAGTTGTTGAAGCATGGTCTCTGATGGCTGCTGTTATGGGCTGAATTGTGTTGCCCCCTGAAATTCATGTTGAATTTCTAACCCCCAGGATCTCAGAAAATGTGACCTTAATGAATAAATAAAATAAGAAAAAAAGAACATGTGACCTTGTTTGGAAATACTGTTTTGCAGATGTGATTAGTGAAGTTATGATCATGTCATGCTGGAGTAGGGTGGGCCTTTCGAAAAGGGGAAATCTGGATGTAGACACACGCACAGAGGGAGAATGCCACGTGAACACAGAAGGAGAGATCAGGGTGATATGTCTGTGGGCCAAGGGACACCCAAGGTTGTCAGTAACCGGAAGAAGCCAGAGAAGAGAAAGGGCTATATTCTCCCTCACAGCCCTCAGAAGGAGCCAGTTCTGCTGGCACTTTGACCTTGGACTTCTAGTGGCCGGAACTGTGAGACGGTCATGTTTCGTCCATCCAAGCCACCCAGTTTATGGTACTTTGCTACGCCAGCCCTAGAAAACGACTGAGGTGTTCTGTTCTTTTCTTTCTTTCTTTCTTTCTTTCTTTCTTTCTTTCTTTCTTTCTCTCTCTCTCTCTTTCTTTCTTTCTTTCTTTCTTTCTTTCTTTCTTTCAAGTTTAATGATTTATTCTGTGAGAGAGAGCAGGGGGAGGGGCAGAGAGAAAAGAAGAGAGAGAATCCCAAGTAGGTTGTGTCCTGTCAGTGCAGAACTCAATGGCGGGCTTGATCTCAGGAACTGTGAGATCGTGGCCTGAGCTGAAACCAAGAGTTGGATGCTTAATCGACTGAGCCACCCGGGTGCCCCTGAGGTGCTAGAGGGTAGATTTCTATTATGAGGTGCTGGTAACAGATTTTTTAAAAATCTATCTTAGGCAGCAGTGAGGTGGTGGGACAGGCCTCTGGAAGAGGGTGGACGGAGATTCAACCTAAGACCAGGAAGATCTTCCATCTGCTCCGATCTTGTACCCGGCAATCTGGAACAATAATTCAGCCTGGTGCTTGCTACAGTTCAGTTCCAGCTTGGAAATCACCATTTTGTGCAGCTCCTTGAGCCAGCTGTCTCTGTCTGCCCCTGCGTGACACGATGGCCACGGGCAGAGGGTCATCAACTAATCATTACTTTTAGCGCCATGAAATGTCATTTCCTGTATTACCTCTTGACATAGCAGAGATGAAGCACTGTCCTATTGATTCCTATACTACATCAGGCAATTTATATTAATAAAACCTGGTCTTAGAGAGCACACACTTTGAGGGTCTCAGTGCAAAATAAAAATGTGGGGGCAGGCGAGGTTGCGAAGTCAATCTCCATTCCCACATGCTGGCTGCCCTAACCTGTGCCTGGATGTGCACGGCACCTGGATTGAAGTTGACTCTCCCATGTTCCCCACCCCTCGTGGCCCATCAAACGTGCAGGGGTGCTGCCAGCTGGGTGCGGGATGGATGCTGTCTTATTCTGCCTCAGGATGCCGTAGACTGAGTGTCTCACCCCAAGCCCACCCCTGCTTGGCACAGAGAACGACAGCAGAATGTAGGCCTCTACCCCTCCATGCTACTTGGTCTCTACCCCAGGTGGAGGATGGCAGTGATTGTGGGACGGGATCAGGAACAAGGGGCCAAGGGTACCAGGGGTTGGGGAGGAGACGGCTGAGCAATGGGAAGGTGGGGAGATGGTGGGAGGTAGGATTACATGGGACCCAGCGCTCCAAGCCTCCTGCTCCGTTGTCCCATGGACTTCACTTACTAAGCGCAAATTCAGAGATGAAATTATTAAGAATTTTAAGGTGGCGACTGTAGAGCGTAAAACTCCCAAGTGCATGGTCCTTCTGAGGGTGGGACTCGGTGTGACTGTACTGGTTATTGGTCCATGAAACCAGTGCTGTTAAGAGAGGCAGCTTCGTGGAATTTTGTTAGAAAAAATTTAAATATTATGATGCCTTGTGTTGTGTCATAGCTTGAGGATGAAGGCACATTAAGGAGACCCATCCTTAATGGGTTTGGTTGTAAGCCTCCTTAAGCCTCCTTATTGAATCTAGTAAGACTAGACTCATGGAAGGCTTGGGTGCCGAGCCATCCCCTCAGTTAACATGTGAGGAAATGAAAATGTGCCAAGAGGCCCACGCTCACACAGCTGGGCAAGAAACTGTGTTATTTTGCTACTAAGCTGATTCCAGAAGGGCGTGAGGAAACGCCTGAGGCTGAGGTATAGATTTCTTACCTTGATTGGAAGGATGGTCTTACGGCTGTTTCCTTTTGCTGAAACTCACCCGATCATACATTTGAATATTTGCAGTTTAGTATGTGCGAATTACACCTCAATAAAGCTGCTTAAAAATATTTAAGGCAAGAATAAAAAAGTTGATTTAAGAATAAGATAGTCATAGGGCGCCGGGGTGGCTCAGGCGGTTGAGCTCCTGACTTCGGCTCAGGTCATGATCTCGTGGTTCGCGAGTTTGAGTCCCACGTGGGGCTCTGTGCTGACAGCTCAGAACCTGGAGCCTGTTTCAGATTCAGTGTCTCCCTGTCTCTTCTCCCCCTCCACACTCACACACACTCTCTCTCAAAATAAAAAAAAAAAATTAAAAAAACCCCATAAAATTAAAAAAAAAAAGATGGTCAACAGTTTAAATTTGTCAGGAATATCAAAGAATAAAAGTGAGCAGTCTGTCAAACGCACAGACGAACTGCCATCAGTATCATACTGTAGGGTTCACGGGGTGCCTTTGCCAATAGTATCCCAAAGATTCTTCCAGGTGGAAATTCCATGTAAAGGGAATGCCATACAGACGCAAACCCACCAAAAACCCTTTCCCAAAGCAGGGGGCATGGGAGCCCTGGAGTCCTGAAGGTAGAACCCCCCTGAGGGTTTTCTCAAGCGTGACCATTGGAGGAATTCTTCTCCAAATGAACCTCACCTCTGAGGGGGAGTTTGGGGGACAGAAGAGCATTAACCTCGGTTTTCATTCCTCTGATGGGAAGAGTGCTTCTGCTGTTTCAACCCCAGGAACGGGGCTCCCCGCCAGCCTGGAGGCTTCCGTGTTGAACTTCCCAGACCTAGGCTGCTCCGTGTGAACCCAGCTCTCCACCCGCCCCCCAACCCCACCCCCAACCCGGGATGGAGAACTTGCCTGATGCACAGGCAGGAAGCTGGGAAGGGCCTTCTTCTGATCCTTGGCAGCTGGTTGGCTTTCGGGATCATTTGGTCCGTTCCCTTTCTTCAGAGGATACCTGACAAAATGCATCAGCAGGGAGGCAGATTACAGCAGGTTAAAGAAAACGGGCAGGAAATAAAAAACACACAAGGAGCAGGTTTTCCGCTTTATTTTATGTGTCCTCGAGGACTGGGAGCCCCGGGAAGCGCTCCCGAGGTCCCTCGACTCCGTGCCACCCTGCAGCAGGTCTCGTGCCCCTGTTCTTTCACCTGGAACAGCAGGGACTCTTCGATTTGGGCTCCTCTCATTACACTGGGAACATTTTGGTTGCTTGCGAAAGGATGAGGATGGGCGGCTCGTTAGGAGGTGAGCCCGTCAGGGGAGAGGGAGAGTCACTTGCAGGTAGATCTTCAAAGAGCTGTTGGCAAGATCAGAGCCAAAGGCGACGGGCTGGCTCTCTCTTAACACAGAGTTTTCATTTAGAGGACAGAGGGAGCTCTCTTCCCTGGTGATGGTTTTTCCAAGTTGCCCGGAACGTGGGTTGAACGGTCCCCGGTGTCATCACTGTGTCTCACTGGGTGAGCTGCTCTTACAGAGCCTCGCTCCAAGGTGGCGTTGTAGACCCTCAGGGCTTCTCCAAAGACCTCCACCCCGCTGCGCTCCCTCCTCACCCCATCTTCGGGGAGGACTGCGGGCTGGTTGGCAGACCCTTGGGAAAGTACCCTGTGCTCTCTCGTTTGAGAAGGGTGGAGCGGGGTGGACAGGAGCCAACCCCGAGGAGGAGAAGGCTCCCAGAATGGCGAACACTGAGTGTTGTCCTTGCTGCTCCGTGTCTGGGTGACCTGGGCACGTTCTGAGCGTTCGGGAAAACACATGGAAGAACGCGCCCTCATGGTTTTATGGTTCCTGTGGTTAGATCAGACCCACACATCTTGGAATGGAATTTTTTTTTTTTGTCCCTTAAAAATGCTGTGTGCACAAAACAGAGTGTGACATCCACAAGAGGAACTTCCGTCGTAAGTGGAAAGGACCCACGTCTTTTTCACTGCTGATTTTATTTTCGTGGTTAATTATTTATTCATAAATCTTGCCTCAGAGATTCTCATTTTGGCTCCCAAGCGATAAAAGCTCAAGGTCACAGGGGAAGTGTTTTCAAATGCTAAGTGATCCTCCTCCAAACTAATGTTGTAAAATTTTTATTTCAGGAGTAGTGTTGCTCACAGGAAGGGTGATGACTTAATTTTAGCTCCCACATGAAATATTGACGTCGGGGCTGATGAGGGGGGAAGACAGCAAGGATCAGAGTAATGAGGGCCACGACGGCTGGGCTCGTTCCACCCTGACTTGACAACCCCTTCATTGTGGGACGACCTTTACAAAATGATGGTGTGCGTGCGCGGGGGGTGGGGCTGGGGTGAGGGTAGGAGTTTCAGGGATGCTAGACTCCTGCCAATTCCTGCCTCTCCTGCCACAGACACGGAATACACTGGGGAAGACTCTGCTTCTTCTCGCACCTTATTTGAAAGCTATGGGTGTGTACCTCCAAAAGCAACTTCTCTTTCACATCTGTCGATAACAATAGCTTTAACAGATACTGCATTTTTTCCCCTTCGGTGTCCGACTGTGGGCTGTGTCACCCAAAGATGGTGAAATTCATTCCTTTGAGGTTAATATCTGAAATTCTAGCCATCTCTAGCACATTATTTTGGATTGGTTCACCTTTTTTTTTTTTTTTAAGGTTTAAATATGATTCTTTTTGAATAGTGGCAAATGGTAACCTTCGAAAGGCACCAGATTCAAGTCTTCATCCTCCGGCCCTCCACCTGCCTTGTCAGTTCCTATCTCCAGAGGCAGCCGCTCTTAATTTCATTGGTATTTCCCCCAAAATATTCTATGCTTGTAAACCTTGCATACGCAGTTAGCCCTTGAACAACACAGAGGGTAGGGACGCTGACTCCCTGTGCAGTCGAAATTCCACATATAAATTTTAACTTGGCAAAAATTTAATAACCTACTGTTGACCGGTAGTCTCACTGATAACATAGTGCGTGAACACACATGTTGTGTATTTTATATACTGTATACTGTATTCTTAGAATAAAGCGAGCTAGAGAAAAAAGGTTATTAAGAAAAATTATAAGGAAGGGAGTCAGGGCTGCTGTGCAGGGCCCTGGGGCACCGGCTTAGCAAACACGGTGTCCCCCTGAGCCATGACTGGCGCTTGCTCACCGCATGCACGAGTTGTCAGTCAAGGACATGGAAGGGTGCCTGGTTGACCTGGACACGTACCTGGGATAACGTTTGGGGCTTCATCTGCATCCTCACCAAAGTGGCTTCGCAACGAGGCAAAACAGACATGAGCGATATTCAAGTCGTCGACCTGCATGTGCAGTATGCTTAGTAGTTTACAGAGCCTGGCCTTCCCTCGCGACCGGTTCAGGAGGCCGCAGCCAGGGAGTGATGCGGAAATCAAAAGAGTTGAGGCTGGCTATCAAATTCGGTAAGAGCTGCAAGATCTGTGAGAGTGGGGACGACTCCCCTCACCGTGAAAGGGAACGAACAGGTCCAGCCCAAGGGATGGGGCATCCTGAGAACTGCCGTTAAATGGAACTTCACCAAGTTCTGTTTGACAAGAACGGCTATTTGGTGAAGTGGCACAGTCCCACGGAGGAGCTCCTGGGAATAGAGAAGGACTCGCCCAGCCACCTGTAGCTCCACAAATGTGCTCCCCACCCAGCCCCCGAATCCACTGCTTCCGGCCCTTGGAGCCTTCCAGCTGGCGCTCATGACAGCCTGCCTGAAAACCAGCTCACTGATGGGGCCACCAGAGAGCCCAGGCTGCACCTCCTGCCTGAGGAGGGTCCTCTGTCCAGATGGTGGCAGGCTGCCCCCACCCCTGTCTGTCTTGTGGGAATAAAACAAATTGGG
Organism: Prionailurus viverrinus; assembly: GCF_022837055.1. Classification (NCBI taxonomy): domain Eukaryota; kingdom Metazoa; phylum Chordata; class Mammalia; order Carnivora; family Felidae; genus Prionailurus; species Prionailurus viverrinus. The sequence continues at coordinate 56,706,289 of NC_062577.1, read as the reverse complement.
GGGAAAATCATAAAAAAGAGAAAATGCACTGACAGTAAGTACTGTAGGGTAAAACGCCCCCATATAAGTGGACCCAGGCAGTTCAGACCCATGTTGTTCAAGGGTCAACTGTATATAAATCTTTAAAAAAAACTAGCTAGTGATAGCCTATAAGCAATTTGTCTTGACATTCCTTTATACCCATACAAATAGCAGCTCTACGTTTTAGGCTATCAGAAGCCCCAGCATTCTGTGCAGAACTGGATCTGGAATGTCGAGTCTTTAATTTTCCCTCTATTCTCTTCTCATAAGTCTCTATTGTCTTCCTTTGATCCAGAAATACTCTATGGCAAGAAAGACATTGTAGGTGGGATCATTGTATTAGTGAATGTATCAGCCAGGCTGCCGTAACAAAGAAAACCCGAAGTACAGTGGTTCAAGTGTGGTAGAACTTTATCTCTTCCACCTATGACAGCTCAGAGGGAAGTGGTCTAGGACTTGTAGGGAAGCAAAGGGGTCCTCTGTGTAGAACTTCCAGCTCTGAGTCCAAAGCAGATGATGAATTCTTGTCATTTCCCTTAACCAGAGGGGAGAAAAACAGAGTCAGGAAGAGCACATGCACATTTCTTTTTTGGGACACGACCTGTAGGTGTGACACATCACTTCCGCTCACATGCCGTGGGTCAGAGTTTGTCCACATAACCCCACTGACGGTGGCTAAAACTCAGGAGTTCTGTTGTTAAAGGAAGCAGAATGGATATCACTGGCCAACCAGCCGTCTTTTTCACAGTTGGGTTGTCCAGTCCCAACTGAGCCCAAGCTGATGCTAGGCCAGGAGGCTGACATCTCCTTCTGCCCCTCCACCCACACTCTGGTATCTTTTGGGCCTATTTGGCTGAGATGATATGCCTGAGAATTTCTGCATTTTGACTGAAGGAAGAGGAAAAAAATTTGGCTGTGGGCACCTGTTGGCCCACAGCAAGAGGGTGTCTTCAGCCTTCCCAACAGGGGACACTATCATATCGTGTTCTGCAGTCTGGCTCCAGGACAAGGTCTGATCCTAAGTGGTAAAGAGAACACTGGGAAAAGCTAAAAGGGTCTTTTTTGAGGGGGAACCTTATGAGAACTGGGGTTCAGATAACAGAGCTCAATGCAGATGAAGGGGGAAGAGACAAGAGTCCACCATTTCTGCATGGAACACACTGGTGTCCTCCAGTGGAGAAAAGCATTTCCATTCTAGTAGGGAGAGGCAGGTGTTAAACAATACACTTTAGCAAATTGTATAGCATTTTGATAAGTGCTGTGGAGATAAACAATGAGGAAGGACAGTAGGGAACATTGGGTGGTGGTGATTGGAATTGTTGCAATTTTGCAAGAGTATCTTGGAAAGACCCCTCTGAGAAAATGACGTCTGTGTACAGATCTGGAGGGTATGAGGGTATTTGGAGGAAGTGCATCTGGGCAAAGGGAGGAGTAAATGGAAAGGCCTTGAGGTGAGTGCATGTCCTGTGTGTTTGAAGAAGGGCAGGGAGGCCAGTGTGGCTGGAGCAGATTAAGTGAGGGGACAGTGGAGGTGAGGTCAGAGGGGTAAGGGGAGCAGATGGTGTAGGGGCTTGTAGGGCATTGTGAAGGTTTTAGCTTTTCTGTGGAGAGAGATAAGAAGGCCCTGAAGGGTTTTGAGAAGAGGAGTGACATGATATGATTCACTTGTCATATATGATCGTATATGATCACTCGCGGTGTTGAAAATTGGCCCTAGGAAGGCAAGGGCTGTTATAATTCTTTAGATGAGGGATGATGATGATTTGGTTTAGGACAGGTAGAAAAAAGGCTGCCCTCAGGATGGGTTTTCATGGCGGGGCCACAGCAGCATAAATAATTGAATGTGGGGGTCAGAGAAGGAGAAGAGTCAAGAATGACTCTAGGGATTTTTGCCTGAATGACTGAATGGTGGAACCACTGAAGGGTACCATTTACTGAGATGTAGAAGATACGGGATTAGCAGATTTTGGAGGGAGATTAGGAGCTCAGATTTTGACCTTTCAGGCTTGGGATAGTCATTGGACATTCAAAGGATATAATTTGAAACTCTGGATTCAGCCTTGTCTTTAGTCAGATATATCTCTTGGTTATTTCAGGTCTATGAGCTAGTATAATTTTTTGTTGTTGTTGTTCTGGGCTTTCTTCCTCAATGACGGGCAGCCAAAATCCTGATTCACTCACCCTCTTGTTAATTCATTGGTCACGTCTTTTTCATGTCTATCCTGTGAAATTTCACTGTGCCCATCATGTCCGTCTCTTATTGTCTGGCTTAGGCTATAACCCACAATTAGCAAAAGCCAATTCTGTGGCCTTCTCTTCTAAGCTCCACCAAATTTTTTCTGTGTGTGTGTGTGTGTGTGTGTGTGTGTGTGTGCGCGCGCGCGCGCGCGCACGTGGGTGGGTGTGTGTGTGAGAGAGAGTTAGAGTATGTTTTAAGACAAACAGTAAGTAATTTTTTGATGATAATTTAATTTAAAAGACATCTATCGAGTGGTGAATGAGACAGTGTCTGCCTTCGTGAGCACAGAAGACAGATACATTAACAAATAGCTATAATGCAATGTGGCATGAACCATGAAAGGAGTTTGGGAATAAAGATCAGGGGATAATTAGTCCTGAGCAGAGGACTTCTGGCCTCTTTCTTTTTTCAACACAAGAAACTATGAGAAAGCATTAGATTTGGAGTTTGGAGACCACTGTTCAGGTCTTGGTCTTTCTAGTTATGAACTGCGTGACCTTGGGCAAAGCATTTAACTTCTCTGAGATGGATATTGGACACCCAAGTGATGCAATTTGAAACCTTGGATTCGGCTGTGCTCTTAGTCAGACACATCCCTTGGATTCTCCAGTTTTGTGGGTCAACAGAACTCTCATGTTCCCCATCTGTTCAGCGGCTACAATGACTTCTGTACAGCCTCTCCCATAGGGCTGTTGTGAAATTAAGTGTGATGGTAGATGTGAAGATGCCTTAGAGTCTGTGCAAGGCCAACATAGGGGTTTTTATGATAACCGAAGGATTTAGGTGAACTACCCCGTTTCTTTAATTGTGAGATTTTTTAAAGGTAATAGAAGAAAAAATTCCCACAGGAAATCCCAAGCCGTGTGTCTTCCCTCCCAGGGACCCACTATTATAACCCCTCAAGTAATACAAAGACCAGGTCTGATGACAAATGGAGTTGTCTATAAAGAGTGAGAAGTGAGGCCAGAGTTGCCCTTTCTCTTAGCTTGGCTGGTTGCTAAAGTGAATGGGGCTTACAGGCTGCCCAGTGCTTTGAAATTTCAGTTTCAGCCTTTTTTTGTTGCTAGTGTCTAGAGATAGAGCAGAATTCCGTATGTCAATTTTGTAAATGACAACCTCGCTAAAAATAATTCTGATTTCTTTTTTTTTTGTAAATTTCACAGACTATTCTATGTAGACGATCTTGTCATCTACAGATTGATAGTTTTCTTGTTTTCCTTCCCATGCTGAACTTTTTTTTTCTTTTTCTTTAACTGGCTCTACCCTCTAGGACAATGTCGAAGGGAAGGAATGAGAGAAGGCACACTGGCCTTTTTCCTGATGGTAAGCAGTGTATTAGTTTGCTAGGGTGGTTATAACAACAGAGATGTGTTTCTGAAGGTTAGAAATCTGAGATCAAGGTATTGGCAGGTATGGTTTCTTCTGAAGCCTCCTTTTCTTTTCTTTTCTTTTCTTTTCTTTTCTTTTCTTTTCTTTTCTTTTCTTTTCTTTTCCTTTCTCTTTTCTTTTCTTTTTTCTCTTCTCTTCTCTTTTCTTCTTTTCTTTCTTTCTTTCTTTCTTTCTTTCTTTCTTTCTTTCTTTCTTTCTTTCTTTCTTTCTTTCATAAGAACAGCAGTCATATTGGATTAAGGCCCACTCACATGATTTCATTTTACCTTGATTACCTCTTAAAGGTTCTGTCTTCAAATAGAGCCATATTCTGAGGTACCAGGGGTTAGGACTTTAACATAAGAATGTTGAGGGATGAAATTCAGCCCCCAACAGGAAGAAAACATCCAGTGTTTCATCAGTAAGCATGACCCTAGCTGTCGGGTTTTGATAGCTGCCTGTTAATCAAGTTCTGGCATTTTCCACCTGTTCTTAGTTTGCTGGGAGTATTTATCAGGAATTAGTGCTGGAATTTATAAAATGCTTTTTATTCATCTATTGAGATAATAATATGCTTTTCCTTAGTTTATTTATACTGTGCTTTTAGAATGTTAAACCAATCTTGATTTCCAACTGGTCATGGTGTATTAACCATTTTTGGTACACGGAGGTGTACTAGCAATGTATCTTTTATTGCAACTTGCAACAGATATTGTTAACCTTGCAATTCTCTTTACATATGCACAATCAGAACATGATGGTAATTTGAAAATTCATGTTTTTCACCTTCATTGTCAGCAACTATAATTGGGCTGTATAAAACTATGAAGGGTTACAATATTATCAGGTGTGTTTGGGAGTTCCTTCAGTATAGAAATATGCTCTGATGTCACAGTTGCGGTGAAAAGGAAACTTTCTGGAGTATTTGCCCAGATCAAAGAGGTTGGGCAGATGGAAATCAACGCACCACTTTCTTTACTAAGAAAGTCTTGCTATGAAAAAAAATATCAGCCAAAAGAAACAATGCACCAAGTGATATAACAAAAATTGTAAATTAAGTGAAGTGTAATGCATAAACTTTAGATTATTCTCTTTACAAACTATGTGATAATATGGAAAATGAATTATAAAATAGGACTTTCATTGAATATTGAGGTCCAGTGATTGTAGAAAAGAAAAGTTGAGAATGCTTGAGCTATAAAAACTCAATGTTTCTGCAAGATATAAAGTCTGATGGGTCCCATCTTTTTTTTAAAATTTTTTTAAGAGTGATTGAATAGATTTGATTTTATTTTGTTTTTACTTGAATATAGTTGACATACAATGTTACCTTAGCTTTAGATACACAACTTTGTAATTTGACAACTTTGTACATCATGCTGTGTTTACCACAAGTATAGCTACTATCTGTCCTGCTACATCGCTATTATAATATTGGCTGTATTCCTTATGCTCTGCTTTTTATTCCCATGACTTATTCATTCCATATCTGGAGGCCATCTCCCTTTCCTCTTAACCCTTTCCCCCACCCCTTCACCCCCCTTTCCTCTGGCAGTTATCAGTTTATCCTCTGTATTTCTAGTTCTTATTCTGCTCTTTGTGTGTTTATTCATTTTTTTAAAGATTCCATTTATGAACGGAATCATATGGCATTCGTCTTTCTCAGTCTGACTTATTTCACTTAGCATAATACCCTCTAGGTCCATACAAGTTGTCTCAAATGGCACGATCTCATCCTTTTTTATGGATGTCTAATATTCCATTGTACAAATATACATTTTCCTTATCCATTTGCCTGTTGAAAGCCAAAAGGTTGCTTCCATGTCTTGGCTATTGTAAATGATGGTGCAATAAATATAAGGGTGCATATACCTTTTTGAGTTAGTGTTTTTGTTTTCCCTGGGTGAAAACTCAATAATGGAACTATTGGATCATAAGGTATTTCTATTTTTAATTTTTGAGGAACGGCCATACTATTTCACAGTGGTTGTATCAAATTGCATTCCCACCAACAGTGCATAAAGGTTCCTTTTTCTCCATATCCTTCCAACACTTGTTGTTTCTTGTCTTCTTGATTTTAGCCATTCTAACAAGAGTGAAGTGGTGTCTCATCATGGTTTTGTTTGCATTTCCCCAATAATGAATGATGCTGGGCATCTTTTCATGTGTCTGTTGGCCATCTGCGTGTCTTCTATTGGAAAATGTCTATTCAGGACCTCTGCCAATTTTTAATCAGATTGCTTGTTTTTCTGATGTTGAGTAGTATGAGTTCTTTATATATTTTGGATATTAACCCTTTATCAGATATATCATTGGCAAATATCTTCTCTCATTCAGTGGGTTGTCTTTTTGTTTTGTTGATGGTTTTGTTTGCTATGTAAAAGCTCTTTACTTTGATGTGGTCCTAATAGTTTATTTTTTAATTTTTATTTACTTATTTTTTAATTTAAATTTTAGTTAGTTAAACATACAGTGCAATATTGGTTTCGGGAGTAGAATTTGATGATTCATCACTTACATACAACACCCAGTGCTCATCATAACAAGTGCCCTCTTTAATACTCATCACCCATCTAGCCCATATCCCACTCACCTCCCTCCATCAACCCTCAGTTCGTTCTCTATGGTTAAGAGTCTCTTGTAGTTTAGTTCCCTCCCTCCTCTCCCTATCCCTTCCATATATTCATCTGTTTTGTTTCTTAAGTTCCTCATGTGAGTAAATCATATGGCATTTTTCTTTCTCTGATTGACTTATTTTGCTTAGCACAATACACTCTAGCTCCGTACATGTCATTGCAAATGGTAAGATTTCATTCTTGTTGGTGTCTGAGAATATTCCATTGTATATATATATAGCACATCTTCTTTAGCCATTCATTAGTCGATGGACATTTGGGCTCTCTCCATAATTTGGCTATTGTTGATAGAGCTGCTATAAACATTGGGGTGCATGTGCCTCTTTGAATCTGTAGTTTTGAATCCTTTGGGTAAAAACCTACTAGTGCAAGGGTAGTTTTATTTTTAGTTTTTTGAGGAACCTCCATACTGTTCTCCAGAGTGGCTGCACCAGTTTGCATTCCCACCAAGAGTGCAAGAGGGTTCCCCTTTCTCCGCATCCTCGCCAACACCCGTTGTTTCTTGTGTTGTTAATTTTAGCCATTCTTACAGGTGTGAGGAGGTATCTCATCATGGTTTTGATTTCTATTTCCCTGATGATGCGTGATGTTGAATATCTTTATGTGTTTATTAGCCATCTGAATGTCTTCTTTGGAAAAGTGTCTATTCATGTCTTCTGCCCGTTTCTTACCTGGGTTATTTGTGTTTTTTTTTTTTTGTGGGGGGTGTTGAGTTTGATAAGTTCTTTATAGATTTTGGATACTAAACCTTTATCATACATGTCATTTGCAAATATCTTCTCCCATTCTGCAGGTTGTCTTTTAATTTTGTTGATTGTTTCCTTTGCTGTGCGGAAGCTTTTTATCTTGATGAACCCAATAGTTCATGCTTGCTTTTGTTTCCCTTGTTTTAAGAGACATATCTAGAAAAATGTTGCTATGGCTGATGTCAGCGAAATTACTGCATGTGTTCTCTCCTAGGATTTTTTTGGTTTTAGGTCTCACATTTTGAGTTTGTTTTTCTGTATGGTGTTAGCAAGTTGCCTGGTTTCATTCTTTTAGATGTAGCTGTTCAGTATCTCAACACCATTTATTGAAAAGACTGACTTTTCCCCACTGTATATTCTTTCTTCCTTTGTCATAGACTAATTAACCGTATAAATGTGGGTGTATTTCTGGGGTCTCTATTCTGTCCATTGATCTATGTGTTGGTTTTTGTGCCAATACCATGCTGTTTTGGTTACTACAGATTTGGAATATATCTTGAAATCGGGAATTGTAATATCTCCAGCTTTCTTCTTTCTCAGGACTGCTTTGGCTATTCAGAGTCTCTTGTGGTTCCATTTAATTGTTTTGTAAAAAATGCTGTTGGTGTTCTGATAGGGTTTGCGTTGAATCTACAGATTATTTTGGGTAATATGGACACTTTGACAATATTAATTCTTCCAATTCATGAGCATGGAATATCTTTCCATTTGTTTGCGAGACTGGTTTCTATGCTGTCCTTGTTACTAAAACAAAGCACAGAAGCAATTTAGATATACATTATCACCATTGAGAAGCGCTGTAATCAATCTGAACTAGATTAGATACGTTAACAAGCGCAAAGCTTGCTCATTTGTCATGTTAAAAACTTTGATATTGATAAATATGATCTTCCTTCAAAGCGTGCATTTAAGAACTTAATATAGGGACTCCCTGTTATACATATACCTCTTTGCTTAGTTACAGCTGAATGACAGGAATGAAAAGAAGTTATGAATGTAGCAGCAACTCATTATTTATTCACCTATACTCACACTTGCAGTAAATAAAGTGCACAATTTTTGCCATTCTTTTCTTTTTTCTAGATCATGTGTTCTTGTATTTATTGAAGTGTAATTTTATGTATGCTGAATATAATCATAAAATTTGAGCTTGTATTTTGTTTATAATTTTTTTCTATTTTATTGCTCCTCAATGATTTTTTTAAAATGTAAACTTTATTTTTTGGAACACTTTTAGGTTTATAGAAAAGTCATAAAGATCGTTCAGAGAGTTCTCATATACCCTACTCAGTTTCCCCTGTTACTAACATCCTACACTAACATCTTCTGTTACTATGGTACATTTATTACTAGTCGTGAACCAATATTGATTCATTATTATTGATTAAAGTTCATACATTCATCAGGTTTCCATAGTTTTTCTTAATGTTCTTTTTCTGTTCCAGGATGTCATCTAGGACAGCACGTTACATTTAATTATTGTGTCTCCTTTGGCTCCTCTTAGCTGTGTTAGTTTCTCAGATGTCCCTTGTTTTTTTGGATGACCTGGGAGACTCTGAGGAGTACTGATCAGGTCTTTTGTAGAACATCCCCCAGTTGAGATTTGTCTGATGGTTTTCTCATGATAAGACTGATCCTGTCTCCTGATAAGAGTTATAGTAATCCATTTTTGTCATAAGTTACAAAAGCACTGGTGTGTGTTTGATTGGAAATGACAAACAAACAGTTTCTTCTCCACAGGTTGTTGGGGAAACACCCCTCCAGTGATGCTGGGCCACTCACAAACTGAGGGTGTTCTGAATGACCCAGGCAAAGAATCCAGGGTGACTCTGGATTCTGGGAGCCACCCCCCCAATAGCAGGACTTTTGCTCTGATGACTTTTCTCCAGCATCTTTTAGTCTCTGTGGCTCTATCATGGATCTTTAGAGTGCAGCAGGGACTCTGATTAGCTCACCTTGGGGAAAAGCAACTAGTAAATGTCCAGTGGTTTCGCAGGTGGGGGGCTTAATAAGCTGGATGCCAGACTGTTGTGCCTGCGCTCACTTACCCCACTTTCATGACACCCTCACCCTGGCTTCCATTTTCACTTCACTCCTTGGTTTCTAATTCCAAAGCCCTAGATTTTCATTCTTCTTTCAAGGTAGGACCTCTCCTTTCTGAAGGAGATGATGAGACGTCCCTTACTATCTCAGCCAAAGGGACTAGGAATCCAAGATAGAAGAGTAACCTCTCTTCTCTGGTTTTCAACAGCAGGACTCATTTCTGGATTGGAAATGTGTATATCTCCAGTTCTACCACTTTTCTCTCGAATATATTCTCTTTATATGCCGCTTAGTCTCGATGTCCTAATTAAATAAGGGAGCCGAACTTTGCAAATACGATATACAGATTTGTCCATTATGATGTTCTGTGGGGAATAATTGATGGAATCGCTAACAAGCAGAGTTATGGTTTGGTTTGTCTACCTCCTTCTCCCCGCCTGCCCGCCCCGCCCCCCCCCCAACCTCTGCCATAGCCTCCTAACTGGTGCCCCTCCCTCCAGCCTGCGCCAGGAGCCTGAGGCTCGAAGCACACAGCTCACTTTACCGCTGACCTTGAAATCCCGTGTGTCCCTTTGGTTGTCCAGGGTGTGTGGTTTCAGAGCAGCGACAGCAGCATCACAGGGGGGCCTGTTAGAAACACAAACTCTCAGGGCCCCAGCCCAAACCTCCCTGAACTGGAAACTCTGGGGGTGAAGTCCAGCAAACCTATGTTATTTTTTATTTTTTTTATTTTTTTTTATTTTTGAGACAGAGAGAGATAGGGCATGAACAGGGGAGGGTTAGAGAGAGAGGGAGACACAGAATCCGAAACAGGCTCCAGGCTCTGAGCTGTCAGCACAGAGCCTGACGTGGGGCTCGAACTCACGGACCGTGAGATCATGACCTGAGCCGAAGTCGGGCGCTCAACCGACCAAGCCACCCAGGCGCCCCCAAACCTATGTTAAAAAAACAAGACAAAACAACTCATCAGGGAAATCTGAAGCTTGCTGATGTCTGAGAACCACCAGCCAGTGAGAGGAGCCATAAGCTCCCTGTCCTGAGAAAGCTTGCTGGGCTGTGGTCCCCACCCACCTCTCTACAGTCTTCTTCCCTTTTTCCTGCCCTGCATTTTTACATCAGAGGGATGAGGGGTCGTCTGCAGTTGCCTGCGGAGAATATGTAAACCGCTCTCAAGCTCATTTTCCGTTGTTTGCTCGACTAGGTCCTCCGGGTGGGAAATCTTCCTGCCCCTCCCCTGGGTAGATGAGCGGGCAGCTGAGGTGTCATTTCTCCAGGAAGTGATCCGCCAGCCTCTGCCCCACCCCTGTGCCCCCTTAGATGCTCCCATAGTGCCTTGTGCGCATCTCTATAATTAAACCTAAACTCCTCACGTTGTATTTATCTACATACACGGGTTTCTGCCAGTAGATCGTGAGCTTTTATTAGGGACTGTGCTTCCTTTATCTTTGTGTCCACAGCACCTCGCCCAGAGTTTGAGCACTTGGCAGGTAGTCAGTTATGTGACAACCATTGAATGATTTATGAGGGAATGAAATAATAAATGTGTAAATATTCGTCAACGTTTCTGTCACATCTATGGTTCTATTCCCGCATTCATTTTGGACAAGTAAAATTTCCCTTTAATTCATCAGACATGGGGGCACCCGAGTGGCTCAGTCGGTTAAGCATCTGACTCTTGATTTCGGCTCAGGTCATGATCTCACGGTTCCAGGAGTACGAGCCATGCTGCTGTCAGCATGGAGCCTGCTTGGAATTCTCTCTCTCTCTCTCTCTCTCTCTCTCTCTCTCTCTCTCTGTTCCCCCCCCCCCGCCCTCAAAATAAATACGCTCTAATAAAAAATAAATAAAAACACAACTTAAAAGCCCCCACACTTGGTGCAAGGGCCAGTCTTAGCTTCCTCTCACACAGTGACATTATCATCGTGTGAATTTGGCAGCCGCGGAGTCTGACTGATTTCTGTCGCTGACCTCTGGGCTCATTCATCTCAGTTTGTTCAGGCTTCCTCATGACGTGAGTATTGACTAAGTCAGTGGAAGTGCCTTTTAAAAATTCTACTCAGTGCACCCTTAAGGGGTTCCATCCGCTGCCAGGATAAAAGCATATATTTAAAAGAAGGAAGAAATACATCCCGGTACTGTTTGTCCGTATTCCCGTTTCTTCCTTTATTTAAGAGCCCCGTGTCCTGCTTGGACATATCACAGGAATATATATTCCGAGAAACTTAAAAATGAGACATTGAGTAGTGCTGTGTAAAATAACACAACCAGAAACAAGATCGGTTCCCAGAGTGACTAGTGCAGGACGCGTGGTCACTGGGGCTCACCCGGCAGAGGTTGGCAGGCCATGCTGGTCCAGACACCAGCCACATGCCTCTGCCCTCTTCCCCTTTCTCTTCCCCGATTGTGGTTCCATGGGTACCTTCTCGCCATGGGTTTGGGTAGAAGAAGAGTAAAAATAATAGATAAAAAAGGGACGATGGTAGTTAGTTTCACCATGTAGGTATTTCATATTTTTCAAGGAGCTTTCCCTTTGATTCTCACATCAAAAACAAATTTGAATAGCCTGTAAGGCGCTGGGGCGTATTTGCGAAAGTGTCATTCTTTCACCCTTATGCAAAGGGAGCTATGGATCTATCGGATTTCCCAAGATGCCACAGCAAGTCAGCAGAGGACCTGGAGTAGGAGATCTTCTCATTCGAACTTAGTTTCTGAAGAAGAAGGAGCCGAGGGGCGCCTGGGTGGCTCAGTTGGTTGACCACCGGTCTTCAGCTCAGATCATGATCTTGGGGTTCGTGGGCTTGAGCCTCGCGATGGGCTCTCTGTTGTCACAGCAGAGCCTGCTTCAGATCCCCTGGCCACCTGTCTCTCTGCCCCTCCCCCCGCTCATGCTCTCTCAAAAATAAATAAACATTTTTTTTTTTTTTAAAGAAGGAGCCGAAATAGAAGTGGCCATACGGCAAATTCCTCCGTGGTGCACGCAGGGCGGGTGAGCACTGGTGTTAGCAGGTGTCCTCACGTGGATGCCGTAGGATAGAGATGTTCTAAGCAGGGGCTCTGGGTCAGGCTGTCCAGGTTTGAATGTTAGCTCTTCCTCTCACTTACCTGTGTACCCTGAGCAAGTTGCTTAAACTCTGTGAATCTTAGTTTTCTCCCCTGTAAGTGGGAAACATTGTACTCACTGTCGCATGTGGTTGTTAGGAGGCTTCGACAAGTTAATATGTAAAGAGAGCATAAAATTATGCCTGGAACATAGGAAGTACTCAATAAATGTTAACTCCTACTATTATTACACTCAAAATTCCTCTATGAAGACTTCTCTGGTTATACCAGTGAATCTGCATTACTCTTTCTTCTCTGAACCCTAAGCATGAAAGACTTAATATTAATTTTTTTCTAACATTTATTTATTTTTGAGACAGAGACAGAGCATGAGCAGGGGAGAGGTGAGAGAGAGGGAGACACAGGATCCGAAGCAGGCTCCAGGCTCTGGATGGTCAGCACAGAGCCCGACGCGGGGCTCGAACCCACAAACCGTGAGATCAGGACCTGAGCCAAAGTCAGGTGCTTAACCAACTGAGCCGCCCAGGCTCCCAAGACTTAATATTTTTTAATGATACAACTTAGCATTGCAGAGTATACTTGCTAGCACTCTTCAGTAGTTTTTTTTTTTTTAATTCTTTAAGTGTTTGTTTATATTTGAGACAGAGACAGTGCTCGAGCAGGGGAGGGGCAGAGTGAGAGAGATGGAGACAGAATCTGAAGCAGGATCCAGGCTCTGAGCTGTCAGCACAGAGCCCGACTCGGGGCTTGAACTCAAGGACCATGAGATCATGACCTGAGCCGAAGTCGGACGCTTAACTGACTGAACCACCCAGGCACCCCTAAAAATTTTACAGGTGTGTTCAGCTTACCTCCCTAGTTATGTTGCAAACTCTAGAGGTCGACTCTATGCTGTATACATCTTCTGAATCACTGCCAAACCCTTAATTAATATTTGGATGAATAATCTTTGGATAAAATTGCTTAGTTTCCACTATTTTTTTCCAGGGATTATTATTATTTTTTTTAATGATACTGAGTTTTATTATCTACCGACAGCATGTGTTTTCATTTACTTGTGCTGTGTTGTTCTAAATATTTTCAAATATTTATTTATTTATTTTGAGAGTTAGAGAGAGCGAGTGCAAGCAGGGGAGGGGCAGAGAGAGAGAGAGAGAGAGAGAAAGAGAGAGAGAATCCCAAGCAGGCTCCATGCTGTCCGTGCAGAGCCTGACGCGGGGTTTGATTTCACGACCCTGGGATCATGACCCGAGCTGAAATCAAGAGTCCGACGCTTAACCGATCGAGCCCCCCAGTCGCCCCTACTTGTGTCTGGTTTTATAGCCTTTATAGAATTGTGTACTTTGATTGGAAGTCTGCATGTTTCTTTTTTAAAAATTTTAACTCCCGTATACTGAACATACAGCATTGCCAGTGTCATTTCTATACGTTCCTCAGTGCTCATCGTGATAAGTGCACTCTTAATCCCCTTCACCCACTTCCCCCATTCCCCCACCCGCCTCTCCTCTGGTAGTCATCATCAGAGATTATTTGAAAAACAAATTTGCCTGGCATATTAGATCTTGAATGTTTTTAAATGTTTATTTTTGAGAGAGAGAGCTCGAGCGGGGGAGGGACCCAGGGAGAGGGGACAGAGGATCCCAAGTGAGCTCTGCAGTGACAGCAGAGAACCCATGCAGGGCTCAAGCCCACCAGCTGCGAGATCATGACCTGAACTGAAGTCGGATGCTTAACCGACTGGGTCACCCAGGCGCCCCAGGCATATTCGATCTTTATATGCTTGCATGTCAATTACCTGATTTCACGATGACACTGGGCAGATGAGAACATGTTATTATACTCCCTTTACAGATGACTAATATGAATATCTGAGAATTTAAGTGATACAGTACTTTTTAGTACTTTGAACCCAGGCCTTCTGACTCCAACACTGAGCAATTTCCCACTTCATGTGAAGTGTGTGGTCAGTCTAGATTGGACCGAGGAGCTGCCAGTCATTTGCTTTACACATTTTCCTCTTGTTTCCTGTTGGAGATGCTGGTTTAGAGAGTTGAGGCGGGCACGTTCCGGAGGGGGTAGAAATCAGGATTTCAATGAGAAAGGAGTGCAGATAGAGTTGGACCATGTCATCTGAACCCTCTTGGACCTCGGGTCAAAGCCAAACTGACCACAGGACGGTGGCAAGCATTTTCTTTCCTCTTGGACACTCCTGCAGAGGAGTTGATCCTTAATAGTATAGCCACGCTGGGGATAATTTTTTTTTAATGACTTAAAACGTAAAAAAACAAAGGAAAAAAATAAACAAGAAAATAAACACGATTTTATTAATGATTTCAAATGCCTGTTGGGGAGGAAGATTATTTCCCTAACGTGTTTGAAAAAATGCTCTGAAACGCGAACGTTTATTGTGCAGATACTGCACTGAAATAAGATGACATTCAGTCGCGGTTTCTTATGTCCAACAAAGATGGACACCGGTGTTTCTTTTTATTTTCCAATTTGGAATATCCTGGAGTGACGATTAGGGACATGTCCTTATTGTCATGACCTTGCACTTTGATTGCAGCATGGTCCTGGCCTCCAGGCTATCACAGTTCTTTTCTGAGAGTTGGTTTTCTTTGCCGGTAGAGTCAGAAACTCTATAGCAAAAGTGAGGGGACGGCAGGTATTTGAGGCAAGTTGCATCAACGAGCTCTTTCCAGAGCAGAAGGCAGGGCATGAAAAGCCACCTCCTTAGAGGAAGTGATGGAGGAGGGGGGGTGGGCAGAGATCTGCGGAGATGAGGAGAGGAGGGGTTCCTGGAAGCCAGAGAGAGAATTGTGTGGAAAAGGCTGTGTGATCTGAACGTGGGACTTCCTTCTTAAGAATCAGTCAGGACTCCGCAGGGAAGGAGGCCAGGGGCACACTGACCCTGTCTGTCCCCACCTCCCTCCCACTCCATGCAAAAGTTTCCATTGACCGGACTCAACCAGAAGCCAGAAAGCCTACTTTTTTAAATGTTTATTTTTATTTTTGAGAGAGACAGAGAGAGCATGAGTGGGGGAAGGGCAGAGGGGACGGGCACAGAATTGGAAGCAGGCTCCAGGCTCTGAGCTGTCAGCACAGAGCCTGAGTGGGGCTTGAACTCACCAACCACGAGATCATGACTGGAGCCAAAGTCAACACTTAACCGACTGAGCCACCCAGGCGCCCCCAGAAAGCCTATTGATGCCACCTGTATTAAGTCAGCCTCCCCAGACACGGGGCAGGGTGGAGAGGGTGAAGAGTAGATGGAGAGAAGGTAGGGGAGGGGGTAGGAAGGGAGGGCAATTGGAAGAGAGCCTGCAGAACATTATTGAGTCTTCGTCACAGACGAGCATTTCCTCCCTGGATGACGGGGCACAAGACAGAATGCTCAGCAATGTCCCAATCTGTTTGGATGCGTTTCCTGGGTACGCAGGGGGGGTTCCCCGTTTGCAACTTGTCCTGGGAGAACGGCTCTGCCTTCGAGTTAGGGGAAGAAAAGAATGTGCTAAATACCGAAATCTCTGCCCTGTAGGTCTCCGTGGTTTCTATGGAGTCCTTCCAGGGGTCACGGACCGGGGAGAATAAGCAATGAAACTGATGTCTGTCTTGTGGTCTCATGAAGGGCTCCATCGCTTCCTTGCCCCTGGAGGTATCCTTCCGTGTAAAGAACCCACCACGCCTTGGCTCCGCCTTGCTTGCATGCCCCTTCTGCGTCTCTTTGTATCTCTCTCAGTCCCTGTTTTCTCCCCCTGTGTCTTCCTCCCGTGCTGTCCCCTGGAGAGCAACGTCAGCGTGCTCCACGGCGCCTCCTGTTGGGCACCCAGACACTGCAGCTCGTCCCGCGCGGGCTAGGCTGCTTCGGGCCTGCAAGGCGTTTGCTCTTTGTTGTTTCGGACAAAATGGCGGCTATCTCCTGCTTTTGGAGGTGGAGCGGGACTCAGCAGGTTCCCGTCACAGGGGAGAGAGATCCTTGGCGCACGGTGATTTAGTTCTGGTTACCCGTGGTAGGTCGGAGACGGACCAGCTGTCAGACTCTCCAACAAAATGTCCCCCCTTGGCCCCATTCCCCCTGGAGGCAGCGTTTTCTCCTCAGCCCTTGCTCGCCTCCTTTCCCTCACACTGGGGTCTGAGGTGAAGCATTTAGAGCAGGGAAGACAAATGCCTGCTATGCTGTCGCCACTGCCTGTGCTATGCGTGTGGCGTCCTTGCTAAGCTGAGCAGACACAGGTTGTTGCCCCCTTAGTATCCACTCCACACATCTCCACCTTATCAGCCCTACCTGTGGTTCTGGGAGAGCTAACCCAGCTCACTGCGTCAGGTGTGTAGTATGTGACCTAGGTTAAAGCATTCTTTATTGTATCCCATTGGCGCACAGTGGGTATGTGAGCTAGGCTAGTTCAAGCTAGTGGATCTGGGGACTACAGAAAGAGACGCGGGGATAAGGAGGATACGGGTTTAACCTGCTGGAAGCGTGTCGTCCCGGGACTTCCGGCAGCCATCTTGGGGTCACAAGGGGAGCCACGATCGGGGTGAAGCTGGCCCTCGTGGAAGGCGGAATTTAAACGGAAAAAGGCTGGCGACGTGGTGCGGTTGTTGCTGGATCAGTTTCACCTGGAGCTAGCACTGCCTGTTCGTCCGAAACAATAAATTTTCCATATTGATGAAGCTAGTTGGCTCAAGTTTTCTTTTACTTGCAACTAAGCATAGCGATACGCTTATTAATCATGGTGCCTTTTTTTTTTTTTTTTTTTTTTTTTTGCCGGAGAGAGACCCTCGGTGTCCTTCGAAATACAGCAATCCAAGGGGCTTCCATTCATTTAATTATGGTTGGCAAGTGAGAGACCTAAATCAGTAGCTCTCAAAATGTTTGACTCTTGCCTTGTTGTGGGAACTAAGAGAAACCTTCCCCAGAAAAAGAACTCTTGCGGCAAGGGAACATTACTGTACAAGCCCATTTGGGGGACATTATATGTAAATCTGTTTTGCAATAGCACAACGGAAGATATGTCTTTAGTTTTTCTCTTTCAAAATATCCTTGTTATGTTTTGTTATTACCACTATGCTGGCCTCATGAGTAGAGAGTGCCCTTTCATGTTTTTCTCTGAAATATTTCTCTGAAGTGTTTTTAATAAGATTTTTGTTACTTCTTTTTGAATGTTTGGATGGATTCATTAGCGAAGACTTCTGGGCCTAGGTTTTTTTGAGGGAGGATTTTAAACTATAGATTCATTTTAAAAGTTGAGGTGTGGGGTGCCTGGGTGGTTCAGTGGGTTCAGCCTCTTGACTCTTGATCGGGTTATGATCTCATGGTTTGTGAGACTGAGCTTGCGTCTGGCTCTGTGCGGACAGTGTGGACAGAGCCTGCTTGGCATTTTCTCTCTCCCCCTTCCCTTCTCATGTGTGTACATATATACACTCTCTCGCAAAAGAAATAAACTTAAAAAAAAGTTGATGTGTGACTAAATTTCTTTTTTTTTTCCCTTGTGTAAGTTCTTATGAGTTGGACTTTTAAAGGAGTTTATCTAAATTCTTATCTTTTTGGTGTGAAGTTGTTTGTAATATCTCATTATTAACTATATTTAATGCATTAATCTTTGCTTTTAAATTACTTCCTTAATTATTCTTTCTTTTTCTAGTTTTAACTGACTGTTACGCTTTTATTTTTTATGGATAGAGATATTTAGAGCTTTGTATTTCCTCTGATCCCTCCTTTAAGTGGATCCCTACTCTGATATCTAATGTTTTCATAATCCTCACTTCTCAGAGATTCTTTTTCATTTTTTGAGGGGGGAGGAGGGGAAGAGGGAGAGAGAGAATTTTAAGCACACCCAGCACGAAGCCTGACTTTGCCCTCTGTTCCACAACTCTGGGATCCTGACCTGAGCTGAAATCAAGAGGAGACACTCCACTGACTAAGCCGTGCAAGAGGAGACACTCCACTGACTAAGCCGTGCAAGTGCCCATTTTCCAGAAATTTTGTAATTGCTGTTCATATTTTTCTCATTGGCCAAGAATTGTTTACTAGAGGATCTTTTAATTTTCAGATTGCAAGGCCTTTTTTTTTTTGTGAGCATGAATTTTACTGTCTACCTTGTTTTGCATTGTGACCAGAGAGTGCTGTTGGAATATTTCTGCTGTGTGGGCCCTACTGATTTTTACTTGAGCTGAAGTAGATGATCAACTTTTATTTCATGTGCATATGAGATGAGATATATTCTTTCTTGCCAAAATAAAGCTCTCAGTCCAGTATATGTCTATGAGGTCCACCTTATGCTGTTCACATATTTTATAACCTTACCATTTTGATCTATTTGGCTTGTAGAGTGTTTCTACTTATTTCTCCTTGCAGAAATGAGTTGAATAATGTTTATTTTATGTCGGTGCTTGCTAGGTTACTGGGTGCCCACATATTCAGACTTTTAAATTTTCATTGTTGAATGTGGTTTTTGACATTATAAATACCATTTTAACATGATTAAACATTAACATTATATCAGAGATTATAAAACATTTTGAGGGGCGCTTGGGTGGTTCAGTTCGTGAAACATGTGACTCTTGATTTTGGCTCAGGTCATGATCTCACAGTTTGTGGGATTGAGCCTTTAGTTGAGCTCTGTGCTGAGTGGGGAGCCTGCTTAAGATTCTCTCTCTCTCTTCCTCTGCCCCTCTCCTGCTGGCACTGTGTTTTTCTCTGTCTCAAAACAAATTTTTTTATAGTGTTAGAAAAAAAGCATTCTTTGTCTCATTGAATCCATTTTGTCTTGAAGCCTACCTTGTCTGCTACCAGAATTGTGACCTCTGCTCTCTTTTGCCTGGTAAAATTTCTGGCCACCCCTTGGGGCACCTGTGTGGCTCAGTCGGTTGAGCGTCTGACTTCAGCTCAGGTCATGATCTCATGGCCGGTGAGCTTGAGCCCCGCATTGGGCTCTGGGCTGACAGCTCGGAGCCTGGAGCCTGGAGCCTGCTTCGGATTCTGTGTCTCCCTCTCTCTGCCCCTCCCCAACTTGTGCGCTGTCTCTGTCTCTCAAAAAAGAAATAAATGTAAAAAGAAGATGAGCTTCAACTAATCCAGAACTGACTGGGCAGACTTCTCAAAAGGACTGGCCGTGGGCATTCTGCATATTCAACGGTAGAGGTGGGAATAAAACAAGAATGAGTCATGGGCTCAGTCACAACGTGTAAATCCTAGATGTTCTGACAATGTCGAAGGAAGGCAAATAAAAAGTAGGAGAAGGGAGAAAGAATAAGATCATTAAGTGTTGTGCAGGCAATAGATAGGGGTCAATTTTAGCCCCTTAAAACTGACACATATTGAAAATTAAATAAAAATAAAAGGAATTTAAGGACACTATAAAATGTATTCATATAAAACCACTAGAATAAAAATGAAAACTTTGCTAAAACCAAAATAAATTTTTTTAAAAAAAAATCATAGAGGGTAAACAAATAGAGACACACAGGGGCACCTGCATGGTTCAGTCAGTTAAGTGTCTGACTCTTGGGTTAGGGTCAGGTCATGATCTCACAGTTCATAGGATCAAGCCCCACGTCGGGCTCTATACTGACAGTGTGGAGGTTGCTGGGGATTCTCTCTCTCTCTCTCTCTCCCTCTTTCTCTCTTTCTCTCTCTCTCAAAGTAAATAAAGTTAAAAATAAATACTAAAAACACAAATAGACACAGTAAATGTAGAATAGTACACATGATAATCACAGCAAATACATCAAGGCAGAATTGTGACCAAACATTATTGTCATATCAATAAATGTGAATGGGCTTAAATTACCTACTAATGGAAAAACAATTTTTAAATTGGCATAGAAAACAAACCCTAACTCTGTACTATATACAAGAGATACACTTCACAAACAATAATTGAAAAAGACTCAGAATAAAGGGGTGGTCAGAAATGTTTTTAAAATTTTTTTAATTTAATGTTTACTTATTTTGAGAGAGAGAGACAGAACACAAGCAAGGGAGGGGCAGAGAGGCAGCACAGAGCCTGACGTGGGGCTTGCACTCACGAACCGTGGGATCATGACCTGCACAGAGGTCTGCCGCTTAACTGACTGAGCCACCCAGGTGTCCCAGTTGAAGCTCATCTTCTACGACATTCCTTACAGCAGGCACGTGTGTGGAGTAGTCCCTTGGTTCTGGCACGTTGAAACCCTTTTCCTGTGACCTTGAAAAAAGCACTGGGGTTTGGATATAATGTCCTTGGTTTACATTTATTTGAAGTTTCCTAAAAATAGTGTCCTTCTGTTGTCTTGTTTTGTAAGTTGTTTTCCTGAAGTTTGAAGCCAATCTAAATTTTTTTTTTTTTTTTTTTTTGCCTTGAAAGTTATGTCCTTTTTTTGGCAGGAGGCTCCTTCCGGTCGAATGTTTTATGAATATGTGTCTCACAGTTGATAATTCTGGGTCAATTTTCCTCGTATCTGGTGGGCCCTTTCAATGTGTAGACTCTGGTCTTTTTTTTTTTTTTTCAACGTTTATTTATTTTTTTTGGGGGGGGGACAGAGAGAGACAGAGCATGAACGGGGGAGGGGCAGAGAGAGAGGGAGACACAGAATTGGAAACAGGCTCCAGGCTCCGAGCCATCAGCCCAGAGCCCGACGCAGGGCTCGAACTCCCGGACCGCGAGATCGTGACCTGGCTGAAGTCGGACGCTTAACCGACTGTGCCACCCAGGCGCCCCTTTTTTTTAATGTATGGAAAGAGTTGTTGGCTTATTATGTCAAATATTAGTTTTCTTTCCTTCATAAATTTCTTTTTCTGAAAATCAATAAAATAAATGTTCAACCTCCTTTTCAGTGATTTTCTCTTGCCTATTTGTACTTCTTCCATATCCCATTTTATTAAAAAAATTTTTTTTTAATGCTTATTTATTTTTGAGAGAGGCAGAGACAGAATGCGAGTGGGTTGGGGCAGAGAGAGAGGGAGACACAGAATCCGAAGCAGACTCCGGGCTCCGAGCCGTCAGCACAGAGTCCGATGCGGGGCTCGAACTCACAGAGCTGTGAGATCGTGACCTGAGCCGAAGTCGGATGTTCAACCGACTGAGCCACCCAGGTGCCCCATGTCCCATTTTCATCCTACAGTTGCTTTCGGTCTTTTCTTCAGGGCTTTTTTTTAAAGTATTCATTCAAAACTATCTTCTCTTAAGTATCATGTAATTTGGTCTCCCTTTCTGATGTGGTTTTGTTTTTCTTTCCTTCTATTTCTTTTCTGAGTTCGTTATCCACACAGAGTGGTTTGGATGCAGACATCACGGGTGTTGTGGAATCTTCAACTCTATTCTAATTCCATGCCTTTATAAGGCCAGTAAAGCCCTCAACGGAAGGTTTTTAATTTGCTGGGTGTGACTGGATGATTTCTTCCAATAATAGTATCTATTTTATAGTGTTGTTGTAAACATTAAGTGAGTTAGTAATTGCAAAGTGTTTAGGACAGATGTTGGCCAACTTTTTCGGTAAAGTGCTAGATCGCAAAATAGTGTCAGACTTTGTGGGCCATATGGTTTCGGTCACAACTATTTTAGTATGAAAAGCAGCCATAAACATTATGTAAATAAATGCGTGTGTATCTGGAAACTTCGGTTTTCCACTTCTTATGTGTCTCCTTTACTGCTCACACACAGCACTTCACTTCTGACACTTGTGGTCACCAAATGTGTGGGTTTCCCCCCTACACGAAGTGCTTCTCAGTGACAGCAGCTGGGTGTCCTACAATTAACTCCGTTCTGGCACTGTCTACTCGGAGTAGCGTCCTATCCCACAGAGCAGGAACTCAGTCCCACAGGGCTGGCCCCCTTCACTTCAGGGGCCCCTGGCAAGTTCTGGTTGTCCCCCGTGTTTCTGACACCCCCTCCTCAGCTTTGATCAGTTTGCTAGAGGGGTCATAGAACTCAGGAAAATGTTAACTCCGTGTTTACCAGTCTATTATAAAAAATATGATAAAGAACACAGGCGAGGGGCACCCGGGTGGCTCAGTCGGTGAAGCGTCCGACTTCAGGTCCGGTCATGATCTCACAGGCTGTGAGTTCGAGCCCCGCGTCGGGCTCCTGGCTGACAGTGCAGAGCCTGCTTGGGATTCTCTCTCTTCCTCTCCCTCTGCCCCTCTCCCACTCTCTCTCTCTCTCAAACTTAAAACAAAAAAGAACACAGGTGAACATTCAGGTGGACGAGATGAGTAGGGCAGGGTGTGTGGGACGGGGTGCAGGGCCTCTGCACCCTTTCCAGCACACCACTCTCCCCACACCTCCACCTGTTCACCAGCTTGGAAGCTTCTAAAATCCATGCAACAGAGATTTTAATGGAGGCTTGCTCACCTGGGCATGATCAGTCACTGACTCCATTTCCAGCCTTTCCCCCCTCTCCAGAGAAGTGGGACATGGTGGGAGGAGAGGGGCCGAAAATTCCATGCTTCTACTCATGGCCTTGTCTTTCTGGTGACCCGCTCTGATCCAGGAGCCACCTCGTTAGAACAAAAGATACTTCCAGTGCTCTTATCACTTAGGAATTTATAAGGGTTTGGGGAGCCTGTGTCAGGGGCGGGGTCAAAGGTCAAATATCAGAAAAGGAGATGCTCTTAGTGTTCTTATCACTTAGGAAATTACAAGGTGTTTTAGGAACTCTGGGCCAGGAACTGGGGGTAGAGACCAATATACGTATTTTCCGTTATCTCATGACACGTGATTGCGTTCTAATAAAGCTTCGTTTATGAAAACAGGCAGCGGCTTGGATTTGGCCATAGTTTGCTGGCCCCTGACTTAGAACAAAACTTGACACGTAGGAAGTGATATATAAGTATTTCTTTTCTTTTTTTTTTTTTAAAGTTATTTATTTATTTTGAGAGATGGAGAGAGAAGGGGTGGGGGGAAGGGCAGAGGGAAGGAGAGAGAATCCAAGCAGAGTCCACACTGCCAATGCAGAGCCCGACATGGGGCTCAAACCCACCGACTGTGAGATCATGACCTGAGCTGGAATCAATAGTTGGACGCTTAACTGGCTGAGCCCCCCAGGTGCCCTGATATATAAGTATCAATAAATAAAATGAACTAAATAAGTTCCATGTGAAAAGGTTACTTTTATTATTTATTTATTTATTTAAAATGTTTGTTTATTTCTGAGACAGAGCATGAGAGGGGGAGGGGCAGAGAGAGAGAGAGAGGGAGACACAGAATCCGAAGCAGGCTCCAGGCTCTGAGCGGTCAGCACAGAGCCCGACACGGGGCTCGAACTCACAGACTGCGAGATCATGACCTGAGCCGAAGTCGGAGGCTCAACTGACTGAGCCACCCAGGGCGCCCCTAAAAGGGTTACTTTTAAAAGATGATTATGGAACACACTTGTGCCACAGCTTTGTACCTAAGGTAAATACAGTGAGGTCTGGATAAACATATACCTGCCTACGTTCAGATACCCTCACACTCATCTTGCCACACACACACACACACACACACACACACACAATTTGTCATACTATCGGCCATTGGCCCTGTTTAATTCATTTCTCATTGACTCTCCCTTGCCACCCCGAACATGATGAATTATACTCCGTATGGCTTTGCTCAGAGCACTTAGGGAATGCAAACTAGTTTTAGTGGACCCGAGCACATATCAAATCATTGCATAAAAATCACATAGCAGGGTGCCTGGGTGGCTCAGTCAGTTGAGTGTCAGACTTAGGCTCAGGTCATGATCTTGTGCTTCATGAGTTTGAGCCCTGCATGAGGTTTTCTACTGTCAGCACCGAGCCTGCTTCAGATCCTCTGCTCCCTTCTCTCTCTGCCCCTTCCCTGCTTGCATGCACCTGCTCTCTCTCTCTCTCTCTCTCTCTCTCTGAAAAATAAACATTTAATAAAAAAAAGTCACATAATATTGCAAAGGCAAATATTCACAGTGTCTTGATTAAGTTCTGCTTTGGATTGACTGCTTTGCTCTTTTTCCCCCCTCATTAACAAAGATAACAGAGATTTGCTTGTATGTTTAATCTGCGTCATTTTTGTAAATGTGTAGTTATCAAAATGTCTCAAAGTGGGGCGCCTGGGTGGCGCAGTCGGTTAAGCGTCCGACTTTAGCCAGGTCACGATCTCGCGGTCCGTGAGTTCGAGCCCCGGGTCAGGCTCTGGGCTGATGGCTCAGAGCCTGGAGCCTGTTTCTGATTCTGTGTCTCCCTCTCTCTCTGCCCCTCCCCCGTTCATGCTCTGTCTCTCTCTGTCCCCAAAATAAATAAACGTTGAAAAAAAAAATTTTAAAAAAAATGTCTCAAAGTATCTTCTGATAAATGATCATCTTGAGGCTTCACGTTTGGATGATGAATTTTGAATTTTGGTTGGGTTCCCCCTGAATTCTTCTAGAATCCTCTTTGGGATTATGTGTCCCTGTGCAGGGTGGTGGGACAAGCGAAAAGAATGAGTAAGTCTCCAGTGCAGAGGCTTGCGGGCTGAGGAAGTACACGCCTGCCCACACCTGCACCATTCATTCCAGAAAAGGGTGGCGAATGAGATTCAAAAAGAAACACGGTGGGAGACTGGGGAGGAGAGCTTGCTTCCCTCATGTGTGCCGTGCACCGGGCTCTATATCCTATGCACGTGGGAGCTTCATTAATTCTTTTGGGTGATGATCATGACAGTGACGATGAAGATACCGCTGGCGATGGCAACTAATTACATTTTCTCAGGTGGCTGAATCTCAAATCAGGAGAAGAGGCCGATCTGGGCCACATGATGAGTTTTGGCCACCTAGGGACTTGAACTTCTGAGTTACCGGAGATGTCGGCTGAGTTTAGAAGTCCCACCTGCCTAGAAAATATCTTTGCTTCCCTGGTTGCGATCTCAAGCAGGCTCTGACACAGCTAGAAAATCTGCTGACTGTAATCAGAGAGTCGACCAGCTGTTCTTAAAGCAAGCAGTCTGTTTATGTGGCCTCCTGGTCAAGTCAGACTCCGTGTTGAAGACGAAGTAGTTCATTCTGCAAGAGCTGAGTTGCTTTTTTTTTTTTCTTCTTCCGAATCCAAAGGCGAAATTAAGGCAATACAACGTTTTTGCCAGTTAGATTCTGTTTTCAAAAGATGAATCATCCTCATGTTTGGACTCAAAGACATCTAGTTAGGTGCAAGATGATTTGCAGACTAATTTTGTACAGGAATCACCTTTTGACAACAGATCAATATCAATATATGTGTTTGCTCCAGGGAGGAGGCAAACGCACACATAATGCTATTCAGGAGAAAAGTTGAGTTGGCGAGCTACTTCTCGAATAGATTATTGCAGTGTTTTCGTGTGAGTCCAAAGGTCATATCCAATGACATTTAAAAAGCTAACAGACGGAATCTCCATTCATGTTTTGAGTAAGACTCAGTAATATTCAAAAGCAGTAAAAATTCTAAAAATTTTAACTTTCCCTTTAATTCATTTCAAATTGAGTGAGATTGCCGTTTCAAGCCTGTTTGAAACTCTTTCCTTCCTGGATTTCTCCCCTCTCTGTCTTTTTTGTTCTAGAGAAGGGAATCTAGGGGCAGAGAAGGAGAAGGAGTATCTGAAGAAGCAGAAACAGTGTTAAGGACGCTAAATGACCTTGAGAAGCATGGGCCACTCACTGGTTTATTTAGCTTTGCTGGCAGCGGGGACAATGCATGCTAGAATTTTTTTAATACCCAAGAATCATTTTCAGTAGGAGGATTTTTAGTTCAAGCTCTGGATATAAATGATTGGTGGAGGATTTTAGTTAACTTAAAAAAATTTTTTTAATATTTATTTATTTTTGAGAGAGAGAGACAGAGCATGAGCAGGGGAGGGGCAGAGAGAGAGGGAGACACAGAATCCCAAGCAGGCTCCAGGCTCTGAGCTGTCAGCCCAACGCAGGGCTCGAACTCACAAATCATGAGATCGTGACCTGAGCCGAAGTGGGACGCTTAACCGACTGAGCCACCCAGGCGCCCTGGATTTTAGTTAACTTTAGCTAAAAATGGAAGCAAACACAATTATTTCTATCCATTTTTATTTGAGAGAGTGAATACTGTTGGTCAATTAAAACATTGGAATTTGTTTATTGGAGGGTCAGGTATAAATGATAACACAGATTCGAAGAAAGGGATTAGGCTCAAAGGGTTCTTAACTCTCTTACTCCTTTGCTCCTTTTTGTTTCAGAAGGCTGGGTGCAAATAAGGGATGAATGAAGGTTTGTAATGGTTCTTTTTCATGCTTCCTCTCATTTGTTCATTGTTTCCATAGATCTGCAAATTCTGTGAACTAGTTTGTATTTTTTATTATGCGTGCAAAAACTTTACTGTATTAACTATTAACTACCATTTGTTTTAGTGTTTAAAAAATTTTTTTTAACATTTATTCATTTTTGAGAAAGAGAGACAGAGCGTGAGGTGGGGAGGGGCAGACAGAGGGAGACACAGAATCGGAAGCAGGCTCCAGGCTCCGAGCTGTCAGCACAGAGCCCGATGCAGGGCTCGAACTCACGGACCGCGAGATCATGACCTAAGCCGAAGTCAGACGCTCAACCGACTGAGCCACCCAGGTGCCCCTATTAGCTACCATTTTAAACTATTTCTTCACTGGTGTCTTGCATACCTCCTAAGTATCTTTCTGAAGCTGCCAAGCACTGTGACCTAACTATCCTCCATGTCTAACTAGCTTCAGACCTATGTTGTCAACTTCAGCCTCAGGGTGTCCTTGGAAGAGTATGAGACACCGCAGCATTCTCCAAGCTGTCATAAAACGTGACTCAGTCATCCTGAAAGCAGCCATGTTACAAACCCTTAAAGGGGTTGAAGATGAATATTGATCCACCCTCAGAATGATTGGAAATAGAACCAGCAGCAAAACTGGGGGCTTGTGGCTTTTATCTCTCACGTCTTTGTAGCTGTGCCTACTTCCAGGGTCTAAAACTTGGAGGCTTGTGTTTGTGTCGTCCAAGTTGGCATTTCCCCGAGAATATGGGGTCTAGGGCGAGTGCCTGTCACTTAGTCAGAAGGTGGAGCTCACTCAGTGCACCAGACTCCTCCTCTTTCTATGTTGTGATTCCACAGAGTCTTTTTGTGTATCTAGAAGTCCCCAGAAACTTCCTATGGGGATCGGCCAGTTGACATTTGCCCCAATGCCAAGGAGAAGTTGTCTATTACTTTTTCTCTTTCCTCTTATGAGATCATTCGGCCCAAATGGTTGAGTGGTGAAGCTCTGAAGATCAGTGAGATTCCATGATGGCCCTTAGACTGGAATGACCACAAGCGGGGGCAGGGCGGGGACGAGTGGTCTGCCATTTTACCCAATGTAGTTCTGGAGGTTCCAGATGGAGAGTGCTTTGGATTCTCCAAATCATCTTTCTGCTTCACGTACAGAAGTAATTGAGGTTGACTGGACTGCCACAAGTGATTGCCTTCCTGGCCTCTCATCTCCCTTAACTCTTCCCATCATCAAATTAATCCTTGTTCCCGAAGCACTGTTTAAATGGCAGGGAACATTTGGAACCTGGAGAAGAATGCCTGGGAAAAAGGTTGAAGCATGAAGAAAAGAATGAAAGGATTCAGAAAGCCGGGTCTCTTCGGGTCAGAGTCACTACATGACTCCTGAGCGAGGACGGCTGGATCCGGCCAAAGGAACTGAACAGATGCCAAGGGGAAGGGCAGGAGGAGACAGAGCCTTCAAGGACAGTTCCAGGACCAGACTGAGCCAGAACTGCAGCAACCCCGGAGACACAAGTGCAGATGTTTGATGAGAAGCGTAAATCACTTAAAATTGTAAATTGATTTTTTTTTTTCAACATTGTTTGGCTTTGGCGGCAGTGGTGGTCAGGAGCATATGTGTGAAACAGGATTATAAAGACCAGGGGCAACATTTTTTCAGAATGCCTTTCAAGGAACACTGATTCAGTGGGAAGTTAGCAGATAGTGAGAAAACAAAGTGATTCTTTATTCAAATAATTTCAGGAAAATTCTGGCTTAAACAAAATTGAACACCTGAGTGCTTCTCCTTTAATATACTTTTATGCAACGTGAGTCTATGAGGTTGGTGCATGAGACACAGGATTTCCCCAACTTATCTGAGCGTAAAACTATTTATAATGGACAGTCGCACACAAGTAGTGTTCTGGGGAACAGATTTTGGGGAACGTTGGTCTAGCACACGTGATACTATCTGGGAATGCAGGCCACAGGGAGGCACAGTTCTAATTTCTGGATTTTTCAACCAGGGAAGAAAGGGTTAAAAAAGGGCACAAAAATGATTGTTTATCAACTTCAGGACTTTTCCCAAACCCGAGTCCAGTGTTGGTACTTAGAGCATGAAAGTTATAAGAAAAATGCAGTGATATGGTATGTGAGGGCGATACTCCACTATTCTCTGTGCATAAGAAAAGAGACGTTAAATTTTAAACCCAGCCTTTAGGGATTCTGTGAGGGTTAAGATTTTGGTCCACTTGTTGGAAGATTATTTATTAGTTGAGTTCTGCGAGATGTTTTCCCGGAGTCATGAGGATTGGGTGCATTTAGGGTAGAGTGGAGGAGATCGAAAGAGTCCGTGCAGGTGTAATAAACCCGGAGGGGCTGTTCATCTAGCCGAAAATACTGGTGGTCCATGTGTTGCTGGAATGCAAGCGGAGGGGGCCCTGGAAGAGTTTCCTTATACCAGGAGAGTATAACTGACTGGGATGAATGAAGAGATAGGAGATATGGGTCAATTATTTTTGCATCTTGAGTTTTGAAGGTCATTGAACAATGCTTAGTTACTCATTTGTAATCTCTATGTTTCGCCCGGACTTGATTCTCTAACTGGAACTTCACCAAGCAGTTCCCTAATCTCATTTTTTTGCCAGTGCTTCGGACCCTAGGATGCCACTCATTCTGTTTGTGACTCAGTTTCTTTGTCTAGAACGGGCATAATAATTTAAACTGTTTTACTTCCCTCCTATAGTTAATTAAGTCATTAATTAATTCAACAAATATTTATAGAGACCCTACTTTGTACTGGGCATTTTTCTAGGCACGGGGGTGGGATGGGGGCACACCACGGAGCAAAACAGAGTTTCATATTCTTGTAGAATATTAATAAATAAATAAGCCTATAATATAGGTTAAACAAGTAAACCTATACTATAGTATCATAGAGTGATTAGTGTTACGAAGAAAAATAAAATAGCATAGATTAAACAGATAGGAAGGTCAGGAATGGCATCTTTGAAGATGTGACATTTGTGTGTAGACTTAAATGAAGTGAGGGATTGAGCCAATGAATGTCTTGGAGAAGAAAAAACAACAGGTATACACGCCTGAGGTGTGAATGTGCTTGCCAGGGTAAGAAAATGTCGTAACAGCATCCACCATATTTCAGTGGTTTAATATAATAACAGCTGGTCTTTCATTTCCAGAAGAGTCTAGCAGGCGTCAGTGGCTATGGGAGTGCTGTTCCACTTAGTCAGTCAGGAATCCAGGCTGAGGGAGGGCTCTGCGGGTTTTAACGATGGCTCCCAAGGTTGCCACGGGACCATCTCCGCCCAGGGTGCAGAAAGTGGGTGCAGACAGAATTGCGTGAGTGGCTTCAGAGACCAGGTCTGGAGGGGGGCATGATCACTCCCACCAATGTTCCCTTGGTCAGAGCTCGTACCTGTGGTCTCACTTACTCGGGAGTGCTGGGATTTGTAATCTGGCTGTGTGCCCTGGGAGAAGTGGAAGAACCCGGGTGTTAGTGAGCACGAACATTCTCGGCTGCATGTGAGTTACTTTCGGAAGGTCGGTTTGGTTGGAACACAGTGGATGGAGCGGTAGTTGTAAGAAGAAGTTGTTGAAAGGATCAAGGAAAAAGATAAAGCCTGGAGAAATAAGAAATAAGAAATACTGCTGTATTTCATTGAATTCTTGACTGTAAGCCACTGTATAGTGGTAATAGAGAAAATTTTCTTTGAATTAAGTAGTTATACTACCTTTTTTTTTAATCACTTAGAATTTACACTTCAAACTCACCCGAAGAATTCTTTTAGACTTCTTCGGGCCTTTAAAAATTATAAAATTATACATCACTTTTGTGCATCCCATTAGAAAGGAAAATAAAAGCAAAATAAATTGGTCAATGTGTTCCCAAAGCCTGTTCGCACTGAGAGCCTGATTTTTCTGAATCATTTTTCAGGTCTGTCATCAGTGTCCATAGTTTTCTATTCTCTGCTGTCCTCTGTGCCATCAAGAGCTTTCTTTAAAAATGTTCTTTGCAGTGTCTCTTCGGTCTTCCTCTGTGTTCTTATACCATTTCTGCATGTTTTGGAGCAAGCACTTTTTTGATCTTACAAGAAATGGCCACCAGAAATTATGTTGCTTCTTCAAGTGGTCTTTAAATGCTATATTGACTGAAATGTTTTGGGTTTACAGTTGTCCAAACAAGGTCCAGGAATAACAACCAAGTTCACGTGCATGTGGGCAATGGCAACTCTGTCATGATGACCAGGTGGCCAACGGTGGCTGTGAGACGCCGTTGATTATTAGATGAATGCTGATTTAGGGGCGCCCGGGTGGCTTAGTCAGTTGAGTGTCCGACTCTTGATTTTTGGCTCATGTCACGATTTCACGGTTCCTGAGTTCGAGTCCCCCATGTGGCTTTGTGCTGACAGTGCTTGGGATTCTCTGACTCCCTCTCTCTGCCCCTCCCTGATTGCTTTGTCTCTCTCTCTTTCTCAGAATAAATAAACATTAAAAAAAGATGAATCCTGACTTGAGATGTTAAAATGTGAAAAATACCTCATGTCTTGCAATAAATTAAATAGTGTATTTAAAATGTAGAGGATAGATTCCTTTAAGTTCTTAAAAACATCAGATACTGACTTAAATAGTACATTTGAAAGGAGGCATAGCATGCAGTTTGCTGGCAGTGCATCCGGGCGTCAGTCATGAATTGCACCTAGGACATGAGAAGCCTGATGTTCATCTATGTTATTTATCTCACAGACTCGATGCGGAGAAGGGAACTCTGTGTCATCCCCTGCCCTAGCCCACTCCAGGTGAGATACTCACGTCTCCTCCCTGAAGCCTACAGTCTGCTTCGGACTTCTTCTGCCAGGCTGGCTTAGGAGGCTCATGTAAGGCTGATCCATCAGCCTTCTAGCATGGCAATTGTCTTGCTGCATTCCTGGTGGCCTGGGATGAACCGGGGGTAGTGCCGTTCATGACGTTGTAACCTTCTCCCAAGCTGGACTGTGGGTTCCCATTCTGCAGCACTGGGTTTCCGCTGGTTTCTTACCCAGCTTCAATTTCATATTAGGACTCCGTGTTGCCCTGGAATTTGGTCCTGATGACTAGCATCTTATCATTTCAACTGACTCTTACCAGCATCTTTTTTTTCCCCCATCTGAAAAACAAATCCTTTCCTGTTGTCTCTCTTGCAGCTGGCATACTGGCCACTCCTGACTTATGTTCCATTAGGTCGGATTTTGCAAGGACGTGGATGCCACTTAAAGACATCTCTGCACTGACCAGTCATTTGGAAGGGTTTCCATGGGAGTCCTTGTTTTCCTTGGCCCTTAGTTTTCCTAGGACTTATCTTCCCATGATATCCTCCCCTTCATGCCAACCGAAGGCCGGAGAAGGCTGGAATGGAAACTCACTCAAATCAGGAACTATTGGGGGTGCACGTGAGTGGAGCACACAGACTTTCGAAAATTTGATACCTTAAAGGAGGCCCTATCCATGGAGAAGAGTCGCCTGAGGTTTTGAGAGAGTCCAAAGTCTTATTGAAATAAGCGACTGTCAAGAGAGTGATGTTTCAAAGATTAGATGAAACTTCAGAGAGTTGGTAACTGACGTGTTGAGTGGTCGGTATCTTGTTTGAGGGATTCACAGCCATCGGAAATGTGTCGCTAACTGTGCTCCCTAAAACCCACAGTTGGGAGCTGTTAAGGTTAAACTATTAACAAGAAGCTATATTTGTAGAACGGATGAACTTGTAAAGTCAGGTTTCCTGGAGTGTTTAGTCAAAATGCTCCATGTAACTCTTTCCCCTTTCTTGCTCTGTTCTTTAGATTTTCACTCAAATTAAAAATCTCGGCTCTCATGGGTTTACTTTTTTAGCCTTGCATTTGTTTGACGTCGAATCACTCAGATGATTTTCAAGAATAATTGCGAACATTTGATTTTTAATGCTGTGGTGTCATGGGACTTCTGTTACTTTTCAGAAGGTAGTTTTTTTCCGCACACCTTTGCACATTGTTGTGTATGTGACCATCTTTTCTTAGACCTTCATAAAGGTGTTTTAAGATACTTTGGGAGGGTACACTTCATTTAACTGCTGCCACATATCCAAGTAATTTATCAGGAATTGGACAGCATGAGTCACAGCTGGGAGACTTATGACAGCGCCTTCTCCAAACCAGGTGCCAAGTCCCATAGACTCGGGTTTAGATGTTAGTGCTGGTGGCACATCCCAGGCTTGATTTCTCTCACAGCCAGAACATATTACAAGTGGGAAAACCCCAGTAGTTTTTAATGTCAATGTGTACTTATCCTTTCTTCATGTCAGTGGGCTCTCGTGTAAAATTTGACTTAACCATACTTCCAAACATGGAGAGACAGTCTAGCCTTTAACAAATGAGGCCGCCTCATTCGAGGCTAGCTTCTAGAAAGAATGGTGGGACAGAGGAAGGGGAATTGTATTTCATTTCTTCTTCTTCTTCTTCTTCTTCTTCTTCTTCTTCTTCTTCTTCTTCTTCTTCTTTAAATGTTTATTTTTGAGAGAGAGAGAGCACATGCAGGGGAGGGACAGAGAGAGAGGTATACACGGAATCTGAAGCAGGCTCCAGGCTCTAGCTGTCAGCACAAGGCCTGACACGGAGCTTGAAGTCACAAGCAGTGAGATCGTGACCTGAGCCGAAGTCGGACGCCCAACCGACCGAGCCACCCAGGCACCCCTTCAGTTCTTTTGAGGGGTTTCCTTTCCTCTCTCTCCTTTGGAGTTGTGAAATTGCCTTTTCTCATATTTGATTTTGTTTTATTTCTCTCTCATTTTGTGGGAAACATCTTGGAAGTCAGGAACTTTCAGCATCATTCCAGAAACATGAAGGGATGTGCTCGTCACACCAGAGGAGGCTGGGGCTCATCACACCATCTTCAGTTTTGGACTAAAACCCAGGATACACTTAAATGAGCTGAGTCACTTTGGTGCCAGCGAGCCCTGAGGGCGATGTGATCCTGAAGGACATGTTGGAGGTGGGACTTTTCCTGAAACCTGCAGTGAGAACGGGAGCTGCGGGTGCCAAGAACCCAGTGGGGGGGGGGGGGGGGAGAGAAGCCAGTGCCCGCAAAGCTTGCATGATGAGTGTGTGGACAGACACTTCCCCTGGCTCCTGACCAGCGTCCCTTGGAGTCAAGCTGTCAGGATCAATTACTGAGATTCTCTACCCAGAGTGTGAAAGTGGAAAACCCCTGTGAGTGCCAAGTGTTATCGGCTTGCATCACAGCCTAGATATTTGGTGGAACAGCAGACAGAGTAGACATTTTCAGGAAATCTAAGTTTGTTGACTTCTGCTTTCAGGATTTTTTTTTTTTTCTGGAAGGAGTCCTGGAGATTTCATTCCACTGAGGTTCAACGTCTCCTGATTCTTTCTAGCTATTTGTTGTTGTTGTTGTTGTTGTTGTTACCTTTCAACGTATCTCTTGTCTATCTTGTACATGATTTTGGCCTTTGTTCTTAGTCCCTGTGAGTCAGGTTAAAGTCAGTGCTCAATTTTATGCACAACTGGAATTCTACGTTTGGGTAAACAAAGAGAGTAAGTGAAGCTGAGGCGCACATCTCGAAAACTGTGGCAAACTCTTCCCTTCAGAAGGGGGCTCTCTTCCCCACCCCAATCCCAGTGACAGCATCCTGTGGGTGGGACGAGCCAATGTCACCCCAACATGGGCGAGAAAAATGGTCCTGCCCCACAGTCATGCCCCCTTTATTCTGCAAATGCATAGTGAGCATTTGGTTCATAAACACCTTTCATTTTCTCTTCTCTATAAGCAGTACATGTTTGTTAAGCGCTACAAAGCTCTTCACAGGTGCCAGTGATGCAATAGTCAATAGGATAGATTTCCTGTTTTTTTTAAGTTTATTTATTTTGAGAGAGAGACAGAGAAAGAGCATGAGTGGGGGAGAAGCAGAGAGGAAGGGAGAGAGACCGAGAATCCCAAGCAGGCCCTGCACCGTCAGCGTAGAGCCCGATGTGGGGCTTGAACCCACAAACTGAGATCATGACCTGAGCTGAAGTTGGACACTTGACTGACTGAGCCACCCAGGCACTCCAACAGATTTCCTGTTCTTAAGGGGCTTGTTGGAGTGGAGAGAGAGAGGAGAAAAATCAATATTCACCATATGGGGTCACAGGTGCCAGAATACAAGCACTAGGTATGCTTCTTTAGCAACATCTTTTCTTCAATTCTGGAAACTTCGCAGCCATTATTATTTCTTTGAAGAATTTTTCTTCTCTAGAGCTAATATTCTCTTCTTTTGGAAAGCACATTCTCATTCTATCTTCTGTACTTATGTACCTCTCATTTCTTCATTTATTTTTTCATTTAAAAAATGTTAATGTTTATTCATTTTTGAGAGAGAGAGAGAGAGAGAGAAAGAGAGAGAGAGAGAATCTCAATCTCAGTGCAGAGCCCGAAGTGGGGCTCCATCTCACTACTGTGAGATCACAACCTGAGCTGATATCAAGAGTTGGATGCTCAATGACTGAGCCACCCAGGGGCCCCATCATTTTTTCACTTATGTGTCTCTCCATGCTGCGTTTCAGTGCACCGCTCGCCTCTTCAGGTATTTCTAAGTTACTGGTTTATGCATCCATTTACCATGTGAAGTTAATGGCTTTAAACTGGACCCTACAATCTCTCTTTCCAAACACCAAACCAATTAAACAGCATAAAAGCTTGTAAAAATAAACATCTTACCTCTGACTCAAGCCAAAATTTGATGTGCAAGGGATTGGATTCTCCAAGGGCAGAGGACTTGCCTTGGGAGTGATAGAACAAAGAGGGGAAAAACGAGAGTTGTTTTTTGTCTTGGATGGCGCCCAGGAGCAGAGGTTGATAGATTCTGCAGGAAAAGCCTTCTTATGACTTCGCTTTAGAGGAAAATAGACTTAGTGAGGCCAAGATTCAGCCCTAGTTTTGGTGACCACAACTTTGACTCCTCAAATAAAGCCCTTGGTTGGTGCAGACAAGAGAGAAGTAGATGAGACCATAAGAAACCAAACGAGTTACTTTAATAGGAAGACAGCAAAAAGTAGTAACGGGAAAAGTCTGAAAAGGCTTACCGAGCACTAGTCCTGAAATGACTTCATCCACTGACATTTTGTTAACAGATAAACACGCCAACCTATTTTGCCACAGAGACTAGGAGCTGAGCGGTCAACTACTGCAAAGTCACCTATAGCCAAGGACGAGAACGTGTTTCACTCTCTGATTTTAAACTGAGGGCCATGTGCTTGGGAAGTGAACACGGTGACCTCACAGGGGAAAAAAACCCTTCGAAACCTTGCTTGCACCTCCTCTTTGATCCTCTTTTCTAATATTGGCTATCCTGAAATCATTTCCCTTTATTTGAAGTAATCCATGATAACTTGCTTTAGGACAAGATTTTTGCTATAAACCCTCAGTTTTTATTTGTAAATGACTTCCTTTAAGTCTTGTTCACGATGCAGTTCTGCTGGCAAAAATGGTTTCCAAGGACAATTATTTTACCTCAACACCTTAAAGATACTATTCCACTGTCTTCTGACATCTACTCTTGATTTTGAGAAGTCTACGGTCATTCCTATAGTCATTCTTTGTTGGGTGATCCATCCTTTTTCTGGCTGCTTTAACAACCTTCTCTTTGTGTTTGTTTGTTTGTTTTTAACTTTTTAACAATATGTCTGATGTGGATGTTTCTTTTTCCTGCTCAGAATATCTTGGACTTCCTGGATCTGTAGATTCATGTTATCTATTAGCTAGATACATTCAAAGCCACAATATTTTAAAATACTGACTTTATTGTTTTTATTCTCTTTTTGAGACCCTGCTTGGATGCATGATACACCTTTTCACTTAGTGTACATATCTCTAACTTCTTTTTCACATTTTCCATATTTCTGTGTTGTAATGTGGCCATTTTTTGATGTGTATATATTATGTTTTACTAATTCTTTCTTCAGTTTGGCCTAATCTGCTATTTAATTCTATGCTTTGATGAAAAGAAATCAAATTCTACTTATGCTATGGTCTGAATGTTTGTGTCCCTCTCAAATTCATATATTGAAATCCTAACCCCCCAAAATGATGGCATGAGGAAGAGAGGTCTTTGGGTGGTGCTTAGGTCATGAGGGCAGAGCCCTCATAAATGGGAGTAGCACCTTATAAAAAAGGCTCCGGAGAGATCTCGAGTTCTTTCCACCTTGTGAGGATGCAAGAAGTCTGTGACCCAGAAACAGGTCCTCACCTGGTCCTGCTGGCACCGGATCTCAAACTGCTGTCAGCCTCCAGGACCACGACCAATGCATTTCTGCTGTTTGTAAGTCACCCAGTCTTGGATGATTTGTTACAGCGGCCTTAACGGGCAAAGGACATTTATGTGTTTGCTTGTTTGTTTCTCATCCGAACAGGCAATACATTCGTTGAAAATGCATCAGAAAGTCACCTGGTGGCATTCTGCCAACGGTGTCCACTCTCTAGCCACCTAGAAGCCTTCCACTGAGTTTTTGGTATCCACCTCTATGTTACTATTTCCAGTGACCAATTCTTAGTCCTAGTGCTTGGGCTTTAGTGACATTGACATGGCTAGCCACACCTCCTCATCTTCAGAAATGGCCACACTCCTCTGTCCTCTGCACTCGATGAGTCCTTCTCAGTGTCCTTTGCTGGGTTCTCTTTTTGTTACTCATACCAATGCTGAAGAGCTCGGGTCAGTTCTCGACCTTATTCTCTTTCCTACCGATGCTTGGTCATCTCTGACTCCCCTGGTAGTCTCATCCAGGTTCATGGATTTAGATAACCACCAAATATTCCTAACAGTCAAGTTTATATCTCCTGCCTAAATCCCTCACCCAAAGTCCAGACTCGTATAACCACCTACCTGACACTGCTGCTTGGTTATCTAAAAAGCATCTCAAAGCTAATAAGCCAAAAATGGAACTCTAGATTTTTCTCACACACACCTGCTCTATCTAGGACCCTCCTTCATCTCAGGTGAAAGCAGCTTCATTCTTCCTGATGCACTGGCCATGAGACCCACATCCTGCCTAAATCTTGACACAGCTCACCTTTCAAGGTTTTTTTGCTGATACCATTTTGTTGTAATTTTTAGTTCTCTGATTACTAATGATTTTGAACCCATTTATTCACTTTCCTTAATTGCCTGACATATTGGCTAATCATATATCCTATCCCGTTTTTTTTTTCTTTTGGACGGTCACTATTTTTGTTCTTTAATATTTCGTGTTGTCATGTAGAGAACTCAGTGTCTGATCTCAGGATGGAGTATTTAAAAAAAAAATTAAAAAAAATTTTTTTTAATGTTTTGTTTTATTTTTGAGACAGAGAGAGAGAGAGACAGAGCATGAGCGGGAGAGG
This sequence comes from Prionailurus viverrinus, assembly GCF_022837055.1. NCBI lineage: Eukaryota > Metazoa > Chordata > Mammalia > Carnivora > Felidae > Prionailurus > Prionailurus viverrinus. Next base: position 56,668,600 of record NC_062577.1, on the reverse strand, counting down.
GTTAGAGAGAGAGGGAGACACAGAATCCGAAGCAGGCTCCAGGCTCCGAGCTGTCAGCACAGAGCCCGACGCGGGGCTCGAACTCACAGACGGTGAGATCGTGACCTGAGCCGAAGTCGGAAGCTCAACCGACTGAGCCACCCAGGCGCCCCTTCAAAAATGTTTGAATTTTATTTATTTAGCTTGAGGGCAAAAGAGAGAGCACAAGTGCACGTGCTTATGAGCAAGCAGGGGAGGGGCAGAGAGAAAGGGAGAGAGAGAATCCCAAGCAGGCTCCACGCTGTCAGTGCAGAGCCTGACATGGGGCTCAAGCTTATGAACCGTGAGATCATGACCTGACTTGAGACCAAGAGTTGGACATTCAACCAACTGAACCACCCAGGTACCTAAGAATTTCAAATTTTTTTAAAGGATAGGGTCATGGACTTCATTATGATAAAAAGTATATTAATTATTTGGGGGAACAGGAGGCATCCTAATTGTTTTCATTTATCTTGAATCTCTTGTGGGCAAACTTCTGCAGATTACTCAAAACTATCAGAGCCATGCACCAAGGAGGCTTCTACTTCTGATTTCTGTGGATCTGAGTTCTTAGTATATTTCTTAGAATGTGAATAAAGTGGACTGCTTTCAAGCTTCCTGCCGGCTGTATTCTAGCCCATCCTAACTTCCCATTTTCCATTCTTCTGTTCTGATTTCTAAGTGGTTGTAAAGTCCAAATCAGAATAATTATACAGATCACAAAACTCACTTCCTGGTCTCAATTCTGCTCCATTGCACTTGAAGTGGAATATTCCAGATTAATGTTTTGATGAGGAAAAAAACATCTGATGTGTTTTTATATTCCTACTTATACTGAGTGGCTTGGAAATATTCCCTGGAGCCTGTTCTCCAGATTCTTAGGGAATCACCTTGGGAATAACCTTCTAGCATAGATCAGGCTCTGCTGTGTGTTTTTTATTAGACAGTTGAGGAAGAGTTTGGGACCTAGTCTCATATTGCAATTTTTTAAAACAGTCTTTCCTATTGAGACCAAATGATGCGAGTATTGTTCCGATAAAGTGAGGTTCAGATCATGGATTGTCATGTGCTCAGGACAGAGCTGAGGTGGAGACAGTTTGCTCTGCCCTGCTTCTATCAGAACAGTGCTGTCTCCATTTCATTTCATTTCATTTCATTTCATTTCATTTCATTTCTTTGTATTTATTTTTTATTTTTAAAAAATTTTAAAGTTTATTTATTTTTGAGAGAGACAGAGGCAGCATGAAGAGAGGAAGGGCAGAGAGAGAGAGAGAGAGAGAGAGAGAGAGAGAGAATCCCAAGCAAGCTCCACACTGTCAGCACAGAGCCGGACGTGGGGCTTGAACCCATGAAACCATGAGATCATGACCTGAGCCAAAAGCAAGAGTCGGACACTTAACTGAGCTGCCCAGGCGCCCCTGTATTCATTTTATACATTCAAGTCGAACATTAGATTTTCATGGGCAGAGGGTGTCCATAGATTTTGTTCATTATTTAGTCAGTTCATTATTTGCTTTCTCTACACTGGGCAAAGCAGACAGTTAATGTTAAACCACTTTAGTGGGGATAAAAGTCAGTTCCAATGGGTTGATTGATTAAAATTTTACTTATGTCGCCTACAGATTGCCTCTGCCAGTCAATACTGAGCTAGAATGGGCACCACGAAGGAGTGAGAAAACCTTTGCCTGCAAGATGTTTTATGGGAGGGGATAAAGTATATAGCATGCATGCATACACATACTAGAAAATCTCCAAAATATAGAGGACAACATGGAAAAGAAAGGAGGGCACCTGGGTGGCTCAGTCGGTTAAGTGTCTGACTTCAACCCAGGTTGTGATCTCACGGTGGGTGAGTTCTAGTCCCACGTCGGGCTCTGTGCTGTCAGCTAGGAGCCTGGAGCCTGCTTCAGATTCTGTGTCTGTCTCCCTCCCTCCCTCCCTCCCTCCCTCCCTCCCTCTCTCTCTCTCTGCCCCTCCCTTGCTTGCGTTCACTCTCTCTCTCAAAAATAAATATAAATAAACATTAAAAATTAAAAAAAAAGAAAGGAAATTACTGGTATGAGGTCTGGTGAGTTAGCGGGTCGTGCTCAGTAAGAGCTAGAATTTTGCAGTCTGCCGCCCTTGGCGGAGGTCCATGCCTCTCCTGATCTCTAAAACACTACTGACCCTGCAGGACTGGTGTGAGGACTATGGCAGGAAATGCATGTGAAACCATAGTCATCGCACTGTGTAGTTGCTCAATAAGTGTGACTTCCTTTTTATGTTCTCTGATCTTTCCCTCCTTTTGTAGCCATTAATTACCTTTTTTAACATCATGCCCATCAATCTAGTTTATGTCCTCAAGTTCTGATCTTTGATACTTTCTAGTATGCTTGTGTATTCGTGCATGCATACATGCTTGTGTTATATACTCTATTTCTTACTAGACTAAACATACCTTAAGGGCAAGGATATTCTTATTTCTTCACGCTGCCTGTTTTAGCATCGGATTTGTTCCCTGAAATATGCAAGATAGAATACATCTATTCCTCTGTGTGTCAAAACCTAGACATAACTCCCCCCCCCCAAATAAAATTACCCAATAAGAGAGAAATGCATCTGACTATTAGATATCTGGACCCATAATTTTTTTTCCCACTTAGATTCTAAGGAATATAAAATCCCTGGAAAAATTGATGGGAATGAAGAGATGACAAAATGCATGTTAGAGGTCCTTCCTCCTTTTTTCCCAAATATGTTTACTCAAAAAATTCATTAAAAATCTCTTTGGAGAAAAGTGGTCAATGGGTCACTGGCATGTTATAATCCTTAATGTGACTCTCATCTGCAAATGATTTTTGGAAATTTCAATCCAAGTAGGGAGTTTTGAGTTGAAGTTAACACTATGTCAGCAAACTATAAAAATTTGAAGCAAAATCCAAGAGAGTCTGTCTTTAAGAAACAAACAAACAAAAAATCGTGAAGGGTGGGCCTTTTGCCAGTCTAATAAAGAAAATTTATATTATCTGCTATGTTCAGTTTCAGAGATTTATGTTCTAAGCCTAAGGTAATTCTTCTAGCTAAAACAGTAAACTGCACCCAAATATGTGTTTAAATAAGCCCTGTGACTAATCTAATGATAATCAAAACATTTTGCAGTTCATGTAGAAGAAATCCTCCCCGAACCTTGGTAAATGCATTTGCCATTTCTTATAACCTCTTGGGAACTTGAGCTCCATTTGGCATATTCTCAAAGGCAGCCCCGTTTGGGTTTTCATGACACCGAGTATCTAGATGTTACCAAATACCCACATGCTGGGCCTCAAGAAAACATTTGCAGGATTTAATGGCTTCTTAATTACCCGACTGAGTGAGTAAACGTATTGCATCAAGATGGCCACTGTGGCTGGATGCTGACTTATTCCCAGGCATTGGAGTGGGGTGTGGTGACAAAAGAAAACTAAGAAGAGGCCTCCAGGAAATTTCATACTTGGCGAGTCCTGAGGTGAGGAAAAATAATCACAGAACGTTTTAGACTTTCAACAGTTACATAAAAATTTTAAAATGCTCCAGTGTTATTGGTTTCTTATTGAAAGAAAGGAGAGATCCACAGGTGAACCGGTTATCATTCTTGCCTTTATACTCGGACTCGGGTTGTTTCCTGTTTTTCACTTCTTAAAGGTTCAATGTCAAATATTTTCATTCTTCTAATGACTCGACCACAGTAGAGTGATAGCCCTTTGCCAACTTTGGATAAAGGGATTTCTTTTTTTGTGGAAAGAAAGCTGTGACCTCAAGTGGGTACAATCATATTAGTGATAACGAATCATTAGAGTATTGTGGTTTCAAGATGCCAAGCAATGATTTAAATGTTAAATATTCGTGGAATCATTTAACTTGATAACAATATTATAAAGTAGATGCTATTATCACGTGCATTTTACAGATGAGGTAATTGAGGCCCAGTGTACATGATTAATTTAGGCAATGTCACACTGCTAAGTATTCAATTTGGGATTTGAATCCGGTGACCAGATGATGGATAGCAATGGTTCATGGTGTGCCCAAGCTGGGCATGTCATTGGGGAGGCTACTGGAAAGACAGACTCGTTCTGCCAATGTGGAGTTGACATAAAGTGTCAGGGATTTAGGCAGAAAGGTTAGAATTTCCTAAATCTTGGGGCGCCTGGGTGGCCCAGTTCGTTGAGCATCCAACTTTGGCTCAGGTCATGATCTCATGGCTCATGAGTTCAAGCCCCGCGCTGGGCTCTGTGCTGACAGCTCGGAGCCTGGAGCCTGCTTTGGATTCTGTGTCTCTCTCTCTCTGCCCCTCACCCACTCATACTCTGTCTCTGTCTCTCTCAAGAATAAATAAACATTAAAAAAAATTAAAAAAAAAAAGAATTACCTAAATTTTGACCCCCATTTGCTGTGGGGTTTATTTAACTGACAAGATTTAAGGGAATACATGGACTAATCATTTTGGTCCAACAGGTTCTTCATTCTTAGGTTTCTACTATTGGCTGATGATTCCTGAAAACGTTATTGGTGTAATTTTCATGTGCTTTCAGAGAAAACCAGACACTTGTGGATTATCCATGATGCCTTATAATAGTGATGCGGGCTGACAACTCAGCGAAGTCTTCTGATCACATTTCTTAAAATGGGATCTGGACTGTGTCAAATGCTAAGAGGGTGGTCTTGCCCTAGAATTTGTAGGTCCCATGTCTTTTTCTCTACTTTCTAAAAATAAATCCAGTCAAATAAGATTAGCATAACAAGTAGAAACTTGTAACTCTCCCGCTGAGGAAACAAAGTATCTTCTCTTCAAAGCATCTTGTCTTGAAAAGTAAGTGCCTTTGAAGTGATTGGGGTCAACGAAAGCACAGTCAGGGGTAACCACAAGCAAGTTTTGCACACGAAAATGAAAGCAGCAAATAGGGTTTGCATCATCTGGTGTTAAAACCAAAGAACAAGACAGAGTTTTCAGTCCATGTGAGGAAACAGAATATTCCAGAAAAGGACAGTACCAGGATGCAATGGATCTAAAGTACTGCCAGGGTACCAGTGAGTCATGCATTCAGCTTCTGGTTACACAAGTAACTTCTGGAAGCAGGCTCCACAGGAGAGAATAGCATGTGGCATTAAGATCATAAAGTAAGGAGAATTACAGTGTGTCTCTATTGGGAATAAGGGAGAAAAATGAGTATGCACATTTGAGGGAACTGCTCTTGAGTAATTTAAACAAGGGGCAACTTCAATGTTAAGAACAATGTAATTGAGAATACTGACTTCCAGTTGTGAAATGTTGTGTGTCAGGGTCCCCAAGGCCGCTCTAACTCCAATGATTTGCTAGGAGGGTCCACGGGACTCATCATGCAGTTGTATTCACAGCTATAATTTTTTTTTTTTCACCAAAAGAATCAGAAGCGAAATCCAAAGAATCAGAAGCAAAATCAGCAAAGGGAAAAGGTGCATGGATGAAGTCCAGAGGAAACCAGGCACAAGCTTTCAAGAATCCTTTCCTGGTGAAATCACACAGGGCACACTTCCTCCCCCCCCAGCCAGAAGTCATGACAACATGTCTGAAATGCAGCCATTTGGGAAGCTCGTTAGAGACTCGGTGCCTAGAGTTTTTATTGGGCGGTTACCGTATGGGCACCTTTTGCTAAGGGAATACACGAAATTCCAGGCTTCATGGCAGCAGGTGTTGGCACACATTATCTTGCTCGTAATAGATGGCATGTATAGGCAACAGTGAGCCACAAGCTGGGGTGGTAGGAACTCTCCTGCAATCCAAGTTCCCAGATACCAGCTAAAGGCCCACCTTGCAAGAAGTTCTTTCTGAGGATGGGTTGCTATGGTAGCCCTTTTCTGCACAGCTGACAAGCAACATGATTGAGTGGCAAACACTGATGTACAAATAGGCTGAGGATAGGCAATCAAGTAATGGGAGTTCTGGAGTTTAGCTAGCATCTCCTGAGAGGACACAGACTCAAAATCAAAATGGCCCTTGATGCAATAGGACACAACTCTGATAGAGGATAGAATGCTGTCCTATTTCCATGAGAATTCCTGGTCTGTGGCCACATCACTCACAGCCCCTGTCTTCGCTCTGATCACGATGGGACAAGTCATTTGAACATACACTCTTGAAAGTCATGCGAAAAATTCCCTTCTGAGATAACATCTGCAAATTCATTGGCCTACTGGGGAGAAAGTTGCTATTTAAAGGTGGCGTTCTTAGGAGACTCTCAGAACACGTAAGCATTTCAAAGCTGCACAGCAAGGGTCCATGTGAGGATGTTTCTTCATGAGGGTGTGAGTTAGTTGTTAATGTTCTGCATTCAGACGTCGTGGCCACGTTTGTTTCGACGGAGACCCTAGACATGGTATGCCAACTGTATCATTACACCCGAACTTCTCTAAATTCCATATGTCTACCCTCATAAACAGCTAAACCAGGCGTTTTCAGTCTTTAGAAAGTGATGCATCTACTCCAGAATGGAAATAGAAATGGCATGCCTGTAACCAGAGATTCTACAGATGAAAAAGACCATATCAGGTCATCTAATTTGCATCTGTTCAGGGCTCTTCTCAGTTCAGTTGCCAGTGATTGAACAGGGCCAGGCTCAACGTTCTAGTGTATCTCTGAGAAGGCTACGCTCCCATCTCATTAAGCTGAAATTTCACTTAGAAATTTCCCTGCTCCTCCTGCCTCCTGCCTACGAGCTATTTCATGCAACTGGTGAGGAAAGGTACATGTTCATGGTGACTAGGAGGGAAGAGCTGCTGCAAGGGCCTCTGGGTGAGGAATGAATTAAAATTCTGGGACATGGGGAAGAGTACTCAGAAGGGGGCATGTGGTAGATGCAGAGGGAGTGAGTGAGTGCTTGGCCCTGGGTGGGGTGGGGGTAATAGAGGAGGGGAAGGAGTAGCTGATACCCTGAAGGCTTCATGTCACATAGGTTGGGAAACCCAAATGTGAATTTAAGAGCAATACAGAAAATTCTTTCTCCTTCTATCTTCCAAATTGGTGTATTATAAAGTTAAATTGTACGTCCTCTTTCATTTATAGTGCCATTTATTCACTGTCAGTCAGCCACAGGGTTTCTACCCCCAAATAGTGGAGAGACCGGATCTGGGCTTCCCCAAGGTACTCTCCCGCCCATATCTCTGGTGTTCCTTGGTGTATATCTGAGACAGGGAGCTAGACTGACTTGGTGCCCAGTTTGTTTGAAAAGAAAGAGATGCAGGGGCACCTGGGTGGCTCAGTCGGTTAAGCACCCCACTCTTGGTTTGGGCTCAGGTCATGATCTCACAGTTCGTGTGTTCAAGCCCCACGTTGGGCTGTGCATCTGGCAGAACAGAGCCTGCTAGGGATTCTCTTTCTCTCCCTCTCTCTCTCCGCCCCTCCCGTGCTCATGCTGTGTCTCTCTCCAAATAAATAAATAAACTTAAAAAAAAAAAAGAACTACTGTACTTGAAATAAAGGAGATGCAGTCAGGCACAGCTTTATACTGCACATCAGTGTGGCATGTTTACGTGTGCATCAGTTCAACATGTAAGGGAAAAGCAACCGTACACAGCTTCTAGTATTTCAGACATATTGTAATTCCAGATAAGGACTTGGGAAGATGGAAGAGAGGATCCCAAGGGTTTCCTCCTTTCTCCTTCCTTTCTTCCATCCTTCCTCCTTCCCTTTCCTAATTACTTCATCTAACTAATATTTATTAAAACACATCCACGGACCAGGTGCTGTAATCAGTGCTGGGTCCCTGCACTCAGAGAACTTTTCTGTAATGGGAGATCAAACTTGTCAGTAAAGATAACACAGCCGGTGAAGTCTGTGAAGACAAGGGCACAGGGGGCTGGAGGAAACACATGAGGCAGTGTCGAACTCAGTTTATCTGGCTCAGAGAAAATGCCTCACAGGAAGTGACATATAGGCTGACACCTAATGGATAGGAAGGAGTTAGCCACTTAAAAGAAGGGTGAACATATTGGGCATTGGCAGAGGACACAGCAATTGAGAAGGTCTGTAGGTCTGGAAGAACAAGGCCCAGGCAGGCAATTGAAGTAAGGAAGCCTAGAGCAGAGGGGGAATGGGATGATAGGGCGATATGGGAAGGGAGAAAATGTGGTGTGATATAATGAAAAGGGTGAAAAGATGATCAGAGACCAGATTGGGAGGCCACGCATAGTATCTTGAATTTTCCCCAGATAGCAGTACGACTCACCGAAGAGTGATGAGAGAGAACCATACTAAAATCTTCTTAGAAATAGCACTAGGACACTCCTGTGTGAGACTGGTAACTAACTCTCTGAAAAGGTTAAACCAATGGGACTCTGTACTTAGGAACACAAAGCACAGTAAAGTTTGGAGGTTTTAATAAAAATAGGGGAATTAACTGAAGGTAGATGTTCTGAACAGTGAGATCCGTACCTTCAATCCCTTTCCCCCACTTGCCTTCCAAAATGGTCACAGTTGTATTTACACTTATCTCACACCCCCAACCGTCTGGCAGGAAATTTAAAAAGTTATTTCTGGAAAATATCTGTATGATAGAAAAGTACTACAAAGAATACTATTTAGGGATCTACAAGGGAACAGCTCAGCCCCTGTCATACTGCATTACGGTGAAGCCAACTATGTGATAAACCTCATACCTATGCACAAACTTCCAATTAAATTTTTAGTGCCTCCTTAAAAATGAAGGCATGACCAACCATCAACAGATATATTTTAGGGGAGCTTTTGACATGAAAGTCAGAATCCAAAATAGACAGGGGGGAAGAAAACCTTCAGAAGAAAGAGAAGATGTAGGGGGCGCCTGGGTGCCTCAGTCGGTTGAGAGTCCGACTTCAGCTCAGGTCATGATCTCGTGGTTTGTGAGTTCGAGCCCCACGTCGGGCTCTGTGCTGACAGCTCAGAGCCTGGAGCCTGCTTTGGATTTTGTGTCTCCCCCTCTGTCTGCCCCTCCCATGCTCGTGCTCTGTCTCTGTCTCTCAGTAATAAAATTAAAAAAAGTAAAAATTAAAAAAAAAGAAGAAAGAGAAAGTGTAGAAAAGTAGAATACTTAAAAAAAAGCATATTCTTAGAGAAATAAGAAATGACATTTCATCCATAAAACAAGGATGGGCAAATCTACAAAACAAGGGACATTAAGATGATCAAAAAGATTTATTTGAAATGAAAATAGAGAAGATATTAAAAAAACTCAATAAAAGATTTGGGAGACAAATTTGGAAGATTTGGAAATCTTCCAGAAAGTAGAACAAGAAGAAAAAAAAAGAAAGAGGTTGAGAATAGAATAAGAAAAGTGAGAAGACTAGAGGGCCAGATTTGGAGGTTCAACTTTTAAGATTATGAATTTTAGGACAGAGAAAATTGAAAGAAATTGTCAAAGAACTAATTCAAGAAAAGTTCTGGAACGAAGGAATATGAGCTTCCAGGTTGAAAGGGTTGCTGGGTGCCCAGCACAATGGGTCAAACAAACCCATTACAAGGCACATGAGTGTGAAATTCCAGAACCCTGACGGCAAAGAGAGAATCCTGAGACTGTCCCTAGGGAGAAAAGAGGTCCCATACACAAGATCAGAAATGAAAATGGCTTTCAACATCTCAAGAGCAAAAACGAAGGCTGGGAAACAAAGGAAGAATGTCTTCAAAATTCAGTGATGCCCAACCTATTATTCTATACTCAGACAAAATATAAACCAAGTGGGAGGCTTCAGTGCAACATTTCAGACAGGCAAGATCTCAGAAGTTTTATTTCCTCTGAGAATGAGTGGAGTGAGTGTGGGAGTAATCCCACGTGAGGGAGAGAGAAATGGGATCTAGAAAACAGCGGGTCCAGGACAGGAAGGAGGTGGTCAGGTCCCCTTGGATGATGAAAGGAGCCCTGGGGATGTCTGCTCTGCAACAGAGCTGGAGAGAAGCAGTCAGGACTAAGCAAGGTGAAGGAGGGCTTATGAGCAAAGTCTCTAAGAAGATGAACTCAATGGTGAAACTGATGAATGATTTGAGACTAGATTTCCTTTGCTGGTGGAGAAGCTGGAAATAAATGGGTAACAAGTACTTAGAAAATTTAAGAAGTGCGTTGTTAGTTTCTCATGGGTCAAGTGATAAGTTACCACAACCTGGTGACATAAAACAACACAGACTTATTCTGTCACTATTCTGGAGGCCAGTGGTCTGAAATCTGTTTCACGAAGCTAAGGTATTGGCAGGGCCCCACTCCCTCCAGAATCGATCTTGCATTTTCTAATTGATAGAACTACATTTCTTGCTTTCTTTGGCTCACAGAGCCTTCCACCATCTTCAAACCTCTTGGCCGAGGTCACATTGCCTTCTCTTTTCTATAGTAGAATCTGTGTCTTAGAAAGATACTTGTGATTGCTTTCAGCACCTACCTGGTTAATCCAGAATAATCTCCTTATCTCAAGATGCTTACTTTAATCACGTTGGCAAAGTTTCTTTTGCCACAAAGGGTTACGTGTAGATTAGGGATTAGGACCTGATTATCTTTGAGGGCCGTTATTCAGCCTTCCATACATAGCACTTAAAACTGAAACAATTATTAAGCCAAGGAAAACTACTATACAAGGAAGAAAATGTAATTTTAGTATGCTGCACGACTCTCTATGAATGATATTTACATGGTCCTTGTCACGTTAACCCTGGTTATGAATTCAATCCCACCTTCGATATCATTGTTTCAGAGGTTGATGGAAGGGAAGTCTGTGTGTGTGTGTGTGTGTGTGTGTGTGTGTGTGTGTGTGTGTGAGTGAGTGAGTTGGGGGGATAGTGGTTAGGAAGACAGTTAAATCTTTATTTTCCACTATAGGAATCCAATAATATCTAAGTCTGAAAAATCAAGTAATGTAAGAATTCTGTTGAGAGTAATGTAGGTATTTTGTAAACACCAAAAATAACTAGCAAGGATGGGAAGTGATGATGGCCAGTGAGTATCAGTGGTGGAAAAATTAATTTTTCCTGGATGAGTCTTGTAAAGTTCCATATGACATTAAAAAAGAAAAAAAGAAAGCCACCAGTGATCAAGTTGAAGTAAAAAGACTAGGTTAAATCCTTTGGCAAGAATGCGGAAACTTTTCAGAAGCGAGATGATCACATAGGAAAAAAGTCCGCCCTTCTTGCTGAAGTGTGAAAGGGACAGGCTGAGGTCCGGAGACTAACTGGCAAGTGGGGATGTGGCAGGAAGAGAGATTAGGAGATGCCCTGTAGAGTCCCTCCTAGGTCTCCTCCGACAGGAAGCGCTGGCCATTTGGAAGTAAGGACTGAAGGAAAAGACAGTGTCAAGTTGGACACTGAGCTCCGGTTCATTGGCTTGATGCGATGCCATTTCTTGGCAAGGGGAAGAGGAGACGCTTTGGAATCCGGCGGGGAGGCACCCTCAGCACTGGGTGTGCATTTGGGAATCAGTTGCATCAGGAGAGGCCTGGAGGAAAGAAGGGTTTCCTCCAAGGACAGCCTGCCTCTGAGAGAGAGTTGTGAAGAAAAAAGTATATGCATTGTAGGCAGGCGAGGCAAGCTGTTCGATTCTGTTATGTCTCAGCTTGGCTCTGCGATCTTACTTTCCAAATGGACACGAGCAGTTGAGAAATCAGTCAACATTTCAACGCTTAGAAACATAGGGAGGGTTTCTCTTTTCTCCCCAGCAGAGTCTCATCAACTGCAGAAGGGAATATGTAAATACTGTTTCAAGATTAATATTTAAATATAGAAAATGATTTATGAACCCCCACGTATCTCCATCATGTATTTTACAGTAGATGGTTAGAACTTCCATTTGTCAGCAGGTTCTTTTAAAGATTTGGTAATTGCAACATGTTGAATTATCCTAACGGAAGAATGCAATGCGGAACAAATTGCATGGAATGCTTCTGTGATACCTGAGCTGACAATGTGTGAAATGCACATATAGTCAGCAGACTCTGGCCAATGCTAAAACACTCCTTCTAGCTTGACATCACCTCTTCCATTTTATTTTTTTCAACGTTTATTTATTTTGGGACAGAGAGAGACAGAGCATGGACGGGGGAGGGGCAGAGAGAGAGGGAGACACAGAATCTGAAGCAGGCTCCAGGCTCCGAGCCATCAGCCCAGAGCCTGACGCAGGGCTCGAACTCACGGACCGCGAGATCATGACCTGGCTGAAGTCGGACGCTTAACCGACTGCGCCACCCAGGCGCCCCGTCCTCTTCCATTTTAAATAGCAACCCCAAACAAAATGCACAGGAAAAACCCTAATGAGAAGTAAGTGGGTCTGTATGAATTCAACTGTAAAATGTCATGGTCAACATTTAGAAAAAAAAAATTCTTTTTAATTAGTTTATTTATTTTGAGAAAGAGACAGAGAGAGCCAGCAGAGAAGGGGGTGGGGTGGGGAGAGAATCCTAAGGAGGCTCTGTGCTGTCAGCACAAATCCCGATATGAGGCTTGAACCCATAAACAGTGAAATTGAGATCTGGCTGAAACTAAGAGGTGGATGCTTAACGAACTGAGCCACTCAGGTGCCTCAAGAAAAAGAAAATGTGTATAAATGAAGAGAAATATCAGACGACTGGGTGGAAAAGCTGCCGGTTATAAAGATGACAATCTTTTTCCCAAATAAGTGAATATATTTAACAGAATCCTAAATAAAAATAATGTGACAGTTACTAGGGCAACCTAAGATGTGATTTTAAAACTTACTTAAATTTTGCAGGCAGGAATAGCAAAATAAAACACACCACTTTGAAATGGGAAGGGAACTTGATGTAAAGAAGTAGCATAAGAATGGGTAAATTGATTTTTAAAAAGTCAGTATGGCTCTAAATCATACACACACACACATACACACACACACACACACACACACACACACACACACACATATATATATATATAAACTTAATACAAGGAAAGAAGCATTTAATATCACTTCTGCTGAGATGCCCTCACTGACCATCTGGAATAAATTAGATTCCCCTTGCTGATGTCCTCATAATATCTCCAGTATAATTATAATTGCTTGCTTAATATCTGTCAGCTCTGTGAGACTAATGGCCATGTCCATTTTGCTCAAACTCGTATAATCTACACCTAGCACAGTACCTGGTTTATAGTAAGAAATACATATTTATAGTCAATATTTTTGTAATATATTTATTGTGGTGAGCATTTGGTAATGTATAAACTGTTAAATCATTATGTTGCACACCTGACTCTAATTTAATATTATATGTCAACTATACTTCAATTAAAAACAAAAAATAAGTATTCGTTGAGGTTTTGAAAGAAATGGGGGAAGGAGAGTAGCTTTTCAATAACTGTGGAAATCAGCATTTGAAAAAATTAAATGAGATATTTACCTCATTACATACTTCACTTTGAATTCCAGATGAATTCTAGAAATAATGTATCAAATGTAACCATAGATATCTAGAAGAAATAATAAATTAATATGTATCTTCTCTTAGAACAACAGCAAAAAAGTAACCCACAGCATAAAGACTACTAAAAAATCACAGGTGAAAAGTTTGATAGAATTGACATAAGAAATTAAATTTCGTAGGTCTGCGTATCATAAGCAGTATGCACAGAACGTAAAGTGGAAAAGTCCCGATAACTATGGCGACGCGTTGTGCTTAATTTGTAAAGAACTTTTACAACTCCAAAGAAAACAGTGTACGATATGGTAAAACCTACAAAGGCTACGAATAGGCAATTTACAAAATAAATAGAAAAGGCTTATTACAATGTTCAAATTTGCTGTTCACCATAGAAATCCAAATAAAACACAAGATATCATATTTTAATATGCCAAAGTAACAAAACTTTCAACAGAAAGCCATAATGAAATTAAATCGTCACCACTAATATATTTCCTTAGGGCCCCTGGGCTGTGACCATCCAAGCAGCTCTGTTCCAGGGCTGGGACCAGAGCTCTGCTGAAACACAGAGGCTGGGGGCAGAGATGCCTCCACAGAGGAAGCCCTGAGCTGGAAGATGTGTTTGGAGCCTGCGCTCAGATTCATTTGGCCTCTGCTTTATTACTGTGAGGATCCCTGGAGGCCCCTTCGAACGCTCAGACTGATGCAGACTCTACTGCCTTTGGCACTGAGCATTCACCAGAAGGAACAGAAAGATTTCTGAAGCTGGAAGCATCTGGTTTTTGGGCATCTTCTGAATGTGTGCTTTTTCCCACTTCCTGTCTCTTGGGTTATTTTTTGTGGTTGAGATTATTGGCCAGAGAAATCTGGAGACTCCGGGGGAGATGCTGTTCCTGCCTTGTCTAGCCTCTGGAGGCTGTTGACGTGCCTTGGCTGTGGCCACATCACCCCAGACTCTGTTTCCATCATCACATGGCCTTCTCCTTTGCCGTTGTCTAGACTCCTTCTGCCTCCCTCTTCTAAGGATATTTGTGATTATATCTAGGGCCACCTGGAAAATTCAGGAAAATCTCCCCATCTCAAGATCCTTAACTTGTCACATTTGCAAAGTCTCTTTTACCTTGTAACCTTCACACCTTTCGGACATGAGGACCTGGGGATCTTTGGGAGGAACTGTTTCTTACCACAACACTACTGACCTTCTAGACTCTGATGGAAAAGAAGGTATATGTCAGGTGGACATGGGTGGGTACCACCTGGGGTTAATGGCAGAAGTAGAGAGACCCATAGCCCAAGGGCCAGAGAAGACCTGTGGAATGAGAATGAGCACTGGGGAGTCATCTCCCCAAATGCCTCCACGTGGAGATGTTCACACATTTGAGGAGGGAAGGGTATAGGGCCCAGCAATACCTGGTCACAGTACAGATTACTGTCTGCCTAGGACAGCATTTTTATTTAATTTTATTTTTTGTTTTTTAAAATTTACATCCAAATTAGTTAGCATATAGTGCAACAATGATTTCAGGAGCAGATTCCTTAGTGCCCCTTCCCCATTTAGCCCCTCCCCCCTCCCACAACCCCTCCCGTAACCCTCAGTTCTCCATATTTGTGAGTCTCTTCTGTTTTGTCCCCCTCCCTGTTTTTATATTATTTTTGTTTCCCTTCCCTCATGTTTATCTGTTTTGTCTCTTAAAGTCCTCATATGAGTGAAGTCATATGATTGTTGTCTTTCTCTGACTGACTAATTTCACTTAGCATAATACCCTCCAGCTCCATTCATGTAATCGCAAATGGCAAGATTTCATTCTTTTTGATTGCCGAGTAATACTCCATTGTGTATATATATACCACATCTTCTTTATCCATCCATCTATGGACATTTGGGCTCTTTCCATACTTTGGAAATTGTTGATAGTGCTGCTATAAACATTGGGGTGCACATGTCCCTTCGAAACACCACACCTGTATCCCTTGGATAAATGCCTAGCAGTGCAATTGCTGGGTCGTAGGAAAGTTGCATTTTTAGTTTTTTGAGGAACCTCCATACTATTTTCCAGAGTGGCTGCAGCTGCTTACATTCCCACCAACAACGCAAAAGAGATCCTCTTTCTCTGCATCCTCGCCAACATCTGTTGTTGCCTGAGTTGTTAATGTTAGCCATTCTGACAGGTATGAGGTGGTATCTCATTGTGGTTTTGATTTGTATTTCCCTGATGATGAGTGATGTGGAGCATTTTTTCATGTGTCAGTTGGCCATCTGGATGTCTTCTTTGGAGAAGTATCTATTCATGTCTTTTGCCCATTTCTTCACTGGATTATTTGTTTTTTGTGTGTTGAGTTTGATAAGTTCTTTATAGATTTTGGATACTAACCCTTTATCTGATATGTCGTTTGCAAATATCTTCTCCCATTCTGTCAGTTGCCTTTTAGTTTTGATGATTGTTTCCTTTGCTGTGCAGAAGCTTTTTATTTTGATGAGGTCCCAGTAGTTCATTTTTCCTTTTGTTTCCCTTGCCTCTGGAGACGTGTTGAGTCAGAAGTTGCTGTGGCCAAGATCAAAGAGGTTTTTTCCTGCTTTCTCCTTGAGGATTTTGATGGCTTCCTGTCTTATGTTTAGGTCTTTCATCCATTTTGAGTTTGTTTTTGTGTCTGGTGTAAGAAAGTGGTCCAGGTTCATTCTTCTGCATGTCGCTGTCCAGTTTTCCCAGCACCACTTGCTGAAGAGACTGTCTTTATTCCATTGGATATTCTTCCCTGCTTTGTCAAAGATTAGTTGGCCATACATTTGTGGGTCCATTTTTGAGTGCTGTATTCTTTTCCATTGATCTGAGTGTCTCTTCTAGGGCAGCATTTTTATTTTCCTCAAGCTGATGCCTAAAGACACACACAAAGACAAGTGACCATTGGAGCAACCATGTCCCGATTTCCTCAGTGAAAGCTTCTCTTAGGTCCTACTTGCTCCCTGAAGAGACATCTCACTTCTATCCTCAGCCTCTGACAGGCTGCTTCCTGCGGTTTGGACGTTCATACACTAAGGTTCTTGACTACCAGGAACAAATTACTATTTGGCCAGTTGGTTGCATAAACGTCCTCCTCTCTGTCCACATCAGCCACGGAACCATGTGCACTTTCTCCTGTCCCTCTCCCAATTCCTTTCTGTATTTTTGATTTCTTCTCCCCATGCAGTGCGTCTCTGAGTTTTTGCCCCGACACCCTACGTACCCCTCTCACTCCTGTCCTTGTCTTCCTCTGCAACACTAACTCATTGGTCTGTCAGCGTCCTGTGGGGACTGGTTTCTGTCTCATCTGTGAGGATGGAGGGGCTCCTGACACTTGCTGCTTAAGGCTTCACATCATGGGATTCACACCATTTGCCTGTGGGGCTCTTCCTGCCCTGTCAGCAAGTGTGTTTGAGCATGAAAATATGTGCATATCTTCATTCAGCATTTGTTCAACAGATGTTGATTAAACATTGCCATAGGCTTGACATTTTACTAGTCCTCAGGGGACAGAGAGGGATGAAGCATGAAGGAGTTTATAATTTAAATATAAAATGGCTAACAATTATTGAGCATTTACTAGGTGTTGGATAATGTGTGCTTTTTTTTTTTAATGTGTGCTTTTTAAGTGTATTTTGTTAAATCATACCAATGACCCTTGAAGTAGGTATTTTCTTCTTTTTAAAAAATTATTTTTAAGTTTACTTATTTTGAGAGGGAGAGAGAGAAAAAGAGAGAGCACAAGTGGGGTAGAAGCGGAGAGAGAGAGGGAGAGAGAATCCCAAGCGGGCCCTGTGCTGTCAGTGCAGAGCCTGATGTGGGGCTCGAACTCAGGAACTGTGAGATCATGACCTGAGCTGAGGTCAAGAGTCAGATGCTTAACTGGTTGAGCCACCCGGATGCCCCTCAAGTAGGTATTTCCATCCTCATTAATAGATGAGGAAGAAAAGCACTTGCTAGGTTCACACACCTTGGAGGTGGGCTTCCTGGGCCGATATAGCCCAGTCAATCTGAACCCAGGTCCCCACTACAAATAGGGCTCAATTCTGAGCTCAGACTGCAGTGCACTTCAGGGTATGTTTTCCTGACCCTAGTGCCCGTCTCATGTTCAGTTGCTCTCTTGGAAAAGTAAAGGACTTCCTGGAACATAGGACAAAGAGGACAAGTGACCCTCACACACATCGCCTCAACAGCCAGAATGGTGGCATTTGTTTTGGAAAGCAATGTAGCAGAATATATCAATATACTTTAAACTTTCAACCCAATTACAACCCTTCTGGGAATTTTCTCTGAAGAAAGAACCCAAAACATGGAAAAAGCTTTATGCCTGGGATAATCACTGAAACATTACAGAGAGAAGTAGACAGTTTACTTACAAGTACAGTAAAACCTTGGTTTGCAAGCATAATTTGTTTTGGAAACATGCTTCTCATCCACAGCACTCGTATATCAAAGCGGATTTCTCCCTGAGAAATCATGGGAACTCAGATGATTCATTCCACAACCCAAAAATATTCATGTAAAAATTATTACCATAATATAATATAAAATAGTGAAGAAAATACAAAACATAAAGAAAAATAAACAAATTAACCTGCACTTACCTTTGAACATCTTTGTGGCTGGTGCAATGGATACCAGAGAGAGGAGGGTTATTGTGTAGGATGACTTTCAGTGACACTAATGGAATCACTGCTGTCTGTTGGCTCAATGGAATCCTTTTCTGCATGGGGGCTATTGTATACACTCACATGGATGTTGGCTATAGTACAGTATTAATAAACTCTTGTCATATTCTGTATTTAATGTAACTGGCAATAAGGCAGCAGAGGAAAGGGTCTATATCTGCAGGCAGCCTGACCTAGAATGAAGCAAAGCATTCCTAAGCTCAATCTTTGATGGAAAAGCAAAGAACTGTCCATAGGTGCTCTGAAGTGACAAAAAATACACAAGTGCCAGAGTGGGCACCTTCCAACGTTCTGAAAAGTCACTGATTCCTGCCAAACACCATGGCCTGAGACCGAGCATCCGAGCATAGGAGACAATCACCCACAATCCCGAAGTGATAGAGAGAGAGAGAGAGAAGAACCATTGGCTCAGTTGTGATCATGTGACATTTGGCGTCCCGCAGTACTCGTATTGCAAGACATCGCTCGTTTATCAAGTTAAAATTTATTGAAATGTTTGCTTGTCTTGCGGAACACTCGCAGAACAAGTTACCCACAATCCAAGGTTTTACTGTATTCTGATGCACAAAGGAAATGTACCTTTCTTTTTCTTCTTTCCTGTAACTCACCTAATCTTCTTCGTGATAGCTCCTCCTGTCATGCCCCCCTCCCCTCTACCCTGTGGGTCAAGGGGATATTGCAATGTCTTCTCATCTGGTTACCCTGGCTGCATCTCTTTGGGATACATTCTCGCATTCTTGCCCCTCACCTTGGTCCATGTGGAGAGAGCCTCTGGGTGTGTGTGGGGGAGAGTGTGAATATGAGTTCATGGACATGGGAGGCCAGGGACCTTGGATACATAAGCACAGGTCTTTGTTCTGGTGTCTCACTCTCCTGGCCTCTGTGGTGACAGCCCCTTTCTCTGGACATTCAGGCTGGAGCTGTGGAGCCTCTGAGCTCTGGAGGTGACCCCAGTTCAGTCCCCAGACTGAGTAACTTGCCCCGTATCTGTTCTCTGCTTACTGGAGGGGAGAATGGGAAGATGATGAGGGATGGAAGCAGTGAGGTTGAGAGAAAAACAACAGAGTCCAACAAAACATACCCACGAGAAGACTGAAAGAGCGACTTAAACCAACAGGGTGAAAACACTTACTCAAGCTGCATAACCGGGTAAGAAGGAACATGGTAAAATTTAACCAAAGCTAGGTGTTGAACATGGGGAAAAAAATGAACAGCTCTTGGGTACAAAAGTAAAGAGATGGCCAAATATGTTAGTAGGTGATCAAATAAGTTCTATATCTGTGTGTCGCTTAAATGAATTTTAAATACAATATAAATGCAATTTAAATGCAGCTATAGTGAATTTTAAGGGCAATAACAAACATTTGAAAAAATGGAAAAAAAATGTCAATCGGTCTTGTCTGAGAATCAGCCTCTGGAGGCTGTGCACTCGGTCTCAACAGCAGACGGTCACACGGGAGTACTAAGCAGGCCTGGCCCTGGGCAGTCCCAGGTTATGACCTTGGACCCCGGGAAGCACCATCTGAGTGTGTAAGGGAAGCCAGGCCAGAGTCCCTGTTGCTTTCACCTTTCCTCCCTATGTGACTCCATCGTTGGGTGGTGACATTATGGGTGATTTTTCTTCCCAACTTTTGATCATAATACTTTCATAAATCATTCCCTTTCTTTCTTTCTTTCTTTCTTTCTTTCTTTCTTTCTCATTTTTTCTTTCTTCCTTTTTTCTTTCTTCTTTCTTTCTTTCTTTCAGAAGGTGACTTTTAAATTATGGCCTTTCAAAGAACCCGGTTTGCAACCCTAATTAAAGGGAGCCTGTTTTTGAGATCATGCTGTTTCTAAGTGCTGTTCTAAGGAAGCCATGGTGTTCTAAGGAAGCCAAGCAGCACAGAACTGACTCTTCAAACGTGTAGTTGAGGACTCCTGGGCAGGACAATCACCACACATGGCAGAGGAGACAGAACCTATAGCCACACGTTGATTATCTCAGCCACATCTTCTCCCTCCTTCCTCCCCTGGAGGCAGGACCCCCGGTCTCACCAGCCAAACTGGAAGATGGAATTCACGTAGGGACAGGAAGTGCTGAGGGGATCATCACCAATGACCTCTCTGCCCTTGCCTGGAGCACCTGCCTTTTCGACAGCAGAGATGGTCAGCATTTTGATAAAGGGAGTTTGTTGGAAGGCTGAGAAGAGATGGCTGAGAATTCAGGGGTGCGGCGAGAGGCTCAAGTAGGATCTGGGGAGGCAGGCGGGCCATTCCTCTGCAGACACCCTGGCTCCGTGGCCAGCCTCGTTTGGGGCCTGCCGCTTAACAGGACCAGGTAGATATTTCTATGTACCCTCGTCTATTATTTAATGGGCCCCTCGTTTAAATACTCCTATGCCTGTCCACGGTGTTAGTCGTTTCTTGAATTTAATTCAGTGACAACGTTGTGAAACTGTTCAGCAGGAAATGGCTGTAATATGTTTTGCAGACATCAGAAATCCCCCGAGGAGAAAGTTAATGGGGGAGAACATAATAAGGTTTTTTTGTGAAGAGTAAGATGTGGGATATATTTTATCTTAACAGTTTTCAAGAAAGCCCCTGGAGGTTGTTTTTATGTGGGTAAGAGTTTTTCATTAAAGTAGATTTTTTTATTATTATTATTTTTAATTTGAAACATTTTTCCCTGAAAAAATGTTTTTTTTTGCCCAAAGGAAACCTCAGGCCAAGCCCCCTCATCTCCTGTGATCCCCCAATTATATTTGTTAATCTTGGTTGTAGACATACCAGGACAAGCATTACAAAGGCTTCTTTTCATTTTCCAGGAGGATTTTTTTTCCTTTGGAGGAGAGGTTCTATTAAGTAAAAATGTCTTAAAAAGACACAGAGAGGGACAAAAATCCTGTTAAGTGACCCCGGGAACTTCTTTCTAGAGTCACAGATTAACTTGGACTCTGATTCATGGGGTGCTGTGTGTGTGAGTTGGACAGGTAAACAAGCATAAATGAGAACAAGGGGGAGGCTCATTAAAGCCCTTATGGGGGGGGTGTCACTCTTTCTATAATGTCCTTAAGCACCATTTTGCAGATGAACCAGCATTCATAAATTCCCTTGCCTTTTCCCATATAGTGGCATCACCAGTTCTTTCATTTTTGACTCAAACGACACACAATTCAAGTTTATTAATTAATTTTTGGCCACACATAAAAATTATTCTCTCTTGATATCATCAAGTAGAAATTCTTGAACTGGAGAACGTAAGGGCATCTAATATGAAAAACCCAACAGTATAGGCACCTATTCTTTATTATTCCAATCAATAGTTGTGAAGAGTTTGGAGCAAGAGGGCTCTGGGGGCCAGTACCTGACTCAGTCTGTAGTTAACTGTGCCTTTAGGAAATGTCTTCATGTTTTGTTTTCCTTCTCAGGTTGGTTCTGAGAATTTCTCAATGTGTGTTTCAAAAACATGAAACAAAACAAACCAAAACAAAACAAAACACTGAGGGAAAAAGAGCTGAGTCAGTTTTTAACAGCAAGGGTGATCTGTTAACAATCAGGCACCAAGCTTGAACTTGCACACAAGTGTTTGCAGACGTGGTGTTTTGTATCTGGGACAGCGGTGAGTCGACTGGCTTACCGAATCCCGACTAGCTTTATTTTAAACAAGGATTAAAATAGCAACTACATTCTCTAATGTATACTTATAAATACAGAAGGTGGCCACTAACTCATTCTGAAGTCAAAAGGAAAATTCACCAGGGTTGCAACACAGAGATGGGTGCATCACGAGTTATACAGTTTGAGGTGGGATCTTACACGCTCCTCTTTCTGTCACACTGAGCATGCGTGAGTGCCCATGAGTCCAGTGTTCTTTAAGCGGTCTGACTGTCCATCTGTGGTTCCAACTTTAAGTTCTCACAAAACCTGGAGGAGGCAGTCTTTGTATTCACTTCTGTATGCTTAGGTGACACAGAGCCCTGCCCTAATCATGAAGGGTCATTGTCTTTATATTCTGGCTTTTAGCTGCACACAGAGGACAGTTCTCCATGACCCATTCCACAGCTCTTTTGAAGGACTTTTCAGTATGAGAAGACGAGATATGAGATACACAATATGAGAAGAGGCTGTTGACAGAAAAGTCATAATGACAAACAATATTCCGATAGGGTTAAGGGAACAAGGTTCCAAGATGGCACCGGGGTTGAGAAGTGTGAGAGAACTGGGGCTAATATGTCTATGCGTATGTTTATAAAACGTCTTAAAAACGTATCTATAGAAATGTTCATAGCAAAGACAGATACGAAAGAAGGGATATCTGCTTGAACAGAAAGTGTCTAGAGGGGTGGTAGGACCTGAATGTTTGTCTCAGCTGGACTGTTTTCTGTCTCCTTCCTCCCTCCCTCTCCTCCTTCTACCCTTCCATTCCTTCTTCCTTCTTTCTTTTATTTGCTTTTTTAAATGCTTATTTATTGATTTTTGAGAGACAGAGAGACAGAGAGCAGGGGAGGGGCAGAGAGAGAGGGAGACAGAATCCCAAGCGGGCTCTGTGCTGTCAGCACAGAGTCCCATGAAGGGTTTGAACCCACCAACCGTGTGATCACGACCTGAGCGGAAGTCAAGGGTGGGAAATTCAACCGACTGAGCCGCCCAGGTGCCCCTCTTCCTTCTTTCTAATGAAAGTTCCCAGCAGAGGTTATTAACAGTAATGAATTTCATCGTGGGTGTCTGGAGGGGGGCTGTCAGCTGTGTAAAGCTTGTGCGTGAGCACAAGGTGTAGGAGCAGGCTGTGAGGGGTGCGTGTGGAGGTGGAATGACAGCTCTGGGTCCTTGGATCCGCCCACATGCGGAAGAGGTGGGTTGAGAACACGGGAGAAGGGAATGGAGATTCTGTAAGGGGGCTTCCCGATGCCGGGTTACGTTAACACGGAGCATGGGGACAGTCAGGCTCCATTCCCTTTGTCTCAGGTGAGCCCATCTCAGATGCACCATAACCTCTATGCTTGGGGACAGGAAGTTGACTTCATTTTGCTTAAAGGAGATTCTTTCTTTTGATTCCGAAGAATCCCTTCTGTAGTTTATTTGTGTCAGCAAGAAGACACAGGCTTTGTAACCGGTGCATTAGTCTGTTAGGGCTGCCATAACCCAGCACTACAGACTGGGTGGTTTCAACAACAGAAATTTCTTTTGTCACAGTTCCAGGGGCTATAAATCTGAGATTGAGGTGTCGGCAGAGTTGGTTTCTTCTAAACTCTTTTTCCCTTGGCTTGAAGATGGCCATCTTCTGTGTCCTCACCTAGTCTTCCGGGGGTGTGTCTGTGTCCTAATCTCCTCTTACAAGGACATTGGCCGTATTGGATTAGGGCCACTTCCATGATCTTATTTGGACATAATTTGAATTTAATTACTTTAAGGGTCTTGTCTCCGAATACCATCACACTTTGAGGTAATAAGGGTTAGGATCCCAATACATGACTTTTGGGAAACACGATTCAGTCTGGCTCCCTTCCTTCAATGTGGGAAAACTCTACAGGTCTGTGCAAGCTTCAGAGCCTCCAGTGGGATTTGGTGAAGCATTTGATGAGATTCCATCGGAGCCCAACTCCTTGCTCTGTTCAAACCTGCTTCTCTCCATTCCGTGAAGGCATTGGTCTGGGGGAACTTACGAATAAACTTCCTGGATGCTGATATCTACTACAAAGTCTTTTTCTGTTTTTGGTTCATCATTTTTTCCTTGGATACAGTTCTTGGGGTCTCCCTTCTAATCTTGCAAATTTACCAGGGTTCTTTATTGAAAGACCATAAACTCTAATTTGTCCCCACAGGATCTTTTCAAAGCCTTTCTAGGTCCTTCAACCACAGGTTCACAATTTATAGACACCTGAGGTGAAAAGTGGACCCAATGTGAGACTCATCTCTCGGCTCTTCCCTCTTCCAGATAGTGTCCCCACAATTTCATGCTGCACTTACTATTGTTTCGTGCTTTCAAAGAGATTTTTTTCACAATGTTGCCTATGGTTGCTTTCAGAAGGACATCTATAATTCTTTTCACCCAGTCTGCCATTGCCAGAAGTGGAAATTGTTACCTTTGTTATTTGAATTAAAAATTATTTGAAAAGTTTAAAGTCTGATTCAATTTAATTAAATTCAACAACTTTATTTTATGTGTATGCCAGATGCTGAGCTGTGTTCTAGGGATAAACTTATGAATGTTATATTGTCTTTCTGCCCCCCCAGGAGCTTATAACTGAATAACAACAGCAAAATAGATGCTTAAGGTATTACCTTGATTAATAAGGATAAGACATTCAAAATAAAGCTATGTTTCCTGGCAAGTTGCCTTTGATGGAAAACCAGATAAGGGTTAATATACTAAGCATCTGTGATACGTAGATTTATGCCCATAACTATGTCCTGCTGCTCAAATTTATAGAGGCTTGGGCTGTGAAAGCAGGTCTGTACACAATCAGTACAAATCAGGAGAAGAGGTGGGGTGACACTGTCATGAGAACACCTTTTGGGCAAGGCAAGAATGGATACACACCTGGGACCTTGAAGTCAACAACAATACCAGCATAAAAGAAACACTTTCTGAGACAAATACCATATGATCTCACTGATACGTGGGATCTACAAAACAAAACAAATGAATGAAGAAACAAAACACCGGCTCTTAAATACAGAAAACAAACTGATGGTGTCCAGAAGGAGGAGTGGGCAAAATAGGGGAAAGGAAGGGAGAGACACAAACTTCCAGTTATAAAATAAATAAGTCACAGAGATGAAAAGTACAGCCCAGGGAATACAGCCAATAATATGGTAATAACATTTGGTGACAGCGACTACCCTTACTGTGGTGAGCCTTGCGTAATGCATAGAATTGTCGAATCAGTACGTTGTACACCTGAAACAAATATAACATTGTACGTCAATTATACTTCAGTAATAAGTAAAGAAAGAACCCTCTCTACAGTTGAGCTTATGGGATGGCTGCGATGTAACGTGCTTGGGCAGGTAGTGCAAAGTGAACCAAAGCAAAGGATTCGAAAACCAAGGAGAGGTGTCCTCGAAGAAGGCACCAAAACCCAACTGGGGGCTCCAGGGAAGATCCGAGATCTGCTGAGAAATGCCAGTTGGATCTGACAAGCAACGAATCCATGTGATCCCGTAGGAGAAGTGGCTGTGAGTAGTGAGAAGGGGCTTCGTACACGGCAGCCTCTGCTCTGTTATCCTTGAGCTGATAAGGCTGCGAGGAAGCCTGATTGTCGCACAAGAAGATTCCAGTAGCAGCTGTTGGAGAAATGCCAGAGTCTAAGCAAAACCTGGTGCGAATGGAGTGTGGGGTGGGAGAGAAAGTTAGGACAAAGTGCAGACTTGTTCACCAGGTGTGGCTCTGGCTTCCTGATGGGACAATCCAGGTGGGCCATTAGAATGTCCAGAGGGAGGGGCGCCTGGGTGGCTCAGTCGGTTGAGCGTCCAACTTTGGCTCAGGTCATGATCTCGTGGTTCGTGGGCTCGAGCCCTACTGCGACGGGCTCTGTGCTGACAGCTCAGAGCCTGGAGCCTGCTTCGGATTCTGTGTCTCCCTCTCTCTCTGCCCCTCCCCTGCTCGTGCTCTCTTTCTCTCTCTCAAAGATAAAAAAAAAAAAAAATAAACATAAAAAAAATTAAAAAAAAATGTCCGGAGGGAGCTTCTGGAAGTCTGGTTTATTTGAAGAGAGAGAATGCAAGCAGTGGATGAAGTTTAGAATGGGGAAGAGGGAGGTGGCGAGGGAAAGAGGACCCCCTGGTACTTGCATGAAGGAGGGAGGGTGAGTGGGATTCAGATGGAGAGGAAAAAAAAGAAAAAGAAAAAGCAGAGAGGGCCTCCCTTCCACTCTTTCATCTCAAAGCCCACCCATCTGGCTGGGCCAGACTTCCAGACATTTGAATGTGTTTTGCTGTTCCATGGTCGTCATGGAATACGTATGCCTGGAGAAAACGAATACATATTCAAAAAAAATTTTTTTTGGAGAATACCTTTTGGAGATTGCTCCCAAGAAGGTAGGAGCTTTCTCTTATCCATATCTTTTCTTCTTTGCTTTATTTCTATTCTAGAATAGAAACTAAAGGAGAATCAAAACTTAACATGATATGTGCTGTGCCCTCAAGGAACTCACACATTCAATATATTCTTTTTTTTAATATTTATTTTTATTTAATTTTGAGAGAAAGTGCACACAAACAGGGGAGGAGCAGAGACAGAGAGAGAGAGAGAGAGAGAGAGAGAGTCCCAAACAGGCTCCACGCTGTCAGTACAGAACCCAATGTGGGGCTTGATCTCATGAACTGTGAGATCATGACTTGAGCTGAAATCCCACTGACGGAGCCACCCAGGCACCCCTCAGTATATTCTTTAAGTATCTATTAGCTGCCAGGTGCCAGGCTAGGTGGAGAAAGTATAAAGATGGAAATATAGATATTTCCTATACTAACACGTAAGACCAACACACATAGGCCAACATTGAGTAATAGACGTCAATGGGTAATTTCATCAAATAAAATTCTGATTCGAAATTCAGAGATCAGGAGCTATGCCTGTCTCTGTGGTGCAATGGATAGCACATTGGGCTTCTAGACAGAGATAGGAGCTAAATGAGAAGTAGAAGTTTAGCATGCATTCGCACACGAGAGTTCACGCATGCACACACACACACACACACTCACACACACACACTATCACTTCCTCCTACCACTTCATCCCTGCCACGGAGTTTTTGGTACAATAAGTTTCCAACACAGTTTTGCTGATTGGATTTCATGATGGAAATGTTTTTTTTTTTTTTAAGAAAAGTCATTCTGATTCTCAGATGCAGCACGAATTGGAGATGCGCTGTCGGGGGTCTAGAGACACCTCTCTATTGCTAGTGTCCTCGTGTGCAAAACAGAGAGGGTAACCAACCAAAATGGGGAAATCTACACTATTGGTTGAAAAACAGTTGTTGGCCAACTGACCCAGCAGCAGAGAGCTGTTGTCGTCACTGGTTTCAACAGCTTGGAAATAGCTTCAGAGTGATCCTTTTGCGGACCCTCCCATGCAGGTTTGGCTATGGATAGTAACCAGAATTATGAGAAATGGTTCCTCCCCAGGCAAGAGAAGTCGATTGCCCTCCAACAGAGCTAAGTTAACCTATTCACGTAGGGATGAGACCAAATCTGCATGTTCACTCTCACGTAGAGTAGAGAGCGATCATAGAGTGATCAGTTTAAAAATGCAGTGGGCAATACTGAGTGCAGAACACCAAGTGCTGTATCTCTTCCTTGCTGGTCAAGACTGTCTCCCACTGTAAAAACTGAGAATACCAAGACTCACGTGCCTCAGCTTCCCTTATAACTCGTGCATAAGCATGGCATCTAATCCTGGCCAATGGGTCCTGAGAAGAAGTCTGCTGGGAAGCTTCAAGAATAAGAAGTGTGAGAAGAAAACCCCTTCCCTGTCTTTTGACTCAGGAGGGTGCTAACGTGAGGATGAGATATATGGAGCAGCAGCCATTGGCAGCCATCTTGAGCCCATGAAGCCATAAGACTCAGGATGAAGAGCTCTATACTGAGGAAGGCAGAGAAGAGGAATGGAAGCCCTTGGATTCTTGATGAGATCATTGTGCCACTGAGTCAATTGATCCTCTCTGCTACAGGAGATAATAACAATGTTCGTAATGTGCCAACATTTATCATTTAGCTATCTGCTTACTTGTAGCTAAAAATACAGAGAGACATGTAAGAGATAGTAGCCAGAAACCTTGAAATACTTACAGTTTAATATAAGTAAGAAGTAAAGTAGATGTGACCAGAGCTAAGGAATTAAGGCTAGAAATGGTTGCGTATGAATGAAATATAAGTAGCCTTATTGTATCGTATACTGGGGTGGCTGGTAATGACTGTAATGATCAGAACCAGGCATCTTTATCCTGAGGATACGTCACAAAGGATGCGGTTTTATTACTCCTCTGTTTTGGGCTTCTACACGTGGTGACTGCTGTCATAAAAGCTTGTCATTTTCACTCTGTGTGTTTTTCATTAAGATCATTATGCTGTTACCGAGGATGAGAAATGGGGAACAGAGAGGGTTGGCAGGGGACAAGATTCACTGTTAACAAGTAAAATATTTTCAGATGTTCCTTGGGTGCAGAAAATGTTCCATTATGTCACAGAGTCATTTCATCCCAGGAATCCATTGCTTTCAGACCTTGTTAAAGTGGTGACCTCCTGCAGTGACACACAGCTGTGGGGGGACTGTCAGCACCAC
The DNA here is from genome assembly GCF_022837055.1 of Prionailurus viverrinus. Taxonomy (NCBI): domain Eukaryota; kingdom Metazoa; phylum Chordata; class Mammalia; order Carnivora; family Felidae; genus Prionailurus; species Prionailurus viverrinus. The sequence goes on along the minus strand of NC_062577.1, from coordinate 56,640,254 downwards.
TGGGTAGTGACGGGGATTGTTTTCTTCACCAAGGAGCTCCACACGCCTCAACCTACCCTTGCTTCGATGGCTTTCACTTACCAGCTTCTAGAAAATGAATGGATCTGTATGTCACCCAAGCCCAGGATGACTGAGCTCTTGAATCAAGGAACGACTGACTATTCCTTCACTCGACTGTGCTTTTTGTTAGTGGGTCATGAACTTAATTTATTGGGGGTGAGATCAGCACTTAGAAAAGACAAATAGAATAAAATGGCACAGAAATAATAAAATGGAGAAGAATATAACTGAACAGACCAGAAAACACCAGAGAATACAAAGAGTAATACAAGTGTATCATGCCCCTTTTGGGCACTAAGACTTTTGTCTTAGTTCGGTTTTAGGTGTATTCTCAAAACTGCATTTTTAATTTTAAATTTTTGTTTCAGTATCTCTGATTGAAGATGGCAAACATCGACTGAAAAAAATTAAAGATGTATCTTTCAAAGGTCACCAAACTAAATAAATATACAATAAATTTAAATAAACAGTCACATGATGCTGTTCTAAGTTGGTAGCACTTACCTTCTGAGGTTATTACAGCTTAGCACTGTAGTAGGACATTTGGGACACTCTCTCTTGCTTTGTGAAACGTGGTTCAGTTTGCCTGTGTGTGTGTGTGTGTGTGTGTGTGTGTGTGTGTGTGTGTGTTGGTAAAAAAAAAACAAACATGTTTGGGAGTCACTGTTCTAGTGTATTGAGCATTTCTGTTCAGTTCCAGCACATGGATCCAATCTGATTTTTCTGATGACTTATTTATATCATCTGTGAGTGTAGGCATTAATTAGCCTTTGAACCAGAATTCCTAAAGAAGTCAAATACTGGGTCCAAAGAAAACAAGCACAGAGTCCAGATGAAATTCAAAGCTCTCTGCCTCTCCTTTTTGGTCCTTTTCTTTTTTCTGCAGAGAAACCTATGTTTCTGGCTCAGCATCCAGCTAAGGGAGTTGCTGAGGGAAGAATATTGATATTACCTTCTGGGGTGGAAAGTGGTAAAACTTGGACTGGCCAGCTAGAAGGAGATGCCCAATAACAAAAGTGCCAAGCAAATGGATTCTATTGTGCTTTTTGATCTGAGAAAGGAATTCGCTTAGCTGGTTAAGATTATTCCCTTACCAATAGAAGTTCTCATCCATCTGACACTCTTCATTCAAGATTTACTTCCCTTTGGTCCATGAGTCTGTCCTCTTCCATTCTAACATCACACACACACACACACACACACACACACACACACACACACACACCCCTCTGCCCCAACTGTTGGGTTTTATTTTCTTCAGAGTCACATTTGCAAATATGCCAGGAAAAAACCTGAGAGTATCTGCTCCATGCAATGAATGAGACTGCTTCCTAGTGCTATATGCTACTGTACTTGGATGGGAGACAAAATCAAACATGTTTAAAGAAATTCTACTCTTAAAAAAAAAAAGAAATTCTACTCTTTCTGAAAAGAGGCTCACTCTTCTATCTCTCTCTCTCTATCATCTATCCATCTATCTTTCTATCTTCTATCATCTAACATCTATCTATCATCCATCAATCCTCTGTCAAAAACAGAGGAGCAGTGGCCCTGAACCAGACACTCTACAGAACCCTAAAGTTACAAAGAAACATACAGCATCATCCTCTGTTTCGAGGAGCTTTCTGTCTCATGGCTGAGCTAGACAAACATCCCACAGTGGCCCTGTGGCATGTGAATGCTGTGACAGATTTTTATATTCAGTCAGTGTGAGAATACAGGGGAAGGCCAGCGAATTGGAAGAGGAAAACAGAGTCTGAAAAAGATTCCAAGATTTAATGAGTACAAGCTATCCAAGGAGTAGGGAGTGAGGGAATAGGGATGGGAGGGGCAGGGATACATGTGGAGATCATCCAAGCTGAATGTGATGGCATGTGCAAAGGCACAGAGGCAGTAGTGAACGTGGTATGCTTCAGGAAAACTGCAAGTAGTTCTAATACAGGGGCCTCGTGGGGTGGAGTTGTGGAAGGTGAGTCTGGAGAATTGGCAGGTGCTGGGTGGTGAAAATCCTGTAGTTGGGTTGAATGAATGCAAACCTTCCATCCGTTTCGTCTGCTGGAGGTAAAGTGGAATTGTTGGAGACCAATAAGAGGGGGGATTCACTTGCAGGGCCATTTACAGCTGGTGATATGAGGCTTGTGACTTAGGTCAGACTCAGGAGAGTTGCCAGCTCTTAGAATAATAAATCAAGGTTTATTGTTTCATGAGGGGGAGGGGCTATGAGGTTGGGGGAATACAACGAACTCAAATGTTTGCATCCCAAGTCCAAGATAAAAGAGTCAACAAGGAGGCAGGTGGGATAACTGGTAGAATAGCCTTCCTTCATATGAGATGGGTAGTTTATTATTTGTCAGGAAAGAGAAAATAACACCTTCCACTTAGGTTTTTTTTTTTTTGTGTGGGAGTTCTGCAAGAATGACAGGATGATCATCAGTCCCTGACTCCACTCCCTGACAGGGATTTCGACACGAAACGCCATGGCTGTTGGACATTGCATGGACCAGCAAAGAGAAAGTAAGATGAACTTATACACATGAAGTTAAGGAGTTTGGGTTTTGTCCTGAAGACAATGGTATACTATTGTGGGGTTATAAGAAGGGTGTAAAATGAACGTATTTACAGTTTAGGAAGGTAGCTGAGTTGGCTGAAGTTTAGAGGATGATGAAGACCGAAGACAGGTAAACCTCTCAGGAAGTTTTTGTGGCGACCTAGATGTGAAGGAATAATGTTCTGCACCAAGGGAGACGGTGATACGAGGATGTGGAAAACATAAGGAACTTCAGTGACTGGATGTACTAAATAGAGGTGGCTTTCAAAAGATTCTTTTCTTTCTGGCCTTGTGGGCTGGTTAAGTGTGGGGTGTTAGTATTTTTAAAAAAAATTTAATGTTTATTTATTTTTGAGAGAGAAACAGAGCACGAGCAGGGGAGGGTCAGAGAGAGAGGGAGACACAGAGTCTGAAGCAGGCTCCAGGCTCTGAGCTGTCAGCACAGAGCCCGATGTGGGGCTCAAACTCACCAGCCGTGAGATCATGACCTGAGCCGAAGTTGGACACCTTTAACCAACTGAACCACACAGGCACCCCAAGTGTGGGGCATTATTAGTTGGCATAAAAATACAGGATGAAGAACAAGCCTGTTGGGGGGAGGCATGGAATGTTCTGGTTCAGAAATGTTGAATTTAAGGTAGCTCTTGAGGGGAGATGTCCAGTAGGAGGTTGGCCACATAATTCTGGATGGAATTCAGGAGGGGCGGGAGGCCAAGAAATATAGATTGGGAATTATCAACAGAGAGGAACTAATCTGAAGCTAGGGGGATGAATAAGTTTAACCAGAGAGTGTATAGCATGAAAACAGAAAGGAAAGATGAACAACGCCGGAAATCACCAGTATTTAAAGGATGGCTGGAGGAAAATTAATACAGTACGGGGGCTTGAGATGCAAGGGGGTAAAAGAGATACAGGGAAAAGCAAGAGTGAAGGCATCACAGGAATCAAGTGTAGATTTCCAACATTTTCAAGAAAAGTGTGAGGGAGGTGTTAAAAGTCGCAAGTTAGCTGAGTAAGGTGGCCTGAGAGGCGAGTGCCAGACTTGGCAAGAGGGGCTTTGTGGACGGCCTTGAGCAAGAACATTTCAGTGGAGGGGTGGGGAGAAAGCTCGGGTATAGGTGACTGAGGCAAAAAATAGGATGTGAGACCGTAGCTATAGGAAGTTCTAGACACACACACACAACTTTCCTAAACACCGGCTGTGCTGGTGCGAACTGAATTCCTTCCTCCCTTCCCTTCGTGTCATCTTTCTACACTTCCTTCCTTCCTTCTCTTTCTCCTTCCTTTCCTTCTACCCACAAATGCATATTAGACACGCACTAAGGCCCCAGAAGCACAGAAGACACAGGGTACAAAGACAAAACCAACACAACCAGTCCCCTGCAGACCATTGTCTAGTAAGTGAAACAAGATAAGAAGAATACAGTGGAAAAGGGATGTGTCCTATAGAAAGAGGAGACAGGGGACCATGTGAATATTTAGTTTTCAGTCTGCATAGGCAGAGTCGGGTGGAATGGGAGACACAGTGGAGAAGGTGACCTTAGAAGTGGGTGAGGTTTATGAGGGGTGGAGCATGAGGCTTCCCAGGCTTAGAAAATAGAAAAGGCAAAGGGTCAGGGGAGAAATCCTGGGCAAAGGGTCAGCAGTAAGGAGTGCCAAGAAGCTAGAGCACAGCGCACGGAGCAGAAAAGTGGAGTGGGGTTAGGGAAGGATGGAGGAACTTGCACACCAGGACAGAGGTTCTGGTCTTCAAGGGGTAAAACAGCGGGGAGTTTTGAGCAAAAGAGAGGTGATCACAGCTGTGCTTCACGAGCATTTTTCTGGTAGAAAAGGGTCATCCATGGTTCACGACCTCAAGCCCAGACACATAAGGCTAAGAAAGAAGGGAATAGTTCCGCATACTGTGCTAATCCAACTGTCTGTGTAATCAACATTCACTGATGATGATGGATAATCGATAATGACCAATAATTTAGTGACCTCCTTTTGCCTGTTCTTCCTGGCCTCTGTTGTCTTCTTTAAAGAAAAAAGCAAACCTCATTCTCCCGGGGGTCATATTGCAGCAGTGTGTTGAATAAAAATAGCCTGGGGGTGATTAAAATGGTTTTTTCAGTTCGTTTGTTCTTGCTATGGATTGATTTTCTGAGCACCTGTTCAACACCGGAAGTTTTAAATCTATTATGACTTTGGAGGTTGACTTTTTAATAGGCCGCTTATACACTTTCTAAAAATGATTGTGATTTAGATCATAGATACCGAAATGAACAACTGACCAACCCAGTTCTTTTGGAAGATAGTCTAATGATGAGTGTCCTGTCTTACAATGGAAATAATATGTGGGCATCTGGAGCCTTTGACTCACTTCTCAAAACCCTAATTCTCCAGCCACCCAGTATGTGGGATATGAGTCAGGCTCAGGCTAGCAGGGAAGACAGGGCCCTTTTTGGGCACTGGGCACGGATGATGCATTTGCCCTGACATTCCTTGCATGGTTCGTAAGAGATATTGATATATATTTGATTCATGGCTCCGTCTTCCAGAACAATGCTCTCAGCAGGGGATCAGGGCCCTAGTGATCAGGGATCAGATCCCTAGCAGGATCTAGTGGCCCACACTAGAATCCCTTGGTCGGGGTGAAGTCTTGACTTTCATGTCGATTATTAATAATTTGCTCTGATCCCTGATCCTTCCTTCATTGAAATGAAGACATTTTTGTTTCTCTTCTGGTGGTGTATTTTTTCTTTTCTTTTTTTTCAGTAGCAATGTCGGGGAGGTGTGGGGTTTCTCCACACATACTTTTCTCCTCCTGTATTAACCAGTAGATGGAAAGCCTTTAAGAAGCCTGGAGGCAGAAGTGTGGCCGACCTAATGAAGAGGGAGAGTCAGAATTTGCCACCATTTTTGACAAAGCACCTCAATAATTTCAAAATTGCAATATGTTTTTTAAGTTGCATGGCACAGACCACTAAATGTGCATCCACATCCTCTTCTTTTAAAAAAAAATTTTTTTTAATCTTTATTTATTTTTGAGAGAGAGACAGAGTGTGAGCAGGGGAGGAGCAGAGAGAGAGGGAGACACAGAATCCGAAGGAGGCTCCAGGGTCCGAGATGTCAGCACAGAGCCCAACGTGGGGCTCGAACTCACAAACTGTGAGATCATGACCTGAGCCGACGTCGGACGCTCAACCGACCGAGCCACCCGGGTGCCCCATAAACATCCTCTTCTTCTAAAACACATGGTCTTGTAATCAACCCTGACCAAGAATGTCTGTGTTGGACTCAGTATTTTGTATTTTTAAAAGTTCCCTGGGTATTCTTCATAAGACCAGGTTTTAAGCTCACTGGCTTTAAACTGGCATAAAGATTCTAGGGGTTTTAACTCACAGATTGCTCTTTGTTGTTGTTTTTTTTTAAGTTTTTCAGAGAGAGAGAGAGAGAGAGAGAATCCCACGCAGGCTCTGTGCTGTTAGCTCAGAGGCTGACGTGGGGCTTGATCTCACAAACCATGAGATCATGACCTGAGCTGAAATCAGGAGTCAGATGCTACGCTTAACCCACTGAGCCACCCAGGAACCCCAACTCACAGATTGTTCTTAATCATTGTGTTAGTGGAGCTGGTTCTAGGAATTGCTTCTCTTTGTACTTGTCCTAAGGACGGCATGTGAATTCAGTGTCAGGAAACCTCAGGCTCACGAACAGGAGTGACCAACCTTGCTTTAGTACAACAGCTTCCTGGGCCACATCCTTGTCCTCTCCCCCTGTGTCCTCACACTGGTCTCATCCCTGGACGCCCAGTGGCACAGGACCAGGGGCTGTCTGGCTGATGGCACCTCAGCTCCTGCGTGGACCTCTTACCCTTCCCTTCCAGCTCCCAAATCCTACCTGCTGAGGGAAGGTATCCACAGCAGAGCAGGCTTTATCATTTGTCTTTTCCACTGCAGCTGCTGATTCTATCTTTATTCTAGTTCAGAGAGGTCTCATTTCCGATAAATGTATGTTTTCCAGCAGATTGTTAAACGTGAACCCTGATGGTGATGATGATGTCATTAATGTTGCCCAATTAATGTTGCTTTCCCAGTAACCAATAGAATAGTGGGGTAGATGCCTGGGGCTTCATGTCTTCCACTGTCCATCAAGGGCTCTGAAAGTCCAAATGTCCACAAGCAGAAGAAGTTAGCCTTCTTTCCTGCCTTCTCCTTCATTACTTGTTCCAGCGCATGGTCTAATGTCCATATTGTTACCACTGGTTTTGGATCCCAAGCTCTTATGGCATGAATTCATAACACGTTATTTTAATTCTCTGTGGTTATCCATGATTCCCTCCTAAAAAGTTGGGTAACAAGTACTTAATTGCTTTTTTTTTTTTTTTTTTGAAATGAAGACAGTTTAAAATAGGTCGAAAAGAAAAGCTGGTGGCCTCTGTGAGATGAAGCTCGAGGGTCCTTGCTAAAGAGTCATGACCATGTCTCCTACCTGAGTGGGAGGGCGCCCAGCTCTCTGTGTTCCGGGGCATTGGCTGTGGTCAAGATGACCTCTAAACGGGCTGGTTTCTCAAACACTTAGCAAGAAAAGTGAGAGATAGGGTACTAAGCACCAACAACTCAGCAAATGGCTCACCAATGAGATTCCAAATATTTGGGTGGAAATATTAAAATTCTGACAACTGCCCATTCCCTTGAATGGCAATTACCTAGTTGTTTTCGCAAACCACTGACTTGGACTGGGTTTTCATTTGGCCATCTGGTTTGCTATATGGGAGTGGGAGAAAGTAGATTTGATTATAAGGATGCAGAGTTTTGGAAAAATGGCTTCCCACGGCTCAGCAAAGAGAGTCCAACAGCGTTGCCGAGCACATCATGATTAGAGCAATTGGAGATGATTATCTGTCAGAGAGATGAAGGAACACAGTTCTGAGTTTTTCAGAAAATGTTATGCACATGCATAATAAGGACCTAAAAATGTAACACCTTCAATTCTAGCCCAGCCATGAGATAAAAGAGGGAGTAAAATTATTGTACCAATTTAAATAAAATGTTTGATAAATTGCTTTAAAGATGGTGAGTATATAAATATTGATGCAGAATAGAAATATAAAGAAAGTGTACTTTAATTTATGTTCAGAATAAGAAGAAAGTTCTATTTTCCGTGAATAGACTATTAGACAACCTCTAAACACAGACTTGGGGGAAGGAACAGTTGAGGACGGTGTAGTTAGAAATTGGAAGGGAAGCTCAATTGTGGAAGATGACTCAGAATCGGGGGGCAGGGGGTCTGGGTTTGGGCATGAGGCTCTGGCATGACCTTGCTGTGTGACGAGGAATAGCATGCTCTCCCTCTCTGGGCTTCAGTTTTCCCAAGTATAAAATGAGTGGTTTGAGTTAGAAACCCTCCCAAATTCTCTGCCCAGTTTTATATTAGGAAATTGTGGTTCCAAATACGAAATTGACAAGTATTTTCACTTTCTTCATTGCTAACTCCTTTCTGGGTCAATGTGTTATTATGCTACCCAGAGGTTCTGCAAATTTGGCGTGGGCCAGAATCCCCTGGAGCGTTTTAAAAACCCAGGTTGCTGGGCTCTACCTCCTGATTCAGGAGGTCTGAGGAGGCCCCAGGAGTGTGAAATTTTTTTTAAGTTTACTTATCTATTTTAAGAGAGAGAGAGAGTGCGTGCGCTCGAATGGGGGAGGGGCAGAGAGAGAGAGGGGGGTAGAGAGAGACTCCCAAGCAGGCTCTGTGCTGTCAGCGAAGAGCACAACATGGGGCTTGAACCCTCAAACAGTGAGATCATGTCCTGAGCTGAGATCAAGATTCTGACGCCCAACCGACTGAGCCCCCGGGCGGCCCAGGAATGTGCATTTTTAATAAGTTCCCAGGTGATGCTGTTGCTGCCGGCCCCAGGACCACACTTTGAGAACTTTCGCACTAAACGGCAAGAGTCCAGCCTGAACCTGCAGCGAACACGGGAAAAGTTCAAAGCTGTCTGGTTAACCTAACGGCTCCCTGCGGAGGGATTAAGCCCAGGCTTAATTCTCAAACTCCCTACTTTCTGTTTGAATTCTCATGAAAACGAAGAGTGAAGTCAGGGGGATGCAGTCAAGGCTTTTCTCTCTTTTTCACTGGCTTGTGGGCCCTCCGGCTGTGTCCACATGGGCCGAGAGCAGAATGAGCTCGGTGAGGTGGGCCCCGAAAGGGCAAAACCGGGCCAACTGCTTGTCTGCGCGATGCCTGGGTTTCTGAGTCTACAGACTGGGTCTAATGGCATCTGCCTCCGAGGGCTGCCGGAAAGCTTACACGAGGAAATGCACTTAAAATGTTAGAATCGTGATAGGCACAGAATCAAGTACTCAGCGGTGGGCAGATATTATTATTAATTTACGGAGCATTTTCGAAACTCACTGTTGTAAGGAGGAAGGGGCACCATGTGTTAGGGACAATGCATACCAGACAAGACCTGAAAGCTGAAGGAAGACATTAGGTGATCCGATTTCCATGCAAAACGACCCCCACCTTAATAACATGGGATACCCGCCCCCCCCGGACCCCCACACCACCCCAAACAGCAAATTCTTCCAGATACAGTTCACCAGGCTCAGTCTTGGTGGCTGATGTCCTTCAGTTTTGTTCTGACACCGTCTGAATACACTCATCCATCCTGGACTGTAACTCTTGAGTGGAGCTTGGAAAATAGAGAAACGTTGTGCCTTTGATGGTGGATTTAAGATGAGTCATCCTCTTTTTTTTGCTGGTTTTCCATTTGAGAACAGGCGGCAATCAGGACATAATTTGATTCTCTTACATTTCAGTATGTTCACATTGCTTATTCGATATAACAACGAAGCACTCTTTTTTAAAAAGTCATTATCCATGTTTTAATGTTTACTTATTTTGAGAGATGAGGAGGGAGAGAGAGCAAGAGAGCGAGCACAAGCAGGGGAGGGGCAGAGAAAGAGAGGGGGACAGAGAATCTGAAGCAGGCTCTGCCCTGACAACAGCGAGCCCGATGCAGGGCTCGAACTCACTTATGGTGAGATCATGATGAGCTGAAGTCAGATGCCCAACCGGCTGAGCTACCCAGGTGCCCCCAACTAAGCCCCCTTTATGGAAAATCGCAAAATTCCCATCTTCTGTGTGTACATGTGTCCCACGCGGTGAAGTGCAGAGCAATAATTGATAATGTTTATTAGGAACTTGCTGTGTGTCCAGCCCTGAGCTGGGTGCTTTGGGGAGCAGAGAAGACTTGTAGGAGGTAGACTCTCCCCTCCCCTCTAGGATCCTCTTTCCCGGTTTTTGTTGGGCAGTAAAGGTGAACATGTAAATTAATTATCAGGCATTGAATTATCAAACTGCGCTTTTGAAACTCAGCATGGAACGCTTTACCCGCTCCTTGCAACGATCCAAATCCTATACATATTTTAAGCCCCATGTTATGAAAAGCCTTTTCCAAGAGGGCTCCGGAAAGGGAGGGAGGAAGCCCAGGAGCTGGTCCCAAAGGGTCTACCCTCAGACCTCCCCCTCCCGCTATGTGGGCAAACTCACTTGGGGATCTTGGATAACCTCCTGGCTCAGTGGCCCAGGTCATGCTCATCACCTCTCACTGATGTTTGAATTTAACCGTGAAGCACACAGGCAAATGCGGTCCCCAGGGTGTGGCGTGCGCCCCCCGCCCCCCCGGGAGGACTGATCGATCACCCATGGCCCAAATCCAGCACGAGCCCCAGGGTTCCGTCTGCCAGGGGACCCAGGAGCAGAGTCAGCTTGGGGTGGAGCCTCCCAACGGTCTCCCCGCCCACCGGTGTGGCCACAGGGCCCTCAGAAAGCAAGCGCCCTGGTTTTCAAACCATTTCAAACCGGCAACTTTTATCTTGAATGAGAGAATCACACATACTGAAGTCATAACATTGTAAGCACAGATATAAAAATAAATGTGTGCTTATGTGCATATGTGAGGCACATGGGTAATGGAGGAAAGCGTCTGTTGCCTTTGGGGGCTTGCCTTTCTGTGTAAATGGAAAGTGCCTGTGATAATATGTAAAAAGGCTACGACTCAGGTTGGAGCCCAGAGACACAAAGGCTCCAATGAAACCATCCTTTCCTACTTGGGATGCTCCTGATCTGGGTCATAATGAAATAAATTTAATGAAAATTTTCACCCAGTGCTTTTCTCCTAAACATGTGACGTTGGCTAAAAATAAACAAGAATGATGCAGAAAGATTGAAACATAAAGTCCCAGGGAAATGTATGAACCTGCTCACAGCCTACTGTGTGTAAGCTGATGGCACTAGAGAGCCTATCAGTGTCCCCACGACTTGCTCCATTGGGGGCTCTCCAATCACACTCTGATGGCCAGGAAACAGGGTTCTGAGTCAAGTAACATTTACTGGATGTCTATGGCGCGTCTGGACTACGCCAGCTGCCTTCCCATGTGATCTTGCTTTTGATTACCAAGCAGCCCTATAAAGTGACATTATCCCCACCTTACAGATGCGGAAACTGAGGCTCAAAAAGGCTGAATCGTTAGCAACAAGCAGAAACAGACTTCCACCGGCTTTGAGAGTTTCTGACACTCCCAGAGTATCAGGCTGGACATGTATATACAAGGAGGTGCCTCCCTTTGGGCAAAGACACAGAGCTCAGTCCCCGGGATACTCTGAACTCTGGCCACAGCCCAAACATTCTAAAGGGATGAGGTTATAGACCACTGTCAGGGGGAAAATCCTATAGGAAAATGAATTTCTGATTCAAGAGGAGGATCCTAAGCTCCTGGATAAAATGCTCTATGTCACACAGACCGAGCAGTGATGTGGGGGTGACCCAGCACTTGTGTCAGAAAAGGGGGGGGTGTTGCAGGTGGGGTCCGAGTGCCTCTGCTGACAGAGCCCGGTGGACCACTCAGCGTCCAGATGACCCTGCCAGGGGGGTGCTCACCACGGTACACAGTAGGGGTTTTCAGCTGCGGAATCTCTGTCGATGAAGTATGTGTTTTCCTGTGACACAGGCTGTGGTCGAAATTCGCCCCCCACCCGCCCCCCGAGAGGAAATAGTGTAGAAGACAGGGGGATGTCCCCCTGGACACAGCAGGGTAGTTGATGTCTAGCCAAAGGGGACATTGACTCACGTTTCTTGGGAGGTGGGAGTGGGTGAAGCCAAGGGGGATGTAACAGGGCAAAGGTCATGGGGGCCAGATGCCTGGCCATGTGGGGTCTGACACCTGATGGAGAATGGCCTGGTCTGGGACTCCTTTGAGAGTCCCATCTCCTGCCAGCCCCCCTCACTGTCCTGGCTGCAGGTTACACCCAGATGAATGCAAGAATCAGACCCCTCTCTCCTTGCCCAAGGAGCCAGAGGCCCCAGAGTTCCTGGGCCTCTGGGCTCAGGCTGGGGGCTAATGCACATTTCCCTGAACCTTCCCTTTGACTCCTGTCCCTGGGGCCTCTGGATATAACAGAAGCTCCATCCTGTGCAGGGATGGATGGGAACCAATGTGAAATCTATTCCGTAAAGCTGAATTCTTACCCATGAAGGTAATGGAATTCATCATGCGGAGTTAGTGACAGCGGTGGCCTGGGGAGGGACAGCCACACCACAGATCCTACATCTTTTGCCAACCAGACTCTTGCGTCTAGGCTCCACCCCCTTCTTCCCTGGTCGAGTTTTTGAAGTGGGAAAAGAGTCACTGAAAGCAGTGAGTTTTTGGATATTTGGCTTTCTCCATATGAAAAATCAAATGGCTTTAAGACACAGGAGAGTTGGCTGTTACAGGGTATAGGGTGGCAATTCACTATAAAAGTGATAAAGATCGCTTGTTTCCTAGTGTATGAAGCACCTCTGCTGAGTTACTTTGGATATTAACAGCTGCTACCTAAAGCAAGTTCGGCCGTCAAACCTCGGACTTTTGGGTCAAAGCAGGCACATTTGATGTTATAATGTGAAAGTATGAAGGGTAAGGAAAATCTTACCCTGGATTCTTCTATTGAATTGTCTTATTTTCTCTGGGAACTGGGTCGACTTGGGACTTGGAGCAGAGTGTTGGGCTGGTGATTCCAGACTGCCCTCACCCCGTGGAGCGGCCCAAGATAGAGCACGGGGTGCCAGCACACGGCTTCTGGCTTTGACCACTCAAGTCACAGCGTGAAGGCTGGGCAGGCTGCGTCCTGCAGGAGATGAGACAAAAGAGTGTGGATAGCTCACTGGCCTAAGGCCACACAACCAAGAAATGGTGGACCAACCAGGGGGTCTCCAGACACAGGGTGGAGTCGAGCCCTGTGCCTTGTCTACGCTCAGGACCATGCGTGGGGCCTGGAACACACAGTGAAGACGATGTTGAGAAATGGTTCAGACTCCAAGGAAGACACTGTTGAAGACTCTGGCCCTGGGGGTAGAGAGTGAGCTTGTCTCCGAACACAGCAGGACAAGTAGAGATCTGGCTGAGCTGGTAGGGTAGGGGAGTGGATGGAAAATCACAAAGGGGGACGTGGGTAGGTGTTGAGAGCAAGTTGCATAGACATCCAACGTGGAAGAAGAAGAGCTTGATTGGACGCCCAGGACGAGGGGAGTCTCAGTGCTTAGCTGGGCTCTTTGTTAAAGAGAAGGACTTTGCCAAGGATGAGGCCTAGCTGAGGAGCTTAGAGGCACCTGGCTTAAGTTTGGTCGAACAGGGAGTCACTGTCAGTGGTTCAGCTGCCTTTGTGGGTGAATGAGGAAACCTAGGGGCACAGCTTCAGTCGGGGGGTACGGTGGAGACACACCCCGAACTGTTCTTCTCAAGGCCTGTCATTGTCCTGTTCTGATGTGCAGAATTTGAGAGCCACATGAATGAACACGTATTTCTAATTTCAGCTAGCATCAAGCCAGGAAGGCTTCCTGGTGGCGGTGGCAGTGGTGTTGGTGGGGCGTGCGTGTGTATGTGACAGTCAAGCTCTGAAAGAAGAGAGGGGAAGGAGAGGGTGAGAGCCATCCTATTTTGCTGCCAGTCTCCTGACACGCCTTCAATAAGTATAATTATGTCCCCATACTCATTGTGTTAATCTCCATACCTAGCCCAGGGTCCCATGCACACTAGCTAGGTTAAAAGACGCTTGTTGGCAAGCCTGTCCCAACGGGCTCCCTGATGGATACTAGAAACATCAGCAAGAATGTGAATGCAGGATATACCTATAGTGCCGCTCAGTGGGGTAAGAGTGTGGTGGAGACAGCGCGGGGGCACGTTGGAGAGGAGCGGGCACCCGCCACGCCAGCACCGACGTCTCTCCACATTTCACAGTCAGCTTTTCCATCTTCCTAGTGAAATTGTAAATTATAGTCGTTTCCATTGGCAGCTAAAGAGACACTGGAAGATCAAAATTTTACTTTCATTCGAAATTGAGAATGTTTTTGGAAGTCAACTTTAGCTTGACCTTCTCTTTGGGAAAAACTATACTTAATATTTGTTTGAACACGTATTATGAACTGGGTACTGCTCGAAGACTATTTAATTAATTAATTGGTTAATTATTCACTTATGTATTTATTTTTGATTGACATCCAAGTTAGTTAGCATGTAGTGCAATAATGATTTCAGGAGTAGCATCCATTGATTCATCCCCTACATACAACACCCAGTGCTCATCCCAACAAGTGTCCTCCTTAATGGCCTTGCCCATTTAGCCCATCCCCCCTCCCACAACCCCTCCAACAACCCTCAGTTTGTTCTCTATATTTAAGTCTCTTATGTTTGGTCCCCCTCCTGTTTTTATATTAGTTTTACTTCCCTTCCCTTATGTTCATCTGTTTTGTATCTTCAATTCCACATATGAGTGAAGTCATATGATATTTGTCTTTCTCTGACTAATTTTGCTTAGCGTAATACACTCTAGTTCCATCCACATTGTCGCAAAGGCAAGATGTCATTCTTTTTGATTGCCCAGCAATACTCCATCATACATATACACCACATCTTCTTTATCCATTCATCTGTTGATGGACATTTGGGCTCTTTCCATACTTTGGCTATTGTTGATAGCACTGCTATAAACATTGGGTTGCACGTGTCCCTTTGAATTAGCACACCTGTATTCTTTGGATAAATACCTAGTAGTGCAATTGCTGGGTCACAGGGTAGTTCTATTTTTAGTTTTTTGAGGAACCTCCATACTGTTTCCCAGATTGTCTGTACTAGTTTGCATTCCCACCAGCAGTGCAAAAGGGTTCCTCTTTCTTCACATTTTTGCCAACATCTGTCGTTGCCTGAATTGGACATTTCAGCCATTCTGACAGGTGTGAGGTGATATCTCATTGTGGTTTTCACTTGTATTTCCCTGATGATGAGTGACGCTGAGCATTTTTTCATGTGTCTGTTAGCCATCTGAATGTCTTCTTTGGAAAAGTGTCTATTCATGTCTTTTGCCCATTTCTTCACTGGATTATTTATTTTTTTAGGTGTTGAGTTTGATAAGTTCTTTATAGATTTTGGATACTAACCCTTTACCTAATATGTCATTTGCAAATATCTTCTCCCGTTCCTTCAGTTGCCTTTTAGTTTTGCTGATTATTTCCTTTGCCATGAAGAAGTTTTTATCTTGATAAAATAGTTCAATAGTTCATATTTGCTTTTGTTTCCCTCACCTCCAGAGACATGTGGAGTCAGAAGTTGCTGTGGCCTAGGTCAAAGAGGTTTTTGTCTGTCTTCTCCTCTAGGATTTTGATGGCTTTCTGCTGAAACTATTTGACTTTGAAACAAACCTGTAAAGGAAGCACTATTACTGAACACATTTACCAGTAAAGAAAATAAGGCAAAAAAGTGTGGAGAAGTCACTTGCCTAAGGCCACATGACCAAGAAACGGCAGACCAGCCCCACAGCCTCGGAGCCCAGGCTGGTTTTCAGCCCTTTTGTGAGATGCATCTCCAAGGCAAACTCCTCACTCTTATAAGGACTTCCTATCTCCTGGAAAAATGCTGACCACTCATTCAGGTCAATGTGGATACCTTTTCACAAACAGGCTAAACCTGAAATTCAAAAGAATGAATAGATTATCTGGCACCTGGGCATTGAGACAGTTCATTCCCACAAATAGTCACACAGTGTCAGCAGCGTGCCACATACTATGCTGGAAGGGAAGGAGCATGGGATTGGGCGAACCAACCTTTCTGAGCCTCAGTTTCCACCTCTGAGTGGCGGAGATGATAGCACCTGTTCCTGAGGTAGTGTTGTGAGCATCAGCAGAGACGATAATGCATGCCTGGCGCTTAACAAAATGCTTTGGGCAGAGTTAGAACTCAATGCACGTTAGATCCCTTTATCAGGCTGGCCTGAGGTTGTATAGTCTTGGGCTTGTGGAAGTGGCAGATTCTACACCCCCACTGAAGCACCCACTTACCACTATGTGAACCAGCGGTCTTCTCCCCCTTTACCCCAATCACATGCACCCCCAATGCCCGCTGCATTGGGCATGCTCTCAACATCTCAACCCTCTGGCCAGAGTAGTCTTGTCTGAAGTCTGAGATCATTTAATGGGACACTTCAGTGTCCAGGAATAAAAGACAATATCGCACAGTATGTCCTTGTGGAATCTTATCTGGGAGGTAATTTATTTGGTAGATTTCTTTTTTTTTAATTTTATTTATTTATTTATTAAAAAAAATTTTTTTTTTCAACGTTTATTTATTTTTGGGACAGAGAGAAACAGAGCATGAACGGGGGAGGGGCAGAGAGAGAGGGAGACACAGAATTGGAAACAGGCTCCAGGCTCTGAGCCATCAGCCCAGAGCCTGACTCGGGGCTCGAACTCACGGACCGCGAGATCGTGACCTGGCTGAAGTCGGACGGTTAACCGACTGCCCCACCCAGGCGCCCCTTGGTAGATTTCATACCCTGTTATACATTTCATGTGTGTCTTGCCCGGAATACAGAGTCGGAATACATCTATACTAATTAATTGCCCTAATTGTTACATATGTGAGGTTAGGGCCACTTGTACGGATTATTCAAATTATTGCAAAACAGATGGAAATGACACAATCAGCATACTCTTAAACACAATTATAGTGCTGGCTGTCCTCCAAGGAATGTGTTTTGAAGACTGAATTAGAATTCTTTGAAAGCTTGGCTTTTAGCAACAGAGACATAGCCTAAACCTTTTGAATCACCTGTTCAACTGATTTCTATTGTAGGTTTTGTATCTGAAATGGCAATGGTCTCAGTTGTCTATCTAGTACCCTTACTGGTCAGAGATGGAGGCATCTAACATAGCTCAAGGGAGAGAGAAGGCATTAAGGCAGAGATTTAAAAGTAAATATGCTTTACAATTTGGATGTAATATATGATTAAGTGATAAAATCTACAAAGAGGTCATGCTTTAAGCAAGTATGATAAATAAAAAATTCAGTCTTATAAAACAGATTAGGGAGTGAATGATCATATCGAAGATGAACGCTTTGCTTTGCAAAGTAATTTACCATAGGGGACATTAAATACCACCTGTCCTGGTATGTTTAAAATGTGGCTGCCATTTGAAAAGCGAGTAATTTATACACAGATTTTCAGGAGATAATCTAAAATCATCTAACATCAGGTATAACCCATACAAGATGTTTTATTTATGATTCGATTAGAATTATGGATCAAGGATGGCCCTGAAATAAAATGTAAGGGAAAGTGCAGGCTTGACATTGCCTGGACGAAAAGAAGATAGGATGGCAATTTTAACTCTAAAAAAATGCGCAACGAACGGACGCCACTCAAGAAGGGGAGGAGCTAAGCTACTTGAGAACATTTGAGAGAAGGTGTTATGGTTCAGTCTGCAGAAGAAGACACCAAGTGCACCTGTGTAAGACGGGGCGGTGGTGGTTTGATGCAGAGGAGTGGTCTCAGCTTGGTGCAGGGCTGAGGTGCTGCTGATGGCCGTGGCTAGCATGGATAGTGACATGCACGAAGAACTTTGTGTCGTAGGAACTGCAGTGGGTATTTTACGTGGATGACTTCTTTCAGTTCTCAGTTGGGGGACTATTGTTACTCCCCCGTCCACTGCCTTTGTTTCCCTATAGCTGAGGAAACTGAGACTCAGGGAAGTTGTCCAAGGACTGACGTATGGCTAGAGTTTAGTAAACCCAGGGAAACCCATTGCTTTCGACCATTATATAGAGAGATTCTAAAAATTTGTTAGACCCAAGGAAGACTCTCCCATCAGTGAAAGTTTAAAAATTCCAATACGTTGCTAACATTTTCAAGGTAATATTTGCTGGCAGGGAAAGCATACTTACAAAGGGGCGCCTGGGTGACTCCGTCGGTTTAGCATCCGACTCTTGGTTTCAGCTCAGGTCATGATCTCACGGTTGTGAGATTAAGCCCCACATTGAGCTCTGTGCTGACAGTGTGGAGTCTGTCTGGGATTCTGTCTCTCCCTCTCTCCATGCCCCTCCCCCTGCTTGTTCTCTCTCTGTCTCTTTCTCTCTCTCTGTCTCTCTTTATCTCTCTCAAAATAAATAAAACTAACAACAACAACAAAAAAGGGTTGGCTCTTAGCTGCCTTGGATAATATAGTTGAAGATCAGGGTAAACATAGGAGAATTGTGTGACTTTCACATCCAGCGAATCTGTAACAATGCAGTGGTTCCATTTCTACAGGAGTATGGAAAGTGATCCAAAGATCTAAGTTTACAGATACACCACTGGTACCGTTTACTCTGATTGAACATAACCATAGCTTCTGAATAAAATACAGATGCTGTGGTTGGCCTGAATTTTATTTATGTTTATTTTTTTGATTTGTGAATTGTTCGACAAAGAGTCTCCCCAAACTATAAAAATGAAATCCTGTTCAGTTCTGTGTCTCAGGAATCCCACTGTTGAAAATCAAGCTACTCCACAGATCCCGGCTGCTTTGGAAATTCTGCCGGATGTAGAAAAGTGCCAGAGTTGCTCTAGACGCTTCTCGAACACCGGTAAATGAGCCTGCCCCTCTGAAGTCTTCTCTGGCTGGAGCTGTGACGAAGCACCTCTCGTTTCCGATCTCATCGAACTATCTTTTGACCATCTGCCTCGTTGCCTTGCCTCTCTGTCTTTATGATCAACCTCATGATTGAGTGGTTTAATTTAGTTATCATGAAATGTCTTTCCATTACACCAGCGGTTTTTTGTAATTTGTATTACACACTGTCATCTATTTTGGAAATTTTAATTTGGTACAAACCTCTCTCATGCAGTGTGTATGAAAGAAACTACACAAAAGAAAATCGTACTGTATTGATTTCTCTGGATCTAATCGTTCTCTTGGGTCTTGGTGAATTTGACTGTGTCTGGTTTTTCTCACATAGGCTTGTCAAAATCCACAGAAGTGTTAATAATATTTTATGTCTACATAATGCGTCCTTTTTTGTCGGGCTGGAGACAGTAATGCCTTGAAATGCTGATTCTGTTGTCTTATAATTACTCAGTAGCTAGAGTAGGAAATATGTGTAGTCTGAAAGCAGTTTTCAGCTTCTTTGTTGTTGTTATTGTCGAGTTTTTAGCTTCTTAAAGATAGAAGGTTAGTGGTGGAAAGAGGTCCAGATTGTTTTATCTACAATAAGAGCATTTTCTGTTTACAGTAAGAGTATATATAAATTTTTGGCAAAAGCAGTCAATTTCTTAAGAAAAATACTCTAGTCTCTGTCCACATAAATGCAAATAAGTGATTCAGTTAATTTAGGGGAAATTCAATAACCATTAGCCTCGAAATCTTGTTCCAGCTGGTCTGCTTTGGGGAGGAGAAAGAGGATTATCTTTTTTATGAATAGAACATTTTTTTCATTTTGAAGTAACCTACTTTGCCACTGATGATGTTTTATGTCTTAAGGACAGTAGTTCCCCGGCTTTCTTTAGGCTTGCAATAATCCTAAAATATCTTCTTCTATCCTTTCCTTTCTAATTTTACTCAGTTTTTTGGTGGGCCTCTTATAAATAGCATGTAACTGATTTTTTTAAAAATATAGTCCAACAGTATTTCTCTTGAGAATTTAGTCCCTTTACAATTAATGTGAGTACCAATGTATATGGATTTATATGTACCATTTAAAAAAATTTTTTTTAACGTTTATTTATTTTTGAGACAGGGAGAGACAGAGCATGAACGGGGGAGGGTCAGAGAGAGAGGGAGACACAGAATCTGAAACAGGCTCCAGGCTCTGAGCCGTCAGCACAGAGCCCGACGCGGGGCTTGAACTCACGGACCGCGAGATCGTGACCTGAGCCAGAGTCGGACGCTTAACCGACTGAGCCACCCAGGAGCCCCATGTATGTACCATTTTAGAATTGTTAGAATTAAATTTCTTTGCAAACTTTTCCTCCATTTTTAGTCACACTTTGCTTCCAAAAATCTTTTTTCTAGGTGAAATTATTGTAGAAGGCTCCTTATTGTCTACCAACATGTCAGGGCTCCATTTTGGCAATGGATAATGTTGCTTGGTGCTCTAACAACCTCCCTCCTACCTGTGAGAGGTCCCTGCCCGGGCCCCTGGGGAACCTTTTTGGTTCCTACTCATCTCCACACTCTTGAACCTGCTCGGTCTCTCTTGACATTCCTTTATTCATGCAGCCCAGAGTCAGGTCTTGCTTCTCTGTCTGGTCCCTCTGAATTACACTTTACTTGGTCTGTGCATCTCTTTGATTCCCCCATCCCATCATCC
Source organism: Prionailurus viverrinus (assembly GCF_022837055.1). Lineage (NCBI taxonomy): Eukaryota > Metazoa > Chordata > Mammalia > Carnivora > Felidae > Prionailurus > Prionailurus viverrinus. The sequence goes on along the minus strand of NC_062577.1, from coordinate 56,620,007 downwards.
CTGAATGTTGCTTTTGTGACCGTCTTAGCTCCACATTTTGAAAGCTAGATCAATCTTTCCTCTAGGCTTGGCACTGGCCCCCAGATCCCAAGACTGAATATCACTGCCTCCTTCCCCACAGGTTCTGGATGCTTCTGGAAGGCAGAGAGTTCAGTTTGGGAGAATGGACATGTTGGCCTTGTCCAGTTCTCTGGTTCTCATTCCTGGCCCTTCTTCCATGAACAGCAACAGCTCCCAGGATATGCTGAGAACTTCCAGAATCTCAGAGCTGAGTTCCTTCGATTTCACTCTGCTGATGAAGGTTTAACAACTCAGCCAGAATTGGAGGACCCCACTCCTTAAGGTTACGAAAACAGAGCACTAGCTTGCTTTCTTCTCTCCCTCCCATTTCTTAAGCTAGAAGCCTTCTAAAGTATTTTATCTTATTTAAATTTCTGAAGATATTTTAAGAAGTTGGGCTTTTTACCAACTCTTTGTGGTAGACGGAGAGGCTTTCTTCTATTCATGAATCCATCAAATTTTTCTTGAATACATATCCTGTAGGTGCTGTTGTAGACACCAGAACTGCATGAAAATAGAAATGAAAAACAAGCTAATAAGCAAACAATATCCCTGCTCCCAGAGAACTTATGTTTCTCGTGAGACTGACAAATATAAATAAATACACATACAAACCAACAGGTACTAATTATTGCTCTGAGAAGCAAAGCAGGGTAATTGGCTAGGGAGTCACCCATTTGTGTGGGTGCATCTTGCCATATAGAGTAGTTAGAGAAGGGTCCCTTACGAGGTGACATTGGAGCAGAGGTCTGAAATAGGTGAGGGGTTAATAAATGCAGATAACCAGGTAAGATTGTCCTGGACAGAGGAAACAGCGAGGAGGAAGGAACTGGAGGGAGTGCATGGAGACACTAAGAGGCACTGTGGCTGGGACAAGGCAGGCAAGGGGGAGAGTGAGGTCTGGAGGCCCACGAGACCCCCCAATTTGTTTTGTAGGATTTTCGTAACATCTGTATACTGCGGGAACACATCAACCTCGCCGTACTCAGCCAAACTACCTGGGGAGGTTGTTAAAAATGTAGTCATAGGCCTCACCCCACACTTTAGTAATAATCTCCAGTAGACTTGAGAATCTGAATTTTTAACAAGCTTCTCTGGTGACTCTTAGGAAGCCACACCAGAGCTCCTCTGTAAACTGGTATCTGGGGGCCACTGTGGCTGATGAAAGTTTAAAGATTGCCTTTTGAGGATGTTAGCAGGAACTAGAAACCCTGGCGGGAAATACAATCATGCTCCCTTTCTGCCCTTTCTGATACTGGCTCTAGTGGGTGGGATGGGGGAAGAGGTGGAGGGATCAAAAAGAATGGTGGGGAGAATATTGTAAAGGGGAGCCAGAAGCAGCCTAGAAATGCCGGTTGTAAACCTTTGAGCTAAGCCTACAGTTTAACAGTCAGTTCCTGAGATGCTGCTGGACATCAGGAGTGCAACAAAGTATCACAAATTTCTTTCTTTTTTAAATTCTTTTCTTAAATTTAAGTTTGAGAGGGAGGGGGAGAGAGAGAGAGAGAGAGAGAGAGAGAGAGAGAGAGAGAGAGCGTGAGCAGGGGAGGGGCAGAGAGAGAGAGGGAGACACAGAATCCGAAGCAGGCTCCAGGCTCTGAGCTGTCAGCACAGAGCCTGACGCAGGGCTCGAACCCAAGAACTGTGAGATCATGACCTGAGCTGAAGTCAGAGGCTTAACCAACTGAGCCACCCAGGCGCCCCAGAAATTTCTATGAGCTGGAAGGGTAACCATGTTTCAACATATTGTTCAGAGGCTTCAGCAGGTGCCCTGGCTATCAGGAGCCTGCCAGCAATAAAATATATTTCCCATTAATCTTTCTCCTCTGTTGATGGAAACAAAGCCAAGTACAATCTAACTTAAACCAAGAAAATAAAAGAGAGGCACTGAATTAAATTTTCTGTAGTGGGTTGAATGATGCCCCCCCCCCATATGTCTATATCCTAACCCCTAGAACTGAGAACTTGTGAATATGACCTTATTTGGAAAAAGTGTCATTGCCGAGGTAATTCAGTTAAGGAACTTGAGATGAGATCATCCTGGGTTATCTAGATGGGTCTTAAGTCCAGTGACCAATGTTCTTAAAAGATACAGAAGGGGAGACATAGACCCAAGGGAGAAGCCTATGTGAAGATGGTGATAGAGACTGGCGTCCTGTAGCTACAGGCCAAGGAGCACCTGGGGTCACCCTGATCTGGGAATGACAAGGAAGAATCCCCCTCCCCCCCACCTCCATAGCCTTCAGAGGGGGACAGACCCTGCCGATACCTTGATTTTGGACTTACGGCTTCTAGAACTCTGAAGGAATAAACTTCTGTTGTTTTAAGCCACAAGGTCGGTGATAATTCGTTATGGACGTCAGAGGAAGCTAATACATTTTTTTTTTCACCCTCTAAGGTTATCTCTTGACAACTGTGGACCCTTCAGCCCTGGCCTGTTTCAATTTTTACACAACTGTGGTCATACTTCCTTCCTTTTGCCTTTGAGCAGTAGATATCTTCTTATGTGCAATTTGAATTTATAATGTTATTTTCCTTCTTCTAGGTACAGGATTCTTTCTTCTCCTTTCGTAGCATTTTCTTTTGTGTTCCATTTTATCCAGAGACACACTTATTTCTAAGAATATACCGTTTTCCCTGGAAGCTTTATCTAGTGGCTGATGCCTCTCAGAACCCTCCAGAGAGGGACCGGGTTGAATTTTACCATGAGAGATGCAGCTTCTAGGCTCGGAGAACCAAGGACTCTAGTAGTTCTCTGAAACCTGGAAATTGTCACATTATCGATGTAGGGACAGAAATGTTTACAGAAATGCAGGTGGTGACAGTGTTTGGACTTGTGTGCTTCTGGTTCGGTCTTAGCTGGCACATAGCTCTCGGTCCTAATTCCTCAGACTGACCTTCAAGGCTGCCATGTGCGGGCTCCAGACATTCCTTCAACTTCCAAACTTCTGTCTGTAGCTCCCCAGTGTGTGCCTTGGCTCTCGTGGCTTCCCGCATCGACATTGTCCCTTCCCTCCTGTCTACTGACCAGAATTCTGCTCATCCTGAAAAGCTCATCCCAGAACTCATTTTCCCCAGGCACTGACTCTCTCTCTCTCTCTCTCTTTTAATGTTTATTTGTATTTATTTATGTATTTATTTATGTATTCATGTATTTATTTATTTGGAGAAGGAGGGGCAGAGAGAGAGAGAGACACAGAATCGGAAGCAGGCTCCAGGCTCTGAGCTGTCAGCACAGAGCCTGACGCGGGGCTCGAACCACGAGATCATGACCTGAGTTGAAGTTGGACACTCAACCAACTGAGCCACCCAGGCGCCCCTCTCCAGGGACTCTCTTGACTCCCCCAGCCCGTTGTGATCTCTCCCTGCTCTGTACAAACCCTGAGTCCTGTCCTTTCCTTTGTTAACTCCCGCGTACCTGGCATAGTGACCCACACTTAATAAGAGATCCTTCCATGGATTGAGCCAACCCTGACTGTGATTTTTGTTTTTAATCTCTTGCTTGGAAAACCACTAGTCCTAGATACAGATGGTAGCCCCTCTTTCTGATCAGATCTGGAAACTTGGGGCTGTTCTGGGTTGCCCAGTTGTTCTTCACAGATAGTTAAAGTCTGCTTCATTTGTTCCAGCACTAAACAGGGTCTCTGATTTATAGGAGTTCTATCAGGCAGCAGATGGGCTAAGTGGCAGTCATAGGTCTCTGCCATCGCTGCCATGGCTTGGGCCAACGGGCAACCCCGTGGTCTAGCTTCCTTAACCTGTCCACTCACCTGCATGGGTGTTCTTCGAGCACTGCACATGGCAGTTGGATCCCTCCTTTCCAGCAGGCCAGGACCTAGGCAAATAGAATACACTAAGACGTCGTCTCTGCTCTGGAGAGCCTTGCTGTGTTATCACGCAGAGCCCAAAGATTCAGGCTGATCGTCTGCTTGCACCAGAGCATGGATGCTCTCTATCAGGTGGGGGGAAGGGGGAGGGGAAGGGGGAGGGGGCCCGGGGGTGGGGGCTGGGGAAGAGAATGGCTGTGAGTCCAGGCTGTAGTTAGAGGGATTGCGTCAAACTCACCATGCTCTTGTTTCACAGCATCTTGGCCTTGGCCTTTAGTACTTTTTGACAGGTACCCTCTCTGACCCCTGCTTGCCCCTGTGTCCTGCCTGCTGGGATTCTTGGTCCAGTTCTTACCTCCTGGAGCAGCACACTCTTCACCTGACTTCCTGGACTACCTTTTTCAGTTGGCGTTGTCTCGGTGCCTGTTGCTTCTCTTCTGCCCAGGGACAGGTCAGCAGAGGGCAAATGGGACCCCTCGATCCCATTCCTTAAAATGGATATATCTGTAAATCCAGCCTCATCCAGAGTTTTGCCAATCGTGAGAAGGTGCCCCCATTGTAACTCGAGAGAGCTTTGGTTTAGTGGGGTTTGGCTTCCCTGTCAGTGTTCATCCGCATCATCTCACAGCATCCCGAGACAGGGAACAATTTGGGTCCATTCTGCCCTAAAAAACTACAGCTTAATACATTTTTTTTTAGGCGTGTGAGCCTGTGATAAAAGTTCTAATCTCTGCAAAGCATGAGAAGAAGTGTTAATACAGCTTGGGAAAATACCCTCCCGTCCTCAATTTCCTGGCACGCTCCGGTCCTTTGCCAATGTAGAGCTTATCTCGCCAAGGCAGTGGATTCCAGAATGACATTTCTTAGACCAAGACATAGACTCTATTTTTTCATTGCCTACAGTTTCCTTGCAGTATTTGGGGGAAGCATTTAGATTCTCAGAGGGGAAAAACATTATTGATTTGGATAGCTCCTCTTTTCTTGTTGTCTCCTGCTTTCTTTTTCCTTCCTTCCTTCCTTCCTTCCTTCCTTCCTTCCTTCCTTCCTTCCTTTCTCTCTCTCTCTCTCTCTCTCTCTCTCTCTCTCTCTCTCTCTCCAGCTTTACTGGAGTCATTGGCTTTATAAGAGCATCAGAAAGGAATCTAATTTTGAGAGAAAAAGGAAATGCTTGGAAAGCTCTCTCTGGAAGGTAGTGGCAGTATGTAGTTGGAGAGTTGGACTCCTCAGGACCCATTCACTGAGTCACTCTCCTTGTACTTTCTGTGAGGATACTCAGCCTGGGGAATCCCATGTGGGTGCCAAGTGTGGGTTCAGTAAGAGTGGAGGCCTTGTCTTATTTATGTGTATAACCTCAGCACCTCGTCTGTTTACCAGGGAGGCTCATTGGAAGAATGAATGAATGACTGCATTGGAAATAGGTCCAGCACAGGATTTTCTTCAGACCCAACTGTCTTTCCTGGGTCATTAGGTATTTAGGTTGGTCTTTATTTATTTGTTAAACATTTATTGAAAACCTCCAGAGTAATCAAGACTTTGGTGAATGCAGAAAGAGCAAAGGTGAAAAAGGCAAGATCCCTTTTTGCAGTGTTTTTGGTCAATACTTAAAAAACATTTCCAACAGTAACTCCTTTGAACATAAAGCACAATAATACTTAATAATCAAATATTCTGAATTAAAGCCACCCCCACTCACAGACTTATGAGCAGATCATTCAGAAAAGATGAATAGCTAGAATTAACACACACACACACACACACACACACACACACACACACACACAGCAGGGGCTACCCCAAGTAGTCATTGATTTGGCATAATTGAAATTTGAAATCTTTTGTTCTTGTCATTCATATTTAAACTAACTTTCAGAACTGGGGAGGAAGGAGAAGGATGTGTGCCCAGGCTTAGGAATTTGGCTCCTGGTTAGAGATTATCCTGGTCAGTTTGTCCCCACCAGTTTCTTCCACATAAAGATTCCCCTCTGGAGCTGATTTGGCCAGTTTTTTAAATATTACATTTTTTTTATGTCATTATGTTTACTGTGCTATTAGCTGTTATGCTTTATGCATTACTTATACACAGTAATGTTCACTTATGTTAAATGTACATTTGATGAATTTTAGAATCCTGTACCCATTTGTAAACCCCAGCACAGTGAACATATGGACTGTTTTCCTCACTCAAGATCTTTTGGATGTCTTTGGAGTTAATTCCCCTCTCCATGCCTGGCCCCAAGAAACCACTGATCTTCTTTCTGTTGGTATAGTTGCCTTTTCTAGAAATTCATATAAATGGAGCTATAGATGACACAGTCTTTTGTATTTGCTTTATTTCATTCAGTATAATGCTTTAAGACTTGATAAAACACAGATTGCTGGTCTCCACCCCCAGAGCAGAAGTACTGACCAGTAGGTCTAGGGTGGCTGGAGAATGTGCATTTCTCACAAGCTCCCAGGTAATACTGATGCTATTATGGTCCAGCAGCCATATATTGGGAGCCACTGAACCCATGAGGGGATCCATGAGTTAGAAGCCTCCTTCTGTGGAGCTTCCTTTGATGTTGTTCATAACCTTGCCTGTTGGTGACCCCACTTACCACACAGAACAGAAAGCTTGATTTATCCATGGAAGGTTGGTGCTTCAATGCCTCATTCTTACCATCACCGCCATAATCCTTGTGATCCACAACCATTTATGGTCAAGTACATGATCCAGATTTGGTCACTCTGCTTTCTTTCCTATCTAATTTCAGCCCGGAGGCCAGACGCAAAGGCTCTTTGTTCTGTCTGGGGCTCTCTAGCCTTGCTCCTTAACTGTGGCCGGTGCCCTCAGTGCTTCTCTATGGCCCAGAGCTTATAAACCTTCATATTCCTGAAGGACAGGAGCAGGTCTCCTGAAGGGAGACCATGGGCAGGCCTGGGCAAGGAATGATGAGATGAAGAGGGCTGACTATGGAAATCATGCCAGACTCAGAAGGCCTCAGTTTTGCTCCTGGCCTCTGTTCTTACCGGCTGTACAGTCTTGGGCAAGGACACTTCTCTTGGCCTCAGCTTTCTCAGCTGTGAAATCATGATGATAAATAATAAGCGGGTGATAATGAAGTTATAATATAACAGTCTTATAGAATTACTCAATAGGCTTTGAATGCCCATCTCATGCTAGGTGTTGTGCGAGATGATAGAGCTAAACCCAGCTACAACCCAGTCCCTCCCCTTCACAGGTGCGATGGAGGAGCACCTGATTTTATCCCACGATAGTGGCATTCCTATGTATTGCACTGTGGGATTGTAAGGTGTAATAATAAATGGAGGGATGGGAAGGAAGTAATGTATGGGCTGAGATTAGTGGAATTACCTATCTGTTATAATTATCTGGAAATTATCTGGAGAATTTTTTTTTTAAGTATGAACACATAGGCCTAAATCCCAGCCATTCTAATTGAATCAGTCAAGAGGGGCATGGGATCTGGACGCTGGTTTTTCAAAAACCATACCAGATGATTCTAGTGGGTACCCAGGGCTGAGATCCACTTTGCTTCATGATTTGCCCACCTGAAGGGGGGAGATACTTTTGCTCCTCAGTACTGGGAGGAGTTCACCTGTTCCCTTGTAAACTGGCCTTGCAGCTCTGACCTTGACTCCAGGGCGTGGTTTCCCTGGGAGAAATCCTCACTTCTCCACTCCACATTGGAATTCAAAGGAAGGTCCTTGAGATCAGAGGGTGATGACCATGTCTGAAGAGCCAACCTATTATTTACCACAAACCCGGGACAGATGGAATGCTCCAGAGTATTCTTATAACAGCTGAGTTGCCAAGGGAGGAAAATGAGCAGAATTAATCAGCAGCAGGAAGGGAAAGGATGTTGTGGAGTAGTCAAGCAATTAGAGCCATGTTTCAGATACAGAGTTGAGGCCCTTGGACCAGCACAGGGACACCTGGAAGAGACTGCAGATGCGGCCAGTGGTGCCATGTGATTGGACCCGGGGAGTCTGAGAACCTCACAGGCAGAGACCAAAAGCCAAGTTCTGAGTGATTCTTGTCCTGCCACTGGCCGCTGCCCCTGCCCTCTCCAGGGAGACACCTCAGGCTCCCCCTGGCCCTGGCCCTGGCCCCAGTTTACCCTGTCCAGGGCAGGAAGGAGAGCAGAAGCATCAAGGGTGAGGCCAGAAAGAGCCAAGATGGCAGGCCACCTGTATACTTCACCTGGCCCCCTCCCCTCCTGCCTGTCAGTCCACTCTGTGGTCTGTAGAGTGTGACATCTCTTTGCTTTCCTGTTCCCTGCTGGGGCTGGAGTCGTGCCCTGAATTTGTCTCTCATAGTCAGTGGGGCCTTCATCCAGACCCTGACAGTGGTCCCAGTGCCCATGGCAAGACCACCCTCCACTCCGATGGCTACACCTACCTGCCTCCTTCAGGGCAACACAACTAACTTCAAACTCCTTGGATTATAAAATTCGCTGTTGTTCAAACCCAGAGGGCAGAGGTTTGAACAGGCTGGCTGGAGGTGTCCAGGACTAAGCCTCGGTCTGTGAGAATAAGGGTGGGCAATTAGGGGACACAGTCACTGGATCCTCACTGCAGCCAGGTGAGTGTTCCCAAGCCCACCCTGTCTGGACCAGATTCCTTGTTCTGGGGTGTTGCTGAGGATGTGCACTGCATCTTTCACAGACTACGTTTGACATTACTCCAGGGCAGCATCATCCCTGCCCAGGGCACCCTGCCCAGCAAGCCTCTGAATGCAGATGAGATCATGAAAGTGCTTTGTAAACAGCACAGAGCTCTATGCAGGCAAATCTTGGTTACAAATGGCACACATTTTCTTGTTCACTGTGAACTCTCCTCCTCAGCCTGGCCTCGCATTGAGATCCACCAGCCCGATAATCTCGAGTGGGATGACTCCCCACCAAGATGTTTTCAATGTGGGAGACGGAGCAAGGTGGCAGGTGCCGAGTTCACCCCCTCACATGGCTCACCCTCCCCAGCTCTGCTCTTTGGACACGTTTTGTCTCCCCATTCTTCCCCGTGAGTGGGAAAGCCTGGGAGGGTGGTTTTTAACCTTTCTTCTTGCTTGTGCATCATGTGACCAGTTCAATTTGTTTCTCCCTCTGTTCCTTCCTTTTCTGGAACCTCTGGAGCTCTGTTGTAGCAACCGTGTCCCTGGGCTCCAGTTTTTTTGTGGCAAATGAAGGATCAAACCAGACGAGTGGTTTTCCAACCATAGCCCATGAAAGCCTGGGCATCAAGATCTGCTGGGAGGTGGGGGTGGATATAAAGCTTAACTATTCTGTTTTCCCTTTTAGACACCAGTGCGTCCTGGGGAAATTTGCTTCATTGTTCGGAGCCTCAAAATACCTATAAGTTGAGACGTAGCTCATGGTACCGTTGTGAGGACTGAGTGAACTATATGAATAGTTCCAGTGCAAAATAGCGTACGCATCTGTGAAGGTTATCATTATTACCTAAGGTATGTGTGGTCACTCCATTTTATTAGATGAGCAGACTGAGATCCAGATAATTTGTGACTTACCTGAGGTCGCATCTCTGGAGGTAGCAGAGCCTCGACCGGAACGGGGGGTGTTACTGATCACGTCCCAACCTCTTCACGCCAGGTTTCCCACCTTACCTGGATATTCTGAAGGCTGTAGCCCATGTTCTGAAGTCTTCTCTTTCCTCCACACTCGGCTTTGAGTTGTCTGCCCAAGTGCTGCCAAAAGTGAAATCGTGCGTATTTTCATAGGGAGTGATGCCGCCGATAACCTCACTCAACCTCTAGGACAGCCTAGTGAAGAAGGCGTTACTGATCTTTCGATTCCTGAGCCGGCCAACCTCATTTCTGTCTTCAGTGCCTTTGTGTCTGGACTTTCCTTCTCCCTGAAGTGCGTTTGCCCTGCATAGCCACGTACCATCCTTGGAGAGGGCTTCTTGAAACACTCTGTAGAGAGTCACTCTGACCACTGCTTTATCTTTCTTCAGAGAACATAGCACTACCGGACACAGATCTATGTGTTTTCTTTGTTTGTTATCTACTTCCCCAGTAGACCGTGGGCCACTGGTGGGCTGGGACTTTGTCTCTTCTGGCTGTGTGCGGATAACCAATGCGTGACACCCAGGAGGCAGTGCATAAACACTTCACAAATAACTCAATGAGGTGATCCCGTTTTCCAGATGAGGAGACCAAGGCTCAGACTCTGTGTGCCTTGCTTGGGGTCAGCAAGGACCAAAAGGCAGGATGGGACTGTAGCAGATTCTGCCCAGGTGGTGCATCCCCGATCCTCTGGATTAGGTGCTTTAACATATTTCCTGGACCATATGTACGATCGTTCCATTCAGGTGTGTGGCTGATTGTTCTTGCTGGTGATTCCAGCCTCCCGGGGCTGGGGCGTTTCTGGATCTATTCCTGTCCCCATTCACTTCACACTGTCCCGTTTCTTGCAAATAAGGTGTGGGTCTGCGGTGAATCCCATGGGCCAGCCCCTCCCTGGGCTTCACACCTTCTTGGGGGGGTGGGTGTGGGCTTACGAGGGATGGTGTCTCCATCCCTCTCATCAGCTCTGGATTAGAGCAGGTCACAACCCTGCCCTTTGTGGGGGGAACGAGAACCAGAACCAGAGGAAAGTGGGACTTTGGACACATGCACTACAGTTCCTGTGATGAGGGAGGAAGCTGTGCTTTCTTTCACTCCCCAGATGATGGTGATGTCATCGTTTGGTACAGAAGCAGCCATCACCGAAGCACCTGCCATTATAGTGAGATGACTTCCTCCTCCCCCCAACCTTCCACTTACGACTCACTGGGCATCATTGAATCCTTTGGATGAACAAAGCAGGCAGATGGGGGCCTAAGGGGTCTAGTGGGGTCAGATCTGGCATGAAGCTCCCAATGGTCTTCATAGAGGCCAAGAATACCTGGCATTGATGCTTTTTCAGAAGGGTCACCCACATTTTACCCAGTAAATCACAGCCCGGCCTCCCGATCCAGCTTGAGGCAAATTCATTATTTACTTTGGAAACCAATCTCCCAATCTAGGCAAAAAGTCTGAGAGCAGCAAGAGGCTGTGATGAACATTTACCTGGGGAACAGAGCAAAATGCCACCATTGGTGTTAAAATTTTTTTTTTCTGCTTATAGGTCAGCCGTGGGACCCAGGACCTCCCCCACCTTGAACACAAATGCAGGCAGTCAGGACTAAAATAGCCATGACTAGGCAATGCCACTGGGTATCTTTAACTGCTCTCAGTCATTAAGATGCCTGAATTGGATTTATCACCAACGATTGGATCGATTGCTTGGTGCTCAAGTGCAATCTAAGTCCTTCTGTGCCCCAACTTCAGGCATTGTGTTAAGATGGATGGGCTGGTAATGCCACCCCCGTGGGAGGTGGGTCTGGAGGGTTCTGCCCGAATGGAGCCTCTGAGACAAAAATGCGCGGGGCATTCATGGGGCAAAGGAGCAGAGAAACAGGATTCTTTGTTCACTCCCCCTGGTACCTGGGACCCACGCCGCCTGGCGAGTGGGTCCATCTGCAGTGGGTGGTGACAGCTCACAAGAAGTGGGGAGGGCACCAGTGAGGACTCCCCATTACAGTAGGGTTTGCCTTTGCAAGAATGAGCACAGTTTCATGGAGCTCTTCAGAGCTCTTTCTCCCAGGCCTGGCCTTGCCGTCCCATGCAAAATAGGCCTTTGTTACAGTTGGGGTCTCTGTCAGTCCAGGCAGGTCTATCTGCTATGGTTGGGGGGCAGACTTTGCTGGGGAAGCTAAAATGTCCTCGAGGCCGTGGCCTGAACCTGTGGGTCCTGGTGGGTCTCCCGTGGCAACTGCAGCAACACAGCACAAGGAATAGACAGCTTCTGATCTGTTTTCTCATGACTGGAATTCACCAACTCAGTGTTCTTAGATCTGTGCTGCCTGCCTGCCTGGCAATGCTCTACCTTCCCCCTTTTCAGCCAATCCGCCTCAACTGGAACATCCCACCGGCCCTTGCTGTGAACTAATTCAGGTCATTGTTGCCCTCACCCTGCAGGACGTAGGGACCCCAAGAAACTCCACGCTCTCAAGTCAAACACAGTCCTGGCCTTGTGCGACTCAGTGGGACACTGAGCATCCCCTTCATTGTCACTTGTTCATATCTACTAGCTAGCCTTCAGCGCTCTGGATGGATAGTTTTTGGGATCTTGGCCACCACAAGAAAACAGAGCCTGTATTTCCAAGGATTTGAGAAGAGCTTGAAGTTGGTACAAATGTTCCCAGCTTCTCTTGTAGGCCTTCTTTCACTCAAGAGTAGTCCTCAGTTGTGGGGCTCCATTCAGGGCCTTTCCTCCCAAATCGCTTGACCCTCACTGAGCCTTGTGTGGCAACACACTCCTGGTCACCTAGACTTTTGATTTTGGAGACACGCTTTTATTCATACCTCTTTCAAACTTCTCTGGGTATTATACTTCTCTTCCTTTCTTGACTGCAATCCATGATCTGGTGATTCTGGGTAAATAAACTGCTTGGTCCTGTCTGGTCTCCGGGAGCCTCTCCCTTAGCCCAGGGCCTGTGGACAGTGAATTGACCAGTGTGCTGGACCTTTCTTGGAAGCAGAACCTGGTCACTCCCATGCATGTTCTTTGACTCCTCTGTTCTTCCTATTCAGTTAGATTTCTTTCCTTCCTTCCTTCCTTCCTTCCTTCCTTCCTTCCTTCCTTCCTCCCTCCCTCCCTCCCTCCCTCCCTCTCTCCCTCCCTCCCTCCTTTCTTTCTTTCTTTCTTTCTTTCTTTCTTTCTTTCTTTCTTCTTTTTCTTTCTTTCTCTCTCTCTCTCTCTCTCTCTCTCTCTCTCTCTCTGTTTTTAAACAGAGTGTGTTTAATCTTGATTGCAATTCTTCCACTCTGGAGCATGAAAATACTGATTGCAAAAAGCCATTTGATATCAGTTCATGAAGGCTTTGGAACATTTTAATGAACTTCCAAAAGTTCTTTGGGTCACAAAGATTGTGTTTTACTGAATCTGAACAGTCTCATTTGGAAGGGGTTGGAAAGTTAGTCAAATTGAGATTTTCTTTAGGCTGAAGAGGTGATTGCTTTACGTGGGAAGATGCCAAAACTCAGTTCCTGTGGGCCCAGGGAGTGATAATAACCACAGAAATTCATATACTTGGTATGTATTGACACAGATTCAAGTACTTTATGTGTATGTTGTCTTATAGAATTTTCTCATCACCACCACCTCCACCACCAAGAGGGGGTGTCAGGAGATAGAGGACTGACACAGCCCTTTACTGTCCATGTGATTCCTACTTCTCTAATTAAAGTGATGGGAAAATTCCCACAGTCCCTCTTGTCTTGCTGTTTAAGCCTTATAAATAGCTATTTTTCCCCCCAAAGTCCCAGCAAGCCATAGAGAAGATAAGCCATAGAGAAGGCTTGGGTTCAAGTGCTGCCTCGACACCAGCCAGATGGCCTTGGGCAAGGCGGTTGGCCTTTCTGAGGCTCGTTTATACACTGAACATTACTGAGTGTCCACTGTGTAAGGGGCTGTGCCACGTTATGTGCGGGAGCTCGATAATGATGAGAACAACAGTTGTGATGGTAACTACCATTTACCTAGCTTGGATTACGTGTTAGGCACTGGGCTAAGTGTTTTATTTCCAACTTTTCACTTAGTTCTTCCATAAACCTTTAAGACAAGCAGCATCAACAGGGGGAAGCTAAGGCTAAGAGTTTAAATACGTTGCCTAAAGTCCACACAACTTGTAAATGAGAGCAGAGAAGCAACCTCAGTTCTGTTGGACCTCAAAGCCCATGTTTCTAACCACCAAGTGACTGGAATCCTGGCTCAGGCGTTCAGAGGTGTGGAGGGGGGTTGGAAACTTGTGTCATGGAGATTGGTGTGCTGAAAAAGTTTCGGGTTGTCAGACCTCAGGGACCAAGTATTGAGAGTTCGGACAATGTTTTTAGCTGGTAGGGTGTGTGTGTGTGGGAGGGGGGTGGCTCAAGGGAAACTTTGTAGAGAAGTTGTTATTTTAACCTTGAAATCTGGTTATGATTTGAGTATGAGATGTGTGAGCAGGGGCCCCTTCCATTCTGGGTGCTCTGGCAAATGCAACGCTAGAAATTTGTGAGGGGTGTGGAGGTAGCAGGGGTCGGTTCGGTCTGACGTAGCATGTTCTTCGTCAAAATAAGTGTGTAAATTAAATATATCTCTATTTATATTTGCAGCCTATATCTACCCATACCTACTCATCTACATTTGCATATCTGCACCTATACATTTATACCTACATATCTGTATCTATACATCTATGCCTATACATCTGTCTATATCTATATATCTATATCTACATCTATATCTATATCTATCTATCATGTCCATCATATCTATCATCTGTATCATTTATAATGTCTATATCATCTATATCTATACATCTCTGTATCTCCATATCATCTATCTCGTAGGACCTAGTTTCATTTCTGGGAATATGTCCCTAAAGAAAATCTCACCCAGATCCATATAGAAATACATGTCATGACATTTATCACAACACTGGGGGTGGGAGTGTAGGATGGGAGGGCCGAAGGGCATCAGGCAGTGTAGGCATGTTGCAGCTTACGACATGACTCTCCTGGACCTAACTCAAGTCAGGCTTCTCTAAACTCCCAAGCCCCACTCCCCGCCCCTGTCTTTGGCCCACTTGGTCCCCTACCCTCAATATCTGAGCAAATTTGTCTTCCTTCACTGGCAGTATCTTATCACCCTGCCTGCCTTCAGCAAGAATCCCATCAAGTCGGCTTAAGCAGAATCCCCTTGTCTCTGATGTTTCCTCTTAGGGATTTTCCATCCCCTGACTCCACCCTGCTCCTTGGATAGGAGTCCCCACTTGTCCTTGTTGTGTTTGGACTGGAGCCCAGCTCTGTTCTGAGGTTTCTATTCCCCCACTGCAGTAGTTCTAGAATAGAATTCTCCTTCCCCGCTTCTTCTGTCCAGCTCTGGTGTTCCTTGAAACCTACCAGGACAGAGTTAGAAGTGCACAGGACAACATACATGCCTCTTAAAAGAAATTTTTTTTTTACATTTATTTATTTTTGAGAGACAGAGAGAGACAGAGCACAAGGGGCAGAGAGAGAAGGAGACAGAGAATCCGAAGCCAGCTGCAGGCTCTGAGCTGTCAGCACAGAGCCCAACTCAAGACTTGAGCCCACAAACCGTGAGATTATGACCTGAGCCAAAGTCGGAGGCTCAACCGACTGAGCCACCCTGGTGCCCCAACATACATGCATCTTAACAGCATAGTGCCGAGTGAAAAAAAATGAAATTTATATAACACAGTACCATTGACATGACTTAAAAACAGATGTACAAAATAGCAATATGTTTTTACAAGGACACTTACAAATAAAAAGGTAAACACTAAACACAGATATGATTGCGTATGGAGGGGTGGTAATGGAGAACAGAAATAAAAAGGAATAGTGAAGTAAATGAAGGTTGACCCAAATTGAGGACAATGTGTCATGAACTAAGGGACATAATCAGTTCAACCCCCTGAGATTCACCCCCAGACAGACAGACACACACACACACACACACACACACACACACACACATGCACGTATGTACACACATACACATACACATCTCATTGGGGGGCAATGGGCCAAGATAGGCATCAGGAAATGCTGTAATGTACCCTGATGACAGGTTACGTGTCCACTAGGTACACAAGGGATTCCATGATCCTTGAAAATGGGTCTGCCCCCAAGATCTGGGCAGTATAAAGAACGAATAGGCCTAGAATCTTAGGGACTGGATAAAACCAAGAAGGACCTGACCTACAGGTTATCTGCATATGTGTTGAGTCAGAGAAAAGAAAAAGAGGCAAAGCCTGAAGGAGAAGGCGCTGAAGTTGGAACGTCCCAGAGACGATAAGGGCAGCAAGGCTGGAGCTGTGGGGAGAGCATGTGTGCGCAAATGCATCCATGGCATAGGGGGGTGGAGGAGAAAGCATGGAGTGCCAGGGTTGCAGGAGTAAGTCAGCTCATATTGGACTTACTGGGGAGGGGTGCTACTTATATGAAAGTGTTGGCTGTCTTGTCCATACAGGGTGGAGGTGTTTAAGATGTTGCTTCGGCACAAATATCACCTCCCGCACTGAACCCTTCTCCCTCACTCCACCCACTGCTTGGCATAGCACGCTGGGATTTTCTTGTGTGGCGAAGCTAAGGTCATGCTGGCTCCCAGGTGAGCCTCCCTTGGCTCTGGTCTCTTGCCTGGCTATGGAAGGTGTCCTTAGTTGTTGCGAGACTGGGGCTGTCCCTCCAGACTGCTAGAACTCCTCTTCCCTTATTTTCAAGAGGGTTCCCTGGTGTGGGAGCATGCCACATGGATGCAGCAGGACTCGGTGGAATATAGGAGAGACACTCGACTTGACGAGTATCCCTGTGTCCGTTGGCCAAGGATCCAGAGAGTAAAATTGTTCAGTTGTCTTGAATGTACCATTGCTTGACTTGAAGTTAGTTTCCATGCTTTGCTGACCTGGAGGCACTTAAAACAGACGTAGGATTAGGATCAATTACAGGTGTGATAAAGTGATCACACTATCCTAATGATTTCAGGTTTTTATTTATTTATTTACCTATTTTTTTTTTTAAGTTTTTTAAATTTATTTTGAGAGAGGCAGAGAGGGTGAGTGGGGGAGGGGCAGAGAGAGAGGGAAAGCGAGAATCCCAAGCAGGCTTCACTCTCAGTGAGGAGCCTAGTGTGGGGCTTGATGTCACAAACAGTGAGATCATGACCTGAGCCTCAATCAAGGGTTGGATGCTTAACCGACTGAGCCCCCCAGGTGCTCTGGGACCTATCTTATTCACCTCTGTCATGTGCTAATGCCAACATATTCCCTGGAGCATGCGAAATGTTTAATCGATTTGAACAGACTGCAGTGCATTATTTAAAAAATATGGCACTGTCCCAGGTCATTGATAAAAGTATTAGCTGTACCTATTAAACTGTCATGTCATCTTATTTTATTTTTTTAAAAATATTTATTTTGAGAGAGAGAGGGCGGGGGGCAGAGAGAGAATCCCAAGCAGTCTCCATGCTGTCAGTGCAGAGCCCAACGTGGGGCTCAAACTCATGAACTGTGAGAACATGAACTGAGCTGAAATCAAGAGCCAACTGAGCCACTCAAGTGCCCCAATGAAAATTTTTATTTGGAAGTTTGATTGTTTACATGCTGTCTAAACTTAAGTGCCCAGGCCCAAATACCGCAAAGCGTATCTGATGAAAGCCAGATCTTCCTATAGCGTTGATACATTTTACCAACATTACCCTAGAGCTCAGCAGTCTCTGTGTCTACCTCGCACCTTTGCCTGGCCAAGGGTGATTGGCTCTGAATAGTTTGTTCCCGGTCCTCAAATTGTGAAAAATGTTAAGCATATTGAGATGTGGATTGTGTTAGTAATCCAGACCATTATTATTAAAATCCCTAGGAAATCATGGAGTCAAAATAACTTTTGCATTTGGCATAAAACCAAAAACCAAAAACCAAAACCCCAACAAAAACTTTCCTCCTCTGTCCCCGCTGACATACTTTCATGGAGGACCTGCCTCGGATCTGCTGTCTTCATTATTTTTGGTTTGTTTGGGATGGGTTCCCTCGCCAAGGCTGGAACGCCACTAGAGACAAACTGCAGAAAGAAGGGAAAATGGGAGTTCTCCTCGTGAATTCTCAGAATCTCCTATGGAAATTCCAGAGCTACCTTCTTCCAAAGGGTTCTAGTACTTTGACTGGAAGCCTGGCCGGGGAGGGGCAGCCTGCTTTAGGACAGGAGCTTTCAAGTCTGAGCACAGGGTTCCTTCTCCAGGTCTGGTCCCCACCCGCTGTGTGACCTTGGGCAAGTCCGTTCTACTCTAAGTGCAAAGGGGGAGGAAGGAGCTTTCACTGAGCTCCTTTCATGGGGTCAGCACTGGGCCAAGTGCTAGGGATGCATAATAAGCTAGTCCTTAGAAGGACTCTGGGATGAGTATTTCTGCATCATATAGGAAACAAAATGGAGGCTCAAATAAACGGCTCAAAGACACAGAGGTGGATTTTGCAACCAGAATCAGCATGTCTCCAAAGGCATGTACGGTGCTTCTTCTTAACCTGGACTCATTCTCTGTGAGATGAGTTCATTGGTCGTCGTCCAAGGTGCTTGCAGCTCCAACAATTTATAACCCAATGGGGATGGATTCTCATAGCACAGGAACTGATCGCACAGGACAGTCGTGTGCATGTCGGGTCCCCTGACCCAGACTTACCATTCGTAGGGGCTGGTCCTGCCTCCCACCTGACGCTCACATTCACCTCTTACCGCTTCTCTCCTTCGGCCCAGGACACGTTGCTCTTGTCTCCCATGACCTGCCCATTTGTCTCTTGTCCTTCCTCAAGGCCCCTTTCTTTCTTGCCGCCTACCGGTTACTTCCTCCTCCCGAGTAGCCCTGTGAAAAAAGCTCTCCTTCTCTTTTCCCAGGCTTATCTCGCTTTTACCTGGAAGCTTTCCTGGGTGGATAAATTATTTTGGATGGTTTTGGAAAAAAGTCACTTCAGTCTGCATTTCGTTTTCATTTGTAAAATGAGGTAGCTCGTCTCCCTGGCCCTTTCCAGGGCCAGCGTTCTGGGATTGCAAATGAATCTGATCTCTTCCTTTCCCCCGTATTCCCTCTGCAGCTCTGGCCTTTGTTTTCATATTAGCTGGATTTGCAGTTTCTACCCTGCTACTTTGTTTTTATTCTTGGGTTATTGCCATGTGCAACATTTAGGTATTCTATCTAGCCTGGAAACTCCTGGAAAGGAGAAATCATGTGACTTTTTCCTCCATATCCCCTCTGGTCTTATCCCCAGGATGGGACAAATCCATGAACTTGGGGGTTATTCAAACACTGCCATCAATTGTTGGATGGATGACAGGCCCATTTAGAGCATTGGGGTTTTTTGGGGTTTTGTTTGTTTGTTTGGTGTCCTTGCCATGTTCCTGCCATCCACTTTTTAAAAACATCTTTTTTTAAGTTTATTTATTTAGTTTGAGAGAGAGAGAGGGAGAGAGAGAGAGCACGTGAGGGAGGGGCAGAGCTAGGGAGAGAGAGAGAATCTGAAGCAGGTTCCAGGCTCTGAGCTGTCAGCACAGAGCCTGACTCGGGGCTCGAACTCACCAACCATGAGATCATGACCTGAGCCGAAGTCAGACCCTTAACCGACTCAGCACCCAGGCGCCCCTAAAACATATCTTTACTTACTCACTTGTCTGGTAATTAGGTCCTGGCCATTGCCTTTTTTTTGATTGGCTCTATTACACAAACTGGCTAAATCTATGTCCATGCCCTTGATTGGTGGAATGATCCAGATATAACTGTCTCCTTGTGATTTCCTCTGGATTTCAGGAACAGACTTGGCATCCTTTTGGTCTGATGGCTTGTATAACACTTTCAGGCTCATCAGGGACCTGTCAGCACCATTATGGTTAGATTTAAGTGGTTTTTTCCCCCCCTAAATGCAGCTGTCTGCAGGGTCTGATGTTTGTATTGTGGTGGTGGAAGGCAACATTTATTTATTCAGTCATTTATTCAAAACTCATTTTACTGAGTAGCACTTACCACGTGTCAGAAACTGGGGGTAAAAGATAAGTAAAATCTGGTTCCTGCCTTTAAGAAGTACTTGGTCGGGGCGCCTGGGTGGCTCACTCGGTTAAGCGTCCAACTTCAGCTCAGGTCACAATCTCGCAATCCGTGAGTTCGAGCCCCGCGTCAGGCTCTGGGCTGATGGCTCAGAGCCTGGAGCCTGCTTCCGATTCTGTGTCTCCCTCTGTCTCTGCCCCTCCCCCGTTCATCCTCTGTCTCTCTCTGTCCCCAAAATAAATAAACATTAAAAAAATTTTAAAAAGAAGTACTTGGTCTAACAAGGAAATCGGTACTAAAATGTTACTTTTTAAAAAATGTTCATTTATGTTTGAGAGAGAGAGAGAGAGAATGGGTGAGGGGCAGAGAGAGAGAGGGAGACACAGAATATGAAGCAGGCTCTGTGCAGTCAGTGCAAAGCCAGATGTGGGGCTTGAACCCACGAACTGTGAGATCGTGACCTGAGCTGAAGTCAGACACTCAATCGACTGACCCACCCAGGCACCCCTAAAATGTGACTTTAATGCAGTGAGATTATACCCTGTCATAAAGGTATAATCAGGAAGGAGAAATTCCTGAGGAGCTAGGAATTGGTCATAAGCAGCACATCACAGACGCCATGGCAGAGGTGAACGTAGGGTTAAACGCGAGTGGGATTTGCCAGCAAAAGGGCAGAGGACATTCCAGGCAGAAGGAACAGCCTGCATAAAGGGATGGTGAAAATAAAGGAGGGGCTGGTGAAAATAAAGATGAAAAGGTGGGCAGGAACTGGATGGTGAGGGTCCTTATATGTCCTATGGAGGAAGCTGCAAGCCAGTGGCTCTCTGACTTCATTGGGTTAAAGGCTCATCCGTGGAGCTGGCTGAATATACAGCTTTCTGGTACCCACTGATTTGATTCGGTGGGTTTGAAGTGGGGTTCAAGAATCTTTATGACGAGCCAGCTTCCCAGGTGATTCTTTTTTTTTCAAGTTTATTTATTTTGAGAGAGAGAGCACGCGTGCCCGTGGGGGCGGGGCAGAGAGAGGGAGAGAGAGAGAATCTCAGGCAGGCTCTGCACTGTCAGCACAGAGCCTGATGCAGGGCTTGAACTCACAAACCGTGAGATCGTGACCTGAGCTGAAGTCAGGCGTCGAGATGCTCAACCGACTGAGCCACCTAGGCGCCCCTTCCCAGGTGACTCTGATGTAGGCAGGCTGCTAATCACTTTAGGCAGACATGGCTGTTTTGCACGTCGCAATGGGAAATACCGAAGAGTGACATCAGAAAGACCAGTCTAACAAAGTATGGCAGGTGAACTGAGGAAGAAAGTCTCCGTGTGGGGTGGTCAGTTAGTAATTCATTGTGATGGCTCACCTGAGAAATGCTCCACCTATGGCACCAGGTTGTGGCAATGCAGAGAATCAAGTGCAGAAAGCTCTCCGAGCTTGAATGGACAGAAGTTAGGGAAGGGATGGAGTTGCGGGAGGCAGAGACGGGAATCGCAGGTGCCTCCAAGAATTTTCACTGGAGCAAGAGGAACTGTGGGTGCTTTTAACAGGGAGTGCAGTGCATTTGACGGAGAAGATAAAAAGTGTGGTGTAGGACTTACTGAGGTTTTGGTGTCTGTAGAACCTACAAATATTTAATTCAGGTCTCCAGATTTGCACTTGGGAATTATGCACGTGTTGAGATGAAAGTCAACACCATGGGATTCCATGAGAAAACTCTGGAAGAGAGACTACAGAAGGCCCAAAACTGTGCCTTTAAGAGGAAGACACAGGGGAGAGGTCGGTCTATACCCTGGACTGTAAGTGAGCAGCTCATGGCAGTTAAGGAGAGGGGAGAATTTTAGGAAGGAGTTTTTCAACATCAAGTTGGGACTGAGGCACAGCTTGCCTCCTAGAGGCAAAGAGGGGCATCGCAGTAAAGAGAGTCTGATGTGGTGTCAGAAGGCAGGGGGAGTCTACCGGTGGGTGGGCCCTAAGGAGTGTGTCCTTAGGGAGGGATATGGGTGTGCTGATATGTGTGTGTGTGTGTGCGCTCGCACTTGTGTGTATGTGTGGCTATGGAATAGGTGTTCATTTATGCAATACATATGTGTTCCATGCATCCGCAGGAAGTAGGCATAGCCAGGATGAGGCCAAGCCCGACAGATAGCATTGCCCGGTGTCACAGAGGGAATAGAAGGACTGAGAAATGGCTTGGATATTGCCATTTGGAAGGTCGTTGGCGACCTTTCACAGAATGTTTTCTTTGGGGCTCAACTGAAGAGTGGCCGGAACGTGAGGGGTGGAGAAGAGAGGCATTGATTGTCAATTTGGAGGCGGGAGTGGGAGAAGGTTAGGCAGGGCGTCCATTAACCTTATTGGTACAACTGGAGAGCTTAACAGGACTTGTTTGGACAACTTGCAATTTCAAAACTTAGCTTTTTTCCTAAGAGGTTATCAGAAGTGAAAAGTACCATAATATGCCTTTCTGCAATACTTAAATAGCTTCTTATCCTGACAGTTGTTAATACTTGCTTTTCCAGGAATTCTAGGCCTTTGGCAGCAAACCAACTAAATATTGTGAAATAGAAAATAAAATCGTCCTTTATTGCCGCAGTCTGTTTTTGTACATATCTTTCATGTTAACTCAGGTTCAGGTGCGTGAGTACATGTGTGTGTGCCCGCATGCATGTGTGTGCACATGTATAGACTTGGGGTGTGCTCATTTAACTAATGTGTTTCATATCCTGTATCTCAGGCGATGTAGGTGCAGTGGGCAGGAGAGACATGGGGGGCCAGTTGATGTTATGCAGGGAATGCCGGTAACTTGGTTCTCTGGGGGGGTGCAGAGGGAAGGCCCGATCGTAGCTTTTGCCAGTTGCCATGGTGTAAATACTCCCACCATGGTTGATTTTAAGTTACCAACATGACGTCACTGAACATGGAACTGGATGAAGAGATTTGCCCCATCTTCCCTTGCATGCCAGTATAAGCCAGCCCAAACACCTCTGGCCCTTTAGGCAGGCAGAGAGATAATTGTGACAATAATAATTCCTTTGACTTACGGGGCTGTTTGTGGTTCCCCAAGCGCTCGGATATATTTTGCTTTCCTTGCACGGTACCTTGAGTGTGATTTGAGGAGTATGGCCTACCTCTTTGGCTAGCCGCAGGCCTTAAATTACCACCAAGGAAATGCTTTTTAACATTCACGAGCAGAGGCCATGTCCTTTAGGGGATACAGTACAGGATGTATTAATGTGGTTAACTCAGGATCAGATGAGAATGATCTTGATTGTGGGATATCATTGGAGATAGGATATCTGAAAGAGAGATCAAAGGGGGGTAGCGAGGGTTGGGTAGCGAGGGAAGGAAGACGTCCAAAAGAGAGATCCAAGATATTAAAGATACAACTTTTCCTACTTCATCATTTTGCTAGGACCTGGCCTGCTCCTAGATCATAGATCTTGCCAGATACAGTTCATGCTCCATTATCCACTCTAATGGAGGAAAGTTGGACAGCATAATTAAAAACAACGGGCAACCTTGAAAGGTATGTACAACTGGATGTGCAGAGGATATAGTGTTTGTTTCTTGGTATCTTTACCGTCCGGTGGATGGCTTACCTGTCCTACCTCTGGAAGTTAGCTTGCTCATGGCACGTAAGGACTTGAGAAAAGCCATATGATCAGTGCCGATCTAGATTTTCTTTTCTGTATGAGAAAGAATTTTCTTTCAATCTAGATTTTCTTTTCTATATGAGATTTGCTTTTCTGTGGGGTTGGGGTGCTTCTGTCTCCTTATAAGCAATTTAATCAGGTTTTATTTAAGAACTACTTATTAATGGATGAAAACCTCTTGGCCTCACAAACGAAAATACTTTTTCTGAGAGAAGCATATTTAATTCACTTGGCCATCGGCTTTCAGGTGCTGTCTGTGTGTGTGTGTGTGCACATGCGTGTGTACACAACTTCGATAGCTGGTGACTACAGGACAAATCAATATCTAGCCTCTGGCGGCTGTGGGCTGTTATCACTTGGTGACAGTTGACACATTGGTGGCCGGCCACGAGGAGAATGGTGGGTGTGCGTCCTATCAATTTTTAGAGCATATTTTATCTGTACAAGTAACCGTGGTGCAGCGTTCCATTTGTCATTTCTGTCCTTGAAAGGAGGAGTTGATAAATGACAATAACTGTTAGCCCACCAGACCGCATGCGTTTCTCCAGCAAAAGCAAAGCTCGGGATAAATTCAACACCTTCCTGACGGTAATGACGATAATAAGCAGTATCTCATACCTAAAATCCGGGTGGGGTTCACAGTCGGCTAAGGACTTTTTCTTACCTTGTCTCATGGAATCCCTATAGAGGCTCCCGTGAGATGGGAAACTGAGGCTCAGAGGGTTAAGTGATTTGCCCAGGGTGACAGTGGTAGCAAGTGGGGCTGAACCTTAAATTAGGAGCCCAAGGCCCAACTGCAACACTCCCAGCCTGTGTTTGTGATCTTAGCCTCTCCTTGTTCTTTTTTTTTTTTTTTTTTAATGTTTATTCATTTTTGAGAGACAGAGAGTGAGTGGGGGAGGGGTGGAGGGAGAGGGAGACACAGAATCCAAAGCAGGCTCCAGGCTCCGAGCTGTCAGCACAGAGCCTGACGCGGGGCTCAAACTCACTAACTGTGAGAGCATGACCTGAGCCGGTGTTAACTGATTGAGCCACCCAGGCACCCCAGGCTCTCCTTGTTCTGATCTGATTTGCATCCAGCTGCTAGAACAATCATCCCATAAACCCTTACTTCCCGTAAGAATGCTAATTCCCTTTGTCTCTTTATTCAAAATCCTCGGAGACCTCTGGTGCGCACCAACCATTGGCCACTGGTTTTCTCTTACCCTGGACAGCACACCTTCCTTGCCTTTGTTGAACATGTGATCCGTTAAAATCCCTACATCTTTTCCAAGAGAGCTTATAAATCGTTTGGTCATGTGACCGTAAGCACTGACAATATTGAGAGGGAAACTGCCTATCAGAAAAATGCGAGGGGGCGTCTGGGTGGCTCATTCGGTTAAGCCTAGACCCCTAGTTTCAGCTCAGGTCATGATCTTGGGGTTTGTGTGTTTGAGCCCCACATAGGGCTCCTCGCTGACAGTGCAGAGCCTGCTTGGGATTCTCTCTCTCCCTCTCTCTGCCCTTCCCCCCTCATGTACCCTCTCTCTCTCTCTCTAAGTAAATAAATAAACTTAAAGAAAAAAGGAAGAAAGAAAAATGCTGAATTCTCGGTTCATGAGCATACCTCCTTCTTCCCTTGTGATTGAAAATCTCATCCTTTGGGGCTTAGCTCACATGTCATTTTTTTCATGGAGTATTTTTCTGATTCTCTAATACAACATGATCTATCTTTTGACATTTTTGTTGTTCGGTGGCAATTATTTTTCTCATGGTTCCTACTACTCTGTAATCTTTGGGATCAGTAGCGACAGAGAGTTTCACAAATAGATGCTTGGTAAATACTTGTTGAATTCGGTTGAAATGAATGTTTGAATGCACTTCAAGTACAATGGAAGCCCTTTATCCAATGCAATTGCTCCCAGTATTTTTTTGCTTAAGGGAAAAAGTAGAAGTGGGTGGACCCTGGAAAGTCTGGGCGGCTGCAGGGGGCGGGCCCAGTTGTCATTGGGTGAGGGACGGGGAGAGGCACGGCTACTGCAGCTGGGACCCTCCCCCACACCCCCAATAGGGGAACAAGATGGTTGCCACAGGAGGGTTTGGGGAACAGGAAGAAACAGATATAGTTTCACCCCCAAGAACCACCAGTGAAGGTGTACTGGCGCACCAGGCTGCCACGAAGAACAACCCCAGGAAGCACCTCGGCGGTGCAGGCGGTGCAGGCGGTGCAGGAGGTGGGGACACCTGAGGTTGGGTTGAAGGAAAAAGTGGGGCGAGCGAGTCAGGCTCTGGGGGGTTCCAGGGCAAGGCAGTCAACATGTAGGCCACCGGGCCTCTTTTAGACGCTGTGCAGGTGGCCAGGTGCCCCACGTGGTTACCAGCAGCAGGACCTGAACAGAGAGTGGGAGAGCAGGAGGGGTTCGGGAGCTCTCCGAGGCCAGGCCCCAAGCGCACGGGCCCGGTGCCTTCCTTCCTGTGCGGAGACACTCCTGCGCCAAGCGCCACCTGCCCACACAGTCTTCCAGCCTCCTGGGCGGGGAGAGGGGATGCGGAGGCCCATCGCAGGGCAGCGACGTAGGCCGGTGAGGCTGAATGCGTGTGCGGTTACAGGCCACCGGGCCGCAGGGGCCTGTGCAGGAACGCAGTGGAGATAAATGAAGGACAGGAGGCCCAAGGCCTGCAGCCACCTCTAGGTCGGTACCCGGCAATTGCGCCCCTGATGCCCAGAAAACCCCGAACTGTAAAGTGCCCAGGAGGCAAAGCAGCCGGTCGGCTGTGAGAGTTCCACCCGGCGAGGCGGAGCGGGCCGGGCAGACTAGAGCCCGCACGCCTTCTGCATATCGCCCGGTTTAGCCATGCGGTAGGAAGAAATGAACACGAAATCCCAGTAAGAGATGAGCGAAAGATTGGCACGGGAGACCTTAAATGCTTACTCTTTACCCATGCATCAGATATCTAGAACTAGCTAGCTGCACTATCTATGCAGCATGGGGTTTTAGAAATTACTTTCACCTAAAGAACTTCTCTTTTTGGTAATGACAGATGTGCTTGTTGGGGGGGGGGGGGGGGGGGGGGAAGAAAGCCTGATTTCTCTCAATACGCCTTTAACAGTTTTTAAATTCTTTCATATCTGGCCAAGTTGAGATTTTTAAGAACCTCATTTTTAATTTGTAATTAAAATTTACAACTTAGCTTTCCCCCCCAAAACAACAACGAAACAAACTGCAAGCACCTATTAATAAAAGTCTTAATTTTTTTTTAAGGTAGGTTCACGTAGACAATCACTAAAGAAAAAAAAGCTATATGTATGTTTTTCACTGATTTGAGTCCTTAGTTTTCTTTCTTGCATGAATAATACCCATAGTGAAATTTTAATTTCCAAGTTCAGTGTCTTCAATATGGAGGGAGAACTTCGGACACTCAGTCTAATCTGAGTTCAGTAACTATCTATGGAAAGTTTCTCCCAGTCTATTATAGTTGCCTCTTTTTTTTTTTAAGTTTATTTATTTATTTTATTTGTTTTTGAGAGAGAGAGAGAGACAGAGTGTGAGCAGGGAGGGGCAGAGAGATAGGGAGACCCAGAATCTGAAGCAGGCTCCAGGCTCTAAGCTGTCAGCACAGAGCCAGATGCGGGGCTCAAACTCACAAACCATGAGATCATGACCTGAGCCCAAGTCGGCTGCTTAACCGACTGAGCCACCCAGGCGCCCAGTAGTTGTCTCTTTTAATTGAGCTGCAATTCTTTAGAGTTGTGCTGTTCAATGCAGTAGTCACTTGCCATGAGTGGTTATTGGGCACTGTATGTGTGGCTAGTCAGGAGTAGAATGTGCCAGAAGTACAACATGTACATTCTATTTCCAAGACAGTAAAAAAGAATACAAAATATCTCATTAATAATTTTATATCATTAAAGGTTCAACTGATAATAGCTTGGATACTTTGGGTTAAATAAAATGTTATAATTATTTTCACCTGTTTCTTTACTTTTTTTTTTTTACTCCCAGAAATTTATTCTAAAAAAATATTTCAGTAGAGGCAAAAAACTACAAATAGAAAAGGAAAAAGTAGATTACAAACTTAACATATCCAGAGTAATCATTAATTATAACCTGTTAATTTTATTTATTTATTTATTTATTTATTTATTTATTTATTTATTTATATTTTATTTAAATCCAAGTTTAGTGTAATATTGGTCTCAGGAGTAGAATTTAGTGATCCATCACTTCCATATAACACCCAGTGCACTTCCCAAGTGCCCCCCTTAATGCCCGTCACCCATCTAGCCCATCCCTCTGCCAACCTCCCTTCCAGCAACCCTCAGTTTGTTCTCTGTTATTTAAGGGTCTCTTACGGTCGACCTGTTTCTCTTAAATGTGACCAGTAGAAAATGTAAAATTAAATGTGTTTTGCATTGTACCTTTTTTGAATGGTGCTGCTTTAGAGAGCTATGTTTATTGATTCTTTGTGAAACACTCAGTGATGCTTTCACAGAAACTCTCTCCTTTTTGACTCCTGTTTCTTACTTGTACTTAATACGAAATGAAGTCACATAATTATAGTAAGAACAAGGGTCACAACCAGGTGTGAGAACAAGCACGCCTGGATGTTGACATGCTCACTTTTCAACTTGTAGGCCCAGAAATCCACGGGTAACATCCAGTCCGGCCTTGTGCCGTTGGATGACGTGGTGTCAGGCCGTATGCTGAGCAGAGCACAAGGTGAGTGTGGCTTGTTTGGTAAAGCGGTGGAGATCGGTCACGTGAGCTTTTTGCTCAGCTCTAGTCCGGAACGGCAGCTCGGAGAGGCTCCCTTTCTGATACGCTGTTTTAAGATGACAATATGACAACTCTATTTTCCATTAACTTTCTTGACACTCTCAGAATTGTAGACTTGAAAAATGAAATTCAGGAATGTCCTGATTAAGTTGAGGGCAGATGCGTTTCCTTACGGGAAATGAAAGGGCCAGCCACGTGAATAATGGTTGTCTCAGTGCAAGTGGCTACGTAGGAGTAGGGTATTTGGAGGTTGTCCATAGCCTGCTAGCAAATTAGCCGCCTTGTGAGCATGTGTGTAGGCCGTTTTGGTTTGCTCTCAAGTTGCAAGGGTAAGGAAGCGGCACCAGCTCTCTTGGAGAGAGGAACTTGCTCTGGGTCAGGGTCTGGCCTGCAGGGTAAAGTCATCCCTTGTCCCTCTTACTCCATCCGTAGTCTGCTGCGGTCATGCTGAAGTGCTCACTTCCACGTAAGAAGATGGCTCGCCTCACCCACAGCCTCGTGTGTCTAGAAGGGGTAAATAGTTTGCCGGTTACATTATGTCTGCAAGGCCTGTGAGAGAGGACTGTGGAATCCACAATCCAGCGGTGACTAGGGCGGGGATTATGAATTGTCTCCTTGTGTGCTGGGGCTGGGGATGGGTTGGGTTGGGGAGATCAACACAGGGGCTTCAGGTAAACGGATCCATCTGTACCTTCCTGCTCTGTGCCCGACAGTACCTCTGTGTGGTTGGTGGTCGTTGCACGAAGTCTGTGCTTGAGGCAATGCAGTGCTAGTGTCTCAAGAGCCTGGCATGCCCAAACAAATCTGAGCTCACCAGGCACTGGAGCAGTAGAGGCAAGACGATTGTTGTCTCTTCAGCAACCCTCCCTAATAGGACTTTCTCCTGGAGCGTCCCGTGTGATGGAACGGGTGATTTAGCCTAGACGAAGTGGGGTCACGTAGCTCCAACCCCGATGATTTAAGCAAACGGCAAGCCTGGACCACCCGACCCCTTCAGGCCACTAAATTGAACGGTGTTAGGGACATGCACCAAAAGCGGACCTCAGGGGCAGAATATTTGTGAGGAGATGATTCTTGCCGAGCCCTGTTGGTTTGCTTGCAAACGAGAAGAAAGAATATCATGATCAGAAGAGAAAGGAGCTATCTTTTGCCGTACTCTGTTTTGTCATAAAGAAATGAACCAAGCACATTATGTTTCTATGGCACCATTTATTCTATAGTCGTTCTGCGCCTTGGGTTCCATCCGGGGAGACGAGAGAGACACGGGGCCGCAGACTGGAAAACGCTGTGCTGAGGAAAGTGATCAGGGTCATTGGAGCCTTGCAGGAGTGAGGGGTGAAGTGGCCTTCCTCAAGCTCTCCTTCCTCAGCCTCCTCAGAACTGAACTGGTTCCCCGGAGAGCCGGGAGACAGCAGCTCCTTCTCACAATCCAACTCCGACCTTGCAGTTTGAGAATCTGAGGCTGTGTGCCCCGAGGCAGAGCCTTGGTCTTACGGGTCTCCCCTGAAAGCCAGCCCTGAGTTTTCGACAATGTGTATTGTCAGGACATAAACATGAGGGGAGGAGGCCTCAATGTAGCTCTCAGTTCTTGAGCAGCCAGAGTCTGTGATGACTGTCACATAAAGAGCGGCAGAGGGAGGTGAGACCTTATGGGAGAATTAGCGCAGCGTTAAGAAGGAAGTGATATTCAGGGAGGCTGGGTGGCTCAGTCGGTTGAGCTTCCACTTGGGCTCAGCTCATGATCTCACGGTTTAGGGGTTTGAGCCCCGCATCAGGCTCGCTGCTGTGAGTGCAAAGTCTGCTTCAGATCCTCTGTCCCCCTCTCTTTAAAAAAAAAAATGAAGGGGCGCCTGGGTGGCACAGTCGGTTAAGCGTCCGACTTCAGCCAGGTCACGATCTCGCGGTCCGTGAGTTCGAGCCCCGCGTCGGGCTCTGAGCTGATGGCTCAGAGCCTGGAGCCTGTTTCCGATTCTGTGTCTCCCTCTCTCTCTGCCCCTCCCCCATTCATGCTCTGTCTCCCTCTATCCCAAAAATAAATAAAAAACGTTGAAGGAAAAAAAAAATAAAAAAGTAAATAAAAAAATAAAAAAAAATGTTTTCAATGTTTTTGAGAGAGAGAGAGAGAGAGACAGAGAGTGCAAGTGGGAGAGGGGCAGAGAGAAAGAGGGAGACACAGAAACCAGAGCAGGCTCCAGGCTCTGAGCTCTGAGCTCTGAGCTGTCAGCACAGAGCCTGACGCAGGGCTCAAACCCACGAACTGTGAGATCGTGACCTCAGCAGAAGTCCGGTGCTTAACCGACTGAGCCACCCAGGCACCCCTGGCTCCCTCTCTTTCTGCCCTCCCTTGCTTATGCTCTCTCTCTCTCTCATAAAAGAAAAGAAACATTAAAAAAAAAACTTAGAAAAAAAGAAGGAAATGGTATTCCTTCTGAATATCAAATTCCATTGAAACAAACTGCTTTCCTCAATTTTAAGCCTGTGAGAAGTATCTTGTGATCTGTTTCTGCATCCCAAGCCTGGGAAAACAGAGGCACGTATCTCTTCGTTTCTGCTCATATACAGGCTGTTATCTGTGTAAATCTTAAGTATCTAATTCTCAAACTGTGACCAAGTGAGATACGAAGACCCCTGAATAGACGCAGGTTACAAATGGCCAAATAATTACTGTCTGTTGAAATATGTTATAAACATTTACAGTGTACCTAAGACTGAGACAAATTTGAGAAAAGAAAGCTCAGATAAACTGCCTGGCGTGGCTGTTAATAGTAATAACAGTAACACCATATTAACTTTATTATTATTATTATTATTATTATTATTATTGCAACTACTTATTGTGTTCCAGGACTGGTTAAGTGCTTTATTGACAGAATTTTCTTTAAAAAAAAAAGTTTCATGTTTTTATTTATTTTTGAGACACACACACACACACACACACACACACACACACACACAGAGCACGAGCGGGGGAGGGGCAGAGAGAGAGGCAGACACAGAATCTGAAGCAAGTTCCACACTCTGAGCTGTCAGCACAGAGCCCAAGGTGGGGCTTGTACTTGTGAACTGTGCAATCAAGACCTGAGCCCAAGTCAGCCGCTTAAACGACGCGTAGCCCCCCAGGTGCCCCTATTCACAAAATTTTCTTGAATGTAATCCTTACAACGGTCCAGAGAAGGGAATATCGGTATCCACGTTATTCAGGTGAGGTGCCAAGGGTTAGAGAGGTCAGGTAATTTGCCCAAGGTCACTGAACTTGGAAATGATGGAGCTGGGATTTTAATCTGTTTTGGTGTTAAGACTACGGGACATGGTCTTTCTTTTTTAAACCAATTTTTCCAACAAGAGTGAAAATAAGACCAGAAAAGGCCAAAGGCTGATTTATAACCTGATTTCTTCTTGGCCTTGCAACGCTTGGCGAAAATTGCTGAGTCTTTAGTGTGGAAGGAGCATTTGAAGTGCAATACAGAATGCCAGAACTTGTCTCATATTTGTCTTTAAACTCTAATGACCCAGAGCTCCAGCCAGCACTGGTGTCAATTTATTAATCACCCGGATGTGCCAGCACTGCAGGCCCTGTGGTTGATGGAAAGTGCTGGCTACACAGTTGACAAGGCACACTTGCCTACATAAATCCCTACACCGAGTCCTGGATCCAACTCAGCGTCCGTAGGAGAGCAGGAAACTCAGGCTCAGAAAAATGAAGACACAGACTTAGAAGGTAGAAAAGAAAGGACTCAAATGAGAACTTCGGCTCCCTGTCTGAGGGCTGACTTCACTCCTTCCTGCTCTTTCATGACTGATGCACGGAGTTCATTCGTACCGTATAACGTTCCCATCTCATTTTCATCCATGACAAACCTGCCTTGAAAGGAAATTCTGGTGCTTTCTGATACTTCTTTTGAATTGAGTTTCTTGGCATAAATAGGGTCAGTTTGAACTGCCTTACTTTGTATGTTGCTAATAAACACATACAAGTTTTTTTTTTTCTTGAAAATTACTGTCCAGGAGCACTTGGGTGGCCCAGTCATTTGAGTGTCTAACTCTGGGTTTTAGCTCAGTTTATAATCCCAGGGTCATGGGATCGAGCCCCATGTTGGACTCTGCACTCCGTGTGGAGCCTGCTTACGACTCTCTCTCTCTCTCTCTCTCTTTCTTTTTCTCCCTCTGCCTTCCCCGTGCACTCTTTCTCTCTAAAAAAAAAATACTGTCCAATTGGAATGACTGGACTGTGCTTTTCCATTTCTCTTTGAGCCTGTCTCTAGGATCTAATAGTGTCTAAAACTAGTTAATTAGTTGCCTCTTTGAATATAATCTTCATCCAGTTTTCTTTCTTTTTAGACTTAGGTTGTACAAGAGCAAGAGATGAGTTAGTATCCCTAGGGACCCTGAATGGTCCACATGGCTTTCTATGAGATGCCTGTGTTTGTGACTGTCTTCCTGCTTCCTTGAAGACACACACCTCCCTCAGTTGGTGTACTACTTTGCTGCCTTCATCATAGGTGTAGTTTTAAAATATTTTTTTCTGTTAAACCTCTTCTTTGATTTTTCATTATGGAAAATTTCAAACATATACAGAAGTAGAGACATTACTACAATAAAGCCAATGTATCAACTTCAAAAGTGATTACTACGTGGGGGCAACTGGGCGGCTCAGTCAGTTAAGCGTCTAACTCTTGATCTCAGCTCTGGTTATGATCTTGCGGTTCGTGAGCTCAAGCCCAGTGTGGGGTTTTGTGCTGATAGCACAGAGCTTTGCTTGGGATTATCTGTCTTCCTCTCTCTCTGCCCCTCCTCTCCTCTCTCTCTCTAAGATAAGTAAATAAACATTTAAAAAAGTGATCATTACATGGACAATCTTCCTTCATCTATACTCCCACCCATCCCCTACCAACAGGATGATTTTGAAGTAAATTCCAAATATCATGGCATTTCATCTGTAAATATTTCATATGCGTTTCCAGAAAATGAGGACTACTTTCAAAAGCATAACCACAACATTACTACAACACCTAAATAAATCAATGTGAATTCTTTAATATAATTAAATATGCATTCATTGCTCATATTTCACTGGCCATCTTTAAATTGTTTTAGTTTGTTTATTTGAATTGGATTCCAAAACATGTTCCAACTGTCTCATTGGTTGATATGGCTCTTTAAATGTCTTTTACTTTATAGATTTCCTCTCTGTCTCATTTTTTTTTCTTGTCTTTGATGTTGAAGAAACTGGCTGCTTTTGCTGTAGAGTTTCCATAATGAATTAGATTCTGTAGAAATCACTTCTAGTTTGACAGCTGTTCTCAGATGGGTCCACCATGCTTTCTGTTTTCCAATGAGTACCTGTGGGTGGTTGTGAGTTCTGTTTTCAGGGCTATTTAGAGCTCGCTTGCCTTCCCTTCACTTTGTCTTACATAAGTGCTGATACTGGGAGCGATCTGTGGTTTGTCTCCACATCATTTGTATTTGAGAGTTTGTAGGGATACCTTTTTATCTTGTTTTCTTGTAGCAGATTGCATTAATTAATTAATTAATTAATTAAATGTTTATTTATTTTTGATAGAAAGCAGGGAAGAGGCAGAGAGAGGGAGACAGAGGATCTGAAGTGGGCTCCGTGCTGACAGCGGACAACCTGATGTGGGGTTCAAACCCATGAACCATGAGATCATGACCTGAGCTAAAGTCAGATGCTTAACCTACTGAGCCACCCAGGTGCCTCTCTTGTAGCAGTTTTAATTTATTTTCTTTTCTTTTTGTTTTGAAGTTTTAAAACAAATGTTGATTCATTGTTTCTTTTTTTTAAGTTTCTTTATTTATTTTGAGAGAGAGCAGGGGAGGGGCAGAGAGAGAGAGGGAGAGAGAGAATCCCAAGCAGGCTCTGTGCTGTCAACCCAGAGCCCAATGTGGGGCTCGAACCCATGAACGGTGCGACCACAACCTGAGCCGAAATCAGGAGTCAGAAGCTTGACTGAGTCACCCAGGTGCCCTCTTGCAGCAGTTTTTAAGTGAATCTTTGACTCTGCTATTCTAGTTGTTCAATTTTTTAATATATCAGAATGAACATTTTTAATACCAAAACATAACAAAATTCACTCAGATTTAGGTGAGATGCTGCCACTTCATTGAATACCTTGATTTTCATTTGTCACTAATCAGAATGTTTAAAAGGGCACCTGTTAACATGCACTTGGATCATCTCTCTATTGTTCTCTGCTATGTTTTTTGATGGATGGTCTCCAACGGTTAGACCAGCAGTCAACAGATCAGATGTGTATGCATGTGTGCATATGTGTATGGGTGTGTGTGTGTGTGTGTGTGTGTGTGTGTGTGTGTGTGAGAAATCTGTGCCAATATTAGCCCTAGATTTTTCTCAATTTTAAGAGGGTGAGCTTTGGTGGTGTAAGATGGTGGGACTATTGGTGGTTTCTGTGTCTGTGTAGACATTCATGCACCTCATGGTTGCTCTTCTTAACCTACATGTGTAATAGTCTCTGTGTAGGGGAATTGTAAACATCATCTGAAATTTACATCCCCTGGATCTTTGTAGTCATGGTCTAGATTCTTTCTATAGGTCAAGATATGTATTCATTATCAAAGGCATTCTGAGAAGATGGAGAGAGCAGCATAGTTTTGAATTTCATTTTTAGCACAGAGAAAATAGATTAAAAAAAACTAAGATCCTAGGTACAACATTTACAAAAAAAGCTAACAGGGTGTTCTCTTGAACTCCAAAATTCATCTGGGTAGGGAGAAACTAGCAAAAGGTCCCAAACTTAGTGTCTGTTCAGGAGGAAGCAAAGGAAAGCAATGGAACACTTAGTAAATCTGAGAAGAAGAAAACCCCAAATAGCCAATAAATATTCACTGGAAAACTCACAGTCTAATTTGAGAAGAGCAAAAAAAAAAATTTGGACAACTTTTGTCATCTTCTGGCAGTGGGCTCATGTGAGGTCTCCAAGGGGTGGAAGAGTCTAGGCTGTATGAATTCTTGAAATTTGTCATCTGTTTCAGGACGACACCTGATATGGAAGAGAAATCACTGGGGTTGGGATCAAACTTAGCTGAGATAAGGGCAGTAGAAACAATAGAAATGTATAGATAAAAAGGGGGATGGGGAAATAGACCAGGAAGTCTCAAATAGCAAGCTTTATATTTTTAAACATTACCTGATGACAACAGAAAAAGAAACTCTATAACTTAGAAAAGCTACCTCAAACCACACATCTTTTTAAAGTTCAAGAAACTAACCTCACATAAAAATGAACAACAGGGAAATATCAAGATCAATTCTGAAACAAAGCTATGAGCAAAAAGGGGCAAAAGCAGAATAACATCTCTAAATACAATGAAAGCATAGCTGAAAGTTATGTTTACAAAACAGATCAAAACTGTAACTTACTGTTTCAAAACAAGCTGAGTAACATTAAAAAATGGATACAAAACATGACAAAACAACACAAATCAGAACCAGAGTTCAGAATATGATGCTAGAACTCAGAAAGTATTAGAAACTAAAGAATCATAATGTCAGTAAACAAGACTAGAATAGAAGAAACACAAAAGATTACACATTAAGGTAAATGGAAATTGAAAAACAGGAAAAATTTAAAAATGAAAGAGAAACAGCTATTGAGATGAAAAGGACTCCATGAAAATGGCAAATATGGAAGATAGGCAAAGAGGGTCCAACATACACATAATTAGAGCCCTTGAAAAAGAAAACTAAAAATGAGACAACATAGCAAATGTTAAACTGTAAGTGAAGAAGTTTCCTGAAATTAAAAAAAAAAGTTTTTAAGATGTTTTATTTATTTTTGAGAGAGAGAGAATGAGCGGAGGAGTGGTAGAGAGAGAGGGAGACGCAAGACCTGAAGCAGGTTCCAGGCTCTGAGCTGTCAGCACAGAGACTGACACAGGGCTCGAACATGTGAACCCTGAGATCATGACCTGCGCTGAAGTCAGATGCTTAACCAACTGAGCCACCCAGGTGTCCCCCCCTTCCCAAAAGTTTTGAAATAGATATTGAAAAAGCAATTGAATAATACCTGATAATATCAACTCAGAGAAACACACATGCCAAGATATATTCTACTAAAATTGCTTGAGGTGACAATAAAAAAAATAAAGCAAAAATTTGACATCTTGACAAAAAAGAAAGTGATTAATGAGGAAAAAATTAGATTATTATCAGAATTTCAACAACAGCACCTTTTGCTAGAAGAAAATGGAGTGACATAGTTAATATAATCAAAGAAATAAAATATGAGCCAAATAATTTATATCAATTAAAACTTATTTCAGTACAAGGGTGCCTGGGTGGCTCAGTCAGTTAAGTGTCTGACTTTGGCTCAGGTCATGATCTCTGGATTTGTGAGTTTGAGCCCCACACTGGGCTCTGTTCTGACAGCTGTGAAGCCTGCTTCAGATTCTTGTCTCCCTTTCTTACTGACCCTTCCCCATTTGCTCTCTCTCTCTCTCTCCTCAAAAATAAATAAACATTAAAAAAACTTATTTCAGTACAATGGGCATAGAAAAAAATGTTACCAACATGTAAGAACTCAGGGAATATGTTGTAGTCTAGCATTTCTGGGAAATCTGCTAGAAAACAAACTTCCAGTATAAAAATGACTACAGACCACATAACTGGTAATAGTTGATGGCAATATTTAAATATATATTTACTTATAGACTGTAGACTAAAGGTGAACTAAGATGGGAGAGAATATAATAATACACAATGACTATATATGTTAGATATAATCCCATAATGTAGATATAATAAAATGTAAATAAAATGGGGGAAGTTTGGAGAAAGCAAATGCAAAAGAAGTTTTAACTATCTTAGAATTAGAATGGTATTGTTCAGTAATCAATATATGGTAAAGTACATAAGTAATGGTGGGTTACTCTAATTCTACCACCTCTTGTATCTTTGAAAACCAGGAGTCTTGGTATAGAGGAAAGGAGACACATAGAAAGGTAAGACAAAAACCTGTGAACTACATATCAGAAGTACCATGTACTTCTGTATGAGTCCATGAATATGAATATATGAACAAATTTATTGCCGTTCAGTCTGACAAGAGGAAGAATAAAGTATTTTTCATATTTTTCAGATATGAAATATAACAGTGGTAACCAAATAACATATAGAAATGTTTTATTATAGAGTCATTCCATTGAATAAAGGAAGAGAATAATGGTAGAATATCACCATCGAGGGCTGTAGTCATTGAATACCAATGGCTGCTAACATTAGAAGGAAAGGAAAGAAAAAAAAACAGAATGGACCTTCCGATCCCCTCGTCTTGGAGCAGAAGTCATTTGGGAGTGGTGCTGACCCCTGTCAGGGCTGCTTTACCCACTACACTTGTGGCACCACTTTGGATGGATCACTACCAAAGGCGTGGGCACGTGAAGGTGAGGTGTGCAGTGCCAGCAGGTTCTGCAGTGGCCCGCTGGGGTAGGGAACCTTCGGCTGCCTGGGAAAACTCCTCCCAGGCCAGGTTGGAGGGGGAAGGTCCACAGAGGAGTGCAGGGGCAGGGCATACCGCTAGCAAGCTAGGCAGACAATGTTGGTGCTATATTGGTTCCCACAGGCAGGCTGGGAGGGAAGGGGGGCGGTGGGAGAGGGAAATGGCACCCTCCAGTCCTTTTGTTCTTGGAGAAGTCTCCCAAAGATCCCCACCCCTCCAGCACATGCTCTGAGATTAGTAAACAAATTTCCCTCCTGTGTACTGCAGGTGTTTTTCAAACTGCTACTTCTAGGCTGTATCTCAGTGGGGCTGCTTGTCATGCTGTCCATTTAAGGATGGAGACTCTGCTTCTTGTCACCCTCTGGCTCACCCAGAGCCAAGCCCACTGATTTTTCAAAGTTCTAGGTGGTAAGACCCACTGATTATATGAAATTGTGAAGTTAAGGCCCTCTTGTTTTCAAAGTCAAATGTTATGGATGTTTGTCTTTCCAATGCAGGTCCCCTATGGTGGCATGGTGTGGGTCTGCTTCTCTCTCCTCTCCATGCCCATGGTGTCCCTCCCTCCCACGGACAGTACTGGGACAGTACTGTGGGTCCATTTGGCTTCTGACCATGTCTCTGCCCTTCCTACCCTCTTTGATGTGACTTCTTCTCTACATTTAGTTATGGAGTCTGTGCTGCCTGCCAATCTTCAGGTCATTTTCTGGGTTATTTACAATGATGTAGGTGTTTTGGGGGAGTGTCCAGGGGACAGGTGAGACCAGGATCCTCTACTCTGCAATCTTCCCCAGAAGTTGACTGATAATTGGGACACCTTGGTGGCTCAGTGGGTTAAGTATCTGGCTTCGGCTCAAGTCTTGATCTCATGGTTTGTGGGTTCGAGCCCTGCATCAGGCTCTGTGCTGATGGCTCAGATTCTGTGCTTCAGATTCTGTGTCTCCCTATCTCTCTGCCCTTCCTCCACTCACACTCTGTCTCTGTCTCCCAAAAATGAATAAACATTTAAAAAAAATTAAGAAAAGAAGTTGACTGATCATTTATTCTTGACAAAGCCATGCTAATTATACCTTCTATTTTTCTTGCCATTTTTTTTTGCCAATTAAGATTTTGTCATTATTTCTTTTTATCAAAAGTATCAGCGGCTCCTTTTATTTCTCAGTTGCGAATCATAAGCCACCTCTTTTAAAGAAGTGCCTTTCACAGCCAGCTTTGAAGCGGCCCACCCCAAAGTGTGTGTCATTGCCTTTTGCTGATGTGAACACATCATTTTAAAAAACAATTTTGAAATATTTCCTTCTCCAGTCCAATTCACTTTTTCTCCTTCTCATCATAAATGATGCAAACTCCATATCACAGTTGACCTTTTAAAATACGTTATCAAAATGGAGGCTAAAAATAGCACTAAGCATTTCTCCTGGGGTTTTTAATATTCTCTACTATCTGCTATTCATTTTCTATCCCTCTAGGATGGAAAGTCCTTCTTGACCCACCCCTACTCTCCTATGGGTGATTAAAAAAGCAAAGGTTTCTCTATTGCCTTCGCGTATCTTATTAGATCTATTATTTATCATTTGTCCACACCACAGCATATGGGCCACAGGAAAAATCATATTCTATTTCCTAAGAACCACACTGTACTTTAACAAGTAAATATTAACTGCTTTGTTTACTTCATTGGGTGATTGGTTCATTGTAATGCAGCTGACCTTATTCGTGATTCCATGTTTGCAAATTTGCCTACTCACTAAAATTATTTGTAGCTCTCCAAATCCATACCTGCTGTGCTTTCGCGGCCATTCACGGGTATGTGCAGAGCAGGGAAACGCGTAAGTCCCTGATGCACATGACCCCCGGATGAGGCTGAGCGAGCCTTCTTGTTTTAGCTCGTACTGTAAACAAGTGTCCTTTCTGCTGTCTAATTAGTGCCACATCTTTCTCGTTTTTTAAAAATATTTTTTGGGGGGAGAATGCAAGTGGGGGTGGGGAGGTGAGAGGGGGACAGAGGATCTGACCCAGGTTCATGCTGACAGGTTGACAGC
Source organism: Prionailurus viverrinus (assembly GCF_022837055.1). Taxonomy (NCBI): domain Eukaryota; kingdom Metazoa; phylum Chordata; class Mammalia; order Carnivora; family Felidae; genus Prionailurus; species Prionailurus viverrinus. Next base: position 56,580,577 of record NC_062577.1, on the reverse strand, counting down.
AGCCAGCCCGATGTGGGGCTCCAACCCATGAACCAAGAGATCGTGACCCTAGTGGCAGTCGGATGCTCAACTGACTGAGCCACCCCAGGAGCCCTACATTTTTCTCATTTTTGTGCTTTTTGTTTGTGGCTTCAGTTTTAATATGGTCCCCAAAGGTAGTGCTGAAGTGCTCTTCAGTGATCCAAAACATAAGAAGGCTGTGATGTGCCTGATGGAGAACACAGGCGTTTTACAATGTTTTTTTAAAGTAGGCTCTCTGCCCAGTGTGGGATTTGAACTTATGACCCTGAGATCAAGAGTCCTGTGCTCTACTGACTGAGCCAGCCAGGCACCCCCAAAATAGGTGTCTTAGATAGGCTTCGTTCAGGCGTGAGTAGTGCTTACGGCCGGGAGTTCAATGTTAATGAATCAACAATATCTATTAAAGAAAGTGTCTTTAACTAGACATATGTTAAAAGTGGTTGTATATTGACTGATTGATGAAAACGTTACCAGAGGCAGAAACCTACCCAGGAGCAGTGGTTCAGTGTTTGTGAATTCACTTTTTGTGATGACTTCCTAGAACATGGCTCTTTATTGAGCACTGTGCTAAGAACTTTAGGGGCATTTCCTCATTTAACTGCAAACACAATGCGTTAGGTACTATCATACCCATATTACAGGTGACAATGCCGAAGTACGAGGAAGTTACATATCAGACCTCATGTCACACAGCACAGAGGGAGGAGGCAGTCAGTGCTGGTACATGGGTAGTTGGGCTCCAGAGCCTTCACCTCTGCACAGATGGCCTACCCTTGAGCCAGTGTGGCGAGGTGATGCCTCTGGAAGCCTCTAGAAATGTGTAAGGTTTGGTTTACCCTTATTATTATTAATTCATCTCATATTAACTGGCGTGAAAAAAATCTTTGAGCGATGGAGAGCAACTACGATGTTCTATGCAGCTGGGCCATCAAGATGACACAGGGTTGTCACCCACAATTAGAACTGTCCAGACCAGCTGGATGTTCAGGACTCAACCCATCTCTTTTGTCTTCCATTCTTGAGAGGCTTCAGTGCCAATGGCTTGAAAGCCAGGCTGGAATTTAATTGTAAAATGGCTGCCTTGTGAGAAAAAGGACCCAATAGAGGGAAAGAATTAATCCTGGCTACGAGGGTTCCTCACTTCCAAAGTATGTCCCTCCCTCCCCCTTCTGCCAAGAGGCTTCTCATCCCAAGCTTTTCAAAGGCCACATGTTGTCAGCAATTTATGAATATGAATAATGTGATTTACATTCCTTTGATTTAATATAATGATTAAGCTTCTTTGTACTCTGTTCTGATTCACTGAAATGAAAAATACATTTTCTTTAAAATCCTTTGTCCTTTATTAGTAATTTTTTTCCCTTCCAAATTTGTTCAGCTTTGGCAAATGAAAGAAAGATAAATTTTGCTTTGATTTGGTGGCACAGAGAGTGCAAAAGAGAATTAAAACATTAGTTAAAAGGCACAAGGGAATTGAGCGGGGAACAGAAATTAAGTTAGTTGAAGCAAATTACCTTATGGTTGTAAACCAACAGGGGTTCGGATAGATGTAAGGAATTCATTGCTGCTTCTAAATAATTATTTTTGCTTCTCAACAATAGCACTGGGCTGTGTTCCTATGGGCGTTTAGGTACTGCATAGCCAATCTTTAATTAAGTGGAGGGGGACCCTCTGAATATGAGTATAACCTGATTAGTTTATTGCAGGCTGGGATTTGGAACTGATCATACCCCTTCCCTCTCCCTCCTAACCTTTGGGTGACCCAGAATTCATTTCTTAGTGAATTTCTCATTTAAGGAAATATGAAAGCAAAAGATGTAAAGAGAGGCTTTGGAACAGCCTAATAAAAAGATTCAAAGGCCTTATTGCAAAGGACCCTTTGAAATGGAGAATGAGAGATTGACTTGGGAGGCTGGAAGAGAAGGAACTGGAATCTTTCTCCTGGTGAGGGCTGCTGTACTCTTGGGCTGTAGAAGGACAAGCAACAGAGGGTTGGAGGAGATGGTAGAAAGTTCCCAGGACATTTACATATGGACGGAAGTGAGGGTGCACAAGCGGCTTTGTCCGGAGCGGTGGGACACCCCCTCTTCTCTCTTTCTGTCCATTCCAGCCTGGCACCACAGAAAGAAGCCGGGCGTGGCCGCAGAGCTGAGCTCTGGTTGGGGTTCTGCGAATCCGGGCAAAGGTTTGAACTCTCAAGCCTTCCTTTCCTCGCCCGCAAAATGGGATTAGCATTTTGTGTTCTGTATATCTCAGGGGATTTTGGCGAGGACCAAATAGACAACACGCGTGAAGACGCTTTGCAAAATTTAAGACCTTTACAAAAATATATATTACCTTGTGCGTAAGAATGGAATTTCTGAACGTGGCCTTGTATTACATTCAGTGTAAGATTTCAAAAATTACGTCTCATCTCCTGAGGCTCCATCCCTAAGCTGCAAGGGATTGAGATCGTCTTAACAACAGAACTATGGAAATAAAAGGGTCAAAATAGAAATCCTTTGGATGGTGATGTTGGTGAGGGTGGTGATGGTGCTCATTGGAACCTGGTCTCTCTCAGGCTCCAGGTAGTAAGGAGCCATAGTTGATGGACTTTCTTAGGGGACAGACGCTGGCTGTTGATGCCAAATCCTTCTTTCCAGAAAGGGAGAGGCAAGGGAATACGTACATTTTAAGGGTCTTCTCTGGGCCAGGAATGGTGCTGGGTAAATTGTAAGCATCCAGTGGCCCCCATGAACTCCCATCCCCGGGGCTGATCCTGGAAGGTGGTAGGAGCCTGTGTGGAATAGGAAAAGTGTCCTGAGTGCAGCTGGAGGTTCTGTGAGTGCCAGCAGCTTTTGTTAGCTCAACTGTCTTCTTACACCTACATCCATGTTGAGCGGGAACACCTGCCATCTTGCATGGGCAGCTGTAATACCCTCCTTGCTGGGAGCGACGCGGTGCTTAATCAACTCATTCTGTTAAAAACTTGGAAGAGGAGACAAGGCATTGTGATTGAAGTTTCTGCAATCCCAAGGAGAAAAGGTAACAGAAATGGGTGGCTCTTGCTTTAATCTAAAGATCAATGCAGTGTTAACACGAAGAGCCCTGCCAAGCACACCAGTCACGGCGTGCAGGGCTGAGCTGTACATCGGCTTCCTCTTGAAACTACAGATCAGAGCAGCCTAGAAATTTGTGGTCTCCACTTCTGCTCACTTATTCCTTGAGGATCACAGCTGACTGCTTCAAAGGGGCGGCACACAACTGCCTTTTCATTTGCTCATTCAGTCTGTGATAAGTTCCTATCAGGCATGGATCCAAAACAGTTTCTTCTGTGAGGACCGCCTGGGTCACGGCAGGACATTTCCAAACAGGGCTCTCCACGAGCACTTGGAAACAGGTTGCAGATGTACGTGGATTCTTTCCAGTTGCTTTAAAAAACCAATGGGATTTTAACCTCATGGCTTTTTTCCCCCTTTTAATAATGTGACTGCTGGTTGGAAAGCATCCCTTGGTAAAAAAAACAAACAAAAAACAAAACCCAAAACCCAAGAAGCCAAAAAACCCAAAGTGTGCACTCCTTCTGGAGCCACGAAAGAGACTGTGTAGGAATTGTATGCATGGGCATGCATCAATTGTAACAGTTAAAAATTTTTTTTTAACCTTTATTTTTGAGACAGAGAGAGACAGAGCATGAATGGGGGAGGGTCAGAGAGAGAGAGAGGGAGACACAGAATCTGAAACAGGCTCCAGGCTCTGAGCTGTCAGCACAGAGCCCGACGCAGGGCTTGAACTCACAGACTGCGAGATCACGACCTGAGCCGAAGTCGGACGCTTAACCGACTGAGCCACCCAGGCACCCCAGTAATAGTTAAATTTAAAGAGCAGGGAGATCCAGGAGGATCTGAAAATGAAGGAATAATTGGAGTGCAAACAGTGACTGTGGAATGAGCCGCAGGGTCTTGTCCTGTTGCTTTGTGATCTCCCCTGGGTCTCAGAATTGCCAATAGTTACATATCCTGGAACCTATGAAGTATATACCTTTCTTGTAATATGCTGTTGGGTTAATATAGTCCTGAGATAGTATATTATAGTTACTATGGTATAGTATATCTGGGTCAGTATGCTCACACTGTGGTGTTGGTGGTCCAGTTCAACGTTCTCTCTGCTGGCTGCCCTTTCATACGTCGCCAGATTCCTTCTCCTCAGTTCCCAACACCAATGCCTAAGGCTCTCATTTCTCACTTGGAGGGCACTTGGCATCCTCACGGTTCGTCCTCTGTGTTGTCTTTCTTGTCTTGAGTCTCCTCTTCTCACCGGACTTAGTGTTGTGGGCTGTCTGTGCCTGCCTCCCACTGTTCATATATTGAAATTCCTCCCCTCAGTGTGATGGTTATTTGGAAGTGGGGCCTCTGAGAGGTAATGAAGTAATAAGGCTGGAGCCCTGAGGAATGGGCTTTAGCGCCCTTGTTAGAGGGACCCCGGAGAGCTCTTCAGCCCTCTTTCTGCCCTGTGAGGACACGGCGGGGGGGGGGGGGTGGTGGGGAACACTGCAGTCTGCAACCCAGCTGACGGCCCAGGCCGGCACCGTGATCTCGGACTTCCGGTCTCCAGAACCGTGAGAAACACATTTTGGTTGTTGTGGCAGTTGCCACGGACGAGGACACTTACCTAACCACAGAATTCTCCTTGCAGTGCTTCTGGGGCTCCCCTTCCTGCCCCCCAGGACCCGGCTATTTCAGCTCTGCATACGACATGATTTGTGAACAGATGGCTACCTGGGTCTTAGGTTGAACCTCCCCAAATAGCCGCCTCTCACAACAAGTTACTTGCACTTCCTTAATTTTCTTTCATTCTCACATTAAAGCTTTTTTCCCTCTGAATCACCAACTCTCTCATGTTTTCATTCAATTTTATAGAAAGAGTTTTCAGACTTTGTCTTTAAAATAGCCGGCCTTCTGCACTGACCGTGTGGAGCCTGCTTGGGATTCTCTCACTCTGTCTCTGCCCCTCCCCACCTCTTTCTTGATAAATAAATAAACTTAAAAAAACAAAAACAAAACCAAAAAAACAGCCCCCCTACAAAGGGTCTTGTTTCTTCCTTCAACCTGGATGGGCTTCATTCCTTCGGACGTTTTGCCCTCCCACCGTTGCTATGGGATCCACACTTCCTATGGCCAAGTAGGTGCGTGGTCTCCTTAATTTGGGGGAAAACAAAGATCACTTCCTTTAGTTTGCCACCTCCTCTATCCCTTGTCCTTCTGGCCTTTCTTCCACAGCCAGTCATCTTCAGTGAGTGATCTTGAGTGCCTCCAATGAGGCACGCAATGGTGCCGGCCTGCCTGGTGTGCCTTGGCATGCTGGTGTTTTACCAGGCAGGGCTCCAGGAGCCCCCAATTCCGCTGCCCTCACCCTCAAGGTGGCCAGGAGGCTCCTGGTGATGGGGCTTTGGAGTGGTGGGGATCCGGAGCTGATGGCCAAGAAAGAATTCTTGAGACGTGTTTGATACAAAAAGGTGACTTTATTAAAGCCCAGGGATAGGGCCCAGGGCAGGAAGAGCTGCACTGGGGCTGTGAAGAGTGAGTGGTTCTATACTATGGAGTTGGGGGGAGGTAATGGCAAAAGGGAGGCCTCCAGAAGGACTTTCATATGCTAAAGAGGACGCCTAAGGTACTGGAGGCCTTGCTACTGTCAAGCTAAGATTGTTTTCCCTCTAGTGAGACATTAACAGGAAGGCAGTAGAGGGTTCCTGGAGAAATGTTCTAGTCTGTATTTGCCTCAAGTATTTGTCAATGGGCTGCAGGTAATAAGGAGATTTAATTTTACCTGCCGTTTCCTTCTTGCCTTTGTTCCCACATCACTATGGAGGGAAAGGTGACATTAGAGCTCCGGGAAACTGAATCTATAGGTTCCTGGAGATGGGGCTGTTGATAAGATCGCTTTTTTCTTGTAATTTTCTAAGACTATGTAAAGTGATGGAGACTCATGTCCTGCAAGACTGTGACCTCTATCAGTCAACCATTTGTTTTCCCCTTTCCTTTGTCCTTGGACAGCCAGGAGTGCCTGAGGAATGTTGCACATATCCCACCCTGGGGGCGGGGGGGGGGCATTGTTAGCTTGTGCCTGGCCCTCAGCTTGCCTTAGGCTCCCTCATCACTGGGATCTTCATACCTGATCGCAAGCATGGCCCGTGTCTATGTACCCCAGTGTGCCTTACAAAAATAAAGATTTCCTATACGTGCTATGAGGTGGGAAGGTTTGGGAAACCCATATGAACCCTTCCTCACTGCCCTATTGTTTCTTAGACCCATTCCCTGCCCTATGGAAAGGAATGACATCCTTATGACAGAATCCAAAGAACCGTTGCTCCCTCCACCCTCCATGAACGCTTCATCATCTGTCACATCCATGTTCTTGATCTTTGCCCCTCCCTTGGTTGCTGTGACTATGTTATGTGGTTCCTTCATCTTCCTCTCCAACTAGAGTACCATTATCAGTAGATCGTCTTCCATTCTCCCACGGGTATTGATCCCCAAAGCGCTCCCCACTGAAGCAAACTTCCTGCATACAGATCTCTGTCGCAGAGTCTGCTTCTCGGGGAACCTACCTCTAGTGGCAACCGTCCGTGAATTTTGTGAGATAAACTACTGAAGTCTATTCTGAGCTGCTATAGCATTTTGTGTATACGGCTAGAATAGGATTCATCCCATTAAAATAGAGGTTATTTTAGGCTTCTGTCTCTATACTAGATTACAGGCTCCTGGAGGGAAGAGGACCCACCTTCCAGACCCCCCACAATACTGGCCTAGTGGCATTTGCTGAGCAGTGGACACCTGCCTGTTGTTGGCCGAGTGGGAACACCCACCGCACAACCCCGTGTTAGAAATGGTGTCCGTCTACACCTCCCACCCCCTACTCTTACTTATCCCATGTGTCAGTGGGGTTGGGCTGGATCATGCATTGGTAACAACTCAAAAACTCAGTGTCTTAACAGAAGTTGATTTTTGATTCATACTATGTGTCTACTGCAATTGAGCAAGTGTTTTTTTCTGCTTTACTATCTTTCTAGGGCTCAGGCTGATGGAAAAGTCACTGTCTAAAATACGAATGGTCTCTGTGGGTCGATGGGGGGAAACAGACCTCTGATGGGTCCCACAAATCCATGAAGTGCTCTGGCCCAATGTGGTCACATGACACCTCTCCTCACAAGTCACTGGTTGGAAGCCGCCACACGATTTATGATTCGGGTCCTGCCAGGTCATAAGGGGCCTGGTGTGAGATCCATATGTCTGGAAGACAGAGAGCTGAGAACATTTGGTGAGCAGCCCTGAGACTGCCACACGTCACAACAACACTGCCCTCACATAGGGTGTGGTGGGCCTTCTGTGTCTCCCCCAGGCACCAAGAGCCAGGCAGATGGTCATGAGAGTTGTTACGTAGTTTGTGACTCCAGCCAACCGGGCATCGTTAAGAAGCCCAGAGCAGAGATGTAGGTTGCCAATCACTGGAGAAGGAGGGCTGCCCCACCCTGCGGAAACTTCCAGGAGAAAATCTGGCCTGGCTGTTGACTTATCCCTCTTGAAGAAAAGTAGTGCTAATAGAAATCATAAAGTAACCTAACTCCACTGAAAAGGGCACAGTCTGTTTCTGAAAAGCAGAACTTTGATGCACACACACAACACGTCTCCGTACACACACACGTATACGAAGCGGTCCTGAAATAGTACTTTTTGAGTACGTTCTGTGCTCAAACTAGCCTAAGTAGCCCAGCAAGGCTCCACCAGGACCCTTATCGGCGATAAGCAATTAGCTCAGCACTCTTTTTTTCTTAATTGTCTTTTGAGAGTGGTTGAAATCAGATTTTTAAAAATTTGCCTCTTTGAGGTAATTTATGTGTAAATTTGCATTGCTTATAGAGAGAGGAGTTGCTGGGCAAATTTTTGCGGTGTTGTGTGCTTGAGGATTTATATGGGTGGGTTTCTTTACCTTTTCCTATGAAGAAAAAAGTAAATTGCATGAAATTAACATTAAAACTTCTTTATTTCCTAAAACACATCTCGGCCGGCCACAAAAGAAGAACAAATCCTGTTTATCTATATTTGCTCGGATCAACTGTTTGAAAACCTGAGTAGGGGGTTTTAGTCTAGAAACAGCATCCCATAAAGGATTGGAAGGTTCTTGGACTTTTATGTACATTTGTGTACTTTAGACCAGTGCTGTCCAATAGAACTTTTGTGATGATAAAGATGTTTGTATCTATACTCTTCAAGATGGTAGCCACTAGCTTCATGGGATTATTGGGCACTGGAAATATGCTAGTGCAACAGAGGAGCTGAATGTTTTCATTTCCTTTCCTTTTAATTTATTTAAATTTAAATGTAAATGGCCACATGTGGCTAGTGACTACCATATTGGACAGTGCATCTTTAGAAACTTGACCCAGAGCCTGAGTGATCTCACGGTCTGGCAACCTTGCTTCCTGGCCTGGCTGTAGGAAAGTGTGTCTGCTGTGTAGACCTCACTCCACCCTCTTTGTAGTTCCCTAATGTCTGCACACACGCAAGATATTAGTCCAGAAAAGATGGGTGGCTTTTTTCAGTTATTTAAATTCATTATTTTCATGCAATTCACTTAGAATTCTTCAGACTCCCAAAATTCACTGGGTTCTGAGACAGCACACCTTGGCATGGGATGGTGTGTCACAGACAGAAAAAGGATCCTTGCCAGGGATCCCCTTGGGACCTCCCCACTTTTTCTGCCCTTGTCAGCCCGGTCACAATCCCATTTCCTTTGGCTGTGACATTAGTTCTTTGTGCCAAGGGAGATATATTCTATTTAGGTTCCTTGCCTAGACATTTTGGATGTATTTTAGGCAGGCAGATTATCTTTTCCTCCCTGTCACCTGTGGTGGAAATTAAAAGGACAGAAAGTCTTCGGGACTTAGGGAACATGGAAGGAGGTCAGTCAGATCCCCCACTTGTTCTTCAGTGTGGCATGCTGTCACAGCTCTGTTGAACAGAACTGGGACTTGCCACCCTCCGGCCCCAGCGAATTAGAGATAACACACACAAATCCAGAAAACTCCTTTCCAGTTGATGGATCTCAGCACACATTTGCATCATGGAGATCACGACAGGGAGACCAGAGATGTAAGGAATTGCAGGTGCTGGAAAGACAAGGTGAAAGGCAAAATCAGAGTTAAAAACATCCCCATACTCATTGGCTTCTCGACACAGAATGAACGTAATTTCACGTCGTGTTTAATTTAATATGGTTCATTTGCTCTGAACTAATGTGACTCATATTTAAAAAAAAAAGCCATTAGTACGAAGTAATGTGACTGACTTTCACACAACCATGTGAGAACTTAAACATTAGAATCCATTTTCCCTTGAGAATGGGCAGTTCGGGACTCAGTGGCTCATTTCAACACTATCGCCCTTGCTAAGCGCACTTTGATGTCTATCTTCCGAGCACATAGTAAACACGTCCTTTTGAAAATTCTTCAAAATAGTAAATCAACCTCATTATTTGACGGTGGGTTCGATGTGGAGGGGTCCTGGTTACAAGGGTTATATGTAACCACAAATAGACTTAACTTCTTTTCTTTTTATTCTTTTTAAAAAAAGTTTATTTATTTTGAAAGACAGAGAGGGAGAGAAAATGAGCAGGGGAGGGGCAGAGAAGGGGGGGGGGCGAGGATCCAAAACAGGCTTTTTGCTGACCACAGAGAGTCCAATGTGGGGCTTGAACTCACAAACTGTGAGATCACGACCTGAGCCACCAAAGTCAGATGCTTAACAGACTGAGTCACCTGGGTGCCCTCTTTTTATTCTTAACAGCCAGAAATTCATTCAGACCCACTCAGGTGAGGAAAAGTTGGGTGATGAAACAGGGCAGCACCACTCTGGCCCTAACCTTGTGCTTCACTTAATGTGATTTAATCTTCCTGGCGACCACACAGCCTAAGTGCAAAGGTCAAGCAGATCGTCTGCCCTCCCAGGTGCTAATCTAAAGGAGCTGAGTGCTGAGTGGGCCTCAGTGCCAGTATGTGAATCACTGCGGGTTAAAAGTTATTGAGGGTGGGGGTGCCCCTGTGCTTCCCCTTCTATATAGTAGGAAGGGTAGAGGGCTTGGTTCCTTTTTGCCAAGCGAGGGAGCCTGGTTACCTTGCTGTCCTCTTGCTCCTTTCTTGCACTCATGCTACCAGGCTGGCCTACATCTTGCTAGCATAGGGCAGGCCTGGCCACACATCTTGGCCCTATTCATTTCTTTTCAGTCTCTCTCTCTCCTTCATGGGGTTGGCAGAGGGTGAGCAGATCCGAAGATGTGGGCTTAAGATAGCAGGATAGGATGAGATGTATGGGGTGGGGTGGGGTGGGATGGGATGGAAGGGATGGAAGGGATGGAAGGGATGGGATGGGATAAGATGGGATGGGATGGGATGGGATGGAAGGGATGGGATGGGATGGGATGGGATGGATGAGATGGAATAAGATGGGATGGGATGGAAGGGATGGAAGGGATGGGATGGGATAAGATGGGATGGGATGGGATGGGATGGGATGGGATGGGATGGGATGGGATGGGATAAGATGGGATGGAAGGGATGGGATGGGATGGGATGGAAAGGATGGAAGGGATGGGATGGGATGGGATGGGATGGGATGGAAGGGATGGAAGGGATGGGATGGGATGGGATGGGATGGGATGGGATAAGATGGGATGGGATGGGATGGGATGGGATGGGATGGGATGGGATGGGATGGGATGGGATGGGATAAGATGGGATGGGATGGATGGGATGGGATGAGATGGGATGGGATAGAATGGGGTAGGATAGGATGGGATGGGATGTTATGTGATGGGATGGGATAGGATACTAACCTTGGCCACAGGATACAACGCATCTTATCAAATTCTTCCTAATTGAGTTCAGAAGCATAGGTTGTGTTTACAGTCAAATGTTCCTTTGCCTCTTCTTGTCAGAATGCTTTGTGTGTGCAGCTCTTTCAGAAAGTGGGGAAAAATGATCTTGTACTCCTGCTAATAGTTCTCTGTTGTGCTATTCTGTCTAGCAGCATTATCTCCCCCACCATCTACAAGTGGAAATTGAGGCCCAGAAAGGCTCCATGGTTTGCCCCAGACCTTACATTGGGCGGTCACAAGCTGGGGTGTGCTGGTGCTGGCTAGCATCAGCTCCCGAGAGCCAATTATTAACATCTTTGACCAACTCTGTGTTCAGTGACTTTCTCTTGACATCTTGAGATGAGCCACGATGGGAGTATTTATACTATAGAAATGGACCAATGCTACAAATCAGAGCTTCCTCCCTACTGGAGAGCTGGTTATTAAACCTTTACCAGGACACCACGAGGTTTGTGTGAATTTAAAGCCCTATTCTTTTCACTGTTCCATGGTTTCGCATATGATTAACAACACTGTGGTCTTGAAAGAGTTCGGTTTCTACAGGTTGGCTCATTTGGATTGCACGTACCATTGTAAGACCAGGAGTTTGCTTCAGAGTGGGCTAGGTGGCTGGGTTTTGTACCGCAACCAACTACCTGAAAGTGAAACACCTTGGTGTTGACTGCCCTTTCACCCCCAGCGTCCCTGGCTCCGAACATGGATGCTGCATGCAGAGGGCATCAGGTGCATGTAGACCCACCCCGCCTTGTGTTCCACCAATAGAGACTGGTGGGCACTTAGCTCTGCTCACTTCACACACATAAAATGAGAGAACTCACAGATGTATACGAGGCACAGGGGGCATATGGAAAGTGTGGGAACTAGCAAATCCTGACCTGGATCACTAGTTATATGACCTTGGGCAAGTCGCTTAACATTTTTATGTTTGTTTCCTTTCATCTGAAATATGAAATCATACTTGGAGTAAAGTATTGGAGATAGTATATAATTCAAAAATACCTAGCACAGTGGCTTTATTAAGCACATAGTAAATGCTCAATAAACAGTGGGTTTCAGTGTGGACCAATAACAAATTAAATTCTCCTGCAGCTGATGGCTAAATTCTTGTATATCCTGGTAATTCAGAATGTATCTGTGTTTGTCTATTCTCCCAATTAGAGAACCTGTTACCAACAAGGACCACATCTGAGTAAAACTGCTAGCCTAGAAGCTCCTATCAATTGTATTGGGTAGTAGTAAGGTGGTGAAGAGAAGGGTTTATAAAGCTCAATTTAAATTCTAACTCTGCTACTGCAGGCTTATGGTCTTCGAGTTTCTAAATGTCAGTTTCCTCCTATGTAAAATGGAAAGTAAAAATCACCTGCTTCATAAACTGTTAAGATTAACTGAGATTTTTATAAATGTGCTCAGCACATTTCTTAATGTATAGCTCAGTACAATGAATGTTCGTAGTCTTTGTTACCATGAAGACCATGGACTTGTTAAACATTCCAATGTGGTGACCTACACATTTAGATGGTCATATTTCAGAAGTCAGCCTGGCTGAGAGGGAGGGCATTGGAAAGAGTTCCTGGGGAGACTCCATCACCTCGAGGACTTGGGCATGGTGCATGTTAGCAGGTGTCAATGGAGACCCAAGCTCCTGAATTAATTACAAAGATGGTTTTTATGCAGTAGTAACATTTTAAAACAAAGGAAGAAAAGCCAAGTTTGGCTCCACATGGTCTAGACAAGGGCCAGGAACAACAACATAAGAACATGGGATCATTTGTGACTATTGATTTATGTTTGGGGTGATGGTGTAATAATCGCTCTTGCTTTTTGTGCCTCATGTTTCCTAGAAGCTGTAATGCCAAGGAGAGGGGGAGGTGGGACAATTCAATACGGATCGTGATAATTGGAAGTGAGTTTTGCACAGAGAGCCAAGCAGTCCAGAGCTGCTTCCTTGCGCTGGTTTCAATATAAGAATATGCATCCGCTTATAATTTAATAAAAATGCCCACGAGGACAGGGGATGCACTGCCAATTTTCTAGCCTCTTTGAAGAATTCCCCAAGTGTCAAGAGACTGCGGAATTGGACTTAAAGGCTTACGTAATGACTAATTTTGTGGCATGGTGCTGCCCGTTCCTGTTAGGCAGGCCTGCTTTCCGAAGCCCGTCTGTGTTCCCAGCTGATGGCAGATTTATACGGATTCTTACTGGGCAGTGTCAGTTAGAGAGGTCTGGCTAACTTTGCACAGAAGTCTCAAATTCTTCCTGAAAATAATGGAAAGGCCGCAATGTAAAGTAAGCGGCTAGGGTCTGGCCAAACTTCAGCTATTGCAATGTGGATTCATTTTGGGGTGTCAGGTTTTTATCCATAAACTAAGGGCATTGGGCACTAGATCAATGGGAAACCCCTTTAGATTCTGGTGACAGATATGGCTTCTGTCTCCATAACAAAGCACGTATACACAAATGCATGGAATTTCTAGGGCTCTCGGAGTCCAGGCTTCAACACTTTGGTTAAACTATTGTAGGAGTTTCTTTTCCTTCTGGAATCAAGTACAAAGATACTTTCTTAGGAAAAATTTTTAATGACTCTTCTTATTTCCCCTGAGTTCGACAACCAAATGATCCAAAGTAATGTCCTATCTTTGTTCCCACACCTTACAAAATCTATTCCAATGGATGTTTGTTTGCCCCCATTTCCTAATGTTTTCACCGAAATTATGATCACCCAAGAATAAAGCTTTATGCATTCTGATACCGGTGTGAATCTTGCCTTGTAAAACAGTGTTGAGCCAGGGAGTGGCAAGATGGTACCCTGCATGGTTTTGCCATGTCCGTGCCAGTGAATGGCATGCAACTTTTGTCTTGTGTGCGAGAGTTTATGTTCTGTACGGGGGGATAGGAGTCTTAATGACTCTGGCTGTAGAGGCTGTCAAATGCCAGGAGGTTTGTATCTGTCTTGTAGGTCCTTACAGGGGCTTGTGTGACAATTTTCCTTCCTAGGAAGGGTAAACACTGGTGGGACCAGTTGGCGAGAATGATGTTCGTGAAAGTAGGGGCCATCCTAATGGCTTTCCTGGATTAGCGTAGATGCCCATTAGACACAGGTGGACTGGCTGTTTCCTAATTTGCAAGCTGTGGAGTCTCTATCTGATGGTTCCAGGCACTGTCGTACCTGGGCAGTTCATTTTTCCTTATGCCTGGCTCAGCTACCTGGGGGTGGGAGTGGGGGAGGGGTTTGCTGAGTTCTTGTCATTCTCTTTGACCTCAGCTCTTGTCTTCTGAGAAGCTTGCTTGCCGGGCAGTGCTAATGGTGCCAATCCAGGTGTGGACACACGGAAAAGGTAGGCTAACATGAGGCGCTGTGTTCCAGCCCAGGGATCTGGCCACGTGGTGGGGTGCCACGGGTGTTTGTTTAAGCATGACCGATTCTTCCCTCTGGTCCCAGGGCAGAAAGTCACATGTCTGGAGCAGAGCAGAGGCCATTTGCCACTTTTCCACTCCAGATGGGTTTGGTGTTGCAGAAGAGCTTTGGGAAAAAAGGTCGCAAAGTGGCTAGAGGATTAACTAAACTAACACTCCAGTACTTTAGGCCACACGGAAGATGGTCACTACAACTATAGTTGAATTGGAATTGGACTCAGGTTCTTAACATTTTCTATACCTTTATTTGGTCTTGCGTTTTAGGATGTTTGCATTTCTACTGGATTGAAGACCCAAACTGTATATTAACAACTTCTTGGGAGTCTGGCTTAGGTTTGAGAAAGTGCAGAGCTTAGTGGGCTCAGCCCTCTTGATTTCAAATTGTTAAGTTGACCAAGTTGGTAGCCTTGTGCTACTTTTTCTTCCACAAATTAGGTCTATTTAAAAATTTTTAAAAATCTTTTATTTATTTTTGAGAGAGAGACAGAGTACAAGCAGGGGAGGGGCAGAGAGAGAGGGAGACACAGAATCTGAAACAGGCTCCAGGCTCCGAGCTGTCAGCACAGAGCCCGATGTGGGGCTCAAACTCATGAACTGTGAGATCATGACCTGAGCTGAAGTCAGATGCTTAACTGACTGAGCCCCCCAAGTGCCCCTATATTTTTAAAGAAAGCTTGAGTCTTTGTTGAAACCAGCGGTTTTCCTTCTTAAGTTGAGATGTATGTTACCTGTGGGGCATAACTCATGAATTCATTTGGCAGTTAAATTTTTTGCCTGTTTAATGAAGGCAAAAGGTAATGTCTCATTTGAAGACAGAGATCTAATGCAAGACCTAAGCCAGAGGAATCTCCAAGATGGGAGGGTAAGGAAAGGCAAGGAGTTTGAGGACTGGAGTCAGCAGAAGGGAGGTCCCAGGGCAGCTGGCAGGTTATGTGGGTCTCGGCCTGTTGGAGGTACCCGAGAAAAAGGGGCCAGCGGGAGCAGATACCAAAGGTTGGTCGGTCCAAAGTCCTTTCCCCTCCTGTGTAAGAACCATACAAATATTATGGGTATTGAGGAGGGCACCTTTTGGGATGAGCATTGGGTGTTGTATGGAAACCAATTTGACAATAGACTTCATATATTGAAAAAATAAATAAATAAATAAATAAATAAATAAATAAAAAAGAACCATACAAATATTAAAAAAATATATATTATCTACCTGTTTGATAAAAAGATTTGTGGATAAAAGGCAGATTTTCAGAAAGATACCTAACCCAAGAGTAAGTTGTAAATTAAAACAGAAGTGGAGACAATATAAAAATATAAAAAAATATAAATGGGGGAAGTAAGCCAAGTCTGGGGTGGGCGTGGGGGACTGTATGACAGAAATTCAGATCATAATTTACTGGGATTGAGTGGTCAGATGTGAACACAGAAAATGGAAACCCAGGCAAACCCCGTTCTTCTCATCTGTAAGAAGAAAACACATCAGCTCTTTAGAGGAAGGCAACTTAGGTCTCTGTTACTTAGCTCTGCAAGAATGTCACCGAGGCTTCGTGTGCCAGGCACAGAGAGATGGGGTGGGCTGTGTTTCTCAGTAAAAAGAAATGCCCTTACTAAGGCTGGTAAGGGGTCCCTCCCAGAGGCCACAGCCCTAATATGTTCCTCTGGGAGAGACAGTGTGTGGGGAACCACAACAGAGTGGTCCCAGGGTGTAGGTTTCTGATGGTTTATCTGCTGCTAAAGGGGGCGGTAATGACACTTCGGCAGAGCTTCTGAAAGAGTCACAGCACCCTACTGTCTATGCCCCAGGAGCACTGACCTCCAAATTCTTATCCCACCACTACCCTTTCCTAGCTATGTGATCCATGATTGTGTAGCCTCTCTGAGCCTCAGTTTCCTCATCTGAAAAGTGGGATGATTGCCCTTGGGATTGCTTCCAAGATTAGGAGAAAAATAGTCATGAAAGACTGTTGCCCAATATCTGCTACAGGATACACAAAACATCATGGTAAAGCCTCTCATCCCACAGATAGTCTGTTGTAGATGAAAATGTCGGGTGGGGATTCCCAACCTTTCCGAGTTACAAGAAATCATTTTGTCATCAAATATTTCACAGACTCACGCACCACAGCTCCTTACTTTCTGTACCCACGGGCAGAGAAAATATATACTAGCAATACTTTATTTCATAGATTTTTAGTTTTTTAAAATTTATTTGGAGAGAGAGAAAGAGGGAGGAAGGGGCAGAGTGAGAAGACAGAGCATCTCAAGCAGGTACCGCATCATCGGCGTAGAGCCTGATGTGGAGCTCGAGCTCATGAACCGTGAGATCATGACCTGAGCTGAAATCGGATGCTTAACTGACTGAGCCACTCAGGCACCAGATGGTAATAGTTTAAAAGAGCTTTGTAATTCACGAATCCTAATAGCATCCACACACATTACAAAAGTGTAACACACACTGAGCAGATGCAGCACTCTACTGCCCATGTTGCCACAGGGAGATTCCTGGGCTTTTCACTGATACCAGGGGCCCCTCCAGGGCTCAGTAGTCCTGGGAAATGTGTGTGTGTGTGTGGGGGGGGTTTCTGACGGGTCGCAGATGTTGTCTACTGGACTGTGTGGTAGGCTCCACTCCTTAGCACTCACGGGCTGAAGGAGAGGCCCGCCATGTCATTCCGGTAGCCAAACCACCCTTTCCCAGGAGTGAAGGCTTAATAGTGGATTAATCCACTTCATTGCACGTTGAATAGCATCTCCCCCAAACTCATGTCCAACTAGAACCTCAGAATATCCAATAAGGTTTTTGTGATATAATCAGTTAAGATTAGGGTAGGTGTCCCCAAATCCAAGACTGGGCCCTAGACTCAAAGACTGTTGTCCTCATAAGGAGGCCAAGTGGAGGCACAGATGTGCACACAGGGAGCAAGCCTTGTGGAGACAGCGGCAGGGACTGGGCTGATGTGCCTGTAAGTCAAGAAACACCCAGGAGAAGCCAAGAGAGAGGCACCAAGATTCTCCCTGAGAGGCTCTAGAAGGAACCAACCTTACTGACACCTTGATGTCAAGCTAACAGCCTCCAGAACTGGGAGAGAATACATTTAAGCCTCCTCGTGTGTATTATTTTGTTGCAGCAACCTTAGCCAATGAATCCGTTGTGTAAGCTCATTTTTTCAGCATTGATTTTTTTTCTTATGACTAATAAGAATTATTAATAAGAGTGATAATTATGACTAAGTGTTCGTAATAGAATATTTAGAATATAAAATCAGACACAAAAGTGAAATAAAATCAATCACCCTTTATTCCACCACTTGAAGACAACTATTGCAAACGTTCTGATGTTTATTCACCTGGACTTTCTGTGTGTGTGTGTGTGTGTGTGTGTGTGCATGCATAAATTATTTTTTAAATGATTTTCAGGTGATCGATATCTGTGCTTCTGTGCTTTGTTTCTGACTAGGTAGAAGCAGAGAAATCAAAACCCGTGCAGCACAGCCCTTTTTAATATCCTCAGATGACATTCTGGACAATTTCAATCTTTCCCTAAACCAGAGAGTGGTCCAGCTGGCAGGGAGGCCCTCCCACTTCTGACGAACAGATGCTGACATATGTCTAATAAATTTAGTGCTTAGCTGTAGCTTATGTTCCAGTCCATGGTGCCCAGGAGATAAGACAGAACTGGTAGTGTGTAAAACCTTGACAGCCTCTGGGCTTCAGGACTTAGCGTATCTTGATCATTAGGTCTGTTTACCAAGAAAAGTCTTTTGAAGGTTTTCCCTGTGGAACAGGGTTATTTCCAAACGGCATATGGTGAAAATGTTACATGAGCTTCCTGCAGCTTGTCTGCACCTGACAGGTTACAGGGGGAAATTGCTCTTGGCAGCCCAGAATGGCCCCTTGAACTTGGGCTGTCTGCTCCCCGGCTGTGCCCACAGTGCTAGCTCCCTCTGCAGCTGATGGTGAGAAAGCCGGAGCAGAAACATAAGAGTGGGTGCGGCCCGTGGATGGCAAGACTGGCAGAAGGCTCAGGGCCAGCTCTTCCCTGGGCAGGAGGGGGATCCGTCTCGTGCCCCCAGCCTGGAGCCAAATGGCTGGCATTGGGCTGAAGGGGCTCAAAATATTAGCAGTGGCGGGGTACGCGGTCTCCAGCTCTCCACTATTGGAGGAGACTGAACTTCTCCAAGTGGAGAGAAGTTCAACTGCCCCTGGGAGGAAGGGTGGACCTGGCTCCTTAGTGTGGGCACCGAAGGCTCACCCCCCTCAGGGATGTTTGCCTAATCCCCAGCCCAGAGGCCTAAATTCCTGGAGCCCCAGTGCACACGTGAAGAGATCCTCAGAGGTTTTCTTCCTCTCTCTTCCCTTCCCCCTCTCCTCCTTCCCTCCTACCCTCTGCCCTCTCCTCCTCCCTCCCCTTTTGCTTTCCTTCAAGGAATTTGAATTTGCACCAAAATATAAATACGCTGCAGGGGAGGGGCATTCTCTGGCTTTCTTACAAAGGCAGATTTGGCGACCCCTGCATGTATTTCTTGGTGGGAGGCCTGCTGGAAGCTGGGGAGGGGGCCTGCCCTCAGCTGGGAGCTGTGCTGTCCACGCCTCCACAGCCCCCGCCCCTGACCCCCTTGTCTGTTATCGCCTGGCCCCAGGTGACCGTGGGGAGGCTGTTCTGGCCATCTGAGCAGAGCCTGCCGCAATCCACACCGTGTCGCCGTGAGCATCCCCACGAGCATCCCCAGCAAGGAGAGGGCCTGGAGGTCCTGGCTCCCCTTTCCTCCAAGGTCTCTTTTACTGGGGTGGCCCCTCCCCCCCCAACTCAGTTTCTCAAACTGGACAATGAGCCCACGGTGGTAGGTGGAGTTTTTGTGACTCTCTGTGCCCAGGGAAAGGCAAATGCAACCTTACTTGGAACGGGTGCAAATGATCTTGTGCAGAGGAGGGTTGTGAACATGCCCTGCTCCGGGGGTCAGATCTGTCTTGCCCCGGCACCCCTGCACTCGGGAGACTCTGCCTATCAGCTTGATGCCCCCTTTCTGCTACGCCCTGAGTGCATCCTGAATCCAAGGGTCACCTCCGCGGCCTCTGCCCCCCACCATCGCCCACCATCTCCCCACACCCCAGAAACCCCAGAGTCTCTGCTTCCATGCTTATCCCTCTATGGTGTATTTTCTTTCTTTCTTTAAAAAAATTTTTTTAATGTTTATTTATTGATTTTGAGACAGAGAGAGCGCAAGTGGAGGAGGGCCAGAGAGAGGGGGGTAGAGAGAGAATCCCAAGCAGGATCCCAGCTGTCAGCGCAGAGCCTCACGGGGGCGGGTGGGGAGGTGGGTGGGGAGGCTCTGTCCCACAGATCCTGAGATGACAGCCTGAACCGAAATCAAGAGTCTGCAGCTTAACGGACTGAGCCACCCAGGTGCCCCCTGTGGTGTATTTTCTGTGCAAGCGTCAGTAATACTGTTAAACGTCAGTCAGACCCGGGCTGCCTCCTGCTTCAAGACCCTCCTGTGGCATCACCTGCTGTGCAAGTCCTGCTAGGCACCTTGGGCTGTGTGGTCCCTTGCCTGGTTTCCTGGGCCCTCTGCTCCACCTCTCCCGCTGCCTGGCCTCCATGTGCCAAGCTAATTTCTGTCCTTCCGTCATGGCATTTCTGCTCCCTCTGCCTGGACCATTCTACCCCAGGCACAGTGGGGCTCCCTCCTCACCCCTCTCTGGAATCACCTTGGGTCCCCCTCTGCTGTTCCTTCGCAGGGCTGCCTCCCTAAGCGTGCAGTCCCTTCCCCCAACCCGGCCCTTGATCCTGCGGAACTTAACCCCATGGCACTGAGCATGAGGGAATGCCTCATTTCTTTAAAAAAAAATTTTTTTATTACGTTTATTTATTATTGAGAGAACAAGACACAGCATGAGCACAGGAGGGGCAGAGAGAGGAGACACAGAATCTGAAGGAAGCTTCAGGCTCTGAGCTGTCAGCGCAGAATCCGACTCGGGGCTCTAACCCACCAACTGCGAGATCATGACCTGAGCCGAAGTCGGATGCCCAATGGACTGAGCCACCCAGGCGCCCCAGGAAATGCCTCATTTTTTTATGGACTTATTTATCTACTAACTGTTTGGGGCTGAATATTTGCGCCCCCCCCCCACACACACACATTCGTTTGTTGGAGCCCTAACCCCAATGTGATGGTATTTGGAGGTGGGGCCTTTGGAAGGTAATTAGGTTCAGAAGAGGTCTGGATGATTGGGCCCTTGTGATGGGATTCGTGCCCTTCTAGGAAGAGGAAAGCAGGCCAATGTGCCTGCTCTCTTTCTGTCTCTCTCTCTCCACACGCTTGCACCAAGGGGAGGCCTTGTGAGGACCCCGTGAGCCAGGAAGTGGGTTCTTACTGAAAACCAAATCTGAGGCCCTTTGATCTTGGACTCCCAGCCTCCAGAACTGTGAGAAACAAATGTCTTGTTGAAGCCACCCAGGCCCGTGATGTTTTGTCATAGCAGCCTGGGCCCAGACCCTTACTTATAGATCTACTCTTACCTAATAGAAACCGAGCATCAAGAGGACAGGGGTCTTTTTTTTTTTTTTTTTCTTGCTCGCTACAATAATCCTGGAGCCTCGAGAAGCGACTGGCATGTCGTGGGTGCTCAATAGTGTTAAATGTAGAATGAATAGGCATCTGGACTTTCCTCCAGTCCCGTGCACTTTTCCGCAACTGTCCGTGTGTCCTCCGCCTCCCGTGGGCACTACGTGACGAGCTGATAGTTTTCTGAAGAATCTGGAAAGTGGTCTTCATTCCAGGGGGGCTCATGCATGAAGTGGGGGAGACTCGGGTGGATGTGTAATGATGTGTGATAAGATCATAGTAGTCTGGGGGTGGAGGTAAGAGAGGACAAGCCAGTGAATAGCAGCTCAAGGACAAAGTCAGGTGGTCCCGTCCCAGGCTGAAGTCCTGGTCCTGTTACATCTTGAGAGTGGTGAATGTTTTAAAACTTTTTTTTAATGTTTATTTACTTTTGAGAGAGAGAGAGAGAGAGAGAGAGAGAGAGAAAGCATGAGCGGGACGCTCAACCGACTGAGCCACCCAGGCGCCCCAGAGAGTGGTAAGTGTTTTAAAGCCTCTTGCCCACTAAAGGATAGTTTTTATTTTGTTTTGTTTTGTTTTTTGAGCAGGGAAGGGGCAAAAAGAGAGGGAGAGAGGATCTTTAAACAGGCTCCGTGCCCAGCACAGAGCTCGACACGGGGCTCAATCCCAGGAACTGTGAGATCATGACCTGAGCTGAAATCCAAAGTTGGATGCTTAACCCACTGAGCCATCCAGGTTCCCCCCTCCTTTTTTTTTTAATTGCTCTTCTCTTTCTTGGATTCCTATATAATTTGTGTAAACAAGATAGTGTCACAGTATAAATAATAAGAGCAATATCTTCTATTTATCTTGTGTTTTATCGTTTTCAAAGCCCTTCTTTATCTTTTTTAAATTTATTTTTAATTTTTTTAGATGTTTATGTATTTTTAAAAGTGTGCAAGCAGGGGAGGGGCAGAGAGAATTGGGAGCGGGCTCTGAGCTGACAGCACAGAGCCCGACACGGGGCTCCAACTCATCAACCACCAGATCGTGACCTGAGCTGAAGTTCGACACTCAACCAACTGAGCCGCCCAGGTGCCCCTGTCTTTTCTTTCTTTCTTTTTTTTAACCCTCCGTTGGTAGTTCTTATCCTTATTTTATAGATGAGGACAATGAGGGTCAGGGGCGTGAGACTCTGGGTGACACAGCAGAGAGAGCAGCCTTTTGAACATAAGCGCCCAATGCAAGAAAAGCGCCCAGAAGGCAATATGGTGCTGGGGA
This sequence comes from Prionailurus viverrinus, assembly GCF_022837055.1. Classification (NCBI taxonomy): domain Eukaryota; kingdom Metazoa; phylum Chordata; class Mammalia; order Carnivora; family Felidae; genus Prionailurus; species Prionailurus viverrinus. The sequence goes on along the minus strand of NC_062577.1, from coordinate 56,558,414 downwards.
CGCAGCATGGAAGAACACAAAGGATTTCATGTAGACATTTTTGTCACTAATCACTTGGCCATACTCAGCAAGGAACTCGTTCTCCTGAAGCCTACGATCCTCAACTCTGACATGAAGGTTTTCCAGTAGAATCACTCATTTCCCAATGTGAACACACATCAGAATTCCGGGGTCTTGTCCCCACCCTGCAGATTCTGATTCAGTAAGCCTGTGATGAGATCCGGGGGCAAATATTTTTAGAAAGACACTAGGTGACTTGCCTGACTTGTCCGCATTTACCACTGTCACCCCGATGCTCTCTTCTGAAGAGTGCCCCCTTCCCTCTGAAATGTGCCCAGGGCCCGGGCGGGGGGTCTCTCTCAAGGTCCCTTCCAATCTGACCTGCCAGGAGTTCTAGACTTCTCGGAGTGTCCCCGGGGCATCAGTGGTAGAAAGTGCGTCTCTTTACTACCCCCCAGGGTGTGGTGGAATCTTTAACTAATGGAAGGCAGCCAGCAGCGCCTCTAGGTAGAAATGGCCTGGTGTAGATTGGCTGCTCTGAGGGAGTCACATGGAAGGAGAACCACAAAGGCCACAGGATCCTTCTGGAACCTTTGGGATCCTTCACCTTCACTCGGGCTAGGCAGGGTAAACCACTCTCTCCCCAAGAATAACTCTTTCTGCCACTTCTCCATATCAAGCAAGCAAAAATATCCAAGTATCCTCTTGTTTAATTCAGTCTTCTTTGTTCTTCATAGCTTGTCCAGCAGTGAGATTACAGTTGCATGAAAATTAGTCTCCTTTGAAGAAGGCATTTGAGTGATTTTAGGCGGGCCACATGGCCATCCAATATTGGCACAATTAAAAAAAAAAAAAGGTCTCCAGTAAATACAACAGGCACAGTCACAGCATACAGACAAGCACCATTCGCCTCCACCTCTCCTCCCTTTTTGTGTGATATTTTCAAATATTAAACAACAAGTGCATTTTATCATTCCGTAATGTCAAGTAAGGTCATTACTGTAGTACTTTTTTCAGGGCGAAAAAAAATCCCTTCACTTCGAGGGGCTTGTGGTTTGTCAGGATGAGTCAGGGAACTCTCATGATGAGCTTTCAATGGAAATGTCGCCACTCTGTTTATAATTATAACCTTCACTCATTGCGGACAGTCAGGCAGAAGGGCCACAGCAAATAGCTCCAATTAGAAAATGACATGTTTGGTGAAAATTCCCCTAAACAAAGGCTTTCCGCAGTGACCCGACTTCCTAACATTCCCCACTCTCTCAGGAAAATAACTGACTGGACAAAAATGTGGGAAAAAGCAACAAAAGGCTTGGCTTCCAGAGGCCCCTCCAGGGACCAATGATCTCAAAGGCCCACATCATCTAGCAACAGCTTGTAGGCCGCTTCCTACAAGTGAGGATTTACGCACATCCCGAATCTACACCCTCTGTCCCAGGCTGGTCTCTTGAGTGGAGCTTAAGAGATGAGATATTTTGTGTGTTCCTTCGGTGGACTAGGAAGGCAGGTGGAGATACGGCGGGAAGAAACATGAAAAGAAACCCCTTATTTCCTCCTCTCTCTTTCTTCACAATAAGCCAGGAGATAAAAATGTGGTTCTTGTCTATTTTTATTATGAAAACCACCCTCCTTAGTACCGTGAAGATAGGCATTGAGGTTGGATTTTCAAGATCAGTTTGCGAGGGACGATATTTGGTATAAACTCAGGCTCCAGATAGGTCAGAATCCCAGGTTTCATCAAGATGGCAGAAGGAATCGCTGCGGTTGGAAAATCACCACTAGGTGTTACCCCTGTGGTAGAAGGAGTAGGGACTGGAAGGGAGCCTCTGGATGGCTGGAAATTCTGGTTCTTGGCCTTGGGGATTGTTACACAGGTGTGTTCTGTGAAAAATTGAGCTGTCAGCTTGTGCCCTTTTCTAGATGTATGTCATACTGCGATGAAGCATTTAAAAATGTTCAGCCCCATGACTTCTCCAGCTCTACCTGTGGGTCTTTTGCCTTTTGGAAGGGAAGCCTGTGTGTGTGTGTGTGTGTGTGTGTGTGTGTGTGTGTGTGTAGAGAGAAGGTCCATTCCTCTCTGTCTCCCTCACCCCTGTCTCACTTACTAGCTGTTTCTGATCCCTGGTTGGGGAGGGGGGTGCGGTGCAAAGAGTAAGGAGAACCACCAAGTTCTGAGGTGATGGGCACAAAGTGGGCAGAGTGAATGCTGCTGATGCTCCTCCCACCACCAATCCCCAGGTGCTGTATAATCGGAGGCTAATGGCCCGCAGTTGTCCCCTTCTCCCTTTTGGAAGGATTTGCCCTGGCCAGATAGAAGCCACCTCCCTGGGTGATGACCCTGCGTCTCCCCAAACCTCCCCCCACTCCTTTCTCCATGTTACAAGCAGAAGCCAATGACCAGGTGACAAGGAGGTAAAGCCTGGCCTCTTTCCGCAGGAGAGACCAGTGCTCCCTGTGGGGCCAGTGAGAAGCTAGCCTCTCCCAGAGACCATATCCTTGTTTTGTGCTTCCCCTGTCCTACCCCAATCCCCCACTCTCCTTACCCTGACAGCTGTTCCTCAGTAACGTGACAAGAATGTCCATGGTGGGCACCACTCCAAGGGAGCCCAGCTGCCGACAGCTGGCCCTGAGCTCTCCAAGCCTAGGGAGAGTTGAGGGCTGAAGGCTTCCCTTAGTCCCCTTGTAAGCCTTCTCTGCTCGCTGCAGACATTCTCCCCCTCTAATGCTCCGTGGCCACGGATCCCCTCATCCGCCCCTGGAGACCAGAGGGTCCGCTGCTGACTTCTCTGCTGACCCCTCTCCATGCCAGCTTCCCCACATGGCCCCCAGTTAGTCCTTGTAAACCGTCTGCCAAAGTCCAGGAGAGCAAGCTGTGTACTATTGTTCCCTCCCCTCTGCCAGCCGCCCCTCACGTTTTAAGGGTTGTTGGCTAAGAGAAAGGTCCATGTTATACCCCCAACTATGAGGCCTCACCTCACAAACTCCCTACACTCTTGCCCTGAGGCTTCCCGAAAGAGAGTTGGAGGGACTGGTGGTATTCAGGGCACAGCCTTCTCCAAAGAGTGGGTCACAGAAATGTGAAACGGTTGTTGGATGGCCTTTTGGACAGTTTAACGTCTGATATTTATGTCTTGATGCCCAATTAAAATTTACTTCCAATGTGACATACTGTCACTCTAACAGCCTTGTGTGTTTTAGAGTTTGCCAGAGAGGTGACGTTATTGCATCCGTCGCGAGTCCTTGGACTGTGTGCTGAATTTTACCTTTGTAGCTTTCCTGAATTCTCCACTTGGCTTTTGGCTGACAGACATTCTGGATGCTACTTCCGAGCTTCCAGAAGACCCCACAGACACAGGACCCAAAAGGCTGCTCATGTCACTTGGGGACACCCCGGTCTTCCTCTCGCACGACACGTTCCACATTCAGCTGGTCAGACGTGAGGTTTCCGAACCAGGCTGTATCTCAAGATTCCAGATAGCTTCTTAGGTTGCGTGATAAACTGGAAAGAGCTGTAATAATTCTGCTTTCGAGTCCTAGCTCATCCCCTCTCCCCCTCCCCCCCACAAAAAGCTCTTCTGTCCTCATTTTCCTCAGCCGAAAATGGGGGAACAGTCCCGGGCAATCCCTGAAGCCCCCTTCACTCTTACACTCCGATGCTAATGATCTTGAACTCAGTTGTTAGACACTGTCAACCGGTCAGTTTAGAAAAAGAAATCGACCTAACATCCGTCTTCAGAGGCGGTCTCCGTCAGCCTGTCTGGCCATCTGTCATGACAGTGCGACAATACCGGGGGGGGGGGGGGGCGGGGGGGGACCAGGCCTGTGAGCAAATGTCACCCTTGGTGGGGGAACCGTGAGTCTCCTTTTAGATACTGTGGAACAACCTTTCAAAACAAAGTTTAGCAACAACGCAGGTCAGACAAGTAGGGCCCCTTTACAAATAGCAACCCTGTGGGTTCATATAAACAGATGTGAGGCACCTCCTATTTTCACTGGATCCCCCACTTGGCAACGGAGGAACAACAGTAAACTGCTTGTTGCTGGCTTCTGTCTCTGCCGGGGGAAAAAAAAAGTGGACTCTCAAATGCTGCTGAGTTTTTTTGCTTTATTAAGAAACTTGATAAATATAGTTCAGTCAGTGTGTGGTCCATCTTGGATTTATAGCCAGCTTTCAAGCCTTACCAGAAGAGGTCACAGCATAAAACCCTGTGCCTCTTGTTTGCTTTGATGACAGAAAACTCACGAAAACATGAAGCCCGTGGATTCCTGACTCAGTCTCCCAGGTGTGGGGCTACTGCCCTTCCCACCCTCCCTCCCTTCCGCCCGCCCTGACCGTGTCTGCTTCTGTCCTTCCTGGAGCTGCCCAGGCCTCAACCCATGTGTGCAACCTTTTCAGAGGACTGTTGACAGGTTTGAAAATAAAGCAGGTGATGTAAAGAACAACACGAAGTCATAGATATATGAAAATCAACCAGTTTGTCTCTACAGCGTGGAGATTAGCAAGGATCAGCTGTCCGGCCAGACTGCTCCTGGGAGGCAGGCCTCCTCCTGGCGGAGACCAGGGCAGCTGAGCCCTTCTCTGCCTCAGCTGCCTGGCTGCTACTCTGGGTCATCTCTGTTATTCTCAGACACTCCTGCGCTGTCCCAGAATGCCAGGGCACACGGGCCACCAAACTGTTCAGATGAACCTAAAAGTTGGTTTGTGACATGGTACTTGGAGAATCTCTCCCTGTGGCCTGGTTCACTGCCCCTCACAAGTGAGCGGCTGGGGGCAGAGCCCTGGGGCCGAAAGCCAGTGTCTCAGGGACATGCTGTGGTCGAAGGAGACCTGTTATGGGCAAACAACCCTCAGGAGGCATTGCTGGGTTTGCTTGGGGTCTTACGTGTCCTTCTGGATTTGGGGAGCAAAACGATTACCCGAGAACAGTACTCGGGGATTCTGAGATCTCCGCAAGGAGATGATACTCAAATCCTGGAGGTGGGGCCGCATGTTGCCTTGTCTTCTCATTTTCTTCCTGCCTATTCCTGGTCTTTGTTTACATTGGCGTGCAAAACAATTGTTCTTCCTCCAGACATCAGTGGGATGGGGGCTTGTATTTATTTGCGTAAATGTGTCAAAACCTCTCTGGAAAACAAAAAAGGAAATGTAAGAGGCTCCTGGTCTTGGATACCAGTGAATGCTCTGGAAAGAACCCAAATGATGAGAGGAACCATGAGAGTACCTTGCGATGGCGGATCCTTTATAAAAAGTATTCATATTCACTGTGATCCCATTTTAAACACATCCTGACCCTTTCAGCAACCCTGTGTCTCTGTGGCCTGCCCATGACTTGACATCCCTCAGCCCATCCCTGCCACCATGTTGTAGAACGTGGCTGTCGGGTCCAGTCTGAACAAACTCCTTTCTAGATGAGGCACTGGGATTTGAGAGTTTCCATAAATGAGATGGAGCCTCTGAATTTCTCCTCAGAGGGAAATTTTACACACCTGCTCCCCCCCTCACCAGACTGAATGATCACACTGGCATATGAAATTGTGATTGGGAGGTTTATCACAGTGTGAGGGATTGTCCAGTGATGTCAATGAACCGAGGAAACCACAGTCGCCTGTGGAATGGAACATGATCCCCTTGAGAACAGAAGGCTGAGTTTCCCTGAGTGGTTATGTCAGAACTTCCTGTCTTTAGAGAACCTATTAACTAGGGGGAGAGGTTGAATGCACACTGATGACAATCTAGAAAACATCACAAATGAGTGCAAAGACTAACTCCGTGGGGATACACGAGAGCCTGCCTTTTCTCTGTGGTTCAGTCCAAGGAGGACATGCTACTCCCTTCATTGTCTTGCACAGAAACTCAGGTGAAAAACCTAAGCAACCTGCACACGGTCGTGCTGGTACTAAGAGGCAGAGCTGGGGTCCAGCTTAGGTCAGCCTGTGTCCTTAATCCCTGGGCACACCTGTGGAGAGAGAGCTACTGTCCTAGGAATCCTGCCAGGACAGCTTGTGTTCACCAAACTTTCTTTCCCTGAGATAAAGAGTTTCTTGCTGGGAACCCCGGAATCCAGGCTGGTGCCTTAAGTCCAGTGTGGCATTCCACGCTGCCCTGCGCAGAGCCCGTGGGTGTGCGTGCCATCTTGTCAGGGTCTGACATCGCCACCTCGCGTATCCCCTGTGTGGTCTCAGTCAGTGCTCAACAAAGATACCTACTGACCTGACTAGTGTCTGAGCAAGTTAAATGAAAAAAAATAGCGTGATACTTTATGAGACTTCTGCTGTGTACATAAATTATTTCATTTTATCCATACAACATTTATGATTCTCATTTTTCAGTGAGGAACCAGCTTCAGGAAAATTAATAACTTGCTCAAAGTCTCAGAGGTAGGGAGGCGGGGTTGAGACCCAGCTACCCATTTGTCAGATCCCAAAGCCCGTCTCCTGCTTGACCTCCGTGTCCAAGCGCTGGGACACTGGGGAGGGAAGCATGTGTCTGGTTCAGGTGAGACCTTGGAGGTGAGCTTCTCATGATCAGGGCTTCCCGGAACCCGTGATTTTGTATAAGTCACACCCCATCACGTGAAACCAAAGCATCGGCCGGTGGAAACAACTCCAGCCCAGAAAAAGCTGATGGCGCCCATCAGCACCCAAAGCCAGTCTTTCTTGAAAAATGAAATGTGCCAATCCCCCCTAGCTCCCAACTCGGGTGTCAAATACATGAAACATCATACGTAATCAGAGCACACGGGCATTTGTGTAACTGTGCACAATTAAAACTAGGTTCTGCTATTCCTGGGAAACATATTTTTAGTTTAAGCTGGGGTGTAATGAGATCTCTAAAAATAACACCGTGAAAGGTGAGGCTGAGTGTGGGGGGTGAGTTCACCCCAGTGCTGAGGCAATAAAACATTATTCATGGTCCGTTTAAAGCTCTGCAGCCCTGGGCCAACTTTTTTGCCTGAACAGAAGTTTGGTTCATCCTGTTTGGACCTAACTCAGTTTCCATCTAAATGGTGGTGGTCTGAACAAGAGGAACTTAGGATATAATAAGCCACGGGAGGAATTTTTCAGCAGCTGGAGCCCCCCCCCCCCCCCAGGCTGGTTTCTCTCTGCAGGGCTCTGGTTACACGGGGGCGAGAGGCTTGGATAGCCAGTGTTGAGACCACCCCACGGTCCCACCGGCTCACTGCCCTGCGGGGTGGGGAGGGTTCGGGCACGCCTGTAACCTCAGATGCAGAGCATGGCACCCAGTAGCGAGCGGAAATAGTGAACCGAAGTTCAGAGCAGATGTGAGGAACTTCAAGATTTTAATAATTCAGGCTCTGGTGGGGATATAGTTTTCCTGGACAGAGAAGCACTGTGTTAAGTGTGCCACCCGTAAGTACTTTGAACACTCGTACGCGTGTGCACGCTCACATCCCCTGGAACATTCACATGGGTGCCCGTGGCCAGGCCTCCTGTTCCGATAGCAACAGCAGGTGATCCTCAGATTTCTTATCTCACTCTTGTCATCCGGCGTCCTTGGGCTGTGCTAGCGAAGCTGAGACACAGGCCACAGGCTGGATTCTGCTGATGATCCCGTTGACTTCAGTCTCTTTCATGGTCGTAAATGTTTGCTCGTGTGTTTATCTGTTTATTTATACTCAATCTCCACCGAACACAGATCCAGTGTGAGGTCACAGGCTCCGCCCTGCCCACGGACTCACAAATATCTTGCCATAGAAATTGTACGTGTACTTAAACGTGGTCCAGTACAAAGCAGCCTGCTCTGGGAAAAATTGCCCGTAGCTCAGTCTTTCCCACCGATACCGGCAGGGTGGTTAAATGGAGGTTATCACCAAGGGGGCTGGAGTGATTACAATTCTGTACATTCAGTCTTAGCCCAAGGCAATGCTGAGAATGACCTTTGACGAGCACAGGGCATGTGATCACATTTACAGTGCTTTGTCCAGAGGCAAACGAGAGCTATTGAAATGTCTTGTTAGGACTTGAATACATTTAGGCAATTATTTTTTTTTGCGGCGCTAAGATGCTTGGTTAGTATTTCCGGGGCTGATGTGACTGACCACATATCTGTGTGACTATTTGCTTTATCCATTACTTGGCTGAAATGGACTGTTCCCCATGCCCTACCTAGTCAGAGAAGCCTTGGTTTTAAGAGCAGCAGGGCATTGTTAGATTATCAAGGCCAACTCCGTAATTTTTATAGCTGATATCAACACCCAGTTTGGAGAAATGACTTACACAGCATCACCTGGCATTCAGTTTGGATTTGGAGTTGCTTACATGCACACGTTAACCTTTACTGAACCTCTACTGTTCAGTTTCAGAAAGTAGACCTGCCCTACATAGATAGACCTTTGAGTAGTGTGTCTTTATCTCTGCTGGTTTCCTTTTGAACCCTTCTCCTACCTAGGCAGAAGCCTCATTCTGAGTCCATTCCATTCCCATTTCTTCTCAACAGGTCTTTCTCAGAAACTGTTAGCAGGAAAGGACCAGAAAAGTGCACTCATGCTCTGGTAAAAATGACCGAGGATAGCTGCTTTGTGTATCCACGAGCGATTACGTTGCATTCGAAGTGTGAAAATTTAGTGACAACATGTGAGGCTGCCCCAGGTCAGTGGGGAATATTTTGGCAAAGGGGCCACTGAAATTACACTATGGTGTGGAAATTGAGGGGTCTGACTTAGGCCTGCATGGAATTATGGGATGAGAGATCGTCACACAAGCCATTGACCCACGCACTTTGCTAATAGATAAAGAAACTGAAATCCAGAGGGGAAAAGTGAGTTTTCCCCAATTCCAAGGAGCTAGTTAATGACAGAGCAGGGATGGGCCTCTAGGATTTACAGAAAGGTGAAGTTGGCATGACACGCAGAAGCGTTTACCTTTTGACTTCATTTATTCTTTTGTGAAAAATTTGTGTGCCTACTCTGTGTCCAGCAGGGTTTGGTGTTGAATGATGAACAAAGCGGCACTGTTCCTGCCCTCTTGGGGCTTACAGTCGATACGGTGAGTGCATCAAAGAAAAAAGACACTGTCGCACACCGTATACTTAATCATAAACTCTGAGAAGTGCCCTGGAACATGATACAGTGCTGAGAAAGAGAGAGTAGGAGGAAGGAATTCATTCAGGTTGGCGCTCTGAGGAAATAACATTGGCATGGCTATCAAAGACCTCCATTTTGCTTCCAACCTCCTCCTATAAAATGGCACCCTGCCCTGGAGCTCCCTCTCATCTTGCTTTGTGTTTTTCCTTAGCATGTATCACCCTCTGACACAGCCTATATTTATTGGTTTATTTTTGTATTTACTCCAACTAGAATGGAGACTCTAGGTGGACATGGAGTTTCATCTAGCGCCTAGAAAAGTGATCGATAATAACTGTTAAATGAATGAATGAATGAATGAATGAATGAACTGGAGCTAAGGCCTGCAAAGGGCCAGGTAAAGGGCTGCTAAGAGCTGTGTGTAGAGAAATTCCCCAGCTGAGGGAATTATATGTACAAAGAAAACAAGGGGATGGAACTGACCCCGGAGAACCTAAAAGACGGGAGACACGTGGCCTACAGTGGAGTTGGAGAAGTCAGCAGAGGCTGACTTGTGCAGAGCCTTGAAGCCATGGTTGGAATTTTGAGGTTGAGCCCAAGTTAGGTGGACAGATACAGATGGGCTTCACTCAGGGAGTGCTTTTGAGTGGAAGTCCCCACAGAGCTTGACCTCAAGGAAGTCACTATCTGTGAGAGGAGTCTATACAGACACACAGCTAATACATGCCTGGGAATACATGCCTCTTCCTTGAGGGTGAAGACAGGGACCAGGAACATTAATTTTCTGACTTGATTGTGGAAGGGTGCAGAGGAGATGTGGGGTGTGGTGCACAAGGCAGAGCAAAAGGTGTTCTAGGCAGAAGGAAGGGCATGGACAACAGCCAGAGAGTCTGCCATTTCAGTGAGTGGCACGAGGTACAAATGGCTAAATAAAAAGGTGCTTTTCAAGGTTGGACCTACATCTGGCCAACTCCCAAGTTCACGTCTTTTCACCGCACCATGCTGAGACTTGACTTGGAGGGAGACAGCTGGGGTGGATGGGGGACTTTTAGGGCTCACAGCCATGCTGGTTCCTATGTGTATAGGAAAAAGCATCCATTCTGATGGCCACATCTCACAGAAGAAAATGGGGCTTGCAGAGGTGAAGTCAATTGTTGGAGATCACACAGCTTGTGAAAGGTAGGCTCCCAGGCCAGTTTCCCAGAGGTGGCATAAAAAAACACAATAGGAATGGCATTTCATATTGAACTGAATTGGGAAAATACTCATGAAGTTTGCAGGGATGGAAAATGTTTGCAGTTAGTGCATGTTTTTCCCAGGGTGTGTGTGTGTGTGTGTGTGTGTGTGTGTGTGCACGCGCGCACGCGTGCGTGTGTGTGTGTGTGTGTGTGTGTGTAGTATTTTTCCAAAGGAATTCACAAATGGCTCAGTTCTGCTTGTCTGATCTTATCAACAAGAGTTCTTTAACACTTAATACTTGATGCTTTTAATAAATAATTTTTCTTTTACCCAAGGTAAAATTAAACAAGATCTATCCTTATTAGCAATAATGGAGATCAGTGAAAGAATGTTAATCACTGTGTTGATGGGGACAGCAGAAATCTGTCATCCCGTCATGCCCAATCCAAACTGGGTGGAGTTTATTACTGGTGTCGTCCAGCCCCACCACAGTTAGGCTGGGCTTACTGGTAGTCCGCAGTGTAATCTGGGAAACCCCTGTCAACTACATATAGTTTAAATACAACGTAAAGGTACAGCCAATCAGAGCTGGGAGGCAGCTGGAGAAGTGTGGAAAAGGGTCCTACCAATTAGGAATGACCTGTTTTGACCACAGAAATACATGTTTAGTGCCAGAGCCGAAAGGGACATTAAAGTTTCAACGGGACCATTCTTTGGCTTTAGAAAGAACCATACTTAAGCCAAGCCAGGCAAAATCCAGCATGCTATTCTAGATCAAAGTCAGCAACCATTTTCTATAAAGGACCAGATCATAAAAATGTTAGGCTTTGTGGGCCATATGGTCCCTGTCACAACTACTCAATTCCATCCTTGTAATGTGAAAGCAGCCGTAGACAATTTGTAAATGAAGGATTGCGGCTGTGTGCCAATGAAACTCTCTTTATGAAAACAGGTAGCTGGATTTCACCCATGCGTAGTAGTTTGCCAACCTCAATCTCTAGAGGAAAACAATTCCTATAGTTCTCTGGGAAGTTTTTAGTTTTTATGGCTGGAGATTCTTTACTATGCCTAGTTCATATCCCTTGGCTGTGAATCCTTCTCCTACAAAGCCTTCTTCTAGCCTTTGGGGAGGCAGGGGATTTTTGTTTTGGTGCCTCCTTTTGTTGGAAAGACTAACTCTGCCATGAGGAAAAAGATGACAGAGTAGCTTTGCCAGGGGCTGTGGAATTGGAGGACGTGCATTTGTATCCTGGCTTCACCACTTACTTGCTTTGCTACCTTAGGCAAGTTGCTACGACATTGTCTCCCTCAGATTTCCCATCTACAAAATAGTTATACCCAGGATACTATCTTATGGTGCTGTTGTCAGGAATAAGTGAGGGGATGTGAGCTGGAAGGGGAGCATGAGGATGGCAGAGAGAAAAAGTGACACAAATGGAATCGTTTGAGGAGAAACTTGAAGAGCCCATTTGGAGACCTTAGCAAAGGGAGCAAAGACAGTCACGTATGTTGGGTGAAATAGTGATCTATCACACTACTCTTGATAACATATATCATTCTGAAATGAATATATTCCTTACCCATATATACCTTGCCCATTTGCTTACTCCCTTATTGCCTGACCTTCGAAGCTAGAACATAAGCTCTTGGAGGGAACAACACAGGGACCTAGAAGAGTTCCGGGCACACAGTAGGTATTCAATAAATAATTGTTCAGTGGAAAAACAAATGAATTGGAACATTTTCTCTTCCGTGGAGTGCCCAGCTGCAAGAAGAATCCAGTGCAGTGAGGAAAGAAGAGACTGCTTTCAGCCAGCCATCACTGTCTGCATGAATTAATGCTGGTGATCACACACATGTTAGACATCATTGCCAGATCACCCTCGTATGGCTTCTGCACTGACCAAAGATTTCTGGTGGTATGGACTGAATATATTCGTCTCTCTAAAATTCATATATCTGAAGACCCAACCCCCAGTGTGGTGGTATTAGCAGGTGGGGCCTTTGGGAAGTATTTGGGTTTAGACGAGGTCATGAAGGTAGAGCCCCCGTGATGGAATCAGTGTCCTTGTAGAAATAGTAAGAGTCTAGAGCTTTCTCTGCCATGTAAGGGGGTAGCGAAAAGGCAGCTGTCTGCAAGCCGGGAAGAGGGTCCTCACTAAGAGCCACATCTGTTGGCATCTTGGTCTTGGATTTTCAGCCTCCAGAACTGACTGAGACAACTGGTAACTGTTACACAAAGTTTTAATCCCAACTCTCTTGCTTGTTCACTCTGTCTGTACTCCCAGAGCATTTAAGTTGGATAATAAAGTAAGTCTTCTTTATAAGAACAAATGAACGTTTTGCAAATATAAGAAAATCTGGAAGGTAGAGACCTTTGGACCTTGAAGTCTCCATATCAATGAGCGTTTGAATTGAATGAAGAGGCAAAAATTACTTGCTTCTTCCGCTGTGGTTCATGGTTTCTCTGGGTTTTCTGCATTTGTTTATATTTTGTTGAAGGAGAACGATCCAACGGGAATCATTTTATTCATCTAATCAGGCCATGATGCTGCATTTACAGGAACGGTGTATATCAAGCATGAAACACTCTCCTACCTTTTATTATTATTCTATCTTACTTTTTTTTTAAGTGTATTTTTTTTTCTTTTGAGAGAGAAAGAGTACGAACAAGTGAGTTGGGGAGGGGCAGAGGGAGAGGGAGAGAATCTGAAGCAGGCTTCAAGCCCAGCATGGAGCCTAATGTGGGGCTCAATCCCAGTACCGGGAGATCATGACCTGAGCCCAAAACAAGAGTCAAACACTTAACTGACTGAGCCACCCAGGTGCCTCTTCCCTATCTTTCTTATTTCTTTGCTCTTTCTTCTTCCCTCCCTGCCTTCCATTTTTAATGCATATTTTTTGAGCAGATGATAAACTAACACAGTTCCAGGCATTCATCCCTCTTTACTTGGAAAGGAACAGATATTATAAATACAGCAATTTGAAGACATGTGTAAAGCAACCAGTAAGTAGTCTAATCCCTCTGGGGCTGAAGGAATGCCAAATGTGGGGCAGGGGACCACGGGGGTGTGGTCAATCTCAGATGACTTTCTGCTGGAAATGATTTTGAGCCAGGTCTTGGAAGAATGCCTTACTCATTTTTTCCTTATAAGAGACTCTTAAAAACTGAGAATAAACTGAGGGTTGATGGGGGTGGGAGGGAGGGGAGGGGAAGGGAGGGTGGGCGATGGGCATTGAGGAGGGCACCTGTTGGGACTAGCACTGGGTGTTGTATGGAAACCAATTTGACAATAAATTTCATATTTAAAAAAAAAAGGAGGAAGTAAATGGGGGAAAGAATGGGAGGCCAGGTGGAGGGCGGAGCCACAGCACAGGGTGCAGATTTAGTTCGGAGAGAATTGCATTCACGAAATGTTTATTAGGCAGCAGTTCTGTGTGTCAGTTCCACCCCAGGGGTCAAAAATAAATGAGGAGACCTGGCCTCCAATTGCTGATAATACAATGCAGCGAATTAGCCGACTTTGGCTAAGAAACTTGAAACTCCACGTTTTCTCTAAAGGAGATTTAGCGAAAATGTCAGCAAGTGATAAAGTGTCTCTAGTCAACCATCATCTCCACATTACTCAGTTGAATTCTTTAAAGACCAGTTGCCGATTTTGATGCCTCAGCACCAACGTCTTCAGAAGCTTGTGTTTTTCTTCCTCGGTGTGGATAGCGTGTGGCTAGCTGGGGGGCAAGAGACCGGCTGAAAGAGTTAATCTCTCCCTAACAGCCCCGGTTAAGTGAATTTACAAATTCGCAGGGGAAGGTATCTGGGTTTTAGCTTTGGATGAGGTTTCCCCAATGGCTTCCTGGCCATTGTGCACATGCTCAGGTGAATCGAGGTAGAAATGTGATCGCTGCGCTTCCCTAGTCCATCCTCCCTTAGCTAATCTTGGGGAGATAAACTTCTCTAAGTTACGAAGAGATCTGGCTGGGAGACAGAGCAAAGGGCCGACACGTGGGGTTCAAACATGAGTCCAAAGAGGTCAACTGTTCTCACCCACACATTCTTAGAACGCCATAGCCATATGTATTTTTTCTTCCATCAGGCTGGGATTTTTCAAAAGTGGATCAGTTTGGAACCAATGATACGGGACAAGTTAAAAAAATGTTCGTTACTATTTTTTTTTTTTTAAATCAAATTCAGAGGTGGCAGTGGTGGCGGGAGGGGACAAAAATCACACTTGGGAAGTGCCTCGTTTCTGTCAAAGCTTTATGCGTATGCTCACACTTCCTTCCCAAAGTAAAGAGCGCCTTGATCGAGATCACACATCTAAAAAGAGGCAGCACTACGTAGTCAACCCTTTATTTTCTTTTTGTAAGACTCAGTCTTTTCCCACTACACCATCCTGTTTTTCGTTCGTGTTATTAGGTTATCGTGAAACCAAAAAAGGTTATTTGATGTTGTGCATCGCTTTTAAGAACACGGGCGCAAACATTTCTTTCGGTCTTCAGGTTATACTGCCAAGGAGGTGAGAATCTCTACTCTTCTTGCATTGTGCAGGCAATGACTTCATCCTCCTCTTACAGGGAAGGAGGCTCAGAACGGCTCCATGAATTGTCTGTGGTCCCTTGGCTAAGAGTAGCAGAGTTGGAGTCGCATCTAGGTCTCCGGACTCCAAATTCCAAGCTCTTTGTCCTCCAGCTGGGCTGTTGGGTAATCCTACGACCACATAGAATATGGCTTCGGTCATGTGAGTCACCAGTAAGTATGCGCCAGCACCGCGTCTGATCTTGCATGATCTGTCTGGCTCTTTGAAGAACATTGTGTCTTGGAAGCAGTGATCAGTAGAGGAAAGCTAACGTGGGTATCCTACCAGCGGCTGCATTTTGTGAGACGTTCACAGTGCGTGCGCACCCCTTTGTAAAGGGACATGGTCTGTACATTCATTCGTCGGCACTTAGTAATTTTGAATGATTTTACTCCCAAACGCAGTGAGTGTATTATCACCTCACATCTGACACAAAGAAGTGAGCAGGTTATCAGGACTATTAGCTTCAGTTTCAAATTAAAAATGTTGGTGCTGAGTTAAGGACTTATAATGAGCCACTGACCAAGGCAGGCCGTGGCCCTCACTAAGGCTGTGTTTAGGATTCATTGGCATGTCCCTCGAGAAGCCCATGAATTAGCACATCCGGGAAAATGGCATCAGGTGACTGAGCATTTTGTATCTCTGGTTCATTGCATTTTATTTTAGCACCTTTATTCAATTGGTGTTGGCTCTTGATGCAGGAGATAAAAAGATAGATATATCTTTAGTCCAGATGTCTTTCCCGATGGGCAAATTACATGAAATATAAATTACCAAAATTAACTCAGGCAGACACAGAAATCCCAAATAGTGCTATAACCTTCAAAATTATTTAATGAATAAATATCAAAATCTGTCTTAATGATATTTCAGGATAATTTTACTAACACTCCAGATGATTGAGACACCTAAATTCTTCCAGATAATAGCAAAACAGGAAACTCCCCAACTCATTTCGTCATTCTAAAAACAGACAATGACTGTATAAGAAGGGAAAATTACTGTCCAATCTACATCATAAATATGGATGCAGAAATCCTTGGCAAAGTATTTCAGCAAACAGTGTACAAAAAAGGTAATTCTACAAATATCATATCATAATTGTATTGAATTATTCCAAGGAATGCAGGTTTGCTATAATGTGAAAACCATATGCTGATCTTTTTAGATGAAGAAAACACGTTGAATAAAAGTTAACACTTGTTCATGGAAAGACACTCTTAGCAAACTAAGAATACAAAGAAAATTCCTGAACCTCATAAAAGCTAGCAACCTTCAGCAACATCATTTTTAATGGTGAAAGATTAGAAGCATCCCCCTTAAAATCAGAAACAAGATAAAGATACTTCTGGAACATAACCAGTATTAGCCGAAGGTAATATTTTTGTCCTCTACAGAAAAAAACCTCAGATGGTCTATATACAAACTTTTAGAATTAAGTTTAGCAAGATTACTGGATTTAAGATGAGTATTTTCAAAATTGGATTTCTATATGCCAGCAATAAGCATTTAGAAAATGCGATTAAAATAAAAAGGGCGTACCATTCACACTGAAGCACAAATGACCAATCTTGAAGAAGAAAAGGGTGGGGAAATATTCCTTGTGTGCTGTTCTTGAAACTATATTAATTGAGACAGTGTACCAGAAGTACAAAGACAGGAAAATAGACCACTAGCATAAATTCAGGAGCTAGGAAACCTACCTTTGCACATATGAAAATTTGGTCAGATAAAGCTTACGTGTTGGGGTGGAAATGGAACACGATGCTGGGAAAATTGCCTCTCCATATTAAAGAAATGAAATTGGGTATACCTGTGTTATACCATACCTAAAAATAATTTCCAGGAGGACTAAAGATTTAAGCGTAAGAAAACCTTAAATATTTAAGGAAAATCTTGTCTGATATATTTCTGGATATGTTTATAGATTAGACAAAAACTACAAAACATAAATGAAAAATTTGATAAGTCTAACTGTATTAAGATGAATTTTTTTTCCCAGTAAAACACACTGCTATTGAAGTACCCCCCCCCCCCAATGTATCTGGTGTGTTTTATACGTAAAGAGTTCCTAAAAGTCAATAAGAAAAAGAAAACTATCCCAATAGAAAAGGTGTGAATAGGCATTTAACAAATTTAGAATAAACAGGAAAAAAAAAGTACCTAAACTTATTGATAATCAAAGAAATACAAGGTCAAACTACAGTGTAGTACTGATGAGGTTTTTTGGGTGAGAGTGAAGTTCATGGGGTCCAGAGCCGACCGCCAAGAAAGAATTCTTGAAGACATCTTTGGTGTAAAAAGGTGGTTTTATTAAAGCATAGGGACAGGACCTGTGGGCAGGAAGAGCTGCTCCGGGACCACGAGGAGAGACTGATTATAAACTAGGGAGTTGGGGGGCAGGTAAAGTCCAGGGGAAGTTTCCAGTGAGATTTTCTTACGCTAAAGAAGAGCCACAGGATACAGGAGGCCTAGCTATTGTCAGGCTAAGGTTGTCTTTCCCTCCAGCAAAGCATTAGCATTAAGACAGTAGGGAGTTCCTGGGGAAATGTTGTACTCTGCGGCCCCAAGTAGTTGTCTGGTTGTCGATGGGCTGCAGGTTATAAGGAAATTCAATTTTATCTGCCATTTCCTTCTGACTTTGTTTCCCACATCAGTACCACTGTAGACCCCAGAGAGGAACACACTAAAATGTCTAGTAATGCGGAGTGTTGACCAAGATGTAGAATAGCAGGGGTTTTCATCCACTGCTGAGGGTGGGGATGTAAACCACTTTGCAAAGCAATTTAGCAATACCATACTTGGGATATTTGTAGATGGGGACCATCCTCTAAGATCCAGAGACTCCCTTTTTAGGCATATGCTCTAAAGATATGCTGCACTCATGCACATTTGGAGAACGTTCGTTTTAGCCGAAATCTGCAGAAATAATCTCAGTGACCATTAATAGAAGGATAACTATGTGAGTTATAATGTATCAGGAGACAGTAAAATGAATGAATGATGTCTATAGGCTCGAAGTGGACAAGTCTTTACACACATATGCATGGAACATTGCCATTTATATAAATTATGAAATTCGCGGGGTGCCTGGGTGGCTCGGTGAGTTAAGCTTTTGACTCTCATTTCCACTAAGGTCATGATGTCACAGTTCGTGAGTTCAAGCCCCTTGTCGGGCTCTGTACTGACAGCAAGGAGTCTGCTTGGGATTCTTTTTCTTCTTCTCTCTCTGCCCCTCCCCTGCTCGAGCTCTCTCTCTCAAAATACATAAATGAAAAAAACATTGAAAAAAAATTCGCAAAATGAAACATGTTTCAGGATGCTCATGGATACAGTGAACCTATAAAGGAAAACAATGGAAGGACAGTTGCAAAACCTAAAATTTGGTTACTTCTGAAGGAAGAGAGGAAAGACACGATCAGGGAAACACGTACAGGAGCACGATGGGTTATTCATTACTTCTGTTTCCGTGCTGTTCAGTGAGTGTGTGCATGTTTATTATATTATTCTGTATATCTTACATGTAGTAGATATTTTTAACATGCAAGAAACATTTCACAAGATTTTCAAAATAAGAAATTTATATCATTATTATAAATCAGTGGTTTGAGCTGCTGGCAATATATATATATATATATATTTTAGTACATTGAAATAAGCTTGCTAAAATTAAAATATATTTTTATGTCATTTAAAACCCTCTCTCATACCATTTGTGATATCCATACCTCACTTATAAAATCTTCGTCTTAGAGAATGGTGTAACTATAAATGAGCCTATAAATGAGTCTTGAATTCATTTGAGCAATGAGCTATAAATGAGCCTAGAAGTGGGTATGGCCACTGTGGCCAGTTCAGACATTCTTCCAAAAGCTGTGACTTTGGTGACAGCAAACAGAGACAAGGTTTTATCCAGGTTTCTGCTGGTGGAGGGGGAGGGGTCAGCTGAAGTGCCCACAGGGAGCCAATAAGGAACAATATTGACAGAGGCAGGAGGCATGGTGACTGAGACAAGGAGACCAAGACTGGCCTGAGCCTTTCAGGGCTGAGGAAGGGCTGGTCACCTCAAGCTGGGTGTGGCTCTTTGGCAATTCCAGCCAGGTGCTGACAAGATTAACTTTTTTATTCCCCCCTGGGAAAGTTGAGAACTCAGATTTGATGTGAAACCTTTGGATTTTTAAGCCTTGACAACTAATTCAAATATTTAAAAACAAACACTGCGTATCTGTCATCCGTGTCTGAGAGGGGTCCCGGTCTGCGGTCCACGGGTTAGCAGTCTTTCTCTAGAACCCAGTGTATCATCCTGAGCTCAGAGGTGGGCACCCCATGAGTATTTGCCGAGGTAATGAATGACGTCCTGTTCTCTCTGCCAGTTTCTGAGGAGACACTCTGGGAGGTACATTAAAAATGGCTGCAAATTCTCTTCTGTTTCTTTCCTTGAGAAGTCAGGTCTACATCCTCTCCTAGGTGAGCTCTGGGACTGCTTGACCAATCGGCAATGGTGGAAGTGACATTGTGTTGCCCTAAGGGACAGTGAACTTCTACTTCCTGTCTTTCAGAGCAGGTGCTCTGTGGGAAGCCAGACATACAGGAAATCCAAATTTTGTGGGATGACCATTCTGGAAAGACCCATTGTAGGTATTTGCATTGGCTGTCTCAACTGAGTGTAGCCTTTCAGGCATCCTTGCCATGGTGCCAGACATGTGAATGAAGCTGCCTTTGACTCTCCAGATCAGCTCATCTGCTGGTAGACAACCCCCAAGTGTACTTACTTTATGCCATAAAGAACACAGGAATTATGCAGCTGAACCCTGTGCGAATTCCTGACCCACAAAATTGAGAGACCTAATAAAATGGTTGTCGTATTAAATAGCCACGAAGTGTTGAGGTAGTTTGTTACACATTAATAGATAACTGACCACTCTAGACTCCTTAATTTAGTTTCTAATTAATCTAACCATGAATAACTCTCTGCCATGAACTTCATTGTGGCTTACTTTGAAGGAAGAGACAGATGATTTCTTATAAATGTCACATGCATTATCTCCAGGAAAAAGGGAGTTGCACAGAAGGGTGAGAAGAGAAAACTCACCAAAGGGTGAGATGTTCAAGATTGCATTGTGAAACCAAAACCCAAACCTTATATAGGATTGCCAAAGTAATCATTTAACTTGAAGAATACATTTAGGGAGTTGTGGGTTATTAAGTGAGTTTTCAAACTCTGCTTTCCAGAGTAATCAGGGAGCTTGCTTATATAACTACACTTCACTGTGGAATATAAGATCTTCAGGCATTTGTATGGCCCATGAGTGAGGAAAATGCAGATTATATGCAAAGCTCTAAAGTCATTTTATAATCCAACGATCAATGACTGAGAATATCGATACATTCTGTCAGCAGAGCTGGGAATAATGCCTTAGGAACTTCATAGTTAGGAGAGGTTCTGATCCCCCTTGAAGGGGCGGTTGCTTTATTCAAGTAGAAGAGGCCATTTCTAAGTAAAAGTGTGAGGGGCCAGAAGATGGGGTGGGGCTGGGGGGGCGGCAATCCCCTGGAGACAAGATGGGCTGCCTAAGAGACAAGTCTACATAAATCTTATTTGCATAAAAAGTAGCAGAGCTCTAAGTGAAAAGCCATAGTTGGCATTTTAAAGGTGCTGGTCTTGAGGGACCCAGAAGTGTGAGGTTCAAACTTCACACATAGTGCATGAGTGTATGAGTGTTGGCATAACTTAAGATGGTAAACCTGAGCTCTGTCAGGTCAGTTCTGTTCATGTTGGGCAGGACGGGCACCCACAAGGAGCAAGCATTGATCAGTGGTGACAAGGGTTTTCTGTACGCACCAGAGGATGCCATTCACATTGTTATTCTTCAAGTTATTGCTCGGGGAATACTTTCTAAGTTTGGGATGATAACAAAATAAATTTTATTATATAGCGGGGACTATAAGAAACAGAAATATAGAGCCTCTGTGGTTGGGGGCCTTGTAAGAAATGTAACGCTATGAAGGGAAGGAGACTTTATCCATCCATCCACTTCTATCTATCCAAGGAGCAAAAGCAATGACCTATCATTATATCATTACATCAGCAGGGGCGCAGCAGAGATCCATGTGGAGAGAAGAGGAGAGAGAGGAGAAGAGAGGAGAGGAGAAGAGAGGAGAGGAGAGGGGAGGAGAGGAGAGGGGAGGGGAGGGGAGGAGAGGAGCTCAAGGGCTCCTCAAGAACATGTTAGATATTCCAGGCTCCATAGTCAGATCCACCAGCCCTCATTGTCTCCTGTGTGAAAGGTGCTGTTTTAAGCACTTAAGACAGAGTGAACGAGGAATACCCTTACCCTCAAGAGGCTGATAGTCTAGTTCAAGATGAGTTCACATGAATAATATTGATGTTGTGCAGTGTAAGAAGAAAGAGATACCCCGGATGTTGTAGGGACACAAAGGAGAAGCACACAACCCAGCTTGAGGTTTAGGTCAGGAAAGGATGAAGCTGAGAATGATTGAATTGAGTTTTGAAAGGCATTAGTAGGAGCTGGCTAGGCAGTAGAGTTGCTAAGAGTGTTTCTGGCAGAGAACACAGTATTAGCAAAGCTACTGAGGTGTGAAATAGTGCTGTAGGGGAGACGGTTACAAACTGTTTTGAGAGTGTAAAGTTCAAGGTCGGAAGACCAGCCAAGGGATGAGGCCCACAAGTTTGGAAAGGTCTGGCCCCCACGGCCAGTGGGGAATTATAGGAAGAGCAGGGACCTGGGTGGGTTTGTATTGTAGTGAGAACATTCCAATGACAGGGTGAACAACTGATTTGTGGGGCAGAAGACAGGAGATTAAAGGAGGGAAAAGAAATAGGAGGCTATTTCCATAGTCCCAGCAGACTTAAAAAGGGACAGGGAGAGGTGAGTAAGGATGGAAAGAATGAAAAGATTAATGTAATCAGAGGGCAAAATTGGCTGGCTTCTGGACTTACTCATTTGAAGGGAGAAGGGAAGTCTGGCAGGACCTTCAGGTTTCCGGCTTGGACAACTGTGATGGTGTTACCAGATCGAACGGGGGATTATAGCAGGAGGAGCAGCCTGTGGGGAGCTTGGGAAGGTGCAGTTCTGAAGTATCAGCAATTACAATGATGGAAGCTCAGAAATTAAAAAAAAAAAAAAATGTGCGTTTAATTGGTGTCTTTAACCCT
Organism: Prionailurus viverrinus; assembly: GCF_022837055.1. Lineage (NCBI taxonomy): Eukaryota > Metazoa > Chordata > Mammalia > Carnivora > Felidae > Prionailurus > Prionailurus viverrinus. The sequence goes on along the minus strand of NC_062577.1, from coordinate 56,536,437 downwards.
GGTCGTCTTTCCCCACTCAGGAACAGCCTGGGGAATCAAGGATTACATAATGTTATAATATATTTAAAAAATAGGGTAATAGCCTCTTCTAGTAGGAATTTAGCCTTCTCAATGTCATGCAACTGAAACTCACTGCCCAGTTGTGTGTCACGTCTCGCAGAGAATCTGGAACACCACTCAGCAATAATAAATAAACGCGCTTTCTTCCTTCTCTAAATGTAACGAGTATATTTCTGAACAGCCAACGCCATAAAATCCAAGTATTAGAACTCACAAGTTTTGAAATTGTGAAGTGCTATATTAACACAGAATCTCGTAAAATTCCTAACGCCCTCACGCAGAGTCTCTACTCTTGTTTAAAGCGTGTAATAGTTACCAAAAAAGCCCCTATAAATTTGAAAGCAAAAGAGGCAGACGTACCACCAGCAGCAAGATGTGACAGCTGACAGCCGGGAGATAGCTAGCTTATATCTAGAAAAAACAGCCCCCGAGTGGAAATTCCAGTGCAGGGGATCCCTCGAACACAGAATGGAACCTGACACAACAGTGACCCCGTATCATTAAGAAATGCCTTTTGTCGGTTCAAACAGTGACCATGTATGTATTTTAGACAGATTTCCATTAAAGGCTGGGGGCTGGGCACACCACTCAGGGCACCCGGTGATCTCATCTTTGTGAAGCTGCCCCAGTCAAACTGCTTGGGTGGAGAGTAGACAAAAATATCGAACAGCTGGTTAAATTTGTGTTTCAGATAAACAGTGAGTGATTTGCAGTGTAAGTGTGTCCCAAATGCCGCATCGTGCATTTTTATTTGCCAAATCTTGAAACCTTAGTGGGGAGCAGCCCCAATAAGGGGTAGATAACTTCTGAACCCCAGGATATTGTTTCTTCCTCCACCATCTAGAAACAAACCCAAACAAAACCAACCAACCAACCAAAAAACTGACCAGACCTGGGTGACCTGGTGTGAAAAATCTCCGCTGAAGCAGTGATAATGATGATTTGTTAGGTCAATCGTTTTCTCTCTCTGGATCTCTGGGATTTGATGTGGAAAATTAGATGAAAGTAGAAGACAGAAAGATTCGAAGGATCTAAACTGACACACACACACACACACACACACACACGCACACACATGCACACATCACAAAGGCGCGATGGCGAAATAGGCTCTAAAGCCGAAGCTGTGAATAAAGCCACATCGTAAGGAATAGAAAGGGTGAGCATTTAATTCACTCATTCACTCATTCATTCATTCACTCTGAAATATTTATTGAGGTGGAGCCAGGACGTGCCAGGTGACAGGTTAAAGCATGAGATGCATGGTACATGGAGGCCAGGACAGAAGTAGCTGGGAGGGTGGAATCCTCCCAATGGGGAAATCAGGGAAAATCTGTCAAGGGAGGAGGGGATCCGTTCTCCATTTCCCTAAGTTGATTTCCTTCCTTCATGCTCTTTGTGCCTTACGGTAAACCCCACTACCTGAGGCGGCCTCTGTAGCTCTCTGTTTCTTGCAACAAAAGAGACTCACGAAAGCCTATTGATAAAACAAAACCACTTCTCCTGCTGGATATAACAAACCCTCCACCGCAGGAAAACAATTCCCAGGAAATGAAGTTCTTCCTGCAGAACATGAGATAGCTGGGTTTTAACATGTTAGCTTATATTATGTTTGTTTGTTTAGGTTCAAAAAAATGTTGGGGCGCCTGGGTGGCTCAGTTGGTTAAGCATCCAACTTCAGCTCAGGTCATGATCTCACGGTTCGTGGGTTCGAGCCCAGTGTCAGACTCTGTGCCCTCAGCTCCGAACCTGGAGCCTGCTTCAGATTCTGTCGTTTCCTGCCCCTCCCCCACTAGTGCTCTGTCTCTCTTTCTCTCAGAAATAAATAAAACATTTAAAAAGTTTACCAAAAAGTGTTTATTTGGGGTGCCTGGGGGGCTCACTTGGCTAAACGTCCAACTTCTGCTCAGGTCATGATCTCGAGGTTCATGGTGAGTTCGAGTCCCGCGTCGGGCTCTGTGCTGATAGTGCAGAGCTTGCTTGGGATTCTCTCTCTCTCCCTCTCTCTCTGCCCCTCCTCTGCTCTCTCTCTCTCTTTCTGTCTCGAAATAAATAAATAAACCGTTTTCTCATGTTTATTTTTGAGCCATGAGATCATGACTTGAGCTGAAATCAAGAGTCAGATGCTTAACCAACTGGGCCACCCAGGCACCCCGCTGCTTGTATTTTTGTACATTTAAAAGATCAGTTTTGTCCAGTGGCTCACAAGGAATTGAAGTGCCACCCTCCTGATCATTTTCCCTGAACCCGCCCCCCGCCCCTGCCCATCCCTGAGCAGCTCTTCTCACGGGCAGTGTTCATTGGGCTCGGGGCCTGCTGGAGCCTACCAGTTGGCCCCAAAGAATTCAGGGTGCTTAGCCTTTCTTTTTATCAACCCCCCAGCCCCCTGATTTTCCAGAGCAATTTTATGATTAGGAAATCAAGATGACATTGGCTTCAGTGATGATTTCCATTGGCTTCTGTCTCAGTCTGCTGGAATGCTGCAACAATACCATAGCCTGGTGGCTTCAGCAGAAGAAATTTGTTTCTCCCGGTACCACAGGCTAAAAGTCCACGATCAAGGTGCCGGCATGCTAGGTTTCTGGTGAGGCCTCTCTTCCTGGCTTGTAGACAGCCCCTTTCTCACTGTGCCCTCATACAGCAGGGAGAGAGAGAGAGCCCTGGTGTCTCTTCCTCTTCTTATAGGGGCACAAATCCAGTCAGGGGGCCCTGCCCTCAGGACCTCATCCAACCCTACTTGTCTTTAAAAAAAAAAAATTTTTTTTTAATGTTTATTTATTTTTGAGAGAGAGACAGAGAGAGAGGAGACACAGGATCGGAAACAAGCTCCAGGCTCTGAGCTGTCAGCACAGAGCCCAGTGTGGGGCTCGAACCCACAAACTGCGAGAACACAACCTGAGCACAAGTTGGACACTTAACCGACTGAGCCACCCAGGTGTCCGTAATCCTAATTGTCTTTAAATACCATCACATTGGAGGTCAGGGCTTCAACATATGAATTTTGAGGGGGCACACTTCAGTCTATTGTAGCTTCCATCAGAAATATTTTAGACTCGAGTTTTCTTTTGCTGAAAAGCACAGCTATGAGAAAGGAGGTTGAACTTTACTGTTTAAGGCCTAAGGCTATTTGAGTGGCTCCCCTCATCTCCTCCGCCATGAACTTGGCCATTCCAACCCAGATAAGGGCAATGGTAGTGACAAAAGACCAAGGTCTTGGCGAAGGGAAAAGCTCATCACCTATGTGCTCAGCAGAGGTAAAACATTCTCCCAGAGAAGTCTAGAATGGTGATTACTACAGTATATTGCCTTGTAAACATATTCTCAAATTGTTCTCCATGTAGGAGTCACCTCTTGAGTGCGTGCAGAGTGCAGAGTTATTCAGAAAAGCCCAAATCAGAAAAAAAGACATTTGAGTTGGCTTCCCTTATAAAAGCAACGTATGTCTTCAGAAGGAGATTACCCTCGTCACCGCTGGGTGATATTGTTCATCTGCCTTTGTTTGTTCCAATGCATGTTAGTAGGGCCCCCCAAAAGCCGTGTTTGCGAGGCCTTACGTGCCAGCTCTCTCTTGTATCTCTGTAGCAGTGCCGGGCCCAGCAAGATGAACTGGGCCTGGCAGGTTCGAGTCTGGGGAGAGTCTAGGTTTGGGGAAGATAAACATTGGCTCCATCACTTCTGATTATCTGGGAAAGGTGGGAAGAAGGGCAGCAAGTCTTAGAAAAGAAGCACAATGGGGAATTGTACTGGGGACATTCATAAGGAACTTTTGTCCTAGGAAAGAGAAACAACAGAGCCTTTGGCTTACATGCTTCTTTTGGATCAGAAGAAGTGGTGGGCTTAAGAAAGAAGTGCTAAGTGGGGGGCCTGGGTGGCTCAGTCGGTTAAGCATCTGACTTTAGCTCAGGTCATGATCTTGCGGTTCATGGGTTCAAGTCCTGCGACGGACTCTGTGCTGACAGCTCAGAGCCTGGAGCCTGCTTCGGATTCTGGGTCTCCCTCTCTCTGCCTTTACCCCACTTGTGCTTAGTCTCTCTCTCTCTCTCTCTCTCTCTCTGTCTCTCTCTCTCTAAAATAAACATTAAAAAAGAAAGAAAGAAAGAAATGCTGAGGCCAGCATCATGGGCTCCTTTGTGGGCATGAGTTTCTCCGTAGGTGTTTATTATTGCAGAGTCTGAAATGCAGATTCATCACTCCAAGGAGTTCTGTATCGTTAGGCTCTCTTGCCAATGAAAAAGCTTGCCAGGAATCGTGGATGAGTTGTATTTGATGTAAACATTATTAGGTTACTTTTTTTTTTATTTGGTGAAATGACATTTTCTCATTTAGGGTGTTGAAACTGTAATGCCAAGAATCCAGATCCTAACAATTGCTCAATCCTGACTCTTCCTGGCCATTCAAATCCACATCGGTGGTCCTGGAATTTACTGCTACATGAAAACCACCCAGCTTCCTAATGTCCCGATGGAGCTGACGTCCTGAATCTGGGAGCTAGATGGAGTTAACCCTAGACCCGTTCAGTCAATCCAAATGACTGGGTGCCATGAATCACAAATCCCAAACTAACTCCAAATTTCATTTAAAAAAAAATAGAAACTCTGTTATGAAAATGAAAATAAAATTTTGCACGAATAAGAAATAAAATCTCCCTGACTTTAATGAATAAAACCACACCTCCCAATCCTGGCTCTAGGAGGCTGGGGGCCCCCGCTGATGGTGTCAGTTGGGCTGTAGAGCTCAGAGGCATCATGTCTGCCTAAGCAGGAGATGATGTCTCTGCATCCTCCCAGACATGGGATAACTATGGGGAAGTTTCTCAGAAAGTAAACAAAAAGTGCCCTAAGTCGAATGATTAGCAGTCAAGGGCAATCTCTAGCTCCCTCAAAAATGACTCTAGGAGTTTAACTGAGGTAGGATGGTGAAAATCCCCAGATGCAGCCAGTCCGAACGGTCAGGTGTGAATCCTGCTCCTTTCGAGGATAGCCCTGGTAGCACCGTGCCCTTGGGCAAATCACTGATTCCCTTGGATATCTGAAATAGATGCGCTAATGGAAGGATTCAGTTTACAGGATGTCGGAATCAAATGGTCATTATATGTTTTAGTGGTTAAGAAAAATAAAATGAAAAACCTACTGTGTGTAAGGTAATGTGCTGAGGGTCCTTGTTATTCCCGTTTACTACAAATGAAATGGAAGTAGTAACAGTCCCAATTTAATTTAAGTAACAGTCCCAAGGTTCCACAGCCAGTGAGAAGCATATCAGGGATCTAAACCCAGGTCTGTATGATGCCAGCGCTCATGATCTAACAAACCTTGCTCAGAACCTAGTACATAGCAGGGGCTCACTTTACACTAGGCCATTCATCCCTTTGTCCGTGTGTTCACTGAACGTTTTTTTCAACACCAAGTTTGTATTAGATTCTCATATGAGCTGTTGATGCGATGAATACGGTATAGTTTGTGCCTTAAGATCATGTCTGAGTGGACTTCAGGCAGTATGCTATAGTGCAGAGAGCATTGGATTTGGGATTTGGAGTCAAGGTTATTGATGTTAATCCATGGGAGATGAAGGTGACATAAGGGCCCTCATAAAAGCTGGAGGCATAAGTGGCTCACAGGGACCTCAGAAAATCAGTGATCTAGTGCTTTGTGCCAGCAGAAGACTTGGCCAGTTCTCCGGTGAGGTGACTGTCCCTGTTCTTCCTGTCCCTGGGTGCATGTGACAATAGCTGGCCAGAGAGACAGTGATGACAGTTTGGTTGCTTCTGTTCCTAAGTGAGGATACCCTACGTGGTTTTACAAAGTGAGTCTGGCTCTAGAGCCCCACCATTTGTAACATGTGTTTAGATGATGTCAGTGCTCTCAAGTGGGGGAAATTTTGGCAATCAGGGACATTTTTGCTCATGTAGTGGGACCAATGGGAGGTAGAGAGGGAGGATGCTCTTGGGGGTGAAGAGCAGGAATGCTGCTATACATCCTATAATGCACAGGACCCCATCGCCCCAAGAATTATCTGGCCTCGAACGTCAGTGATGCTGAGGTTGAGGAACTCTGCGTTACACTGGAAGCAATGGACTCGCAGCTGCGTCTGCCTGTTTCTGGTCTTGGAGACCTGTAGGTGGTATCCCCTTCCACCTGTCTCTGGGTATTCTCTTCTACTTTTCACCCGCAGATATGTTTGTCCTGCTTTTGAGCCTGGCTATGTCTTTCAGAAAGATATTTTAATATTTTAACTCTTGTGTAGTGTGTTTGTCAGAGGAAGGATAATGGTATCTCTTGGTATAAATTACTCCACACTCTGGTTTATGTTATTTCAGTCTGTGGGTTTGGTTAATGCGGTTCCATCCCTGAGAACTAGATCCCCTATCCTATGCTAAAAAATAAATATAAATCTCGTATCTGCAAGATGGGATGCCATGCCATGGATGAACATGTATTCAGCAAGATACATGCCATTCTCACTGCAAATCTCTCAGGGGATCAAGCCAACCTTTTCCAAGGGAAAACCTCCTTTACTGCTGTGCACCATGTGCCTTAATGTGCAAACCCAAACTGCTTCTAAACCAGGTTTTCCAGTGATCTTGGTCTGACCTTGAACTAGTCACACTTTTTTTTTTTTTCCTGAGCTTTAATCTCATTATATGTGATACAAAGGCATTGGACCAGATGATCTCTAAACTCTAAGATTCTAGGATTCATGCCTCAGTTGTGATTTATGTAACGTAGGACTAATAATTATTTGTGGTTTATTTCAGAATAATGTAGTTAATATATAAGTATTTGTGATAGAAGCACTTTTTACCTATTACTTGGTCTTGTCACGGTTTGTTTTTTAAGGGACTAAGATCAAGCATAATGTGTCAGCATGATATGGTTAATTTCTTAACCTCTCTCTCCTCATATATCTGATCTGCAAAATAGAGATAATACCTCTACTTTTCTGATGGTTTTAAGGACTAGATGGGCAATACACACAGCAAATAGTTGATATCAGTTTGTAAGCCTTCCAAAATAATCCAATGAATCCATAAAAATATAGTTGGACCATTGGCCATCACAAAACAGAACAGCATGGGTGTGGTTCTATTAAGGCTCTAGGAAGGCAGAGTAATTCCAAATACGAATTTTCAATTTTCCTTCAGCTGGGAGATATCATTCAAACCCTTTATCTACACTTGAAAAGTTTGGTTTTTTTGCTGTGTGTGCTCCCATGCATAAGAGGGAGAGCAACATTTTGGCTGGGTTTAAGAAAAAGAGCTTTAAGTTAATGTGCGAAGGAAAGTTTCAGTCCAATCTAAATCCAAATCCACATCCAAACACACAAGTCCCATTTGCAAATTGGAACCTGAGTCAAATCCCTCTGAGGCTGGCCTATCTCTAATTAAGAATATTTAGCCCCCATGCCTAGCAAGGAACAGCCAAAGTGGCATATGCCATTGGCAAGATAAGAATTTGTTTTAAAAAATGCATTTCGTCTTGCAAGAAATGTATGTCCTCTTCCATTGCAGTTCAGTTACTTTGGACTATATGGGAAAAACAGAAGAGATTTTAGGTGGTGGAATATGAATCTCAGAGAGGGGCTATGCCCTTAATTAAGAGGACAGTGAAAAAGGGAAATGAGCTTAGTCAACGGTAGCTTCTCCTAAAAATTCTTGATGCAAAATTAAGTAGGTTTCCAGTAAAGGAGCCTAGGGAAGTGAGGGGAAGAAAAGGAATTGTCTGATAAAAGAGGAAGTCTGTGGCATTTCTTGGGGGTTAAAGACCAAGATACTGAACTTCCATGTTTGATAGAGGGACAGATTCTGCAGAAAGCCTTTATAACCACAGAGAAACACACACTCCCCCCTTTTTTTTGAGAGGGAGAGAGAGAGAGAGAAAAGGGAGAGAGAGAGACAGAGAGAGAGAGAGAGAGCGAGAGAATCCCAAGCCCAGCACAGAGCCCAACACGGGGCTTGATCCCACAACCCTGGCATCATGACCCAAGCCAGAATCAAGAGACATGCTCAACCGACTGAGCCAACTTAGGAAACACACTCCTTCTGCCAGTTAGCCTTTGCAGTGTTACAGAATATCTCAAATTATAATGGCTTAAAACAGTGATTTATTATTTCTCATGATTCTTTGGGTCGTTGAGCTCAGCTGAGTGGTTTTTCTTCTGGTTTTACGTGGAGTCACCCGTGTGGTTGTAATCACCTAGCAGCTTTACTGGGCCTGAAGGGTTTAAGATGGGTCACTCATCTGGAACCTTGATGTTGGTTGTCACCTTCACTCTCTTTCTGGATGGTTCTCACCATGCAGTAGTCTATCTTGGGCTAGCGATGGGAATTCCAAGAGGGTAAAAACAACGCGCAAGTCCTCAGAAGTCTCATCACAAATATCACACAGATCACTTCTACAGCGTTTTGTTGGTCAAAGCAGGTTGCTCGGTTGAATTCAAAGGGTAAGGAAATGACTCCGTTTCTTGATGGGCCCAGTGACAAACATGATGAAAGAGGCATGGACACAGGGAAACATGATTTATTGGGGGCCATTATGCAAACAATCTACACATTTTGGGGCACCTGGGTGGCTGAATCAGTTGAGTGTCCAACTCTTGATTTTGCCTCAGGGCACGATCTCAGGGTCTTGGGATTGAGCCCTGTGTCTTGCTCCGTGCTGAGCTCCCTCCACTCTGCCCCTCTCCCCCACTCATGCTCTCTCTCTCTCTCTCCCTCTCTCTGAAATTAAAGAAACAAAAAACAAAACAACCCTCAGCACCCCCCCCCCCCACCCAATCTACACATTTCTACCCTAATGTATGTAGCTAGTGGAAATGATGTACCTATTATGGCAATTCCACAGTAGAAAACATTAGCCAAATGTCCCCAGCCAAGAGACACAGCCTCAGGCGGTAACTGACCTTCAAGGTACGCTGTCTCTGTTCCTTATGTGGAACGTGAGTGCTCTGGATTGAGTGATGGACGAGTCCTTCCTTAAAATACACAGACCTTTCAGACTTAGCCCTAGTCTGGCCGTGGTTCTCTGGAGTTGACAGTTTCATGATGATTTTTGGCATGAAAGTACATGACTCTAGAATGCAGAAAGGAGCTCTGTCTTCCTATCCTCCTGGTGACTTTTCTGTTATTGCTATATTACATATAATCTTCTGAGATGTAACTCTATTTCCCTGTCTCGTTTTCCTGGAAGATACGGTTTAGTGTAACTATGTAGTGTAACTCTAGCCCCACTGACAGGCATTCCACCTAGATGGGGCAGACCTTACCAAGACAAAAATTGGCACACACACAAAATCAGAGAACTCTTCCTTCCAAAAGGAACAACGGGAGGAGATAGCTAGCATGTCTAGTTTATTCTTTGCAAATTTAATAATCACATAATTTAGTTCTCCTTCACTGGGACAGAAAAATACAATTGACAGAGAGAGACCAGAAGTTTTACAAGAGTGAGGTTCTCTCCACTTGGAAGGAAACATTAAAAATCGAGAAGTGTTGGGGCGCCTGGGTGGCTCAGTCGGTTAAGCGCCTAACTTCGGCTCAGGTCACAATCTCGCGGTCTGTGAGTTCGAGCCCCGCGTGAGGCTCTGTGCTGACAGCTCAGAGCCTTGAACCTGCTTCAGATTCTGTGTCTCTCCTTCTCTCTGCCCCTCCCCTGTTCACACTGTCTCTCAATAATAAACAAACGTAAAAAAAAAAAAAAATTAAAAAAAATAGAGAAGTGTTCCTCCAAACTTGGGTGTCTTTAAGCTCTCTTGAAATATCATTGAACTAAGTCTGTATGATTGGTTTGCTGAAACAAAGACACCTAAAGAGGATGCTCTGGATCACAGTCAGATGGCAAAGACCTTTACCATCTGGATGGACTGGGAGCGCTCTCTGAAACACTAGTGATAGGATTCTGAGACCACGGTGTCCTAGCAGAGGAGGAAGGAGGGCTATGGTAATTTAATGGTGTCTGTGCTGGGCACAGTGATGGGGATGGCATTGGGTTTGCCTGTAGTTGTCAGTCCTGGTATAGATTGTAGAACACCCTTCCCCCCCTTGGCCTGGTACACCTTACTCACTTTGCAAGGCTCAACCATTTACCTACCCTTGCAGTGTAACTTTCAGTGATCACCATTCACAGCTTTCCCCACTAGTATCCATGTGCTTTAATCTATTATACCACCCAACTCGCATTATGCCATTTTCTGGTTATGTTCTTACTCAGTTTGGTATCCCTAGGGCCCAGCACTGTGCTGGACATAGTTGAGAACACGATACCAGTTTGTAGAATTTAATGGAGTCTTATGCCGTGAACCTTGCCTAATTCCATTTGGCCAGTGTGTTTTGGAGACAGCCGTGGGAAGGGTGGAGAACCCCAGCTCCAGTTTTTCCTGCAATCATGTATCCTCCGGGGAGAGAATCTCAAGCAAACCAGAGTTTGGGTGGGTTTTATTCATTGCCTTTGAAGAAATACACACAATCTCGTGAGCCACGCTGGCAAACCTGAATAAAGGATGACAATAGAGTAGTTAAACCAGCTCCAAAGAGGAAATTGCAGCTTAAATAGGAAGTGTGACTTTGGGTCTTCCATTTTTTGTTGGTTTGGGGAAGAGCCGTCTCGAGGTTGATTACTTGTAAATTACTTCAGCATGGAAGCCACTTCTGAGTAGCAACTTGGGGGCTATGTTTACTGCAGTTCCCAAATCTCTGTGCAATTCTGCCAGGGGTAGGGGTGGCTAGAAGCATTCAAGTAGCTCCTGTGAGCCTTCAGCGATCTCTCAAGCCGCGTGTATATCGGAAAAGACATTGTGTTGGAATCACAGAGCCTGGATCTAGTTATGTTTCTGCCACTTGACGGCTGTAACAATGGGAGGCTTGCGTTCGTTCCACAGCTCAGGGCCTCCTTCCTCATCTGTGAAATGGACAGGGTGACGATCCCCTCCCAGGCCTTGGGTGACGATCCCCTCCCAGGCCTTGTTGGTGTCACCGAATATTGAATAAGAAGGGAAAGGCCTGAAGGTCTACTGAGAAAAGGCTGAGAAAATCTGTATGATGCTTTTCTTGTTAGCGAGTAATTATGGTGGCTTTTCAAACATTTCCATGTTAGGAGCGTTTGTGACTTTGAGATGTGTGCATATAACTGCTTCGGATTCAGTTCCAAATGGGGCTTTTTGGTTTGGGGATGGCAGTATCTATGCCTTTTCTCCTTTTCAGCAGAGAAGCACTGGCCCTTTGTACATACATCTGGAAGATGTCATCCTGTTTGTGTACAAATCAATGGAGAAATAGGAAGTTGGGGCAATCCAGCGAAGCCAACAGAGCTAGGTATGTCTGAATTGGGTCTCTTTTTCCCATTTCTTTTTAAAATGTGTTAATGTTTTTTATTTATTGCTGAGAGAGACAGACAGAACATGAGCAGGAGAGGGGCAGAGAGAGAGAAGGAGACACAGAATCTGAAACAGGCTCCAGGCTCTGTCAGCATAGAGCCTGACACAGGGCTCAAACCCACGAACCGTGAGATCGTGACCTGAGCCAAAGTCAGACGCTTAACCCACTGAGCCGCCCAGGCGCCCTGGGTCTCTTTCTCCACACACTGGGTGTATGCTACAGCTGGGTGCTTTCCCCTCCAGCCAGGATTAGCCTGTCTGAAAGGTTTTGTTGGGAAGCCGCTGCTGGTAGCTCTGAGCCGCGACACTGGCCTGTCCTGGCCTCATGGTCTCGTCCGATGGCCCAGGTTCCCACCACCTTGGACGTGAGCCACCAAGACGTGAGCATTTGCATCCAGTAATTGTTTTCATTCTGGAGTCTGAGTCCGGTCAGTATGACCCAAAGCGGGGGAACCAGCTGATGGCCTAGCCCCGCCCCCCCCATGTAGAGCTTTCTCATTCATCTGGAATGGAAATGTTTTTGAGTTTGAAACGGTTTGAGTTCTACAGAACACTACTTCCCAAATGTAAATACACGTAGGAGTCACTGTGAGATCTTCCTAAAAAACCCTGATTCTGATTCTGCAGGTCTGCAGCGGCCCCAGAGAGTGCACACTATGAACATTCTAGTTCATGGGCCTCGGTTGGGAAAGCAGGGCTGCAGAGGTAACAAGAGAGAACCAACTCTTTAACTGAGGCTCTTCCAGGGGCACCTGGGAGGCTCAGTCGGTTGGGCGTCCGACTTCGGCTCGGGTCATGATCTCAGGGTCCATGGTTTCAAGCCCCGCGTTGGGCTCTGTGCTGACAGCTCGGAGCCTGGAGCCTGCTTCTGATTCTGTGTCTCCCTCTCTGCCTGCCCCTCCCCTGCTCATGCTGTCTCTTTCTCTCAAAAATAAATAAACATTAAAAAAAATAAAATAAAAGAGGCTCTTCTATTCATAAAACTCTCTACATGACGTAACTCTGGACTCGGCAGCCTTCTTCTCAGCTGGTAGGTGGATAAGTAAACCAGAAACCTGTCGGAGGCGAGACTTGTTGGTGTCTGGGACACATTTTGAGCATCTGAATAGGAGGCAAATAAATACGTATGGTACAAGTGTCACTCACGGCCGAAATACAGAGTTTGTAGCTAGACAGCTCGAGAGGGGGTAGGCGGATGACCCCCGTGAAGAGATAAATGCCAGAGAGCATGGAGAATGTCAGCCAAGACTTGCTACCTTTTCTTGTTTATTATTCAATCCATCACACCCAGTCACATGCTAAGAAAGGGCAGTATTTATTAGGGAAGTTTGTACACCAGTCTCTTTTCTCTATCAGTTGAACTTAAAAAAAGGTTTGTCTCATCAGTGTAACGTTTTGGCTTTGCCAGAAAGGATGATTATTATTATTATTGTTTTTATTTCTGGTGAGGGCAGGGAGGGAAGGTGCTTTAGTTGTGTGTTGATGATGAAACAGCCTATTTGTGAAAATGGTACAGCGTTTGCCACTTCTTTTCTCTCAAGAGTTATTGTAGAGTTTGGCAAAATCAGGAAAATAATTTCAAAGAAGAGATAACGGGAGCACCTGGGTGACTCAGTCGGTTAAGCGTCAGAATTCGGCTCAGGTCATGATCTCGCGGTCCGTGAGTCCGAGCCCCGCGTTGGGCTCTGTGCTGACAGCTCAGAGCCTGAAGCCGGCTTCACATTCTGTGTCTCCCTCTCTCTCTGCCCCTCCCTACTTGCACTCTCTCCTTCCCTCTCTCTGTCAGAAATAAATAAACATTAAAAAAAATTTTCAAAGAAGAGATGACTCCAGCCATCCATGTGTTCACTTGAATTTCTTTATCTTCTTCACTATCAGCTATGTTAGAAACATTAACATCTTCATTAGCGTCTTCTCATTAACACCCTTGACTTTCCTGCGTCATCATAGCAGGAAATTCTAAGATGTATTTCTTGGAGGCTTCAGGTGAGTTCCTGAAAAGCTCTATGAATTAAATACTTTTCCATTAGTTTACAAGATCATTACGAAGATATCTGTAATATATTCTACCTTTGATGTTCCCAATCAAAGATCCTTTGGTTCCCAATCTCATCCTCAAGTAATTAATGATGGGTAAACCAATACTTATGTGTAGGGTGCCATTGCCAATTAACAAGGTCCTGCAGAGAATTCTTTTGTCACTTGAACGGCTACTCTTGTAGTAATTTGCTTCCCAAGCTCCCATTTTCTTTTTTTTTTTTTATTAAAAAAAAATTTTTTTTTTCAACGTTTATTTATTTTTGGGACAGAGAGAGACAGAGCATGAACGGGGGAGGGGCAGAGAGAGAGGGAGACACAGAATCGGAAACAGGCTCCAGGCTCTGAGCCATCAGCCCAGAGCCCGACGCGGGGCTCGAACTCATGGACCGCGAGATCGTGACCTGGCTGAAGTCGGACGCGTAACCGACTGCGCCACCCAGGCGCCCCCCAAGCTCCCATTTTCTATCTTGGGCTATCCTAAGGAGAGGTTGGAAGTTTTAAAATATATCCACATATTCCTTGCTATTCCTCCCTTAGACAGGTGGAGCCTGATTCCTCCCCCCACCCCCCCTCCTCACCCCTTGGACACGGCTTCAGCATTAGCAACTCATGTCTAATAAACAGACCTTTCTAGAAATGATGGTGTGTGACTTAAGAGACTAGATCATAAAAGGTATTATGGCCTCCTTTTTTCATCTCTGTTACTTGGATCACTCATGCCAGGGGAAACCGGCTACCATGTTGTGAGGAGACTCAACCAGTACTATTGAAAGGTTCATGTGGTGAGGAATTAAGACCTCCTGTCAACAGCAATTAGGAATCTAGGCCTCTTGCCAGAAGCCGGGTGATTAAGTCATTTTGTAAGCGGGTTCTGTAGTCTCAGATGAGCCTTCAGGTGACTGTACCCCGGGGCCAACATCTTGACGGCAGCCCAAATTACCCAGCTCCCAAATTCCTGATCCACAGAAACTCTGTGGGATAATATATACTTATTATTTAAACCACTCAGTTTTGGAGTGATTTGTTACACAACAGTAGCTAATACAGAATATATATTACTATTATCAAAGAGGCATCCCTGAGAGGTGGCAGTATCCCTGAATATTTAGGGAAATTGGGCACGTGAAGCATAAATATGGAACCAGCTGTATGTTAAGACTGAATAAAGCAAAGGGATAGAACCCGAGTGGTTAAAGATAAGGCTTCCCTAAAAACGTCCCAAACCTCTTCATGATCAAAAGCCATGAACTTCTGTGCAATTCCCTGCATTTCCCAGGACTAGATGTGTGATGAGAAGGAAAGCGAGCTGAGAAGCCACAGCTAGGGGAGTGTGAGGAGTGGCTGTGGACACTCCTGCCTCGGGAATGACAGTGCTCTTAAGATCTGTTGGCTTTGTAAAGCAGGAATGAAGCCACGCACACTACTCCCCATCTATCCTTCCTTTATACTCTCTGGTCTAGTGTGGTCTGAATGCATCGTTCTATTCAATTTATGTTAGTTCACAAAGCAACAAACAGGAGAAACCTGTTATGAGGATAAAGGGTTCATACTGAGCCATTTTTCTCTCCAGTGTCAGAATGCCCCATAGAACAAATAAGTCGATCCCACAGAGTTCAAGTGGAAGACCGTTTACGTGAGTGAGTCCTCCGTTGTAGTCCATTTCTTTTCCTAGGAAGGGGCTCAGTGTCTGCATGGACGGTTCTTCAGAGGGGAGGCTGGAGCTCTGGCAAAAATCCCCAAATACTAATGACCTTCTTTCTGTTTGACGCTGAATTAGAGCAGAGCTATTTCTTCTTTCTTACTACTTTCTTTTTCTCACCTTTAGAATGACACAACATGGACCGATTTCCATAGTGCCGAACCTCATGAGCACCTTACGTAGATGGAGACATAGGGCTCTGGTTGTTGTTGTTGTTAACGTATTCCATTTAGAACCATGGAGTGTTGGTGGTAGAGAATGTCCAAGAAATCATTTGGTCTCTTAGTTTGCAAACCGAGCCCCACAGAGCTCTTAGGGTTCCTCAGGAGTGCTCTGGGGTTACCCCAATTTTATATCTTTTCATATACTTGGGGTCTGGCCGTATTTATTGAAACCAATGGTTCTGGCCCTCTGATTTGATTATTGCCCTCACAGTTCAGATGCTTAGATGAGGTTCAGAGGAGTAAGTGGATTTGTGTAAAGTCATGTAGTTTGGGGTGGCTGGTTCGACATGAGCCTCCAGTCTGGGATTTTAGACTGCCCGGAGGGTGCTCATCAAACATCCCATGCTGTCTTCCAAAGATCAGGAAAAATGTCACACATGTGGTTCGTACAGCCTATTCTGAAATATAAGGATGTGGCACGCATCAGATGTCCTTCATCCGCCTTCTCCCCAGTCGTTAGCTTACACCATCATTGGGAAGACATTTTCTTTCTTTATCTTGGCTAGCTTTTTAATTGCTAGTGCCTTCTGACATTTTGCATATCTAGTCAAATCCTCTGAGAATTTCAGGTAGAAAGAACTTCAGGTAGAAAGAACCCCTTTCTTAAAGTCACAAGTACGTTTGTATTCTGAGAATGAAAAAAGCCATAAGAACGTTTGAATCATTAAAAAATGCAATTTCTCCCCCAAATAAGATCTTGTTTTTACTTAGGGTGGACTCGGACAATGTAAAAGCGACACAGTAGGTGGCTCCCTTGAGCAGAAAGATGTAAAAGGACTTTGCTCCCCTGAGTTCAGAATAACACCTGTGGTGTTAGGAACCCTGTCCCCAGGGACTGCTCAACCCCTAGGGTAAGGATATAAGCCATTCCATGCCTTCAAGTCTTGTCCAGCAGTAATTCAGAACACGGAAAGCTCATGGAAGAGAATTTTCAGTATAGATATTTCCCACAAAGTTTCAAAGAAATCAATGTAATTATATATAAAGCAGGCAGTTATTAAAAGTATTTCTAATTTTTTTTTATCTGAAGAAGCATATTCAAACTTTGTTCGTATCTTAGATCAAATTATATGGCGGGTTGGCCAGATAGAAGGAAGTAATCCTGCTCGAACTTCTTCTGAAACCCCCAGGTCTCCAGCTCTCCATTTTCCTCCCTCCCAGATGACAATCCATTTTGATATTTGTAACGAACTGAAAACATTCTTTCTGTGAACTTCAGCTGACAAAAATGTCGACAGTTGAGAAAGCATTTTCACCTGATAAAAATGAAATAAAGTTCTGGATAATGTTTTAGTCTTCCTTAGTCTGTGAAAGACTTTATCATGAAACTCTTAAGCTATTTATCAGTATGTAAAATTGAGTCAAAACTGGACTGTGTTCTTAACGAATACACCCAACAGTTCTTGAAATGGTTCCATGGTCTTGTTAACTTGCTCAAATTGATTTGTGGCTGGCAGTGGGCCTGTGATCATGCATTTTTGGGCGACTAAAGCTAATCAGATTGGTTTTAAAAAGTGCCATTGTATTCATTTAGGAATGTGATTACAAGGTACTTGAAACAAATTAGTACAGAAGGTTTACTTAAAAATAAATGAAAATGGAAAATACCAGGTCTTACAAAATATTGTGCAACTATCAAAATATTTATAGTTGCCATACTTTGTTGAATATTTGTCATATATTAGTTTCTGCCTAATCTAATTATGCCTAACGTGCATTAATAATATGATGCACGCAACATATAATGCACTAATTTTCCCAATAGCCCTGTGAGGTGGGTATTATTAGCACCATTTTACACATGAGAGAACTGAGATTCACAGCTGTGGGTCTCCTGAGGTCACACTGTGAGGAAGTGTACGAGGCAGAAACCCAAGGACCCCCAAACCTACTCGAACCACTCTCCTGCATCGCTTCACTTTTGCAGATCAGATATAGTATACCAGCAATTGAACTTACTAACTAGGTTACCTTTTAAATCACCCTTCTTTTTTACTTAAAAAAAATTTAATGTGTATTTAGTTTTGAGAGAGAAGGGAAGACAGAACATGAGTAGGAGAGGGGAAGAAAGAAGGGGAGACACGGAATCCGAAGCAGGCTCCAGGCTCCAAGCTGTCAGCACAGAGCCTGACGCCGGGCTCGAACTCATGAACTGTGAGATCATGACCTGGGCCAAAGTCAGATGCTTAACCGACTGAGCCACCCAGGTGCCCCTTAAATTACTTTTAAGTGAAAGAAAAATTGTTCTGCGGTCTCTCATTAGCAGTCCATGAACCATGGGGTTTCCCGTTTTAGAAAGAGACAGAGCTTCTGGGAGGATGGCAGCAAGAAAACTGTACTTGGTTCACCTTTTTCTACTTTTTCACTGAAGCAGCTATGATAATTCAGATGCCAAGTTACAACAACCAGAAAAGAAGGTTATCAGTCAATTATTTGCTATGATCTGGAAAGAACAACCCGTTAAGAAATACTGAGGTGGCAAAATAAATCCTCAACTTCTATTAGTCAAGGATGAACAAACAGAAAGATAACACGAAGCCAATAAAAATAGTCTGGTAGTTCATAAAGCTATATTGTCCAAGGACAATTCCATGTAAGAAAAAGCATATGTAGAAAAGAAGAAAAATCAACTAGTCGATGTTTTCTTTGTGTTCTCGATAAATAGGAGTAAGCATGAGCTTGTGAAGCAAGAGTTGAGAAAGGAGATAAAAGTGGCCTCTGGAGTGCCAGCAGTCATAAAAAAGGCTCTGACAGAGGCAGGAAGAGAATTCTGGAAAGCTAAAACTGCCGTGGAAGAATTCAAATATACCTTGAAAGTAATAAGGAGAACAGATAATGTAGAAAATCAAGTCAGTGATATAGAGGACCAACTCTATCTGTTGGAAATGCTGGGTAAAAAGTGATTTTTAAAAATTAGAGGAATTTGATGTAGAGAACAGAAAACCAATTTTAGACAAGCAACATTCAGAAGAAAGAGACCAAAACGAAGGAAGGAATAAGGAAAGATACATAGAAGAAAACTTCCCTGAGCGAAAATCACCAACCACCATCATCATAACCATTGCAATCACATGAGTCGTGATCCAAGGAGCTTACCATCTTCTAGAATAAATTACTGATAGGGTAGCACATTCTTGTAGCT
This sequence comes from Prionailurus viverrinus, assembly GCF_022837055.1. Classification (NCBI taxonomy): domain Eukaryota; kingdom Metazoa; phylum Chordata; class Mammalia; order Carnivora; family Felidae; genus Prionailurus; species Prionailurus viverrinus. Next base: position 56,517,908 of record NC_062577.1, on the reverse strand, counting down.
CTTTTTTTTTTTCCTAAGAATTAAAAAATGTAGCTTAACAAAGAGAAAAATTGTGCTGCCCTTAACTATTCTTTATAACATTTTATAAAAAATTCATAAGAAAGTTTTAAAAATGTAGAGTTTTGATGAACAATGTTAACCCAAGTGTTCTTACAGTTATACAAAAGGTGATTGTCTCACATGTTCATACTTAAAGGCAAAAGAAGGGCATTTTTAATCATGGAAGGATTTGAAAGAAAAACAGCACTTTGTGGATGCTAGGAAAATGTGCCTAAAGACATATGACAGCCGTTCAGAAGATGAGTCAAACACCATTACTCATGAATGGACAAATTCAGCCATTAAAGAACTATAGTGTAAACTGATTGGGAATTGAGCAAAAAAATGTCGATTCTAGATAATTGTTACAGTTATGATTACAAAATTAAATGCAAAAGTAACACGAGAGAAAAAATAGTTAATGTAAAATTCATAAAGTTTTGATTTCACCAATTACATTTATAAAGATTGGAAAATGAAGATAATTAAAAGTATTCTAATTTCTTTTATTACTCTGAGAATTATTGCAGGGTACTTAAATTTTAACATAAGTTAAAAATTATAGCTTCAAATATGTTTTTGAAAAATTTGAAGTAGATGTAAAGACATTTAATCAGGAATATATTCAGTTGCCAACACATGATAGCCGACTAAGAGTATACTCAATCATAGGGATTTACTTTTCTCTTGTAACAATAATTCTAGATAGAGGTAGCTGGTTGTTGGTGTTGTTTCAGTAGCTAAATAATCTTGGGAGATATATCTCTGTGTCTTGGTCCTGCCCTCCTGCTCACAAGGTAACTGCTGTGGCTCCAGCCAATTGACTGCATCCAGGAAGAGAGAAACGGAAAGTGGAGAATTAGACACTCTAGCATAACTGTGCTTCGTCTTATTGGCCAGAACTCTATCAAGTGGCTCTGTCAACTGTTACTAAATAGAGTGAGCATTAAATAAATATTTGCTAAATAACTTCATGACTAAAACAAAGCAACTAAAATAGGCCAAGCATATATTTTAATAAGCTAAAGACAGTAAAATCGAGTTGAAAAACAAAAACAAAAAATACACCTAAAATAAAAGGACACAGAAGTGAACAGAAGTAGAATTGTTGTAGGAAAATGTACTGAAAGATTAAGGAAGGCTCCAAAAATCAAGGACAAAGATAGATAATATAGTTTAGCAGGATTAAATAATAAATATTATTTAACAAGAATGAATTAATATATACCTATTGAAAGTCGAACATACATGTAGAATGTTCACAAAACAAATACAGGACTTTTAAGGAGACAAAGAAAATCTCAACAGATTTCAAAAGACAAATATGGCATAATTATATTTCTTGACAACGTTGACTTTTCCTCAAATTTAAATAACTAAAACAAACACATACATTTAACCACATGATAATTTCTTTAAAATTTCTTAAGTAACTCCTGAGCTAAAGAGAACATAAAATTATCACTACAGATCATGAGCAGATACTGAGAAAGTTATTTGGAAAATTATGGGGGTGCCTGGGTTAAGGCACAGTTGGTTAAGGGTCTGATTCTTGATCTCAGCTCAGGTCTTGATCTCAGGGTTGTGAGTTCAAGCCCCATGTTGGGCTCTGCACTGGGTGTGAAGCCTTACATTAAAAAAAAAAAAGAAAATTATGATGTGAAATGAATATTATACTTATAGTCAAAATCAGTATTTTAAATACTTTCATGGTTAAGTAGGAAAGAGGGAGGGTGACAGTTTTATGTTTCAAAAGCAACCAAACAAATTAAAGTAAAATAGGGAAAATAAATAATAAGGACAAAAGTAGATATTAAAGAATTAGAGAAGGAGAAACAGAATAATTGGTGCTGATGAATACTTATAAAATAGATCAAGGATAATCAAGGAAAAGTGGGAGAGTACTCAAAAATAAAATTGAGAAATAGGAAAGGGGCTATAAAACAGATACGGTGGAGAAGAAAATTATTAGAGATTTATTTGCAGAATTTGTGGCAATAAGTTTGAAAATCTGAATGATTTGGACTGAAAATATAGTTGACTTGATGTGATTAGAAAAATAAATAGAAGACTATATAGAAAAATTAGCTTTGGAGGAAAATAAGTAAGACATCAAAGACTTATTTCCACAAAGACTTTTGTCTTATTGGCAATTTTTTCCTCATTTGTCAAGGCAATTGATAAATGGACAGCTATGAAAATCATGTATTTATTTTTATGAAGTTTTTAAATTCCAGTGTAGTTGACATAGAGTGTTCTGTTAGTTTCATGTTACAATATAGTGATTGAATGCCTCCATACTTCAATCAGTGCTTTTCAAATCATTTATTATGCTAATTTAACCTTGTAATCAATACCTGAATGAGGTAAAAACAAACAGCATCGCTACAGAACTGAGATTTTCAGTGGTTTTTTTTTTTTTTTTTCCAGCTACCTACATTTAATTTATTGGGAATATTTGTTCAAAGTTCAGATTCCTGGGCCCCGCTCCTCCCCATTGGATCAGAATCTTTAGGGATGGGGGCCCAGGAAAATGGCTTCAAATTCTCATTATCAATTTAATATAGCAAAGTATATAAAAGTTCCTGGGTGGCTCAGTCAGTTAAGTGTCCAACTCTTGATTCCAACTCAGGTCATGATCTCACGGTTGTGAGACTGAGTTCTGTGTTGGGCTCCACACTGGTGTGGAATCTGCTTAAGATCCTCTCTGTGTCTCTCTCTCCCTCTGCCCCTTCCCCACCTCTTACACCTTCTCTCTCTCTCTCTCAAAAAAAAAAAAAAAAAAAAAGAAGGGACATGGAAAAGTCAAACAGTGTAGCGAGTACATGGTGAAAAAAATGTCCTCGTCCTTCTCCCTCTCCACCATCCCATCCATCTGATCCAAGTCCTGTCCCCCAAGGTAACATTTTGGTATGAACAACAAAAAAGATGCACATACTTGTATCTATCTTTATCTACCCACCTTCACTGTATCTACAAAAGCTGCCAGTATATACTCTTTCTTCTTCATTTTGCTTTCCTTCATTTAATAATTTGGATTGGAAATTTTCCGTCTCAGGACACAGAAGTCTATTTTTTTTTCTAATGGCAACATACTATTCCGTCAGAAGGTATGTCGTAAAATGCTGATCGATGGTAAATATATTGGTTGTTTTGGTTTGCTTTTGCACTTTCTTTAATTTTTTTAAAAATGTTTATTTATTGTTGAAGGAGAGAGGGACAGAGCACGAGCTGGGGAGGGGCAGAGAGAGAAGGAGGCACAGAACCTGAAGCAGGCTTCAGGCTCTGAGCTGTGAGCACAGAGCCCTATGTGGGGCTCAAACTCGCAAGTCATGAGATCATGACCTGAGCCAAAGTCAGACACCCAACCAACGGAGCTACCCAGGTGCTTTGGCTTTTGCACTTTCTATATGTATTTTGTGAATATATCCGTAGGGTAAATTGTTGCCAAACCCTTCTTTAGAAACAACAAGGAATATAAGTGCCTATTTTCCCCTCTCTTTGCCAGGACTGCATGTCATCACCACATGTTTGGAATTTTGCTATATTAATAGACTTAAAATAGTATCTATTTTAGTTTTGAATTGTATTTCTTTAATTATCAAAGAGTTTGGGAACTGTTTCAAATTATATTGTCCACTTATAGTATTTTTGCCCCCTGTAAACTACCTGTTTGTAACTATTGTTCTCTTTACTATTGGATTTCTTCTCTTTTTTGTCACTGATTGCTTGAGCACTTTGTAAAACACAGAATTGATCTGCCAGTTTGATATTTTTAACAAATTTCGACTTGTCTTTTGGCTAGGGGGCATTTTTTTTTCTGTTACAGAATCAAAGTTATTCAAAAATCAAATCTATCTTTCTTTTTTAAAAATGCTTTTCGAAGTTTATTTATTTATTTTGAGAAACAGAGAGAGCAAGTGGGGGAGGGGCAGAGAGAGAGGGAGACAGAATCCCAAGCAGGCTCCCCACTGGCGGTGCAGAGCCCCGACTGGGGCTTGAACTCATGAACCACGAAATCATGACCTGAGCCAAAACCAAAAATGGGACGCTTAACCGACTGAGCCACCCAGGCACCCCTCAAATCTATCTTTCTTTTCTGTCATGGCTTCTGAGTTGTGCGGTCTTCATTTTTGGATTGTTCTCCAGGTGACTCTTCTGCTGTTTCACATCTGAGAGCCTCTACCAATAGACTGACCTCAATTATAAAAATGTATGTGAAAGTCCATATTTCTGTAAAGAATTGGTGAGCTCACCCACTATAATGCAATAGTCTATCTTGAAATTCAAGAATGCTTTAATATGGATTTCATAGCAATATTTTATATTAATATATTAACATTTTATTAAGATATTAATATTATTTTATAGCAGTATTTCCAGAGACAAATATAGTAATTTCAGCTTATGTGAAAATATATGATACAATGTAACTGATTTCTTACAGAAAGAAAAGGAAACTCTTAGAAAACTAAAAACAACATTTCTGTAGATGATTAAGAATAAATGTCATGGGGCGCCTGGGTGGCGCAGTCAGTTAAGCGTCCGACTTTAGCCAGGTCACGATCTCGCAGTCCGTGAGTTCGAGCCCCGCGTCAGGCTCTGAGCTGATGGCTCGGAGCCTGGAGCCTGTTTCCGATTCTGTGTCTCCCTCTCTCTCTGCCCCTCCCCCGTTCATGCTCTGTCTCTCTCTGTCCCAAAAAATATAATTAAAAAAAAAAAAAAACGTTGAAAAAAAAAAAAAGAATAAATGTCATGAAATATCAGCCAGCATAATGTTTAATGGTGAAGCACTAAGGACAATTCCAATTAAAGTTGGAAAGCTGAACAGAACTCCTGCCACGAACATCATTATTTCACATTGTTATGAACATAATGTCCAGCACAACGTGCTAGAAAATGGAAAAAGGGTGCATGAATATTCGATGAGAGAACGAAATTATTACAATTTGCACAGGACATAAGTAAATATAGAGAAAATTCAAGAAAATTCAATTGAAAATTTCTTAGAATTAATGGTATTTCAGAAAGGAAATTTTTTTTTTAATGTTTATTCATTTTGAGAGACAGAGAGAGTGAGCACAAGCAGGGGAGAGGCAGAGAGTGGGGGACAGGATCCAAAGCGGGCCTCACACTGACAGCAGTGAGCCCAATGTGGGGCTCAAACCCGTGAACTGAACCATGAGATCATGACCTGAGTCAAGATCAAGAGTCTGACACTCAACCGACTGAGCCACCCAGGTGCCCCAGAAAAGAAATGTTTGAGTCCCTCAGGCTGTTATAAGAAAATAGCATAAACTAAGGTTTAAACAATGCACATTTATTTCTCGAAGTTCTGGAGGCTGGGAAGTCTAAGATCAAGGTGCCGGCAGACTCAGTGTCTGGAAAGAGCCTATTTCCTGGTTCATAAACAGCTGTCTTCTCCCTGTGACCTCACATGGTAAAAACGGGCAAGAGAATTCTCTCGATTTCTTTTCTAAGGGCAATAGTCCCACTAATCCCGAGGGCTCTGCTTTTGAGACCTAATTACCTCCCAAAGCCCCACTTCCAAATACCATCACATTGGGGGTTAGGTTTCATTACCTTACGAATTTGGGGGGTGGGACACAAATATTCAGTCTATTCAGGGAGGCTACAGGAAGTAAAGCTAGGAAGAAACTATTTTTTTCTGTAGACAAATAATAACCAATTAGAATTAATCGAGAAAAAGTTTTTAGTTTCTTTCAGAATAATAATAAGCAAATGCTAAATCATTGCAATAACCTGAACAAAATATGTGTGGAGTTTATGTGAAGAAATTTCAAAATCTAGCGAAATCCAGCTAAAGATGTAAAAGTAAACTTAAAGGGATAGATTTCTCATGCTCTTAAATGGGATGGTTAGAGACTTTATAGGTATTAATTTTTATGCTTAATATTATTTCGGTGAAAAATCTCAGTTTTGGAGGGTAATTTGGTAAATGATTCTGATGTTCCTTTCAAAGAGTAAAGGGCGTGGGAATAACACACATTATCTTCTAAAAGAAGAGCAGTGCTGAGGGAGACTTTAATTTATTAGATTTCAAAATGCTTAATGATGATAATTGCAATTAAACGACACTTGTATCGAGGCAAGTTTCAAAGTACACTCAGTCCACGGTGCCTTATCTGAAACTCTTGGGGCCAGATGTGTTTTGGAATTTAAAATTTGTATTTTAGAAAGGTGATTTCATTGTATCCTAAATCATATTTAATACATCCTCTGGAGTCTGGGCCAGTACCCCATAGCCAAACACACTGACATTTCTGCAATGAAACTGAGCAGGGTATGTCAAAACTGTAAATGGCCTCCTACTGACATGGGTCGTATCTTTTTCCCAAATGAATGTCGGCACCAAACTCGCGATAAGAAGCTTTTGTTTTTCAGAACTTTGGGCTTCGTGGGTTATAGATTGTGGGCCGGTATGTATGTATGTCACAGGCTGTGTCCCTGGGACTCTGAGATGGTAATTAGGTCGCAAGACATTGGTAGGGAGTGCTCTTAGGATCAGCATGGAGGGAGTACGGGATGGGGGTGAAATCAGGCAAAGGGAGAAATTGAGCTATGATTCGGTCTCAACCAAACTTCAGCCACATAGAGGGCTGTGGGGCGGTGAGTGGTCAGAATTCTCCTTAGTTGAAGGGAAGGGACCTTTGTAGTCCCCTGTCAACCAAACACTGGGTGAGGGCTGCCCCTGGAAGGAGTTGGGACCCAGGGCCGGGCAGTTTTATCCTGCTGAAGCGATTTCCAGAGAGGCTTGGCAGCTAAGGGCTGTTTCCCTGCAGCTGGAGGAGGAAGGGGAGTCTGGGTGACCCCTCAAAGTGCCTACTGCATGTATGGGAAAGTAACATGTGACAAAGAAACATCACAAACAAATGCATTCGTCAATAAATAGTTTGGAGAAGGATGTCCAGTAAAATCGTCATTTCATACTATGTGTAAAATAAACACAGCGTGAATTATAAAGTTAAATAAAAAAGAATAAAGCAAGGCAGCTACGAAATATGAATACATATTCTCTGTTCTTTATTTATTTTTTATTTAATTTTTTTTTCAACGTTTTTATTTATTTTTGGGACAGAGAGAGACAGAGCATGAACGGGGGAGGGGCAGAGAGAGAGGGAGACACAGAATCGGAAACAGGCTCCAGGCTCTGAGCCATCAGCCCAGAGCCCGACGCGGGGCTCGAACTCACGGACCGCGAGACCGTGACCTGGCTGAAGTCGGACGCTTAACCGACTGAGCCACCCAGGCGCCCCATATTCTCTGTTCTTTAAAGTGGAGAAGGAATTAGAAACATAAGAGCATGGAGGAAATGACAAAGTAAAAGCAAAGATTTGAGGACCATTATACTAAAATTTTTAAATATTAAAATCATCAACAAAATTAAAAGATCAAAACAAATGGAGAAAAACATTTGTAACACAGCAAAGAATTAATATACAAATGTATGTACATGTGTATAAATATATAGCTCACCTAAAGTTCATAAGAATAGCTCATATAAATAAGAATCTCTAGTAGAAAAATGGGCAGAATTATAAATTTAGTTCTATAAGCACATGAAAAATGTTCACAAAATAAATTCAAAGAAATCTTAATGGAAACGTTGGATTATCACATTTTTACCTCTGTAAAGTTCTAATCTTTATAAAATAAAATTTTTTTTAATGCTTATATTTTTTGAGAGAGAAAGAGACACAGAGCTCAAGCAGAGGAGGGACAGAAAGAGGGAGACACAGAATCTGAAGCAAACTCCAGGCTCCTAGCTGTCAGCACAGAGCCCGGCGCAGGCCTCGAACTCACAAGCTATGAGATCCCGACCTGAGCCAAAGTCGGATGCTCAACTGACTGAGCCACCCAGGCGCCCCTATAAAACATAACTTTTAATGTTGGCCAGTGTCTGCTACTCAAATTGCCAGTAGAGGTTTAAATCGTTGCCACTTACCTGGAAGATTTTTCTCTCTGTTCTAATGGCCGATCTCATTTATTTGTTACACCCACTCTCAGAACATCTCCTTTTGGACTGGACTCAGACTCAGAGGTAGAAACCTTCAGGGAGGACAGCCTCCGTCTCTCCGTCTCTTGGCAATCTGTTCCTGGCAGGGCTTTTTTTTTTTTTTTTGGCCCCTTCGTTTTCTTGGTCAAAAGTTTAACATATTCTGCAGCCTCTTCCTTATTTTTCTTCATATGCTTTTCTTCAGAGCAATACAGCCATGGTTGTGTTGCAGGACACGGGGAGCGACAAGACGCTGAATCCAGGGCACTTTGGTCCAAACTAGGTTTCTTACCGTCCTTGTTAAGGGGCTGTCTCACAACACACTGGTGGCAGCATCTTCTTAGAGAGACTGAAAGGTTTGTGGATTCCGCCAGCTCTTTAGGGTCCCAGATGACGAGATAAATAATACAAGTGACTCCAGTATCCTTCCCCCACTTTTTTCACAATGACCAGGTTGAGAACCCCCAGATTGGCCTCCATGGTGCCACCCGGGACAGATGTGTGCTTCCTTTCTCCGGTCCTCCTTGCCCGGGAACAGGAAGGCCCCTTTCTCAGTAGCGGGTGGACACGGCCGTGGGTGGAGACACCCTGCTTCGTGGGGAAACCTTGCTTGTCGTTCCCGCCAGTAATTCGGACCACGGAACCCTTCCATTCTTCACGCAGAGCATTAGCAGCAACTTCTGTGGCCACACGCTTCTCAGAAAAGGTAAGGAGTTTGCAAACATCATCCACATCAATGAGTTTCTGGCAGCCAGTGGCTGGGAAACAGAGGTTCAGCTTCATCCCAAAGAGCCCACTGCCTCTGAGGACCCATGAAAAAGAGCTGGAAAATTTTTGGATCATTGATTCAAGACCCTTAAAAACTTTGTACCCCTTTACCCTGAAGTTCTTTTTTTTTCTCTGAAAGACATTTTTTTATTTAAATAATTTATTTATTAAATTTTTTAAATGTTTATTTAGTTTTGAGAGAGAGAGAGAGAGAGAGAGTACTAGCAGGGGAGAGCGGAGAGAGAGAGGGGGGCACAGAATCCGAAACAGGCTCTAGTCTCTGAGCTGTCAGCACAGAGCCTGACATGGGGCTGGAACCCACAAGCCGTGAGATCATGACCTGAGCCAAAGTTGGATGCTTAACTGACCGAGCCACCCAGGTGCCTCAGAAATTCATTTTTTAAAAATGTTTATTTATTTTGAAAGAGAGTGCACGAGCTGGGGAGGGGCAGAGAGAGAGGGAGAGAGAGACGCCCAAGCAGACTCTGAGCTCTTAGCTTAGAGCCTGACTCAGGACTTGATTTCATGAAACGTGAGACCATGACCTGAGTCGAAAGCAAACTGAGCCACCCAGGCGCCCCCGAAATTTATCTTTAAAGGAACCTCTCCTAAGGAAAAACTCAGCAATTCAAAGAAACATTTGTGCAGGAGGATTTTCACTGCCATGTTATATAAAATAAGCAAAGAGTTGGAAACGATATCTCAATAATATAGAAATGCTTAATAAATGACTATGTATGTATGCATAAAATCAAATGTTCTAGAGACATTAGAAAAACTAAATGATATAAAAATGTTTACAAGATTGTGTAAAGAAAATGTAAGATATAAAACTATACAAGGAACATCTATCTACTGTCTATCTATCATCTATCTATCTATCTATCCATCTATTCATCACCTGTCTTCTGCCACCTTAGAAAAGAGAATAAAAAATAAGTTAATAGTGCTTAGCTCTGAGTGTGGAGAATAGCTAATTTACATTTCCTATAGGGCCCCGTCTTGGGCTGTAAATGTCAGAGAGGACTTCCTTAGTGCAGTACCACCCACAGGGAATCGTAAAGACAGCAGAAGCTGGCGAGGAAGCCTTGCCCTCTTCCTACAACTTGAGCCTATCTGGAACTCAGATACTGACCTTACTTGGTCTGGAGGCTCCCAGTCTCTTAAAAGCTCCGGCAAACAATTACCTTCTCTTACAACGCCTGCATCCTGTCCCCAAGCCATGTTATACACTCAGGCCATTGCAGTATGAATGACACAAGCCAACAAAGTCTAATGCACACACAGGCCATCGATCCGTGGAGGAGACCTGGCCAGTCTTTGTATTTTTGCCTTGGCTCTAGTCCTTCCCAAGGCTTCCAGGGTTAACCTCTCTGTGCCCTTCCTGCTAACAAACTGATGGATACTCAGCGAGTGCAGCCCAAACCAAATATTAGACTGTTAGTCAGACTGGAATGTTCCTCAGTCATGTATATGAATAGTGTTTGCAGTTTGGGGTTATCCACATGACCCGCCTCTCATTATCACGGACGACAAAGAACCAACTGTATTCATAACCATATGAACGTTACTCACACAGGCCGGATTTTATAAGCAAGAAAAAACAGAGAAAGGGGGGGAGGAAGATGAAAATAAATGGAGAGAGGGGTGCGAAAGAAACAAGTGAGAGATTTTTAACCGGGAGGGATTGTAAAGGGCAGTCCACAGTTCCAGCCCCATCATCTCCTGGTTTCCTTGTCTTGCTAATCAAGGGCAAAGCAAGAGGCATCAGGTCAGAGATGGGACTAGAGCTCATTCAGGGCCTCCAGCCCTTAGCAGGCTGTGCGTGGTCCGTGTTGCCCTGAGAGTCGTGGGAAGAAGAGACAGACTGGGTGAGAGTTGAAGAAGACAAGTGAATTTTTGATGGATGTGAAGCTGAAACCCGGCCCTGGTTTTCCAAATGAACAGGAAATGTCATCGCTTCCATTCTCTGACCCCTTTTACAGTCAGTACAGCGGCTCACAAGTGGGTGTACACGTCTCGCTTTTGCCACATCCTCTTGGCCTCTGTCGGGGCCCCTCGAGGCCTCGGTGTGGCCCGTGTTTACCTCTGATGTGATGGCTCGGGGAAATCACTTCTCTGCTGCCATGCTCTGTCACCGTGCAGTTCGCCGTCACCTTGCAGCTCCCCTCTGGCTCCACTGGGCTGGCCAGTGGACTTAAGTCCTGTCTTGTCTGAGGGCCACTGTGGCCGAACTCTCTTGAGCCCCATGCCTCAGACCATACAGTCTAAAAGGACCAGTGTCTGGGGTGCCTAGCTCTCTTCCTGGGTCAGGCAAGCGTAGTGGGTGTCTGAGAACCCTGATCTTTTTCTTGACGGTGCGTCAGCAAAGGCCCTCCTTGGACAGGAGCAGCTCTTCTTTTTATTTAGAGGGTGTATGTTTGGCAGAGCCCAGAGAAATTCGGATCCACTTTCTCTCCGTCCTTCCCAAAGGAGATCACAATCCCCATGGGCCTTGAAGCTGCGAGGACCAGGTCTATATCTGAAACATCCTCCTAGGAATTGGCAAACCTTTGGGGCTTGATCCAGTTTAACTGATATATATATTTTTTAACGTTTATTTATTTTTGAGACAGAGAGAGACAGAGCATGAATGGGGGAGGGTCAGAGAGAGGGAGACACAGAATCGGAAACAGGCTCCAGGCTCTGAGCTGTCAGCACAGAGCCCGACGCGGGGCTTGAACTCACGGACCGCAATTGATCCAGTTTAAACGCATACCTATTACGAGGTCCCGAGGATCCTGGCCAGGACCTCAGGCAGGCCTCCTGACAACTCTGAGAATTCCAAGTAGACAGCCGTGCGTTTCCGTTAGTTACTGAAAAGTCGCAGATGTGGGGGGCAAGAGTGGCTCCGGTCTTCCTCAGCCCTCTGCTCGCTTCCTGCCATCGCCTCCTTACTGGCACCCTCCTCCATAGCATTGCATCAGTGCCTGGAAATCTTATTTTTCCCAACGCATCACCCTTCACAGTGCTATCAAAGCAGCAGCTGGAAAGGGCAACGGATCACATTGTTCCCCATTTCCAGGGCTCGTCACTGCCTGGAGCTGCATACAGGACACTTGGGGCTGTCCCCGACTTCCCATCTCAGCTCCTGATCCTGCCTGCATCTGCCCTTAAGTTGTGGCCTCTGATCCAATCTGATATCCGTTATTTTGTTCCTTTCACTCCCTCTGCCCGGATAAGCATGGTTGTTCTCGACTGGGTGAAATCTTAGTGACTGTTTAAGGCCGGATCAAGTGCCATGGCTTTTGGGAGGGAGCATTGTAGAGTCCAAAGGTGCACTAGCTCTGGGAACACTAGGAAATGTGTTATGTTTATCTTTACTTAACTTTAAATTGTGCAAAAAAAAAAAATCTACCTCATAAGATGGGTGAAAGGATCAATAAATTCATGTATGTAAAGCAACCAGTCTGGTACCTCTCAAGAGGAGACAATAGCCTTTTACCACCTTTTTGCCTTTCCTATGGCTTATTGGCCATAGTTTCTGTTCTTTGAAGGCCTTTGCAAACCCTTGGAGGGGTTAACTGTGCTCTTGTGCCCCCCCCCCCGCCCTGTTCTCCAGAACGTGCTGCTCTTGGTGGGGGGGTGAGGGAGCCCTTTGAAGGCAGGACGGTGTCTTTTCCCTATTCCCAGCTCTGGCTCTGGCTCTAGCCCAAGGCAAGGAAGGACTCAAAAACCCTGAATGAACTAGTGGGAGGTACAGGCGACCTCTCCAGGGGAAGGCAAAGACTGAGTGCAGGCCTTGTGTTGTGTCTTAGTTGTGTCTTAGTGGAAACCAAGAGCTATTCTCCATCGACTTCCTCGAATCCTCGGCCACGTGGAAAAAACGTCATGACTCAGAGAATCTTGGGGTGTCAGAGAGCTGGAAGGGGTGTCGGGGATCACCAGAGTTTGAAACTCGGAGAGGTGCAGGCTCTGGTCCCAGGTCCCAAAGGCGTGACAGACGAAGCTGGGCCCAGACATCTTACATTCAGGGTTCTGGGCCAGGGCTCCCTGCTTTTTGCTTGCCCCAAACCTCAGGGAAGAGAGAGGGATGCTGACTCGGCAGGAGTGCTTACAAAATTCTCATTATCCCGAATATTTCCAAACTGCACACCTTCAGATGGCCCAGGATAGAGCCTTGACCCGCCTGACTGGCTGGACATAAGTGTTTTGTAATGCTTCTGAGAAGGTGGAGGAATTATGTGCCTCTCTGAGACTCCTCATCTGATAGGACCGCGCAACTCCCCACCTCTGAGTGCTTCCCAAACACTAACTTCTCTGCCCTCCGAAGCATCCTGCTAAGGAGGGGATATTGCTCCTCCATCTAATGAGAAAACCTAAGGCCCGAAGTGAAACCATTTCCCTAGGATGCCTCAGTGAGTCAGTGGGAGGCTTTAAATAGAACCCCCACCCCACCCCCACCCTACCACTTCCACCTCCTACCCATTAGACCACACTCTCTTCTGAGCACAGGAATGTAAGCCCTGTACATTCCTTCTAAGGACAAAATGTGCCCCTTGGAATTAGCTGCAGGATTCCAGATTGAGCGTGGTGAGGGAGGGAGGGAGGGAGGGAGAAGGAGGACCAGGAAGTTGGAAGTGGCTTTCTTTCCTTCTCTGTTTGGACTACAGATTGGCAGGGAGCCAGAGTGTCAGGGGAAGGTGAGCTACTCCTGAGACTTTGTGCATTTAATAAAGTTTGCTTCTCACGGAGAAAGCCAGAAAGACAATACCTTGTTTACTCCTTAAAATAGCCCTGTGAGGTTATTATCATATTTTTACAGCTGAGGATACTGAGCCTCTAAGACAAGAAGTAAGTTGCCCGGTTGACTCAGCTATCAGTGGCTAAATTCATGATAGAAGTCCAGTGAGTTTGGTCCTTATGTGTGTTCTTTTCTCTTCACCAGTGCTTCCAAGAGTGTGGTCTCTGAACCAGCAGCAACTGGGGAATTGTCAGAAAAGTAAATACTTGGGCCCCAACCCAGTTTTACAAATCAGAAAGTCGGGGAAGGGATCTGGCAGGCTGTTCTAACAAGCACTCGAGGGGATTCTGATGAAGTTTGAGAACCGCAGTCCCTCCACGGTGCTGCCTGGAGAAGCAGAAACTCCCAAAAAGGAGAGGAGGAGTGGGTGAAGGAAGCCTGAAGGTGGCAGAGAACAGCCCGGACAGGACAATGTGTCTCCAAAGAGGACAGGGCAGGCTCAGAGGAGCCGTCTCCCTGCCCCACTGTGGGAAACATGGGCAGGTGAACAGCATCACAGTGAAGGTGCTACCTGAGGTTCCAGAGAGGCACGTGGTGGGAGGGCATTAAAATAAGCCCGTGGCAAATGCAGTCTTCTGTGATGCTACAGGTCCCCATGCGTCCACAGGGGCTAATAGGAAGGAGACAGATGCAGAAAGGAAATGGACACTTAATACAGAGAAGAACAGGGAAAAGCAGAACAGGGAAAGAAAGGAAAGGGAAACATAGAGTAGGCTCTGATAGAAAAATATGGACAGGAAACATGGATGCCCTTTGTGAAGTGAATGCCTTGCCCTGCATGGAAGCCTTCTGGATTGCTTTAAATTTCTGCTTCTTTTTTTGATGTTTATTTATTTTTTTGGGGGGGGGGGGTTAGCAGAGAGAGAGAGGGAGAGAGAGAATCCCAAGCAGGCTCTGTGCTACCAGCACGGAGCCCCATGCAGGGCTTGATCTCACGAACCGTGAGATCACGACCTGAACTGGAATCGAGAGGCAGTCGCTTAACTGACTGAGCCACCCAGGCACCCCTAACTTTCTACTTCTAAACAAACTGTTTGGTAGTTGATAAATATGGCCTCACTGCTCCTTTATTACTGATTCTCTCAGCTGGGGTGTGCGGATGTTGGAATTACCTGGGATTCATGAAAAGACTTATGTCCAGACATCATAACAACGGGTGAATCAGAATCTTGCCATTTTAGGAACAGGTAGTGGAGAGTTTAGCCATTTATCGTGACAAAGTCCTCAAAGTGGTTCTGACCCCATCTTTCACTACCACTCCACACGAATACATACATAAAACATAGACGCATACGTAAGTACTACTTTATTTCAAAAATTAAACAAAATATAAGTAGAAGTGCCTCTCACCCCCCCCCCCAAAAAAAAACCCCAAGAAGACAGGTCAGCCTTCAAATGATACTTCTGTAGAGGACATGTGGGAGGTAATACCATCACCCTGGTGTTCACGCCTCCAGAACTGGTTCTCCATGTATCCATCCACAAGGCTCAACACTCCCAGTTGGTCTGGAGATGCTGTGTGGTGCAGTGCACCTTTGCAGCCTTCTTCATTCCATTACGGTGGCACTCAGAACTTTTCATTAGAATTGGCTGGGCCGGGGGCACCTGGGTGGCTCAGTCGGTTGAGTGTCCAACTTTCGGCTCAGGTCATGATCTCACAGTTTGTGAGTTCAAGCCCCGGATTGGGCTCTGTGCTGACAGCTCAGAGCCTGGAGCCTGCTTCGGATTCTGTGTCTCGTTCTCTCTCCCTGCCCCTCCCCTGTTCGTGCTCTGTCTCTCTCTCGCTCTCAAGAATAAGTACACATTAAAAAATATATATTAAAAAAAAAAAGAATTAGCTGGGTCAAACTTGGAAAAAAACGTGTACCTTTATTATTTTTTTTTTAATTTATATACGTTTTTTAAAGTTTATTTTGAGAGAGAGAAACAGAGTGTGAGCTGGGCAGGGCCAGAGAGAGAGAGGGAGGCACAGAATCCGAAGCAGGTTCCAGGCTCTGAGCTGTCAGCACAGAGCCCCACTCGGGGCTCAAACTCATAGACTGTGACATCATGACCTGAGCAGAAGCTGGAGGCTTAACCGACTGAGCCACCCAGGCGCCCCAAAATTTGTATCTTTTTTTTTTTTTTTAATTTTTTTTTTTCAACGTTTATTTATTTTTGGGACAGAGAGAGACAGAGCATGAACGGGGGAGGGGCAGAGAGAGAGGGAGACGCAGAATCGGAAACAGGCTCCAGGCTCCGAGCCATCAGCCCAGAGCCTGACGCGGGGCTCGAACTCACGGACCGCGAGATCGTGACCTGGCTGAAGTCGGACGCTTAACCAACTGCGCCACCCAGGCGCCCCCAAAATTTGTATCTTTAAAGGGCTTCTGGGCCTTCTGCCCTGGCTTTCTAAGGTCGAGTGTGTGTGTGCACACACACGAGTGTATGAAGAACGTCTCTCAGGGAGCTCCGTCCCCACACCTACCCGTTCAGTGTCATGTGATGGTGATATTTGTACTCTCTAGGGTGGTGCGGACTGCAGAGTATAAAAACTCTCCAGGTGAGGTTGGGGCAGGCAGTGGGAATCAGAGACACCAGGGGTACTTAGAATGGGATTAAGGACTTGGACCAGTTCTTCTGTTACCAAGATAAGAGCAAGGTATCCCCAAACCGGTTTAGTTTCTCCCTCTCTCTTGCTTACTTTTGTGCTGATGAGTGGGATGGGGATGATAGTGAAGTCCGTAAAAGGCAGACCTTCTAGCTAACAGCTTTTGTATGTTACTACATGCCAGGAACTGTACTAAGCACCTTATATGTATTCTTTCTTTGAAACTTTGACAACCATCTGAGGTGCGGGGGGTGGGGGGCATTATTATTATCGCATTCTACAGAGGAGGAGACTGAGGCTCTGTACGTTGATTTTGCCAAAAGTCACACAGCCGGTAAGTGTGGAGCTGACACTTGAACCCAACCTGGGCTGGGGAACAGCGTAGATGCTTTTGAATAGGATGATATGAGCACATGGCTTATAATTTTTGGAGGATTTCCTAATGCATTGCCTTTGGGGTTTTGTGGCAAGAAGGGTAAGCTTTGCTCCTACTGATAAAGAAGATTAAATGAGGGAAAGAAGCCGGTACTCACCGAGGCTGGTGTCAGAGGATTTCACGGATTTCCGTTCATTCACTTATCGTAACGACCCTCTAAATTGGGTTGTATTATCTCTATTTTTATAAAAGATGATATAGAAACTCAGGGAAGGAGAAGGCTTAGCCTACGTTTTCCAGGCAGGTCCATGACTGAGTTGGCTCCGAAACCTTGATCGGCACCCTATACTGCCTCTGTTTAGTTTTCTGTGTAAGTGATTTTTATGTAACACCTGGCATGGTCGTTAATGGCTTTGATGTGACATCTCCTGTGGTCTCAGGTGATCCCAGCCATTTCTATGGGATTCTCTATGATATGAATTCCAAGGCATTCCAAGGGAACTGAAATACATGCCCTAGGCTAAGTGAATGAAGTATATTTTATTCTGGCTTTAAATTGTGAAAATTCTGCCCCACGTCTACTTGAAGCACTGCCCTGGGCCTCAGTAAAAAGTCTGGAGGATGGCTCAGGAGTCAGATTTTATTAATATCTCTCTTCTAGAAAGAGAGAAAGGAAAGCTAAGACTGAGTATTCAGCTTCATTTGGCTTTTTTTTCTTCCCATTTCCAACTATTTAAAATTAAAAAGTATCAAACTCCTTAACGTATACTGATATGACCCCCCCCCCGACACACACACACATACACACACCCTCACACACAGGGACCTGTACGGAGCAGAGCATGCCTCACTGCAAATCCACATCAGCTTTAGAGTCCCAGCACGACAGATGTCATGGGTGATTCATATCCATGAATCACTTATCTCAGCTCATTGAGGAATGGCGTGACACAGCCCACACTATAGGGCACATTTGTTCTTTTTGGTAAATCCCTAAAATTCTGAGCAGCTGTTTTGTTCCCTACGTGTTCCATCCTGATAATGGGGGGGAGAAACAGTGTCCCGTGTGTATTTTGGCTGTAGTTAAATTGTGCATTGTAGTTCCCTTCATGGTAGAGCGTGGCCCTCCTACTCAGCCCTCAGTCCACGCTGAGAACTTGTCTTACTTTGCTGGGCTCAATGCTTTTCCCTCTTTAATGCCTGTCCTTCCCTGGGCAACATCAGTGTCCATGTGTGTAACCCATCCGAGACTGGCCTTCACAGTTATTTAATACCCTTAGCTCCAAAGTCCTTTAGCTCCACTTAAGCCAGATGCGCAAACCACGGCCATACACTAAAAGTTGCCATGACCCAGAGAAGGTCTGACTGAAGGGCATGGAAATTTGGAATGGATAGTGGAAGAAGAAAGCCACAGAGGTCAATTATGGATGGTATGGTGACCTATTCTAGATGAGGACTCTGGTAACTTCACATAGTTTTCCTACAATGTGTATATTTGTATAAGCTAATCATTTTCGTTTCTTTTCTGCTTAATATACAAGTTGTTTGAAGTTAACTTGACAATTCTAACTTTAGGTAACACCGACTGCTTTTGTTGCTTATGCTTTTGGTATTATATTTAAAAAAAAATCCTTGCCAATATCAATCTCAAGGAGCTTTCTTTCCCTGCATTTTCTTGTAGGAGCTTTATGGTTTCAGGTATTATGTTTAAGTATTCAAATAAATTTTGAGTTAACCATTGTGAGCGGTGTAAGATAGAGGTCCAACTTCACCGTTGTGCACGTGATTATCCAGTTTTCCCAACACCAGTCATTGAAGAGATTATCTTTCCCTTATTGAGTATTCTTAACTCCCTTGTCAAATATGACTTGATTGTGCTTACTTCTGGGCTCACATATTTTACCTTAATTATTCATTCTTTATACCATTCACAGATGAAAGGAAGGAAGGAAGGAAGGAAGGAAGGAAGGAAGGAAGAAAGAAAGAGAAAAAAAAGAAAGGGCTATCATTACTTTACCTTCCATTCTTTCATCCCTGTTACAAGGTAGGAAAATCTCTAAAATAGATAATCCTTTTTTTTTTTTTTTATGGATAGATATGGATGAAGGTTTTGGCTTTAGCTGGACAGTCTAAATGCCCTGGGTCCTCTTCTAAAGGTCTCTATTCATGGAAAAAAGTTAAAACAATAGATTGGTGGAGTTCTCTATGCAAACAATGTGTGTAAAACCATCCAAAACAGTGTCCAGTACCTCTCTCTCTCTCTCTCTCTATTTTTTTTTTTTTGAGTGAGAGAACAAGCAAGGGAGGGGCAGAGGGAGAGGGAGAGAGAGAGAATCTCAAGCAGATTCCATGCTCAGCACAGAGCTCAGGGCTCAATCTCAGGATTCTGAGATCATGACCTGGGTTGAAACCAAGAGATGGATGACTCTGTTTATCTACCTATCTATCTAGATCGATTATCTATCTATCTATCTATCTATCTATCTATCTATCTATCACACATTGTCTTTATCCATGTATCCATCAATGGACACTTGGGTTTTTTCCATATCTTGGCTATTATAAATAATGTTGCAGTGAACATGGGGGTGCATATATCTTTTCAAGTTAGTGTCCTCATATTCTTTTGACAAATATTGAGAGGTGGAATAGTTGGATCATATGGTAGTTCTTTTTTTAATTTTTGAGGAACCTCCATACTGTTTTCCACAATGGCTACACCAATTCGCATTCCCACTAACAGTGCATGAGGGTTCCCTTTCCTCCACATATTCCCCAACACTTGTTATTTCTTGTCTCTTTGATAATGGGAATTCTTAATGCATTTTTAAATGTTTCTTTATTTTGAGAGAGAGAGAGAGCGAGTAAGCAGGGGAGGGGCTGAGAGAGAGGGAGAGAGAGAGAGACCCCCAAGCAGGCTCCACACTGCTAGCACAGAGCCCAATGCATGGCTCAAACTCATAAACTGTGAGATCATGACCTGAGCCAAAATCAAGATTTACATGCTTAACTAACTCAGCCATCCAGATGCCCTGAACCCTTTTATTTTGTTGATGGGTTTCTTTGGCTGTGCAGAAGATTTTCAGTTTGATGTAGTCCCACTTGTTTATTTTTGTTTTGTTGCCTTTGCTTTTGGCACAAAATCCAAAAAAAAAAAAAAAAAAAAAAAAAACATTGCCAAGACTGATGTTGAGGAGTATACAACCTATGTTTTCTTTTAGAAGGTTTTTGATTTCAGGTCTTACGTTCAAGTGTTTCATCCATTTTCAGTTAATTTTTGTGTATGGTGTAAGATAGTGGCCCAGTTTCATTCTTTTGTATGTGGCTGTCAAATTTTTCTGACACCAGTTATTGATTAGTAGGAAACATATATATATATAGATAGATAGATAGATAGATAGATAGATAGATAGATATAGATATATAGATATAGATATAGATTAATAAAACAAGTAACTACAATGACAATGAGGAAAAGCTTACATTTCCCAAATAGATATGGTTCATGATCTCTGAGCTTTTCTATGAATTGTAATCATGTATTATTTTTTTCAATGTTTTATCATCTGCCAGGAACTGCCACTGGTCAAACAGTGGCAAAAAAACTAAAGAAACAAAAATAGGAGAAAAGTCTAAAATTGGACCAAAACAATCTTAATCATCAACTTAATTTTTTTGTGTGATTTGGGAAATGACTGCCTTTTTAAATTTTCTCAACAAAACACTTCTGCCAAACAAGGAGAAAGCATTCCACAGGAGACAAATTCCAAGGTCATCCAGAGTGGGCAGTAGACAGTTCTTACCAACTCTTGATCAAAGTAATTATAAAACACCTTTATTTGTTTTGAGAGAGATAGCACATGTGTGCAAGCAGGGGAGGGACAGAGGGAGAGAGAGACAGAGACAGAGAGAGAGAGAGAGACAGTACCAAGCAGTCTCCATGCCCAGCATGGAGTCAGACTCGGGGCTCAATCCCATGAACCATGAGATCATGAATTGAGTCAAGACTTGGATGCTCAACTGGCTGAGCCATCCAGGCGCTCCCAACGTGATGTTATAAACGTGAATCTGTCAACAGTGCTCATGACGGATCAAAGCTAATGAAGTAAAAGGAGTCACAGTGTGCAAGAAGATGTCATACTGCCAAAGTGTAGTAGGCTCCTGATGACAAAAGTCATGGCAGAAGTGGAGAGAATTGTGTTATCGTGAGAATCATTACAAAGAAAAGATTGTGAGGGCCTGAAGAGTCATTCAGGATAGTAAATTGATTAAGATGATGTTTCTAGTCTGGATAAATGAGAAATTTATGGAGAACAGGAAATGTGGGAGAGGAATTTTGAGGAATGAAAGTGAGTGTGTTTTTAAATACACTTTATTGAAGTGGTGGGATAATACTTAATAAAGATAAGAGAACCGTAAGAAATGATACTCAATATCATTAATCATTAGCGAAATGCCAATCAAAGCCACAAGGATATATCACCTCACGCCAATTGGGATGGCTATGTACTATCAAAAGCCAGAAAATAACAAGTTCTGGGGCACCTGGGTGGCTCAGTCAGTTAAGCGTCTGACTCTTGATTTCAGCTCAGGTCATGACCTCATGGTTCATGAGTTCAAGCCTCATGTCAGGCTCTGTGCTGACAGTGTGGAGCCTACTTAGGATTCTCTTTCCCTCTTTCTCTGCCCCTCCCCCACTCATGCTCTCTCTCTCTCTCTCTCTCTCTCTCTCTCAACATAAATAAACTTTAAAAAAAAAAAAGAAAAAAAGAAGATAACAGGTGCTGACAAGGATATAGAAAAATTGGGACCCCTGTGAATTGTTGGTGAGAAAGTAAAATGATACAGCCACCGTGGAAAACAGTATGGCAGTTCCTCAAAAAATGAAAAATAAAGGAGTTCCTGGATGACTCAGTCAGTTAAGCATCTGACTTTCGATTTCGGCTCAGGTCACGATGTCACGGTCCATGGGATCGAGCCCCCACATTGAGCTCTTCGCTGACAGCGTGGAGTCTGCTTGGGATTCTCTTTCCCCCCTTCTCTCTATGCCCCTCCCTGCTCCCACTCTCTCTCAAAATAAATAAATAAACATTTTTTAAAAATTAAAAATAGAATTTCCATATGATTCAACAATATCATGTTTGGGAACATCCCCCCGCCACCCCCCCCCCCCCGCCCTGAACTGAAGAGATTTTTATATGCCCGTTTTCATAGCAGCATTATCCCCACCAGCCAGGATGTAGAAGCAGCTCAAATGTCCATCAGTGTATAAATGGATAAATAAATATGGTATATACATAAAGTGAAATATGATTCATCCCTCAAAAGGAATGAGAATCTGACACCTCTGCACATTGATGAACCTTGAGGATATTATGTCGAGTGAAATAAGCCAGTCACAAAAAGACAAATACTGTATAATTTCATTTATATGAGGTACGGAGCATAGTCAGATTCATACGGACAGGGAGTGGAATGGTGGCTGCCAGGGGCTGGGACAGGACAACACGGGGAGTATTTAATGAGTGTGGTTTCAGCTTTGCAAATGAAAAGAGTTCTGGACATTGCTCAACAATGTGAGTATAGTTTACAGTCCTGAATGGTATACTTAAAAATGGTGAAGATAGGAAGTCTTAGGCTATGTGGATTCTACCACAATGAAAATAAAAATACACTGTGCTGTAGTAAGAAGTTGTGGGCAGAAAAGATATTTGAAGTTAGTGGAGGTTTATTTATTTTTTTATTACTTTTCTTTAAGTAAGCTCCATGCCCCACATGGGGCTTGAGCTCACGACCCTTAGATCAAGAGTCACATGCTCTACTGACTGAGTCAGCCAGGTGCCCCTGAAGTTAGCAGAGTTTTAGATGAAGTAATAGAATTCTGATACCTCCGGCTCTATTTTGCGAAACACACACGTAGTTTCAGGAATTTTAGAAGCCATCTCTCCACTTAATCATTTTGAAAACCTTATAAGGCAGATATTGTTTGACTTATTTTCAAAGATGAGACAAATGAAATTCAGAGAGATTAAATAACTTGGCTAGGCCTGCCAGCTGGCCAGTAGTAACGCCAGGCTTTGGGCTCTACAAGACACGATGTTTCAAGATGCCCTGTCATCTCTGTCACAGAAGAAAAAGAGCTGAGGCTTTAGCTCAGGGAGAGCCATAGCTATGTCCAGGTGTTACAGCAAATACTCAGTGCTCAGGAAAAGACAAGTGACATGCACTTGGGGAATCTGAAAAGACTGTTTATTTCACACCGGTGCTGGCCCATCTCCAAAGGCTGAGCCCCAAGCCCTGGCCTTGGTGCTGGCCTTTTATTTAAAGCCTGACTAGCTTCTGGGTACTTGGAGACATTCTATTGGCTGCACAGGGTGGGCACTATAAGTTGTGTTATGCGGGCAGTTGGCTGATGCAAGAGGCAAGCAAGATTACAGAAGCCAAAAGAATGCAAGTGAGGTATCTGGCCTCGGACATCTGGCTGGCCTCCTTTATCTGCTCTTGCCGGCTTTCCTTCTCACAGGAGGAAAGAGAGAAGTAAGAAAGAATTCAGCAGAAGGATGGTTAGAGGAGGAGAGACACTTGGGCTCAGAAAAGTGCAGTGTCATGGTGAGACAGGGAAACTGAAGGGACTCCCTTAAAGAGAGCCAGTTTCCCCCTTTGCTCCAGTTTCTATTCTTTTTAGGACCTGCACCCCCTACATCACACATGTGTTGTAGTACAAATAGCATATGTCCTCTCGGTAAGTGATAAAGAGATAGTGATATCTTCCAGCGAGATAACGTCTAAAGAGTGACAGGATCAGGTTGTCATAAACTTTCTCCAAGACCACTGGCTCCAAACATCTTTTTGCCAATACCCTAGGGAATGAATGACTTATGAAGGACACCTGGCCCCTGTCCTTGCTCTGACCAGTTCCTGGATACCTAAGAGGACCCATGCACCAGACCACAATCACTATTAAAAACTCCAGACCCCAAACAAAGAGGAGACTCATGCTCTTTTCCTTTCCCGGTCTCCCAGACACTCCGTTTCTCTCTCTCTCTCTCTATATATATATATATATCTTCAATAAATTCTGCTTTCATCTCCTGCTACCTTGCATCTGATTCCTATCCTTTCTGAAGCCAAGGACCCTTTTGGCTAGTCCTGAAGGACGGTCTCTGGGTCCCTGGACCAGCCTGCCTGAACCAGTGAGTCCAAAGGAATTCCAGGGAGGCAATGAATGATCCATAAACGCCTGTCTATTTTTGTATAATTGCTTATCATAGTACCTTTGTACTTAATTACTCTAATTTTGTTCAGCAAAGAAGACTAGATGAGCCTCATTTGCTTTAATTCTGCTTCTATTATGTTTACTCTTTGGAAGTCCCATTTTAGGAAGTCACTGTGCTGCTATTTAATTTTTTAATATAGTGTTTGATCCCACTAAAAATACTCACCAGAGGTGTCACTTAAAATACTTTTTCACTTAATTATCTGATGCATTACCTTAGAAAAAAACATATTTACCTAAGTTGGGTTCCATGCCTCTCTTCCCTGTGACCCTCTTCTCCCAACACTCACCCCCACTCCTGCCCCTACACTGGGATGAACCAGATGTCTCTGGGTGGTCCCATTATTCCTTAGAACTAAAGAACAGGAATGCTTTTTAAGGGTAACAAAATATATCACCCCAAATATGTCTTTTTGGCATAAGGATTATTTTGAGAAACTGCAGACCCAAGGGAAGCTCTGAAAATAGAGTGAAAGTTACCCTTTTGTAAGAGAAATTTACATTTATAAAGGAAATCTCCATTTGTAAGGGTGTCTCCCTCTCTCTTTAGGAAGAGAAAATGACTCTAAATCTGAATCACAAGAAATTCTCATCAATGGAGAAGCCAGAATTAAACCTGCACAATAAACCTTATCCCTGTTTACTGTGTTTTTCCTGGTGCCATCTTAAAACTAACCTGTCCTTACCTCAAACATTTTTCTTTTGTCTTTAGCTTAAGATGGATGTAGGGTTAGCCATATCAGGGAGTTGCTGAGGTGTACATGTTGTTTAAAAACAAAAATTCAACTGAGTAAGTTTGAAGATCTCATTGGCTTTATTCAAGGATTCATGGATTGAGCAGCATTCTAGTAAACAGGCATGCCCTCCAAGGAATTGTACAAAATGCAAGATTTTTATAGGCAGAAAGAAGGTGGACAAGGAAGTGAAAAGAAAAGATTGTTTCAAGCCAAGCCTTCTTATGTAAATCACCTTATTAGTGCTGATTAGGAATTTTAGATTGACTGTTTAAAGGTCCCATTTCTGGGAGAGGTTGGAACTTAAATCAAGTCTTGGCTGCTGTCCTGGGGACAAATAACTCCCATGTTGGGCCTCTGTTTCTTTTTTTAAAAAACAACGTTAATAAACTTTTGTTTGTTTTCTCTGGTTAACCTATCTTCTATTGCAGGAGGTCTCAGACAAGAATTCTGAAGGGTAGATGGAAAATTATTTTTTCCTCCCCTGCACTTTTAAACCCTTGCCGTATCTTCTTGACCTCTCTAAAATACAGAAAAACTTTTCTCTGTGTTTATGGACTATTAGACATTTTTTAAATGGCTATGGCAGAAGCAGTTTGCCTGGCCCACCATGCTTCCTTACAGAAGATGAGCTCCCTTTCAGGAAACCCCACAGGTCTCTGCTGTTAAGTTTCTAGGACAACTTCTAATCCATGTGGCCTTACTTGTTCTGAGCCATTGTAATTCAGTTTATTTTCCACCCATTTTTGTGGTTCCTTTGCCCACTCTGGCCCCTGTCAACGGCTCCCAGAGTCCTAACTCAGGCTGCAAGGTGGGCACTCCAGCCCTCTTTCCCTTTGGACTTCAGAGACAAGTGCTCAGGTCTTTTTCATTCTAAAAGCTGTTCTGCAAATCACCGTAAAAAGAAAACCCAGAAGCACAGAGTTGTTTGAAAGACTCTCAGAGTTTTCCCAGCCCTGGTCCTCAGCTTCTGCTCCTTGGCTCCTCGGCTGAGGGTGTTACTGAAAGCTTTCTTGGATTCTTGTGCTGTGTTTTTGTTCCCAGGCTTGATGAGTCAACTCCAAGACAGATTAAAGATGTCAACTCCAGTTATATCACCCTGCTACTATTTATACCATGTGACCTAGTGGAATAAGGAAAGGAAAGAGCACTGGACTAGGAGTCAGGATGCTAGGTTTAGGTTCTTATGAGGTCGCTAAGTAGTTGTATGGTCCAAGGTCAAACGTTTCCCCTGGCTGCGTTTTGTGTTTCTCATTTAAAACATAGGTTCATTCGGCATGTATTCTCCTGTGTGCAAACAGGAGAGTATTGAGTGAGGTAGAATATATTTAATTCACTGAAAATTTGTTGAGTGTCTACAGTGTGCCAGTCACATATGAAATATTTATTGAACACCTACCATGTGCCAGGTACTGTTCTAAATGATTTGAGAAATAAGGAATACAAAGAGAGAAAGGTTAAATAATGAAACAGAACAAAAGGTGAAGACACTGATACATGGAAAGGAATGCTGAATAACAAATTAGTGGCTATATAATAAATAGATTCAGCACAGAAGGAGAGAAAGACATACCCTAAAGATCAGTGGAGCTATCACTTTAAAAGACAATGACTCTAAGAGTGCTGTAGAAGGTGGAAAATGCTAAACATTCAAGATTGATATTATTACTTAAATATGAGGACTTAAAGTCCACAACTCCTCAGGCTGAAATAAGACTACATTAAATATTCATCTTAATAGATGCCTTTTCCTTTGTTTGTCTATTCATTTATTTTTAATTTATTATTTAAGCTTATTTATTTGGGAGGGGTGTGGAGGGGCAGAGAGAGAGGGTGAGAGAGAATTCTAAGCAGGCTCCGCACTGTCAACGTGGAGGCCAATGCGGGACTCAAACCACTAACTACAAGATCATGACCTGAGCCCAGGTTGGATGCTTCACCGACTGAGCCACCAGGAGCCCTCCCCCCCATAGATGCCTTTTTAAACGACTACAGTGATGGATGGCAGTGCACATGTTGGTTGGGAGTGGATTTTGACATTGGGCAGGTCTAGTTTCAAAATTCCTACTGTGCAACATAACAGTGGTCCATTTGGGGAGGAATTACTTACATTCTCTACCTCAGTTCCCTCATATTTAAGATCAGTATAATTATGGGGTGCCTGGGTGGCGCAGTCGGTTAGGCGTCCGACTTCAGCCAGGTCACGATCTCGCGGTCCGTGAGTTCGAGCCCCGCGTCAGGCTCTGGGCTGATGGCTCAGAGCCTGGAGCCTGTTTCCGATTCTGTGTCTCCCTCTCTCTCTGCCCCTCGCCCGTTCATGCTCTGTCTCTCTCTGTCCCAAAAATAAATAAAAACGTTGAAAAAAAAATTAAAAAAAAAAGATCAGTATAATTATATTATCAACCTCATCCACTTGTAGAGGATCAAATGCGAAATACTTGCCAGGTGCTGAGCTAAGAGGTGGGAGATACATTAGCTATTTTTCATAGCGTACATCTTTGTCACATTCGTAACGTCATTTCCAAAATCACTGGCTATTACATGAAGCATTCTGTTAGATATAGTGGGGACCCAATAAAGGAAACAGAGCCTTGTCACAGAAGCCTTTGATAACCAACACAAATAAGCAACTGAAGGGCTGCCAATCCCAACTTCCTTTCGTAGCCAGGACCCTCCCAGATCCTGCTTCCTGGTTGGGCACTCTCCTGTGTCCCCCCCCCCCCCCCATATCCCCGCCCCCCATAGAGTGTCTGTGGAAGTGTGCCTTCCTTCCAACTTCTGGAGAAGCAGAATGGGATGGGGGTGGGACTAAGGTGTAGCTCATTCTTTTTGGATTGCCCCAGTCTGCCTTATACCATTTACATAATTCTCCAATGTTTAGATTTAAAATTGTTTGGATGTAAACAAACCTTAATAAGAATGCTTGTTCTGCCAGTGCTCGCTCTGTTACTTGGAAGGTCTTTGTCCTAGTTTTCCTCACCTGTACAATGGGAACCTCCCCGATCTCTCTCTGTGTCATGTGGATTAAAAAAAATAATGTTAGGCAAAGAGCCCAACACATAGGAGGTAGTCAAAACAAATTGTTTTATTCTTATTTCCTTGCTGGTTTTACCCTTTGAGCTGTCTGTTCAAATCATGGTGATTTCATTTCTACATCATGATGTGTCCCTCTAGGAAGAGGTCTGCACTCCGGCTTCTTCATGAGGTTCACAGGGCGGTCTCTGATTTGGTTGGAGACTACTACGTTTGGGGGCAAATTAATGCTTAGAGACTGAGATTGTCTTTGCCAGTAGTTTATTTAACACAGGTTCGCTGTGGGAATTTCGCAAGCCAGCAGCATACAGGATAATATCTCTGAGGAAGCAAGTAAAGGATTAAAATCCTCCAAACCGGTGATAGGTTGATCACACTACTGTTCAGGCAGGGGGAGTGAAAGGAATTAAGTCCAAATTAGTTGAGGTGTACCTTTATAGGAGTTGGCACTCAGGAGAGATGACTTAGTCAACGGAGAGTTGATGTCTAGCTGCCGGTAACAAAGTAAAAGCCCCATGTTGCTAGAAGACGTTGTGACGGAACAAGGGTGCTGGTGTCACCAGGCAAGATGATATTCATAAAAGAGTTGTCTCTAGGGGAGCCTGGGTGACTCAGTAGATTATGCGTCTGACCCTTGGTTTCGGATCAGACCATGATCTCAGGGTGGTTTGCGAGTTCAGGCTCTCCATCCGGCTCTGTGCTGACAGTGCAGAACCTGCTTAGGATTCTCTCTCTCTCTGCCTCTCCCCCACTCATGCTCTATCTGTATCTCAAAATGAATAAAAATAAACCTAAAGAAAAAAAAAAGAGTTTCCTTTAGCACTGCAAGAACTAATTGCCCTAAGGTTTTCAAAGAGCTATTTTAGATCAATGCAGCATAGGCTCGCCCAGAGGGAACACTGTTGGTCCTCACAAACTCTCAGTATTTATAGTCTAAATATGATAGAAGATAGGATTCAGTAGGCAGAGAGGGAAAGATTAGGGCCTGAGGTCCCTGGGTGGGGAAAAACACCTATTTGGGAACAATGCTGGGAGCTGACCACAGCAAACCCCCTTGGGCCAAAGGTTCCTCTTAAGAATGTAACAAACCCCACCTACTCCCCCTGGGGTTTCCTCTCTGGAATTTGACAAAAGACCTAAGTGTGGCCATAGACAATGGAAAGGAGACACTCAGGAAGGGACAGCCCAGCACCTAGAGCTATCAAACCAATAGGGGTAGAACCTGAGAAGGAACAGAGGGAAGGGAAGAAGGGCTGACCAGAACCTTAGAAGACAGGGACCCTTGCCTCTAGTCCTCAGGCGCTCACTTTCAGATGTCCCCTCTTGGTAAGGAGACCTTCCCTACTATTTTTCCTTTCTAATCTTATATTCTAATAAACTTTTGCAACATAAATGTCCCCTTGCTGTAGTCTCTTTATGTTTCTATCGATAAGCCCCCAGTGGGGCGCCTCAGTGAGTGGCTGAGCTGCTGAATTCTTATTGGTGAGAACAGATGATGATGCCATCCTGACAACTTCCTTCATTCTTACACCAAAACAACTTTGCTTCTTTTAAAAAAAAATTTTTTTAAACGTTTATTTATTTATGAGAGACAGAGAGCATGAGCAGGGTAGGGGCAGAGAGAAGGGCGAAGACACAGAATTGAAACAGGCTCCAGGCTCTGAGCTGTCAGCACAGAGCCCCACGCGGGGCTCGAACTCACGAGTCATGAGATCAAGACCTGAGCCGAAGTCGGATGCTTAACCCACTGAGCCACCCAGGCACCCCCAAACAAACAACTTTGCTTCTAAAAACAACTTTATAGGGGTTCCTGGGTGGCTCAGTCAGTTAAGCGTCCCACTTTCGGTTCAGGTCATGATCTCACCGTTCGTGAGTTCGAGCCCCACGTCGGGCTCTGTGCTGACAGCTCAGAGCCTGGAGCCTGTTTCAGATTCTGTGTCTCCCTCTCTCTCTGCCCCTCCTCCGCTGTCTCTCTAAAAAATAAACGTTAAAAATAATTTAAGACAACTTTATATTTTTCTTTGTCGCAAACAAGTGGGTTGAAGTCATCTCCAGCCAATACAAAGCGGAGACATTCCTTCATTTAAACTCGGATGAGCTACTTTCTCCATTATTAGGTGTCTCGAATGGCTTAAAACTTGAGGCCAGAGGCACTCATTCTCTGTTTTGTTTTGTTTTTTGTCAGAGGGTGGCCTGACATGTGGCTGCACATCAGAAAAGGTATGTATTCAGCGGCTCCCTTTGCTCCTCGCCAGGGGCAGGGAGACATTTGGCCCGGAGAATAAAGATGGCCTTCTAGAGCTTGGGCTCTTACAGCCACTCTGGCATAGCTGGTCAGGCACCGAGGGTGCTGGCCTCAGGCTGCCCGAGTTCAAAGGGGATTCTGCTAGCCTTGCGGGCTTGGGTGCACTGTCCCATCACACTTGCCCGGAGGCTTCCCCTTCCAGGTACAGATCCTAGCCCTTAGGTCACAGGGTCTCGTATGGATTAAGCGAATCATGGAGTGAAGGGTGCTTAGCACGGTGCCTGCCCGGCCCAGGGTAACTGCCTGTTGTTGCAAATAAGGAACCCAGACAATGCAAATGCCTGGTGAGCCTGAGCAAAATGTCCAGAGGAGCCCGCCTGGCTGGTCAAGGGACCTGAGACCCTTAGACTCGATAAGGATGTGAGGCTTTCAAAGGCCTTTTTGTTTCCCCTGCCTACGGTGCTTTAGCTGCTGACCGCAGCCTCTGGAACAGAATCCCTGGGTTTAAAGAGCATGTGGTGGACAGGGAGGCTTGGGACCTCTTAGACAGAAATGATTGAAGCCGCGGCGGGCGTGAGCTATCAAACTCTGTTCTGTTGCAGGTGGGGGTATTGCCACAGTGCTCAGAGCAGAGGCCCTGACTTGCTCCTGGTTGGTGTTTTCTTCCCCGGTGGGAGAGAGCAAGAATCCCTCTTTCTTCCTAATCAGACCGTTCCTGGTTTATAGAGGAGGGTGGTAAGTTATAGTGTTGACATTAAGGATGCTGTTCAGGATGGCACCGCCTGCTGAAGTACATTCGAGGCCAGGCTTCAGGGCCTGCGCTGTGGCCTTTCCCATAGTAAGCAACTAAACATGTGTTAATGCCCATGTTTGTGCACCTGACCTGGCAGTGGCCCAGGGGAAACAGCGTCGGAAGTCTGGATGAAAAACAGAAAATGTTGGGGGCGTCTGGATGGCTCAGTTGGTTGAGTGTCCGACTCTTGATTTTGGCTCAGGTCATGATCCCAGGGTCATGGAATCGAGCCCCATGCAGGGCTCCTTGCCGAGCATGGAGGGTGCTTTAGGTTCTCTCTCTCCCTCTGCCCCTCTCCCCTGCTTGTGCTCTCTCTCTCTCTCTCTAAAAAAAAAAAAAAAAGGAAATATTATTCAGCCGTTACATTGACGTGGCGTTACTGACATCCGTTATCTGTAAGAAGGTTAGCAAGATTTTGCAGGGCTTAAAGGAGGACTTTTGCTTTTTATTCTTTTTGCTTCTGTATTTTTACTTTTTTTGTTACAGGGTCCTTATTTATTACCTCAATATCAGATGATACGAAGAAACGTCATTGTTGCTAAATTAACACAAAGGGGCAAGTGTGTATTTTGTAGCCGCTGACATGGTAAGGGGGAGGTATAAAATAAAGGTGAGTTGACAAATGAAAGTAGTATCCGGGAAAGAACATCATCGCGGTGTGTGGGCAGGCAGACCACACGGGTGAAGGGCAGACCTCCTGATGGCCGAGGTGAAGCGTCTGCGGGCACAACCAGCCCCTCGGAGCACTTCTGCCAATAATGTGCACAGCACGTGGTGCCAGATGGCCTCAAACCAGGGTCCCCAGCAGGTGAGTGGAGCTAATAATGAGAACTCAGGTGGGAGACACTTAGAAATTCAGACCAACAGGCTGGTAGCATCTGGATCTGCCCCTGGGTAGCAGGGCGTGACCCCTGGGCTGAGATTCAGCACAAGAATTCAGAAGAGAGAATTAATCTCTGAAATTGGAGTGCTCGAAAGCGTGTTATTTGGCTCAAGAAGCTGAAGTGAAGCCGGAGGCAGCGCGCCAGGTCCCAGGTCCAGGAACTTGGAGGTTACCTGGGCTGGGGTTGGTTCAGGACCTCCTGCTTCGAGCAGCGTCTGCTTGGCTCTAGGAGCAGTGGTGTTGTTGGAAGGCTGGGCGCAGCTGCGGGACACGAGGGAAGGCTGGTATAGACGATGGGGAAGTCTGTGTTACCTATTAATCAGAGACCGGAATCAGTTGGCTGGCATGGCTGTTGTGTTCAGATTGTTTTGGAACTGACACAGGGCACCACGATGGAGAGAAAGATGAGGCATATTGTCAACGTGCTGGAACATAGTAGACTCATTTCCGTCACCGCCGTGGGCTGGGAGAGGCCACTTAATCTGGGAGAGGCAATTCCGCCATCCGGAAAAGTTTTTCTGCTTTGGTGTCCTCAGTTCCACAAACATTTGCTGTGGCTCCCCCGTGCCATGTATGGTGCTAGGGAAACACAGAAATGAGGAAAGAGGGGCTCTGCCTGGGAGAGGTCACAGTCTATCAGGGAGGAACAGGAGAACAAGGAAAGGGTAAGACATGCTTACGGGGCACTGAGCTCCGTGCTTGCTCCCTACCCACGATCTCATCAAAAGCTCAGCAATGTGACGGGGCGGGTGTTACTGATCTCCTTCTCGAAGATGAGGCGATGAAGGTCCAGAACGGGGTTAAGGTAATCTGTCCAAGATCACAACACTGGTAACTGGTGAAGCAATGATTTGAACCCAATTCTGTCTGACCCCAAAGCCCATGATCTTCCCAACATCCCCCCTGGCTGAGGGGAGAGAGCAATTGACACACACACCATTCACTTTCTGTGCATGTTTGATGCCCAGCATCATCAGAGCACAGGAAAGAGGCGGGGAATGTGTCAGCCCATTTGAAAGACTGATATATATGGAGAAGAAAAGGACATTTAGGGAAATCAGGCAGGTGATTTGTGTGAGAGGGCTTTTTTAGGCTGTGGACAGAAACTCAGGGTGTGAAATCGCAGAGGTAAGCATCTCATCTTCTAGCCTTTCCCACTAAGGAGTCTGGGGCTGAGCAAACCATGAGTACGGGTGTCATCTGTCCCTTGGGAGGTGAGAGGGTGGCCTTAATGGGACAGGAGGAAAATCAATAATGTTATCACTTAGAAGCGAGGAGACGGCTGACCGAGCACAAAATGTCAGCAGCCTGACAAGGCAAAGACAGCCTTGGCCTGGGGCAACTGATATTGATCATAATGATCTCAAAGCAATTAGCTCATGGGTCTGCCTCCCATTCATTTTGCCTCCCTTTTCAAAATGTGTATATTCAGGACCTTGATGAACCATTGCTCCCCGGAGAGCCAGCTCTGCTATTTGGAAGGACGTCAAGAGTCGTACCCTCTGCCCTCAGCAGCTCATCCCGCAGGGTTTTCAGCAACAGCAAGAAGGGGTTCTAGAATGTCCGGGGCACCCAGGACCACAGGCAGGATAATGCAACCGGCAAACCACATCATATGGGTATTACGGTCAAATCTTGGGGTCCTGTGAGCTAGTCCTGAAACTGTCATTTGCTCTGTGACTTTGGCCACTATCTCTACGGACCTCAGTTTCGTTGTCGTTAAGCTAGAAATGCTTTCTCTCTGGTTTGATTTGGTTTCGGTGTGTGTGTGTGTGTGTGTGTGTGTGTGTGTGTGTGTGTGCTCTCTGAGGAATCAGAACTAATGACTATCGACTCTCATTGGCTCATAGTTTATCTTCAGGTCCTTGGCTCTCCTTCATTTTCCTCCCTCCTCCGGACACTGAAATGTGGGCAAGAGCTAAGGAGAGAGGAATGTCCACTTTCACGGACTTCTTTTAATAAGAATGTGCCAGGCACAAATCAGATGCCCGGGAATGTGCTCCATGCCTCGGATCCACTGTGAGTGTGACAGCTCATCTCACATGTCAGCTTGACTGAGCCACGTGCCTAGACATTTGGTCAAATGCTATTCTACATATGTCTCCAAGGGTGTTTCCGGATGAGACTAACTTTCGGATCTATAGGTTAATAAAGCACATTACCTTCCCCAGTGTGAGTGGGCTTCATCCAATCAGTAGGAGGCCCGAATACAACAAAAAGTCAGACTCTCCCATGAATAAGAGAGAACTCACGCTGTCTCACAGCCCTCAAGCTGGGACACTGTTTTTTTCTGGCTTTTACACTGACACTACACCATCAGCTCTCCCGGGTCTCTAACTTGCTGACTGTAGATTTTGGGACTTGTCAGCCTCCGTAATCACCAAGTCCTTATAAGAGTCTCTCTCTCAGTATCTCCCTCTTTCTTGCTGTATCTATCTTTCCATCTGTATCTATTATCTATCTATCTATCTATCTACCTTTCTATCCTATTGGTTCTGTTTCTCTGAAGAGCCTTGACTAATGGGATGAATAAGTTACCTGTATCAAGGAGTGCTTTCCATGCCTGACTCTAGGTCTGCTGTGCTGGTAGCCTTCTGTGGGATAGGAGGTGGAATTTCACCGTGAAACGGTGGTTCCCAAAATTTGCTGCACATTAGCATCACTGGACTTGGGGAGCTCTTAGAAACCTCCATGCCCAAAACACACCCCAGGTCCATTTAATCAGAGTGTACGGGAGGGGACCCAGGTATCAGTATAGTTGAAAGATCCCCGGGTGATTTCAGTGTGTAGCAAACCACGGGAATTACTGCCTTAAAAATAGAATTTGGAGGGGCGCCTGGGTGGCGCAGTCGGTTAAGCGTCCGACTTCGGCCAGGTCACGATCTCGCGGTCCGTGAGTTCGAGCCCCGCGTCGGGCTCTGGGCTGATGGCTCAGAGCCTGGAGCCTGTTTCCGATTCTGTGTCTCCCTCTCTCTCTGCCCCTCCCCCGTTCATGCTGTCTCTCTCTGTCCCAAAAATAAATAAAAAACGTTGAAAAAAAAATAAAAAAAAATAAAAAATAAAAAAAAAATAGAATTTGGAGGTATTTGGTAAATTGTGATGATTTCAGGCAAAATACAGGAAAAGCTCTGTCTTTCGTCATCCTGAAGTGACTCTGGATGATGATAATTACCATAGATTGAGCACCTGTTATGTGGTGGGCACTAATGCAGCCTTTACACATATTAGCCCTCGAGTCTCATTTTATGGAGGAGTTAACTAGGACTCAGGGAGATTAAATTACTTTCCTGAAGCCACAAGCATAGCTCTATGCAGAATCGCACCAGGCACAAAAGAGTGTGCCCACGACCACCCACTCCACCATGGTGTGCTTCCCCTGCAGGTGGGGGACCCAGGCTTAAAGCTTTATAGTTTTAGGAGTAAGAATGAGGTATTGCGGTCCAGCTCAGTCCTGTCCTTTCACGAAGCATTTCCTGACTTCTCTGGTGCTTTTGTGTTTCCCCCTTCTCTTCCTGAATATACGACTTCGATCGGCTAATTGTGTGATGTCGTCTTTTCCGCAAGTTTAGGCGTTCCTTGGGATTAGGGATCGTCTTCTTTTATCCTTGACACTCTCCCTTGATACCTGGGATCGTGAAGTACATAGTAGGTGCTCACTAAATACTTCTGAATTAAATTATATCTAGGCATAGGGCAGGGTCTTCCTGAATGTCTGGCCATAAAGCATGACAGGGACTGATGCTGTGAGAAGAGGCAGGGTGTAGTGTGGTCGGGAAGGGCAGTAATAATTGTGGACATGTTGGAGCCCAACACTGGATTTGCCCCTGGTCCTTCCAGATACTATTACTTGGGATTTTCCCGATCCTAACAGGGTCCTCATCCTTATGTTCCCCTGCAACTGAGGTATGGGTTCCAGTCATTTCTTTTACATATTTAGAGCAAATAGCGTTCACATTTGGTACTGTGGAGGTTTTCATACTTGGAAAATGGTTAAGATCCCTGAACGAGCCGTTGGGATAGCAGGTATTCCACCAATTTTTCTTCCAAGCAAAGACCCAACAGCATCTGATTGTGGTAGGGACTCTTGCTTAGATCATCATTGCCTTTGCTCCCTTTCCTCTCTTTTCGTCCAGAGGCCCTTGGCCTCTACGGTCCCAGTAGAATCTCCAGAAAGAGCGCGAGCAGCTAGGAAACCAGAATTCACTTCACGTCTCCACCACCTGCACGTGACATTGGGGAAACCATTTTAGTGTTCGCCATCTTAGCATTTCCACCTAGAAAAGTCCAGCAGTGATTCGGTAGTGTAGTGACCAAGGGAGCTGGTCAGTGTGAAAGCTTTCATCTTTCAAAAGGCAAGCGTTACAGAAATCGAAGACGACATGAGTAGGTCTGTCGGGCTGAGGTTTACTTGCAAAGAAAATAGCAACCTAAATGCAGAGGTAAACTGAGGCAAGCTCAAATTACCAAAAATCGGGGCTGTTTGGGAGTAGCAGAGGAACTGCAGTTCAGGACACGGGTGCTGCAGGAAGCTGTAGGCGAGTCCGTTGGAGGGTTTGGGTGGGCCATATTTAAGGGCGAGAACGCAAAGAGGGGAGGTCCAGCCAGACTTCAAGCAGTAAACTTGTTGGCTTGAGGAGGGGGAGAGAGTTTAGACAGATGCTCATCTGTCAGCAGGCACGTCTCGGTCTTCCGCAAATCACGCATTTAGTGGAAACCAATCTCTTGGTTCTGAAAGTTGCGATTTTCTGAGGCTACGGGGGTGAGCGTCTCCGTTTCATACTGAAATCCTCTCACAGACGTGATCTGCCTGGAGTGAGCACATCAGCCCTGCCCCCCACCCGGCCTTGCAGACTGCCTTTGGGGGGTCTGTCCCATTCTGTGCGTCTGAGACTCTTGAGGGTGAACGAGGAGATTAGCAGTCGAAAGAAAAGGATGCATTTGCAGTGCCAGTGATGAGAGGCTCTTTCCCCACATCTGGATGTATTTGGTCTTCCTTTGTCAGGTGGGGAGTCGGTGAGGTTGTGTATATCGGTGTATATACGTGAGCTGGTGTATGAATGTGTGTGGCCTGACTGTGTACGTGTGTGTGTTGGTGCGGACCGTAGAGAAGAAAAATGAGTTTTGCCTCTGTCCTTCTAGATTCTTTGCCGAGACGCCCCGGTAACGAAAAGACAGAATAACAGGAGAAAAATGAACAGAAGTTTAATAACATGGACACCTCCCATGTGCATGGGAGAACCCCAGGAAAACGGAGTAACTCCCTGAAACAACCCACGCCATCCCCTTATATACCCAGCTAAAGACCAGAGAAGATGTTGTGGGGGCAGCCAGGTGGGGGAGGTGGGCAGGAAAGGCACAGGAAGCTAGGGTAAGTCTGTTTTGAAGACTTAAGTCCTCACCTTCTTCATCGGTGACAGTTTCTAGAGATTTAGTTATCCTCCCTTTCCTGTTACCAAGAGGAAGATGCCCTTACAAAAGACAAATACCATATGATTTCACTCGTATGTGGAATTTGAGAAACAAAACGGATGAACACATGGGAGGGGGGAAGAGAAGAGAGGGAAACAAACCACGAGAGATTTTTTTTTTTAATTTTTTTTTTTAATGTTTTTACTTTTGAGACAGAGAGAGACAGAGCATGAGCAGGGGAGGGGCAGAGAGAGGGAGATACAGAATCTGAAGCAGGCTCCGAGCTGTCAGCACAGAGCCCGACGCGGGGCCCGAACCCACGGACCATGAGATCATGACCTGAGCCGAAGTCGGACGCTCAACCGACTGAGCCACCCAGGTGCCCCAAACCACGAGAGATTCTTAAGGATGGAGGACAAACCAAGGGTTGATGGAGGGGAGGTGGGTGGGGGATGGGCTAGATGGGGGATGGGTATTAAGGAAGGCACTTGTGATGAGCACTGGGTGTTGTCTGTACGTGATGAAGCACTGAATTCTACTCCTGAAACTAATATTGCACTGTATGTTCACTGAGTTAAATTTTAAAAAAAATGTTCATTAAAAAAAAAAAAAATGGAGATTTCCCTCATAAAGGTCAATGTCTCACACAAGGATATTCATTTTTAGGAAAAATAAGATAAAAAGAGAGAGGGAGGCAAACCTAAGAGACTCTTAAATATAGAGAACAAACTGAGGGTTGCTGGAGGGGTACTGGGTGGGGGGATGGGCTAAATGGGGGAGGGGCATTAAGGAGGACACTTGTTGGGATGAGCACTGGGTGTTCTATGTAAGTGATGATTCACTAAATTCTATTCCTGAAGCCAATACTACACTTTATGTTTGCTAACTTGGATTAAAATAAAATAAAATAAAATAAAATAAAATAAAATAAAATAAATAAAATAAAATACTATTCTTAGAAATGTAAAAACAAGGGTGGGGGTATTGCTTTTTCAGAGTTTCTCCTGTGTCTGCTCTTCCTTAAAAATAACCAGCCCCTTGGGCGCCTGGGTGGCGCAGTCGGTTGAGCGTCCGACTTCAGCCAGGTCACTATCTCGCGGTCTGTGAGTTCGAGCCCCGCGTCAGGCTCTGGGCTGATGGCTCAGAGCCTGGAGCCTGTTTCCGATTCTGTGTCTCCCTCTCTCTCTGCCCCTTCCCCGTTCATGCTCTGTCTCTCTCTGTCCCAAAAATAAATAAACGTTGAAAAAAAAATTAAAAAAAAAAAAAAAACCAGCCCCGGGGCGCCTGGGTGGCGCAGTCGGTGAAGCGTCCGACTTCAGCCAGGTCACGATCTCGCGGTCCGGGAGTTCGAGCCCCGCGTCAGGCTCTGGGCTGATGGCTCAGAGCCTGGAGCCTGTTTCCGATTCTGTGTCTCCCTCTCTCTCTGCCCCTCCCCCGTTCATGCTCTGTCTCTCTCTGTCCCCAAAATAAATAAAAAAACTTTGAAAAAAAAATTAAAAAAAAAAAAATAACCAGCCCCAAATAATCCTTAGGCCAAAGGGGCAGGTTTTGGGTTGGCGTTTTCTGCTCCCCTTCGTTACACAAACGAGTGTATCTGAGCGTGTGTTGTAGATGTTTGTGTGTGTGGTTGGCAATGTGAGCGTGCCTGTGTATGGAAATGTGCACAGTTGTCATATTGTGTGTGTGTGTGTGTGTGTGTGTGTGTGTGTGTGTGTGTGTTTAGTCAGATGATCAGGCCTTGGGCCAAAGCCCTCTGCTCTTTTCCCCTTTTCTCACTTGCCTCGTGCCTGATGGGTTATTTAATAGGTGTGATTATTTTACTCTGAAAAAAAATTTTTTTCAACGTGTATTTATTTTTGAGAGGGACAAAGTGTGAGCTGTCAGCACACGGCCTGAGGCGGGGCTCGAACCCACGAACCATGAGATCCTGACCTGAGCTGAAGTCGGCCTCTTAACCCACTGAGCCACCCAGGCACCCCCTGATTATTTGACTTTGATGCTTGTGAGTTCATTGGATTATGCAGCCGCCCCCATGGATTTGGGTGTTCTAGTTTTTAGTGTCATTTCCTACAGTTTAGCTCACTTACCTGGAATCAGCAAAATCACGGCCATCAAGTTGAATTGAAGATTCCTTTCACTTTATACTTTGAGAGGAAAAGAGCCAAAGATCCCAGGCGGGAGAGGGTGGGATCTCCTGATCCTCTGTGCCCTGCCCGAGTGCTGGAGAACATCCGTCAGGGCAGTAATAACACCTGCCATTGTACTTGTGGTCTCCCTGCTGACAGGCCCGGAGGAACCAGGAATTCTGTGCCCTTGCCTGGGTCAGACTGTGCTGGCACACCGCACATACTCAGGGTTTGTTGAATAAGGGCGGTACAGTGACACAGAAGAAGGTTCCTTCGAAAAGAAGTTTTAGAAATAATAGAGAAGAAAACCTGCTTCCAGCACCTGTGTTTCACTTCACGAAACTGAAATCGTTAAAATCAAAATATGGTTTCTTTGTTATTTTTTTCCTAAAATTATACTTTTTCTATGCATTCCAAGCTTCTATAAAAATCAGATAGCTTTGCTGTGATACCATCATTTGGTAGAAGTGAAACCATGATTTAGCAAAATGGTATTTTTTTCCACACTTTAAGCAAAACAAATGTGTGAGCTCCCATGGACGGGGGCGGCTGCTCCAGGTCTGGGCTCTGGCAGCCGTGTTCCCTCTGTGGGCTCCAGAAACTTTGGGAGACACGTGTCTCTAGGTGCCTGGGTGGCTCAATCGGTTAAGCATCTGACTTCGGCTCAGGTCATGATCTCATGGCTCGTGAGTTCGAGCCCCACATCGGGCTCTGTGCTGACAGCTCGGAGCCTGGAGCTGCTTCCGATTCTGTGTCTCCCTCTCTCTCTGCCTCTCCCCCGCTCATGCTCTGTCTCTCAAAAAGTAAACAAACATTAAAAAAAAATTTTTTTTTAAAGGAAGAGATGTACCTGTCTCCTTCAGTTGTGGGATTGGGTCTCACATGGCCTTATATTCTCTCAACTCTCAGTACATGGGGTCAGGCTCAGGAAGGGATTTGAAACAAGAACAAAGCACGCCTGAGGGGACCAGACCCATTTTCCAAAAATCAATTCACTGAATGATCGGTTTACCGAATTATCATTCCTTGTTACCTATTATTCATCTGTTATTTCTATTACTTCCAGCGTATAGTAACTTTTGTTTTACTATAATATGGTATATTTCAGGTTTTTCTGTTCTTTGGGTCCTTGCTTGATGAAAATAACAATTTCACGTCCCTTTTGAATTTTGAATTGAATTCTATCATGATATGATTCAAATGGCAGAGTGAGTTCATTTCTTCTGAGTTTTCAGCATACTCATCTGCCTATTTTATTTTATTTTATTTTATTTTTTTATTTTCGTGTATTTGTTTCACTTGAGAGAAACAGAGATAGCTGGGGAGGGGCAGAGAGAAAAGGAGAGAGAGAGAGAGAGAGAGAGAGAGAGAGAGAGAGAGAATCCCAAGCAGGCTCTGGGCTGCCAGCTGTGGAGCCTGACACGGGGCTCAAACTCACAA
The DNA here is from genome assembly GCF_022837055.1 of Prionailurus viverrinus. Taxonomy (NCBI): domain Eukaryota; kingdom Metazoa; phylum Chordata; class Mammalia; order Carnivora; family Felidae; genus Prionailurus; species Prionailurus viverrinus. The sequence goes on along the minus strand of NC_062577.1, from coordinate 56,477,396 downwards.
ACCATGAGATCATGACCTGAGCTGAAACCAAGTGTTGGTCGCTTAACCGACCGAGCCACCCAGGCGCCCCCCTCATCTGCCCTTTTGATCTCCCTCAATTCACAGAATTGCTTTATTGAGTGGGAGAGAGGAGGACGGAGTCACAGCTGGCTTATGAGGAACCAGGTTTGAGTCTGGGGTGCCTGTAGACGTCTGTCACATATGCTGTAAGTCATGGTCCTCTGTAAATCTTTATACACCCCGACGCAAACACACACACTTATGTTCATTTCTATACAAGTCTCCTCCCTATTCACATGTGAGCTTTTCCTGAGAGGCACGTGATTATACCTGGTTAATCCAAGAAGGAAAAGAGCTCGGCTTCTGGTGATTTTTCACGTGTTTATGACAACTTAAATTAAAAAAAAAAAAAGGCCCAGGTACCTGCTTATAAAACGTTGAGCTTTCAAAAAGAGCTGAGATTCTGAAACAGAAAGTATATATAAAACTGCCTTTCAAGTCGGCTTGGCTGGCAAAGCATTAAAAAAAAAAAAGGAGTGGAAAAAAGAGCAAACGGGTAAAAATAGTAGATGTACATCGGACTTGGTTATGAGATGTGCAATTCTTTATATATGATATCCTATGTCACATGTATATATGTATATGCATATATATGTGTATATATATCTTCTGGAAACTTCTGGATGCTGGCATTTCCACTCTGCTGTTCTGAACGGATTCTTCTTCTGTTGTGATTTGATTTTGGGCGGAACATACCCAGAACCTCACCACGTACCATGGCAAAGGTGGGTTTCGTTGGCAATCTCAGAGCAGTTCGAAGCCACAGGCTCTTCCTTCAGGAAGCTGGAAGTCAGTTCCCTACTCAGAGGTCCAATGGCTTCCCTCACGTACAAGATGAAACGTAGCACCGCTTACAAAACTGTCACCTGGAGCCTGCACCGGGTCCTCAGTCTCTACTCTCGCTCAGCTCCCTTCTGCCCCATCGTGCCCTGTCGCCAACTGGCTTTCCCTCATCCCTCTCACAGGCCCATTTCCTCCCACCTCATGCTTTGCACTGGCTCCTTCCCCACTCGGAAAACCTTGGCCCCAATTTTCTGCCTCTTCTTGTTGTCCTTTAGACATCAGTCAACTATCGCCTCCTCGCAATGACCTTCCCTGACCCCCTGCGCCTCACCAGCCCCAACTAATCTCTCAGGCAGCACCATGCTTCATTTTAATCACGGTAATCATCTCTGCGTGACATTAAAGACGTTTTTTTCCTATCTGCCTCACTCATCACTGGATCATAAGCTCAGTGAGAGCAGGAAACTCTCTCCCTGCTCAGCTGTGTCCTTGGCACCTAAGAGCTCCTGACCGAGAGTGTCCTCAGGAAGCATTTCTTGAAACGGCCCTTTATTCCAGGGAGGGATGAACATCTTATTTTTCTCAGTATCCCATCAAAGAGGCTGTGCCACATGTTTTATTAATTTTTTTCCTCCTTTAATGTTGGTGACAATGGGTTTTGCCACAGAAATGGTTTGAATTCTTTGGTGTTCAAATTTATCCTTCATGGTTTCTCATTTTGATGACATGATTAGAAAATTCTTCACATCAGAATTATAAAAATATCCCCCTAAGTTTTCTTCTAGTGTTTTTATGCATTTGATTTACATTTAAATATTTAATCCATCCTGAATTTATTTTGGAATAAGACCCATGGTAGGAATCTAAATTAAGTTGCATTCAAATTGCTAGCTGGTTGTCCCCACACCATTTATTGGAAGATTTTTCATTTCTCTACTGATGTGAAATGACAGCTTAGTACTATGCTAAATTCCTCTGTATGCCTGTGTCTTTCTCGGGGCTGTTGTCTGTCCCCTCGATCTGTCGGCCTACTTCTGCCCCAGAACCCCAACATTTCCATTATTGTAGCTTGATCGTGGCACAGCTTCTAATCTGGTAGGACAAGTGTCTCTTTCTCTAGCCCCCACCATTATTTTCTTCTTAAAGGTTTTCTTTTTCCTCAAATTAACTTTAGAATTATTTTGTCAATTTTTAAAAAAATTCCTAGTGGGATTCATTGGGGTTGCTTGAATAGAATATATTATCATTTTTAAGCTTGCTCATCTAAGCATTTGGGATGTTTCTTGATTGGCTGTCATGTTTTATGTCCTCCAGAACTTTATTTTCATTTTCTTCTTAAGCTTGGTGGTCTCTGGGGAGCGAAACACCCTTACAGTCTTCTACCTCACTTATCCCATTTCTGTAGGTTTCCTGTGGTTTGCTGTCCTGTGTCTCTCTACACCTCACTGTTTTCATCTGCGTTGAGTCAGGTGAAGTGAGAGTTGCTATGTCCTAGAAGGTCTGGAGAGACTTCCTGTTTGAAAGAATGACTGTAGCCTTCCACCAATGTCAAGGTTGCAGAAAGAAGAGATGAGCTTGCCAGGCCCCAGCCCTTCAGGTCAAACAATAATCCCTAGCAGGCTTTGTGCTCATCTTCTCGAAGCAGAAAACTGTTTCTCACCCTGAGTTCGCTAAAGTAAGACAAGCATTCACTGTGAACTCACCTTCCAGGTGCACCAGAGGCTTGACTCTGAGGGCTAGGTGTTGACAGGTAGTCCCGTAACCTGTAAGGAGACATTATTTCCGGGGGAAGTGTTGTGTGGGGATAAACAAAGGTGAACTTCTGCTGGTAAGAGCTTGGGCTCTGGACTTGGACAGTCTTGTTTGATTCCTAACTCCGTTATTTGCTTGGCTGTCTCTTGGGCCGGCTATCTCTGGGCCTTTCTGTCTCGCAGTGACATCATCTGTCCAAGCAGAGACAAAATCATCCTTCCTGCATGGTTTGCTGAGAAGATTACATGTGATAGTCCCTGTTAGTGCTTAGAACAGTGCCTCACTCAGGACATAGTAATGATCATTTTACTTATTCTTGTTCTGATGTTTTTCAGAACTGAGAGATCGTTAACATCAAGGAGTCTCCTCCTGACCCCGGCAGACCCCAACATGTAATAAGGCATCCAAGGAGTGTTTGCCAAATTCAATCTCCATGTTATTCTCTGAGTAGAATCTGCACTACAACAAACTATATTTACCCATGCATGTGTTTATAAATTTTTTCTGTGTGTTTTTGTCTCCTTCCCTGGGTCTTTGGTTCCTCTCTCTGCTGGCTCTTTCTCCCCCAGCCCCCAAATACTCTTAGTAACCAGCAGGAACAGCCCTGTCTTATTGCTGCCCCCATTCCAGTACGTTCCCAAACCCCTCTGTCTGTTTCCATCCCTCCGTGCCTTCGCTGAGTTCTCCAGTGACCTCCTGATGGCCACACTTGATGGAAACAATTTTCATTCCTTCCTTATCTTACTTGATCTGTATGAATTTGCACTGGGTCACATACTCCACGAGAGGAAGAACTTTATCTGTCTTATTCTCTATTGAATTCCTGGTGCTTAGAACAGTCTCTGCAGATCGTAGATACTCAATAAATACTTGCTGAATGAATACATTTGCACATAGCAGTCACACTGTTGGCCATTCCTGTTTTCCGAAAACATTTTTTCCATCTTCATCCATAGAAACATCACAGTCTTGTTTTCTTCTGGTGATTCCTTGGTTTCTCTCTGTTCTTTGTCCATCTCTCATATGTTGTTTTTCTTCACAAATCAGTTCTTGGCTCCCCTCTTCTCTTAAAAGCTTTCTGCAGGACCTCATATACCTATGTGTTCAAACACCATCTACACATACTGGTGACTTCCACGTTTTCATCTCTACCCAAATTAATATGAATATCTTTTTTTTTTAATTTTTTTAACGTTTTATTTATTTTTGAGACAGAGAGAGACAGAGCATGAACGGGGGAGGGGCAGAGAGAGAGGGAGACACAGAATCGGAAGCAGGCTCCAGGCTCTGAGCCATCAGCCCAGAGCCCGACGCGGGGCTCGAACTCACGGGCCGCGAGATCGTGACCTGAGCTGAAGTCGGACGCCTAACCGACTGAGCCACCCAGGCACCCCTTAATATGAATATCTTTTTTTTTTTTTTTGACGTTTATTTATTTTTGAGACATAGAGAGACAGAGCATGAACGGGGGGGGGGGGGGTCAGAGAGAGAGGGAGACACAGAATCTGAAACAGGCTCCAGGCTCCAAGCTGTCAGCACAGAGCCCGATGCGGGGCTCGAACTCACAGACTGTGAGATCATGACCTGAGCCGAAGTCGGTCGCCCAACCGACTGAGCCACCCAGGCGCCCCAATATGAATATCTTTAGACAATTTAGTCAATTGTCTGTAGAATGCCTTGATATCTCCCTGACATTAAAAACATATATATTTCCAAAGTAAAGTTTATTAGTTTTTTTCAGATCCTTATGCTGAAAATGTAAACTAAAAAGAAAAGTGATTAGTTGGGAGCCAAAATAATTGCTTGCAAGTGCTAACTTGGAGGACACTATTGTGTGGTAAATGGTCCTCCTGACTGAGCCCCAGAATTGTGTCATCATACTTAGTTCTGAACTGAGCGAATTCGGTGTGGGATATACCAATTTCCACGGCAACAACATTCTCTTATGTGCAGGTGTAATGCGGTCCTTGGCAATATGGCTGTGCAGTTGCTGAAGGCTAAGGCTCATCTCCATCATATGTCCTCAGGCAATCAAGAACCGACTTGAGACCGTTTGGTGGTGGCTCATTTCTGAGTTGGGAAGCATACCACCTGAGTCCAAGTTTAGTCATTTCGTAGTCGCCTTCTTAAGGACACAAAATGGAGTCTGGGTTGTTAGCGCACCGTCTGCTAGGCCTGGCATTAACACTCTAAACCTAGAACTCCCCAGTTCTCTGACGTACGCGTGGAGCTCAATTCTTGGAATTTAAAAGCAGCACATATTGTACATATGGGCTCTCTACATATTTACGTATATTGAGTTCCTGAAGTCTAAAACAATCACAGAAGGAAAGACTCTCTTTTTCCTATGACTGAGTCTTTGCCTCAGCTGTGTTCACTTACTAAGGGCTCTGTCGCCTGCCAGCATCTGCTGAGCCCCTACAAGGGCTGCCCATGTGCACTTGGGCCAGCTGCTGTCTAATTCAGGGTCAGCTATAGCCACCAGCACCCCTCGATCCCTTCCTCCAAGGTCCATCCCTTTGCTGAGAGCCTCTCCACCCATGCCTGTTCCTAGAACCAGGCTCTGTTGCTGTAGTCAGAGCTGGAGGCTGTGTTAATGTTAAGGAGTTATTGTGAGTGTCAGAGTTGCTTACGGACACCATCGTAGAACCAGGGGGATTAATCCTCTCAGTCAGTGCTAGGCCAAGACAGGTCTCCCCAGACGAAGGAGGCCCCTGTGAGAAGAAACAAAGCTCCCTGCTCTCTCTGGTCAGGCTGGTTTCTAAAGGAGAAGAATGGAGGGACGCCTGAGTGGCTCGGTCGGTTAAGCCTCCGACTTCGGCTCAGGTCATGATCTCGCGGTCCGTGAGTTCGAGCCCCGCGTCGGGCTCTGTGCTGCCAGCTCGGAGCCTGGAGCCCGCTTCGGATTCTGTGTCTCCCTCCCTCTCCGTCCCTCCCCCGCTCATGCTCTGTCACTTAAAAATGAATACATCTTAAAAAAATTTAAAGGAGAAGAATGGGGTTGCTGAGCTGAACATGCCCAGTTTGTTTCCCCAAAGTTGCCCAAAGGAAACTCATTCCACTTCTCCAAGGCAGGAGTGGAGGTAAAAGGTGAGAGACCAGGTATGTTTGGGAGAAATCACTCTGCACTTAAACTAGGGGAGTGGGGAGGAGGCAGTTTCCTCCAGCACTGTTCCTCCTCTGAGATGTGGCTAATGATGACCATCTACTCAATCGCTCAAACCAGCAACTGGTAGATACCCTACGTCTGCATTGTTCAAAGTCAATCCTACGTCAGTCATTGTTCAAAGTAGTCACTGGGCTTATGGGTTATTGAGAGCTTGAAATATAGCTGTGATTGTAAAATACACAACAGATTTTGAAAAAAAATAAAATTCCTCATTAGCATTATTATATTGATTACGTGTTGATTCCTTACATATAGTAAGTTAAATAAAATATGTTATTAATATGAATTCCACTTGTTACATACATGGCTTTGTTACATGTCCATTGCATAACACTGTTGTAGACCAATGGTTCTCTGTCCAAGATGAAGAGTCTGTCGCCGATTGCTACTTTCACAAAGTTGCGTAGAAATATCTTGCTGTGAAACTTCTTCAACCCTTACCCTTGATTCTGTATTTATTTCATGGGCAACTTGAAATAAACAGTTCAAGTCTGGTCCCAGTCCGAAGACCACACTCACAAGCACCTTCTGGACTTCTCTTCCTTCTACGGGCCCATGAATAACTAAGTTGTATCAGTCTTGCTCCTACGCATCCCATGTACCTCCTCTCCTCTCTCTCTCCATCACCTCTTCCTTAGTGCAGACCTTTATTTCTTGCCTGGACTATCGCAGGTGACTGTGACCTGAGCGGGCCTCTCTCCATCCCTCTTGCATCCTCAAGCCCATCTGTGTTTGTAATCACTCTCGGAGTGAGCCATGTGAAATGAAACCTTAATTATTTCTCTCTCCTCCTTAAAACCCTGCAACTCCTTCCCATGCCTCCGGCTCAAGGTACAAACAGTGAGTGGCACCCTCAGGCCACAACGGGTTGACCTTGGTTTGCTGTTTCAAGTCACCTCTCAGCCATTCCCTGCACCACCATGGCAGAGAGCAATTCCTGAGAGTGACCATGTACCAGACCCTTTACAGAAAGCCTGATCTCATGGAATCCTGGCAGTACCTCCTTTACATACTAGATGTTGACAACCAAAGATCAGACGGCTTGAGTCCTTCGTCCAAGAAGCAGCAGAGTTGGGGTGTGAACTTAGGTCGGTTTAATTCAAAAGCCTACGTCATTTCTAAGTGATAGGGAGCTTCTTGGAGTTTCTCCTAATTCCTGTTGCTTCTGGGCATTAGCATATACTGTTCCCTCAGTCCCCATCTTCCATCCTCGACTCATTTCTATTTTTCTCAACAATACCTGCACAGATTATCAACCTCTACCTAATGCATTCCTTGAAATTTCCTAACTTGCCAGAGCCCAGCTGCCTCTGGGATCCTTTCACGTTTTGTTCTAACATGAAACATAGTGTGTGGTAGTTTGGGGCTCACTTTCTTGCCCTTCCTGGATATTGAGCTCCTGGGACAGGAATCATCCTCTGTGCTTAGCACTAGGCCTCTCACATGAGAGATGCTTCATAATTAGGTCATTTATCTTTTCATGTACTTTATAAATAGTGATTCAGTAAGACAGGAAATGCCCCTATCCTCATGGAGCCTACCTTCCAGTGGGGGGAAATTAAAAGAAGAAAGTAAAAATTTATTTTATTAAAAAAATTAATTCTAATATAGTTAACATGCGGTGTTATGTTAGTTTCAGATGCACAGGATAATGATTCAATGCTTCCAGACATCATCCTGTGCTCGTCAAAGCAAGTGCACTCCTTCTTCCCCATCACCTTTTTCCCCTGTCCCGGCACCCGCCTTCCCTCTAGTAGCCATGAGTGTGTTCTTTCTAGTTCAGTCTGTTTCTTGGTTTGTCTCTCTCTCTGTCTTGGAATAAAGTAAAAATTTAAAAATGCCTGTGCATCTGTTCTGCTTACTTGTTCCTCCGTCTCGCCTTCTGGCACTCCGTTCGCCGTGATGGTTCCCACCAGGGCGCTCACCTTGTGCTGCTACAGCCAGCTGTTACCTCTCAGTGTGGCCATCTGCTGTCCTGCCTTGCCGTCCCCAGGCGTGCAGCCTGTCTGACATGGGCATGGTGGCTTCCGATCATCCTCCTTCATTTTGTTTCTCTGAGATCAGTGCTCCCCTTTATATATGGGCAGTGCCCCAGGATTGTCCAGGAAAGTCCTTTCCAGTTTCTCTCCATCACTCTGTCATGTCTCACTCTTTTCAGCACAACTGCTCTCTGCCCACAAAGGACAAGCTGGTCAGCTGTCCACTGAGCCTCAGTTTGATCTTCTGAGCCCAGCGACATTTGGAGCAAACCACGACCTCTCTGAGCCTCGGTTTCCTCATTCGTGAGATAAGATTAGACTATTCCGGAGTTGATATCTGACATCCTTTTCTGTTTCTGGGAGTCTCCCATGCCAACCAGGGAACAGCTACAACAGACTGACTCACTCACTCAGTAGGGATCTGTTGAACACCTGCTGTGATCCAGGCATCGTCTCAGGTGCTGAGATAAAGCAGTGAACAGAGCGGCCTTGGTTCTCAGGGGGCTATGATGTGGCCGGAGGAACCAGGAAAGCAAGTGAATGCAGGCTCTGTCAGGTGGTGACAAGAGTGACTGTACGGCCTCTGAGTGGATGATGAGCAGAGACCTGAAGGAGATGAGCACTATTTGGAAATCTGCCTGCCAGATGCTCGGAGATAATGAATCCACTCCCCACAACCCATTCCACAAGTTTCTCCCTTGTTGGTCTGTTATCACCAGCTTGTATCCATTTCTCAGGAAAGCTCTCAGGATGACCGAGAAGACAATGGGGTGTGCTCCCCACTCGCCGTCATTGGCAACTGCACTCCAAACCCGTCTTCCGGGTCTTGAGCCCAGAGGAGAGTGGCTAGTGGCCAGCTGCACCCTAACCCCAAGGCACAGCTTCCGGGACAGCGGAAGGAGGTGTGTCACAGCAGAACGGCCTCAGTGTGTGAGTGCTGTCCCTGCCCCACGTGCAGCATGCTGCAGTAGTCATTGAGAGGAGACAAGCGTTGACACAGAAGACTGTAGAAACACGCTTCGTGGGGCAAAGGGCTATGGTTGGGCCATCTGTCACCTCAGCCCCTCCTGGGAATGCTCCTGGGCAGGTTGGTATGCCGAGAAAATCCCTCTGTGACCTGTGTGCCCTTAGACCTACTTCTCAGTCCAACGTCCCATTCCTAAGGCTCTGTTGGGAAAAGGATGATAAAGTAAAACGGAACTTCCTCTTGCCAGGTTTTGCCTTATTTGGAGCTTCGCTGCCATTTATAAAGTCGGTGGTGACTTGAGCATAGCCTGTAATGTGGTGAAGCCAATGGGTGTATTTACCTTCCTGTGCCCCGGTAGCTCGGTGACAAAGAGGTAAGCTCTGAGAGGTCCCACTTCCGCTTCCCTGCCTTGGTGCCCCCCATGCCAGAAGCCCCAAATAAAGCTAAGTAAGACAGAGTTGGGTTAGGAAGAAACTTCCCGGAGTCTCTTGTTCATTGAAGGGACTCTTGGGTAAACTATTAGTTTACCAATTTATTAGCCACTAGTGGGCTTGGGGTCGCACACATGCCTAGGAGACTTACCTGTGTTGAAGAGAAGCCGGTTTAAGGAAACTTAATCCTCACTAGGTAAACAGAACACCCAAATATTGAGAACATTGAAGGCGATCCCTTTTGTCCCCTTCATTTTTCAGAGCAAACATTTCAGGTGAGTGGTTTTTTTTTTTTTTTCCTTTTCCCCAGGGAGAGAATGGCCATCCCATTCAGGAGGGAGCCCTCACCTGGCTTTCTCCTCTCGCATTTTCATACATCCAAAATGGACCAGCTGAATATAGGGAGGGGACTTTTTTTTTTTTTTTTGTCAGTGGTAGCTGAGGACTGGAGGAGGCAGGGAGGTGTAAGTTAAAGGATTGGATCTGAGGCAAGGTCCTTGAAAAGCTTGGGAGCTAGAAATCAATTACAGGAAGAAGTAAATAACGATATGAGCTAACATTTATTGTTAATGCATTTGTGGAACTATCATAATAATGAACCATCATTCATTGCTTAGTGTGTGTAAATAACATGGTGAGCATTTTACAAATACTGTTTGTTTTGTTCTCACAATTGTCTGAGGCGGAGACAAAGATCATCCACAGTTTATACATAAGGAAACTGAGGCAGAAAGGTATTAAATATTAGTAGTCCCCCTCTGACCCACAGGGGTTATGTTCCAGCCCCCCAGTGGGTTCCTGAAACTACTGATGGCGCTGAACCCTAGATGTACTGTTTCTTTCCTATTTGTACATACCTATGATAAAGTTTAATTTATACATTAGGCACAGTAAGAGATTAACTACAGCTATAATAAAATAGAACAATTATAACAATATACTGTAATAAAAGTTTCATGTGATCTCTCCCTCCCTCTCTCTCCCCCACCTCTCTTTCTCGAAATATCTTGCTGTAAAGTACTCACCCTTCCTCTTACGATGTGAGATCAAATGCCTCCTGATAAGATAAACGAGGGGAATGACTAGGCATTGTGACGTAATGGTAGGCTAGTGTTGACCTTCTGATGATATGTCAGGAAGATCATCTGCTTCCGGACTATAGCTAATAAACCACAGAAAGTGAAACCATGGATAAGGGGGCACTACTGTAAACTTGTTCAACGCCATCTGCTTAGTCAGTGGAGTAGTTGGGAAGGTCCCTGGCTGGTTCCAGAATGAGCACTTAACCTCCAGGCAGTGGCATCTCACTGAATGGCAGCCTGAGTTTTGGAGATGCTTGCCATAAAAGAACCGCTCTTGATGGCTCAGTTTTGATTGTAGAGGCGTCATCAGGCCATGGGATAAGTAATGCCATCCCTGGAATTTTTTCAAAAGCAGTAGAATATTTAGTTTTGTATTTTAGTGGCTTCCAATGTTGAGTGCTCGTGTTTGCACAAGATAACATTTCTACATGTCTCAGGCTCGGTCTCATTACGGGATATGTGACGATAACAGACAGGCAGGGTTTGCTTAGGTCACTCCTATGGGAGGTGGTCTCAGAGTATGATTCAGAGGGGACTCAGAGTCTGGGAGGATTGTGGGAGTAAGAGATAGATTTGTCTCCTCTGGTTTTATGTCTACAATAAGACAATGAGTGTACTTCCTTTGGAAAAGGAAATAAAACAAGAAAACTTCCAAGTTTATAGATTCAAGATATGGGTTTTCAAAATTACATCGTAAGCTCTAACATGAGGTTGATAATTTCCAGTTCCCTCTTGCTGGTTCCTTTCACTATAAAAATTCAGGTTTGAAAGGGCTCTTACTAAATATTGGAGAGGCATATTAAAGAAGCCTCTTTAATAAATATATAATATCTTTAATAAAGAAACTGAGACAGGGGCGCCTGGGTGGCTCAGTTGGTTGAGCGTCCGACTTCAGCTCAGGTCATGATCTCACATTCCATGAGTTCGAGCCCCGCGTCGAGCTCTGTGCTGACAGCTCAGAACCTGGAGCCTGCTTCAGATTCTGTGTCTCCCTCTCTCTCTGCCCCTCTCCTGCTCATGCTCTCTCTCTGTCTCAAAAATAAATAAAAACTTAAAAAAAAAAAAAGAAACTGATACAAAGCTGATACTTTCTAGAAGAACTGAATGGATATTTAAAAGAGGAGAGAGATGATAGAAAGTGAATATCTTCCCTTACCTAGTGTATGCATAAGGAGTGTCCTGATTAAATATCAGACCCAACAATCTTTGTAACCATGGTGGGTAAGAGCTATAAAACCTTGCTACCTATGTTATACCTAACTAAAATTGGAAATATCACTATTTCTTTAAGAGAGACTATCCCTTTGTTCTAGAAGGATCAGTTAGGATATGCCATTTGCTTACCAGTTTTTAGGCAAGTTTTGGGCCAAAGTTCAAAAGTGTCATTAACCTGCATAAAAATGTGTAAAAAAAAATTGTCTCTTTCTTGGTGATGTAAATCATAATATATGTTTGGGTCAGAGCTGAATGCACTTTCTTTTTTCACGTTCCATAATTTTTTTAGAGGGGAGGAAATGAGAAACATAAATATTTTTGGCTTTGTGTGAGTTTACAACATTCTACTGAACTCTGTGGCTTGTTCTCAGGGAGTTACAGGTTTTGGCTAGAGCAATTACTGATAGATACGTGTTGATAAATTGCAGAAATGACTTGCCAATGCACGGTTCACCACTTGATAGTGTAGGGAAGTTCATCATAGCTATCCCTGGGAGAACTTTTTGCCCTGACCCTAGGGTTATTTCAGACAAAATGACTAAGATTTGGGGAAATATACCAATGTTTTAATATCGTATTCTGATAAGCTTGTCCTTTTGGGTCCAGAAAATGAGGCCACACTTCCTGGGGGATTCCCTGGATGGGTCAGGGAAGGAGGGTATGTTCATCATTATGTATCCTGAGTGGATGCATCTGAATGGTGACAGATAATGAGGCAAGAAATGGGAGTTTGAGTGATGGAGATCACACAGTGAAGTGGCTATTTTTTCCATCAGGGGTTGGGGGTTGTTCTCAATTGGGGGTATGAACTTTGTTGTTTTTTTAAAAAATTTTTTAAAAATTATTATTTTTTTAATGTTTGTTTATTTTTGAGAGACAGAGGCAGACCGCGAGCAGGGGAGGGGCAGAGAGAGAGGGAGACCCAAATCTGAAGCAGGCTCCTGGTTCTGAGCTGTCAGCACAGAGCCCGATTCAGGGCCCAAACCCACGAACCGTGAGATCGCGACCTGAATCGAAGTTGCACGCTTAACCGACTAAGCCACCCAGGCGACCTTGGGGTTATGAACTTTGAAACACAAATACATTGGGAACCCCTGCAAAGGTGGGATGATCTACCCGACCATTCACTCATTTATCTAATTTCCAAAAAATACATATGGATTACTCTGGGCCAAGCAGACCTCGTCCCTGTTCTCAGAGAGCTTATAGTCTAGAGGGGGAGATAAATATTAAACAAATAGTCTTTTAAATCAATTAATTAGCCAATTATGGTGAAATACACATAACATCAAGGTTCCTGTCTTACTCATTTTTAAGTATATTCTCCAGTGGCGTCAGCTCCATTCCCATTGGGCCATCGTCACCACCATCTAGCTCAGAACTCTTCATCTTCCCAGACTGACACTCTATACCCAGTGAGCGATTACTTCTCGTCCCTCCCTCCCCTCTAGGCCCTGGAAACCACCATTCTACTTTCTGTCTCTCTAAATTTGACTACCGTGGAAATCTCAGATGAGTACGGTCCCAGCATTTGTCTCTTCGTCTGGCTTAATTCATGTCAGTTAATGCCTTCAAGGTTCAAACGTATTGCGTTCCGACCATGTGTCAGAATCTCCTTCCTTTTGAAGGCTGAATGATCCTCCATTATATGTACAGACCACATTTTTGTTTCTCTGTTCAACCTACTGGTGAACACCAAGGTTGCTTCTGCGTTTTGGCTGTTGGGAATAATGCTGCTATGAACGTTAGTGTGTAAGTATTTATTTGAGATCCTGCTTTCAATTCTTTTAGATAACAAGTAGTTTTTTTAAATATGGAAAACCAAACAGACCTATGAAATATGAAACAAAAAGATACACTGAACGGTGAATGTGAAAGGCCACTGTTGTCTGTGTAGTGAGATGCTCATTATGGCAGTTTCCTGAAGAAAATGTCACGACGAGACAAAGATTAGCCCAGAGTTAACCAAAGGAGGGGATAGTTGGGAGAACATTCCAGGTGGCTACTGGAGCAAGCCAGAGGCTCGAGGCAGCCCAGCATGGGGCACTTGAAGAATCTCATGTGTGGATTGATTGAAAGGTCCGGAAGGAGGTTAGGATTTCCTGGGATCTGGACCTGTTGGCTCTGGGGAGACTAAGATATGCAAATACTTGTGAACATCAGTTTGCTGGCCTACGTTCATTTCTTTATTTCTGGATATTTAGTAAAATCCTTTTGCAAAGTTCTACTGTGGAGAACATTAAGGGAAAGTCTCGTTCAATGGTGGAAATGGAGTGGCAGAGGAGAGGACATCCTCTGTGGGAGCAGAGGTGGTGACCAGGAAAATGGCAGCTCCACCCGGGACTTCAGTGGTCAAGGAACAGTGTGGCAGTTTGATAACAGCTCCTGATGTCACAGGAGCACCTGGGACACTGAAGGACTCTCGGAATGACCTGGGTAGCCCTGGGAAGGCGTGCTTGTTTTATGTTCGAGATTGACAAGGTTGGGCAAGCCAGTGCACAATGTACACACGGCATCCTTTTCTAGATTTATTCTCTTGTTTTATTCCTCCCTTTGAGTAGAAGTGGAAAATCTGAGCCCTTTTAGTAGAATTGGTATGTGAAAGATTATACACAAAGGAGAGGGAATTTCTAAAGTATCTCAAGAATCACAAAGGTCAGGTTAATAGCACATCAAATTATTGATGAGTAAGTGTGGATCATATTTAAGTTTGGGGCTATTAGAGTAGTCAAATGCAGTGATGAAGCTACACCTGTAAAAATTGGACATGTACTTCACTGGGGGTGAAAAACTTGAATCTTGGCCGTTAGGGGTGCGTGTGTATGTATGTGTGTGTGTGATAAGTGTCTAAACACACATTCAATACTCAGTATGTCTTTTTAAAATTTTTAATGTGTATTTAGTTTTGAGAGAGAGGGACAGAGAGAGAGAGAGAGAGAGAGAGAGAGAGAGAGAGAATGAGCAGGGGTGGGGCAGAGAGAGAGAGGACACAGAGAATCTGAAGCAGGCTCCAGGCTCTGAGCTGTCTGTACAGAGCCCCATGCAGGGCTGGAACTCATGAACCGCGAGATCATGACCTGAGCCAAAGTCAGACCCTTAACTGACTGAGCCACCCAGGTACCCCCTCAGTATGTCTTCTTCATCAATTAACCACTGAGGCAAGCTCTTCCTATTACAAGGGTAACAAGCTGAAAGCAGCAGTGATCTGGATCCGTGTGTCCTTGCCCAGGGAAAGGAACTTACAGCCAACACTAATACATTAAAATAATCAGACACTGTGTGTATGAATAGACGCCTTTGTGGTAGTGTTCTAGGAAAAGGTTTTCAAAATATATACTTACAGGTCTTTTAAAAACCATTCCTTGGTAAAATTCCCACCTCTGCTGATACTGTTTATCAGACCATGTGCCCTGTAAAAATAAAACTCTGCCCTCGGCCAGTGAATGTCTTCTGATAGCAAATCCTGATGCATTTATGCAAGTGGGTGCATAAAATATGGGCTACATACTACAACCGATTTGAATGCATATAAGATGGTGTTTCCCTAGTTACCATACTGCTGGAGCTTCTGGGGTGGAGAGAAATGAGGTAAATTACTGCTTGATGAATCTCAGACAGGGCATGTCAATACCAACAGGGTGAAGCATCTCATTCATTAGTGGTGCTGCCTTTTGAGCTCTTGTCTCCCAGGAATCTTCCATATAACTGCGAGGGGTCTCTGTAGATGCGAAAAGTTTCACATTTTTCACCATCTCTGGCATAATTTCTAAAGTGCGTTCTCATTTCCTTAAGGCCTTAAATGTTGGTAGACATTTGTGCCATGTAAGAAACAGTATACTTATTTGAGCTCAATAGCCGTTGGTGTCACTTTTCTCTGGGAATCATCTGTACCCTTAGCAGTAGCTGAAGGGGTGGACCCAGGCTGTCGTGTCTCTTCGAGGGTCCCTATCCTCGCCGATCACAAAAAACAAAACCAGGAATGTACATGTGACTCGATCTACCCCCGCAGATCCGCACCGGGAGAATTTAGGCTTGGGGCACAAAGACCCCGACACAGACAGGTGAAGAGAGGCCAGCTGAGGGGTGGGTTAACTCTGTTGGGGATGGTGTCCTCCCTGGGTCAGACATTGCCACAGGGAAGCTGAAGCTCCAGGGAAAAGAGAGCGGTCCCGGGTATGCAGACAGGAATTGGGGCCCAAACAAAGGGGGCTCCTCTGGGCAGGGTAACGGGGTCACGTGACACAAAGGGAACAAAGTCTGGGTAAGGATGGCCCGTAGGTTTTGCGGGGTTTTTTGTTTTTGAAATTGTCAGGGACTTCGAAGCCTCCTGATATCCAGTATTCAACTGCCCCGTCACTTCAGGCACCTCTCCCTCCCCTGAATCATGCCAGCTGCTCCAGATGCCATGTTCCCTGGCTTGGTCTTTCCATGTGTGACTCCTTCTGCCCGAATTTTCTTTCCTTCCTCCTTGCCTCTTCCATGTGTGCAATTCTACTAATGCTTCAAGACCCAGATCAGATGACATGTTCTTCAAGGCTTCCTTGGATCACTGAGCCAAGGGCACCTCTCCCTTCCTCCCACAGGGCTTTGTGTCCCTGCCGGTGACTGTCTGCTATCAGTCATCCATTCGTGTTTCTTCGGTCTGGTAATCAACTACCAGCCTCTTATGGGTGGGATCTCTTCCTCTGTCAAATCTCCCATGTACATGGCACAGAACACCGTATGAAGTAGCTGTTCATTAACTATCCAGTAAAACCTGGGCTCGCGAGCGTAATTCGTTCCAAAAACATGTTTGTAATCCAAAGCACTTGTACATCAAAGGGAATTTCCCCATAAGAAATAACGGAAACTCGGGTGATTCATTCCACAGCCCCAAAATATGCGTATGAAAATGATTACAATACTGTAATGTAATACAAAATAATAAAGGAAATACAAAATACAAAGAAAAGTAAACAAACTAACCTGAACCTTTTTTGAAAACCTTTGTGGCTGGCGTGAGGGAGACGAGAGAGAGGAAGGTTATTGTGTAGGACGACTTTCACTAACACGAATGGAATCACTGCTCTCTACTGGGGAATGGAATCTTCTTCTGCATGGGCGCCGTTGTGTATGCTCGCACGGCTGTTGGCCACAGTACAGTATTAATATTGTCATATACTTGTCAAATACTGGATTGAATGTAACTGGCAATAAGGCAGCAGAGGAAAGGGTCTATGTCTACAGGCGGCCTGACCTAGAATGAAGCGAAACATCCCTAAGTTTACTCTTGTACAGCAAAGCAAAGGACTGTCCACTGAAGTGACAAAAAATACACTAGAGCCCGTTGTGGGCACCTTCCAATGTTCTGAAAAGCCACTGATTCCTGTCAAACACCATGACCTGAGATGCTCACAGATCAAGTTACTCGAAGTCCAAGGTTTTACTGTATTTACATGAATGAAAGCATGAACGTCTCATCGGCTGCAAGAACTCGGGATCAGCATTTTTGGTTTATTCTAAATCTCACCACAATTGTACAGAATCATGTGCTCAGACTTGCTCCTCTTCTCCATAGCCGCCATCTTTAAAATTGTCCAACCGTAATTAGTAACCATTTCCCCTTTAACCTTGTGATACGAAATCCTAACACTGTCTGATTTTTGAGCTGGCACTATCTTCCTGTCTCCAGAGTAATCGAGCAGGTCCCAAAGGAGCCCAGCACACGCTTAAGGCACTTCTGGTGCTGGGATTGTCATGAAGAGGAAGCAAGTTCATGAGCAAAATCTGGGCTTGGTGACTTAGCCGTGATTTCCCATTGATCACTCAGGGCTCTGTCGAGGAAAGGAACCAAATAATGTACTTCTGAAGTGGCAGCATTGCAGACAGAGGGTGAAGACGG
Organism: Prionailurus viverrinus; assembly: GCF_022837055.1. Lineage (NCBI taxonomy): Eukaryota > Metazoa > Chordata > Mammalia > Carnivora > Felidae > Prionailurus > Prionailurus viverrinus. Next base: position 56,460,077 of record NC_062577.1, on the reverse strand, counting down.
ATGGACTTTGATTTGCTCCCTCTCTTAGTTGATTTAAAAAGCAGGAAGCAGGAAAAAGAAGAAAAAAATCCCAAACTCTCAAGCTGCTGAGTTACTGACGTCCTTGCTCTCCCGATGCAGTAAGTACAGGCCAAGTGCGTAGTGAATGCGTAAGCAGGAATATTTAATATGCGTGGTATAATTATGTGGTGTTGGTTCACTGATTTCCTAGCATTATTCTGCACACCTCTCTCAAAGGAGCTATCCCAGTGAAATGAGATTTTAATAAAAGGAATCTGTATGGTATATTGTTGAACATTCAGGACACTGTCTGCCTTCCCCCGTGATGCTCGGCTGAGAGCACAATTCTATTTGAAAATATGATGTTTAGATATAAATGCAATTTGCCAGAGCAAAATAATTTCTCTCCAGGATCAATTGAACACATGCATTTTATTAAGCTGTCCTTTTGCAGGACATTTTTTTTCTCCCCCTTAGGTAGGTTCTGTTCACTTGCTTGGTTTATTTCCTCCAGCTGTTGCATACCAGCCTTGTGCTCCAAAGGTGAATTGTTCTTGAAAATTCAGCAATCAGTAATTTAGTCGGGTTCGGGACAGTTGCTGCAGCCTGCTCTTTGATGCCTGCAAATATCCACGGATGTGGTGGCTTTCACAAATTTAACACATCGGCTGCTGTTGAAACCAATCTCATTCATTTAACATCAGTACGCATGCTCAGAGCGAGGCGGACATCAGGACGATTTTCGATTTCCACTCCCTCCTGTTCTGGCTACGGGCCAAGATGAAACATTTCCTGGCTGTAAAGGTGTAAGCTGTTGCTAGCCCCCTTGTTAGAGTCATGCAGTGCGGTGGGATGCCGACCTTTGAATAGCTCAGCAGTCCTTGTAGACATTATCTAAATGAGTGTTCACACCCAGGTCTTGGAGAGGAGCCCCAAAAGTCAAACATCTTTCTAGCCAGCAAAAGCGCCTCTGTAGCTCTCCCTCCAGCAGCCTCATCAGGAGATGGAAGTCTGCAATGCATTAATTTCCATATCCCAGCCCTACCTCCCCCTTGTTCTGTGTGTGTGTGTGTGTGTGCGTGTGTGTGTGTGTGTGTGTCTGTGTGTGTGTGTCTGTGTGTGTGTGTGTGCGCATGTGGCCTAGAGAGACAGAGAGAGAGAAAAGGCTCTAGTCACAGGGTATAAAGAGAGAAAGACTAAGGAAAGAAGAAGCTTTGACACTTTTGTTCCAAATAAGGTTAGATCACTAGTAAGTTCCTACAGGTCCTCAGGAACGTGGACCAGAACAAAGGAAAGAGTTAGGGTTGGAGATAGGAGTTTGGCTTCTTTCCTGTCTCCAATCCATTCTATAACCAGCAGGATCCTCTCTGCTTCTTAAAGCCTCTATTTTCTTCCCTGCACATGGGAATTCCTGGGGCACATGCCTGTTGCCATGTGTGGATTTGCTGCGGAGTGGCTGGAATGGGCTGGATTGGGGAGAAAGAATAACCTCAGAGGGCCCTGAGCAGGGATGCTGAAAGCCTGGAAAGTGAGAGAGAGAACACGAGTGACTGCAGAGTAGTGTTCCAGAGAGACAGGTGATGAGAAGAACAGAAGGTGAGCTCTGACCTGGAAGGAAACCCAAGCCTAAGGTGATGCTAAGTTACTGAAACCAGCCAACATGGGTAGTAGATTTCAGAATGGAATCGTAGGTCCCGCTGCGGAATCCCTAGTTCCCTCACCTGGTTTATCGATTCCTGAACAACTCTGGTATGAGAGATGCTCTCTTAACAAAGACCTAAGGCCTGATAAGACCTAGGGTCTGACCAAAGATGGAGTGGAATATCCAACTACACACCCAGTCAGGCACTGTGGACACAACAGAGCTGTCTTCGCTCGCAATCCAGCTAATGGGGGAGGGTGATGGGGCCTCTGAGTACATACAGTTCCCAAGGTGTCTCTGAGTGCACCTGAGTGGGGAGGGGTTCTCACATTATGGGATTCAGAGGAGGGTGCCAGCTCTCAGGAGTAGGCAAGGAGGATGATGACCAAAATGGGGCCACTCAGTGTTTGGAGAAGAGTGACATACAAGGTGATTTAATAGAGCTAAATGCTGGAAACCAAGACCAAGGTAGAAATGTAGTCCTGGAAACTGGAGACCCAGGGGGATTACAAGATGTAATTTGAAGGAGTGACGGCAGGTAACTCTATTGAAGTATTTTAGTTTTTAAATTTTGTTTATTGTCTAACTCTCCTCATTAGGATGTCAGCACCAAGAAGGCAGGGGTTTTGTTTCTGTTGTTACTTGCTGTATTCCCAATATTTAGAATAGTGCCTGGCATCTAGAAAGTCCTCTGCAAATTTTTGTTAATATCGTTCATATGCTGGTGGGTGTGCTTTGGTGTGTGGTGCAGGTGATGGGGGAGGGGGCGTCTGCATCTTCGTGATGAAACATGGTTCCCTTGAGGAGCCGGGTCCTTCCGTGGCTGGCGAGCCAGGTGGGGGAAGACAGGCAACCTTTTCTGCCATGGGGCTGCCATTCTCTCCATTGATTTCATTGGCCAGTTTGATTTGATACATGGTCCCTGTGGCCATAGTCGGGCTTTTGAATTAGTGACTATTAAATAAAAGTAGCCAGCGTTCAGAACAGAGTAAAAAGGAGGAATTGGGGGCAGAAGAGTGGTTTCCATTTTAGTTTGCATCCAGTTTTCTATCAGGGAGTAACATGGCGGCAATAATCAGGAAGAGGGAGACCCAGAACTACAGCCTGGTGAATTTCCAAACTGGGTAACCTTCTTCCACTTTAACAGTTCAGGAGAGGGGCGCCTGGGTGGCGCAGTCGGTTAAGCGTCCGACTTCAGCCAGGTCACAATCTCGCGGTCCGGGAGTTCGAGCCCCGCGTCGGGCTCTGGGCTGACGGCTCAGAGCCTGGAGCCTGTTTCCGATTCTGTGTCTCCCTCTCTCTCTGCCCCTCCCCCATTCATGCTTTGTCTCTCTCTGTCCCAAAAATAAATAAACGTTGAAAAAAAAAATTAAAAAAAAAAAAAACCAGTTCAGGAGATGGAAAGCAGGTGCCCATTCCTGGTTGTGGGTCTGTCCATCCCGAAGAGAACACCCTCCAAGAAGGGTACGCTGGCACCATAGGGCTGTCACACCACGGGGACAACGTGGAGTCTAAGTTAAAAACCTCCCAGGTTTCAGAACCTTGAGAACTGAAAGACCTCGGTGGACATGAGAAAAGGGTGATGGCAGGAGCCCTAACCTAGACACTGGGCTCTGTCTCTAATTCCTTAGCTGTCCAGGGGGCCATCTTGGACCTCGCTAGGCTTCTGTTTTCTCATCTTCAGGATGGACATTACTGGTTTCCCTCATAGCATTGTTGTGAGGATCAGAGGGGAAAATTCCGGAAGACTTATATGATGGTCAAGGAATATCAATACTTACCCATGCCAAACCTAACTAATGACTGGCAAATACATTTAAATCCATACTTGTCTGGCTTTAGTGTTGGGACTATGTGTGCGTGTGATGTAGATGAAGTAAACCCCCTACACTTTCACCCAAAGCATTACAGTAATGGACGCCAACTTGTGTTATAAGCATTATTACTTGGGAGGGGGTGGGAGAGGGGGTTCCGTGGATGGGAGCCTGAGCGTGAGTATCCTGAGGCGTGGGGGTGTCATGGATCCCGAGGGAGTTGTCCTGGTGACCTCTTGATAGAATAACCACCACTGAGCTCACTGTAAAGGTGACAGAGCAGGTGGTGGTGGGTAAATCTGAGGTCTCCTCACCCCCAGCCATCCCCCTCCCCGACTTCCGGCGTGAGTAGGGTGCCACACTGGCACCTGCACAGGGTGTCAGAGACTCTTTGTGTCTTAAAGCAAAACTTCAGGGTGAAATCACCATGCTAGATCCCCAAGGAGAGCTTTCTCGTTACTGTGTCGCCCGCCTCCCAGCGAGCCACAGAGCTCCCACTTAATAGAAACCCACTTAATGGAAGCCCAAGACGATCCACTTTAGAAGCATCACCAGAAATGGCACCCGTCACCCCCACCGGCTCGGGCTGCTCTCTGCTCTCAGCTGTTCTGCGGTCCCTGCGAGCTGAGTTCTGGCGTCTCCTCCTGTGTCACACTATTTTTAAAGTTGTTACTATTTTGGATGTGACTGTTGATATTTTCTTAGAAAGTTACCATTTTTTTTCTTGGCAGTATACATTATTTCTTTCCTTAAATGTCATTTCATTACCGCCAGGGTCCGGAATGTTTCCCAGTACTCTTCTCCCCAACGGTTACGCAGGAAATCAGTGGAAAAACAGGATTGCTTCTCAATTGGCTTTTTTTTTTTTTTTTCCTCCTCCTGTCTGAAAGATGGACTCTTGCAGCTTTTCTGATCCGTGTCCTGTAGCATGTATTTAAATTCTGGATCTTTCCACCGGTTTTCCTGTCACATGTAAACAGGTATGTGCTCGTGGCAAGCTTTAGAGACACGACAGGGGTATAATCGTCAGCATTTCACAAAGATGAGGCTCGACTCTTTATATACTGAGTGACTTTCTCAAAGTTATCAGCTAGTAAGCAGTGAGGTATTCGATCTCAGGTGTCCTAGTGTGGTGGTGACAGAGGGGGTGGTGCTATCACGGTATATATCAGGAAGTGGCCAAGCCAAGTAGTTAAAACTGCACGCTTCTGGAGATCACCTGGTTGTGACTTTGAACGCATAGCATATCTGTCTGCATCACCTTCCTCATCTGTAAGTGAGGACAATAATGTCACTTCTATGAATGAGGATAATAAGAGGACCCGTCCCATACTTACACGTAGAGGACCTCATACAGGGCACAGCACATATCAAGGGCTTAGTAACTAATTGTTAATATTTTAACGTCTTATTAATCAGGCTTTCTCCCATCTGAATGTATTTTAAGAATTTAACTTTTATTTCTTTATATTTTATTTCATCTCCTTATTAAAAATTTGATCCGGGCATTTTGAGTTTTAATGGTCTCATCTGGATGATAATATGGATTCACAAAATGTACGTTCTTTACAATTTACTGTCCTTCCCAGTGTCAACCCCTGTCCTCAAACCAGCAGCAACTGTTACTAATTTCTTTTTGTGTATCTGCCCAGGGATTTTCTTTGCATATCCAGGGAAATGCGAATATTTATTCCCCAGACCCACAAAATTTGACACGAACAGTAACCGACTCTGCACGTTGTTTTGTGTGCTTATTTTCTTCCTTAATACTAGCCCTGGGGCACCTGCGTGACTCAGTTGGTTAAGCATTTGACTCTTGATTTTGTCTCAGGTCATGATCTCACAAACTGTGAGGACGAGCCCCACGTAAGGGCTCGGCGCTGACAGCACAGAGCCTGCTTGGGATTCTCTCTCTCCCTCGCTCCCTGCCCCTCCCCCACTCCCTCTCTCTTAAAATAAAGAAACATTAAAAAAAATACTAGCTGTGAGGTTGTTTCCATCCCATATACTTAGAGTTTTCTTACATTTGCCGTTTCTTTTTATTGAATTTTACAACTGCACTCTACTCCATTGTGTGAATGGATCCCCCTGATGGACAGGTAGGCTGTTTCCTATCTTTTGCTATTATTACGTACATACAGGGATGAAATGAATGGCTTTGCATGTGTCTTATTTTGCATGAGTGCTTTCCCATAGCTTCACCAACACGGGGACAATTACACCACAACTTTATAAATCGACGTAGGGAAACTGATATATTTTTGATGATGCATTTTCTTAAAAAACATGGTGTGCACAGTCCCTTGTTTTTAAAAAAAATTTAAAATATGTATTCATTTTTGAGAGAGAGAGAGACAGAGCATGAGCAGGGGAGGGGCAGAGAGAGAGGGAGACACAGAATCTGAAGCAGGCTCCAGGCTTGGATCTGTCAGTACAGAGCCCGATGTGGGGCTCAAGCCCACAAACCATGAGATCATGACCTGAGCCGAAGTCAGATGCTTACCCGACTGAGCCACCTAGGCATCCCCACAGTCCTTTGCTTTAGTCTTTGGTCATTAGAGGCTGCTTTAAAGTGCTTTATATACAAAATGGCCCTTGCACCTTTCTTTTTTCTTTCTCCTTGCACATTTCTTATGATACTTTTTTCTAGATATTTTATCACATTTTGTTGCAAGTATAAATGGGATCTTCCATTCTCTTCCTAATTTGTTGGCGTTTGTGTATGTGTAAGTCAGTGATTCTGCATATTAGTTTTGTCCTCCATAGCCTCACTGAATTCCCTCGTGTATACAATCCTTTTTCAGTTGATTCTCTTGGGTTTTCTAGGTATACAATCATAGCTGCAAATACAGATGATTTTTGCTTTGTCTTTCCATTTTTTACTCTTCTCTTGTCTGCTTCCACTGGGTAGTAACCGATTACAATGTCAAACAGTAGCAGTGACATGGTATCTCTTTTATCCTTGGCATCGGGGGTAATACTTGTGGTGTTTTCCCGTTAAGTATCATGCTGGCTATTGGGCTTACTTTATAAATCTGTATTGGCTAGCATTCTGGTAGAAACAGAACCGGTAGCAAAGTGCTGTTTCTAAAACACGATTTATTATGAGGAATTGTTTTATGCAGTTTTGGAGACTAAGTCGCACAGTCTGCCATTTGTAAGCTGCAGACCAAGGAAAGCCAGTGGTGAAATTCAGTCCGCATCTCAAAACTTGAGAACCAGGGGAGTCAAGGACATAAATCCCAGCCCACATATATGCATCTTTTGGATATGTGTGCACATATATATGCACAGTATGTGTCTTTTTCTATTCTCATCTCGAGTGCCTTTTATCAATTCAATTATTTGAGTAATGTTCAGTATCTTTTCAACATCTGACTTTTCTCTTTTAATGTATGATTACCTTAAATTTTTAAAATATGTTTCTTAATATTAAACTGTCCTGGAACAGTTTTACTTCCTGGAGTAAATCCCACTTGCGTATGGTACGTGATTCTTAATGTTCTGTCAATTTGTTTTTGTTGTTGCTAATAGTTCATTTGCGATTTTTGCATCTAAATTAGTAGATGTCTCAGGTATGTGGTTATTTTTGCGTGTGTACTGTTGGTTTTTGCTACCAATGTTGTGTTCAATTTTTTTAATGTTTATCTATTTATTTTGAGAGAGATGAGAGAGAGAGAGAGAGAGAGAGAGAGAGAGAGAGAGAACATCTGCATGCACATACACAACCAGGGGAGGGGCGGAGAGAATCCCAAGCAGGCTCCATGACCAGCTTGGAGCTCTACCTGGGGCTCAGTCTCATGACCATGAGATCATGACCTGAGCTGAAATCAAGAGTTGGATGCTTAATGGACCGAGCCACCTAGGCGCCCCCATGTTCAATTTTTCTAATGGATTCAGAAGGTGTCAAATTTAAATTTATTTACATGGAACTGAGCCAAAAAGTCTTTTGTGACTATTGTGTTTTCTTCAGTTCCTGTAATTATTTCCCGCAAACTCGTTTTTTACTGTTTTTTTACAAACTTTCCAATTTTTTTCTTGATTAGGCAATCCAGTAGTTTATCTAGTTTTTGCTTTTGCTTTTTGGTTTCTTGTTTGTTGATTTTTTCTAAGATCCAACTTTTGAATCTATTTGTTGGTCCTACTATTTTTCTGTTGTTCTTGTTTTTTTCTAACTCATTAAATTTCTGCTTTTATCTGTGTAAACACTTCCCCACTGCTGTTTCCTTCAGGGTATTTTGTTTATTCTTTTTCCAACTTCTTGAGTTGCATACTTAACTCATTTATTTTCATTCTTTCTTATTTTCTGATACATGAATTTGAAGTTATCAATTTATAAGAATTAAAGGGTGGGGGGCGCCTGGGTGGCTGAGTCATTTAAGCATCTGGCTCTTGACTTCGGCTCAGATCATGATTTCACGGTTTGTGTGTTTAAGCCCCACATTGGCCTCTGTGCTGGCAGTGTGGAGCCTGCTTGGGATTCTCTCTCTCTCCCTCTCTTCCCCTTCTCTGCTCCTGTGTTCTCTGTCTCTCTTAAAATAAACAAATAAATTTTAAAAAAAGAATGAAAGGGAACAGATGCACAGACTTTGAAGTCGTAACGTGTCACACAGACCCACAAGTGTCTGTTCCCTGCTCTCTCTCCTTGGTGTCTTCCACGTGCTATGTTCTCAATAATTATTTGATTCCACACATGCAAAGTCAACAGATCCATGGCCGAAGAAAGTGCCCCCCTTTCTTGCCCTTCTAACCCGCAACACAACTTTTGTTGCATCATAGTTGCTAGCAAGCCCACGGGCTTTTGCTTCAGCAGAAGCACTGGAGTGTTTTAGCCAAGATGATGCCCTTACCAGCCAAGAATCTTGAGGAATGGCTGCTTGATTTCTCAACAGAAAAAAATATTTTGATGAACTCTTTGAGTTGGCATCATTGCTTCTAGATTCCTCGCCCAAGGGTACAGGGTTTAGGTCCATCTGTAGATCTGTGCAATGATAATCAGAGCTTGTGTTCTACAGGACTTCTTTTGGAAGAGTCTGGTATTCCTTACACAGACAATGTCTTTTCAGCCCCTTACCATCCCAGAGGAAGAACACCATAGACAAAGGAGAAATTAGAATCCCAAATCTCTTGCTAAGAATTTTTATCTCCTGTCAGTGATGGTCTCTAACCTTTTTAACACTAAATACGGTCATTTAAAATAATACAGCATTATATATTATTTATTATTATTTAATATATGTGTATGTATATGTGTTTATATATAAAACTAGCTTTGAGTCATAATCTACACACAAGTTAACAATTTTCAGTGCACAATTCAGTGAGATTTACCAAATGTCTACAATTGTGGGAGTATCGTGAGCATCCATTTCCATCATCCCAAAGAGAACTGCTGTGCTCCTTCTCAATCAATACCATTACCTACATTCCTGGCAGCCACAAAAATACCTCTTTCTTATCATTACACTTTTGCCTTCTTAGAATTCCATGTAAATGAAATAGTATTCTGTGTAATCTTGGGGACCGCCTTCTTTCACCAATTCTTTAAAAATTCTTTCATGTTGTTCTATCCATCAGTACTTTGTTACATTCTAATGCCAAGCTGTATTCCATCGTGTGGATATACCAGTTTGTATAAACATTCACCAGTTGATGGGCATTTGGTTCTTCACAGTTGTGGGTATTTTAAATAATGCGACCATGTACATGCATATAAAAATCTCTTTGTGAGCATACGTTTTCATTTCTTTTGGGCAGACGTCTAGAAGTAGAACTGTGGTCATAAGATATATGTATATTCAATTTTATAAAAAAACAAGCAATTTCCCACAATGGCTGTGTCATTTTGCATTCCCACAGCAAAGAGAGTTCCAGTTCTCCCAGGACCTCGTTAACACTTAAGTTTAGCTATTCTAATGAGAATTAAGTGGCATCTCATTGTGGATTTAATTCACATTTCCCCATCTTTCATGCGCTTTGCGATTAGTATACCTTCTTTGGTGAAGTTTCTGTTCAACTCTTTTGCCAATTTTTCAATTGGGTTGTCATTTGAAGAGCTCTTTATATGGTCTGGACACCAGATTTAAATTAGATGCATGTTTTGCAAATATTTTTCTCAGTCTGTAGCTTGCCCTTTCATTTTATTTAAAAACATTTTTTTAATGTTTATTTTTCAGAGAGAGACACACAGAGTGTGAGTGGGGGAGGGTCACAGAGAGAGGGAGACACAGAATCCGAAGCAGGCTCCAGGCTCTGAGCTGTCTGCACAGAGCCTGATGCGGAGCTTGAACTCATTAACAGTGAGATAGGACCTGAGTCAAAGTTGGACACCCAACTGACTGAACCACCCGGGCGCCCCTTGCCTTTTCATTTTATTGACGGTGTTTTTTTTGAAAAACAAAAGTGTCTGATGTTGACAAAGTTCAATTTATCAATGTTTTATAGTCTATGCTTTATATACCCTATGTAAGAAATCTTTGACTAATCCAAGTACACAAAATTTTTCTCCTCCATTTCCTCTAGAATTTTTATAGTTCCACCACTATATTGAGGTCTGTGATCCATTTTGAGTTAATTTTTGTATATTATTGAGGTAAAGGTCAAGGTTTATTACTTTCATATATAGATATTCAACAGTTCCAGCATCATTTGTATTAAAAAATTTTCATTTGCACCTTTGTTGAAAATCAATGATCATATATGTTGGATTCTTTGTGATTATCTATATAGATACCGGGTTATCTGTAATACAAGTGAGTTTTTTCTTCTTTATTTCCACTGTATGTTTTTATTAATTTTTTCCCCTTATTGCTGGGATCTCCAGGACAAAGTTGAATAGAAGTGATGAGAACAGACATATTTGGCTTCTTTTCTGATTTAAAGGGAAACACTCAGTTCCTCATCACCAAGAGGGATTTGTTGCCACAGAAGGACATGAAAGATATTTAGGGCAAGATGTTTGTGGGGAAGCCCAAACAAGCCTATACAGAGAGAGGACATAGGACCAAAGTCTCTTTTGCCATTCAGTCATCCATAAGAAGAAATTCTCTGACATTCTTTCATGGCCCCTCTTGCCTCCAGATTTATGACAACCTTGCCCTTATTCCTTTCCTAAGCTGACACCCAGAGTAGCTAGTTTAGTATCCTAAGGTCAGCTGATAATCCAGTGGTGAATTGAGGCACAGATTCCAGACATAAAATTTGAGGGTCTTGAGCTTTGAGGCTGGGCTGGATCATCATGACAGCCTATGAACCTGTGTAGGAGATCTCCTCTCTAGGCGGTTCCAACTCTTCTCCCTACGAGAACTTTAGGTACCTTACCCTTCATCTCTGCCCTTCCTCCAAGGCCCTATACAGGGCCCGAGACTGACTTCCCCAAAATGTGCCACAATGGCATATTGATTATTTTGAATTGAAACGACTTGGGAAATGGCTGATGCAAAGGCCCTGAAAACAGGAAACAAATCTCCCATATGAAAGATACCCGCCCTGTACTAAGAAGTAAAAAAAACAAAAAACAAAAAAACAACAAAAAAAATCCTTATCACCAGAGAGGAAACTCAAAGGTGACAAATCTGTAGAAACAAACCTTGATACTTTTTACTGATCTACTACCTCAGCCCAGATTCTCTTTAGAATTCCTGACGCTCCCAAGGGTCACCTGGGTGGTTCAGTCAGTTAAGTGTTCGGCTCTTGACCTCGACTCAGGTCACGATCTCACAGTCGTGGGATCGAGCCCCGCATCAGGCTACATGCTGAGCATGGAGTTTGCTTATGATTCTCTCTCCCTCTCTCTCTGCCCCTCTCCTCCCCAGCACACACTCTCTCTCTCAAAATAAATAAATTAAAAACAAGCTTCCCTAAATTTGCCAGCGCCCCATACATTTATTGTCTTTCTCTCCAAAATGTACGTAAAACCTGCCTGCTTTGGTCACTTCTTCGGGTCTCAGTTTCACTATGTGGCCTCCGTGCACGTGCAATCATCTTTTTTTCTTCTGTTAAGCTGACTCGTGTCAGTTTGATTCCTAAACCAGCTGGAAGAAACTTGGAGGATACAAGAATATGTTTTCCTCCCCGATAATCTTTATTTTGATAGTTACTTCTCCCTCCAATGTAGTGAGAGGCAGAATCAAGGCTAAAATAGTTTTTCCCAACCGTGCCCCTGCCTCAGATTTCCATTTAGAAAACTCAGAAACAGGTCTTAAGGCTGAAATCTTTGTCACAGAGGCTTTCGGTTTTGTTTTGTTTTGTTTTTTGTTATTTGGGTTTTTTTGTTTGTTTGGTTTTGGTTTTGTTTTTTTACCTCCCTTGGTACTTGTCAAACAAACCTTCCTCATGGCTGGACAAGTGCTGCCCCAAATGATTAACTTCTGAGGCTGGTCGGATAATAAAGAAATGATCCCACAGAGGTTGCTAACGTGGAGGTCTTCATACTGAAGCAGAAAAGTCTCACACAATCTAAAATGTGTAGCCCATTTTCAGAGACTTGGACGCTGTGTGGAACAATCTGTGAGGTTAACTAGGCCATTTGCACACCCAGAAGAGATATCTTCCTTGCTCCTTAGGAAAGGGATATTGTTGGATTTTAGCAGGCATTTTGTCCTTTGTTACCAGAAGCTCTCCCAGTCAGGCAGAAGCATAGTTAGGAAGGGCGAGGTCAGGAGCTGGTTTGTTGGAACAGTAGCTGCTAAATGACAGATTTGTGGTTCATCAGGCATCCCGAAGGTGATATCTTGGTGTTCAGTTTCTCCTTATACCGGATTTGGGGATCTTACCGTGCTCCCAATCTTACGCCGTCCTTTTTAGGATCTTGTTCAATGTATAATGGTGGTATCGTGGTTTAAGGTGAGGCTAGATCTGTTCCCTGAGCCTCATATGCCTGAAGAGCCACGATCATCAAACTTCCTCTCTGCTGGCCAGGCAGAGAGGGATAAGAGAAAGCTGATGAAAATACCACAATTCTGTTTCAATTAGCAAGTCAGTCTGGTCAACAAGAAAGATGCCTACAGATTTTAATTGGTCTCAGGGGAGGAGATCAGAATGTTCTAAGATGTCCTCGCTCACCCTGATATTGCATTATCTGGGCCACAGGGCAGCTGCAATCTTTTCCCCAGGGCTCAGGATGTCTGCCTGGAAATACAATTCAAATTTCGTGTTAACCTTTTTACCACCATGTTGCTTCAAAAGAGATATTCTTCGGTGAAATTGGCTCTAGAGCTACAAAATCTGCCCCATTTCTAAATGGGCCAATCTTATTCCTAGAATACTGACCCCACAGGACACAAATTGTTGGGGGAGTGGAAATTCCATCCAGGAAGAGTGATCAGAAATAGCTTAGATGAAATTTGGGTCTGTGTTCTCATGCTAATTTCACTCATAATTCCAGAGACCAATCCCTTCACTTTTCTGTGCCTCGGATTCTCCATCAATGTAACGGGGGTGGTTGTGTTCTCTTAGAAAATAACTTGTATTTGAAACGATCCAGTTCATGGCACAAATCCTGACTTGTCCTAGGTTATGAAGAGGTTTCGCTATCAAATGCTAGCATCACGTCCCAAGGGCTTCTCTCTTACCTACATTTTCTACTTGTGAAACTCATATGCCGTATTAGGGTAAGATAAGTTTTGCTGAGGCAACGAACCTGCAGATCCCAAAGGTTTATCACTCAGTTTCATTACAGTCTGATAGAGGTCAGTCTGCTTTGCTTGGTGGCCACCTTTCAACAGTGGTCAGATTTGAGTTGCTTCCGGCATACAATTATGCTGTCTGAGTTCTTTGTGTCCAGCCATAGTGGCAGGAGAGAGAGCATGTGTGGAGCTCGTGTCCCCTTTTTACTGCCCCGGATGGCAGACTCCATGCATCACTTCACTCACACTCAGTCCCATGAGCCAAAATCAGTCACATGACCCCCACATAAATTCAAGGGAAGCTGGGAAATATGGGAGAGCCTTTGGGGGAATATCGGGGGAGCACTAGTGTTTATGTCCCATGTCCCATGAGTGTTATTATTCATTTTGTTCTGTCCAACTCAGGCAGGGATTCAAAAATGAAGCAAAGTCCATTCAGAAAACTTGCCAGGTAGTACCAACTAGATTCACAATGATAAATAAGACCCAGGTCCAGCTGAACAATTCTTAATTGGGAGATGGGGAGGAGGAAAGATACACACAAGGAAATGATTGGGTTATACATTATCGCTTGGAGGTGTAAGTGAAGTAGGCGGAAGGCAGAGGCAGGAGTGATGAACCCTGTAATAGTCAGGTACAACTCTATAAAGGAATGGACTTGAAAGATGGTTCTTAGGTTCTCAGGAGAATTAGGAGTTCACCAGGTGGTGTTGTTGGGTAGAGTCAATCCCATAGTAGAGAAAAAGAAGCTTAGGGTCAGACATCCTTTCTTTTTGAGCCGAAGTCAACAGGAGACACTCGTTCAGTCCACCGGGTTAAGCTTCTTCAAAAACAGTGAGTTCGTAAATGTGAAGAACTCCATTTCACAGCATCCCAGATAAATGGTAAAAGTGAGAAGAGAGAAACTAGATGGAATAAACGCTTTGAACATGGAGCAGAGGAGAGGCCCTCACAAATTACTCCCTGCGAGGGTGACTCCATAAAATGTTGGTTGGCATCAGTGGCCTGTCTGCTGTGGTATTCAATTATTTGGCAGAAAAGCTCACAGAGTAATGATAGCTGCCTTTGCCTGAGGGTCCCTCTCTCTCTCTCATTATTTACAACCCCATTACCCTGGAAGATTGACATTTTGGACTAAGAAATTAGGATCCAAACCCAAAAACATTATTTCCAGAAAATGACAGGGTACATAATAGAACCCTCTGGAAGGTACTATCTCCTCAGGGGCTTGGACAGTGACTTTTGATGTAGGGCCTTTCAGAAAAGGTTACTAGTCATAATACCGTGCATTTGCATAGCATTTAATCATTTGCAAAGCACTTTTAAGTATCCATTAGGTAAGCCTTAAAAAAAAAATAAAGACCGGTATTGAGAAAGATGTGGGGAACTGGTCATTTCTTTGCATTATTGGGAGAAAATGTAAATTGCTTCAGCCTTTTCAGAGGGCAATTTGGCAAACCTAGCAATCACGCTTTTAGGAATTTATTCTCTATGTGCAAAAGCTAAAGATAAACATACCAGTGAGTTTATTGCAGTATAATGTGAAATAGAAAAAAAGGTGAGGGGAGACCTTACTACCAACTGGGAAATATCCAAAAAATTCATTATATACTGGAACTAGGAAATACTATGTATCTACTAGAAAACGAGAGAAATTTGAGGTCTTGCTATGGAAGAGCATCCATCACCAAATACTTAGTAAAAGTCCCAAGGGTTCGCATTGTGTGTGTGTGTGTGTGTGTGTGTGTGTGTGTGTGTGTGTTGTGTGTAACTTGTATAAGCACATCTACAACATTCAGGGGTTACCTCTTGGGAGTGGGTTTGAGTTTGAGAAGGACATTAAGTATGGACTTTATGGACTTTACATAATTCCTAATGTGAACACAAAACTGACCTCTTGCCCTGCTTTATAAGCATGTATGTCACCCTTAACAGGACAGGTGGCAGGAAAGCAAACAACAAAAACCATTATGAGGCTCACCTTGTCCCCAGGGAGTCCCCCAAGTAAGTGAGATCTTAAGGCAGTTGCTCTAAGTTCCAAATTCCTAACCAAAGAGCATCATCTTTGTAGCCGGTGTGCAGATGATCAAGGGGTGTAAGAACCGGGCTCTGGGGAGGCAGACAGACTCGGTTCAACAATTTACCACCAACAAAATCCAGAGGCAGAGAAACAAGTAGTGGTTAAACAAGAAAGGAATTTCGTTCAGTGAGGTCAACACTGGGAAAACAGTGGACTCACATATCAAAGACTGTCTCCAAAATGCCGAAAATACTTCCAAGCATATAAGGCAAATGTGGAACGAAAGTG
Source organism: Prionailurus viverrinus (assembly GCF_022837055.1). Taxonomy (NCBI): domain Eukaryota; kingdom Metazoa; phylum Chordata; class Mammalia; order Carnivora; family Felidae; genus Prionailurus; species Prionailurus viverrinus. The sequence continues at coordinate 56,444,687 of NC_062577.1, read as the reverse complement.
GGTAGAGATAGGCAGGTAGGCAGTGAAGGTGAAATCAGTCATTTTCGTGGAGTCAATCATGGGCGGACTCTTGCTGGCTCAGGTCAGTCCTTGTTGCTCGAGGGGAGAGTTTTGGTCACCATCGGGGGATGCTTTACCCGTAGGGTCTTCTGCCTGAGCCAAGAGACAAGGTGGAAAGAACCCAACTAAAACACTTGAAGTCAAAATGGAGGCAGCCAGAGTCCTCCTCCCTCTTGACCTTTCCAGTGGATGACCGTGTGTGACTTTGCACATGTGCCTGTCATTTTGTGAAAGTGGCTCTTTCTCCAGTGTGAATGGACAACCCGTCATCTGTGTCTTTTCTTTACCTACCTGTGGCATACATATTCTTTAGCCTGGCGAGCTATCCTAGAACTGTTGTTCGTTCTCAATCATAGTCGCACATTGGAATCACATGAGGAGTTTTAAAAATGTGTCATGTGTAGGTCCCCCCCCCCCAGAGTTCCCGCTTTAATTAGTCTGGGGTGTCAGGGCATCAAGATTTTAAAAATTGCCCCAGAAATTCCAATACGTCACCAAGGTTGAGGACCACTACTGTTCTAAAATTTAGACTCACTTACGCAAGTAAATGACTGTTATTCTCTAAATGCTTTGTCTCTGCATCTTCTTTCCAGCACTTCTTTCCCCAAATTATTTACAGCAATTATATATTATTTCAAAATTACAGAAAAGAAATAAAGAAAAATATTCTCTATGCAAAAAAAAAATCATATTGCCAATTGATCTTGACAAGTTCGGGTAGATAGATGTGTGATAGATATCAACTAATGCTTGCTCTCCACTTACCAGTGAGGAAACTGAGTCACAGAAAAGATGATTGAATTCACCAAGTTCTGCAGTGACCAGGTCAAGAACTGGATTCTTACCCATGTCATCTCAGGATAGCGCTGGGCTGTTCGGACTTGATCTCACTGCCAGCACCATTGGGCTAGGATCTGGTCAACCAGCTCCAGGAAGTTGGGAAAAGAGAAAAGTCTAGAGGAGATCGCTCCGCTGAAAAGTGGCAAAACTCAGCCTTTAGGTTCCGCTTTTCCACTATCAGCTGTGTGATCATCTCCTTACATCTCTGGTCTCCTGGCTTGCCTCACCTTCCTTATCCCTACCTGCCCAGACTCCCCCTCTGTGCTGGTCTCTATGGGGCAGCCACAGGCCACAGGTAGCTAGGGAGCGCTTCAAAGGTGCCTAGTATGACTGAGGTACCGAAAGTTTAGTTTGTTTTCAATTTAAATTACTTGAGATTAAAATGTGTATAGCCACACATGGTGAAGCAGGACAGTTTTGGACAGTGCTATTCAGAGGGGTTTTAGAGGACAGCCCACACACGCTGAAATGATTACAGAGCAGGAAAGATTTATTTGATGACACCGTGCTCATAGGTAGGGTGAAGGCGGATTTTTAAAAACATTGCTCGAGAACCATTATGTACGGCATAAAGTCAAAACTAGACAGTTGCTGTATCTCTGCCCGTCACATTCCAGCCATACCGATATTCATTAGGCTCCTGAAGAGCACCATTTTTTCCATGCTGTTCCCGCTGCGTCAAATGCTGGCCACCATTCTCTTTACCTGGATTCCACCCTTCCTTTAAGACACAGCTAAATGAATGGACCTGGACCTGGACGGGGAAGCTCTTTGACCTTCATACCGCTCACTCCCCGGCTCCCCGGGGACAGCCACCCATGCCCTGCTAGCCTTTCCATCACTAGGCATTTATCTCCTTACATTCCGGTTAGTGATCTGGGTCTAAAGAGGAGACCCGTGGAGACAGACAGCACAGGGCGGTACGATCAGTGCCTTGGTGGAGAGAGATCTGCGTTGCTCTGGAACCCCAGACGAGGGCCCGCCAGAGCCAGGCTGGAGAGCGTGGGTCCTCTGAGAAGCAGATGTGAAGACAGGATTACATGTCACTTACCCCCCTCAACACTTACCAGGGGAAATGCCTGTGAGATACAATAGGGCCAGAGCTAGAGAGGCTGAAGAGGCCATCAGACCACACCGCAAGCACGCCGTGGATTCCACAGCAGCATCCGGTCCCTGAGCCAAGTATGCTCCTCGCAACTGAAGATCTGAGAAGTGCCTGTACACCCGGCCCCGGAGGGTGATGCACTGAGTACCTGTGAAATCACTTTATACGTGATTAAGTGCTACACAAAGAACGGTTGCTTTTATTGTAAAGCTCTACGGACGGGTTTAATGGCAACATCAGGCGAGCACCTCGGAGCTAACAAGGGGCCAGAAGATGGAAATTAACCAGTTAAACTACAGATGTTGTTTTGAAATTGAATAAGAGATGGTATGCGAAATGCAGGCTTTAGTTTTGCTATCGAAACCTCTTTCTAAATAAATTTGGATTTTGGATCTGGCAACTGGCGAGGCTGTGAAACTCCTTTTCCCTTGGGCATTTGAGATAGAGAACAACCAAGCAACAAGTGTTGAGTAAGTATCCGCCATGTGCTTATCCCTGTGCTGAATGCCACAGGGGATTAGGACCCTAAGAGGAGGCTAGTTCTCGGGAGGAACACATTGGCCAGATGAGATCTAAACTCATAAATGGCAGAAACGTGACGAACTACATAGGTACACCTTTATCATCTGGACACACAAAATACAACCTGCTTAGACACAGGAGGCAGAGGCTTGTCAAGGACTGGGAAACCAGGTGGGACCCACCCTAAGACTGTGCCATATCACTCCTCTAATCAAGGTTAAGTAAGTGACAGGCTTTAGACATGATGAAAGCCAAGCAAAAGATGCGAGTGGAATCAGTGAGATGGAATGAATGGGAATCTGAAATGAAATATTGTCGTTAGGTGACTGAGTAGGATCTTTCTTGGGGTTCTGGACACAAAGCCCCACCTGTCACCCAAGCTTCTGGGATACACTCATGTTTCACTCTGAGTTTCTGAGCCACTGACCTGACCTTTACTCACCCTGTCCTTCATGCTTTCCAGGTGAGGGGCAGTTTCTGTGCTCTCCCAACCATAGATGGGTCTAATCGACATTCCTACCCCCCAGCCCTGGCCTCAGATTCCCTTTTCAGGGAGCGGAGGCTTGGGCTGAGTCATCCCAGTGATAAACGTTGTAGTCACTCTAGGGAGGTGTCCCCAGATGCCCCTGCTGGAGGGCGACCAAGTGAGTAACCCTGCCAGTGTCACATGGTCCTGGAATGGAACTGGCTTGTGCCCGTGCCAGGTCCATGCAATGAACGAGATTGCTCACAGCACACACGAACCCTGACAGTTCTCTTGAGGGGACTGGAGGTCTGTCTGAGGGTCCTGTAGACATAACTGAGCCTGCAGATGGAAGGCGTATGACCCAGCGGACAGGCAACCCATGCTCACGTGGTAGGGTTCCTAGAGAAGCATTTCCTGGGAAAATGCTGACTGCGAATCCCCAGTGGAGATATGTGGGAATCACCTGCCCTCTTCCATGCATTTCCTTGCTCTCCTCATCACAGCGCCTGTGGCTGACACAGACAAGGCAGCAGCTTGTTCACCCTGGGCAGAGAGTTTGGAAAGAAATGACAATCTCCAAGACATAGGATGGTGTGAAAGCTAAAAGCCAGTGTCAGAATCTGAGTGAGGAAGTCACGTGACCAGAATGCTTCCCCCTGGGAGTTGACCGCAGTGGCCAGAGTTTTGAGGGGCTGCACAGCAGCTCTAGCCCCAAGTTTTGTGCAGCTCATTCCAAGGGACTTTCATCCCAGGTCCCTTGTATTGCTAATGGTGAGGTTTGGACATTTGCTCTGGGTTTTAGCATGCATGTCCTTTGGGTTAATCTTCCATGTCATTAATTTGGGTCTCCTGTGTGTACTTGAATCCCTTCAATTCTCAGGAATTCACAATTCTCTCTCTTCCTCCCTCTCTCCCTCTCCATTGCCTCCTTCTCCCATCTGTCTCTCCTTCTCCCTCTCCTACTTCCTCCCTCTCCATTCCCAGATTGACATCTGTCCCCTTTAGGAACTCTTTTCATGAGGGCCATCGATTTGGGGTGGCCAACTGGTTCTTCCTCTGTGTATCTGCACCCTCTTCAGCATCTGTTCTGGGGCTCACAGCCAGAGCCTGGGTACGAGAAGTGGCAGCACTTAAGCAGGTGGCAGAAGGTGCATAGATACCCTGCCCCAAAAGCTTCATTTCCAACAAGAAGCCATTCTGTTTTCTCAAATCATCTATAAAGGCCAACACTCTTCCAGTCTCAGAGTAAGGAGAATATCATTGGCTTCTATCCCTGAAGATTGTGGTAAATTAGAATAACTTGTGTGTGTGTGTGTGTGTGTGTGTGTGTGTGTAAGCTTTGACTTTCTAAATTCTCTCCTTCTTTTCTTTGTTCAACTGATGCTTTTCCAGCATTATTTTATTAGCAAAGCATTCCCTCATATTCAGAATAATAGCCCAGGGGCACAGGAAAATGTGGAGAACACTCTGCTCATTTTGTAGATGGGCAAGCTGAGTTCTAAACAGTTAATTGTGGGTCACCATATTCCTGGTGGGAAAATATGGTCTACAGAGTAGGTCTTCTGATTCTCCTTCATAAGGGGCCTTCTTCTAGAACAGGTAAGGTGTACAAAAGTTTGTATATGTAAGGATATGATTGAGGCAGATAAACAGTTCTGGTTCAGGAACTAGGAAACTCAGGTTCCAGATCCAGCCCAGCCTCAACTGGTTCTGGTACCTGACAAATCACATCACTTCTCTGAGCCTCAGCATCAGAAAAAATGTAGTGGTGAACTCAAATGATTTCCGCATCGGCTACAAACCCCATCATTCCAAAAATATGACTCCCCAGAACTAAGGAAATGGTCCTGAATGAAGAAGACTCTTGGTCTTTCCATCTGGCTTAGCTAGGGCTTGACTTACAGCACTTACCCTGCACAACCCATGGATTGGCTGCCCCTGGTAAAGCAACAGGGGCATTTTCCCGGTTGATCTCTCTGTATAGGTATACCAGAAAGCAACCTAGAGTGTCCTTCTCGAGTATGGTCAAGGGCTCCCAAATAGCCCACAATAGGGAGATCTCCTAGAGTGAAGATATCTTTTGGCATTTTTTTTTTAACTATCTGGGATGTTCAGTTACCAGTGTTTCACTACATCATGTCCACATATCTGGGCAGGTCACCCATTAGCTCTTATTAAAACATTGGCATAGATGAATTGGTCAAATTTGCTATGCCACCTACTTAAGTGAATAATTACCCAGAGAACATGGGACTAAAACGATGGGGCAGAGAGAAAGAAGGCTGGAGGCAGTGTCTAGGGAGATTCTAGTGGTAGTGGGACACTACCCCACTGCTAGAGTGGAGGCTAGTAGGGAGTAAACAAGGTATTGATGATAATAAACTTGATCAGTGTGCCAGGATGGCTGCAGGAGTTCAGCTTATATCATAGAGAAAGAGGAATAGCATTAGCAGTGGCTGAAGTCTTGGGCCTGGAGGAGATGCCTGGAGATTACTTAGCCCAGTAACCTGGTTCCAGACAAGAAATTACCTGTGTCATCTAGAAGAGTGAATCATATTATCTACCCTTTATTTAGTGTGTACAATGTGCCAGATATTATTTCTAAACCTCACAACAACCCCGAAAAATAAATATGATGATCTACGTGAGATCCTGAGACTCAGGGGAATAATTTTGCCCAAGCTACCTAGCGGGGCTTGAATTTCTTTAATCCAATGGTTGATGTCTTCTCCACTCTACCATAAGGCCTGTTAGCGCCAATCTCACAGACCTCCCAGGAGGAGAGCTTAGTAACATTTTCCATTTATTCTACAGTTAGCCAATAATATGGATATCAAGGGAGGTCCTTGCACTGGATAGAAGGCTTCTCTATGTCCAGTACAAGTCTTCATCTTTTCATTATGTCCTCATTGAAGATAAAGTCCAACTGATTAGCTTCTTTGTATGCCTCCCCTTTATAAAGATATCCCTCTGAGTCCTGGTTTTGAGGATATAAATGTTTGACTTTGATAGTAATTGTTTTTAGTGATGTGATTTGAACTGTGGTCTCTTGGGTGGGTTTAGACAGTGACAGTAATGGCTTCTCTTGGCCCAAGTCCAGCCTCCCCACTGAATTTCATCATAGCAACACCTCCAAGCCTTCCCATCCCCTCTACTGTTTTGAGTGTGTGTGCAGTTTATTATGACACTTGCATTATTAGTACTTTACTTTGTACTGGAGAAATTTGTCTACTAGACTAATTTCCTTTATTAGGTAGAGACTGAGTATCCCTAATGCAGCAAGATAGTTTGCAGTAAGATTAATTTCTGTGTTGTTCTTTCCAATGCAAGTTGTTCCCCCTTTACATCCTAAGAAAGTAGCCAACCCTTTTTATCGTCTTGACTGAAATATTCATCAGTGGCTTTTAAAGTGTTTAAAGTAAAGTATAAAAACCCAAAGCAGATGTTATCAGACTCCCAGAAGATACTCTCTAAGGAGGTTTTGTGATTGGAAGCTTCATCTGTATAAGTTAGAGGTAAGTTTTCCAGGGTAGAGGAGATCCAAGGGTTGGGACCAATAGAATCTGCTGGACTGGGGTTGGGCAAGGAGTTTTCTTGAGAGGAGGCAAGATTCTGTAAGTTCTGTTTAAGTAGTGAGACCTACTTCCTGGTTCCCACGAAAGACTCTAAGGAGAAGACAGGCCCTTAGAAGAGGGTGCCTTCTTGGTTACTTATACATGTTAGACAGTATCTGAGCAGACATTTCTGTTTCCTGGTTTGGCAAAGGACAGCAGAACTGTCTACTTTCATGGACAACAAGCAGGTCCTTAATTACTAGTGTTGGCTAAAGGGCAAAGGTCTTTCCAAGAACTCTGGATTGGTTTAGACCTCAAGACTCTTATGTGGCCCTAAGATAAAAAGCAGCCTCTTTAAAGCCTGTCATGACAAAGATTAGAATTTGCATTTGCCTTGGCGAGTAAGGGTTTCGAGGAGATTGAATTTGATTTAAAACGAGAACTTTACATTTCTCCTAGTTGAAAATAATAAAATAAAAAGCAATACCTAATACCTCATCTTTCTTCACCCCACCTTAACTATCATACTGCTTCTCTGGTTCATAATGCTGCTCAGTAGATCTTTTGGGTTATTATCTCAGCATCCCATGACCCACTCATCCCATGACTTTACTTGCTTTTGAGACTCACTTATTCTTACAGTTAAAGTTTATTATAAAAAAGATTCATAGCAAAAGCAGAAGGAAAAGGATACACATCGGATGGAGTCCAGAGCTATGAGATATAGACTTCTGAGTCCTGCCCCATTTTCCTCTAGAAATAAACTACAGTGGAATGTGTAGCATGTCTCTGCCCAGGGAAGTCCATTAAATCTCAGGATCTGAAGCTTTTAAGGAGAGATGACCATAGAGGCACATACTTCTATGCAACTAGCCATGGTAACCAAACTCCCCCAACAACAAAACCAGCTACATCACGGATTTGCTAAATAATCCTGCGAAGTCTTCTAGCTGGTACAGCATGCCCCATTTGTCTAGGCATACACAACATCATCCATCAGTAACACAGAGAATACAAGGAGTTGCCCAAGGGTCAATCATGGTTTCAGGCTTCCCTAGAGACATGTAATGACTGAGCAACCAGACGTGCTGTGTCAATTCCATAGTTGCTAATCAAATGCATGACATCTATAAAGATATAAAAAGAGAACTACTAGAATCCTTAAGTATTTAAATGCCACCATATTCTTAGCTCTCTTTCTGTTCTAGATCATTTTTTACATGCATAGACAGATGCAGAAAAACACACACAGATCTTTTTCATCGCTTCCTTATATGCATGTGAACCAGTGAGAACAACACAAGTTAATTGAAGTGTGTTGCCAGCATAAAACAAGCGACCTCGCTCACCAGGGAGCTCTCGTGGCCAGGATGCTGCTCCTTCCAAGTGTTTTCTCAGAACTTGATACCTTTCCTATCTCCCATCCCCTCAGTTTGCATAATTAAGGCTCATTTATTGATGGTTCTCCCTCTCCAGAAGGTGAGCATCTTGACTATCTAGACTGTCTTGTTCATAGATAAAAGCTCAGCACCTGACATAGGACCTGGGGCCTGGTAGGTGGTCACTAAATGTTTTTCAGGGGTGCCTGAGTGGCTCGGTCCGTTCAGCATCTGACTCTTGGTTTCGGCTCAGGTCATGATCTCACAGTTTGTGGGATTGAGCCCCGTGTCCAGCTCTATGCTGACAGCACAGATCCTGCTTGGGAGTCTCTCTCTTTCTTTCTCTGCTCATCCCCCACTTACACACACTCTCTAAATAAATATTTTTCAAAGAATTAATACATGGGTGTGTGGATGAATTTTTCTTGTCTGCCAGGTCTAAACCCTCAATTATGATTCTTTCCTGATCAAAACATCTTCTGCCTATTATGGATCCTTGCAATTCAATGGTCCAAACTGTGATTATTGCATATAGACTCTCCAGGCTCATTATGTGGAGGCTTTCTCCCCAACATCTTGTAGTTGGTAGGAAAAATTCTGGAGCTTCCTCTAACATTAGTGCCAGAAGTTTCAGTCTCATACACCTCTCATAGGCCCAGATCACAAAGAGTCCACATGGGCTCAGTTGACCCAGGGACTCAGAAGTCCCCCAATTCAAGCTCAATTCCCCAGACACCCTACTTCTTCTACATTCTGTCCTCATTTCAGAGGACATGTGACGCCAGTGGCTTTTTTTTTTTTTTCTTTTTCCTGGTCGCTTTCTTGTTTCCTTTGATTTTGGCTTTTAAAAATTTTGACTTTTTTCTAAAGTTTCTTTCTCCTGTTTCCTCCCATAATTATCTTTTTTTTTTTAATGGGGAGCCCATGGTTGCCTCTCACTCTAGGGGTTTACAGCATTGTGCTAGATGTGGCTACTTACTGCCTGCAAAGGGGATGAAATCTAGGGGATCCCGTGATCCTTGAGAGTGGCCCGGCGAGTATGACCAGTGACTGAAGACCTAAGGGCCAAGAGTAATATTTGAGAATTTTCCTGCCTCCTCCCCCAAATTCATTTTTAATGGTGAGATCTCTTTAAGGGAAGCTTCAAAATTAATTTCAAAAGTAGTGCTTGCAAGCTTTGAAATCTAGTCAATTAAATGAATCCAAAATATAAAGCTTAAAAAAAATAAAACAAAACAAAGGTTTTTTTTTTTTTTTTTTTTCTGTTCAGTTGGTATGAGGGAGAGATAAGGCAATGTCCTTAGATAATCAGTGTCATGAACTTGGCCCTCATTCATAGGTCCCAACTAAAATATATTCAAAGAATGCTTATAATTTGCCCTTAAAGTTCAAGGCAGAATAGAACAATCTATGGTCCGATTTTAGTTTGTTTTTGTGGGTGGAAAAAAGAGGAAGGTGAAGAGATAATAGAATATATAGTAACTTAAGGAGGATAATCTGTGAATACATCTCCCTACCATCACCACCTCACTCCACCCCAAAACATATTCCAACACGTTGCATTTGAATGTTAACCTTTCTAAACCAAAACCACATGGAACATTTTTACTTGAGTAAACCTATTTCCTCCTTAGATCAACCCATAATCTTTCCTGAATGAAGTTTCCTTATATGTAATGATAACAAAAAATATTAAAAAAAAAATTGAAATTCTGGGCTTCCAAGAAATAAGATCACAAAAGTTCCTCTTGCCCATTGTAACCTGCTTGATAATCTGCTATTCAGTGGAGCACACCATAGTAGGCTCTCTTGAAATGAGACCGCCTGGATAATCATTATTCAATTATCTACAGAAGATTTATTTTGTGTCTAGCCTGGGCTAAAAACAACATAACAGCAGAGGTGGTTGAGCTTTTGAATCCCACGGGCCTGGGTTTGAGTACAATTAATTGCGGTACAATTTACTAGAAGTCTTATATTCACCAATGTGCTTAGCTCCTCTGAGCTTAAGTGTCTTCCTTTGTGAAATGGATTTCTTGATAACTCTTACCTGAGGTAAGGATTCACTGAAATAAGCGAGTGTATGTGAGGTTCTGAGCTTAATGCCTGGCACATTATTGGTCAATAATTGTTAGCTATGATGATAAGGATGGAATGGGGTTCAAGGAATGATAAAATGTGGTTTCCACTTTTAAGACGCCTTTCATTTAGTTCAGGAGTCAAAACCAACGTTCACAAACACAGTGAATGCTGAAGGTTGGTACTGAAACAAATGTTGAGTTATTCGATTCTACAGATTAGGGGAATTGTCAATGGGATTTGTGTATCTATGATACCAATGCCAAGTGGCAGTGTGTCTTTTGTGGATATTAAATATGAAATTAAATTAATTGCATTTATTAAAAATTCAGTTAAATTTGTTAATGTGTGACAGATTACAAATTAAAAAGAAAAATACTGTATTTTTCATTTCAAGTCAGATTATTTCCACATATTTGGAGATCTAAGCAAAAAGGACTATTCTTTCCTGCATAATTTAAGGACACGTGTGAAGGGTACTTCAGGTTGATGAGCTAAACGTAGCTCCTCTGTACAGTTTCCTTGTGGGCCTGAAATTATTATTATGCTGTTGGTCACAGCTCCCAAGAATGGGTCACAAAGGGAAAAACTGAAAACAAGGCACTTAAGTGAGCACATACTCCTAAATTCAGACTCTCTCTTCTGAGTTTTTGTTGGGCGAGGGTTCAGGAAACCCATTCCTTAAATGCTGTTCCAAGCACAGTGTCACCCTCCCCATAATTTCAAGAGTAAACAGACCTGAGTAAGTGACAGGCATAAAATACTGTAGACAAGGTCAGGACCATTAAGAGGTCCTTGAAGAACCTCATGTACTCACTGGGGTAAGAGGAGTTTGACAGGGAGGTCACTGCCTGGAGGCATAGGACCAAAGTGCAGGACAAGACACAGTGATTGCTGCGTGGTTGGCATATGAGCTCTGCCCTCTTTTGGGCTTTGACATTGACTTTTCATCAAGGGCTGAAGCCGCCTTCCATCCCCCCTCATTCCCGAACCTATCATCTGGCTCTGCATTAGGACATAAACATTCAACATTGTCTCCAGGAAGAAATTTAGAACTAGAGACTCTTGGGGTTGGAGTGATCTTAATGGTCCTTCCCATCCAAGGACCGCCATGAAACTTGAGTCTTTTCTGCTCTATCTTCCCAAGTAGCTGATTAGCTATTGCATAAGAACAGCTGCTGGTGGGGACTTGATTCCTATACAGATGTGGACGTCTCTCCCAGGACTATTCTTGCAAGTATCAAACCACTTCCAGATTGGATAGTCCTTGAGAACTGACTGTGTGCTATTTACTGTTGTAACCACCACATCTAGGACATAATCTAGCACTTAGTAAGTGCTAGTTGAATTATAACAAAAATATCTAACTGTTATTGAGTGCTTAGTGTATCCCAGACCTTACACTAATCACCTTCTCTGCAATGACTCATTTGATCTTCAAAACAGCCCTTCGTGGTAAGTATCCTTTTTATCCCTGTTTTTGCAGAATATAAAAACATGAGATTCAGAGAGACTAAGTAAATTGCCTAAGGTCATGTAGCCAGTTAATGATAAAGTGGGAATTTAATGTAAGTGTGCAGGTCTGAGCTTGAACCCTTAATTGCTAGTTTAAATAAATGAAAATAAATAAATAAACGAGGGAAAAATCAGTAGACCTGTAACTTCTACCATTAATCTTAAATCTCCATTTGTGTCTGGTCGAATCCCTCTTCAGATGACATGAGCTGTACTTAAAACCAGCCTCACGTTGTCTTTGCCTCTTCTTCCCTTGTTTGACTGCACACCGTTTTCTTGTATATTCCTCGTAGGAATGGTTCCAAAGACCTTCATCCTCCAAAGATCTTATACGGTCTCAACGAGAGAATTTCCTTTAAGTTATCTTGGCTATTAATATCGGACCTTTTACCTGGTCAAATTTTGAAACGATTGCCCTTCTTCTTACTTTTTTGGCCCCTTCTTGATGGGCTTTTTGGTGGGCCAAGCTTCTTTCAAGGAATGCCCTTAGTAGGGTGGAGTCGTGCTTGCATGGCAGAGCCAATCTCCATCTGCCGCTACTTACTAACCCCTGTGTCTTGCTCTACCACCTGGACATATTAGGTGATAAGATTCTTCCCAATTATATCCCCTCTTATAGACACTTCTCTTTTCTACAGATGCTGCAGAGATGAGCCCTGAGGCGCTCTCCCTCACCTCAAGGCCTTGGACCCAGAGTGCTGTCTCATCAGCATGGAACCTCATAGAAGATCCCGTGTGTAATATGAGTGACACGTCTAAATTCTCTTTTATGCTATCCAAGGTGCATTATGTATAAAACTGATACAGTAAAACCTTGGATTGTGAGTAACTTGGTCTGTAAGTGTTCTACAAGATGAGCAAACATTTCTAATACGTTTTAACTTCACAAAGGAATGATGTCGTGTAATACGAGTCGTATGTGATGGCGAACATAAGATCACAACTGAGCCAGTGGTTCTTGAAATTCACTTGGATGTACAAGCGATTTGGATTATAAGCATGTTTCTGGAATGAATTATGCTCACAAGTCAAGGTTTTACTGTACACACACACACACACACACACACACACACATCAGTTGTATCACTGGATGCTCATAATAACTGCTTCCAAGTGGGTTGAACTGGGGCTATCTGACTTTCAAAGGCAACCCAGCCCATCAGTGACAGATAGGAGCCAGAGTGAGGATCCAGATTTCCACCCCCACCCCCAGGCCAAGGCTGCTTCTCTTACACCACACAGCTTTCTAGTCCAGATGTCTAGAAGGCCACTTCCTGCTTTGAACCCCACAGGCCTCTCAGTTACTAATTTAACATGAAGGGGCTCTAGGAGTTAAGTTATAAATAAGATTCATGTTGGCCCCAGGAAGGAAGGAAGTCAAATGTTCTGCCAAACTGCCATTTTTCACGAGGCCCCAACCAGCCCACTCCTTGACAGCCCCTGGTTTGTCAGGCTGGTACAGGCACTCACCTCTCCCTCTTCTTTCTGCATTGCGCTGGAGGGGAGGGACTGGGGAATTTGCGGTATCTGTGTTGCTGTACCAATATCGCCTTATTTTCATCTTACTATCTCTGTGCCTCCTAAATCTCACATGAAGCTAAATGGAAAAAGTCATCTGTTTGAACAAAACACATCCTGTGGCTCTACAAAGCAAGCAGGTAGTCCAGCGAAAACTAAAAAGTAAGGGAAGCATCTTGCTCATGTACAATAATGTTCCTCTATATAGACCTCAGCCCCGCAGCCGGCATTGAAAACATCCGTGCCGACAGAGGTCAGGCAGGTGGGCCAACACGTGGAGCAGGCCAGGTGGAAGAAATGAATGGAGAAAGGTGGGACTATGCCACCTCGGAAGGCTTGTGTCCCATCCAAAGGGGCAGCTGTTCACTCCAGCTGGATGTTGCTGCCAGAACTTCTGACTTGTCAAAAGGAGCCCCCCATCAGGGTTTATAGAAATTGCTAAATGTCGGCAACAGATGCAGTTAAAAACAAAACAAAAGACATGAAGACACCATGTGGGACATGTGTGTCTCCCAGTTCTCGTTCTGTGACTCTGTTGCAATACAAAGGCTCTTACAGATGAGGCAGAAGCTAGTATCCCATTGCACAGAAGGGCCAAAGCCAAGATGGTGGAAGTATATCGTCCTGTGGCGCAATCCGCACGTGGCCGAGCCGGATTTCGTCTAACTCGAGAGCCAAGCTCTTTCCACGAGGCTGTATTGCCTCCCCCACCAATAAGGACGTTGCAACAAACCAGTCTCGACAAACAAAATGGGGTGTTGACACGTGGATCCTAAAAGAAGGCAACAGGTCTACAAGTTACCACAGCCCAGAAACTCCTTGTCCTCTCTGGGTCTCGATGTCCCCATTTGTTTAGCAAGGCACCAGGACTAGAGGACAGTGGAGACCTCCACCAGATCTGGACTGCAAGGCACAGAGCAGGACCTCTGTCTGCTTTGTGAGGTATGGTGTCCCAGCAATCCAGCGTAGGGTGTGGCATAGAAGAAGACCCTTAACAAACTTTTCTCGTCTGAATGAAAATCTTCAAAAATGCATTGTGAAGTACTTACAATGTCTAAAAGGAAGGTTACTCCATCCCATCCATCCATTCATTCATTCAATTTACAGAGAGGCATTGGGCACCTGCCATGGATGTATGGTAAAACCTTGGTTTACGAGTGTAATTTGTTCCAGAAACATGCTTGTCATCCAAAGCATCTGTATATCAAAGCAAATCTCAAGAACCATGGGCTCAGTTGTGACCGTGATGTCTGGCATCACACACTACTCATGTTGTAAGACATTGCTCATTTATCAACTTAAAATTTATTACAGAGGTTTGCTTGTCTTGCAGAACATTCGTGGAGTAAGCTACTCGCAATCCAAGGTTTTACCGTAGTAACGTTCTACTGGCTCCCTGAGACGACATAAATGAGTCATTCCTACAGAAGAGGGATACTAATGATAAGGGCTAAACTTTGTAACACTTATTGTGCATGTGGTCAATACGGTTTTAAGCACGTTGCATATAGTAATTTATTTAAATCCTTGCGATATCCTATTGGAATAGCTGTATGATTCTTACCCCTGAGCTGAGGGGTGAGAAAGCTGAGGTGGGAAAGAAGGTAAGAAATACGCCTGAGGCCATACAGTTAGTTTGGTAGGGCCTGATGTTAACCTCAGTTGTCAGGCTCCAGGGTCCACGTTCCTAACCACAGTGCTACACGCTTGTCAAGAAAGGAAGGAAAAATAGCATTTATTAAACCCTGCCGCTTGCCAGGTACTGACTTAACTAGACATTTCTGCAATACACGAAGGATTTATTTCTTATAGTAATGCAAGAAGTTGACACTTTGGTTCCCATCTTTGTATCAACTTGTTCGGTCACCCAGTTAGCAAGCTGTCACTCAAGCTAGAAATGACAAGGCTGCAGGTGAGGGCCAGCTCTAGTGCTCAGGGAGTTCACAGGAAGGGGACTCTGCATCCAGAAGAGGGGGAGAAAACCCCATTGTCTGTTCCCATTGCTGTCGCCTTTGGCTTTCTGTTGCTTCGGCCCGTGGAGCGAGTGCTTGCTGAGGACTTAACCTTCCCTGGTGGCCTGCAGGACGGCAGTGGCCAATTTTGGGTCCTGGGCCTCAAGCCCCTATTTGTGTTTTCAGGGGATTGTGTGGGTCAGACTCAAGGTCGTTTCATCAAAGGTTCTTTCCAGACTTAGCTGGAATCGCAGGTCCAATGCACACTTTCATTCCTAGTACAAAAGTGGGTTTTCTCTGAAGACACATGTCTGAGTAGCTGAGGGTCTGCTTCTTGCTCAGATGGGGAGGAGGCCTTCAGGGCAGGTGGGCCTGGAGGGGGTGCCCCAGGGGTCTGGTCCTGGGAGTCTTGCACAGCAGAGAGGAAACCAGCCCACCGTTGTTTGGGTCGGTGAGCCCATGGCCCTGGGGCAGGGCCTGGGTTTGTGTGGTCTTCAGGCCGGACGGTAAGCTGCAGCGACAGGACTGTCTCTCGGGATTTAGCTCTGTGGGTGCACCCCGAGGCTGCGGTCTGGGATAGAGGTGCCCTCGGTTAATAAAGAAAGCAGAAAGCATTGCTTTTTGTGTTCTCTGATATTGCCATTTGCTTGATTTTCCAGGAATAAACAAAACCAAACTACTACCACTTGGACATGCAAACTGTTACCTCAAGCCTAAGTAGAGGAAACTGAATGCAAAAGGCATTGTGTCTAAACATTGACCAGATGTGTGAAAAACTCATTTTAATGAAGGGCACTGTGACTCACTAGGCAGTAAAATATGGGTCGTGCTGTTTTAAATTACCTTTTGATGGTTTGAAAAATCCATGGGCTTTTCTAGCAGCAAGACGACATTGGAATGTTGGAATCTGAATTCATGGTATGATTTTCAGACAGAGCTCATCTGTGCTTAAAGACCACCACTCACGGGGCGCCTGGGTGGCTGGGTCGGTTGAGTGTCCGACTTTGGCTCAGGTTCATGATCTCACAGTTTGTGAGTTTGAGCCCCATGTTGAGCTCTGTGCTGACGGCTCAGAGCCTGGAACCTGCTTCGGATTCCGTGTCTCCTCTCTGTCTGCCCCTCCCCGCTCATGCTCTCTCTCTGTCTCAAAAATAAATAAAACATTAAAAAAAAAAAGACCACCACTCAGGGGCTTGGGGGCTGAGAGCAAAGCTTCACTCTATACCCCAAATTCTGGTCTCTTAGAAAAGTTATTATTATTGTAGTCCCCTGCATGTCTTATGCTTTCTGTCCATTCCTCTGCCAGGAAACTGGTCCAGACTCATCCCCCTTAACCTCGTGTCCAAATCAACCCCTAATAGGTCCTCCTGCTTTCCAAATCATTGTCACTTCCAGCAATACTGCTGCACACATCCTTCCTTCCTTCCTACTTTGCACATGTGTTTCCATTCTGCCTTCCACTTTCTCCCTTTCTTCCTGGCCCAAATCCTGCACCATGTTGGATAATCCATTGGAATCTAAAAAAGGAGCAAGACTGAGTGTCTGTACTTGAAGACTTACAGAGGAGTGGAGGAAGAAGGGTCTGTGCAATGGACTGAATGTTTATGTTCCCCTGTTCACCCCAAATTCACATGTTGAAACCTAACCCCCAAGGTGAAGGTGTTAAGAGGTGGGGTCTTTGGGAGGTAATTAGGTCACGACAGCAGAGCCCTAAAGGATGGGATTAGTGTCTTTGTAAAGGAAACCCCAGACAGCTCCTTTCCCCTTCCACTATGTGAAGTTATTGCAAAAAGATGTCCGTGAACCAGGAAGCGGGCTCTGAACAGATAACAAACTTGCTACTGTCTTGATCTTGGACTTCTCAGCCTCCAGAGCTGTAACAGATAAATGCTTGTTGGTTAGAAGTCATCTAGTTTATGGTGTTTTTGTTATGGTGGCCCAAACGGACTAAGTCCACATGTAAACCATTGAATATGATATAAATATAAATCCTGTTATAGAAATGTATGCAAGGCTCAGGTGGAAAACTCGAAGATAAGAGTGGTCAACTATACTTAGAACAGGGGGTCATGGGAAACTTTCTGGAGGAGACCGTATTTGAGTTGAGCCTTAAAAAGGTAAGTAGTTATTCTCAAGAGGGAGAAGGCAGAAAAGGACATTCCACGAAGAGGAAGAGCTGAGGCTTGTAGTGACGGTCACATAACAGGACGTGAAGAGAAGATGGTGAGAGACAGGGCTGGCGCATCAGGTCAGGCTGGATTATGCAGGGTCATGGGTGCCATATTACGGTCTTCACACTTAGGCATCAGGGATCCGGGGAAGGATTTGAAGGGGGAGAAATGAATCTGGGTTTTCATTTCGAAAGACCACCATGGTTGTCGGGTGGACGATACCTGAAAGGAGCAAGACCGTTAGCAGAGTAAGACCTAGATATGGAGCCTAATGGTACGTGAAAGAAATAATCGGGTCCTGAATTGAGAGAGTAGCAGCAAATCTGGAGAGAAGGGCTGGATAGGAAAAGTTAAGGAAGGCAGAATCAACAAGACACAGATGGTGACCAGAACTGATGCATCAAACAAAGAGAAGAACTGAGGTCAGCTCCAAGGTTTCTGGATTAGTGAATAATGCCACATCCACTCAGCCACAGGGGTAAGGAAAACAGAGGGGCAGACTGGAAGAAGTACAATCATGGGTAGGTCAGTCCTGAAGGCCCCATGGGACATGGAGGCAGACATGTCCAGTAGGTAATTGGCAATACAGAGAAGGCATTCTGGGGAGCTCTGGCCTCCAGCGACTGACTGAGAATCAGAATCAAAACGTTATGCTTAAATGATGAGTGTGAGATCCTCAACGAAAAACCTAATCCCATAGTCCATCAGAGGTGCCATGTGAACCATAGTCCCTGCCATCTTTGTGTCTTGGCCTTGTCTCACAGTGGGAAGTCTCATACTTGAACAAGTGTATCATTTTCTCCTCGTCCCTCTTATGGGTGCACGGTCACACTGAATTTTAGATCCCGTCATCATCCTAGATTTCTGGATAACAAAAACAGCAAATATATGTAAATGAGCTGTAACGAATGTCTAGAGAGGGAATAACTCCCTTCCAGCCCTACGTAGGAGCACATGCCAAAAAAAAAAAAAGGGCATCCTGGGGCTTGTTTATCCTGGTTATAGGGTTGACCACGTAGGAAGTACACAAAGCCAATAATGACTAACGTCCTCAAATATTACTTATTATTCATACAGCATAATCACAATAAATACTGAGAGGATCCCACGCACTGTTTGTTTTGCTATTTGAACCACAATTTAATGTCTACCCAGAATGGCATCTCCATAGAAGGGCTATTAGTTTGCTGAGCTAAACTGTATTTAAAGAGCAGTCCATTCTACGGGTTCTTTGTTCTTAATTTGCAGCTAAGTTCCAAATGAAACCTACGTTGTATTTAATCAAGTTAAATTGCAGCGACTGTTGAGTTAGGAAAAAATGTAAAATGACTTTTTCTGGAACCCAGTTAGACTGTGGCTTGCCCTGATCGTGATTAGCAAAGGAGGTAGAGATGCCTGGAATCGTAGAGCGTTAAGTCCATACTCTTTCTCTGCGAAGGTACTAGGACTATTTGTGTCTAGGTAATCAGTATTTATTAAAGACTCATGGTCTGCCTGGGCATTGTGGCGATCTCCAAAAAATATATACAAAACAGCGTAGGGGTCCCCGAATTGAGAATATGGAGACTGCTCCTGCTGTGGGCACACCCGTGGCATGTCAAGTGACAGTGTAGGTAACTCCAGTTGTCATGTTGATCAGTTGTCTAAGAGCAGACCGGGTTGCTAGATAATTGACTTGATTTCCTTGTCCATCATAGAAGAGATAATGACACTTACCCTTCTCCACCTTTACAGGGAAGTTATACAATGGCTAATGTCTACAGGATGCTAAATACACTTCAGCACTGTTTGACAGCATGTGCACACATTAACTCATTCGGTCTTCACAACATCCCTCAAAAATAGGTATTATTATCCCCATTTTGTGGATGAGGAAACCGAGGCGCAAAATTTAAGTTCAGGCTCAAGATCACATAGCGCTCCTGCTGGTGAGGACTATTTTATGAACTATCCACAACTCCGAGGGTTAGAAAGTTCTTTCCACGTCGAATCCAAATCTGTCTATAACTCTTACTTGGTGGTCACAGTTCTTTCCTCTGGATCCAAACAAAACAAATGTAACTTTCTTCCCCATGGCAGCCTTTCGGGACTTTTTTAAAATGTTTTATTTTTTTTTTTTTGAGAGAGAGAGAGCAAGTAGGGGAGGGACAGAGAGAGAGGGGGAGACAGAGGACCTGAAGCAGGCTCTGCACTGCCAGCAGAGAGCCTGATGTAGGGCTCAAACTCCTGAACTATGAGATCACGACCTGAGCTGAGGTCGGACGCTCAACCAACTGAGCCACCCAGGCGCTCCAGCCCTTCAGTATTTGAGGACAGTGGTCATGTCTTTTCTCCAGTCTTCTGTTCTCAGCTAGGCAACCTCAGTTCCTGAAACCATTGCAAATCTATCCAGTTTGAAAGGGTCCTTATTGTGCTGTTATCTGAGTGGCAGACACCACACCTTTACTGTGTGAACAGTCAGGAAGTGTTCCCATTTACCATTAAGCAGACCACTTCCCATCCACAAAATGGAGACAAAAGCTCATTTTTGCAGACATTGCTTCCTTGCCTCTTCTTGCCCCATACTTGTAATACCCAGACCCATAAATATAGCCTATCACCTTCAATAATAAAGACAGCTAAAGCATGTCATGGCTTATTACCTGCCAGTCACTATTCTATGAGGTATGTTTTAATTTAATTAATCATCACAACAACCTCTGGGGTAGATGCTATTTTTATTCCTATGTCAACAAAGAAACAGAGCACAGAGAAGTTAGGACATGATACTGTATTGCACAGCATATAATTGTACAGTGACTAGCTATTTGTAAGGAGTAGTGATGTAGCAGAACCACAGAGGCTTAGAAGAGTGCATTTTTTAAGGAACCCATAGAGTGCAGTTTTTTTTAAGTTTATTTATTTATTTATTCATTTATGAGAGAGAGAAAGAGAGAGAGAGAGCAAGTGGGGGGGGCATAGGGAGAGGGGGACAGGAGAAGTGAGGCAGGCTCTGTGCTGACAGCAGCGAGCCCGATGTGGGGCTCGAACTCACAAACCGTGAGATCGTGATCTGAGCCGAAGCCGGGTGCTTAACCAACTGAGCCACCAAGGTCTCCTTAGAGTGGAGTTTTTAACAGGTACTTTTTAAGTACATACTTGGCCTTTTTTGTCTAAGCAACATGGTGTCCATGAGGATCTCACGGGATTCTGACTTGAAGTTAAATATGGCAAGAACTCAGTGCTTCCTTGGACTTAGACAAGACTTGCCATCCAAGAGCCACCAGTCGATTTCTGCAAACATTCCGCCAGCCTGGCTGATCTGGGACCTGCCCCAGTAATGAGCCACAGGTCAGCTGGAGAATGAGCCCAAGGTCCGTGGGAGACAGGCTGTCCACCCAGGAAAGGTGTTGTGATATGGGTGTGAAATGTTGCCTCTTCCTCCAGGCCCCCTCAAGTATGTTTCATGATATCAGGGTGGCGTTTGTTGGGGGAGATTTTTATATCCTGGAGACAATCAATAGGTAGATGTTACGTGCCTTATCTATCTAGCCTTTTAGTTGGCATCTGGCCTTTTTCATGATAGCATCTATTTTGCCTACGAAGATGGGCTTTTACAGGGAAAATCTTCTTGTACGTGGGCACAGTTCCGCCCCTTGAACATAACTGGACAGGGAGAATGCCCAGAATTCTAAGGAAGAAAAAAACCTGGAGTAAAAAAAGAGCAGGAAATGCTTGGAATGAAAAATCAACGGCAGGAGACCACAAAATGAACTTAGAGGTGGGAGAGGTACAGAGAGGGGGAGAGGAAGGAGGAGACAGCTTGGATAACCCCAGAATCTAAGAAAAGGATGGGGACATCCCCACCCTGGGGGCGGCCCCCAGGACCACAAAATGTCCCTAAACATTCTGCCAAACGTCGATGGCTGCGTAATCGTCGGAACTATTTCTTATGTGGCAGCGTGACAGGGATGAAGATCAAATTCACCTGCCAGTAGAATGGTCAGCCCAGCTCTCCAAACTATTATCTGTACTGATTTTATTGTTTATCTTGATTTATTTAAACATTAACTCATTGCTTTAGAGTGGGGGAGGGGCAGAGAGAGAGAATCCCCAGAGAATCCCAATGTGGGGCTCAAACTCACATTGAGGTCACCGCCTGAGCTGAAATCAGGAGTCGGAGGCTTAACCGACTGAACCCCTATCCGTATTGGTTTTAAGTGAAGGCCTGCTATTTAAACCCGTAGGGAAAAGGATTTTTCACAGGGTGTCTGAGCAATTGTCTGCCAGGTAACATGCTGCTTTGCGGGGGGGACCGGGGTGGTAGGGTGCAAGCATGATGGGCATGTTTCTCAATGATCTCCCTGTAACCTGGTCCTGGTGATGTACATCTTTTCATTCTCCTTATTCTCTTTCCCATCACCCGAGCAAAGAGGCTTATCTTGGGTGTGTGACATCATAGACATCTCCTTGGTGTGTGGAGTGAGGCAAAGCTACCCTTTCCTATCGAACGGTGCCTCTCAGCACAGCTTCCACTGCTTCCTCTGGAAGGACACCATGGGTGGTTGGGTGGCTTGAAGTGCCATGGCCATGCGTTTCCGGGCGAGATGAGCCTATCTCACTTTTCCTGGTGTTATCTCGCCTTTTAGCACATTGAGCACTCAGCAGGGCCACGCTACGTAAGAGGGGGATGCATGGGTTTCCTTCCATGGCCACCCCAATGCAGGGCGATCGTTCCATCTCAGGGCCCACGCTAGCCAGATAATGGGGGAAGAGAGAACAAGCTGGGATTTGCTCCCTGAATCATCTGAATCATCTGCCAGCTGTCTGTACAACCCGAGAGGCAGACCTGACCGGCTTTCATGGTGAACCGTGATGTTAGGAGAAGGGAACTCCAGCCGGACGAGTCAGTCCCAGGTGAGCTCTTCAGGCAGCAGCATCCGGAGGCTTCATCATCTGGACTGCACATGGAACACACTCTGTCTGGAAGTCACTAGAAGAATGTAAGCCCGGATCACCCCGATGTCATCTTTAAAAGGTGGCCTGTTGGGGTGTGTGGGTGGCTCAGTTGGGTGAGTGTCTGACTTCAGCTCTGGTCATGATCTCACACTCCATGAGTTCGAGCCCTGTGTTGGGCTCTGTGCTGACAGCTCAGAGCCTGGAGCCTGCTTCGGATTCTGTGTCTCCCTCTCTCTCTGCCCCTTCCCCACTCATGCTCTGTCTCCTGTCTCAAAGATAAATTAAAACATTAAAAAAATTTTTTTCAAGGTGACCCAATTCCATAGCATAAAGCTGACCCTACACGACTCTCCCAAACTACACGCTTATGGTTGACCTCAAGTTTCCAGCAGATGCTCTAATCTTTTCACCATTGCCATGTTTGGAATAGTCTTCATCGTACCTAAAGTGAGATACTGCTGAGTTTAACCTCAATTGTACTCAACTGTTTGTTGCAGCCTCCAGCTAACTTTTACCAACTTATTTCTATTTAAGCCAGGGTTAAAGGGTTAGCCCCTTTTCCACATCCCTAACACAACATGGATGCTACTATGGGCCTCCAGTGTAGGCCACTGGTATGTGGGCAGCTGGTCCCTTCTCTGTGGGGCCAGGAGCTGCAGAGCCCATGCCCACACCTGAGCTCGGATTCCTGTGTGTCGCATCCATTAGCTGGCTCCTCCTTTTGTTAGGAGACCTACCAGAGGGCTAACACTCCCCACAGGAGGCCCCTTGGCCCACCTGCCCTCGGGGCATTGCCTGGCCATAGCGACCATTTGGCAGCCATCTCTTCAAAGTCAGCAATTATCATAGGAGAGTTGCCAAATAACTTCAAAGCAATGCTAGCAAATCCGTTTCAAAGCAGAAGAACCATTCACTTCCTTTTCATTTTTTTCTTTCTTCCTGTCTTTTTCTTCTGCCCTCCCTTTTTTTCTTCCTTCCTCCTGTGGCTTACTTACGACGGATTTTCAAACTCGACTTTAAACCGATTGATTTAGTTTACTAAACTCTTGATGTGATAATGTTGTGCCAGCCAGGTTTGTAACCACAGATCTAAAAAATGCTTTTCTTGGTTTTACTCTTTTCGTGAGAGTCTACAACATGAATATGATCACAGGTACAAACTTGGGTCTCTCATTCTTTTTTACTCCCTCACCCGGGTTGATCCCCTTTGTTCTCTGCTTCTTTATGATGAGTCAGGCATGAAGAAAAGCTGTGCTATAATTGCTGTGCCCTTTCACAGGCTGAGAATCTGTGGATGAGGTGACCAGAGGTCTGTATTTGTGCTTTCTCATTTGCAAAAGAAGGTTCCTAGTCCTCGCTCCAGATCATGATTTATCCACAGTGGTGTTCACTGAAGCAGCACAACAGAAAATATTGGGAATCAATAAATTCCAAACGTTGAGAATTTATTAAGTACATTGTGACACGTCCCTCAGTGCAATGCTATGCGGCTCTAAGATTATATTTGCAAAGAACCTTGTGTAGAAAAAAGTTTGTGTAGTAAGTTCTTATGGTATAATAGTAGCTGAAAAATAGTGCACAACGTTTGATACATAATATCTTAACTACTTAAAATATGCAGGGGAAAATAATGAAAATAGATTCACTAAAATATTAGCAGTGGTGTTCTCCAGGTGGAGGAATTTTTATATTCCTCATTCAGTTTCCCTAGATTAAAAAAATTCGACAGTGATTATATTAATAACTTCTATATTAACATGTCAAAGGCTATTTGACAAATTTTACATGGGTATTATGAGAATAAAATGAGATAATAAACAGAAGGCGGCTGAAAAAGTGTGGTAACCATTTTTGTTTTTATGGTGATTACTCAACTTTAGGGGAAGCGGTAATAAAATTTTGATGTAAGAATTATCCAAGAACAGATTGCACCATCTCCGTAGACAGGTGATAATTATATACCAAATTAGCACATCACCCTTCCAGTTCTGCTTCAAATGATGATGTCAGTCCTTAGAAACCTCAGTGGAGAATACTAATCTGTACCTCAGAGGTGAAGTGTGCTATGTCTCAAGCACCTGATGTCCATCAGTTTATTTCACATTGTCCCAAATCACTCCCCAGTGAGTGTGGAGGCACTTTGCTCCGTGAATGTGCACCGTGGCCGGGCTCAGCCTCCCTCGCTGGTCCAGCCCTGACTCAGAGACCATTCCCTCAGCACCTCCGGGCAGTGGAAAGATCTAGCAACGGGTGAGCCCCGGGTTTCCCACCTTCTGTGCCTTCTCAGCTCTGGTGTGCACCTGTGGGGAGCATAGCCACTTTGGGAGGTGACATTTGCCGAGGGCAGATGCTCAGCTATAATCTCTCTTCCTCTTCTTTCATATCTCCCAAGGGGCATAATCCAAGACTCTAAATATAAACTGTGTCATCTTAAAATATATACCCTCTTCTGCCAGGGTTTTTATTTTTCTCCCAGATGACATTACCCAAGTTTCTAATAATAAAGAGAAGGCCAAGTGGCCAAACATGGCTCCCTACTCCTCTACCAGGGGGGCATCAGGGCTCCAGGTGAGCAGACACGAGCCGCCCCATTGCTTTTCTCTTGGAAACTCTGGAGACTTTTCTCATGAGACTCTGGCAGGTGGCATTAGCCATCCGGGACCACACATACTTGCTTCTCATTTTCACATTGCAATCAGCCTTGGTCACCAGCATTGCACCTGTAGAGAAGAATGCCCGAGTGACGGACCGAGCAAAGGGGCGTGAGGAGTAGAGGCACCATAAACCCGGTCAGGCTCCAGCTCTCCAGGCACAGCTACTGCCTACGATTTCTGATTCCTATCAGCTGCGGTGCTGACTCTTCCGCACGTCGGGAAGATGCCAATGCGACAGCAACCTAGCGGCCCCTACGGCCCTTGTCCTCACTCTGGCCTTGCCCCAGGGAACACACAGGGAAGAACCTGATACTTATCCTCACTGAGCTCTGCCCATACCATCCAAGAACCTCCAAATAAACTCTGCTTACTCCAGTTCTAATAATAGCCGCTTCGTATCGAGAGCTTACTATGGGCCAGGCGCTTCAAACACGTACGACTAATCTTCACATTATGCCAAATGTAAGGTGGCCATTATTCCGTTTAACGGATGCAGAGACCAAGGCTCAGAGAGGTCAAATAACTACCCCCGGTCACGTATCGCAACTTGGTAGTGTCTGGATTCATTCAAATGCAGACCCACTAGGTTGGAGTTCTCCGAAGCCATTTCCCTTTCTTCCAGGGTAGTATTGCATTTTCAAGACAATTCAATACCCTCCCATCCTCCAAAGGTAGAGGGGTGGGGTCAAGGACAGGCTATACTCATTTGCCCCAGGCTCACTCTAAGTGACCTCAGTGAGCCAGACATTAATTTGTAGTCAACCTTTCTGAAATTGAGAAGGACCAAAATGTTACCTGAGCTGCCCTGGTGGGGATTATCCTTTTGGGGACTTAGGACATCAAGCAGGCTTCTTAAAAGGGGAACCGAGGCTGTGCAGTATCATTTTATACCAGAGTGTACAAAGGCTGAGGGAATTTGGTTCTAATATTAATAGCTCAGGGTGCCTCTTGCCAGAAAGGCAAATGTGACAAATGTCCCTCCTGAGATAACACATGGACTAGAATATAAATTTATACAAGGAACAGACCTTACCAAAAGTTTCAGTAGCTGATGGCTCATGGAATCTTCACGAGGAATGGTAGACCTGAGTGTCATCCCAGGATGTGGATGGCAGCTTGTTACTGTGCCTCTGTTGCCCCAAAATGAATCTGAATGGGTTCTGGGAAATCTCTAGTCTAGCTGCACACAGTGTGGGGGGGGAAAGTGGTTGTTGCGGCATTGAGGGTGTCAGCTTGTGCTGAAGTCCCTCGTGACTCTCTGTCCGGCGTCCTAGCTGGAACTGCCATTCTGATTGATATGGGAAGCTGGGTGGAAAGACCAAGTCACATGTGATGGGGAGGACTGGGAAGGGTAAAGGAAGGTTACGGGGGCTCCATTCAAGGCAGTCTAGGAAGGGCAGCCCTTTCTGGAAGCCAATGTCACAGCCCTTTGGTCTATCCTGTAGACCAGCAAGCAGTCAAGGGTCCTGACCAGCAGCCTTGACTTGTTTGAGTTAAGGCATTTTTTTAAATCTTTTTTTTTTTTTAATGTTTATTGACTTTGTGAGAGAGAGTATGAGCCAGGGGGGAGGGGCAGAGAGAGAGGGGGACTGGGGATCTGAAACAGGCTCTGTCTGAGAGCAGACAGCCCAATGTGGGGCTCGAACTCGTGAACAGGGAGATCATGACCTGAGCTGAAGTCAGATGCTCAGCCAACTGAGCCACTCAAGCACCCGTTGAGTTAAAGCATTTTTACCACATCTATATTTCCCTTCCTCTATCCTTGTGTGTATTTTGATGGATGTTGTCAGAATCCAACTCAAACAACGTGTTATGACTTACCTAATAATGGAATAAAGATAAAGAGAATGGAGAGGACATTCCCTACATGCTGGAAAAGGTCACAATCTCAAAGTTACTAGAGGAACATAACCAACAAGTTACTAGAGGAATATAACCAACGAAATATATGATGCTGTGTCGTTTCAAGGGAGGAAGAAGTAATGTTCTCGTGGAAGACTGATTCTTACAGATAAGAATTCAACAGGTAGTAAAAGAAGCATAATTTATTGGAGACATGTAGTATTGTCCACACTCTGTGGTGTCATGAAGACAGTTAGCTTTTGGGGGGGAGGGGAATCAGTATAGTCCTTCCCCTTCAGACATACAAAAATAAATTAGAACAGGAAAAAATAAATTAAGTATTTGAAAATAAAACCACAGAAAAAGGAGAAGATAGTAATAGAAATAAGTGATCTGAAACCTCCGGAGGTAAAAACTGTTTTTAGTATAGAAGTAACGGAAGAAGTCTCAAAGGACTCAAGTAAATTACAGATTTGGGTCCTCTAAAATGTAAAAGTCCTATGGGCTTAAAATTTCACTATGCTGTAACCTAATATGAAAAAATATATATATTTTTTCCCGTTGATTCAGAAAAAAACCTGCAGCAAGCTGGACTGGTAAAAGGCTAATATGTTTATCCATGTACATAGCACGCAGCAAATGCCCAGTCAGCCCGTTAGAGGAATGGGCACATCACCCAATTTTGCAGATGAGGAAACTGACACCCAGAAGCAAAGCACTCACCGAAGCAACAAGAGAATTCATGGCAGAGTTGGAGCCAAGTTCATGAGGCTCCTGGCTCTTGGACTGGACTTCTTGCACCTGTAATCTATTGCAGAATCCTGTATGGGTTTCTTCAAGCAGCGACCTTCTCCATAGAAAGGAGGACGACTGCCTGTAGCCCAATTGGAATTAGATCTGAGGCAAACTCTGTGGATTTTTGGAAAAGATTGGGATTTCAGAGAGGTGGTTATGTGTCCCCAAGAAAGTAAATGTTATGTTTCAAGAAGAGCTGAAAAAAGAATAGGCCCAAAACCCAAACAAAAACAAAAGACAAACCTATATATATTGTTCTTAAGTTACAGAGAGGGAAGGATACAAACCGTGAAACTCTTAAATACTGAGAACAAACTGAGGGTTGATGGGGTTTGGGGGAGAGGGGAGAGTGGGTGATGGGCATTGAGGAGGGCACCTGTGGGGACGAGCACTGGGTGTTGTTTGGAAACCAATTTGACAATAAATTATATAAAAAATAAATAAAAATAAATAAATAAATATAGATACATATATATATGTGTGTATATATATATAGTTGTTCTTTAATATGTAGTCATTCTGAAGTATAATGTCCAGAAGACAGAATACATACTGATTAAAATCAGAATGTGCTAATAATCCTAAAGAAGACGTTTCCTTTTTTTTTTTAATGTTTATTTTTGAGAGAGAGACAGAGTGCGAGCGGTGGAGGGGCAGAGAGGGGGAGACACGGAATCCGAAGCAGGTTCCAGGCTCTGAGCTGTCCGCACAGAGCCCGACGCGGGGCTCGAACCCACCGTGACCTGAGCCGCAGTCAGATGCTTAACCGACTGAGTCACCCAGGCACCAAAAAGAAATTTCATTTAAAGGCTCACAATGTGTTAGTGTTTAGTTTTTGATAATAAATAAGAGAGTTATTAGAGAAATCTTTTGAGAGGTTTTGGAAAAAGTAACAATATTTATTCAGAGTAGCTGGGGAGTGCCAGGGCACACACACATCGGGAGGAATATATATACATTGTTTCTATTCTTTGGATCCTGAACAGTTGACTGAGGGTATTTTGTAATCCTTCAACTACCCGTATACACGTTTAGCTTATAATAACCTGTGCTGTGTGCATTCTCCTGGGAGAAAGGGGTCAGGGTGACAAGGTGAGTTTTACGATTCGAAGTCTGGCGGATAATGACTGTCAGCCAGAGAAGAATTAAAAGGAAAAACCTCCCTCAGCTCCAAATGCAGCATTTGAAAGCAACATTTTAATCAGATCATTTCATATTTTACAGAGGAGTCATCTTTTACAGGAAAAAAATTTTTTTTCCCCAACACACGAAGGGCAAAAAAATGAGACCCATGGGAAATGATTTCTTCACAACGCGGCTATTTAATTGATCTATTTGGAAATCTTCTACCATGTTGCTGCATGCTAATTGGAAGTCGTTTTAAAGCAGAATCAGCTTGGATCACAATTGATTTAATGCAGTGTAGCTGGCCGGCCCAACTTGGGAGGAAAGTGTGCATGAAAACCCTGCTTTTACAAGCCCCGTGGAGAGAGCAGTTATTTGGATGAGGCAGAACAGCAGTCTAGAAGGCCAGTGATGACACAGACCTTGGCGGCCTTTCAGAAGTGACAGCCACGTCTTCAGTTACACTCCTCACGCCCCTCCGGTGTGGGGCAACAGATCAGTGGAGCGCCCTCTGCCCACAAACCCTCCCCTCCGGAGCCTCCCCCACCCCGGTTTCCATGTTCAAAATGTGCCTCCTGGAAAGATGGATCGAAAAACTCCCAATTGTTTTGGCCTTTTCAAAGAGTCCCTAAGATTCGGATTACTTCGGGAGGAGGATTAGATGGGCTTCACTGAAAGATGACGCCTTGGGACTTTGTGAGCTCATCTGTGAGTATGAAATCCTGGTGGAAAACAAGAACGATGCCCACGCCAGACTCCTGGTATTGTAGTAAGATCATCAGAACGGAGAAACAGGGAGAAAGAGCAGGACCAGCCTGAGCTGGGCTACACGGACCTTGCCTTTCACCTTGAACGTGTCCTATGTAAGGGACCAATCTCTGATCCCGAGGTACTCTGTCTGCTGGACTTACGCTGCAGTTCAGGAAGGGAGTGTGGTTGCTTGCCACATATAGGTGGTATTAACTGTAAAAACCAAGAGGATAATTTTGCCTCCCCAGATAGCCGCTGAACTTGGTTGCACCATAACCGCATATTAGGAACACACCCCTCCAACCCTCCACAGCCCCCTTCTCCAGCTAGTACTTTCTCCCCCATGCTATTCTTCATTAATATTCGAAGCACATTTATCGATGTAAATGTTTAATGAGCTATTTAGGAAGCAGATACTGTATATAAATCCACGGGAGAAGGTCTGGAGTAGGACATTTCTTGTGGCATCGTGGAGTCATCGAAATAAATGAATAGTGACAAAGTGTGACCGTGTAATATAACCGGGGGAATTTACTACGGAATTGTATATGTTTCTACCAAAGACGATGTGTGTTGCTCTTGGGTTTGAAGTTGACTTTACAGTTCCAGTTGCTGAAAGTTCTGCCGAGAGGCCAGCGTTATGCCGACATCGTGCAAAACAAGTTTGTAATTAAAAAAGAAAAAATGGACAATTGGCTAATTACTTGATCTATTCACTGATGTAGCATATTTGAATTATTTTCATGTGAATACACCGATTCTGGAGTGGAAGAGGTTGGAGCTATTATAATGTTAATAAACCAACACATTTATTTATTCAAGAGTATGTTTTAACTGAGCACCTACTCTGGGTCTAGCACTGTCCAAAGCTCTGGAGTTGCAGTGAGGAGTAAGAGGGATTTTCCCTCAAAGGACTTTTGGAGGAGCAGGTGGCAGACAGTGATACAAGCTGATGCAGAGAAACCGGCAAAGTGAAAGAGAAGCAGTCCCAGACAGCTGGGTCTCCTGGAAGGCTTCCCAAAGGAGACAGCGTGTGATCTGGCCTTAAAGGACGAGTGGAATTTTCACAGGGAAGCCTGGTGTGTGGGGAGGTTTCTCCGGGGGGGGGGGGGGGGGGGAGGGGATGTGAGCAGAGGTTCAGGGGGTGGAAGAGGAAGTGTGGCAGCGGGTGGTTTGATTAGGCTGGAAAACACTCCAAGTGACCAGGCGTTGGAAAGCGTGGAGTGACAGTGGGAAGCACGTCGCGGAGCTTTGCAAGCCCCCTTGGTGGGAACTAAGGAGCCGCGCTGTAGGTTTTTGCAAAAGGAAATGCAGTGATCAGCTCTGAGCTGTAGGACAACCTGGGTGGGGCAGAGACAGCAGAGGAAGGAAATGTGTCATTTCAAATAGTTCAAACCATTTTGGAGTTCGGATGGATTTATGCCAGCTAATCCAAAAGCACAGTGCAGCAAAGAGATGCATTAAAAATTAAGAGGTCTGAGTTCTAGCCCTAGCTTTGCTTCTGATTAGGTTTGTGTCCAGATGAGTCACTGTGCATCAGCGATCCTTAATGTTCTCATCTGTGTAGATGTGTGTCTGTCCGTCTGTCCATTACTCAGGTGGCTGAGTTATACGCGCCTGTATGATGAGGACATCCATCATTTCCCCCTTTGGGATTGACAGCTCGAAATTTCCAAAGTGACTTAAATAGGATATTTAGATATTTCTGCCTTACTCTGGGACAAGCCATTTCCCTTGAGATGGCTACGTAACAGTTACCCCTCAGATGTTCTCTCACTCTGTCTTTAAATTTGTCAATTCAATATGATATCCAGGAAAAGAAGGAGGCAATGCACTGATACGCCATGTCTCTCTGTTACGATCTCTAGAACTTCAGGATCTGATGGACTGGACAGGAAAGAGACACTCCTCTGTGCTGCTAACGTGTTCTTAAGGACAGCTAATAACTGAGCAAAGTCGGAGGTGGCCACAAGAAGGACAGCTAGTCCAGACTAGAAGAGAGAGAGTTAACCGTCCTCACACGGAGCCGCCTCTCCTTGTCATTTGGCATCATCATGGCTGTCCTGCTAAAGACAAAACACATTTTCCAAAAGAAGGCTCTTTTGACCCCTTGGCTGCTGTTCCAAAATGGGGAAATATTACCAGGATGAAAATTACGCAGGGCAAATATTCATGAAGAAACGTGGTCTAATGGAAGTCGCGTCTATAAAATATCCAATGCTTAGAAATAAATGAGAATTCTGTCAATCATCTAAATGACTCCATATCTGGAATTATATACAGTAGATTGCCTGCTTTTTTTTTTTTTTTAACATTTTGTCCAGATGTTTATATACGGTCTTTACATTTTATTATTTGGTGTTTATTTTATGTTTAATTTACAGACAGTCCTTTCTTCACCAATCCATCTGGTCTACTAAGAAAAGCAATCCTTTCTGGACGGGGGGAATTTGGCAAAAAGACAGAACCATCAAACGCCGTGGGTCTCAACTTCCTGTACCACTACTGTATTAACCGAGAGCTTGTCAAATCCACTCCGTGGCCACAGTTTTTCACAGTCAGATGTTTGCAATTTGTCTTCCAATATGATGTTTACTCAAACATTTGGCAGATTTATAATTTCTCCATTCTCCCCTGCCACTCATTCTCGGGTTTTAGATTTTCTCGTTTAATAGCTGTAGCCGTGTTTTACACTTTCTATAAATCTTCATGAAGTTTCTAAACCCAGTGTCATACACGTTGAGAATTGCTATCTAACAGAACCCTTTCAGGAACTGAGGGCTGTATTTTATAGGTCTGCATTAATTAATCCTCTGCCTGAGGTCATGAGCAGGTACGAAGTTACTTTTTAAACTTACAATACACACAGCCTGATTCTTCCCGCTGGAGAACAGAGTTGTGGCCGGCAAGGTCGCTTCAACCCTGGCTCTTGCCTAGTAGCCCTGATTTTGTCTGACCTGGAGACGGGAGTGGTAGGTTTTGCCCTCCTCCCATTCCTGTGCCTGTGGTATCAGAAGGAATTCATTTCTGCCCCTGCCTCTGTAGAAGCAGAAGCTTCCTAGGCTGACACCTTTGCCTCCTTGTGACGCCTCTCTGCTCACTTCAGCCACCAGGAAGCTCACCTACCTCTGAGTTTCTCTAGCACCGACTACCTGTTTCAGCATTTAATCATACTCTGCTTTGTACTGTCTCCTGAATGCTGCGTCTGCTCTTGGCTGTTAAGCCATCAATATCCCCAAAGATAGAGAACATACCCATTTTGGGTGTCGCATTCCTCAGTAGGAGATGGATAAGAGAGAGACAGAGAGACAGAGAGAGATTAGTCTCAGGGATGTCTTTGAGCAAGTTATAAGCTTTGTAATGTACGTGTAACTTACATGTGCATACCTAGGAAAATGATACTCTGAGATTATATGACATATTAGATATGTATTTAGGGGATGTAGACCTTTGATGGGTCTTCCCTTAAAGGAGAGACCTGCCAACCTGCAAGCATCTCCCAAAGCAAGAGCTTCCCTGTGGTGGGCTACCAACCATTATATGACCTTGAGTATGTTGAGTGTGTTTACTGTCCGTCTATGGGCCTCCGTGTTCTCAACTGGAAAGTGAAACAAATAGACCTGATGATCCCAAGTATCCTTCCAAATCTGAGTCCTGAGCACCAGGTCTCTGGCCGCTATTGTCTCGTCCATGCCATGTTGGTCCATAGAGGTGTCCCCTGAAGTTCACGGACACAGAGCAGTAAGAAACCTGGAGCTTCCAGAGGGCTCCAGGCTGGCTCCCCCCTCACATCCTCCTCTTGTCTGCGTGGAGAAGACCACAGTGCTATTTTCCGCCTTCATGCCTGGTCCGGCTGACATCTGGTCTTTTCATGTCATAACCAAAAGCTTCAAATCCAAGTGGCCTTTCCCCACTTGTTTCCTCAAAACCTTGGCAGCGTTCAGAGTGATCATGCGGGGGGTGGCTCTCGCGTCTGAGGTGAAAGAGCGGCATCAGCTGTAGTCCCGAACCACAAGGATTTGGGGTGGGGTGGAACCCTGAGACCGCATGCTTCTGGCTTTTCTGGCATGTCAATTTAGCTTACAGCTACTGACTCTCCTTGGGTGTCAGAGGTCGTATTTGGTAAGCACAAAGACATAGGAACAGCAGAACAATCGTTCAGAAGACCATAGCGTGATTGGAGAGTGATACAAAGCAATGCGGGCATATGGAGGTCTAAACAGCATGCCCACCCCCGGAGTCCCGACATAGTGTTTCTTGGACTCCAGGGTGGAGGATAGCTACGTGGACTTGGAGACCAAGGACCAGGCCTGGGAAACTGGGATTTAGATCCTAGAAAAGAAGAGGAGAGACGCTGCCAGCTTACCTCAGAGAATCACTAGGTGAGTTAACAGCTCACCTTGATGCCTTCTGTGTCCGGGACCCCAGGTGGTTTTCAGCAGCAGACACGATTTCATTTGGAACCTTGGTTGGTGCCATAAAAGTTTAACCCATTTAACCCAGTCTAGAAAACCTGCGCTGAGATCCTTGGACATAGGTTTTCTAAGAAGACTGAGAAGGTGCCCACACTTTGGGGAGCCTCCTGGTAAATTATAACCCTAGTGGGGAAGAAGCCTTCTCCTATGTCAGCCGTCATTATAGGAGGAGCGCCCAAGCAGAAATCATCAATGCAGCTGGTCGTCACAGATAGGCCGTAGGGCAGGAAGTAGTGAGGCACTGTCGTGCTGGGACAGAAATTATTAGTGCCTAGACCTACCTCTCCTGCCCGTCCCACCTCAGTGAGCAAGGGCCACCTTTCAACCACCAGCCTTTGCATTTCTTTGCAAAGAAACTGGTTTTGCCACCTGAACCATAGGTCAGAAATACCAGGGAATTAATGTTCCCCTCACGAGAGCTTTTTTTTTTCTTTTAAAATGTTTATTTATTTGTTCTTGAGAGAGAGGGTGCACGAGTGCATGCATGTGTGCAGGGGAAGGACAGAGGGAGAAGGAGAGAGAGAATCCCAAGCAGGCTCTGGGCTGTCAGTGCAGAGCCCAATGTGGGGCTTGAACTCAAAAACTGTGAGATCATGATGTGAGCTGAAATCAAGAGTTGGATGCTTAACTGACTGAGCCGTCCTCACAAGAGCTTTTAACCTCTACCAGTGGAGTTAGTATATTAATACTGTATTTCTCCCACACCTCTGGACATCTGGAGGGGGTATCCTCTGAAATGAGCGATCCATGGAGTTCTCCCACAGGATTGAACTTCAGTTGAGTGGTAACTTACTTCGTTACTCTTTATTGGCTACCTTCTTTTTTCAATCTTACATCCCCAGTCCCCACTTCCCACTGATATTTTGCAATCTCCTTCCAAATAAACCACTTGTTCCCTAATTTCGGTCCCCATATATCCTTCTAC
Source organism: Prionailurus viverrinus (assembly GCF_022837055.1). Classification (NCBI taxonomy): domain Eukaryota; kingdom Metazoa; phylum Chordata; class Mammalia; order Carnivora; family Felidae; genus Prionailurus; species Prionailurus viverrinus. The sequence continues at coordinate 56,410,022 of NC_062577.1, read as the reverse complement.
AGGTGAGGAGAGACCCAAACTGAGACAAATATTCAACATGACATTCTCAGAGAGCTGGAGTCAGGCACTCCCAAGAAGGGATAGAAATGGGCTCATTGCATGCTCAGCAAATCTGTGGGTTGGAGACCAAGAGCTACAAATGGCCTGGGATGATTTTTACCTTCACCATTTCCTCCCCTCTTACAGGCAGGTGTGACGCAGGGAAGCAAGGGTTTCAGGAGGTGGAGAAAAAGGTTGGCATTTTTACCCATAAAGACGTGAACACCTAGAGCTTCTGGATCCCTTAGGCTCGGAAGCCTCCTCCTCCAGTTGTGAGGCTCCTGGAATGAGAAGTAGGTCCTCAGAGCCATAAACCCCCTAGATGGACGTCTGCAGGCACTTGACCTTCATGGGTCTCCCTCTCCAAGCATTCTTATGCTGGGATTTTCAATTCTGTTCTTAACTTGGGTATTTCCTACATGAGCTATGCGATGGAAATAAACTGGTCATGATGATAATAAATGTAGACTTTAAAAAACATATATAGCAACAGCAAATTGCCACTTTCATTTGCTTAAAGCATCCCAAAGTCTAATTTGGAGAAAATTGCTAGTAATCCCTGAACTTCCGCTGGGCTGCACCCCTGGTCTCCCCATCAACTATGGGTAGCCTTTCCTTCAGTTGTTTACTCTCTTTATTCCCATGGGTCTTTGCTTCTCTTGCTAAAGCAACAAAGTCTAATCACTGTGCTTGAGCAACCTCCCCGATCTGCTGGCCCTCACACCTACATATTCTACGTGTTGCTTCCCAGCTTGGTTTATTGGAGGTAGGAAGTCTGGGATCCAGTTTTCACTTTGGGTACCACCCTGGAGGGCTGAACATCAAGTTGGACTCCAAGGTACTGCTCTCAGTGTCTGGTTGCTGAGGATGCATTTATCAGGTTCTGGTTAATTGGGTTTGAAAGTGATTCACAGAACAACAGGTACGGGGGCTGGAACAAGGAAAAGGGCAAAAGGGCACTCAGTTGATGTATCACCCCCCTGCCTCACCACAAAATAGGCTCGACTCTGCAACCCTCCTCAACCGCATGGGAGGGGAGGGTAAGCTGGCATTGCTCACACCGGTGTGTCAATTAAAAATTGAACATAACCTTGTTGGAAGAAAATAAAGATAAAAAGGTATATTGTTGAACATCATCATTACCCTTGAAGACATCAGAATTGGGCCTTACGTAGTTCTTTTGTCTGAGATACCCTAGGGTCAGTAACAACAAATACTATCTCATTTTTTTTTTATTCTATTCCAAGGGAACTAATTAGGATATTTTATAGGTGTGTTGCCAGTGGTACAGAAGAGCGAAACTACTTACCAATGGTACTTAGCCAAGTCAGTGATAACACCTTCATTCAACTGATAGAAAAATGCAAATAAAGAAAATTTTAAGGTTTTTACACTGCCATGGTCTAGACTCTGAGTACCATGCTTTCGAGCTCATTGAATTGGATCTTTTCTTTTTAAACACTCAAAAAATAATTTTGTATTATTACCTTTTTTTATTATCATGATTTTTTACAGCAATTGACTGAGGTTTTTGTTTTTTGTTTTTTAATATGAAGAAGACTTATAATTTGTTGACCAGAAGTCTCTTTGCCCAATCAGTGGTGAAATACTTAATTAGAAGTCACAAAATGACAAAGGCAATTTTTCATCTCAGAACTTTTATGTATAATTTTTGTAATTTTTTTAATGTTTATTTTTGAGAGAGAGAGAGAGAGAGAGAGCAAGAGGGGGAGGGGCAGAGAGAGAGGGAGACACAGAATCCGAAGCAGGCTCCAGGCTCCGAGCTGTCAGCACCAAAGCCCGACATGGGGCTTGAACTCACAAACCACGAGATCATGACCTGAGCCCACGTCTGACGCTTAACTAACCGAGCCACCCACGCACTCCTCATCTCAGAACTTTTAAAGTATGCAATTGTTCGTCAAATATTTTTCAGTTTGTTTGGATAAAAATCTCGACATGCGTTTAAGCATAAGGGTAGAAATCTAAGCTTATTTGTAGGAAGAATATCAATCATCATTCTCAATGTAGCTGAATGATTCAATATTTACTTGTGTAATTGAAGTATAGTTGACACACAATGTTACGTTAATTTCAAGTGTGCAACGTAGTGATTCAACAACGCTATGCGTTATGCTCTGGTCACAAGTGTAGTTACCATGTCACCTGGGTGGCAAGTTAGATCTTTTCATTGTGAATAACAGCTATTTTCTAGAGCAGGATAACCACTTAGAAATTTTAATAGATATGTGAAAATATTGTTTAAAGTTTATTTATTTTGAGAGAGAGAGAGAGTGAGCATGAGCAGGGGCGGGGAGAGAGAGAGAGAGAGAGAGAGAGAATCCCAAGCAGACTCTGCACTGCCAGGGCAGAGGCCAACACGAGGCTCAATCCCACGAACCGTGAGATCATGACGTGAACCGAAATCAAGAGTCTAGCACCTAACCAACTGAGCCACCCAGGCGTCCCTCAAAATATTTTTTTATTGTGAATACTGATCCATTATTTTAAATGATACGTTATTCCTGGATTATAGTTATTTTTCATCATAAATGAGAAAGTATTTGATCTTTTACAAGAATATGTGAATTTCACTGATCTGGGATCGTACAGCAAGGATCCAGGGTATTAACAGTACAGTGTGACTAAAGGATTTCTTGAGCTGACAAAGTCCTTTTGCATATATTTCACATACAAATACATTGTATTATATGAATTAGGTAAATGAGAATAGCGTGGAGTGATGAGCCAACTTGCTGGTAACAGAGAAAACCAGGTCTCTTTCTTTATCCCTTCTTTTTCCTTACCCCAATCAGCTGCTCTACTACCTGATATTGACAAGAAAGTTCTCAACCGACCTTTGAAGATTCTTCACACCCGTAGAAACTGGACTCCTGTTCTTAGCAATTGTTCCTTTCTAGGGCCAGCAACGAGTTCGTGTTTGAATTGTTAAGGCTGCTACAAATGTCTACCATTTATGCCTGATCTACTGGTCTACCGGTCTCCAGATGGGCAGAGCTTACACAGAACTCGATAACTGTTGATAATAACATCTCTTCGCTTTGCACTGTTCTCTAAAACGATAAGGAAAAGAAAAGATATTGGGGAACACCTCAAATCAGGTCCCTAACCAAAGTTTTTCTTGAGCAGCTGATGTTCAGTTAAAATATGATTCCACCTGCCAGTGATTTCTGGCACATCACGTTTTCAAGGGTAGAAGTGTATTTCCAACTCCTATCCGAATAGGCATAGAGGTAGGCTGATGGAACCCCAGCAACCTAACACAACCTACAGAACCTAACACTTGTGCAGATGAGGCTAACAATAGTCATTCATGTTTTTTAGAACTTGGCTCAAAACTCACATCCGTTTAGGATGTGCTTCTAGATTACCTGTGCATGTACAGACCATATATCTTTAGCTCTCTCTGCCCTTGGAGCGTTGTCTTTAATCCACCTTGTAGTTGTCCTGGGTCATGGGTTACTTTTCATTGTTCTAGAGTCATTTAACTCTCAGTAACCTCCGGGAAGGCTAAAATTCCATCTTTAAATTCTCCTCCGTCCCCCTCTCTGAGGAACATGAAAAAGGATAAACACAGGATCTGCAGGTAGAAGATGTGGGCAAATGTCCCAGCTCAACCATTCATTAGCAAAGAGGCGACACGGGTTCATTCTTTTACCTTTCTGAGCTGCGGGAGGTGTAAAATCAAGATGATTACGTCTCCCCCCCCCCCCCCCAGGCTAGTTGGGAAGATTAAATGAGAAAGTAGATATGAAACACTCAGCACAGCACCCAGAGCCTGACAGATCTTCTGTAAGTGTTGTTTTTTTGCCCTATACTTGGTAGACACATTGTTGCATCAATGTTCACCCCACATGTGCACCAGGACTTAGGCATTTTCAGACATGGTTCTTTGGTCACTTATGGCCTTCCTCTTACCTCAGGAAGAACTGCTTTGAACCACCTCAGATTAGGAGCCATCTGCCTTCAGTAATTCAGCTGTTCTATAAATGGATCACCTACCTCTTGGCTTCTAATGGCATTTAGTCTTCCCAAGAGGATGTGATGATGCCAGTGAAATGGGGAAGCAGCCACCGCTTCCCAAATGACGGCTCACGGGAGACTCCATCTGTCATTGCTGGGTAGTTTGCAGGTGTAATTGCCCGGTAATTGCCTGAACACACGTAGCGGCAAGATGTGTTTACAAGTCATGGGCCATACAATAAACGGCCCACTGATTCCCATTACCCCCAGCCAGCAATGGCTTGTGCTTGGAAGTTTCAAGCACAAGGGGAACAGAAGCACCTGACACTTTTTTAAAGAAGTTATCTTCGATGTCTCCCCCCAGTTCGCTTCCTTGTGTGTCGTTTCGGAAGGGCATCCTAATCACGGCCTAAAGTCACCGATGGGGTCCTCTGCTCCGTAAACCTCAAGTTAGCTTTTCTGCAGCTGGTGTGTAAAATAGACCACTAAGCATCCTGAGGTTTCTCCACTCACTTCTCTGTAGTATATTAGTCAGAATAGACCCAGGTTAAACAGCATTTAGGAGGCAGTGCCTGCTTATGTCTCTGTGACTTTGTCATGACTCTATGCTTCAAGGAAGCTTTATGGGGATGCCTCATAAGGGCCAGACACGAGGAAGTCATTAAGTGAAGGCTAGCCAGACTGAAACATGTTTGAATTTCTCACTCACTACGCAGTGAAGCGTGGCAGTTAGAATATTTGTTTTCAACAGTGAATTGTTTCTTGCCAATGAAATCCACCGCCTCTGGAGCATCAGAATGTGGGTTTGTCATTGCACATCAGGAGCACATGGTCCTTGTGATCAGGTTAAGGTTTTGGGGAACCTAAATGCGTGTAGAGTGGGAAGTTCAGAGAAAGGTTTTGAGTCGAGGCTCTGCTATTTGCTACCTGCGTGACAATTTACTTGCATTCATTAAGCTCAACTTCTCTATCTAGGAGATGTCGGATTTGAAAAAGATCGGTGTTTTTCATAGGTAATACCTGGGAAGTCCTGGGGTTCATATCCTCTAAATTCTGGTCCCTCCCTGCCTGCCTCAACCGGCTGGCTCTGCGTCATCTGTCTGCCATAACAGGGCTTCCAAATTCGATTATTATTATTATCTCAAAGCGAGTGTCTGTAAGTTGTGTTGGGATACCACTGGACTAGACGATCACCGTGTCAGTCTGCGTTGTTCTGACTTTCTTCGGGGCTTAAACTCGTGTTCCAGGATATTTAAGTTTGTGCGGCCCAGAAAGCAGGAGCTATAAAATAGAGAGAGGTGGGGAGGGAGAGTAGGGGGAGAGAGGAGACATTGAGGGTGAGAAGGAGCTCTTGGTCTGCTCCCTACCGGCTCTCTGAGACAAGGCAGATCTATCCTGGCCCAGGTACAGCCCATCAAGGTCAGCTTTGCCAGGCTGCATGGTCAGATGACAGGAGACTTTAAGCCTTAGTGTGCAGGTGCCATCCTGGTTCCTATATGTCAGGATCAGAACCTGGAATAGTCCCCAGGGAGCCGACTGCACAACCCTGTACGAATACTTGTGCGCCAACGGCAGCAAGAGGGAGAGCAGTCAGATTCTCTAGGAAGTAGAGAAGCCGGAAGACCCATAGTTCTCCTCTCTGCCATAAGGCAGCATCACGGCCCAGCCACCACCTCTGAAGATACCACCTTCCAGGGAGGGAGGCAGAAGGCAGAGGGAGCCAAGGGCTTAGCATGTGACCCAAGCGTTCACTAAAGAGGTTGTTTAAATGATCAGACACGGCTAGTTTTGAGGCTGAAAGGGCTCTGCGTTATTTCCCCCTAAGGGGCCCGCGAGCCCTCAGGAAAGAAACCCTACTACTAACAGACAAAACAAGGACTTGTGTCTCGTGTGGGTGTGCACCCTTGAGTCGTCGTGCGAATGGAATTTGTGAGCTCGCTGGACTCAGAAGACTGTTAGAACATTCCGCTGAAGAGCATCCTGTGCAATCTACAATCTACAACCTACAATTCCATTTAGAACCACCCTTCTCGCGTGTCTACGAGCAAGACTGATTTGTGGTGCATGTTTCCGCCCCCTCCCGCCCTACAAGGTGTCGCCTTACCCCAGGAGTTCCTCCTCTTGCGTGGATGTCATCGTGGATGGCCGTGCACACGCATGGGCCGCATGAGGGCTTTGCACACCCTGGCCTGTGAACAGACAGCTCCCTCCGCCCTCCGAGCCACAGCACGGACTAGACCGAACATGACGAACATGTTGGGTCATTCTGCTCCTTTCCGGGACTTGATGTCCTGCCAAGAGCCGGAGCGAGCGCCTCACACGCAGGTATCCCCACCGGCCTGCCGCTGGCTCCCTGCTTCCCTCCTCCCCCCAGAACCTGTCCACACTTCCCTTGGTGCCAGCGAGGCCCATGTTCTTCGATACCGCGGCCCTCACAGGTTGATGTGATTTGTAAACATTGAGTGGCAGCCAGAGAGTCTAAATGCTGAAGGAAACCGCGCTCCCTGAGAAGATGACCTCACAGGCCCCGGCTGCCAAGTGGAGACCTTGGATATCACTGCTGGCAGGCCACGCGGCACAGAGACAAAGGGCAGAGGGGAGCTTTTAAAGAGCGACCTCACTGAGCAGCAGCTGCCCTCTGGGTGTGTGCCCCAGGGGCCCGGCCGCGGGGGGCCAGGGGGTGAAGGAATCCCACCCCTGTGCTCTCTGAGTGTTAACGGGAGAGGAACCGCATTTACCGAACGGTGCTGCACCAGCAGGCAGGGGAGGGTGACAGGGGGCAAGGTACTGGAAAACGTTACTGGGGTTTTTGTTTGGCTGTTTGAGGCCCCCGAGGAACTGCCCTTAAGACGAGCGAAAGGAGGGGCGCCTGGGTGGCTCAGTCGGTTGAGCGTCCGACTTCGGCTCAGGTCATATTCTCACGTTCGTGGGTTCGAGCCCCATGTCCGGCTCTGTGTTGCCGGCTCGGAGCCTGGAGCCTGCTTTGGAATCTGTGTCTCCCTCTCTCTCTCTGCCCCTCCCTGCTCATGCTCTGTCGGTCTGTCTCTCTCTCAAAAATAAATAAAAATAAAAAAAGAGGGAAAGGAGGGCGAGTTGCTGGTGAAGGCTGCATCTAGTTAAAAAGAAATAGTAAAAGATCTTGACGTGGAATTTGCATACCGATAGAGGAAGATAAAGCTTAGCGGGGGTGGTGCCCGCATCACAACCTGTGAAATGAGAAACAATCACCTTATATGGTGCCAGGTGCCTTAAACTCTAGGTGCCTTGCACTCTAGGGGCATTACACACTGTGTGCTCCCAGGCTATAGGTATCACACACTATGGGCATTGCCAGCGACGTGCAAGCTACATGCAATATACATTACATGCGTCCAATAGTACCTGATGTGCAGTATACCCTAGGTGCAGTCTACATGAGGTGCTCAACCTGTGTCGTGATGGGCAGTGGGCAGAAAGAGGGCACAGCAGTGGTATTTGTGCCTCCAGGGTGCTCAGAATCTAGTTCCAGAGAAGCAGCTAACTCATAATAGCTGGATAGCACTTGCAGGCTCCTAGGGACTGTCCTTCTTACCACATCTGTCTTCTGCTGGGGATAGAAAGAGTCCAGAGAACGGCTGGGGTGTGTATGGAAAGGTTCCCTGTGGACACGGTCAAAGACCTGGGGCCGCTGGGGACCCCGGCTCACACTAGCCTGGCTGCAATCTAGTGTAAGCATAATAAAGTGTAATATGCCACTTGCCATCAGCAAAGTGTAATAACAAAGCTGTTGTCAAATAAACTTAATTTGCTTTGTGTTTTGAAATCAAGTGTTGAAAACGGAAACACCTTCCTGTATAACTCTTATAGCTGGGTTTTTTCTGTTTTTTTTTTTCTTTTGTCTTTTTGTTTTGTTTTGTTTTACTACATTTCCCTGGTTTATGATGAAGGGAAGACTTCCACATCTGGGTCATATCTTATACGCTAGTGACAACGTCTCGGGCTGTACCCCGCACCTAGAACTGGAAGAGAGCAGGGGAAAGCGTGTGCACCTGCTGGCGGCAGGTTTTCTCTTTCTTCTGCTTCCTCTGGAGCCCAGGCTTCTCCCTCCGTCCCCTTTCTCTTAAGGAATTATTGTACAAGTTAAAAATCCATCTGAACCGCCTTCCTTCTTCCATTAGCTGCCTTTTCTTCTCATATTTTCCACTTCCTGCGCCTCGGAGCCTGGGCTTCTTCACCAGTCTCTGCACCTCAGGCAGGAAGAGAGGATAGAGGATGGAGATCCTCTGCCTTGTGTGTGTGTGTGTGTGTGTGTGTGTGTTCCTGTAAAGGCAAGCAGAGCTGGCCAATTTGGGCACAAGGGGAGGCATGGGGAATGGGCTGAGTTTATTTCTAAGCTCTGAAGAATACCTGTTTGTTACCGTCTGTATCCAAGTGGGATATGTGAGCATCGCTTGGTGTTTCTTTCCCGGCACCTGCTCACTGCTTTAAGCGTTCACCACCCCACAAGCTGATCTCTAGGAGGTGAGTTGGGGCATCCACAAGTGATAAGGGGAAAGGATGCGTGTTGGTGTCCTGGTAAAGCTCTGCCGTAGGCTCCCACCAGTGCCGCCAGCAAAGAGCCCATGTGTGGGAGCAGCGTCCTGGGCAGTCACCAGGACGTGGGGGATCGAGACAACAGCAGCAACAACCATTTATTGCTTTTATTATTTACTCTGTGTCAGACATTGTGCTCGTGCTTATTTGTGTTAAATCATAATAGCCTACTATTTCTATGTAACAAGCGGTGAAAGCTGAAATTTCCAGAAGTGAAATAGCTGACTCAAAGTGATGCAGACCAGGGCTCTGTTTTCCCAACACAAGCCCTAATAATAACTGACATTGCATATATTTTTTTCAGTTCACAACGTTTTCCTCAGGAATGGTATTTTAGTCAAACCTTGGCAAAGGGCCCAGGAGGCTAAGAGACAACCCAAGATTAACTCGTAAGTCGACCAGGTGAGACTTAACACGGATTCTTGTAAAACAATGGTGTCAGAAAACTCAAGGTAGATGTCCAGGTTGTGTGAGAAGGAAGAGACCCTCTTCCGAGTTAGACCTGTATCTCCACTGCTCAGAGCTCACCTCTGACATTAAAAATCGTGCTAGCTGGCCCAAACCTTTGCTTTGATCATTACCTTTTTAAAAAAATTTTTTAAATTTTTTTATTTTTTTTAAATATGAAATTTACTGTCAAATTGGTTTCCATACAACCCCCAGTGCTCATCCCCACAGGTGCCCTCCTCCGAGCCCATCACCCACCCCCCCCTCCCTCCCACCCCCTATCAACCCTCAGTTTGTTCTCAGTTTTTAAGAGTCTCTTATGTTTTGGCTCCCTCCCTCTTTAACCTTTTTTTTTTTTCCCCTTCCCCTCCCCCATGGTCTTCTGGTAAGTTTCTCAGGATCCACATAAGAGTGAACATGATCATTACCTTTAAAAAAAATGCTGTTGAACACAGTAATAGATGAGGTGGGTGTGCCTGGGGAAACTCAGTGAAAATTTATCATGAAATAACCTCATTAGAGTTAAAAATAACTAAATTAGTCAGAACTATGCATTTTATAGTATACGTTGCTTCAGAGCATACAAAATGAAGGAAAACTTCCAAATTCTTTTTATGAAGCAAGTACAGCATATCTAAACCTGATTAAACTAGCACCAAAAAAAAAAAAAAAAAAGAAAAGAAAAGAAAATGAAAGTTACAGACTAGACTAACACGACTTACAAACATTGATGGAAAAATCTTAAAAACTTTTAGTGGAACCATATTAATAAAATAATAAAAATAATATACCATGAACAAATGAAGTTTATCCCAGGAATTCAAAGATTAAATATTAGAAACCGTATTAATATGATTTATCCTTTTAATGATATGTATAAGGGTATAAAGGAAAAAATCCACATGATTGTTTCTAGAGATGCTAAAAATTCTTTGACAAATTCAACATCCCTTCCTAATTAAAACTCATTTTTTTAATTTGTTCGAGAGAGAGAGAGAGAGAGTGCGCATGCAAGTGAGGAAGGGGAAGTGGGACACAGAGAGAATCTTAAGCAGGCTCCACACGTAGCACGGAGCCCAAGGTGGGGCTCGACCCCATGACCCTGGGATCATGACCTGAGCCCAAACCAGGAGTCAGACCCTCAACCGACTGAGCCACCCAGACCCTCCCCCCGCCAATTAAAACTCTTGAGAAAATATCTCCTTAAAATGATAAAAGATATCTATCTCCAACCTAAAGCTAGCACCTTAATGAATGGGAAATTCTAGCGACATTCCCAAAAAGATCGGGGACGTGGAAAAGATATCTGCCACCTCCATGGCCACTAACATCATTCTCGAGGTGCTAGCTAGGGTAAAAAGAAAAGAGAAAACAGTCATAGGCAGATGGATATGAAAGGAGAAATAAAGCAACCTCTGCATGCAGGAGACATAACAGTGTACCTAGAAATCTTAGAGAAAATCTCAATAAAAGGATTCAGCAGGGCAGCAAGATATAAGGTTAACATGAAAAAAAAAAAATAACACCATTCACATACACAAATAACCATTAGAATGCATAATGAACGAGAAACCAAATTTACACTAGAAAAAAGGATACAACAAAATATTTAGTCATAGAGTTGTCTCATTTAAGAAAACACGTGAATAGGGGCATCTGGGTGGCTCAGTTGGTTGAGCGTCCAATTTTGCCTCATTATCTCCTGGTTCGTGAGTTCGAGCCCCCCATTGGGCTCGCTGCTGACAGTGCAGTGCCTGGTTGGGATCCTCTGTGGCCGTCTCTCTCCACCCCTCCCCTGCTTACGCTCTTCCTCTCTCAAAAACAAACATGAAAACAACAACAACATGTATTCATAAAACGATACACGCCCGTAGCAACTTTATTCGTCATAGCTAAAAATTGGAAACCACTTCAAATGGCTTGAATTATGGGTGAACCAAGTCTGGCACGTCCACACCGCGGAATACTACTCAGCAACACCAGGGAAGGGCAGTGATTTGTGCAGCAACAGGGAGGAGTCTCGCAAGCGGTTTACCAGGGGAAAGAAGCCAGACTGAAAGGCCACTTATTGTTTGACGGCATTTATATGAAATTCTCCGGAGGCAGACGGTGCTGGCGGGAAGACTGGCACTTCCCGGAGACCAGGGCTGGTGAGGGCAGTCACTGCGAACAGGCACAAGAAAACTTCCTGGGGGCAAAGAAGCTGTTTGGTAACTTGATTGTAGTGGTGGTGACGTAACTGTCTACATCTGCCAAACTCAGGGAATTGTACACTGGGCTTTATTATGCACCAATTATACCTTGACAAAGCTGACTTTTTGAAAACAACTTTTCTCCCCGGGTGCCTGGGTGGCTCGGTCGGCTGAGCGTCCGACTCTTGATCTCGGCTCAGGTCGGGATCTCACAGCCATGGGATCGAGCCCCACGTTGGGCTCTGCGCTGACAGCACGGAGCCTGCTTGGGATTCTCTCTCTCTCTGCCTCTGCCCCTCCCCCCCTTTCAAAATAAATAAATAGATAGATAAGCATTTAAGAAAATTACTCTTTACTAGAGTGGTTCATGTTCTAGGAATCCGCAGAAAGCCAGCAAAGGCCATCCTAGAGTAAAACTGAAACAGAGAAATAGCTTTGTGGGCTGTTAGACGTAGACTAGACGTTTTCAGGCAGGAAACTCAGTGTCACCGGGTCATTTCTTCTGGGCTTACAGGTTTGGAGTTTCTCACCATGTCTTGTAAAGCTCTGAGCAAAACTCCACTTCCTTTTCGCTACATCTCATAAATCCAGGATTATTTCTTGCCCTTACGGAACCACATAATCCTAGTTTTATAATGAAACTATTGACCTTAAGCAATTTTCTTTTCCTCTTGCCTCAGTACCAACCCCCAAAGAGAAGAAAATAGGGAAAATTGTTTTTTAATGCACAATTGGGGACTGTGCACACGCACACACGTGTTCTTTGCTCTCTTTTTATGTAAGCAACGCGGCTGCCTATCGAGAGTTAGTGACTTTCTCGACAGCATCAGTCTGAGAGCAAACTACTGTCTGGGGTAACGGACTTGATTCTGAGGTACAGCTTCCTGTGCTCCCGTTTCCTAGCTGCTTCCTTCCCACTTTTCCAGGATCAGTGGCTCTGTAAGGAACTCCAAACAGCACACGTCCAAGACTGCACCTTTCTCGTTAATTTAGTGCCACATGACACTAAAACTTGAAAGAAAAGGATATTCTAAGTCAATGTCTACTTTATTGTCTGGATTACTGTTCTTTTTCTTCCCATGGTGGATCTGAATGTGAGTTTGTCTGCCTTATGCTGTTACTTTGCTTCGTTGTGTAGAACCTTCTAGCTGTTGCTGGTATCGCTGTCATTACTGCTGTGATTGTTATCCATTTGAAGATCGTGGGGACTCAGGACTCAAACTTTGATGCTATTTCATTCTAACTTTTCACCCTCTATTTAAGAACGAAATACCCATATAAGGGGAGAATAAAAGACTGAATCAAGTCTAAAAAATATGGCAAGTAAACATATCCAGTACCATAATATCAAACCTGAAGAATCCTGCTATTAAGAGCTTGCAGTTTGCAAAGTGGATTATTGTCCAGGATCTTCTTCAGTGATCAGTTAGCAGGGACCCCCCCCCCCCCCGGGAGATGAGGGGTTGAAATGGGGGATGAAAATAAAAGAGGGATGTCCTAGAATTTTACCCACTGCAACCTTGGTGGGCAGTAACTTTCACCTCAAAAATATTTCCCATGGGTGCCTGGGTGGCTCAGTCAGTTAATCATCCGACTTTGGCTCAGGTCATGAACTCATGGTTTGTGAGTTCGAGCCCCGTGTTGGGCTCTGTGCTGACAACTCAGAGCCTGGAACCTGCTTTGGATCCTGTGTCTCCCTCTCTCTGCCCGTCTCCTGCTCACACTCTGTGTGTGTGTCTCTCTCAAAAATAAATAAACATTAAAAAATTGAAAAAAATTTTTCCACGAAAATTGTTTCTGTAACGTTTGCCAATTTTAATATACAGTTTTTTCTTATGCAGACAAATGAGTAAGCAATACTCTCAGTTAATACCAATGGCTATTAGCCAATGTGTTGGTGGCCTAGTGTGTTGGCACACTGGATTACGAGCACACAAAAATCGGGAAGGGAACTTAGGGGCTGCATATATAAGAGAAATCAAGCTTAAGACTTGTGTCAAACACAATAAGTTACCTACTTTTTAACCTATTTGTTAAAATCCTATGATTCAACCTATTTGTTAAAATCAGATGAATATAGGGGTGCCTGTTTGGCTCAGTCGGTTGAGTGTCCGACTTCGGGTCAGGTCATGATCTCACAGTTCGTGAGTTTGCGCCCCGTGTTGGGCTCTGTGCTGACAGCTCAGAGCCTGGAGCCTGCTTCGGATTCTGTGTCTCCCTTTCTTTCTGCCACTCCCCTGCTTGTGCTGTCTCTCTCTCTCTCTCAAAAATAATAAACATTTTAAAAAATTATAAAAAAATCAGATGAATATAATATTTAATTTACAGAATTTGGAGTCAGCCAGAGTTTAAATTTCAACTCTACCCAACATAGGCAACCTTAGGCAAGTCAACAAACCCTCTCTACACCTCACTGTCCTCATTTGCAAAATGAATTTAACAATAATACTGATTTCATAGAGTCACTGAGGGGATTATCTAAATAACAAAGGTGAAATGAATATTTATTAAATGAAATAATGCATATGAAATGCCTACAACATGTTAAGTTACTTTGTGTTTCACTTAAAAACATTTTTTTATTTACATTTATTTATTTTTGAGAGACAGAGAGATACAGAGCACAAGTGGGGAGGGGCAGAGAGAGAAGGGCTAGAGGGCCAGGGCCAGTCAGGGCCAACCTACAGGGGCTTTACTCTCCTTTATAATTCACACCACTGTCATTATCCGGGCCCCTTTTCAGGAGGACGACAGCCCCTGCACGATCTGCTGGGCTTGATCAACAATGCTGAGACCTGTTGCTTCCCAAAGGCCCGGCGAAGGGATATCCCAGCTCCTTTCTTTCCTACTTTCAACTTTTCAATGTCCGGAGAAGTCTAGAGTTCTCTTGGCTTGGTTACAGTGATTGTACAGCAATGGGAAAGCCAAGGAAAGGGGAGATAGTAGATGCCAGGAAAGGCATCTGTCTAGGTCTGGCCAGGGTATAATTTATTTGACGCAGAGAATTTCTTCTTTTTACATCAGTTTAAAGCCATTGGGAAATCAGCTGTAGGTCCTGATTTCATTGCATAGTTCATCATTATAGACAAACATCTATGCAGAGAAGACATTTTCCTTCTAAAGCAGATAATGGAAGGGTTTCTTGCTTGACTTGGAGTGAGGGGTGTATAAAAGGCAGTGGGGGAGATAAGGATGTAGAGGTAAGAGGCATCAGGTGACAGAACAACTTCCGTGTCTGAGTAAAGGGAATGGACACCTGGCCCGCCATGATGGAATGCATAACCAGGTAGCAGAATGCCCCAGTGTAATTACAGAGATGCCTCGACCAGGACCCCCTCCACACAAGAGACTCATTCTTGCAAAGTCAAACATCAATGGAATCTTCAGAGACAAGATTAATTTAAGTATGGGAACACAACTCACTATTTATAAGATCCCTTTGGGGCGCCTGGGTGGCTCAGTCAATTAAGCGTCCCATGTGGTTCGGGTCATGATTTCACAGTTTGTAGGTTCAACCCCTATGTTGGGCTCTGTGCTGACAGCTCAGAGCCTGGAATCTGGAGCCTGGAGCCTGCTTCAGATTCTGTGTCTCCTTCTCTCTGCCACCCCCTCCCTTCCCCCCACAACACTTGTACTTTGTCTCTCTCTCTCTCAAGAATAAATAAGCATTAAAATTTTTTTAAAAGTTCTCTTTGCTAAAGAAGAATCCTTACTAAAGTTGGAATCAAATTATCTCATCCAATTTACTGGCTCATAGTTTTAGTTTTGTGAGTATATGAATGCAGGGCCCTTATAATCTTGAATGAAGTCTTGCAGAAAACTGAGCTCATGGGTTGACAACTGTCTATCCTCATCAATCAATCATCAATCAATCCATAGAGTACTAGCAGTGCACCCTGCGTGCTGATGGTTCCTCCAACATGCTGGGCACTTTCTCATATCAGGACCTGGGGTCTCGCCTTCCCTCTGTCTGGAATGCTTTGCCTCCACATTTTTAGTCTCTCACCCACTCCCCTCCTTTATATATTGTTCTCAATGAGATCTATCCAGATTAACCGATTTTAAATTGCAACCACCCCATCTCTTGTAGTCTGGGTCCTCCCTGCTCTGCTCGGTTCTCCTCTTTATAAGGCACTTACCACTCTTTGATATACTATGTACTTTCCGTATCAGTGATACTATTGTTTACTATCTGCCTCTCCAGGGTGAGGATCTTTGGTGTATATCCAAAGATATAACTCATATATCCTCAGCATCTGGACATAGCACACAGGAGGTGCTTAAGAAATATTTCTTGAGTGACTAAATGAATGAACGGTTTCTGGACTTTCTACAGTTAACACAAAACCTTCATGTTCCATACTTTAGCTCATCTTTTTAGTGGCACACAGACCACGCTTGGAGGACACATTCGTGACCTGTCACCGCACCACTAAAGGTGTAACGCAAAGACACACAGGACTCGGAGTCGAGTCCGAGACTTGCCAACTGTCTGGCCTTGAACCTCAGTTTCCTTATGTCTACAACCGGAACAGTAGTTTTCTTAGAGGGTTCCTTTGGAGAACAATGAATCGACATGAGTGTGCACCACAAAATGCAGATCGGGTGTGATTTCATATTTAGAAGCACATGGGGTTTGGCTCTGCAGTTTTCACCGTTCATAAAATTTTCTGGCCTGGCTTGCTCATCCACTGTTGGGTTAGTTGTCACTCCCAGGAATAGTTTACTTTCACTGATGACGTGCCGTGCGACGAGGACTCTGCGAGGCAGGTGTATCTACTGTCCCCTCCTCATTATCCCACTTTATAGGCAAAGGAAAGAAGGTTCGAAAGTTGCCAAAGCCAGATGGATGGTGAACGGCAGGGCTGAGACTCAGTCGGTGACTATCTGAGATGCCCGTCCAATTGGTCACTTTGCTGATTTCACCACCTGACTCCGACCTCTAGCAATATATCCTCTGCCTCCTCTTCTTCCTCGTCCTGCCTCTCCACCCACTTTCAAACACTCACATGCACATGCACATTTGCTCCAGTCACCCTGACCCGAATGTCCACAGCATGTGTACCACGTGATCTGCTGAATCACCACCTCATGGCACGGAGACCACGATCCGGCATCGGCCTCTTAGCTCGCCGTGGTTCTTTTCTACTTTAATCCCTCTTAAGGGTCAGAAAAAGGTCACTTTAATTTTGAGCTATGCTTTTCCACGTTCTATGGGGTAAATGACGTGTCACGATAGTATTTGGGAGAGTCACAGAGACCTCTAGATCTATCCCACGTGAATGTGAGGTAGTGTCATGTATCCTGCAGGGTGTCGGCCTCGACCAGGGGTTTTAATAATTAATTCACCTTCCTGGCAGAGGGATCTGCAGCCAACAGAGGAAATTGGGAGATCTGGGCAGGGCAGCTGAGCTAAGCAGATTTTTGTTTTGTCATCGAACCTGCAAGTCACATGTTAATGGATGTCACAGTCCTGCCTGGGTCCCTGCCCACAAGTACTTACAATATACAGCAAACTCACAGTCTACTTGCCTGACAGGAGAAATCATTTGTTCCGTTCTTTTAAAAAAAAATTAAAAACAAATTTTTTGAATGTTTATTTATTTTTGAGAGAGAGAGAGAGCACAAGCAGGAGAAGGCCAGAGACAAGGAGACACAGAATTCGAAGCAGGCTCCAGGCTCTGAGCTGTCAGCATAGAACCCAATGCGGGGCTCAAGCCCACGAACCATGAGATCATGACCTGAGCGAAGCTGGATGCTTAACCGACGGAGCCACTCAGGCGCCCCACCCCCCCCACCAAATTTTTTAATGTTTATTTATTTTTGGGAGAGAGACAGAGAGACAGAGAGACAGAGCATGAACAGAGGAGGGGCAGAGAGAGGAGGAGACACAGAATCTGAAGCAGGCTCCAGGCTCTGAGCTGTCAGCACAGAGCCTGAAGTGGGGCTCGAACTCACGAACCATGAGATCGTGACCTGAGCTGATGTCGGACGCTTAACTGACTGAGCCACCCAGATACCTCCATTTGTTCCATTCTTAAATTCCTCCTTTTTCTTTCTCTCCCGAGGCTTTGGGAACAGCCTACGTGGCAGAATGGAACACGAAGAGGAGACAAAGTTATGCCTCGGCAAAACTTTGAATCATACCCAGTGTGATGAATGGGGACTCCTCATTCGTGCTCTGATGGAGTTTAAGTCTAAGAACCCTCTGGTTGGAGGCCGTGGATTCAGTCTGCCCCTGTAACCCTCCAACCTGATAATCCTTTACAAGGGAAGGTCATGTTTCCAAGGCTGGAGACTTGACTAAGGATCCTGGCGGGGAGTGGGGGGGGGGGGGGGGATGGGGCGGGGAAGGAAGGAGAAATGAGTGGCATATGCCCCTATCTTGTCATCAGGCCCGTGAGTCAGCACACCAATGGCCCGGGATCCAGGCTAACGGCCTTACCCATCTTGGCTGGCACCAGGCACGTCGTGTGGCCAGCCTCACAGCTTTGAGTTGTCTGTGCCGGCTGAGTCAGCGACAACATAGACAGGAAAGATCGACGAATTTGGCTGGTGCAGCCGTAGGCCTACGATCGCACAGCTAGGTCTGGGTCCCTGGCAGGGACCCTTGGTGATCCTCATACGGTCGCCGAATGCAAGTCTGGAAGGGCTCTTGGGATGACATGTGGTCCGGGTCCCTGCCACCAAGCAGAATCCCCACCGAACATCCAGCCTGGAAATCCATCTTGGTCCTCAGTCAAAGGAAAAGAAAACGAAAAGGGGTCTTTCCTAACATGGAGGCCAAGCGCACAGAATGGATTTGGCAGTTCCAATTGAAAGGAGCCTTCCCCGCTCAGGAAGGAGTGGCTTCGTGGTCTCTCGGGGCAGTGGGGGTGCCCACACACTGTCATGGTGACTGGAACGTGCAGAGAAAATGCCCCTCCCCTAGGTTGTCCACAGCTACTGGGGTCCAACTCCTGCTCATCGTTTTCCTCTCCGGGCTCACAGAGGCTCTAGGGCTCTCTTGGCCTCCCCTCAACTCCTGCCATTGCTAGAAACACCTTAGCACGGCCATGACTCCCATTCATTCAACCCCTTCCCTGGTTGATTACTCTGCCCTGTTCTTCCCCAGGGAGCCAGGCTTCCAGATACGCGTGGGTCCCTCATCCAGCGCACAGCTGCTCAGGGAAGCTCGGGAAAGTTAGATCTCAGGAACCCCCGGTCTACCCACCCTGCGCTTGGCACACACTTTTACTAAGTCCCCAAATGGGAAATAGTCAAGAGCCACTCTCTGCCTTTGATGTTTCCTTCATTGAGCATCCTCTCTGCCTGATGAACTTCTATTGCCATGCATTCATTCAACAAACATCTTACTCAGTACCTGCTCTCCAGCAGGCTTCCATATCACGTCCCCCATAGAGTTTCCCACAACCTCCCTAAAGACAGCCGGTCGCTTTCCCTTCTGTCTTTCCACGGTACTTTATTCGTGTCCCCCATTGTGTCTTTTTCATGTGTTGTAATGACACATCACTCTTGGCTTCTACCCCGTAGACCCGTGATGTTCCTGCTTAAAGGGGGAATCACTCCCTCCAGCGTTGTACCACCAGTATCTGGCACTCTTTGAATGTTCATTGATGAAAATTAATGAATGGAAGCAAAGTGATAAGCTTAAGTACTGGG
Organism: Prionailurus viverrinus; assembly: GCF_022837055.1. Classification (NCBI taxonomy): domain Eukaryota; kingdom Metazoa; phylum Chordata; class Mammalia; order Carnivora; family Felidae; genus Prionailurus; species Prionailurus viverrinus. Next base: position 56,391,126 of record NC_062577.1, on the reverse strand, counting down.
GTCTTAATACTCAGGGAGGTAGCATGCTTTTGTGCTTAAGGGAACAGGTCTTGAAGTCAGACTGCCTGAGTTTTAACCCTGGCTCCACGATTCGCCAGCAGTATGATGTGAGGCAAGTTACATCACCGCTCTGGGCCTCAGTTTGCACATTTGAAAAGTGATGATCATAATAGTACCTGCTTCATAGTGTCACTAGGAGGAGTACATAAAAATAACCCAGAATAAAGTATTTAGAATATGTCAGGCATATGTCCTCACTAAACGGTAACTATTATTGCTTGTTATTCCTTGTCTGTGGATTTGCCTCTTTTTGGTGAAATGCTTGTGCATTTGGATGGACAATGGTGTGGGTTTTAAGAGTAAAATCCAGATTTCATTTTCCATGAAAAGCAGAGAGGAAAAGTCAATGAATATTATGCTTTGCTTTCATTCTCCCCAGTGAGACTTGAGCTGCACTCCTTGGCTTTATAAGGACTCTGGTGGAACAAGAAGGGTCCTGGAATATGGCCAAGGGTAGCTGTGAGGGGAGTTTCTAGCCAAAGAAAATATAGTTGAAGGGCAAAATATGTCATCAAACAGGAAAAAAATAATTCTGCGTTTTTCTTATTGAAAAAAAAAAAAAAAAGAAAGGGTGGATTAGGACAAGTTCTGTTACATGAACCACTAAGATACCCAAGAGATAAATGACACTTTTAGGGACCTGGTGGCATTTCCTAGTCTGGAGACATAAGATTTGGAGACCAGTTAAGTAATCTTAAATTCGGCCTAGCTTCTCAATAAAGTTTTAAAAATAAACGTTGAAAGGAGCTTTCTCTCGAATCCTTCGGGTACCCTGCTGTGGTCTCCCAGCTGTCACTCTGGCTGCACCTTTCTTGTCCAGTGTCACACCTTTGATAGTAACCAGTCACAGAACTTTGGGAACCAGTCAAATGAGTCAATAAGAAAGTGCCCATAAACCTGGGAAATCACTTATAGTGATAATGGTTATGAGAGGAAGCAGTGAAACACACAAAATCCTCCCCAAACGATCAGCACGTGAGGGTGAAAGCTCGTGTGGGGCTGGGGACTCTGGGGAGGCGTGCCAGGTGGGAGAGGCAGGTGGAAATATAACTTGCAGAGCTCGGGGAAGTGAAGTCTAGACTCGCTCAGACCCCTCTGACCGCCTACTTCTCCTCTTCTGAATGTCCGGCATTTCCGAGATGTCCCGGAGCTGGGTTTTCATTTTCCTCCTGTTCGTCTTCTTTCCCTCCTCGTGTCTCACTTTTCTTAGGAACCGAGGCTGACCTTGATTTGACAGTGACGGGGTGAAAGTTTAGTTCGCTCTCAAGGTTCAGTGAGCTTGAGCCAGTGCTGGGCAGCTTTCTTTTGCCCAACCCTCTAAATCCACCACCATCTTTTCCCTGCCCCGTGCCCTGGGGGCTAAGCTGTGTGCCCCACACGTCTGGGGAGTCCTAGGGAGAGGTTGGAGGTCATGAGCCAAGACAGGTTGGGGTGTTTATTCTCCTGGATCCCTCCCTCAGGAGAACGCCAAGGATATCCTGTCTGGTGGTCATCCCCATCCAACCATCTACTCAAGTGTCCAGCAACCCCTCCCTCTCCATGCCCCGCATACCTGAGCCAGTGTTCTCACACACCACAGCCTACCTCTTTGAGCGTGGTCCCTTTAGTTATTTATTTTTAATTTATTTTTAATGTTTATTTATTTTTGAGAGAGAGAGACAGCCAGCCAGCCAGCCAGACTTAGCATGAGTGGGAGAGGGGCAGAGAGAAAGGGAGACACAGAGTCCAAAGCAGGCTCCAGGCTCTGAGCTATCAGCACAGAGCCCTATGTAGGGCTCGAACTCAAGAACTGCAAGATCATGAACTGAGCTGAAGTCAGACGCTCAACCGACTGCGTCACCCAAGCGCCCTGAGAGTGGTCCCTGTATTACACTCGCCTCAAATGAGCCTAATTTGAGCGTGTCATCTGTTTCCTGCAGGGGCGCAAATCAACAGGAAGATTGTTTAAAAATTCAGATTCCTGGGTACTGACTGCAGAAATTCTGAATAAAATAGTAGGTCCAGAAAGGCCTCTGCATTTTTAGCAAGTGCCTGTTTCTGATGCCAGCGGGGTCCAGGGATGACTTTGGGAGATACTTGATCCGACTCGGACTGTCAAACTGGATGTCGTCCAGATCTAGTCAAATGGTAAGAATAACGTAGCCCCCATTGTTCCAGCGTCTCTTCTGAGAAGTCCAAATTTTTGGATGAGATCATTATGAGCTAAGTTGGGAAAGGCAGGGAGATTTCTAAACCAAGCCCTGGAGCCTGTGGGAAGGCTCCTGTAACTAGAAACAGAATGATAGAGAATCAGCATATGGGACGTTGTGCGATTCTCAACACCTCATTGATTTGTGCTGGCATGGTTTACCTGGAGCAGAGGGCCCCTGAAGTTTGTTTGTATCGATTGCACCATCACTAATAAGATAGAGAGATGTAATGCTTGGCAGAGGCCCAAACCTGGAATTAAAGAATTCTGTCCACGCAAGCCAGCCTCGCATGCCACGGGTCCAAGCTAACAGTTGTTAATTGCGCAGTGTTACAAGGAGGCACCCGGCCAAGGATAAAAACCAGAAAACTAATGAACTGGTATCAGGAAAACACCGAGGACAATGGGCCAAGTGTGCGGAGAAAATCCAAAACCGATCTGGACCCTGAAGTTGTGTGGACTTACCATTTCAGAAGCCTGTCCTGTTTTGAATATACCAGGCGCATTCTTGGAAGGTGACTATTTCAAATATTTAGGATAATATTTGTTTAGGCAGCAGGGCAGACAACAGAGGAGGTTGGCAAAGAACATTGCCTCTTCTGAGAACTGTAAACTTTTGCTGCCTCTCCAGTGCATTTCTTAGAACAGAAGCTCAGAAAAGTGGAAGGGGCCGGCTCACGTTCCCCTTCACAAGGACGGGCCACGGCAGCAGGCCCATGACTAGTGCCTGCTTTAAAAGGCTTACGGCAAGAATCTGGTTACAGATGCCCCTTCAAGATAATCTAATTTAAAAAAATTTTTTAATGTTGATTTATTTTTGAGAGAGAGAGAGAGAGAGCATGTGCGCACGAGTGGAGGAGGGGCAGAGAGAGAGGGAGACACAGATTCCGAAGCAGGTTCCAGGCTCCGAGCTGTCAGCACAGAGCCCAACGTGGGGCTCAAACCCACGAACCATGAGATCATGACCTGAGCTGAGAGTCGGATGCTTAACTGATTGAGCCACCCAGGCGTTCCCAGGATAATCTAATTTAAGTCCTCTGTTCTTGCCAAATCATATGCCAGAAAATCTCCCCCAAATAAGCTGATGTGCAGTGACATGAATGAAGTACGTGTCCTCTCAGCACACTCTATTCCCTGACATGGATGTGCCATGAATCACACGGTGGCTCCTGAAACACAGAGCATAAGAGAAAGAGCATGGGCCGTAGTGTCAAAACCCAGCGTCGAAGTCTTGATGCTGCTGCTTACTTGAAGGAACTTATTTAATGATTCCGATTCTTTGTTTCCTCATTAGCAAAACAAGACGGGCAACCTCCTCAGAGGATATGATCATTAATCATACCAATATATCCAATCACAGTACAGAAGTTATTATATAGTAATAGGTTCTTAATAAATGAGAGTGATCGTTCTTGTTACTCTTCTAGAAGCTCTAGTTAAACCCCCGTGGTCTCCTTCCTTCCCATTTGTCAAAGCCCCAGCTCGGAGATACTGCAGCCAGAAGGACAATCTTGTTTCTGGGGAAATGTAGAGCCTAAATGGAGGAGCTGGCCTGGGGCTGAAGTTTGGAGACTTGACGATCCATAATGAGAGACCCAGATTCTAGGGCGATGGCTCCCCACACAGTCAACAGTCCCATCAATGACTATCACACCTCCCACTGACTCCAGTTTCCTGGGTACCACAGACCTCTCCTTCCCCAGTGGAGAGTTGGGTCACAAACGATAGACCCCGTCCATGAAAACGCGATGGCTCTGTCTCACGGGCCACGACAGATGCGTGAAGCCAGAGAGCCTGTAACTAAACAGAACTCCTTTGCGCAAGCTTTTCTTTGTGGGAGGTTGTAAAATCAATAAAGGTATTTGCTTAAATGCTGGGGGCACTTATCACTCTGGGAGTCATCCCTGTTGTCCTTCTCTAACATATTTTCTGAATATATGTGAAACCACCTACTGAACTCAATCCCTCAGCAATGTCAGTTCAGTGCCTTACCCTAATCCACTACCTGGGTCTATCTAACCGTCGTGATTCTGGATTATTTGCCACCTAACTATTTTAGCAAAGCATCCACGTCTTGTTAGTAATGTTAACATCCATCCATCCATCCACCCATACACATATCCATACATATTATTAAGCTCTCACTACATGTAGGTTCTCTCTTCAAGTGAGAGATTCTTGAATGAGTATGAGACCTGATCTATTGGAAGAAACATGAAAAGTATTGGATTGGGGCTTCAGCAATTGATCTCGGTGGCCTGTATCTGTCCCCAAGCAGCTTCTTAGAACAGAAGCTCAGAAAAGTGGAAGGGGCCGGCTCACGTTCCCCTTCCAATGCTCCCCAAGCAGCCAATGTCTCTGTGGAATGTAGAATCAGTCCAGCACCAACTGAGCCACTGGAAGTATTTCTTTTATTCCCCCTGGTGGTACCAGGTCTCTCCTTGAGCCCCTCCCAGCTTGAGCCTCTTGAAGCACCAGAAGATTTGGCAGTGACCCAGTATAATCCCCCCTCCCCTAACTCCAGGGCTTGAGGATAAAGAATACTTTGTAAATCAAATAATCTCCCCTCATTGTCGGTGTCATTTACATTTTTCATTGATTTTTTTTTTCTCTTAAAGCGAAATGTAGATGCACCTTTCCTATCAAGCTTCTCCCTGGAAGCAGTAACATATAGGAGAAAATCAAAACTCTCTTGGCTCTGCCCCAAGGCTCCTAGTGGACCTTGACCATTTTATCTTGGGGATGAAGTCCTTGGGAGGACCGTGTATACTCTGTTAAGAGCAGAACGTAGGAGGCGGGGTAGTGCTCTTCCCCACACAAAGGCGGGGAGTGAATCCCCCTGGAGGCTCCCCGGGTGAGGCCAGGAAAATCATCAGCGACCCTTGTGCAGACCAGGGTCTTTCTGTTGGCCTGTTTGATTTTGTCCTAGCATCACATGACTTATTGGGAGGCTGAAGTTCCTGTGAGATCCTCGGCCATTTCCGTAATGATCTGTTTGTTTTAAACTCACTCCGCAGACCTCTCTGAAACCCATAATTTTACCCCGAGAGTCTTCTGTTCTCAGTCTGCAGGTTTGTATTTTACTGCTTTAGGCTACAAAGTCAATTTCCCTTTAACTATGTTTCTGTTGGGATAAATCACTTACTTTTGGGATCTTAAAGACGATCACCGTGTTTTTCTCTCTTTGACTGAGCATCCCGAGGAGGTGTTTCTGACACGGGAACCTCCATCTTGCCAGCTTTTCTTCTTGACATCACAACTGGGTCAGCGTTAACAAAGCAGGGATCTCAGCTTCGGAAAGGAGAGCGAGCTCCTGACAGCAGGAGTGCAGACCCCCGCAGGTCTACGTTTCCAGCCATGACTCAGGCCCACGTGACAACCAGGGCGGAGAGTGCTGGAACAGGCCCCCAAGTGCCTTTCCCACCAGAATTCTTTCACGTTTATTGACGCTCAGGCAGTGATTATAATCAGTGACGACTGAGTGAGTACTATGAAAGAGTTTACTATTAATTCTTAATTCTGTTCCTACTATTACACCGCCATTAACGGAAAGTGCGTTGAAGGAGGAAGAAGAGATAGCTTGGGTGGGAGGTGGGGAGGAAATTGGGTGGGTTGGCGCTCCTGAAGGCAGCCTGAGAGACGCCAGACCATCAACTGTCTGTTTAAAAGGAAATGTGTTACGGGGGGCTCCTGGGTGGCTCAGTTTAGTCGAGCGTCTGACTTGGGCTCAGGTCACAATCTCACCGTTCATGGGATCGAGCCCCGCATCAGGCTCGGAACTGACAGCTCAGAGCCTGGAGCCTGCTTCGGATTCTGTGTCTCCCTCTCTCTCTCTGCCCCTCCCCCACATGCTCTCTCTCTCTCTCTCTCTCTCTCTCTCTCAAAAACAAATAATCATTAAAAAATAATAAAAAATAAAAATAAAAGGACATGTGTTGACAACAGAGCAGACATCTGGGAAAGTGCCTGCTATGTGCTGGACCCTGTTCTCCGTCCCTTACCTGCGTTATTTCATTGAAGTTTTACACAAGTCTATGAGGTAGGAACTGTTCCGGTCTCCAGGGGCAAATCAGTTACTGTCACGTTGCATACGCAATTCTGATATTACGTATTTAAAGTGATCCCGAGTACAGATTGATGCAGGTTGATACTGCGGGTAGATTGCATACCAGAGGATGCGTTCAGGACAAGCAGGACAAGCAGGACCATTTGTCAGGATGGCCATCCCCACTTGGAAACTGACCTTTCCTTAAGCTCATAGTTGAAACCAGTGGCCCAGTTTAGAAAGTCATGTGCCTCTGGGAAGAAGAGTGGAGGACAAAAAAAAAAAAAAACTGGATACTTGGAGGAAGAAGAAGAAGAGGAAAAAAAAAAAAAACCAGAGAGGATAGCAGGTCTCAGAGTGGCATCCGAAATCACGATTAAGTGTATGACGTCTCCCCTCCCCCCAGGAAGCAGAAGATAGGGCTCCTCTTACAAGGGGGAAGGAAGAGGAAGCAACCACCTGTGTGTCATGAGTGCGGATGAGCCCTCTAACCACCCTCCGCGTTTGATAGGTTAATAATCACTCAACACAGCAGAGCTGGCACACATGAAAAGCGTCCTAAATGTCCATTTCTTTCTTTGTTTGGCAAGAGGCAAATGGTTTATCAGTAAAGTATACCTCCTTACGAATTTATTGAAAGATCCAATTTTTTAAATATTTATTTATTAAATAAATAATAAAAAATAATAAAAATGGCACCACATTATTTGTTTGTGGCACCTGGGTGGCTCAGTCAGTTAAGTGCCGACTTCAGCTCATGTGGTGCTCTCATGGCTGGTGAGTTCGAGCCCCGTGTTGGGCTCTGTGCCGACAACTCAGAGCCTGGAGCCTGCTCCGGATTCTGTGTCTCCCTCTCTCTCCGCCCCTCCCCTGCTAGCACTCTGTCTCTCTCTCTCTTAAAAAGAAATAACCATTTTTTTAATGTTTATTTTTATTGAGAGACAGAGAGAGAAAATGAGCATGTGCATGTGTGCTTGTGATAGCAGGGGAGGGGCAGAGAGAGAAGCCCAAGCAGGATCCACACTCGAGGTGGATGAAGCCCGACTAGGGGCTCGATCCCAGGAACACAAGATCCCAACCTGAGCCGATATCCAGAGTCGGTTGCTTAACTGACTGAGGTGGCCCAAGACCCACTTTTCAGAGTAGGTTTTGCTAAATTGGAAGGAAGAGAGATCTTGGGGGTACCTGGCAGCTGGAGGTGGTGGAGCAAATGCCTCAGGGAAACTGAAGGGTATGGAAAAAACAGCATGGGAAACCAAAGGGAAGCCTCTCACGCTCTTCCCAGTATCACCTGCGGCAGCCCTGGGAACAGAGGAAAGAGACAACGGGATGCTGGCAGGAAGCTACAGACCGGACCTTGTGGCCACGCCCAGTCCATGGGTACCTGGATGCCACCGTCATGTTAATGCCACAGCAATCACATGTGTCCCTATTTACATACCTCATGCACTTCTATATGTTCCTTTAGCAGGAAAGCTATAGACATTTCTTCCAACCGGGAGGCTATCTTGGGGGTAATCTAGGGGGATACGTAGGTGCGTTTGGAGTTTTCAACTTCTCCCTAACTTGTTGCACAGCATGGGAAGGGATGGAATGTTGACGGCACAAATATTTGAATCTCCTCAAGATAGTGAGGAGCCCTTACCTTTCATGTCATCAGTGGTTTCTTCCACACTACCCTCTCCTCTCTCAGCAGTTATCCGTCTCCTGGCAACTGTTCCCTAGCCCCACGTGCACATCAACAACCAATAACATTTTCAACAGCCTTTACCCATTGGCCAATGGCTGCGGTCTGAAAGGGTTACTGCTGCTTTTGCCTTCAGCTTAAGCTCCGGTGCCTGGTGCAATAAAGGTGTTCAAGGTGTTGGTTGAACTTTAGATGATTTTGCTATTCACAGAAATATATGTCAAAATAATTCATTGAAAAGTGTCGGCTTGGTAGCTAACATTGGGTTAGGTACGGTAGGAAGGTAAGTCATGTCCTGTATGAGTTTACAATGCATGTGTTCTTTTTTTTCTTAGTTTATTGTTTATTTTTGAGAGAGAGGAGGAGCAGAGAGGAAGACATAGAATCCCAAGCAGGCTCTGTGCTGTCAGTACAGAGCCCACTGTGGGTCTTGAACCCACAAACTGTGAGATCATGACCTAAGCCAAATTCAAGAGTTGAACGCTTAACTGGCTGAGCCACCAGGCACCCCAGCAATGCATGTATTCTTAAGGCAGATAAGTAGGGGTAGCAGGGTGTGAGAAAACACTAAACTTAGTCATCTATGTATTATCTGTGTTTCTCAACCCTAGCTGTATATTGAAATCTCCTGTGAAGCTTTTAAAAACCACAGATGCCTATAGCTCACCCACAGAGATTCTGATTAGGTCTGTCTGGTCAGGGTCTATATTTTTACATAGTCCTCAGGTGATTCACATGAGCATCCAGGATATGAATCACTGTAACAAGTACTAAAGAATATAATTAAAAGAAATACCGGGGAGAACCAGAGTGGAGAGAAAAACCTTATGGCACAGTTGGAACTTGCTTTGAACCTTGAATCATAGCAAAGATTTGGATGCACAGCACTGAAGAGAGAGCAGGCTGACTGGGAAGGGGGCAGGTGGAGACAATGGGGACAAAGGGAGTTGGAAATCAGGAAACCAGGTTGCTGAGTGGCAACGAAATCCTAGAGGAGCAGGGTCCAGAGGTCATGGCCAGCTCTGCCTGGAGTGGTACCATCTGGCTGCATAATGGCAGAAGGAGCAGCCTGAGTGACCAAAGGGAAAACACAGGGGGAAAGTATGCTTGAGTCACAAGCCTGGGAAGTATGTTGTGTCCACAAAACAGCTGTGAGGGGCCGCAAAATGGCCTTAAAGAAATGTTGAGGCAGACAGAGAAAATGCATGTGCTCTAAATTGAAGACTCCATTAAGACTCTAACATGAAATGTGCAAACCCAGATTTGGGGCCTCAGCTTCCTGGAACTGTTACTCCCGGGGGGTTCAACTTCGTGGTTGAGAGTTTCCCTGGCCCTCCTCAATTTCTAGATGGTCAGGTTTCTTTTCCTTGGTGGCGAAATCTGGGGTTGGGGACCAATGAAGGATGAGTGGAGGTAGAATGGAGTTTCAAGAAGATCAACCAAACAGCAGCACCTGGGTGGCTCAGTCAGCTAAGCGTCCAACTCTTGATTGCAGCTCAGGTCATGATCTCGTGGTTCACGAGTTCCAGCCCCACATCAGGCTCTGTGCTGACAGCATGGAGCCTGCTTGGGGTTCTCTCTCTCCCCTTCTCTCTGCCCCTCCTCCATTTGCTCTTTGTCTCTCAAAATAAATAGACATTAAAAGGATGATGAGCAAACATATCTTAAGAAAAAAATGCTCTAAGTGGAGGGTGAAGGGGTGGATATACCAGATTCTTACCTGTTAACATGCAAAACAAGATAATAAAAAGGGGGTGTTGATGCTACTGAAATGGTCAAGTGAGGTTGTTGAGGGTACACGCCAGATTTAGCGAGCGCACTTATGCGTGTTAAAGATGGTTTCACTGCATGAAGTGCTTTGAGCAGCACATGTGGGGACAGAGCAGAAAATTATGGAAAAAGCAACTCACCAGAAAAGCCCAGGATACACTGACATTTTCGATTTCCTCCATCAACTGCTCGTCCATTTCTCTATGCCAACTGCGGGCAAACAAAGAGAACCAAGCCAAAAATAATAATAATAATTTAAAAAAAAGAACTCACAGAAAATTAGGAAGTGAGACCCTCTGTGTCTCCAGGATCATGAGACACACATTTGGTCATGTCTGCCCAACAGTGGAGCTATTATTAGAGGTGGAAAATAGCAGCGAGTAAGACCGAAAGAGTTTGCCCCGAGGCTAGCAGACAAGAAGAATAATGGTTTCCCAGGAAAGTGAGATGATTCTAGTTTAACTCATCCAACAAAACTCTTCCAAGAATTAGGCCAGAAACCCTAACTTCAACTTGGAGGGAGCCACAGACTATGCCATCACCAAATCATCAGCTGTTGCCGTGGGTGCCATTGCCAGAGTCATTGTCTACAGGCTTTGGCAAGGCGTGCTCCCGTGTCGGTTTGGGGCAAGCAGCAGTCTGCGTGAAGATCTGGTGGCTCCCCAGCTCAGATTCGACATTCCCCGGGCCCTCCTGGTGAACATGAACTACAGAAGTTTCATCCGGCCACCTGTCCTTCCTCTGCGGGCTCCTGATCGCCACAATCAGATTCACGATGCCCCTAAGTTCCCGGACCCAACGTGGGCTCAAGACAGGAAATACTGAAACAGGTTCCTCCCCGGCAATGATAACCTCAGTGTTGAGTCCTTCTCCCGATGAAGGCAGAACCACCGAGCACTGGGCCCCCTGCTTTACTTGAGCCACCCTCACTGTTTATTACTAGTGCTCCCCACGGGGCCTCGTCCATCTCCCTGGGCCGCAGCTCTCCCCGTGTAAAAGCCCCAGTGTGATTACACAAACTTCTCTGGGGGCGCCATTGTTGACCTTTCTGGCTTTGGTTCCCATCTCAACGTCTCTCCTCTTGCTCATAATATTGTCTTTCTTCTTATTGGAGGTAATGTCGGGGGAAGGATCCAGCGCTGACTCTAACCAGGCCCTGGGACCTGACTTCCCCTGGACAAACCTACCAGAGGGTGGCAGCCTGCCCTGACTTCCGAGAATTGCCTGCCCCCGGTGTCCGATGGGCCCCGCTCACCTTTTGGCATCACTTACCGCTCTGCTTGGGGCACCTGGTGCTACCTATTCAACGGAATGACAGTGTGGAAGTCTGAAGTCCCGGCCCATGTGCGTTCCCCGAGCCTCTGTTGTCAGCTGGGCCTGCCCCGCCCCGGTGGGTGCGTGCACTGCCAAGTCTCAGTCCTTTCCTGCCGGTGCTGGCCTGCTGCCAAAAAGCCTCCACAGCTCCTGATAAACCCTGACTCAAGAGGAGCCTGTATGGGAGAGCGTCAATCTCAGAGCTTCTTGGGAATGTGGGGGTTTGGGAAGGATGCCTGCTCTCTTTTCCTTGAAGATTTCGGTTGCTAAAAGATACACACATTGCTAAGTGGGGATGATAACCTTAGTTTCATTCAGGACTTTCTCTTATGGGTAGAATACAGAACCCGCCTCTGGTTCAGAACTACAGACAGCCAGGTGTGCCCCAAAGTGCTGATTGAGCCACCTCGTTCCAAGCCGAAATGCCAAAAAAAAAGGCTTCTCTGGTTTGGAGTGGTCCCGCCAAGGCGCTGACCCATAGGGACTGAGAGCACAGGACCCACTGCTCTGGAACATAGGCTGGTCCAAGGGAAACCCAGAGATGGGGTAGTATGCATGAGCCATGACTTTGAACTTCTTAACCATGCCTCATAGCAACATGGCCAATCATTGTCAAGTTCTTATCAATGTCACCACTCATATAAGCCATGCCTCCTCTTATCAGGTAGAAAAGTTAGGAATGAAATGAAACCTGGAAATCCCTACCCAGCCTTCCCCAAATTAATGGAAGTGTTGGGGGACACCCCTTCTGCTCTGGGTTGTGGGAATGACTTAGCTGGGTCAAATGACATGTAAGTAATAGAAATAGTCCTCCCTCCTGTGTACTGTCGGTCTTCTTCTTCCTCACATGTGGCACTTTTGGCAGGGAGTGGCCACAAAAATGAATCCCCTCTGTTGGTTCTATCTCTTCCAACCCCGACCCTGCACAGGTCAACGCTGGGCACTGGGCAGCCAGAGTACTCCTGATGGCCATGGACTGAGAACAGAATGACACAGTGACAATCAGGCATAGAAAGTCAAGTGCACAAGTCTGACAGGCGAGTGCTTTTCTTTATTCTCAAGTCCTTTCTGCAAATAACCTTTCCTCTTGCACTGCTCAGTATGAGGGCTCCATTATGAGACCAAAGCAACACCTGAGCTGGGCCAAGTTATTTGAGGAAAAGGTGACGCTGATGCTCTGGGGTTCAGAGGGTCACAATGTGGGTTACAAGCAGCCTTAATGGGTGAGGAATAGAGTCCTGGGAAAAGCGTCCAGGCCACACTTCCCCTGGAAGCCCTACACTGGAGACTATTCAAGAGTTTCCACACAGGGCAGTTTACCACCCATTCACACAGTTACTGGCTAACCTTCTGGAAACCAGCAGCCAGCCTAGCTGAGGTCACTGGGCAGGAACACAGCAGGTAGGGCATATAGCCTGAAAGATAATTCCCTTCAGGGTCATTGTTTTGATTCCTGGTGAAATGGAAACTTCTTGAAAGTTATCCAGGCATTGGGAAGCCTGACTTCATTTTAACCCTTCCAGAAATTATGCCCAATAGTCATGCAAATCTTGCCTGAAATCTCTCCTTCCTGGATGTCAGAACCACAGAGCAAGGGGAGAGTAGTTTCAGCTTCATGCAGTGGAGTATTGCTACTCCCTGCCTCTTTCCTGTGGTTTAGTCCTAGAAATGCATCCCTGCTGGTCGGTGCTTTCTCTCCTGTATTGATCCTCAAAATGTGGTCCCTAAACTAGCAGCTTCTTACTCTAGCTTGCTAAAAATGCAAATACTCAGGCCCTACCCAAGATCTACAGGATCAGAAATTCTGGGGGTGGGCCCAGCATTCTGTGTTAATAAGCTCTCTAGGGTGATTCTGTTCCATGCTGAATTTGAGAACCGCTGTTTTAAGGCAACTGACCCTTTTTGATTAACTCCTACCACTGATTAGCTGTTGGGTTCTGACATCCGGGAAGAAGAGTTTTCAGGCATACTTTGGGCCAGAGACCAAACCATGATCCAAACTTGTTTAATATTTAATCAGTACATGATGAATATTCAAGTCCCTTGCAGAGGCCACCCTGATGGTTGGAATCCTTGACCGAAACTAAGTTCTCCGGGAACTTACTTGTCACAAACCCTCATAGTTATAGCTTATCATCTCCATGTACTCTGGATTCTATAAAATAATTTGGTATCCTTGGCATGGCTGTCTATGTCAAATAGCTCTGTACTGCTGTTTCTATAATAAGATCCATTGAGAGAGGCATCAGATGCTTTGTTAACGATCTGTCCTATTCACGCTGATGAAACCCCCATTGTCTACCAAGATTGGAAGGGTGTCAAAGAGTGTCATTGGGTTTTTCTGAAAGTTCTCTTTGTTCCCGTTACCCATAGCTCACCTATTTATACCCTGTGAGCTCAGTTCTATTAGCTTTGGGTGCATTGTCTCACAGTGAGATCAATGAAAGGGTTGTTCCCTCTCGGCTTCATCTTCAGCGGATTACCTCCCCTGTCAGAGATTTCCAGTAACCTCAGTGTGTCTCCAGACAAGAGATGCCAGTAAGAACCAGGCAGGGAGTAGAAAACTGTGCCTGGTCCCCAAATTTTGCCTATCATCCTTGTTATCATCTGGTTCCTGACATGGCTTGACTTAAACTTCCATTCCTTCTCCAAAGGGGAAATAGCTATTTGAGCCCTTTGGCGTGAAGCTCTGTTACCAGACTACTTCTCAAGACTGCGCATCTCTGTCTCCACATCTCAGAGAAAACCTGACACATTTTTAAGAGATCCTGTTACTGACCACACTCTAGGTCAGCATTTCTCGAACTTCAGTGTACATCTGGAGCATGTGGGGGGCTTGGTACATTACGGATTGTTGAGCTCCACCCGAGTCTCTGACTCAGTAGATCTGGGATGTGACTAAAGAATCCGCGTTTCCAAGTTCACAAGCAAGGCTGTTACTGCTGGTCTAGGGAGGACATTTTGAGATCCACTGTTGTAGGCTGGCTACTAGCAGTATCTGGACTCATTCTGATTATTGCATCATTGATGCCCTTCTATTCTGAATGCAGCGTTTCATGCATTCCTCTGTTTCATTCATTCCCTTTACAGCATCATACCTCGTTCGAGGTGCTGGGAAAGTGTGATCTGTTGTCTGAGCATGCAAATTTAAGATAATTCTCACCATCATCTCATACCTTTTATTTGGTACAGTGAACCGACCCGGCTCCAGGAAAACAACTCACTTCCTGGTCAAAAGCAAAGTCCTCGGAGGATCTTAAAACTGCACAGTATCCTTTGGAAACTTAGTGCATCCCATGGTATTTACTGATAGACACCCAGACACATGTAATAGGATTATAGATCAGCCTCATTTAAGATAAAGTTTGCTGGGGGGGATCAGAATTGCTCCCTGTGGGACTTAAATTAGGTACAAAGCAATTAACTTTAAGCAACCAAAAAATTGGCTCTATAAAAATTCCATTTCAAATAAGCTCTTAACTACAATCTCATTTCCAGTTACCTTCACTACGTAAGAGACAAACTAGTCTCCGGAGGCAGAAAACATGTGCTACATTTTTGAGACACTTCCCCAAATACGGGAATTGATGAGGACTGACACCTGACCTCTCCCAAGTGTCGCAAAGTTCTATAGACTTTCTGACTTTTCATGTTACACCTACACCTAGAAAGATAAATCTTACCACTTCTGAAAACAAACATATTTGGGTTTCACTTCTTAAGATGGTTCAGTTGTTCCATGCTAAACACATTTGATTCCATTCCATTTCTTTCTGAGGAGGAGAATTTTAAGTACCTTTTGGCGAGAGCCAAGACATCAGCTCAACGGACTTTTGTTTCCACAAAGGATGTTTCTTTGCCTGGCATATGGAAGAACCTTCTGAGTGTTCATCAGTTAGAACATTAACAGATTGTTGATTCATTAATTGTTGAATTAATAAGTTAATAAAAGTTATTAACTTTGAAATGTGATTATAAAATCAATGTCATTGTTTTTAACCTTGGAAATACACAGGGTGCCTGGCTGGCTCAGTCAGTAGAGCATCTTGATCTTGGTCAAGAGCAACTCTTGATCTCAGGGTCGTGAGTTGAAGCCACGCCCCGGATATGGAGTTTACTTAAAAAAAAAAAATTAGAAATACGGAAAAATATAAAGTAGTAAAATAATCACCTAAAATCTCACAACATGAAGCTAATTAATATTAACTTTTGAAACATTCTGCCTCTCCTGTGTGCCTACGTGCATATACGTGTGTATATAATTATAACAACATCATGTACAAAATGACGATTTTCTTTCGTTCACTACCTTTATCATGGAAATTCACCCAAGTCATTAGCAATTCATTGCAAACCTTATTCATGGCCACTTAAAATTTCACCAAGTGAATAGTCTCAATTTAACACTTCTATTATTGTCACATCATAGGATGTGTCCAATATTATTTTTTGTGTGTGCCTAGATAAATACATTTGTATAAAAATAGTAACTTCAGAGCTCCTGGAGTCTGAGGATCGTGCTCTCACTTTTGTTTTTGGTAACTGCTACACAATGCTTGACTTATAAAAAGTGCTTGATCGACGTTTAGAAAAGGAAATAATTGAAGTGGGAGAAATTCTGAAGAATGCTGGGCTCTAGAATGATTCACTCAGACAATGAGATACAAAGAGAATCATGTTGCTCCCTCACACGGATAAGAGAGGCTCAGCCAAGAGATGCCACACGGTATTGGTGCTTCCAGAGTTGGGCATCACCGGGCATGGAGAAGGGATACGAGAACCAAGCGGCAATTCTCTCAAGGGTACTTTGTGAAGCTCAAACTTGAAAAACAAAGTGTTGTTTGTTGTTGCTGTTTCTTTTGTGGAGGGAGATGGGAAAGGGTTGCCTTGCGTTTTGGGAGGTAACTTCATTCCACCGTGATCAATTTTTTAACTCCTCCGTTAAAAAGAGAAATCATATCAACAATGAAGTTGTCAATGCTCTGCCTGGAGGATGTCGTCAGCCTAGAAGCATCCCTTCCCTCTAATAACTTGAGGATGGAGCTGTCGGGAATCCATTCTGGAAAGACAAGGCACACATTCAGTTCTAGGGTGTCTCCCAGCAATCCCCCCACCCCCCCCCCCCCAACCCCCGTCTCATCAGCACCTCTCCTGGCACACACACGGAAGACTTCAGTGGGATCCGACCACTTCAGAAACCTTCCCTCTGGATGTTTTCCTCTCTGAGGGTCCTCAGAATGCTCTTTGAGAGGGTTTTGTCTGTCCTTTGCCTCAGCCTCTCACCTGACGCGGATGTTGGTGAGAGGGATCACGTTTTAAGATGCATCTTGGCTGGACAGCTCCAACTCCCTGCGAGCCTCCCAGTGACAGGAAGGTCTGAGTCCATGATTTTATTACAGCCATTCCTCACCTGCAGGGACAGAGTTCAGGGAGGCACACTGGAGCCCCAGGAACCACTGCCAAGTAGGCAGCTGTATCATTAATTTAACTTTCAAAAGCCCGAAGACACAAAGATGCTGCCTGTCTGGTCACACAGGCCACCGGGGTGGAAACAGGAGTGTTTCCGATAAAGAAAACCAGTGACAAAATGTCGGTCAAGCTGGAGAAAGTGGGTGCCAAGGGACGGCTGGGCCAGATAGCACACCGAGAAGGCTACACAAGGCAATTTTCCCCCATGGGGAGCCTTCCCTAAGAAGTGCTGTGAGAGGAGGGGGGTGGCCGTGAAACAGGGTGGTAGGCAACGGGCCTGAGGCGATCCCCAAAACGCTGGACAAGGGGTAGTGAGGGAAGGGCAGAGCCATTTTGGCCAGAAAACTCTATGCTTTCCAAGCTGTGTTCGCTTTGGGAAAACAGCAAGTCAAGGGACAGTAGTTTATCCTGTGACACTGACCTCTTTTAATAACTGAAAACAAAACGGTCACTTTTTCTTTCGGAGAAGAGTTTCGGTCAGGGCATCTGTATTTAACTTTATTCTCCATTTAGGTGATCGATTCTCACCTTGAGTGTTTTGGGGGGGGAGGGGCGATGAGGGTAGACAGGGAGGAGTCGAAAGCATCCTCAGGATCACATGGATCCACATTCACTCTTCCCCTCTACTCGACCCTTCAGAGAAGGATCCTGAAGCCTCAGAGATATGGAAAGAACCAGCAAGGAATGGTACCTGAGACACAGGGTGAACATTCTTAAGGCATGGCGGGATGTTTTTTAGTCTCCTTTCGCCATCTCTGTTTTTTGTTTTCCTCCTGGAGGAGCATTTGGGTGGTAAGATTCAGAAGTGGGTGTCAGCATGTCAGGCGTGCCGTGTGCTCCTGACGTAGAACCTGAGGGTTCCCACCTGGAGGGCCAAAAAGGGTGAGAATGTGCACCCAGGGCAAAGTTGGGAAGCCAGTGGTCTGCAGTATCTCTCTTGGCTCATAGAAGCAGAAATGTTACCTTGGATCTGGGCCAGGACCAAACCTGTGTGTCATCTGTCAGGAGCCTCAGAAGTATAGCAGCAGATTGGCAGAGTGCTGTGAAAAGCCAGCAGAGGAGCACATAGCCCAGAAGATACCAGAAGGAGTCATGGGGTCCCCATGTGGAGACATGAAAGGTAGGAAGGTAGGAAAGAAGGAAGGAAGGAAGGAAGGAAGGAAGGAAAGAAGGAAGGAAGGAAGAAAGGAAAGAAGGAAGGAAGGAAGGAAGGAAGAAAAGAAGGAAGGAAAGAAGGAAGGAAGGAAGGAAGGAAGGAAGGAAGGAAGAAAGGAAAGAAGGAAGGAAGGAAGGAAGGAAGAAAAGGAAGGAAGGAAGGAAGGAAGAAAGGAAAGAAGGAAGGAAGGAAGGAAGGAAGGAAGAAAAGGAAGGAAGGAAAGAAGGAAGGAAGGAAGGAAGGAAGGAAAGAAGGAAGGAAGGAAAGAAGGAAGGAAGGAAGGAAGGAAGGAAAGAAGGAAGGAAGAAAGGAAAGAGGGAAGGAAGGAAAGAAGGAAAGAAGGAAGGAAGGAAAGAAGGAATGAAGAAAGGAAAGAAGGAAGGAAGAAAGGAAAGAAGGAAGGAAGGAAGAAAGAAAGAAAGAAAGGAAGGAAGGAAGAAAGAAAAGAAGGAAAGAAGGAAGGAAGAAAGGAAGGAAGGAAGGAAGGAAGGAAAGAAGGAAGGAAGGAAAGAAGGAAAGAAAGAAGGAAGGAAGGAAAGAAGGAAGGAAGGAAGGAAAGAAGGAAGGAAGGAAGGAAAGAAGGAAGGAAGGAAGAAAGGAAAGAAGGAAGGAAGAAAGGAAAGAAGGAAGGAAGGAAAGAAGGAAGGAAGGAAGGAAGGAAGGAAAGAAGGAAGGAAGGAAGGAAAGAAGGAAGGAAGGAAGGAAAGAAGGAAGGAAGGAAGGAAAGAAGGAAGGAAGGAAGAAAGGAAAGAAGGAAGGAAGGAAAGAAGGAAAGAAGGAAGGAAGGAAAGAAGGAAGGAAGAAAGGAAAGAAGGAAGGAAGAAAGGAAAGAAGGAAGGAAGGAAGAAAGAAAGAAAGAAAGGAAGGAAGGAAGGAAGAAAGAAAAGAAGGAAGGAAGGAAGGAAGAAAGGAAGGAAAGAAGGAAGGAAGGAAAGAAGGAAGGAAGGAAAGAAGGAAGGAAGGAAGGAAAGAAGGAAGGAAGGAAGGAAGGAAGGAAGGAAAGAAGGAAGGAAAGAAGGAAGGAAGGAAGGAAGGAAGGAAAGAAGGAAGGAAGAAAGGAAGGAAGGAAGGAAGGAAGGAAAGAAGGAAGGAAGAAAGAAAAGAAGGAAGGAAGGAAGAAAGAAAGAAAGGAAGGAAGGAAGGAAGAAAGAAAAGAAGGAAGAAAGAAAGAAAAGAAGGAAGGAAGGAAGGAAGGAAGGAAGGAAAGAAGAAAGAAAAGAAGGAAGAAAGAAAGAAAGAAAGGAAGGAAGGAAGAAATGAAAGAAGGAAGGAAGGAAGGAAGGAAGGAAGGAAAGAAGGAAGGAAGGAAGGAAGAAAGGAAAGAAGGAAGGAAGGAAGGAAGGAAGAAAAGAAGGAAGGAAGGAAGAAAGGAAAGAAGGAAGGAAGAAAGGAAAGAAGGAAGGAAGAAAGGAAAGAAGGAAGGAAAGAAGGAAGGAAGGAAGGGACTGGAGAAGCTTGTCGCAGCTCTGTGAGGCTTAGTCTTCAGTCAGCTAAGCACTGGCTTATCTTTCCCACTTCAGGGTGAGGCTATTCCTGGGGTCAAGAAGTCAAAGTCTCCAATTCTTTTCCATTAACAGCCATGAGTATCATTTAATTTTCCATTGGTAGGTGGTGTTCATTTGTTTGGTTTTCATCACAAATTAACATAGCCATTTGGGGAATGCTGGTAAATATTTTCCTAAGATACAGTTTTACTATGTTCCATGGTTACCTTAGCCATTGCCTTTTAAATGGTTTTCTAATATAAGTGATTCTGGGATGAACTTCTATATATGTATATTTCCCCCCATTACTGAAGTGAGATTCCTGGATCCACTGGGTATGGAAGTTTTCAAAGACTTTGGATAACTTTTCCTATATTGCTTTCTAGAGAATTGTGCTAATTAACACTCCCGGCAGCAGGCAGAAGAGAGTAGATGAGCTTGTCCTTGTGACTTTCCCAGAGAGTGGAGTTTGGGGAAGGAGTCAACACCTTCTGATTCTGCATCTCTGGGAAGGGTTGGGGGTGGGGCGCAGGTATGGGAAGTTATCCAGTCTCCTTTAAGACATTGTTAGCCCCAACTGAAAAGGAGAAATTGAGGTCACACTAGATGTCCACACATGAGGTACTTCCTTCCATGTCTACGTCAACTTTCCGCCTCTGAGACCATGAGAAAATGAACTTCAAGTCGGAAATCAGCCAGCAAAGAAATCAAAGAGGGACTAGTCTCTCAAAATATGCAGTGTGGAAGTTCCTGGGGGATGACAGAGCGCATCTCCAGTACCTGGGCATTCGAACTGGTACCAAGCCGACCTTTGCTCTGTTGAAGATGGCAGACTGCTTGCCCCTCCTTTTGGACAGATCGTCTTTCTTTCTTTCTTTCTTTCTTTCTTTCTTTCTTTCTTTCCTTTATTTAACACCAACTGAGCACATGGAGCCAGGCACTGTAACAGGAAAGGGGGTGCAAAAGTGAGAGGCTCCCAGTCTCGTGTGTCTTTGAGTAAAGTCATGGGAACAGGGACAAATCCCAGACACATAAACGAGCAGTTCCAATATGACACCGTATCGCAGCCGAGTAGAGCAATTATCCCGGCACGAGTTTAGGAAAGACTTCATAGAGGAGGACACGCATATGTTGTGGAGGGCAAATCATCTTTGTCCCGACAGAGGAAAAAAAAAGAAAGAGTGTTCCAGGAAATTCCAGGAAAAGCACAAAGAAGTAAATGGGTCTTCCATGCTTGGGATCACTCCAGCATAAACCATGGTGGAGGGGAGGACTTGGGGACAGAGAAGGGCAGGGCCACAGTGACAGAAAGTGAGGCTGTCAAGTGAGTCAAAATTCTAATTGTCAAGTCTTTGTATTCCATTCATAGGAATTGGCAAACCAGAGAATGGCATTTATGTGATCCATGCTTTGATTATAAAAGGGTAGCGGGTGGGGGCTGGGTAATGGGCTAAGAAATGGGAGAGCCTGGATGGGAAGTGACTAAAATCATGACATAAAGTGATGGCATAAAAACATCATCATGCATAGATTTTGTGGTTGAGCATACTTCTAACACAAAGCCAGAAGGAAGAAAGTGCGGTATATGAGAGAAATGACCAGAAACCACAGATGAGCTCATGATAGACAATGATGAAGTTTAAAGCCCAGCTTGCTGTCATTGCAGAGAATGAAATACATCCCAAAGCATCCCAAATATTAGAATAATGTCATTATGGTTCTCTTACCTATGACAGCCGATGGGCCAGTGTGATCTATGATCTTTCTGGGTCTTTTATTAACTTTTCATCATTGTGCTGCCTTCGCAATCTGCTGCCTCAGGGAACATTTGAGATTTGAATTTGAAAATGAGATTCACAAAATTAGATATTCTCCATATATATATTTTTTTTCTTTCTCCAACTGCAAACTGACTTCAAACAAAGGGTTATGAAGGATGAGGTCTTTGAGTCTTTTAAACTTCAGCGAGGAGATAGCTAAATTTTCAGTCCTCAAGCAGAGGAAATGGCTCCCCATTCCCTTATTTTTTGCAAAACAATGGTTGTTTTCTTGGAGCTCCCCATAGAAGGAAGAGCGGGCTTGGGTGAGTCTTATGTCTGGGGTTGCAGAAAGTTAAGGGAATCAAGGAAGCTTTGGAGGATGTTCTGGGGGGCAAAGAGATCAACAAGTAATGATGCAAGGAGACTGAGCTGATGGAAGTTGAGTTAGGCAAGGAGCAGTTATTCCCTGGGGGAAGTTCAGGCATGCTAAACCGGGACATGACCTTTAGTTAATCAAGCATTGAAGATGAGGGGACAGAGCTGAGACCCCGAAAAAGAATGAGAGACAAAACCATCCTGAAAAGAGAAATTCTAGTTCCTTGTTCTCTCTCAAGCTAGCTCTCCTTGTCACTGCATCGCTGGAAGAAACGTAAAAAAATTTAATTAATGACTTGAACATTCTCACGTAGGCAGAGGTTTCCTATCACGTCGATAACACGTCTGATTAATGAAGTGACCTTTCTCCTTGTCATCAATGTTGTGACTCTCTGGCCACACAGTGCTTGGAGACAGCAATTTGCTTTGCTCCCTGGTGTCTGATCTTGCCCAGGAAATTTAGGACCTGTGTCTACCTCACCAGCCACCCCTGCCCTCGGTGACACCTGGCTGTGTGCCTCTGACACCTTCTCTCTCACAACCTTGGATTCCCCGCTGGCCTTGTCTGCTTCTATCCTTGCTCACAATTTGAATTTTCCTTGAGGTCACACT
The DNA here is from genome assembly GCF_022837055.1 of Prionailurus viverrinus. NCBI lineage: Eukaryota > Metazoa > Chordata > Mammalia > Carnivora > Felidae > Prionailurus > Prionailurus viverrinus. The sequence goes on along the minus strand of NC_062577.1, from coordinate 56,369,206 downwards.
GGGTACACAGCCCAGCCTCTCAAAAGGGTACACAGCTTAGCCTCTCAAACTCTTCACCTCAGCATGGGCCCCACTGAGGAGAGTTTCAAGTGACCTCCCAGACAGTGCTTGAGCAAGCCTGGCCAGTCCATGCATGACTTCCAAAAACCAAGTTGGGGAACTTCTAGGACCTCAGGGCACGACTGCTGGCTCTTTCAAACTGCTGCAACCCACTTAGCAAATACCTGAGTGATCTCAGGGTTGTGTCTGTCAATGAATCACATCGCTGAGATGTTCCAAAGAGTACAAAATCATAACAGAGAGAAGGAAATGTCTGGAGACTTGAGGAACAAAATTCCATGGGAATAAGAGTTTTCCACACCAGGGGCTCCATAGCTGAAGTGTCCCATGCTCAGCTGCCAATCCAGCCTGAAAACATCTGTACGAATGTGACCCAGGCTCACTCCAATGGAGCTCGCTAGAAAACTCAAGAGGCGAGCACTTTCTCAAAGCCTGAATCTACCCAATGGAAACTTTATCTTCCCTGAAGAGGTTAAATGATAGCGTGACATTGGCAGAGAGCGGTCTCTACGAAATATGTAAGAAGTAAGTTTTCATTGTGTTTTATTCAGATATGAATGTTCCTTTCACCAGACTCCAGTGCATCTGATCCAATGAACCTGAGATTCAGGAGACCGAAAATCACTGTGGTAAACAAGGTAATCTTTCCAGGATTCCAGATGTTCCTGGTAAAAGGAACCCCACCCAGGTATTGATGATGCGAAGACAATTCTTTTATTTTCTTGTGGTAATGTACGCATAACATAAAACTTACCATCTTAACTACTTTTAAGCATGTAGTTCTGTGACATTAAGTCAAATTCCTATTGTTATACAGCCATCACCACAATCCATTTCCAGGACTTTCTTCGTCTTCCCCCAGGGGAATCTCTGTACCCTAAGACATGAATTCCCATTCCCTCCTTCTCCCAGCTTCTGGAGACCACCATTCTGCTTTCTGTCTGTATGAACTTGACTACTCTATGTACCTCATAGGAGTAGAATTATACAGAATGTGTCCTTTCGTGACTGACTGATGTAACTGACAATTGTTAAGCAATATTTTCCTCAGTCAACTTGTTTGTGTCCTATAAATCCAGATGTATTGTTGGTATTGTTGGGGGTCAAACATCCCTTTTTTTCAACAATATAATCCATTAATCAATCGGCAAGTATTTATTGAATCCCAACTACGTGTTTAGCTGAGAAAGAGAATTTAAAAAAATATGTCACTATTTCGCCACCTTAAGAAATTTCTAATCTTGTAAATCTCGCGGCTAAGTGAACACATGTGTGCAGACAAACACACACCTCCACACGGGGACACATCTGTCCTTATTACCTCATCTCTGTGGTAATGAAGACTTTGGAACAAGGGGTGCGAAGATTATTCCTGAAAAATCAATCCATGTTAGGCAAGTCTAATTGCATTTGGGGACCCAGTATTTAGCGAGTTGACTTTCTGGAAATTTTCTACTTGGGGCAGTGGTTTCGGGGGGACTTTTCATTTAAAAAAATCTAAATCCATGTTAATTTTTTAAATGGGAAGTGGGAACTTAGCTCACACATCTATTTCTTGATACGTCTATTCACTTTAGATATTTCATTGTTTCCTGTTAAAAGCAGTCAGCTATTTGCCATCTGTACGGAACAGCTGCAGCTCCCTTCCTCTCCAAGCCCAACATTTTATTATAGAGAAATTGGCATATTGTGCTTGCCGCTTGTTTTTTGCACATCCCTGGCCATGGCTAGACAAGTCAGGGAGGAAAACAACCTTCACATCCCAAGTTCTAACTAGGTCGGGTGAATCCAAGTGACATCACGCACCTCCTCCTCCGTAAGTTAGCAGTAACTTGCTTCGTCGCCAAGCCCCGAGAGCTTCCTACATGATGCATTGTACACAACGGTATTTATGAATAGGAGAAAATGTATAAATATCCGCAAGACTTACTGTTAAATGTATTGGGTTGAATGCACATGTTTATCTCTGCTCCTTCTGAAAGTATCAAGATGAGAGCAGGGGAAGAAAAAAGATAACGAATCAATAGGAAGAAAGAGAACAGGAAAGAGGACCTCATCCAATAAGAAATGTCAACAAAATTTTGAAATCTGAAAACAGCTGGATGAATACTAAGTAATTTGTCAGAGCCCAGAAAGAACACTGAGGAGAGGGGCACCAGAAAGGAGCCGATCTGATTTGCGGAGGCCTGGGAAGCTTTAGGGATTGGGGGCAGGTAGGTGCTGTGAAGGGCCAGAGGAAGGATGGGGCTTGAAACAGGATGCTTAGTTAAAAATCAGCATAAAAACGGGATGCCTGGGTGGCTCAGGTTAAGCATCCGACTTAGGCTCAGGTCATGATCTCGCGGTCTGTGAGTTCGAGCCCCGCGTCGGGCTCTGTGCTGACAGCTCAGAGCCTGGGGCCTGCTTCAGATTCTGTGTCTCTCTCTCTCTCTCTCTGTCCCTCCCCAGCTCATGCTGTGTCTGTCTCTCTCTCTCAAAAATAAATAAACATTAAAAATAATTAAAACTCAGGCACACCTGGGTGGCTCAGTTGGTTAAGCGGCCGACTTCGGCTCTGGTCATCATCTCATGGTTTGTGAGTTCGAGCCCCGCATCGGGCCCTGTGCTGACAGCTCAGAGCCTGGAGTCTGCTTCCGATTCTGTGTCTCTCTCTCTCCGCCCCTCCCTGACTCACACTCTGTGCCTCTCGAAAATAAATACATATTAAAAAAAAATCTAAAAATCAGCAGGAGGGATAGTGAGACGTCTTCCTGTTCTTTGCTGCTGGTCTGCTAACCTTCCTTCACCCGGGGAGAAAGCAGGTTTTCTCTGGGGAAGTTAACTTGGAAGGCTCGCCCTGAGGACCCAGGTACAGCAGAGCATAGAAGGAGAATGCCAGGCTGCGAATAAGGCCAATCAAGTGAGGAATTCATCGTGGGAGCTCCCTGGCTCCCAGAATACTGGCTGCTAATCTCACATTCCCCCAGTATGGAAGAAAATGGAAGATTTACCTCTGTAGACAGAAACTCACCAGCCTGGGATAGTCACAGATGTTGGTATGTGGGTTTTTGCTGTGAAATGACTCGGTCCCCATCTCATTACTCTGTGGCAAAGCCTACTGATGAATAAGCAAGGCCCAACCAAGGCTTTCTCTCTCTCTCTCTCTCTCTCTCTCTCACACACACACACACACCCCTTTTCAGAACCTCTCTAAATCCACTTTCTCTCTCTCTCTGTTTTAAAGAAATATTTTTATTATGCATGGAGTATGATGTTTATTGTAGATAATCTGGGAAATATACAAAAACATAAAGAAGAAAATAAAACTCATATTGCCAGCATCCAGAAATAATCACAGTTTATGTATGTAACCCATGTAGGTGGGCTTTTTCTATGTATGTATATATCGTAACTAGTATCGTTTTAAACGGAGTTCCATTTTTATAGTCTTCTATCATACCTTTTTGACATAGCAATATATCATTAACATTTTTCCTTGTTGATAAGTAAGTCCCTTATAGCTGAACAGTATTCCTCAGATGAGTGTAACGGTAATTCATTCTGTTAATCCCTTAATGTTTAACACCTGTATTTTGTCCATTTCTCACTATAATAAACAACAGTGGGTTCTACAGGGATCTTTGTAAACTTGACTGCTCATCCCCTTAAGATTATTAGAAGTAGATTATTTGTTTTTCGGGTGTGGATAACCCAGTGAAGAAATGGGCAGAAAACATGAATAGACACTTCTCTAAAGAAGACATCCGGATGGCCAACAGGCACATGAAAAGATGTTCAGCGTCGCTCCTTATCAGGGAAATACAAATCAAAACCACACTCAGGTATCACCTCACGCCAGTCAGAGTGGCCAAAATGAACAAATCCGGAGACTATAGATGCTGGAGAGGATGTGGAGAAACGGGAACCCTCTTGCACTGTTGGTGGGAATGCAAATTGGTGCAGCCGCTCTGGAAAGCAGTGTGGAGGTTCCTCAGAAAATTAAAAATAGACCTACCCTATGACCCAGCAATAGCACTGCTAGGAATTTATCCAAGGGATACAGGAGCGCTGATGCATAGGGCCACGTGTACCCCAATGTTCATAGCAGCACTCTCAACAATAGCCAAATTATGGAAAGAGCCTAAATGTCCATCAACTGATGAATGGATAAAGAAATTGTGGTTTATATACACAATGGAATATTACGTGGCAATGAGAAAAAATGAAATATGGCCTTTCGTAGCAACGTGGATGGAACTGGAGAGTGTGATGCTAAGTGAAATAAGCCATACAGAGAAAGACAGATACCATATGGTTTCACTCTTATGTGGATCCTGAGAAACTTCACAGGAACCCATGGGGGAGGGGAAGGAAAAAAAAAAAAAGAGGTTAGAATGGGAGAGAGCCAAAGCATAAGAGACTTAAAAACTGAGAACAAACTGAGGGTTGATGGGGGGTGGGAGGGAGGAGAGGGTGGGTGATGGGTATTGAGGAGGGCACCTTTTGGGATGAGCACTGGGTGTTGTATGGAAACCAATTTGTCAATAAATTTCATAAAAAATAAATAAATAAATAAAAAAAAAAAAAGATTATTAGAAGTAGAATTACTGGCTCAAAAGGTATGCTTTTTTTTTTTTTTCAGAACCTCGATGCACACAGCTGAACTGTTACCATGAAAGAAACATTCGCCAATTTATAGTCTCACCAGCAATGTATGAGAGTATCCTTTCCTCATTCTTGCCAACATTTAGAATTGCAGCTCAAAAAAACGAAACAAAACAAAAACAAAAACAAAACGAAAAACCCAGATGAATAAAAGACAATTTGGTGCTAAAAATGACATCTTGTTCTTTTAATGTATATTTGATTGCCAGTGAAACACTTCTAAATTTTGCTAGGTAACTACATTTCGCAAATTGATTTGCCATGACATCTATCCATTTTTACTGAAATAGTTATCTTTTCTTATTGATCTGTTCATGCTCTTTAGAAACATAAATGTTGATCATTATTCTGTCATATGTAGCAAATATTTTCTCTGGTTCAGAATTTTCCTGTAGCTTTGCTTATGGTTCTAATCTGAGTTTTAGTGCTCTGTTTTTGAATAGAAACCGAGAACTAAGGATCACCTGTCATGTTGAAGAAGGATGCAATGTTAAAACAAATACCAAAACGAGAAAGCAGAAGAAAGAAAGAAAAAAGAAAACTGGGAGGAAATGAATAAAATCAAGGAGAGAAAGAAAATGTCAGAAAATTGTGGTAATAGCCTCAGAGAGACAAGACAGTGCTTTCATGAAAAAAGAGGTGTTTTTTTTAAAAAAAAATTTTTTTTCCAACGTTTATTTATTTTTGGGACAGAGAGAGACAGAGCATGAATGGGGGAGGGGCAGAGAGAGAGGGAGACACAGAATCGGAAACAGGCTCCAGGCTCCGAGCCATCAGCCCAGAGCCCGACGCGGGTCGAACTCACGGACCGCGAGATCGTGACCTGGCTGAAGTCGGATGCTTCACCGACTGCGTCACCCAGGCGCCCCCTTTTTTTTTAAATTTTTTTTGAGGTGCTTTTTTAAAAAAAAAGACACAGAGCATAAGAGAGAGAAGGCCAGAACATCAACATGGAAGAGAAAGAAAAATAAGAACAGTATACAACTTAATTAATAGGAGTCCCAAAATAAAAGGAATGGAGGACAAAAGGTAATGGATTATCAAATAAAAAAGTACAACAAATAAACAAATACCCAGATTACATGAGATTAAAACGTGTGCCGAGATCCCAGACATAAAAGCACACGAGAAAACGCTGCTCGTGTTTTTTACCCTAGTGAGATAGGAAACAGTAGAAGAGGGAAGTGAGCAAAGGTGAGGACATTTGTGTACATTTCTCAAGATCACCGGAATCCTGGTATGCTAAATAGTATCTAGAAATTACCGTAAGCCAAAGCTTTTATAATATAATTCCTAAGATTTAGCAAACATTTTTCAAGCACAAAAACAGCAAACAACAATGATAACTGCCTTGAGAAACATTTTATCACTATTTTCCAATAAAGCTATTTTTTTTTACATCTGTGGCATAGCAGATTGATAATGAGTTTATTTAATAAGGTCTTGTCAACCATGTTCTTTTCCTCAGAAAAAATCCAAACCCAGAATCACTGAAGCTTATTAACTCATCTAATCACTGTGAATCACCTCATGATAGAAAAACTCTTATTTGAAAGAAAGTTGACTCAATCGTAACTTTTTTTCTAGAGCAAGAAGTAGAAAATTCACCTTACATGTCTAATGACACCTTACATCATCATCATCATCATCATCATCTAATAATCAATAATACTTAGGTAATACTCCAGCTCGGGAGCACGGCAGAGGGAGAGAGAGAGAGAGAGAGAGAGAGAGAGAGAGAGAGAAAGAATCTTAAGTAGGCTCCATACTCAGGATGGAGCCTGTCACAGGGCTCAATCCCATGACTCCGGAATCATGACCTGAGCTGAAATCAAGAGTCAAATGTTCAACTGACTGAGCTACTCAGGCACCCCTCTATTTCCTTGAATTTAAAGTATTAAATGTAATCATCACTGCTATCTTTTACCTTTTGAATATATCAATAGATTATTAAAAATTACTGGTGTGCATACTGGGCTTTTATCAGTGAAGATCAATACAGGGAGGCTTTTTTTCCTCTTAGCCTTTTCAGCCAGACCATAATTACACTTGTCACTTGACTCTCCAGCTGGAAATAATCATAAACCAACATCCTCAAATAACGTTAAAGAATAGCTCACGACACCAAAGACGTTTTACTGGACTACCAGACCCTGCTAACCATTCTTCCATTCATTGTACATTCGAGGCCTGTTTATTTCAGATACAGTGTTATCTCAATTATTCTTTGCTTTGTCTCCCACAGAGTCCGGTCCTATAATACTTTGAAAGAAGGGCAAAGAACACAGAACAGTGTCAGAAGAATGGGGGTTGGTGGACAGAAGGGAAAAACAAAATCCCAGCAATTTTTATCTGAGTCGTCTCTTCTGAATCACTCCCGCCTCCCCGGAAGAGGCTCTGAGAGTACCTAGCTCCAGCATCCAAAGATTGTTTATAGCCAGGCAGTTCTCAAATGAGGCTGTGTTGGAACCCTGTCACCCAAACCCTTAATCACAGGTACGTGCAGTTAAATTTTGGAGCTCATCAATCTGGGAGATGTTATGGGTCTATGTTTACTAATTGCCAAATCAGTTTTGAAGGCCAGCAGCCTTACTGCCTGAACACACTGCATCCTGCATTCAAATGAGCCCCATTCACCCCCACCCACCCACCCGGACCAATACGTTCTCCGGGCTACATCCTCCTGCCACCTCCTGATGACTTCTGTCTTCTGCTCCTGTTCCCCATCTGGCCTGGCAAAGTGAGCATAGTCTCTAAGGCATCCTTAGCATTTTTTTTTTTTTTTTTTTACAGAAGCAAATCCCTAGCACAACTAGAGAGAAAGGAATACGTCTATTTTTTCCCCAAGATATTTGGGTTGGGAAAGAGGGAAAACAGAGCTCTGTTATTGTATGCTTAAAAGATGTGAGCCCTGCGCTTGAAACTTTGCCTTTGTACTATTATTTCATCAAAGCAACAATACTGCGTAGCATTCCGTGCTAACTCAGGAACCTGAGACTAAGGGAGGCTGAGTCATGGCCCCAAGTCACAAGCTAGTCAGTGGAATAACAAGAAGGAATCTGTTAATCCCGGCCCGCCTGGCTGGAAGGTTGGCCCACAAAGTCCCAGACTCTGAGCATTAACAAATATGTGGCTGATGGGAGCCATGAGGACGAATTGCAAGGCTGTTATTATGCACCACGCGCAGCAAATGAGGTAATGCATTTGAAAGGCCTGTGTTACTATCAAGTGCTATACAAATGTTATTACCATTATTACGGTTGTATTTATTACCTCTTGGCTGGCTGGCGGGGGGACTACGCACATCAGAGAATAGCCAAATGTTCAGAATCATCAGTCTCCAGTGAAGCAAGATTAAGATTGTGACAAACCTCCTTCTCATCAGAACAGAGACATGCCCCCAAGGCACAGTACAGTTTCTTGAAGATAAGTCTGAGCTTCATGTAAACCAGAATACTATTCTTTTTTTTTTTTTTTTTTTTTTTGCTGATTTTCCCCCCTCTCTCCCACTTAGCGGTAGAAAGGTCCACTGAATTTGATTCATAGTCCAGGCTAACAAGTCAGCTTAAGGGCTGTGTAACAAATGCCATCACAGAATATGACTGTTTATGGTAAAATGTTATTGTAAAAAGTTAATACTTCTAATACCTAACCAGGACTTAAACATCATTAACAAAAGTGAAAACATTTAAATTGATCTATGTTTGAATAAACCAGTGTGGTGCTTATATACCATGAAATGTATGCATATAGTTATGGAGAATTATCCAGAATTTGTTGACATGGGGGGGGGGGGGGGAAGCCAGCTGCAAAATTAGAAGTATAGGATGATTCTATTCATATATTTTAAATAATCCCCTCAAAAAATACATAGACTATATATGTATGTACAAACAAATGTATGTCTATGTACGTGTAATAAGAACAGTGGCTGAAAAGATATGCAGCTTAATCTTAGCTGTGGTTATTTTAGGGAGAGTAGGAATGCAAGCTGGAGGGAGGAAGACTTTCACAGCTTGTATATTTCTGTATTGTTCAAATTGTGTGCAAGATGGAAAATGTATGTATTATTTGTGTAATTAAAAAAATAGCAGTAAATTTTAAAATTGTAAGCTCATCAGTTACAAAGAAACCTAATTAAAACGCATACTATATTTCACTGTTCATATTGGTCAAGATTTTTTTAAACAAAAAGGAATACATTATGAGAGATATAATATTTTTTTAAAAATTCAAAACTATAGATTTCTAGAATTAAAGGGTCCACCAAGTAGCAGAAAAATGAATTAATAGAGAGATGGATAGATAGATAGATAGATAGATAGATGATAGATAGATAGATCCCTTCAAGGCAGATTGTCATGAAATTTCAAAATACCATCAATAAAGAGAAGATTCTAAAAAAACTTCCAGAGAAAGGAATAAATGTGACATATGTAAATTCTGGAATTAGAATGCCATCGGGTTACTTAAAAGCAAAAATAGAAGCTAGAAGGCAGTGGAGCAATATCTTCAAAGTTATGGAGGAGTTTCAACATACAATGCTATACCCAGCCAAACTATCAATCATGAAGGTGATGAAAAATTAAAGACATTTTCATGTGCACCATGGCTCAAAATTCTACCTTTCATGCACTTTTTCTCAGAATGCTGCTGGATGATATGCTTCATGTAAAAAAAGGAGTGAAAATAACTAAGAGTAAGGCATGAAAATCAAAAATAAATTATATAAATACATAAGTAAATAAAAATATAAATAAATAAGTAAGTGAACAAGCAAGAGAACCCAATGGAGGCAAAGGAACCCCCAGGATGACTGCAATGGTAAGTATCTGGACAACGGATGTGTACCCAGCCTATCAAGCAATCAGTGACACTAGAACAGAATAGTAAGACAGTCTGCAGGATGTTTTTTAGGGAAAACAAACATAACTCACAGATTATTTGATGTATTTGGCAATGTTGGAAGTTACAGGCAAGTTTGAGATGAAACCATGACATGCCCATAGAAAACTGAGCAAATCACAAAACCAAAAATATCCAATTATTAAACATATAAAAATAAAATGTACATGCAAAACAGTTACGTTTAATCACAGTGTACTCCTGTCTCAGCAGAGAATATTTTCAGAATCATAATCATTGCCATGCGGACTCTTGATTTAACCAAAAATTGTGATTTTATTCTCATGGGAGAATTGCAAGAGGAGAGATAGTGGGAGCTGTTGGGATAAGAGTGTTAAATCCTCAGCTGCCAGCAGACAGGGTCACCAATTTTGGCCAAAAAGCTGTTGAATCTAGAGTGAATATAGAAGCACATAATTTTGAAGCATGGAGGTAATCACATAAGGAGACAGTCACAGGTTGGAAAAGCCTCTCATCGGGAGTAAGGTTCTAGAGTCAGGAAGGATCGGCAGGCGTCTGCTGTCTTCTCCTAAAAGTTTTGCATTTAACCTTAACTTTGTATGTATGTGTTGGTATTCGGTAAAAATAAAAGTTAGTTTAGAGCAACTGAAATCACAAACAAAAGTCCAATAATGGATTTCATATGTTTTCATGTAATAGAACATTAAACCATCTTTAACATGATTTACGCATTTAAATAATTTTAATGATAGAAAATACTCATGAGATGTGATAATTTTTTTAAAAAAAAATCAGAATACAGAAGTACATTTGGCATATGGCCCCACACTAAAACAAACAAACAAAAAAGGCTGGAAAGGAATACATATAAGCAGGGATTAGCTCTCAGGGTGGGATTATAAGCAGTTATTATTTTATTTTCTACACTCTCTTATATTTCCAAGTGCTTACACAACAAGCATGTGTCACTTTCATGAAAATTAAGAGTTGCTGGGTTTTTTTTTAAGCACATGGTGGCTCTTCATCAAGAAAATGCCTATTCTTCTATAACTCTGCCAAGGACCAAGCTGAAAAAGTTAGTTCAAAATGTAGGAGGGGAGATTCCAATTAGACATAAGGAAATAATAAGTGTCACCAAATTCTGGAACTGGCTGGCCGGGGAGGTCAGAAAAAACTATTTTAAAGCAAGATAGACAATGATCTCAGAATATTAGTGCTAGAAGGAAACACCAAGATGACCAAGCTAATTGCCTGTAGATGAGGACATGGTGTGTCACAGAGTTTATGTGACCGGCCTATGGTCACAAAGTTGTCAGGAGGCTGAGGCACGGGTGGGATGCCAGCCTGTGGACACAGTGCCACGTGCTTTCCACTCTGACTGCTTGCCTGTCCTCCATGAAGTGACTTCAATATAATTTAAATGTCTAGAACCGGACTCAGTAAATCTCAGTTCTTCGTTGGTTTCTACCCTCGCTCTTTTATCCTTTCTTTCCTGGCCTCTCCATGGAATGTTACAGTATAAAGACATAGGCCATCATCCAAGAGAGTGTCTTTTTGACTTCCTGTGCAGCTATGTCTTACAGAAGTTGTCTTCTCCTTGGGTGACATCTTCCTCAAGCAACCACTGGCTTCTGCAAGCAGGAGGTGCCCGGTACATGTTGTGGACCAGCATTCTCTCTCTGTATACACATCCCACAAACTTTTAAAACTCAAACTTGCTGAAACAGGTTTTCATTTTGTTTTGCCTTATTCTGTTTGACTAACTGGATTTAAGCAGAAGTTTCTCCCTAGGTCCTCTCTACCTAATTCATTATTCTGGTGGAACGCCATCCGTTTTTCAGCTTTGTAAGACCTGCTCAGGTTTGGGAAAGGACATTAAACCAGCTCATCGGTCACATGACATTTAGTCCAACCGGTGGCTGAGAGAATTTATGAACGAAGGGCTGAATTAGTGAATTTCCTTGCTCTTACTCCATTCGTTTGGTCTCAGGGAGCCCTGACCACAGACTTGGACTGGTATGGAGGCGGTAAATGTAAGAGGCTCCTTAAAAGGGGCAGGGTGATGTCAGTGTTAAAAGTCAAATGAATTGGCTACTGAAGGTCCACCCCAAGGATCACACTGCCCTTCCTTCTCGTCCCTTCCTTAGTCCTTTGGATTCATTAGTAAACAGCGATTTATTTCGCGTCTGCAGTGCCAGACAGGACAAAAGACTGAGGCAATAACGAAGCACATAGATTGTGTATACAGGAGGATAATACCCTTGTTCTCAGGGTGCTCACATTTCTTTACAGTCCACTTCAGAACCCTATCCCTGCACATAGTGGGTGCACAACAATGGCAGCTAGTGGGATGCATATATATACATGTGTATTTAATTTTATATGCATATATATGTGAATGTACATATGTTCATATATACAAGTGTCATATATGCAAATGTTCTGTCAGAACACAGGCAATGGATTGACCAGTGTAAGAATGACATCAACCAGGCATGTCAGAATGAGGGCACAACCGTTGGAGAGCCGAGTGGGCAGTTGACAAAGTCTACGACTGGAGAGGGTGGAAGTCGTGGTGGGAAAGAGAGCGGGGCGGGGGCTAGCGTGCTCTCATAAAATTCGGACAGGGCAGAAGGTGACTTGATGAGGCATATTTTTTTTTTCAAGAAGGTACAAAGAACTAAAACAGGGCTGTGTTTCTTTATTCTATAAGTCAGTGTCTCTTCTTTTTTTTTTTTAACTTATTTATTTAAATGTACGTTAGTTAACATACAGTGTAGTATTGGTTTCAGGAATGGAACCCTGTGATTCGTCACTTACGTATGACACCCAGTGCTCATCCCAACGAGCGCCCTCCTCAATGTCCGTCACCCACATAGCCCATCCCCCCCACCCACCTCCCCTCCAGCCACTCTTTGCTCGTTCTCTGTATTTAAGAGTCTCTTGTGGTTTGCCTCCCTCACTGTGTTTGTCTTATTTTTCCTTCCTTTCCCCTATGTTCATCTGTTTTGTTTCTTAAATTCCACAGATGGGTGAAGTCACATGGTATTTGCCTTTCTCTGACTTATTTCACTTAGCAGAATACACTCTAGTTCCATCCACATTGTTGCAAATGGCAAGATTTTGTTCTTTTTTTTTTTCTCAAAGAAACACAGACACTGATCTTAAGTCAATGGGAAGGTTTAGACTTTTTAATAAGATTTTTTTTTAATGCTTGTCTGTCTTTGAGAGAGAGACAGAGAGACAGAGAGAGACAGAGAGAGAGGAAGACAGAGAATCCGAAGTGCTAACAGTGCCGAGCTGCACATGGGGTTCAAACTCACGAATCATGAGATCACGACCTGAGCCTAAGTCGGATGCTTAACCAACTAAGACACCCAGACGCCCCAACATTTTTTGACTGCCAAATAATATTCCAATGTCTCTTATTTTCTTAACTTCTGTAATAATAAGAGTAGTTCTGATATGACCGACATCTTACATAAAACACAATACAGGCGAATAAAATATCATATTTTGATCTTTGAAGCAGAGCTGATAACTGATGTTAGACAGAATGTGGAAAGGGGAAGCTGTTTCTGAGTTGCACATGGGCGAACAAAGAGTTTGTAATACTTCTGACCAAAAACTCTTATGTATTTTCATTTGCCATCAGATCATTGAAGAGTTTCGAGAGTACAGAGCTGAGGTCACTGTGGCTATACTAAATTTCCTAGGAGGACATCGGCTGGACCTGGTAGTTTTTGTGTGCCATATGATCTTTCATCTACACATTTATTTCTGGCATGAGTCAAAAGTCACTGGTCATTTAGTTAAAGATAAAAGGGTCTCATTGGTGCTGACTCTTCACTCTGGTGAGGATTAATTTTTCTCTGTGGTGGAGGGGGTGGGAGGGCATTGACTGGATGGATGGCAAGAGGAGGTCCACACAAATGGCAGCTTTAGCATCCCAGCTCCTTTCTCATACAAGGCTAGGGAGTGAGAATTAAGATATTAAAATAACACAGAGCTCACGAATGGCATAGGGAGTTCCTGGAGGTCCTTCGAGTTGACAAGCCTTCTTTCCCAGGTACAATCAACCTAAGAATCTGTCATTGATATGCCTTGGAGACTGACATCACAGGGCAAATACAGTTAAACCTTGGATTGTGGGGGCACCTGGGTGGCTCAGTCGGTTAAGCGTCCAACTTCAGCTCAGGTCACGATCTCGCGGTCCGTGAGTTCGAGCCCCGCGTCCGGCTCTGGGCTGATGGCTCAGAGCCTGGAGCCTGCTTCCGATTCTGTGTCTCCCTCTCTCTCTGCCCCTACCCCGTTCATGCTCTGTCTCCCTCTGTCTCAAAAATAAATAAATGTTAAAAAAAAAAAATTAAACCTTGGATTGTGAGTAACCTGTTCTGTAAGTGTTCTGCAAGATGAGCATTTCTAATAAATTTTAACTTGATAAACTAGCGATGTCTTGTAATACCAGTAGTATGTGATGCCGAACGTCACCTGATCCCAACTGAACCAATGGTTCTTCTCTCTTTCTGTCTCTCTATTGCTGTAGGATTGTGGGTGATTGTCTCCCATGTTTGGATGCTCCATCTCAGGCCGTGGTGTTTGGCAGAAATCAGTGGTTTTCCAGAACGTTGGAAGGTGCCCGCAACTGGTACTAGTGTATTTTTTGTCACTTCAAAGCACCTATGGACAGTCCTTTGCTTTTTCATACAACAGTGAGCTTAGGAATGCTTTGCTTCATTCTAGGTCAGGCTGCCTGCAGATATAGACCCTTTCCTCTGCTGCCTTATTGCCAATTACATTAAATACAGAATATGACAAGAGTTTATTAATACTGTACCGTAGCCAACATCCGTGCGAGTGTATACAACGGTCTCCATGCAGAAAAGGGTTTCACTGAGCCAATAGATACCAGTGATTCCATTAGTGAGTGTCGTCCTACACGATAACCCTCCTCTCCTGTCTCCCTCACACCAGCCGTGGTTTCCAAAGGTAAGTGCAGGTTAATTTGTTTATTTTTCTTTATATTTTGTATTTTCTTTATTATTTTGCATTATATACAGTATTGTAATATTTTTACATGAGTATTTTTGAGTTGTGGAACGCATCTTCTGAGTTTCCGTTATTTCTTACGGGGGAATTCACTTTTACATCCAGGTGCTTTGGATTACAAGCACGTTTCTGGGATGAATTATGCTCGCAAACAAGCTTTTACTGTACTACCAGCTGTTAGAGTTTATTTTTGAATTGTAGTTTTTAAATTTTTTTTTAACGTTTATTTATTTTTGAGAAACAAAGAGAGAAAGCCTGGGTGCAAGCGGGAGAGGGCCAGAAAGAGGGAGACAGAGGATCAGAAGCCTTCATCGTGGGGCTCAAACTACGAACTGTCAGATCGTGACCTGAGCCAAAATCAAGGGTCGGTCACTTAACCGACTGAGGCACTGAGGCGCCCCACTGCTAGATTTTAACGAGTAAGGTAAGCACGTAGAGCTCCTAGAAGTATGGCTGGCAAACAGAAGGTGCCCAATTAATGAAACTCTGCTAACGTAATAAAATTAAGTAGAGAACAATAATAATATTAATAATAAATACTAGGGGCGCCTGGGTGGCTCAGTCGGTTAAGCGTCCGACTTCGGCTCAGGTCACGATCTCACGGTTCGTGAGTTCGAGCCCTGCGTCGGGCTCTGTGCTGACAGCTCAGAGCCTGGAGCCTGTTTCGTAGTCTGTGTCTCCCTCTCTCTGCCCCTCCCCCGTTCATGCTCTGTCTCTCTCTGTCTCAAAAATAAATAAACGTTAAAAAAAAATACTAGTACTAAGAGTCGAAGTAGAAGTAACAAGGCTGGCATTATGTAATGCCTGATATATTACTTACTTATTTGCTGAGTTGCTTGGTGTTCAATGTCGTAATTAGGCAGCAAACCTATCTGTTTAAAATAACTCAGGTGGTCTCTTGATGGGATTAATTTGTTATCTGACTTCATCAAATGGGCCCTTTGAAGAAAAGAGGATTCATTGATTCCTGTTTCCTTCCTACCAGCTGTGAGATTAGGACGGTGAGTCAAAGACGACCTCTTGGAGCACTTGCCCCATGACATGCACAGCCAGCCCCCAGGAAGCTTTGCCCATCTGATAGCCAGGCCTCTCTACAGGACAACCTTCTTCCCCAGGGCTTCCTGCTACTCCCTTGCCCTCTGCCCTCCCGCCTTCCAGGACACAGCATCCCACAATCCAAGACTGTTCCTGGGCTCATCAGTGTCCCCCCGGAGGACCCAGCTCTCTCGTACTGTCTGCTCTGAACAAGCACACTGTACTGGGCTAGCTGCTGCCTACCAGAGGTCCCCCTCAGCTTCCTTCCTAGGCTGAGATCTGTGCAGCCCCTCTCCCTCCACAGGATTTCCTGGCTCTGCTCTCCCCACCGTGGCCTCCTCTGCCCTGTAGCTGCTTTGCACCCACTGCCTTCCACCCAACTGCAGAGACCCAGTGCCCCTGACCCACCCATGCCCCACGGGGGTAATAGAATGCCATGGAAAAGACACAGGCTTGGAACCTGGGAGGCCTCGGTCGGAGCCCCGACTCTGCCCCCTTCAAAGTTGGATGACCTTAGGCAAATCTCTTATGTGCGATACTGGATGGTTCTAAGAATGAAATGATAATGCCAGTAAAGAGCCCAATATTTAGCACGGAATAGGTTAGTTTCCTTTCTGCCCCCACATAATCACAATCTCACTTTGGTCTCAAAGGCTTCACCAACACGGTTGCTTTTACCTCTTTGGTTCCATCTATAAACTCCTAACAACTTCCTGGTGCCATTTTGCTTTCTGAACGAACTGTACGGTTTGGGTTGTATATGTAATTTATATGTTTTTCTTGCCATTGTGTTTTATTTCCCTGTCATAGAGTTTAGCTTATGAGTTCCAGAAGCAATTGTGTTTACTTGTTCACTATATCAAATGGTTTACTTCTTCTGTTTTTGCCCTATGCAAAATACGATGGGAGATAAAAGATGAATAAAATCTAAATGAGCCCTGTCTTCAATGAGCTGTTAGTTCAGGAATGAATGTATAGACCAACATGTAGATATTTAATGGCTTTCCAAGGATAAGTCCTGCCTGGGTGTTCCAGGGAGTCAGGGGAAGGCAACATCATTTGCTTCAGGGGCAAGATAACAGATGAATGTGCCTGGAAAGTTAGGTGGGCAGGAGTATCATGTCTGCAGCTGGAGGTTTTATTTTTTTTTAAAGTCATGGAACTAGTTCAACATGAGACTAATTCCACATGAGACATGTTGTGAGAGGACCAGTGATCCTCTATGGCCAGGATATAGGATGGCAGACAAGAGTGGTAGGAAGTGAGTCTGGAAAGATGGGCTGAGGACAGGGGCCATGGATGCCAACAGGAGCAGAATGAGCTATTACCCGTAGGTGAGTGGAGGGGTTATAAGACGGTGTGAGATTTTTCTTTATGAAAATCAACTTGCTTTTAGCAGACAAGTAAGACTGGAAAGGAAAGCTCTAGGCGGGGTGGAAACTATTTGGGATGCAGTGGACCCTTGAACAACACCGGGGTTAGAGGTGCTGACACCCCACAGTCGAAAATCCATGTGTAACTTTTGACTCCCCCAAAACTTAACTACTAATAGTTTACTGTTGACCTGAAGTCTTCTTGATAACTGAAACAGTTGATTAACACATATTTTGTATGTTATGTGTATTCTTTTTTTGAAGTTTTTATTTATTTTTGAGAGAGAGAGAGAGAGAGAGAGAGAGAGAGAGATTTTGAGAGTGTGAGCGGGGGAAGGGGCAGACAGAGAGGGAGAAGGAGAGAATCCCAAGCAGTCTCCACGCTGTCAGCGCAGAGCCGGACGTGGGGCTCGAACTCATGAAATCGCGAGATCATGACCTGAGCCAAAACCAAGAGTCAGATGCTTAACTGACTGACTGACATACATCCACAGTGTATCTATACTGTGTTCTTACAATAAAGCAAGCTACAGAAAAGAAAATGGTAGTAAGAATTCATAAGGAAGAGAAAACACGTTTGTAGTATTGTAACGTATCGAAAAAATCTGTGCGTAGGTGGAGCTGCACAGTTCAAACCCATGGTGTTCAAAGGTCAGCCGTACTGTGGAAATAGTCTCTCATTCGGGCAATGGGAGCTGAACCAGGGTACCAGCAATGACGTGGAAAGGAAGCAAAAGGGTGGGTGATTTCAGACATTGCTGAGGATGGACCAACAAAATTTGACAGCTGACTTGTTCGGTACAATGTGTGTTTGTATCATCTGTGCAAGGTGTCCATGAACTTCCAGCTCAAGTCCCTTCCCTATCCCATTATTACTGGGGCACTCCATGCAAACCGTCTCCTTCTCTCGCCACACGTGTAATTACGCGCGACAGAAACTCGATGTGACACGGTGAGCCCACAGCATACAGGCTATTCTTCTGCCTCTAGCACGACCTCACACTTCTCCGAATTTGACTATGATAGTTTGGAACTCCCCGCAGAGGAATCACGTTAAACACCCTGAACCCTGGCATTGTTCCCTGGAGTCAGGAGCCTGGAGCCTGATGAGGGCTGTCAGAGGAGAGGGATTGAACTCACGGGCACGCTTTCTGTCCTTTCTGCAGCTGCTGGTGTGTGTGTGTGTGTGTGTGTGTGTGTGTGTGTGTGTGTGTATGACCCTCCCCAAAGAAAGCCACTTTTCTCAGGCACAGGGGAGCGCCTGTACTCCAGTCTGGCACAGTCAAGAACTGGTTCCTCGATGGCTCCCAGGGGAAAGCAGACTCTTCTCACTGCCTCGGAGTTCCATCCCCGAGGCACAGACCCTTTGTGGGTTCACACTGGAAAGGAGGCACAGAAAATGGGGCAACAAGAACAGAAAAAGAGAGAAGAAAAGGAGGGAGATAGAGGCTTGGGGGGCCCAGGAGGAGGGATGGAAGAAGAGAGAGGGAAAGGGAGAAAAGCAGAGGAGGAAAAGGTAGAAAATGTCTGCGTGACCAGCAGAGGAACCAATCATGTTTGGAGTAGAGACAAGGTGTTTAGGAAGGGGAGAGCCTGAGACCTTAGAGATGACGCGGGGGCCATTTCCCGTCACCTCTGCTCACTGGATGGTGTGCCTTTGCCTTCTTTTGCATTTCTCCTTTGTAACTGTTCTATTCTCTCCTTGTTTCTCCTTGTTTTCTTCGCCCTCTTCTCTTCTTTCTCTTTACTCATGATTTAGTCCTGTGAATCCCAGGCCTTTTCTGCTTGATCTATGACTTGAGATTGGAAATAAAATTATTTCTGAACAATGAACCAATGAATGCGTCCAAAGAGCGTGTCCATCAGCCTTAGACACACACACACACACACACACACACACACACACACTGCTCTTCTCCAGCGCTGACTTTATTTGGTACACTTGTCCCGAGCCATGCAGCTGGGAGGTAACCGCTGTCAACGGAGCTGTCTTGACCTTACCAAGCACACTCTCGCCTGCCTCTGACCCCCATAGAACCCTGGGTAATGCTTCCCTCCTGCCCCCACCGACACATTCCAGTATGGTCTCTCTGTCACTTCTAGACCCACTTCTTCTGGTACAGTGACCATTCCTCACAATTTCTCAGGAAAAACATAATTCTTTTGCCATCATTACAGGTCAGGCTTAAGTGGTTACAGGCTTACGTTGGTGAACTGGGGGAATGAAGAGTAGGCTTCGGGCAGAGTAATTTCACCCATTTCCATGCTCACTGTGAAGTCTGTGTTTGCCCCACGTACAAAGGACTCCTGGCAGGTGTTAGTGGAAGTGAGGAGATAGGGACGGTGATGTCAGGGAGAAATGTGCTTTACTCATGGAGACGTCAATCGATACATGCCTTTACAGCTCATTTGTCAAATACACATCCATTGAGTACCTGCCATGTCCCAGCGTCTGTGCCACGCCTGTTGAATATAAAAAGAAATTGATATATAGACCTTGCCCTTAAGAAATGTACAGCCAGGATAGGCAGAGGCGGACACAAAAAACTAAAACACAATATAGGGGAGAGTGACAAACTGTGAAAGCTAGAAATACTGGAGCTGGATCTTGAAGAAAGAGTGGCTGCTCCCCTGCTATGAAGAAGGGGACTCCAGGCAGATACAATGTACAGGTGCAACGTACCGGGGCATAAAAGAGCCTGGGATATTTACAGATGAAGGGTACGGTCACTGCGGTTCTGTCACAAGTGTGTGTGGTGGGGGAAGAGACAAGAGCAGAGGATAGAAATATAGTTAGAGGTCAAGTTATGAAAGGCGCCATGTGACGAATTCTCCTGGGACGTACTGAAGACAAATGACTGGGCGTTACCGAAGAGTTAAGAAATCTTAGGTTGTCACATAGGCAAATCTCAAGTCTGGAAATCATGACGGAAGGAAGACTATTTCTTTACCCCAACACTCCTGACACCAAATGTGGGAGAGATTTTTTTCCCCCACATCAACCAATTTTCCGACCCTCCAGACACAGACAAGGTGTCTTACAATTGAATTCAATTCTTACTAACTACCTGCATTAGTGACAAGCTCCACGGACACTCGGGTCCGTAAGACTGCCCTCCCTTCAGACACCAGTCACAAGTAATGGGTCTCCAGGCTACTTGTACTTCTGTCCAACTTGGCTACAAAGTCAAGGGCTCCCACACACTCCCCACCCCCTTTAGATAATTTGCTAGAGTCGTTCACAAACTCAGGGAAACATTTGCCTTTGTTTACCAGTTTATAAAGGATATTATAAAGGATATAGATGAACATCCAGATGAAAAGGTATATAGGGTGAGATCCAGAAGGGTCTCACATGCAAGAAATCCTGTCCCCATGAAGTTGGGGTGTGCCACACTCCCAGCACATGAAAGTATTCACCAACCTGGAAGCTCCGAACCCTGTACTTTAGGGATTTTTATGGCGGCTTCATCATGTAGACATGACCGATGAACTTAATCACCTTCTCTTAATGGAGGATGGAAGGTGGAGCTGAAAGTTCCAAGCTTCTAATCATGGCTTGGTCTTTCTGGTAACCTATCCCCATCCTGAAGCTATCCACAAGCCCACCAAACCTCTCTTCGTTAGAACAAAAAATGCTCCCGTCATTCAGAAAATTTCAAGGGTTTTAGGAGTTCTGGGTCAGGAACTGGGGGCAGGGACCAAATGTATGTGTCTCATAATGTCACAACAGCAGTTAAAGCAACGGAAATGGAAACAGTAAGCTTAGAGCTAGAGTTGATAACTTGTTTCTGTAAAGGGCCAGATCACAAAAATGTTAGGCTTTGTGGGCCATTTAGTGTCTTTAATAATTATTCATATCAGCCATCATGGCATGAAGACAATCAGAAACGACACATTACCAAATGAGCATGGCTGTGTTCCAATAAAACTTAATTTATAAAAGCAGACTTTCGGCTGGATTTGACCATAGTTTCCAGACCCCTGAGTTAGAGGAACATTTCACAACAAGAATTATAAAGGCTTTTGGGTGTTCCCCTGTGTCTGAGAAGATGGCAGTACAGTGTTTAGAGCTCTTTCCCCAGCCTGGATGAGAGATCGTGCCGTTGTCCTGGTCCGGGGGAACTTTCCGTGTTCCTGGCTTCTTCAGGGGTGTCTGAATGAGGCCAGCCCCACTGTCGAAGGGCTCAGACTTCTGAGAGTGCTGTTGATGTATACCCTCCCAAGGTTGAAACCTGAGACACAAGTTAAGTAGTGACCCTCCCAAGGTTGGAACCTTGGAGACGCAAGTAGGTAATGATCCACCCAAGGTTGAAAGCTTGGAGATCCAAGTAGGTAGTGAACAGCACAAACCCCTCAGTCAGAAAGCCCCTGGTTTGGATCCGATGTGAATTCAGGGGAGTTACTCAACATTTCCAATTTTCAGGTGCCTCATTTGTAAATTGAGAATTTTTTAGGACTTTCCTCAGATGATGTAAAGATTAAACAAGGTGATATTTGAAAAGCCTTTAACACAGAATCCAGCTTATATGAAGGGCTGTGTAAACACGAGTAACTAGCATTACTTTTCACTCGTTTCGGAGATCCCTGGCTCGTGGAGGTACGTGGGGTTCCACCGCTCTCAGAAACCACGAACAAACCCAGAGAGACACTGCTTATAGTTCATAGGGCCTGATCTCAATCTCAGGAAGCCATCCGATTGTGTCAGTCTGGGGGCGAGGCACTTTCTATGCCTCCCCTCATTTAATATTCAACAAAGTCCTGGGGACGGAGGTGTTTTTTTCCCTCCATTTCTGCTTATGGGAAACCAAAGCTGAAGTATGCTGGAAAACCTGCTTCAGGGAGTCTTTATGGTTACCCTGGGGCCCCAACCCGGGTCCGCACAGAACAAGTTTACTCTTTGTTTCTATCTCCTCTTGTGGTTGTCATTATTTATGCACGGGGATTAGTACTGCTATGCCCCATTGGTACAAGGCACTCCCTAGAGTCTATAAAGATGCTAGAAGGCGGTGAACCTTGTAAACATCTCTGTCTCTCATTGTATCCAGTGGCGCCCCTTGTGCATGGTAGATTCTTGTATTTTTATGGCATGAAAATATGCGTTTTAGACTCCTAAGTCTAAGACATTCCTCCTTAGCCTCTTCCTCCCTCCACAAGCAACGTCTCCCCTGCTGTGCGATCCCAAAGAGGTCCGTAGTAAGCTGAGGCACGATAGCTGTAGCCTCAGTGAGTCTACAGGTAGGGTGGAGGGGATCCCGTATGACGAGGGATCTGGGACGGGAGCCCACATCTCAACCTCTACCTCTGCATCTGCCCTGCTGGGGAATGGCACCCAAGTATTTGTTATTTGCTCCTGCACTGCTATGCTTTTTGGGAGAAAGGCTTGCTGTCATTGCCAGAAATCCTTTCGCTCCAATTCTCTGGCCTGTCATGAAGTGGGTGAATGGCTATGATTGAGGCAAAATAGTATTTGTAGCCACGAGTGTCTGGTACGCCGTTCTCCTGAGGTCCCCCAGTTGGGTTTCTTGCGTGGGTCATCTGATAAAACTTAGATGAACTCTGAACATTTTCCCATGTTTATCCAGACCTCTGCACTGTTCAATCTTCTTTCGTTGTAACTTACCACGAGGAAAGAAAGACATGACTGTATAAGGAAGGTATTTTAACTTAGAAAATAAAGTTCGGTTAAATGGCCATGGTTTCCCTGAGCTCAGCTTCTATTTTAAAACAAACTGCCTTTGGTTGAATAACAAGAAAATCACGCGCAGATTTAACTCACTCCCCCTTCCCCCACCTCCCTTTTGGTCACGTTGGCTCAGCTACCACCCAAGTGGCCTGGGCAGCGCGTGAAGGCCCACAAATGAATGTATCCAAATAATTCCCCTTGCGGTTTATCTGGGGCTGTAGTGAGGCCCCTTCATAGCAAAGGAGACCCGCAGGGTATTTCCAGAGTGATTTAGAAGACAACGCCTTAAACTTGGTTTACACCTAGGGCCCCTTTTAGTTAGTGTTTGAAGGTGCTCTGGGGTTTCCCCTGTACACAGGTAGGAAAGCCACAAAGCAGAAGAGGGCTGTGTAGGAGTGGCGAAGCAATGAGCTTCAGCGGGGACCCCCCGCCAGCAGATGAAGAGCCAATGATCGATTGCGGAGCTCAGAGATACACTTCTGCACAGACAGACCACTGGGGAAAGTTGTCACAGCAGTTGCCATCTTAACATGGACCAGCCGGGGTTTTCATTTCTGTTTGTGTTTTTAGTGGTGCAGGGGGATGGGTGGGGTTAGAGGGGCAGTCACCAGGGAGGGTGATGGATGGGTCTGAGAGCAAAGGTAAGCTATACACACACTGAGGTCGGCGAGGGGGTTGGGGGGTGGCGGGATCTTTAATTTTCTCAGCATGTACACGATGCACAGAAATCGCATTTCACCACACTTCCCATTTTGCTGTTGTTTGTTGACTTAGCTTTGGAGGCCCTTGGGTGGACTGGATCCTGATTTCTGGACCTCAAGGTACAGGAAAGAGAATGGCCACTCTTTCTCTCCTCTTTGTGGGCATAGATTCTCATAAATAAGTCTCAATTAACCACTATTCCTGTGACCTACAGGAAGCCCCTGCTGATCTGGCTCTGTTAGTAGAGTGTGTGCCTGCGCTGAAAGTAATTAAATGGGCTGAGTGCAATTGTCAGAGCTCCAAGGGCCAAAACGCTATCTTTTTCCAGGGCAAGAGTAATAGCTCCTTTGTTGGGGACATAATGAAAGAGACAGGTGGGAAGAAATCCCATTGTCAGCAGCACAGATAACTTTGGTGTAGCTGGGATTTGTTATAAATGTATTTCAATGGCTTATTGTGTCAGGAAGAATGTTGCCTTATCTTCAGGACTATTCAGCTTAACAGAGGAAATAATCCCAGTGTGACGTTTATTTAGCCAGAAGTGGGTCCCTAATAGGAAGGATGGGAGTTCCGTGTGGACCACAGTGTTTCATTTACGCAATTTTCTTTGTTAGTTTTCTGGTCTTCCCTGAACAACCTGTACAGTTGGCTCGATGGGGCTGGGCACTGCTGGAAGTCTTTCTTGCAGAAACACAGACTTGAGGACTATCATCCAACACTGATCCCTTGCAGCCCTGAGACTTTTAAATGACATTTCACTAAAAATAAAAGGGACCTCCCCCACTTTCCACTTGAAATGCAATGGCAGGTAATGGGAAAATAATCCCCATGATAAAAGAAACTCTAGGTGTAATGAAGCTGACTTCTTTCCTCTCCGTCGGCTCAGAGCTTTGACATGTGATGTGTGCTGTCACTCTGCAAGAAGTCAGGGCGTGCACATGAGGACCTTTCCCAAACTTACTTGACCATGAGCCCTTTTTAAAGATGGAGGTGTTGGCAAGACTAGTGTCCCATGGGTTATACTTTGAGAAATGATGTCGGATACCAATCTATTTTTTCCCCTTCGGTCTTTGCATGTTTTTCTCAAGGCTGAGCTTTTACCTTGGCCACTTTTCTCTAAAAGTGAATTTTAGAACTATCCAGACATGGCCATATGGGTTACATTCCTACGTCTCCAAAAGATTCCACCCTCACTGTTGCCTAAATACTAAGGATGGTTCGTATCAATCACTCATTTTGTTTTCCTGTTTCTACCGTCCTTTCAGGTTATTAGATAGCAAACCTGACTTCATCAGATTCATGTCATCCTAGTGGGGCACTGGGGTCTCAATTGGTTCCTGTCATTGCCGCCCGAGAAGCTGAAAGGTCCTCTTTACCATGCTGCTGTGGTTTCAGTTAGGAAGATAAGACACATGGGGAACAACCCAGGAAACAATGGGTCCATCCTTCTTATTCTTTTCCATTAAAAAAAAAGTTTATTTATTCTGAGAGAGAGAGAGAGAGAGAGAGAGTAGGGGAGGGGCAGAGAGAGGGAGAGAGAGAGAACCCTAAGCAGGCTGCACACTGCCAGTGCAGAGCCTAACGTGGGGCTCTATCCCACGAAAAATGAGATCATGACCTGAGCTTAAATCTAGAGGCAGGCACTTAACTGACTCAGCCACCCAGGGGCCCTAGTTTCCAATTTTTTTAAAAAAAGTGTTTCTCCTGTCTTTACATCAGGCTAAGTGTCATACTTAATATACAAAACTGTGGTCTACATTTTAATTACTGCAGCTCTAGGAGAAATGTTCTCTTTAGCAATTTTGACTCCTTGAATTCTTTTCTGCTCCCTACATCCACGTGGGTTACATTTACATAAAAGGTAAAAGACAATGGTTTGCCCGATGAAATGAGTTCCTAGTGACGGTGTATCATAAACAATGACAACCTGGTTAGGAGAGTCTTGAAGAAGATTCCTGTCTTCTAAACATTCCTCAGTGCAGATGCTGTGGGCACTTTCTTACTTGTGCATAAGGCTAATACTGCATGTTAATATATGTGCTGCCGAAGCGAGCACTAATACTGCATGTTAAATATCTTTGGGCACCTGAACATACTTATGGCTGCATAACAAACCACTCCAAACTTAGTGGCTTCAAATGACAAAAGTGTATTACTTCTCATGATTCTGGGGGTTGACTGGGCTCAGCAGGGCAGCTCTTTTGCCCTGTGTGGTGCTGGCTGGGGCACTCATGTCGCTGTACTTAGGCATGCATTTGGCTGGGGCTAGAACATCCGAGATGACTTATCCACGTGTCTTCAGTTGATGTTGGCCACGAACCGAGATGCTTCCATTCACCCTTTGATGGCTTACCTTCCTCCAGTAGTCTAGACTGACTTCCTAAAAGCATGAAGGATGGACTCAAAGAGAGCAAAATATTGATTTGCTTCCCCCATATTTTATTGGTCAAACGTCACGAGGTTAGCCCAGATTCAAATGGAGGAGAAATATTCCGCCCCTTGATGTGAGGGGCAGTATGACCAGAGGAATCACTGATGGCCTCTTTGAAGACTCTACCGCAATGCCCAGCCATGGATACTTGTGATAACTCAGTGACTGGTTCATCAGAACAGTTCTCATCTACCTACTGCTCCAACTTTGCTAAATTCCAAGGAAACGAGTCCAGAGGTCAGATGTACGATTTTATTCTTTTAAGAGGTCCTATCCCGTGGGTGTTTTGAATGGGGTTGGAAATGCTTCTAGTTTCGTTTCTCCAAGAATGAGATGGAAGCGGTCGGACTTAGGGCTGGGTCCACAGTACACTATCCCCAAAGTTTTGTTCTCCCAGAGGAGGGTGTGGCAACAGGGCTTGGTGCCCAATATCGCAACGCTTTGTAACGTCGCTGTTTGACAGGTTTCCTCACTCTCCAGGTGTTTGAAGCTCAGTAAGTCCCAACACGAAGCTCTTATTTGCACCTGTGGACAGACTCAGGCATCTCTTTAGCATCTCCCTGGAGCCTCAAGATGAACCCAAGGTTAGAGGCTGTGGCCGAAGATGTTGAAAACAGACTTCCTTCCATCAGCACCTCCCTGGCACGGGTGCCACTGTTTTTAGACCGAGGATCGTCGATTTACGAGCGACATTTTGAGTAAAAAAACGTATTCCGGTATCAGCACTGCTCTCATCCCTTTTGTATATCAGACGTTCAGAGGTCAAGAACAGCTGTGATCCACCATGCTGGCCCGTGGACTGAATAAGGAGAAAGAAAATCTCCGCCCATTATTGGAAAGGCGATTTCAAGTAGATACCAGGAAGACTATTCCGGCTATGAAACTTCAACTGTGAGCCCAATGACAAAGGGCCATTTGATCCATGTAGCAAAGCCTTAACAGTCTATGAAGTGATAGCTCCCTAAGTTGACGTGGTCCATAGTCCGGCAGAAGTCAGAGGGAAGTGTTTGCTGGCCTTCTCAAATCACGTTCTGCTCTCTGGGATGGTTTCTGCTTACGGTTAGTACACGTTTCCTTCCCACAACTTTCCTTCATCTGTGAGAAACAAAGATATTCGCATTTATTTGCATTGAAGTTGCTTTCCCTTTTGAATCTATGTAACACCTGGGGCTTTATTAGCGAGCTCCTTGGGGGTGGCTTACGTGTGCCCGTGCGGCGGAAATGAGAGGCAGGTCACTGTGTGCACACTCAAAGCCTGGCGAGACCCAGACCGGGAAGAAAGGACAGGCTGGAGAGTCTGGGTGGCTTTTTCTTCCCAGGAGTTTTCTCTGAGGCAACCCTGCATCTCCAGCAATACTTTGGTGCTTGACCATAAAGGCAGACCCAGTGCTGAACGAATATAGTCAAAAAAGAAGAACATTCTGAGTACTCGGTTCACCGGATTCACAAAGCTTGCTTGCAAATGAAAGCTTGGCCTCTACTTATTTTATTTTATTTTATTTTTGGCCAATTTAGTCAAAATGGTTCCACTCACTTCCGCTTAATGATTTGGCTTGCAAGATGCCAGCCGTAAAGTTTGAATGGGTTTTCCAGTCCACCCCTTCTTGTCATGGTTGACGGCTGACAGAGCCTGCACGTGGCTTGATTTGGGTGACTCGTGTGTCGTTGGCGTTTTAGAATACCTATCGTCAGTCACTACCTACTGGAGGACGCAGGACTCATTAGGGTCCAGTCACTCCATTCCGGATCAGATTCCTGCACGATCGGTGATGCCTCTGGGATCCTGAGCACTGTTCGTGGTCACGGCAAGCCCACGACGTTCACCAAGGAGTCTCTCCTCAGCTTCGGTCACCTCAGTCTAAGGGAGAGTCATGGCAGCCTTGCCTTTGGTGCTCAGCATAACAGGGGGTGGAACCTATCGCTTTCCAGGTCTCAGTGAGCCAGACAGGACTACCCAGGTAGTTCTGAGTTTTCCACATCAAATACGACCACTGTCCTCTCAGACTCCTCCCTCTGCCTCTTTTTGTTCAAACCTGTGTGACCAACTTCTCGAATTCCCTTTGTTTTAAATATTCGGACTGGGTTCTGTTTTCCTGGTAGGATCCCGGCAGAGACCGGTACCCTGGAATGCACGCTACCTAGACTCCGTTCCTGCCCTGTGCTGGTCGCCTCTCTCCCCTGGAAATAGCTTTGTGCAGAATGGGCAGGTAAAGTCTGGATGGCGGCTGTCATCCAGCCCAGGAGCAACATGACCAATTAAGCCATCTGGAGCTTAGAGAGGCCGACATTTATCTATCCTGAGTCCATTTTTCATCCTAGATTGGGTGATTCTTTCATTCATCCGTTCAGCATATTTTAGAGACTCCTCTGCCTGCAGAAAGCATTTCCAGAGACCCAATTAGGGGAAAGCAGGATGTGGGCTATGAAAAGCACAGAAGCCTCCTTGGAGTCTCATGTCAAAATTTCCCACCCCAGCTGTGTGGAGAGGCATACGGTCTGGAGATCAGAAGCTGGGGCTCTTCACTTACCCTAGGCGGTTGGCTACAAGGGGTCAATTGCTCTGTTAGCGAGCCTGGGAGGTTGTTAAAACATGCACTCCGGGGCAGCGTTGGGGAAAAAATAGCATTCCACATTTGTCTGCTACCGAAGGATTCTGCTCCGTTATCAACTCAGACATGGCCTCTCAAGTCAACCGGCTGTGACCTCTCCAGCCCTCGGTATAAGATGGGCAGATGGCAAGTCAGTTGTGCTGCACGACTCAACGATGTTCGAAATCCCGATTTCCGAAAGTGAAATAGATGGGGGAGAAATGCACACGTTTCCTCCCCGCCCCGGAACAAGGATTCTCTTCATTTGTGATCTAGCTGCTCCTTGCTAGTACTCCGGCGGCCGTCGTGAAGCCAGGACTGTGCCAGGAGCTTTGCACGTGTGGTTTCACACACACACGTGTGCCCTTACGACTCCACAAGGTCAACTTCTGCTGATGCCCAATTTACAGATGAGCGGTCTAAAGCAAGGTAATTTTCTATAACTTGACCCAGGACGTGCGCTTCTGCCCGGCAGAGCTCTGAGCCACACACCTAAGCCCATCAGATTCTCTGGCTTTCCTTGCGATGGTTTCACACCGGGCTGCCTTTCGGCAAATTTTGAGTTTGCGTGTTAGCATCCTGGGTTTCTGGGTCACTTACCCGCACGGTAAGTGGAGATGCCAGAGCCCAAATGAACAAGGAAAGAGAAAATCGGTGCTTGAGAAAAAACTAACGGGCAACAGGACGATGCCGTGGGGTCCTCAGTGGCATGGGGGCCACCTGACTCTGCTGCTTTCTTTGTAGGGACAGTTACGAGTTTGCGCCCTGCCGGAGGGGAGCAGCGGGAGATAGGAGCGGCCTGTGTGGCATCTCAAAGGTCTCCTTTGTGGAGCTCCACAGGCGCGGCGGGCCTGTCCTGCCGGGAATCCATGCAGCGACCAGCGGGGGCAGGGGACGGACTGGAGCTGAACGTGAACCCTGCTGCTTCCCAGGCCTGTGACGTTACATGCGCTACTAAAGTCTTTGAGCCTCTGTTTCCAGTCTGCAAATAAGGATACCAATAATTCTTCCACCAGAGACTTGTTGTGGGGATTGAGTGAGGTCGTGTTTGTGCGACGCTTGTACGGTTAGTCGAGTGCTCGTACTTCGACAGCCCCCGGTGTGGACACCGTGTGGGTCTTCCAAAAATGTTGATGAATCAACGGTGAGTGATGTGGCCGAGGCACGCTCGACCTCTGGACAGCGTGGCAGGATTTCGACTAACACCGGCCCCTCTGGAGAAGGTGTTCCCAAAGCTCTTCTTCTGCAAGCAGGACAGTCTTCGGGCCAAACACCATATCGGGAGCCTGGATGCACTCAGGGCGGCTTCTGACTTTGAACTCCAGAGTGACGTTCCTGGGGGCATCTGGGTGGCTCAGGTGGTTGAGCACGTGACTCTTGATTTTGGCTCAGTGATCTCACAGGTTGTGAGATCGAGCCCCACGTTGGGCTCTGCGCTGACCCGAGGAGCCTGCTTGGGATTGTCCTTCGTCCTCTCTCTCTCTGCCCCTCCCCTGCTCTTTCTCTCTCTCTGTCTTGTAGAATAAATAAATAAACATGTTTCTAAAAACGTCCTGTCCATATATTCTTGAAATTTCATGGTCTGGATGCACGTGACACCTCAAGTTTCTCATTAACCCCGTGGAGAGAGGAGAACCGATTCTGGAGCAGAAGCTAGTGGCAGGGGTGGGGACAGCTGGGGCGACAACTCACTGTGTCCCCCCCCACACACTTTCCCATCCCTCCCCTCAGGACAGGCCCTGCCACCCCCCAGGTACCTCCTAGGCTCGCTCACGTCTACTGCGAACGGTCATCTTTATTTCCTTCTCTGACTTGCCATCTTTTTGCAACGTCAGGCTGTTTCCAGACCTTTCCCTGCTTCAATTTACCTCTTGCCTTGCTGCTATTTAACGATAGATTAGAGTCAGCTCAAGAGAGCATTTGGGCGGGGGCGGGGGAGAGGGGGGTTGGCGCGGGAGAAGGAGCCTGAATGAGAAAAGATGTCTTGGTACAAGATCCATTTTTCCATAATGTTTGGGGCGTTGGAGCTTCCATTTCAGGCTGGTATTTTCAACTGTGCCTGTGAGGACAGCAATAAGGAAATTAATGATGACACTGCATTTCTGAAGCCCTTTCACAAGACGGCGGAGGAGACCGTTTATCACAGTTATTTATTCCGTTGAGGCAGGTGATGTCGGGGCCTGGGTCAGGGCACACGCTCTGGGGCTTGGCCCTGGGTTCGAGGCCTCTGCCCCCTTGCCTTCACCCCTGGCTGCTCCTCCTGCCCCAGGGCCCCCAGCCTGCATCAGGTGATGGTCCCTCCGAGACGAAGCGGCCATGACAGGCAGCTGGTCTGCAGCTGGGCAGTGGCCAGATGACATCACGCGGTTTCACTTCACTGTTGCCCCAAAGTGAACCGGGTCAAGGGTATTGAGGCAAAAAGGCCGCGTGTGGCTCAACACCAGGCCGTGGCCCTTGAAGCAGAAAGTGTGACCCAAGAGCAGGTCAGTCAGCCGAAGGGCCGAGCCCTTACACACGCCAAGCCCAGGAGGGGCTCCCGCGTGAGCCTCAGTTTCCTCATCTGTAAAATGGACTCAGGCATAACTGGAAAAGGCATCAATTTTTTTTTTTAAGTTTATTCATTTATTTGTCAGAGAGAGAGAGAGAGAGAGAGAGAGAGAGCGAGTGAGCAGGGAAGGGACAGAGAGAGAGAGGGATACAGAGAATCTCAAGCAGGATCTATGCTCTCAGCACAGAGCCCAGTGCGGGGCTCGAACTCACAAAACTGGGAGATCGTGACGTGAGGCAAAACCTGGAGTCAGACGCTTAAGCGACTGCACCACCCAGGTGCCCTGGCGTTAATTTTTCTGCCTACAGAGTGAATCTGCAAAGGGACTCAAAATTAAAGCAAACCTAGGCTCTGCGGTGCTTGGGTCTCAGAAGCTCCTCCCTCGTGAGTATTCTCTTAGCGCTAGTTTGGATTGGCCAAGGCGGATCCTCCCTGGTTACGCTCCCATCTCGGAACGCATAAGAAAGTCCTGGCTGTTTTACTCACAGCGAGACAGGGTCCTAGGAATGGTATATGAGTAGCAATGAGGCAATCACTAACACATGGCTGGGACGGGGTGCAAGCACAGGGGTGTGGATCGTCCATGAAACAGCAGGGACCTCACCGGGTGGCGGAGCACTGCCTCGGGGAAACTAACGGAGGCACTGTATTTGTCATCCACAGCTGTGTAACAAGTAGCTCCCAAACTTACTGGCTGAAAACAAAATTGTTCCTTGTCATCTCTCATGGTTCCTGCGAAACAGGAATTCAGGAGCAACCCGGCTGGTAGTTTTGGCATGACGTCAAGGTCACAATCCGATGTCAGGCGGGCCGTAGTCATAGAAAGGCTTGACGGGACCCATGGAATGTGTGTCCAAGATGGTTCACTCCCAGGCTGGCGAACCAGTCGTGGCTTTGGCGGGAAGTTCCAGCCCCTCTCCTCTGGGTCTCTCATGAGGCTGTTGGAGTGTCCTCTGCTGAGGTGGCTGGTGTCACCGAGAAGAAGAGGTTCAAGAGTGAAAACAGAAGCTGTGGGCCTGCTATGGCCCAGCCTCAGAAGTCACACACCTCCTGTCACTTCAGCTGCACTCCATTGCGGTGACACAGATTACCCCGATCCAGAGTGGGAGAAAACTATACTACCGTGTGAATCCCAGGAAGGGAGGGTCAAGCAGGCCACCTTGGAGGCGGCCGCAGCTGGGGGAGGTGCTATATGAAACCTCCAGCCGACTGGACCTGAAAATGGGAGAGGCAAGGGAAGGACAAAAAAAGAGAAGACAGGGGGCACCTGGGTGGCTCGGTCGGTTGAGCATCCAACTCTCGCTTTTGGCTCAGGTCACGACCTCACGGTTTTGTAAGCTCAAGCCCCACATCGGGCTCTGGGTTGGCAGCATGGAACCTGCTTGGGATTCTCTCTTGCCCTCCCTCCCTGCCCCTCCTCTGTTCATGTTCTGTCTCTCTTAAAATAAATAAGCAAACTTAAAAATAATAATAATAATAAAGAGCTGACAGCAGAACAGGAACTTGGGCACCGGAGCCGAAGCCACAGGCCAGCTTCTTCCAGTTGGTGCACAGAGCATGAATCCACGCAGAGGAGCCCCATCACTGCAGGGAGCTTGCGACAAGGAAGCTGGAATGACTCAGGTCGCAGCACCGGCTGGAGCCCTGTTAGGTTAACTGTGCGTTTGTGAGCCAGTCAGGGTCCCCGTGTAGGGACCTGACTTGTACAGGAAGACGTGGTGGGATTGTGGCTGTGTGTCACATCCCTCCAGAAAGAAGGGCCAATCTGGGACCTCAAACAATGGGGAAAGACCCCAACTCTTGCAAAGCAGCCATAAGGATTTCCAACCCCAGGTGTGCACATTTTTATGATTATTTACAATGCACACGTCCCTTGCTCCTGGCTCTGAACACAAAGGATCTCTGAGTGGGTTCCCTTTGAGTCCGCCGAATGGGCCATGCCTTAGTGTCAAATTGCCTACCATCCGACTTGACTTTTTGAGCCGTCACAAATCCAGGCTGGGACTTTTATTGGATCTTAGGTGTCTTATTAGCCAAAGTCCTTTTCAGCCCGAGCTGCTCAGCAAACCAGGTCACCACCCCAGCGAGGCCCTCTGGGTTAGAGCTCGGTGTAGGCAGAAACGTTAGTAGAAGTGCGTGCATTTCTGGGGCCCCTGCAAAGTAGCACCCGACTTTTCCGCCAGGCGCGAAGTTTGGGAGTTGACAGAGGAGGTAAATGCTGTCGAGTTGGGCTCGCTCCTGCACCCTTGCAGTGAGGGCTGGAGAGCAAGAACCTTCTGGTATTTTCTCTTCATGCAAGGCTCTTGGGCTTCATGGCTTCCTTCTGGCTTGGTTGCAGGGGAAATCACCTCGTGGAGGAAAGAGCGAGCCTTCTTGGAATGCCTACTGTGCGCCAGACAAGAAAACAGGTGCTCCCCTCAGACCACGTCTGTGGGCGGACTCTCTTAGCACCGTGTGTACAGATGAGGGGACAGAATCTCAGGGAGGCAAAGTCGTTTGCTCGGGACCCCACCACTCACCCGCTGCGGGAGCTGGGTTTTGAACACGAGCCTCTACAACAACTCACTTCACACGTTCTCCTACCGTGTTATGACTTGGGGAAGGAGATCTGCAGGCCTCAAGTGAAAGGCTGGTTTCCTCCGCGTAGAGATCAATACAACAATGTAGCAATTGAAAGTTCTGGAAAGAAAATGCTGCTAGTCAGGTTGCTCTGATGGCCAGAGAGCAGGAGAGGAGGGAGTCTCCCGGAGGTGGTGGCCATGCAGCTACAAGGGACAATGTTTGCTTAAGGCACCAGCACCTCGGGGTGGTCTCATATTTCGCAGAGAGTGGTCTGAGAGTTGGCCTCTGTGGTGTGTGTGAATTTTTTAAATTATGAAAATGTAAGTATGTCTGGTTTCAGGCTGACTTAAAAATTTGCTTATATAACCTCTGTGTCTCTTCTTGGTGGCCCAAAGGGCCCGGATTAAGAGTTTTATGAACATCCTGCTGTGTTTAGTCTGCTGTACCTGAGAGTATCTATTTCACCAACCCAGATGGTGCCGTTACCACACATATAGCCTGCAATGGCCAGGAATTGTATTCAGTATAACCAGTAAAACCACAGCACTTTGCTTCAGCAAAAGGAACTGGAACAGGAAACAGGTAAATCCCCGCCTGCCCACACACCCAACATTCTCTCTGCTCTTCTATGAAGTTAGAGTCTCAGACTTTGTGGCCACTGCATCCCTCCCTGCCTCTGGAGACCAAATTGGGCTTTGGGGGAAACCACAGGCCTCATATTTATCTCAAAATGGCCCTGGCCTATAATGGGCTCCATCAAGAAAGTGATGGATGGAAGCAGCCACAATGGTTCACGTGTCTCCTCTCCTCATTTTTTTTCCTTCTCTTTCTCTGTTGTTTCCCTTTCTTCTTCAGAGAACTGTAGTTTCCCTGGACCACTTTTTCCAAGTGGGCTTCTGATGGCCAATTTTAGAATACATTCCTTACCAGAACTACGTTATGTTTCTGAGAGTCAATACGATAGCTGACGAGGCCCATCGGTTTCCCCCAAAGGAAGCATACTATTTCATGGTTTTTGTACTTCTGGCCCACATCCCACCAGCCTCTATAAGCATGCAGTTCACTACTGAGCACATCACAAATGCTGAAAACTGATGAACGCTTCTTATTTTAATTATTTTTTTATTTCTCTAGCGTAAGCCACTGTGGGTAAGACGTTTCTCTTCCCCCAAAGAAGCTATGAGTTGACAGGAAAAAACCTAAATAAACACAACTTCAGAAAGTCACAATGAGGGGCGCCTGGGTGGCGCAGTCGGTTAAGCGTCCGACTTCAGCCAGGTCACGATCTCGCGGTCCGTGAGTTCGAGCCCCGCGTCGGGCTCTGGGCTGATGGCTCGGAGCCTGGAGCCTGCTTCCGATTCTGTGTCTCCCTCTCTCTCTGCCCCTCCCCCGTTCATGCTCTGTCTCTCTCTGTCCCAAAAATAAATAAACGTTGGAAAAAAAAAAAAAAAAAGAAAGTCACAATGAGTTCATATCTCTCCTTCGCGGGGGACCTCTTTTGGGCACCAGAGAGGGAGGCTTACCCTACAGTTCTCCCCATGCCCTGAGTGAAGAGGTCGTTAGCTCACTAGGCCACTGGCCATGTCAAGGATTGCCACTGAGTGGATAATAACATGACAAGGGCGATCAGACTCTTGAAACTGCTTTATGTTTGAGTAGTATTTTGCATTTAAAGATGGTTTCATGTTCAGGATCTTATTGGGCGTTCACACACACACACACCAAACAAACAAAGAAACAAACAAAAACTTGTCTGAGATAGATGGGGCGGACATTTTTGCAAAGGTAGTTATGAGACGTTTGGTGATTTGCTAAAGGTTGCACAGCAGTGGATAGTACAGCTGGGTTTCTTCTCCAGTGGGTCCATGTCCTTTCCAGGAGTCTGGCCAATCTCCCTTTCTCTTACTGAAAGCCGCATCAGCCACTGTGTTTGAGGATCAAAAATGGCTGTGGTGAAAATATAGGTCCACGGGGAGGGGGCTGGAATCCCTGCAAATGAATGTTCATAATACCTTTACTCAAAATAACTGAAAACAGGAAACAACCCAAACGTCCATCAACATGGATAAACAAAATGGGATACATCATGATTTGGCCATTAAGAGAAATGAAGTACAGATGCATGCTAAAAAGGGATAAACCCTGAAAACATTGTGCTAAATGAAAGAAACCAGTCAAGAAAGCCCATTTTGTATAGGACGACCTCGATATGGAAGGTCAGAATGGGCGAATTCATAGAGATAGAAGCAGATTAGTGTTTGCCTCGGGGGGAGGGGGGGCTGCGACAGGGGCATTGAGAGGTGTCTGCTGATGGGTACAGAATTTTCTCAGACATGATGATAATGTCTTAAAATTAAGTGGGGTGGTGTTTGCACATCTCTCTGAATATATAAAACCTATTGGATTGTACACTTTAAAAGGGTGAACCGTATGGTATACAAACTGTATCTCAGTAAGTTGTTACTATAAAACCAAAACAAAACAAAACCTGGCTCTGGGCACTGACTGTCCTAAACTTCTCTGACCATGGCTTCCCCCAGGGCTCCAAAGCTGGACACGACCTCATACTGGCTACGCGGATGTTGTCTGAGGGTGAAAAATTCCTCTAACTCCGCCTGCTCCAAGTTGTGGGCAGATATCAGGCACCCCCATATTCCCAAATACAAATAGCTGGAAGTCAAGTTCTGTGCTTCTCAAACATGAATGTGCATTTGAATCACCTGACGATCTTGCTAAAATGCAGGTTCTGATCAAAGAGGTCCAGGACCCAGCCTGAGAATCTGCGTTTCTAACAAGGTCCCGAGGGCGGGGTCAGTGCTATTCCTGTTGACCACACTTTGGGAAGCAAGGGTGTAGACCACATAAGCAGTTAGTGGCAATGGTCACTTTCCAAATGATGGCTTTTCTACATGAAGAAGCAGCTTTTGACTGCAAAATGTTAGCCTGTGCATTGGAGTCAAATATCAGGATTTTTTAAGACATATGCCCTCAAATGTATTTTCCCTACTCTCCCTCCAATTGTCAGGTGCTAATAATGGAAGCTTATGAACAATTGTTACTGTCCAATGTGAGAAATTCCTCTAACTCCTTTGGTGCACATTAATCTTTGTGGAAAGCACTGAGCAGCTCGTTTGAATATCGTTTCTTTGAACTAACTGAATTG
Organism: Prionailurus viverrinus; assembly: GCF_022837055.1. Taxonomy (NCBI): domain Eukaryota; kingdom Metazoa; phylum Chordata; class Mammalia; order Carnivora; family Felidae; genus Prionailurus; species Prionailurus viverrinus. The sequence goes on along the minus strand of NC_062577.1, from coordinate 56,332,499 downwards.
GCCATCTGTGTTTGCATTGTAGGGAAAACTTGGAGTTGTCCTAAGACCGAGTCTCTTTCATCAGAACTATATATTTTTAAAATACAAGATGATCTTCTATCATCAAAACACCAAGGGGGGAGCGCCTGGGTGGCTCAAGTCAGCTAAGCGTCCAACTTGCCTTAGGTCATGATCTTGCAGCCAGTGAGTTCGAGCCCTGTGTTGGGGGCTCTGTGCTGAACAGCTGGGAGCCTGGAGCCTGCTTTGGATTCTGTGTCTCCCTCTCTCTATGCCCCTCCTACACTCACACTTTCTGTCTGTCTCTCAAAAATGAGTAAACGTTAAAAAAATAAATAAACAAAAGCCCCAAGGGAAGTTCAGAAGGCCTCTTCAGAGGGAAGTAAAAAGCCAAAGGATTGTGAATTCGCCCACAGATGGTGGAAGGTTTATGCACGGAAGGTAATTTTCATTTCATAAGCCTCTGTTGTGTGGCTGCAACATACAACACGTGATGCCTGTCCCTCAGGAAGGAGGTGTATAAAGATGAAGAGAACACAGTGCCCTTAAAGGGGCCTGCATCCTAAGGGGAGACTGATAAGCTCAAGAAAAGCGAGAAAAGAAAGGGAAGGAGTGTGGCATTTGGGGCACAGAGAACAAGTTCCACCTGCTCTGGCTGTTTGATTGGTCTCCAGCCAATCTTCTCTCCAGATTTTGCTGATGTTGCTGGAATCACTCAGGAATCCTGGACGCTCTCCTTAACTGAAGTACAACTTCCATTTCCACAGGATTTGCTACAGGAAGACAATGGAAATGGTAACCTTGGCACTGAGCTCAAGCAGCGGTCCTTAAAAGCTCCACTCCCTTACTGCTCTCCAGCAAGCCCGGATCCTCAGCTCCAGGGCCGGTCAGTAGGCTTTTGATGAACAAAGCCGCCTGAGCCCTGAACTTCAGAAGAGCATCAACGTGGTACCAAAAATTCAAGTTCAAATTCCCTTTCTGCCAAGGTCTGGATGTCCGACAGTCAGGCTTTTTACACCTGCTGGGTCTTATCTTCTTCGTCTCTGCTACCAAGATGATTATTCTAAGTTCTTCACAGAAGAGTGAGGCCGGGAGGAAATGACCTGGAGCACAGAGAAGGGCTTTGTGAGTGGCACAGCGCTCCGGGCTGTAAGAGCTAATGACTGTTTTTCTTACACGTACTCCCCGGCCTCCCCTCAGATCTGTCGGTCCTCATCTGTCATCCAGCTTCAGTGTTAGCTCAGGGCACTGTTTGACCACCTAGGGTGGGGTCTTCCTGAAGACGTTGCACCGTGACCACGGTCAGAAGGAGACTGAAGTCCAGGTCCTGGGTGAATTCTCTGGGATTCCATTTCTGCGGCTCAAAAAGCAAGTCATTGGTGACATTCTGTTTTGTTGGTTTGCTTGTTTGTTTTTAAATTTTTTAATGTTTTCTTTTATTTTTGAGAGAGAGCAAGACAGAGGGTGAGCAGGGGAGGGGCAGAGAGAGAGGGAGACACAGATTCCGAAGCAGGCTCCAGGCTCGGAGCTGTCAGCACAGAGCCCGACGCGGGGCTCGAACTCACGAGCCGGGAGCTCATGACCTGAGCTGAAGTCAGATGCTTAGCCGACTCAGCCACCCAGGCGCCCTTCATTGACAACATTTTGAAATTCTCTCTCTGTCATACACATTCCCACCCTACAGCAGGCATGATTCATGTTTGATCACCGTCTCTATCTACCATTTGGAGAAGAGTCGGGCAGTTCAGATTTTTCTTCCCTGCATTTAAATCGTCAGTCCTTATTTCCCACTAGCGGGGAAGCCGGAAGCATAAAAACACCACGGGGACTCCTCTTGGTTAATTGTCATCCTTCTTGCCTCATCCCCATTGGGCACGGGGGTCCGAACCTACTGCAGACACTACCCCAAACCCTGCTTGCTAAAAACAGCAGGGGGTATTGTTAGGCCCAGTTTTTGAGCTTTTCAAGCTAATCAATGTCCATTTTCTAATTCCTGTTATGCTGTGTAAACAATAAGCCAGGCATGGGACAAATTCGTCATAAGAAAAATATTGCTTTTAAATCTGATTAATAAAAGAATACCTGAGGGGCACCTGGGTGGCTCAGTTGGTTGAGGGTCCGACTTTGGCTCAGGTCACGATCTCAAGGTGGTTCATGAGTTCAAGCCCTGCATGGGGCTCCCTGCTGTCAGCACAGAGCCCACTTCAGATCCTCTGTCTCTGCCCCTCCCCCATTTGCGCTCTCTCTAAAATAAATGAAACATTAAAAAAAAAAAGGAATAGCTGAGGGGGCAGAACTTTTGCTGATAAAGGCTAACGAACATTTCCAGCAGGGCTGCTGTTGACAGTGTGTGTGTATGTGTGTGTGTGTGTGTGTGTGTGTGTGTGTGTTTGCCAACTCCATCATAATTAATTCCCAAACTCTGTATATAAATTCTCACCTCCGGAAGGTTGGACAAGTGTGCATTATACAAGATGCACGCATATATATGTGCGAAGCAAATTCTTTCTAGGTCTCATTTGATATATATAGGCTATAAATCCACATTCAGAATAATGGGAGATTAATAATTACTTCTGCAATGTTGATATTTGCAAAGTGACCTGCTGTTATTTATTGCCTGGTTCCTTTACATAGAGCAGTATTTTTCCTAGCGAAGGGAGCGCAGGAAATGAATGATGGGCTGTTTTAAAGGTTTAGAAAGATGTCTTTCTCATCTTCTGTTGTGTGTCCACTGTGGAGCTGTCTCTGAAAGAGACCACGGTGCAAAGCCACATTCTCTTTGGTGTCTCTGGCTAAGCACGTATGAAATAGATAGGACAAGCTGTTGCAAAGTTTTCATTGCATAGCTATGAGGCAGGTCTTCTTTCTTGACACAATAATAAAGATTTGGAGTTGGGGAGACCTAGGTCCTGGCTCTACTGCCTTACTAACTTGATCTTAGTCAAGCCACTTTGCTATTCTTGGTCTCTGAGTTCTTTATTTATCACACTGAAGTGACAGCATCCCACGTATCAGGGTATAACAAGGTCTGTTGCGAGATTAAAATGATGGGTACGAAAGCACTTTAAAGATATTGAAAGCCCCCAAGGTGATGTTATCATTACTGTTCTTCACACAAAATCTTCTCCCTATCCCCTTCCTATCTGAAAATTGAAATTCCTTGGTCCGCATCCCTGATCTAGATTTTAATTATGCACTTTGTCCTACCCCACTATTTATAGGTTTCAACTTCTTTTGCCTTATACTAAGAGGCAAAATCGCACAGGGTTGAGATGACTAATTCTGGATTCAGATGGACAAGGATTTAAACTCAAGGATTTAATTTCTTTTTGAATGTTTATTTACTTATTGAGAGAAAGAGAGAAAGCACGTACAGGTGGGGGAGGGGCAGAGTGAGGGGCAGAGAGAGAATCCCGAGCAGGCTCCCTGCCGTCAGAGCAGATCCCGGCACGGGGCTCCATCTCGTGAACTGTGAGATCACGACCAGAGCTGGAATCAAGAGGCGGTCACCTAACTGACTGAACCACCCATGTGCCCCATAAATTCAAGGATTTCCTTTAATCAAGACATCTAACTCTGGCCACGTTAAATTAACCATTACCAGACTAGTTCTCCTCCCATAAATAAACATTCAACAGAACAAAATATGTGAGACGTTTTTTCAGCCATTGAGCAGCAGACGGCCCCAGACTATGATCCCTGAGAAGAGGGAAACTCACAAGGTCACATTTGCCCCAGCTCTCTTCTTGCGGAAAACATCTCCAGTGCAGCACAGAGACCTGGAGTAAAAACAGACCTCGGAGGAGTCTGTCAGCTAACGATCAGCCTCTGAAACTGTTAAAAGGACTAGCATCTGTGGGACAGGACGCAGGAGAGGAGGGGGCTATGAAGAGAGGGTCGCAACTCTATTCAGGGGTTTCCCATGAGTGAGGAATGGGTTGAGCCTGCACAGAAAGAGACAAAAGGAGACTTACCAGATAGCAGCTGATGGAGGGCTATAAGCAGAACAAACATACCTGAGGTCTAGCAGTGCTGGAAGGTATTGGAGTATGAGGTGCCTTGCTGACGCCCCTACATCCCCGGCTGAGATACTAGGAAAAACAAATATTGGAGCTAAGGGGCACAACCTAAAATTTTTTAAATTTTTAAAAATATTCATTCATTTGTTTTGAGTGACAGACAGTATGAACGGGGCAGGGACAGAGAGAGAGGGAGACCCAGAATCCAAAGCAGGCTCCAGCCTCTGAGCTGTCAGCACAGAGCCTGACATGGGGCTCGAACTCATGAGCCGTAAGATCATGACCTGTGCTGAAGTCAGACACTTCACCGACTGAGCCACCCCGGTGTCCTGAGTGAGACCTATTCTATTTCATCAAATCTCAAATACAAATCTCAAAATGAAGCCTTGGCAAGATCTGCATGGGGAGCTGAGTCAGTAGTTTGAAATGCACCAAGCTAAAAAAGCTTGGGAAACAACTTGATCTCTCCATAGACCTTCCCTAACAAAGCCTAAAATAAAGCTTAAACAAGTTCAAAGTTATTAGCTGGTGATTCAATGTCAGGAAGAAAATCTCAACCTTCAGAGAATGACAGAATCCAGAATCTCTACAATAGATAATTAACAGTGTATGGCATATGATACAAAATACTAAACGTGAAAGGAAATAGGAAACTGTGATCTATGATCAATAGAAACTGAAACTGACATCAGGATTGCCCAATGTTGGCTTTGGCAGTCAGATATTTTAAAGCATTTACTTATAACGTAACCAAGAATTAAAGGAAAATATGCTCTTAATGAGTAAACATAGAAAATACTAGCAGAGGAAAAAAAAAACTATGACATAGAAAAAAATTAGATTCATTTAGAAGTGAAAAATAAAACAATTGAAATGAAAAATTACCTGAAGATCTTAACATGAAATTAGAGATAACAGAAAAAAGGGACTGACTTGAAGAAGTATAGATATAAAATGTTCAATTAGCATAACAAAAGGAGGGAAATGGTGGAAGAAAAAGGAACAGAGCCTAGCACCTGTAATACAATATGAAATACTATAAAAGACATGTAATGTCAGTTTCAGAATGAGAAAGGAGGGATAAAGAAGCAGAAAAAAACATTTTAAGAAAGAGTGGCTGGAAAATGTGCAAATTTGGAGAAAAATATCACCTATAAATGTGAGAAGCTTGAGAAACCTTAAGCATAATTAACACAGAGGAAACCGCATCCAGGCACATCATAGTTACATTGTTGTAAGCTAAAACTAAAGAGAAAATCTTTAAGGCAAAGAGGAAAAGGAAAGGAAGGGAAAAGAAAGGGAAGGGAAGGGAAGGGAAGGGGAGGGAAGGGGAGGGGAAGGAAGGGGAGGGGAGAGGGCAGGAGGGGAGGAAAGAGAGGAGAGGAAAGCAGAGGAGAGGAAAGAAGAGAGCTATCAAGCCCAACAAAGATAAAGAGGAAACTTAAATTCATACTGCTTACAGAAATCAGCCTAGAAAGGCTGAATACTGTATGATTCTGCAGGGAAAGGTATAATTATGGGGATAGTAAAAAAAGATCAGCGATTGCCAAGGGTTTGAGGGGAGGTGAGAAAGGATGGGTGGGTTGAACAAGGGATTTTTAAGGCAGTGAAGCTATTCTATATAATACTGTAACAGAGGATACATGACATTGTGCATTTGTCAAAACACATAGAATATACAACAGGAAGAGTGGACCCTAATGTCGACTATGGATTTAGTTAATAATAATGTATTGGTATGGATTCACCAACTGTAATAAGTGTGTCAGGTCAATGCAAGATATCAATAATGAGGTAGGGGTGAGCAGGGAAGGGAAGGGATATACAGGAACTCTATGGACTATCTGTTCATTTCTCAGCTACTCTAAAAATTAAACTCTTAGATTTTTAAAAAGACGTGCTATATACAAGAGAAAATAAGAAATTTTTACTACTCTTTAGAAACAACGGAGGGCAGAAGGCACCAGAATAATGCCTTTAAAGTGCTACAAGGAGGGGCGCCTAGGTGGCTCAGTTAGGTAAGCGTCCACCTCTTGGTTTCAGCTCAGATCACGATCTCACAGTTTGTGAATTTGAGCCCCACGTCGGGCTCTGTGTTGGCAGTGAGGAGACTGCTTGGCATTCTCTCTCTCCCTCCCTCTTTGCCTCTCCCCCACTTGCACTGTATCTCTCTCAAAATAAATAAATACATAAATACATAATAAATAAATAAATAAACTGTGCTACAAGAAAAATAAAAATCCTATCCACCAAGCTTTCTATGTCCCAAAGAAAAATATCTTTCAAAAAAGAGAATATAAAAATGAGGATACTTTGTTCAAATACACAAAAGGTGGCACGTAGACTAAGAAGTTAACACTGGAAAGGAAATAGAGTATCAAAATTACTCAATTGAAAACAAATTAAAAAATAGGGAAGTAGAGAAACAAAAAAAAAACAGAAGGAAAAAATAGAAGTCAAAGAGCAAAATGGTAGATCATATCAATAATCATATCAATCATATCAATAATTTCCTTCAATGTAAATGGACTGAACAGTCCAATTGAAAGAGTTATTTCCAGACTGAATAGAAAAAGTAATACCCAGGGGCGCCTGGGTGGCGCAGTCGGTTAAGCGTCCGACTTCAGCCAGGTCACGATCTCGCGGTCCGTGAGTTCGAGCCCCGCGTCGGGCTCTGGGCTGATGGCTCGGAGCCTGGAGCCTGTTTCCGATTCTGTGTCTCCCTCTCTCTCTGCCCCTCCCCCGTTCATGCTCTGTCTCTCTCTGTCCCAAAAATAAATAAACGTTGGAAAAAAAATTAAAAAAAAAAAAAAGAAAAAGTAATACCCAATTATATGCTGTTTAAATGCAATGAAGTATACAGTACAAAGAGGATGCATAAAAATTTGTGTGTCTATATTAATAACCAAAGTAGATTTCAGACGAAGTATTAATGTTAAAGATTGCACAATAAAAAAAGGGAAATTCATCAGGAAGAGATAACAACCTAAATATAAAAGTAACTAACAACAAAGCTGTTAAAGGTGTAGGAAGCTAAAATGGATGGAATTAAAGGAAGAAATAGGTAAATTCATTACATCAGAGATTTTAACACACCCTGCATCAGTCAGGAATCTTCAAAGAAACGGAACGTATGTGTGCACGTGTGCATGTGTGTAAAGAGGTTTATTTTCAACGAACTTGACCTAAATGACAGCTACAGAACACGACACCCGACATCTTCAGAGTAAGCACACTTTTCAAGTGCCAGTTGAACACGTATCAAAATGGACCATATGCTGCTGTGAGTTCGAGCCCCGTGTCGGGCTCTGGGCTGACAGCTCAGAGCCCGGAGCCTGCTTCAGATTCTGTGTCTTTCTCTCTCTGCCCCTCCCCTGTTCATGCTCTGTCTCTCTCTGTCTCAAAAATAAATAAACATTAAACATTTTTTTAAAAAAAATAGACCATATGCTGGACCATAAAATAAATCTCAGTAATTTGCCAGACTACATGCTTGATTGCTTAATGGTTAACCACTTACTGACTGTGAACTTGGGCAGGTTACTAGGCTTCTATAACTCATTTTTCCTCATCTGTAACATGGGCACAGCAAGAGACTCTACCACACATGTTGTGCGGTTATGCAGTTGATGAGGATTAATTGAGTTAATTTATGACAAGCCCTTCTCAGAGTGTCAAGTAAATGCTCAATAAAGAGCATTGAAATGGCAACGATGATGATGATATGATGATGATGCAGATGCACCGGCCCAAAGTAAACATAGAATTCCATGGAAGCCAGCCTATAGTTGATGATTAATCGTAGTAATAATCCCTTTCCTCAGCAAGTACTATTGAAGTTTTAGTACATGCCAAGATCTCTGCAAGAGAAAAAGAATGGTGGTAAAAAGCATCCACTTGCCCCTGCTTTCGTGAGGCTCAACATCTCACCGGGGAAAGAAACACTAATCAAATAATCGCTTTGAGGTGAGTGAGGTGAAGAAAAGATTAGGACTCCAAGCAGGGCAAAGGGGACTCAACACAGTTGGGGAGGAGAGGGTTGCAGGACATAATGAGTGAAGGCTCATCTGACTCACTGAGAGAAGCCCAGCGTGGCTTCAGTGAGCAGAGGCAGGGAGGCCTGTGCGTGATGAGGTAGAGATGCATGGCGACCACAGGGCACGGACCATAGACTCCATTCCGGCCACGGTGCTTGAGTCCCTCCCGTCCGCTCTGAATAAACACTTGAGCGAAACTACTGGTTTGACGGTTTTCAGGAATAGGCAAGAATTTCCCCACAGCCAGGATGGATTAACCACTAGAGTTTTTGTTCTTGCTGCTCAGTAACATGTCAAGAATCACGGAAGAGGCAGTGATTTTGCCAAAACACAGAAAACGAAACCAGGCAAAACTTTAACAGAAGGTGCTTCCAAGAGAAAACATCTGTTTCACTTGTTCACATTCCTCCAAGTTCAAGGCCTGCCACAAATGCTTCCACCTGAACAGCAACAGCCCAAACTGGACCAACACCCTAGCTTACCTTAGAACATTCTTCCACTCTCCTCCCAGTACAATTTTCTTTATTTTTATCCTCGTGAGCAGTGCAGGAAAAAGAAATAGAGGGGCGCCTGGGTGGGTGGCTCAGTCAGTTAAGTGTCCGACTTCAGTTCAGGTCATGATCTCATGGTTTGTGAGTTCGAGCCCTACATCGGGTTCTGCACTGACAGTGCGGAGCCTGCGTGGGATTCTCTCTCTCTCCCCACGTGCTCCCTTTCTCTCTCTCAAAATAAAGAAATAAACTTTTTTTTAAAAAGAAAAGGAAATAGACTTTTCTTTTGGGGATGATTTTGAAAACACTGTGTGTTTGCACATGCATGTGCGCACACACACACATGCACACGCACACACATACATACACATTTCTACTGAATGAAACGGAACAGTGTCACTATTACTATGGAATAATAATAATAATAAAAAAAGGACAGTAAAGCACATGCAAATCTGCAAATGTGAGTGTTAAAGTGTGGAGGAAGGGATATGGATACAAATTAGAAATAAGAGGTGATAGTATCATGAAAATCTACGATCTGCTGCTTCTCCCGGTGAGGAACAGGAACATGGCTACCAGCAGATCATCATAGAAAGTTCCAGAAAGCTGTGGTGGGGACATCAACCAAGTGGTCAGAAAGTGGCTGACATCATATGCTATGAGAAGGAATGTCTATTTATTTTTGTTTCTTCACATCTTTTAGGAGGATGAAAAAATGACATTTAAAACTACTTTGGAGAATGTAATTCTGTTCAGAAAGGAAGAAGATGACATTGGATGAAATGACGGAAATTGTGTAGAAAGTAATCCTGTCATCTTACCTTTGTAATGACCTGTAAAGGAAATTCTGAGAAAATATCATGTACCGACCCTAGGTTTTTGGAAATCAATTTTCAAGAAGTTCAGAGAAAAGACAGTTATGATGTTATTTCCAGAGAAACTGAAAGGGAAGTCACCAGGGAGAGAGCCTTGACTGTTGACAATACAGTAGGGTCCTGGTGACCAGGAATGGGTGCAAGACAGATGGCATTCTGAGGGTAGGACAAAGCATGACATGTTGCCTACAAGGGGACAGTGATAATGGGGGTGGGGGGATAGGGATCAGGGTGGGTGTGAATGGAGAGGAGCCTATGGAAGCCACACGGGATGGTGGTGATGTTTCATGAATGTATACATATCCCTAAATTCATTGAGTTGTATATTTCAGATGATTTTTTTTAAAGAATGATATAGTCAGGTATAAAAGAAGAATGCCCATGTGGTATGAGAAATACTGTATAAATAGGGTAAACAACTGTCAAAAGATAGTAAGGTAGAGATGTCAGCAGGTGGAGATGGGAGGTTCTAGAAGGCAGGGAGGCAGCTGGGAAGTGAAGGGTTTGGGCAATCCCCAAATACCTGGGCTAAGGCTGCAGGCTAAGGCTGCAGACCCACTGACCCGGAATAGGGGTCAAGGGCAACAGTTCTAGAGTCACATGGGCACATGGGCAGGTTTGTGGGGCTTGAAGCTTATACAGTTTGGGTCTTCAATTTAAGAAAAACAGTACAAAATTACACGCACGATGTTAAATACACAAGTGACTTCATTTAGAATGAGAAACCACAATGCATTGTGTAATTGGAAAAGTCGGTGTTTGACAAAATAAAGAAAAATAATTCAATTTCACAACTATACTTGGCTCTCAACTCTATGATCTCTAAAACAAATGGCCTGATACATCTCTAAAATACTTTCTTTTTATGTGTTTTGGCTACACATTCTTTGATCACCTTTTCATATTACAATCACTTTGTAATATTATTTTTCTATAGAGTGAAAAGATAGTTCAGTCTTTCCTCTAACATGTCTGATTGAAATTTTTTAGAACAGATTTAGATTTGCAGAAAAACTGTGTAGGTAGTTCCCCATACACGTCATACCCAGTTTCCCCTCTTACTAGCCTCTTACTTTCATATGGTACATTTGCTACAATTAATTTACGGATATTAATACAGTGTGGTTAAGTAAAGTCAATACGTTACTCAGATTTCCTTAGATCGCTGAATGTTCTTTTTCTGTTCCAGGATCCCACCCAAGACCCCACGTTGCACTCGGTTGTCCTGTCTCTTTAGGCTCCTCTTGGCTGTGACAGTTTCTCAGACCTGTCTTGTTTTTGAGGGCCGTTTTTGAGGGGGACTGGTCAGGCATTTTGTAGAATGTCCTGTAACTGAGTTCTATCTAATGTTTGTCTCATGATTAGGTTGAGGTTGTAGGTTTGGGGGAGGAAAACCACAGAGGTCAAGCGTTACTGTCCTCACATCTCCTCAGAGGTACAGATGGCTCTTCCCCTTCCTCCCTCTCCTCATTTTGTCTTCTTTGAAAGAAAATCGTCATTCATGGCCCACACTTAGGAAGCAGGGAGTTATGGTCCACCTCGGGGGCAGAGAGTCTCCATAAATTACTTTGAGATCCTCGGCACGAAAGATTTCTCTCTTTCCCTCCACTGATTTATTTACTCAATAATTTATTTATATCATTATAGATACATGGACATTTATTTCATACTTTGGATGATAATCCAATACTATTTTCTTGATTTTGTTGCTCAAATCGTTTCCACCTGAACCATTAGGTGCTGTTTCAGTTGGCTTCTGTGCCTCTTTGAAATACTCCTGTCCATGTTAGTATGAGTATTAGTGTTAAATACCTCTTTGCTTTCTAACCCTATAGGATACACCAGGATCAGCATGTGTATTTCCTTCCCCAGTTACTAAGATGCTAAGTTACTACGATGCTACTAAGATGTAGCTGTTCTATAGAGTCTCTTGGATCATCATTCCAGCTTCTTCTCCATGCTTATCTGTAACCTTCCACCTCACCAGGGAGAAAGTGGGCGCCCACCATCCACTATCCTTTGCTTACCTATCCAATTCCAGGTATACATGTACACTATGTAAGAATTGCTAACCCTTACCCCTGTGAGACACAACTTTATCGACTGGAGTATAGTGCTTACGTACAGCTTCTTTGGCCTCGAGTCCTAGAGACTCCACCAATTTCCAAAGTTACTGAGGTCATTTCATACTTCATACAGCCCCTTCAGGACGGTCATTTCATACTTCATACAGTTAGATTATTTTGTTGCATTCTGCGTTACATCCTTAGATCCCCTGACCACCTAAATGATTTTTCAAATGTTGTGTGCGTTAGAGCTCACTCCGTGCTATAAAGTGAACAGGATGATAAGTCCCTGATAACGGGCTTTGTTTTTCCTAATAATGGTTCAGAGAGGTTTCTTTCAGATTTGTTACTCATTCGTAGCAATTTCAAATACAATTTTTAGGATTTACCAAAACTGGGAAAACTCTACCGAGGTTCCATCAATGAGCTGTAAGATTTGAAAGAACTTTCCACAGACTGCCAGCTGGTGCCATGCATTTCAAACCCTGCGTCTTCCCCACACCCACCTATTTCTGATGCCACAGCCCCGCGTATTTGTGTCACAGCACCAAGTGAGCCCGCAGAGCGAGCAGAAGTATTCTTGGAAACCAATCTTGCTAGTAGTGTCTTAACTATACATGGGAGTCTTTAGAACCACATAAAACACCTCTGTGGTTGTAAATTATTGTAGCTCCAATATCATACTTTTATAAATTTTTCAAAAAGATGTGACCATGTGGATGTGATCCTATGACCCGTCGGAAATGAGGGACCCCAACGATTAAATTTATTGGCTTCCTGGCAAATCTCCCTCTGAGTCAGACAGACCATGCATTCGACAAATATTTACCGAGCACCTAACATGTAAAGAGCTGTGTGTTCTGTGATAAATGAGACAGAGTCCCTGCCCTCCTGCCCTCATCATAAGCCCATGCCAGTACAAAGAAACAGTACAGCTTATCAACGAGTAAACAAGTAATTTCAAAGCCTTATTTGCCATGAAGAAAATCAACAGGGTGATCGGAGGCAGAATAAGACGAGTACCCGGTTTAGAAAAACTTCTAGGGAGGTGACATTTAAGCTCAGACGTGACGGAAAGAAAGGAGTCAGGAAGGCAAAGAGCTCGGGAAGAGCCTTCAGGAGAGGAAATGGCAGACTGAAATATATTACGGCCGGGAAGAGGACAGGCTCCTCCGGGAGTTGACGGGGCCAGAATTTAATGACAGAAGAGAAAGGGTTACGATTGAGGCCGTGCAATGAGATGGGTCGGACGCCACAGCACCTTCCTGTAGACCAAGAAAGAGTGAGTTTTATTCAAAAGGCAGAGAGAGCGCTGGAGCCGTTTTAACAAGGGAGTGACTGGTTGAGATTTTATTCTTTTATTTATTTAAAAAATTTTTTAAATGTTTATTAAAACATTGAAACAAGACAGAGAGAGAGAGAGAGAGAGAGAGAGAGAGCAAGTGAGGAGGGGAAGAGAGCGAGGGAGATGCAGACTCTGAAGCAGGCTCCAGGCACTGAGCTGTCAGCACAGAGCCCGACGTGGGGCTCGAACTCACAGACCACGAGATTGTGACCTGAGCTGAAGTCGGACGCTTCACCGACTGAGCCACCCAGGCGCCCCTGAGACTCCTCTTTTAAAGAAAATGTCGGAAAGGGGAATAGATGGGCAGAGAAAATTATAAAGGAAGCAGGGAGACCAGTTCCCATTCCCAGACGTTGGGGAAGTTATTTAACCTCTCTTAGACTCAGTGTCCTGATCGGTGAAATGGACAGACACGGTTCCAGTGTGTATTTTTGTGAAGACTGGATGAAGCTACGTGAGCACAGCATTTGTGTAACACCACGGCCGGCATACTGTAAATGCTCGGAAACGGTTAGCTCTTACGACCCTTGGTATCGTAATTGTTAGGAGCAAAAGCAGGGTGTAGCGCTAGGGGGGAACTGGGAGCTGAAGGGGTGAGCACTGAGGTGTAAGGGGCCAGAGCCCAAACCCAGTTGTATGAAGGCAGCCTCCGCCGGGAAAGGACCCGTGTTCTGGGCAGCGTGGGTCATGGGGGGGCCGGCGTGCAGCGGGGTCAGTAACTCCTGCTCGAGGTCAGATTTATGCCAGGAACAGTGCTCACGGCATCGCAGCCGATGGCCTGGGGGCCGAGTTGGGGTGCAGCAAGAAGCCGGGTCTCTCGGCCCACCCTCTGTCGGCCCAGGGAGTCCCCTGATGAGGCACACACCACCTGGGACACAAAAGAGTGACTGGAACTTGGGGACCCGAAGGGGACAGCGTCAGCCCTAAGTGTTCCGTCTCGCCGAGCCAGGCGCGCCGTTGAGCGGACCCACGGACAGGAGGCCAACATCCCAAATGAACTGAAGTTGAGGAAAATACACATTCAGCTTTGACTTACTTCATTTATTTCATTTGCTGTGTTTACGGCAAGGGCAGCGAGGGAAGGAAGGAAGCCCTGGAGCCTCCGGGGTTATCGTTTCAGAGTCAGGGATTTGAGGCTCCAACTTTGGCAGAAGATGGCAAGGGACCCCGGGCTGCTTCCTCTGCAGTGAGACGTCCCGTCTGGAAGGGGCCAGACCCCGGGATCCACCCGTCAGCAAGACTGGAGAGTAGCTGCTGTCACAGAGTTTCCAGCCCTGGTGACAAATTGTAAAGCGACAAGACAAGAGGAAGGCTGTACGTTCTCTTAGTCCAAGGGACAGGAACATACCCTTGTCCGGGGGATGACGAGGGCTGGCAGGGAAAGTTGCTGACGGAATGCAGAAAGTTCTCTTTCCTGGGAAGCTTGGTGCACCCCCTTCTTCTCTTATACCTCCGAGACCCCCCCTCTTCTCTCTCCAATTCCTCCCTCCCAACCTGGCCAAACTCCCTCCTCCCTTTGCCTCCGCCTCATCCAGTCTCAAACCCGGCCCCACAGCCCGCTTGCTTCTCATATGGAGTGTCTGACCCTCCCTCGACTTCTCCAACTCACACCTCCATCCTCTGGAAATAATATATTTTTTCCCCCTCTCAGACAGAGAAACCATTTATTGAGCATTTCTCAGATGTACCATGCACCGAGCAACTTTTCACATTTACTTTTTCACTTCTACCTTATGAGATACGTTCCGGTATTTTCCTGATTTTACAAATAAGAAAGCTGAGTTGTAGGGAAATGAAGTCACTTGCCCAAGGTTACACAGGACGTAGAAGCTACCAGACTTGATCTGGAGTCGGTTGATTCCCAAGGCCACGTTCTTGACTGTTACACCATCCTGTCTCCAAGTGACTGTGATACACCCTGTAACTCTGGATGACCTTCACGTGGGGAAAGGGCATTTATGACTTAACAGGGGTCACAAAGAGACTGAGCTGCACCCGCCCACACAGGGCAGCTCTGTCCCCTGGTGGGCTCGACAGGGTCAGGGTGCCTGCCCCCGGGAATGTGGTACTTACACTCCTTGGTGATGGACGGGGATGTTCTTCCCAAGGTGAGGGATGGCCTTAGCATGGTGGCTTACAGCAGGAAGAACGCACTTGGAGAAGACCTAGAAGATGGTTCGAGGAGCCACGGAGCATCGGAAGCAGGCGTCTGACCCCCTGGGCTGGTGGACTGTTTGCTCAGGTCCAGAGAAGGAGAAGGCAAAGCCACGTTGTCTTAGGTGCCCGGGCGGGAGGGAAGGGGTCATCTGCAGTTTCGTAGCCACACTCCTCACAGGCAAGGGAGCGTCTGTGAAGGTAGATATGGTGACAGAAGTGAGCCAAGGCTAGACATTCCCTTTCTGAAAATTTATTTATTTACTTCAGTCATCAAATATGCATAGCGCTCCTCCTGTGTCCCAGGCTGAGGCTAAGTACTGGGCGTCCAGGACGGAACAAGAGAGACAAATGCCCCTGCCCGTAGAGGTTTAATTTGAGAGCCTCTTGCGGCACGTGAATGAATCAGCCACCAACAGGCACCAGATCGTGCTGGTGACGTGGGATGCCGGCTCTGAAGGTGAGCACTGTTCCAGCTGTCAAAGGAATGGATCCGACAGCAAATATTCACTGTAAGAAGCTTCTTGGCTACACAGCAGAAGTTTATTCGGAAGTCCTTTCAAAGGTGCACCAGAGAGATATCCCTGAGAACCTGCAAAATAGAATCTAAATAATCAGAAGTGTATTTATGCCCAACGTTTCAGAACAGGATGTTCCAGTGAGCAGGTACTAATCAGGTGGCCTAATTTCCACGACCGACTCTATTAATACCTGGCGGAGTTACTAGTTCTGCAAGTCGTTTGATAGTAAGGTTATTCCAAACATTGCAATTAACGAGCATCTAGTGATGACAACCAGAAATTATAGTCTCTAATATTCACTTTGTAACTAACGTTTTTTGTGACCTTGAATAAGTCATTTAATTTAAAAAAAGTTTTAATGTTTATTTATTTTTGAGAGAGAGAGAGAGAGTGTGTGTGTGTGTGTGTATGTGTGTGTGTGCGCGCGTGTGTGTGAGCAGGGGAGGGGCAGAGAGAGAGGGAGACACAGAATCCGTAGCAGGTTCCAGGCTCTGAACTGTCAGCACAGAGCCTGAGGCAGGGCTCGAACTCATAAACAGTAAGATCATGACCTGAGCCAAAGTCGGAAGCTTAACCGACGGAGCCACCCAGGTGCCCCAAGTCATTTAATTTTTATAAATTCCATGTTCCTCTCCTGAAAGAAAGGAGGGGCGTGCATTACATAATTTGTATGTTGCCTTCCCACCTCACATAGTATCTTTGTAAGTTTTCATGAAAGAAATCATCACAGGGGATTAAGGACCGGAATGGAACCGAGCGGATGCTGGCACGTTGCATGCCAGATGCACGAGAAAAGCACCCCATCAACCAGAGAGGGGGTCAGTGCTGACAGCGTGGACCTGGGCATCCTCCTGTATCGGGAGCCCTGGATAAGTGGTTATATAGACTACGGGCATCACTCACTCGGGAGATATTTTGTTCTTCTCCCCATAGTTCACGGGCATGCTGTTCGTGACCATTTGTATAAATGCTGGAGGTGACTCAAAAGCAGCTGCACCCGGACGGGGCCCTCGGAGAAGGAGGCACTCTGCATGAGTGAAGTCCCAGAACACCCAAGCTTACTTCTGCAGGCATCCACACTCTTTTCTAGCATCTAACCTACTTCCTCAGGGCCAGCATGAGGAACACCTACTACTGTCCTGTGTTGAGCTTTTGCAACACGCTGTGGCTTTTGCACCGGGGTTAGGTCTGCCCCCCAGATCACTGGGCACTTTTTATCTTGAAAGCTTTTATGTGTCTGTTTGCTTGCTTGCAGATTTCTTTTTGTTCTTCCCTCTGCAACCCCCTCTCTTATCGCCCTTGATTTTTTTTTTTGTTTGTTTCATTTTGCGTTTCTTTTACATGTTATCTTTATTGCTTGGATGAGGTCCCCGAAGGCACTCTTGCTTCCCGAATGTACGTTACCTGTTTCTCAGAATGAGGCTTTTTAAACTCTCTATCAGGGTGATCTACAAGGCTGATCTTCATGTGGTTACAGGGTATAAAAAAAATGTATTTAGCAATAAAGACTTAATTCAGGAAATAAACAATCATTTGCTTTAATGAATCAGTTTTAAATGCGGAGGATGTGGGCACTGGGGATAAGACCTGGAGGGAAAAATCAGATGTTGTCAAGCCAGGACAAGCTCTTGCTCTGTGAAATGTGAAAGACTGCCTCCTGCCTTGCCTGTCACGCTTTTTTATCTGCAAAATGAGAATACGAACGTGCACCGCAAGAGCTGTTGCAAAGTTCATATGTGGTAAAAGTGTCTGAAATCACTTTGCAAAGGACAACAGGAAATACAGTTGTAACCATTCTTATGAGACAGCATTACACTATCCTTGTTCCTGGGCATACCTCATCCTGTAAACTGTAAGCTATTTTAGGACAGAAAGTTTGCCTTATATCCAAGGGTGACATTCAAAATATTTAACAACTGGTGGGGCATCAGCCAATTAGACGCTGGCTATAAACAGCCAGAAAGTCTAAGCCGATGCTCAGACCAGCCTTACTCGCACGCATGGGAATCCCACGAAGGAACTGGTACCGTGCCTTAACATAAGGGATGCTCAGTGAAGGAATTTAAAATATGTGAAACTTTGCGAAACTTTATTTCACTAGCAAAATTTTTAGAGGAACTTCAAAATAAAAATGAGCCACGTCCTCTCCATTTCCCCCTGATTTCTTAGGGGCGGGTGATCTCCCCCTGCCCTACTTGACTCCCCAACAGAATTGTTTTTTTTTTTTCCAAGTTCAGTTCCAGGTACTAATCCCTGAACACCTGAAGCCTCTTTTCTTTTACCTGAGTTACAGATTCATTAACCCAGACTTTTTAGAAATGTTATTATTAGAACTTTAATCACCCATGTCCTCCTTTTAAGGTCTTTCTAAAATTACTTTCTGGCAATAATAATTATGTCAATCAGGGGCCAGCCAAATATAGCTGTGGCCCTTGAGCCAAATCAAGACGGAGTTTCCAGCTATTATCTATTATTTGGCTCCGAAAGGCTGTGCTAGTTTCCCTCCACCCCTTCTCTGTCCTACTATCATTCTTTTGGCATAAAGTGACAATGTGACAGCATAGCAAACAGAGTCCTGAAGACCAGGGGAGAATGTTCGACCTCAGCCTTTCTTACCAGCTAGTGCTATGTTGGAATCTGGGGCCAGATTCTGCAAGCCATCTATTACAGGAATGCAAAGGAGGCCACGGGATGTTAAGTAACAGGACCTAAGTCAAGGGCAAAAGCCCAAAGGGTAGTGGTGTTGGTGGGGCTTGGGAGGAGGGTGCCACTTGGGTTGCAAGAGAAACCAGGAAGCCTAGACATGAAAAGTAGCCGATGATATGCACAGGTGCTAACAATCTCATTGACAAAGATGGTGCTTTCCAGAGGTCCAGGAGACTTTTCATGAATGTACCAGAGTCAGTGAGCGAAGCCACAGCCCGTGGCAGCACTGCGGGGAGAGCCCCCACCTCTACTGCTGGAGTTCTAGGACTCCACCTACCGGCTTAGTCCAGCCCCGGCTCTGAGACCACCTGGACCATAGTCAGGAAGCATTTCATGACCCCGCTTCCAGCACCTCTGCTCAGTACAAGGTCAACGAAGTTGTCCTTTTCTGCTTGATCCATTCGTTCATTCAACAAACATGTACGGGCTGTTTACTATTTTCTGGGGACTGGGCTAGGTGTTGGTATTGCAAAGATTCTAAGGGACTGAGGTCACAGACACCCACGCCGATGATCACATGTGAAGGGAGCAGTGTGCATGAAAACTTGGAGGTCAACCAAATGGCCAATGCCAGGGGTTCAGAATGCCTGGCTGAAGGGGAGGGGCCGTGAGCCACCCCAGGGTGTTCATGTGGGCTAGAAGGAGCCACTGGAGGGGTTAGCCAAGGGAGTGAAGGGTTTAGCTGTTGGTAGCGGTGTGGAGGATGGCTTGCCTAATACCTGCGGAGATATCCAGGCAAGACGTCCATGGTCTCGACTGGATCCTTCCAACAAGGATGGAGAGAAGAGTGGATTTGAGACCTATGTGTATATGTAGGCGCAGGGGGGTGGGGGGAGCAGGTTCTACCCGGCTGATGAATGACCATGACTGGTCAAGGTTGGAGAGGGAGATGTGAGATAAAATACCCTCCCTGACGTTTCTGGCTTGGAGACCCGGTTGAGGGAGATACCGACTCACGGAGGACAATGAGGGAACAGGAGCAAGTTTGGAGCTAAAGGTGATGAATTCAGTGTGGTGAGAGGCGCCTGTGGGGCACGGAGACTGAACTGCCAGTAGGAGACTGTGCAGATCAGTGCTACCCAGGAGCACCTTCTCCGTGCACCGTGATGAGCAAAAGAGCCCAGCCAGAAGGTATAATAATGCTCCGCTTCATCCAGACAGAGGAAAACAATTCAGCTGAACTAAACAGCGTGCTCAGCGATGCTGTTTATTTGCATCCGAACACAAGCTCCTTCTCTGAATTCAGACCAGCAGCCAACAGTGTGTGGTCCGGCACTGGTCCTCAGACCAGACTTCTAGAAGCCTAGGTCTGGGTTGTAAGTTCAGGAGAGCCTGGGCTGGAAGTCCTCTGGGCTGGAACACCAACCTCTGATGCCCTCCTCACTCTCCCTAGAGGGTCCTGCCTCCTTCTTCACTTCATAACGGTCCTTCTCTCCCCCCAACATAGAACTGAATATTTATCACACTCCCTTTTCATCTCAGAAGCAAAGGTGCCCCCTCACTTTCTAAGGCTACCGATCGCCCCTGTTCTGCTGACCCACTCGTCCCTCTCCCTTCTGCCAGGACTTGGGGCTCACAGCTGCTCTCGTCCTCTCTTGTACCACCTCTGCCTCCTTTTAGCCAGCGGCTCAGCTCAGCTCAGCCTCCACTGCGCTCGTGTCTTCGATTCTAAAACAAAAACAAACGGGCATCTGGGTGGCTCAGTCAGTTAAGCGGCAGACTCTTGGTTTCAGCTCAGGTCACAATCTCCCAGCTTCGTAGATTCGAGCCCCACATGGAGCTCTGTGTGGGCACCGCAGAGCCTGCTTGGGATTCTCTCTCTCTCTCTCTCTCTCTCTCTCTCTCTCTCTCTTTCCCCCTCTCTCTGCCCTTCCCCTACTTGTGCTGTCTCAGTCTCTCTCAAAGGAAATTAATAAACTTTCAGAAACAAGCAAACAAAAAGCTCCCTGGTGCTACTGCTTCCTCCGTGAGGCTCTTGGCTCCCTCCTTTTCTTAGCCACAAAACATCCTAAAAGAGGAGTCCTTGACATTGTCTCCAGTTCCTCACCTCCACTGCCCCTGGGTCCCCACCTCCCAGCCTCTCTACAAGCTGCTCCCAGCTCTCCTCTGGCCCCAGGCACCTGCTCTCTTCTCCGACTGCTTTTCCACAAACTCTCCTCCTCTCCTTCCACAAGAGCCTGGCAGGTGTGACCGGTGTGTTCTCTCCCAAGAGGGATTGTTGGAACTGTGCTCCTGGATAAGCTGCATCAACTCTGGCTTCTATCACCTTCTGCAGATGAGGAGGTTTGTACCAGGACTCTTGGAAGGTCTGTTCCAGGTATAGTTTGACTCAAGAAATGTTGACTGAATGCCTCTTATGTGCAAAGAGTTGAGTTAGGAAATGTCGCCAAGAAGTTTGAGTTCCATCGGGAGTCAAGATTCACCTACCGTCTGCAATGCGACAACAGCCTACCCAGTTCCTACAGAACGCTTCGTAGAATGAGGCATCGTCCTACTCACGGTTCTCCAGAGAGACAGAATTGACAGGATATATACAGATATCCAGAAAAGGAGATTTACGTTTGTAATTGGCTCACATGCCTATGGAAGGGAGGCCGAAAAGTCCACGAAGTGCAAGCTGGAGAACCCAGGAAAGCCGGTGATATAGGACAATGGAGTCCAAGTTCAAAAGCCCGAGAACCCACCTGGCAGCGGGGATGGGGAGGTTAGGGAATCATCACTGGTGTAGGTCCTGGAGTTCCGAGGCCAGAGAATCAGAAGCTGTGATGTCTGAGAGCTTTTTCACCTGTTGGGTTCTGTTTGGACCCTCACTGGATTGGATGAGGCGTAGCCACGATGCTGAGGGCTATCTTCTTTCCTATCTACTGATTCAAATGCTAATCTCTTCTG
Source organism: Prionailurus viverrinus (assembly GCF_022837055.1). Lineage (NCBI taxonomy): Eukaryota > Metazoa > Chordata > Mammalia > Carnivora > Felidae > Prionailurus > Prionailurus viverrinus. Next base: position 56,311,393 of record NC_062577.1, on the reverse strand, counting down.
GAAACAGCTCACAGACCACACCCAGACATAATGTTTATCAGCTATCTGGGCATCCCGTGTCTCAGTTGAGTTGACACGTGAACTTGCCCATCACAGGCTAGCATAAAATAAGCAAACAAATAAATATCATCTGGGCTGCTCAATTTTATTTAGCCAGCCAGCAACTGTTTGCTGAGCACCTACTCTGGGTCAGACGAATGCTAGCTACGCAAATGTAATCGCTATATCTAGTCCTCACAAAACCCTGGAAGGGGGTGCCTTATTCCCGATCCAAAAATCAAACCGAGGCTCAGAAAGGATAAAGAATGTTTCACATGAAAATGAGAGATGCTGGGATTGTATTTTGTCGTCTCTTTATCATACGCTTTCTAGCTTAATGTCTGTTTTCTCTTTTGAACGTTAAGCTCTTTGGGGGCAGAGAAGGTGATACTTTTGCATTGAATCCCTAGCAGACAAGCGTAGTATAGCTTATTGGATTAACTAATTAATAAATTGATCAAATAAAACTCCAGAGTCTCTTGGTTCTAAAGCCCAGGCTTTTTTTGCTAAGAGGCTCGGTCCCTTATAAAGACAGTTTGTAGGCCACAGACTTTTGGGGGAACACAAGAGAGCCCCATTAATGAATTTTTAAGAGTGTTTCCATGTCATTTTGGGCGAGGCCTTGCTAGAGAGCACTCACCCTGACTGATGGGACCCAAGATGGCCAAGCTGGCAGATGACCCAACTTTGAAAGGGGTGGGGAGCGGGGTGCCAGGGGAAACACTAGAGCGACAGTCCTGAGGCGCCACAGAGACGGATCAAGAGATGAATTCAGTGCCTGGTGAAAAGGAACCAAAAGAGTAGGGGATTCACTCCCTCACACATGTCTGCAGGGCCGGCTCTGTCGATCTGGAGCTGTTCCCTCCTAAAGACACTCAATGCAAGCCACAAATGCAAGCAATGCATGTAATTGAAAATTTTCGAGTAACTCCATTTTTAAAAAGTAATTGGTATTGGGGCGCCTGGGTGGCTGAGTCGGTTAAGCGGCCGACTTTGACTCAGGTCATGATCTCATGGTCCGTGAGTTCGAGCCCCGCGTCAGGCTCTGTGCTGACAGCTGGGAGCCTGGAGCCTGCTTCCGATTCTGTGTCTCCCTCTCTCTCTCTGGCCCTCCCCCGTTTGCGCTCTGTCTCTGTCTTTCAAAAATGTTTGAATGAATAAGTGTTTAAAAAAACTTTTCTTAAAAGTAATTGGTATTAAAGACAGTAAAAGTAGTTGTAATATGTTATTTAACCCCTTATTTCTAAAATGTCATGTCGGGGCGCCTGGGTGGCGCAGTCGGTTAAGCGTCCGACTTCAGCCAGGTCACGATCTCGCGGTCCGAGAGTTCGAGCCCCGCGTCGGGCTCTGGGCTGATGGCTCAGAGCCTGGAGCCTGTTTCCGATTCTGTGTCTCCCTCTCTCTCTGCCCCTCCCCCGTTCATGCTCTGTCTCTCTCTGTCCCAAAAATAAATAAACGTTGAAAAAAAAAAAATTTAAAATGTCATGTCAACATGTAATCCAGATGAAACTATTAATTTGATATTTTGTCTCTTTTTTGCTACTGAACCTTCAAAACCTGGTATGTGTTTTATACTTAGAGTAAATGTTAATGCAGACTAGCCCCAATTCAAATGCCCAAATGGCCACACGTGGCTGGGGGCTTCTGAATCGGGTGGTCTGGGTCCAGATGTGTGATCTGTGGACCAGCTCCATCAAAATCACTGGGAAGAGTGTTAGGCAATGTAGACTCTTCAGTCCTAGCCTCGACCTGCTGAATCAGAACCAGCATTTTAACAAGATACCCTGGGGATCTGTGGGTACTCAGAGATGGAGAAGCTCTGGTCTAGAGAACGGGCTTCCAGTCGACTCGAAACCCGGGAGGGTGAGGCGGAGTTATAGATTCACAGCCCAGTTCTTCACACATTCCTGATAAAGAGCCAGGGAAACCGAAAACACGAGGCAGCTGCGAAAACAGAGTACATTTTTGTCTCCAAGGTGGTTTTGTAAACTGTGACCTCTTCGTGTTGAGAAGTCCACTCTTTAGGCCCTTGCACTGAGATCTTATAATAACCTAATTGCATGTCGATTACCTTGGAAAAGCAAAAGTAACAAGAAATAAGTAACTGCAACATGAAGTCTGCGATTTAAAGTGGTTCTTTCTTAACACATGATGGAAAATTGGGACTGCAATCTGTATTTACTATGGAAACTCCTGACAGGCTCCAAATTCAGGATGTTTAGCTAAAAGATTAAATACGCATTTGGGGGAAAGCAAACATATTCATATCTTTCTTCCTTCAGGCTAAATGGACACAAATAGGGGCTCAGAAACATGACTCGGGTTTATTTTTATCTTTCCAACCTCTGGATTGCTTTAGAATCCCAAAGCCAGAAGCCTCACTGGGATTTACTAGTTTTTCCTAATAAATTGGGGGGGGGGGTGAAGTGGGATATTTGTTTTCCTTCTGTATCAGTAATCCTATCTTAGATTAGATTTAAAAAGAATTTCGGTTTTTAGATTTATCTAGTGTATCCTCATCACCCTTTCACCAGTTTTAAACTCTTGTACCTAGAGGCACTGAGACAAAAATGCTCTCAATTCAATGATTTGAGTAATTCAGGACAGGAATGGAGATGTGTTAACATGTGATACAATGTTTCATCTCCCAAGCTTCCTCTGCTTTGTCCACAAAGGGAAAGAAAGATATATTGGTCAGGGTTCTCCAGAGAAACAGAACCAAAGGGTGTGTGTGTGTGTGTGTGTGTGTGTGTGTGTGTGTATACCCAGAGACACAGAGCGATTTATTTTAAGGAATTGGCTCATGTAATTATGAAGGCTGGCAAGTCCAAATTCTTCAGGATGGGCAGGCAGGCTGGAGACCTAGAAAAAGCCGATGTTGCACTTCAAATGCAAAGGCCATCTGCTGGTGGCATTCTTTCTTGCCTGGGTGAGATCAATCTTTGTTCTATTGATGCCATCAACTGATTAGGTGAGGCCCACCCACGTTATGGAGAGCAACCTGCTTTACTCAAAGTCTATCAGTTTCAGGGTCAGTGTTATCCAAAAAACAACCCTCCTGGAAACATCCAGAATAATGTTTGACCAACCAGCTTGGCACCATGGCCCAGTCAAGTTGACACATGAAATTAACCAATAGAGACGAAGATCACAGTAGCTTAAACACACAGAGGGAAAACCTCTGTGTCCTCTTAGGAGAGAGGCACCATCTGCTCCTCCTACTGTGGGATCAGAGAAACTTGCCTTTGGGGTTGCCCTGGGCTTCAATAGAGTGACTCTCCATTCACTTCAACTTCACCTAGCTTCCCTTCGCTCAGCTTTCCCAGAGGGCAGGGACTGGCTTCTTTCATCTTTGAGGCCCCATGGCCCGGCACAGCAGCCGTCAGCTGCTGCCTGAGTCAGCATCTCGGAGAGATGCATCGAGACCAAAGCCCGACCGCCTCCTTGCCACCCCAGTGTCTGCTGGGGACAACCAGGCTCAGCTTTGGTGCTGCTCGTGATCTGGCTGCACAGCATCCCACAACCCCTTGCAGCAGCCAGATTCTGTTTGCGTCTGTCTTGCTTGTGAAAACAAAAATGTCTGGAACCAGCAACATTTCCTCTATTTGTCCACTCTTTGCTTTGTCTCTCTCTCCAGGTGTACCCTTCCCGACCCTGTAGTCAAAAATACAAGCAGAAAAAAAAAATATATATATATATGTATATATATACATACACACACACACATATATATATATATATATATATAATCTCTGTCTTCCTTTTGCCTTCTTTCTTTCCTTCTTTTGGTCCTTCCTTCTTTCTTCCACAACTAAGTTTGATGATTGGAGGGCAGGAAGAGGGAAGGCAAAAGTTTGACCTTTCGGAAAATAGTCACGGATGCTAGATGGGCTGGGAGCAACCCTCGGTGCAATGTGTTGGATGATCTTGGTGGGTAAAATGTCTAAGTCTCTCTGCATATTCTGGAGAACGAATGTAATACGTGAGGATTGGGACCATGCATGGAAAAGGGAATCAGAGCCTGCCCGTGTTTCTGTTCTGTGAAGAATACAGAGGAAACACTTCAATGGATGGCTTGTTGTTATTCACCTAGTTTAAAGTTCACAACAGCAATTTCAAGTAGTATCCATTTTCCTAGTTCCTAGGAATAGGAATGGCAAAAGGAAGCACTGCAGGATTACACGTTAATGCATTCCTTCGAAAGGGGACACAGTCGCTCAGCCGTGCGCACCTGCTACGTCCCACGCTCTGGGCTCTGGCAGGTGAGTGAGATGCAGCTCCGACTCTGTGTGGCTGCCTTCGGATCCAATCCACTTACTTCCTTGAATTCTGAATTTTTGTGAGCACTGGAAGTGTATGGCATCGATAACATTTTCTTCTTCTCTGAGATTCCTACTTGAACTAAAAATGTAGTCAACTTCAATAGGGATCTTACTCTGACCCATCGAATAACTTGAAGAGACGTGACCTGACCTGACCTGCATTCATTTGGGCACCTATTATTATTATTATTCAGGGTGTTACAGTGGGCTCGGTCGTCAGCCCACAGTGGATGCTTCAATTCACCCAGAAGGGGACTTCTCCACCACATTTCTATATTCGTGGCACTCGGAAGCCAAGAGCGTAATTCTAAAGTGGTTGCTTTATCCACCACATAAATCAGGGGCAAAACTGAACACCCACCACCCGCCCCCTCTGGGCAGGTGTCTAGGGGGACATGGGCCACATTATCACAGAACACTAGAGCCAGGACTTTTCAGGTTGGAATAATGCCAGAATATCTTTCTTTTCTTTCTTTCCTTTCTTTTTCTTTTCTTTTCTTTTCTTTTCTTTTCTTTTCTTTTCTTTTCTTTTTTTTCCTTTCTTTCTTTCTCTTTCTTTCTTTCTTTCTTTCTTATTTTTATTTTTTTTCTGAGCACATCACCGACTCCCAGGAGAAGGCAAAGTGAGCCTCCAGGCACCGGTCTGGATGCAACGCCTCTTTCTGAAAAAAGCGATTCATCAGCATCAGTCACATGCTGGAAAGTAAACACTGGCCGGGCGGCAGGTCCGGGAGAGGAGCACACAGAAACGGATGCCTTTGGATGCTAAAAAAGGGAAGATGTTGAAAGTGAAAAAGAACGTGCCTTCCTTCTGCTCAAACTCAAGCGAGCAGGAAGGGCGAATTTTTCCCGAGCGTGGAAGATAGCACAACACACAGGGGGCGGCCACATATGAAAGTTCGAGGATGGACCAGAGTGAGATGTGCGCTAACGAGAAAGATGCTGATGTTTGCGTGGAGGCCGGGAGAAAAAGAAACTGAAGTTAAACTATGAATGGAAGACTGAGGAGCCAACGCGGCGATCCACAAGCAACGGGGCTCCCGTGGTTAATCATCTGCGTTAAGTATTTCAAAAGAGGACTGAATTTAGGGACTTCCCAGGGGCCTTGACTTCGCCCTATCGCAGAAGGCCCAGATCGGTAGCTTCAAAGGCGTCAGCCCAGCCAAGCTGCGCATCTAGGGAAAAAGAGTTCAAGGGGCTGAGTTAAGAAAAACGCGCAGTGGGGCCGTCCCCTCGCGTGGAACGTTCTGCGCTCCCGCTGCGCGCTAGCTCTGGGGCCAGGCGCTGGGATGGGAGCCTGAGCGAGACGCCGTCGGGGTAATGGAGTTGTCCTAGCCTCTTCCTGGCCTCTGGCAGCATAGCCTGAAGCGGGGACCAAAACACTGACCGAGTTTCGAGCACTCTTTGGGAGGATTCTGGAAACACGGCGGAGGTTTTGATCCCGTCCCAAACGTGGAGGATCCAGCAGTGAGAGAGACCATGTGAGGACATAACGGACTCCAAGAAGTGCAGGAGAAAGCAGGGGAAAAAACAGCGAAGTCTCACAAGCAGGCAATTAAAAGTACGCTGGCAGTCTGGAGGCTGAAGGGGATGTGATAGAAGTTTATAAAATCACAGAGAGAGTGAATTAAATCACACAGAATGGTTAAAAGCAGATGTTGTGGCGCCCGGTTGTCTGGGTTCAAATGTTGCCTCTGCTGCTTTGTAGCTGTGTGACCTGGGGCAGATTCCTGCCCGGTCTGTATTTCTGTTGCCTCCTCTTCCAATTAAGGCTAATCAAAGCCGTGCTTCCTTATAGCTTCAGCGTGGATGGGAAGATTTCAACGAGTGGATGCGCCTAGATCGCCGACAACAGCAGTGGGCCCAGAGCAAAACGCTCCGTGCGTGTTAACCCGTTATGATTATGTTTCCAACGGCCAGATCCTGAAAGTCAGTGCGGTCAATGCTGAATTGTAAAGAAAAGCGAGGCGCATCGTGACACGCTGGGCAAAACGGAAAGGAGTTTATTCTATCCAGGGGCGGTACCGTCCTCAGCCACCGAGGGTGTTAGATTAACGCCTTCACTCCTTAGACCTGAGGCAAGCCGGGAGGGGCTCTAGGAACGCTGAGCGGGAGTGTTTGCCTTTCGTCTTTGCAGCCGGCAGTCACAGCCTCCTGGGCTGGAGCCACTGTGGGTCCAAGAGCATTTTCTAATGAGAGAATGATTGCTCAGCCTGGCAAAGGGGAAAACGGGAAGTCTTTGATGTAGCAGCTCATAATAATAATAGGCCATCCACTGCAGAGCAAGGCATTGCTGGAAACCTACCGCCAGTGAGTTTTTGGTTTGGTATTTTCAGAAGGAAAATTGTGTCAGTGATCCACACACTCGGGCCTAGCCAGAGTTCTCTCTTGACAAAGAGCAGTAGGCATCTCTGAGGTCACCAACGGAGGGACGAGCCGAGGGGGACGAACAGCTAACTGCTCGGGAAGGGGACCGGCTTGCCTCAGTTGACACAGGGAGTTTATTAATTCCCCCAACGGGGCACTCGCTGCCTGCACTGTAGGGGCCACGCTGGACCTTCAAGTGAAGTTGAGGTCAAGTCCTGAGGTCAAGCATGGCTTTGACTCGGTTATCGCCATTCGCCGGACCTCAGATTGCCTTACGGGCAAAGTGGTGGGCCCTGAGTAAAACACAACAAAAGAAAACAAAACAAAACACCAGCAGAATCCTTTCTTCAAAAGCAATCTTACTTTGGAGTCTCAGGAATAAAAGAATACGTCTCCCGAGTGTGAGGAAGGAGGAGTGGTCCCAGAGGTCCTTCAGTTCACCCCTCAGGACTTTTTCTCTTCTTTGTTTTTTCTTTTTAATATGTACACATTTTTTAACGCTTATTTATTATTGAGAGACAGAGGGAGATAGAGCATGAGAACGGGAGGGGCAGAGAGAGGGGGAGACACAGCATCCAAAGCAGGCTCCAGGCTCAGAGCTGTCAGCACAGAGCCCGACGCGGGGCTCGAACTCACAAACCGCGAGCCAGTGACCTGAGCTGAAGCCGGAGGCTTAACCGACTGAGCCTCCCCCCCCCCAGGCGCTCCCCAGGGCTCTTTCTTTAATCTTCCCCTGGCCTGGGTGTCTCTATGCCCTGTGGCTCATCCTCACACGGTTTGAAAAACACCAGCCTAGATAAGCTCTAAGGCCGGTTCAGATCTAACACTGAGTGGTTCTGGTCCCTTTGGCCCCAAAGTGACCTCACATCAAAGGAGAAATTGCAGGTTCTAGAACGGCACTGCCCACAAACCTATGTCAAGTGCATAAGTCTTTTTGAATTTTCTTTAAAAAAAATTTTTTTTTTTCAACTTTTATTTATTTTTGGGACAGAGAGAGACAGAGCATGAACGGGGGAGGGGCAGAGAGAGAGGGAGACACAGAATCGGAAACAGGCTCCAGGCTCTGAGCCATCAGCCCAGAGCCCGACGCGGGGCTCGAACTCACGGACCGCGAGATCGTGACCTGGCTGAAGTCGGACGCTTAACCGACTGCGCCACCCAGGCGCCCCTAATTTTCTAATAGCTCTATTCTAAGAAGGAAAATAAACAAATACAAAAATAGGGAAAATTAATTTCATCAACATATTTTATTGACCCCAACATATCTGCACAGTTCCACATGTAGTTGGTACAAAAATAATTGAGATATTTCACATGTTTACGTGAAATTTTCAAAATCTGGCATGTATTTTGTTATTTTATTTGTAAAGTTTGGGAAAGAAGAGAGAGAGAGAGAGAGCATGAGAGAAGGACAGGGAAGGGAAGAAAGAGAGGGAGAGGGAGAGAGAGAGAGAGAGAGAGAGAGAGAATCCCAAGCAGGCTCCATACTCAGCACGGAGCCTGACTTGGGGCTTGATCCCATGAACCATGAGATACTGACCTGAGCCGGAATCAAGAGTTGAAAGCTTAGCCAACCGTGTCACCCAGGCACCCTCGGCATTTACTTTAAACGCACAGCACATTTTAATTCCCATTTGCCACATCGCCAGTGTTCAGTGGTCTCATGTGGCAAATGGCTACCCTACCAGAAAGCACAGAAGCACAGAATCTTAAATGGCTCGGGCATAGGTCCATCCCATCCATGACTTTACCGGGAAACATCCACGGGCTCCCCGTTTCCAAACTCATGGAGAGAGACACGCAGATGGTCCCGCTTGTGTTTCCACAGCCCCACCAGATGCTGCGGGAGCCACTCTTCTTCTGGGCCTGGAAAGTGCTGCGCGACGTTTCATCAGGCTGGCCTGGTGACCTCAGCTGCTCGACACCTCACCTTTCCGTCACTCAGCTCGTGCTCCACCTCTTGTGGATCCGCGATCACCTTTACCCTGGGATTTATTCCTTCTAAGTTTTCCTTAAGCCTTTCTCTGCCTTCATTCTAGAATTCTAGAATTCCTCCAGGAATCCACCTTGACCCGGAGGAGTATTTTGAAAACCCGGCTGTCACACCCATCCCTACCTTCTGCCGTCAGCATCTCACACTCATCACCATTTGAGTGCGCATTAAGGAAGCCGTTTAATTAGTACGTGTTTTTTTTTCCCAACGTTATCCATATTATATCTTCTGTGTCAGTCTAAGTCGTCTCCCTCTTTTGGCTTTAACACATAGTGCTTTGCGGTGAAACAGTGTTTTCCTTATGATGTTTGTCAGAACAAAGATATGGCTCAGCATAATCACGTTAGAACACTCAAATACGGCGAAGATGTTTTGCTGTTTCTTTGGGACCAAAACTGAACATTAAGGCTTTGCTGGTTATTTGTATACGGATCAGGTTCATAGGCATCGACTGGCTAGTATTACGGACAGCGTTCTCACATTTATGACTCAAAACAAAAAATTAAAGGAACACAATCACCTCTGTTTGTACAAAAGAAGCTCAGAAGTATAATGACTGGAACAACATCCACCTGTAAACTGTTTCCTACCATTCTATAATTTGAACATAAGCTGTACCTTTAGAGATGCTTAGTTAAAAAAAAAAATGACATGTTTGTGTGTGAATGATCTGGTAATTCTTCCATGTTTCAAGTTTGATAATGAGGAGGAATGTTGCCATTTTTCCTAATTTTGCAACTTGGATGGCTTCGATTCTTAGTCAACTAAATTATAATAATCCACTAGTTTGAAACTATAATAAAATAATCATCTCATTAAATGGGTTACATTTGTTTTTGAAGTGACATTCCCCTTCTGGGCCTGTGGGAGAAGCTGTTATAAACTCCTCTGTAATTGTATAAAGCCTACTTTGTTTGGGCTTAGATCGTGAGGCATTAGCAATGAATTCATAATCTAGAGATCACAAGTGCTTTGAAACAGAGGCACCCAGTTATCAGCACAAGTGTTCGGTTCCCCGGCCCCTCCCCACCAGGACTTTTCCTTCTTCCTTCTGGGCTGGGGTATTACCGTTTTACAGATAAACAAATGAACACGGTGACTCTGGATGCACAGACACAACAGATGTGCGTCAGAATCAGGACTTCTATCCAGAACTCTCTGACCCTGAATTCGTGAACGCTTATTCAATAGTCGTCTATGGTTAGGGAAAAGCAAGCTATTAAAGCTCCAAATAGATCCAGGGTAGACCCTCTGGGAACTTCTTCTCTGAGGTCTATGGAAATTACCCAAAACCAACTTCCTCAGCCAGGACCTGCTGATCCCCAAGGTGTAAGGACGAACGGGCTTGCCCTAAGTACTCAGTTATCATGAAGGGTGTAGGTGCCTTGGTGTGTGAATGCAGAAGGGTTACACAAAAGATGATCATGTGATTTTTTAAGATGACTGTATTCACTTACTGCACGTTGAAACCCTGGAGTGAAAGCTGGACTGTGTATGTGGACGCACCTATGTGAAAAACTATACAGGTATTTTCCCTCCAGAGGAACCCGAAGGGGTTGCTCTTAGTAGCTCTTGGAGCACAGCCGGCCATCGTATGGCATCTTCTGATTTCCGATCTGCACTTAAAGCAATTATAAGAATATGTCACCGCCACTTAGCTTACTTAATAGGCCTGGAGCCTGAAGAATGTCTCCAAACACCTTCAAGCTCCTAAGAGAAAAATCATCGCCAAATGTCTGCAGGGCTCCTAATGCAATGTCCTCCGCTGTAATTATTTCACTCCTTCGCTCCCGTCTGAGACCAGTGAGGGGAACGGCAAAAGCTCTTTTCTCTTTAGGGCTCTGTGACGCAAGGCTCTCCGCAGTCCATTTCGTCATCTCCACCCCTTTTCGCACCCCAAGAAAACCTTCCCGCAGTGGCCCTGATATTTTCCCGACCAGGCGCGAGCCGGCTTCTCGCCCCCCACTCTTTTTCTCCGGACGCGTGCCTGGGCCCGCGACTTCCGCGGGCGGCAAAAGTCTGGAAAACCCAGAGGGTCGGCGCCGCCTCCTCGACGCTCCGCGAGCTACACGCAATCTGGTTGTTTACTCTCAGCTCCAGCTCCTGTCCGCCAGCGGCGGGGTTCCAGAAGCGCCGGGCTGACTGTCCGAGGCTCGCCTGGGGCCTTGCGGGGTGGCGGGGCGGCTGCCCAGGACGCGGGGAGGAGGGAGGCAGGCACGGCGCGGGGATGCCGCGCGCCGGGCGGCAGACGGGTCCCCGGGGGTGTGGCGAGCGCACTGCGAGCCCCGTCGCGACGCCGGGCCTCGTGGGCGCGCACCCTGTAGCTTCTGGCCTGGACGCAGGCCGCCGCCACCTCTGAGCAGCCCTCCGCAGCGCCGCCTCGGCCGGGCCCCGGGACGCGGGCGGGGGGACGGCGGGGGCGTGACCGGGGCGCAGATGCAGGCGAGCCAGAGGGCGCCGCGCCACCGCCGCGCGGGGTAGCTAGCAGCAGGGCAGCCGGAGGGGCAGCGACATCTGCGGGCGGGCGGGCGGCCGACGCTTCCCGGAGACGCAGAGCCGAGTCTCGCGGCCCGAAGACGCGGGGCGCAGCTCGGCTGGGTGGGCCTCGCTCCCCGGGGCCGGCCCGCCCGCTCGCCGGCCCGCTCGCCAGCCGCGCCCGCGCCCCGGCCCCCAGCGCGCGGCGGGTGCTCGCGGGCCGCCGCCGAAGCGACGCCCCTGGCAGCGCGCTCACGTCGGTCCCACGGCTGGCGGCTCGGCGACGTCCGTGGCTCTCGGGTTCGCGTTTGTCAAAGCACCTCGAGCGACTCGGAGAACCCGGTTCGCCCACTGGGGGCGGTGATTGTTCTTGTTTCTTGCCTGGAGAAAGTTACTCCGACACTTTTGATCTTCCGTCCCGAGTGAGAAGGAAAAGGAAAGCTTGGTCTGCCCACCGGGAGCGGGGGTGCAGGGGGGGGAGGGGGGGGGGATCCTGGCAAACGGACCCAGCCAGTTTTAGCCAGAGCGGCGAGTCCAGCCCACTGACACTTCAGCCCCGGAAAGGGTTAACCGCATCCAGCCGGTTCGGTTTACATGTAAATAGAGAGCAGCTGCTCCGCGCGGGCCCCGGCTGGCCCTTTTAAGTTTTTGATTGGTTGCCAATGACATCACCGCCCGTGTTCTAACTCTGAGGACCCGGAGCGGCGTCGGATAAACCCTCCTTAAAGAGACGAGGCCACGCCCCCGACTCCTCCCCCCAGGCTGCCCATTGGCCACGGGCCTCTGTGAGGCCGCGGTCAGCTTTCTCCGGATCCCTATTGGCCCAACGTGCCGTCGGTCGGCAGCCGGCCCGCCCCCCCAGAACCTTACATTTACAGTGTAGCAAAAGAGAAAGTAACTATGTTGCTGCTGGAGATCAATGAAGCCAAGTGAATGGGGGCTGAATGGGCGAATCCATAGCTGAAGCGGAGCGCCAGATGGTGGAGGGCTACGCTTATTTATGAAGTAAGTGGAAGTCACCGCGGCTGCTCCCGAGAGCCTGGGAGTGTAAGGCGGTGTGAGTGTGAGTGTGAGTGAGTGTGTGCGATGCGATGCTCACGGGGGAGCCACAGCAGGTGAGGTTAGAGGGTTCCGGCTGTTGGCTCACGCTGCCCTGTGCGTTTACTCTGTCTGCAGTCTAGTTGGGTTTGGAGAGAAGAAAAAATGAGGTTTGTTGGGATGCTTTGCGGCAGTTTTAAATGCCAGGGGCTTGTTCGTGCGCTCTGTTGCGAAGGGGGATAAGCGCCCAGGAGTGGGGAAGTAGCATTCTCGAACGACTTAATTTTCTTTCCAGCCCCTGCCTTGAGGTGGAAGGACGACTAGCAAGGGAGAGGGGGTAGCTCCGTGTTTCGCTGGGAGGTTTCCTGGGCCAGTCTGGATGGTTTCACGGGCAATATATACGCCCGACCCTCTGCTGCAGGGATGCAGATCTCTTTATACACTCCGTGCGCGCGCGTGTGTGTATGTGTGTGTGTATGTGTGTGTGTGTGTGTGCGCGCGCGTGTGAGCCGCGCACTCCGTGTGGAGGTGGGGGTCCCAGCCTGTGTCTCCGTGAAACACGCTTCTGCGTCCCTCGCAAAGGAAACGGGCTGTTGATCCCGGGACGAGCCCTACCTGGTAACACAATAGCAAAGACTTTCCCAGCTTGGTCCAGCTGGGAAACAGTTATAGCTTCTGGAATAGTACTTGCTCTTCAAAAAAAAAAAAAAAAAAATACTACGCAAGGGAGGGAGGGAGGAAGAAGAGAGGGAGGGGGGAGGGAAGGGGATGGAACCTTCTCTCCCATCCAAAGGTGGGAGAGAGAAACCTGAGTCGGTGGGGATCTGTGGACGTGTTGGGTGGGTGCCTCTGTGTGTATGCGTGCGCGCGTGTGGATTCTGCCTGTGACACTTTGGCTCTGTGTCAGAGAATGGTGACGGTCGTGTGTAGACGGATGATAGATGACATTTTTCCAGCCATCTCTTAAAGTTCCTTTAGGTGAGCGATTCTTGCATGTGGTTTGGTTTCTTTTCTCTGTGCATGTCTAATAGCAGAGGACCCAGGAGGGTCTGGTCAGAGAGTGCCTCTGTGCCCACGGGAAGGAAGGAACTGTTCCTTTGCAGGCGTCCTCTCGTGAAACAGGAGGTGGACCTAGCGGGCAACCCTTCCCTGCGCCCTTTAACAGGGACCGGCTAATTGGGAAGTCCTTTCTACGGAGTTTATCCTCTTCAAGGGGCAAGGGTCTATCTGTGGGGGATTGAAATGTCCTCTATGGTGGCTGCCTGCCACTGAGAGAAGCTCTGGGATGCACAGTGTGTGCCAATAGAGAAATGAAGGAGGGAGGAGAGTCGAAGTGGTCCTTTTCTTAAAGGCAGGAGTGGGGGTGGGGGGTGCGATGAGGTCGGCAGCAGAGGAGCAAAGGGTGATGGGTCCGCCAGAGCTGGGGGGTTACAAGACTTGGCTCCTTGGCCCGAGGCTTTGTTTCGGGACATTTCGTTCATAACAAAAGGGGAAATGCAGATTAATTTATAGGAGACTGACAGGAAACATGGGGGGGGGGGGTTAATGTGACCGTGCTGTGCCTCTCAAAGGAGTGGGAAGCGAGACTAGCTGCTGGTTAAAGAGATTCACGAAGGGGGACACTTTCATTCTGATGTGCAGAAAGTTGCCATCCGCCCCCGATGTATATTTAGCTGCTGTATATTTTGGTGAGCCATGCCAGCGCCCTTGGTCATTGCTTTGCCTTTGCAGCGGGTGAGGGGATGAAATGGAAAGTATGTAAGGGTGGACAAGTGGCTCTTTCTCAGATGGCTGCCCGATGCTTCTGCCCAGGAGATGAGGCCCAGAACAGATGTCTCTGAAGAGCCTTCCTTTCTGTCTTCAGCGTGTCTGAGTCTTCGTGCCTTTGCTGTCTCCGAGGCCGACCTTTGCTGTGGGTCCGCGGAAGGTCGTTCGTCAGCGTTGGTGTAGATGGTCCATGCAGCTGTGGACTTGGTGACCACGCAGGCGGGGGCCCTCAGGTTGACATCCTCTTGGCAGCTCTAAGGACGGGCTCCAGGCTTGGAGAGTGGCGTGGTAGAGGGCCCTTGGGACCCCTTCCCTCAGAGGGAAGCGGAGACCTTGCCCAGGTTTTGGAGCCGACTGCCTTTTGTGTCACGTGACTTTATTCTCTCTTTCCCCCCTCCCCTTCTTTACAGACTGTCTTGAGTTCTTCTTGAATTGCCAGTTTTCAGCCTCCTCATGCCTCCGTCTCCTTTAGACGACAGGTTAGTGGTGGCATTGTCTAGGCCCGTCCGACCTCAGGACCTCAACCTTTGTTTAGACTCAGGCTACCTTGGCCCTGCCGCCCCCGGCAGTAGCAGCCGCCCTCCGGTCATTGCCACCACCGTCGTGTCCCTCAAGGCTGCGAATCTGACGTATATGCCCTCATCCAGCGGCTCTGCCCGCTCCCTGAATTGTGGATGCAGCAGTGCCAGCTGCTGCACTGTGGCAACCTACGACAAGGACAGTCAGGCCCCGACCCAGGCCGTCGCCGCTGCCATCGGAACCTCTACCGCCTGCCCTGCCAGCCAGATGGTCAACAGCAATGAGAACGCAGGCCCTTTAAGTTCATCAGGTGGGGTGGGAAGCCCTGTGTCAGGGACCCCCAAGCAGCTAGCCAGCATCAAAATAATCTACCCCAATGACCTGGCGAAGAAGATGGCCAAAGGCAGCAAGAGCCACCTGCCGAGCCAGGGCCCCGTCATCATTGACTGCAGGCCCTTCATGGAGTACAACAAGAGTCACATCCAAGGAGCTGTCCACATTAACTGTGCCGACAAGATCAGCCGGCGGCGACTGCAACAGGGCAAGATCACTGTCTTAGACTTGATTTCCTGTAGGGAAGGCAAGGACTCTTTCAAGAGGATCTTTTCCAAAGAAATTATAGTTTATGATGAGAATACCAATGAGCCGAGCCGAGTGATGCCCTCCCAGCCTCTTCACATAGTCCTCGAGTCCCTGAAGAGAGAAGGCAAAGAGCCTCTGGTGTTGAAAGGTAATGCTCTCCCTGCCCCCTTCCCCAGCGCAGTCCCGGTCAGCCTGGGTCCAGTGCGGGTTCGGTCTTAGAAGTTCCGGCAGCCTCCTTACCCTGGCAACCCGAGGCCAAGCCAGGCTTTCTTCTTCTCGTCTTCCCTTCTTGGCCCTTCGTTGTTCTGGTAAGAGTGAGAAAAGCCCAGTAACACAGAACTGGAAGCCAGAAGCCCTGGGTTCTAGTCTCGATTCAGCCGCTCGGTTGCGTGGTGCAAGCATCTCACCTCTCTGAGACTGTTTTCTCATCTTTCTAAAGAGGGGCTTTGTGCCACCAGATGGTTTCTCAAGTCCTAACTGGGCTGGTAGCACCATTCCAGTCAATAACCAGCTGGAAAGGTATTGTCTCTCAGATTTAACCCAAGTTGATGGAACGGAGGAAGCAGCAACTATGGTGAACTACAAGTAAACCTACAGGTACCAGTTCTTTTGGTGGGGAAGCTTCTTCCTCACCTCTCTGGCCAGCTGGGCTTTTAGGTGGTTTATAAAGTGACCTTCAAGAAGGGCAGAGACCCTTCTTATAAGGCCCCACAGAAAGCGTTAAGTGTAGCCAAAACGTGCATTCTTCTGCCAAAGCTCCAGGGGGACAGAGACATTTTTATGAAATACCTCCCCAACCCGTTGTTCTTTCTGGCCTCACCTGGCAACCGTTGGCATCATGGCTCCTTCCAGGATGGAGTGGTGGGTCACTTGCCCACATACCCTGGATGCGGAATAACTGTGAGGTCAGCGTTGCTGAGCCCTGGCAGGAAGAGTTAGTTACCCACTCTTTCCTGAGCTCCTTTTCACCCAGGGTTGCCGAACCCAGCAGGGGAGCCCTCATCTGGGATCTTTCCCGGTTGCTCCTCCTTGGCATCCAATATTGTCCTTTGGGGCACTACGCACTGCTGTGCGTCTTCGGTGTCTTCTGTCCTTTGGTGATCATGAGAGACAGTCATCCTCTCTTTTCTTCTCTTGTATTTAGAGCTAAGATATATGGTTTCTGGGCCACGTCACCACCGAGTCTCCTGAAGAGTGTTGACCAAAGGCATTGCTGGGTTCCTTTAAATACCTTCCATATTTCACTTGCAGCAGGCCACTGGGATGAGCAAGTCGGTTGTTCTGTCTTTGTGTGACAGTTCCGCCATTCTCCTTGTCTTCCCAGTGACGCATTCTGCCTTTTCTTAAGTAGTGTTGTTGGAAACACGGTTCTGAATTGCTCTGATATTGTCCCCCGATCCCATCCTCTCCTGAGCTCCTCAAGCTTGCTGTCATTGTGCTCCCACAAAGGCACAACTTTTCTTAGGGTCGGTGGGGTCTGGTGGGAAGGAGAACATAATGGAGGTCACATCCAGAGAGTTTCAGCAGGGCCCAGACTTTTTTGTTGTGGTTGATGGGTTTTCTCAGGGTTACGGATATATTCAGATTTCCTCTGTGGAGGAAAATCCGTGTATTTTATCGTTTCCTATTCTGGTTTGGTTGACTTTGAGTAATTCCCAGTAGGCTTACCTAGCTAGTGTTCTCTCACCACGGTTTTGGCTTGTCTTGTCTTTTTTCGGGTGGGAAAAAATACGACCTACAAATTTCCCGTTTGTAATAGTGGGGAGCAAAGAGAGGGGCTAGCCGGTGGTCGTGCGGGGCATCTCTTTGCTCACGTAGAGGAGATGTTGTTAAGAGACAGTAGACCTTTTACGTCTGTATGATCTGAGGGCAGGCATCAAACAATAGAAATGAAGATGACCCTGACCTTGAACACGAGGGTGATTAGGAGGAGTTGGAGATCCTACCCTCTCGTTTGCAGCGGACACTGTTGTGTTTGGGGGTGGCTTGTCGATCGCTGGGAAATGAGTCTCCTGGGTGCTACTGATGGAAGTGGGGCTCCTCTCTGGTGGATGCAGCTTGAGAGTCCAACAGCCTGGGCTTGTTCCTCAGTGTCACTGGGTAAGACTGCCTCAGTGGGGCGGGGCCGGACATGCTGCTGACCTCACCACTGGGCACCCTGGGCGGCCGCCCCGAGGGCTTGTCATTTTCGGGTTGGTGAGACACAGCGGCGGTCGACCTGGAAGACGCGCTGGTGGTAGAGGTTGGATTATTTGTAGTTTTGGGGGCTTTTTCTTCAAGTATCTGGGAAGTTGGTTGAAAATACATAGTTTAGGAGCAAAAGGGCCTGTAATCTAGTTAATTTATTATTGTCGTCATTACCGTTTTGGTCTCTTTGGGGGGAACGGCTTAACATTGGGACCAAGATGGGAAAGAAAGGAAAGCGATCGCGATGAGAACCCCCCCCCCCCACCCCTTACCTACGCTTTCATCTGGGTAAATAAACCAAAGGTTAATCCCGTAGCACCACTGAGGTGAAGAACGGGGCGGGCCTCTCGCAGAAGCGCATGGCCAGCAACTTCTCCCAAGTTCTCGAGGGGGTCAAGCCGACCACTCTGGTCTGGGTTCTCTGCTGGGGTTCATTCTACTAACCCCTCCCCTGGTGATGTAAGATTTTATGTTAGCGAGGTGGGAGCGGTACCATTTTGGAATGAGCGATTTTCGCAGGGAAGCTATGGGGGTGAAGGTGGTTGCAAGTCTAAGGCGGAAACTTCTGGGGCCTCATTAATTTCTCTTCAGAGATTTTGGTACAATCTTGGGTAATTTATGGCTGGCCCAACTGATTCTCCGGGTTGTGTTTGTAAACACTGGTTGCTACCCTCCCTGTCCAAGTTTCATGTCCCCCTATTTCAATGCCATGTTCTCCATTTTTGGTGCTATCAAATAGAGTGGCTGCTCAGTTACCATTTTAGTAATGCTGTGTCAGGTTGGGAAGAAACCGATCAGAGGCGCAGAAGCCCCTGGGATTAAGTTACTGTTCTAATTTACAGTCCCCTCCCTGTGGTGACCTATGTCTGAATCTATGTTTTATTCTCAGCTTCCGAAGAATAAATGGCATCAGACCAGTGCTTCTGCTCATCCTGGTGAAAATGATCCAAATGAATAAATACGTAGGGATTTGCAAAGTCTCTGAAAGGGCCACAATCTGTTTCACCCCAAGTTGCTTTTTGGTATAATTTCTAACCAAACGGAGTAAGAAGACTAGACCGTTCCGATCCCTTCCTTAATGGGAGCTACCACCTCTGTCATGGTGTTTATAGGGTACCCTTACTTTTCAGGAAAGCTGGATTCAGGGAACGATTTTATCACCGATAGGCCTATGTTGGAAAGGAGTCTATGGCTTTGCTCCTCTCGAAAGACGGTGTGTGCCTTTAAAACTTTAATAACGATTTTCAAATAGATAGAAAAGTAGAAAAGAGGTTAAAGAGCACCCACATGCCTGTCACCTAGAGTAAACAGTTGTCACTATTTTCCCAATTGGCTTTCTCTTCCTTTTTCGGTTGCTGAAATATTTCCTAGCATAGACCATAATGTATTCAAATATGTTTCACGTTGGAACTCTGTGTCTTAGCCTTGAGAAGGCTGGGAATATTTTATAGTCTAGCATGGACAACATTTGCACTCCTAAAACCTTCGGGGTTGTGTGACCATTTTTGAGAGTTTTTCAAACTTAGAATTCCACTCTGGCTAGGTAGCTCTCAGGTCTGTGGAGAAGCGAGTGGGGGAGCGGGCTCTAGGCACTTCCTTGGGGGTCTGTAGGGCCCATGCCCATACTTGCTCTGTGCTGTCAGGATACAAAGACTGACCGACTGCCTCGGTCCCCCACAGGCCTGCTGCCGTGGCTAGAGGTGTTGAGTGGGGAGCAGGGGAAGAGAGGAAATCACATCAGGAAGGCTGATCCATAAGGAAGATTTGATAACATAGAGAGTTAGATTGTTATACCATAAAACCTTCCATCATGATTCCTGAGGAATGAACAACATAGATTGCACATTTTTCCATAATCACAAAGGATTCTGAAGTTAACACTTCTGGGCAATACTGAGTTTGCCAACAAAATAAATGCCCGTGCTTGGAAATCAGGGACCCCGTGACAATATTCTATTCCTGCTTTGTTTTGGGGGGGAACAAACAGTCTTCCTCTTGTCTCTCAAGGTGTTAGGAGGATTTTTTTTTAAGATATGTGAAATCAAGACATACCTACATGCACGAACTTACCGTTGTTATTCTGAACCTCCGCTTACCATCCAAACGTGCCGAACGTTTGCCTTGTAGCAAATGGTGGAGACATTGAGGCGGGATTTGGGATCCGGTCTGTCTGAAGCTAGTCTTGGTCCCCTGTTACCAGCCATGCGCCCTTGGGCAAATTGCTTAATCCCTTACTTCCTTAGTTTCTGCACTTATAAAAGAGGATATAACAGTAGCTAGCTCATAGTGTTAGATTAGGAATCGAATGAATTCATGTGTGCAAACTGTCTAGACCGGTTTTCATATGTGGTAAGCATTCAGTAAATGTGGCTTCATATTGTTATTACTATTGGTTGGAGAGAAATGGTGGTGCCAGTAAAAAAGCAATCTGTGCTCCTTTGGCAAAGGAGTACAAATAGCAAGCTAGATATAACAGAGAGGGAGAGAGAGGGAGAGAGAGAGGGGGAGAGAGAGAGAGAGAGAGAGAGAGAGAGAGAGAGAGTGAGAGTGTGTGTGTGTGTGTGTGTGTGTGTGTGTGTGTGGTGTTATGGCCTAAAAATAACTTGGTGACTGTTACCTAATTTAAGTAGCATACGATTGGAGTGCCAAATAATTATAAAAACATGTTAGGTCAAGAGGCCAGGGTTATTTGGGCATATCCTAGAGTTATTTATTTGTAGGGGAATCTGTAAAAATGTGATGATAAATCTGTCCAACTAGCGTCCCATAACTAAATGATGAAAGTATAAAACCATTAAGCGTCGCTTTTTCTGGCCTCTGGGGCCGATTTATTTTTGGAAGAAGGATTGTAGTCTGACTATAAAAGGGTAGGTGGAAGGAGGGGGGGAATGTGCTTCATTTTCAAAGGTTCTCAAAGCTTTGAGTTGTGAGGAGATGGCATGTGAAGGAAAGGCGGGGAATCGTGGGAAGGCCTGTTCTTGAAGCGAGACCTGGGCCTTTGCTCTCAACTGGTTCACGGTTGCCTGTATTTTGAGCTCTTGGGTATCCTGTCCTTCTTCCTAATTAAGATGTAAGTGAAAGGATGTAAGTGAGCTCCCCACCCCCCATCCCTGTCCTTGCTTTATCTGTGCCCCATTCACTGTGTGCTCAGCAAAGTGTGGTTTAGCCCACTTACCCCTGAGCTCAGTTCTAGGCTTTTCTACTGACCAACTGTAGGTGTCCTTAGGGAGCTCAGGTCACCTCCCAGAGCCCCGGTTGTTTCTCTGCTGTGAAACAGGAGTAATTCCAACATCACAGGATGAACTGAGACAGCGGAAATCAAGTGCCTGGTGCATGGCTCTCAATCAAGCAGCCCCTGGGCCCTGTTCCCCTACCCCTGTGCCCTTGCAGATCCTCTGAGGTTAGACACTGGTCACTGGGGAGGATGGCAAGTTGCTCTAAGCACGGTACTATGGGAGCATGTTAAATATCAACCACTTGTCCTTACCAATTCAGATCAGTTAAGTTAACCATCTGGCTTGTCAAGGACAAGTTCAAGAAACTCCTTTCCTGGCAGTAGTAGATCATGATTTTAGATTAGAAAAAGGAGGGTAAGGGGAGGGAGTTTTGACAGAATCACAGGCGCAGAAAAACTCTGCACAGCCTAGGTGTGAGCCTTTGACCAGGAGCAGACCCACTCCTCACTCCTTAGGCTCAGCATTGCCACCAGCCAGGCCCTCCTGCCCCAGCCTGGGGGAGCAGTTTGGGCATAAAAATGTGTCGATTTGCAGTGCTTTGGTGATTTAACTCAAGTAGGTAAGCAAGGATACACTCCACATTAGGGAGAGAAATTCTGAACCCAGGAGAGGTCTTCTCATGTTCTTTGAGCTCAAGATCCCAGTTTTTAGAACAGGAAGGGACTTTAGAGGACCCCTAGTCCCATAGTCGTCCCTGCAGGCTACCCAGTGGAATCCACTGGGGTGATTTAAAACTTACGATGCTCTGTTCCCACCTCTGGAGATCCTGGTTAAATTGGTCTGGGGTACAGCGTGTGCATAACGCTTCCCTGGTGATTCTGATGTGCAGGAAAGTGTGAGAACCATTGATCTAGTCCAGTCTCATTATGCAGTTACTGAAATGGGGCCTAGAGAGATTTAACTTGCCCAAGGTCACATGCATGATTAATTTTAGAGCCTTGGTCCTCAGTGCTAAAATAGGTCTTGCCAGGTTGGTAGAGTGTGCGTGTGTGTGTGTGTGTGTGTGTGTGTATGTGTGGTTCTAATGATAACGGTATCTACTGTATAGCTTACAAATATGAAGTAACATTTAATCAATCATTTTTCATATTGATACTATTTTTGTTGAATTTTGAGATTTCAGTCTAGAACTATAGGGACCTAAGTCTAAGCTCTTTTGAAAACCAACAGCTCATGGGCCCGCTATTTGCCTGGGTCCTAGATTAGTAGGTCAAATATTGACATTGACTTAAACCCATCTTCTAGGAAACTTAATGGTTTATGAAAGAGCTGGAAAACATGTATCAAAATGCACCCTTGTCCCAAAGTATCTCAGGTTTCTAGGGACTTTTTGATGTGTTGGTCTCCATGGATATACAGCCCGTGGGTAGAGGAGATGCATTCATTTGTTCAACAAATATTACTGAATGCCTTCTATGTGCTGGGCACTAATTTTTGAGCTGGGGAATCTGTAGCTGTAACCCTCAAAATCTAAATGCGAGCATGGGAGCATATGCAGACCAGGCCAGTATATTCCAGATCCTTTCTACCTTGAAGATCATGTACCTGTTTGTTTTCTTCATCCTCCTGTGCTACACAATCTTGTTTAGGGAGCAGTTCATCTTTAGAAATGCCATTCTCCTGGGAAGCACATGTTTGTGAGGCATTTGGCATTTTTCTCCTTTATTTCTCCTTTGCAAGAGAAAGTCTGGCCTTTTCTAAGCACATCTTCATGGCCAACAGGATTTCTTTCTAAGACTTGATCCAAAAAGCAATGACTTTTTAAAAAAATGTGTTGGTTTTTAATGGAAAAGGGAATATGCACTCTCTCTCCCTGCCTTAGGAGCTCAGGGCTGACAGGCCTTCTCCAAGCATTAGAGTGGAACTTTGTAATTTGGACCTAATTTTGGACATGTTGCTGATAGGAATGGACTGGTGTTTATTTTTTCCTGCATGCTCTCGACGAAAAGAGGGCATGCTAAGCAAACAAGCATTGTAAATGATATTTCAAAGACAAGGTTTTAGCCTGCTCAGGGGAAAAAAAAAAAGAAGAAGAAGATGAAGAAGAAGAAGGAGAAGAAGTTTGCAAGTACAATTAAAAACCACTCTAAGAGACAGGGCTGGGGTAAAAACACAAGTCTCTGTCATTTCAAAGCCTGCGTTATTTCCCCTAAACCATATGGGTCCCTCTTGGGCAAATGTTCATTGGCTGCGTTTCCATATACTATTTACTCTTCATTCATATTGTATGACCTTACTAATTCAGAAAAATTGGAGGGAAGAGAAAATGATGAGTATGAATCACAGCCTGAATTTTACTGTACATTTTCGAAATGTACATTTTATATTGAAGTTGATGTGTGTTTTCTAATTATGACGTCTTTAACTCTTGAGATGTTTTCATCCATAAGCCAAGAGGAAGATAATAATATCTTTTTTTTCTAGCTTGTGCCTCATCTCATCTATTACTTATAAGTGTATCCACACACACATATATATATATTTATACACACACACATACACACACACACACACACACACACACACACACACACATATATATATATATATATATTTTTTTTTTAAATTCACCTTCTAAGACTCGAATTTCATGGAAAACAAAACAAGGCCGAACATCCTCAGGGCTCCACCAAAGGGTTTCATCTTCTTTGTCTCACCACCCCAACAGGACCCCCGTGGGGCATCTGTTGCCAAATGTCTCCACCAGGTAAATAGATAAAGCTGTCTGGTCCAGGGGTAACGCCCAGCTGGTGTCCCCTTTGAGGCACATCCACTCCTCAGCTCATAATGGGAGCTCAGCTCACCTTCTGTGGTGTCCCCAGGTGATGAGGCAATCACCTCTTTGTGTCAGAACATCAGTAGCTACTTCTTTAATACTTCATATTTATTCTATGGAAGGAATCATCCCACACAGTTTGAATCACGGCCCCAAGGTCCACAACCACTGGGCTAAATATCTGCTGCTGTTGCTACTGGCAGGTGAAAAGAAAACACAGATTGGGAGGTGCATAAGGAGAGGCAGTGGAGAAAAGGGGACACGACAGTATGAGGACAGAGGATACCTTCAGGGTTATGGTGACAGGATCGTCCAGGACCTGGACTTGAGTCCTGGGTTCTAGTGTTTAAGACAGTGAATTGTTGTCATTAGTTATTAGAGCATCTGCTTCCCTCTTATGAGAGGAAGTCTAGACGCAGACTTCTAAGGCGGGGGGCTTCTTTGGAGGGATAGGGGACATTTTCTTGGGGCTTGTATTTCTAGTCTTATTAAAATAGCACATTTTTATGATAAGACTTTATGAGGATGTTTTTATGGTTCCCATGAAGTGATATTTTAATCTGACCGCAGAACACCATTTAATCACATATAACCACCCTGGGTCTGGCCAACCTATCATCCCTGAAATTTAAAAAAAAAAAAAAAAAAAAAAAAAAAAAGATTTTCCCGATAGTCTAGGACAAAAATTAAGAGCTCTTGAATGCTTTCTGTGTGCTGGGCATCGGGCCGTCCTTTCTGTGTCTTATTTCTTTCTCAGAGCAGCTTCATCAGAGCGGTTTCAGATCCCCAGTTTTACAGATGCAGAATCTGAGGAACGGATTCAATATTTTCTCTGGCGAACAAGAACAGAAACCCAGTTCTTACAAGGTTGGGGCCCAAGTTCCTTCCAAGCTGGCCACATGCTTAATTATCAGGGAGCATGTATCTCATTCCCAATGGTCGCCTTAACTGTGTTTTATTCTCTGATGCGTCCTGAGTTATATTTTTACCTCCTCATCCCCTCTATTTTCTTGTATATCCTCAATTGAAAATGCTACTGGTGAGAATATTGGCCCCCTCTGTGTCCTCAGAGAAGAGCCGTCTTCTCCGTGACCTCACCCTGGGTTCTATCTCAGCTTTTGGCAACTTCAAACTTTTTAAGCTTGAAGCTTTTTAAGGAGTAACAGATTGATTAAAGAAACTTTGAAAACCGCAACAATTATCTCCAACATTATGCGATGTTTACTGCCTACCAGACTCTGTGCTCGAAGCATTATAGCTCATGATAACACTCCCGTTTCTATACGAGTGCCCGAGACCCAGAGAGGCCCAGGCACCTGTCCAAGGTCATTGGACTGCGAGAGCCTGGGCACAACACTGTTGGGTTTCTGTCAGTGGGGAGAATCTTAGGATACCTGCAGATGTGAGGGTGATATTCTTTCTGCAAGTATTAATCTATTCACTTTCTAGAGTGGAATTAGAGCAGGAAGAAAGACGGGGACAAAGTTAGATCTGGGAAGGGAGAAGGAATAGATGATACACTATCTGATACGAGGTGTGTATAAAATGAGATAATGTGTGATGACAGCCCAAAGACCCTAATGTATCCATTATCCATTCTGTTAGTGTGAATAATAAACAGTAACTATAGATTTCCCTCCCCCCCCCCAACCCCCCGCCCTGAATTGTGTGAAGAAGGAACTTCTAGTAGGTTCTCCTTATCCTTTGGGGAAGCTAATTCTCTGGGATAAGGGAACAGAGTTCTTACCAAACTATTTACTTTTTATTCTTTTTCCCCTCTGCTTTCTTTCTCCTTTCTTCTTCCCTTCTGCAGCCTAAGTGTACAAATACAGCTCAGATAATCAGGGAGTGTGGCAGGGACGGACCCTGGAAAAAGCATAGCTGACACCCTTGAAGGCTAGCAGAACGCCCCCCTGGGAACCTGGGCCGGAAGCATCATTCATTCAGGCGGTACTACGGAGCATTTGTTCCAACTCTCCCATTTTACCGATGGGGACGCTGATTATTTACCCAAGAGCGTCTAAGTAGCTGGTCGCAGAACTGGTATAGGATCCGTGTTTCCTAACTCTAGTTCAGTAACAAAGTATTTATTATTATTTCAAGTTTATTTATTTATTTTTAGAGAGAGAGGGTAGAGGGGCAGAGAGAGAAGGAGAGACAGAATCCCAAGCAGGCTCTGCACTGTCAGCATGGACCCAACGCAGGGCTCCGTCCCACAAACTGAGACCGTGACCTGAGCTGAAATCAACAGACACTTAACCTACTGAGCCACCCCCCCAGGTGCCCCGTGATTTTTTTTTTAACCCCCGTGGGACTGGAACCCTTGGGTTTGTATCTGAGTTGTTATTAAATATGAAAATCTCAGGGGTCCAAGTGTTTGGCCAGATCACTCCATGTTTTCGTTCCCTTTCCCTTTGCAGTGAGCTCGGTAGCTGACTTCTCAGTGAGTTGGTCCGCTGATCTGTATTTGTAGGCACTGTTCTTTTTCCAGAATTTATATCTCTTCCAGCAGGCAGAGTGTAGAATGGAAGTTAACAGCACAGGTCCCACGGCCAGGCTGGCTGAGTTGGAAATCTGACTCGGCCACCTATTAGAAGCATGCACTTGAGCACATTAAATGCGGTGTGCCTCAGTTTTCTCATCCATGGAATGGGGAGGGCAAGGGCACTTTCCTCGTGGAATTAATGGAGGATTAAATTAGATAATGCATGTACAGGTGTTTTGAACAGTGCCAGACATATAATGACTAGCATTTATTAAAAAGGTTTTATGATTATAATATCAAATACCCACACAAATAATTCATCATTAGCTACTTGTGTCCAGGGGATACAGGAGTGCTATAATTCAGAAAAATGACATTGCCACTGGTACAATATAAATAGAAACAACTCTCCGTTGCTTCGTTTAAAGGTTTGAGACAACCCAGTGTTTCTGGTGGGGTGGATAGATACCTACATCGTATTTTTTTCTGAATCAGTGCCATCCTGGAAAATTATATACTGTTTCTATGTAAGGAAATCTTACAAAATTAAGTCTTAGCAGAGACTCAGTTGTATACCCATTGTTGGAATATCAAGGACGTTTTAGAAAGGAGAAAACAGATCATCTACTCATCCCCCTGACCGGCCTAGTTTCATTTTTATATCTTCTCTTCATTCTTTACCCATATATGTGCATATTTTGCAGCATTTCTCGTATAGAAACTGAAATTCATTTTCCCTCTATATCGTGTGTCCTTTTGATTCCTGTATTACCATCAGATTTTCTTTTCATGTTGTAACATGTCTTATTTTATGGATGCCTCACGTTGTACTTAACTAATTTGCCTATTAATGAGGTTAAGGTTATCTCCAAATTTTCAGTATTATAAGAGAAACCTCTTAGGAGACTCCCTTGCCTGGAATCTTCTTCACCCCTGCCCCCACATTGAGGAATGGTGGCTGGGGCCAGCTACCTTGGCTTTATGGTTCCCCCTCTACCGTGATTCCCTTCCACTTGTCTATTCCTGTTTTTCTCTTGAGGATACAAGAGCCAACTACCTATCAAAGTTACTGATTTTTAGAGAGGTCTTTGTCCTCGATCGTAGGTCTCCCTGCACATTCCAGCTGCCTGTATGGCACCCGCACCCTAGAGGGATATGTTGTAAATCTTGGACTTCTGCTTTGGTGGGCAGAGCGAGGAAGTATCGAGGCACCACTCAGCACTATTAAAATAACAGAAGCGTTTGTGGACGTGAACGGTCCGGCAGGGCCAACCCTACGTTGTGTCATAAATATGAGTCACTCCCAGTTTCATGCTGCTGATAAGACACTTTGGAAGGGACATCATTACAATAACAGCACAAAGAGACTTTGGGAGATGCTGAGTGATACGTGTTTCTGTGTTCCTCCCTCCCCCTTTCTTTTTTTTCTATTTTTTTTTTTAACGTTTATTTATTTTTGAGACAGAGAGAGAGCATGAACAGGGGAGGGACAGAGAGAGAGGGTGACACAGAATCTGAAACCGGCTCCAGGCTCTGAGCTGTCAGCACAGAGCCCGACGCGGGGCTCGAACTCACAGACCGTGAGATCATGACCTGAGCCGAAGTTGGACGCTCAACCGACTGAGCCACCCAGGCGCCCCCCTCCCTCCCCCTTTCTTAAGCCCTGGGGTTTCAGGGCAGTGTTCAAGTCTTCTGAGCCCTGAAGCTGGTGCAGCCAAAAGAATGCATCAGAATGGAAAGACTATTCCCATTAGTTCTTTTTGCCAAATTGAGGTAAAATGCCCTTTAAATAGGAGCTAATTCTCCAACAGATAATTAGCTTGTCTTCCTTGATAAGGTATGTGAATTGGATTGCATTTATTATAATTAATCTTGCATATTATGTAAAAAGTGCATTCGCCTGCCCTTCTTAGGGGCCCTTTATTCCTACCTTGAGGGTGGCTGGAACCCCCCACCGCAACTCCAGTGAGAACTGAATGAGTTGGAGGAATGCCAAAGTGACGGGCCGCTCTCCCTTATAAAAGCTGGGAGAAAGTGAATGTGGGGCACCACGATTAAGACACAGAGCTTTCATATTAATATCGGCATCGTTTCCACCCCCCCCCCAAAAAAAAAAACCCAAAACCAAAAAACAAACCGTGGAGAATGTTTTGGGGCCTGAGAATCTCATGCTACAAAGCTGCCTGAATAATTGCTTGAAATCGGTCTCCTGCTAGTGATATTCTTCTGCATTTACAGGACACAGCTTTTTCTAGGAAGTGAAGGGGGTGGGGGTGGGGTAACTGGTTTGGTAGACTTAGCTGGTGGCTGGGCAGTGACTCTGGGAGGCCGCCTGGGGTGAGGAGGGGCTGCTCAGTGACTCAAGAAGCCAAAACTCCTCCCTATGGTTTTTCTCCCCCTGCCCCCCTTTAGTCCCCAGCCATTCACACTTGCCCCTCGCAAGTGGCACTTCTTCATCTGGCCGCGCCGTGATTTGGGGCATCTTTCCCCATTGAAAGCCGTTGCCCACAGTCCCTTGATTTTGCCGTATGAAATGTACGTTGGGGGAACACCTGGGTGGCTTGGTCAATTGAGCGTCCAGCTCTTGATTTCGGCTAGGTCATGATCTCACAGTTGTGGATTTGAGTCCCGCGTCACGCTCCTGGCAGAGTGTGGAGCCTGCTTGGGATTCTCTCTCTCCCTCTCTCTCTCTCTCAAAATGAATAAACATTTAAAAAACAATGAACACGTGTTGGGGAGACACGGGAGCATGGGAGTAGAAGAGCCCACTAGGGATGATCTATCCGAAAACCTCTCTACTCCAAGTTACAGTGGTTCTTTTTCTGAGAAAAGAGGGGCTCTTTCCTGTTCTGTGAAGCTGACCGACAGTGTGGCTTTTGGCATTTCAGATTTTAGTCATTTGCCACTGCGTCTACCTACGTGTGAGCATGTGCACATACATATTTGAGTTAACATTTATAAAAGGGGATGGGATGGCACCAAGCACTAACTCATTTAATGGAAATAACAACGGCTGTTTTCGCTGTCTGTGCTATCCACTACGGGAGCCATGAGTCCCATGTGGCTACTGAGCCTTTGAAATGGGGCTAGCCCAAACTGAGATGTGCTGCACGTGTAAAATAACACCGGGTTTCAAAGACGTCATGTTAAGAAAAAAAGTAAAATATTTCATGAACTGTTTTAACATTGATTGCATGTTGAAATGATACGATTTGAGGCATGTTGAAGTAAGCAAAATGTATTGTTACGGTTAATTTCATCAGTTCCTCTTTACTTTTTTACATGCAGCTACTAGAAAAGAATTTTGTTACATAGTAGCCAGCATTACATTTCTTTTGAGTGGTGTTGATCACTGTATACCAGTAACAGTATTATCTGGATCTACTTCTTAGATGAGGAAACCGAGAGCCAGGTTAGGTCGATAGCCCAAAGTCACACAGCAGGAAGTCAAACTCAAGAGCCTTCTGACTCCAGGGCCCGTGCTCTTCCCCACTAGTGAACTATACTATAGAGAACTTGTCTGGCTTTTGTCCTTGGTTCCTGGGTCATAACCTCTAATGGCAACCAAGCTTATGCTAATGAGATGGCTTATGCTAATGAGACAGCTTATGCTAATGGGATAGTTTTTGCTAGTGAGATGATTCCCAATAGGGGTAGGCCATTGGAAAGACAAAGAATGCCATTAGAGGATGGGGCTTTGTATTAGTTAGACCTCCTCCTGGTAAGAAAGGGGAGCTGGCAATTGAGTTCAGTCATGTGACCAAATGGTTCAATCAGTCAGGCCTATGTGATGAAACCCCAGCAAAAACTCTGAACACAAGAGCTCAGTTC
This sequence comes from Prionailurus viverrinus, assembly GCF_022837055.1. Classification (NCBI taxonomy): domain Eukaryota; kingdom Metazoa; phylum Chordata; class Mammalia; order Carnivora; family Felidae; genus Prionailurus; species Prionailurus viverrinus. Next base: position 56,281,776 of record NC_062577.1, on the reverse strand, counting down.
AGCTTCCCGATTAATGAATGCGCTGATGTGTTTGGAGGGTGATGGGGTCCTCAGGGCATAGAAACTCCTGTGTTTAGGACCCTCCCAGACCTTGCTCTCTGTGTCTCTTCATTTGGCTGGTTCTTATTTGCATCCTTAGAATAAAACGGTAAGAGTAAGTATGGCATTTTTCCTGAGTCCTATGAGTCATTCTAGTGAATTATCCAACCTGGGGGGTTTGAGTGTGGGAGTCCCACAACTTTTGCCTACTGGTCAGAAGTGTGAGTGGCCTGGGACTCCCAAACTTACGGCTGGCATCTGAAGTGAGGGCAGTTTTGGGGGGGGGACTATGCCCTTAACTTGTGGAATCTGTGCTGATTCTGTTGTGTCAGAGTTGTGCTGTAGACTTACAAGAATAGACACCTTTCATCTGGATATATATTTTAGGGGCACAGTGCCTGGGAAAGCAAGGTTCCGTACCTTCACTTGCTGATCTCCCTAACCCCATTTCATGGGTGATGGTGGCTAGTTCCATTCTAGACACGCAGAATGACTCAGCCTTTGAGTCATTAACCACTAGCCAATGCTTTTGACCGCTAGGTTCAGCCCAGAGACGGGAGACGGGGAAGTCTCTGAGACCAGCACAACCAGTCCCCTCCAGCCTGCAACTCGTAGGGTCCCCTCTGTGTCTTCATTTCCCAGACAGCACCACTCGAGTGCTGGGGACATATGTACTGGCATCTCCTTGATTCTGGAGACTTTTAAATATTGATGTTGGGATGGAGATCCTTATAGGAAACTGATGTAGGTTGATGCTGTGAGTAAGGAGTGTTTTCCATGGCATGTTTTTTTTTTTTTTTTAACAGTTTGCATCATCTAGAACCATACTTTTGTAGTCTGTGTTATGCTACATCTCATAAATGCTGTGCTCAAATCAGCTGTTGTCTTTTCTTTGGAAACTTTTGTTTGGATTTTTAAGCCACGATCCCGTGTGTTTTATCTATTGATTTTTGTTTGGTTTCTCCTCCCTGCCTAAAATAGACCCTGTCTCTTGCCTGTGGTCCTACTAACCATTACCCTTCTGGTCATACTCAGGCCTGGCCCCAGTCCTGCAAGGCCCTCTGAGGTCACCAGCTCCTGGAAAGTGGAATCCTGCAAGGGCATCTTGGGGCTGCCCTCAAAGGCACATTTCTAAGAAGAGACAAACTTAAACTCTGTATTGTTATATTGCAATGTATATGTATATATATATTGCCTATATATATTTCCTGTATATACATTCAGGTTTGAGGTTCGGGGAACAGGTTACTCTCAGGCACCTCTCCCTGCCGCTCTTAGCGACTGTGGGGGTGTCAGCCAGTCCTGGTTTCTAAAAGGGAAGTGGGTTCAACAGAAACAAGTAAAGAGGTACAGAAAGTTAGGCGTTCCATTCTCACTCCCTGCCCCTGAGCCTCTCACCTTCCAGAAAACCAGAGGCCCCTTGTCTGCCTTTCGAGAGCACCCACAATGTTATTCCTGGGAGAGATTCCCCCCCCCCTTTTTTTAGGGAAGAGGAAGCTCCTATGTTTGAAGAAAAAGCTCTTGTGATGTAATCATGCTTTACAATGGCCTTAAGATTAAGTAACTTACCCAAAAGTGCATGGTTAATGACAGGGGTAAGAGGAACCCAGAATTCCTGATTTTAGATCCAGCATTGCCTCCCTTCAACAGGAAGCAGAAGAAATAGCCCCCAGGGGTGGTGAGAACTCTCTGTCTGCACCATCTATCTGTTCCTGCTCACTGTGCCCCAGTGGGAGGGCCAGTCTGTATGCTCAGTACCAGCCTCCAGCTCATATTCAGTGCTTAGTGAACATGTGTAGAACTGAACTGGGGGCCCCTTCCACTGTCCCACGATGTCCCACAGGCTGCTGTGCCCTCCTGAGCCTTTTTTCCTCCTTTCCATCAATCTCCACTTCGTCTTTCTTTTTTTTCTTTTTTCTTTTTTTTAATGTTTGTTTCTTTTTGAGAGAGAGACAGAGTGAGAGCAGGGGAGGGGCAGAGAGCGAGGCAGACACAGAATCGGAAGCAGGCTCCAGGCTCCGAGCTGTCAGCACAGAGCCCGACGCGGGGCTCGAACTCACGGACCGTGAGATCATGACTGATCGTGACCGACTGAGCCACCCAGGTGCCCCCGTCCTCTCTACTTCTCATCACTCAGATAGAATGTCCAAGGGAGAGGCATGGAGAGAGGAGAAAGTGTTAGAAGCCACCAGATATAAACTGTCTTGGGTCCCAGCCCTCCCACGTCATAGCCGGTCCCCCGTAGGCTATTCATCTCCAGGAGACTTGTTGGCCCTCCTTCCTAGCCAGAGAGTGACAAGATTTCTGTGTCCTCATGCTGAATTCACCTGTTTGGTCCTATACTGCCTTCCATGAGTCACAGCTTGATGGTTTCATTTCAGGTTACTCTTTAGTAGGTTCTTAAAAGATTTCTGCCCATTCCTTTGTTTTCTCTAATGTTCCTTTTTCCTTCCTTCTTTGTCTCATTAGATTTATCTTCAGAGACATATGTCTGTTTTTTAATCCCTCGAATCCCTAACATTATGCTGAACCACACATAATAGGTGCTTGCCAACTAAACGGCCTTTTCTCATCTCAAGCCAAAGGTCATGTAATCTAGAAACATTTAATGAGCATCTATACAAATCAGGTATTGCTCCAGGTGCTAAACAGTCAACCCCTTTATAATTTCTTTTCATAACTCCCAGTATTAGCTCATTAAGAGTCGCAGTAACTCCCTTGTTTCCCGGTGGCACTATTATTAGCCCCATTTGACAAATGAGGGAACTAGGGTACAAAAAGGGTGAGGCAGCTTTGCTAGGATCATACTAGAAAGTGGTGGAGGCAGCCTGAGCCCCGGCACAGTGAACTGTTAGGCTCTGTTTCCTCAAAAACAAACAGCATATGGACATTCTCGGGTGGGGGTGAGGGTGGGAGAAACTACATTTTACTAACAACAACCCACCGGCAAAGAACTAAGAAGCAACTTCAGATTGTGATAAGTGTTTTGAAGACAACAAAACTTTGAAACTGGATGATGTCACGAAAGAGTGCCATCAGAGGTCGGCGGTAAATTGGAGGCCGGGACGACCCCCGTGAGGAGATCACATCTGACCTGCGTTCTGAGCCACCTACGTGAGAAATGAGGGGAAGAGGGTTCTGGGAGGAGGGAACAGCCTGAGCTAAGGGAGGCAGACCCCCCCCAGGCCTGGCACACTCCGAGACCGCTGCCCTCGTCCTTGCCATCGTCCATCCATATCTGGTTTATGGAAGCTGTGTTGAAGTTATAGAGCGCCAGACCTTGGGGCACAGATTATCCACACTCCCGACTTCATAGAAGTGGCAACAGGGGCCCCCAAGCTAGAACCCAGGATCACTTCAGCACAGGAAGAAGGGCTGTGTTTCGAGCGCTGGCCATTGGGACTTCTGTCGCCCTGAGCAGTGGTGGGCATTGGCATCGCATTCAAGGGCGCGTCGCCAGGAAGTCCGATGGTGTCCCATGTGGGGGGCATCCCAGGCTGGCTCTCCATTGCACATGGCCCAGGTTGAACTGACCACTACTCGGCTGGTCCTCCACCGCGTCCCTGTACCCTCCCAGCCCACCTCCTCAGAGATGTACTGGCCTCTTGGTTGTTTCCCCCTTAATTTCAGAAGGTGGTCCACTAGGTGGAGACGTGCTAGCTTTTGACCTGGTGTGACCCCCTATCTCTCTCAGTGCTCCAATGAGGTCTTCCCTGGCTTCCGGCTGACCTTCCCAAGTTCAGCCCTCACTCTGTGATCTAACTGTTGGGCATGGGCGGCTGGGTGAATCCATTGCAAGTGGGGCTCACGCCTGCTCTTTCTGGCAGTTGATCGCTAATGCTCAGGCTTGCTGAGTATTCTTGCCAAATATAGAATTCGGCTCCGTGACTTGAGGAACTTGTTGCTATGCCTTTCGCGAACTGAAAACATTGGTTCTGTAAAACAATTCAGATTTTGATGTTGACATTTAATCTTTTCCCCTACCACTTCCTGAATTCCCTAAGCTAGAGCCTTTGACCTCCAGATCATATTAAAGCATCGTCATACAAGCTGTCCGGACACAGGCTTTCATTCAAAGCAAGCTAAGAGGCACACAGGATTTTTGGCCGGGCACTTCTTCCAAACACGATGATAGTGAACCCCCACCCCCGGCCCCACCCCCCTGGGGCTTTATTTGTGTAACTTTGCCTTGCTTCCTGCCTTTCCTCCCCTCCTCTTGTCATGGATGTTTCCAGATGACCTTTTGTGAATGTAATTTCCAATGAGAATGTTTCACAGTAGAAATATGCTCTCCCTTGAGGCTTGTTCTTGATATTTCTAGAGATTTATTTAATTGGACTCTACCGAAATCCCATTGGGGAACATACTTTTGCTGTGAAGTTGTGATGTGTTTAATTTGGGGTCTTAGACAAATGTCGGTCCTCAGGGGAGGTGGACCGTTAAGCAGCCGTGTTCCTTATGTCCAGTGGGGTTGTTTAATGAATAGCTTCACTGGGCTTTCCTCTGTTTGTTTGTTTAGCAATGCTTCATTATTTAAACTTCTGCACTGAAAAGCAAAGAATGTTTTCCCTCTCTTCAGAGAATTAAACAATAATGGAGAGTATCTGGTTGAGCTCTTGGGAAAAATATGGCTTTGTGTTTTATAGCACTCTCCTATTAACATTCTTCCCTCTGCAGCCTTCCAGTATGATCTCATGGATTTTTTTTTTCCCCTCCCTTAATCCGTCTTGATGGATTAACGGGTATTGAGCTTTTTAGGGAACGGAGAAGGTGGAGCCCTCGCATGGTATAGAGTAGCCTCCCAAATACACGGAAATTCTCCAGCAAAAATGTTCTTTGGCCCAGGAGGATGTAGCACGGAGGGCATTGGGTCAATGCTGATCCGCAGGGAGGTCGGTGTCTTTGGGAAAGGAATGGGCTTCTCTGCTTGCAGCTGGTTCATGGAACTAAGGTTCTGGGAGGCTCCGTGGACTTGCTTCTGATGGCTATGCTGGTTCTTTAGACACCGTCTTCCTCCTGACCTTGAAACATTTCTGGCTCGATTTTAAGATCTTAAAATATGGTACCAACTTGGTTTGGCTCCCAGGGGCCAGGGGGTCAGGTAATTGATAGGTTTGGGTGTGGTTCTTCAAAAGTAGTTATAATTTATATTTTTAAAAAGAAAGCCTTACTGGGAATTTAAAAGACTGTATTAGTCTGCAAAATACCACAGACAGAGTCACTTAAACAACAGAAGTGTATTTTCTTACGGTGCTAGAGGCTGGAGGTCTGAGATCTGGGGGCCAGGATGGTCAGCTTCTGGTGAGGGTCCTCTTTTCCTGGCTTGCAGATGCTCGCTGTGTCCTCAGTGGTCACAAGAGAGTCACCAAGCTCTCCGGTGCCCCTTCTTACAAGAGCATTAATCTCATCATGAGGACGGCACCTCCATAACCTCCTCTAAACCGAATTATCCCTCAAAGGCCCCATCTCCAAATACCACCATGCTGGGGGGTCGGGCTTCAGCATGTGAATTTGTGGGGTGGGGTAGGGGACACAATTCAATCCACGGTAGGTGCAAAAGATGTAGTTTGGGAACGGGAAGTCATGATTTGGGCCCAGGTTTTAGAGTATAGGTAAATTGCACCATCTGGTAAATTAATTTTTTTCCCTTTCTCTTTTGATCCCCTTTTCTTTTCAAACACATATTAATCCCCTATTACGGACTTCTGAACATTCAAGAGCTTCCCACTGAACTTAGAATAAAATCCTCGCTGCTGAATGTCCCTAAGAGGCCCTCTGCAGACTTCTTTGACCTCCACTGGTCACTCCCTCCCCCCCTCCCTCCACCTGGTCATTAGGCTTTAAACATTGGGCTCCCTTGAGTCACCGCAGACCTAGCAAATGTCCTGCCCTTGCTGATGGTGTGGTTCTCCCTGCCTCGTCTGCCCTTCTGGGCCCCCTCCCCTCTTCCCCTTTCCCAAACCAGCTAATGCCTTCTCATCCCCAGAGAGGCCCTCCCTGGACCCCGTCTAATAGTTCCCTCTCCTAGCACCCGGCAACTGGAGGGCGCCCCATGCCCTCGTCATAATTAATCATTACCTTTTTCCTTGTGTGTTTTAATGTTTATCCTCCATCTCTTCTCACTGGACCCTGACCTGTGGGCAGGGAGAGAGATGGAGAGAGGGAAGGGGCATCTGTGGCACGTCTCTCCAATCCCCAAATGTTTGGGAGGGCTTGCTCTTAGATAAAAGAGATTATAAAAGTGAAACGTACGTAATATCTCTGGTGTGTCTGTTTAGAACAATCCAGAGACTTGAGCTGAGTGTTTGTGATGCGCCTTTCTCCCTGGGAACCGGTTGGTCTGTGCTGAGGCTTTGACACAGTTCAGGGCTGGACGGTCAGAGAAACGAGAAGGGAATCTGAACTTGCAAGTTTCCGGGGACATGGGGCTCGAACTTGGCTGTCCTCCTTCCTGTGCATTTCCCTCCATATACCCAGCCTGTATTTTGATAGGCACAGTTCTTTTTTCTTTTAGGTTTAGTTATTTATTATTTTGAGAGAGGGAGCACACAGGCGCGGCGATCAAGGGGGGGGAGGGGCAGAGAGAGAGGGAGAGAGAATATCCCAAGCAGGCTCCCCACTGTCAGCCAGGAGCCCAACGCGGGGCTCGAACTCACAAACCACGAGGTCATGAACTAAGCCCATCTCGGACGGACGCTCAACAGACCGGGCTCAACAGACAGGTGCCCCGATAGCCACACTTCTTCGTGGAAAGCTATTCACTTGATTGGCTTCCAAAGCCCTGTCATGAAAAGAAGACAATCACTTTCACTCTCTTTCATTGGCATTTTTGTTAGTGGGAGTGAAGCTCGATGTAGAGGCAGGCGAACTCCCCATGAACATGAGATTCCACAGGCTGGTCTTCCCATGGTGCCAGGGCGGGCACCTGGACCCATCCGGCATGGCTGCTCAGACCAGTCCAGACCAGGCTGAAGGGTGAACAGAAGGCTTCTCCCAGCCCCTCAGGCAAAGGGATCGACCCCTAGGAGTCAATGATGCCCACCCCTGCCTTCCAGATGGTTCTTCCGACAGAATGGGGAGAGTGAGTGTGAAGGTGGGGTTCTCCATTAACAGGGCCTCGCTATGTGGGGGTAGGGGTAAGGGGGCCTGACCACTTTTCCCACCCTTACCCTGGATTCTTTAAAAATAGGTTTCAGGGGCGCCTGGGTGGCTCAGTCGGTTGAGCGTCTGACTCTTGACTTCAGCTCAGGTCATGATCTCACGATTCATGAGTTCGAGCCCTGCATCGGGCTCTGTGCTGCCAGTGCAGACCCTGCCTGGGATTCTCTCTCTCTCCCTCTCTCTCTCTCTCTCTCTCTGCCCCTCTCCCACGGGCTTGCCCTCTTTCTCAAAAGAAATAAATAAAGTTTTAAAACATAATAAAGATAAAAATCGGTTTCAAAACTATTCTGTGGATTCATTGGCAGTCCAAGCAGAAACCAGTTCTGGGTAGAACCTCTCCCTCTCCTGTTTCCTTCCCCTGTTCTCCTGTCGGGTTTCTGAGAGAGGGAGGAGGTAGGGAGGGAGGCAGAGACAGGGAGAGGGGAGAGAGAGGGAGAGAGAGAGCTGGCTGTGAGGGAGAGGGACCCAAAGCTTGGTCTTCCTTCCAGTCCCAGGGACCCTGGCAGATACCTGAGGGAGGTCCCGGCTGTGGGAAGTCTGAAATCCTAGTTTGATTCCCACTCACTCAGAAAAGTCATCTGCTCGCTAAAATAACACAAAGCTGTTTAATTGTTGTCTTTGTGGAAAATTACATGACTGTCATCAGCTGTTGCTTCTGGCAGTGCTTTCTGTTCTAATGTAAATAAATGAGGTAACAGATTTAAAGAAACAGGCTGTATTTACAAACTTGGGAAGCGGCCTCCCAAACCAGCTGCTCGCGGTATTCAAGCACACACAAATGAGACTGGTGGTATCCTGATCTCTGGGTACCCGTGAAAGCCTTAAAGTTGGGGGTGGTAGGAAGGGGACATGAGAAGGTGCCCCTTTGGTGCATTTGAGTGACTTCAGCGGGCTGAAGTGGAATCCCCAGCCCTTTTCCGACCGGTTCTGGAGCGAGGGCACGTGTCTACACCAGAGGCCACTTCCGAGCTGGACGGTGTGGGGTGCTGGGGACACAGGGAGAATCTTTTCAACTTGGACGGAAACATGCCGGGATCAGCGTTTCTTGGAAGGTGTGCAACCAAAGCTTCATCTTCAACGTTTAAAAAAAAAAAATTTAATGTTTATATTTGAGAGAGACAAAGTGTGAGCAAGGGAGGGGCACAGAGAGAGGGGGGACACGGAATCCGAAGCGGGCCCCAGGCTCCGGGCTGCCAGCACAGAGCCCGACGTGGGGCTCGAACTCACGAACCGTGAGATCCTGACCTGAGCTGAAGTCAGACGCTTAACGGACTGAGCCACCCAGGCGCCCCTTCCTCTTCAGTTGTTGGAAGTCGCAGTTCCTCAGTCATCGGATCTTTCCGACTCCGTTCACTTTTTTTGAGGTAAATATTTAGGCAGGGATTTATTAAAAGTTCTTTCTGTTGAGGACATTACAAAGATTTTATCAATCAAACAAGAGAGCAGCGTGTCTTAAAACATAAGAAAGAAGAGCCCCCAAGCGAATTATATACAGAAGTATCTAGAGATAAAAATGAAGCTAAGAGCTCGTTGCCAATTATACAAAGATTAGGAAGGAGCAAAAGTGGAATTTCGTTCTTGGTATATATTATAGTCAAGTATTAGCTTATTTGCAGAATGCTAGACTTTATAATCTACCAGGCTGTTTTGCTGGGAGCAATGGCATGTCATCTGAGGGGTACACAAATGAGTAAATTACCCGAGTTATAATGACTGTACAAGCAATGTCTTGCCGGTAGATTATACATGTGTATATATGTACATATACGTGTGTGTGTGTGTGTGTGTGTGTATATATCTCCAGAAAATTTGCCAGAAATGCATGTATTTTATGCCTGTTTCACAACCCTATATATCTCCCCCTCCCATTCTATTGAAATCTTAGAACATGAATAACTAAATATAATGAAGTTTCCAATGGAGACCACCAACCACAAGACCCGCCCCCGTTCTGCACGCCACTTCCTCCTACGTTTGTCTAAGCTGGGACCCAACAGCACTGAACCTGACCTTTACAAGAGCAGAGCTGCAGGCCGGCAGCCCGGTGGCATCTTCCAGCACCCTTTCCCTTGGGACTGGCGCTGGAAGATGGTCTCCGATTGCCTCCGCGTACCTTTCTTCAAGGTCCCCCCTCCAGCTAAACCTACGACAGCTCTAGAGCAAGGAAAGCCCCCCAATGTCTCCCCCCCCCACCGGAAGTGCTCCTCATCTTTGTCCCCCGCTGACAGTTCTTCTCCAAATAGCCACAGGGTTTGAATACCTTCTTAAAGATACCAGGATGGATGTTTTACATACAATTTCACTGAATCCCTACCACCCACCTGAACAGAAGTATTCCAGATTTATACTTATGGAAAACTCATCCAGGAGCACCCAGTAACGTTCACAAAGCCCCACAGCTGGCACACGACAGAGTCATTTTTCTGAATCAAGGCAAAGCTTTGCCCCTCTGCCTTATATATCACAGATGGCCTTCTAGAGCTGGGTTTTAAGATCTATCTGTAGATAACGTGTATCTCCTACCAAAGAGATCAGACAATAAACAAACAGATAAAAACAAAAACCCGTGAGGCAACATGTATCTATCTTTCTGGAACACTTAACGGTATTTACCCAAATAATCAATATGTACTCAGTTGGCGTCAAGATACTGATTTGTTAAGAATTTTAAGCTTAACGTACCTCTTGTATATGTGTTGTGGTTTTTTTTTTTCACACTGGGACATTTCACACGTAGGCGATGATGTGATAGGATTGTAGAGATCCTAGGGAGACTCATCTCTGACTCGTGGTCCCGGCCACCATGGCTGCTGGACCCAACCTCCTAAGTCTCTCTCTTCCCTGGGTAACGAAAGTGTTTCTTAATCCCTTTGTGTCCTCGTCCACCTAGTGACACAGTGCTCTCACTTGACTCATCCTCTCTAAGAGAGCCTCGCCACGTTGCCTGGGGACAGGATCATATGACAGCGTAGGTGACACCACCTGGCATTGAACTTGAAATCATTCCTACTATGAAATCCTCAGTTGTGTCTGTGGACTATGAAGACTGTTTCATGTGAAACAAGCCAGGGACAGTAACCTCAGTGGTTCTAGCTGGCATCCCCAATATTTCCGCTGTGAGGGTGGGTAATTCTGTGCCTCGAAAAGTATGAATTGACTGTGACTCCCGCTCTATGAGAGTTTCAGTGCTAGAAGCCTGACATCCACTCTGGTTTCTCCAAGCTTTGTTTCTTCCACAAGGATCCTTGTGTGTATAGAATCTGGAGAGTCTGCTTCGATATACTGCAGTTTCCTTGGAGGACCCCCAAAATAGGATCCGTTAGGGCCCATTGTACACCGATATCTTTCTCATTTGTCGTAATATCTAACTCATATAGCATCGTATCCATATGAAGAGACCTATGAGATAGATACTAGAGCTAACTACGTGGATGTGGACACCGAGGGGCAGGGACGTTACGTAACTTGCCCAAGGTAACATAGCTAGCTAGTGATGGCAGCCAGAGGTTTAAACCCAAGCAGCCTGGCTCCAGAGTCTGTGTTCTTAACCACGGTCATCAGAGCACCAGTTTGCTTTAAAAGACTCATCACCCAGTAAGGAAAAGTAGACAACAAAAAGGAGTGATCAGCATGCTGTCACTCTTCGAGAAGAGCTCCATTTTCATCCCCCTCCGCCGTCCTTTGGGGGCTAATTCCATCTGCTGACCTTCAGTGAGGGTTTTCCTTCAATTTCTGGAAAGTGCTCACTTTCCGGCCTAGCATGAAACGAAAAAAAGCGTGTGCGCGAAAGTGCTGTCCGTCCCCAGAATACGGAAATCTCTTGCTTGTAGATTCTGCATTTGGATGTGGTTCTTTAATTTGCCGCCCAGAGCCCTCCTTCTGAATCACATTACAGAAGGCTCCTCTGTTTCTAGGACGGCAATGGTCAACACGGCAACGGGAACTGAAACAAATCTGCCGGGAGGTTCCCCATTCACGCTGGGATCCGTTGCTTCAGCGGGACGGTCGCCTTGCTGTTGGGGGAAACCAAGGCGACCTGTATTCCTACATATTTTTCTCTAGGGGTTGGGTATGCTTGGTTGTTGCCATTCGGAATCAAAGTGCTGACCATGCTCATTTTGGCAGAGAACCTAGTTTTGCCGATAAGGTTTGAAATGTTTGCCCCCAGCAATGGTGCTCCTGCCTGGAAAATATTTGCACGGTAACTGCAAGCAATTGTGTGCGTAAGAAGGTCAAGATCGCTCAGCCCGGTGGGGACTGGGGAGGCGTGGGGGGTGGGGGCAGGGATGGGTGTAGAGCACTTTTATTGAAAACACCATCCGCCTCTGGAAAAAAATAAAATAAAACAAAACAGGAAGTCAAAAACTATGCAGTCGTTATTGGGAAAGCTAGGGCCAACAAATGAAATCAGATATATTTGTTTAGGCAGGATAGGGAGCTATTTGTTTTCCTTATGATAAAAGTATATTATTTCAGTGTTAAAACTGCTCAGATATGTTTGTCCCTGGTTCTTTTGAAGTAAAAATTTAAAAGGAAACGTTCTGCAATATTAGCTTCCTGATCGTTGTTTAGGGTCTTCTTTTTTTTTTTTTTAATTTATTATAATTTATTGTCAAATTGGCTACCTATAACACCCAGTGCTCATCCCAGTAGGATCTTTATATTAAGAAATTTGGGGGAGGTGGCACCTGGGTGCCTGGGTCGGGTAAGAGTCCAACCTCGGCTCAGGTCATGATCTCGCAGTTCGTGGGTTCGAGCCCCGCGTCGGGCTCTGTGCTGACACCTCAGAGCCTGGAGCCTGCTTCGGATTCAGTGTCCCCTCTCTCTCTCTGCTCCCCCACCCCCCACTAGTGCTCTGTCTCTCAAAAATGAATAAACTTTTAAAAAATGTAAAAAAAAATTTTTTTTTAAAGACCTTTAAAATGGTAGTTTCCCAAAGTAATAGAAGTAGAAAAGTGCTCACCATGGATAGTTGTTTTCAAGCCCTTTATTTTTACTAAGCAGTTTAATCCTCAAAACAGTAGTGTGAGGTACTCTTATTGCCCCTGTTGTCTATCTGGGGGAAAGAAATTTGCTCGGGGTCCGGAAGCTAGTGTTGGCGGTGCTGGCGCTCAGACCCAAGGCGGCCGGCCTGAGGACCGACCACGCATGGCACTTAGAGTTCTCGCGAAGTGCAGTGTAGATGATCAAAGGGAGATAAGGACAAGGAGGGTAATAATTGTGGGGTAAGAAGACATTACGTATCAGATGCCTGGCTATATATCAACATGCTTACCGAGGCTGCTCAGACCACAGCCCTGCGGGCAGGTGACATTACGTTCACTTTACAGATCAGTAAGCCGAAACTTAATGAGGGGCAGTGATTTGCATCAAGACTCACTGCTCTGATGGGGCAGAATCAACATCACACCCTGGGTCTGTCTGCCTCTACCAACTGCTCTTAACCACCAGCCACTTTGTCTCTACTTTGCTTGTCAGTTATCCTGCTGTAATGTTCTTACGTAGTGAAGGACCAACAGGATGGAATCAAAGCTCCTCCCTAGGTGATCAGGCAGTTCAGCCTCTAGTGATACATGGTAGCGTAGCGTCCGGGGAAGGTGGTTGGAAGAGAAAACCATATCAGCCTTAGTCTTCCCTCTCCTCCTTCCCCGGCTCCCAATTCCAATTCCCTAAGAGCAGAAAAACCATCCTCCCCGCAGACATCTGTCTGAAGAACCACCACGGTGAGATTCGACCCATTCATTTTGCCTGAAGCTCCCTCCCAGGAGAGTTGTGTAACTGCGGATGTGCATGACCCGTAGGGGGACTGATGCTGAAGCTGCTCAGCAGACTGACGAGTGAACAGGAGGCGATTTCTTCGTGCCCCTCCATGAGAATTCCCTTGTCCAACTAATGTATTTGAGCCCGTGGGATTTCCTTTTCTAGCCTCGTCGTTTTCCAATATTCTATGAACGGAGTCCCCACATGGCTGCAACATGCAACACACACGTAGTTTTGCACGTGAGCACCCCCTGTGAGTCGGAGCCTTCTGTGTCTGTCTGTCTCACATTCCCTCCTCCCCTCCCCCATGGGTTTTTTTCCCCCATTAGGCAAATGCAAGGCCCATGCCACCTGTTAGCATTACATCATTGGCTCTCCAGAACACAGTTGCACCAAAGGCCTTAAACAAAGTAGTTCTTCTTGTATTGTTTGTACTCAAAGAGCTGATATCATGCCAACTGATGTCATTGTATGTCTTTGTGTAACTGCTATGGCAACTGGGCAGGTGGGGAGCCTCCAGCTGATGTCATTGGGAAAGGAGGTATAGAGACAGAATTTTAAAAAGCTGTACGGTGCTTTTTTTTTCTGTGTGTGGGTTTTTTTTTTTTTTTCTTTTTTGGCATGCGTTTTTTTTTTTTTTTAAACTAGCCGCTTTTAAGACAAATTACAGCTTGAGAACCCTAAATAAGAACAGAGAAAAGTCCCCTCCCCACCCCTTCGAGACTTCTTTTGAGTTTATTTGGCTCTTTCCTCTCATCTTAGATGAAAAAGTGTAACGACTGCCTTTTTCTCAAGGGGAAAAACAAAGTGAATTAGGTTCCCATCACAGAATCAGTGTAAATCATTTACTTGGATTTTATGGAGGCAAAGCTAAGCGGAGTTTAAAATAACTCTTTAAAGTCTCTTTCGTGGCATTTGTGATGGTAACAGTGGGTGATTTCAATTTGCTTTTTTTTTTTTTTTTTTTAAGTTGTCACCAGTGAAGTCTTTCTGGCTTTCCATCTCCTCTGTCTAGTTGACAAATAATCTCTTAGAGCCCAAACTTTTTAATCATGATTTCGTAGCAGAGTACGCCAATAATATGTAAGGGCAGAGTTTAATTCTAGAAATCCACCAAAATGAACATAGAGCTCCTGTTTTTCTTTTTGAAAAGCAAAGATAGGTTTTGACACTTACAGATGAATGAAATGACCATAATATTACCCTCTTTGAATGATCTTTGCGTCATCGCTGGGCCTTGATGAAAATATGACTTGGCCTGTTGTCACGCCTGGCTGTGTGTGTTTGGGGCAGGAACAACCTGAGACTGTCTAGGTTGTGGCCTGGAGAGCCCTGCCCTAGTTGCCAAAGATGAGACTTGAAATGGAGGAGGGCATATGTTAGGTTCAGAAACTAGAGGACAGATAGACTTCCTGTGTTTATTTCAACACAACGGTATCCTGTTCACGCTTTGTGTTTCCTGCCTTATCTCCTGAAACTATCAAGACAGATGTAAGGCCTGTATCAGGAGGCATAAATGTCATGTTCCGGAGGCTTTCAGCTTCTAGGAGGTCTCTAACTTCCCCCTCCTTTTAAAAGGAAGGCCAGGGTATCTGGTTGTTTGATTAGAATGGGAGCCCACACGGCGGTAATCATATCAACTCAGGTTTCATAGCCCTTACACGTATATCATGTGATTCGACTGTCGTAACAATCCTTGGGGCTTAACCATGTGTGCGATGTATCTAACAAATATTACAGGAAAAACTTAAACGCTACTCTGCGATCCATAAATTTCCTAACTCAAATTCTTTTTTGCATGGTCCTTTAGCTTTTTATCACGTGTATGGTGAATGTTTTGGATTGGATCTGTTTCGCTTAACGTTAAACAGAAACATTTTCTTTGTTTTCAGATCCCTTTCACAACTTTCAATGGCTACGTCACATTCCCTGGGATGAATATATTAACTTTTCCTTTTTTTTTTGTAGTTTGTTTTGGTTCTTGGCCTTTCCTATAAAACAATAATGCTGTGGTCAACGTCTTGCCACATCTAGCTGGATATGTTTGGTTAGGTGATTTTCTTAAGATACATTCCCATAAGTGACGCTGCAGTTGTTGATGGGGATGTTTGCACACTTTGCCCGTGTGCATTCATTCCAGATCCCCAGTCACGCTCAGGGGTAGATGCCGTTACCCTCAGCTTGCAGATAGGGAACCGAGGCACAGAGAGAGAAATTAACTTGCCTAAGTCACAGAGCCAAGAAGTTGTGTTACTGGGACGATAGCCAAGGGAATCCGGGCCTTCCAAGGTCCCTGTTCATAGCCACTTTGCCGCGTTGGGAGCAAACTTCTCATTCTGGGTGAGGTAAGCTTATGGAAGAGTGCAAGGCACGTGCCTCCAGTGCCCGGGGAGGTCGGCCATGCTTTCCCTGGCTCTCGAAGTACAAGGTTCTATGTAGGCCACTGAGCATATGGCTCTTTGAAGCAGATCAAATCTGCTGCTGATAAAATTGCCTGATGCTGCACGGAACTCTTTCCAGGGGAACATGCCACAGTTTGTAGAAAGAGCACATTTCCAAAGTACTGCCTTCTGTGGGATCATCTGAAGCTTGTCCTGGATCTCCAAAAGGACTCGCATTGTTGTCTCTCTCTCTCTCTCTCTCAAGTTTATTTATTTTGAGAGAGAGAGGGAGAGAACATGGGCGGGGAAGGGACAGAGAGAGGGAGGAGAGAGAGAATCCCAAGCAGGCTCCCCACTGTCAGTGCAGAGCCCAGTGGGGGGCTTGAACCCACGAACCGTGAGATCGTGACCCAAGCCCAAATCAAGAGTCTGACACCCAACCGGCTGAGCCACTGGGGATGCCCCTGGGCTGGCACTTGGGGTCCGATTTTATTTTCTAAGAGGTGCCTAGGCAGCAAAGCATAGTTTATTTCCCGGGGTGGGGGGGACGGTGGCACCGTCTTTCCGCCGGCTCCGAAGTTCTAGAAGTGGTCACTCTCACCTTCTGTGTGTCTGCTCCAGGTGGACTTAGCAGTTTTAAGCAGAACCATGAAAACCTCTGTGACAACTCCCTCCAGCTCCAGGAGTGCCGGGAGGTGGGGGGCGGCGCGTCTGCAGCGTCCAGCGTGCTACCTCAGTCTCTCCCCACCACCCCTGACATCGAGAACTCGGAGCTGACGCCCATCCTGCCTTTCCTGTTCCTCGGCAACGAGCAGGACGCTCAGGACCTGGACACGATGCAGCGGCTGAACATAGGCTACGTCATCAACGTCACCACTCACCTGCCCCTCTACCACTACGAGAAAGGCCTGTTCAACTACAAGCGGCTGCCGGCCACCGACAGCAATAAGCAGAACCTGCGGCAGTACTTCGAAGAGGCCTTCGAGTTCATTGGTAACTATCTCCCGCGGGGGCGGCTCACCTTCAGCCTTCCTTTCCCCCTCCAGCTTTCGCTTCGATAGCGAGTCCAAGGTTGATGCTTGGGCTGCAAAAAAAAAAAAAAGGCAGCTCAGAGGTGTTTCCCGGACTCCCCCACCTGGACCAGCCAAAGGATTCTCCCAAGTCATGGCCCACGGAATGCATGGGAGCCCCTGGGATGGGTTGTAACGAATCGGTGATTCCCTTTGGTCGGGATCTGGTCAATCAGAAAGCCGCATCCTTGTGGTTCTCCAGGAAAAAGACGGTAGGGCTTCGCGTCGGTAGGTTCCGGCACGTCATTTCAAAAGAAGTAACGGGGAGGGAGGCATAGGAGGACAGAGCTGCTGCCATGGCCATCTGGTCTACCGTGGCTGTGGGCGCCTTGCGGGAAATGAAGTGCGAGGAAAATGACACCGCCTCCAAACTCGCCCCCACCTCCCTCACCCCAGGTTAAATGAATTTGCAGTTGGTATAGCTTCTCTACATGAGGTTGAGGCACGGGTAGCATTTGCTGAAAGGCCGCTTCTGAAGAATGTTCTTCAGGAAAGCGGTGCTGTAGCGAGCATCCTCAGGTGTCACATCGGTGCGGAGGAGAGGGAGGAGAGCGGAGGGATGAGTTGGTTTTTTTCCCCTTCGACTTGCTTTGTCTCAGTTCGTAGACATGGGGTAGCAGAAGCGTATGAACGTGTTAGCAAAATGGTACTAGGTTTCGTGAGACAGCTTACCCCAAACCCGCTAAAGTAGGAAAGATCAGGTTGTGTAGCCTGAGCAGTTCCCAAGGAGGGGAATTCTAACCACAGCAGACTTTAGCCTCCAGAAGGAGGTAACCGCCAGCCTCACCCTGATCCCAACGGAACCTTCTGCTGCTCCCAGAGCCTCGCACTGTTTTAAGGCTCTAATGATCATTTGGGGGAATACCTAGCCCATAACCAACAATTTTTTTTCAAGTGACTCCAGCCTTCATTAACCACAACAAGGTGATCGAGTTCTTTCCCTAAATACTGTAGCAGGTTGTTACTGGCCTCTGTCCCAGGAAGAACGCACTCATGTTTGGCGATCCTTTTGCAGAAAGAAAAGGCTTGGGTCTGAGAGGTTTGCTGTGGATTTGGCGGTTCTGGCCACATCACCCAGCTGTTTTCCTGGCCGATTGTGCCTTCAATGCAGGACCATGGAATATGCAGTCTGCAAGGAAATTCTGAGTGGTCCCTGAACTCAGAAAAGTAAAGTGACTTCTCTAAGATTATAAGAATTTTAGTGGCCAAGAAAGGACCAGAACGCAAGGCTCTTGACTCTGAGGCAGGAGCCTTTCTACAATATGCTGGGGCGGTGTTTCCACTGCTCAACTGGTTCCCGAACGGCAACACTTGTGGATGCAAAGGTGTCTTAGATATTTTATTCATGATATTCGAGTCAAACCTTGAGACCCGAGGAAGAAATGTATGTCACCAAGTTGACGAGGAACTTTCCGGTTGATATATGGTGTTATGACTGCAATTTTATCTGATTTAATTCCAGTTGGGGGAAGTTAAGAGATTGTTTCCCATTTAAGGAGTAGCATAAGGCATGCTTGTTCCGACAGGATTTCAATCCAAACACCTGCATTCCTTATAGGTTATTCAGGCTTATCTGATTTTTTAGAAGGAAAACAAAACAAATAACAACTAGCATGTAACCTGAAGAACAACTCATCATCACAGCCTGCAGAGACACAATTTCATTTTTGTCCTTGTATCATTAGATAAACTGAAATTGTATAGTCTTGCTTTGGGGAAAACAATAGGCTTTATAAACATAATAACATTCACTGAGAGTCTCATATAAACTAAGCAGAGTTTAGGGTTTCACGGTGCCAATGTATTTGTTCCTGAATTGGGGGATATTATTCCCAGATTCCCTGAGCCTTGTTAGTTAGTATTATTCCCATTACGCAGACAGGAGGATTGAGGCTCTCGGGAGTTAGGTGATTCACACAAGGTGTTCATCTAGTGTGCCGTGAAACCGGTGGTCAAACCTAGCACTTTGCATCTCATTTTCCTACAACCATGCTTCCCAGTCTTGGTGTGGAGGTGAATAAATAGCGTGTGCTGAGGAGCAGGAACTACAAAAGGGAGCTGCTTTCTTCAGATACCGTCATCTAGGAGAAGTGAGCTTCATTCATAGATGTTTAAGATGGAATTTTGTGTGAGGTTTCTTTTCGCCGGAGGGTAACCCATAGAAGTGGTTTAAATTAGGGGAGCCTTGGCTGGCTCAATCAGAAGACCATGCCACTCTTGGTCTAGGGGTTATGAGTTCGAGCCCTATGTCAGGTGTAGAGATTACTTGCATAAATAAATAAACTTTTTTTTTTAAAAAAAAAGCGGTATAAGTTAGATCACTCCTGTTTGCACCCCTCCCCTACTCCTCATCTAATTGATATCCCTTCAGAGAAACTTTCTTTGGGATGCCTTTTGGTCTAGAATTGTCATTAAGAATCCATGTAGGCAGTGCCCACAAAGCTATTCTCCCGAGCTTCTAATATACCTGAAAACTTACAAAGTATTGCTTCTTTCAATCGTTCTGGGTCCTGGACCATCACTAGAATTCCTCCATCTTGCTCCCCATCGCCATGTTGGAACAGCATACATGGATGCGGGGAGGGATTGGACAGTCACACGTAGGTGATGCCCCCTGTGCCCGAGCACTGCGACTCTTTAGCTGCATTTGCAACAATAGACTTTTCTGGTAAGAAGCCTCACCTAGCAACTTTCTCGTTGCGTTTTGTTTCTTTGGCCTCGGAGTTTAGCAGGATGGAAACCCTCACCGATTTAACACCAGTTCCTACAGATCAATCCTATAATAGAAAGAAAGAAATGCAGGGCTTTTTTTTTTTTTTTTCCTCTCTGTCACAGCTGGGACGGCCATTGTTAACAACACTAGTGTCGAAAAGCGACACAACCTTGAGATCGGAATTAGCATCCTTGATCCAAAGGGTCTCCTTCATCAGTGGCTTGCTTCACGGGCAAGTTAGCTGTGTTGTGACTCTGGCTGTAAGTAGGTTGTCACTACCTGTGATGTGGACGGTTCCTTTAAATGATTCTTTTACCTCGTCCTCTCTTTATTTATTTATTGTTTTTTAAGTTTACGTATTTATTCCGAGAGAGAGAGAGAGAGCACGCACAAGTGAGGGAGGGGCAGAGGGAGAGCAAGAGAGAGAATCCCAAGCAGGCTTCATACCGTCAGTGCAGAATCCAGCGTGGGGCTGGAACCCACGAACTGTGAAGTCATAACCCGAGCCGGAGTCGGACCCTTAACCCGCTGAGCCACTCGTTCTCTCTTTAAGTGTAGACGTGTGGCATCTTATTCACGTTCATATTGCTGTCAGTCAGTTCTGGAGGTTGTGCCATAAACACACACAGTTAACTAGCAAATTATAACTGAGCTCTAAAACCGCTGGAATTTATTCTTTTCTCGACAAAATATAGCCTTGTCACGTCTGGATAAAAGCTAATCTCTCTTTTCCCATCTCTCCCTTCTTTCCTGCACCTGTCGCCTCCCTCCCTTTTCCCAGAGGAAGCTCACCAGTGTGGGAAGGGGCTTCTCATCCATTGCCAGGCGGGGGTGTCCCGGTCTGCCACCATCGTCATCGCGTACTTGATGAAGCACACTCGGATGACCATGACTGACGCTTATAAGTTTGTCAAAGGCAAACGGCCAATTATTTCCCCAAACCTTAACTTCATGGGGCAGTTACTGGAGTTTGAGGAAGACCTGAACAATGGTGTAACACCACGGATCCTTACGCCAAAGCTGATGGGTGTGGAAACGGTGGTGTGACAGAGGCCTGGATGGAAAAGATTACTGTTCTCCACTAGGAGACGAAGAGAAAGGAGGTTGGATTCTGTCTTTTTCTCTTTTTCTTTCTTTCTTTCTCATTTTTTTTTTTTTAGATGGGGGTAACGTTTGTGAATGGAAACAAAACTTGTTTAAAAACTCTTTATTTTTAACAAGTGTGAGAAGAATTTAACTTTTGATGCCCATTGAGATTTACTTCCCGTGAACTGACGAAGCAGGGAGGCTAAAGGAGTAATTTTTTTAAGCCAACAATAAAAATATAATAAAAGCTGTTTCTTCCCCCTTTTCCTTTTAAGCTATTTGTAGAGTTTATGATTAAATAGTCTGTGCAGGTTCATAGACCGAAGATACTACTACAATTGCAACAAATTAAAAAGAACCAAAAGCAAGCGGCAGAAAAAGACATCGAATCACAAAGGCCCGACATCTGTCTGGGTCACCCACGCAGAAAACAAACACCCAATCAAACCAAGCCCAGGCGTGCTCACTGGTGCAAAGAGAAAAATCAGGGCAACTTAAGTGGTCTAAGAACCCTTCACATTCTTTAAAGAGACAAAAGATACTGTTGATTTTGTGTGTTTCATACTCTGGATTATTTTTCCCCCCCTCTTGGGTTTAAGAGATTTTTTGAAATAGCAAGGGACTGACCATGTTACCATAAGCCTTTACTGGCTTCTCGTGCAATAATATGGGGTTTTGAGTGTGCAAACCAGTGAGAGCTGACAGCCAAATAATAGGCAAATAGTGTAAATTTGCCAGCTTGGAGATAGAAAGGAATTCAATAAAAATCAGTTACTTTCCTCCCCACCTTTTTTCCTTTATTATTATTATTATTATTATCATAATTTTTTGGATTTGATTCTGGTTACAGTGCCATAAACCTTGTTACATATGTATATCAGAATGTAAAAAAAAAAAAAAAAAAAGACAAAAATTTATTTAAAAATATTTTTCGCAAAAAACAAAACAAAACAAACTTGATGTGTTTCTGTTGATTGTGTAAAAATTTATTTTCATTATATAAATGAAACTCATTTGGGGGTGTGTCTTTTTTCCTCAACTCAGGTTCAAGCATCTCTTACCTCTGGTACCTTGTGTATGTAACGTGATTTGGAAAGAAACACATGTTTTTATATGGGGAAAGAAAGATGAGGAAGGGAAAACATTCTGTGTTCTCAGGGTGAAGCGGAGAGAATTAGCAAGGAACCCAAAGAGCCCCGGTCATCGGCGTGCCCAGTCGTCACCCCCTCTTCTACCAACGAAATTCTCTCCAAATTAGGGGAAATGTCAGGTGAAGTCACCTTTGAGGTTTGGGGGGGGGGGGGTTCCACTCCAGCCTTTGAGTTTTGATGATCAGGTCACTGCTAGATTGATTAGTTAGAATTCTGTGATCTTTTGCAGTGGCTATCTGATAAATATGTGTGAGCATCTGCCATTTAGGGGTCTTGACGGTCCCTCCCCTGCCCCATTGCCACTTTCTCACTTGGCATCTTTGGTAACATTAACCACAGAGAGTACAGAGCAGCAAAGTGCAATTTCCTGCTCTTTTGACAGCAAACTGAACTCAGCTCCATGGGTACAGTGGCTTTCCCATCACACCTGGTTAATCCATAGCTGGTATCCCAGGGGTTCCCAAGCCACAGAAAAGAGGGTGTCGGGGGAGGGGAAGAACACGCTCTCAAGGTTTTCTGCGTTTTATTAAAATACATGTCTAGAGGGAGCTGGCCATAGGGAAGAGTCACAGCAAATTGGAAACATGCCTGGCGTGAGTCGCCGAATTGAAGAATCCTGCCATGTCCTGTTCTAGATGACTACGCTTGACGTATTTTTGTGAACATTGCTTAGAACTGTTGTAACAAACTATTTTTGCCAGTTATTTTTTTAAATAGCTTTTCTACTAGAAGTGAAAAAGAAAGTGAAGACTGGATTTAATGGAAATTAGCTGAGAGCTGTTTGAATTATTTTTACTACGAAGTGTTAATCAGGTGAAAAGTAAATTTCTCTTTTGGTGTTTTCTCTTCCTCAGACTAGTACTCTTCTTGGTGTCAGAACATATTTAAGGAGTCAAGTTGTTACATAATTAGTGATTTAAAATACATGGTGACTTCCTAGGCGTTTCTTTTTGCTTACTCTAAATCCAAAAGTTAAATTTCTGATAGAGTGTAAGGCTTTTTTCCCTTTATTTCTTTATCTTTTCTCCCCCCCCCCCCCTTTTTTTGGTAACAAAACAAGGAAAAGAATCAATACAATTTCTCTTCTTTAGCTACATGGAAATGATTGATGGTCTTTGAACTTGATGATTTTGAGAAAAACACTGTCCTGGGGCCCACAGGAATCCTGCCAACCCACATACCAAGAATTCTGAGAGACCCAGGACTTTTTTGCTAATCTGTTTTGAGTCACTTAGCCTCTATTTCTTCATGAGGAATGTTAACCACTTCATGAAAATAAAGTGGATTAACCCAACTATGGCTCTAAAAACCAGACTTCCCAGGTTTCTGGGCCTTGCTAGGTGCCTCAGCTGACTGGGAAATAATTGAGTGTTGTCTTCCTGAGAAAGCAGAGCTTCTGACCGACCAGTGCATGCGTCATTCTCAGCATCCAGCAAGGGTTGCTTTGTGCTGAATGGGTGTAATGATTTAATAGCAGAAGTCTGTTATGTACAGATTCAGCAGATACAGCTGCCATCGTTAACCTTTAGTTGAACAGCCCAACGGGTCTAGCCCCTCGATGTACATTCGTTACAACAGTTAATACTTTTCCAATCAATGCATATTAACCAAGAGATGGAGGTGGCATTTCTTTTTTTAATTTTGTAAATGTTTATTAATTCTTAAGAGACAGAGCATCGGGGGGGGGGGGGGAGGGGCAGAGAGAGAGGGAGACACAGAATCTGAAGCAGGCTCCAGGCTCCGAGCTGTCAGCACAGAGCCCGATGTGGGGCTCAAACCCACGAACTGTGAGATCATGACCTGAGCCAAAGTCTTATGCTTAATGGACTGAGCCACCCAGGCGCCCCTGGAGCTCACATTGCAATGAACAGCTTGTGCTAACTGCTTTGGGATCAGGACAAGCAGGAGGGAGGTGGGGCATGAAAGCTGTCAGATGGAGGAAATACAAAAGAAGAAACATACACAACCCAGCAATCACATGTTGACAGTAAATGAGCAAAGGCGACCTTCTGGAAAGGTAATAAAGCACGGGAAAGAGAAAATTGGAGGTTACAGTAAAACAAAAATGAAAAGCTATATTAAAATAAAGAACTAGGACCTGAATCACACTTCAGAAGTTGACTGAGACAGAGCACTGATAAATTGCTCTAACTAGGTCTCCTGGAAGGTAAAACGTGTGGCAAGCCAAACTGAATGGATATAAGCAATATGGCCAACACCTTGCTTGTGAACAGGCTTTTGTAGATAAGCCACAACACGTTGTATTTATGGTTTAGCCCCCAAACATACAACATCCGGTCTCAGGAAATGGGGGTTGATGTGTGCTTTCAAGCTCTAACTGGAGACAGTCATTATGTATGGATGTGGGCAGAAAGTGAGTATTAAGCATCGACCCCCAGAAGAATGGGCAAGAATAAGGTCTTTAGATAAAAAGTCCCAAGTTAAACCTGTCCATAGAGGACTGCCTGCCCGTGCAGAGGTGGTTGTGAATGCCGGTGTTTTCCAGGGTTCCTGATTTCCTTTCCTGTGACAACCTTGCCGATGTTTAGTGGAAGACACATGTATCAAGGTCCGATCAGAAGCCAAAGTGCGGAGAGAGAGAAAAGGAGGGGTTCGTCCCGGGGAATTAGACAGCCGTGGGTCTAGTGAAGAAGTCAAGGGGAGTGTGTTGCCTCCAGGTCTGATAACGGGCTGAAGTCCCTGTGGGTTAGTGGAGTCAACAGCCCGGGAGAAAAGCCGGCCATGAAGTCGAGAGGGACAAAGAAGTGGAAACTGGAGGAAGAACTGGAACCCACATTTGCCTTTTATCAACCTTGATGATGTGGGTGATCTTGGAGAAGGATCTGGGGCCCTTTGCCAGGGAGCTGACCACGGACTGGTGCAGGAGTTGCAGAACCGAAGGGGGGGATCGGCAGCAATCACAGCTGCTGCCCGAAGCCGGGGTGCGCCACCAGATCCCTGAGAACAGTGCCCTCCGCAGAGCGAGCGGGCGGCTGCTTCACTTCTGCCTCGCAAGTCTCATGTACATTTCTCTTCCGGGCAACCCTAGCCCCGTGTGAAACAGGAAGGGAGAATGCAGTTTCTGATTCAGCTAAGTTGCTACTGTAGGAAACCGCCACAGTCCATCCTCGCCAACTCCTTTTAACCCTCCGTAACTTCCCAGCGAAGACGTTAGAAGATGATGTTTCTGTCTAATTAGATGCAACTGACACTTCTACAGTTGAAAACACATTAACCCTGTCTCCAAAAGAGGCTACGTAGCCCCCTGCGTTGTTACTGTATCCATTTTTGGGTGATGTTCGTTCCTCCTGTGGTTGAGATCCACTCTCTCTTTGCTATTCTCGAATTCATTCATTCATTCATTCATTTATTCATTCATTCACTTATAATGTTTATTTATTTTTGAGAGAGAGAGAGAGCACAAGCAAGGGAGGGGCAGAGAGAGAGGGAGACAGAGAATCCAAAGCAGGCTGCAGGCTCTGAGCTGTCAACACAGAGCCCAGCGCGGGGCTCAAACTCACGAACCCTGAGATCATGACCCGAGCCAAAGTCATGTTAACCAACTGAACCACCCAGGCTCCCCTGATATCCTCTAGTTTAAATGCTGAGATGTAAGGATGTTATAGATGGATTTATATTTGCCAAAAAGATATGCTTATGAAGTTTTAAATCCCAGACCTCATAAATGTGATCTTATTTGGAAATAGGGTCATTGCAGATGTAATCAGGTTTTAAGGAGGTCATACTGGATTAGGCGAATCCAATTACTGGCATCCTCATACAAAGAGGGAAATTTGGACACACAAAGGAACAAATGTCACATGATGAGGGAGGTAGCGATTGGAGAGCTATGTCTCAAGCCAAATAATCAAAAGTTTCTGGATTCCACCAGAGAAGCTTGGGACAGATTGTCCCTCAGAGCTTCCAAAAGGGGCTAACCCTGTTGATACCTTGACTTTGGACTCCTAGCAGCCAGACTCTAAGAGAATATATTTCTGCTGTTTCAATCCACCCAGTGTGTGGGACATTGTTATGGCAGCCCAACAAAGCTAAAACAAAGGATAACTACCTTCCCCACGTTCTGTGTTAGATGGGAGCTAGAGGCGAAAACAACAATTGGTTAACATAGAATCAAATATATTTATAGGAAAGTAAGAAATATTTGTAACTCTTATCACCCGAATTTCTACCACTGATCATGTGGTCTTGGCTGATGTTTCTAGCCTCCTTCCTTCGCTACCCATTCCAGGTACCCTTTGCTCTCAGCAAGTATATCACCTGGTCATGCTTCTTTGCCTCTTGGGGTGAACGACATCTTCACCTTTGAAAGATCTGAGCTTCAGGCTGTCCTGTGTGCATTGGGTTGTTTTCCACTTTGGTTGCAGGATGTAAGAGTACAAAGGCTGCCTTTCATCCTGATACACTTCTACTCCTATAGTCTAGTGGTAATCCGATTTCCCTCTGGTGGCCCAAATCATCCCAGCCAGTTCGGGAACCCCATCTTCGTTGGCTGGTTCTTTAGTATGAGGAGCCCAGCGTGGCCAGCACGCAGTGTCAGCTTTCAGTGTAATGGAACTATTGCTGGATCTCCCAGCAGAAGCATCTGCCCCTTCAGAACTAAGCCTCCTAGACCGTCAGAGCCCAAAGTTGCAGGACAAGTAGGACGAATTTTACAAAGGGATCATGAGGTGTAGCATCCAGAGGAGCTTTTCCCATTTCTGTCCCTTGATTTGGGGACGCATAATCCTGGATAAGGGAGAAGGAGCAACATCTATTGGTTGACAATTTAGAGAATTTGCTGCATCTTACAGAACATTACCCCTATCCTGAAGAGTGTTTTTATTCACATAGCACAGTAACTGAATTATCAAAAGGGCCGTTCCACTGCTTCAGAGTGATAGATAACATGGTAAGACTAGTGAATTCCACACGCATGAGCTGGTTGCCACACTTTATTTGCTGTAAAATAAGTTCCTTGGCCAGAAGCAAAGCATCATGAAATACCATGATGGTGAATAAGACATAATAATTCTATACGTTTGCAGATACTGACTTTGGCAAAAGCATTTCAGGCATTTGCCTTCAGGAAAGGCAAATCCACATAACGTGTGAACAGGAGACTTCCCCTTCCATGATAGAAGTGATGTGATGTAATTAACTCACCATCAGAGGCCTGTGATTCCCTAGAAATGGTGCTATTTTAGGGGCTCAGTGTGGGGCTCTGCTTTGGATGGGTTGGACACTCAGCAGTGGCTAGAGCCAGATCAGCCATGGTGAGTAGAATTTCACGTTGCTGAGCCCAAACATACTCTCCATCTCTGCCCCCATGGCTACTTTGTTCATGATCCCATTGGTCAAAGACAATGACTAAAGAAAGGGACTGGACAGGTCCACAGAATGTGTCATCTCGACCATTATCAAGATTCTTCTGTGCTGAGTTTGAGCTTTGCTGAGTATTTGCATGTGACATTCTGTGCTCACCGAGAGAGTTCCATCACTTACTTCTCCCCCAGACTTTCTCATCACCAGTGTTCCAGGCATGTTGAAGTTCCTGGTCATCATCTAAACCATTAGCCACTGCCCAGGAGGCAACATAGATTCATACCTCTGGCTATCTCTCCTTCCAGACACAACGAATGACCAGGGACACTGCTGGACATTCTGCCCACTGGGGAAATTCTCCATTACTATTCTTCTGGGCCATGCCAGAGTGTGGCTGAAGTGATATAGCCATTTGTTTTGGATGAAAACTAGGATATCACATAAAACTTTCTATAAACAAGGTCAAATCTTTTTCTGTGAGTCTGCTGGTCACAGAGAACATCTCATGAAGCCACGAGTGAGTTCCAACAATAGAGACCATGGGTATCCGGATCACTGGCTCGTTCAACCTACTTCTACCTGATCTCATAGATTCCGTGTCTACTTAAAAATGACATGTTGTTCATGCCCAGCTTAGAGGTTTGGTGGGTTGACAACACTTAGTTTTTCATGGTGAGTCCATTATAACTTGATGATCCATGATCAAGCTTCCGGTTTCAAACAGCTATTCAAAAGGAGAATAGTTTTTCTGAAGAAAGCATCACAGTTGAGCTCCAAGATCCTAACGGTATGCTCTAGGATTTACCTAACAGGTGAAAGGCTCCACACAGGATCCCTGTCTAACACACACACTTCTGACACTGTGGGATATACTGGATCTAGATAGAAAAGCAGCTTGCATGAGAGTCTTGAGCTATTGCAGAGACTTTTCTTGTTCTGTACCCCACTCAAAATTAATGATCTTTCAGGGTTCTTGTAAACGGATTGGGCTAGCATGCCCAAGGATGTAAGTGTTTCCTCCAAGATCCCCCAAAGCCCATTAGACATTGCGCCTTTTTCCTAGTGATAGGAGGGGTCAGGGGCCACAACTTCTCCTTCACCATGAGGTGATATCTTGGCATGCTCCAAACCACTAGACCTCTAGACATTTCACTTGCTGTATGCCTCTGCATTTTGTGGGATTGATTTCTTATCCCCTGGTAGGTGTGCATCTTAACATATCTAGAATAGTTATTTCATCCTCATTACCAGGTATAGTCAGCGTGATATCATTAACATAATGTACCTGCATGATGCCTTGTGGAATGGGTAGTCATTTATGGCTCCTGTGGACTAGATAATGACAAATTACAGTTATGATTACTATAGAATAACACTAGCTCTGAGGTGGGACAGTGAGAGTGTATTACGGACTATGCCCGCTGAAAGCAAATTTCTTCTGATGGTCTTTACCAGGGCTTAGCAGCGATTTTTCTTCCACGTAAAATAAACATTTTAGACTTTGCAGGGCGTATCATTTCTGTCGTAACTATTCAACTCTGTTGCTATAGCACAAAAGGAGCCAGAGACAATATATATATGAATGAGTATAGCTGTGTTCTAACAAAACTTTATTTATAAAACAAAAACAAAAAAAACACCATAGTCCAGATTTTGCCCACGGGCTGTAATTTGCCAACTCCGGGTCTTCACTCATGGGTAGAGAGAGTAATACGCATCTGTCAGATCAATATTCCTAGCCTGGTGCCAGGAGCTGTGTTGGTTTTTTCCATCAGTAAAGACCACACAGGTAATGGCAGCTCTAATTGGAGCCAATACCTGACTGAGATCTTAAAACCCACTGTCATTCTTCAAAAGTCATCTGCTTTCTACATAACGGCAAGTATGACGAATAAATGGGGACACGGCAGGAATCACCATCATTGCATTGTTTTTAGTCCTTGTTGGTGGCCCTAATCTCCACAATCCCCTTGGGAGTCTAATATTGTTTTTTGTTTACTATTTTGGCATGTAGCTGATGGCTGTATGACAAAGTGCTCTAAAATTTAGTGACTTAAAACAATGGAAATATATATATTTTTTTATTCCTTAATGTGAAATTCGGTTAGGTTCGACAGAAACAACTCATCTCTGATGAACTCATCAGGATAAGAAATGTCATCTGGGGTTGGAGAATCTACTCCCAAGATGTAGTGCTCCAGTATTTCTTATAGCTAGCTTGGACCTCAGCTGTGGTTGTCCACTGGATATCTTGGCTTCTCCTCACATGGACCTCTCCATGGGGATACTTGGGCTTCCTCAAAACATGGCAGCCCTTCTTCGAAAGGCCTGGAGGAAACCTGCAAAACATCTAAGTCACCTAGACTCAGAAGTCCCATATCACTTCTATCATATTCCATTTATCCAGTGAATCACTAATAGGAGTTCAGATTAAAGGAGAGAGGCATTATACTCCACCTCTCAATGAGAAGAATGGCAAAGAATTTGTAGCCATCTGTAATTCATCACTGTCCCTTGCACAATAAAGCCAGTATATGGAAAAGTAGTCTGCAGGAGGCAGTAATGTGGGAATGACGGTAAAGAGAGGAATGCTGTTAACTTCCTTCTTAAAGTACCTCAAATAGTGTTGGAGTTCAAGGCTAACATGTGAAATCCACTCTTGACCCAAAGATTATCTTTTTCCATCCTCCAAACCCAAACCCCAGAGGTATGGGGATAAAGGGCACCGGAGGACAGAGATCTATTTGGTGGATGCTTGTGCATCTGGTTCTGACAGGAGTATCAGTTTCCTAAGAACTAAACCACCATATTCTTATTTCACCCAGAGCAGAACTTCTACAACATAATAGATTTTTGAAGTGACAGGTTTGAGAGGAATTTTATATTCCATAACTCATGGCTAATTCTCTGAACTGCCTTTCCTCCCTTCAGCTTGATATACTATAAAGACAAACCTGAATGTTCCTCAAGGGAAAAAAAATCCACAGATCTGTTGTATCTCTATGTGCTGTTAGAAAATGTCTAAAGAATTAGTGACCAAACTACTGGCCTGGTATTGGAACTTGGAATGACTCCTCACCCCTGGGAGAATGGATGCCCCACTTGGCTATCCACAGCATGAACTTTTAGCCTTTGTGCCTCGGTGCTTGGACTCTTATTGGCCAACTGTGGGATCTTGGAAACAGTTTCTGCTTTATCTTTGGTTTACTCAGAAGTAGACCACGAGGATGGATTCCAGACCAAGTAGTCAGTTAGGTAATCTCTGCTAAAACCAGTAAGGGAGAGGGGAATGGAGACAGGGTAGGGAAAGAAGCCAATAAAGAATGCGTTATCAATAGTTGTCATTGTGGTAGAGCTTAATTCTAGGGTAGATGAAAGTCAGAATTATCCTCCCAAGGAGTGAAGGAGTGTGTGAATTTAGATGAAGGTTAGTTGGGTGGGGGAGGAGGCATCAATTGCCCAGCACTTCTAGTCGTAGAAGGCAGGCAGAGGGACCAGAGGAAGCCCTTGGGCTAAGAGTCACAGTTCCCGGCATTTAAAAGCTGGGCTGGCCTCTTCTGGAAATGGTAAGTGACAAGGAATAAGGGAGAGCACTGACTGTGTGCATGTCTTACAGGCCCCATAGCTGGCAGTGCAGATGATTGGTTCCTTGGGGTTCCTTGCCCTTTGGCCAGCTACTGAGTCCCAATGAAAATAGACATATTTAGAGAAGAGTAGGAAACCTTCCCATAATAGTTCAGAAATTCAGAATGTTTGTTTCCTATCTTATTTCATTCACTATCTATCTATCTATCTATCGTCTATCTATTTACTAATTGGACCCTATATCCTCCATTCTATTTCTTCTCTCATTTCTCTCTCATCCTTTTTGCTAAGAGTTAAACTTGCTATATCACAGTCTACTTCCAAAGGATATTTGTTCTCTGATCAGTGGCTCTCTACCTATTCAGACCCAAGGCCCTGGACACTCTATTTTTCTCTTTCCCTGTACCTTTCATTCAGTCAGCGCATGAACCATTCAGCACCTTGTTTCCGAGGTTTCCTTGTTCACTAAAACCAGTGCTCCTTCGTGATGGAGTGTATGGGGGAGGGGGTGGCGAGGGTAAGTGGGAAGATGTGGTTGAAGAGAATTCTCTAGAAACCAGTTGTCTTGGGTGCCAGGATAAGGTTGAGGTGTTTCTCACGGGGCCGCTGACCCCTCTGCAGACATATTTGACATACAATCCCTTTACAAAATGTTTAAATTATAAGTTTCCTTCTGAATTATTTTATGAGTGGATAAATCCTAAGTTCAAAGGGTAAGAGTCATCTTTTTCTTCATCCCCACTGTTTTCATCTTAGAGGGTAAGTGTGTTCTCTTCAGGACAAATGCCAACTGAAACGGCGTGGAATACCAAACGCTACATTTTTTTTCCCTTAAGGACTCCTCTTGTGTAATAAAAATTACTTAGGCCTAGAAGTCAGAAGTCCTGTGTGACATTGACCAACTCGTTTAACATCTCTGAGTCTTAGTTTCCTACTTCACGTGGTTGTAAGAATGAAATGAATGAATGTGGGCAAAGCACCTAGTGTAGTCCTAACACAAATCTAGAAGATAGATAAATGTTACTTCTCTAGATGAGAGGTTTTTTTAAAAAAAATTTTTTTTAATGTTTACTTATTTTTGAGAGAGAGAGAGAGAGAGACAGAGTGCGAGCAGGGGAAGGGCAGAGAGAGAGGGAGACACAGAATCCGAAGCAGGCTCCAGGCTCTGAGCCATCAGCACAGAGCCCGACGCGGGGCTCGAACTCACGAACCGCGAGATCGTGACCTGAGCTGGAGTCGGATGCTTAACTGACTGAGTCACCCAGGCGCCCCAGATGAGACTTTTTGTAAGAAAACGATTTCAGTTTTCCTACATCTGCTAAATCACTGGGGGACCCATGGACTAATACTTTCGTTTATTATTTTTTTAATCGAAGTGTAATTGGCACACAATGTTACATTAGTTTCAGGTGTACAACGTATTGATTGGACAATTCTATACATTACTCAACGCTGGTCCCGGAAAGTGTAGTCACTACACAACGTTACAATATTAGTTACTGTATTCCCTGTATTCCCAAGTATTCCCTTGCTTCTTATATTTCACTTCCCAAAGGGTCATCGCAGAGACCTTTCCTTTCTCCTAAAGTGGACACGAGTGGCGAGAATTCTCACGAAAGTGATCTTCCCAAGCTAAGAAGCACTGTGCCTTCACCATTTGCCCACTTATCTGTTCATTCAACAAACACTTGCTTTATTCATATCTTACAGTGGCCCAAGGTATGACAAGGGCTTATCAGTGTTGTACCCGTCAGGGGGCTCAAATCCTCCCAGATGGTCTGTTCAGACCATATGTTTATGTAGGACAAACAGGCATCTGGCTTGCCCAATAGCAGCCAGTTCCGTGTCTTCCTTATAGCAAGAACTCAGAAAGAAATCAGGACATTTGCATCCTATTGGTTTTTGTCATCTGAAACAGTTGTCAGCTCACAAAATTCCAGAATATTCAAACATCAGTGTTCAGGAGCCGGTGTGAGCCATTGTATTTATGTGAGACAGCATCCAAAAGCTATCTTCTACCTCATAAAGCTGTCATGGCAGGCAGCACCCCAAAGATCTATTGTTCTGTCTTTAGCTCACTTAAAGCTGTCTTTCCTTGTTTGGGATGGCAGGAGGAAAATTGCTGGGCGGAAGTGATAGAACGGACAATGTCAGCATCCGTGATAGAACAGCAGCAACACAATTATTATTATAATTGTAATGTTCTGCATATAAATGATGCTTTCTTTCCCACGGTCTCACAATGCTTTTCTAAGTATCTCTTTTGAGTTCAAAAGTATTTACTGAAGAAGGCAGAGCAAAATGTAATTATAGTAGAATTTTACTCCGAAATACCATTCAATTCATGTCAAGTGGACTTCTTGGAAATCGAATTATTATTTTTTTTTTAATTTTTTTTTCAAACGTTTATTTATTTTTGGGACAGAGAGAGACAGAGCATGAACGGGGGAGGGGCAGAGAGAGAGGGAGACACAGAATCGGAAACAGGCTCCAGTCTCTGAGCCATCAGCCCAGAGCCTGACGCGGGGCTCGAACTCACGGACCGCGAGATCGTGACCTGGCTGAAGTCGGACGCTTAACCGACTGCGCCACCCAGGCGCCCCGGAAATCGAATTATTGACACACACAGATGGACATTTTTATGGCGTGTTTTTGACAAAGGGATGGGGATGGGTCTTTGGGGAGAGCGTTAAGCATGGATGCTAACACATTTCCACATCATGATGGGGTAATTGCCAGGAAGCAGATTGAGATGAAAAGCAAGAATCAGCATCTCTCTACTCTCAGCCCCACATTCTTGCTAGAGATGTTTTAAATGACATGGCTCCAGGGCTCCAATATAAGATGAAATCTTTTGTTCCAGGAATCTAGGAGTATTTCTGTAAGATGGCAGGCATGTAAAAAGAATTCGATCCGAACAAGTACCTAAGACAGAAAGCAGGCAACAGGTGAGCAGGGTGGGGGGAGGTATAGCCTAGAAAGGTTCTTCTTTGGTCTTTGGGCCACTACAGAGATTATAAATAGACTTCAGGTGTCTGTGAACCCTTAGAAACCACATGTAAATTGTGTATGTGTATGAACACATTCATTATGATGAGGGTGTCTGTACTTTACATCAGCTTTCCCAATGGTTCTTTAACCAAAGGAGTCAAGACCTGCCAGCCTAGAGCAGTGTCTTAAGGACGTGGATTTGACATTGCTCCTCCTAGAAGTGACCTCCAAATTTCACTAGCTGCTGCATAATTTGGACCTTGCCTATCCCTCCAGCCTCAGCTGAAGGGCAGCAGAAAGAGGGCGTAATATGGCAGCTTTTAATGGATTCAACTCCATCCCCTACCACTTTGCAGTGACACGACCTTGAGCAGTTTACACGCTTACTCATCTCATCTGAAGCTCTGTTTCCTTATGTCTAAAACGGGGATAAGGAGAATAGTGTGTATTTTGTCCGGTCTGAGGACCTACCAGGCTCTGCCACATGTCTTCTCCTGTTACTTCAAACCTCAGGGTCTTTGCCCGAGGGATTCCTTCTGCCTGGAAAGTATTTGCTCCATTCTCTCTGTGGCTAACTACTGCTTGCCTCAGCCTAAATTCCACTTTCCCGGGAAGGCCCTGACCCTCGTAACTTGGTTCCATCTCTCTCTTGCATTCCAGGTGACCCGGTGGTATGTTCAGGTTGGATCACACTGACTATTGCAAGTTGATTGTTAAATATTCTGGAATTTCATAAGATGGCAACTGCTGGTAGCCATGCAAGTTGGCAAATGTTACATATCTTTTTTTTTTTTTTTTGTAATTTACATCCACGTTAGTGAACATATAGTATAATACTGATTTTAGGAATAAAACTTAGTGATTCATCACTTACATATAACCCCCAGTGCTCATCCCAACAAGTGTCCTCCTTAATGCCCCATCACCCATTGAGCCCATCCCCCACCCAATACCCCTCTAGCAACCCTCAGTTTGTTCTCTGTATTTAAGAGAGTCTCTTACGGTTTGCCTCCCTCTCTGTTTTTATCTTATTTTTGCTTCCCTTCCCTTATGTTCATCTGTTTTGTATCTTAAATTCCACATATGCATGAAATCATAGGATATTTGTGTTTCTCTGACTTATTTCGCTCAGCATAATACACCCTAGTTCCATTCATGTTGTTGCAAATGGTAAGATTTCATTCTTTTTGATTGCTGAGTAGTATTCCATTGTGTGTGTGTGTGTGTGTGTGTGTGTGTGTGTGTGTATCATATCTTACGTATATATATAATATCTTATGACATTATATATATATATACATTATATATATGGTATATACATATGTCATATATCTTATGTATATATATATATAATATATTATTGACATTATATATATACATATATATAATATCTTATGACATTATATATATACATATATGGTATATACATATACCATATATAATATATATGTATATATACCATATATCTATATGTGTATATATATAATATCTTATGACATATATATCTATGACATATATATCTTATGACATATATATCTATATGTGTATATATATAATATCTTATGACATTATATGACATTATATTATATATATATGACAATATATGACATTATATTATATCTTATGACATTATATATATATATATACACATTATCTTATGACATTATATATATTATCTTATGACATTATATATATATATACACATATAGATATATGGTATATACATACCATATATGTATATGATATATACATATACCATATATCTATATGTATATATATCTTATGACATTATATATATAATATATATAATATAATATATATACATATTATATATTATACATATATGTACATATATACATTATATATATAATTATATATTATTATATTTTATATTATATATTATATATAATATATATTATATATTATTATTATATATATTATTATATATTATATAATATATAATATATTATACATATATGTACATATATATCTTATGACATTATATATATAATATATATAATATAATATATACATATTATATAATATGTATACATATTATACATATTATATAATATAATATATAAACATATACCATATATCTATATATAATGTCATAAGATATATATATACATATAGATATATAAACATATACCGTATATCTATATGTATATATATAATACCTTATGACATTATATATATATACACATATATATGGTATATACATATACCATATATATGTGTAAATATATATAATATCTTATGACATATATATATACACATATATATGGTATATACATACACCATATATATGTGTATATATATATAATATCTTATGACATTATATATATACATATACATATATATATGGTATATATGTATATATATACCACCTCTTCTTTATCCATTCATCCATGGATGGACATTTGGGCTCTTTCCATACCTTGGCTATTGTCGATAGTGCTGCTATAAACATTGGGGTGCATGTGTCCCTTCGAATCAGCAGTCGTATCCTTTGGATAAATACCTAGTAGTGCAATTGCTGGCTTGCGGGGTAGTTCCGTTTTTAAAGCTAGTCTACCGACGACCACTGTGTAGCATCCTGTACATCTTCAATCATGCAATTACTTCTTCGGTTGTTTATTTAAGGTCTGCCTTCCTCATCCAGCTGTAGGCTCCACCAGGCAGGCAGGAAGTCACCTATTCACTGCTGTCCTTGCAGTTCCTAGTACAAAATCTGGTGTGGGCCCTTCAGTCTGTTAAGGAAGCAGATCCTCAGAGAAGACAGTCTGGCGAATGGCACCTTAGCTGCTTCCTTGGACGAGAAGAGAATTGCTCAGGAATTGAGGGACTACTGTGGTGTTGGCCCTCTTCTTGGGACACGCCCATCCGTGGGTCACGTGACAGCTGGCCGTGTCACGCACCACACGGTCATTGACGCGGGGCTGTTAGAAGCTCCCGACACCTGCAGGACTTGAATGACTACAAGGAATGAAAAGATGACCTATGTCCACCATCCAGGTTTGGAGAAATGTAGCCTCTTTCTTACCTTATTAGAACTGCCCTTGGTAAGCTGGAGAGCTGTAGAGCTCTCAGAGATGCCTCTCCGTGTGTGCCCCTTTGCCGCCTCCCAGCCGGCGGCTTCAGATGGGTCCGAGTGGTTGCAAAATTGCCTGTGAAGACGTGCTCCAGAGTGGCGCTTGGGTGTGCTACCCCTTGGTACTTTGCAGCTAAGAGAGGGTATCCCGTGGGTCGTTTGGATTTCCTGAAGCTCATTTTTGTAGAAAATCTACCAAAAAGACATCTCATAATGCTTATTGAAATGGAGAAACTGGGCCAGACTCACCGGCCCAGCTATAGTGGCCTTAGTGCCTTTAAGCCCTAAGAGTGAATCTCGTGGCCAGAAAGCCCCCTCAGGCACCTGCATAGTCAGCGATTTCGGTGGCCTCTGCTGAGGCCAGCTGCCACCAATAACTGACTCTTGCAGATCTGCCTGGGGTGGAGAGGCGCCCGCTACCACGCAGAGGCTTCCCAAGGCCAGGCCAGCTGGCATGAATGAAAAGTGGGTCTGGGGGGAGACGAGGCACACAGCTGCAGGAACACAGCAAGCTGCTTCTCCATCTTGAAGATGCCAGTCATTGAACCTGAGATCGGTGGAGAATGAGCCCCTCTAGTAGTCAGTAACCGCAAACACAACCGAATATCCTAAGTTAGGAATGGCCCTCCCAGTCTAGAACTATCGAATCCTTATTAGGCTTGATGGATGAGTGGGCCTTGGTCCAGAAACTCCCTTGGGACCATCAGATGTGCGCATCTCAGGGCGGTGCCCAGAGGTCAAGTTGCAGACAAGCAAGAACTCCCAGACTGGATACTAGATGAGTTGAGTATACACAGATACTATCCTGGGAGGCTGAGAAGCCCTAAAATGTTCTGATTTTCAGGCAGTAGGAAACCCAAACAAATAAGCAAAGAAACAAAGGAGCAAACAGGCAGTGCAGCAAATGACCTCACGGCCTCTCCAGACTGGCCGAACTTATCTGGAAAGCCCACTTCTATCCACTCCCCTTCCAGGTACAAGGCAGTGAGCTTTCTGGGGAAATTGCTCAAGTTTTGATGTTCTTAACAGATGTTCTGGGTACCTTGTTCAAAAGCAGGTTCAGACTCGCTAGACGAGAGAGGAGGTGCGGGCATTCCGCATCTCTACCCTGCCCCCCAGGGCTCCAGACCTGCTGATCCAACGACCCCACTTGGGGTAGTGGGCCCCAGAGGACATACCTTACAAGGAGGTCATCACCACAGAGACGAGTGGTCCCAGGTGCTCCGGAGGGCCCTTGGGACTTACTGTGGGCTCTGCTGACAGGTCTAGATTTTACTCTCCACACTCCAGTTTCTAGAAAACAGAGACGATAATAAAATCTGTGAAATGGAGAGAATACTTGTTCTTTCTCGGCCCCTAGTCGATGTCATGGGAGCGTAACTCAGTGGTCGCTGACTGTTTCCAAATCTAGAGTACTTCCAGCTCCCACTTAAGAGTACCTTTGCACAGGGACGGAGAAGCGCCTTATAATGAATGACGCTGTGTCCACAAAACTGTTTGGAATTGGAGGGTGTCATTGCAATGACATGCCATGGCATCCTTCCTCACCCCTTATTTATTTACTTATTTGATTAGTTGGTTGGTTGGCTGGTTGTTTTTCAGTGGTTCTTGTTCACATATGAGGTTTACAGACACACCGTACCCCCTCCGTGCCCTCAGTCTTTGGCTGAGCTGTCCTTCCTAATGGACCGGGAGCAAACCTGTGGCTTGGCTAATCAGGGCTCATAAATGTCAGGGTGCTTTACTGGGGCTGATGTGGTTTTTCACTCCCGAACTGGATCTGACAGCCCGTGTTCGGCTGAAAGTCCGGGGCATTTTTAACTTCAGTTAGGCAACACCCAAATCCTCCAGGTTGAAGTTAAATCCTCTTTTACTGCCCTCGGCGTGCTAGCTGAGGGCACGGTGCAGCCTCAGCTCCAGAGGCGCCAGCACAGATGGGGCCCGCTCTGGGCTGATTCTCCTATATTTAACCCGGCCCTAATTACCCACAGGTCTCTGAGTGAGGAGGGCTGATGAGCAGTTCAAGTTCCCTGCATAGAAATAGCCCCAGAATAGCTCCAGTGTTGTTTCTAATTGCCATGGATGAGCAGACCGGCTCATTAATCCTCCCCTATCAGCGTGCAAACTGGCTGCCCCAAATAGCCTTGATCTCAGCCAGCCCACAGTCAGCTTCGGGGCCGGTGGTTCTGTACATATTTGGAAAGGGAAGCATCTCCTCCCCAGGGATGGAGGTGTGTATTTGGGGGTGAGGAGCAGTCTATGGATTCTGGAACCTTAGGTTAATGTAGGAACAGGGTGTGGAAAAAGTAAATAACACCACACTGGCTCTGGGCCAGACGGGTCCAGAAAAGCCGGAAAAAGCTGAAGGACGTCCTTCAGATGTCTCCAGCGTATTCCTGTGCAGGCACCTCTCTGTTCAGTTCTCCTTGCTCTACTCTTTTGGTCTCGACTCCGTGTAAAATTTGCTATCAGTCATGTACACGTTAGTATGAATGTGTACTAATAGGTTCCCACATGTTTACAGCTTTGCAGTTTACGAAGGTTATTTTTCCTTACACGCCCGTTCGATGAGACCTGCACGGCAATCTTGGAAGGCTCACAGGGTCAGGCGTTATTTTATAATTCCCGCTAGACAAAAGAGGAAATGGAGGCAAAGAACAGTCGTTGAGCACCCCAAATCACACAGTTACCAAATGGCAGATCTTGGAAAAGAAATCAGGTCTCTTCTCTGATAGTTCTGGGAGATACCTGCTTCCTTGGGAGAGAAATGGAATGTCGTAGTTATTGTCGGGATGATGTATGGAAAGAGAAGCCTCTGGAATCAGACAGACTGGGATTGCAACCTCTGTGACTTTGGGCATGTTGTGAGGACTAAGACAATAAGGAGCCCCTGGTCGGCATAGTGCAAGCAAAAATCCCTTAATCGCACAATACTGAGTATTTTAGACTTTCTCTTGAGGAGAAGGAGATAAACCTTGCGGAGCATGGACTTCCTAAAGTTACATGTGGATCAGTCTTCCTTCTCTCTCTCTCTCTCTCTCTCTCTCCCTAATGCCCCCTCTCTCCTTCCACCTCCTGCTCTCTCCCTTCCCTCCCCAATCATTCATGAAGCCTCAGTGTGTTAAGATTTGTGGGAGATGACAGTAATTTGGAAGTCAAGTTGCCCTCAAGTTCCAGGCCATTAAACCCAATCAACTGTCTTTTATACCCAACTGCCTCCATGGTGTAGAGGCAAAGGAAAAAGATCGAAACAGAAAAGAGGAGGATTGTAAGTGAAATTTTGAGCAGCTATAGTCTCTAAGCACTGTTAGATGTATACATACATATATGTGTTTATAGGTGTGTATGTGTAAATTTAATTTTCACACATACACAAAAAAGGCATGAGGTATTCTTTTTTAAAAATTTTTTTAAATGTCTATTTATTTTTGAGAGAGAGAGAC
Organism: Prionailurus viverrinus; assembly: GCF_022837055.1. Classification (NCBI taxonomy): domain Eukaryota; kingdom Metazoa; phylum Chordata; class Mammalia; order Carnivora; family Felidae; genus Prionailurus; species Prionailurus viverrinus. The sequence goes on along the minus strand of NC_062577.1, from coordinate 56,241,980 downwards.
AGGGTGCAAGCAGGGGAGAGGGAGAGAGGGAGACACAGAACCGGATGCAGGCTCCAGGCTCTGAGCTGTCAGCACAGAGCCCGACGCGGGGCCCAAACTCTCAGACCCTAAGTTGGATGTTTAACCAACCTAGCCACCCAGACGCCCCGAGGTATTCTTTACATTATAAAGGAAGAGAAAAATTCCGAAAGGTTAAAAAAATGTTAGGTTACTGTTTCAACGTCTCAGTCACTATCGCGAATGAAAACATACAGATGAAAAGCAAAAAAATCACAGACTTGCCCAGTTGCTGCAAATGATGCAAATGAACGTAGCATTACTGAATACTCCTTAACAACCACCACAACCATAGACCTCAGGGACACCTGCACTTACGTTCTCTTCCACAAGATCCAATTCTTCATGGCCTTGGAGGCCCATCTTCGAAGTCACTGCTCCTTTGAAGCCTTCTCAGACCCTCCTTTTCCTCTCCCCTGCCCCTGGCCCAGGCGTTCTGGTCTTTTCCACCTGCGTGCACCAGCAGTGCGCCATATACACAGCCATCGGGCGCCGTGTCGCTGGATGGTAATTTCACCGTTCAGATGTCCGCCGTCTACCTCTTGCGAACTCCTTCAGAGGACTGATACCTGCAATGCCTGATAAATCAACGAAGAAATAGATGGAAAGAGTCAAGTTCTGGAGGACAGGAGGCGCTCTGTGGTAATAGTTGGAAGTTACTGGGTATTCAGTGGGCCCCAAACACCGTCTCCAGTCCTTTACAGATACCACGTCGTCCAGCCCTCACCACCTCCCTGGAAGGCGGGCACCCTTATCCCTATGTTTTTGATAAATGGAGGCTTTGCACAGTCTAACGCCTCGCCAGGTCAGGGTCGTGGAGGGGAGCTGGGCCAAGATTGGAAGCTCCACCACCATTCCCCAGAGCCTTGCTCCTTGATCTCAGGGCTCAGCTTTCCCTCAAGTCAACAGATGTTGGCTTCCTCTGCTGCCTGGACAATTGGGTGGATGAATAAAAGGAGCAACAGAGGGGTTGGGGTGTCGGTGAATAATGTGGTAGGTGGAGGAATTTACGAGTTACCTCCAGCTCTTCGAAGCTCCCAGGTCAAACTCCTGAGTTCCATCGACTGTGTGGTTGGTACCGATCTTCTGAGGCTTTGGACGGCCTTCCCAAGCAAGGAGGGCCCCCGGGGGACGGCGGTGAGGCCCACTTCAGTACGGCCAGCACCTGTCTGTCGCAAAACATCACCACCCTCCATCCCCAGAACTGCTGCGGATGCCTAAGGTTTTATTGTCAGGACTTACGAAAATGCAGATTCCCATGGGGAGAGCTGTGTATGTCTTCACTTTTTGGCCATGAATCTGAGCCTTTCACGTCCACCAATGTTTAACAAGTATTAGTTTCTTGTGGCTACTGAAACAAACTAGAGAATTGTGGTGGCTTAAAGCGACAGAAACTTATTTCCTGACGGTTCTGGAGGCTAGCAATCCAAAACCAAGGTGTCAGCAGGACCACATAGCCTCGGAAGTCCCTCAGGGAAGGACCATCCCTTGCTTTTTCTAGCTTGTGGTGGCTGCAGCCATTCCTTGGCTGGTGGCTATGTCACTCCCCGGTCTCCCCATCACCTTTTCCTCTGTGCGAACCTAATCTCCCTCTGCCTCTCTCTTATGAAAACACTTTGAAGGCATTTAGGCCTACCTGGATAATCCAGAGTAATCTCCTTGTCACCAGATCCTTGATTTAATGACCCCTAGGGACATGTTATCACATGACGTAACATTCGCAGGTTCCAGAAGCTGGGGCTGTTTTTGGGGGGGGGGGGCACACCATTCATCTCACTGTGGGAAAAAGCTTCTGGGAGGAGACAACCACACAGTTCCTCCCCAGGAGTTCAGTCCCAGGATGATTGACAAGGATAAACAGTCCAGTGCTTTGGAAACCACAGTCTAGGTTCCCAAAGCCCCGGGAAGAATGAAAAATACTAAACACCAATGAAGGTGAAGGAATCTCTGGGCAGATTGCAAGCCCCCGTTATCCCTGAAGAGAGGAGGTGTGGACAAGAAGGCCGCCAGTGGGACATCACTGGGTAGAGAATAGGATACTGGGCGCAGGAGACTAAAGCGTTCTGTGGGACCGGAAGGGGTGACGAAGCAAAAGCCAGTTCCCTGCATCGAGTGGATTACCTCAAAGTTCAAATTTATGTGTTTTCATAAGATGACTGTGAACTGTAATCTAAGGTAAAACACACCCGAATTCAAATCCCACGAGTTCGTGTGGCTTCTATCAAGTGGCACGTTCTTTCTGACTTTTCCTGTTTTAAATGTTTTAAGTGTTATGTGTTTTGAGAGAGAGAGACAGAGTGTGAGCAGGGGAGGGGCAGAGAGAGACAGAGACGCAGAATCCGAAGCAGGCTCCAGGTTGTGAGCTGTCGGCACCGAGCCCGAGGCAGGGCTCGAACCCACAAACTGTGAGATCACGACCTGAGCTGAATTCGATGCTTAACCAACTGAGACACCCAGGTACCCCTCTTTCTGACTTTCTTCATTGCCAAAGTAGCGGGGAGACCGTCTACTTCAGGGAGTTCCTACAAAGACTAAGTTGGGTGTATGGAATAGCTCGTAGAGGGCAACACGTTACGTGTTATGTGATAGGTACACATTGGTTTTCCCTCTGGTCTTGAAAACTGTGTCCCCATGGGGACCCTTATACTTGTGCGTCTAGATTTGCAGGTTAGGAACTCTAGTCATGCTGAGCTGTGCCTTTCAACGTTCTATTTTAAATGGTCTTATGCTCACCAGTAATGGGATGTGCCTTCTGATACGATGCATTGAGAAAAACATATCTGTTTGACCTACCAGAAATGTATATCCTAAATCAAACAATCAATCCCGAAAAGATCACATGAACCCAAATTCAGGGACACCTACAAAATAGTCATTCTACATGGTTCGAATATATCAAGTCATAAGGCCGAAAAAGGCTGAGAAACTCTTTCTGATTAAAGTAAACCTAAGAAATAGGACAATTAAGTGTGATGTATAATCCTGGATTAGATCATTTATTAGGAAAAAATAGCAATGAAAGACATTTTCTGGGGTAGTTGGCAAACTTTTGAATATGTATAAGCTAAGAGTTTTGTTTTGGTTTGGTTTTAGATTTTATTTTTACGTAATCTTTACACCCAACGTGGGACTCAAACCTACAATCCAAATATCAAGAGTTGCATGCTGTACTGAGTCAGCAATTGCCCCAAGATAAGAGTTTTGTTTTTGTTTTTGTTTTTATTTTTTTAGAGAGAGAGAAAAAGCATGCAAGCAGGGAAGAAGGGCAGAGAGAAGGAGAGAGAGAGAGAGAGAGAGAGAGAGAGAATCTTAAGCAGACTTCACACTCAGCACAGAGCCTGACACAAGGTTTGATCCCACAACCCTGGGATCATGACCTGAGCCGAAACCAAGAGTCGATTGCTCCACCGACCTGACTACCCGGGCACCCCAAGAATTTTTTTTTTAATTTTGATAATTGCACTGTGATTACGTGTGAACGTTCTGAGGAAATACACATGAAAGTATTTAGAGGTAAAGGGGCATGTAACTTACTCTCATGGTTCAGAGACTAATATATATATATACATATATGTATACATAATGATACATACAATTACATACATAAAATGAGAAGCAATTATACACACACACACACACACACATAGATACTATAAACATATATAATTTGGGGCAATAATATACTATATATATGGGCAATATATTAATAAATGGTGTATCTGGGAGAGGATATATGAAAGTACCTGCAATTTTTCTGTAGATTTGAAACTCTTTCATGATACAGTTTTAAAAAGTAAAAAAATCAAATAAAGAGGTCTCATGGAAGGAAGAAATCTGCATTTCTCCAACAGCTACAAGTGGTGCTTGGGGGCTGGGGAGGGGGGTGCACCGTCACAGGAAGGCTCTTGGTCTTTACCCCTGGGCACACCCCAGTCGACAACTGTCACCTGGGCCTGCTGCCTTCCGGTTCCGGAAGCATGCTGATTCCAGGCCTGAAGTTTCGCTCTAAGTCTGAGTTGCCGAGTCATAGCTCCATTCTACTCCCCTGAGTAGAATCCAAAATCAAAGAAACGGTACGTTCAAGAAAAGAAAATGCTTAGAAACATAGCGTTATCTCATTGTACTTGCACAGTGCTGATTGCCTCTAAGGTGGAGAATGTTCTTAGGGAAGGCTGGGGCATGCCTGCAAACTTAGCTGGGTGCACAGGTGTATGTACCTGACCCTGGGTCAGTATTTGGTAAGTTTCCAAAAGGGCATTCCAAAAGGGTTCCATTGCCGGGAACCCTGACACCAATCATCATGATCCAGTTTCTAATCTTTCTACTAATCTTTCTTTCCAGCTACATCTCTTGTCCTCACCTGCCCGCCCCCTACCTCCTTCCCTATCCATCAGAGCCCACCCCACACTGGCATGAAGTTCCTTATCTTTATCCAAACTTTTCCCTCCAGTTGGAACACTCTTCTCCATTTTCTTCTGGTCTTTCAGGTTTCAATTCAGATGTCTCTTCCTCCAGGAAGCCCTCCATGGTCTTCGGAAATCTGTATTGTATACCTCTGTAATATCCTCACATTGCACTTACGTCCTCATCACTCTGCTTTTTTTTTAAATTTTTAAAATTTCTTTTATTTTATTTTTTGAGAGAGGGAGAGAGACAGAGCGTGAGGGAGGGAGGAGCAGAGAGAGAGGGAGACGCAAAACCCGATGCAGGCTCTGGGCTCTGAGTCAGCACAGAGCCTGATGCAGGGCTCGAACCCACAAACTGTGAGATCATGACCTGAGTTGAAGTTGACGCTTATCTGAATGAGCCACCCAGGCGCCCTGTCATCACTCTCCTTTCTAATCGTCTCTTTGCTTGTCTATGTCCCCCCCCCCACCCCAATTCAACTGTAGGATCTGTGAGGCTTGTTCACAGGTTATCCCCAGTTCCCGGCACATTTCCTCACATAGAATACCTGACACTTAAATATATGTTGAATAAATCCAACGATTAACTAGATTACTATAACCTCGAAGATAAAGATATGTTATTGTCTGTTTGTTAATCCCCCTTAGAGTGACCCATCACAATTAACAGAAATTTTATCACATATCTTTAGGAGATTTGGGGGTAATCCATCCAAAAAAGGCATTTACAGAATCCTAGAAAATCAAGACTGAGTTTTGGAATGGCAAGAAAAAGGCAGGCAAGGTCAGAGCCCAGAGCTCTGCCTGGTGAGCTGAACATTTACTCAAGTTGCCGTGTAGAAGTTACCCCACCCAGGAGATGAAAAGCAGCAGGGGCCGATTCCAGGGACTATTTCTGCTGTGGAAAAGGAAGGGACAGTGATTTGGCATTTTTCTCTACGCTGGCATTCTCTAGTTAGCGGGCCATGCAGGTGAATGCATTTTGAAAAAGTGTTGAATTCCAAAGAAGAGTTTCCCATTTTTTTTCTCCATGTCTTTAGAATAACATTTAAATTTATTCTAAATTTCCCCTGCTTTAGAATGTGAGATTTATACATCACAGCTCATTTTTCTATGATTCCTGTCCTTTGGCTGTTAAACGAGGCTAACCTGGCCTCCCTAATTATTGATTGTTTGGGGAACCTTATTCATTAATTCATTCATTCATTCATCCAATAGGCACTTAACGGCCACTGTATGCCAGGACTATGAAGTCACTGGAATACATTATAGTGACACTTAATATGATTTATTTAAATCGTTGCATTTAATTTCTTGCTTTCGATTCCTTCTTCTTGATTTTTCTCTCCCTCTGTGTTCATGTTCCCACTCAAAGACAATGTGAAAAGCACATGTAGCATGCCGGAACCCACATGCTTTGATCAGTATGCATTTTGAGGGCAATAGCCTCATTCAAGAGAAGCCTTTAATTCAGCATGGAGCTGCCTTGTGGATTCTGTGCAGGGGATGACTTAGAAAAAACAGCCTGAGCCATGTTCACTGGGGCAGTTAGAGCCCACTGTCCTCAAATGGACTGTTACATTTATAGGCTAGAGTGGAGTCAATAAAGCCCTCATGCGGAAATGTACAAAGTTGCCTGTGTCTCTGAAGAGATGAGTCATGGGTGGGATCGAATTCGATCCTGGGTTTGTGTTATGTTTCTCAGGTGTTGATACCTTGAAAAGGAAGGAGAAGGCAAATGTCACCGTCACTACTATCCTTCAGTCTCTTATCAATCTCCCCCCACCCTGCCCCCGCACCAAGTGTGAATCAGCCCTGAGAGATAACAAAGAACACTTCTTACCAAATAAGTCAAAGCGTTGTTGTAAATTATCTTATCATTGGGGGGGGGGGGGGTCCATACTCATTTTTCTTAACAACCCTCTTAATCACAGGGGATAATGGAAACAAAGTAACTTTTCCTTGCAAATAAATCCAACTTCTTCTGTAAATGTGACAGTGGACAGGCTTCATCATAGCTAACCTTGAAACACTGGTGATTTCCTAGTGCAGGGTTGGGGAGTGGGCAGCAGAATCGGGGCAGTTATTTGATAAAGAGCAGTTCACAGCTTTTCCCAACAGGAAATGAGGACGAATCCTACAGACAACCGTAGGGATCCCAGACGAGGATACCACCGCGCCAAAGTTTTTCAATACAAAACTCCTTTGGCCGAAGGACCTTGAGACGTTTTGGGAGGATGTCAAAAGCTGTTTGGCACTCCAAAGGAAAACTTCCCCATCTCATTTTCCCTTTAGATTTGTGAAGGGAGGATGGAATGTGTTGGCTAGATGTGGACAGACTGAAAAATGGGGGATTAAGAGAAGGAAGGGACAGCTGGTCCACCATCCCTCCTTCTGGCCGGTAACTGTCCAAAGCACCATAAGTGATTGGCATTCGCCTTCAACTTTATTGCCAGTGTGTTCTTCCAGCTTAATGAGGAAAAAGAATGTGCAGTAGGAGATGTAAGTATAGCCCACGTGTGAACGGACAGGAAATGGTTACAGGATAAACCGGTCTGCAAGGGGGTGTGTAAAAGAAGGATACAGGAAATTTTTAGGCATTCCTGCTTCTGCACGATGGCGGGGGGACCCAGATTTTACCAACCTGAGGGTTTCTCTTCCCATTATTGGGAGTGTAATAAAGGATCTCCTCTGACACCAGAGTTTCAAAAGGTGGTTGGGGCGCCCTAGAAAGAATAGCGTATCCCCACTGCAAAGACAGAAAGCTAAATGATATTCAGATACAGGAAATTTTTAGGCATTCCTGCTTCTGCACAATGGCGGGGGACCCAGATTTTACCAACCTGAGGGTTTCTCTTCCCATTATTGGGAGTGTAATAAAGGATCTCCTCTGACACCAGAGTTTTGAAAGGTGGTTGGGGCGCCCTAGAAAGAATAGCGTATCCCCACTGCAAAGACAGAAAGCTAAATGATACTCAGATACAGGAAATTTTTAGGCATTCCTGCTTCTGCACAATGGCGGGAGACCCAGATTTTACCAACCTGAGGGTTTCTCTTCCCATTATTGGGAGTGTAATAAAGGATCTCCTCTGACACCAGAGTTTCAAAAGGTGGTTGGGGCGCCCTAGAAAGAATAGTGTATCCCCATTGCAAAGACAGAAAGCTAAATGATATTCAGATACAGGAAATTTTTAGGCATTCCTGCTTCTGCACAATGGCGGGGAGACCCAGATTTTACCAACCTGAGGGTTTCTCTTCCCATTATTGGGAGTGTAATAAAGGATCTCCTCTGACACCAGAGTTTCGAAAGGTGGTTGGGGCGCCCTAGAAAGAATAGCGTATCCCCATTGCAAAGACAGAAAGCTAAATGATATTCAGATACAGGAAATTTTTAGGCATTCCTGCTTCTGCACAATGGGGGGGGGGACCCAGATTTTACCAACCTGAGGGTTTCTCTTCCCATTATTGGGAGTGTAATAAAGGATCTCCTCTGACACCAGAGTTTCGAAAGGTGGTTGGGGCGCCCTAGAAAGAATAGCGTATCCCCACTGCAAAGACAGAAAGCTAAATGATACTCAGATACAGGAAATTTTTAGGCATTCCTGCTTCTGCACAATGGCGGGGGACCCAGATTTTACCAACCTGAGGGTTTCTCTTCCCATTATTGGGAGTGTAATAAAGGATCTCCTCTGACACCAGAGTTTCGAAAGGTGGTTGGGGCGCCCTAGAAAGAATAGCGTATCCCCACTGCAAAGACGGAAAGCTAAATGATATTCAAATAGGAGAGAAAAGTCTTTCTCTGATTTTAAATAAGGAACTGGCAGCCCACGGTTTGCCGGATGTGCGGAAGCAAACCCCAGCCTCCTTCACCGCACCTTTGACGGGCATTCTCGTTACGTGCTCCCACAAAGTCAACTTTGGGTTCGGAACCTGAACGTGAAGATCAGATACAGGCGATCACGTATTCTGGATGGCCTGCAAAGGGCAGGGCTAGCAGGAGCACCCAGGAAAGGATTAAGAAAACCTCCGTGCAGCAACATCCAGATGAGAGCCGGGAAGAACCGCCCAACTGAGCTGGCTGAAGATCTTCCCAGGTTTCTTAGCGAGATGCAACGGGAAATGTATACCGAGGTGGTATTTATAGTGTTATCGGGTGAATACAACGATACTGGAGTTACCCGTACACAGAAGTGGCTCTAGAATTGAAATCTAGGAAGACTTCGTGTTGGCAATTTGGATGGAGGTGGGCAGCTGGGATCCTTAAGTTGAGACCGCGTATGCAGAGTAAACATAAGGCTCATACTTAGATTGCACATCTACTGGGGACCCTTGAGTGGGGCCTGAAGGCCAATATTGGGCGGCCTGTATATATTCTCTAAATCACAATTTTTTGCTATCCACTACTCTTTTATCATAGTGTGTTTTTAGTTATTTTCATCCATCCTCCTGCTGTGGGCATCAAGCCCCGAACATAAATAACACGTCGGGGGCGATTGACATAGGTAGATAATTGGTCCAGGTGGACCGCCTTGACCGCTGCAGTTCAGATTATAGCATCCCATGAGTGCAAGCCGGGTAAGTGACTTTCTTGGCCCCATGCTGCTCTCGCAAGATTTCTTTACACTGGGGGATGCCCTGTGTGCAAACAGTAAATTCATACTCAAAAGCAGTTGTGGTCTCTTACTGGGTTGTTTTGTTTTGGCCAGCGGTCTGCCTCGCAACACATGCGTCATTTTCTGGGTACCGTCTCTTCCCCCAGACCACGTGGTGGTAGCACCATCCGGGCCATGTAGCTCTGCTTTGGGTCACTGTCCACTGGATGGGGAGTGAGGACTAGAGCAAGACGGGAATCTGGATTCAGATCTGTGGGCGTTGAGAGGTAGGCAACAGATGAGTGGTCTGCCTCCGTCTACATAGCTGGACGTGCGCCACGAGAACTGGGGAGATGCTGGTGTCTGTGATGGGTGGGAGGAAAAGAAAATGAAAACGGGGATTCTGAAACAACAGAGCTGACAGGGTGAAGGCAAGCCCAGTCTGGAGGTCTTATACAACTTTTCAGCTCCTGGTTCTCATCACCTCCCTCAGGGCAGGCTTCTCCTTTTTTGGCGTCTCTGAGCTATGATTAAATCTTCACTGTGCTAATCTCCCCTTCTGTTGCTTACGCTTGGCCTGAGTGGTTCTTATTACCTGTACCTCCAAGAGTCCGCACGTGGAAGGTGGCTCAAAAATGTTGCTTGTAATCCCAGGACACTGGGACACGTGGCCTCTGAGAAAGGGATGCATCGTCCTAAGAATGTTCACTTGCTTCCCTGTTGGATGGTGGCAGCATTAGTCTTCAGGACTCTGTCGACTTTGTGGGTAATCATTATTTGTAGTTGAGTCTGCCTGTTAGAGGATAGATGTTGAAGAAGAATCGGATACGTTATACTTGCCATTGTGGGTGATTCAACTTTAGGCCATGAGAATTTGTTCAGTTATTGTGCACCGGGAGAGACCAGAATGTTGAAGCATAATTGAACATGCATTACAAATGCTCAAAAGGCAGTTCCCAGTCTTTAGAGTAAACAAGAGATGGCCATAGGTGCCAATTTACTCCTCTTGATTGACTCTGATGTCCATCCAAGGACAGGTATCAAATTTCCCACATAGAGAGGTTGAGGCCTAGATACCCATGTGTTCGACATCTTTTAAGAGAAGAATATATGAGTAAGCCCCTCTCTTGAGCAGCCTTTGCTCGTGTACATGACCCAGCAAGTGTACTGCTAGGTATATTATATATTCAAAAGAATCGAAAACTTACGTCTGCAAAAAACACTTGTTCAGAAATGTTCATAGCATCATTGTTCTTAATGGCCAAAAAGTGTAACAGCCTAAGCATTCATCAAATGATAATGGATAAACAATTATGGTCTAGGCACATATAGGATATAGTCAGCCCCCCAAAAAGGAATAAAGTACGGTTAAAGAAAAAAAATGATATTCTAGCTGTGAAAAAATAGCATTTTAACATTCACGACACTTGTTAAAGCAAGATAAGGAAGAATTTATTCAAGAAGGAACATTGTGCTGGGTATAGCGACCGCTGCATGTGGTCTTGCAATGGGCAGGAGAGATCGGACACCACTGCCAGGACATCATGGGCAAGTGGGAATATATAAGTAAGGGGCAGGGTGGGGATCATTGGATTGAAAATTCCTAAGGGGAAGCATCAGAGCGAAGGGGAGATTCTGGCTAAACCCACCCAACGGGATTCCTGCTGAAGGCAGGCTGGAGTGATCAGACATCACCTGGAGAATGGTAGAGAAGGAGGAGCTCAATCAGACACTGAGGGTGATCAGATAGAGAGGGTAGATGGTTCTGGCAAAGCTGACTTAGGGATCTTGTTAAAATCAGATGATGCAGAGACAGACAGAAGTCCAAAACCAAGGCCTGGCTAAAAAGTTCAGGGGAGCCTGAAGAGAGTTTGGTCAAGGAGAGACTCCGCCAGCACCCCCGCGTGCCGCCACATGGGTGGGCCTTGTAAACACTGTGCCAAGTGAAGGCAGCCTGACACAGCGGCCACAGAGCGTAGGATTCCATTTACAAGAAATATTCAGAGTAGGTGAATTCATAGCGACAGAAAGTACGGTAACGGCTGCCAGGGCCCAGTGGGGAGGGGAATACCTATGCTGACTGGTATAGGGTTTCTTTTTGTGGCGATGAGAATGTTCTGAAACTAGATAGTGGTGAGGGTTACGCGAGTTTGGGTCTGCACTGAATTTTACAACTTAAAAAAGGTGAATTTGACGGTGTGTGAATTAAATCTCAATTTTTAAAAAACTTAAGAGGCATCTTTCTCCTGACCTGTGTGTAGAGAAGGCTTACTTTCTCATCTGGGGCATGTGGGAAAGCAAGAGTTCTCCTTTCCTTTTCAGTGTCCTCAGACCCTCAAGGGGGAGAGTAATGAATGAAAGACACAGAGGCCGCATTTCAGCCTCCAGTCATTTGAGCCCGGCAAGAGCATGGGAGAACTTAGAAACCACTTCTGCAGTGGACATCTTAACAAATGCAGCCCACACCAAGCACCGGCCTTGTGGTCTAAAGGAATGGCCGGGGGTCTTGTCCTTCCTGGGTCACTCAGTGAGAATACTTCGTGAGCACTCCTTGAAAGTACCTCAAGAGGGCTGACTCGGCTGGGGAATCTTGTTAAAAAGCAGAATCTGATTGAGCACGTCTGGGGCAGGGCCAGGATTCCGCATGTCTAACCCTAAACCCTAACCGCCAGCCCCCCACCACCCCCCACCCCCAACCCGTGGATGATGCTGACCTGTTTGTTTCACAGATCACACTTTGAGTAGTCAGGACACCAGTAAGCAGGAATTCTGTTTATCAAAGGAGGCTGCCTGGAGGAGGAGTTTAGACTCGGTCTGAAGGAAGAAGGGGCAGATTATTTACCACGGCCGACGATAATATGCCAAGGGATGGAATAAGATGGTGGAAAGGTGGGAACCTGCAAAGTTGGTATAAACAAATGATGAGTAGACTGGCCTGGCTCCAACCAGGGAGGCAGAGACACGTGGTGGGGAAAAAAAAAAAATAGAGCATCAAGGGATTGCAGGGGTCTTTTTTGACATCTCGGACGTATCACCCTCCGCCAGCAACTCCCAGGCTGTGTCCGCTGGAGCCCCACTGGTCTGTGAGCTGTTCATAGGTATTGGTGTGGTTGCACAGGTCCAACCAAAACAGGAAAGAAATACATGTCTTTAACTTTATTTTAAGCATGCTTCTCTTTCTCTTCTCGATACAGGGCACACATTTCCTATTCCTTTAAAAACAGTTCCGTGTCACCAGGTCTATGCCTTTTATTTTTGTCATTATTTTTTTTCAATACATCAAATTTATTGTCAAATTGGTTTCCATACAACACCCAGTGCTCATCCTAAAAGGTGTCCTCCTCAATACCCATCACCCACCCTCCCCTCCCTCCCACCCCCCATCGACCCTCAGTTTATTCTTAGTTGTTAAGAGTCTCTTATGGTTCGGCTCCCTCCCTCTCTACCTTTTTTTGTTCCTTCCCCCCCCCCCATGGTCTATGTCTTTTAAAGGGTGCCAAATGACGTGTCTTTCTTCTTTCACTTTGAAACGGTGATTTCCAATCCTGACCACACCTTTGAATGGTCCGAGGAGTTGTATAGAATGTCCAGGGCTCAAACCTCAGCGTTAGACATTTTGACCCTGGGGTAGGGCCTGAGGTGGGGGCTCCGAAATGATATTTTTGGAAAACTATCCCAGTAATTCGAATGTGGGGTCACCGCTCTCTGACCCAGCACTACCTCCTTTGGAGCACATAGTGGAGTCCAGGCAGCTTCCCTGGGTTATCTGGTAATAAGAGGCCGTCCAAAGATTCCGAGGTTGGGGTGGTTTCATAAACTCTTTATAAAGTACTACCTGTGCCTGACAGATTTCATGAAAATGTGTCAGGAATTATAGAGCAGCGGTCACTAGTTGTCTCTATGAGCCAGAATTAGGCTCACTCCTCGGAAAGGATATTAGCTCAAGAAACTCCCATTTGCAATTTTTCAAGATGGACATTGATGGTTTATGAGAAATGCCCAGGAAATAAGTGGATCTAAAATTTTGGACGAGTAGAGGATTCCCCTTTAAAAAAAATTGGATCAGTTGCTTGGAATCCATTTGGAGAGGAATTTCGCCTTAATAGTGATGAGCAGTTTGGCAAGAATCGGAGAAGCCCAAAAATCACAAATAGTTTTGATGGCAGAGATGCTTCATTTGGGGATTTATTTCATCTGCGTATTTTATTTTAAAAATTCACTGATTTTCCTTTTTTTTTTTTCTTTTACTTTGTTGAAGTATGACTTACCTGTAATAAAATAGACCCATTTTAAGAGTATAGTTCGAGCAGGCTGACAAATGTGTACAAGTGTGTAATTGTCATCCCAGCCGAGACACAGGACATTTTCCTTCTCTGCTAAGGTACCTTTGTGAACTTTCCCAGCCCTGACCTGGATGACTCCACGGGTCTGATTTTATATAAATGAAACACGAAATACGTACACTTCTATTTTTTATTGTAACTTTTCCAATTTTATTGAGATATAATTGATATATAGCACCGTGTCCGTGTAATGGGTACAGCATAACGACTTGGATACGCTGTAACCTGCTTGTCACCGTAAACCTCGTGAATATCCACTACGCCATACAGTAACAAGGAAACAGAAGCAGTGCTGTTTTTTATCCTCAACAACTTTCAAACGTACCACACAGACCGTGAACTACAGTCATCACGCAGTGCACTGCACCTCCAGTATCTACTTATCCTAGAGCTGAAAGTTTGTACCTTCTGTTCCTATCCTATGTGTACACTTTTATATCTGGCTTCTTCACCCAGCATAACGTTGTTGAGATTCATCCATGTTAATGCATGAATCAGTTGCTGATTTAAATATATGTATATTTATATTTATATTCATATACCTATATTTATATTTATATTTATATGGGGCACATTATATAAATAACTATAAATTATAAATATAAACATAAACATAAACATAAATATAAATATAAATATAAATATAAATATAAATACACACACGTAAGAGGCTCCTGGGTGACTCAGTTGGTTAAGTGTCCAACTCTTGATTTTAGCTCAGATCATGGTCTCACAGTTCCTGAGTTCGAGCCCTGCATCAGGTTCTCTGCTGTCAGTGCAGAGCCTGCTTTGGATCCTCTTGTCTTTCCCTCTCCCTGCTCTTCCCCTGCTTGTTCGAGCACAGTCTCTCTCTCTCTCTCTCTCTCTCAAAACTAAATAAAAACATTTAAGTATAAGAAAAAGAAAATACAGTAAAGCCTTGGATTGCAAATAACTTGTTCTGTGAGTGTTCCACGAGACGAACAAACATTTGTAATAAATTTTAACTTGATAAACAAGCGATGTCTTGCAATATGAGTTGCACGTGGCGCTGAATGTCACATGACCACAACTGAGCCAAGGGTTCTTGAAATTCACTTTGATATACAAGTGCTTTGGATTACAACCGTGTTTCTGAAATGAATTATGCTCGCAGACCAAGGTTTTACTGTGTGTGTGTGTGTGTGTGTGTGTGTATACACACACACACACACATATATATATATATATAATTGAATAGTAGTATGGATATACTAGGCTATTTTTTTTACTAATTTTATAATTTATTTATTTTTAATGTTTATTTTTTGAGACAGAGACAGAGACAGAGTATGAGCATGGAAGGGGCAGGGAGAGAGGGAGACACAGAATCGGAAGCAGGCTCCAGGCTCCAAGCTGTCAGCACAGAACCCGATGTGGGGCTCGAACTCACCAACCGCAAGGTCATGACTTGAACTGAAGTCGGTCGCTTACCTGCCAGGGCCACCCAGGAGCCCGAGGTTGTTTTTTAAATCCGTTCACTTGGTGATCAACACTTGGGTTAATTCCAGTTAGGCGCTATTATGAATAAAGCTGTATAAAGATTTATTTACGAGTGTTTGTGTGAGTCTCTCGTGTCATTTCTCCTGCGTAAATAATTAGAAGTAGGGTTATTGTGACACAGGGGTGAGTGGGTCACATGGCCAATTTATACAAGACTGTCAAATTGTTTTCCCGGGTGGTTCTAACATTTTACATTCTCACCAATAATGTATAAGGATTCCAGTCGTAAAGCATCCATGCCAACACTTAGATTGTCAGTCTCTTTGATTTGAGACATTCTGTTGATTTGTGGTTATATCTCATTGTGGTGTTAACTTCCATTTTCCTGATGACTAAAGATTTTAAACAGCTTATGTTACTAGCTCCTACCTCAAACCACACACAAAAATTAACTAGAAATGAATTATAGTTGTAAACATAAAAGGGAGAACCATAAAACGTTTATAAGAAACATTAAGAGAAAATCTTCGTGACCGTGGAGGTAGGCAAATATTTCTTAGACAACTCATAGAAAGCACTTAACATGAAAGAGAAAAATTGATCATTTAAATTTTATCAATACTTAAATCTTTTATTCTTCCAATCACAGCATTCATAGATTAAAAGGCAAGCCACAAACTAGGAGAAAATATTTTTAATAAACACATTTAATAAAGGATTTACATCCAGAATATATTAACAACTTTTACAATTCACAGATGAGAAAAATCAATCCACTTTTTAAAAAAGGAACAACAAACAGGAATAGACACTTTAAATTTGTTGTTTTTTACTTACTTTTACACAAGAGCTTAAATGTGATCTTATATGTTTTTTAAAGGGCAGTCTTTATTTTTTCCATTTTTTCTTTGTTTCTATGTCTTTCTCTTTATTTAAGTCACATCGGTACCCAGCCCTAATCCCCTGGGCACCCATGGTAGCAACCCAGAAGTGTTTCTCTGCTAATGTCATCATGTAAAGACAGACACCCACACACGCATGCACGTGCACACACAGTCACAGATACGATTCTTGTCTTTTTTTTTTTTTTTACCAAAATGTGATCATATTATTTTTATACTTCTGCTTCTTGTTTTGTTACAAGTCCCTGTTATTGACACTGATCCTAGTCAACTATCTTAACTCATTTTCTTATTTTTATGACTGCATATTATTCTGATTTTTTTTTTTTAAAGTTTAATTTTTGAGAACGAGACAGAGACAGAGTGCGAGCAGGGGAGGGGCAGAGAGAGAGGGAGACACAGAATCCGAAGCGGGCTCCAGTCTCCGAGCTGTCAGCACAGAGCCCAGCTGGGGCTCGAACTCATGAATCACAAGATCATGACCTGAGCCGAAGTCAGATGCTTAATGGACTGAGCCGCCCAGGCACCCCCATACTATTCTGATTTTACTTCTAGGAGTGGAACTCCTGCCAGACTGCTTTCCGTAGAAGGGCTGTGGTCTTTCTCCACAGCCCAATCAGCGATGTGGATGTGAGGAGAGGTCACGTAGCTTTGCTGTCAGTGCAGGAAATATGGCGCCAGACTGCCTGGGTTCGATTCCCAGCTCTGCTCCTTGTTCCCCGCGTCACCCTGTACCTCAGATTCTGCACATCTGTAAAATGGGAATAATAGCACTTACCCCATTAGGGGTGTTACGAAGACCTGAATCACTACCTGCAGTGCGGGTGGTACCTCGCACACGGTAAGTGCCGTAGATTGTTAGCCGCGCCATCGTTCTTTTCACAATGTTGAACAAGCACCTTGTACGTTTTCAGAATCTATTCTAGACTCCAAGGATAGGGCAGCGAATGAAACTGACAAAAATATCACTTTCCCAACGGAACTTCCACTCTAGTGGGAAAATCTGTTCGTGGTCACAGTTTTGAAACATTTTTGTTGTTCTGATAGACATAAAGAACTCCCGACTCCCTTCAATTGGCTGGTTCCTGACCAGGAACCCGGTCATCTGATCGCTTCATTTAGGAATTTCACACTTCTGCTTGCATTTCTATGAATTGTCTATTCATATATCTTTGTATATATTTTTGTCTACTCTTTGTATTTTTAATCACTGTTGTTTGGTAGGCATGTCAGCCCTTTTCTGTATTACAAATTCTTTTTACCCCAACCTGTAGTGTGCCTCTGGACTTTCTGTAGGGCAGCTTTTGCCATATGGTTGTTTCTACGTTTTATATAGCTAATTATTTCCATCATTATTTTATAGCTTTTAGATGAAAAGGCTGGTTAGGTTCCATTGTACCTGTAGTTTATAAAATATTCCCGACAAAAATTTTATTGTTTGATTTTTCACGTTTAAATCGTTGTCTATAATTGATTCTTGAATATGGTGCCCTATGGGCTTCACGCTTCTCTTCTAGATGAAGAACATAATATGCTGACCGGTTCTTTTTTTTTTTTTTAAGATTATTTATTTATTTATTTGGGGGGGGAGGCGAGAGAGAGAGAGTGCAAGAGCTTGCCCGAGCAGGGGAGACAAAGAGAGAGAGGGAGAGAGAAAATCCCAAGCATAGTACAGAGCCCCACTTGGGGCTAGATCTCAAGAGTCGTGAGATCATGATCTGAGCTGAAATCAAGAGTCTGAGGCTTAACTGACTGAGCCACGTAGGCACCCCCTGACAGTTTCTTAAATATAGCATCCTTTTTTCTACTGAGTTGAAATGAAAATTTAACATCTCACGCAGACTGTATTTTCCACTTCTGAATTATTGACTCTGTTTACAAATCTCTATCTACAAATCCTATTTGTATATGGTACTTACCAATACTATACTGATCCGCTCACACATATGTTTCGGCATGTGTTGATCTCTAGTGAGCGAGCCTTCCCCTCGCTCTTCTTTTCAGTAGCATTGGTTCTTGGGCATTTATTCACCTATATTGACTTTAGGATGATTTTATCCGATTTTAAAAAGCAGGGATTCTAATCGGAATTGAATGAAGTAAATACGTTACTTTGAGGAGGCTTGATATTGTCTTTCCCTTCAAGAACATGGTATGCCTTTCCTTTTAACGCAGATCTTATTTTTACACCTTTAATAACATTTCACAGTTCTTTCCAAGTGGGTCTTGTGCCTTTCTTGTTAAATTGATTCCTAAGCGTTTTATAGATTTTGCCGCCGTCTCAAGTGAACTGAATGTCCCATTTCCACTTGGAAGTGGTACTGTCAGAGGAAAGGAAATGACTTGATGTTTTTGTTTCACATTGCATCTCATCACTTTTCCAAAACTATTTCAGTAGTTTTTATCTGAGTAACTTGGGTTGTGGTTGTAAAAAGAGATAAAGCTTTCTCCTTCCTCTGTGTTTATACCAGTAATTTCGTGTTGGCCCCTTATCATCTGTGTTAAAACCTAGGAAATGTAAAAATGAATGATGAAGCAACCATCCGTGTCGGCTTCCCCCTTTTAACTGAAACCATCTTGTGATTTTGCTTTTTTGGAGAATATATCGGTTTCTTAGAAATATCATTAAAATGTAAGCATAGTATACTAATGAAATGAAACAAAACAATATCTGTTTTTGTTCCTATCCTATAAAATGTTATAATAATAATGGTTTGTGCACTTAAAATGCCTTTTCAGGAGCGCCTGGGTGGCTCAGTCGGTTGAGAGTCCGACTTCGGCTCGGGTCATGATCTCACGGTTCGTGGGTTCGAGCCCCGCATCGGGCTCTGTGCTGACAGCTCGGAGCCCGGAGCCTGCTTCGGATTCTGTGTCTCCCTCTCTCTCTGCCCCTCCCACACTCACCCTCTGTCTCCCTCTGTCTCAAAAATAAATAAACATTAAAAAAAATTTTTTAAATAAAATAAAATGCATTTTCAGAATCAAAGGGTATGACTTTTCTACCTAACTACTTTGGTGAGTGGTTTACACTGATACATTAATTGGTATTGAAACGTTCTTGTGTTCTTGCTGGTAGTGATATCCTGATTCTCCAACCATACCCACAGGCAGGTGTCCACTCCAGGTGTGTTTCTCCAGATGTACCTCAAACCATTCTTGTGGTTTTTGTCCCCCATATGCCCAGTCACTAACCAGCTACCATGTCATTCTGAGAGATAGGAAAAAAAAAAAAAGTAGATAGCTATCCTTGACTTTCCTAATTTGACTGCATACAACTTTTTAGTCAACCCGTGTGAGATAGTAATGATGATTTCTTGATAAGTTAAAAATTCAGTGAATCCAGCCAGTTATTCTTTTTGAGCAACTGGTTGCAAAACAAACAAACAAACAAACAAACAAACAAAACATTCCACCTACATTAAATTCAAGTAACTGAAGCTTGTAGGCCTTGATATGTATATGCCCTGTTTATCTTCTGGGTATTTGATCTAAGTTTGGTCTCTTCAAATTTGTTGGGATTATTGGACAACATTTAGGCTGTGAATTTTTAGGGTTATTTTCAGTAGTTGAGGGACTCACTAGCATAAAAAATTTGAAAGTGAAAAGAAAATAAAGAGACAAAAAGATAATTAAAGATTGTGATATAATGTCTGCCTGCCCCCGACTCCCACAGATAGAGGCAATTCTTACAGTGTAAGGTAAGAAAAGCAATAGTTCCCATTTATGGGGGCACCTGTTGGTTAAGCATCTGGCTCTTGATTCTGGCTCAGGACAGGTCAGGATCGCACAGTTTTTGGGATTGAGCCCTGTGTTGGGCTCTGTGCTGACAGCGTGGATTCTCTCTCTCCCTCTCTCTCTGCCCCTTTCCCACTTGTGCATTGCCTGTCTCTCTCTCTCTCTCTCTCTCTCTCTAACACAAAAAACCCCAATGGTTCCCATTTGCTGAGCAACTACCATGTGTCAAGTACGTTTTTTTGTGTCATCTTACTTAGTGTCCCATCATCTCCATCAAGCAAAAATTGGATTCCTTGTAACTGTCCAGGAAATCCAGCCCCAGAGAATGTCAGTTTTCCGCTCAAGGTAACATAACTGCTAATTAGCAGAGTTGAGCTCCTGTCTCCTTTTGAATTTCTTATGCTAATCTCTCCTTTGTGATCCAATAATTCACCTTTAAAGATTAAAAAATCCACAAATAACTAGAAAATAACCAACTCATGAGCTATACAAAATATTCTCTTATTCAAGAGTAAAGCCGAGCTAGGTTAATTATTGTTGTTTTTGATAGAATTACAAGATTCTTGAGCAGGGGAGGCGGTGGCTGCAATAATCCTTATATGAAAATGATACTCCCCAACATTTGTCATGTAATGAAATTCTTTCAGTTGATCTAAATTGGCTTTTTAGCTTCTCCAGGAAGTTCATACTCTTGACAGAATGAAAATCCAATTGCCGTAAGTGTCTTTTGCAGGAAGCCAACTCGGGACTATGCTAGCTGTTCTCTAGGTGGGTTTGGCCAGCTCCTTTGCCACTGGGCTTTGGGACGATCATTCCAGAGCCAGGGAAGGGGTCCTGCACAGCCTCTGCCCCAGCCCAGCCGGTGCCCTCTTCACACACTCATTCCTGAGTCTTGAAATCACCACCCTCCTTTCCTCTCATCCCACACTGGCTTCCAGTTTTTTTTTTCCTCCATAAAGCCTTGCTCAAAAGTAATCCACCCCAAATAACCCACATTGGGTTTCCCGTTTCCAAATGATTCAGGCGTGTACTGAGGGAATCAGTTGGCTTGGCACTTAGGCACTTGCTACCTTCTATTATTGTCCTTCGTGTCAGAAATTTTGACTCCTTGGTGAGACTTCGAGGCCCCAAGGGTGATCTGGCTTCAGAATCACACAGAGCTTGAAGAGAGGTGTTCATAAACACTAGTCCAATAATGCACGTTGTTGACTTGACTTGAATTCCCGCCTGTTCAGAAAACCGTCAAGACTTGATCTGACAGGGACTCTGAAAGTCTGAGGAAATCAATCGATGGCTCCTTGAGTAGCTAAAATATAGTGGAGGGTCGCAGCCAACGCACCCATGGTACTTTTTTAGGTTTTCCTGGACCCTCATCAGCATCCCAAGTAGACACTGGGTTCCGAGCCAGACCATGCATGTCCTCTGGCCTCAGCCTTTGCTGAGGGTCTGGCTCAGGGGAAGTTGATTCTACCTCTATCGGGACCACGGTTCAGATATCCAGCAGCCCCCCAGCTTGTAAGCCTCCACGGGTAGAGCGGCCGGAATATTTCCAGGGCTGTCGCTGTAAAAGGATATGCCCTTTGAGAGAAATAGAGCGGCACAATTTCCATCATGCTGTGGTGAGGGAAGAAACGTAAGCACAGTTGGGCCACGGCCAGGAGCCAGGATGTTACCCAGCTTCCCCTCAGGGAGATACAGCGTGCCCACTGCATGTTTAACAGCGGGCTGCCATTCCACAGCCTTCTGAAGAAGCCCTTTCTCCTCCCTTCCTATCACCGGTGTCAAGGCAACTTCCTTCAGGGTGCAGGCCTTCTGCTTTCTGGGGAGGAGCTAGCAGGGGAGTGTTATAATTAGGTGCTCTTTCATAGAGGACCATGTGAGCCACAGCATATCATTTGGGAGATTAACGTCGCAATGCCTTGGGAGATAAGGAGGGAAAGAAATACCATTGTGTAGGAAACACACCATGCTCTGATTTCAACCTTTGTAATAAAAGGATCCCATGACCTTGGTCCACTTACCTGCCTTGTCTGTGAAGGGATCCTGCCCATCCCTGTGTGAATGGGGGCTTAGGAGTCAGTGAGGAAAACTATGAGCACCTCAGAACTACGGTTTCCCCCGGGCTCATTATTTGGCTTCTCGATGTGCCAGATGCACAGTAGCTTTTCAACAAAGGGTTGCTTGCTTTGTGTTGATTCGGTGGCTTTAGAACTGACTGGAAGCCTGTGAACAGCAGGCACTCCTCTCCTCGAAGGTAAGCCTGGAAAATACCTGCTGAGTGTGGGAGTGTCCCATGGCCTGCAGGAGTAATGGAGTGAGTCTGGCTAGAGCAAGCACAGAATTGTGGAGTCCTGGGCTTGTGGGGAGTGTTCCAGAAGGACAGGCAGGACTCTCCGGTCCTCTGAGGAGGACAGGGACCCTGGCTGTTGACACAGTCCCCCCTCCCTCCCCTTCGGGCAGCAAGTTCAGAATCCATTCCCAGCCTGCTCCAGTCACACAAACAGGCTGGAAAAGACCAAACGAAATGAGATCGTCAAATCCACTGCGCAGCCAACAAAGGAGGCCATCCAAAATGCAAGAACAAATAAAAGAAAAACCTCTGGCAGAGCTAAGAGAGAGAGGACTGCAACTCAAAAGGGAACTGAAATTACTTTTAATAGATGTTGGTAAAGCTGCCGAGAGACCTCATTCTCTCAGCCCTCCATATTATTTATCGATTGGGCTGGTATCCTCGCTGATTCATGAGGGCTTTAGAGAATCGCACAAGCCTTGGCTTGCAGAAGGCGGCCCAGGAAAGAGAAACCTTTGCTCTGGAGCGGTTTCTCCTTCAGCTGCGTGTTGTTGTTGTTGTTGTTGTTTTCTCATGCCTTAATATCCTCATCTGGGAAGTGGGGAGATACATGCAGGCATTTGGCAACTCTTCCTCAGAACTCCTTGGCCAGTCAGCCATCGTGCAGTGAGGAGACTTTTCCTCTGACAGATTTAACTGTGGACTCTCCCAAACAACACTAACCTTGAGACTTTTTTTTACTGGGGGTTCATAATTCAATGAACTGCAGAGAAAGAGGGAGACCCTAAACATTCTCGAACTTTCCCGCAACACGGTCTGCGGCTGCATGCCCCACGCACATGTCTCTGACAGATACCATTTGGTGCATAACATGTCTTGAGCAGATTAGTGGCATAAAGTCGGGACTTGGGTTCGGTCCTGGCTTTGTCACCAGCTTATTGTAAAGTCCGGAGCAAGTCAATTTATTTATTTTTCCCCATCTATAGAATGAAGGGACTGGGCTAGGTACCTCGTAATGTCTCTGGCAGGTCTTACAGTCTATTTTATAGGAATGAAATTTGTGACATTGCTTCTTTTTCAAGAAGAAAAAAAAAATTGGCTTTAAAGACAGAAGAAAAATGGTATCTTTCTTGCACTCCATTAAGAATAACCCCCTGTTGCCAAATTAGTGACATGGTAAATTGGGGTGACAATATTCAGCGTCCCTTCTTGGCCGGCGTAAGCTGGTAATCAATCCTAGCTCTGTGAAAGAGAACATTCTCTTTAAAACAAAACCACCACAGTAGTAGTCTTAATAATAACGTAAATCTGGAAAAGATCGAAGTGGAGATTTTTTTTTTTTTTTGGACTACATTTGTTGTCAAATAAGCAAGGTTTCTGTTCGAAGCTAAAGCAAGAATACGTTTTATGAAGCGGTCAATATCTGCCTATACGGCCACCTGTGTGTCTTTATCTCTCCACACCATCCCTCCCACATCTGGCCGTGGACCTTCACTTTTGGCAATAGAAGTTTATCTACTGACTGCTGCACAGATCTGGGTAAAATGGCTAGGAGCAGCGACAAGCGGAGGCCAAGGCAGCAGAGAATATGGAGAAAGCACGACACCATGGAGGGAGCTGAGGGCGTACGTCGGCCTGGTGGGAAAGGCAAGCAGCACGGAGAAGAAAGCAATATGGCGTGCACACAGTAATGATGTTTGGCAGAGCTTCTTGCCAACTAAGCTCATGAAAACTCTTGGCAAACAAAGCTACCACTGAATAGACATATTAAGGGGGGAGCCTGGGTGGCTCAGTCGGTTAAGCGTCTGCCTTGGCTCAAGTCACGATCTCATGGTTTGTGAGTTCGAGTCCCACATCGGGCTCGATGCTGTCCAGTCGGAGCCTGCTTTGGATTTTCTGTCTCCCTCTCTCTCTGTGCCCCTCCCCTAGTTGCAGTGCTCTCTCTCTCTCTCTCTCTCTCTCTCAAAAATAAACATTTAAAAATATATGTACGTATTGAGGCCTTCTGTGTGTTCAGCATTCGGAGGACAGCATTGAAGCTATAGAAATCATACAGGCATATTTTCAGCTGAAGGATATTTCTTCAGTCTCCAATAAGCTCTGTGATGGGCACAGGGGGAGAAGAGGAATACAATTGGAAGTAGACAGCACCACCAACAGTGTGATTTGGGCTGGGCCATCCCCGAAGGGCTCCACTACCAAGACCTCTATGTGATCTGCAGTGGCTCTCCAGTTCTAGTTCAAGGGTGCAGCCAAAGGAACATGTCCCTTGCCATGTAGAAGCTCCTTTCCACCAAGAATCTTTCTTTCTCCCAATGAGTTTATGTTCTGTACATCTGTTGTGCACTCTGTCTGGTTTGTAATGACTTTCCCTTCTTCATTCTCCTGGAAAACGTTTACTTATCCATTATGACTCACCTGCACATCTTGTCCCATGACATTTAGCTAATTCTCCATCCGTTCAGCCATCGCTCACCCCTGTTTCTGTGCATGCCTAGTGACATCTTTGAGGAACATCTCATTGTCAGCTGTTGTTCTGTGGTTTACGACTACACATTATAGCAACTTCCAGCAAATAGTGGTTATGGAGAGCATCCTAAAGAAATGTTTGCTCATGATCTTAATCTCTCTATCACCTTTTGCATTTTTGGTATAATTCAAAGGCATGACAAGGAATACTGATGTGTCATCCATATTTGTTATTTGATCAAAACTCATATTTTTTTTTCCCTCAGTTGAATCGTATGTAACTAGAGTTTAAGCAGCTTCTGTTCAAAATCAGCAGGAAGTCTCGGCCAAATTGATATTTGATGCTTTGACAATAGTTCCACGTTATGCATGTATGAAACACCCAGCTCTCATTGCTTTGAAATTCCTTCCATATGTTCCAAGGGATTTGGCAATTTCTGATTTCTTTAGCTGTTTTGCATAGTACGATGGGCAATCCTTTTCGACGCATCTCAGGAACAAAATATAACACAGGTTCATCTATTTGGGGATGTGTTCCTTTCTTAAATCCAGTAAAGTATTCAGTAGCTGCTTTGCAAGGAAATATGTAGCTGTAGTTTTCTGGTTAATATCAAAACGTATGTCGCTAATATAAATGTGTGCCCTGTCGATATATTTCCCTGCATTTCTGTGTCCACAAGAACTTTATTTCATTGTCAAATTATAGGGGGAAATTTGGGACACATTTCACCTGGCAATGACCAACAATGCTCACATCTAGGTGAAGGAGTAAAAAATATGAACACATACAGTAAAGTGGGGCAATCACAGCCACGTTCCAGCCGCTTCCAGGCCACTGATGGTTAGATGGCATCGATATTATGAGATACATTTCTATCTTGTAGATGTTCAAATGTGAAAAAAAGTGTATGTTGGAATTGATGAAATGTGGTGAAGATGTAGAATACATCTAGAACTTTTCTTCTGGGAAAATTGATAGCTCAAACAGTGACGTCACGAAATAATAAAGAAGAGAGCAAAGTGATCCACTTAAGAGAGCTGAAAAAGGTTAGAAAAAAATTGAACTTAGGAAGACCAAAAGAAGAGACTGATAAAGATATATATATAAAGATATAGATATAGATATAGATATATAAGATATAGATATATAAGATATATATAAGATATAGATATATAAGATATATCATATATATATAAGATATATATAAGATATAGATATATAAGATATATCATATATATATAAGATATATATAAGATATAGATATATAAGATATATCTTATATATCTATATCTTTGTATAGATATCTATATCTAAATAGATAGATAGATAGATAGAGATAAATATAATTAACAAGTTAGAAAACCCAAAGCAGTAGCATCTTTTCTAATAGTTTCATGTTTTCGTTTTATCATTTTGGCTTTATTTCCTGGGCACAGAATAAGAACATTTGCAAAAAAGCATTCTCTCTCTCCTTTCTAACCTCTATGATTTATTTAGTTTTCTCTTGTTCAAATGCATCAGCTCTCATGTCGCCGGCTGTTGGTTTGAGAGGTGTATCTTTTGACCACGTTAGTTTACTAAGATTTTTTTTCATACTTGAAATGGATGCGGAATTGAGTCAGATGCCCTTTCCTTTCATCATTTGCTGAAATGATCACGGGGTTCTTCCCTTTGATCTAATCATTCAACGCACATCAACTTTCTAATGTTGCGACATCCTTGAATTCATGGGCTTAATTGCATTTGTGTTTACTTATCAATTGAGCAAACTACACTTGAATATGTTATGTTATGTTTGTTATTATACTGCATTATACTATATTATTTCATAAGGCAAATAAATATTCAACTTTAAGCATATCTGAACACGTTCAGTTTGCTTGTTCCTGGGGTGACCGTTGTTCTGGATTCGAGCCCCATGTCTGAGTTCTTACATTTCCTAAACATTATTAACACCTACAGTCTTACTTAGTATAAAATAGATTATAAGCTACAATAAGGAAGACAATAAGGGACTGGCAGAAGACTAAACAGAGCAATAGAACAGTCTAGAAATAGATCTAAATAAATATGAGAATTTAGTTTAATTTTTTTTAAAGACTATCCAAATCAGTGAGGTAGGGATAGATTAAATTTGAATTTGTTATCTAAAGTCATTACATTTTCTGCTCCACTGAATTTCCCCCGTCGACATACCCCCTGACCTTCATCCTGTGGTGTTGGCAGTATGTTAAGCAGGGGCAGGAAGGGAGCCACCCAAGGATGTGGAAATCTGCAGAAGAGAAATAAGGCAGTTTTCCCTGTCATACACATCAATGTCCGTTGTTACAGGTGACTCTTAGAAAACATCTCTTTTCAGGGGACGTTATGACAATATCATGTAATAATATTTCTTTGCTTTTCATGGGAAATTGAAAAAGATTATGGTCATTTGTTTATTGCCCCAAGAAATTACCTATGTTCCTGCCCAGGAGGTAAATTATGTATTTTTAAGAAGGGATTCAAAATATGTAATATCTGCAAAATCCTTTTGAAGTAGTCCTTTTGTTTAGAAAGTTTGCTTCTTGTAAAGCTTTCATTAAAGAATTCTTAAAAGTCCTTACCCTTCAGAATTCCAAAGGAGAAAGGGAAGTTGTGGCTGAACGTCTCCATTCCTGTATCTATTCTAAGTAAATTGGTAAAAAGTTCTGAAAGCTTCTGTCACGGTGGAAGGGGCTTGGCTGCAGATGGCAGTCACCTCTCTGTGTTACTTATCCTCAAAGATAAAATGAACTGTCCCAACTCTGGGTCCTCCACTATTCAGATAGTTGTGTCCCCATCTTCAAGCAATGACAGAAGCCAGGCAGTGAATGCCAGAGCATTTCCGGGCTCTGGAAACAAAGGCAGAACAAGAACCTTTGGGCAGATGTTCATTTGTTGGCATTTGAAATTCCCATTTCGTGGAAATGAAGACCTTCAGTGTAAGGTCTGCCCAGAGAGAAGAGGCATTCTTTGATTTGGAATAATCTAAAATGCCACAGAGGTGAGAGTCAGAGCCAACCTCATGAGCACCAAGCTGGATGGTGACTAGAGAAAGACGCATTTGGCATAGCCTGAACACGGTGACTGGAACTCTTTCCAGAAGGATGGGTTGTTGGAGGCATGGGCCGCGTGTTGCCTTGTCTGATACCCTCTCACAGACCCACATGAACGAAAACCCCACCCAAGTGGAGGGGGCTTCTGTGATGGTCAAGATTAATCTTGTCTGGTACCTTTTCTGGGCTCGGACCTCTACTTTTTCCGAGAAGGTCCACTGAGACAGCTCCAAGGTGTTGTTTTCTCAGAGAGATAATGTTCACTGTTAGATGAGAGTGGAATTTTTCTGTGATCAGATTCCCTGGAGAAAGAATAGGAAAGGGGTATAAAGTCTTTTCAGTTCTAGGTAATAGAAGAAGGGAGATTTCAAAAAGAAGATACATGGTCCAGCTTTCCAGAGGACAGTAATTCTTAGTTAAAGATCCCATTTGTCCGGGTGCCCGGGTGGCTCAGTCGGTTGAGCATCCAGCTAGGGCTCAGGTCAGGATCTCACAATCCATGAGTTTGAGCCGCGCATCAGGCTCTGTGCTGACAGCTCGGAGCCTGGAGCTGCTCCCGATTCTATGTCTCCCTCTCTCTCTCTGCCCCTCTCCTGCTCACGCTCTGTCTCTTGCTCTCTCTCTCTCTCAAAAATAAATAAACATTAAAAAACAATTAAAAATCCCGATGGTCAACTCAGTCTCAGAGATCCCAGGCTCTCTGTCATTGCCTTTCTCCATTATCAGATTGACTCTGGCCGAGGATTTTCTGTGTTCCCCTTTCAGGAAAAGTCTGACAGATACAGACCATGGTGAGGGGTGAGACATCTGGGTCGGGCTGGTGCCCTGGACGGTCGATCAGGGCACATAGAATCACACTTGCTGCTCTAGTCCATTTCCGCCTGGCCACTGGCACTTGTCTAAACAGACACATAAACCTGAAAGTCAGGCTGACAGCTCAATGTTGCTATCAGTATCCTGGGTAAACATGTCTCCTGAACAGTCATAAACACATCACTTCATCTGCAACACGCAAAGCCACTGTGGTCCGAAGTTATATAATAATATCTTTTTCTCTTCCTCCCTCGCTTCTCCCTCTTCCAATTTCTTTCTCTCTGTCTCTCTCTCACACACACCTACCCTCTTTCTAATGCCCAGATAGCACCTTTTCCTGTCTAAACTGGAATAATTTCGAAATAGTTTTCATCTGGGTATAAAGCTTAAGTACTTAAATGTGCTGTCACAGACTTTTGAGTATGTGATTCTTAGTTAATAAAAGACACTTGGGGGGTGCCTGGGTGGCTCAGTTGGTCAGGCGACCGACTTCGGCTCAGGTCATGATCTCGCAGTTGGTGGGTTTGAGCCCCGCATCGGGCTCTGTGCTGACAGCTCAGAGCCTGGAGCCTGCTTCGGATTCTGTGTCTCCCCCTCTCTCTACCCCTCCCCTGCTCACGCTCTGCGGTTATCTCTCAATAATAATAAATAAATGTTAAAAAAAAAATTAAAAAAAAAAGACCCTCGGAATTACAAAAAAACGGAGGTCATCCAAATTCCCGTGGGGCAGTTTCTGTTTTGTAGCACCTAGGATTGTTGAGACTGAATGAAAGATAAGTACTACTCTGAGATGAGAAGAAAGACATCGAATCTTCAGGGATGGCGGCGGGGGGGCGGGGTGCACGTGAGGGGAGTGTGCCAAACCTGCCCCATCCCTATCCCCACCCCCTTAGGGGCTTTGCACTTGCTGCAGAGGAACTGGACACCCCCTTCCATACCTCATATTTGCATGGTTTGCTCTCCTATTTCATTCAGGTCCCTGCTCAAAGGCCTCCTCGCCCGGTTGGTTTCGTTTGTGGTTCGTAAGAATTCTTATCCCCCGGTGCGACAGACGTATTTGTTCACCGATGCATTCTTCACGGCCCCCAGGATGATGTGAGTCTAGGAGAGCAGGGCTCTTGGTTGTCTCATTGGCTGGTCTCTCCCTGCCAGGTCCTGGCAAGTAGTGGGGGCTCAAGACATGTCTGTTGACAGAGACAGTGAAGGATACGGACCAAACTGCTTCACCAGTT
Organism: Prionailurus viverrinus; assembly: GCF_022837055.1. NCBI lineage: Eukaryota > Metazoa > Chordata > Mammalia > Carnivora > Felidae > Prionailurus > Prionailurus viverrinus. The sequence continues at coordinate 56,212,605 of NC_062577.1, read as the reverse complement.
GCTGGTTTCACCTGCCCCGCCACCTTCCCCCAGGCTGCTTCCCCTTGTCCCTCTTCCTCTCATCACCTCAAGCCACCAGCACATCTTATAAAGATGACCCTAATGGACTCTTCCTATGTAACTGCCTGCTTCTTTTCTTGTCCTTGACTATTTTCCCCACAGTGACCAGAGTGATGTTTTAGAAAAACACATCTGATCACGTCGTGGTCAAGCTCTTCCTGCAGCCTGTGCCTTGCTGTCCCATGCCCTTGCTCTACCCACTCTGGCCTTCCTATGTTCTCAGTGTCACTCAACCCTGTCCCGCCTCAGGGCCCTTGCAGTCACGCTCCCTGTGGCTGGGATGTTCTTCCTGTGGTTTATTGGGTGCTCAACACCATTGTTTTCATCATTCTCCATTTAAAGATTGCCTTCTCTTTGATCATACCGTCTCCTATTATTTTCTGGAACAACCCTCTGCTTATTATCTTCTTAGGCACGACTTTTATGTTTACTTGTTTCTCTATGACACTGTCAGTCCCATGGAGGTTGGGATCATGTTTATCAGAATCCCTATTGTTTCCCTGATGACTAACACTGCGTCTGGCACATAGCAGGTGTTCAGTAACGAAAACTGTTAAATGAAAAATATTGTTGAATGATTCGATCTCTTCAATTCCAATGAAAGTCAGGATCCCAGTTAAAAAAGAGAACGCTCCAAGAGACAGTGTGGTATTGGCACAAAAACAGACACGTAGTTCAATGGGACAGAATCGAAAACCCAGAAATGAAGCCACAGCTATGTGGTCAACTAATCTTCAACAAAGCAGGAAAAAATATCCAGTGGGAAAAAGACAGTCTCGTCAACAAATGGTGCTGGGAAAACTGGATAGCAACATGAAAAAGAGTGAAACTGGACAACTTTCTGACACCATACACAAAAATAAATTCAAAATGGGTGAAAGATCTAAATGTGAGACAGGACACCATCAAAATCCTGGAAGAGAACACAAGCATGGCTTCTCTGACGTTGGCCATAACAACTTCTTACTAGATATGTCTCCTGAGGCAAGGGAAATAAAAGCAAAAATAAACTACTGAGACTTCATTAAAATAAAAATCTTCTGTACAGCAAAGGAAACATTCAACAAAACTAAAAGACCACTAGTGGAATGGGAGAAGATATTTGCAAATGACGTATCAGATAAAGGGTTAGTATCCAAAATATATAAAGAACTTATCAAACCAAACACCAAAAAAACAAACAGTCCAGTTAAAAAATGGGCAGAAGACATGAATAGACATTTTTCCAAAGAAGACATCCAGATGGCTAACAGACACAGGAAAAGATGCTCAACATCACTCATCATCAGGGAAATACAGTTCAAAACTACAATGAGAGGGGCCCCTGGGTGGATCAATCGGTTAAGCGTCCGACTTCAGCTCAGGTCACGATCTCATGGTTCATGAGTTGGAGCCTTGCATCAGGTTCTGTGCTGACAGCTCAGAGCCTGGAGCCCGCTTTGGATTCTCTGTCTACCTCTCTCTCTGCTCCTTCCCCGCTCACACTCTGTCTCTTTCTCAAAAATAAATAAACGTTAAAAAAATTTTGAAAAACAAAACAAAACAAAAACACTACAATGAGATGTCACCTTACACCTGTCAAAATGGCTAAAACACAGGAAACAACAGGAGTTGACAAGGATGTGGAGAAAGGGGGACTCCCACCAACAATTCCACATTGTTGGTGGGAATGTAAACTGGTGCAGCCACTCTGGAAAACAGTATGGAGTTTCCTCAAAAAGCTAAAAACAGAACTACCCCACGATCCAGCAATTACACTACTAGGTATTTACCCAAAGGATACAAAAATACTGACTCGACAGGATACGTGCACCCCGAGGTTTAGAGCAGCATTATCCACAATAGCCAAATTATGAAAAGAGCCCAAATGTCTGTTGACTGATGCATGGATAAAGATGATGTGGTACACACACACACACACACACACACACTGGAATATTACCTAGCCATCAAAAAGAATGAAATCTTGGGGCGCCTGGGTGGCGCAGTCGGTTAAGCATCCGACTTCAGCCAGGTCACGATCTCACGGTCCGTGAGTTCGAGCCCCGCGTCGGGCTCTGAGCTGATGGCTCAGAGCCTGGAGCCTGTTTCCGATTCTGTGTCTCCCTCTCTCTCTGCCCCTCGCCCGTTCATGCTTTGTCTCTCTCTGTCCCAAAAATAAATAAACGTTAAAAAAAAAAAAAAAAGAATGAAATCTTGCCATTTGCAGCGATGTGCATGGAGCTAGAGAGTATTATGCTAAGCGAAATAAGTCAGTGAGAGAAAGACAAATACATGATCTCAACCGTCTGTGGAATTTCAGAAGCAAAACAGATGCGCATAGGGGGAGAAAAAGAGACAGGCAAACCAGGAATCAGACTCTTAACTACTGAGAACAAATTGAGTGTTACGGAAAGGTAAATAATTGAGGGGTATTAAGGAGGGCATTTGTGATGAGCACCAGGTATCGTATGTAAGTGACAAATCACTAGATTCTCTACTTGCAGCTAATAGTACCCTCTATGTTAACTGACCGGAGTTTAAATAAAAACTGGAGAAAAACAAAATTAAAAAAACGCAAAAAACTGAAAACTGAAACATGAAAAGAAAAGGTGATGGCTCCAAGAAATCTTATTAAGTAAATTTCAAACAGGTCCCAATGAAGATGCTTTTCTTTCATCAAACCTGAGTCAGTCTCCTCTGACTCCTCTTCTTCAAGAGGCCCTAAACTTTGGCTCTGTCTTTGCTCCGCTCAATCCATTTTTAGCAAGAATTCTGATGGGTGAGTTTAGCTTAAGTCCCCCACCCTTGGTATCTGACCACTCTTCAGATCTGATTAAGCTTTTCTTTCCTATCCCATAACATCTTATCACTAGTCTGCTTTTGGCCAGAATCCCGTCAAGTCGGTCTAACAACAATTCCCCCTAGCCTTGATGTTTCCTCTTAGTAATTTTCTTTTATTTCTTTCTTTTCTTTTCTTTTCTCTTCTCTTCTCTTCTCTTCTTTTCTTTCTTTTCTTTTCTTTCTTTTCTTTTCCTTTCTTTTCTTTTTTTCTTTTCTTTTCTTAAGTTTATTTATTTTGAAAGAGACAGAGACAGCATGAGTGGAGGAGGGGCAGAGAGAGAGAAGGAGACCGAGAATCCTAAGCAGCCTTCCCACAGGCCGTGCGGAGCCTGACGTGGAGCTTGAACCCAGGAAACCATGAGATCGTGACCTGAGCTGAAACCAAGAGTCAGACACTTAACTGTCTGAGCCACCCAGGCGCCACTCCTCTTGGTAGTTTTCTACCCACTGATCTCCACCCTGCTTCTTGGCTACAAATCCCCATTTGTCATTGGACAGCTGGGAGTCGAGCCCAACCTCTGTCCCCTACTGCAAGACCCCACTGCAGTAGTACCTGTCGAATAAACTTTTCCTTACCATTTTAACAATGTTCATGCTATGGACAATTTTTCTTTACCAGGTTCTCCCTTCTGTGCTCTTCTCCATTTCTTTCCTTTCTTAATTCTTTCTAATGTTTGTTAATTTTTGAAAGAGAGAGACAGAGTGTGAGCAAGGCAGGGGCAGAGAGGAGGAGACACAGAATCTGCAGCAGGCTCCAGGCTCCGAGCCATCAGCACAGAGCCCGACGCGGGGCTCGAACTCACAAACCACGCCATGACCTGAGCTGAAGTCGGGTGCTTAACCGACTGAGTCACCCAGGCCCCCCTCTTCTCTCCATTTCTGCCTATGCTTGCCCTCTCCCCAGACACATATCCATCATGTGGCCAAGAGATCCAAACGATCCATCATCTGTCAAGAGATCCAAGATGGATCTCAAGATCCTTAAAAGTTTATAGGTATGGGAGTGCCTGGGTAGCTCAGGTGGTTAAGCAACTGACTCTTGTGTTCAGCTCGGATCATGATCTCAAGGTTATGAGGTGGAGCCCCAGGTTGGGCTGCACACTAGGTGTGGAGCTTGCTTGGGATTCTCTCTCTCCCTCTCCCTCTCCCCCTACCACCACCCCCCCAAAAAAAATGTAAAAACTTTTAGGTGTAATATCTGGACCCTCTGTAGGTCTGATCATCTGTCATAGATACAGAAGCCTTCCCTCAGGTTTTATGTTCTTAATACAAACAAGAAAAATTGGCAGCAGAGCCTTGTGATGTGTCATAACACACACACACACACACACACACACACACACACAGGAGCTATATTCCCAGAAAAGTTATTAACATTATCATTAGTAGGCTGAGATAATTTGAAATGTACTCAAATGTTGATACCTTAGGGGACCCAATAAACCATGTCTTTCTTCCCTGCTCTGCCTAGGAGGAAATGGAGGGAAAAGAGAGTGGAAGGTGGAGGCCAAGATATCACCCTTGTTGCTGAGAGACGAGGCAGGAAGGCATGGTTTTAGAGCTTTTGGCCGAGGAGCTTTCCTCATATTGGATGAAGGTTCTCCCCGGGTAGGGCCAACCCTGGCCTTGTTGGGGCTGGCTTGGGGGTTGTCACTGGGGGTACGAAGGGATCTACTGCCAAGAGTGGAGTTGAGTGGGACAGGCCCCTTTTTCTTCCCCAGCTTACTGAAGAGTTACCTATCCTTTCCCCAGGGCCAAGACAGTCAGGGATTGAAAAGATGAAAGGTATGCATTTTTTTAAATTTTATTCATTGAGAAAGAGAGAGAGGGAGAGAGAGAGAGAGAGTAAGCAGGGAGAAGACAGAGAGAGAAGGGGACGGAGGATCCAAAGCAGACTCTGTGCTGATAGCAATGAGTCCGATAAGGGGCTCGAACTCACGAACGGTGAGATCATGACCTGAGCTGAAGTCTGACGCTCAACTGACTGAGACACCCAGGTGTCCCTCAAGGTATGCATTTTTAAAGCTTCTTCATTCTCGTGTCAGAGTCCACCATTTTGCAGAAAACATGACGTGAATATACTGGGCCCCCAATGGATTAGTTGCATAAACTCGTTGACTCAGTAACATTCCAACCTTGTCAGGCTCACTTTCTTCTTTTATTTTGATTTTTTTTTAAGTTTATTTATTTTTATTTGAGAGAGAGAGAAAGAGAGAGAGGCAGAGGCAGAGGGTGAGAATCCCAAGCAGGATCCACACTATCGACCCAGAGCCCAATGCTGGGCTTGAATTTATGAACCATGAGATCATGACCTGAGGGGAAGTCAGACGCTTAACCCACTGGGCCACCCAGGTGCCCCCACTTTTTTCGTTTGAAAAATGTAGGGATTCATAATATCTAATATCTTTTTGTTAAAAAGAAGCCACATGTTCAAAACAGTCACTTGTTCTACCAAGACTCCCTGTCTAAACTAACTGCAGTTTCAGCCTCCCCCAGGAGAGGAATTTTAAACTAATCAGGCTGGAATTTCATGATCAGCACTGGTGAGATCATCTGGATGATAAAACCCTCTGCCCTTCCCCCTAAGGGAAGGTGACCTTGCCGGAGACCATCTTTCCATTTCTTTTCTTTTGCTAATACCTTCCTTGCCCCGCCCTGTTTCTGCTTATAAGATCATTTCCTTTGGTACAGGTCCTGGGGGATCCACCAATCGCTGAGTAAAGCCAATTCGATCTTCAGATTTACTCTGTTGAACCTCGTTTTTGAACATCTTTAATTGCTAAGATTTTGTGAGTATTTCTCCCCTCTGGAAATGGCATTTTATTGTGAAAATTCCAGCTTGGGAACGACGTTTATAAAAAAGAAAAGACCTCTTTTCAATGAACTAGCTATCATTTTCCTAATGTGTTTTGCCCCGTGCTTTCTCTGTTTTTAGAGGCATGAGGGTGGAGGGAAATTGGGGGAAATGTCAGAAATAGTGCCTGTTCACATCGGAAATTGCACCTGAAACAAGGTCATTACCAGAGAAGGACAGTAAAGAACAGAAAATTGTCTATTTTCCAGGTTTTTGGCAAGCAAAAACAAATGAATAAAGTAGGTCCACATTTAGCTCCCAATTCAATTGCACCAGTCATTTCTTTTTCATCAACTGTGAAATCTTATCCCAAAGCTAAAACAAGTTTGTGGGGGTTTTTGTTTTGCTTTAAGATCTGATTGTTTTTTGTTTTTTGTTTTCTTTTCAAATACTCAAGTTTGATCAAAGTGCACACAAGGAGTAAACTGGTTCAAAGGTCGATGAAAGGAGGGTGGGAAAAAGAGGCAGGAACGTTCACTGATAATCTAGAAACTAGGAAACACTCCTGGATAATGGCCCAATGGCGTGTGGCAAAGAGGTGGTGAGTGTACCCGTTTACCCTGGGAGGCTGTAACTTGGCATCATTATCTGTACTTGTTCGAGCTTTCTTCGGAAGTCAGATTTAAAGATGCAACTGATACAGAGCTCGTTCTGTCAGAAACAGGCTTTCTTGTGTAATAACAGACCTAAAACTGAGAGCTGCCTTCACACATTGCTCCTATCTACCAAAGCCCCGTGTGGGGTAGATGTTTTCATCTCCTCTTAGTTCTTACAGTTGTTTTCCTAAGATAGGATTAGCACCTTCATTTCCCCGAGGAGATAATGAGGTTTAAAAAGCTTATGTCAACTGTTCAAGGTCACACGACTGAGAATTGACATAGTCCTTGAACCCAGGTCTATCTTGTTCAGAACCCTGTGTTCTTAACCTCGATGGTATAACATACAGATACAGCAATCGGGAAGAAGAGTGTCTTATTTCGTTTCGTCTTCTCTCAACTCCAGTTTCTGTTCCGTGGCGGCACGTGTCAGGTCCGTCTTGCTCCCCTTTGTGTCCCCCTCTGCTCAGTATAGTGCCCAACACATAGTGGGAACCTGGCAAATATTTGTTGAACAGATCGATGAATCGTGGCATAGGTTTCTGATTAATAACTATGCCATTTATATGTACACCTCTAACAATGCTTAGGGAGGATCTTAGACTTAGAAAGTTGAAGAAATAGAGAAAAGGTTCACTGAGAATTATTTAAATGAAACTCTGAAATGCAAATGCTATCATTCATTTAGCTATGGTTGTACAGGTACAGCTGTTAAAAGAGAGACTATGAGCTTTGCACCTCTTTAGACATCTTCTGTGTAATCTATGAGAATTCCTGTCCACCCTGCCTCTAGTCCTCACTCTCTCCAGTGCTGCTGCCCGGGGCCAAGCCTCAGCAATTTCTCCTCGGGGCTCTTGCAGGAAGTTTTTGTGACTCTCCCCACTTTAGCTCTTTCTCCTGTGGAGCATACTCTTAAACTAGAAACCAGAACGAATTTTTGCGTTCCACTATGTGCCTCATCTTAAGGACCTTTACTGGGTCTCCACTGCACTCGGCCAACTGTGCTGATCATGGTCCACAAGGGCCCTTGTGATCTGGCTTCTGCTACCTTTGGTCTCCTCTCCTGCCATCCTTACCCTTCTCGCTCCGCTCAGGCGACATCGGTTTAGTCGTGCCTTGAAAGCCAAGTTCATTCTTGCCACGAGACATCTGTACTTGCTCTTCCCTTGACCTGGAACATTCTTCTCCCACGTATCTATATATCTCACTCCCTCACTTCCTGAGACTTTTTTTTCAAATGCCACCTGAGTCGTGAGAGCTTCCATAACCACTGCATGTAAAATATCAACCCTCCTCCTCAGCGCTTTCTGACCTCCTCACCCGGACCTCGCACGTATTGCCGATTTGACATGTTACGTATTTACCTCCTTATTTATATACGCTCTCCCTCTTTCTAGCCTTCACACTAAAATTCCAAACTCAAGAGCAGAGCCTTCATTGTTCTATTTACACTCCCAGTGTTTGACACAGAGCAAATGAATGATAAGATATACAGCTCTACGTCGTATATGGTGCATGTCAAGCTCCAATTGGTATAAGATGTTGCTTCTGAAAATCGAAGTCCTTATTTACACAGACATTTATTCAAAGCTTAATAGAGTTTGTCACTTTATTCCTAAGGAGAGTTTCTTTATCCATTAAGCTCTGAGACAGTCGGTGATCTTCAGACTTCTCCCTCTGGCCCACGATTCTCTACTTCGCATCTAACTTCTCTGTGTCCTTTACCCTTGCTTTGTTTTTGCTGCCGCCCTGCAGTAAAGGAAAAAGAATTGTAACTCTGTGTGGGGAGCGAGGAGGGGGAGAGTCACTTCCTGGCTGGAATCCAGCCGGGGACAGATTCCTTGACTGGCGAGGACCTACCTATGGTACTTTCTGTTCCACTCAGAGAATAGAGTGCAGTGAAGATTTGCAGAATTGATTTGAACTGACTTTAGTTTATACTTTGAAAGATTCCCCGGGGGGCACCCCAGTTTAGAGTTTGCGTACTTGCCTAAACCGCTCAGACCCAGTCACAGTGGCTTACATGTGGTTGGCGTTTCTCCCGTCTTTTCCTCTCGTTCTCCAACCCTATTACCGACAAGCAAAGAAGTAAAGTTGAATGTAAGGATTTGTAACAAACCATAATGCTGTCTTCCTTCTTAATTAGAAATTCATTCCAGACGCCCCTCCCCTAATTCTTACGATTTTTTTTTTTTGCAGATGTGATTGAAGTTTACTATTTTTTTTTAATTTCTTTTAACGTTTTATTCATTTTTGAGACAGAGAGAGACAGAGCATGAACGGGGGAGGGGCAGAGAGAGAGGGAGACACAGAATCGGAAGCAGGCTCCAGGCTCTGAGCCCTCAGCCCAGAGCCCGACGTGGGGCTCGAACTCACGGACCTCGAGATCGTGACCTGAGCTGAAGTCGGACACTTAACCGACTGAGCCACCCAGGCGCCCCAGATGTGATTGAAGTTTAACGTAGGTATGGAAAATCGAGCAACTGATCAGTTGCAGCTTGACAGGATTTGGTGAAGTGAGCAAACCCACATAACCAGCGTTGAGATCGAGAAACAAACAAACTTATGAACTTCCCGGAAGAATTCGTTGGGTCCCAGCAGGGGCAGCTCTTCCTCACTTTCCGGATTCCTAATAACAAGGCTGTTTTTATCTTTATTGTTATTATTTTTTTAATGTTTAATTAATTAATTAAGTCATTAATTAACTTTTTTGGAGAGAGACAGCGACAGAAAGAGCACGAGCTGGGGAGGGGCAGAGAGGGAGACACAGAATCCGAAGTGGGCTCCAGGCTCTGAGCTGGCAGCACAGAGCCCCATGCGGGGCTCAAACTCACAAATAACAGCGAGTTCATGACCTGAGCCGAAGTCGGACATTTAACGGGACTGAGCCACCCAGGCGCCCGGGTTTTGCCTCTTTTAACATCATTATCTAAAAGGAGTGGTACAGTTTGTACTCTTTTGTGTCTGACTTCATTTGAACAACATTGTGTTTGTGATATTCGCTCATGCTTGGAGTATTACAGTTCAGAACCCTTCTCATTTTGTCTGCTTGGCAAGCCCCAGGCTCCCGCTATCTTAACCTTAACGTGGGTGGGTGACTTTGAACCAGGGAGGTGCACCTTCTCAAATTGACTTTTGTGTTGCCAAGCACCCTCGAGTGGAAAGCCGTGAAGCCCTTTTAAATCTGCGTTTCAAGTCTCAGGTACTACGCACACGGAAAACTGAGAAGCTTCAAGAATGGTGGTCTCGTTGATTGGCCAATAATGAGATGTGCAATCAGTGGAGTCAGGCTGGCAAAACTAGTTGCCAAATTTTCCAGGAGACGAGCCAATGCTTTGAGGCTCCTCTGTAACAGCGATGATGAATGAGTTAAAGGCATTCTTTAATTCATGGCATTTTTCCAGCCGCCATGATAGTTTCTGGCCCACCCGGACTCCTGGAAAACCCTGCCAGGAGTGTCGTCTAGTTGGGCTACTTGAGAATGGGAATGTCATCATTAGCAGGGGGTTGATATTGTGGTATTTGATGCATAAAAGCTAAGCAACATGTTACATCTCAGAGCAATGAGTTCCCCCCACTGCATCCTTGGCTGACGTTGGAGAGATGGTATAATTCAGTAGAATCCGGGGCCCTGAGTTCTCGTCCTAGTTTTGTCTCTAACTTATCGTGAAAATGTCACCAAAGTCTTTGGACCTTAGTTTACTCCTTGGGAAAAAAACAAAACAAAACAAGCCAGAATGTAAAACTGTGGTCTCTGAAGACTCTGTTATTCTGTGTATGGCTGCTAATCCCCACTTTTGTGCCTTTCGTGGTCTTGTTCCAGCTTTCCTGGCTGACAACCTCTGTCCTTCAAGCTCGTTTGCAAAGTCTCTCTTCCACCAAATCTTTCAGAGTTAGCCTCCTTCCATGCTGCCCCCTCTCACATTGGAAGCCGTCAACTTGAGGATTGAGGCCGCTTCACGCTGTGCTGACAATGCTGATTTGTAACATTGTCCTCCCTCCTCACACTTGGGGTTTATCAGCATCTACTCGCAAGGACTTAGGAGACCATCTATAGACCCTTTTGTAACCTGCAAGAGTATCTCATCTCATGCACTGAACAGATGCTCTCCAGGAGGTTTTTCTTTCTGATCTCCAAATCTGTAAGGAACAGATTATGGTTCACTCTATCCTGTCCCAAAAAACACTTCCACTCCCTCCACACCCAAGCCCAAAGGTGGCAGTGGTTCAACAATGCGAGATCCTTCCTCTAAGAGGAGCGTGAGCAAAGAGCACTGCAGGCAGCAGAGAGGACAGGGGATGAGGAGGCAGGCAGAGGACAAGCCATAATCACCTGGCCTTTAAAACAACAACGAGTATTTAACAAATAGGAATAGATTATTACTTCCTTAATCTGATAATACGCATTTAGTTAAACATTTCAGCAAACATTTTCCTTAGTAGACAAATGTTAAAAACATCCCCTTTAAAATCAGGAACATGAGAAGAATTTTCAGCATCAGCATTTCCATCTAGCATTGTTTGGGAGATCCTAGCCAGAGCCATAAGACAAGGAAATATATAATACTCACACACACACACACACAACACAACATGCAACACACACAAGCACAAAATAAATTGTAGGGAAAAAGAATTGAATAGGAAGGAAGGAAGGAACCTGTACCTTATTCGTTGATTATATAATTTTCTACATAGAAAATCTAAAAAAAAAAAAATGTTACAGGTATGGTGTTAGAATTAATAAGAGATTGTAGCAATATTGCATGATATAAAAATTGATATACAGAAGTCAATTGCATTTCTATGTACCAGAGACTAAGGGTTAGATTTTTTTTTTGCAAATTCCATAAAAATTTTATTTTATTTATTTATTTATCTTTTTTAAATTTAAGCCCAAGTTACTTAACATAGAGCATAATAAGGATTTCAGGAATGGAATTTAGTGATTCATCACTTACGTATAACACCCAGTGCTCATCCCAACAAGTGCCCTCCTTAATGCCCCTTGCCCATTTAGCCCATCCCCCCCACCCAACACCCCTCCGTTTGTTCTCTGTATTTAAGAGTCTTTTTTGGTTTGTCTCCTTCTCTGTTTTTATCTTATTTTTGCTTCCGTTCCCCTGTATTCATCTGTTTTGTTTCTTAAATTCCACATGTGAGTGAAATCATGATATTTGTCTTTGTCTGACTGACTTACTTCACTTAGCATAACACACCCTGGTTCCATCCACGTTGTTGCAAATGGCAAGATTCCATTCTTCTTGATTGCTGAGTAATATTCCATTGTATATACATACCACATCTTCTTTCAAAAAATACACAGTACCAAAAAGTCAATTTATGAAACTTATGAAATTCGTAGCCATGTGTTTACAGGAAAATCTAAAGTACGATGGAAAGATGTTAATGGAAACAAAAGGAGAGATAGATCAAAAAAAGTTAATATTGTAAAGGTGATATTTCCTGCCAAAATGATTTACAAATTAAAACAAAATCCAATTTAGGGGCGCCTGGGTGGCGCAGTCGGTTAAGCATCCGACTTCAGCCAGGTCACGATCTCGCGGTCCGTGAGTTTGAGCCCCGCGTCGGGCTCTGGGCTGATGGCTCAGAGCCTGGAGCCTGTTTCCGATTCTGTGTCTCCCTCTCTCTCTGCCCCTCCCCCGTTCATGCTCTGTCTCTCTCTGTCCCAAAAATAAATAAACGTTGAAAAAAAAAATTTTAAAACAAAATCCAATTTGAAAAATCTCAATACGCTTCTCTCTGGAGCCAGATAGGGTTTTAGGATAGGCTGATCCTCACATATTCAATGAAGAGAATCAAGGCCAAGAAAATCCACGATAATTCTGAAAGAAGAATCCCAGTGGGCACCTACCCTACCTGTCATCCAAGATTGTTGTACAAGCACAATGATTGAGCTGATGTAGACTGGCGTAGGAATGGGTATGCTGAACCAAACAGGGAGCACAGAGATAGATCCATACGAGACTGAAAGTCAATGCTTGACAGAGGTGACTTTGCAGGATAAGGGAAATGGGAGATGATTCAATAGATCAGAGAACTCTCTGAATCAAGTGACTAAAGTCTCAATCTAAGCTCTGTCCTCCGTACCTGTGCTAACACAGGTCCTTTCACTGTAAGTCCCAAAATGAGACTTACAGAACATCAGGGCACAAATACCTGGCAGATGCCATGGGCAGTGTGCAAGGGAGCAGTGAGAGCTGCCTCTGGGCAGGCTATCAGGGTGGGGTGGGGGGGGGGACACTGTCTATAGAAAATAACAAAACAGGGGCACCTGGGTGGCTCAGTCAGTTGAGTGTTCAACTCTTGATTTCAGCTCAGGTCACGATCCCAGGATTGTAGGATCAAGCCCCACATCACGCTCCATGCCGAGAGTGGAACCTGCTTAAGATTCTCTCTCTCTCTCTTTCTCTCTCTCTCTCCCTCTGTGGCTCTCTCCCCTGCTCACACGCACTCTCTCTCTGTCTCTAAAATTAAAAAAGAAGGAAAAAAATGAAAAGAAAAAAAATAGTAAAACTATTAAAAGTTCAACTGTCTTTTATTAGCACTGAGAGTAGGCAATTCTAAAAAAAATGCCCGGGATGAAATGTCCACGTCCTCCCTGAAAAAAAAGAAAAAATTTTTTTTTCACTAAGTTCTAAGTAATTGCAACAGTCACTGTTTGTTTCAATAATACATAGGTAAGCGTCAATACATGTTACCTCGTTACCTCGTTTTTCTCATGTTTTTACAAACGTTGTATCCTTTTCTAGCCATTATGTTTTATTCCAAAGTGATATGGAAGTGGCTTTGCAGAACTCCCCAGGATACAGTCAGTGTTTTACCATGTGTGGACTCAGCGACACCCATTTGTTTGGAAAGTAAGTTCATGACGGTTCAGAGCCTTTGGAACGCCCTTCCGGTCAAGTTTGTGCCTGTAACTTCTGTTGAGCCGCCTGATACTGAATTCGAACAATCGACTAGAAGCGAACGCTTGTGGCACAGTAATTATAAAGGATGAAGAAATGGAGCCTGGGTGACTACAGTTGTTGCTTTGTGTGATCACTTAAGTATTAAAATGTAAGATACCGAAATAGAGAGCTGTCATCCCAACCCGACCGTCATGGCTCTCTTTCTGGAGTCCGGACCGCTTCAACAGGATGATGCAAATGGTTCTACGAACTGATCAACATTTGTAGGCAAAAGGCAAACAAGCTGCCATCCCAGTGCATAGGTCTTTTCTGCTTGTAAAATCCCATGTTTTTCAAAGAACAGATCAAAACCATTTTTATACATTTTATACAGAATGGTCTATATTATTTTATGTCTTAAGTCTGCAACAAGGAAAGGGGGGATCACATGGTTTTCCAGCCTCCTTTCTTCCAGTTCTGAAATTGTAATTTCTCCCCGGGTCGTGCTTAACAATGTTCCTTCCTTAGCCCGCCCACGTTTGCAAACACCGTCCCCTGAGACTGGACGCATCCACGCCTGGGTCATCGATAAACCTGAGAGTAGCCGAAAGCTTGTCTGTGACACCCCAGACTGTCACTGCATAAATGGGGGTGGGAGGGGAAGTGCGTTTTGTCTTTCAAAGCCGAGGGCATCCGTTAGAGAATAGGACAGAGGAGAAAGAGATTTCCTAGGGGCAGACCTGGGAGTTGCCAGTTCATTCACTGGAGGAAACATGGCCCGTGGCCATAAGGGCCTCCCAGGGTGACTCACCCTGGCCTGAAATGAAATTTGTTTATTCTGGGGCTCATTTTATCACTCTAGCCCTGGGGTTATGTAAGCTCCTAAAAGCTTGTAGGTAGTGAGCAGCTTGGGGTGCCAGAAAAAGTAATTGGATTAATGCGTTTCTACCTCAGATTACTGCCAAATCAGCCTGTGGTATGTGGGCTTTTTCCGTCATTCTGAGTGTGGCCTAATGCAATCAGCGGCTTCTGTGACTTTATTAAACTCCTTACATCAGACTCGCCCAGGCGCCCCCCCCCGCCCCGGCTCGTCTTGTCACCCCCCCCCCCCCCCCCAAGCTGCACCCTTTAAAGTCCCTCCCCAATGCTGCCTGTCTCTCCTTCCTTTCCAGTTCCTGGCTTCCGCTTTCCGCCTCATCCGCGATGCAATCAAACAAAACAAACCCCAAACCCTTCCATTGGTGTCAAAGCCTTAGCGATGGCACTTTCACTCAGTGGAAACATGCTCACTCAATGGTGACCTGACAGCGGGATATCTCTGCAGGCCTCCCTGCCCAAGGATGCCACGAGGAAGAAACGTGGCGTTAAGACTTCAGATGCCCCATGGAACCAGCCCAGGAAAAGGAAGGATGTGATGGGCTTCAGTCAACCCATGGTTTATTGGCAATGATCTATAACCAATTAGAACTGGAACAGAGTTTTGTGGTGTGAAGGGTGTTGGCCTCAGAGTCAGATGACCAAGGTTCAAAGTCTTCCTCTGCCGCATTTCCTGTGATGCTGGGACTCTAACATTTCGGGTTGTCTTAACTGTTTCACAGCACTGTAATAAAAACAAGTAAACATGAAAAAGCTTTATATGTTAGTAAATGATTTAAAACAAATTTTCAGTGAGTCAGGCCCTATTTATTTATTTATATATAATTTTTTTTAGTGTTTATTTAGTTTTGAGAGAGAGAGAGAGAGAGAGCGAGAGGGGGAGGGGGAGGGGCAGAGAGAGGGAAACAGAATCCGAAGCAGGCTCCAGGCTCCGAGCTGTCAGCACAGAGCCTGATGTGGGACTCAAATCCACGAACCGTGAGATCATGACCTGAGCCACAGTTGGGACGCGGAACCAACTGAGCCACCCAGGCGCCCCCATTCAGGCCCTATTTAATAATGATTCACAAGTAACTACAATTACTCTATGGAAGAGTATTACAATTAGAGTTTTTTTAGAATCTTCCAAAATTCAGAATTTTATTAATTCCAAATGGCTTCCCCTAGGTTAATTCCCATCCATACAGATGTGCCTGTAACACATAAGGGATCTCTTGCAAACTGTCTTTGCTGAGGCCGGTGGTCCTCTCTTCCCCTGCGTTTGGTTTACATGTTGACTTTTCAGTGGATAAGGTTGTCAGTTCCCAAAGCAACTATTCCACTGAACTATTGAATTCTTGTCAGATAATCTGTCATTGCAATATTGTCTTGTGTATTTAAAAACTAGATGCAGCTAGACTGTCATAGGTGGAAGCGAGCGTTGTGAACCCAGCTTTGATGTTTCGAGTACCACTTTTTTGACCTAGGTTTTGACAAACACGGATAGAGATTTACTGTTCTCTTCTCCTCAGTGACAATTCTTATGAGAGAAGGTACTGCTTTGCTCTCAACGGCCCATTCCATCAGCTTTTCAGAACCTTCCAGGTGACTCATCTAGGTCCTTTGGTTATTCTACGAGACTTGGTAATTTGACGGACGAGAAGTTCTTTGTAATAACATCTTCTTTGCTTTCATTAGGGACATATTCCACACTCGGTCTCAAAGTTGGATCAAGTATTGAAAAAGGGGAAAGAATATACAACTCCCTTTATGGTCCACCCAGGAATTAGAAGCTGCTGCTTGTTTTTGCTGTATAGCTTTCCAAATTTTCCTCTGCCATTCTATACATTTTATTACAATTAAATGGAATTTTATGGCTTTTCTTATTACAAAAGTGCTATGAGATCACTGCAGAAAAATTAGAAATACTTTCAAGTGAAAAATAAATAAATCACCCAGAATCTGATACCCAGAGAGAAGAGCTATTTAACTTTTATTGGGCATCCTTCTAGTCTTTTCCTATGGTTCTAATACCTTTTACTAGAATTTAATTAACTTTTACCACTTCCTTTCACTAAAAAAAAAATATAAAATCAGTGTAAAAAATTAGAAAGTAGAAAAAAAACACTGAAAATTACTCATAACGACACCACACAAAGCCGAGCACTCTAATATTGATGTATATTTGTCTAGGGCTTATATTACGCATTTTTTACGCCTGTATATGATTTTTTTCCTACAAAAACAGGATGATACCAACTAGAGTTATTTGCAATCTCATTTTTTTAAACCCAATAATATACAGTGATGGTGTTCCAATGTCATTAAATATTTTCTTGCAACACAAATACTAACGACTCATAGTATTGTATGGAATTAATATACCCTGACTTGTTGAACCTACTTCCTGTGTGGGGGGTTAATTTAGAATGTCTCTGGCTTTGCCCAATTATTAATAATGCTACAGTGAACAGTGTCCCCCCATTTTTTATGTGCATCTGTTGGTGTTTCCTAAGGATAGATGCCTAGAAACGGAATTTGGAAGGTTTTTGGTCCATTTTGATGAATTGTCCTCATGCATCTTTTAATAATTTATACTCCCCATAGCAGAGTGCTTTTTCCCTGCAGCCTTGCCAAAATTGACTATCATCTCTTTTTATTTTGTTTTTTTTCATCGTTGAGTGTTGAAATGGAAAATATTTCTCTTCTGTTTTTAATTTAATTGACATTCCTGTTGATTATATTTGCCTTTAAATCACACGCTTCCTCGTCTATCCACTGACTCTGTGGGAAATTAGCTTGGTAATAAAAACAAAGGAAGAAGAGAAACTTCTGAATCCTGTACTTGCAACTGTACGAAGGGGTCGCTGAATGTTGCGTTAAATGTTCGCTGATACGTGTGTCCCTTCATTTATTTATCGTTTGACAAATATCTACTGAACGCCTTCTCTACGCGAGGCCCTCTTCTACGAGCTGGGACTATAGAGGTGAATAATATCGATAGGGTCCTGTGTCTCAGAGATTTTTACAGTCCGGTATGAGACCAACAATAATTAGAAGTGACCTAAGGATGGTAAGAAAGGAAGTTAAAAGTAATTATCCTGAGGCAATTATATTTAGGCTGAGCTAGTCTGTTAATAAGGGGTCACTTACTAAAAGTTCTCTACTTGCTGTTTAGTTTCTCCTGTAATTGGGTAGTAGGAGAGTGTGGCGATTAGAACGTGCACACAAGAAAGAAAGGATCTTATAGAACCGGAGAAGTCACGGAAAATGTAGACCTCACATTGTTTTACTAGGAGATTCTGTAGTCCACGCCTGTTGGTAAGTGTGGATTTTGCTTTAAAAACCTGCAAAAGACTTCCCACACTGTGCGGGTGACCTATACATCCTTATGCTCTTGCTACATAGTCTCCTGACAGTCGCCTGTGACCAAAGGCTGTAGCTCGAGAAAGCGAAAGTATCCCGGTGATCCCGTCCAACCAAGTGCGATGCTGCGAGGAGGCAAGACATGTTTGCTTTGACTGGATGTCTCCCCCGTTGGGAAGGGGCCAAGTCTTATTAAGACTCAGCTTCCTGGAATTTTCACTTTTCTTCCTTTTTAACTCTAAAATATATTGTATGCACCAAGAAATCCATAAAAACATATACGTTTTAAAGAATACTATTAAAATTAGCACCTGTGCAAACAGCATCTAGGTTAAGAAAACATTGACAGTAGGGGTGCCTGGGTGGCTCAGCTGGTAAGCGTCTGACTTTGGCTCAGGTCATGATCTCACAGTTCGTGGGTTCGAGCCCTGCATCGGGCTCTGTGCCCCAAGTCAAGCTCTGTGCTGCCAGCTCAGAGCCCGGAGCCCGCTTTGGATTCTGCGTCTCCCTCTGTCTCTAACCCTCCCCTGCTCATGCTCTGTGTCTATCTCTCAAAAATAAATAAACATTAAGAATATTTTAAAAAAGAAAAAAAAGACATTGACAGTAGTTTAAAAGCTCCCTCTGCGACCCTCCCAGATGGACCTCCTCACAAATAATTTGTGTTCTAACCTTTTTGATAATCATTCCTTTCCTTTGCTTAAAAAAAAATGCTTTCACCATTTATACATCCTTTGTATATATTACTGACATTCCTGCTTATACAAATTCTAGAAATGGATCACACTAAATTTGTTTTTTTTTTATTCTTTGTTTAATATTATGTTCATATAAGTATAAACTCACTAAATAATTCCAAGTTGTTTTCCGAAATTGATGAAGCAGTTCATGTTCTCACTAGCAGTAGATGAGAGGTCCTATCTTCCCCAGTATTGTCAGATAATTACATTTTTGCCCATTGGGGCGGGGGGGGGGGATAATGCCATAGCATGTATTGGTGGATTTAATTTCATTTTTCTGACTGTAATGATGTTAAACCTTTCCTCCTACATTTACTTGTTATTAAAGTTTCCTTCTTTGTGAAATATTGTTCCAATTCTCATGCTTGCTTTTCTATCAGGTTCCTAATTTTATTGATTCTTAGTTCCTTATGTATTTTGGGCAGTGGTCTTCCTTGGGATATATTTTTAGAAAATCCTCTACTCTGTGGGTTATATTTTCAATCTCTTAATATACCTCTTGATTAACAGAAATTCTTAAATGAATAGTAGTCAGGTTAGTTTATAATTTTTTCTACATGGTTTATGTTTCTTACATCGTTTAAGAAGTATTTTCCCCACTGTGAGTTATGAAAATATTTTCCTATATCCTATTCTTAAATCTTCATACTTTTGTTTTTTATGATTATCTTTATTTCATTTGGATTGATGTCTTTATATAGAGTGAGGTTTCTAAGTAGATATACCCAACCTTCCCAGCACTATTCATTAAAAACTCTACCCTTGATGACCTGTTATAATATATGTCATAGAAAAAGGATCCACACGTGCATAGTCTATTTCTGGGTGATCCTTTACGATCCATTGTTCTGTTTGTACATTGGTGTGCCAGAAATACACAATCTTTTTTAAAAATGTTTATTTATTTATTTATTTTTGAGAGTGAGAGAGAGAGAGAGAGAGAGGGAGACAAAACAGAGCTGGAGAGGGGCAGAGAGAGAGGGAGACGCAGAATCCAAAGCAGGCTCCAGGCTCTGAGCTGCCAGCACAGAGCCTGACGTGGGGCTCAAACCCACGAACCATGAGATCATGACCTGAGCCAAAGTCCGTTGCTTGACTAACTGAGCCATTCAGGCACCATAGCCTAAAGTATCTTGTTAACTGGTAGGACAAGGGCTCACACCTTATTCTTCCTTATGCCGTCTTAGCTATTCTCAGACCTTTATATTTTTGTATCAGTTTCAAATTAGCTTTGCAAATTACTCAAATGCAACTGTTGGCATTTTAATTGAGATTGTACGTTTGGGGGAGGATTAACATCTCTACAATATTAATTTCAAACTCATGAATTCAATCCGGTCCTTGAGTAGCTCGGATAAGATTTACATTATCTGGACCATGAATATTTGATAGAATTCTTCCACTGAAGCTGTGTGGTCCAGGAGTTTGCTTTATAAAGAAAGAAAAAAAATGTTTTTTGATGAGTGATTTCATTTACTAGTTTTCAGAGCAAGAAGCTTTCTATTTGCCATTTGGTTTGCTTTTGTAAGTGACTCATTCGTTCATTTTGTCTAAGTTTTCTTTTTTTTTTTTAATGTTTATTTATTTTTGACACAGAGAGGGAAAGACACAGCATGAGCAGGGGAGGGGCAGAGAGAGGGAGACACAGAATCCAAAGCAGGCTCCAGGCTCTGAGCTGTCAGCACAGAGTCCGACGTAGGGCTCAAACTCACAAACCGTGAGATCATGACCTGAGCCCAAGTTGGGCGCTCAACCAACTGAGGCACCCAGGCGTCCCTGTCTAAATTTTCAAATTCATCCCTATAAGGTTGTTCATAATATTATATATTGTCTCTGTATTATCTGCAGATCTTTTGTTTCTTAATACCTATTGGGCTTACTCTATTAAATCAATTCAACTAAGGGTTTTTCAGTTTTATCATCTTTCTGAAGAACTAACTCCTGGCTAGTGTTAGCTACCACAATCTCAATAGTATCTGTGTTTTCTATTTCGTTCATTTTAACTTTTATTTTAAAATGTTCTTTCTTCTGTTCTGGTCAGGGTTATGTTGTTGGTTTTTTTTTTTCATATCCTTAGATTTTTTTTTTAACTTGGCAATTTTCCATCTTTATTCTTCTAATATGTAACTTCAGCTTATAATTTTTTCTAGGACCAGCTTTAGTGTTCTCTGGTAAGTTTTCCGCATGGCATTTTTTACTATAGCACAAAATATGTCCACAGTTATATACAGTTATAACACAATTATATCAACTTTGGTTGGAATTTGCATGATAATATTTTCTACATTTTTATTTTCAATCTGACCAGTTAAGCCGGATGTCTTTTCCCCTTAATTGATGAGCTTCAATCACTAAGCAGATTCCCAACAGGATGAGAAAGCTTAGAATTGACTTCAAAAGAACTTCTTCAAGTTCTTTTAAACTTTTTATAATGAATTTTTAAAAAATGATGTAACCAACACCTGTGTACTACCAGGAAGGTACCTAGCTCTATCAGATCTTAGCGTTTTAGTTGTATGTACTTAATTTTATTTTGCTTGATTAAAAACTTTCCATCAATGTAAAATATCTACGTGTCCAAATGTGAAATCAGGGGTGCTTGGGTGGCTCAGTCGGCTAAGTGATTTCGGCTCAGGTCATGATCTCACAGTTCATGAGATCAAGCCCCGTATCGGGCTCCACGCCGACAGTGAGGAAACTGCTAAGGATTCTCTCTCTCTCCGCCCCTTCCCTGCTCATGCTCTCCTTCTCTCAAAATGAGTAAATAGACATTTTTAAAAAATGTGAAATCATTAGTGTGTAGCTAGATGGAATTTCAGAAAGTGAGCACAACCCACATCAAGACAGAGAAGAACCCATACGCTGCAGAAACTTGGTATCTTCTTGGTACCTCTTAGTCACTGCTTCTGGAAACTGACAATTATCCTGACTTTTAACTTTGTGATTTTTTCCCCTATCTCTGTGTTTATGAATAAAATCATACCACCGTATGTACTCTTTGTGTCTGCCTTATATGGCACACCCATACATGTGTGACATGTATATATCCATGCATGACACCTGTATACCCATTCTTATTCATATTGTTGCATGTATCAGCAGCTTCCTGGTGTTTACTGCTGTTTTATATTTTATTAATTTATCCATGTGACAGTGGGCATTTGGATTGTTTTCAGTTTGTTACTATACTAAGTAGTGCTATTTTATCATTCTCGTACGTGTCTCTGATCCTCGGAGAACCCACCTGGCATAAGTTGATAACATCATAACTACAAGGAAGCCATGCGATGTCTGTCCTCCTCCAGTATACTCGATACCATCCAAAGCCATGGAACATGAGAACTGAAATGGCCATGGTGGGAAGAGCGGACAGTCTCCGAGGTACAGCCTCGTAGAGACAGAACAGGTATCGACAGGTATTCAGTACATAAAAACTATCTACGTAACACCTGACGGGCCTGAATCAAAATCGGAAAAAAGAACTGGTCAAACTAATTAGCAGAACCATGTAGATCCAGCCTTTGAAACGTTATTTATTCAAAGGCAAGCAAACAAACGAAGCAACAGCAATTCGGCCAAACAACTGAGCATATAGGTGATGTCAATATGGAAAGGATTTGAACCTGGGATAATTTCTTCAAACGTCCACTTATGGGAAAGAAGAGGAAATCCTCTAATTAATGTAATAATAGTAAAATATCGAGACATGTTGACTGTAGAATTAAAAGAAAAAATTTGAAGGGACCAAATTCACCTCTTGAGTGCCAAAGAGGTTATAATAATGATGTCAGCTAAACAGACAGGGGATCCCACTCAAATAGATCAAAGCCACATGTTGCAAGACGTAAGACATTACCCAACAGCCAAAACATGCTGTCCCTCCCAGCCCCAGTGGGGCGTCAGTGATCCAAGCCCAAAAAGGACATGAGGCTTTGGGCTGGCTCCCTGAAATATAGAGGGATGTATTTTGCATGTGTGACCCAGCAGACCACTGCCTGGGTGGTTTGGAGCATGCAGCAGCCAAATCATCTGTGAGAGGGTTTGGTATTCTCACTTCCCCTTGGACCAATCCATTTTCAAATGGCAGTCATGTTACTGTCTTGCCTAAATCCCTTCAGTGACCTCACAGGACTTGTAAAATCACATTTGGTCTCCTACCATGCCCTGCTCGACTCTGTATCGTCTGATGATCCCTGCCTGCATTACAGGCCACTCACATACTCACCCACAAAGTCAGGCCCCACTGGACAGCCATTGTCCCCCCCACTTTCGATGAAACCAAGGTACAGGGAAGTTAAAGAATCTACAGAAGGTAGGGCAGAGCCACGGCGGAACCTTAACGGTCTGAAGTAGCGGAAAGCACAGATCTCTCTTAATATGTCCCTGCCTTACCTCAATTAAATAACAGGCTCCTCAAGAAGTCGTTTAGCAGAGTAGGGATTTAGGACATCAGAGAATTGTTTGCAGTCAGAAGCCTCTTAAATCCGTTGCTCCCTCTGCCTATAGCCTTGTGTTCTGTGGCTAGAGAGCCCGTTCCTGATTAACCTGGAAAAGGCTTCACTTTTCGAGGGTTCTTTGCAGAGTCTAGTTGGCGTGCCTACACGGGAGTGTATAGTTGGGGGTGCACGCAAATTCAGGGGTCGGTGAGTGTTTACCAGGAATATGGCCCGGTCAGCTTAAGGGCTTATGAGGGAATCGGAAAGGAAAGGATTGGGTTAAAAGGGAATAATAAACAGGTGCATTGCAGAATACAGCTACGGGAGAGGAGACTAAAATCGCACCTTAAAGGGCTTTGTTAAGGAGATTGAAAGCAATAAGTAAACGTATTAAATTTTTACTATCTTCTTGGGATTTGTGCTTTATCGTATTCACTCACACAGTCCTCGCAATGCAGTATTTATATTCTTACTGGTGAGGAAACTAAGGCACAGTTAAGTAACTTGCCCACAGCCTTCCAGCCAGTAAGTGATGGAGCCTGGTGAAAACTCAGGCAGACTGGCCTCCTCACCATTATATTATTGCCATCAATTATGCGAGGAAACGTTCTGGATGCAGCAAAGAAGTGTCTCTACTCTTGGAGAGTGGTCCTAGGGGTCCAGGATGAGGACCTCTGAAGTATGCACTGGCCCTCCGCACTACCTTAGTATCCATCAGAAGACCTCTTGTCTTTTGTTTTTCTTCCCATATCTTCCCCCTAAGAGAAGCTGACTGAGAAATGAAAAAGATGTTGCGCGTAGGGTGTCCGGGGCCTGAAGCAGCTTTACCAACTCCAGAAAAATCTGTGAGGCTAAACCATCCTGAATCCGAGTAACTTTGAGGCATTTATTTCTGCTCAATCCTATTAATACACTTGAAATGATTTCTGAATCCCCTTGTCCCTACCACTGTACAAGAACAGATCTCCTAAAAATAGTTCAGGATTTTTCAGTTCTTTCCACACTCACCCCACAGTCAAATATGGTGTCAAATCAGTTACTTGGATTAACTTATCTTTCAGGACGGCACGGTACCCACTTGAAATGCAATGGGTTCATCTTTTTCCAACTTGCTTTTAGCGTTGGTTTCTTTCCTCCCTTCTCTGTGGATAAATTTTCTTTTTGAATGTATGTGGGTCGTTAGCAGGCTTCCGAAAGTCAACGATAATCCAAGAGACTCAGGGAAGTGTCATTCTGTCTCCTATCCTTTTCAACACATGCCACAGCCACCTCTTGTAAGTGACCAACTTTATTGTCTTCTGGCTTTTCGTTCAACAGCTCTTTTTGTGACAATAAGCAGATACATACTTTTTTTTTTTTTTTACTCTTGCCTCTTTTTCTCACGATTTTGCTTTCTTCACTTAAAAATCTCTCCTAGAATCACTCTGTAGCAACATCAAGAGATCTTCCTTATTCTGTTTTACAGCTGCATGGACCTCCATTGTATGCATGCACCAGGGTTTATTCAAAACATTTCTCATCCTGGACATTTGCATTCTTTCCAAAATGTTGCCATTACAAATTAAGCTGCAGCGAATAACATTGTGCAAACGCATTTTCATATTACTGTAAATTATCTCTGGGTGAGACCCCCGTTGAGAGATTGCTGGGCCACAGAATAAATGCACAGGCGGTTTTGTTAGATCCCAGCCAACTCCCCTCCTCAAGGATTCTATCATCGTGTATTCCCATCAGCGGTGCGTGAGAAGGCTTGTTTCATATGATGAAGGGCCGTTTTGGTATCCGGTTTTGTGAGGTCTTTGGGTCTTTGCCCATTTTTCTCTAAGATTTCTGACCTTTTCTTCCTCAATTAAAAAATCACTTGTTCCTTAACGATATCAGCCTTTTCTCCAAGACATATGTTGCAAATATTTTCTCCCTGTTTGTCATTTCTTTTTTCACGTTGCTAATTTTTTTGCTACCCCAAGTTCTTTTTAAAAAATTATATGTAGACAAATGTATCAACTCGTTCATATTTTCTTCTGTTGAATACAGAATAAGGAGGAATTCACCATGTTTATTTTTTTTGTCTTTACAGTCTTTACTGTTTACAGTAAAAATTTACATCTCTGATCCATTTGGGCTTCCTGTTGGTGTGTCATATGTGTGACATTTTATCTTTGTCATTACTTATTAAAAAGACTGTTTGCTACAGTGGTTGAGATACCACCTTTATAATATATCAGATTTCGGTATGTGGTTGGGTCCATTTCTGAACTTTGAGTCTGTCCACTAATATCTGCCGGGAACAGACTCCTCTTTTCCTTTGCATGTTTTCCTAGATATTCTTGGGTGTTGATTTTTCCATATGGACCCTGTTACCAACCTACCTTCTCTCACAACAAAATCTCATAGGTATTTTACTGGATCACATTAAGTTTATAAACCAACTTAGTAAGAACTAATATCCTAACAATGCCAAGCTTTACTAACAAACGAGGATGTCTTTATTCTTAGCTACTTTGTGTCCTTCTGGAGAGAATTAGAGTTTTTTCATATACAGATTTCAAATATTTCCCGTTACATTCATTTTAATGTTTTAACTTTTTTTTCATTGCTATTGTAAATGGAGTTTTCCCTATCTGTTGGTTATTTGTATGTGTGAATACCATTGACCCTTGCATTTTATGTTTATATCCTGCTGCTTTGTTAAATGATTTTACTGTTGAGTTAATCCAATCATTGATTCTCTAGGGTTTTTCATGTATACTATCTTGTTAACTCCAATAGAGGAAGTTTTAGTTCTCCTTTTCTTATTCTTATGCTCCTAATTGTTTTAGCTTGTTTAATTGCCCTGGGTAATAATTCCAGAGTAATGTTAAATTGTAGTGGATATAACGGGCACCCTTGCCTACTCCTTACTTTGTGGGAATACCTCTAGAGTTAGTTACTAAATAACTCTCTTCTTCCCTTTTTCCTATTGAATTATGTTTTACTTGCATCATATTCAATGTATGATGACTTATAATATGTGGGTGCCCCTCTACTCTACTCAGCGTTTCAAAACAATTTGTTCTTTTTCCCTGTTACATCTTCCAAATCAGTTGCTAAGTTTTGCTATGTGTGCTTTTGATTCTATTGCTTGAAATTTTATCATGCATCCTTCTTCTTAAAAATCTTAAGCTAATAAAAACGTATCTTCCTCCTGACAATATAAATGCCTTAGGACACTTGAACTCCAGACACTCCTTCTTGGCATTCAAACAATTCAAGTCCAAGTCTTTAGTTCAGACATTAAAAAAAAAAAAAAAGAAAGAAAGAAGAAAAGAAAAAAAAAAAGAAAAAGTCAATCCCTAGATTAGATTTTATTGTTCCATCATTTCATATGTGTAGTGCCTCTTTAAATTTCCACACATTTGCTAGTCCTTTGCTCACTATTTCTTCTGGGACCATTTTTTTTATTAGTTTTTATTAGTCTGTACACATTAATTTAATTGATATTTTCTAAGACTATCTCATAAAACTACCTCATTCTTAAAAGACCATTTTGCTCAGTATATAATTGCAACAGACAGTAATTTTCTCTCAGAAAAATGGATTATTTGGCTTCTGTTATTATGTCACTTAATTTGGCTCTTAATATGTCACTCATTGGGCAACCTGCCATTTTGGGGGAGGGGAGGAAGTTACGTGGGGTTTTTCTGTTGTTGTTGTTTTGTTTTTTGTTTTTTGTCTTCAGGATCCTGTAGTCTCCCTACAATGTGATTGGTCCATTTCTCTTTATTTTTTCCAGCTTGTCACACTGTGTTCATTCATCCTTCTCATTCATGTGCTTGACGAGTTTTGGAAAATTCTGCCACCATCTCCTTGAGCCTCTGCATCCTCTGCTTTGGACTAGACAGGCGCGAGAACTTCTCACTCTGTCCTCTACACTTATTTCTTGTTCATGTTTTCTCTCTCATTCTATCTCTTGGATTCATTTGGAGTAATTTCCTCAGCTTTGTGTCAGGGCTTATCAACCCTCTTTCCAGCTGTATCTAGTATTCTCTTTATCTCATTTGTGAGTTTTAAATTTTCGTGAAAATAGTTTTCTTTCTGTGGAAGTGTTCTCTTATGAGTGTTCTTGTTAGAATCTGCAGGGTTGTTTTTGATAGACTTTTAGTTCCTCACTCATTTTTCAAAATTTCATATTTTATGTCATTTAACATTTTATGCATTGTGTGTGTGTGTGTGTGTGTGTGTGTGTGTGTGTTCTTTTATCAAATTTTACCTGTATGAATACTGAGGGCCTGTACTGAGGTTAATTCCTTCCGGAAACCATGAGTCTGCACCTGCCAACCACTTAGTCCCTTTTGAAGGTCCCTATAAATGGAGAGGAGGTCATACATTCATTTTCTGTTGGACCCCAGCATTAGGTTTCAGATCCCAGAAACCCAGCACAAATATCCTTAAAAGGAATTTTTAGAGTGCGGTTTAAAAATTTCCCTTGCATTTTTTTTGTTGTTGCTGTGAGTTCAGGCAGTGCCTTAAAAGGTTAGCTTATTAATGTATCCAGTTTTCAGTTAAATTATGACCAAGGGCTTTGAGTTTACCATACTGTGTATTGCATATCTTTTTTTTTTAATTTCAATTTTGAAATGTTTCAAATTTACAGCAAAATAAGGAAAATAAGTAAACATGTTGTTTGTATTACTGGTCTAGATTAGCAAGCAATGGCATTTAGTTTTATTTGCACTGGGCTTTTAATTTTGAGAAGAAAGAATGTATAGATACAGTTAAGGCTCATCTCCAACGTCACATACCATTTTGGATTTCCACGGCACATGAAAAGTGTTCAGAATTGAACTCAACACCTTTTCCATAAACTACTCTCCT
The DNA here is from genome assembly GCF_022837055.1 of Prionailurus viverrinus. NCBI lineage: Eukaryota > Metazoa > Chordata > Mammalia > Carnivora > Felidae > Prionailurus > Prionailurus viverrinus. The sequence continues at coordinate 56,185,110 of NC_062577.1, read as the reverse complement.
CTTGTATTCTTTTTTTAATTTAAATTTTTTAACATTTATTTATTTGTGAGAGAGAGAGAGAGAGAGTGCGTGTGCAAGTAGGGAAGGGTCAGAGAAAGAGAGAGAGAGAGACACAGAATCTGAGCAGGCTCCCGGCTCTGTGCTGTCAGCACAAAGCCCAACATGGGGTGCGAACTCACAAATGGTGAGAAAAATGACCCAAGCCGAAGTCGGACGCTTAACAGACTGAGCCACCCGGGCGCCCCTCCTCTTGTATTCTTTGACTCAGTTCTTAGCGGTGGAAACCAAGGACGTTTTCTCCAATTATTCATACCTCAAATTTCACCTTCACTATCTTGGTTCAGGCTCCCAGCCTCTTTTTTTTTTTTTAATTTTTTTTCAACGTTTTTTTGTTTGTTTGTTTGTTTGTTTGTTTTATTTTTGGAACAGAGAGAGACAGAGCATGAACGGGGGAGGGCAGAGAGAGAGGGAGACACAGAATCGGAAACAGGCTCCAGGCTCTGAGCCATCAGCCCAGAGCCCGACGCGGGGCTCGAACTCTCGGACCGCGAGATCGTGACCTGGCTGAAGTCGGACGCTTAACCGACTGCGCCACCCAGGCGCCCCAACTTTTAATTCTATTATGATTTCGCTCTCCTACCTGAGCTTCCTATATTTCATCCACTGCAGAGTGATTTTTTTCCCCTACAACATCTCACACGTTCCTCCCCAAGTGTAAACACTTCAGCGGCAATCCATCATTTTTAGTCATAGACACAAAATCCTAAGGATGGCACAGAGACCTTTCTGCTCTGAGATCCTTTCCCATACCCCCAGTCCCAAGTCTCTAACTCTCCATCATTTGGAAGCTCTTCTTCTTCCCCCACATGTAATTCTCACTCTTGTCTCTGATTATACATAGTACCTCCTTGGAATATAATTCCCCTTTCATTTCTCCAGAGTTGTGACTCCATTAATCCTCAACGTGGATTTCATCATATCAAGACTTCCCTGACCAGCCACAGCTGGCCAAACCATTTTTCTGAAGTACTCCATTATCACCCTTTGTATATATTGTATGTGCATATAATATAAAGATACAACATATAGATATAGCTATCATAATGATCAGTTACGGACCACAAAGGCCATTTCTTATTCATCATTCAGTTCCCAGCACCTGGTAAAGGTTGCAACTTGAGCATATCAATACACTGACGGTCTCTTTGTATATACTTCGTATCCCCTGAGGAGAGTAGCTATCCTTTGGATATAATGCACAGTTTTTGATATAACTTGAATTCAAAAGTGGCTCAGATGATAGGCATTAAGGTGATGTTTGTCCAGAATGGCCTAACTCAGAAATTTCCCACGCCCAGTAAATTATCTGAGGTAAGTCATAGGAATAATTATGTTGAACAGTTTTGTCGAGTCATAATTGATACATAACGAACTGCATATGTTTGAAGTACATAGTTTAATAAGCTTTCACATGGCTACACTTGTGAAACATCCATAATCTAGGTAGTGAACAGATCAATCACGTTCATTGAGTTTTCCAGTTTGGGTTTATTTCAAATACAGCTGTTATGAACATTTATGTATCAGTCTTATATGAATAATGCTTTCATTTGACTTAGGTGAAGATCCAGGAGTGGAAGATTTGTATCCTGTGGACAATGTGTATTTAAATTTTCAAGAGGCAAACTGTTGTACAAAGTGGTTTTATCCATATACCTTCCGAGAAGCCAATCTTAGACAATCTGGTCTGAAGCCACATCTCACCATGCATTTCTCCAATGGCTGATAATGTTGAGCATCTTTTCACGTGTTTATTTCCCAGCTGTCTGTTTTCTCTGGCAAAGTGTTGGCTCAAATTGTTTGCTCTTATTTGGTTGTTTGCTTTCTTACTACAGGTTCTTGAGAGTTCTTTACGATTTGGGGTCCGAGTTCTTTATCACATAAAAGAAAGTATTGGAAGTATTTTCTCTGAGTCTGTGGTTTGTCTCTTTTTTCCCCCAAGTTTTTATTTAAATCCCAGCTAGTTAGCATACAGTGCAATATGCTTTTTAATATGTTTTCCTTTGTGCGTGCACCCTGAGCGCCTAGACACGTGTCCATGAAAGTTTCCGGTGAAGAACTTAGTGGTTCCTCACTTACATGCAGCAAGTGCTTGTCACAGCAAGTGCCCTCCTTCGTGCCTGTCACCATCTAACCCATCTCCCCAACCCTCTCCCCTCCAGTAACCCTCACTCTGTTCGCTATACGTTAAGAGTCTGTTTCTTGGTTTGCCTCTCTCTTTTTTCCCCCATGTTCATTTGTTTTGTTTCTTAAATTCCACATATGTGAAATCATACGGTGTTTGTCTTTGTCTCATTTTGCTTAACACAATATTTTCTAGCTCCCTCCACATCATTTCAAATGGCAAGATTTCATTCTTTTTTATGACCGAGTAATATTCCATTGTACGTATACCATTTCTTCTTTACCTGTTCATCAGTCAATGGACATTTGGGCTCTTGTCTGTAATTTCGCTATTGTCGATAATGCTGCTATAAACAATGGGGTGCATGTATCCCTTTGAATCAGTATTTTTGTATTCTTTGGGCAAATAGTAGTGTAATTGCTGGATCATAAGGTAGTTATATTTCTAACTTTTTGAGGAACCTCCATACTGTTTTCTATGCTGCACCAGGTTGCATTGCCACCAACCGTGTAAGAGGGCTCCCCTTTCTCCGCATCCTTGTCAACACCTGTTGTTTCCTTTGTTGTTAATTTTAGCCATTCTGACAGGTGTGAGATGAAACCTCATCGTAGTTTTGATCTGTATTTCCCCGAGGATGAGTGATGTTGAGCATCTTGTCATGTGTCTGTTAGTCATCTGGATGTCTTCTTTGGAATATTCATGTCTTCTGCCCATTTTTTTTAACGATTATTTGTTTTGGGGGTGTTCAGTTTGATAAGTTCTTTATATATTTCGGATATTAACCCTTTTTCTGATGTGTCATTTGCAAATATCTTCTCCCATTCCATAGGTTGCCTTTTAGTTTTGTTGATTATTTCCTTCACTGTGTAGAAGGTTCTAATTTTGATGAAGACCTAATAGTTTATTTTTGCTTTTATTTCCCTTGCCTCAGGAGACATGTTAGTAAGACGATGTTATGGCCCACGTCAGAGAGGTCATGCCTGTGTTCTCCTATAGGATTTGGATGGTTTCCTGTCTCACATTTAGGTCTTTCATCCATTTTGAATTTACTTTCGTGTATGGTCTAAGAAAGTGGTCCCGTTTCATTATTTTGCCTGTTGCTGTCCAGTTTTCTCAACATCATTTGTTGAAAAGACTTGTTATATTTTCCATTGGATATTCTTTCCTGCTTTGTTGAAGATTAATTTACCACACAGTGGGGGTTCATTTCTGGGTTTTCTATTCAGTTCTCTTTACCTGTGTGTCTGTTTTTGTGCCAGGACCATACTGTCTTGATGACTACAGTCTTGTAATAGAACTTGAAGTCTGGAACTATGATGCCAGAGCTTTGCTTTTTCTTTTTCAACATTACTTTGGCTATTTGGCTCTTTTGTGGTTCCACACATATTTTAGTCAAAGTTAGACTTTTTCCTTGCTGATTTGAATGTCTTTTACTTCTTTTTGTCGTCTGATTGCTGAGGCTAGTATTTCCAATATTAGGTTAAATACCAGTGGTGAGAGTGGACATCCCTGGCTTGTTCCTGACCATAGAGGAAAATCTTAGTTTTCCCAATGAGGATGATATGAGCTGTGGGTTTTCCATATATGGCCTTTATTATGCTGAGATATGTTCTTTCTACACTTACTTTGTTGAAGGTTTTTATCACGAATGGCTGTTGCACTGTATCGGATGCTTTTTCTGCATCTATTGAAAGGTGTGACTTATTTCTTAACAGTATCTTTTAAAGAGCAAACGTCCTTAGTTTTATCCTTTTTTTTTTTATTCTGCCTTCAGTGATCTATTTACAAATTCTTTTCTTAATCCAAAGCCACGAAGATTTATTTCTATATTTTCTTCCAGAAGGTTTATACCTTTAAGTTTTTAACATTTACGTTTACTATCTTTTGAGGTTCACTTTTTGTATATGGTGCACAGTATGGACTGAATTTCTTATGTATGCATAGGATATCCAAGTTTTTCAGCACTATTCGTCGAAAAAACTACCCTCTCTCCACAGGAGTGCCTTGGGGAACTTTGTCAAAAATTGATCAACAATCAATATGTGGGTCTATTTCTGGACTCTCTATTCATCATATTGATCTATTTTGTTGCCATTACCATACTCTCTTGATTGCTGTAGTTCTGTAATAGATGATGAAATTAGGTAATATTAGTCCTCTGACTTTGTTTCTCTTTTTCCAGCTTGTTTTAGCTATTCCAGGTCTTCTGTGTTTTCATATGCATTTGAAAAATAGCTTGTTAATTTCTACAGAAACCTGGTGTAAATTACTAACCAGTATGGTTTCATCCCTTCACTCCCAGACTTTGAGCCTTTTTCATACAATCCATTTTTGCATATGTTATAACTTCCCTTGAAGCATTTGATTCTTTTTAAGAGATTCAAATAACAAGAAAAGAACATTTACATTTACCCAAGTAGTTACCATTTTCTGTGTTCTTCCGTGTTGGTCCAGGTTTTCCCCTGGTATCATTTCCTTCTACCTGATGGACCGACTACCTTTAATATTTATTTCATTGCTGGTCAGCAGATGGCTGATTCTTTCAGCTTTTCTATCCTTGAAAAAGTCTATATGTCACCTTCATTTTTCAAATATATTTTTTGTTGGGTAATGTGTTCTAGTGTAATAGGTTTTTTTTTTTCTTTTAACACTAAATATGTTGCTTTGCTCTTTATCTCTCTTTTTTAAAGTTTGTTTCGAGAGAGAGAGAGCACATGTGCGTGAGAAAGAGAGTGGGGTAGGGGCAGAAAGAGAGGGAGAGAGAATCCCAAGGAGGTTCCATGCTGTCAGTGTGGAGCCTAACATGGGGCCCGACATCAAGAGTCAGACGCTTAACTGACGGAGCCACCCGGGTACCCTGCTCCCCTGGCTTTTGGCTTGCATTATTTCCGACAAAAATCTGTCGTCATTCTTACAGGTGTACTTCTGTCCATAATGGATCTCTTCCTCGGGCTGCTTTTGAGTTTTTCACATTATCACTGTAAGTAATTTAATTTTGATTTTCCTAGTGTACCTTTCTTCATATATCCTGTGCTTAGGATTTGTTGAGCTTTTTGGATTTGTGAGGATTTGTTGAGCTTTTTGGATTTGTGGGTTGTAGTTTTCATCGAATTTGGAAAAGTTTTGTCTGTTATTCTTTAAAGGTCTCTCCCCACCATCTCCTTTATAGGTTTCAATTACATGTATGTTTGGCTGCTTAAAACTAATAATCAATTAATTAAATTTATAGGTTTGCATCACATTATTGATGCTATGTTCACTTTTTTCAGTAGTTTCTTCTCTGTGTATTTCATTTTGCAAAGTTATCATTCCTGTCGTCAGGTTCACTAATCTTTTTTCAATGAATAATCTGAGTCTTCGGGTTCACTAATCTTTTTTCTTCAATGAATAATCTGATGCTGTTCCATCCAGTGCGTCTTTCTTCTCAGACATTACGGTTTTTCTCTATAAACTCTACTTGGGTCTTTTGTGTGTCTTCCGTATCTCTACTTAGCATGTTCAAGCTTCTTGAACATATGGAATCAATTACAACAACTATTTAATGTTCCTGTCTTCTAACTGGATCACCTGAGTCATTTTCACACAATCCACTCTTACATATGTTATAACTTTCCTTTAAGCATTTGATTATCTTTTGAAGAGATGTAAATAACAAGGAAAAACATTCATATTTATTGAATTTTCTATTCATCATTGGTGGTATTTTCTTGCTTCTTTGCATGCCTGGTCTTTTTTTTTTAATTGGATGTGAAAGATTTGGCTTTTCATTTTGTCATGTTCAGTATATTTTTGTATTCTTATAAATATTCTAGAATTTTTTCTGGGACATGCTTGAGTCACCTGAAAAGAGTTTGATCTTTTTGGGTCTTGCTTTTAAGCTTTGTTAGGTTGGATCGAAGCAAATTTCAGCCTAAGGTTAATTTTTCCCACTACTGAGGTGAGATTCTTCTTAGAACTCTGACCAATTCTCCCCGGAGTATGAGGTTTTCCATTGTAGTTCTGGTGGATGGATAATATTTTCAGCCCTTTGTGAATTCTGGGCACTGTTTGTTCTCATCTTTTAGGATGGTTCTTTCCCCAGCCATGAGTAGTTTGTTGCCATTCTTGTGATAATCAGCAGTCAGATGAATACTCTGGAGACAGAATCTGCAGGTCTCTGGGGTTCTTTCTCCCTGGGGCTCTCTTTGCTCTGTATTCTGCACTGTGAGCTGTAGTTCCCTTAGCATTTCTGAAATTCTAGCTCCAGCCCTTCAGTCAGGGAGACTATAGGGCTCTGCCTGGGTTTCCCTTGCCTGTGCCACTTCCTGAAACTTTCTCAAGGCAGTAACTGAGGGTAGCCTAGAGCTCATCTCATTGGTTTTCCATTTCAGTTTTCACTGTCCTTCATTCTCTGACTTCCAGTATTTTGAATGCCATTGTTTCATATATTATTTTCCCTGTTTTATTGTTTTAGGCAAAAGGATAACCCCCCCCCCTTCATCAATCCATCCTTTCCATAAGTCCAGGATAAAATTTGTTTTAAAAGTTTCCTAGGTGTTTTTTGTACCTATTTGCAGTCCAGGATGGGGACAACGTGACTATAAAAGCAAATGGAATGAAGTGATTAATAAATGTTGATATAGATTAAGCTCTGAGAAACAAGAACTTTGTCAGGTTGCTTATTCTCAACATAAGAGGGCCAGCCCTTCAGAACTGTTTGATATGGGGGGGGGGGGGTCAAAGAGATTTTTCTTGAGCTCTGATCAATTCAATATCATTATAAAGGTTTTATTTTTTTTTTTAAATACAGTACTATCATTCACAAGTGGGGAGGTGATTCCTGAAAATAACAGATATCTACTCTCGTTAGGTAATAAACCAGAGCTTGATTCTGCTTTTCCAGTTGAAGAAAATAGAAGAAGAGGTTTCGGGACAATTCTGAGATGTGCCATCCCCACTTGCTGTCTTTTCCATCCTTGGGATTTATAGGCAGTGGGAACTCCCTATTAATATATATTTGTTATGTGATGATAAAATGGCACCTGTTTGCTCATAGTCAATGGATAGAAACCAAATATTCAATATCCATAACCTAAATCAGAGACAAGTACTTCACCAACAAAGGGCATAAAATGATAAGGTCTAACTACACGGGTGGTGTTGGGGGAACGAAAGCCATAGAATGAATTGAATAGGTCTGACAACAGGAGACTTCCCAAGACTTGGTCATCGGAATTTGATTGGGTATTTTGAACAAATGAGAGTGGATGAAATAGAAGCGCCTGAGGTCTGGACTCGGGCTGGTGGGGAGATTCCGGGACCGTGGGCAGAAGGAAGGCAGATGAAAAATGAGGTAGGTGACTTTATACACTGGATGTTTTCCGCAGCAATGCCAAGGCGGTAGAATGATATCCAATTCATTTTCTCAGCAGCGCTTCCTATCCCCTAGTGTGGGTAGAACCATTGGAAAGATCACCGTGGGAAACAGAATGATGTACAAAAGAGGGCCTCTGCCCTGAGGAAGCTGGAACAGAGCTGAGAGCGTGAGCACAGTGACGCAGTTGGGGCCCTTCCGAAACCAGCACGTCTATTATCGGTTAATCCAAAAACTAGAAGGCACCGAGTATGACAGGTCAGGTGCTTGACGTGAGTTACGTCATTTCTCCCTCACAGGTACTCTCTGAGGCAGCTGTTAACATTCTTCCCATTTTACCAAGAAGGGAGGTGAGATGAAGCCAGTTTAAAGTAGCTTGAGGTCGTAGTCTGCTCAGGTTGTCGTAACAAAACACCAGGGACCGGGTGGCTTCTAAACAACAAATATTTATATCGCAGTTTTGGAAGCTGGGAAATCCAAGATCCAGGCAGTTTCAGTGGCCAGCAAGACATACTTTCTAGTTCATAGACGGCCATCTTCTCCCCGTGACCGAATATGGCCGAAGGGGAAAGGGAGCTCCCTGGACTGTCTTTTCTGGGACCACTGATCTCATTCATGAGGGCTTCACCCCCGTGACCTAATCCCATCCCAAAAGACCCACCTCCAAATACCACGTCATTAAGAAAAGCAGGTTTTGGGGGCACCTGGGTGGCTCAGTCGGTTGAGTGTCTGACCGGCTCGGGTCATGATCTCACAGTTCATTAGTTTGAGCCCCCCACCAGGCTCGCGGCCGTCAGCCTGTCAGTGCAGAGCCCAGTTCAGATCCTCTGTCCCCCTGTCTCTGCCCTTCCCCCGCTTGCACTTTCCCCCCAAATAAATAAACATTAAGAAAAAAGAAGAAGAAGCATAGGCTTTGACATACGAATCCAGGGGCGGGGAGGACACATTCCGTCCACAGCACTTACCTTGTAGCATAGAGCTAGTGAGTGGCAGGGTCAGTGTTCAAATCTAAACAGAGTCGGACTCTGGAGCCTTACCTCTTGCTCTTTTCACTGCCTATCACTACAACCAAAGGGTTGTTAGGAATAAGACATTATTCTTCACGATGAGGACTTTATGCTAAGTTAGAACAAGCATTCTTGCTAGGATCTTAGCCATATTTCTCATATGAGTCCCTCGGGCCAAGAAAATTTCTGACAGGAAGGGGAATCCACAGGCAGCTACATATAACTAAGCCAGCTCAAAGAGTGCCTTGGGAGAGAACAAAGACCCGTACCCCTTGACCCGCATACGCATATTGCCACCAGGAAGTAAGTCCCATGGGGAGAGACTGTTTTATGCTTCACTGTGCCCCCCCCCCCACCCAGTATGTAGAACAGTGTCTGGTACATAGTAGCTGCACAGTAAATACTTGGTAAATCAAGTGAATGAATGCGGAGAAGCTAGTCAGGGAGAGGGACGATTCAAAGCAACCCCGCACACGCAACTTCCCTTGTCTTCCGGTGCCTCCATCACGTGCCCCCGGGCCAGAGGCCCGGTCTCTCGAAGAGCTGCACATGTAGAAGTCCATGAGCTTGCAGGGACATGATTCTCCTCACACATGAGGCCACGTAAGGACACCCAGTGTGGCCTCACATTGCCCCGACGTTGGCCTTACCCCAGGCACTGTGAACCCAGCCTTGCTGAGTTGTTGGAAGCACTGGAAATAGCACCCGTACTTCCTGGACCTGAGCCCATCACCGTCTCTCTCCAGTGGCTCAGGTTTCCCCATAGAAAACTAGTAACCCAGCGCTCCAGTACTCCCACACCCTACTTTCAAATCCATATTTTTGAATGAATAACTGGTCTCATATTTGCCCCCAAAATGCTCCGTGTAGACAATGTGACCAACCATATTCTCGTTGTCTTTGCTAAAAATGTCCCTTTGTATGTAACAGCCAAATTTTCATTCAGTTTTCACATATCCTGCTCAAGAAAGTGTATAAAGTCATGGCCGGCCAGGAGGCTAGCTATAACACCCATTCTTTGGCATCATACATAAATAGATATTTAATAAGTGCTTAATGGTGATAATGATTTCCATTTTGACATGGACCAAACAGAATGTTACCGTAGAAAGAGCTGAACAGCACCTGACTCGTTCACATCTACAGTGGTTTGGCAGCCAAGACAGGAAGGGTCACGAGATCAAACAGAAAATATTCCGCTTTGCGCCTGATCACTGATGCCCACAGGAATTACAAATGCAATGATCTGATCTCTTTGCATTGGGGATACAAAAGTTCTTTCTTTTACATCAACGCCACAAAATAGCCCATGATAGAGACTTACACATGGGGTAACTGGAAAACTCGCGTGAAGAATCAAGTTGTTTAGTTACTGGTGGATACAGAAAGCACCAACTTGACCTTACCATTAAAACTTGCCACACAGTGACAGATTTCCTTAAAAATTCACTACATGTTGCCATTCAGCCATTTATTCAGAGAATAAGTCTTTATTAATAAATTGCTCTGTAGTGCACGCTTTGGGAGACAGAAAAGATGTGGACAGTGAGGTCCTGAGACTTGAGTTTATAACCAACACAGACCAAGGAAATCCATATGCTGACATTCATATATGAAGCTACTCCAGGCAATGATTAAAAAGTAATATTATATTTATTACAGACCAACATGAAACAGTTTATCTTCAATGCAGATATTCTGATGGCATTCACGGCTGTTCTCCTACAAGTATGCATCAGTTCACCTCGGGTCTAACCCATTATTCAATTGCACACAGCTTGAGGGCATCATCAGCATGAATCTGATGCAGATCTTTCCACACAAAGCGTCTACTATACTCTAGGTGTTCAGGAATTCAGTGACTCCTGACGAAATGAAATGAAATGATAGTTCTCCTTTCCACGTTCTTTCCTTCCTCTCTTTCTTCTTTCCTTCTTCCCCCCCCCCCACTTTTATGCAAAACCCACTTGCTATGAGGCACAATGTCTGGTGTTAGAGATGCAAAGACAAGTAAGAAATGTCCCCTGCCTTGGATAAGCTCATGGCTGAGTACAGACCACTGAGATAATAAAAAGTGAGTAGGGTAGATATTTGAATTGAATGTTTCAGGAGCTCCAGAGGAAAAGCTATTTATTTTAGGAAAAGACAGAGGGGTTTTATGATTTTCAGGGAAAGGGTTCTATAGCTAGAATGATCATTAATCAGTTCTTGGCTAAGGGGATGGTAGGTAAATGATGCTATAATGACCAAGAGTGCCAGGGTAGCTCACCTTGTAATGGAGAACAAAGGAGAGAATACTGTACAATTATATATCTACTTATTTTTTAAAAATAATCTTATTGAGATATAATTCACATACCTTATAATTCACTCACTTAAAGTGTAAAATTTAATGGCTTTTAATTTATTCACACACGTGTACAAGCATCACCGGCGTTGATTTTAGAACATTTTCATCACCTATGGGCACCTGGGTGGCTCAGTCGGTTGAGCGTCTGACTTCGACTCAGGTCATGATCTCACGGCTGTGGGTTCGACGCCCGCATCTGGTTCTCTGCTGTCAGCACAGATGCTTCCTCAGATCCTCCCTCCCTCTCGCTCTCTGCCCCGCCCCCGCTCACGCTCTCTCTCAAAAATAAATAAAAACAATAAAAAAAAAGAACATTTTCATCACCTCAACAAACAAACAAATCAACAAACATCCATAATCTGTGGCTATCACCCACTCATTCCCCTATCTCTTCTCCCTCCCTGTCCAAAGCAACTATGAGTCTGCTTTCTGTCTCTACGGATTTCCCTGCTCTGGTTATTTCTTATCAATTGGATCATACAATACGCAGTCTTTTATGACTGCGCTTTTCTACCCAGCGTAATGTTTTCAAGGTTCACCCGTGTCCTGGCATGTAACGATACTCATCTCTTTATATGGCCAAATACAACATTCTCTATATGCACACGCACCACACTTTGCATATACGTTCATTGTTTGATGGACATTTAAGTTGTTTCCACATCAGTCTACTTCTGGCCATGACCTCTGAGTGGGCGAAATATCACCAGCTGCCCCTCATCCTTGTGTTATCAGAAATCCAGCCCATGGAGCCGCAAGCCTCCCAACTCGGGACAGAAGGAACATACCACTTAATGTTTCCCTTTCTAAAATACCAAGGGATCATTCCCCACCCCCCTCCGAGAATTCCCAAGAAATATAAAGCAATTCATTAACAAATGAGTTGCTTAAAGATGTTTAGTTCCAATACCGTTTCAAGGTCACCGTACGTGGTAAAATGAGGAACAGGTGAGGACGAGAGGTTAATAGCGGGAAGGAAATCTTTTACTGACCACCCCATTCATGACATAGAGGCCGAAATCACTACCGCATCCACTGAGTGTTCCCCAGCGGTCACAAGTGACCCAGTTTGGAGAAGCACTGAGGCACAGGGGAGAATAAATGAACTGTTGCTAAAGAGGTGGGGGGATTGGTGGGAAGTAGGCAGAACCAGGCATCAGAAAACAGACTCGCAATTCCCGTCCCGGAGCTTCTCAGATACGCATTCGTGGGCAGGTCATTTACAGGTCACCCACATTTTGGGTTTCCAATCTGTTAAATGGACCACCGTTACCTAGTTTGTATGTTTTGCAAGGCTAATACATAGGAAAACTCTCTGCGGAGAACAAATTATAAAAATATCAGCAAGTGTGAACAGCTCCAAATTTTATTAAATTATTGCTACGTTTCGTCACTGGGCCCACGAATGCGAGAAAGACTAACATTTAACAAAGGCAGTGACAAAACTTCAAAAGTTTCCTAATAATTCTTTACAATTTATTTCCCGAAACTCCTTATTGACTGGAACTTCAAGGAAGGAAATCAAGCAGATTTATGACATATACCGAAGTCTTCTGAAATTTGGAGAGAACTTGCAAGGACACTCACCCCATCTTCTGTCTCCACAAATTAAATCACAAACACGAAGATCTCTAGAAAAGAACAAGCTGTGAGATGCAGTGACCCAGTTTTTATGGGTGGCCAGTCCTCAAAGGGATAGAAACCCCTTTAGTTTGGGAAAAAGCCAAAGAAAATGGAAGAAAAAAACCATCTTTCTGATCTTATGAATGAAGGTGTTTGTCACAAGGTCTAAAGGAAGAGAATTAAACCAGTTTTGTTTAATTTCAGTAGCATCAGAACTTCAAAATCGAAGTTGTCTTGGAAAAGTCACTTAGAATTATATTTTAGGGAAACTATAGAAGAACCAGAAAACATCCTAGGGAATCTTGACCCAAGTGTGGACCCCTTGAAAGCTAGAAATGGAAACACCATAGCAAGAACATAGTCTGTGTCTCTGACCCACTCCCTACGTATCCCACACTGGTTCATAGATGAGGCAACTATGGATAGAGGAACTGACTGGTCCAAGATTACATCAGTAAGTTAGTAGGAAACTTGAAACTAGAAATATGGTCTTCTGATTCTTTGTCAAAAGTCTTTTTTAACTAAATTCTTTCCCTAATGCTTCTACTGATTAATTCAATGTAAGTAACAAAGAGTCATTTCACATGTTGTATTTCTATTATAATTCAGCGTTTCAAGTTGATGGATCATATATCCCACTCTCCAGTATTTTCAATGGAGAAATTGAGGATTAGAAACATTGAGGATTTCTTCAAAGTCACACAAAGTGACAAGCTAGGAATACAATGCATTTCTCTATCGTTTTGATCATTTTTGTTCAATATTCCTCCCATTACAAGGGAGTTTCTTCTCCCGAGTATTTCCATCTTGTCAATGTTTGAAACGTTTCTTCTTTTTAGGGTGTGGCTAGGGTCTCTGGTCATCCCAAAGGAAAGTAGCAAATACCAGGATGTCATGTGGGGGTCACTTTTTTCTTGCCTCCTCTTGGGAAAGTACAATATGGGCTTTGTCATTACGCATCTTCAGACTGTTCCATTAAATTATTTGTAAATGAATAGCCCTGAAAATGCATTGAAAATATCTCTTTGAATGTTAAACAAATAAATCTGGGTAACTGATTATACAGTGGAATGAAGGCACTACTACAGACAAAGTCACATCCCGGTTGTAGTTCATGTAATCTGATGCTTTATGAAATGTGCTTCCAATAGAAATATGCAGGACGGTTATCTGACAGCCTAGAAGAATGCATACTTATCAATAAACTACCAATAAATTGCTTGACTCTCCCTTATGTTTTAAAAGGCTCTTCCTATATAAAATTAAAGGAAGAATACCACTGATTAAAAAATGACTGAGCTATTTGAAGTTTGTTCAGTTTCGTTAACACAGGCAAGAGAAATTAAAAAACCAAGTAAAATCTTTCCAATTTCTTTGACTCCCTGGTCATCTTTTTTCCATGCTCAGGGAAAATCCAGCCTTATATTTAAAATCTATTGGCCATCTGCAGTCTAGGTATACCTTCCTGCCTGCTCCCTCAATACCTTCTACGTATCTCTATCCTAGGAGCTGACACATGGCATAATAGTGAGATCTTGAGAGTAGGATTTAATCTTGATCTATCTCCTGTGTTTATCAACAGAGACAAGGGGATGACTTGGGCTCAATAAATATTCATTGAATGAATAAAAGTTTGAATAAACAAGCAAATAAGTATTCAGTTGATAATGTGTGTGTGTGTGTGTGTGTGTGATAGTTCATTCTCAAAGCATAATCCCAAAATCTCATATGAATCCAAATCTCATATGAAACAGTGTAACAGAAAAGACTACAAAAAATACTGTAAGATAGCATTCCATTTTCAGCAAACTTCAGAAATACAAACTCTCCATCATTTGAGGAGGGAGATAATGGTCCAATCTCAGCCAAACAGTGCTATTAAAAACACAAACAACGGAACTCTATGTGCATTCCAATTTCCCTTGTGGTTCCAATTAAGATCACATCAATTCAGTGAACTTACCATTGTGCATCATGGAGCTCTTGAAAATTGTATAAAATTCAAGTTGGCATTTTCTTCCCTCCCTGATAAGGAAGGAACATGATTGCATCACACTGATTGCATATTTAGCTCTCCAAACAGCTGCATAAACATTATAAGCAATACAGCAAAACAGAAAAAAAAAAATGCGTAGAGGCTAAAATCAAAAGACACATTTCTGAAACAGAGAATGGGCGGTTGGTCCTAATCGAGAGATGATTCAGAAATGTGGATCCCTCAGAGGAGTGGGCTCTGTAGGAGAGAGTGGGATGAGTATACACCCCTCACCCTCACCCCAAATCCTAAAGTCAGAGTATTTGTTCATAGAGCTTTAAATGAACTGCACCATTGATGGCCAGCAGCAAGATGGCCAGGGGTGCCCCCCAGCAATGAAACCTGCCCCAGACTGCACTCTTCTCCTTTTCTCTCCCTGGTGATGCCACCAAGAGATGCCCCAGAAGCATAGGCAGGGCTAACGGCCTCCTTTTCAAGCAGCTAAAATATTCTTTCTCAGAGAAATAAACGCCAGCCCCACCCTCACCCCCCGACAAATACAAGAATCTGCCTTCAAATTGCCCAAACTGTGATGAAAAATGATTGCTTATGGAAGAAAAATGGTAGAAAATTATACTATTATAAATACCTAGTATAGCATTTCAACTAACTACCTATGGGTTAAGCAGGCTTTCGTGAGCTCGCCCACAAACCTGCGTAATATTACTCTGTACTCCAGGCAGAAACTCATTTGTAATGGGAGCGTGCTTTGGATCTGGGAAACTTAACGCACCAAGGTGGGTAACAGAAAGGCAGTATGTCCATTTTCCAGAAAAGGCAAGTGAAGCCCAGAGAGGCCGTTCCTCCGACAAGGCTTCAGAGGTAAACACCAATATTCCGGGTCCATGCAAACCCACCGAGATCTCAGGCCTGAGATAAGGAAGCAGCTCATGGCCGCTAGTAAACATGTTTCCACTGCCCTTCTAGAATGGACTTCCACTTCCATGTCCCTCTTCCCTGTGATGCTTCTGTTGCCCTTCGAAACGTAGTTGAAGATAAAAAGGGGAGAAAATGGGAGGAAACCCACTGCAATATTCATGGGTGGTTGGGTTACAGACGGCAGCATTTCCTTCTTTGTGCTTTTCTATATTTTCTGGATTTTCTACAATGAACATCTTACATGATACACCAAGCACATTATTATTATTATTATTTAATTATTTTAAAAGTTCTGCTCAGGGGCGCCTGGGTGGCGCAGTCGGTTAAGCGTCCGACTTCAGCCAGGTCACGATCTCGCGGTCCGGGAGTTCGAGCCCCGCGTCGGGCTCTGGGCTGATGGCTCAGAGCCTGGAGCCTGTTTCCGATTCTGTGTCTCCCTCTCTCTCTGCCCCTCCCCCGTTCATGCTCTGTCTCTCTCTGTCCCAAAAATAAATAAACGTTGGAAAAAAAATAAATAAATAAAATTTAAAAATAAATAAATAAATAAAAGTTCTGCTCAAAATCCAACCATTCCATAAAGTCTTGCTAAGCTAGTCCCATTTACCTCTAACAATTTTACGCGCTCAATTCTTTCTTTTCCTTTCTTCTCTCCCTCCCTCCCATTTTCTCTCCCTCCTTATTTCTCTCTTTTTCTTTAAGTTCGTATTATGTGCCAAGAGATTTAAAAATTACACAAGTGCTAATGAAAACATTCTAGTGGCTAAACATTGAAGCAACATCAAGGTTCATGGGGTAAAAGTTAAAATAATCTTTCATAACTTCTTCCTCTCCCTTCAAATCCCATTCTTCTCTTTCTCTAGATTGCAACTGTTCCCTTTGGTACATAATTTTAAACCTTTCACATGTAAATACACATTATATATATATATATATAATTTTTTATATTTTATATAAATTTTATATATCATTTTTTTTAACTTATGAACCCAAATATCATTTTCCTTCCTCTAAAGCACCTGTGGTTATTGCCTGGGGACGATAGTGTTTGACTCTGAGTTAAGGGCCTACAGGTAAGAGAGACCATCCTGAAGGGCCATTTTTAGGAGTGTCCTTATCTGAAGGCCACGGGCCAGGGTGACCTTCACACAACTCAGCCCCAGCGCAGGCCTCACCGTGTGGCCACATGTCCAGTAGCAGCACAAATGAGCCGTTGGCTGCTGAGCTTACTGATGACAGGTACGAGTGCCATGTTAGACATGTGCTCTCTAAAAATAGGATCGGGAAAGAAAGGGTCTCATGTCCAGCCTTCTGGGTGGCCCATGATAAAATGTTCACCCCGTTAATACTTAATGGAAGCAACACTATTTCAACAACATATCACCTGTGTTTATACAGACAAATGAATTGAGCTCTTTGAGAAATGAGCTAGTCAGTTGATCAAAAGGGTACATTGAGGGTCTCTTCACCTTCATCACAAGATATCCAAAGAAGAAAGGTGGGAAGACTAAATGCGTTTTGCAAAACGACATGTGGTGCTTCTGACTTTCGGAGGGAAGTTTTGCAAGAGATTCTCTCTTTTCCTATCAGCCTTTGTTAGCTGTGACTTTTCCACCATTTGCCAAACTTCTGCAAACATGAAGAATTGTTCCCTATAATTTTCAAAGTTCTGATGAAAGAAAATACTGGACTCTCACCTCCTGCATCACATTTTCATAAAAAGAAGAAAGGAACGTTTTTATAGGAGTTGGTTTAGGGAACAAATTCTAAAACCAGAACAATTAAGTGAGGAGGCCTATTTCCATCTTGGTTGAGGTAGGTATCTCCCTTTGGTGTGTCCAAGGAAAATGTGAATGCTGGGCATGCCACCGATGAATATGTTGTTCACCCAGCAAGCATGTAGCTGAGCATGTGCTGTGTTAGCTTTGCCGTTTTAGGCAGCATGGGAAGGGTCCACCACGGTCCTTGACCTCGAGGGGTATGCAGATGCCCCCCAATGGGATTATCAGATGGCACCTTCCCTTGGTCATTGTCAAGATCTTCCCCCCGCTTTGATAATCCAAGTCAGAGCTAACATGCTATTGGCACAAGTAATTATGTTTGCTGCTAAATTAAAGCACAGAAAAGCAGTTGGACAGAATGACAGTTAGACATGTGGTTATTAATTGAAAATGACAAAGGATAAAATATCAATATTAAAGGAAAAGTTCGCTGTAAGTATTTCGGATTCATTGAAGGGTGTGTATGTGTCTTAATCTTATAGAAGTGTAGTTTAGTTGCTTCCCTGTGAAAGGGGGCTTCTTTCTACTGATTTGCTTGGGGGAGAAAACTATCTAGCTGGTTGAGAAGAAACTTTATATGAGATTGGAAGAAGCTGAAATAGTCTGGACTAGTGCGGAAGAGGCAGATTTTAGGCATGAACCACACTAGAAATTACCCACCGGAACTTCCTGGATAATTCAGATCCACCTCTGAGCTGTCTCATCTGAATTCTACCATTTAGCTGTATTCTATCCTGCTTTGTAAGTTTTTCTGGATGTTAAGTATGTTTATGGGTTGTCTCCCAGTCAACTGCTGAGCTCCTTGAGGGCAGGCACGGTACCTGTCCGCATTCTGATGAGCTCTTATTAAGTCTTCAGCAAATCCTCTTTGGTTGGTTTGGCAAGCGGTTATAGTAGGTGAGTGTGCCGTGTGAGCATGCACATACATCCCCGCCCTCCCCAGGACCCTCAGGTGGCTCTGGTGCCACTGCTCCATCACCCCACGCAGGACAACATTCCCTGATGGGAGAATGGACCGCAGAGCTCTGCATGCACCCTGCCTTGTCTGCGTCCCGCTCCTCCAAACTTTCCAGTTCACCTTCCAAGTCACAGCCAGTGCCCTGAGTCCGGCATATCTAGGGCTGGAGGCACATGGACCTGGGCCCACATTCCCGAATGACGCCATTACTACTTGGCCATCTGTAGGGGCAGCGTGGGTGCCTGGAACATCTGGGCTGCCTTTGGGCCAACACGTGTCCTTCTCGTTCCCAACCTCCCTCATGTGACCTCCCTGTGGGGGCAGGCCAGGTCACGGGGGAACTGGGACTATTTTTGAGAAGGCCATTGGCAGAAGGTCGTCTCATCCACTGCCCAAGTACCCCACATTCTCCATCCTCCATGCCAAGACTTTGTAGAGCCATTGAAATAGGAGTAAGAGAGGGAGCAAGGCCAAAGAGTGGAGGGAGAGTCTGCAAATGGGCATGGCAGGCGTCAGGAGCAGGGACTCTATTCCTCATCCTGATATGGTCTCTGGGTGTCTTCACGGGCCCCCTTGCTGGATCACGTGCTCAGTCTGTGTCTGTGACAGGGAGGATGGCAACTGCCTTTACCTACCTCCCTGGAAAGTGGGGGAAACAGTTGAAAGCATATTAAAATGCACAGGTAGGAGTGCTCCCTACTTAAAAAAAAATTAACAGGGGATTATCAGCTATATGGTTGCTTTTCTTCGTGTTGGGGGAAGCGTTCATTATTCACTCCACGTGTATGGTTGCTGAGATGTTCTGAATTGCATTTATTTATACTTGTTGACTCAACAGCAACACTGAGAGAGAAAGAGAAAGATTCTTCCCCCGTTTTATAGAAAGTGAGGGATAAAAAGCTACAGTGGCCTACTCGGAGTTACAGAGAAAGTTCGGGACAGGAACAGGGCCTGTTGCCGGAAGAGAAATCGGTGCCAGTTCTTAAAGTCCTTTTGTTTTTTGAAGGCATGAACCTGCTCTTCTGGTTTCAGGTAGTCACCAGTTAGTTACTGCGCAGGATGACTGACTTCTCCTCTCCCGGGTAGGGAAGGGTGTACCTTGCCTGCTGTCCTTGTGGTTGAGGGAAGCCTGTGAGTAGTTCTAGACAGGCAAGAGCCCACAAGAGACAGCCAATGCATAATTCACTGACTTCTCTCGCTGCCAGCTACACAAACCAAAATGTTTCGGATTCTTAAGGCCCTCCATCAACCTGAGATGGGCACATAGCAGGAGCAAGAAACAGACCTCTGTTATTTCAAGCCACTGCAATTTGCTTTGGGAGTTGTGAGATGCTACAGCATAACCTACTGAATCTGGACTCAGACAGGATCATGGAAATGAACTTACAAATCCCTGCCTCAGAATTTTTGATCAGAAAGAATCCAAGAAGGGCCTGGGAAGGAGGCAGAGGGCCAGGTCCACTGACCCCTGCTGCCTCTATTCAGGATTTTTTTTCCACTTTAGTGTACTTTATTATTTTTTTAAGTTTATTCATTTTGAGAGAGAAAGGGTGAATGAGGGGAGATGCAGAGACAGAGGGATTGGGTGGGGGCAGAGAGAGAGAGAGAGAGAGAGAGAGAATCGCAAGCAGGCTCCTTACTGTCAGCGCAGAATCTGACATGGGGCTCGAACTCATGAACTGTGAGATCATGACCTGAGCCGAAGTCAGACGCTTGACCGACTGAGCCACCCAGGCGCCCCACACTTTAGCATACTTTGAAATGCATTTAGTCCAACTAAATTCTAAGATGTGGCTCTCTTTAAGACATTACCAGGTGGTCTTTGAGTTACCCCCTTGAATATCTACTTCGATACCTCTAGCAGTGGGGCATTTGTCATACTCCCAAAACATTTCCTGGCCATTTTTTTTTTCAGAAATTGGTGGTAAAAATGTTCTTTACGCTGTCAGCATTTTCCTGTAACGTACATTCAACCGCCTTGTTGTTTCCTCCTGAGCCACAAGGAACATGTGTCATTCTCTTTTTATGTCATCCTTCTGAATAATTTGGCCAGCATGAACACTCCAAACTACTTCTCCATGTCGAACACTCCCCAGTTCCTCAAT
Organism: Prionailurus viverrinus; assembly: GCF_022837055.1. NCBI lineage: Eukaryota > Metazoa > Chordata > Mammalia > Carnivora > Felidae > Prionailurus > Prionailurus viverrinus. The sequence continues at coordinate 56,164,837 of NC_062577.1, read as the reverse complement.
CATTGCTTATATTGAATTATTTTGAGGTCTTTTATCATTCTGTCTTTCTCATCAGGACAGGTGCCGTCTGTAAATATACTACTAAAAATATAGCCCCCAGGAGAAACATGGTACCATTGAAAGTATGGCCCAACTTACATTGAACGAAATGATAATATTATGTTCTGAGTGCCCAAGCTCCGTTAAACCTAAATTTAACAAATACAAAAGAAAAGGCCCCAACTGAAATCCATCAATGTTAGATCTTGATTCTTTCATCACAGTATCAGCTACCCCCTTACCTTGATGCTATGGTCCTACTGTAACTGCACAATTTCTAAGAAATTGTCATAATCACTGATACAGCATTGAACTGGACGTTGGTCTTGAGTCTTGAGAAACACCAAGGAAGACGTCAGTCTGATAACAAAGATCCCTTAAGTTCAGTCACAGATCATTTACGTGTTCCCTTCACTGTATTATCATGTAGCTTGCACTGCTCTGTCCAACATGTATGGTCGTAGGAGAAAATCTATGAATTCTTTGACAAATTATGGAATATGATGTTCATTCTATTCCCCTGACCTGCCAGTCTAGTGCTAACAGGTCACAAAAGGATAGATGGTTAGTTTGCTCTCCTCGCTTTTACTAAATGCACACTGGTGACACCACTTCTCCATTTCTAAGTGCACGTAACCTGTTCTAGAATACTACTTAGGACTACTAGCTTGTTTTTCTGTTCATGTTTTTCCTCTTTGGAGATAATTGTGCCATCGTTTAGCCAACATGTGTTGTGTTCTGCTTTTTTTTTTTTTTTTTTTTGGAAAAAGACTGTGTGGGGTGCCTGGGTGGCTCAGTCGGTTGAGCATCCGGCTTCAACTCAGGTCATGATCTCGCGGTGTGTGAGTTCGAGTTGCACATCGGGCTCTGTGCTGACAGCTCGGAGCCTGGAGCCCGCTTCAGATTCTGTGTCTCCCCCCCCCCCCCCCCCGCCCTCCCGCTTCACCCCTGCTTGTGCTCTGTCTCTTTCTGTCTTTCAAAAATGAATAAACATTAAAAAAAAGAAAACAGACTGTGAGTTAGCTGTGTTATTTATATATACCTCCTGAGTATCCCCAGAGGTAATTTGTTACAACCAGTAGATATAAACACACCAAGAGCAGCTTGTACTCTCCTACAGTGTTTTTCTTCACTTATCCTACTGAATATTCGCTCTATTTGTCCTTGTATGAAAAATCATTCTCCTATCAGAGAACACAGGTATGAATTAGAGGAGTTTATAAATCCTGTGAACGCAAAAATCTAGCTTTCCGCCCGTGAATTTGCCAACAAAGATGTTATATTTACCGCATGCTGTTTCTCTCTTCTTCCTTTCATCTCCTCGCCACCTAAACGTCCTTTTCTCCCCCTTCTCTCCCTCTGAAACCTTTGCCATCTTTGCTTTATAGCTTGATAATATTCTCTAAAGGGTCTATGACCTTCTATTTGTTCATGGGAAGGAGAAAATATCTATTATTTTTTTCCTTGGTGCTTGGTTGAATTCTGTGTCTACTGGGATATTCGGTAGATTTTGGGTGAGTGAGTAAATGAACGCTTTCGTATTCCATCTCTTCCAAGAAAAGGAACTATATAGCTTTCTCATTTTTATTCATGCTCCAACAGTGTTTAAAAAAAAAAAAAAGACTCCTTTTCCCCTCGGAGCTTTTCTTAAGCTTGAGTTTTTCTGAGAGTATGACTGTATGCACGTTGTAAATTCTGTTGCTTTTATAGTCTTCTTATCTTGGGTCGCATTGGTTTCTCTAATTGAAGTAATTCGTCCCTGTCTTCATGGTATGAACTTCATGCACCGTTAAAAGCCCACTGGTGGCCCTGGACGTTGTGTTACTCAGATACCCCTTTCCGAGGCCCAGTGGCAAAGAGCATAGTCGCTGACAACTTCCCAGCCACTGTGTCTTCAGGTCCACCGTGGTGTTCACGCAGAGGTCATGCTTCCTCCGGCTGCTCCCAGCCAGTCCTGAAATAGCTCAGGAAATGATGAGAGTAGCAGACCCGGGCCATTCAGGTCCAACACTGGTCTTCCCTAAGAGGCCGTTAATTTCTGTTTATTGACTTGGTTGAGATTTTATCAAAGCTGGGCTACACAAACATCCCAGTATAGTCTAGGTTGGTCACTCCACACCTGGGGGTTAATTTCCCCTTGCTTTTTTCTCAGATATGATGGAGTAGAAGAAAGGAAGTCAGAGGCTCCAGAACCGACCTGTCAATTGGTTCCTTACCTTTTTGGTCTTCAGCTTTCCAAGTCCTCAGTGGGTAGGCTAGGGGGGTCCGAGTCCAGTGACCCTTCCGTTATCTGAGCTGTCTCAATCTCCGCAGAACCAGGGGGTGACCGTCCCTTCTTTTGCTCTGGGGTATCACACTCTGTTTCCATGAAACTATGAAAAATGACACTGGAGATGATGAAATCTACTATCTTCTCATTTCAGGATGTCTTTTTCTATCCCCAACCTCTATCAGCTTGGGGGAAACTTCAACACATATTTTGAAAAAAATCAGCAATTAAGCATTCCCGTGTTTGCATAGAGATAGCTATTTTGAAATTTCCTTGGATGAGAAGCCAGCTTCCGACACTGCTGAAGATGGGACGTCTTGTGGAGCCCCAGTGCTGGTAGATAAACAAAGGATCCTCGTTTTAGGAAAGTCGGTGGGTCTCCAATCTATGCAGTGAGTAGGATGAAAAAAGAAAAAGACAAAAGGAAACAGAACCCGAGCCACTAGCATTTGAAAAGGCAGGCGCTTTGATTTCTCCCTATGACCTTTGAAGCACTGATTGTTAAAGCTGAAATAACCAGAGTACAAGATGCAAAGAGGCGATAAAACATAAAAGCCATTATGAAGCATAAAAGCCAATGTTGAGGGAACTGTGGTTTCCAGAAAGACAAACTATTGTAGTACTTGTTGCTGTGTTTGGCTGTCATAGAGCCGTCGGAGGTGAAAAGGTTCTAAAATGCAGGCGATTATTATTAATCTCTCTAATTACGAACCCAAAGTCTTTGTGCCACATTCCATACATTTATGTACTAAGTAAGCATGCTGGGGGAGGATTTGGTCTAAAGAACCCTTTCAAGGCTCCTGAAATCACTCCCTCTGGGGAGTCTTCTATTCTGCCAAGAGCCAAGGTCTCTGGGGTCAGTCAGGCCTGTCTCCAAGCCCTGTTTGTTCTGGTCCTGGGGACAAAATGCCCTTCCGGTCTCTACCTGTGGGTTGATAGAATAGATCGACGTATGCAATAAGCCAACTGTGTTCCCTCCCTGTAATTTCTCCCTCAATTTTCTTCCTGAAGAAAAGTGGGTAGGACTTTGGAGAAATACCAAGGAAGAAGGGACAACTCAACGCGTATGTCTTAAGATCTGCTTAGCCAGGTAAGGTACCGAGGCAGATTTCATTTCCTCACTGAGAAAGCTCACCTGATGCCTTGAGTATTATTATAAGTCAGAATGAACACACACTGTTACCTAGAATTAAACAACCCACACCGACAACATGTCAGTTATTTCTGCATTTCTGCAATGCTTCTAACATCGGGAGCATTTTCATGCTTTGTGATCGGAGACCCTGGCTCTTCTCTAGGCTTTATTTTCTTACCAGAAAGGTACACATGGCTTAAATTTAGTCCAGGGAAAAACTGAAGACTCAAGAAGAATAGAATTTTGATTCCTAATACCAGGAGAGAGAAACCGACACGTGTGTTGGGTGGAGAGGAGCTGCAGAAATGCTTGAGTGCGTTATCCAAAAACCCACCAGCACAACACATGAGTAATTGTTTGATAAGAAAGAGTAAGTAAAGGCCATAGAGCTGGGAGATCCTGTTCCTGAGTTTTGTCACCATCCACCTCGTCTGCTCCTTGATATCATTTCTTTCAGCTTTTGATTTAAATATCACTTACCTAGGAAACTAAGTAAGCCTAGGAGACTGACTAGTCTTGCCACATGATTGCCCTCTTGTCTGTTATCCACCCCCCACCCCCCCCCCCACCCCAAGGTGTTTCACATAGATAACGGTTGTTGTTTCTGGTGGTGGTGATGGTGATATTTTCACGATCAATGGCAGTTTGGGAGGAGAAAAAAAAGAAAAACCATCCTGAGGAGCTGAGACCTCGTGGCCTATTTGTCTTGGCTTTTCTTTCCTTCTCACTTTTGTCCTCTGTGTTTACCACTTAAGTGGTGCAGCAGAAGCTGCCTGGAAAATGTTCCAACGCCTCGCTAAGTCCCTACAACTTGACGAGTGGTTCGACCAGGAACGTGGACACTACCCAGGAGTTTCTTAGATATGCAGAGTCCCAGGCCCCTCTCCAGGACCAGACTATGATCTGTATTATGAGGAGATCTCTGGGTGATTTGCATGCACCTTACAGCTGTCCATCTCTAGGACCTACTTATTCTTACCACTTAACTGATGATTAGCCACACTATCTTGGCGTTTTATGCCTGTGGGCTCTGTAAAGCCACGTAGAGCTGCAGTGTCACAGGCCTGTTGCCTTGGCTGTTCAGTGGTATTTCATGTATGCTGATCTTTATCCTCAAGCCGACTGTAAGTTCCTTGGGTCTCTTTAAATCCTGTGAGTGCTATGCCCATGGGGGCACTTCTTCGACAATAACAGCGACCACTTGAGAAGCGACTGCGTGGTAGGCATTTTGCTGCGCACGCTTGCGATCTTCTCCCTGAATACTCGCAGTAACTCTCTGAGGTAGCTGGCGTGATTTTTTTTCCATTTTATGATGAGAAGACCAAAGCCTTGGAGAATGCAGTCAATTGCTGACGAGTCTCAAACTCATGTCCGTTAGACTCAGGAGCCTGAGCTTTCAGCCACGACGTTACGTTGCTCACGGATTGATTGACGAATAAGCAAAACTGTGCTTCCGGAAGTAAACAAATATATTTGGTGCTAACCTGATAGCATGGAACAGAGGTCTGCCTCCTTCTTGCCTGGATGCTCTCCCGATAGAAAGATTTCTCCGGAGAAAAGAAGCAGCATTTCCTCGCCACCACCTCCCCCAGCTTCTAGACATCCCCCTTCGCCACTCCCTGCCTCCGGCTGGATGTATTAACTCCCTTCTCCCACCTTCTCTCCCCTCTTGGCTTGTGACCCCAGCCCATGTCCTAACCTTGTCGGGGGGCCTTCTGGCTTCTCAGCCCGCCCAGGAAAGCGTTCGGCCTGGCCTGGCCCAGGGGTACCACATGAGGAGCTTTTTCAGGTCACAGACTGTCTGAGCTTTCTCCGCGCCAGTGGCTGTGCTCGCATAGTGGATGGATGACCTTTCCTTCCCGAACACCCAGAGGGCCAATCAGTCTGTTCCCGCTTCACTGAGAGAACTGAACGAAGTGCTTGCCACTTGAAATGAGAGTAAAGGGTAAGTAACTACAAAAATACGCAGCACCCCAACGCCCTCCAAGGCCAGACGGAGCTGAAGCACTTTGTGGTCTAGGGCGTCCCGGGTCGATCGGAGGAAGGAGACTTTTCTCACGCTTCCGGTATGGCTGTGAAAAATCACTTCGCCGGAAAAGATTCCCGCCAGGTCGGCGAGCATGTGCACGTCTGCCCCCAGCCGCACACTGCCCCTGGCACATTCTCTTCTCTTGGAAGTGCTGGGGCCAGAGTTTCCACTCGGGTGGATGGCTGGCTGCTTATGTAACCACCACCTGCCAGGAGCCATTGACCTACTCTTGTCCCGGACAATCACATCACCTCCACAAGCACGATCGTTGAGGCCACGGGGCCCCCATGGCTGCTCTGTCAGAGCCGATGCTGCGGAAACATGGACTCCTGAACAAGCCAGGAGCCAGGAGAGAGCACGCTCTGGGAGAATCCCCCCGTGGGAAAGACAGTGGTCAGGTGGGCCCTCCCACCCAGCAGGGCTCCCGAGGATGTGCTGAGGCCACAGCAAAGCGACGGCATGAGCTACTTCTGCCTCTGAAGGTCAGTATGTTGCACCTGTACCTGGGATCATAATTAATGATTTCTATGTCCATGAACTTTCGATCAGACAGGCTTTCTTCAGTCTGTCTAGAAAACCTCTAGAATTCGGTATCAGGGAATCTGCATGGATCACTCAGCCCTGAAAGTCACTATCTCTACAACCTCGGGTAGATCACTGGCCTCCGGAGGGTTTCCGTTTCCTTATGTGGCAGGTTGGCCTAGCTTTGCCGGCCCCTCCGGTGGCTTCAAATTCTAACATTGTCTCCTTGTAGTGACCTCGACTTCAGGCTACGGTTTCCAAGCTCATTTTGTCCACCTCACACGCAGGAGAAGAAAAAGATCCGACTGAAGGTGTTTGTCCATAGCTTATAACACAATGCTTCTTCTGCATCTGCCTACCCGTTTAATTTCACCAGTGACACTTACATGCACTAAATTCAGCTAGAAACGTTCTCAAGCTCGTTGGACCCGTGTAATCTACTTGTCCAAAAGCTAGCACAGGTCCATTTAATAGTCCATTCCCACTGGGCTCTGTCGCACCCCCTCCTGCGAATAAGGAGGAAAATTAATTTTAAAACGTTTCCCGAAGAAATTGCCTTCGCACTCCCACCATTGACCTAAGTGTTGCGATCCAATTAAATTAGGAGAGATCACAATTAAAATGCAATGTAATTATCTCCCTTTTATGTAAATGAGATTTCTGATCGCAGAGAATCAATACACTTCGTTTAAGCAGTTCCTCGGTTGCCTATTCAAGTGCTACTTTGTCCCTCTTTTGCTAAGTCCCTCATCTCACAAACCAAATGGAAGAAATGTTCCTGGAAATTCAAAGACGGGAATCACGAAGCCACTCAGCCTTCCCCCAGAATGCAATGGATAGCACCGGGGTGCACGCTGTTTTCCAACTCGGTGCCTCTTCTACCTCAAAGGTCACATGCAGCCAAAGGAAGGCCCCGCTTGTCCAAAGGCCTGAAAGAATTTGAAAGTGATCTGAAAGACATTTTCATATCCTGTAGACATCAACACATGTAGAAGTCTGGCCTCCCATAGGCCGTTCTGCGCTCTGGCAAACACATTGGTCAGCAATTCAAAACACAGAAGTGGTAGTCGTTATCCTTGTAGGGAGAAAAACAAAAGATGATTTTGCAAATATCTAGTTCGAATCCCACCTGGAGTGAATCCATTTAAAAGCAAACTCATCAGGGTGCGTGGGTGGCTCGTTTGGTTAAACGTCCAACTCTTGATTTCGGCTCAGGTCATGATTTCAAGGTTGGTGAGATCAAGCTTGGCATCGGGCTCGGCACTGACAGTGTGGAGCTTGCTTAGGATTCTCTCTCTCCTCTCTCTGTCTCTGTCTCTGTCTCTGTCTCTCTCTCTTAGTGATGAAAACGAATGAAATCTTGCCATTTGCAATAATGTGGATGGAACTAGCATATATTGTGCTAAGCAAAATAAGTCAGTCAGAGAAAGACAGAGATCATATGATTTCACTCGTATGTGGAATTCGAGAAACTTAACAGATAAACATAGATAAGGGGAGGAAAAATAAGATAAAAACAGAGAGGGAGGCAAACCATAAGAAACTTAAATACAGAAAATAAACTGAGGGTTGATGGGGGTGGATGGGTAGGGGGTGGGTTAAATGGGTGTTGGGCATTAAGGAGGGCACTCTTTGGGATGAGCGCTGGGTGTTATAAGAGATGAATCACTGGGTTCTTCTCCTGAAGCTTAGACTACACTGTACATTAACTAACTTGACAATAAAAAAGTAAAATTAAATTAAATGAAAGAAAAGAAAACATGGAAATCAGATGAAAGGAATCTCAGGTAGAAAATCTTCCGTGGGGAAAAACAAACAAAACAAAACAGCCCAGGGATGCAGAAACGGTTGAATGAATGATGAATTTTATGGTATTTCAAGGATAAAAGAAACTACTTGAAAAAAAAAACTTAAAAAAAAAAAAGCAAAATCATTAAGACCTGTTGATCTATTACTGCTATTGACCATAATGCTGTGTAACAAATAGCCCCCAAACTTAGTGGCTTTCGGTAACAGGTACTTATTATCGAATTCATAGGTGTGCAGGCTTATGGTACTTCTGCTGATCTAGGCTGAGTCAGGCCAAGTGTCTCTGCTTCAGGCTCAGGTTCAACTCCAGCTGGAATTGCTCCACATGTGTTTTACTGGGGCCAAGCTGACAGGGCAGCACCCACCAGGCATATTCTTCCATGTCGAATCTCTAGAGAACCCAAGGCCAAACTAAGTGCAGGAGTGCATTTCAAGCCTCCACTTGGGTCCTGTCTGCTAATATTCTTTTGGTCAAAATAAGTCACATGAGCAGTCCACGATCAATGAGGCGGGAAAGCATGCTCCACCCTCAATGGTAGGGAAGAGAATTGCTACTAAACACAACCTAAACTATCCCAAACATCTTTTAGCCCAGACATTTAAAAACCCAAACATATCAGCTTGGATGTCTCTGATTACAGTGATACAGGTTTTCCAGGTTTTTAAACCTGTAGTAATTAAAAGTCAGTTGTACATGAAGATATTTGGGCAGCTACTTTTCCGACAGCTTGTTTTTATTTAAAACTTTCTTGGGCCGCCTGGGTGGCGCAGTCGGTTAAGCGTCCGACTTCAGCCAGGTCACGATCTCGCGGTCCGTGAGTTCGAGCCCCGCGTCAGGCTCTGGGCTGATGGCTCGGAGCCTGGAGCCTGTTTCCGATTCTGTGTCTCCCTCTCTCTCTGCCCCTCCCCCGTTCATGCTCTGTCTCTCTCTGTCCCCCCAAAAATAAATAAACGTTGAAAAAAAAATTAAAAAAATAAAACTTTCTTAAAGGTTTCTGCTTAATTTTCTAGTGCATGTAGTTAATATCTTAATAAGAAAGAGGTAAGTGGAAGGTTTATTTCAACTCCATCTTTGGCTTAGAATTACAGCCATCCCAACATGGCCTTGAGACTTCTAACCAACTTAGTGCTGAAACCCCTAGAAACGGTTTTTCCTTACGTGTCAGTGCCTGATGGTTTTTTTATTGTTGTTATTGTTGTTGTTTTTTGATTGGTTGGTTTGGTTTTATCACAGAAGCAAGCATTTTGCCCTTCTAGACTTCAGTGTCTAGATTCATTTTCTCTGTTTCTTCTGTTGTCTTCCCCGTGGTTCTCTGGACACGCTCTCGACAGCGCATCAACACAGAAAGGATGCTCAGAGTTATACGGTAGTGTGATCATACAGCGGCACAACAAGCCTGACTCCTCTCTCTCTAGGCTGCGTGTTTGTCTTCGCCCACCCTCCTTTTGAAGAGAAAATGTTCTTTTCCTTAATGGGAAATCCGTTGTTTACAAACAATGTGTTTACTAAGTACCTTTAGGGAAGTGTCTCAATGGCATTCACGACATGTTAAGTCAGGCTGTAAAGGGGCTGCCTGTGCACTGTGGGGTGTTTAGCAGCAACTCTGGCCTATTGATCCAGTAGATGTACAAGCCCAGATCCAGCCGTACCCCCAACTGTGACAACCAAAAATGTCTCCAGTCACCGGCAAATCAAATCATCAAAGTCGCCCCTGACTGAGGACCGACAGTTAATTCAGATACAAAGCTGGAGCATTGCTGAATTTACACTAGAAACTTTGCTTGAAGAACAGCTTAAATTAACCTTAAAATAGAAAGCTAATGAAGTATATTTCAATATAACTTAAAAAAAATTTTTTAGCGTTTATTTTAACGTTTATTTATTATTAAGAGACAGAGAGACAGAGCATGAACATGGGAGGGGCAGAGAGAGGCAGAGACCCAGAATCCGAAGCGGGCTCCAGGCTCTGAGCTGGCAGCACAGAGCCCGACGCGGGGCTCGAACTCACGGACCGCGAGATTGTGACCCGAGCCGAAGTCGGCCGCTTAACCGACTGAGCCACCCAGGCGCCCCTCAATATAACTTTTTAAACTGAAATGTATGGGGACTCATTAAACAGTTTTAGAAAATACATAAAAGGATGATCCTTCTGAGGGCCTCTTGAAATGAGCGATTACAATTCATGATCACTAACAAGATGGTGGCCACTAAATGCCAGGCATGTCCGATGAGCTTGACATACTTATCAATCCTTACAATCACATGAACTGGCTTCTATTATGCCTTTACATAGGAGGACACTGAGGCACAGAAAGTGTAAGTAATGCATCTGAGGCCGCACGAGCTAGTAAGATTCAAGCCAGGACTGGAACTGTCTGCATGTCTCTCCGGAAGGGAGCCTCAGCTCTACATTCTCTGAGATCATGTGTCATTTCAGGATTCTCCTCGGGACTTTCAGCACGTTTTTTATACCAACAATTGTATCAGAGAGAGGGCTCGAATAAGGCCTCTACTCTACTGGGTAGAACCTGCCACATGCTGCCTCACGACAGCCACCCTTTGCACCAGCCCAGGGTACCTGTGCTGCTCCCTGGAAAGGTACCCCAAGGGCAAGCAAAGAGATGCCCAAATTAAGTGATCTGAGGAATTTCTTTTTTAAAAAAATTTTTTTTTCAACGTTTATTTATTTTTTGGGGGACAGAGAGAGACAGAGCATGAACGGGGGAGGGGCAGAGAGAGGGGGAGGCACAGAATCGGAAACAGGCTCCAGGCTCTGAGCCATCAGCCCAGAGCCCGACACGGGGCTCGAACTCCCGGACCGCGAGATCGTGACCTGGCTGAAGTCGGACGCTTAACCGACTGCGCCACCCAGGAACCCCAAGTGATCAGAGGAATTTCAAATCCTTCGTAAACTAACGTCTATCTGTGCCCTATCTTAAGGCCTGAAACCTCTAGATCTTCGAGAGTACATTGCGAGAATGGGTGGCGGTGGAGCAGAGGCACGCATCGGAGGCAGCTGCTCACCTGGAAGGGGTCAGGTGTACGCTTCTCCTGGACTGGGTGACAGGCGCCACCAGGCTCCTCCTCAACGTGCCAGTGTCCATCTGCATCCTGTTCCTCAACAAAAGGATCCACATGTGAGCTTGGCCCTGGTGCACGTTGTGGTCCCCTGGCCAGGTCTGTACATCTGCCGGAAGTTGAACACCTTTGCCTCTGAAAGTCTGCCAGCCTGCCCGCCCTCCCTCTGGGTGTTCAGCGTCTGCAGGTTTGGGGTCTTCGCCAGCTTCCCTCTACAGAGCGACACCACAAACACCTATCGGCTGGTCAAGATCATGGCCGCGGTGGCACGTGGCTATCATAGCCCTCCAGAGAAGAACTTCTCCACCAGAATACAGGTCAACACTACTTCCTGGAACTTTAGGTGCGATCCTAAACTCTTACTACGATGTGAAGTTTAACGTCCTAGGAATGCTGGGTGTTTCAGGCATGTCCTTTAACCCAGTGTGGGTAGGGGGCACAGAAGCGTCACATAACTGCCACGCAGCCGCGTTCCTACCAGGCACCAATGCTTGCGTCTGTGTTGGTGGCTATGCTGTTCCTCGAGTCAGTGTAGAGGAGAAACATGGTCTCCAGTCCTTTCTGTTTGCCTGTGGTGTTGCTCTCTGGAATAACAGCTGTCCTGGGACCTTATCAATTTACTGGACCACTGGGTGCACTTCAACACTCACCTGTGATGTGTTCAGGCTCTTCAGGTTCTGACCCACTTCATTTAGAGGACATATATTTTTTTTAAGTTTATTTATTTATTCTGAGAGAGAGAAAAAGGGCGAGTGGGGGAGGGGCCGAGAGCGAGAATCCCAAGCAAGCTCTGCACTGGCAGCATGAGTCCGATGTGGGGCTCGAACCCAGGAACCATGAGATTATGACCTGAGCCAAAGTCAGCCGCTTAACCAACTGAGCCACCCAGATGCCTCCAGAGGACATATTTTATTTAAAGATCCACCATTAAGGAGTCAGGGTCCCAGCATGTTACGTAATTATTTTGTATTCTTGCCTATGCCCATTTTAAACTTACCAAACAGGAAGAACGCAAGCATAAATTGACACAACTTAGGGGCGCCTGGGTGGCTCAGTGGGTTAAGCATCGGGCTCTCGGTTTCGGCTCAGGTCATGATCTCACTGTTCGTGGGTTTGAACCCCGTGTCGGGCTCTGCGTTGACAGTGCGGATCCTGCTTAGGATGGTCTCCCTCCCTCTCTCTCTGTCCCTATCCCTCTGTCTCTCTCTCTCTCTCAAGAAAAAAAAAATTGGTATAAGGTAGTCAATTGGAGAAAAGAAAATTACCCCTAGAAGCTTAAAAGAAAAATAAGCATACCAATCACTTTCAAAGGAGTAGGAAAAAATTGCATCGCAAAATTTACCGAACGGTACTGTGCGAGGTGTAAGACAAAGGGAATTTTATTCATGAAACGTGACCTTTCGTTTTAGAGTACTTTTTTAAACCTTAATCCTTCACGAAACCACAGTTTATACTCCTTTGCAAATATGATCGTACGAAGTACAAGCACCCACATGTTACTTGACATTCACCTGTTATGTACCCTAATGCGCGGTCTTAGCAGCTCCCACCGGGTGTCGGGCGCTATTCCTGGCAAAAGGTTCGGTTAGATGCGGTCCTTGGCCCGGAAGTTTCCCGGTCTAGCAAGCCCAAGCATCTGGGCCTAACCTCTGAGGCCCAATATCACCTGCTTTTCCCCGCAGCTGGCCCTGTGTTAGTCAGTCTTGCACGTTGACAGTCACTCCGTCTGTCCTCATCTATCTTCCAGCAGACTTGCCCTGACCCTTCTCTGCCCACGCGTCCAGATCCCCACATCTCAAGGTGGAGCCTGCAGGCCACGCGGACCATTGGACACCTCCTCTGCCTCTCTTCCCCTCATCCGAGCGACCACGAGTTCGAGACGCCTCAGTTACAGCCTCCTCCATCCTCCTGACATAACCAGTATCCCTTCTCTTTCTTTCCTCTTTCTTTCTTTCTTTCTTTCTTCTTTCTTTTTTCTTTAGTTTATTTATTTTTGAGGGGTGGGGGAGGGCAGAGGGAAAGGGACACAGAGGATCTGAAGCAGGCTCCGTGCGGACAGCAGGGAGCCCAACACTGGGCTCGAACTCATGAGTCCTGAGATCATGACCTGAGCCCAAGTCAGATGCTTAACTGAGACACCCAGGCGCCCCTTCCCCCGCCTCCACCCTAGTTTTCCTTAAGCAATAATTTTCTTGCTTTTCTTTAGTGTCTTATCACCTAGACGCTGGAGTTTAGACCTGCTCGTCAAACATTTTTCTTCTAAGTCTCTCTTTTTTTAATTAAACATTTTTAGTTGTGATTAAATATAGACAATGTGAAATTACAAAAAAAAATTTAAATGTTTATTTTTTGAGAGAGAGACAGAGAGAGAGGGCGCAAGCCAATTGGGGAGGGGCAGAGAGGGAGGGAGACACAGAATCCAAAGCAGGCTCCAGGCTCCAAACTGTCAACACAGAACCCGACGCGGGGCTTGAGCTCACGAACCACAAGATCATGACCTGAGCCGAAGTCGGGTGCTTCACCGACGGAGCCACTCAGGCGCCCAGGACAATGTAAAATTGTAACTGTTTTTAACGACACAGCTCAGTGGCCTTAAGTACATCCGCCCGGGTACGCGGCCATCTCTTCATCTTGCAAAAGTGAAATTCTGCACTTCACTCATTAAACAGCTTCCCGTTCCTCCTTCCCCCACCCCCTGGTACCCAACTCTCCCGCTTTCTGTCTCTGTGAGTTTGACTGCTGCAGATCCCCCGCGGAAGTGCAATCACACAGCGGTTCCTCTTCACGCCGTGTACATCATGTTGTCAAGGTTCAGACATGCAGCATGGGTCAGAATTTTCTTCCTTTTTAAGGCCCAATAATATTCCATTATGTGGATCGAACACATCTTCTTTATCCATTTCTCCACGGAGAGGCACTTGGGCCGCTCCTATCTTTTGGCTGTTGTGAATAACGCTGCCATAAACCTAAGTGTATTACGTCTCTTACAATCTCAAGTACCCTTTCCAATTCTTCAATTTCCTTAAATTGTTGTCGAACAACTGGCTGTTTGAACTCTAGAGTCTCCCGAGCCTGGATTTTGCAGATTGCACACTCATGGTGCAGTTCAGCATGTTTCTCTGTCCTCTGTATTTCTTGAAAATAGGCAGCTGGATCTAGAGGCTTTATTGGTCTCAAGTTCAATGCCTTTGGCAGTACAAATGGTGGTGCTGTGGTCTTTCATCAGGCGGTGCATGGTGTCTGGGTTTTACTTTTGGTTTCACTGTTATTAGCCATCGATAACATAAATCCACTGGGGGCTGTGAAATGGTGCTATTCTAGTTTATTTTGTTTTCACTGATTAGCGAGAATACTTTCATGAAAGATGTTTCCCTTCATCTACTATTTAGTTGCCCAGTGGTATATAGTTCACAGAAGAAAAGCAGGATAAATACTTGGTTCCTTTCTTTTATTTACACAGGTTTCAAAACGGCTAGTTTTGTATCATTTTAAATATCCTTATCCACGCAAAAATTGAAACATACTTTATGAGCATCAACACATAGGAGTCTTACTCACTGATGCTGAAATTACTCTATCTTTGGTCAGTGGAAATATTTCCAAATTGTCCCCTGCATCCTTTTAGTCTTTGATAGCTCTCTAGCTTTTTCGTATATTAAGATGTTCCAAGGCTCTTTCTGACTTTTACTGCCTCAGATGTGGAATCAGATTTTTCTCCAAGAAGCACTCATATCTTTTAATGGAAAATTGTACTTCAAAAGCATAATCTGGATATTGGGGATGTTCATTGTTACTGGCTGGTCATTGTTTCTAGGCATTTATCATATGTATATCTATGTATCTATGTATCTACCTATTACCTGTCCATATATCTATTAACATGTGAGTTCATAATTATATTTCCAGTTTAATTCAGAACTACAAGATCTTTTATTTAACTTTTTCACATTACATCTGTGTCTTTTTTCCACCACGCCCAAAATCCTGGTTGTGAATGACACAGGAGATTATAGGATGAGAATAACCCAAGATTACTGCTTGTTTTATATCATATTCACTATAATAATCTCAGATACTCATAACATCAATTATGATTAGTGAAAATACTTTTTAGGTTGTATATGCTAGCCTTCTGTCCACTTCAATTCGAAATAGTTGCTCTGTACCTGTGTTGTCAAATCATCACAGTTCGTAGTACAAACTGTCCATTTTAACACTTCTATAACTAACCCTGGTTCTCCTAGTAACTCTTTATTATTTAATACACATCAAGAGTCCTTATATTGATGTCTATCTGGTCATTTTATTTGCTTGAAGCTTATTCTTTAATAGATTTCCTTAGGAAGGGCTCCTGGGAAGAATATTTTCTGAGTTCTTACATATAAACAGTTTTGTCTTTGTTCTTGTTTCTCGCACCCCTCTTTCAGCTGCGTGCTATTCACTGTCACTGTCCCTTCGTGGTACATCAATGGTATTCAAAACTAGCCATCCAATATGGTTATCTTTGTATCTATCATTTGCTCCATATATCTAAATTTTCAATTAGAGCAATGCCCTCACCGCCCAGTTCACCACTGGGTGACAGGAATCTGTCTGGTCTTTACTGTAACAGATCTTCCGAGCCAGAATTCTCAGAAACGTGATGTGCTTTTTTAAATAAGTTATTTTTTTTTTAATTTTAGGAAAGTTGCCTCAAATTACAGCATTTATTAAATGTCCTGTTTCCTTGCTTTGATTTTCTTATCTGGAGACTCCTATCTCTGTTTACTGGGTCTTTCCTTTCTTTTCTGTTTTTCTTTTTCAATATTTATCAAGACCTTTTTATGACTTTTTTCAATTCATTTCCATTTTTTAAAGGTTTTTTCCCCCTTTTCCCTTTCTATTTCTTTTCTGGCACTGTTTGTTGTTTCTTTGCTGTTGTACACCCCTCAGTGTAATTATTTTCTTTTATTTTGTTTTCTTTTGTTTTGTTTTGTTTCTTTTATTTTGTTTCTTTTATTTTGTTTCTTTTATTTTGAAGTCATTCTTCAGTTCCGTCACCTTTTTATGAGTTTTTCTATTTATGACTTATATGTCCTTCATATTTTACCTACTTTGCTCAACTTTGTGAGTTGCTTTGAAATAGTACATTATAGTTATAATCTGTGTCTGGAAGATATCTTTCTGCAGTGCTTCATTGTCTGTAGGGGTCTTTTTTTCTTTCTTATTGTCTTATTTCATTGTTGGTAGCAAGTTATTCTGCTTTTGATTATATTTTTTCTTTTTTTAAAATTTTTTTAATGTTTATTTGTTTTTGAGAGAGAGAGAGAGAGAGTGCACAAGTGCAGGGAAGGCAAAGAGGGAGGGAGACACAGAACTCCAAGCAGGCTCCAGGCTCTGAACTGTCCGCACAGAGCCCAACACGGGGCTGGAACTCACGAACCACGAGATCATGACCTGAGCTGAAGTCGGATGCTTAACTGACTGAGCCACCCAGGCCACCCTATTTTTTCTTATATTAACATTTTATGCCATTTGATAATTTTCTGTTAATTTCCCATGTAGTTAGTTTATTTGTACTTTTAGGCAAAAACCGAGTTCAGGTAGGTTTGGTTTTGGGTCTTTTCTGTTTGTTTTTTTTGTTTTTTGTTTTTTGTTTTTTTGTTTTTTTTTTTATTTTTGTGGCGCTCCTTCTGTTGCTGTGAAATGTTGCAAACTGAGGACCCTGTTCCATGCCTCTGTTATCAAAACCTTCTCTTTGTTGTTGTTCTCCTTATGGGGGTCAGTTTTGATTCTACTCTCCGTGGTGTATCCTAAGTCTGACACCCTGTCATGCAACAGTGCTCTGAATGCCTAGCATCAAGACTTTTGGGGGCCAAGTTGTGTCTGCCCCTTGAGAACTTATAATCGATGCCTTTGCAATCACCTGCTTTGGGAGCGGTAAGACCCTTGCTAGTTTCACGTTGTCCACATTACTTTCTAGTGAATACCGTTTGTCTGCTTTGGGTTCTCGTCTCAGGTTTTTCAAACATTTTGTAACTTCCTCCTCCTCCTCTTCCTTCCTCTTCTTTTTTATTTTAGAAAGACAGAGAGAGAGAGAGAGAGAGAGAGAGTGAGCAGAGGAGAGGGGCAGAGGAAGAGAGAGAGAGAATCCCAAGCAGGCTCCACTTTGAGCATGGGCTGGATCTCACAACTGCGAGATAATGACCTGAGCTGAAACCAAGAGTCAGATGCAGGGCACCTGGGTGGCTGAGTCAGTTAAGCAGCCAACTTCAGCTCAGGTCATGAGCTCATGGTCTATGAGTTCGAGCCCTGCATCGGGCTCTGTGGTGACAGCTCAGAGCCTGAAGCCTGCTTCGGATTCTGTGTCTCCCCCTCTCTCTGCCCCTCCCATGCTCATGCTCTGTCTGTCTCTGCCTCTCAATAATACATACACGTTAAAAAAAGATTCAAACCAAGAGTCAGATGCTCAACCGACTGAGCCACCCAGGCACCCCCCCCCCCTCCTTTTTTTCTCCTCCTTACTCAACTGCCAAATATTGCTCAAATATCACCCAGTCTCCTAGCTGCTGGCCATTTGTCCTCAACCACTGGCATTTTGGGATTCATGAGGATACTCTGTCATCCAGTTATGTCATAAATTCTTTTTCATGCCTTTTGTTTGCTTGTTTGCCATTTCTTTGCCTTTTTTTTTTTTTTTTTTGCTTTCAGTGTGGGCATTAGGGAAGATCCAGAATGTCTGCTGCCACCACTGTCATTATCCTCAAAGAATCTCACATCATTTAAAAACTATTCATTTTCTGCCTCTCTGCAAATATCTTCAGCGTAATTCATGCCTAGTTCTGACATGCATTTTCACCAAGACTCTGAGGCTTACATGCTGCATTTGTCTGGCAAATGATGGCTGCCTCAGCGGTGTCTCCACTCCCCTCCATCCTTCCCCCATGAGGTAAGATAATGCCTATTCAAAGTGGCATTTCCATTCTCAGACTGCTTCTGCTTTCAAATCCTGTGTCCTCACAGGCACTCTGAAGTCCTAATTGTTCTCAGGCTCTCCTTCCCTTCCCCAGGAACTTCTCGTCATTGCATTCTCCTCCCCTTTCTGGAACATACTCTCAGTTCTAGTTAGCAGCAACTAATATTCACATGTACTCATATTCACATTCACACTGTCTGTTCCTGTCTCTTTCTCTTAGCAAGTGCTATTTTGCTCACCTACAAGGTCATATCCTTCCAATATGCTCAAAGTATTGGAGTGTATTAAGAAGTATTTTCACAAGTATTTCAAAGTATTGAAGTCCCCAGTACTTCTCAAGCTCACATGGCAGACTCTTGCTAATTTTCATGAAGTCAAAGAAGCACCGAGTCAACCAGTTTAACTGCGACTTTTCAGCACATTTTAGTACTTTGAATATGGAGTGATTTACACACACTTCTTTAATTTCTGTGTATTTCCTAGAAAGCATTAGACATTCATTCCTGCGTACCGTGGCTGAAATATGGCTGCTCAACCCCTGCCAAGCTTCTCTCAAACATTTAACACTGATGGAAATATGGGGAAGTCGGCAAAATTCATTGACTATTAGAAGAAAGAAAAATCGAAGTTTATGTGATATCTCTCAGGAAATCACCTGGAATTACTCTGTTTATTCCCTGGGAATCACTAACTTACCCGATTCACATTCTGCGGGTAGTGATTTTAGTCCCTAGCTTTTTTTTTTTTTTAATTTAAAGGGACTATCCCATTTGCTTCCAGGAAGGATTGAAGCAGCTCATAGAAAATAAAGGTATTTTATAAAGCAATTAAAAGAGACAGAGGAAATCTAAAATCTCTAAAAGAAAAATCTGGTAAATATACTAACCATCTAGATTCATACTGAATAAAAAATACAAATAAATAATAAGTAAAAGTAAAAATAAATCTGATTCAGATTTCTACCAGCCAATTGAAAAAGGAAAAGTATAATCACGTAAGCTTAGCTGGCCAGGAAAAGAAACACAATCTAATTCAAGACAACAATTTTCATGAAAATGTGAAAAGTGGGAAGGGTACGGAAGAGGATGGTGAGGCATCCCTTGAGTCGGATCCCCTCTGCATCGTTCACCAGCTATCAGATCATGGGCAATTTACCTTGCATCAACCTCATCCAAAAGAAAATAGAAACAATAGCCCAGGTTTCAGAGGGTCCCTACAAAGACCAAAGAGAAATAACCATACAAGTTGTAATGCCATGACCAACACAGACATTTCTCCAGCACTTCCGTCCTTTGCCATCTCCTGGGTCCTGAGGAACAGCCAGCCATCCTCTGAGTCAACTCCTTCTCCCTAGATGACCGTAAACGTGTCTCTCAAATGCTCATGGACGAGTCCCCTCACCCTTCCTGCCAGCAAAGCCATATGGGAATGCACAGGGCTGTGGGACCCGTTTCTGCGGACACTTCTTCACCTCGGGTCCTGCCCTGGGGCTCTCAGAATCGTTGCTTCCCCCACTGGCCTCTGCCGTTACCTAGTAGGCAGCTGCCATGGCCAGGCCCTGGGATCCGGGATTCTGCATACTTCAGAGACTTAACGAATTCAAACAGCCCTGTAGTCTCTAGAATCTTCCATGTATCCAAGTTGAGTGGTGAGGAGAAGGTGTCTCTGTCCTTACACTCTGTCCCCGGAGCCCTGAAAGTCACATTTCTTTGAACCTCATGGCTCACAGATATGAGGGAAAACGACACATTTAGATTTTGCTAAGTGCAGAGACGATACCTACCCTGAATTCCCCTACCTCTGTCTGGGGTCTGTGAGGTTGAGTTAGAGGAGGAAGAGCCATGGAAGCTCTTGCAGCCTCAGAATCCAGCTTCCCCCCGCCATACACACACACACCCATGCCAGCACCCTGTTTCAATGACCGTGGAGGTATTGTAGGGACAGGTGTGTAGGTCTGACCTTAGCAGGAGTTTTTCGCCCAAGGAGATGTCTCTGTGCCTCGTGCAAATATACCCTTAGAGAGCCACCTCGAGCCTTCACAAGACTTCACAAGCCACCTCAGGCCACACATGCCTGAATCCCCAAGTAGCATTGGCATTGGCTCAAGCCAGGAGACCCCTTATACACACGAAGGCATGGGCAAAGAAGAAAACGCAGAGAAGGGGCGGGCACTCAGAAACGCTGCCCGGAAGGAAACGGACACGAATACAAATGTCAGGGAGCAGAAGAAAGATGATTGTATGATGAACGGGGATGTGGAATCTGTGCGGCTGAGCTTCGTTGGGAGGTTTCCCATTTTCTGAAACGCCGTCCCCTTTACGCAGGCAAATTCAACTAGTGATGCAAGTCGACAGGCGCGTTTAAATTCAGGTCAGTTTTGTTTCAGTCACCGTCCTCGGACGAAGTATGGCATCAGGTTAAAAGTGTGGGTTTTGAATAAATTAGGGGCAAGGCTGGATCTTTCCTCGCTCACTTACCAACGTTTATTTTAGTTCATTACCTTCTTTATCATTCAGCCTCTATGGGGAAGAGCAAGAGTGCACGCGTCATAGGGTGGTTGTTAGTATTATGAGCGTATATAAAACTTGATATAGTGATGACAGGTAAGAAGCATTTGGAGTAACCGCTCCAAGTTGCCATTTCACATTGCGTGTGTAAGAATGGATCCGCACGGGGGAGGACAGTCAGGTAGACTTCTGTGACAGGAAGCGCAACAAGGAAAGTGACCACCAGTGCAGGACCTTTTTCCCAGCAGAAGCTTCTATTTATTTTAAGAGAAACTCAAAAAAAAAAAAAAAAAAAAAGCGTGCGGTCCTCATGTGGCCTTTGGAGGAGAGCAAACTCCAGCTCTCCCTGCAAAATATTTCCACAGGATAGAAACCAAGAGAAAAGAGTCGACTTCCAGCAGACTTGAATGCAGACAGCAAACTGTCCTGAGCGCAGCCATGGTCCGGTCACACACTCACCGAAAGTCTGATAATTTGACATCTAAATTTTTTTTTTCAACGTTTTTATTTATTTTTGGGACAGAGAGAGACAGAGCATGAACACAAAGGCAGAGAGAGAGGGAGACACAGAATCGGAAACAGGCTCCAGGCTCCGAGCCATCAGCCCAGAGCCCGACGCGGGGCTCGAACTCACGGACCGCGAGATCGTGACCTGGCTGAAGTCGGAGGCTTAACCGACGGCGCCACCCAGGCGCCCCTGATAATTTGACATCTAAAATGACTACCACAGGGCAGCAGTGACCGTGGCTCGGGGAGCAGGCTGGGGCTGAGAGGAATGCAGATGGGTGACCTGAATCGTGTCACAGTCCCTCACCCCTTTAGTACACCCTGAGACCCTGAGGTAGAAATGGTCTCCTTCGGGAAAGCAGGACTCGGCTTCCCTCAAAGAACCCAGGCAAGACCGTCACGACCAGAAGGCGAGGGTCCGGAAAAGTGCTCACAGAACTAAGAGGAAGAAGTTGAGGAAAGGGAAGTTTAACAGGAAAGCGCAGTCACCTCTACTAATAGGAACTGGTAGGAGTGTCTCTACACAGGGAGGAGCCGTAGCTCATGGCCCGACCCTCGTCCCCCAGATTTGCCTTCACCTTCTTTCGTTAAGTAAGCTCGCTCCCAATCCTACCTTGGAGAGGTGGTTTGGGGAGGTCTGTTGCTCATTTGACACCCTTGCTTTTCCTTTTGTTTCCAATGGCACAGCCAAGCCAAGTCTGAAACACGGAAATACAGCTTTACAAAAGGCTCAGGATAACACAAAGGTAACAAACCCAGGCGGCGTGGCCACATTAGGGTGGCATGAGCTGTGCCTTGTCCAACTCCGGAAGGGGGGGGGGTGTGAGATACACCTAGGCCAGGGTGACAATGGTGCCCCTCAGAGTTGTGTAGTGAGGCAACCCTGCATGCGAATATCTTGGAATTAGATCAGCTCCTTTAGGAGATGTGGCTCTCTCTAAGTGGGTCTTGTTTACCTGATCTACTCCTATGGCATCATAGCTTGGAGCCCATATCCTGGAAAACGAGGACCAGAAAGAAATGAGAATTTCTACGTTCACTTGTAGAAAACCTCTGAAGTGAGATCCGGGTTCCTATCTGAGGAATTAATTTGTCCCAAACCAACTGATACAAGGAATGTTCCATTTGGAAGAAACTTTATTCTGTGATCCCCATGAGACAAGACGAGCATAAGAGCCACACAATATATAGCCAAATAAACAAGAGAAAAGGTAATTATATTACAGAAAGTACCTGCCATTTTGAGCACCTGACATTTATGTGAGTACCTTACGCACTTCACCCGCATCATCTTGACAACCCAGTGAGGCACATCTTGTCTTTTCTCTCCCTTTATTTCTTTCTTTCTTCTTTCTTTCTTTTGAGAGAAATCAGAGGAGGGGCAGAGGGAGAGAAAGGAGAAAAAGAATCTTATTAAGCAGGCTTCATACCTAGTGTGGACACCAATGCCAAGCTTGTTCTCGTGACCATGAGACTTGAGCTGAAATCAAGAGTTGGTTGCTTAGCCAGCTGAGCCACACCCAGGTGCCCCCATCTTGTCTTTTTATCTCTCCATTCTACAAGAGAAGAAATGACCTGGAAGGCTAGATAATTTGCCTAATGTTACAGTTAGTCCGTGGCAAATTTATGATTAACCCACGTCCAAAGACCAAAAGTAGAACCAGCTACTATTATTGCTACTTAAGTCAAAAGGTGAAAGAAGAATATCGAAAATAAAAATGGGATTGGGGAGACACCTGGGTGGCTCAGTCAGTTGAGCGTCCGACTTCGACTCAGGTCGTGATCTCTCAGTTCGTGAGCCCCGCGTCGGGCTCTGTGCTGACAGCTCAGAGCTGGGACCCTGCTTTGGATTCTGTGTCTCCCCCCTCTCTGCCCCTTTCCACTTGCGTTCTGTCTTTCTGTCTCTCAAAAATAAATAAATATTAAAAACCATGGAATTGGAGGTGAAGATTATATTTGCAGATGGGTGCAAAGCTTGAACTTACATAGGTAGCTCCTGGCATAATTAAAGGTGAATGGGGTGGATGGAAAAACAGAACCGTCTAGCCCTCTGGTTAAAACAGCACAGGTTACTAAGAAGCTGAATCGTATACATCAATGATTCTAAACTGCAAGTGGGTGAATTAGAAGCCTTGACATGACAAGACTGTCTCAGAGCTGGGTTGTAAAATAGACGATGGGTTGGGAAACTGGTTTCAGGCAGCCGGAGAGAGTTTGCCATGCCATATTGGGCCCTAGAGAAAGCTGATGATCAGGGAAGGCTACGCTTCTAGTTCGAGGCTATGTCGACCGGTCCTTGGAAGCAGCTTGTTTGAAACCTAGAGAAGAGCAGTTACCATGTCAGTTACTGAGGTGACGGGCCTTTGCCAGCTCAGAAGGAGCTGAGTCAGGAACAAGAACTAGCACTTCGCCTCATGTCTGCAACTGGGCTGGGTGCTGCCTCATGGCTTCAGGCTCCCATCTTCTCATTCACCGCATCACTTAGAAATTTCGAGAATGCTCTTGCTTTCCCTAGTCTCTCACACACCACATGCCTTAGTACATCACACTGCTGCTTCAGGAGCCTTTCTCTAGTCTATTAACACCTCTTTCCTCCACCCTCACCATCTCCTACTTAGCTTTTGGGCTCGGGAAGCCTTTTATCCACACCCCAAATTGGAATAGACTCCCTCACACAGAGTACCCCGAAGCCGCTTGCCCCCCACCTTGTATTCTTTGCGGTACATTGTAGTGAACTATACAGATCCCAAGCCCCTCATCCATGATCATAAAATACACAAAGCTCTGAAGCCATCTTTTTTCTAATGTTAACTTCGGTGCCAACATATCTCATTTGGTGAGAATAGTCATACATTGTGCTGTAGAAAAATTGATGTGTGTGGCTTTGGATTGCTACCTCAGACCCCTTTGGGAGCGTTTAAAAAACATACAATATAGGTACCAGATTATCTTTCTAAAGCTGGAAAAAATGCTTTGGTCTGAAATCTCTCTGGCCACAAGAATGTTCAATAAGGGATTATGGATCTGCCCTGTGCCGCGTCCCGTTGTGTGCTGAGTCGTGTTACATTGTCCTCATTACAGTTCCCACGACGGTAATGTCCTTGAGGATAGGAACTGTACCTCATTTGTCATTTTATCTCCTTTGTGTGTTCTTAATAAATGAATGAACAAGTAAATAGAAGAATGAATGAATGCAGACTGAGGAGCTATAGCCCATCCCCAGGTTGGTTACGTATTCCTAGACTTCCCAAGACAGAGAATTTCAAGTGAAACTCAGAAGATTGGAAACACCAGAAGAAAGAGTAAAAAGCTTTTGATACTTGAAACACATCAGCTTTCATTCACGCATTCATTTATTTACTCAACATTTGTCCGTGCCACATAATGCCATATAATGAGAAGCTAGGTCATAGAAACCGTTAAAACTAACAACACACAGTAACAACAAAAATCAGAGAAGTTCAGAAAGAAAGAAAAGACTTTGGCACAGAGCAAAGGTCCAGTTCAAATCTGGTCATTTATTCTCCCTCTGTATGAAATAAAATGTCTATTTTGAATTCTTAATCTGAAAAAAAAATGTGCGTTAGCAATTCACTGTTAATTTTGTATCATTTTACCCAGGCATAACGAAATCTCTTGGTACCCCTTTTTGTAAGTACTTCTTTGTCTTTCTAGAATGTTATCTTGCAGTGAGTGTTTGCTTCAAAATATTAAGAAATCAGGTAGCTTGTTATTGGTTAGAGTTTGGTCAGAAAACCAGAAATGACTCTAGGAACTTAGAGGTGGAAAGAGGTTAACCCAGCGTGTGAGAGGCTTGCACACCTCTGGGAAAGTTGGAGAAGGAAAGGATGGAGAGCCAATCTCTAGATATACAGAAGTACTGGGAGAGCAGAGGGCTTCCACCTGAGTCCTGCTTTCTCCACCATCAAGTAGGTGATTCTTAGGAGGACACCAGAGGCACTGAAAGCCAATGAATGCAGCCACCTGTCTCACCAAAGTGGGTGATCCTCAGGCTCCCTCCTGAAACTCTTCTGCAAACCCCTCCCGCATCTGCCCACAGCAGCCATAGTGTAGTAATACCTTCTCTTCCACTTCCCACACCTGTCATTGGTGAAACTTATCCAAAAGGAGTCTGGGAAGTGTAGTTTCTGGACTTTAAGTCCCTACAGCTCATGGGACAGTTGAAAAGGAAGAGGATTGCGCTAAGTATTAACAAAAAACATCTAACGCAGTAAACCTTTCTCATAAATGTTTACTCAGACATTTCATCTCAATTCCTCTCTAGATCCCTAGGAATCAAAAAACAAGAGGAAGAACAGAGGCAATGATGTTCTTTACCGAGGGGCGTGTTCTTGTTTTCTGACTCTTTAAAAAATACGACTTAACACGGTCAAAGTGACAACATGAAAACAATTATAACTAAACGATCTCAAACACACTGCTTGGTAAAATGGGCCTCAAGTGGATTGGGTCCCCAACACTGACTAATTTATCTGGAGGAAATGGCAGGCTTATGTACAGATAACTCAAAGAGGACCAAGTCTGTGTGGCCACTTCTTATATTTGGAGAAATAAAATCTCAAATCTTCTTCAACTTCTGGGGCAGTTTTAGAACACGGTGGGGGAAAACAGAGTCTTCCTGGGCCAGTGAGAGATTGTAATTTAAATAGGAAATATTTCTCAGTTGCTTTAGAAATATCCCCCTCTTATGGAACTACAAAAATCGTTATTGAAATTTTCAAATTAAAATTATAATGAAGGGACACTGTTTTCCTGGTCTTAGCTGAGCAAAACGCAAAAGCAAAACACACTTATTAAAACGCCTAAAGGTGTACTTGATCCTGAGCAGGGGCTTTTGTATCAAAGTTGGACAGAGAAGGGTAGAATTTCCTTTCAGACACTGTGCAGATTGACTAATCTCTGCTAACGCAAGCCATCACAAAACACCAATTTAAGCCAGAAGCACCCCTGATCAAGATACGAGTATTGAGATGCTTGAAGTCATGAGGAATGAACAATTTGCTGCCAGTATATTCATAATAAATGTGCATTTTAATCAACTCTGCTTTTTTACTTTTCATCCTCTTAAAACGAAAGGCAACGGGTAAACCAAGTCCCGTAGATTTTCCAAATTGTCCAGGGTATACTCAGCAAATTAAAATTAATATGAAGCATAAGCACACTGCAAGATTATATTACTCAGCAAGCCTCCAAAGGGTTCCAGATTCTTTGAAGTGATCCATTTCTCTCCAAGATTCATGAGCTGCCTGTCAACAAATTTAATTGGATATTTATTGAAATTAATGGCAGCTGCAGCTGATTGAACAGGCTTTAGTTTAAGTTTTGCTTTTATTTTTCATGGCTGTTTTCCCTCATCTTGCCTTTCCATGTTGCATGCTGATGAAGCCATGATAAAATGAATGGGGGGAAACTTGGCCATGGAACCGAGAAACGACTCTGCTCACCGTCTCTCATAAAATGGGAAAATGTTGCCAATGATAGAGGGCCTCTTATCCCCAACACATCACTGTTCAGGCTTTTTAAAAGCCCATTTTCATGGGGAGCTGTTCTATTGTCCAGTCTTGGGGGTTCAGAGCAGAAGTTCCCGAGGCACACAGCCTGTGTTCAAAATCCTATCTTCCATGTGTTTACTCCTTCATCCCAGGCTAGTCCCCGGTAATTCTCTTTGCCTCAGTTTCCCCACTTATACAATGGAACTGATGATAGAAACTGCCCAGCTTAGGGCCTGGGACTTGATAATAGCTCAGTAAGAATTCGTGTTATTTGGTTCTCTACTGGAAAAAGCAAATTATATGACTATATTGCATTCCTCTGGAGATTAACAAACAGCTCTACTTTTAAACCTACAATGAAAGGACCTGACTCTGCTTTAATGTGACAAATGAAAGCCTGAAGACATATAAGTCTCTGCTGTAGGAAAAGGGAAGAATTTTTTTCCCCTTTCTGTTTCTTCTTCCTCCTGCTGTTTCTCGCCCTTCTTGTTTATCTGGGATTTTGAAGCTCCTGCAAATAGCCTGAGTAGGAGAGGTAATATAATGGAGGCGTGGGGACAAAAAGAACAGCTTTCTACAATGGATTGAGTGGGACTGTGGTGAACCCCAGTTATTTTTCTAGTCGTTCCTACACATTTTCATTCCTTTCTCTCCTTTTATTCAGTCAACACCACTTTGTACCAGGCATGGAGGTAGGTGCTATAATTTCCGAATTTGCTGAGTTAGGAAGCCAATCCTCAGGAATCTGTTCCTTAGTGGAGGAAACAATATCGAAAACCCTAATGATTCTAGAGGCACATGGCAGAGTGGTTATGTGTCCAGACTTTGGAGCCAAACTCTCTTGGTTTGAATCCTGGCTCTTGTGACTTAAACTTAGGTCAAGATTTTTTACTTCTTCTTCTTATTTTTTTTTTTAATTTTTAATGTTTATTTGTTTCTGAGAGAGAGAGAGAGAGAGAGAGAGAGAGAGACTGAGCATGAGTGGGGGAGGGGCAGAGAGAGAGGGAGACCCAGACTCCGAAGCAGGCTTCAGGCTCTGAGCTGTCAGCACAGAGCCAGATGTGGGGACTCAAACCCACGAACCATGAGATCGTGACCTGAGCCGAAGTCAGATGCTTCATCGACTGAGCCACCCAGGCGCTCCCAGTTCCTTTACTTCTTTGTACATTTGTTGCCCATCTGTGAAATGGTGTTGTAATAGTACCTGTTATTTTGAGGATTAAATGGCTCCCTCCGTATAAACTCTCGGAATAGTGCTTAGCTTATTGCTAACGTTAAATAAATGTGTGCCTTTTATTACTCTGATGACTCTAAGGTTTACATTGGGAAATGGTAGAACAAAGAAGCAGATATGCAAGGTAAATGATTCTTCTGTTTTGGGACACCATGAGGTGCTTTGTGGATGCCCAGCTGGAAGTTTTTATTAGGCAGGGAGGGATCTGGCATGCAAGTGAGTATGGTTGGCTGGAGATAAAGATTTGGAGTTTAACTTGTGAGTGGAGGCTGAAGTCATGGGCATGACTGAAGCCACTCCCGGAAAGCGTAGACGGTTTAGCACAACATATATTCACGAGATGCACAGACTTACCGGAACACACGAAGGGGGAGGCATGGCCAAAGAGGCAAAGAGTTGGCAGGAGCTGGTGAGGAAGGCGTGCACGTGTGACAGGCGACCCGGGTCACTTATTGCCTTGATTTCTTGGCATTTACTTTTCTTTTAATCATCTCTGGCCCCATATTTGAGTAACTCAATAGAAAATAACCAAGGGCCAGATAAACTCGCCCAGAGAGAGGTGAAAAGAGATCGGGGGAGTGCAGAGATGATCCAGGCACTGCTTCCATGACCCCCCTTCCCACCTCACATATCATGTGCTTAATAATACCTTCTATATGCTTTTTTTCCCCCTTTGTTTGGACAGTGTGACTTCAAATATTGGGTCCTTCGGACCACATGTCAAACATCATACATGCTATATGCCTTCAAGCTTGACTTAGTTATGGTCATTAAACACATGGGAAAGCTCTGGTTCTCTCGCTCTCTCTCTTTAATGTTTATTTGTTTTTGAGAGAAAGAGAGCACGAGCATGGGTGGGGAGGGGTGGCAGAGGATCCGAAGCAGGCTCTGTGCTGTCCGATGAAGGGCTCGAATCCATAGACTGCGAGGTCATGACCTGAGCTGAAGTTGGATGCTCAACCGACTGAGCCATCCTGGCGCCCCTGCTTCTCTTAATTTTCATTCAGTGTTCAACTTGAATAATCTCCATCTTCCAGAAATTGGGGAACTGGTGGTGAATAGAAGGCTCGGGGAGAAGATGGATTGTTAAGTGACTGTGAATATTAAATTATTATAGAAAAAGGACAAGGCATGTTGGGAGGAGACAAAGGAGAAAGGAGGTCCTGAGCTAATCTAAACCACCGAGAGGAGACTTTTGGATAGAAGTGATTTTTACGATAAGAGTTACAAAATAAATACTTTTCTTTTCGGGTAAAGGGTCTGGGCAATGGGAAGAGTGTTCCAGGCAGAAGGAACAGGGTATATAAAGGCCTGGGTGCAAAGGAGAGTGAGACAGAGCCGTGAGGAGTAGGAACTGGTTCTGTAGAACAGGAGGATGTTGCAGCTTGAGAGAAAACTCCACAAAGACGGCTGAAGAGGGTAGCTTGGGCTGAATCATCCAAGGTTGGGTGCTTGAGTATATAGGAATTAGTGATTCACTGGAGGGAGAAGGTCAAGAATGACTCCAAGGACTTTGAATCAAGCAGCTTGGTGGCTAATGAGACTATGCCTTCAGACAACAAATAGACAAGATGAGGTTTCAGGTGGATAGGAAGGGAAAGATAATTCTTCCAGCTCTGGCCACGCTGATTGAAGAGTCTTGACTAGACCTACAGACCCGAGAGCCATCTGCCTACGGATGAACGAGAGCCACGGAAGTGGATGAGATCTCATAGGCATGTGTGTAGAATGAGAAGCGGGGGTGGGGGGCCTGGACAACCTCCCCCCCCCCCCCCAAATACCAACACTTAAGGGATAAGTCAAGAAAAAAAAGCCAGAGAAGAGCAAAGAAGGTGAAGGTAGGAAAAGGGGGCAAGTGGGGAGGAGCCATCATGATGAAGTAAGGGATAAAGTCATCTGCTGAGAATGTGGACGAAGGGTCACCACCCCAACCCACCCAACATCATGTCGTCGTGCCCAGCCTAAGAGTGAGTGTGGCACAAACTGTCATCTGTGATAGACAGCTCAAGACTTTGAGGGTCTTCAAATCCAGCCAGGAAAGGAGAGCCTCCATCTAGTAGACAACGAGTCCTCTCCTGACCGTTTTGTTCCAGAGGAAGTAGAAGGGTTCATACGGACCCATTCTGGAAAAAACAATGTGTACTTTCTAGTCTGGGCATTGTGGCAGTTTTTAAGATCATCAAATCTCTAACATTTTAGCAAAGGACAGTATCTCTGGGTGAAGTACTCAAGGTTGCTCTACCCAGATACCTTTCACAGTACAAGAAACAAATGTTTCTTCCTTTTTGACTCAGGAAGGTGTTTCCATGGGTAAGTCATTTAAAGTGGTTTCTAATTCTTTTGCAAAATGTGCAACCGACACAAAGTACATGAAAGTAGGCACATAAAATGACGTGGGACAATATGATATTCAAATGAGGACTCCCGGAAACAAACTTGAGCTTTGATCTCATCTTAAAAGCCTGGGAAGGACCTGCATTTTATTTTCTTTCTTTCTGATCAATGCCAAATATATTCTGGCATCTTTGGACAGAGATTTTTTTTACTATAATTTATTGTCAAATTGGCTTCCATACAACACCCAGTGCTCATCCCAACAAGTGCGCTCCTCAACGCCCATCACCTACTTCCCCTCCCCCCCACCCCCCATCAATCCTCAGATTGTTCTCTGTATTTAAGAATCTCTTATGGTTTCCCTCCTTCCCTCTCTGTTTGTAACTATTTTTTCCCCTTCCCCTCCCCCATGGCCGCCTGTTAAGTTTCTCAAGATCCACATTTGAGTGAAAACATATGCTATCTTGGACAGAGATATTTTTACGAATTTTCTATTGTCCCCCAAAAATTTGGGGACTGGAACCTCCAACAATAATAACATGATTTATAAACAAGCTAAATATAGTAAATTTATGATCTATGATAGAAACATATCTATTTATAATTCTATATACAGTTAAGTAATGTGTGTTCCATAAAACAGTTAAATCACCCAAAGTTTGCGGATTTATGCAACAAATATTTATTGATTGCAAACTATGTTCTTTCTTGGACTAAATGTTAGCGGAAACCCCCCGGTGGATTTCACTGCAATTAGAATTCCCAACTTTCTTACCCTGACCTGTGAAACCTCACATAATCTGCCCCCACGTTACTTTTTAAACCTCCTCTTGTGTCTCCCTCCCCCGCACTCACGGCATTGTAGCCACTCCTGGCTTTCCATTTTGCTGTCAGCCACACAAACTCACTCTGGTTTCAGAGCGTAGTCACTTTCTGTTCTGCTGGCCTATCATTGTTTCCCCTCCTCTTCTCATGGCTGACTCTTCCATGATTCAGGACTCAGCTCAAGTTTCACAGCCTCAGAGATGCCTGATTCTAGAACCCAATGTAAATAAACACCTCTGTCCAGGCGGTCCTCTGTCAAGGTTAACCTGCTTTACTTTGCAAATACTTATCACTAACGGAAATCATCTTGTTTACTTGATTGCTAATGGTCTCTCTCTTCAAAGAGAAAGGCAGCAACCTGAGAACAGGGATGTCTCTCTCTTGTTCAAGGCCGCATCCTCGGTGCCTGGGATGTAGAGTAAGCATTTAACAAAAATTTGTTTGAAGGAATGCATGAAAAGTGGTTATAAAGAAAATGTGAAACAGGGGAACGTAGGTCAAAAAAAAAACAACAGTGATAAATATGTATTATATTTATATTACATGTACACAGTGAATACAACTACCTGCCAGTAGTTTCTGCTTTAAAAAATCTGAGTATATGTGGGGCGCCTGGGTGTCTCAGTCGGTTAAGCATCCGGCTCTTGATTTCGGCTTGGGTCATGATCTCATGGTTTGTGAGATCGAGCCCCACGTCCGGGCTCTGTGCTGACAGTGTGGAGCCTGCTTGGGATTCTCTCTCCTTCACTCTCTGCCCCTGCCCTGCTTGCACACACGATCTCTCTCTCTCTCTCTCTCTCTCTCTCTCTCTCTCTGTCACTCTTAAAATAAATAAATTAAAAAAAATAAAAATCCGAGTATATGTACGTATATGTATATACACATACACACACGAAAGATGCCAAAATTTTAATGAAAGTGAAAATTGTATTTAAAAAACATTTTTGAAGAATTTGTACCACACTCCAGCGTGCGGAAAACAGCAGTGCTTGTTTAACAAAGAAGAAACTCGGGTCCATTATAGTTACATGGGCAGCTCGGGAGTAGTTTCCTGGAAATAATTTTCACCATGAAATAATCCAAGAAACCCATGCAGGTCTGTTATTCACAGCTCCTGGTAGAAATGCACTAGAAGGTAATTCTTATTGTTTTCTGCCTCAGCGGGGTGGGGATTAACTGTCACAGGAAGGTGCCTCGCTCAAAATAACTTCCCATTGGTAGGATAGGGGAGTAGTAGGTATAGAGCGTGTTTACAGAAGGAAGTGTGGGAAAACGCAGCAAGAAGGGATGGCTTGGGCAAGAATAGATGTCAGGTATTTCTACCTATGAATGTATAAGAAGACATCCTTTGCTGGAGCTTAGAAAGTAAGAGTTACACTTGGTCTAAATTGAGGATGTAGGCTGCACCTGTGAAGCTGTATTGGGGGTCACTTTTCCCCGGCAGACTCTTGGAGTAGTGCCTCTGAAATCGCTCCCAGTGATCTCCACCTCCTGGTACTCACAGCTTTGTGTAATCTTCTCCCACCAGGGGTGGTGTCTGTGACCAACAAAATATATATCACTTCTGAAATGAGATCATTAAACACAGTGTGGCTTCCACATTCTCTCTCTCTCTCTCTCGGATCGCTTGCCCTACGAAAGAAATGTACCATGTCATGAGCCATCCTCTGGAATGGCCCACGTGGTGAGGACCTGAGGCCTCCAGCCAATGGTCAACAAGAAACTGAAGGTTCCTGCCAATAGCCATGTGAATGAGCTCAGAAGCAGACCCTTTAACCCCTGTCAAGCCTTCAGATGCCTGTAGCCAAAGTCAACATCTTGACTACAAACTCATAAGAGACCCTAAGCCGGAACACTAGCTAAGCTGTTCCCAGGTTCTTGTCCCTTAGAAACTGTGGGACGTAATAAACATTTGTCATTTTAAGCTACTAAGTTTTAGGGCACTTTGTTATGCAGAAGCAGATAACCTAATACACCTACTGACAACTTCTCCACACTGATCCTTCCCTGCTTTCCTCCACATGGATTGTCCCAAAGTGCAGCCTCACCCAGCAACTCCATTTCCCTGAGTTGGTGACCAGTTGATCCGGAGAGCAACCCGATCAGGGGCACATAAGCACCTGTCACGTATCCACCAGAGTGGAGAGCACTCCTTCGTGGGGATCAGAGGCCCCAGTGTCCTGCGGTTAGAGTGTCGGCTTCCAGAGAGTGGATCTCTTGCCTTTCTGTCTTCTGTCCCTCCGCTCATGCCAGCCAGCGTGCCCTCCCTAAATCATCCAAGTTTCCTAATATTTCATCAGCGTAGATATCAAGCATAAATGGCTGCTAACGTATAGTCTCCAATCTTCAAAACTATAAGGGCATTGAGTCAACTGAGAAATGTACGGTGAATGATGATTCTTGGGTCTCCCCTAATCTGCATCTCCGTGCAGAAGATCCAGGAATCTGAAGCCTTCTTCCAGTAGTTCTGAGGCAGGGAATCTATGGAGCTCACGCGGAAAGACACTCTTGCAGTTCTTCCTTTCTCCTGTCTTGTTTCTCCAAATAAGCCCCATGCTTCCTAAAGGGAGAGACTATTTTTTATAATGTGTATTTACTCGCCGCACGAGGGCACGGCTGGGCATTCAGTGAACTTTCCATAAAGTGACTTGCAAGGAGGATCATCATTCAACTGGCTATTGACTACAGGCTAATCTACATCCTGCCAATGGTACAGGGCCTATAACAGGAGTGAATGGCGCAGTTCCTGCTTTTAAGG
The DNA here is from genome assembly GCF_022837055.1 of Prionailurus viverrinus. NCBI lineage: Eukaryota > Metazoa > Chordata > Mammalia > Carnivora > Felidae > Prionailurus > Prionailurus viverrinus. Next base: position 56,131,322 of record NC_062577.1, on the reverse strand, counting down.
AACTTGCAGGAAGGGTAAGGACACAAGAGAAAGACTCAGCAGATGATAGCGAACAACTCCAGATAGGATAGGGCATCTTCTTCAACATTCCTATTTCTAACTTCCTTTACTATCACGGGCAATGAGTCTCTTGACTTTAAGGGTGCTGCTGCCCCATTAAAGACCACAGAGAGGTGGCCAAAACAAGCTGGAATCAACCCTCCAGTTATCTTATCACTGCATATCATTTTCTTTCCGATTTGATGGAAGTTGTCCACTGCGGTGCCTAAAACTGCAATGTAGAGCTGTAGTGCCCATTGGGACAGCCATTTGCCACATACAGCTGTTTACATTTAAATTAATTAGAACTAAATAAAAATAGAAATTCATTTTCTCAGCTGTCCTCGCCACGTTTTAAGTGCTCGATCTAGCGGCTGCCTGATTGGACAATATGGATCTAGAACAATTTTGTCATTGCAGATAGTTTTGTGGGCCAACACTGAAACTAGAAATAAACCAAGTAAACAGGGTCAACTACCCTCTGGCTGAGTCCAGACAAAATTGCACCTAGCCCTCAAAAAAAAAAATCAGTAGAGAATGGGACAATTCTCCAGGGCTGCTAGGGTTATTTATTTATGTAGTCAGCTAGAAAGACCAAGACATTTAAAGCTGTTCAGGGTAAGAAGTGAAAAAGCCAAGCCTTTTGTGAAGCAGTGTTTAACAAAAAGGGAAAAAAAAGGACTTCAAGATATGCCATGGAGAATTGGCCCTACAAAATACCTCTGGCTCTCAGTTGGCAATCTGGTGGGCTACATGCCAAGTGCAGGGTAAACCAGCAGTCAAATGAACCTTACAGTCTCTAACCCAAACTCAAACCAGTCCAATACCTGGCCACAATGAGATATTCTGCCCTAATCTAGCTCCCTGTCAGAAGATATTGGGACTTACCTCTGGAAGAGGCCACCATCCAAAGGTCCCACGAGCTGAAGTTTAGGGGGCATCTGACTTATCACTATCATATTGCCTGCTTTTTAATTTAACACTATGATTCTTGAGGCAGGCAAGTAAGTAATCTAAAATTTTCACTGGTTACTACACATACAGTATCCCAGACATCTTACAATGATTACCTTAAACCGTCCTTCCAATGTGACGTACAGATAAATTAACTTATTCTCCAAGCTGTGTGTTCTGGGACTAGGATGCAAAGCTAGGTTACCTGGTTCAAGAATCTGCACTCAAAACACCAAAAAGTACTCTCTCTCTACCTTGGATTACTCCAATCACACTCCTCCATCATGTAAGGGGAGAGAATGAGAAACCGTGTTTTTGAAGAGAAATATTTTTACTTACATTTTCTTTCATATTCACTCTTTATTATAAGTTTAATTAAGGACACAATAATTATATTAAAATGGAAGACTCTATCTTACTCTGATTCATCAATAATCATTTTGGATGTGTCTAGGAGTTGGAGTATCACTCTACTGTTTGTTTAGAGACGGCATTCGCGAACCAATGTCCAGAGACCTGGGGCTTTGAAGGGCTGACCCAATGGAGAAGGTGACACAAAAAATGAAAAGTAAGCATCACTGAGATGGAAATGGAGCGAGGGGAGGTCTATATTTGACTACCACAGCTTCAACTGACACATTAATTTTCAGGGATAACCTTACTGAATAGATCTGTCTTACAGTAGGCAACATCTTTCAAATGCACTTAGCAGCATCTTTAAAGGAAAACTCTGGATCACAGCATCATTAACGTGCACTTCCCTAGTGATGCTGTCTGGGCCATTCTTGTTCATTAACCTCATTTGCTCTGCCTGTTACCTGTATGTCACTTCTGTTCTTGACCCGTGCACCAATCAGTTCCTACTGACTCCCATTAAACCTGTATTCATGCCTGGTGACCCCCTGTGCTCTCTCCCTGTGAATCGTGGATCACATCTGAAGCTTTCCCACTGATTTCTTATTTGAATCCTGCCAAATGATATTGGGGCACAATAGAAGGGAAAATCGGGGGCACTTGGGTGGCTCAGTTGGTTAAGCGTCTGACTTCAGCCCAGGTCATGATCTCATGGTTCTTGAGTTCAAGCCCTGCATCGGGCTCTGTGCTGACAGCTCAGAGCCTGGAGCCTGCTTCGGATTCTGCGTCTCCCTCTCTCTCTGCCCCTCCCCTGGTCATGCTCTGTCTCTCTCTCTCTCTCTCTCTCTCTCTCAAAAATAAATAAAGTATTTAAAAAAAGAAGAAGTAGAAGGAAAAATCGGCTGCCTATTGAAGAAAGTGATAATTTAATTTCTCTTATATAGAGTACTCAAATTCCAACTATCTTGGAAGTCCCAAAAGCAAATCATTCTTTTCAAATTCTCTTCCTTTGCTCTTGGAGCCAAAGTCCCTATATCAAGTTTTTTCAGCTATTATAGAACTAGATAATCTTAGGATGGGATCTTAGATCTGTCCTTATATGGCATATAAATAAATAGAGGACACAGCAAAAGATTGCTTTCACACCACAAATAGCTTACTTGATGTTTCATTTCTCCAAAATGTATGGACTGTCACATTAGTTTTAATAGATACTAGTTGTCTGTTGAAAGACAATATTCCATGGACCTCTTGTGTTTCCTCGTGTCTTATGAGTAAAGCCTTTCTTACCATTTTTTTTCCTAGACTGTGTTTTCAAGGATGTTTATAAACTTTCTCAGAAGATAATATCTCCTTCTAGAACAAAGAGCACATTTGGCTACAGCTTGGCACAACAGAGATAATGTCTCCTTCTGGAACAAAGAGCAAGGATGTTTATAGCCCATTAAAAAAAAATTCAGTTCCATAAACTCAGGGCTCACCTCTTTTAATGCAACGCCCAACACACGCAGACATCAGGTGGTCCTCTGTGCCACCCTGTGGAAATTGGGGCTTGAAGAACCAGCACAAAAATACTCAGGGTCCGGCTACTGCCGTTGCATTAAACTGCCCCATGTCTTTGATCCAGGAGTCTCATGGATTCTACCATCATTCATGAAACCGGGGCAGGCTAACTTATTAGCTTGCAAAGAGCACAAAAGCAAAAGTCTCCAAAAGGACCCTATCATCCTGCATAAACTAAAGTTAAATGGACCCTATGAGGTATCCAGCATCTATGTGAGAATCATTAATGCTCAACAGAGTAAAGAACAAGATAGCTCATCGGGTTGGGCCACCTGGCTCTGATACAGATTTAGTCTAGATGGGGTAACCACAAACTAAAGCCTATGGGCCAAATCCGGACTGTGGCCAGTTTCTGTGCCTCTGGGCTAAAAGAAGTTTTACACGTTTAGAGGCTGGTCAAATACACACAAATAATATACAATAGTGGGCACGCGGTTTGTAAAACTTAAAAGTATTTGCCATCTGGGCCTTCACAAAAGGGAAAAATATTTGCCGATCCCTGCTCCAGATACTGCAGCCTTTCCTTGGAGATCGCAGAATGAGAAACAAATATGGACCTCTTCGGTAATTTCCAGAAACTACATCTTGTAACTGTAGCATGGCTCTGAGTACACACGAGTGCATTTCCACCCCTGTCAGGATCCGTCCTCGGGAGCCAATGTGTAACAGTCCACAAGACCAGAAAGAGGACAGAGAAGGGAGCTGTGAGTCAGCGCTTGGGGGCTAGAGGACAAAACCCTCCCCCAAGTTCGTGGGTGTGCGAGAGCAGACAGGGCTTTCCCTCTGAGCGAAACGGGCTGGAAACAGGTGCCCGGCCTCGAACCCCGGTCAGTGGACCCAAGAAGAGAAGAGCGTCACTAACATATTCAGACAGCTGGTATCTTGACCCGCGCTGCCCACGGTGCCCCCCGCAGGCCAGCATATCAGAGAAAGGCAAGGGCGAGTTTTATTCCCATCGGGATTATGGTCCACGCTTCAACCACACCTTCGCATCGGAAATGAACCTCAGGAGGAGTTCGCAGTGCTAGCTGAAAGGAAGCATGCGTAAACACACAAACGAGGTCTCTTGTAGGGTTTCTTTCATGGCTGTGCAGAGGTCCCAAGGTTCCGTGGTAAATGCCCGCAGACAGTTGATAAAGCTCTGTCAAATGCAATTTTTCTTTTCCTTTCTCCCCAGCGCCATCTTGTAAATAAAATGCGGAATTCTCTCCCCCCCCACCCCCCATGAGTTTTCACACTGCCTCTTCCCTAGGCCTGCACTCTTACCGACATCCCAATATTCAGTACTCACCTCCTTGTCCTTCGTATCTCAGCCCCAAGGGCGGATCCTCCGAGAGGCTCCTCCCACTCTCCCCAGTAGGTTAGGACTTCCGGTTTCCTGTTTCTGCCGCATGCTGGGCTTTTCTTTCAAACACCCCCCCTCCCCCCCCGCATCTACAGGACGTGACGTGCGGTAGTTCTCCTGCCCACCAGAGCTCCAGATTCCACGGGAGCAGGATTCGGGGTGGCTTGTCCACTGCTGAGTTCTCTGTGTGTAAACCCAGCGCTTGGTGCGGAAGAACCCAGTCTGTGTGGGACGAGTAATGCGCACGGGCATTCGTGGGCCCACTTTATAGACGAGGAAGGCGAGGAGAGCATGTTTCAGAAAGAGTGAAAACCAGCCCGAGGCCAAGAAGTTGCCATGTGACAAACCCGGGTTCAGACTCTGGTCTTCTGAGAAAGAGTGAGTCTGGCTCTGCTTTTCCACGGGGGCTCCTGTCGAACTGAGCGGCCTGCTGGGAGGTAAAAGCTGCTTTTGTGAGTCTACATTGGGATCCTGTGGCCCTGGAGGTCTTAAGACTAGTAAGAGTTGTCTGGCAGTGAGTAAATGTAAGGTGGGTTTTGTTTTTGTTTTTGTTTTGTTTTTGTAGCACTTGTCCATTGAGGCAGAAGAAATACATCCTTTCACTTAGGAAATAAAGAGAGTTACGTTCATGTAGTTCAGGATGGACTCTCTGGCTCTGTCCCATCATCCATGTGTGGGAGGAACCATGGCTTTGATGAATGCCAGGAAAAAGTCCAGGGTTGACGACTGAATGACACCTCTCCAGATTCATAGGTCCAGAGCACATGGGAGTTGAACGGTCCCATAAATATTAGGCACTGTCTCCCCCTGCTCAGAAACCTCCCAAATCCACTCATCTCAAGGCTTTGCTGCCTCCTTCAGCACGCTGCGGATTTTTCCAGGGATGTTTTATGGTGCGTTTAAGTTGCCACTCACGTCCGCGGGCCAGGGTTGGGGGAAGGGAAGACGGAATAAAAAAGCAACCTATGAATAGTGTTCCAAATGCCTGCACACTTCTGGCTCCATCAATTGAGCCCCACTCTATTCACCGCCTGAGTTGCTCCCAAATGGTGACAGGTGCTGGAAAATATGCGTTAACTCTTTCATGTCACAAGGAGACTGGAAAGTGCAAGGGTCCGGACACTCAAAAGAGGAAAACGCAAATCGGAACTTTTCTGACTACGGTGCTCCTCTCTGGGGGAGAGAGATGGCCAAATTTCACGCTGACAAGACACGCGGAACTATCACAAGTGATTCAGACCAAGAGTTATCTTAGAGTCTCGCTCAGACACTTCTACAAAGTCGGGCCTGATGAGATTTTCTTAGACAAATAAATGAATCAAACTCATCTGACACCATAGGCTACACCTAGCAAATTCTTCTCCAGCACCAGGCCTTAATATCCCTCAGCGCCAGCCAGGGCCTTCAGCAGTAGCTCAACCAAGTATTCCTATGGCCAGAACTCAAGAGCCTTCTGGAAGATCAGATACAAAAAGTATGGACTTCAAAGCCATTAGGGAAGCTGAGAGACTCCATTCCAAACTCAAGAATGTTTTCAAGCAGACTGTCTGAAATACAAACATCTGCTTCAGAAGCAAACCTTGGGCCTTGAAATATAATCCCATTGTCGTCTGTAGAAATGGTGACAGTGCTTCGCAGATAAGGACTAAAGTAAGCTTATCTCTTTTTAGGGAAGTCATTCTTTTATCAGATTGTCTACGTCATTTCCCATGTAGCATAAGCTGAACTTGAAAGGAAAATATTAAACCAACATGTCAGGGCAACAAATGAGAAATTTAGAAGGAGAATATAAATCCAAATATTACAATCAATTTGTCATGTTACTGTGGGTGAGTGTTACCTAAACTGATGTCCCATTTTCAAGTTGACACACTCCCTGTCTTCCCCTTCACCATATCAATGTAATAGATAATAGCCATAATAAGTTGATGATCAAATGATAACAATAGTTAATAGTATTTAACTAATATGTATATATATATAGCACCTATGTCTTTTCAAATATTTTTTTTCATATGTCATTCTCCCAACCACCCTGGGATGAGGTGTGTACACAGTATTTGATAATAGAATAAAATGAAGCTTAGAGGTGGTAGGTGATTTATACAACGAAGATCATCACCAAAAGAGAAGTAATCTTACACACTGGTCTTTATTTTCTTCTAAAACATCAGGCTCCCTCTCCATGACCATGAACTAGTCTTGAAGAGCCACTGCTACGATGAAATCTGTTTGTTTTCTATAAATATCTCTCTTCTTGAACCTCATCTGTAATAGTCCATTGTTGTCAAAATAATGCTGCATAACAAACAACCCCAAAACTCAGCGAGTGACTTAAAACAAGCAAGCTGTTATTCCCACTCGTACATTCTTGGGTCAGCGGGGGGCTCGGTATTCTGGGCTGGACTCTGTTGATCTTGACTGCAGTTTGCAGTTGGAATCCAATTCTTCCCCCTGTGTCTCTCACGGTCCATGGCCTGTCACTAGCTGTGGCATGTTTCTCATCATGCTGGCATAAACACAAGAGGAATGAACAGAAATATGAGAGGCCTCCAAAGCTTAAGCTCAAAATAGGGACTCTGCCATGTCTGTTCATATTCTATTGCCCAAAGTAGGTCCGGTGGCCAAACACAGCATTGATGGAGCTCTCTCTGCTTCTAGTAGAGGAATTACAAGATAATCTGGCAAAGGGCATGGATTCCAAGCAGTAGTGCGAAGCACCACATTACACCAAACAGAGAATGAAGATTCATGGAGAGGACTGTCCTTGCCCAAGGTGGAATAAACACAAGATCATTAAGCTTCAGGCAATTTTGTTGACTCGAATTGCATAATGGAGTGTTTGCAGCATCAATCTGTGAAATCCATCGCCCTGGAAAAGGATATATTCACCAGTATCAGGTTTTGCATCGAGGGACTGATCATGGTGAATTAATATTTGCCTGAGTCAATCAGCTCTCCACTCTGCTCATTGTCTCCACTCTGCCCTTCTGGACACTGCAGGGGTGTAAAGGTTGTTTCCTTTTTTGCTCTAGAGTGGAGTTAAGGCCATCATCCTGGCAAGAGTACCAGCACTCAGATCTTGAAATAAATCATCATCAGAAGCAGCACTCACTGAAGCACAGTTCTGCTGGGCAGAACAGCTTTAAGAATAACACCTGGATTCGTGGCCAAGTGGAAGAGGCAAATTTAAGGCAGGGAGATTGAAAGTAAAGCTTCATTGTCCCTGGGATATTCTTGGGGGCATGATATCTCTTGGGGTCAGATAGGGAAAGCCTTATGTGGTCCACAGTGACAGCTACACGCACATGGAAAGAATGACCTTAAGCTTCCCACTGGCCATCATCTAAATATTTGTGCTTTGACACATTCTTACTCTCCTGTATAGAAGAGGAGGAGGAGGAGGAAGAGGAAGAGAAGAAGAAGAAATCAGTTGTTTCTGTTGTGGTAGTCATCATTTGCACGTATGTGTGTATTTCAAAACCATCTAGCACAGCCCATTCAAAGCTTTCCCCTGTTTCGTAGCCCTGTAGTGGGTTCTTAAGGCTTCCATGATAAATTGCTAAAAAACCGGTGGCTTAAAACAATAGAAATTTATTCTCTCACAGTTCTGGAGGGAACAAGTCTAAAATCAAGATGTCCGCAGGGCCATGCTCCCTCTGAAGACTTTAGGGAAGAATCTTTTCTTGCCATTCCCTAGCTTCTCACAGTTTCTGGCTGCTGATTGACGTTCCTTGATTTATGGCTATACCACTCTATTCTCTGCATATATAGTCCAATGGCCCTCTTCCCCACATGTCTTCTCTATCCAAATCGCCGTCTCATTTTTTTTATAAAGATATAAAGGTCCACCCTAATCCAGCATGACATCATCTTGATTACATCTGCAAAAACTTTGTTTCCAAATAAGATCACATGTCCAAGTCCCAAAGACTTGAACACATCTTCTTGGGAGACACAGTTATATGGTCTGTGATAGAATTCCTTCAACGAGGTCCACATGAAATGTACAATTCCACGATTCTTCATGTGATCAACAAATATTTAATGGATAATGCAGAAAATGCCCCAGACGATATCATGGCTCCTTCCGTTACTTATTCAGGTATTTTTTCAGAAATCAGAAAATCACCTTTCATTTGTCAAAAAGGCTATAGAAAAACACACGAAATAAGTGTTGGTGGGGATGTGGAGTGAAAAGAACACTTGTGTTTTGCCATTGGGAATGCAAATGGGTTCAGCCACTGTGGAAAACAGCATGGAAGCTCTTCAAAACATTGACGATCGAATTACCATATGATCCAGCTGTTCCACCACCATGAATACCCAAAGAAAATGAAAACACTAATTTGCAAAGATAGACGCACCCCTATGTTTATTGGGGCATTATTTGCCATAGCCAAGATATGAAAGCAGCCAAATGGTCTACCCATAGATGAATGGGTAAAGAAGATGTGGTAGATATAGATAGATAGATATAGATATAGATATAGATATAGATATAGATATAGATATAGATAGATGATGTAGAATATTAGTCATTACAAAAATGAATCTTGCCATTTGCACAACATGGATGGACCTAGAAGGTAGAATGCTAAGTGAAATAAGTCAGAGAAAGACAAATACCATATTTTGCTCATATGTGGAATTTGAGAAATAAAAAAAATGAACAAGTAAAGAAAAAGAGACAGAAACCACCACAACGACAAAAAACCCAGGTGCTTAAATATATAGAACAAATTGGTGGTTGCCAGAGGGGAGGTGGGTGAGGGGATGAGTGAACTAGATAAAGGGGATGAGGAGTATACTTCTCTTGATAAGCACAGAGAAATGCATAGACTTGTTGAATCTTTATATTGCATATAAGGACCTTGTTATCTAAGGAACCAATACAACATTCCACGTTAATTATACTTAAATTTAAAAAATGCCTTTAAAAAAGTCAGAGAATCATGGGGGTGTTTCCTGACTATTCCATTAGAAACAACAACACACCATACCCCAGCATTCTTTATCCCTTACCCTACTTACTTTTTTTACATCATCCCTTACCATTTGTTAGATTCTACATTATTTCTTAATCTGATATCTGGCCTCGTTAGCACATAAACTCCGGGAGAGCAAGGATTTTGTCTGTTTTGTACATTTCAGAGCTCTCAAAGCCTTGCTCATTGCCTAGTATATAGCAGGCACTCAATGTGCATTTATTAAGCAAGGGGAAGAAGGACTTAATGCATATGTTAGCAGACAAACCTTTTAAAAGCATTTATTTTTACCCAGAATGTGTTCCTATGACTTCTAACTTCTGTTTCCCATCTTCTTCTCCCATTAACAGTATGATGGCCAGCGGTAGAAATGAATGGCCTAGTGATTTAAACATAGCTTTATAGGTAGTAAGCTCATTCTATGTTACTTATTTTATGTCAGAAATAAATCATCCACTTTCTACCCACATTATTTGGATTTGGAAAACTATTATTATTTTTTTATTAAGAGAAGCAATGAAAGCCATACCTTACATAAGAATCATAAATGAATGCCTAGCGATTTTAGCACTTCAGAATAATTCTCAATCCGAAGGACATTTAAAAAATACTCAAATATTAAGCAATGATGAAAATAACCAACAGCCAAAGAAGAGAACGATGGACAGTACAAGATGATTGGTGAATTCATTGACCAAACACAAGGAGTCTTGTCTTTGATAAATGACTAAACCTTGTTAGTGATAATACTGAAAAGTACTGATAAACTACCAGGGAAGAAAGAGAAGAGATAAGAAGAAAAAAAAACCAGAGAAGGGTAATAAAAAAGAAAAGAGATCTATAAATAGCAGAGGTGATAGCAGAAAAGATGACAGAGATTAGAAATAATGAATGAGGTCAATGAAAAATAAAAGATGGCTATTAAAGTGTACCCAGTAAGAAGCATTGTCTCAAAGAATACACACACACAGAAACACACACACACACACACACACACACACACACATGCACGTACTTACACACACACACACACACTCCAACTGGCTTAGATTAAGGAAATCAAGTTCAGGGAATATAGCGGCACTTTGTAGGAAGGAACTAGAATCATTTGACAACCTCTTGCTCTGTAGCTCTCGCTTTCCATGAGTCTATTGGGTTATTTCCTTCCTAAGCATTTGCTTGAATCTTCTTGTTCTGAATGTCTAGTCCCTAAATCCATGGGCTTCCACCCCAAGTGTCCAACCCTGTTGACTCCATTTCTGAGTATCTGCTCTCAATTTCTGGGACAGAAATCAAATTGGCTCAGCTTGGGTGTTGTGTGATTCTTGGCCCGTGAGCAGTGGCTGAGTAGGGGGTGGGTTGTCCAATGGCATTCAGGTGCCCTTTCTAGGTGATGAATGGAGACGATCCTTTGAGAAGTTTCTGTGTGGTGGCAAAAATAACTAATGTTTCTAGTACAAAATCAAACAGGGACACCGCTGGGCTACTAAATCAACCATTCTCTGGGTTGACATTGTTTATGCTCATCCTTAACCCTTTTCTGAAAGTGGTGCCTCACACTAAGAACATGTTTCACGTTCCCAAAACTGCACCCCTCCTCAAATTTATCTCCTTTCATAAATTATTTTCTGACCATGTCAGACCACAGTGACTTTCTAGCCTACATGGCATTTTTGTGGTCCATAACCACGCAGTCAACTTAATTTTAATCTCTTTATCGATGCATCATATTTCATCAGTTATTTGCTGCTTATAATGTGTATATGTTAGGCCGTCAGTGAAACTTGATCGATGGGATGAATGTGTCAGTTGAAGCCCTTAACATCTCAGTTGCTTTTAAAGGAATTGTCTTGTTGGCCGGAAATGATCAAACTTAAAAAGTAGAGTGTGCTGGAGACATTCTGTGAAGGGAAAATATAAACCTCACATATTCCATATTCTTCATAGCGCCATTATATTCCCATGGTGCTATGCCGAAAGCACGCGAACACTTCATAAAAATTTGTATGAAGTGTCCGTGTAGTTCATGCCATGCTATCCTCGAGGCAAACTAACGGTAGGCCAACCTCAAAATTATTGTGCTTGTTGCATGTATGTAGGAAAATAAATCTAGGCTTAATTTTTTTTCTAAATATCCTATTTGGATTTATTTTGTATGTTTTGTTTTGGGGATTTTTTTTTTGTCAAAGAGAAGGGGTAAATATAAGAAGTTTATGCTAATGCTAAAATACATAAAAAGGAGAGCTCTCTGTACATGCTGGGAAAATGAAAAGTGTTGGAAAATGTTATCGAGTAAGTACAGTACAGGATCATGCGTATCGTGTAGATTGGCCTTGCAACAAAGACAGCTGGTCACATTTGAAAATAAATAAAAATGTGCCAATATTATATTGCTTTATATTGCATAGAGTTGATTTATCCCTGGTTCTCCATGGAGTAAAGCTTAGCATATACCCTCAGCTTTAGCTAAGTGGAAAGGCAAATGTTTACGTCTGAAGAAATTATGTGACTATTCAGAAGGCAGTGTTTATTATTCTTAAGTGAATAACAGGTTAAAAAAAAAGCAAGTGGAAGCGTTTTAAAAATCATGACACTCTAAGAAAAAAGCAGCTATCTCATGGAAATCATTTCTAAATTTAGCCTACTTACTGAATATTTTTTCAATGCTGGTGTGAATTGTGGAACATTTATGAAATGCCCATCTATCTGATGCCAGTGAAACTAGACTTGCATTCAAATTTAGGTAAATTTGTCTGCAGGCGCTAGCACAGAAAACTGAAGAGAAACCCCATCTTTAACGACTGAATATACTCTATCACTGGAGAAAATCACAAATACTATTTGCATCTTTCCTGTTACATAAGATTATACGTGTCACACGATGCCTGCTTTGTAAGGATCAAAGCCAACCTAAAAAAAAAAAAAGAAGGCTTAGGGAAAACATGACCTGGTGTTATGTTTTCAGAAGTGTTTGGTGATGATGAAGCATGTGTGGGCTTTGAAGTAATGTCTGTCCAAATCTGGCTGGCACTGTTCCTCACTCACACTCCATCAACAGGTAGAATCCACCAGAAAGGAGCAGGTACAAGCTGATGAGAAGGCTGTCATGAAACATGACTTGTCAGTAGCATTCAAATATCTGTCCTTATCCGTGATTGGCACAAGGAACAATAACAATAATGGGATACAAACTTTTCCTAAAGGTTAAAAAAATAAACCAGGGTTTTCTGAGCTCTCAACTTCAGGCTTTAATTCACTAATTGATTTTGCAGGAAAACAGCCACATTATGCCACAAACAGCTGATGACACCCTCTCCTTCATTACGAGAGGGAGGTAAAATGGCCAGAAAAGCAAGGTTATTTTCACTTGAGAGCTATTCTTTGAGCATTTTTTTTTTTACCACCGAGGCATTTGCTACTTTGTTGAATGAGCGAACAAATGAATGAATACGTTAAAATGATAGACAGGGGGGCACCTGGGCGGTTCAGTCGGTTAAGTGTCTGATCGGCTCAGGTCACGATCTTGCGGTTTGTGAGTTCAAGCCCCGCGTCGGGCTCTGTGCTGACAGCTCGGAGCTTGGAGCCTGCTTCGGATTCTGTGTTTCCCTGTCATTCTGCCACTCCCCTGTTCATTCTCTCTCTCTCTCTCTCTCTCTCTCTCTCTCTCTCTGTCTCTCTGTCTCTCAAAAATAAATAAACATTAAAAACATTTTTTTTAAATGATAACAATAGGTGCCACAGAATACAGTACTATAGGAGTTCCAAAGGAGCAAGTGTTCACTTCCAGCTCGAGGGATTCTGGGTAGGATTCATGTAGGAAGATCGCACTGGATGGCCTGGAAAGATGGCAAGGTATAAAAGCTTGGAGTTTTAGGTAAAACAAAATACAAAGATCCACTGCACTAAAGCCCAGCGGGAAGGAAGGGTGCCCGATGGGAAGAGGTCTTGGAGCAGCAAAACCAGATCATCCACCTGAAGAGTTTGTTCCTTGCTCTGTAGACTGTGGGGAGTCTTTAAAGGCAAAGTGCTGTTTTGAAGGGGTGCATGCACCCCAATGTTGATAGCATGGTTATTGACAATCGCCAAAGTATGGAAAGAGCCCAAATTGGTGATGAATGGATAAAGAAGATGTGGTATATATACACAATGGAATATTACTCAGTGATCAAAAAGAATGAAATCTCGCCATTTGCGACAATGTGGACGGAATTAGAGTGAATCAGGATAAGCAAAATAAGTCAGTCAGAGAAAGACAAATATATGACCTCACTCCTATGTGGAATTCAAGATGCAAAACAGATGAACATGAGGCAAGGGAAGCAAAAATAATATGAAAACAGGGAGGGAGGCAAACGATAAGAGACTTTTAAATACAGAGACCGAACTGAGGGTTGCTGGAGGGGTCTGTGGGGGAGGCATGGGCTAAATGGGTGAGAGGTATTAAGGAGGACCCTTGTTGGGATGAAAACTGGGCATCATATGTAAGCGATGAATCCCTAAACCCTATTCCTGGAATCATTATTACGTGATAGGTTAACTAACTTGGGTGCAAATTTAAAAAAAAAATAATAATAATTAAAAAAAAGAAGATGTACCTGGCAACAGTGGATGAGATAAGCTGGCAGCAGGAGAAATGAGCTGCAAAAAGATGAATTAGGAGGCAGTTAGCAAGGTGTAGGTCAGAGATAATGAAGACCTACTTGGCCTGGGGACAATGGAAATAGCGGGGGTGGGGGTGGGGGCAGGGGTGAGAGTGAAAAATATTTCACTGCCAGATTCACATCTGAACTAGTGTGGGACACAAGCCTGGGGCAGGAATGGGATCCAGACAAGCCTGTGGTGAAGGTGGCTTGACAGAAATAGGAAAGGGTGTGTGGGTTGGAAAACTAATTGAATTTGAATGCTTGGCCTTTGAGGGGTCAGCTGGACATCCAGACAGAGATTTCTTTCTTTCTTTCTTTCTTTCTTTCTTTCTTTCTTTCTTTTTCTTTTCTTCTTTCTCTTTCTTTCTTTCTTTCTTTCTTCTTTCTTCTTTCTTTCTTCTTTCTTCTTTCTTTCTTCTTTCTTTCTTTCTTCTTTCTTTCTTTCTTTCTTTTCTTCTTTCTCTTTCTTTCTTTCTTTCTTCTTTCTTTCTTCTTTCTTTCTTTCTTTCTTTCCTTCTTTCTTTCTTTCCTTCTTTCTCTTTCTTTCTTCTTTCTTCTTTCTTTCTTTCTTTCTTTCTTTCTTTCTTTCTTTCTCTTTCCAGCTTTATTTTATCTTTTTTTCTTTTTTCTTTTTCTTTTTTTTATATAATTTATTGTCAAGGTGGCTAACATACAGTGTATATAGTGTGCTCTTGGTTTGGGGGGTAGATTCCCATGATTCGTCACTTACATATAACACCCAGTGCTCATCCCAACAAGTACCCTCCTCAGTGCCCTTCTCCCCCACCCACCCCATCAACCCTCAGTGTGTTCTCTGTATTTAAGAGTCTCTTATGGTTTGCCTCCCTCTCTGTTTGAAACTATGTTTTCCCCTTCCCTTCCCCCAGGTCTTCTGTTACGTTTCTCAAGTTCCACATACGAGTGAAAACATATATCTGTCACTCTCTGACTGACACATTTCACTTAGCATAATACCCTCCAGTTCCATCCACATTTTTCAAATGGCATTTCTTTTTTTTTTTTTTTTTTCCTTCAACGTTTTTATTTATTTTGGGGACAGAGAGAGACAGAGCATGAACGGGGGAGGGGCAGAGAGAGAGGGAGACACAGAATCGGAAGCAGGCTCCAGGCTCCGAGCCATCAGCCCGGAGCCCGACGCGGGGCTCGAACTCACGGACCGCGAGATCGTGACCTGGCTGAAGACGGACGCTTAACCGACTGCGCCACCCAGGCGCCCCTCAAATGGCATTTCTAATGGACAGGTGAGAAAACAGCCCCCGAGCTCCGCAGAAGTGAATGCTAAAGACAGAGCAAGCCCGAATCTTGTTTTCTCTCTCTTCTTCAAAGTCAAGTTCCAGAGCATTTTTCTGACAAGAGTGCTTAATCAGTATTATTTTCCACATCATCAATATTTGCACCCACAGATAGATTGCCGGTAGTCTGTTATGATGAGCCTACACCATCGTGAAAAATGTTAATATGCTCTCTTCACCCAGACTATGGAAGTGTGCAGTGCCTTTCGGAAAGTTCTCCATAAAAAATTATATTTTTCTAACACCTGGTGTTCGTGGGGTTGTCAAAGAGAATTGTTCCCGTTTCAGAAAACAAACAGTAATCCCCTGATGAGAAACTGGGGCCTCACTCTATCCTTCTTTATTCCACAGAACTTCGTGGAGTTTTAGGCAATTAGGGAGTGTGTGATTAATGTGTGTGGGTTGACTCATCCCTGGCCTCTGCTCCCGACAAAGGAGGGACATCATATGAGTTGTAGAGGCAGCTATGTGGAACAGGAGGACTGTGTCCCCGGGGAAGGGATGGAACAACCCAAGGAGGATCAAAGTTTCTCTCAGAGGCCAGCTGCCAGGGCTGGCAGAGGCTCTGGGCTTCCCACTCTCCCCCTTGATCAACTATTGACCACTGACCATTGGCATCTCTCAAGGGCACCCTTCACTGTTTATCTCTGCGCCTGCTCTCCCACCATCTAACCCAGTCCTTCAGCATCTGCGCCAAGTGCAGCTCTCCCCTTCCCTCTTCACCTCTGCAAGAAAGCCAGGCTCACCTGCCATCCATCCCTGTAGCCGACGCACTCCACCCCACGCACCCTGCCTATTTGATCGCCCTTTCACCATACCCCAAATGTCGCTCTAAGATCTTCCTCCTCCTCCCACAAAGATCTTCCTTCCTCCTCCCCTTCCTCCTCCTCCCACACGCCCTGGGCATGTACAACTCTCTGGGGAAACTGGTTTCTGCAGCTGCTGCAGGTTTCAGGCTGCACAGTCCCAGAGTGGAGGATTTTTTGGATCGCAGCAAAATGTTGCATTTTGCTGCAGTCCTTGGTCCTGTCTGCTCTGTGCTGGGGGTGCAGTCTACTACGGTCTGGCTTGTTTCTCTGCGCATACAGGGCAGCAAACTGAACACGTGTTGACAGCAGTAGAGGTGCTGGGCAGCGGCTCAGCAACATAAATCACCGGCCAAGGAAGCGGGGAGAATACCCCAAGAAGGATGACCCAGAAGGTTCTCCCTCATTCTTCTGAGTTTGAGCAGGGAAGGAGGACTCTACATATATTTTCTCTTTGTGGCACTTCAGTTGGTACTAGGAAAAAGAATAGAAAGACAAAACTCAAGTAAAGAGCTATTAAAATTCCTTCCTCTAGAATAGTCTTAGGGAAATCCGGGGAGACTCCCATATACCCTGGAGCAGTACCAGGGTTGACTAGCAGACACGAGCCAGGACTGGAATCAACATTTAAATCTCCCACTCAACGGCTGTTTGAATTTGGACCAGCTCCTGAAACTTCACAGTTCTTAGTGTCCTTATTTATCACCTACAGACGACAGAAATACCTACTGCAAAGGGCTGATGCGAAAACAGGAGATAGACGTGTAAAGCAGTCCATGCACAGCACACAGGGCCATCGTGGTTGTTTTTATTATTCTCCGGATCTAGGTACAGTTTCTTGTGAACATTGAAGGGACCTTCCGCCCACAGAACACAGGACAACGTAGAGCCACCGTTTTCTCTGACCTACAGGAAAATGCTTTGCTGTTCTTTCCTTGTGTAGGTCACAAAAAAGCCACGATGCTGGGCCAAAAATTTTGATAGTCCTACTTTCAAACTCCAGAGCTCTGAAGCAAAACTCCAATGGGATCCCTTCTTCATCTGTCACTCGAGGACACTGGAGAGTCTTGGAGCATGGTGGGTAGGCTAGCAAAATCGTAGACAAGGCAAAGTTGGTCCTCAGAAAGAATTACATTTTTTGGCTTCCTATTCTTAACCCAAATTGTCCACTCAAGACCTCGGAGTCTTTTTTTTCCTCTTTCCTGAGTTTGCTTCAACAAAACTATGGCACATGATTTTCTTGCTTTGTTTGAGATCTGACTTACTTCAGATGTTCGGGAAATACTATACATGCACTCGTATACCCACCATGAAGATTTAATAGATTTTAAATTTTTGTTATATTGGCTTCATGTTTTCTTTTTCAGTTTTATGGTTTTTGTCAATGAAATAAAACATCAGAGACAGGGGCGCCTGGGTGGCGCAGTCGGTTAGGCGTCCGACTTCAGCCAGGTCACGATCTCGCGGTCTGTGAGTTCGAGCCCTGCGTTGGGCTCTGGGCTGATGCCTCAGAGCCTGGAGCCTGTTTCCGATTCTGTGTCTCCCTCTCTGCCCCTCGCCCGTTCATGCTCTGTCTCTCTCTGTCCCAAAAATAAATAAACGTTGAGAAAAAATTTTAAAAAAACAAAAACAAAAACAAAAAAACACATCAGAGACAAATCAAAGCTTTCTTTTCCATTACTTTTCTCTCCCCCACCCCTTGAGAGAGCCATTATCCTGAGATTGGCATATATTATTTGCAGGGATGTTTTCTAAAAAAAACAATTTTCTGTATAGAGATATATTCATAAATAAATTATAGTGTTTACATATATATCACCACAGATATCTTTCTGCAACTGGTTTTTCCACTCCACATGATATTTTGAGATTCTGAATCGTTTTAAATGCTGCGAATATATGACAGGTTTTTTTTTCTTTTTATACTGCTTTGAACATTTACCCTGCCTCTTGCATGCTTATGGAAGAATTTTCCGTAACAGAAAGCCTAAGAATATGTTTTCAACTTTAGTAGATGTTCCAAATTGCTCTCCAAAGTGATTGTGCCACTTTGTATTCCCACCAGAACCGAATGAGTATTTTCATTTTCCTATACTTTTGCCAACATCTGCTATTATCAGACTTTTAATTTTTTTTTTTTTTTTGCCAATTTTGTGGGAGTGAAATGGTATCTATTGTTTTCATATGCATTTCCTGGTTACTCGTGGATGTGGGCAGTTTTTCATATGTTTATTGCTAATTTGCTTTTCTTCATGGTTTGCCTATTTATATCCACTATACATTTTTCTTAAATTTTTTTTTCCACGTTTATGTATTTTTGGGACAGAGAGAGACAGAGCATGAGCGGGGGAGGGGCAGAGAGAGAGGGAGACACAGAATCGGAAACAGGCTCCAGGCTCTGAGCCATCAGCCCAGAGCCCGACGCGGGGCTCGAACTCACGGACCGCGAGATCGTGACCTGGCTGAAGTCGGACACTTAACCGACTGCGCCACCCAGGCGCCCCACTATACATTTTTCTAATGGGTAGTCTATCTTCTTACCAAGTCAGAGTTCTGTAAAGTTAGCTGTGTGTATTGCAAAACTTCTCCTTTCAGTAGCCTACCGTTTTTTCTCCATGTAAAGCTTACAATTTTGAGATATTCATGTATATCAACATTTTCCTTTCAGATTTGTGGTTTTTGTGTATTGTTTAACAAATCCTTCCGTATGTTGAAATAAAGATGTCTTTCTATATTTTCTCATATAAATGTGTAGATGATATGATATATATATATATATATATTTAATAATTTGAAATTATGTATGTGTATGTGATATAGGGACTTTTAATTTTCATTAGGCACATAATTACTCCAAGATGATTTTTTTTTTGAAACAAACAGTGGACTTCTTTATATATTTTCTGAACAAGAAAATTACATGCTCACAACTTGAGTTTTCCTTGGGCCTCCCTGTGCCCTCACTCCCTAGGGATGGGACAGGCTTCTTTTGGCAGCTTTGGACCAGCACAGGATGGCCTCCCCTGCAAGCCGTCTTCCCCAAAGGCTTCTGGGAACAACACGTTTGACTGCCTTCTAGAACATTCCTTCCATCTTGCTTCCAGGAGAGAGAAACAGCTTTGGACCTATGCATACATGGGAAATTGGAAGGAAACAAATTAGAGCATGAAATCAGCTGTGGTTTTATGGTCTTATCCTTCAAATAACTCTTGTGATGAATTATTGGAGTAAGGGAAGATGTGAGCCACTGCTGGGAGCACATATGTACTGGACAAAATAACACCTCCAGATTCTGTAGGGATGGCTTGACATGAATCTGAAGGCCAGGACCATTTTTAAATCAGTTAATGAGGTAAATTATATTAATGAATTTTCTAATTATTTAACTTAAAAAAGTATTTCTGAAGGAAACTAAATCAATAATTACACATTATCTTTCCTTGTTTTTTTTAATTACTGGATTTAGTTTACTGAAATTTTACTTTTTGGAATCTTTTCATGAATGAGCATGACTGACATTGTTATTTCTCCATCTGGTCTTGACAGATTTTATTATAAAATATATCAGAGCACTTAGCTAATGTTTCTATTTTCCAAAACGATTTATAGATGTTACAGATACTTTTCTCTAAAGTTTGGATAAACTTCAGCATCGTTTTGCTGTTACTCATGTTTTCCTCACTTTCTTTCTAGAGTTGATTTTATTATACTGATGATTATATTTAATAATTACATGATTTATACAATTTTCCAGTTTTTCTCGAGGGTATTTTAAAAAACGGAACACGGTACTCTGTAAGCTATAGGACACTTACAAAAGAAATGGAAGGAGATGCAAAGGAATGGAAAAACATTTTATGCTCACGGATTGGCGGAACAAAATGTCTATGCTACCCAAAGCAAGCTGCATTTTTAACGCAATCCTCATCACAATACCACTAGCATTTTTCCCAGAGCTAGAACAAACAATCCTAAAATTTGTATTTGGAACAAAAGACCCCAACTAGCCAAAGCAATCTTGGAAAAGAACAGCAAAACTGGAGTTATCACGATCCCAGATTTCAACTGTATTATAAAGCTGTACCATCAGGGCGCTCTGGGACTGGCACAAAAACAGAGACAGATCAATGGAACAGAATAGAAAACCCGGAAGTGGATCCACAACTATATGATCAGCGAAGCTTCGACAGAGCAGGAAAAAATATCCAATAGAAAAAAGACAGTCTCTTCAACAAATGGTGTTGGGGAAACTGGACAGCAACATGCAGAAGAATGAAGCTGGACCACTTTCTTACGCCATAAACAAAAGTAAATTCGAAATGGATGAAAGACCTAAATGTGAGACACGAAACCATCACAATCCTAGAGGAGAACACAGGCAGCAACCTCTTTGACCTCAGTTAAAGCAACTTCTTACTAGACATATCACCAGAGGCGAGGGAAACAAAACTCAAGATGAACTATTGACTTCATCAAAATAAAAATCTTCTGCACAGCGAAGGAAACCATCAACAAAACTAAAAGGCAGCCTGTATAATGCAGGAAGATATCTGCAAACAACCTATCTGATAAAGGATTAGTATCCCAAATCTATAAAGAACTTAGCAAACTCAGCATCCAAGAAACAAATAGTCCACTTAAGAAATGAGAAGAAGACACGAATAGACACTTTTCCAAAGCAGATGCCACATGAAAAGCTGCTTCAGTATCACTCATCATCAGGGAAATACAAACCGAAACCATGATGAGAGACCACCTCACGCCTGTCAGAATGGCTAAAATTAACAACACAAGAAGCAACAGGTGTTGGCAAGGATGCAAAGAAAGAGGAACCCTCTTGTAGTGCTGGTGGGAATGCAAACGGGTGCAGCCACTCTGGAGAAGAGTATGGAGGTTCCTCAGAAAGTTGAAATAGAACTACCCCAGGATCCAGCAATTGTACTTCTAGGTATTTATCTAAAGGATACAAAAATACCGATTCAAGGGGCACCTGGGTGGCTCAGTCGGTTAAGCGTCCGACTTCAGCTCAGGTCACCATCTCGAGGTCCGTGAGTTCGAGCCCCGCGTCGGGCTCTGGACTGATGGCTCAGAGCCTGGAGCCTGCTTCCGATTCTGTGTCTCCCTCTCTCTCTGCCCCTCCCCCGTTCATGCTCTGTCTCTCTGTCTCAAAAATAAATAAACGTTAAAAAAAAATTTTTTTAAATAAAAATACCGATTCAAAAGGGTACATGCACCCTGATGTTTATAGCAGCACTATCAACAATAGCCAAGCTATGGAGAGACTTCAAATGTCCATCGACTGATGAATGGATAAAGAAGATGTGGGGTGTGTGTGTGTGTGTGTGTGTGTTGGAATATTACTCAATAATCAAAAAGAACAAAATCTTGTCATTTACAGCGACGCGGATGGAGCTGGAGCGTATTACACGAAGGAAAATACGTCAGTCAGAGAAAGACAGATATCACAGGATTTCACTCCTATACAGAACTTAAGAAACCAAACAGATGAACATATGGGTAGGGAGGGAAACAAATCATGAGAGACTCTTAAAGACAGAGAACAAACTGGAGGTTGATAGAAGGAAGTGGGTGGGGGATGGGCTAGATGGATGAGGGCTACTAAGGAGGGCACTTGTGATGAGCACTGGGTGTTGTGAGTAATTAATGAATCACTGAATTCTACTCCCAATATTGCACTGTATGTTAACTAACTAGAATTTAAATAAAAATTTGGAAGAAAAAATAAAAAATAAAGGAAAAGAAAAACCAGAACATTATTTTTTCTAACATTGTAAATTTCTTGTCATGAAATCATTCATAGTCTTATTTTTTAAAAAGTGTTATCCCTAGTTAAGTATCTGGTTTTTTAATGTTTACTTATTTCTGAGAGAGAGAGAGAGAGAGAGAGAGAGAGCAGGGAAGGGGCAGAGAGACATGGAGACACAGAATCCAAGCAGGACCCAGGTTCCAAGCTGTCAGCACAGAGCCCAACGCGGGGCTCGAACCCACAAGCTGTGAGATCATGACCTGAGCTGAGGTTGGACGCTTAACTGACTGAGCCACCAGGTGGCTAAAAATAAATAAATAAATAAATAAATAAATAAATAAATAAAATGTAAGTATCTTTTAAATTTTTCTTACATTGTGCTGTCTTGTTTGTTTGTTTGGTATTGTCCTAATTTTTCTTTATTGTATTTGTCTTTACAGCTAAATAGTTTCTTTTTGTTTATCTTCTCTATTTTTTATTTGTGTTCTACTTAATTTCTGTTATTAACATTATCATTTCTTTCATCTTACCTTTTTTTCTGTTGTTCTTATTGATGACTTGGAAACTTTGTTCATTAATTAATTTTTTTTTTTACTTTTAAATGTATATATGAAGTTCTAAGTTGTTCTCCAAGTACCGTTTAACTACCTTAGATAAGTAGACATACTGATTTTTATTTTCACAAATATTTTTAAATCAATATTTTCATTTCTTCTTTGTCTCATAAATTATTCTTTTTTTAATCATTAAAAAATGCGGGCATCAATCTCAACTTGGTTTGTTTTTTTTTTTTATTTTGTTGCTCTGCACTCAGACAACAGGGCCAGTATATCAGATCTTCAGAGTTTGTTAAATGTGCACCAATCCATTATTTAGAGAAATCTATTTAAGATGCAGAGACACATTCTGCCTCATGAAGATTATCACATAAGCTGTGTTTTGCTGATGTGCTGTCTTTGGGAAAATCAGAGCCAAATCTCTTGCTTTATTCTCTACTGCAGATTCTAAGTATTCCAAATTTTGTAGGGGAAAGAAAACATTTTTTGGCTCAGGAATACAGACACGTCAGTAATCATAAAGCTTCACACAAGACGCTAGTTTATTTTAAAGGATTAAAAAAAATCCCCGGACACACAAAACAGTCACACAGTAAGCTCACTTTTTCTGGAATGTCTTTTTGTAAGTGCCTGTCTGTTCCAGGCTAGTGCTGGTTGTATCCTAACAGGTGTTGTAGGCAAAAGGGTTGCAAAAGTCCTCTTTCTCCAAACATTTTACTTCATTAATTTTCATACGTACATTTTTGAGGTAAAATTTTGAAAACTCTGAATAGGAATGTGACCACAATATTGGGTTATAATTATAACTGGCAGCTCTTTCCCGCCCCCTCCCCATTTGTAGCGATCTATAAAATACTGGAGACCCTTAGAAACATATGGAGTCTTAGATTAGATGAAATGTGTGGTGTCTCACACACCTGGGATTCCATGTGTGCAATTCTTTCCCTCATCTTCTAGATCCCCGAGTTAAATCTGTGCTCTTGCGGAGTCACTTCACCAAGTTAATTACAAAATGTTTCACTTTGTAGGATTATCCGTGTAGGTAAATAAGTAGCTGCAACTGAAACACATAGAAATTTACCTGGGTCCGGCTACACCAAGAGTTCTCATTAGGCAGATGCACTGAGCAAGGAAGAGCCCCTGAAATCTTCCAATTCAGGGGCGCCCTGCAGTGAAATTAAGAGGAAAGAGATAGGGGCGCCTGGGTGGCTTGGTTGGTTGAACATTTGCCTCTTGACTTCGGGTCAGGTTATGATCCCTGGATTGTGGAATGGAACCCTGCTTTAGGCTCTGTGCTAAGCATGGAATCTGCTTGGTATTCTCTCTCTCTCTCTCTCTCTCTCTCTCTCCCTTTGCCATTCTCCCCTGCTCATTTTCACTCTTCTTAAAAAAAAAGAAAGCGGAGAGAGACACATAGCTGTGTGCTAACATGGCCAGCAGCAGGTAGGTAGAGGTTTTTTCTCACAGTTTTAAGGTTTTCCGCTCAGACCAATTCAAATGCGTATTGGTAGCAAAAGCAAATGCTGTAAATGTGTCGATTATCTCTAGCCCCCATGTGGATTTGCCATATTTACTCTCAGGAGTCCTTTGCATCAGGACATCTAAAGCCTCGTCTTGACCCTTCCCCACCCTCCGCCCTGCTCCGTGGTGCAGCTTGCTCTGTGTGCAGTGGGGCGGGTCCCCTTGAAGGCTTGATAAGAGCAGGTAGGAGAGTGGGAACAATGTTTATTCTTGCCGACGTTTATAGCTAACGACTCCTCCGCTGCTCTTATCAGGCTTGCAGTACAGCGGATCACCTGCTGCTGACAAGGCTGAAATTACAAAGAGATTCTTTGATGATTTATTCCTCCGCCGAGGGATGGGAATAATACTCAACTTGGAAAACCGAAACTACTTTGCCATAACTTTGCTTATAGGCTAAAACGGGAACCCTCTCCCGCCTTCCTTCTCAACTCTGTTGCCCTGTCCCTGTCAGGCTATTTTGTCCCACTCTGAAGCCCCAGGAGCCCAGGCTCGTTCACACCAGACAGGTGTCGTTCCTGCAAACATCTCACGTTCCCCTCTGGCTCTTCCGTGCCTTTCTGCTTGCGGCCGGAGGAATGTCTTTTCTCCTATTTTCTTTACCTTCTAACTGGCTTTCAAAGTGCAGTGGAATTAACCTCTGTCCCATCGCTTTGTAAATGCACGGAAACATTTACTAAAACACTTAACCTTGGCAAGTATTTTGCCAGCTACTGAGGAGATCATGAAAGAGAAGATGCAATTCCTGTTCTCAGAGACCCCAGTCTACAGGAGGAGACTCGCTGAAAACAGATACATTTTAATATAACAGGAAAGAGTTGTGACAGAGATATTAACAACAACAACAACAAAGTCTGAAAATATAAAGGAAGGAAGCCACAGGGTAACTGAAAGGTTCAAGACATGATACTGGCAGGGCACATGGGTGGCTCAGTCAGTTAAGTGACCGACTTCGGCTCAGGTCGTGGTCTCATGGTTGGTGGGTTCGGGCCCCGCATCATGCTCCGTGCTGACGGCTCAGAGCCTGGAGCCCGCTTCGGATTCTGTGTCTCCCTCTCTCTCTGCCCCTCCCCTGCTCACGCTCTCTGTTTCTCAAAACTAAATAAATATTTGAAAAAAGAAAAAAGAAAAAGATGTGATACTGGAACTGTACCTAGAAAGATCTATGGAGAGTTACAGCATTTGGAAGGCAAGGCTTCCTGTGTAGAACTGAGTCTCCTACACATAGAGTTGGGTGAGAAAACTATTGGTGTTTGTATGGAGGGTCCGAGGAGTGACAGAAGATGGGACAGGTGAGGGGGACTGAGGCCCTCGCACGACTGACCTTGGACATTAAGCTAAAACATTGGGTTGCCCTGGAGCTAGCAGTGAAGACGCAGGGAGATATATAAACAAAAGCGGATGTGAGCATTTAGGGTTTTTTAGAGCCAAAAGTCCGTTTGGGGGTCTGTTTTGGGGTCTGTTTTGGGTCTGGTTTTGGGTTTGTTTCCCAAATGTGGCCCCCAGATACCCACAGACTACCTGTTGAGCTGGTCAGGAACAAAGACCCCGGATTTACTAACTCAGCTTCTCCTGGGGGCGAGCACAAGGCACAAGAATCCTTATTCGGAAGGACGTGCTAAGACACATGGGAGGACTGGCTGATGTGCTGATCTCTAGGAAGAGGATGGCCCAGAAGAGAAAAATCTGCCAGTAGAGGCCAGTTAGCACATGTCTAGGATAAAAATAGAAAGAGAAGATGGAGCCTTCAGGGAAGGGAGGAAAGACCAGATTCGGAGGCTTGCTGACCAAGATGAGTCAGGAAAGCCTCTTTCATAACGTGCTGGGCATATGGCTTCCTTCATTCTTACTTTATTGGTCGGTTCTTTTATCCAAAAAGATTTATGGAAAATATTCATGGGCCGGGTAATTTCCTGGGCACTGGAAATAGGACAGTGAACAAAACGGCCAAGTACATGAAAACCAATAAGTAAACAAATGCGCGAACAAGACAGTTTCACATACTCCCGAAGTGTTTGAAGAAATTAACCCAGGGTGTGGTGATAGAGCCTGGTGGCAAAAGCCTACCTGAAAAGGTGAAATTTGAGCTGAGGCCTGAATGGGAAAAAGGAGCCGGTCATGAGAATGCCGGAGAACAATGTGAGGAAGATGCAGGCAAGGCTGATGTGAGCTAGACCAGAGTGGGGAGGTAGGCAAGCGTGGGCAGGTGGAGATTTTACAGGGACTCAATGTCTTAAAGGCCCTTAAAGTATAATTTCCAAAAGTTGAAATTATGACCCTCTTACAAATATCACTGGTTAAGATACATTATTATATCATATATATACATATTAATATATATACACACACATATACATATGTGTGCACACACATGCAGAAATGCTGAAATAAATTTGCTAATAGAAGCAAACTATACCATACAACATGGTATGTATATGTATATGTATATGTATGGTATATATACATATAACCATACAACAATGCCCTGCAAGGTTTAACATTGCCCTTTCCTTTACAGGGTGGAAATCAATCGTACTTCCACAAGAGAAAAAAAAAATATTCCATTTCTATGAGACAAGAATCATTTGTATTATCCACTTCCTACAATGTAAAAATTACAAAGTAAGCTCAAACCCTGTAGCCTGAGCTGATCCCAGAGGGCCATCTAGGAATATCCAATATTCCACTCAAAGACACCCAGTAATCTCTTGACATTTCAAATTCTCATATAATTTTCCCTAATGGAACAGCGGCAAATGTTCGGGAGAGTTTTCAGCAGGAGAGGGACATGATCTGGTTTCCATTTGGAAAAGAGCACCTCGACTGATCTGTTTTCCTCGTACTGTTTATACAGGTTGTTTTATCACTGACAGATGACTCACACTAGACTGTGAGTTTCCTAAGAGCAGAGGTTGTGTCTTTGCTAACACAGCGTCTGGTGAAAGGGTTCGTAGCCACAAATGGTAAATGAATGCGGCATCAGACGGCCTCGGTGACCGAGAAGACGTGGCATTTGGTGGCCCAGAATTTCACGTCTCTGGATCAAGAAATTGTGAGGATGTTCATGGCACTTGCAGAAGAGACCATGGGATTTGGAAAGGACTTCGGAGGGAAGTCCTCTCTTTTTGTGACCTTTGTGACAGACCACCCAGGTCTTTCTCCAAGCTGGTTCCCCCTGAGTGTGCAGCTGGAACCCTTTCCAGCCTAGTTCCTACAGTTAGAGGTGGCTGTCTCCCTGTACCCTGGCCAGTGGGGTCTGAGTAGTAGTGACGTGGTCCCTTCCAGGATGGACTCATCAATCCCCCAGCGCACAGACCTCGTCTTCTTCCCTCTTCCGTTGGCTGATGTCAGCAGACAGAGTCACCTTGAAGACACGCGTTGAAGGTGACAACGCTCCGTCAGCCTAAGAAAGCCAGGTTTGGTCTCCGCTTCCTCTGGGCGCCCACAGTATTTAAAAATACCCAAAGCACCATGTTTATGTCGCACGTATTCCATTTTGTTTTACAGTATGATCATGTACCTTTGTAATATTTTTCTCGCAATTGCAAGCCTGTAGTGTAATGTTTCTCAAAGGGGTACCTTTCGTATTACGGATGGGGCCGTTACCGGGCGGGATCGTGCTTAGTTTAGCTGAGTTCCATCCGCTAAGTGTCTGTAACTCTCTCCACCCCACACACCCCGCCCCCCCCGCCTCACAAAAGCATTTTTAAAGGAAATGTGTGTGTGTGTGTGCATGCGTGCATCTGTGTGTGTGTGTGCTATTTTAGGTATATGTGTCTATTGGCACAAGATTCGGGAGTTAAGTGGGGAGGGGCAAACTTTAACACGCACTTCTTGGTTTGGGTTGTATGATTTAATTTGCGATAACAGCTAACCTAGCATAAATGACTTTTGTCGTTTGAAAAGGAACATTCTAGAGAGAGAGTCTAAAATTAATTTTTGAATCGATCACGTTGGGCTGGAAAGCATAACGCTTCATTTGGGAAGAAAGCAAAGCATGTGCTCATGGGCTGTTTCTGACTGACAGATTTTTGGTTTGTATCTTTGGGTTGGCTTGTTTTCAGGGCAGAAAGTAAAAGGGGAAGACAAGGCGATCTTCCCAGGTCAGCCTGAAATAAAATGAGAAGGACATCACTGTCCTGCAAAAAGCGCCATTGTGCTACGGCCGCTTGGCCACACGTGAGTGTCCCCAGCGATACCCCAGGCCTGGCTGTGTAGACACAGAGAAACAAACTCAGAGGAAGATGCACAGCGTCTCTCCTTCCCCTCTGGGGGCTGCCGTGGGGGTTTCCGCGTGCCTGGGGCTAGGAAGACTCCACCTGGGCTGGAGTCTCTCTAGTTCCTTCTCCGAGAAACACAAGGTGGGGGTGGGGGGGAGGAGCAGGGCCAACAGAATATGAAGGAGGTAGCATCTTGCCATCCAGGAAAGGCAGGAGCCTGGGGATATTTTACAGTTTAGAAAATCAGGGTCTCTCTACCCTGCTTGCCTGATGGTAGACATTTTATAAATATGTGTATGTTTTAAGAAAAACTAGGAATAGGGGCGCCTGAGTGGCTCAGTTGGTTAAGTGTCTAGCTCATGGCTCAGGTCATGATCTCACAGCTTCACGGGTTCGAGCCCCGCATTGGACTCTGTGCTGGCAGCATGGAGCTTGCTTGGAATTCTCTCTCTCTCTCTCTCTCTCTCTCTCTCTCTGTGCCCCTCTCCCACTCATGCTGTGTCTGTCTCTCTCAAAATACATAAATAAACTTAAAAGAAAAAAGAAAAACTATGAATAATACAATCCACTTGGTATCACTCTTCCATCAGGAAGAGTACGTGTGTGTGTGTACGTAGAGGTTCAGCGAGATGGGATCTTTACAATTGGAGAACACCAGGAATAACAGGGCAAAACAAGACAATAACGTACGACACACACTGATATATGTTTAATCAGTATTGTAAACGAATCTTCTTTTTTTTCTTCAAGGGTGGAGATTGGTGAGTTAGGGACAGATTGTTAACGAGAGTTGCTATGCCCAAAGGAGATGCTAGAGTGGGACATCTTCTCTGACCCGTGTCCTCAGATGAGCTACCCCGGTGTCATGGGCCACACGGCTTTGGCGTTTCCACAGTCCTGCTTTTCCATTCTAAGTAATCCCACAAACGAGGCTTCGCCACTCAGTTATGGGCAGTTAAGAAATGCAAGTCAAATACCACCGCTTATGTGCTCACACGTGTGGAGCTGTTGGGCGTGTCCCAGGCAGGGAGGCAGGGCACACGCAAGACAGATGATCGGGAGGGGAAATGGATTGTCCCTTTCCTCACATGCTTCAGGCGCTCCTCTGATAGAGGTGACGTGATTTGCATGTTTGCTCTCTAGGCCCCGATTCCCAGTGCATCTGTTGTCTCTGACAGCCTCCTCCCCGACGAGGGACTCTCCTTTACCTTCCTACATGCTATGGCATTTCACACATCGCTTACTACATAGTGTTCACAAAGGAAAAACTCATGTGGCAATGTTGTCAAGTGATAGATGGGCCCCACAAAATAATCACAAGGCTGAGTATTCCCAAGGTGGTATGAACATTTGTGAGTCAAAATTTCCAGATTGGAAGAATGCATTTGTTAACACAGAACATTTGGGTGAGCCCAGCACTTGGCCCCTTACTATGGATGACAAGTCTGTATTTTTTATTTCATGTCTATTTGTCCTCTTCTGGGGACTTAGTTATCCCACACACAATGCTCCCGGCAGAAGCACCGAGAAACACCTAGCATTCTCATTTCACCTATTAGATTTCTGTTCTCCCCTCCCTCGAGGTACAGAGGTAAATTCCAATTTGGTAATCAAGGCCTGACTCATTGAATAAATAACTCAATTTCTCATTCTTGTTCACTGAGCCAGTTGTATGAACAGACACAATGTTTTTTATGCCAACTGTGTGGATGGGCTTACCAGCACATTCAGAAATCGCAAAGAGATGCTGAAGATCATTCAGAGCAAGGAGGGTGGTTGAATAACCAATGTCCAAAGTCAGAAATATATCTC
Organism: Prionailurus viverrinus; assembly: GCF_022837055.1. Classification (NCBI taxonomy): domain Eukaryota; kingdom Metazoa; phylum Chordata; class Mammalia; order Carnivora; family Felidae; genus Prionailurus; species Prionailurus viverrinus. Next base: position 56,101,440 of record NC_062577.1, on the reverse strand, counting down.
TGGAGATGATTTTTTTTTTAAATGCAGATAAAGCAAATTAGTTCTCAAAACACCACAACCCATTAACCGATGAAAGCAACTTTAAACATTCTAGTCTAGTGCATAGGAACCAAGGGTAGAAATTAATTTGTTTCAGAAAGATAATCTGTTGGGTAAAAATGGTTGGGACATTCATTCATTCATCCATGCATTCACTGAGCGAAACATTTTTGGGCACTTAGGATGTTCCAGCCACTCTACCAATGATAAAGATATATAGATGAATTAATTACAATCCTGCCAAAGCTTCTCATATAAACAAACAATTACAAACAGTCTAGCAAGGACATAATATAGCTGTACACAAAGCATTATAGATTCATCAGTAAGAGGCACCAGCCCAGCCCAAGAGGGTCCATGAAGAATGTCCGACAGAAGCTGATGCTTAAGAAGAGGCTTACAGGAAATAACCAAAGAACTGGGGTTGGGGGACTGGGGTAGGAGAGGGAGAGGAGAACTATTATTCCCCTTCTTGCATTTACTCAAGGAAGACCCATCCACACTGCTTGAGTTGCTGGAGACAAAAGACTGTCGGCAGCATTGTAGAGAGAGCACAAGATGATGAAATCTCACCCACCATCTCTACCAGAGTAACGGTAGTTACCCTGTGCCACTCGCCCACCATGTAGCAGGCACTGTGCTAAGCGCCTCACACACTCGGTCTTGCCGAATCCTTTCGGCAGCCCCGCCAGGTTGGTATTTTTTATCTTACTTCACAGGTAAGGAAACAGAAGGTCAGAATAGTTGGGCAACTTGCTCAAGGCCACAAGCCTTGATCGAAACCCAGATTCAAGGGGAGATCGAAACCCAGATTCAAGTCGATCACCAATCCTTTGCTCTTGACCTTGACACTAGACCCTTCATTGTTTTGTTCCGTGGTAGTTTCGAGGTGGGGGGGGGGGGGCACAGCCTAGGACCTTGAAGGTCAGATATTTGTCTAGATGACTTGAAATGGTTTTAATCTCTCTGCTGGATTTCTTGATTGGGTGAGCAACTGTCCGAAGTGGAACCAATCATATTTTATAGGTGGAAGGGAAAGACATGGTGCACAGCAGGTAGAAGCTAGAAGAAGCTAGAAGATTTGGTCTCGATTTGTAGAACCAGTCAGTCATTAGAGGCTCCTAATGGTCTAATGATACATGGGGTTTGTAGGTAGGTGTGTGTGTGTGTGTGTGTGTGTGTGTGTGTGTGTGAATGGAGAGAGAAAGAGATCTTAAAGAATCAACTCATGGGGTCATAGAACTGGAAAGTCTGAAGTGCACGGGGTGAGCGGGCTGGCTGGAACCTCAGGCAGGGTCTCTGTGTTGCAGTCGTGAGGCCAAATTCTCCATTTGGGAAAGTGTTCATATCAAGCTTGACTATTGTGATGTCGTGGTGAGGATAGCAGTGTCCCTAGGGTATCTATCAGTTGCGATGTTCCCTTCTGGGAAGCCTCAGGATACCTGCCCTCTCCGCAGTCTCTCTCTGAGCAGTTTAGACACACGGGCTTCCACGTCTAAAAAAACGGCCCCACCACCCCAAACGACACCTGATCACCATCTACAGGCTAGTCAGAGCTCTAGCGGGATGGCTAGAGCTAATGTTCTTCCCAAAGTGGAGATTCTATACAGGAGAGTGACACATTCAAGCAGGAAACTTCTTTCTTAGAGAGTCAGATAAAATCCACAGAGAAGCAGATTTCCATAGCAAGACAGACGGTGACATATCAGGAAGGCACATAGAACCAGGAGCCCTGAGGTGGACAAGTTCAGGGTAGGAAGAAGCCTTATAGCAAGAAGGGTGGGCAGGAATTGGTAGGCCAAGAAACAACATTACCTTCCAGTTTCTTTTTCTAACAATCCATTTCATGAGAAAGGAGTAGGATCCCTGGCTCAGCCTGAGTCTCTATCATGGAAAGTGTCCACATCAAGCTTGACTATTATAATGTTGTAACGAGGATACAAGTGTCCCCAGACTCACAGTAAGACTCAGGTTGAGCCACGGGTGGGTTGGGCTAGATAATGCACCTATTCCCCGACCTTGAGATTCTGTGATTCTATCTTGTTTCCAAAACTTAGCAAAATTCCTGTGTTTCTGAAACCTCTGAGAAATGTTATAGAATCCCCCCACCCGAGGAAAATGTAGTATCTATAGTATAATTCATGAATTTCAGGAATCGAGTTCTCTAATCTGAAAGACCAACGATATCTTCATTTATAAAGCTGTGCCTTCCGAGATGGCTATGTGGTTTCATTTAATCTTATAGCTGTTTTAGTAGATGGCTTTGCTAAGGCGACACACATATAAGAAGTTAAAAAAGCATTGCATTACGCTACATTCCCCATGTTATATTCATCCCACCCATTTCTATATTAATCATTTTTTCTGCAATTGCCATACATAATCTCTTCAGACTTATTGTAGCATACGGATGGAGACAAACTACAGAAGGAAGACACAGTGTTTGTTTCCATTTTACTGCTGACGAAACCTGTGCGCAGAGATTGAAAACCCACTCTGAGATCAAGCAGAAGGTCTACATAATCAGCATCACAGCATCACTGGTACCTTGTTCCATTCAGCAGGACCCCTTTTCCACTGTTCTAAATACCTACTGACATGTCTGTTATCACTCTCTCCCACACTTGCACACTTTCTCTCTCTCTCTCTCCCTTACTCTCAATTATAAAATAATACAAACACACGGTTAAAAATTCAATATGGAATCATGGTATTGAATAAAAGCTAAAATTTCTGCCATCTATGCCCCCCACCCCAATCTACTTTTTAAAAAAAAACCCTTTGACATGAACGGTTAGCTCTTTGGTCATCATCTTGATTTCTCAATTCATTAACTTTAGACTCTGTCTTTTCTCTCGAAGCACATACACATTTTTTACACAAAAGCTTGAAAATTCTCTACCCCGGCAAATAAAAGAAACTGAGAAATGAGGCGATGCAATCACATTAAATACATACACAGGGTCGGGGGAGGGCTGTCCCTCAAAGTGACTTTACCCTTCCAGTGGTAGGAACACAAAAGGAGAAATTAACAAATTTAAAAGGACGTAGATGTATTTTTCTAATGGGGTTTAGTCTAAAAGTGTTTTCAGCCATCTTCTTCCTTCCTAAGAATGAGGAATAAGCCCATCACCAAGTACATTTTTCCTCTACAAATTCTTTTCCACATTTGTATGTATTTTATCACAGGAGCTCTTACAAACCTTCATCATACTGTAGACATTCACATTTGCTGCTAACATACAGCTTAAGAATATCAACTCTGACTCTTTCAAATTGTCACAGTAGACATATCTGGGGTCATAGTGGCGGGGGGAGAACTGGGACTGTGGCTGCTTGCCACCCTGGATTCATCCCTGCATTCTGACTGCTCCCCCAATAAGCAGCCCATCTCCCGTCCTGAGCACACTTCCATAACCACTGCTGTTTTGAAGACTCCTGGTAAAATCTGCTTGTCTCTCTCCTCTCTTGCAAATCACAACTTCTCAGAACGATGGCATCAGGACTCCCGTTTGGTCTCCACACTCCCTACACTGAAAGCATTGAGTCCACAGCTCATGAACATGTCCCGTCTGGTTGTGACCACTAAAGCCGGGGGGCCCTGGCAGGGCCCAGGAGAGCCCCAGTCCTGGGGTAGGACGGTGGGGCAAACTAGACGTTGGCCGTGAAGACATATGCCAAAGCTCTAGACCTATGCAACCACAGCTTGAAATGAACACTAACAGAGGCCCCAACCGACAACGAACTACTCACCCATCCGTCTTGCCGGCCGGCGGGAGGGAGGGGAAATGAGGATGGGTTGGAAGGAAAGGCAAGAAGTTTGCTCCAGCATTTTCCCGCAGCAGGGCTCTGTGTCCTTAGATTCTGTATCTGTCTATTTGGCACCCGTTAATCAGAGAACCAAACTAATGGCCAAAGCTGTGAACCAGCTTTTGCAGGCACACGAAAATTATAAACCCTCCACCCATATCCCCAACTGTCTGCTCTATCAAACTGTCACACATCAAGCCAATATTTTCCCACCCTCAATCAACGTAGGGCCAGGCACCAAACAGCCAGGAACAGCCTCTAGGCCCCAAAGCCTGCTGGAATGATTCAAACTAGTCAATTCTAAGCTGTTTCCTCTGCCCTGCCTTGACTTTCTCATGAAAATCCCAGTAAAGGCCATGGCCTATGCCTTCCTCTCACCCATGCTTCTGCCTCCTGATCAAACCTGGTGCCTCCCCATTGGGCCCTGCATGGTGTGGCCCGGCATGCCTCCTTCCCTTCGGAACTGTAAGTAATACATTCTCCTTTCGTGTCCTCACTCGGTCACTTTTATAAATTAAGACCCAGGGACATATAAATGAACACCTGAGCACGAATCTTATTCCCTTTCTAATCTAAATGAAGGCTACCACAATAGCCTCCAGAAGAGTGACAGGGAGTAACAGCGGCCCTCACTTTGCTCCCTTTATTACAAATCAAAGTACACATACAGCACAATTCACTAGGAAGCCAGCGACTGCTACAGCGTATTTTATACAGCTCCAATATAAACACTGTCTGCGGTCTGATACGCCAGTCTCTCCATTCCAGATGCATCAAGTTCATCCACAGGAAGGGGCAGAGGTTATGAGCCTAAGGAGACAGAAATCTAGCGCTTAAATCCGTGTTAGTCCCTGAGCTCAAAAATAACTCCTTAAGCAATCACTCACCTCACCCTGGTCAACCGGTCAGACAGCGGCAATAATGGAATGTTCGGGGGGGGGGGGGGGGAGCCCTGGGGGTAGACGCTGATGAACTGGAGGGTGGTTCAGCCCCACTGATGATCCTCACCCTGTTCTTACGTGGAGGGAAAGTGAGTTTGCAGGATAGGACAGAAAGTACAGTTAACAGACAGAGGAAGTATGTTCTGGGTTAGGGTGGTAAGAAGCTACTCTTTTGTCAATTTCTTTTCCTAGATGATAAAAATAAATGCCTGGTGAAAATGATTTCTGGTGGTGCTGGGGGGAAAGCCTTGGAATCTGGTCTCCCTCTTTATGAGGCTTCTGCTGTGTGCTACCCAGGTGTTACCTACCAGCCTGATGGTGCCTCCAGATCCAACAGAGAGATGTGTTGGGTCTAACTTTAGGCAGAATGAGAGCCGGAAGCATGTGGAAGGAGGTAAGGGGGAGAGATGTTTTCAAACCCTCCCCTTAGATAGAGAAGCTGAGAATGAACGTGAAAGGAAGTGACATTTGAGAGCCGATGCAGAGGGGGGTCTTTTCCACATGTGAAAGAAACCCAAGCGTCAGACCTAGGTTTGCATCCTGGCTCTGTCATTTGACCCGCCGTGTGACCTTGGGCAAATGACTTTCTCCACAAGGTTTCATCTGCGGCATGGGAAGGCCAAAAACTTTTGCAGGAGACGGCAGTGGAAGGCACTTCACGTTGTGTGTGTTCAATAAATATTCGCCACTTTTACGGCCAGACAAACCCTTGCGATTCTTATCATGATTGCAAGACTCGGCAACAGCCATCAGGGAACTTTGCAAAAACAAGGTTTATTACTGGTCAGTGACAGAAGGTACACGGCATGCCCAGGGCCATGCGGGATGGTTGTGGGTAGAAAGAGACAGAGGGTGAGTGCAGATCTGGGGTTCTGCTTTCATCCGGGGTCAAGGGTGGGGTGCGTAGGGTTTCACGGATTCTTTTATTGGTAAATTTAAAACCCAACAGTAGGCATTGAGGCAAGAAAAGGGAAAGGGAGTAGTCCGCTGTCTAGGTTTCCCAGGGCTCCCTAAAAGGGACTCCCTGGCCCTGCATCCACTTGCGGGCTCGCAACATGCTTATTTGAGAAACAGATGTCTTTGAAATGGATGCCACGCCACGGCAATCAAAAGCTTAATCTCGGGCACTTAGGTTACAATCAATAAAGCTAATTGTCAGGCGCTTACACGGAACACTCTCTCTGTGGCCGGGCTTAAACGTGGTCGCTTAAATACCCACTCCGGTGTTTGTGGGCTGGAGGGTTTGGGGAAATTGATGTAACCTCACCCCTTGTGTTCCTTGGTCCTGTAAAAACGGAATAATCATGATGCTCCGATGCGTTAGGGACACTAAGGATACTAATACACAGGATATGTCCACAGGGTCTGAGAGCTTCACTTCCCCAGGGCAGGACACTTTCCTCAACGTGCTTCAGTTTCTCCCTCTGTAACATGTGGATAGTGATGTGCCTATTTCACTTAGGTGTGTCGGGGGGAGTCTGAGTTAACATGTGGAGAAGACTCCGAGGGATCCGGGGACATAGTACGTGCTCAATAAACAGTGGTTATTATGATAATAAGTGCTCAGTCAGTCAGAGTGGCCATTGCTTTGGATGGACAGGACAATAATACCAATGAGAAGATGATGGTCACAGGGGTGAATTCTCCGGTGCCTGCTCTTAAGACGACAGATGTTCTGGAATCTAAACAGTTTCCACCTGAGAAATAAATCTTTTCCCTATGGACCTATTTTGTTGAGTAATGTTCTTAGGACGATTCCTACCACCTAAATATTGAGGGGCTGACTGAAGGGCCTTCTGGTGAAGCAGCAGATTGAATCATTCTACTTAGAAGAAATGGTCTCGGGGGGCGCCTGGGTGGCTCAGTCGGTTGAGCGTCTGACTTAGGCTCAGGTCACGATCTCGCGGTTCATGGGTTCGAGCCCCGCGTCGGGCTCTGTGCTGACAGCTGGGAGCCTGGAGCCTGCTTCAGATTCTGTGTCTCCCTCTCTCTCTGCCCCTCTCCTGCTCACACTCTGTCTCTGCCTCTCAAAAATAAACATTAAAAATAAAAAAAAAAAAGAATAAATGGTCTTCCTCAAATATTTCTCCATAATCTGTTATTCCTCCAGCCTCTCCTTCCAGTGTCCAGGGAAGCCATTCTCAATTTTTTTGTGGTTTTTCACCCCATTAAATCTACCTGCTTACCAGGTCTTATAAAGTCTACCTCAGAAGTATCTCCAATTTCCTGTCTCCTCTTTCATTCGGCTGGAACCTGCTCGGCCCGTTCAACCTGTCCCTTAAAGCTAAGCCCACAGCCAATGGGGTGGCCCCCACCTGCCACCTGGTGTGTTCCCCACACCTCCTCTTGCTCCCGTGGCAGTCTCTCTGCTCCTGACCCCAATGATGCTCTGTGCCCACCTCCCCTTCTCATGTCCTCACAACGCCAAGCCATCTCTCGAATCACGAGGCTGTCTCGTGCTGGATGTCGCCCTGGACCCTCAGGGCCTGACCCAATGCCACAGGTTCGCCTGACCGACTCCCAAACCCAGGGTGACCTGTCGGGAACTCTAGCGCCCGTCGAAGCCTTGAAGCCTCAGGCCACCTGCTGCTCTCCGATCTTGTCTTGTCTCATCCAATGGCTGTAACTGGTACCTGGGCATCGGTTTCCCCCCTTCCCACACATCAGGTGCTCTGCCTCCAGAGTGAAGTAGAGGAATAATGTTGTGTGGAACGCAAAGCAGGTTTTGAACAGCCTCGTGCAAAACTCCAGCCTCCGCTGGCCTCCCAGGTCCTGCCTCGTCACACCTGGGTCCTGCGGCAGCATAAAGACCCCGGCCAGTCTGCTCTGAAACCCCGACTGTCTTCCCATTCCTGGAATATGTTGATGCTCTCGGGCCCTTGCAGGGACACACGCTGTCTGGCCTGTTGTGCAAATCTCTCTTCGAGTCGCTTCCTCCCCTGCTGCCTGCTTGGCCCCTCATCAGGTTTCAGGACCCAGCTCAAAAGTCTCCTCATTCTACAGCCTTTCCTGACTCTTCCACAAAGAGTTAGGCTCCTGCTGGGGCCCGGGTGGCTCATTCGGTTGAGCGTCCGACTTCGGCTCAGGTCATGATGCCACCGCTCGCGAGTTCCAGCCCCGCGCTGGGCTCTGTGCTGACAGGTTGGAGTCTGGAACCTGCTTTGGATTCTGTGTCTCCCTCTCTCCCTGCCCCTCCTGCATGAGCACGTTCTCGCTCTCTCTCTCTCTCAAAAATAAATCAATATTAAAAAAAAGAATTAGGCTCCCGCTTTTCCATATGCTCATAGCATTCTGTTAATATTCCTTTTTTGCTCCTTTTTATCTCACTGTACGATTCTCTAATTTTTTTTAATTGTATGTATTCATTCAGAAATACATATTCAGGGTTATTGGGTACCTTGGACTCTTCAGGGCCCAGGGGACAAAGAAATAAACACGAAAGTCTATCGCTGTCTTTGAGGAGCTCACACTGTAGGAAGAGAAACAGACAGGAAATTGGACACATAAACAAACGAGACATGTGCCCATTGTGATAAACACAGGGAGGAAGCTAAAGGGGACGAGGCAATAGCAATTAAGGAGGGCAATTTAGAAGTAGACCTTGATGATTGATTTTATGTGTCAACTTGACTGAGCCCCAGGGGTGTCCAGATATTTGGTTAAACATTTTTCTGGGTGTGTTTATGTGGGTGTTTCTGGGTGAGATTAACATTTGAAGCAGTAAACTGAGTAAAGCAGATTGCCCTCCCCAGTGTGGATGGGCCTCATCCAATCAGTTGAAGGCCTGAAAAGAACAAAAAGGCTCTCTCTCTGAAAGATTGCCTTTCAGTGAGGACATCAGTCTTCCCCTGCCTTTGGACTCAGGCTCCAACTGGAACTTACACTGTCAGCTTTCCTGGGTCGCTGGCTTGCCGACTACAGACATCTTGGATGCCTCAGCCTCCATAAACACAGGAGCCAACTCCTTATAATAAATTTATATCTATATATCTCTGTATCTCTGATTGGCTCTCTGAAGAGCCATGACTAATATTCAGGCTTAGGGAAACTCTCTGAAAATATGACAGTTGTGCTGAGCTCTGGAGAATGATGAAAAAATGGGCATAATAAGAGCCAGAAAAGAAATAGTTCTAATAAAATGGAATATGAAAGCAAAAGCCTGAGGCTGAAAAGAGCCAAGAAGACGGCACTTAACTCGAGATTCTTTCAGAGAAAGGGAAGGAGGAACCAGATTGCTTGGGCCTGGTGGGTAGGAAAGGAGCTTTAATTTCTGCCCCTAACGCATTAGAAAGCAAAATAACTCACCCTCAATAAATATTTGTATGACACATGAATTAATAGATAAATAGCTATTTCCCCAATGGTAAAAGCAATTTTAAAAATCTAAAGGGGTGGGGCACCTGGGTGACTCAGTCAATTGAGCCTCTGACTCTTGATGTAGGCTCAGGTCATGATCCTGGGGTCGTGGGATAGAGCCCCGCGTTGGGCTCTGTGATGACAGTGTGGAGCCTCCTTGGGATTCTCTCGCTCTCTCTCTCTCTCTCTGTGTCTCTGTCTCTGTCTCTCCCTCTCTCTTTCTGTCAAAATAAATAAATGACGTAAATTTTTTTTTTTTAATCTAAAAGGAATGCCACTATTTTTGCCTCTGTTCCTTGAGAGTGTTCATTTAGGGAGCCTGGCAGCCAGAGCCAAAGGGGAGGGTGCAGATAAAAGTTGGCCGGGTCCTATCCGAACAGCAGAAGCAACGGATGGGCAGCCTCCACACCGCAATGAGTTCCCTGACATTTTTGCAGTTTGGGGTTTTTATCTGTTGTTGCAGAATCCGTGCGCACTAATACAGACTACACTTACCACCTCTCATCAGCGATGAATCATCTACTCAGGAGGAAAACAAGGAAACTTCCCCTCCTGTCGGGAAGCCGGCCACAGCTTTACACAAGAGCGCCCTCTTCTGTGCAGCCAGAGCCCCAGGCTTCCAGAACCAGAACGAAGGCTTGCTGCACCCCCAGCCACCAGCCTCGTCTGGAGGGAACCACAGCGAAGGGGAAGCAAGTCCTTATTAGCTTCTGCCTTACGTGCAACAGCAGCCTAAGCACACGGAAAAGACAGGGAGCGGAGTCTGGAGCACTTTATTGAGACAGGAGGGGGAGAGCTTTCCATCTAATAAAATCCGACGTCTTCATCCAGCATTACGGGGAGTTTCCAGGACGCCCAGCCCTGGGAACTGGGGGACCAAAGGGATGCCCAGGGTCCACAAGGCAGAGAGATGCCCAGAGAAGAAAGTGGAAGAACTGACACAGATCCTGCGTGTGTAGCAGCTCATGTTGTGCTTTGAGTGGAGTAACTTTGAGACAAGGGTCTTGGGTTCTGGAACGATTCTATGCTGTTTGCGTAGGCTCCTTCGGAGAAGAGCCCCCCGGGCAACGGAAAATTAGCTACCCTCGGGCACCTGGCATATAGGACTCACTCAAATATTTATTGAACAGCTCAAAGTGTTGGCTTCCCGTGTCTTTCCGCCGAAGGAAACGTGAAACCTTGTCAGCCATTTCTATCTTAGTTTACTGGTAATTTCAGGTAACTGCGGCCACAGGGTTACTGCCTATGAAACAGCCCCAGAAAACTCGGGAACATGCAAAAATGCATATATGCAGCTGATAAGTGTGCTGGTTTCCAGCCCGGTACTATTGGTGCCCACTGGGCTCACTCATGCGTCTGCAGCTGCTTGGGGGCAGCTGGCGGGCCACTGCTCCGGGGTGGCCCCGGCTGCGGTGATTCAGCTCCGCTCCCCGTGACTTCTGTCGTCCTCCTGGATAGACTGTCTGTCCTGGGCACATTCCCCTCATGGGAATGGTAGAGGCTCAAGAGTATAAGCTCAAGCAAGAAAACACTTTTCAAGACGCTACTGCGTCATGGCTGATGGCAGGCCATTGGCCAAAACAACTCACGTAGCCAAGTGCACCATCGACGGAGAAGGTCATTCTGTCCTTCCCATGGGAGTCGTGGGGAGGGAGCGGATATTTCTGAACATGAACCTCACGTGCCATGCAGAAGTTTTTTTGTGGAGTAGAAGTAGAACAAGCCAGTGTGTGATTATAGAGAAAAGACCCCAGGACACAGAGTCCTGGGGCATGGCCCGTTGAATGCTTCCCGAAGGGGAGCCCTCAGGTTTAACCTTATCCCATTTCGTCCCGAAAAAGACCTGACGAGGTTAATAATATCAGTCTCGTTTTGTCGAGGGAGAGGTGGCGGCTGTGAAGGGATGCAGAAAATTGCTTATGTCCACTGACCCTGGACGTTGCTAAGTCAGGACTGGAACCCAGATTTGTTCTGTTCCAAATCCTATGCTCTCTACCACTGTGACCAAGATCTGGAGCCTCCCCCAGGAAGTGGCCCTGACCCGTCACAGTTTGACTCTTTACATCAACATCGAACACGTGTAGCCTCTTTTCTGGAGGTCCATTTTTCATGGATTTGCCTTCTGTTCTCCCCCGTCTTCCCTCCTTGAGGTCAAACATGCCCACTTTCCTGCTCATCCTTTCCGTTCAGTTTCTACAAAGTACTCACTGTCCTGTGTATGAGTATAGGAATAACAGAGATAAAAAGACCTGGATGAAAACCTTCAGAGACTTTAATAAAAGAGCATAGTTTAGGTTGGAAGTAAGTGACCCAAAGGAAAGCATTTCATCTGTGCTGAAAAGCGAGCTGAAGACTTGAGAGAAAGGTAAGTAAACCCGGCTGGGGTTTTTTTTTTTTTAGGGCTCACTGATCACACCCTCCCTGGATACTCAGCTCGGGGAAGCACATTTTAAGAAAGAAACAGAAAACAGAAATACTTAGAACCGACCAGTTAGAATGACGAGGATGTCCAAAGCCATGTGACTTGAAGAACGTTTGAATACAGGCTCTTCAGCTGGAGAAAGAGAAGATTTAAGAGTAAGGCAAGAGTTCTGTGCAAACAGGTTAAGGGCTACCATGTTGGAAAAGGGACTGAGGTTTTAGAAGGCAGAAGTAGTACTCAAGAATAGAGGTTAAAGATTCTTATTCAACTCGATCGTTAAGTCACAAAACATTAGAGCTGTCCAAACACAGTGCAGGTGTCCTTGAAAGGTGATAAATCTGACTTAAGTCTAAAGGAAAGAGTGGGCAATCACCTCAGAAAGAAATAATCAAAGAGGGCTGTCTGGATGGCTCAGTTGGTTAACCATCTGGCTCCGGCCCAGGTCATGACCTCAGAGTTTGTGAGTTCGATCCCTGCTTCGGGCTCTGCACTGGCAGTGCGGAGCCCGCTTGGGATTCTCTCTCTCTCCCTCTCTCTGCCCCTGTCCTGCTCTCTCTCTCAAAATAAATAAATATGCTTTAAAAACAAAAGACAAACAAAGACATAATCAAAGAGATTGGAATCGGAGGACAAATGGACCAGCTGAACTCTAAGATCACTTCCAAATTTGGAAATTCCAAAAAATCCCAAGAAATCGGTTTTTATTACTGCACACATAATGACGGCAACAATAATAATTCATTTTTCTTCTATTCTGCTTTGTAGTTTGGAACATACCATCACGCCCGTGGGGAGGGTAGAATCGATATTTTTTTTGCATCGTACACAAGGAACCGAGGCTCAGAGTCCAGTGAGAGCTCCGGACACACCGGAAGTAGAAAGATTAAGATTCTTCTAAGAGGTCCCTTTCAACGTTGTCCTGTGGCTGCCGAATCTGATCACGAGAAGTTCACGACCTCTCTAGATGTGGGCGGAGAAGGGAAGGGCCGATTTCGGAAAGGTCAGCCAGGACTTGGTGTCCGGAAGGTTCGGGTCGCGTTTCTACTTCTTATCTAGTGGGGCATGTCAATGAGCACCCTCCACGGAGCCCTCAACAGTTGTGGTACCACCCTGCTCTTTTCGGGGGTCTTGCTTAGACTCTTCCCTGAGGCCCGACAAGAACTGGGCTTCCTGGGGCTATGGCGGGATTCAAGCCAGGGAAACCCGGTGGGCAACAGTTTCTTTGCCTTGTCTCCGCTTTTGAGGGCGGGAGCTCCCAAACTCTTGCCTGTCTCGTTCCCGCAGCCTCACTTTAGAAACTCGCACAGAGATGCCCCCCTCGCTCCCCCCTTCCCTCCACCCTGCATTCCCTGCAGCTCACCGCAGGGCTGGGTGGGGGCAAGCAGGAAAGGGGCTAACTCAGCTTCTGCCCTCCGCCCTCCTGACAGCCTCACCCCCAGCCGAGTCCTCCCTTTCTGAAGGGGAGCACTCCACGCACACCCACCCCTTCCCCGCCCGTCCCCACTGACCCGAGGCCCTCTGAAGCCAAGACTCCGAGACTCCTTCTGGACACCCGTTCTCAGGTAATTTTTCAGCTCCCTATCAGCGCCTAACAGCCTTGACTTCCCCGACTGAAAGAAGACTAATTAAAATGACAAACTTCACGTTGATTTATTACCACACGGGTGAAAACAATAAACAACCGTGACATCGCTGTGTGTTTGGCTCTCTGTCACCCCTCCCCGCAGCGCCCGGCTTGGTGACTCAGGCAATGGGGAAATGGTGACTACCCCGTGCTTCCTCCCCACCCAGGTCTCTTCACCTCCCCCACACGCTCTCTACACCCTCCCTGCACAAGAATATAGGGCCCCCCAGCAAAGGTCCAACAAGTTCAGCTCGACAAAGGGCTTTCTCACATCCAGTCCCAATGGCAACCCAGGGGGGCACTTGCCATCATCTGTATGGCATGGATGAGAAAACCAAAGTCCCGAGAGGCTAATGATTAATTCAAGGTCATGTAGCCGCTAGATAGATTATTAATTAAGCTCTGACACTTGCAGGGGCCATGATTCTTTGCTCTCCAAGAGCAGTGTGTTTGGAACAAAAATATACTTGAGTTATAGCCATCTAGCAAACATTTACTGAAACTGAACCAAATGCTTAGCAAAATGCTTCTCCCAGGGCTGGGAGATGAGTGAAATGATAAAAGCGGGCCCCTGCTTCAAGGAGGGAGTGAGGACAGTCAGGGACTAACCTCTGATAGGTACAACTCTGTAGACTCCAGCCACAATCCGTGGCGCCTGTGAGTCTGACACCGAGGAACCACAAAGTAGCCACGCCCAGTGTGCCTGAGTGGGGATCGCATCGTCGTTTTATACCATTCTTTCCTTTATTTCTTTAGACCCTCTCTTAAGCTCACGCTCTCTGCTGCTTCCGTTTCCTCTTTTCTTTTTGTAACAAAATCCTTGTAGTATAATACACACCTTATTTTTTTTTTTTATAATTCCCTCTACACTATGGACCAGTGTATTTTCTTTATGGTACTCACCCCTCTCTGAAATTATCCTATTGGTCTGTTTGCTAGTTAGTTAATTGCCTGCCTCTCCTTCTACAAGTACTTGTTTTGGTTACTGTTGTAAACATAGGACCTACGATAGCAGCTGGAGTGCAGAAGAGGAAGAAATAGTTGTTGAGTGAATGAATGACCAAATGTCTTCACTGCGTGCACCAGTAAATCGCTTTCCACGGTGTTTTCCCGATTAATTTATCCAAGCTCATCAGAGAATTCTATCACGAGTTCTATGTCAGTTATGTGACATTGCTTACGGATTACTGATAATATGTGTAAATTATCAAACATGGGGTAAGGCACACGGCAGGCACAAACACAAAAGCTGGCTATTACATGATAATTACTTAAGGGGCGCACAATATTTCTATCCTCTAAAGACCTTGGTGCTATTCTGATCATTGGAAGGTAATTGACAAATGGAATTAAACTGCGCATTGACCACAAGACATTAAACTCAGTGTTGAGGTGAGAGATCCAAATAATAGCAAGGCTTTATTTTCTGTGCTAACAACCTATGTGGGTTGAACCCACAGGAAAGTTAACTGACAATATGTGTTGAATAATTCAAGAGACACTGGCTTAATTGTTATATAATTGCCATAACCAATATTGATGGAGCTCTAGTTATATAAACACATTTTATACACAGGGTCTGTTTTCATTCTCACACCACCCTAGGTCTTCTGATGGGTCACGATGATAAGAAAACGGAGGAATCTGCCCTCAAGCCCAAGCCCATATGCCAGGAAAGCTCGTTCTTCTAGACTCTATGTGATGCTGCTATGATAAAATGCTCTTGTGTATGACGTTGACAATTTTGAACAAATTGAACAACCCGTGTGATATATGCTGCTAATTTTTCAAGTTCAGAGGCAGTGGGCTTTGAGCCAGTTTGTCTTGCGTCACTGGGAACACCAAAGACTGAGGCAGGAAAGCAGTTCCACGGGCATAGTTCCGGAGCATGTTTAGAGGAAAGGCTGAGGAGTCTTTACAGTGTCCCTGCTATGGAAGAGACCACAGCTATCTCAGTAGAATGATAACAGTGCTGATTCCTCTACAGGGCAATGAAAGTCGGTTGCATGTTTTAGAGCTGTGGTGTAGAGAAATGAGATATCCCCCTGCACGCCCACTCGAGTGGTTAAGATACGAAAGATTGACAAGACCAAGTGTTGGCCAGGATGTGGAGAAACTGGAAACTCATACATGGCTCGTGGGAATGTAGATGGTACAACCACTTTAGAAAGCAGTTTGTCAGCTTTTAAAAATTTAGACGTACACTTAGCATAGGAACCCAACAATTCTACTCCTAGATGTCTACCAAGAGAAGTGAAAACATAGGTTCGCATTAAGACAAGTATACAAGTGTTCATAAACAGTTCAAAAACTGGAAAGAACCCAAATGTCCATCAACTGAAATGGATAAACAAACGTGGTTCATCCGTACAATGGAATGGTATCCAGCAATAAAAAGGGAACAGAGTGATGCCACAAGCTGAGTCATGGATGAGCCTCAAAACAGGACGCTGAGTGAAAGAAGCCAGATGTAAAAGAGTCTTCGTATTGTATGATTCTGTTTATGTGAAACACCCAGAAAAGGCTGCCGATACAGCAGAGAGTAGATCAATGGTTGCCAGAGACTATGCGAGTAAGGATTGGGCTTACAAATAAACCCAAGGGAACTTGGAAGTCTTCTAAACCTGGCTTATGCTGGTTGTTACACTAATACGTAACATCACTGAAACTCATCACACCATATACCTGAAATGGTAGATTTCATGGCTTAAAAATAATACCTCGAGAAAGCTGTTTTATCTGTCTATGAATCTATGTATCTATGTATCTATCCATCCATCCGTTTATTATTTAGTTTTTTTAGTATTCTTTAAAATTCCAGTATAATTAACATACAGTGTGCATCAGGTTCAACAGTTTTATACATTACGCAGTGCTCATCGTGATAAGTGTGCTCTTAATCCCTTTCACGTTTTTAAATGCTTGGTCAAATTCACCTGTGAAGCCGTCTGGACCTGAAATTTTGTTTGTTGGGAGTTTTTTGATTACTGATTTGATTTCATTTCTGGGAATTGGTCTGTTCAAACTTTCTATTTCTTCCTGATTCAGTTTTGGGAGATTGTATATTTCTAGGAATTTATTCACTTTGTAGTTGTCCTATTGGTTGGCATAGAATTTTTTTCTCTTCTAATTCTTTTTATTTCTGTGGTGTCAGTTGCTATTTGTTCCCTTTCATTTCTTATTTTGCTTATTTGAGTTCTCTCTCTTTTTTCTTCCTGTATCTGGCTGAAGGGTTATCCATTTCGTCGATCTTTTCAAAGAACAAGCTCTTGGTTTCATTGATCTGTTCTATTGTTTTTTAATTTTTATTTCACTTATTTCTGCTTTACTCTATTATTTCCTTCCTTCTACTGGGTTTGGATTTTGTTTGTTCTTTTTCTAGCTCCTGTAGGTATCGGGTTATGTCGCTTATTTGAGATTTTTCTTGTTTCTTGAGCTAGGCCTGTACTGCTATAAAATTTCCTCTTAGAACAGTTTTTCGGAGTGCCTGGGTGGCTCAGTCGGTTAAGTGTCGGACTTTGGATCAGTTCATGATCCTGCAGTTCACGAGTTCTATCCTCGCATCAGGCTCTGTGCTGACAGCTCAGAGCCTTGAACCGGCTTTGAATTCTGTGTCTCCCTCCCTCTCTGCCCCTCCTCCACTCGTGGTCTGTCTGTCTCTGTCTCTCTCTCTCTCAAAAATAAACATAAAAAAAAAAAAAGAACAGTTTTTGCTGCATCCCAAGGACTTGGGGTCATTGTGTTTTCATTTTCATTGGTCTCCGTGTATTTTTTTATTTCCTCTTTGATTTTGGGGGTGCCCATTCATTGTTTAGTAGATATTATTTAACCTCCAAGTATTTGTGCTCTCCCCAGATTATTTCTCATAGTTTATTTCTAGTTTCATAATGTGGTCAGAAAAGATGCATGCTATGACTTCAATCTTCTTGAATTTGTTGCGACTTGTTTTGTGGCCTATTGTGTAACCTGTTCTGAAGAATGTTTCCCGTGCACTTGAAAAAAATGTGTATCCTGCTCTTTTAGGATAGAACATTTTGGATATATCAGTTAGATCCATCTAGTTCAATGTGTTATTCAAAACCACTGTTTCCTTGTTGACCTTCTGTTTAGATGACCCGTCAACTGATGTAAGTGGAGTGTTAAAATCCCCCTACCACTATTGATTTACTACTGACTGCTTCCTTTATGCTTGTTATGAGCTGCTTTATGTATTTGGGCACTCCTACGTTGGGTGTATAATATTTACAACAGTTATATCTTCTTATTGGATTTTTCTTTTTATGATTATACAGTGCCCTTCTCTGTCTCTTTGTACAGTCCTTGTTTTAAAGTCTATTTAGTCCGATGTAAGTATTGCTACTCTGACTTTCTTTTCACTTCCCTTTCCGTGATAAGTCCTTTTCTATCCCTTCGCTTTCAATCTGTGTGTGTGCTTAGGTCTGAAATGAGTCTCCTGTAGGCAGCATGTAGATGGGTCTTGTGTTTTTAATTCATTGTCACCCTGTCTTTTGATTGTAGTGTTTAGTCCATTTACATTAAACGTAATTATAGATAGGTAGGCACGTAATGTCATTTTGTTACTCGTTTTGTGGTTGTGTTTGTAGTTCTTCTCTGTTCCCTTATTCTGTCGCTCTCTTCTCTCATGGTTTGCTGGTTTTCTTTAGTGACATCCTTGAATTCCATTCTCTCTCTCTCTCTCTCTCTCTTTGCATCTATTACTGGCTTTTGATTTGTGGTTATCATTAGGCTTGTGTATAACGTCTTACACATATTGCCGTCTCTATTAAGTTGATGATTCCTTAAGCTTGAACCCATATCTTTACTTCTCTTCCCCCACCCACATTTTAGGTATATCTGAGTAAAGCTATTTTTAAAGGGAAGGATAAGATGCATTCGAGAGAAACTGAGGAAGAAGAATATTCCAGACAGACCCCATGGCTGATTTGACTGTGAGGGACAAATGAGAAGGGCACTGCCAGGCTTTTGATGGGAAAATGGGTGGTGACTTTTAACAAATACAAGAAAGATACTGAGTTACTGCTCAAATAAACAACACTGAAGCCAAGCTAACACAATTCCCTTTATTATATAAACAAAGCAACTTCCTTTTCTAGTCCCTTAAAGGTTTAGAAATGAAACAGATTCCAGGACCTTTTTTCCTTCACTCTTACAAAATCTTGGTCCTTTAAAGGAAGCACCTCCAGAATGTGTAGACACAGAGGGGGGGAAAAGCAGGGGGAAAGGCAGCATATTGAATCCCGGGGGAGGCTGGTCTAGTGAGTGTTACATTTTATTTTAAGAGCAGAGAGGCTTAGATACCTTTGGAAGCCTTTGCCCATTCGGGATGTAATCAACCGCTTCCTTTTTTTAGCTTCTTCCCTGAAGTAATTGAAGCTCCTTCTCACAGTTACATGAGTCCAAAGGGACAATATCTCAGGGAGAGAAATCTCTACTTACAAACCAGTTAATCCTAGCCATTTCTAGCAATGACAGTTTGAACAGAGCCTAATCTTCCTTGTGTTTTGGAAAAGACTAGTTTTCTAAAAGGGTATCCTTTTTTTTTTTTTAATGTTTATTTATTTTTGAAAGAGAGAAAATACAGGCAGGGAGGGGCAGAGAGAGAGAGGGAGACACAGAATCCGAAGCAGGCTCCAGGCTCTGAGCTGTCAGCACAGAGCCAGACGCGGGGCTCGAACTCACGAGCCGGGAGATCATGACCTGAGCCGCAGTTGGCCGTTTAACCGACTGAGCCACCCACGTGCCCCTAAAGGGTGTCCTTCTAAATTTTTATTTAAGGAAAACCCAATATCTGAGTTGCTTTCTCAGGAGCTACCATGGGGTTGATTTTTCATGAACCTTTGAACAAATGTGGTCTGAACCACAAAGCCATTTGGAAGCATTTCTCTATCAATACATTGGAAGTAAAATTCGTTGAAGAAATTCAGCGTAAAATGATTTAGCATTGTTTGTAAATAAATAAGTGATCTGCAACAAGAGTTTTTTTAAAAAAAGAGAAAATGGATTGTATAGGATGTATTTTTTATATAAATATTCCCTGTCGTGAGAAAACCAGAAAATAGGATTTGGAAAAAGAAAAAAAAAAAAAAAACGCTCAATATGTAATTAGAAGATACAGCAAGTTTGGTTTTTGTCTCCTCATCTACACTCACTTTTGAGCAGGGGTATATGTCTTATATAGGTGGAAACACCCATTTATTTTCTGAAGCATTGGGAAGCCATGGAACGCAGTTACAGCAGGCAGTGATTTCCTATCTTTTCCTTGTCTGGAGGGATCCAGGATCTACGCTCTGCCCCCTGAGGAGTAATCAAGATCGAAGGGAGGACAGAGCAGCCATACTTTTTAGTTTGCCATGTCTAAATTTTGGCGGAGATCGTTTATTAGGCATTCAGCAACAACAGACTTGTGGTCTTATGATTTCTAGATGATCTCTACAAGATAAATCTTGAATGGATTCCTGCCATTTTCACCTGTTTTCTTTTTTTTAATTTTTTTTTAATTTTTTTTTTCAATGTTTATTTATTTTTGGGACAGAGAGAGACAGAGCATGAACGGGGGAGGGGCAGAGAGAGAGGGAGACACAGAATCGGAAACAGGCTCCAGGCTCTGAGCCATCAGCCCAGAGCCCGACGCGGGGCTCGAACTCTCGGACCGCGAGATCGTGACCTGGCTGAAGTAGGACGCTTAACCGACTGCGCCACCCAGGCGCCCCTTCACCTGTTTTCTTATCAGGCGACCAGTTACACAGTCTCAAGAGATAACTGCTACTTTTGTACAATGTCATTTTCCTAAACAATTGATAAACTATCTTCAAACCTAGAGATAACAATAGACTTTTCTGAATAAATATAGAAGAAATGGAAGGAAGCTGTCCTCACTGCCCCCCCCATTTCTTTTCCCTTCTTAAATCCGTAGAAAAGTCACAAGTCACAATCCTTTTTAACTTCTTCAAAAACCCAAGGGAAGTATATTAGCCAGTTTAATAGGCAGGCCATCAAAGGGAATAGAATCTGATACCTTAAAAAAACAATGCAGTTTAGGGGCGCCTGGGTGGCTCAGTCGGTTAAATGGCCAACTTCATCTCAGGTCATGATCTCACGGTTCATGAGTTCGAGTCCCGCATCAGGCTCTGTGCTGACAGCTCAGAGCCTGGGGCCTGCTTCGGATTCTGTGTCTCCCTCTCTCTCTCTGCCCCTCCTCCACTCATGCTCGGTTTCTCTTTTTCTTTCAAAAATGAATAAAAGTTAAAAAAATTTTAAATGCAGTTTCTTACAAAGTAAACATACACTTACCATATGACCCAGTAATGTCACTCCTAAGTAATATTTTCTCCCCATCTGTAGTTTATCTTTGTATTTTTGTAACAGTAGGTGTAATTTTTTTTTTTTTTTAAATAAAACTGAAATCAGAGACGCCTGCGTGGCTTAGTCAGTTAAGCGTCTGACTCTTGATTTCGGCTCAGGTCACAATCTCACGGGAGCTGAGTTTGAGCCCTGCATCAGGCTCTGCACTGACACCCTAGAGCCTGCTTGGGATTCTCTTTCTCCCTCTCTCTCTGCCTCTTCCATTGCTCTCTCTCTTTCCCTCTCTCAAAAATAAATGATAAACATTTTTTAAAAACCAATGCATTTGAAAATGTCTTGTATGGTCTCTCTCAGGTGACAAGAGGATCGGGGATATTTCCAGATTCCTGACTTTGATGGGGACAGTGAGAACGAAGGTTCTTATCTCTGATTTGCAGGTAATGAGACCAGAGGTGTGCTTCACTTTAAGAAAGTCCAAAATACACGAAACGTTACAGTTAACTAATTCAAATGATGATTATTCAAATTATGAAATGATTCTTTTCCTTAAGTGGAAGGCCTAGGATAGATATTTGTTACTGACACTTGAGTGAGGGGCTAGTTCAAAAGAAGGCAGAGTTCGCAGCTAAAATAAACGGAGGATGAGACATCACCGCTCACTGAAGATAAATCTTGAAACAAAGATGCATTGCTTCTGAAATCGGACCGTAAACAATTGGGGGAGGGGAGATTTGATTACTACAAATTGGTTTTGCTGTAACTATTTTACAAAATGAGGCACATCCCAAACCTCTTCCTTTTTGTAACAGTATCTGCTTCATTGCCTGTTGCCTCTCCCCGAACAACTGTTAATAGCTTGGTCCCAGGAAAAGCAATCTTGTATTTCTAGCTTGTGTGGTGGGACCGGTTGCCTAGCATTGCAGTAAATTTTACAAAACAGTTGGCGGAAGGATCAGACCAGCTCGGCTAAATGAATTAAGCAATCACGTAGGACTGTAGGGCATAGTAGGAGGAATGTCCAAATTAAAGCACTTGATATTCCCTTCTCACAGCCCCGCTTCCCCCCGCATATGCTTTGGCTGAGCAGGCGGTAATTTGATATTAAACAAGGTTCTTATTAAGCAGATACAATGAAATAATGCTGAATTTCTGTTGCATTAGTGGAGTTAAATGCATTTTATTAGCACTCATTAGAAGGAGGGAAAACTTGGAGCCGAGGATTCATTAGCCAAAAGCGGCCCCTGCAAGGCAGGGTGATTAAACTGCTGAGGCCAGGACGGGATCCGGGCCACCCAGGCGCATTCTGAAAGCGTGTCCTCTCCGCCAGGACTGAAATGTCTGAGAACAGCTTAGGGAAGAAATGTTAGGTCCAAGTGCAGGTCAGCTGAAAATATGTGTTTCTTTCTAAAGCTGTTAATTTGACAAAAGGCAGAAGCCCCAGAAAGAGAGCACAGTTATGATTTATGCTTTACATTTGAAAGGAAGTCATTCACTTTTGGGATTTTTTTTGGGGGGGGGGAGGGGAATGCTACCAGCTATCCAAACTTGAAGGATATATTCTATTTTGTTGTTAGAAAAAACCGAACACACACACACACACACACACACACACACACACTGGTTAGAAACATCTGTACATAAATTAAACTTGATTTCTTGAGCTTCTCATTAAGAATTCCCACCACGTAAGAAGAAAATCATGATGTAGCCAATCTGGGGCTCAACCCAACCACGGCTGAGGTGCCTGCTCTAAACGATTTCACACCTAGGATCCTCAAGGCCCCAGCAGCAGCAGCTTATACATTTGTCCCGTGGACAACATGGGGCTCAGGGCATTGACCGCCTGTGCAGTAAAAATCTGTATATAACTTTTGACTCCCCCCAAACTTAAGTATTAATAGCCTGCTGTTGGCTGGTTGCCTTACCGATAACATAAACAGTTGATGAGCACGTATTTTGTATGTTATATGCGTTCTACACTGTACTGTTACGATAAAGTAAGCTAGAGGAAAGAAACGGAATTTCGTTCTCCTCTTAGGTCTCTGTGACGCAGCTTTATGGAGTGGCCAGTTTGCGGAGGCACATCGAGCTACTGGCCTGTTATTAACTCTCATCACATCTCTGCTCCCAAATTTCTTTCCCTTGGGTTCTAGCCTCCCACTTCTCACAAGCTACTGGAGATCTACCGCTGACTGTCCTCCAAACCTCGTGTGTCCCAAACCAAGTCCATCATCGCTCCTCCAAAGGTCCTCTTGTTCTTCCTCGGTTAATGGCGCCACCGTCTCCGTGGCCGTCCGAGGTTGCAATCCTAGCACCATTTTTTTTCTTACCTTTCACGTGAAATCAGCTTACTCGTTCTCTGGATTTGAGCTCTGCAGCACACTTACATGTATCCTCTCTCGCCCATTGTAGTTTTACAAGTCAAGTTTCCATCAGTTGCCATTTGGACTATTGCCGTGGCCTTCCCAATGGAGAGGGTCTCCATCTCCGCCGTTCCTCCTTGACGCCCTATCTTGGACACAGATGCCAAATTAGTCTTCCAGGACCACAGTTCCAAATGGGTAGCCTTTTTTTTTTTTTTTTTTTGCCTAAAACTCTCGGTGGGTTTCTATTGTCTCAATCCGTAAAACGAATGTGGTACGATCTACCACAGATTCGTAGCGTTCAAGCAAGATTATGTATTCCAGCCCTCCACCCAGGAATTTTCACATAACGAGAGCTCAGTAAAAAGTAGCTATCATCACCTGTTGTCTGTCCCCTTTACTTTGGCCAAACTAAACTGTTTACTGCTTACCATACACGGCACCATGATTTACTTTCCTTCTCCTGTTCTCATGCAGTTACCTTGGCCTGGATTACACTGCCCTCACCTACCCCAATTCAAATTCTCTTCATTACTCCGAGACTCAAATGCAGCTAAGCCTTCCTATACCCTTCTGGATAGAAGGGATTCCTCCCTGTTGTCAACAAATATAGCACTTCAGTGACAGTTCCTTAATTATTTTTGCCATGTTCCGATCAGTTTGCTAAATGCTAAATTTTAAGGACAGGGTTTACATCGAATTGATTTTTATACCCTTTCTCTCATAATGACTCGTAACTGTACTAGGGAACCCTGTACCGCTCAAGGAGTCTGTGCTCACGTCTCCCCTCCCGCTCCGTGTTATGTCTATGCAGACATGGAAGGCGGTGAAACCTGAAATGAAATAGTTTGTGTTTGATAGGGTGGCACTTAATGCTCAAATGCTCACGCTAATGTGCACAAGTCAAGTGTACATTTTCTTCCTTTTCCATCAACTTATCATAGCAGCGCAACATCAACAGCCACGTCTTCCCTGTGTTACTATAGAAAGTGTATTTTGGTTACTGTTTTCTTCTTCTAGTCCTTGTGTTTGACCTTCTCTTTCTTCTTCTCCCTCCTCCCTCTCCTTCTTTATCCTTCTTCTTCTTCTTCTTCTTCTTCTTCTTCTTCTTCTTCTTCTCCTTCTCCTTTGTACATGAAGAGATGGTTCTAAAAGCCAATGGTTTTCATATCCATTTGTGTCCTCTATTAATTCCCTTGCACTCAGGCATGCACCAGCCATATCCTCTGTATCTGCTACGTATAACTCTGGCACTCACACAGCACCTCACTCCTGGAGGTGTTCAGACCATGTTTGTTGAACAATAAACATAAAAATTTTGCAATCACAAACTTCAGTCCTTTAAATCTTGATCCTGTTAGTTGACGTTTCGGGTTTTTGAGTCTAAGGAAACAGCGACGGCTTTGTACGCATAAAACAGCTCTGACATAGAAGGAGATGGCTACCTCTGTAACGTTGGGAATGGTTGCATAAAGTCTGAGAGCGGTGGGCTTGGCGGAAGTAGATGGAACACCGGGAAGCTATGCGGCCTGCGTGCTGACTACAGCAAGGGCTCTGTTGCTGGTTTTAATGAGTCTCCAAAATGTCTGCAGTAAGTCTGCCCGTTATACAGACAAGAAAACTAAGCTTACAGGTTGAGGTCATTCGAGAAGGAAATATACTCATTTAACTGAGTAAGGAATTAACACGTGGCTAATGGGATGATGCCGGAAGACTTATGCCTTGGGTAGATGTTTGCCGGATGGTACTGTGTGGAAAGAAAGAGCTGGTTATAAAGCAATTTCATTGTCCCACACAGAGGCAAAATGTAAAGGAGAAAAGGAAGGCTGGGCAGACAATACACCAACATGGCATAGGTGCTTCTTTTCGGACGATAAGATTTTGAGTCTGGGGCTGCTTCATTTTTAAATTATTTTCGTCATTCCTGTTATTATCACTACTATTGCTGTCATTGCTATTATTATTATTGCTGTTGCGATTTTTGTTATTTGCTTCATTTTATTGCTAAACCTGTATGAGAACTGTATTCTGATTTTTAAAAAAGAAGTAAGAGCATGCTTTTTGTCTTTTGTCACTATGTGTACTTTTCAATCAAGGCCGAAGTAAAGAGGGCGGATGAATTTTGGGGTCTCCCTGAATCACTCGAGGCCAGCGGTTTGGTTACACAGCAGAAAAGGGTCAAAACAGTTTTGGACCTGAGGCTGACTCTTTTCCAGAGAGGCGCACGGTTGTACCTGCAGTGTGTGCTCTTCTCTGACTTTCTGCACAGGACTTTGTGGCCAGGGCACTGACAGCCCCCTGCCCACCGCCCCCCGGGCTCTCAGAGCTGGTGCAGGGAGCTCCGCCCACTCTTTCCAGGCAGCCAATAGGTGGGCAGAGGGTCCCTCTCCTTCCTCAAGGTCCCTCAGCTCTTGCTACTCACAAGGAGGGTTTCCAGCCCTGCCTCCTTTTGTGGAGAATCGTGTTATACCAGACTAACACAGAGATCACCAGCCCTGAATCATGAAATTGGACGGTGTTGGGCCCCTTTCAAGAGTCAGGTCCTTTGTTAAGTCAGAAAAAAAAAAAAAAAGGAGCACCAGCTGTAATCTTTCAGGGAGGAGTGAAATTTGCTGCGCACCTCAAGAAACCTAGAGAGCCCCCTCAGGGACAAAGCACAGGGGCTGTAGCAAACTGTGATACCCTTCACTATTTTTTTTTCAAATGCACAGCATAGAAGCAAATAAGTTCTACAAACCCTCAGAATGGAGTTTCCACAATGAAGACGAATACACCAAAGACTCAGTAGTGAAAACTGTAGGAGTCACCTTATAAAACCTCCAAGCCTTGCCCCCTCCACACATGTGCCAATGACTGGCTTTCCCAGAGGACTTGCAAAATAAGGATCTTAGGACATTAGGAAGTCCTTTCTGATATGAGAGCATTTTGAAGAGCACAGAAATGAAAGATAGTCAATTTTCTCCCTTGGAGAAAGTTGAATCTTCAAGTCACTTCAAGCACAAGATTCAAAGAAAGATGCTGTGGATGCCTCCTTTTTCTGGAACCAGGGAGCACATTATACAAAATAGGACAAACAGACACTCTGAGCAGAAAATTAAGAAAATGGTTCCACTTAAAATAGCATCACAAAGAATAAAATACATAGGAATAAAATTAACCAAGGAGGTGGAAGATTTGTACCATCCTGAAAACTATAAAATAATGATAGAAGAAATGAAAGACACAAACAAGTGAAAAGACATCCTGTGCTCATGGATTGGAAGGTTTAATATTGCTAAGATGTCCATACTACCCAAAGCCACCTAAGATTCAATGTCATCCCTTTCAAAATCCCAAAGGTGTTCATTTGCAGAAGAAAAGGAAACGATACTAAAATTGATATGGAACCACAAAGGACCTCCAAGAGTCAAAAACAATCTTGAGACAGATCAGAGCTGGAAGTCTCATACTTCTTGACTTCCTAGCACATTGCAGAGCTACAATAATTAAAACAGTTTGTTACTGGCATAAAGACAGCCATATAGACCAATGAAACATAATAGAGAGACCAGAAATAAACACACATGTATACGGTCAACTGATCTTTGATAAGGATACCAAGAACACATAATGGAAAAAGAAATCTCTTCAACAAATGCTGCTGGGAAAACTGGATATCCACATGCAAAAGAATGAAATTAGGCCTTGTCTTACACCGTATAGAAAAATCAACTCGAAATGGTGGGTTAAAGACTTAATCATAAGACCTATAAAGCTCCTAGAAGAAAACATGAGGGGAAAATGTTCACGACATTGGTCTTGGCAATGATTCTTGAATAGGACATCAAAAGCACAGAACAAAATAAATAAATAAAAATAGACAAGGAGAACAACATCAAAGTAAAAGACTTCTGAGTGCCAAAAGAAAGAATCAACAGAGTGAAAAGACAACCTAGAGAGGGGAGGAAATATTTGCAAACCATACATCTGATAAGGGCTTCGTATCTGAAATATGTAAGGAACTTCTACAACTCAATAGAAAAGAAAATAACTTGATTTAAACAAGTAAGCAAAGGACTTGAACAGACATTTCTTCAAAAACATACGAATGCTTAACAGGTATATGAAAAACGTACAACATCACAGATCATCAGGAAATGCAAATCAAAACACAATGAGATATCACCTCATACCTGTTATGCCCATTACCAATGGGCATACCATACCAATGGGCATTATAAAAAAAAAAAAAAAGAAAGAAAAGAAAAGAAAAGCCAAACAGAAACATAAACAGAAAATAACAAGTGTTGATAAAGATGTGGGGAAATTGGGGCGCCTGGGTGGCGCAGTCGGTTAAGCGTCCGACTTCAGCTCAGGTCACGATCTCGCCGTCCGAGAGTTCGAGCCCCGCGTCGGGCTCTGGGCTGATGGCTTGGAGCCTGGAGCCTGTTTCCGATTCTGTGTCTCCCTCTCTCTCTGCCCCTCCCCCGCTCATGCTCTGTCTCTCTCTGTCCCAAAAATAAATAAACGTTGAAAAAAAAAAAAAAAGATGTGGGGAAATTAGAACTCTGACGCACTGTTGGTGGACATGTAAATGTAGCCACTATGGGACACAGTTTGACTCCACTTATGTCAGGTATCTAAAATAGCAAAACTCGTCAAAGCACAAAGTAGAATGGTGACTGCCAAGGGAAGGGAGGGGGAAATAGGGAGTTACTGTTCAACGGGTATAGAGTTTCCATGAGGCAAGATGAAAAATTTCTACATATCTCCTATACAACAATCTGTACCCATAGTTAACGATGTTGTACACTGAACATTTTTAAGAGGGTAGATTTCATGCTTTAGGTTTTTTACTAAAAAAACAAAAACAAAGCAAAAAAAAAAAAAAAGGACAGGGCAAAGGCCCAGTTATGGGTATGACATTCCATTGCAGGGGTTCAAGAAATGCAACATTGACCTCATTTTCTGTAATTATACCAAATTTATCTTTTCATTTCCTATGCGTCCCATAACAGAAGGATGATTATTTCAGCCAACTCAAAAGTCCTCGTCATCCCTGAGGTAGGAGCTATGTAATCAAGGTGTCAAGGAACAGGAGGAGGTGGATGTTTAGTTTGGAGTGTTTATTAGTTGTCGTATATTAGCATTTACTTTGAGATAGATCATTTGGAACCATTTCTGGGGAGAAGCGACAGTGGGATGCCGATCTAGCTCTCTCTTAGTCTCTGCCAGCACTCTTTGCCAAAGATGAGTTACCTGTTCCCTCAACCTCTGAGCAAACCAGCCTAGGACATCTGGCCCCTCCTGCTGTCAGCTGTTGTCTTATATTTTGGGCTGGAGACATTTCACGTTGTTACAATAAAACGGACTGCTGTGTCTAAAAACAAGCTATATCGTTTTATAATCTGTATAATCTGAGATGAAGGTGATTACACCACGGGGAGCTCTTTGCTGAGGGGGCAATACTTTTAAGATGCGAACTTACTTCAGACCTTGAGGCTGTATGGTGTGCATGCTTACATGTTTTACTGGACTCCATCTTACTCCCCCACCGCCCACTGTCTAGCAGCCATGTGGTTTATATGGAATTGACCCCACTTTCAGAGCCATGAACTCTGATTGGCCTCTGGCCTCAGCCCTGGTTACTATACTCAGTTCAAGAGTAGGCATGAAAGCGAAGTTGATCCATGGTCTAAGTGAAGCCCGTGGTGTTGGTTTAGTGGTTGAGAAAAAGGAAGTCTCCTATCTTCGTGTATGTGAACAAGGATGTGGAGGGTCCATTTGCTAGAGGCAGACATATTGGAAGCACAAAGAAACTTCACCTTATTTGGGAAATTTAGGAGGATGCTGACGCCATGGGAACAGAGATGTGGAAGAAATCCTGTGACCTTGGTGACAGAAGTGAAACACCAAGTCAAACCTCACCTGAAACACTCTTTGCACTGAACCTCCATTTTCTTTTTTTTTTTTTAATTTTTTTTTCAACGTTTATTTATTTTTGGGACAGAGAGAGACAGAGCATGAACAGGGGAGGGGCAGAGAGAGAGGGAGACACAGAATCAGAAACAGGCTCCAGGCTCCGAGCCATCAGCCCAGAGCCTGACGTGGGGCTCGAACTCACGGACCGTGAGATCGTGACCTGGCTGAAGTCGGACGCTTAACCGACTGCGCCACCCAGGCACCCCTGAACCTCCATTTTCAAGAGTCCGTTAAGTGGGCTTTAAGTTTTAAGTCAGTGTGAGTAAGGTTAGCTTGCAAGAAAAAGCATTAGAACGGACAGAGAAAGAACTGTACTGACCCCTTACTTTAATGATCTCTCCTCTTCCCCAAACTCTCTGGGTCCTGGGACACAGGGGTTTTCCTTCCAAGAAAATCTGCATCTGAATCAGCTGGGTACCTTGTGGCACTACAAGTCCTGGGGCCCTTTACATTTTATAGATTGGGGATTGGGGGTTTGGGGATCTTCCAGGTGATCTGGGCCACTGAGCTGAAAATTCAGAGCAGAGCAAGAGAACTTCCAGTTCACATCTACCCTGAGGTGGTTGGAGCCCCCGGGGCTCCAGGGCAGAGGGGCACCATCTCCTGTAGACATGATTTTTATGGAAATGCCATCAAAAGCAGTTTCAACTTTCTCTCCCTGCTGGCCTCTTCAAGATGCCAGCAAAAGGTTTCCTGCTTTTCCGGTAGAGAGGTAGAACCAGCGACTGCTTGAAACTATTCCGGGGGATGGAACACTGGTTCCAGGGTTCCGTTAATTAATTAATGGTTAATTAATTAACTAATTAATTAATGTTCCTTGCCTTCTTTCGGTTACATAATTAGGATGCTACTTGGGGATTTCATAATAATTGATAGCACAGTCAGGGCAAGTTAGGGTTAGAAGGGAATTTGAAGATCATGTAAATCATTCTTTCTCATTGCCAAGTAGTATTCCATCGTAGATATAAACCACATCTTCTTTATCCATCCATCAGTTGATGGACATTTGGGCTCTTTCCCTGATTTGGCCGATGTCGAAAGTGCTGCTATAAACATTGGGGTACGAGTGCCCCTTTGCATCAGCACTCCTGTATCCTTTGGATAAATTCTTAGAAGTGCTATTGCTGCGTTGTAGGGTAGTTCTATTTTTAATTTTTTGAGGAACTTCCATATTGATTGGCAATAGCATGGATGAAACTGGAGGGTTTCACTTATGCTAAGTGAAATAAGTCAGTCAGAGAAAAACAGATATCATATGTTTTCACTCATACGTGGAACTTGAGAAACTCAACAGAAGACCATGGGGGAAGGGAGGGGGGGAAAAGCTACAAACAGAGAGGGAGGGAGGCAATCCATAAACGACTCTTAAATGCAGAGAACAAACTGAAGGTTGATGAGCGGGGTGGGGGGGTACGGAGAGAGGGGAAAGTGGGGGATGGGCATTGAGGAGGGCACTTGTTGGGATGAGCACTGGGTGTTCTATGTAATGAATCATGGGAATCTACCCCCAAAACCAAGAACGTGCTGTATACACTGTTTGTTAGCCACCTTGATAATAAATTGTATTAAAAAAATCATCTAAATCAGTAGTTCTAATTCCTTGTTGTTTCCTCAGTGGTGAAACCCTTTCTTCGAGCACTCTGTTTCATGGAAACTCAATGCAGGAAACAGAGTGAAGGCGCTGTGTCTGGGAGCGGGGAGATCAAGGGACGGCGCTGCCCCTCACCTAGCCCTACCCATTTCTGTGACTTTAACAGACTCTCTTGCTCCCCACCTATCTCCCCTTGGCCTCTCCTATTTCCTCGCACGCCCTCCTCACTTCCAGGAGTGCCTGTGTTTTCCCGAGGGTGGCTGTTGGTTGGTGAAGCCGTTATTCCAGCCGCGTGGACAGTGGGTGAGAAGTCCTGGGGGATCCACACCCCTCTCTCGAGCATCCCTCAAGCTACGAATCTCCAGCTGGCTCACCCCTTAGATGGGAGGATTTGGATGCTTGTGTTCTCGTCTAAAAGTGTGATTTGCCTTTTTCACTGCATTGACATTTGCACTCCCAGGTGCAAAAAAACATGGTGGGACAGTTGCCTTCACCCGAGTCAGGCAGTGACACCTGTTATACGAGTTGTACTGGTTACACTGGTCGTCATTGTATTCTTCACCATCTTGTACTGACGTGGGGGTGGGGGTGGGAGCAGGTTCACTTAAAGTGTCCTGGATGAAGCAGTAAAAGAAAAAAAAATAATTACATTTTATTAAACACTGACCCTTAAGTGTAAATCCTTCTAATATTCTATGCGATAAGATGGAAACTGCATCTATAGCAATTCTGCTCCTTCCAGAAGTACGGTGGTTATTTCAAAGAAAAGTACGTGCGTGATTCCTTGAGTTGAAAAAAGAAGCTATGCTTTTCAGACTTGGGTACTTGGCAGGCATTTTTCAAAATGAATGAAATAAGGCCGTCACTTCAAAGACACCACGGACGGTATTTGTTGCCAGTAAGAAAATCTGAGGTTTCGAGAGAAAATTAGATATTTTGAGAACTCATATCCACCGCTGTGAGCCTGATGACTTCCCAATGCTTAACGGCTTTTCTGATGATACAAGTGGAGATAATAATGAATGTGAATTCTTGAAGTCGTATAGTGAAATATGCTAGCATTCGGAGTAACTGCCTAACTCAGTGAACCACTAATTTTCATAGGACCAACACATGACCAAAATCAAATATCAGTAAAAGATTTGTTCAAAGTGCAGGATTTTAAAAAAATGGATTGTCGTGAAATAGAGTACAAACAGCTCATAGATATGATTTCAAACTTTGCATTTGCAACTGAACCTTTAAGAAATTATCAGTCGTCAAGATTCAGTGTAATATCAAAAAAAGAATATACATAGCTATCTGAGAGTGTACGTAATTACATACATAATTAAAATATCCATCACTTTTCCAATGACCTATCTGGTTACGGGCAGGTGTACTTCAACCAAAACATACAGCAATAGATTGAATGCAGAAACACATATGAGAGTATGCTTCTTTCCTATTAAACCAGATATTGAAGAGATTTATAAAAATTATGTAATATAATCTCATCCTTCCCACATCATTTTTTTTTGTCTTTGGAAAATATAGTGGCTTCTCATAAAATATTTGCCATTTAGTTAACATGTAACAGATTTACTCTTCTTAAATTAACAAATAAATATTTAAATTTTTTCTCAGTTTTAATTTTTTTTTAAATTTTTTTAACGTTTATTTATTTTTGAGACAGAGAGAGACAGAGCATGAACGGGGGAGGGTCAGAGAGAGAGGGAGACACAGAATCTTGAAAGAGGCTCCAGGCTCTGAGCTGTCAGCACAGAGCCCGACATGGGGCTCGAACGCACGGACCGTGAGATCGTGACCTGAGCCGAAGTCGGACGCCCAACCGACTGAGCCACCCAGGCGCCCCTCAGTTTTAATTTCTAATAGAACAAATATTTTAAGGTATTACCTATATAAACAAGGGCTTCTTGGGGTCCTCCGTAATTGCTAAGACAGTAGAGGAGTACTGAGGTTAAAAAGTTTGAACACCACTGTTTCCCATTGTTTCTGAGATTCCCAGTGGCATTTATCTCAAACTGCTCCCAGGGGTAATTTTCTTGATAACACACATTTTCTGGACTGATTCAATTCCCTGTCTCACTTCTCCATTCCCACACCGCATCTTCCAAATAAATACCTTATGTGCAACTTCTTATCTTGGGGTCCATTGGGGGGCGGGGAGTCAAATGAAAGCCCCTTCCTTCGAATCCTTGGTTGTTTGGGACATCACTTAACAGCAAAGAAGTTGAACTCTTTCACTCCATAAAGGGGACACTGAACTCCAGACAGACGACATGAATTAGAACAGTCAAGGGAACACCGAATGGTTTCTCTGTACAGTTGACATCCTTTTCATCAGCCACAGCCTCCTTAGAGGCAACACCGTTACAAATCCCACAGAGCTACTCATTGTTGTCTTCCCATGATCACACAACCCTGGTGAAGAGGCAGTCTGCCTGGGTTCTGCTTCTCATCCTCGCCTCCAGCCGGAGTGCCTTTTAGTGCTGTATCCTTGGGAATCTCGGGCGTGAGAGCTTCTGCTTACAACTCTGGTTTTATTACCAGCATTTTCCTAAACTCTAAGTGCTGAGCACGCCTATATCTGTGAAGGGTCCGAGATGGGTACAATCTATGCCCCTTCTTTCAAAGAGCTGAACGTCTCAGATTCATTTTGTCACCCGAAAGGCGTGTGGTACTAGCTTCTTACCTTAGGTGCATCTCCTCACTGGATTCTGTTTCTCCCTTTATTTTCCCTATGGACTGGAAGCCGCTTACATTCAGATTTTTGAAGATCGGTCTGAGGGGCTACGTGAGGAGGGAAACGGTCAGAGAAAACCATAACCGACCTTGGTTTTCCTTTGGTTGCTATTGTTGTTGTTGTTTTGGATTTGCCAACTGCTCCATGTGTGGGTGCCAGACCTCGAGTGTTTGCTGATCACTGAGTGTTTGCTGATCACTGAGTGTTTGCTGATCACCGAGTGTTTGCTGATCACCGAGTGTTTGCTGATCACCTGTTGTATGTCAATGCTTGTCCTCCAGACATTTTGCAAGGGGTGGAGCTGGAAGTCTCGCCCTGGGCTCTGACTCCAGAGCCCTCCTGCTGCATTTCACTCGGACAATTAGCCAGAGTCACAAGCCTAGCCCCCGGCACGTTTAAATGCTTAGAGTCTGAGTGACCAACCTGATACTTCCCTCAGGTGTCAGATAAATGCTGTTCTCTGCGTCTGGGAGGTTCTCAGCTCAGATAGGCAGTTCTGTTGTTTCAAGTCTTTGGATTTCCATCCCGATCTGAAGACTTTTATAAAGGGAGCTATTTATGCGCTAGAATTATTCACTACTGGTAAGACAGCACTTTAATATACATGTCAGCTCTACAGAGAGGAAAAATTGTTCTTTAATTAAAACAATGTGAACCATGTCACCTTTCTTT
The DNA here is from genome assembly GCF_022837055.1 of Prionailurus viverrinus. Lineage (NCBI taxonomy): Eukaryota > Metazoa > Chordata > Mammalia > Carnivora > Felidae > Prionailurus > Prionailurus viverrinus. The sequence goes on along the minus strand of NC_062577.1, from coordinate 56,067,592 downwards.
GGAATCAGTATTTTAAAACTGATCTGGGACTGAGAGTTCTGACTAGCGTAAATGCGTTGGAAACAAATGCAGGTCTCTCTTTCTACAAGACTCTTCTTGGAAGCCAAGAATTTTATGTGTTCAGGGAAGGTTTATATTATACTCGGGGGTTCACAGTGGACTTCACTGACATGCCAATCTCTGTGGTAGACCTCTTCTTCCTTCTTGTGAGTCCAAGATTTTATGTTGAGGACATAATGTACAATAATTACCAACTTCTGAGATTCTTGTTGGAAACCTATGGAGGAACACGAATCAGAGCAGTTTATTTCCCAAAAAAGTCTGAAGACAAGCCACCCTCCCCCGATAGTAAAAAAAAAAACCCAACCAGGTAAGCATAAGCATTTGAGTAGCCCCCTGTGATAGCCTGTGTTGAGTATGGTCGGAGCTGCTAAAGAGAACACACATGAAGAGACGGCATGACCCAAGAACAGAGTTGCCTGGGGAATAGGGATTGACATATTTCAAATGCAGGCTAGAAATGATAACAGGCGGTATTCATTACTTGGTTTAAATGGCAATACTTAGGGTTTGGTTTGGATAAAGTCCCCAAATGAAAATTCTGAATCCAAGTTTAACTGAGCACTTAATTTATTTTAATTATTTTTTAGCACTATATATATAAGTGTGTGTGTGTGTGTGTGTGTGTGTGTGTATTCCTTCTGATTATAGGTTAAAAACTCATTCACTCATTCTTTTAATGGTTTTATAAATGTTTATGTGCCAAGCATGGGCTAACTCTGGGAATACTGAGGTTAACATGCCAAGATCCTTGCATCGAAACACAGACAAATATACTTACAAACTTAGCGAATATATGCTTTGTGGGGGAAAACACTGTTAGATAAAAAGCATAAAAAAACAATCTTTGAAAAATAATCCTGTCTTAAAAAAAAAAAGAGGTTAGAGAGGGAGGGAGCCAAAGCATAAGAGACTTTGAAAACTGAGAACAAACTGAGGGCTGATGGGGGGTGGGAGGGAGGGGGGGGGGTGGGTGATGGGTATTGAGGAGGGCACCTGCTGGGATGAGCACTGGGTGTTGTATGGAAACCAATTTGACAATAAATTTCATATATTTAAAAAAAAAGAATAAAAAGAATAAAAAGAAAAAAAGAAAACGAATCCTGTCTTGGCTACCTATTATCGCATAATGTTCCACGTCCTAGGATGGCTGAGAGATCACTCACAGAGCTGACTGTTGATGTTGGCCACATGGAAGCTTAGCAGAGCCTGTTGGCCAAAGGACTTAGTTATCCTCCACTTGGGACTATCCAAGGGCTACTGAGCTTCCTCACAGCATAGCACCTAGATTCTACAAGGCAGGAAATCGACGCTGACAGTCATGTTAAGGTTTGGGCTCAAAAGTCCCAGAATATTATTTCTGTAACTTTCTCTTCGTCAAAGCCAATCACAAGTCTGGCCCAGAATTCAAAGGCACACGCATCCACAAAAGAGAAGAATTGTCAGGGGCCATCTTGAGAGGCTAGAAGCTACAAATCCATTATATTAAGAAGTGAGATGTGCACTGGACCTCAAACCCTCCACAGCTGTAAGGACTCCTGTGATTATGTTGGATTCACTCAGATCATCTCGGGGAATCTCCCTGTCTCAAGGTCCCTGATGTTAATCATGTCTGTAAAGTCTCTTTTGCTATGTCAAGTGACATAGTCACAGGTTCTGGAATTAGTACGTGGGTGTTGAGGAAGCTGTTTTTCTAATACTACCTAGTATATTAGTATACTTCTCTTAAGATCAGCCAAACATGTTTTTTCCTTTAATTTTATTTATTTATTTTGAGAGAGAGAGCAAGCGGGAGAGGGGCAGAGAGAGAGCATCCCCAGCAGGCTCCACACTGCCAACGCACAGCCCAACACGGGGCTCGAACTCAGGAACCATGAGCTCATGACCTGAGATGAAATCAAGAGTCACATGCTCAACCGACTGATCCACCCAGGCACCCCAACGAAACCTTTTTTTTTTCCCTTTGTATATCTGAGAGTGACAGGGCCGTGTTGACTTTCCATGCTGTTTGCCCAGGGCTCTTCCTTTCTCCTGCAATGATACAAATCTACGCATCCCAATTCTATTCTGTTGTAAGGTGCAGACAACATCTGATTGCCTCCCTGATGCCTCCCTCAAGAATTTTATCCGTCATTGATCTTCTCCTCTCCCGGAGACTGCTTTCATCCTTCATCCAATTCCTCATGAAAGGACCCCGTCTGTTTCATTGGGTCATTGTTTCCTCCTCAGGATTTGTCAGCCCCTGGAAGGCAGGAAATGTGTCCCACTCACCACTCTACACTAGCTCTGCTTCGGTGGAAGCTTCCTTTCTTTGGTTGGTTCATATTCAAGTCCCTTCTACAAAGCTTCAGTCTGAACCCGCTTTCTAAAATATCCTTGAACTGTGTCACCTTTCTCTCCACAACTTTTAGCCATGTATCCTGTTGCCTTTGCCATAAAGACAAAACTCTGCTTTGGGCCATCCATACCCACCCTTCCTGTGGCTACGCGCTTGCTCTCATGACTTGTAACATAGTGGCACTCCCAATAACCTTCCGAAGGACTCCTTTTCTTTCGTACTCAAAAAACACAAATATTTTTTGTACTCTTTCCCAACCCTTCTATTTATCCAGATCTTAGTTTCTTACAACAAGCACCCAATTGGTCAATTATGAAGAATAAAGACTTTTGTGTGGCCCTCAAATAATAAATGCTCAAGACATGTTGAAGAATACAAAGACGAAACATTTTGTTACCTCAAAATAACCATCAGCAACAGTGTTTGAACAGCGTTTCAAGTATCTCTTGACATAGATGAGATATGGGTAGATAGATGTTACAAATATAGATATATATACACACAGGAATGCACCAACTTTAAGTGTTTTCAGTGCTGTCTTTTCCTGATTTTATTAACAAAAATTTCTTTAACATCCTCCGACTTTATCAAATTGGAACTCTGGTTATTTAATTTATTTGTGGAAGGGAGCACGATGGGCTAAAAGAACCCCGGGCGTAGAGCCAAGAAGCTGAAGTTTGAGTTCCAGAAGTCAGGCAACTTTGAGCACGTGGTCGAATGGCACGGACCCTGTATCCTCAGTCACAACATGTGGAGGTTGGACCAGGCGTCCACTGATGTCTCCATCAGCTTCAGAGTCTGTGACGCAGCCTCTGTATTTCACTGCTGATCAAGGTGGGAAAGGAACAGGTGCAGTGGCGGAAGTGACCCCGCCCCACAGGTCGCTGAGAGGGTTACATGAGCCCGAGAACAGGCCCGGCCCTGGGGAAGCTCTGTAAATCACCTCCTGGTGCCGTGATTCCTTTATTTCTTCAGACACCACCCTCCCTGTTGGTAAAAATGAGGCGATTGGATTAAACAAATGATGTCCAATAGGCCGCTACCCAAATCTGCTTTGTTCTGAATGTGCATTTGGGAAGATGCTGTATATCCCCCGATTACATTTACTGAACAGGAACCACATCACTTTCCCACTTTAAATTAATTACCAACCAGCATTGCCTCCCTAAACGTGTCACCCTGGCTGTCACCTGTGTGTGAAGACCTGAATGTTCAGAGCCTTTTGGGGACAAGGCGTGAGGTGGGGCTGGTCACACCCGTACCTGTCACCTTAGTGTTCCTAAGGGGACATGAAAACACGTGCTGTTGTTTCTTCTACTCCATGGGTAAAGGTGTTGGGAGGAGCTACCCCTCTGCTAAAAATGTACGTAAAACAATTTTCTTAAAGAAATGATGTTTTCCCATTGTAATGTGCAGACTGCTGATTATTACGCCTTTTGCTTTTTTCTTTAAATTTTTTTTTATATTTACTTATTTTTGATAGAGAGAGACAGAGCACAAGTGGGGGAGGGGCAGAGAGAGAGAGGGAGACACAGAATCCGAAGCGGGCTCCAGGCTTTTGAGCTGTCAGCACAGAGCCCGATGCGGGGCTCGAACTCGAGAACCGCGAGATCGTGACCTGAGCCGAAGTCGGCCGCTTCACTGACTGAGCCACCCAGGAGCCCCAGGTTTTGCTTTTTTCTAATAATTAAAAGTAAATCCTGCTTGTGTAGAAAAGTACCCAAATGAAAACCACTCAGGAATGCCTGCACTGCTCAGGCCGGCCACCTACATATATGAGACAGGGGGGTCCTCGGAGAACAAAGTGGATGGTAAACAAGGGAGGGTCTGGCTTCTAGAATCTGTGCACGTGACACCAGTTCTTGGCTGTCAGTTTGTAATCTCTCAGTTAAAACCGCTTTTTCAGTCGCAGACGACTTCCTTTGAAAATGTAACGTGTGTTCTTTTCATTCTTTATTTATACACATCAATCTTTCATCAGCTGAATTTTTGAACAAAAAGGATATCCAAAGTGCGCAGTTTTTACTCGCTTAGTTCACTGAATAATCACGAGCACGAATTCGGGTCATCAGATGCTCTTTAAAGGCAGGATTTGAATGGTTGCACCATTTTTTAACACATGCCTTTACCGAACAATTTCCTCTTTCTCGGATATCCAGGCTGTTCTCCAAATGTGCTTCCATGTCAGGATAAACATCTGAAAGGCTTCAAGGTGAATTGGTTCTAACACTCTTACCCCCCCCCCCCCCCCCGCTTTTATTTTTGTTTTTTTGCACTCAGACCATCGTGCACCGTCGAAAGCGGCAGGGTCTCTTGGAGGCAGGGGACCACTGGCAGGTGCCGGCAGGTCTGGCGTCGGTGACACCCGGGGCTTGCGCTTTGTTAATGCAGATGTGTGGGTCCCGATGGAAGAGGCCGCATCGCATTTACGCTTTGTCACCAAACACGTAGCTCTTGTCTAAATATTTGAAAAAACTTGGAAGTGCCGCAGGACAGAAAATCTCATCGATTTATGTCCTACCTGAAAGTTTCTTGATGTAACTTTGAATGGATTTCAAGTGTAATAAAAACAGTCTGACGGCACCCAAGTGCACCTCTTGATTTCTGTTCACTTGGCAGGGACGGCTGCAGCAACTGGGGGCTGTTGGGTCTGTCTTTTCTCCCCCTGCTCCTCATCTGCCCTGCACGGTTCTAAAAACAGCTCCGCATCATGTTACTCTCCTTTGTTCCCTGCCCATCCGAGACTCCTCGCCGTTCACCGAATTAACGCTCATCGTCCAGAGCCAGGCCCTCGAAGCCCTTTCTCCGAGGCTCCCAGCGGCTTTTGCAATCTTACTTTCTCGCTCTTCTTCACAAATTGTCTGCTGTAGGCAAACGGACACGCCGTCAGTAACAACTGTTTGCTGACCGCCTGCCGTGCACCAGGCAGGTGCCCTTTGGCACCTTGAAGACCTACAGCAGCCCGCAGAGTGTACCTGTCATGTCTGTGTCTCAGGAAACAGACCAGAGCGTGTCGGAGGAAGAGTGAGGACTTGAATCCATATCCTTTTGCTTCTGCCTCACCCCCGAGGGGTTTCTAATTGACCATTTACTTTTCTGCTTCCAAGCGTTGCCTTCCGCTGCTGAACCGGCCCGCTCTGTCCTACTTCGGTTTTCTACTTGTTGAAATGCTGTTCATTTTGCCCTCTGTACCTAACCCCGTGCCTTACAGACAGTACGTGTTCGAAAAGTAGTGAATCGTTGGATGAATGTTGGCCGTATTGCTGCGAAAGCAACTGAAGATTATAGGAGGCAGAGACGATGTCTTACTCTGCGTGATGCCCGCACGCGGTAGGCAGTTAAGAAAGAATTTATCAAACAAACGAAGCTCGCGTATCTCTTGGGACAAAACACACGCAGGGCCATGTACCTCACGGGGCGTCCAAGACCCCATGTCAGAAATGTATGTTTAGGCAGCAGGAACGCACGCGAGGCGGGAGAATAGGAAAGTAGACTGGACAATTTTGCTAGTTGGGTCAACTCCAATTTGGCAAAAACAAGCCTACTGCTTTTTCTCCAGAGTTCTTTCTCCCGGCATCGCTTATTAATACTAATTAGTCAAGGGTGTACCGTGATATAGAACACTTGTGACCCATGAGAATGAGAGAGACTGTCATTTCTCAAAAGACCCATGAGGGGCAGCGAGAGTAAGCTCTGGGGAGGGAGGGCCGGGGGAGAGAAACTTCTCTCCGAAGAGTTGCGCTGAAATGAGAGCACGTAAAAATAAACCCACGTATCAAACAACTGTCCAAATGCGAACAGTATTTTCACAGCTGGGTTTCTTTGCCTAAAATACTTAGCACTTACTTCAGGAAACCCTCTTCTAAACAAGAATGGTCTGACTGATCACAGAAGCTGAACCCTGACAGAGCTCCGACTTTGAACTTCACTTTTGCCCGGATGGGGAATGAGAACATGACGTCCTAAAAGCCAGGACCTTAACTGTCGTGAACGCACATCAGGCCGTGGTGAGTGAGTGACCTTTAGCTCGCAGATGAAGACACTGAGGTCAGGCTCAGTTTAGGAAGCTGGATTCACAACATTCGGCGTATTTATGTCGAGATTAGGACTCTGGATTTAGAACACTGGAATACACCAACATTGTCTGTTGCCATGGCAGTGCAAACACCCCACTTGAATAAGTGCCCAGTCACTTATCATAGCAGGCTTAGCGGTCTTCTAAAAGGATCTACATTCGCATTCCTGGTATTTATTTCCTGTAGATATGTAGAGGGTATGCAATGGTCTTTGGTTTCAAAGACCAATGCCATAGGACATGACTAATCATTCTGACTCACTTTTAGGGACTTTCCCCTTTGGAAGTACCTCCCAAACAGCATGCGGATGGCCCATGCCCCTATTCAGGAAAATACGTGCTTCGTCTCCAAAGGACAACGAGCGAGGCCATATTGGTGAATATGCTGGGCAAACACAAAACAATATTGTTCAGCGTTGCGGTGATTGAAGTGGTGTGTTGGTGTCATCTTTCATTCGTTTATGTAATAAGTGTTTCACGATTGATGGGGCTTCTTTGCGTTGTAGTACTAGTTACGGGAACACACGCGTGGAACTGGACACAGTCCGTATCTCAGTAAGGCTGCAATCTAGCAGACACCATTCCTAGCAACTCATGGGATTTTTTTGTTTTTTGGCAGGTGGGTCAAAGCAAGGGAGTCTTCAAAATTACCAAAAATACTTGGTTAAAAACAAACAAACAAACAAAACCAACCAGTCAACACAAACGATTATTCCTTCTCGGTCAAATTAAGAAAACGTTCTTTACGCTTATGGCTCCCAGCGGCCATCGCTTCGAATTCGTGGGGCGTAAGTCATTTACACCCCTCTTCACCTCTCTGTCTCATTTGCTTGGCCAGGCTGCGAGCCCAGAGTGTTGGGAACGTCTGTCTGACTCATCTTTGAATGGGCCGTGCCTCAGACATGCCTCCTGTCTCCTGGTCGTGGAGGCCGGTTGGCTGAGTGACGATGTCATCGGTTAAGGTTCCGTTGATGACCAACCGGGAACACGTAAGTCACATGTGAGCACATTGGCTTTTACTAGGGTTCTTATGTATTTATTTTTTAATTATCATATACTGATACTGACTTTCCTTCTCTGGTGTTCAGTCGTATGAATTTTAACCTATTTATAGATTTGTAAATCTATAGATTTGTAAGCCACCACCATAGTAAGGATACAGAATGGTTCCATCACCGCCCCCCCGGTTCGTCACACCCTCCCTCTGCCCATAATCCCTGCCAATCGCAGATCCAGTGTCCATCACTATACTTTGTCTCTTGAGACTGGCTTCTTTCAGCATAATGTCTGAGATTCAATCAGGTTGATGTGTGTAGCAATGTGTCATGTGGTCACCCACAGAAGGACATTTAAGTTCTACAAATAAGTCTGCTTATGAACATTTGCATACCAATTTTCATGTGCGCATAGGTTCCATTATCTAGTGTGAAAACCCAGTAGGGTTGCTGGCTCACATGGTAAGTGCATCTGGAACTTTAAAAGTAGCTGCCGCACTATTTTTCGGTCCCACAAGCCACGCGCGTAGGTTTAAGTGACTCCACACCCTTGACAACACTTGGTTTTGCCAGTATTTTTTTTTTCACCTTAGACCTTCTGTTAGATGTCTAGTAGAATCTCATGGTGCTTTAAGTGTGTGTTGTCCTAATGGCCGGTGGTGTTGAACATCTTTCTTCCTGCACGTATTTGCCACCTTAGTATCTTCTTTGGTGATGCGTCTTTTTAATTGAGTCGTTTGATTCCTTATTGTTGAGTTTAAAGAGCTCGTTCTATATTCCGGAGACAAGTCCTCTGTTGAATATGTGATTTGAAAGTATTTTCTCCTAGTCTGTAGCTGGCCTTTTTTATTCTCTTGACAGCGATTTGGTGAAACTTTTACTCTTGACGAAGACCAATTTTTCTTTTATGAATTGTGCTTTTTGTATTATTTCTAATACTTTATCTAACCTCAGATCCTGAAGCTTTTCTCCTATGTTTATTTCTAAAAGTTTCATGGTTTGGGGGCTCCTGGGTGGCTCAGTAGTTTAAGCATCTGACTCTTGATTTTGGCTCAGGTCATGATCTCAAGGTCCTGGGGTCGAGCCCCACATTAGGTTGGCTCCCAGCCAAGCATGGAGCCTGCTTAAGACTCTCTCTCCTTCCTCTGTCCCTCCCCTGTTGTCTCTCTCTCAAAATAAAGAAATAAAGAATACTGACCAGTCAGATCCTGAATATCAGAGAAGCCCTCCACGTTCACATGATGGCGTGTAAGTGTGTGCACACGCGTGGGTCAGAAGGAGGAGGGGGTGCCTGGGGGCGACTCAGACACACTCAGCCCTCCCTCCGCGGGGACTGGGGTGCCGTGTGTCCATCAGGGCTGGTTTGGGACACTGGCCGGGGCGGGATGTGGGCCATGACTTGAGACAGTACCCGCCACACAGGGAAGGCCCAATACAAGTTCGACAAAGGCTGTCCCTACCACAACATCTTGTCACTTCAGGGGCAGCAGTGCCTGGAATGACACTCCGGGAAGTCAGCCCCTGCGACTGAGTGAGGGGAAATCAGGAGACCTCCGGCTGGGTAGCACGTCACTTCGTGAGACAGTGCGATGGGGCTGGGAGATGCTCTGCTCCCTGTCTTTCATCCCCGTTCACGGCTGCGAACAGGACAAGGGTTCGGTTCCATTCCCTGCGCGACACCGCGTGTGTGCACTCCAAGGAAGCTGAGGAACCGCTCTCTCTCACTTCGGGAAGCTTACCTCCACACCCAGAAATTAAAGAGAACAAAAGCCAGGGACCAGCAGCAACAAGAAAGAGGCATTTTTGCTTCCCGTTTCTTTCAGTGACGCATTTTTGTCTTGCAGGGATGACTTTGGAGAAAGCAGTCAGACGGGAGGCAGGGTCGAGTCAGGGGCAAGGCCACATTCAAAAGCTCCAAAAGGCCTGTTTTTGCGGTGCAAGAGGAGTTGACACTTCTTCCCTCCCCAAAGAAAACAGAAGCTCATTATTCTGACAGAGGAAGGCCGGAAGTTTTCAGGTGGAGATTCAACCTTCCTCTCAAACACGGAGGCTCCTGTTCAGCTTCTTGGGGAAGAGATTTTAGTAGCTTTTAAAAACGGTTACTAACGCTACATCGGTCGGCTTTCTAAATAATTTAGAGAACTTGTGACCCGGAGCTCTCCTGGCGTTGATGGAACTGTTCTGGAAATCTCTTGACTTGAACTTGAGACTCACTTTCCTACAGCTGCAGTATGTCGACCGTCAACAGCAGTCTACCCAAGAGGCAGGAGGGGAAGGGGTGGGGGGGGGGCGTGAGGGGGGAGGGGGGGGAGGTTGACAGCAAAAAGTTCTTTCCTGGGCTGCAGTTCCACACATTGGCCACCAGGTGTCTGTCTTCACACAAGCAGTCTTACTTGTGTAATGGAGTCCTACTGGGCTGCCAGATTTTTTTTCTTTCTTTTTTTTTTTTTTCCAGATTATTTTTTAAAACCAAAGCACTTTTCTAGATGCTGGCCCAAGGGGGTATACAGGTGTCAATGTGAACTTTCAAAGGTGAACTGGTTTTCAATTCCTCCTCCAAGTAGGAGTCATCAGTTGGACCGTGTGTCGATCTTCTAATGTTGTTTGTGAAAACTAATTGGAGAAGTGGCCGATGCACTTGGGAAATGGTGGGGGGAGAAAAAAGTCCTCTTCCAAAATCTCATCGTCTGGTGTTTGTAAAATTCAAAGTTTTTAGCCTGCAAACAGGTGTATGTTCCCAGAAACATTTCTTTGGGTAAAAATCGACAAATTCTCTGTTCTGAGCCGGTTTCTGAACTCTAGAGCTAACTTTGATGGTGAAGTTTTTACCTTAGTTTATTCTCCAAATCACATAGACTAAAACATATGACTAAAACTTAGACAAATCATATGACTAAAACAATCAGCTAGTCCAGGAGATGTACCTTATGAGAAACGGCGGTACTATTCTACACAATCATCTTAGTGGGATCGTGGAAGAAAGAGGAGACAAAGACGTATATCAAAGCATTGTGTTGAACCTGAAGATTTCCCTTTTTGTCGTTGTTGCTAATTTTTGTTTCATATTCTTTATTATTTTTAATGCCTTTAGGACATTAAAATCCATTTCTCCAGCAACTGTATCCCCGAAGATATTTATAGCAGGAGCAAAACACTTCCTCAGGGTTGCGCTCTAACCAGGGCTGGTCTGTCATTTCTGGTCCCTCAAATATTTATAAGCATATTTATTAAAGCTTGGCTTCCTCCCAAATTTTGTATTCCTTAACACCATTTCTTTTCCCTTCTGTTCATCAATTTGACCAATGTGTGTTTACTATTTACTGTGAACTTCATGCTGTGTATAAAATAAAAATGACTAAGAACCAGTCCACTCTCAAAAAACTATTAAACCGGTGAATAGAGTTCTGCAATGCATTTCCTGAATGCACTTCTGGGTTGCACTGAATAAAGGGCAAACACTTAATACGGCTGTCATTTGCAGTATAGAACAAATTTCCATTTTTCGGTCACATAATATTCTTCTAATATATAGTTGTTATGTTTAGAGAGCAGAGTTATGCAAATTTTTTAAAGTTTATTTATTTATTTTTGAGAGAGAGAGACAGGGAGAGTGAGTGGGGAGGGGCAGAGAGAGCGAGGGAGACAGAGAATCCCAAGCAGGCTCCACACTGTCAGCACGGAGCCCGACGTGGGGCTCGAACTCACAAACTGCAAGATCATGACCTGCGCCCAAACCAAGAGTTGGACACTTAATCGGCTGAGCCACCCGGGAGCCCCGAGAGCAGAGTTATTCAAATACATGAAATAACAAGTCATACCACAGTGGAGGTCTAGCAGAATGATCCCCGTGTTTACATATAGTTACCATGCAGAAGAGCTTTCCAATATTACTTAATTAACCTAATGAATGCAAGCGGAAAAGCCAGGATTGCTGTGCCCATTCTATAAAAAGGAAAATAGAAATTCACTTTGTAAAAATTATTTTCACTGGGCTTCAGTTGTCTGGATATAATTATGTTACTTTTATTATTATATTGAAATCATTACATCTGTTTCCAAAATGTTCTGGAATGGAAGAATTAACAGGAAGCAAGTTCTGCAACTGAAACCCCTTTCTCTCCAAGCATAGCATCCGTGGTGATGAATGAGCACAGGGGAAAAAAAATAAAGGCTGCACAAAACCAGGAGGAAAAGCTCTAAATGCTCAGGTGCCTTGGCTAGAAGGAGAAGGCCCATCTCTGTGTTTCCTCTGAAAACCACTCTTAAAAATCCCAGTGTGCACGTTACAGCAACAGCCAAAGGCCAAGTGAATGTGTTTTTGGTAAAATTAAGGAGAGAAATTTGTAGTTTTTTGAAGATGTCAAATCTGGACTAGTTAGATTTGAAAAGAAACCGAGCAGAGCCGTGCTGCTTTGTAAAGCTGAAAATAAGTTTACTTAAGCAGAAAAGGCCCCCGTAAAGTCTGTAGAAGATAAATTCTGGGTCAAGGAAGTTCTCCGCACTCTTTCATGTACTTGCTGAGCTTTGACTAATTTGCCAGCCATAAACTTCTGCATTCGTGTTGTTATTTTCCACTTAAGGAGGTCATTCATGAATTCCTTCGCTTAACATTTGTGGAATGTCAGGGAGCATGCAGTAATGGAGATGTAAATGAACAGACCCGGGTCTCACCATCCACTGGCTCCCTGTCTAATGGAACAGCAAACGGATCCCTTAACTCACCAAAAGTATCACATTATGGATTTATAATGATATGAACACAACTCCAGCAGCTCAGAGAGTTGATTCTGACTATCACACACTAGGGAGTATTTGACCTTGGCCTTAGAGAGTAACTAGCTTTTGGTCTGCCGTGAGCTCGGGAAGGTGTTTTGGGGAAACATGAAGAATACCGTGAATAGAGAGACAGAATGGAATTATATGCTTGGGAGAAAAGTATAAGACAGTGTGGCTGGAGCATGTGTGCTTGAAACAAAAGAAGTAAGAGATGATGAAAACCTAAAACAACGTTATGATTTTTCTTGATACCGTAGGAGCATAGAACTTATTATGTAATAGTGACAGTTAGAAAATGTTTTACATTTAAACAACAACAACACTGCACCATGACTCTATCACTTAGGACTCTAGGTTGTAAGTAGCAGCTACCCCGTGCAAATGGTTTCAGCAGAAAGAGTTTATTACTGGTTTGCATAAAGGAAGAGCCCCATAGACAGACTTCCGGCCCTGCTTGAATTCAATGACCGAACAGCATCCCCAGGACGCCTCTCTGTGAGTTCCAGGCTGACCCCATCCTCAGGCCCCTGGTAGTAATGTCTTCTCTCGCCCTGTGGCCAAGAACCCAAAGGCGTGTTATCAGACACCCAGCCGGAAAACCCGATTATCCTGAAAGCTTAAATGACAACGTGGGCATTGAGTCCCTAACCTGACCACATGCCAAGTTCTGAAGTGAGGACTGGGGTCGGGGCAAAGGGATGCTCTCATTGGGTTTTTTTAACAGAGGATCTGGACTCTGCCCCTGGAGCTGGGCTCTGTCAGAAGCCATGACAATACTGTGGCCAAAAGAAAGAGACATTAGAGCTGAGCATAAGACAGATGGCTAAACTGAGTCCTGGAGAAGCAGAGGAACTTGCTGGGGAGACTCTCCTTGCCCGTGAGCAACAGAGCCTTCTAATCCCCAGTCCCTTGCTATTGTACTCCATCATTTTAGAATAACCTTAAACACGGGGCGCCTGGGTGGCTCAGTCGGTTCAGCGTCCGACTTCAGCTCAGGTCACGATCTCGCGGTCCGTGAGTTCGAGCCCCGCGTCGGGCTCTGGGCTGATGGCTCGGAGCCTGGAGCCTGTTTCCGATTCTGTGTCTCCCTCTCTCTCTGCCCCTCCCCCGTTCATGCTCTGTCTCTCTCTGTCTCAAAAATACATAAACGTTAAAAAATTTTTTTAAAAAAAGAATAACCTTAAACAGTGGCCATTAAAGACTTTTAGCAAGGGAGTGATGCGGCCAGATCACGTTTCAGGAAGGTGATTTGTGGCAGTACGGAAGACAGACGGAAGGTGAGAGAAACTGAAGGCAGAATGACAAGTTGAGGAAACTCCCTTGTCTGAAGTTAGGGCGGGGGCAGAGGAGGTGGCAGGGAGCAGGCGGTCAAGGACATTTCAAAGGTAAGATCAGGTGAACTTGAACAGATTGAGTAAGAAGATGAGGGAGAGGAAAACACATGGTTTGTTCCTTGCCCCTCAACCTGAAAAGTCTGTTAAAGATCACTTTCCCCAAGAAAATGATGTCTTACATTCCTTTCATATGAGCCCATCATTCATTTAGCAAGCCATCCATCTAATAACTAGTCAGAGGAAACGTGTCTGACACTGCCGGGTAGTGGGAGAAAACTCCAATGACAGAGACCCACTCTTCCCTCGAGAAGCTGTCAACCAGAAATTCTGGCATAAGAAACTAGGTATAATGATGACATTGAGAGGGCAGGAGGAACCCATGGAGAGGAGAAATAATGAAGGCAGATAGACTGGTTCCCCTTCTTATGCCTGTGGCAGCCATCATTCCACCATTGCTGGGAGTGTTGGTGGCTGAAGGCTCTCAGCAGCTTTATCTCTAGGAATTGCCCTCAGCTGAAAGGAGTCACCTCATTCAAGGCACGCCCCCTGGAAGTGATGGGGGTTCACACAATAACTGGGGTATAAATGCCCAGCCTCCTTGCCTCAAGGCAGGAAAGCTGTGAAGGGCCATTCAGCTCCATGCTTCTAGTGGGACCTGATGGAACCATTGTTGTAAGTGTGTCGCAGTTCAACCCCTCCTTCTGCCTAGCCACGTGACCTTCATCCCCCCATTGGTTTTGATCCCGAGAGTTTCCTCCAGTGAACTTCCTGTGGGCATGCCTTCTTCTCAGTGAGCCGGATCAAAGACAGTGGACTGGGCAGTTGAGATGCCTTCAAGAAGTCTATGTAGACGTCTAGCAGGCAGGTACTCCTCAGATCTGGAACTCAAGTTGTAGGTGAGGGTCCAGGCTTGTGACTCAACAGCAGATAGGTGATGTCTCTCCTTTACGTCCAAAGACCTAAAGACTGTCCTATATTTTGTTCTAAAGATTTTAAAATTTAGTCTTTCACGATGAAATTCCTAATCCATTTCAAATTTAGTTTTCGCTCAGTATGAAGAAGGTATCACTTGAACGTTCTCCACATCAATAGCAAGTTTCTTAGTACAGTTGTTATTCACCCAAGAGCAGTATTACATTGGCCTTAGAAACTTTAGAATCAGGGGTGCCTGGATGGCTCAGTCGGTTGAGTGTCCGACTTCAGCTCAGGTCACGATCTCGCGGTCCATGAGTTCAAGCCCCGCGTCGGGCTCTGGGCTGACGGCTCGGAGCCTGGAGCCTGCTTCCGATCCTGTGTCTCCCTCGCTCTCTGCCCCTCCCCCGCTCTCACTTTGTCTCACTCTGTCTCTCAAAAATAAATAAATGTCAAAAAAAAAGAAAGAAACTTTAGAATCAGTTTGTCAAGTTCTATGAAACACTCTATTGGGATATTGATAGGAAAAGCATCAAATCTTACACCAATTAAACTTAGGGAAAACTGACAGTTATAATATTAGGTATTGTTAACCATAGACATAGTACTCACCTTGATTCAGTTGGATATTGAAAATCATTCAATACATTTTTATGAAGGTTTGACGTATATTTTGTCATCTTTTTTTTTCATGAATGTTTTCTATTTTTAACTGATGTTATAAATAGCGTCTCATCATTGTATTTCCTAATTGTAGCTGGTATACCCAGAAAACTTGCATAACTTCTAAGTCTAAAAGTGTCTGCAGATTCTTCTATGTACAAGATAACATCTGAAAATCATAAGATATTTTTCTTTCCAACAGTTAATTCTGTTTTTATTTTGATTCATTATGTCAGAACTTCTAAAAAATGATGAACGAGGGGCGCCTGGGTGGCGCAGTCAGTTAAGCGTCCGACTTCAGCCAGGTCACGATCTCGCGGTCCGTGAGTTCGAGCCCCGCGTCAGGCTATGGGCTGACAGCTCAGAGCCTGGAGCCTGTTTCCGATTCTGTGTCTCCCTCTCTCTCTGCCCCTCCCCCATTCATGCTCTGTCTCTCTCTGTCCCAAAAATAAATAAACGTTGAAAAAAAAATTAAAAAAAAAATGATGAACGAAATTCATGATGGGGGAAGATACTAAGGAATTTTTAAATACAAAGGATGGATGTTAAATATAATTTCACGCTCTTTCTGTGAATATTGGAGCAATTATATAAATTTTTTTTTGTTTGATTTGTTCCTGTGGAGAGTCACATTAATAGATTTTCTAAGATGAAACCAATCTTGTATTCCTGGAATATACTCAACTTAGTCATCATGAATTTGTTTTGTGTAATAAAGGATTCTGTTTGCTAACATTTTCCTCAGTATTTTCATCTATGCTTTTGAATGAGAGCTTGTCTGAGTCTCCTAGGAAGATGTCTTTATCTTTTGTTTGTTTGTTATGCAGATCATATGAGTCTCATAAACTTCATTGGGAGTAAGTGGTCCCCTTCTTTTCTATTCTTTGGAAGATTTGGTGTAAGTAGAGAGTTATCTGTTCCTTAAAAATCTGAATCTTTTATCTCTAAAATCAGCTTGTGTCTCACGGTGTCCTTGAATCAGATTTTGTAATTGGCATTTTTTAGGAAGTCTATCCATTTCATGTAGGTTTCGAAATACGTTCACATAAAGTTTTCATGTTTTACCTTTTAAAAAAATGTCTGCTGCATCTGTAGTTATGTCTTCTTTTTATTTCTAATATTGTTTGTTTGAGCCTCTCCTTTTTATCCCGATCAACCTTGTCTTTTCAAAGAATCAGCTTTTATCTATGTTTATCCTTCCTTAAATCACTTTGTTCTGTTTCAGTAACTACTATTCTTGGCCTCATCATTTCCCTCTCCTACTTCACTAAGATTTATTATGTTGATCTTTTTCTAATGTTATTAAGTTCGATATTAAAGTTTTGGACGGTCTTCTTTTCCTACGATAAATATTCTAAGGCTTTATACCTTAATCACTGCTTTAGTTAAATCCCACAAACTTTGAAATGTGGTTATTTTCAAAATTATTCTACCCCCAATACTATGTAATTTCCACTAAGAATTTTGTGAGTTTTTAATAAGATTTTTTATTTTCAAACTTATTGAATTTTAAATTTTCACATGTTTATTTTAGAATAGTTTTCGATATATAAAAAAAGTTGCAAGCATTGTACAGAGAATTCAGAATTTCCGTAGATCTTGTACCCAGTTTCCCCATCATTACATCTAATGTTACCATGGTACATTTGTCAAAACTGATGAACAAACATTGATATTAGATATATTATTATTGAGCGAAGTCCATACTTTATTCATATTTTCTTAGTTTTTACAAAACATTTTTTCTGTTCCAGGATCCCATCCGGCTGATCACATTGCATTTAATTGTCGTGTGTCCTTGGGCTCCTCGACTTGGTGACAGTGTGTTAGATTTTTCTTTGTTTTTGATGACTTTGACAGTTCTGAGAGTATGAGTCAGCATTTTGTAGGATGTTCTTCAGTTTGGATTCGTCTGATGTTTTTCTCATAACTAGTCTGGAGTTGCAGGCTTTTGAAAGAAAATAACGTGCCATTTTCATCGCGTCACATCAAAGGTGTGTGCTATTGACATGACTTAATATTAATGATGTCTATCTTGATCACCTGCTTCAACTAGTATTTGTCAGGTTCCTCCATTGTGAAGTTACTCTTTTTGGCCCATTCCACACTGTGCTCTTTAGAAGGAAGTCACTCTGTACAATCTCCATTTTATAGAGTGGGGATTTATGCACTATCTCATAGGGGACCTGTACACAAGTTACTTGGTATTCTTCTGTAGAGTTAGAGGTGTCTCTTCTCTCTTATTTTTCTAGTCAATAATTTGTTTATATCAGTATGGACTTACAGATGTTTAGTTATGTTTTCGGTGATAATATAAACTATGTGATTCATTGTGTTGTTCAAATCACTTCATCCTTGACTTTTTATGGACTTTTAAAGATTCATTTTTTGGGGCGCCTGGGTGGCTTGGTCAGTTAAGCGTCCGACTTCGGCTCAGGTCATGATCTCACAGTCCGTGAGTTTGAGCCCCGTGTCGGGCTCTCTGCTGACAGCTCAGAGCCTGGAGCCTGTTTCGGATTCTGTGTCTCCCTCTCTCTCTGCCCCTCCCTTGTTCATGCTCTGTCTCTCTCTGTCTCAAAAATAAATAAACGTTAAAAAAAAAGATTCATTTTTTAAGGTTTAAAAGCTATCTTTTTTACTATTTATTAACTGTCTATGTCTATCCTAATTAAGATTGCGATTAGAGAAGAAACTCCGTAGGATACCGATTCTCTGAAATCTATTAGAATTGCTTTATATTCTAATGGATATTAAGTTTTGTAAATAATCCAGTATTTCAAAATTATTTTTATTTTCCAATTATTGAGAGCAGTTGCCTCTCTGCGTTAGATAACAACCTCGCTAGATTTTTTTTTGTCTGCTGAATATATTCAATGAATATATATACGTATATGTGTGTGCGTATTCAGAAATAGTTGTAAAACTCACTATTGTGATAAGTTTTCAAGTTCTCCTTATACATTTGCCATTTTCTTACTTATATATATTTTCAACCACAGTATTAGGAAACTGCAAGGTTATATTTATTTTATTTTCTGGATGACTTAAAGCTAAAATGTTATGTAGTGACCCTCTTTATCTTTAATAATTTTTTTACTAAAGTCTTATCTTTCTGACATCATGAAATTACATAAGTTTTCCTCTGATTAGTGCGTGGTTGGTTTATGCCTTTTTACTAGTTTGCGGTAATCCTCTCTGTGTCCTTACGTTTCAATAGGTCTGTCTCTTGCAAATACCAGATATCTGGATTAAAAAGATATATTATTGGGCTTCCAATCTTTGTCTTTAAGCAGAAAATTTTAATTTGCATTTATTAGGAGATTTTCAGAGGCAGATGTAGTTCTACCTCACTTTAAGCTCTCTGTTCTGCTTTTCTATGTTTCTCTTGCCACTTTTCTACTTATCTTGGGGTGTTTGATTTTTTTACCCTATTTTTAAGAAGGTATACATTCTCGGTTTTTTAGTGGTTACCCTTGAAATTTAATATGCATATACAACTTATCAGTATTAACTGATATTTTTATCCTATTCCAGAATAGTAAAAGAAACTTTGAAAATCTTAGATTACTCTCCTCTTATTTTATATCACTACTGATTAATATATTCAGTGTGTTTTAAACCCCATGAATCAGGCTCAACTACGCGCTTTTACTTTTTTTTAAGTACAACTTGTTCTGCATTTTAAAGCTTTTTTTTTTTTTTTTGGTTACTATCGTTCTAAGTGATATTTACTCCCCATACTGCTAGAAATGAAAGCCCTGACCTAGATTTTTAATTTCCCAGAGCAGTCCTTAAAATATCTACAGCTTAGATTTTGCAGTTCCTGCCACATAATTGTGACACGTCTCTGTTCATTCTCTTTCTTTAACAAGGGACTCTTGTCAAGTTGGCTTTGCAGTAGGACTAACTGAAGTTTTCTGAAGCCTGATTTTCTTTGCTTGATTTAAGACCATAATTGTTTTTCTCTTGTTCAACATGAAAGGGATATTTCTTTTTAAAGAATGAAGCCCTTCTAAAAACTCTCTTCTTCACCCAAAAGAATGGGCTAAACCAGTGCATTTGAACAATCTATCTTGTTATACACCAATTCCATTTAGAATCTGTGTTTTGTGGTCGAAAGAATCAAAGGATAGCCCTTCCCCCTCTTAGAAAGGCATGGAACATCTGAATATTATCTGTAGCGGGCACATCTGGTATCTAAAAGAGCGTGGAGAACTCAAAATGTACCTGTAACCATTACAAAGATTATATATAAGCATAGAGCATGTACAGGCTGATGGAGAAATATCTCTGGTATGAGACGCCGCTCGTGAAATATGGAACTTATTACTGGGTTTCAGTTATTAATGAGTATACCAAAGGGTTTTGTGACTCCGGTGCACAGACAGGGTTTATTCTTGGCTGAATACAATCTGTCAACATACCCATTCTGAGTCTAACGTCCTCAGAACCCAGACTCTCAGCCAAATTTTTCCCGGTGCTCTAAGGCTCATCAAATCTTGCCTTTAACATCTTCATTGTAAATATGACCCAAACCAGGAGCGACAGGGCTTGGAATACTGCAGTGTCAAGGGAGCAGGAAGGCGTGTGACAGCGCTGATACCCGGGGCGGGTGACCACTGCACTTATACTCGCCTCGGCCCAGGGGAGGATGCCTAGTGGCTTTGATTATAGGAGCCGATGCCGGGGACCCAAGCCAAGTTCCACTCACATATAGGAAGCACACCTTCTGCTGTTTTTATGAGAAATTGTGGGTATTAATATCATAAATCTCAGTGATTGCTGAGACAGTGCCGCATGCTGGGGCCCCACCGCTGGTTTGTCCTTTACTCAGACCTTGCCCTAACACTGGGCTCCTTTCAAATGATTTTGGCAGGTGTGTAGATGTTCAGAAGTAATTAGGAAGAAGAATGAGGGAAACAGAGATCAGGATCTCTCTTCCTTGTACAGTTCAGCAGCCTTCCCCGGGCCATGTGCTGCAAGCCAGATAGGAAGGGCTGAAGTTGGCTTCTAGACCCAAGAGGATGTGAAAACAGAAATTGGAAAAGGACTTGAAGATGATCCTATCCCACTACCCGCCCCCCCTTCAGAGCTGACCTGAAACTTGATTTGCCATGACATTTCCCCATATATTCATAATGATTATAATATTCATTTTCTGAAATAGCCATGGTTGAAAGTAGTCCATCTTATCGTTCCTAAAAGGACAATTTATACTTATGAGACCATGTGTCCCCAGTCTGGGTTCAGAAATTGTTTTCAGGATGCCTTCATTCTGTCGTGGCCTCGACAAATAATCTGTACGGTCATCTGTCTTTATTCAAATTGAAATTAGTGACAATACAGAGTTCCAACCTATACACCTGACCTTCTCGTACCTGATGCCTCTTCCCTCTGATACTGACTTTCAAAGACACTGTTTCGGGTTGTGAGCCTACCACTTACGCAGACCAAGATCAAGGGAAGAAACAAAAGGGACAGGTCCCACGGGCAGTCCACGAATTAGGTTTCCGCGCCCAGAGCCCCTCTCCTTCCGCAAAATCAGAGCCAGACGTGGGCATCAGTGAATATGCACAGCAACCCCGCCAGCTAATGAACTCCTTGCTGTGACAGGCCCGCCTGTGCAATGCAGGATGCTTCGTTGCATCTCAACTTCTACCTACTGGACACCAGCAGCACCCCACCCAGTGGTGACAACTAAAAATGTCCCCAGATTTATCAAACGTCCCTCAGAGAAGCAAAATCACTCAGCTTTGAGCCACTAGTCTAATATGAATGATTTTTATATCCTTTTCCTGAAATTTGTTTTTCTGGTAACTAGAGAACACTTGTCAGTGATTCCTTTGAAAATGGACTCCTTTGAATGACTTCAGTGCCCTTTATTTTGATTAAGTGTGTGTCATCTTATCATCAGTGCGAGAGAGAGATAGGATCTTGTTGTTTTCCTCTCCGTATTACACAAACAAGTTATAATGACTCATTCATTGTGGGTACAAGAAACCGCAGCCTTCAGGTGCTCCGGGAATGTTCATTATAAATCATAATTATCTCAATTGTTTGGAGCTACTATTATAGGGCAGGGAACAATGACTTAGAGGCTTTTTTTTTTAAATGAAGGAAGTTCCTTTCTACTTATTTGCTTGATTCCTACAGTAATCACACGTACTCAGGAACTGTTTTATTCTTTATTGCACTTTTTATCTTAGAAGTCTGAACTTTTACAGAAGTGATAATGCAGGACAAAGGAATCAATCAGGAGTGGAAAAAGTGTTAGCACTTTGATGGTGGTTTGGCGTTAAGGCTATATCACTCCGACTTTGGATAGTTCAGAGAACTCTGGGATCATGGACAGTCCAATTGTTACAACGGGAAGGAAAGTCTCCTCAAATGTCATGCATGGATTAAGAATTTTTGGGGTGCCTGGGTGGCTCAGTCGGTTAAGTACCCGACTTTAGGTCAGGTCACATGATCTCACGGTTCATGGGTTCGAGTCCTGTGTTTGGGTCTGTGCTGACGGCTCAGAGCCTGGAGCCTGCTTCAGATTCTGTGTCTCCCTCTCACTCTGCCCCTCCCCTGCCCGTGCTCTGTCTCTCTCTCTCTCTCTGTCAAAAATAAACAATAAACATTAATATATATATATACATGTGCATGCCATCCATGGCATAGCCAGAAGGGAGCCCACATGAGTCCAACAGCAAGGCCAGCAGCTCATTCCTGGTTGACACGGCCCTTACATGCTTTGTGAGAGAGTCAGTTTGACTCATAAAATGAGACGCTTTAAAAAGGACTCGGGCAGGGGGCACCTGGGTGGCTCAGTCGGTTAAGTGTCCAACTCTTTTTTTTTTCAATACATGAAGTTTATTGTCAAATTGGTTTCCATACAACACTCAGTGCTCATCCCAAAAGGTGCCCTTCTCAGTACCCATCACCCACCCTCCCCTCCCTCCCACCCCCCATCAACCTTAAGTGTCCAACTCTTGATTTAAGCTCAGGTCAAGATCTCACAGTTTGTGAGTTCAAGCGCTGCATCTAGTTCTGCACTGGCATTGAGGAGCCTACTTGGGATTCTCTCTCTCTCTCTCTCTCTCTCTCTCTCTCTCAAAATAATAAACATTAAAAAAATGACTGGTGGTAAAAACCGGAGTCCTGGTACTTCTATTTTAATGAAAGATAAAATGATAAGTGATCATTGATCAATGATAAGTGATCAATGATAAAATGATAAAAAGATAAAATGAAAGTCTCCTGTTGTAGACTTCTACTTGCCCTTTTGCTCCATTCACGTTCTATTTGGCTTGTGACTTACCCTTAACTTCTAATAAGCTGATTAAACTATGATTCTGGAGGGAAGGCAGCAGTGTCAGCTGCATTGTTTTCCAATCTTTCCAAATCCCAATGTGGAAAAAGATAGAAAAACTAGATAGCAAAACCCAAAACACGCTGGTGATATTCAAAAATAAGACTAGATATCCCGTTATTCCCGCAATCCTCAATCAGCAAAAGGGTGAAAATGGACTACCAGCTGCCACAGACCTGTGTGCTCCCGGGGGGTGGAGTCCCCTGAAATGTCTGGGGGAGAGGAGACTTCAAAATAGCTGGTGCAGTGGGAAGTGTCACGGCCAACGTTAGATTCTCAGCTGAAAGCTGGAGAGATTATTCCCAACACCATAGTGAATTAACGAAAGGGGATTACGGTAAATTCTAAAGGGGCTGGAGTAGTGAGTTCCCAGTGAGTTCTCAAAACCGAGCCACTGAATCTCCCTTAAAGTAGACCCACACAAAGGGAGAAGCTGAGGGGGGTGGAATAAAATTTATAAGGATAAGGACCATGGGGATGAAGTAGGAAGAGGCCCAGATAAAAGTGAGGAAAGAGAAATAAGTCAGGAAAGGTCAGAAAGCAAAAGCCACTCTATTTTTTGACTATGAGAAAAACAATAGAGACATAAGAAAAGCCTCATTGAACTGCACTTCTTTCTAAAAGTTGGGGAAAATTAAGTCTACACAGGCGGGAATACAAAAAAGACTTGTGGTTAAATTCTACACCAGATTACTATCAGAGAAAAAAAGATAACAAGGAATTACATCCCTAAAGACAATGGAATTATTCCAGAAATATGTGCCTAGAACAGAATAAACTATAAACCTCTATTTCAAACAAAAGAGAGAATCAAATAGAAGAAAGGAAAATATTACTTGGCTTTAGAAAACCTCATAGATTTATTTACAGAACTCAAGAAACAATTAGAAATAGAACATAAATTATTTTCATAAATAAAAACCAAACTAAGAAAAACACAAGAGCTACTGAACATAACAGATACTGTCTTAAGGAAAAGAGATAATGCCTTCATGAAAAAGACACAGAAAAGCAAGAAAGATCCAACAGAGGTATAATAGGAGTCACTGATGCTAGAAGCCAAAGCAAGAGAGAAAAATAAATGCTCAAGACTGTACTTTAAGAAAATCTCCCGGAATAAAGAGTAGCTTGAAATTACAAAGTGAAAGAACATGCTACATCCCTGAGAATTTTGAACTAGAATGACCAATATCAGGACATGTTCTAGAAAAAAATCACTGAACCTAAAGATTTTATTTTTAAAACTTTACTAACTGCTAGGAAGTTGTCACTTGATGGATCTCATTTATAACTACCTCTTCAGTAATTTACTTGGCTGAGCGAAGCCCCTATGCCCCAAATCACAGCCACTCTCTGGGCCACCCCACATATTAGAGCACTGGTCAAGTCTGAGATTAAAAATTCTAGTTCCCTCTCCCCAGCATGAGACAACTGCCAGATGACTCAGGGCTCCCTGACAGTTGTGACTGCACCCATCTCAACTCCCCTCTTGACCCTCCTACCCCCAACTGGTGTTAATCCTGAAAACATTCTCTGATAAACTTCCTTCAAGTTGATGGTCATATCAGTGTATACATCTTACCTAGTTTGAAATAGGCATGTAGGCAAGAAGACATTGTGCCTTACAAGGGAAAGAAAGTAGGTCCATCGACAAGCTATGTGACCACAGTGCTTTATGAGGGAAGAGAATACAGTAATGTGTTTCAGGTACTGAAGAGAAGAAAATGTGAACAAAAAGACAAATTAGTATCGATCTGGATGAACTCAGGAAACATTACTCATGATAGGCCATCCCTGAACACCTTAGCAGCAAATGAACCTAGCCTACCAGAGGATTAGACACACACACACACACACACACACACACACACATTGGAGAAGTTCACGTGTAGACACTTACAGAACTAAGATGGAGGGTTAAGAGAAAGAAGCACGTACTGGCTATATGCACAGACAGTGTAGACAGAGTGCAACTATAAACAAGGGAGAATGAATAGTACATTTGAAAAGCCTATTTTAAAAAAAAGTTCTTTATTTATTTTGAGAGAGAGAGTGAGAGAGAGAGAGAGCCAGCAAGGGGAGGGGCAGAGGAAGAGGGAGAGGAAGAGAGAGAATCCCAAGCAGGTTCTGTGCTGTCGGCACAGAGCCCGACTTGGGGCTCAAATCCACAAGCTACAAGACCATGACCTGAGCTGAAATCAAGAATTGGACGCTCCTGACTAGGCCACCCAGATGCCCTTTGAAAAGCTTATTTTTAACTGTTTTTAGCAAGTATATGGGTGGTAATATTATTATGTTATTCTGAGGCTGTTGAATGTGAAATAAGTCAATGAGCCACGATGGGATATTCTGATCTTGACATTACCTACATCCCTGAGAACGAGGACTTCCAATGCAGAGTAAGGGTTGGCAATTATGGCTCATGGGCCTCCCGCCTCTGTTGTTTGCAAATGACTTCCTATTGCACTAGAGCCATACCCATTGCTTTACATATTATTTATGGCTCCTTTTGGGCTACAAGGGCAGAACTAGAGACCCTATGACTTGTAAGGTAAAATGATTACTATCTGGTCCTTTACTTTAAAGGTGTGTGACCCCCAGTGTAGAAGAAAGGAGTTGCAGAAATAATACAGAAGCTGTTAGGTAAAAACTAGGTAGTCCTGATTTCAAATTAGAAGTATTAGGAAGAACTCACGATGTGTGTGTGTGTGTGTGGGGGGGGGGGTGTATGGGGGGTGTGTGGGTGTGGGTGTGCACACGCTAGAGAGAATGAGACTCTATTTCCTGGCTCTGTCTACTCAAGAAGTTTAGAAACAACAACCAAACAAATGGCAATGAACATCTTTATTGACCGTATTGTAATGTTGAAACGCTTCTTTCTGCCTACTAAAAGAATCCAGAACTTCTAGGAGATAGGAAGTATACAAAATTATCTTACTCAAAACAAAACAAAAACATCTCACTTGGTATTGGGAAAGCTATCAAAAGGTTCAGGAATCCACTCGAAGAGGGAACTTCCACTTTGTACTTCTGGAAGATAATGATCACGGTGGCTTAAAACCCACGAGATATACGTTTAAATCTGTAAGTTTATGCTGATATTAAAACATGAAACATGTGCCCTGTCTTTTCAGTGTAACCTGTTGCAGTAAGTAACCAAAGAGTTGATGAGGGGGAAGTTTCCCTTATAAAGGCTTTCCCATATAACAAATGGTAAATTGAGAATGCCACCACAGGTAATCCCTCAAGGTATCAAAGGAGCTAGTGGTCAAGCATCAATGGCTGCTAACATCACCAAGGAGAGACAACCATACATCAAATGCCTTTCATCGTAAAAACTCACCATCGCCTAGAGTCCTACCAATGAGGAGAATCAGAGTCTGATCAGGATCTGATTCCATTTGCAACAAACACCAAGGGTAGAGGAGAACGCTGAACTGGTCCTTGTCTTGGCAACCGGCAAAAATATAGACCGTGGGTCACGTGCTCCTTGCTCCGCAGATAAGTTGTAAAGAAAAGTAAGGAACGAGAGAATACTTGCAGGTAAAAAGACATCTGTGTGCGTATGACTGGGATGGCTTCTGAGGTGGCAGTAAATTTTGGTTCTTGACCGGAGTGATGGAACAAGGATGTTCATTCATCTTATAGCTCATTAACCCCTACACCCGTTTTGTCTGGCTTCCTGTTTCCCTATTTCGTTTTATAATACAAAAACAGAAGGAAAAACACAGTAAATGTAACTTATTTGGACAAGCCTCAGTTTATTCTAAAAAATAAAATAAATGGCTACAGAGATGTACTGTTGCACTTGTATGACTAAAGTACCAAACGTCTGGTTATATTCCTAAATATGCAGCTGTTTCCACCAAGAATTAAGATAGAAAATTAATTCAAAAACACAATCTAGGGGCGCCTGGGTGGTTCAGTTGGTTAAGCATCCGAGTTCAGCTCGGGTCCTGATCTCATGGTCCGTGAGGTCGAACCCCACGTCGGGCTCTGTGCTGACAGCTCAGAGCCTGGAGCCTGCTTTCGATTCTGTGTCTCCCTCTCTCTCTGCCCCTCCCCTGCTCACCCTCTACCTGTCTCTCAAAAACAAATTGAAAAACACAATCTATAGTTTTACTTGTAGCCAACTGAATGAAGACACATAATATTATGTCTGAAATGTACTTAATCTATGTGTAGTATGTGTCCTCAAAACTCTCTTTTTGTGATACAATCATTGCACCCCGAGTGGTGTGCCCAGATCATCAACATCAATGTGAACCCTACTCCAAGAGCTACCTTACACATAGGCTGAGATACGGGAAAGACCATGGTTGGTGCCAGGGACACAGGCTTTGGATGAGAAATGTTACTTGACTTCCCAGCTTATATCAGCAGACATCTCCCAGAGCAGGGAACAAAAGGACAGTGCATGTTTAGGAGCTGTCCTGGATGCCCACAAGATGTTTGCTTCATTACTGTGATGCTTCCACAGCTGTCTGCTCGTAGAAAGAGCTGCAGGAAATATGTCATCCTTCTCAAGAACAAGCAAGGGCCACTCAAGCCCCGTTATGGGCCCCGAGCAGGAAGTACAACAAAGCCCAACGTAATACAGTTCTGCTGAAAGGGACCTAACTTAGGAAAGAGTGGTGGGTTTTTCTGAGGATTGTTAACTGGAAACCATTCCCAGGCCAGTCATGATTAAAAGATAAGCTTATTTAATGGCCAACAGTTTATGACAAACTGTGAAGGCTGTCAAAAGGAGAAGGAAGCCTGTGCATCAAGATGTAACCCTTTTCTAGTGCACCAGGAAATATTACCCACTGATGGCAAAGTAACATAAAACAAAGATAGTTGTTGGCATCCCATTTTTGGATGCATGCCAGCACTGTCACTGCCCATGGGGACAGGGAGGCCCGACAGAGTTGCCCATAAGAACCATGATACTGGGTTTGTGCTGGCTTGTTCACCAAGCCACACCCGTGATCGAAGAGAAAGCATTAAATTGCGAAAGAGAGGTATCTTTTCTAGTGGGGGAAAAAAAAAAGATTTGGTTAGTAGTCTCTTTGTAGTATTCATTAACAGGGTCATTAGTCAAAATCAGCAGTTCCCCTTTCAGAGGAAGTCATGTATATTCTAGGAGGTACACGGGAACTCTAGTGACACTGCTTTGAAGAAAATGTGCTCGTTGCCCATGTGCCAAGTATAAAATATCGCTAGATAGCAATGGACAACACACTGTGGAGTCTCAACTTTTATCTAAAAATAGATACCGATGGTTATCTAGTGGTTTTCTTCAGGGAGGTTTAGAGCGATTTATTCGTGAGTTCCTTCTTTGACCCAAAGAAACATTTTGCAAAATTAGTCACTATCGCGTATCTTTCAGTCTGCTCAGGATCCACTCTATTATATTAACATCTTTCCATGACAAGGCTTGGAGCCACTGAAGCCTTGAGCCTCTGAGCACCAGGCTTCTTGCTATATGGAGAACTTCTTCTTCACTAGAGGATAAGGGATGACAGGAGGCCCGACACCCAGTGGCCACTGTACTAGGGATAATAGACCTTCAGTCCTCTGTGAGCACTTAGCCACAGCCTCAGTCTTCCTTCCACCACATGTGTCCATTTTGCCGGACAAAACTGGCCTTCTGGCTGCATCCCTCGCTCAGCCCTCCATCGGGCCGGTCAAACAGATCTTTCCTTCCTTCCTTCCTTCCTTCCTTCCTTCCTTCTCTCCCTCATTCATTCTTTCCCCTTTTCTCCTAAAACAATTATTATTCAAGACAAATGCATGTGTACCTGTGTGTCAGTGTGCACCTTGGATGGTGTGGAAGATACAGAAATGAAAAATACTCAGTCTCTGCTCTTAAACAGCTTTCGATCCAGTGGAAGAGATATGTAGAAAATTAGCAATACTATGGGTGTAAGCAAACTCTGTGCAACCAAAGAAGCAGAAGCAAAGAGCTGTGAGAGGGTCCCATCCATCTGTCTAAATGCCCTAATGTCCCACTTCCATTTCATAGCTCTGAGTATGCAAGTCGAACGTGGGATTATGTGTGTCTTATATATTCTCCATAAGTTGTCTTCTTAACCAGATAATAAACTGCTTGGGAGCTGGCCAGGCATCCCCATCTTATCCAGTTTCTCTGACGTTGCTAAATGTTCCTCACAATGTTGGACACAAGCTAGATGTCAATAATGATGATAACAAATATTGAGTCCTTGCTACATGCTGGGCAATGTTACAAACGTTTTACACGATCAGCTAACATATTTAATCATCATCACAAATCCTCGTTATGGAGACAAGGATATGTGCACAGAGAGATTTAATAACCTATACAATATTGGAATTTTTGAGGGTACCCAGCCGACAGCATCCGTCTTCTCAATCAAGTTGTGGACTCTGAATTAATTTAGAGATGAGCCAAGACTAAGGTAGACAGGACTGATATATCACTTTTTTTTTTTTACTCATTCACCCTAAGTACAGGAAGGAGTTTAAAGAAAGACAGTAATACTGAACCCCAGAAGTGGAGAAGCTTACCCACCCAACCATGTCAGCACTGGATTAAGACCAGTTCACCTGTGTTCTATGGGCAAGGCATGCCCAAGAGGATGAAGAGAGTAGCTGGGTTGAGAATATGTAGATTATTCTTTTCAAATTTACCAATCTGTTATATTTCTCCATATTTCCTGGGGTAAAGTAAGTAAAGGGGACAGAACTAGGCCAGAGTGTTCATTATTGAGCTTCCACATGGAAGAAATAACAGCTGTTTGGAAAATGTATTCCCCTCCAATATTTTCCAGATTTTTGTTCTCTTAATATGTCATACTTAGCCATTAAGCATACTGTCACCCAGGGGTGTGACTATCCTATTTACTGGTTAATCACTAGCACTTTTTTTCCCATCTGTATGAACTACTCTCCGATTCCACGGAGTATCTTCCTAACTTCACGGGTGGAAAGTTTATATTTTGTTCTGAGATTATGAAATAAGTCAGAATAGTATGCAGACAAATCAACTCCAGTCAACTCTGTACCAACATAGCATAGCAGAGGCTTGGCAACAAGATTAATTGAAAACATTAACATATCCAAATACTAAAATGCAGAACAAAATGGTAAGTATAAAAACCCCCAAAGTTGAACACAAAACTTCTTCCATTATAACTTTTCCAGAGAGACCCTAATGTTTAACGAACCAATTCTTTTCAAGCTAATGTCCAAACCCATTCAAGATTAAGAGAATTAAAGTCAAACTATAATCTCTCTTCCGTAGTCAGTGGAAGGAGAGAGGAATTACGGTTCAGAGATGAATTCTCCTTGAAACCTAGAATCCATAAAGTAAATAAGAGTCAAAAGTCCTAGGAAGTTCAAGTTCCTCACAACCTCTTCAGTCTCAATCAGAAGGGTTCTTACTCCCTAAGTAGAGTAAGGTTCCTGTGACTGAGGTAGCCTGGGCTGTATCTCATTGGAATGATGGACTGCTGCTTAGTCATGCTTAAGACTTTACATTAATTCGACTCTGAGTATCTGACATGTCGTACTTTTTTAAGAGTCTCAAGAGTGAGTAGAACATACATGACTATCTAGCACTCACCTCATACCTACCAAATTTGGAAAACATATTCTCCTCAGCTCTAGAGCAGTGTCCTAGGGAAACTTTTATTCCTAGAACCCCAAGCTATGTACTGATCCCCAGTCCCTTACCCATATACCCAAAATTCCAAAAGCATTTGGTGGTAAATATTCACCTTACCTGACTGATGTGATTTCTAATTTTTATATATCATACCAAGTATGAATGTTCATATTTTGTTGCAAAAATATAAATGTTAGATTATGGGGTGCTTCTGAAGACCCTATTTGAAGTACTATGTGGTATTTAGTATAATCCACATAACTCTGAATTCAGAAACAGATATGGCCCCAAGTATTGTGGAGAAGGAAACGTGGACCCGCATTGCTGAAGAGCACCAAAAAGTGAATGGAATTAAGACAGATGGAGATTTTATTTTCTTCAGCCACACCAAGTTGCAAGTCAATCACTGTCAGAATTCATAGCTAGGGAACTCAAAGTCAACTGGAAGAATCTGCCTAGGAAAGATTAACCTTGGCACAATATGCTTATCAAATCTGGGGAAGAACGATGAACATGAGTTCTGTCCTCCCTCTCCCTAAATGGCATTGGAGACATTGCTATCCCCTTGCGAACTTGGGGAATTTGGAATGGTGGCAGCCCCCAGTCACCAGGTCTTCTTTGAGGTGTCTTTCCTTCCCACAGCATCAAATCGCCCTCGAGAGCTGCAAAAGAGAACTGGCCTAACGTGAAAGTGGCTTTTTGGCCTCTGTTGGAACCATGTTTGGTAATATCTCGTTGTCCAAAACAAGCACAGGGTCAAGTCCAAGTCAGAGTAGAAGAGCGGTCCAGGTTGCATTGCAAGGGGCATGGCCACGGGGAGGGGAAAGAATGTGTTGTTGTTTCTGTAAACTGTCATAAATCCCCTCCACGTGGAAGCAAACATGGCGGTGGTGGAGGGCGGGGAGAAGTGTTTTGTTGATATTTACCGTCACGCAGCTAGAAAGAGGTGAAGACAACATTTCATCTGATTTTAGATTTGCTTTTAACCTTGTACGCTAACCTGCTCCTTCCATTGTTTTCTCACTGGTTGACTCCCAAGTTCTGTACAGGAGAAATGGAGTCTACTCACCAGGACAGAGTCTACTAGGATTAAAATCCGAAGTGCTCGAGGAGGCTAACACACAGCTGCTCCATCCTCCTAGGCAGTTCTGGGTGATGGATGACAGACTCGGGCATGGTGTGGACGACTCTCACATGCCAGCATATACTATAGCACCTGCTTATGCTGAGAGAAGATTCTCTCCCTTCATGTCCGGTCACTATCCAGGTATTTTGATGCAAATGCCACAGAGGGTACAGGCCTTCGGTGTGAAGCAAAAAGACTGAGGTCAAATATTCAGATCTACTCTCTGCCCTCAACACACTACCCCAAGGAAAACCATTTCATGACAGTCTTCAAGTGATTCTTATGACTTGGGAGCTCAAACAAGGAGATTTGCTGGAATTTAAGGCTACCTTAATACAAAATAAATAAATAAAGTTTGACTGCTTCCAAATGAAACCTGTTTTATTTTCAAAGAAAGAAAATGCCCTCGGATTTTTTTTTTTTTGAGTAGGTTTCACGTCCCCTGCGGAGCCCAATGCGGGGCCTGAACCCACAACCCTGAGATCAGGAACCGAGGTGAGATAAAGAGTCGGACGCTCCATCATCTGAACTAGCCAGGAGCCCCTCCCTGAGCTTCTTATTGCTTTTTTCTTCTTCTTTATCCTGTGACTTTTCCAATCTTAAAATGTAGGATGATTATTGATCCAGAGTTCTTTGAATAAGGTTGATCATCACATTAAAAGTTTTGCTTTGGCTCTTGAAAATCAGCTATAATGTGATTCTGATACATTCTATAATGTATCAGTTTGCCACTGATTTCCAATAATTCACAGTGTAAAATACGGAATTTAGGAAGAAGAAGTCCAGGCGATTGTAGGGTGATGATACCGAAACAATGAAGGAGGAGAGTATTCGGGAAGGGAAAGTTGAGGGCGGGGCTTTGGAAGTGATATGAGAAGTCATGAGGCTTGATGGTCTTTGTTACAATGTGGGATCAGATGGTAAGGCCAAGGATTTAAATCATATAGCAGCACGCTCAGACATGCCCTAATCCTACCGCAGAATGCCTATATTTTAAAGAGGTGAGGAAAAAAGGGAAACAACATCTCCAGGAAATACACACAAAGAGAAAGAAAGCCGTAGGCGCCAAGAGAAGTAGAAGTATTGGTGACAGATGTTTTTGGATTATTGGAGGTGCCCCGCTCCAGACAGCGTCTTCATCATCTCTCTGACATTGCCTCTTCCCCCGAGTATGTGACAGGCACCATAATGGTTTTGACAAGTGTTCTGGAAAAAGGGATGTGCTTTCACCTGCACCTTTACAGCAGCCTTGTAAATAACTTTCCTTAACCTAGCCACCCAGCAGGACACGATACTAGTGAAAAAGAAAACCTAGATCATAACAAAGGTTCTCAAAAGAAATGCTCGGAAGAAGGCTAGAAATGAAACCTCTCGTGGCTGGGTGATACCAGCTCTTAACTATCTCTGTCCAATCAGAGAGACCGTATGCCAAATATTTTATGTTCTGTGTGCTACATAGGCTACTAGGACAATCGACACATATGTTCGGGGATAGACACAAGGGCAGATGGTGGATATTTTCATGTATGTACCATTGGTTCATTTAAACCACTGAACTCATAAACTCTGGTGAGTATCACTAATTCCTGAGTCTACAGGGAGTTGGAACGTTCCAAAGAGATCTTTTCCTAGCTCAGAAGAGCAAGATTAATGTCACAAAATGTCTGGGACAAGACAGAGGAAGGCAATGAGCAAACCAGATGGTAAGGCTGAGAGGATGAGAAGAGAAAGCAAAACAAAACAGATGTTTTAGGGTGCATTCAGTTGAGTCCCTCTCCAGGATGACCAATGCCCACCAAGTGATTACTCAGGTTCACTTTCCAGTAGATTTCTGCTTCTATGATGGAATAATAGGAATTGGATTTAGCCTACCACTTGATATAAGCCTCATAGAAAATTAATTAATCCATGACAAAATACATGAAATAACAACTTTCAGTCCTTGGACACGGGCGAAAAAAGACAGTGGTCTCTAAGACATGCTACACAAAAAAGGTGAGTCCTATGATAACCTCTGCTTACTGGATAGACCCCCCGCCAGAGTAGGAAATCTCACAGCCTCCAGGCCACTGGGGAGAATACTCAGAATGACTTTGCCTCGGGAGTAGGGCAAAATTAGCCCTCAACTGAAAAGTATGTTTCTCAGCTAACGAAGCCTAAAAGCAAGATCCAAAAGGATGAAACTTTCCAAGTAACATATCTACACCACTGAACAGAGCTCAAGAATATTTATAGTGTTGCAAAAATGTCAAGTGCCCGGTAAGGCAAAATTTGCAATGAATATATCTAATAAAAACTTGGTAGGCATTCTAAGAAGCAGGAAAATCTGACCCACGATAAGGAGAAAAATCAACTAACTGTAGCTGATCTAGAAATAGAACAGCTGAGAAAAATAGATGGCGATAGTGGACAGAAAATTAAAATAGTTATTATAACCATGTCCCATATGCTCAAATGTGAGGCAAAAACAAGAACGGTACATAACAAAGGCCCAAATCAAATTTCGAGCAATGAAAACTACAGTATCTGGGATGGAAGTCACAATGGGTAAGACATTGCAGAAGCAAGGATTAGTGAACTGGAAGGTTCACATCAGTAGAAACTCTCCAACATGAAACACAGAGAGAAAAAAAAGTTTTTTGTTTTTTTTTTTTTAATTAATGAGGAGAGCATCGGTGAGCAATAGTACAACTTCAAATGTCCAATATATTAGAGTTCCAGGAGGAGGAGAGAGAGGGAGGGGACAGAAACAAATATTTGAAGAGATAACTCACGGCTGAATTTTTTTTCAAACTTGGTAGGAACTATATATCTACACCCGAAAGAAGTTCAATGACCCCCAGGCACAAGAAACATGGAGAAAACTAGAACAAGGTACATCAGAATCAAAATGCTCAAAATCAGTGATAAAGAGCAAACCTTAAAAGCAGCCAGAGCAGAAAGATACACCATGTACAGAGGCACAAAGACATGATGGCATCAGAAACCAGGCCAGCAAGAAGAAAGCGGAACATCTTTAAAACAGGGAAAGAAAAAAATACCTAACCCACTTGAATCCTGTATCCAAAATAGCTTTTGAAAATGAAAGCAAAATAAACATGTTTTCAGACACACAAAAACTGAGAGAATTCATTACTAGCGGGCTGGTAGTGCAAGCAATGTTAAAGGGCGTCCTTTGAGCAAAGGAGAAATGATACCAAATGGGGCTGTGTATTTCTACAAAAGAGCAAAGAACGCTGGAAATAGAAATTATACATGTTTCTTGTGATTTAAGATATTTTAAAGATAATTGGCCACTTAAAGACAACATATTATAATATAAATATAAAATACAACATGTAATGTGATACAATATGTTGTAATAAAAATATCAGTTAATA
This sequence comes from Prionailurus viverrinus, assembly GCF_022837055.1. Lineage (NCBI taxonomy): Eukaryota > Metazoa > Chordata > Mammalia > Carnivora > Felidae > Prionailurus > Prionailurus viverrinus. The sequence goes on along the minus strand of NC_062577.1, from coordinate 56,032,946 downwards.
CCAAAGAGGGCCAGAACTAAGAAAACACAAAGAACATATTAGACACATAGAAAACCAGGAAGATGGCAGATTTCAACTCAACTTTAATCTCTTTTTTTTTTATTATTTTTTTTAACGTTTATTTATTTTTGAGACAGAGAGAGACAAAGCGTGAACGGGGGAGGGTCCGAGAGAGGGAGACACAGAATCCGAAACAGGCTCCAGGCTCTGAGCTGTCAGCACAGAGCCCGACGCGTGGCTCGAACTCACAGACCGCGAGATCGGGACCTGAGCGACGTCGGCCGCTCAACCGACTGAGCCACCCAGGCGCCCCGAAACTTTAATCACTTTAAATGCAAACTGCCTAAATATAAAAGCCAGAGAGACTGTCAGTTGTATAATTGCATTTATAGATATATGTATAAGTCAAGACCCAACAGTATGCTCTTATAAGAAATCCACTCTAAATGTAAAGATAGGTTAAAAGAAGGCAAAAATCAAAAGAAAGCTGGAGTGGCTACATTAAGAGCAGAAAAAATAGATTTCGGACCAAAGAATATTACTACAAATAAAGGGTTCCTTTTGTAACGAACAAAGGACAATTCATCAAGATGTAACATTTGCAAATGTTTATGCACAGAGTTTTAAAATCTATGGAGCAAAATTTGATTAAAAGCCAAACTGAAAGACTAGATAAACCCACAATTATACTGGGTATTCCAACAGTCCCCTCTCAATAATTTATGGCATAAATAGAAAATCAATAAGGATTTAGTAAACTTGAACACTACTAATCCGGTTGAGCTGACGGGCATTCACAGAACACTTCACCCAGCAACAAACAGAATACAAATTCTTTTCAAGTGCAAGTGGAACATATACTAAGATAGACCACATTTTGTGCCATAACGCCAGTGTCAATAAATTTAAAGGATTTAAATCATACAAAGAATGTTCCCTAACCGCAGTGGAATTAAATTATAAATCAATAACAGAAAGACATGTGGAAAAGTCTCCAAATATTTGGAAATTACATAACAGACTTGATGACTTATCAAATTCTGTTATCCTTTCTTAGCCTCATGTCCCTCTCTCCCCCAGATTTAGAGCCTCACGGATGAAAATGCAGAAAAACAGCGGCCATCCCCACCTTTCTTATTCTTGGAAAGAACTCATGAAAGGAAACCACATGAACATGACCAAATTCTGGTAACAACGATGGAAAACAACCCTACGTTCAACCACATGTTCTGCTCCTATAGTGCTTTCCGCTCTTTTCTTCCCATCTTATTTCCTGTACGCCACGTTGCTTTGTCTTGGCTAATAAGGACGAGAAGTCATCTTTACCGGGTGTCTAATGCTTTGTGAGAGGGCCATTGCTTTTGAACCCACTTAGGAAAGCAATGTCCCCCCAAGGCAAGTAAGAGTAAGTGAGACTCCAACACAGATTGTCTGACTTCGGGTCTCATGGTGTTCTGTCGCAGCACACAACCCTTAAAGGAGCCATACTTTATCCTGCAAATCATTTCCTTCATTCTTTCTTTCTTTTATTCAATCATTTATTCAACAAATGTTGACCGACACCCACAATGTCCCAGACACCATGCTAGATGGTAGGAGTACAGAGGTGACCAGTAGTCCACAAGTCAGTTGCTCTGCTGGTATCCTTGGGATTCAGGACAGTTTAGCTTGAACCTGAGATTGTCCAAGGGCCTTCTCTCATTTTCTGTGATTTTCTTTGGGGGTTATATTGTCAGGTCACCTCTGACTGTTGGTCTCTGACATGTCACGTATCCCATAATTCACAAAATAGTCCATTCGTACAGAAATTGATAACGATAGTAAGAATTAGAGGTGGCTTTGTGGTGGGGAGATGGGTGAGAGAGGAAGAAAAAGTTTACATGTCAAAACCTAAAGCCAATTCAAGCCGTACATTAGTTATGTTTCAATTTGAAATGTGCCTTAGCGATCCCCGACTAGATACTGTCCATTGGCTACCTCCCCATGCAGTCCCCTGTCTCCTAAGGGCCTCTTGGAGTACTCTCTTCCTTTTCACTTGCTCTCTCTCTCTCTCTCTCTCTGTCTCTTAATGTTTCCAGTTCATATGCGTCCTCCTCCTTATCATCATCGTAAAGAACAAATCACTCTTCCTTTCCCATGCAGATTTTGATTCAGTTTATCTAAGTTCCTCAGAAGTCTTGGTCTTGCCTCCAAAGCTGTATCCTTCAACCTCCAGGGATTCAGAAACTTATCCTTGCAAATAAAGACAGCTCCCTCCCCAAGAAGAATTTCCGCCAGTTTTTGAGATCATCAGTTTTTACGTGATTCAAGAAAGCAAACTGGGGCAAGGGAGGAATGCAGAGCAAGAAACCTTCATTTTGGAAATTGCAGTGGGATAGTGAGCCTTCAAAGGCACTGTGGTTACGGAAGAAATGTCCATGCCGGATTTGGAAGGTGTTTTAGTTATCTACACCTAAGACCTCTCCAAACTCTGTACATGAAAATAATAGTCATTTATTTGTTTCTAATGCTGTGGATCAAGAATTCAGACAGAACACAGCAGGAGTGGCCTGGCTCTGCTCCAGTGTCTGGATAGCCACTCAATGGCTTGACCAGTGGGAGAGGGCTGGGGCAATTTGACAGGAGTCATAGAGTTGGTCCCTAAGTTCATACTGTTGTCTGGGTTCCTTGTCTCACATGGCTTCTCCATGAGCCAGCTTGGGATTCCTTACAACATGGTGGTCATCAGGGGGCTGAACTTACATCTCAACCAGCTTTTTCAGATGTCAAATGTGACAGCTGCCAGTTCTCTGCAGGTTTGGACTAAGAAGTCTCAGTCATTTCTGCTTCACAGAGAATCACAAGAGGGAAGGAAATTCACTCCATCCCTTGGAGGCTAGAATAGCATAAGCAGACAGGCAGAGAAGGACTTGATGGCAGACACAGAGGGACGGCGACGTCCCAGGGGAAGCCATGCCTGAGTGTGGAATTTTGAAAAGTCGGTAGGAGATACCTGAGTGAAAAAAGAAAAGGTGATTCCCAGGGTAGAAGAAGCAGGACAGGTAATGATTACCGTAAAACAAAAGCTCGTAGGTGAGCGGGAATATAATGTGATTGGCAATGGCAAGAAGTTCAGAATGGCTAATGTGAGATTCCAGTCCCAAGGGAAATACTAACTCAGCATGCCAAGTTCATAGGTGCGAAAGCACAGGGAATGGCATCTATTCTGCCAAGGACCCTGGACCTCACCGAGGATTCGGGACAGAGGTATGATCACATGGGTGCCGTCGGTGAGCTTGGTGGTCTACTCCATGAAAGAGATGACGGTGATCTGGATGAAATGAAGGGATCAGATTCGAGAAATGTAAAGGAGAAGGAAGCAACAGGACCACCCACTGGGAAGGGGAAAACACGTATGGAGCAGTGTTTTTGAACACAGAAATTAGTTTAGAAGAAGTTAATCTGGGGGCACCCTGGTGGCAAAGTGGGTTAAGCATCGACTCTAGATTTCGGCTCAGGTCACGATCTCATGGTTGAGGAGTTGGAGCCCCCCATTGGGCTCTGCACTGACATCAAGGAGTCTACTTAGGATTCTCTGCCTCCTCTCTCTGCCCCTCCCTGGTTCATTCTCTCTCTCTCTCTCTCTCACTTCCTCTCTCTCTCTCTCAAAATAAATAAATAAACTTTAAGAAAAAGAAGAAGTTAATTTTGTGATACCCTTTAGATGCCCAGAGTACATAAACAAGTCTTGAGAAAGAGAAGGAAAGGTCTGAGGTGTTAAAATCACCCTCGGAGCTCATCAACAAGCAGAAGTTGAGGATATGAAAACGCATGACGTCATCCAAGGAAAGTGCAAACAGAAACATGAGAAAAGGTCTGAGCACGGAACACTGGGGAGCAGCAACCTTTAAGGTTTCAGTTTGCAAGTCTAGTTGTTTGGGAAGACCTTAGAGAAAACGCACTGTTCAGAGCCCAGAAAGTATCTCGTGCCTGGTAAACGTATAGTGAGAGTCCATCCAGTAGGTGAATGATCACAAGGACAGAATTAGAACTTTTGCTTCCCAGAATAAAGATGTCAAAAATTCTGCTTATGTGTCCTCAACACATAGGGACTTTCTGCCTATAAGGGAAATAACGTGGAAAAGATTTAGACATCTCTGATAAAAGGAAGAGTGGCCTCTGATGGGAATCGGGAAGCAGCTTTCCTTCCAGGTTGCATCCAGTCATACAGACTTGAATTCGAAACTTTTCACTCTTCAGTGATCGCAAAGCACATTTTACTCCGCCTTGGGAGCCCTGGACCACACTGGTAAATATCACCTTACTTAAAAATTTTGTCGCAATTGTTCTTATCCAGTGCAGCAATGTCTCTGTTGCTGGGGGGTTCAGACATGACCACGATGGTGGCTCCTGAAAATCTGGTGTGTGCCTTAGGCCCTGGCAGCCGTTCTCCCATGGAAAAATCTTCCCTCAAAATCATGGTCAGAACCAAGGGCTCCACGATGGAAAACCTATGCTAGGAGCTCCCATTGTTCTCTTCAAATGTTCAAGCTGTCCCCACAGGGCTGAGACAGCTGCCAGCCAGGATGGGGGACAGGAGCTCACGAGGTGGGGTATTTCCCCCGCCACATTGTACTTTATTGGACATAACAAAGGATCGAGCCAGCTGGAGTGTGGTGGTAAGTAAGACGCTCAGAAAGCCCTCTCTCTCGGCCTATTATGCGATTCTGAGAAAGGAAGCTCAGGCAAGATCAATACATCCTCTGTGTAGACGTCAAACAGCTTGTGACGTTGGTTCTTCGGGGCTGTTTTTAGTGAGGATATTCCAGGCTTATGAATTTGACATGAGTTTGGCCGGGTGCCCTGACCGAATGCAATGTAGGCATAATTCGATCTTCCTGTAATTGTCTATTTCACTTGGCAATCCAGACTAATTTTTTCCTGTGAAGTGAGCCCAGGACGTCACCAGGACAGCGATTGGGTTAATTAATGAGGCATAATAATGTGCATAATAAAAGCTTATGATCTGATTCTCTTCCTGCTGTTTTCCTCTCTCCTTCCCACAGAGAACTGCTGGTCTCACCAGAATCTGTGAGTCACGTTTTGTTAAACGAGTCTCTTCTTGTAAACAACATCAAGGGGAAAATAATAACTCCAGAACCATCTGTTTGATTGAGTCCTTGACTTTTTTTTTTTCTCGTTTCCCCCCATTGCATGTTAAAGGAAGTAAATGGGGGGGGGGAATTCTAATTATATTGCTGTTTACTGATCACAGGATAACTTTTATTGTATTTATTTTAAATATATTCTGACCCACCACACCCGATGCTTTTATCTTCTTTCCGCTCCTTCCCACTCCCTTTTCTTTTTCTCTTTTGTACGTAGCTAATTCAATTTAAGCCTATTCTCAAGATTGTTTCAGTGTCTGCCTCCCAGCGGCATGAGGAATGGCTTTGGCATCAGCAGTCATTTGAGGAAAAGAAGGGCTTTTCCGGGTATCAATGGCAAGACCACTGGGCACACTGCACTACATATGGCTTGAAGTTCCAGCAGTTTCATCTGGTGGAGCTGAGTTTGGGGAAATCGTTAAACACTGTTTTCTAGGCGCGCCTGGGTGGCTCAGTCGGTGAAGCGCCCGACTTCAGCTCAGGTCACGATCTCACGGTTCGTGGGTTCCAGCCCCGTGCCGGGCCCTGTGCTGACAGCTCAGAGCCTGGAGCCTGTTTCAGATTCTGTGTCTCCCTCTCTCCCTGCCCTTCCCCCATTCGACAGCTTCAATTCTATACACTGCTATTAAATAGAAGCTATGTATGCAGCAGGCACTGAGTTAGACGTGGTCATAGTAATAACATCAGCCTCGGCCATCACAAGGAATCCCTATTAGGATCAAGTGAGATAAAGTACATAAAAATTCTCTGCCGATTAGAGAGCACTGCCCGAGTCTGAGATTTATTGAGATTATTACCACAGTAAAGCATCTGATCATTGAATGGGCTCCTTCATGACCCCAGGGCCAATCGGGTACTTTATTGTTCAGGACTGGGCAGGAAAATAACCGTGCACTAGGCAAAGCTTGGCTTTAGCCTTTCTGCGCCTAATCCCTCCTCAGAAAAATGAATCGTTGCCTCCATGTGACGCTCACTGATTGATGCCATTTTGCTGCTGTCACTTAGCCCATGATTTCTTTCAATTGGAAGGTCCTTGATTTCACAACTCCGATTTTTCTTCCTAAACCTTGGTGCCATTCTTAATCAAAGTCAAGGTGTGTCTAAAGCAACTCTTGGGGTGCCTGGGTGGCGCAGTCGGTGAAGCGTCCGACTTCAGCCAGGTCACGATCTCGCGGTCCGTGAGTTCGAGCCCCGCGTCGGGCTCTGGGCTGATGGCTCAGAGCTTGGAGCCTGTTTCCGATTCTGTGTCTCCCTCTATCTCTGCCCCTCCCCCGTTCATGCTCTGTCTCTCTCTGTCCCCCCAAAAAATAAATAAACATTGAAAAAAAAATTAAAGCAACTCTTACTAAAGACAGAGCATCGAGACTCTGATGCCTGGCATGCTGTTGTAAGCCTGCACTTGACTCTCATCACTGTCAAGATTTTGGAAGTTGCAATCTTACTGGAACACAAGGGTTGGACAGAAAGGGTGCATTCCGCATGAGTCACAGGTGATGAAGTCATACTCCAACTTCTTGAAAGCTGGGCACGTCAGGGAGCTGCAGTATTCATCAAAGGAAAGATTTACCCTGTTCTGCTTCTGCATTTCATGGACTCAGTCACTGTCATACACGTGGGTAGTAACATTGTCAGCTCTGTTATCCTTTGACTACTGTATTTCCCGCCTTTGGGTGACAACTGTCTGCATTGTTTCCCAACAACCCCTTAGATGTACTCTCTGGTATCCGGTATTTTCAAATTAAAGTTAACTGAAAATTATTTTAAGAATTTTGTCACTGAGGGTACAGCTGCCAGAGAAGGAAAAGTGAATTATCATTAAAAATGTCTCCAGGACTCTGCAGCGTGACAGCCTCGTATTTCTGCTCTTAAACAAAAGGCAGAGGTACAAGTGAGACACGATGTCTGTCTTCTAAGAGTCTACAATTTTAGACAAAAGCAACCTACATAAACATATGGGGGGGAAAACCCCAAGATTAAGATAACAAGACTTAAAAATTCAGGACCAAAAAAAAATTGTCATGATGTGTGGCAGAAAGAACAAGAGAGAAAGAGTTAAGATTGAGAACTATTTTGAGAAATTACAGTTGGGAACCCAGAAGGAGTCAGGAATATATCGACCTACAACTATTCAAATATTTCAAATGGCATCTGAGGCATGATTTTATTGTCTGCCTTCTCTTTCATAGGATCGGTCTCACAAATTTAGGAAAAAAGCCATCCTGTTAGCGGAAGCCGCAGGTTACAATTAGTAGGTCCGGGTAGGTACTGAACACAAGTCATTCAAAATTCAAGCCGGTGAACACAAAATGCTAAGCTGGAGTGATTTGGGAAGTTTAATGGAAGTAGAATTTGATAGGAGCCTTGGAATCATTTTTCTGGGCTACTAAATTTTTCTACTCTCCAAGTCTTGTTATTCCTTAATCAATTTCTATAAACAAAGTCCCAGCCATGCTTCCAGGCAAGGATTCAGTCCCTGCATTAGAGCTGGCCTATCCGCTTGTGACGTAGCCGACTGTCCTCCTAAAGCCTGCTTCTCGTGCTGCCAGCTTGCTCCCATAAGTTGCCCAGATTCCTCTCCATCTCGTGAATCAGAGCCACGTTCCTGGTTTTAGTCCCCTTGGCCTTCTGATGTCCTGGCTTCTCAATCCATCTCCGGATTCTGCCCCGAGCCCACTGCTCTATAGCCCGTCCTCACACCTGCCCCCACCAGACTTCCTCCATTGCTCCCCTTTGTCTTATAGATCCCCTCTGCCAAGAGACTTTCACACCACTAGCATATTCCCAATGGATCCAAATAAAATGGGCTTTCCTTAGCCACACCTTTGTAGCCAGAGAAGAGGATTAATTCTTATTGGATGCATGGGAGATCATTCTGTCTTGGATAATCATTTATTGAGCACCCATTATTTACTGGCTCTGTTTTAACACGTTATTAACAAGACAGATATGTTGACATCTTGATGTATAAAACGCTTGCTGCATTTGAGATTATTTCTTTGGGACAAATTTGCAAAGTTAGAATTACCTGGTCAAAATGTACAAATGCAATAAGCCTATTGATGCATATTCTTAACATGCTTTCCAGGAAGATTATACAAATCTACATTCCCACCAGACTGGAGGACATTGCCAACAAGACTGTGCCTTACTAGCTTTGAAAACTTGGAAAGGGAGCCGGAAAATTCTGAAGAAAGTCTCCCTTAGTTTGCAATTTTCTCCAGGCCCAGTCTTGAAGCACCTGTCAGAGAAGTTTCATCTAGAGATCTTGGAGCTAAGCCAGAGAAGGGAGGGCAGAAATAGCAATAGGGAGACTCAAAGGGTGGGCAGAGTCAGTCCACATAGCTGGTCTTCACAAAAAGATGAACGTGGTTCTCGGAAATTTGGAGGAATGTGTACACCCTTAAAGAAACGAAACAGAAAGTAAACAGAGGTAACCCGTGGCCAACACAACCAATAAAAATAAGTCCTCGGATCATAGCTAGTCCCCAAAATAACTTATTTTCTCTCGGGAAGGTTTACTTCATTCCACCAAGTTGATTTTGGTTCTTTTCCCTCAATACCTCCTTTCCTCAGTGTGCTTCTGCTCTGAGGTCTGGCCCAGACGAGTGGTAATGAAACAGTCGGGCAAGGATGATCTTGGGCCTGGAGACCTTTAGTCACTGCTAAAGATTTTCTTCGATGTGCTAATGCCCCACAGATCCAGGCAAGATTTAGAAAAGACTAGACATGAAGAGCTATCTTCACTGAAGCAAACATCTTTCTTTATTTTGCCCTTGGCAGCAAAGCAAGTAGATTTAATAACTACATAATTTATTATCAACTTTGAGATTAAAGACACCTGTAAACATCTCTTTTGCGTCCTCTTTGAATTAGCCAAGGCCAAATCAAGGATTTTGCCAAACAAGGCAATGGAAAAAAAAAATCTGCTGGAAAATAATAAGGTTGTGGGTGAGTCAAATTAAAACCATTCCATTGTCCTCATAAATGATTTAGAAAATGAAATAAAATAGTTACTACAGCTTTGAGTCATGACAAGCTCTCAGAAAATTCAGAAGGCAAAATGCCAAAACCTTCATCAGTCACTGGGGAAGCAGGGAGTTCTGGAGAAAAAGTAAGAACCAACGACCTGGATAGAAGCAGAGAATCAAGCACAGGGAGGTGAAAGACCCATCCCCCTGACTCCAGGAAGAGCCAAATTTTCAAAAGAGAGTTCCCAGCAATTACTCACTGGGATATAATAACCCTGGCAATCTCTACCACAGGAGGAGAGCTTTTTCCAAAATCGGGGGCAGTGAAGGAGACGTTTTTGATTGGGGACTGTAGGCCCCTTGTCACCTGGGTGGCTACGTGCCTTGAGTCGAACCGGACAAACGGATATTTTAATGTTCAGTCTAGTGAAAATATGAAAATAGGTTCTGTCAGTGTTATTTTTTAATATAATTTTTTAAAGGATTTTTTTAAGCAGGGGAGGAGCAGGGAAAGGGAGAGACAGAATCCCAAGCAGGCTCTTTGCCGACGGGGCTGGAACTCACGAACTGTGAGATCATGACCTGAGCTGAGGTGAGCGTCGGTTGCTTAACCCACTGAGCCGCCAAGGTGCCCCAATATAATTTGTTAAATGTTCCCATTTCATGGTTAGACCCCAATATTTCTAAAAGTTTGATGACTAGAGGTAAGGACAACAGAGCTATCCAAAAATTGCCAGGAAGAACAATCTCCCCCTTTGGCTGTGAAGGTAGAAACAGGAACTCTGGGTAGGGCAGCCTCTTTAGTTGCTTTAGGGAGCCCTCTTGGTCAATTAAGTTCTCATTATCCTTGGTATTACCACTGGGCTTTAATAAAGTAAACCAGATGCAAGCCTTTCCTCTGACGATGTGTTTTGTTTAGTAATGTGCCATGGGGGATGGGGTTCTATGGAAAACTCACCCCACAGTCCTAGCTGGAGGTCTGGTATTTTGGTGGAGCACATCTGGGAGCCCTAGTCCCCAAAGTGTTCTGAAGCAGATCTGAAGAAAGGAGCGGAATTGGAAGTCAGTGTTGAGAGAGAGGTGGACAGATGAGAAGTTTGAACAAGCCCAGAGAGCTAGCTGTTCCGAGGATCAAACAAAAGAAGTCAAAGACAATCGAAGCAATCTCTGACAGCTTGGGATATTTGACATTGTGGTTTTTGCGGACTTTATCCTTTTTAATTGAATTAGATTTTCATCTGAGGCAATTTGTGGAAAACTGGTAATATCTGCCCAGTTCAGACGCCGCTGGCTCAGAATGAACGATAGGTGAAGGCCAATGCAACGTGAAAGATAGCACTTGGGGAATCCTCAGGATTTCTTTTGTGTCTAATTGGAATTACATCTAAAAGCTATAGCTCTTTTCAAATGAATTGTGTAAGAAATCAAGACTTCTTTCTGTAGGCTTTCATAGTTTCATGCAACATAGTTTATGATGAATAATGATGATTCTGTTCTCTTGCTCTAGTATCTATTTATAACTCACCTAACGGCTATTAACATACAATAATACTCGATTTATTTCAAAACTTTGTATCAAACAGACTTTCCTCTAAGTCATTCCATTCTCTCCCCAGCTATCCCCTCCATGTCCCATGGAGAATACAGTTGCAATTTCAGAACACCCTGACTATTCTTTTAAGACTTTGGATTCCCTTTCTGCTTTCAACCTTTAATTGTACACGTCATGAAAACTACTAATATTGCCTGATGCAATTTGGGCCTAATTATTGACTTCACCCCCAAAGAAAACTTTTCAAGTTTCCTCAGACACTTCTTCCAAACCCGAAAAAGCCCTAATTAGCTTTTGATGACTTTTACGGTGATGTATATACAGGGCCGGGTGGCATATCGCGGCAGATTGGGAATCTGACGGAATCTGCGTTCCAATCACAGGTCTGCCACTTACCAGGTATGGACTCTGGGGACTCCATGAACAACTCTGTGCCTCAGTTCCCATGTCTGAGAGCGAATATGGCGGTACCTACCTCATAGGCTCATTGGGAAGAGTAAATGAGAAAGCTGGTGTCATTTCCATAGCCAGTCCCTAGCACCTCATCTGTCCTCCGGCCCCAGAGGTCTGTTGTGACTAATTCATTTTGGATCTTCCATCGGGATATCTTGCTGGTCACCACTGTGCATTCAGTGTTTCAGTCATAAAATGGCCACCATGTTCTCCTCAGCTTTCTGGTCTGTAAAGGACGTAATCACAGATCTTTCGGACGTTGTTGGCAGGTCTTGTTTTCCTGTGTTTGGCCTCCAGTGTTTGGTCAATTCTTGCCTGACTTCTGTTTCCACACAGAATTCTATGTGGGATCAGCCATGACAGCAAAACAAGAGGACTGACTCATGGAACAGAAGCAGCAGCTGTGGTTTGATGAGGATCAGGGAAAGGAGGACACGGACTGCTGCTGCTACCCCTTAGCTGCTTGACCTTCATTTTGTCCCACTGAAACACAGAAATAACAACACATGCATCTAAGGGTTGTTAGGGATCAAATTCTCATGAAAGCGCAAAACGCTGTGAAGATGTAGGTGTTTATTATAACCTACATGCAATGCCCTTATTTATGAACCATAACAGCTTTTTGATGGTTCTGTTGTATAATAATAATGTAATTTTGTAATAATATGTTCCATATTTAGCTTATTATATGTCCGACTCCAAAATCTGTTTGTCACATGTGCCCACAGTCAATTATTCCTCTGTGCTGATGCAGCCCCCTTGATTCTGTCCCCAGCCACCACATGTGGACAAATTGGCCTCAATATCGTCGTGCGTAATTATCTCTCCCCAAACTCCTACCACAACGTACAAGACAGTACTGGCTACCCTGCTTTCTCGTGTTTGTTTTTCTTCCCCTGGACCACATCTTCTAGCTCTCATTTTTATCATTCCAGTTGATCAGCACAATAATGTTTTTATGTACTCCTTTAAATTTCTGTATGTCATTTGTTAATTCTCCGTTAAGAAGAGCCCTAACCTGGCTCCTCATGGGTAGAGTTATCACTCAAAGAAGGAGTCCTACTTAGTCTGTGAGTCAGTCCAATCCCAGCGTATCTGGGTTTCCTACTTTTGCACTTGTTTGTATCCATTAATTTGCATGCTTAAATGTCTCTTCCGAGGGGCATGGCTGATGTTCCAACAGGTCACTCGACACAGAGAAAGATCCACCTCCGAATGCAACTGAACCACTGAGCTGCTCTCTTCCTATCAGAGAAGACAGTTAGCCTTTGTAAGGAAAAATTGTGAAAGCCTTTGAAATGGACCGAAAAGATGACGGAGTACTTCTCCATGGAAAACAAGTTGTGGTCTAGCACACTCCCCTAGGCTATATTATTCTCTCAAGTCTATACTTTTCATTGCCTTTGAGCTGTTTTTTAAGGCTGGAAATTTTAGAAAACTCCTATTAATGCAAGTGATATTTATTTACGGAAAGGCAAGTGAGTTTTGTCCTGTGGAGGTGAAATTGATATAACCTTGTCCGGTGTCATAAGCCGATTTTGCACGTCCTGCACAAATTCATTTCGGCATCCCCGGTTACCTAAATATGCGTCTGCTCCTTGGAGTCTCCTTTGGGAAACTTTTGAACACCTTACTAGTTTCCTCATTAATTCATGAGTTACATAAAATCTCTGACACTTGTTCACTTTATGTTTGTATGACAGTCAGGACTTACCTCTTTTTTTTTTTTTCCACAAGGAAATTATTATTTAATAACTTTATTTAGTCTTTCCCCCCCATGGGTAGTCAGAGGAGTTCCAACGTGTCTTCAGAGGGCACACTCTAGACTCATTAAAGTCTCTTTATGTGGCCCTCAGGTAGGGTAGCTTATCTCTACAGGAGGCCTGTGAGAGCGTCATAGGAGGACCTGCCTTCCTTTCTTTTAGCGTTCTTTGTTGTTGTCATCGTTTTTACTTAAGCATCGTTGGCACACAATGCTACATTAGTCTCAGGGGCACAACGCAGTGATTCAACACGTCCATACATTGAGCTGTGCTCACAAGTGTGCTACCATCTTTCCCCACGCAACGCCACAACACCATTGACCATATTCCCTATGTTGTGCCTTTCATCCCCGTGACTTCGACATTCCATAACTGGAAGCCTGTATCTCCTGCTCCACCTTCACCCATTTTCCCCTCCCCCATCCCAGGCCCCCAGCCCCCAGCAGATTGTTCTCCGTATTTGTAGGTCTGATTCTGTCTTTTGTGCATTACTCAGCCATCAAGAGGACGAGCTCCTGCCATTTGCAACAACACGGACGGACCTAGGGGTGCGCTAAACAAAATAAGTCAGCAGGACAAATACCACGTGAGTACAGTTACCTGTGCGATCTAAAACACAAAACAAACGAAGAAGCAAACAGGAAGCAAAATTGGTCCTCTGCCTTCTTGAGCCCACCTCCACAGAGCTGAACCCTCCAGATGTCATCTCTGAGCTTTCATTTGTCGCCCTGACATAGCCAGGTAAGCACACTTACTCCTTCTCCCCATCTCTTATCATCGGTATTCATTTTGTAGATGGATTAACTGATACATCTAGAAAAGCATCCAATTTTATGAGAAGGAGTCAGAGACTAGACAAAGATCAGTGAGAGAACTCCAGTGAAAGTGGCTGCTGGGGGGAAGAAGAAAAGCAAGAGAGGGCTGGCCTGCAGTGCTTGCCCTAGAGGACGCATTAGATCCTAGGCAGCTGGAGGTTGACAGGAAGTACTTCGAGTTTCCCGCCCGTCTTTCCGAATGGTATGTCATATCCCAGGGCGAGTAGAAACTCAGTGCTGGAACATAATTAGTGCTCGGTAAATACGTGTTAAGTTAATAACTGAATGAGTAAAAGGATGAAGCAATGAATCAAAGGAAGTCGATTATGGCCAAACCGGGAATGTCCATTTCTTGAGCAATCCGAGGGCTGACCCCCTGGCCCTTCAGTCTGAGCGTTTCTTGGTTTCACCACTTCCTAGCTCTGTAACTTGAACAAGCCATTCTTGTGAGCAGTCATGACTTTGCCTGGAGATGGGTGTCCTGGAGAAGTGCAGTGTCATTAAAGGCTATGCAACGACTAGATCCTGGGAGATGGTGTTGGGGGGAGAATCACGAGTGGTTGAGGTATAGGAAAGAAGGGACATGGCTGTTTTCCACTGGGAGCACCACAGTATCATTCATTACACAGAAGTAAGGGTTTCTCAGGAAGCGTAGCACGGCTGAGCAGCTCAACTACTTGAATCACTAAAGTGATTCAGGTATGTGAACAGGGTGGACATTGTCCTTGGAATAAGCAGTTCTTTTTGACACAGGTGATCACTCTTTCCCACCTAATCTTGCAGTCCTAAAAAATGTTTCTGCTGCGGTGCCTGGGTAGCTCAGTCGGTCAAGCATCAGCTTCAGCTCAGGTCATGATCTCGTCATCCGTGAGTTCAAGCCCCACATGGGGCTCTGTGCTGACAGCTCAGAGCCTGGAGCCTGCTTCAGAGTCTGTGTCTCCCTCTTTCTCTGCCCTCCCCCACTCACGCTCTGTCTCTCTCTCTCCCTCTCTCGCAAAAATGAATAAACATTAAAAAAAAATGTTTCTGCTGAGGGGCGCCTGGGTGGCTCAACAGGTTAAGTGTCTGACTCTTGATTTCGGCTCAGGTCATGATCTCAGGGTTCAGGGATCGAGCCTCATGTCTGGCTCTGCACTGGCAGCACAGAGCCTGCTTGGGATTCTCGCTCCTTCTCTCTCTGCCCCTCCCCCACTCACACGCATGCATGCACTTTCTATTTCTCTCTCTCTCTCTCTGTCTCTCTCAAAAATAAATAAACATTTTAAAAAATGTTTCTGCCCACACTTGGCTGAGGTTTAAATCAGCCTGAATACTTTCACCTGACGTCCACCACTTTTTATAATATTAGCATCAAATTACCTGTATAATTTCCATCACTTACTACTCCCCTCCATGTATGTGAGGATTTAATCGAATGGAACTTTTTTACTCTTCTCAAACCTGCCTTGCATTTTCCCCACTCCCATGCTTTTATTCAGGTTGTGCCTTTGCCTAGAATGCCCTCTCATGCTTTCCGACCTTTTTCAACTACAGAACCCCAACACGTTCTTCCGCCGTAATGCACATCCTTTTCTAAAGTTTGCCATTAGCTTGGTCCTGAAAACACACCATCATCCACCTTTCCATTTCTGGGCCTGATACGGCTTATGGTGTTTAACCTCCATGCATTACTTTTAATCATTATTCGTTTATGGATCCTCCTCTCCCAAATACGTGCTAAGTTATTCGGGGGCCAGGACAATCTTCTCTCTCTATTCCTTAAAGTGCTGAGACCGTTCTCTTCTACGTAGGGGACTTTCAATAAAACTGTCTTGAATTAATGAATGAATACATGAACAGATGGACAGACCCATACCATTTGTTGCTACAATTATCTCCACCAGATGCTGAGGAGCAAATTTAGACCATTACTAGAATTTCACAGATTGCAAGAAACTTCAAAGTCCTTCTCCGAGGAAACTTATGCTCGAGATCCAGACTCACTGGGTCCTGGGAGTTTAGCCATCTAGAGCTTCTTGAACGTGTCCATTTTTCTTTGTTTTACTGCTTCTAGTAAACATGCAAAGCTTCAAAGACCTTGCACAGGGTCTTCAACAGATGTGCTGTTGAAAGGAGCATGCTCTCCATTATTGACCTTGACCAGTGAGGCCGCTGTACAGAGAATGTTCCAGACACATTGCACGCTCTGGTAACACCAGCCCCACATGTTCCGCGCTGGTGGGTGATGGTCTATAAAGTGCTGTAAAGAATTTTGGAGGGAAAATATTAGAACATTAAGGATGAATTTTGTGTTTCGGGCGACATGATGAATTAACAGGCTTATTTATTAGGAAGGCTATTTCTTTTCAGGAAGCTTCTTTTAAAGGATTTAAATATTTGAAATAAAGAAGACAAGCTCTCTGCACCTCCCTCTCAAAATAAAGTGCTTTCAGGTTCCTTTTAGCCACGGTTGTCCTAGGTCATGGGGAAAGGGTGCCTGTCACCTGGAGGTCCTGGAAGTGTGTCATGACATGCTAACACCAGGCTGATCAAGGGGAGAAACGCTCTCATGAGGGCTACAAATCAAGGTTCCCACTCGCAACTCGACCACACCTTCCATTTCACCAGAGCATCCTTCCTCATTGACTTACAGTTTAAATCGTCTCCACCGCAAGAGGATTGCTTGCCGGTATGTTTATTCAGTCTACTTGGAACAGTAGCCAGGCCCCCACTATCTCATTAGCTGCTACTTTTGTCACAGCCACTGCCTTAGGAGAATAGAAGTCACAAAGAGGTTTGGAAATGCAGGTGACATCACCGGCTGCCAAAACCCACTTGGAAAAGCCATCTACCTTCTTCTGGAATCTGACCTCCGCTGCAGCCCTCTTAGCAACCTTCTCCCTTCCTTGTTCCAAACCCACCTGGGCAAATGTGTTGGCCCTCAGGTTTTTTAGGGAGCCAAGCCATGCAAGACCTACCCAACGTGCGGGCTGCTGCAAGCTGCCTTCCTGATTTAGAAGACTCAGGGGGGGAACAAAAGCCACCTGTAAAGGGCTTTTCGTTTCTAACCTAAGCTTCGGCTTGAGTTGTAAAGTGTATCTCATTGGTCATCTTGGTATGAAGCCCCTTCCATTCCCTAAATCCCTCAGTTGTGTGACTGCCACAGCTGTTGAGGCTTCGGCACCTGCGGGGTCCCCCTGAGAGAGACCCTGCACGCACTCGGTTTTGTAGGTGGTGAGCCATATGGCCAAAGTTGCAAGAGTTGTTTTTCAAATAAGTGCATGCTAAGTGAAAACAAGACAAAACAAAACAAAAACAACAAGTCTGCAAAGCCAATGAGCCAGAGAAAGTCTCATTGGTCAACAAGGGGCCTTATGAGAAATCGATCATACAGCCTCCAATTTAGAGATGTAAAGAGAAACGGATTGACCCAGAGTTAAATACGGGGCCAAAAGACAAGAGAGAGTACAATCTTTAACGAGCGTCATACCTGTGTTCAGATCAAGGACTCAGTTCCAGCTGAAATGTCTGTTTCTAATGAAGAAGCATTTCTTACTTTAGAGGCCAATCCCCCAGAGATTGCTTTGGAGGCCAGAACGTTGCTTTGGGGGTATAGGCAGTACGTGTGCTCACGACGCTGTCTCGGGGGGTTAGAAAATCAAGTGAAGGTAGGACCGGGTTGGAGGAGAGCTCAACTCCAAACGACGTTCTCAGGGTGCATTGCTCCTAGGTCCTCAATCCCTACTTCACGCCGCCATTGTCAGCTGGGTTGGCAGTGGGACCACGGGTTGACGGAGGAAGACTTCGAGCAGGTGCTGAGATCCAGACTCTGCAGAGACGGGCGTGCCGCCATGGGTCAGCCCAAAGGAGGCTGCCAGGAGAAAGGTCCTCCCCTCGGCAGGGCACAGCATGTGAGGGCACCCAGCCAACACAGCCATCTCTGCCAGCCCACGGGATTCTCAGGGGAGTTTCCAGTCATTTCTGCCAGGTGGAAGGTCACCATGCTCTTTTGCTCCTGCTCGACCCCAATGCAAATGGCTGCTTACCTCACAGACAGAGGCCCCCCGATGAGATGCTTTGAGGGGGAAAAAATATCAATATCATTCGAAACTTTTTTTCTGTTTAAAAATTTTTATAAATAAAAAGTCAAGACATGTTGTGGAGTCAAAAAAAAAAAAAAAAAACTGACCTGAATGTCGGTGACCCAACAAGATACTTCAAAGACTTTTAAGTCTTACTCAGACTTATAGACCTCGATGCAAATCCAGAGTTTTCCCATCTGGCTGAGTTCCGACTTTGTATTGCAAGATGTCAAATAAGCAGATATCAGAGTTTCTAAACTCTTTGCTGCATGCTTAGCCCCCAGCTATATTTATATCTTTAATAAGTGAAAGATGTAGTAAGCCACATGCCATGGAAATGCATTATTATGTCCTTTTTTTAGTTGGAGGCCATGCAGCCCAGTGGAGAAAGGCAGTGTTTAAATCACAAGGAAACGGGGATGACGGTCGCTGCTCTCTCCCACCAGCCAAGCCACCCTGGGCAAGGGTTTTAAATCCCTTTAACCTCAGTTGTTTTTTTGTTTTTTGTTTGTTTGTTTGTTTTGTTTTTGAGAAACTTAACAGAAGACTATGGGGGGAAAGGAAGGGGAAAAAATAGTTACAAACAGAGAGGGAGGGAGGGAAACCATAAGAGACTCTTAAATACAGAGAACGAACCAAGGGTTTATGGGGATGTGGGGGAGAGGGGAAAATGGGTGACGGGCATTGAGGAGGGCACTTGTCAGGATGAGCACTGGGTGTTGTATGTAAGCGATGAACCACGGGAATCTACCCGATTGGTAGATTCTCTATACCAAGAGCATACTTTACACGCTGTATGGTAGCCAATTTGACAATAAATTATATTTTAAAAAACCTATAAAATGGTTTCACCACCTGTTTACCTCTGAGGTCAAAGAAGGTAAGGTATGGTTAAAAACACATTTTATATCCTATGTGGAATTCTGCACTAATTCATGTGAATCTTTCATACCCAGAATCCCTCAAGGGGAAAGCAGTTTTGTGGAATATTGGTTTGATGAGGGAGTCCTGATGATTTTTCTAACAGGAGAATAGACACAGACCCATTCATTGGTGAACTCTTCAGACAGATTTGTAGACACCCAATCCTGGGTGATAAGCTTTAGATGGGGTTATCATCATAATTTTCCTGATACTTTATTAAGGCAAAATCCTCCACTCCTGTGACGTCCCCTTGCTTCCTTCCAATCTCCATCAGCCCCACAGGGGACCCCTCTGGGCTGGGCAGCTCTCAAAAGGCACAGGTAAGGTGTTTCCCCAGTTTCTCTGTACATACCTGTGACTGGCACAGTGACTGGTATTCTGGGATACTAGCTCATGGCCGCCTAAAGTCAAGTCTAAGAGTCTTTTGAGTACGCTCTTTTGTCATTGAAACGCAAACAAAAAAATTTCCACTTGACTCCATATATATCGTAATTTTTAAAAGAAAAATTTCAAAATTTCAAAATAATTTTTGAGGAGCATTGATTTCCTTCAACACAATGAATCGCGTTTATGCTGTGACCACCTCCCCCTTCTCCCCCCTCCCCATGCTCCTTCATAGCCCAAGAGTGTATTTCTCAAGAATGAATTCCCCAAATTCTCTCTCCTGGAAGACCTGGCAGTTCAATAAAAAAAAATTTGAAGGCCAAAATTCTAGAAGATGGCACAGTTATGAAAGTGGGCAGCCCGCGGAGGGAAAGCCCTGTCGATGACCCCAGACTTCCTCCAACCACCTGATCAGGATCCCTGGGCAGCTCGGCTCATGGACTCAGTCTCACCACCTTCTTTGGGGGGGGGGGATATTTAGCTGTCCATCTTCTCCTGGCCGTGAAGGAGAGGGGACCCCCGAACATGCCATTCGGTCGCTGACATGTAGTTGTTCAGTGAGAGGTATGTTGCTGGTTTAGCCCTGCTCATAGGTGAGGTCCATCCGTGGAACCCCAGCTTGGCACGACGAATTCCTCTCTTACCCGGATGCAGATTTATCAAATGCCTTATTGGTCAGAAGAGGGCACAATGAAAAGGGCTAGGGGCTCAGCCCTGCCCAGCGCCATCGCACAAAAATATGGCCCAGCATCCAGCTGACGAGGGCCTCGCTTTTAGCGTCCTCACGTACAAAAGTGTCACATGTGCCGAGGGGAGGCAGGACACGCCATCTCCCCCCGAGGTACTTCAGACGGTGTGCGCCTGTACCATCCCATCTCCGGCGCATGTGCGAGGGAGGCAGGGCAGAGTGGGTAATGGGAAACAGAAGAGAGTACAGCTGAAACAGAGGGTTGCAATTGCAAATGGCCCTTAACCAACACCAGGCCTCATCTGCTGTTAGTGTTTGAAGTCTGGGGACGGAGGCCTGTGCCATTCGCCTTCAATTCCTCACGCTGGAGCTCATCAGCAGTGGAATGCGGGGCAGCGAAGCCCCTGGCGAGGGTCTGCTGTCGGGAACCCAGACCAGGTCCACGGGGTGGGGCAGTGCATGCCCCGGATGACCCTGCTGTCTTCCAGGAGTGAGAGATTCACTAGGTGATCGGCAGCGAGGTCCAGTGTCCGAGGGGTTGTGCAGGGTCTCTCTAGCAGACGGAGGGAATGGAAATCAGGTTGTGAAGAGGGAAAGCAAGGATCTAGGGTGTCCCTAGAGCCCCAGCGTTCGGAAGGGAAGGGGAGTTATTTGGATCCGCTAAGAGAAATATGTTAGCTTGGAAGTTGATGGTACATTCTTGGCTTCCTCTGGGGTACTTTCTTGGGAAGCGTTCATCAGTTTGAATGCTGTCCTCTTGTTGGTCAGGTGACATCCTCTCCTTTACCTTTCGGCATTATCAGAACATCAGAAAGTTCAACAGCTAAGGCAGCCTTTCCAGCTAAAACCTCAGGCCCCTTAAAATTATTGCTAATTAATGTTATAGTTTTGATCAAGCCCTTGAGCTGCCACCATGCACCAAACCACAGATGTTCTCCAATCTCTTCTGCGTGAACTCCAAGTGTCTCCGGATCTCCCTTTTTGAAGTTCACTTTTCAAGAACTTTCTAGTCCTTACCACAATGACAAGACACCTTCCATTTTCTTTTGAATGGGTTTAGTTATAGATTTATAGGTGAGTCTTCTTTGTCCAGAATCAGGAAAATAAATCACTAGGCAAATCCAGCAAAAATATCTGTCATATTCCAAACCACCGAGTTCTTATTTAACCAGCTGAATTATCTAATGAAGTTGGGGAAAGATTCTAATTTTCTTCTATTATTTCTGAGACCAACTGTGTGTCAGCTCTGCTGTAGCTGAAAATGAATGCCTGCTTAAAAGCAGATCTATGGAAAACGGTGTGGTGGTGTTGTCGTTGTTGTTTGCAACCAGAACCTCCAACAACGAAAGCAAAATTTGCTGTAAGCAATTCTCAATAAATAATTTTGGAATTTACAAGTTCTTGCCACTCACCTCTTGAAGAAATTCTGTTTAATAAATAATCTTGTTTTTAGGCATTCTGTCTACAACATACATTAGGGACTTCTGGTGCAGACAAGATTCCATAGACTTGTTTCTCTCTGCCCCTTCACACTAAGTACAATCAGAAGCGTTGGAAGTCATTTAAGGCACAACCAGAAGAGAAAAAGGAAGAGAGAAGAAAAGGAAGAGAAAAAGGAAGAGAAACTGGTTAGGGACACCAGCATTGGAGAAACAGCACCATAGCAGTGCCTCTTGCAAACTCCCACCCAACAAAAAACGGGTGACCCAGACCTTATGTTTCCTGACCTCCAACCTAGCAACAGAAGGTGGCTCGGGTAGATTCCTCTCTCCTCTGTTGAAGGAGGCAAGCTGGCAGCGTCAGTAAGAGGGTCCCCCTGACAACAAGTGGCCAGGGGAGGGCCTCCTCCTCCTCACCAGGACTGGGACTCTCACTCAACCCAGAGCTGCGAGGCAGTCCACCCAGAAGCTCCCAAGGAAGATCTCGTTATAGGGGTGCTTGGGTGGCTCAGTCAGTTAAACCAAGGGAGATCTCATTACAATAAGCACCTTGACTTGTGAGACACTGTGTTCCCTGCTGGACCTCAGGATTTTCTCCCCACCAAGGGACGCTTGGTAGCCAGGGATACCAACAAAGGGGACTCAGCTGCAGTAAGTGGCAAGCCCACCTTTGTCTCCACAGGCTTGGGAGTCTCCTCTCATATCTAGAGACATTGGGTACCCAGGCGGCACCATGAAGGGTGGTCCTCAGCATTACAGGTAGCCTGGCCCAGGAAGCCTCTTCCTCTCGATGGACCACACACTCCTTTCTCCACCTAGAAGCAAGCAGCCTGGAAAATTTCTTAAATTTCCTGAGCAGCAACCAGGGGAGCTTTGGCTGTACCATTAATACCAAGCAGACCAAATTAGCATGGCAAATGTTCTGAAAATAAACTTGCCATTGGAATCATAGCCCGTGAAAGTAGGTCAGGATCTGCACATTAAACCTAAACAGGGGAATTACGTACTAAAATAAAAGATTTAACTAGGACCCAGACTTTCCTAACACGATAATTAAAAGGTCCAGAATACAATAGAAAATCACAAGAACCAAGAAAATCACAATTTGAAATGGCAAAACACAACCAAACGATGGCAATACCAAGATGACAGAAATGTTAGAACTATTTGACAAGGGTTAATGGAAAAAAAATGAAATCTCATGAAAGAAATAGAAGTTATAAAAAAAGAACGAAATGGAAATTATAGAACTAAAAAGTAAAATGAAAGACATTTTAAAACTTGCTGGTTCCGCTCAATAGTACAGCTGATATAACAAAGGATAGAATTGGTAAACTTGAATACAGATCAATAGAACTTACCAAACCTGAACAATAGAGAGAAAGTAGACTGGGGGTGGGGGGGGGGGCGGTGAACAGAGCCCCAGGCACCTGTGTAACAAAAGATCCAATATTGGATTTTGCCAAAGGGGAGTAGAAACAGAGTAGGGCAGAAAGAATATTTGAAGAAACAAGGTCCCAAATTTGATGAAAGACATGCACTTATTGACTCAAGAATCAGAAGAAACTCCAAAGAGGACAAAATCAAAGAAATCCACACCAAGACATGTGATCATTAAACTTCCAAAAACTAAAGACAAAGAAAATAATCTTGAGAGCATTCAGAGGGAACAAATGTATTATTTATAGAGAAAAAAATTCAAATGCCAACACCTTTCTCTTCTGAAACCACAGAAGCTAGAAGGAAGTACCATATTTTTCAAATGGTGGAGGCAAAGAACGGCAAGCTACAGATTCTTTTGTTTTGGTTGTTGTTTATTTATTTATTTTGAGAGAGTGAGTGCACACGGGTAGGGGAGACTTCAATATAAAATATAACACCGTAAGCATTGGGGAAAATCTGCAGGATCTAAGGCTAAAGCAAAGACTACTTGGACTTGAATTAGACTTGACATCAAACCAATAAAATGGATCTCGGATTCAAAACTTTTGCTCTGTGAAAGGCCCTCTTGAGAAGATGCAAAAAGGAAATAACAGACTAAGAGAAACTATTTGCAAACCACATATCTGCCAAAGGAGTAGTGTCTAGAATATATTATGAATTCTCAAAACTTAACAGTCAGGAAAAACAAAACGAAACAAAACAAAAATCAAATTAGAAAGGGGGAAAAACATGAACAGACACTTTAGTAGAGAGGATACAGAGACGGTAAATAAGCACAGGGGAAAATCCACACTATTAGCTATCAAGGAGGCACAGATTAAAACTACAATGAACCATCACCTCAGATACATCAGAATGGCTGAAATAAAATAAGAACAGCAACAGCAGATGCTGTGAGGGTGTGGAGAAGCTGGAGAACTCCTACATTGGCAGTGGGAAACCCACTCTTAGAGATTTCTTATAAAACTAACCACCTGATCACCAGAAAACCATGCGGTTGAATATTTGTGCATCGATCCCACAGAAGTAAAAATGTATATTCATACAAAACCTGTACATGAATGTTCATAGCTTTATTCATCATGGCCCAAAACCTAAGACAATCCACAAGTCCTTCAGTGGATGGATGGTTTAACAAGCATGTACATCTCTACCATGGAATACCACTCAACAATAAAAAAGATGAACTATGGATACACACAACTTGGATGAGTTTCAAGGAAATTATGCTGAGTGGAAAAAGTCAATCTTAAGAGGCTGCATATCTTATGTTTCCCTTTATGAAACATTTTGGGGGGGGGGAAGATAAGGAAAGAACAGTGTAGGGGTAGCCAGAGTAAGGGGTAGAGGAAGTTGGAGCCAGATGGGTGTGGTTATAAAAAGTCAACATGAGGGGCGCCTGGGTGGCGCAGTCGGTTGAGCGTCCGACTTCAGCCAGGTCACGATCTCGCGGTCCGGGAGTTCGAGCCCCGCGTCGGGCTCTGGGCTGATGGCTCGGAGCCTGGAGCCTGTTTCCGATTCTGTGTCTCCCTCTCTCTCTGCCCCTCCCCCGTTCATGCTCTGTCTCTCTCTGTCCCAAAAATAAATAAACGTTGAAAAAAAAAATTAAAAAAAAAAAGTCAACATGAAAGATACAACTATTCTGTATCTTTGGTGGTTGATATACCGCCCTACATGTGGTAAAATTGTTTAGAATTAAGGACGCACACACACACACCACAAACAAGCACAAGTAAAACGGGGGAAATTTGAAGAAAGAAGTATAAAAGACATTCTTAGTTCATGGGCCGTACAAAAACATATCTAGGGGGAAGTTTGTTGGAGGGAAGTGAGATGATTCATGTCTGCACTGAAACATAAATAAGGCCATATTACCATGGAAGGATTTAGGCAAGACATCAAAACTTCTAGGTAATGATAAAGAATGAGAAACAACGGTACAAACCACAAAATAAGGACCACCGTGGGGGATGGTTCAGAGGAAACAACTTCTCCCTGCCATTCGTGCCACTAGTATTGAACTTGAAGAAATGAGGAGCCATGGGCCAGTTTGGGAAGGCTTTTAGGGGGTGTTTTTTTTTTAATATGAAATTTATTGTCACATTGGTTTCCATATAACACCCAGTGCTCATCCCAACAGGTGCCCTCCTTAATACCCATCACCCACCCTCCCCTTCCTCCTACCCCCCATCAACCCTCAGTTTGTTCTTAGTTTTTAAGAGTCTCTTATGTTTTGGCTCCCTCCCTCTCTAACCCCCTTTTTTTTTTCCTTCCCCTCCCCCATGGTCTTCTGTTAAGTTTCCCAGGATCCACATAAGAGTGAAAACATACGGCATCTGTCTTTCTCTGGATGACTTATTTCACTTAGCATAACACTCTCCAGTTCCATCCACGTTGCTACAAAAGGGCCATATTTCATTCTTTCTCATTGCCAAGTGGTATTCCATTGTATATGTAAACCACAATTTCTTTATCCATTCATCAGTTGATGGACATTCAGGCTCTTTCCATAATTTGGCTATTGTTGAAAGTGCTGCTATAAACATTGGGGTACGAGTGCCCCTTTGCATCAGCACTCCTGTATCCCTTGGGTAAATTCCTAGCAGTGCTATTGCTGGGTTATAGGGTTGATCTATTTTTAATTTTTTTGAGGAACATCCACACTATTTTTAGGGGGTGTTAAATAAACAGCTCCTTTTTCCAACCAGAGTATCTTGGCCTCCATAGCATCTCCACCCCTCAAAGAATATCAGGAGTGGTGCTTTGTGAGGTCTCAGTTCCTCATGGCCACCATTGGCTGGGGGAGCACATTGTTGATCAAAGCTGAAGTGGTATGGCCCCTCATTGTACTGGAGAGAGATGTATATAGGGGGGCAGGTGTCCTGGGATTAACATCTGGGAGACTTATACATGGCTACAATGACAGGAAACCACGGGAACCTAGCACAGTGAGGAGACCATGAACCACAGCACCAAAGCTGAAAGAAGAAGGCTCCCTTACCATACGGGTCAGATGACCCTACCCAACCTTATCCTTTTCTTCCCCATCGGCCACCCTCTTCCAAGACTCTTATCCTGTCTCTGCCTGGCACTAACCCTCTTCTCAGCACACACTTTTTCATTAAGCTTCCCTTCCCATCCAGCCCCCCACCCTCTTTTCCCAATCTCTGGGCCTACCCTGTTCCCCACCCAGGCACTGAAGCAAGGGAAAACCACCACTCCACATGAGTGTAAGACAAAAAAATCTTATTGTACGTACAGCTCAGATTACTTCAAGTGGGTGAAAGAGAAGGATAAGGGCCAACAAATTTCATTCATTATCACAGACTAAATAGAAGTCTGAGCCACAGTCAGGCCAGACCCAACAGATCCTGCAGAATTACACCACTCCAAGACTCGTGCAGCCAGTAACTGCAGAGTGAACACCAGAGACCTCAGAACCACTGGCTGCATCTCTAGAAGCCTGGCTGAGGAGAAGTGACCAACTTCACAGAAGCAGACTCAGGCACCAACATGGAACACGGATGGTGATGATTAAAATAACATCAATAAGGTGTGAGAAGCCCCTTAAAACTAATAAAATGCGACACTCTGCACAGAAACAGATCGTGTTGCACTAGCCCTTGAGATGCTTCCAAGAAAAGACAGTGAGAATCACAGACAGAGGCTCCATATCTTTGCTGCAAAATACTTCCAAGTCCTCCCACATCCATCTGAGGAGAGACTGTGCATGCAGCCATCCAGGGCTGGAAACATATCCTCATTAGAACGTGATTCCCCTCGATGACAGAACAATTGAGTGATTTCTCTACTTGATACTCAGCACTCATTTAAACGTGAGTAAAACCAGCAGGACACAGCGATGCCCATGGATGCCTTTAATAGGGTTGAAGGCCAGGTTGACCAGGAAGAAGGGAGAAGACAAAGATGCTCCAGGAAGGCTGTGGCCATTATCAGTATCGGCCTGTGCACTGCTGAGCAGCCCCAATCAATTGGGAGTAATCCAAGACTCCCAAACTTCACTGGTTCCCAATATTCTGGTGAGTTGGCATGAAGGTTAAAGCCAAGAAGAAGATGCTCAAGTGGCCAACCCAGAAGAGCCCTGACCAGATGCTTCTTTTCAGCCAGATTCTGCCCCGACTTTCCCAGCTTACCCTCTCCATCAAGTGCTCCTCCCTTATAAATCCCAGAATGGAGCTCTCACCCAAAGTTAAGTCCTACTAGAGGCAGAAATAGTCAGAATTTATATATATATATATATATATATATATATATATATATATATATATATATAAATTAGAATGGTGTTCCTCGAAATTTGGGGCATCTGGGTGGTTCAGTGGCTTAAGCATCTGACTCTCGATTTTGGTTCAGGTCATGACCTCAAGGGATCAAGTCCTGTGTCAGGCTCTGTGTCAGCTCTCTCCCTCTCCTCTGCCCTTCCCCTGCTCTCTCTCTCTCTCTTACTTTCTTTCTCTCTCTCTCAAAGTAAATAAACATTTAAAAAAATGGTGTCCCTCAAAATTTAATTTTATTTAAAGGATTTTATTAAACTGTGCATTCTCTCACACAGTTTTAAGTTGATATCCATAATTTTTATGATTTTAAATATTTACAAAGGATGTGATTTCTGGTTTATTGTAAATATTGATATTCTAAAAATGTTCTGAGGACTATGAATCTACAAATAAAGCACCCTCTGTTTTCACTATTAATAACAAGAAGGAATTTGAGGCACATTCTCACTGATCTGAATTTCTGTCTTGTTTGTATATTCTGTGTGATTTCAAGGGTGGTGGAAAGTTCCATAGTCATGTCTCATGGATCTACATATCTTCAAGTAAAGGTTTCATTATATTGAGATAAGATGTTTTATATTTTTTAAAATATTTATTAAATTATGTAGAGGAAATGCTTTCATTATTTCTAAAATATTTTTATAAATATCAGATATTCCAACTAGAAGGAAAAGAGGAAGAAGGAAATGGGGAGTTATTTTTTAATGGGTACAGAGTTTCTGTTTGGAATGATTAAAAAGTTCTGAAAATGGACCTTGGTGAGGGTGGCACAATGCTGTGAATGCACTTTAATGCCACTGAACTATATAAAAGTGGTTAAAATCACGAGTTTGATGTTGTATACCTCTTACCACAATTTTAAAAGCAAACAACAACCACAATGAACTACATACCTACTAAGATGGCTAAAATTTACGTACCGAAAACATAGCAAGTGTTGGAACTGCTCATGAAGTGCAAGATGGTACGATTGTGTGAAATAGTCTGTCAATATCTTGCAAAGACAAATATACGCTTACCCATTTTGGGTATTTATTGAAGAGGAATGAAAACACGTGTCCACACAAAGACTTTTAAAAGAATGTTTGTAGCAGTCTTACTCATAATAACCCCCAATGAAAACAACCCAAATGTCCGCCAACTGACAAAAACATATATATCCATTCGTGGAATGCCACAGAGCAATAAGAAGGCATAAAATATTGACACGTGCTACAACACGGAGAATCCTAAAATAATTATGCCGAGTGAAGACATCCAGATTTAAAAAAAAACACAATTATATAGGGTTTGATTTCATTTATATGTAATTCTAAACAAACAAACAAACTCCAGTGATAAAAGGCAGGCCAATGGTTGCTTGGGGCTGGGAATCAGGGTGGGTACTAAATGGGAAGGGAAGAAACTTGTTGATACAATGGACTGTTCTATAGATTAATTGTTGTGGTAGCTATACAACTGTATCATACTATAAGTTGAAATTCATTTGACTACATACTTAAAAATTTTTTTTTTAATTTTGTCACTATGACTCATCCTTCTCCTGGACCATATTAAGCACCCTGGACTCTGCCACTCCATGCTGCCATTCCCGTAGAGCTCTAGGGAAGCCAGTGACGACGTTTGGACTTGCCCTTTGTTCTGCTTCAACCTCCTAGCCTCTGTGGTCTTCTCTAATTGCTTGTAGTGTTGCTAGGAGCCTTCCACTTTCAAGCAGAGATAGCAGTTACAAAATCTCTCCATTTAGTGTTGGCTTTGGCTACTGCTTCAGTCCACTCTCTCATCCCAGGCCCCACGACTGCATCTTCAAAAGCCCCGAGAACAAGGCCAACCGCCCTGCCCGTAGCCCAGTCTTGACTCCGGAGCCATTATGTAATTTCTGAATTTCTGTCATCAGACAGTGTTCAAGTAAGTTATGAACACATTCCACAGCCATGCTTCACAACAAAGGGAAAATGGCTTTTAATTCCTTTGTATCAAGCTTGCCTAGCAAAGAGCAAGTTGGGGGCTAAGGTAGGAGTAGAAAGGCTGGAGGAGGAAACAAAGGAAAGGTCATAATGCAGAACTATATGGAGCAATATATTACCCACCATAGCATGCGTCCTAATATTTCTTTAGAGAATAGTCATAATAAACAACACTCCCTAAAGAACTACAACACCTGCTACTGATTTTTTTCTCCCCTCGAACTGGAAATCATGGGTGGAATTCTGCAAACAGAAGAGGACTCTGGCTCTTGCTTTTACACAGCTGGAAAATGTGCTCTCAAGATGTCCATGAGCACCCAGATGGTAGCCTGAGCACAGAGATGGATGGGGGAGGAAGCCCAGGAGAGACAAAAACAATGACAGAGAGATGACCTAGGAAGATGGAGGGACAAAGAGACTAAAATCCAGATTCAATCTCTCCTGGCAACCTATACTGTCTGTTTAACTGGCTGATTCCCTAACCGCTGCTGCCATATTTAGGATTTAACAAAGCCCCAGGAAGCCTTTTGCCCCAAGCACCCTTTGCGCTTAATTGTAAAACTCAGATGCAGTTGGGAAAAATATATATATATATAATCCATATGTTTCTGCTCATTTACACTTAAATCATCTGAATATGGTGTTTTAACCCCAATTTGTCATTCACAGAAACTTCAGAGACTTAAACAAATCTCTGGAGGCTCGTCCCAATCCCTCTCCCACCCCTTTGTGGTCCTGCATTGAATACGCGTATTTGAATTCAAGAGTTTGAGGGTAAGTACAGGGATTTGCAGGAAGTTTCCAAGGAAGTTTTCCTCCCCTTTTTTGTGCCCCTTCAACTTGCTGTGAACGTCTTTCTCAGATACCTTTGCTGGCTTTTTCTCTGCACTTACTTACACTCTTACTGTTGATGCCCCAGGGCTCAATCATTGCTTTTTTTTTTTTTCTTCCTTAGCTCCTCTGTCTCCCTAGGACATCTCCTTGAGCCCAGTGGCTTTAAGTACCATCCATGCTATAATTTATATCTCTAATCTTGACCTCTCCCCTGAGTTTCCTACTTTCCACTGACATTTGCACTTAGCAGTCATATAAGCACCTCACATTCAAGTTTCCAGTGATATTTGTGGTGCTATTTTTGCAACCTCTTGTGAATCTCTGAAGTATTTCAAAATTGAAAGTTTAAAATTTTATGCTGAAAAGAAATTCTTGCATGCCTGAAACATACTCTTTCTCTACATTTGCCATCTCGGTAAAAGGCACAAATTTTACCTGCATTAAGGGAAAACAAACAAACAAACACGGAGTTGCACTGGTTTCCTTCCCTTTTCTCACCACCCTCATTAGCAAATTCTGTTGACTCTATCTTGCATTTGTCTACTGCCCTCCATTACCACTGGCCTCATCCTGGTCTATGCCATCATTAACTCTTGGCTGGGTGTAGTAATTTTTCTACTGATGCTCAACAAATTGCCACAAAGTTAGCAGTTTTAAACACATATTTATTATCTCAGTTTCTATTATTGGCCAGGAGTCCAGGCACAGGCTGGGTGGATTCTCTCCTCAGGGCTTCGCCAGACTGAAAGTTAGGATCAGACAGAAATGGATTTGCATTGGTACCATATAGTCCTCTTCCAAGCTTGCTTAGGTTATTGGCAGAATTCAGTTCCTTAAGGTTGGAGGACTGATGTCCCCATTTTCTTGCTGGTTGTCAGGTGGAGAATGCTTTCGGACTGGCCTCAGGTCTTAGTTACATGGTCCCTTTATAGGTCCTCTCACGCTTCTCACGCTGAAATCACTCTCTGATTTCAGGAAGGGCCCAATCCCCAGTGAGAGCTCACCTGATTAGATCAGGCCTACCTGGATGATCTTTCTTATAAATAACTAAAAGTTAGCTGTTTAGTAACCTAATCAGATGAGTAATATCCCATCATATCCATTTCCAGGGAGGAAATCACACAAGGTATGCCCAATAAGGGATAGAAATCTTGGGGGCCACCTCAGAATTCTGCCTACCACACTAGACAGATATGAAGCTTCCTAAATGTCCTTCCACACCCATTTTCCGCTCTATTTTTATTTCCCACACAAGATCAAATGTGTATATTGTATACTTCTGCTCCACTGCTGCCTAACACCTTCCAGTGTTCTCCCATTTCATGTAGAATAAAGTCCAAATACCTGGGAATAAATGTGATGAATGAGGTGAAAGATGTATACCCTAAGAACTGTAAGGCACTGATGAACAAAATTGAGGAAGACAAAAATAAATGGAGAAGCGTCCCATGTTTGTCTCCCAGAATTAATATTATTAAAATGTCCATAATACCCAAAGCCATCTATAGATTCTGGGCAATCATCATCAAAATTCCAATGGAATTTTCCCCAGAAACAGAAAAATATCCTAAAATTCATATGGAACCACAAAAGATCCCAAGTAGTCAAAGCAATCTTGAGAAAGAATAAATCTGGAGGCATCATGTCTCCTGATTTCAAACTATACTACAAAGCTATAGTAATCAAAACAGTATGATACTTGTGTAAAAACAGACACATAAACTAATAGAATGGAATCAAGAGCCCAGAAATAAATTCATGCCTATACAATCAACTAATATTTGACAAGAATATTCAATTGGGAAAAGATAGTCTATTCAATAAACAGTACTGGGAAAATTAGATATTCACAGGAAAAGAATGAAGTTGGACCCCTATGTTCACCACTCACAAAAAATGAATTTGAAATGGATTAAAGACATAAATGTAGGACCTGAAACTGTGAAACTACTAAAAGAAAAAATGGGGGAAAACTCCTTGACGTTGGTCTTGGCAATGATTTTTTGGATATGACACCAAAAGCACAGGCAACAAAACAAAAATAAACAAATGGACTCCATCAAACTAATAAGCTTCTGCACAGCAAAACAGAACAAAACAAAAAACAGTCAAAAGAAATGAAATGGCAAACTACGGAATGAGAGAAAATATTCGTAAACCATATATCAGATAAGGGATTGCTATCTAAAATACATAAAGAGCTCATACAATTCAAGAGCAAAATGCCAGAAAGCAATCCAATTAAATAGTAGACAGAGGAACTAAAGATACATTTTTCTTTTTTTTTTTCACATTATGCATAAATATTTATTTATTTATTTATTTATTTATTTTATGAAATTTATTGACAAATTGGTTTCCATACAACACCCAGTGCTCATCCCAAAAGGTGCCCTCCTCAATACCCATCACCCACCCTCCCCTCCCTCCCATCCCCCATCAACCCTCAGTTCTCAGTTTTTAACAGTCTCTTATGCTTTGGCTCTCTCCCACTCTAACCTCTTTTTTTTTTTTTCCTTCCCCTCCTC
The DNA here is from genome assembly GCF_022837055.1 of Prionailurus viverrinus. Classification (NCBI taxonomy): domain Eukaryota; kingdom Metazoa; phylum Chordata; class Mammalia; order Carnivora; family Felidae; genus Prionailurus; species Prionailurus viverrinus. The sequence continues at coordinate 56,000,682 of NC_062577.1, read as the reverse complement.
CATGCGTTTCTGTTGAGTTTCTCAGGATCCACGTAAGAGTGAAACCATATGGTATCTGTCTTTCTCTGTATGGCTTATTTCACTTAGCATCACACTCTCCAGTTCTATCCACGTTGCTACAAAAGGCCATATTTCATTTTTTCTCATTGCCACGTAGTACTTCATGGTGTATATAAACCACAATTTCTTTATCCATTCATCAGTTGATGGACATTTAGGCTCTTTCCATAATTTGGCTATTGTTGAGAGTGCTGCTATGAACATTGGGGTACAAGTGCCCCTATGCATCAGTACTCCTGTATCCCTTGGATAAATTCCTAGCAGTGCTATTGCTGGGTCATAGGGTAGGTCTATTTTTAATTTTCTGAGGAACCTCCACACTGCTTTCCAGAGCGGCTGCACCAATTTGCCTTCCCACCAACAGTGCAAGAGGGTTCCCGTTTCTCCACATCCTCTCCAGCATCTATAGTCTCCTGATTTGTTCATTTTGGCCACTCTGACTGGCGTGAGGTGATACCTGAGTGTGGTTTTGATTTGTATTTCCCTGATAAGGAGCGACGCTGAACATCTTTTCATGTGCCTGTTGGCCATCAGGATGTCTTCTTTAGAGAAGTGTCTATTCATGTTTTCTGCCCATTTCTTCACTGGGTTATTTGTTTTTCGGGTGTGGAGTTTGGTGAGCTCTTTATAGATTTTGGATACTAGCCCTTTGTCCGATGTCATTTGCGAATATCTTTTCCCATTCCGTTGGTTGCCTTTTAGTTTTGTTGGTTGTTTCCTTTGCTGTGCAGAAGCTTTTTATCTTCATAAGGTCCCAGTAATTCACTTTTGCTTTTAATTCCCTTGCCTTTGGGGATGTGTCGAGTAAGAGATTGCTACGGCTGAGGTCAGAGAGGTCTTTTCCTGCTTTCTCCTCTAAGGTTTTGATGGTTTCCTGTCTCACATTTAGGTCCTTTATCCATTTTGAGTTTATTTTTGTGAATGGTGTGAGAAAGTGGTCTAGTTTCAACCTTCTGCATGTTGCTGTCCAGTTCTCCCAGCACCATTTGTTAAAGAGACTGTCTTTTTTCCATTGGATGTTCTTTCCTGCTTTGTCAAAGATGAGTTGGCCATACGTTTGTGGGTCTAGTTCTGGGGTTTCTATTCTATTCCATTGGTCTATGTGTCTGTTTTTGTGCCATAAAGATACATTTTTCTAAAGAAGATATACAAATGGCCAACAGGTGCACGAAAAGATGCTCAACGATTCTGTGTCTCCCCCTCTCTCTGTTCCTCCCCCACTTGCACTCTGTCTCGCTGTCTCTCTCTCAAAAATAAATAAAGGATAAAAAAATTAAAAAAAAATAAAAGAACAAGACTTAATCCTGGCAGAAGCATGATCAAGGGGTTTGGCACTCTGGCTTCTGTCAATCTCCCACACTCTACAAATGTTACAGTTTGGGCAAAGGAACAGAGATATGAAAGAGCAACAGAGATTATACAAATAAATAAAGTAATGAACATTCCCTCCTTCCATCCTCACCTTGCCCTCCTGTCTTCTTGTTCACATTTTAGCAAACATTTTGCTTCTGTCCTGCATCCTTAGATCACTGTAAGTAAACCTTACCTGGTTTCTTTCCACCCACCCGCATCTTCAAGCAACCACATCTCCAACATCTGAGGGTCAGAAGCTGAGAAACTGGAAATAATTTACTTCTCTCAGAATTTTGTCTTAGGTAGACCCTGATTATGTCATCAGTTATAAAGCAACAATTTAGTATGTGTACGATAATGTATGTGAAATCATAAAGAGATTGTAGAAAAGGTTCTGTAATAAAAAGAAAACACATCTTTTTAAAGGACACTTGTTTCAATCTTCATTGCTCCTTTGACCCCTGTTTGTCTATCATCTGGCAGAGGAGATAAAGTTTGCTTGCTTTCCTCCTTTGTCTTTTTTGCTGACCAGCAAGCTGGTATGGCCCCCCCCCCCTTTTTTTTTAGGAGTTAGCTAAAACTTCCTTAACATTAATGATGAATGATTGTTGGTTAAGAAGAACTAGCCAACTTAGATAACACACATTGAGAACCTCATATTGGAAGACTTTCTGTCAATTGCAAACACTCTTCTGAGAAAATAATAGATTTAATAAAGGCCAAACCTGCCTAAGCTGATTGGCAATACTAAATGAGAAGAGAGTGGAGTTCATTCAATCATCCAATCATCATTTCCTAAATTTCCACTCAACTCAAATCTCTGAGTCACTTTAGTTCCTGAGATGGCCCTATAGGCTCCATCCTGCCCTTCTGGTTATGGCAGTTTAGGGCAGAGATGTCCACAGACAACCCCTGAAAATGTGTACACCAGGCTTCCCAGCCAGTCTGTAGGGGGCTGTTCTATTGTTCCTACGTGGACTGGATTCTAAATAAAGTCTTTCAAACTTATACAGTCAGCTGAAGTTGCACTTAACCGAAGCTTGCTCATACCTGACAAAGCCAACTGGACAGAGAAGTCTGGATTTTCATTTTGTGCACAGTTAAATCTGGGCTGTGCTTCATTATTGCACACAGCAAAATGCAGGTGGTTCAGAGCAAGAAAGGAAAACCCTTGCATAGGATTCTGGGTTCCCCAGGACCTTCTGAACAGGGCAGGGAATTGGGGAGAGGGGTTCCAGCAATCTCCTGCACAGGCTCAATGAGTATGGTCTGTACAGATCACATGGTTGATACAGAACCCCTAATTATGATTCCCAGAGTGAATGAGCAGATATCTAGACAGATATGAGATATCCACTTGTAAACATGATCTTGTTATTTGCAAGATGAAATCCCATTGCATCACTCACATTCCCATCCAGCTCTAAAATACTTCTTTCAACAGAAGTTTTAATGTATGTAGCATTATGTTTTTATTTTAAAACAGTATCTATCTATGTTAGGGACACCTGGGTGGCTCAGTCGGTTAAGTGTCTGACTCTCGGTTTCCACTCGGGTCATGATCTCATAGTTTGTGAGTTCAAGCCCACGTCGGGCTCTGAGCTGACAGTGCAGAGCCTGCTTGGGATTCTGTCTCTCCCTCTCTCTCAAAATAAATAAATAAATAAACTTAAAGAAAAACAACGTCTGTTAAAATTTCAAAGGAACATGCTAAACTTCTCTATATTATACCTCTTGTTTATCAAAGTGATCAAATGGTCCATTGTCAGATTATGTGAGTACAATTTGGGAAATAACTGAAATATGGTAATAATAGCAGTGCATTTGTTGTGCCTTCCACTTGACAACCCCTTCCTCTAAACTCCCACAAATATGTTTGCCTGGCAATCATTAATTCGTCTTTTGTTTTCCAGTTCGGACATTTTGTTCTTTTTAGAATTCCATTGCAGTTCACTTAACACCATGGACTATATCACGTTATGAGGTTAGAAACATTGTAATAATGTACTTACATTTCTGCCCCCCCCCCCCCGCATTGTACTTCTCATTCCTTGAGGGCAGAGAGTATACTCTTTACCAATTTATCATCAACCCCTAGCAGAGTTCCTGGCAGAAAAATCAATGTAAGCTTAAATGTTTGTTAAATTTGCAAAGCATTTTTATGTACCTCATGTCATTTCATAACAGAACAATCCTGTGAGACAGGTATTATTATCCTCATGTAAGGGTTGAGGAAATTAAAGCTTAGGGAGATTAAATGATTGGGACAGGGGCGTACTGTTAATAAATGCCATAAATTTTACTCTACACAAGATATTCTAAACACCAAAGCCCATATTCTTTTCAATATGCCACAGTTGCCTGTTGAGATGCTGTTTCTCTCTCAACTGAGGAAATGGCCGTTATTGTCATTTTGCGGGTCAAGAAAAGCAGACCCTGAAACTCTGCCAGGTAATTCAGTTCTCTGGCAGCAATGGGACCCAAGAATAGGAAACCAGCATTACTATTCTGCGTCCTAGCCAATTCATTTGCATGTAATTAACACCATGTGTCCCTTGATCAAATAAGCCTACAAATAAGATGAACATGGACCAACATACCAGTCCAGACCCTCCTCGCAGTTGGCAGAACTTAGTAGCGTGCTGGATATAGAAGAAGCACTTATAACAAATGTTATCCTCCCCCCTCCTTTTTTTTATCTAACACACTCAGGAAAATACCAATCACATGCTTATGATGGCATCTCATCCCATGATATACACATTCTCTTGTCGTCATGCCCACTAACTCCACTTCATATTCTTTTCATATTGACCAATTGGGTATGAGGAAGCCCACCCTGAGTTCCAAAACTCCTGAAACTAGCTTCTGAAATCCTTCAGTTGGGGTTTAAAACTTGGGTTTACAACAAAGACAGGTCTATTCTATTCAGTTTCTCCACTGGGAGATTCCCAAGGGAATACTCAGGGTTCCTGAGATACTCAGGGTATGCGGATCACTTTTTTTTTTTAATCTGGACCACCTGAGAACCTTCCAGGTAAGTCTGAGCTCCCTGGGATCCTTCAGAGCCCCAAGACCCAACTGAGCCCAATCTCATGTCCACTTCCTCAGCCTTTGGCAGTTTCTGGCACCTGCCCTCTACAGCTGTGTCTCAAAGCTCAGTGATGGAAGGGCTTATCCTGTTTGAGTTACACAACATCCCAAAGGGCTCAACCCCAATCATTGCAACAATGGTCGGCAAGAAACAAAGAAGCCGCATGATTTCACTAAAAATCCATATTAAAGCAAAAATGGTCCCACATGCATGTCTCTTTGGCTCCCATTTTGGAAATTAGATGTTGACTCACCTCTAATTCTAAAGAATCTGCTTGGCTTTGGGATCAGAGAATTGCCAGTGAAACTTGAGATGTGGTTTTTAAAAATGTAAGAGCCCTGAGTTATTGGTTAACATTTTGCAGTAAGAAAGTAATAAAAATTGGCAAAGATTAGTCAGAACCTGGTAATAAAAAAGACAAAGAGCCAAGGAACAATAAGATGTCCAAACTAAAGAAAGAATAAGAGGTCATCTTGACCATGATGTTATGTTTGACCAAAGACATCTAGAAAACTTTGAGGGAATCCTGGAATCTGCTAGAAGTTTTATAATTTCAAAAGAGAGAGAGAGAGAGAGATTTGAGAATTGACCAAGAATGAGAATGATGAACAAAGATGGAAGAAAGTCAACAGTGTTTGGGGACTTTGCACCAAAACAGCTCAAAGGCAATGTAATTCAGAATCAAATTATAATATCTTGAAAAGAAAAAGTATATTTTATTGTGCCTAGTGTACAGGGACTTTTTGTCTTTCCACCGTGGCTCATGTAGTGAAGTGATTGGCCAATATCCTGTACAACAAGGATATGATGTCCTTGCCGAGCTCTTATGACACAGAAGCTATTCACTATGATTACAAGTCCTAAAGGGTCCTTAACTCTAAGAAGTGAACTGAGAATACTTTCCTTACAGAAAGAATAAATGTTGAATACCCAAGGATTCATCAGATTTGTCTTAGATTCTGGTAAAGACTCAATAAATGTTTACTGAAGAAATGAAGAATGCATTTGGAAGGGTAAGAAATCCCAATCCCAATAATAAGAGACAGTTCATCTCTGGTTTAAGAGGAAGACTTTAACTAGCTAGTACTTGAATGCTAATCATCACTGTGCTTAACACCTAATTTTAGTACTGCCTGTGTTACTTTGATTACCTTCATGTGCAAATATTTGTTTCACATGCTACACAGCAAATATGTTGAATTCGCTCAGTACACTATTCACCAAGCACCTTCTATGTGTCGGACACTGTGCTAGTCACCAGTGACACCAAAAAGTTTATCATTATACTCATTACATTTTAATGAGTAGATAAACAATATCACCATAATAGAGGTAAGTCCTCAAACAGCAGAGGGGAACACAATGCAAACCAAAAGGAAAGTACTGAGCCCATCATCGTACTCAGTTTTGCTTCTCCCGTGCCTAGCAGTGGGAGATAATACACTTTTCATAAATAAATGAATGGATAAATGGACAAGTGTTGCATTTAAACAAACCACACAGTTACAGAAATATGGCTAGGACAGTCTTTCTTGGGGAATTCTGGGACTCGCATTGAAAAGGAGATCAATTTAGAAGCCTCTCATTACATACCTGTGGGGCAGTATTACAGGGTTAAGAGGCATTGGTTCTCTCCTAAGACCCCAAGGTGGCAACGTCCCTGAAGATTTATCAGATACTTGCCTCTAAAGAAATCAAATTTTAAAGAAATCAAAACTGAATCTAGCCTGGTGATGTCTCTGCCCTTTAGAATTCTTGATGGCACAAGAAGAACAGAATTTGTTTCTCAGAAGCCCCAACAGATGTATGGCTAGCTTGCGTGCAAGGCCTTGGTGAAAACCACACCGTGGGAATTGCTGGAAAACTAAAGGGCCCCACAGAAATAAATGTGGAGCCTGGACTCTTACTTGGGTAAATATGCCATTTTCATCATCTCTTCCTTGGGGAATTGTGGGCAGAGATCAGATCAGGGACCCTTCACATTTCCAGCACCTCTTAATGAAGTTTAGCAGATAACCTGCAAATAAAGCCAACTTCACCATCCATTACTCTTCTGAGATTGTAAAATCAGTGTCACATCAATACCACAATATGAGACTATCAGCTCATAAAGTCACTGGTTGTCTAACAACCAGTCTTATCCCTGGAACTATATTATGACCCAGGCAACCAAGCCAGCTCTAGGCAACTGTCCTGGACCATCCCTTTTTGTGCTCAACCTGTTGTCCCACCACGACCTACTCTTCTATTCACTCCTCATCTTTGATACATCGACTAGCTTACTTGACTTGGAGACTGTGATATTCTTACTTGGATCTGTGACCTTCTGCTCCGCCCCCCTTCGGATTTTATGCCAGCTTGTCCCTAGTTTGGGTAGCCCTTCCCTCCTCCACTCTTGCCCAACCTCTGCCTCACCCCAAAACCTGGAGAGGGGTTCTGAAGCACCAGGAACCACAGAAATGCTTCCACGGCAATCTGTTGGTGGAACTCAGGACCCCAGACTCCCTGAAGTAGTCATGGTCCAGTAGAAGCAGCGTATACTCTGAGACAAAAGACCTGGGCTCAACTGCTAGCTGAATAAGTAGCTGTGTGACCTTGGGCAGACTCAATTTCTTTGATATATGGTGCCTCTGTGTATAAACAGCAATGACATAATAATACCATTAGTCCAAAAGACTAAGTCACCAAAGAATAAGATGTCTGAATATGCCTATCAGCATTATTCACTCTTTGGTACTCTGACCAGCTTCAAATGGAGCTTATGAACACAGAAGTCTGGTCTTGGCAGGGAAGAGCAGGTAGGAGGAGGCCCCTCACTTTAATTGGTGAATTAAAGTGAACGAGTTGGGCAGAAGAACTATACCACATCGAAATATGACTTCTACAGACAAATTAAAAGAAACTATTATTAGAAGGAGTAAGAGAGGAGAAGAACTAAGCAAAAAAAAATTTTATCAACTTCCAGGGTAAGGATCAGACCTGCAAACCATGATTAGCGCAATGGCAGACCAAGGTCAGCCCTCTTCTGTGGGGCTGGAAATAATACCTGCCTGCATGTTAATCTCTTTACACCCATCCACATACACAGAGTAGAGACATCGGAGCTGAGATACCAAAGGACAAGAGCTCTGTGATGGTGAGAAAGTGAGCACTAAACATCAGGGGGGGGGCTTGTGCAAGCCAGAGGTGAGGTTGCCTGGGCTGTATTCAGAAGGGCCAGCTTCCAGGCCAGCACCTGTGTTCATCACGCCTGTCTGCGTCCAGGACTCTCAATCACCCATTTTGAGAAGTCTAGCTTCACCACCAACTTGGGAAAAGAATTAACGTGGTGATGTTGCCCCTGATGAAAATACACTGGCGGGTTTGAACGATCTCTTCTAAATTTGCCTCTATTAAATTCACATGTGCAGCAAAGCGGTTGGTGCCTCGTATCAGTTACAACATATGGATTTTGGAAAGTGAGAGCATGGCATAAAAGGGGGTGTGTGTGTAATTGTAAATGTGCTTTATAAGCAGTCCTAAATCATCAAGGAGAATTATTTCCCCATTGGGAACGTGTACATGGGTGCACACACACACGCACACACGCATACACACACACATGCCTCAAAACATACAAATTCTCTTTGCTCCCCATCTCTTAAGAAAATGCATCTTTGACCTCTCTCTTCAAAAGGAATATATCAAAGCCATATTTTTTTCCAGTTGCCTACTTGGTTCAATGTTTCAAAGTAGTACATGGGGGGCGGGGTGGGGGGGGCCTGGGGTGGAAGAGGGCAGGTAATGAGGAAACCCAAGCACAAAATGAAATTCTCCATTTTCGCAACAGTTACATGCTAACTAACTAAAGCTCACATGGTTAAGTAACTGCCCGCTAATTCACTTTGGACTTTTGCTGATGGTTTTTCCCTAGACCTTCTCCACCAGAAAACCATTCTGGGTGACTGGCAGTATTTTCATTAAGGTAGAAATATCTATTTGTCTTACAGTAAGGAATACAGCTGAATTTAATATTTGAGAATAGGAATAATTGGTTGCCTCCACCCAAAAGACCAAGTGGTTTCCATGTTATCAGACTCTTGAACAAAAATTAAGTTTGTTGAGGAAAGTTCTAATGACCTAGGTGAAGTCATATCCATGTAGCTAAAAGTGAGACCAAAAATAAGACTCTGAATTTGGTTATTATTAGTAGGAATATGTTTCTTGGGCCCTCACTGTCACATACAAAAAGAAAATATGTTATTTTCTGGGCCACAATAGCTTCCCAGTGTGTATCTATCCGTAAATTTAATGCTTTTACATAATCATAAAATATCAGTATTATTAATAATAAAAGCACTTAATGCTCTGAATGCTTAAAATCATGCACAATACCATGGCTGTCATTTTGCAAACATGATCCCTTTGGATCTTCACAGTAATCCATAAAGTGGGTGAAATTGTCAACATCTTTACAACTGAGAGAAATGATGCTCAGTTAAGCAACCCTCTTCTGCTCACACAGCTAGCAAATAGAGATCAAATATGAATCCGCAAACGCCCAACTTCGAAGCCTGTGCTCTTAAATACTACACAATTCCACCTATAAATACATTCACTAATGACTTGTGCTTGATCGTATACAATACATCAACAACAGTCAACAATTAGAAAAGTGGGAAGGTCCAAGTTGTGATTGTGGCTAGGCTACCATGAGCCTTTTACCTCCATGGTTTAGTTACATGGTAGCAGCCAGCCACCAATGCCCCAGAAAAGAGAGTGTCTTACTCCTACTGTCTGAGTCTGAAACCCTGGGAAGGATATTGGCCAGAAGAGCAAAAGGTAGTGACTCTAAAGGGACAAGAACATTTTGGAACCATGCACTCCATGATGACTTAGTTTTTTCTTCTGGAAGGATACTTCCTGGCTTGGGATTACTTCCTCTGAGTAATGGGCTCACACTCTGGTAGACTTGTTCCAGGTGCCAGAACAGCCACTCTCTGCTCCCATGTGTTGACCCCTACAAGTTTGTTACTCAAGGAATAAAAGGTTTGACCTCACTACCATTCCTTCTAAGAGACTGGGTGCTTTGATATGGACTGAAATTACAGGCATTTCACAATGAACAAAAGCAAAAGAGTGATGAATGAAGACGGAGGCTAAACACAAATATTTAAACATCCAGAGCCTGTATTTATAACAAAGATGCTATCGGCACATGGCTTGTGTGCATATTTGGGGGGTGGGGGTGGGGGAGTCAGTGCATTTCTTTAGTAGGACAAGATTGGAATAGTACCATCATTATTCTGTGACCTGAGGCAACAAGTATTCATTGGAGAAATATTAAGACGCAGGCAAGGGAGAGGCTGAAGAAAGAAATGGATACAACCAGTTGGTGCCAACCCCCAATTCCCCAGCTTGTTGATGGAAAAATCAGTCAAATGACTCTCTGTTGACCTAGTATTTGAGAGGGAGGTATTAGGTGGCAGTTATTCCTGAAAAGAGGTCACTATTAAAGACGACGAAAGGCAGCTGGTTGAGTCATTAACTACTGTGGTTTCAAAGCCTCGGTATTAACATAAAGCCTGGTGCTTCTTTCAAATGTAACCCAGCATTCTAGAAAAGACAAAACAGTCTCTGTAGACATAAGAAGGTCCTGGTTGGAGAGACACGTAATCACTAATAAAAGGGATGGTTTTTACCTATTACAACTGTCAGCCAAGAAGCTCATAGAATAGGTTTCCAAATTGTTTTCCTTTAGCACTTGAGAGAAGTTGATAGCAGGCATGTCTGATTATCACTTTGTGGCAGAGAGGGAAACTTGAAGAGCATAACTCTACAATAATCGTCTCCGGACCTCTTGGTGACTGAAAGATGCTTCTGGAAATGGATACGGATGACATACGAGAGCTTATGGCATCTGGGAGAAGCAATCTTGATTTCGAATATGAAGAGAACTTCAAGCAAAGCGTGCTCTTTTGCAGAACATGCAGTCAGCTTTGAAGTCCTTTTAGATGTCGAATAGCCCCCAAGAGATCGCTCCCATGAAGGAGTTGAATGGGACAGTCCAGTCACTTTGATCCGGCCCCCATTTCTCCAGCACTGACCACGTCAAGTACCATCAAATCTCAGATTTCCCCCAGATTCCTGATATCAGGCATGTCTGAGAGGAAAAGCACGTCAAGATGAGTAAATAAGACAGAAAGTCACTAGAGACTTTTGGATCTGGAAAGGACAGTCACGTGTTTACAAGGAGAAGGAGAGACCAAGAGAATGGAGCCATTTGTCCATATAGCTCATTAGTGACAGGAGCAGTGGCTTTATCTGCCAATGTCCCTGATCCCCCAGCCCATCTTCCACTGTGTTGATTGCTTCTGAAGCTTTTCTAGAGAAGACAATCCATGAAATGACCCAGAATGCATCCTGCCTGGGTGGTAAGACAATTATTCTGTCTACATCTGCTCAGGTCTTTGCCTGGGGTCAAATAATTTTCATTTCTGGGTCTACCCTGCCCCAAACAAACCAAACTGGATTTGGGCAACAAACAGAGCCGTTCCCTGTGCCTGGCCTGAGAGCCCCGGGCTTCCCTGACACCCCTCCGGGCCTCCTGGGAGGGAAATGGCCCCAGGAGGAAGCACAGAAGGCTAGTCTCCTGTGAGCGCTTGTGGGCTTGGGACTTAGAAATTGTTTTCTTTGTTTGCTTTTCTATTGCTGTTGTGTTTCAAAGTCCTGAGGCCACTGGCTAACTGATTTCTCCTTGCTGAACAGTGCTCGCCAGAAAAATAGTCCCTGTGGCCAGAAAGGGAGGGGGCTGCCCAAATTGGAATGTTGGAGATTTTTAACATTTTCTCTCTCTTCCCTCTCTGCTCTAATCTCCATCCAACCACAAACACGCAGCAGTTTTGATCCTCTGATGTTATCTTTCACTATGTTTCACACTCTTTCTCGCAGGAGCCATCAGTCCTCCTGACTGTGCCAGCAGGCCCCTCCATACAGGGGTCTTCAGTCCCCTTCTGCTCCGCACAAACACACCAAGGCTGAGACCCGGTTCCAAGGATTTCTATACCCAGTCACCCCAGCTCATAAGGCAATGGTGATTTGAACAAGCATCATCCGAGCCCTTGCTGGGCTAACACAGGTACGCGCGGGCGCACACACACACACACACACACACACACGCACACACACATCCCATTTTCCACCCAAGGGCTCTTTGCTCTGCAGGTCAGCGGTCCATCACCGTGACCATTTCTGTATCTCTAGATGGAGACACCTGGAGACACCCTCATTTCTCCAGGCAAGAACTGCTTCCAGGGAGACAAGTGAAAACAAGAGCATCCGTACTCAGTGGCCCTTCTCCATTCAGCCACCTGCTCCCCTAACTGGCCTCAGGTTTGGATCCGTTTTGTCACCACGCCAATTCAGTTCCCCCAAGGAAGGATGCCCAGCAGCCTACCTGAATAGCTTCCTAGGGCAAAAAGGGTACCTTAGAAATCTAGCTACAGAGGCCAGGCGGGTGACGGGGGTCCTCACACCTTTTTTTAGTCTACTGCAGAGGTCTTTTCTCTGATGGGCTGAAAATGCTTTTCTCCCCGCTTTCTTTTTTATTTTTTAAAATAGTTGCTACAAGCCCGTAGCTCACAGTTCTGACAAAGTATTAAAGAAAGCCTCCCCCATCCCAGGAAAGCTCATCCTCAAATCTGAGATGTTTGTTCAAATACTTGACATCGACTTCCTCTTGGAATGTACTCTATCTCAAAGAGAAGGAAAAAATAAACCAAACAGTTTGTTGCTTATAAGTTGGTAGGAAAAGACCTTCCCATGATAAGGCTGGACTTCTATTTTAAGGCTTTATTTTTCCAAATAAACCCATATAAACAAGGGTGTTGGAACCTAAACTAGTCACCGAAAAATTACTCTTTGTGTGCCGGCTGAAGCCGAGGCTGGGGTTCCCTGGGTGGGATTCTGGTCAGCCAGACTTTAAATTGAAGTGAAAAAAAATAAACAAAACTTTCTCTCTCTATATCCTCATTCTGGAGTCTTCCCCGATAGCTAAGAGAGGAGGCTCGAGAGCAAGAATCGGGGGTGTCCAAGATCAGATCTTCTTTGCTTTACGGATGCTGGATCTGTACAAGACAGCGTGCACGCATGGGGTGCTGTCCCTTAGGACAAAGGGGTGATGGGAAACGATGATATGTGGGTTTCCACAAAGCCACCCTGGGGCATCCTATCCAGATATGTTTACAGAACGGAAAAATATTCATGCTCATATATCTCTTTTAGTTCTGCCCTTCCTGTTAGAAAGTTCCATCCTTTTCCTTTCATCCTGAGGGAGGAACTGGGAATCGGGTGGCTTTCTCCTGACTGCGCCATGCTGTGCTAGGGAAGGGGTGGGGGGCAGGGATGAGCAACAATGTCACAATTTTTCGGCTGCCATTTTGAGTGTGTGTGTGTGTGTGTGTGTGTGTGTGTGTGTGTTTTCTTGGTTAGGCATCTGTTTTGTTGCTGCAGATTCTTCACTGGTTTCAAGAACTCCCACAAAGCTACTTTAGTCTGTGTGCTGCTGGTCACTTGCTATTTCCATGGGGGAGCAAGGGCCTACAGCTTCCTGGTCTCCCGTCTTGCTGCCATCACTCCCACACCCACATTTCCTTAATTAGGCCACGTTGCTTCTACCTGAAGAAAAGCCAGACACACACAAAGCCACCTAAGCCATCATGTGATTAAGTAAAAAAAATCATGAGATAGTCCAGGTGAAGAATAGAGGAAAATGATTAAAGCTGGAATGATCCTTCAGGGAAAAAGGAGAAATTGGCTGGACTCTACGTTCTCTCTCTCTGTCTCTGTCTGTCTCTCTCTCTCTCTCTCATGCCTGCGTGCGTGCATGCACACACACGCACACACACAGAAATGCACAGCACAGAACAGATTTTCATTGTTGAGGATCTTCCATAAAGAAAGAAACCCTGGAGGGCACCTGGGGGGCTCAGTCGGTTAAGCTTCAACCTCAGCTCAGGTTGACGATCTCACAGTTCGTGGGTCGGTTCGAGCCCCCCACGTCGGGCTCTGTGCTGACAGCTCAGGGCCTGGAGCCTGCTTGGGATTCTGAGTTTCCCTGTCTCTCTCTCCCCCTCCTCTGCTTGCGCTCTGTCTCTGTCTCAAAAATAAATAAACGTTAAAATTTTTTGAAGAAAAAAAGAAAGAAACCCCGGGGTCTCCAGGTCCTTCCAAAATAATTCTGCCACACTTTTACTGAGTCCAAAGATGAGGAAAGTAAATTGTTTTCATTATAAGAAAGGGGGGGGGGACCAATTTGTTTTGTTTTGATTTTGTATAAGGATCACTGGCATCTAGAAGTAAGCGTCAGGGTCTTTAGGACCTGTAGGGGAAGTTAACTATGAAAACCCATCCCTCGCTGTGCAAGAAGCCGTCTGGCACGAGAGGGTACAGTATTGCCTCCGGGCATAATTCTCCAGCATGAACAAATTGCTTGGACTAAGTTTGAGCTGACATTTGTTTGGAGTCGGAGATGGTGTTGCGGTTGGGGTTTAATAGCTACTTTGAAAGGCTCGCGTTCTACTTCATATTGTTTTTAATTGTTCCATTTTCCAGATGTTTATTCCTAGATCGTTTCCCACAAACGTAGGGGGGGTGGGGGCTCCTTTTGAAAACCTGGATGGCTCTGATCCCTTTGGGCCAGAGGTTTTAGACTAAACTAAATAAAAACGGCGAGGGAAAAGGTGCTGGCAATGTGTTTGAAGACGCTGAAGAAATCCTCTCCACGAAAACAACAAAGGCGGGACCAGGAAACAAAGTATTAATTTCATGTTCCCCCATTAGCTTGCCACCTGTTCTTTCTGATCGTTACTCAGCCAGCAGAGGGGAAAAGGCTAATCTGTAGCACATTTATATCAACAAACTCGCGCAAAACTCTGCCTAATTATCCCCTTGAACCTGTGTCCTCTCAATGGAAGGCCGGTTCCCCACCTGGCCGGGAGCCAACTGCCGCAAGCTGGTCTCCATAAGCCCGGCTAACGACAGCCCACTTTCACGCCGGGAGCTCCATAATTGCTCCGAGCAGTTTACAGATCCATTATTTTATGGCCATATTTCAGAAGGAGGGGGGGATTCCTGGTAGGGCTGCGTATTGGACCAGCCTCACTTTGGAGCCCCGATCATTTCCTGGTAAAAACCTCATAGGCTTCCACTCCCAGGAAAGCTGCTTTCCTGACAAAAATCTCTCAAGGCACCATGGGAATGGGGAGACAGGGTGGGGCCTAGGAGGAGCACTGGACAGAGAGTCCGAACCCCTTATTCAACCACTCATCAGCCCTATACAACCTGAGCGAGCCCCGAAATCACAGAGCTCAGGAGCCCGTCTACTTCCACACCTGAATTTCTGCAGCATACTCACATATACTGACTAAATGTGAAAAAAAAATTGGGGAGGGGGGGGGGTGTGTGAAACTCATTATGTACCCGAGACTGATCTCAACAGCCAGGCTACAGCTTTAGATAAAACCGATAAAGCCCCTGCCCCTCCCAAAGCATACCGTCTCATAATGGACAGTAAATAAACATAGACATGATACGACGTCAAGTATAATTAGTGATGTGGAAAAAGTAAAGGCGAGTAAGGGGAGGGTATAGAAAGAGAAGCGGGTGCTATTTTATGCGTGGCTGGGAGGGGCATCTCCCAGAGCGGATATTTGAACAGAGACCCTAATCGAGGACAGCAAGAGCTCGGGGAATAGATCAAGCGGGCTGGTCTGGCAGAGGGAACTTCTGAGCGTCTCCTCAGTGCAGCAAAGGGGTTGGTGTGGATGCCGCAGAGTGATCAGGGACAGTGGTGGGAGGTGACAGAAGAAAGGGACAGTGCTAAAATGGGTAGGGTCCCCTGGGACATGTTCAGAATTTTTGATTTACGCTGAGATGGGCTCCTGAATGATCTTGAGCAGGAGAGTCCCACGATCTCCTCTTCGACGTGAAGTTTTACTCTGGCTACCTGGAAGGCGTGGAACGCAGGGAGGCAACAGTGGAAGAGAGAGACCAGTGGGGGGAGGGGTCTGGCTGTCCTAGGGGTCCCAGTGAGATGTGATAGGGCTTGGACCATGATCGTAACCTTGGAGGCAGTTAAACAGCACAGGAGACAAACAACAACGCCTAAAGCCACCAGAAATTGCTCTTACTATCCTATCCGTGCAGCCGGGCTTCCTCTAATACTTTCTCCTTTTCTTAGGTTCAGAAACACTCATGGTAAAAAGGTTGTCATTTGGTTATCTCTTAGCAAATGCATGCTTTGTCTCTTCCTCCTAGTTTTGATGGAGACATTGATTGAAGCATCACACTTCCACGACCTCCAAGGCCCCTGGTCCCTGTGGGGACAATCATTTATCCACCTGGTTTCTCCCCAGGCGCCGCTGAGCCACTCAGAGGAGGATGGCCAGGCAGCACAGGGGCTACAAGTCTCCAGGCTAGAGTCCAAGAGCCCAGGTTCAAGTCCCAGCTCTGACATTTCTGGGTTGTCTCGGACAAGTTACTCAACCTCTGTGTTTCAACGTCTTCATCTGTAAAATGGAGATTCTAATAGCACGTCCCTGGGGTTTTATTGTGAGGATTGCATAAAATCATGTATGTGAAAGTCTTAGGAGTCTTCAGAGCATAGTAAGTCTCTGTTATACTATTATTATTAATGAAGTTAATGATTTCCCCCCATAAAAAGTATATCCAATCTTAGTGAGACACAAAGGAACAAACCCAATAAGTAATACTTCTGGACATAGCTTTACAGTTTAGGGAATATCACACACCGACATCTTGATTTCCCCCGGTACCCATTAGACATCCATCCCTCACAAATAAATAAGAGTCAGCTTTTCTCAGAGTGACTTTAACCTTCTGTAGGATGTCAGTAAGAGTGGGCAAAAGTTATTTTTTTGATGAAGTAAATGTGGGAAACCGAGAGTTAAGCTCAAGCAGGCTTCTTTTCCGTGAGATTTTTCAAAGTCTTTAATACTGTATCACATGTATTGTAACTGCCCATGGGGCTCGTGCGTATGGGGCATTTTCTAAACCTGTAGGACCATGGAAACTGTATTTTCCCCTTGTTTTGTTTTAATAATACTAGACTAAATACTTCTGGAACACACGTAGGAATATGATAATACCAAGCACATCAAGCATTTTATTTTCATCCTGTGTCACTTTGACGGTGTAATTAATCTAACAGCCAATGTGCTTGCTCTGCTAAAAACAAAAACAAAAAACAAACAAGCAAAAACAAACAAAACCAAACAAACATGAGATAATATATAAAAGTATTTATTAATTATATAATTTAATAATTATAGTAATTATAAAGTACACTTATTGTTTCTATTAGGTCCCTCAAATTTTAATGGACAGATACCTTCTAATTCTACTCCTGGAATAGAATGGAAGTTATTTGAGTTCACTCTATCCAAATGCTTTGTTCCCCGTTATATTTTGTCTTCCCCAATAGGCATATCTGGACTTTTAATGTTGTGCCCCGAGATAAGGTCTTTTCTGAAATGCTTCCCATCCCTGTGCTAATGATAGTTGTCTTGCTCAAGACTTTCTCCGGGTTTTTCCTCTCTGTCCTAAAGCAGTGGTGATCACAGTGCTCTCGAGGTCTGCCAGGTCCAGACTCACCAGATTTTGACTGTGATCAGCTCAGTTCACCATACTGTGCCCTTCTCAAGGACATGTCCCATGGGACCTTTGACTGAAGTCCCATGATGACCTCATTTCCTTAAGGATAAGTTAATTTCCTAGGGTAACTTTTAACCTATCTCAACCTGTGTCCAGAAAAGAGATACATGAAGTGTAAGTTGGGGCAATGTTTGCCCCAATGGTTGAGGCAAACACCAACGCTCTTAGGCACTGTAACTTTGTTATCCATCCCCTATAGATACCCACCCTCTGAGAACAATCCAGGTAAGAATAAGGTGTGATCGTCTCAGCCCTTAAGGCACTCACATACCCATTGAAAATAAGCACCTACTAGTACAAGGTTAACAGCAGTGCTGTAAATTTGGTAATATCCAGCAGTGCTGGTAAATTTGGTATACGTGGGTGAAGTTTGACGGAATACAAAATACCAGAATGGTGTACGGGGGCCTCTGAGACTGAGTCTACGCCTTCTTCTCTAGCCTTATTTTTGCCATTCCCTTGTTATATCCTGTTATGTTCCAGGCAAACCAAATGAGTTATGATAATGCCTTAAAGCTATCTCCTATACTAGGTGGCTGCTGAGACATAGAAAGAGGGGGCAAAATAAATGGAAGATAAGATCTTTGTCTCAAAGAGTTTGTGCTCGAGTGACCAGAAGAGGTCTAAAAAAGAGAGCCCCAAAGTCTCAGCTCACACATCAGTCTAAAAACTAAATCAAATTTTGGACTATCGGCTCTATGGTTCTGAAATGCAGCGAGATAAGACAAGCAACTGCGATATTTATTTTACTCTCAAGTCTCTTCATCTTAGGTCAGTGGGTAGCGTTGATCACTGTTTGTGTCTCTCAGGAAATGGACTCCGTTCCAAACATGTTATTTACCTCTGGTGAACCCAATTCTCCAGTCAAACCAAAAGCAAACCTCTCCTCGTAGCATACTAGTGATAACTCGGTAATTTCTCTGGCTCTTGGCTAGTGACGTTAGATTTCCAGTCAAGTTAGCTTAGTTTTAACTGAGGATTCTCAAGAGTAACACCAAGCAAAATGACAGCAAACTGTCTTTTTTCTGAACCACATCAGACACTCAAATCCCCAAATCACAAGCTTAAATATACCATTGAGTATAGGAAAGTCTGCAAAATTCATCAAGATCCCCAAGGTCTTCCAAGATATTTTCCCTCCTTCCTGATATGTTTAGGCAGTATTTCTACAAGGAGTTTCTGGCGGTGCGAAGGGTGTCCCCTTTCCTTACAGCCCATCTTTTTTCCTTTGGTTTCATTCCACACCGATGCTGGTGAAATCGTAGCAATTTTACTGGGAAAATGCTTCAGTGCGTTAGGGATCCATTTGGGTCCACGTCAGAGGAGACACCACCTTAAGGGTTTGGGAGGTAAAGTAGCATTTTCAGGATGATGTATTCAACTTTTTTCAAAAGTCCGGTTACTTGGCGAAAGTAAATGCGTCCAACAAACATGTCTTTGGTTCTTGGTGTTTCAAAACATCCACCCATGAAGTGATCTTTTTCGTCTCTCTCAGCTCTGCTGGGATTATAGTTACTGCAGTAAAACTCCAGGAGTTATGTACTGTACATAATAAAACTGATAGTTTATTAAGTTCAATAATAAAGCTATGTGCAAAACAAAGGCTAACATATTAGGAAGGTACGCTGTGCTGACCCAGACTATACCTTTATAGATTTTTAGCATCTGTAGGTAGTTATGTAGGATTTTACTATCTCCAGTTCAATATAGTCTTCTGATTAAAAACCTACTTACTACTTATCTGGTTGTTTTTTTATGAGCTTGCAGTCAGCATGCGTCACAAAATGTAATTTAGTCAGACACCTTGTCTTGGAGCAGATGGGAAGAATGCTTTGAAAAAATGAACAGCTACTCATTAAAAAATATATATAAAAACAAAAAAAAACCCACGAAAGCTGAGAAGCCAAGGGGAGCCATGATCCTCTCAGAACTTTGGCTCGAAGAGAAATCTACCCCTAGTGCGGGGGATCTGCCCTCTGTAGCTTGAACAAGCCTTTCGACTACGTTCCGCTGGGGCTAAGAAGGGAGATGTGGCTGGTGCAGAGCAATGACTGAGCCCAAGACGTGAACGTTGCATGCTAGGATGTGGTCAGATGTGCCCCAATGTTTCCACACTTGGCCTTCCTGCCAATGTTCCCTGCTGCACACTAAGGAATGAAATGAGGGAGACTCTGGGGTCTACTGGGAGAGTCACCAAATTATGACTGTACGTGTGGATGATAGAGAGATGAGGGTCTACGTCAAGGTAGCTTTCAAAGACAAGAGCAAAGAGGCTGGTTATTAAGTTCAAACGCCCTGTGCTACAGGCCTGAAGACTTCCCCATTATGTGAATAAGAAGGCAGGAGGCATTCACAGGGAAGAGGAAGCAGAGAGAACGCGGATGGAATGAAATGAACCTAGTGTACCTTGTTCTATTCTCAGTGCTCTTTTAGAAGAAACGTGTAATTGAACGGGATGCCCAGAGGGTAATAACTGCCTATCTCCTAAATTGTGGGAGTGTTGGCAGTGTTACTAGGTTGGTGCAATGGCGGGAGAGTGTTCACAAATGTTTCCATGAACGAATGCTGGAGTTTTTCGTGTTTGGGGATGGATTGTTGGCGAGTACAAAAAACAACCACCAATTTCCATTTATGAGTTGTACCTAAAACATTGTTTTGAGGTTGCCCAACTACGTAAGCCCTTGGAAAGGCAAGCAAGTATTACGCCCAGCTCTCATCCACTTTAACTGAAATACTGTAGACTATGGGCAAGTGAGTCACGAATGCCATAGAACCTTGAGAGGCATTACGTTTCTGCCCTTCCTGAAGAAAAGGGAAAGACTTCATAGATATAGGAATGACCTTTATATTCATTTGTACAGAACCTGTATGAGTCAGTCTTCCCCTCAGAAAAACAAATCAATAGTAGAAATATATACATATCTATACTTTAGAGAGAGAAAGAAAGAATGAAAGATGAGACAGAAGGACAGAGAAAGAGGTTTTTTGAGGAAGAGGTTCATACTGTTATGGAGGCTGGGAAGTCCCATGATCTGCTATCTGCAAGCTAGAGACCCAGGAAAGCCAAGCTAGAGACCCAATGATACGGAGTCCAAAGGCCTGAGAACAAAGGCAGCAGAGATTATAAATCTCAGTCCACAGCAGAAGGAACCCAGTGTCCCAGCTCAAAAAAGGAGGCAAGAAGACAAAGAGGTGTATTCCTCCTTCTTCTGCCTTTTTGTTCTAGTCAGGCTTTCAGTAGATTCAATGATGCCCATCCACATAGGAGAAAAAAATTTGATTTCTGATTCTCACCTAAATTTCGATTTGAATCTAAAATCTGATTTAAATGCTAATCTCTTCCAGAAACACTCTCACAGACACACGCAGCAGAGTTGAATCTAGACATCCTATGGCCCAATCAGGTTGCCATGTAAAATGAATTGTCACGGATTTTAAAGCACATTTGCATCTATTATTAAACGCTTGCATCAGCCATTAAAGCTGAAGATTGTGTTGTACTTTCTGGTTTAAAACTGAGGTTCAGGTGAGTTTCATATGCATAAGCATGATTATTTTTATCAAATCACAGAATTTTTAAGCTAAAGAACTTTATTTTTTTTTAATTTTTCAAAACTCTTTTATTTAAGAAAGAGAGAGAGAGACCACGAGTGGTGGAGAGGGGCAAAGGGAGAGAGAGAGAGGGAGAGAGAGAGAATCTTAAGCAAGTTCCATGCTCAGCATCTGTAGATCAATACATCTGGAGGAGAAAGGAAGGCATCAGGACTGGACAGAGGAAAAACTAGGCTACAACACAGTCACAACAAAAACCACAGCCTATCCCACAAGGAACCCTGCTGGAGCTGGGGTGGCCTTGCAGGGTGGTCCCAGGTTGAGGTAAAAGGGTGCAGGCCTTTGCATCCCAACATTGTCTGTCTAGTCATTGGATGTAAGCTGCCAGTGGGTACAGCAGATCTTCTTAGCTGAGGTTGGTTCTCAGAGAGGGCTGGTAACTGAGGGTTTTCGGCCAGTGGCACGCCCAGCCCCCGAGGAACACACTTACTATCCTGAAGGCGGAGCTGGGTCGTGCGTCACAGTGTCCACTACAAGGGAATGCACAAAAACCACTCCCCAGGCTCCATATCATCTCTCATGAGCCTGACTTCAGATGCTGAGAAGCCTTGGAAACTGTCTTTGCTGATTACATGACATGGTACATAGGAGGCACATAGACATGTTCCTTCCATGTTGTAAACGCTCATTAAATATATTACTATTATTGTTATATTACTATAACATAGTAATATGTTATATTAAATACCTTCTTACAACTGCATGTTGAGTCAAAGGACGCACATGAAACTCGGTGACAGCCTGTTCTCCTAATCACAGGCTCCTTGTCCCTGTAAGTGAGGTCACACACGGGTATGACCATTAGCCGGTGACCATTAGCACTCTACATTACTGAGGGTTGATATTTCCTTTGAACGGAACTGGGATGTGGCTCGCTGCTTGCATGTAATAGTATTTGTATTTTGTGGGAAACTTAGATTAGTAGAGATAAATCAGTTCATTCTATGCAGTTACCATCAAATGTGTGCCAGGAAAAGCACACGTGCCAGCATTTATTACAAGTTCCAAAATCCCCTTTATTACCAGGAAACCATTTGTTTCTGACCAAGCTTCAACAAACACTTAGCGGGGGGGCCACACACTGGGGTTTAAAGACCTGTACTGTATGTGTGTTGTTTTTGACCACCCCCCCAGTCGCTCCCCACTTTTCTGGTACTGGTGCCTAGACTTTCCTTCCGGGACAAATCCTCCCACCATTCCTTATCATCCGGTCCATCTCAGAGACCGTCCCTTCCCCCATCTAAGGCCAAGGCATGAGCTGGCCCATGCCAGCCCCTCTCTGTCTCCAGGGGATTTAGAGATGAGTGAGGAAAAGGCAGAAAAAACTTCAGGCTGATTCATCTTACTGGTGGTTGCCCAAATAAACATTCCATTAGTTCCTACTAAGTATTTGGTTCCTGACCTTTCCAAAGCCTGGTTGTCTAACATTCTCATTGGGTCTGTGAGACATCCCGTACCCTTCCAATGATTCCTTTTTCTTTCTTAAGTCAACCAAAGTTAATGCGTATTGCTTGTACCCAAGACCCTAATGGATAAGAGGTCTAGACTTTGTAAACTAACCAAGTTCTTCTCTAATGCTCTGATATTGGAAAACATACATTCTTCCAATGAGGTAAAGGAACATAAAACCTTCTCTTACGCTTCGTTTCTTCACCTGGAGAATTTTTCAAGTAAGTTTGAAGTGAGAGAGCCTGAGAATACAGGATACCACCACAAAACCCTGGAATGAGATATGGGGTTTTTTTAATTATTTTTTTAATGTTTATTTATTTTTGAGAGAGACAGACAGAGTGCAAGCAGGGGAGGGGCAGAGAGAGAGGGAGATACAGAATCTGAAGCAGGTTTCAGGCTCTGAGCTGTCAGCACAGAGCCCGACACGGGGCTCAAACTCACAAACTGTGAGATCGTGACCAGAGCCGAAGTCGGACACTCAACTGATGACTGAGCCACCCAGGCGCCCCAAGGAAGATATGTTTTAATTATAGTATATGTTTTACTTTAAACAAGTCATGGATTTTTCCCCATGTATAGAAAAAATATAGAGATTAACTGAAATCTCATTTAAAAAGCCAACACCATCCACCAGCAATGAAACATTTAGTGCATGAACCTTTAAATAGATCTAAACCAGTCTCTTGGGCTGAAATCCGGAAGTTGAGATTTACTTACTAGAGAGGGCATCTTTTTCCAAAATGTCCTTTGCTTAGGTGTGTGTTTACATCCTGCTATGGATTATTTAATGTATCAAGAAGCACATTATTTCAGATAAGACAAAATGTAGGCAGAAGTTCCAACAACAAAATTCTCTTTCCAAACCCACTAACTTGCAATAAAATTTGAGTCAGTAATCCTTCACTGAGCATCCACCATGTACAACTTGCTATATCAGCTTCTTCAGGTGGTTTTAAAGTGAGTAAGACAACGCCCTACCTTAAATAATTCATAAGATGCATAGGAAAAGTCAGGATTATAAGAAAAGAAGGCAGGTAAATAAGCATGGCCTTCATGAGAGAAATAGCTTTTGAGCTAGGATTTGACAGATAAGTAGGACATCAGCAGACAGAGAAAAGGAATTGGGAGTTTCCAGAAATAGGGAATAGCATAAGGAATTAAATGGTGATAGAAAAAAGAAAGAAAGAAAGAAAGAAAGAAAGAAAGAAAGAAAGAAAGAAAGAAGAAAGAAAGAAAGAAAGCCTACTTCTCTGGATTATCTGGTGTATATAAGAAAGTAATAAATTAAAGTGCAAGGGTTGATGGTTACATTCCCTAAGAGGCTCATAAATGCCTCAGTGATGCCCTTCGATGCATTTCTTCTTTAAGTACCTCTAGGGCCTAGGCTGTCCCCAAGATTGTACTAGAATACTTGATTCTAGTTGCCCTGGAAGTAAAAGTTAGGTTGGGGGAAAGAGGCCTATCTCTCCGTCATTCCATACGAAAATTAATTTGAGATGTATTGTATACCGAAATATAAAAGTTAAAACTCATAAAGCTTCTAGAACAGGAGAACATAGTTGCTTCTTTATGTCCGTGGGGGAGGTGATGATTTTTGAGACAAGACACAAAAAAGTACTAACCATAGAAACATTGAGCAATTCAGTTTTTATCACAATGAAACACTTTTGCTAATGAAAGGTGCCATTAAAAATGAAAAGCAAACCTGAAAAGATTTGGGGCAAATATTTGCAATACCTATCTCTAAAAACTGACAGTTATCCAGATAATTTAAATCATCCCTATGATCAGATAACAAAATGACAAATCACAGTAAGACATGAGTTAACAGCCTTGACCGATATAGCACAAAAGAAGTTTTGTGAATGGCCAACTGGTTAGGAAAAGTTACTTTTAGTCATAGGGGAAATGCAAGTCAAATCCACAAAGAAATGATACTGCATGCTTATTAGCATGGCTCTGATTAGAAACCCTGACAACCTCAAAAGTTGGCAAGGGCGTGTGGGAACAGGAGCTTGTACCTACTGCTGGTGGGGTGTAGAATGTACCACCATTCTGGAAAACAACATGGCAGACTTGTACAGAGTCAAAAACACACCCCCCCCCCTTGTGACTTGGCAATCACCTTCCTAAATTTCGATCCAACACAAAAGAAAACATAGGTTCATACAAAGATATATACAAAAATGTTCATGGCATCTGTATTCCTAAGAGTCCCAAACCGGAACACAGAAACAAATTGTGGCATATACCTTGACAAGCTATTTGGTAATAATAAAAGCAAAGGAAAACAAAACAATGAGCTGCAGTGATGACCAAACCAATAAAAAAGGTGAAGCGATGGAACTGATATGGATGTAGGGGGGAAGAACTATCACATTTGATGTCTCGATACACTCAAAATAAACGAGATTGATAGAGGGGGTGGCAGCAGGAAGAAAGGGAAGAAACAAACTGGATAAATAAACTTACAGAATAATTTGGCAGAAATTACATCATTGGTGCACAATGAAATAGGTTAAGCCCAGGCCATTTCGTCCCCAGCTATTACATTCATTTGTACGAACTTGGCCATGTCACTTAGTTTCCCTTGTAAAATACAGAGTTTGAACAAACTGATCCCGAAGCTTTTTTCCAGTTAACTTTGGACGTGGCGCAGGACAAATTCTTACTTAAAGGAGACAAAAATCTCAATGTATATAAATAATAACCATAACTTATACTGAAATATTCATCCTTTGGGGGTCAAATTGCCTTCTTTTTTTTTTTTTTTAAATATAAACTCTGAAGCCCTTGGCTTATCTGAGATGCCTTTCTATCGCGGAAGGTTTGGCTTGAAAACGCTTTCAACTAAAATGAGAGATCCTCTCATTATAAATGAGAGATCCCCAGATCATTTCAGAACCAGATAAATAAGTCTTCCATTTCCGTCAGCTCATTCAGGCTCTGGATTTGCACATACCCCTCCCCCTCCTTACCCTCTTTCCTAGTGTTTGGCTCATTAACAGACCCATTTGATACTTTCCCTGGGAATTTGCCACCTTCGTTGGGTGACTTGGGGCAAACAGCTTATGAGAGTCCTGCCTCCCTTTTGGATGGTACTGGATGGCGTTAGTGAGAAGCACGGCTCTCTTGGGGATCCTGAGAGGTCCCTAATTAGTGTTAGCGGAAGCACTTCAAGCGCTCCCAGATGGTATCAGGAAGTTAAATGAGTACTTGTGGCTGCTTACTTTTCAAGGCAAATGCAGGGGGTGGGGGGAAGAAATGCATCCCTAAAGGCAATTCAAAGGAGAAAACATGCAAGTGTTTGCTAACAGCACTGTGAGTTTTTATTGGATTTTTCTTTTTGGTGATTTCTTTATTACCAAGAAAATGCATACACGTCAGGGAATTGCAATGCAGAGCTACATGAAGAGATCAAACATTTCATTTCCTTTTTACTTGTCTTTCTGGGAAAGCATGGTTCCATCTTTCATGCATGTTTTCCTCTGCAAAAGATTTATAATTGGGGTTGCTGAGAGAGTCCCTGAGTAGGGACAGTTGTTCTCAGAGAGAATTCCAGGAATATTAGTAACTACCAGTATGAGTCTCCTCCTCTGGGTAGTCAACAGCCTGGCCTCCAGGACTAGTAATCTTATAAGCTCTATTCTATCCCACTTAGTTGGTATATCCCATTGAGTTTGAAACTAACACCACTTCCTCACTGATAGGGAAGGCAGCCCTCCTGTTCATTCTACAAGGAATCTCAGTGGGGACACTCCGGGGGCCAGGTGGTCCAGAAAGTCTTTCCTCCCAGCAAAAGTAGTCTCTAAATCAGAAAGGCTCAAGTGTCAACGTTTTCAACAATAGCAAGCTATCTTACATGAAACTATAAGTAAATATTGCAGCTGAACAATTAACAATAGTTGTAACAATTGGGGTGTTTAAGCTTCATTTGAGCAATGCAACCTATTTACAGCCTTTAAAAAGCCAAATTATATTAGAAACTCTATAATAAAATGTCGACTTCCGGCCCTCAGACAATTCTGTGGCCGGCAAATTAATTGGCAGAAAATGTGGACGCCATCTTGTGGCTGCTCCTAAGACGCCAGTGTGGGGAGTGAAGGGTTAAAAGCTAGAGGGCAGCTTGCTTCTAGTACTTCTATGCACTCAGCCGGGAGGACAGGGCCAGGTCAACCTGCAGACTCTGATCCAAAGGGAGGTGGGGGTATTTTTTTTCTTCTTTCTTGTTCTACAGTGAAGGAGCGGCTGAACAAAGGCCAGAGGGCATATGGCCGTTGGGATAATTGCACGGCTCTGGCAGGTAGAAAGAACAGTGTGCACGGAGCAGCCGTGGTTTCCAGACGTGAGCCCGGCCGTGTGGCCCCACCCCGCAGCACAAGCCGCCGTTGTCAGCCGTGGCTTCCTGGCTTCTTGGCCTCACCCCCATGTGGCAAGCACGTTTTGAGGCTAATGAACTATGCAGGCGAAACCCAGTTTCGGACCCAATCAGACACTGAGGAGTACCTGAACATGTTGAAAAGGGTTTATCTCTTGTTTCGTCTTCCTTTCTGCAGGCCACGCGGGGCTTTATTTCTCATTGCATATTACCTCATTGAGCAAACACCGTTCCACGTGGGAAGGAGAGTCAAAAACTTTGCCAAATACATTTTCGCCCGAGTAGATATTACTGTCGGAAGCGAAAGCATCATCTCCGTCCTCGGAAGCCTTTGCCTCTCTTCGTTGGGCGTTCCACTCTTTCACACGTTGCCCTATTTTCATTGGCCTACCACGCACTGCAGGCACAAATGACAAATAGATCCCTGTCCAAATGCATCCTTCGTATTCACGTCTCCTTCCTTCCATTCACCTCCAAGGGTGTCTTTCTACCAGCTGATTGATTTTGTGATTTTTAGCACCATGGTGCAGTAGAAAGCTGCTTAAACCAATGATGGATTTGTCTCCCCTCAAGCTCACACTGACCATGGTCATCAAGGCGACGAGAAGAAATCTGCACATGACAGCAGTTCTCAGAACCCACCTATGATGGTTACACGCGTCTGTCTGATTCTGCGTCCAGTAAGTGTTATTTCTATCACACCGTGAAAAACTAGTGGGAAAATTCTTCCCGAGGGGCGTGGACCTGTCCACGCACTGATTCTGTTCTACCTAAAACAGAACCAATCAACTACGCCTCAAAGATATTTCGTAGTTATCTCAAATCAACCCAGTGGTCCCCATGGAAACATACATAACATATGGACCAGTAGCTCAGCAGGAGTGAAGGAACAGCACTTCCTGTCCCTTTGTGACTGTCCTGACACCAGTCATGGTTTTAGTTTTCCATGGCTTGTGGTGACGCTCGTGAGGTTTTGCGCACCGGGTTGCTTTCGGGAGAAGGGATCACTGTGTCATGTCGGGAAGATAACATCATTCACAACAGGGCATTTCCTCTACCTCCCTTGTCGGCGTGCGCATTGCTTTCACTTACGTTTCCTCATCTGCTCCTGATAACAGTGCCAGACTAAGGCTATTATCCCCATTTCCTTGATGAGCGAGGGCAGAATGTTCCAGCAATCTGCCCTGAGCGATGCGTCTTCTCACAGGCACGACATGAGGCTCCAACCTGTAGCATCTGAGACCAGATCCAGCCGTCTTTAAACTGCACTAGTAATTCCAGGAAGTCGTATCAAGCAGGGTAAGTATCAGGCACCCTATGGGGGTGTTCCCGATAAGCCAGCTCTCAACTTTTCACAACCCAGAGTGGACCAGTGACTCCCTACCTAAGACCTCAGAGTGCTTTTTGTTATAACTCTTAGCATATTCTACTCACCTAGTTATTTTCATCTCTTTAAAAGCAGGCACTCTGGGCCTTCAGCCTCCCACCCAGTGCCCGGAACCCAGGAGATAAAAAAACGCGCCAAATAAATGAACAACTACACTGATAAAATGGACTCGAATATATAAACTGCTA
Source organism: Prionailurus viverrinus (assembly GCF_022837055.1). NCBI lineage: Eukaryota > Metazoa > Chordata > Mammalia > Carnivora > Felidae > Prionailurus > Prionailurus viverrinus. Next base: position 55,972,447 of record NC_062577.1, on the reverse strand, counting down.
AAATAGAGGCACAAACAAAGCATCATGGAAACGAAAAGGGGAAAGGGACACAATCCGCCTGGCGACTCCAGAGGGCTTCACAAGGTGACATTGGAGCCGGGTATTCACCACATAGAGAGGAGAGGGAAGGACATTCTAGGCGTTGGAACTTCATGAATACATCAGTTTTGCTAAATGTGGCCCTGCAGGGCCTAAGAAGCCAGGCACGGTGGCTGGGGGACAGTGCCATGAAGGGGAGGCCCGGAAGATCAGGACGGAAATGTAATCGCCGTAAGGAAATTCATTCATTCCACCGGTGAAATTTTAACTTAGTTAAAGGAATCACAGCAAACAGAGGGACGAAGTGGAACAAATTAAATTGTCTTAAGGCAAATTGACGCTCGTTAATTAATTAATTAATTAAGGGTGAGAAAAGGTGTTTCGAACTGCGGTTGCAAAGAAGGTTGTTTTAAGCAAGTTATTTAATGAGACTCGAAAGTTGAAAACGAGGAGGCAGGAGCAGGCGGCCGGCTGGCCGGTGCGCATCATCATCCTCAGGCCTTCCCCTCCCCCCTCCCCGGGGGCTCTGTCACTGCCTGGGAGGAGACAGGCGGCAGGACCGTCACACCTGGCATGCATTCCCGGGCCGCAGCCGCACCTCGGGACGGCCTGCATCTGAGATGCAGCACCTTTAGGGGTCCCCGAGGCCCTCTCAATCAATAATCCCCGGGGTTTTTTATGAGGCTTGGATTCTGAGGATTTGGAAAGGGGACGATTAAGCAGTAGTTCAAAGACGAGCTCCGGCCGCACCTGCAGCATTTATGAAGATCTATTAATAGAAAGCACACGATTTAGCAGTAATCCCTAATTCATAGAAAATCGATGATTTATGCCTTTGGGCCCAAGAGGCACTGAGGACTTTGGCTCATGGGCTGCCTGGAGGCAGGGTGTGCTGGCCCCACATCTGGTCAAGACTGACATCAGTCACCTGGGGGTTGTGCGGGACCCTTGGGGTCCTACCAGTGAATGGAAAACAATTCTTGCAGACGCGCGGTCAGTCCCTGCAGGATCTAATCTCTTTTTTGCTCTCCTAGGGTATCAACCGTTTTGATGCAGGATCCGGGCGAATAGCCTAGGCCCTGGTGATAGTAGGTATGATGCCAATTTGCTGGGAACGCAAAGCCACACCAGGGTCTGTCCCTAGCCAAGGCTGTCCCCTCTCTCTCTTCCTCCCCTGGACCTCCCTTTAGTCATCTGGAGAATGGCGGCAGCCACACTAAGGATCATCGCAATACCCTGTGGGTGGCTTGGGAATCCTACAATCCATCTGGGTCCTATTCGATCCCAAAGGTTTATGTATTTGAGTTCTCATTAAAAGAGTCATGGACCAGATCCATTAATTAATGTCTGAGTTCACCTCAGAGACCCAAAAGCCAGCTGCCTTCTGGGGTTACTTCTGCCGAATATAACAAAACACGTTCCAGTCTCAGAGGGAAGGATGCAGGTTATATGATGCTAAAAAGAAAATTCCACAAATAGTAAGGATAGTAAAATAATCTTTTGTCAGTCTTCAAGAAAGGAACATTCAGAAGAAGGTGGGGGGGGGCGCGAATATTCCGTTACTTAGCAGGGAATCTGAGACCTGAGGATGGCCCACCCATATTCACAGCTGTTTGATAATCGGTGTGCAGAAGATCCAAAGATGTATTTCATTAATAATCTATTCAACTGCTTATAAATGAATCTATTCAACTGTTCATTAATAATCTATTCAACTGATTATATATGGACATTTCCATTATTTAACGGCTTCATATTCTTTTTCATTATTGCTATTCCTGGCTCACATACAAATCTATTCTTTACCTGTTACTATTTACGTTAAATCCTTTACTTAAATCACCATGCATATTTTAGTTTAGCCCCTGGGTAACACCTCTGCCTTGTGAACAGAAATCTGATACACGAAACCAAAACTTCAAAGCACTGTCATTTAGGAGGTGATTAACCTTACTGCAAAGAAGTCTACACCATCCCAGAGCTCACCACACGGGTTTTTTTCTGTGGACCCCTGTAAGTCTATAGAGCACTAACATGGAACAGGATGGGGGAAGGGGGTGCGAGCAGAGCCCCCCACCCCATGGTGAAGAGCAACCAGCAGTGAGAACAGTGATCCCAGGATGGAATGGGCTTCATGGAAAAGAAGTTGGATTCAACTGCCTCATTTCCCTACGCAGTGAATTTCTCTATTATAAATATATAATACACAGATAGTTTTTCAAAAGGGGGCAAATATGGGGTGCCTGGGTGGCTCAGTCAGTTAAGCGTCCGACCTCTGCTCAGGTCATGATCTCACAGTTCATGAGTTCGAGCCCCGCATCGGGCTCTGCGCTGACAGCTCAGAGCCTGGAGCCTGCTTCCGATTCTGTGTCTCTCCCTCTCTCTTCCCCTCCCCTGCTCACACTCTGTGTCTCTCTCTCTCTCAAAAATAAATAAACATTAAAAATAAATAAATAAATAGGCAAATACGTAAAAGTCTAAAGAAAGAAAGAAAGAATTGCCATTCATTCTACTGTCTGGAAATAACCACTGCACATATTTTGGTATATTTCTTTCCATTATTTTTTTTTCTATGCTTATCTTTTCAGAGATAGATAAGATGCATGTACAAAAGTCCTTTGTACAGAGTTCTTTTCAGAGATAGATACAGATGCATGTACAGAAGTTCTTTGTTGTGGGAAGCCCAGGTTGCTCAGTCAGTTAAGCATCCGACTCTTGATTTCAGTTCAGGTCATGAGATCCAGCCTGGCCTTGTGCTCTGTCCTGACAGCACGGAGCCTGCTTGGAATTCCCTCTCTCTCTCTCTCTCTCTCTCTCTCTGCCTCTCCCCCACTCACGCTTTCTCTCTCTCAAGATACTTTTTAAAAAATATGCAAAAGTTTTTTGTTGTTAAACAAATTGGAGGCCACATCCTGTGTTATTTCACGTCGTGTATTTTCGTTTCATACCCCCTTCACTCCAGAGCCAGTTGGAATCCGACCGCTAGGCGTGTGTCTTTGGCCAAATGCTGTAACTTCTCTGCACCTCAGTTTTCTCACTTGTAGAATGGGGCTACGACAGTACCCACCCACGGAGTGATTCTTGGGTATTGATGAGCGTTGGTCATGTACTTAGAATCTTAAGATAACATCTGACACATCATAAAGCTACACAATCAGTGGTTGCTATTATAATGGAGCAAACTTGCTGAGCTTTCCTCTGATTACCCAGGATTCAGCCCAGTGCCGCACCCATGCTGGTGTTTCAGAGTACTCGGCCTTGCTCAGCCCGCACACTGCAGGTGGCGCCACTACTGGAGAGGGAGTCGTGATGGGGTTCCGCGGCCTAAACTCCCTCCCTGTCACCGTTTTGTGTTTAGTGGCTCCACGATCCGAAACAACATCACTGAAGACAGAAATCCACCATCATTTCTTTCTTCCTTTCCTCTCCCCGCTCTCTGTCTCTCACATCCACACCCGCACCCCTCTGACACAGGTCTTACCCTTCCCACCATCCACGAACATAAATCCTCCACCCCACGGAGATCAAGAACGAAAGGGTCAACCCTGGGCCCACACAGACCTCTCTCTGGAATAATTTCTAACCAGAATGTCCAAGAGTTTTGGTTTCTTTTTCTGTGTTTCTTCTGTTCTCAGGACTATGATTTATGCTTTAGGTGGCCTTCTATTTGGAGGACACGATTGCTTTTATTGAAGGGATTGCAGAGAGAAGAGGAAAAATGTCCTATCTGTGTGTATCTACGGGAAATGAAGAGTTTTCTCTCTTTCTCCTTCTCTCTCTCTCTCTCCCTCTCTGAGAGCTACAGTTTGGCAAACACCTCACCTCAGAATTTCTGACATTAATGAGGTAGCGGAGAGTGGAGAATTGCCTGCTGAGAGACAAACTTTAGGAAGATGGCTCAGAGCGTCTTGCTCAGCAGAACTGATAAGATTAAACCAACCATAACCCAGTAAACAAACCACATGGGAAAGACCAGAAATATGTTACGGTTTTGATCCAAGAAATGTAACTTTGGTGTTCTGTGCGTTGGACAAATTGAGTTAGGTGGAGAGGACTAGGTCAGAAAGCAAACCAAGGAGCTGTTTTCCTGTTTTAAAATCTGCAGGCTGGGGTTAGTTTTCATAATCTTGTGGAATAAAACTTACAGGAAAGGAGACTCCTAAAATAGGACTTGTTGAGATCACTCTTTCCTGATTGCTCTCTCTCTCTTTCTCTCTCTCTCCTCTCTCCTTCCTTTCTCTTCCATTGAGCTCCCTACACCTCTCTGTAGGCCTAAGGCTACATTGCCAGCTGGCCCTAAGCCAGACAGATATTTTTACAGGGTAATTCCAAATGCTGCACACTCTCTTCTGCCTAAATGAATCAGCAAGCCTTTTCCAATTTTGTGTTTATTTGCCTGCAGATGAGGGACGCCAAGTTCTTTCCCAAAGAGAATGTGCGGGTATCTGTGGCGCAGCAGGACTTGTGTTCAAGTACCGTTTCTGCCCCGGGCCAACAATGTGGTGACAGCACATCCCCAAGACTTGACTTACTCATCTGTAAAATGGGAACCCTGCCAGTCTGGTCTACAGCAAATGATTATTGTAAGGATTAAAAGAGATAATGTTCGGGGCGCCTGGGTGGCGCAGTCGGTTGAGCGTCCGGCTTTGGCTCAGGTCATGATCTCACGGTTCATGGGTTCGAACTCCGCGTCGGGCTCTGTGCTGACAGCTCAGAGCCTGGAGCCTGTTTCAGATTCTGTGTCTCCCTCTCTCTGCCCCTCCCCTGCTCATGCTCTGTCTCTCTCTGTCTCAAAAATAAATAAACATTAAAACCAATTAAAAAAAAAGAGAGATAGGGGCGCCTGGGTGGCGCAGTCGGTGAAGCGTCCGACTTCAGCCAGGTCACGATCTCGAGGTCCGGGAGTTCGAGCCCTGCGTCGGGCTCTGGGCTGATGGCTCGGAGCCTGGAGCCTGTTTCCGATTCTGTGTCTCCCTCTCTCTCTGCCCCTCCCCCGTTCATGCTCTGTCTCTCTCTGTCCCCAAAATAAATAAACGTTGAAAAGAAAAAAATTAAAAAAAATAAATAAATAAAAAGAGATAATGTTTGAAAAATAAAAATAAAAAGAGATAGCATTTGTACGAAGCGCTTCATAAATTTAAAAGGGCTCCTCACATACCATACCAACTGTTCCCAAACCCAGCTACATCTTGTGGGATAAGTCAGTCCTAAGGAAGAATCTAAATCACATTTCTTGCCTAGCCAGATGACAGGCTTGAGTCACCTGCCAGTCTCGGTCTTAATTGACCGGCTCTGTGGGTTGGGCTTAAACCTTTTGTTCTTGAAAATGTTTGTCTTTGCCGCATTCCATAGAATTCTTTCCTTGCTTCTAACCAAATTAAAAAGTCATCAGAAACCAGTCAGGTCTACATTAGCTCTAAATGTCAACTTCGCTGGTCAATTGACTTCAGAAGACACTGTATTTACACGCCTGGGAAGAAAAGTTAGAAGAAAAGGTGGCTATCTGTGAGAGGCTAATTTTCAGAGGAGCTTATAAGTTCTCCTCTTGCCTGGGACAGTAGTAATTGGATGCCTTGTGGCCATAAAAATTAGCAATAACAGGCCTGGCCACTTGTCGAGGTACTATCAGGGGAGTATAAAAACTCTGTGGATGATAAGCTGATGAAAAACAGGAGATGCCTGACTACCCGCCCTCGAGCATTCAATTCTACACCTCTGTCCCATCTGACAGCCCCCCTTCCAACCACAGTCAATTATGAAGCCATGTGATGAATGATTAAAGTTAAATCCAAGAACAGAAGATGTGCTTGGTGGGGTGGAAGCAAAGAAGGAGGTTGAGTATGTTTTCATAGTGCCAAGGGCTCTCCAAACTGAATCTCATCATCTTCCCTCCCTTTCAACTTGCAGGAAAAGACGGACATACCAGGACTTGACCTGTGGCCCATCGCCCAAGAATGCTACCTGATTGGGCTGGTAGCACACCATGGGAAACGTGAGCTTTCAGACTGATACGTTTATTTACCTGAGGAGTGTATCCACTATAAAATAAAACAACCAACCAAAGAACATATGACTTCTACAACAGAGTAATTGGGATAGACACACCAATAATGCAAAATAAACACAATATAATATGCTGAGAGACAGGATATTAATAATATAAATCAGAAGCAAGAGATCCTAACAAGAATCAAGTAGAATTACTAAGGATAAACAAATATAAGAGCTGAAATTAAAAAAAATCCAATAGCTGGAATAAATAACAGAATGGATTAATTTGGAAAGTAATTAGACATTGGCTAATCACAAGGCAATACGAAAGGGCACCTCGGTGACTCAATCGGTTAAGTGTCCAACTCTTGATTTTGGCTCAGGTCACGATCTCATGGTGCGTGAGGTCAAGCCCCGTGTCAGGCTCTGTGCTGACAGTGTGGAGCCTGCTTGGGATTCTCTCTCTCTCCTTTACTCTCTTTGCTCTTCCCCCACTTGTTCACACACACGTGCACTCTCTCTCAAAATAAATAAACAAACTTAAAAAAAAGGGATATGATTAAACTGGTTAAAATCAAGCATTAGCTAACAGTTTGTGGCTAAAAGAGACACAGTTTAAACAAAAAGATATAAAAATAGTGGGAAAAAATGTAGCCACAAATAAGCCAAATAAAAAAAAAAGTGGAGTGACAGACAATCTTTATATTTGATAAAATAAAATGTAGGACAACCTTATTATAAGTCATAAAGAGGAATATTATACTCAGAAAAGAAACAATGGAGCATGATAATACAACTAATGTCAATCTATGTGTACCAAATAACATGGTGCCAACATGTCAGCAGTGACAACTGTCTGAATTGAAAGTGGAGACTTTCACATATATCTCTCAGAAACTGAAGATTCAGACAAAAAAATAAGAAGATACACAGAAGACCTGAGAAATGCAAGTAATAACATTGAACTATTATTATTATATGTATATATTCAAATCACAATGTATAACATATGCTATATCTTTAACTCTACTTGCAATAAGCAGAAACTATACATTTTTATAGCACCCATGGGATATTTACAAAAATGTACCATGTTCCAAAACATGAAAGAATACTCAATATTACACCAAAGAAAAACTGTCATATGTGCCATATTTTAAGACCTTAATACAATAAAATAAGGGATAACATTTAAAAGAACCCAATGTTGAAAACCCAAAAGATTCTACCAAAAAACTGCTAGAACTGGTCCAGGAATTTAGCAAAGTCTCAGGAAATAAAATCACTGCACGGAAATCTGTTGCATTTCTATACATCAACAATAAAGCAACAGAAAGATAAATCAAGGAATCGATCCCATTTACAATTGTACCAAAAACCATAAAATACCTAGGAGTAAACCTAACCAGAGAGGTGAAAAATCTATACACTGAAAACTATAGAAAGCGTATGAAAAAAATCGAAGAAGACACACACAAAATGGGAAAATATTCCATGCACATGGACTGGAAGAACAAATGTTGTTAAAATGTCATTACTACCCAAAACAATCTACATATTTAATGCAGTCCCTATCAAAATAGCACCAGCATTCTTCACAGAGCTAGACCAGACAATCCTAAAATTTGTATGGAACCAGAAAAGACCCCCAATAGCCAAAGCAATCCTGAAAAAGAAAACCAAAGCTGGGAGGCATCACAATCCTGGACTTCAAGATGTATTACAAAGCTGTAATTGTCAATACAGTATGGTACTGGCACAAAAACAGGCACTTAGATCAATGCAACAGAATAGAGAACCCAGAAACGGACCCACAAACTTATGGCCAACTAATCGTTGACAAAGCAGGAAAGAATATCCAATGGAATAAAGACAATCTCTTCAGCAAATGGTCTTGGGAAGACTGGACAGCAACATGCAAAAGAATGAACTTGGACCACTTTCTTACATCATAAATAAACAAACTCTTACATCATAAATAAACTCAAAATGGATAAAAGACTTAAATGTAAGACAGGAAGCCATCAAAATCCTCGAGGAGAAAGTAGGCAAAAACCCCTTTGACCTTGGCCGCAGCAACTTCTTACTCAACATGTATCTGGAGGCAGGTGAAACAAAAGCAAAAATGAACTATTAGGACTTCATCAACAAAAAATCTTCTGCACAGCAAAGGAAACAATCAGCAAAAGTAAAAGGCAACCAATGGAATGGGAGAAGATATTTTCAAATGACATATCCGATAAAGGGTTAGTATCCAAAATCTATAAAGAACTTATCAAACTCAGCACCCCCCCAAAAAAAATAATCCAGTGAAGAAATGGGCAAAAGACATGAATAGACACTTTTCCAAAGAAGACATTCAGCTGGCTAACAGACACATGAAAAAATGCTCAACGTCACTCATCATAAGGGAAATACAAATCAAAACCACAGTGAGATACTACCTCATATCAGTCAGAATGGCTAAAATTAACAACTCAGGAAACAACAGATGTTAGCAAGGACACAGAGAAAGGGGAACTCTTTTGCACTGCTGGTGGGAATGCAAACTGGTGCAGCCACTCTGGAAAAGTATGGAGGTTGCTCAAAAAACGAAAAATAAAACTACCCTACAACCCAGCAATTGCACTACTAGGTATTTATCCAAAGAATACAGGTGTGCTCTTTCAAAGGGATACATGCACCCCAATGTTTACAGCAGTGCTATTGACAATAGCCAAAGTATGGAAAGAGCCCAAATGTCCATCAACAGATGAATGGATAAAGAAGATGTGGTTTGGGGCGCCTGGGTGGCGCAGTCGGTTAAGCGTCTGACTTCAGCCAGGTCACGATCTCGCGGTCCGTGAGTTCAAGCCCCGCGTCGGGCTCTGGGCTGATGGCTCAGAGCCTGGAGCCTGTTTCCAATTCTGTGTCTCCCTCTCTCTCTGCCCCTCCCCTGTTCATGCTCTGTCTCTCTCTGTCCCAAAAATAAATAAACGTTGAAAAAAAATTAAAAAAAAAAAAAGATGTGGTTTAAATATTAAAATGGAATATTACTTGGCAATCAAAAGGAATGAAAGCTTGCCATTTGCAAAAACGTGGATGGAGCTGGAGGGTGTTATGCTGAGCTAAATCAGTCAGTCGGAGAAAGACAAATATCATATGACTTCACTCATACATGGAATTTAAGATACAAAACAGATGAACCAAGGGGAAAGGAAGCAAAAATAATATAAAAACAGGGAGGGAGACAAAACACAAGAGACTCTTAAATATAGAGAACAAACAGGGTTGCTGGAGGGATTGTGGGTAGAGGAATGGCTAAATGGGAAAGGGGCATGGAGGAAGACACTTGTTGGGATGAGCACTGGGTGTTACATGTAGGGGATGAATCACTGGATTCTACTCCTGAAATCTTTGTTGCGATATATGCTAAATAACTTGGATGTAAATTAAAAAATAAAAATGAATAATAAAAAATAAAGAAAAAAATAAAACCACCCATAGGTACAGCAAATATATAACATATTACTGAATAATCCTTGAGATGAAAAGAAAATCATAAACTATTTCAGTCAGAATAAACTAGGCTATGCTGAGATAATGAGCAGTTGACAAATTTCAGTGGCCCAAAACAACAAAGGTTTGATTTTTGCTCATGTTAGAATATGCCATCATGGCTCGGTAAGAGTCCCTTCTTTAAATCATCCTCACCCAGGGATCTAGATGGAGAGAAATGTAATCTTTGCATTTCCTCAGTTGCTATGGCAGAGTCAAGAAATAATGGTGACTTAGATGTTCGCTCATAACATTTCATCACTTCTGCCCAGAAGTGATGTCACTTCTGCTCACTGTTCACGTGCTCAAAGCAAATCACATGAATATATGTGACTTCAAAGGACTTGGAGAAATGCAGTTCTATCATAAACTCAGAAGGGAGGGATTCAGAAATACCTAACAGTGGGGCGCCTGGGTGGCTCAGTCAGTTAAGCCTCCAACTGCAGCTCAGGTCATGATCTCATGGTCTGTGAGTTCAAGCCCCTAGTCGGGCTCTGTGCTGACAGCTCAGAGCCTGGAGCCTGCTTTGCATTCTGTGTGCCCCCCTCTCTCTCCGCCCCTCCCCTGCTCATGCTTTTTCTCGCTCTGTCTCTCAAAAATAAGTAATTATTTAAAAAAAAAAACTAGGGGCGCCTGGGTGGCGCAGTCGGTTAGGCGTCCGACTTCAGCCAGGTCACGATCTTGTGGTCCGTGAGTTCGAGCCCGGTGTCAGGCTCTGGGCTGATGGCTCAGAGCCTGGAGCCTGCTTCCGATTCTGTGTCTCCCTCTCTCTCTGCCCCTCCCCCGTTCATGCTCTGTCTCTCTCTGTCCCAAAAATAAATAAATGTTGAAAAAAAAAAATTAAAAAAAAAAAACTAAAAAAAAAAAAAAGAAATATCTAATGGAAAGCACTAATAATTACCAGATTATGGAAATAATAAACACTTAGAACTAATCAGCATTAGAAACACTATAAAATGTGTGAAATGCTGATAAAACTTAGAAAGATAAATGTATAACTTTACATATAATTCTCAAGAAATTTTCTAAAAACTTAAAATATATTAACTAGACATTCAAGCCAAAGAAGCAAAGAAGATTTTTTTTAAATATATGAAATTTATTGTCAAATTTGTTTCCATACAACACCCAGTGCTCATCCCAAAAGATGCAAAGAGGAAGGATTTAAGAAAGATAGAGGTAACGGGGCTCAGTCACTTAAGCGTCTGACTTCGGCTCAGGTCATGATCTCACGGTTTGTGGGTTCGAGCCCCGCGTCAAGTTCTGTGCTGAGGGCTCAGGCCAGAAGCCTGCTTCGGATTCTGTGTCTCCCTCTCTCTCTTCCGCACCTCTACTCTCACTTTGTCTCACTCTATCTCTCAAAAATAAATAAATGTAAAAAAAATTTTTAATAAAAAAGAAAGATAAAGGTAAAAGTTAATTAAAGTGGAATAATAGAAAAAAGATAATAGATTAATAAAGGTAAACTGATTCTGAAAGAATTAATAAAATAGAACTCTGAAAGTTAATAGGAAAAAAAGAAAAGTTGCCAAAAAAGACAAAAAAAAATGACACTAGAGACCCAAAAGTATTAAAATAACATTAAAAGGTATTATATATACATTTTAATAAAATTTCTGGGAAAAATATGACATGGCAAAATTGAGGGAAGAAAAATGGAAAACACAGTCTAATAGCATTAAGAAAAATTAAAGACTCTTTCTCCAAAACACCCTGAAACTCACATATCTCTACAGATGAGTTCTAACAAACTTTGAGTTGGATGGCTTCTTCTTGTCTTATATAAGATTTTCCAGAGGTTGGGAATAAAAGCAAAACTGTGCAGCTCATTTTATGAAGTTAGTCTTGATTCCAACACCGGAATAAGGAAAATCAGGGGAAAAGACCCATTTCTCAGGCACATTTCAGCTTAAACATAGCTATAAAAAAATCTTCAAGTATTAGCTAACCGAATCCACTAGCATACTTTTTAAATAACCTCAACATTAAGTAAAATTTATCTCACGGAGACAAGAATGGTTTAACAACCACAAAAAAAAAAAAAATTAATGACTACAACTTGCCGTATTCATAGACGAAGGAGAAAATTCGTATGGTTATGCCAAATGGTTCGGGAAAAGTATTGAATGAATATCAACATATATTTATGATAAAGAAATTTAAAAATGTGAACAGAAGGACACTCCCTTACATGTTAAAAGCTTATATAGCAGAAATATGGCAAATGTGTCATTTTATACAGAAATTGTAGGCTGAGTTAATCAGTAGCAAGAACAGAATGCCAAATATCATCGCTACTATTATGGGACATCCGTAATTGATTAGATATTTACTGCTGTCACTGGCAAATTGTATGATGAAGCAAAAAAGAAGTGACAGGAGGAAGGATCAAAGGGAAGACATGTAACAGTCATTGCTTCCAGAAGAGTCCACTTCATGGACAGGCCACCTTTGCAGTGGCCTGGGGCTCTGAGTGCCCAAGGGCATCATGCTTGGTTTAGTGCTCTACTCATGATGGAATTCTTAAGAATTCTGTTTTTGGGCTTTTGTTGGTAAGTGAAATCGAATGGGACAATGGAACACGCAAGTGGTCAGAGCGAAAGCAGCAGTTAACTCTTCCTGGACATTCTGTTGGCCCACAGTGTTCGTGATGTCTCACGAGCACAGCATTCTGGTGGGCCCAGGAGGCACAGTGGTTCAGCAATACAGCAGGAAGAAAGTAAGTGCGTTGCATCTACGACCCAGCAAGGGGAGTCCCGACAGTAGGGACAGGACGTGCTTTCAGTTCAAACCAGAAGTGATTCCAAATGCAGAAAGAAGGCCATGGCATTCTCAGAAACGTGAATGGCCAAGGAAACCGATCATATCCTCTCTTACTACTAATGTCCCTTCCCTGTATTAACTAACCATTTCTGCTGAAAATTATGACACAGAAGAAAAGAGAAAGATAGGGCAGCCCATAGTTCCTTTTCTGTCGATGATGTGTAAAATTCACGTAAGATAATTATTTTCAGGGGCGCCCGGGTGGCTCAGTTGGTTAAGCGCCTGACTTTGGCTCAGGTCATGATCTCATGGTTCGTGGGTTCGAGCCCCGAGTTGGCCTTTGTGCTGACAGCTCATAACCTGGAACCTGCTTTGGATTCTGTGTCTCCCTCTCTCTCTGCCCCTCCCCTGCTTGCATTCTATCTCTCTCTCAAAAATAAAATGAAAATAAAATTAAAAATTTAAAAATAAAATAAAATAATTATTTCAGGCGCACCTGGGTGGCTCAGTCAGTTAGCACCCAACTTCAGGTCAACTCATGATCTCAGGTGAGTTCAAGCCCCATGTGGGGCTTTGTGCTGACAGCTCAGAGCCAGGAACATGCTTGGGATCCTCTGTCCCCCTCTCTCTGCCCCTCCCCTACTCAAGCTCTGTCTCTCTCTCTCTCAAAATAAGTAAACATCAAGAAAAAATTTTTAATAACTACTTCCAATTAAATTTAAAAATTTAATTGACTTTGTTTAGAACAACATTCAATAGCAAAAATAAATACCATGACAAGCCAAGAGAGAGACCACTGAAAAAATTTAAAATTTAGTACCTTAACAGCCATTTTTTTCCTGCTTTTAAAAGAAGGGACTCTGGGGAGACCTGGGGCCACCCAGGCTCAGTTGGTTAAGCAACTGACTTCGGTTCGGGTCATGATCTCACAGTTTGTGGGTTCGAGCCCCGTGTCGGGCTCTGTGCTGACAGCTCAGAGCCTGGAGCCTACTTCAGATTCTGTGTCTCCCCCCTCTCTCTATCCTTCTCCTGCTCACACTCTGTACCTCTCTGTCTCTCAATAATACATAAACGTTAAAAAATTTTTTTTTTAAAAAAAAAGAAGGGACTCTGAACTTGCGTTTCATGGTGGGATCTGCAAATTATGTAGCTGGCCTTATTTGAAGATGATATAGATTTATCTAAAGATGATAAAGATTTATAGAATTTTTTAAAAAGGGAATAGCCAAATTCTTAGAAATAATGAAGGATTTATGGGGAGCCTGGGTGGCGCAGTTGGTTAAGCGTCTGACTTCAGCCAGGTCACGATCTCGCGGTCCGTGAGTTGGAGCCCCGCGTCAGGCTCTGGGCTGATGGCTCAGAGCCTGGAGCCTGTTCCGATTCTGTGTCTCCCTCTCTCTCTGCCCCTCCCCCGTTCATGCTCTGTCTCTCTCTGTCCCAAAATACATAAAAAAGACGTTGAAAAAAAAAATTAAAAAAAAAAAGGAAAGAATGAAGGATTTGGAATATAGGCTCCATTTTTTTTTAATTAATGTGATTTCTTCAAGCTATCAGTAATCAATTAGAAAATATAAAATACTTATATTTTATTAAAAAATATAAGATATTACTTCTAAAAACTAATAAAGTATCTTCTAGAGAAAATTTCAGCACCCTAACAAAGGATCTAAAAGAAAATCTAATTAGACAGTCCAAGTTCTTGGGTGAACAAAAAAAATATTATGAAGGTAACAATTCTCTCCCTAATTCATCTATAAATTTCACACAGTCCTCACTATAATCCCTGCTGTAGGCTTTTTTTATGATTTAAACAAAACTTTTTAAAACATTTTTATTTATTTTTGAGAGACAGAGACAGAGCATAAGTGGGGAAGGGGCAGAAAGGGAGGGAGACACAGAATCTGAAGCAGGCTCCAAGCTCTGAGCTGTCAGCACAAAGCCTGACACGGGGCTCAAACCCACCAACTGTGAGATCATGACCTGAGCCAAAGTCAGATGCTCAACCAACTGAGCCACCCAGGTGTCCCCCATAAAAAAAGTTTTTAATGTTTATTTTTTAAGAGAGAGAGAGCACAAGTTGGGAGGCGCATAGAGAGAGAAGGAGACACAGAATCCAAAGCAGATTCCAGGCTCTGAGCTATCAGCACAGAGCCAGATGTGGGGCTTGAACTCACAAGCCATGAGATCATGACTTGAGCCAAAGTCAGTTGCTTAACTGACTGAGCCACCCAAGCACCCTCCTGCTGGAGTTTTTTAAAGTACTTAAGAAACTTTCTCTAGGGGCACCTGGGTGGCTCAGTCGGTTAAGCATCCGACTATTATGGCTCAGGTCATGATCTTGAGGTTCACTGAGTTTGAGCCCTACATCAGGCTCTGCACTGACAGTGTGGAGCCTGCTTGGGATTCTCTTTGCCTCTCTCTGCCCCTCTCCCGTGAACACACCCTTTCTTTCTTTCTCTCTCCCTCTCAAAATAAATAAATACATAAATAAACACTTAAAAAAAAAGAAACTTTCCCTAAAATTGTTTATGAAGAGTAAATGCCCATGAATAGCAAAGGCAAATGAGACCAAAGTGAGAACTAGTCAAAGTAATAAAATCAAAAACAAAAAACAAAACAAAACAAGACAGATTCCTGATCAATAGAACTGAACAGAAAGCCCAGAGCAAGGTCCATGCAGAACCTAACATGTGATAAAGTTGGCACCATGAAACAATAAGGAGAGAATAGGCTGCTTAGTAGACAATTTGGGGAAAGCTGGCTCATTCTATGAAGGAAAAAAAGAATCATAAAGACCCTACTTACTATTTTATACAACTGTATACTCTAGAGAGATTAAAACTTTAAATCTGAAAAGTAAAAGAGTTACATTCATAGATGGTACAGGAACACAGCTGCCTTCATGGGTGTCTGACATGCACAGGGGCCGACACTCAGAAGAACCCGTGTTTGACTGGACGCTCTACTGTTGTCGTCTTGAAATTGTTAATTTTACAAAGGGTCCTGTACTTTCATTTCACACGGGGCTGGCAATTTATGTAGCCCATTCCGCAAGGGACTCTGTCTATGCGACCTAGAAACAGGGAAGAACTTCTTATAAGAAGCCCAAGTTAGAAGGCAAAAGTTGATTTTTGCCTGATAAAAAAAAAACAGCATGGATGAAGTCATCAGGCATCATCATGGATTGGGGAGAAGTTCTTTGTGAGGTCCCAAACTGGTGACATTAACACCTAAATTGTGGGAGGTACAAAGTAGGCAGCTACCTTAACTCTTTCCAAATTTTCAACTTAATTTTCATAGAAGCAATAATTTTGTTTCATATTATTGTTTATAATTGGTTTATACTCTATTTTAATATCTGTTTTCAATAAAAATTGCGACTGACCTAAACAAGTGTGTGAACAAACACAATCACCTCGTGGGAAGCATTGCACTCAATTGGTCACAGCAGCAAGGAGAGGGCATCTTGCAGAGGGACCTACTACTATCTACAAGTTCAGAGTGCCTCTGGCTTCAGAGTTAGGTTTTACAGAGGGACCAGAGTGTCCCTCAGTAATCCCATGAGTCAGTTAAGTGGAAGTCATTTCATTAAATGCTTCAATTATAGGGCAAAAAAACCACAAAAAAAATCCTTACATCTAAAAGAACCCAGCCTTTTGTGCCGGTTCCCAAAATTTCCCTTTGGAGACTTTGATTTGTTGTCAATTTTCTTTAAGAGTGTGTTGACTTCCGGCGTGGTTATGTTAGACTCTAGGATGGTCACTGTCAGTTGCATGGCTTTCATAGAGCGTAAGAGACACCTGGTGATGCATTTAAAAGTGTTTTCCTGCAGTAAGACATAGACTTAAAGCCAACAATTAATGTACTCACTATCACTCCTGTTCTATGAGCTATGCTCCATAGGAATATGTTTAGCAAATTACAAATTATACAAAAAAAGAAAAAGAGCATTGCCTAAAACTAACTTTGCTTCCTTAGAAGGGAGCATTTTTAACAATGTCACAAAAAGACAGGTGATTACTTTGGTTAAAAAATATGCACAAGTTTCGTTTGGAAGTTATGCATGAAGGGAGAGCGCTTCGTGGAAATACTTGCTAACTCCAGGCTTTTTCTCCAATCAGCAAGTTGTCTCCTGACAAGTGCCATTTTGGGGGTGTCTCATACATTATCCTGTTCTTACTGCCAAAGGAAAGCTTCTGAAGTTCTTCTGTTGTTGTTTGATGTTTGCAGTGGTTGCCTGGTACATAGCCCTTATCAAACTAAAGATAAGTTCTTTCTACTCTTTTTTTTTTAAATTTTTTTTAATGTTTTATTTTATTTTTGAGAGAGAGAGAGATGGAGTGTGAGCAGGGGAGGGGCAGAGAGAGAAACAGAGACAGAGAGACAGAATCTGAGGCCGGCTCTAGGCTCTGAGCCATCAGCACAGAGCCTGATGCAGGTCTTGAACCCACAAACTGTGAGATCATGACCTGAGCCAAAGTTGGATGTTTAACTGACTGAGCCACCCAGGTGCCCCGACTTCTTTCTACTCTTATTAGAAAGTTTTATTTGGTGGCTGTTGGGATCTCTATCAAGATTGTCATGGGGTTTTGTCACTTTGAATCTGGAAATGTAAAACATTGCTTTAATAGTTTGCCTATGCTGAATCATTCTTGCAAACATATTACTTTTTTTTTACAAGCTGTCAGATCTTACTTGCATGTACTTATTTATGATTTTGACATCTATAGCCACGAGCGAGGTTTATCTTTACTTTTTTGGTCCTCTCCTTGTCCAGTTAGAGTGTCAGGATTTTGCCAGCCTTGAAAAGGAGGTTGGAAAATATTCTATATTTTTTAATGCTCTGAACGGCTTAAATAACAGAGGAATGACATATTTCTGGAAGCTTAATAGAACGTGCCAGGAAAATCACTTCAAACTTTTCTATAAAGATAGGCCTGTCTTTAATAATTACTTCAACATCTTTTATGATTATTGTTCTTTTCAGGTTTTATATGTCTCCTTCAGTCAGTATTTTTACTTTATATTTTTCTAGAAAGTCATCAATTTCATCTACGTTCTAAATTCAATGATACGAAAGTAGTACGTTTATTTAATTTTGAAATCATTTTGTATCTGGTTATTTTCCCTTTGTTGATTTACAATGTAATTTGGTTATTTTGTTTGTCTGCTTGTTTTTGTTTTGTTTTGGTTTGGTTTGCACCTAAGCCCTTTATTCAAGAAAATAAAACGTAACAGTTCATATACAAATTCTTTTTGGGGAATGATTACATTTTATTTTATTTTTTTTAACATCATTTATGGTCAAGTTAGCTAACATACAGTGTATACAGTGTGCTCTTGGCTCTGGGAGTAGATTCCCTTGATTCATACATACAACACCCAGTGCTCATCCCAACAAGTGATCTCCTCAGTGCCCAAAACCCATTTTCCCTTTTCCCTGCCCCCCCCCACCATCCCTCAGTTTGTCTTCTATATTTAATTTTTTTTTAATGTTTATTTTTGAGAGAGAGAGAGAGAGAGAGAGAGAGGCAGAGAGAGAGACAGACACAGAATCTGAGGCAGGCTCCGGGCTCAGAGCTGTCAGCACAGAGCCCTATGCAGAACTTGAACTCACGAACCGCAAGATCATGATCTGAGCCAAAGTAGGACGCTTAACCAACTGAGCCACCCAGGCGCCCCGTGTTCTCTGTATTTAAGAGTCTCTTACGGTTTGCCTCCCTCTCTATTTGAAACTATTTTTCCCCCATCCCTTCCCCCATGGTCTTCTGTTAAGTTTCTCAAATTCCACATATGAGTGAAAACATATGATATCTGTCTTTCTCTGACTGACTTATTTCACTTAGCATAATACCTTCCAGTTCCAACCACGTTGTTGCAAATGGCAAGATTTCATTCTTACTCATTGGCAAGTAGTATTCCATTGTATATATAAGCCACATCTTTATCCATTCATCAGTTGATGGATATTTGGGCTCTTTCCATAATTTGGCTATTGTTCATAGAGCTTCTATAAACATTGGGGTACACGTGCCTTTATGAATCAGACTCCTATATCCTTTGGATAAATTCCTAGTAGTGTTGCTGCTGGGTTGTACAGCAATTCTATTTTTAATTTTTTGAGGAACCTCCACACCGTTTTCCAGAGCAGCTGCACCAGTTTACATTCCCATCAACAGGGCAAGAGGGTTCCCATTTCTCCACATCCTCTCCAGCATCTATGGTCTCCTGATTTGTTCATTTTAGCCACTCTGACTGGCGTGAGGTGGTATCTCAGTGTGGTTTTGATTTGGATTTCCCTGATGATGAGTGACGTTGAGCATCTTTTCATGTGTCTGTTGACCATCTGGATGTCTTCTTTGGAAAAGTGTCTATTCATGTCTTCTGCCCATTTCTTCACTGGATTTGTTTTTCGGGTGTTGAGTTTGGTAAGTTCTTTATAGATTTTGGACTAACCCTTTATCCGATATGTCATTTACAAACATCCTCTCCCATTCTGTCAGTTACCTTTTACTTTTGTTGATTGTTTCCTTTGCAGTGTGGAAGCTTTTTATCTTGATGAGGTCTCAATAGTTCATTTTTGCTTTTATCTCCCTTGAATTTTAAATAGCTGAATACTTATCTTTTCTATTAAGCTTTTTGAAAAAAAATCTTTTTGTTTAATTCAATATTGTGTTGTTTGTATTAATTTCATAGATTTATACCTCATCAACTTCTGCTTTATCTGTATTAATCCCTTTCATTTACTTTGTATAGGTTTACTTGTTTTTTTAATATTTTAATTGAACGCCTAATTATTTTATTTTCATTCTTTCTTATTTTCTAAAATAATCATTTAAAATAATACATAGTCAGGGCACCTGGGTGGCTCAGTCAGTTGAGCATCCAACTTTGGCTCAGGTCATCTCGCGGTTCCCGAGTGTGAGCCCCAGTTCAGACTCACTGCTGTCAATGCAGAGCCTGCTTTGGATTCTCTGTTCCCCCTACTCTCTGTAGCTCCCCCGTTCATGCTCTCTCTCTCAAAAATAAATAACGTTTAAAAATAAATAAATAAAATAAAATAATACATAGTCTCTTGAGTACTGTTTTACATTGGAGTGCTGTCATATTTTCATGCAGAAATTCCATTTTCATATATTTCTAACTGGTCTTTCATTCTGAATGAACTCTTCTTAAACCTTAGTTTTATTTAGAAGAGTGCTTATTAATAATAAGTGGACCCAAGATTTGACTTTTCTTTCAATAATCTCGTTTTATTGCCTTATAGTCAGAGAAAACACACCTATCGATTTGCATTTATGGAACTTATTAGAGGGCCAGTTCTTAAAAAAAATTCTATTCTTTAAAAAAAATATGTATTTTTCTGTTTCTTGGTTAGTAAGTTATATATAGGTATATTTAATCAATGTGTTAATTCAGTTTTTAAATTTGCATCTTTATGACTATTTAATTTAACACTTTCTGAGGGACAGATACAAAGCAGTTCACCATCACTGTCTCTGGATTTTTCCTTGTATTTCCACCAGTTTTTGCTTTATCTATTTTGAGTCTGTTTGGGAGGACTGCTCTTGACTCAGAGCTTTTGCACATGTGCATTCATTGTGTACAGAGACAACATGATGCTGTTTACTCTGCCTGGGAACAGTTTCCCACCCACCTCACCCCTACTAGTCACATGACTTGCTCACTCCATTCAGGTCACCTCCTCAGAAAGGCATTCCTGACCACCCTGCCAAAACAGAAGTCCTGTCATGTTCAGTCTCTTTACCTCCTTACTTGTATTCATAGCCCTAATAACTACCAATTAATGTTTACACATCCATAACTTTGTCAACTTCTTTCACTAGACCAGAAGCTATTTGAAGGCAGCAAATGTATTTCTGTAGAGCAAGGTTATATTATATATTATTCCCAGCATTTTGAAAGTGGCTGGCACATTGTAGATGTTCAAGAAATACATATAGATGTTTATTAATAAATAAGTGAGTGAATGCACACATTTCCCATACGATTTATTTAACTTGCTTAATGATTTTTATTTGAGTTTTATTTTGTCTGTCATTAATAGTTTTAACATATTATCCATATTCAGAATTTTGGTGACATTTTGTTTCAGGTAGATCTCTCGTGAGCAGCCTATATCTGGTTTTTGCATCTTTACTCACTTCAGGACTCTGTGTTTTAACATGGAAATCTAACTCATTCACCTTTACTGTTATTGCTGATGTGTTTGGATTTACTGCTGTTGTTTGAAGTTGTCTGTTACTATTTCTCCCACCGTTTGTAGCTGATATGTGTGGATATTTCACAATGTGCGAATTCACACCCCAAATGCTTCTTAACGTTCAAAATAACCTTATTATTCATGTTGCAAGTAAAGAAACTGAGGCTTAGGAAGGTTCAGTAACTTGTCCAAGATCCCATAACTGTTAAACTGCCAAACCAGGACTCAGATATTAGCAATCTGTCTCTAGAGGCCATGCTCTTAACCTCCAGATAACACTGGTTCTCTTGTCTGAGTTTTCTTTTTGCTTTTCCCATCTCTCTCATAGAAATGATTTGAACATTGCATTATCTAATGACAATATGCAAATTTTAATTAACCATATTTCAACATATTGTCAAACAAAAAGGATAATTATTCAGCATCTACAACCCATCCCTCCTAAAAAATACAAAACTATTAGCATGCTTCCATTACTGGTCCTATGGGTAAAGAATTTTTATTCTAGGTTGTCATATTGTTATTAATTTTATTTTTCATTATGTTTCTTCAAACTTCTGGCCAATAATTTCTGCCTCATATTCTGGAAAGCTTCTTCCTGCTTACTTCCCATATAACTAATATATTCTTCATCCATATCCATTGTATTACTTGGCTCCTTTCATTTAATTTTGGGGAATTGATCACAAGACCATTAATGTTTTAATTTCTGGATTTTTTTTCTTCTCTTATTTACCCTCTGTCATAGCAATCTGTTCTCGGTTTGTACGAAATAGGCTCATAAATTTTTCCAAAGCTGCTTGATAGAATTCTTTTCTGATTTTCTCCTTTCTTTTATGCACTATTTCTATTTTTTCCAATGCTGGTTGTTGCTTTATTGTCATAGATTGTTCTCAGCTAATTCTTAGTGTCCATTCAGATTTACAACTAAGGGGATTAGCACTTATAGAAGTCTGTTTTACCAACCTGTACAAGGGGAGGATGACTTTAGCTTCTGTGTGCATAGCTAGGTATGCTAGCAGGCAGGTTTCCATTTGGGTGCGTGAACAAGGAGCAGGAAATCCCCGATTATCAAAATTAAAAAAAAAAAAACCCTTTCCATGAGGAGTGTCATGTTTTATGGAGTATTTCACTCCTGAATAGAGTTGAGTTTACTTTTGTGGTCCTCTGCATCTTTTTGGATTTCTAAAGTCAACTCAGGCTCTGCTCTACTTGTCTCTTGAGTCCCCCTGGCATGGGTACACCTGGATCTCCCCAGGTGATACATGCTATTAATCATCACGATGAAAAGACTTTTTATCAAGTATTTTCCCTAGAACATATGTTAAGTGCTTTATTTGAATTATCTTGCTTCCGTCTCAAAACCACCCTATGAAGTTGGGACTTTCATTGCCCATGTTTTATAGATAATGGGACCACGGCTAAGGGTGATAATGAATATGAAATTTATGATGATTAAATACCTTGTCCCAGGTTACATACTTAGCAAAAGGATGGAGCCAGGATGTGGATCTAGACAGGCTGGCTTAAATTTTTTTTTTCAACGTTTTTTATTTATTTTTTGGGACAGAGAGAGACAGAGCATGAACGGGGGAGGGGCAGAGAGAGGGGGAGGCACAGAGTCGGAAACAGGCTCCAGGCTCCGAGCCATCAGCCCAGAGCCTGACGCGGGGCTCGAACTCAGGGACCGCGAGATCGTGACCTGGCTGAAGTCGGACGCTTAACCGACTGCACCACCCAGGCGCCCCTAGACAGGCTGGCTTAAACACAGGTCCATACTGCCTCTCTCTGATATGTTGCCACTTTTCTCTAATGAAGTAGGGGATATGGAATCCTCTTTAACCCTTGATTGAGTCACGGAGCTTGGAAGGAAATTCCAGAAAAAAAAAAAAAGTCTGGATGAGACAAAGGGATGGATTATAGGAAGGTGTGCCTTATGCATTGAGGCATGAAATTCTTATATCTGGGAAGGCAGACTTCTCATAATGGCTTACCCAGGCCACACTTTGGAGATTTAAGGGTCTGTGATAGCTCAGTTTCAGACTGTTGTTGCTATGATTTATAGCCAGGATTCAGCCCTGCACATAGCAGTCATGTGCCATGCCTTTCAGATTCTAGGGCTCAAAAGATTGCCCCCTGTCATTTCGACCCCAGTTTCACAGGAAACACAAGCCACCCTTGAGATGACAGACCTATCTTCTAGCCGTTGACTGGATGTTCAACCCGTGGGCTCTGCAAAACTTGAGCTATTTTTAGTTTATTGCAGCTGAAGACACGTTGGGAAAGATTTGTTTAAGGCCTCCTGCCAGAATCAGCTTGCCACACAAACCAGCCAAAGAGGCAACACAGCAGGCCAATTAGCCAGCGGCTGTCTGTCAACCGAATAAACGAGGTGAGCGGACAGCAAGGGGCTGTCTTTGCCACAGACAGTAAGCAGAACACAAGGATTAACTTTTCTGGGCTCTGAGCTCTGCAGGGAAACCTGCCATTTATTCTATCTGCACGGTCAGACTCCTTGATTGTCATCAGAGTCGCTAAAGCAAACTCTCTTTTGGCAAAGCAAGGGGATCTCAACGTAATGGCCACAGAGAAAAATCTGTTTTCCAGGTTGTCAGAAATAATGCTGACATGAACCCTCTATCAAAACTCTGGTTGTGAGGAATGATTTTCATCAAAAGGTGCCTAAAAGCTGTCTAAACATTACACAACAAAATGGTTCAAGAGCATAGATTCTACAATCTGTTTGCCTGGGCTAGTTGCCACTCTTCCTAACTCTGTGTTTTCGGACAGATTGCCTGACCTCTCTGGTCTTTTTTTTTTTTTCTCTCAAGTTAGTTAATATACAGTGTAGACTTGGCTTCAAGAGTAGAACCCAGTGATTCATCTCTTACATAGGACACCCAGTGCTCCTCCCGAAGAGTGCCCTCCTTAATGCCCATCACCCATTTAACCCACTCTGCCATCCTCCACCCCATCAACCCTCAGTTTGTTCTCTGTATTTAAGAGTCTCTTGTGGTTTGCATCCCACTCTTAGTACCCTAGTTGGTCTTAGTACCCTAGTTGGTAAATGGACACAATGGTACCCACATCATGGACTGGCTTTGAGCATTAAATGAGACAATCCATATAAAGTACTTAGAACAGTCCTGGAACAGAGGAAGAGTTAAATGGATATTGATCGTTGTTGTTAAATCTTCTCAATTTTAGCTGGCCTATAGAACCAAAAAGTGAGTTATTGTCATCACCAAACTAAAGAAAGGAAGTACCAGCATCGAGTTCACACATTTTGTGTTTAACTGAACCAGCATGCAACCCTCAGCTGTTGGATCATGAAGTCTTGGAATTTTGTGTGAGCTTCACTAAAATTTACTCCTCGTAGAATAGCTTTTACTGACTTGTTCTTTGGAATTACGCCAACTACCCACAAGAAAGGATCTTATGAGACAGACTCATTACGTCAGTGATTGGGGCTCTGGAAGGGATCGTGTTGGGACCGTTGCCGGCCACATCACACAGCACTTTCTGCATTCAGGAGGAGAAATTCCTGGGAAATCAGTTTTCAATAAAACTGTGTTTCTTCTGAACAAGTGGTTTGTTTTATTTTTCTTATGGAGAAATGTGACTAATCATGATCCTTCTTTATTTTGGCTATGAAGAAGCTTAGAGTCAAATTTGTTGCCTTTCTTTAGTGCTTCCATGTACTAATCTTATTCCAAATTTATGTTATTCCTTTTCGTATTTCCCCTGTACTCTCAGTCCCTCGATAATATATTGTATCCCATTGAACAGTGTATATACACTTCTATAATGCCATTTTGGAATAAAATCGGAATGAACGTATAAAACAATCTAAAAATATAGCTCACTACATGTTCCTCTTTTTTCCTCGGTTTAGTTTTTGCTGGTCCTGCTGGTTCAGATGCAATTATTTTCCCAGGATTGGATAAGCCTTACTGGAACATATGAACACAGTACTCAGAGCTTCATGATATCTAGTAGGTAAATAATAGACAGAGGCTAGGCTATGTCTATTTTCCATAAATTTACAGAAATTTGTGAAAAAAATGTTTCATAACCAACCATATGCTAATTTTTTTCATACACAAGTAATTGGTTCCTAGGGGCAGAGAAAATCAGGGGCAAGGGACTAGAAGAGGAAGCAATTATATCAACTTATGGACAACCTCCTCAGAAAGTCCCTCTCTATTCACTCGATTCAAGTCTCATTAACATTCCCCTTCACTGTGTTCTCTGCTATCTTTGCATTTATTATATTCAATGTAATAAGGATTGTTTCTTGTTTTTTACTGCTTTTCTGATGCCCAGGATAGTGTGGTAGATAGACAGATGATAGATAGACAGATAGATAGATAAATAGGTGATATAGACCCAATTCATTTTTTGAATGAATCCATCAAGGGTGCAGAGGAAGGACACTCGACAGAGTGGAATACTTGGTAGACTTGGAAGATTTCTGGGGAATTAACATGTATGTTGCATCTATTAAATAAAAATATGTAAGCCAGACAAAGAAGAGGAAGGAAATTCTAAGAAAGGAAACAGTGTGTGCAAAGTTACAAAGCTGTAAAAAGCATGACCTGCTTGGGGAATTACAAATATTTCAATTTGTCTCCAGGCTGGGTTAAGAGGGAATAGGAGAGATGAATTTGGAATGTGAATTTTATCTTGAGCCTTATAGAGAGTCATTGATGAATTTTAGGAGGGGGACGGGGCAGGTTATGAGATGATCACATATGTGTTTTAGAGAGATTACTTTGACTCCAGTGAGGACTGTGGATTGATGGCAGACATTTAGGAGACCATTACATCAATCCAGGAGAGAAATGATGAAGGTTGAAATTAATTAGGTAGTGGGAGTGTGATGGAGAGGAGAGGTACGCTTGAGAGGTTTTAAGGTGGTAGAATCAACAGACTTAGTGATCAATTGCATAGGGACGATGTGGGAGACAGAGGAGTCTGTAATGCTTCCCACATTTCTATATTGGTGTACAGGATGGATGTTGGTGTCATTTTCCCAAACAAAAAGCAAAAGAAGGAAAGGGGAGTGTGATTAAGTCAACTTTGAATACATTGTGGTTGTGATGCCATGGGTACAGCCAAATAAAGCAGGCCTTTAGATACAAGGATCCAGAGCTCCAAAGACTGATTTGGCTAGACACTGCATAATTTCAGAGGCATCAGTGTATAATTGATAGCTGAAGGCGTGAGTAAGATGTGTTTTCCAAGCAGATTAGAAGAGGGCAATGGATAGAACACTGAAACATTGGACTTTGGGAGATGAGCAGAAAAAGAGGATCCAATGAAGAAGGCTAAGAAAGGGAGCTAGAGTGAAAGGGAAAAATTAGTGAGGTCTCAAGCCAAGGTAGAAAAAAAATCAAGAAATCAGAAGAATCTTGCATTTCCAGAAATTTTACAGTCTAGATATCCTGAGAAATTCTCCTTCTTGTTTTAAGTTTAGAAGCATCTGAGTTTATTCACAGGCTAAGGGCAATTGACTGGCATAGCTGAAAATAGAAAAAGAAAGATAATTGAAGAAGAAGAAGGGCCAGAAAGGTGACTGACATTCATCCATTAACACAGGATACAAGGAGAGAAAAGACTCAAATAAATAAAACCAGAAAAGAGAGGAGACATTACAAATTCTACCACAGAAATACAGAAGGTTGTCAGACACTACAGTGAACACCAACATGCACCAACAAATTTGACAACCTGGAAGAAATGGATGCATTCTAGAAACATACCTTTTAATGATAAATCGTAAAGAAATAGGAAATCCGAACAAAGCAATTACTGGTAAGGGCACCGAATCATTAACCAAAAACCTCCCAACAAACAAAAGTCTAGGATCAAACAGATTCACTGTTGAATTCTACCAAACATTCAAAGAATTAATAGCAATCCTCAAACTCTTCCAAAAAATAGAAGAAGAGAGAACACTTCCAAACTCATTTTATAAGACCAGCATTACGCTGATGCCAAAATGAGATAAGAAGGCCATTTGAAAATAACATGCCAATATCCCTAATGAATATAGATACAGAAAGCATCAACAAAATAGTAGTAAACCAAATTAAATAATACCTGAAAAGGATCATACACCAAGACCAAATGGGATTTATTCCAGGGATGTAAGGATGGTCCAACATCTTCAAATCAATCAATGTGATACCCCACATTAACAAAATTAAGGGCAAAAATCATATTATCATCTTAATAAATGCAGAAAAATAGCTAACAACATTCATCATTCATTTATGATAAAAACTCTCAACAAAATGGGCCTAGAGGGAATATTCCTCAACATAATAAAGACTGTATGTGACAAGCCCACAGCTAACATATTTAATGGGAAAAAGCTGAAAGCTTTTCCATTAAAATCAGGAACAAGACAGGGATGCCCACTGTCAACACTTTTATTCAACATTGTATTGAAGTCCTATGCCAAGCAATTAAGCAAGAAAAGGAAATAGAAGACATCCATGTCTTTCCATGTTGGAAAGAAAGGCGAAAAACTGTCACTATTTGAAGATTCATGATCTTATATATCCAAAACCCTAAAGATTCTACCAAAAAAAAAAAACCCTGTTAAAACTGATAAAAGAATTCAGTAAAGTTGCAGGATACAAAATCAATACACAAAAATCTGTTGCATTTTTATATAGCAATAGTGAATTATCAGAAAGAGATTTTTTTTAAATCTCACAATTGCATCAAAAAGAATAGAATACCTGGGAATAAATTTGGCCAAGGAATTAAAAGACCCACACACTGAAAGCTACAGGACATTAATGAACAAAATTAAAGGCACAAAGAAATGAAAAGCCCATGTTAATGGATTGGAAGAATTAATATTGTTAAAATGTCCATAATATACAAAACAATCTACAGATTTGATGCAATCCCTATCAAAATTCCAATGGCATTTTTCACAGAAATAGAGACAATAATCCTAAAATGCATATAATTACAAAAGACCCCAAATAACCAAAGTAATCTTGAGAAAGAAGAACAAAGTTGAAGGTATCACACTCCCTGATTTCAAACTATATTACAAATCTATAGTAATCAAAATGGTATAGTATTGGCATAAAAATAGACACATAGATCAATTGAACAGGATAGAGAGCCCAGAAATAAGCCCTCAAATCTATGGTCAATTAATATTCAACAAACAATCCAAGAATATACAATAGGGAAAGGATAGTCTCTACAATAAATGGTGTTAGGAAAACTGGACCGCCACCTGCAAAACAATGAATAATCCACTGTCCCATACCATAAAGCAAAAACTAACTTGAAATGGACTAAATACTTGAACATAAGACTTGAAATCATAAAAATATTTTATTATTATTATTATTATCATCATTTATCTTGAAAGAAAAACAGAGGGAGAAAGCAAAGGAAGGGCAGAGAGAGAGAGGGAGAGAGAGAATCCCAAGTAGGCTCTGCACTGTTGGCACGGAGCCTGATGTGGGGCTGGAACTCACAATCTATGAGATCACGAAGAGTCGTGATCAAGAGTCATGATCAATGAGATCAACAGTCAGATACTTAACCAACTGAGTCACCCAGACATCCCATCAATAAAACTCTTAATAAGAAAACATGGTAAGTTCCGTGACATAAGTCTTGGCAATGGTGTTTTTGAACCTGACACCAAAAGCAAAACACAAAAGCAAAAATAAACAGATGGGACTACATCAAACTAAAAAGCTTCTGTACAGCAAAGCAAACCATCAACAAAATGAAAAGACAACTTACTGAATGGGAGAAAATATTTGCAAAACATACGTATGATAAAGGGTTAATATCTAAACTATATGAAGAACTCCTATAACCCCATGGCAAAATAGCAAACAGTCCTATTTAAAAGTGGACAAGAGAGGGGTGCCTGGGTGGCTCTGCCAGTTAAGCGTCTGACTTCAGCTCAGGCCATGATCTCACTGCTTGTGAATTCGAGCCCTACGTCGGGCTCTGTGCTGATAGCTCAGAGTCTGGAGCCTGTTTCCGATTCTGTGTCTCCCTCTCTCTCTGTCCCTTCCCCGCTCATGCTCTGCCTCTCTCTGTCTCTCAAAAATGAATAAACGTTAAAAAAAATTTTTAAAAGGATACATGGTAACAATGGGTGTAGATAATTATATATTAAATACATAATTGTAAATTATGTTATTGTATGTAAATAAATAATTATAATGAATATATTGTGTATATATACATATATATGATTTTATAAGGACATTAAAATGAGAAAGAGTGAAAGCAGCCAAGGATAAGTATTTAAAAACAGTAAGAAATGTTCACAACAGCTGTTTAGGGAAATAGGAACCTAATTCAAGATCTGTAGAACCATGGGGCATGATTTACAGCCTAACTGAGGTTCAAAATGGCAGATTTGCAGGGAAAATGTCATGCATACTAGTATGATTTTTCTCCAGCAGTGCTCAGCAGGACGTCAATGGAGGAAAGAGAAGTTTGAATTCAGAGTTGAGATTTTGCTGGGCTTTGGACCAGAAGTACAGGGAAGTTGAGTAGGAATAGAGGCACTTAATGGTGAAGCCAACGAAATTTAAGCTGGGGTCCTCTGCCCTGTACTGCTGGGAGGGCCAAGCAGAGCGCTCATGTGATCATACCGTTACTTCAATTTTAGGAAAGTCAAGTGTTTCATTGGTTCAAGCCACTCTATTTTTCCACCCTGGCTTCAGGTCTGCCCCACTTCTCTTGTCAGGTCACAGGCATTTTTGTGATCCAGCTTAAGGGAAGCTGAGCGAAGGGTTGGGTTTATGTGATTTGCAGACACTTCCAGCTACTGTGGAGTTACGGTCCTACAGTTAATTTCAAGCTAGGGTTGGCTTTCAGAGAATTTCCACTGCTCCTTGGTCGCCTGACCCTGTGAGATAGATTCAGGGCCAAGAGTCCTCCTGGGGTGTGCCCGTGTCCTATCGTGCCCAGCACCGAAAGGATGTGGGACGTGGTTAATGGGTGCTGACAGTTCGAAGAGCACTGAAGATTAGTCATTGCACGAGAAAACCCGAACTGCCAGGAAATCTTAAAGCTCCTAAATGAAAGAAGCCTGAAGGAAATTTCCCCAAATCTGACCATAATCCTAAAACTGGCATGGCATTACCATAACAAGTTGTAAAGCTGGAGGAAAGTTTACTAACTATTGATGATTAAAAGTAAGTTTTAATCAACCAAACCAGGTCTCAGCCTGCAACTGTAGCCATCCCGTTCGTGGTGAATGTACTTACTGGCCACTGACTGTTTTCTTTTCTACCCTACTTGTGTCTACATACTTCTGCATTGGCCTTATTGTATCATAAAGGTTTCCCTTGGGGCACCTGGCGGGGGTGACTCTTTATCTCAGGGTTGTAGTTTCGAGTCTCACATTGGGTGTAGAGATTACTTAAAAATAAAATCTTAAAAAAAAATAAAATACAGGGTGCTTGAGTGGCTCAGGCAGTTAAACATCTGACTCTTGATTTCAGCTCAGGTCATGATCTTATGGTTTGTGGGTTTGAGACCCGCGTCAGATTCTGTGCTGAGAGCACGGAGCCTGCTTGGGCTTCTCTCTCTCCCTCTCTCTTTCTCTCTGCCCCTCCCCACTCTCTTTATCTCTCAAAATAAACGTTTAAAAAGATAAAATAAAAAATAAGTGTTTCCCTTTTATTATAGTTAGGGCATGATATTCTTTTTAAAAGTATATGTTCAGGGGGTGCCTGGGTGGCTCAGCTGGTTAAGCGCCCAACTTCCAGCTCAGGTCATGATCTGCAGTTAGTGAGTTCGAGCCCTGCCTCCAGCTCTGTGCTGAGAACTTGGAGCCTGGAGCCTACTTTGGATTCTGTGTCTCCCTCTCTCTCTGTTCCTCCCCCACTCGCACTCTGTCTCTCTCTCTCTCAAAAATAAATAAAGATTAAAAATAATATTAATAGAGGCACTGGGTGGCTCAGTCGGTTAAGCGTTCGGCTTCCGCTTAGGTCATGATCTTGTGACGTGTGAGTTTGAGCCCCGCATCGGGCTCTGTGCTGACAACTCAGAGCCTGGAGCCTGCTTCGGATTCTGTGTCTCCCTCTCGCTTTGTCCCTCCCCTGCTCGAGCTCCGTCTCTCTCTGTTTCTCAAAACTGAATAAACGCTAAAAAAATTTTTTTAATAAATAATAAAAATAAAAATTAAATTAAATTAAATTAAATTAAACTATGCGTTCAGATAAGTCACATTATTTATGATGATTGATAATGAAAAGGTTCTTATAAAATATTTGCTCTAAAAAAGAAGCATTAATCCTGGTCAGTTTGAGAACCAATCTTCTAGGCCAACCATGTAGGTGGAGCTCAGATTCCTTTGTCAGGATTCTGCTCTGTGTCTCTCACCTCTCTATATGCTTCCTTCAATTTGTGACCTTCGACCACCCTCACCAACTTTGAGGAGGGCAGAGCTGTGTCCCTAGCCACTGCGGCCCATTTGACTTAAATGATCCAATTGACATAAATTCCAATTGACGTAAATGATCACTTTTGTCTCACTCACACTGGCTTTCTCTCTGTTCCTCAAAGACACCAATCAATGTGCTCCTGCCCAAGGACTTTTGCGCACTCTCCTTCCCATGTCTTTGCATGGCTTGAATCTTATTTTCAGGTCTCAGCTCTAACATTACCTCCCGAAAGGCCTTCTTCTGAATGCCCTGTTCAAAGCCGCTCCCCTATATTCTCCATTACACAATCCTGTTGGGTCTCCTTCATAACACTTACCATTCTCTAAAATCAGCTTATTACTTTACCTTTGTAGTGACCTTCCCCTCCCACCGAAACAGAAACTCTCTGACAGCAAGGACCCAGATTCTTCCTCAGCTCTGCACGTGCCGCCATCTAAACCATATCTGGCACATCGTAAATGTTCAAGTAGTTGTTGAGTGAATTAATGAATCCAAACATACTGGTATGCTTGGAGGCCATAATAAAATACCACAGACTGGGTGGCTTAAACAACAGATAATTTATTTTCTCACAGTTTAGGAAGCTGATAGTCCAAGGTCAAGGTGCCTACAGAGTTGGTTTCCTCTGAGACCTCTCTGGTTGACTTGAACATGGCTACCCTCTGGATCCCCCTTCACATGGTCGATCCTCTGTTCACAGGCACCTCTAGTATCTCTCCACCTGTGTCCTAGCCTCTCCTTCTCATAAGAATGCCGCTCATTGGATGAGGGCCCCACCTTAACGGCCTCATTCAAATTTGACCTCTGATACCATTACATTCTGAGGAGAGCTAGGGGTTGGGATTTCAACAGCTGAATATGGACGCTACCCAACTCAGCCCATAGCTTCATGAGTGGCCCCATCCCTACCTTTAATGCACTTGCAGTATGGGAAGCAGGCATCATTGCAGCCTCAGGAAGCCATTAAGAAATAGCGTAGGCCAGCTAGTCATCAGGTCTCCCCAGGTGCCTAGAATAAGGACAGTGGAACCTTTGGTTGGTCACTGACACATCTGAAGCCTACATGGAAGGAGTTTTCTAGAGATGGTTCTAAAGCATAAGAAAGAGCATCGCCACCACCCCCATCCAGTGGTTGTCTCCCGGGCTGGCGTCTATTAACATCCCCCCTCCCTCCGCCCAGTGGCTCTCTGTGTGTTTGGCCATCTCTAAGACAGATGGGGCCAGCTTGCCCGGCAGGAATAAAGGGTGAGGGACTGCAAGCTGCAGAAAGCAGTCAGTGCCGGGGAGGTCTGGTGGGCAGGATGCAATCAGCCTGCATCATCTGCGGCTGTCTGGGGATCGGATTTCCAAATCACCTGCTCTGGGCCAGGCTGCAGGAACCGAGCTGTCAGACAAAGACTGGTAATTACCCCAGACTCATCTACACCTTCCCTGTCCATGTCCTAATTGAGGTTTAATGGCTTTGGTCACAGGAGGGATCCTTTCCTGCCTTTCTAGACATAGATTCTTTCATCTGAGCATTAAGCCAATTAGTTTTAGCATCTGGGGTAATTGACAGAAGTCAGGCCTGACAGCGTGGAATTCTCAGGCCAAGAAGGTCTTTGTGGTGGTCGTCGTTGTTGTTGTTGTTGGTGGTGGTGGTGGTGGTGGTGGTGATGGTGGTGTGTGTGTGTGTGTGTGTGTGTGTGTGCGCGTGTGTGTGTGCATGTTCTCAGTGTTATTCAGATGCAATCTAGATGATGGAGACTGAGGTAGAGATGGAGAAGTCAGAGCATATGAGGCATCTATGATGTAAGTGACATGACCTTTATTTACACCTTCCATTTCTATCTTAAATACTTCTTCTACCGGGTAGGCTCTAGATTTACCATATAAGATCGAGCATTAAGATATTATCCTTTTAGCATAGTTTATGATCTATTTAGAGATGGCTCTGGAGACTGACTCACCCCCACTGAGTGGTGTTTCTTCTTTCAATTACCTGCCTTCGTTATCCTAACTGCTTGCCTTTCCCTTTTGCCCCCCTCCCCTCCGCTGTCCAGTCACCCACTCCAGCAAAGACAGTTCAACTAAACAGATCCCTTGAGATTAAACGGACTGACCACAGACTAGGCAGCACAAAACTCTAGCTAAAAGGCCTGAGGACAGTGACCATTTTCTCCTTGGTTTTCTTACCTGCCAGCCTGTAGAAACACTTGGCCTCCAGGAACGTTTGGAACCCCTGTATAAATGGAAATGTGGTCTCAGTTCTTGGCAAGTGCACATTAAGGGTTCAGGCCAGACTGCTGGTCCCCCCTTTGTGTGGGTTGGATTGACTTCACCCAAGAGGCAGGAAACAGCTAGGGAAATGGATTACTGGTGCAGACGTGGATGCCCTACAGCCAGCACCTGATGGGATTTTAGCTCTGCCCTCTAGACTCCGGAACCCGTACCATGGCTCTACGTAACCCCCGAAGCGGTCTCCCCAAGAGTGGGATGATTATTAGAACTTTGCTGTGGAGCAGCCAGTTAGCTCAGATTTTCCTTAAGTGTGAAACAGAAGATCATAACCTTCAAAAATACTCTTCTCAGAAGGGGAGGTGTGCATGCTTATTGAGTTATTAGGTGATGTTCTAGTACTGAATGGAAACAGGAAGTGGTGAGTGGACCTTCGAAAGCCCGTGAATGAGCAGGTCCTCTGCTGATTTGTATATTTCAACTCTGAGCCCAAGGTGGCCTTCTCGTAGGTCATATTATGGGAGGAAAGCAACGGACATGCACAGGACTTTTATTTTAAAAAAAAAATTTTTTTTTTCAACATTTATTTATTTTTGGGACAGAGAGAGACAGAGCATGAACGGCGGAGGGGCAGAGAGAGAGGGAGACACAGAATCGGAAACAGGCTCCAGGCTCTGAGCCATCAGCCCAGAGCCCGACGCGGGGCTCGAACTCACGGACTGTGAGATCGTGACCTGGCTGAAGTCGGACGCTTAACCAACTGCGCCACCCAGGCGCCCCAGGACTTTTTTTTTTAGATATCCAGACACACATGAGTGAAACACTCATGGGGGTCATACATAGTTCATTCTTGAAAAGATTATTCCAATCAATCAACCCACAAGTGCCTCCTAACCTATTCAAGTACACTTGAGATGCCACAGGACACACGAAGGATAACATCCCTTGACATGTTTACAACATCATTGAGGAGGAAAGCGGAGAGCAATAGAAAAAAAAAAAAAAGGGAAAAATTACAGAACCAGCCAGGGTCCAATTAAGTGTTGGATTATATAATTTACAGCAAAAGTACTCTCGGGAGGCCAGGAGGAAAAGAGAGAGATGAAGACAATCACTCATATCTATGGAGTACTTACCATATGTCGAGCACTTTGTAAATACCTGCTAGGCATTCGCTTAATTACTAACCTTCGCAACACTCTACGAAGTGGGTACTGTTATCGTTTCCATTTTACAAATGCTTAAAGAAGTTAAATAACTTGTATGAGGTACACACTTAATGAGTGACTTACTACTTTTCTTTAGCCAAATAACTCAGTCACACAAAAAGACTGTTACGTTTAAAACAAACAAAAAAATCCTGTATATACCCATCACCCAGCTTGAGATATAAATGTTACCAAGAGACGGAGCTCTGTGAATGCCCCTCCCTGATCACATCTCTCCTTCCTCCCCCTAGAGTTAACCCCTCTCCTAAAAGCACAGCTCAGATTTTTAACTTTTTTAAACTATATCCTAAAGAAATGAACAAAAATGTTAGCCATCAGAAAGATGTCACGAGGCGGTTCATTTGAATGGTGATTGGGATCTGGATTAGCAAAGAGAAGGGGCTTTGCGGCAGTGAGAAAGCGTGACAAAGGACCAGAAGGCTGGGTTAGGAGAAGGACACCTGGGACAAGTCTTGCCTGGAAGAGAGGAGACATACTGGCGAATGCTCAGAATAAGATGTCGTCATTACAAAGTCAGATCATAAATGGCCTTGATCAAGGCAATGTGATAGGCAAGAAATGACAGAGCAAAATGAAGTAGTCATGCATAAGTCATGCTTTTCAGACTTCACCAGTGAATCATTCTTGTTTAGCATTGTGCAGAGGACCTTGCCCAGGGCCTGCTACATAGAAGATGTTCAACAAATGTTTGTTCAATGAAAAATCACTCAATGAACTACTAGAAAGCCTGTGTGCCCTCTGGCTCATTAGAATTGCCAGATGTGTGTGTGTGTGTGTGTGTGTGTGTGTGTGTGTGCGCATGTGTGTGTATGTGTGTGAGAGAGAGAAAGAGAGAGAGAGAGAGAGAGAGAGAGGAGAATGGAGCAGAGCACAGAAGACTGGTATTATTGAACATGAGAAACTTTACTGAGCAGTCGAAGAGGTTTGCTTAGAGGCAGAGGCAGTAAACCTGGACCAGTTCACAGAGAACATCAGCACATCCCAAGAAAAATCCGAAAGAGATGAATCTTTGTTCCACAGATGAAAATCACTTGAGAACCCTTGGTGTCACATTGGTGACAGCCATTCAGCTCCAAGAACCAGGCTTCTTTGCTCCCTAGAAGAGGGGATGTCGCCGTTCCCCCAAGGGACTCCAGGCCCAGAGAGTTGCAGTCTTATGATTGCTCGTACTTTCCTTAATGTTATATTCCATCATCAAATGTTCTAGCAGGAGCTCTCACCAGTACCCAACCTTCATGCCTTTTCATTGTTTATGGGCTAATGTCCAAAATTACTGACATGGCATGCAGGGAAGGCACTTTGGCCTGTATTTACTTGTCCAGTCTCATCGTCCGTCACTAAATTTATGCTATGCCAGGGTTCTTTGCTCTTCCCCAAGTAGGCTGGATGCTTTCCTACCTCCAGATATTTGTACGTGTGATTTTCTCTAGCAAATATGTCCCCCACTTCCTTTACCATCTACAGCAATCCTACATTCTTCCTAAAGTACAAACCAGATGGTACACCCTCTATGTCATCCTCCCACCCTTCCTCAGAGTTAAATTAATTTCTCCCTCCTCTGGGTGCATATTTCTATTACAGCATATATCCCATTGCATGGTAATTATGGGTCCATTTATTTTCACAGCTAGACTATAAATTCCTCAAGAGCAGAGACTTTATCCCCGAAACACCGGAGGCCGTCAGCACAAACCGTTATACACTGATTTCTAATTAAATACCTTAATGGTATTTAATTATATGGTTAATTATAGATTTTATATAGATAGCCTCGGTTCTAGGGCAGTATTGAAGTATTGAAAGTTACACCCGGGGTAACTTTTTACCCTCTTGACCAGCCTTCAGTCTACCCCAAGAACAACACCTTGTGGATGGTCACGGCTTTGGAAAAATGCTTGCAGAGCCTGGGCGGGGATGCACCTGTGCGTTTGTGTCAGAAAGTTAATGCGCACATGGCACCAGCTCCACGGCAGAGTTGAGGCTGCCCTCTCCCTGAGTCATTACGGGAGAAGGAAATTCTGTTCCACGGTATTCATGATTCAGTTCTATAGAGCCACAATTCTGAGCCTTCACGAAGACCCGACATTTGGTTATAATCAAACAAATGCCAACAAACTACACAGTGCAATTGTTCACCAAATGCAATACGGAAGCGACGATTTTTAAACAACTCATCCGTACGTGATGCCGGACGACTTGTGTTGTGCATCTCCCCCCCTCTGGACAGATCTACATATCCGGTTTCTGAGGCTCTAGATGTGGCGACAAACTCTTAATTTTTTGTAAGGGCAAACTTTTTCAATTACAAACACGTAAGATCTCCCTGGAAGCAATTGGATAAAGAGCTAGTCTCCCTTTATATGCAGGGGATGCATTCCAAGACCCCCCAGGGGATACTTGAAACCATGGATAGTACTGAACCTTACATATAGTATGTGTTTTTCCTACACACATGTACCTACGATAAGGTTTAATTTACAGATTAGGCACGGTGAAAGATGAACAACAATAACTAATCGTACAACGGAACAGTTATAGCAGTACATGGTAATAAATGTTATGCGAATGTGGCCCTTCCCTCGCTCAAAATATTATTGTGTTGCCCTTACCCTTTTTCTTGTGGTGACATGGGATGATAAAATGAGATGAGGTGAAGTGAGGTGAAGGACGGGTAGCGTCAGGCTACCATTGACCTGTTATCACAGGCATAATCCGCCTCCCGACCGTGGCTGACCACAGGTAACTGAAACCATGGAAAAAGAAACCACAGATAAAGGGGCCATACTGTAATGGGAAGTACAAGGTGTGGAGAATACTGATCGCTTCTGATTTACCAGTGACCCCAGCGAACGTAGCGGAAGGCATGAAACTCCCCTTCTAGTCTCTCCACCTTCACCTCCAGTTCTGTGCACGCCTCTACGCATCCCCACCTCCTCGCCATCTCAGCAGTAACTGAAACCTTCGAGGCCTCGCGGACTCAGGGCTGGGACACAGGATTGCTCAGACAGATTAGTGGTTATGAACGATGAAACCTCAGCTTCGCTTTCAGTCGATTTTCGCGGGTGACTTCAGGAACCTAAGCTGGACTCTTGGTACTGTCATTATTGGAAGGTGCCTTTCCAGTTGCCAACAACAGGCTTATCAAATAACCCATCACACATAACCCATTTCTAAGGCTGCCATGTTGGATAACTCATGGTGGGGAACCGCATAGGAAAATAAATCCGCATGTCTCTTGCACGGTATACAAGAGGAAGTCTTTCATAATAAGACGTGAGGTAGCTGACTCCTGCGGTGCATTCCTATATGACAGACAGTTGTTCATTTCGGCGCAGTTAGCACTTCTGCCCAGGAACAGATCTTTACATTGCTAATGAGACATCTGATGCATTATTGAGGTTCCCTAAATCTCAGGAAGTCAATGACTTGTTATACAGCTAGATTTGGAGTAACCAGTTCAAGATAAATGACTCTATTTGCTATCATAGAAGATACACATCTTCCCAGGGAGACAAATGGTCAATTAAAAAAGAAAGGATGAAGACATCTGGGCATTTGGTTCCCTTTGGGAGCTTATTAACTTCACAAACAAACATGCCTTTTCATTTTCAATTAGCAATAATTTTGAGATAGATTCATCTGATAGAGGACAGCACTAATGGGTTCAGAATCGGTCCCTCTGAGTATTGCACTCTCGGTCAAAGGTTTTCCTAGACATCAAGAGAAAGACTGTCCACAGATTTGGAAGTTACTTACCTTATGGGAGAAGAAGAGATAGGTGGCTAAAACTTCTCCAAACATGATTTTCATAATTGAAGTTGTCTTGCTCAACTTGGTAGGCCCATTGCTTCTTTGACAAGTCTGAAATGTCTAACAAAAAGAAGGAAGAAAAAGGAGAAGAAGGAAGTAGAGAGGAAGCAGAGGGAGAGAAAGGAAGAAAGAAAGAGAAGGGGAAAAAATGGACCGCAAATAAAAATGTTTAGCCATAAACTGCTTCGCACTTTTCATCTGGAGAATGTCATGAAATAGCAACGTTCCTCATTTTTCAGGCTTTCTCTTATTTAAAATATTTCTATGTGTTCATAATTTTCTTTTTAATTCTCAGAAAGAGAATCTTGCCTTTGTGACTTATGGTGTTAAGGTCTGGTGAGTCCCAACTCATCCATCATTGGTTATAGAATAGTTGAACCCTTCATTAAAAAAAAAAAAATTACGTTCCTTTATTTTTGAGAGGGAGAGACAGAGCGTGAGCAGGGGACGGGCAGAGAGAGAGGGAGACAGAATCTGAAGCAGGCTCCAACCTGGGGCTCAAACCCATGAACTGCAAGATCATCACCTGAGCCAAAGTCAGATGTTTAACTGACTGAGCCACCCAAGCACCCCCAGAAACAAAAATTTTTAATTTACATATATAATATATATGTTATATATGTATATTCTAATATGTATCTTATAAATGTATATATATATATTATATATATTTAATCTTTGACCATTAGATGCTGAGTGTTTCCATAATTTATGTTATTCATTCCTCACTTACTAGTTGACAGAGTCAGTAAGTGACATAACAAAGATTCAAAGTGAATACTGGCTCCAACCTCGGTCCCCAGTCACCAGGAGATGTGACCCCTATCAATTGGTTAGTAGTCTATGCATTTTACTAACTCTGTCATCTCAACCACATTACCTAATCTCAGAGAGACCAAGTTTTGTCATATGTGACTTGTAGGTGGTAAAAGCTAGTCTATCATATTTTTATGAGGATTCCATAGGATAAAATGGAATAACATCCAACAAGTAGAGGCCACTTAGAAAACTTTAGTCCTCTTCCTTATAAATAAGACATTTGAAATTACGGAGCTTCTTACTTTGCCCTCAGCATCTCCCTCCATCTTGTTTCTCAACGGTTCTACTGAGAAAATAAATAAATAAATAAATAAATAAATAAATAAATAAATAAATAGGAGGTTGCTCTTTATGGCTTCTGAAAACGTTCATCTCAGTTCCTTCCACAAACGTGAACTCAAAGGCATGGAGGTAGACTTTGAAGAAAGTGTGCCTCAATTGCGTCGCTAAAGCAGGTGGCCCATGACTCTAACTTTTCCAAAAGCCAAGTCATTCCTAAAGTCAGCAGTTCAGTCAATGGACCCTGACTCATTGGTGGGTCATAATATTCATTTCCTGGGTTACAATCAGCATTTTCTTAAATACAGTGGAACACAAAGAAAACCAAATAGAATTTGAAATATCAGTTTATTACACACAGATAGGAAAAAGAAAGTAAGTTCTGTTTTGTGTGACTTATTTCGGTTGTCTTTCATCTGTGCACACTACTTTACCATGTAATTGTCACTTCAACTCATCGGTGGTTTCTCGGAGGTAAATGTCACAATCAAGGGGCTCGTAAGGAATTTCTTTTGTAACTGAGGCTAATATAAATTGATAACCTCATATTAACTTGGTTCAGAAGCTGCCTAAATCTTTTTTAGCAGTATCGATCCACCTGCGACAGTTTGAGATCCAAAATTAATTTCTCAAAGGATTGGAATCCAAAGGTCCTAGAGGATTGATGGCTGGTATAGTTCTTGTCTAATCCATTTAGCTACCTAAGGGTGTGTCCTCGGTCACCTTAAGTCTGAAGAACTCCACCAAAGCTTTCTCGGCCAGCAATAGCCCTACTAGTACAGAACAAGTGAAATGACACCACAAGGAAGCAATTAGTCAAATCGATAGGGTGGGACATCTCTACAGAACACAAATCTGGATATCAGCAACAAGTCTATTGCATAAAATTTACAAAGGAGAAGGAGAGGGAGAAGATGAGCTGTAGAACAAGGGAGCTTTAGGGGTAAAACAACTAATGTAAAGACAGGACCCGGCTTGGATTCTGAACAATAAAAAGGCATGTTGAGGAAATCCGGGGAAAAATAAATATGGACTGGGTATTAGATGATTTTA
The DNA here is from genome assembly GCF_022837055.1 of Prionailurus viverrinus. NCBI lineage: Eukaryota > Metazoa > Chordata > Mammalia > Carnivora > Felidae > Prionailurus > Prionailurus viverrinus. The sequence continues at coordinate 55,932,029 of NC_062577.1, read as the reverse complement.
AGGAACTCTCATTAATTTCGTTTGGTGTGATATTGACATCGTGATTACAATAAAAGGAGAAAGCCCTTATCAGTCAGCAGTGCATACAGAACAGAGAAAAAGACATAACATCTGTACTTGCTCTTAAACCTCTGAGTAAAGAAGATGTGTACATGTGTGAGAAGGATTAGATAATAGAAGATTGGTTGAAAGTTGAAAAGTGTGAAAGTTCAGGATAGATACGCAGAGGTTTGTGACACTATTCGCTCTACGTTCGCATTCATGTAACAATTTCCAAGATAAACAGTTAAGTGTAGTTAGCCCCAGCACAACAGAAACACCAGTGTAAAACTTCAAGGCTACAATTTTGTGCTCTCTTGTATAGCCATATACCAGGGGGACCCAAGACGGCATTCACCAGGTTTTGTGCACTGACTTTGAACGCTTTCCAAATGTGATAATCTGGTGCTCGTTAGTTTTTTTTTTTTTAAATAAAAGATCACATGCGCTGTTAGAAGCATCAAAACTTCATTCTATTCATCTTGGGCAAAATATTCCTCCCAGTACTGCTTTTTTCCTTGAAAGAGGAGGAGGGCAGACAGAGGCTGGGGGTGAGAGGTCGGGGAGGAGAAACAACCAGTGAGTTTTCCACTTTCGGGAGAATGGCAAGATCCTTGGGGAGACAGTAAATTGAAATTAAGGCTGTTCCAGGCCGTCTACAGGATATGCCTGCAAATGTAGACATATCTAAATGGTGAAAAAGTCTGTTTGTGCCCATTCATATGAAGTGAATGCCTTGTAATGTGCTCCAGCCCCTGGGAATGGTGGCTGGATTCAGGAGCGGAGGCCGGAAGAATGGGATGGATTTGACATAAGTACTTTTAAGTGCTCTGAAGGCTGGGCTGCTCCCTGTGGTTTAATAGCAAGGTCCACTGGGAGCCACAAGGAAGGAGCCGAGTGAATCCCTACAGCTTTTCGTTTTAAGGATAACAAATCTTAAAACAGGTGTGAGCTCAGAAAGATCCTTTTACTTCTTGTTTTCAGTCTGTTGTGGCCAGCCAGCTCTCTGTGTATCATTATCATTCCACAGAGCGAGGTCTGGGGTGAGGGAAGGGAGGAGAGGTAAGAGAAGCTGAACAAACAAAAATTGCTTCGAGTGACTAATATTCATTAAGTCCACTGGTCATGCGCTATGAAATTTATTAAACTGTGGTTTCCAAGAGAATGTATTAGTGGAGCTAATGAACACAAATAAAAAAGAGGCCTCCAGGAAATGACTTCCTGGGCCTGGATGAGACTGCTGAGTAATGTGACAAGAGATTATAACTTTAAAAGCTCCTATTATAGTCTAGGAGGCTGATTATTGGAAGGGGCTGCCCTCGTAGGGGAGGGAAGATAGGAGGGAGACTAAAAGTCCGACTCCTCTGAAAAAGGGGCCTAATGCTTTGCATTTATATTCATTAAGGAGGGAGGCTGTGTGCTGAAGGCCTCTGAACCCCTGTGCTGCCATCTGGTGGAGAAGGTACTCAAGAGGTCATAGAATACAGACGACAACCGCCATCTTTAAGACGTCAGGAATTTGAAGGTTGGCTTTACTGTTTCCTGAGTAATTAACCACTGTACATAATTTGCTTTAAATACGGTACAGAGAGAGCTCATTCTGCTGTCCTATTCCATCTGGATCTTAGCAATTAACACTGTGTGGCCTTACTCGCAGTACTAGGCTAAGTTGTTACCCATCCTAAGGACGTCTGTTTTCATAACATGGTCCAGTTTCTCCAGGCAGAAACCTTGGGATTATCCTTGACTCTCCTCTTTCTCCCACACCTGTCATCCAATCCAACAGCGAACACTGTGGCCTCCCTAGTCACCGTATCCCAGGACTTCTCCTTATCCTGTCACCCTGATTTGAACTGTTGCCGTCTCTCTCCCCACATGCCTCCAAATAGCCTCCAAATGGCGGGCCTTGCCTCCAACCTTGCAGTCCGTAGGCTGTTCTCCACCAGTCGCTACGTAAACCGTTAGAACCTGTTAGATCATTTCGCTGCTCCGCTCAAAACCTTCCGCGGCCCGTAAGCTCACTCAGAAGAAAATTTAAAGTCATACGATGTGTTTCAGGCCCTAACCGATCCGGCCCAGCTCCCTCTAACTTCATCTCTTATGCTTTCCACTCACTCAGTCTGGTCCAACCGCACTGGCCTCCTTGCCAGTCCTCAGAAAGGCCACACATCCCTGACTCAGCTCCCTTCGCCTGGAATGCTGTTTGCTCCAGACATTGGCATGGCTCTCTGTCTCCCGTTCTCCCAGGTGTCCTGCCAAAGGTTACCCTATCCAGGAGGCCTTCCACTCCCATTCTACATAAAATAATACCTCTTCCTCTTCCTTCAGCATTTTTATTTCTTTTCTTGGACTTATTTTATTAGCAGCATTTATCACCTCCTAAAATGTTATATATTTATGTGTTTCGGTCCTTATTCTCATCTTCCCCAAATCCCCTTACAATGGAAGCTCCATGGAATTAGGGATTTGGGGGGAATATAGTATACTTAACATAATTCGGGGGTTTTTTCCTTTCCTGGCACTTCAACAGCTGGCAATGCCAACCTGCTTATAATCATTAAAGACTCTTACTACCTATAAGCTCCGTAGAGGCAGGTATCGTGTCTGACTTAGGCCCCTCTATTGCCAGTGCTGAGGACTGAGTCTGGTAAATGGTCTACATACCATAAAACTGTGTGGGGTTTTTTGGTAGGTTTATTAAGCTGTGCCTTAGAAAGTATAGAATGCTTCACAAACTTGCCTGCCATCCTTGCTCAGGGACCATGCCAATCTTCTCTTTATCGTTCCAGTTTTAGTACATGTGCTGCTGAAGCAACCACAAGCGGCTTTTTAGTTAATAGCTTTACGTATTAAATTCACTCATTCTAAATATCCGATTCAATGATTTTCCACTCGGATTTTACGGAGTTGTACAACCAATTCCACAATCCAGTTTTAGAATATTCCCCCAAACTCCAAAAAGTACACTCACGTCTATTTGTAGTTTATTCTCACAACACCCTCAGCCCCAGGCAACCAATGATCTGCTTCCGGGCTCTATAAATTTGCCTTTTCTGGAGATTTCATAGATATGGCATCATACATATGTAGTTATTTATGGCCTCTTTAACTCAGTATAATGTGTTTGAGGTTTATTCAAGCTGTAATGTGAATCAGTATGGTTGTTATTTCCTTGTTATTGCTAAATAGTACTGCCTTATATGGATACACCGCTTTTAATCCACTCATCACTTGATGGACATTTGAATTGTTTCTACTTTTTGCTGTGAACACTCACATACATACCTTTGCATGAACAGGTTCCACCCACCCCCACCTCCCCCACCCCTGCCCGGAAGAGATTTCTAACAGGGAAATTGCTGAGTCATATAAAGTCATGTTTAACTTTCTGAAAGCCTACCAGACTGTTTTCCAAAGTGAATGTGCCATTTTATATTCCCATCAGCGACACATGACTGATTGTCAGTATCGTCTGTCCTTCACTTCATAGACATTCTAGTAGATACTCACAAGAATATCATTATGGTTTTCATTTGTTTTTCTCTTAGAGCCAACGGTGTTGAACATTTTTGTTTAATTCAAAGTAATTATTAGCAGTTTTAGTATCTTCATTGGTAAAATGCCTATTTGAATCTTTTACCCACTTTTATATCAGTTTGATTGCCTTCTTGTCATTGAGTCATAAGAGTTCTTTATATATTATAGATTCTGGTACTTCACTAAAACCAGGACTTGCAAATATTTTCTTCCTGTCTGTGACTTATCTTTCCATTAGTTTAAAAGCGTCTGTTGTGACACAAACATTTTAAATTTGGATAAAGATTAATTTATCATTTTTTTAATGGATCATGCTTTGGGGGTCATATTTACGAATTCTTTGCCTATTCAAGATCACAAAGATTTTCTCCAATATTTTCTTGAAGAAATGGTATACTTTTAGCCCTCATTCTTTGGTCTATAATCCACTTTGCATGGTGTGAAGTAAAGCTCTAAATTCAGGTTTTTACAGGGAGAGTCCAATTGTTCCAGCACGAGTGTTGAAAAGACCATTTTCTCCCCACTGATTGTCTTGGCATCTTTGTTGAAGATCAATCATCCTTTAATAAAATGGGTTCCTTCTGGAGTCTCAGTTCTGTGCCATGGATCTATTAAGTATTTATCCCAGCAAAATACCACACTGTTTTGGTTACTCTGATGCTATAGTAAGTTTTGAAATCAGGTAGAGGAATGCCTCCAATTTTGTTCTTGTCAAAATTTGTTTTAGCTATCTAGATCCTTTGTATTTACATATAAACTTTAAGAATTTTTTTTTTAATTTTTACAAAAATGTCTGCTGGTATTTTGATAGAGATTGTATTGACTTTATACACCAATTTGGGGTGAATTGCCATCTTAACCATATTGGATTTTTTATTAAGTATCAAATTGTTTTGCTACTTTTATTTCAAACTGTTTATTGCTGATATATAGGAATACTTTTTGTGTATATATATATAACTCATAGATTAATTCTAGTATTTTTGTGGATTCCTGAAGACTTCCTACATTCATATCACATCAGTTTCTTGAAAAAATGTGTATTTTGCAAAACACAGAGTAGAATATTCTGGGTAGAGTGCTCTTAAATCAGAAGTTGAGTTGCTTGCATGTATAGCACAACTCTTCCATGTATGATTGATTGTGGAATTGTTCTTTCAATTTTGAAAAGTAAGGTATTGAAATTTCCAACTACTAGTAAATCATCAATTATTTCAATTCTCGCTAGTTTTGCCTCGTTTGTTTTGAGGTTCTGTTGTTAGATATGCATATATTTATAATGGTTAGATATTCTTGATATATTGGCATTTTTACCATTATAAAACGTCCCTCTTTGCCTCTAGTAGTAATTCTCGTCTTAGACTCAGTTTTGTCTAATGTTAAAATGATCACTTTAGCTCTTTCATGGCTACTATTTACCTGCTATATCATTCCCCATCTTTTACTTTCAACCTATTTCTGTCTTTGAATCCAAAATGTATTCTTGTAGTCAGAAAATATAGTTGGATTTTGCTTTTTTGATCCATTCTGATAATCTCTTCCTTTTGATCAGGGCATTTAGACCTTTCACATTTAATGTAATTATTGATATCATTGGATTTATACCTGCCATTTTGCTATTGGTTTTCTATGTTTCTTATATTTTTTGGCCCTCTGCTCCTCTTTTTTTTTTTAACTTTTTTAATGTTTATTTATTTTTTGAGAGAGCATAAGTGGGGGAGGGGCAGAGAGAGTGGGGGACAGAGGATCCAAAGCAGGCTCTGCACTAACAGCACAGAGCCCATCGCAGGGCTCAAACTCACGAACCACAGATCATGACCCGAGCTGAAGTTGGACACTCAACATACTGAGCCACCTCTGCTGCCTTCTTTACTGTTAATACCCTTAGTGTTAACAAATATTTTTAGTGTATCATTTAAATTTCTCCGATGACTTTTATTCTACTACTATTTCATACTAGTGACTATTTTAGAGATTACAATGTACATTTTAATTTACCACAATAGAATTCATAGGTCAATATGAGTCAATCTGGTAAGATGTAGAAACTTCAATAAACACATTCCTTTTCTCCTCATTTGTATTATGATTGTCGTATATACTGCACCTAGATATGCTCGAAAACGAACCATACTGTGTTCTACTTATGGCTTTATATAACCACAAGGGTAACTTCAGGCTGCAAGAGACACAGGCCCTCTGGCTGCCTACCTTATCACTCCCACCACGCTTAGCATAGTCGTTGCCCACTATTCATAATCAAATGACACCCCTTCAACCTTGACAGTAAAGCTGAATGTTTTCTTGGCCTGCCCGACTGCCAGATTCTGCAGGCAGATGGAGCCGGGCCCCTGTGTGCGGTGGGATGAGTGCAGCCCTAGGCAAGGAATTACAGACTCACTGTTCTTGCTTGAAGTTCAGCACCGTGTCAAGCATGAAGGATCTGCTGATTGTTGCATGCTTTTGGCTCAGTTCCAGAGGTAGTTGCTCCTCTCAGTTTTGTCCAGCTTCATAGTCGCCTTTGGAGAGAGGGTCTGCTGATCACCCTCACATACCCGTGTATGTGAATTCTGTAACCCCAACTAAACTCTAAGCTCTAGGAGGCAGCTCCGCATTTTTTTCGTTACTTACGTACTCATTAAATAAGGAGAATTGCTTTTCCTTTTTGTATGTTGTCTTGAGACGGAAAGGACTTAAACACATTCTCGCAACCCTGGAGATGTTACTGCTTGGATGTGCGACAGGGAAAATCACAAAATAAGCATTGCCAGCACTGGTCTCTTCTGAAAGACAAATGCCTGACAAGCTTCACTGACTAAGGCTGGACAAGGCCCGGGGAAAAAGAGTCCTGGATACCCATCTCGTGTTCCAGAATTCGCTCCCTTCCAAAGACAGGAAAAGAAAAGATAAATCCCCATAAAATGGAATTTGGTTATTTTTTTTGTGGGAACTTCTGTACAGGAGGAAACATAGAAATATTTTTCTAAAGTATGTTGAAGAAAACTTTTCTAAGGCAATCGTTAAGAAATGAGACTATAATTATGTTTCTGTCATGTTTTATATTGAGATATGTCTGAGGCTTGGGAATGGGTTAGAGGGCCTTTTAAAAGTCCCTCCTAAGTATCTTCAAATCTTGATTTATGGATCCCTCTACCACATCTATATCCGTAGTGGTATCTTCTGAGTTAAAGCACGGAAGATTTATCAGTTTTCAACACACAAGAACCTCACACATTTATCTCTCCAGTGTCATGACAGTGGACTTTCACAAGGCCTAAAAGCTTGGCACAGACTTGAAATTGTGCTTTTATTTTTATACCTTTCCTATATTGAAAGACAAATAGTAGAGAGAAAAGTGAACTCTGTAAGAGAGGGAACACAGCTGATACCCAGAGTGGGCCACCCAGAATGCACCAGGATTAATGACAATTTGGCCTGACAGCATCCTGACCACAAGAGATGAAGTCACCCTAGAAAGTGTTTTGTAGAAGAAAATAAAATCAACAGAACGAGAAAGAGGAGAAAAAGCATGAAGTCTGAAATATACATTGCCCAAGTATTTTTCCCCATTAATTTTGGAAGCCCATGAGTGTTTCCAGGGAAATTTAATCTGCATGTTTCTGAGCCATTTACACTTAACTCACCACCATGTTGTTTTGTAAGAGCCATTTGTTGTCCAAGAAGCCTTCTGAACCTTGTTCATAAAGATTTTTATTAAAGTGATTGTTTTCTTTTTCCTTAAAATGAAATCATGCATTTCCAGATGGAAAGGAACATTGAAGTGAACCCTACATTTAAAACTTGTGAGGCACAAGACAGATCCGGTTTTGATCAAAGTGTATCCCCATACAGATTTCTAACCCAAGGTGTTTGGTTTTGGTAGCATCACAGTAAAGGGTTTAGTTGAAAAGACACAGGCTTATTACTCCTTGGGAGAGCCAAAGTGAACCCTCTTGCATTTTTTTTTTTTAAAGCAAGGCTTTTAAGGAACTCAGCCAATCTACCAATCAACTCCACTTTAGAATCCGTCCTGGATGAAGCTTGAACTTGAGTGTGTGAGGTGAGACCCTGGAAATACTAGAAATAGTTCACGATCTGAAGGACTTTGTAGTCGAAGGGACTAAGCTGTTAAATGAGAGCAAAACTATCTCCCACCTCAGAGGATCACCACGAGGATTAAATGAGATAATTGTGTAAGGTGCTTAGCATAACTAGAGCATAGTAGTGAGACCTCAATATATTTTAGCTAAGAAACAACTATTATAATTTATCTTTATGAATGTTTACCTTGACAAACAGACTCTAAGACAAGCATTCCAAAACATTCATTAAGATAAAAAAGATCACTCTCCATAAATGCTTATTCATGTATTTGCTCATCTGCCAACTCCAAATAACCCTTGTGAGAATGAATGACTTGTGGGGCTCACGATATTTTTGTACTGTATTTTGAAGCCATTATTGAACGTCTAACTACAAAACTACCATGAGAAAAGCCATTTTTGTATTAGGAGAATCAGGTTGAATCTTGCTCATAAATTGACTGATGTCATGTATAATGTATGTTGAAAGATTATATGAATTTAGGGCTATTTATACCAGTTAATCTTTAATGCCAATAAAGAGTATTTGAGGAGCTCTTTGTTAAATCAACTTCAGGATACTGATGTATTGTATGCTTCTTAGCATATCTGTGATGGCTAAGTTTAAGTATCCACTTGGCTGGAGAATGACTTAAATGATGTAATCAAACTCTAATCTAGGTGTTGCTGTGAAAGTATTGTGTAGATGTGGTTAACATCTACAATCAGTTGACTTTAGATAAAAAATATTACCTTCAAAACTGTGGGGTAAGTCTCAGTCAAGAGCAAAGAACACAAACTGAGGTTTCCTGGAGATGAAATTCTGCTTTAAGACATAAGCATTAACTCTTGCCCCAGTTCCCAGCCTTTTGACTTGCCCTATGGATTTCAGACTTGCCAGCCCCCACGTTCTGATACCGTACCCATCCATCTTTAAACATGCTGATGACTACTCTATCAGAGTCAAGGCATAACCCAGAAAGTAATAGGCTGTTTTGCCTAGTAATTTATGAAGCAACCTACATCGGTTCCCTTTTTCATCTGGACAAAGTTACGCTGTCTTTGCTGCTCATCTGTCACCCTTGTTGAGTCAAGGGCATAGAGATGTGCCTACCCTAATTGTTGCACCATATGACCAGGCAGCACGTGATACAACATTTATTCAGTCAACAAATGTTTTTTGACTGCCTGCTCTGTGCCAGGTACTCATGCAGGCATGGTGGAATGAAGCTGTAAAAAAAGGCAAAAAAAAAAAATCCTTCCCTCCATGAAGCTTACATTCTCATAGTCATGGCAGAAGATAATGAATAAACAAAGAAGTAAAATGTATTATAGATATGATGGTGGTAAGTCCTTTGATGAAAAACAAGTCAGGAGAGGAGATAAGAGATGCTAGAGGGAGGTGTAATTTTAAACAGGTTGGCCAATAGAGTCTTCCTAAAACATATAGCCTTTGAGCAAAACCAATGCATCAATTGTGCATTGAATATTGCTAAAAATTCTAATTAAAAATGACAGAAAATCCTGATTCAAAATGGTTGAAACAATGAGGAAAACTATTTTTCACATAACAAAACTAAGAAAAGCTAGCATTTATTGAGGGCCCACTATGGGCCAGATGCTCTTGCAAGCACTCTACATATATTAATTCACTTAAGGCCCCCAATAGCTTTATAAGCCAAGTACGTTTTTATCCTTGTTACACAGATAGAGAGACCGAGGCTCAGAGAGAGTAAGAGTTTTCCAAAGGTTTCATAGACCAGCAAATGGCATAGCTCCGCAAGTTTGTCCCTAGCCAAGTTTCTTCCCTGGCTTGGACCCCAGCACACCAGAGGGAGGCAGGTGCCTGGTAGAAGGTATCAGGGCTCTGTCTCCAACCTTCGGTGTCTCTCCCAGCTCAGATCTCCTCTCTGTGTTGCCTCATCCTTAGCTGTAGTGACACGGCTGAGCATGTCTGTGGGCCACACCAAAGACAAGGAAGAGAAGGCCAGTCTTTCCTGGGTCCCTCTTGGGCAAGAGGCAGTCTTCCCCAGGAGGCACCAGTACACTCCCCTTCACAGAGCACAAGCTCACCACGATCAACTGTTCTGAAACCAACCACTACTAAGGCGAATGGGATTAGCCAGGTTTAGGTCAAACTAACTCTTTTCAGGGTAGGAAGGGACACTGAGAGTTCAAACGCAAAGGCCGCTCTAGTGAGGTCATGAGGACTGTGCTTATGGTACCTGCATCAGCTGAGGCCCAGAAGGGGAAGAGTGAATGTCAAGTCTTTCACAGCTGGAGTGCATGACTCCATCGTACTGCCCACCTTGGAGAAACTGAATGTTTGATCTATGTATCCTGTTAGTGGATCTCAGACATGAATCCAGGGGTAGACAGAGAATGTGGTTTTTCAGAAAAGGGCCCAACTCTGTTTGGGGGCACCTCCTGCAAATTCTGTTTTGAACCCTCAAGATTTCGATGCTGACCCGTTTTATAGTATCCTCTTCTAAATGACGTCACCAGAAGTGTTGATACCTACCAGGAAGGCTGTTTTGGTTTTTTGTTTACCTCATGGTCCCAAGTAGTTAAATTTCTGACCGGATATTTTCCAAAGCTTCGAGTCTAACTAAATCAAGAGATGTTTGTCTGTATGCTAAAAGGGACAGCCGAGAAAGGCCTTGGGCCCATCTCTGAAGCCAGACTCGAGTGCAAAAGCAGGAAGCATATAACTGGAAATTATTTTGAAATTTATCTAGAGATAATGCACGATGATTTCAGCAATAACTGATGTTAGAGACGGTGCATGATAATGTTTATCTGTTCCAGTAGAAAGCCAACCAGTTAAAATGCCTCATCACCCACCCAATTTCATTTGATAGCAAACACTGATAGGGAGATTTTTCATTATCAGACATGCTTGGGTTTTAGCCCTGTGCAGCATTTGCCTCCAATCAAACTTACTATCTCCCTTTCTCAGTTTGGCATGGGAGTATAAGTATTACAAATATCTATATTGTCCCAGCACCCTATAATGGTATTACAATGACAATTTTATTAGGCCCATAAAAATTTTGCAACTTCCCTGCAGCACACTGTAATTTCACCAACAGTTGTAAAAGGTCTTAAATTATATTTGTGCAAAATTGAGATGAATGGGTTTGAGCATTAATGCATTTCTCGTTGTGTAATAGGGACTTTTTCTTCCCTCTGTCTTTGCCAAGTCCAGAGAAAATGCTATCCCGCTCAACTATTTGTCAACTCCCCTTAGAAACATTTAATACTAATAAAATTTATGGATTCAGTTTCCAAAGGATACTGCCAGCAGACTTCACGATTACTACATCAGTACTTAAATACAGCCATTGTTCGCCTTATAAAAATCTATATGCAGCCTGACAGGTATAAAATGTAGCTTTGTATGCTGAGTCAGCATCAGAGAGTTTTTTGGTTGAAGCAGAGTTCATGAAATAAAAGTAAATGTGTTCTCAAGTCAGTGAGGAAAGATTGATCTGAAAACATTCCCCCAATAAATATGAAACTGACAGACTATGATACTTATGCCCCTTCTCAACAGAAAAAAAAAATCATAATAAAGTATGATTCCATTGACTCTGTAGGTAGGAAATAGGTTCCTTAATGTTAAAGGTTTTATGTGTGCTCACGCATAAATGTAAGTATGAGCGCGTGAATTACAAATTTTAAGTAAAGTGCTGCTACCTTTCAGATAGGAAGATTGTGCTGACAGGCCCTTTGGTTTCCATTTCTAGAAGCTGTAACGGCTTTGCATCTATGCCTACCCTCATGCATGCTGTCCTTCGCGGGGCCTGACTCTTCAAGCCACAACTAATTGTTCCCTCCCAAGCCCTCCACATGTATCACTTTCTAATTTGTACCATAGTTATTCATGGACAAGCTTTCTCATTCCTACAAAATAGGATCTCCTTATTTTATGCATCTTTTATCTTCAGCCGAGCCACACTGACTTGCAGATAATAGGTGTTTATCGTGTACTTGCTGAATTAACAAATGGAAAAAAAAACGAATGAATGAGGTGTCTACCGTACAAGCTCTGCAATCTGTAACCCTAAACTAACCAGTTCATGAAAGTAAGGAATTTACAACTGTGAGGTCGCCATATATGTGTGTGTATATATGTGTGTGTGTGTGTGTGTGTGTGTGTGTGTGTGTGTGTATCAGTGTGTGTTAAGCTAAGGGGTGAGGACACAGAGGAGGAGAAGACAGTGGGCCCTCAGCAAGTGTGTGTACCCCTGGAGATACATGCTTTCCAAGGCACCACTGGCATGGATAATGCTAAGAGCATTTAGTTTCTCATCCTCAACTTCCATATCTGTTCTTTTAAAAAGGCGTCTGCTTGAGGAAATGTCTGGAGTTGAGATTTCCTGTCAGTTCTCCCTTCCGCTGGTTGACAAAAGACAGACGTACTTCTGACACTGAACTTTATGATCCTGTGTTGTTCTGAGGTGTAGACCCCCCACCCCTTGCCTATCAAACAGACCATTAGAAATACTGGCATCTGTGGAGGCTTCTGTGTCCATCAAAGGCACCATAAACCAGTGAGAGGGCCTCTTGTATTTCCCTATCTTAAGCATACATTTATAAAAGCAAAATGTGGCATCGGCCACAAGGTATTATCAACCCATTTGAGATGTTCTGAATTTAGATATGTTTTAGAGTGGAAAAGCAAGGGAGATAGTTTTATTTAGTGACCTTATCTTTTCCATTTCCTCACTCTTTTCAAAAAATACATCGTTCCTATAATAAATATGATATAAATATAAGCGTAAATGTATTCATAAATATAAGTAATATAAATATAAATCAGCTGTGCCCTTTTATACCCAGATGCAAACTCATGACAAGCCTTCATGCCTTACTTAGACATCTTAAAATAAGAATTCACGAGTGAATTCACGAGTGTCAAAAGTAAGTGAAAAGTAACTGAAAGTAAGTGAAAAGTAAGTGAATAAACACGTTTATCGGAATTGAAGTATGAAGTTAGGCTTTTCTCAGTTAATCTGATTCGGAGATTTGGGGTTATGTGGAAGATGGTTCTCACAAACTAATGAAACCACACACGCAGCTCCAAGGTCTTGATAAAAGTACATTTAAATTTGTGATGGGATAAAGTAATCTTACACAAAAATATTATATGGGATAAAAGAGGTATATTTGAGTTCACATTATGTTCATTCCTTCAACATCTTCTAAATATATTAGATTAAACAGGTGCCTCCAAGTGGAAGAGTACAGGTATAATTAATCATCTTTTTTGAATGGGGATGTGCTTCAAAAAAACCTGAGAGATTGGAAAAAGACCTAATTGAATTGCCATCTGATGAGTTATCAAAAATACTTTTTGATGACAGAGCTCTTATGTGACTTTTAGCACTTAATTCAAAAGGAATTCATCCCCATCTAATTTATTGTGCGAACAAGACATCTCATGCTAGTCTATTAAAATGAAAAACAGAAGTAGAATTGATTCCAAACTTCATTTCAATCTGGCAATAAAGAGAACAATTGAAAATTAAATATTTCCTATCATTAAAAAAGGCACTGCCTATAAAATTTTGTATGACTGTATGAATAATAATTATGAATTGTCATATTTATAAATAATTATAAAATTATGACAGAATCATGGGGTTTTTTTTTTTTTGACTGGCTAAGCACAAATAATGACTGTGCTAATTGAATGAAGATGATTCAATCCAGTAGAAATTGTTTCCAACATGGATCCTTAGGGTCACAGGCAATTTAAATTAAAAATTAAAATTAAACATTTAATTGTATAATGTTGCCAGGAAGAATTATAGGGTGCTCCGTAAATGACTTCCAACCATGAAACTATCATTTAACTAGGATAAAATTCTGTGAGGGAAGTAGGACTGAAGATATAAGTTCAAGGGAAAAACAAGGAACAATGTAAAGATTCCAACTGTTATAACAGGGATTATTTATGTATTTTTAAGTGGATGATGGTAGAATCACATTGCTACTTTATGTAAAACCCCACTGGACATATTTGAAAGAGTGATGTAATCACTTGTATTAACTGTCAATACTGGCAACATACAAGAACTTTCCTTAGCCTCAAAAAGTTAAAAATAGAACTACCCTATGACCCAGCAATTATGCTACTAGGTATTTACCCAAAGGATACAAAAATACAGATTCAAAGAGGTTCATGCACCTTGATGTTTATAGCAGCACTATCAACAATAGCCAAATTATGGAAAGAGCCCAAATGTCCATCGACTGATGAATTTCTAAAGAAGGTGTGGTATATATATATATATATACATATATATATATACACACACACACATATATATATACATACACATATACATATATATGTATATGTATATATATGTATATGTGTATATATATGTGTGTGTGTGTATATATATATATATATATATATAGGAACATTACCCAGCCATCAAAAGGAATGAAATCTTGCCATTTGCAATGACATGGACAGAGCTACAATGTATTATGCTAAGTGAAATAAGTCAGTCCAAGAAAGACAAATACCGTATGATTTCACTCATATGTGGAATTTAAGAAACAAAACAGATGAATATATGAGAGTGGGAAAAAAAAAGAGGGAAACCAACCATAAGAGACTCTTTATGATACAGAACAAACTGAGGACTGATGGAGGGGTGTTGGGTAGGGGTGGGCTAGATGGGTGATGGGCACTAAGGAGGGCACTTGTTATGATGAGCACTGGGTGTTGTACGTAAGTGATGAATCACTAAATTCTACTCCTGAAACCAATACTGCACTGTATGTTAACTAACTAGAATTTAAATAAACATTTGAAAGGAAAAAAAAGACATTTCCTTAGTATTGTTTAACTTATGCAAAATTTCAAGTGCCAGTATAAAAATAAGCAAAGAGGCATTTATTTCAGTATTCTTTTTTAAAATGTAAATTAAAAAGTTTGAAGTCCACTAATTTCAAGCCAGTCCCTATTCTCAGAAAATATCCCATCTAGTGGGAGAGCAAAAACACATAGACAAAAATCAGTTGACAATAAATAACACTCGGCAATCTAGCTTTCATTTCTTTTTTCTCCTGGGGGCTGAAAGTGCAAATCAGACAATGATGTCTGGTCAATCCATTCAAGAACACTTCCCCCAGACATCTCTGGGCTGGTCTTTATGCCAGATGCTGGGGATATGAAAGTTAACAAGACTAGGATGTTACCCTAATAGAGCTTCACAGGCTGATGGGTGAACTTTCAAGCATAAAACATACAGACCAGGAAACAGCCTAAGAATTTCAGCCATTTAGGGGCTCGTGGGTAGCTCAGTCGGTTAAGTCTCCAACTCTTGATTTCTTACGGTTTGTGAGTTTGAGCCCCACGTAGGGCTTTGGGCTGACAGCGCGGAGCCTGCTTGGGATTCTCTCTCCCTTTCTCTTTGCGTCTCCCCCACTTGTTCTCCCTCTCTCAAAATAAATAAATCAATCAAAAGTAAAAATAAAAAAAAAAAGAATTTCAGCCCTCTAAATGGACTTAAAAAAAATAAGCAAAGAGGCATTTATTTCAATATTCTTTTTTAAAATGTAAGTTAAAAAGTTTGAAGTCCACTAATTTCAAGCCAGTCCCTATGCTCAGAAAATATCCCATCTAGTGGGAGAGCAAAAACACATAGACAAAAATCAGTTGACAATAAATAACACTCGGCAATCTAGCTTTCACTTCTGATCTTTCTGGGCAATGTTGATCTTTGATGGGCAATGTTTCATCTCTTCAAAAGATGATAAAACTGGTTTCATGTGCCATGTTCATAGCAGCATTTATGCACAATTGCCAAAACGTGCTAACCACCCTAATGTTCACCAACGAGTGAATGCATTCCCAAAAGGTGATGTATACATACAATGGAATATTATCCAGCCTTAAAAAGGAATGAAATTTGATACATGCTAAAGACGCACTAAGCCAAATACAAAAGACAAAAACTGTCTAATCTCACTTATACAAGGTACCTAGAGTAGTCAGACTCCTACAGACAGAGAGCAGAGTAGTGGTTCTCGGGGTCCCGGGGGCAGGGGTAGAGGAGGAATGGGGAGTTAATGCTCTGCGGGTAAAGAGTTTCAGTTGCGGAAGATGAGCAAATTCTGGATGGCGATGAGGGTTGTACAACAGTCTGAATATACTTAATGCCACTGAACTGTACACTTAAATGGCTAAAATGGTAAATTTTATGTTCTGTATATTTTACCATAATATAAAAGGATAGTATAAATGAATTAGTCAGCTGTTTCATGACACATTTCTTTCAAAATACATGCACTAAGCACCCCTACATTCAGGCACTGTGCTGCTCGGACACAAAGACCAAAAGATGACTCCCATCCTCGGGAGTCCCTTAATCTAGTCCTGCTTGAGTGTAAATCCAGATTCTGCAGCCAGGGAATATGAATTTTTAATATGGAGCAAACAGATGAATCATGGCCCTGAATTAAGTAAACTTGAGCTGGGCTTCTGCAGCCCGAGTATTCATTTCAAGCAAATTAACCAAAACACTAATAAATGCATACCTTTTGGTCAGATGTCTCTACCCACGTGCACCATTTTTTTAAGTAGAAATTAGTCTCACAGCTGGAATTTTCAAGAGTAACACCGACTTCTAAGCCTCGTGATACAACACAATAAGAAGTTGTCTTTAAAGTGGTCAATAATTGCGTTAAACCAACTTTCTTTAAAACTGTATGACGAATGTCCAGTCAAAAATAAAACATAAAAAATTTGCCCGTGTTTAACTCAAATCAAATGAACTGGAAAACTGCCAAGTCTTGCTTTGTTTTATGCTCTGTAGAGACAGGCTTAGTCCCTCAGTCCCTCATCTTTTCAACATTTGTGGAAAGTAGATCGCTCATGAGTATTATTCTCCCCACGTAGATGAGGGGAAAACAGTTCTGTTCTTTGGATAAAATGAAAATGTGGTAGTAAGAGACTCCCACCCAATTCCCTTCTTAAACAAAACAACAGCAACAACCATCGGGGGCATCAAATGTCCCTGCAGGAAGCAACTTCAGAGATAATCAATTCTTTCAAATCCTAGACTGGGAAACAGAGGCTGAGGGAAAGTAATTAACATCTCTGAAGGACCAGAAAGGCAACAACACAGATGATTTTTTTTAAGTTTATTTATTTATTTTGAGAGAGAGAGGGAGAGAGATCACTAGTCAGGGAGAGCGAGGAGGGCGGGGGGGAGAGAGAGAGAGAGAGAGAGAGAGAGAGTCCCAAGCAGACTCCCTACTGTCGGCGTAGAGCCCAATGTGGGGCTCCAACTCATGAACTGTGAGATTATGACCTGAGCCAAAATCGAGTAGGACACTTAACCGACTGAGCCACCCAGGCACCCCCAGCACAGATGATTTGTTTAACCAGTCTCCTGGTACCCAGTTCTATGCTTTAATAACTTTATCGGCGTGAATCTAAGTGGAAAGCCCATCCCAACCATTCTATTACTTAGAATCACATAGAGCAAAGCAAATAAGTAATGACTGGTTTCCGTTGGTGGTCGATTGTGTTTATGACATTTAGCATCAACACCAAGTCTGTGCTCAGAGTCTGGCTTGGCTGCTCCCACACCTACCAATTGCTATGAACTTGGTGAGGAAGATCAAGGGTGACAGCAACTAGCTGACCATCCCAGCATTTCAGAGGTCTTTCCCAGAGCGACACTCTCTCCTGACAGGAGGACATTGATCATCTGTGTGTCCCAATTACTGGGGGAACAGGGTAGTCAGCCATAATAAGCCTGTGATGTAAAGGCGAAGAGGAGGAGAAAGACAGGACAGAAAGGGCTGCCCAACACCCCCACAAATGTGCACATACTAGAGAAAGCTAATTTCCAGAATACACTGGGGAGACGGGAAGGGATGTAGAGATTTTCTACATGCCCTCCCAACCTAAATCCCACTTGCAAAATGGAGTGTTGTAAAAATAGACTTCAGGATAATGGGGGCCTTGTAGTTGGGGGAACAGGAAGGTAGAGCTGACCAAATTTAGAAATAATAAAGACTTTCACAGTGAGGTTTTTCTATGTTTTCTGATTATCAATGACTACTCTGATTTTTTTTTCCTTCTCAATATTCTCTACAGTAAATCAGAAACCACATGACTCTTTTTTTCTCCTACTATAATTTACAGAGAAGCAAGAAAAACAAATGATACTGACTCAGATTCCAAAGGACCCAATAGGATCAGATTTCCAGGCAATAGTTGTGAATAGCATTTATCCAGCCATATAATTTTGTTCAATATGTTACTGTGTGTGTGTGTGTGTGTGTGTGTGTGTGTGTGTGTGTGAGAGAGAGAGAGAGAGAGAGAGAACCAACAAACAGAGCATGGAAATAGGAGGCAAAGGGAATAATAACTTTAGTTATCTGAAGAGAGGTATTTTTTTCTGCTATACCCAAATGCTATACATCCCACTATGTTGACTCGGGGCTCAAGAAGGAGAAAAGGGCGAGAAAGCAAGAAAAGAAGGAAGACAGGAAGGGAGGGCGGGGGGGAGGAGGGAGAAAGAAGAAAGAGAGAAAGAAGCTAAGAGAAAGAAAAGAAGGGAAAAGCCTCACACTTGAGTGAAAAACTACCACTTACTTCAGAGAAAAACAAAGCGGAGGCCACATGTTGGGGAGTAAATGCGTTTCCACATGTGAACGCCAATATATTATTGACTTACCCTGAGTCATAAATATGACAATTTGCCTCATTTCATAGTGAGGTCAGCTCAGCCCAAATAAGCAGCTATCCTCTGCATACTTAATGTTCCTAAATATGAGCTTTCCCCAAAGCTCTCCGCGCATATAATATAACACCATGTGCATATGCAGTGGGGAGGAGGGATCGGGGAGGTGACAGAAAGCAAGCTGTGAACACAAAGATACTTTTAAGCTGAATACTTGAACATGATATATAGAACAGAAGATCGTCCATCATGGTTATTGAAACTGTGACCAGCGAAGCTATAAACCTGACACGAAAGAAGAGAAAATATGACTTGTTAGGTTGAAAAAGCACCAAAGAGGGAATTATAAAAGGGAAAATTTCATGACAAATTAGTTTGTATTTTTTGTTTTCATTTCTGACACATGGAAGGAAATGCTATATGTTTGCTTAAGGAAGTGCAAATTTCTCCACTTCATCCATTTAAAATCTTCACCCTTAGGCCTTTGTACTGAAGCATAAAGTTTGGAGACCTTAAATAGTCATAATGCTTCCCTGAAGAATTTGGCCTCAGAAACATATTGCAATTCAGAAGGGCTAAAAAGGAAAACCGTTTTACAGCAATTCTGGCAGGGGCTGCTTAGGACGACTCATAAGGAGCATCAATCCCTTCTCGTGGTTTCTTTACCATATTTGATGAAATATTAGATTCAATTGGAACAAGAGGCTGAAGGAAGAAGGCCATAAACTTGGGAACAGTGCTGTAAAGCACAAGCGTGCTAACGTGAAAGAAGTTTCAGACTTGGGGGCGAGGGGAGGAATGCCCAGCGGCTTGCTCATAGAACCGTCGTGGGTCGTGCAGTGTGGGCTGGAAAGTTACAGACCCCGAGTGCCAGTCTGGTGCTTCGTACACATTCCCCTTCTGCAAACCACAATTGGGGGCTGATTGGTAACAAAGCCCCCCGCGGGGGGAGCAAGTTAAAGGGGAGCAAATAAAAGAAGAAAGCTCAAATTCAAGAGAAAGTCCTGATGATCCCCTATGTTACGATGGTTTGCAGTCCCCGTGTCAGGGGTGGGGACGTGGCGGGGCGAAGTAGAACATACAGGTAAGACAAGATGGTAAGAAGGAAACTCTCCCAAAGGCAATAAAATTACGATAAGACTGTATCGGCGGGAAAATGGCACAGCCTTTCAGTTACCACTTCCATTTAATTTTTAAAGATGTCAGTCTTCCTAAAGATCTGCCAGCAATGCATCGAATTCGAGAATCAGAATCAAAACCGTGACAAAACATCCTGACCTGCAAAATACTTCGAAAATGTAGCTGAGAGAATGAACAAGCAGAACTAGCTAGGAAAATTCTGAAATGGAAGATGAATTGGGAGAGGGGGATTACTTGCCCTAGCAGATGTTAAAATTAATTATAAAATGACTATACCTAAACCAGCCTAATTTTAGGGCAGGCGTGGAACTGAGTATATAAACAGTACCAAGAATATATGGAAATTTAGTGCATACCACACATGGGGTTTCAAATCAGTGCAGAAAACAAAAAAGACAATGCATGCTTAAAATGATGTCAGCGCAATCTGCTAGCCACTTATAAAATAAACTGCTGCATCCCAGCTCATTCCTGATGCCGATATAAATTTGAAATGAAGCAAACATGTAAGTTTTTTAAAAATGGGGGCGCCTGGGTGGCGCAGTCGGTTAAGCGTCCGACATCAGCCAGGTCACGATCTCGCGGTCCGTGAGTTCGAGCCCCGCGTCAGGCTCTGGGCTGATGGCTCAGAGCCTGGAGCCTGTTTCTGATTCTGTGTCTCCCTCTCTCTCTGCCCCTCCCCCGTTCATGCTCTGTCTCTCTCTGTCCCAAAAATAAATAAAAAACGTTGGAAAATGCAAACATAAAAGCACTAGGAAAATACAGCTGAATACTTCCATACTTTTGTGATGGAGAAAACTGTTCCAAGCATGACAGAAAATTCAGAAACCGGAAAACATAACATAACTTTGCTGCATAAAAATAAGATAAAATACTGTGCAAAAGAGGAAACACAAAGTTAAAATACCAACCACAGACTGAGAAATACACACGAAGGTGACGTTTTGTATATTTATATTAGAAAATTATATTTGTAAAAATACATTAACGTGTTTAAGTTAATACGCCTAATATACAAAGAGCTCTCAGAAATCAATAAGGGACAATGCAAAAATGCAGGAAGAATGTGTAGAAGCAATTAGCAGAAGAAACACAAACAGTCACTATAATTTAAGAAAAATATTAAACCTCACTATTAATTAAACTCAAGGAAAATGGAGAGAGACATCGTTTTTTACCAATCTGATTAGCTATGATTTTTCACACAATTAAAGTATCATTGAGAATCTACTAGTAAATGCTTCTTTGTACCACTTCTTGTCACCTTTACGGCTACCAACAAGTCCAAAAACTAGCCCTTCCAGCCTCCTGCAATAACCTGGAGATTTCACCTTTGCCCTGCTATAGGCAATTCTTATAAGAAGCATCATTGGAAAACATAAATCACATAAATTTAGGGACGTGGATACTGCCTGTGGGGGGTTGAATTCTGGTGCCGCTTGAGCAATTCATCTAATTGTTCTGTGCTTCAGTTATGTCGTGGGTAAAATCGGGACGTTAGCAATGGTATCCGATTCTTGCACTGAGTGGATTAAACGAGTTAATACATGGAACATTCTAGAACAACATCTTGCATAGAGCCAACGTTACCAAGTACTAGTGATGAGGGAGGGGCTGCCCACTGCTGCTGATGTTAATGAAAATGGTGCCACCCCTATGCAGGTTATGTTCCCATGGCATCACATCAGACTCAGGATAAAAATACAAGATGCTCGTCACAGCCTAGGGGGCTTTACTTCATTTGGCCCCTACCTATCTACAATTCAACCTCTGGGCTTTCTTCATTCAGCTGCAGGCGCCCTACCCAACACCTTATACACCCTTCCGTCTTTGTCTCCTTGTATTTACTTTTTTCTCACCTACACAATTCTTTGCCCAGACATGGCTCATCACCTCAGACCTCTGCTCATTAGAGCAGCGATTTCCCTGACCACTCAATCTGAAATAGTCCCTGCCTCCACACCCCCACCATGATGAATATTCTTATACATGATAGATTAAAGCATAAATTAATCATACTTTCCAGGGAGCAATTTCACTACATGGGCTGTAACTTAAAATGAGCATTCCTCTTCATCCAGTGATCTCGCTCTTAGGCAAGTATACTAAGGAAGTACTCCAACAAGTATGTGAAGATTTATACATGTTTTTCATCAAAGCAAGGTATATAATAAAGAAAAATTAGAAATGATCTAAAATCTTGTTGATAGGTGCATCGATTATCAGTTTGCTGTGAAAGCAAACCACCTCAAAAGTTGGGGATGTTGGGGCGCCTGGGTGGCTCAGTAGCTAAGTGTCTGACTCTCCATTTCAGCTCAGATCATGATCTCATGATTCATGAGATCGAGCCCCGTGTCAGGCTCTGTGTTGACAGCACGGAGACTGCTTGGGATCTCTCTCTGTCTCTCTGTCTCTCTGTGTCTCTGCCCCTTTCCTGCTTGCACGTGCGCTCTGTCTCTCTCTCTCTTTCTCAAAATAAATAAACATTAAGGAAAAAAAAGTTGGTGATGTCAATCATAACCATCTGTGAAGCTAGTGAGATATGGGCTGGCTATGGGGGCTGGGCTTAGCCAGCTGGTTCTTCTGGTCTGAGCTGACCTTACTCCTATGTCTGCAGTTAGCTGTCAGCTAGGCTTGTTCACGTGGCAATTTGACAGGATTCCTAGAGAACAAATAAAAGTATGCAAGGCCTCTTGAGACCTAGGGCCAGACCTTGCAAAATATCAGTTCTACTTTATTCTTTCAGCCAAAGCAAGCCACCAGGTGGGCCCAGATTCAGAAGATGGAACAATCGACCCTACCTCTTCATGGCAGAAGCAGCAAAATCACACAGCAAAGGAGCATGGGTATAGGGAGACATAGAAAATGGTGCCCGTTTTGCCAAAATAAGGAAATGGTTTCATTAATTATGGTAATTATTCCATTGGGCTTTTCTCCCTATTAAAACTGATGATGTTGAGCTCTCTCAATTCATTTGGAAAGATGTTTATAGCATACTTACAAATGAAGTGTATTACAGAACTTCTGATTTACATGCTACATGCAAACACATTTATATCATAAAAGATATGGGAAAGGACATTTTCCAAAATGTTAACATTGCTTAGCTCTCAGTAACAGAATTTGTTCTTCCTTCCTTCCTTCCTTCCTTCCTTCCTTCCTTCCTTCTTTCCTTCCTTCCTTCCTTCCTTCCACCCTGGCATCTTTTCCTAGGGTAAGGTGAATAGACACTACACCTAATGCCTCATTCAACAGCAAGTTAGTCTAGACATTTTCTTATGTCAGCAGAAGAGCAAAAGCATTAGCAAAAACTTGCAGATGTAGTTCAATTCTACGCTTGCATCAAAACTACTGAAGCAAGTTGCATGGCCAAATTCCGAATCAAGGAGCGGGGGAATAGTCCCCCCTTCTTGATGGGAGGAACTGCAAAGCCCCACTACAAAAGGTATGGATGGGAGGAGGATGAAGGAATTGGGGTCATGAATGCAATCAATTATCACAGGGATAGAGTGGTGATCTAGCTGGGAGGAGAGGGCTAGAGGATTTTGAGGATTTTGTCCTGAAGCTGTGCTTGCACGGCAAATATATTGTCTTTGCTTAGAAAAGTTATTTATTTAGGAATTGATTGGAGATGAATGGGGAATTATGAGGGAAAGTATCCCCAACTACCACAGTTTGACATCCATGTCTTCTCAGTGTTACTATAAAAATAAATGAGATTGGGGCGCCTGGGTGGCGCAGTCGGTTAAGCGTCCGACTTCAGCCAGGTCACGATCTCACGGTCCGTGAGTTCGAGCCCCGCGTCAGGCTCTGGGCTGATGGCTCAGAGCCTGGAGCCTGTTTCCGATTCTGTGTCTCCCTCTCTCTCTGCCCCTCCCCCGTTCATGCTTTGTCTCTCTCTGTCCCAAAAATAAAATTAAAAATGTTGAAAAAAAAATTTAAAAAAAAAAAAAAAATAAATGAGATAAATTTTAAAGGGTTTTGAAAATCTTTTTTTTTTTTTTTTTTTTTTAAATTTTTTTTTAACGTTTATTTATTTTTGGGACAGAGAGAGACAGAGCATGAATGGGGGAGGGGCAGAGAGAGAGGGAGACACAGAATCGGAAACAGGCTCCAGGCTCCGAGCCATCAGCCCAGAGCCTGACGCGGGGCTCGAACTCACGGACCGCAAGATCGTGACCTGGCTGAAGCCGGACGCTTAACCGACTGCGCCACCCAGGCGCCCCAAGGGTTTTGAAAATCTTGATGCTATGCACAAGTGAGCACTCTATGTTGATTTCTAATTGCCAGTAAATGTCTTCTGGGCTTCCTTTCTTTTCCTTTGAGTATTCAGGCAATGCAAAAAAATCATTTCAATAATCAAGTGAGCCAAAAATGTTGGGTAGATAAGTCTGTTGCTACAAAAACAAAGACAACATCACATAGTGTCTACCAAAGCCAAACATAAATTACCTTGGGGAAATTCACAACATTAGTATCTATAATTGAAATTTGGCTAGATTATTATCATTATTCCTCCTAAGACTTGCATTTTATGTCTATCAAAAAGCTTGGTGATATTTAAAAGCCATAAATTGCATCAAACTATTGCTTTCATTAACATGAGTCTCTTCGCTTACAAGGATTCAAAAATGAGTCATTCTTCCTTGAAATGCCTCCAGTTGCTGTAGCAGCTGTAAACTGTAGGAGTTGATACTCCTTAATATTGAGGTTAAAGAGTCACTGAGTCCCACCCTTTGGAAACTACTTTGGCTACAACTCTCATATGAAGTTCAAGGCCTTCATGATGAGGCCTAAAGCCTTTAATTAATCTATTTGCGTCTACAGCTCCTGTGGTCCCTGAGTACCCCACCACTGCATAGCAACAACCCCTTATATTTACTAGTCTCTTTCTCCGAGCAGCATTACGCATGTTTAGATGTTTTACCCAGAGTCCAGCTGTGGGGGGGGCGGGGGGGAAACTTAGCAAAAATCTCACCAGGGAAGTTTCTGCTGCCTAATAGGAAATATAGAGATTCTTTACAAAGCCCTCCTAAGATGTAAAAAGTCTCTCCCTTTCCCCCAAAGTATCATCTAGCCATCGACTGCTTGTCTTTTCTGTTCATTTTCTGTCATTGATTAATTCAACAAATATTTACTGAGCACTTCCTCTGTACTAGACCTGGTGATAGGCACTGGCAGTAAAACCCATGCCATGGGTTGAAATAAAAGCCTAGGCAGACTTCTCAAATTAGTTCATCCATCTTATAACTCAACAAAATCCATCACATTCCCTCTTCCTGCCACACTTTTCCTTCAACTGTTGCAGAATATAATGAGTAAGGTGCTCCACTCTCCTATTTCTTGTATGAGTAGCCAAGGTGAGCTCTGGATGAGGCAATGGCAGACGTATGCTGTGTCTCACATCTGTCCTTTGGATTTGCTTGTGTTTATTATAGTTGCCTTTTCAAGAAAGAAAGAAAGAAAGAAAGAAAGAAAGAAAGAAAGAAAAGGGAAGGAAGGAAGGAAGGAAGGAAGGGGAAAGGAAAGAAAGAAAGAGAGAGAGGGAGGAAGGGAGGGAAGAAGGAAGGAAAGAAGGAGAAAGGAAAGGAAAGGAAAGGAAAGGAAAGGAAAGGAAAGGAAAGAAAGAAAGAAAGAGGAAGGAAGGAAGAAAGGAAGGAAGGAAGGGGAAAGGAAAGAAAGAAAGAGAGGGAGGAAGGGAGGGAGGAAGGAAGGAAAGAAGGAGAAAGGAAAGGAAAGGAAAGAGAAAGAAAGAAAGAAAGAAAGAAAGAAAGAAAGAAAGAAAGAAAGAAAAAAGGAAGGAAGGAAGGGAGGAAGGAAGGAAGGAAGGAAAGAAGGAGAAAGGAAAGAAAGAAAGAAAGAAAGAAAGAAAGAAAGGGGACGAAAGAAAGGGGACGAAGGAAGGAAGGAAGGAAGGAAGAGAGAAAGAAAGAGAAAGAAAAGGGGAAAGAAGGTAAGGTAAATTGAACAGGCTAGACTTATTGGTTTGAGATTATTTTAGACTAGCTAGCAAAGAATAAAAAGAGCTTCTCACATGGCCCAATATTTCAATTACAGTTTTGCCCTGGAGTTTTAGGGCTAAGTTCTAGCTAATAACGTAGCATTGCTTAATTTCCTTACTTGTCAATGTTCTAAGTTCATATTTTGCCTACAGACATTGTCTGAGATCTGGGGCAATTTGGGATGTTGTATAATTCCACCTATAAAAGGCTCTAATCTCACTGTCATCTCTAACACTACGAAAATAATCTCCTTGAACACACATACCCCCTTCATATGCCATCAGCACCTTTACCTAAAATGTCTTTATTCTACCCTTCACTACATTTGAATGAAAATGTAGCTGTACAATGTGAAACAGTAGTCTTTTCCCCCCATTTTCAAAGATGTGATCCCATTTCCTTCTGGCTTCTGTTGATGTTTGTGAAAAGTCAGCTGCCAATCTAATTGTTCTACTTTTGTAGACAATCTTTCTTTTTTGTTGTAACTGCCTTAAAGATCTTCCCTGAAGTTTAACCATGACATTTGTGTGAGATTTGCTTTTGATTACCTTGTTGGGAAGATTGATGTCTTTTATTAGCTGGGAAACATTCTTGCCTTATCTTTTAGAACATTGCCTCTCCTGTACAATGTTGAAATTTTTCATCGCATCCTTTAAATCTCTTCATTTGTAAATATATATATATTCTTTTTCTTTTCCAATTCCCATTTTTTTTATCTGTGTGCTGCCTCTGGATAATTTCTTCACATCTGTCTTTTACTCATTCCTTCATCAGTTATATCTAATCTGCAGTATCATTAGCTACTATTTTTACGACTTTTTTTTAAATTTCTACAAGTTTTACTTGGTTCTTTTTTAGAATCTATTTTGATACTTCTTCATGTGTTTTTAATCCTTTCTCTTTAATGTCTTTCATCATCTAAGGCATATTTTCTTATCTCTTAAAGATAGTTTTGTTATTTTAGTGTCTCGGTGGCCTAATCCTTCTATTTTTCTTTACATGATTCTTGCTTATGGTGGATTGTGTTTTATAATTTTGGATTATGAGCTGATCTTCAACAGGTATTATTATGGAAATATTGTATAGCCTAGATTAAGAGCTTGTCCCTCCCAAGAGGTACTTTACTTCTGCTAGTCAATCTGGGTATATTATCTGACCATGTTGATGTCTGGCTATCCCTGGGCCACACTGGTAGTACAAACATTGAGTTATAATCCCACGTGAGCACAAGTATCTGGTTTTTTTTAAAGGATACATTTCGGGATTTGTTGTGACTGTTGTGTGTGTTTATTCTCTTGTGAGCTTGCAAACCCAGGCCTTCCAACAACAGATGTTGGCGAGGATGCAGAGAGAGAGGATCTCTTTTGTACTGCTGGTGGGAATGCAAGCTGGTGTAGGCCACTCTCAAAATAGTATGGAGGTTCCTCAAAAAATTAAAAATAGAACTACCCTATGACCCAGCAATTGTACTATTAGGTCTTTATGCAAGGGATACAGGTATGCTGTTTCAAAGGGACACATGCACCCCAATGTTTACAGCAGCACTATCAACAATAGCCAAAATATAGAAAGAGCCCAAATGTCCATCGATGGATGAATGGATAAAGAAGATGTGGTATATATACACAATGGAGTATTACTAGGCAATCAAAAATGATGAAATCTTGCCATTTGCAACTATGTGGATGGAACTAGAGGGTATTTTGCTGAGCGAAATTAGTCAGAGAAAGATAAATATTGTATGACTTCACTCATATGAGGACTTTAAGAGACAAAACAGATGAACATAAGGGAAAAGAAGCAAAAATAATATAAAAACAGGGAGGGGGACAAAACATAAGAGACTCCTAAATATGGAGAACAAACAGAGAGTTACTGGAGGGGTTGTGGGAGGCGGGATGGGCTACATGGGTAAGGGGCATTAAGGAATCTACTCCTGAAATCATTGTTGCACTCTATGCTAACTAATTTGGATGTAAATTAAAAAAAATAAAATTAAAAAAACAATAAAACCCAGGCCTTCAGATCTTGAAGATCAAACTCCTCTCCACAGCTAAGGTAACTAGAGTGACAGTCCACATGTTTACTATTTCTTTGTTAATTGTTTCCTTTTTCTTCCCACAAAATTTCCTTTCTTTCTTGAAAACTTGACTATACATTTAATACCATGACTATTATATTTTAATCTGTATTTCTAGATGTTTCCAGAAAAGAAGTTTCATTCCAAAGTTTATCCAAAATATGTCCAGAAACTAAAGTTCTGCACCATTTTCCTGATGTGGTCAATTCAAACTATTACCCAAGGAGCCTGACATATGTCTGAATATTAACATAAAGCATTTACAAATGTGTATTAATGAGTGACTTTTTTATAGTCAGAGGCAATATTTGTGTTCAATCATGTGCCAGATATGTGCTTACTACTACTTACTGACAAAATTAATTAATTAAAATGTTCTTACTTTTAAGTTTTTTGTCTATTATGGCAACCCTCTGTTTCTTTACAAAAAGAATATCTTTTATCGTTATTGTTAATTTTAAACATGTTAATGAGTGACTTCAAAGTAATGTTGTAGGGGTGCCTGGGTGACTCAGTCATTAAGCCTCCAAATCTTGATTTCAGCTCAGGTCATGTCTCATAGTTCGTGGGATTGAGCCCCACATTGGGATCTGTACTGACAGCCTGAGGCCTGCTTGGGATTCTCTCTTTCCCTCTCTCTCTGCCCCTCCCCATGCTCATCTCTCTCTGTCTCTCTGCCTCTCTGTCTCTCTCTCTCTCTCTTTCTCTCTCAAATAAATAAACACTAAAAAAATAAAATAATAAAGTAATGTGGTGAATTCTACAAAGCATGAATGAAAATTCATTTTAGTAGTTTGCCTATAGTCACTCCTTCAAGAACAAAGACTTACTAACAAATTCCTGAGACGTACCTGGTTGCTGCAACAAAGACATTTGGAAATGAGGATCGTATTTCCAGTTTTTCACCTTGAAAATAAACCTTAAATACATCCTGAAGAGGGATTGATTTTCAAAGCCCACCATAAAACTTAGATTTAGAAATAAAGATTACTCATCTCTCTGGTAAAGTGAAGACACTAAAACAAGTTCTGTAGACTTGGTCCCTTATTGGCTGGAACCAAAAGGAAGCAATCAATAGTCAAATAAAATAAATATTTTTAAGGTTTTTTCTTTTATATTTATTTTTGAAAGACAGAGAGAGACAGAGCACAAGGCGGGGGTGGGGAGGGAGGGCAGAGAAAAAGGGAGACACAGAATCTGAAGCAGGCTCCAGGCTCTGAGCTGTCAGCACAGAGCCCAACGCGGGGCTCAAACTCACAAACCATGAGATCATGACCTGAGCTGAAGTCGGACGCTTAACCAATGTAGCCACCAAGCTGCCCTTAAAATATTTTAACATCTATGTTGTCTTTACAAAATGTAGGCCTATAACTTAGTCACTAGGCAAGCTACTGTTTAATTATTTCCTTGCTCTACATATGTCTAAAAATAGGGCCCTGTGCTTCGAGCAGGGTGGTAAGCAGAATGACCGATGTTTCTACTTCCTGGGGTTGTGGCCCAGCACTTAGTTCACTGCTTCCTTGCCAACAGGATGCAAAAGGGCATAAGTTTCCCGCCAAACATGGATGCCAGGGAATGCCTTGCAGGCAATGCCATAGTCCAAGTAGGAAATTTCATTCCTTGAGGGAGTACAAAAAGAGCCAAAGGAAAAAGCCCAGAGAATAGTGTGTACATATGCAATGTTCAGCTTGCTGAACAACGTTGAGATTCAAGTTGCCATCTATTAAGATAATTTAACAGAGATCATCTATCTCAACTTCATGTCCAAAGTCAAAAAGCATGACGTCCTACTGCGAACTTACCATCTGAGTGAAATTCAGCGGGTCTCTCATACTGGTTTTTTTAACCCATAAAATGGGAATAATAAAAATACCAATCCCATAGGATTGTTATTACAGGTTTAGCAAGATCATGTCAAACAATTGACAATGTCTGACATTAATAAATACTCAAATATTTGCCCTAAGTATTATACCAAGAAGCATTTGAATACTTACTGATTTTTTGTGCCAAATACTTTGGGGGATGTAAGACAAATCAGATCTGCTAGGAGCTTAGGTTCTAACAGAAGAGATGAGAAGGCATGAAATTGTAAACTCCATTAAGCAAGGACTGAATGCGTCTTATTCACATTATGTCCCAAGCGCCCAGAAGAGTCCCTGGGGTATAATAGGTAGCTAATAAATATTTGCCGTATGCAAAGATAAACTAGCTCTTTTACTTCATAGAGAATGAGATGAACGCTAAAGGGGAAGAGGAGAAATACAAGAGAAAATGTAGGTAAGAATCAGGACCTTGAAGGCCAAAGAAAGCAATTATACACCGTTTCTCATCTGTCAAAGGGTGATAATTAGTACACTTGCCCTCCTTCCCTCACACAGGTTATTGTAAAGTTCAAGTAAGTATACACGTACCTGACCGCAGCAGGGGGAGGAGGCGGGTAACCAAAGGACAGGGAATCAACCTGCAGAAAATTAATGATAAGTGTTTACTTATGTTTACTATGTGCTAGAGACTAATACTGTTCTAAGCATTTCACCCATGTTAACTAATTTTACCTTTGCTACCACCTTGGGAGATAGGTATCATTATTCTCATCCTCATTTTTCAAAACAGGAAACTGGGACACAGAGAAGTTCAATTACATGCCCAAGGTCACACAGCTGGGAAGTCACAGAAGAAGGATTGAGTCCCTGGCAGAGTAGCTCCGGAACCTGCACGATGAAAGCAAAAAGGTGCCTCGGCTCCCAGCTACCGCAGCCAGAGGCTGGGACCCTCCTCTGTCATCCTATTTATCAGAGGACACTGTTGTGGTTGTTCTGGTGTTTTGTGTTTCTTTGGTTTTCCAAACCAAGCCCTTCTGAACTCCATGCTCCGCATCTGTCTCTCTCTCTCCTCCGCCAGCCTTCTTCAACGCTTTCTACCACAAGCTTAATTTCATTATCTTGGCCGCTTCCTGGGAGGAGGAGGAAGGGGAAGAGTGGGCTATAAATATCCCTTCCTGAGTGCCCCCCGAAGTGGGACCACCTGCCGGCCTGGGTGAGGTGGCCGAGCAGAGCCTGGCTGCGGAGAGAAGTTTGCGTCCCATCTTTCAACAGAGGTTTTCAGGACCTCCTGCGGGGCTCGCTGCTGCGAACTGGGGGGGAAAGTAAACAACGCGTAAGGAATGGTGGCATTGCAGGGTTTTATCATCTCCCTGCTTAATTACATCAGTGAGAACTCGAAAGCAAGTGGTGGGCAGATAAAGCATCCTGAGGAAGCCCGGCTCGAGGGTTTTCTGGGCCCCCAAACTACACAGCACTTTCTGAGGTCCTCACCCTCAGGCTTTTCTTAGGAACATCCTATTTTCTTTCCCCACATCTCTGGGTATGGAAAGACACAGAACATGTGTTCTTACGACCAAGGCACGCGGGGGAACAGCACCAGTGGGGCGCAGCGTCCCGTTCCACGGGATGAACAGAAACACGTTCCGCAGGTGTGGAAGCCCGTCCACATGGTAAACGACAAGTTACCCAAGGTCAGAGAGTAAATCAGTGATTCAACTTGGTTTTCAGACGCCGTCCTCGGTGCTCTTGAACCCGCAGCTGCGTAAGGTGGGCGCAGCGATGGGCCAGCCAGCTCTTCTGAGGATCTACTCGCCCTGGACCGACCGTTCCGGAGGTCAGCTCCGGGGCAGAGCTGAGTTAGCAGAGGGCTGTTTCTGCGGTTGCCAAACAGCACGATTTCTCTCCCAACACCCGCACGAAATCACGGGTGCGCGGCACACGCACGCACAGACGACCGAAAGGAATTTTTATTTTCTCCCATCCCAATCCAGAGTCAGAAACAGCTGCCAAATGAGTCCCTCCGACAGCACCTCCTACACAATGAGACGCCGGAGCTGCAAACCGGGCTCTGCAGGCGTTTTAATTGTGAATCCAGATGCTCTATCCCTTCGGTTCTCGGCACTGACCTTTCACTTGAGAGTCCATTTGTCAGTCTGCTCCATGTGTCTGAAGAAATCATCAAAGCCGCCCCGCCGAGGAGCTCCCCATAGGTTTCGCTCGGTGTGGCTGCAACATAGCTACACAACAGGGGTTGGGGGGGGGGGGGGGAGCGGGGGTGGGGAGACAGGGAGGGTTGGCAGCTCCCCTCCCCTTAGGACTGGCTGGGTGCATTCTGTTCCTCAGAGGAGACTGAATCGCCAGGAGGTGGACCCTGAGTGTGTTCGGGGAGGGAAGGAGGAAGCAGAGGCAAGGAGCAGCAGCCTTCTCCCCGCCATTCCCTTGCCCAACAAGACCCTCCCGTGAAATGAGAGCAAAGACCCTCCAGAGGCTTGTCCGCTTTGCAGCCCGAGTTTCAATTCTCTGCCGACACAGCCAAGGGCTCAAGTCTGGAGAGAGATGTTCTTTTGCACAGAGGGCCAGGGAGATAGGGATCATCAGAGACTACTAGAGAGGCAAAAGGGGCGGACCCTAAATGAGGGAATGCACATTGGAACTATTCTCTGTTTACTAGAAAGAACTAGACAGGGCCAGTCGCCATAGCACCCCTCCGCCATCCCCGGTTACCGCAAGCTCCCGTTCTGTTCCCAGTGCACCCACAGGAGTAGCACACTATCTACAGATCTTGTTCTTCTTATACCACCCACAACTACACCTCGCCTGTCACCACACACACACACACACACACACACTCACACACTCACACACACTCACTCACACCACCACCATCACCACCATAACCAAACTGTAACTCTTTCCCAGTCCTACTGAACTCTGTTGAACAAGTCAATCTGAGAATGGCAAATTGTTGCTAAGTGAATGCAATGGAACAGCATCCTCTGTGAGTTCAACAGGCAGCATTATAGTTCATTCTGCCACTACCTTCCGTGTGAGTTGGGGTATTTTCCTTCACAACTTCCATTAATTACCAAACCATACTGGAATGCCCTCGTTTTGCTTTGTTTTGCCCGAGTGGGCGAAGGTAGAGCATGGTCTTGAGCAGCCCTCTTCGCCATGTTAATATATGGAGGGCAACTAAGCATCTGTTGTCCTGGAATTAGTATTTGATGGGGCCGTTTGTTGTTTTTGTATTGCTTCTTTGCTGTACAGAATAGTGAAGAGGAGAGAGGTAGAGAAGATGGGCCAGTCGTGCATTAGAAGCCCAGGACATTCTAGGAGAAAAGGGACAAGAAACCCACAGCTTGAACACCGTGATGTTCAGCCTGGAAGATTTGGGGGTGGACAAAGATAATCCCAGTAAAGGTCCGATAACAAAGAAGAGCTACAAGGCTTACAAAATAAAATTTCCTATAGGAAGGGGAGAGACTGGGTTGTCCAGGAACACAACCAGTATCTAAGGTAGCGTGGTTCACAGAACTAATGCATTAAAGCCATGAGGGAAAGTGGGAAAATTTGCTTAGAAAGGGGCTTCCTTTGCTGCCGGCCATGACAAAGTCACTGGTACCATACTAGCCCTCACACAATAAAAAGCCATAGAACTAGAAAAATATATGAGCAACTGTTATCAGGCAGCAGATAACAGACAATGAAACACTGTGATTCCTGAGGAAAAGAGGAAGCTGTGCAACTGTACTAGAAAGAAGTTCACAATCTTAGTGCGTTAAGCCGAATGCACACAAAACATGGCGATCCCACTGAGTGGACTAAGTATATATCAGAGTTCAGGGGAGGGAAGTAGCTAGAATCTAAAGGACAGGTAACCAGAGAGGAGGGAACTGTTCAAAAGCCCAAGGGAGGAAAACTGTGTGTCCTCGGCTGACGACTGGGCTAAACATGCATAGGACAAGACTACTTGAGGGTTTCAAGAGAGTTGCTACTCTGAGTTTGTGACTGAAACAAAGATACTAGAGAATGGACAGTACTTGGGGATGTTGGAGCTCTGATACAGCCCGAGTAGAGGAACTACCCGAGGTGTTGGAAAGGCCAAGCCATAAGAGTAAGGACTATACTCTAGAGTGATTCCTACTCTGTATCTGCCCTAAAAATGCTTCTAACTAGGCTCTGACAAATTCTCAGGGGAGAGAGAATTTGGAGATTGCTTCCCCCTAGCCTCAAGTAGGGATAGGGGTGGGAAACACTTTAGGCTCTCCATAAAGCTGCCATAATAAAGCAGAAAGCAAAGTCTTTAGAAGTTCATCGCTTCTTAGAAGTCTTTAGAAGTTCCTATATTGCACTTACATGTGGAATCTAAAAACAAAACTAAGACAAATATCATAGATACACAGATCACATTGGTGGATGCTAGGGGTGGGGGCAGGTAAAATGGGTGAAGGGAATCAAAAAGTATACGCTTCCAGTTATAAGTAGGTCATAGGATGTAACATACAGTATAGTGACTCCAGTTAGTAACACTCTATTCCCTATTCGAAAGTTGCTAAGAGAGAAATTCTTAAAAGTTCTTATCACACGAGAAAAACACTTTGCAACTATGTATGGTGACAGATGCTAACTGGACTTATTGCGGTGATTATTTCACAATGTGTACAATTATCTTATCAAATCGCTATGTTGTACAATAACACCTGAAACTAATATAATGTCAATTACACTTCCGTAAAAAAGCATGAACAATGGATTTGGATATGAGTTGACTCTCCAAAGCATTATGCTGAGAAGAAGCCAGCCACGTGAGAGTCGATCCCATGTGATTATATTTAACTGAAATTCTAGAACAAATATAACTAATTTATTTTGATTAAAATTGGAATAGTGGTTTCCCGGGGGCAAGAATTGACTGGAAAGGGAAATTAGAAAAATTTCCGGATGATGACAATATGTTTTACTTTAACGGAGGTGTTAGTCACAGGGACGTATACACTGACAGATTCATGTGACAGTACACTTAAAGTCTGTGATTTTGCGGCATGTAAATTTTACCTCCATTTTTCAAGAAAAATTGTACTTGTAAAAAAAAATGTAGATTGGATAATGTCATTCCTGGGTTCAAACCCTCAAATGTCTTTCCATCTTAAAGTCAAAGCCTGGTCCTTCCGATATTCTTAAGGTCCTTCCTGCTCTGCTTTCCCACTATATCTAAAATTACCCTACTGCTCACTCTGCAGGCACACTGACCATTTCATAGTTTCTTGAATATGTGAACATGCTCCTGTCACACCCCATTGAACACACATTCTTTTTTTTATCCGTTTACCATCTGTATCCCCCCAAATAAGCGTAAGATACTTTATCTGTTCATATATAAATCTCCAGTGACTAGGGTAATGCCTGGTGCATAATAGCTGCTCAAAAAATATTTCTTGAATGAAAAATTTAAATACATGAATGATCATTTTTTTTTTCTATTAAAAGCATTTTGTGTTTCCTTTATTCTCAATGAGGACTTTCAGATCAAGAGGTCTAAGCTCAATGGTATCGCTGACTGGACCTCTGTCTATCTGAAGCTATATATCAATGGCCAAGGCTCCCAAACTCCCTGTTTTTACTGGGGGGAGAGTTTAAATGTGTCAGAGTAAGGAACACGAAGGAGATAAAAAGTTTTTAATGTCCCCAAAGGCTTTCTGGGAGGAAGAAAGTTCATTGCCAGATCCAGGAAGTGAATTTACGGTATATAAATGGAAGGCAAACTCGTATAACTTTAACCTGGTGGGAAAGGAGCTTACCTTGAATCAAGGGAGCCAAAATTCATCTAATCAGTCCCCACAAACAGCCGGCATTAACTTGAAGGACAGTTTTGCTTGCTTCGTAGGGATGATTTCCTCCTATTTCTCCTAAGTCAGTCCCAAGGAAAAAGCATGCCATGCTCTCAGAGGGAGAGGGTCTTCCCTACTGAAAGAGGGAGTATAGACAGACACAACATGGAAAGCCAGGGCAGTAACAAGCCTTTGGTGAAAAGAGGAGTCTTGCACCAAGAAAACGACCCACCCCAAAGTGACTACAGTGTCTGAAATTTCCCCAGGAAGGCCTACAGTGAGGTTATCCAGGTAGAATGAATAGCACCTTGAGCAATTGTACATACAGGGAGGACTAACGCTGGCCATCTCAAGCAGGAAAAGAATTTATCGGAAGGATCGCGGAAACTCCCAAACCAATATGAGGTCTGGAGAACCTGACTCAGAAAATGGATGGAAACCAAGCCAGAAGCATAGCTGAGATCACAGCACTGGCACCAACAGGTGCCAGTCAGCAGCTCTCAGTTATGTGTTCGCTTACATTCTCACCATATCCACCCCAGACGTGAGCTGACCCCACCTCAGAACTCCTTCAGCTCCTGCCAGCCCAAATCGCTTCTCACCCGCCCCTTGGTCCGTACCTCAGCCCCTCAGGGTTCAAGGTCCTGCATGGGACCCTAAGTAGAATTGCCCAAGTCTAGGCCAAGAGACACATCTCTCTGATGTCAGGAGCTGAGAGAGGAAATATGTGCCTTTTTTATTTTCCCAATGAAAAGCGGGCTCCCACAAGCACACCTATTTGGAGAATTTCTCCCAAATAAAGAGAATGTTAAGATTCTTGATGGTCAAGCCTACTTTAATCTATTGTAATCAAGTCTCTTTGACTGCCTTACGATCTTATAAACACTTCCTCCCAAACTTACAAAAATATTTGTACACAGTGTAGATAACCCATTTCGTGCAACCAATAACACCCGTACCGTTTCCCCGCAAACAGAGAAGATACAAAGTTTAATTATTTTCTCCTTCCGCCTTGCGTCCAAGTTCTCTGGCCATTGCCATTCTTCCTGTTATAATCCCATCTTGAATTTCTAAAACTGAAGATTAAATGCTGACTACAACCACCACCAAAAAATTCTATGTGAATTAGGCATTTCTACATAGAGGCCATAGCTAGTATTTGTAGCTTTCCCCCAAGTGTCATTCCACGTTTTCTCTGCCTCCACAAACACAGAGAAGGACAACCTAAACCTAAATCTTCACTCTCCAGAAACCTAAGCCCTTGCCTTTCCTGCTTGGATAAGCTTGAAATAGTCTTCTAATCACCTTTCCTGCTCAAAATAATAGTGCAAAAGATGCCCTTGGGTGGTCCATCCTTTCCTTATTTTTACTAGTCAGGATCATTCAACCCACCAAAAATCCAGCTTTCTCCTCTCGTGATTTTCCATGGCATGAGAATTCCTGAATGTCCAAATAGCTGGTGTAGCTCCCAATTTTACAGAAGTACTGTAATTTCTTAGTGTAACCAATTCTCCATTGTGTACTAAACCAGCAGAGCCCAGAAACGGAATGCAAAAGTTTGAGAGTGGGTCATTAGATATAATTCTGCATGATACCCTCATGATTCTCCCCCCCAAAACTCCTGAATTTGTGTGTTCTAGGACAGGGAGAAAGAATGACATTTATTGATCATTAATACAAAGTAAATGCTTCATCCTGAGAGACAGCATCACAAATTTGCAAGGTATTGGCTACCTGCTGGTGGCCAGCTAGTACCATATCTGAGTCTTCAATAGATCATTCTGCCTTTCTGTAAGGTCAGTGGCATCTGGATAGTAGGCCCCATGGCTAGACCAGTGAATTCTATGGTCGTCAGCCCGTTGTCTTATTTCTTTCTCTGTAAAGTGAGTTTCTTAGAACAATCTATTTGCAATTTAAATTTTTATTTTAGGACAGTTTGCTAAATTATTTCAAAATTTTATTCGAATGGCATTATCATGTATTGAAAGTCATCTTAACTGATATTTCAAGAGATTTGGAAAATAAATATCAAGAAAATCACAATGACTACAAAATAAAAGAATCTCGAGTAGGGATTCTATTATGATGTTTAAGAATTTGAGTAAGTTATGGGGCACCTGGGTGGCTCAATCGGTTGAGTGTCTGACTTCAGCTCAGGTCATGATCTCACAGTTCGTGAGTTTGAGCCCCGTGTCAGGCTCTGTGCTGACAGCTCAGAGCCTGGAGCCTGCTTGGGATTCTGTGTCTCCGTCTCTCTCTGCCCCTCCCCTGCTCATGCTCTGTCTCTTTCTGTCTCAAAAATAAATAAAAACGTTAAAAAACAGGGGCGCCTGGGTGGCGCAGTCGGTTAAGCGTCCGACTTCAGCCAGGTCACGATCTCGCGGTCCGTGAGTTCGAGCCCCGCGTCGGGCTCTGGGCTGATGGCTCGGAGCCTGGAGCCTATTTCCGATTCTGTGTCTCCCTCTCTCTCTGCCCCTCGCCTGTTCATGTTCTGTCTCTCTCTGTCCCAAAAATAAAAAAAAAAATTTAAAAAAACGTTAAAAAACAATTAAAAACAAGAATTTAAGTTCCTCTGATGGAAGTGTGAGCAAATGCACAGTGGGGCAGTGAAAACAAACCTCAATTTCAAATAGCTGTCTATTTCAGTGGGTAATTTCTTGCCCCGCCACGATGGAAGGGTGCAATATAATCAGTTTCTACCAGGTAGCTGACTGGCCTTCTGGGGCAGAGTACCATCCTAGTGTTCAGAGCTGGTTGCTACTCTGGCCACTAGGGGACTCAGCTCAGGAAAACCAGGTCACAATGATGGAAGGAAGTGACAAGTCATTAGGTTCATGTCACTAGAATCATTCCTGCTCCCTTAGCTGTTTTGTTAATGAGTCCATTGATCGGGTACCAAGCAAAGACTGACGGTCATCTTTAATAAAAGTCATTTTTTTCCTCCTGGTGACGTAAAATTTCTTCACAGTGGAACCATTTTTGGTGAGCATGCCAATTGGGCACAAAAATTCTCATATTCTGGGCTCATGCCAACGAGTTTATCCAACTGCTTCCCTAAACTTCTTCATCACCAATTCTCCAATATTTTTTTTCTTCCAATCCTCTGATGGTCCCACCAAATCATTAGCTACTGCCCCAAAAATATTGGCTCTAGATTGTTGCTATGGGCAATCTCTTTTGGTTAACTTGATGTACCACTAAACATCTGCTCCTAGGGGAATTTTTATTCTCCATTGTGCTTTGGGACCACCCTTGAGTGGAGTTAATGAACCACAGCAATCTACAATCCAGAAAATTGGCCCACCGCCGTTTGCTAGAGAGGAGAATTTGACTGGCCATAGGAAGAACACTGAATCTCTCCAGGACGCTGCAGGGAGTCTGGACTGGGATGGAACCTGGGTGCCACACGGTCCTGGGATTCCTACAGCTGCATCTGAAGAAGCCCTGGGGCAAGGCTACCAACGTTGTGCCTCATATTCCCTTTGGTTCTGCCCCTGCTTCCTGGTGTCACTAGAAAACCCCACCAAACTACTCAACGCACTTGGGAGGTGCACCCACCAGTCTTCATCCCAGGTCTACACTCCAACACAAACAGAGGCTGCCAAAATACATCCTGCCTCTGTGGTGGGCAGAAATCTGGAGAAATTCAGTGGGGCAGTGGGGGTGGGGTGGGGAATGCTTTAGAAATGGTTTTATTTCTGAGAACTTGAATTTCTAAAATGCCCCCCTCCAACAACCACATTTTCTTGGAGTTCAAGATCAGAGATAGACTACCCTGGTGGCCTTTTAACCCTAATTAACCCACAAGCCCATTTGGTGTCCCCACCTCTTTTAACTATGTGATGTAGCTTATGAAAAGATGTGGCCTCTAGTCTGTCAAATACTGCACATTCCTCAGTTCTTGCTCAGGCCACTTCCTTCCCTATGGAGCCGCTGCCTGACTTTTCCAAAGCTGATATTAATATCACAGACCATTATAATATAGTTATTTTCATGGAAGGCAGGGAGGAAGTCACGTGGCATTAATTGGTCCCATGGGGTCCTGAAAGTCTCCATTTAGCATGTTGTTTTTACTCACATAAGCAGCAATGAAGTGGAAACAGTGAGGAAGTTGCTATGATTGTATTAAATGAGTATTTTTTTTCTGGGACTTGTTTGGCTAATGAGTCATTATTCCGTTTTTAATTGTATGAACATATGTAGTAGCTGGGTCAAAGGTACATGTGCATTTTCTAAATGCACACACCCTCCCCCCACCACACACACACACACACACACACACATCTAGGCCACTGTCTGTTTGTTTTATTTTAGCCTCTGTTGTTGTGATGTTAGCTCATTGAAAGGCTGGGACAGAGAAACTATCCAGAGCATATGAGTTTTTATAGTTTGGGGGGAAAGGAACTCAAAAGCTCCTGAGCATTGAAAGATATATTTTATCCTCTTTAAGTTATTAAACCAGTAGGGCTTCATATCAAAATGTTGCTATCACCAGAATCCATTACTTTGTGTCTGTATCATCAATTTTATTCTTTAAAACCCCATCATGGGGGTGCCTGGGTGGCTCAGTTGGTTGAGCATCTGACTCTTGATTTCGGCTCAGGTCATGATCTCATGGTTTGTGAGTTCGAGCCCCACATCGGGTTCTTTGCTGACCGTGCAGAGCATGCTTGAGATTCTTTCTCCCTCCCTTTCTCTCTCTCTCTCTCTCTCTCTCTCTCTCTCTCTGCCTCTCTTCTGCTATGTCTCTCAAAAAAAATAAATAAATAAACCATTAAAACAATTTTTTCTAAACACCATCATGTACATCATCCTTTTCGATCTTTATAATGGGCCTGTGAGGTAGGTTGGGCCAAAATTATTGGTCCATTTTCCAAACTGAAGCTGATGTCACAGAGGCACAGTGACTTTTTAAAGATCATGTAGCTAATAAGTGATGGCCCACAAACCAAGGGAACCCAAGAAATAAGTTGGGGCTCTAAGGAGATTTTGTGGTGGCTCAGAGCCTTTCATGGGTTAGACCGCAGGCATGGCAGATTTGGGAGGGTGAGCCTGAGCTGTTCCCAAATTCCACAAGCCCCTTCTGCCTCTCCAGGTAACTCTGCATTCTTGGACTGTCTCCATTCACCACAGCGATGAAATTCTCTTTTTCAGCTAACAGTTGAAATGAATGTGAACATGAAAACAAGCAGATGATAAAAAGCCCTCTTGAAACATTTTTTGTCTGAGGGTACTGATACTAGAATAATGCGTGGGTTCCTTGGACACAGGGAATAATTCTTTTGACAAAGATGTGCCAGGAAAACACTGACTCTATCTCTCTCAATATGGTGGAGGTCATGGATTGTGAATTCTACGTTTCCCGAAGGTTCTGAAACAAGAAAAATAAGATTCTGATAAGAAAAATTACGAGTTTTTTTTCCTCAGCCCAAAAGAGCTTTATGTGACTCACCCTGAAGGCTAGATATTGATATGGGTAGACTTTTGTCATCCTTTATACAATACTGGTGAAACGTCCTTCTCACAGTCAATAAGTCATTCAGTCTGATAGTAAACAAGTTCCCTTTACTTAATTTAGTTAGATCAAGGTACTGAGAAGGTTGTTTGGTTCACACAAGAGCCAGTTAACCTTATACAGGAACAACCCACAAATAGATGAAAACTACTCCACGAGACAGATGTGACACCTCCTCGAAGGATTCTGTCACCCAACCCTTACACAACCACTCACATGCATCCCCGGGGCCAGAGGAAGCATGGCTCCATGCGAGTCATTGCCATTACCAGAAGCATGACTCAAAGGGACACTCCTACAGGCAATGTTTGGCCACCTCATCTTTGCAGAGTAGAGCGCATCAGCGCATCGAGGAAGTCCAGAATCTCAGGCGGGACTGCTTGACACGAAGCTGTATACAAGTCACGGGGAATGTAGCAC
The DNA here is from genome assembly GCF_022837055.1 of Prionailurus viverrinus. Taxonomy (NCBI): domain Eukaryota; kingdom Metazoa; phylum Chordata; class Mammalia; order Carnivora; family Felidae; genus Prionailurus; species Prionailurus viverrinus. The sequence continues at coordinate 55,890,839 of NC_062577.1, read as the reverse complement.
AGCTTACTGATCCGGCTTGTGAATGGACCAAGGCCATTGATTCTCCTCCTCCGTCTCCTCCCTCCTGGTCATTTGATTGCTCATAAAAGCTCTATGAGGTCAGTTGGAACAGTAAGTGAAAAATGAGCTCATATGGTCTATTTAGCTTCTTTTGAGTCATTCTAGTTCAAGTGTATTTAGAAGAGAAGGTTGAATCTATTGGCTGGCTTGAGGTTTGGGAGTCATCTGCGGACTTTGATTGCCCAGACTCTCCCCTTCCAAACCGAAATGAGAGTCACAGAAGCAGCGAATGTGAGGAGCTACAGAAATGGAGTAGAATTATTTTTTAGTTTCTCACATTTTACGTAGAAACGGATGCCTAGAGAGCTTAAGAGACTTGGCCGATGCCATAAAACTTATTAGGAGTGCTCGAATAAAGTACAAAAGCCATTTAATATTTGATAACTAGCACTGATTATATTGAAGGTATCTGTGTCTACTGAATATACATTCCGTATATTTTTATTAAACATATATATTCAATAAGTCTCCATCTTTGGCTCAGGTTTTAAATAACAGTTGTTTTCCATCACAGAACTGCAAGGACGATTTTTATAAGTCATCTGTTAATAATATTTTGTTTCAGGAGCACGCTATCCATCAGGCAATCATAAAGCCTGCTATAGGGTGGCAGGCCATTTGTTTTACGGAAGGGAAGGGAGTGAGATATATCTGATGACCAAAGCATGAAAATGCCTTGGAGCCATTAGCCAACCTGCTACTGTTTCTGCGGTGAGATCTTTTTTTTTTTTTTAATTTTTTTTCAACGTTTATTTATTTTTGGGACAGAGAGAGACAGAGCATGAACGGGGGAGGGGCAGAGAGAGAGGGAGACACAGAATCGGAAACAGGCTCCAGGCTCTGAGCCATCAGCCCAGAGCCCGACGCGGGGCTCGAACTCACGGACCGCGAGATCGTGACCTGGCTGAAGTCGGACGCCCAACCGACTGCGCCACCCAGGCGCCCCTGCGGTGAGATCTTAAAGGCTGCCCAAAGTGAAGTCAACTGTTCCACGTAGAAAGTTGTGGGGGGGGGGGGGAGTGCGGGGGCAGATGGGAGTAAAAATAAGGGACCCCTCCAACCACCTGTGTTCTCCTCACTGTGCAAAATCTCCCCTCTTCCACCCAGAAGATCTGATTTTAAATTTCCAAATCTTGAAAAAGGAGAGGTTCTCTGTTGATGCTGGAAAGGTTAGCAGGGCTTGGCATTAGGGGAGGTGAAATTCTAGTTACACTAGGGACAGCTTTCATTTCAATTTATAATAAAACTCTACGTCAAGGCCACAGAGAGTCCATAGAAGATTCAATTCAAGAGCAGAAAGGTCTCTGGGGAACAGAGTGGGCACAGGAAGTGACTCTCACACAAGAGGAGGCAGGAAGACTCTAAGAAGAGGAAAAAATATCAGCCTCCAGCAAATAAACCAGGCTCTCCTCAGCCCTTGGAAAAATCAAGAAAGGAATATTAACAGGACTGTGGATTGAAGAAGAGCCAAATAAACAATCCTTAATGATAGCTTGCCCTATAGATTCACAAAAAGTAACCACTGGAGAAAATGACAGGACCAGAGTAATTCCAGAGGAAGCTGAAGTAACAAACATACCTTTCATTTTCTCTGACGGGCCCGGAAAAATATGTTCTGGCAACATGGAGTTGTCTCAGAAATCTTATTGGCCGGATTCATTCTTCTCATTTAAATGTTGATATGTGTGACACACAGTATTTTCTGTTAATTAAGCCTCTTCACATAACTTTTGTGGGAAGAGTGCTTGTCTGGTATTTCAGACATTCCTAAGATTCAAGGGAAGAAGATTCTAAACCCAGCAAATTTCTAAGACACTAATTACCTAGAAGAATTCACCAAACTGTGCTCCCTTGGCCAGGCTGCTGCACTACTTCAGAGCAGGAGAGAAATGGTCTTCTGTTATGTTTTGCTTTCCCTTCTCGTCACCCTACTTTGCTTGGTGGTGAATCGTGGAAAGTTGGAGGGAAAGCCAAAGAGTGTGGAGGGACATCAGGGAGAGTGTGAAGGTGCAGGGGGAGGGAGGAAAGAGGGCATTTTGCAGGGTGTCAGGCGGTGGGTCCGTGCCAGGTGGGTCACAGCCTCATGGGAAGCCACTGGTCTCGCACATTCACTCAGTTTATCACGTCCAGGAAAAGTGCTCCGAAGAAAGAACAAGTAATGGTTCCAGTTTCCTTCAGTCTTAATATAGAAGGCCCCCAAAGGTCCAAAAACAATTTTAGAAAGAGAGCTGGAGGGTGGGGAGGAAAAAGTATTGTGCACCCCTGAGGAAATGGGGGGGGGGGGACAAACAATATTGTTTTAATGTAACTGTTACAATCTTTGTGGGCTCTCAGCTCTGACCAACCGCATCCTTCTGACCCTGAGACATTTATTGTTAAATTTTCTAAAGAGAAAAAAAAAAACTGTTCTGGGCAGAAGTCTCTGGGTTATTCTATTTTACAACAAACTATTTAAGGCTACGCTATTAGCCCTTTGACGCATTTGTGTCACTGAGGGGAATGAATAGACAAAATCACAAGTCTCATTTCCCTGCCCCTTGAGTCTATATATAATTAAAGTTATTGAAGAAAGCCAATTTGACTTGACTTAGTAGAAAAGGAATATTTTTTAAAAGCTCAGAAAAATACACTTCTGGAAAAGTCATCAGGAATCAATTGTGTTAAAAAAAAAACTTCAAATAAGGCTTTCCTTCCATTTATTGTTCAGCCATCTTTCCTTTATTTTTTTTAATTTTTTAATTAAATTGTTTAAAGTTTATTTTTGAGAGAGACAGAGAGAGACAGAGACAGACAGACAGAATGTGAGCAGGGGAGGGGCAGAGAGAGGGGGAGACACAGAATCTGAGGCAGGCTCCAGGCTCTGAGCTGTCAGCACAGAGCCAGACATGGGGCTCAAACTCACGATGCGCGAGATCATGACCTGAGCCGAGGTCGGACGCTTAACCGACTGAGCCACCCAGGCTCCCCCATCTTTCCTTTTCTGATAAGATTTTGAGAACGACCTAAATCTCATGTGAAATGAGGCACTGTCATTACATGGGCACAGAACCCACTCTCTTCTCCCGCTGGATGGGGCCTGGCCCATCATGCCTCCCAGAGGATGGGGATCCTTGTATTTAATAGCTGCTTAGGAATAGTTATTCTGTGACATTTAACCACCAACAGGGTAGAAATATGTATTCGTTGTCAATTGCTACCCAACAGATTATCCCGAAACCTAACAGTTTACCGGAAGAAACATTCGCTCTCACAGTTATTGCGTGTTGGGCATCTGGGCTCGGCTTTGCTGAGAAGACTCTGGTTCAGCATCTCTCGCAAAGCTACAGAGATGGCTTCAGCTGGGACTGCCGTCGCTTCGACCGTGGGCTCAGGGTGGATCTGATTCTATCTCACTCTTGAGGCTGTTGCCAGATGCTTGCTGGCTGTCGACCAGTGCTTTGCCATGTGGGTTTCTCCACAGAGTGGCACACAATATGGCTGCGTGATTTCCCTAGCGTGGGGGTTACAAGAAAGAGAGCAGGGCAAGACAGGCACCCAAGATGAAAGCCACGGTCTTTTTGTAACCTCATGTTCGTGTCAGCCCGAGGCTTCTGCCGTATTCTACTCATTGGAAGTGAGTCAGTAAGTTCAGTCCACACTGAAAGGGAGAGATGTGCACAGAGGCATCAATACCAGGAGGCGGGGATCACTGAGGGGGACATCTTAGAGACTGCCTATCACGCAGGATGTGACCCACAAGAGCAGCCTGAGACATCGAAGCTTCAGAGGATTAACATACAAAACCAGGTAGCTTCTAGTCACATGGGAAAAAATACCAGCTGAACTGAATTTGTGGTGATTTATACACAGGTAACTTATAAAGGCCATAATCTGAATGGCCTGCCAAATATTGGAAACAAAGTATGACAAATTCCCTGTTATCATCACTATCAAATTAAGAGACTAAAGAGAAATAGTGTATTCATTCTGATGCATTGGTCATGCTACATTGGTTATGGTTACACTTCAGTCATTTGGTGAATGTAGCAACTTGACATATGAACTGCCTTTGAGGGAAATTTGGGTTAGAAGCCTCAAAACTTCATCTCGGAACAATTTATCACTGAACCTACATGGTATAAATGTAACTAATACTACCTCAAGTCGTGTGTGTGTGTGTGTGTGTGTGTGTGTTTGTAAGAAAAAGATGAAAAGGTTACCCATGTTCTGTATATGAGTTTGAAGATCTTTGCAATATATTGAAGTCAGAAGCTCCACGTTACGATAAAAGCTTGTTGACCACAATTCAGAAATTGTGGATCTTGGCCATGTCCTGCTGGATTAACGGGGCTGTAAAAACCAAACGGAATTTAGAAGCAGCTAAAATATTATTTTTTAAAGAAGAAAGAAAAATAAACAACTACAAAGAACTTACCAGCCTATCAGAACATGATTTCTTAATCTAGGAAGGAAATTCACTCTCTGATTTGATTTTCTACTCAGAGTTTGTGACTCGGAATTCGTGTTCTCGTTATGCTCCAGAACATTTTAGGATGAGGCTAGTGTAAGTAAAATACACTTTTGTACAACTCCAATGAGATTGCACATTGATAAAGTAAAGTGTAACGTACCGGGAGCTCATTGTATTATCTCTGAGTAGCCCAGGTGCACAAGATCATTTATCCAAAGTGACAACGTCGTTACGTGTGCTAAGGAGCAACCATTTTCTATAATCCACACGCGCACATTTCCCTCAGCCAGGAGACTGGCCGCCTCTACTTCCGTAAGCGTGACACGATTACAACTCAGAAGGCTTTTGTTCTCCAGTCGTTGGGACCCCTAAAATTATGTGAAATTGCACAGTTATGAAAATTGTTGGGAATATTAAGGCACTTGGCTCCTTTCCCCTGATCCAGAAGGTACTGTGTGTTCTTTGGATCCCAGACAACTTTTTGGGCAGTTCCAGATAAGGTATCCAATAACTTTACTCTATGTCCCCGTTTTTCTTGCCCTCATTCCAGAAAAAGTTGGATAGCTGCCTCCCAAATAATTTTATTGTGAAGAAAGTTATTATGAAAACGTACTCCGCTGGTTTTCACTGACCTCCAAAACACACTCCCTAATTAAGTGCAAATGGGAAACTGACTTGGAGCAGGTTGTCTCTGATTTTGGACTTGGGAGAAGTATTAAAGTTTATGAACTCGATATGCAAGCTCCATCTGCCAAACGAGGAATTTCTTATTTCATTTGGTCACTGCACTGAGATTATATAATGCTTCTCAGAAAGCTCTGAATGCTGAAGATGCGTAAACCATCTGTCTGTGTTGAAAAGTCAGAAAATACACTACTCCCACAATGTGTCTCTGGGCACAACTAATTATTTATCCAGAGAAGTTTCATCAGAGAGTTGTTGTGTGTATGTGCGTGTGTGTGTGTGTGTGTGTGTGTTTTTAAACGTTGTGTTCTACATAACCATAAAATTTTATAGTACTAAAGAGGCAATGATTACATTCATGCTCTCACATCCTTTTATAGGAGGCTAAGGTTGTTCAGCTTTAATATTTCAAGAAATCCGAGGACCTGGCAGAAGTGAGAGACAGGGAGTAGGAAGGAAGACACGTTCCAGTTCACCTCCGCCGGCACCTCTTTCCCTCCCCAGCCAGCAGGGGGCAGTAGTAACAGAGGAAGTGATGCTTGCTTTCTTCTCTGAAGATGCAGATCCAGAAACAAGGAGAGAGGGTCCAAGTTGCATGAGGTTCCTCTGCTCTCCCTCCAGTGGCCTCCTACTGGCAGGAGGGAGCGTCCTGAATTCCAGTTCTGTCAAGCACTAGCTTGAGTCATAACAATGTTCTGTGATAATAGTGGTAACTAAGGCTTGGAGGCCATACTTCGAGCTGGGCGCTGCATTGAGCAGTTTGCATGCATTATTTTATCCCACCCTTCGGCAAAGTAGGCTGCAGTAGCTTTTGTTATTTGTTTATAACACAAATAAACAATGCTTAACAGATGAGGAAACTGAGGCTTAGGACATTAAGGAATTTGCTCCAGGCTGCATAGTTAAAAACTCTAAGGGCAAGCTAGGGAGAATGGGAATATTCACCTTTAACCCAGACATCACTTCTTATCCTTATTTGATTTGGTTTTGTTTCCTTTGTTCCTTCATTTTCGTAATGACGTATTTTTTTGTTGTTTTGTTATTCCCCAAGCTGTAATCCAGGGAATACACAATTATCAGGTGAATTTGAACGTGACTGTGTTGCCCATGAGAGTAATTCAAGAGGACAGTTCTCCCCCAGATTGCCAAATTGGCTAACAACAGTGATATTTCTGAGTAATATTTTTCATTTAGATGGTATTCAGTCTCCCTTTATTTTTTTAAGTTCGTTGATTTATTTTGAGAGAGAAAGAGAGTGATGGCAGGGGAGGGGCAAAGAGAGCGGGAGAGAGAGAATCCCAAGCAGGGTCCACGCTGTCAGCACAGAGCCCCGGGGTGGGGGGTGGGGGGCTCAAACTCACGAACCGTGAGATCATGACCTGAGCCAAAACCAAGAGTTGGATGCTTCACCGACTGAGCCACCCACGGGCCCCCAGTCTCTCTTTCTCTAAAAACTGTAGCCACAAAGTGGGCATACGTGTGCTCCGATGCTCTGAAGTTGCTTCCGCAGAATAAGTGGAGTGAACAGCCCAGCGTTTATAATCAAACAGACTGAATTCTCCCTCCAGCTCTGTGCTTCTCTCTCGGAGCCTCGGAGCTCTCGTCTGTAAACCAGTTGTACTCGTAACAGAGGCCTCACTCGATTGTCGTGAGGGTTAAACAAGCTGATGCAGGTAAAATATTTAGCCTGGCTCTAGCACATGGGAAGGACTCCATGGCCATGATTATTCTGACACAATGGTCACACTTGGCGGGGGAAAAAAAGTGGAGAACTCAAACAGACATCCAGATGGTTTGCTTCTGGGTGCCAAACGTCCAGATGTTTGAGAAACTCCAGATAATTAATTGTCATTGCTGTTCACTGGTATAGTTGGCACAATGTGATCCCAGATCATGTTCGAGGGCAAATGCAGGTTAATGTCCCCCCATTAATGCACAGTTGTCCTTTGTTAGGAACTAAAAATACAAAGGTATAGAGGCTCTTCCCTTCCATGTCTGCCAAAAAGATTACCGACAGTCAAAAAGAAACTTGTTTTCTTTTTTACAGGCACTTAAATTCCTTTTAAAACATTAAGCTTTAAAAAAGCATTTATTTATTTCTTATACATACGTCCTTTCCAGATCAAGTGTATCACAACAGTCTAACAATAATCCAGTATTCTTTTCTTTACTCTTCTTTACTCCTAAATGGCTCAGCATTGAAAATAAAGTTCCAAGATTTACTGGTTTTCCTTAGTTAAGGCTTTGTTGTTGTTAGTACATGTACACATAATTTTAAATAGCCACCTCCTAACTCAAAAACTACATAATTTTTTTTTTACAGAGAAACAGAGAGTAAGGAGTGGGGAGGGGCATAGGATGAGAGAGAGAGAGAGAGAGAGAGAGAGAGAGAGAGAGAGAGAGAGAGAGAATCTTAAGCAGGCCCCACACTCAGAGTAGAACCCAAGTGGGACTTGATCCCATGACCCTGGGATCATGACCTGAGCTGAAATCAAGAGTCAGACACACAACCAGCTCAAGCCTCCCAGGCACCCTCAAAATACAAAACTTTTATAAACTATAAATTCCTTTAGGTAGAAAGTTTCTTAAAATTCTGCCTCATTTGATAAAACCCGACACGTAAAAATCAGAACTTGCACATTAGAAGGCAATTATGCGTATGATGGAAGAATTGGCCAAAGGGCATAATTATACAAATCTTTCTCTAATAATTGTAAAAACATGACACTATTTCACACCCTTAAGTTTCCTCAAACAATTCTGGATTTTGGCTCTATTTCTATTTTCCTCTATCTTCTTACTTACTCCGCATAATTTTATAACTTTCAGGACACACATTAACTTCACATTTTTTTTCACATTCAAATGAGACAAATTTATTCCTTTTTTATAGTGTTTTGGAGTATAGGAAAGACAAAATGCAGAATTTTCCTAAAATCTGTCCCAAATCCTAGACGATATAGATGATATAGCTAATCACAGGGAGGTGGGCATATAGCTTTGAAATTAAGGTTTAAAATACTGTTTCCTGTGAAAATGATTGAGGACCGTGTTCTTATGAGCTTTGTCTTTCTAAAGTTAGAATCCACTACTGTTTCTGCTTTTAAACCTCTATGAAGGACTTTTCTAGACAAACTGCCATGTTGATCTCAAAGTCAAACAATGAGCTGGAACACCATCGTAGAATGACACAGCAGCACTGTCCGGCCCCGGATCAGTCCTTAGTAAGTTGGCCGAACCTGGACCCAAGTGTTCAATTCACCTCAACTATCCTTCAAAATCACTTTATCGCTGATTTGCTTCATCAAGACTGGAGAGGAAGGCCCAGTCCACCTCCTGTGGTTGTAGGTCAGTCTAGAGGAAGAACCAACAGGGCAAGGTTGCAGGTCAATGGGGTATTAATCATAAAGAGTGTGTCTGAGGCAAAGCTCTCAGTTCTCTTATACCCTTAGCTTAGAGTGCTCCGTGGGAGTATTTGTGAACTTGCTGAACCCATTTGTCAACTCGCGGCTAGCACCTAGCATGTAATAGGCGTTCAATAAAAGTCTGATGAATTAACAAATTGAGTCCAACCTGTCATTTTCCTCTCTTGATGGCCTCAAAAGTTTATGTGAAGCACCCGGCCGATCATCTCCTGAGTCATGTAGCTGTCTCCAGGCCTGTAGTCTAAGACTTGCAAATTCTCTCCCACACCTCCATTTTTTTCTCTCCCATTGAGACTGGCAGAGAAGGACCTGGACCGCAGGGAGGGCTTGCCAGCTCACTGTGAAGGTGAGAGCCACATCAGCCCCTCTCTGCCCCTTCTCTGGGTGGCTTCCTCCCATGCTGATGCAATTTTAATTCCCCTGAAGAATTCTAAAAACATCAGCGTCACTTCTGAAATGCTGGAATCCAAATCATCTGAAAGACCCACAAAGAAATGCCAAAAAATACTGTGTTTAAAGATAACTTATATTGAAATCCAAATAATTCTATTATATAAGGAAGGATGATCATAGTCCTTAGTATGATGTAATATGTAATGAGAAAGGGGACACCTGGGTCTCAGTCGGTTAGGCATCCAAATTTGGCTCTGGTCATGGTCTCGCGGCTTGCGAGTCTGAGCCCCGTATCGGGCTGTCTGTTGTCAGCCTGGAGCCCACTTCAGATCCTCTGTGCCCCCCCCACCTCTCTGCCCCTCTCCTGCTCTCTTTCTCTCTCTTAAAAGTAAATAAACATTTAGGGGCGCCTAGTAGGTGGCTTAGTAGGTTAAGTGTCCAGCTTCAGCTCAGGTCATGATCTCACGGCCCATGGGTTCGAGCCCCGCGTGGGGCTTTGTGCTGACAGCTCAGAGCCTGGAGCTCACTTCAGATTCTGTGTCTCCCTCTCTCTCTGCCCCTCCCCTGCTCGCACTCTGTTTCTCCCTCAAATCATGAGAAAGGCAGTACATTTCCTGTAAGACTAATAATCATAATTTCATTGAGATTAGGCCACCTGTCACAGGAGAAAATTTCAATGTTAGCAATTTCCCCATTTCCCAAATTACCCAGCACTTCTATCTAGGATGATGTGTTAAGTACAGGGCAGGCACAAAAAAACAAACAAAAACAAAAACCACAAACCCTACCCAACAAATCAAACTAGCCGACGAACGGAAAGGTACAATTATTGATATAATAGTTCCCACCACTTTTTTCCTAGCAAAAATGTGCCAGGAGCCTCATAAGCATTATCTCTAATGTTTGCAGAAGCTTGTGCAAGGATCTCGAATCACTGTTGAATCATTATTCAAGTAGAAAAATGGGAGGAAGAGACATTCACCCTTTGCTAAAGGTGAAATGCAACAAATGTATCTCCGACTCCTTTGAACTCCTGGCCACAGGAAGAGGAAAGAGAGGTGGCTGGTTTCTGCGTATAACCTACCTGCTCTCTGACTGGTGTCAGCACCGCCTACGCTCTCAGCCATGTTCAAATAGGACTGGAGTCAGAGATTCAGAGGCTAGTCTTGGTTCTATGGCCTTGAACAAGTCCTTCAAATTGTCTGGGTCTCAGTCTTTGCACACATAAGAACCAAAGAGTTAGATCATAACATAACTGTTGACAGGGTCCCCTCAAACCCTTGTCTTCTATAACCAAGCCATGTGGCTGCTTAGTACAGTGTAGATGAAGTCAATGTGGTACCTGAAGTCCACTCCTCCGAGGACAGTTCACAGGAGAGACATCAACTCTATGCTTTTCAAATGAGGTGCACGTCCCCTCTCCCCCGTGTCTTAGGCGCTCTGGTAACAAATATGCAAGCCCCAGGTAAGCATGAAGTATCTTTCTGGTGCATTAATGTTTCCTGAAAATGTTTGAGGAAAATCCATTCTTCAGTGTGTAAACAAAGAATGTCCAGTGTAAAATTTAAAATTCTCACAGACATGAAGATTAAACAAGAGGCAGCAAAGATGTCTGTCACCAGGGGTGTGGCTTCTTTCCATACCCCTCGCGTCCTCTACAATAGAAGGTTTTTGGTGAAAAAGGTGTGTTAGGTTGTCAGTGGTGATATTTGGAGGGTAAGTATACAATTGCTTAGCTTTATTTCTGAGCCCATGGCGGTCATTGAGTGGGAATTTTATGTTAGTGCAGCTGAGAACCCTAGGATACAATGGAGATCTACCAAGGCCCGGGTAGTACTGTGATTAGTAAAGGCCATCAAAACAGAGTTCTTGATTTCGTTAAAGGCAGATTCTTGGGCAAGATGTCTGGCTTGGAAACCCCATTCCCTGAGACTCTTGGCTAAACCTAGATTTTATCCTGACTCGGCTTTTAAATGAATTTGGTCATCCCCGAGACCTCACATTGGTATTTCACAAAACCATGGAAACCATCTTCTGTAGCTGAACCACGACCTTCACTGGCGAACTGCAAGCTCATATGGTTATTTTTTTTCCATTCCGTTCTCACCATGCTAGGCAAACGATCCTACATCACCCAATGTCCAGATCAAACTCTCTTAAGATCTCAGACCTGTTTCCTTGCCTGGTAGAGAGGGAAGATGATAAAAATGCTGCTGACAAGTATAAAGGAAAAGAAGTGTGTGTTCTGCCGGTTGCCTCTAGAAATCTCCCAGTGGGAACAGGGGAAAAGAGGAAGGCATAAATGCGGTGGAGGAGGGGGCTGGGCTCCAGGCAGGCAAAGCTATACAAACTTATACACCCAACCACACTATTCGTAGGATTCCAGTCCTGTAGGTCCACTTGCCAGGTTTCACCAATCATTATAGGTCTGCAGCCCTTTACCCATTTTCCAAATCCACAATGTTTTTTTATTACTCATTTGATGGCAATACTTAACCTCATCCAAACTCATTCAGTGGTGAAACCTGATCTGAACCGATGTTAGGCTATTTCACAGTCTTCATTTGTAAAGCCCAGTGAGAACATTAATCGATGCCACCACAGAAATACCCATGTATTTGATTACAGGCTGTTGCATCAAACCCCCCTGAGGACTTTCATGCAAGACAGCATATATGCAAGCAGGTTAGCTTTGTAAGGCCCCCAAATTTTGACTTCTAAAATCCACCTGGCCCATAGGTTTTGTATAAGAAGCAGCGAGCCTTTAAAACGCCAGCCACCACCTGGATTTGTGCCAATAGACTAACCCTAATCCGTCACGTTGCAAAGCATCTCATTTAATGCCAGGATGCTGTCAGAAGGGCAGGAGATAGAGACATGAGCTGAACGCAGGAGTGCTCAGAAACTAGCATCGGCTATCAATCTCATTCTCTCCCTGCAGCCAAAGCAGCATGGAAAATCAATTTTAAATCAGAGCATACCCATCAGCCTTTACCCGACAACCAGGACCTATAATAATCTGGTGAGCTTCCCCCCTGCCTTTACTTCACCAGTGAAAGACACCAAGTAGTTCAGAAAACCTTTTTCTGTGATCAGACTTATTTGAGGTCCTTGGTCCCTTGATTCTAATAATAAAATCATGATAATTCAGTATGTATCATCAGGCACTAAGTGTTGTTTGTTTACTACTGCATTTAAACCTCATAGCAATCATATGTAGCAGGTTGTACAGAGTAAGGAACTAAGACCCACTGAAATTAGGTCACGTGCTCAGAGTTACCCAGAATTAGAGTTGCATCCACGGAGACTCACGCTTACGCACTTTGCCATCCCGCCTCTTGGCGTAGCTGCTTTCTTGTTTTTAAATAGAAAAGACTCAACGGCGCCTGGGTGGCTCCTCAGTCGGTTAAACGTCCAACTTCAGCTCAGCTCACGATCTCACGGTTTGTGAGTTCAAGCCCTGCATCCGGCTCTGTGCTGACGCCTGGAGCCTGCTTCGGATTCTGTGTGTGTGTGTCTCTCTCTCTGCCCCTCTTCTGCTCATGCTCTGCTTCTGTCTCTCAAAAATAAATAAACATTAAGAAAAGTTTTTTTTAATATTAAATAGCAAAGAATCTAGGTTACCACTAGCCGATGATGAGCTGGTAAATATTTAATAAATGTCTCGCTCACATAATTTACAAATAATGATAAAATATGTGATATTCTTCACTGTCATTTCCATACAGACAGTTGAGTCTCACAGAATGCTTTCAGCGATTGTTGCTAAACTTTTTATCCATAGACAACCTATGGCTTCCATTGATCAGTCAGTATATTTTTCACACAAACGTTGGTTGAATTCTCCTTTATGTTATTAACAAGTTATTAATGAGTAAAAGGAAAGTGAAAGATGTGTCAGAACTTCACTCATTTGTCAACTATTTGAGTGACGGCTTTGCTGAACTGGATTACAGTTTTCAAATCCTGGAATCGTTATTAAATCAACTTTGTGTACTATTTAGACTGTAACAGTGAAGACACTCTGTACTTGTCATCTTGATCTTGGCTCAGGTCATGATCTCAGGGTCGTGGGATCAAGCCCTGCATCAGGCTTGATGCAGAATGTGGACCCTGCTTAGGATTTTCTCTCTCCCTCTCTCTCTCTTTCTCTCTCTCTCTTTCCTCTCCCCCCCCCCTGCTCCTCCCCCACTCTAATGCACACTCTGTCTATAAGATAATAAAATAAAATAATAAAATAAAATAAAATAAAATAAAATAAAATAAAATAAAATAAAATAAAATAAAATATTTGGAGGTCAGTGGAGGTTTCCAAATAATCCTCTTTGCTAGGATGCCTGGACTTCAATAGATGCCTCCTTACATCTATGTACAATATGTTAAAAGATATGAATGGACTTAACAATAAACTATTTCATTCAAATTTACTCATTGCTAGAAAGGGGCCACTCACTGTTAGAGGGGGTTACTTGCAACATAACCTGGGCGAAGCTTCTTTCTTGTGGTAACTTTAAAAGAGCCTGACATCCTTAGTGAGGTCCCTCTACCACCCACTCTGAGCCAGAAGATGTCACTAGAGCCAGCTTACTTTCTAATTCAAAGTCCCCTGACACCCTCACCCTTGACTTCATCACCTCATAAATGTGTCACTTCCAGCACCACCTTCCTTCTTAAGAAAATGTCCTGCCCACCCTGAAGTATCTCAGAAACATTGAACCTGAGCCAAGATAAAGGAGTGAATTTACTTGACCAACTTACATTAAGTGGCTCTAGTGCGCCCAGCCCTGTGATGGGCCTGGGAATAACAAGGAAAATCCCATCTTCAAAGAGTTGACAGACTCATCCAGTGGTTCTCAATCTAGGCGGCACATTCAAGCTTTAAAACCCATCAATGCCCAGGCTCCACTCCAAACTAATTAGGACAAAATCCCTCTGGGTGGGACCTAGGCAATATAATTGTTTAAAGCCTCCTCCTGTGATTTCTAATATGAAGCCAGAATTGAAATCCACTGGAATAATAGTTAATAGCTCCCTCTTACATAAGCGCAATCAGCCGTATTGTTCTGGATCCCCAAAGCACAAAAGAACACACACAAAAAGCCTTCCTGTTCCTTGTGGGCCAAGAACCAGTGCTATCGGCGTGATTATGGGAGCTTGTCAGATAGGCAGAGTTTCAGGCTGGTTGGCGGAGCAGTCAGAACATAGGCAACATTACCAATTAAGTTCGCCATCTTATGGGAGCACCATTCTTGGTACCCTAAAGTAATTCCAGTAGTAAAACCAAAGATCACTGGTCAGAGATCGCCATAACGAATATTGCAATAGTGAAAAGGTTTGAAATATTATGAGTATTACCAAAATGTGACCCAAAGACACAGAGTGAGCAACCACTGTTGGAAAAAATGGTGCCAATAGATTTGTTCAACATGGGGCTGCCACGAACCTTCCAATTTGTAATAATGGCAGTGGCTGCAAAGTGCAATAAAGCAAAGCACAATAAAATAAGGTACAAATTGGTGGTTGCCAGATGTGTGGGTGAGTGAAGGGCAAGATGGGTGAAGAGAGGCAAAAGGTACAAATTTCCGGGTATAAAATAAGTAAGCCTTGGGGACGCAATATACAGCATGGTGGCTAGTTAATAATACTGTTCTGTATATTTGAAAGATGCTAAAAGTGTAGATCTTAAAAGTTCTCATCACGAGAAAAAAATCCATAACTATAGTTATGTGGGTAGTGATGGATGTGTTAACCAGACTTATTGCGGTGATCAGTTCACTATCTATACAAGTAGAGAATCATTGCGTTGCACCCCCGACGACAATAGAATGTTGTATGTCAATTACTCCTAGATTTAAAAAAGAAGAAATACAGAGTCTCGGGCCCCACCTCGGGCTGACTCCACGAGACCCTGCTTTTTCACAAGATCCGCAGGTAATCCGAATGCGTGTTAATTTTGGAAAATAGCGAAGAGAGGCAGAAGTTTTGTTCTTAGGAAGTTTCTGGTCCACAGGGGACATCGTATGTAAATACAGATAAATACAAAGCATCATGTAAGTTCCATGATGGGAGGAATGCGGGTTATTTCAGGAGGACTTATCTCCAGGACGATTGAGGCAGTGGATGGTGTTGGACAAAGTCATACACAAAGAGTACAGATCAATCAGGAAGATGAGCTGGTGGCAAATAGCCCCGTGCTGCCCAAACATCTTTGTACACAGGGAGTGTGGGAAACACGGGCTACACTCACCAGGCCCGACGGTAGCCCCTGGTTCTAAAAGAGAACCCGCTTCCAGGCTAGTGATCCTCAAACCTGACAGGGTAGAGTCTGCTTGCAAAATGTCTTGGAAATACAGAGAAAGAAACTTAGGGTTTTTTTTTTTTTAAAGTAGTGGAAAAATGAAATAGGCCTGGTCCACCAGTGATGTTTTCTAAATATTTCCTTATGCTGCTTGGACTAGCCAACCAGGACTGCCACAACAAGATACCACAGGTTGGAAGGCTTAACCAGCAGACGTTTATTTTCTCCAAGGTTTAGAGGCTGGAAGTCTAAGATCAAGGTGCAAACAGGGTTGGTTTCTGGTGAAAGCTCTCTCCTGGGCTTCTAATGGCTGTTTCTCACTGTGTCCTCACATGGCCTTTCCTCTGTGTGAAGAAAGGGAGAGGCCTCTGATGCTTCTTCTTCTGAGGATGCCAGTCCTATCAGATTAAGATCCCTTCAAGTCTATCCCCATACATATTCCCCAGATTTATATTTCCTCTTCTGTGTATTGCCCATTTCTATATTTTGCCCATTTTTTTATGTTGAGATGTCTGTACTTTTTGGATTGTTGATGTTCTTTATATATTTAAGGGGCAAACGTTTTGTCTGCGAAATATGTTGCAAGAAACTTTTCTTTATCTGTTGCTTGTATTTTTTTTTCTTCACTTAAGATATCTTTGTGTTATATAGAAGATTTCTTTCTCTTTTTTTCTATGGCCAAATTTACCAATATTTCTTTTTCTTTTTGCTTTTTTAAATACATTCTTCCTGAAGTTTTACTGAGTATATGTAAACATTCAGATTTATAATCCATTTAGTTTTGGCGGGGGTTTTGGGTTTTTTGCACGAGGAGGTTGGAATTTTTTTCAAAATGGAGAGATAATTGTCCTAGTACCATTCTCCCCTAACCCTCACATATCACTTTTTATTCCAAATTCTTATACCGGCTCCCCGTCCAGGAACAGGATGTGACCAATACGCATAGATTTGTTTCTTTATTCTAGTTTCTTTATTACTTATTCCGAACTATTTCTCCCATGATGACCCATACCAATACTATAAACTCCTAATATGTCTTGATATATACTAGGACCAGTGCTCTTTGCTCTCTTATAAATTTTATCTTTATTAAAATTATTATACATGAATTTGAGAATCAGTTTCTGATGTTCTATGAAAATTCTGGTAGGGGTGCCTAGCTGGTTCAGTTGGTAGAGCATGTGATTCTTGATCTCAGGGTCATGAGTTTGAGGACCACATTGGGTGTTGAGATTACTTAAAAAAGAAAAAAGAAAATAAAGAAATGGCATCTTGGGGCACCTGGCTGGCTCAGTCGATAGAGGATTTGACTCTTGATCTCAGGATGGTAAATTCAAGTCCCACATTGGGTGTAGAGCTTACTTAAAAAGAAGGAAAGAAAGAGAAAGAAAGAAAGAAAGAAAGAAAGAAAGAAAGAAAGAAAGAAAGAAAAAGAAAGGAAGGAAGGAAGGAAGGAAGGAAGGAAGGAAGGAAGGAGGAAACTTCTGGCAATCAAATTCAATTTATAAGCTAATTTTGAAAGAATTGACATTTTTACAATATTGAGTTAAACTCCCCACAACCAAATTACTTGAAATATACTCACTGACACCCATTACACTCTGAATGAATCCAGCTAGAAAAACACTTCCAGAACACTTACATATTTTATTGCTCACCAGTTGAGTTGGAAGCTTACACACCCTTTCATGATATCTGCACTAGTTAGTAGTGGTATTTGCATACCCCTGGTTTGTGTAGTATTATTATACAATTTAACTAAATAATACACAAACCAGTGATATGCAAAAAGAGAATTGTTTCTACCAAAGCCAGATGGAGTTCCTTAGAGAGACTCATGAAAGTAGTTGCTAAAATTACATGTGAGAAATTAGTCAAATATTTTGACAAGCAAATTGTGAAATTCTAGAAGGATGCTGCCTTTTCAGACATTATTTATGAAAAAAAGTCAATGAGGAACTCCAGTCAATGACCTTGCTTAAAGAAAACACTTAAAGCTCAGCTCTACAGAAAAATATTGAGGAAAAAATGTAAATTTATATGTTCAAAGCTGCAATAAAATATTTTTGTTTTACATTTATCTTGTATTTAATTGTTCCATGCCCTAAGAAACTTCTATCATCAGTTGACCAATTATCAGTCCCAACAGTGACAGAGAGGCTTTCTACAGTATTCTCTCTACTTACCTAGGCCTTCTCCAATATTCTTCAGTAAAACGTTTTGTCATTTTTTCAAAGAGACCCTGTGTATTTTTGCTAATTTTATTTGCAATTACTTCATAGTTTTGCTGCTATTGCAAAAGCAATTTTTATTGATCACACTTTCTAATTGTGCTTTGCTGATTAAAGGAAAGATACTGTTTTTTGTACATTGATCTTGTTATTGGCCTACTGGTCATTTTGATGGACCATTTTGTCAGTCTTATTATTTTTCTGGTTAAATCTGGGAGGGGTGGTGTTTCAGGTCAATTTCCCTAGAAAGTTGGTTCTGAGATGGAGATTTTCGTGCAGACAGTTTATTAGGAAGATCTTTCCAGACTCACTCCTGTTGAGGACGGGGACATAGCAAGATTGGGCAGAAGGAGAAGTTGGGCTATGATGCTATCACTTACAGAGGCCACAAGGCTCTCCCCTGGGGACATCCAGAGCTGGGGTGGCCAGGCAGAGTTGCAAAGCAGAGGCAGTAGGACCAGATATTTATATCCTCACCTTATCCAGTCTTTGCCCATGAACCATATCCAGGGACACATTGTGACCTTGAGTAAGGCAGCTTTCTTCAGCCAAGACTCACTGCCACAAGGAGAAACTCAACCATAAGGTGTCATCCTTCAACACTCTTAGAAGTTTGGGAGAATGAGCATTTCAGCCGTGAAATGGGAGGGATCTAGGTAGCATAGCACAGCACCCATTACAGTATGAAATAAAAACTTTGTTCTTTTTTTCCTCAACTATTTACATCTCATTTAATTTTTATGGCTTTCTAGAATGTGGCTAGGCCTTCCAGGATAATGTTAAGTTAGTAAGTAAGGACAGGTACTCCCATCTTTCACCTGTGATTTAATTGGACTTCTGATGGTTCCTTGTTACATGATATTTGCTGTGAGTTTCTAGAAGGCACTCTTTTTGGATTAAGGAAAGTGTCTTTTATTCCAAAAAAATTATGATAAAAATTCTTTTACCCTTAATAGATATTGTAATGTATCCATGTTTTTGTAACATCTAATGGAATGAATGGGTAGTGTTCTCCTCTAATCTGTGCTTGGTAGTAAATCATATGAGTACTTTTTAAAAATATCAAACAGGGGCACCTGAGTGGCTCAGTCAGTTAAGCATCGGACTTGGCTCAGGTCATGATCTTGCTGTTCAAGGGTTCGAGTCCCACTTCAGGTTCTGTACTGACAGCTTGGAGCCTGGAGCCTGCTTCGGATTCTGTGTCTCCCTCTTTCTCTGCCCCTCCCCTGCTCACACTCTGTCTCTTTCTCTCTCTCAAAAATAAATAAACATTTAAAAAAAAATTTTAATAGCAAACAATCCTTGCAATCCAAAATAAACCTTACATGGTCACGATATTACTCTATTAAAACACTGCTAGATTCTTATTTCCTAATGAACTCACTTAGGGTTTTCATACCTGCATTGTAACCGAGGTTAAACTATAGTTTTGCTCTCCCTCTTTACTATCTTTGGATTAAAGTCATATTGGTCTCATTAAGATAACTGAATAACTTTCCATCTTTTCTACGCTCTAGAATAACTTTTATGATGAGAATTAACTGGCATTTAGATTTGTAGTAAAACATAAAATTAATACTAATTTGAAGATTAGTAGGTGAGTGCATCTTTACTGTTTCAATTCCTTTTAAGGTCATGATGATCACAGGTTGGTTTTTTTTAAGTATTTTTTTAATGTTTATTTATTTTTGAGAGAGAGAAAGAGAGCAGAGGAGGGGCAGAGAGAGAGGGAGACAGAGGATCCGAAGCAGGCTCTGTGCTAACAGTGCAAAGCCCGATGTGCGACTCAAACCCACAAACCATGAGATCATGACCTCAGCCAAAGTCAGACACTTAACGGAGTGAGCCACCCAGGCGCCCCTGATAACAAGGTTTTAAATTCTCCTTGGGACAATGTGATCATGTGTGTTTTCCTAAACTGTTGACTGATGCATCTAGGTATTAAAGGTATGGTGTAATTTTTTTTATTCTTAGTAAACTCAAGGGGTTTTTAAAATTTCTTTTGGATGTAGAGCTATATATTTTTCATTTATTTCTTGAAATAGTTTATAAATTTTCTTTTTGTTTTCTTATCATAGTTGCCACAGGCTTTGGTTGCAGAGATCCAGCTTCTGGGATATTGATCAACTCTATTTTGACTCTTTGACTTCTCCTCTTACCTTTACTCTTTCCTTCTTTTCAGTCAGTTTGCATTTGTGCTTATTTTGTTGTTTGTTTGTATTTTTCTAACTTTATAAGTTAAAATCCTAGTTCATTTATGATCTTTTTCCTTATAAGTGCATTTCAGCATATAAAATTTTCCCTAAGAGTCATTTGACTTCATTTCCACAGATATTAGAAACCCCATTTGTTTCTTTTACTTCTGTATATTTTATAACTTCCATTTTTTCTCTTTGTTAATGCATTTATTACTTTTTCAAAAAAATATATAGATAAATGATGCATGGGAAAAACAGATTTGGATATGTCTCTCGTTTACTTCTGAGTGTTTTGAATTGTAATTTGTTTTGTAATTTTTGAGACTTTTGTGACCAGGACATATTCGATTTATGTAAGTAATCCATAGAGGTTGAAAAGAATATGTATTTTGGCTTGGATGCAGAAATGGATATATATATATATATATATATATATATATATATATGCATATGCGCATGTGTATACATGCATATGTATACATACATGTATACATACATACATGCATATGTATACATGCATATGTGTATACATAACTACATGTGCATAACTGAATACACACACCTACAGAGGTCAAAGCAAGAGAGAACCCTTGTCCAGAGCAATGATAATAATGTGCCATGATCTGAAAATTAGGATTAATTCTTCCTTTGCCTCTAAGGTCAGAAAAAAGAGAAGGAGAACCATCATCTGAGGGCTTCCTTCCTCCTTATTCCTGTTGACACTGTGCCACCTGCCCTGCCTCCAGGCGTGATCTAGGCTTTCTGAGCTCCCCGCCACCACTATCCATTCAAAGCGAGCTTTTCCTCAACTGCTTCAGACCGATGTACTTCTCACACAATGTGCAGAATCATAGCTGCTGGGTTTCCTCCCCTTCACCAGCTTGAAAGTAGATTACTTCTTGACCACTAGGAGGTATACCTTTCCTGCTAGTCAAAGCCCTGATGACTAGAATGTAGAAGCCAAGAGAGGGAGGCGAGAGCTGGACCTGAGGTAGGGACGCGGTGGGTGCCAGCCCCAAGGGCCTGCCTGCAGACTGCCTGCGTGGCTGTCTCTGACTCCACGGGGTCTTTGCACACACTGTCCTTCCGCCCACCTGGTTACCTCTACGCATCCAATTTCTCGGGTCCACTGTCGCTTTGTAGTAAGAGACATCTTCCCTTAACTCCTTGACGATGTTTACCGTCATTCTGTTTGCATATACACATGTCAATCCTCCTTCAAAGAACTCCTCATGGATCCACATGTACAGTTTCTTTCTGTGGTTGTTCGAACGTTATCCTACTAGGCTGTAAGCTCCACGAAGGCACAGACTGTGTTTTCCTCACTCTTGGATGTGCAAGCGTAGCCTAGTACCCTGCGCTTAGTTAACACGCAATAAAAGTATATTGACCAAATGAATGAATTTACTTATTGCTGGTTGGTTGGCTGCTTGATGAGTTTAAGTTCATGGCACAGGAGAGGAGTAGAAAGCTGGCTTCACTTAAAGCAGACTCTGAGCCATCATCTGGCATTCTTATAAGGCCATGCGTGTGCACAGACGCAATTCAGATTTACACATTCTAGTGCTGGGCTTTGTTGTTCATAAAATTACTGACAATTGTGAAATAGGCACTGTGCTTCTCTCTGTATGCTTTCTTTTCCTCTCCCTTAACCTCTTCCCTTTGCTCTCTCTCCTCTCCTCTTCACAAGACTATGAAGACGCACTGCAATTAGTTTTGTTAATAACCCTTCAGGGTAGGGAGACTAAATTGTAATCAGCTGAATACCTCTCTATCCAGGAGACGGGCCACCTATTAATATAACGTTTCTAGACACATCATTTGATGACTGCATATCACTTCTTTAATGTTCCTGCTAAGAAAATTACAAATGAAATCCCTCTCTGTTAAAAAAAAAAAATCACTATTTCACTAAGCCTGCTGTTAAACTGAGATTAATGTTCTATATCTAAAGTATAAATTACCTAATAATTCCTCCCACCGCACAGCTCAGGAATTTAGAAATCCCGTATCAGGGTTTCCTCTGTAAATGCATTGTCATGAATCTCTGCCTCCTTAGGACACATACCAAAATGGCATTTTAAGGTTGTTGAGTACAGCTAATTCCAGCCCAAATGTCTCAGCTTTGATAAAAATCACAGGTATTAACACACCAGGATCCTTTCCTCCCCATGTTTCCTTTATTCTCTCTTCTTGTTTATTTCTTCAGGACACAGAAAAATATTATCTATCTATGTATTTTTAGTTTGCCTTTTCTTTTTAAAAGTAGTTAAATATCCAAAGTTTTTAAAGTACTTGAATCTATCAATCATTTCTATATAAACCAGATCGTAAAATAAAAAAATAATAATAAAGAGAGAAAGAACCTTTTTCCATTCTTGGTTTTAAAAAAATCCAGGAAGGCACTTCCTGGATTGGATTCAAATCCTACATCCAAGGCTCTCGGGGATTTAGGCTCAGAATTCTTCTATGATCTGTGAGAAACAAATCAATATGATTTCACCAAAAAATATTTAAGTATTAATCCTACCAAAATACATACTGTCATGGAGTGGCCCAGGCACGTTTTTGCCAAGATTATCTTTTGTTTAGCTTATCTATACACCAAGAAAGCTTGCTTTGAAAGCTGGTGCTGAATCATTTGGTAAAATGAGGAAGCCTCAGGGCACATGGCCAAGGGTGACCAGGCTTGCCCTTTGTGAACACTTCATGCCCTTGGTGGCTAAACACAGGGGCTTTCCTCTCAGCTGAGCTGAGGCCTGGTCCCTCCACATGATTCCAACAAGTGTAAAATGATTTTAAATAACCTCTGGCCCTTGGAATAAAGTTCTGTTTTCTGTTTTAAAAAAAAAAAATCACTTTCCAAACACGGCCAACTGTTCTATTGATTGCTATGTAATAAACCAACAAAACGAAGTGGCTTGAAACAAAAATTTAATATTATCTCTCAGAGGCTCTGTGGTTTGACTGTGGCTCAGCTCCATGGCTTTCCGTTGAGATCTCTCATGGGGTCGGTTGAATCAGTTGTCAGTCGGGGCTGCAGCCTGAAAGCTCAACCAAGCTGAGCACACAACATGGCTCCCCCCGAGGGCTGGCAGTGATACTGGCTGTTTTAAATGGAAACCCAGCCTAGGGGCCTTGATCTCCCCTCATGTGAGCCTCACATTGGAGCCTTGGGCTTTCTCACAAGAAGACGACCCCCAAGCCACCACACGGTCCAGAATTCCTTCTGGAATTCTGCAAAACTTCCATGGGACTTGGCATCAGAAGTTGCAGGACGGTAATTGTGCTGCCTTCTATTGAGTCATGAAGAACAGTTATGACTGATGGAGAGAGGAATAGATTTTCTCTCTGGGTGGAGAGTGGCAGAAGAACATCTGGGAAGGGAGATGCTCCGGCAGCCATCTTTGAAAAATAGAATCTGCTTCACCAATCTGCTTCCACACATCTTAAACCTGAATAAGGTAGGACTTTTTCCCAATAAAAACACAGACTGATGGATCAGAGGCAAACAGTGTGACCACTGCATTTTATCCAGGATGACATGGAAGGGTTATGTTATGAGGTAAATTGTATTCCTCAAAAACTCATATATCGATATCCTAACCCTCAATACCTCAGAATGTGACCTTACGTGGAGGCGAGTCTTTACAGATATGATCAAGTTAAAATTAGGCCATTAGGTTGGGTCCTAGTCCAGTATGATGATATCCTTAGAAAAAGGAAACTTCGGCCACAGAGACAGACACACACACAGGGAGAACACTGTGTGAACCCGATGGTGAAGTCTGGGGAGATGCATCTACAAGCCAAGAAACACCGAAGATTGCTAGCCCACCACCAGGAGCTGGGAGCGGAATTGAACAGCTTTGTCTTCACAGCTTCACAAGGAACCAACCCTGGTGGCACTTTGGCCTCAGACTTGTAGCCCCCAGAGCTGTGACAGAACAGACTTCTGCTGTTTAAGCGACTTGATGTGCAGTACTTTGTTACTGTAGTGCCGGGAAACTACTACCGGTAACAACAGTAGGTCACAGATCTGACCTTTCCCCAGGAAGTACAAACATTCACTAATATTGACACTTCTCTGTAGCTGCTAATCACAGGCAAACTCAAAATGAAGCATGATACTTAAAGGTGTTTTCTCCTGAACTCAAAAGATCTAAACATTGTATAGCTACACTCACCCACGAATCCTGAATTGTATGGTTCCGTTTTAAATTTCTCGTTCTTTTTTCTTTCAGTCTTTCTCTTTTCCTCTCTTTCTCTCTTTCTTTCACCCTCTCTTCCTTCCTTCCTTTCTTTCTCTCTTTCTTTTTCTTTCTTCCTTCCTTTCTTTTTCTCTTCCATTCTTCTTTCCTTCTTTTCTGTCTCTCTCTTTCCCTCTTTCCTTTTCTTCTCCCTCCCTTCCTCCCTTCCTCTTTCTCTATTTCTTTCTCCTACGTAGTCTTAGAAGAAACTTTTTTTTTTAAGCTTTCAGGCTATTGTCATTAATAGAGCCCTTTTGGTTTTCCTAATTGCCTTTCACAAGACGACTGTGAGCCACAGTAGGGCAACCTGCAGAGACTCAAAAGGACTCAGCCTGGATTTCATACACCAAGGTTTGTGGAATCAACATTAAACTCTGGCAAAAAAGATCAGAGCCTCCCAAGAATGTACGTTTAGTACCTGGCAGTTTCCTGAGGGTGAGTTGTTTGGATCTTGTCTTAAAGTTGAGACTCCCCCCAGATGTTAAGGGAGCAGCATTCTCCCAGGACCCGGCATCATTTCAGCTGGAGATTATTAAACGTTGTTGGCGTGTGTGTGTGTGTGTGTGTGTGTGTGTGTGTTGACAAGATTTTGCAGGTGTGTTGATTAGCACCTGCAGGCAATTGCAGAGACACCCTAAGGGAAGACCTCAGCGGAATGCCTTCCAAACCCTTCCTCCTAAAGCATGGGAGAAAGCTTGTCTTGGGCTAGATGCCCCAGAGAAACACCTTCCTTCTTCTCAGCCCCACTCCACTATTACGTCAAGTATAGTGGCTGCTTCTGATAAAGCAACGCTTGTCAGTTCATCCTTCTATAGAATGGGATGACCGAACTGCTGGAAAACTATATATTAAGGTGACATAGTTCACCAGGACCACTTGTGAACCTGTTCCTTATAGTCATTGAACCCAACAGGACCTAAACTAAATATTTCAAGCTGAATGGCAATTTTGCATGTTCGGATGACTTAAGAGACTTCTCTCTCACACAGGAAGATCATTTCTCCCCAGTGAGCTGGCGGAGGGACTCCAACATGAATCAGATCATCATAAGCCGTCAGAGTCTCACAGATGCTCTTCTCCAACCTCCCCACTTTACAAGTAAGGACACAAGGACCCCCAGAATGAGGTCATCATGGTTACAAACTGGTTGATGGCAGAGTCCTGAGGGCTGGGAACTTCCACATGTAATAAGATCTTTCCCAGATGAACTCGGTTAGAATCCCATAATGTGCACGATGTCTGCCAGCATTGAAAGTCCTGTCTGGACTAGTCTGGGTGGCTCAGTCTGTTAAGTGTCTGTCTGACTCTCGATTTCGGCTCAGGTCATAACCTCATAGTTCATGGGTTCAAGCCTTGCATCTGGCCCTGCACTGACAGTGCAAGAGCCTGCTTGGGATTCTCTCCAGCTCCCTGCCCTGCTTACATGCACACACTCTCTCTATACAAATAAATAAATGAATAAACTTAAAAGGAAAAAAAAAAGATCCTGTCAGGAAATTCAGGCGGTTTCGCTAGGCTCTGAGAAGCTGCTACCACCACCCTAACGGAGGGGTGTCAACACTGTCACAGCGTAGAGGTGGCTTGCTGTGGCCGTGACAACGTGGACCTTCGAGCTCAAACCCCCACTGGACCTTCCACGTCCATGAGCAGGGAGCAGGGGAGCAGCCCTCGTCAGGAGAGAGCTCTATGCTCAGATTTTCGTTGTACTTCATTGTTTCATTCGTGGAACTTCACTCATGGGGTAGAGCTCAAAGATGAGCCTTTCAGAGCCCCTCGCGCTGTGGAGAAGATGAACACGTGGCCTTTGTGGGTTTCCGTAAATGGAGAAAATGACACCCTTCGACTGCTGGGATCAAAGGAGCCAGAATAATTTTACAGTTTGTGCTTGTGTTGTTTTAGTTCTTTGGGACATCCTCAGCCTGGGTGTCACTCCTGGGCTGGGACTCCTCTACCCTAAGCATGATTCTTCTTTCTCCCTGGCTAAGGTTCTCCTCCATAGTCAAAATCAGCAGATGGTTAAGAAAATATTGTTGGTCCAGAGCAGTGGCCCCTCAACTTGAGCTGAATGCGTGCCTGGGGGGCTTGATAAAACAGGTGCCTGGGCCCCACCTCCAGAGTTTCCATTTCAGTGGGTCTGGGGCCGAGGCCAGGAACTTGAATCTCTAATATGTTTCTAGATAATGCTAACGCTGTTGGTCCAAGAACCACACTTTGAGAACCGCCGGTGTAAGTGATAAACCCAGAAATCACAGGTCAAACTACCCTTTTATACACATTGATCTGCTTCCCACATACACATCTACCTGAAAATGGCACACACTTACCCCTCATTTTTTTCAGTGGCCTCTTAAAGAGACAAATTTGTAGAAAACGAGAGGGAACAAAAGAGAGAGAGAGACACTTTGGAATCCTTCCTGAACCAGGAAGGTCAGATATCAATTTGCTTCGTGCCCTATGAGAGCATTCTGCCCGCCCCTTAAACCGTCCAGTCCAGATTATAAAAGAAATCTATTCCGGGAGCAGATTCATTCTAAGCGGTTCTACAACCCTACCTGAATGTCTAGTGGAAAAGAGACGGGAAGGAGAGGCAGCAGAGATTTCATTTCTCCCGGGCTGACCTCCTCCACAGCCAGTTGAGTGTCAGCGAAGCCTTGAGCGGGAAGCACAGGACCCACCTTTTGTGTCCGTGAGGAAGTCCGTAAAGAGCAGGCTGCCTCCGCCCTTGAACCTCAGCGGCAAAGCCGGCCTCTGCCCACCTGCGGCACACACTGGCTGTTCCTGGGCCTTCACCGTCTTCCTGATATTTGCCATTTGGAATCACACTCTGTGACTTGACAGGAGCCGGGGCCACCCAAATAGCTATAAATAAAATAACAAATCTATTTCAAAGGGACCTAATTCTGCTTCTGCTGGTATCCTGATAGAGTAACGTGAGCTCCTTCTGGGCCGGGGACCTGCACCGTCTGTCTTTCTGTGCTGTCGCGGCCAAGGAGCCCCGTGCATATTACAATCCAACAGGTGCACTGCCTAGGTTGTTTTTCTTCCTTAGCTCCTGAGGAAATCATAAACCAAATATATTACTGGAGGACGGTTTCTGGGGTGCCCTGTGAGCAAACGGAGAGGAAAACTAGATCAACAACTGGCCAACAGGGACAGTAAATCAACAGACGAAAGGAGGAGTTTGAATAGACTCTCACGGGCCTCCAGGGCTCAGCCAAGGACAAGTCCCCTGTCAGTCAGGACCTGAGCACTAATGTCAAAGCCAGCTGGTGCCGGGAGCCCGCTGGCCCTGAGGAAATGATTGAGCCGTCCGTCAGCTGCTTGAGAGCCACCAGAGGCCAGTGCGATGCCGATGGCGAGGGAGGGTGGCAGTCCCCGGCCCTGAGCTGCCCTGCCCCCTGAACCCCTGGTCCTCATTCCCGTCCATCCCGTTTGCTCGGTGCCTGTTACCCTCAATTCCTCAAAACTCAGCCGGGAAAGCAAAGGATCACCATTCCCACAGCAGAGAATGTGATGGCCCGAGATTGACTTGTTGAGGTCACACATACCCCTTCCAGGCACATGAAAACCATTTTCTCTCCAGATTGTAGGGGAGCTCGGCACAGGGGGTTCCTGGAATTAAGGGAAATTGGGCAGACGACCAGAAGAGGGCTTTCCGGAAAACCTTCTCCCTAGAACGTGGCGTGAGATCTGACTATGTGCAAGCTGTTGGCCTCCTGGAAAGAACTTTCACACTTTTCCTGTCCGCAGAGATTCTCCCCCAAATGTTGCCGGAGGAGAGCAGACAACATCCAAGTCGACCTGATCATTTCTTTTGTTCTTTTTATTTTTATTTTTTAAATTTTATTTAGAGTGTGGGTGTGAGGGTCAAAAGGTGTGGGTGTGAGGGTCAAAAGGGTCATGTAATGTGGGCATGTCTTTGAATCACTCACTGTTTTCCCCAATGCTTTCTGTTTTAGTCAAAGTCTTTTTTTAAGTGGTGATCTTACGATGGATGGATAGCAACCTCGGTTTTGCGTGTCATGTTGGCAAAAGTCAATTTCAAAGTGAAAGAAATGGGGAAGTATGACGAATTGGGGCACATCAGGAACCCTAAAGACATTGCTTCCTAGTGTAGCAGCATAAGCAATGTGTGTGTGTGTGTATACATCTCACACATACGCACGCACATACCACACCACCTACACACATCGTACACATAAAAAGCACTATAGCACATATACGCACAAAACACACATGTACACATGCATACACATATACACACACTACAACCCATGTCACACGTATATAGCACACCACACACATACACACTTCACACAAAGAACACACATATGTGCACACACATGTACACTCACCATCACATACATCATACCACTCATATACACACAAAGTGCGATTCTTTAAGCCTGTTCCCTAAGCATTAAGCAAGTTCTTGAGCTGTCCGTATCATTCCCGTCACAGTACTTTTGGGGATCAGGAGTTCATGATATCAAGGGACCACGTAAACATCACCTTTAACAGCCCCAGTCTTTGGCTCGTGTCCATTTTGAAAAAGCTTTTCAAAAAACTGGAGCACATTTCTCAAAAGCCTGAAGGAACTGAGCCCAACCGTACAGGTCTTCATTCTTCCATTGTGTGTGGGTGTTTAGGGGAACTTGGTTATAAGGAGCTGTCAGCAATAAGTCTAAAACTAAGAAAAGAAGGAAGTCTTGATTTATGACCCACAGTGTAGAGTCTCATTTCAGAAATGTCAAGAGTACAGGCATACACATACCATGTATATGTGTGCACATGTGTGCACACATCCACTCACGTACTAATACACACACACAATCATATGCCACTCCCCCATCCACCCACATATACACACACAGACACTTCCCACATATGCCCATACATACATATATGTATATATACACACACATACTCAAAGAATATACTCTGCTATATTCAAAAAATATCTAGAGTCAGTTAATACTCAAAAAAAAAAATGAACTACTCAATGACAGGGATGCAAAGCTTAGCCTTAGTCTTTCTTTGTGACCAAGTGAGATTTGTAAAGACTCTAAGACTGTCTCCATGAAAGAGACTCTTCTTTCTATAACTACTAAAACAATATCCTTTGGAGTGAAAAATAAAACAGTAGTTATCATTTATGTAACCACTTACTGTGTGCCAGAAACCACTAAACTGAGCTAAGTTTGTTCTTGGTTGTTCGGAGATTTGTGTTATATAAGGCGTGTTGGACAATTATTTTCAAGGACTTGCTGAGATAACTATCTTGTAAACAAGATAAAGGAGATGTTACTGTATTATCTGATTCCTTGAGGCTCACAAGACACTGACCATGTTGAATTCTGAATTACTGATCAAAATCAGGGAAGAAGTTCCAGAATAAGAAGGAGAGATTTCTCGGGGCACCTGGGTGGCTCAGTCAGTTGAGCGTCCAACTTGGGCTCAGGTCATGATCTCGCAGTCTGTGAGTTCGAGCCCCACATCGGGCTCTGTGCTGACAGCTAGGAGCCTGGAGCCTGCTTCGGATTCTGTGTCTCCCTCTCTCTCTGCCCCTCCCCTGCTCATGCTCTGTCTCTCTCTCCCTGTCAAAAATAAATAAACATTTAAAAAATTTTTAAAAAAAAAAGGAGAGATTTCTACCTTTTTGCAGTATCAGTTATGTTGTGAGATCTTGAAATCCTAAATTTCTTTTCAGTCACTTTTTACGGTTTCCTATCTTCTATAGGTATCTTCAAGGTTCTTATTTAATATTATAACTTTGTAAGCATAGTTGTTTTATAATCTAGGTCTGATAATTAAAAAATCTGATATCTCTGCTGACCAATTTCTGCTGTTGCCTGCTATTTCCTCTAGTTCTCACTCATTGCCTTGTTTTGTTGGGTGTCTAGTTATCTTTGAGTGCACACTGATCATTGCTTTTGAAAAATAATCTCCAACCTAGGATAAACAGTTCCCTCCACCACAGAGGCTTTGTTTTGCTTCTTCAGATATGTGGGGGAGCTTCTACACAGGAACCATTTCAAACCAAGGCTTGAAGTTCTAAGGCTCATCCAGGTTATATATGTCCAGGGTAATAATCTGTACCAATCTATAGCCATCTTTGGGATAAGTTTTTATTTATTCCCTCCTTCCCTTCTCTTCTCCTGCTATGCTTACTGCTGATGAAGTCTTTTCTATACTCCCTAACATTAAGGGAAGAAAATGGGTTTAGTTCTGGTTTAGCCCTAAGTATATGGCTCTTCGGGGACCCACTTAATTAGTGAGGGAATCCCATAAAACTCCTAATCTTCATCTTGGACCTTGACTCTTGACCCCCTTACTCCATGAAGCTGGTGACCCCAAATCCAAGTGAGCTGCATATGCAAATACTCTAAGATCATAAGCAGCCTGGGTGTCCCAATATTCTACCTACATTTTTGGATACTGGCTTTCATTCCTAAGTGGACTTGGAATTTCCTCCTTATTTTTTTAGATCTTCCAAGATTTTCAGTTGATTTTTTAAATAAAAATTTTATTCAGTTTTTATTATTTTTAAAAAAGAAGATACATTTTAATAACCTATGCTACAATTACCAGAAATAGTTTATAAGAGGGAATTTTCAATTTGGAAGTTACATGGGAAGTCTACTATTTAAATGAATCTAAACTGTATGTCTTCTCCAGTATTATGGGTCTCATCAGAGAGCTTTGTGGTATACAAAAAAAAAAATAGATTATTTAGAGATAGATGGATTGAGAAAACCAAAAACACAACCCCCCCAAAAAATCTCTTGCATTTGCTATATTTCACACATTGTGTATCATTCATCATCCAATATCTAATTCTATTGACAGAAACCCTCGATTTCATTTTCCAATATGGGAGATTTTTGAAAGCACAGTGTGAGCATTTTACAAAGTGCCCTGTTTTAGGGTAACTTCTCCGTTCAAAGCTTTTCCTGCTTTTGTCTTACATTTTCTCATCTAATCATATGGTCCACTTAGTCTCTGTCGACTAGTAATTCATTGAAAAGGCAGGCACTATAATTTTACCGTACAAGGAAACACTGGTGGAGTCGTCTGGTTTCTTTAAAAATAAACTAATTTTGATTATTTGTTTTCTTCCCCCAGTTCTAATGTCAAAAGCAATAGCCCCTGAATAAAGAAAATGCCAAAATGTAAAAACAGGCCAATGCATTTAAATTGTAGAATGACTTTTTAAAAATAGGACTAGACTGGAGTACAATTTTATAACGGAACCACATTTTAATTCTATCGTGCACAAGGTCATTGCACACATGATTTGAGTTCTCCTTAGAGCTTTCTCATCTCTTCCTAGGAGGCTAAAGAATTTATAGAGACAAAATAGGCAAGAACATTTCTTAGAGAATATGCAATGCAGTTCATCCAGAATGACATCTTGGAGGTTATTTTGTCCTCCCTGGTCTCATATAAGTCATTCTGATGCAGTAAAATATTTGTAAAATTCATAACCAAAGTGTTCTGTTATATAAAAAAATTAAGTACTTCCAGCCAAAGTCCTAATGAGACCAGTCCCAGCTTCACATTCCCCATGAATAATGAAAATGCTCCTCTTGAGAAAGTATGAGAGTTTGATTTTATTTGTCCTGATACTAGAAAAATCCCCTAATGTGCTCATCCTCACTTTAAGGCACCTTTGTGATTATCATTAGATAACTCAGGACTAGGCATCTGAAAATACAGTGCTTTTGCTTTTCATAAAGTAACACGCTCAGCTCTTTAATCTGCCCTAGTTCTAGCTTCTAAATACGGCGGTCACAAAAAGACAGATCCCGTCAATATGTCATATTAGAAAAAAAGAAACGGGTTTTCTTTTTTGATTTACCTGCTACCACTGAGCATTTCCAGAAAGCCATGCTTTTACAGAGCACATTAGGATCATAAATGTGTTAATGCATAAAACATCCCATTATTCTTGCTATCTCTTCCAGAGAAGGAAACGGTGATAGAGAGAGATTAATGGATGGACCAAAAGCCATCCAGGAAATTAGTAGCAGGTCTGGGATTAAACTTCGGAGTTCCTGCCACCCACTGTTAAGTAGAAGTCAATAGTACACGCAGCCTCTCCAGATTCCGTTTACAGCCGTAGTGGAAATGCGGACCGGGAGGGCCCTGTTCACTAGCCCTGGCAACTAGGTATGCAAATCATCAGCTAAAACACAGTTGTGAAAACAGCCGTAGAGCCTGTTTTTATTCCATACTTAGAAGCCTCCTGCTGTCTGGAAGATGTCGTCCCAACAAAGGAATCCGAAAGCAGAACAAGGAGAAACGCTGGGGCTATTTGACCTGCAAACTCCCAAACTATATTATTTCCATATCCTGCAGAACAATGCTACGAATTGTCTCACAGAGGAGGAAGTGCCCTGAAAGTCACATTAAAGTAATAAACAGAAGGTAGGACGTGGAGATAGGGGCCCGCGATTGCTCGAACGGCTTCTTTATTTACTTTTTTTATAATGTGGAGACGGATGGCTGACAATGGTCTCCTATCAGTCTTGAGGTACATGGGCCGAGTGTCTGACACAGAGAGCTGTTTATGAAATAGCAAAGAATAGGAAGACCTGGAAGAGATTACATTTTCCAGCAGGATGACCTTGGACAAGTTGCTTGCCTTTCCATGACCTCATTTTTACTATCTTTGTCTGGAATCCAAATTACATAAGCTTATATACTATATAAGGCTACTGTGAAGATAAAATGAAATGGCAAAAGGTACAGTTGTTTATCAAATTAAAAGCCTTAAGTTCATAAAAGAAATAAGAGTATCCAGAATAATTCATTAAAGCTTAATCTCTTTAAGCAATGTGTATATATAAGTATGTGTGTGTGTATGTGTGTGTGTGTGTGTGTATACACATACACACACACACACACACACACACACACACTTGTATATCTGTGACGAACTGAATGTTTTATTATCAGTTGCTTGCTTTTAGAACAGCAGTGTGTTTAGGGGCAGGAACACAGGCCTTGGAGTCAAAGAGACCAAGTTCACATCCCAATCCTGCTACTTTCTAGCTACGAGTCCTTTGATTACTGACTTCGTCTTTCTGAGACTCAATTCCTTCACTGGTAAAATAGGAACATCAACACCTACCATAAAAGGTGTTGTAAGAAAAAGTGATAATTGTATCTGTATGTATGCTTTGGACCATTGCATCTAGTAGGTACATAAAATATGTCAAGTATGATTACTATCAAAATGAGTTCTACAGAAATGTATTCACTCTGGACACACCAACATGTCAGTGTAAGTAGGACCATGGTCCATCCAGCTCAGGGTTCTGGATCCTGTTAAAGATTCTAGTTTTGATGGTCTGATTTACACCGGCCTGCTACACTAGGCACATGAGTGCAAAACTCCCACCCCAGGTGATGGGAGATTCACTCCGGCGTACATCTGAGAAGACGGTATTGTGGGGACAAGGTATGGGGACATAGTGAGTGCATGCTAACTTGGACCCTCTGGGAAGTGAGGTCATGATATGACATCAGAGCCTCCAATCTAAAGACGTCTTTCTTCGAATAGTTAGTACCTTTTATATACTGTGCCAGCTTCAGAGAAAGATTTTTAAAAGTATCATAAATGTTAAGTATAAAGCATGCCCCTACCTGCCAGAAACTCGTAATCTAGTTGGTCAAACAAGATTAACACTCACGAAATGGCTAAATAACAGCCTGCTGCTGTCCTTGGCCCGCAGAACGAGACCCAGCAAACCATTGGCTTGCTCTTTTTGCAGACCAACTGCAGAGTTCAGACAGACATAATTATGCTGTCCTTGTGGTGCATATCAATGTCTCTCTTAATCCACGGACCTAACTCCAGCTCCCTGGAGAAGTCAGCAAAATCCATATATTCTTACCACACCACCAGTGGGTTGTACAAAAGATTTCCACTTTACATCAAGGATCATCCAGATAAAGGGCTCCTGAGGAGTGTGGGCATCATTCCAAATCAGGTTAAAGCACACAAACACAACATAGAAGCGTGCACACACACACAGACACACGCACACGCTTCTAGCTGCTTCCTTCAACATGACTCAGCAAACACTGGAACACCAGGGTTCAGTCCCTCCAATCACGTGCTTTCTCCCCACTCAACGATAACCAAACACATCCCACTACTTCAATGGATCGCAAGCTTGGCCTTCAAAATAAGTGACTCCCCTGTGTTTTAATTGTATTTTAGTTATTTTCTGTATCAATGGCTGCAGCTTCACCGAAGCTTCCCAGTTACAGCTGCTTCTCCCCCCATCTGCTCGCCAAAATTCTCTCGATTTCCCTCAGTAACTCTTCTTGGCATTGAATTACTTACCCTTATCAAATACCAACAAGGGGCACCAGGGTGGAGTTGAAAGGACCAGAGCATTTGGGGAAGTATAATCATTTGCTAAGCCTTACATGTTAAAGTGATTAGCCAAGGTTTGAGAAATTTCTCAGAGTGACTGTAGTGTGGAACCAAATAAAAAACCACAGAGATATTTGTAGTTTAAATGTTCTTTAAGTAACTGCATTATTACCACAGCACCTTTGAGGCTTCCCCTTTCTGCAGATTGCACATTGTCACCACTTCCTAAATAGCTGGCCTTATTAAAACTCTACAGGCTTTTATAAAAATATCTCATGCTTTGAATAATTTAATGACTGTGTTGAAAGGGGAAGGCCTAGTTTTGTCCTACAAAATCCTATCTTTGGATTTACCAGCCGGAGGAAAGAAATCGATTTAAAACACGCATATGGAGTTTGTGCTGTGTGCCCAAGACCATAATTGACAGAAGGGCAAGTAAAGAAGAACTTACAGAGAAGATGGCAAAGATCCCCCTCCAGATGATATAATGAGAAGTTCTGGGATTAGATTATTCAAAGGGTCAGAAGAAGGAAAAGCCATTGAACACCAGCCTCCTTCCCAAGCTTTTGTTCGCTATTGTTCCTTTTAGTTACTGGCTTTACCTTCAACCGTTCTTATGAAACCGAGTCTATATCTATCACAGTCTAGGGATAACGTTTTCAATTAGCTCAGTCGTGTTGTTCTTGTGTAACTATCATTTTGATACTTGTTGGTTTCCCACCAAGATATGAAAGGTGGTCAATATGCTCAGTTACGTCCCTGCTGTTGTTGGTCCAGCATTGGCTATTGGAAGGTAGTCACCCATTGATACACAAAGAAATGTTGGTCCTTTCCCTGACAACATTGTGCCCAAGTTAAGGATTCTACAGTGTAGGTTGGTTTCCTAGGAGAAAATGTCCCCTTAGAGCAGGAATTAAGGGCTGGAGGGATATTTTCCATCTTCATAGAGTATTTTGCAGTAGGTTTTTTTTTTTTCCTTTCTACTAACTCTCGGCCTCAGCAGACAAGTAGAAATAAGTCTCAGGTAAGTTAAAAACAACTTTAAGCACTTCTCCCAGGGGCAAATGCTGCCTAACAGGAGACGCAACCAGAATACTTATGCCTGAGTCCTGGCTTTGGTCTTGGTTCCATAGCATGCTAGTTAAAATTCTTATCGTCACCCGATGACAATCAGTCCCTGGGAATTCTGGAATGGTTGCAAACCCGCCATTTCCTGCAATTCATCAAAACTTAGTCTCCAAATGCTTTTGACTTTCTTCAGAAATATCATCATATATCACAGTCACGGGAGGCCCCTGTGCTCCTCTTCCCCACCATGCCTGGGTCACCTTTCAGAGCACTTTTCACTGGAGGAAAATGTAGGATGTAATGACCTCTGATGAGACATGTCTAATCTAAGAGAGATGGTTGTTCATGATCGAAATTGCAGATAAATTGAATGAGCTTATCTCCCAGAAGGGCTAGAGCAGGACAAAACAACACAAAACAACCAAAGACCTCAGCGAGCATTCAAACAGACTGTGGGTTGTCAGGAGAGAAAACAACAAGAATTCGAGATTGAATGGAAACGGGGTAAAGATTAAGGTCAAGCTAAGCATCCTTGGGGTGATGTAGCAAAAGGGACATTGGGCTGGAGAAATGCAACCATCAAGGCTCTTGTTCCAACTTGCTGATAAGTTCCCTCTGCTCTCAGCTTCCTCAGCCCCATGGCCTTCCTGTACTAACATTCTGTGATTCAAATCAAGAGATCACTGTAAAATCTGCCCAGAGGCTCCATCATCTCTTTCCTCTAATCAAGGGAAGGAAAGAAGACAAAAGCAGATGCTACACCGACTGGCTGGATTCTTCCCATTGACATGGCCACTGCTTCCATCTTGTCTGCCATCATCCCGTCTTGTGGTTCAGAACCTCCTTGGGCTTCATTGAATAAACAAAAAGCAATTCAAATCCCTACTCTTCCAAAAGGGTACAGAGCCACCTGCCTCTAATTCCAAATTGAGAACAACCTGTAGCTCTTTTATTCTTTCATCCTCTCTGTATACCTGTTCTGTTTCATTCCCTCATGTTGGTACATGGTCAGAGGTCAGGTTGGAGACCTGTTAGAGAGGCATCCCAGACGTTGTGGATAAAGGTCAGCCTGTTTGGCCTTTTTTCTGGTCGAGATCAGAGACTCCATTCCTTTGCTCCAGGAACCCTTTTTTCTGCCCACTGTGTGAAGAATCTCACCAGACACACTGGAAGGCTTGGAACGTGCCATGAGGAGGTCGCCATCCAGTAGGAGGGAGTAAGCAGAGAAGATAATGACCTCTGTACAAGTGGAACATGTATGCAAAATGCCAGCTGGCAGGAGCAAAAAGCCATGAGGAAATATGTGAATTGTACTTCTGTTTGTTTGTATTCCCAAGACTATTGAAAGTCATCAGATTCAGTGAATTGGAAGGGTCCTCAGAGACCATCCAGTCATCTCTTTCAAGTAAGAATTCTACTATAATTATGGGATCTCACTTATATGTTCTTAACGCAAATTCATAACATTTTCGAATATGCTTGAATTTAATGCTTCTAATTCACACCTGGGAGTCAAGTTCGGTGATGGTTTAATGTACGTAACTGTAATGTAATTAACAATAATTACACAAACTACTATTTCAGGTTCAGAATAGAAGTATAGCTAGAAACTCAATAATTATTGTTTTCTGCTAACATAAGCTATAGGGAATATTAGACTCCAGAGAGAAATGACACTTTCTCATATGAAAATCTGTGAGTTATATGAAAATTAGATCCCTTTGGCTGTTTCTGCTTTATTTCCTAATTGTCCAGGTTTTTCAAATTTGCCTTACTTCCTATATTTTAACTTATCCCTAATTTCTTACTTCTATAAATTAGTAAGTATTCTGATTAATAATTTTTAGCAGAGCTCAAAATTCCAGTGTCATGAAAGAGAGCTTTAAATGTTTTATTTATTTTTATGGAAAATAGTTTTTCCCTGCTTGACCTTTTCATGTTCACATGTAATGCTACCCGAACTGTGAGTCACATATCTAATCCACTTTGCCTGGCCCCCCAGGATCCCCCTCTCTCTGTGTGGAAAATCCCTGGGCTACATAAGACCTTTGCCATTGTAATTTACTGGGTGATAAATTAGAAAGCTGAAGCTCTGACTTGTATAGTCCCTGACTAGGAAAGGGGAAGTTTTACTTGATTAAACCAGTTCTAAAAAAAGGAATACTATCTAATCTGTATTGCAGTGGGGCCCTAAACCCAGCTGGGGGACTCATCTACCACAAGGCTTGTTTCAGGAAATCACATCACATACCATAGCAACACTTTGGTTGGGATTTCATTGCCGCCATTTTCATAAGGCAGGCTGTGAAAAAAAAAGTGAGCATTTGTAGCTCAAAATAAAATTGTCTAGGATACTGATCCACTTAAGAACTTTAATGGAATGCCACCATAGGACACACTACTGGTTGCTGGGGATACAGAGATGAATC
The DNA here is from genome assembly GCF_022837055.1 of Prionailurus viverrinus. Classification (NCBI taxonomy): domain Eukaryota; kingdom Metazoa; phylum Chordata; class Mammalia; order Carnivora; family Felidae; genus Prionailurus; species Prionailurus viverrinus. Next base: position 55,852,963 of record NC_062577.1, on the reverse strand, counting down.
AGCCATTAACCCCAGGGAGTTCACAGCTGAGGGTGTCCACCCTCTCCGGGAAGGTAGGCACACGCCTGGACTTACCCAATCAGAAATCAGTCCTTAAGCAAAGTTAGGTCTCATTGTCTCTTGAAAGAATGGGAACAAAGATTCTGTAAATTGAGACCAGTCAACAGAGAGCAAAAACTTATCAACCAATAAAACTTTTATCATCATCCTTTTTTCAGGATATCCCTTGTGTATTAAAACTTAAAAACAGAAATACAGGAGCATCTAGGTGGCTCAGTCAGTTAAGTGTCTGACTTCGGTTCAGGTCATCTTCTTGTCCGTGGGTTTGAGTCCTATGTCGAGCTCTGTGCTGACAGCCTGTTTCTGATTCTGTGTCTCCTTCCCTCTCCACCCCTCCCCGGCTCATGCTCTGTCTTTCTGTCTCTCAAAGCTAATAAACATTAAAAAAATTTTTTTAACTTAAAAACAGAAATAAATTTATTTTCCTACCTCTACAAAACACAATTTCTCCTTCAACCATGATCAGGTGAGACCTTTTTTGCAAGGATGAACCACGTAGGTCGAAGCCTTAATATTTTAATTCCCTTCTTGATTTTGGCTGAGCCCCGAAGAGGTAGGGGTGGGTGTTGATCTCGCATATGCTTTTCAGTTTCCTTATTTGGAAAGCAAACAAATGGTTCCTTCCATATAATTTCCAAGTATTCTCTACCTTCTACCGGAAGGTAATGTCCTATAGAGACTTCCGAATTTGGAACTGAGAGCCTAAGGTTCTAGTTCCATCTCTGTTGCTAACTAGCTTGGCGGCCTTTTAATGAGCCACTTCACCTCTCTGCAACTCAGCTACATTATCCATAGAATAATGGATTATTTTATACAAGTTTTTCCTTCTTTTCCATCCTGTGAGGCTAATATTTGGAAATTTTAAAACAATTATATCTTTGGGGCAAAGTACAAACGTCCCACTGTCCACACTAACCTATCAAGCGTTGGTAGACAGGGACAGGTGACTTTTAATCTCTATTCATATTATAAATAGACATATAATTAGAATTCTTAGCTTTGTCTAACCTATCAGAGCTACCATCAGTTTTTTTTAAAATAAATACTCTTAATGACCAGAGAGTCCCAGTCTATCCCTTTCCATCTCTCTTCATTCCATAAGCCCCTCTGCTAACAATTTTCTTATTTTTGGTGTTTGTTTGTTTGTTTGTTTGTTTGTTTGTTTGTTTGTTTCAAGCTTTCATTCAAATTCTAGTTATAGAATTTAACTATATATATATAGTTTTATATAGTGTCATATCGGTTTCAGGAGTAGACTTTAGTAATTCATCACTTACATACAACACCAGTTCTCATCACAATAAGTGCCCTCCTTAATGCCCATCACCCCTTTAGCCCATCCCCCCACCCAACACCCCTTCAGCAACCCTCAGTTTGTTCTGTATAGTTAAGAGTCTCTAAGAGTTTGCTTCCTTCTCTTTTTTTATTCCTGCCCCTACGTTCATCTGTTTTGTTTCTTAAATTCTACATATGAATGAAATTATATGGTACTTGTCTTCCTCTGACTGACTTACTTCACTTAACAAAATATTCTGGTTCCACCCACATCCTTGCAAATGGCAAGATATCATTCTTTTTGAGGGCTAAGTAATATTCCATTATATATATATACATATATATACATATATATATACACATATGTATGTATAATAAGAATGAATATTTTTAAAATACATATTTGAAGGGGTAAATGCACCCCAATGTTTATGGCAGCATAATCAAAGATAGCCAAACTATAGAGAGAGCCAAAATGTTCATCAACTGACGAATGGATAAAGAAGATGTGGGGTGTGTGTGTGTGTGTGTGTGTGTGTGTGTGTGTGTAATATTACTCAGCTATCAAAAAGAATGAAATCTTTCCATTTGCAATGACATGGATGGAGCTAGAATGCATTATGCTAAGTGAAATAAGTCAATCAAAGAAGGACAAACACCATATGATTTCACTCATATCTAGAATATAAGAAACTAAACAGATGAGCATATGGGATGGGGATACAGGGAAGAGAAGGAAATGAACCACAGGAGACTCTTAATGATAGAGAACAAACTATGGGTTGACAGAAGGAAGTGGGTAGGAGATAAGTTAGCTGGCTGATGGGTATTAAGTAGGGTACTTGTTGAGATGAGCACTGGGTGTTGTGTGTAAGTGGTGAATCACTGAATTCTACTCCTAAAATCAATATTGCACTGTATGTTAACTAAAATTTAAGTTTAAAAAAAAGGAAAAAAATTGCATTTCTTTCTAACACTAAAAAAAAATAAAAAAGAATGAATATTTTTTAATGTTCTTGGGTTTCCTGGAAGGAAGAACCTGAGAAACTATGAAATCTCACTCCATGGTCTTTTGCTAATGCTCTTAGATATCAAGAAAATGCACAGGACTTAATTTGATTGGTGGCACTATTCAAGGCTGCAATAGTTCAAAGCCATAAACGAGTTCATGGTCTACATCTTGTTTGAATCTCAGTCACTTAGGGTCCTGTACCCAGAAATGACTTAGCCCTCAAGGTGAACCAAATGCCCAGCAGACATTCTGGCATGAGACTTAGAAATCTGATTTTGTATCTCCAGAAAAGCTATCTTTGGCCCCATTTTCCTTCTTATTTCTTTCTTCCTTCTTTCCCTCCCTCCCTCCCTCTTTCCTTTCTTCCTTCTGTTCTATTCCTTTCTTTTACGTAAAGTAAACACAATCATGCTGCTTCATTTGGAGTCTGCCCCAAGTGAAAAGGAAGTGAAAAACTCCTGCAACTAGCTGACGATTGGGCTCCAATCAATTTCACCAAATAGTTTAAAGATTTACGGATTCTGATAGCTCATCTTCCAAGCCTTCATCATGGAGTCAGCCACGTGACAGCAAAAACAACAAATACGCTCACGACCGAGCAGCCAGGAACACTTGGACTTTCTGCATTTTCAATTATTTAGGCCAAAATGAATCACTTGCTTTCTTTTCTTTTTTCTTTTGGAAACAGTTCTACTTCCCATTTCCTCACTGGACACATAATTTTGATTTATAAACCCCACAGTCTTGAGCAAAGGGAAGTTTTAAACAAGGCTTCTGCCCCTGCCTTCAGTTGTTTTTCTCCTTTCTTTGCAATATTTTCAGAAAATGCTTTGACTGCCCTTCTTGAAGATGCAAATCCAGCTTGTGCCTAGCAAACCTCATGAGTCTGCCTCCCCAAGGCCTCTGAGTTCTTCTCATTCAAGGGCTTCGTCTTACAAATTCCACTGAACTTGCTTCAACGGCAATGCACTTTCAACTGGGATAAATCTGTCTTCCAATATTATGTCTTGTAAATCTCACTTTGCAGAGGTATTTACAGTCCAGCTACTGCTTGCTTACTTTATTGACTGGGAATGAATAAATCAGTTTTCCATTCCACTCCATTCTCCATTGCTGATATTTTGATTTGGGGACTGTTCAGAAATCTCTGATCAAAGCACATGATTATAAAAACATCTCTTGACCTGAAAATTATTTAAGAAGCAGACAGTAAACTTACATCTCTTTTTACTATATTCCTAAAATGAATCTCTCGGTGTTGAAAACAAAGAATGGGCAATTTGCCTTGATAGTCTAGAGACGACACATCTATCCCCCCACGCCCAGATGTTACAATGGATATCGCTTACAAATAATATGTATTGAGTGCTTAGTATATTGGCGTGTGTTAACCAATTAACGTTTACAATAATCCTACGTAGGTACCCTAATTGTCCTCATTTTACGGATGAGGAAACTGAGGCACAGGAAGGGTCAATAACTTGCCAAAGGTCACATGGTCAGGCAACGGAAGAGCCTGAACCCAGGCACCCTGGCTCCGGCGTGCCTGCTCTTTAACCCCGACACCAAGCTTTCTTTCTACTTTCAACTGTACAACCTCAGTTCCATGCGTTTGAACATTATACTTTACAATTACTGAATGCTTTTCAGTCTCTGGAACACTATCTTATTTTTGCCTTATAACCTAGGTGGCAATATTATCTCCATTTTACAGATGGGAAAACTAAGGCCAAGAGAAGTTTAGTGACTTCCTCAAAGACTAAATAGTAAAGTGGTTTGCGAGCTCCAGTTTTCTGGCTTTCAATATGGTACCCATCCTTGGGAAGGAGTGTCTTCACCTATATGCCAAGTAGCCAAGGAATCCTCAGCTCTCAAAGGCTTGGAATCTCTGTATTAAGTATTCTTCTGCTTGTTTTTTGAACACTTTCTCCAGACTGTAAACTCCATAAGAACAGGGCCAGGACCTAAGTCATTGCCTCTGGTGACCTTTGCATCCAACATGAAGTGGGTGCTCAGTAAGTGTTTGTTGTAAATATAAATGTGGGGGACACAGTGCTAAGTGTTGGGCAGGCAAAGATGAATGAGTCCTGGCCCTTTAATCACAGGTGAGGCACTGGAGAGGCCCCTTGCAGTTACGTGGACCCCGCAAGCCCCACAGTCATTACATGGACAATGGCTCCCACTGTGTTAAAGTCCACCGGAAGATAATTGACCGTGACGTGAGTTATGTGTCCCACGCTGAATGGCGTCAAGGTCGATTACTTTATTTTAGAGGCCACAGCAAAGAAGACCATTTGCAACGTGAGGCTCATATCATTAAAACAACATTTAAGGATTTTATTTTCATCTACGTGACGGGTTTGCAGGGCTGGCCGGCTCTCAAAGTAAAAGAACCTGTGCTCTAGACATACCTCCCCACTCTCAACAGAACTCCAAGAACGATGTGGTTGCAATTGATAGAGACGCCATGCCCCATATGTTTACCTCCACCCCCAGACAAATTTGACCAGCATTTTGTCCCCAACTTGACAAACCTAAGGCAAGTCTGTCGGGGCTTTTTTTCCCTACCATCTCCAAGAGATGAAAGATGGATTTTCATGGCGCTGGCGTTCAGGTTTGAAGCTCAGCTTACTTGCGATTGCCAGATAAAATACAGGAAGCCCAGCGAAATTGGAATTTCAGATGAGCAACAAATAATTTTTTCATGTAAGTAGGTACCGTGCAACACTTGGGACACACTTGCACTTTTTAAAAGTGTAATTTTTGCTTATCTGAATTCAAATTTGCACAGGCACCCTATACTTTGGTTTGCTAAGCATAGAAACCCTAAGCTTATTGCAAAAAATCAAGCAAATACAAAATATTCCTTATATGATCAACCTCACCTATATGAAATCAGGTATGATATAGAAGCCATGGAAGAATGGGAAATTAGGCGCTGAGTTAGGTCTGTCTCTTTGAGGACATGCACATATTTTCCCAGATGCTATCCCTGTCATAGCGGAGGATCCTTTTGGGGTATTTAAAGGCCATCATCAAGAAGTCAGCTCTGGAAAACAAAAAGAATGAAATCTTGCCATTTGCAACTACGTGGATACAACTAGAGGGTATTTGCTAAGCAAAATTAGTCAGTCAGAGAAAGACAAATATCATATGACTTCACTCATTTGTGGAATTTAAGACACAAAACAGATGAACATAAGGGAAAGGAAAGCAAAAATAATATAAGAACAGGGAGGGGGGAGACAAAACATAAGAGACTCTTAAATACAGAGAAGAAACTGAGGGTGGCTGGAGGGGTTGTGGGTAGGGGGATGGGCTAAATGGGCAAGGGGCATTAAGGACACTTGTTGGGATGAGCACTAGGTGTTAGATGTAGGGGATAAATCACTGGATTCTACTCCTGAAATCATTATTGTGCTATATGCTAACTAACTTGGATCTAAATTAAAAAAAAAAAAAAAAAAAGAAGTCGGCTCTGAAGTCAGACTACTGGGATTAAAATGAAGCATACCAAAAAAATATATAATATTATACTCTGCAGAGATTAAAAATTCTGTGCTAGAACTATATTTACTTTACTGACATGGTAAATATTCACTATATATTATTTAGTAAAGGAAGCAAATTACCAAATGATTGTTATCCTATGTTTGCAAGCAAATAAAACACCAAAGTAAAATCTCACATGTGCAAGGAAAAAAAAAACAAAACAACCTCCCATGCAAGAAAGAAAGGAAGAAAGAAAGAAAGAAAGAAAGAAAGAAAGAAAGAAAGAAAGAAAAGAAAATGAAACATACATTAGTAACTAGCTGTGTGACCATAGACATGTTGCTTCCATTTTGCCTCAGTCTCCTCATGTGTAAAATGAACATCGAAATTGTGCCTATCTCATTGGATTTGGGGAGGATTAAATGATTTATCGGACGGGCAGCAGTGAGCACTCAATAAATGGTGGTCATCTCCCATTGTTACTGTCATTCTCAGTTCTGAGAAAGTCATTCAAATTGGTCTTCAGTTAGCAGTTCAATTAGCTTCAACTTTTCCTGTGGATGTCTCTCTGTTTCCTTATTTTATTTAAAAAATCTTTTCGATGTTTATTTTCGAGAGAGGGAAAGACACAGAGTGTGAGCAGGGGCAGGGCAGAGAGAGAGGGAGACACGGAATCTGAAACAGGCTCCGGGCTCTGAGCTGTCAGCCCACAGCCCGACATGGGGCTTGAACCTACCAACTGTGAGCTGATGACCTGAGCTGAAGTCGGACACTGAACCAACCGAGCCACCCAGGCACCCCTTTCTGTGTCCTTAATTAAAGCATCTAAGTAGTAAGGAATAGCTGATTCCACTGTTGGCTAGTCTCAGAAGTGAGCCCTAAAACTCCTCACAGAGGATGGTGATGATGGTTGGGTCTACACTGCACTAAAACAACCCGGTAAAAAATGAAAAGTTCAGCTACAAAACTTCATGGGAGATTGAGAGTTGTCTGGAACACTCTCAATCTCCCGACATAGGTCTTGGTGAAGATTTAGCATGTAGTGAACTGGGTTTCTGAGGCCAGACTCAGCCCACGAGTAAGTCCAGCCTCCACCCGCACATCACCAAAGACAGCTAATATATTGCTGGCATGTTCGTTCATGCCTTTAAACTCACACCTTCTGTTCAAGTAAGTGGAGTCCAGGAGTAATTCCCACCGGAAGGCCGCAAACGTGTGGGAAGGAATATCACTTTAAGGGGCTCCGTTTATGATAGAAGAAGCCGTTGCAGCATGTTGTTAATTTAATGCACACGGTGGACTGCTGAAAAGCGAGGAGCTCCCGTGGGAAGCCGGGAAAAGATCTCCCGAGATCACTCCACTAGGTGATTGAGGGTCCTCGCCTGGTGCTTTTCAACAAGCACGACTGGCGGGATATGCCAGCTGCCCTGCTTTAGCCCTTCCCCCTCCACAACTCCAGCTTTCCCAGAATTCTTTAGTAGACCTCATACACAGGTCGTGAGGTGCAGAAGTCTTTTTAGCCCAAAACACCATATTTGCACACCATGGAATATCTTCGGGCTGCCTCGGGGGAGAGTATTTTGTAGTCTCGACATCGCTAAGGCCTTTTCTAAGTGCAGTTGAGCCCCCACGATATTTTACTCTATTCCGATCGTACAGCTCTGATACCTTGTGAAAGAGATTTTAATTCATTTGCAAGATCATCTGAAAATCACTTTATGATCATTCTTTTGGAACGGCGTCACAACAGGATGCGGGCGTGACTAGTGTTTCTTCTTTAGACTGCCATGGTTTGAAGGATTGGATGATTACAAGTGTCTGTGAAAGTGCTGTTAATGAATAAGCGGGTCCAATAATATGAAAGACGTATGTAGTCTTTGCAGATAAAGGTCACTGAGGAATCACTCACGTGTTGCATCATTATCTCTGCGAGAATTACAAAGTGAGAAGTGGTTTATAATTTCCCCATTTTATTTTGATATGTACTAAACACTCTTTGCATAACCCCAAGTAGATGTTCTAACATTTTCTTCTAACACAGTATTTTGCCAGAAGTGCTCCTTAATACTGCCAGAGGCTTAATGGTGTCTCTGCCAGAGAAAGAAAATATTTTTAAATATGAAAAGCCCCTAGAATAGATTACAAGACAGATCTCAGTGCCTGCAAATACCTCAAACTAGCTGTGCCATTTTGAGAAATTGCCCGGGAGACGCTATCTTGCTTTCTTCAGCTATGGTCTGATTTTGGTTTTGTTTTTGAGGTAGACCTGAACTGCGCTTCATGAAGGCACTATAAGCATGCTGTCCCCACTTGCCCTCACCCCCACTATTCAGAAAACGAATTGCCTCACTGACAATTCATGGATCGCACGCTGTTTAGCTTTCTGTTGCAAAGTTTGGCCATTTAAGACAATCTTGAAGACAGCCATGGAAAGCTGGAACACGCTTTCAAAAGAAAAAAAAAAATAGCCTTGATCTGTAGCATGTGCTGATTTCCATGGTGTAAATATTCCCAGCAATGCCAACTTCAAGTCAACGATCGCTTAACAACTAGCTCCAAATAGTCCTGAGTATTTAATAATCCACATCCTCGGGTCCATACAAACTGGAGCCAGCGCATCAGCCGAAGCTTTTGTCAAGGACTTTTCTACAGACGATCTGCAAAATTGTGAGTTATCTCTTTAGGCGAGACATCAGCTGACATTTGGTCCTTAATCACGGCCCAGACTATTTATTTTAATTTCCGTAACGTGAAAGTACGCCTGCTATGTACGAAGGGCTGTGTTAGTTCTGCGGGAAGTGCAAAGATCCCAACACGATTCCCCATTTCCAGACACGCGCAGCCCCTCAGAAAGGACAGATCACACACAAGAAGCTCATACGAATCTGGCCCTGAGAAGTGCTACAATAAACACATGAATTTAAACAGGAAAGGAAGAAAGGCCGGTAAACAGCGGCAGAGGGAAATACCACAGGTTCTATTGGTTGTAGATCAACTACAAGCTGGTCAAGGAACTCTTTAAAAAAATGGAAGTAGAATAGGAGTGGATACTTTCGGTTCAAAGTACTAGGAAAAAAGGACAGTTTTCAAGCAACAGAAAACTTTTAACCAAGTCTTCCAAGATATGAGGTGCTGATTCTGCCCCAAACTGGATGACAATCACCGTGGGCCAAACATTCTTTTTTCTTCTTCCAACATCAAAGTCATATTTCTTTCTCTGTCCCTGCAGCTGAACATGAAGCACCATGTGACTAGATCAGCATGGGAGTGTTTCACAATCTCCAAATGTTGCAAAGTATCCCTAAACCAGCCTCCCAAAATACCATCTGTAATCAACCAGTCCTGACCAGTGCTAAGTAATAAACACTTAACACGTGGCCGCCACAGTAACACGCTTCATGCACGTTATCACATTTATTTTATGTTTGTAACGTTTATGTGTTTATTTTGAGAGAGAGAGAAAGAGACAGAGAGCACAAGCAGAGGAGGGCAGAGAGAGAGAGGGGGAGAGAAAATCTCAAGCAGGCTCTGCACCGTCAGCACCGGGCCCAATAGGGCTCAGACCCGTGAACTGTGAGATCATGATCTGAGCCAAAATCAAGAGTCAGTCACTTAGCCTCCTGAGCCACCCAGGCACCCCATGTTACCACATTTCAATGGGTGAGGTCCTACCCTTTCTGTGGCTCCTCTCTCCCTGAAGGACTACTCAGTAAGAAATCTCCCTGGCAATATCCCCCTGTGGCCCCCAGAAAGAGGAATAGCGCCCCCTGCAATAGTTGTGAGGTAGAAATGCCTCACAAGACTACGAAGAGCCAGGGCCTGCAGGCTGTTGGCGGTGGGGAGCCAACGAGAACAGAGACATCCTAAGAAGAAGCCAGAGTCCAGGCTGGAGATGGCATTAAGGGAAGACAATAGCATATAACCTACGAGTGAGGGAAAAATATGGTGCAGGGCCAGAGAAGAAGTGGAGTGGTGGGTAAAGGAAAGAAAAACACAATAAAAGGAAATTATGCCCGTTGCCTGAAGAGTTTTCATGGTGCAGAACCAATAAATCCAAGATGGAAGCAGAAGATAGGACACTTGTCAAAATCTCTACTCAAAGAAAACAAACCCCTGATAAGACGATAAATGATGTAGACGTGAAAACAAGATAGGAAAAGCAAAGAGCAAAATGGGGGTAGGAGGATAGAGAAAAAGTCAAGTGGGAGGCCACTAAAGTGATCCATGAAAATTCAAATCAACAGAAACAAGTCAGAAGACGAATGACAATGGAGACACCACAGCAAGAGCAGCAGACATTTTCCCTCAAGGAACAAAGCAGATGGGAGAACCTAAAAGAGGTGGCACAGGGAACATCTGAGAGCATCTGTCTTCCTCAGCCTGGCAGACAGCAATGGCGGCAGAGGGAACAGAACAACCAGTCTCTGCCCACCTCACCCTCCTCACTCTGGGAGAAAAACTACACGTCTCCACCAGTAGGAAAAGAGCAAATTTCTCAACTGCCACTTTTTCCTGCCAAGGAAGAGGAAGGAACGTCGATAGGACTTCTTTTACATTTGTTAGTTCCCACAAGCCTTGAAATAGATGTGATTTATGTCCATTACAGAGATGAGGGCACTACAACTCAAAGAGGGTAAGCAATTTGCCCCCAAGTTATTTCCAACTGGCATTCGAACCCGCATCTAACTGATCTAAGGCCCATCATCTTTCAACAGCACACAGCTTCCCAATCTAGCACCTGACAATATTCAAAGCCATTTTGAATATTGGCTTATATTTACTCTCCTAAGAGCTTGTGAGATCCAGGACAGGTACCATAATCCCTTTTTGAATGGTCGAGGAAACGGAATCGAAGAAAGTCTGGGATCAGTCTCAGGGGGAAGCTGGGAGAGGACAACCAGCAGGATCTTCTCGTGTCTAGGCTTTGTTCTTTCCAGGATAACATATCTTCCTTGTTGCAATAAAGCTCAGTGTACAGCCATACCCAGAGAACCCACCAAAACACAACTAAACTGTATATTTCTTACCTGAATTAAAATTTCAAAGCCTTACTGAATATCCACCACATTCCCGGGGGTGTGCTAGAGAGAGTCCGTCCCCCCACACTAGTACCAGATAGATTTCACTGACATCTGACATGAGAAGACAGACGCTCTTGGGACACCTGGGTGGCTCAGTTGGTTAAACGTTTGACTTCGGCTCAGGTCATGATCTCATGATCCATGGGTTCGAGCCCCTCATTGAGCTCTGTGCTGACAGCTCAGAGCCTAGAGCCTGTTTCAGAGTCTGTGTTTCCCTTTCTCTCTGCCCCTCCCCCACTCACACCTTGTCTCTCTCTCTCTCTCAAAGATTATAAAAAAAATCTTTTTTTTAATTAAAAAAATAAAAAAAAATTTTTTTAAAGAAGACAGACATTCTTCCACTTTGAAAATAACCAAAGGATACAGGAGTGCTGATTCATAGGGGCACATGTACCCCAATGTTTACAGTAGCACTTTCAACAATAGCCAAATTATGGAAGGAGCCTAAATGTCCATCAACTGATGAATGGATAAAGAAGATGTGGTTTATATATACGATGGAATACTACTTGGCAATGAGAAAGAATGAAATCATGCCATGTGCAGCAACGTTGATGGAACTGGAAGGTATTATGCTAAATGAAATAAGTTGGTCAGAGAAAGATAGATATCATATGTTTTTACTCATATGTGGATCTTGAGAAACTTAACAGAAGACCATGGGGGAAGGGAAGGGGAAAAAATAATTACAAACAGAGAGGGAAGGAGGCAAATCACCAGAGACTCTTAAATACAGAGAACAAACTGAGGGTTGATGGGGGTGTGGGGGAGAGGGGAAAATGGGTGATGGGCACTGAGGAGGGCAGTTGGGATGAGAACTGGGTGTTGTATGTAACGATGAACCACGGGAATCTACCCCAAAAACCAAGAGCACACTTTACACACTGTATGTTAGCCAGTTTGACAATAAATTATATTTAATTTTTTTTAACGTTTATTTATTTTTGAGACAGAGAGAGAGCATGAATGGGGGAGGGTCAGAGAGAGGGAGACACAGAATCTGAAACAGGCTCCAGCCTCTGAGCTGTCAGCACAGAGCCTGACACGGGGCTTGAACTCACAGACCACGAAATCATGACCTGAGCCGAAGTCGGCTGCTTAACCGACAATAAATTATATTTAAAAAAATAAAAAAATAATAATGATACTTAAAAAAAGATAATAATCTTTTTAATGATCATAGATGATTTTTATAAATTATCTTCTTCCTAAAGAAATGACCACTTTTCTATCATACAAAAGTCACATTGCTCTATGATTGTATTTTATCACATGAAATATTTTTCTTTCATTTCTATCCCCACTGCCACAGCCCTGGTTTAGACTCTCCTCACCTCCCAGCCAGACTCTCAGCTGAACTCCTGGAGATCTCATGCTTCTATCTGTTATCTGCCTCCATCTATTATCCATAGAGCTCATGTGACTGTCTCTTTTTTTTAATGTTTATTTTTGAGAGAGAGAGAGCATGGGAAGAGCAGAGAGAGAGAATCCCAAGCAGGCTCCTCACTGTCAGCACAAAGCCTGACATGGGGCTCAAACCCACGGACCGTGAGATCATGACTTGAGCCGAAGTCAGACACTCCATGGACCCAGCCACCCAGGCACCTTGACAATATGTTAAAATACAAATAAAGTCACTTCCCTATTGAACATTCTCCAGTGAGCTCCTCCTCCAGCTTTTATGGAAAGTTGAATTCCTCAATTAGGTGTGTGAGGCTCTTCAAGACCTCTTTGTCCCAGTCTCTTGTCTCTCCATTTATCCAACTTTTCTTCAGCCACAAAGAACTAAATGCAAGTCAGACCGGGGCGCCTGGGTGGCGCAGTCGGTTAAGCGTCCAACTTCAGCAAGGTCACGATCTCGCGGTCCGGGAGTTTGAGCCCCGCGTCGGGCTCTGGGCTGATGGCTCAGAGCCTGGAGCCTGTTTCCGATTCTGTGTCTCCCTCTCTCTCTGCCCCTCCTCCATTCATGCTCTGTCTCTCTCTGTCCCAAAAAGAAATAAACGTTGAAAAAAAAATTAAAAAAAAAAAAATACCAGAATGTCTTATTCATCATGTTCTCTCCCTTACCCTACACAGTATTTGGTACATAGTAGATATAAGGTATTAATAATGTCATTTTTGCTTATTAGGCAACAGAAGTTAAAGTGAAACTTGATTAAGCAGAAAGTGGAATTTGGCTTATGGACCTGGGAAGACTTCAGGCACGTCTTCTGGGACCTAAACCTTGTAGTCAAGGCTTTATCTCATTCCACTATCTGTTGCTTCTTTTATATGTTGGTTTCTTTCCGTAGATAGGCACACTGCAGGGGGGGAGAAATGGCTATATGTAACCCTACATTCATATCCTCCCAGTGACAAGTGGGCTTCTTTTTGTTAATCCAGGGTAGTAATCTGACCCTGCTTGAGTCACAGTCTTGTTCTTGATTAGCCACCATGATTGGCCCAGCCTGGATGATCGCCCACAGCTTGGCTGGGTCCAGGGTGGGACACAACTCACCTCTAGAACCAGGTACATTTGGTGAGAGGAGTTTCCCAAAAAAAGTAAATGAGGTACTGAGCAGATAAAAATAGCAAATATAAGTTAAGCTCAGGTAAGTTTTTAAATCTCAAATCAATGCTTTAAGAGAGTGTACCCACATATGTTCAGTAACTATATATTGTGACCAGGATGGAGACTAATTATCATTGTATGTTTGAACTTGACTGTTAATCTCAAAAAGGCTTTACTTGGGACAGAACCTACAAGAGCTTTCCTTGTGGAAAAAAGCCTGTTGACAACTCTCCAACAACAGCCTTTGTTAGCCAACACCACAGACAGCTCATGCTTTCCTCAAGAAAGCCCATAGAACGTAGCTCTAACTTGGAACATTGTGAATAAAGTCCCTCAGGTTGGTTTCCTGGTTTCCAAGAAACATCCTTTCCTGGGTTAAAGATCCATGCGTGGAGAGGTGACTAAGGTCTGACTTAGCAATTCCGGTCTAAGCCAAATGCCTCTGAATATTTAATTCCTGCTGTCAGGGGAGAAGAGCGTTTATAATGCAGAAATGCTAGGGTTCAGAGGCTGAATCTCGCAGCCTGCTCAGCCACCTCTGAATAGACCTTCCAGATGAGGATGTATGGTCACAGAGTTCACAGAGGTGTTAAATACAAAAGCATTCCTGAAAAGAGATTATTTGGAACGCAAGTTTGAAAATTGCACTTATTCGAAAATCGAGGGAAGCCTTTTTAAAGAGAGACACCAGAGCCACCTTCTTGTGGCAGATACAGCAAGATCGTCTGTTTCTGCAAGGACAAGACCCTGGGAGCAGTGCCTTTGTCTGGAAGTAGACTGTCTCCAGTCTACTGGCTCCCCAGGAGGCTCCCCAGTGGCCTCCTGTGACCGCTAAGCGAGTGAAGGACACTCAAAGAAGGGACAAATGACCATCTTGCTTGATTCTCTGTCTTTCCCAGCAGGAACCAAAAGTTTATACGGTCAGAAAACTTAGAGGTAACACATATTTTCATAAAAGAGCCTCAGACGTGAGACATTTTCTAAAACTGACTAGCTCAAGATGATAGGTTTGGGCATCTTAAAAGGCATTTTTCAGACTGTAGCTCCCTAAGCTGTCTTTAATACCTTCATTATCTCCATGAAGACCTGACGGAGAGGACAAGGAATAAAGATTCTCCATGGAAAAATCCACTAGACCGCTTCATTTTGTCTGTTTGTTTCCCATGAAGTAAAACTTGGATCATTGCCTTCATTCAACGGTATCACAGACCATTATGGGGAACAACTCAGCTTTGGTGCACAAGAGACAAGATTTCAAATCCCAGTTCTAACATGCGCTGGCTCTGACACCTTGGACCCATAGCATCAACATTCAAAACTTCAGTGGCTTCATGTGTAAAGTGGGAGCAGTAAGCCTACTTCACACGATTGTTGTGAGTAGTAAGCTAAACAATGCGTATGAAATACTTAGTACTGTGTGTAGCATAGAATATAACAACCAGCGTATGCCATCCTTCATTGTTTATTCAACTAAACCCTGCTGAGAGCTCCTTGCAGAAGAACGTGCAGAGAATTTCAGCTAGTTCAACAGCATGTTCATTTGGTGAAAATTTGTGCTTATGATTATGATTTTATCCTATATATATATATATATATATATATATATATATATGATAGTCACATTGTCTGCTGCTCTGACTATTCCTCAATCATGTGGTAGCAATAAACAAGCTATATGACACTGTTCCATAGGAAGTGTGGAGTCTCACCAAGGTTTCCATGATTTCCAGGGACTCTGCCTCTATAAGAAATCAGAGTACCCACCAAGTTAGGGAACTAAATGGATGACCACTCTCCTTCTAGAGCAGGTGGTAGTGATTTGAGTAGAAAAGCCCAACATGAAAATCTGGAAGCCCTTTTGGGAGGCCACACTACAAAATCCTTGTCCTATGAAAGATCCCGGCAAGGAGAGGAAGTTAGAACTCAGCCCCACTGATGGTTATTCTAAGTACGGAACAACGCCTGTCGGAAGTCAGGAGTATCAAGTCACCAGTATCAAGGAATGAAAAGTGTGTGTTTTCCTTCAATAACTAACTGAGATCTTCCATAGAATAAGATAGGCAGGTAGGCAAGAAGCAAGGAAACTAGTGGAAGAGGTGGAGGATGCAAGGAGGAGACCACAGACCTTTTGCAGTAGGACAAAGACTTGCTTCTTTACTATTGGCAATAGAGTTGCAGGACCCCATTGGAACCTTCTCAGCTGAACTCCACTGTGATCAACAACACAGAGCAGCCTGTGTCTGTGAAAGATTTTTTTTCTGATTTTGTAGACCATATTGGAAACAAGGTTCAATACTTGAGTTTCACTGGCACGTTGCTATTATCTTGCTTGGTCAAGTGTGATGGTTAAGAGTATCACAACTGGTACTCTCCATCACCATCCTGGGGTGTTTCCATGGAGATATGGTCTTCTGATCCTTTCTCACATGGGAAAGCCACCTGCTCCCATAGCAGGTAACCCATCCTCGTGTTTCTTCTTGACTTACTGCTACCAAAGTGTCCCTGTTCCTTCCCCTAAGACCCAGGCCAGTCTACCAGGAGTCCAGGACAAATCCTGGGTCAATCCAAGTCCTGGCCTTTCATGACTAGATTAATGGAGTTCAGGGACAGAAAGGGAGAAGGCAACCCCCTAGCCATTCCTTCTATTCCCTTACTTACAATGCCCTCACCTACCAATGCTACCTCTAGGTATATCAATCATAGTTTGAAAGACAATAAATCTACAGTAGTCAAGATGGTATGGTATGCCATAAAGAGAGAACTATACATCAATGACAGAAAAATAAACCTTTAATATATAGTGAATTGATTTTTACAGAGGGGCCAAAGCAATTTAATGAGGTAAGAATAGGTTATTCAATAACCAGTGCTGGAATAATTGAATGTAAGAAAAAGGACTTAACCCCTTACTTCAGACCATACCAAAAAATCGACTCAAACAGATCATAGGCCTAGATGTAAGAGCTCAAATTGTAACACATTTAGAAGAAAACATAGGAAGCACGCTCTTTGATCTTATGTTAGGCAAAATGTTCTTAGATAGGATACCAAAACTATGATCCATAAAAGAAAAAATGACAATTTTGACTTCATCACAATTGCAAAGTTTCATTCTTCAAAATAACCATTAAGAAAAGGAAAAATCATGGGCGCCTGCGTGGCTCAGTCGGTTAAGTGTCCGACTTCAGCTCAGGTCATGATCTCACAGTTCATGAGTTTGAGCCCCGCGTGGGGCTCTGTGTGACAGCTCGGAGCCTGGAGCCTGCTTCGGATTCTGTGTCTCCTCTCTCTGCCCCTCTCCTGCTCACACTCTGCCTCTCATCTGTCTTTCAAAAATAAATAGATGTTAAAAAAATTTTTTAAAAAAGAAAGAAAGAAAATGAGAAAAATCACAGAGTGGAAGAGAATACAGTAAAACCTTAGTCTGCAAGCAGGTTTTGTTCCGGAAACAGACTTGTAATCCAAAGCACTTGTATATCAAAGCAAATTTCAAGAACCATTGGCTCAGTGGTGATCATGTGATGTTTGGTGTCACATACGACTCACCTTGAAAGATACCACTCATTTATCAAGTTAAAATTTATTAGAAATGTTTGCTTGTCTCGCAGAGCAAGTTACCCACAATCCAAGGTTGTAATGTACTTGCAACTCAAGTATCTGATAAAGGATTGTGTTCAGACTATATAAAGAAAGCTTTCAAATTAATAATAATACTAATTTTAAAATGAGCAAACATTTGAATAGATATTTTATCAAAGAATATTTATATATGAAGAGTTAGTGTCATATGTAAAGCTGCACAACATCGTTAATCATCAGGGCAACGCAAATAAAACAAGATACCACTTTATACTCAATAGAATGGCCAGATCAAAAAAGAATGATATACCAAATGTGACAATTATGTGTAGAAATAGTATAGTTGAATATTTCTTTAAAAGCTAAATATATACTTACATGAGTCAACAATTCCTCTCCTGGATATCTACTCAAGAGAAATGAAACCATATGTCCACGCAAAGTTTTCTATGAGAATATTTGTAATCACCAAAGCTGGAAACAATCTAAGCATCCAGCATCCAGCATAGATGAACAAAATACGGTATATGCATAAGTACTGGGCTCAGTAACTTCCCCCAGAATTCATGTCCACACTGAACCAGTGAATATGACCTTATTTGGAAGGAGGGTCTTTGCAGGTGATCAAGTAAAAAGAGGTTACACTTGAATAAGGTGGACCCTAGTCCAATGATGGGCACCCTTATAAAAGGAGAGGAATTGGGAGACAGAAATAGAGGGAAGATGGTCACGTGAAAATGGAAACAAATCGGAGTCATGCTCCCACAAACTAAGCAATAGCAAGGATTGCCAGCACCCCTCCGAGGCCAGGAAGGAGCAAGGAAGGATACTTCCTGACAGCCTTCAGAGAGAGCCTGGCCTTACCAACATCTTGATTTCAGACCTCTACCCGCCAGAACGTGAAATAATAAATTTATGTTAAGCCACATGTAATATGAAGTACCTGGGTGGCTCAGTCGATTAAGCATCCGACTCTTGATTGCGACTCAGGTCATGATTTCACTGTTCATGGGATCAAGCCCTCCGTTGGACTCTGCGCTGACGGCACGGAGCCTGCTTGAGATTCTCTTTCTCTCTCTACCCCTCCCACACTCATGCTTTCTCTCTCTCTCTCTCTCTCTCTCTCTCTCTCTCTGCCTCTCTCAAAATAAATAAATAAACATTAAACAAAATTTTAAAAAAACACATGTAGTTTGTTACATCAGCCCCAGGAAATGAATATAAGCTACAGTGAGACTCACTATTCAGCAATAAAAAGGAATGAATGAATGATATAAGTAATACGATAAATGAACCTCAAAAACACTACGGTAAGTGAAAAAAGCCAGACATCAAGAAGGCTACATCTTACACACTGTACATTTACTCCATGAGGTTTCTGCAAAAGATAAAACCTGAGAAACAAAGCAGATCAGAAATTGCCCGGGACTGGGGTTGGAGTGGGGATTGACTGCAGGCATGAAGGAACTTTCTGGGGTGATATAGTTGGTTCTGAAATGCACTTGTAGAGAAAGGTACAAAACTGTAAAAATGTATTAAAAATTATCCAATTGCACATTTTCAGTGGGTTGATTTTATGTTATCTAAATTAGACCTCAATAAAAGTATGAAAAGTGATTCTAGAGAATATTTGATCTTTCTGTACTTTCTTTAACAACTAGTATAATACAGAATTTACTATTCCTTGAAATTTGGGAAAACTTACTATTCATTGAGAACTGAGGGTGTTTTTGGTTTGTTGTTTATTGCTGTTGATGTTGGATAGTTATTTGAGAATCGTGTCAATTTATTATTTATTTGGTCTAGGCAAGTTTTCTCTTGTGACAATTTTTCTTCGTGACAAGTTTCTCAATTCATCTGGGATCTTAAATGTCTGTTTCAAATCTCTTTTGTATCTATGGTTGCATCATTTTTCTTTATGTGTCTTGTTTATTTGCTTCTTTTTTTCTTCATTAATCTTATCAGAGGTCTACTTTGTTAATCTTTTCAAAGAATCAGCTCTTGGTTTTGTTAATCTTCACTATTGTTCTGTTCTCGAATTTTCTTGATTTCTGCTTTTATCCTTATCATTTCCTTCCTTCTTGTTTCTTTGCATCTGCAGTCTGCTATTTCTCCAAATTCGTGAGCTGAAAGCAGCTCATTTACTTTTAATCTTGGTAGTTTTGCGTTGTTTTTAAAGCCATAAGTCTTTTCTGCTTAGTTTCATTCACAAATTTTGACATATAATGTTTTCATTTTTAACATATGGATTGTTTGTAAATATTTAGCTTCCAAATACAGGAGATGTGCTTTTGCTATTGTTTTGGTAATTAATGTTTCATTTTACTACATATAAAATTCAGACAACTTATGGTCAGAAAACTTGGGCAATGAAATTGATCTATAGCCTATTTTTGTAAATGTCCCATGTGTGCTTACAAATAATGTGATTCTCTGTCAGATGTAGAAGTTCATACGTACGTATTTCTGTATATTAACGTGAGCTTATTTATTGCATTATATTGTTCAGGTCCTTGATCCCGCTGCTGCTCTGTGGGGTGTGTGTGTGTGTGTGTGTGTGTGTGTGTGTGTGTTCACACGCATACATGTGCTTGATCAATGAGCTCTTGAGAGGTGTGTAAAGATCTGTAGCCACACCTGATGATCTATCCATTTCTTCCTGAAATTCTGCTTGTTGGTGTTTGATATTATTTACAGCTGTATTACTAGGTCTGCAATGGATCAAAGTACCTATCTCTTTCTGTCCTACTGCTCCATTTACAAACTCTGATATCCTTCTTGGTCCTTTTTGTTTTATTTTGTCAGTCATGAATATGTCTCCTCCAGATTTCTTTCAATTCTTCTTTTCCAGATGTATTTTTTATCTTATTTTTTACTTTTTGTATCTTGTATCTTTCTGTATGTTTTTAAATCAATACACTGTTGTATGTTTTAAAAACCCAATCAGAGTGTCCATAGGTGTGTTTTACCCTTTTACATTTAATGTAATTATTGAGTTTTGTTTCGCTTCCTTATATTTGTTCTTTGGTTTCATATTTTCCACGTGCTGCATTTTTGGCCTCTCTTTCTTCTTCCTGCTTCCGAAGAGATCAGCTTATTTTTCCTTCCGGTTAAAGGACATACATTCAATTTTCGTTCTTGCATGATAGTTCTTAACCTAGCCACATAATTATTCACCCTTGTTTGTTTCAAAAACTTGCAATATTTAGAGGTGATATTGAAAATATATAGGACCTGGTAATTGTCCTGACACCAACCAATCAGAATAATCGTTGGCCAGTATGCTTATGGATGTGTTCTGGAAGAATGGCATCAGTATTATAGACTGAATTTTATGCTTCCAAATCCTATGCTGATGCCCCAGCCCTTAGTACCCCAGAATGTGCCATATATGGAGATAGGGTCTTTTAAGAGGTACTTAAGGTAAAACAAGGTCACTAGAGTGGGCTCTAATCCAATCTCACTGGTCTCCTTATAGAAGGACGTGAGGACACAGACACAACTGCACACAGAGGGAAGACCATGTGAGGACACAGGGAGAGGCTGGCCATCTACAAGCCAAGGGAAGAGGCCTCAGAAGAAAAACAAACCTGCTGAGACCTTGGTCAAGCACTTTCAGCCTCCAGAACTGTGAGGAAACAAATTTCTGTTGCATAAGCTGTCCAGTCTATAGTGCTGTGTTATGGAAGCTCTAGAAAATGAGTAAAATTAGCCTATCAAGATCTCTATCGTCTCCCTCAATAGAAAAGGGGTCTGGCAAGCTCACAGTCCCTTATGTATGTATGGCCCCTTCTTGTCCTGCTGGCCACGCCCCACATCCCATTAATACTGTCGAGGACCCCACCATCTCTTATCATTCTTACTTTCAACATGCCTCTTGCACAATCTCCTGAATGCATTTCTCTTCTGAAATGAATGCTTTTCCAAAAAATATTCTCATTGTGTGCTTTCACAAGACAAACTTTCTGAGGCCTTAGACATCCCTGGGGATATGTTTATTGCCCCTCACATTCGAGTGGTAATTTTGCGAGATGTCAAACTCTATATTCAAAATTACTTTCCTTCAATACTCTAAAAAGATTAAACATGTTTAAAGTTAGGGTTTTTTTTTTTAATTTTTAAATAAATTTAAAAAAGCATTAAAAATGTGACCTCATTGCCCTCCCGCATCCAGTATTGCCTTTGAAAAGTCTGACGTCATTGGATTCTTGCTTAGTTTTGGGTGATGACCTTCCTCTAAAACTAAGACTAAGATGACCTTCATTTTAGATGACTTTCTCTCTGGAAGCTTGTAAAACTTTTTCTTTGTGCTTCATGTTCTTAGACATTATCATAATATATGTTGATGTGGGTTTTCTTTTTGTGCATGTTTGGCAATCTATCAGCCCTTTCAAGCTGAGGTCTTCCTTCTTCTTTATGCATGAGTAATCTGTCCTCTTTGTTCCTTCAGATGATTTCCTTCTATCTATCTTCTCTGTTCTTTTGGGGTGTCTTTTAGGAGACGCCGGCCCTTGTACATCTATCTGCCATACTTATTAATTTCGCTTATGTATTTGTTTATGTATTTGTTTTCTGTTTTTTTATGCATTCCTACTCACTTCTGGAAGAATTTCTCAACTTACTCATCTAGTTCATTAATTTATTTTGCAGTTGTATTAACCCCTACTTAGGCATATTTTTTTTTTCACTTACATTAATTTATTTTAAATTCTTAGTCTACCTTGGGGCGCCTGAGTGGCTCAGTCCGTTAAGCAGCAGCTCTTGGTTTCGGCTCGGGTCACGATCTCCTGGTTCGTGAGTTCGAACCTGCTTGGGATTTTCTCCCTCTCTCTCTCTGCCCCTCCCCTGCTTTCTCTTTCTTTCTTTCTTTCTTTCTTTCTTTCTTTCTTTCTCTCTCACTCTCTTTTTCTCTCTCTCTCTCTCTCTCTCTCAAAATCAATAAATCAACTTTAAAAAATAAAAACAAATTCTTAGTCCACCTCTTTCATTATTTCTATTTCAGAGGATATAGGTAGCCCTCCAAAGTCTAGTCATTTTGGCCTGGGAGCTCATTCTTCCATATGGATACCAGCTACTCTGCCTGGTTTAGATGAAAAGCCTCAGTGTAGAATGCTCAGGTAACACCAAGCCACCATGCGTTACTCTGATTTGTAGCCAACTTCCCAGACAACGCCACTGGTCAGGACTCTGCCTTAAACCTCAAGGGCAAGACGCTTTAGGAAAGAGGCAGTAATCCATGAGCCCTGTGGGCCGACGGTGGGGGAGTAAGCCCAGCTGGTCAGTCAGCACCTGCTTTCATGAACTGCTCCCCCTGCAATGCTTTCTGCTCTCAGGCTACTAATCCGGGGTCATCTCTGCAATGAAGGAGAAAGACAAGGCAAAAACAAGAGCAGACTTGAAGAACTTCACTAACCCCCTCAGGACACCTTCCTCCTCTGTCTGCAGCTGACCTGTACCAGTGCAAACAGTCTTCTGTTCCCTCAGGGGGTTCTCAAAATTTGTTGGTTGGTTGGTTTTATTCATTTTCCGGCATTCATGTTTCTCTTCTGCTTATTTATGTTCTTTTCTCCAGTATTAATCGGGAAGAGAGAACCATCTTGGCGGGAACCAGAAACCTTCCTGCCAAGGTTAGACACAGACTTCCCACCATTTATAAATGCAAGTGAAATTATTTGCTCACCTATAATAAGATTGATAAATTATTAAGTTGAATGATGATTAGACTCCACCACCCCCCCACACACATACACCCCACAGATCCTAAATGTCATCACCAGCATCATTTCTTTTCTTCTATTTAAAAATCAAGTCCTAGGGGCGCCTGGGTGGCGCAGTCGGTTAAGCGTCCGACTTCAGCCAGGTCACGATCTCGCGGTCCGTGAGTTCGAGCCCCACGTCGGGCTCTGGGCTGATGGCTCAGAGCCTGGAGCCTGCTTCCGATTCTGTGTCTCCCTCTCTCTCTGCCCCTCCCCTGTTCATGCTCTGTCTCTCTCTGTCCCAAAAATAAAAATAAATAAATAAATAAATAAAGTCCTAAAAAGTTCATGTCAGTCTGTGTCATTCTTTCATTGCCTCCTTGTCAGGAGCTCCACTGGCCACATTCCTGACAGGATTTTGACAGGTTCTAACATGTCAGACATGTTTCTGAGCATTAGTTCCAATCAGTCACTGACATGAAGTTGTCCACGTCCTTTCTGATACGGCAATAATTTTCCTCTTAGATCCACTTCAAATGGTCATTTCCTCAGTGCTCAGTCTCAAGCTCCCTCAGTATTGGACATATTCACTTAACACAAAATGGTTCTCTCAGTTCATACCCCATTAACTGAATTCCTTCACCCACACAGTTTCTCGAAATTAGTTTAAGGATGTTGTGAGAGGAAACAGCACTAAACCTCAGGGTCAAGTTCTAATCTGTGCTATTCCAGAAACTAGATGTGTGACTATAGCAAAATCACATCATTCTCAGCTTTTTCACCTACAAAATGGTGCTAAATTGGAGAGTGTTATATAAATCATTCCAAATGTTCCAAACTCTAAAATTCTATGAATTGGTTCCAGGTGATCCAGACTCAACGTATGCTCACAGGTATTTCTCTAGATCTGGCTTACGGTGCTTTCTACAGGCTCCTTCAAGCTGTCCCTTTCCCTTGCCACGATTCAGTGCATCTCACACATCGATAAACAGTGGAGACGAAACATCCCTATTCAGAATTCACTTTCACCAGTATAAAATCATAGGTTTAAAAAGTTAGTCAAAGACTTACCCACCCCCAAAATACATAATAAATTCAAAGTTCGAGCTTTTATTATCATAATTAAGCAGTCCATTGGCTCTAACTTACAAGCCGAGTCCACCATTAAAAACTTTATTATGGCTAAGCATTATCCCAGCATTGCCCATTATCTCTGTCCAGTTCAAAAATCTTAGGAAAGCCATATCTGACTGTCTTCACTTAACCTTCACCGTTGACTCAGAAATCAAAGGAACCTGCTTGCCTGGCAATGTTCTCGGAAATGCATTGAATTATTTTGAAACTTCTTAAAGAAGGTTTGGGTTCAGTGTCAATTTAGGCAAAAGGTGAGATTGGTTCTTATTTTAGTAAAGGTGGTTGCCTGTTTCAAGTATGACTGAGCCAAACTACCACACAGGATTCAGTATGCCAGGCTCTCAGCACAAAGCAACTATTATTGCAAGTAATATATTTTTTCAGGGACATAATGCTTTGTAGCTTCTGGAAGCTGTATAGAGAATTTCCTAAGCCAAGCAGTCCCAAAGCACAGTTTCTCTTTGGAGTCTCTCTCCCCAGTGGTTCTTCAGACCAACTCCTTGAATTCCACTGCCAGTAACGTTTTTAAACCCATGCTTCAAAGTCATGATTTTTGTGTTATGCTCTCTGGCTACAAGCTTACAAAAATTAATAACTCTCTTGTGACTTTAATAGATAGAATGTGCACACTGTGTATAATATTTGGACTCCCATTCTGATTACTGTAACTTGTAAACACCAGAATTTCCTCATCTTTGCTTAAAACATATCCTTCCCGAATATGGCTATATATGACTATATCATATGACACACACACTTTTTAGTGTAGGCCAGGAGTTGACAAACATTTTCTACAAAGCGCCAGCTAGTGAATATTTTTGGCTTTGTGAGTCATGAGGTCTCTGATACAACGACTCAACTCTGCCATTGGAGATTGGAAGCAGCCGTAGACAGTATGTCCATGAATGACCGTGGCTGTACTCCAACAAAAGTTTACTTAGAAAACATTCAGCCCATGAGCTATAGTTTGCTACCCTTTGTTTAGGCAGCCTTTCCATAAAACAACCAGGTCAAGTAATCTACTCTAAAATTTTTATTTAGCAAAGTATTAAACTCTCTCTAGTGAGAGAGAATATTTTGTACTTTTATTGCAACACGAATAAGCAAGCAGAGATGTATTCTGTATTTAAAATTATAAATTTAGAATTTAGAATCACAAAATCATTATTTTCTCATAATGATTGAAATTTAAAATACTGTTTTTAATACTGGTTTTGCTAAAGTGCAATGTTGTCTATTATTTATATACGACTTTATAATTAAAATGTTTGTTGACATACTCCACTGAATCTAATCATCAAAAGACATTATGAAATCACTTACATTCTTTTTCGCCTTCCTTTAGAGCTGAGAACAATCAAAGTCTCGTTATTTACTTAGAAAGTTCTAGAGCCGGTATTTCAACCCAGGCCTGACATCGAAAACCATACAAACTTCACTATTCCAAATCTACAAGATAGTGAAAATAGCAATCTTGCTTTAAGCAATGTGCCTATGTACATCTTCCACGAGCTCTGAATCCACCAAGTAAGATCGCCATGCACTTAACATTTCCCCATGTAATGTACAAATCAACAAACAAAGCCACAGAGCTGTATAAAGAGGCAAATCAACATACACTTGTGTGGGTAACGATATTCACGCCACAACAACACGCCCCTGATTTTCATCTGATAATGCAATCGAAAATTCAAAGTCAAGTTAATCGCAATGATCTGTTTTCGTAAACCTTTCCTGGTTCCCCGTGATGACCAATTCCTTTTTCTAAATATTAAAATAACCGTGTCCTAGTAGTTTCAGGGTTTTTATCTAGCACAGCATTCAGATGCGTGTTGTCCATAGTTCCTATATGGTAGGTTTATGGGTCAGAACTTCAGGGACTCCTCCACATCTTCAGAGTAAGTTGAAAATTACTGAAATGATTCTTTTATCACATCTTTTAGTCTCTCAAAGGTGAGTGGTGTCTTGGCCTGAGATGGGAATGCATTGTGAGCCGCTTAAACTATGGCTTAGTGGCCCCTCTCCAAACTTGTGTCAATTTCGTCTTAAGCACGCGAGTGCCCAATACTATCAGTTGAAGACTGTTCTCCTTGAAGAAAAAAGAAAATGAAAGAGAAAAATTCAAATGGTTCTGCTTTCTCTGATTTGGCGAACTTTTAAGCCATCGTCCCCAAGCAGGAATACCATTCTTTTCTTGTCCTTCTTCCTGTAAAGATAATCATTGAAATTTTTTTTTTCCTGTGGTTTCAAAATTTTTTAAAGCAATCTCAACTCATTTCCCACCCTTGCCTCCCAAAAGTCATTTTTATCGGCTGTGCCACTTCTATTCATTCACCCAAAGATTTGTGCCTCTGCCCCTGTCTTTCCAAATTATGCTTTATAAATCTAAGGATATGGGGAGAAAGGTTGTTGGGGGGGGGGGTTCTCACTAATCACTATGTTTTCCTTTTTAAAAAATTAAATAAAGTTGTTTTTCAGGCCCCTGCTTGTGTAATCCACACAATGGTGTGTATTTCAACAGAAAAGGCTTGTAAAACCCTCTGCCCCTCAAGTGCTATGACCATACATGAGCCTCTTAACTTCTGAGAGTCTGTCTTATTGGGGTCATCCCCAAATCAGATCCGACACCAGGATTTTGGTGCAAAGAGCTTATTTGAGGTGGTGGCCCTGGGGCGATCCCAGAAAGCACTAGGAGCCAGCAGAGATGACAGAATAGGGAGCTTTAGTGAGTGGTTTACTGCTCTGGGCAACTGGGACTCAGTCCACCCTCCCAGCCTGCCCACCTCACCCAGAAATCTGTGAAGCTGTGTAGAACTCAGCTCAGAACTGTCCCACCAAGGGGGAAGAAACTCTCATATTTACCCATCTATTCCTGTCCCTCATTCGTCGGGCGTCACTCCTGAAATGTTAGCTCTTCAGCACATCTGGCCTGCCCAAAGGACACAGCAAACCCTCATGCCGAGAGGTCCAGGAAGCTGACCAAGTGTAAGAGAATTAACTGCCTCTGACTTCGCGCAGGAGAAAAAGTCGTATAGCTGGGCACAAAAGGTGCTTGCTACGCTCCAAGTCTCCTTTTCAATGGGGATATAAATGTTTTCCTAAAACACCTCATGAAATGGTTCAAAAAGATTAATCACAAGTAATATTTGTGTGCTAATCAGTAGTTCACAAAGTGCTCACATAGGCATTTTGTAATGAATTCCTCACACACTCCTCACACACTCCTGCAGTACATGATTATGATGATGCCTCCATCTAACACTAACAAACTCCTGAAACTCCCAGGCTCAGAAAGGATGAATGATTTGCCTCACTTTACAGAACTAGCAACTGACAAAGACACGAATTGAAACAGAATACAATGATCAGCCCCAGGCTCTTTCCACCCTTTGTATGTGTGAATGTCCTTTGTCATGTGCAAAATACTTTAAGAATGTAAGGCATGATTATTCCCCAAGGAGGGTCACACCAAGGTAACAAATCCATAGGTAAAAATTCTTATTTATCAACTAGATAGATGATAGGTAGGTAGATGATAGATAGATAGATAGATAGATAGATAGATAGATAGATAGACAGGTAGATAGAAGAAGGCATTTTTTAAAAATCAGTTAGTAGGGGCGCCTGGGTGGCACAGTCGGTTAAGCGTCCGACTTCAGCCAGGTCACGATCTCGCGGTCCGTGAGTTCGAGCCCCGCGTCAGGCTCTGGGCTGATGGCTCAGAGCCTGGAGCCTGTTTCCGATTCTGTCTCCCTCTCTCTCTGCCCCTCCCCCGTTCATGCTCTGTCTCTCTCTGTCCCAAAAATAAATAAACGTTGAAAAAAAAATTTATAAAAAAAAATCAGTTAGTAAAATAAATAAAAAGATACAGAGAATGGGGATTAAAAAGTACACTTATCAGGGTGCCTGGGTGGCTCAGTCGGTTAAGTATCTGTCTGATTTCGGCGTAGGTCATAATCTCGTGGTTCCTGAGTTCAAGTCCCACATCAGGCTCTCTGCTGCCCGCTCAGAACATGGAGCCTTCTTCAGATTCTGTGTCTCCCTCTCTCTCTGTCCCACCCCCACTCACTCTCTATCTCTGTCTCTCTCTGTCTCTGTCTCTCTTTCAAATAAATAAACATTTTTAAAAAAACATTTAATGGCACAAAAACAGACACACAGACCAATGGAATAGAATAGAAACCCCAGAACTAGACCCACAAACATATGGCCAACTCATCTTTGACAAAGCAGGAAAGAACATCCAATGGAAAAAAGACAGTCTCTTTAACAAATGGTGCTGGGAGAACTGGACAGCAACATGCAGAAGGTTGAAACTAGACCACTTTCTCACACCATTCACAAAAATAAACTCAAAATGGATAAAGGACCTAAATGTGAGACAGGAAACCATCAAAACCTTAGAGGAGAAAGCAGGAAAAGACCTCTCTGACCTCAGCCGTAGCAATCTCTTACTCGACACATCCCCAAAGGCAAGGGAATTAAAAGCAAAAGTGAATTACTGGGACCTTATGAAGAGAAAAAGCTTCTGCACAGCAAAGGAAACAACCAACAAAACTAAAAGGCAACCAACGGAATGGGAAAAGATATTCGCAAATGACATATCGGACAAAGGGCTAGTCTCCAAAATCTATAAAGAGCTCACCAAACTCCACACCCGAAAAACAAATAACCCAGTGAAGAAATGGGCAGAAAACATGAATAGACACTTCTCTAAAGAAGACATCCGGATGGCCAACAGGCACATGAAAAGATGTTCAGCGTCGCTCCTTATCAGGGAAATACAAATCAAAACCACACTCAGGTATCACCTCACGCCAGTCAGAGTGGCCAAAATGAACAAATCAGGAGACTATAGATGCTGGAGAGGATGTGGAGAAACGGGAACCCTCTTGCACTGTTGGTGGGAATGCAAATTGGTGCAGCCGCTCTGGAAAGCAGTGTGGAGGTTCCTCAGAAAATTAAAAATAGACCTACCCTATGACCCAGCAATAGCACTGCTAGGAATTTACCCAAGGGATACAGGAGTACTGATGCATAGGGGCACTTGTACCCCAATGTTTATAGCAGCACTCTCAACAATAGCCAAATTATGGAAAGAGCCTAAATGTCCATCAACTGATGAATGGATAAAGAAATTGTGGTTTATATACACAATGGAATACTACGTGGCAATGAGAAAAAATGAAATATGGCCTTTTGTAGCAACGTGGATGGAACTGGAGAGTGTGATGCTAAGTGAAATAAGCCATACAGAGAAAGACAGATACCATACGGTTTCACTCTTATGTGGATCCTGAGAAACTTAACAGGAACCCATGGGGGAGGGGAAGGAAAAAAAAAAAAGAGGTTAGAGTGCGAGAGAGCCAAAGCATAAGAGACTGTTAAAAACTGAGAACAAACTGAGGGTTGATGGGGGGTGGGAGGGAGGGGTGGGTGGGTGATGGGTATTGAGGAGGACACCTTTTGGGATGAGCACTGGGTGTTGTATGGAAACCAATTTGTCAATAAATTTCATATAAAAAAATAAATAAAAAAAATAAATAAAATAAAATAAAAAAATAAAAAAATAAAAATAAAAAATTAAAAAACATTTAAAAAATACACTTATTATGATGAAGAAATAAAATGATAATGTCTGGTGGTAAACAAACAAATACATACATAAATAAATAAATGGCAAAGAATTCTTCACCATAGTTCTGCCTTCTAATATTTACAAAGAGTACAAAGAGCAGAAACAGGTCTTTTCTTCTTGAATTTCCTTCAAGACCTATGGTTGTGAGTCCTCAGTAATTTCTGGAAGGCGTCCAGGCAGAGATGATCTTGCACCCAAGCTGTGCAAAGGGTTGTCCTGAAAGATAACGAGCAGCAGTTTGCCCTGGGTCCAGAAAACCAGGAGACCTTCTCTTTTGGGTGGGGGCCAGTGGGAAAGACAGGTAGACAGACAGTTACACCCACTATGGTAACTGTTTCCATGATGGAGGGACACGAAAGGCTGTTGGGAGCACACAGGAGGGGTACATGTGCCAACTTTGCTGGTGGTGTATCAGGGAAGGCTTCCTGGAGGAGAGGATGTGTATGTGAGGTGCTGAAGGAGGAACAGGAATGAATGATGTTGGGAGTTAATAGTGACGAAGGAGAAAGGATTTTCTGGTCCAGACGCTGCAACAGGTAAAAGGCCCAGAAATAGGAGAGAGCATGGCTCCTTAAGGGAGTTGCAAAAAAAAGAGTCGACTGCAGTTTGGGTGGTGGGAAGGAAAGGCACGAGAGAGCTCTGACTATCGGGTATAGTACCTCGTACATGGCAAGTGCTCAGTATGTCCTGGTTCCAGGAGAAGAGTATCCTTTTCAACAGAAAAAACAAAACTGCAATTAGGAAAATAAGTGAAGGACACAGGTATGAGTGCTTTCTGCCCCTGGTGTGGCCAACCGGGTGAAAGTGTATCCACATGATCCGTTGCTCAGGGAGCCACTTAATTGCATCAAGGAGGGAGCAGAATAGAAATGAAGGCCACCAACGCACATCCAGGGACAAAGTCAACAATGAGAGAGGGCTTTACAAGCAGATTGGGAGCGCTCCCATTTGTGTTCACTCGACATGCTCATTACCGTACTCAGAGGAGCCAGTAAAGGAAAATAAAATTAGCCCACGGCCTCCTTGGTCACCTGAGAGCTGAATGTAGGAAAAGGCTGACCGACCTTGGCTTCTGGTCAAGGCACTTTATTCACCAGAAGAGGATCATAATGATGCCTCTTATAAAGCAAAGACCCAGGAGAAAGGTAGAAAGCACAAACCCAGTGTATTTACTAAGCAAAATGTTTTCATTAACTTTGTTTATATTACTGACTTGTTCTAAAATTATTCCTGTTCTAGCAAGCAAGCAGTCACTTTGGGGTTTTTCTCCGAATAGTATTGGCCCATTTACTTTTCACTCTGTACATTTATTTCCTTTCATTTATTGGATTTCTTAAACAAGCCCATTGCCCACAGGCCTCTGGGCACAGGCTCAAAACTAAATGCTACAATTACATGAAATGCAATGGCCAAAGAATATAATTTTATGTAAGAGAAGAGTGAGTGGGTAGAGAGTGGAAAGGGTTTATCAGGGAAGCCAATGCCAAACCAGAAAGGTACACCTTGTATCACGCCCTGTACGCACGAAGCACAAGGAGTTATTTGCTGGACTCAGTCAATTAGCAAAGCTCCTAAAAGTCTGAGGTTGGACTTAACGTCAGATGCTAGCAGTTGAAAAGGGATACAAAGCTGGACCAAAAATCATCCTCTCCACTGGCCTGTGGTTATATATCTATGTTCAGGAAAGCTAAAAATGAGTCCTGGGGAGAAAGCCACTGAACTCATCACATACAGCTAGGGCTGATGGGGACCAAATGGACAAGGAATAGTACAATGGGTCAACATTTATTGAACACGTACTCACACCAAGCACCATTCTCACAGATACAGATGTGTATCGATATATTTATTTAATCCATATAAGAACGTTTTGAGGGGTATTTGATCAATGAGCAAATTGTGGCACAGAGAATTCAAGTGACTTGCCCAGAATCACACAGCAGGTAGGAGGGGGAGCCAGGATTAAACTCAGTCTGACATCGGAGATGGCTGCACTGGCTGAGTGTAGGGACCGAGGATGATATCCATATGCAAGTGAAAGACTTGACCATTCAGATGGCACTTTGCGGGGGAGGGGGGCATGGTTCCCAAAGACATCATTAAAATGGATTCAAGAGTGGAGGCAGCAGTTTCTCCAGACTGCTATTTCTCTCTTCTTTGTGGGTGGAAAACAACAACACTTCTCACTGGCTTTTATTCCTTTTATTCTTCCCTTTTTACTCCTCCCTTTCGGTTCATGTGCTCTCTTTATATCTTAAGGGCCAACAAATTGGCCAAACAGGGACGGGAAATCCTACAATAAGAATGGAAGCAGGGGAAAGATGTTAGGGCTTGTCTATTCCTACCTGGGGCCCCAACCTTGGTCTTGACTCCTCCGGCCTGAATATCTGTATATAATGTAGATGTCGATATTTTAAACGACCTGTGGTCAATTTAGGTCAATTTAAACAGACTTATTATTGTTGTAAGTGAAGTGGCCCCAGACTAGGGATTTCTGTCTCCAAACTAGCAGCCAACTGACCGTGAGATGCTTGAGCAACCCTCTTCATGTTTCTGAACCAAGTTTTATATGGAATATAGTCAAATATGGTAAGGAGGTATAACTTCATTCTGTACCCTAGAGATGTTGAGTACTATTTCACCAAGAGTTTGAAATGGTTCGAACGTGCAAAATAACATGGAAACTTCTAGAGTTTCAGTTCTAATGCATAAAGAACTTAGAAGTCATCACTCCTGTCTTTACAAGAAAAAAGATGAAGAAACTGAAAATCAAGAACTTTTCTTGGACCCGTCAGAGAATTGAGGTTGCAAAGCAACCAGCACCCAAAATCAATCGCTTCCTAAACTCAGAGAGACAGGTGGCTACAATCAATCACAACCAAGATCTGCTTACTTCCAGCAAAAGCCACCAGAGCCATAAATTGAGAGAAACCCGTAGGTGGTAACTGAAAAAGTGCTGAGGCTGGTGTGGACTTTCACGGCAGTGAGAAACTCCGAGGGGCTGAAGTCTTCGAGAACAACGTACACTTTCGTGAGCTTTAGCTCTAGGAAGCCTACCAGGTTCTCATGGTAAGGAGCTAAGGAATATGTGCCTTGGCTTTGGGGAGTAAGGGAGGACAGAGGTCAAAGGGACCATGTTGAAATACACCCAGAACATTCTACCTAACAAAGTCCTCCTCTTCAGGAAAGAAGAATTTATCAGAGTATTATCCTACCTAAGCAGAAGAAGTGGAAGGCTTTTACCTAATTCCACCACTTCTAGCCTTTCTGCTTCACCTAAGGGGATATGGAGGAGATAAGAAAGGTGGAGGAAACAGCTCAAGGTCACAGGCCCTCAAAAAATGTTTAGATTTAATCATAAGATTACAGAATGTTTTCCCCTTCCCCACACCATATCAGCACATCTGTCTACAGATATTAATCGACCCTAAAATTTATATGGGAAGGCAAAGAACCAGAAAAATAACAACAAAAAATACTTAAAAAGGAAAAGAAAACATATGATAAAGCCACAGTCATCAGGACAGTGCGATATTAACAAACCAATAGATACGCAAAGATCAATGAACAGGACAGAAAGTCCAGAAACACACCCGCACAACTAATGGACATTCATATGCAAAAAAAATTAATCTAGATACAGATCCTACACTTTTCATAGAAATTAACTCAAAATGGATCCAAAACTAAAATGTAAAATTCTAAATTGTAAAAAACTCCTAGCAGATAATGAAAAGACAAGCCACAGATGTAGATAAAATATACATGACACAAATATTTGATAAAGGACCTGTATCTATAATATACACATACACAAAATCTCTTAAAACTAAAAAAAAAAAAAGAACACACAAAAAATTCAATTTAAAAAATGGCAAAAGATACAATATATCACCAAAGAAGATGTACAGATGACCAAAAAGCATACAAAAAAATGCTCAATATCATTTGTCATTACAGAATTACAATTTAAAACAATAATGAGATATCACTATGCATATTAAAATGACTAAAATCTAAAACACTGACAACATCAATTGCTAGCAGGATGTGGAGCCACAGGAACTCTCATTGCCAGGGAGATCCAGCCACTTTGGAAGACAGCCTGGCAGGTTCTTGAAAAACTAAACATAGTCATCATATGATCCAGCAGTCAAGTTCCAAGGTGTCTACCAACTGATTTGCAAACTTATGTTCACACAAAAACCCACATGTGAATGTTTACAGCAGCTTTATTCATAGGCACCCCAAATCGGAAGGAACCAAGATGTCCTCCCACAGGTAAATGATGAACAAATCATGGCAAATCCATGATATGGGATGTTATCCTATGGCAAACAGAAATGTACTATCAAGCCATGATAAGACATGGAGAAACCTTAAATTTATATTGCTAAGTGAATGAAGCCGATCGGAAAAGGCTACATGGTCCATGGCTCTAAGTATATAACATTTTGGAAAAGCTAAGATTATATACAGCAAAATTGCAGTGATTGCCAGGGTATTGGGGACACAGGGGGAGGGTCGAATAGGTGAAACTCAGAGCCTTTTTTCATGGCAGTGAAACTATTCTGTGCGATGCTATAGCTGTGGATACATGACATCCTTTGACAAACCCACAGAACTTTATAGCATGAAGAGAAAACCTTAATGTAGGCAAATTTTTAAAAACTCATTTAGGAGATCAGAGATCCTAGAAAGGAGGGCAGACTGATAAGAGCATCAAATTGTATTACAAATGTATGACACAACCTCACTGTAGGGAAGAGGGACAATAGTGCTGATGTAAGTTAACTTTAGAAATGATTTGAGTCCTCAAGACGAGAGATGAAAGGAACTGCACACAATCACTGAACTCTACCAAATTATTTTCCGTAGGAGTATGAATCAACAAATCTGATACTCCTATCCATGTACTCTGCATCCGAACAATTAAGAAAATGGATTGTGGATGGTGGGGACCAGGTGTCTGACTGCTGCAGTGGGATTTTACAGATTAGTAAGGGAAGAGGCTAGAATGATCCATGTGGTAATGATTATCATTGGAAACATCAGTATGAACTCATGTTTACCGTAACATAGATACAAATAGTTACATATAAAAATATTTATGGGTGTGTGTCTATACGTGGGTTAGTATTCAGCGCACATATATTTCCTTACTCTGTTAGCTGAGAGGGCCTGTGTAATGCCCGAAGTTCCGAAACCTCCCACAAAAGTCCACCAGAGTCATAAGTCAAAGCCAAGCAGCAAGGGTCGTTTATTGCAGGTTCGAACCTGGTCCTCACGCACTCGTCGCCGGTGACGCAAGAGGCCACGATCAGGGTTGGTACAGCGTTTTTATAGACAGAGACAAATAGCACAGGGGAGGTTTCAAATTATGAGGGGCCTGATTAGTTGATTTTAAAGTAAGGACATTTGTTGTTCTCTGATTGGGCGTCCTTTGTCTGTCCTTTGGCGGGAAGGCTTTGTCCGTTACTTGTGGCGGGAGGAAAAAAGGGGGAAGGGGGAAGGGGGTAGGGTAGGTGAGGAACGTGCTAAGCAAGCAGGTTTACAGAAGCGAGAAATGCCGGTTAGTTTATGTACAATCACTCATTCCATCACATATCGGACTACATTTAGGAAGGTTTACAACCCATTCTACTACACAGCGGGTTACATTCAGGAAAGGCCTCACAATGCTCGTAGCAAACAGCAAGCAAAACAGACTTCTCAGCAATTGTATTTCTTATCAAAGATCCATAATAAGCAGAAAAGAGAACTTTAGCTTTAAACTAAGGCAGGGCTGTCATTTGGATTTAAAGCTGTTCTTTTCAGGGGGGTGGTGAATAACTTTACAACGGAGAAACCTGACAAGCATCACTTCAGCCAGATAATCAAAGTCAATGTCATCGCTGATCAACCTCCGGTCCAATCATGGGGAAAAACATTAGAGCAATTCTAATAAG
Source organism: Prionailurus viverrinus (assembly GCF_022837055.1). NCBI lineage: Eukaryota > Metazoa > Chordata > Mammalia > Carnivora > Felidae > Prionailurus > Prionailurus viverrinus. Next base: position 55,817,497 of record NC_062577.1, on the reverse strand, counting down.
GGGACACTCTGCAAAATATGTGACAAATACTACTCAAAACTGTCAAGGTCATCAAAAACAAGGAAATCTGTGAAACCGTCACTGCCAAGAGGAGCCTAAGGCGACACGACAACTAAATACAATGTGGTGTTCTGAATGAGATATGAGAACAGAAAAAGGACATTAGTTAAAAACAAAGAAAATCTGAATAAACTATACATTTTAGTTAATAGTAACCTATTAATATTCATTCATTCATCATAACAAACTATACTGATGGAAGATTCAATAATAGAGGAAATTGGATATGGCATATATGGTAAGTCTCTATATCTTTACAATTTTTTTTTAACTTTAGACAGAGAGGGTCGGGGGGGGGGGGCGCAGAGGAAAAGAGACAGAGAGAGAATCCCAAGCAGGCTCCACACTCGACATGGAGTCTGATGCGGGCCTTGATCCCATGACCCTTGGATTATGACAAAAGCCAAAATCAAGAGTAGGGTGCTCAACCGACTGAGTCAACCAGGCGCCCCTACAATTTTTCTATAAATCTTAAACTGTTCTAAAAACTAGTCTGCTTTTAAAAAGACAGCAACATGGATAAATAAATAATATAATGAATGGGTTTTAGACTAGGGGGTACTGAAATGACTAGTCTGTTGGAATTAAACTCTGCTGATAAATTAATTACCTGACTCTAGTTGACTTAAGACCTTTAGACTCAATCTAAAGCTGTACTCAGAAAAAACAAAAAAGTAAGTCCAAGGGGGTCATTACCTACATTATTCATGAGAATGAGAGGCTAGTGAGGAAGAAAGTCTCAACTTGGCTTATCCTGATCATCCACAGCCACTGAAATCATCAAGCAATGGCTTGGTCTTCTCTGCTTTCACTCGTCTTCAGAATATGTGGTGAATTGGTCAAACCATCCTTCAGCCACTCCCACTGAACTAACAGAACAGCAGTAACCGCAGGTTGAATTAGTCACGATTCACACTCCTGCCGACTGACACGGATACATACCCACAAGATGGCTGCCTTGGACCTTGAAAGCGATGTTTCCCCAGGAAAAGGAAAATGGATGTAACAGGACTGTGGCTAGTGCCACCGAATTCATTAGCCTCGGGCTCTAATGAGCTCACGGAGCCACGCTCCCCATTACCACCACTTTGGCAGGCAGTCCCTAACAACTCAGGATTTACAATGGCAAATGTCAAGTTCACTGTTTATCCCCCTGCCCCTTCCAATCTGGTGTTCCATCCCAAGGATGCTCCTCCTAAATTACAGACATAATACAGTTTCCAAGCCACGCTAGATCATGGAGAAAATGATGACATATACTTGCTGCCACATGCAGAGTCTGAGACACTATTGTTTGGTAAACGGGTGCGAGGTGCCCAAAGGCAAAGCGATCTGAGATTTCCTGCATTAGCCATGTGGACTCATTTTTTCCAGTCACTTTCTACTGAAGCCAGAAAACATTACAAGGGTTCCCTCAGGGTCTCTAATTGCCCTGGCGGCTTTGGTAATTGCTCTGGACTCTTTCCCCTGAAGAGTAAACAATGATGTGCCCTTTTAGTTTTCCCACATCCCTTAGTCCCCACTCTCCACGACTCGGTCTGTACCGAAGGAGACAAAGACCCTGACCATTTGCATAGTAGTTGGTTCTTTTCCACATAGTGTCAAGTGTTTGGGTGTTTGCTTTAATAATCTAATTTTCCTCTAATTATATACCCTTTACTCAATAGAGCAAAGAATTCATATTGTTTTAGATTCATAGAGGAATATCAAAGAGGTAGTTAAAATGTCTCAGGCAACTGATTATCCCATACGTAGATATTTAAGAGCCTTAAAACCTATCCCTCTGCCCTTAAACCTAGACACCCCTTGTCAACAAATTACCATCTACTCTCAGATATATTACTTGGCTTCCTATATACATCCTGGGTCAAAACCTGGTCTCATTGCTCTCCTCCCTCTGAAATGCCTTCCATATTTGACGGACAACTCCTGGATGTGGGGAAGAGGCTCTTCACCATTGCCTCATTTTTCATCTTCTGCTGGATTAGTGGACAAGAGTTAACTGTGCCCCTGGTAAAAAGAACATTTAACTTCTTACCTCGCCAAAGCAACTTCGCACTGTTAAACTCTTTTGCAACAGGCACCAGGCCCAGAGGCAAGAACGGAATTTATCGGGGCACCTACTGAAGCTGGAATAGAGAGGAGAAAGAAGGAGTTCTGAACCAGAAAGAAGGAGAAAGAACAGGAAGCACTCGAGTAGAAATGCCGTTTTCTGTGCAGACCCTGCTGTCGCCTCCCTGGAGGGTGTTCAAAGCCGTTCTGGGGAGTGACAGACCCAGTGAGTGGAGATCATTGAGTGGCCCTGGAGACTGCCCACAGGCTGAGTGCCCCCTCTACCATTTATTGGCTGTGTTGTTCATGACAAATAATGAACTCTTCTAGACCTACATTCTCTCATCTGCAACACGGTAAGAATAATCATCATCTCAGGCTTGTGCAGAAGATGGAAGATTATAATATGAGTAAAGTGCCAGATAAATGGTCACATGCTTAATATATGTTAGTAGTTACTTTTTCCCCAGCTTTGGTGAGAGATAATCAACATATAATATTGTGGCTTCACAATACAGGAGGCTTCAGTGTTATTGATTGGTTGGTTGGTTGACTGATTAATTGATCGACTTTATCACCCCCCCCCCCCAAATTTTAATGTTCTCAAATTTATAATTTCTAGTTTAAAAATCCAAGTTTTTTCTTCTGTAGATTTCTGTTAATCTTCTGGAGTGGCCATAACAAAATACCATAGACTGGGTGGTTTAAATAACATTTATTTGGGGACACCTGGGTGGCTCAGTCAGTTATGCATCTGACTCTTGATTTCGGCTCAAGTCATGATCTCACAGTCATGAGATTGAGCCCTGCATTTCTGCTCTTAAGACCCAGCTGCCAGGATGACAAGACTAAGCCATCCTGCCCGTGAAGGGACAGCCCAAAGGATTGCTGAGGCACCCAGGCTAACAATCAGGCAGCGCTCAGCTAGTCTAACAAGTGATTGCAGAAGCTTGAATAAACCCCAGCTGAGATCAGCCAAGCCTGGCACAGATAAATACTGCTACCAAAATAGCCCCATCCTAAATCGCTGATCCACAGAATCACGAGCTAAATAATTTTTTGTCTTGTTTTAAGACACTAAGTTGTGGGTTGATTTGTTACACAGCAACAGCAGACTGATACATCTACCAAGGATTTGCTCTACTCTTTAAGAAATACAGAAGAAATTTCAAATACAATTGTAAGTGAGAAGAGGAGGGATAAGCATGTGGTCTACATCCTGCAGCTATTCATAAGGAGGAAAATTTTCACTTGTAGTTGAACGCAATGTGATAATATTGCACACCAAGGTGTGAAGAAGTTATCCACACACTGAAAATGATCACCTTTATGTAATTCCAGCATCTTGCATCTCATTTAGAATGGAAAGCAATGCGTTTCGCGAGAATGGACAACACAGGACAAAGATATCCGACGCTTTTATTTTGCAGCCAGGGAAATTCTCCCTCTTTCTCTGGTTCAATTCATGCTTTGAGAAATGAGTCAGATCACTTTTTCTTTTATCCAAATTAGTTTGCCCATTCCTTGAAATTGCATATGATGACATAATCCGAGTCCAACTTGGCAAAATAAAGAATTTTCAGCTCAAGTCTGGTTTCTCTTCAATTTTCATTTCCCCTGGGTCCCATTCATATTTCTTACAGACACTTTCCCTTGCGACCCAACCTAATTTGATTCCCTACCACATCTCCTCTACCAAGAGCATCTAAAGCTATTTTGCAGAGATCCTATAAATAATGGTCTGACAATTTTAAAAGATAATATACAGGGAAAAAAAGCTTGGAAAGGGGGATGGAAAAAGAAAAGGCTCTTTTCAGGACAGTGTCTGCATTGTACCTGTGCATTACCAACCAATCTGAGTGTTCTACTTCCCCAAGTGACTTGACAGAACTGACCTGCTATTTTGGCTTTATCCAGAAACAGCCACACTCAGGTAAAAGAGGAAGGAAAAGCTGACCAGTCAGAATGAAGCTCTGGGGATGGAGGAGGCCTCTGGAGAGGACCGATATTTGATGAAAAAGCAAAATGACAAAACTAAGGATGCTCCTCTGCCATTTTATGAAGTTAGAGAAAGAGCTGGTGTTCGTCTTCGCAGTGAGATCCGGCACCTGGGAAATGGCCATTCTTTGACATTTAGATAAAGAATTTTGAAACTTCTCCCTCTGTCTTCTGGCTCCATGGCTCTCTTCCCACTGGCCCTGCTGCCTATCAAGCTCTAGCCTTAACTCATAACACATTAGAGTAGTTGGCGAGGACTGCCATAACAGAGTACCACAGACTACAGGGCTTAAACAACAGAAATCTATTTCTTCACAGTTCTGGAAGCCAGAAGTCCTAGATCAAGGAGTGAACAGGATTGGTCTTCTCTGAAGGCCACTCTTCTTGGCTTATAGATGCTCTTCTTCTCTTTGTGTCTTCACATGGTCTTCCATCTGTGTGTCTTAATCTTCTCCTCTTATCAGGATACCAGTCATCCTAAATAAGGGCCCACCCTAATGATCTCATTTTATCTCTTTAAAGACCCTATCTCCAAACATAGTCACATTCTGAGGTACTTGAGCTTAAGGCCTCAATATATGAAGTGACTTGGGGGGGGGGGGGTGGGAGGGACACAATTTTGTCCATAATATACATTTACCTCAGAAGTCCTTTACCCTAGGAGCACCTGAGGGGCTCAATCAGTTAAGCATCTGGCTCTTGATCTCAGTTGAGGTCTTGATCTTGGGGTTGTGAATTCAAGCCCCATGTTGGGCATGTCCATGTTGGGCATACAGCCTACTCAAAAACAAAAAAGAAAAAGAAAAGAAGTCCTTTACCTCAGAGACCTACTGACCTTTTCCCTTACTTCCTCAGTATTAAATCAATTTGATCAGTTCCATAACTGTGCAAGGGGGATGAAAACACTTCCAGGTGAAATGTACATATCAATTGATTTCAAGGTGCATCTCAATTTTAGAAATGTAAAATGCAAGAGAAAAAAACCGTCTTAGAAGAATTATGGGAGCAGATGACTTTGAAAAACTAAGAAACTCCTGCAATATCCAAAGAACAGAATCTCTAATGGTTGGAATTAAATTAAAATCATTATGGTCCAGGAAAGAGGGACCCCACTGGAGATCCATTCCGACCAGCTAGCTACACATTCTAAACATTCCTAACATCACTGAAGAGATTTGCGGTGTAGGTTGGACCAGGAGTGGGGAAGGAAGCAGGGGAGCTGCTCATACGCACACAGAATTCCCTCATTAAGAAACAAAGTACTGGGGGCACCTGGGTGGCTCAGTCGGTTATCCGACTTTGGCTCAGGTCATGATCTCACAGTTCGTGGGTTCAAGCCCCACGTTGGGTTCTGTGCTGATAGCTCAGAACCTGGAACCTGCTTCGGTTCTCTGTCTCCCTCCCCTTCTGCCTCTCCCAGTTCATGCTCTGTCTCTGTCTCTCTCTCAAAATTAAGATCAATATTTTCAAAAGTTTGTTAAATAAGAAACAGAACACTGTACATTGACCACTCTATTAGACATAGGCTGCTCTTTTGTTTTTTTGTTTTTTGTTTTACCAGACCCTTCTTTGTGGATTCCTACAGTGCCCTTAGTTCCTCCTTACATAAATACCCAGTAGGCAGCCAGTGGATGTTGATTGACTGATCTGGTAGCATCATTTCAGGGATATTAACATAGAAACAATATTAATGCCAAATAGCCTCCATCTTTATTTCTGAGGATGAGGATGTGAGGGTGTGTTCCCCTTCATTCTATTACCCACTTCTAATTGAGAAGAAGAGTTCCCTGTAAGGACAGCCACCTCCCAGGGGTAAATGTGATGTGGAAATTACAGTCTCGTTCAAACACTTCTCCACCTTCGACTTCTGCACATCACCCTCAAGTAAATAACTTTAATGTTCAAACTGAACATGAAACATTGAGCAAATAGAAACTGAGCTCTAAATGCTTACCTTGATCGATTTCCCCCAGACCGACTGACAGCCTCCACCTTGCCCTTCAATCTCTCCTGGAGGTTTTCACTTACCTCACAAATTCTCCCACCCCGTCCACGTTCCTGCCATTCCCTTCAGGAACGTTGCTAATGACCGAAGGCAGGTGAATATCATAATCGCTGTATTCTCTCCCACTCAGAGCATTTCCTTGCTTCTGCAGTGTCTAAAATAACCCTTTTTGGAAGTCATCTGCAAAGGGTGTCATTCTTATTTTGATATTCCTAACCACACAACCCACGTCGGGACTGCCCTATAATTGTTTTCCTTTGGTGAACTGATCAAAACTCCCCTGGCTAATTATATCATCTGGGAAGCCGGGGGAGGCCATGGAGGAAAGCGAGTGCCATTCATACTAAGTTGGCTTCAGCCACGAGGTGGCCGCTGTGCAAAGAGGCTAATTCTTTGGACGTTGACCAAAAAGAAACAAGGGGGAGAACCAGCGTGAGCAAGACAAACAGCCTGCTATTCCTGGATCCATAAAAATATACCTTTGGAAGTGGTGTAGGGAGGAAAAAGTATTTTTTAATTCCCACCACGACATTTGTCAGTCTCATCTCTTCCTGAATAAACAGTGCTTGGTCGGAGCCGAACGATACACGAAGTTTTCCAGCTAGATGGTTTTTTTGTCTATTATCGAGGCTATCTACCGATGTGGACTGTTGTCCGGTCACTTGCTCCTCCAGGCTTAAGGCAAAGGCATAAACTGTGCCCATATAATCCCTTCTTTTTTAAGAGCAGGAGGGTTCAAGGACACTCCTGAGGCATTTAAGTGCTGGGAAACTTCTTAGCCTGAGTACTCTTTCTCAGGAGTCAGCTTTCTCCACCAGTGCCTCTATTCATGTGGGATATAATGTTATTTCATTTTCCTCTGGTCGTCTTACATCCCTGGAGAGAGCTTGACTCATGATATAATTATATGCTCGGCCAGTTCCCAGTGAGAGTCACTCCAGACTGCCACCAGCCTGCCCCCCGCTGATCTCCCACTCCAATGCCAAAGAGCATAGAACTCCGCCAGAACAGAGCGACACTTTTTGCGGAACGGTTAATGATTAGGTTCTCGGAGAGCCGTTTGCAATGGCCATCCTTTTTCCTCCAAGGGGGACAGAGAGCCCTGGAGTTCAGTGACTCACCACAGACCCAGCCCTATTTGTGGTCTCTGGGGCTGGTCAGCACGACCTGCCCCGTCCTCTTTGGTGGTTCATAAAATGGCTCCCGGAGGACAGATTTTCAAATGTTTGGGAATGTAGGCTTATTTCGCAGAAATTTTGAAGACCACCATTTGAGTCGCAGCGTGGACTTTGGTAAGGCCGCCTTGGGGATGATCGTGACAGCCCCCTCCTAGCCAGTGGTTTGTTACTTGCCCCTAATTCCATCTGTCCTAGATAGGGGTTAATCAGGGCTCTGGAATCCCGGCTCTAGAGGGGACACAGGGAAGTCATCATTTCTGGCTGCTTCACTTCACATGCCCAAATGGTCTTTGTACTTTTCGCAATTATTTCCAGAGCTGGAAGCTCCTTAAGCAATGCATTTGAGAGTCACAGCAGAATTTTATCTCCCAGCCCTCAATGTCGTCTTCTTCTCTCATGCCCGGCACAAATTCAGGCTGTTCCCATCTGATCTAATTGTTCTGGGGTCCAAGTCTTTAGTCAAATCTTATGCCGTTCTTGACCCCCCCAATCTAATTTATATGTTCCTTATTTTTTTATCATAACATCCAGTTCTTCCTGCATAGCTCTTACCGTTATTTGTAATTATATATTTACTTGTGCAATTATTATTTGCTTAAAGTCTGTCTCCTTCCACTAGGTTGCAGAATCCATAAACAAGCACTTACCTGCTTGTTTGTTAATTCACTACGATTACACCCAGGGTTTCACATAGAACCTGACACAAAATTAGCCTTTAATATACATCAGTTATAATTAACATTATCATCATCATCATCATCATCATTAACCAAATGAATAGGCTTTTGAGCATCTATCTACTTAACAAAATTCTTTGTGCTTTTGAAAACAGTGACCACTCTCTAGTCACTGTTTTTTTCCCACTTTTCTCTTAGACTTATTTCCACATGTGTCATAAAGGATCCTGGATCCTGGATCCTGGATCCTGGATCTAAAGTGAAAACCATAAGGAAAAGAAGCTCGTATATTTTTCTGTCATTTTAATGTTGTGTTCCCCTCGTGGCCATAAGGTCATGGGGCTCATCCGAACTGCTTTTTCCCAGAAGGTCTCAGAAGCTTCATATTCCTAGTTCAGTTGCATTAAGAAGACCCAAAAGCTGTGCCAAATAGAAATTTCTCCACCCACTTGTCCTGTTTACGCCAATGATCTTGCTGAGTTAGTTGGAAAGCATTCCACTGGATGGCCCTGAATGGCTACTACCTGAAAACCAGGCCATGGGGTTCATTAAAAAAAAAAAGAGCCCAATGGTCAGAAATAAGGATAATGTCAGCCCAACCCTACTTCTCCTGGGGAAGGTGGGTTGCGAGTAACTGGGGAGAGCCTGTTGCTTGAATGCAGTGTGATCGCACACCCTCCACGGCCCTATTCTCATTCATGTTTCCTATCACAGGTTTCGTGCCAAGACCCCGGAAGGAAGAGATCTTACTGTGCTTTCGTTCCAACTGGTCTCTCCCAAACACAGCTCTTAAGGTGACCTGTCACTCGTTGTACCTGCCTGTTTCTCAGTAGCTACTGTAAAAAACTCTGTCCTTGGCATCAGGATACCTGGGCTCCCATCTCAGCTCTGCCCCTTATCAATTGTATATGTTTAAACAAAGATGTCACTTCTCTGAGACTCAGAGACTATAACTGTGAAGTGAAGATACTACTCATAGGGTTATTGTGAGCATTTAAATAATAGTAATTATACCGATAACAACAGCAATAATAATGTTTCCGGAAGCACAGTGCTTAACACCCCCTAGAATCCTCATCAGTATTTACACGGTCTGTTCAACCAAGGGACTGAGGATACTTCACAAGTTTATTGAAATGTTTTAAATTTTTTGAATGTTGATTTATTTTTGAGAGAGAGAGAGTGAGAGAGAGAGGGAGACAAACCATGAACAGGGGAGGGGCAGAGAGAGAGAGAGAGAGACACAGAAACTGAAGCAGGCTCCAGGCTCTGAGCTGTCAGCCCAGAGCCGCATGCAGGGCTTGAACCCATGAACTGTGAGATCATGACCTGAGCCGAAGTCAGAGGCTTAACCGATTGAGCCACCCAGACACCCTTGAAAATTTTTTAAAAATTTTTTATCAATATCATCAAATATTTTTTGAACTACCACCCTTGTCAAAGCAATTGGAATGCAATTCAGAAAGAGGCCTTGCCCTTAAAACACTTCTGATTTAATCAAAGATGCACAACAGAAAATTAGACGGTGCATGGCAGTCAAAAGAAGTGCGCACTGAGCATCAAGTGAATGTTCTGGAAGGCAAATCCGTCCAACCTCACAGATGGCAACTCGTCTTGAGAGTGGGGCTATGGTAGAAGTTTTCCTGGGAAGACACAGCATCATTTTCATTTCAGTTAACTTTCCTGTGTAAGAAACCACTCCAAAATTTAGCAGCTTCAGAGAAATGACTGGTTGTTTTTCATGATGCCATGGGTTGGTGGGGCCGTCCTTCGGCTCATCTCTAAGCTCAGCCCCAGCACTGCCTCAGCTGCAGGGTCTGCTGGCAAACTAGCAGTTGCTAAGGGCTGGTGACTAGAGGTCTTGGTTCTTTTCTGTGTGACCTCAGTCCTCCACAGGGCTACTCTGCGGTCCTTGCGTGGAGACCTCAGATAGCATCGCAAGAGGGCAAAAGTGGAAGCTGCAAGTCTCTTAAAGGCTCAGGCTGCAAAACTCACACAATATTTCCCCTTCAGAGGTCCAGTCCAGATTTAAGGGTGTGGGGAGGGGTGGCAGTCACGTTGCAAAGAGGCATAAATACCAAGGTAAGAATTGGTGACCGTCGGGGCGCCTGGGTGGCTTAGTCCGTTAAGCATCTGACTTTGGCTTAGGCCACGATCTTGCAGTTTGTGGGTTCAAGCCTCGGGGTCGGGCTCTGTGCTGACAGCTCAGAGCCTGCTTCAGATTCTGTGTCTCCCTCTCTCTCTCTCTGCCCCTCCCCCACTCGCAGTCTGTCTCTCTTTGTCTCTCAAAAATGAATAAATGTTAAAAAAAAAATTTTTTTTAAAGAATTGGTGACCGTCAAAAATTCTGCCAGAGCTTAGTTTTGTAATTATCTGTATATAAATTTGCCTTGTCACTATACTGACAATTTCTTCAGAGCAGGTAAGGTGTCTTATTAACTGTTTGCAGTGACTGATGTAGTCTAGGACAGAGCAGGATCTCAGTAAGGATTCACAAATAAATAAGGGAAGAAACAAATTATAAGCAGATGTAACACTATGTGTAGGCATACTAACAGTGTAATAATGAAAGTAGTTTTGCTGACTTCCACTTCTGGCGTAAGAGGCGAACAGACTAGATTAATCTTTCCAAATTAAGCAGTGAAATAAGTGGAAAGATGCATGAAGAAATCATTTTCAGACAGCAAGCAGGACAGGATCGTGATCCCTGGAAACGGGAAGCGAGCAAGGTGAGAGCTACAGGTGCTCCCACTTATGGCCTCTAAAGAGTTCCCAGGGTGCATTGCAGGAAGGGAAAAGTCAAACAGAGGCTGGTGGGCTCCCTGAGTTGAGAAGACAGAAGTCACAGTTAGAGGAGTCCAAAGTGGCTAGAACTCACAGAGAAGAACACCAAAGAAACAGAAAAGATTGCCTAGAGAATGGGAGCCCTGAGTGCTTTAGATTCCCCTTGAATCTTTTACTGAACACTCATCAGCAGAACTTTGTGAAGAAACTACAAGGCAAGGGGGGGGGGGGAAGGTAAAAAAAAAAAAAAGCAGGCAGAACAATCTCGAGCTCACACAAGACTAGATAGTGGTCCCACTAACCAGAGTGAAAAGAGTTTGCTATGGGATATATTGTGTTCACCTAAAATTCATAGGCTGAAGGGGTGCCTGGGTGGCTCGGTTGGTTAAGCATCCAACTTTGACTCAGGTCATGATCTTACAGTTCGTGGGTTCAAGCCCCACGTGCTGACAGCTCAGAGCCTGGAGCCTGCTTCAGATTCTGTGTCTCCCTCTCTCTGCCCCTCCTGGCTTGCTCTCTCTCTCTCTCTATCTCTCTCTCTCTCTCAAAAATGAATAAACATTATGAAAAATTTTAAAAAAGTGCAGCCACTCTTGAAAACAATGTGGAGGTTCCTCAAAAAATTAAAAATAGATCCACCCTATGACCCAGCAATAGCACTGCTAGGAATTTACCCAAGGGATACAGGAGTGCTGATGCATAGGGGCACTTGTACCCCAATGTTCATAGCAGCGCTCTCAACAATAGCCTAATTATGGAAAGAGCCTAAATGTCCATCAACTGATGAATGGATAAAGAAATTGTGGTTTATATACACAATGGAATACTACGTGGCAATGAGAAAGAATAAAATATGGCCCTTTGTAGCAACATGGGTGGAACTGGAGAGTGTTATGCTAAGTGAAATAAGTCATCCAGAGAAAGACAGATACCATATGTTTTCACTCTTATGTGGATCCTGAGAAACTTAACAGAAGACCATGGGGGAGGGGAAGGAAAAAAAAAAAAGAGAGAGAGAGAGGGGGAGAGCCAAACCATAAGAAACTCTTAAAAACTGAGAACAAACTGAGGGTTGATGGGGGGTGGGAGGGAGGGGAGAGTGGGTGATGGGCAGTGAGGAGGGCACCTGTTGGGATGAGCACTGGGTGTTGTATAGAAACTAATTTGACAATAAATTTCATATTAAAAAAAATTCATAGGCTAAAGCCCTAATAATCCCAGTATCTCAGAATGTGCATTTGACTGAATTTGATGTTGGGCCTTTGATAAGTTAAACTAAAGCCTGTAGGGTGGGCCCTAATCCAATATGACTGCTGTCCTTATAAGAAGAAGACACTGGGACACAAAACAAGACATCAGGGATGCATATACATGGAAGAAAGACCGTGTGAGGACACAGCAAGGAGGTAGCCATCTGCAAGCCAAAGGGAGAGAGATCTCAGAGAAAACCAATCCTGCTGACATCTTGAACTTGGACTCTCTGCCTCTAGAACTGTGAGACAGTAAATAGTTGCTGTTTAACCCATTCAGTCTGTGCTATTTTATTACGGCAGCCTTAGCAATCAAATGCAGACCTCATAACATATGAGGCATTGGACTAGATCCTCAAGAGTATTTATTGACTCAGAAGTGGGTCCAACTTAGCCATAGACTGAAGTCTGCTCTGGATCCGTCTGACAAAGCCACAAACTATTTCCAAATAACTTAAGTACATCCCACTATGAAACTAAAAAAATATTTAGAGGGATACAAAAGAAAAAGAGAAAGAGAAGAACTCTAGGACCCAACACTGTAGGACTCACGTCTGACATCCCATTAGAAAAATTACCAAGCATGTGAAGAAACAGGAAATGAATCCAGAATGAGGAATAAATTCAATCAATAGAAACAGATCCAGAAAGGAAGGACACAGATAATAGAATCACTAGATAAAAATAGCTATTATAAATAAACCCCAAGTGTTTAAGATGGTGGAGAAAAGCAGGAACATCATAAGGATACTTACGGAAGATATTTATGAAGATTGTGGAATACAGTTGTGGAAGGACAGTTATAGAAGATATTTTCAAAGGTCCAAATCAAACTTCTCAAAAGAAAAATACAATGTCCAAGATGAAAAATATACTGGACAGGGTTACCCACAGATTGTACATTGAGGAAGAAAGTGACCAAATGATCACAGAACCGTAGGACAACATGAAGTGACCTATTACATGTATAATCAGAGTCCCAGGAGAACGAGAAAAAGAAAGGAATAAAGAAAAATTACCTGAAGACATAATGACTAAAACTGTCTAAATATGATGAAACTATTAACACACAGACCCAAGGAATTCAGAAAATCCTAAGCAGAAGAAAAATGAAGACAATTACACGAGCACATGCTGTAATCAAATTATTTACAATGAGTGATAAAGAGAAAATCCTTTTGAAAGCCTTAGAGGGGGCACCTGGAGGCTCAGTCAGTTAGATGTCCGACTCTTGATTTGGGCTCAGGTCATGATCTCCAAGTTCGTGAGATCGAGCCCCACATCAGGCTCCGTGCTCATAGTAAGGCGCCTGCTTGGGATTCTCTCTTTCTCCCACTGCTCCTCCCTCTCTCTCGTTCTCCCTCAAAATAAATAAATAAATGTTTTTTTAAAAACAGAAAAAAAGCATATTTCATACAGAGGAAAAAGGATAATAATTACAAGCTTCCTGTCAGAAACAACGTAGACCAAACACAGCAGCTTTAAAGTCCTGGGAGGTGGAGTCGGGAACAGGGGTCTCTATCAACCTAAAACTATATACTCAGACAAAATACCTTTCAAAAGTGAACACAAACGATTTTCTCAGACATACAAAATCTATAAGAAAGCATCACCTGCATACTGTATTACAGGAAATGTGACAGAAATTCCCTCAGGAAGAAATAGGATGGCAGGTAGACATTTGTTGTATGTAAAGGAATGAAAAGTGACAGAAATGCAAAATATATGTTTACATATAAACGATTTTTATTACTTTTTAAACTTCTTTTTAAAAATTGGTTATTTAAAGCACAATTCATTTTTTTTTTAATGTTTACTTATTTTTGAGAGACAGAGAGAGACACAGAGTGCAAATGGGGGAGAGGCAGAGAGAGAGGGAGACAAAGAATCTGAAGCAGGCCCCAGGCTCTGAGTTGTCAGCACAGAGCCTGACGCGGGGCTTGAACCCCAAGATCTTGAACCACAAGATCATGACCTGAGCCAAAGTCAGGCGCTTAACTGACTGAGCCACCCAGGTGCTCCCCAAAATCATTTTTAAATATAGTGTTGGGTTTACAGAATATGTAGAAGTAAAATGTAGGATAATAATAATATTAAGGTAGGAAAGGGAGAAATGGAACCATAGTCTTGTAAAGTTCCTATACTTGATGTAAAATGGTATTAATATTACCTGTAACAATTGGAAGATAGACATGATAAGTTATAAAGCAATCATTAAAAATATTTAAAAAGAGATGTAATAGACCAATAAAAAAGATAAAATGAAATCATAAAAATATGCAATTCATCAAAAATAAGAGGACAGGGTGGAGAAGCAGATGGAACAAACAGAAAATAAACAGCAATCATATCAATAATTACATTAAATGTAAATGAGCTAAACATAACAAGGAAAAGCAGAGGTTATCAGATTGGAAAACAAAGACAAAACTTAAAAGAAATAAATTTAATTGCTAACTACAAGAAAGAAAATTTAAATACAAAGACAAATAATTTGGAAGTAAAAGGATAGAAAAAGACATATTATTTTAGCATTAATCTAAGAGAACAGAAGTGACTACCTTAATATTAGATAAATTAGATTGCTGGTAAGTAATATTACAAAAAAAAAAGAATGTTGTTTCATAATAAGAAAGCAGTTCATTTATCAGGAGTACATAGCAATCCTAAATGTTTATGAAGTTAGTAAGATATTCATAATATATGAAGCAAAAACTCAGACAAGTGAAAGGAAAAATAGGTAACTCCACAAATATAGTGTGATATTTCAACACCTCTTTCAATAAATGATGAGACAAGAACACACACACACATGCACACACACACACACACACATTAGCAAAGATTTGGAAGGCAAACATTATCAAACAACTTTCCAAATTGACATTTATAGAACACTCTACCCAACAACAGCAAAATACACTTTCCAACTGCACCCAGAATATTTGTCAAGATCAGCCATACTTTAAGCTATAAGACAAGTCCCAATAAATTTAAAAATATTCAAATCAGACAAGGTGTGTTCTCTGACCACAACAAAATTAAATTAAATAAGAGTAACAAAAAGGTCTTTGCAAAACTCTCCCCATATTCAGAAACTAAACAACGCACTTTTAAATGCGTGGGTCAAAGGAGGAATCAACAGAAAATGAGGAAGTATTTTCGGTGGAATAAAGATGAAAACAAGATCTATCCAAATTTGTCTGAGTGTTAAATGCTTATTTTAGAAAAGAGGAAAAGTCTCAAATCAGCTATCTTAATGTCTACCTTCTGGGATGAGGAAAAGAACAGCAAATACAAATTAGTAATAATAATAATTAATAATAATAATAAATCATAATAATAGCGACACCTGGATGGCTCAGTTGGTAAAATGTCTGACTCTTGATCTCAGCTCAGGTTATGATCTCATGGTTTGTGAGTCTATGCCCCATATCAGGTGCCGCATTGGGCACTGTGCTGACAGTGTGGAGGTTGCTTGGTTTCTCTCTCAATCTCTCTCTCTCTCTCTCTCTCTCTCTCTCTCTCTCTCTCTGCCCCACCCCTGCTCACTTGCATGCTCTCTCTCTCTCTCTCTCTCTCTCTCTCAAAGTAAGTAAACATTTAAAATAAATAAAGAATAATAATAACAAGGCAGAAATCAGTGAAACAGAAAATGGAAAAATAGTATAAAAATTTACTAAACTAGAAGTATGTTCTTTGAGCAGATAAATTTGATAAGCATCTAGGGGAAAAGTGAGAAAATACAAACCAAGATTAGAAATCAGACAGGGGGCATCACTATAGAACCTGTAAGATAATAAGAGAATATTCACTGGCAGATACTAACAAATAAAATAATTTTAAGATGCAAATTCTTCTTAACTTCACATGTAGATACAACATAGTCACAATCAAAATCCCAGCGGGCCATTATATGCAAATTGATAAGCTGATTCTGAAATTCATCTGGAAATTCAAAGGACCTAGAATAATACTCTGGTATTACCTTTGTCTGACATTTGTACACACACATTTGTGCTTAAGAGTGAGGTTGAGCATTTTTTTCCATTTGTGAATATATATTCATATTTTGTTTCATTTATCTACGAAGTCCCTAGTTTTAAAAATATTTACACAAGTTTATTTCATACTTATGGTGACGTGGCTGTGGAAATACTTTTCCCCATAGTTGTTTGTTTATATTATGAGCTTTAACCTAGAAAATTTTCCTTTTGGGGGGGGAGTTTTTACTTATCTTTAAATAAAAATATGATCTTTGTGTGAATTCTAATTACTTTCTTTGCAACTTTTCCCACTGTTTTTAAATTTAGGATTCTCTTCCTCATAGGATTTTTGTTTCTGTTCTCATTTAGAAGTATTCAGAACTTATTTGGATTTGCTGACTTGAGTTTAGTTTTCATGTTGACTTTTTTTCCTGCCTTATTGGTTATTTTTTTTCCTATATTACTGTTGAATAATCAGTTAATTTCCAATTCTTATAATGTCTTTGAAAAAAATCGTATGCTATGTTCTTATACACCTAAGAACGCGTATTAAATTTGGAAGGAGGTGGTTTCTGATGCTTCGTCCATATTTAAGGTTATTTATAAGTTTCTGCGTGTAATAGGATTTTTTTTTGTTTGTTTTTTTAAATGTTTATTTATTTTTGAGACAGGGAGAGACAGAACATGAACAGGGGAGGGGCAGAGAGAGAGGGAGACACAGAATCAGAAGGAGGCTCCAGGCTCTGAGCCATTAGCCCAGAGCCCGACGCGGGGCTCGAACTCACAGACTGCGAGATCGTGACCTGAGGTGAAGTCGGACGCTCAACCGACTGAGCCACCCAGGCGCCCCTAGGATTTTTGTTCTACATTAGGTCTTTACTTTAGCCGCACAGAGACAGGCAGCTGTCATTGTCACTAGCATCACTTTTGATTATACTGGGCAGTAAAATATAATACATTTTTTAATGATTTATCCTATGGAATTATGTACTGATAGCTACCATCTATTGAGTTTTCCCATGTCCTTGGCACTCTGCTAAATATTAATCCTTACCACAACTCTGCATGGTGAAACTGTTATCCACCTTCACAGAAATGGGTTTATTATATTTTCATATTGTTAACTATTTTTTAGAATTTTCAGTTTTAATTTCCAATATAGTGAGTACTGCTAGATAGAACTCACATAAGCGAAAGCTCTTTGGGGATTCCCAATAACACAAAAAAGTCCTGAGATGAAAAAGATTGACAACTGCTGCTCCAGCTCATTGTAGGCTCCATATAATGATTAGGCATTAATATATTTTTAAAATTCAATTTAATTTTTTTAAAGGAAGCTCTATGCCCAACATGGGGCTTGAACTCACGACCTTGAGATCAAGAGTCAGCATGCTCTACTGACTGAGCCAGCCAGGCACCGCTATTAGGCATTAATAATATTATTCATTTTTGAATCTTTATTCAAGTATAATTGGTGTCTAATAAACTGCATTTATTGGAGTGTATAATTTGATGAGTTTGACATATGAATACACCCATGAAACTATCACCGTAACTGAGATAATGAACATCTCCATCATGCCAAAGCGCTTTGGAATTCATCCCTTCTTCCCTAGGGTCCCCATACCCATCAGACCCATCAGTCTGCTTTCTGTCCATACAGAGTGGTTGGCATTTTCCAGAGCTTTATATAAATGGAATCATACAGCATGCACTCCTCTGTGACTGGCTTTATTCAACACAGTATAAATTATTTTGAGATTTATCATAGTTGTAAATATTAAGAGTTAGTTCCTTTTTGTTGCCACGTAGTATTCTCTTATATGGCTATACCAATAAATGTACCCATTCACCTGTTAATAGACATTTCAGTTGTTCCCAGTTTTTGGCTATTCCAAATAAAAGTACTGTGAACATTCATGCACAAGTCTGTGTAGATACATTTTTACTTCTCATAGATAAATGCCTAGGAGTGGAACTTTTGGGTAATGAAAGTTTAACTATTTAAGGAACTGCTGTGTTGTTGTCATTTCTATTTGGAGAAGCCAGGGAGGAAGTACCCTACCTGATGGCACTTGGTGATGAAGGTGACATTGTATAATAGCAACCCCAGGTGAATCACAAGGTGTGAGGGACAGCAAGTTCTCAAAAGGAAAGGATACTTGCAACAAACTCTTCCCTATAGGAGAAAGGTGAATTGATCCAAATTTCTGGAAAGCAACTTGAAAATCTGTATCAAGAACTTTAAAATGTTCCCGTCCTTTAACCTAGCCCAAGACGGAATCTCCTTGAAGACAGCAATTATATATCTATATATTTTTTAATGTTTTTAAATCGCAGAGCCAAGAACATTATTATAAAATATGAGAGCAATAGGGGTGCCTGGGTGACTCAGTAGGTTAAACGTCCCACTCTTGGTTTTAGCTCAAGTCATGATCCCACAGTTTCGTGAGTTCTACCCTTGCATCGGGCTCTGTGCTGACAGTGTGGAGCCTGCTTGGGATTCTCTCTCTCCCTCTCTCTCTGCCCCTCCCCACTCACACTATCTCTGTCTCTCTCAAAATAAATAAATAAACTTAAAAAAATAAAAGAAGCAGAAAGTAATAAGTGATGAATGGAAGAACAGGTAAATAATTCCTCTTCTTGGATTAAATCTTAAGGAAATCAATCAAAACTTTTGTGTATTTAAACACAAAAATACTTATTGCACCCAAAATGACAAACAAAAAGGGACGTGTTAGGTGAATTAGCACAAAAATATCAGTGGCCCTTAAAATAATATTTACAGGTAACTAAATGGGAAATGATTATTATACCTGTTAAATAAAATACAGGATAAAAATATGTACTATGTCTATTAATATATTATTGTTTATTTATTAATAAAGTATTAATTATTTTTATTATTTAACTATTTATTGATTAATATGTTAATATATTAATAAATATACAACATATATTCATACACTAGAGGAAAATACACAAAAATGTTTATACTGGTCATTTCTCCATGTATGGATTTCTTTAATATTTATGTTTCCCACTACTGTATTTTCAGTTTTCTAAAGCTAGTAAGTGGCGTTTTTAAAACCAGAACAACAAAAAATCTCCTTAAAAAAAAAGCTGACTAAACAACTGCTCTCCATAATACCGGTGTGATCAGAGGGCGCCCAGATCTCATTGGAGATGCACCAGGTAGGGCGCCATTTTCAGAATAGCCTCCAGGGGCAAAGGGGCTGAAAAGGCAATGGATCGAAGGGGAAAAAATGTTGCTGAAGGCTGCCTGAGATGTGCTCTAGGGTGGAGAGTCCAAACTTTAGAAGAACTGAAGCTATAATGAACTAAACAATAAAATGGGTCAAATCTAAACGTCACAGAAAAAGAAGATGGCATCGGGAGGTTTTGTGGCGGAGGAAGCTATCACTTCTTAAAGAGGCCACTTTTGGTTAAAGTGGCAGTGCCTCCACAAGCAAATTCAACTGAATGTTCCATGTTTCTAAAGCTTGAAATGATTCAGAAGGAAGGAAGAGATTTGTTTTCTCCTCACTTGGAAGGAGAAAGACAGAGATGTGCTTGCTGGCTCCTGGTGTATCTCTACCCCGCATCTTGTACTGATTTTCTTTTAGAATGGGGCATATTGAGGGATTGTATCCAGGAGATAAAGGGCCCTAAGCAGTCATATGACACTTGGAGCGCAGGTGGCAGAAATGGGTCCATGATCCAGGTGACAAATTTCAAATCAGACTTGATTAAAGACAATCGCTCCACCCTCGCTGCACCCCCACCCACAGACCACCGTATGGTTTTGGCTGAAAGAGCACAGGCTTTTGCACAAACTCATTCTCTAGCCAGAACCTTCATTGCTGTCCCCTTCACCTAGTTAATTCCGGCCCAAACTCCTCACTCAACTCTATCGTCACATCCTAGACCTCCCTGAGCAGGCTAGATGCATGGCAATGTGCTGTGCCAAGAACTTTACCTTCACAGAATTGGCCTCACTGGCAATTTGTAGGTTTAGAGTGACTTGATTAGTGTCAGCTCCTCTGCAGATTAAAATTCCATTGGAGGGACGCCTGGGTGGCTCAGTCGGTTAAGCATCCAACTTTGGCTCGGGTCGTGATCTCGCAGTTCATGGGTTCAAACCCCGCATCCAGGCAGCTCAGAGCCTGGAGCCAGCTTCGGATTCTGTAACTCCCTCTCCCCCTGCTCCTTCCCCACTCACACTCTGTGCTTCTCTCTCAAAAATAAACAAACGTTAAAAATTTTTTTTTAAAGCACTGTAACTTTTTTAAAAATTCCATTGGCTTCCTGGTGCCTAGTGCAGTGCCTAGAATACAGAAGCCCTGCAGCAACCGTAACAAAAGAATTTTCAGTGAATGAATGAAGGTAGGGGAGAACCAGTAAGTTTTCCCTGTAAAGCAGGAACGCAGTTCCTTTGTGGAAGTTCCCAGGAACAGGGATGGTGGCAGGTCGCCATCCTCAGTAGCTGGCAGGTAGCTCCTGACAAGGCACTCCAACAGAAAGAAGGGGATTGAACATCACAGGCACCCTAGACTCCATGGAAAAATTACCAAGTCACAAAAAGCGCAGACATACAGCAATTCACCCTTCTGCAGTCATAGAGGACACAACCTAAGATCTCTGCTGATAAAGCCTATTGTTCCTGTAATCAAATGAATCTAGCCCGTAGTAGGAGACAGAAATTCAGACTCACCGTTGAGTGAATTCTGCTGTCTTCTTACCGTTCTCATTCTTCTTCCCCTTTCCACCCAGTGTCCTCATACCTTTTCTGTTTTTTCACAAAACCCTCAGTTCTAGGGCATCTCACTCTGTCGAATTAAGGAAGGGGACTTCTCAGGATCCTTGTGCTATATAGCAGGAAGCTCCAAGGACAAACCCCCAAAGTCCCCTATGGGAGCCAGATCCAGGAATACCCGCCAATTAGCTCTGCACCTGCTTATCCTACTGTAGCCAAGCCCCTCACACATAGACGTTTGTGTGGGCTCCCATAGGGACTGTTTCTGAACTCATAACTTCTTGGTTTGGGCTCTTGAAAGAGAAGAAGAAACTAGCGAAATCGGTCAACTCATGTTTTGCCTTGGTTAACCACTAAGTTAGTCCCTCAGGGCAAGACATGAATGTGATGATAATGATGATGATGATGATGATGATGATGATGATGATAATGGTGATGATGATAATGGTGATGATGGTGATGATGATGGTGATGATGATGATAATGGTGATGATGGTGATGGTGATGAAGGTGATGGTGATGATAATGATGGTGATGATGGTGATGGTGATGGTGATGAAGGTGATGATGGTGATGATGATGATGATGATAATGGTGATGATGATGATGGTGGTGATGTTGATGGTGATGATGATGATGGTGATGATGGTGATGATGGTGATGATGGTGATGGTGATGATGATGATAATGGTGATGATGGTGATGGTGGTGATGGTACAATGAGGAAGAGGAGGGTAAGTGGCAGGAGGTAGAAGATAACAGGTATCAACACCCAGGTAGCACCTCACCATTGTGCTCTCTCCGGTCTGCTTAACAGGTACTCTAGGCAAAGCCTTAGTCAAACACCAAGTGAGTGGAATCGCTATCATGACAAATCTCAAATTAAAGTCTTGAAACGGACCCGCTTGAAAAAAATGCCACAGAGACCGCTCCTCTGTCACTCCTGGGCCAGATCCGTGTCATTCTGACTTCAGGGATACTTGTGCTTTCCTGTGGCCCAGAACACAACCTCACTCTGAGGAGGGCCTGACTAAGGACGACTTCTAGATCACTCCTCTGTAACTGGCAGCCAAACTGTCGGAGAACCACCTATAAGATTCAGCCCATGTCGCCAGGCATCTGAGCTTCTACTACACAGAAACAGGTTAAAACTGAAGCCAGCGTTGTTGGTAACTGTGGTGTTTTTACTCTATTGTAAGTTAAGCCTAAATCTAGACCTAATAACCCTGCTCTTTGGAGATAAAAAATACCACCCAGTTGAGGCAGCCTGACTAGCTTAACTAATACTTTCTTCTTGCATCATCTTTGATGTCTAAAACCCTATGGACAATCGACAGGCATTGAAAGAAATATGGGAAAAGGCCACAGAGGCAATGGAATCCGTGTCTTAAGTCAGTCCTGGGCTCCAAACTCACTCCCTTGGAAGGAAACAGCTTGGCAGAATACAGAAAATTGGCTATTTACCCTCCAAATTGATTTTGTTTTTATTGACTTGACTATTGAAGCCAAAATAAAAAGCCCACACCAAAAACTTTAACTCTGTGGGTCCACGTTGCACCAATTTCGGGTCCCCTGCCTGAATGTGCCAGTATCAATGGAGAGAAGTGGCCATAAAAGGAAAAATGAAAACATATTAAAACACACGCACAAAAAATCTCTTTGCAAGAAATCTCTTTACTTAGTAGAAAGCCACAACTTTATGACTTTTTCAGCAGAGACAGAAGTGTATTTTTTAATTCTCTCCTTCCTTTGGGGCATTAAAGACACACTGTAAATCAGTGGACTGTCAATCAGTCATGAAAAGCTTAAGAAACGATGACATAAATGACAAGAATATGATCTATAGGCATGTTTTTAAACCATAGACTAATTTTTAATTCTCCAAACCTCACATAACAAAAAGCACTTTCTGAACAACAAGGGAAGAGTTAACATCTTAGCGAGGAGAGGGAACACTTTGTGTTGGTTTCCAACCCCCATCTCGTCCAAGCTGAATATTGCATACAAATCTGTATTTGTGAGACACCCTCATCTACCAGTTAATCAAAGCCCTGGAAATTCAAGGAAACCTGTGTTTATGGAAATCTGGCATTTCTGTAAAGTTTTGAATGAGGGCTAAATAGAGCAGTTCATCTCATTTTGAAACTAATGATTCCTGCCAAGTGGTTTTCCAAAGCTGGGTCTTCTGGCTCAGTCAGCATTTAGGAATTCATTTATGAGTTGGGTTAGTCGGAGACTCTGGAATTCAAATTCATGTCTGCAACTCACTAGTGTGCTCCTGATACGTCTCTGAAAAGAGATTGTAATCAATTCGCCAAACCCAGACTTCAGGAAATTTTCATATCCCAAAAAGAAGTTCTGGTTTGGAGTTTTGTCCCCTCTCTGAATTAGCCCCTCCCCTTCACTCCATGCTAAGAACTGAGTCCTGCTGGGAGCAGGCTTAATTGTCTATGGCTCATTCCCCATAGCTCATCCCTCCATTCAGGCAGCCTCACTGGGTGCTAGAATTCACCTCCTTTAATAGACTTGCCAGCGGTTTATAAAATGACAGAATATATATGTGGTTTGTCACCTCGGACAGTTTCTGTGCTACCCGTCTGTTTCTTGATGGAAATAGCAAAAGCTCTGATGATTATTCAGTCGATTTCTTTTAAAGATTTATCTGTCCAGAAATGTTCCAGGAAATTAGAATATGGGAATGGGTTTGGAGTGTGTGTGTGTGTGTGTGTGTGTGTGTGTGTGTGTGTGTTTCTCTCAGTCTAATAAGCCCACACTAGACTCTCTCTCTCAAGGCAAGGACCAAGCTTGGAGCAGCCTTTCGATGTAACCATAAATTCACTACTTAAAAAAAATTTCCTTTGAAGGAGTCATCAAATAAATTAGCAAAGCTGGAAATGTGCCTCTAGTTTGTGTTGGCTTTGGGTTTTAGGGAGTTACTTAATAAACAAAAGTCAATGAATTCAAACAGTAACGAAGTAATTTCAATGATTAATCAAGTGTTAAAACTAGTTTAACCTCTCCTGTTTTACAAACTCTATATCACCCTGACTAAACTAATAGAGGAATAAGACACCCATCTGGAAATCTCATCTGAAATATTAGATTGGGAATCTAAAATTCAGCCAAATAGTGTGGCTTGTAGGGATATCCTGTCGGATAATAAATTGCATTAATCTTACTTAAATTTTCCATCTAAATCATGTCCTGAGGCCATATTACTCTGAGGAAACTATGCCTTACTTTAAATGCATTGTGCTACTGAAAACGATATTAAAAGAAGAGGGGAGGGGGGGGAAGAACTTACGGGCTTTTTTTTTTTTTTCTCCTGACTGGTTTTTCCAACATTAAAACATTCCCGTGAAACCTTCTGGCTCTTCTGGAAGAACCAAGGCGGGCTCAAGCCGGCACCAGCATTTTATAGTCACCAGCAGGGAAGGGTG
Source organism: Prionailurus viverrinus (assembly GCF_022837055.1). Lineage (NCBI taxonomy): Eukaryota > Metazoa > Chordata > Mammalia > Carnivora > Felidae > Prionailurus > Prionailurus viverrinus. The sequence goes on along the minus strand of NC_062577.1, from coordinate 55,793,311 downwards.
TTAGTCACAGGGCACGTTCAGGAACTCGTCTCTAATTTATCTGTTTTTTCCCATGTGTGAGCTCTGAGCCATGGTGGCTGATGGCAAACAGTTGGGGGGTCGGGGGGGGGGGGAGACACCCTTCTCTTAGCTTCTTTCTGACTTTCTCGTATGGAGAACTGCAACCCGTGTCTCTTGGAGATTCCGCTGGTTGGCTTCCTTATTCCTTTCATTTTTTTAAACAGAAAACATGTAAAGCTGTTAAAATTTTCAACTATAAAAAAAGGTGCCGGGGGGGGGGGGGGGGGGCGGTGGGAATCTCATTGTGGCTTTCCTGGAGCTGCAAGGAGGGATCCTGCTGGCAAGGAAGTCGCTCCCGGCTCTGCCACCTACTATACACTGTAAATGTTAAGTGAACTAAAAGGTGTTGGAATAATGTTGACTTAAAGTTAAACCCATAAACAAACCCTCAGAAATGCTGAGTCGTCTCTCCTGGTTCAGAGGGTCTGCTCTGTTAGCATTCATCGTGAGAGCCCCACGATTCCCCCACACCCTGGAACACAGCGGCGCAGAGAAAGGCATGGGGAGCCATGGCAGGAACAATGCCACCCACTAGGAGCACAGCCCTCCAGCGTCCTTCACCTCTACCTCCAGAGTGGCCCTAACAGCTCTCCCGACCGCCCGGGGCCAGGCTCCGCCATCATCACCTGCAGATGAGGAAGGTAGAAACAGTGAGCCCCGCTCCCCTCCCAGCGATGGAAGGAGCCAGAACCAGAGCTGAGCTTCCAGACCTCGGACCATCAATTGCTAGTGGGCGGAAGGAAATCAATTCACTTCCGGGCTCCTTTGAGAAGAGATGCCACAGAGGCTCCTCCCCGTCCAGCCTGTCACACCCCTGGGGACTCAGAGGCAACACGGTGAACTCAGCCATCCAAGCTGGAAATCTCACCGCTCCCCCCGCCCCGACCCCCTTGACTCCTTCCTCTTTGTATTCCTCCCTGTCCCAACAATTCCAGCACCCTCAGAATTTTAAATGAAAAATGCTTCCAGTGTCCATCACTCCCCTCCATTCTCACTGCCGGGCCCGGGCCAGGTCCGCAGAACCCCTCGCCTAATGCTAAGAGCATCAGCCTCCCCAACTCCCTTCCTCTACTTCCAGAATGATCTTTCTAAAGTCCCCCCTGCTACTGCCTCCCTCAGGCCCCTCACAGGCTCTCAATACCCGCAGGATCGGCTCCCACGGTGGAAATGCGGCCTCTGCCCTGGTCCCAGCTGCATCTCCCACTACCCATCCATCCCCATTGGACTTGACGATCCAGCGGCTCAGACTTGGTAAGAAACACCACGTGGTGACGTATATCCTCATGGCGTCTCTTCACACTATCTCCTCTGCCTGTAGGAACGTTTCCTGCTCCCTCACCACCCCTCACCACACACGGACTTCCTGATTAGAATGAATCTTATGCCTCTAACACTCACCTGTGCTCCCCCCATCGTCTCAAGGTCAAATTGGGTCCTACACCTCTGTGCTTCCATAGTGCCCTGGGCGCATATCTGGCCCAGCACTGAACGCAGCATATTGAAATAATCCACTCACAGCTCGTCTCGGACTAGATGGAGATCCTTCGGGGCAGGACCACTTCTTACTCCCCTGTGCCCTCCAACACCTAACCCTGTGCTCTACCGAGGGCAACTGCACAATAAATGTTGGCTGAAGTGAGCTCAGACTCTGCTTCTGTTTTAGTGCCAAACCTAAAAGTCTTTGGTGATTCACAGATCATAATGACATCCCCCCCCCCCCCCGGAGGGAATCTTAGCTGGCCTGCTTATCTAATGGTTTCATTTCCCTTCCATTTCCCACAACTCATTGTTCCTTCCTCCTTCACTTCCCGTATGACCTTACCCAGGCACACTGGAACATTCGCTCCACTCCTTTTTGTTGACTATAATTTCTAGTCCTTCTATTCACGAATTCAGGGCATATCTCCCTCCAAGTATTGTCTGCTAACCTTGCCTACCTCCACCCTGCCCCCGCACAGCCCCACTCATCTGAGCATCCTAAAGCTTCGGCTCTGCCTGGTCGTATGCTTGCTTCTGGGCCCCTGCCATTTGCAGTCTCGAGTACCTTCAGCGGCTTGTTCTGTTGTCTTAGATTGAGTGCTCTGTGAGGGCAGAGACTGAAGTTCATCTGGGTGTCCTTGAAGCACACCCAGGAGGCACAGGCTCACCCCACCGGCGACTAAAGCTGACTCCAGAAAACACTGCGCTCTTCTGAGCCACTGAAAATTCCTGGGTCTAGTGTGGCAAAGCCGCGTTAGATGTGACCGGCTTAAAGTAGAAATATTATAGACCACCAACATGGAAGAAACCATCTCTGCTCAGCTATCACACAGTCCTGCCAGTAGAGGATTACTCAGAGCCTCCCGTCCATTACTCTGCTTCAACAAGCTACTCTCATAACATTCTTTGAGGTCAGACGCTCCCACTGAAATGAATAACGGCATAGTTTATGGTAAAGGGTGAACTGGGAAAGAGCAGTGTTGTTATTGCTGTCAGTACCCACAAAAGATGTTTATTATCATACACGGCCACGGCCACAGACACACAACTCATTGCTAATAAACTCATTTGTTTCCACATCAACTTGCACAATGTTGTGCAATCCAGCAGAGGGCTGAGAGATGTCAGCAATTCAGGCTGAGACTATTTGTCAACAAGACCGATCCATTTCACCAGCTTCAGCAGACCATTGCGGCAAGGATCACCTTTTTTTTTTTCTTTTTTTCCATAGAAGAAAATGGTTACACACGGCCTTAAATAGAAAGGGCAGACGCTCATAACCACACAGACAAAGGAAACGTCGCAAGTTGAGGTGATATTCAAGGGAAACTCGGAGGTTGTGAGGTGGAGAAAGAAGGCACCATTTTGTTGTTTGCGATGTCCTCACCATCATTTTATCTTTCATACTAAAAAAAAAAAAAAAAAAAAAAAAAAAGCACAACAAATCAAAGAAAAATGAAAGAGAAAAAAGTAGGGGAGGGTTCTCACTCATTACAAAACCGCTTTTTTTTTTTTAAGAAACCTAAGTTGTTTTTTTTTCTTTTAAGGTCCTACACACATTTATTGTGGGATTACTATACGCCCGACACTGTGTTAGGGACTTGACACATAAAAATAAAGAAAGCTGAGCTTGAAGACTAATGAGAGAAAGAAACACAGGCACAGATCATGATAATACAAGATGACTGGTTATGATAGAGATATGTCATTGCGAATTATAAGCTTAGAGGAGAGGCATTTCTAGTTTGCCTCCGGTAGACTTTTCACTCAAGCCACAGCCTGTCTGCCTAATTTGTTTTTCTTACCATAGTCCTTATAGGTCTTGAAAAAAATACCCGAAACTATTTGAGAGCAAAAAAAAAAAAAAAAAAATACATATGAAAAGCAAATAATTGTTGCCATGACTCAAAGAGAAACAAGGTCATTCAGAGGAAAGAGACCATGAAATAAAGCCAGAGAAATTTGGGAAATGAGAACACCCCAGGGGCTGTCATTTCACTTGTAGTAATGAGAATTCAAGAATCAATAGAGAGAGAGCCGTGTCAAACTTGACTGGAATAAGGTCGTGACAAGAAATAAAAGCGGCCTCTCAGCTTGATTCTCTCCCTCCCTGCCCCACCCCCCATATTTTTCCGTTTCGATCCATTCATGCCCCTTTCCATCACCTACTGGGCTTGGGTTACACATGAGGAACATTTTGCATTCTCCATCCTTCCAGGGTTCAAACTTAGCTGGGGAGATAACACTAAAATGTATAAAAATCAACATGACATGGATGTGAGGGCCCCGGAAGTTGAGAACCAGGAAAGACCACAGCTAACTAAAGCTATCTGTGAGAAGGAGAAATTGGATACTCTTCCTTCTGAACAAAAAGACTCAGAGTCCAAAATTAGCAAAGTTGAAAAAACCTTAAAAAGTTGGAATCAAATCCACTCAAAGCAGAGTTCCAATTAGGGACAAGTGGAAACTGCTGTTGCTAAGTCAGAGGGGGGCAGATGAAGAAGAGTCCAGAAAGCCAGCCAAAGGGCTTTGGGGAGGTAGATCTCTGTCCCCACTTCTAGCAATAACCAGTCTGCAGAATCCACCAGACCAGCTGAGGAAGGTGATCAAAACTGACCTTCACATGTTTGAAATCTGGGTTTTGATCACATCCAGTAATTCCCACAATAAGCCTAGGTAAAAAACATTCATTCCTATTAAGCAGCTTCCTACAAATGAGAAAGAAGATGCTCAAGACCCAAGAAGAGACTCTTCAAGGTACGAATCTGATTTTCACAATGTTTCTATTTCTTTCAGACATTTAAAGGATGGCTACAACTTTCCTCTCCCCAGATCGTGCAGCACACTCTTGAACATTGGGCATCACATGGGTGCCATATTCAGAATGGTGTGGTATCAGAGCCATGTGGAAAGAACCGAGAAAGCCAGTTTCTTTTCTGTTCCCAGCTCTGCCAATGGCTGACCACACGGCATAGAGAAGTTCTCATCTCTCTGAAGCGGATTCTGTCTCTGCGAATTGAAAGGGTTAAGCTACTGATCACTCCATACCTTCCAGAACTAAGATTCCATCATAAACGGTGCCATAGAAGATCGAACTAAATCTTCCTGGCCCGAAATTATATTGCAGAGGTTGCATTTCCATAAATCCTGCTATCAACGTGTTTACTTGTCAAGTGCAGACGGTGCCCTCAACAAATGTGGTCGTTTGAGCTTCCCAGATGTTTAGGTTCCAAATAAACAGTAGTAGGTAGTTTGACAATGACAGTAGAAACTCATCACTCGAGGGGAAGGAGCTGAGCTTCCTAAACCATAGGCTGGGGAGAGGGAGCACTCTTCAAATGCCTTGGGCAATCCAGCTCCAGCCCAGACAGCACTGTTAAGAGAGTCTGTCTGAGCTCTGTGTGCACATCCGAGGGTGATCCGAGCTGGACGCCCCCTAAAGGAGCTAGATAAGCTCAAGATATACGATCTGTTTTCCTGCCAAGAGCAATTTGCTTGGCAAGCCTCCTGCTTATAAAATCCGAAGGCATTCTTTTCAGTATTAAAAAGTTTTCGTCTTTGTAAATGAGCTATCTCTGCAGCGGAAAAAAAATGGAATAGTTTGATTTTTAAAAGGACAAGGTAGATAGTGAGCATATTTGGTAGGTTTCCCAGTTGAAGGAAATGAAAATCAGTTGTAGTCTTCTGATTCTGGTCTAGGCGTGTCCACAGGAGAGGAATTTTTATCTTCATAGGGATCAAAACAGTCTAACTTTTAAAAATATACACGTTTTAATGTTCTAAGAGGCATTGAGAATTCTACTCTGTTGTTGATTCACACAACAACCCTATGATATAAGCAGGGAAAATATTACTCCCATGTTAAAGAAGAAGGAATAAGATGAGAAATCTTAAGATCTAAGATTTGCCCTGCTCAGGACTTCACAGCCAGTAAATGTGAGTGAGCCCTGACCCAAGTTCAACTTGCTGATGTCCTTCCACCCTACGCTGTGCTACACTTCAACTTTTGGTTCTCCTTTTGTATTGATTTACAAGGGAAATAATTTTACTGTCATTTACATTAAAGTGATGTTACTAGGACAGTTCCTCCCAGGTTAATGCATAAGCATAACACACCAACAGCCAAAATCCCAACAGAAACTTTTTTTCTAATGTAGTTTTTAAAAATCTATTTTAAACTAATTCGGAGGGGCATCTGGGTGGCTCAGTTGGTGAAGCAGCCAACTCTTGATTTGGGCTCAGGTCGTGATCTCACGGTTGATGGGATCAAGCCCCAGGTGAGGCTCTGTGCTGGCAGCGAGGAGCCTGCTTGGGGTTCTCTCTCTCTCCCTCTCTCTCTGTCCCTCCTCCCCCCTCAAAATAAATAAATAAACTTAAAAAAAATAAAGTATTTTGGAAAAAAGTAAAGCAAGTTAAACCACCCAGCTTTAAAATAGGAATAATAATGAGGGAACTAACACTAGAAGTTGTTAAAATGTTATGTCTGTAATAATTAAGCAAGAATGGTACTGACACAAGCCTAGACAAAAAGCTAAAACAAAATCAATGTTTCAGAAGCAGACCTTACTCTCAATAAATACTAAATACATGAAACCTGGAACATCACAAATTAGTGGATTTTAACCACTAATGTTAGGATAATTCATTAGATATCAATCCTTAAATTATACTTACACACTGAAATCAACATTAAACAGTAAAAACTTAAATGTTAAGAAAATTACGTAAGTGCATAAATGAAGATGAGTATTTATCCAACCTGAGTGGAGAAGTTGCTAAGCTTAAATTCAATGGAAGAACTTACAAAAGGAAAGTATAAATAAAATATAAGCAAACGTTTTAACTTCCATATACCACAAGAACATGCTAACCAATATCAAACGAAAATAAAATGGGGAAAATATTTGCATCAAATACAAGAGACAAAGGTACACGCTCTCACTGGATACCGAACCCAATCAAACCAATGCATAGTTCAACAGATGAGCAAAGGACGTGAGCAGATAACTCATAGAAAAGGAAGTGCAAATGAGAAATGAACAGACCAAAAATATTCCACCCCACTAGGACTCTCAAAGCCAATGAAGACAACATACCACATTTACCTATTCAAATGAGTAAAGTTTTAAAAATTATAATTATTGATTCTGTGCGGTAACAGCCTAAGACTCCACAGGTATGTCAGGACCATCTCACTGAACCGCAATCGGACTCTATGCTTCCAAAGTCCTTCGACTGTTCATATCCTTGACCAGGAATCTCACCTAATGAAAAAATCAGACACATGACCAAAGATTTCTAAACAAGGACATCTCCTTTATAATAAAAGGAGAAATTAAAAAATAAAATAATAAAGATAATATAATATAATATAATGTGAAAAACCACCCAAATGTCCAAAATTGTAGAATATCTAGGAATATGGTGGTTCGCACAGAATCCAAACTATTATGTATCTATTGAGAAGGTAACAAAGAGTTTTACTACATGAGGAAATACTTTTAACATGGAGTTTGCTGAAAAAAATTAAAAAACAAAATCTATATGCAATATGAGTTCAACAACTTGTTTGAGTGTCCAAAAGTGCACAGAAAGGAACTACACACACACATACACACACACACATGCACACACACGTTATAGAAAAGCTGCTGACCTGTCATCCATAGGGCTCGCCCTTGATTTTTCTTCCAGGAGTGCACATGGATTATACTAATCCATCAATTCCCTGTTACTCATTTCCCTTATGACATTACAAGATGGCTGGCCTGCCGGTAAAGGCCAGCTTTAGCCATGCAACAGAGCACAGAGTACTGAACCCCAAACCTTTAACTTTAGTAGACTAACTCTGACCAGTTGCTGGGAAGAACGCACCTACGGTGATGAATGACACTCATTTCAATACTGTAACACTTCTTTTTTTTTTTTAATTTTTTTTTCAACGTTTATTTATTTTTGGGACAGAGAGAGACAGAGCATGAACGGGGGAGGGGCAGAGAGAGAGGGAGACACAGAATCGGAAACAGGCTCCAGGCTCTGAGCCGTCAGCACAGAGCCCCACACGGGGCTCGAACTCACGGACCGTGAGATCGTGACCTGGCTGAAGTCGGACGCTTCACCGACTGCGCCACCCAGGCGCCCCAATACTGTAACACTTCTAAATGAACTACCCCAAAAGGTACACACTGGTCAATGGTTTGTGTCTAATGGATAAAAATTCATAATTCTATGTCCATCTTATTTTCAAACATCTGATTACGTGGTTGAAAATTATGAACAAATTACGTCTCTACTGATCAACGGTAGTTGACTCATAGGGTAATCAGGGTTGATTATGGAAATGGAGACAGTGCGCAAAACTAAATTAAAACATCCAGGTGGTTTTTTTTTTTTATTCTAGTTGGTTAGAATTTCAGTTTATCAGCTGAATAGAGAAATAAGTCAAACAATCTTAGCTTTCTCTGGAAAGTTAGCTGAATTTTCCCATTCTCACCTGGTACGGATATATGTATCTCCAAGGTATGTGACACACTGGGTCACATAGGGTCAGGGGTGGGCTTAAACTGGCTCAGACAGACTTGGGAGAGCCAATTCTGCTCCCCTCTCTCCAACTTTGTGTTCAGCGACATTACACCGGAAGCAGGAAATCAGCCACGGGGAAGGTACACACCCAGCAATCAGTAAATGCCAAAAATCAAGGCTTTTTGTTCCAAAGAGTCAGCCTACCAGGACACCACTGCATAGTGGGTACTTAAAAATATTTTGATTTGAACAAATGAGTTAATGAATTAGCTGAACATGGTTTTTTCTTGCCATTAATAATAGATCCCTTAGAGAAAAGGGCAAACATCACAGAAAGGCTCTTCCACTTACTAGAATTTTCAAGACAAGCAGCTCTAAATAAAAACTCGAGTTCTCTGAGGCAAAATTCAGGAACTATTGGAATCTAACTTCTTAAATTTTTCATCTAAGTGAGTGGACAAAACCATGTCCCTTTTGAATTTAGCTCTCCAGGAAAGGAAGCCTAAAATGTTCGTGGGTCCAAACCAACGGCTTATGAAATGGAAAAAATACACCACCTCTCTCCATACATATCTGTGATTGTATAATGTTCTCTCCATGGAGACTAAGACAAGAACCACCAACATGTATCACCTTTTCAAGGTTCTTGAGCATCCTAAACTTTGATGTCAGAGAATGTTTGAATAACGTAAACTTTTTTTGGCAAAAAAAAAATAAATCTCTGCCACACGATAGTTATTCAGTTTCCAGATGATTTGATGGCTAATCCCAGGGTCACTTCCACCACTATGGTGTGATGACGTTTTGGCAGCCATAATTGTAGGCTATAGTTTAATACAATTAATTATAAACTAAGCATTATCAGTCGTTATGCTTTTTAAAAATTTTTAAAGGTTATTTGTTTATTTTTGAGAGACAGGAAGAGAGAGAGCACGCATGCAAGTGGGGGAAGGACAGAGAGAGAGAGAGAAAGAAAAAATCCCAAGCAGGCTCCACACTGCCAGCACAGAGCCCAACATGGGGCTCAAGTCCACAAATCGTGAGATCATGACCTGAGCTGAAATCAAGAGTCGAACGCTTAACCAACTGAGTCACCCAGGCACTCCTGTTCCTAAAAAAAATTGTTAATGTTTATTTATTTATTTTGAGAGACAGAAAGGGAGAGAGCGAGAGCACAAGCAGGGAAGGGGCAGAGCGAGTGGGAGAGAGAATCCCAAGCACGCTCCACACTGCCAGCCCAGAGCCCAATGCGGGGCTCAAACTCACAAACTGAGATCGTGACCTGAGCCGAAACCAAGAGTCAGACACTGAACTGACTGAGCCACCTAGGAGCCCCTAAACTTTTTTTATGTTACTTCTGAAATAATAAGAAAATTCAAAGCGATCGTATCAAGTGATTCTGTAATGTTTCAGGGCAGCAAATAAAAGTTAAGTAAGAAGGACAAGCACTTTTAAAGATTTACTATCACAATGAGATGGCATACAGAAAATAAGCCAACCATGCCACGGCCCAGGTAGCCAACGGAGTTGGCTGGGCCCAGCTCCTTCAGTCTTCAGCAGGTGCCTCCCAGAACACATGGCGCAGCTGTGTGACTGAAATAGAGCCGCAGTTTAAGTCACTTAGCCCTCGGGGCCTACGTTCTATAAACTCAGGGTCACTGACCTCTCTCCAATTTATAACAACAATAATTGTTCCCAATAAACTGAGCACCTGCAATGTGCCCAATAGGATGCTAAACATTTACCGAAAACTCATTTCTGTAGCGCCCATACGTGGCAAATACCATTGCCTTAATTTTTATATGAAAATAACTAAAGTTCAAGTACGTTAAATAACCGGTAACAGGTCACGTAACCGAAAATTGCTGAAGCTGCGATTCCTCTCTGGGACTGCTTGACTCTGAAGTCAAGACAAGACAGCCTATAATTTACAGGGACGCTTTAAGGAATGAATAAAACCGAAGTGGGGAATGCACTTCTAAAATTATGAGTTGGCGCGTCACATTTCCCAACAATAAAGCAATCCCTTGTTAATTACACACAAAAATATATTTGTTAGGCAGCTGAGATGGATATCCAGTTGTTTCTCTATTCTGTTCAATCAGCTTGTCACTAATTTGTTACCTGAGAAAAAATAGGTCACAGAATCTTAGCTTTTTTTCTGATCTCAAACACAATAATATGATAAACTTTATTGACAGTTCCAATGCCTGGTAGAGTCTGTTATGTGTTTAATAAGCATTTATTAAGTGTTCACTGAATCTCAGAGTGATTTCTGAATTATTCTAACTTTCCATTAGAGCCTTCAGCTCCAGTCAAATGGATTTTCAAGCAGAAGGATTAATAATGAGTCCACATGGCTCATGTTCCCCAGTACACTATTAAGTTTTAATTTTTTTTTAATTATGACATCTTAGCACTGAAACTGCTTCCTCTCCCAAAATCCTATGTGGTAGAGGTTTCATTTTTAGAAATATTAAAAATAGGGGCGCCTGGGTGGCGCAGTCGGTGAAGCGTCCGACTTCAGCCAGGTCACGATCTCGCGGTCCGTGGGTTCGAGCCCCGCATCGGGCTCTGGGCTGATGGCTCAGAGCCTGGAGCCTGTTTCCGATTCTGTGTCTCCCTCTCTCTCTGCCCCTCCCCCATTCATGCTCTGTCTCTCTCTGTCCCAAAAATAAATAAAAACATTGAAAAAAAATTTAAAAAAAGAAATATTAAAAATAGAGGACAAAAGCTACCATTAATTGAGCACCTTCTTGCAAAGAATACACAATGGGGAAAAGATATTCTCTTCAGTAACGGGATCTCTACATGCTGAAGAATGAAGCTGCAACCTTTCTCCACACCATATGCAAAATCTAATCAAAATATATTAATGACTTAAATGTAAGATCTGAAGCTGTAAGACTACTAGAAGCAATCAGAAGGAAAAAGTTTCTTGATATTGATCTGGGTAAGGATTTTTTGGCTATGACCCCCAAAACACAGGCAACAAGAACAAAATAGACAAATGGGCTTGCATCTAACTGAAAAGTTCTTGCACAGCAAAGAAAACAATCAACAGAGGGAAAAGATAACCTACAAATTGGGAGAAAATCTTTTTAAACCATGTATCTGATGAGAGGTTACTATCCAAAATATATAAAGAGCTCAAACAGCTCAACAAGAAACAAATAACCCAATTGCAAAGTGGACAAGGGACCTGAATAAATATTTCTCAAAAGAAGATACACCAGTGGCCAACAGGTACACAAAAAGGTGGTCAACATCAGTAGCTATCAAGGGAATGAAAATTGAAACCACTATGAAATATCACCTCACACCTATCAGAATGGCTATCACCAAAAAGACAGGAGATAAGTGTCAGTGAGGATGTGGAGAAAAGAGAAGCCTTGTACACAACTGATGGGAATACAAATCGTTGTAGTCACTACGGAAAACAATGCAGAATTTCCTCAAAAAATTAAAAAAAAAAATAGGACTACTGTCTGATCTAGCACTCTCACTTCTGGGTGTATATCCAAAGGAAATAAAATCAGAATCTCAAAAGAGACATCTGCACCTCCACGTTCATTACAGCATTACTCACGAAAGTCAAGATATGGAAATAATCCAAGGGTCTATTGACTGAGGAACAAAGAAAATGTGATGCACACACACTAGAATATTACTCAGCCTTTAAAAAGAAGGAACTCATGGGGCGCCTGGGTGGCGCAGTCGGTTAAGCGTCCGACTTCAGCCAGGTCACGATCTCGCGGTCCGTGAGTTCGAGCCCCGCGTCGGGCTCTGGGCTGATGGCTCAGAGCCTGGAGCCTGTTTCCGATTCTGTGTCTCCCTCTCTCTCTGCCCCTTCCCCGTTCATGCTCTGTCTCGCTCTGTCCCAAAAATAAATTAAAAACGTTGAAAAAAAATTTTTTTTTAAATAAAAAGAAGGAACTCTTGCCATTTATGACAACATGGGTGAACCTTATGCTAAGTGAAATGAACCAGACCCAGAAGAGCAAATGCTGCGGGATTTCATCCACACGCGGAATGTAAAAAAGTTGAACTCATAGAAGCAGAGAGTGGAATGATGGTTGTCAGGGGCTAGGAGGCAAGAGAAATGGAGAAATGTGGACCAATGGGTCCAAAGCCCTGGTTATGCAAGATGAATACATTCTGAAGGCCAAATATGTAGTGTAGTGACTATCGGTCATAATACTGGATGGTATCCTCAAAATGTGCTGAGAGTAAGTCTTAATTGTTCTCATACCAAAAAAAAAAAAAAAAAAAAGGTATCTACGTGAGGTGATAGCTACATTAATTAGCTTCATTATGGTAATCACGTCACAACACACAGGTATATCATAACATCACATTGTACACCTTCAATATATACATTTTTACCTGTAAAGTATACCTCTATAAATCTAGAAAAAAATAATAATAATTGAGCACCTCCTATGTGCCATTCCCTGTGGTATGAATGTAACCAATATTCTGACCGATCCCATAACAACCCTGCGAGATCAAAATTAGTAAATGGTAATTATTGGGAGGTGTTGAAAATCGAAGCAACCTAGAATGTCAGAACAATGACAGAGTTGGGAACGACAGGTGTACTGAAACTGTGGCCATCAGCTGAAATGAAAGCAAAAGCTGACAAAGTACCGTGAGCCACAGAACAAATTTCCTATCAAAACGGCTGTGTTTTGACTCTCCACTGACTGCAAAACACACAGATTTTCTCCATCCCCCACCCCGGCCTCCAATGTGCTGAATTTGGGTGCATTTTATCTGACCGCTTTTTGCATATACCAGAAACGAACGAACAGCAAGCCTTCCTTGAAGCTTACCTTTATTTGAAGAATTGTGAATACATGTTATCTTTAAGGAGGTTATAACCCTTCCCACCCTTGAGATAGCTGGAAAGAAACCCTATATACCAAAATCAAGGCTCTAGATCCCAAGGCTGAGGGTGCCTGGGTGGCTCAGTGGGTTAAGCATCTGACTCTTGATTTTGTGTCGAGTCATGATCTCACAGTTCTGGGGATCCAGCTCTCATGGGACTCTGAGCTCAAAGTCTGCTTGGGATTCTCTTTCCCTGCCCCTCTGCCCCTCCCCCGCCTCAAAATAAACAAATAAACTTAAAAAAAAACCCAAAGCTGAAGACTGAAGTCCAAATATTTGCAAAAGGAAGCATATTCCTCGAACAGTTCCTAAAATTGTCTCTGTCGTTGGTTCTCCCTCTGCTCACTGGCTCCTGGGGTTGCTTAATTATTAGAGCAACCAAACACAAGTATATTTCCTCTGACCATCCTGTCTCTCTTTGCTTTGAAGAGATAGAGACAGAGAGAGGGGGCAGTTTTCCATCACTTGGGGCAACACCAAGATGGCCAGCCCTAACCGGACAGCAGAACCTTCATTACGATGATGGCGTCAGAAACAGACGGAAAGACTGCGGCTGGTCTTGACGTCCCATTTGGAGTTTGATGTGCCTGCAGTGGGAAAAGTTGCACTTTAACTTGCAAAATGAGAAAACGTGGTGTAGCAATGTTAGGGGAAATGATAAATGTGAGCTTCGCCTAGACAGCAAATTTGTATACAAAATTACAGCTCAATAAAACCAACAGAGGGTGACATCTATTCACTTTCGCTCCTTAAACCACCATAGTTTAATAGCTTCCATCACTTTTAATCAAGTTGCAGCCCTAATAAATGTCACAGTCCAGGGGCGCCTGGGTGGCTCAGTTGGTCAGGAGTCTGACTCTTGATTCCGGCTCAGGTCATGATCCCATGGTTTGTGAACTCGAGCCCCACGTGGGGCTGCACACTGACAGTGTGGGGCCTACTTGGGATTCTGTCTCTCCTCTCTCTCTGCCCCTCCTCTCCTGCCCGCTTTCTATCTCTCTCTCTCTCTCAAAATAAATAAATAACAATTAAAAACACATACATATTGAAAATGTCACAACCCAAAGTTTGGAAACCTAAAAGCTGTGCTGGGTCCCAGCAGTTAAAACAGCAATGAATGTCCACAACTCAATCCTCCAAAATTCAAGAGACCTTATAAACCAAACCAATACTGCTCTCTTGAGCCAATGATATCACTTGTTAGACTTGTCCATTAAATCACTTGGTCAAATTTAATCTCCACGTGCGCAAGGTTATTTAGCACCTCATACATTCTGATCTCTGTGTTGAGGGCAATTCGTTAGTTAGACATTGTCATTTCTACAGAACCAGGGTTTTGCTTGCCATCTCCATTTATGGCACAAGGAAACAAAAGAGCTAAGATGTCTCTGCAGTAACGCATTAGACCGACTGGCAGTTTGCATCCTGGGAGCTGCGCCCTGCGCTTGGCTCTGTTATTAAGTTAAAGATCTCTGATTCCCAGGCAGATTTCTGGGTGGTTATTGTTATTGTTGTTTTAATGTTTTTCGAGCTGAAAAAGGAATCATAAAATCCAGTGGGACAGAGTTTCACAAAGGGAATGGTGAACGGTGCAAGCACAGTAAAGAGATCGATGCTTGAAAACTGAAACGTTCTCATTAGATTTGGTGGGCTGGAAGTCATTGGTGGTTTGGATAAGAGTCAGTGAGGTAGACAGGACAAATGCCAGCAGCTAGAGCAGTGATTGAGAGGAAAGGGATGACAGTGAACACAGATTACTGTCTCTGGAAGCAAGGCTGTAAAAGAAAAAGAGGAAGGGTCTGGGTTCATTGGCACCTTCATTATTCTAGTCACCCACGCTCAAAAACTAGTCCTCTTTTGACACCTGGTCTCCCTCCCCACTACGTTGCAATCGCCAACTTGCTGAGATTTTTCCAAATTAGACCCCTGTGAAATTAACAAAATCCTTTCAATTTCCACTAGTACATCCTAATCCAGACGTGACTATGGGAAGAGCTTCCTAACTTTATGAGCCAGCATTCTACGTGCTCTGCGATCCGTGGCCTTGCTACCTCATCAGATTTATCTTGAGGGTCCCATCTGAGCTTCTGTTCCAGCCAAGCTCTCCACCAAAATTGCCCTGTAATTTCCCCACATCCTTGCCTCTGTTTGTGTCCTAATCACCGCCTGTCAAACGCTTCACCATCCTTCAAGATCCATTTCAAGTATCATCTTCCCCATGAAGCTGCCCCACCCTCCCCAGCCAGAGATGAACTTCCCAGTCTCTGGCTCCTTAGACCAACATGTCACTCATTCATCTTACGTTACCTCTTCAAGGCTTCTTAAGTCCCTTCATAACAGGGGCCACATCTTGTACTCAGCTCTTATAAACACCTGAATTTGAACCGTACTCTTTGTATTATATAAAAAGTTACTGCCACAGGCTTTTAGAATGATGTTTCTTATTTGCACCTATGTGACAGAGACAGCTTAAAATGTGGCTTCTGGTTTTTGACCCACAGCTATCCATCTTACACACCTGGCTCCAGATCGCAAAGATATGATGTCTCAGAGAAGAAACAACAACCTTCCTAAGACTCCAGAGAGAACAGGCTCCTGTAAACAAATTGCATTCATCACTTGGATGCACAGTAATAACAAATTGAGTTTAAAAACCAGTCCGGTGGTGGGATGCCTGGGTGTCTCAGTGGGTTAAGCGTCCGACTTTGGCTCAGGTCACGATCTCATGGTTGGTATGGGTTCGATCCTGCATCGGGCTCTGTGCTGACAGCTTGGAGCCTGGAGCCTGCTTTGGATTCTGTGTCTCCCTCTCTCTCTACTCCTCCCCTGCTCATGCTCTCTCTCAAAAAATCAATAAACACCAAAAATAAAAAAAAAAAACACAGGTTATCATTTGAAGCAATAATATTATCAGGTCTCAGTTAATGATTTTGTTAATAAAATATGCAGGAAACTGTGTGTTCTTAACAGAGATAACATATTAGCATCATTTAAAGTAATCCTCTCAAATGGACTCTATTCAATCAATTTGTATTGTTTGCATAATATGTGCCCAGCACCATATTTGATGCCATTTTCATCTAGTTTTTCCAAGGAACACTAATGCAACCTCAAAATGGGGCAGAGGAGGGGGGAAGGGTGCAAAACCTAGTTCCAGGAGGCTCGGCTATAGGTTAGGGGGTCCCTGAACTGACACCTAACTGCCTCTAACTCGCAGCCAGCTCAGTACTCCTTCTGTGTTTCCCTTTCCCCTTCCCCTTGCTGGGATGTGGAGAAAAGAGCCAAAATAATTCAACTGTTCAACATAAATCAAGTATCCACTACCCATAAGTATAGGTGTACAAATACTGTATTTGGAAGCAATCTGTAATAATCACAGCAAGCTTGTCTAGGTCAATCAACAAAAATAAGAACACTTTGAAATGGTATGTTGTAGGAGAGAGAAATGGAATGAACATAACGTAAATAAAAGAAGAATTCTTGATCTTTGAAACCTACTATTTAGTTGAGCAAAAACATACACACACACACACACACACACACACACACACACACACACACACACATATATGAGAACCTGAAAGTAACTTTAGGGCCACAAGCTGTTCCTTGTTAATGCTCATGAAACAATGGCCAAAACCAAGCTAATAACCTAGGAAGCTTTAAGAAACATATAGATTCCTTTTAGAAGTCAAGCTAGAGGCTCCCTCTTTTGCTCTTAACTTTCTATTTCTTGATCTGGGTGTTGGCTGCAAGGGAATATTCATGATGAAAATATTCAAGTTGTCATGATTTGTGCATATTTCTATATGTACATTATACTTCAATACACTGTGTTTTAAATGTGGCTTCCTTAGTCCCATCAACAGAAGGCAGCCATGAATCTTCATGTACATATCTCCCCAAGTGATTCTAATGATCAGACCTTCTTAGATCACCTTCCCACTGAGGCCTTGGCAAAATGGTGCAAACAGCTTCGTTTGAGTGACTCAGTGAGGAAGTTCTTTAGCAGAGGTGGAGG
The DNA here is from genome assembly GCF_022837055.1 of Prionailurus viverrinus. Classification (NCBI taxonomy): domain Eukaryota; kingdom Metazoa; phylum Chordata; class Mammalia; order Carnivora; family Felidae; genus Prionailurus; species Prionailurus viverrinus. The sequence goes on along the minus strand of NC_062577.1, from coordinate 55,776,339 downwards.
AAGCAATGACCTGATAACAGCGAGGTCTTGGAGTCTTAGTCCATCAGTCAAAGATGTGAGGTGAGACTGGGGGAGATTGGAGCCAGAGAGACAAGAGACTAAGCTGTTTTTATAACACAGGTGTGAGGTGACAAGGGCTGAAATGAAGCTAGTGGCTGTGGAAAGAGAGAAGAAGGGCTGTTCGAAGAGACATTGCGGGTACATAATAAATTCCAGAGGATATATTGGCAGATGCCAAAAGACAGGGTTTCCCAGAATTAAATCCCAATGCTCATAAACTCTGGTATGTTCCTTTATCCCACAGTTGAGTGTGTGTGTGTGCGTGTGTGTATTCTGTGTGTGTGTGTGTGAAGCCTGAAGCTTCACCCCAAAGGATCAAAGCCTAATCACCACATAAACAAACATACACCACATAAACACAGAACTGTCTCTGTTAACTGAGAAGTGTTGAAGACGTCCTTTTAACTTAGTAACTTTCATAATTCTTAGGTAGAGTCCAAAATACAAGCCTTTTTTTACTTCTGAAAACTTTATTCCAAGATGAGATAAGATACCCTATTTCAATCAGGAGTTCATTAAATCAAAGGAAGGGAGACTTCATATGCTCTTTTCTGAAAAACTGATGTAGAGAGACACTATGAAAGCTTCCCCACACACCTCGTTCCTAACACACAGATTATATCGCCTACCATTCTGGAGGCCTCTCCCAAGAGGTTAGGACACCGTGCTGAGACAAGCAGTGGTTTAGTGAACTGAACAGATGTCTCAGAAGAGGATGAGACCACTAGACATATTTCCACCAGGAAGCCAAGCCAGGCTTTCCAACGAAACCTCCAGAGGCAGCTGGCTGGGTGTTCACCCACTATGCCACCTACAATAGCCCTAATAGGATTTCTTCCCATAAATGAGTGTGTTCATTGGCTCTCATTCATGTTTGTTGAAGAAAAATGGGGCCGTTCAAGTGACGGAAGTGATTCTGTAGTCAACTCAATAAACACAAAGATATGATAGTGGATCAGAATCCGTCTTCAGAGAAGTTGTTTCAGAAAGCAAATGGAGTCATGGAATTCTTGAGAAAGGGAGTCCAACTAAATCTTTTTCTAAACTTGATGAGAAATAACCTTTACTATTACCATCATGAAAATTTAAATGCAGAAATTGTTACTCTCTCTCACCCTTTTACAAACCACATAAGCAATATTTATGATCCAAATCTGCCAAATGAAACATTTCATTCTTAAAGCTAAAGCCTGATGGGTATGAGTTCTTTGTGACTTGCGCTTATGTGTGAGTGTGTGTGTGTGTGTGTGTGTGTGTGTGTGTGTGTGTGTGTGTGGTTTTGCTTGTTCAGTAAATTAACTGCCTGGGGGCGGATACTAGTTCCCTGCTCACCTGACTTTGGACCTGACCATATTGCTGGCTTTGGCCAATGGAACATGAATAGATGTTATGTGAGTAAATCCTTTAAATGTGCTTGTAGGACCCGGTCTTTTGTGTTCCAGTGATCTTCCATGAGAAGAATATGCCTTGAGTATTCATTGCACCATCATCCCAGGCCCAGGACAAATGCACGTGGACAAAACCTGAACTCAATCTGTTGCCTGGATTCAAGAAATATAGGAATGGAGGGAGAAGGAAAAAACTTCCCAAACTACTATCAATATCTCAGAGAGATAAGTAAAGATATGAGCTTGTAAAACAAAAACAAAATACTATATAATGGGGAAGGTGCAAAGAACAAGAAAGAGCTCTTGAAAATTAAAAAAAAAAAAGATCACAGCAGAAATAGAACATTCAATAGAAGAGTAAGATAACAAAGTAAAGAAATTATTTCAGAAAAGAAACTGAAAGATAAAAAACAGGGCATAAAAGATAAGACAAGTAAAAAATCAATTCAGGAGTTTCAATTTCCAACTAATAGAAGTTTCAAAGAGAATAGAGGAAATACAATTGACTAAATGAGCACAGAACAATATGGGGGAAATATCCCACATCTGCAGTCATGAGTATCCACAAAGATCCTAATAAATTAATAAAAAATGACCCCCAAGAATTTCAGTGTGAAATTTTAGGACATCAAGCAAAACAAAGAAGATCCTGAGGTTCATGGCTGACTTAGTCAGTAGAATATGTGACTCTTGATCTTGGGGTCGTAAGTTTGAGCCCCACGGCAGATGTAGAGATTATTTAAAAATAAAATCTCGGGGCGCCTGGGTGGCGCAGTCGGTTAAGCGTCCGGCTTCAGCCAGGTCACGATCTCGCGGTCCTGGAGTTCGAGCCCCGCGTCGGGCTCTGGGCTGATGGCTCGGAGCCTGGAGCCTGTTTCCGATTCTGTGTCTCCCTCTCTCTCTGCCCCTCCCCCGTTCATGCTCTGTCTCTCTCTGTCCCAAAAATAAATAAACGTTGAAAAAAAAATTTAAAAAATAAATAAATAAATAAAAATAAAATCTTTTAAAAATCCCAAAAAGTTCCAGAGAGTAGACAGTAGTTCTTGGGAACTATCGTACTAGGAGTTAGATTGGTATTTGACTTCTTAATAGTAACCCTGAATACCAGAAGACAAGACAAAAGGCAGTGTCTTTGGAATTTGAGGCAATTTCCTCAAATGCTATGTCCAGGTGGTGACTGGGAGTAAGATATAATTTTTTGAAGTAGAAAGAAAAAATTATAGTAAACTACTTGACCCAGCAATCAACACTACTACATAAACATTATTATGTTAAGTAAAATTATATTAAGGAAAAATCAAATGTAACTATGAAGAAGGGGGGCGGGGGACAGTTGGGAGTAATGCATGAGACTTATATTAATAGCAAATAAACAATTCATGTCTGGAAGCGAGTCAATCTGGCCTATCCACCAAGCCCAGGAAACACCAAAGGGCCGTAAGTAAGCTCTTTCTGTCTCTTACTCACCTGAAGCTCCGACCATGGGAAGAGTTTGAAACCACAACAAGCATGGATAAAGGGGAGATGGACAAAGAGAAAAAGCCTACCACGGTCTCTGCTTGCTACTGCAGAATGACTGGGCAACCGTGGCATTTCTCAAGTACACCGGCCCCGGGACAGGCTTGGCCAGGTAGCGAGGCAGCACAGGCGTGTCCTGTTTGCACCCTCTGGGGCTGTGCTCCATCCATCTGTCGGCAGTGGGAGAGCCTCAGGCAGCAGAAGCAGAGAAAAGAAAGGACCCGAGGGGCACGTTTCGCCAGGCATCCTCCGCACCCTGCCTCCACTGATGGCCATGGGACAGAACTCAGCTAATCGTGCCATAAGGAATGGAATCCGACGCTGCCATGTCATTAGCCTGTGGGCTCTTTCTCATGATCTGTGGAACACACGGACAGATACGGCCCCACCCAAACTCTCCTGAGAAAGGGAAGCTCCCCAACTTTTCTACCAGACTTCAGAGGAGGAGACAGAAGGAAGAGGACCCAGAGCCTCGATCACTAATACAGAGGAAGCTGAAGAAATGAAGTGATGAAACCTCCCCCACTTCCAAAAATGCCCCCCTCTACCATCAGAAGAATGAAGATGGGGAAAGTAGTGCTTGCATTTTCCTTTGTGAAGGGTGCCTGGGTGGCTCCGTCGATCAAGTGTCTGACTTCAGCTCAGGTCAGGACCTCATGGTTTGTGGGTTTGAGCCCCGCATCAGGCTCTGTGCTGCCAGCTCGGAGCACAGATGGAGCCCACTCTGGATGTTGGGTCCCCCTCTCTCTCTGCCCCTCCTTTGCTCATTCTCTCTCTCTCCCTCTCTCTCTCTCTCTCTCTCTCTCTCTCTCTAAAAAATAAACATTAAAAAAAAAAAGAAACAAAAAATTTTTTTTAAAAACCCTGTGTGAAAAGAACTGTACCTTCAGGGAGGGAGAACTGACCTATCTTTGACTGGTGTGTTGGTTCATTTTATGTATCAACCTGGAGAGACTATCGTGCCCAGTTGCTCGCCCACATAGCAGTCCGGATGTGGCTTTCCAGGTATTTTTTGGATCTGATTAACGTTTACGTCAGCAAACTTTGAATAAAGCAGATTGTCCTCCATAATGTGGGTGAGCTCCATCCAACAATTCAAGGCAAATATCGGCAAGTCTGAGTTTCCCAGAAAAGGAATAGATATTGCCCCCCGATTTCCTTCAGACTCGAGACTGCAACATCAACCCTTCTCCGGGCCTCCACCTGCCAGCCTGTCCAGCACATTTCAGACTTGCCAGCTCCAACAATCACATGAGTCAGTTCTTCCAAAGAAATTTCCCTCTGTCTCTGTCTCTATGTTTATATACATAGCGTTTTATTTTATTTTATATACATATATAGTATTTGTTTATTATTATGTATATACACATACGTTTTGTAAATATACAATGTTATTTATGTATGCATTTCAGTAGGCGTTCATGTATGCATTTATGTATGTAAATGAAGAATCTATACATCAATATATATCCCATAAGATGTGCATATATATACACATATGCCTCATTGCTTCTGTTTCTTTGAAGAACCCTGGCAAATACACCTGGCGTTGTATTAATATCAATCTCTGAAGGAGACATCTGACCTCTCGCCATTGGTATAATCCTACATACCAAATCCTGGGAAGAAAATGTGTTATACGAATTCCAAAGGCCCTGATGTTTATCCTCAGGATTCAAGAACACTGAATTTAGAAAGGGGCAGAGAAGCCGAGCCTGTGGCAACCTGAACATGACTGCATCTGTGATTCCTCAGGGGTCAGCTTTGCTACCAAGGCTGGTCCAGTTTCACAAGATTTACCTCAGTGTGACCAAGAATTCATTTCAAAAATCCCTCCTTCCAGGAAAGTGAGTTTTGGGTATATTTTGTCACCCACAAGAATGTTAACTGAGCTTGTTTTTCCTCCGACCTCAAGATTTTCTTTCTTTCCTTCATTGCTCACCTTTTAAAAAGATACTTTTTTGAGTACAACCGTAAAAAAGGAAAAAGAAAAAAAGGGAAAAACAGCTGTGGTCCACTTATGGTCATTGGAGAGCAACACTAAGATCTCAGTGTTATCCACGGTTAATTTTCCCTCCTCAAACCCCCTTTACCACCAATGATTCTCGTATGTTCTTTCTCTGAGAACCTTTTCCAGACCATCATGGGAGATTTCCCCAGTATCATCGGCCCATGGGATTCGATTCCTTTTCAAAGGGATTAGAAAGACCCCTTTTTTGCACTAGGTGGAGTACTGCTTGCAAAACTACTTATCTATTGTTTAATTGGGTTGATTTTTAAACCGGTTGATTATTAAAATTTTAAAATAATTTTTTACTGGAAAATACATAAAAACACAAAGTAAGTAAATATTACCAAAACCATGCTGGTTTTTTGTAAGAGAGAGGGAGAGCAAATAGCAAGCAGGGGAGGGGGAGAGAGAGAGGGAAAGAGAGAGACTCCCAAGCAGACTCTGCTGTCAGCACAGAGCCCACTGTGGGCCTCGAACTCATGAACCGTGGGATCATGACCTGAGCCAAAATCCAGTCGGACGCTAAACCGACGGAGCCACCCAGACGTCCCTCAGGCCACCTTTTCAAATGATATGAAACATAAAAGGGCTTCTCTTCAGGAGACATCTTGCTAACTATTTACAGTATATGCTTCATTTCCTATCCTACTTGTAAATTTATGTTAGGGTTTTACCATACACCTTACATCTCAACTGAACAGTATGGTTTTTGAGGGGCAGACGATGTCATATACACCACTATGTGCCCCATCATTTTACAGTGACCTGAATACGTAGTAGCAGCTCAAGAAAACACCTCTTGTTGAATGAAAGCAACCAGCGTTCTTAGTTTACCTACTTCTCCCCCACTGCAGGGCTAGTCTTTCGACATTTGGACTTTCGTTCATGGGCAGATTATTGCAGATAGGCTAGCTGTGTTGTAAATCAGACAATTCTTTCTCGCAAACAACAGGCTTCCACCATTGGCCCATCTATCAGCCGAGTCTCCAACTCAGAAGAGATCCCCTCGTTGTCATGGAGATCACTACTGATGTATTATTCTTCATGGAACTCTCGAGCGAAATGAATCCAAAGTGTATGTCAAAATAAGGTCCACATTCTCTTTCTGCCCCAAGTCTGTGCCGCCTCCTCCTGGCCCCGTGGAGCGGCTGGCTGCCTTCTCCTTGACAGAGCAGTGATCCCATCATCCCCAGGGGGCTTCTCTCCAAGCCCCAGATGTGCAGGATAGTTCTAGAAGGCATAGAAGGCCTAGAAGATAGAGGGCCCAGGGAAAATGTCAAGGCAAACACAATTTGAAAGATTTTAACTGAGACCAATGGAGAGTTTCCCAAGAACCTTAATATGACCAAATCATAAAGCAGCCACCAGATGGTTATAATTACTATCCGGCCTTGTTCTCCTCATACCCCCCTCATGAAGGAAAAAGAAGAGGAACCGTTACCAATCTGCAAGGTCTGCTGTGGGTTTATGCAGACAAAGATGAGGCCTGTCTGGGCCCAGACGGGACACGTTCGTCCAAACGTGGCCAAGAGGTACTAAGAGCCTAAACGGAAACCATACAGCGTGATTGTCTCCCAGACTCCAACCAAAGCCCAAGTAATTTAGGGAAAAGTAGGCAGCTACTTCCACACTGTGTGTTTGGGGGGAGCACTAAGCAACAAGTTGCCACCAAATGTCTCCCTTAGTCTCCTGCCACGGTTCTAGGCATCATTCTAATAGAAGATGATTCCCTGCATTCCTGGGGCTTCCGGGTCCTAAGAAGCCCCCTGCTGTAATGTCCCCATCACACCGAGCCCCTCTCTTTCCTGGCACTTCCCACACCGTTGGAAGCACCGCAAGTAGCAAGTTGTGGAGAGAGGGTGATGGAGAGAGAGATGTCTGACGAGGGTGGGCCGGGAGTGCCACAGAGAGAAGGGATGGCCGGGGGAGGAATCGGATAGACTTACAATGCAGTTAAGGACTGACTCTAGAAGTAGGCTTTCCTGGCTACCTACTTAATTCTCAAGGCACTGCTTGAGGAAACACAACAGAAGTGTACTAGGTAGCCATTCCGTGAGGCCAGGAACCGTGCCTGATTTCTTATTCGTATTTTTCTCCAATCAATACGTGTAGATGGACGAGTGCACTGTGCACGAGATGAAGTGCAATATGATTCCAAATACCACAGAAGTAGGTTTTAGGGAAGTTCGGTTCTCGTGTTCCCATTCCACATCTAGCCTGGCTCAATGACTCTGAGACACCCCAGAGAGACTTCTTTCCTTCAACCAGCTCCTCCCATGCTGCATTATCTGGTAACCCTGTTTCTGAGCTCTATCTCCCAATGGCCACCTAGATGTGGGCTCTTTGAGAATGAGGCTGCCTCTGAGACACCCAGCCCCTTTGAGGCACCCAGCACCCGATGCGTAGTTGACTTTCAATACCGGTTTGTACAATGAATGTGGCCCGCAACCACCTTCCCAGAGTTCTTGAGTCCGCACCAACGACACCACAGCTAACCTCATGCTGGGGAGAGTCACCATATCCTTCAGAAAGCTCCTGTTTGCACCAACGGTTCTGTGGTGAAATCAGGGTTGACATGGGGCCCTCACGATGTGGAAGGTTTCTGCGCTTTGGAACCCCGTGAACTCCAAAGGCTTGGTGGTTGCACGGTGGCTTCAGCTGTAGAATAAAGGGATGGAGAATCCAGGGGCCCCTTCTGCTCATGCCTTCAGCTGCCGTACAGCTCCCACCTCCCGTGGCTCCCGGGACCACAGCCTGTCCGGCTCCTTCGAGAAAATGCTGCAGCTTCTCCATTGACGGTTGGGGGTGAGGACACGCGAGGAAACACAGGACCCACAAATGAGATATTAGATTCCTATCCAAAATATTCTGTCCAGTTGTCCAAACATATCACAGATATCGGGTCTCGGATATCAGTTTTCGGTTTCAGAGGTGGTCAGGGGTTAATGTGGTGCCAGATACTAAATAAGTCAGTACATCTGGCTGCGTTGCCAAATGTATTTTCCCTCTGGAAGCAAAAAGCAATATGGCCCTAGTGGAAAGGGCACAGGCTCTATAGCCCAAGACGATCTAGTTTCATTTTAGCCCTTCTATGTACCAGTTGTGCAGCCTTAGGCACGTTGTACCATTTCTCAATCTCAGTTTCCTCATCTGTAAACTTGAACAGTAATAAGATTGTCCACTTCACCTATAGACTGGAGATCATATATATAAAGCATCTCACACTTATTAGACATTTCTTAGTCTCATTCTATGTCATTGAATCTAACATACTGTCCATTGTAAGACGCACCTTCATTTTATGCATCCAAAAGAACGAAAAAAATGTTCCCAGTTAAACGTTTGAGAGAGAGAGAGAGACAGAGTGTAAGCAGGTTAGGGACACAGAGAGGGAGACACAAAGGTCTGAGGCAGGTTCCAGGCTCTGAGCTGTCAGCACGGAGCCCGACACAGGGCTCTAACTCATGACCTATGAGATCATGACCTGAGCCGAAGTCGGACACTTAGCTGGCTGAGCCACCTAGGCGCCCCGTACCCTTTTTAATTTCCATTTCCTACTCATTATGAGAGTTCTTTAGACTTCTCTCACATGGGTTTTTTAATCCTAGAAAACGTGTGCAGACATGAAAATACACACAAAATAAAATGTCAAGGTGTTCTTAAAACTTATTCACATCAGTTCTTAGAACCCAGTTTTCAAAGATTTTAAAATATGAAAATAATGGATTTTATAATGGAGGCACTGAAGAGCTGTTTCATAGGCAGACAATAGGGCATAGCAATTTCTCTGCAATCCCCAGCCCCATAACTAACCATGGGGCCTTCTGCAAAGTACTGACAGTCCTTAGACTCAGGGTTATTGGAGGATTGTGTAAAACTATAGTTACATCAGACTTTGCACATGGCACAGAATAGAACTTAACAAATATTCCTTCTTTGCCAAGAGCCAACAATGTAGTCAGAAACAGCAGCAACAATGGGGCGCCTGGGTGGCTCTGTCAGTTAAGCATCTGACTTCAGCTCAGCTCATGATCTCACAGTGGGTGAGTTCGAGCCCCGGGCTGGGCTCGCTGCTGTCAACATGGAGCCTGCTTCGGATCCTCGGTTCCTCTCTCCCTCTGCTTCTCCCCATCCCTCCCATGCTCTACCCGTCTCTCGAAAATTTAAAAAATTTTAATTAAAAAAAAAAAGGAAAGCAGCAACAGAAGCAACAATATTTTAATTAAATTTTAATTAAAAAAAAAAAGGAAACGGCAGCAACAGAAGCCACAATAATTGCTATCTGTATCAGCAACTTCACCCACATTCTCTCATTTAACATCCCCAACAGCCCTGCCAGATGGGGAAAGTAAATGTGACCCCCCCCTTCTGTATGAGGAAACAGAGGTTCAGAGAGACCAGGTCATTTGTCAAAGGTCACAAAGCTAGTTAGTAGCTGGACCAGGATTCAAACCCTGACCTCTACCTATTTGAGGCTATTTCCATCATACTTGGATGCTTTCTGTGTGCACAAAATATTCTCCCATGTTCAAGAGCAGGGAGAACAGCTCTCTGACTTTTGAACCCTTGCAGTATGTGTAGGATAGAAGGTCTGATCGACTTGGATTCACGTCCCTATTGACCCTCCTCCCCTCTTTGAAGGAAATGAGCCACAAGGAGGCAAAGTAACTCTCCCAAGCTCCCATGGATAACAAATATGTAACTAGACTGTAGAGTGCCAGAACCCGAACTCTTAGCCACTCAGCTGCACTGCCTCTTCCACATAAGGGAAAAATTATACCTGCTTTTCAGAGTGGTCAGAATTTAAAGTAATTTAGATAAAACATCTAGCCCAATGGCCAGCATACAACAGGAGCCCAACAAATAGCACCTATAATCACCTGTAGTTAGCAATAGTAATATTTGAACAGCCCTGCAGATGCCCACAGGCCCAGGCCAGCCGTGCAGGGGGACAGAAGGACCAAACGATCCTCCTTGAGAGGACCACATCTTTTCACACATCCCCTAGCTGCCTTGTCTCCTTTCTAACTGCAGAAATAGACTGGAAGCTACATACAGAAGAAAAATGGCCAAAAGATGTCTTTGACATTCAGGGACTAATTGATTTTGTGTTTCAGAATTAATTTTTACCTTCAGCAAAAGTCTTCTGCTGAGGGAAGAGCATTAGTCTTACTCAGAGCGAGTGCGCTGGCAAATTCAGCTTTCCTACAGGAAATGCAAGCCTCGTGACAAGGTTCTTGTGAAATCCAAGCAAGGTTTCTCGCTCATGACTGCTGTTGGCTCGTAACCAAGGGACGACCATCAGCTCAACAATCTTCAGAACTGACATGTAAACAGAAGGGCAATCTGCAAATGTGCTAATGGTTCCTCTTTACCATGGCCTAAACCTAGATGCCAAGAAAAGAAAAACAAAAGCAAAAAAAAAACCTTGGTGCCTAAGGTCCCAAAGTAACAAATGTCTAATTGGCCCATTGGTCTATAGATTCTGAGTGGCTGAATTCTTACTCAAAATGCCCCATATGCAGGTACTAATTAAAATCAGTTGTGATGTTTTAGAATGATGTTTCAGAAGAGAGCCTCTTTACCTGAAGGATCTACCCATCCATTCTAAGAATCTGAAATGTTATCCAAAATTCTCTGGGTACGTAGAGAGGTTTTTCTGGAAGAAGCCCTCAAAGCTTGTGTTACTTTCTTGAGTGAGCTCTGTACCCCCAAAGCCATGGGGAGAATTATTGATGTGCAAGTAAAGTGTACATAGAAAACAATGCTCACAATCCACTGCTAAACAATAACAACAAAAATCGGATAGAGTATTTTTAGGTGTCATGCTATTCTTGTCCAAGTGTGTTTATAGAAGAATACTTGAAACATACGCCAAAAACAGACGCCAAAAATATTAACACTGGTCATCTGTTTGTCAGATTGTTTTTATTTTGTGCTTTATGCTTTTGCATGTTTGCTTCTTTTTCTGCAATGAACACGTGTTCGTTTTAGAATCTGCAAAAGCCTGATACATGTTCTTTTCAAACTGATTTCACAAAGTCTTTCTATCCTCCTTGGAACCTTCCCGAGTTATTGCTCACAGTTCGCTGTCTACCCTGTGTAACAAGTGTAGGTAACAAGAATCGACACTCCAGTCCAGGAAGGCCATCTGTGTTCAGATGCCCACTCCTGAGCAGGAAAATCTAGATGCACAAATGTTAGGCCAGTTCAGATTTGAACACAGTAGGGCATTACTCTTGCAAGAAGAGAGGACTGGCGACTTTGAAAAGAAGAGGAAGGACACAGAAGAAAAGCTGTGTAACCCAGAGAGAGTTGAAGCTGTTTTTTAAGTCTGTGAGCAAGCCATTTGAAAAAGATGGCTGTGCCTTGTAGGATGTTTCCACCTCTTTAGCTCTGCAGACAAAACAGGAAAATAAGGTTTACATCAAATACCCTAGTAGAGTTTTCCTATTCTTTGAGGTAGAGCTGACATACAATAATACATCAGTTCCAGGTATGCAACATAAAACATAGGACATATGAGCAACATAGTTCAAGTATACACCAAACCCTAATTCTCCATGGTTCGGGGATTGTGGATCTCATTTCTACACGTTACAAAATGCTCACCACGGTAAGTTTAGTTACCCCTCTGTCACTATACAAAATTGTTACAATATTATTGACTCTATTCCTTCTGTTGAATTGATACTTTGTGTTTGTGGCAGAACTGAGGAACCCATCCAAATGCTAGAAAGCAAATACGGTACTCAAAGAGAATCTGGTAAACCGTCCAAAGCTTGGCTTACTATTGGCAGTCCTGTCCATGTGCAGGATTTAGAAAGCAGGGACCTTAGGGGACTGGGGATACAGAAAGCATCCACACTAAGGTTGCCAGTTTAGCAAATGCGATTCAGGATGCCTAGTTAAATTTAAATTTCAGCTCTCCAACAAAATTTTTCTTAGCGTAAATATGTCCTGAGAAAAACGTACACTAACAATTATTTATTGTTTAGATGAAATTCGAATTTACTTGAGCATCCTGTAGTTTATCTGGCAATCCTAATCCACAATGAACAAGGAAGCACCAATCTATGGGCATATTTTCTCCCCTTAATCAGACCGCGTACATATTGAAGAGAGAAAGGGTAGCAATGCAGGAAGTCCGGGGACAAGGAAGGATTCTTTGAGGAGCCAGAGAAGGCTCCTGGAAATAACAGTGAAGCAAGGAGCTGTAGAAAGCCTCTCTGTGCTCCCATGTAAGAAAATTAGATCTTTCTAATGTTGTTCTTCTGGTGGTTAAACCAATATTACCCCAAAAGCAGAAGGTAGAGAAACCCAGGAAAGTCCCAGGGCATACAGTACGCAAGAAGACAGCAAAAGGAACGTGTTAATGGCAAAGAGTAAACCTCAGAAGTGCTGTAGTTGGGGTTGAAGTAAGTGTTGGTTGATTATGCTTAGCTTTTTCTACAGCCAAGATTTCAACACTTCATCTGAGTAACTTGCACCTTGCAAAATTGTTTTCCAGAAAAATCCCACTGAAAAATAAAAAGATACATTAAAAAAAAAAAAGGAAAAGAGACGCGTGTTGATGCCTAGATCTATATGACACCAAATGAATGAAAAATGGGAAACTATCATCCCTCCAGATGTTTCGTCTAGGTAATAACAGAGAACACGTTTGCATTCCACACACAGATGTTTGGCGCATAAATGCAGACCGTGGCAAAGATATTGAAAAGCATTGATTAGAAAATCAGAAAATCGTCCTTTTTTGCATTGTTCACAAACGGCCATGGAAACTTTTTTGTCGGTTTATTTTTAGCCCCTCTTAAAGACAGAATGAGCTACAAAATAGCCCGGCAATCTGTTAAAGTAAATTAAAACACTGAAATGCCTTCTCAGTCTTCTGTGTTGCATGGAGTACCTCACCCACCTTTGTTCTCTGAGCGGCTGATTGAGGAAGCCCTTAGGTTCCCAGAGGCCAAGGGTTCAAATCCCACTGAAACCAGCCTGCTCTCTCCTGCTATCCTTGTGGGTGCAGCCTACCAGATGGTTGGGGTCTGAAGGAAGGTAACAGCTACAGTTGGATGGTGGGAACCACCATACGTGACATGAAATAAAGAGTTCCTTGTAGGCGCAAGACCACACACGACTGTGGGAGCTGGTGACAAAGCCTGTTGGAGGCTTCTGCCTCTGAAAGTGGCCCTGAAGTCACTACAGGTCGGCAGAGCCCGCGTCAGGAAGCTGAGCTGAACGTGAAGCAGGGAGACAAAGGATGAACCCGAACCCATGTCTCATTCCCATGGCCTCCAACCTGGACACTACAGATAACCTGTAGAAGCAGCCGGTGCCCTTTGCCACAAAGCTGCATACGGCCCGGGATTCCAAGAGCCTAGAGGAGGGGCTCTGCTGGGATCCGGGCTCTGAACGGGATGTCGCCCCATACCCACAAGGCTGCTGTCTTACTTCCTCCTTCCAAGTCCCCTGCAAATTCCTCTTGTGCCCATCCCTGCCTGGAACCACACAGAGAAAGGGGATTCTGGGGCACAAGGCCCCCCCCCCCCAGCATAAAACCTTCACACAGTACCAAGCCTGATTCCCAGTACTGCCAGTATCTAGCCGGGTGAATCTGACAGAGTATCGAATCTCCCTAATCCTCTGTTTCTTCGTCTGTATGGATAATGTTGATTAAGTCATGCAGAAAGCAAACGTACCAAGTGCTCAGCGTATACGAACGAACCCAGGTTCCTGCTTTCATCCTGTTTATATTCTTTTTTTTTTTAATTTTTAATTTTTATTTATTTTTGAGAGAGAGAGAGAGAGAAACAGAGTACAAGCAGGGGAGGGGCAGAGAAAGAGGGAGACACAGAATCGGAAGCAGGCTCCAGGCTCTGAGCCGTCAGCACAGAGCCCGACTCGGGGCTCGAACTGGTCAACTGTGAGATCCTGACCTGAGCCAAAGTCAGCCGGCTTAACCGGCTGAGCCACCCAGGTGACCCTATATTCTTTTGATAACAATATCTTCACTGAAAAGTCATTGTTTTGGATTTAATAAGATAGTAAAAAGGAATCTAGAACATAGATAGGCCTCAATCTATGTTACTGACCCAAGTTCATGATCTTGAGTGCTTCTGAGAGTCGGCCCTCCTTCAGACTTCCCCACCCACAGACTTGAAGAACCACCATCAGGAACAGCCAGCTCATGAGTGGACTCCTAACGCCATGTATGGTCATTCCTGGCCTTTTAAAGGAGCGCCCCACTCTGCTTCCTTACCATTAGCATTCTAGAAAGCCCTGGCTCCTCTTTCTTCAGAGTCACACGCAGAGAAGAATCTGCCAGGGAGAAGGAAAAGGGGGTGAGATCTGCCAGGCAGAAGGGTTCAGGCGGGGAGGAAAAACGCTCACTTTCCAAACGGCTGCCGTGGTGCTGTTGTGGAGACCGCCACGGTCATTGTCACATTGGATGGTTAACACGAAAAGAAAAAGGGTCTCCAGCCAGGTCTGGGAGGGTTGGAAGAGAACTTTACGGGGAGCACAACAAACACCCCACACCCCCACCACTCACTTCATTTGAAGCCTTGTTCCTGCCACCGATGCCAACTGGGCAGCGACCACATCTGCCTCCTTTCTGTTTTCTCTACTATCTTAGTGGCAAGCTGGCGGTTGGGTGTTATATGTGGCTTCTGTGCTGTGGTTTTCAACATTTTGTAGCCCGGAGCCTAGCTCTCCCCTCTGCGTGGAACAGTTGTGACTTACAATCTGTAGTTAAGTAGTTCCCCAACCAGGGAGTATTGGGAACAAGAAGAGTCTCCCTGAATAACACGTCTGAGTCTATCCTGTCGCACAGGTGCGCCCCACTGTGAACATCCATACACAACTCTGGACTACAGGGCTCAGTAGGAAATGCCATGCTTGAATGTATCATGAACATATCATGCTTGAACAAGTCACTTACCTGCTAGACCAATACCTCTTTAGTATCAGTTAACCGACTACAAAAGGAGAGATCTTGTCTAACTCTTCACAGTCTCTGATCTTGTCATTTGAAAAGTCACATATGCAGATATGCATTCTCTCTCCTTCCTTCCCCTCCCCTCCCTCTCACCCTCTTTCTTATATGGTCATGTTCAATCTCCACACGGGGAGGTTCAAACTGCTCGTTTTTGGTCTACAGTCATATTTACAAGCTCAGATCACTGTGACAGATAATTATGCTCTGGAAATGATACAATATTTGGGTGTCAAAGAGAAGTCACCGTTCTTCGAAATAGATGGCTGCTAGCTTTCTCAAGAACTCATTTTATGAACTCAAGTAAAAACAAATGAATACGTGTTCCTCTTTTTGCTTCCTCTTTTGAGCAATTTTATGATTGAAAAAAAGACATTTTACCACAATGGAAAATACCTCATTTTTCCATTAAAATGTACTCTCTTTTTTTTTCTTAACAGTTTTCAATCCACTTCCCTGTCCATTGGGTTAAAAGGAGCTGTTCCTAGGAGACCAAGTCAACGTCTCAACAAGGGAGGTAGAAAAAAGAGGTACTCAGCAAGGAGGACTGTGAACCACCCAACACCAGGACGACCATGGCTGTGTGAACAATAGCACCGAACCAGCCAGGTGGAAAATGAGAACAAATCACGCTCTTGACCGACAGTTTGGTCTCCTCTGTGCCAGACTGATTTTCTCCACAGTTGGAGGCACGGGCTCAGTCAGCCCTTTTGATAGCCCGTGGGCCCAGACCGGGGGTGTTCTTGGTGCATACACTACTTTGTGTCATCAAAAGGAAAGAGTCCACGTGGCCCAACACCTAGTTGCAACTCAGTTGAAAAGATAAAAGTGAGATTCCTGGTGACGTGACCAGTGACGTTCAGTTGGTTGAGTTTTAAGCTTTTTGTGTAATGGCTCCCATCTCTTCTAGTTAGATATCAACTTCCTCCCACTGAAGTCTTCCAAAGGCAAATAAGAATTCAATCCATCAAGCATACTGATATTGACTATAATGTAAACAAATGGTTTGAAGGACCGATCAGAGGCTTTCCTCTTCAACTTGATTTTTTTTTTTTTTTTTTTTTTTGGTCACTAGTTAGGAAGTCACAGCATTGCCAAAGAGAAAACGAAGAAGCTATGGAGAGTTCAAGATTTGACTCTGTGCAATTTTACTCTCGCAAAGTAAGATTTCCTTATCAACAATAAAATTCTTCCTGTTTTTAAATTCATCTTTCTGGAAGGCTTGTAGGTCTTCCCAAAGCCTGAGATATATCCACAGACAACTTCACCCCTACAATTACCTCAGGTTTATGCACGTGTGGTATGTTATCATCACATCCAGACGCGTTTCCCTGTCCTTCATAGTTTAACTTTCAAAAGTATACGATGGATAAAATGCAGCAATCTCCTCATGATCTGCCCTAAGAGGTGCTCACGCAGTCCAACTAATTCAAATTTATAGGTAACAGAAAATATCACCAATACCTCTCAATTCTCTCTCTTTCTCTCTCTCTTCCTGTCACACACACACACACACACACACACACACACTATTATAAAAGCATCTAGGTGGTGTTTCTCACAAGAAATTAATTACTTAAATCCCACTGATCCCTCTTTGGGAATGCACTACAAAGCAGTACCTTCTCCCCGAGGTGAAGAGCTAACTAAAGGTGAAGAGGAAAAGCAAATATTTGGGATAGTCTTCATGCTAGATTATAACTTAAACCCTAAGTAACCTGGATTTGGCTGAAATTCCTTCTTTTTTTATTGTTTTTTTCTCCCTCCCCAAATAAACGGCATGAGATTGTGGTGCTAAAATAGAAATACCGTCGAATCGTGTTATTACAAAAATTTGGCAAAGCTACCAGTGAAATCATGTCCCTTGAAACATAACAACCACACACAGTAAAAACACAATTCCTCTCAACACGGCCATAAACAGGGTGTTAGCCCTGTTCCTCAGGGTCAACACTATAAAAGGGTTCCCGCATACTGTGTGAACCCACATTCAACTCAGTAATTCTTATCTTGCCATTAGTGTCGCATGCTAAAATCCACGTCCCAGCAAATTGCTGTGTGTGGTATGTGAAATGTATTAAAAGTACATGAGGTAAAATTGTTTTCATGAGATCTCACTCGAACGCCTGATCATGAGAAGATCATTTTCTCATCCCCGTTATTGTACTTGTTGTAGTCCTCTGAGGCGTTTGCCCTTGACCGTGGAGGGGTGGGGTGGGCAAAGGGGCGCAGGACTTTTTTGAGATTTGTCAAAAGAGTGATGGAAAAAAACAGGGCTGAGAATTTTTTTTAAAGCCCCCACACATTGCACTTAGTGGGGCCAAGCCTTGTCAATGCCACCCGGTTGCTGGCACTGGGCCTCATTCGTGGCAATGCTCACAGTCTAGTTACCAGGCCCCAGGCACGATTGTACAAGGGTCCCACGTGGAACATTTGGTTAACAGGCGAGGACGCTCCAGGCCAGCCTTCACTGAGGCTCGGGGCCACGGGAGTTTCCCAGTCAGGAGAGTGTTCACCGCTTGCCTCCAGTTACATGTTGCACAGCCCCACAGCGTCTGCTGGCACGGCCCCGATCCCTTCCACTGGGCGCCATATTATTTCACTCAGTCGGGAGCAAAGGAATATATCTGAGAATGTGTGAGGAGCCCACAGATTTTTCCAAGACTGTGTTTTAAGCATTCATAAAGGTAAAGAGAAGTGGGATGGCTTAACATTTTCCGTTTCAGTGATGTGAGTCTGTCTGAGGTGATGGTGGGGCTGCTCCAGGAGGGAAGGGGAGTGAAGCACAGGCACCGACCTCTCCTCGCCCTGCGTGTCTGCCCGGCCCAGAGCCCAAGACGTGTCAAATAGCGACATCCCCCATTCTTTCTCGTGAGGTGCCCCAGAGAGCTGATTTCAAGGAGTGGGTACAATTACAAGTGGGATGGCGGCACAGTTTAGCACGAGGAAAGGAGAGAAAAAAGAAGTCATTCTCGCTAAATATACCTGTGGTTTAAAGAAGATTTGGTTTTGGGGCGCCTGGGTGGCTCAGTCGGTTGAGCGTCCGACTTCGGCTCAGGTCATGATCTCACCGTTCGTGGGTTTGAGCCCCACGTCGGGTTCTGTGCTGACAGCTCGGAACCTGGAGTCTGTTTCAGATTCTGTGTCTTCCTTTCTCTCTCTGCCCTTCCCCTGCTCACACTCTGTCAATCTCTTTCTCTTGAAAAAGAAATAAACATTAAAAATTTTTTTTAAAAAGAGAAGATTTAGTTTTGGGGTGCCTGGGTGGCTCAATCGGGCAAGGGCCCAACTCTTGGTGGCTCTGGCCAGGATCTCATGGTTCGTGAGTTCCAACACCGCATCAGGCTCTGCATTAACAGCACTGAGCCTCCTTGGGATTCTCCCTCCGTCTCTCTCTGCCCCTCCTTGCTCTCTTCCTCGTTCTCTCAAAATAAATAAATAAATGTAAAAAAAGAAAGAAAGAAGATTTAATCAGATGCTTCAAAGACTGGACACCAGACGGAAACTAGGTCCTTTTGGAGGCCGACAGAATCCAAATGGAGAGGAGGCACTCCTGCAGGGGGAACGCTGTGTCTTTTGCAGGCCCTGTATGAGACAAGAAGTAAACCATTCATGGGAAAAATAAAACTGATTTTTCTGGAGTCGGTGCCATGAGGAGACAAAAACAAACAAAAAGCTATGGCTCTTTGAACATTTTGTATATTAAGAGCTTAAGATGATGCCATTGGGCACAGTCTGGCATTCAGAGTCTCTCAGGAGAATAGAGGATGTTGCCAGAAGGTGAGTAGATCGGGTCCAGAAATCACAAGACCTGCAGAACATTTAGAGGCAATAATATACAAAAGCCACAAGGCATGTGCTGATGTCTTTCCTAGCATTCAACTAGAAAGCTTCATTTCCCTTCCTGAAAATAGCCTTTTCTAGTTTTATTTCTCCAAAATGGAATCTTCCTTCCTTCCAAATCTGCTTCTCTCCTCAGAGGCAGCACAACTTTTCCTGGCATCAAAGAATACCAAAAGAATTTCCCCAGGAGATATGGATTTATATAAAAGGGGGTTCTTTCAAATTCAGCATGGGTAATCCCACACCATTCATTCATTCATTCATTCATTCATTCATTCAGCAGTTAACTACTATATGCCAAGCAGTGTGCTCAGGGCAGGACTGAGGTGCCACCAATGGCAAACTCTTCTAATATCTGGAGACTTTGTATTAAATCAGGTCTGTGTGCTTTCTATATATAAAGAGAGAGTTTCCTTATGTTTGTGTCATATTATCTGTGTAGGTATATATATATATATATATATAGAGAGAGAGAGAGAGAGAGAGAGAGCGCCAGAGAGCAAGTCTTTAATTGTCCTTAGCAGGGGGAATAGAGAAAAGTAGGTCTTTTCCACCTCCCCAGAACAGAAGTTCTTATTAAGTGGGCTTGTTCTTTTTTAAGTAATTAATATCGAGTGAACAAAAGCTACTTAATTTCTGAATGTCTTAAGCTATGTCTAAATGGTACCAAAATACACGATTCTTCTAAAAGTCTAGTTAGTCATATTTAATTACATAGGGAAATATTTACCAAATACACTTCTGTGAAAAAGCAGGCCACAGGATAAAATGTGGACCATGATTCCAAACACATAAAAATTATACATATATACATATATGCATAAAGATAAACAGATAGATAGATGGATAGGTAGTAGGTAGATATAGATGATAGGGAGATAGATGATAGATAGATAGATAGATAGATAGATAGATGATAGATAGCTAGAAGAAATGTACCTAAAAAGGTTGAATGAGTGAGAAGTGATAGAAAGCTATAGATATTTTTATGTGTCTCTTTCTATACTTTTAAAATCATGAAAATTATTACAATGTCCACAATACCCAAAGCTATCTGTAGATTTCATGCAATCCCTATCAAAATTCCAGTGGCGTTTTTCAAACACATAGAAAATACTGTTCAAAATTTTATCTGGATCTATAAAAGCAATTCCGAGAAATAACAAATCTGGAGGCATCACACTTTCTGAAATCAAATTTTACTATAAAGTTACAATACTCAAAACAGTGTATTTGAGGCATAAAAACAGACACATAGACCAATGGAGCAGAATCAAAATCCCAGAAATGAACTCAAACACATACATCAAGTGGTATTTGACAAGGGAGCCAGGGTCTATGGCCATACTACCCTGAACACACCCACTTATGCTTGACAAGGGAGCCAGGTATACTCAATGTGGAAAGGACAGTCTCTTCAATAGATTGTTCTGGGGAAACTGGATATTCACATGCAAAAGAACAAAATTGGACCCCTATCTTACCTCACTTGCAAAAATTAACTCAAAACGAATTAAGGACCTACATGTAATATCTGAATCTGTAAAACGACCAGAAGAAAACATAGGAGAAAATTTCTCTGATATTGGTCGTGGCAGTGATTTTTTGCAGTAGTACAGAAATCACAAGGAACAAAAACAAAATTAAACAAATGAGACTACATTAAAGTAAAAAGCATCTGCACAGCAAAGGACCGAGCACAATGAAAAAGGAACTTATGAAATGGGAGAAAATCTTTGCAAACCATCCAGCTGACAAGAGGTTAATGTCCTAAATATATAAGGAGCCCATGCAACTCAATATCCAACAAGCAAATAATCTGACTTAAAAATGAGCAGAGGAACTAAACAGATATTTTTCCAAAGAAGACAAAGCAAATGGCCAACAGGTACATGAAAAGATATTTGTCACTAATCATGAGGCAAATGCCAATCAAAACCATGATGAGCTATCACCTCACATGTGTTAGAATGATTATTATCAAAGAGACAGGAGATAACAAGCATTGGGGAGGAAGGGAAGAAAGGGGAACATTCGTGCACTGTTGGTGGGAATGGAAATTAGTACCCCACTATGGAAAACACTGTCGAGTTTCCTCAACTTTTAAAAATAGGACTCCCTTATAATCCAGCGATCCCACTTCTGGTTATAAATCTGAAGGAGGTAAGAGCACTATCTCGAACCTTCATGTTCATTGTAGCGTTATTCACAATACCAAGACATAGAAACAATCTAAGTGTCTGTCATTAGGTGATTGCATAAAGAAGATGTGACAGTTATACGCAATGGAATATTACTCAGCCAAAAAAAAAAAAAAGAATGAAATCTTGTCATTTGCAACAACATGGATGGACCTAAAGGGTGTTATGCTAAGTGAAATAAGCCAGATAGAGAAAGGAAAACACTGTATAATATCACTTGTAGGTGGAATCTAAAAAAAAGGTAAACTCATAGAAAAAGAGAGTAGAATGGTAGTTGCCAGGGGCTGGAAACTGAGGGAAACAGAATGATATTGGTCAAAGGGTCCGAAAATCCAGTGATAAGGTAAATAAGCTCTGAAGATCTAATATATAGCATGGCACTTATAGTCAACAATACTGTATTGTACACTTGAACATTGCTAAAACAGTAGATCTTAAATGTTCTCGCCACAAAAAAAGAAAAAGAAAGAAAGCATGTAAGGTGATGGGTGTGCTAACTAACCTTATCATGGTAATCATTTCATGGTAGATACACGTACCGAATCATTGCCTCAGACGCTTAAACTTACACAATGTTATTTGTCAGTTATATCTCAGTAAAGCTGGGGGGGGGCGCCTGGGTGGTTCAGTTGGTTAAGCATCCAACTCTTGGTTTTGGCTCAGGTCACGATCTCATGGTTTGTGGGATCGAGACCCGCGTCGGGCTCTGTGCTGTCCTGCTTGGGATTCTCTCCCTCTCCTTGTCTCTCTGCCCCTAGCCTCCCCCCTCATCTCTCTCAAAATAAATAAACTTAAAAAAAAAAAAGTCTGGGGGAAAAAATTAACAATTATCTCTAAAGACTGGGATTAGATGAAAAAGACATTTTCACTTTTTATTTTAGATTCATTTGCATTATTTGTTACATTATTCGTACTTTAACTTACTTTGTTTTTACTTAAACCAGTTAGTTAACATACAGAGTAATATTAGTTTCAGTTATACAGTTTACTGATTCAACAATTACACACAAGACCCAGTGTTCGGGGCACCTGGGCGGTTCAGTCAGTTGAACATCTGACTTCAGCTCAGGCCATGATCTCGCAGTTCATGAGTTTGAGCCCCGTGTCAGGCGTCTGCTGCCAGCTCAGAGTCCACTTCAGACCCTCTCTCCCCCTCTTTCTGCCCCTACCCCCACTCATGCTCTCAAAAATAAACAAACAAACAAACAAACAAACAAAGGCCTGGTGCTTATCACAGCCAATGAAACCAACTTAGCTTTAACTTAAATTTAAGTACTTGAAAATTGTATTTATAAATTCAAAATTCAAATATGTAAGAATGTGATCATTTTGACCATATCTGTGTAATATAATCTTGAGAAACTAAAAAAAAATAAGTCAATAAAATCTGACTCTACATACCAAATAGCCAGTTCTTCTGTATTTTAATTTAATTTTTTCCATTTTGTTCACCAAATATGACAGTACTACCCAGATAGTGTAAATCTGGCCTCAAAAATTAGGTTTTAGGGGCGTCTGGGTGGCTCAGTTGGTTAACTGGCCGACTTCAGCTCAGGTCATGATCTTGCAGTTCATGGGTTCGAGCCCCGCATCGGGCTCTGTGCTGACAGCTCGGGGTCTGGAGCCTGCTTCGGATTCTGTGTCTCCCTCTCTCTCTGCCCCTCCCCCACTCATGCTCATCTCTCTCCCCCTCTCTTTCTCTCTCTCTCTCAAAAATAAACATGAAAAATTTTTTAAATTAATTAGGTTTTAATATCATATTTGAAAGAAGCCCAACTCTAAATTCCCAATTTTAACAAATTCTCCATTTTTAGAACACAGAATAGTTCTTCATCCTCGGCAATTAAATTCCAAATGCTATTTCGGGTGCTATCCAGGGGCTTCAGATCACAGAAAACCGTGCAAGCTCTTGTGTGCCTCGCTCAGAAAGTGGAGACTGAAATAAAATTCTCCAGAGTGACTTCCTCCTGGCCCCTGATGCTTCAGTCACCCCACAGAAGCCTGACTGATGCCATGTGCTCCAGAAAAGGGGTCTGCCAACCCCAACAAGATGGGGATCTCAGAAGTGCTCAAATTCTTGGCTGGGTCAGCTGATTTAACAGCCTCTTTATAGAGGATGTTTTTATTTTTGATCCTATATCCCAGAAATTTGAGTTTCTTGGAATAGAAAATATGAATGTGGGTGGGCCTACCCCTTTCATATTCCCTCTCTCTCTCTCTCTCTCTCTCTCTCCCCCACCCTCATTTCACATGCTTCAGTCTTTTCCCCCAAGCACTTTCTTCTCTCTGTAGGCTGTTCTTTCTCCCCATTCCCTGCAGAGACATTCTCTCTGATTCTCTCTTCACTCTCATGGATGGTTTTCTCTACCCTAGACCTAGCAGTTGCTTGAATCACTTCATGGCTACTCTAATTCAGACACCAAGATGACCAAAATAAACAAGCAGGATGAAAGTCTTCCTAATTTTTCAAACATCTCAAGGATCAAAGGAGGCCAACTGTGGCAAAATTCATCCATTACTTCTAAATGACTGCTCTCCAACCCCCCCCCCCCAGGTCTCCCCCACAAAGGACAAGAAACCTGTAGTGTCTCTGACAACTAAATTGAGTCTCTGGATACAATTTCAACATTTTTCTGCACCTTCAATCTCTTTCTTCCTCTCCTTTCTCACCTGGCCAAAGACAAACTATGAACCGATTTTATTTTCAAAGATTCTATCCTGGCCGCTGCAGCCTAAAAACAAAACAAGGAGTCACAAAGTGAACCTCGTCCCCAGTTACAGCCTTCCCACCAGCCATACTCTCTGAGTCCCTTCAGTTTGCGTGTAAGGCCAAATGTGGGTCACACAGAGGACAGGGTGGGCTGAGGAACCGCGCTAGCTGTGAAGGCCTCTGGAAGTCACATCCCCTCTGTGTGCCTTAGGTACCTTGTAGTTACTTATTAGAGCCACTCACAGATATCACTCTTCTCTGCTCCCGGTTATGTGCTAGAATTTCCCTTCCCTACCCCCTCTGTAGATAAGCATAGCCATATGACCTGTGTTGTTCCAATTAAATGTTAGCAGAAATGCATGGATGGCTTCCAAGCAAAAACTAAGAGTCAGTCACCAGATTCCTTTTTTCCTCTTCCAGAGACCGTAACAAACATATTTCAAGATGGAATCTCCATCACCCTGGGTCCCTGGATGACTTCAACAAGTAGCACTCCCTCTGCCACCCCATGTAGAATGGACCCCATAGTAGCATGTACACTATAAGCCACTGAGATTTGACAGTTATTTGTGATGTATCCTACCAATAACGTTCTTCCACTTCTTCTTGGGATGTCTTCCCAAGCCAATCCTGAATCCTGCAGGGTATCCCATATTATACAGCAGACCACTCTTTCCACTTAGGTTTCCCTAAAAGTGTCTTTTGTTCACTTCATCATTGTCCAATTTTGCTACAAGGACAGGAGCTATGTCCTCTGTTCCTCTGATGCAGTTTCTATATTCCTTCTGCAGGTTCCAGATTTCCCCCACGTGCACCCTTCTCTCTTTCTCTTGCAGTTTCCACAATCACCCCATATGTATCCTAACCCCCACCGCTCAGGACCTGTGGCAGGACCTGCATTTAGCAGATGCTCCGTTAATGTTTTTTGCTGACTCGTTTTAACCCATGCCAAGATCTACAGAAAAGGTGAAACAAACAACGGCTTGCCCAGGATGGGTCATCAAGGTGATTGCAACTCCTCCTTCACCTAAATGAGGATTTCTTACAATTTGAACATGTTTTATTATCCAAAGGGGTAGCTGCATAGGCTTGCAAAGCATTGCCCCAAGAGGGGTTTGTCATCTTGCTCACCTGATTACAGTCATTAAGAAAGTACATGAGAACTTGAGCTACCCAACGCATTCAAGGGTCCCTCTGGGTTCACCAGAGAGGCATGGGAATCACAATAACCCACTTCCACAGCATGGCCACCTCTCCCTGCAGGAATCTGCTGTGTAGACAGACCCCTCTGGGTACTTCCTGCCAAGAAGATAAATCTGAGCTTTCTCAGAGCAGAGCAAAGGCGCTATGAGACAAGGCTTGATTCAGTGGCTTTCCATACATCATTTGTTTGTCTATCTGTTTGGGTTAGCAAACCAGCTCTCAAAGAGCCACTAAAGAGTGGATCAGGAGCAGAACAGACAACAGAAATCCAGAGATAACTGCTGAACCTGACTTCAGTCTTACACTTCTCCTTTCTCCTTTAAATAGGCAATGTGCTTTGTTTGTGTTTGACAGCTCAGTGGTGGCTAAGCATGTGGGGCACAGAATCTCTTTCAGTTCCACATTGCCTAGTTTCCCAGAAACCAGCCTTAGATCTCTAAGCCACAACAAAGAGATGCCCATTTAGCAAACTGACCTCCTTTATCCCCACAGGCGCTTCTGTATTTTCAAAATGGTAGGCTGTTGGGGCGCCTGGGTGGCGCAGTCGGTGAAGCGTCCGACTTCAGCCAGGTCACGATCTCGCGGTCTGTGAGTTCGAGCCCCGCGTCGGGCTCTGGGCTGATGGCTCGGAGCCTGGAGCCTGCTTCCGATTCTGTGTCTCCCTCTCTCTCTCTGCCCCTCCCCCGTTCATGCTCTGTCTCTCTCTGTCCCAAAAAGAAATAAACGTTGAAAAAAAAAAAAAATTAAAAAAAAAAAAATGGTAGGCTGCACCTGAGGGAAACGAAAACATTTTATACTGCCTGCTTTCAGCCTTGACATCGGTCCCTCTCAGACGCGCCTGCTCACGGGGCTGCAAATAAACTGGAAAAATAAGAGCCATAAACAGCCCCACCCTCACATTAGCCAAGCCTTCAACATGTGCTCCCATAATTAGAGTACTTACTTATGGGAGATCCACTTCCTCCCTTCTTCGGTGAGGCCCCTTCTCCAGACAACCTCCACACTTCCTTTTGGTTAACACAAAGCACTGTTCACGTGCATAATCTGCTTCCAAGAGATCCAGTGAATAGACTCGGCTACACAGGTACTGTGATTGCAAGAGACACAGAAAGATAAGCATGCGTTCACACCGTCCACGTAAAATTGAAATTAAGCTATTTAGGAGAATGAAACTTAAAATTTTGCCAATCAAATTTCATCCCTTTAATTTTTTTTTTAAGTTTGATTTTATTTACTTGAGCGAGACAGAGACAGTGCAAGTGGAGGAGGGACAGAGAGAAGAAGAGAGGGAATCCCAAGCAGGCTTTGTGCCACCCGCGCAGAGCCCCAGCCGGGCTCGAACTCACAAAACCGCCAGATCGTGACCTGAGCCAAAACCGAGAGGCCACGGGCACCTCGGTGGCTCAGTCGGTTGAGCATCAGACTTCATTCAGCTCAGGTCATGATCTCACGGCTCACGGTTCGAGCCCCAAGTCCAGCTCTGTGCTGACAGCGTGGAGGCTGGAGCCTGCTTTGGATTCTGTGTCTCCCTCTCTTTCTCTGCCCCTATCCCGCTGTGCCCCTCCCCCCACTCACATTCTGTCTCTGTGTCTCAAAAATTAAAAAAAAAATTAAAAAATAATGAAAATTAAAAAACCAAGAGTTGACGCTTATTCGACTGAGCCACCTAGGCACCCCGTATTTCATCTCTTTAGAGACTCCCTCTTGAACCACCCCATCTAAGTTTATGTCCTCCTCCTTATCACTTTGTGTATCCTAGCCCTGTTTTTTTTATTTATTTATTTTTTATTTTTTTTTCAACGTTTTTTATTTATTTTGGGACAGAGAGAGACAGAGCATGAACGGGGGAGGGGCAGAGAGAGAGGGAGACACAGAATCGGAAACAGGCTCCAGGCTCTGAGCTATCAGCCCAGAGCCTGACGCAGGGCTCGAACTCACGGACCACGAGATCGTGACCTGGCTGAAGTCGGACGCTTAACCGACTGCGCCACCCAGGCGCCCCACTAGCCCTGTTTTTTTAACAGACCTTATCATTTGAAATTCTTTTATTTATCTCTTGGTTTGTTTGTTTATTGCTTGTTTGTAATATTGGAATGTAATCTTCATAAGCAGGAATTTTGCCTAGAACATTTCCTAGCATGTAGTTGGTGCTAAGTAAATGTTAGCAGCTTTAGGTAGAGAGAGATGCTTACACAAACATAAAAAGTTCCCAATTAGTAAGGGAGAAACTATTAACACTGATTCTGTTGTGCCCAGAATTCGTGATCCCCAAAGACCACCAGGGAGCCGAGTCCGATGCAAAAGCAAAGAGCCTTTATTGGAGCTAGCTCGAGCTCAATCCCCTACCTGCACTGACGCAGCGGTGAGATACCGGGGAGAGAGAGCGGGTTTCAAGAGCACAAAGGTTTTATAGGGATCATGGCCTCAGCCGATTGGCTGGGGAAGGGTCGTGGCCTCAGCCAATTGGCTGGGGAAGGATCAGCGTCCCATCACGCAGGTTGCCGGGCGTGGTTTGATCGGGAAGTTTGAACGGGTGAGCGGGAAGTTACTCAAGGGGAGGATACAGAACAAGATGGAGTCGGCCAGCCTAGGTCTGCTGTTTCATTCCCCCCTTGTCATGTATCTTGCGGACCCAATCATGGGACCGGCTGCATTTCTATTTTGTCCTCTCCTGTTATTAGGGGCTTGTACTGAGCACGGAGGACCATTAGTTGGACGGCCCTCACGCAGTCCCTGAGCTGGTGTCTATGATCTGCCCGGTAATGTTTTGGGGGCCGTGGGGACTCCCGGCAGCATGAGCAATGACAAGCAGAGTTAACAGCGGAACCAATATCAGGTGGGTCGAATGCGCTGTAACTTGACCTCGAGCGGGTTGTCTTGGTCCTGATTGACGGCCCATTGTGTGACGAAGTCCTTCCCGATCAAGGAGGGGTCCGCTGGCCGAACGTGGGTGTGATGGACCCAGGTCGCGATGCCGTCTACTTTGAGAGCGGTGGGGGTTGTCAGCACCACGCTGTAGGGTCCCTTCCAGCGCGGCTCAAGGGTCTCTCGGTGGTGCCTCTTGACGTAGACCCAGTCTCCCGACCTGTACTGATGAGGTGTCGGGGTCGGGCCAGCGTCGTAGATGGCACGGTGGCGCGGCCAAATGTCCTCGTGCGCCCTCTGCCGCCCTCTCAAGGAAAGAAAAAGTTCTTGATCTTTAAACTCAGCAGAAAGTTCAGCTCGAAGGTTGGGAATAACAGGCGGTGGCCTGCCAAACATGATCTCGTAGGGAGTAAAACCCGGAGTGTAAGGAGTGTTTCTAACCCGGTAAAGGGCGTACGGTAGGAGAGTCACCCGGTCCCCGCCAGTCTCCATGGTTAATTTGGTAAGGGTCTCTTTTAGGGTTCTATTCATTCTTTCTACCTGTCCTGAGCTCTGGGGCCTATAAGTACAATGTAATTTCCAGTTTGCCCCCAAAGCCTTGGCTACTGCCTGCATTACCTGCGAGATAAAAGCTGGTCCATTGTCTGATCCTACCATAGCAGGAAAACCATACCTGGGTAAGATGTCTTCTAGTAGCTTCTTAGCCACCGTCTGAGCCGTTTCATGCTTGGTTGGGTATGCCTCCACCCAGCCAGAGAAGGTGTCTGTAAATATTAAAAGATATTTATAACCATACTTTCCTGGTTTAACTTCAGTGAAGTCGACCTCCCATTGGGCTCCCCGTCTGGTGCCTCTGAGCCTGGTTCCTTTTTTATTTGATGTGGCTCTCGCGTTGGTGAGTTGGCAGGTTTTGCAGGCAGATACAACTTGCTCTATTTTGGTGTCCTGTTGGTGAATCTTGATGCCCGCATGTCGGATTAAGTCTTTTAATTTTCGGGCCCCCATGTGAGTAGACCGATACATGTGCTCTAATACTGAGACTCTGAGCTGGTCTGGCAGCACGAGCTCCTTGTTAGGTGTATACCACCATCCCTTTATCTCCTGGGCCATGGGGAGTTTCTTGATCTGCTGTACCTCCTCCTGGGAGTATTTGGGCTGCTCTGGTAAAACTGGGTCTCCCGGGTCTGGTAGTTGTATGGTCATGGTGGGGACTGAAGTAAGGGCTACTGCCTTGGCTGCCTGGTCAGCCTTTCGATTACCTCTAGCTACCGGGTTATCAGTTTTCTGGTGCCCTTGGCAGTGGATAATGGCCAGCTTGGCAGGAAGCCATAAGGCCATAAGCAGGTCAAGTATCTCCTGCTTATTTTTTATAGTCCGGCCTCCACCGTCAGTAACCCCCTCTCCTGATAAATTGCCCCATGGATATGAGCTGTGGCAAACGCATAACGGCTGTCTGTGTAGATGTTAAGCCGTTTTCCAGCTCCCAGCGTCAGCGCCTTGGTGAGGGCTATGAGCTCTGCTCGCTGGGCTGACGTTCCAGAGGGTAGAGCCTCCACCCATACGGTGTCTGTTTCGGTGACCACCTCTGCGCCCGCATACCTGTGTCCATCCCACACAAAGCTGCTGCCATCAGTGAACCAAGTAGCCTCGGCATCAGGGAGGGGCCGGTCGGTCAGATCTGTCTGGAATCCGTGTACTTGCTCTAGGATCCCCGCACAGTCATGTAGTGGAGCACCTAGGTCAGGGTCGGGCAGCAGGGTTGCAGGATTGAGGGCTGCACTGGGGTGGAACCGCACCCGTGGAGGGTTGAGTAGGAGGCTCTGGTAATGAGTCATACGTGTGTTGCTCATCCATCTGTCAGGAGGCTGTTTCAGGACCCCTTCAATGGCGTGTGGGGTCATGATCCAGATCTCCTGTCCTAGGGTCAGTTTGTCTGCGTCCTTGACTAGGAGTGCTGTCGCTGCAATAATTCTTAGGCATGGTGGCCAGCCGGCAGCCACTGGGTCTAGCTTCTTGGACAGGTAAGCCACCGGGTGGTTCCAGGGGCCTAAGGCTTGAGTTAGAACCCCTTTTGCTATTCCCTTGTGTTCGTCTACAAAGAGGTGGAAGGGCTTCGTAATGTCTGGTAGGCCCAGGGCTGGGGCACTTAGGAGGGCCTTTTTTAACTGATTAAACAGTTTCTTCTTTTTCAGCCCATTTAAATGTTTGCCCCTCTTTGGTAGCTTCATATAGGGGCCTGGAGATCTCAGCAAAACCCGGAACCCAGAGGCGGCAGTAGCCGGCCGATCCTAGGAATTCCCTCACTTCCCTTCGGGTGGTGGGAGTAGGGATGTTTAGGACAGTTTCTTTTCTGGCATCTGATAACCTCTGCTGTCCGCCCTCCAGGCTGTATCCCAGGTAACTTACCCTCTCCCTGCATATCTGACCCTTCTTCATGGATGCCCGGTACCCCAAGGCCCCCAGGGTAGCCAGCAGGCCCTGGGTCCCTTGCTTGCAGTCCTTGGCCGTGTCGCCAGCAATCCGGATGTCATCTACATACTGTAGGAGGGTGAGGTGAGGGTGCTCCCTTCTGTACTCACCCAGGTCCTCATGTAGTGCCTCGTCGAAGATGGTGGGTGAATTTTTGAACCCCTGAGGCAGTCGTGTCCAGGTGAGTTGTCCACTGTAGCCCTCCTCCGGATCATGCCACTCGAAGGTGAACAAGGGTTGGCTCTGGGGTGCCAGTGGCAGACTGAAGAAGGCGTCCTTTAAATCTAGTACCGTATACCAGAACCTGGAGAACGCCAAGGAGCTCAAGAGAGTATATGGGTTGGGAACAGTTGGGTGTATGTCCGTGACCCTCTTATTTACTTCCTGGAGGTCTTGTACTGGTTGATAGTCATTTGTGTGAGGCTTTTTGACCGGCAGTAGGGGGGTGTTCCCCTGGCAAGGAACTAGTACCCCTAGGCTTCGTAGTCTCTGGATGTGTGGCTGGATCCCCTTCCAGGCCTCCTGAGACATGGGGTATTGTTTGATCCTTACCGGACCTTCTCCTGGCTTGAGGTCTACCAGGACTGGGGTCCTGTGAGCGGCTAGTCCTATCCCCCCAGTCTCTGCCCAAACCGAGGGGAATTCTTGTAGCCATCTGTCTATATTATTCTCTCAGGAGGGCCTCCTGGTGGAGGCGGTATTCATCCTCTAGTTTCACGGTCAGGACCTGGATGGGGTGGCCCTTGCCACCGGTGACCTGAGGCCCCCCCTTGTCTGAAAGTTATCTGAGCTCCAATCTTGGTCAGTAAGTCCCGTCCTAACAGCAGGTAGGGGCATTCCAGTATTACCATAAAGGAGTGGGATACCCGGCCTGTCCCCAAATCTACCGTTCTTCGGGTAGTCCATGAATACTGGCTCATACCAGTTGCCCCTTGTACCCAGGACTTCTTGATGGCTAGCTTTCCTTGTGGGGTGCAGAGGACCGAATGTTGCGCTCCGGTGTCGATGAAGAAGTCAACAGGGGTCCCCTCCACTTTAAGAGTTACCCTGCACTCGGGGAGAAGGTCCGAACCCTGACTCCCCTAATCACTCAGTTCATCTAGCTCTAAGACTTGTACTCGATCAGTCTTGCTTCCCTTCCCGCCGGCCTTTTTCGGACACTCTCGGGCCCAATGCCCTATCTCCTTGCAGTATGCGCACTGATCTTTCTGCAGCCTCCGCTTCCCCCACCTTGGTGGTTCCTTTACCTCCTCTTGAGTCGCCTGCCAGCTGCCGGAGACGGCGGTCTCATTCCTCGGGGGAGTCAGCAGTGGTAGCTAGTAGTATGCTGGCCAGGTCTCGAGTCTGCTTACTGCTGGCAGCCGCCATGGCAGGAGCCTGCTTATTCTCAGGAGGCTCCCAGTTATTATATACCTTTTCAGCTACCACTAGTAAGTCCTGCAGACTTTTTTCTCCTGGCCTATCTATTTTCTGTAATTTTTTCCTAATGTCTATGGCTGATTGGTTTACAAAGGCCATTATAACAGCTGCTTTGCTTTCTGGAGCCTCTGGATCCATGGGGGTATAGGTACGGAATGCCTCCATGATCCGTTCTAAAAAGGCAGCCAGAGATTCATCTTTTCCCTGTTGTACATTTCCTACCTTGGCCAAATTGGTTGGCTTTCTAGCAGCCATTCAGAGACCCCCCATTAGAGTCTGGCAGTAGACCCGGAGCCTCTCCTTACCTTCTGCCATGTTGAAATCCCACTGGGGCCAAGTTAAGGGGAAGGAGGCATCTATCTGAGCCTGGTTGGTGGTGGGATTCCCATCTGCGCCCGGAACTAGTTTTCAGGCCTCATTGAGGATTCTTTCTCTTTCCTCAGTCGTGAACAGGACCTGCAAAAGCTGCTGGCAATCGTCCCATGTGGGCTGATGGGTAAAAAGAACAGAGTCTAATAAATCAATAAGCCCTGCCAGTTTCTCAGAAAACTTAGGATTCTGAGCTTTCCAACTGTAGAGGTCACTAGTGGCGAAAGGCCAATAGTGATGGGGCTGATTCCCCTCTGCATCTGGGGGGTCCGGTGGCTCGCAGGGGCAGAATAGTGGAGTCAGCGGCAGAAGAGAATTGCTCCCTCTGAGCCCCTGTCTGGTAAAGGGTGGGCTTCCCACTGGAGCGTTTCTGCCTCCCGCTCTCGGAACAGCGTCTGCCTCCCCCAGAGGGGGAGGATGGTGTTCTTCCAGCATCCTAGGGGGGTTATATGGGGGAGGAAAAATTAATTCTTCTCCAGTCCCCCCTTGTAGGACAGGGTAGAGGGGTGCTGAAGGCTGGGTAAGACTTTTCTTGTTCTCCTTCTCTGTCCCCTGTAAAGCAAGAATGGGTTTTGGCTCCAGAGGGTGTGGGGCTAGGAAGGGCTTAAGCCAAGTGGGTGGGTCTTCTACAAGGTCCTGCCAAGTGATAATGTAAGGGAGCTGATCAGGATGGCCTGTCTTAGGCCGAGAGATGATACCCCTGACTTGGTGGATGGTAGGGAGGCCAAAGGTCCCCTCTGGTGGCCATCCGACATTGAAAGCTGGCCACTCGCTAGAACAAAAAACTTGCCACCGACCCTTTCGGACTTCCACACTGAGGTTGTTAGCTCTTTGGCTGACATCCTTAAAGTAATCAATCATAATGGTTACAGGGGTAGCCTGAGTCTGTCCCATAACGTCCGTCCAGTAAGTCCACAGAACAAAACAGAGAAACACAGAAACAGACAAACAGAGGGCCCTTAGAAACAATCTTCCACCTCCACGGAAGCAAAACTGAAAGCTAGACAATGGCCTCACGCCAACCGGCAGGAGCGACCCACCTCGTCTCAGACCTTTGAGGGGATTCCACATCCCTTCAGAAGAGAGGATCGGGACATCTTCCAAAACTCCCAGCCTGTGGTCCTCCAGTGTGTCCACTTAGACCGTGGCAGGCACTACCAGAATTTCAGAAATGAGTTCACACAGAAAAGACAGGGAACGAACAGACACCAACCGTGGCCAATCAGTCTCTCTGGGTTGGGAGTCCCTCGGGGGTCTTGGGGATCCCGGATGAGACCCCAAATGTTATGCGCAGAATTTGTGATCCCCAAAGACCACCAGGGAGCCGAGTCTGATGCAAAAGCAAAGAGCCTTTATTTGAGCTAGCTCGAGCTCAATCCCCTACCTGCACCGACGCAGTGGTGAGATATCGGAGAGAGAGAGAGAGAGGGTTTCAAGACCACAAAGGTTTTATAGGGATCATGGCCTTAGCCGATTGGCTGGGGAAGGGTCATGGCCTCAGCCATTTGGCTGGGGAAAGGTCGTGGCCTCAGCCATTTGGCTGGGGAAGGATCAGAGTCCCATCACGCAGGTTGCCGGGTGTGGTTCGATAGGGAAGTTTGAACGGGTGAGCGGGAAGTTACTCAAGGGGAGGATACAGAACAAGATGGAGTTGGCCAGCCTAGGTCTGCTCTTTCAATTAGCATGGCAAAATTGTCCTAAGAATTCCAAATATTGGGAAAAAAGGCTTTTGCCTCTCAATCTGTACCCTTTTGTACCATGTGCATTTTTACTATGAAGATATATTTCTTTCATAATGAAAACATAAAAAATAATAAATTTAAATATATGACTATATAAAAATTTGAAATTTGATATGACAAAAAAAAATACCACAAAGTTAAAACATAAACAATGTATTAGGAGAAAAAAAGTTTCATCACAGATACAAAGTAATATAATTCCTAATATACAAGGGAGCATCTAAAAGTTAATTGGAAAAAAAAAGTCAATAGAAAAAGGGGTAAAAAACATGAATAGGCAATTCAGAGGAATGAATTTCCAAGAGGCAAATAAATCAATAAAAATATATTCAACATCATCAATGGTTAGAGAAATGTTAAGATGAAATACCATATTTCCATGCATCAGATTAACAATAATTAAAAACAATCAGCATGAATGAGGCTGTGAGGAAATCAGCTCCCCCACATACTTACAGATACAGGGGTGGAGAAAAGGAGTGTAAATTGCTACAATGTTTTGGAAAGTAATTATGCAATATCTGTCAAAATTTAAAATATACATGTCCTTTGGTGATCAATTTTATGGTTTGAACTCTTCCCGGTAGAGATAAACATATAGATAAGAATATGTTTTAATATTGATGCAGCCCAGTTTTTAATGCCAAAACAACCCTAAAATCGCATCAATAGAGGACTAATTAAACAAAGTTTATATACCCACATAACAAAACTTTTAAAGATATTAAAAATAAGTATAGTCTTTATTGGCTAGAGAACTGTTTATAATATGTGAATAGGAAGTTACAGGGCAATGTAACTAATGTAATTAATAATCCCATTTAAACACACACACACACACACACACACACACACACACACACACTATTCCCTTCAAGACTCTAAGCACAGTGTTCTGTACATATACATACATACAAACATGCACACATGTATACACACACAGGCATGTTTTTACGTTTGCATGAGTGTGGAGAAAAACAGGAAATGATATATAAGGCATTGCTAACACTGGGACGTTGAAGAGATCCTGGTGTTAAGTAAAGGAAAAAAATACTAATTTGTTTATCTCTTTGATTTAACCTATTAAAATGAGTAAAAGCAGCATAATTAGATGCAAAGAAAGCTGACGGCTTTCCCATTCACCGCACAGTCCTTAAGTCTACCTCCATGCCTTAATTTTCTCTACAAAGAAAAGCCAGCCCTATTATGGGTCTGTTTGTTCCTTAGGAAGAAAGACATCTACTGACCAGGATTTACCTAGCCTCATTCATCCTGAGTAATTGGAACATTGTGGGACTCCTGCTGTCACACTACAAGGGGCCAGGCCCTGATCAACCCTATCACCTGACACTCTCCTTGAGGCAGCAGCAAGGCCCACGACAAGCCCAGAAGGGGAAAGAAGTATATTACTAGCCTTCTTGGGCGACCCCTGTTTCCTGGTTCAGGTTGGGTGCATACCCTCCATGAGACTCCAACCTTGCGGGAAACTGCTCCTGGGAAAGCTATGACTTCTGACTATGAAGTTCCAAGGCCAAAGATTTGACTTGATCCAGGACTCCGATCCAGAGTTGCATCTAGCCAGTCCTGAAAGGTCTCTCAGTCTCCCCTCACTTTCTTCTCCTTACTCAGTCTCTCCAAAATCATCCCCATTAGAAAATTTAAGTCCTGGTCTCTTTTCCTCCCTGGAAACCTCTCCAGAATGTAGCTCCCTAACCAGCACACACACACACACACACACACACATACACACACACACACACACACACACACACACACACACGAATCAGACAAATCCAGAAAGAAAGATAAAATACACCTTTGAGAAGAAATGATGATTTACGAAGTAGAGATAAGGAAGCCAGGGAGGGGTTTGGCTTAACTAGTTTGAATACTCTAGAGAATTGCAAAGTATTGTGTATCTCTACTAGATTTTTTAATCTGATTTATCACCCAGAAGGAGAGTTACCAGATAAAAAAAAAAGGACACCGGGGCACCTGGGTGCCGCAGTCGGTTAAGCGTCCGACTTCAGCCAGGTCACGATCTTGCGGTCCGTGAGTTCGAGCCCCGTGTCAGGCTCTGGGCTGATGGCTCGGAGCCTGGAGCCTGTTTCCAATTCTGTGTCTCCCTCTCTCTCTCTGCCCCTCCCCCGTTCATGCTCTGTCTCTCTCTGTCCCAAAAATAAATAAAAACATTGAAAAAAAATTTAAAAAAAAAGGACACCGTTATATTTAAATTTCAGCTAGACGATGAAGGATTGTTTTAGTAGAAGCACATCCTGCATATTACATGAGTCCCATATTTTGATTTGCTGACTCTGGCCACTCTCCCCAGAAGGGAGCTGTTTATCTTCTCACCCTTATTCTCAGGGGTATCTTTATTCTCTGTATCAATATTCTTCATTTACAAATGCCTTCGCTCCCCTCAAGCATTCACAACAGCTTCATTCTGTTTTATTTCTCAGAAGCTTAGAAATCCTCACTTAGTAATAGGAAATTCCAGTCTAGTTTCCTTTCTATGCAATGTTCCATCACAAGTACCAGAAGCTTGTCTTGCTCAAGTTACCGACTGACATATTGCATCAAGTTACTGATGGCAACGCAACCCGCTAACTTAAGGACAATATCTCAGCAAAATGGGCAAGCATTTATTTAGATATCGTGTTGTAAAAACAAGCAAAAGCAACATAAAACATAAACCTCTTCCAAATCCTGGGGAATCCTGATAGAACTTGGTACTTGGCAATAATGGAGTTTTTTTTCTAAACACTGTAAAGAATTTAGTTAGTTCATTGAGACTGCAAAGAAGTGCATAAGACCTACAGTGGCCAGAAGCGAACTCTGATGTGCTTTGTCATCTCACATACTACGATCATGATCCCAGTCCACTGTCAGGAGCACCTGCTATAACCTGATAACAAAACCAGACAAAAAACAACAACACACACCAAAAAAAGAAAAGAAAATTACAGGCCAATACCCCTGATAAACATAAATGCAAAAATCTTCAACAAAAGTTAGCAAACCAAATTCAAGGATACATTAAAAGGATCAAGGGGCATTTGTTCCAGAGATGCAAGGATGATTTCGCATCTGCAAATGAGTCAGTGTGATGCACCAGGTTAACAAAACAAAGGGAAAAATCCGGGGCGCCTGGGTGCTCAGTCGGTTAAACCTCCGACTTCGGTTCAGGTCATGATCTCGCAATTTGTGAGTTCGAGCCTGCATTGGGCTCTGTGCTGACAGCTCAGAGCCTGGAGCCTGCTTCCCATTCTGTGTCTCCTCCTCTCTCTGCTCCCCTGCTCAGGCTCTGTCTCTCTCTGTCTCTCAATAATGAATAAACGTTAAAAAAATTTTTTTTAAGGATAAAAATCACATAATCATCTCAACAGATGCAGAAAAAGCATTTGACAAAATTCAATACCCATTTATGATTAAAAACTCTCAGCAAAATAGGTATAAAAGGAACATACCTCAATATAAGACAGGTTGTGTATGACAAATCCACAGCTGACATCATACTCAACGGTAAAAAGTGAAAAGCCTTTCCTCTAAGATCAGGAACAAGACAAAGATACCCACTCTCACCACTTTTTTTTTCAATGTTTATATATTTTGAGAGAGAGAGAGAGACAGAGAGGGAGCATAA
The DNA here is from genome assembly GCF_022837055.1 of Prionailurus viverrinus. Taxonomy (NCBI): domain Eukaryota; kingdom Metazoa; phylum Chordata; class Mammalia; order Carnivora; family Felidae; genus Prionailurus; species Prionailurus viverrinus. Next base: position 55,738,901 of record NC_062577.1, on the reverse strand, counting down.
GTGGGGGGGGGGGGGGGGCGGAATGCAGAGAAAGAGGAAGGGAGAGAGAATCCCAAACAGGCTTTGCATTGCCAGTGCTGACTCTGATGTGGGGCTCGATCTCACAACGATGCCATCGTGACCTGAGCTGAAATCAAGGGTCAGACATTAACTGACTGAGCTACCCAGGCGCCCCAGCCCTCTTACCACTTTTATTCAATATAATTTTGGACGTTCTGGCAACAACAATTATGCAAGAAAAAGAAAGAAAATGCCTCCGGCTCGGAAAGGAAGAAGTGAGGTAAATATTATTTATTTGCAGATGACATGATACTATATAAAGAAAATCCTAAAGACTCCACCAAGAAAACTATTAGACACAAAAAACTGAAGACAATACAAATAAATGGAAAGATGCTCCGTGCTCACAGGTTGGAAGCATTGACATTGTTAAAATGTCCATATTGCCCAATGTACTCTACAGATTCAATTCAATCCCCATCAAAATATCAGTGGCATTTTTCACCGAACTAGAACAATGAATCCTAGAATGTGTAGGGGACCACAAAAGATCCTGAATAACAGACAAAGCGATGTTGCAAAGAAGAACGAAGCTGGAAATATTTCGCTTCTGACTTCAAACTATATTACAAAGCTATAGTAATCAAAATAGTGTGATACTGGCATAAAAAACAGACCTAGATCAACGGAACATAATGAAAACCTCAGAAATAAACCCATGCATATATGGTCAATTAATCTATGCCGAAGGAGCAAAGAATATCTAATGTGGGAAAGACAGGCTCTCCACCAAATGGTGCTGGGAAAACTGGACAGCTGCACACAAAAGAATAAAACCGTACCACTTTTCTACACTCTACACAAAAATAAAATCAAAATGAATTAAAGACTTGACTGTAAGACCTGAAACCATAAGACTGCTAGAAGAAAACATAGGCAGTAAGTGCTTTTAGATCAGTCTGAGCAATATTTGGGGGCCAGTCTCCCAAAGGAAGGGTAACAAAATCTAAAGGAAACAAATGGGATAATATAAAACTAAAGCTTTTGCAAGAGAAACAACCATTAACAAAACAAAGAGGCAAACTACTAAATGGGAGAAATATTTGCAAATCATACATTCAATAAAGGGTTAATACCCCAACTGTATAAAAAACTTAGAGGGGCGCCTGGGTGGCTCAGTCGGTTATGCATCCAACTTCGGCTCAGGTCATGATCTCACAGTTCATGGGTTCGAGCCCTGCGTTGGGGTGTGTGCTGACAGCTCAAAGCCTGGGGTCTGCTTCAGATTCTGTGTCTCCCTCTCTCTCTGCCCCTCCCCCACTCACTCTCTGTCTCTGTCTCTCAAAAAAATGAACAAACACTTAAAAAAAATTTTTTTAAAGAACCTATACAACTTAACATAAAAAAAAACCTGATTTAAAAAGAGGAAAAAGGCTTCGATAGACATTTTTCCAAAGAAGACAGACGACACACAAGCACATGAAAAGCTGCTCAATATGACTAACATCAGAGAAATGAAATTCAAAACTGCAATAGCACCTCACACCTGTTAGATTGGCAATTATCACAGAGACAAAAAAAAACAAACAACACAAATGTTGAGGATGTGGAGAGAAGAGAACCCTCATACATGATTGGTGGGAATGTAAATTGGTGTAGCCAATTTCCATACGTGGAAAACAGCATGGAAATTTCTCAAAAAATTAAAAACAGGCTACCATACAGCCCAGCAATTCCACTTCTGGGTGTTTATTCAAAGGGAATGAAAACACCAATTTGTAGAGCTATATGCACCCCTATGTTCATTGCAGCAATGATAGCTGCATTATAGAAGCAACGTGTGCTCATCAACAGATGAATGGATACAGATGATGTGATATATGTAGTGTGTGTGTGTGTGTGTGTGTGTGTGTGTGTGTGTGTATACACACACACATACAATGGAATGCTACTCAGTCATAAAAAAAGAATGAAATCTTGCCATTTGTGACTACATGGATGGACCTAGAGGATATCATGCTAAGTGAAATAAGTCAGACAGAAAGACAAACACCATGTGATTGCACTCAGATGTAAAATCTAAAGAACAAAACAAATAAACAAAATAAAATAGAAATAGACTCATAGTTACAGGAAACTGTTGATTACCAGAGCAGGCAGGATTTGAGGGGTGGGCATAATAGGTGGGTTAAGGGGTGCCTGGGTGGCTCAGTCAGTTGAGTGTCCGACTTCAGCTCAGGTCATGATCTCGCGGTCCGTGAGTTCGAGCCCCGAGTCGGACTCTGTGCTGTCAGAGCCTGGAGCCTGCTTTGGATTCTGTGACTCCCTCTCTCTCTGCCTCTCCTCTGCTTGTGCTCTCTTCTCTCTCAAAAATAAACATTTAAAAAAAATTTTTTGAAGGTATGAACTTCCAGTTATAAAAGAATTAAATCATGCAGATATAATGTACAGCATAGGAAATATAGTCAGTAAATTGTAATAACTTTGTATGGGGACAGATGGTAACTAAGGGATTATTTCATAATGTATAAAAATTCAAATCACTATGATGAACACCTGAAGCTAATAGGATATTGGATGTCAATTATGCTTCAACTTTAAAAAGAGATATTTTCCAGTAGTCATAGTGCATTGCAATGAGTCCGCCCCCACTCTCTTGTTGGATCTTTCTGTGACACAATTCTAGGACCAGAAGCTGGAGCTAAAGTAATTCTCTTTGTGCAAACCTTCCAGATCCTCAAGAGAAAGATCTGGCTCTGAGATTTAACAGACTAAGTGAACTGGCTGCCACTTGGACCATACGAATTGTCTAAGTAATTAATGTCTATTTTCCCTTGTCCAGTGGGCCTTGTTGATTTGCTGTTACCTATTTATACACCATATTCCTTTGATTTCAAAAGAAAATTAATAAAATTATTAAGTGGAGGAAGGAGAAGAATAGATATGAGGTAGGAAAGATGGTAGGTAGAAGGGATGAAAAAATAGGTTAAATACCAAACTTCAGTAGAAAACAATGCTTGTTTAACCATGCCCACAGACACCATGCTGTGGCAACCTGCCCTCCCCTGTTCTCTTCGGGTGTTCCATGTCTGCCCCCAAGTGAATAATGTGAATAATTTTGTCAGTTCAAATAATATGCATGGTAAGATTTTGTTAAAGAATGTTGAGGGGCACCTGGGGAGCTCAGTCATTTAAGCGTCCGACTCTTGGTTTTGGCTCAGGTCATGATCTCACGATGGTGAGGTCAAGCCCCACCTGGGGCTCTGCACTGGGCACAGAGCCTGCTGGGGATTCTCTCTCTCCCTCTCTGCCCCTCCCCTGCCTCTCAAACTAAGTAAACTTAAAAAAGGAAATGTTAAAAAAAAAAGAAAAAAGAAAAAGAAATGTTGACTGAGTATTTCCAAGTTGAGTTGAGTTAATATGGATAACTTTAACTTCTTGCTCATCATATGTTTTCTAAATTTTTTTAAGTTCGTTTGTTTATTTTTGAGAGAGAGGAAGAGGTGCATGCATGCACACACACGCATGAGTTGGGGACAGTCAGAGAGAGAGAGCCCCAAGCAGTCTCCATGCTGTCAGTGCTGAGCCCAACAACAGGCTCGATCCCATGAACCACGAGATCATGACCTCAGCCGAAATCAAAAGTCAGATGCTTGACTGACTGAGCCATCCAGGCACCCCTAACTTTTTCATTTCTAAGTAAGCATGTGTTGCTTTTTCATTGGAAATATATATTATATTACCATTTTATATATATATATATATATATATAGAGAGAGAGAGAGAGAGAGAGAGAGAGAGAGCGCGCCTCAGTAATAAACTCAGACTTGGATTGAAATTCCAGTTCCGCTTCTTCCTTCCCCACCCCACCGTCTCTGTAAATCCCAATTTCCTCACCTACATAATGGATAACAACCATATGTACATCAAAGGGACTCAGGAGAACCGATCCATGTAAAGTAGTGTGCAGCACATAGCACGGGCTCAGTGGATGCCAGTGAGGAATTATTAGCAGGTAGCATCATCCCCATTTCACTGATGAGGTCATTAGACTTCAAGAATTTAAATGGCCCTTGCTCAAAGTCACATGGATGTAAGTAGAAAATCTGAAACTGGAACCCAGTCTTCTTTTTTTTTTTTAAGTTTATTTATTTATTTTGAGAGGGAGAGAGAGAGGAGAGAGAGAATCCCAAGCAGACTCCACACTGTCAGTGAAGAGTCTGATGTGGGACTCAAACTCACAAACCATGAGATCATGACCTGATCATGACGCTTAACTGACTGAGCCACCCAGGCACCCCAGAACCCAGTCTTCTAATGCCATATGCAGTCCTCTTCCTTCTATGATTCTCTAATTCACAGTTTAAAAGCAAACATTTTGGGGTGCCTAGGTGGCTCCATCCGTGAAGCGTCCGACTTCAGCTCAAGTCATGATCTCGCAGTTTGTGAGTTCGAGCCCCACGTCAGTCTCTGTGCTGAGAGCTCAGAGCCCGGAGCCTGCCTTGGATTCTGTGTCTCCGTCTCTCTCTGCCCCTCCCTGGCTCATGGCTCATGGTCTGTCTCTCTCTCTCTCAAATAAACATTAAAAATTTTTTTAAAAATAAATAAATAAAAGCAAAACTTTTATGATACCATTATTGCAGTTTGATTGAGTTTAACAGGATCAGATACGAAGCGGTAACTCATGTCAGAAACCCAAAGGATACTTATACGGATCCTTCATTTCAATGTGTCTGGACTAGACTCAGAAGGACGAAGGACAATCATCTGAGTAAAGACACTGAGAAAAACACACAGGATTTCGGTCCTCTGGGCTCCTCCCGCCCCTCAAGTGTTATTTGGAACCAAGGCTCCTCTCGTGTCACTTCCTGCTTCTGAGTCATCATCATAGATTAGTATCACTAACCAAAGCTGTGTTCCAGGACCTCAGGAAAGAAAATTCTCTGAGCTTCACTTTGGAATTGGCTCCATCTGATAATAAATACTTTCTGAACTCATCAAGAGAGGTTATAGAAGAATTAATGTCCCCAAAGAACTTCATTTATTTTACAGATTTATGAAATATATCCTCTTGCCAAGACCTTGTGCACCCTTCTTTTTTCAGTAAAGGTGACACAGAGTTTCTCCCAAAATAAAATTGACTCTTCCAGATGCTTAAATTGAGGGTCATGACTCATTCTGGCTGCCCAGTATCACTGAGGACACAGGGTAAGTTCTTAACATAAAAGCCTTAATAGCATTTAGGCACAGTCCCTTAATATACCTGCCAAAAGAGGCTGGGGTGATGGGCTTTCCCACTCCCATAACTGCTTCTGGTCAGTAAAGTTTAGTGAGTGCCATCTTTTCTGACTAATAGTTTTTACAACTAACCTCTGAGTTCAATCAGGATTTGTCATTCAACAAGTCCTGAGCACTGGTTATGGGTAAGCACTTCATTAGGCACTGGAAAAGTCCAGATCAATAAGCACCTCTGTGTCCTTGAAACTCACAGTCCAGGAGAGAGGTGAGATGTTATTTTTAAGCTTCATTGGCTGCTTTAATAAATATATAAGCAAGGAACTGGAGAACCTACTCTGTCATAGGGGCTTTACGGAAGAGATGACATTCAGTCTGTGTGGTTTAGGAAGATTGCTGGGTAAAGGGGAATAGAACAATCATGACAGATGGAACTGCATGCGAAGAACATGGAGGTAGGAGAGAGAATGGGGGTGGGCGTGTAGAGGGGGTAAGACAGCATTCCAACATGGGGAAACACGGTTGGACGGTGGCTGGAGTTGAGGCTAGTGAGGACCCACCTGTGATAAGCTTTGCACGTTCCACTAAGGAGTTTAGATGTCACCCTCATGCTTTCCAAAAATGGGGCCCTTTGGGTAATAATAACACAGCGACCGGTAAGAATCAGCTTATTGATAACCCATGTTCATAGCCACTGGCCATCCATCTCCCACAGCTGTTCACCCTAAGGACACTTCTCCTTGGGTCTCTCTCATTAGAATAGTACTCTTCACACCCTCTCCCACACACACCCAACACACACCCACCCTTCAAACCCTTTCCACTCAGGACAACAACTCTGCAGTTTCACCGTTTCAACCCACTGGTCACTACTTTCCTGACAGAGACCTATGGCCCCACCCTCACCCCACATCACTGCAGCACAGCTACTTTGCTCTGTGACAGAGCCACTAGCGCAGGACAGAGAAATGTGTTCCTGGTCTCCCAAACTGGAATTTGGATCGCCAATATCCTCCTATCGGCTAAATCCAATGTATTTCTTAATCTTGGTATCTATACTAGTGACTCTTTTTTTTTTTTTTTCTGTCTTCCCTGAAATCTTCTACTGTCTTCACTTCTGGGCAAGGTTCTCTTCTAGCTATGATCCACCACCTCTGACGACCCCCTTTAAACCCTCCTCCTTCTCACCGATCATATCTCCTGCCTCTATTGTTCCCAAGTACGTCCTTCATCTCCAACCTTCTGAGCAAAGTAACGATTCCAGCACACAGACTTGTAACTGAGCTCCTGCCCCCAGGTCTATGCCTCCCCTTTCCTTCCTCCCTTCCTTCCTTCCTTCCTTCTTTCTTTCCTTCCTACCATCTTTCCTTCCTCCCTTCCTTCCTTCCTTCTTTTCTTTCTTTCTTTCTTTCTTTCTTCTTTCTTTTTCTTTCCTTTTCATTTTATTTCTTTCCTTTCCTTTCACTTTTCTTCTTCTTTTCATGTGTGTATGAATAGTATATTCCCATTCTTTCTATTCATCTCTAATGTTATTACTAAATCAAATCTGTCTTCAGGTCCTGGCAAATTTACCTCCTTAGTATCCCCAATCCACCCCTTCTTTCCCACGTAGCCTCCCCTCATGCCCCAGTATTTTTTTCTGACCTAACTCCAACAGCCCCCTGCTCCGTCTCCCTACCCTGGGCCAATGGCCTAGCCCATTCAGTATAACAGAGTGGCCAAGCGAACTTTTAAAGTGCAAATATGAACATGTCAATCCCCGACTGGAAATATCACCTCCAAGTGAAGCAAACAAACCCCTATTTGCCAAGCCCCATTGGCAAGGCCCTTGCTACATGACAGTCAACTTTCCCACCTGTTCTTAACAGGCTAAGATCTTTTAAGTCTTCATGATGATTCCCCTTCTCACCAAGAGAAAATTCCCGCTTTCACTCCCTTCCCTGACTCCATCCTTCTCCTCTAGCAAAAAAAAAAAAAAAAAAAAAAAAAAAACTCAGACATCCTCTGAGAATCCTGTTCTAACCCCCTGCACCTTCACCTTATGTCCTGGGTACTTGCAGAACATACTACTTTATCTTCCATGATGGCACTTGGACTAAGAAACAAGCATTTAAGGGGCACCTGGGTGGCGCAGTCGGTTAAGCGTCCGACTTCAGCCAGGTCACGATCTCGCGGTCCGTGAGTTCGAGCCCCGCGTCAGGCTCTGGGCTGATGGCTCGGAGCCTGGAGCCTGTTTCCGATTCTGTGTCTCCCTCTCTCTCTGCCCCTCCCCGTTCATGCTCTGTCTCTCTCTGTCCCAAAAATAAATAAACGTTGAAAAAAAAAATTAAAAAAAAAAAAAAAAAAAAAGAAACAAGCATTTAACTGCCTGATTCAACCAACACGTTCTTACCATCGGACACCCAGGTTGTCTCTGAATTCCCACCAAGTAAGCACTCAATACATTTTTGAATGAATAAATAAATGCTTGTATCCCCAGAAATTTTATGATCAAGTTTTTTCATACTAGTTTTTAGCGGCATATGGGTTGAGCATATTCTGTGGGCTGGCTAGGAAACTGACCTACCAGTGATAAATTTGTTTCGATGGGAAAATACGCCCACAGTTCCAAAAGAAAGACTCACAAGTGGACTTTGGAACAAAACCCATGAGGAAACTGAAAATTGATTATATTTATCTCTTTGCATTTCTGCTAGCTATGAAATTGGTCCATCATTGTCTGCTCTTGGATAGTGAAGTATTAGAATACAAAGAATGTAAATAAACCTCTGACACTAAGTGTTCTTTGATTACCTCTTTTTTAGTAAATAAAAACTCATAGGCTGGATACAACGGCATGGACCACAGGCACACTTCCCAAGTCGTTGCTTAGACATTTCTTTTGTTTTCTGGCCCTGTACTCATGTGATCCTATTTAGGAAAACCTGACATTTGGAAATCCAAACATAGAAACCAGATACATTCAGGGGTTATGACTCAGGTTACAAAATAATTTTTCACTTTCGAAACTGAATAGTGACTTACTCTGTTCATTAAAGAGTAATAAAAAATTATCATGGCCCTCTGAAAAGAAATACAGAATTTAAGAACAGAATTAAGCCCGGTTATATTTGCAGTCATGAACATTTCTTTTTGAAACGCCATAATTTACCCCTCCCCACTCGGGATTTATTCTTGCGGCATTACAACTCTCCCTCTACTGAGAAGCACAACAAAAGACCATTTGAGTAGGAAGCAGATGTGTATCTTCTGGAGCTTAACACCCCTGGCTCAAATCTGACGGTGAAAATTTACAGCCCTTAAAATATACTACGCTGTGGTGGCTGTGACTGGGAGGCCTCCTCCCCAGCCGAGGGAGCAGGATTGCTAAAATGTTAGTGGCCAAAAGGGGCTGGTGGGGGCGGGGGCGGGGGGGAAGAAGGAGACTGAATCTTCACTGGGAGGAAATGAACCCAGAGATTATCAGTGGATGATATAATCAAAAACTCATATACCGGTATCCAAGTTTTATTACACTACTGAGGAAAACAGTTCATTTATATTGGATTTCCTGTCCTTTTTTTTTCTTAATAAGGGGAATCACATATCTATGAGTCATCGTGATTATTACAGATTTGCTGGGACGTTTTACCATGATAACACACATACTTTTTTGGAAAGGGATTATAAGCCACAAGAACTGCATGCCTCTTAATTTATTGACAGAATAGTAAAAAGATGAGTTGATATATTTTTCTCATTTTTCATGTTTCTTGAAATAGCTTTGACTATTTCCAGTAGGCACACATATCTGTTTAATGGTAACATACAAAAATTAATAAATAGGAAAACGGCACTACGGGAATAGACCATAATAAAGACAAATGGAATCCATATTTCAAAAGTTGGCAAGAGCTAACAGATACGCTCTCATTTTTTTTATTTGTGTAATAAAATGTTCTGTATTCAGAGTCATTTCTTTCCTTGTTATTTCTCTTGTCTGGAGTAAGAGCCATAAACGCTTCAACAAACAGAAAGTAGATTGAACGTTCAGTTAGTGTTGCTAACGTCTTTTTATGATGTACTACTTAATGCCGAGATAGCATAATAATCTTTCAATAGGAAAGTTCAGTTTGTTTTATAACAAGACCACTTACACAAATATTCTTTGGAATATTGCAACCAGCAATTAGTCCTCATTGAGTATCCAGTACTTGGGAGCCATACTGAAAACAATAAAGGGGTAGAATGAGCAGGACGAAGATGGAGTTATTTTTCAAAGGGCAGAAGCATACTTACAAGACAAAGTGAAGAAGCGAGCATTTTCAAAGCTGTATCACAAAGGGAAAATGAAAACCTGACTTGGATTTCAGGGTAGTATGCAAATAGCCCTCCAACAATTGGCTTCGCGTCCCTTGCAAACAAATCTAGAATTGTTCTCTAGCCTCACGGCATTGTGGAGTGTTGATAAGTGAGTCCCACTTCTGAGAAAGAACAGACCTTGGAAAGTATCTAGTGAATAGAAGATCTGGTCAGCAGACTTGGAAACACAGACATTAACAATGCCCTCTGGTCTGTACCCAAAGAAGGCTCTATTATCTATTAGCAATAGAGTCTCTGCTTGGATTGGTTTTTTCCAGAACTGAGATGGACTATCGAGGTCAATGCCACTCTTCACCTGGTTTGGCCTAAGATGGTCTCCCATGCTTTGTCTGGGGAGCTGGCCAGTGCTGACTGCTGAAGAAACTCACCCCAGTAGGTAGCGCGAGGATGAAAAAACTTACACCTGGAAGCCAAACCATTGTATATGGTCTCACTTACTGCTAACCAGCAAGGACATATGGACAAATCTTTGAGAAAAGGGGAAATGTGATACCAAATGAAATAAAAAGAAGTCACTGCCCAAGAGAACACGTAGAGACAGCCAGTCAATCGATGTGACACATGTAGAAAGATTACTCTACAAACTCACAGAACATGATGAAATCCAGATCAGGTCAAATAAATTTTTCCTGGTTGAGTCCCAACTCTTACGTCAGAAGGTCCATCCTCAAACTGAAGATGTTATCAGCAAACCTGTAAAGAAAAATGATCAGCAGAACAGATTACTTCATTAAGGTTTTGTGTACACACTATTGTCAAAGCTAATCGGTTGCCTAAGTCAGATGCACTGGCTTCCTTAAAGTTGCTGATACTCACTATGAAACCATGACTTAGATTCCACAAAGTTAAATCAATTTCATATAATAAAATTTCCTTGAGAAAATGAATGAATGTCACCATGGATCAGTACCCACAATAATGACTTCTCCCATATACAAGTGATCCTCATCACTTGATACAGAAATTGGTCCAATACCTGGGTCCAAGTTCATCACGGGTTCTTCCAAACCTGGTTCCCATGGGATGATAACATTTACACCACATGTGCGTTTTGCGACTCCTCTGGAGTGAGTTTAAACTGTTCTGGATGCCTTGGCTGGGGACGCACTGGACGCAAGCATGTCCTATACAAAAATGCTCCCGCCCCTGGTTTATCCCAATGAGCACAATTAACCACAACCATAACATTTGAATTATTAATGCTCCCTAATAGGGTGGATAAAGTGTCTCTGGAGCAAAGTTGTTTGTAGTTCTGGTAAAGCTCATGCCAAATTTAACTTAAAAGTTCATCTTGAAGAGAGACAATGCTGGCATTGTGTTACATTGATTTAAAACAAGTCTGTCCTAAGGATTTTCTTCATCCTTATCTGCAGTAATAGAATATGAAAGAGAGGAGGGGGGGGCAGAATATCAAGTGCTGGAAAATATCTTTCTCAGAAACTACAGCAGACGGGTCACAACATTTTTAAACAATGATAGTAACATTTATTATATCAAAGCCATTTTATGTTTTATTTGGAACTCTGGCGCCTTTTTTTTTTTCAGTTCCCATAACATGACAGTAATTATAGCCATCAAGATGTTCCCTAGAAGATAGCAGTCCAAACTCCAGATGCGGCTGCCCCATTGTCCCATCACTGGAGCTCAGAGTGTGCACATTACATCATGGCGTAGTTTATTTTAAAAGTGCTTTAAGAATGTAATGATAGTAATTGTAGACAGGGAAAATTAATGGGGAGCATTGCCGGTCTGCAAATTCCATTTATAAAACACTCCCGCTGCTCAAAAAGAGAGTGCTTTCTTGTTAACAGAGGCTTCAAACTACAATTTGGAGGATGTATTAAATAAACTCTGTGCTAAAGTCATTTTCAGCTGGGCCCTGTGTGTACATATTTCCCTCTCATTTCGCCACCAGCCCACCACACGACTCTCCCTGAGAGGATACAAGATTCTGCAGACAAGCAGAGGGTACATGGTCCCAAGCAAAAACTACCATGGCTGTGGGGTAAGGACAGGTTAAGTGGTAGAACTGGTCTGGGGCCAATGAACACATACACAGTGTTTAAAACAGAGAGAGCCGATGAGGTCCACACACCGCCTCCACCCATACGCGCTGCTACGGCCCGTTAACATACTGTGCCTGGGTTTTAGGGATTTGGAGGGCTTCGTATTTCATTGATGGCACATCGTGAACAACCAAACCAAGAGCACGTCCTTCCTTCTAGCTTGATGGCTCACGATACATGTCCCTGCTCAGTACTCCTTCTTTCGTGGTCCTGAAATCTATCAGCTTCTTTCCCTTTTCTAACTTTAGCAAAAATAACATCACCTCCTCAAGATCGCTCTCCAGATCCCGCTGATGATGATGGAATGGGCTGCTCATAATGGGACAAGTTTTGTCCTGTAAGGTGGCCAGGGAAATTCCAGTTGTTTCTGAAGTCTCAAGAGAGAGACGAAGAACAGAACCAAGATGTGTCAGGGGCGCCTGGGTGGCTCAGTCGGTTCAGTGTCTGACTTCGGCTCAGGCCATGATCTTGCAGTTCGTGAGTTCGAGTCCTAGGCGTCAGGCCCCGTGCTGACAGCTCAGAGCCTGGAGCCTTCCGTTTCTATGCCTCCCTCTCTCTCTGCCCCTACCCCAGCTCCCATTCTGCCTCTTTCTCTCTCAAAAATTAAATAAACATTAAAAAAAATTTTAATGTGTAAGCCTCCCTTTCATTCGAATTTTAACAAAAAAAAAGAAAGAAAAAGAAAGCTGCTCCGTGCATCCAGAAATGAGCTTTAAAAATGTATCATGATGAGAAGATGAGCCAATGTTTATACTCGGAGCATGACTACCTGGCTCATTATGTCACGGCATCACACCTCACTCCCAGGAAGGGAGTCTCTGCCCTTACTCCAGCCTCCGTGGACAGATGAGTAACTGGAAGCGATTAGTGCTAGGGAAGGGAAGTCTGAGGTAAACGTACGTCTTCTTCGAGTGCAAATACATTTGTTCATTTGCCTGCAATAATCACTGGTAACAACAGTAATTTTGGAAAAGGAGAAATCAGTGCCTGTGGGTGGGGAAAGGCAGCACAAGAGAAAACTTATGGTATTCTCAGGCATAAGAAGAGAACAAACACATTACTCATTGCTGGGCCATTAGCCATCTATGGCCAACTTACTGCATATTCTGGGGCCACTTTTATATTTCCTAGCCCTTCAAGCTTAGTTCAAACACACGCATATCTGAGACTTCATTTATTGACAATCCTGGGAAGCATGTAACACCAGCCTCACCGCCCCCACTTTGCAGATGAAACTATCAAGCCGCAAAGAGGCTGCTCAAGAAACTAGAATTGTGGGGCACCTGGGTGGCTCAGTCGGTGAAGCATCTGGCTCTTGATTTTGGCTCAGGTCATGATCTCGCGGTTGTGAGATCGAGCCCTGCATCAGGCTCAATGCTGAACGTGGAACCTGCTTGGGATTCTCTCTCTCCGCCCATCTCTCTGCTCATGCTCTCTCTCTCTGTCTCTCAAAATAAATAAATAAACTTTAACAAAGAGAGCTAGAAAGCTAACACAGCTAATGCAATGGCTACTAGCCACACCACACTTCAATGTGCTCCAGGCCCTGCTCTAAACTTTTCCACCTGATGGATACACTCTTCATCTTAAACCTGTGTAGAGAGTGTCGTTATCAATTTCTCCATTTTATAGGTGAGGCAGAGGAGGCACAAAGATGTTACGTACCTTGTCCTAGGTTGTACAGCTAATACATGACGAGCCAGATTCAAACCCAAGCAGACTAGCCCCACGGTGCCTGTTCTCAACAGCCCTTCTACTCCAGCTCTCGGTGACAAAGCCAGGAGCTGTCCGGGGACAGAACTCTTTCCACTACAGTATAAAGTTCCAAGAATGTATTCCCCAACCAAGCAAAATGGGGTTTCAACAACCCTCTCCTCGAAAACATTCTGCGGCACCTGCGTGGCCCAGTCGGTTAAGTTTCTGACTTCAGCTCAGGTCATGATCTCACAATTCATGAGTTCGAGCCCCGCATCGGGCTCTGTGCTGACAGCTTAGAGCCTAGAGCCTACTTCGGATTCCACCTCTCCCTCTCTCTCTCTCTCTCTCTGCCCCTCCACCGTGCATGCTCTCTCTCTCTCTCTCTCTCTCTCTCTCTCTCTCAAGAATAAATATTTTTAATAATAATAATAATAACAAATAATTTTTAAAAAGCATTCTAGTACCCCAAGCTTTTCTCCCTCAACTTTTCTCCCAATGCAGAACGCCCACACTCACCCAACCCTTCATTCCCCCACCAACCCCAGATCACTACTCCTGTCTACAGCTTGCTTGCCTTACCCACGGGAAATTTGTGTTCTCTCTCTAACCTCAAAGAAGCAGCTAGACAAGGCTGAGCCAGTGAACTAACCTGTATTAATTGGTGTTGGTAGAAGAAGATATGAAAACCAGCAGTGGTTCATTCCCACGTTAATATTGAGAGCTGGGTGTAGAGTAATAAGCCAGTCTCTTCAGTGTCAGACACTGCATCCAGTCACTCATCAGAAATTTACATGAGCCATCTCATGATGTCTTTATACCATCTCTGAGAAGTAGGACTTCCTATGCTCATTTAAAGTATGAGAAAGCTGGGGTCCATGTTGTTTGGGTAAATTACCCAAAGTACGAAAGCTAACACGGAGCTGAGGTTGGGTCAAACACTGGATAAACTAATGAACTAATACCCAGAGGAATAAGCCCAAAGCCTCTACCTGCCCCACTATCCCTCTCATTCATCCATTCAACAAGCAGTTTTTGAGCATGTTCCATTTGCCAGGCACTCTTAGGCACTAGGGATACCATGGGTCCCTACACCACACTTTGGGAGACAGAGGCAGAGAATAAATAAACAAGCCTTCTGGCCAAAAGTATCAGCTGGTTGTAATTACCATGTGGATAAGTAACATAAGGTGTCAAAGGCTGGTGGCAATTGCACATTGATTAGTCTGGATTAATGCTGCTGCAAGGGGGCAGCTGTGTGTGGTTCAAGGGAAAGCATTCGAAGCCATGGGAAGGGCTGCACAAAGTCCCTAAGAAGGAAATGAGCTTTAACCAAAAGAAAATTGGTGAGCGAGGGAACTGGAGAGGGTGCAAGTCCCATAGGGTGTGGTAAGCCGGAGTAGGAAGTCTGGAATTTGTTCTAAGAGCAGTAAGGAGCTCTGGGAAACTTTTTAATCAAGGGAGTATTGTGACCTGATTTCTTTTTTAAAGTCTCCTCTCTGCCATACCACCTGCTCTTCGGGGTCGCGAGTCTTTCTTCTTTCACTTACTTCTCCCAAAACAAAATGTCCCAGAACTTATATTTTATTGTCAGGGCATTTCTTCACTCTGATGGCTATAAAGATTGGAAAGTAGCGGGTAAACCACTTCCTATGTGGGAGTAGTTGATAATTCCTTAATGTGTCCCCCCTCCTGGGGGTACCCGTGTTATATTCAGGGATAACTGTCCAACACAGTGACATGCCAGTCAAAGCCTTCTGCTGCTGTCATGTGCAACCACACAGGAATCCTACTGCACATGCCCCTAAGCCAGCCTTGACCCCCTCAACCCTGATGCTGATTGCCTGATAGTCCCTACTCCACTAAGGATCACCATCATGACCAGGGATTCATTCGAATGACATGCTTGAAGAGCCCCCATGCTCTGAGGAAACCCCAGACCAAGAGAATTTCTTTTTGAACAGGATGGTTCCTTTATGTTCCATAAAAGAGAAAATAAATGGGAGATAACGGGATGAGGACTGGTCTCTTGTGAGCATAGACCTTGAAGCCAAGAAACAGAATTGAATTGTGACCCAGACACCAACGGTGTTTACCTTGGGAAAATCATTCACAAGCCCGAATTTCCTCATCATTGAAATAGGATCACACGACTCCATAGCTTGTTTTGTGGAGGTAATGAACAATGACTGCTGCAGAGTATCTACTATAAGACCACATGGGTTCTACCTGTTAGTAGGGGCTCAGTAGATGGTGTTGGAGGTTGTAACAGCAGTTGTTGCTGTTGTAGAAGCTGCTGCCTCTGTAGTCATGGATATTGGATGAGCAAGCCAAGAATGGGTCTCCATTCTCCCCTTTGAAAAATGAGAGGATCCGATGGTCCCGAAGACAATTCTGTCTCCAAAATGATTCGACGTCCATTGAAACAACAAAACTCTTAAATCTGTAGGCGAGACTAACGGAGTATGAGAAAGCACACCCTGAAAATAAAAAAGGCAGAAGATTTTTGTCCAGGCTGCACTTCTGCAGCCCCAAATGCCAAGTGCTCCCACAGATGAAGTTTCTACACCCACAAGTCTTCACTAGGAGCAGCCATTCAAGACACGGTGGCCCTTAGTGTCTCCATTCTCCATTTACTCCTGCTTCATAATCAGAGTCTGGAGAGGTCAGAATGTAATATCTCTAAAACTGAGTCTACTAAAGCTGTTCATTTCATGGGAGTTTATCTCTATGATTTTTTTTCTTCATTGGCATCCCAAACTTTCCCCAATTAGTCATTGTTTATTTTTTTAATGTTTATTTATTTTTGAGAGGGAGAGAGAGACACAGAGTGCGAGCAGGAGGGGGGAAAAGAGAGGGAGACACAGAAGCCGAGGCAGGCTCCAGGCTCTGAACCATCAGCACAGAGCCCGACATGGGGCTTGAACTCACGAACCGTGAGATCATGACCTGAGCTGAAGTCAAACACCTACTGAGCCAGCCAGGCGCCCCCAATTAATCATTGTTTAGAGAAAAATACATTTCTTTTTTCTCCACGATGTCAAAGAAAGTATCTGGTCCCTGAGTTTTGTACTTGACACACAGTCAGGCTCTGTAGGTTCCGGAAGACACTTCTTGGTACTTAGTCCAGCAGACCTTCAAGAGCAAGGATCAAAAGGCAGAAATGGAGAGCTTTCCCTAGGCCTGGTCCTGAACAGTGACTCACTACTCAGTAAGCTCCCCTACAACTCCAGTTTTCCATCAGCAAAGAGCCCTTCGATGCTATTGCAACCACCTCGTCCCTGAGGCTGCTCAGGGTAACCCAAGTACTTAGCTAAAAGGTGCCTTGAGTCACCACTTCCCAGCCAGTCCCAAAAGAACTAATTTTAATATCATATATGGATTTATTACTTTAAGAAATGAGCATTTCCTGCTTCAAAAGGAAGCTTATGCATGCCCATGGGACACGTCTACAGAGTACCAAGAACCAATATAGAGAGAAAGTAAGTCATCCTTCAAGATCCCCCAGGGAAACTCCCCTTATTCTCAGGGAAGCATGTGTAGTGCTCAAGGAAATGAAAAGTCTGTAAGAACATTCTTGGGAATTTCATCATGGGGAAGTTTACTAATAATTTTCAAGGAACACTTTCCATTAGAAATAAATGGAGCCATGGTCATTTTCCAGTTGCATGTTTGATCATCCAGGCCAACCCTTAATGAGGCTCTGAGCCTCGAAGCCTGTCACCAAAGCAGAAACTTCCAAGGGCACAAATCAGGGTATTCCTCAGATATTCATCAGGTCACAAGAAAGCAAGTATATTTATTTCATAGAAAGGTCATCCACAGCACATCTGCCAACAAGTTGAGGTAGTTTGATTTTTAAAAATCCAATTTTGAGGGTGCTTTGGTGGCTTAGTCAGTTAAGCATCCAACTCTTGGTTTCCGCTCAGGTCATGATCTCATGGTTCATGAGTTCATGCCCCAAGTCAGGCTCCATGTTAACAGTGCAGTGCAAAGCTTGCTTGGGATGCTCTCTCTCTCTCTCTCTCTCTCTCTCTCTCTCTCTCTCTCTATATATATATATATATATATAATAAATAAATAAAAATTCAATTCCACATACCAGTACATCAGCCATCTGCCAGTTGCTTGATCTTTGATGTATTTAAGCTCTCCATTAATAATTAATAATTAATAATAATAATAATAATACCTTCATCACAGTGCTATTGTGAGATTAAAGGAGATAACATGTGATCATATTTGGTAAAATAAAATGCTTATGTGTTGTTTTCCTTTCATTCATTTAACTAATATTAATTAGGAACCTTCTAGCACCAAGTAACATGGGTCCTTGTAATACGCTAGTGAACAAAATACTAAAAGAACAAAAAAACTGCCTTGTTAGAGCTTATATTCTTGAAGGAGGTTGGGGTGTACATACAGTTATTTTAATTGAATATAGGGACACCTGAGTGGCTCAGTTGGTTAAGTGTCTGACTTAAGCTCAGGTCATGATCTCATGGTTCATGGGTTTGAGCCCCGCGTTGGGCTCTGTGCTGACAGCTCAGAGCCTGGAACTTACTTCAGATCTGTGTCTCCCGCTCTCTCTGCCCTGCTTGTGTTCTCTCTCTCTCTCTCTCTCTCTCTCTCTCTCAAAAATAAATAAACATTAAAAAAAATTAAATTGAACACAACAGACAAGTGATTTATAGGTCACAAGACGATAGATGCTATAGGGAAACAAAACCCACAGTAAAATAAGAAGGTTTGGGAGTGCCATGAGGTGGGTTACAGTGTGCAATAAGATGGTCAAGGCAAACCTCATCAAAAGGTGACATTTGAGCAAAAGTTGAGAAAACTGAGGAAGTTAGTTGGGTGGATAGTTCAACGAGGAGGCTCTTAGGCACATAGGCTCTGTAGGTTCTAAAGACACTTCTTGGTACGTAGTCCAGCAGGCCCTCAAAAACAAGGATCAAAAGACAGAAATGGAGATTTCCCAAAGGGGAGCATGTCTGACACCCAGATATTCAAGAAGGAGGCCAGGGAGGCTGGAGCAAAGTGAGAACAGTTGGGGGCATAGTAGGAGAGAAAAGCATGGAGGTAACTAGTGGGGAAGAGTACAGACCCTGAGGGCCTCTTACCATTGTAAGGACTTTGGCTTTCATTCTGAGTAAGGTGGAGAACACTGGAGACTTCTACACAGAGCATCGATGTAAACTAACTATTTATTTTACAATAATGACTCTGCCCACTCTGCTGAGAAGACCATGAAGGAGACAGGGAGGAAGCAGACACTAGTTAGGAATACTTGGGACAGTCAAGACAAGAGACGTCAATGCTTGAACCAAAGAGCAGCAGTGGAGATGGCGAAAAGGGATTGGACCTTGAAATTATTTTCAAGATAAAACAAACCTCTAGGATTTCCTGATGGATACTGGATATGGGAAGTGAGAAAGAGAAGCATAGATTAGATGTCAATGCTTTGGGCCTCAGCAACTGAGAAAAATTAGGATGCCAGCAACTGAGATGGGGAAGACTGTGTGAGGGTTTGAGAGGAAAACTGGAAGTTGAACTTTGGGCATGTTAAGTTTAAAATACACTGTTGACATCCAAGTACAGATGTAGAGTAGGCCGTTTTAGAGACAGGAGTCTGGATCCAGGAAGAGGACTGAGATGGAAATATAAATGTGTAGTTACAAGCATAGGTGGTAGTTAAAGCAATGAGACTTGGCTCGTAAGACTGGATGAGCTCGCCAAGTAATGGTTGTAGATAGAGAAGACAAGGGATCCAAGAACTGAGCCTTGGACATACCAATGTTCAGAGGCAAAGAGGAGAGGAGAAATATTCAAAGGTGGTTGCAAAGGGGTAGTCAATGAGTTTGGAACAAAATAAAGAGAGTTCTATCCAGAGAGAAGACCTTCCAGTGTCAAACAGTGCTGATAGGTCGCCAGATTTAGCAGAATGGAAGTCATTAGTGACCTCAACAAAAGCAGGCTTTTGTGGAATGAAGGGAAAATGTCTAACAGAATGGATTTAAGAGAGCATGAGTGGGGCACTTGGGTGTCTCAGTCAGTTGAGTGACCGACTCTTGATTTCAGCTCAGGTCATGATCCCAGGGTCGTGGGATCAAGCCCCACATTGAGCTCTGCACTGAGCGTGGATTTCTCTCCCTCTGTTCCTCTCCCCTGCTGTCTCTCTCTATATATATATCTGAAAGAAAGAAAGAAAGAAAGAAAGAAAGAAAGAAAGAAAGAAAGAAAGAAAGAAAGAAAAAGAGAGCATGGTAATATAGTCAGGGTATTGTAATAGCTATATATGGGGACAGATGGTATCTATATTTGTGATGAGCACAGCATAATATATAAACTTGTCCAGTTATTATGTTGGACATCTGAAGCTAAAGCAACATTGTGTGTCAACTACCCTCAGATAAAAATGAGACACAGAGAGAGAGCATGACAGAAAAGAATACAAGGCAGCAAGGAGATACAAGACTTTCTAAGAGACTCTCTGCTGAAGATAGCAAAGAAATGGGATGTTATGGGGTGGGGAGTGGGATAGGGCATCAAAAGAAAGATTTTTTAAATAAGAGTAATGACATGTTAATAAGCTGATGAAAGTGACCCAGATGAGAGAAAAAATGATATTTTTTGTGGGAGCAGCACCTTGATTTTGCATGGGGGCACCAGTGCATACGCGGACAGGCTGGCTCTAGAGAGGAGCAGATAGTTCACTTCCGATTAGAGGCAGGAAGACAGAATGTGGGTGAGGCAGACACTCTGTGGTGGGAACTTACGAGGGTTACCTTCTAGTCCTTTCCCTTATCACCTGCCACTGCCCCTGGAGAGCCTCTTGTTAATATTTACTTGTTCCAAATCTAACTTCAAACCTAGATTTTGTTCGAGAATCCTCAATAGCATTTCCTCCCGCCATAGGCCTGTTTCCACAGGGGAGGAAGGTGATGAGTGAGGATAGGGGCAAGGAACAAGATGCGCTCTGGAAAGCCGTCCCTCAGCACAACCATCCTGGGCATCCAGAGTCAGGTGTTGCAAAAGGAGGTTGAAGAGAACTTCAATCTGTGCACAGTGCTCCCAGAATCCGCTATAAGAGAGTCCCAGGTATCCACCCGGAAGACTTCCCTGCCATAGCCGCCATTTTCCCAAGCTACACGTGGTTTTTTCCTGCTAGTTTTCCTGACCACAATACCAGCCAGAGGTGTTAACTACATTATTAGTTGTCTCAGGAAACCCCTGAATACATTTTTGAATGCACAGAAAAGACACGATGTTCCTTCTCGGCAACCTGGCTCCCTACGGTAAAGCGGAGGCCAGATTATTTTTCACTTGCTTCTGGAACATAAAACCGCCCCTGAGCTTGGCCAAAAGTGCACCACAGAGGGCTGAGTCCTCAGGGTGTGTGCGTGGAGAGGGGAGGAGGCGGTGGGTATAGCCAGACACCGATCTGCGGTGGCAAAGTATGTGTTACATCCTAGGAATGGTGTGTAGGGCGGGAGTTTGCCCCCGGGGATTTATCCCTGCCCGGGTTCCAAACGCCCCACGAGCAGGTCTGCACTGTACTATTAAGAACCAATCTAATTAAGGAAAAATGCACTGCACTTAGGGAACAACCACCACCCATAACTCATCAGCTCTAAGAGCTGGAAGTAACACGGCAGCAACTCAAAGAAAGGGGAAGAGTGGAGAACGGGGGGAACAGAGGGGACTGCAAAGGCTAAAACTGCCCAGAGCCTGTTCGGCCTCCAGCTCTCTTTGCCTGCTCTACGTGCCATCCACACATCTGCGTCCTTAAACTTGCCTCGGCCTTGACTGCCAACCCCTTCCCAGCACGCTCTCTTTCCGGGTCCCGAGAACTCTCCATAACCATCGGAACCTTGCGATCTGATGTGATCTTCTAGATTTTTTTAATTATGGCAAGAAAAAAAAAATGCGTGTCGTTACAATTACCATCTTAACCACTTATAAGTATGCGGTTCGGTAGCGTGAAGTAAATTCGTATTATGGTGCAACGGGGTCTCTAGAACTCTTGCATCCTGCAAAACAGAAACTCTCCACCCATCGGGCGCTAATTTCCTCTCCCTCCTCCCCCGGCCCTTGGCAACTACTTTTCTACTTTCTGTTTCTGCAATACTTCACATGAATGGAATCACACAGTATTTGTCCTCTTGTGCCTGGCTTGTGTCAGTTACTATAACGTTCTTGAGGTTTGTCCGTGTTGTAGCACGTGACAGGATTTCCTTCTTTAAGTCTACGTAATATTCTATTGAGTGCGCATGCCATATTTTCTTTATTTATCCATCCGTGGATATGTGGACTGCCTGCGTTCTTGGCTATTATGAATAATGCGGCAACGAACAGGCGTGTGCAAATGTCTCTGCAAGACGCACTTTGAGGGGCGCCTGGGTGGCTCAGTCGGTTAAGCGTCGACCTCAGGTCACCATCTCATGGGCTCGTGGGTTCGGCCGCGCGTTGGTCTGTGCGCTGACAGTTCGGAGCCCGGAGCCCCTTTCGGATTCTGTGCCTCCCTCTCTCTCTCTGCCCCTCCCCCACTTGCGCTCTGTCTCTCTCTCTCTCAAAAGTAAACATTTCAAAAAATTAATTTAAAAACAAAGATGCACTTTGAATTCTTTGCGGCATATATCCAGAAGTGGGATTGCTGGCTGGGGTGACAGTTCTATTTTTTCATTTCTTAAGCAGTGTTCTATGCCGATTTCCATGGTGGCTGTCCCACTTTCACACACCCACCAACAGTGCACAGGGCTCCAATTTCTCCGCATCCTTGCAACACTGGTATTTTCTGTTCTTCTCCTAGGGTCCATCCTAACACCTGGGTGTGACGTGATATCTCAGTGGAAATTTGGTTTGCCTTTTTCCTATGATTCATGACGTGGACTATATTTCCTTATGCTTGTTGGCCATCTGTATAGATGGCCATCAGTTTAGAGAACTGTCTATTCGAATCTTTTGACCATTTTTAATGGAGTTTTTGGTTTTGTTTCTTGTTGCCGATCGTGTTGGAGGAGTTCCTTCTATATTCTGGATATGAACCCCTTGTCAGATGTATGATTTGCAAATATTCTTTCCCATTCCATAGCTGTCTTTTCACTCTGGTGATTGTTTCCCTCGATGTGCCAACGTTTTTAAGTTTGATGTAGACCCATTTGTCTATTTTTGCTTTTGACTCAAAAAGAGGTAGAATTGGCAGGTACGACACTGATCTGACCGAAGCTGTGTCTCCAATGTCTTCTCTTCTTTCCTGGATAAGGATGGGTAGCAGCTTGGGGTTGCCGGGAGTGGCGAGTTCTCGAAGTATAGTCTTCAAACTGCTTCTTCCCATGTATATTTCAGGGTTCTTTATCCTTTTCAGTGCTTACAAGAGAACAGTGCCTAATCTCACGTTCCTGGCATGCATCACAGATTTTTTTTAATTTTTTTTTCAACGTTTTTTATTTATTTTTGGGACAGAGAGAGACAGAGCATGAACATGAACGGGGAGGGGCAGAGAGAGAGGGAGACACAGAATCAGAAACAGGCTCCAGGCTCCGAGCCATCAGCCCAGAGCCTGACGCGGGGCTCGAACTCACAGACCGCAAGATCGTGACCTGGCTGAAGTCGGACGCTTAACCGAGTGTGCCACCCAGGCGCCCCGCATCACAGATTTTTAATCAAACCAGATGAGCTCTCGATGGTGGTTCATGAACCAATGACCCCAGCATCTTGTTTGCACTAGGGCAAGCTTTTCTTGGGTGACCCACTAATGTAGACGGCCCAGATTATCAGACAAAGTCATCCTTCCCTCACCGACACTTGGCCCCCCTCTTCCACGGTTATTGGCCCCCTCTGTCCCAGGCTGACCTTCTTTCACGCTGTCTTTGCATATGCGGCTTCATCTCTCTGGAACATTCCCCGACTGCCCCCCCCCTACAACTTTTTGCTTCCATTTACCTGCAATGTCTAGTAACATTCCAGGCTCAGCTCAGGGCCTTCTCCTCCTTCATTCACACAGATAGACTCTCACATCTGCCCTCTATTTGAGATGGCCTCTCTTTTTCCATTCCCATAGCATCCTTCGCCTTCTCCTGATTTAGTACATTCCACGCCATCTCTGATTACGCAGTTGCTCCCTACTGTCTCCCACCACATAGGAAACACTGTGAAGATGCGGACTATCTTCCCAAACTTCACACCCTTGACACTCAGGCCAGTTCTTGAAACAGAGTAGGGTCTCGTTCATTGTTGAATGACTGGAATGAGAAATACCAAGGCCTCTGTTTGTCTTAAAGTTTCTACATGTCGTTGAACTGACAGAATGGAAACAAATTTTTTTTTTCCATTACAACTAACACCACAGCCTGAAGGAGAAAGATGGCATTGGTACCACATGACCACAGTTGTGAGCAGGTTACACAGGAGAGTGTGTCCTTTCTTCCTGCTCACGTACAGACTCCTGTATGATCCACAGTCCTTTAGGTGAGATTCCAAAATACGAGAGGCCCTCAACACTACAGGTTTTTTTGTAGTGTTGGGATTGTTGCTTGGGATTCTCTTTCTGTCTCTCTCCCTCCCCTCTACCCCACTCATCCTCGCTCTGTCTCTCTCAAAATAAATAAATAACCATTTAGAAAAGGGTGTTATATAATAGGAGGTATATGCACCCTGTTATCCTGGTAACAACTGAAAAGATCCAGAAGCATCTCGTCCTTAGTATTTTAGGATCAGGGCTATGAATGCAAATTAAATATTATGCATCAGCGCAAGGAGCTTTGGATTCTCTAGTGAGAGGACCAGTGAGACAACAGCACTTACCAAGCAACTATTTTTTTAAAAAGCGGGGGAGGGTCTTCTTCATTTCACTGCCCTCTCCATTTTTCTTCACTAGACGGATTCGGGGGCCTGTTTTTAATTTAGTCTCCAGTCTTTGTTTATCCTACTGCTTACATCACATGAACCATGCTCCCGGCAGGCACAATTCTCCGGACAGCATGGAGTCAGTAGTACTTACCTCAGTTTCCCAAATCTGGCTACTTTTATTGTCATTTCCTTGTGGTCCTAACATCTTTACCCACGTAGCGCAAGAATTTTATAAAAGGATAATTTACCGGGGCGCCTGGGTGGCGCAGTCGGTTAAGCGTCCGACTTCAGCCAGGTCACGATCTCGCGGTCCGTGAGTTCGAGCCCCGCGTCGGGCTCTGGGCTGATGGCTCAGAGCCTGGAGCCTGTTTCCGATTCTGTGTCTCCCTCTCTCTCTGCCCCTCCCCCGTTCATGCTCTGTCTCTCTCTGTCCCAAAAATAAAATAAACGTTGAAAAAAAATTAAAAAAAAAAAAAGATAATTTACCAAACTATAAATGTTTATCGTTCTCCCTATATTTTTGTCGGGTGAACACACCCTGTGGGCTTCCTGGCTTCTGCGAGTTTAGCGGAATTAACAGCAGAATGAAGAACAGAAGCATCCTGAGGCTGAGATAGCACTACGAGTACCAAGCAGGTCAAGGGATGGAAACCCTTTCGAATCTTGGAGCCATCCTGCCGGGTCTTGGGAAGGGAAGGGAAGGGGGGGGGGGGGCAAGACCTGGGAGATGTGTAGACCTTTTTACTCTCCGGGATGATGCTTGAGGAAGCAACACATGGTCTTGCCAGAGCCGAGAAGGACTTCAAGGGGAGGGATCCCAGGCCCTCAGGATCCAGGCTCAACAGAAATGCCTGTGCCCCATACACAGCATGGAGGCAAAGAGCAACCAGATACCAAAGACTCCATGGTTTAATCATAAGGATATCAGTGTGTATATAGGGGTCCAGAGATGAGGGGTCTTGTACCCATTTACTTGGGCTCGCTAGCCTCCCAGATCCTAGGACATCCCTGACAAAAGTAAACAGAGCCCAACAAGTGGCCACGATGGAATTTCTGCCAGTCGGGCAAATGGGGACTCATGACGTAAGGAAATAAGAAAGTAAACATCCTTTCCCATTTGAGCTGCTAGACCAAGATTT
Source organism: Prionailurus viverrinus (assembly GCF_022837055.1). Taxonomy (NCBI): domain Eukaryota; kingdom Metazoa; phylum Chordata; class Mammalia; order Carnivora; family Felidae; genus Prionailurus; species Prionailurus viverrinus. Next base: position 55,713,553 of record NC_062577.1, on the reverse strand, counting down.
GTACCCATTCTACATAATTCTATGGGAGAGTTTCTGTTCTATACACTTACTTCCTCTCCTTGCCTCATTCTGCCCCGTTACAGACCCTAAGGAGGGAATTCTAAGTAGGTCTCTGCTGCTTGGCTCTTGATTCGGGTCCGTGGAAATGCCCCCAAATGAAATTATTTTTTTTTTTTAAGTACCAACAGAGCATAAAACATGCAAGTACAATATAACCTATGAGTGCGAAGTCGAATTTACACTTAAACAATGTATATTTATGATGTTCCTCTCCTTCCTCCATTGGGGAACAGAATCACTTCTGTATACTTAATCAGAACACATTTTAAATCACACCGTGCAACGGGCCTTGTGGCAATCCATGATGGCCAAAGTATATAAAATATGATGAAGTTAAGAATTTGCAGCTGAACCAACAATATATCCTCCTGGAAAGGAGACATTAAATAAATCTTCGCTGTTTTTTGATAGCCTATTAAAGTTCCTTAAGAGCTCCAGTGCATTTGACTACATTTTTTTTTTAGCCACAATGCCTTAAACAAGCCTTTGTAATCATAAATATAACACTAAAAAAAGCAAAAACAAAGAATTAGCAATTACATGTGTCTCTTTTTGGGACTAGCCAATGAACAGGGCCTTCCTCCAAAGGGAAGTAAAGGATTATGTAAAAAGCCAGGCTGTATAGGAATTGGGTTTTTTTAATTTCTTTATCCATTTGTGGGGAGTTAAGGCCTAATTTTATTCTTTTTTTTTTTTTTTTTTTTTTTTTAGTTTATTTATTTTGAGAGAGAGGCAGAAAAAGAGGGAGAGAGAGAATCCCGACCAGGCTTCACATTCAGCACGGACCCGGACGCAGGCCTCGATCCCACAACCCTGAGATCATGACCTGAGCCAAAATCAAGAAACAGACGCTCGGCAGACTGAGCCACACAGGTGTCCCACAATATTTTTAATTAAGTGGATAGACACTGGGTAAAATAAAGGATCCAAAGCTTCGCTTGACATGAAAATTTTTTATGGCCAACTTTCTTTGCTTATGTTTGTGTGGTCACAGACAGGTATTCGTTACAGCTGAGCACCACAGAAGTTAATAACATTGCGGCAACAGAAACTTCCAGATACAGGCATAGGTCCTGATGGAACTGGGGCAGAAGTTAAGGGTAACATAAGAAGAGGCCCCCAGGGCACCTGGGTGGCTCAGTCAGTTAAGCGTCCGACTTCGGCTCAGATCATGATCTCACGGTTCATGAGTTCAAGCCCGGCACCAGGCTCCATGCTGATAGTTCGGAGCCTAGAGCCTGCTTGGGATTCTGCATCTCCCTCTCCCTCTGCCCCTCCCCCGCTCACACTCTCTTTCTCCTACAAAAATAAATAAGCATTAAAAAAAAAGAAGAAGAGAGGCACCTGGGTGGCTCAGTCGTTTAAGCGTCCGACTTTGGCTATGGTCATGATCTCACGGTTTGTGAGTTCAAGCCCCGCGTCGGGCTCTGTGCTGACAGCTCAGAGCCTGGAGCTGCTTCAGATTCTGTGTCTCCCTCTCCCTCTGCCCCTCCCCTGATCACTCTCTGACTCTCTCTGTCTTTCAATAATAAATAAACGTAAAAAAAAAAAAAAAAAGGAAGAAGAAGAGACCGCTACTTTCAGCCAGATAATATCGGCGAAGGAAAATAGAGCTTGAAATAAATACAAATGTAGCCCAGAAGTACAAATGAATCTCTTAAGAGTGACTTCAAATTAGTATAGCATTCCTGATGGAATTCGGTGGGAAGACAGGACACGGGATGAAAGGTTAACAAGGGATTTGTGCTCACAATGAAGTCAGGGATGTAGGAGCCAAGGTGCTACCTTGAGCTGGCTGAGATGCTGAACTTGGGAGGGTCTGGAGGGAGAAGCTCCAGTCAGAACCCCAGGCCACTCTGACTCTTCCAAAAGGGTCTCAAAGGCCATGGAAAGAATGCAGGGCTACTGGCAGGCTGGAGACACTGAGGTGGGGAAAGGGAACTAAAAGAAGGAAAGGAAGAAAGAGAATAAAAGAATTTTTTTTTTTTTTAATTTTCCACCATAGCGGAAAGAACACTGGCCTGGATGCTGAACACTCAGGTCTGGCTCTGGCAGCCATTGGCTGTCTCTGGGCCTTTCACTGAGTCACTGAGTGCTTCGCCCGAGCTTCCTGGTCTATGCAACAGGAACGTGAGCTCATCACGCAACTTTCTGATGTGAATTTCACAAAACCTTGGACCCATAGAAAATGCTTTAAGAATCTTTTAAAAAAATTTTTTTTACATTTTTATTTATTTTTGAGAGACAGAGAGAGACAGAGCACAAGTGAGGGAGGGGCAGAGAGATAATGAGACATAGAATCCAAAGCAGGCTCCAGGCTCTGAGCTATCAGCACAGAGCCCGATCAGGGGCTCGAACTCACAAACTGTGAGATCATGACCTGAGCCGAAGTCGGATGCTTAACCAACTGAGCCACCCAGGTGCCCCTAAGAATCTTTTTAAATAAGCTTTGTGAGACCAAATATATTTGGAAAATTCCACACATTTTAACCCAAGCAAAAATGCACAATGCATATTAGTACATTAAGACTCTGTGAAGTCTCACAGTAAAGAAATCTGGTAAGAAATTTTACTGTTTCCTAAACCGACTTGATCTCAGAATGCTTTTTTCCCCTGTGAAACATTTTTTAACATAAAGTGTACCCTTTGTGAAACACATAGGACTAGATATTTCCAAATTTGTTTCTTTTTTTTTAACATGAAATTTATTGTCAAATTGGTTTCCATACAACACCCAGTGCTCATCCCAACAGGTGTTCTTCTCAATACCAAATTTAAGTTTCTATGAGGCTCTGAGCAGAGACGCATAGAAAAGGCTTGAAGCCCAAACTTACAGTTCCTATCCCTACCCCAGTGCTGTAAGATGAGTGTAGACTGGTTTTAATCTAAAACTCCCATTCGGAAGTATAACATGAGTAGCTGATCAGGCAACTGAATAGAAATCAATGAACGAGGGGCCGCCTGGGTGGCTCTGTCGGTTAAGCATCCAACTTTGGCTCAGGCTATGATCTCATGGTTCATGGATTTGAGCCCCACATTGGGCTCTGTGCTGATAGCTCAGAGCCTCGAGCCTGCTTCGATTCTCTCTCTCTCTCTCTCTCTCTCTCTCTCTCTGCCCTTCCCCAGCTCATGACCTGTCTCTCTCTGTCTCTCAAAAATAAATATTTAAAAAAATGAATTGAAGACTACTCTTGAGAAGATACATCTGAAAAAAAGAAAAGAAAAGAAAAGAAGCCAATGAACAAAAACTCAGCTCTTGTGACCTATCCGAGTTCTGGTGAGCTACTCAGTCAATTACACGTGGAAAGAAATGCCTCTCATGCACCCACTCTGTGCTGAGTCCTGACATGTAAGACCTTATTTTGTATCCCAAATAAACATACTAATTTATAATCCCAAAATGACAATTTTAAGCCCCAGGAGGACAAGGGATTCCCTAATGTATCCCCAGAGCCTATCCCAAATCCGGACATAAAGTAGATTTATTTACTTGTGAATGAGCATTCCAATGGGCAAATATTTGTAGAGATGCACTAGGTATAATATCATCCCCCAAGGAATTTAAAGCCTGTTTCAAGTAATCTTAAAATAACTTTATTTATTGCCAAAGTCAATAACAATTGATGCTGAATGAAGACATATCAGTTTTCAGCCAGAACATAATGCAGTGATTGACTATCTCCAGGTGCAAAACTATGTCCATCATGTATTGGTACATCTAGAACGTTACATAAATGATAATATATTAATAATCCAGGATGGGCTTTTACTCTAATAATATAATGGACAATTCAGAACAGACCGACATGTTACTAATATAACTCTGGCTACAGAAACAAAATAATTATAAAAGGAGAGAGATAAAGGACCCAAATATTCATGAGATTCATTGAGAAAGGTTTTCTATAGGAAAACTTGAAGATGCTTTTCAGAAAAAAGAAGAAGGGTGGGGGGGGGGGTTAAAATAGGACTGGTTTAAAAGGTATTCCAAGATTCTTTCTGTTATTGTCTTTCAAAGCAAGAAAAATGCAGATTATGGTTTGTTTTGCAAATAAAGACTCCAAAGAGGTCCCTGACTTGTCTGCAGGCACACTGGGAACAGCCTAAGTAAGGAATTCACTGAGCCCAATGACTGAGCCCCCAGCTAGGGACACAGCCCAAGCCCCTTCACAACGGACCCAACCACGATGCCTTCGGTCACTTGCTTCTGTTCAGAAATGGGCATCTTTGGATGTTGACAATAAAGTTATTCAAACTAATTATTATTTCTCCAATTTCTTGATCCCTTTGGCTTTTTCTTCAGCCTAGAGTGTGCGGACACCTTCTCTTCCTCCCTGTCTCCCAACCTGCTCTTCAGCCCCCCACCTGCGTGAGCAGTGCTGATACACGCCGTCACCACATTCTCAGCTTTATCTCAAAGCCAGTTCCATTTGCTCTCTGCCCCTGTCAGGCACTCTGCTCCAGTTCTTCCTCCAAATTCAATAGGAAATGCAGAGCAGATATCCCTATAGGACACTGTCATCACCTCATAAGGCCTGCAGCCTGGAACATAAAATACTTCCGACTTCTCAGCTCTCTCTCAGCCTGAGCAGATTACAAGTAGGGCACTTAAAATCAAAAGCCAAGAGGGACCAGACCATGACTTTTGAATGAGAACTAGAAGCAGAAGCCATGAACCACTTCCAAAAATTGGGAGTTTCAGATTCAAAACTCTAAGTGCCCTGGAGAGAATGTGAGTTTGATCATCAGAATGTTCCCAAATACAAAAGGCAGGAAAGCTGGCCTAGGTTTAAAGCATGACTTTGCAACATATGGGTTTTGATCGAGCATGACACAAGACAAAAAAATAAGACAGAGAAGCTTGGAAGGACTGCTCAATTGTTCTCTTATCTGCCACCAAGAGAGACAGACAGTATTCCTCCCTTCCAAGGCTTACAACTCAATAACAGACCACGTAGAACTCACACCATAGGCAATGCAGAGTTTTTTCACTTCTCAGGGTACTAGCATCCCAGATCTAGAAGGATCATTCCAAAGCCACACCCTCAGCACTTGTCTACTGATGTACTTTAGAAGACCCCCCAATGCTTTTTTCTTCAACAGAATTACAATCGAAGAATAAGCTAACATTTTGAAGAAAGTTACTGGTAAGTTCCAGAATGACTTACCCTCCTATCCGTCATTCTCCAAGTCATGCTCAATCACTGAACCACCCTGTCACCTGCAGAATAGAAGAAGACCCAGCTTTTTCTACCACTCACTGTTCAGTCAAAGGGACAAACTCTCCACGTTGTTGCAAATGGCAGGATTTCATTCTTTCTCATTGCCAAGTAGTCTTCCATTGTTTATATAAACCACATCTTCTTTATCCATTCATCAGATGATAGAACTGGAGGGTATTATGCTAAGTGAAATCAGTCAGTCAGAGAAAGACAGATATATGGTTTCACTCACATGTGGAACTTGAGAAACTTAACAGAAGACCATGGGGAAGGGAAGGGGAAAAAATAGTTCCAAACAGAGAGGGAGGGAGGCAAACCATAAGAGACCCTTAAATACAGAGAACAAATGGAGGGTTGATGGGGGTGGGGGCAGAAGAGATGGGAAAATGGGTGATGGGCATTGAGGAGGGCACTTGTTGGGATGAGCACTGGGTGTTGTATGTAAGCAATGAATCACGGGAATCTACCCCCGAAACAAAGAGCACACGGTTATACACTGTATGTTAGCTAACTTGACAATAAATTACTTTTTTTTTAAAGAAGGGACAAACTCTTTTTACCAAGCACCTCTCTCTTTCTTCTTAATCAATACAAAGAATAAGATTAATGATCCTTTGCTTTTATAAGGCACCCTGAGTTTAGAAAGCAGTTTAACATCCTTAATCTTTTCTTCCAGGGTAAATGACCATTATCTATTTTCTTTCCCCCTGTGATTGGCATTGTGCATCGATCAGATAGAATTCATTCACATCATGCCTTCGATGAGGCCTGTACTGTTCTGCTAGGTTGATTACTTGTCAGTTGCACTCCCCCAAGATTATATTTAGAGTCTGTCTCTACTTTATGTAACCTGCTCAAATTCCTGCTGGAGAATTGCAGAATCCTAAGATCTAAGGCTAATTGCATTTACTGCCTCTGCATGTGAAAAAAAGAATAATTATTAACAGTGCGAGACTTCCACCTTTCCTCCCTGCCCCGCTGAACAGCCAAAAGACTTCCAAAATTGGTCAAAGTCACAAACCTTGCTCGGGTCCGTTCCTTCCTATGAGAAGAATAACTGGGGGAGAGGGCAACAAATCAGGAAATATAATATTCCTAGGCAGACTTTCTATCATCCATTAGACCAGACCTCACAAACTCAAATGCCACAGAGGCCAGAGAGGTCAGTGAGTGAGTGAGCAGGCACGAAATATTCACAGTGGTGGGGATTGTAGCAAACCAACAAACACATCGCCCAGTACCTACAGACTCCCCATCGTTCAGCTCCAGCCCGTTGTGGACTAGAAGTACAGGTCTAGGGGAGGCCGATCCTTGGATTTTTCATGAGGCTCCCAAAGAAACTTCCCAATTTGTAAATGTTGGCAACTAATTAAAAACATTTCAAAACAGTGTGAAGGCCAAGGCAAACATGTCCACGGGCCAGATGTGGCCTGTGAGCCGTGGTTCGCAACCTCTGTGATAGGCTGACGAGCTATTTAAACGCAGTAAGACAGTTGGGGTGCATAAGGGAGGAAAGAGAAATGGCATAGCCTCCTGGCTTCGGATGGAAGTTTAACAACCTGTGTGGAAGAAAGGTACGCCTCAGGGGAAGCACTAGGCCGGCAGCCAGCGCTGGCTGGCCCAAGCCTTTGGGTTGACAATTGTTTCCCTTTGTCCAAGAAATAATCTCCGCAGAATAAGCTAAGAGATGGATTTGGGAGTCTAATTTAAAGAGCACACCAGTATGAATAGATAAATAAGAAATACATGTGTTTCCATTCGAGGTACAAAAGCAAACGGGAGTGAGATTCAGGTCCCGGTTTTTCCAGGACGGAGAGAAGAACCGTGGGGAGCCAGTGAGTTGATGTGCAGGTGTTTGGTGACAGAGAAGTGGGGTGAGAGAAAGGGCACAATGCCCGGTGTAGACCCTGGGGTAAGACAGAGTGGACCCCGCGTGGACACTATCCCAACCCACCTCCCCCAGTGCCCTTCTGTAAGCACTGCACAGGGCCAACCAGCCTGAACTGTTTAAATGGATGAACGTAACGAGGGCCTCTGTCTCTCTCTGGGTCTGTCTGCATCTAACAGCTGCCCACCTCGGTGTCCTGGGACCTACACCTTTAGGGAGCCCTGCGACGGATTCCTATTACACCAAAGGGAAAAGCCATGTGTGCGGAACCGAAAAACAATATTTGCTAATTTACAGCTATTAATTAAAAGCCCTGTCACCAAGCCAGGCGCTCCAGCGTGGTTTTAAAAGGTCCAACTTCTCCAGGGAGGTTGCTGCAGAGAATGTGAAGTGAGCGCGCGGTGCTTCCTTCGGCAGGCAGGCTGGGGAGCAGACAATGTCTTTAGGCTTTGGATTTGCACAAAAAGACCCTGCCTCCTCAGAGCCCAGACAATGCCCTGCATTCACGGGGATCTCGGGAGCTCCAATGCTGTGCCGAAGAGCAGGAAAAAAAGTAGACCCGAATTGAGAATAAATTGGTATTCACTAAATGGCACTTCTGAATTTACTGCAGCCTTCACCTTTGGAGGGAATTGCCAAGGTGCTCATAAAAGAAGAAATGATGAATATTCAGGATGTCTTTTGAATCCATTAGGCAACGGGGGATGAAGTCTCCATATGTAGACTTCTGGTTCTTTCCTTAGGCTGTTAAGGAGACTGCCAAAATGGCCGTCTGCAGGAAAAAATGGACCCTGGCCTTGCCAGTGGGGAGAAAGTCTACACGCCAAAGGTCAAGTCCATGGAAATAAACCTGGTTTAGGAGTTTCTGCAAAGGAAGAGATCTATAAATTTTGGATTTCTGGATACAATGAACGAGAGAATGTGTCTTTTTGTAGGAACACGGATCAAAATGTAGCAGCAATCTATTCATCGTATGTGAGCTTTTGTTTCACAGAATCAGATGTTCTGCAGATCTAACTGCGGCCACGCCACACGGGAAAATCCCAGACAATCTATACAAAAGCCTCATGTAGTTTTTTTCAACTGGGTTCACCAGGCACAGAACTGTTTGTTCATCTCTGAAGAGGGCACTGTTTGATCCCCAGTCTGCTTACTTACGTCCCGAACCCTTGCTCCTGTAACCTTACACAAAGAGGCATCGTGGGCTCTTTGTGCTAAAAAGAATTTTAAGAAATAATATAGCAAAGACCATCAATTTCCAGGAGTACTGAACAAAGATCAACCAATCTTCAGGAAAAGGGAATTTTTGAAAAAGGGATGATACCCGTCACTTACCATCAGTTTCTTTGCCTTTAAAGTAAAGGAGGGAAGTCAGATTCAAAGCCACAAGCGTTCACGAAAGCCGTCTCTGCACCTGCCCCCGGGGATGGAGATAGCACTCTTTTTGTCTTCCAGGCATTGATGCTATAGTAAGGGACATTTACATACAAGTATTTCTTTAACACAGTCTCAACAGCTACATTAAGGTGTTAAGTCAACTCAAAGGAAAGAGTGAGTCATTTCTGTAGAGAAGGATGGAAGGAGAATCTGAGACTGGAAACTACTCAGGCAAAGAGACATTTAAGTTGTCCCTTACAGGAGAAGTTCAGCAGAAGAAGGAAAAAAATGAGGGAGAGGGCACCCCAAGTAGAGGACTCTGCCCGGGTCAAAGATATGCGGTAAGAAAGCACAGGAAGGAATGAGTTATCTGGTGGAAAATGCCTCTAATTATTTTGTAGGAAATACAAAATACCACCACCCTCAGGGAGATCATATTCCTGCCCCTATTTCTAAATCAGGAATCAAAAAATATAGTCATGTGTCTCCAAAGTCTCTTCCAGAAATAACACTCCACGATTTTTATAATTCTAAGTAACAGGGAAAAGTTGAACAACCCAAGAAGAGCCTTGTATTGAACGGTCTCTTTTCTTTGCTCTTTTATGACCAAAAGTGAAATCGGTGATGGTAAGTGGGATTACCACCTACACCGTCTATCGCGGTCAATCTTACATGACGTTGACATCAGACAAATGCAAATTTGGGGACAACCTAAAAAATACTTGACCGAAGGTGTCAAGGTCATTAAAGACAAGGAAAGACCAAGAAGCTATCACAGATTGGAAGAGACTAAGGAGACGTGACCACAAAATGCAACATGGTAGCCTGGACTGGACCCTAGAGAGAAAATGAACATTATTAGAGGCATTGAAGAAATTGCATGAAGTCTGTAGTTTACCTAATAGTGCTGTACCAATCAATATGAATGGCTTAGTTTTGATAAATGTACCATGGTTATGGCAGATGTTAACATTAGGGGAAGCCATGTGAGGGGCATACAGACACTCTCAATACTACCTTTTCATGCTTTTTGTATTCTTTCAAAATAAAAAAAAAAAGTCCTCTTACGTCCAATATAATATCGACTACCGATATAGTTGCTAATCTTCTCTCCTCAGGCCAAGGTTATAAAAGATTTCCCACTGTATCATTATGGAAATGTTGTGGAACAAAAAAGAGAAGATTGGTAGAAAGTGCCTTGGAGGAAAAGGAGACTAGAAAACGAAATGCTAAACAAGGATGAGAAAAGAAAAACTGGAAAGATTGGTGCTCCCTCTGACCTAGAACCCAGCAGACCCCAGCCTGACATTGCCACGGTTACCCATCATTTCACTCCCTGCTGCCAGAGCCAGATCTGTTAGGGCACAGGCTAAACCGTTCTAACAAAAGCACTGACACAAAGATTAAGTAAGACTGGAGTTGATTTTTCTCTCATTTTGCAGTTCAGAAGTAGGTCCAGTGCTTACAGCGTGATTGTGCCGTCCTGTCTGTGGTTTCAGGTTCAAGTTAACTGCATGAGGTCTCACCCTCGTCCAACCCCCGGGAAAGGAGGGGCGGGGGGTGGGGTGGGGTGGGGGGAGGCAGGGTCCATCAGGCACTTTCCTTGGCACATATCTTCTACTCACATCCCACTGCCCAGAAATAGGGCACATGGCTGGACTAATCTCGTCTCTAACTGCACAGCCATGTGCTCAGCTACGGCTCAGCAGATGTACTACTCCAGAAGAGAATCAGTCTTTTTTTTTTTAATTTATTTTTATTTTTGAGAGAGAGAGAGAGAGAGAGAGAGAGAGGTTGCGAGCAGGGGAGGGGCAGAGAGGGAGGGAGACACAGAATCTGAAGCAGGCTCCAGGCTCTGAGCCATCAGCACAGACCCCAATGCGGGGCTCGAACCCACGAACTGCAAGATCATGACCTGAGCTGAAGTCGGATGCCTAACCGACTGAGCCACCCAGGCGCCCTGGAAGGGAATCAGTCCGGGGGGACAAGTAGCAGTCTCTGTCACTACTCCTCTAATCCAGCCTTGTGCTGCAGGCATTTTCATTCTATTCAAGGTAATAGCAAAAGCAGAGTTTCGATCTGACAGCATAAAACTAAGTTGTAGAGGAGGCAACGATATGACATCGTGGCACGTGGGATAAGGGCAACACCACAACACAGATTGAGTTCATCTGAGGAGAACCAAAGGCAGGATCCTAGTGTGACAGGATGTTTGAGAAAACGTGCTCAATTCTCCACTCCTTCCCATAGCTTCACCTGTTTGCAGTGTGATTTAACATCTACTCCCACCAGGAGAATCTATTTCCTTGCCTTTGAACCTAGACTACCCTTGTGACTCACTTTGTTCACTAGAACGCAGCAGAAGTGGGGCGCCTGGGTGGCTCGGTCGGTTAAGTGCCTCTTGACTGCGGCTCAGGTCATGATCTCACGGTTCGTGGGTTCGAGCCCTGCATCGGGCTCCGGGCTGAAACAGCGCACAGCCTGTTTGGGATTCTGTCTCCCTCTCTCTCTGCCCCTCCCCTTCTTGCTCTCTATCCCTCTCTCATAAATAAATAAATAAATACATACATACATACATACATACATAAATAAATAAGCAGCAGAAGTGACACTGTGTGAGGTCCAAGCCTGGGTCCCGGGAAGCCTTGCGCCTTCACGCTCTGTCTCTTGGAATACAGCCACCATGTGAACAAGCCCGGGCTGGCCTGCTGAAGGGCAGGGGCCATGTGGAGTCAACAAGGTCTTGCCAGCTGAGGCCATCCGACCCCAGCCAGCCTCCCACTGATGTGATGAGCCTGAAGTGCCGAAGGTAGCGGAACGCAGCCAAGAGCAGCCGAGCCTGACCTGGACCAGCAGAACTGCTCGGCAGATCCAAGGCCCGAGGCTAAATAAATGGTCACGGTTTAAAGCCACTAAATTAGGGGGTGGCTTCTTATGCAGCAGTAGCCCCTGATGATATCGGTGGGGCTCAGTTCTCGATGAAGAAGCCGACCAAAAGGAGTTAAAGAGATGGCAAAACTCGGGGTGCCTGGGTGGCTCCGTTGGTTAAACCCCCAGCTCTGGATTTTGGTTCAGGTCATGATCTCACTGAGTTCATGAGTTCAAGCCCCACGTTGGGCTCTGCGCTAACAGTGTGGAGCCTGCTTGGGACTCTCTCTCTCTGTCTCTCTGTGCCCTTCCCACATATGCGCACATGCTCTCGCTCTCTCTCTCTCTCTCTCTCTCGCTCTCTCTCAAAATAAGTGAAAAAATTTTTTCTCGAAAAAAAAGGGATGGAAAAACTGGAGAAACTAGTCAGAGAGCTGTGAGGAGAGCAGGGAGCGTGCACCACGGGGATCAGAGGAAACCTTTCAAGATGAAGGAAGTGGTCCTCAAGCAAGACGAGGCTTGAGAGAGAGAACTTTTGAGGACAACAGAAATAACAGTTGAGAGGCCACTCGGGTGATGGAAACCCAGATGGAAACATGAGCTGCCCAACAGCGGCACAGAACTCAGCTCCATCTCTGTGTACCTTTCGGCCCGGAACTTGCTTCCTACTTTCTACATGCAAGACACATGAAACTCACACGACCCTACTGACCTCCTAGGATAGGAGTGTGAGTTGCTGAGGCTCTCGCCTGTGAATTGCAAACTAATTTATATCCGCTCGGATCTCCATCATTTCACATGCCCCAGGTATGGACGGTTTGTCACACAGCCACAGCCACCTGGTAATCTGGGTGGATAATACTGGTTTGAAGTGGGCCGGAAGTCTCCTCCTGTGGTGACAGTCACGTGCAGTGAGGAAGAACACAGCCTTTAGCGTCAGCCCTGGATTTGAGCTACGGCTCTACCACCTGTTAGCCGTGTGGCCTGGGACTTACTCCACCTCCCAGAGCATGAGGTCCTTCATCTGTAAAATCAGGTGAATAATAATCTCTACCCTGAAAGTCGGATATGAGCCTGCGATGATATGAAATAAGCTAGAACGTCAGCGTTAGGCCAGAGTCAGAGACGGCGTAAGGAAATCACCCAGAAGTGCCATCCAGGCTTGGCTTCCCACAGCCTTGCTCCACTGGCCTGGTGAGACCCTGTAGCCTTGTGTTAGGCCTTCCCAAGCCTAGTCCCTGACAGATTACCACCTGTTCTGCCTACTGGGCTCGATTTCCTCCAATCATCTCCTTCCCGGCCCGGTGGGCCAAGGTCGGCCCCCTCCTGCTGGACCTAACCAGGCTGCGCCCGCCTGGGTTTTAAAGAGGCAGTTGGTTCCTCAAAATGATTCTCTAGATAAGTGGAATAAGATTGCAATGGCAAACAGGGAGAGGAGGGGAGGGGAGTGTGTAAGAGGACACGGCATCTTGACAAGCACATTCAAGGCCATAAATATGTGGCAATTGCTTTTCTCATCCAATTCTCTTATTTTGAAACTTTCCTGGTAGAGACCTGGTATCATTAAGCATTATTACAAGTCACCCAATCACGGGCATCCACGTAGGACTGACAACCAGCAAGGAAGATTATATCATTCTCAAAGACAGAGGGAAGAAGGGGGGAGGAAGAGGCTCCAGTGTAGACAGAAATGGGGGAAAGGGTATTTCAAACACCCATCAGTGAGTCATTATGCTTTTAACAGCCTGAACTTAACATCGGTTAAGGCCTCCCGGTCACCGCTTATTTTGTGAGCTGCGCGGTAACGTTTCAAGTCTACCTTTCTAATCCCTAACCACCTCGTTGGCTGTAGAAGCAGATTACTTAGAGAGCCAGGAGGAAACACTGCACATGTACAAGCAATGGCACAACAGATCGCTGTTCTTGCCCAATGTCCCCGACAGTGCTTGGAAACCTCCTAAGTCTTTGCTACTCCACAAGGTACCGGGGGTTCGACAGAATCAAAGACAACACAGATGCATTGCTCTTGTGCACCGGGCATCCCTCCACGCGGTGAGTCCCCCGCCCCGCCTCTGCACCGAGGCCCACGTTGGCTGATCACACCCTGTTCGCCCTGTTGTGGGTGCAGCTGCCCCTGCGCGGCCCCAGGTCCTGGCGCCCCCAGCTGAGGAGGGTCCCTCCTGGCCGACACCCAGAAACTGTACCCCACGGCACGACTCTCCTCTCACTGGTCTTCTTGGGGATGCAGAGAGCCCAGGATCGCACTGAGGGCCAAGACTTAGAGCTGGAACCACCTGCTCTTTGTCTAAGGAGCTGGTCTCTCTCTGCCTGTGTCAGGGGGATGAGCCAGTGCCCCCAGCCCCCACCGGATTTCCCCCCCAAACATAGATACCCTAGATACCCCCCTTGCCAGACCTTGGTGGGGGCAGCTGAACTGGCTGCTCCCATTCTCTGCCTCTCTCTCTTTCTCCCTGTCTCTTTCTCTGTCTCTCTGTCTCTCTCCCTCTCTTTCTCTGTCTGATAGATAGATAGATAGATAGATAGATAATAGATAGATGATAGATTTCCATTCACATCACATTCTGATTGAAAAAACAAAACAAAACAAAATGTTCGCCATCTTCTCCTTGCCTTCAGGACAGAGCCCGCCCTACCGAGCCTCGCATCCAAGGCCCTCTGCAGCCTATTTTTCCTTGCTGGCTCCCGCCCCAAATCCAATCCACCCCCAGAACCATCCTCCAGGTCAAAATATTACCACTCTTCGCAGCCAGCACCACACACAGGTCCTATTTTCCCACCTAGAAACAGATTTCTCCCCTGGTTTATTTATTCACTCATTCAACGTGCCTTAGCTGGGCACCACTGGAGCTTGAGTCAGGCCCAGCGCGAAAGCAGGTGACTCTCATGTGCTCACAGTCAGGTGGATTTTGCTCTTTAAAAAACGGCAACCACACAAACATGTCACGGTATCACGGGGCAACAGCCATGGTCCCCGCGAGGCAGGGATGACGGCGACACGGAAACACAGCGCCTCTCAGACACTTCACGGCCCCCACAGATGAGATCACTGGGCGTGGGTGTGGAGGTCACCTCTCGGAGTTCGCTCTCAGAACTCTCACGGCTTCTTCCCCCTCGATCCTGTGCAGGATGCCTTTGCGCCCTCCGGCCTCACGAACCAAACGAGAAGACAGGCGAGGAGTCCCCCCTCCTCGGAGATGCTGGTAACTTTGTCAGGACCTCCCGGGTCGGGAGGTGGGACGAGGTCGCCCGCCTGCCCAAAGCAGTCAGGACCGGGCGGTTGGAGGACGCAGACGCTACCCAAACCCGGGCAGGGGAGGGGGGGGGGGTCACAGCAGCCTCTGCAAGAGAACTCTCCAGAGACAGGCCTCGAGGAGGACAGGTCCCTGCAGCGGCCTGTGGATAGCACGTCGGAAAATTTTGAGCATTTCATTTCACTTTATTTCTGTTTTGAGATTTCTGCAGTGCCTAGTAGATAGTAGATAATGCTGCGCTGTATTTCGCTTTTTTCTGGCCGGCTCTCCTATCCTGAAGGTAAAGCATTTTGGTTCTGAATTCCGGGAAAACAGATCACTCATTTCCCCGCATTTTCAGGGCCTGTGCGCCAGGGTTTGGCTGTTGGGACAGCGAGGCGGCCAGTGGCAGACAAGGTTGAAACGCCCGTGCGAAGGTTCCACCAAACTCCAAACACGTTCCGGCAGCCAGGCCTGAGTCCAGCTGCACCCTAGAGTCTCCGCCGTCTACCCCCGTGTCTTCTGCACTTCCGCTGACCCACCAGTGTTTTTAAGGGGGGCTTGATTTAAATTTTCCCTTGATGCCACATACCAAAATGTTGGGGCGAGGACCCCCGCTAACAAGTACCACTGGCAGGGCTAATGCTTTCAAGTTTGCAAATTCTTTCCCATCCTTTATCTCATTTAATATCCACCATACTCCTGTGACCTACTAGCCCCAGCAGCCCCACTTGCCGGGTGAAAAAAATGGGGCCCAAGTATCCACTGACTTGCAAAGGGTTTCGCACCAGTAGGTGGCCGTGAGAAGAGTTTTTCTTCCCCACCAAGAAGTCCGCTTGATCGCTTATTCTGGTCTCCACTAAGTGCAGTGGCCCCGTGGGCATTATTCCTGGGGCTCCTACTCAAACGGCGTGCTCTAACCTCGCCAATTCCACTGTCTTTTAGAGAAATAAAACCTGCCCGCCCCCCACCCCACCGCACCCGCAGACCCACACCTATTTGCAGTCGGACCTTGGCAATGAGGAAGCACCTTAGACTTCAGTCTAGGTTAAGTGCTGAAGCCATAAGTGGGATGGAAAAAGCAAATCTCTACAATTCCAAGAGAGCCTCCCCCAGTTGGGCCCCCTGAAGTTAGTTCTTTTTTTTTTTTAATTTTTTTAAATGTCTACTTATTTTTGAGAGACAGAGAGAGAGAGAGAGAGAGAGAATGAGTGGGGGAGGGGTAGAGAGAGAGGGAGACACAGACTCGGAAGCAGGCGCCAGGCTCCCAGCTGTCAGCACAGAGCCTGACGCAGGGTTCAAACCCACGGACCGTGAGATCATGACCTGAGCCGAAGCTGGACCCTTACCCGAAGGAGCCGCGCAGGCGCCCCCCTTTTTGCTTAACTTTAAATGGCACTAGCCAGCTGTACCGTGCACCGTTTTTCCAACAAATGAGAAACAAACAGCCGAAGAAAAATTTCTGAGGTGTCTCCCTGCTGAACGAAATCAAAATCGGGTAAGAAGCACCAGAGAGGTTTAGCCTGCCTGCCATTTTCAAAGTTTTATCAGAATTATTCATCAGGGCTTCCTCTCCACCTCTGACCCAAAATTCACCAGATTCCCTGAAGTGCTATCGTAGGTCACTAAACTTCTTCCCAGTCTTCTCTCCAGCCCCACCTTGTCCCATGCTGGTCATCTTCTGCTTGGCTGCAGTAGTTTGGCGTATTGTTTATTTGTTTTACGGACTAATCTGAAATATGAGTGTGACAAGGCTGCTCCCCATCCACCCCCCCCCCCCCCCGCCGGGGGTTAATGGATCATATCATAGCAGCGACAATCGGGCATCGAATTGTATTATCAACATGGCTTCCCCCCGCCCCCCTTGGAGGCATGTTTACAACTGCTTTGTCTCTTTCAAGTCACAACCCTTCCTGGTTTGTATGACCTTGAGAAAGCCTCTTGTCCTCTCTCCAAACTCCGATGAAAGAAACATTAATAGTAAATTCCTCGCAGAATTCTTGAGGGCGAAAGACAAATTAACGGATGAAAATGTATTTTGAAACCAGTAAGAGCTACAAAACATGCCTTAGAAACCTCACTATTTCATTGAGGCCTCTATCTCCTTGTTAGCCAAATGGTGGTATTGAAAACAGCACGTGCTTCATACAGCTATTGTAAGGATCTAATGAAATAATACGGGGAAGGTGCTAAGCTCCGTAGTCAGCACGGAAGACGTGTTCAGATGGGCGCTTGCGGGGGGCTCGGTGGGTCGAACGTCCGACTTGGGCTCAGGTCATGATCCCTAGGTTCGTGAGTTCAAGCCCCGCGTCGGGCTCGGTGCTGACAGGCTGGAGCCTGCTCTCTCTCCCTCTCTCTCCCCTTCCCCCACTCACGCTGCAACTCTCTCTCTCTCTCTCAAAAATAAATAAGTGTTTAAAAAATATTTTTTTTAAAAAAATGAGTGCTCAGAAAAGCCAGCCCGCAGCAGCAGCCGCAGGCCAAACCTCGGTGCTAAGTCCGGCAGGTATGACCATCCCCATTTCATAGCTCAGGAAACTGAGTTTGGAAAGGTCAGGGAGACTCGGGCAACGCTGTCGGCTTTACTGTTTCAAACCTCATTGGAAAATGTGTACATCCACATGGCTGGCTGGTTAGCAGGTAATTTTAGGTGTTTCTGCTTTGAAAGCACAAGTGGGAAGCAACAGACTTCTGGTTCCTCCAGACTCGTGGCTAAGGAGCCACAAAAGAATTTACCAGCCCTTTCTGGATTGTTGGCTCATTAGCAGCGGCCGTTCAACCAGATGCTCATGAGAAACGCAAACTCAAAGAGGATGAGGAGACTCGGGGGAGAAGACAATCGTGGCTTTTACTTTTCATCCTCATTTACAATCAGTAAAGAACCCAAGGGAACAACAGTGATGAAGTTTAGGGACAGACACTGAAACTCCAGGCTTCCAGTACAGAGATACCAGACAAGTCACTTGCGAAGCGTTTTCACCCCTCCGATCATTTCACAGTTTGGGTCCACTGAGATGCTGGTCCCCACACTCGGGCGGCAGAGGCGGAAAGAGGTAGAAAGATCCGAAAACCTCCAGCCAATTTGCGCACATCATCACGCTCCAGGTTGTGGAGCCTCTCCTGGTAAGAAGAACACGGCTTCTCAAGGAAAGCGTCTTGCCATCCAGCTTTAGCTTGTCCAAAAAAGAAGAAGGAGGAAAAAAAATAAATAACCCCAGTCTTCAGCCAAGAACACCAGTTGGGGAGTTAAAGAGCTGGGCACACAATAATTTTAAGTCACGTCGGAGGAGACTTAAATAGCACACATCAGCAGAAAAGAATGAGGGAGCCTTAGCACACTGACTTCATTGATACCCCATTTATCAGCAATTACGGACTCCATTAAAGGCCGAGTTTACAGCAGAAAGAGAAGCAGAGCCTAAAATATGTCCCAGCAGATGGACGGAGAGTGTCTGTGATGCCGTATTTCAAAGGCATCTGCAACGTTGTTATCATTGAACGTGGAGTCAGAGAGGCAGCAAAAATACAGCGGCCCAAGAGCCAGCAAATGATTTACTTGACCTTTGGATGGGTAGAACTGACAGCAGAAACCTCATTAATTCCTCAGGTCACTCTGGAAGACATTAATTTGGTTTGGACTCGACGAGAGGAGATTTTCCAGACATACACTAGGAATTATGAAATCTCCATGGCCGGCGAAAGTATGCCCAAATCACTTTTTGCATAAATCAAGCTGACTTTCTGAAGAAGGATAATATGCTTAATCAAGGGAGTTATGGAATTTCTGGTGCTTATTAGACAGAAAATATAACAGGATTTTATTTGGTTATCAGTTCTGGGAGAGAGATTTTTTTCTTTTCCTCTTTAAACTAACAGTCTTCTCCTGCCAGAGTGGAAGAGAGCTTTTGTAAGCGCTGGAAGAAACGAGCCGTGTAAATAATTTGTTCACACAAAATAATTTGCTTTGCTTTGCTCGTTCTTGCTCTTATCGAGTGGCTACGTGCATCCTGTGGGCATCTCTGCTGAGTCCCAATCAATGTGCCAGCTCAACCTCCCCTGCCTCCCCCGCCTTCCCCCTTTAGCTAGAGCTTTCTTGATATAGACACATCTCTCTAAGTAACAACCACGGATGACTGGTGGCTGTATTCTCTACATTTTGGGGGCCTGGGCCAAAATTAAGAAGTCTGGGATCAAGGCAACTTGTGTCAAAGTACAAAGCGTACAATGCTAACCAGAAAAACCTCTCTGCTGTGTCTCCACGTCTGTGAAAGTCTACACACACACACAAACACACACACACACACACACACACACACACACACACATACACACTGTTCTCTGGTCCCCAAAAGGAATCATTTCTAATGGTTGTAGATTAATGACTTTTAAGCTCTATGACTTTCCCAGAAATGCTGCTTCTTTGTTTCTTTGTTCACTGAGGAAGAAAAAAGGTGTGGAGTCCTTGGGAGGTGGGGGGGGGGGGAGGTGGGGGGGGTGAGGTGGGGGGGAGGTGGCGGGGGGTTGATTAAATCCAGAACAGTCATCTGGGTGATTTACGTCATTTCATTTTAGGGACAGTGACAGACAGATGGACTATTCAAAATGGTCAGAAGAGAGAGAGAGAGAGAGAGATGGAGATAGAAATGCTGCTAGGCGATGAGCTTATACCCAAGTGTCTGATGGATAAGCCGCAAGCCCCCTTCTCGATGATATCTTCTCTCGTAAAGTTGCATTCATCATGTTTAAAGCAAGGTTATCTCTGGCTAAAGAGAACATGCATTAGTACGTTTTACTCATTCAACACTGAGCACTCCCTATCAACAAGCGTCTGCCTAAAGGGGAGCAGGAGAACGAGAATTAATCACAGGAAGACAATTTAAGGGAGTTGGGCTATAAAACGGAATTCATTAGTAACCATAAAGTATCACCGCTCTAACCTGCTTTCCCTTAGACTGCTTCCTCTGCCGGGGGACTGCGCCAGCTTGTTCACCTGACAACCTAGAGCCCCCCCCCCACCCCCTCTGCCCCCATTCCTCTTCCTGCTGGGGACAGAAAGAACAGACGACTTGCTGGTGCCCGGCCAGGAGCACAGTGTGTGAAGCCACAGAAACTCCTGGACAAATACCGAGTTAAAGCCCAGATGAGTCCGGTTGGGACAGAAATCCTTACATCTAAGGTCCTCTGTTCATCCCACCTGCTGACTTGGAACAGCATGAGCTCTTTTTATAGGGGACTGTCACGTATGAGACAGAAAAGCGTCCTGGTCATAAACACAGGTTCTGGATTTTTGTAGACCAGAACAAAGCAGGATCCCAAAGAGCTATTTGCACCCCTGAGTTCAGAGCATCATTATTCACAAAGGCGAAGATGCGGAAGGAACCCAAGTGTCGATCGATGGGTAGAGGCATAACAGAATGTGGTATATCCATACAATGCAATATTGGGCAGCCTTTGAAGAGAAGGAAATCATTCACTTGCCACATCGTGGGTGAAGTTTAAGGAGACTATACTACGTGACATAAGCCAGTCACGATAGAACACCGTCGGATCCCACCTAGATGAAGCACCTAAAGCAAACAGATTTATAGAGACAGAAAATAGGACGGTGGTTGCTAGAGGCTGCAGATGAGCAAACATGGGGCAGCTGCTGTTTAATGGGGACAGAGTTTCAGTTTTGCAAGATGAACGCGTTCTGGAGATTCGTTGCATGACCATGTGAATATCCTTAACACTACCGACTTCAAAACCGTTCAGGTGGTAAATTTTATGCTCTGTGTGATTTAAACAAAAAGAAACAAAGCATCCATAATTCATCATTCACGTATAAATCACGTTCAAATTCTGATGTTGCCGTTAAATCTATCTTTTCCACTGCACCGCATATTGTTAGCATTTTCTCAGGACCTTGCATATTCTACAGCCATGCCTCAGTGGTGCATAGTATCCCATTGTCTTAGCGATCCCTTATTATTGGACATTTAGGTTGCTTCCGGTTTGTTGCTACTACAAATAAGTCATGGTAAACTCCATTTTTTACATTTATTTATTTATTCTGAGAAAGAGAAAGTACACGAGCAGGGAAGGGGCAGAGAGAGAGAGGGAGGGGGAGAGAGAGAGAATCCCAAGCAGGCTCTGCACTAACAGCCTGCACGGGGCTCGATCTCACAAACCGTGAGATCATGACCTGAGCAGAAATCAAGGGTCAGTCACTCAACTGACTGGGCCGCCCAGGCATCCCTAAACCCCATTTTTGCATGATTTTTAAATTTCATATTGTATTCCTTCCATTATGTCTTTAGTTTCTTTAGCAGTTGAGACAGTATGGGTGCGGTATTTAAGATGTGTTTGTTGGGAAACCTCTTTGATTCTGAGAGGACATGTGTTGCAATTACAGGAGAAGGAGGAAAATTGAGGGAGGTCAAGTCAACCTTTCACAGAAGTAAAACTCCCCGTTTGAAAACAGCGATGATTTCGGCATAAGGATCATCAGAACTGGGCTCTCACAAACTGTCCCTTCCCCAGAGAACATCCGTGAGATCGCAACTGGCACTTATTCGCAGAACACCCACGGTCCTTCATGCGCCCAGGATCAGACTTCAGACCATCGGCACCCAGAGCACATCCTCAAGGCCTTTCCTATAGAAGAGAATTATTTACTCAGACCTTGCTCCCCTTGTAAAGTAACTTACAACATTAATTTAGGGTCCGTGTCATCACTCCCAAGTCATCAGTGAGAAAATTGAGGCCCAGCGAGGTTGAATAACATGTCCCTTACACAGCTAACAGCGGCAGGGTCAAGGTTCAACCCCAAACTTCCTGTGCTTTCCCCCCAACACGACTCCGCCATGTTGCATATTACGGTCGATCACGGAGCTCCGCGTACAGAGGAACATTTGATTTGTAGGATTCCTCTGGCTCCCAGTTTTCCTCATCTATAAGGGGGCCAATACACGTTACCGGGGGAGACTAAGGGACCGGTTTCAGACAAGGCTTCCTGTTGCCTGCTCCCCTCCTCTCTCTTCCCCATGCCGGACAAACCCTACTCATTAAGAAGAGCATTTCTGAAAGAAGCGTAAGAGAGTATTTGGGGGGGAAGTGGAAGAGCCGCAATTAGGAATGTTCTATTCTAGGAGGAAATGGGGCTGTCGATCGTATTCCCATATGGCAGTTGCATGTGCCCTCGTGGAAAAGACTATTGAAAAGCCGCTGTTACCACAGAACAGTTATCTTGCGCTAAGTTCCTGGGATCCAGACACGGGCTTTTCTAACAGACTTGTTCTCTGCAGTCGTCTGTGGCCACTCTCAGAGCCTTTGTCCTCGGAATTCCCCTCCCAGAATGGCTGTTTCTGTAACGTGAGTCCCGACGAGATGACTCACTGGGGCCATGTTAACTTTTATCTTCATCTGTTTTTAACAGTAATTAGGCCAGAGCGACTTTTGGGGGCAGCACATGAGTCAAATTTCCAATCACTCCCTGCGCTGGAAATCCTGGTGGTTATTATTGGCATTTTGTGACCATATTATTCACATGAGCTTGGAGCGGTGCTGTGTAAGGTATCTGGTCAGGCGATTAGGGATGCATTGTTTCTTTTATTTCAGTCAGTTCAGATCAAAGGCCTGCCAAAATCCATCCCCAAACCCCTTGCTCTAACCCAACTGCGGCTGCTACCATGTAGATAAATCCTTGAAGACAGAAAAACCAGCCATTTGCAATGGTCTTTCTCACTACTGTGAAATTCCACACGGCTTCCAATATTCATCTGGAGGATGTGCCAGGCTTTCATCTTTCGAAGGCACGGAGGGTGTGCAAACTATTAATTTTTTAATGATTGTGACCGTGTGGGACAAGCCCAGAGTCCAAGTGCCCAGGCCACACCCTCGTTTTTGGCACAACATTCACCACATTTCTTGCTGCCTGGATCCCTGCACGGAGCTGCGGGGCTGAGCACGACTCTCCCCCCTCCCCCCCCCCACCCCCACCCCCCAGTCCCACTTCATAATTCTCAAATGTGGCCTTGGCTGAATATTCATCTCTGAATCCAATTCACTCCAGTTTTTAAATATGTACATATATATATCCTTTTTTAATTCCAACAGATTCTGCCTTCCTAGAGCCCTGCTTTTGCAACTTCCCAGATGCAGCCGTACTTAAAGCATCACAAAGCCACAACCCGACTCACCCGCTGAATGCCCAGCGCCATGACCCGGGATAACCATGAAGGAGAAAGGAGATCGGGCCTGGGGCCTGGACTGGTGTTTCGCATCACAGAAGAAGCAGGTCGTAAGTAAAGCAAAATGGACGAAGACACATTCTGCGGAAGAGGAAGTGTGGTTTACAGACTCTACAAAGGGCAGGAAGGAGGTAGAGGTGGGCTAAAGAAAACATAAACAATGAATAAAAATGCCAAGGAGTAAACCAGGACTCCCTTTTCACACGGATTTGGAGTTGGTGGATCCTGGGTCTCAACAGGATTTAATCCCTTGCTCAGTTACTTCAGGAAATATTCCCCCTGCATCACTTGAAAGTTCATCTCTCTTGGGGATCTGTAGTAAAAAATACCGACGTGGACCAGAATGATACGTTCCTGTGGTTCATCAGAATAAGGGTTACTTTTGGGAGCCAGGGACACACAAGTCATTTCGAATGTATTTGTCACCACGCGTCTCTTAAGCTGGAGATAGGTACATTGATACTCTTGTTTATCCCTTTTTTGAGTGTCCAGAAGATTTCAGAGAAACTTCTAGATAAACAAATAAGTAAAAGAAACATCAGTCAAACCCAGTACTTGAAACCTCCCTCAAGGAACACCAGGACTCGTTTCACGGGGCAATGTGAACCTTTCAAGGCACACAGGGCCCCAGCTCAGAAGGGCCCCACGTGGGGTCTGATGCTTTGCTGTCACTCCCTTAAATTTCGTCATAAATGTTTAATAAGGGGGCCACATTTTCACTTTCCACTCAGCCCCGCAAATCACATAGCCAGTCCCATGGCGGCGCTTACTGGGTCAAGACAAGAACATTTCCAGGGGCGCCTGGGTGGCTCAGTCGGTTGAGTGTCCGACTCCTGATTTCAGCTCAGGTCATGATCCCAGGGTCAGGGGATTGAGTCCTGTGTCGGGCTCCACGCTGACCATAGAGCCTGCTTAAGGTTCTCTCTCCCCCTCTCCTTCTTCTCCCCTGCTCACTCTTGCTGGCTCTCGCTCTCAAATAAACAAAAATAAAATATTTTTTAAAGTTTTGATTTTTTTTAAACTTCCGGCCACCCTCCCTTTGGAAGTGGTAAATCTCCTCCAGTTTGTTTAGGTGGAAACATCCTCCAGACCTTCCTTCTCTCATCTTCCCCTCACCTTCTCCTCAAAAACCAAAGACACACAAGACACAGAGGAGGGAAAGGCTGGTCAGGGCGGGGCGGCAGCTCTCAGGATTGGCGAGAGGAAGTGGTTCCAGATCTGCTTCTGCTCCCCACTCGGCACAAACGAGGGAAGTGGCTTCCACCTACCGCGGTTCCTCCCCAGCAGACACTCTTTAAATTTTGGTTCGCGCTTAATTTCCCACGTTGGGACGAAAGAGCTCTCCCGTCCGATTATTGACAAAGCATGCTTTCACTCACCAAAGGGGGACTGAGCCCCGGTTATGTGCAGGCCCTGTGTCAGGCCCTAGAGGACACAAAGCTGCAAAGTCAGGGGTCCCCCCCCCGCTAGAAAATGTTTAAGTCGATTGAGAAAACAGCAAACAAACGATTTGAATACTGCGACCCAGAACCAGCGCCACTCAGGGTAAGATAGTATAAATATACTACTACCGGGGCGCCTGGGTGGCTCAGTCCGTCAACCGTCCGGCTTCGGCTCCGGTCATGATCTCACGGTTCGTGAGTTCGAGCCCCGTGTGGGGCTCTGGGCTGACAGCTCAGAGCCTGGAGCCTGCTTCGGATTCTGTGTCTCCCTCTCTCTCTGCCCCTCCCCTGCTCACACTCCGCTTCTCTCTCTCTCTCTCTCAAAAATAAATAAAAGCATTTTTAAAAAGATGGAAAAAAAAGTATATGTGTACCTCTACCATCCTGGAGATGAGCACTAAGTGCTGTGGAAGCAAGGGAAGAGTGCCAACATCCACCTGAGTGGGGAGGGGGCATCATGGAAGGTGCCAGGAAGAAGTGGAGTGGAGAAAAGCATTTCAGACAGCAGAAACCGTATGTGTGTAGAAACATCTAAGAGTGTATGGTGTATTTATTCCGAGGACTGCTGTTCATCCATTCATCCTTTCTTTACAAATCATGTGTAAGTCACCATGCCTCAAAATCAATTTAAGGGAGATAATGGCAGAAGTTGAACGGGCAGGAAGAGGCTAGATCACGAAGAAAAGGTTAGATTTTGTTTTGTCGGTAGAAGGAATCATCGAGGAATTTGAGACGGAAAGTAAAGATAAGGCTTGTTTGTTAGGAAGAAGACTCTGGCTTTGAGAGATAATTTCCAGGAAGGTGAATTAAAGTTTTATGACCGGTCAGAAGGAGTCTATTGCAATCTTCCTGTCTCTGTATAATGAGGGCGATGACGAGAGGTAGGAGACAGATCTTAAGAGAGTTTACTGGACTTGGAGACTGGGTAAGAGCAGGGAGAAGGAGGAATTTAGTGTAGCTCTCGGGTTTCCATTGGGAGCACTTGAGGAAAGGTGGCATCATTCTCCAAGTGCTAGAGGCCAAGAAGGGAAGCCGGTTTGGGGGACGAGGTGAGGTGTTTGGATTCGGTGGTGTTGAGTTAGAGAAGTCTGTGGGACCCCCGAGTGGATTTATTTTTCTTAGGCCAACGGAAACCTATCAAGAAAGAGTTGTAATCTAGAAATAGACTCCGGGGAGTCCTTCGTGCACAGGGAGTTGTTGGAGCCGCAGCCCTGGATAGCCTTCACAGGAAGGAGGAAGAGCATATAGTAAGAGAAGTATCCTGATGATAGGAACCCTAGGGCTAGGAGGTACAGTTAAATCTTTAAGGGAGACTGAAAAGAACTACCAGAAATTACAACTTAACCAAGAAAGAGTGACATTATAAAACCAAGTTTTTCCAAGATGAGGAGAAAGAGAGAGGGCCAACCAATCAGGGTTATCCGTGACTGCAATCCTCACTCTCTCACGAAAGCAATATGCCTGGGGCAAATCAAGTCCACTCGCAGACAAGTCCGACCCTTACCACTCAACTCATTAGAGCGTGATCAAAGTTGAGCACCCCTCCACACTGTCAGGCTTAGAAGCGAGACGTAATTAACAGCCTTCCGTGGTTTCATCAGCAAAACCTGGTAATGAAGAGTGAAAACCCTATGATATTAATGTAGGAAATGGAGAAAAAGACCAAAGTCTAAGGACAAACGGAGCAGGAAGGACAGCGGAATGAGGTGACTCTCAGGAGATCTAATCTTTCCTAGCAGACCTATTACCGTAGTGATGGGCATATTTGCTAAGGGTGACTGAATCACATCACGTACAGAATGGATATTTCATTTAGGACTTTCAATTTTCTTTCTTCAGTTACAGCTGTACTATAGAGCTTTACCTTCTCTACCTGAGACACAGAAAACAGGTTGGTCCCTTGACTTGAGCAGACAATCATGAAAAAAAAAAAAAGAAAGAAAAGAAAAAGAAAAAGAAAATACATACATATATGTCAAGTTTTTAACT
Organism: Prionailurus viverrinus; assembly: GCF_022837055.1. NCBI lineage: Eukaryota > Metazoa > Chordata > Mammalia > Carnivora > Felidae > Prionailurus > Prionailurus viverrinus. The sequence goes on along the minus strand of NC_062577.1, from coordinate 55,687,225 downwards.
GAATTAACCAGGTGGCCGGTAGAAAATCACTAACAGCATTTCGTAGGGTTGATTCATAACATGGAAACTCAAATTAAATAAAGCACGGTATTTCAGATCAATTTATTTAATATTTTTAACTGACTTGGATCGATTCAAAAAAATCAATTCACCAATCCCGTGTACACACTGAGAAGTATCTTAATTCCCACCAGTCAGCACAGGGCACAGGGGAAGAACAAGTCCACCAAATTGGAACATAAGCCCAAGTTTCCGCCAATGAATTCTAATCATTGTTTTCAATTAAGCCAAAGTTTCTGCCAATGAATTCTAATCATTGTTTTCAACTAAGCCAAAGTTTCCTCAAATGAATTCTAATCATTTTTTTTTCAATTTATATCAGCTCATGGAGCTAATCAATTCAAAAGTTTAAGGGAGAATTGAGCAACCTATAAGTGATATTTGACTTTATGGAAAATGGCAGGTGCTTTCTTTGACTAAAATGCAGCCAACAGTGACTTACATACAACGAATTGACTTTCACTTCCAGCTAAGATGGAGTAGCAAGGGCTCGAATTGCCAGCCCACTTGAAACAACTAATAAAGGAAACAAAAGACATGAAACGGTAACTTTCAAAACATTGGACATCATGTGATAAAGGGAGATGATCCCTGAGAGACAAGAAAGGAAGCAGGCTCAACAACTGCTCGGCTTACTTCCTGGACGGAGTTTCCAGGCTGCAGCCTGGGGAAGGGAAACCCATGGACACACAGCGTCATGCCGTCTCCCTGGGTCAAGGAAATGGAGCTCGGAGTCAGCCAAGGCATCTTTATTTTGCTGAGGTTAAAAAATCTGGAGCTAAATAAAAAACTGAGCATGTTAAATAGAAATACGGGTAATATGAGGAAAATAAAATTTGAATTTCCAAAGATGAGAACCAAAATGTCTGAGATTTAAAAATTACACTGGTGAAATTAATAATAGTCTAGCTTTTCAGAAGAAAAAGTTAACGAGCTTGAATACATAGCAATAGAAAGTATTCAAGATGAATCACAGGGGAAAAAATAACTAAAGAGAAACGAACTCAGCATCAGTGAGCTGTGGATCAACTTCAAGAAGCCTAAAAGACGTGTAGTTTGAATCCCAAAAAAATGGAGAACAGATGCGAGACCAAATTAATATTTGAAAAAATAATGGCCAAAACGTCCAAGTCTTATGCAAACTATAAACTCACAAATCCGAAAAGCTCAACGAGCTTTTTGGCACAAGGGACATGAAAACTACACCAAAGCACGTTACAACAAAATTGCTTAAAAGGGGAGATAAGGAGAACATTAAACACAGCCAGAAAGGGGAGGGGGGGAGAGAAATTATATACACACACAAAAAAGAGACATCAGACTTCTCATTAGAAATCATTCATGCCAGATGACACTGGAGCTACATATTTAAATTACTCAAAGAAAAAAATTGTCAACCTAGAATTCTATATCCAGCAAAAATATTGTTTTAAAAATGAAGGCAAAATAAAAACTTGTTTAGGCATACAGACGCTGAATGAACGCCTCATACCCCAATTTTCCTTCTGCTTTTTCACACAGAAAGAAAATGAAACCAGATGGAAATCTGGATCTGCACAAAGAAAGGAAGAGCTCCAGAAATGAGCATTGCATGGAAAATGTGCAAGCCTTTTATTCTTTTTATTTTTATCCTCATTCACCATTATACAATGAAAATCAGTGCCTGCCCAGAAGACTTTGAAGTATATTGACTATGTGAAATCTACCATTACAAGATAGTAGGAAATGATGGGAGTAACTATTAGAAATTGAGCCCCCGGGCGCCTGGGTGGCGCAGTCGGTTAAGCGTCCGACTTCAGCCAGGTCACGATCTCGCAGTCCGGGAGTTCAAGCCCCGAGTCAGGCTCTGGGCTGATGGCTCAGAGCCTGGAGCCTGTTTCCGATTCTGTGTCTCCCTCTCTCTCTGCCCCTCCCCCGTTCATGCTCTGTCTCTCTCTGTCCCAAAAATAAATAAACGTTGAAAAAAAAAATTTTTTTTAAAAAGAAATTGAGCCCCAAACTTCTAAACACTGATGACATAAATATGCCACTAGATCAGAAAAACTTGATTATCTTAGCAGTGAATACTTTAATGATTGAATTGGGTAAAGTCAGGCTAATTAAAGAAAATATGCAGACGTCAATCATTATATAAAACATGATTGAAAAACATGACGTTGCCAACTCAATTTTCTACGATAACTGTCCTTCACTTACCCTGTTCCAGCTATATCATGCTTTCCCTACTCTGGCAGAGTGTCTCATAGCCTGCTAGACTCTTAGTTCCTTGTTGGAACTTAGCTTACAAATGCAAAAAAAAAAAAAAAAAAAAAAAGATGATGGAGAGAGAGAGATGCAAAGCTAATGCCAAATTTATTCTCTTATGGTTTAAAATTCACACTTTTTCATGGCACCTGGTTGGCTCAGTCGATAGAGCATGCAACTCTTGATCGTAGGGTCATGAGTTCGAGCCATACACTGGGTGTAGAGATTACTTAAAAATAAAATCTCTGAATAAAATAAAATTCACACTTTTTCTTAAATTTGGACTTAGGAGGTAAGGCAAAAAAAAAGTTTTTAATCATGGGGAATGATTATGTATTTATACTTCCAGTTACCATCACTCTTCAACATTCCCGTTGCTTATTTATGCTCTAAGGGACTTATTTGACGTCCGCAGAGGGTCTTAGACTGTCTTCAAGCATGCCACACATTCTGCGCGAGGCCAGAACACACTAACTTACCCAAAACAGAAATTATTCTTTGGCTTTAATTGTGGTTTGCTTCTGATTTTTCTTTTCAACAGAGTGGGTGTGTATGTATGTGTGTATGTGTGTGTGTTTAGATATGTCAACTTATATACAGTAATGTAAGGCAAATCGCATTTTTCACGTTGTAACAACTGTGAAATCAGAATGCACTAGACAATCAAAGGATCTTAGATTAATTGAAATACAGGAATACTCAAGGCACATCATGAAAAATGCCAGCCTTCTGTTTCACACCACCCTACCCCTGGAGTCTATTCCCCACAGGCAACCACTTCTTACTTTTTAAAAGTTCCTATAGATAATTACCTGTATATTTTAAATGACGTACTTAACATAGCTATCGTTTTATTCTCTACGTTAGGTTTTATCTGGTTTTGCTCTGCAAGGGAAGAAGGCATTTCATCTCTCTTAACCATCACCACCACCCCCTTCTCTTGCCAATATGCTCTTCCTTTCCCAATATAATTGTGGTAGGCAAGATTCTAAGACATGCTCCAAGGCTTTTTTGCCCATGGTATGCATACCTTACATAATTCCCAGGACTGTGAAAAATGATGTATTTTACTTCCATAATTAGGTTATGTTGCAGGACATGTTGCAGGATAAAGAGATTATCCAGGTGGGTCTGACTTAATCCCGTGAGCCTTTTAGAAGTGTAGAGTTTTCTCTAGCCAAGAACAGAAGAGGGGGACAGACAGATATACTCCAGCTATCCTAGAAGGAAGCAAACTCCCATGCTGTGAACTGTTGGTGGGAAGGTGTGGCCTCTAGGAGCAGAGAACAGTCCTCAGCCAAAGACTAGCAGAAAAACAAGGACTTCAACCGTATAGCCACTAGAAAATTAATTCTACTAGCAATCTGAATAAACTTCATTGGATTCTTTCCCCAGACCCTCCAAAAAGGAACACAGGCCAGCTGATACTCTGACTTGGGGCAGTGTTGGTGAGGATGAACAGAAATTTAAATAAGGAACAAATCAATTACGTAGCTGTATCACATTTTCTCATTATAGCAATATTTAGCATTTATGTTATTATGGATCTATGAATATTATCCACAGGTAAGCCATGTAGTACACTACAATTACATTTCATTCTCGAACAAGTTTGTTTCCGTGGAGTCAATAATTACCCAGATTTTTCTTTAGTTACTATGCTTTGTATTTGTCACTAATTCTCCTTCAAAATGTTCATTGTTCAGAGAAGCATACTAGGCCATCTATTAATTTCATATTTTGTCAAACATCACCCTTCTGGAGCCTTCTAACCTTCTGCTCAATCTGGGCTGACTGCTTTCTACCTAAACAAATTTCATCTCCCTTCACTGTTATACTGGAATGCTCTCTTTCCCACATTTCTTGGATTCCTTGTTGTGCTTTCTTGGATTACTCTTTTGTTTTAGAGAAACCCCGTTTTTAATACCTTCCTGCGAAAAGAACCTTGGAGATCATTTTTTTCCTTTTTCCTTTTTTTTTTTTTTTAATTGTGAGAACAGTTAACATGAGTTAACATGAGATCTTACCTCTTAATTTTGTAGGTGTGCGATACACTATTGGTAGCTATAGGCACAATGTTGTAGAGCAGATCTGTAAAACTTGCACAACTGAAACCCTACGCCCATTGAATGGCCACTCCCCCTTCTCCCCTTCCTCCACCTTTTTTTATTCTTCTCTGTCAAAGTTTTTAAGAACTTCTCTGTGTCCCCAGTGTTCTGACATTTAACAGCGATGTTTAGTGTGTCTTTCAAATGTGCACTCATTGGGTCCTTTTAATTTGGAACCTCATATCCTTCATTTGTATTGTTTCTTAGACAATTTCCTCTCTTCTGTTTTCTCTGTTCTTTCTGTTTGGAACTCCAGTTAGGAGATAATTTCTTCCCTTCTGTTTTCTCTGATCTTTCTTTTTACAACTATTACTTCCTGGCCTGGTCATTTAATTTGATCTTTTCTTTCATATTTTCTATCCATTTACTTTTTGTTCTATTTTGTAGATTTCTTCAACTTTGTTTTCCAACCCTCATATTGACCACTAATATTTTGCTTCTTAATTTGCAAACGCTCTTCCTGTTCTCTGAATGGTCCTTTTTAAGTAGAATGCTATTCCTTCATGATAATATGTTTTTATATATTTCTGCGGGTATTATTTTAGAGAGATTTGTTTTTAAGTGTGTGTTGCTTGCTTACATTGTCTTTCCTTCCTCTGAGTTCCCATTTTCTGATGTTGTTATTGGTGGTGTTGTTGTTGTTGTTCTAATTATAGTCTCTATTTTCATCTTAGAGGCTTTTCTCAAATGCCTGGTGTCCCTTGATTATTCTTTCCTATGTATGAGTGAAATATTAATTTTATGTAGAAGCATTTTTGTTTTGAAGTCTTCTTCTCATTTGTGAGTTTCATTATAGGTGGAGACTTGGTCGTCCCTTGGGGAACCTCTCAGAGTTGTGTGTCTTTAGCTCTTCTCTCTTTAAGTTTCCCCAAGGACGAAGCATTCTGTTCCCTGCCAGGAGGGTATAGCCCTGATTATACACATTCCAAAAGCTGCTTCAGAAAAGGAAGCTGGGGATATCAATGGTTGGTATGTAAACCTTTACTTAATCCTCCTGATTTCTGTGTGATGCCCCCTTCCACTGCTATGCCTGGTATGCTTGAACAGGGCCTCTCTCTTCCTGCCTACCCTGAGAATAAACTGTCAGTGGTCTAGAAATTAGGGGACGGCAGGAGCCTGGCTTCCAAGGTTGGTGAAGAAGATCCGGGGCTCTTTATTCAGACTGGTGCCTCCCATTTGGGATTCTCCCCAGGATTCGGAGCTCACTTTTTTTACTGGTTCTTCCTGCCAACAGGTGTTTAATTTTCAACTCTTTCCACACTTCAGCTTTTTACCACTGGTGTAGTCACTTTCCAGTTTCCAGATTTTGTTCTTTTCTTATCTCTTATAAGTTTACTCCTTTTTTTTTCTTTATCATCACTTTAGTGGGATTTCAGTGGGAAAAAAGCATCATGTTTAACCAGAATCTCTTAGATATCGATTGACTAGAAATCTCCCTGTATTTGTCATTACATCAGCTCCTAAATGTGAAGTATTTTAAAACATAAGAATATCATTATTACTTTCTTTTAGCACTTACAGTGGATTTTTTTTGTTTAGATTTTCTGTGTACTTGTATAAATTTGCCAAGGATTCTGGAATTTTCACGATAACTAATGTGAAAGAGACCAAGCTGGGAGAATACTTCCCCGAACACCTGCTCTCTCATGCATATACACCATTTGGTATGTCCAGGTATATGCATGCCAACCTTCCAATTCCTCAGTGTTACCCTCTTTGAGATGGCCAGAGGTAGAGCAGGCAAGGCCTGCCAGGAGTGATCTGGCGTGTGGCAGGTGTGACAGGGAGGCCTAGCTCCTACACAGCCCTCCTCCTCCTTCACTTATGGATGTTGGGCTTACCCTGCCCCCAAGTCTGGTCTCTGACAAGAATGATCGAAGATACCCCAAGTGAGCATCAAGCCAGTCCTCCTATAACTTGTCTTGCCCTGCCCCTGTCCCCAGGTGGAAGAAAAGCAATTCTGCCCCAGCCCTTTTTTACATGCAGTGCTGATAACTGAGTCCAAGTCCCCACCTGCATCATGTCCCGATTTATGGAAAATTGGATCGGGGCTAGGTTTCCGCAGAAGCCGCAGTGTGGTATCTCTCCTGTGCCTGCCCACTCGTCCACTGGAGGGCTTCCAGATCTTACTTCCTCCTGGGCAGCCTCCCTGCAGCGGTTAACCTGTCCATGAGTTAGGACACCATCTACTCCCAAACTTCCCTAATCAACTTGCTAATGCAGGAACTGTTCTCCACTCCTTGACGTGAGCCATTTAAACCCCTTGGTTGAACAAATTCATGCAGTCTGTTCATGAGGGTTGCATTTGAGGGGGGAAAGGAGACAGTTCAGGGACATAGGGTTTGAAAGAGGGACAGACGGAACCCAAAGACTCAACCCGTCGCCTCTTCATAGCTTTAAAACCAGCCCTTCCCACCCCCTTCACAAACTGCCCATCTTGGGTGATTGACCCCCACTAAACTGCCTGAATCCTGTGGTCGCCCTTCTGATGATATCACCTCTGAGCTTGGGGGTTACTCTTATTTCTCCACATGCATCTCAGTGTTAAGAGTTTCATACCTGGAAGGCTGGCGTGTCCAGTTTACTGACTTTCCATGGCTCCTATCCCAGGACAGTTGTGGCATTTATCAGTCCGATTCTCCAGCCCATAGCACTGAGGTCACTCTGCCAAAAAACCCACAAAGACCCTAAGGGTAAGCTCATTACTGTCCTTCCACTGTGGGTGGCAGTGAGGAGGTCTCTCTCCTACATTATGTCAAGGGAGACACCATTACTGCCTTCAAATTAACAACGCTTGGCCTCAGTTTCCCTCCTTTTTAAATGGGTATGCTAACGTGTGACTCACAGGGAGTTGTGAGGAGCAAATGAGAAAATGTGATCAAAATGCCAAGCGCGTGTCTCACACGTATTTGACGAGCCGTGGGTGTGAATTCACAGACTCTCTCCCCGCGGCCAGGGAGGAAGAAGACGCCTTTGGAGAAGCCACTGGAGGCATCGCCGGAAGGTCGAGGGGAGCACCTGAAGAGGGCACCCTGCGCCGTGGAGGGTGAGGATTGTTGATTCCAGACAAGATCCTCCCTTCCACGTCCACCCGCCCAAATTCCAAAGCCTGTAAAAGCATTAAGGGACCATCCGCCTGGAGCCACGCAGGAGCTTCCTGACCTAAACAAGAAGGCGCTCTGGGCCTTCAGGAAAAGCAGGGCCGGGGTGGCTGTATTTCAGCAGGCCTCCCGACCTCTGAGTAAATAAATGTGCGGAACAGATACAATCAACATTTTCTCTGGGCCTGAAATCAGATCTGCAGAGGCCTCCGTCCCTCTGTGCCGGGCAGACTGTAATTACAGGATATGTTAAATTTTCTTTATAGCTAGTTCTGATGGTCGCGAGGTGACCACACCAGCCCGTCCAGCGCCCCGCTCTGGTCTGCTGCCACTGGTAATGACAACCAGATGTTTGTCTGAAGTTAATCATCAATAGGGCTCTCGCCCCAGAGTCAAGAAGGGCTCACCATTTGCTTGGAGAAGCCGTGTAAAGTGGTGATAAGCGGGGGTGGCCTGCAGCCTGCCGTTGGGACTGCCGCTCCAGAGGGAGATAAGCCATCTGACACCCTCCGAGGCGACTGAGGGGAGAGCAACTGACCAAAACCAAAGTTTACCCGGCGCGCGAAGGGTCTCTGGGAGTCGCAGCCCTTCCCTGAGGTGCGGGAGAAGGACTTCCAGAGATAGGGCAATTTGGATAGCTACGGACGTCTTTGCTGAGAATCCACAGATCTCACTCAGCCTGCGGACAACACTCTCGTGGGATTCCCGAGCAAAAGTCTTTTCCTTTTAGGGGCAGCGCTCCTCTCTGGCTGAGAAATTGTCATATGATATGTACATCAACGAATGTATAATTGAATCACTCCTGTTAGCGTCTAACACGGCAAGTCTGAGTTCGAACCGGTAACAGCGGCATCCGTGCTTGTAATGATTAGAAGAAAGCATCGACACCGGGATTCTGATTAGAGGTATGAGCTAAGCCCCTGGCATCTGCGCTTTTGATGAAACCCCCAAGTAATTCTCCTGCAGGGACATGCCTTTTTTTAAAACTCCTGAACCAAACTAGTTTGGAGACGCAGAGGGAAGAAGTGTGGACGGCTCTTTTCCCCAGTCTTAGAGCCACAAAGACTCCACCAAGAGTCACTCTCTGCCCGGGTCTGTAGCGTCTCAGCCCGAGCACTGCCCCCAGACAGTGCCCCAGTCGACGAAAGGGGGTCCGATCCATTTCAACGTGATTGTTTCAAGGAATCAGGGATTTTTATCAGGAATGCGTTGGATGTTCTGGCAAACTGAATGTCATCAAAAAGTCCTATGTTTTCAAAAGTTTCCCAACTCGGAAACTTCTATGTAAGGTGTCTGCTGATTCTTTTTTTTTTTTTTTTTAATTTTTCTCATTTGAGTAGAGTTGGTGCCCAATGTTACATTAGTTTCAGGTGTACAACATAGTGACTTAACTTTTCTATGCTTCCCACAAGTGTAGCTACCATCTCGTATCTGTTAATTCTTTTCTTTTTTAATTTTTTTTTTAACGCTTATTTATTTTTGAGACAGAGCGTGAACAGGGGAGGGGCAGAGAGAGAGGGAGACACAGAATCTGAAACAGGCTCCAGGCTCTGAGTGGTCAGCACAGAGCCCGATGCGGGGCTCGAACTCACGGACCGTGAGATCGTGACCTGAGCGGAAGTTGGACGCTTAACTGACTGAGCCACCCAGGCGCGCCATCGTATCTGTTAATTCTTGAGGGACTCATTTGTTTCCTCGAATTTTCTCCTCAAATTTACAATGATCATAGTCAGTACTCGCATTTACCAAATATATTTGCTTTGCTTTATACGGTATTTACTTTTCCATTTGGTGCACACCTCTTTCTTACAGGTGCCCTGATTTAGAGTAACACATTAAACATGGGTGGGAGGATATCCAAGCCAAAATATTATTCTTATTCTTAAGTCCAGACAGCCCGGGAAATTCTCAATTGAGTACTGTTCTGTAAGTACTGCTCTAATATGAAATATTATATTTCATATAATTAACTTCCTTTAATAGTCATGGTTTAGGGAATAACAACTAGTGTGTCCCTAAAAATCCAACCCAGTCCCAGAGTTTAAAAACACTTCTTGGGGGCGCCTGGGTGGCGCAGTCGGTTAAGCGTCGGACTTCAGCCAGGTCACGATCTCGCGGCCCGTGAGTTCGAGCCCCGCGTCAGGCTCTGGGCTGATGGCTCAGAGCCTGGAGCCTGTTTCCGATTCTGTGTCTCCCTCTCTCTCTGCCCCTCCCCCGTTCATGCTCTGTCTCTCTCTGTCCCAAAAATAAATAAATGTTGAAAAAAAAATTTAAAAAAAAAACAACACTTCTTGTTTTTCTGGGGCCCCTGGGTGGCTCAGTCAGTTGAGCACCCAGCTCTTGGTTTCAGCTAGGGTCATGATCTCAGGGTCGTGGGATCGAACCCCACATCAGGCTCCATACTGAGCATGGATTCTCTCTCTCTTTCCCTCTGGCCCTCTCCCTTGCTCTTGCTCTCTCTCTCAAATAAAAAAAACATATATATATTTTTGTTTTGTTTTGTTTTGTTTTGTTTTGTTTTGTTTTTCTGGATATAATAATGTATGGTTGTAAGAAACTCAAACAATACAAGAATGAACTAAGTAGAAAGTGATAGTTGTCCGAAAAGAGATTGGAGTTAGATTCGGAGTAAGAATCAAGAGTGTCTGTTACACATATTACTGAGTAACTAATACAAAGCCTATGCATTTTAATCAGGACATTTGATGCCACCATCAAAATGGCTTTCTCAAAAAGCATCATCTTCACAAAGATCAAAACACACCCTCTAATATTCCACCTATTCCACACCTGGACTCTCTAGCTCCCTTTTCTGCTTTATTTTTCTCCATTTCCCTTAATACTATATAATATAATAAATATTTATTAATTGTTATTTAGTGTTTGTTCACCGCTGTTATTATTATTTATCGTTTGCTTCTTTATTCACTGCTGTATCTCCAGCATGAAGGACAGACCAGATTCATAAAAATTATTGCTCGATAAACAATCGAAAGTCGAATGAATACATTCAACTCAGGTGCCGTCGCTACTCTGAAGGCTTTGCTCATTTCTGTTATTCTTGACTCGAACTCACCGGAAAGTAACTTCCTTTCTTTGGGCTTCTATTTCTGTATTATGTCCACACTTCTGCAGTTACATTTTTCACACAATTACAACACGCTGACCCTACCAAAAACCATGAGGCCGCCATTTGAGGGCCAGCGCAAGGCCATTTATATCTTTATCCCCAGTGCTCATCTCCACAGCTGTCTCCTGTCTCCTTGTTAGTGTGACAGTGAAGAGACTGAGGAAAGTAGAGCGTACATAATAAGACTGCTGACTTGATTAGAAAAGTACCAGAGCAGGGAAAGAGCCAAACCATATATATATATATATATATATATATATATATACATATATTTTTTTTGTGTGTATATATATATATACTTTTGTACATGTATATGTGTGTATATATATTTATATAGTATACAGTATAAATATACAGTATACAGTATAGTATATAATATAAATATGTATATACTTTTGTTATGGGATGGGATAGAGTATAACTTTCAATCCAAGCCTCAGATAAAACCTAAGTAGGGCTTAGGGTGCCTGGGTGGCTCCGTCGGTGAAGCATCTGACTTTGGCTCAGGTCATGATCTCACAGTTGGTGGGTTCGAGCCCTGTGTTGGGCTCTGTGCTGACAGCTCAGAGCCTAGAGCCCACTTCGGATTCTGTGTCTCCCTCTCTCTGCCCCTCCTCCACTCATTCTCTCTCTCTCTCTCTCTCTCTCTCTCCCTCTCTCAAAAATAAATAAACATTTTTTAAAAACCTAAGCCAGGCTTTATTTTAGCCTAATAGGGAAGGTGATGTGGAATCAATGTGTGCCAGCTCATTAAAAGCATGCTGGTTGAGTCCGACTTCAGCCAGGTCACGATCTCGCGGTCCGTGAGTTCGAGCCCCGCGTCAGGCTCTGGGCTGATGGCTCGGAGCCTGGAGCCTGCTTCCGATTCTGTGTCTCCCTCTCTCTCTGCCCCTCGCCCGTTCATGCTCTGTCTCTCTCTGTCCCAAAAATAAATAAAAACGTTGAAAAAAAATAAAAAATTAAAAAATTAAAAAATTTTAAAAAAGCATGCTGGTTGAATCCCTGGAATGCTAGGTTGTCCCTGGGTTTCAAAGATCCAGCTGCTATCTTCACTTCTTTCCAAAAGACCTCACCAAGTGACCAACAGGCATCAGAAAATATGATGCATCTAGTTCAGTATTTAAAGATTCACTACAAATGGATAAAGAAGATGTGGTGGTGTATACAATGGAAGAGTATTCAGCCAAGAGAAAGAAGGAAATCCTGTTATTTGTTACAAAATGGATAGACCTTGAGGGCATCATGCTAAGTGAAGTCAAATAGAGAAAGACAAATATTGTATAGTATCACTCGTATGTGGAATCTAAAAAAGTCAAACCTGCAGAAACAGAAAGTCGAATGGTGGTTACCAAGGGGCACCTGGGTGGCTCAGTCGGTTAAGCGTCCGACTTCGGCTCAGGTCACGATCTCACGGTTCGTGAGTTCAAGCCCCGCGTCGGGCTCTGTGCTGACAGTTCAGAGCCTGGAGCCTGCTTCTCATTCTGTGTCTCCCTCGGTCTCTGCCCCTTCCCTGCTCATGCTCTGTCTCTCTCTGTCTCTCAAAAATGAATAAACATTTAAAAAAAAAAAGCCAAAGAGTGTCAAAGATCCACCAAGCTCACCCCCTGAGTTCTCTACCCAAAACTCTCTGCACATTTAGAATGACTGCTCACTGCACATGAGTCTCCCCATCCATTCATCTTCAATGAGTTAAAGTATAATTAAGTGCATTGAACTCCCATTGGTGCCTTGCACTTTGGTGAATAATGATTTCATTTATATGGGGCACCTGGGCAGCTCAGTCAGTTAAGCTTCCACCTTCAGCTCAGGTCATGAGCTCATGGTCTGTGCGTTCAAGCCCCCCTGTCAGGCTCTGTGCTGACAGCTCAGAGCCTGGAGCCTGCTTCGGATTCTGTGTCTCCTTCTCTCTCTCTCTCCCCTTCCCCGCCCACACTCTGTCTCTCTCTGTCTCAAAAACAACTAAACACTAAAAAAAAAAAAAATGTTTAAAGAATTTCAGATATAAATGTCCACTTAACTCAAAAGCGTCTGTGACGTATGCTGTTCTTTCTAGACCTCCTTAGTGGAAGTTTATCGGTTTGCCCAGTTGATGCAAGTTTATGCTCAATTATTTATGGACTAGTTTACATACTTCCAACTCACCTCCAACTTCCTCTTCAGAAAATGAATCAAGCTAGGTTCAAGTACTCCTATTTTTTCTAGGAGTTTAATTTTGTAGAGCAATTTTAGGCCCACAGCAAAATCGAGAGAAAGGTACAGAGATCTCTCATATACCTCTTGTCTCTACAGGTGCACAGCCTCCTTCCTTACCAGCATCACTCACCTGAGTCAAGGTCTTAATAACAGCATAATAACGTTTATGGCGTACTGACCACAAAATCTCATTTATTGTGCACAATAACCGAGGTAAACAGTAGTATACCCTTGTTGCTTTTATGTAAATTGGCTCAAGATCCATGTATCTAGAAAGTACCTGTGGTGCTATTCAAAACCAAAGTTATCTGACTCAAAAGTTGTTTGGTTTCCTCAACATCACCAAGAAGACAATGTCTTTCCTCGCTATACTGTATTTCCCCGTAATCTGGTGTAGGGGCGTCTAAAACAGGACATTTAGCCTTCCGTGTCAACAGAAGAGTACAGGGCACTCCATTTATGGCGTAGTGTTTCGTACGGTCATGACAAGTAAAGCACTGTTCTTGCCATCGCTGGGAAGGATTTTATCCCACCCGCTCTGGTCCATCCGTGGGCTCCACCTTTCCAGGCCGGTAGAGATACTTCTAGTCTTCTTTGTGGCTTCAGTGCTGAGTCTGAAATTGATCTCAATGCTGGGAACATTAGGAACACCTGCATGCCAATGAAATGCAAACATTAATCAAAACCAAATGTAAAAGATTCCAGGGTTGTGTGTCATCTGTATCATCCACTCTGTTTCTCTCTCTCAGGAGGAATGATTGAGAGTTGATTACAAGTTCTTTTTGATGATGCTGCTAAAAACCGTTTGAAAAACATCATCCCCTCTGTTCACAAGATGGATTATATTGGGCAACATGAAGTCATGATTATATGGCACTAATTTTAGCTAAGTCAGACGTCTTCGTGAAGGCATTGCTCATGCCTGTCAACCACTGCTAACTGAGTCAAAGTTCACCCAACTTTGGACAAAAGGGGAAACAATCAACCACCCACCCCCCCGGCCCCGTCTCTGTGAAGGAGCTTATCAAGAGTAAAACCAAGCCTGAGGCAGACGGGTCATTTCATTTCTAGATCTCACGAATTCTGCTGCCTCCCTTGGGGTGCCCCCACAGCATCCCACTCTCTGCTGGCTTTTCAGTAACACAGGCAGGGTGGAGACAAGTGAAGCTCTTTTGTGGTCCCCTCCCTTCCCTTCCCCCAATGCCTTCAACAAGGAACCTGGTTTCAAGGACTCGTGATGCTAATACACCACGTGAGGCCTCCCTCACAGTTTCCTCCTCTCCCAAATTGGAGCAGATCTTGTCATTGCTCCTCTATGATCTGCTTTGAATTACCTTGTAATCCTGAAAAACATGTTGTAATGTTCCAAGACAGCAATGCCCCCAGAGCTCTTTCAGAGTCTCAGTGCTAGATGGATTGTTTAGCAGTTGGATTGTTTAGTTGGTTGTTTTTCCATTCATTATTCGTTGAAGACTCTGAGAAGTTTGGAAGGGGATGTCAACCACTCCATTTCTAACAGTTCTAATTCCTAATGGATTTGCTATAAGGTAAACAGACGCAAGTTATGATGATTTGCCTTTGATCGGGGCCTCCACATCCAGCCTTCAAGTAATTTATGAACACTGATGAAGACTATCCACGTGATGAGGTACCATACTGTTCTACAGGTATTTCCTCAGCCCTGCAGGTGTTTGATTCAACGGAACAACGGGAGCTCAGACAGTCATCTTTCTTCCCCAGTGACAAGAACCATGATTTCATTCCTTCCAACTTTTCAGATCCCCTGGAAGCTAAAAGAACGCTGATGACTGGTGAGTAGGCAGAATCTGGTTCCGTTGAGAGACCCTGGGATTAAGGCTAGATTCAAATCTCAGCTTTGCCATTTACTGTATGAGTGAGACCTTGGCTGATATTTCTTAACTTCTTCACGGCTCAATTTCCTCATCTCTAAAATCAAGGTAATTATAATAACTACTTCTCAGAGTTTGTGTGAACCTCAAATAAGTGAATTGACGTGAAGCTTCTTCGTACAATGCTAACCCAATAGCGCTTATAGGGGTGAGGGGAGCCTTTAAAAGTTTGATTCTAACGTCACCTGTCAAGGTTGGCAAGGAATTGTCATTTTCAGCATTAGTTTAGAGACACAAATGAAGACCATATGGCTCATAAAATTCCTTATGTTCTTTCAGCCAATCTGTAGCAGCACCTGCTAACAAATGAATCCAGATATTTAGAGCCAGTCTTTCGGGCCACAAGCATCGTATAAATGTGCAGCACCTATTATATGCGCACGTCTAGGCTAGATTCTCTGCGGGAGACACTGGGAGAAGCAGCAGCTACAGATACCAAGAGTTTTGTATCTCGTTAAATTCAATCCAATTAACTCAATCAATGAATCAACCAGCACTTACTGGAGCATTCTACAGGCCCAGTCCCACCAAGGCGCAGCAGGAGAGACATTTCTGCTCCGTAGGAATTTGACATCTGAATCATTTCATGGCTTTCCTACCCTTAAAAATGGGGAACAGAAGTTATCATAAGGCTATTAATAATAGAAGGCAGGAATCTACCTGGAAATGAGGAAGCAGGCCTCACCAAAAGCAGACTGGAAGGTCAGTCATTACCTCAGGAGCTCCAGGACAGGATTACCACATGTTCCTCACTACCAGAGCTTGGAGGCTCTGGTCCTTAAAGAAGACAATGCCCGCTCATGTTTCAGTCAAGCAGAACCCTCCCGTTCATTCGGCATGGAGTGCCCCTGTTTAAGGGAAAGTCTGCTTTCCCCAACAAGGACCGTGGATGAGTTTGGTTTGCCCCACAAGAGGCTGCCATAATAGTCCTCTTTAGAAAATGACCTTTTTCCCCTCTTTCCCACTCCCAGCTGGCAGGGGGTGGGGGACTGCTGCGGATTGTAGCAGGCACTGTCCAGGTCCTTGAGAAGAAGGACTTTCTGGAGGGATGTAAATTCCACAGAAAGTTCTAGAAAACAGGGAAATCATGAGGGAAAAATGATGTTGTGGGTCAGAAAAACAGCCCAATGAACTAGAAAACTTGGGGGACAGTTTATAAAAGAGGTGGGGAAGAAACTGAGCCTTGAAGATGTGGTGACCCCAGATATCCAAGAAGCTGGAGACGTTCCAGGCAGAAAAAACTGGTTGAGCCACGACAAGAGTCCCAAAATGAGCTTCTCAACTCCCTTAAGTACAGCAGCTGGGACTCACTATTTCTTTTTTAAAGTTGGGAATAAAAGAGCAAAGGGAAAGTGACCACTTTGATTCTGTGAAGGAGTGACTTTCTCTACTGCTAGATATTGATATATGTACCTAATAAAGCTGAAAGTATTTTTCTAGACTCGTCCGCACTCTCAAGTAGGCTTTCTTCATTCTGGTGACAACTTTTCTTCCTTCCCAGGGCTTGGCCTGCTGATACCATTCCTAAGAATAATAATAGCGAATTATAAAGCTAACATATTTATAGACAACCTGAAGTTCCGTCTGCGTCTCATCTTATGTAATCACCATTATATAATGTGTATTCTAAGAGGAGACTTTACAAAGTGAATCATTGCCAAGAGAAGGAAGACGTTCCCCACCCCCACCCCCCCCCACCCCCGCCCCGACAAAGAAGTAATATTTAAACTGAATTTTCAAATACGGTGTAGGAGTTCTCCCGGTAATCAGGTCTGGGAAAAACATTCCAGGCAGTGGGATTGGCATCAAAGAGACGGGAACAATCATGGGACGTTCCAGAAAAAGCAAGCGGTTCACCAACATTAGATGATGGGGTCCTTGTGGGAAGGGGTAGAGTTGGGACCAGACATGCTGGAAGAAGTCAAATTGTGGGGAGATTTACATGCAGCATTTTGTCAAAATGCAACAGGAACGCATAACGCGCTTTAACAAGGGAGAGGCTTTATCTTAATCTCATCTCATCTTAGAAGATTTGGGGCAGCGTGGAGCATGGATTCACGGAGCAGGGAGACCAGAGGTCGGAGCAGCCAGCTAGGAGGCCATCACTACAGTTATCCAACTGAGAAAAGGAGGAGAAAGCGGGTCGGCCTCAGTCAAGAAGTGTCTGCCCTCTAAGGCTTAGAACCAAAGAGGACTGGAAAAGCTAGCAAACAAATGCCCGTTGCACCCGGCTGTGGATGCGTGAGGCCAAGGGGACGGTAGCTAGAGTTGTTGCTGGGCAAGTTCAGAAGAGGGAGTGTTTCTTGCTTGGGGACTCCAGCAAAGCTTCCAGAAGGGATGGTATTTGAGTTTCATAGCAACAAACGAGTAGGATTTTAATAGACAGAGATATTTTGAAGAGCATCCCAGGAGGGAACAGCAAATGCAAAGATTTTAAGCGTGGAAAGCATGAGGCTGGTTGGGGAGATAACGGACAAAAACACATTCAAGGGCCAGCCTGCCATGCTGTCCCAGCCATCAGAAGCCTGGAGCAGGATGCTGTCAACTCTCTCACTCAGGCTGGTAGACCCTCAGTAATAACCCCTTCCTGGCAGGGGTGGAAGAAGTGATCTAAGTCTTTATCCCAGAAAACCACAGATAATAGCCTGGACGTGTGTGCTCGAGGGCCTGGAAGAGCATTTCCTCAGCAGCGCCCAGAGCGAGGCAGTGGGATAGACGCTTCGTCAAAAGGAGTTTCTGTTACAAATCTGTTAGGCTTTCTTACACTCCATTCCCAGTTTCTTTTGGGCCAGTGGCCCTGCCTGTCCCAGCGCTTTGTTGTCCTGAGTCTTCTCCTCAAATTGTTTCAATAACGAGGCTCCCATCCACAGCAAAAACCAAATGGCAACGCACGGACAGTGGCCGTGACAGTAACTCAAGTCTCCAGCTTGGCGGCAGCTTGGGGATCCCCATCTGGGGACTCCCTGCCTCCCCACCTGGGACTGGGGGCCCTGTTCCCGCCTCCCCACCCCCCCACCTCTCTTGATTCACCCACCGGCAGCCCAGAAAGCTGTTTAACAGTAAGTGAAACATTCCGCCTTGAATTCTCAGATGTATGTGATCTGAAAAAAAAATAACAGAGAAGAAAATATCCTGAGGACGTCAGAGGAAGAGAAATGTGGACAACAGATGCCGCTATTTGGTTTTGTCCCCGTTTTATCTTTTAAAAATACATAAAACATGAATAACTAGAGAGAAATAGTTCCAGCTTTTGGTAAAATCAAAAAAGGGGTGTTTTATTGTTTGGGTGGCGCCTCTTCCATTGTAAGTTGTTTGGCTACTCAACGCACTTCACGAAATGATAAAATTCTGGTGCAGGACTAGAACTCCAGAGGTGACTCACTCCAGTTCCTGGTTTTTCGGTTGAAGAATGAGCATCCAGCCTCAAAAAAGCCATTTTCCTTTTATACTTAGTCTAGAAAGTCCCCCTGTCTGCCATGCTGGCCTTGTCGTACCGTTAGGAGGGTCTAAAAGGTGTTCTTCTGTACAAATGCTCATCCGTACGAGTTGCTTTTATTCATTTACTAATGACTAATTCGTTACTCATGCTAGATGCTCTGCGCGACAGTGGAGATGCAAACATGATTCCTGAGTGTCATTTGTATGACGGTGTCAGCGTAGAGGGCGGGATGCTGTCGCAGAATATCCAGAAAACACCTTAAGCGCGTGGAGGGTGAGAGGGACTGGTGAGAGAGAAACTAAACCAGACTGAGGATGAAGTCGTGGCAGGACTGGCATCATTTCAGCTTACACAGTAGGAATATCTAACCGTTACAACATTTGTGTGTCATTCTTTAGGGTTTTTTTTTTTATTTATTGAAATTCAAGTTCGTTAACGTACAGTGTAGTCTTGGCTTCAGGAGTAGAACCCAGTGATTCATCTCCTACGATGATGCCAGTGCTCATCCCAACAAGTGCCCTCCTTAATGCCCATCACCTATGTAGCCCATCCCCCCACCTATCTCCCCTCCCCTCCAGCCACCCTCAGTTTGTTCTCTGTATTGAAGAGTCTCTTATGGTTTGCCTCCCTCTCTGTTTTTACCTTATTTTTCCTTCCCTTCCCCTATGTTCACCTATTGAGTTTCTCAAACTCCACATATGAGTGAAATCATATGATATCTGTCTTTCTCTGACTGACTTCTTTCAAAGGATGTCCAGACAACCTCCTCGTTGATTTTCCCAACAGTCATGTGAGGCAGGTCTTATTATTATGCTTGGCTTGTACATTAAGAAATGGAGGCCCGAGTTTTCAAAAATAGTAGGTGACTGACTTCGAAGTCAGATTTGGACCTCAGGGCTTTAGGACTCTGGCTCTCTTCTCTCCCGGACATGGCCTGGCTTTTATTTCAGGAAATAAATTCATAATGTGGAGCATCTCGGGGGTCAGGCACTGTGGTTTACGTTTGGTGTGGGGGGAGAGGGGCGGTGGTTACAGAGATGAGTAAACTTTCAGAATCATATAGTCTAGGAGAGGAAGAAACACAGAATCATACACGAAGAGAAAACGTGTTTGTTTTTCAGACCTGAGAGCACAAATCAGTAAAACAAGCAGCCATTGGAACAGGAGTCCAGGGAGGGAGACGTCACCACATCATGGGCTAACGTGGTGTCGCGAGGATGGGCCAATAGAGCTTGCTGCTTGGATGCAGAAGTCAATTAAGTGGGGGGAAAAGGAAAACCATTAATTGCTTGTGCAAGTGGTTGGAAGCATGGGCTGTGGAGTCAATCAAAGGCACGTTTACGCCCCAGTCCCGTCTCTATGTGGTGACTTTGAGGAATTCCTTCAACCCGTCCAACCATGTAAGCATTCAGTGAGATCACCCCATGAAGCATTTGTCGCCGTACCTGGAATTCACCAATTCTGAATAAATGCTGGAGATGGTGGTGGTGGTGACATCACGGTTAACACCATCACCTTCCACTCTGGCACTCTCAGACACCCCCGAGAGGGTCTCTCAGGCCACCCCAACACCGCTCCTGGCCACTCACCCCGGTGCTAATCTACAGGCGTCTTATGAAAATATGGGGCTTTCTACTCATCTCCCCTACTGTCTTCAGTCTCCTGTGCCTGACTCTTGCAGAACAACACGTCCACAAAATCATTTTTCCCTCATGAGTTCCCTGTTTTCTAGAACTTTCTGTGGAATTTACATCCCTCCAGAAAGTCCTTCTTCTCAAGGACCTGGACAGTGCCTGCTACAATCCGCAGCAGCCCCCTACCCCCCGCCAGCAGATAGGAGTCAGGGGTACCCCTAGGACTGGTCTGCTCTCCCCCGGAGGTTCTCTCTCGGTCTGCTATTACTTACTGCATAACTCTGGGCTGCGTTATTAGCAGTCAAAGCTGTAGGGGACCCAGCTGCCATGAAACAGACGCAGAAAGAAAAAAAACGCGAAGCCAAAAATGATGTACTGTGGCTGAAATCTGTGAAGGAGGCAGTGTTTCTATTTAGAGTCCTCCAGCCCCCCCAGCGGGCCTCCATATACCACTCCCCTCCCCCCAGCCCCCCGCCCTAGGCTCCCTCAGCCTCCTCCTACCCTCCAACAAGTTGTCAACTATTCCCTGAAGGAGAAGCCAGAAAGTGTGCCAAAAAAAAGGGCCTTGGCTGGGAGTCAGGACCCTGGGGTCCAGGTTCGATTCTGCCAACGATGAGCTGTGGGAACTTTGGCAAAGGATTGAATTTTTCTGAGCCTTCATTTGTAAATGACTAGACTAACACTGCAGCCCTAACCCTCGGTGATTGTACCGCTGTCCTTGTTCCTCAGCACATATTTGATAGATGCACACACACACACACACACACACACGCATGTGCACGTGCACACACACAATCACTCATCAGTGAATTCTATGATTCTTAGCTCTCATAACAGTTACCCAGCTGTCCGTTGGATGTTAAGAGCAAAAGAATTTCTATATTAATACTGTGGACAAAGGTCACTTTCTGTAAGATACAAAGTCTGATTCAAAATTATAAGAAAAAAAGGGAAGCTATAAACATAAAAACGTGGGGGCGCTGGGGTGGCTTAGTCAGTTGAGCATCTGACTCTTGATCCCAGGTCATGATTCCAGGGATCAAGCCCCGAGTCGGGCTTTGTGCTCAGCAAGGAAACTGCTTGGGATTCCCTCTCTCTCTCTCTGTCTCTCTCTCTCTCTCTCCCCCGCTGCCCCTCTACCCAACTCGTGCTCTCTCTATCTCTCTCTTTCTCTAAAATAAAAATTAAAAAAATAAATAAAAATGTGAAGACAAGATGAATAGGTAATTCACACAAAAGAAGGTATAAATAGTAAAAAAAAATTGGAAATTAATATCTACAAATTAATAAATACAATATATAACATAAATATAATAGAAAGTAATAAGGTAATAAATACAGGTCAAAATAATATTGATATATTAAGACATATTATAAACTCCTATTAATCAAAGCAGACACTTCTGCATCGGGAACAAAGAGATCAATGGGACAGAATAGAGAACTCGGAATTAGCACGCATTGTGGGTGTGTGAGTATGTAGGTGACTGGACGCATACTTAGCATGTGATAAAGACAACAACACAAAACAATAAGAGACCCCTACGTATAAATCCCAAAGAAGTCCATAAGTGTGCCTGGACAATAATGTCTCCCATGACATTGTTTATAGTTGCAAGCAGTCGGAGACAAGCTAGTTTTTGATCACTAGGGTAATGAATAAGTTACGTGCAAGAAATACATGCTGCGGCATAATGTGCAGTAATTCGCGAAAAGGCAAGAATAAATCTCAAAAGATACACGGCAAGCGAGAAACAAAATGAAAGTTATAATGCAATTCCATGGATGTATGGATAAAAAGAAGAATACATCACATCCGTACACAGAACCACACTACATAGTTTGCAAGAGCACACATTCAGGGACGCATGAGAATGGTCTTCTACCAAGAGTACCCTGGTGAGAAGACAGGCAAGAAAATACAAACCTCCAGGCAAGAAGGGATTTAAAGCAGGGACTGAGGTGCACTCAAAATCGTTGGAAGGGCTGGAGGCGTGAGGGGCAGGGACGACCACCACTGGTTCCCTAGTTCACTACCAGACTTCAAAAAACAAGAAGTTGATACAGTCACCCTTAAGGACTGAGGAAGTGCCACCAAGGGTTAGCACTGAGGCAGGTGATTTATGGGAGAAGCCCTGAGGTTGCAGCAAGATCTCAGATCTGCCAAAGCCCACACATCTGCTACAACAAGGAAGGAAAAATAATGTGTTCCTAATTCGAACGAGGGCATCTCTCAACAGTGAAATGTAAACTAGAACCTTCTGACCGTGGAATCTGGAACACGTGAGCTTCTAGCTTAGCGATGCAGGGAGCACTTAGAAGGGCAGAGGAAAGTTGCTGAACAACAGACATTCTTCTGGCTGCCCGGGACCCATTCACACCCTTCTGTATTTAACTTCCAAACAACAATAGTATGAGCATCACACTCTCTGCCTCATGTGATGCTATTACCCCTCATACAAATAAAGTGGCCTTCACCCTTTCCACAAAGAGGTTTCCAAGTCTACCATCATCATTGCAACCATTGTCTAGTTCAACCGCAATCCTTCTATGGTTGAGTCAATCTAAAGACATGTACTTAATCACCAACAGCATACCTTATATAAAATACAAGGGGAAAGGAAGAGGGAAGGTGGAAATTCCATACTGCTTGACATAGACAAAGACAG
This sequence comes from Prionailurus viverrinus, assembly GCF_022837055.1. NCBI lineage: Eukaryota > Metazoa > Chordata > Mammalia > Carnivora > Felidae > Prionailurus > Prionailurus viverrinus. The sequence goes on along the minus strand of NC_062577.1, from coordinate 55,664,737 downwards.
ACACCTAAGAAAATACGAATAGCTGCTACAGTCATCATGTCTAAAACCGATCCCAGGACTATAGTTGGTATTTTAACTCATATTCCAGTACCTATTCCATGATCTCTTTGTCCTTCAATAACCACTTCCGCTGGCCGTAGCTCTTGATCTAGTATAGTGAGCCAACACTCTATTCCTGAAGGGCCGGAACCCTTGGTGGCCCTGTCTGTGTTGGGTTACTATCGTCTTCCATTACATTTTTCACTGGCAAGAAAGTACCAGCAGGCACCCCTAATTCCCCCAATCCACATATATGCTTTCTGACTGTTTTAAAGTAGTAACCCTATTATATTGGAGGATTGGTAGCTTTAGACAACACAGGAACCCCCCCCCCCTTCTGTGTCCCTTGGTTCGGTGACATGAGGAGAGCAAAGTGGAGAACCTTCCATTTCACTGTCATAAAAACTAAAGACAAGAAAAAAAATATTGAAAGCAGCCACAGCTTTCCTGTTGGGAAAAAACAATTTGAACGACAGTTAACTTCATAACAGAAACCATGTAAGTCAGCAATGAGTGGCTCAGTATTTTTCAAGAGCTGGAAAAAAAAAAAACTCTCAACACAGAATCTTGTAACTAGTGACAATATCCTTCAGGAATTAGGGGAAATCAAGACATTCACAGGTAAAGAAAAGCTAAAAGGTGTCCCCAGTAGACCTATCTTAAAAGAATATCTAAAGGACAGTCTCTAAACATAAGGAACATGATAAAATAAGGAACTTTTGGGAGATCAAGAAGGAAGAACAATGTAAGAAAAAATATGGGTAGGGGAGACTTGGTGGCTCAGGCAGTTAAGCATCTGATGCTTGACTTCGGCTTAGGTCATGATCTCAGGGTCATGGGATCCAGCCCTGCATTGGACTCTGTGCTGACAGTGTAGAGTCTGCTTGGGATTCTCTCTCTCTCTGCCCCTCTCCCCCACTCGTGTTCTCTCTCTCTCTCTCTCTCTGTCTCCCCTCTCTCAATAAATAAATAAATAAATATTTAAAACAGAAGAGGGGCAGCTGGGTGGCTCAGTTTGTTAAGCATCCAATGCTTAACAGCTCAGGTCATGATCTCACTGTTCATGAGTTAGAGCCCCATGTCAGGCTCTGTGCTGAGATGTCCTGCTTCGGATTCTGTGTCTCCCTCTCTCTCTGCCCCTCCCCCACTTGTGCTCTCTCTCTCTCTCTCTCTCTCTCTCTAAGAATAAATACACATTTAAAAAAATTAAAATAAATAAATAAGAAAAATATGGGTAAATTACTATAGGCTTTCCTCCTCCTCTTCCTCCTCATCCTGTATTTTCTGAATTATGTCTGATGATTGAAGTAAAGATTATAACACTGTCTGGTGTGGTTCTAAATATACATGTTTATATGTATGTAAATATATGTGGAGGAAAATTACTGAAGAAATGTCTTTCTTGGATGGGTGAGAATAAGGGATATCTAAAGACACGTAAAATACTTCACTCAAACTGGTGGAATGATGACACCAGTAGATTGTAATGTCTCTTTGGAATATTGAGAAAAATATTTATAATCCATACTTGGTGTCAGGGGACCTGCCCCACACTTCATTCTAAGGATTCTAGGTCCACAAACGTGGTTAAGAATGGAAAGTGGATAAAGGGGGGCACCTGGGAGGCTCAGTCAGCTGAGCATTCCATCCGACTTTTGATGTAAGCTCAGGTCATGGTGTCATGGTTCATGGGATCGAGCCCCCTGTTGGGTTCTGTGCTGACAGCACAGAAACCTGCTTGAGATTCTTGATTCTCTCTCTCCCTTGCTCTCTGCCCCTCCCCTGCATTTTCTCTCTCTCTCTCTCTCTCTCTCTCTCTCTCTCTCTCTCTCATTAAATAAATAAGCTTCAAAAAAGAAAGAAAGAAATTGGACAGGGCCATAACTCCCTACTATGGTGACTAAAATGAAGACCTAAAATATTTTCATTTATGTATATCAAGTAAGATTTGTACAGCTTCCCTCCTATTGGTTCTTGGGGAAACATAATCAATGAAAGATTACTGAGGGTCAAACCAATATTACTAACTTTAACCCTGCATCCCATACTGATAATCTGCTCACTTGGTTTCTGGTGGTTGAATGTTGGGTTTTGGTCTCTGCTGTTTGGGAAGAAGTGCATTTCAATGGCAGCACCTCCTGTCTTCATTCCCAACTTAAAAAGTCACTGCAGAGCTTTCAAAGAAGGCAAGTGCTCCCCTCACCAATATATTTTGTTATGCCTTTCTGAAGGAAGTGTCCTTTGGAGTCTTTCCAATGACCCAGTAAAGAAAGAGGTAAGTGAATTTTGGCATCTCAATTTATTTTCTTTGGGACAGAGTTAAATCCAGGCTTCAACCTGTATCAATTAAGCTCTGCTACATAAACAATATTTCACAAACCACACATTAAAACTGCAAACACTAGGGCTCCTGGGTGGCTTAGTGGGTTAAGCATCTGACTCTTAGTTTCGGCTCAGGTCGTGATCTTAGGGTCGTGAGATTGAGCCCTGTGTCCAGCTCCACCCTGGGCTTGGGATTCTCTCTCTCTCTCTCTCTCTCTCTCTCTCTCTCAAAATAAATAAATAAATAAACTTTTTAAAAGCTGCAAATACTATTTCTGTGATTCCCTGGGATTATTGGGCAGTTCTTTGGGTTTAAGGATGAATGATTTAGGATAACCTCATTCATATATCCAAAGATTTGCCTGAGATGGTTGAGACTTTTCTCCAGGTCTCCAAGTTATCACTCACCCACCAGTAGCTAGTAGCTACTAACCTAGCCTAGCCTAAGCTTGTTTAAACGGTGGCAAAATGGTTCCCACCAGCGGGAGAATGCAAATCCCAACATACATGCACTTTTTAAACCTCTGCTTTGATGTTTGCTAATGTCCCATAACCAGAGCAAGTTACATTTCAAGTCCAGATTCAAAAAGCGGACAAACAGCGAAGTTCTTTTGATGGTGAAGTCCCATTACAAAGGGATGGGTATACAGGAGTGGGAAGAACTATTAAGTAAATTTTGCAAACAAATCATTACAGAATCAACCAACAGAGAAAACTCACGAGCCGTTCCCAGCTGCTGAAATGGACACACTGAACCCATAATCTTTTGATAATCCCCCCAAACCAATAACTTTAGCAGATTTCATGTTTGTTTCGATCTCTCTTGTAACGGGGATGGGGGAGGGGGGATCAAGGAGCATCAGCCATCTCTTCCCCTTGTACTTATACTTGGACTTATCCCTCTGGGACAGGCTGGGCTCTGACCTGAGTTACAGGTCTATAGGTAATCAGGAGTGGCAGGAGCAGGTTTTGAGGAACACTAAGATCCACTTATAAGGGAATTGTTCCAGGCAGTTCCAGCAAGCTTGCAGACTTTTCCAGCAAGCCTAGCCTCCTCAGATAAGGGAAGAGCTGCTGGGAAGAGGGTGCCAGTTAGATGTGAGCTTTAAGGTAATCAGACCCGCCCACCCTTTCCCACATGTTCCCAATTCACTTTTTATGGTGTCTCCCTTTGCAAAGCAATGTCATAATTTTCACATGTGACACAGCAAGGCTGTGAATTCAACCTGCGATGTAATTCTGTAAGATGCAGGATCAACATTGTGGATCTGACTTTTTTATACGTTGGCCCAGCAGCCACCACATCTAAGGGGTTCTTTTGGTTCAGTCATCCAAGCCCTCTGGTTCTTCGACTGTGATTTAATCAGATAATTTAAACTCTCCTTCACAGTCATAAGACATTGTCACACCCCACAGTCCCTGTAGCCTTTATTTCCGTACTTAGAGTTGACTGCAACAGGCACTTGGTCACTCAATGTCTCGTCTTCAAAAGAAAATTTGTAGGCACCAACAGGTGATAATTTCAATAATGCTTTTGTTATTGCATGCCATGGATTATTAATATCCATGTCACTGGCAATTATGTCACCACCGCTTTCAAACATAACGAGGTCAAATAACAAACCCCAGCTTCCCACATAGAAATATGCATGCAGTCACTACCGGCACCAAATATTTTATCAGCCGAGATTCAGTCCCGGAAACACCAGCACGCAATGTATTTCAAGGAAGGATTTAATACAGGCAATCAAGTACGTAAAAATTGCTTCCATTGATGGAGGAGTAAAGGTCAGGGAAGGATGTTTCTGCCTCTCAGAGAATGAGGAGGTTTCTGTCAACCAGGTCGAAACCCGCAGGAACTCACTGTTGCGGCTGATGCGGTAAAATGTTGTAAAATCTCATCTGTCCAAATCCTGATGTCTGCATGCCGCAGACGGAGGAAAATTAATGACATCTACATCTATTCCGCCTTCCAAATCCTTTATGAGAATTTTGCATTGGCGAAATATAAAGCAGAACTTTACTGTCAAGAGATTCCGAGAATTGTCGTTCCCAAGGATACTCCGGGAGAACATACAAGAAGGGTGGGATTTTGAGACTGAGTGGGAGTAGAAATTGAAAAAGAAGGCGAAAAATAAAATAAAATAAATTTAAACAAGAAAGAGGTCTTGTACAGATGATGGCAATGTGCTCTGAATTAAGGAATATAAATAAGACAATTCTCTGCACCTGAGGTCCAGTGGGGGGGATAAATGAGGAAAAAGGAATAAGGAAGTTCGTTCACCACATGTAGATGGAGCTCTCTGGGAATTTCACGTGTATATTCATATCAAAGTAAAAAAATTATATCTTCTTACTTCTTCCTTATTCAGAAGAAATTACTCAAAAGAAAAAGAACATATTGTGCACATTAAAATCCTTTTTAGTATTATGTATGAAAAAAAATAGTTGACATTCTCAAAAGCTTATCCTGAGAATTTTGAGTATTCCACATTTGCAGATTTGTTTACTTTTCCCTTTAATTTGGTCATTTTGGAGGGCGCCTGGGTGGCTCAGTCGGCTGAGCGTCCACCTGGTGATTTCAGCTCAGGTTGTGATCTCACGGTTTATGAGTTTGAGCCCTCTACCAGGCTCCACACTGACAGCTCGGAGTCTGCTTGGGATTCTCTCTCTCTCCCCCTCTCTCTGTCCCTCTCCTGTTCACTCTCTCTCTCTCAAAATAAACAAACAAAATTTAATTTGGCCCTTCTTTGTTTTATGTATTTTGAGGCTATAAGTTCTATGCAACTTAATAATTGTTCTGTATCCTTTGTGGATTGGCTTTCTTTTTAAGTTTATTTATTTTGACAGAGAGAGAGAGAGACTGCACGCATGTGAGTGGGGGAGGGGTAGAGAGAGGGAGAGGAAGAGAGAATCACAAGCATGCTCAGTGTTGTCAGCTCAGAGCCCAATAACAGGGCTCAATCCCACAGAGCCTGAGATCATGACCTGAGCAGAAATCAAGAGTCAGGTGCTTAACCAACTGCGCCACCCAGGCGCCCCTGTACCTTTCTTTTGGAGAAGTGTCCACAGCTCTCTTTTGAGAGCTAAGCATAGCATATGCAATATGCCTCAGCAATTCCACTCCTAGATACATACCCAACAGAAACTTATTACAGATGTACACCAAGAGATATGTGCAAAAATGGTCATAACAACACTATCTGCAATGACTCAAAACTGGAAGTAACCCAAATGCCTATCAAGATTTAGACAAACTGGGGTAAATCTTACAAGAGAATACTATGCAGTTGTGAAAATGAACTGCTACACGTGGCAATGTGGGTAAATCACACAAACATAATGCTGAATGAAAAAAGCCAGAAGAAAGAGTACACACCATATGACTGTGTGTGTGTGTGTGTGTGTGTGTGTGTGTGTGTGTGTGTATTTCAGAAAAAGCACAATTAACCCATGGTGTTAAAAGTCATGATCGTGGGGGCATCTGGGTGGCTCAGTCAGTTGAGCGCCCGACTTCAGCTCAGGTCACGATCCCTCAGTTCGTGAGTTCGAACCCCACATCGGGCTCCCTCCTGTCAGCGCATAGCCCATTTCAGATCCTCTTTCCCCCTCCCTCTGCCCCTCCCCCGCTTGCACTCTCAAAAATAAATAGAACATTAAAAATAATAAAAAAATCAATAAAATTCATGATTGTGACCCCTTTTGAGAATGAAAGGATGATAGTAAGTGGAAAGGGGCTGGTAATGTTCTACTTCTTGATCTGGACATTTGTTATATGGGTGTGTTGACTTTGTGAGTATTCATCAAGCTTTACAATTATAATTGTTGTACTTTTCTGAGTGCACAATCCCAAAACCCTATTAAATATAACATATGAAGCATCAACTCAGTGGACTAATTTTAATTATTAAAAGTTACATTTATTTCAAACTGTGGAAAATGTTTATAATATACTCGTACATAAAAAAGAAGGTACAAATTGCATCTGCATTACAACCACAATTATTGTATAGGTGGCTCAGTTGGTTAAGCGGCCAACTTTGGCTCAGATCATGATCTCACAGTTCATGAGTTTGAGCCCAGTGTCAGGCTTGTGCTGACAGCTCGGAGCCTGGAGCCTGCTTCGGATTCTGTGTCTCCTTCTCTCTCTGCACCCCCCGCCCCAGCTTGTACTCTCTCTCTCTCAAAAATAAATAAAACATTAAATATATATATATATATATATATATTACAATTATTGTATACATAAGTACTAAGTGGAAAGTTTCGGAAGAAAATAAACCAAAATGATGAACAGTTATGTTATAGTGAAGACTCAATAGGAAATTTTTAAAACCATTTTCTTTAATGTCAATTCCATCTTTACAAAGTAGAGCACTTTTATAGGAAGAAAAAAACAGCCAAATTTTGTAAACGTTGGCTTTTCATTTTCTTAACACTAGTAAAAATCTTAACCTTCTTCTGAGATTATCTTTGGAATAGAAAAAGCAAGTAGCAGATGAGTATCAGAATCACCTGGTGCTTTCAAAGACTCCCAAGCTCCTACCACTGCATTTTGATTATTTTTTTACTATTTTTTAAGTTTCCTTATTTATTTTGAGAGAGAGAGAGAGACAGTGGGAGGAACAGAGAGAGAGGGAGAGAGAGAGAATCCCATGCAGGCTCTGCACCGTCAGTGTGGAGCCAGATGTGGGGCTCAGACTCACCAACTGCGAGATCAAGAGACAGACGCTTAACCAACTGACCCACCCAGGTGACCCTTGATTACTTTTTTAAAAAAATTAGTTAACATTTATTCATTTTTTAGAGAGACAGAGCACGAGTGGGGGTGGAGCAGAGAGAGAGAGACACACGCACTCTGAAGCAGGCTTCAGGCTCTGAGCTGTCAGCACAGAGCCCGATGTGGGGCTCAAACCCACAAACCGCGAGATCATGACGTGAGCCAAAGTCAGCTGCTTTTTTAATGGACTGAGTCACCCAAGTGCCCCCCCCTTGATTATTTTTTTAAATGTTTATTTACTTATTTACAGAGAGAGTGGGTGAGCAGGGGAGGGGCAAAGAGAGAGGGAGAGAGAAAATCCCAGGCAGGCTCCATGCTGTCAGCACAGAGCCCAACGTGGGGCTTGATCTCACGAACCATGAGATCATGACCTGAGCTGAAACCAAGAGTCATATGCTTAACCAGCTGAGTCACCCAGGCTCCCCCTCCCTTTTGATTATTAACTGAGAATGTAAATTAGTCACTAATCTCAGTGAGCTTTTTTGTGTTGTGGGTCATTTGAAAATCTACTGGAAATGATGGAGCCTATCCCCAGAAAAATACAGACTCCTACACACACGTCAAATTCGTAAACAATTTCCTTGAATTTATGAAACCCCTTGAGAGCCGAGGACACAGATCCATAGTCACGAGGCAAAGTCCCCTGCCAACTGAGAACTGAATCCTCTAAGCATGGGAGAGTCCCCATATGTCTAGAGCCCTGAGGAGTTTCAAGAATCCAGCGTAAGAACAACCCCTCTGATCCAACCCCTCACTTCACACACGAAAAACACGAAACTCTGACAGGCACGTGATCTGTGCACGGTCCCAAAGGTACTCAGCAGAAACACTGGAACAAGACCCTTGGATTGGCATTTGATCATTATCAACCAACCCTCTTCTGCTATAGTAATACTTCTGGACTTCGTCTTCTTGGTCTATCAGCACAGCTGTTCCAGCTTACTGTAGATCATGATGACATCACATCTCTTCCCACCATTTTATTTGCAAAATGTCTGTATCTTTACATTTAAGGTCTGTTTCCTATAAGCACCATATGGCTGGTTGTGATCTTGAATCCAGCCTCGTATCTCTGTCTTTTAATAATGTCATTTAATGTATTTGCATTTAATATACCTACCAATGTGTTTGTACTTAAACTACCATTATTGTACTATCTGTTTTATAATGTCTCCCTTATTATATTTTCCTTTTACTCTCCTTTCTCGCCTTCTCTGGGACAAAGCTTCAAGGCTTTTTTGAACATTTCTGTTCTCCGCTACTGGCTTGGGAATTATACATTCTTTTACCATTTCTTTTTAGTGGTCACCCTGAAGATCAGAACATCCATCCCTGACTTTTTTTTTTTCAACATTTATTTATTTTGGGGACAGAGAGAGACAGAGCATGAACGGGCGAGGGGCAGAGAGAGAGGGAGACACAGAATCGGAAACAGGCTCCAGGCTCTGAGCCATCAGCCCAGAGCCCGACGCGGGGCTCGAACTCACGGACCGCGAGATCGTGACCTGGCTGAAGTCGGACGCTCAACCGACTGCGCCACCCAGGCGCCCCCATCCCTGACTTTCAAAGTCTGACATAAATTAGAACTTTTCTTTCCCACAATAAAGCATGACGTAAAAACATTTTAAATTCCGTTTCTCTTCCTCTCTTTTTGAGCTTCGTTGTCAAGTATTGTATCTACATATAGTTCACACCCACAAGACATTATTATTACCTTTTATGAAAATAGTAGTTTATATTTTCACCATGTATTTATCCATTATATTGTTTTGTGTTTCTTTCTACAATTTTTTTTTCCAATCCGGGATACTCTTCCTTCTGCCTGAAGAACTCGCTATGGTATTTTTTAGTATAGATATACAGCTAAGTTGCTTCTGTTTTTATAAAACGTGACTTTATTTTGCCTTCATTTTAAACATTTCCTCTGGGTGTAGAATTCTAGGTTGACAGTTATTTTCTTTCAAAAATAAATACACTACACCATTGTCTTCTGGCTTTGATTGTTTCTCTTGAGAAATGAGCTGGGTCTTATTTTCTCCTTTTGAAGATTCCTTTCAAGATTTCTGTAGTTGCTTTCAAGTTCGTTTGGGTTTGGGGCTTTTTCTTTTGTTTTGTTGGTTTTGTTGTTGTTGTTGTTGTTGTTGTCGTCGTCGTCTTAGGTTTTTTTAAGTCTGGCTATGATATGCCTAGGAGTGGATTCCTTTAAGCCAGTTTGGGATTTGTAGTGATTCTTGAATCTGTGGCTTGATGTCTTTTGACCGTCTGGAAAAATCGGTGGCTTTTAAGCTCTTCAAACATTTGTTCTGCGTCATTTGCTATCCCTTCTTTTTCTGAGGTTTGAATTACAGTGTATTTTTTCAAAAATTTTTCAAAAGTTACTCACAACATTATTGTCTGTATTATTTTCTCTGCTCTATTCTTTTTTTTTTTTTAATTTTTTTTTCAACGTTTATTTATTTTTGGGACAGAGAGAGACAGAGCATGAACGGGGGAGGGGCAGAGAGAGAGGGAGACACAGAATCGGAAACAGGCTCCAGGCTCTGAGCCATCAGCCCAGAGCCTGACGCGGGGCTCGAACTCGCAGACCGCGAGATCGTGACCTGGCTGAAGTCGGACGCTTAACCGACTGCGCCACCCAGGTGCCCCTCTGCTCTATTCTTAAATCTGTATGTGTTCTGCTGACATATATTCTAGTTCATTAATTCTCTCTTCATCTGTATTTAATCCACTATTAGTTTGTTTCTTAATTTCAGATATTGTAGTTGTATTCTCAGATTGATATTTGTTACTTTTCTATAGATGACACTTAACTTCTAAACTTTTACTCATGTATTCTTTTTTCTTGAACATACTAATCCCAATTCTATTACATGTCTGTATCTGATCATTCCAAACCTAGATACCCCAGTCTCTCTATTAACTGATTCTCTCTCTCGCGCTCTCTCTCTCTCTCTCTCTCTCTCTCACACACACACACACACACACATCATTAATCTATCTGGCAATTTCTTATTAAATACCCGGAGGAAATGGACTATCACTGCTCAAGTGGAGCAAGTGTATTAGAGAGTGAAAATTTTGCACAAAACTCTAAGAAAATCCCACAATTTTTAAAAAATATGGTGAACTTTCTGAGTCACTGTTAATTTTAGAGCCAAATCCCCCAGAGGTGCATTTTCATTCCGCCTGCCCCACACCCCTCCACACAGGGCTATTCCCATGCCACTGCCTCCAAGAAGTAGCCCAGATCACCAGCTGTGCGACTTTTCGCAAGGCGCTCAACCGTCCTGTGCCTCGATTTCCTCATCGGCAAAATGGAGACGACAGTGGTACTCACACCCCCAGACTGTTGCCCGCAACACTGCAAACTGCCCGATATGTATTTTCATTGTTTTCGCCATTAGTACAACTGATTTGTAGAATTACTGTGCTGAATATAATTAGCCTGTGAAATGATACGTATGAGTGTGCTGGGTAAACGTCAAAGCATCTTCCATGTACAAGGCATCGTTATTTTTTTTAACGTTTATCTGTGTATTGTGAGAGACAGAGCGTGCGCGCACACTAGCTCGTGCGTGCCCGTGAGTCAGAGAGGAGCAGAAAGACACCGAGAGAGAGAATCCCAAGCAGGCTTAGGTGGGCTCCGTGCTGTCAGCGCAGAGCCTGACTTCGGGTTCCATCGCACAAACCCTGAGATCATGACCTGAGCCAAAATGAAGAGCTGGATGCTTAAGTGACTGAGCCACCAGGCACCCCTCTAAGGCATCATTATTAACACAGTTGGCTCAATAACTATGCTACAGTCATAGGTCATAAAATGAACATGGAAGGAATATTTACCCTGTATGAAGCCCTGACAGTTGTTCTCTTTGGGGAATTAAAGAGAGCTGCCCCAACAGAATCCCAGGGGAAGAAAGCTGCCTGGAAGAAAGATGACCCCTAGATAAACAACCATAAACAGATTTCAGTATCATCATTAGGGCAACAAATCATCCTTCAAACCCGCCAGCTGACAGCTCTGTGATCCAGTACTGATGGGAAAGTAAACCCTGCTGGGGTCAAATAATTGAGGGAAATATGGCCAGATTAGATGTCATCCGATGAGTTTACATTCTATAATAATTGAAACAGTCATCGGAGCTCTGACCCTGCCTTAATCCAGCTCTGCAATACTTAATATTTGTGGCTGCTCCTGGTGGCTCTCCCTCAGCCCTCGCTCCTGGCCCAGGATTTGTTGAAATAAACTGGATTTCCTGGGTGAGATTTGAAATAAATTAGCCACGTGACGGCCACCTTCCCACCGGGTGCCCACTGGGTTCCATGTACTGCGTGATTCTAAGCGCTTAGAAGCACTTTTTAACAGCAACTCAGTTGCGCCAAGAGAAAAGAACGAATCGTTCATCTGCTGGCCCCAACAACCAGGAGGAATCGATTAAATTACCAGACTGTGCCATGGGCCTTGTTTGCAGCACGAGAGACAATTCTAGACATTTGGATCGGAGCAAAAGAGGCAGCCCCGAGAAGGGCAGAGCCCAAGGTTTGTTGTGGTCCACTTGGGCCGTCCGTCTCCCTGAGATCATACGGCAGCCGCTCCCCTCTGTCTGGTCGCCTGGATTCCTTCACGAAATTCCACTTCATATTTTCATATTTGTAAGTCCGCATAGCTGCTCCCCACCATTCATTCTTGCCCTTTCCCCCATCTGTTTATATGAGGCAACCACATGAGAGGAAAAAATAAGACACCCTAGAAATTAATTCCATGAAGTAAGAATTTACTGTCTCTGCCTCCTAGGGGAGCACAAAAGAAGGGGAGAGGCCATTCCGTAATTCACTCCTGAAAACGTGACAGCTGCTGGTTGTCTCAGGTCGGGGGGTGGGGGCACTGCGTTTTATTTTCCAGGACCCAGAGTTTGTCTCTCTTCTTGATCTGTGCAGTGACGGTCTTCTTGAAAGACCGAGTTCATCAAGCGTTCCATGGACGTATCGGGCTGGGTGATTGACTCAGTGTGCTCACTGTCATTGAGGATAAGAAAATGTCGAAGTTTGAAGGGAGCTGAGATATTATCACATCCAACCACGATATTTTACAGATGAGGAAACAAAGGCCACATGGATAATTGTTCGCCTGAGGCCGTGTATCAGGTATGTGGCATAGTCAAGACCAGAAGTCTCAAAATCTCTTCACTCCCCAGTCCGGAGAATATTCCCCGCAACGTGCTCCCTGAGTTCTGTGCATCCCTACCTTGTATTGAGTCCCCCATGGAGCTCAGACTCAGGAAAGCCCTGTCAGTGACAGAGAGGGCACTCTTCAGGTGTAAATCCATATAATCTTCCCAGATGACAGGAATATCCCCTGTGATTCCAGAAAAAAAATTCACTTCACAATATATGTTCTAAAGAATAGAGATGTTCTTAAAGTTGTATGCAAAAATAGCTTAGCAATTAATAATATAGAATTCATATTATAGACAAGATCTCAAAATTATATATATGATACCAATATTTCAATTATAGAGAAAGAGAGATTTGAAGGACACTACCAATTGGATCGTAAAAAGGGTTTTCCTCTTTGTTGCTTTTTCTTTTTTTCTTTTCCCAGAGAAGATGAATTTATTTTTTCGATGCCAATATACCACCCTTCGAGGCATATAAGATAGTTATAATTTCTGAAAGTTGTATCTGCCAGCGAGAACCACCATCTTGTTGATTCATATGCCTCAATCCTTCAGTGCAGAGATTCAGTGCTTTAGGCTTAAACGTGGCAGAAAAGGTGTCTCGAAAGAGGAACCACTATCAGCTCAGAAAAGAAGAGTTCCTTATTCATTCTGCGTCTATTGGGATGAAACAAGATGACTTCTCTTGTTTTGCATCAGACGCTAAATCTAAAATAATAATCTGGTTTTTTTTTTCAACGTTTATTTATTTTTGGGACAGAGAGAGACAGAGCACGAACGGGGGAGGGGCAGAGAGAGAGGGAGACACAGAATCGGAAACAGGCTCCAGGCTCTGAGCCATCAGCCCAGAGCCCGACGCGGGGCTCGAACTCACGGACCGCGAGATCGTGACCTGGCTGAAGTCGGACGCTCAACCGACTGCGCCACCCAGGCACCCCTAAAATAATAATCTTAACAAACAGTCCAGGTCTGGTTTTCCTTTCTTATCCATAGTATCGCTCTGATGTGACAGAACATAAGGTTAATGGCCCGATGTAAACTAATGTTGCAGAAACATCACGTCTAATTTTTCACCTGAAATAAATAATATAAAATGTATTTTGGTGATCTGAAATTAAAGGTTGCAAGTCTTCAGGGCTCAGTTTTCCGAGAACGATCAACTAGAAGAAAAATATATCAAATACTGTATTTTTTTCATTCTTCTAAAACATAAGGTCTTTGTATAAATTAAAACAGTACTTAAGTCATACACATATACAACACACTCATGAATTGCATTAGAAATCCTTAAAAAGTTTAGGGGCACCTACGTGGCTCAGTCAGTTGAGCATCCAACTTTGGCTCAGGTCACGATCTCACCGTTCTCAGGCCCCGCGTCGGGCTCTGTGCTGACAGCTCAGAGCACAGAGCCTGCTCCAGATTCTGGGTCTCCCTTTCTCTCTACCTCTCCCCCACTCATGCTCTGTCTCTCTGTCTCTCAAAAGTAAATAAATGTTTAAAAAAAATTTTTTTAAGTCCTTAAAAAGTTTAAATGCTTAAACAAAAATAAAAGTAAATAAAAGTAAAAAATCAAAGCAAAAAATACTGCAAACAAAAATAATCTATGACCCTATCACATTACAGTTCTAGATTTACAGTAACAAGTACAGCTAAAATGAACACTGAGGTCACTTGATGTAAGTAAGATGGTCCTCCCCTAGTTGCTTTGAACTTTTGGGGTTTTGGCTTTGCAATAAATGTGTAGTAAATATCTGTAGTGCCTTGTACATGATAAGTGGGTGAGGAGTAGGGATTCTGCAGCATGTTTATTAACAAAACGATCTTTGTATCTGTGTACTCCTGAAGTTTATATATTCGCAGATCAATATATTCCACAAGAGTTTTTCTTCCATCAGTTCCATATTTTTAGTAAGAATCTTTTCCAAATAGGAGCACACAGGCTGCTCTTCCATTGCAACACCAACAATGACCAAACGTCAGCGATGTCTTCCCGCCACTTGGCATGAATGTCCCACATAGAGATGGTTGACCAGACTACATAGATTCCCAAGAAAAGACAGCAACTCGGAGTTGGGAATATCAGAGTTGTCACTTGCTTTCTTTGCTAGGAAAGAAGAAATTGCATTTTTAAGGTCATTCTCAAAGAGAGGATGGTTTTGTGGCACAATTTTACACTCTGGGGTTTGTAATATTTCCTCCACCAGGTTGCTGCGGACTCTTCTCAATGGAAGCATTTAAGTCTCCAGTCACGGTTCCAGATGTCAATCCAGTTCTGAAAGGAAAAGGAAAAGGAAAAGGTGTGGAGGGTGACTCGTGCAAGGCTCCTGAGGTCGATGACGATTGGAGGTCAATCATACATTTGGATTCCTTATTTCCCAAAACCGGCCGATGCCGCTTTCCAATAGGAATCCAATTCTGCCGTTGAAACCTAATCATATTCATCAATTGCTGAGCTCCAGGTGACAACCTTGACCCCGGAAACTCCACGACAGTTTGGACCCTCTGGAGGTCTAGCCTCGATCCTAAAAAACAAAAAATACCGCAAACAAAAATAATCTATGACCCTATCACCTTACAGTTCTAGATTTGCAGTAACGGGTACACTTTCAATGAACACTGAGGTCACTTGATGTATGTAAGATGATCCTCCCTTACTTGCTTTGAACTTTTGAAGGAGAGCTCGTTGAAGAATTTGCTGAAAGCGGCCTCACGTGTACCATAACTTTAGTGATGAACACATATTGCTTTTCACCAACAGAGAGCAACTTTATTTTACAAGCGTGGCCAGGGGACTCCAATTTTCTATATTTTTTGTAGAAAATCATTCTGTGCTCACCCTGTTAGGGCCACATCTCAGGTAAAAGGGGCAGGGGTGTTCATCTTGGCTGTTCAGGCTTCTCTTCAAAATCACCAGATCTCGGCCCCAGGACAGGTGGCACGCGGACGAGCCTGGGTGCGAGGAAGGCTCTGGACCAGAGTTCCACCTGCAGCATCCCAGGAAGAGGCCAGCATCGGGCGGCAGGTCAGTCCCTTGTCCTCAGGCCCGGTCTCCATTCTGCCGCCGCCAGCCCCGGCTAACCCCGGAAGCTCTCTTTGTGATTTTCTGAGTTTTTTTTCCAAGTTGTATACACTGATTGTGTTTGTACTTTACTATTTTAATTGGGACAAACGTTACTTAAAACAAAGCAAATGTTTTAGTAAACACTTCTTCATCTTGTTCTTGAGCTACACCTCCACTGAGTGCTTCTTTGAAATCAATTTTCTGGTCCATGAAGTGACTGGACCACCCCCCCTCCCCCCCCCCCCGCCCACCAAACTACCATCCCATTCTGATCCCCTCCCCTGGAGGCTACATCCCACTTCCTGTTCCTCCTGCAATATACATGCTCTCTGGTCTACTGAGCTCCTGCCACAAAGAGAATTCTCACTCTAAAAGCCAGTATTTTAGTCCTGAATTCCGGCACCCCAACGTTCCAGCATCTGTCAGACAGAACCATTGGGCCAGTTGCCCTGAGAACCACGCCGACATCGACTCGAATCATTCCCACACCTGGTGGCCCAGATATGTGCGGAAGTCTGGCCTTCTCTTGCCCTTGCTGGAATCCCTGCTCAAGGCCTCCTTCCTAGTTCCAACATCCTCTGGTGGCTTTTCAAATCCAGGGGTTGAGAACCCAGCAGGCTTTGAGTCTGTATCCACCGGAGCCGTGACGTCTGGAATCAACTGAGGTTGAGGTTCTCCTATGGACGGCTCCCTGGAAGAGGTCCTCATCATCTAACACTCATAGCATGGCAGAAAGCAAGCAACAGTGTAAGGGCTTGTGTTTAAAGAAACATTTAGCAAGGGTGGTTGAGCTTTAGATGAATACATTCCATTTCACCATAGACACAAGCAAACCATGGGGGTCTTGTCGGACTTGGCACTTTATGGTTCCCAGAGATGGCACCATATTTCTAAAAGCTGTTTCCAAGGAATCTTCAAAGAAAGCAAGCTCAAGAAGAAAATCAAACAGAGCTCTTAGGCAAGTTAGTTGCCCTTAAAACCCAGTTGTCTATAAAAAATACCTTTAAATAAAGTTTTCCCTCTAGATTATAAGAGAGAACTCTTAAACATGGTTCATGTGACAGAGGCATGGGGTCGGGGCAGTGGAAAATGAGCATCCCTGACTTGCCTTGTGTGAAAGGAAACTATAGCTTTAGTTTTACCCATTAAAATCAGGTTAGCGTATAAATTTTTGGCAGGAAATTAAATGATGCAAACAGATGTAGATAGCAGCATCTTAATGCCCAAAGCAGTTTGTCTTTAAATATAAGAATACAATAAAATAGGGGGGAAAGTTCATTTCTGAGCATCTGTTTTTATCTCGGGAGGAACTATCGGAGACAAGAGGGTAAGATTGCTTTTGGAACCGTGTGAACATGAGTCGGGCAGAGCAGGTATGAGGGGACGGCTCTGGGGCTCAAGGTCCAAGGGTCAGACCAAGAGGAGGGACAGTAACTCAGAAGGCTGTTTTGCCAGCCTGAGCAGCACGTGGCAGGACCCCGTTGCAAGCCTTTTACAATCACCCACTCCATGGGTCCTGGGATCTCTCCACCCAAGGCAGACCCACTCGGGGTCATTGACTGGGGCCCGGTGATTCCGTCACCGAATCCGATTTCCTTGCGGTATATTTGTTAGCACATTCTACAGCTTCAAGAAGTCAGACAATACGGGGATAGAAAGGCACCTGGGGCCAAGAACAAGAATTGAATTTCCTATGAAAATAGCAAACTACAGGAACCTCTATTCCCTATAGTTCTTCCATGCAAGCCATACCCAAACCACATCCCAACGATGTAGGGGACGCAACTCTGGGATGGATTCTGTGGTCAGTGAGTTGGAGGCTGTATGCAAATGCTTGACTGCAGAATAATAGGTGGAATATTACATCAGTTATCATTTCAAAAAAATATATGTTATTTCTGTTTTGCATATAAAGGCACTGGTACAATTCTATAAGGATATACCAGTCTCATAACAGTGGCTACTTGTAAATGCATAAGCTCTAAGTCAAGTGTCTGAGGAGATATGCAAAGTCTTCCAGGATTAGATAAGATTAATTTCGAGGAATATGTAAGAAATGTAGGAATTCCCAAAGCAAATAAGGAAAAGGTGGTATTCCAGTAAAGAGGTCAGCATTTCAGGCTACCACCAGTAATTCAGTATAGCCTGAATATAAGGTGCATAGAAAGAGTTGATAAGAGATGAGGTCGGAAAAGGAGGCAGGCTTCTGATCTTGATGAGTCTTGTATTTAATTCCAAATAATTTTCGTTTTTTCCTATAGGCAATAGAGAGCCTACATTTGATTACCAGTAACAGAAGGATCATCCAAGGATGACTCAATAAGAACATCTATTTCATCATGTATTAGCTCTGTTGCCATGTGGACAGGGTGGAAAACAAGAGTGGATACAAGGCAGATACCCTGTTGGACAGGAGACATGAAGCCAGCGGTTTCTGAGATTGCGTCTGATGAACCCCTAGGGCAGTGAGGAGGGAAGGAGCCAGGTGGGGAGGGACTCCCATTTAGGGGGTGCTGACATGCTTGGCCAACTTGATTTGGAGTGAGAGCCAGAATTCATCCTTATATTGCCAAGAACGGTTTGCAAGAGTAGACGAAAAAAAAAAAAACAACTAACCCAGGGTGGAAAAAAAAATCAGACCAGTAAGACTGGTGGAGAAGGAGCATGAGGGAACTTTCTGGAGTGATGGTAATACTCTATACCTTGATAGGGGGGTTCGGTTACACAGGTGTATAAATGTGTCAAAATTGATTGAATGGTACACCCAGAGATTTGTGCCTTTCTGTGCAGAATTCACCCTCCACTTAAAAAAAAGACCATAGGGGCGCCTGGGTGGCGCAGTCGGTTAAGCGTCTGACTTCAGCCAGGTCACGATCTCGCAGTCTGCAAGTTCGAGCCCCGCGTCAGGCTCTGGGCTGATGGCTCAGAGCCTGGAGCCTGTTTCCGATTCTGTGTCTCCCTCTCTCTCTGCCCCTCCCCCGTTCATGCTCTGTCTCTCTCTGTCCCAAAAATAAATAAACGTTGAAAAAAAAAAAATTAAAAAAAAAAAAGACCATAAACAAACACTGCATTCTAGTTAATGAACATATAGTAAAGCATTTAGGAGTAGCGTGAACTAATGAAATGTACTACTTTGAAATGTACCAAAATAGGAAGTAGATATATGGATGGGTGGAGACATGGAGAAGCGGGTTCATATGTGTAAACAAATACAGCACAAGTGAATGGTATAATCTTGGTGGCACCAATTCACTGTAAGATTCTCTCAACCTATGTCTAGAAATTTTTCATCTAAAACATGGGAGGAGGTGGGAAACGACCTACAAGAAAATCTTTTCTCAGAGCCTTAATACCTACACATCCTTGGGTTCACATAGTCACAGCCCTGGCACAAGACAAATCTGATTATTTTGTGATTATATAGTGCCCCAATAATGGCACCCTGAATTTCCAGGAAAAACCTTTCGCTGGATGGATGGGTAGACACTCTCTCCCGAACTCTGACCACAGTGTTTCAGACAGAACAGTTTGCATACATTAATCGATAGCTGTTACACAGTAGTCCTTCATCAAGTGCCAGAATTAAATTCTTGAAAGCCCCGGGGCGCCTGGGTGGCTCAGTCGGTTGAGCGTCCGACTTCGGCTCAGGTCATGATCTTGCGGTCCGTGAGTTCGAGCCCCGCATCGGGCTCTGTGCTGACTGCTCAGAGCCTGGAGCCTGTTTCAGATTCTGTGTCTCCCTCTCTCTCTGCCCCTCCCCCGTTCATGCTCTGTCTCTCTCTGTCTCAAATATAAATAAACGTTAAAAAAATTTTTTTAATAAATAAATAAATAAATTCTTGAAAGCCCCATGGGATGTGAATTGAAGAACTGAAGATTCTATTAGGACTATAGTGCCGGAAGACAGAGGTTCCAAAAGAACCCAAAAATTAAAAAAAAAAATGTTCCTAAATATTTTTCACAGCAAAGTAACTACACAATTTAAATTTTTAAATGTTTCGCAGTAATCATTAGCACCACAAAATTAAATATTTGCCATCCTTTCTCAAAGCCATGGTGTCCCCAGCTCCACCCTATTAGAATTTCAGGTCCCATCATTCTTACGGGGGTGGGGGCTGTCCTGTGCATATCTGGCCAAATACCGGGACTTCTCGCCTCAGTGGTGACAACCAAACATGTCTCCAGACATTCCCAAACATCCCCAGGGGAGAAACCGCCCCTGGTTGAGCTCCCGGGCACCACGTCCTTGTCCTGGGCTGCTTTTCTCAGCATTTCAATGAGATGCTTGCAGATGCGTTTGCTTTGTTCTGAGTGAGTCCCGTACCAACAGGCACATACCCCGCATCCAGTCCTTCCCCCGGCTATCCAATGCTATCTGGTTTTATGGTTCCAGATTGTTCTGCCCGGCTCCAGAAGAAACATGGGAACCTTGCAGCTTGAGCCAGAAAAAGCTTTCACCAAACTTTATCTAAATAATGTGCTCAGCCCTCTGTTCTGATGCCTTTAACTCCCCACCTCCTTCTCCCCCCCTACACACACACACACACACACACACACACACACACACACGGGTGTAAAGACTCCCTTGCAGACTACATCATGCCAAAGTCCCCCTCCTGAGCCTCTCTCTCCTGCTCTGCCTCTGGCATGACGTCTCTTTTCTAGTCCCTAAAACAAGTCTCCTAACTTTTTCTAATTATCCCCAGCTTGAGTGACTCACAATTCTGGGTTTTCATCATTTCAGCAAGATGTGCAAAGGCAAACCTAGACATATGAGAACTTTGGGGAAAGAAATCGACGCTAAGGGGAAGGTGACCCAACATTCTGCATTCGATCTAAGGTTTATAGCTACCAAAGCTGGTGTGACTACTCATGCTGCCCGTGTGGGGGCACAGGGACCTTCCTGGGCTCTCCTTTGCCACCCTGTGCAGTGCATGGTCACTCCCAGTATTGGCAGGAGAATCCTAGGACTCCTGCTCTGACGTAGGAGGGGTTATAACTTTTTCAAGGGAGACTGCATCTCCAACAAGGATGTGACCGTGCAGGAAATTTCCCTTAAATGGCAACTCTGGGGTCCCTCTGGATGTTGCCCTAACCAGAAATGCCCTTTGGGTCTCTTCAGTGTCAAAGTGCCATGATGGCCTCCAGACCCCCCGTGCGGTATCTTCTGGCCAGACTCCAAGTGAGATGGTGTCACTGACTGTTTGCTGGTAGGAGGAGTGAAACTTTTCCTAACCCTTCCGTCTCCCTCTCTAAGTCTCAATGCCCTGCTGGGTCTGGACTGACAAGATTCAGCTCCATTGACTTCTTAGAAACACGGGATAGAAATGGCCAAATTAGGGGTGCCTGGGTGGCTCAGTCGGTTGAGCGTCTGACTTCTCAGGTCATGATCTCGCAGTTCGTGAGTTCGAGCCCCGCGTGGGGTTCTGGGCCGACAGCTCAGAGCCTGCTGCTTCGGATTCTGTGTCTCCCTCTCTCTCTGTCCCTCCCACCCCTCACACTCTGTCTCTCTCTCAAAAATAAATAAACATTTTAAAAAAAGAAAGAAAGAAATGCCCAAATCAGCCAGGCCCTCAGGGACAGGAAACAGTGACCTCCCACATCCTTGGAGAAGCACCTCTCTTATCCACCATCCATGTCACATGGCACTGCATCGCCCAGACCCCAGTATCTGCCTCTTCCCCATCAGACTGCAAGCTCCGTGAGACCTGGAATATAGATCGATCACCGCTGATCTCCCAGCACTGATCACAGTACCTGGAACACAGCAGATGCTTGATAAGCACTTCATGAGTAGAAAGGAGAAGAAGCCCGGTTTCAAGCATGTCATGATTTTACAATTCCCGAGCTGCTGCCGGAAGAACCGGGCAAAGGGAGGTAAGAATGAGTTTGCACATTTGGTAAAAGAATTCGTGCTCTAGGAAAGAGGTTTACCCTAACTGGTTTCCCATCCCGGACAAAACTGACAGATCTTTCTGGTACTCTGACATTTGGTTTCTGGGCCTGTGTTTGTTTAATCAATGAAAGTCGAGATGACTGGCTTCTCTCCACACCGTCCTCACAGCTTCTGGGAGTTCCAAGGCAGAGCTAGAGCTGGGGAGGCTGGGGGGAGACCCCAACGTCCCACGGTTTTCCAAGCCATGTACTCACCCACCCTGCTCATGCACCGAGTCACCAAAACCCAGTTGCCAAACTGGGGGGCGCTGTGGGTTCAGGCAGTCTGGAGCTGAGGAAGGATTTTATTTCTCGTATCTTCTCCATTCTTGTCATAGTAAGCGAATCACACCTTTGAATGTCAGCCAATCCCCTGACAACCAGTCAGTAGACAGAGAGTAATTGTCAAGGGGCGTGGCCTGTGATTGAGGACACACTGACTGTAACTTCTGCGTGGCCTGATTCAAGACCTCTTTTGCAAGCTATGCTCCCTTTAAATACGGAAAAACAGAAATGGGAGTCGAATTGGTGAAGCAACTTTGGCAAACAATTGGGCAGCATCCTTTAGAATTTTAAATGATCTTACCCTATAACCTAGTATTCTAGTTCTCCCTCGGAAAACACATGTGTGAATAAGCTAATGAGTAATAAAGCGTGCACAAGGATGTTAACTGAAAACCTGGAAATGAACAAAATGCCCAACAAGAGGTGAAGGGCAAAATAAGCTGATAGAGCCATACTAAATAATATTTGTTGCACGCAGCAGTTGGAGTGCAGTTAATTGTTTGTACTAGCACGAGGAGGTCTCTAAGACATGTTAGGTCTTTAAAAAATGAATATAAATAACACAGTAGGAGCCCATTTGCTTAAAGCATACATCCGTGTGTGTGTGTGTGTGTGCACGCACACAGAAAAACACACTACACAACCTAAATCTTTTCTATAAATACAACAACCCTAGAATGTAAATCGATCGGGAAATGTGTGGAAAGGTCCACATCAGTCTACTGACCATGGTTACCTTAGGGTTAGAGTCAGAGAAGGAGAGAGAGGAGCAGAGAAGCCGAGGGTGCTGAGCAGGACAGAGTACGGTCTGATGTGTAATATTTTAGCTTTTACAAGAAGATAATATTCATGTGCACCTTGAAAATGTAACAAATCCAAAAATGGGCTGGGGGGACTACACCTCTCCATCTCTGCAGGGGAAGGAAGGCTATTAAACGGAAATCCCAGGAAATAGCAGCTCTTAGAATTAGCACAATGTCCTGAATGTGGGCAGGACTTGCACGGCTGAATTAATGCACTGACAATGCTCCCAATGCAAAAACGTAAACCCTTCGCCTTGAGAATTCTTCACCAGGAAGGGCTCTTCTGTATTAGGCAGAAAGTTGGACTAGATCCCCTTTAGTGTTAGATGCCTGGAATGCAGTGTCATCATCCAGTGTGTGATGACAACAGGTACAATGTACTGAACATCGACGTTTGCCCAGCACAGCCTGGGCACCTCACATGCCGTGTCTCAGCCAGTTCTAATCCCGGAGGTTTGTAGAGTTATTTCCACCCTACAAGTGAGGAAACCAAGTTCATAATAAGCAGTGAGCTGAGGTATGGAGCCAGATGTGCTTTATTTCAAAGCCCATTCTCTTAACCCTGATGCCGCAGAGTGCACGAGAATTCGGGGGCTCTGCTCCCTGGAAGAGGGTTAGGGGTTTTTGGAGGGGCCCTTTCTAAAATGTTTCCCAAAAGTTTGGAATAGCCCTATAGCTTCTTGGGGACCACGGAATAGTTTCTCTGTGTCCAATAAAATGAAGTTGCCTCTATAGAACATTCTTCTGGATACGGCATTCCTCAAATTCTGTCCCAGGAGCTGTGTGATCATGAAGTTTCATTGTCATTTGAAAGAGGTCGATGGAAAAGGGAAAGGAGTCCCAGGTGGGACAGATCTGAATGGTGTAGCAGAGGAAATGCTGTCCCCATGAACACAAGCAGCTGGGTGTCTGGACGCACCATAAAATTTTATTGTGAAATGCGCAGATGATGGGCCCAGCTGCAAAGCATCAGGAGGGTTTATCGTGATCTCCCAGTGCATTCTGGGTGTGCTCCCCTTTGACACTATTTTTGTGGGCTGAACCTAACTGAGATGAAGACGTCAAAATTACTTCAAGGTGCCGTCCTGCTGGGAGGCACTCCATGGGCTTCCCTCTCTGAAGCTCATCATACCATTTGTCATGACCAGCAGCGAGAACAAGAAGTATTAAGCATTAACCTGAGAAGACGACGGGACCTGGAGTTTAGGAAACCTTTGTGGGTTATATCCCTATCTGACAGACATCATCAGTTACCAAGCCTACTGTGAGACCTGTGACCCTATTGGCCACACTTTGTCACTGAGCAAGATCACCAAATCATGCTATACAACTACACACTTGTGTTTCAGGGAATGAGATCATCTACAATCTAAAACTAGTTTGACTCTGTCCACTCACCCCACAACACCTTACAAGCAGTTCTGTCCTTGGTAAAAATCCCTCCTTCTAAGTAAGGCTTTGCCTTTTCCCTTAAAGACCATGATATCCTCAATCAGGCTTTCCCCTATGAACCATAGGACACAAAAAGTGTTTGGGATGACTATTTTCTCTCTCACAAGGATAGTACATAATCAGTTCTATTTCAGCCGCACTGGAAAGAAGTTGGATCGTTACATAGAATGGATGCCTTCCACATCACGGCAGAATTCTCTTACTGAACCCCCGTTGAGAAGGGCTTAGGAAGGCCTCCGGAGTCATACAGCATAAGATTCAGTCGTAGAATCTCATGAGGAAAGGGCTTCATACAAGGGATCCAGTTCAACAACCTCATATATATATATATATATATATATATATATATATATATTTGCATATTTATCTTTGAGAGACAGAGACAGAGAGCGAGAAGGAGAGACAGAGAGAGACAGGGAGACAGAATCCCAAGCAGGCTCCACGCTGTCAGCGCACAGCCCGACGGCGGGCTCGAAATCACAAACCGTGAGACCGTGACCTGAGCAGAAACCAAGAACGGGACACTCAACCGACTGAGCCACCCAAGTGCCCCAAACAATGTCCCCTTTTTCGTACGTGAATTCTCAGTGATACCCTGAAAAGTAGTCAGTCTCTGCCCGAACAGCTCAGCCATCAGAGGCAGCGAACACCAGGAAGAAGAGTGCTCACTGCTAGAAGCTTTTCCTCTGGACGAGGTAGGAAGGGACCAGATGATAGGGAGCCTCGAAAGCTACATGAAGACACGGGGACTGCATCTTGCAAGTGGTGGCAAACCATCAATCCCCAGCTCTCTGCCGGGCCAGAGCAACCTCACGTTTGTTCCCCTCTGATTCTGCCAAAGCCCGTTATGTTACTGCAGGGAGGGGCACCCACAGAACTGTCGACAAGTTTAGAAATCTGATGCGGGGCCAGCAGGTAGATGCTATCAACAGGTAACACCATCCATCTCACTCGAGGAGATTTACTTGGCCGGGCAGACAGCGCCTCGAGGAATGCTATCTCTACCCATAACCTACCACGATTCCCCTGCCTCCTTGGAGAACTTGAAAATACCCCGTCCTGATGTCTTATCTTGTTTTCTCACATCAGGCCCGGGCTGAGGTTTCAGGTGTCAGGCTGCAGCCAGAAGGGAGATTTATGGTCCTGTTATCAGGGCTAGACAGCAAGAGGCTGTGGTCACACCGTGGGGAGACAATAGCCGGGCGGGGAGGGCCACGAGGAGGGCTGCTGGTCAGCACCTGCAATCACCTGTGCCCACACGGTCCCCGGGGGCAGGTGGACTGGGCTGGGGGTTGGAAATAGAAATGTTCCATGGGTGCTGGGAAAACAGCTCCCTCCACGCGAGCGCTCTGAGTGCAGTCACTTACCGGCTCGGGTGGTTATTGCCTATGGCTAAATCCACTGTCACATATTTCAGAGGTGCTAAATCATTCCGGCAATGTATAAAATAGAAAGCCCATCACAGCTGCTCGGGACTGAGGAGGTCATGATAAACGGACAGTGAGTGAGAGGACCCTTGGGGGCTGACGCAGGCCCATGTTCAAGCCATAGAAGAGGCGTCCTGTTGACTTGTGCCATATGACAGCTGGTCTGCCCCCACCCTCCAAGGACAAAAATGAGAGGTTGCAAGCCAACTTCTCCTTCTCAGGCAGGGGCAAGAGGGGTAGGCAGGAACAAACCTCATTATTATAGCAGCCCCGGGTTTTCTCAGTCAGCCATTTACCTTTGTGAGACCTCCCATCTCCATTTCTAACAAAGCCTCCTCAACTAAATATATATACACCAACATATAACATATAATCCTTTTTTTACATTCTCTGTATACAGATATAGATTAGATTAGATGAGATTACAGATACGCATTGTAGATTATAAATATGTATGTATTACAGATATAGATTATAATTATAGAGATATGTTATCTATATCTCATATCTATATGAGATATATATATCTATATATGTATAATATAAATATATCTCATATCCATAATATATTATCTCTATATGTAATCTAGATGGCATTTGATAAATGCCACAAAATATAGTATGATGAGCTAACTGCTTCCCCATCCCGAACCGTACCCTCGTGTTGCTGGACCCTGAACACACAATCCCTGCCACTGTCCCCCGTGATGCCATGAGTGGGGTACGCCAGGAGAGAAGCTCTCCCACAGCTCTCTCCCAGCCTTCGGGTGTGTGCAGAAAAGGCGAGAGCAGACTTCAGTCAACCTCAGGGAAATCCCAACGCTAAGCAACAGGGAGCAGCATCCAACTCTTCCCGCCTTCCACTCAGGCTGCCAGCGGAGAATTTAGATTTGCCAAAGAGATTCTTTTCCAGGCATTAGGCTAAAGTCACCACTTATTCCCCATGGTCTGCCACACGGATATTGTCGCCTGCTGAGTCAGGGCCCTGGGCTGAACCTGAGCAGGTGACCCCAAAGGAAATGGCTGTACTGTGCCCGGGAGCAGCTGTCTCCTTCAGAGCCCTGCTCAAAGCCCAGCCTCTCCAGAGACTCTTCCCTGGTTTACCCTGAGTAATTAAGCAGAGGCTGGACCACATACAACAAATATTTACCGAGTGCGCATTACATGGAGGGCACGATGTCAAGGGGCCATTGCAGTACTGTTAACTCAGCATACATTTATTTGGAAGCTTTTGTTGGTGAAGAGTGGAGGGCAGGGGTGCCTGGGTGGCTCAATCCATTAAGCGTCCGACTCTTGGTTTCGGCTCAGGTCATGATCTCGTGGTTCTGTGAGTTTGAGCCTCGCATCGGGCTCCGTGCTGACAATGTGAAGCCTGCTTGGGAGTCTCTGTCTCCCTCTCTCTCTGCTCCTCTCCCACTCACATTGTCTCTGTCTCTCTTGAAATATATAAATAAACTTAAAAAAAAAAAAAAAGAGTGGAGCGTAATGGATTCAAGAATGAGCTCTGAGCCATCCAGCCCGGTTCATATCCTGAGTCAGCATCCCTTTGGATATTTTTAAATTAAATGAGTTAATACATTCAAAATGATTAAAACCACGCCCAACACAAAAATAAGCACTCGATATGTATTAACCGTTATTATGTTTACACAGTGGCGACGCCCTGGGGATGGAAAGATCAGTAAATTATTCTCCAGCCACCAAAGAAAATGGAACCAACGGGGGCAGAACATGTCAACACAGTGGTGTTTCCCAACCAGTCAGCCATGGCACACGGATATACCCAAAGCATTTCCCAACTATACTGCCAAACGGTAAACAATGCTTGAAAGGAATGTTTGCCACCCTGAGTATACAGCTGGGTTCCTCAGCTAAATCACTGAGTTGAGTGAGGAGACAATATTGCCTGGAGCAGGGGGTAATGCCAATCTTCCACCAAAGAAAAATCGCACCTTACGAGAAAATGTAAAAAATGTAAGAATGTGCCACTGGGTCACAGGTATTTCTAGTTGAGCAACGAGAGTACTCGGGGATACTTTTATCTGCTAATAACACGATACCCAACTAAAGTGGGTAACACGTAAGAACATTTATTACGTTGCAGGGCAAGAAGTCTCGAGGAAGGTGGTACAAAGTTGGTCCAGCAACTCAATTACATCATTAAATCCCAGACTCCTCCATCTCTCCAATCATCAGACCAAAGCCCATCAACTTAGTCCTTAGGTATCTATCCCCTAGGATGCAAAACGATTACCAGAGTTCCAGTCGTCACAGGTAGACATGATGATGTTCAGCAAAGAATTTCCAGTGGGTCTCCTTTCTTAGAGTTGCATGTTCCTCAAGGCCCATTGCCAACGTTGAATCACATGGCCCTACCCTAGCAGCCAAAGAGTCTGGGAACGCAAGTGCCTGGCTTCTTTGGCGTCCGTAATAGAAGATGAGCTATACCAGAAAAGTGCGTCACCATGAATGCCTGCAGAGCGAATAAGCGAATCATCCAGAAACCGTGGATGTTTATTCAGACATTGTGAGTTTTTGTTGCGCTTGTGCTATAGTAGTAATTGTGTACTAATTATTACTAACTTGTTGAGTGTGGCTTTAAAACACGTAATCCTTTCAAGCGCATAGCCAAATACTCTAGTGTTTCAAAAGGTACCGCAAACACGGACAGGCTGGGCCCTAGTTCAGTACGTGGCAGTAAATGATAGTCAAGGAAATGAAATGCTAGAGAAGAGACT
This sequence comes from Prionailurus viverrinus, assembly GCF_022837055.1. Lineage (NCBI taxonomy): Eukaryota > Metazoa > Chordata > Mammalia > Carnivora > Felidae > Prionailurus > Prionailurus viverrinus. The sequence goes on along the minus strand of NC_062577.1, from coordinate 55,636,722 downwards.
GGAAAATCAGCCAGGAGATGCATACATATTCACATACTCATTCATTTTTTAATTAATTTTTGAACATCTGCTGGGTGCCTGGCACCGTTTTATAGCGGCGAATAAGACGAAGTCCCTGACTTCATGGAATTTAAGTCTATTGGGTGTGACCCCGTGGCCTTTAGTCCCCAAGACCCAAAGATTCTATTATCATCCTAGGTTTATAGGAGTTTGTTGTTGTTGTGTTTTTTTGTCTGTAAGTGTTCTTGCACTTGTCGAAGTGTGTCTTGTTTCCCTCCGGACCTCCCACCTCACAAAAGAAGAAACACAGGGCTTCCATTAATCCTGCGCCCCGTGAAAAGAAAGGCTCTTCACCTTTCTTACATTGGCAAATTGGCAGAGTCCCAAAGGGCAGACCGATGCATTTACCCCAGCTTTGTTGACCGGAAGCCATACCGCCGTGGGCAAGTCACTTGGGGATCCGGTTTTCTCATCTGAAAGTGGGAAAGGTAATAGCCTGCATTGCTACATAACGCTTTAATGACGCGGATCCTCGGTACAAAGCTTAGACAAAATCGGCCCGCAACGGCTGGCGCGTCGCAGGCACTCCGTGTCCGGGAAGCTCGAAGCGGTCTTTGCTGCCATCTGACCTTCTAATCTCGTTTGCCACTTGTCAAATGAAGCCAGCCCTCTGCAGCAGGTGGCCAGGCCAGTCAATTAGTGCCTACAGATGGCACGGTGATCTGCTAATTGCTGCGAGGCTTCCAAAATCTAAATCGGTGTGGTGGCCCAGCTGCCAGGGACATCAAGTTTTCCTCTCTCCCGCCCCTGCCCTCAGCCCTGCTCCTGAGCATTCCAGCGAAAACTCGAATTCTCTGGAGACAGTCAGCAGTTTGTGCTGTTAAAAATAAGTTGTTTGGACCCTGACTGGCCATGTATGAGGACCAAGGAGGCACTGAGTGCCATCTTTGATTTCTTTATGCCCACCCCCACACAAAAATGGTTCCTAATCCATGGGAATTTTGACAATTCTCTCATGGCTCAGCTCTTCAGCTGTCACCTATTCCCTGACTGAGCACGAGGTGAACAGGGGACCTGAGAAGAGACAAGCAATCTCGGGAAACCAGCAAACTCAATTATTTATTCAAGTGGCACAGCAGGGTGTATGCTCACTGCCGTGAATTAACGAATTTTCTGGAAAATTAGCTGAGTAGGGGCACCTGGGTGGCTCAGTAGGTTTAAACGTCCGACTTTGGCTCAGGTCATGATCTCATGGTCTGTGGGTTCGAGCCCCACCTAGGGCTCTGCGCTGACGGCTCGGAGCCTGGAGCCTGCTTCGGATTCTGTGTCTCCCTCTCTTGCTCTACCCCTCCCCCGCTTGTGCTCTGTCTCTCTCCTTCTCGCAGAAATAAACAAACATTTAAAAAGAATTTTTTTTAAGAAGAATCAAAATTAGCTGAGTGTATCTACATATATAAATATACGCTGTATTTTTTTCCAAATACATAATCAACTCCGTTTCCTAGCAACTCAAACAACCATCTGCTTTTTTTTGAGCTCTCTCATCACAGATGTCCTTCCTGAGTCTTAAACCACGGCATGGGCCAGGGCTTCCTGCTAGGAAGTATGGGTAGTTTGCCATTTGTGGGGGAAAGGCCCCAGCACATATTTTCTCGTTGCCATTCTAAAAACATGACATGTTACCCATACATCAAAGCATCGGTGTGTCCCTGGAACCTCTACAATAGGCCCGAGATATGGTGGTTGAATGTAATGGAAAATAGTGGAGAAGTGGAGCAGGGACAGAGAGGAAACAGATGGAGAGAGAGAGCTCCCTCTTACACCCCAAAAGGACATATGTCTATGGAGCTGTGTCTTTTTTTTTTTAATTTTTTTATGTTTATTTAATTTTGAAGGAGAGAGAGAGCACGGGCAGGGGAGGGGCAGGAGAGAGAGAGACAGACAGACAGACAGAATCTGAATCAAGCTCCAGGCTCCGAGCTGTCAGCATAGAGCCCGACGCGGGGCTCGAACTCAGGAACCATGAGATCATGACCTGAGCTGGAGTCAGACGCTTAAAGGACTGAGCCACCCAGGCGTCCCTGGAGCTGTGTCTTCTTAAATAAGAAAAGGAGGAGAAAGAATTTGAGAAGAGGCCAAGCAAAAAGGGGCCCCGTTCTTCCTATTGTCATTCAGGACCAGCATGGATAAGACAAAGCTCCCTTGGAAGTGATAATGCCAAATTCAAGGCAAAATTCAGAAGCCAACTGCAGCTTTTCTGCTCGTGTTGGTCAGTTCAGGCTGCCAAAACGAAATACCACAGACTGGGGGGCTTAAACAACAGAAGGAAGCTGAAAGTCCAAGATCAAGAGGCCGGACAATTTGGTTCCTGATACGGGCTCTCTTCCTGTGCACACAGATGTCTACCTTCTCGCTGGGTCCTCACCTGGCCCGGAAAGAGAGAGAGAGGATCCTGATTCTATTGGGTCAGGACCCCGCCCTGATGACCTTATTGAGCCTTAATCACCTCCCGATAAACCCTATCTCCAAATACAGTCATTTATGGAGCGAGGGCTTCGACACATGAATTTGAGGACACAGTTCTGTCCGTAGCCCTGTTAAAAAACCTTGCCCTTTCTGAAGGCCCCTCACTGTACCCTGGGTGCAGCCATCCTGAGCACGTACTGGGTGCTTCAAGACACAGTGACCCAGGGGCCTCCAACTCACTACAAATCCTCAACTCAACCCAACTCGAGTTCTACCCTCCCCTGTGGTCATAGGCATGTAAAAAGCCCTTTATCAGTATTAAAACTTAGGGGCGCCTGGGTGGCTCAGTCGGTTAAGCGGCCAACTTCAGCTCAGGTCTTGATCTCGCGGTTCGTGGGTTCGAGCCCCACGTCGGGCTCTGTGCTGACAGCTCGGAGCCTGGAGCCTGCTTGGGATTCTGTGTCTCCCTCCCTCTCTCTCTACTCCTCCCCCGCTCGTGCTCTGTCTCTCTCTTCCTCTCAAAAATGAATAAACATTAAGAAGTTTTTTTAATTTTTTTTAAATATTCAAGTTTATATTTGAAAAGCATTGCTGCTTTGTCAAAGGATTCCTCAGATGACATATGCTACATGAACCGTTAAGAGAGGCAGGAGTATCTGGGTAGGAAGGGCTTGGGATTTCTGCCCACTGGAAAGTTGTTAGAAATGAAGGTAAAGAGGAACTAAACTCATGGCACAGGACGACGGTAGATGGACTTTAAGTTGTACCACACTTGCCTCTGTTACTAAAACAAGGCGACATGCTGGTCGTCATTAATATTATTCTTAGTGTTGTTCTCACAAATCTCCATTTTTCTCATTTAAAGAGAAACATGCGGTATATTACATACATAATTTTACACCTCTCAAGATGATCCTGCTCCAAGGCATGGAGAGGAAAAGGCTAAGGCTCTGTCTTCCTCTCAGATTCCACCTACATTCTATTTAATTCAGCCAATATTTAGGAAGCAAAAGATTATCCTCGACACTGACAAAGCTGAGGGTCAGGAAGGGTGATCCCACCACACCCAAGGTCTTTCGCTCTCTCCCCCCTAGTCTGTAGGTCCCGGGGCCGTGCCTGGGCAGAAGCACAGAACCGGACCAGTGCATGCAAAGGACCCTCCACCCATCTTGGTCTGGAGCGAGAATAGGGCACAGCTCCCACAACCACAGAGAAGTCAGACCGAGGAAATGATGGCGGCGACGTCTCAGAAGAGCCCCAAGGTGTTCCCCCATGCCCAGGTCATTCACCTCACTTCCTTCCCCTCCTCTCCTGGCTTCCTTCTCTCCCTGTCCTGATTTGCCTCTCACTTGACTGTGCCCAAAAGGGCTTGTGTGCGCTTCTTGGAGATCGACAACGCACATCGGTGAAAAGTCTCGCAATTAAAAGAAAACTTATTTAACCCAGTGTTTCCCACATGCATTTCTTTCCCATGGCAGTGCGCAGCCCCACGGGTGACTTCTAAGTGTTGCCGACCAGTTTTCAAATACTCACTGAGCTGCCTTCATTATAACCCTTAAGATGATAGTGTTTGCTTTCAGTTCTCTCCCACCTCCTAGGCACGTCTCCTCGCTTTCGGCAGACCATCCTTACCCCTTCTCTGCACCTTGCGACCTTAGATTCAGATCTTCTTCACGACCCTCAGACACAGAGGACCACCAAACAAAACCTGTACCTGCCAAACAAAACCTGATGCTCTAGGCTGGAATTTCCAACTGGGAACTCTAAGGAACACTTATCGTCAAGAAAATATTAAAGAGAGGGGCGCCTGGGTGGCGCAGTCGGTTAAGCGTCCGACTTCAGCCAGGTCACGATCTCGCGGTCTGTGAGTTCGAGCCCCGCGTCGGGCTCTGGGCTGATGGCTCAGAGCCTGGAGCCTGTTTCTGATTCTGTGTCTCCCTCTCTCTCTGCCCTTCCCCCGTTCATGCTCTGTCTCTCTCTGTCCCAAAAATAAATAAACGTTGAAAAAAAAAATTTTTAAAAAGAAAATATTAAAGAGGGAAAACTCACGATTAAATATGTTTACATATTAAATTCCCCCCTTTGGTATTTATAAGACACATTACTGAAGGCTCTGAGAAGTCTTGTATTAGAGAAACTTATCTAACCTCCCTTTCCCAAATGCATTTGGCCGCACTGCCCCTTTTTAATAACACCTAACAAAGAAAGAATCACCAGTCCACAGAATACCCTTTGAGGAACTCTGCTGAAGCCCAGTTTTCTCCTCTGAACCACTCCTGTGCCATCAAATCCCCCCTGTTTGCTGTCTCATTCGGTCAGAATGGTTAGAATAGTTGAGCTAATAATGGCTCATTGAGTTAAGAACAGCAGCACACTATTCGGTACTGGTTGCTACTCCACAAAATACTCTGGAAAAAAAAAATCATTTTACAGATGAAGAAACTGAGCCCTAAAGAAGGGAAGGAACTTTCTCAAGTCTTGCCCAAGCAGGAGGTAGCAAGCTGAGAGCTAAATCCAAGCCTCTGTGATGATTCCTTTTAAACTGGCCACTCTTGTCAATCAGGGGTTAATAGGCTCACTTTCCAGAGCTGTTTACATTTTAAAGTCAAAGAGAAGAAATACTTTAATCCCAGAAGAATGAAGTGAATCCCTACTGACAGGGATCACGGAAGACTTTGAGGAAGCCAAGGAGGCTGGTCTTCCTTCAGACCACAGCCCTCTCTCCCCGTGGGTGCAAGGAAAGTTTTGCCTGCTTGGGCAAGGAACCCTTCCACCCTCCTCCAAACTAAGGTTGTAAGGTTCTGCAAATAGCCATGTGTTTGCGTGGAGGCACAGCGAAGGAGTGGGGCTAGCTAAGAATAAGTTGGGGGGCGGGGGAGCGCCTGGGCGGCTCAGTCCGTTAAGCGTCCAACTTCGGCTCACGTCATGATCTCGCAGTTCCTGGGTTCGGGCCCTGCGTCGGGCTCTGTGCTGACAGCTCAGAGCCTGGAACCTGCTTCAGCTCCTGTGTCTCCCTCTCTCTCTGCCCCTCCCCGGCTCACGCTCTGCCTCTCAAAAATAAACATTAAAAATTTTTTTAAGAATAACTTGGAATACTCTGATTTGTGCAGCCCACCGACTCTTCCATCTGTTAATAGCTTGGGTCGTGGTCTTATTCTAAGGGGGCCAAACTGAAACCGACTGCCCATCACACGTGAGTTTTTGCCGACAAAAGGGATGGGTCCATGAAATGCTGGCTGTATGACGCTGAACGTGGTGCCTTTCAAAACCAAGTGGTTCGCTAGATATTTTCTGAAGACGATAATCCTGAGAAATCAGTACCCGTTTCAGCACATATTTGCTCCCAATGGCTGGCAAACTCCCCCAAGTCCTCAAATCAGAATTTGGGGTGCACTTCCGTTGAAGAGATTTTCCAGGAGGCATCCCTTCTAATGTATTCTGATTTCAAACGCGTGGCCTGTGATGATCACGGAGTCCGCGGTGAAGCAGCAGAGGAATTTACTGGAGCCACCCGATGGCCATCTCATTAGGCTCCAGTCCAGTTCTGTTTGTACTTCTCCATCACCTTTATTTGTTTAAGAGGCCTGACAAGGCAAACACTCCTGATGCGATGTTTACATTGCAGCTTTCACTGGAGCTTATTAAACTCATCGTTACTTCATATAAGCTGCAGATATGTGGCTAGGGCCAGTTAGTGTTGACAGTAAGTAACAGACACCCTGTCACAAGGTAACATGTTTATACACTCCATTGGATGCCTGGTGGATTTTGTCCCTGTAAAACTATCACAGATAATGAAGCTACTATCAGATAAGTGACTATAATAAATGGCTACAATTAGGTCTCTGGTTGATGAGAACGCTTGGTGGTCTCTCCAGCTTGACTTAGACAAATCCCAGGCCACAAAAAAAAAAAAAAAAAAAAGTGGGGGAAGGGGATCAAAAATCAAAGGCAAATGAGATTGATTTAATGGAACACGATTTGATTTCAAAAGGAGCAAGAGTTAGAAGAAATCCAGTTTGCATCTTTGCTCTCTCCCTCCTGACCCTCCTTCCCTTCCCTTTGTCTATTGCAAAGAAAGAAAGAAAGAAAGAAAGAAGAAGGAGGGAGGAGGGAAGAAAGAAAGAAAGAAAGAAAAAATGAAGGAAGGAAGGAAGGAAGAAGGAGGGAGGAAGGAGGGAGGGGGGAGGGAAGAAAGAAAGAAAGAAAGAGGAAAGAAGGAAGGAGGGAGGGAGGAAGGGAAGGAAGGAAGAAGGAGGGAGGAAGGAGGGACAGAGAAAGAAAGAAAGAAAGAAAGAAAGAAAGAAAGAAAGAAAGAAGAAAGAAGGAAGGAGGGAGGAAGGGAAGGAAGGAAGGAGGAGGGAGGAAGGAGGGACAGAGGAAGAAAGAAAGAAGAAAGAAAGAAAGAAGAAAGAAGGAAGGAGGGAAGAAGGGAAGGAAGGAAGAAAGAGGGAGGAAGGAAGGAGGGGGAAAGAAAGAAAGAAAGAAAGAAAGAAAGAAAGAAAGAAAGAAGAAGGAAGGAGGGCGGGAGGGAAGGAAGGAAGAAGGAGGGAGGAAGGAGGGAGGGGGAAAGAAAGAAAGAAAGAAAGAAAGAAAGAAAGAAAGAAAAAGAAAGAAAGAGGAAAGAAGGAAGAAGGAGGGAAGAAGGAGGGAAGAAAGAAAGAAAGAGAAAAAGGAAAGAAGGAAGGAAGAGAGAGAGAGAAAGAAGAAAGAAAGAAAGAAAGAGAGGAAGGAAGAAAGAAAGAAGGAAAATTCTGGAATCGGGTTCTTCTGAAGTTCTAAAGCACTCTGCATGCCTCCTCCCCAAATGCCCCAAGGATATCTAGACTGGAAGAAAACACCACTATTCCTCTAAACTTGGGGAAGCTTCTCCAGAAGAAAGAGCCCATCTGGGGCAGTTACTGCACCCAGAAGAAAAACCGGAGAAGAGAATAAATCCCCAAAGGGTCTTGGCATGAACTTCAATATCGCTCTACGGTCAAGGCTCCATCCATCCATCCTTGGGGCGGCTCGCAAGGCGAGACTATAATCACTCCTTTAAAGGGTTTTTGTTACACCAGGCAGGCTCTCATTACATGCCTGCAAAATAATAGCACACAATTTAAGTGCTCTGATGAAAAGGTCTTTAAAAGACATTTATTTTCTTGTACGGAATAGTCATTTCCAGGATGGCTTGTAGGTTTACAGTGAGCTCTATATATAGACGTATAACCTGAGAATGTGCTGGAAGCAGGTGTGTAGGGCCCTTTTAAAGGACTTAGAAGATGACACCAGCCAAGTGGAAACGGATTGGCAGTCAAACACACTGTGGGCGCTGCACAATTAGTTTTCTTCTGTGACAACAATTTTGTTGACATCGCATCGCGCCCGCTTGCCCCAGAGGTCTCCCGACCGTCCTCTGCCATCCTCCCTTCACGCACCTCCTCCTCCCCACCCCCATTCTCCTACCCCTGCCTCCCTGAATCACGGCCACGTTTTAGAATTTGGCTAGAGGAGAAATGCTTTTCCGAAGCAGGGTGTTTACTCTGGGGGGTTCTATTTTCCTTTGATTTAATATTCCTAATAATAGTTTCAGGGGAAATTACCGTCCATGGTAGAGTGATTCCCCCCAGGAATAAATGCTCCGGGAGGTGGGGATGGGGAGGGGGTGATTGATGGGGCTTTTTGTATATCCCTGTTGCCAGAAGACCTCATAAACTCAGGAAAGCTGTCCAGGCATCAGTCTGTTTACCTTTTCACGACTTTAAAGGTGATTTATTTGACCTTTGAAAACTGGGATCATACTTCTTCCTGAAAACAGTGCACATTTCAGCATAAACGGTGACAGTCAAGACGGTAAGGTCTCCAGTTTGAGGTCCTTTATCACTATTTTTCTCATTCTAATCTGAATGGGAAACGTCTGCTGGGGTCTCGGTACAAGCATATTTGAGGAACGTTGTCTAAATACATGGAGATAAGTGTGCGTTTATGTACCATACGTACGTACAGTTCTCATAACGGTTTTTAACACTAGTTAGAAACGCCCCGGGTATCAGAGAAACAAGAGGTAGCACGGGTAAAGAAAAGCCTTGGGATTCCAGATAGGACCTGAGCTTTCACTGGCTGGTCGTTACCCTAGTCGTACAATTTAGCACCTTGCAAGCGAGAACTTTGGAGCCGAACCACCGGCACGGGACGCCCAGCTCTATCACTTAGTATATAATGGTGGCGAAGACACGTGACTTCTCCGCGCCTTGACGCCGTTATCTGTAAAATGGAACGATTACAGTGTCTCTACCTCACAAGGTTGCTGTGAAAATTAGAATAAATTGAAGCACGTAGGTTGCTTACAATAACGCCTGGCATATGGAAAACAATACGTGTTCGTTACTATGACTCTCTGGAAAGGGGGGTAAATAATTATCCCTACAACAATACATGCAGCAATTAGGAGCGGACAATAGACAGTGCATATTAAGCCCCTCGTACAAGGCGACATGCTCCACAAATGCCACTCACCCCTCGGACGGAAAACAACTCATGAAGATCGTTTAAGTCCCTCGAAGCGGCGCTGCGACTACAGACATTTTCCTAACTTCGTTTTACTCAAACCACGAAGCAATATGGCAGGCTCTTTGTAGCTTCGTTTTACATGCGAAGAGACAGAAGGGGTAAACAATGAATGACTTACTCAAGGTCGCACAGCTCTTCACACAGCATGTGCATAGAATGCACATGCAATCTATGTGCATTCTGATTAAAATTCTATAGTATTACAATGTGGGGTACTCGCTGACCAGTAAGGGATGAAACAATAGCTACTGGTTCTTCGGGTTTGGGGGGCCCACTTCCCCAAAGCCACCAGTTTCGCCTTCAGAGGGACCCAACCAGCAGTGGAAACGGTGCGTAGAACAGAGTGAACGTCATTAGCAAGGTCAGTCTTTCTCTGAGATTTAACAATTAAGAGAGGAAATGAGGGAAATCGTCCAATGGCACAGACCGGATCGGGGCAATTGCTTTACCAACTGGACTCTTGGTTTCACTTCTAAGGAACATTAGAAAGGACATTTATCAGTAAGATTTCTATTTTAAAACGTTTTTTATAACGTTTTTTATAGCGTCGGAGCGCCTGGGTGGCTCAGTCGGTTGGGCGTCCGACTTCGGCTCAGGTCACGATCTCACGGTCCGTGGGTTCGAGCCCCGCATCGGGCTCTGGGCTGACGGCTCAGAGCCTGGAGCCTGCTTCAGATTCTGTGTCTCCCTCTCTCTCTGCCCCTCCCCCGTTCATGCTCTGTCTCTCTCTGTCTCAAAAATAAGTAAACATTAAAAAAAAAATTTTTAAATAAATAAATAATAAATAAATAAAACGTTTTATGTCTCTTTAGAACCCAATCCATCAATAGAAGAGTGAGCACTGCAACGCGAATCCATTCTGTTAAAATAAAATTGAGTTCATTCCCACAGATGACTTTACAAGCTTTCCCCACAAGTAGCCAGCAGGAGAGGACGGGGATCCTTGAGTGCAGGGGGGACATTTACATTGTTACACATTTTGCAAGGCCAGTTCAAGTTGGGGATACAGTGATTTTTTTAAAGCTCCCGGGAGCCCCACAGGTGCTAAGCGAGGGCTCGGGACACAACCCAGAAAGCCCCATTCAATGGGCAGAGGGCACAAGCCTTCTGAGGAATCAGGAGACAAGTCCTTGGCACAGCAGAAACGGGCCCTGGAGGTGACATTGGTAACAACAAATGTGCCTGCCCCCAGAAACCAGCTAGAAGGCCGTCTGCTCTGGGAGAAGACCCACCTGTTCCCACACTTCCAGGGCCTCAACAGCAGAATCTGCTCCGTGACCGTGCGCGTCCCCTCGTCCCAACACCCCGCCCTCCTCTGCACCTGTCAGAAACCTGAGCATTGACAGACGCGGCGACCCGGTGCCCATCCCTGACCCTGCACATGCTCGGCTCAAACCCCCACGAACCCAGGAGGACTCTGGAGGTACCCACCATCTTCTCTGACGACAGCCCATAATTTATGAGCCACTGCATTTCTCTTCAGGACGTGAGGACTGCATGTGTTCTAAGGGGAGAGCTGAAGAGCCATTAATCTTCACCCTGGCAGGGAAGAAACTGATGGTAATTTAATTTAACTGGATGGGTGAGGTAGATATAAAAGACCACAAGGTAAAAATGACAAGATTATTAACTGCGCCCAACGCTGTCTGTTTAGCAAGCTGCCTCCGTACGTGGAAGAGGGTTGGTTAACGTGGACCAAGGTTCAAGCAAGGTTTACAGAGGGGAGGTTCTGGCAGATGTGGGTAATGGCAAGGCTCCACATTTCCAGGGAGAACGCAAAGGACTTTTGTGGTTAGAAGAGGAACTTGGGCTCCAACCAGATTAGCAAGCAGGCTAAAGTTTAAAAGGTCAGGGCACACTCAGAAATATTTCTCTCCCACACCCGCAAAAAGGAAACGGTTGAACTTAATCACCAGGGTCCCCCTTCAAGCCCTCCCCTGACCAACCTCTCATTCCAGCTAACTCAATTTTTCCTCCTGTCCAAGTTGTTTGTAGAGGCTGAGCGACAGCTCTTTGCCATCAGGGAGCAAGTCTTTCGGCCACCACCGTCCTGAGTCTCTGGAGGGAGCTCCCTCCTCCCTCAGGCTCTCCCTGGGAGCTTTCTACTCACCAGCCCATGCCCAGGAGAGAAAGCAGCCAGGAGAGAGCTAGGAAGTCGACTCTGTGGCGTCCACCATGGATTCCCTCCGTGGGACACTTCCTAGGGTATCTGTCTCCCCCACATCAACGTCAAGTAAAAGCATTGCCCCCAAGGGCAGACCACTTGCAGAGAGGAGAGCCTTCCCTTTCCCAGCTCCTGGTCTGGCTCAGGACTTGGTGCGCAGAAATGTGACAGCAAGCTTCCGGGTGCTTCTCAGTGTCCCAGCTTTGTGCCTGGATCCCAGCGCTCTCGAGGCCCCGGCCCCTCGCCCCACCTCCAGGTCCAGATTGACCAGGCCAAAGTACAGATCTGCGGAATCACACAGGTTGTCCCAAACAAGGGCAGTGTTTGCACTGAGAAGCCAATAGGTATTCAATGCCTTACGGTTTGCAAAGCATTCATCGAAGATGATGGGCACGTAGCCCTGGATGTGGGCAGAGCGAGTATTCATTCCCCACTTTACAGATGAGAAAACTGAGATTCAGAGAGGTCAGGTTTACCAAAGCCATAAAAAGCAGGACACACGTTAGAAAGCTTCTCTTGGCACTTACTTTAGTATATATTATATGCATACATATAAGCATGTATTTTAATATATATTTGTGTATGTATATATTTGTATAAATTAATATCCTTCTATGGCAGACACTATCGCTCACGTCCCCAAATGTCACTGTTGCCTCTTTTCTTATTTATAGAACCAGAATTTTGTTCAGTGCGGGCCACAGATGCATTAGACCCCAGGAACGGACCCGGCTTCTGATTTAAGCACGGGACCAGCTTCTTCTCTAAACATTGGTCCCCAGAAATGGATCCGATTCAGCTTCTGGTTTCTGACCCATGAGGTTTCTGGAAAGCTTTTCCTTCCTGGTAAGAGGGAGGCACCACGAGGGGAAGCGCTCTTGTCCCACTTTGCCCATTCCCCCTGCTATGGAACATGGACGGGTGAGGGGGGCAACATGCTTAAGAGCAGCTGCAGCTTTTTTGCAACAATGAGGAAGAAGGCCAAGGACATCAAAGAGATGACGACGCAGAGCTCTGATATCATTAAGCTACTAAACTACCCTCGGTAAATGCAGAGCATCACACTCTTAGTTTAAGCCATTTTTAGTTGAGTATTTTGTTTACCAGAGCTAAAAGCATTCCCTGCTAATATGCTCCCAGACCAGATGATGAGAAAGTCAAGGACAGAGACCATATTTATGTTTGAGCCCCCTTTGGAATCTAGTCCAGAAATAGCCACTTAACAAATGTTTGCTAGAAGAAAGAAAAGAGCGTTCTCCTAACAGATATATCTTGGTGTGATGAACATAACAAAACCGATGAAGTTAAACTTAAATCTTTACTTGTTGGCAACCACATGGTCTTACATTCCAACTGCTCTTGGCACCGCCATTATTCTGCCCCCTTTCCCAGAATCCTTCTCACCATCTCCATACACTTCGACAACTAAAAACATGTTTCTTCATAAGACTGAACAAGTCAATAATACATTTCTGCAGTGAAGGTATTTTTCTTATTTAAAAATAGAATCACCCACGGGGCTCCCGGGTGGCTCAGTCAGTTAAGCATCTGACTTCGGCTCAGGTCATGATGTCACAGTTCACAGGTTCGAGCCCCACATTGGGCTCTGTGCTGACAGCTCAGAGCCTGGACCATGCTTTGAACTCTGTGTCTCCCTCTCTCTGCCCCTCCTCCACTCACGATCTCTTTCCCTCTCTCTCTCTCTCTCTCTCTCTCTCTTTCTCAAAAATATATAAAAACATTTTTTTAAATTTTTTTACATTTTTTTAAATGTAAAAAGAATAAAAATGGAATCACTTAAAGGTGACATTTCAAGTCAATGAGGAAAACAAATGATGAAGCAAATCTAATAATTATTTGAAAAAAACAAAATAAAAATATTTCTGGTACACGCCAAAATAAATTTCAGATGAATGACAATCCACTATATTACAAGGTAAATAATAATTGAATCCATAAAAATATCTAAAGACATACTGAAAAGGGTGCCTGGGTGGCTCAGTCGGTTGAACATTCGACTTCTGCTCAGGTCATGATCTCATGGTTCGTGGGTTCAAGCCCTGGGTTAGGCTCTGTGCTGACAGCTGAGAGTCTGGACCCTGCTTCAGATTCTGTGTCTCCCTCTATCTGCCCCTTCGCCGCTTGCCGCTTGAGCTCTGTCTCTTGCATTGCCTCAAAAATAAATAAACATTAAAAAAAAAAAAACAATACTTAAAGGCTTACTGATAAACATTTATATAATGTCACCTTTGGGCGAACGTCGTAAGACAGAAACCATGAAAGAAAAACAATTAAATGCTGCACTATATAAAAATTAACATTTTCTGAACCTAAGAAAACCACCATAAACAAAATTGAGAAATAACACTGGAAAAAATATTTGCATACAAAGAGTTAATGCCTTAAGCTACATAGGAATCTTACATGTATGTAATCATGAAAAAAAAAAAGAACACCCTGATAACAAATTTGCAAAGACATTAACTCGAAATCTACTAAAGAATAAATACCAACAAGCAATTAACATATGAAAACATAGGGGCGCCTGGGTGGTTCAGTCGGTTAAGTGTCTGACTTTGGCTCAGGTCGTGATCTCACAGTTCAGTTCCTGGGTTTGAGCCCCGTGTCAGGCTCTGCACTGACAGCTCGAGCCTGCTTCAGATTTTGTGTCTCCCCCCTTCTCTCTCTCTGTCCCTCCCCCGTTTGTGGTGTCTCTCTCTTTCTCTCTCTCTCTCTCTCTCTCTCTCTCTCTCAATAAATAAATAAATAAATAAATTTTTTAAAAAGCATTACAATAATCTTTTTAACACATGAAAAATATAGAACCTTACCAGTTTCAAAAGATATTCAGATTAAAATGAGACCCCCTTTGTCATTTTCTGCTTATCTTCTAGGCAAAGTTGTCTTTCATTATAATATCAAATGTTTGGTAGAAGTTAGAAAATTGTGTCACCCATATGTGTCTATTGGTACCAGAAAACAGAAAACAAAAATTCACAGGAAAAAAAAAAAAGAAAGAAATGGAATCTTTGATATGTAATATTATCTTACAAAGTTATCTTAAGGAAATATTTATCCTAAGGAAATTTATCCTAAAGAAATACAAAGATTTACCTATAAATATGCTTACTACAGCATTATGCATAAGAATTAAAAATGGGGGGGGAGGGCCGGCGCCTGCGTGGCTCAGTCAGTTGAGCGTCTGACTTCAGTTCAGGTCATGATCTCACAGTTTGTGAGTTCGAACCCCGTGCTGGGCTCTGTGCTGACAGCTCTGAGCCTGGAGCCTGCTTCGGATTTTGTGTCTGCCCCTCCCCTGCTCATGCTCTGTCTCTCTGTCTCTCTCTCTCTCTTTCTCTCTCTCTCAATAATAAATAAACGTTAAAAAAAAAAATTTTTTTAAATGGGAGACGCTTGGGTGGCTCAGTCAGTTAAGCATCTGACTCTTGATTTTGGTTCAGGTCATGTTCTCAGTGTCGTGAGATTGAGCCCCGAGACAGGCTCTGCACTGACCAGGGAGCCTGCTCCAAATTCCTTCTCCCCCTCTCTCCGCCCCTCTTCCTTGCTCACACACTCTCTCACTCTCTCTCTAAAACAACATTTTTAAAAAAGAATGAAAATTGGAACGAACCTAAATGTGTATGAAATGATAGCCTATTGTTGCACAGCAAATATTGTTACTGGGAAATGCTCCCCACACAGTGTTAGTGAAATAAGCTAAGTAAGGGAGTCGTGACATAGACCGGGCATCTGGTTATACAACGGAAGTTGACAGCAAGATAATGGCATCATACAAAATTTTGTTGTCTCTTCTGAAGTTTCCAAATGTTCCTGTGAATCACATGTATTGTTATTTTTACCTAGGAATAATCATCAGAGCCTCTCCTGTCCCAGTATCACGATCCCAGCAACATGCCATTCCCAGCAGTATTTCAAGTGGTAAAACACCAGTTCCTAGACTTTTTACAATATTAGTACCTACACACCTAACAAAGATACAGCACCAAGGGGGGGTGGAAAAACAATATGCATCATTAATAAATCCTTTTTTATTTTTCTTTCTTTTTTTTTTTTTTAGAGAGAGAGAGAAAGCGCACGTGGGGGAGAAAGCAGAGGTGAGAGAGGGAGAATCCCAAGCAGGCTCCACGATCGGTGCAGAGTACGACGTGGGACTCGATCCCACACCCCTGGGATCGTGACCTGAGCCAAAATCAAGAGTCGGAGGCTCAACCGACTGAACCACCCGGGCGTCCCATTATTAAACCCTTTTGAGCAAATACTGTCAATAAAAAATGGCAAAAATTTTGATATCTACGACCCTTACACAGGCAGTCTTGCATGACCCTACAAGAACCCTCTGAGGAAGGGCTGAGTGTTAAAGTGATTTGTCCCAGGGAGGAAATGACAGCTGCTGGGCCCCTGGCTTCACTGGACACTTACGGCCTTTCCCGCAAGACTGTGCCTTGTGTACCTATGACTTCCGTTGACTGCAGGGCTCCCCAGCACCATGAGCCCGGGAACCAGAGGCCTGCGAAGCTGTAGCAGTCACTGCCTGGCCCCTACCTCCTGCCATCGTCCGGGCCCCGTTCTCCTGAGCTCCGTCCGCCTCTGAGCTGCAGCTACGGAAGAGTGAAACTCTCATCCACCCCTTCCCCATCTTCCGGGAGGGTGGACGCTCTGAGCAGCATCCATGGAGAGCCCGGAACGGGGCAGGGCCGCATCCGGTGAGACACGAAGGCTTACCGAAGAGTCGAGCGGGACATCAGAGCTCAGCCAGAACGGCCAAACTGGTCTCTGGTGTTTCACCGCCTGGGAGTCCTCCTCAACCTTCCGCCAGGGATCAGCAAGGAGACCTGAAAATACAGCTAGCCCACACTTGATAACTATTTCTTCTCGACTGCTACCTTAGTACTTCAGTAATAAGGTTCTTCCTAATAATAGGTTCCTCAGGACGATCTTAGGAACCCCTTTTGACAGAAAATTAAAACAGGTCCACGATACAGATCTATTTCTCTCCCATCTCCTGTCACGACAGACACAACTGAACTCTAAGTCCCAAGCCTTCGCCACACTTCCCAGGTAACCCTTCCACCTCCTTGGTCCAACCCTTCCATGGGTGCACACTTCCCATGGTATCTGCCGGGTACTGCCCGGCCTCCCACGAGGCCCAGAGCCAACGAGGCCGCCCTGCCTGCTTCCCCACAGCCCAAGCGATTGCACAGGACTTCATCTGTGCTCCCGGGGCACGTATCCACGGCCCACACCTCCAAGGCACTCACTGATGGTGCTGTGCCCGCGGTCTGCCCAACCGTCTCCTCCACTGGGGCTCGGAGCACCACGCCTAATCCACCTCGCTCCCTCGGGGTCTGGCACACAGGCCCATACGTGGTCAGCACCGTGCTCCAGGGAGAGAGGTGGTCCTCGTTGGTACTCTCCGGAATCCCCAAGAAACAGCCAACAAACTGCAGCTCGCAATCAAATGACAAGAAGTGAGAATTACAGACCTTCCTCTGTGAGACGAACACAACTGTGAAAAATGAACGAAGGCACACGTACACACATGCGTACGCGCACACATTTACGTGCGTGCGTGCGTGTATGCGTATATGCACCCGTGTGCGCGCGCACGCACACATACATGCGTGCATCATCCCCCTAGTCTGGAGGGGACCAAAGGCGTGAGGAAGGTGTGCACCAGAGAAACGACACAGTGTGTTCACGGAAACGTGGGGACATCCTACATAGGATGGTCCCGAAACTTACCCTGAACTGTGAAGCAAGTTCCGCCACAAGAGGCTGGCTTATTCTGATTATTGAGTTATCGTAACTATTGAATAACTATGCATAATTATTGATTACTACATGAACCAACCCAGAAAATGTCGTGCCTCATGGTGGCACATTTCCCGATTTGTCGGATGAGTTGAAAGGAGGCCATTCGCACAGCCTAGTAGACAGCCCGACCGCGGAAGAGTGGCCCTATTCTAACTCCCTTGTTGCGCATGTGGCAGAATTGAAGCCCAGACCGGAGAAGAGACAGACTTCAAGAAATATTTCTCGTTACCTGGAGAGCTGGGGCTAGAAGCCAAGACTCTGAGCTCTCAAGTCACTGGACAGGGAAGTCCTCCCTCAAAGTAGAGGCAATATGGCAAATGAGCAGAAATGATTTAGAAGTTTCGGAGAACTTGGTTGTGGGGAATGGACACTTTGGGACATTAGATGTTAAGCTCCCCCCCCCCCCCCCCAGCTACTGTAGCTTTTTATCTGGTCTGTGTAGTGAAGGGGGAAAGGAACAAACAACTGGAGAGGAAAAATAGCATGCCATCTTGCTTCCGCGCTCCTTCTCCCTGCCATGCACGGGCCCAGCCCTCCGTCCTCTGCCCCAAAAGGTCTGAGCACACTGGAAGCTGGAATAGGTTACAATGACCGTTCACAGTCCACTGGACCCCAAGGTGAAAGCCCTTTGCTCTGCCCAGCCTCCTAGAGTCTCCTCTTTGACCTTGGAGACTAAGTGATTTCTTTCCTCTGCCTGGAATGCTAATCCAGACACACTACGTTTGCCCATAAGACTTGGAATCCCCACCCCACCCCACTCATGTCCTAGCCCCCAAGCCTCTCACTATCTATGACCCCATGAATCACAGAAGCTTGATGCCTAAGTTAAGATCCAGACTAGATCCCCTCCCAACCTCGCCAAGTCTCAATAGCACACAAGGGCCTTCCTAGACATCCTGGTGAATCATCCAAACACCTAAGCGGGCAACTACGGAGGGAGGGAGGGAAACACGGCCAGTGCTGAGAAAAAATTCTGCGAGACAGCTTGTTGCCCATCTACAGATATTCTGGATTATTACAATATAAGATTTAGTGAGAAAGATACCAACTTATCCCGGAAGTGTTGTTAGAACAGTTACTTTGAAACAATGGTTCATTTCATTATTGTGTTCATAATCAGATAGAGGAAATCTGCATGTTTCATCTTAAACACAAAGCTGGAGAGCTCAGACCCAGGGACCAATCCCAGCCTTGCCACAAAGGATGGCGTGAGTCTGGGGAGGTGTCTTTACCTCTCCCCGAATTCAGTTTCCTTAACTGGAAAATGAAAACAGTAATATCTGCCTCCTACAGAATATTTCTGATGATCAAATTAGCTGCGGCACAGGGGCCTGGCGCATAGTAGGTACTCGATTAAAAACTAGTTCTCCCCTTCCATTTTCCTTGTCTGCAAATCATTCAGAATGTGTAATCAGAGCACGAGGATACTAACACCACCTGCTGTACGGGTCTCAAAACTGCATAAGCAGCAGCAAAGGTGAAAACACAACCTCCACTCAGGAAAGAGCAAAAACCAGGGTTCAGAAATGAGTGAAAGCCCTGTATGTAAGACACGCCAATTATATATGCGGGATAGAGGCCACTGGAGACGCTAGGACGGTGGGTAGAATTAATCGAGGCCAACTTCCTGGAAGAGGTACACCTTATTTTGAAACGTAAGAGATAAAGGAGAAAGGATGTGGACTGACTGAAAAGAAGGAAGAATAATTTCTTATGCAAAGTTGGGGGAGGGGGGATCTTGGAAGTCAAAGAGAAAGGTCTTGAAGGCCTCGTGTTGGCAAATCGTCAAACGGAGCCTTTAGTCCAACCCAGCCTGTTAAGCCTTTACAGCCTTTGATCACAGAAGAAAATAAGAGAGAATTTGAATGGTTGGATGTAAATCACCCCACCTCGGGGCACCTTCCTGGGACGGCCAGCTGACAGAATCCAAGCACAGCATCTCTAACCCGTGGATGTCCTCCCTTTGGTCAGGACCTGCCTCCAGGGGCAGGAGGTGTTGGAAGGAGCCATCCAAGGCCCTGGCCCTTGTGACAGGGAGACTCAGAAGAGGGTGGAGATGTGCTTCTCTGCTCTAGACACAGAGGTCATGGGTGAGAGGAGCATCTTGAAGACAACAGTCCTGCCTTGTCCTTCTTGTTGCCATCACAATTCTTAGCTCAGAGCCCAGTGCCTTGAAGGAGCTCCATACATCACTGCTAAGTCAGCTGCCCTCGAGTAGGGAGCCGAGATGGCCTTGGGCAGCAGGTTCCTAACTAGATCTCCACCCTGCACCCCTGACTGTACATTCTGGCCACACCCATGATAGAATGTGCTGTGCCTTCTCTTCCTTCTAGATCTTTGAAGACAATCCTCCTTCTGCCTGAAAAAACATTTGGAGGGGCCCAGCTGAGAGATGGCATTTTCCCAAAAGCCTTCTCCGACCCGACTCCAGCCCCCAAGAATCCCCCTTTCTTAGCATGTATTGTTACATCGTATCATAATGTCTTGTCCTCTTGTCTGCATCTACATTTGACTCTAAATTCCACGGAGGAATGTTTTTCTTATTCCTTGCTATTTCCCCCCAGGACCTAGAACGGTGCCTGGCACATTACGGTTCTTGATAAAGATTTAAGAATGCCCCAAAAAAACCCCACTCAGGTAGTTCTGAGTAGCCCAGAAATGGAGGAACCTAGGACAGGAAAGGCCTAGAAGTATCCATCTGGCTGCCCTGGAGCTTGCCTCTGATACTGCTTTGATCCTGGCCAGTGTTGCTGATCAGGGTAACACCACCTTAGCAGGCTGACTTTGGCCGATATCATCCCACCTGCCCTACACGGACATCTCACTCAGGCTTTGGGGAATCCACGTTACCCGGCCCCACATCCTACACCGTATTCTGAGTCTGGCGCCACGTGTCAAACAGCCTTGGCAACTGCATTGGGTGTGGTTCAATCACAGGCGGGTCAAGACAGACCAAAGCCATGCACGATTGTCTCGGTGACTCAATTTTTTTTTTTTTTTTATACGGAGAGCTCACCCTGATTCTCTAACTCTAGGAAAAGAAGACACAATTATGAAGGGATCAGGACTAACCCTAGCACAAGCCAGAGCCCAGAAACTTAGACGATCACAACGGATACTTCTAGATGCTCCAGGTGACATGGGGTCAAAAGAAACATCTGAACATCTGGAGAGTCCTCGAGTGGGGAAGAAGACACGTGGGGGCAGCTTTGGAAGAAGCACTGAAAGCAGGGAGAGAGGAGGGCAGACAATGTCAGCCAACCACGCGCACATGACCCCAGGCCTTTCTCTAGCACCAGTTGCCAAAGTGACTTCCTCCTCTCTCACAGCGGCTGCCCTCATAATCACAGATCCTTAGCAGCAGCATGAGGGCCCGTGTGCTGTGTGGTGGTGCCCCAGAAGCATCCAGAATGCAGGGTCTTTCTGTCTCCACCCATTGTTCCCTCCTATCACCCTCATGAAGAATAAAGTTCTAGCTCCCCAAATTTGAGGGTGCATGATGGTGCCTCTATTCTGCTAGTCTACGATGCGTGAAAGGTGCCCGGCAGGGGCACCTGGGTGGCTCAGTCAGTTAAGCGTCCAGCTTTGGCTCAGGTCATGAGTTCACGAGTTGTGAGTTCGAGCCCCACATCGGGCTCTCGGCTGTCTCCCTCTCTTTCTGCCCCTCCCCCACCCTTGTGCGTGCTCTCTCTCTCTCAAAAATAATAAATGAACATTTTTAAAAAAAAAAAAAAGGTCCCAGGCAGAGGCAGAGGCAGAGGCAGGAGTGGTGCAACAGAGAAGTCCATCTCAGAATAGTGGCTTCTCCCACAGTGGACTTGTTGCCACGGAACAGCACCCACATTTTTCTCTCTATAGGTCATACCCTTCCCTTCAGCTAAGTGTGACTTTGGTGGCCCGTTTCCGCCAGGGGACCTCCCAAACTATTAGAGCACGCCCCCTTTGCAAGCACCAATATCCTTATGCAATCCTGCTGCTTCCTACATCCAGATCTGGACGGCCGCGTGTGGGGGCCGCGGGACCGTCGCAGAAAGATGATTTGGCACAACTGGGGCCATCACAGAGTGCTGTTGTCTTAAGCTCCCGGCTCCCATCCCTTATAATCCCCAACCCCCCCAGTTCCACATGTTGCCTTCAAACATAGAGCATGGCCTTGCCTGGGCTCTGCCCCACAGATCAATTATGACATTATTACTCTTGCCCTGTGACCATGGGTCTAGCCAAGCCTGACCCTCACGCTGTCGATTCGCCCTGAGTCATTTATCAGCACGGTAGCTGATTGCCCGTGTCTGAGTAATCGGGAGAGGTATTTCATCAAGACATTTGACACCTGCCTTTGAAGGGTGAACGACAGAATATATGAATGCCTCTGATTAACATCTAAAGGCAGCCTGGCCGCCCTGAAATTGCCCCCTCCGTGGAGCAGCTCTCAGTAAATCCAACCGGCTCCCGCTGGAGGGACCTCTACCATTTCAACTCATTTATCAGCAATTCCATCTGCTTCGGTTTGGGGCATTCCATGTGTCTGTGGTTCTGTCGTGTCAGGGCCCGGGGCTGCTCCCTCAAGAGTTTCTAGGCTCCACGGAAGGCCTAATCCAGGCCTGTCATCCTCCCCAGTGATAGCAGAAGCAGCTGCTGTTTCTTCCTCCGCAGCATGGTGGTTGCCAGAAAGTCGAAGGGGCCCACCATCCGATTTCCATGCCTGGAACTAAATCTGTGTGTGCATGATCTCTCCTCGAAACTGCAGCGGGGAGCTGTGTCCCTCCACCTTTGACACCAAATAGATTGAACGTCTTCTGGAGGAGCGGTGAGCTCATCCCTGATCCCATTCAACTTCAAAAGGCCAACTGTCTCATTAACCTAATTGCCTGACTTTAAGTAACTTGCTTAAATTACCAACGAACGGATGGCCATTTCTGTCCAAACAAGACATTTTAAAGCATTGCCACTAAAAAGAAATGACTTTCAACCATGACAGAGGAATGTCTTCTTTAGAGGATTATTATCATAATTATGGTAGATACGCTTGTGAGCCCAGAGAAATCGATTTTGAGAGAGAAAGATAGAGGGTGTGTGTGTGTCCAGGAGTAGAGGAGAGAGAGAGAGAGAGAGAGAGAGAGAGAGAGAGAATCCCAAGTAGGCTGCCACGAGGCTCGATGCCATGATCCTGGGATCATGACCTGAGCCCAAATCAAGAGTCGGGCACTCAGCCGACTGAGCCGCCCCACTGCCTCGCCCTGAGAAATTTTTAAAAGAAAGATACAAATGGCAAATTGGTATAGATTACAAACTACGGAATCCTTTCTCAGTGATAGCATTTTGAAAAGTTCAACCAAACTACACTAAATTATAAAGACAATCAAATATGAGTACTATATAACAGTTGTCCCTCCGGGGGGAAAGAAATCCCTCCGGAAAAAGAATACTGAAACTATCACTAACCCCTGTTGGCTACATTAAACCTAATAAAATTACCAATGATAAATTTCTCGTCAATGAGGGTTCCCTGCTGTGCTGCCTCTCCTGGCTTTGGTCACAGTGAACCAGGCAGGGAGATTGAATTATTAGTTAGACTCATTTTATTGGTTTGGGCTTTGGCAGGGGGTGGTGGGCAGTGTGTTATATGGGAGATTCTTTTCATGTTTTGTTTTTTTCCCCTCAAGAACCAGCTGGTTTTGTCTTTAGTTTCAAATGTCAATAAAAAAAAAAAAAAAAATCCAGGCAACCATTAGAAAGCAGGAATTTGTACATGGGAGCTTCCCATCACACCTGATGTCAGTCCCAGCAGGTCGGCCAGGATGGGCGGTTCAAGGCTCAACAGGGGAGACAGGGGAGAGGTGCAGGAGGAGGGCGGTGGGCATGGCCCGTTGTGGGTCCGGCAGAGGACGGGAAGGGGGGTACCGTTAGGAAGTGGCAATGGGGAAAGAAGCGGTGAGGTGTGTGGGCTGGGGCTTCGGATCAAGGGCAGACGGCTGGGCCTGCAGCCCCGGGGGGCGGCTCTCCGTAACCCAGTATCCCAGGCCTGGCCCCAGTCTCTTGCTGATCCAAGCTGGGTTTTAAATTTCCATATGGAGATGGCAGCTGGTATACAAGGTATCAGAGCTCCACTGCTGGTCTCCAGAACAGCATGGGGTTCCTGAAGACAAGATATGCAGCCTAAGTTCCTAAGGACTGGAACCTTCTGACGGAGAGGGGACTGCTGGAGTGCCCTGGATCCCATTACTGCTCAGTCCCTTTAATGTCAACCAAATAGCCCTTTTTCACCTTAGACGAGGGTCCCAGGGATACAAAGAGAAACCCAAAACCTGGGCTGAAACTCAGCCTCAAATCTCTTAGACTATCTCCTCTTAACTGGCAGGACCCAGACCGAGGACTCTGTGAAAACATTGGAGAATGTGTGTGACCAGAGTATGAGCAGCCCTAGGCGGCAGAAGGCCCTCCTCTGAGAAACGCAGCTCAGAGCCCAGGACTGCCCCAGGGCCCACCGCTTGGCAGTGCTCTGGTAGTTTCGGGCACCCAGATGCTGGGTGTCTCCATATCCGTGCTGTGCTCTGCTTTGTCCCCAGGAAGGCCACTTAGCTGATGGGACACACTGGCAGGAAATCAGGGCAGGGAGCATGGGGTGAGAACGAGGAAGTCAGAGGCTTTCTTCCTCCTGCCCCCTCCCCCCAGGGACAGGTGACACCATTGTGTCAACAGCTACGCCCTCTGCCCACAACTGGGTCTCTGCTCATCCCCAGCTGCAGGCTCCAGGCTCCAGGCTCCTCCAGCAACCCTCCAGCAACACTGGTCCTTGTGTGGGAGAATGAATAATGGCCCCCAGCCATAACCAGTCCCTGATCCCTAGAGCCTGTGAATGTGACTTTATGTGGTGATAGGGGCTTTGCAGACGTGATTAAGGATCTCAAGATGGAAGTTTATCTGAATTATCTGAGTGGGCGCTCAGTGCAACCACAATGTGCTTGTGAGAAGCAGGCAGAAAGATATCTGACCTAGAAGGAAAGGCTATGTGACCAGAAAAGCAGAGATTGGAGTGACACAAACATAAGCCAAGGAATGCCGTAATTAACCAGAAGCTGAAAGAGACAAAGAGCAGATTTTCCACTGTAGCCTCCTGAAGGAACCAGCTAAACCCTCTGACTTTAGCCCAAGGAAACTCATTCTGGACTTCTGGCCTCTAGAACCGTAAGAGGGGGAGCCTGGGTGGCTCAGTTGGTAAAGTGTCCGACTTCAACTCTGGTCGTGATCTCAAGGTTCGTGAGTTTGAGCCCAAATATATATATATATATACTATATATACACAGGGCGACTATATATATATATATATATATATATATAGTATAGTATATATATATAGTATAGTATATATATATACTATATATACTATATATAGTATAGTATACTATATATTCTCCTTAAATGAAATATTACTATATCATAGAAAATATACTATATTTTCTCCTTAAATGAAATCTTACTGTACTCTGTGTGTGTGTATGTATATATACTATATTATATATAGTATACTATATATATATAGTATAATATACTAGTATACTATAGTATACTAGTATACTATACTATATATTATATATAGTATATATATATTATATTATATATTATATATAGTATTATATATATTATATACTATTATATATATTATATACTATTATATATATTATATACTATATTATATACTATATATAATATATACTATTATATATAATATATACTATATATTATATATAGTATTATATATATTATATACTATTATATATATTATATACTATTATATATAGTATTATATACTATATAATATAATATATATATAATATATATAATAGTATATAATATGATATACTATTATATATAGTATTCTATGTATAGTAGACTATATATATATAGTATAGTATACTAGTATACTATACTATATTTTATATATATATAGTATTTTATACATATATTTTTTTATATATATAGTATAGTGTATATATATATAGTGTATACTATAGTATACTATACTATATATATAGTCTACTATATATATAATACTATATATAATATACTATGAAATCTTACTGTACTGTGTGTGTATATGTATATATACTATATTATATATATAGTATACTAGTATATATACTAGTATACTATAGTATACTAGTTTTTTATTATATTAGTTTTATTATATTAGTCCTGGCACCAAATTCTTTTATCCTTACTTCTTTTTCTCCCAAATTTTCTCCTTAAATGAAATCTTACTGTACTGTGTGTGTGTGTATATGTATATGTATATATACATACTGTATATGTATATATACTATATTATATACTATATATAGTCTATATATAGAGAGAGAGACTATATATAATATAATATACTATATTATATACTATATATATATAGTCTAGTATACTATATATATAATATAGTATATATACATATACACACACACACAGTACAGTAAGATTTCATTTAAGGAGAAAATTTGGGAGAAAAAGAAGCAAGGATAAAAGAATTTGGTGCCAGGACTAATATAATAAAACCTTAGTTTGAGAGCATAATTCGTTCCAGAAACATGCTTATAATCCAAAGCACTCGTATATCAAAGTGAATTTCAAGAACCATTGGCTCAGTTGGGATCACGTGAGATTTGGCATCACATACTACTTGTATTACAAGACATCGCTCGTTTATCAAGCTAAGATTTATGAGAGGTGTTTGCTCATCTCGTGGAAGGAATACTCACAGAACAAGTCACTCACAACCCAAGGTTTTACTGAATTTGTATCCAAAATCTATGCATGCATACAGCATCCTGACCACTTTTCAGGAACTGGCCTGCTGAGCTCCCCCACATCCAATGCAAAGATAACCAATTTTAGCTTCCTAGTTCTTAAACTAGCCTGATAATAGGAATCTCCTGGATACCGTATTAAACATCCAAATATCCAATCATCCCCTCATCCAAAACCTACTGAAGTAAAACCTAGTAGAAAATCAGTAAGAACTTGGATTCTAATAAATTTCCAAGATGAAATAGGTCACAGCATCTGGAAAATAGGAACACAATATGGGAATTGTAGACAAAGGCAAAAGTGTTAAAGATGTAGGAAGAAAGCCATCATCTCAAGACTTGAGATAATCTCCAATTGATTATCCTTCCAGCTATGGTCAAGCACTATCTTCTATACTAGCGTGCACAGAAGAGGACGCCATGGTACCAGGAGGGAGGCCAGGTTGAGCATGAAGGGATATAGAGAGAAGGTGAGAAACCCACAGAAAACAGAGCCAGAGCCCTGATCAAACCATGCGTGAAACTCACTCCATCACTACACTTTTCAATCATGTGAAGCAATTAATTTCCTTTATTAGATATACCACCTTACACTGAGTTCTCTTTTCTTCATCTCAAAGCATCCTATGTAGTAAGTCTATTGTATTTATCTAATATTTTCAAGTGAAGATCTTATTTTTTTTTTAATTTTTTTTTAACGTTTATTTATTTTTGAGACAGACAGAGACAGAGCATGAATGGGGGAGGGTCAGAGAGAGGGAGACACAGAATCTGAAGCAGGCTCCAGGCTCTGAGCTGTCAGCACAGAGCCCGACGCGGGGCTCGAACTCACGGACGGCGAGATCGTGACCCGAGCCGAAGTCGGACGCTTAACTGACTGAGCCACCCAGGCGCCCCGAAGATCTTATTTTTTTAATTAAAAATGACAGAAAATGAAAAAAAAATGAAAATGAAAAAAATTAAAAAAAAAATTACAGAAAACTAAATCGTTGGAGAAAGATAAACTTTACCCAAAAGAAGTGTCTCATTATTTTTAGTGACTACTATTGTTTTAAAGAGTTTTTTTTCTCTCCAGCCACACTGTACCAAGAATATTGCTAATTATTTTGACTTTTTTGTTCTCATGATAACTAACCATCACCAGGGTTTTAGGTGCAACCAGAGTTTAATCTGGAGCTTATCTTTCTTTATCTGCTGTTGTAACAACGATTCAAGCACTTTCTGGAAAACATTTCAAAGATCCATCATTAACTCCCCAAACACACGATGAGCACTGATATAGGGGACATCACATCATTTTCAGCCGCAGGGTATTTCCACTGCTTAGTCACCGATGGGCTGTGGGATCCCAGGAGTTAGAGACCAGGGAATCAGTGGAAGTGGCATATTCAATGGAGCCTGATTACATTTTGAGGACTCTGGCTGTCCTTTTCCAACCAGTTCAGCTATTTTGAAGGACTAATTGATTTCTTAACTGGAATGGTGAACATAAGTGCAAAGTATTGACTAAAATTCTAAAGCCTGGAGCCCAGTTCACATCCACATAAAAATATTATTGAAGGGGAGTTATTATTTAATGGATATAGAATTTCAGTGCTGTAAGATGAAAAAACTCTGGAGATTGGATATCGTAACACAATTGCACTATATGCTTAAAGTGGTTCAGATAGTAAATTTTATGTTTTGTGTATTTACCCAGAATTTTATAGACAGATAGAGATACAGATCTGAAAGGAAAGGGGAGTTAAATTTTATCGTCACCCACTAAGGTTTCAGTCTGCCAGTTACAGGTTAAGTACTTTTTATTTATTATCTAATTTAATTCTCACAATAACCCTATAAAGAAGACAATGTTATCATTACTACTATTATTCCAATTTACTGATAAGGAAACTGAGCCCTGTAGAAGTTCCAGCACTAACCCTGCGTCATCTGAGCTGAGCTGAGCTGAGATACAAGTCAAGTCCATTCAGTTTGCCCTGAGTGTAAGCTCCCCACCGCCAGCCACACTGCCTTTCCATGTTTTGTTATCAGAAACCATTACCTTTGTTTTGCAGAAACAGGAATTGACACTTGGAGTTCAGAAAATCGTCTATCATCGTGAAGATAGCAAGTGCAAAGTCCAGACACAAATTCACCCTCTCTAGTTTCAACGTCTATGTCAAAGATGTAACCTTGAAGATGCTCTCAGGAGAGAATCTCAAACATTATTGGCCTCAGAACTCCTTTACAATCTTAAAACGTCCTGAGGTGGCTAAAGGGCATTTATTTGTGTGTTTGTGCCCATGCCCATTTACCTCATAGATGAGCACTGTCCTGTAGAATTTCCATGATGAAGGAACATCCGTACATTTGCACTGTCCCACTGGGGACAGTCACTGGCCACGTGTGGCTATTGAACAATGAAACGTGGCAGGTGTGACTGAAGACATAAATATTTCATTTCTTTTTAAATAATTTAAATATAAACAGCCACACTGCACAGATACACACGGAAAACCAAAACATATTTTCGGAATGTGCTAGAAGACACACACATTCCATAAGCCATCAGAGCCAAGACGTCACCACACCTAATGTGGCCTCTGGGAAACTCCATCGCACCCTGGCGGAGAAGCCAATAATCTTTTTTTGGGAGAATAGCTTTGACTTCGGGGATCCTCTGAAAGGGTCGCAGAGACCCAGAGGGGTCCCGGAACCACACATGTGCTCTTAAGGGCCTGATAGGAGCTCAAGTCCTTCCTTCCAAAGGAACAACTCTCCGTCCACCGGGCTCTGGGCTGCTTCTTCTCATTTGAGGGCACTTTTGCCCCGCCCCCTCCCCATAACTGGATTTCTCAGGCTCACCAGGCGCGCTGGGGCCGGGCCAGAGTTTAAGCGCCCAGTCACCGCTGGGGCAGAGGACTGGGAGGTGGGGGACAGAGATGGTGGTGAGGCTGGCTGCGGGAGAATTCTCTCTCAGAGGTTCCGAGTCTCCAAGGCAGCAGGGATCAAATCAAGAAGTAGAAAGAAGCTTGCAAAGTGAAATTCAAGATGCTGGAAAAGATGCAAAGGCCTCTTCTCCCAGGGGTCTCCCGCTTCTCCCCTCCTTCCGGCAGGCAGGAAAGAGGAGGCCGTTGGAGGGGGAGAGGAGAGGGCTTCGGAGGGTCTTCTGGGGCAACTCAATCAAAGAAATTATTTTCCCACAGACGAAGCCAAGAATATCTTAATGGCTTTTTCCTGATTGAGGAATAAATCTATTAATTTATGGCCCGGCCCCAAACCGGTTGTATCAGCCCCGCCCCCCTCCTTTAGAAAAATGTGAGAAATGCTGCAAAATTCCACTTATTTTCATGATCTCCATCTTCTCTCTCCTTCTTCTTCTTCTTCTTCTTCTTCTTTTCACTCCGTTGTTTCATAATCCACCCTGCTCAATTTTTTACTCCTACCTCTTCTCCTATTTTCAAATAAATCGCCACCTCCGTCAGCGGGCGCGCCCGATGAAAGGTGCCAAAGCTTCGGAGACGCGACTCCCCACCTCCCCCTTGCTGAGTGAAGACACCGGCAGCAGTCATTAGCTGTCCCTGCAGAGAAGCTGGAACTGCGCAGGCCCCGCACCACTTGCCCGAGCGGCCTGGCGCATCCCAGAGCGCGCGTTTTCGCCAAGCCTGGGTTCGCCTAGATCTTCCTGCCCGAGAGACCCGGCGCAACAGTAAATCAAAAGAAAGCAGAGGGAGAGAAGCCGTTGTCTGAGACTCACAATTGCTACCTCCCAGCGCAATTAACACGCCCCGGGGTAATTGCTAAACGGTCCGTATTTATGGACTGGGCCACCCTGCTTGCCTGACCCCGAGGTTTGCAGCTCCCAGCGAGGGGGCGAGTGTCCAGCCCCTTCCGAGAAGGACTAAGAGTTGCATAAATTACACACACACACCCGCCCCCCCCCCCCCGGGGCTCTCTGCGGGAATTCAGCCCAATCTCGCCTGCGTGACTCTTAATATATTCGAAATAAGTAGTGGTTTCATTAGTACCGTAGACGATTTAGATAATGTAGGCCCTGGAGAAGGAGATGGAAATTTTTTCCAACTCCACTTGCGAACTGGCTGCCCTTCAGCGAGTTAATTAACCTTTCTTAGCCACTGTTTCTTTATCTATAAAATGGGGATAATCCAAGTAATCACAACAATTGGAATTTTATAAAAAGCAAATAAGCTTTTGTGTATAAAGTATATACAGTATAAGTAAAGTATAAAGTATATACTTTATGTGTATAAAGTTCTCAGG
The DNA here is from genome assembly GCF_022837055.1 of Prionailurus viverrinus. Lineage (NCBI taxonomy): Eukaryota > Metazoa > Chordata > Mammalia > Carnivora > Felidae > Prionailurus > Prionailurus viverrinus. The sequence goes on along the minus strand of NC_062577.1, from coordinate 55,606,647 downwards.
ACAGTGCCTGACACATAGGCACGCAAAACTCTGCTACGTTATTTAAATTAAAAATTGTGCCCGATATTATTAGTTAAGCTCAGGCCTAACCGTCCTTCGAGGTGCGTTAGGCGGCGCCACTCCGTGAACACCAGTCCTGGTGACAACATGAATGAAAGGACCTGTCCTTCTCTGGCTGCCTGGCTTAACTCACACCTCCTGTGCGCCGGTGTGGCCCGGCCTCGGAGAGACAGCCTGGACGCGCTCCGTGCTAACCCCGCAGGATTGAAGCCGGAGCACTGGAACTTCTAGTGTTGCTGGGCGTTGGCCGCCTGCCCCGGACCATTTTCGCGCCTCCTCCAGCCCCCCAGGCCCAAGGAAGTCTCGCATTTGCCCCCAACTTTTGGATGGGCTCTTTTCTCTGTCACGGACCCACTCGAGAAATAGAATGAAGTCTGGCCCCACGGGCGGAGGACCGAGGCCAGGCCTCGACGGGACGCCGGGAGGACTTGGCGCCGTGGGAACCCCGGGGCCCGTCACCTAGCCGCACTTGGGACCACGCAGTCCTACACTGGGCCCGGAATCCCACCCTGCGCCGCGGCCGCACGGGCCGTCTAGACACGCAGGGCGACTGAACGCAGGCCTGGGAGCCGGTTTCCTAGGCTGGCGGGGCTGGGTTAACTTCTGCGAGGCTGGTACCCACCTCCCCGCAGGGCTTTCGTTTTCAGCCGCGCCCTCCCGGGGAGGTTTATGGCCTTAGCGCAGCAGAAAGGAGAGACTCGAGGGCACCATACTTGGCCGCGGCGCCTGCGGCCCCAGATCGCGGCCTCAGGGGCTCGCGGGGCCCCAATCCTTCTGGTGCGCGGGGCTCTGGAGCCAGAAAGTATACACAGACCATAAATTTCCTGCCCCGCCCGGCGCCGGGCCCCTCGCTCCGGCCCTAGGAGCTGCGGCCCGCGCAAAGCGCTGCTGGGACCCGCCGCAGCTCCAGGCCGGTCGCATCCCGTCCCGCCGCTGCACGGACACCACTGCAGCGTTAGGACTCGGGTCACAGCCCGGCCGAGGCTCTGGGCCGCAGTGTGGGAGGAGGAGGTGGAGGGAGGCAGCAGAGCGGGAGGCCAGGTGAAGACGGAAAGAAAAGGGAGTGACTAGGAGCACAGAAAGGGGAAGATGTGGCTTCTAGACTAACCTTAGCTTCCCAGCTTGAGGTGGAAAGGAACAGTTAAGTGCTCATGGCGACCCCTCGCTTACAGATGTTTTTGTACTGAACTCTCCCCTCCTTCAGTCATCAACCTTGTACACCAGACAGGGTACACCGGGCATGCGCTTTCTCTGGGGGTGCAACAGAACGATGCTTAATGGATTTCTCTGCGGCAGGGTCTACTCTCACAAAAGTGGATATTTGAAACAATGAATGGAGTAATTCGCTAAAAAGGAGAACAGAGCTTTTCTTTGAACTTTGAACTTTTCTTTTTCTTCGAAGAGGGAGTCGGGGAAGCCCACCCTTTCAGGATTGGAACTAGGAACCGGTGGGCTTCGGGGTCAGAGGCTTGGCCACGCCCCTTGCCAGCCAGTACCTGGATCAAATTACCCAGCCTCTCTGCTCCTCAAACTGGATTATCTGTAAGATTGGAAGAAAACATCTTCTCGCCCAGGGCTGCTGGGAAGGTTAAATGAGATACAAGACTTTGAATGTGTGCCTTAAACGTGGGAAACGATTGCGTCTGTTTCCTCCGTTTTCACTTGCGCGCCCCCGCCCTGGGTGATTTCCAAGTAAAGACGCGTTCCAAACAGAAGAAATTAGCGATGTAATGGCGGTGAGGGTGGTGAGAGTTTAATGCCAATTCTCGCTTACTGAGCGCCACTTCTGTTTGCCAGCATAACGGCGCGCGCGACCGTGCGCGAGGCTGTGACTGTCCCCTGTATTAGATATGCTCCCCTAACCTATGTAGAAGGGATACTGAACTGCCTCCGGGGTCGCTGAGCAAACTGATGGGGAGAAGATGGGGAAGCATAGTGGGAGGGCTGGAGAGGACTCAGAAGGCAGAATGGGTGTCCTCATGACCACTCCTCTGCGATGGGAAAACCAAAAGAGGGGAAAAGAGGGGAGAAAGAAAGATTCCGAGAGCTAAAACTGTTGGTTCGGCCGGCACACCTCAGGGCGCTTTCCTGTTGCTCCTCTGGAGCCGCTGATGGTCCCCAGCCGAACCCGCCAGCGCATAGTAGGGGCGCAGATGGTGTATGCATGTGTTAACAGATGACACCGAGGCTACGGCTGGTTCACGTGCACTGACACATCAATCTCTCTTGGCTCTTGAACCATGCTTCTGATGAGGATGACATCATCGCGGGTCGTTGTTGTTGTTTTAATCTTACGGGCCGTTCGTTTTTTAATAATAGTTTCAAACAACATAACTGCCTTTCGTTTCATTTGGGGTCTTAGCCGAGGCTGGAGCCCACGACTTCTGGAGCAGCCCCTGCACCACATCGCCTGCCCTGGTTGCCCTCGAGCCCCGCCAGCGCGGCCCAGCTCCTCTGAAAGTCCTACGTGGAAAGGTGGACAATGGCTGGATGAAGGAAGACCCAGGCACAAGGAGTGGAGAGGGGGAAACAAAAAGTGGGAAGGGATGGGGATGCCCAAAGCGAGAAGGAGGACTGGGAGAGTGGAGACCGAAAGAAAGGGGAAGAACATTTGCATTACGGTGGGTCGACATTCATTTTTAAATTGTGTGTCCTAGAAAAGTCTCATTCCTTTCCTTTCTAGTTTTTCACCCACTGCGCCCTCGCCGAGGGAGACAAGTCCGCGGAGGAGGCAGGAACCTTGCGGGAGATGAGAACAAAGGGATGCGGCTTAGATCGCTGCGGGGGATCCAAGGCAGCCTTACCGGGAAGATTTTCAGATTTGCCGGGCGCAGCCCACCCGCTGCGGGGCTGACGTCGGAACCCACCCGTGCGAGGTCGCTGACCTCCGACTGGGCGCTGGGGATCCAAGAAGACAGAGGACCTGGGACCCTCCATCGGACCCAAATGAGTGGCGAACGGGGCGGGGGGCGGGCGCCCTCCTAAAGGCTTGAGGCTTCAAGCACAGTCTGCGCCGGGAGCCGAGAGAGCCGGGCCGCGCAGCGACTTCTTTGGAGGGCGTGCGAGGCCTCCGATTGTCTCCATAGAAGGATCCAGAAAATGGCCAGATCCTCAACCAGACGCCCGTGGGGCCTGCGAGATAAGGAATCTTACGCGGTCATTAGTTCATTCGTTCTTTCATTCATTCATTGGCTCGTTTCTTGAGCTCGCACCACGTGCAGGAAAGTGCGGGGTGCACTCTTCACCCCATTCGCACACACAAAAATAAACAGCCCTGACAAATCAAAGCGCGGCTGAAATGTGCTGATCCTGAAATCGCCAGAGGCGAGTGGGGCGTGAGCAGTTGGGGGTGGGGGGAGCTCTGGAACTCGGCGAAACTAACCGACGCTTTTGCGCAGCAGAAGGAGAAAGCAAGGTGCCCACTGACAGCAGCCCGCTCGCTCACTGTGCCGAGAGACGCCGGCGCGGAGCGGGCCACCCCGGAAAGCACACAGTCTCCGGCTTCCGTCCTGGTCCTCGCGTTGACTGCTGGCGAGGTGACTGTGGGCGAGTCATTCAACCTACAAAATGGGGCCAACGATGCCCACCTGCGCACGACGTTCTCCAGATGAACGTGCGCGAACGAGCGCTTTCGTCATCTATATGGAGCGCTGCTTGGGAACTTATTTTCTTCTTCTGCAACGGATTTAGTGTCCGGGACCCTTGTGTAGCCTCATCCAATGAGTTGGGACTTCCAAGTCCGCTCCTCCTCCCGGAGTCACCACTCAGTAGTTCCCGCGCCTTCTTTGCTCACTTCTTCCTGTGTCCACAGTGCTAACCACCGATCACGTTGTTCCTGAGGATCCACTGGGACTATCAGTAACCACAAGGAACACAACAATGTGTTACTCATTTATTCAGTAAACACTTCTTGAGGCGCCTTCCCCGTACCTAGCGCTGTGCGAGGTGCTAGAATTGCTCCGACCCTAAGGCAGAGCCCAGCCTTGCCCTCAAGAAGCAAAGGGTGCCTTTTCCCAGCTAAAAGGACAGTTGATATCCTCTTTCCGTTTTGAAGACTTCCCTCTATGCGATTAGTTAAGAACTTAATAGAACTCCCCAAATTCCATTTGTCCTGACATGACCTCAGCAGTGGGTACATAGTTTTCCCTCCTTGGACCCCAGATATTTAAGTTTCCCTCAAACCTGAAGTGTCAGAAAACTCTGGCTCCTTCCCCTTGCAGCTCCCAAGGAAAACTCCCAACCACACCTAAAAGCGCTGTCTTGAGCACCTGCTGTATGCGCAGAACGCCAGGCGCAGTGCCTGAAGGACCAAGAAGAAATGCCACTGGTCTTCCCATAGAGTCGAGGGGTCTGAGCACAACCTCTGTGGACACACTGTATCCAAACACTCTGCTCCACTCTTTCAAAGTTTCCTCCCCGGGGACACAGTGACTGCCCTGAATTCATGAGCCTCCATCTAAGGATCTGATTTCTTGCCTTCTTTTTTCCAACTGTGCAAATACTAATAAGGTAGTAAATACTGTAATTAATAAAGGAAGGAAGGAATATAATACGCCATCCACTTTCTCATTTAACATTTTACCATGCAATTCATTCTCACAGTGGTTTAGAAGTTAGGTAACATTATTTCCTATTGTACAGAAGAAGAAACTGAAGCCAATTTCCCAAGGTCTCACATTTAATAATTGGTGAATGAATGAACGCTTCTTGGGCTCTTTGGGGTTGGGGTCAGGCATGCTCCTTCTGACACCCTCAACTCCGAGCTCCATATGCCAGCCTCTTCCCATACTTAAAAAACCCCAGAAATAGTCATTGGGGTCACTGAAGCCTCGAGCTCTGGGCGTGGGTCAGGTGGTGTAGCCACTGTCACCTCCACCACCTTCTATGGCTGGTCTGTTACCCACCCAGAACTGTGCGAAAGGAGGAGGCATTATCTGCTGGCTGGGACTAGGTCTAAGGACCAGGGGAGAGAGAAGGAGTTAGCTCAGTGGCTGCATGACAAGCATGATGAGCTCTCGGACACCTTGTGCTGTCCCAAATCCCAAATGTTAGCAACCAGACAAACACTCAAGAATGATGTCATGTCCCAAGAGCAGGATGTGGCCCGACCTTAGACATATTAGCAAAGCCACATAGGTGGTACAGGCTGAAGGGTGGGGGTATCAATCCTGGAGAGGCCCAGGCCTGCAACTCCTGGAGGGACAACTCTTGGGGACTACCAAAAGGAAGAACAAATGGATCAGTTGGAGGCCACATTTCCCCCCAGGCTCAGCGCCTTTTATGCCCCCTTTTTAAAAAACCACCGAACGGCACCTGGGTGGCTCAGTCAGTTAAGCATCCGACTCAGGCTCAGGTCATGATCTCAGTTGGTGAGTTCAAGCTCCGCACCAGGCTGTTTGGATTCTCTGTCTCCCTCTCCCTCTGCTCCTCCCCTGCTTGCATGCATGCATGCTCTCTCTCTGTCTCAAAAATAAATAAACAGTTAAGAAAAAAAGTTAAAAAGCCATTGAGTTGTAACAATCCAGATCAGAATCTGGTTGGTCAATTGTGTCTGGTAGGACTCCTCTCCCTTTGCCCCTCAGGAGGCACTAAACCCACAGCCTTATCAGAGTCCTGGCACTCACTCCCCAGGGGACCGTGGGCAAGTGTCAAGAACCCAGCCTCTGTTGCCCCATCCTTAAAATGAAGAAGTCAGAAGTAATCACACCTGCCATGACATCTATGCTTGTTCATAAAATGACAGAAGACAGAACATCTAAGGGACCCAAGGACCACCCATTCTCTGAGCTCACCTGTCGGAGGTGTCGGAGGCCCCAGGCCAGTCGCCGCGGGGGGCCCAGCCTTTCAGAACCCCGGTGGGGCGGGAGTGGGGGCATGGAGGGGTTGGAGGGGAAGGAATAGTTTGGAAAGTGCACGCCTCCGGTGTAGCAGTTAGGAAATCCAAAGAGCGGCTGCGGGGGTGGGGGGAGGAGGGTGCCCACTGCAGATTTTAATACCCCGTGCGTGGGGAGAACCCGCAGAGAAGGCAGTTCATTTGTCTTCAGGACCCCGGCCAATCCCGTCACGACCTCAAAGGGAAAGACTGGGAGCCAGATGCGTGCCTGAGCACAGTTAAATCGAGGTGTATCTCCCAAAGCCCGAACACCTACAGTTGGAGTCCTCCATAAAACCCAGTAGCTGGATCTTCACAAAGACCATGGAGAGTGCAGCCCTCCTTCGCCAGAGGCTAAAGAAGGGGGGCGGGGGTTGCGAGGGCCCTGTCTGTTTAGGGTCCTCTCCACCTTCTTTAACTTAGTGTCACCGTGTCCTATGGGGAGGGCCCAGCACTCAGTCTTTCAACCGGTTCTTCCTTCTCAAAACAGACCATTGCGCCCCCGGGAGGAGGGTGCGAGGACCTCAGCCTCGCGCCTCCCTTCCCCATACCTTGCTCCAGAGCTGTTCTAGGCCCCACCCTGCACGCTGGGGTATCTGTTTGAGTTGGCTTGGGCTTGGGGGGAAGCGGGGGGCAGGGACTGATCTGGGGATAGAGTAAAACTCAACAGGCTAAAGCCACACAGGTTAAAAGTCAAGTCTGGAGCGCCCCCATGATATCCGCTGCCAGGTGCTGATCCCCGCCCCACCCTGCGGCCCCTTAAGTTCCCGGAGATTGCGACTGCAGGGGCATCCGGGGTCACCCTCCACTTAGGTTAGCTTCCACGACCTAGAACAGGAGGGACCAGCAGGCTGCGCACTCAGAGCTCACCTGCTCCGTGCTGGCCTCAAACTCCTGCCGACACCCCACTTCTAGACCCCAGCTAGAGGGAGCAGCCGCAGGAAAGATCCCAGAGCCACTGGTCCCCTCTGTGGTGCGGAGGGAGTCACAGGGATTTGTGACAACCGGAGTCTGAGCAAGTCACACACACACACACACACACACACACACACGCTACTCTCGAATCCTTGCGAGGCGGTGGGGTGAGGAGAACTGGAGAACACCTTGGCTGGTGTGCGGGCCAGAGCCTCCCTTGGAGACAAGACTTCGCCTTGAAGTGCCACGGGGCCTGACAGCCGTGGCCCCGGAAGGGGACAGGACAGCGAGTGCCACCCGCTCCCCCAAACTCCCGGACTCCAGGTCCTGCCTGCTCTGGACTGAGGCGGACAACTGGAGCGGAATTCGGATCCGGCTTACAGGGCTTTGGCCGGCGAGGCTTGGCGCAAGGAAGCTTTTCTGGAGACCAGCGCCCCACCCACCCGGCCACCAACCGTGGCCGAAGAAGACGGCGTGAGGCTCTTCACTCTGCCTTGCCGAATGGAGAAGGGAGAACTTTATTCGCGCGTTTGTGCCCAGAGAATGCTGAACCGGCCAGGACAGGGTCTCTCGTGTCTCCGTCTGGGTCTGCGTTCCTGGGCGCTTCTGTGAGCATGTGGCGCTTTGACCTGTGTGTGTAATTGGGGTGCGTGCGCGCGTGCACCCGAGGGGGTTTGAGACACACCCCCACCCCCCGCTGCCTGGTCCCAGCGAGACGGGCGGTCGCCACCCCTCGGCACGTCCCGGCTGCGCCTCGAGGACCTTGCTCCGAGGACTGGGCGCCGCGAGGACCACTGAGGCCGGCGAGGCAGAGCCCAGCCCGGGCAAAGTTACGGCTGCTCTTCGGGAAGGGCGAGTCTTGGGCGGCACAAGCGGGGATGGCGGCTCGGCTCTGCCCCGGGGCCCGCGCGCACCCGCCGCCGCCTCCAAGCCCCAGCGCGCTCGGCCTTCCCTTCCGCGCCTTAGAAATCTCGGTCTTCGTTCAAGAATTCCCAGCTTCCCTGGACGCGCTTGCAAGCATCGAGCGCCACCGGGAAAATTCCCAATCCCTGGGCCGAGGGAGCAGTCCCGGGACGAGTCCACGGGGCCCGAAATGCGGTGTTTCCTCTCCGCCGCCGGGCCGGCCTAGAGACGACTCTTCGTCCTGTGGCTGCTCCTCTTCCAAATGAACCCTCAGCTTCTCCTGGACTTGTGATACCCCGTTCCTGATGAAAATGTGGGAGAACTCCACCGCCCAGAGTAAAGCCCCTTAGAATTTCACGGGGGAAATGTTCCAGAAGGAGAGGTGGGGGGTGGCGGAGGAAACGCTCCAGGAGCATCCCCACTGCCACCTCCCGGTGCTCGCTGCCACCTCCTGGGACCCGCTGCCAGGTTCATTTCCTTCCCAGTACCCCAGCTTTGCTGCAACCTCTGGTCTAGCGGATCCTGGTGGTGCTAAGGCCGAAATGTACCTGAAATCATTTCATTTAACAGTCCCTGGGAGATCATTTCCTTTACTTAAAAAACAAAAAAACAAAAAACTCGGGCCCCAGGAGGAGAAATGCGAAGGGAGATCAGGGCAGTGGGCACCCCGAGGCCTTGTGGTCTAAAGCACCAGCTCCCGTCTGACTCTCCTCCCCAGCTGAGTTCCTCAACTAGGTATCCTTGCTGCCGCCTTATTCTCCTGAATGCCAGCACTGGATTTAAGTGCCTCAAAATTCCGTGTCCTTGGGATGTCCTGATTACAGCATTTTAATATTTCAAGGGTCAGAGGAAACTGATTTCCGTAATGAAAGCAAAATTGGGGCACAGGAAGAATCCTGCGGTTAGGTGGTAAGGCCCGCGGAGTGGTGAAGGAATCCCTCCCTCCCAAGCAGGTATGGAGGCTGCCTGTGCCTGGAAACTCTAGGCACATTTAAAGATAATAGCCAGCTCACGTTCCCATTTAACTTAAGGCCCCTCCTTCGAGCCTTCTACCTTTCCCTTCTCTTTCCTACACTGGACCACCCTGGTCGCCGCCACTCCCCCTCCCCAACTGTGCACATTCCTCAAGGGGTTCGGCTCCACTTGGATGCTGGGAGGTTGATGGGGGGCAGGGAATGGTCAGCCTTGCACCCCTGTGCTGCGCCAGGCCAAAGAAGGCTAACTCTGGGGCCTCTGCTCTAAAACGGAGGTCTTTGTGCTCAAGTCAATGAGTCGAAATGGGGAAGAAGCTAAGCCAGATCGGGGAACCACTAAGAACCGTCTCACTCCAGCCTGGGGACTGGGACGTGTCCTGGGCTCGCTGACCTCAGCGTCTCTGGGGGAACATCACTCTCGACAGAGCATCCTCTCAGAGAACCACATCTTGGCATGGATGGTGGGCCTGTAAGAAGCCTTGTCAAATAGACCCTCGGGGTCAGGTTTGTCAGCGAAGTCTGTTTGTTTTTAAATCTCCCAAAAGAGCTTTATACAAACTCTGGACTTGTTGTAGTTTCGAGGGAAAGAGAGCCCAGAGAGGACAGGTCTGGGAGAGAGGTTTGACTGTCTAGCCTTTCAAAACAAAACAACCTGAAATGGTCCATCCCAGTTGCAGTGTGGAAGCAAAATAAATATCCCAGCGGCAGTGTGATGGGGAAACGGCCTCTCAACTCCTGGCTGTTGGGGCTGGAGCTGGGGAGGGACTCACTGGGCACCTGCAGTGGCCTAACTGCCAGGGAGATTGTGAGTGGATGGGGCTGGGAGATACAGTTTTGTAGACCCATCACTGGGCAAATGTGAGCCAGGAGGTCTGAGTTCCGGTTTTGACTTTGTCTGCGTGTGACCTCAAACAGGGCACCTCCCTGACTGGCCTACGATTGTTCAGGCACCTTTAAAGCCTTCTCAGACCTGGCCCATCAACCCTAACCACTGTGATCTGTCTGTCCTTTCCTCCAGGACACTACCTTCTCCCCTTACGCCTTCCAAGCCCAAGGAGCGGTTTGTGTTGGAATTGCTTCAAAGCTCCACTCCGGCCATCGAGTCGCCACGTTGTAAGTACTGACTGTGGCTAAATTGACCCCGCCCGCATCACCGACATCTCCACTCCAGCTCAGCAGGCTCTCCAGCCAAGGAAAGCCCTCGGGCACACTCATGGGGCCCAGAGACCGGGTGGGGAAGCCATCTGTCCGACAGGCCTAACAGATTCCGCGGCCACCTCGGTCCTCTGGCCACACTCAGGGTGGTGGAGCGCCGGTTCTGTGGCGGTGGGCGCAGGCTACGTCCGAGGGGCCCTCGGAACTGGTGGGACCTCTAAGCCCCAACGCCGATCTCTGCAGCCAGTGCAGCCAGGCGGGTCTCAGCTTGCTGCACTCCCCTCCTCCTACCCTCCCCCCCCCCCCCGAAAGTACTAGTTCCCACCTCCAGCTGCTGCGGCCTCCAGCGCCCGAGGCTGAGGTCCGGGTGGGAGATCCCCCACCTTAACGACCGCACCGCCCCAGCAAGCCGAGCGGCCTTTACAAACCGTAGTAAACATTTTATTTACAAGTTTGTGTCGTCCTATGTGCAGCTCGTCCTTGAGCCACGGCCCCGAGTGCGGGGAGGAACTGTTTCGTCCAACACTTCACAGTGTGAACTGCTCGCGGCCGGGGAGAAGTGTTTGGCCGGCGCGGGGGAGGGGAGGGGGCCTCGGGCGGGGGCACTGAGACCCCCCTCGGCTCTGGGCACCTGCGCGGCGGCGACGGGCAGGTGGGACCGCAGGGAAGGGCGCTCCGCCGCGGCGTCGCCCTGGCCCCATTGCCAACGCAAAGCAGGCGCGAAGTCCGGCCCACCCTGGGCGGCAGGGGGCGGCACGCGGGCCCCGGGGCCCCTCGCCTCGCGCAGTCTACAGGCCGCCCAGCGGCGCCGGGGCGGGCTCGGGGCTCTGCGGAGCGCCGCTGAGGGTGGGCTGGGGCGCGGGCAGCAGCTCCGAGGCGCCGCCGCCGCTACCCGCGCCGCCGCCGCCGCCAAGGCTGCCGAAGCCGAAACTGCCGCCAACGCCGCCGCCGCTTCCTGCGCTCCCGCCGCCGCTGGCCGGGAGGAGGGCGCCGGCGGCCGAGGCCTTGATGACCGTGGTCTGGTGCAGTGACCGCTCGGCCCCCTCGGTCCGCTCCGTGTCGCTGGGGGCCATGTCCAGAGACTCGGAGTCGCTGCTCTCGCTCTCGGCCTCGCCCTCCGAGCGGCTGAGGCTCCGCTCCTCTTGCTCGCCGTCGGCGGCCGCGGCGCCGCCCGACGGCTTCTCGCCCGCCTCCTTGTCCTTGTCCTTCTGGGCCTGGGCCTCCTTGGAGTGCCGCCACTTCATCCGCCGGTTCTGGAACCACACCTTCACCTGCGCCGCACCAGGTGGGGAGACAAGAAGGGACACGGAGATGAGACGCGGGCTCGCCGCACTCCGACTCGCGCGCGGCCTGGAGCCGAGGTCCCCAGCTGTCTGCCACCGGCCGGGCCCTGTGCCCGGCGCAGGGGCCGAGAGGCAGCCCCGGGAAACGGAGGCCTTCGCCAGGGATCCTCGCCTGCGGAACCCACTAGGCCTGGTTCTCACAATGTGGCCCTCCAGACCTGATCCTGAAATGACCTGGATGCTCGTTGGAAAGCAGAGGAAGGACGATTTCTGCTCCAAATCAATGCGTCTTAGCCCGACTCGAGTCAGGGCTCTCCGAAAATCTGATTTAAATTATGGACCCCTAGCCCAGAAAAAGATACCCATGATTTCAAGAGTTTGGTGAACCAACGTTAACAATTTCTGCTAAGCTGGTCCGCCCCTCTACTGCCTCTACCCAAGGCAAGTTTCTACGAAAGCAGTTCTTGTTAAGGAGAAACCGTGGGGAGAACAGAGGGGAAAGAGGGTTCAAAAGAGTTAGTCTCAGTGGGGGGGGGGGGCACCGCTGGACCTTCAGCAGAAGAGCATTTCCTTGGCAGGTAGGTACTCAGAAACCGATAAAGTCCTGTGCCTGCCTGGGATAAACTGATCCTTCAGCGGGCTTAGAAAATGCTGGAATGAAACCTGTGCAGAGTGGAAGAAGGGGGTAGGGATGGGGTGGAGAATCTATATAAATATATACAATCCCCTGGGGGACCTAGTGCTGTTCACACAAGTTCCAGCTTCCCTTTTAAAAATAACATCCACAGCTGGTGGAAAACGGCTGGGCTCTTCCAGTGTGTGCTGGGGGGGGGGAGTTGTGTAATGGAGGACAGAAAGGGGGGGGTAACCTAAAGGAGCTATGAAAAGGTGCCTGCGTTTGGCTTCTGCTCTACTCAGAACATTCAGCACCCAGGGAGCAAAGGCCACTGCTGTGGGGTGTGGAAGCAAAGTGCCTCTTCTATTTCCGGGGGGAAAAAAAAAAAAAAGGTCCAATTCTTGAATTTGAAAAAAAGAAAAAACTTGAATTCAAACACGATCAATTCGCCATTGCCTTGCAAAAAAAAAAAAAAAAAATCCAAGTAGGCAGAAGCTGCTGAAATGCTCTTAGGTATTCTAAGAAAATCTTTTTTTTTTCTTTCTCTCACTCCCCACCCCCCCACCAGAGATTTTCTTGAGAGCCTGTGCCGTTAGAAAATCGGACAGACGGTGGTGGCTCTGCTCTAAGGGCACTCCTCACCCTACTAAGTAATTCCGTTTGAAATGATGTTTTCACTTCCTCACAAATGGGGATTTCACAATCCAGCGGCAGCAGGAGGAGGAGGGAGGAAGGAGGGGGGGGACCAACAACAATCTCTTGACTTTGGATTTTTATCTCTTCTGAAATAAATTGCCTCCTACAGCGAATTGCACTACAGTTGAGTACATAATTATTATCTCCTGCGGCCTATTCGCTTTCTCTGCTGTTCTTTCGCCTTCTGGCCAAAATAAACATGCTTCGGTTGTTGACATACATCTTTGGGGATGGGCTATTCTTTCCGTCCTTCTCACCCCCACATCCCCCCTCCTCCTGCCTCAAGTTTCGACGTGTGCGAGGTCTCGAGAAATTCAAGACCCTGCGTTTCCCCCGCAGAAGGAGAGTGGGCCGGGGCGGAGGGAGCCCTGGGGCTAGGCCGCGCCCCGAGGGAGCGGTGCGCGGGCGCCTGAACCCGCTTACCTGCGCGTCGGTGAGGCCCAGCATCGCGGCCAGCTGCTTTCGGTCGGGCTTCGTCACGTACTTCTGAATCTCAAACCTTTTCTCCAGGCCTTTCCTCTGCAGGTTGGAGAAGACAGCCCGTGACCATGAGCGCTTCCTCTTGTACGTCTGCGGCATGGTGTCCTTCGTGAGCACAGCGTAGGGACCTGCCACCAGGCGGTAGCGGGGGCAAGAGAAAGACAGGAGGGCCGCGTCAGTGCCACGTCCGCGGTCTGCGGGCCCGGGACTCACCGCGCTGCTTAAGACTTGTTTTTGCGTTAACATCTGCCCCCCACCCCGCCCCGCATTCGGATAGCCCTTCGCGCAGACTGGGAATGGCCTGTCTAAAATGGAATCCTACAGCTCGTGAGACTTTAGGCGTGAGGCCTAAAGCAAGTGTGGAATGGAGAAGCCGGAGCTTCATCGATTAATGCCAAAGGGAAAATATCAGCCAAATGCGCGGCCTTTGGGCATGCAAAGATTTGGCGAAAACGTCGGTTGGGCCTTAGGATGTAGAGAAGACAGCTTTGACTCTCGTGTGTGTGTGTGTGTGTGTGTGTGCGCGCGCGCGCGCGCGCGCGCATAAGTTCTTGCAAACGTGTGCGCCGACAGAACCTCTCCTTGGCCAAAGTGTTTGAAGTCATTCCAAATTGTGTGTATGTTAAAAAAACAACACCTCTGGCTGCATTTTCAAGCCCCTCTCTGGCAGCAAGACTAGGGAAAGCCCCTTCGCCCCACCTGCCCACGGCCTCCCTGGGTCCCCCACCCTCTGCCCCCGGGAGCCAACCGAGGGGTGAGCTAGCTAGCTGAGAACTCTTTCGGTTTCTGTCTCCGGGCTTGGTAGCCTCCTGCACCGACCCCGGGTTGGCTGAACCGCGGTGGCCACGCCAGGCGTCAGTCCTGAATGAGCAGTCAGTCGACCTGCCCCGTCAGGCCGTCGCTCAGCGGGATTTCCGTACCTGGGAACGTGTCTTGAAACTGATGCTGGACTGAATTTCTCGGGTTCGAGCTTAAGGGGCTCAGGATGGCAGAAGCCTCGTTAATGGGATCTAGAGACGCGAAGAACTGGCCGGCAGAAGGCTGCAGGCCGGGAAGGTGTACGCCTGCGGGCCGCCCGCTGGTTAGCAGGGACGTGAGGTCTGGGGACGAGGGAAAAGAAGAGCTGGTTACACCTCGGGCAAACCCACACTCTCCGGCTGAGTTGTCCCTCCCCTGCCACCTCGATTCGGTTTCCCTGCAGCAAAGTCGCGGGAGACCTTGTCTCTACCCCCAAAAGCCCTCTCTCCCCGACCGAGGCCAAGGGGCGATGCACAAAATGTTCCCATGTGTAGCGCACACGTCCACGTCCACACATATAGCAAGGAAGGGCTTTATATAAAACGGCCAAAAGGCAGTCACTTTCAGGAGACCTCCACCCTCCCCCGTGAAGGAGCCCCCACTCTGCTGAGGGGCGATTTTGTTTATCTACATTCTTTGAGTGGCATTTCACTAGAAATCAGATAAATGGAAGGGAAAGTGTTCCCCGAAAGGGTTTCCCCTGTCAAATTAATATAGCTCACTCTCTAGATATGTGATTCAAGAGACAGAGAATAGCCATTTTAGCGAATATTTATGCCAACGGATTTTTAGGAATAATGATTCTGTGACGTGTGTTTTTTAAAGCATCCCTGGAAACTTTTTTTTTTTTTTTGTAATGCAGAGCAGGTGAGTTTTACACCTAACGTTTCACAGTCTTCTTACAATTCATTTTCTTCTCCCTCATTTTACCGACTTGTCCTTAATTGTGAAAATACTCAAAGGCATCCCAAACGGCCCTGGGACCTGGGAGTGCGCCAGGGCCGTGGTCAGAGGCCTGCAGCCTCTAGCCCAAGACCTACCTCTCAGCGTGTTGCCTTCCTTGACTTTGGGGTCAAATTCTGCAGACAAAATGCGGTCAATTCCAAATTTGAGGTCCTTGCTGGAGGGGGCCGGGGCCGAGCCGCTATGGGGGGGATTCGGGACCCCCCGCGCCCCAGAGGCCGGAGGCTGCAAGGCGCCAGCCCGAGGTGGAGGCGGAGGCTGCTGCTGCTGCTGCGGTGGTTGTTGCTGCTGCTGTTGTTGCTGTGGGTGATGGTGGTGGTAGGCGGCTGAGAGCGGAGACAGCCGCTGCGGGAAGCCAGCCGGGACTTCGGAGGGCGCCACCACCGGGGTGGGTCGAAGCGGGGATCTGGCGGCAGCTTGGAAAGAGGCGTGCGGGTGAGCCGAGCCCAAGTGCGCGGTGAGGGCGGCGGCCGAGGCCCCCGCCAGACCCTCCGGGGCCGCCCCCGGCTCCCCCACGCCGGCGTGCAGGATGTCTGCGATGCAGAAGGAGGGTTTCTTGACCGCGGCGGGGTCCAGGGGGAAGGAGCAGCCGCCCGGGCCGGCCGAGGAGCAGTAAGCGGCCGACCAGAGGCTGAAGTTGGAGGCGTAGAAGGGAGCCAGCCCGGCGGCGAACATTCTGGCTGGGTGCGCCGAGCGCCGCCGCGGCCCGGCCGGGCCCGGCCGGGTAGCTGGGTGGGTGGGTGCGCGGGGAGGGGCGCTCTGAGTCGCGGAGGCGGCGGCAGCCCAGCCGAGGACGATCCGCTTTCGCTTCTCCGTCCGCACTGAAGACAGGCCAGGGAGCCCTAGCGCCACCGAGGGAGGAGGCGAGGCCCGGATCCCGGCCGGTCACAGCCTCGGCCCCTGGCCTCACTTTAAAGGCGGCGAGGCGCCCGCGCTCCCCGCGGGCCGGAGGCGAGCGAGGGGCTCTGGAGCTGCTAGGCGGGCAGGGGCCGCGGCTCCGCACACTCCAGGGAAGCGGGGGAGACAGGGGCCGGGCACCGAAAGAAAACCCAAACAGCTAAGCCCTGCGAGCTAAATTTAAAACAACAACAATAATAATCCGTTAGCTTTAAAAAAAAAAAAAAAAGTAATAAGAGGAAAAAAAAAAAAAAAAAACTCCTCTCTAAAAACTCCCAAAGTTTTGGCAGGAGCTTCGGAGTCAGACCCAGGGTAGGACCTCGATCCGAGCGCTCATTGGCCATCCTCGTGACCAATGGGAGCGGGAAGTGGAGGGGAATTGGGAAAGAGGGGCGTGGCCCGCTTCCTCGGCCACGCCCCCGGCCACGCCAAAGTGTTTGCTGCTGCCGCGTGGGCTGAGCAGGGTCCCGCGCGTAGGGGCCCGGGCGGCGGCTGCAGGGATTTGTGGCCCTCCACTAACTTCTGCAGCTCCAATCCGGCATCGGACGTGGAGAGTTGGTCCCAGCGCTCCTGGGGCGCTTGCCCAGAGCAGCTGGTGCTCCCGTGTATTTTCACGGGTGCAAAGCCCGCCTCCTGGCACGGGGAGGCGGCCCCCTGGGTTCCCTCCTCCTGATTTCACTCGGGCCTGCCTGATTTTTCTTCACTCAGCCTTTATCCCGAAAGTCGATGTCCTCATCCTTCGTGGGCTCCGGCTGCCAAGCTGCTCAGCTCTGAGCTCTGGCGCGGGAGAGCTGGGGCGCGGAGTCCCCGCCCAATTTAGCACCGCGTCAGCCTTGCTGCCTCCGAGACCTTCAGGGAAGAGAGGAGGGGCGGTCGCAAATTAGCTTTATTCCAGGCTGTCACGCAGTGACAACTTGGACGAGTAACTTTTCAAACAAAATAAGATGGATGTCTCCGAACGACTCCCTTGGTCTCAGCCAAACCCTCCCGGGAGCCTCAGACGACAACAAAACAGGCCGCCGTCCCGAAACCCGGGAAAGCGGCACGCGCGTCCCCTCCTCTGCTGCACCTTGTAGGAAATGTCACCCTCTCAGCTCCACCACAGCCCCAGATCACGTGGGGTCCATTGTTTTGCAAGCGCCCACAAGAGCACATTTCCTTGGGGTTAAATACTACTTTCAATTCAGTGACGGTTTCCCCAGGAACCCCTTGGGCCTGGTCGGAAAAGAAGACGAAGCGGAGTCGACGTCTTCCATTCGTGCTTTGGGTCTTTAGAGCGTAGGGTGGGTGTAGTGGGGGTTTTCTGCAACATCAACATCTCTATTTTAAGAATTCGTTCTCTTTTAAATTACAGTCAGAATGGATTTCCCCACCCCTCTCCCAAACAAACCACAGGCCACCCAGATGAGTTCTTCTTGCACATTTTCAGGAAGAAAATAAAATAATAACAATAATGAAACACGAAATCTTTTGTTTTCGATTGTCCTAATAAGCATCTCCTAACAGAACTTCTGCGCTTCTATGGTATTTCTTCCCCCCTCCCCCCGCAAGAAAACTTTTAATATAGTTGCAGTAAAGCTTCTGTGACATTTTTTATTTCACTTCAGCACCAAGAGGTCTTACCAAACAAACCCAGAGGCAACAGAACTTGCCATGCCTATGTCAAGGCTCAGGATGTGGGCTAATTAAATATATTTCTAGTCGTTTCTAGACTTTTGTTGCAGCTGCTATCATTTTAAGCTTTTGACTTTCTCCTGGAAAGTGATTAATCGCTGATCAATCACTTCCGTCCGGTCAGCACTGGAACACCGCCTCCCGCCCATTCCCTACCCGCGCCCCCATCCCCTCTCGGTCTTTCTCTCTCCCTCTCGGGGTCTCCCTCTCTCCTTTTATTAAAGGACATGCCTGGCTCCATGCAGCAAGGACAGAGGTGTTGTTTCCAGAGATGGAATGGAGCGGTGGGATCTGCTGAGGACACGGGCACCTGGGGTAAGAGATCTAGGAAGTCCAGTTCTGTTTCTAGCCAGAGGCAAAGGAGTGACAGACATAAGCCGCTTGGGGCGTTGGACCCTCCTTGAAATGCTCCAGTGGCGATGTTTCAGGCCGAGGCCGGGGATTCTGGCGAGACTCCGCTGCAAGGGCGCTGCCTCGCTGTGACTTCACGGCTCCCAGGGCCGGTCACCAGCGCAAGTGTGTTGAGGGACGGCCATACACCCTTTTTTCTTGTGTTTTCTAGTGTCACTTCTAATTCCAATTTGACCGCAAACATTCAAACAGCGGCCTAAGTTCAAACTCAAGTTTCTACAGGCCTCACCCCTGCCTCCCGCCCCCAAACAAGACGCGTCCCTCAGGGGGCGGGTGGGTGCAGGGTGCGGACTAAGCGGAACGCGCGCCCCTGGGGTGTCCTGAGGCATCCACGACCCGCGTCTGCAGCATTCGAAGGCCTCGAGCGCGGGGTCAGGCGGGACTGGCGAAGGCAAGGCCCGGAGGGGGGTTTTCCTGCAGACTCCTAGCCACGCCGCGCGTTCCTCTGTGTCCCGAAAGCCCCCTCCCCCCTGGCTTGGCTGTAAATTGCAACTTCTCGAGCGCTCTCCTCTGCTCTTCCAGGCCCTCGGCCCCCTTGCAACCGCGTCAGCGCCACCCGGGCCTACTCTGAACTCTGGAGGGAAACGCAAAAAAAGGAAACCTTTGGAACGACCCCCTGCTTCCCCCCCCCTCCCCCCCCCCCCCACACCCCTTTCCCGGGATCAGGTCTCGCCGCTGCTGGCCCCTCGCTCCCTTCTGAGTCCGCTGACTCCCCTCCTCCTTACTGCCCACCCCTCAGAACCAAGAAAGCGGCAGGAAACCCCGGGCTCGCCGGAGTTCAGGTCATCTCCTGTTTTTTGATGGGCTCAAACTCGTACTAAATGAGCGGATGTGCCTGCAAGATTGGTCTCAAAATAGAAGCGGCCTTAGTATTTTAGGATACTGCAGAAATCCTTATTTCTTCCGGAGAAAAACTCTATAATGACTCCTAGCACTTCCCCTTTCAATATTTGTGCAACTTTATCTCCACCGACAAGTTGCTCGGGTGACGCAAATCCGCCCTTGTGTATTACAACTACCAAAATAAATGCGCGGAAATCAATTCCCTTCTAGCAATGAAAATATAAATATACAGCTGCGACTTTCCCCTTTAATCTTTGCTTTCCGAGCGGCTCCGAGCTGTGGCGAAATGAACTGGTCCAGAGCAATTGAGACGGGCGGGGGAGGCCCTGGGGGCAGAGGCGAGGGCTCCCGGGGGCCTGGTAGCCACGAGGCTCCAGGCTCGAGCAGGAGTAAAGAGGGCCTCCCTTAAGCGAATTAATTTGAGCTTAAATGTGGCTGCGTTGCCTTCGGCGAAGCGCAACTGTAAAGCCAATTTCATCTGAGGCCGCAAAGCTGTGCTGGCAAATTACAATTGACAATAGAGAAACAGAAGTACTTGTTTATACGCAAAGGCCACAATAGCTGGGGTTTCTGATCAATTCTGATGGCTGTCTGTAATGCATTCCACTCTCCCCTTTTGCTGGGTACACCCAGCCAGAAACTATTTCACCATACTGGGAATGGACAATGCCAGATAAGATTCCTTTCATAATGTAACATTTTTGCTTATGGGGATAGCATCTAGGGTTGAAAGAAGGGGCAGAAAACAGAGGTTTCTGCATTGACTGAAGCAAGAGAGGGGTCCCCTTACCCTTTGGCTGTCCCTTGAGCCTCTATATTTAAAGCAGCAGTGCAAATTCTTGTCCCAAACCTGGGGACACAAATACACACCAACTGAGCCTAAAAGCTCAAAGAGAGTGAACGCTGACCTTTGTTTATTGTAGTGACATAACTCTACAAGGGCTTACGCTGTCCAGATCTGCTATCTGCTTTTGTTGTGGGTTTTTTTTTTTTTCTTTTTCTGGTACACTCTAGGCAAAATAATGTGCTAGGTAATTGCTCTGTGGACTTGGGGACTCTCCCTGGCCCTTAAAATGTTTTAAAATATTTCAATCACAGTACCTCGTGGTTTCAAAGACAAAGAAGGAAATCACTAAACATTTCACAGTCAAAAAGAGAAGGAAGCCTAGCTTACCCAGCCGAGGATATGAGAGATTTCCAATAATGTAGGAATCTGCTTATATTCTGCTGTCATTCTGTCAGCTGAAGATTTATAGACTGTGGGGCTCAGCCCTCACATTTGGTGGTAGGTATGGGACTTCTGTTCCTTGTGGATGCTACATACTGGAGTTGAGGACTCTAGATACTATACACACACACACACACACACACACACACACCCCTTGGATTATTTTAAGCAGACCCCAACTCCCCTTTCCTGGAGACTTTAGTTAATCCAGAACTAAATAAAGTTCCTAAGTTTTTCTGAACATAGTTAGACTTTGATATGGGGTAGGAAAGGCAAATCACAGTGTGACAGCACTACAAGGTCCATAGCCACTGGATTTCTTCCTTTGCCCTGTTCTCATTCCCCAGGTGTGGCTGACTCATAGGTGGCCATCTCTTTATGTGATCATGGCTCTGCCCTTGACCTCCTGCCCACAGCTCTGGCTTCAGAGACTCAGATAACGTTCTGGGTCTGATCCCATTTGCGGTTTCCTCTCACAGAGTTTCTCACCTATTTCCTTCCCTTCGTTACTAGGATGTATCACTGCACACACGTGTACTACTCCCCCCCCCCCCCATACACACATATGCACATGCTCGTGTGCTCACTGGGGATCTTAGAGACCGAGCAGAAGAGCAAGCAAGCGGTTTGGGGTTTCCTCCTGTTGCAAAGAGCTACTTGTCTGTCTTTCCAAGTCACCTTCTCCACACGCAGCCAAGAAAGACCTCAGACCTCATAAAACTTAATAGTAGAATCCATTTCAACAGGGCACAGTGTAACAAAGACTCACATATAGTTGCAGTGAAATCATGTCCCCAGAAGAGTAAACTATGAGAGACCATCTTTAACACATAAGATTTAGTGCTTCCTTCAACAGATTCTGTTTGGTAGCTGGGAGAGAGCTTGCACACTCTCAGCGGATTAGCCTTGTGGAAGCTGGGTGGGTTGCCTAAATTACCAGATCCTAATAGCCAGGGTTTGGTCTCTAGTGAGTGAGCTGAATGTTAAGGTAGGAGAAGGAGGTGTAGGTGAAAATCATACATTCAAAACAACTTCGGTGTTGAGAGGGGAAAAAGCAAATCACTCCCAAAGTTATATTTCCCTAACCAAACAGTCAAGCAAACAAACAAAACCTTTCTTTCTTTTGAGATAAGTTTTCTAACGTATAGCATAGGTTCCGAAGACGGAGAGGGACTAAAAGGCAGGAATGGAAGGGGCCCTTGGAAGGGAGAGGGTCCTGGAGCCAATGACAGCTCTGTAGGCAGAGCCAGAGGGTTGTCTCCACCTCTGTCCCAATCTGCCCACCTGCACCCCACCAGGATTGAGACAGCTTTGCATTTGGTGGCAGACTCCTGCCGGCCCTGTCTGGCCCCCACCAGGCCCCAGCATCCCCTACACCCCTTGGTGAGCCGGCGGAGTACCAAAACTCGGTTCTCTGCTGACACCTGCTGGGCCATCTCTACATCGTTGCCTGGCTGTGCCCGTCCTGTGCCAGCAACGTTGTTGTGATGCAAGCTGACGCTTCCTTTTGCGAAAACACAGGTTTCTAAAATCAGTGAGCACCAGCAGCTGTTGCCCTTGATATTGCCAGCAATATGGAAAGATCTTGTATTATGTCTTTAAAGTGACCGCAAGAAAGCGGTCACCCTTTCGGACTAATACCTTACATTTTACAGATCTCGAGCCCAGTTGACATAAATCATCTCACCTGTTCTTTAAAATAACCAATTGTAAGGATGCAGAGGAGGTACGATTATCCCTGTTTGGGTTTAGGATGTTGCTCCTCAGAGAGGTTAAGTGGCTTGCCCGAGGTTGCATAGTTAGGAAATGGTGTTTGTTGCCGGGAGTAGAGGCTACATGTTCTGACTCATCAGCCAGAGCCATACCGCTCGGCCAATTTCTTGAGGGGAAACCGTTCATTCAGAGGAAAAACTCTTGCCCGCAATCAGAATGTGCACTGGCTTCAGGCAGAGGCCGGAGGGTAGAACTGTGTCTAACCCAGGAACCGAGGCTGTCCCAAGAACACTGTCAAGCAAGGGCAGGTTGGCGACTTCGTTATGAATGTGTGACCAGATGTATCAGGCAGCCCCCGGGCTCACCATATGTTTCTCCCCTTCCTCTCAAAGTAGCTGAAATCCAACTCCTGGAGGATTCCTTCTTTGGAGAAGAGGCATCATACTATGAATTCGTGTCTCTGACCCTTCTCATTGTGCAAATACCTGAGGGTAAGGAGCTGTTTTGACAAGGAGAAGCCAGGAGGAGGTTCTGAGCTTAAGATACAAACAAGGACACAGACCTTAGTGGGGCACCCAGGGCGCAGCATTATAAAGAGCATTGGACACGGCCCCTTGCAGGGCCCTAAAGAAGGGATTAGAAGATGCTGTGTCCGTTTATCCAGAGTCTGTCCTCTGTCTACAAGTGCTCTAAACGGGCATTCCCCACGCTGGAGCTCTGATACTCATTTTCTCCCACCAGCACCAAATAGTTTTGTAGGATTTCAGTGCCTTGTTGAACTATACAGTAAGAATAATCTTTCACTCCTGAAGCTCATAGTTATATAAGAGTATAAGCATTATACGATTATTTCTTTTAGATACAGGTATTTCATGGCTGGAAGCTCTTTTATCCGAGTCATAGGTATGGCAAATGCTTATGGTACTCGTCTTTATGGGTCTTGAAAGAGAATCAGAGTCGTAAAGAAGCAGAAAGGCGAGCCTGGATTTACAGAAGACTTCAGCGGGACCGGGATTCTCCTGCTAACCAGTATTCACCTAGCTCAGCCTGGCCTCAGACACTTTGGTCCCAGGACACACAGGGATGGCCCAAACTAAAGCACAGGTGATGGGGGTAGATGGAGATTAGGGGAAGAATTTAAAGATGCTTGGGAGGTAGAATGGACAGGCAGAAAAGACCAGCTTTAAACCGTTCCTGTTAAAGAACATATTGTATCCCAACACAAATATCACCGTGTTCAATCATAAATGTGTAGATGAAGAACCCGTCGCTAATTTAACACCCAGCTTTATGGTTTTTCTCTTGCCCAGATGCTTCCTGTATTGGGAGATGCCACCAACACATGCATGAGTCTTCAAAGTGAGCAGTTGTGTTTGAGTTTGTACTTTTGAGCCCAGGACTAATTGTTGTGTTTATTTGTAATTAAGACATGTAAATAAGCTGTTAGGTTCGGAAGCATTTACAAAACACGGCAAATATTTACAAAACAGAAATATTTACAAAAGCACAGTTTGGTGAGTTGGGAAGGCCACTAGCCTGTTAAGGAAGGCAGAGTTTAGAGCCTAATAGTATTACAATACCCTCACTTTTTAGAAAAGAAAAGCCCAGTAGGGTATGTTTAATCTTGCTTTTCCTTTCGTGGTGAGATTTAACAGCACTTTGCCAGTAAAATGAGAAATCACCTCACTTTGAATGTGAGAACTCTAGGTGATGAAGAAGAACACCATCACGGAATCAACTGCCATTTTAGGACATTATTAGTTCTAGTTCCTTCCCTGCAATCCCCTTAATGGACCTCACTGGATTGTTTGCTCGTTGTGGTTTTCAAAATCCCCAAAAGAAAGGAGTTTTACTTCAAGAATACCAACATTTCAGATGAGGACGTACACTATTAAATGAAGGCTTAATCTTGGCTGAGAAATCATGGAAGCAGGCAGCAAACACAAAAATTAACCTGTCACACGCAGGCGACTCTTTCTTCACACTCGGAGTAGGGGAATGATTGACGATTACCCATGGAATTCCAGCCCAAACTCTCAGAAAAAGTTGGTTTGCTGGGACAAGCTTATGTGAATGATTCCCTGACTTCTCCATGTATATCTAGCTACCTACTCAAAACCTCTGCTGTTGGTCTCATCTGTACCTCACACTTGCTGTCCCAGAATGAGCTCATCATTTACCTCTCCAAACTGCTTCTCCTCCAGGGTTCTTGGTAAAGTCACCCTTGCCCCCCCCGCCGACTTTTTCTTTCTTTTTTTTTTTTTAATGTTTATTTATTTTTGAGACAGAGAGAGACAGAGCATGAACGGGGGAGGGTCAGAGAGAGAGGGAGACACAGAATCAGAAACAGGCTCCAGGCTCCGAGCTGTCAGCACAGAGCCCGACGCGGGGCTCGAACTCACAGACCCTGAGATCATGACCTGAGCAGAAGTCAGCCGCGTAACGGACTGAGCCACCCAGGTGCCTCACTTTTTTTTTTTTTTTTTTTTTTTTTTTTTTTTTTTTTTTTTTGGTTTAGTTAGTTAGTTTGTTTCAAAACCTGATCATCATCCTGGACTCTTTCTCTCATTCCATACATCCAACCAGTCTTCCAAGTCTCGAGAACATTAAAACCCTTCCATTTTTCTCCCTCCCCTGGCCACCTCCTCAGTCCAGGCCACCATCGTCCCTCCTTCGAAGTATCATGGCAGCATCCTGACCCACCTCCCTACAGCCCCTCTTGCCTCCCTTCAGTCCGCTCCATAGTCTGCAAACGCAGGGCTCTATTAACAACTCACTTCCAAGCACACCACTCCTCCGTCCGAAATCCTGCAGGTTTTCCACCTCCCTCAGCACACAGTCCCTAACCCTACACATCACCTACAGCGTTCTGCGGGGCTAGGGCCCCGTCCATTTGCCCAACCCCATCCAACTCCACGGGCTTCACTCCACTCTCTGCGTGGGAGCTGAGCCAGCCCTCTCTAGATTCTATGAGTGCACCGTGCCCTCTCTGCTCTGGGGCCCGTGCCGGCCCCGTCTCCTGACGCTGGAGCAGCCATCGGTCCCAGGCCCCTTCTGTCTGGCCACCTCTCACTTCTGGCTGTCAGTTTACAGGACACTTTATTTATTTATTTATTTATTTATTTATTTAATTTATTTATTTTTTTTAACGTTTATTTATTTTTGAGACAGAGAGAGACAGAGCATGAACAGGGGAGGAGCAGAGAGAGAGGGAGACACAGAATCCGAAACAGGCTCCAGGCTCTGAGCTGTCAGCACAGAGCCCGACGCGGGGCTCGAACTCATGGACTGTGAGATCATGACCTGAGCCGAAGTCGGACGCTTAACTGACCAAGCCACCCAGGCACCCCTACAGGACACTTTCTAAAGAAGCCCCTTTTGATGCCAGCTAAGTAACGGCTGCCCCTTCCTTGCTGCCTCCCGGAGCTCCAAGCATCTCTTTGAATTGGTCCCCATCACGTCTGCAGTCTTTTGTCCACTACCTGTCCTCCGCCTATCCACAACCAGCTCTAAACTTTATGAGGACAGGGCCTGTGTTTGGGAAGCTAGTAAAGTGCCAGATATATATTAGGGGCTCAGGAAACACTCGTGGACTAGTTAAGGGTTGACGTAATGGATTGGCTCACTGCTTTCACATCTAGGTTGATTCGTTTTAGGATCTCCCATCCACTGATGTTGCATATTCTCTTGCCTGTCTTCCACTGGCCACGTGAAGAACTAAATCAATAGACAGAGAAATGGGGAGCAATGGTCCCCCCACTCCTTTTACTTGTAATTTGGCAATTTCCTTAGTTCCAACTGCTGAAGGGGGCTGTTTGTTTACTGGGAGAGCCTGCTTTCTCACACATGGGTCTTCCCCTTATTCGAGATGTCTGGCTTTATATAGTAGTATCGATAGAAAGCAGACAAATAGAAGGCACTAGGTAAGGTCCCCTTTTCTCTATGCAGCCCGGATCATGAAAAATTGAGGGTTATGGGAAGTTGTATAAATAGTATAGGAATGTGTTTTACACATTCCTTGTTATCTTTTGATCTGCCTGGCACCTTTTCCTTTTGGGAACTGCCTCCAAGAGCTGCGGGTGGTGGATCACGGGACCCTGCACAGGACGAGTACGCCACAGGCATACGTGCAACCAGATGCATGAGACCGCAGGGAAACCAATCAGACTCATTTTCCAAGGTTGGTGGAGAAGGTAAGAGAGAGAGGATCTCTCCCTGGAATTACTGGTTCGAAGGAAAACATGTGCCTGGATGCCCATCAAGAGCACGGAGCCTGTCGAAGAGAGGAGCCAAGAAGAACTGAGAGGCAGAGAGAGAGAGAGAGAGAGAGAGAGAGAGAGACAGTCTGGATATCAACATCTGGTATTCGGTGTGCTGCTGAGGCTCCTGGCCGCCCCTGGCAAATTTCACTATTGTGCCATTTCTTTCCAGGGCTTTGTTCCTCCCTGTTGAAAATTATGGGCTCTAACTTAGTTTCTCCCTCATTGCTCATTGCCTTTCTTTGCATAGTATCCCACAATGTGAATGTATGGTAGCATATCATTCCTATATCGATGGACACTTATCGGAGTTTTAGGGTTTTTCCCCCCATGATCAGTGATATTTTTTTGCAATAAGCACCCTTGTGTGTTGGTCCTTATATACTGGTTTCTCTCTCCCTCTCCCTCTCCCTCTATAAATATATATAGAGAGAGAAGCTGGGTGTGTGTATATTTCAATATACGTATATACATACATATACATTCAAGTAGATGTTTTCAGATTGTTTTCTAAAGAGGCTGTAACAAATCACCTTCCTGCTGCCAGTCATGACATGAACCTTATTCCCCACATCCCCACCACCCGTAGATCGTATTGGTCCTTTTAGCTCCTGCCTACCTGATAAGCATCAACTGGTATCTCATTATCATTTCGACTTGCATTTCCCGGACTTCTGGCCAGAGTGCACAGTTGTCCCACCCTCTCCACGGTGGATGCTCGCCATCTTTGTTTGCCTCTCTACATGATAAACACACAGTAACTCTTCAAGTGGCCCCTGTTTTCAACACACCCTTGTCAGGAAGAATCCCAGCTCCGTGAACCCTCCTCACGAGCCCAAACCTCTCTCTCCAGCATTGGGTGCACACACTTCCTTGCCTCCCGCCTTCTATGAGGCCGTCTGTGATCAGAGCCCAGCGAGGGACACAAGACTCTGCCCAATCCACATGTGCAAACGAAAAGACATCCCTCTGTTTACATTCAGTGCCTGTGCACTACTCAAAGTGCATCACCCTGAATATTTAAAATCTTCAACCAATGAAGTATGGTTTGGAAAACAGTCCAAGGAAGGCATTTATCCAAACCGGCTCACTCTCTGGTCTTGCCCTCAATCATAACATTCAGGTCACCTTTCTCCTTTGCAGCTTGGGAGCGGGGTCTATTTTGATTGCCAGCAAAGCGCCCAACTTGAGAGCCATGACCCTCGGGACCTAAAAATGCCTCTCAGCCTTATAGGTGGCCTCCTCTCTCTAGTGCCCATCCCCCCACCCCCACCCCCGGCTCCCACCCCCATCTTTCCACAGCAGCCATGCACGATGGAGAATTCCACGGGAAAGGGGGCATCTGAGGAGCCCCTGAGGCAGGAGCCCCAGAAGGCTGAGTGGATTTTAAGTGGCTTCTCTGCAGGCACCCAGAAGCAGGCGTCCTGGACAGCAGGAAGCCTCCACACAGACAGGCCTGGCCTGTTATCCCGATCTGCTGGGAGGTAAAAGGGTATCAGCGACCCCCTCGACCCTCGTCTTTCCTTTGCCCTTCTTTGCCCTCCCCTGTAACGCATACAATTGAGTCATTAATGTCATGGAGACTCTTCTGAAACTTTCCTTAGGTTTGCAAACCTATTGCCACCTCTGGGTTCAGAGACTCCTTGCTTTATGCCTCGATAGATAAAAACGGTGAGTACGAGGGCCTGATGCTCTGCTAAGCTCTTACAGATATTATCTCAGATGATTTCAAACACAAACCTACAGGGCCCCTGGGTGGCTCAGTCGGTTAAGCGTCCGACTTCGGCTCAGGTCATGATCTCACGGTCCATGAGTTCGAGCCCCGCATCGGGCTCTGTGCTAACAGCTCAGAGCCTGGAGCCTGCTTCGGATTCTGTGTCTCCCTCTCTCTCTGCCCCTCCCCCACTCATGCTCTGTCTCTCTCTCTTTCTCTCTCTGTCAAAAATAAATAAACATTAAAAATATAGACATATAGGGGCGCTTGGGTGGCTCAGTCAGTGGAGCGTCCGACTTTGGCTCAAGTCACGGTCTCGCAGTTTGTGAGTTCAAGCCCCACATAGGGCTCTGTACTGAGAGTAGGGAGGCTGCTTGAGGCTCTCTCTCCCTCTCTCTGCCCCTCTTCCACTTGCATTCTCTAAATAAATAAATAAATAAACCTTTAAAGAAAGAAAGAAAAATATAGATGTAGTCCTCAAAGTAGTTTGTCCACAGCTTTGAATCCAAATTCCAACAAATACTGTCAGCCTCAATCATTTATTTGAAAAATGAACCTGACATGGAATTAGTTGATCCTGACAGGCCTATCATGCACCTAGTTTCTATTAAGTCTGTGAGTCTCAGTCTTTGGTAGAGGCCGTTCAGGACATACAAAAGGCCTTGGTGTCATTGGTCCTGCGTTGTAACCAGTGTCAATAAATAGCAGGATCGAAGGGATCGCGTTGAGTTAGCAAAACACTGGGGAGATAGGTCTGCTCCCCTAAGCTGCTTTGTTATTTTACCAATAAATATTCAATAGTTAAGTGAATCCTCAGTATGTCCTCGGAAAAATTTGCAAGGATAGAGCTGAGAATGAGGGGCAAGTGGGTAGATGCTTATACTGAGCTTAGCATAGGTTCAGCATCAACAGAAGCCTCAGTTGACAGGACTTATCAGTGTACTTCTCAACTTCGTGCAATTACTTATTAGATCATAAATATTAACTGATGAAGTCAGACCTGGTTTTCTCCCTGTATTTGCCCAGAACCTCCTTGAGATTGGCCACAAATCTATGGTGTATTAGTTTTCGGTGCCGAGGAACGAATCACCACAAATTTAGTGGCTTGACACAAAACATGTCTTATCAGGGTAAAGATGTTTCTCAAGGCCACTATTCAATTCTGTATGCGGCCTTGGGTACAATTGACATTTTCACATGGTTTGGTTGTTTTCAATTTCCTTTATCAAAATTGCCTTTTCTTGGCCCTCCCTCATTTCTTCCTGACGAGATCTTAATATTTTCCTTATTAGTAGCTGTGAACTTTTATATATGGAAGATGTATTATGACTTTTGGTCCTATTTCTTTTTTCCCAGCTTGTGGCTTGCCTTGACTTCTTTTTTTTTTTTTTTCCTTTGGCTTTGTCCCTAAACTTTAAGGAGAACTTGGGGCCTTGCTATACAGGCCTGGATATCCAAGTACCACGGCCGCCTTACAGCCATTGCTGTAGTCCCTACACCTGGGAGACAACCCCCTCCCTCCTTGTTAGGCCTCTCCGGTGACGTCACTTCCTGTACCAGTAGTCGGAGCTGACAGCTTCTGTGTGCAGAACAGTCGACTCAATCTTCTTGCCCGTCCAGCTTTCCTGGCAGCTGGGACTTATTTTCTGTTTCACCTGTCCTCAGTTCACCCTCTCAGGGCGAAACATACCCAGAATGTAAAAAAGAGAGAGGGGGGGCAGTGATACTTAAGATACACCCAGGCAAAAATCTGCAGCCAGTCCGATGATGAGCCGGGATCAGTGGTCACAACTCATTACAGTTTGCCTTGAAATATATGTTTAATATAACTGTGCAGTGAATTGGGTTGTAATGTTATTTTTAATTTGCTTATTGAATTATTTTCAAGAAATTCCTCTTCTTAATACTCTCAATATAAGCTCCAGAATGAGGACTGTTTGTTTCTCTGAAGCAGAGATACCTCAGTGCTTTGTTCACTTGGACGTTGCCTAATAACAAGGGAAAAAACGTAGGTGTTTCTAGAACTCCTAGGTGAACAATGTAACTTCAATCGTATGGACAGAGACTGTAAGAAGGAATATGTCTCAGAGAAGTTAGAAGATTCTCGAAGCAAACGCCAGACTTGACAACTGTGGGTAACCCCAGTGGAAGAAAGGAAGACACCAGAGAAGCCAACATGGTTGTGTAGGGAGGTGGGGGCTCTTCAATAGCCTTCAGTTGTTTTTCTTTTTTAAATCACATCAAGTTACCAAGATCAAATCCAAAAGATTGGCAGGAGCCTCTGAGTATGGCTGCAGGATAGAGCCCAGGGAAACTTTCTAAAATGCGTGATTGGTAACAAATAGGACTTTTAAATTTTTTTTAACATTTATTTATTATTGAGAGACAGAGAGAGAGCATGAGCATGGGAGGGGCAGAGAAAGGAGGAGTCACGGAATCTGAAGGAGGTTCTGGGCTCTGAGCTGTCAGCACAGAGCCTGACGCGGGGCTAGAACTCACAGACAGCGAGATCATGACCTGAGCTGAAGTCAGACACTTAACCGACTGAGCCACCCAGGTGCCCCAACAAAGAGGACCTTTAAGTCTCTGTCTTCAAAGAAGGCTGGAAAAGCACCGGGCTTCAGTGAAAAATGTGTGATGTCAGTAGACAACAGAGAAGTCAGAGTTAATCAACTTTTTATTCAAGTCTTCTAAGAAAGAATGGTTTTGAAATTGCAAATAATTAAAAAAATTTTTTTTCAACTTTTTTTTTTTTTATTTATTTTTGGGACAGAGAGAGACAGAGCATGAACGGGGGAGGGGCAGAGAGAGAGGGAGACACAGAATCGGAAACAGGCTCCAGGCTCCGAGCCATCAGCCCAGAGCCCGACGCGGGGCTCGAACTCACGGACCGCGAGATGGTGACCTGGCTGAAGTTGGATGCTTAACCGACTGCGCCACCCAGGCACCCCGAAATTGCAAATAATTTTTAAAAAGCTAATGTAGATTTGAAGTTCACTCCAATACACTCCTTTATATCCACTTTAGTATGGAAGATGCTAAAATAAAAAAGTTACTTGAAATAAATTCAGTCCTTGAGCTCATATTCCTTATGTCCCAAAGTGTTAAAAAGCATTCAGATATAAGCTTAGATTAATTATTATTTTGGGGAATTTGTTAGGAATGGAGAGGTGCCAAGCCCAGAGGCAAAAATTAGGCCAAATTGTAAAGTATTTTTCAACTTCAGACTATTAAGTATGATATTATTCTCTAGAAATCCTGGACTAGAATATTAAGCACATAATTTGCTTTGTTGAAAAGCAGATAGAGGGGCGCCTGGGTGGCTCAGTCGGTTGGGCATCCGACTTCGGCTCAGGTCATGATCTCGTGGCCCGTGAGTTCGAGCCCCGCGTCGGGCTCCGTGCCGACAGCTCAGAGCCCGGAGCCTGTTTCGGATTCTGTGTCTCCCTCTCTCTCTGACCCTCCCCCGTTCATGCTGTCTCTCCCTGTCTCAAAAATAAATAAACGTTAAAAAAAAAAGAAAGAAAGAAAAGAAACGCAGACAGAATTCCTTTGAAACAAATGGATTTTTTTTTAAAGAACAAGTCGTGTCAAACTAATGACATTTATTCTTCCAAAGTTGATAAATAATTAATTCAGTTCTTTCACGAATATTTACTGAGTCAGGCACCACGTGCCCGGAACTCTCCTAGATAACTAGAGAATTTTAGCAGGCAACCTAACAGAACAGAACAGACAAGTCCTTGCTTTCTAGAAGCATATGTTGTAGAGGGGAAGCTGGCAAAAAGTGAATAGATCTATCGTGTGTTAATGGTGATAAATGCTGTGCAGAAGATAAGGCAGGAGAAAAGGATTCAAAAATAAGAGGAATAACACTGGAAAACTATATTTTGATATAAGTAAAACATTCAGCAGTAGCTGCATAACATACTTTAGGACAAGACAGTGAAATATGAATTACTGATGTGATGCTAGTTGATTGACTTCTCCGGGCCTGACATCCAATAGTGGACGCAGCCGCAGGTTGGTTGAGGAATATGCCTCAAACTGTTTCTGGCTCAGTCCTGATCCACACCAGTATCTATGATTTTGACAGAGACGTTTAGAAGGCACATTACCAAATATGCGGTGCCAAAAACCTATAAAGAACAATCAGACAAAACCCAGAGAAAATCAAAAGAAGGCAAAATGATGGTCTGAGGGCCTCTGAAAATCCACCCCTTTATAAGAACAACAAGAACATTGGGAAAAATAGTCAAAGTCAATTTTTTTCAGAACTCTAGAAATTAGCCAAAACCTTACAACAATTTGAGAAGTATTTATTTGAGAAAACTGGCTGAGTCTTGGTTGGAGCTTGAGGGTATAATGCTAAGTGAAATCAATCAGAGTAAGACAAATGCTATATAAATTCACTCATATGTGGAATTTAAGAAACAAAATAGGGGCACCTGGGTGGCTCAGTCGGTTAAGCGTCCAAGTTCGGCTTGGGTCATGGTCTCATGGTTCGTGAGTTTGAGCCCCGCATCGGGCTCACTGTGGTCAATGCAGAGCCTGCTTGGGATTCTCTCTCTCCCTCTCTCTCTGCCCCTTCCCCACTCACCCTTTCTCTCTCTCTCTCAAAATAAATAAACAAAACTTAAAAAAAAAAAGAAGTAGAACAAAGGAGCAAATGAAAGAAAAAAGAGAGAGAGTCAAACCAAGAAACAGACTCTTAACCATAGACAACAACTGATGACTGATTACCAGAGGCGAGGTGGATGGGGGGATGGGTGAAAGAGGTGATGGGGATTAAGTCGTGATGAGCACTGGGTGACGTATGGAATTGTTGAATCACTATGTTGTACATCTAAAACGAATATAACACTGTATGCTAACTATACTGGAAAGAATAGAGTAGAATAGAATAGAAGAAATACAATACAATACAATACAATACAATACAATACAATACAATACAATGGCTGGATCTTGTTAATAACAGCAAGCTTTATGACACTTTAGCTTACCCCATTCTGAGCCCCTCTCTTCAGTTATGGAGTAGCCATGAAAACCAACAGCTTTGCAATTATAGTACCATGAAAACTAGCAGCCCAGCCATCATTAGAGCTAAATAATTTTGGAGTTCCCCCAAAAGTCCCATCCGCAGACAATTGTCACTATTTGATCTCTCTGGCAGTTCACTAGAAACTTCCACTCACAGGGGTAGCCTTTATCTCACCTGATTCAGAGTTTACTTGGTGTGAATGGCCTTTTCCTGGGGTCATTTATCAAAACGATCAACAACAATCGTTTAATCTCACATCTACCTGAATCTGCAATAACAGTTGGGGCAAACAAGAACCCGATCAAAGTATGGTTTTAAAACATCAGGGAATGAGGGGCTCCTGGGTGGCTCAGTCGTTGAGTGGCCAACTCTCGATTTTGGCTCAGGTCATGATCCTAGGGTCATGGGATTGAGCCCCACATTGGGCTCTGAGCTGAGCATACAGCCTGCTTGGGATTCTCTCTCTCTCCCTCCACCCTTCTCCCCAGCTTGTGTGTTCTCCTTCTCTCCCTCTCTAAAATAAATTAAAAAAAATTTTTTTAAGTCGGGGAACAAGAGGTCTCCAGACGGCTTTATAAAGCTCTGGCATATTCCTGAGAATCTGTAAGGTCATGCACACAAGCAAAGGCTGGCATGTGCTCAGGATAATCTGAGGAGCCCTAATCTCCCATCTCTGGCTGACCCTGAGGATGTGCAAAAGCAGGAAATAAAGGCTAAAATTTTATCGTAAACTGCCGGCCACAGCATTAAAGATGCACCCTCGACACATCCACAGAGCCTCTTGGCAGAGGCAAGAAGACGTACCAGGACAAGGTATATAAAGAAATCTCTTCCCTACGGGCGCCTGGGTGGCTCAGTCGGTTGAGCGTCCGACTTCAGCTCGGGTCATGATCTCGCGGTCCGTGAGTTTGAGCCCCGTGTCGGGCTCTGTGCTGACAGCTCAGAACCTGGAGCCTGTTTCAGATTCTGTGTCTCCCTCTCTCTCTGCCCCTCCCCTGTTCATACTCTGTCTCTCTCTGTCTCAAAAATAAATAAATGTTTAAAAAAATTAAAAAAAAAAAAAAAGAAATCTCTTCCCAATCACTAGTTGACCACTAAGCTAACTGAGCGAATCCTTCAGTGACTCTATGTGATGATCTGCACTGACAGTGCAGAACCTGTATGGGATCCTCTCTCTCTCTCTCTCTCTGCCCGTCCCCTGATCCCTCTCTCTCTCTCTCTCAAAAATAAATTAAATTAAAAAAAAAACAAAACTGTCCCAGAGACACTTCATACTTTGGACTTACTAAACAAAGACTTACAATTGGCTCCTATGGACGTGTTCAAAGAACTAAAGGGAACCATGTTTACAGGATGGAAGGAAAATACGAGAATGGGGTGTCACCTAAGAAGGAACGTCAATAAAAACAGTTATTTTAAAAAGTTGAATGGAGGGGCGCCTGGGTGGCTCAGTCGGTTAAGCGGCCGACTTCGGCTCAGGTCACGATCTCACAGTTCGTGGGTTCAAGCCCCGCATGGAGTTCTGGGCTGACAGCTCAGAGCTTGGAGCCTGTTTCGAATTCTGTGCCTCCCTCTTTCTCTGCCCTTCCCCCACTCACGCTCTGTCTCTCTGTCTCAAAAACAAACATGAAAAAACGTTTTTAAATAAAATGCTTCGATATGTGTGCACGTTAATACTTTTCCATCTTATTATTTTCTTCTTTTATGTTTAACTTTGTGATTGTTATTATTTCTGAGTTGAATGCTTTATTTTTTAAATGTTTATTTACTTAATTTAAGGGGGGGAGGGAGAGAAAGCAAGAGCAGGGGAGGGGCAGAGAGACAGAATCCCAAGCAGGCTCTGCACTGTCAGTGCAGAGAGCGAGGCAGGGCTCAATCCCACGAACTGTGAAATCATGTCCTGAGTCAAAGTCAAGAGTCAATCGCTTGACCAACTGAGCCACTCAGGTGCCCCAAGATGCTTTATTTTTAAACTTTATGTCTCCTAAATGATATACATTTTAAAACTCCAAAATTTCCTCTGAGTATTGCTTTGGCCATATCATTTGTTCTGATAACTTCACTTCTTATCATTTATTTCTAAATAGCCTTGATTTACTTTTAACCCCAAGAACCTAGAAAGACATTTAAAATTTTCCAAGTGGAGAGGCTAATACATGTGTGTGACAGTCATTTTTGGCAATTTTTATTTTTATTGCATTGCGCTCAACGAATGCAACCTGTATGATTCCATTTATTTGGGGATATGTTGAAATTTTCTCTGTGGCTCAACGTATGTTCTAATTTTTGTAATGTTTTAAAAAATAATCTGTGTTGTCACTGGTGAAGGCCAAGTTTTACGTATATCTATTAGGTATCTACAGGTTATTCAAATGCTATTATTATATCATTACTTATTTTTGTATACTTAATCTGATTTTTGTGTATCTTCATCAGTTTCTCCTTGCATTTCTATTGGTTTTATCTTGGTTTTTTTTTGAAGTTGCTGTCAGATGCTGAGGTTAACAACTTCTCCGTGGACTATACTTTTAATCAATGTAAATCCATTTCCCTTTCCTTTTAACCTTTGGTTCTAAATTCCATTTTATCTTATATACATGCTCTAATTTAAATTTAATTAAAATTTTTTGGTAGCGTTACAGTCACATATTCCAAACTTGAAAAGAAATAAAGACATATTCAGAGAAGTTGCCTTTTCACTCCAGCTTTCGCCAGCCGTAGAATTTCCCTCCCCGGACACAAGTGTTATCAGTGTATTTAATATATATCTGGATTTGGGAAGGAGTAGGGAAGGCCAGCTCACAGCTCAAGCTGCCATCTTGATTCAGTCTCTGACTATTATTTTCCAGTGTTGTGAATGCAGCCAGAGTATATATAATCTTGCATTAGTCTAGAGTTGTAAATTCTCACATCAGACCCCAAAAGAATTTCTTGTGATCGTTCCATCTCAGGGCTTTGTGGCCTAGGAAAGCCCTACTGTATTCCAGGACCCAGTTTGTTGGTGGGAGGAGAGAGAGGAAAGGGTGGTGGGGGTGGAAATGTTGACATAGGTTTGAGCCCTGACTTAACTCATCTTGAAGAAATTTTCCAATGTTTATTTCTTGAAATGCCCACACACGAGAGATTTTCTAGCATTTCAAAACTTTGGTACTCAATAATTAACTGATCAATCAACCAGCAATTTCAACTGATGCTCATTGTCTTCATGTAGATAACCATCACAGACACAAGCTAGTTCCTATCATTGGAAAGCTTAAAATTGACATGCAGCTAAAAATATTCATGAGACAAGTAATAACATGGAAAACATAAAATCAGCTCTATGCTTCAGGATGATCCTGTTGGTGTGAGAAAAGTGCTATTAGGATAGTTTACATAACTAATAGGCAGATGATAGATAGATGATAGATAGATAGATAGATAGATAGATAATAGAGTTAGTTACACATGGTTATGGTACATTTGATATGTATTATATAGCGTTATAGAACTCGTGTGTGTGTGTGTGTGTGTGTGTGTGTGTGTGTGTGTGTTTCACAGAACTCCAATATATATCTTTAAATGGAGCATTGTTTCCTGCTGGCTGTTCCTTGCACAAAGCATTTGAAACACAGCCTTCTGATTTTTATGGGAATCATACCCAAAGCATGATTTGTATTAACCGGCCATATATAGTTGCTGATACCTTGGGCCACAGATGGAGAATTAACTCTTCTCCCATTCATTTGCCACTTCCTTAATTTTCTCCCCATTCTTAACCTTGTTCTATCTTTTCTTTCTTTCTCTCTCTCACTCCTTCTCCTTTCGTTCTCCACTATCCCTCTCCTACCAGGTCTGATGTATTCCCCGCAAGCACTCTGAACAAACCGTCCTCTGTGGGCCTCCCTCCTGAGAAATTAGGTGGCTGGGTCAATGCCTCTGATGCCTATTTTTACACTCATGTTTGTCCGGAGTCTGACGTGGTTTATCACAGGCTCTCCAAAGGCCCATTGTTCAGCGCTTCAAGAAGAATGTTGTTATATTGACTGTTAGTGCGTCAGCCCCGCTCTCTCTGGAGGAACTTTTGGATGAAATTAGATAATTTCCATTAGGAGACCGTGCATTATTAGTCCCCGGTGCCAAAGTGGAGAATGAGCCAAGATGACTATTTCTGGCCAGGCTCACCTCAGGAAGGAACCTTCTCGGCTTTAATGGGATTTTGCTATTGTTGGTCGCCTTCTGTTTGACACTAGGCCAGCCCAGGGTTGGAAATTGTTTAGAAAGCTGCATGAAATATAATAGAACCCCAGCCATTTGCTGAGGCACATTCCTGCACAATGTTTATTTTGAAGAAGGAAAAAAAATATATTGTCCTTGGCAGACAACAATAAAAAAAAAAAAAAAAAAAAGCTGTAACTTGAATCTCTGACCATATGCTTCTTGTTGCCAGTTGTGTTTAAAAACTCCCTGCTGGTATCAGAGAATTTCACACTGAGGTGATAAATCTCTTGTAATATTTATAAGCAGCTTCATTACAGACTCAGAAAGATATTTAAAGTCACCAAGGCCTTCAAGGCTGACTTCGGAACGGGTGGGTGATGTGGAGGAGGTGGGCACCGAAAGCTATTCCAGGCTCACCCTGGTCCCAGTCTGGGACTAGAAGTCAAGTCCACAAAAATCCCTCTGCCCTGCTGTCTCGCCAAGACCTTCCTCACCCAGCTATAGGAACCGAGCCTTTGTGAGCTAGCTCTGAAGCCAGAGAAGATGGTAGGCATTAACCCCTCTTCACTCTTGAGGAAAAAGTGTAAAGGTCAGCTTTTGAGCAGAATGGTGGGGTTTGGGGTTTTGGTTTTGTTCTGTAAAAGCTGGCTCACCATCAGAGTTGACTTTGGAGCAAAAGTTGTCTCTATTTTGGCAGCCCTATTGCATGAACTGTCTAAGGATATTGAAACCTTGGATGTTTTTAAATGATATTGAAACCCCTAAATTGCTTTCGTACGTATTTGGTTAGTGTCACAGTCCTGGCCTTTTTTATTGTCCAACTTAGGCTAAGTGTATGTATGTGAACATGGTAAACAGAACAAAGCAAAATAAAACCAAAAAAAACTTAAGACAGGGTCTCAATAGACAACCCTTGAAAAGGCAATCAAATTCCATTTATAAGAGTTCCTTGGTTGAATAGCAGTTTCCCAAGACTGTTTAAAGATAAAGTCTTCAAGTCTAGAAGCTGATTCCATCAATTGACATTTAGATGTCCTCAGACATGTTGCTTCCTTTCAATTATTTGGCGTTAGCCTTGGCCTTTTCCTTTTTAGCTCTTTCAATAAATAATATGTACAACTAAGTCTTGACTGTCGACAACAATAGGGGAGAGGGGAAGCAGAGATAATTAAAAGATAATCGCCAAATCTAATCACCAAATCAACTTTAGACATAAATGTCGCCGTTTTCCCATGAAATCTTGCACTGGAAATGCTGACCCGTGACCAAAACTGACTGATGGGTGGTAAGTGAGCCCTGCACGAGAGGAAATGGACACACAGGATTCCAAGTGCGCGTAGCTCACGAACAGAATCTGCGCCGGCCCTGCCTACATGATGGGATGGGGTCCTGTTTTCACCTGAAGGAGGCCAACACATCCACAGGCACCAGGAACGAGTTCCACGTGGCAGGCGGACTCCTAAAATGGCCCCCAAATACCACTCCTGGGTGGACATGTCCAATGTAATCCCCTCCCCTTGAGTGTGGACAGGCCCTGTAAGCAGGGTGGAGTATCACTCTTGTGATTAAGGTAATTCTAAGGTAAAGATGGAGAGATTTTGCAAATGCAATTGAGATCTCAAATCAGTCAGTCTCAAGCAAAAGGGAGATTGTCTTAAGTGGATCTGATTTATCGAGTGAACAGCCTTTTCAAAGGAAGCCTCAGTCCTTCCTCAGAAGAGAGATATTCTCCTCCTGGCCTTGAAGAAGCAGAAAGCTATGCCGTCAACTGCCCGTGGAGAGGGGCAACATCTAGGAATCAAGGAGTCCTACAACTGCCAGGAACTGAATTCTGCCAACAGTCTGAATGAACTTGGAAGGGGAGGCTGAGGTCCAGAAGATACCACAACAGCCCAATAGCTCTGTCTGTAGCTTTGTGAGACGCTGAGCAGAGGACCCAGCTAACCCATGTCCAACGGCAGCTGTGAGATAGTAATGGGTGTTTCTGTAAGCCACTACGTTTGTGGTCATTTGTTATGCAGCGATAGTTGACTGATACAAGTGCCCCATGGGCAACTTGGCCAGTTTGGAAATGGTAGAGCTCTACCTGACGTCCGCTATTGCTGAAGGTAAATCAATGGCGGTTCATCTACGGGGATACACCGATGGTGGGCAGAAGACATTGCAGGGTCCGTGCCTGAGATCTCTCAATGACTTTCAGTGACATATGACTGCCTTCCTGGAGCTCCTGAGGCCCTCAGGGATCAGTGGCCACTTTTTTTTTTCTTCAGTCAGCATTGCGGATAGTTGGGGGACATGACATATTTTGAGACCGTATCCTCCTGGGTTTAAATGCCCCTTCAGGGGCGCCTGGGTGGCTCAGTCAGGTAAGCATCAGACCTCAGCTCAGGTCATGATCTCACAGTTTGTGAGTCTGAGTCCCACGTGGGGCTCTGTGCTGACAGCTCAGAGCCTGAAGCTTGATTTGAATTCTATGTCTCCCTCTCTCCCTGCCCCTCTCTTGCTCACGCTCTCTCTCTCTCTCTCTCTCTCTCTCTCTCTCAAGAATAAACATTAAAAAAAGATTGTTAAAAATTCTTAATGTTTATTTATTTTTGAGAGAGAGAGAGACAGAGACAGAGACAGAGTACGAGTGGGGGAGGGGCAGAGAGAGAGGGAGAATCCAAAGTAGGTTCCAGGCTTTCAGCTGTCAGCCCAGAGCCCGAGGCGGGGCTCAAACCCAAGAACCGCGAGATCATGACCTGAGCCAAAGTTGGACGCCCAATCGACTGAGCCACTGACGCACCCCAAAAAAGATTTTTTTAAATATTTGTTAGCCAGGTAACTTGGTCAATTCATTTAATCTCACTGAGTCTCAGACTTGTAAATGGAGACAACAATATAATTTCCAGGGTTATCACAAGAAGTACGCGAATTATCCGTACGAACACCTGGCCCGGAGACTGTACTACCACATGTGCTACATATGTTCATTTTCTTCAAGACGTCGCTTGAGCTCCGTGGGACCACCAGCTTTGATTCTGCCTATGCTGCTTGCTGGTAAGTCACTTCACTTTCTGCTTCCATATCATCATGAATGAAATGAAAACAGCATTAGTACTTACTATATTTGGTTATTGTAAGCATTCAAGAAAATCATCCTGGGGCGCCTAGGGGATTCAGTCTGTAGAGCATCCGACTCCTGATTTTGCCTCAGGTTGTGATCCTAGAGTTGTGGGATCAAGCCCCACATCGGTCTCCCTGCTGGGCCCCTCTCCACGTGTGCACGTATGCTCTGTCTAAATAAATAAACACACAAACAAATATGTGAACAAAATATAGAAAATAACCCAAATAAAGCACTTAGCACTTGCCCAGCACATAGTCACGTTAGTTTGTTATTATTGTCACTCCTTTCCCAGTTCCCAGACTTGAGTGCATCATTTCCTATTCCATGATCTCATGAACCTTGATTGATTGCTAAGATACCACTTCTCATATTCTGAAACAGGTGTAGTATAGTAAGTTATGTACATCTCTTTCTCTCCCATCCCACCTTTTCCTTTTTTGAGGGCGCGAGTCATGACTAATTCATTTCCACAGTGCACGCAAAGCTTTGCCCATTGCCTTCCACATAGCACAAGACCAAGAAGTATTGACTTGATCAAATTTTCAATTGAAGTAAAGAGGCCAGGATGAGATAGGAGCTAACTATGGAACCCAAGAAACAGTAGTGACTTTGTAAGATCATTTGGTCCTTCATCTCAGTAGATCAAGTCGGCCAAGAACAATGCATCTCTAGTCTTGGTTGAAAGATCCCTACATAAGTAGTTGTCCATACCATTCATTAATCAACCAATCGGGCATCTGTTTCTGAGAATAGATACCTAGTAGATGCTGTGGCGGTACAAACCAAGAGATGGGAGACAGATCTCTGCCCCCAGAAGACTTCTTTTTCTTTTTTAAGTTTATTTATTCTGAGAGAGAAAGAGAGAGAGAGAGAGAGAGAATGGTGGGGGGAGGGGCAGAGGGAGAACAAAAGAGAGAGAATCCCAAGCAGTCTCCACCCTGTCAACGTGGATCCCAACGCGGGGCTTGAACCCACAAACCAACCGTGAGATCGTGACCCGGACCAGACCCAGATGCTTAATCCACCGACTGAGCCACCCAGTCGCCCCAAGCTTCTCGATTTCACAGGGAACGTGACCCCCCCTAGACCCAGAACTCTTTTCCCTCCATATCCCTCCCTCCCTGTTGAGGCTCTGCTCACATCCTCTCCCCTGAACCCAAGACAGCTGTTCCCCATCCTCAGCCACATGACCCGCACATATTTAAGGCCCATTACCGGGTCACTCCTCAACCCCTGCATCGCTTAAGCTCTGCTTCTAAAGCGGGGATATTGATGACGACCTGCCCGGTGGGGTGACTCAGAAATAACTCATTCAAATGGCTGCGTGGTACAAGGAAAAGGCCAAGGAACAAGGCCGCGCGGCTTTCCCCAGCACTCCATTCATTTTCGAGGGAAAACAGCTCTGCATCGGAGCTATAAAAAGAATGTTGAAGATAAAGTCTGCGTCTCTCCCCACCTCCAGGTCTTTGTTTTCAATGAGGACCCAGGCACTTGCCCGCCTCCTTTCAGACTTTATCACAGCACATTCCTCATCTGCTCTTTTATTCACTCGGGCTCATTTTCATTGTCTCCTGCTCAGAAGTGTTTGATAAGAATCTAGCTGAGTGGCATTAGGAAAATCCGCTGTTCAACAAAGGAACCTGCCATTGTGCCCCGAAGCACTTCAAAGCTCTCACAATATCTTATTTTTATTATTCCTTCATTTTTTTTTTTCAAAAGCATGAACAATGTGTTTTGCATCCTAGACCGTCTGTGGGAAAATGTAATTCTCATTCGTTGCATCCTGAGCCGCTATGAGTGACAAAACGCTATAGTAATTCATGCTAAGATTTGTAAACAGGCGTCAGTTCTTTTCTCTTCTACTGAAACGGACAATGGTGCCGATTAGACGTCACTGCGGGCATCGGGAGAAACCAAGGGTCGGAGGTCGCACATAAATCATTCCAGACTTCATGTTAGAACATCTTTGTTTAAGTATTAACTCATTGTAACGGAGTGTTAGGGGTGAGGAGAAGGAAAAGAGCCTAGATTCTCACAGAAAGGGCCTGATGGGTCCCCCAGACCCGAGAGCAAAGGACAGTAACGGGGGCAGATGAATGGTACGTACAAAAAGCACGAGGCTCATCGGATTTTAAATTCTTTTAATGTTTATTTATTTATTATTATTTTTTTTAAGAATTTATTTTTATTTTTTTTAATTTTTTTTAACGTTTATTTATTTTTGAGACAGAGAGTGACAGAGCATGAACGGGGGAGGGGCAGAGAGAGAGGGAGACACAGAATCAGAAACAGGCTTCAGGCTCTGAGCCATCAGCCCAGAGCCCGACGCGGGGCTCGAACTCACGGACCGCGAGATCGTGACCCGAGCTGAAGTCGGACACTTAACCGACTGAGCCACCCAGGCGCCCCTGTTTATTTATTTTTGAGAGAGAAAGAGAGACAGGGGGGAGTAGGGGAGGGGCAGAGAGAGAGGGAGACACAGCATCTGAAGCAGGTGCTAGGCTCCCAGCTGTCAGCACAGAGCCCCACGCGGGGCTCGAACCCACAAACTGCATGATCATGACCTGAGCCAAAGTCGGACGCTTAACCGACGGAGCCCCCCAGGCACCCCTCAAGGGGATTTTAGACCCAGCTCGGGCCTCGCGATTCTATAGATCGCTCTTAACAGACGTGGGCCTCGTTTCACAGATCAAATTTATCAAAACAAAACTGATGTTTCATTATAGACACCAGGAACTAAGAGGAAATACCGCAGAGGGCAAGGAAGCATGAACTGAGAGGGAACGAGAAAGTTGGTTCCTGTGATGCAGCCCCAGAAACAGAAGTAGTGTAGACTCAGCCAAAAGCGGTTCTTCCGGACCCCTTCCTCTCCAGTGCCACCCTGGGCCTTCCCT
Source organism: Prionailurus viverrinus (assembly GCF_022837055.1). Taxonomy (NCBI): domain Eukaryota; kingdom Metazoa; phylum Chordata; class Mammalia; order Carnivora; family Felidae; genus Prionailurus; species Prionailurus viverrinus. Next base: position 55,563,946 of record NC_062577.1, on the reverse strand, counting down.
GCCGGCACGTGATGAATGCTCACTCCTCCGGCTTAGTGTCCTGGACGGGAAAGCGAGGGCCCAGAATGTTCCTACTTTACCCAGACCGTTCATCCAGCGTCTGGCAAGGTGCTTGGTGCTCAGTAAGTATGTGTTGTATGAACAAAATAACGAATAAAAACCTGAGTCCAGGGGCGCCTGGGTGGTTCAGTCGGTGAAGCGACGGACTCTTGATTTTGGCTCAGGTCATGGTCTCATGGTTCTGTGAAACGGAACCCCTTGTTAGGCTCTGCCATAACAGCACGGAGCCTGCTTGGGGTTCTCTCTGTCTCTGTCTCTCTCTCTCTGCCTCTCCCCTGCATGCTCACACACTCTCCTTCTCTCTCAAAATAAATAAAAACTTAAAAAAAAACAAAACTGAGTCTAAGAGGCATCTCAGCACTTCCTCTCCTTTCTTCCATCAACCCTCTGCTTTGTTCTGCTGTTGTCGTGATAGTTGGTTGGACACAGTGGCAGGTATTGAAACTAAACCTCTTTCTCGGCCGTGTCACACCCTCATCATCAGTGCTTGCAAGTCCCCTCCCTTAGTTACCTTTTACTGTGTGACCTCCTCCCCCTACTCCTCCAGCCAGACTCCCATCTCCCTCTCCTCACCGGCGCCAGGGTATCCAATTTATGTTCTTAATTCCGGGCGCACTTGTAAATACCGCGGTATTATCGCTGTGTATGTGTGTTTGATTCTCACATTCACTGCGGACCTCAGTCTGTTTCTCATCAGGAGACGGTATATGATAAAAATCTAGTCATGTTGTTGTACATCTACACATGTTGGGTTGTTTTTTTTTTAATTTGAAAGAGAGAGAGCGGAGGAGGGGCAGCGAGAGAGAATCCTAAACAGGCTCCACACTCAGTGCAGAGCCGGACTCGGGTCGCGATCCCACCACCCTAAGGCCATGACCCCAGGCGAGATGGAGAGTTGGATGCTCCACCAACTGAGCCACCCACGCATCCCGTGTATACCTATTTTTAATTCTGACAACCACATTGTCTTCCACTGTTTGTATATACATAGCATCTTAGACTTATCTGTTCCCTTAAGAAGGGACAGATGAGGGGCGCCCGGGTGGCTCAGCTGGTTAAGTGTCTGACTTCGGCTCAGGTCGTGATCTTGCCTTTCCTGAGTTCCAGCCCCATGTCCGGGCTCTGTGCTGACAGCTCTGTCTCTCTCTCTCTCTCTCTCTCTCTCAAAAATAAATAAATGTTAAAAAAAAAAAAAAGAATGGACAGAGATTGCCTTGAGCTCTCCACTATTTCAATTACTCCTACTAAACAATCAACTCTTTCTCCGTAGATTTTGTTAAGAATTTCTAATTTTGAGGGGTGCCTGGGTGGCTCAGTTGGTTGAGCGGCCGACTTCAGCTCAGGTCATGATCTCACCGCAAGATCATGACCTGAGCCGAAGTCAGAAGCTTAACCGACTGAGCCACCCAGGCGCCCCTTCCCTAAATATTTTTAGTGCCTTTTTCCTTAAGAGCAAGAACTTGCTCATAGGTATCACAGTTTTATTATCAAAATCAGGATATTAGTTACTGAGTGCATAATTCAGGGTGCATATTCAAATTTCATCAGCTGTCCCACTAATGGTATAAAGTTATTATGCTTTTCCAGTCCAGGGTCATGCATTTTGTGTCTCTTTAATCTCCTTTTTTTAACGTAATCTCTACACCCAATATGGGACTCGGCCTCACAACCCCGAGATCAAAAGTCCCATGCTCCACTGACCAAGCCAGCCAGGCACCCCCTCTTTAATCTCCTTTTATTTGGAATATTTCTTCAGCCCTTTTCTCAAGCTTCACATTTTGAAAAGTGCAGAACAGCTCTTTTGTAGAATGTTCTTCAATCTGGGCTTGTCTAAGGTTTCTTGACATAAGGTGGTGCCACTGTAACAGGAACACATTTTTTCTTCCTGAATAATAATATATTTGAAGATCCTTTGACACTATGTAAATATTCTGTTCCTCTCCAAACTTTCAGTCATTAGTTTTAGCGTTCATTGAGTATTTTCTTTTTTTTTTAAGATTTTTTTAAAGTTGATTTATTTATTTTGAGAGAGAGAGAGAGAAAGAGAAGGGGGGGAGCAGAGAAAGAGAGGTAGAGAGAGAGAATCCCAAGCAGGCTCCACACTGTCGGTGCAGAACCTTATGCAGGGCTCGATCCCACAAAGCGTGAGATCGTGACCTGAGCCAAAACCAAGAGACAGACGCTGAACCAACTGAGCCACACAGGCGCCCCGATTATTTTTTAATTCCACTGTGCCTTCCATCATAAGAAAGAGCCTGCTCTTTACCCACATTTATTTATTATTCATTTGTTTATTCGTATCGCTATGGATTGGTAGATTCTCATTGTATTTAATGAGCTCAATCCTTTACTGTTTTTTCTTATTTTGATTATGAAATTGTCACAGATGTCGTTAGTGACAGCCACTTCAAACTAGCTTCAATATCATTTTGACATATCCCAATTATTGGTTGAATACTTCCTGACTTTCTGGCACACAAGATGCTCTGGACTCACCTTAGAAATTCCTGCCCTCAGGGCTCTGGGTAGCTCAGTCGGTTAAGCATCTGACTTTGGCTCAGGTCATGATCTCGAGGTTCACGGGTTCAAGCCCGCATCGGGCTCTGTGCTGACAGCTGGGAGCCTGGAGCCTGCTTCGGATTCTGTGTCTCCCTCTCTCTCTGCCCCTCCCCCACTCACATTCTGTCTCTCAAAAATGAATAAGCATTAAAAAAATTTAAAAAAGAAAAAGAAATTTCCTCCCCTAGCCCTGGAATCAGCCTTTCCTTTGAGGATCTATCTATCTATCTATCTGTAATTATATGTGAGTGCGTGTATATATACATGTAATTATATATGTGTGTTTATATATAATTATATATATGTGTATATATGTAACATACATTATATAATGATTTGTAATCTAATTATAGAAAACACACTCTGTAAGATTTCGATCTTTTGAAATGTATTCAGACTAATTATACAGCCCAGCATGTAGTCTATCTTAGTAAATGTTCCATGTGCACGTGACAAGAATGCAAAATCTATAGGTGTTAGTTATAATGTTCTATAAATGTCATTTAGATCAAGATATGTTGATAATATTATTCAGATCTTCCATATCCCTAATTATTTTTTTGTATAGTTCTATCAACTTCTGAGAGGTAAAAGTATCTTTAACTATGATTGTGGGATTGTTTATTTCTCCCTTTAGTTCAACTGATTTTTACTCAATGTATTTTGTAGGTCTGTTATCACACACACACACACACACACACACACACATCTTTTGGGTAATGTTAGGTTTTCCTGATGAATTCGCCATTTGTGATTATGAAATGCCTCTCTTATCTCTGACACTATGCCTTGCTTTGAAGTCTATTGTGCCTGATATTAATAGGGTCACTCAAACTTTCTCTCTTTTTATTTTTATTTTTTAAATGTTTATTTCTTGTTGAGAGAGAGCAAGTGAGGGAGGGACAGAGAGAGGGAGACAGAGGATAAAAAGCAAGCTCTGCAGTGACAGAAGCAAGCCTGACGCAGGGCTCGAACTCACCAGCTGAGAGATCATGACCTGAACTGAAGTCAGAAGCTCAACTGACTGAGCCATGCAGGTGCCCCAGTGCTTCAAACTTTCTTATGTGAATTGTTTGTATTGTATATCACCATCTGCTCTTTACTTTCAAACTATCTGTGTTCTTATATTTAAGGTACTTCTCTTACAGACAGCAGGTAGTTTGGTCTTGCTTTTTTAATCCATTCCCACAAATTCTCCTTATGAAATTGATCCATTTACATTTGATTTAATTACTGATGTGTTGGATGCAGGTCTACCATTTGCTCTTTGTTTTTTGTTTCTCCCATTTGTTTTTTTTTTTTATCTGTCTGTTCCTTCATATTAGAGTTAATATGAAAATATAAGTTAATATAAAATATAACATGAACTATAAGGATAGCACAACAGTATAGTTCCTTTTACCCACCTCCAGCCTTTGTGCTATTGTTATATATATATTGTATCTTGTATATTATAAATCCCCAAATAGAGTACTATTATTTTTGCTTAAACAGTCATACGTTTTCAAGAAATTAAGGAGAAGAAAGGAGTACTTTCAACCACTGAGTGCTTTATTTCAACTATTATTATTTTCATATTCAGGATTGCCAAATGGAAATATGGCTCATATTCATAAGTTATTATTCTTGCTTCATGTTTTTAATATTCTTCATTAAGTCTTTGAAGATATTTATTAAGCTTATTTTACATTCCCATTCTTCCCTTTTCATTAATTCTGCTTCCTCTAGTATATGTTGTTCAGTTTTTGGCCTTTTTTTCATGATGTTTGTATTCCTTGGAGATCTCTTTTTTTTTTTTTTCTTCTGAATTTAAATCCACTGGACACTCCAAAAGCCCTAGGCTTCATGACATCCAAGTGAGTTGGGAGATGGAAAGTCTCTCCATGCTACAATTTCACTATAATCATTACCTATGTAACTACCCCTTCAGGAAATGCCTAGAACCTCTACCCTGGACCTGCTCTTTTTCAGAGACGATCTTTCTCTGTGGTCATCACCAAACCCAAAACCATCAGCAGGGATGTTTTAGTGAGGGAGTACTCAGAGGGGGCTAGCTAGCCTCCACTAACATTTCTAAGCAAAAGCTAGGATCATATTCTGCTGCCTTTGAGATACACAATTTTTTTTGTTGTTCTGTAGGGTCCATGTGGTGGATGTGATTCATCTAAGTTAATATGAAGGAGAGAAAAAAATCCAACTGGAAAGTACTTTCCTGGCACAACTATTGTGCCTTAGTCAGGGTTCTCCAGAGAAACAGAATGAATAGGTGATCAATCGATCAATAGATAGATTATAAGGAATTGGCTCCTGCAATTATGGAGCTTAATAAGTCCCAGGACCTATAGTCAACAAGATAGGGATCCAGGAGAGCCAATGTGTTGATCTAGCCCAAGTCTGAAGGCCTAAGAATCAGGAGAGCCAATGGTGCAAGCTTCAGTCCAAAAGTGGGCAGGCTCGAGACCCGAGAAGAACGACATTTCAGTTCAAGTCTGAAGGCTAGAAAACACTGATGTCCCCACTCAGCAGTAAGGCAGAAGGGATGTCCTCTAACTCAGACTTTTTTGTTTCATTCAAGTCTTTGATTCATCCACAATGGGGAGGGTAATCTTCCCTAGTCATCTACAGATTCAGATATTAGTCTCATCCAGACACAGAACAGCATTTGACCAAATGTCTGGGCACCCCATGGCCCAGCCAAGTTGACGCCTAGAGGTAATTGCCATGTCCTGTCCTTGCCCCCTTCCACTCTGCATTCCTGTATCCCACCCTCACCATGATCCCTAGACTCTTCTCTTAAGCTCCAGGATCCATCAACTCCCTCTCACTTCTCCAAGACTGGGCTCTGGGAGGAAGCCAGCACCCTGTGCTAGGTGACCATCTTTTGTGGAACCAGAAGCTCTCAATGTGTTTAATTTCCACCTTCTTTAGAAAACCCCTGATGGTGAGAGATTTCTTTAAAAGGTGTGAAAGCCTCATTAGCAACTTTCTTAACACTTAGCCCTTTTCAGATGTTTAAGAAACTTGTTATTTACCACGTTTTGTTTGGTTGGGGATTTGTGCTTTGTTGTTGGTAAATGAGTTCTCATAGTTGCAACTCAACATAGTAGCCATAGGAGAAATATGACAGGTCATGGGCCAAACATAGTCAGCTATAGGAAGTGGAAATTCTCAACAAGGCAGTTAATGAGATTCACTGACTGATAAATATAGTACATGCAGCAAGCTCTTAACCCCAGAGGAAAATGATTTTATAGACTCGGCATTATTGATGGCACCAGATTTCCCCTTCCCCCAAGGAAGCGTTTCTCAGTTCTTCATCCAAACTTCCCGTTGCTCCCCTGCTCTCTTTTTCTTGATGGATATCCCCAAAGCCCCAGTTAGAGAATGCTCCTGGATGAATGGAGAGGTGCAGAGCTTCAGCCTGAAAAAAACTAGTAAAATCCAAATAAATATGCCAAGGGGCGCCTGGGTGGCTCGGTCAATTAAGCGTCTGACTTCAGCTCAGGTCACGATCTCACGGTTTGTGAGTTCGAGACCCACATGGTGCTCTGTGCTGACAGCTCGGAGCCTGGAGCCTGCTTCGGATTCTGTGTCTCCTTCTCTCTCTGCCCCTCCCCTGCTTGCACTTTGTCTCTCCCTTCCTGTCCGTCAAAATAAATAAACATAAATTAAAAAAAAAAAACAACAAATATACCAAGTATCGAAGTGCTATTAAGAGCTTCATCTGGACTCTGGTGTGGTCTGTTTGTTCTTTTATTTATTTATTTTTTAAATTTTATTTTAAAGAGAGTGGGGGAGAGGGACAGAGGAAGAGAGAGAATCCTAAGCAGGCTCCAAGCTCCGTGCAGAGCCCGACTCAGGGCTTGACCCTGGGACCGTGACCTGAGCCACAATCAAGAATCAGATGCTCAGCCAACTGAGTCACCCAGGCGCCCCCGGTCTGCGTTTTATGTTGCACTTCCATATGCGTCAATCGGTCTCTCCGTTCTGGAGGAAGAGGGGAGGGCGTGAGATTTCCACTGCACCTTGCCTCGTTCTGTTCTGTGCAGAGCAGAGCTCTGGCCACTCCTGTAGAAGGAGGCAGGCGTAGGTTTGGCCACACACCTTCTTTAGGTTTTCCTTCCGCCAGGTTGCCAGGACTCACTCAGATGGTGAAAGTCAGAAAGAACTCACTTTACAGGGGTGGGGGGAGACCGAGGCCTCGATGGAGTCAGTCATCCGCTTAAGATCTCACAGTTGCAGAGGTGGACAGGAAGCCAGGTGATCCGACTCCTCACCGATGGCTTTTCTACCAATAATGATTGTTAAAATCTGCCCTTTATTTTATTTTAAATGTTTATTTATTTTTGAGGGAGAAAGAGCGTGTGAGGGAGGGAGGGCCAGAAAGACAGGAGGACAGGGGATCCAAAGCCCGATGTGGGGCTCTAACCCACGAACCGCGAGATCCTGACCTGTGCCAAAGTTGGATGCTTCACCAACTGAGCCATCCAGGCACCCCTAAAATCTGCCTTTTATTTTATTTTTATTTTTTTTAATTTTTTTTTTCAACGTTTATTTATTTTTGGGACAGAGAGAGACAGAGCATGAACGGGCGAGGGGCAGAGAGAGAGGGAGACACAGAATCAGAAACAGGCTCCAGGCTCTGAGCCATCAGCCCAGAGCCCAACGCGGGGCTCGAACTCACGGGCCGCGAGATCGTGACCTGGCTGAAGTCGGACGCTTAACCGACTGCGCCACCCAGGCGCCCCGAATGTTTATTTATTTTTGAGACAGAGAGAGACAGAGCATGAACGGGGGAGGGGCAGAGAGAGAGGGAGACACAGAATCGGAAGCAGGCTCCAGGCTCCGAGCCATCAGTCCAGAGCCCGACGCAGGGCTCGAACTCACGGACTGCGAGATCGTGACCTGGCTGAAGTCGGACGGTTAACCGACTGCGCCACCCAGGTGCCCCTAAAATCTGCCTTTTAAAGCTCCCATCTGTTCAGGAGCTTTAAAAGCTCCCTCTTAAAGCCATCTGGGTGGCTTGGTTGGTTAAGCATCCAGACTCTTTATCTTGGCTCAGGCCATGAGCTCACAGTTGGTGAGATTGAGCCCTGCATCAGGCTCTGTGCTGAGAGCAGAAAGCCTGCTTGGGATTCTCTCTCTCTCTCTCTCTCTCTCTCTCTCCCTCTCTCTCTCAAAATAAATAAATAAAACACTTTTTAAAAAATAAGAAATAAAGCTCTCACCTGTTAAATGGAATTAGGTTTCTCATCCTGAATGAATGGCTGACCTTGGTTTTCAGAGATAAATTTTTTTTTTCTTATTTGCTTCTTCACATTTGGGGGAAGGCAATGGGGGTGATGGGTAAAAGGTAGAAATAAAGTAGCCTAATTCGAAACAATTCACATTTGCCTTTTTGTTGTTAATTTGTTTTGGTTTGGTTTTACAGTGTATTTATATTTATTTTGAGAGCAGTGGGGGGGGGGGGAGGGAAAGGAGAGGCAGAGTGAGAGGGAGAGAGAATCCCAAGCAGGTTCTGCACTGCCCACTCAGAGCCCGACGTGGGGTGGGAACTCGCAAACCGTGAGATGGTGACCTGAGCCGAAATCAAGACTGACTCTTAACCGACTGATCCACCCAGGCGGTCCTTGCATTTGGTTGGTTGGTTTGTTTGTTTTTGGACCCAAGTGTTCCTTTCTTCTTTTTTTTTTTTTTTAATGTTTGTTTATTTATGTTTTGAGAGAGCGAGAGAGCGAGGGAGGGGCAGAGAGAGAGAGAGAGGAAGACAGAAGATCTGAAGTAGGGCTCTGCAATGAGAGCGCAGAGCCCGTGCGGGGCTCGAACCCACAGACCGCGAGATCGTGACCGGAGTCGAAGTCAGACGCTTAACCGACTGAGCCTCCCGGGCGCCCCAGGACCGAAGTGTTTCTAAAGCGGTGGCTGAGAGAGACGGAGTAGAACACAAGAAGACCCTCCCTTGCTCACAGCCCCGAATGATATGCGATAATCGGTGGACCAGCTCGGGCCCCCCTCCAGCTGGCACTGCTGTCCCAAACTTCCAGTGAGTTGCATTTTAGTCACCTACTCTCCCCGGCGTCCTCCGCAGGACCAGCTCACGGTCGGTGGCAACTACTTATTAAACGAATGGGCGCACAGAGAAGCATTACAGGTTTTGCAAACACCAGGTAGAATGTATAAAGGACCGCATGCTGTGTCTACACACACAGGTAGCAAAACCAGCAGCCACAGGTTAAATCTGAGCCACGGACTTTTGTCTTTGGCCCACGTCGTGATTTTTAGAAACTGAGCCACATTTGACTTAAAAATATCCGTTCTCTTACTCATAAATATGGAGAACCCACTGAGGGCTGAGGGAGGGGTTGTGGGAGGGGGGAGGGGCTAGATGGATAAGAGGCAGTAAGGAATCTACTCCTGAAATCATTGTTGCACGATATGCTAACTAATTTGGATGTGAATTTTAAAAAATAAAAAATAAAATTAAAAAAGATATACATATCGATTCTCTTGAAAGACCAGCGGACTCTCTGGCAAACAGTGCATGCTTTTTCCAGAATGATGCCACCTGGTCCGAGCTCCGTGGAACTTAGATCCCTGTCAATGGAGCGCAGGCGCAGAGGTGATTGTGTCCCTGCCTGTCATCCTGGGTGGACTTGCGCGCCTCACCCAGACGTCTTCTCTCATTTGTGTCACCGACGAGGACCCTGGAGGTGTTTCAATCTTGGTCCGGACGGCCACAACGGTGGAAATGCGTGTGGGGAACAGTAGGCATAGCTGGGGGAACTAAGGAAAGATTTCTGGAGTCCCAAAGGCCCGTAGAAGTGCAGACAGGTGGATGTGGGGACAAGGCAAGCTGGAGAGAGGGCAGCTCACCCTTTGCTAACACTTACATTGGCTCCGCCTAAGTGACCTTTGAGGACAAGGAAGGCCTCGCCTCCAGCTTCCCTCCCGAGAAAGGAGATTTTCAGTCGATGCTGACTTCTCAGGATGGGGCTGGGGGCTGCTGGTTGAATTGCTTCTCTGTTGAGGTTCTCCCAGGAGAGACGAGGAGTGTTAGCGCTCCAAAGAAACCGGAGTCCTGTGATCCGTCCTCACGTTTTGCCTTTGAAGAAACTGAGGCTGAGACAGGAAAAGTGGGTTAGCCAGGGTCACACGGCAAGGTTAAGAGCCGAGACTAAAACCAAACTTCTCTCTTTTGCTTATTACCCCACCAGAGAAATACATCAAAAGGGGAGGAGGGGGAAGAGAGAGGTTCACAGAGACGAAAATATGGAACAAATGCTCTGCTTTTAGGATAATCAACTCTGAATTCAGAAGGTCTTTTCTTTTTTTTTTAAGAAAGGAATGTGTTTTTATCGTCCACTTCAATGGCCAGTGGCGGGTGGGGGGGGGGTGGGAGGGGAGGAGGGATAGGGGCAGGGGAAGCCCTTCAAATCCCCAGGGAATGTGAGAAAAAACTCCATTAAATTCTAGTCTTCAAGTCTGTCTGGGTCATAATCACTATAAAAAACTCCAGGAGTGTGTGTTTTCTTCGGGTTTCTCTTTTGGTCACTTATGTAAGGGGTTGAGAGGGGACAGCAAAAAGGAACAGGCAAGTTTAGTGGTTTTTTTTTAATGTTTATTACTTACTTTTGAGAGAGAGAGTGTGTGTGCACAAGCAGGAGAGGGGCAGAGAGAGAGGGAGACACAGAATCCGAAGCGGGCTCCAGGCTCCGAGCCATCAGCCCAGAGGCCGATGCGGGGCTCGAACTCACGGACCGCGAGATCATGACCTGAGCCAAAATCAGACGCTCAACCGACCGAGCCATCCAGGTGCCCCATGGAACAGGCCAGTTTTACGTGGATAATAGGAAAGTGGACAAATTGGGATGGTTTCATAATTAAGCACAGCCTCTCTGTGTCCAGTCAAGAAACTACATTCGCAGACTTCCGGAGGTGTCGAGATGAGAGGCTGGGGGTCGGATGGGGAGAGGCAGACTATGGCGTTACGCCCTTCTCATGGAGGAACGTGGACATATGGACTGTTTGCTGGGAATGCTTTTCCCGACGTCTGACCCTAACCTCCGCCACACCCTTCCCTGGGCTGAGGCCATTATTCTTCAGGACTCAACTAAAACACCCCCTTGGCACCCTGCATTTCCCCCTTCAGAGCACTCATCACACTTGCAATTAATTACCTGTGTCATTCGTTGGTTAATGCCAGGCTCCCTGACTGCACCGCCAGCCCCATTAATGACTGCAATGCCTGTGTCTGTCTTGCTCATGACTAATGGTGCCTCACCCATAGTAGGTTCTCCATAAGTATCTAGTGAATGGCTTCAAGACCTCATCCTCACCTCTAGGACCTCACAATCTTATGGACAACACTCAGAGGGCAGCGAAGCAGTAAACGGGTGTTCAACATGGCTGCCCTGGCCTCCCTTCCCCTCTCAAATGTTCCCTGGCACATCTCATCTCCGAACCGAGGCGTGTGCTTGAGGAGGCGGGTAGAGAAGAGGGGGAGTCCATTGGCCTGGGTCCAAATAAGCAACGTAGAAAAACTTCTAAAGGCGTCAGTTGCTGTAGAAGAAGTGAGTCTCGGGGCGCCTGGGTGGCTCAGTTGGTCAAGCGTCGACTTCAGCTCGGGTCGTGATCTCACGGTCCACGAGTTCGAGCCCTACGTCAGGCTCTGTGCTGACAGCTCGGAGCCTGGAGCCTGCTTCAGATTCCACGTCTCCTCCTCTCTCTGTTCCTCCCCTCAACATCATGCCTCTACTATGGATGTCTGCTCAGAGGTCGGCAAAGCCCTGGTCACACATTCAGTGGAACCAGAGCTGGAGCGTGGTCGGGCTGCTCTCCCGGCCACTTGCCCGTTCCCTCTTGCCTGTCACATGAAGGCCAGAGTTTCTTCCAAGGAAAGCGGACGATGATGATGTCGGGACCTGGAGCCTTCTGTTCCAGCAGGCAGGCGGACCCCTGGACGTGAGCGCTTCCGCAGGGGGCCAGTCGGACCACTCCCGGCTGTGCTCCAACGCAAGGGAAACCTCCCCACAGGCAGACGACCTTGTTACTAAGCTCTCTTGACCTGGCTACCTCGTGGTGACCCCAGCATTTGGTGTCCCTGGTGCAGGGGAGAGTGGGGAGGGGGTCCCCCTGCGCGTATAGCCTTGTGTTCTTTGCACTTCAGAGGTGGGGGGCTGGGGTCCGAGTTTGTGAAGCCCCTGCCCCGGGAAGGGGGGTGGCTCTGGGAAGCCCATCCAGCCCGGGAAGTTCACTGCGGCGGGGTGGGTGCAGGGCAAGGAGGGAGGAGCCGAGCCTGGTTTGCAAAATCAGTCTCCAGGCTGTTTTCTCCAGGAGAGGAGATGGGGGGGGGGGGGGCGGCGGGGCCCCGGGGGGGGGGGGGGGGGCGGATTGCAGTCCCCAGCACAGAATCAAAGAGTAATAAGGGAGAAAGCAGATGAAGCTGCTTATCTCATTTATTTATTTTTCCTTCCCCGCTTCCGCTTATTCTCCTCCAACCCACGTCCCCGGTGCCTCTCCCCAGCCGCTATCTGGCTAACGAGCTCCCCCATTAGAACTCCCGGCCCCCCTGCTCCCCAGCATCTCTTCTCCAGACTTGGCTGAGGGCGGGATTCACCACCACCCAGGATTTCCGTGGGTGATAACCGCAGCCAGGGCCCCGCTCACCCCGGGACTGTCCCTCCGAACGCGACCGTCCTCAGCGGTCTCACCTACACCAACAGCTCAGCCCGCCTCTTGGTCAGCGACACCTCACCCTTGACACCCCTCCGCCCTGGTCTCTGAGGGCGGGGATGCCCCCAGATGGAGAGACAGGAGATAAAGTACCAAGGTGAATTTTCTGAGGTCACTCACAGGTCTCTAGACCGGGGAAGGACCTCCAAAGGCCCCCTCCTCTGGGCCTCTGCCGACGGCCCTTGTCAAGCCAGGTCCCTGGCGGCCATGTTCACAAAACGTGCATTCACCCTCTCCAGAGCTGTCAGCTTTCCACTCAAAAGAGTGTGCACTTCACTGGATGATGTGTTGTTGGCTTTTTAACCTTTTATGGATGTGCATTCGGGGCATTTGGAAAAGTACCCCAGCCCCAAACCCCGCAGAGTTTCACAAAATGGAGACACTGAGATCATCATCGACCAGACCCATAACAGAGTATGTCCCACAGCCCTTTATCAGGCCCCAACCTCACCACCACCCACCTCCTCCCGACCCCCAGCCCCCACCCCCCTCAACCACTGTCCCGGCTTCCAACACCACACTCAGTTCGCCTCATGGGATTCCCTCTGAAGAAGCTGGATCCCAGAAGTGCACAGAAAAGATTTTATTTTTTCTCTTCATCAGCAATATCTGGGAGGCGGGGGCTGAGCCCGAGCTGGGTGCTGTCTTCTATTTCCAACCATCAAGATTCCTAACTCCTTAACGCCACATAAACTGCGAGGAATTTTAGGGAAAGAGTCATCTCAGGGAGAAACCCCCTGCAGCAGGCAGAAGGCCAAGTGGGGAGGGACGTGGAGTGAGATAAGAGGAAGCCAGTATGAGGAGATAGGGGCCCCGGAAGAAAAGCATTCCAACCGCTCCCACCAGACGTCAGCCTGTCCTTGCCTCTCTCCACCTTTTTCTCTATTTCTAGAGACGCTGTTTTCAGCAAAGCCACACCCTCACCTCTCCGCTTGAAGCAAACGTTGAAAACAGAAGTGTAACGGGAGACAGGCACATATGCGATTTTTTATGTTGGTAAAATACACCGAGCATAAAATTTATCATTAGTGACACTTAGGACATTCACGCTATTATGGAACCAACGCCACTGTTTATTCAGAACATGTTTGTTACCCCAAAAGGATACCTGGTACCCACTCAGGGGTCACTCTCCTTTTCTCAAAACCACGCTTAGGTGCCATCAAGTAGGTGGCAGTGTGTTGTAACTATATGTGTGCTGCACAGGCCCCCTCTTCTATCCTTGTCAAAGGGGATGCTAACCTCTCTCCTCCATGCAACATCTACATATGTCATTTTAAATTTCCTAGTAGCAGGGCGTTTGGCTGGCTCCCTCGGTAGAGCATTCAACTCTCGATCTCAGGGCTGTAAGTTCATGCCCCAAGTTGGGCGTAGAGATTACTTAAGGATAAATAAATAAGTAAATAGATAGATTTTCTAGTAGCTACATTAAAAAGAAACAGATGAGGGGCGCCTGGGTGGCTCAGTCGGTTAGGCGTCCGACTTCGGCTCAGGTCATGATCTCTCAGTCTGTGAGTTCAAGCCCCGCATCAGGCTCTGTGCTGACAGCTCAGAGCCTGGAGCCTGCTTTGGATTCTGTGTGTGTCTCTCTCTCTCTGCCCCTCCCCCGCTCATGCTCTGTCTGTCTCTCTCTCTCTCAAAAATAAGTAAACATAAAAAAAAAAAATTAGGGGCATCTGGATGGTTCATTCAGTTAAACATCTGACTGTGGCTCAGGTCACAATCTCGAGGTTTGTGAGTTCGAGGCCCACATCGGTCTCTGTGCTGACAGCTCGGAGCCTGAGGCCTGCTCCGGATTCTGTGATTCTCTCTCTGCCCCTCCCCCACTCGCATTCGGTCTCTCTCAAAAATAAATGAACATTAGAAAATATTTTATTTTATTTTATAAAACAAATACATTTTTTAAAATTTAAAAAAGAAACAAAGAAACAGATGAAACGAATTCCAATAATTTACTTAATCATTTATCCAAATTGTTATCACTTCAACATGTAATCATTTTAAGAACGATTGCTGAGATACCTCACACTCCTTCATTTTTACGAAGTCTTTGAAATCCTGTATGTACGTTACATGTACAACGTACCTCAGTTTGGACCAGCCACATGTCAATAGCCCTTAATGGCTACCATCTGGACAGTGCAGCTCTAAATAATTTGTAGAACGCTATTAATATCCTAAATCATCTTTGTAAAAGGTGGTTATTCAGTACACAAGTATTCTGAGGCTATAGTTCTATTTTTTATGTAAATGTATTATCCTAATTGTGAAAAATAACAGAAAAATTACCCATAGGTGCCAACACAAGAAACACTGTAATAACTGAAAAACTCTTTTAAATGTTTATTTATTTTTGAGAGAGAGGGAGACAGAGAGAGAACACGAGCAGGGGAGGGACAGAGAGAGAGGGAGACAGAGGGTCCGAAGACGACCCTGTGCTGACTGACAGCACGGAGCCCGACGCGGGGCTCGAAATCACGGACCGTGAGATCATGACCTGAGCCGAAGTCAGACGCATAGCTTTGTTCCCTAACAAAGCTAGAGGCCACCGAGCCTAACCTAGAAACCTGGACTTGGATTTTGAAATTCCTCCCCACCCCCAGATTCGTATGGCTTTCTCTCCCACACGCATTTGAACCTAAGTTTGAAAACATGTCCTGGGTAATGAGGAGGCTGGTGATCTAGCTCGCGACTAAGAGCCCTTCCAACCCGAACATTCCAGGGTACTCGGCTGCATTCATTTCTCCACCCGACAGGCACACATGGACACACAGACTCACACACGATCACACACACACGATCTGGGTCACCGGTTCCGCCCCAGAGAAGAGCTTGCAAAGAAGGAAGAACGCCTCGACTCAACCTCGCTAACTCACTGGGAAAACACAGAGATCTAAACAGAAGCACTCGTATTTAGCATTCACGCTCAGAAGGAAGAAAACCCAGCAGAAACCAGTCTCAGTACCCAAGAATGTAAAAACATTTCTTTTTTTTTTTTTTTTTTTTTTAGGTTCTCAGAAGCTTTGTACCACAATGCCCCAAGTTGGAAAAAAATGTGCCATTTCATATGTTTATAACAACATCTGATTTAATATTATACAGTTTTGCTTAGTCACAAACCAGAACAAATACTTTCAGATTTATTACATCCTTCTATTCAGAGACTTAAGTAATCACAGTTAATAATGCAGCCATTCCACAGCCCAAGGAAAAGCTTTATAATTTGAGGGGACCAAAAATTCCTGAGAGGCAGGTTATTTTCAAGAAGGATTTAGGGTTTTAGAGCTCTCAATGAAGCTTGAAATTCATCTTTTCCAGTTCACATGGAAAGGGTTTCCTCCAAAGCTTGGCTGGGAGGTAGAAAGAGAAAAACCAGTAGGCACACAGCGTCTCCCTGCGCCCTTCGAGAATGTAGCAATTACCCATTGATTACTAATCCTTACCTTGTCTTTTTTTTTTTTAATGTTTATTTTTTTTTTTGAGGGGGGAAGGGGCAGAGAGAGGGGAAGACACAGAACCCCAAGCAAGCTCCAGGCTCTGAGCTGTCAACACAGAGGCCGACACAGGGCTCGCGCTCACAAACCATGAGATCACGACCTGAGCTGAAGTCGGACGCTTAACCGATTGAGCCACCCAGGCGCCCCATCCTTACCTTGTCTTTAAACATTTTTTAAACCCATACCACCGGCTCCCATACTCTTTATGTTATTAGCATTTTGGTCCACCTTCTTATGTGTTGATTCATTGAAAGGCATTAATTGATTTAAAAAAGAAGCAAATATTCTTACAAAGCATACTTTCTCATTTCTTCCCCCCCCCCCCCACACATGCACATGGCATTTGTTGCCCAACTTGTAAACAACTCTTAAACCCCAAGCATTGCCCCTTCCTGGCAAATTAACTCATGAGTAGTTAATGACATGGCAGTGAACTCAACTGCTCGGAGGCTTGGGTCATAGGTTTGGTGGCTTCAGAGCTCTACTCTCTGTCAGGGCACAGATGGTCCTCCACTGCCTCCAGAAGGGGGAATCTGGCCCCCTGAGGGCTGGAGGAGCCTCTGTGTGTTTGGATGAGTATAAACCCATCATCCAAACTGTGTGTGTCCATGTTGCACTATACGTATTTAGTGAGTTCCATTTTTCAAAGAAAGCTGGGATCTGTTACTCCAGTGTTTCCTTAGCCACCATTAAGGAGAACATCAGCACTAAAGTAGGGTGAGGATTGTAAGAACTTGGTCTACAGAAAATCAGGTAAGAGTTGAGGACAGTTGGGTTTTCATAAAAATGGGACTTCCTAAGTCCCGCTGCAGACCCACATCAGGACACCTACATGTCAGATACAGGAATATCCACTTGACCCAGGGTTCCCACGTGAGTCACAGACACTCTGCGACTTATATACACTGATCTTAAAGGCCCTTCATTAAGTCATAAGCAAACGTTTCAAAACGAGATTATAGGATTAAACCAGTTTCCAGTTGAAGATACTACCACTCTTTGAAATAATTCTTGCCAACTGATTCTTTAGCAGCACACTTCCAGAAGCCAGAAGGCGTGAGTAATCATAGCTAATCATCGACTTCTGTCAACCTAATAATCTAATTCTAGTAATCTAATTGTACTCGCCTACAACATAGGCTAGTCCCTTAACGTCTTCAAACCTCACAGACACGACTGACGTGGGTAGGGAAAGTGTGGTTACAATACCGAAGGAGCTCACAGAAAGCTTTCACATCCATCCGACCTTCCTGGATCGTCAGAAGGTCAAACAGCATGTACGGGTGACAGGGCTCTGCAGACTTCATGACATGCTACACACGTGAAGGCATAACAAAAGGTGGACATGGGTTAGATTTTTTAAAATCCTCTCATTTTAGATCACAGTGTCTGTTTTATTACTGATAAAAGTTCGCTTGGCAAGGACGTGCTTCAGAATTATAGAAGCAATGGAGTTTCTCCCACTGGATCCCGGGGTTGAATTCATCCATCCAGCCTCAGGCAGCACTAGACAAAGCTACAGGGTTTCTTCCAATAAGGGCAGGGCTTTTCTGCCAAGCTCACCACCTGGCCCAAAGACACCCGGGACCCCGCACCTTGAAGATGAGCAGAGCCCAAGAAGCAAGGTGGAAGGGGGGCGGGGGGCAGAGCTCAACTGCGGCTCCCAGGTTCCCCAATCAGATCTCTCCTGAGTAAGAGGATGTGAGGAGGCAGAGAGAGGCCAAGACTAATTAACATCCCTTCCTTGGGGTACATTAAGGGTAAGTGTGATTGTAATACTGAAGCAGTTTATTACAGGGAAGTTGCCACCTCTGCCCCGAAATTCGTCCATTTTTTGTTCTTTGGACCCACGGTGTCTACCCACAATGCCTCTGGCCATCCAGAAGTGAGACAGTACCCTTCAGCACCCCTAACACCAGCCACAGCTCCATCATAGATCTTCCTGGGCAAGCAGTGTGGGTTTTTGCCCCCATAAGATTCTGAGATGGGTCAATACAAGACATTGTGTTCTTCAACACCTTTCTGTAGTCAAGACAGAAAATACAGATTCTCTTCTATTTTCCATCTCAGTTTATCTTCAGCCTCCTCGACCAACATAACCTATTAGAAATGATGCAGTTTAATCCAATGACATCATGAAGGCACCCCAAAAATAAAATGCCAACAATAAGATGTTCTGCATTTGAACTTCTCTCAAAATATTAAATTACGGGGTGCTGGGTGGCTCAGTCCATTAAGTGTCCAACTTAAGCTTAGGTCATGATCTCACAGCTTGTGGGTTCAAGCCCTGCATCGGGCTCTGTGCTGACAGCTCAGAGCCTGAAGCCTGTTTCGGATTCTGTGTCTCCCTCTCTCTCTGACCCTCCCCACTCACTTGCGCGCATGCTCCCTCTCTCTCTCTCAAAAATAAATAAACCTTTAAATATATATATATATAACCAGAGAGTCTGAAGCTCAAAATTAAATCCCCTACAAGTTAAGCTCCAAAGAAATTAAGACAAAAAAGTAAAGTCTAAAGTTAAATTATGTCACCCTCCATCAAGACTGAGGTTAAAGCCATTATGTGTCAATTTCTTATTCTCCTTAGCCTCAGCGAGGGGAGTTCTGATGTTCTGGATGGGGGGGGGGGGTCCTCAGTGGCTAGTTGGGCTGTTTCCAGAAAAGAGGCCTTTCAGTTTGGATTAAATCAGCTCCAACTCTCTGATGGGCCCCAATTTTTCTATTACTCTTTTTTTTTTTTTACTGTGGCGAAATACACATAACTTAAAATGTACTCTCTTAGCCACTGTGAGGTATACAGTTCAGTGGTATGAAGTACGTTCACAGGACTATACAACGACCACCACTCCCATCCCCAGAACTCTTTCCTCCTGCAAAACTGAATCTCTGTCCCCACCCCCACCCCTTCCCCTGCTTCCTGGAAGCCACCGTCCTACTGTCTGCTTCCGAGACGCTAGCTACCTCTTACAACCGGAATCGTGCAGTTTGGGCCCTTGGGTGACTGGCTTGGTGACTTATTTCACTTAGCATAATGTCTTCCAGATTCGTCCATGCTGTGACACCTGCCAGAACTTCCTTCCTTTTTAAGGCTGTGTAACATTCCACTCTGGACATACACTACATTTTATTTACCCATTCGGCCATCGGCAGACCCTTGGGTGGTTTCCACCCGTTGGCTATTGTGAATAGTGTTGCTATGAACATGGGTATCCGTGCCTCACTTTCTAAATGAATCAAAGGTTTAAGCCACACAGGAGGTTATCACGGAACTATCTCCACACCACGAAATTGAGAAAATAATTCAGTCCCACGGGGTGCCTGGGTGGCTCAGTCAGTTAAGCATCCAACTCTTGACTTCGGCTCGTCATGACCTCACGTTTTTTGTGAGTTCGAACCCCGAGTTGGGCTCTGTGCTGACAATGCAGAGCCTGCTTGGGTTTCTGTCTCTCTCTGTCTCTGCCCCTCCCCTGCTTTCTATCTCTCTCTCACAATACATAAAAATAAACCGAAAGGAAAAAAAAAAAGAAAGAAAGAAAGAAAGAAAGAAAGAAAAGAAAGGAAGAGGGAAGGAAAGAAATAAGGAAGGAAGGAAGGAAGGAAGGAAAGAAAGAAAGAAAAGAATTCAATCCCCAATCCCAGGGAGGTTAACCAGGCAAAATCGTGATTCGAAAGCCCATTGTGTGGTGCTAACAAGCACTACAGCAGATTCAGAAGAGAAGATTCTTCTAAGGGAAGAAGGGGAAATGGTTTTATCTGAAGTACTCCTCGGTCATTGCCAGGTGACCATAATCCACACAGAATTCAATTGTGGCTCCGTGTTTACAGGGGAGATGTACTCAGCCCTGTAAACAGTGTGCTCTCTCAGAGAGTAGCATTTGAGACATTACTGTATTAAACACGTTTTCATGGTCCAAAATAAGAACGCGATTAAAAAGGATTCTAAACAAGGATTTATTTTCTGCCTGAGAAGCTTAAAACGTGGACACCACCAGCAAAGGCCAACACTTCTGAGTGTGGTGTCACAGAGAGGAAGACGAAGCGTTCGACCAGTCCTACAGCCTGCGCCCAGAAGGTCGTCTGCCAGTGTATAGACGTTGTCAACTAAAATGATGCAAAATGTCAGCCTCACATCTGTTGAAAAGGGGCTCCTCCTACAGGAAGCAAGATGGTGGGGCAGGGAGCACTAATATAATTAAAACTTGAAGGCACAGTGTAATACAGGAAAATGTCGTGGAGCAACACATCCCTAAGACTTGAAATCTTTAGGGGCACCTGGGTGGCTCAATCAGTTAAGCGTCTGGCTTCAGCTCAGGTCATGATCCTCACGGTCTGTAAGTTCGAGCCCCACGTCGGGCTCTGTGCTGACAGCTCAGAGCCTGGAGCCTACCACAGATTCTGTGTCTCCCTCTCCTTCTGCCCCTCCCCTGCTCACCCTCTGTCTCTCTCTCAACAATAAATAAACATTTAGAAAAAAAAATTTTTTTTAAAGACTTGAAATACGTTGTTTCTTTTCAAAAGCACTGTGAGCACAATGAAAAGAATACAGCTTTAAGAACTAAGCTTCACCCCATCAGGCATTAATGGAGTCCAGAAACTATGTGAACAATCTTACTTGACATCCCAAGACGTTATATCGGTCCAAAGAGAAAACCAGAGGGGGGAACATGTTAATTTTCTCAGCCTTTTGATAGCACATACACAAGATCTCTTAGCCCCACAAAAAGCTCCAAATATTCTCTAGAACTTCAACTGCCTTAAAATATAGACTTGCATTTATCTTGGCCACATTAACGAGATCTGTTTGACCAATACATTTATATTTATGGTGACTAAGGGCAGATTATGGTTGTTAAAATTTGTCCTTGGGACATGAAAACACTCCTCTGTCATTAATACATTTTGTAATATAAACTATGATGTCAGGTCAACGTAAAGGGTAAAAACGTTCCTAAAGTATGCACACATCATTTTTTAAAGCAATTGAGCCTAATGGAATAACAAAGGTCATCATAACAAACCATTACAGCCTTGGTCTTGGCAACTCTGGCCACAGAAGAATCTCCAAGAAACGATCATCATTCCTCCAATGTTATGGCATCCAGACGACAGGAATGGCTTGCAAATGAGTCATACAGGCTCAGATCCTCAGTAGCTATGTGAGCGCTGGACGATCAATTATTCATGTGTTTACAGAGAGCTTTCCCGGTTGATGTTAACCAGAGCTGCTTGCAAAGAAGAGTTCTCCAGCTGTCCTCGGCCATCCTGGGCCTCCAACTAACAAGCCGATTTAATTGCTGGGCAAGGTCATCTGGAAGGTGCCCCTCCCCTAGACCACAATCCCTTTGAGACTTTATTAGGTGTAAAAATAGTAATCAGAAATAATTATGGCAATACTTTCTTTACCTTACTCCCAGCAAATCCCAAAGACAGAGCTAGAAGTTAGCCTTAACTTAGGTCCCACTGAGCTCCGCCAATACCGGAATCTGGACTACGGAAGATACAGGTCAGGGATTGGTAGAAGGTACGGAGAAGGAAGGGAAGGGAGAGAATCAGGGTCTGTGGGCTTCGTGAGGGAAGTGGGAGGAAGTGCAGTCTAGAATGCCCTGTGAAGGTATGGGGGCCCGACTGACGACCACCAAGGGCGAATAGATTAGGTTGGTCAATATCCAAACGTGATTGAACTTGACCCACCCATCAAAATTGGCCTTGGAACAAGTTAAATCAGAAGGCACTTCTCAGCCCCTTTTGTTACTACAGCCTGTCCGGGAAGACTAATAATGTGATTAGGGCAACTCCTCTTTCTGAGCTCGGCCCAAGAGGATGGGACCAGATGGCCCCACCAGTCCCCTATCAGCTGTGTTTTGAGGGAGACCAGGATCATGGCCAAAGCTGTTGCCTGGGCCTCTTCCTCTGAAGACGCTGCAGTCAAAGCAGACAAAGGGATACCTCAGGCACATTTCTATTATCCCAATTCCAAGAGCATTTGTTGAATCCTTCAACCAGATTCTTCCCCTTGCTTGAAACTGGGCAAATTCAGGCACTATCAAAACTCACTTGTCCATTTCTAAGAAAGTGGTAGAACCAAACGGTGCTCTTACTGATATAAGATCACGGTGTAAAGGGGGGCGCCTGGGTGGCTCAGTCAGTGAAGCGTCTGACTTCGGATCAGGTCATGATCTCACGGTCTGCGAGTTCGAGCCCCACATCGGCCTCTGTGCTGGCAGCTCGGAGCCCGCAGCCTGCTTCAGAGTGTGTGTCTCCCTTTCTCTCTGCCCCTCCGTCACGCATGCTCTGTCTCTCTATCTCTCAAAAATCAGTAAACATCAAAAAAACTTTTTTTTAAAATCATGGTATAAAGTGAGTATATGTGTATGGTCAGGAGCAATAAGACCCTGGGGTAGTTCTGCTTAAAGCAGTAGGAGGTGGGGCGCCTGGGTGGCTCAGTCGGTTGAGCGTCCGACTTTGGCTCAGGTCAGGATCTCACAGTCCGTGAGTTCGAGCCCCACGTCGGGCTCTGTGCCGACAGCTCGGAGCCTGGAGTCTGCTTCCGAATCTGGGTCTCCCTCTCTCTCTGCCCCTCCCCCGCTCATGCCCTGTCTCCCTCTCTCTGTCAAAAATAAACATTTAAAAAATAATAATAATACAAATAAAGTAGGAGGAGGCAGCTCTAGCTGAGAGGTTGTGAGGGAAAGGTAAAGCTAACAGATGGAAAGATCGTGCCCCTCCCTGGTGCGGAGGGCATCCTGGAGCACTTGTGTGGTGTCGTAAGGCCAGGACTAGAGTCTGCGTCCGCCCCGCCAACCCTGA
This sequence comes from Prionailurus viverrinus, assembly GCF_022837055.1. NCBI lineage: Eukaryota > Metazoa > Chordata > Mammalia > Carnivora > Felidae > Prionailurus > Prionailurus viverrinus. The sequence goes on along the minus strand of NC_062577.1, from coordinate 55,541,291 downwards.
TCCCCGCCATCCATCCATGAATGCAGGTTTGGAAAATGAGTCCAGAGGGAAGGAAGGCTTCTCCGCAAGGTCCGCCACAATAGCGAAGCTGGCCTAAGACGCTCTCTCCACACCTCCTTTCACCTTTAAGCCTCAGTCCCACCCTTCAGCCCCAGTCAGAGGGATGAGAAAAAAGACAAGAGGAAGCATCCCAAGGGAGGCCTCCTCCATGTGGCTGGGCCTTCTCGGGAGGGCACCATTCCTGCTAATCATGATTCCTTGCCCCTGGCTGGTGCTCCCTCTAGAGATCTAGAGGTCAGAGCAGATTTCTTGAGAGGGGGTCAGGTATAGAGTGTAGGGGAGGGCAGTGTCGAGCAGAATCCTTCATTTTAGGTCCCGCACGTCCCATGAGCTGCTGGGCCTGTGAAGAAAGCCCGAAGGGAGGTACGCGGGACTTCCCAGAGTCACCGGTCCAAGAAATGCCTTTTCAGGAGCGTCCCTGCAGGCAAACTTTCAGGGTTTCACGGACCAACAAGACCTAGGGCAGCGTCGTGTTCGGGGGTGGCACCAGCGCCCTGACTAGACCTACAGTCGCGGCCTGGTGTGAGAGCCTCTCCGGCACATCTGAGGGACTCTCCGCCGTCATGGGCCACTCCAACTTGTCACCCTATCAGAGTCCTGGGGTCGCGTGCCTGGTGCTCCAGCCTGCCATTACTGTGGGTCACAGCCTCACAGACGGCTTCCCAAAGTCACAAGCTGGGCCGGCCTCCGCACGGTCTCACCGAACTGGCCGCGATCCCTGAGCGCACCTCCTCACCCAGCCCCTGCATCCCTAAGGGCAGAAAGAGAGGAGGAGGGGATCTCTTGGTGCCGGACAACTGCGCGATTTCCAGCGTGCCTAGCCTGATTTCTGTCCGCCCTTGCGTGTACACGTCGCTGCTTCTGTCTCCTGGGCATGCAGCTCCCACTTTTTCTGTGGAACAACCATGAACGTGAGCCTTTGAGCAGCCTGCCCGGGGCCTCTCTCAAACTCTCCTTCTCAGCATCTCCAGCTCTTGGCTGCTAATTCTCTGCTGCGATGACAGCATAAATTGCCACCTAGAATGAAACACAACACCCAGCAGGAGTGGACGTTCTGGCCTGACCTCGAATGTCCATCGCCCACGGCGGTAAGACCGTTCTGAGGGTCTGTGACGGTCTCTAATCCTGATCCTATATTTCAAGTGGAATTGTGTGCAACTGGTCAGTATCCAACACAAACGAGGCATCAGCCCAGCCTTTGGCATGAACCAACTCATTAAATATAAAATCAACACAAGTAAATGGCTCTTAAATCTCACTGACACAAAGCTTGGCAGGTCCTCTGAGTTTCTAGGGGTCATTGGAACTTCTCTCTCCAGACAGGAATCTTCCTCCCACCCTGAGGGGCAGAAGGGGACCCCCGACAAACGATGGTGTCCGCACGCCCCCTCCATTCGAGGGCTGCTCTGCACCACAGACAACGACAGGGTCTGCAGGAAGCGTGGCCTTTGACACAGAATGGGTCGCTGGGGAAGTGGATGTTACTATTTACAAAGGGCTAGAAATTCAGGCGAAGGCATTCAGCTTGCCACCGATCACAAATCCCTAGGAACAGCTACCGAACCAACCTTGAGTTTGTCACTGGTGCGTAACTATTGGCTGTTCTCAGAGTCAATCTTCACATGGTTTCTGAACCCGGCTGCATTGCACCATGGGTTCCCAAGGTCCCATTCGTAACGTTACTTGCCGAACTCTTATTTTTGCCTCAGTCTACCTGTAGTTTCAGCACAAAGTGGATTTATAAGGGGAAGGTGATGGGCCAGGTGACCTGACCGATCGCTTTCGCTCTCTGCTTCGTGCCAAGGGTGCAGAAAACAAATTGCAGCGAATCACCAACCAGAAAACACACATAGATGCACCTGTTGACTTCCAAGGTTACCTCGGAGCTGGGCTAGATTCCAGCGATTACTAACCTCTTTTATAAAACCGACGTGGAGAACGCACAGCTTTTGGTGAAAAGCACGTTTGCTTGCCAGCCCATCGGAGATGGGTGTTCGCCTGGGGAAGCTGTGTGTGAGCAGCTCCATCTGTAAGAGACCCAGCTCTGGTTGGGCGGCACAATTACCGGCTTCGCCCACTCACATCAGTCAGGCTTCAAAGTCCGATTTTTTGTGCCAAGAAGTTAGTAAGACCTGAAGTGAGTTAGAGTAGCTTCCGTTTATTTACAGTTTGGGAACATTTTTTCACGATTTAGTCAGCTTCCTAAGGACAAAACAGCAGTGAAGGATATGGTTCCTCAGCTCTTAGAGCTAAATCATTAGAAAGTAGAAAGATTAGATAGCGGTTTTTAATGAACTGACATGATTTCCTCTTCTCCTTTGAAAGGTTTTCAGCGGCCCATTCCAAATCACAAAATCACGCTTCTTCTCATCCACGGACTCCAGAACTTTCTCACCCTGAATTTGAGGAGGAGGACCCAGCCATGAGTTGATGAGACCAGCAAGGATCCCAGGGGGCTTTGTGACAACAGAGCCACCCTCCTGAGAGCTTTTAGGAAATCAAATACTTACAGCTGAGAAGCAGAGAGTACCTGGAGGGTGTCCTCACTTCCTTAAAAAAAAAAAAAAAATCAGGGATAGAAAATTCAAACCCAATCACAGGTATTTTTTTTTTCAATCTTTTCCACAGCATGGGCTAAGCTATCATTCGCCACCACCAGGGGGCGACATCTTTCCGCTTCTTTTTGCTCATCCGCCAAGAGGGGCGCCACTATTTCACTGGGCAACATTTCACAGCGTCTCAGACAACAGCAAACCGGCGGTCTTCCCCTCTCTGGAGCTACCGCCCACTCTCCTATGTCGGGAAAAACGTTTGGATCACTAATGAGATGTACTTGACATTTGTCTCAAGACAAGGAAGTCTGTGTCTGTCTTGCTTTCCACGTGTTGCCTGTGGGCATCTGCCAGCAATAGCTGTTCTCAATGGTTGACTTTGCACCATGACATTTCTGCTGTTCTACAGCCCAGAGGCACTGCGTGCTATTGAAGGATCCATCCAATCCTGTGGACGTTGTCTGAGAAGTGCCAGTTCCATGATGATCTATAAGAGGTTGACATCTTAAGTGTTTCCTGAAGATCAGGGTCTTTATGCCTCCTCAAAACGTAGTCCAGGGCTTGGGGAGAAAAGGGATGTGACACTCCAGCCTTATCTGGGGAGCTATGTCATTTCCATTTCATTCTTCCAGAACATTCTTCACATTTCCCCACTCTTCCTCTTTCTCTTCTCTTTCCTCCGGAGTGGTAATGAGACGATGGAGGTTAGCCCTCTGGTTAGGTGAATGGAAAAGGGGAACAGATTCCACAATCACAGTTAAACAAGGGATTTTCGGTGTTCTGCCTTGTCATTTAAGTGCCTTGCAGATGTCCTACTAAGCTCTCAAGGACTTATTTCTTTGCCTTGTGCACTGGGACCCTGGGAAGGACTGAGGCACAAAGAAATCTAAAAGGCAAAAAAACCCAAACAAACAAACAAAAAAAAACCCCGGAAGTCACAGACCCAAAGAAAATGCTGAGGTATCAGTTCCACACGCGTGCTTCCCAGCGTCTCTGACGATATCTTTTTTCAAGGTATCTGATATTCCAGGACAGGATTCCTGTCACTGGCCCAGCAGGTACACAGGATCTCCCACTCTGACTGTCCCTGGGTTTTCCAGAACAAAATACTGCCCAAAGAGAGGCGATTTTCCGTATAGCTTTTGCTCAGAAGGGTCACACAGGCGATAACTGCAATGGGAAAAAGAGCATGGTGAGTCTTGGCCGAACGAAGCAAGAGCTCAAATGGCCTCTTGGTTCTTCTCAGCTGAAGTCAATGCCCACCCCCCACCCCCACCCTGTCCCCAACCCACAGCCACCGGGGGCCTGGCTCCAGACAGCACCAACCCCATCAAAGTCTGACAGGATGGTGCCTGCTGGAGTCGTGCGGGGAGCAGCCCACCCGGAGCACAAACCCTGAAAGGCACCCAGCCCCCCACATCTTTTCTCCATGGAATGTTCCCTCTGACGGCCTTACGAGATGAGGCACTCGGGACGTTCAGACACCCTTTACCAGCTTCCTTTGCCCCAGGCGGCTCTCCTCCCGGCTCCCCCGCGTCTGTCACTAGAACCACCCATCCTACCAGCCCCTGGGCGTGGAGCCCCGGGGTCATCTAGTCCACCTTGCCCCTCACTTTCCGCCGCTTGTCCCTAGCTGCCAAGTCCTGAGCTTCTTCCTGCGCCACGGCCTCGCCTTGGCTCACTGCTTCTCCGGCCTGCCCTCGGCATGCTCGGACCATTGTGACAACTTCCCAACCCATCTCTTTTCCTCGTTCTCCGACCGCCACCCCCCCCCCACCCCGGGCTTCCAATTCATGGTTGGGACAAAGGGGCTTCCAATTCATGGTTGGGACGAAGCTATGCCACTTCCTTCCTTTTGCTCTGGTCTTGTCGTTCCCAGGCCCAGAAACTGTCAATGGCTCCCCGGTGCCTAAAGATAGCATTCCAACTCTTCAGCGGGGCGTGCAAGGCTCTCTACCTGGCCCCAGCAGCTTCTCCAAGCCTGTCACCCCTCTGCCCTTTACATGAACCTGTGTAGCTCTCCAATGGACTACTAAATGTCCTTTTTTTTTTTTTAATGGAGGGGAGGGGCAGAGAGACAGAGGGAGAGAAAGACTCTTAAGCAGGGCCCATGCTCAGCACAGAGCCTGACTCAGGCGGCGGGGCGTGATCCCACGGCCCTGGGATCATGACCTGAGCCGAAATCAAGAGTCGGAGGCTTAACTGACTGAGCCACTCAGGTGTCCTTTCTCCATGTCTTTTTATCTTGCTTTGCATTTTACTGGCTCAGAGACTCCTGTGGGACACCACCCCTCGGCCACCTCCCCGTGAGTTATAATTCTACCTTTTCCTCAAGGCCTAACTCAAATGCCACATCTCCTAAGAAGGAAGCCCAGGATCCCCCAGCCGGGAGTATCTTTCCCACCCTTGATTTTCCCTGCCGGCTCCTGGAACATTCACATGCCTTGTCCTATAGTCAGGGCACACATCTATTTGTCTGCAAGATTGGTGGGGGGCGGGGTGGGGGGGAAGTCCCCGGAGAGCAGGGACTGTGGCGAACTCCCTTGTACTGCTCACAGGTCACCAGTGACCCACAATCATTTGTTGAATGGATGAATGTGTTGGTGAGCAAAACCCTCTAGTCGAATCAGTATGAACATCTTTGTCAGGCCGAAAACACGAGCAGCACAGGGGCAGATGTGTGGGAATAACTTGGCGAGATTCTCCCCCTACCCCCCTGAACCGGGAGAAAGTTTTCCTCCAGTTTCGCACTTAAGCTAACTCCAATTTTACATCACCTTTTTTTTTTTTTTTAATTTTTTTTTCAACGTTTTTTTTATTTATTTCTGGGACAGAGAGAGACAGAGCATGAACGGGGGAGGGGCAGAGAGAGAGGGAGACACAGAATCGGAAACAGGTTCCAGGCTCCGAGCCATCAGCCCAGAGCCCGACGCGGGGCTCGAACTCACGGACCGTGAGGTCGTGACCTGGCTGAAGTCGGACGCTTAACCGACTGCGCCACCCAGGCGCCCCTACATCACCTTTTTATTTTAAACATTTTTTTAGAGAGAGGGAGAGAGGGAGGACGGATGGGAGCAGGGGAGAGGGGCAGAGAGAGAGAGAGAGAGAGAAGCTCAAGCAGGCTCCCCACTCAGTGCAGAGCCCGATGTGGGGCTCGATCCCACCACCCTGGGATCATGACCTGAGTCGAAATCGAGAGTCGGGTGCTCAACAATCGACTGAGCCACCCAGGCGCTCCAAAACATTTTGATAGAAAACATTAATTTTGGGGCGCCTGGGTGGCGCAGTCGGTTAAGCGTCCGACTTCAGCCAGGTCACGATCTCGCGGTCCGTGAGTTCGAGCCCCGAGTCAGGCTCTGGGCTGATGGCTCGGAGCCTGGAGCCTGTTTCCGATTCTGTGTCTCCCTCTCTCTCTGCCCCTCCCCCGTTCATGCTCTGTCTCTCTCTGTCCCAAAAATAAATAAAAACGTTGAAAAAAAATTTAAAAAAAAAAAAAAAGAAAGAAAACATTAATTTTATTCTACAGTGCTTTAAAAAGAAAAGAAAAAAAAAACGTTTGTGGCAACCGGGTCCTAATTTCGTTCATCGGATCAGAGGGGGCAGATGAGCCACTGGAGAGGATCAAATCCAGAGGCCCCTCGCCAGGCTGCAGGCACCTTGCCTGACCAGCTCACTGCCAAGGGCGCCTGAGAACCGAGGTCTGGCCCCTCCACCCACGGTCACTAGGCTTCCTACCCAAGATGCGACTGATCCTTGGTCATCTATATTCCTTGCGAGTGTGGACACAGGCCTGGAAAAACTGAGTGGGTTGCTATTAAGTCTTCTACACAAAGGTTTGGCCATTCATGGGTTTCACCTGCATTCTCCCAACAATCACTCATACACTCACTCCCCCCACCAGGTAACTTAGAGTGCAGGGCCCCTTGCAGCCCGGCCCCTCAAACAGCGCAAAACGGGGCAAGAAAGTTGGTTTGTACAAGCGCAGGTTTGGTCACCTGGTTCGCAGGAGGCCGTCCATTTCGGTGCCTGGGAATCGAAACAGGAAGCGCTGTGGCAGCGGTCGAGCCCTCCAGGGCTCCCCTACAACCCTCCCCCACTCTTGTCCCACCTTCAGGTCCCTTTAACACGGTCCCCCCCCCCCCCCCCCCGCAGGGACGCGGGGACACCCCATAAACGAGTTCATCGGCGACCCCTTGTGGGCATGAGTGGGTACTGCAAGCGGTCTGCAAATTCATGTGCACACCGAGCTTTGTTCAACAGACGGCAGAGTGCTGTATCTTGTGGGGATCGCCTACGATTTTTCTTCCCCGCATATGTACTTTTTGGTGGGGATTAATAAATTACAAACGCATTTAAAGGTTCCTTTCTTAATGCATTTTCCTTTTTTAGTGAGTAGGGAACCTACAACTTCTCTAAAGAGCAGGAGGTCCAAGCCCCTGTGTTTAACTTCAACAGAGGTCTCCAAACTGCAAGGGTAAGTGTGACTGGAAACGCTGCCACCTGTAAAGTACGTGCACCGGTGCCGGCTGCTGCCCATTATCACTCTGCCCGGTCTGCTCGTTTACTGGTCAATGCCCAGGCCGTGGCTATAAGCATGGTCTCTGGTCACCTCCGGGTCCCCACCTTGGGGCACAGGCCACTTCTGATACCTCACAATCCACTACCTCAATGGCCAAGGTAAGAATTAAACAGCAATGGGGGGCACCTGGGGGGCTCGGTCGGTCAAGTCTCCCGACTTCAGCTCAGGTCATGATCTCATGGTTCCTGAGTTCGAGCCCCACGTCAGGCTCTGGGCTGACAGCTCAGAGCCTGGAGCCTGCTTCGGATTCTGTGTCTCCCTCTCTCTCTCTGCCCCTCCCCCACTCACGCGCGCGCTCTCTCTCTCTCTCTCTCTCTCTCAAAATATAAATAAATGTTTAAAGAAATCTTTTTTTTTAAAGAAAAGAATAGTTCCATCTCCGTATTTTCCCACCTCCCCTCCTCCTCTGTGCCGCCCGCTCTGAACTTTTCGCAGGCAAGGGCTCCCCTGGGTTTGGCCCACGGATGGTCCGCAGCACCTGACCTATTTCTTCTCTCGTTGCTCTGCCACCTGTATTCTGCCAGCGGGCGCCAGGCCTGCGCGGGTGAGGCTGGCAGACAGGTCTCCCCGCTGGGGACCAGCAGTCACCACACCCCGGGGCACCTGAGGACACGGCAAAACGCAAAGCAGTCTGGCGTCGGAGCGACCTGCCCGAGAGCGGGGAAGGTGTTCTGGACGCTACTGTTTGCTTTGCTTCGCTTCCCGTGATTTACGTCCCAAGGCCGGGCCTCTCTCTTCCAGATTTATGGCCACCTGTCCCGGGGAGAGCATAAATTACTACCTCTATGGCAGCTCCAATCCCTGTCAGAGACAGGGAAAGACACCTAGGTGGGCTGCTCCCTCTCCGGGGGGATTAGGAGCCATGGGGGGGTTGGGGGGTGCTGGGCTGCAGAAAGCCTGCAGACCATTGGGAGAACTGTGCTTGTTCCCGTGACCCCCGCCTGCTTGTCCTCACTCCGTGTGGGGGTCAATTATCCTCCTTCTCTAAACACAGATTCCCGATGCAGGAGGCTGTTCCCACCAACAGAGACACTTCCTAAATCCAGAGGGAGGGGGTGACAGACACCAAGTCACGTGATGGGGGGAGAGAGAGAGAACAGGACGCACAGAAAAAGGGTGAGAGTCAATTCCTACAATCGCTCAGCGGGTCTGCACACAGAATCATCCAGATCTGTCCTACCCGGTTTGTTTCAGAGGGAAGATCACCCATGGCCTGCACGAGAGGGGGACCGGCGGACGCTCGGGACAGCTGGCCGCAGAGCTGGGGGGACAGCTGGCCGCAGAGCTGGGTTCCCGGCTCCCCGGACAGGGCTCTTTCCCCGGCCACCTGCCCCTCTCCCGGCCGCTCCTTTACGGCCACAGGAAGTGGGAAGACCAAGTTCTGCTTTGTTCTGCCGCTGAATGAGTGAGTGCGTTTGGAGGCATAGCTGGTCTGTCGTTGCTGCTTCTCAAAACCCCACCCCCCTTACTAATATTCCAACACACATAGTATTTATTATTACAGCTCCCAAACATGCACACAAGTTAAAAGAATTTTATAGCGAACACCCACTTACTCATCACCTGGACACTACATGTAACACTTTACTGTATTTCCTTCATCACATTTTATCCATCCCTCAATTCATTATATGTACATTTTTGCATTTGCAAATAATTCACGGACATCAGTGGACTTCACCTCTACACAGTTCAGCTGGCATATCATGTCCTAGAGTTAAATTTTTCGTTACCTTTTCTGGGGTGGGGGGGAAATGTACATGCAGTGAAATATACAAATCTCAAGTATGCTATGATATTATGTTCTTCTTTAAAGTTTATTTTATTTTTGAGAGAGAGAGAGAGACAGCACACAAGTGGGAGAGGGGCAGAGAGAGAGAATCCCAAGCAGACTCCGTGCTCACAGTCCAGAGCCCCCCACGGGGCTCGATCTCACGAACCCTGAGACCATTACCTGAGCCAAAATCAAGAGCTGGACGCTAACCAACTGAGCCACTCAGATGCCTCTATCATATTAAGTTCTTAATATTAGGTAATAAATATTAAGTTAAAGTGAGAAAGTTAATTAATGTTGTTTTGAGCATTGAGGAATCCACAGTGCCCCTCAAAATGATGAGAGCTGCCTTGGGCTGTCTGTACCTCTTTTGGAATGTTCCTGCAACTCTACACCCAGCAGTGGGAATCCAGGTGAAAAGCAGCCATTTGCTATTCACTTCAAGAATACCTCTCCCGGGGCGCCTGGGTGGCTCAGCATCCGACTTCGGCTCAGGTCATGTCGTGGTTTGTGAGTTCAAGCCCCGCGTCGGGCACTGTGCTGACAGCTCAGAGCCTGGAGCCTGCTTCAGACTCTGTGTCTCCCTCTCTCTCTGCCCTTCCCCCACTCACACTCTGTGTCCCTCTCCCTCAAAAATAAACATTTAAAAAGAATTTTAAAGACTGCATATAAAAATATTTTTTTCTCATAATTCCATTACCACAAGAGCACCTCCATTCATGTTTTTGTTTATAAATTTCTAGTCCTGGGGGCGCCTGGGTAGCTCGCTTGGTTGAGTGTCCAACTCTCAATGTCAACTCAGGTCACGATCCCAGGGTCATGGGATTAAGCCCCATGTCAGGCTCCAGGTTAAGCATGGAGCCTGCTTGGAATTCTCTCTCTCTCTCTCTCTCTCTCTCTCTCCCCCTCCCTCTGCCCCTCTCCCCCACTCACTCTCTGTCTCTCTAAAGGAAACAAAAAACAAAACAAAACCTTCCAGCCCTTTATTTACTCATGTGCCTTTATATATTTTAAAAAGTAAAATCAAATAAAAAAAGAAAAATACATGCTATTTCGTTATCAGCTTTTAAAACTCAGTGTTCTTTTAACTATCTTTCGATGCCATTTAAATTTATCTCTGTAACTGTATCTTTCACTTAAAATGTTTTATTATGAATACTTTAAAGTTAACATAAAAGTAGAAATGCTGATGGGGCACCTGGGTGGCTCAGTTGGTTGAGCGTCTGGCTTTGGCCCTGGTCATGATCTCACGGTTCGTGAGTTCAAGCCTCACATCATGCTCACTGCTGTCAGCCCAGAGCCTGCTTCAAATCTTCTGTTCCCCTCTCTCTGCCCTTCCCCCCACTCTGTGTGTGTGTGTGTGTGTGTCTCAAAAATAAATACACGTTAAAAAAAAAAAAGTAGAAATGCTGCCATGAATGCCCATATAATTATCACCCAGATTCTATTTATCAAAGTTTTGACACAATTTTCCATGTGACATTTTGTGTGTGTGTGTGTGCTGTAGTAATATACAGCACATCCCAGACATCATGTCATTTCCCCTAATTACTTCAACACCCTTCTCCAAAATATACATATCTATCTTATATCACAGTGCCATTATCACACCTAATAAACATTTGGTATCATCAAATACTCAGTTCCAAATTCGCCAAAATATCTAAACAGTGCACTTCTTAAATCGGTTCCTTTGAATCATGAATTCTGAATGAGAAATATAGTTATTTATGCAAGGAGACATTCTGGGAACCATGGCACCCAGGAATATCTCCCCAATTACCCAGTCACTAGGACCCCCCTCGGCTTCAAGACTGTGTGTTCGTGCTATTTTCACTGCTTCCCAGAGACATTAAGGTGCCTGCTCCTACCTCTTCAGGGTCTCCAGCGGCTCCTTCCTGCTCATGACGCCAGTGTCTGGGTCCACCGTGGTTAAAACGCACCTGGACACACACACACACACAGCATCATACAAGGGACAAAGCAGGCTGACCTCGGCCCTCCCACCGTCTCCACTCCGGGGGTGGAAGGAAGTGCCTTACCTGGAACAAGCCGTTACTCTTTTCAGTATGACGTCACCAATAAGAAGCTCATCCCAAGAATCCTGCGGGGACAAAGCACGAAATTCATAGGGGCACTTCCGAGCCTTAGCTGTGACACATCTGTGTAGGGACTTCGCATGAGCTGACACCTAATGAAGCCATTTATACCATAGATGGGAGACTTTTACACCAGCCCCGAGAAGCCACACACCCTCCTGTCCTCTCTCTGCCTACGACAGTTCGTGCCCTTATAGTGAAATGCTCCCCCTGCTCTCACTGATAAAACTGCAGTTGAAATTCAACTCCCTGAGCGCCTGGGTGACTCAGCCGGTTAAGCGTCCAACTGCAGCTCAGATCATGATCTCGTGGTTCATGAGTTCAAGCCCCGCATCGGGCTCTGTGCTGTCAGCACAGAGCCTGGAGCCTGCATCGGATTCTGTGTCTCCCTCTCTCTCTCTGCCCCCCTGCCACTTGTGCTCTCTCTAAAAAATAAATAAATACACTTAAAAAAAAAAAAAAGAAACTGACCTTCCTGACTGATCCCATTGGACTCAAGGAGGAGCGAATGGAGGGGTTGGGATTGACAGAGGGCGTGGGTGACAGAAAGGACATGGACAGGGGGTCACTCTAAACTATGCATGCCTCTGCTGGACCTAGATCCTTAGGGCACTGATACGTTCACCTTGTATCATCTCCCTTTGCAGATACGAACAAATCAAGAGTACCCCCACACCCTTATGCACTCCACCGCAGGGAGCTTCTCAGGCATTTGCCCACAGCCTGGGTCACTGGTGCCTACTTTTCAGGACAAATAAAATCAGTGGACTAGCACCCCCTCGAATCCAGCAGGGGAGACAGGGCATACACACAAGAAAAGTTAATGATCAATATATTTTTGAGGGTTCCAGAAAATTCGAGAGAAAGCAAAAATTGGAGAGAAACCCACGCTGTGCGTGGGTTTAACTACACAGGCAAGAATTGACCTGGAGGTTTTAGAAGAACAAGCCCTCAGGCTGCTCTGGTCAGGGGAGGTTTTAAGGAAAAGATAGGATTTGAATGGAACCTTCCAGAACAGAGACTTTGGAAGGCACAAAAGAAGGGTGAGGAGACTGGGGAAGTAATTAGAAGGAAGACACTGAAGAGACATAGAACATCTAATCATAGTCTTGAACTTCTTACCCTGGGAGAGAAGTGCCAGCTGCCTCAGGGCTGAAGACAAAAATTCATGAGCTAAAACCAACCTGCCCTGTCTGGTGTGATCACAAGCCAGAGACCTGGAGACTCAGAAATTTAACTCTCGGAGTGTATATCATTCTTGCTATATGTATTGCAGCTGGTTTTTTAATGTTCTTATTTATTTTTGAGAGAGAGAGAGAGGGGGGGGGAGGGGCAGAGAGAGAGGGGGAGGTATTGCAGCTTTTAAGCATTAAATGGGTCTCTTAACCTCTTAACCGCAGGTCCACAAAAGCTGGGCCCCTGGGGTTAGAGAAGCCCCAGCCTGTTCTGTGTGTGTTTGTCCACCAGGGGGCACCATGGTCATAAAAAAACATAAAAGATCCAAGAGAAGAGAAATGTGGGCTCTGTTAGGAAATTAATTAATTACTAATTAATTTATGTGCACTAGAAACTGTTGGGGATCGAGTCACAGATAAATAAGGTAAAAAATTCCATAATAAGGAAAGCCAGAGATGTAAGCGGGTCCAAGCCCTGAGCCCTGTGATACTCGGGCCTTGAGCAGACCCCTAGCGGCCCTGTCCTCTCCCAATCCGTCGGTGCTAACAACATCCTTGTGGTCACCTAACACCCTGCATTCACCACCTTCGTTGCCTGTCTTGCTGGCCTGTTCACAATCTGATCGCCTTAGGAGAAACAACCATGTTTCTTCAATCCTGTTTTCCACAGTGCAGGGGACCCAGTGGGACTAACTCATCATGCAATGAGCGACATAGTAGTCAGTTAAGTGTCCAACTCTTGGTTTCAGTTCAGGTCATGATCTCATGGTTTCGTGAGTTCGAGCCCTGCATGGGGCACCACCCTGACAGCGTGGAGCCTGTTTGGGACTCTCTGTCTTCCTCTCTCTCTGCCCCTCTCCCACTCGGCTGTCTCGGTCTCTCTCAACATAGATAAATAAACTTAAAAAAAAAAGAGCGACATGTTATTATAAAATGAGGTCAGCCACAGTGTTGTATTAACATCCAATTTAAAATGGGAAATGTTCCCAGCTAGGAAACACTCAGAGTTACAAAGAAATGAAGGCCTCTAAAACAAAATTCAGTTCAAACAGATGTAAATCTGAGGTCCTACTCTGAGAGAGCTGTCTCCACTCATTTTATCCACATCTGACCATCTCAGAACTTTGGGGCAGGAAACGTCACCAACATGACCCAGGGCACAAGGATCGCAAAGGGGAAGGAAGCTTAAAGTTGGTCACGGTTGGGGGAATGCCTCAGTCCGGCTCCTTCACTCTGATTATAGGAAAGAGACCATCCCCCACCTCTCTATGACACTTTCTAAGAGCTTTTCCGCAGATTGGTATAGACCTTGATTCTTACAGCTGCCATCAGGGGAGCTGAAATCATCTGCATTTTACAACTGCAAGAAGCAAAGGCCTTGAGGGGTTCAAGGACTTGTCCAGGGTCAAACAGCCACTTATTGAAGCAGGTGGATTCAAACCCAGGTGTCCCAACCTCACGTATGCCCCTTAGAATGCTCAGAGTTCCTTTGGCACAAGGTACTGTCTGGGTGCAAGACCCAGCTCCTCCACTTTGTGTCACGGGATAGCCTCAGGCGAGCCAGGTCACCTCCCCAGGCCTCTCCCTTCCTCCTTATAAAAAGGGAATAATGACCTTCGCCTCCCCAGGCTGCAAAGCACAGTGTGAGCATTAGGTGGAAGCCACCACCCTTTTCCTTTTTCTGAGAAGGAAAACCCTCAGGAGAAACTGCTTTCCTGGCCTCAACTGGTACAAGACAAATATCAGTGAGACGATCAAAAGCAACCAACACTGATTTTCCCCTCTTGTCTGAGTCCAGCTGAACTGTGCTGGATGTGAACAAGGGCAGATGAGCTCCCTTGTCACAGTGGAACGTGGAGGGACAGCCCAGGGCAGGCTCTCGGGGACAGCGCACGTTTCCCGCCTTATACTAGAAGCTGACCTGCCATCTTTGGAAAGCGTGGCATGTTTAGAGCGTTTTACGTAAAACATCAGAAGTGGATTTGGAGGTACTTTTACTGCCCGTCACTGACTGATACTGCATTTATACTTTTTACGAGTCACCTTAGCCAACCTGACCCTTTGACAAACCCGTAAGGTAATCCTAGGCAGAAAGGATCACTCCATTCTCCAGGCAGGTACACAAGCCTACACAGAGTCATGCAGAGGCCAGCAAGGAAGCTGGAGGCGGACCTCAGAGCCTCGGGTTTGAGTGTGGGCTTCAGTTTCCTAGATTGCTTCTTTCAGCACACCTAGCTCCCTCCTCACAGTAAGACGGAAAGGCAGAATCCGTCTCCCTGAGTATAAGGGATTAAGACTCAGTCACTTGGATTCAGTTCTTCCCCTGCCCTTTACCTCCACTTTCCATCTACAAACACCCACCACCAGAACTCTGGAATTCCCATCTGAGAGCTGGTGCCTCTGTCAAGTACCCACATCTGGATGGTTGCCACTCACCAAGCCTCTAGGCCACCGACCTCTGCCTTCGTGGTCAACGAGGGAAAGAACCAATGAAATATCCAAAGACAATGACAAAGGTAAATCTGCTGCCAGAATCATGTGACACCGTGGAAGCCCTTCATGCTAAGCCACAGTGCAGGCATCTGAGGGCAGATTGAGGGTGGCACTGGAAGAATTTTATAGGCCATCCAGCTGGGGAACCCCACCCCCGATGCTGCAGCAGCCATACTGTAAATGCCTACCTTTCCCCAGGGACCATCAGTTGAACAGGAAAGCTAACTTCAACAAGACATGAGTATACCCTGCCTTTGTTCCATGGCCCACACACATCACGTATTTTATGCTACGTAAATTCGGCTCAAAAACCAATCTACCTACTGGGAATTATGCTGAGAAGTCTCAGACCCTGAACTGCTCCCTGTACACCAGCACCTCCACTTCATCTATATCTGTGTCCTCCGTGCTGATGTCTGAACTAATCAGGTGCTCAAGAACTCGAAAAACTGAATGGACCAGCATACCACCAATAACGCATGAATCCTTTGGAATAATCTAAAGCAACATCAAAGAATTTCATACCTTAAAAAAAAAAAAAGTTAAATCCAAGGAAAGGGCAAAGGAAAACAACCTGTTACCTCTGCATAGACACCACACCCTGAAATGACGATATTGGGCCTGAAGTTAGCCACTTTAACTTTCTTCTCCAGCCTGGAGTTGAGATCTGCCAAAGATGCCTCAGAGAGAATCAAGAACGGGCTGGCATCTGAGTACGCAATCTGGGAAGGAAACAGAAGTGGTTAGAACGTGGCACACAGAGGTCATATGTGGTTAGTTCCTGGAACCCTCCCCTCCCCAGTTCCCAGGGGAACACACACACACACACACACACACACACACACACACACAGTATTTCTAAGTATTTCTTTAGTTCTTTATATAGAAAAGACACAGTGGTTCAGAAGTCTTAAAGAGCCTTGCAGATAATAGGAATTACATGATGGAATGAAAAAAAAAACGTGGCCTTGGGATCCTAAAGCTGCCACTGGCCAAGTCCCCTAGAGGAAGTCACTCCACCTTCTTAAGCTTCAACTTCTCCAGTGCTCATGACCTCATTATGGATGATAAAAATATTCCCTGATTCCACAGATACCTATTTTGATACCTCCTGCAAATCAACATCAAGTACTTTTACTGACCATATATGTAATTTTTTTTTAATGGCCGTAGAAATTGTGCTACCAACCCCTCCTTTTACCATGAATCCTTACATTCCTATAAGGGTCAACTTAGTCACTTTAAGTCTGTGGATCTCCATGCCCACACTCGTTTGCCCAACCGTGATCTGACCATTGCAATCACACCGTAAAAAGGTTGAGCTCCACATACAATTACAGAATAGAGTGGAAAAGTTTTGAAACCCTGTTGGCACTGGAAGGCTTACATAAATAGGAAGGTAGATGGCCATCAGGAAAATGCAAGAGTCCCCCAAATCAAGAAACACAAAGGAAGTTCCCAAAGGAAGGGCTTTAATTTTGCCTGTTCCTTAGAATCCCCAGCTGCTGTTCAGGCCAAGCTTCTTGGGAGCCGCCTGGCAAAATGACAGAGCAGAGCTCAGCGACATGCTGCCCTGCCTGATGGGCTGCACATGACTGCTGTGCACTCCTGAGGAAGCCTGCCTTCCACAGGACACACCGAAGGCCAAAGCCAAGGAATGCTCCTCTGACCTGGTCTGTGGGCTGGAACACATCCATTATTTGGTGAGAATTTCTCGGTCGCATGTGAGGCTCATAGTGCACCAGGCGGTAGGGCTGTGTCTTCAGGAAGCTAGTAATCCACTGGGCCGCAGCCTCCCCGCAGTCCCTGCCCTCGATCTCCAGGCCGTGCACTCTGCAGGGAGCGGCAGGAGTAAAGATTGGTCATGGCTCTGAAAACATGGGACACCCTACCGTGTCCTATACATATCAAAAAGCTGTGATGTCTTGGGGCAGCTGGGTGGCTCAGTCAGTTGAGCATCCGACTCTTGATTTCAGCTCAGGTCATGATGCTAAGGTGGTGGGATCAAGTTCCATGTCGGACTCCATGCTGAGAATGCAGCCTGCTTAAGATTCTCTCTCTCTCTGTCTCTCTCTCTCTCCCTCTGCCCTTCACCTACTCATGCTCTCTCTCTCTCTCAAATTAAAAATTTAAAAGAAAGAAGAAGAAGGAGGAGAAGAAGAAGAAGAAGAAGAAGGAGAAGGAGAAGGAGAAGAAAGAAAAGCTGTGATGTCACTGTGATTCTTTAATTATCAGAAAACATGATTTTAGCCTGGTCCTGCCTCTGAACCACTGTGTAAACACAAATGAAGTCACAGTTTCCAGCCTTGCTTTATCCAGGTTTACAATAGAATGATACATGCCTGTGCCTCCCTATCTGGAAGGAATGCACGGGAGAATAAAATCAGATCGGATGTTTGAAAAGATACTGAGTTCTCCAGAGGAAAACAAATGCATCAGTATCAGTAAACTCAAAATTACTACAAAATCTGGTTCACGCAGCTGGAGAGCAGCCAGAAGTCTTTATTAATAGGGTCCGGCTATATTTTACCAGTATGATGATAATACAACTAGACTCAGCAATGTATGTGAAAATGTTCTATGAAATCTAAAACAGTATAGATAATACTCATAATCTAATTTGGGAGCACCTTGGGTGACTCAGTCAGTTAAGCACCTTGGTTTCAGCTTGAGTCATGATCTCACAGTTCAGGGGATCAGGCCCTGCGTGGGGCTCTGTGCTGATAGCGTGGAGCCTGCTTGGGATTCTCCCTCTCCCTCTGTCTCTGCCCCATCCCTACTTGCAGGCTCTCTCTCTCTGTCTCTCTTAAAATAAATACGCTTAAAAATAATAAAATCAAATTAATTAATTTAATTAAACTAAAAAGATAAAATTTGCATCAAAACATGTCCCATTATAAAACAATATCAGGGGGCACCTGGGTGGCTCAGCCGGTTGGGCGTCCGACTTCAGCTCAGGTCGTGATCTCAGTTTGTGGGTTTGAGCCCATGTCGGACTCTGTGCTGACAGCCCAGAGCCCGGAGCCTGCTTTGGATTCCGCGTCTCCCTCTCTCTCTGCCCCTCCCCTGCTCTCACTCTGTCTCTCAAAAATAAATAAACATTTAAAAAAAATTTTTTTTAATAATAACAATAATAGGGACCCCTGGGGCGGCTCAGTCGGTTAGGCATCCAACTTTAGCTCAGGTCGTGATCTCACAGTTCGTGGGTTCGAGCCCCGAGTCGGGCTCTCTCTATGCTGACAGCTCAGAGCCTGGGGCCCACTTCAGATTTTGTGTCTCCCTCTCTGTCTGCCCCTCCCCTACTTGCATTCTGTCTCTCTCTGTCTCTCAAAAATAAATTAACTTAAATAAATACATAAATATAATAATAATAATCTGATTTGATTGCTACTAATAAGCATAGGATTTGAAGTCTTCCCCGCTCTCCCTGATACACAGCATGCAGGACAGTATGGGGGTTATACGTATCTCACAGCTGCAGAGAGGAAAGAAACACTTCGGATAGGCCAGTGCTTCTCAAGTGTAGGACCACTGCTACTGTGGGTATTCGAGACAATGGTAGTACTTGGGTACAACAGGAAAGAATGGTGAACTGCACAGAGAGAAAGTAATTCTACTCAGTTTCATGCTAGGAAGTCCCGAATGTCCAGCAACATGTGATAATAATCTCTTTCTAAAAAGGAAAAACAGACCTCAGGTCCAGAAACCTCTACGGGCAATAATTTCTAGCTAGAATTAGGTAACATTCCATTTGTAGCATATTTATTATTTCAGTGAACTCCTCCACCTGCAAAGTTGTCTAGGTATCCCTATACGGTTCCCTTTTTAAATAAATGCATTTAACGTTTGTTTGTTTTTAAGCTGAATCAATTGGAAGGAAAACATTACGTAAATACAGTTGACCCTTGAACAACATGGAGGTTAGAGGTGCCAACCCCCCACGCAGTCAAAAATCCACCTAGAACTGATGACTCCTCCAAAATATAACTATGCAGAGCCAACTGTTGACTAGAAGTTCCACAGTAACATAAACAGTTGATGGACACATATTTGTGTGCTCTATGTCTTACATACCATATTCCTTCAATACAGTAAACTAGAGAAAAGAAAATGTTACTAAGAAAATCTTAAAGAGGAAATGCATTTACAGTGCTGTACTGTATGTATTGAAAACAATCTGCATGTAAGTGGACGTGCAGAGTTCAAACCTGTATTGTTCAAGGTTCAACCATGAGAGAGGTGGTCTGTGACCAGCATGAATCACAGTTGTGTTGTGCAAATGCCTGACGTTTGAGAAAGAGGAGTCAGGTAGACCTACTTGGGTGTGAATCCTGTTCCCACAAATGACAAGCCCAGTGACCTTGGAGGATATTTCTTACTGTGCCTTAGTTTCTTCATCTATAAAATGGGGATATGGGAATGCAAGCTGGTGCAACCACTCTGGAAAACAGTACGGAGGTTCCTCAAAAAATATGGAGGTTCCGAAAAACAGAACTACCCTATAACCCAGCAATTGCACTACTAGGCATTTATCCAAGGGATACAGGTGTGCTGTTTTGAAGGGACACATGCACCCCCATGTTTATAGCAGCACTATCAACAATAGCCAAAGTATGGAAAGAGCCCAAATGTCCATCGACGGATGAATGGATAAAGGAGATGTGGTATATATATGCAATGGAGTATTACTCGGCAATCAAAAAGAATGAAATCTTGCCATTTGCAACTACATGGATGGAACTGGAGGGTGAAATTATGCTAAGTGAAATTAGTCAGAGAAAGACAAAAATCATATGACTTCACTCATATGAGGACTTTAAGGGACAAAACAGAGGAACATAAGGGAAGGGAAACAAAAATAATATAAAAACAGGGAGGGGGAAAAACATCAGAGACTCAAATATAGAGAACAAACAGAGGGTTACTGGAGGGGTGGTGGGAGGGGGGTGGGCTACATGGGGAAGGGGCACTAAGGCAGCTACTCCTGAAATCATTGTTGCACTAGATGCTAACTCATTTGGATGTAAATTTTAAAAAATAAAAAATAAAATTAAAAAATAATAAAAATAAAACAAAAACAAAAACAAAAACAATAGTAACATGGGGATAAAATCACAACCTTCTTCTGAGGGTCAGGGATAATCTATACAAATAGATACCAATCCCCCAAAACAATTCTCAGGTTTCAGGTGTGCTCAGTAGATGGTAGTAATCACTCTGGTTTTGTTTTATTGTTTTGTTTTGTCCAGTTATTTCAGGTTAGCTTTCTTCATTGCAGTCTCTTACGATCCTTCGTATTTCTGTGGTGTCAGTTGTAATGTCTCCTCTTTCATTTCTGATATCATCTGAGTCTGCTCTCATTTTAAAATGTTAAAATGCATATTAGGGGCGCCTGGGTGGCTCAGTCGGTCAAGCGGCCGACTTCGGCTCAGGTCATGATCTTACAGTCCGTGAGTTTGAGCCCCGCGTCGGGCTCTGTGCTGACAGCTCAGAGCCTGGAGCCTGTTTCAGATTCTGTGTCTCCCTCTCTCTCTGACCCTCCCCCTTTCATGCTCTGTCTCCCTCTGTCTCAAAAATAAATAAATGTTAAAAATTTTTTTTAAATAAAAAATTTAAAAAATGCATATTAGGACACCCTCAGAATGAAACAGTATGCTAACATGAAAACTGTTATTTTGAAGATTTTTAATAATATGAAAAGGTACTCAACATATCAACTTAAGAATATGACATTAATCGTGTATTTTTATATTTTTATATTATTTTTACATTGTTTCTTTCCAAGTATGAGCTACAAAGACAGAAAGAAAACATCGGAATATTATTTATAGTTACCTCACAGGTTTTTGTTGTCTCCTGTTTTTTTAGTTTAGCATTTTGCAATTTTTCAACAATGAATATGTATTATGTTTATAATGAAAAAATCATCAAAATTAAAATAAGAACGTATCAGGTCTAAAACTCTAAGACAGTGTCGAAACTATACTCGTATTGCATCTTATAAACTTCTTGGGGTCTTCAGATACTTTTCAGCTAACTCGGATCTATATTTTTTTGCTGTGAGGTTACTTTCTATGATAGGCTTGGACTACATAAAAACAAAATGCATTCACAATGCATTTTATTTTATTTTATTTTATTTTAATTTTTTTCAACGTTTATTTATTTTTGGGACAGAGAGAGACAGAGCATGAACGGGGGAGGGACAGAGAGAGGGAGACACAGAATCGGAAGCAGGCTCCAGGCTCTGAGCCATGAGCCCAGAACCCGATGCGGGGCTCGAACTCACGGACCATGAGATCGTGACCTGAGCTGAAGTCAGACGCTCAACCGACTGAGCCACCCAGGTGCCCCACAATGCATTTTAATTCAACATGCAGAAACTGTGACAAGAGTAGAATTAGACCCAATTCGAATTTTCCCATAATGGGACAAAAAGTCAACTCTAGACATGAGCTCTCAGAAGCGAAGCTAGTTTTCCTACACTAATCACTTCCTGGCAGTCCTTCTAATGTTGGGGAACGAGCCTCTGTACAGAGCGACCTCCTGGCTGAGTCTGTGCCCTCACTACATGCAGACCCCTGGGCATGTGTGGCTCAGATCACTCTTCTGGACGTAGGTGTCTTCTCTGTCTAGAACTTCTTTCATTAGTACCAAATGTCATAGTTCACAAAAACATTTGCGACTTCTTTCCTAGGTGTGGAAGATTCCCAGTCTTTCCAGGCAAAATAGGGCAAGTCCTACGGTAATGGTAGATCTAATCTCACCTCTTCCAGGACATTTTCCACTGTCACTCCCACCCCATTTTTGTCCTTTATCCTTATTTCTCTCTCGCTGACATGTGAATACTCTTTTTTCCCATGGTTTTCTACATAGGACTTCTACATAGGACTTCTCTGTCTCTCAGCCCCACACTAACACACATTTCTGAAGCTGCTTCCTTTTATTTTTAAGTTTATTTACTTATTTTGAGAGAGAGGGAGAGTGGGAGAGAGTGCATGTGCACCCACAAGCAGGGGAGAGGCAGAGAGGGAGAGAGAGAGAGAGGGAGAGAGAGAGAGAATCCCAAGCAGGCTCTGTGCTAAGCAGCTGTGCTAAGCAGATGTGGGGCTCGATCTCAAGAACCGTGAGACCACAACCTGAGCCAAAATCAAGAGTCAGATGCTTAACAGACTGAGCTACCCAGCTGCCCCTTTTCCTTCTTTCCTTCTTTCTTCCTTCCTTCCTTCCTTCCTTCCTTTTTTTTTGAAGCTGCTTTCTTGTTCCTCTTTGCTTTACATCATCATGATGTTGAGGACTTGGCCCTACATACAGTATGTTCTCAATCAATGGTTAATTATCACCAGTGTCTTTTTTTCAGGACTCCTCCTAGTTCACGCTCCCTCAAAACTGCGTGAATAAACACTCACGCAAGGAGTACGACATACCTTTCCCTTACCTGCACTTGTACACGGCATTTGTGGCAGGTGTCTTGATGGGCAACAGCAGGTCCTTCGTGTAGGCTGCACTGAGGGTCAGGGCATCGCCCTCACAAGTCAGGGAAATCAGGACCAGACGGGGTTCCTGCCGAGCAGTGACCATGTTCCCCTTCTCGTTGACCACAAGCCAAAACCTGCCATGTTCAAAACCCAAGAGATGCGTGGCCCACTGTGAAAGGCATCCAGTCACTGCGGGAGCTCCGGTCATGCACAGTCCTCTTTCATTTCCTCCCCGTAAGCCTGGTGTGTGTGAGTGTGTGTGTGTGTGTGTGTGTGCGCGCGCGTGCGTGTCTGTCTGTCTGTCTGTCCTAAACATCAACTCAACAGCACAGCAAGGCTGAGTCTGTCCCTTTATTTCAAAGGGTTTGGTAACCACTCAAGCATCCAATGTGTATAATCTCTGCAGAACCTGCGGAGCTCCTTGATGGCACGGAAATCAAAGACGTTATCATACTTTCATCTCAACTGCGAGAAGGTCTGACCACTTGCGTTAAACGTGCCCCGAGAGACGACAGGAAACGATTTCCCAGAAAGACTTGAAGGGCACACGGAAGGAAGCACAATAACGAGATTGTGGCTCTATTGTTCTCAGAGCGTGGACTTCCACAGAGAAGCATACGAGGCCACTTCTACCTTGCCAAATCCACCCCCGCCTTTTAAAACATCAATGTTTCAATATTCGGGGCTGTGGATGCTGCAATTTGCTCAAAGGTCTATTGTCACCATGGACGATATTTCTTCTAACCCAATACTCCTGACCTAGAGGTACTTCCAAGAAAAAAGAGATACATGGAGAGATCAGAGCAACAGAAAACTGTCTAGGGGTGCGGGGCGGGGCGGTGGGGGGAGCCATTCGTACGGGTTATTTCTCAGCTGCCAAGGAAGCTGAATATATTGACATTTTGATCATTTCTCACTGGGTCGAGTGACTACAGTTATAGAAGTGAGCTCGAGCTCTTGGAATCCAAAGACATAAGATTAAAAGAGGGCAAATACGTTAAGGCGTTAAAGCTCCTGTGCGCCACCCCCAGTGGGTCATCGTGGTTGAGATGTTTCAGCTACACGAGAAAAATAAGGTTAATGGAAGCCCTTCCCTGAACCGCCTGCCTATCGGCCCTCATCCTGGACCCAGTCAGAGCTCTGCCCTGCCCCAGATCCTTGCTCCCAGCACATGAATAGTCTTCTTCGTGTAATAATTCTCCCAGGTGATGATGGCGGTCTGATCTTTCTAAACTACAAATCTAGAAAATTCCGCCCCTCCCCCCCCCCATGAAAAATCCCTCCATGGTTCCTGCTTTCAGGATAAAACCCTAAATCTTCAGCAAGGCAGGCAAGGCCCTTCATAACCAGCTGCTCACCAGCCATTCACAACCCCCTGCGCCCTCACGCAGGCCAGCTTTTTAAATGTTTTTAATTGTGGTAAAATATACGCAACATTAAATGTCTGGCATGCTCCTGTGTATATCCAAAAGGATTGAAAACAGGGCAGATACGCATACCGTGATGTTCACAGAAGCAATGTTCACAACGCCGAAAGATGGAGGAAACAACCCAAGTGTCCATCAACAGAAAACAGATTTGTTTTTTTAAATGTGTTCTTAACTATCTTAGGTGCACAATTCTATGACCCTGGGCACCTTCACAATGTTATGCAACCATCACCACTATCTATTTCCAAAACTTTGTCTTCACCCCAAATAGAAACTTTGAACCCATTAAGCAATAACTCCCCCTTCTCTCTCCTCTCCCCTGGCCCCCTGGGAAACTTCAATCCACATCCTGTCTCTATGAATTTGCCTACTGTAGATATTTCATATCATTAGAATCATATAATATTCGCCCTTTTGTGTCTGGCTTATTTCACCTAACATAATGCTTGTAAGATCTATGCTGCAGTGTGGATCAGAACTTCGTTCCTTTTTGTGGCTAAACACTATTCCCGGGTGCGTCTATACCACATGTTGTTTATCCAGTCATCTGTTGATGGATATGTGGGTTGATTTCACCCTTGGGCTACTGTGGGTGATGCTGCAGTGAACGCTGGTGTACTTGTATCTCCGTTTTCAGTCCCTTTCGGTCATTCCCTCAGAGGGCACTAGCCTTTCCCCCAGTATACCTTGCCCCCAAGTCCGGGGTTTTTACCCTCCTGGCCACCCCAGAGAGTTTCTGGGGCTCCTTCTCTGTGCTCCCTGGCACTGGTCACACGGAGTCCGCTATGCCCCTCACTTCTCCTTCAGGCTTGCTGGTACCATGATGACAAAAATAGCGCCTGCCACAAATGCCAGCTCTTGTAATTATTTATTATCGTATGAGCTCAGTAAATACTCTCAATCGGTACAGTACAACACCCTTTGCCTCCGGGGCCTACAAAACAAATTCAATACATTGGACCGTCTTTCGGAGTTGGTGACCTCTGTACAAACCATGAAATATCTAGGATTCTCGCCTTGCTTCCAGAAGCAAAGATGCAGAGCTCACCACTCACGTATGTCGTGAATGGCCCTCCGCCTCTCTGCTGCAAGGCGGGGGGAGGGGCGGGGGCGGGCCACAGCCGTCCCCCCTGCCCAGGTCTGGGTTACTTGCAGGAGCTGAGGGCTCGTCTGGAAGGAAAGAGCTTGATGCGCAGCCTTAGTGAGGCCCCGGGCTGGCCTGACGCCAGACCCGGAAGAGAACAAAGCCGCTCGCTCCGGGCCGTTGCAACCTTCGCTGAACCCCAGGAATGCACGCAGATCGTGACTACCCTGATAGGCCATTAATAAAACGACTCTTCACAAAGCACCCACGTGCTAAACAAAACAAGAGTCCTGGCTCCCCCGCTGGGTGGCGCGGAACCCCAGTTCCTTTGTTCATAAAAAGAGTGCTTGCGCGCATTAGGGAAACAGAGGCAATAGCACTTCTCCGGCCGCAAGAAGCTTAAGCTTCAACAGCTGTCCTTAGGGGCGCTCCACCTGGGTGCGCCCTTTGAGGGCTGCGCTCCGCCGCCCCAATTTTCCCCCAAGTTCTCCAGAGAGAGTTTAATGAAACTAATGTGGCGGGGACCAATCCCTGGAAGCTCGCCGCCTCTGCTAGATGGGGTTGAAGAAGTTGGCGGGCACGCGACAGACACCTGGGCGCCCCGACCACTGCTCGGCAGGAGCGCAGACGTGAAAGCGCCCGTGGGAGGTGGAAATGCAGCCGTCTCGGGGAAGCGGGTCGGGGCACTTAGGCCCTGGGTCTCGGGCCTCTGGGGTCAGCTGTTGGGACGTGGTTGCCCCTCGTTCTCTTTGTCCTTGCCCCATTGAAAGGGAAGGAAGGACCTGCTGGCGGACTCTGCAGACCGCCCCCGCCCCCGCCCGAAGCCCTCCCCGCGGATCCCCGCCCGGCTCGGCCCTACCTGTCCCGCAGGTGGCCGCAGCGCAGCCCCAGGGCCGTGCACTCCGCCGCGCTCACCGCCACCCCCTTGCAGGACTTGACCGGGTAGATCCAGAGCTGCGCCACCGTGCCCACCTGCTGCAGCCGCCGGCGCCGCCTGGACCGCGCGCGGCGCCAGGCGACGGTCCCCAGCGCCACGGCGGCCAGTCCCAGCGCGGTCACCGCGAGCCAGCCGGGCCGGGGCTGCGCGGGGAGGCGCGACGCGGGGAGGCCGAGGCGGCCCAGGGCCGACGAGCCGGCGGCGCCCATGGCGGAGCGGGCGCGGGCGGCGACAGCTCCTGCGGGCCCTCCGCGGACGCCCAGCCGCCACCGGTCCAGAGAGCGGTCGCCGCCTGGTGCGGCCCTTGGCCCGGAGCCCAAAGGAAGGGCCGCTCCCGAACCCCTTCCGGGCCGCTCGCAGTATCGCACGACCTTCTACCGAGGGGTGGCCCCTGGGGCGCTGCGGTGGGAGGGGGTGGCCCCGCTGCTGCAGGGTCCTCGCCCCACCGCCTCCTCCGCCTTCCGCCGCCTGCGGGTGCAAGGCGGTGCGCCTTCCCCCACGACCGCTACCGCTACAAGTGACCTCTTTATTTACGTATTTATGGGTTTTTATTAAACGTAAAATGGTCAGATACCAAGTTTGCAGGACAAAGCGTGATTTCTAAATTAGAAAGCAGGCAGCGGGGAGATCCCTGTCTTGGGGATAATGGAGGGCTGGCACAGAGTATCCGCTGACCTCCACCACCCTCCCCGCCTGCCAAGCAGGACCAGGGAGCTTGCGGGAGCCGGAATCAGGGCGGCCGGATGCGACCAGGGGCGCAGGGCCTGAGAACAGGGGCTGGCGGGGAGCTGGCTGTGCGCCCGGGCTCTCCGAGCCGCAGGTCGGAATTGCACTGGGCGGCGGAGAGCGCCCTCTGCAGGGCTTAGGGCGCGGTGCGCTCCTCCCGGCAGCCTTCCCCGGGGCCACGGTTTGGAAGGTGGGTGCTGGCACAAGATCCGGAGGCTTCAGGGCAGAAGGGAATGTCCAACTGGCGCTGCAGGCACTGACTTGTCTCTTTCAAATCAGGTCATGTTTCAAACCACAAGGTCAGTCATCAGGGTCAAGGTGATTTAAGAGTATTAGGCTCCTGGGGCACCTGGGTGGCTCAGTCGGTTAAGCGTCCAACTTCAGGTCATGATCTCTCAGTCTGTGAGCTCGAGCCCGGCATTGGGCTCCGTGCTGACAGCCCAGAGCCTGGAGCCTGCTTTGGATTCTGTCTCTCTCTCTGCCCGTCCCCACTCATACTCTACCTCTCTCTCAAAAATAAACAAACATTAAAAAAAAGTTTAATTATCCTGACACTTGAAAAAGAATGAAACTGCACCTCTACCTTACATCAGACACAAGAATCACCAAAATACGTGACAAGACACCAAAAGCAAAAGAAAAATAAACAAGTCGGACTAGTCAACCTAAAATGCTGGTGTGTGGCAAAAGAAACCATCAACAAAATGAAAAGACAACCTACAGAATGGGAAAAATTATTTACAAATCATGTATCTGATAAGGGGTTAATATCCAAAAATTATGAAGAACTACAATTAAATTGCAAAAGAAAAAAAATCCAATTTAGATATGAGCAGCATTGGGCACTTGGCTGGCTCAGTTAGTAGAGCATGCAACTCCATCTCGGGTTCGAGCCCCACATTGGGTGTAGAGATTACTTAAAAATAAAACTTTAAAAAAATTTTTTTAATGTTTATTTATTTTTGACAGAGAGAGAGAGAGAGAGACATAGCATGAATGGGGGAGGGGCAGCGAGGGAGACACAGAATCCGAAGCAGGCTCCAGGTTCCAAGCTGTCAGCACAGAGCCTGACGCGGGGCTCGAACTCAGACCTCGAGATCATGACCTGAGCCGAAGTCCAACGCTCCACCGACTGAGCCACCCAGACGCCCCTTAAAAATAAAATTTTTAAGGGGCGCCTGGGTGGCTCGATCAAACTACCAACTTTGGCTCAGGTCATGATCTCCAGGTTTATGAGTTCGAGCCCCACACGGGGCTCTGTGGTGACAGCTTGGAACCTGGAGCCTGCTTCGGATTCAGTGTCTCCCTCTCTCTGCCCCTCCCCCACTTGCACACCTGCTCTCTCTCTCTCTCTCAAAATAAACATCAAAAAATTTGTAATAAAAATTTAAAAATGAAATCTTTTAAAAAATGAAAACTTAACAGACATTTTTCCACGTAAGACATACAATCGCAAACAGGTACAGGTACTTGACATCACTCAGCAGGGAAATGGAAATCAGAACCACAGTGAGGTATCACCTCACATGTGTTGGAATGGCTATTATCAAAAAGAGGTAAGCGTTGGGGAGGATGTGGAGAAAAGGGAAGACTTGTACACTGTTGGTGGCAATGCAAATTTGTGCAGCCACTATGGAAAACAGTATGGAGGATCCTTAAAATTTAAAAACAGAGCTGCCAGGGCGCCTGGGTGGCTCGGCCAGTTAAGCATCTGACTTCGGCACAGGTCACGATCTCACGGTTCGTAAGTTCGAGCCCTATGTCGGGCTCTGTGCTGACAGCTCGGAGCCTGGAGCCTGCTTCGGATTCCGTGTCCCCCTCTCTCTCTGCCCCTCCCCCTCTCGCACTCTGTCTCTCAAAAATGAAATAAACATTTAAAAAAAGAATTAACTAATAATAATAAATAAAAACAGAACCGCCATAGATTCCAGCAATTCCACTTCTGGGTATTTATCCAAAGAGAGTGAAAACACTAATTTGAAAAGATTTATGCACCCACATGTTCACTGCAGCATTATTTCCAATAGCCAGGACATGGAAACAACATAAAGATCCACTGGACAGATGAACAGATACAGAAAATGTGGTGTGTGTATACGGTGGAATATTATTCAGCCTTATTAAAAACAAATGAAATCATGCCATTCAGGACAAAGTGCATAGACCTTGAGGCTATTACGCTAAGTGAAATAAGTCAGAGAATGACAAATACCAAATGATCTCATTTACATGTGGAATCTAGAACAAAACAAAAACGTAAACAACTCACTGATGCTGAGAAAAGACTGGTTTGCCAAAGGCAGGAGGTGGGGAGGTGGGCAAAACAAGTGAAGGTGTCAAAAGACCCAAACTTCCTGTCGTAAGATAAATGGGTTTCTGGGGATGTAACATACAGTCTATTGACTATGGTTAACAATGCTGTGTTGTGAAGGTAAAAGTTGTTGAGAGATTAAATCTTAAAAGTTCTCAACACCAGAAAAGAACTTGTAACTGTGTGAGGTAATGGGTGTTAGCTAGACTTAACTGTGATCATTTCATAACACACACACACATCATTATGCTGCACACCTTACATACAATGTTGTATGTCAATAAAAATAAATAAGGCAATTACCCCCTCTCTCTGCCCCACCCATTTGTGCTCTCTCTCTTTCAAAAATGAATAAACATAAAAAATTAAAACATAGAAAAAATTAAGACATAAAAACAAAAAGGGGGCACCTGGGTGGCTGTCAATTGAGCATCCGACTTCGGCTCAGGTCATGATCTCGCAGTTCGTGAGTTCGAGCCCCGCGTAGGGCTCTGCGCTGACAGCTCAGAGCCTGAGGCCTGCTTCAGATTCTGTGTCCCCCCTCTCTCTCCACCCCACCCCTGCTTGTGCTCTGTCTCTGTCTTTCAAAAATGAATAAACATAAAAATTTTTTTAAAAATAAGGCGATTGCAATAGAGATATTACAATAGGTCTCAACTCTGAACACAGCAAAGACAAGTGGGGATTTACAGCCAACATGCAGAGAGCGGGGATCAGTGGATGAAAAATTACTTAACAGGGACCATCAAGGGTAGGAGGATTCTTGATAAACCGAGTTCACAGGATTCTTGCTGAAGGCAGGCCGAGGTCTTCCACAGCAACGGTGGATGAGGAACTCAATCCAATAATGAAAGTGATCAGAGATCAAGGGTGAGGGTGCTCTCTCAACTGATTTAGCAGGATTCTTGCTAAACTGGGCTATGCAGGCCTGGCCAGGGTCAAGGTTGAGGCCTAGTGGAGATGGGGCTTCAGAGGAACCTGACTAGTTTGGTCAAGGAGAGAGGCACTGTCAGGTTAGGACGGTACAATTCAAGATCTACCAGAATCGTCAAAGATTAGGGGGAAAAAAAGAAAGAGAAGTGAAGAGGAAAGAAGCACCTGGGTGGCTCAGTTGGTTAAGCGCCCGACCTCCGCTCAGGTCACGATCTCATGGTTTGTGCATTTGAGCCCCGCGTCGGGCTCTGTGCTGACAATGCAGAGCCTGCTTCGGATCCTGTCACCCCCTCTCTGCCCCTCCCCTGCTAGTGCTCTCTCAAAAATAAGTAAACATTGGGGCGCCTGGGTGGCTCAGTCGGTTGAGCGTCCGACTTCAGCTCAGGTCACGATCTCACGGTCCGTGAGTTTGAGCCCCGCGTCGGGCTCTGGGCTGATGGCTCAGAGCCTGGAGCCTGCTTCCGATTCTCTGTCTCCTTCTCTCTGCCCCTCCCCCATTCATGCTCTGTCTCTCTCTGTCTCAAAAATAAATAAAAATGTTAAAAAAAAATTTAAAAAAAATAAATAAGTAAACATTAAAAAAAAAAGAGAGAGAGAGAGAGAAGGAGAGAAAATTGCCCACACGAAAGGAGATTATCTTAAATCGATAAAGGGAGAGTCCCCAAAGCACAGCGAATCCTTTTTCCCAGTTGACAATACACACTGGGGGCCCTTTAGTGCTCTGGGAAGATCTGTCCTTGAACGTTGTTCTTCACCGTAGTTGTTTAGGCCTAAACAGATTCGATGTGTCCTATTCTCTCTTTCAATCCCAAGTCACCCTCTCCCTCCCTGACTCCAGTGAAAGCCAGGAACTGTGTTCAGAGTACAGAGGTCAGAATTGCTTCAACTGCTAACGGTACATCAATGACCTTGCTCCTTCTAGGAATGAGCTGGAAGAAGAAGGGGATTCGGTAAATGTAGCTTCCTACGGAGAAATGGTGATTGATGGTGAAGTGTGCCATGAGAATAGAGTAAAGGGCAACACTCCCCGGCATGACACAGGACTCACCCCCATCCTCCACGTTCTCCACAGACGAGAGGGCTCATGGGCACTAATTTTGTGTATTTGTTTATCCCCCTCCCTGATTTCTATTCAGAAATTTATTTTTTTAATTTGTATTTATTGGGGCGCCTAGGTGGCTCAGTTGGTTAAACATCCAACTTCAGCTCGGGTCATGATCTCACAGTTCATGGGTTAGAGCTCTGCATCAGGCTCTGTGCTGACAGCTCGGAGCCCGGAGCCTGCTTGGGATTCTGGGTCTCCCTCCCTCTCGCCCCTCCCCTGCCCATGCTCTTTCTCTCAAAAATAAACATAATTTTCTTTAATTTGTATTTATTTATTCATTTAAATAATCTCCACACCCAACGTAGGGCCTGAACTCACGACCGCAAGATCAAGAGTCACACGTTCTTCTGACTGAGCCAACCAAGCACCTCTCTTCTGAAATTTTTTCTCTTCAGAACTTTAAAAAAAAATTTTTTTTAATGTTTACTTATTTTTGACAGAGAGAGAGAGAGAGAGACAGAGCATGAGTGGGGGAGGGGCAGAGAGAGCAAGGGAGGCACAGAATCCAAAGCAGGCTCCAGGCTCCGAGCTGTCAGCACAGAGCCCGACGCGGGGCTTGAACTCACAAGCCAGGAGATCGTGACCTGAGCCAAAGTCACTTCACCGACTGAGCCACCCAGGCGCCCCTCTCCAGAACTTTAAAAGGAAAAATCTGCTTCTCCATTTCAATGGCCGACTTTACAGTTGGCATGATTTTTCAACGTCATCATTTCCAAACCTTAGCCGGGGACAGAGCTAACTTAACCCTTTCTCCTCACAGGGCGCTGGGAATGGAGGTTCATTTCAGTCCCAGAACCCAGACAAGGAAGAGCTGCTCTTCACTGGCCACTGGCCAGTCTCCTCGCCGTCACTGGCCGTCGCGCCTCAGGTGGACCGTGTCGTTCACGATGCACCCCGACCCCCACCAACCGCAGGAGGTAAACGTCCGTGGAGTCCGCTCGTTCCTTTGCAAGGAAGCTCTCTGCCACGCTACTCAGAAAAGGGTCAAGAAAAATGCATGACAGTGACCGAAATTCTAATATAAAATGAGAAAAGCCATGGAAGCAGACTCAGAAATACCAAAGGGAAAGTTACAACTGAGATTCACATTTATTAATAATAAACCCCAACACTGTAAGTGGGTTAACGCATCCACGCATTACTTCAGTGAGGATTTTTGTTTAGTCATACCAAAATAGTTCATTTCTCTTTTTTTTTTTTTTTTTTTGCACCGGATTATTTGTACCTAAAAATTATCTGCACCTAAAAAAATGCGCTCGTGCTCCTCACGCCTGCTCTCAACATTCCATTCGTTTTAAAAGCCCATGTTTTCTTTGTCATACTTGAAATTCCAGGCAGTGGACCTGGTGGTTACAGACAAATTGCTTTTATATAGGGCTTAATCGAAAATGAAAACAAGATCTACAAAATAACTTCCATACTCAAGTACAACCCGATTCCCTAATGTGGGGTCCAGAACACATGAGCAAATGTTGGCAGGATTCAACCGCCGTGTGAAGGCCAACATCAAGGATTTGTGGGAACACGTATAAGGCACATCAGAAAACAATGATCTTGTTTCCCATTTCTCCTAAAAAACACGAACGACAGGGGAGAGGATGTAAACACGTGGGAAAAAGAAATCTGCGGCTTTTTGACTGATTCTTTAGACTTTCTTTACTCACCAACAGTAACGTCAGGGGTTAAAAAGTGTCATCGCTAGAGCAACATTCCAAATAATTTCATAGACAATTTTATTTATTTAAAGAATCCTCATTATGTCCAACCTATATACCTCCTTATTGCTGAATCACCTCTAATACTTTTCCTGCATTAATGTGGAGCATGCGTAACTTCAAAAAGTTACAAAGAGATTCGGCTCCAGGGTGAAGACGGTCAAGGGCTGGGTAGCACAGGACGTGCCGAGGTGGTGTTGGCGGCTGTCGGTAAAGTCCTCATCAAAGCCTCTGGGACGTGGAAACCTGAATAAATGACAAGGACCTCTGATTATTTGTTTTTTTCTCCTACAGGTCATAAATAACTCACACACTCACAGAACAGTCACTCAATATAGTTAAAATGCAGGAAACATGAACCCGTTTGTCCCGGGCCAAATTACCTTCATGGAAAAGAGCAGCCTATTAAGACTGAGTGGCCCGCCCACTTCTGGCAAGGGCCCAGAGCCCGGATCTCTCTCACATGACATGAGGTGGCACACGAGGGAAGAACACTTTTGAAAGCCATTAGTCAAAGGGCGCCTGAGTGGCTCAGTCGGTTAAGCGTCCGACTTCGGCTCAGGTCATGATCTCACGGTCCATGAGTTCGAGCCCCGCGTTGGGCTCTGTGCTGACAGCTCGGAGCCTGGAGCCTGCTTCAGATTCTGTGACTCCCTCTCTCTCCGCCCCTCCCCAGCTTGCACTCTGTCTCTCTCTCTCTCTCTCTCTCTCAAAAAATAAATAAACATTAAGACAACAATTTTAAAAACATTAAAAAGAAAGCCATTAGTCAAGATGTTAAAGAATATGTCTGTTTCCCACAAGTCAATAATTCCACTTTAGCAATCTACCTTACAGAAAACTTGATTTGAAAGTGACTCTGCATACAAAGATATATATTATTATTTACAACAAAATTGGATGTAGTCCCAGTGTCAAATACTCTAAAATGGTGCTTATTTATTTCTACAACGTAATGCTATGAAGCCATCAGAATGACCTTTGAAAAGGCTGGAGGTCTCTGGAAATGTGTATGATACATACTTCTGCATATATTTATCATATATGTATGATATATATCTGCATACATATATGATATACAATATATATCTGTATGATATATTATACATGCATATATTATGAATTATATGTACATATTACATATATATATACACACACACACACAAATTATGGCTACATTAAACAAACAAAAAAACACCAGAATTAAAAAAAAAAATTTTTATGAGAGAGAGAGTGGGGCAGGGGTAGACAGAGAGAGAATCCCAAGCAGAATCCACACTGTCAGCACAGAGCCCAACGTGGGGCTCGATCCCACACACCATGAAATCATGACCTGACCCAAGATCAAGAGTCGGACTCTTAACCAACTGAGCCACCCGGGCACCTCCAGAATAAAATTTTTAAACAGTGACACGGGGTGATTTCTTTCCTCAACTTTGCTGGTATTTTCTAAATCCACCATGAGGAACATGTATTGCATTCATAATGGAACAGGTAAACTCTTCTATAATTAAGTTTTAAATTTTAAATGGATAAGTAACCCCAGTGCAAATATTAACTGCTATTTTTGTAAAGCTTTAATCAACCTGTCATATTAAGGATTCAGAATGCAAAAATCATAGTAGGCTCACAAAGTAGATAAGTAACGTTACCATTATTTTTAAAGCCAAACAGAAATGCCCAGCAGAGAAGAAAGTTCTCTATGCTTCTGGGGCATGGACGGCAGGACAAGTGCCTGTGGTGTGTAGGGGCGGGGGGCGGGGGGCAGTGCTGGATAATAAAGCTGAAAGGGAGCTTGGGGCCCAGTGGCCAACAGCATCTCTGTCACGTGAAGGGTCTGGGCACTCACACATCCCTCACCACACCCACAGCGTGCACCCTGCGTACGTCTTACGCCATCACCCCTGCTTGGCCCTTCACATCCCCTCTTGGCTCCAGTCCACCCCACGCGTGTGTTAAAGAGCAAAATTTAACTGAGTGAACTGGAAGATCTAATCGACTTTATTAAATGATTCATAAATCAGGCAACATCACATCTAGCAAGTAGAGGGGACCTGTGCTAAACAAAAGGAAGGTTTTTAAAGGCAGAGAGAAGATGAGAGAGAGAGAGAGAAAGAGAGAGAGAGA
Source organism: Prionailurus viverrinus (assembly GCF_022837055.1). Classification (NCBI taxonomy): domain Eukaryota; kingdom Metazoa; phylum Chordata; class Mammalia; order Carnivora; family Felidae; genus Prionailurus; species Prionailurus viverrinus. Next base: position 55,506,713 of record NC_062577.1, on the reverse strand, counting down.
GAGAGAGAAAGAAAGAAAGAAAGAAAGAAAGAAAGAAAGAAAGAAAGAAAGGACGGGGAGGGAAGGGGAGGGAAGGGGAGGGAAGGGGAGGGGAGGGAAGGACTTTATTAGCAAGGAATGTGCTGTTTAGGCAAGGGGTCTATCCAGCAATTTGCTGCTACTGACCAGGAAATTCCACGTTGCCTGGTTAAAAATTACATTCCTGGGGGGTTGAAACTGCAGTCAGGTTATACAGTAAGTCTTGATTTACTGACTTGAAACCTTAACCTAAGTGAAGCCATTGTGGGGCTGTGGTTTTCTTGTTAACAATCCCCCCTTCTTTTTTTAATTTTTTTTTTTTAACGTGTATTTATTTTTGAGACAGAGAGAGACAGAGCATGAACGGGGGAAGGGCAGAGAGAGAGGGAGACACAGAATCGGAAGCAGGCTCCAGGCTCTGAGCCATCAGCCCAGAGCCGGACGTGGGGCTTGAACTCACGAACGGTGAGATCGTGACCTGAGCCGAAGTCGGACACTTAACCGACTGAGCCACCCAGGCGTCCCTACAATTCCCCCTTCTTTTTTTTTTTTTTTTTTTTTAAATTTTTTTTTCAACGTTTATTTATTTTTGGGACAGAGAGAGACAGAGCATGAACGGGGGAGGGGCAGAGAGAGAGGGAGACACAGAATCGGAAACAGGCTCCAGGCTCCGAGCCATCAGCCCAGAGCCCGACGCGGGGCTCGAACTCACGGACCAAGAGATCGTGACCTGGCTGAAGTCGGACGCTTAACCGACTGCGCCACCCAGGCGCCCCAACAATTCCCCCTTCTTGATCAGACCCTCAGCTTAACAGAGTTGTGCTCAAAATTTAAGGAATTTGCACCACTGTCGGCTGTGCTCTGTAGTTCTCGAACCTTCTGTTGACCCTCTGTGCGGCATTCACGGGTCCGATGTTTTTGCTTTTTCTCTGTGATAGTCACACACTCGAGGTTTACATACTTCAAGTCTATCACCCTCTTTGGTCCTTTTCTGAAGGGGCATACTGATAACCCATACCGACTGGCCGTCGAATGATTCCAAGGTACAGGTGCGCAAAGGGTCTAGAGAGAGGGAGGTCTGGGGTCTCTGGGAATGAAAACGGTTTCATTTTGTTTTGTTTTATTTCAGACTTTTGCAGTTTTATAGATGTCTCTCCACCAACGTCTGTGTGTAATTGGAGTCATCTTAAATGTAGTATGGTGGGTGAAAGAACGCAAAAGCTGAAACATGGGGCTGGTCAGGGAGCCAGGGAGAACCAAGCGGCCTTCTTGGGTTTCCCATAATTCTGACTGTTCATTTTGTCTACAGCCACTGTCCGCCCGCCTTCATTTTCCTACGTCAGGAGCAGACCGCTGCCATGTTGTAAGGACGTCAAGGTGGCAAAAGCCTGGCAATGAGGGGCCTTTTTGTTTTTTTCCAGAAGAACAATGGACCTCATCCACTTGCCACACTTTTACAGTGCAACATAAAGAAGGCTTAGTATTACTGCTTATTTGACAATGCTTCTCATGTAATGTGACGTATCAGATAAGTCCAATTAGTTTATTAGCAAATCTGTTAGGAATGTTCCAGCTCAAAAAGACTTAAGCAGACCAAAAGTCCAGGAGGAAAAAAGAAAAACTTTTGTCTTTTTAACAGACAGAACCCCAAATTCTAATTTTGCACCAACTTAGTTTTGATATTAAAACTTATTTGTAGGGGCGCCTGGGTGGCTCAGTCGGTTAAGCGTCCGACTTCGGCTCAGGTCATGATCTCACGGTCCGTGAGTTCGAGCCCCGCGTCGGGCTCTGTGCTGACAGCTCAGAGCCTGGAGCCCGCTTCGGATTCTGTGTCTCCCTCTCTCTCTGCCCCTCCCCTGTTCATGCTCTGTCTCTGTCTCAAAAATAAATAAACGTTAAAAAAAATTTTTTAAATAAATAAATAAAACTTATTTGTAAATAAATTAATTTTAATGTTAGCCAGGTTGACCACATTAAAATTCCTTTTCAAGGACTCCTTTTCCACAAACCTTCTACAACTTTATCGTTACTATTATTTTTTACATTTTGATTTTGTGCTATGCTTTTCTTCTTTGAACAATGAGCCTCACCTTAGGACAAAATTATTTTCTTTTCCCTCAACAAAAAAAATAGATTTCTATTTCTTATACCTTCTGTTACTGAAAACACATCCTACATTCCTGGCATATGGAGATGTTCTCTTATTAATTTTAGTAACTTTAATTATATATATGAACTCAAATTTTTAACCTTTAGAAACGTTAACTAAAATTAAGCAGTAAGCAATTATGAACTGTTACACCAGTGTTCTTTAGATATGTAAATTTACCAATACATTTTTTAATTTCTAGACACATGGGAGTAGAGGCCCCTTTTATTATTATTATTATTATTATTATTATTATTTTAATGTGTATTTATTTTTGAAAGAGAGAAAATGAGCAGGGCAGGGGCAGAGAGAGAGGGGACAGAGAATCCAAAGTGGGCTCTGTGCTGACAGCAGAGAGCCCCATATGGGGCTTGAACTCACGAACCATGAGATCATGACCTGAGCCAAAGTCAGACGCTTAACCAACTGAGCCACCCAAGTGCCCCTAGAGGCCACTTTCAGGAATGAGAGAGCAAGACAAAAGGGTCTCCAGCGACCACCTGGCTGAATACAGACAGGCCCATCAGGTGACCCACCTCGAAATATCCATAAGCCCTAACTGACCAATAGGCTACTTACAACCAGGCACAGGTACCAAAAAAGGGAAAAAGGGAAAATTCCATGTCGCCACACCTCTTCCTCTTCCCCCTTTAAAAACAGCCCCAGCAAAAAAAAAAATAATAAAATAAAATAAAATAATAAAAATAAATAAATAAATAAATAAATAAAAACAGCCCCAGCAAAAAAATAAATAAATAAATAAATAAATAAATAAATACATACATACATACATACATACATACAAACAGCCCCAGCCCACTGCTTCATTGCAGATGATCTCTCCTCAGCTGTCCTTCCTGCTACCCCCTTGAAGTGTATTCAATAAACTTGTACCTTTGTTCTGCCTCAGGTGAACTCTTTTTTTGTTTGTTTTGTTTTGTTTTGTTTGTTTGTTTGTTTGCCTCAGGTGAATTCTTGATCATGGCCCTTTCCACCAGCTTCCACCTAATCATTCGTTCCGCATTTGGGGGCCCCCATCCGATTGACAACAGACACCATGATGTGCTTTTTCAAAGTACAGCCTTCCAATGAAGCACAAACATGCTTATTAACAGACCCAAATTTATTTTTAGTTTCTCTGTAATAAGAAAGCCAAAGCAGATAAACCTAGATTTAATCATTAATGTTCTAGTATTTTATCTCATTTGGAAATAATCTAGATACTCAAGAAATTTAACTTAGCAAAACTTGTTTCAGTTTACAAAAAGATTTGGGGAGACTAATTGTAAGTACACACACCATAATATAGAACTGTTGTGAGAAGAATTGCATCTACAGGCTCTTATTTCAAATTTATATCTAAATTTATATATAAATCAAATTTATATCTAAGTCATTTGCTCTGTTACAAAGAAAACCACAGGCCCAAAATGGTATCACGTGGGGTAAGGCCTCAAGTCAGTAGACTGAGGCTTAAAACCTAATCTAATTGCCCCAGAAATGTAGTCTTAATGAATCAGTCAGGAATTTTCTGATGGGGACCAAGGAATCACCACCTAGGCCCTCTCCATCCCCCAAAGGAAGCTGAAGTGATCTGCATGTCAAGACCTCCTGTTCCTGCCTGGAACTATCCTTTTCTTTTGCTAATAACTTTCTCGCCCACCCCCCCACCCCCACCATTTCTATAAAAACCCTCCATTTTGAACAACTCCTCGGAGCTCCCCAGTACTTGCTAGATGGGCTGCTGCCTGATAAAGCTAGTTAGATCTTCAAATTTATTTGGTTGAACTTTGTCTTTTAACAGCTCCCAACAATTATGTATAGATTAGCCGCGAAGGGGTGTCTGGGTGGCTGAGTAGAATTAAGCGTCCAATTCTTGGTTTCAGCTCTGGTCATGATCTCATGGTTCATGGGATGAGCCCCTAATCAGGCTCTATGCTGACAGCTGTGGAGCCTGCTTGGGTTTCTCTCTCTCCCTCTCTCTCTCTGCCCCACCCCCACTCATGCTCTCTCCCTCTCAAAATAAATTAATAAACAGAAAAAAGAAAAAGATTAACCACAAAAACTATGAGACATGAGGAGAACTCATTCATTCTCTCAAGCTATTATGCTTTTGTTTACAAATCCTCTAAGTGATAACAAGTACTTATTTAGCTAGTAAACTCAAGTAGGACAAAAGTTTTATATTTAATATTGATAACTCTAAAAGACATGTCTATTTTAATAGACCAACAACCTTGAGTTAGCTTTAATACCAAATATTTCCTCAGATCACGTGAAGCTGGAAAACATTTGGGTTAGTTTCTATCTTTTTGAGAGTTCTAGAATGCCCAATCCTTACAAATGCTTGCCTTCACACCAACAAAATGGAGCTCTTTTACAAATTAATTTTAGCACTACCATCCAGAGGTAGGAAAATATGTCACATTCATAACATACACACAAAACACACAGATGTAAAAACCTTAGAGTTACTAGCATTGCTGACGAAGAGTTTTAAGATTTGTATCTGTGTCTGGAATTAAGGAGGCCTGCTAGAGTTTGGGCACAAGTGCCCTTAGAGTAGTTTATATTTTCAAAAAGGCCTCTCTTCTTTTTTCTTTTCTCCCCTTAGTCTCAGGTACCTGATTGTGGGCTATGCTTAAATTTCAAAGACATGATAAGATGTGTACAACTTTAAGGAACACAGAAAGAATGGAAGGTCTGCCAAGGACTTTTGTTTCCTTAGGCCAATAATTTATAGGTTTTTTGAAATAGACAGGAACAGCTTTGGGATTGGTAAAGGAACAGGTGAATTTTGAATTGCCTCTAGAGCTGACTTGTATTTTGCAAAAGATCTGTCAGATAAGGACAGCTGTTTTCAATTCCTTAAAAAATTTGGATTGCAACTTAAATGATAGTAGGGGTTGATCCACGCATCCAACTACATTATCCCCAATTTGCTTTTCTCCCTCTTGGTTTATAGTTTGAATTTTAAATATTTCTGGCAGGAGCGCCTGGGTGGCTCAGTTGGTTAAGCATTCAACTTCAGCTCAGGTCATGATCTCGCGTATTGTGAGTTCGAGCTCTGTGTCAGGTCTGTGCTGACAGCTCGGAGCCTGGAGACTGCTTCCGATTCTGTGTCTCCCTCTCCCTCTGCTCCTCCCCACACCCCACGCTCTCTTGCTCGCTCTCTCTCTCTCAAAAATAAATAAACATGAAGTATTTCTGGCAGTACTGAATAACCCCCCTTGGATAAAAGATGGTCCTCAATGAGGGGGCAATGGATATTACCTTCCCCAAAGCTAGAGTCAGTCTCAAGGACAGCTAAAAGAAAGAACCAACAACTCCAAATTCCAGACAGGCAGAAAGCCAAGACCAGTTAAACAAAACAAGACAGGCAGAAAGGCAATGGTTACCCCTGGGAGAGAAAGGATCTATAAACAACAGGTTTGGATTTGGAAAGGAAGGGGCAACGTGAAATTGTATTTTTCTCTCTCAGCTGGGCACTACAGACAGATTCAGAAGAGCTGATTCTGGTAAGAATGTTTACCCTTTGCTGACTTCTGCCAGTCTTCCTAGGAGGCCCTTTGCAATGATGACAATAAAAATCATGGCTAATATTTACTGAGCATTTCTTATGTTTCTTGTAGAGCCTGCTTTTAGGCAACAGGCTTGAGCTATGGAAACTTGAACAAGGCAAAAGGGCCCCCAGCGAACACGGAGCTGGATGCAAACAGGCTCGTTAAGCTTTAAGCCCTAACTATCTACTTAAAATTGGGCACAGTTCCTAACACTGCCAAAAAGGGGGAAATTCCACACGTCCCTACACTCCATCACTCTGCTCTGTAACTATAGCCCCACCACCACCACCACCACCTCGTGGCAGACAGTCCCTCTTTTGGGATCTCGCCCCTGCTCCCTTGCTGTGTATTCAATAAACTGCTACCTCCTTTGTTCTTCCCTGGGTAAATTCCTTCCTGGCCCATGCTAGCTGCTCCCACCTGAGATGCCCCACATTTCTGTTGCAATGCTGCAACTTAATGTAAATTCACTTTGATTGTTTTAGGGAGAACTATCTGTATTCCCACTTTGCAGATAAGGGTACTAAGGCTAAGAGGTTAAATAACTCAACCAAGTTAGGAAATGGAGCTGCTAGGATCATGAACCCAAGTCTACCCGCTGCTGGATCTAGACTGTCTGGACTGTTGCCCCACATTGTCCTCAAGGATTGTCAAGTGAGGGGCACCTGGGTGGCTCAGTCGGTTAAGGGTTTGACTTCAGCTCGGGTCATGATCTCATGGTTCGTAAGTTCAAGCCCCGCATCGGGCTCTGTGCTGACAGCTCAGGGCCTGGGGCCTATTTCAGATTCTGTGTCTCCATCGCTCTCTGCCCCTCCCCTGCTCATGCTCTATCAAAAATAAACATTAAAAAAAAAAAAATGATTGTCAAGCGAGAAGGTGAGAAGGTCAGGCCAGAATTAGAAAGAAGGATGGTCAAGAGTTTCATACATGAGGTAACTTTCAAAACTCAACTTGGTTTTTTGAGAAGAGTCATTTGAGAAAGTCTTCCAAATGACTTTATTTCTATAATTTGGGGGTCAGGCATTATGCTCCAGGCATCAAGGTTTTATTTGGCCTGATGAAATCAGTGTGAGAACATTATTTTATGCCTCACGATTCAGAATCCAGGCACCTTGATGCACTGATACTTTTCAAACTTTAAATCATATTTTAAAAATAAATTTTTTAGGGGCTGGGTGACTCCGTTGGTTAAGTGTCTGACTTCGGCTCAGGTCATGATCTCACAGTTCGTGAGTTCAAGCCCCACATCAGGCTCTGTGCTGACAGCTCAGAGCCTGGAGCCTGCTTCAGGCTTTGTGTCTCCCTCTCTCTCTGCCCCTCCCATACTTGCACTCTGCCTCTCTCTCTCTCTCCCTCTCTCTCTCAAAAATACATTTAAAAACAATTTTTAATAAATTTTACAAAAAGTATTCAATGTTTTTCTCCAAGTTGATATTGAATAATGAAGCACTTCCCTTCCTTTCACTAACAGAGACAGAAAAAAAAATCGATACAGAACTCTGGTGACCTGCTCACCTTTATTTCCTTATTCCTCAATGAACTGAGAACATCTACCTGTCTTCTGCTGGGGCTCCTGCGTCAGCATTTTTATAAGCGAATGGGAAGTGTGAGAGAAGCCCAGTTGGACCAAATCAGATTGCTGAGGGAAGAAAAAGAAAAGGCACTTTTCCAACTCCCAAGAGCAGGACCCAGACCGCTCATTCTGCTAAGAGTTACAGCAGCAAAACATAAAAACATGTCAACACCGGAGAACGCGGCCATGGCTTTGAGGCGCTGCGTTCCGGCAGCAAAGCCGGCCCTTCGCCATACCATGTCACGGTACCATCCGATACACGGGGTCACCAACGTTCAAGCTGCCGACTTTCTCCACTGAGTAATAGACCCCAAAAAGTGGCGACGACTTGTAGATCTGCTTCTCAGAAGGATCACACAGGCGGTAGCTGAAAGAAGCAAAAATTCACCGTCAGGCACAAAAGGGAAATAGGAATCTAAGTGCTCTCAACAGAATTCGGGTTTTTATCCTCAGGTGACCTATAAATAAGCAGCAAGCCTTTTCTGCTCCTTGGACAGAGAAGTCTGGGGGCAATTAGTCAAACCGCACATAATCCTGGTTTTTCGAGAAGCATCCTCAGAGTCTAACCAATTTTTCCCTGGCTTCAGCTTGAGGCCAAAAAGAAAAAACTTATATGTGTAACTCAAAATAAGTAGTACATTAAAAAATAAATAAACGGGGTGGCTGGGTGGCTCAGTCGGTTAAGCGTCCGACTTCAGCTCAGGTCATGATCTCACAGTTCGTAGGTTCGAGCCCCACATTGGGCTCTGTGCTGACGGCTTGGAGCCTGGAGCCTGCTTCCAATTCTGCGTCTCCCTCTCTCTCTCTGCCCCTTCCCCACTCACTCTCTTTCTCTCTCAAAAACAAATAAACATTAAAAAAAATTTTAATAAAAAAAAATGGCATGGGGCTTGACTATTGGCAAAGTTTTTTTTTTTAAAGCCCTATCTAAAGAAAACTAACTGAATCTCAAAAATCAAAAAACAAAACAACTGTATATTTGAATCATAGACCCCAAAGAGTGGGAGTCTATCATTAACCTCTTCTTCTAACTTAAACCCACTGAAAACAAATAATAAAACAGACCAAAGGGAAACAAAATAGAATACACCTCCCCAAAAACTGTTAACTTAGTTTTAAAAACACGTTCTGCATTTATAACTAAAGTCAACCCAAATTCCTTAAATATCAAAACAAAACACCTGCCATAAAAGAAGTTCCTCAATAAACAAACTGACAACTCATTGTGTTCCAGTATTTCTAATATTTCATTATACAACTTCAATTAGTCTCACATTCCTTGATGTTGAGTCTAATAAAAATAATTACAGTATTTGAGGTCTTAATTTAGAAATACATATTGAATGTTATTAAAAATTGATGTGAGAGGGGCACCCGGGTGGCTCAGTCGGTTAAGCGTCTGACTCTGGTTTCTGCTCAGGTCATGATCTCACGGTTTTGTGAGTTCAAACCCCACGTCAGGCTCTGTGCTGGCAGCTTGGAACCTGCTTGGCATTCTCTCTCTCCCTCTCTCTTTACCCCTCCCCTGCTGGCTTTCTCTCTCTCAAAATAAACATATAAACTTGATAGCGGCTCAGGTCATGATCTCACGGTTTGTGAGATCGAGCCCCGAATCGGGCTGTGTCCTGACAGTGCGGAGCCTGCTTGGGATTCTCTCTCCCCCTCTCTCTTTCTGCCCTTCCCCTGCTTGTGCGCTCTATCAAAATAAATAAATAAACTTAAAAAAAATTGCCAAAAGTACTAGAAGATTAGTCCATAAAAAAAGAGGAGGCATGGGGCGCCTGGGTGGCTCGGTCGGTTAAGCATCTCAGGTCATGATCTCACTGTCTGTGAGTTCGAGCCCCGTGTCGGGCTCTGTGCTAACAGCTCAGAGCCTGGAGCCTGTTTCAGATTCTGTGTCTCCCTCTCTCTCTGCCCCTCCCCTGTTCACGCTCTGTCTCTCTCTGTCTCAAAAATAAACAAATGTTAAAAAAAAAAAAATTAAAAAAAAAAAAAAAGAGGAGGCAACTTCCACTAACAGACACATACCAACCAGAAGGTGAAGTGAAAGGTGCTCACACAGGGCACCTACACCCACAGGTAATTCTAGGACGGGGATAATATTCAAAGTACATTGGACACATTGCTGTTTACCTCTTCAGGGTTTCCAGTGGCTCCTTCCTGTCTATCACTCCGGTATCTGGGTCTACAGTGGTCAAAATGCACCTGTCATTCAAAAACCAAGAGCTAGGTAGAGCCACAAGCCAATGAACGTGCCACACCCCAGAGGTTGACTCTCGAGAGAACGCTTACCTGGGGCAAGCCAAAACCTTTTTCATCTCTACGCTGCCAATGAGGAGCTCATCCCAGGTATCCTAAGAGGAAAGGATAGGTCATCTTGTGATTTCATTAGTCTTCAAAGCAGTTTATTCTTTGGCTGCTACCAACTATGAAACAAGAAGAAGGCAGCGAGCAAGACACCAAGAAACATGTCCCAAAGGGACGCAAGGGAACACAGCACATCGGTGAGTCCAGGATCCAGCTCCTCACTCCCGGTCTCAGAAACCGGACTCTATCAGTACGGCAAGAACAGACCTTATTTGGGGGGCAGTTGGCCATGAGATTCATAAGTGAACTAGAAGGGCAACTTGTTGATATATAATGAGAAATGTATAACTTGCAAGACAATCCCACTTTGTCCTTAATAGCTAAGCTACAGTGGAAGCCACATTAAAATCTGATGGTTCTTTGGGGGCGCCTGGGTGGCTCAGTTGGTTAAGTATCCGACTTCGGCTCAGGCCATGATCTCACGGTTTGAGTTCGAGCCCACATCGGGCTCTGTGCTGACAGCTCAGAGCTTGGAGCCCGTTTCGGATTCTGTGTCTCCCTCTCTCTCTCTGCCCCTCCCCTCTCTGCCCCTCTGCCTCTCTCTCTCTCTCTCTCTCTCTCAAAAATAAATAAACATTAGACATTTAAAAAAATCTGATGGTTCTTTGACAAGTGGGACATCACCCAAGGGAAGTCAGTTATGAGATTCACACATTCAACACTTCCACATCCACGGAGAGGCAGCCTGCCCTGGGGGCGGGGAGTGTGGGCAGAGTCCACAGTCACGGGCCCTGCCTTGCTTTCCCGCCCTTGAACAGTGGGTAGTGCCGACATCTGCCTCAGGGCTTTAGTAAATCCTCACAACTTTAAAGAAGGAACTATTATGATCCCCATTTTGCACAAAGAAACACAGACCTGCCGAGATTGCAAAATGTTCTCTAGGTTTGAAAACTTCAGATTCTGAGGGCAGGGCTTCTAACCACCCAGCTTGTAAATCAATCTCTGTCTCTATTCATCCGTCTACACATACACATATGTACATGTATACACATACAGATGGAGATCATACAGATGACATTATATATACATAGATACATATACTCCTACACACACACACAGCACACACGTATAACGAGGGCATGTTATAGGACTCTCTTGCTAACAGGGAGCCATCTGTTATTGCATCACATGCGATAAGAATGTCCCTTGACAACTTGTTTCCTGCTCTCAACCCAAGTGAGGTTTGGAAGCCATAGGTCCAAGGGATTTGGTGAGAAGTCAGTCTCCAGGTAAGGAAATGAGGCATCATTTTGTCTCATCTGGTCCTTTACTCCCCCTCAGGGGACATGAGAGTTTCTGCTGGCGGCAGGGCAGAGCAGTGGGGAGGGACTAACACGTAATGTTTCCTCTTCCACCCCGCTAACCAGGTTCCAGTCATGCTCTGGCGCTCTTGCAGGGGTGCATTAACCCCCCCAGGCCTAGCGGGGTGACTTGGCAAACACAGGAAAGGCACTCCAGTACCTAATGGGGTCTTTCCACCTCACAAATCTCCTACAGGATACGAGCACAGCTGACGTAAAGCGGTCTCTGTGGATGCCCTGGGTTCCCACCCACCATTTATGAAAGCAGTGCTGTAATGAAATAAAGTCTGTGTTCCCGGGGCGCCTGGGTGGCTCAGTCGGTTAAGCGGCCGACTTCGGCTCAGGTCATGATCTCGCGGTCCGTGGGTTCCAGCCCCGCGTTGGGCTCTGTGCTGGCATCTCGGAGCCTGGAGCCCGCTTCGGATCCTGTGTCTCCCTCTCTCTGACCCTCCCCTGTTCATGCTCTGTCTCTCCCTGTCTCAAAAATAAATAAAACATTAAAAAAAAATTAAAAAAAAATAAAGTCTGTGTTCCAAACAAGCAGTCGACGGATGGACTACACAGCCCTCGTAAAAGGCAAGGATCACCAGGTAACAAACAGAATCTCTGTACCCTATTATGCGCCCTATGCGAACAGCAAAACTGCAAGACAATCAGAACAGGTGGCTCACCTGGCAGAATGTGACCCCCACCCCCCCCTTACCTCCCCCACTCCCCCCACCTTCCACCACCATCCCCCACCAGGAGCGTGACCAGTAATACGGCCTCTGCACAGGTAAGTGATGGGCGCGGTGCTACCCTGGCCTGGGGGCAGCCCAAAAGGATGGATTTGGCCACACTTGGCCACACGAGGGTGCTGTGGCCCAAAGAATGTGAGCCCATAGGTTCCCAGCGGGTTGCTCGCCCTCAAGTACCTCCCTTCCAATGCCTTCGTACAAGGGATGGTGAATTTCATATTTTAAGCCACAGATCTGTAGAAACTCTACTTCATGACTATGATATGAGGCAGGAAAGTCTGAACAGTTCAGTTGGGGTTCCTAGCTTAATAAAACAGATTCAATCTTGCTCTTTCACTCTTAGAGAACTGCAGGACCCAGTTTAGAATAACATACTGTCTGCATTCACAGAAACTGTCTGAGGCTCCCCAGTTCTAATCACCTATGAAAATACTAATAACTTTATATAATAACATCACTCTCATCCTAATCTGATCATGGCTGGCATTTTGGGTGCAAAGGGTTACTTACAGTAAAAAAACACTAAGCAAGTTTAAATGTAATTAGTAACTCACTTCTTAGATGAAAATAATAAGACCCCCTTATTAAAATTAGTGTGAATTGAGAATGCATAAAATTAGGGGTGCCTGGGTGGCTCAGTTGGTTAAGCATGCGACTTTGTCTCAGGTTATGATCTAATGGTTTGTGAGTTTGAACCCTGTGTCGGGCTTTGTGCTGACAGGTTAGAGCCTGGAGCCTGCTTAGGATTCTGTGTGTGTCTCTCTTTCTCTACCCTCCCCCCCCCCCCAGTCTCTCTTCTCTTCTCTTCTCTTCTCTCTCTCTCTCTCTCTCTCAAAAATAAATAAGCATTGGGGCACCTCAGGTCATGAGCTTATAATGGTCTGTGAGTTCGAGCCCTGCATTGGACTCAGTGCTGACAGCTCACAGCCCAGAGCCTGTTTCAGATTCTGTGTCTCTCTCTCTGCCCCTCCCCTGCTCATGCTCTGTCTCTATCTCAAAAATAAATAAAAACATTAAAAAAAAATTTTTTTAATAAATAAATAAGCATTAAAAAAATTTTTTTTAAAAAGAAACCCTGTGGCATTCTTCCTACACACACACACACACACACACACACACACACACACACACACCACGCACGGAGTGTCCCTTTCTCTGGGCTCCCTCGAGTGTGGTTACACATCTCAGCCCTTATCTGTACCTCAACCATCCAGCTACTGAGCCCTTGATCCTGCTTCGTCCTGAGACCCCTGCAGTCAGACACAGTGACTTCATTTCTGTAATTTCAGCATCTATCTCAGAGACGAGCACCCAGTAAACCTCGATAAACGTCTGTTGCAAGCATGAGTGTTCCAGAATCTAGGCCAATGTGTAAACTTGCAGGGAACAAGTTTCCTTAGCTGAAGTAAAACTCCACGTCACAGCCAAACTTCCTTCACCGACTAACACAAGATGCCATACACTAGGAATTAGCAATTTACATGAGATGCGACTTTTCACTTAGCAGATTTAGTAAGGATTACAGGCATCGATGCTGGCAAGGGCATAAGAAAAAAGGCGCTCTTCTCAGCTTGTGGGAACATAAATTGGTATGATCGGTATGCTTCTGCAAAGCAATTTGGCAATATATACGGAAAGCCTTGAAAGTTCTGACTTAAGGGTGCCCGGGTGGCTCAGTCAGTTAAGTGTCCAACTTCAACTGAGGTCACGATCTCATGGTTCCTGAGTTCCAACCCCTTGTCGGGCTCTGTGCTGACAGCTCGGAGCCTGGAGCCTGCTTCAGATTCTGTGTCTCCCTCTGTCTGTTCCTCCCCTACTTGCTCTCTCTCAAAAATAAACATTAAACGGTATTTTTAACAAATAAATAAAATTCTGAGTCAGCATTTCTTAAGAATCAGTTGAGAAATGTAGACAAAGACTGTTTTACAAAGCTGCTTATTAATTATGTAAGGGGAAATGGAAAACCACCTACAGGCTCAATCACAAATGGCTAAGTGAGTCATTGCAGAGTTCAAAGATACACTAATACAGAACCACAGAGGAAGTGGTTCTTTTTTTTTTAATTTTTTTAAATGTTTATTTATTTTTGAGAGAGAGAGAGAGAGAGACAGAGCGCGAGCAGGGGAGGGGCAGAGAGAGAGGGAGACACAGGATCCGAAGCAGGCTCCAGGCTCCGAGCTGTCAGCACAGAGCCCGACATGGGGCCTGAACCCACAAACTGTGAGATCATGACCTGGGCTTACGTCAGACACTTAATCGACTGAGTCACCCAGGCGTCCCCAGAGTAAGCCACACTTAAGAAATTACCTTTGTGCCAAAAAAAAAAAAAAAAAAAAAATTTAACTTTATCTGAAAAAGATTCTTGAATTGAATCATTGAAAAGCTTTCCCCATCTCTGCAGCCCGGGTTCCAGATTCTCTCCGAGGCTTTCTCGTGTATGCTGGAGAACACTGGGTGGAGACGCAGTGCGTTTTATCCTGAAAGTGTAAGTCTCCTCCTGTTACACGCTGGCTGGTGTATGTTCCTACAGAATCACAGGAGCCACACTCCTGTAAACCTCCATGCATAATAAATGTGCCAGGAGGAATTCGTTGTTTGGGGAAATCCAGGCAGAAGGGCGGGACGGAAGCCTCAGCCTTTCTGCCAAGCTAGCTTCCATTCCCTGGAGGCCGCCGAAAGGAAGCAACGGCAGCCACAAGCTACAAAAGTGGAGAGGGGAGACCCTGAATCCTGGCTGTTTGTGCATCTCTGAGGTGCATGCACTGGGTTGGATACTCTTCGGGGCTGATGCGGCTGAACCTGTCCCAGGCTCCTCTCAGGGAGGTGAGAACCACGAGGTTTCCAGTGCCTCGTGGAGTGAGAGACCCCAGTCTCCCCTCAGGCTCAGCTCCTGACGGATGCTAAGGGGCCCCACACCCACCAATAGCAGAGTTGGGGAGAAGCAGCCACCGGTTCCATTCCTAAAGGCAGCAGCCTGGGGGCTTTGAACTGCTCTTCAGCACCCACAGCCCACACTGAGAATCACAATCCTCCAGCAGACGAGAGAGGGGGATGAGTGGGCGGGGGGAGTCCCCCAGATGACTCCTACCTCCACTATTCTTCCATCATCACTACCTGAGCATCTGTATTTGTGGGCTATTCTCTAGGGTAGCTTTTAAAGCAAATGGCTACTCTTCAAGGACACGGAGAAAGAGGAACCCCCGTGCACTGTTGGAGGGAACGCAAACTGGTGCAGACACTGTGGAAAGCAGTGTGGAGGTTCCTTAAAAAATTAAAACTAGAAGGGGTGCGTGGGTGGTTCAGTCGGTTGAGCGTCCAACTTCGGCCAGGGTCAAGATCTCGAGGTTCGTGGGTTCGAGCCCCGCGTCAGGCTCTGTGCTGACAGCTCGGAGCCTGGAGCCTGCTTTGGATTCTGTGTCTCCCTCTCTCTCTGCCCCTCCCCTGCTCACTCTCTCTCTCTCTCTCTTTCTCTCAAAAAATAAACATGGGGCGCCCGGGTGGCTCAGTCGGTTGAATGTCTGACTTCGGCTCAGGTCACGATCTCATGGTTTGTGAGTTGGAGCCCCGCGTCGGGCTCTGTGCTGACAGCTTGGGGCCTAGAACCTGCTTCGAATTCTGTGTCTCCCTCTTTCTCTGCTCCTCCCCTGCTCATACCCTTGTCTCTCTCTCAAAAAAAATAAAGATTAAAAAATAAGCATTTTTAAAAATTTTAATTAAAGTAATAATAAAAAAATTAAAAATAGAATTACCATATGATCCAATAATTCCAATACTGGGTATTTACCCAGAGAATATGAAAACACTGATTCAAAAAGATACATGCACCCCTATGTTCATCGCGGCATTATTTACAGTAGCCAAGATCCGGAAGCAGCCCAAGTGTCCATCAATACATGAATGGTCACAAAAGAGGTGGTATACGTTTACAATGGAGTATTATTCAGCCACAAAAAAGATCTTGCCATTTACCACAACATGGACGGACCTAGAGGGTATTACGCAAAGTGAGGTAAGTCAGACAGAGAAAGACAAATACATACGATTTCACCCATGTGGAATATAAAAAAAAAAAAAAATAGGGACTCCTCGGTGGCTCAGTCAATCATCTGACTTCGGCTCATGTCATGATCTCACGGTTCGGGAGGGGATGGGTGAAAGAAGTAAAGGGGATTAAGAGATACAAACTTCCGGTTACAAAATAATTCAGTCACAGAAATGAACAGTACAACGTAGGGAATACAGTTAAAACTACAGAAATAATGTTGCACTGTGACTACCCTGATCATGGTGAGCACTAAAACGCAGAATTGCCGGACCACGATTTTGTATACCTGAAACCAACGTAACCCTGTACGGTAAGTAGACTTCCATTTTAAGATAAGTACCTTACCTGTGATGCATAAATGTGTATGTTTGTGGGATCATACCTGCTCAAAGGGAATACCCACGTACTTTTGTCATTGAAGGCTTTTATTTCCTTCGTGATCTGAAAAGTTAACATATCTACAGGCACAGGTAAAATATGTTAAACACGATTCGGTAGCCAGATCCCCGCCCCTAATTCAGTTCAACAGGTTAAAGGTTTGCTCATTCAGGACCAGGGATAAGTAAGAAAAAGACAGTGAAGGAGATCTTGAGAAACCAACCTTATGTGATTGTTAGAAAGATTAAACGTGCTCACTTATAAAAAAAAAAAAAATGGAACGTAGAATGTACAAAGGAAGTGTTTATGTAAAAAAAAAAAAAAAGCCAAGAAAGAGGTCATATTGGAGAGGTTTGAGAGATATTTGTGATAAAGTGCCTTTACTGATCTCTCTCTCTCTCTCTCTCTCTCTCTCACACACACACACACACACACACACACAGCCTAACAGAAGAAAAAGACAAAAGAAATTATACAACATTAGGGCTACAAAGAACCTTAAAAATCCATTAGCAAAATTTGTCAACTTTAAAATCAGAAAACAGGGGCGTCTGGGTGGCCCAGTCGGTTAGGCGTCCGACTTCAGCTCAGGTCATGATCTCGCGGTTTGTGGGTTCGAGCCCCGTGTTGGGCTCTGTGCTGACAGCTCAGAGCTCGGAGCCCGCTTCGGATTCTGTGTCTCCCTCTCTCTCTGCCCCTTCCCCACTCATGCTGTCTCTCTCTCTCAAAAATAAGCACACGTTAAAAAAAAAAAACCTCTTAATAAAATCAGAAAAGAGTGCTCAGAGAGGAGTAAGGTCAAGCTCACAGAGTGGCCCCCCTGGTCTCCACATCCACTTGCAGCTCCTGTAATTACCTTGCTCCCAGGAAGACCCCAGGCCAGGGGCTCTGCAGCCTGGCTGCAGGCTGCAATCATCAGGGGGGCCTTAAAGGCTCCTCTGCCCAGGCCACCCCAGGGACCCAGCATCAGGCCTGTGTAAACCCCTCCAATGTGATGTGTAGCCAGTTTGGAAACAGCTGCCCAGGAAGACCTCAACACATTCCTTCTTAGCCAACATCCGCTCATCTTCCCGGCCATGGGCGTCCCAGGGGGTGTTTCATTTGCCCGGTGGGTGCAGTGGAGGACGAAGCAGCGTGGGGCCATGCGGAATCCCACAGAGGTATTCTCATTTCGTCGTGACTGGAAAGGAGCTGAAGCCCTAGGATTTGGCTTTCCATTCTTCAGCTCCCCCTTTCCCGGACCCTAAACGTCTCTAGAGTAAACGCCTCAAGTTACTGAGATGTAAACAAAAAGGCAAATGCATAAGGAGCTCTCCTTAAGTAAAGGTACCGACTCCACTAGCAAATCCTTTCGAAACGTGGGTTACTCTGCCCCCTACCCAGGAGTCCTGTCTCCCTTTTCATCATTTTGGCTTTTGTAAATAAGGACAGGCTTGTGCAAGGGCCTTGCTTGAGGCTCCTAACAAAATGGGCAGGTCAGGAAAGCAGCCCAGACGAGGGCATGGGTCTCCTCACTTGAAAGGCAAGCAGGAATAGCCTAAGGGGGGCTGAGTGTGGCCCCTGAATCCGCACCCACATTCCTCAGGCCTTGTCTTGGTGCTTTTCATTCATTCAGAAAGAAAAATGACTGTTTGGGGCTTTCAGCTTGCTTCTAGCAAAGTCCATGAACATGAGATTTGGGCTTAACTTCTTTCTGCCAAAGAACATTATGCCCAGCACAAATCGTCACCGGCCACAGGCCAGTTAGGCGACGTGAGGCAAGTAACTCAACTTCTCCGAGTCTCAGCTTCCACAGCTCCATAAGAGAGGTGAAGGGGCACCTGGGTAGCTCAGTCAGTTAAGCGGCTGACCTCACAGTCCATGAGTTTGAGCCCCGAGTCGGGCTCTGTGCTGACAGCTCAGAGCCTGGAGCCTGTTTCAGATTCTGTGTCTCCCTCTCTCTCTGACCCTCCCCCATTCATGCTCTGTCTCTCTGTCTCAAAAATAAATAAAAGTTAAAAGTTTAAAAAAAAAAAAAAAAGAGAGGTGAAAACACTACCTTCTTTGATGACTACCGAACATTTTTCACCCTGAACCAACGTGAAACATGACATCTCATAACTGCCGAAACTCGGAAGGAACCAAGATATCCTTCAGTAGGTGAATGGATACGTCACACAGCGGTACGTTCTGACAACAGAAAATTATTCAGCGCTAAAAAGAAATGAGCTATTAAACCATGAAAAGACACGGAGGAATCTTAAATGCGTATCACCAAGCGAAACAAGCCAATATGAGAAATCTACATACTGTAGGATTCCAAACATGGGACATTGGAGAAAAGGCAAACTGCAGAGACTATAAAAAGCTCAGTGGTTGCCAGAGGTGTGGGGGTGGGGCGGGGAGAAGGTGAACAGGCAGAACACAAAGGATTTTTAGGGCAGTGAAAACACTTGCAAGTTTTACAGTGTTGGGGGGTGTCATTATACATTTGCCCCGACCCACAGGATGTACCACAGCAAAAGAGAACCTTCAGGTGAGCTGTGGACTTTGTGTGACCATGATGTGTCAGTGTAGGTCCATCCTTAGTAAAAAAAAAAAAAAAAGGTATCATTCTGGTGAGCAACTTTGCTAATGAAGGAGGCTGTGCATATGTGGGGGCAGGGAGTCTATGGGAAATCTTCACAATTTCCTCTCCATTTTACTGTTAACCTGTAACTGCTCTAAAAAAAAAAAGTCTTGGGGTGCCTGGGTGGCTCAGTTGGTCCAACTCTTGATTTCGGCTCAGACTGTGATCTCCCGGTTTGTGAGTTCCAGCCCCACGTCGGGCTCCAGGCTGGCAGTGCTGTGGGGCCTGCTCGGGATTCTCTCTGTCTCCCTCTCTCTCTCTGCCCCTCCCCCACTAGCGCATGTGTGTGCTCTCTCTCCTTTAAAATAAATAAATATTTAAGAAATAAAAATAGGGGCGCCTGGGTGGCTCAGTCAGTTGGGTGTCCGACTTCGGCTCAGGTCATGATCTCACCATTCGTGAGTTCGAGCCCCAAGCTGGGCTCTGTGCTGATGGCTCAGAGCCTGGAAGCTGCTTGGGATTCTCTCTCTCTCTCTCTCTCTCTCTCTTAAAATAAATAAACTTGAAACAAACAAAAAAACCAGATACCACATGTGAACCTCCGGCATAGTGCCTGTGATTTAATACACACGTGAGGATTTTGAGTGTTGTGGTTACTGTTGTTTTGTTCCTGTTTTATATGGTGTTCTTATCATTGCTACTTCAGGAATCCCGGAAGCCAGGCAGAGGACGTTCTTATTCCAGGATGGAGACTTCTAATCTAAGCCCCCAAATAAAATCCCAACTCATCCCAAATCAGATTTGGGGGAATGAAAATGTGGGGGATGATGGTTTGCAAAAACTTTATTTTTCAGCAGCTGCCAAGGAGAGAGTAGTGAGAGCCCCCAGTCCACACAGCCAGGGAGTGATGAGGGTCAGGACCCAACCACAGCCGCCTGGCTTCAAGACCTACCACCTCTCTGGAAGCTTCTGGAAGAACAGAAGTGACAGACTGACAGTGACAGGGAACACACCAAATCTCTGGCAGGCTCTCCCCAGTTCTTCCATACTGCGGAGTGAGAAAGGATATGAACAACATATTCCGGAAAAAAAAAAAAAAAAAAAAAAAAAGCCAAGTCTTGTTCACCAGAATAGTGAGCAAAGTTTGGGAAACACTAACTCCTGCAATGGCCAACCACACAGATAAGAAGCATTAGTCAATTGTCCTCTTTTTAAATTCCACTGCTCTGCCTTCCCAGAACCCTCACGCATTGCACTGGCCTAAGAGACGCCACCTTTGAAAATGTGCTTACTATTCGGGAGTTACGTAGAAAAAAGTACAAAGTACTTTTCGGGTCACAAAGAGTAAATGTTGCACAATGCATTCTACTATTGCTCTGGATTTTTGCAATAAATAATGGCCTGACTTCTTGCACCATGCTTAGATTTGCTATTTTTTTATTATTAGTTGCTCTATTAAATATTTATGAATATTATCATTAATATTTCATACAGTCCCACTAATTGAAAGGTTATGGTTGTACAACTGCACCAGGTAGACAGGTTAATGCATCAGGCCCTTAATTATTGGGCTTCCTAATTTCAGGAAGAATAAACTGGCAACATTAGCATCATTTTATACCAAGGATTTTTTAAAATGTGTACCATCAGAGGACTTTTCTAGAAAAAGAAGAGTATTCTGCCTGGGGTGCCTGGGTGGCTCACTCGGTTAAGCGTCCAACTCCGGCTCAGGTCATGATCTCGTGGTCTGTGGGTTCGAGCCCTGCGTCACAGGCTCTGCGCTGACAGCTCAGAGCCTGGAGCCTGCTTCAGATTCCGTGTCTCCCTCTCTCTGCACCTCCCCTGCTTGCACTGTGTCTCTCTTTCAAATATAAATAAACATTTAAAAATAAAGAAAAAAAGAGTATTCTGCCTTAGGTATTATGTCAGTAAGCCTATCACCATGCAGGAATAAAACAGAGAACACAAGGTCACTTAACATTTTTTTTAATTAAAAAAAATAAAACTCCACCTACTCAAATTGCCTAGGAGGATGAGTTTAGGCTCACATTAGCCTTAGGTTCACTTTGACAAGTTACAGGAGAACAAAAATTCTTAGCAAATTCCAGGAAAGCAAAAATCTTTAGCCAGGAATCTGGCTATAGGGCATCTTTTTGGGGCGCCTGGGTGGCTCAGTCGACTAAGCATCCAGCTCTCAGTTTCTGCTCAGGCCATGATCTCACGGTTCATTAGTTCGAGCCCTGAGCCACACGTTGGGCTCAGTGCTGACCGCGCAGAGCCTGCTTGGGATTTTCACTCTCTGTCTCAAAATAAATAAACTTAAAAAAAAAAAAAAAAAGTGTCTTTTCTTCTTATTCCCCTGGCTGAAAATCTTACTAAAATTAGTATCTTCAGGGGCACCTGGGTGGCTCAGCCGGTTAAGCGTCCGACTTCGGCTCAGGTCATGATCTCACAGCTCTTGAGTTCGAGCCCTGAGTCAGGCTCTGTGCTGACAGCTCAGAGCCTGGAGCCTGTTTCCAATTCTGTGTCTCCCTCTCTCTCTGTCCCTCCCCTGCTTGCACTCTGTCTCTCAAAAATTAATAAACATTAAAAAAAAATTTTTTTATAAATTCGTATCTTCAGTAGAGATAAATCAAGAAAAATTGTATTCCCTAAAATAAAATTCCTCAGAAAATGATGGAGTAATTATAGGATTCCTGTGACAGAATTTTTGCTTCATGTACTAATTTCTTTTTTGTTTTTTCTCCTTTTGAGAGAGAGAGAAAGCGCGGAGAAGGGGCAGAGAGGGGGACAGAGGATCCAAAGCAGGCTCCGCGCAGACAGCAGAGAGCCCGATGTAGGGCTCGCACTCCCGATCCGTAAGATCGTGTCTCACTTCGGACACTTCGACTGAGCCACCCGGGCGTCCCCACGGACTAATTTCTAATCCAATTCCCGGCCACTTGCATTACCGCAGAGCATGCAGCGTCTAAGGGCTCCACCCTCGTGCACACTACTAGACCACGGGGGAGAAACAGGCAGGCTAGGCCCCTCTCTTGCACCAGACCCCTTCTAGGCCCTGTACCTAACAGCTATTTTCTTTTCTGAAGGAAGCCCCCCAGATTGTATCAACTCCAAGCCCCACAAAATCTGGATTTATTCCTGGGGAGAAAAATCGAGACTCTTCCCTCAAGGTGCCGACAGCCCAAGAGCATCAAGTTCCCTTCCTGTCCTGCCTCATCTGTAGCCGCCGGCATGAGACTCCCGAGGGCTGGGGCCTCCAGTGTGGTCGTGGGCCTTATCACGAATTTCATGCGGGCTCCAGGTAAGGCCCACTAATCTACAGCTTTTCAAAAAGACCCTCTGGTGATTAAGCACCGCACTGGTGTTCCAGTCTTGGGTCTCCCTTCCTTCCCGGGCACATTCTAGAGAGCTGCCAGAGTAACAGCAGGCCTGGCACACTGTGCTCCCCTCAGTAACATCTGCTTGAGGGATATAAATACGAATTGCTTCCTTGTTCAAAACCATCACCTGCTTTCAATATCCACAATATAAAATGCAAACCCCTTGGCCTGGCGGGCTCCAGCCAGCTCTGGGTCCAGCCTCCTCCTGCCACTTCTCTTTCGCCCCCAGAGTTCTGTGCTTCTGAAATGCTCCCGGGCACCCCTCAATGCCATGGCCTCACGTGCTTTTAGGTCTTCAACTGGCTGCCTCTGATACCCACAACGACTCTCGCTCACCCTTGCAGGCACACAGAGCACACACAGCTATACACATACACAGCATGGCTTCGAGGTGGCTTGATCTGACCCACCCCCACACCCCCCTTCGACAGGCAGACTTAGGCAGTTCTACTTCTAAACATCCTAGGCACCGGCTAAGCATGTGCATTACAGTTCTTCTCACACCAAGCTGTCATTGCCTTGAGGCTCTTCTGCTCATATCAGGGAATTCTGAAGGGTAGGATCTGTATCTTTTCACCTCTGTATCCAGGGCTCCCAGCCACAGTGCCTGGCCCATTACAGATTATCAATTTGGGGAAAAAAAACATTTTGGGGACACCTGGATGGCTCAGTTGGTTGAGCATCTGACTTTTTTTTTTTTAATGTCTATTTATTTATTTTTGAGAGAAAGGGAGAGCACAAGTGGGGGAGGGGCAGAGAGAGAAAGAGGGAGACACAGAATCTGAAGCAGGCTCCAGGCTCTGAGCTGTCAGCACAGAGCCCGACGCGGGGCTCAAACCCATGAACCATGAGATCATGACCTGAGCTGAAGTAAGATGCTTAACCAACAGATGCCCCAGGCATCTGACTCTTGATCTTGGCTCAGGTCATGGTCTCACAGTTCATGAGTTCAAGCCCCACATAGGGCTCTGTGCTGTCTGCTCAGAGCCTGGAGCCTGCTTTGGATTCTGTCTGGGATTCTGCTTGGGATTCTTTCTCTCCTCCTCTCTCTGCCCATCACCTGCTTGTGCCCTCTCTCTCTCTCAAAAAATAAATAAACTTTAAAAGAAAAACATTTTAATGAATGTAAAGAGAAATTATAGGAAATAGATAACATATGACAGGATAACATCAACAAGTAGAAAACTTCTGTATATACTGCTATTTTTTAAATTACCAAATAAAGTGCCTACGTATGAAAGAATTTATACTACACTGGATGCAAAGATTTATTCTTTTTTTTTTCTTTTTTCTAGAGAAAGAGCAAACACAAGCCAGGGAGAGAAGCAGAGGGAGACAGAGAATCTTAAGCAGGCTCCACGCTCAGCGTGGAGCCCATAACCCTGGGATCATGACCTGAGCTGATATCAACGGATTGAACCACCCAAGGGCCCCTCAATACAAAGGTTTATTCTAAAGGACAACACTTATCAGCAAATAGGGGCACATTTTACTCACACAAAAGGAAATGTGGCCACCCAAGGGGGCAATGAATGGAGAGCCTCTCCCCTCAGAGTCAGCTATTTGGGATTTCTAAATTGGAACCACGACTCCTACACCTCAGAAACTGGAGTTACAAGTCTGAGGTGCTAATGCCAGAACCATCCACTACATGACCAACAAGTAGGTAATACCTCCCAGCTTCAATTTCCTTATAGAAAGGAGACAATAGTAAAGACCTCACAGGGTTGTCGTTGGGATCAAATGAGTAATTGATATGAAGTAATACATTAGTTCGGTGCCTGGTACCCAGAAAACACCCAATAAATGGATCTGCTGTCATTACTTCCAGGGTCCATAAAGCTTAGCCCACCCCCAATGTTTAATAGGACTGCCAACATTTCTTAGCACAGAGCAACACCCAGTTATGTATTTCCATACAGACTGCAGGACAGCTGGGCTCTGATGTGCTTGTCCCCTTAGGGCTACAAGGGGCTGTGTCTGGAGAGGATGGAAATTTCTGCCATCAGCCATGCAGGAGAGGATGTGGGTCCTCTGGGAGAGAACTCAGGCCATGGCATACAATGTCTCCAGGGCCCTGTTCACAAGGCAGATCTCCTGTATCCTCTCGGCCTCCACTCTGGGGTCTGGGCCTTCCAGGAATCTCAAATCCTTGAGCACTCCTGGCTGTTCTCTTCATCTTCATTTCCTTTTAGTGATCTCTGAGCTATAATGATACAGTCTAGCCTCATGTCAGACTTAATGCAATGTGGAGATCTGATTGCTCACTTTGGGGCTCAGGCATGAAAGGGTGAGCAGCGAACCCCTGAGGCCAGCAAGGTGATGGTGGCAGCAATAGGGACACAACTCCACAAGGTTAAGGTAAGTCTCGGGGAAGAAGAGACCCCATGGAGGGTCTGAGTTGGCGCCGGGTAAAAGGAACAGCAGTTCTGTTAGCGTCTTGATCAGCACGTTAGAGCTTAATGCACAGAAGCTATGAGCCTCTTACCTCCTCAAAGGCATCGCAGCCTGTCACCACAATGCTGGGTCTGAACTGGTCCATTTTCAGTTTCTTCTCCAGCCTGGTATTCAGATCCACCAGGGAGGCTTCCGAGAGGAGCATGATCGGGCTGCAGTCTGGGTAGGCCACCTGAGCCAAGAACATGGCACCATCAGGCCTCACTGGCCCGTGAAATGACTCAGCCCAACAGAAAGCTAAGCAAAGTCTGGAAGTGGTGTGTACAGGGGGCACAATGCAGAGGGACAGTGGTGTTCAATGAGGGGAGAAGATCCCGTGGTCTTGGAAACAGCCAAAGTCAGGGCCAGGCCGGTTCCTGCCGCGGAGCCTCGCAGGGGCTCCCTTCACACACACACAAGGCAACAGCCAGGGCTCAGGGCTGCGTCACCTTCCAGGACTCCCCCTGCTCCTCACTCCAGCGCCCAGCAGTGACCCCCTTCCCACAGCACTGCTGTAAAACAGGCTGCCAATCCACCACACTGTCCCCATAATTTCTTCAGGCGGCACCCATTCACTCCACGTGCATTTATTAAGCACCTGCTCTGTACCGAGCACTGTTCTAGGTGGCGAAACAGCAGTGAGCAAAGCATTCAAAAAGCTTGTAGTTCAGGGAGGAAGGGGAGGGCTGCCCAAGCGGCTAGCATTTTAAACCTTCTCTCACTGCAAAATCAAAGGCTGTGGCCTCTGGGCTACGGCTGGCCCAGAGGTGGCCTCCTTCAGAAGATATCCTTTCAGTGCCCGAAATAACCACACCACACTGATGGCCAAGGGAGCCCTGGGAGAAAGCCCGCTTCTGTAATTTTAGGAAACCTGGTTCAGTCCCAAAGGAACCTCTCACTTCACCTTCCCAACCTGTTTTCTCCTGAGCCCTCCACCTCCCTGGGGGTCACCCCTAGCTTCTCCCTCCATGGTACCTGCCGCAATCTATCCTCCACGCTCCACCTGGAGGGCCTTCCCTCTCCATCCCCAACACCTGCCCAGAACGCACCCTCCGTCCTCCTCCCCTCGGCCATGACTACACTCTCCTAACTGGGATCCCAAGAAGGAAGCCTGACACAGAGGGGTGACTGGCAGAAGCCAAGGGCAGCTCTCTGTAAGCTCACCTGGTAATTCGGTACAAGGGTAGAGAAAATTTTCTTCGATGACCTTCCCTTCATGTGATCCTCAAACTGAACCAACCTGAAAGCTTCTGTTTTCAAGAAGCTGGTGAACCACTTAGCTGCCTGGTCGCCACAGTCCCTGCCCTTGATGTCCATCCCAAACAGCCTGGAAGGGTCACAAGAAAACACCAGAGTTATTCTCCTGCCTCAACACCCTGAGAGATTAGCGCTAAAGACAGAACAGCTTGGGGGCACCTGGGTGGCTCAGTCGGTTGAGTGTCCGACTTCGGCTCCAGTCACGATCTCACGGTTCTTGAGTTCGAGCCCTGCGTCGGGCTCTGGGCTGATGGCTCGGAGCCTGGAGCCCGCTTCGGATTCTGTGTCTCCCTCTCTCTCTCTCTGCCCCTCCCCCGCTCATGCTCGGTCTCAATCTCTCTCAAAAATACATAAACATTCAAAAAAAATTTGTAAAGACAGAGCAGCTGGACCGCACGTCTTCAGGCCAACGGCCAAAGCTGAACAGAAGCAGGAGGGGAATCTGCAGAACGTGCTCCAGGGAAGAGCTTCTCAAAGCCTAATATGCCTGCACATCACTGGGATCGTGTGAAAATGCACACGCTGATCCAGAATGTCTGACTGGAGCCTGAGCCTGTGCATGCCTGACAGGCTTCGGGGCGGCTAAGCTGCTGGTCCACGGACCACACTTTGAGTAGCAAGGATGCAGGATGCTCTCAGAAGGGACTCTGGTGTGGCAGATGCAGCCTGAGCTTGGAGTCTGGCAGCACCTGAAACGCCACCGTGCTCTACTCTGTGATTTCACGCCAAGCACTCAACTCCCCTGACGCTGTGTTTCCGGTTGTAAACTGGAGATAATAATACAGTACTTACCCACAAGGCAGGCACAGATTCCATTAGATAACACAGTGCTTTTTCTGCTTGAGCACTACTAACAAAAAAATGTTTAAAAGCTACGCACCCCTCACAGAATTGCAAGTGGACATGTAAACTATTTTTATGGTAAGTTTAATTTGTTGTGGAAGATATAAGTTCCATTGAGTTATAAATATTGACATTTAAAATAAAATTATTGCAGGGCCGCCTGAGTGGCTCAAACCGTTAAGCATCTGACTCTGGCTCAGGTCATGGTCTCGAGGTTCTTGGGTTCGAGTCCCGCATCAAGCTGTGCGCTGCTTGAGATTCTGTCTCTCTCTCTCTCTCTCTCTCTCTCTCTCTCTCTCTCTCCCCACCCCTCCCCTACTTGTGCTGTTTCTCAAAATAAGTACTTAAAAAAATAAAAATAAAATTATTAGAAAGTGTATTATGTCTACTAATATACAAATATATAAAATTATGCCCTGAAAGCATGCAATGGAATCCAAATGCCATGGTGGTTTGACACCCACTCCCATCCATTTTAAAAACATATGGTTAAGGTCTTCTTTAATAGTCCACATTTTTTTTTTAGAGACAAGAGTGCCAAATCTTAACCACTAGACCGCCAGAGACAGTTTTAGAGAGAAAAAGAGTATACTCATGATTAGAGAAAAAGTGGCGGGGCAGGGAGTAGGGAGGGAGAGAGAGGGAGAGAATTTTAAGCAGGCTCCACACTCAGCACAGAGCCCAACACGGGGCTCGAACTCATGAACTGTGAGATCACAACCTGAGCCAAAATCAAGAGTCAGATGCTTAACTGACTGAGCCACCCAGGCACCCTACTTTTTGTTTTCAAATAGGCTTCAAGCCCAGCACAGAGCCCAACACGGGACCCAAACTCATGGCCTGGAGATCAAGACCTGAGCTGAGATCAAGAGTCGGATGCTTGGAGTGCCTGGGTGGCTCAGCTGGTTGAGCATTTGACTTCAGCTCAGTCATGATCTCATGGTTTGTGGGTTTGAGCCCCACATCGGGCTCTGTGCTGACAGCTCAGAGCCTGGAACCTGCTTCAGATTCTGTGTCTCCCTCTCTCTCTGCAATCCCCCACCCAACTCGCACTCTGTCTCTATCAAAAGTAAATAAACATTAAAAAAAAAATTTTTTTTTAAAAAGCCCTGTGCTCTCCGATGTCCCCAGTCCCACTCTGACCCTTAGACTCACTTTCTTTTCAAATACGCCTCTCCAGCCCCCTGTCGAATCTCCATGCTGCTCTCAAGTTTCCTGGGCTCTTTTTTTTTTCTCTCTCTCTCTCTAACCCCTCTTCAGGGAGCCATTGCTTGACCTCTGATTAATTCTTAATTCAGTCCCAAAGCCTTCTCAAGGTCCCCTCCTGGCCTTCAGCCTTGCCCCTAAAAGTCTCCTCAAACAACAAATTACTTGGAACAGACTCGACCCCACTGTTCATCAGTTCCCAGAGCACCTGCTCCTGGATCCAGCACATTCCTCAACCCCTCACAGCAACACCCGTGGATGAGCACACGCTTCTGCCCCCCAGCTTCCGTCCCCCAGGTGAGCCTACTGTGGGCACTTTGAAAAGTAGAAAGCAGCCGGTGGGTAAGAGAATATTAACAGCGAAACCTCTTTCTCATTCCCAAACGCTGCCCTTCCACTGGTCCCTTCTCCCCCATCCCTGCAGCAGGAGGTACCTACCCCTCAGCCATTCGAGGGGTAACCCCTCGGCTTCTCCTATTCTTCCAGAATGTTATGCAAAATCCACGCTCTTCCACATTTGACACAAAATGTTCCATCATCCTTTTGAATTTTTTTTTATTTTTTTATTTTTATTTAAAAAAAAAAATTTTTTTCAACGTTTATTTATTTTTTTGGGACAGAGAGAGACAGAGCATGAACGGGGGAGGGGCAGAGAGAGAGGGAGACACAGAATCGGAAACAGGCTCCAGGCTCCGAGCCATCAGCCCAGAGCCTGACGTGGGGCTCGAACTCACGGACCGCGAGATGGTGACCTGGCTGAAGTCGGACGCTTAACCGACTGCGCCACCCAGGCGCCCCTTGAATTTTTTTTTAATGTTTATTCATTTTTGTGAGAGAGAGAGAGACAGAGCACACACAGGAGGGGGGCAGAGAGAGAGGGAGACACAGAATCCGAAGCGGGCTCCAGGCTCCGAGCTGTCAGCACAGAGCCCGATGCGGGGCTGGAACCCATGGACCGCGAGATCATGACCTGAGCTGAAGCTGGACGCTTCACTGACTGAGCCACCCAGGCGCTCCAAAGGGTAGTTTTAAGCTCAGACACTTTGCTTGAAAAAATATACAATCAGGGCACAGGGAGCACTCTGTGGCCATCCTCTGAGCCTTGGGGACCTATGGACAACCTCAATTTCCACATGCTGAAAATGACAAGTGCCCTAGCCTCTAGGACTTTCGGGCAGCACCAGACAAGACCCCCATGAGCCGTGGCATTTGACAGCCCTGCAGGGGTCTTACGGACTGGAAGGAAGCCCAGGGCTGGAGACGTGTCTAGGAGGCCAGAGGTGGGAATCTCCCACATCTGACTGGTGCAACAGGTGCCTCAGTCTCAATCCCAGACCTGAGAGGCTGCAACATCACCTCGAGAAGCTCCTGCACTCCTCTCACCCAACCCTGAGATTCGGCTGGTATAGTCTCCACTCACCGCCTCGTCTGCCTGGCTGGGGGCGGGCTGCCACTGCTGAAGCGAAGCCCCTCCGACTTGAATAAACAGAGACAAACTCTAAAGACTGGCCCTGTGTCCACCCCCCCCCCCATATGTGTCAATCATGCTTTCGTATTTCCTGTCTTTTTGATGCTTTGACATCTGGGATCTCGCCGATGTGGAAGGAACGGTCCTTCCCAAGTCTGGTCAGTTCCTACAGGTAGTAAATGACCCACCTGCAAGGGCACCTTTCGTGTGCATGACAACCTATCCAGAGCCCCCATCCCAGCCTCCTCGCCTGTCTGCTTTTACGTTCCAGGCCACTGTCACCCTGCCTGAATACTCAGGGCCAGGTACCAGACAAACAGGGACAGGACCTCTATGCCCCAGAGCCCACTGGAATTACTCAAACTAGCCAATCCTAAAGCTGTTTATCCTGCCGTGCCCGGTACCTCCTGTGGAAACCACAATAAAGGCTCTTGCTCGAGGTCCCCCTGACCTCCCACCCTACCTCAGCCCCCACCTCCTGACCAACCCTGGGGTCCCTCTATGTGGCCCTCTATGACATGCCAAGCCTCCTGTTTCCAGGAATCTGTATGTCCTTACACATCACGGTCATTTCCACATCTGCACTCCTTAGCATACCTGATTAAGACAAATCCCAGGGACCCTGGAAACAGCTCTCTGCCTCATCCACGTGCACTTGACCACGGGATTGATCCCAGCCCAGGAAAAACCTCTTAAATATTTCCTTTACCGGGGCACCTGCCTGGGTGGCTTAGTTGGTTAAGCATTAGACTCTTGATTTCGGCTCAGTCATGATCTCAGGGCTCATGGGATTGAGCCCCGAGTCGGGCTCCATGCTGATAGCATGGAACTTGCTTGGAATCCTCCCCCATCCCTCTCTCTCTTTCTCTTGCTATCAAAATAACCAAACATTTTTTAAAAATATTTCCTTGACCAAACTCATCAGCTACTATAGACACTGTAACAAGACAGGGTGCAGGGAGAAGCCCACAGGAAAATCAAGTCCGCTGCAGGTCCCCAGGGGCCCCAGGCAGCGCACCTGCAATCATGCAGCTTGTTTGAAGAAGGCAGCTTGCCCGGCAAAACCAGCTGGTCCATGCCCGGAGCCCTGAGGATCAGGCGGTCGCCCTCATAGGTGATGGACACCAGCACCAGGCGAGGCTCCTGCCGGGCGGTGACCATGTGCCCATCTTCCTTAATCACCAGCCAAAACCTGCCAAGGAACAGACGAGAACACACTCAGAAAAGCCTCTTCCCCCTTCTCAGTGGTTTCTGTCTAGCTTTCTATTTCACCAAAACCCTCCCCCTGCCCGCACTCAGGATCTAACCATCTTTTCCCAGACAATTATCCAGACCTGGCCAAATTCTTTGGGTCCAAAACATGGTGCCCCCAAAAGGAGCTTCTTTACAAGAAACAGCCCTGGGAGAGAACATGTGGCCAATGCGTGAAAATCCCCAGTTCTTGGGGCACTTTGGTGGCTCAGTCCAACTTTGGCTCAGATCATGATCTCGTGGTTCATGAGTTCGAACCCCACATCAGGCTTGTTGCACTGAAGCTATTGTCAGCATGGAGCCCACTTCAGATCCCCTGTCCCCTCTTTCTGCCCCTCCCCTGCTTGTGCACTCACATTGTCTCTCTTTCTCTTCGAAAAATAAACATCAAAAAAATAAATAAATAAAAAGGGGCACCTGGGTGACTCAGTCAGTTAAGCGTCCACCTTTTGGCTCAGGCCATGATCTCATGGTTTGTGGCTTTGAGCCCCACATCGGGCTCTGTACTGAACAGCTCAGTGCCTGGAGCCTGCTTCGGATTCTGTGTCTCCCTCTCTCTCTGTCCCTCCCCTGCTGGCACTCTGTCTCTGTCTCCCAAAAATAAATTTAAAAACGTTAAAAAAAAATTGTTTTTTGAAGAAAAGAAAATCCCCAGTTCCAAAAATCCAGAAAATAAGGCTGATTTAGGGACCTTTCCTTCACCGCTTAAGTAATTATGGTGCTCAGTTTGGGGCTTTGCTTTGGTCAGAAACTTCCCTGTGTCTGTTCAACACTCCTCCGAGCCCCTGGTCGAAGCGAAATGTCTTCTAGGTCTTTTCACTGTGGAACCAGATGGGGCCAAAACTGCTGGCCCAAGTCATCTAGAACCCTAGACAGATTCTTGTTATGTCCGTGATTCTGAAGGATGCAAACGGGCCTCCGCTCTGTTTAACTTCCCATGGCCCGCAGATCTGTCGTCAGGAGACCCCCAATTAGCCTTTCTTCCTTGTGTGCATGTTCTGATTCAGAGAATGAAAATTCTCACAAACCACAAGTTAGATCAGAACTCGACTCATCTCTAGAGAGCTGCTATTCCAGCCTCGGTTTTCACACTGCATCCTATCTGGGGTGGGGGTGGGGGGGATGGGTAAGCTGGAAAGGGGAAGGGAGGCTGGTCCGGGGAGGTCGCCTACGCTTTGATCTCCAGCACAGTGCATGTTTTGGGTTATTCCACACACACTCTTTGATTACTAAAAAAAAAGAAAAGAAAAAAATTTAAAAAGCGTTCTGCCCTCTAGAGAGTAAGTTTCAATATCCTTTTTTTTCAACATTTTTTAATGTTTACTTGTTTTGAGAGAGAGAGAAACAGAGTGTGAGCCGGGGAGGGGCAGAGAGAGAGGGAGACACAGAATGCAAAGCAGGCTCCAGGCTCTGAGCTGTCAGCACAGAGCCTGATGTGGGGCCCCAACCCACAAACTGCGAGATCATGACCTGAGCCAAAGTCAGATGCTTACCTGACTGAGCCATCCAGACGCCCCTCAATACCCATTTTAGACAGAACACAAGTGCAGCGGGTGAGGAACTCTGCGGGCATTGGTGTACAAGCAGCAGCTGAAAGCTGGGGCTTTCCAAACGTGAGTAGGACAAAAAGGACAGAGCCTTCCAGAATGAGGGGCAGCTCCTCTAAGAGAGACATTTCCAAATATGACTGGAACCAAGTGGGAACGCCTGCAAGAACCTGATGAGGATGTCTGATCTCAGGGTGCAGACAGCTCAGTCCCTGCCCTCACCGGACCCTAGTGGTGTCCCTTTCCCCCTCGCTGGCACCTGTGCCCTGTTAACCAGCATGCGTGTTGGTGTCCAGGTATGGCAGGGGAGGTAGGACCGTGCAAAGGCATCTTAGGAACTGTCTCGGCCATTCCCATCCCGGAGCTGGTGACGCTGGGCAGTAGCAGGCTCCGTCCCTCTGAGAAGCCGCCTCCTTCCTTCTAGGTAAAGAAGGTTCCCAGGGTTGTCTGGCCTACTCACCTATGGGGTTCTGTGGCCAAGGGAATCCCTGCTCCTCCGTTACAGCTCCATTCCCCCCCGGGCTGGGCCCTGTTCCTATTTCCAGCCTCATCCGTGGGTGCGGAGTTCCGGGTGACCCTGCTCTGGTCAACCCCACCACCGCCGGCACTCCGAACTGGCCACAAGTCTTAGCACCAAACAAGACTCCCTCTGAGATCTGCACACAAGCCAGACCCATGTCCCAACAGGTGTCTGCAGGTTATTTCTGACAGCGAGTCCCTCGCTGGGCTGAGTTTTCTCATCCCGCCCCCCCTTCCCCATCCACCTCCACTTTAGCCCTTCCCGCGGGCTCACAGGCGCCGCCCTGCGCTCCAGCCGGTGGTATTGCAGCACAGGAGGTCACCCCTGGGTGTTCACAATGAGAAGAGCGGGGGGGGGGGGGGGGGGGGGGGGTGGCGCTGGACATTTTACGCCACCTGCTGCAACCGGAAAGGCAAGTGGCGGCTTGCAGGAAGTCTAACACCGGGACGGGACAGAGACACCGACCCAAGACAAAACGCTGCTGCCTGTAACATACCATGACCACCCTCATTACCCTGTCCACTGGGGTAATGCCATTTGTCATCTCTTGCACACAAACGATGCCCGGTGAATGAACAATCATCTCTGTTCTGCCAGATCTGAAAGAATGTTAAGTCTGGATTGTAGATTCTTCATGACCAAGTTGTCCCAAAATGAACACCTTCCTTTACGCATAAAGCATGGGTGTGTGGTGTAAGAATCAATGCAGAGGCTGGAGCTCATATTCTCCAAAAAAAAAAAAAAACCCAGTGGTGCCCTGAACAGCCACAGAGGTGGGAGAGCAGAGCCCAGGACAGCTGGAAAACCTTATTTCTAAACTTAGAAATTGGCCTGGGAAGTGGAAGTGCCTGAGCCTGAAAAAAGCAGCGGGGGGGGGGGGGGGGGGGGGCAGGGACCGGGTGACAGCAGGAGGGTAAAGTCAGGAGGAAATGACACTCAGGATAATAAATTAGAAATCTCATTTCTCTAGGAGATCACAGTCTGTGCACAAAACATACAGGGCTGGCTTCAGCAGGGGTACGGCAGATGCACAAAAGACTGAGTCATATATGCCCACTAAGGAGAGCCGGATTTACAAGGTCAAGGAGGGCAGCCAACCCTCCCCCTGTCTGTGCCAATCAGGCAAGGCCAGCATTCTGCTAGGCGGCCTCTAAACCGGCTCAAAGTTCAGGGTGCCCAAGCCAAACATTCACAGATCTGTTCAGAGCTCTGAACAAAACAGTTCTAGAAATCGGAGACACAGAGCCCTTTAGAGAGGAAGAACCCACCCAGCTTCTCAGAAGGGTTCCAAAGACACAGGTTCAAAATGGAATTAAATACGAGAGGTCTTTTCCTGCGTTAAAGGCTAGTAGTAGTTTCGTTATGAAAGTCTTAGGTTGAGAGAACAGCGGTCACTTAGCAGAGTTCTTTCCAGCTTGCTTTTGATTATCCTTCAATAAATGAAACCTACATTAAATAGCCTCTTTGAGACCGTCAAGTCCAACCCCTCTCTTTTGTGAATGAAAAACAAAAATGAGGTGCAGGGAGGTTAGACAACTGGGCTCGGGTCTCCTGAGGCTCAGTACAACCTTTGCTTTTTTAAATCACACTGCCTTCAGAAAAAAGCGCATGATTGCTGCACCCACAGAGCTCTGAGTTCAAATCCCTCCAGCACATAACTGTTTCGTGATCTTGGGTGAGACGCTCATCCTTTCTGATACTGTGTTTTTTGTTTCTTTCTTTGTTTTGCAGAGTGGAGATAATATCTAGCCCACAAGACTGTGATGAGGCTTGCATAAGATCATCTACGTGACAGGATTCAGCTCGGGGTCTGAGGCATCCGATGCACTGAGTCAATGTTCCCCTGCCTTGCCCTGTCTCATCCCAGTCTCCACACCCCACCACCGCACCCAACCCCACGCATTTGTTGTTCAAAACAAAGTTGTTGTTGTTGTTGTTGTTTTTCATTTACGGAAGAAAGGGGTTGTTTTGAAAGTGCAATAATCACAGCAAAGCAGTGACAACCAGAAGTGGGACAACAGCCGTTAGACGATCAAAAGAGACACGGATAGGAACCGGAAATCCCTCTTGAGAAATCACTTTGGTCCTTCAAGCGGGGAAGGAAGTAGCACAGCCACTTTTTCTGGATGTGCATCATGAGAATTCGCTCCTCGATGTTTTTGGAGTGTGTCCAGTATCACTAAAGTGAAGTGGTCTTCCCAGCAGTAAGAAGGCTTTTCTAATCGGTCACGCTTGAACAAGCTGCGACCAAGCTCTTCTCCTTACTGGCCCCCAGACACCACCCTCTCAACACAGAATCAGATTCCCCCGGGGAGATCTAGACACGACTTGAGACGGCTTCACTCTTGGTGATTCTGATCCCATAGGTCTGGGATGGGACTCCCAGGACATTAAAGTTTTAAAAATCTCTCCAGGATTAGAAATCCGGAAGGAGGTGGACAGAAACTCCCCAAGAGTTACACGGTCGGCATACACGATATTTCTCTAGGGCAGGGTGTGGAGTTTTTCAAAGCTGTGAGCGTCCACATTTGTTAAAGACAGCTGTCTTCGGAGAAGAGTGAATCCATGTGTCGTAGAGGGACCTCAGGGCAGCAGACGGCCGCTGCTAGAAGATTCCTTGAACAATCACCTCGCAAACCTCCTCCTCCCTATACAGAGAGGACCACAGCAAAACCATCCCAGATAGGAAGGCATCTTAACTGAAACGAACAAAAGACGGGGATTCTGTTCTTCCTTGTTCACTCTTTCTAGAGTTTAGCATCCTTCACCATATCGAGCGAGCCTTCCAGATATCCTGCATAATTCTGTGTCACCGAGTATGTTTCTGTAGCCTCACCTTTGGGATGAGTTAAACGACAGGATACCTTTTTCTTTTCTGAGAGAGGAGAGATGAAATTTCTATGCGCCAGGCCTTATGTGGGTGGAAACTTTACCCAAAGTTCTTCCTTGAGGACCACTCTGCCTCTGGAGAGAGGGGACACACTCTTCCCTTAATGGCAAATATTACGTTTGCAGCCCCCCATACGCCATCTCCCCAACACAAAACTTCACTCTGCTCATTACTTATGAAAGCGGGTCAAGTCTCCCCACCTCCTGGGTCTCCTAGGCACCTTCCCCAGGACTAGAGACGTGTGAGGAACAAACTCCAGCAAGCCCAAAGTTCAAGTGTCCTTGAACAAGACTTGGTTTCAGCGTTGCTGCGGTCCGCCCACGAGTGCTCATAGCATTTTATTTTCTACCACTGAGCTACAGACCTAAGATAGAATCAGAAAGTTCAGAACTAGCAAGAGACTTGGGAGACGACCGGGTCAGCCCCCTCCTTCTACAAAGGAGGAACCTCTCATCTAGAGAGGGGCAGGGGTTTGCCCCTACCTACCTACCTACCTTTCCAAATCTGAACAAGACAGGAACTGACCTTCCCAGGTAAAGGATCAAAGGCAAGGCGTCCAACAGGCAGCCCAGGAAACGCCGGAGGCAAACCTCTACTCTCCCTCCCGCGAGCGGGCCCCCACCCGATCCCCGGGAGGTACCGCGCAGCCCCGGCCCCGTTCGGCCCGGCTCGGCCCTACCTGTCCCGCAGGTGGCCGCAGCGCAGCCCCAGGGCCGTGCACTCCGCCGCGCTCACCGCCACCCCCTTGCAGGACTTGACCGGGTAGATCCAGAGCTGCGCCACCGTGCCCACCTGCTGCAGCCGCCGGCGCCGCCTGGACCGCGCGCGGCGCCAGGCGACGGTCCCCAGCGCCACGGCGGCCAGTCCCAGCGCGGTCACCGCGAGCCAGCCGGGCCGGGGCTGCGCGGGGAGGCGCGACGCGGGGAGGCCGAGGCGGCCCAGGGCCGACGAGCCGGCGGCGCCCATGGCGGAGCGGGAACGGGCGCGGGCGGAGGGGGGGGGGGGCGCGGGGTCGCGGGAGGTTCGGGGCGCGCGGGACGAGCCGCGGTCGCCGGGTCGCCGGCCCTCTAGTCCCTGCAGCACGCGCCCAGGTGGCAGGCGGCCGCGCGGTAACCGGACGTGAGGCCGCAGCTCTCCCCGGGCTGCGCGCGCCCCCTGCCTGCGCCGCGACCGTCCCCGCGCAGGACCACCCCTCGGGCAGCCCCCGCGCTCTCCACGCCCCTTTTCGCGCGCGCCCCTCGGCGGCCGGGTCGCGCGCTCCCAACTGAACCCGGGAAGCAAAACCGCCGGCGGAGGAGCGCGAGGCTGTGAAACGTTAAGCAACTACTTGCTCTGGCGGATCCCTCCGGGGACTGCGGGACTTGGGCCCTCCCCCCACCCGCTCCCCGGAAACCTCTGCACCCACAGCGGACCCAAGGCCAGCGTGGCCTCTGGCAGGGTGAGGCCCGGTCCCCGGGGTGACCCCGGCCCCCCACCTCCAATAAAATGCCTGCCCGAGACAGAGCTCCCTGCTGCAAGGACGCTTCACTGCTTGTTCCGGCCCACAGCTGAGGACACACCCCTGACCTCCAGGTCCTAGAACATTCGCTCAGAAGGGCTCACAAGTGTGAATCCTTCCTCTGTCCCTCTGAGATGTGCATGTATCTTCTGCAACTCAGAAATGTCTTTCTCAGGGACCTGAGAGCCTTTCTTTTGAAAGAGAGTTGTCGAGAAGGACAGGGCTTGTCTCCGGTCTCAATCCTGTCTTCAGTAATTGCCAGCTGGCAGACACAGCCTTTTGTCATTTTTCACTTGAGCGCCACACCCCCCCCCCTTCTCCCTTTAACCTGCCCAGTCGCCTCTGCCCAAATGGCACTAGATCTCAGCTCTTTCCCCTCCTGTCACTAGTTCCTGAATAAGATTTGTTTTCCCTGATTTAATGTCTGGCTGTAGTTCATCTTGACCATCTCCATTCATGCAGGCTATTTAGTGAACAGGGGATTTTCTTAGACTAGTTCAGGTTTGAGGCTGTTTATTATTTAAAAAAAAAAAAAAAGGCGGGGGGAGGGGGGCGCCTGGGTGGCTCAGTCCGCTGAGTGTCCGACTTTGGCTCAGGTCATGATCTCTCGGTCCCTGAGTTCGAGTCCCGTGTCAGGCTCTGTGCCCACAGCTCAGAGCCTGGAGCCTGTTTCAGATTCTGTGTCTCCCTCTCTCTCTGACCCTTCCCCGCTCATGCTCTGTCTGTCTCTGTCTCAAAAAAAAAAAAAAAAAAAAAAAAAAAAAAAAGTTAAAAAAAAGGTTCTTAAATGGTGGCACAGTTCTGGGAACATTTAAGAAGGCAACCATGAACCACCTCCCAAATCTGCATCAGTCACCCTCCAGGGAAGAGGGCCACCTTCCACGGCGGGAAGAGGCTGGAGAAGGGAAGGGAGCTGGAGGAGAAAGGCTCCCTCTCACTGTTCCTTGTGAGAGTGAAAGTCAAATCCCCACCTGAACTTCCCCCTCTCCAAATATATGTCTAACTAAAACACGGTTGATTAGAGTACCGACCCAGGAAGCAGAGGGGGAAAAAAGAGTCTAAAAGGTGAATATTGCCCTTGTCCAGCCAGCCCCTCGAAGGGAAGATGGGTTCCCGGCAGCCAACAGAGCAACCAACAGAAATATTAATTAGGGCCACCCAGTAGTACATCTCTCCCGGGGAGATGTGCAAATCAGATGATCGGAGTGTGGTGATAATCAACCTTTAACTCACATAACAGGTCTTATGGGTGAGACAAGCTAAAATAACTTCAAAATCTCAGCAGTCTAATAAAGTACAAATTTATTTCTCGCTTAGATCCCAGTTCGGTGCAGGCCAGCACTGGAGCCCTAGTCAATACAGCCATTCAAGGACCCAGGCACCTTCTGGGTTGTTGCTCTCCCCTCATCTAGACACTGGACGACCTCCGCATTCAGCCAGTGAAAGGAGAAAGAAAACAAGGCTCTGGAGTCGGAGGTTTTAACACTTTTTTTTTTTGAGAGACAGAGACAGAGCCCAAGTGGGGGAGGGGCAGAGAAGGAGACACAGAATCTGAAGCAGGGCTCAACCCCACGAACTGTGAGATGGTGACCCGAGCCAAAGTCAGACGCTTAACCAGCTGAGCCCCCCAGGCGCCCCTGCGAGACAGGTTTTATATGGGGTGGTCCTAGAAGTAGTGCACGACTCTTCTGCTTACCCCCATCCAAGCACACAGCCACATGAGTAGAGAGGCCGAGAGGCTCGACGGTGTTCAGGGCTGTTCACGCAGATGTCGTAGAGCTGAATAAGAGAGGGAGGAGGGGATACGAAATCTAGTCTATCTGTTCCCAGCCAGAGGAGGTGAATCTGGAACTGATAACACGAGCACTCTCTACCCGTGCTGGTGCAGCACCCAGAGCCTCTTTCGGAGAATAGCCCCCTCCGGATTATTTCTAGACAAACGTGCTATTACATGGGCCTCCTGTGTTGAAGGAATCCACCTTTACCACGCGGACCATGAAACCAGAAGTAACAGTAAGGCAACCAACCATCTATGAAGTGATCTGATCCAAGACCTTATGTGGCAAGAAAAGTCCTTATTGGATAGCACAAAGTGGCCCAATTAGAGCTCTAAGAAATTGTAAATGGGAGGTGCACACAGGTAAGGAGGGTCACTGAACAAATCTCCAGCAGCCCCATGTTTCTGAGCAGTGATTTCTTGGGCCCACTATGCTCCACTCTGCTCAAATCCTTTTCTGTCTTCCTCCCTGTCTCACTCTAAGTAGACGACCTTGCTTCCAGATTTGGAGCCACAGAAGGCATCATCAGAAAAGGCTTCCTCCCTCCCCCCCTCCGTGCCCCTAAATGTGCACACTCTCATTCACCCCTTTTGTGCGCCCCTTCTCCCCTTTCTCCTGTTCGGTGGGTCGGATGTGCTTGCTGCTGCCTGAGGCTCACTCAGCCTTGGCGCCTGGAATCCTGTGCCTGCCCTGGGATCTACTGACTCAGCATCACCTTTCTCTCCTGAGCCTTCAGGAGCTTTCTCTCATTGACTTAAACACACAGAAGGATTTTCCATCATTTACAAACACTCCCTGATCTATCCCCTTCCCCTCCTGTTTACAATCACACTTTTGAATGGATTGTCTACAGACCCTGTCTTTCTCACCCCTCACCTGCTGCTCCATACAATCTGGCTTCCATCCTCACAACGTCTTGAACTGCTCCTTGCCAAGCCAATGTAC
This sequence comes from Prionailurus viverrinus, assembly GCF_022837055.1. Classification (NCBI taxonomy): domain Eukaryota; kingdom Metazoa; phylum Chordata; class Mammalia; order Carnivora; family Felidae; genus Prionailurus; species Prionailurus viverrinus. The sequence goes on along the minus strand of NC_062577.1, from coordinate 55,467,012 downwards.
ATGTCCCTCTCTCCCCTGTTCTGCTTTTATAGGACCTGGTAGTTGTTTTTTTGCCCCGATGATCACTATCTCTCTTTCATCCCAACTTACAATTTACAAATATTTCTTTAAAAAAATTTTTTTTCAACGTTTTTATTTATTTTTGGGACAGAGAGAGACAGAGCATGAACGGGGGAGGGGCAGAGAGAGAGGGAGACACAGAATCGGAAACAGGCTCCAGGCTCTGAGCCATCAGCCCAGAGCCTGACGCGGGGCTCGAACTCCCGGACCGCGAGATCGTGACCTGGCTGAAGTTGGACGCTTAACCGACTGCGCCACCCAGGCGCCCCCAATTTACAAATATTTCAAACCTACAGAAAAAGGGCGCCTGGCTGACTCAGTCAGTGAAGGGTGCAACTCTTGATCTCTGGGTCATGAGTTCGAGTCCCACTTTGGGTGTAGAGATGCCTTAAAAAAAAAACCTACAGAAAAATTAGAAGTATGATACAACTACCTAATCGAAATTCTTCATCTAAATTATATAAATCCTTCATCTAAATTATACATGACTAGGGGTGCCTGGGTAGCTCGGACAGTTAAGCATCTGACTGCAGCTCAGGTCATCATCTCGTGGTTCACAGGTTCAAGCCCCCACGTTGAGCTCTGTGCTGACAGCTCGGAGCCTGGAGCCTGCTTCAGATTCTGTGTTCCCCAGTCTCTCTCTGCCCCTCCCCCATCATCCTCTGTCTCTCTTTCTCTGAAAAATAAATAAAACAAAACAAATGTATACAATTATACGTAGTTAACTTGCTGCATGTGTTTCTCTTTGTCTCTCTTTCTTTCCATGTATGTGTATATATATATATATATATATATATATTGCCTAAAACATTTCAAAATGGGTTGCAGACATCATGGCATTTATTTTTAAGTATTTGAGAATCTTTTAAAAATAAGAAAATAAAATAAAGCCTTGGATTGCGAGTAGCTTGTTCTGCGAGTGGTCCACTACATGAGGACACATTTCTAACCAATTTTAACTTGATAAACAAGCGAGGTCTTGCAATATGAATAGTATGTGATGTCAAATGGCACATGATCACGACTGAACCAATGATTCCAATGAGGTTGGTTCCAACTGAGCCAATGAGAGAGACAGAGAGAGAGAGAGAGAGATCTCGCTGTGGGATTGTTGGCGATCGTCTCCCATGCTCAGATGCTCGGTCTCAGGCCACGGTGTTTGGCAGAAATAGATGCCCACAACGGGCACCACGTATTTTTTGCCACTTCAACGTTCCTATGGACAGTCCTTTGCTTTTCCATATAAGAGTAAGCTTAGGAATGCTTTGCTTCATTCTAGGTCAGGCCGCCTGCAGATGTATAATTGATTTCATTTCATTTAATAGTATTTCATTTATCGAATGCTCCTACAGTTTTCTTCTAGAGAAAGGCATATATTTGCCCCCCACCAATGGCTCTGTTTTCATGTTAATCGCAAGTGAGTTTCCGGACTTCAGGGAACACCGCTCCCAAAGAACAATGACATCTTCTATTTGAGTTTGGAGGGAGGGTATCGGTGCAGAGTTTGCCTCTTGCTCCTCATAGAATGACGTAACGACATTAAAACCGTAACCACAGCATGAGCCACATATATAAATTACATGAAGACGGGTGCATTTAAATATCTGCAAAAGGTGTGGCCTTGCTAATGAGTAAGAATTTTAAAAGAATACAAAACGGAATGGGCGTAGCAGTACGCTGATTGAGCTCAGTCAAGTGCTGTGGCAACCTGGCTGACGTTGCAAAATCATCAGTAGTGAGGATCAGCGGAATAGGAGAGCAGCTACCCCATTAATAGGACATGAGCTTGAAGTTGTTTATTGGCATAATAGCTGGTAAAAGGGCTCCACCTGCTAGCCTGGGGATCAGAAAAATCTTTTGGGGTGTCTATAGCTCTAGAGTCCCCTGTCTCAGCCAAAATATTTACTCAACTTAAAATCTCATTCACCTGCAATAAGATCTCCAAAATTCAAACTTAATAAAATAACAGGAAGATTTAGAATTTACTTGAGACATAATGCAGCAGTAAAAGTTATTACAATAGTGTTAAACATAGGAATAATCTTTCCAGGTTCGGTAGCTCAAGTATTTTAATACTTAAGTGAGTTTAATATACAAGAGAATAGTGAGGAATGTTAGAATATCTAAAAGATTAGGGGAAGTGGGTGGGGCGCTGGGGCGATGGGTGAGATAGGTCATGGGTATTGAGGAGGGCACTTGCTGTGATGAGCATCCAGCATTGTATGGAAGTGATGAACCACTAAATTCTACACCTGAAACTAATATTACATTGTATGTTAACTAACTGGAAGGCAGATAAAAACTTGGGGGGAGAAAAAGAATATCTAAAGGATTAACCTTGAGTTTCCAATTTAAGTTGTGCACTTGCTTGCTTGATTTAGATTTTTTTTGGTGACTAAATATCATAACTAAACAATGTCCTAGGGGCATCTGGGTGGCTCTCTCGGTTGAACAGCTGACTCCAGATTTCAGCTCAGGTCACGCTCTCATAGTCTGTGGGATCAAGCCCCACATGGGGATCTGCACCAACAGTGCTGAGCCTGCTTGGGATTCTCTCTCCCTCTCTCTCACTCTCTCCACTAAACTTAAAAAAATTAAAAGTTAAAAAAAAATTTTTTAAAGAATTCCAATATTTATACGTTTCATTTATTAGATTGTAAGAACTATTGAAATACCTGGAAATCTCTGTTTATTAGTCAAATAGTTTAAGTACTTAGAAAGAAAAACATTAAATTTACAAATGCAATTCAAAAGTCTTTAATGCCGGGGCGCCTGGGTGGCGCAGTCGGTTAAGCGTCTGACTTCAGCCAGGTCACGATCTCACGGTCCGTGAGTTCGAGCCCCGCGTCAGGCTCTGGGCTGATGGCTCGGAGCCTGGAGCCTGTTTCTGATGCTGTGTCTCCCTCTCTCTCTGCCCCTCCCCCATTCATGCTCTGTCTCTCTCTGTCCCAAAAATAAATAAACGTTGAAAAAAAAAAATCAAAAGTCTTTAATGCCAAACATGAATCAAAAGCCCCTTTAAAAGTGATTGTTTAAAAAAAAAAAAAAAAGAATGAATGATAAAAGAAGAAGAAGAAGCTATGTAAAGTGATTTTAAAATTTAAGGAGATTGGGGAGCTTGCGTGGCTCAGTCCCTTAAGCATCCAACTCTTGGTTTCGGCTCGGGTCCTGATCTCACAGTCCTCCCTCCCTCTCTCTCCGCCCCTCCTCCACTCACACTGTGTCTGTGTCTCTCAAACAAACAAATAAACTTCAAAAAAAAAAGTTTAAGGAAATTGTGGGGGCACCTGGGTGGCTCAATGGGTCAAACAAACAACTCTTGTTTTCAGCTTAGGTCATGATCTCACAGTTCGTCAGCCTGGAGCCTGCTTGGGAATCTCTCTCTCCCTCTCCCTCTGCCCCTCCCCCCACCCTTGGGCGCATGTGAGCGCTCTCTCTCTCTCCTCAAAATAAATAAAAATAAAACATCTTAAGGAAAAAAGAGGGCCAAGAAAAATTTAAGGAGATTTTGGGGGCCCCCTCCCTGGCTGGCTCAGTAGGTAGAGCATGTGACTCTTGACCTCAGGGTTGTGAGTTTGTGCCCCACATTGGGCATAGAGATTACTTAAAAATAAAAATCTTGAAGAAACGTTGAAGGGGTTTTTTCAAAAATTGTATTTAGTTAACAGGTAGTGCAGTATTGGTTTCAGGAGTAAAATTCAGTGTTCATCTGTTCATCTGTTTTGTTTCTTAAATTCCACATATTAGTGAAATCATACGGCATTTCCCTTGCTTGAAGGAGATTTTTGAACTTGAAACTTAAGGAAATAAAATAACCAAAAAAAAAAAAAAAGGTAGCCTTTTTTAGGGCTTTAGGGTCCTTGCACAAAATATACACATAGCTGGGCTTTCGTGACACCCCAGAGTTACCATACGTAAATTTTGTGTGAGAATCTGTATTCATATAATAGTAATGGTATCATCAAAACACCTTGCTTTACAATTCATGGACTAATTTGGCATGCAGAGAGGTCGGGGCTGAAGTCTGAGAGAAAGCTTACACGTTGCCCTGGGAAGGCTGGGGGCACGGCAAAGACTAGAGACAGTGGGGTGTCCATCTCGCAAGTTCCCACTGGGAGAATTAATCCAGGCAAATTCATCACGGTTCAAGAATCTGCCTTTTAGCCCTTTAAAGTAGAAAGTCTAACTTTTCAGTATCCGGGGGTTGACGTGGACTCAGGGACACGAACCCTTGCTGAAAAGACTCACAGGAGACTGATGATGAAAACATCCGCGCCCTTTTACTCATTCATAATAAGAAATATGTCCTCACGCTTGCACATCAGTGTGACCAATAATGCCTCTTCCTCCCAATGAGGATCGAACAGGGAGAACAACCACCTTGCGTGTTAAGCGGGCGCCCCCTGCAGGCTTCCAGGAGGAGACGCGTCCAGATTGTTACAGGGGGAGTTGGGGGGGGGACACCACGGAGGTCACGCCTTAGCTGCCAAACGTCAGTCTCAAAACTCCCTGAGGCTGAGAACTCAGGTTTCTAGAACAAGTACAATGGCCAATCATCGTCCAGAGACAGCAACGTTCACTGTTGCCCCTGTCCTGGGCTAGACTTTGGTCTTTAGTCTTTAATAATGACTAAAGAGTTTCAGATCTCAAGGAGCCAGAAGCCTGCCTGGGATCCACATCAGTAAACAGGCAATCAAGAGAACTGGAGGAAGGGAGGAATGGGAGCTCCTGGAGCCTCACGCACAACGGGTCCCCACTGCGACAGAAAGCCAGGCTCATGGGAAACATACTGCGAATTGATGCAAGGGTCGCGGGAGAGTCTGACAGAACATTTTGAGCAGCTAAATTTAGTACAGGCTGGAAAGTAGGGGGCAAAGGCGGGGTTGAGGGAGTGGGCTGGGAAGATAAACAAACCCAGGTGGCAGGAAGAATTCCACTGTGTGTAAAAGAATATGACCTTCATCCAGAGGATGTTTAAAAATGAGTAACTAGTTACTGATAAGAGAAACTGAGTGGCTGGAAACAAGGGACAGGTGGACACTTTTCGTTTGTACACATTGATACCTTTTGCATTTTGAGCCATGAAAATCATGACTTATTCAAAAAAATTCCACAAATTCCAAGATAAAGTATTTTGGGGGTGTCGGGGTGGCTCAGTCGGTTGAGCGTCCGACTTCGGCTCGGGTCATGATCTCACAGTCTGTGAGTTGGAGCCCCGCGTCGGGCTCTGTGCTGACAGCTCAGAGCCCGGGGCCTGCGATTCTGTGTCTCCCTCTCTCTCTGACCCTCCCCCGTTCATGCTCTGTCTCTCTGTCTCAAAAATAAATAAAAATGTTAAAAAATTTTTTTAATTTTTGTTTCCAATTTTTAAATAAACATTAAAAAAAAACCACTTTTTTTAATGTTTATTTATTTTTGAGAGAATGTGAGCAGGGGAGGGGCAGAGAGAGAGAGGGAGACACAGAATCCAAAGCAGGCTCCAGACTCTGAGCTGTCAGCACAGAGCCGGACGTGGGGCTCAAACTCACGAGCGGTGAGATCATGACTTGAGCCAAAGTTGGATGCCCAACCAACAGAGCCGCCCAGGCACCCCTAAATAAACGTTTTTTAAAAGTATTTTTACAGTATATTTTTTAATTATACTACTTACATGAGCCTAGCTATGTACTAAGCTCTGGGTGAGCAGAACAGACAGCAAACCTACCCTACCAGCTTCCAACCTAGGAGGTGTTTTTCAAAGCGATGTATCTCATCAGAGACACAGCCTACCATTGGGTACAGCCAATGTCAAGAGATATATAAACAAATCATTATAACATAAGCAAAGTGATCGTTATACTAGAGATTTGGGCTTAGAACTTTGAAAGCACAGGTGGGTGGTGGGCAGTTTACTAGCCCGAAGGCTTGGGGAAGTATCACGTAATCCGGATTTTGGTGAAAGGTCACATGTAAACTGGGTTTTGAAGAATGCTTTAAGAACTTTAAGAGCTTTAAGAGCTTTAAGAACTGGAAAAGAGAGGACGACCTCAAAGAGGACTAGAACTTCCTGAAAAGGACTGAAATGTTTTTGGAGGAAAATACTTTTGTTGAGATAGCAGGAGGTGAGGCTATCAGGCAAGATGATGCCAAATTGTGCAGGCTTCGCATGTTGGAGGAATTTCTTTCCTAAAGGTGGATGACTTTCTCTCCTAGAAAGTTCAAATATACCTCCGCGGATGGTGGTATTCTGGCAGCTGGTGACCATGTCGCAAATTTAGGATAGATTTATATTGTTCCCAAATAGCAGGGGAAAAAGTAACTTACGAAAACGATTTTTGTATTTTGTATTTTTCTTCCCATAATTGTTTTTTTTTTTTAATTTTTTTTTTCAACGTTTATTTATTTTGGGGACAGAGAGAGACAGAGCATGAACGGGGGAGGGGCAGAGAGAGAGAGGGAGACACAGAATCGGAAACAGGCTCCAGGCTCCGAGCCGTCAGCCCAGAGCCGGACGCGGGGCTCGAACTCCCGGACCGCGAGATCGTGACCTGGCTGAAGTCGGACGCTTAACCGACTGCGCCACCCAGGCGCCCCTCTTCCCATAATTGTTACTGAAACCTCCCAGTTTCTGTTGATTAATATAAGAGGTTAAAAAAAAAATCAGTATAACAAGCAAATATGGGAAAGTTCCAAAGCAAGTAATTGCTTGCTCTCTTTTTTTCTCCTTGTCAAATATGTTCATAGTTGTGATTTTTGTATGTCATTGAAAAGATTTCCATTACCAAGATGTTCTTTGTTTATGTGTTGGAATTAACTGTTATCAATGTTTGGTCTCTTCCACAAAAATCAAGGCTTCCTGTTGGTTTGCAGCCCAAACTCTCCCCCACCGCTTGTTTTCTTTGGCTTTTACAGTTGGTTTTTGGTTTTGGTTTTGGTTTTTCAATCGGGAAGTTTCTAGCTGGTCTTGAAAAATTAATACCACATAATGCGACGTCTGTGTTCTGCGTGTCAGCAATCAGCGGGACCTGACTGGAACCTGTCCCTTCAGACAACATGACCTTGACCTCCAAGTTCAACCCTACGGCCTTTGGGTTTGTCCTGGGTCTGCGAGGGGTTCCACCAGGGGGCGCTGTGATCAGCGTTTTGGAGAGAAAGGCGGGGAGGAAGTGCCCGGAGCCGGTTCCACGGGCGGAGAACGGAGGCCCTCCTTTCCTTCCTGGAGAGTGAGTCCTAAGGCACAGCTTCCTGTGGCCCAACACAGTGAAGGGTCAGGGAGTAAAAACCAGTCGCAGGCCAAGTATTTTGAAATAGAAGGGGAGAAACAAACCCAAACTTTATACTACCCCTGACATTGGAATAATGCTTTGGAGTCAATAAACGTTTGTCAGAGACAGAATGTTGTCTGGTCCTTCCAGCAATCCTGGGTCAAAAGGTGTTATACTTGCTTTAGCCAAGACCCTTGGACCCTCGGCTTGCTTCCTAAGAGTACCCACCCAGCAAGAAGAGGCAGGTCCCCTCGGTAGTGGCTTCCTCACATGTCCCTTGATGGGGAGAAGGAGGGGGAGAGACAAAGCCCCGAATGAGGATAGGGAGTCAAGAACACGTGGCTAGAAAAAGGGAGCCAGGAATGGATGGGCCACGAGAAAGAAGTGGACATGTGTCTGTCCCAGCAAACATCCTCCAAGTAAGACTGCCTTCCACCTGCTGGGAGGTCAGCCTGTGTATCTCAGGCACAACGAAATCTCAATTTGTATATAAAATATAATTTTTTAAGAGAGAGAGAGAGTGTGCGTGCACTCATGAGCAAAGGAGAGACAGAGAGAAAAAGGGACAGAAGCTCCAAAGCAGGCTCTGCACTGAAAGCTGCTAGCCCAACATGGGGCTTGAATTTGCAAACTGCAAGATCATGACCTCAGCCGAAGTCGGACGCTCAATCGACTGAGCCACCCAGGCACCCATCAGTTTACATTTTATAGAGAGATGATGCAAGGGGTTCGTTGGCCTCTACCTGTATACAGGAAGGACACTGATGTCCCTTTGATGTCAAAGGCAAAGTTGTGGGGTTGCACCAATGACGCTGAGGCCCCCCTCACATGTGGCCAGTCTGGTCCTGGGTGTCCCCCAAGCTTCCCAGTGGCCACAGCCAAATGTCCTTGCAGCTTGGATTTTGAGGATGTTATCAGCCAGGATGCAGAATCCTACTTCCTCTCCGTTTTCAGTTGCTTTTTCTCTGTGTCTGTTTTCTTTGGCAGCTGCGGGAAGATTTGCTTTTCATCTGAGCAGCATGTGCACTGGTCAGAGCGAAGGACGAAGGCTACAACAGGATACAGTCATCTGGGAAGGGAAGAGAATCTCCCTGCTTGGGGCTTCCTTTCCAAACACAGCCACGGCCCTTGTAAAGGAATGGCCTTCCAACCTCTCTCTCTCCAAAGAAAACATCAGGCAGAGTGCCTCCTCACCCAAGGTTAGCCTCAAAATAACCTCTGTTTCCCAGGCTCCCTTCCACTCTATTTATTTATTTAAGCTGCAAAAGTCTTGAACGTCTTTAGTAATTGATGCGGAAATATTGGGGCTTGGAGCTGACAGCCAAGAAAGACTTCTTGACATGTCTTTGGAGCAAAAAGGTGGTTTTATCTAAGCGCGGGGACAGGACGGTGGACAGAAAGAGCCGCAATGGCCCGGTGACGGATGATTGATTATATTCTGTACTTTCAAGCTGGGAGGGAGTTTGGCACAGCACAAACCTCCAAGGTATTTTGGAAACAAGGTTTCCAGGGCCGGGGGAGGGCAGGGAGGTTGGGGGCGGGTAGCTATCGTTAAAAAAAGGTCATTTATTACTGTTCAGTAAAACCTTAGTCATGAGACCCTTCAGATGTGTACCAGTGGGCCATATACTCAGAGGATAATTGCTAACGTATTTGGGGGGTAGAGATAAAGGACATTTCCGAAGGAACTTTTATATGTTCAAGTAGACTTACAGGATCCTGGGGCCTTTTGCCCTTAGCAAAGTGTCCAAGGCAGCTAAGCTCCTAGGGGAATGCCACTCTGCCTGTCTCAAGGACTTGTTAATGGGCTGTAAGTTGTTAGGAAATTTAAATTTTATGTTTCCCCTATCAGTCACTAGGACCAAAAACTAATGACACAGGTACAATCTACTCTAGGACACTTGGGTTGCAAGCCCAGTCGTGTTCTTTTTCTTAATCGAGATGCAATTCACCAGGGTGCCTGGGCGGCTCAGTCTGTTAAGCTTCCAACTCTTGATCTTGGCTCAGGTCATGATCTCATGGTTCAGTTCGTGAAATCGAGCCCCATGTTGGGCTTTGTGCTGACAGCGTGGAGCCTGCTTGGGATTTTCTCTCTCCCTGTCTCTCTGCCCCTCTCCTGTTTGCATGCATGCACATGTGTGCACTCTCTCTCCCAAAATAAATCAATAAACTTCAAAATGAAAAAAAAAAATTTTCAAGATGCAATTCATATAACATAGAGTTGACTGTTCTAAAGTGTACAATCTAGGGGCGCCTGGGTGGCTCAGTCTGTTAAGTGTCTGACTTCAGCTCAGGTCATGATCTCACAGTTCGTGAGTTTGGGTCCCGCATCGGGCTCTTTGCTGACAGCTCGGAGCCTGGAGCCTGCTTCAGGTTCTGTATCTCCCTCTCTCTCTGGCCCTCCCCCTCTCATGCCCTGTCTCTCTCTCCTTCAAAAATAAGTAAAAACGTTAAAAAAAAATTTTTTTTAATTGATAAGATGTACGATCTAGAAGCCAATATTGCATTGTATGTTAACTAAAATAAATTAGTTAATTAAAAAAAATTGAATAAAGTGTATAATCCAGGGGGTTTTAGTATCATTACCTCTATCCCATTCCAGAACATTTCCATCACCACGAAAGAGAAGCCCCGTACCTCTCCTCCACCTCCTTTCTCCAGCAACCACCTGGCTCTCTGTCTTTGTGGATTTTGCTATTCTGGACATTCCATGTTAATGGAATCCTACAACATGTGGCTTCTGTGTTTGGTTTTTTCATTTAGGAGAATGTTTCCAGGGTCCGTCTCTGTTGTACCGTGTGTCAGCACTTCCTTCCTTCCTGTGGAGGAGTAATATTTCATTGAATGGATATACCACATTTTGTCTATCCATTCATCGGTTTCCACGCTGGGGTATTATAAATAATGCTGTTGTAAATATTTGTGTATAAATGTTGTGGGAACATATGTGTTTGATTCTTTTGGATATATTCTGGACTGGGATTGGTGGGTCCTTGGTCACTCGACATTTAACTTTTTTGAGGAAATGCCAAGGTTTTCCACCGTGGTTGCCACATTTTACATTCTCACCAGCTGTGTGTGAAGTTCCCTTCCATTTTCCCCCAGTTTTATCAAGGAATAATTAATGTATAACGTTGTGTTCACTTAAGGTATACAATATAATGATTTGATACATGTATGTATTGTGAAAAGATCACAATTAACATCAGTCACCTCACATTTAAAAAATCACCTCAGGGGCGCCTGGGTGGCTCAGTCGTTTAAGCATCTGACTCTTGAGCTCTTGTGTTTTGGCTCGGGTCATGACCTCATGGTTTCGGTTTCGTGAGTTCAAGCCCTGCATCGGGCTCCAAGCTGATGGTGCAGAATCTGCTTGGGATTCTCTGTCTCTCGCACTCTCTCTCTGTCCCTCCCCCACTCGCGCTGTCTTTGTCTCTCCCCAAATAAGTAAACTTTAACAAATAGTAGGGTTTTTTTTGTTTTTTTTTTTTTTAAGGGAGACAGAGAGCGAGTGGGGAGGGACAGAGAGAGGGAGACAATCTGAAGCAGGCTCTGCACCAACAGCACAGAGCCCAAAGTGGGGTTTGAACTCACCAACTGTGAGATCATGACCTGAGCTGAAGTCAGGTGCCCCCTTCCCCCTAAAAAACACTGTTAAAAAAATCACCTCACATAGTTTCAATTTTTTTCTTTCTTGTGATGAGCACGTTTAAGATCTATTCTCTTGGGACGCCAGGTGGCTCAGTTGGTTAAGCGTCCGACTTTGGCTCAGGTCAAGATCTCAACGTTCTTTGGTTCCAGACCCACGTTGGGCTCTGTGCTGACAGCTCTGGACGGAAGCCTGGACCCTGCTTCGGATTGTGTGTCTCCCTCTCTCTCTGCCCCTCTCCCCTGCTTGCATTCTATCTCTCAAAAATGAATTAACATTTAAAAAAAAAAGATCTGCTCTCTTAATGGGGCGCCTGGGTGGCTCAGTTGATTGAGCATTTACCTGTTGATTTCAGCTCAGGTCATGATCTCATGGTTGGTGAGATGGAAACTCACTCAGAGACTGCTTAGGATTCTTTCTCTGCCATTCCCCTCCTCAAAATAAATAAACTTTTTTTTTTTTTTAAAGATCTACTCTCTCAGCAACTTTTTTTTTTTTTATTAAATTTTTTTTTCAACGTTTATTTATTTTTGGGACAGAGAGAGACAGAGCATAAACGGGGGAGGGGCAGAGAGAGGGAGACACAGAATCGGAAACAGGCTCCAGGCTCCGAGCCATCAGCCCAGAGCCCGACGCGGGGCTCGAACTCCCGGACCGCGAGATCGTGACCTGGCTGAAGTCGGACGCTTAACCAACTGCGCCACCCAGGCGCCCCTCTCAGCAACTTTCAAATATACAATACAGTTTTGTTAACTACAGTCAGCATGCTGTATGTGACATCCCTGATGAGGTTTTTGGGGGTGATGGTGGGTTTGTGGGGTCCGGAGCCGACCGCCAAGAAAGAATTCTTGAAGACATCATTGGTGCAAAAAGGTGACTTTATTAAAGCACGGGGACAGGACCCGTGGGCAGAAGGAGCTGCCCTGGGACCATGAGAGACTGGTTATATACTATGGAGTTGGGGGGGGGGGGGCGGCGGCGGGCCGGGAGTAAAGTCCAGGGGAAGTTTCCAGTGAGATTTTCTCACGCTAAAGAAGAGCCACAGGATACAGGAGGCCTAGCTATTGTCAGGCTAAGGTTGTCTTTCCCTCCAGCAAAGCATTAGCATTAAGACAGTAGGGAGTTCCTGGGGAAATGTTTGACTCTGCTGGCCTCAAGTAGTTGTTGATGGGCTGCAGGTTATAAGGAAATTCAATTTTATCTGCCATTTCCTTCTGACTTTGTTTCCCACATCAGTCCCCACAACTTATTTACCGAAAGTTTATACCTTCTGACCCCTTTTCTTTCTTATCCCTTATCATTCAATGTCTCTTTCATGCATTCTTTAAAAAAAAATGTTAATGTCTTTATTTATTTTTGAAGGAGAGAGACAGAGCATGAGCAGGGGAGGAGCAGGGAGAGAGGGAGACAGAGAATCAGAAGCAGGCTCCAGGCTCCAAGCTGTTAGCACAAAGCCCGATGCGGGGCTCGAACCCACAAACTGTGAGATCACGACCTGAGCCGAAGCCGGGCACTCAACTGACTGAGCCACCCAGACGCCCCTCTTTTATGCATTCATAACCCGAGCAATCAGGGATTGTTTAGATGGGCTTAGCTGAACTTACATGGTTAAAGGTGTTACGCAAAATCAGACACGCGAAAGTGGTAAGGACAGATTTCCATCAGTAATAGCGTTACGGAACCAGGCCGGAATGCTGGCGGAAAAACCAAGCGGCACTCAGAGATCTCGGTGGATCGGAGATTTATTTAACACCGGCGGGCTCAGAGGAGACATTTCGCCAAAGATCTGAGCTCCGAATGAAGGGGGAAGGGTAATTAACAGTTGTCAGCTTCCATATCTGTGGCGAGTTTTCCCTCGAGCGGCAAACAGGGCAAGAAGAACCCGGAAGAGGGGTCTCCAAGCCGGAGGGCAGAGCTTGTTTTAGTCCCCTGGGCCATCTTATGGTGTAAAACTTTATTCATTTTCCCAACATTCCCCCCTTTGATGCCTTTTTAAAAAATCTTTTATTAGGCATCCCTTTTTAGCTCTTGGGGTTGGTACCCTCAGAGAGCTAAGATGCGTGCTGCAGTTTGGCGAGCAACAGTGTTTTCAATAAAATGTACCAGGGCATTTAGTATACAGGGGCTGACGGTCACAAGTAAAATTATGGAAAGGAGGGGCCCCGCCAGGGCAGGGAGCCAGGATGCCCAGTCTGTGAGATCCCATCCTTTCCGTTGATTGATACTTTCCTGTTGTCTACGTTGAATTCTTTCCTTGAGTTCCTTCACCTTAGTATTAACTATTCCCAACTGGTTTATGAAATAGCAACATCCCTCCCCCAGAAAGATCCAAGTCCCTCCTTTTTCTGAAGTGAGGAGGTCGAGGGCTCGCCTATTTTGGAGGGTCACTGCAGCCAGGGAGGTTATCTGGCTTTGTAAGATTACCAGGGATTCTGCCAGCTGTCCCATGTCCAGCTTGTTGGCGTAGTCTCTGTGAGCCCAACAGCAAGAAGCAAGATCCGGGCTATGACACCAGTAAGGGGCAAGGGCTGACTGAGTTGCATCCGAACCCCTTGGGCTCGGTCCATACGTTGATTCCTCAAGCTTCTGCCATGCACAGGCCAGCCGCCTTCCGGGGTGTGGCTGGAGCAGGGCTGGAGATCTCAGGGGCCAGTGTCTTGTTGAGGGTCAGTTTAAGCGGGTTGACTAGATCTGGATCACTTCGCCAGGTTGAGGGTTCCTCTGAGTTGGCCTTCTTAGCTCTGGAGTGATGGAGCCATGGGGTGATACCTGAAACTGAATCCTCTGTTTGGTGGTATATCTGTAAAGTTCACCTCCAAGTCTTCGAAAAGGGTGGTTTTCTGGTAACTGTCAGATCAGGTTGAGGGAAGATATGGTTTGCATATTTAGAGATCCATCCTGTTTTCCAGTTGTTTAAATAATCTTATGCCCGTGGGGTCTTATTATTATCCCCACAGAATAACAAGCCCAGAAGATTGTCTATATGTGAAATACCGTGACAATTTTTCTGAAGTTTACCTCAAGTTGTCTAGTTTAGGTCAACGACAAACATTTAAAGACAATCAGAACTAGAATTTAACGTCCATAATGGTGCATTGTTGAATCAGTTTTTCTCTCTAAAACCCCCCCTTTCCAGAGATAGCCAAACTGAGACGAACGCATTCGTAGAACAAATCCAGTCTTAACAAACCTGGCTTAATTATTTACATAAGCTCAGCAGGAATAGCGATTGATCATGAGGATCTTTTGAAGTTTGCTTTGCTGGAACCTTTTAGAAGGAATCTCCACGTTGAACTTTTAGCAGCCTCTCCAGGCCAGAAGTCAAGCCAGATACTTGTTATCAGACAGGCCTGCAATACCTGTAGAATTGGGCGAATTCCTCTTCATGAGGTCCCCGAGATAGCCTGAGGTTCCTGCACCTGCCAGGAAGTGGCCTTCTTTACTCACCTGGTGAGGCTGCTGGGAACTCTGTTAAGTAAGGCACCAGGCCAACATTTCCAAGGGGCTTTATGGCTCCACGTTTCATAAAGCCAACCTTAGTTCCTTAAAGCTCTGTGGTCATATCTGAGTCTATGAATGTCACTCTCAAATATGACATTCAGTCAAAGCCTTGGTAAAATAACCAGTATTTCCAACGGTGACCTGTTACAAGATGAACAGATTCTTATTGAACTTATGCAAACAATTGTAATTGCCATGAAAGAAAGAATACCCACTGAGAGTTTTTGAATTTCGGGGGAGTTATGCAGAGAGAAAAGTGAAATGCTTCAGTTTACAAATGGATACTTTATGACATTTCTGTATATCATAGATATCTTAAGAGAAAGTTTCCTTAATTTGGAAGAGCAAGCATTAGAGAACCAGCATTATTTTCAGCAAGAATCACAAAACTATAATCTTCCTCAGTTCATTTAATCCCATGTTCCTAATTCTTGTTCAATTTGAATGCACTCTTTAGTTCTGGAAATTCTTACCCATTTTAGTACTAATCTTAAAGATGTCGAATACCTGTATTTGTCCCCAAAGCCCTTTTTATAAATCTTCTTGAAGAAGAAACACGTTTTGTGGGAGAATAAGAACAATTATAAATGACAAAATCTCAGAAATAGACATTGTTAAGGATCTGAACGAGAGTACATCATGATGCAACTGACAAAGAAATTCGGTTATTTAGGGGCGCCTGGGTGGCGCAGTCGGTTGAGCGTCCGACTTCAGCCAGGTCACGATCTCGCGGTCCGGGAGTTCGAGCCCCGCGTCAGGCTCTGGGCTGATGGCTCAGAGCCTGGAGCCTGTTTCCGATTCTGTGTCTCCCTCTCTCTCTGCCCCTCCCCCGTTCATGCTCTGTCTCTCTCTGTCCCCAAAATAAATAAACGTTGAAAAAAAAAAAAAAAGAAATTCGGTTATTTCTGAGACACATAACATTTCAAGTAATCAGAATATTAAGTGATGACCTTATGCCAAAACATTAAAACCTTAGGAATTGCATATATATTTGGACAGTTACAGCATTCAAGAGCAGATCAACAGTCCAAGAAAACTTTGTCATTTGAGCAGAGAGAAAAGAAGAATTTCAACCTTATACCAGTATACTTTTAAAATGCCATTCATCTCAACCTTAGTCCATCCTGAGCATACATAAAATTCCTTTCCAAAGATTTCCCTTCATGAGCTTTCTGCAACTTTCCTTTGTCTTCAAACTTTGTCCCAAAGCCATTTCTCTCCAAATAACCAGTCTCGTTTAGGACAAAATTACTTTCTTCTACCCTCAACAAAAATGTATTTCCATTCCTTATATCTTTCTTACATACCTCCTACTTTGCTACATACAGGGTTGCTTTCCTCATTTCCATCAGTCTTAAGCACACTTAGCAGAATTTTAACTCTTAGGAAATCTTAGTCTCCAATTGAGGACTTAGTAACCAACTGGGAGGTGTTTACACCAGAATTTTTAGATGGTAAATTCATGAACCAATTAAGTACAAAGCATGCTTTCCAGTCGGTCCAAATAGCCTTAATTTCTCTGCAATAAGTTAAAAACACAAGCCTATGTTCAGTAATCAAAGCTTTAGCAATTCATTCTACTTGGAAAAGACCTTGATGTCCAAGGAAGGGGGTGCATTTTACTCCTTGACCTTGAGGATGAGAGGAGGAGCCAATGGTGCCTGAGGCAATGAGGAAGGTATAAGGAACCCATTATGTAGACCACACCCAAGTTGGTGCACAAACAGCAGGGGGAGGGGAAGGCAGAAGAGGCAAGGTGCCGGTAGAAGGTGAAGGAAAACCTAATTCAAAACCTTAACTCAGACAGAGGAGCAGACGCCATGTTTTTTTTTCATCAAAGTGGAAATATGGAGTCCACATCATGCCAGAGAAGACCGGGAATTTCCCCGAAACAAACGGAGTTTCAAGAACTGCTTGGGAACATTCTTTAAAGTTCCCATCCTGAGGTAGGCTAGCCACAGTTGGCTCCAATTATAGCTGTTAACTTGGGAAATGAGGGAGAATCCCTCACATCTATTAAGGAGAGGAACAGGGATAGAGTCAGAGTCCCCTTCAGTCTGATTCTATCTCGGCCAGACCAATAAGGTCCCCTTCCCGAGGTTCCTCCTGATATCAGCTGGGTTTCTGGGACTTTCCCTGGTTGGGACATTTATTCTTTTAATGTCCTTTTTGCTTGCAGTAGGCTCATTGACCCCTTGCTAAGAAGGTTCTGGGCCTCCCCCTTTTGGCAGCTAGACCTTTCCCGTTGTTGTGGCTCTTTTGTGCCTCTGGAGCAAACAGGGTATAAGCCTCCCATAGGCTCTTATAATAATCGCCGGGGGAATCCCCTTGCTGCTGGGCATATTCATGCACTTCTCAGCCCCTGCTCTGATCCCCCGGAGGAGAGCCTCTTGGTACCAGCAGATGTGGACCGGCATCTGGAGAGCGTCTGCACCTGGCTAAGGGCGCAATCTGGCCACTTGTCCTTGTGGGGGAGGGTTCTCCGGGTTGGGAGGGGAGGGGTGGTGGCCGAGGAGAGAAAGTCAGGGGAGGAGTTTCAAGCTCAGGGGCAGTGGGGAGGGAGTCATAGGTGGCAGAAAGATGGGATCTTCCTCCAGGTCTCCTGCAAACACTAGGGGAGCGGTGGGTTGCTTCTTTGGCTCCCTGGGTGAGTCTCCAGATAAAGTGGCTGAAACCTTTGCCTGGCTCTGCTTGCTATGGATGGATCACACCCAAGGCAGAGGATTTCGGGCAATGTCAAGCCAGGAGTCGATGTACGGAAATTGATCAGGGTGACCTGGGTCTCTGGAGACAACATGCCAGATGCAGCGGACCATTGGGACATCCAAGGTTCCCTCAGAGGGCCCTCCTACACCAAATGTGGGCCATTCTAACTCACATAGGGTCCTTAACATGCCGGGGGTTATCTTAATTCCACAGTCTCCCAAAAACCCCTTCTTTGCTCTGTCTCGACCCCATAAGGTTCCCGTGAGGCAGAGTCGCAAAGACAGAGGGATAGGGGTGTCCCCTCTAACGGGACCAGTCAGATGCCCATCTGGCTGTGTCCCGAAGGAACTTAGGTGACGCTTAGCCGAAGCGGTCTCCGCTTTGCGACTTAGGATCAGAAACTATTGTGATGCCACCGTAGGCTGTGTGCCATTCACCCCGGAATCGCAGACGGGCCCACTCAGACTCTGGGCTTTTGGGGACCTTAAGGGTGCCCGCCCCTGGAGCCACAGAATCGAACTCGGCAGGCAAGCTAGACGGAGTCGCACATTCACACTCACATACACACCAGAGGTTATTACATTCCCTCCCACAGAATTTCTACCTGTGAGACCTCTGAGGTCTCCGGGGAGGGATCAGGTCCCCCTTCCACTCTTGCCAGTGGGCCCGACTAGATTGGGCCCCAGCCTTACCAGTTCCGACATCGGGTCGAGGTCCTCACCTGCCAAGTCTCCTCCAGTCCGGCGGGAACAACGGAGCGGGGCTGGCCTAGGGCGGCCGAGCGGGAGACTGCGAAATTCAGGCAGGGCGCGCCTTCTCCCTTGCGATCCCTAGTTCCGCCGCTGCCTCACCCTTCTCCCCAACCGGTGGCAACAATGGGCCAGCGCAGTTGGGTTTCCCGGTCAGGGAACCAAGTGTGTTATGGAACCAGGCTGGAACGCTGGCGGAAAAACCAAACAGTACTCGGAGATCTTGGTGGATCGGAGATTTATTTAACACCGGCGGGCTCAGAGGAGACGTTTCTCCAAAGATCTGAGCCCCGAATGAAGGGGGAAGGGTAATGAATTAAGAGTTGTCAGCTTCCATATCTGTGGCGGGTTTTCCCTCGAGCGGCAAACAGGGCAGGAAGAACCCGGAAGAGGGGTCTCCAAGCCGGAGACCAGAGCTTGTTTTAGTCCCCTGGGCCCTCTTATGGCGTAAAACTTTATTCATTTTTCCAACAATAGCTCCTGCAATAAGGAAAAGAGTCCAGCATAAACCGGCCTCCGCTTCAATTTGTAAGGAAGTGACTGGGCCTTTTACGGGAGAACAATAGAGCGCTGGTCAGGGAAGTGAAAAATGACAAAGTGGGAAAGGGGGTGGGTCCATGTGAAAGCCACTGAGTTCCCTACCTGGAGCTTGTCTGCGTGAGCCTCCTGCGGTCCCACAAATGCTGCCCCATCTTCACGTGTTGGCTGGAACAGCTAATTCTTTGGGCAATTTTGAGCTTTCTCGGGCAGGCACTCTAAAGGGAGCAGGGGCCATCCCAGGGATGTAGCTTTGAGCTGTTGCAAACTAGGTTAGTGTTTGTTAGTCTTTATAGGCCAAGATCGAGGCTAATCAAGTCAGAGGAAGCTGGGGGCAAAGATAGAATGAGGAACTATGGGGGGGGGGTCTTTCTCTAGAACTTTCCCTTTTTTTTATGTTTCTGTCTGTCCAAGTATCACAAGGAAACACAACACCGATATCATCAACTAATTTATAAGAAAATTGGGTTCAATGCATCCTGCTGTAGAAATTCCATCAACATAACAGAACTCACATGTAGCACCGCTTGCCTATGGAAATGGGGCCAGAGTTGTACGTTTTCATGGATACTGAGTAGGAACACAGAACTCAAATCTTTATAAGCACTATCCTTTTGTTTTTTAATTTTTTTTTTAACATTTATTGATTTTTGAAAGGCAGAGAGAGACAGCACGAATGGGGGAGGGGCAGAGAGAGAGGGAGACACAGAAACAGAAGCAGGCTCCGAGCTATCAGCACAGAGCCCGACGTGGGGCTCGAACTCACGGACCGCGAGATCATGACCCGAGCCGAAGTCGGCCGCTTAACCGGGCTCGAACTCACGGACCGCGAGATCATGACCCGAGCCGAAGTCGGCCGCTTAACCGACTGAGCCACCCAGGCGCCCCTATAAGCACTATCCTTGATCGTCACAACAGGAAATAAATTCATCTGGATGATGTGCTAACAGAGTCCTTGACATAAACACAAGGAATCCTGGCTGATGTTAGATTACAACTTCTGGCAAAGATGCTTCGGGGAAGGAATGTTCTTGGGCGGAGAACACTTCTTTATAACCAAACGCCACGATTGCTACTATTTAAAGTTTTTCACCACAAACGCAAAACCAAATAAACTCTCTCGCTTTGTATAAACCACTGGGGCCTTTGAGAGTGTGAAAAATGTTTTTCTTTCTCTGTCTCCCCTTCAATAATCAGAATGGGGAGGAAGTAGATTTAGTAATGCCCGCCCCACCCTACGCCTCACTACCTTGCCTGCACTTACTGCTTATGGTGTTGTTTGCTTACCACGAACCATAATATTGATACGTATGGATTACGACCGAGCATTCATTATATGCAAGACTCCCTAGGTTTACAAAACAAATTTGGAGGCATTCTTCCCGCTAGAAACTTACAAACTGGTATGTAAAATATACGCGTTGTTAAAAACAAAATTTACCCGAGTAAATTTGAAGATCTAATTGGCTTTATTAAGAGATTCCTAGGGGCGCCCGGGAGGCTCAGTGGGTTGAGCATCTGACTTCGGCTCAGGTCATGATCTCACAGTTCGTGAGTTTGAGCCCCGCATCGGGCTCTGTGCTGACAGCTCGGAGCCTGGAGCCTGCTTCAGATTCTGTGTCTCCCTCTCCCTCTGCCCCTAACTCACTCGCATTCTGTCTCTGTCTCTCTCAAAAATAAATAAACATTAAAAAATAAATAAAAGAAAGACAAGGGGTGGAAGACAGCATCTGTATCTAGCAGTTGTAAAAATGGAAGGATTTTATAGGCAGAAGGGACAGGACAATTAGCCAAAGAAAGGATTGCTTCAGGCAAGGTCACCCTCCCTTAGGGGAAGAGCAGGGGGCGTTATTAGGTGGATTACCTCATCTTCCTGTGGGGAGTGGAGAGAGCCCACGGGACGCAATAAGGATTGGTGCTGACCAGAAAATTCCTAACGGACTGATTAAGACTACATTTCTGGGAAAAGTTAAAATTGCAATTAGGTTTGATAAGAATATGAGAGGGAAAAGATAGGGCAAAATAGGCAGAGAGGGACAGTTTAGGACCTGAGGTCCCTGGGTGGGGGGAAAAACACATATTTTGGAACCATGCTGGGAAGGTCTGACCACAGCAAACCCCTCAGGTGTAAAGTGCCTCTTAAGGATGTAAAAGACCCTACCTACTCCCCCTCCGGTTCCCCTCAGGAATTTCACAATCAAAATACATAACTAAAAAAACCATAAAACTTTTATCACACGAGGGACAATATGACCTTGGTCTGACTCCTCACACAGTGGACAAGCCAATCAGGAGTGGACCACCCAGCACCTAGAGGTACCCAGCCAGTAAGGGTAGGACCTGAGAAGGGACAAAGGGGAATGGAAGGGGGAGGGGACTGACCAGAACCTTATAAAATAAAGATCCTTGCCCAGAGTCGCAAATATTCACTTCTGAATGTCTCCTCTCTATAAAGAGAGATGTCATACTTTTCTTTTTTTAAATGACATTATTCTTTTCTTTTCTTTTTAACGTTTATTTATTATTGAGAGACAGAGAGAGACAGACCGTGAGCAGAGGAAGGGCAGAGAGAGGGGGAGACACAGAACCTGAAGCAGACGCCAGGCTCTGAGCTGTCAGCACAGAGCCCGACGCGGGGCTTGAACTCTCGAACCTCGAGACCATGAGCTGAGCCGAAGTCGGGTGCTTAACCAACTGAGCCGCCCAGGCGCCCCTACTTTTCTTTCTTTCTAATCTTATACGCTAATAAACTTTTCCTGGCTGCTCATTTTGTATCCACCTGTTCATTCTTTGAAGGAGCGAGACAACGAACCCCAGGTATTGAGGTAAAAACTCCTGCAACACTAAGCCTCCGTTTGGTGACTTGGCTTGGCATTAGTGACTCCATCTTGAGCCTATGTGGTTTTTCTTGTTTGTTTGTTTTGTTTTCTTTTTACAGTATAAAGAAATCTACAAGTACATAAATATAAGGTAGAAAGTAAGTAAGGTCCTGTGGGAAGGGAGTCTAGTGATATATAAAGATACAAAGAAGAGAAATAACTTTTGCCTTGAGCCAAAAGAAAGATTCTTTGGGGCGCCTGAGTGGCTCAGTCAGTTGGGCATCCGACTTGAGCTCAAGTCATGATCTCATGGTCCCTGAGTTCGAGCCCCTCATCGCGTTCTGTGCTGACAGCTCAGAGCCTGGAGCCTGCTTCGGATTCTGTGTCTCTGTTTCTCTCTGCCCCTCCCCCACTCACCATCTCTCTCTCTCTCTCTCTCTCTCTCTCTCTCTCTCTCTGTCTTCCTCTAAAAAATAAACATTAAAAAATTAAAATATATTTATATTTATAAAATATATTTATATATTTATAAAATATATTTATATATACATATAAAATCAGTCACTCCTTACAACCCAAGTGCACCTCTTTCTGCCCATGGGTCCTGTCCCTGTATTATGACAAAGGTCCCTTTTTGCACCATAAAACGTCTCAAGAATCCTTTCTTGAATTCTTGTGCTCAACAACTCCACATCATTAAGACGATTCACGAGAAAACTCTAAAAACCCGTAAGGACTCACAAAAGAAGTGTCAAAATTTACTCCACCTCTCTTCCCCTTTATCTATTTCTCAACATTAGTTACTAAGGGTTTAAGAAGAACAAGAATACATTCATCAATCATCAAACTTATGCACATACTGTGATTAGATCATAAAAGAGAAATTTTAAAATGTATGCTGCAAACACTAAGTGATTTCTATGAGTGGGATGCTTTTCCAACCAACCATTGTCTTTTTTGAGATCTCATGAAACTCATAGTACATTTTAAAGTGTATTTATTTATTTTGAGAGAGAGGGAGGGAGAGAGAGAGAGAGAGTGGGGAAGGGCAGAGAGAGAGAATCCCAAGCAGGCCCCATGCTGTCAGCACAGAGCCCCTCTAGGGCCTCGATCCCACGAACTGTGAGATCATGATCTGAGCTGAAATCAAGAGTCAGACGCTCAACCGACTGAGCCATCCAGACATTCCCCTACTCTTTTTTTTTAAGTTTATTTATTTATTTTGAGTAAACCCCTAGTAGATTTCATAAACCTTAATTCACAAACAAGATCCTATCAGTTCAAGTAAAACAGGTAGAAAGTCCTCTGCTGTCCTTTGTCAAAAAACAAAATTCAACCAAGTAAATGTTAACATCTAATTGGCCCGATTCTTGAATTGGACAGCATACCATCTAGCAAGTAGAAGGGGGCTCAGAGCAGGTGTACAAAATGGAAGGTTTTTATAGGAATTCCAGAGGGTGGCGCAAGGAGTTATATTCACAAAGGAAAAGGATTATCCCAGGCAAGATCACTTTCTGCTGGGGAAAGTGAAGGGGGTCTTATCATGCAGATGACCTCATCTTCCTTTGGGGGGTGGGAGGTGGAGAATACCCGTGTGACAGATTCCCTGGGGCACTGATCAGAAAATCCCCCACTGAGTGTTAAGACTTAAATTTCTGGGGAAGGTTGAAGCTGCAATTAGATTAGGTACCAAGCCCCGGTTTGGTGACTTGGCCCAAGTGATGCCATTTGAGGCCTGTGGTTTTCTTGTTAGCAATTTGCCCCCTTTGATCAGATGCTCTTAACCGAGAGAGGTGATCAGAATTGGAGGCACTGGAGCCACTCTCGGCTCCGCTCCCACAGCGTGTATGGATCATCTGCGTGGTATTCACAGGTCGTGATGTTTCTTGCTGATTCTTTGCGATATTCACAGGCTACAACTTCGGGTTTGCAAACCCCAAGTCAGCCGTTACCTTCACTTCTCTTCCAGGCTCAGGGAGATCATCCGCTTGGTACTTACTGGCTGCAAATAGGCATTGAAAGCTTTTGTGAGGATACACTGCACCAGGGAGATTATGGTGATAACTATAAGCAAGGTAATTCCCAATAGTCGGAGTGAACTTCAGAGCCATGGTCTCCAAGACCCACACCAATCAAAGACTCCATGGAAAGGGTCACACCTTTTTTTTTTTTCATGTTTATTTATTTATTTTTGAGAGAGAGAGAGACAGAGACAGAGTGCCAGCAAGCGGGAGAGGGACAGAGAGACAGGGAGACACAGAATCTGAAGCAGGATCCAGGCTCTGAGCTGTCAGCACAGAGCCTGATGTGGGGCTTGAACTCATCAACTGTGAGATCATGACCCGAGCCGAAGTTGAATGTCCAACCGACTGAGCCACTCGGGTGCTCCGAGTCGCACCTTTTAAAAATATATATATTTATTAATGTTTTATTTATTTTTAAGAGAGGGAGAGAGAGAACAAGCAGGGGAGTGGCAGAGAGAGAGGGGGACAGAGGATCCAAAGTGGGCCCTGCACTGACAGCAGAGAGCCCGATGTGGGGCTCAAACTCACAAACCGTGAGGTCACGACTTGAGCTGAAGTCGGATGCTTTAACTCACTGAGCCACCCCGGTGCCCATGAAAGAGTCACACCCCTTTAAGCCAAGTGGCTTGCTTAGTGACCTAACAGCAAGCAAAAATGAGTTTCAGCTTCCCCACACATGTTAATCCAGATACAGCAGGTGATGTTAGCCACAGCACAGACATCTTGCTCGGGCAAAAGAGCCACTTGTCACTCTGGAAGCTTCTGTGTTGAGTTTGGGGCAAAAACAACATGGAGGACCCACAGACCCTCAAGTGGGAAGACAGGTACCACTGGAGAGCCATCTGGAGTACAGTCCACCAGAATAGGATATGTGGGGCTGGGGGTTTGGGGTGAGAGGGGGACCAGAGCAGAAAAAGTGTCTCACATTCCCGGAGAAAGAAAAACATGACTGCAGGAGTGGGGTTTGGGATCCGCCTGGCCTGAGCCATCTCCTGTAAGGCTTGATGCACTTGGTGAGGCCTCTCCGCCTCGGTTTTCCTGTTTAAATAGTGAGGATAATACCTGTGTGGTTGGGTTGTTATGAGGATTAAATCCCACGTGACATTAAACACCTAGCAGGGCGTGCATCCCACCCAGGCACGCGTGTACTTCTCCCCGCCCAGCCCCGCCTCGCGCGCATGTCCCTAAGGCATCTCCCTTCCTCCTGCCCAGAGGGCCTGGGATGTGCCCTTCAGCAGACCCCAGTGCCAGGAGACACCAGCGGGGAGAGTGTGTACATTGAGTCCCCTTTCTGCCGCAGGAGGCCAAGGTCAGGGACCGGGCTGCTCACGTGACTCCCCCAGGTTCCAGCGTAAAAGTAACAACAAGGGCACAGGAAATACCATGGCTGCAGCAGAAAACCCTGGGGCCTGGCCTTGCACATTGTATTTTCTGGCCCAGAGAAGAGGCATTGTAGAAATTAAACAAATAAACAGCAGTCTTGGCCTTGAACTCAAAAGACTCTTGGCATTCTTGTGCTTCTCCCCCCGTCCCCCCCCCCCCTCCAGCCGGTGCCTTCCCTGTGGCTCAGGCCAGAATCCAAGTGAGTTCTTTGATTCCTCTCTTTCCCTCATCCCTACACCCACCTTGGCAAATCCTGTCCCTTCTGCGTCCCCAGCGGGGCTCCAGGGAGCCCTCACCCTCTCCTCGCCCAGGCTACTCTGTCTCCCGAGCAACCCAGAGCCTCCGCCCCCCTACCCCCTTCGGATGCCCACCCCAGGCCCGCCCTGTCCCCACCGCAGCTAGGGGTGGCTTTTCACCATGGAGTGGGCTCCACCACCTTTCCCTCACCCTATTCTAAGAACCCATAAAAGCTTCTTCCTTTACCCTCACTGCCAAAGTCCAAGGGGGCAGGCACCAGCCACTGTTGGTCACTGGTGAGCCACTCCAGTCCAGTATACAGAGGAGTGCTCAAGGAACACTGGTTGGACAACCGTGCGTGACTGAGCACGAGAAAGAAGGAAGAATGAACGAAAGGTGTCACACAGCCAGGCACCCTTCTCTGACTCTCCAAGATACGGCGCCATAGTGGGGCAGGGAGAGGTCCCAGGCAGAAACCCGCATATGTGGCCTCAGGCTGGCTCAGAGCCCCAGGAATTCCCCAGGGAACCTCGAGTGCTCGGCTCTCCAGAGAACATCACCCAGCACACCAGCCCCCCACCCCCCCCTCCCCGGGCTGTCTGTCTTTGTCCACACATCAGCAAAGGCTCGCTGAGATCCTGCTATGTAACAGGCATTGTCCAAGGCATTCAGGATGCAGCAGTGAACCACACTGTCCCAGCTGTCACGGAGCCTACATTTCAGTGGTGGGAGTGAGGCCTCAGACAAGCAAGCGACCAATAGAGGGACCCGTAACCGCAGAGTGGGATGGCGGGAAGTAGGGCGCTAGGACGGAGAACCACATCCCCCAGTGGGGTGGGCGGGGATTGGGCCACTCGCTTCCTCTGCTTCAGCCTTCTCATCTGTGAAATGGGCTGACCACAGTCCCTCACCATAAGGCGCCGTTATCCCAGAAGTCAGGCCCTGCCCTTGTCTGCTCAAAGCCTGCAGTGGCGCCTTGCCTCACTCTGAACAAGAGCCCTGTCACCACCATGACCCCCGTGGCCTGCACGATGGCCTGTTCCCAGCTCCCCGAACTCGTCCCCTCCCAGGCTACCCTGAACCCTCCACTCCCTCTGGCCGTCCTGCTGCCCCTCAGTCAGGCCAAACTCCACTCACTTCCCGATCGTACCTAGGGCAGCCCCCGTGACCAGACCCGCGAACGGCCTGGTCAGTGTCCCCGCCACCCACACATACTCAGGACAAGGGGCAGCTGAGTGCAGCAGCAGGTTCCTCCCAGATGACTTTTCTAGTGCTGCCAGCAATCACACAGGGATACCTTGTTAATAGCCTACTTTCTTGTGCCTAAGCAGGGCTGTCCCGTGGAATTGTTGGGGCTCACGACACTCCACAGATTTTGTGTTTTATGTTGTACATAAAGCCGTAAGTAGGGATCAGTTTTTCTCTAGATGCACCACAAAACTTCCTATAAAGATCTGTGTCATTTCCTTTCTTTTCTTCCTTGGTTTTCTGCACCCCCCCCCCCCCCCCCATCACTCATCCAGCACCTACTGTATGCAAACCTCAGGCCGGGGACAGCACGGAGAATCACAGGTATTATCAATTGATGCCAATATAGAGCAGAATAAAAGGAAGGCTTAGACCCAGGACATGCAGGAAGAACTGATTCATTCCAGCCGCTGAGATCAGGGAAGGTTTCATGGAGGAGGCGGCATTGAGCTGAGCCTCCCGAGAGGAGCAAAGTTCCCAGGTCAGGGCTGGGAGGCCGCTGACAGAAGGGCTGGGGCAAAGGCCAGGCCTAGGCCTCTGCTGGCCTGTCGTGGGGAAGCCAGGTCACGAGGGACAGCAGGGCAGAGGGTGTGGTGAGCTTGGGGAAAACAGCAACGGTGCCAGAAAACAACTTGATAGCTCTTCTTGACATGGGACAGAGGCTGCTGGGGAAATGATGCCTATTGTTTCTGATTCCTTCTCAGGGGGCGGAGGAGAGGAGGCGGCTGATTGTCGAAGTGGCCTTGAGAGCTCCTTAAGAGGTCAAGAGGAAGGAGGAATAGGAAATGGCCCCCTTGAAGAAAGAAAAGATAAGCAAGGATCAAAGTAAACAAGATGGGATTTTGTAAGAGGGAAGAAGCTGCAAGAAAATCCCTCGGACTCAGGATACCAGGGCAACAGGTTGCTAATAATGCACCATCCGCTTCAACCAGACCCAGACCCAGAGAGGTAAAGTGACTGGTTCAAGGGTTTCCTAACTCCTTGCACAGTGCTCAGATTACTTCCCGGGGCTGGAAGCCAGTGGAAGGAAACACCTAGACCCCTTCTCCCTCTAGACTTCTGTGTTAGCAGCGGATGCTTCCCAGTCCCCAGCCGGGCAGGACGTTCCCTGCCAAGTACCCATAAGGACCTCACAGCCCAGGGCCTCAGCAGGGCTCCAAGGCAGGGGCCGCCGGCCCACACTCCCCGCCTTGGAGGTCAAGGCAAGTCTCTGCCCAGCAGCCTTCACCTCCAAGGCCCGGAACATCCTTGCTGCCTGGTTCCAGCCCCAGCTAACCAGACTGGGACAGGCCATGCTCACGGCTGAAAGCATCTCCTCTGTCAAGGCCTCCCTTTGCCAAGGTCAGTGTTCATGACTCAGGGAGGGGCTGCTGTCCCCTCCCCACCACCCCCTGGATGCCCCTCTGCAGCCACGCCGTCATGCTCTTTTCTCTCCCCTTTGGGCTTTTGCAGATGTTACTCCCATTGCCCGAAACCCTCTTCCCTTCCCACCCCTTCTCCCCCCTCTGCCCGGACAGCTCGTGCTCGACTCGCAGGTCCCAGCTTTGACATCCCTGCCTTTTGGGGAGCCTTCCCAAGAGAGGGTCTGGGGCCATTTCTGATCTCCTCAGGAAGGCACTCTTCACGCTGGACTATCATTGAAACCAAATAATCAAATAAAAGTTCCCTCAAGGCCAGACCTTACTTTTTTTTTTTTTTTAATTTCCAGAAATAATAACAATCACAGTGACACTGAGAGCTCTTTCTATGGGTTTCCCTGTTGTGAGAATTAATATCCTCCCGATAACTACAAAGTGGGTACAGTTATCACCCCCTTTTGCCAGATGGGCAAACTGTGACTCAGAGAGGTTGAGCCCCTTGCCCGAGGTCACACAGGGAGTGAGTTGTGGAGTCAGATTGCAGAGCCCGCTTGGTCGATGCCCAGATGTGCTACCCAGATCGGCCTTCGAGGAAGGACTCTGCCCCCGCTCCTGGGAAGGTCTGCAGCCAGCTTCTCAGCTAAGAGTGCTTTTAAGATTGCCTCAGCTCTGGAGAGCCACCTTGCCCAGAGGGTAGCCCACATCCGGGGACTGCCCAGCATGGGGCATTAAGGCCTGGCCATCGTGGAGCAAGTCAGGTCAACCCTGTAAGGCCATTCTAGCTTCAGCGTTCCTATGGGTGGGCTGAGGCCCGTGTTGGGCCTCAGCTCCTTCTGCCCAGTCCTGCCTGCTTCTCTTGGGGGTTGATCCCACGGCACCTCTGTCACCAGCAAGCTATGAAGGCGCGCACACAGATTGGGTCTTTCCACAGCGTCCCCCGTATTCAGTCATAAAGCAAGGTGGACGTGATCAGAAGCAGGTTCAGGATTCCAGACTCAATGACATTTCGCCACGTGACTAACTCGGCTTCTTACACGGTGCACAGAGCAGAACATAAGAATCACACAAGATAACCCAGAGAGTGGGAAGTTAAGGAACCAGACGCGAACTCAGCCCGTGGGTTCGCAGTTGAGATAAGGCCTCAGTCCGGTCCAGGTCAGCGCTCGGCACCCGTGCTTGCTATGTTCAAGCAGGGAAGGATCTCAGTTCTGTTCAGAGCCTTCGGTGGCAGGTGCCTTTCCGAAATGGTCAGAGAGGGTCGTGTCTGAGGAGGCTGACAGTTTGCTGCAAAAATCCTCCCTTTTTAGGGACGCCTGGGGGTCTCAGCCAGTTGAGCGTCCGACCTCAGCTCAGGTCAGGATCTTACCGCTCGAGGGTTCGAGCCTCAAGTCAGGCTCTGTGCTGACAGCTCAGAGCCTGGAGCCTGCTTCCCTCCCTCTCTGCCCCTCCCCCACTTGCGCTCTGTCTCTCCCTCTCTCAAAAACACCTAAACATTAAAAAAAAAATTTTTTTTTTAAATCCTTCCTTTTTGGAGGGATTTGATCAGTCTCTGCCCCTGCGGACCTCCTCTGCTTTCTGCTTGTTGCGAGTTCTGGGGTGTTGTCAGCTGGTGCTGGTCTTGGTGAGATCTCGTAGCTGGGTACCTTTTACAGTTTGCATCAGTGCTTGACGTGAGTTGTAGCAGGATTCTCACCCAGAGAGTCGTGACACCGAGACTTCTCTTTCTGGGAAGCAGCTTTATTGGTGCCGACACGGGCTCAGAGGGTTTGTATCTGAAAAACCGAGCCCTGAACACCACGTGGTGTAACCTTTTCTGCTCTTTCTACTTCTCTGTCTCCTATATATGGGTAACGTATGAGACGTACAGTCTGATCGGGTGGTCTCCTGTTACAGGGTCGTGAGGGATGTCACCTATGCACATAGCCAGGTTGTCTTCCTTTACCTTGAGGTCTTTGCTCACCACATTCCTTAGGGAGGGGACCCTACCACATTCCCTCCCTTTGATGCTCGGACCCCACCCCCACCCCACCCCCCGTTTGGAGTCAAAGAGCATCATCTTGATTTAGAGGTTGATATTTTCGTAACATCATTACATGCACGGCTGTTTTTCTTTCGACCTTTGCCTCAGTGAGGCTGGAGGCAGACCATATAGCCAGGGGAGCTAGGCAAGGTAGGATTAAGCAAGCTCTCCAAATCAAGAGGATAATTCCCAGGAGGGATTTGAATCCCCCAAGGGTTGAAAACCATCCCCCCGAATAACTCCCCGGGGTCCCAACCTTTCCAGGTCTGGACTGGGACGCGAGCAGCCTTTCTCATTCGATCTGTGGTCTCCTCTCTGACTTTTCCATCAGCAACTATCCGCAGGCAGCAGTTGCTCAGGTTAAACTTTCCGCAAACTCTTCCCTCGGAAGCAAGCGGGAAATGAAGGCCAAGCGATTTTGATAGAAGGCATCGTGCATTTTGGTTTTCTGCTTGGCTAGTAAGTTAAGAGTTCTGGCAGTTTCATTGGTTATAATTTCTACAGCTACGTGCCGTCTGATTATGCAGTTTGGCGTGTAAATGGGAGTGCGGTAGCCCCAGGACCCGTCCTCTGCCCAGGCGGCAGGGCTAAATATGGAATTATATACTCGGGAGGCCATTCGTCATCTTTCCAACTGCCAGTTTGTAGGACATGTCATTTCCTTTGAGTCTCCCTGTCTCCCTACACTTGGACTCCCAAATGTCCCCCTCTGGCAAGTGGGATCAGGAAGAAAGATGGACAAATAGTTCCCAGCACACATGACCTTGACCACCCTGAGGGAAGTACGGTACAGGCTGTGCTTCCACATACGCAGTCTAGTCCCCCTGGGGCCCGCCATTCGATGGCTCCATTGATATTGTCCCAGGCTTCTTGGAGATGAGAAGTTAGACAAGGGGTGGGGATGTGGCTCAAGGTGATCTGGGGTCCCCCCACCATTGGGTTTCCCAGGAAGTTGAGTTATAAAACCTTTGGCCTAGGCATCTTCAGCTTCCAACAGAAGCAGTGAACTTCCTTCCCCACCGGGCAAGACAAGTTTTTTTTTTTTTCCCCAATAATTGAGGCTTTGAGGAGTCAAACCCCGGTAGTAGGGCTGGGGTATTCTGTCCCATTATAAGGCTCACAGGGATCTAATTCTCTAGCCTCCCATGGCCACTGATCCCCCATGCTGATGCCAACGAAGCATCCTATCCCCAAAAGGCAGGTGAGCGCTGACAGAAACCTCTCACCATATTCCCAGCCGGTGGAGGCGGCCTCTGCGGAGTCTATGGTGAACAGTAGAGCAAGAGTCACAATAACAGCAAGAAACAAGGGTGACAGTGCATCACAGTAAGGGACCAGATATAGGAAATAAGAACAGTCTGTCTGTTCCACCGGACCACGATTCCTCAAGCTTCTGCCGGGCATAGGTAAGTCAGCTTCCGGAGTGACTAAAGCAGGGCTGCGGCGTCCAGGGCCTCTGGGGTCGCAGACTGCTTCTCAGTATGGTGAGCTTGCATGGTGTTGCAGGATCAGGAACGCACTCCCGGTTCCGAGATGCCAGCTTCACTCTGCTGTAGTGAATCCAGGGACCCGCCTCGGCTACCTCTACGGCAGTGGGGGTAGACGGTGAACAGGCCCCTCCAGAGGGGTCTTAGGGGTTGGACATTCCACTCCTTCGGCCATACAGCGTCTCCTGGTTTAAAGGGGCGAGCATCTGTGGTCAGACTCACAGGTCATCGCTCCCTAACCCAGGTGTAAGGTGGTTAGGGGAGAACCAAGAGCCCGCATCTATCGCCTTAGGGTTAGATTGCCTGTCTTGTTTAGATCCCCCCTGCTTATGCCCTGGATGATGGGGGGAGGGTGCCCATAAAGGATTTTATACGGGGAGAACCCCATCTGTTTCTTCAGCCTCCCACCTGCAGCTACAGTCTGCCTCCCTGAAAGTCCCTTCTCTCTCCCCGCCTGATGTTAACCCTTTCCCTAATCAGAGGGACTCCGTTATGCTCTCCGCACACTCCTAACAACGACCCGACCCGCGCGCTACCCTCCAACTGGGGCAGTGTGAACCCAGGACACATAGCTACAACCGCCCCCTCCCGCTGCCTCCCCATGGAGCAGCCCGGCCATCTAGCACGTGCCAGCATATGGCAGGTGCACAAAGCTTATTTGCTGAATAAGTGAGTGACCACATTTGGGTGCAGAGCCACCTCGGGTGATTACTGAAAGTGCGTATTTGCTGTCCTGGTCCTCATAACTGTTATTACTGAGTTGGTAGGTCCGCTGTGTGTTTGCCATGAGCCATGATGGTGTCCCCCCGGCCACCCTCCTGAGAGCCCTGAGCTTTCCCAGGGGTCTCCAAGCTGCCGGTTCGTCCTTTGAACACTGTGCACAGAGGAGTTGACGGGACTTCCTCTGCAACCCCAGGTTACAAATAAGACCAGGCTGGATATTGGGAAACGAGGCCACGGGGCAAACTTAACCGAGTTCAGGGTGAAAGTGCAAAGTCCTCCTCGTCTGGAATGGCAGGAAAAAGAAAGCTACAAACAAACCGTTTCCTGCCACCCCGGAGCCACCTGCCTCAGATAAGCTGCTCTGGAGCCCCTGCTCCCACCCCAGCTCTTGGGCAGCTCCAACTGGGTTTGTTTGAAGTAAAGGGAAGGCAGGGGCTCTGCTCCCATCAGGAACCTGGAAGCCATTCCCAGTGGATAAAGGATGAGTTTAGGGGGAAGAGAGGAAAACGCTAACAGTGGATGAGGAGGCAGCTGTGTCTCCCTGTCTCCCACCAGTTCCCTCCTCACCCCCCCCCCCCATAGCCAGTTGGGGTACAAGAGCACCTGGCTGGGAAAGGGGGGCATCCAAACAGACCAGGTTGGGCCACCTGCCATTGACCAAATCCAGAGGTGGAGAAGCAAGTAGGGGTGAAATGAGAAAGGAATTTATTTCAGGGAGGCCACCACGGGGAAAAGAGTGGACTAGGACCTCCAAGGGTATCTCCAAAATGCCAAAAATGGTTCCGGTTTATATAAGGAAAATGTGAGGCGAAGGTGGGTGGAGACGGGCAGGTAGGCAGTGAAGGTTAAGTCAGTCATTGTCTTGTCCTGGGATGCTTCGCCCACAGGGTCTTTGGCTTGAGTTGAGAGACAAGCTGGGAAGAAGAGCTCAAGTAAAACGTTCGAGGTCAAAATGAAGGCAGCCTTGGGGTGCCTGGGCGGCTCAGTGGTTAGATGTCCTCTGACCCCTGTCCTCTTTCATCCCCACCCCAACTCGCCTAGGTTTTCTTTCCCTCCCGGCACATGCCCATGGGTCACAGACAGCCGGCTGACTTTCAGCTAGGGGCATCTGGGGAAGGAGCACACTCAACCTCCTGCACGCTCAGTTCTTAATACACTCCATATTTGATCTTCCAAATATGCCTCTGAAGCAGGTATTATTACTTCCTCTACTTTACAGAAGAAACCAAACCGAAGCCTGAAATTCAAAGGCGTTGTGGAACTTGTCCAAGGTTACACGGCTAGAGGATTGAAAGCCGGGTTGTCTGATTCCAGTGCTTTTTCTGTTATGCTGGGCAGCTTCCTGCTAGCCTCGGGGCTTGGGCTTGGGCACCTGGCCCCTGGCCCCCGGGGATGAAGCATGGGGGTCTGGCTCCAGGGAAACAGTTACCAGTCAATGGGAACAGTAACTGTGGCTGCAGAAACCACACCAAGGAAGTGTGGCAAATATGGTAAATGCAACCACACTGACTTGGGGTCACAGACCCCTTCCCCGGCCCAGCCCCGTCCTGTCCTCTGTGTGGGGCGCTGCGATTGGATGAGGTGCCACAAAATGTGGGACATCCCAGTTGGGTAGGGGCAGCTGCAGCCAGTGGTGAAAGAATTCACCCGAAGCAGAACAAAAGAGTTCATTGCCCACACCTCATGGGAGCAGCAGGCAGGGCAGCAAAGGAGAGACTGTCGGTCTCCAAGCAGTGGTGGGGAGGCGGGGCTATAGTCACAGGACTGAGTGAGCAAGTATGGGGACCTATGTAATTTTCCCTTTTTTGGCCAGTTAGGGCCTGTGGCCATTCTGGGGTGGGTGTGCTTAGTGAGCCTGTTTGCATGCCGCTCTCTGGTCGCTGGGGGCCCTTTGGCCTCGCTCAAGATTCTATCACTGAAGTTTGCATCGCTGAAGCCTGTTGCCTAAAAGCAGCCTCTACACTCTGTGCCCTGCCTTTGGTAAAGCAGCATCTAAGCAATCTCAGCATCTCAAACATTCGTGGTATGACGGGCTGGTGAATACCTCAAGTGTCGTGTTGCAGTTTCCAACTGCCTTCTTGGATCACGCTATTGGGACCAGGAATGCGAGCTGGATGTGATTGCGGTGGAAGTTCCCTCTTCCTCGCTGTCACTCGCGGTGAAGGAGTCGGAGAGAAACGCGAGTGAGGAGCAGCTCCAAGTGGCTGAAAGAGCACAGCATGGGACCCGGTTTCACGGCCTCCTGGCCCCAGAATCAAACATAAGGATGGGGTTAACCCGGCCGGCACAGCGCCTCATCGCTGGCCGACCGCGTCCTGGTCCTCCTCTCCGATGCCGCCGTGGGGCTGCAGAGCTGAAACCCGTGGAGCAGGCAGCGTGCTGGGGAGCACGTGAAATCTGTGGGAGCACGAGGGATCCCGCGGAGCACGTGCAATCCCCGGGAGCAGGTGCAACCCCAGGGAGCCCGCAGAATCTGGGGGAGCACGTGGAATCCCGGGCTTGTGGGACCGGGGGCATGGCTCCCTGACTTCCTGAAATGAAAGCGCCGAAAGTGAAATTCAAACTGGCTTTGGCATGGAAAAATAGCGGCCATGAAGGAAGTTCGTAAATAACTTCCATGCTCTTTTTCTCCTTAATGCTCACGATCTCAAAATACACAACCCATCATTCACAGCGGAGAGTGCCCCTGCTTCCTGGCTCCGAGTGTGGGCATGGTAAGAATACCCAACTCCGGGCTCTTTCAACAACGGAGGAAGATAAACCCCGACAGTGTTTTTTCCAGCAGGTGAGTCCCTTGCAAAGCAGCCCAAAAAGGTGTTAGCTCACCCCTTTTTACTTCTGCAGCGATTCCAAACGTCTCTCTCTCTCGTAGGGAGGGAAACAAAACCAGATGACTTCCCTCCATTTTGAATGAGGAAAGCAGGTCTGGGCAGAAGGCCTTTGCTCTGGAATTAAAGGAAGGGTTCTTAGTTCCCTCTGCACTTTCGCTCTCATTTCTGTGTAAACTTTGAACCAGCCGCACTTGTTTACAGCCTTGTCTACAGGTTATGCAAGCAAATCACCTGAGAAACGCCTGTAAAGAAACCAAAAAAACCAAAACCCAGCAGAGCCAGCCCTGGAGGTGTTGAGTTCTGACCCTAATTTGTGTCCTAGATGGTGCAGACTGGAAGGTGCTGGGCACCCCCTCCGGGGAGATCCTGCCTAGTGCGTCCACAACCAAATCCCTGTTCTGCCCTTTCTTCCTCCTCTAGGCCCTGCCCTTTGTGGCTCTCGCACCTAGGGGGCTCTGGCCCTGAGCCTTCCAGAAAATCTGAGGATACCTCCTTTCCCCTTGGCTATGAAGGTCACGGGAGTTGGTTTGGTTCAAAAACCTCGCCTCCTAAAAAGGAAAAAAAAAAAAAATCGCACATATTATGATTTTTTTCCCACGTTTCCCATGAACGGTTGAGGGAGTTTGAGATTGTTTTTCTCAGGCTTTTGGCCAAACCGCAGAATCTCTCAAAGACATCCCTTCCAAGATGCGGAGGGCATTTGACCCCTTTAATTCTGAACATCATTTGTATTTTAAAATTAATTTGCAGGAAGATCTATACAGTTTTCAAAACATTTTGGGGGGGGGGGGATGGCGTCACAAAGTTAAATTCAGTTGGTCAGTCCTGCGGAGTCAGGAGCGGGGGTTGGGGGCGGGAAGACATCGTAGGTACAAACTCCAAAACAGCAGCTGCCTGAATCTAAAACTCCTGTGAGGCTCTCCCAGCCCCACGGCCATCTTCTGCTGAGGGCACCGCCATGCCCAGGAGGACCCGGGGAAGGCACAGGAGGCCTGAGCTCCAGTTTTGCTTCTGGGTGCTTCTTGGTGACACATGTCACTTGGAGGCTGTCTGACAAAGAGCATGTGCTGGGCAGAGGCACAGCAGGGTGATTTGGAAGTGGCTGAAGACATCAAGGTCCCCCACTTCCAGCTTTGCTTTATGCCCAACAGCAGGTTGCCACACGTGACCTCCGAACCGCCTGATGATCCGAGGGCTCCCCTACCCAGAACCACTCCGGTTCTCTTTACCTTCCTGTAATGCGGTGATTTATAATAAATCTATAGTTGGTCTTAGTCCTTGTTCTGGACACAAGCTCCTAAAACCCTTCTGGAATTTTTTTTTCTTAAGTTTATTTATTCATTTTGACAGAGAGAGGAAGCGAGAGAATGAATCCCAAGCAGGCTCTGCACAGTCAGCGCGGAGCCAGGCGCGGGGCTTGAACCCACGAAACGTGAGATCATGACCTGAGCCAAAAGCAAGGGTCAGCCGCTCTACCGACTGAGCCACCCAGGTGCCCCGCCTTCTGGAATCTGGAGAGCAGGCAAGGTGTCTTTTGTTATGCTAATGAGGAAGCCCCCCCCAGGTAACCTGAGGTTTTGGGCAGGTTGCCCCAAGATTACGATTACGTGGTTGGAACTTTCCACTTCCCTCCAGACTCCCAGGAGAGGAAAGGGGATGCAGATTGAATTGTTACTAATTGCTAATGATTTAGTCAATTATCCTACGTAAAGAAGCCTCCGTGAAAACAGGGTTCGGGAGATCTTGCAGGTTGGGAGCACACGGAGATCTGCGGAGAGAGGCGTTTGGAGAGGCATGGGAGCTCTGTGCCCGTACCTTGCCCTACGCATCGCTTCCGTCCAGCTGCTCCTGAGTGTATCTTTTTTTTTTTTTTTTTTAATGTTTGTTTATTTTTGAGAGAGAGAGAGAGAGAGAGAGCATGAGCAGGGCAGGGGCACAGAGAGAGGGAGACACAGAATCTGAAGCAGGCTCCGGGCTCTGAGCTATCAGCACAGAGGGGCTCGAACCCACGAACCATGAGATCATGACCCGGGCCGGAAGTTGGATGCTTAACTGAGCCACCCAGGCGCCCCGAGTTCTATCCTTTTATAATATAGAGGTAATCTAGTGAGTAAAATGTCTCTCAGAAAATACAGGTCCTATATTTTCCTCTCAAACTCCTCAGCCCTTTACCCTGGGGGGGGGGGGGGGCGGTGCTTGCAGTCCTGGGGGCACTGGTTGGCTGCAGCCTCCTCTGCCTGGCAAAGTAAGAAACCACCTTCCTTTTTCATACCCAGCCTCTATCTTCGAGTTACATGTTTTGGCTCTGGAGCACAAAGGCTGGTTTTGAACAATGGGAGGTTCTGGAAATGTCCACTTATGACAAACATGTGAGCTGGAAACCTTTCCTGCTGGGTTTCTAGACAACCCCCTGCCTCCACCCCTGCCCCCTCCCCTTAACACCCAAGCAGAGTTCTGGCGAATAGGGACCCTCTCCCTCCCCTTGGGCCTTGGAGGGGCACTAGGCTCCTTGTGCTGCCTGACTGGTCCTCACCTGCTGCACAAGTTAGCCTTGGCGGGAGGCTGCGGGAGTCTCTCAGGGGCAAGGCCAGAAAGTGAGGGGGGAGAAAAACTCGTTACACACAGAAACATTACACAAGTTGAGGGTTTTATTTACATAACAGGGCAAGAAAAGGATACAAAAGAAGCCTCTTTCAAGCGTGTAAAAGCAAAGCTCTAAAACTCAATTCCCAGGGGGGCGTGGACCCTGATGTTAAAAAAACAAAGCTGAGGACAGAGAACAGGTGATAGGGGATCTGCCACACGGGTGCCTGGTGGCTGGGGAGGTGAACACTCGCCGGGGAGGCTGAGCGGCTTGGAGAAGTTCATCTTCTGTACACACGAATCTGTCTCCCAGGACAATCCCTGCGAGGTTCCGCCTTAAGAAATTTCTGGGTTAATTCTTAACCAGACTGTAGGAGTTTCAGGGTCAAATGTGTCTGGTCTGATAGTGTCTCCAGTTTGGGAGTGGGGTAGGGAAGGTCTTCACTGGACAGGCCCTGGCAGCTCTGGTCCCTTTCTGGGTCACGCTTCCATCCCCCCAGGGGACTCAGTGAGCTTCTCAGCCACCACCCCCCCCCCCCCCCCCGGCCCCTGGGGAGGGGCATCCTTCAAGTTCACGGCAGGCTGCTTCCTCCTGTCCCCCTTCTGTCACTGGTGGGCCGGACAGGCCCGCCTGGCTCTCCCACTAAACCACGTCTCTCCCCCCCCAGTCCCAGCGTGACCAGGCAAGCTATATTTATCTTACATGTGTGAAAATGTGCCATTATCAACTTTCCTCATTTGAGTTAAAACAAGACTGTCTGTTTTCTCTTTTCCTCACAAATACTAATGGTCCAGGAACCGGATCCAAGTTCATCTGCAACGTGGGTTTCCAGAACGTGAGGCTGAGTCCAGCTACAACTTCCTCCTCCACCCATTCCTTTTTCTGTCCCCGTCTGTCTGCCCACCTTCTTCACTTCCGGGGCCCACCTCGTCGGCTTGACCGGCGAGGCATGAACCCGGAGACCTCCTTTGCGGAGTCTGGGAAACTTGTCGGGGCCACAGGCAGGTGTTAATACCCATTCTACAGACTGATCAGCAGCCATCACTTCGGACCTCTGGATATTCTGGAAACAGGTGGAACAGTGGCCCATCACGAGGGGTATGGGAAGAGGAGCCTCCTCTCCTTTCACCTCCCCGGCCAACGGTCCAATGGCAGTCCGTGGGTTGTCCTGGGGACAAACTTGGCAGCAAACGACAAGGATGCTACACGGGCAGCCGGTGAGAGCTCATGGGCCTCAGAGGGTTTTTCAGCGCCAGCCATGGCACCTCCAGCCGCCCAGCCCCCCTGGTCCCTACCCAGAGCCCAGCCCACCTAAGATTTCCCAGCACCGGTACACCAGACCCGGCCCCCATCCTGCCACTTCTCCTGTCCGCCATCTTTCTTTGTCTACCTCCAACACACCCATCTCCTACTTCCTGGTTCCTCCTCTAAATCGCACACTTCCCCTGCCAGGCCTAGCGTCTCCTTCTCTCCCGAGACAAAGTGCCCTCGGTGGCTTGGCACAGAGGCACGGACAGCCGTGGGGAGTAGGCGACGGTGCCCAGCAGCGGAGTCAGGACGCCCACCGTCAGCCGGCCACAGGCGTGCAGCTCCAAACACGCAGCCACACTGGGCTGGCCCGGGCACAACGTGGGCACTCCCTCCAGCGACCTGTGCAACCCAGCCTGTATGTGCACTTGGACTCCCTCCTTGCCTCATCACCAGCGGCTGCGTGCTGGTGTCACAGGAGGGTGGGAATCACAAGCTTCATCTACTTTAAACAGTCACCCGTCTCATCAACAGTCTTAGAAGCATCACGACCTTCACGGAGATTTTCCTTCCTTGCTTCTTGGTGACAAAGGGGTGGAGGAAGGAGATGGGGCACAGACAGCCAGACAGCGCCTCTGCTGCCCTGGGAACCGAGGGCAAACCATAACCCCAAACCGAACACAGGCCTCACTCTGCGGGATCGTCCGTCGGAGCCACCCGTGTCCTAGAGTCATGAGAAGCTCAGCAGATGGGCAGGGATGTTCCATTCACAGCATTCATCCAATTCAACAAAGAAAGCCATTGTCTTCCCCCAGGGATTTTGCGGGTTCGGGTCTGAAATGGTCCCGGGTTCACAGGCTCCCGGAGCAGGAGAGCGTCCATCCTTTCTCCAGCGCGTCGGTCCCCGCGGCGCCCACTAGCGGACGAACGAGACCACGCTGGTGGCTACCCCGAATGGGGCGGAGTAGGCCGCGGCGAAGCCCTGCAGGCCGATGACAACGTAGCGGCACCCTTTGGAGATGACCTTCCCAACATTCTGTTTTTAAGAAGAGAAGAGAAAAGCAAAGGGGTTGGGTTAGGCACCTCGTAATCCCTCATACACAACGGTGACCCGTGCAAAGGATCATGGTGCCTCTTTCCCTCAGGGCAGATTAGCAAGTGACCGCGTCTCTACATCCGCCCCCCAAAGAAGAACTGGTAGGGACTCAGAACAGACGTCATCATCCAGCAAAGCAGTTCAAGGCTATGTGTGTTTCCAGTTGATTCAGACATCTTGGGAACAGGAGGCAGGCTGCTAGTTCTAAGACCAGACCAGTTTTCTTTCCTCTTTTTTTTCAAAATAGGCTCCACACCCAATGTGGGGCTTGAACTCTGAGATCAAGAGTCACATGCTCTGCTCACTGAGCCAGCCAGGCGCCCCTGGTTTTGTTCTATTTTTTATTTATCTTTGTTTCATTTCTCCCCTGTGGTGATTTGTTTTGAGAGAGGGAGCGCACCCACGCTATCAACGCAGAGCCCCACATGGGGCTCGATCTCCCGAAGTGTGAGACCATGACCTGTGGCCAAAATCGGGAGGTGGATGCCCCACTGACCGAGCCACCCAAGTGCCCTTTGTTTTGTTTTTTAAACCAAAGTCCACTCTTCTTCTCTGTTCCAGCCAAGTTACCGCATCATCTGAAGGCTGGGTCAACTCTTCCTTCACCCGCCTATTCTGAAAGCCCACTCGGTCCTCCCTCCCTCCAGGGCACAACCCACACCTTTGTGTCTAAAGACTCCTGCTGTTCTCTGATTGCTGCATCCCTCAGTGCAATTATAAACTCCTTTAGGTGTGTCAGTCCATTAAGCATCTGGACTTTGGCTCAGGTCATGATCTCGCGATCTGTGGGTTTGAGCCCCGGGTCGGGCTCTGTGCTAACAGCTCAGAGCCTGGAGCCTGCTTCGGATTCTGTGTCTCCCTCTCCCTCTGCCCCTCTCCTGCTCGCACTCTGTTTCCTTCTCTCTCAAAAATAAACATTAAAAATTTTTTAGAAAAAAGCTACTAAAATAGCTCATTAGCTGGAACACTGTCAGAGCAGATTGGAGGAAAGTGACACAGAGAAACGTAAAATACCTATTAACGACCAGTTGATTTAACACCAGTCATGTGAGGGACGTTTTGAACTCTTAGACCTGAGTCAAGTTTTCAACCCAAATAACCTCTCCAGAGAAGTGTTGAGACATGGGGGAGCACAGGGCAGCGTGGCAGGCTGAATAACGCCCCCCAATTCCAAGAATCTGTGCCTATGTGGCCCTTATGTGCAAAAGGGACTTTGCAGATGTGATTAAAAAATTTTTTTTAATGTTTATTTTTGAGAGAGAGAGAGAGAGAGAGAGAGCATGAGCAGAGAGAGGGAAACACAGAATCTGAACCAGGCTCCAGGCTCTAAGCTGTCAGCACAGAACCCAACGCGGGGCTTGAACCCATAAACCACGAGATCATGATCTGACTGACGTCGGCTGCATAACCAACTGAGCCACCCAGGCGCCCCCCGCAGATGTGATTAAATTAAGGGTCTTGAGATGGGGAGGTGGTCCTGGATTATCCAAGTGGGCCCAATCCTTTTAAGAAACCCCATATATTTAAAAGGATCCGAAGAAAGACAACAGTCCTTACAAGAGGGACACAGGAGGGGTCAGATGGAAAGCGATGTAATGACAGAGGCAGAGGGAGAGGGAGAGATTTGCGGACGATGCAGTGCTGGCTGTGATGGAGGATGTGGAAGCTTTGGAAGCTAGAACGAGCAAAGAGCCTGGTTCTTCCCTGCAGGCCCCACGGGGCCCAGCCTGCAGACTTCAGCGCAGTGAGACTGATTTCAGGATCCTGGCCTCCAGACCCGCACAATTTGTGCTATGACCTAAGCCACGGCGCTGGTGGTAATTTGTTAGAGCTGTCATAGGATGCCAGGCTTTTGGGGGGTTCTCTGGTATTCAACTAACCCCCAGGGAAGACAGGGATTCTCTGTGCACTTCTAGTTAACAAACAAACAAACAAACAAACAAACAAACAAAACCTAGCTGCCCACAAAGATCATTTCCCCCTGAATACAAAGACCAAGCCTTCAGTTTTGAAATGTGGTCAGGACGCAGGCACAAAGCTGAGGTGGGCAATCAGCTACAGACTGAGGTTTTTTCTGAGTTACAGCTCATTAAAACCTAACCAGAGGGGCGCCAGGGTGGCTGAGGCGGTTAAGCGTCAGGCTTCGGCTCAGATCATGATCTCACGGTTCTTGGTTCTTGAGTTTGAGCCCCGCATCGGGCTCTCTGCTGTCAGTGCAGAGCCCGCTTAGGATCCTCGGTCTCCCTCTGTCTCTCTCTCAAAAATAAAGGAACACTAAAAAGCAATAAAAGCTGGAGCATTTGGGTGGCTCAGTCGGTCAAGCAGCCGACTCTTGGTTTTGGCTCAGGTCATGATCTCGCAGTTTGTAAGTTTGAGCCCCGCATCAGGCTCCTGGCTGAGGCTGTGAAGCCTGCTTGGGATTCTCTCTCTCCCTCTCTCTCTGCTTCTCCCACTGCTCATGATCTCTCTCTCTCTCTCTCTCTCCCTCAAAAATAAATAAATAAACATAAAAAGGAGCATAAACATAATCAGGAAAGAAACAGTCACACAGGGTCTCTCCTTCACCCCCTGAAATAACAGCCAACAGTCACAAGAGCCCTTCCACACGCCAGGTGTGCTCGGAGATCTTTGCGTGGACAAACTCATTTACTCCTTGCTACGACCCTAGTCTTATCCCATGTTACAGATGAGGAAACTGAGGCAAAGAGGTGGGCATAGCCACCAACAGGTGGTGGGGGCAGGGGCTTGAGCCTGGCAGTCTGGCTCCAATGCCCCTGTCCCTACCTGCTTGCTACCTAGAGCATGAGGACATTTTTCTCCCTCTTGAGCTGAAGGTTATTCCACGACCGACACTTCCTCTTTCTGACCCTCTCCTAGCTGCCTGATGACCACGCTGTCCACGCAGAGCCTGATGTGGAGCTTGAATGCACGAACTAGGAGATCATGACTTGGGCTGAAACCAACAGTCAGATACTCAACTGACTGAGCCACCCAAGCACCCCCAATGCAACCTCTCACCTTTTTTTTTTTTTTAATTTTTTTAAAATAAAACTTCCCCCCGGGTCATGATCTCACCGTTCTCGAGTTCGAGCCCCGCATCAGGCTCGGAGTCCAGCATTTACTTCGGATTCTGTGTCTCCCTCTCTCTCTCTGCCCCTCCCCCACTAGTGCTCTGTCTCTCTCAAAAATAAATAAACACTTAAAAAAAAAGAAAACGTCCTGAGCTTTCCAACCTCCTGAGGACTCTGTACCATGCGGCTCCATGGCGGTGCCCCAACTATGCCAGGATCTCCCCGGGAGGCGTGGACCTCACTGGGGCAGGACTGCTCTGTATCTATTTTTGCATCTCCAGCGGTTTAGCACAATCCCTACGCGTGGCGAGCTCCCAGAAACCACCTCCAAGGGCCACCCTGTGACCCGAGCTGTCCACATTACCACTTCACCAGCTGAGGCAAATGATGGCTTGCTTCCTTGTGCTCCACTGAGACCAGGAAGAGCGCGAGGAGTCCTAGCGCGACTCGGAGCTGGAAAGTCCCGACTTGACAGTTTTCAGTAATAACACGTACCACTGCCTGCTCGTGCACCGTCCCCAAAGCTGCTGACTGCTTTTTACAGGGGATAATAAACCAAAGTTCCTAGGAGTGGAGACTGGATGGTTTTAGATACGATAAGAGGCCACTGGGTGACACAGATAATGAGGCAGTAAAAAGCAGATGGCGCCTTTGGCCAGGACACCGTGAGTTCTGCGACAGTCTTCTGTGTAGCCCTGTCCCGCCCCAGGGAGCGGACTCAGCAGCAGCTGCAAGTGATTCCAGGCAGAGGCACTTGGGCACCTCAGGCTCTGACCTCTGAGGACACTGTCATTTTATCCCATATTCCTATTCTCTCGCTCTCCCCCTCTCTGTCTCACCCCTTCCTCCTCCCCTGCCCCCACCCAAGGCAAAAGGCACGTCTGCAGGCCCCAGAATACACCCACAGCCGGCTGGGAGAAGAGAAAAGGAGATCCAGCAAGTGCCTATGCACGTATCTGTTGAGCTCCCAGGCCCTGGAAATAACCGTGGGAATAGTTGGGGGTCATAACCCAAACAGCTCTCAGCTGGAGGGACACCCTGGCGAGGACTGTTGGCAGAGAACAGATGAACTGGCCCCCAACTCCCTACTTTCCAGCTGGGTCGCCTTCTACAAGTCCCCTAACCACGCTAATGCCTCAGTATTCCCCATCTGTAAAATAGGGAATTCTGTCCCACCAACTGGACAAGGGAGGTTAAGCCTCACGGCGATCAGAGCCCCCGGGAATGTTGGGGCCCGCTGGAAATGTTACCAACCCGCCAGCCCCAGAGGAGCGGATGCATCGGTGCTCCCCGAAAGCCCTGGTTTGGCCTCTGTCATTACTTGCGACTTCCTTTTCCCTCACCTCCCGGACGACAGGAGGAACACTTTCTGGTGCTCTAGTAGCGACTATTGGCGAGGGGACGCAGGGGCAGCCGGGAGAGGCTGAGCGCAGCCGGACGGTGGGGACCCGACCCCCACCCTCGCGGCGATCGATCGCTCGGGAAGCCGGGGCCCGGGCCGCCCGCACCCCGACCCCGCGGGCCCTACCTTGCCGTACTTCTTCAGCTTCTGCCGGTACCTCCTCTTGGGCTTCTCTCCCGGCGCCGGCTCCTCCAGCGGCTCGTAGCGCTCGGGGAGGACGGCCAGGTGCACCTTGCGCGCGCCCCGGGCGCCCGGGCGCCCCGCGTTCGCGCAGCTCGCCGCCTCGTCCCCGCGCTCCGGCTGCTCCAGGAGGGCGGCCGCCTCCTCGTC
Organism: Prionailurus viverrinus; assembly: GCF_022837055.1. Lineage (NCBI taxonomy): Eukaryota > Metazoa > Chordata > Mammalia > Carnivora > Felidae > Prionailurus > Prionailurus viverrinus. The sequence continues at coordinate 55,422,705 of NC_062577.1, read as the reverse complement.
CCCCTCCGTCCGCGCTCGCCCCCGGGGCCCGCGGCGCGGGAGGCCTCTCGCCGCCTTGCTTCGGAGCCTGGCTCCCACCGTCATGCTGCCGCGGGGCCCTCCGGCGAAGGTCAGGGCTTGAAGACGCCCGACCTTCGCGCCCAGCCCGCGCCTGCGCCCGCCCCAGCCCGGACGGGGCGGGGAGGCAGGGGTGGGGGACTTGGGTGGCAGCGCCCCCTGGCCGCGGGGCCCGGAATTGCGCGCTCGGCCCCACCCGCCTACCTGGCGGCCAAAGCGGGGGCGGGGGCGGGGAGGGGAGGGACCCCGAAAGCTGGGCGCGCGGTGAACGTACAAAACGCGTTCAGCCGCAGCCGCAACGAAATAAGTGAAACCCAAATAACGAGGCTTCACTTGCCACGTTCAAAGTGGCAGAGGTGATAATAATAGAAGTAAAGATTATACCCAGCGCCGCTGAGGGCGTGGTGAGACGGCTGGTGATACGTTGGTACGGTATTCATGGGATGCACGCTGGTGACCAGCGTTTGGGAAGGCGACCAGAAAATTCTCACCAAGGGTCCTGAACAAACGGCCACACCTGTCTAGGCACCTGTCGTAAGGATATAGTCAGAAACGCAAAGCTCAGTGAGTCCACGGTGGTTAATCTCAGTCTGATTCACGGTGACGAAGTGAAGCACACCAACGGGGTTGGGCAGGCTACATTCTGGTGCAAGCCTATGGCGTCACGTGACGCAATCATTAAAATGAGGTTTTCAGCAATATCACGGGCAGGTATGCATCTCTGCATTCCTGGTGAATCTTAACCTTCTAGGGACGCCGTACTGTCTTATGCGGGTAGATATCTTTTAATTCTTGCAAGCTACACGTTAAGTAGAGAGTAATATGGGTTGTTAATTTCATTAATATTTTATGATTTAAAAAATTACAACACATTTTTTAAGGTTTCGTTTTGAGAGAGAGAAGGACAGAGTGTAAGCAGGGGAGGGGCAGAGAGAGAGGGAGACACGGAATCTGAAGCAGGCTCCAGGCTCCAACCTGTCAGCACAGAGAAGATGTGGGTCTCGAACTCACCAACCCTGAAATCATGACCTGAACCGAAGTTGGATGCTTAATGGTCTGAGCCACCTAGGTGCCCCAATTTCATTAATATTTTAATACTATTAAGATGCACGATACATTTAAGAATGATTTGGATATGTTGCTGTAAATACATAAAATATTTACTATATAAATATAAAAATATTTTTTAAATATTACTTTTAATTTGAGGTCTTCTATATTAAATCTCTTTCCATTCAAAGGGTGATCAAAATAGATGGCATAATAGAGAGGGGAAATTAAACGTCTGCCTTCATATTTTAAAGTATTTTCTTTAAAAAAAAAATGTATCTGTGGTTATTGTCCAGATCCCACTGCATGCACAATTGGGAATTTGAGGCATATGACGTATTTTATTTCTGCACCAAAGGTAAAGAGCAAACACTTCAGGCAAATTCAGTGGAAACACGGGATTGCAGTTAAAGGGTATTACAGCTAAAATTTGGTACGATCATAAAACAAAGGTCTTCCATAAATTGTTTTTCTTGCATACTGAAGAGTTTCCTGAAATTTTGTTTTCTCTTTCCTGGAGAGACCAAGTGTTTTCCGGTCTGGCGCTGTGAGGGGCTGGCCATGGGGAGCCCACCAGGAGTTAGCGGAGCAGGGGGCCGGGCTGGACCGCGGCTGCAATGAGATGGAGTTCAGCTTTGGTTGGTCCCGGACTTCGGTCACTGTCAAGGAGCCAGAGGCTTTGATCTTGTCAGTACCTGGGCTGGCAGCCCAGCACCAGCGTGTGGGAGCACCTTTGGCTGGAGCTCTCCCACGGCTCTGGAATGCACGACTATGCACAATGGTCCGGGAAGCCCATGCTGCCCGCCCGCATTCAGCTCAGTGGCTGGTCCAGGAATGGAGGCTTCGGTGGCTACCCACCTAGGACAGGCTTGCCCCTGTCCGGAATGCCACTGGCCAAGGCCCGCCTGCACCCGCCACTCCTTGGTACCACTATAGAATACGGTTTTTATTGGTGTGTGCACAGATTTACATCTGTACGATCTAGACGGAGAGAGAGCCTACTGCATCGTTCTCCATCAGAACCAGAGTCAGAAGTCACCTGTGGCTAAGGCTTTAAAGTGACATACGTAACATCTGAAATAACTCTTCAACACTATAATGGAATTGTGTCTTATCCAAAAGCCACTGAAGATTTGCAACACTACTGAGCCATTCGCACTTAATACTATTGACAATAGAAAAGTGTATGTGTACTGTCTGTTAGCTGGAATTAAAATTAAAAGGAAAAGAGGAAAAACGTATGTGTAGAAAAATAAGGTCAGAATTATGACCTTATGAGTTAAAAGAATATTTCTGACAAAACCTGAAAAACCTGAATTGGTATATATTCTCCCAATAGTATGCCATTCTAATACATATGTATATTCCACTGTGTGTGTGTGTGTGTGTGTGTGTGTGTTTCTTGGAGGTAGATTAAGATGTCTTAATAAATGGTACTGTATTTAGAAAACAGCAATATAGAAAACTATCTTGGCTTATATATATTGTAAAACTAAATGAAGCATTATTTAGACCTGTGGTTTGATGTGACAATACTTAGAACACACGATATATTGATTGGAAGGGATTGGTATCATATATGACTGACAGAAGAAAAGCTGGCTGGGCCGGGGGTCGGGGGGGGGGGAGGCAGATAACTGAAAAGCTCTCACGTTAGGATAGGATTTAGTACAATAGAAGTCTGATTGGAGTCAGGAAGCTGTGGCTTCTAAATATATTAAGACAGATTGAATAGAGGAAGTCTGACTAGGTCTGTCCAGCCTTGTTCAGATTGCACATACATAAATCTTGCACATATAACTGTGCAATGAGTCATTGTAGGTGATCCAGACAGTGATTTAAATGAAATTCTCATTTTGTACTACGAAGATTCAACTGTTGAGGTATTACTATTTATCTTCATGATGTGAACCAATAAAACTAATTCTTTTGTCAGTGGCTGAAGACAGCCCCAAGTGGAAAGCAGAAGCTTAAATATAAAGAGCTCGGAATTGTCAGGGTGCCTGAGTGGCTCAGTTGGTTAAGCGGCCGATTTCGGCTCAGGTCATGATCTCACAGTTTGTGAGTTTGAGCCCCTCGTCGGGCTTCGTGCTGACACCTGGGAGCCTGGATCCTGCTTCAGATTCCGTGTTTTCCTCTCTCTCTCTCTCTCTCTCTCTCTCTCTCTCTCTCTCCCTCCCCCACTCATGCTATGTCTCTCTCTCTCACAAAAACAAACATTAAAACATTTTAGAAAAAATTTATAAAGAGCTCAGAACTGTCAAACTCTGACCCCTTCAAACTGAAAACGAACTGAAACATTTGGACAGAACTTCCACAACCCACAGACTGAGGGATTATTTCAGAGTAATAAAGCCAAGTAATTTCACTGTGCCTTAAGGACACAGGCAAGTACAAATACAAATTTGCATTTCATTTAGCAGTGGTATCATAAGCATTAATTCTGGCATCACTATTGTGGATCTATTTCTTTTATTGGCAAGTAAAATAAATCAGTCATTCTGTTAGCTTTGTTATGAATCAAGAGTTTCAGGGGCGCCTGGGTGGCTCAGTCGGTTGAGCATCCGACTTCAGCTCAGGTCACGATCTCGCGGTCCGTGAGTTCGAGCCATGCGTCGGGCTCTGGACTGACGGCTCGGAGCCTGGAGCCTGCTTCCGATTCTGTGTCTCCCTCTCTCTATCCCTCCCCTGTTCATGCTCTGTCTCTCTCTGTCTCAAAAATAAATAAACGTTAAAAAATTAAAAAAAAAAAAAGTTCGAAGAAAAGAGCCAAATTCATTTAAAAAAAAAAGTTTCAGACTGACAATTACATGAGTCATCTATGATAAAAATAATGAGGCCTAATTATAGTTTGAATATAGGATTAAGACTTTTCAGTTTGGTCTCTAATATCAATTTCCACTGAAGGGAACTGGGGCTTAGGAAACTAGCTGATTGCACGTCTGGGACAGGGCAGGTATAAGATGGGTACGGGATGTCTTGTTACCAGAAAGCAAAGACACTTAAAAGAATTTGCCCACTTTTGTCCAAAGGCTACACGGGCAGCTTAAGGATTGCTTTGGCTAACTTGTGACCTTCCAATCACCAAAACATAACTAATGACTACAAATAATCGAAACAAATCAAGTCAGTGAAAAGCCATCAGTTCATCACATTTTCTAGGAGAAAAAAAGGAGGGGCTCCTGGGTGGCTCAGTCGATTAAGTGTCCAACTTCGGCTCAGGTCATGATCTCCTGGTTCGTGAGTTCGACCCCTACGTCGGGCTCACTGCTGTCAGAGCAGAGCCCGCTTTGGATTCTTGGTCTCCCTTGCACTCTCTGCCTCTCTCTCTTTCAAAAATAAAAATAAAAAATAAACATTAGCAAAAATTTTAAATAAAAAAATAAACATTAAAAAAATCATATGGTATAAAAAGTGGGTTATAAAAGATTATGTTATTTTGGGATGCCACTTTAATATCTTTATGGTTTTTGGCCCTGGTAGATGCGTACAATATAAAAAAAAAAAAAACCTGCAGTATTCCATAAAGTTCCAAAACTTATTTGGATATGAGGGATCCGATGGCATGAAATTAAGGTGCCTTTGTCGCCAGATGGAAAGATTTAAATAACTGAAGAATTTTAAAAAGTGCAAAATCCCACTGAAGCAGTGAAGTACGTTACCTCAGATTCCGTGAGTAGGCAGAAGAGATAAACTTGCTCTTGGTTAAGTCTAGATAATGTCGGCCATGGGACCAAGCCCTCTTCAGGGGGCAATGGGGTGTCCGCTGTAGAGACAGGTCCCTGGGGTTCCCCCCTGTGGTGGGTAGTGGGACAGAAGCACCGCATCCCGGACACGGTTTTCTCTGACCTCTAGTGGTTCCCTCTAATAATAACTGGAACTAACAACAGTTTCAAGTTGTCAGCCATTTTAAAAGAAATGGCGTGGCATTTGGGGGCTTTGGGCTGGGATTCTATCCATTCAGCGTGGCAAGCGGGATCAGCTCACACACGGAGCAGAGCCTTTGATTGATAAATGTGTCATGACCTAAATGCAGCTTGACGGACCACCCTTTTCTAAAATTAGGTCCACAAGGAAACGTGCAGAAGGGGTTGCTGTTGACGAAAATGTTGGCAACATTAGCGGCACAGCCAGCTGGGATTCCAGAAGCCCAAGTGTGAAAACTTGCAGGGTCAGACTTTGAACCGAATCACTTATGACACCTCTGAAGCCAACTTCCTCGTCAGAGAATGGGGGCGTAAAAGAAATGATTTGTCAGGACACATCTGTCCCTGATATTTTGAGAACGCAAAGTGGACACGAATTTAAGTATCCAAACCAGTCCTTCAGTCTGGATTCATTTCTCCTTTTTTTTTTTTTTTTAAACTGCAAGAGAATAAATACTTATTAAGTCTCGGGATCGAACGGTGGTTATGAGTAATGAAAGAACTGATATAGGAAAGACCAATAATTCAGAAGCCACCATTAAGAAAAATAAAAGACAGGGGCACCTGGGTGGCTCAGTCAGTTAGGCATCCGACTCTTGGTTTCGGCTCAGGTCATGATCTTGCGGTTCAGGGGATTGAGTCCCATGTCCGGCTCTGCGCTGACAGTTCGGAAACTGCTTGGGATGCTCTCTTGCTCTCCCCCTTTCTCTCTCTGCCCCTCCCCTGCTCGTGCTGTCTCTCTCTCTCTCTTGAAATGAATAAATAAACAAAAAACCTTAAACAAACAAACAAAAAGACAAAAGGCAGCAAGTGAGAAATGTTGGCAACAAATAAGAAAAACAATAATAGCAAACTTTTTATTTATTTATTTATTTATCTATTTATCTATCTATTTATTTATTTATTTTTAAACCTTTGCCCTGTTTTAGATAGCTCACATTTATTAGGGGCTTACAAAGTGCCCGACGTAGCCTACAAATTCTACATGGCTTCATTTCATGGATTCATGTCTTTCCACAGCTAAGGAAAACCCCTTTAACAAACGGGATCATACTTTCAGTTATTTATTTTTAATTTTTTTTTATAGTTTATTTTGAGAGAGAGACAGAGAGAGCAAGAGCGGAGGAGGGGTCAAGAGAGAAGGAGAGAGAGAATCCCAAGCAGGCTCCTCACTGCCAGTGCAAAGCCCGATGTGGGGCTCGAACTCACGAACTGGGAGATCATGACCTGGGCTGAAACCAAGAGTTGGACGCTTAACTGACTGAGCCACCCAGGTACCCCCAGGATCATACTTTTAAATGAAGCGGGTTAAAGAAGACATCACTGCTCAAATTTTAGATCCCATTGTGTACTTAACAGCTGAAGACAAAAAGTGCTGGGGTTCGGTCACCCCTTCCAGCCTAAAGGGACTGTTTGTAAAGGAAACGGCTCAGGAAAATAGGCTGTCTGCCTATCTTGAGGCCATTTAATTCTCCAATAATAATAATAATAGTAAGAATGCATTTTTCCCTTGCTGGTGAGGAGGACCGCAAGAAAGCTGCAGGAAAAGTGCCAAAGAGGACTGTTTTTTTAGAGAGAGAACGGACGCCATTTTGATGTCAGCAAAGCAGAGACGCCATCGGGGAAGAATCACCAGCATCTTGTTTTCTGGTATGTATCAGGTATATTTTTCCCCCAAACCATTCCGCTCTCAAGGGAGAACAAAGGGAGATTAAGACGCTACCGAAAAGTATACAAATTTGGGGTCACCTGTCTTGAAAGAAGAGCACCGAAAGAGGTCCACTAAATGAAGGCGCAGGCATTGAATTACACATTCTGATGGGAGAAAACAACAGTGATTTAAGAATAGGTCTATTCCCATTGTGTGCGACCTGTCTCCACAACTCGTTTCATCTTACGAAACCGAAACTCTGTACCGATTTAAACATCTGACTCTCAATTTCCCTCTCCCCCAGTCCCTGGCAGCCACCCATTCTACGTTCTTCTGTCTCTACGCAGTTGACTAGCTACGTCGTTAAATGGAATCATCCAGCGATTCCATTCTTTTTCTTTTTGTGACCGGCTTGTTTCAGTTCACATAATGTCCTTCAAGCGTCATCCATGTTTCTTCCTCTTTAAGGCTACCATTCCAATGTATGTACATACCAAATTTTGTTTATCCCTTCACCTGCCGACGAACATGTCCGCCTTCGGGCTATTCTGAAGGATGTTGGCGGCCATGATCATGGGTGCGCAAGCATCTGCTGTCTTTCTTCTGAGTGTACACCTAGGAATGGAATCGCAGGACCACATGGTGATCCTATTTTTCATCTTTTTTCCACCTGGCCAGCTATATTAAAATATAATTCACAAACCCCATTATAGCATATTTAGAGCGCACAACATGATGATTTAATATATGAATAGTCTCTGTTTCTTTGAGTTTGCCTTTTTTAGGTTTCACATGTAAGTAATGCTAGGCTATTGAAGACCCCAAGCTGCCTCTGCCCTTCCAAACTCTCTGACTCAGAGATCCCCCCATCGTGCTGCTGAGAGATATCACCTAGGCAGGAACCCCTCCCCCCACCAATTCCTCTCTCCTCTGGGACTTTCTTGTCCTTTTCTCCTCTGGGTGGAGGCCCCAGGATGCTGTCACTGGAAGGTCTCCTGCTGCAAGGGACTTCCCTTCCCACGCTGCAGGTCAAAACACAGTCCAAGTAAAGCTGACTGTGTGCTACCGCCATCTGGTGGTCATGCCTTTGCCTTGATCTTGCCCCAATCCTCAAACTCACTGTAATTATATGTAGAACTTCCCATAGAAATAGTCTGGAGGATATACAGCAAATTATTAGCAGTACTTTATGGATGGTGAGGCATTTAATTTTTTTTCTTTTGGCTTATCCATAGTATCTTTTTAAAAAAATGGAGATATAATTGACACATAGTATTACTTTCAGATGTACAACATGATTCGCTATTTATGTATATTGTGAGATGATCACCATCATAAGTCTAGTTAGAATCCATCACCACACAGAGTTACCCTTTTTTCTCGTGATGAGAACTTTAAGATCTGCTCCCTTAGGAACTTTCAGATACGTAAGACAGTATGTTAATGATAGTCACCAGGCTGTACATTATATCCCTATGACTTATGTATTTTATAACTGGAAGTTTGTGCCTAGGACTCTCTTCACCCATTTTGCCCACCCCCGCATCCGGTAACCACCAATGTCTTCTCTGTACCTATGAGCTCTGTTTTTCAATTTTCTTCTTTTTAGATTCCACATGTGAGATCATATGGTATTTGTCTTTTCTGACTTATTTCACACTATATATGCCACATTTTCTTTATCCGTTAATCCACCGATGGACACTTTGGTTGTTTCCATGTCTTGGCTATTGTGACTAAAGCCACAATGAGCATAGGGGTGCAGATATCTTTTCGACTTAGTGCTTTTCTTTTTCCTTTGGATAAATACCCAGAAATGCAATTGTTGGATCCTATGGTAGTTCTAGTTTGTATTGATTGTTTGAGGAACCTCCGTACTGTTTCCCATAGTGGCTGCATCATTTACATTCCCACCATCAGTGCACAAGGGTTCCTCTTTCTCCACTTCCTTGGCATTTGTTGGCTTTGATAACAGCCATTCCAAACAGGTGTGAGCTGACATCTCATTGCAGATTTGCATTTCTCTGATGATTAGTGATGTTAAACACCGATTTTCATGTACCTGTTGCCCATTCGTATGTCTTCTTTGGAAAAATGCCTATTCAGATCTTTTGCCCATTTTTTTAATTGGATTTCTTTCTTTCTTTCTTTCTTTCTTTCTTTCTTTCTTTCTTTTTTTGGCCACTGAGTTGTATAAGTTCTTTATATATTTTGGATATTAGCCCCCTATTAGAGATGATTTCCAAAGGTTTTCTCCAATTCTGTTGGATTTTGTTTCATTTTGTTGACGGATTTCCTTTGCTGTGCAGAAGCTTTTTAGTTTGATGCGGCCCCGCTTGTCTATTTTTGCTTTTGTTGTCTTTGCTTTTGGTGTCAGATCCAAAGTGTCATCACCAAGAGCGATATCAAGGAGCTTACAGTTTGTTTTCTTCTAGCAGTTTTATGGTTTCAGCTCTTAAAAGCATCTGGGTTGTCAGATGTGGTTTTCAAACTCTTTGCCTCTTAGGGAGAAGCTGTAGGAAGAGTTTCCCCCTGACTGTGGGCTGCAGAGCAGGGGGTGGAATTACGGCATCGTTGTGCCTCAGTATCTCCTACCCATCATGATGTGAGGGGTTTTTTGCCCAATGCATAGGAGTTGCCTGGCTGGTTTCTGGTTTTCTTTCAGAGGGAGTTGTTTGGTATGTACATGTAGATTCAGTGTGTCGACGACGGGAGCAGGCAGGTTCAGGATCCTTCTCCCTTACTATCTTGAACCAGAACCAGCTTTATTTTCTAAATTTTCATTGAACAGGTCACTTTTGTAAGAAAAGGAAGAAAACATTTTGTTATTTCTTTAAACAGGAGAGGTATAAGATTATTTTAAAAATTATTTTAAAAAATTTATTTATTTAGTTTATTTTGTAACATTTATTTATTTTTGAGAGACAGAGAGACAGGGTGCAAGCGAGGGAGGGTCAGAGAGAGAAGGAGACACAGGATTCAAAGCAGGCTCCAGGTTCCGAGCTGTCAGCACAGAGCCCGACATGGGGCTCAAACCCATAGACTGTGAGATCATGACCTGAGCTGAAGTTGGATGCCTAACCAACTGAGCCATTTTATTTTATTGTGGAGAGAGAGAGCGCAGAAGTGGGGGAGAGGGGCAGAGGAGAGGAGAGAGAATCTCAAGCAGGCCCCACACTCGGCACACAGCCTGACACGGGGCTCGATCCCATGACCTGAGCCGAAATCAAGAGTTGGTCGCTTAACTGATTGAGCCACCCAGGTGCCCCTTATTACTCTTCTGAATTATTTTATGACTCCTGGATAGAAAAATAAGTCAAGGGCACAGGAACAGCTCCAAGGATGAAATTTCTGAATTGCTGTAAGTGTCCTTTGCAAAACTGAGCCAAACAGAAAAGGCACCAAGAGACAGAACAGGTAAACACGGATTTCTAGAAAATTTTGAGAGTGACTTAGGAAGGAAACCAAAAGATAATTATGAACAATAAGCATGGGTTCACTGAGAAAAACATTATAGTAGATAACCTTTCTCTCCTCCTCCTTCCCTTTTAAATATCATTATTAATGAGTATCATGGAAAGTATATCTGAATTAAGCTAAACATTTGGCAAAATCAAAACACGGGGGAGTGAGCTCAATAATAGACGTAACAGACTCACGACCGGTTGACTGAAATACACGGAGATTCAGAAACTGCCCACACACTTGTGCTTCAAGCACCTCCCGATACAGGATGGAGCTGGGGGGAGGGGGGGAGGAGGGGGGAGGGAAGAGGGGTCTGCTCTGGGACAATCATTCTCTTTGTGCTCTCGTGTCCGGGCCTGTGAATATTTAGGGCAGGCTGGCCTCGTCCCCGGTGCTGTGGAAGCAGCCAGCCTATAGGAGATTCAGCGTCATGAGAGCCCTTTCGAACCATCGGTATTTTGACTCTTGGACTGGGTTTATTACCAATTACTCTAGGCATGGCTCACAATAGTTGTACAAATTACAACTGGGGCTGAGAAGTTTATCCCAAGTGGGTACAATACCAAACTTCAGAATAGCTCACAGAGATTTCTTTCTGTCTTTCTTTCTTTCTTTAAAATTTGATTTTTTTATGTTTTTTTTTTTTTTTTTTTTTTCAACGTTTATTTATTTTTGGGACAGAGAGAGACAGAGCATGAACGGGGGAGGGGCAGAGAGAGAGGGAGACACAGAATCGGAAACAGGCTCCAGGCTCTGAGCCATCAGCCCAGAGCCTGACGCGGGGCTTGAACTCACGGACCGCGAGATCGTGACCTGGCTGAAGTCGGACGCTTAACCGACTGCGCCACCCAGGCGCCCCAAAATTTGATTTTTTTAATTTACATCCAAATTAGTTAGCACAGGGTGCAACAATGATTTCAGGAGTAGATTCCTTAATGCCCCTTCCCCATTTAGCCCATCCCCCTCCCACAACCCCTCCAGCAACCCTGTTTTTTTCTCCATATTTAAGAGTCTCTTCTGTTTTGTCCCCCTCCCTGTTTTTGTATTGTTTTTGCTTCCCTTCCCTTATGTTCATCTGTTCTGTGTCTTGAAGTCCTCATGTGAGTGAAGTCATATGATATTTGTCTTTCTCTAATTTCACTTAGCTTAATACCCTCCAGTTCCATCCACGTAGTTGCAAATGGCAAGATTTCATTCTTTTTGATTGCCGAGTAATACTCCATTGTATATATATATATACCACATCTTCTTTATCGAGAGAATAACTTATTGATGGCATAAGCAAAAAATAATCAACTCAACATAACACAGGTCCCATTTTGACGATATCAGCATTTTGAGAATCCATAATGAGCGTGGCTTTGTCTATATATAAAAAGACGTAAGTTGGACAGTGTACAAAATGTTTTAGGAACATTTGATTTCTCACAGACATTAAACAGGTGGGTTTTTCTACTGTTTTGTTTGCTTTACTACTTCCATGGCACCATCGAAGTTAAAATATGACTTATCTAGAGAGGCCCCTGGGTGGCTCAGTCGGTTAAGCTTGACTATTGATTTCGGCTCAGGTCATGATGTCACAGTTCTGCAGACAGTGCAGAGCTTGCTTGGGATTCTGTCTCCCTCTCTCTGCCCCTCCCCTGTTGGTGCTCTCTGTCTCTCAAAATACACAAACCTAAAAAAAGGACAATTCAGAATATAAATTTAGAGAAAGGAAAATATTAAATTATCTACACAAGAAAGAGAATTCATTTTTCATGTTCCCAAACCTACAGACCACAGGATTTATGATTTTCACATTTGAAAACATCTACAGATTTACTTACTACTCCCCCGAGCACAGTACATCCTTGTACTATGATTACATATGCTTTATTTCATTTACTGATCTCCGCTGGTAACGTCCAGATAAGCCTTGACCAGCTTCTTACCCAGGTTACAGTTCATTATCTCCTGTCTACAGGACATCTCCTCCATTCAGAGTCTGTCACCTGAGCTGGCATCTATTGTTAATGTACTGATGTTATTGTACAATGATCAGGGGAGGGGCAGAGAGAGAGGGAGACACAGAATTCGAAGCAGGCTCCAGGCTCTGAGCTGTCGGCACAGAGCCCGATGTGGGTCTTGAACTCACAAACTGTGAGATCATGACCTGAGCTGATCATGACCTGGACGCTTAACCGACTGAGCCACCCAGTTGCCCCATGTGTCTTTATATTTAAAGTGGTTTTTTTTTTTTTTTTTAGGTAGCATGTAGATTTTTTATATTTTAATAAAATTTGACAATTGCAGCCTTTTAGTTGGGGCTTTTGGCCACTGATATTTAATGTAGTTATTGACATGGTCGGGTTTAAACCTTCCATTTGCTGTTTGTTTTCTATTTTCCCACCTGTTCTTTTGTTCATTTGTTTCTTTTTCTGCCCTTTTTTTTTAAATTCTAGTTTATCTCCTTTGTTTTTCATTAGCTATAAGTCTACTGTGTCTTTTCAGTGGTTTCTTTAATATTTATAGTATACATTTTTAACTTATTAACATCTATGCATTATGCCACTATGCATAAGATATAAGAACCTTGCAAAAATCTTCAGATCTTTGTGCTACATTTCACAAGTTTTATTTCTACATGTTATAAATCCTATAAGAACATTGTTACTATTTTTGCATTAAACATAGTTGTTAATTTGGCTCTCTTTATTCCTTTGTGTAGATGCAGATTCCCATCTGGCATACTTTTCCATCTGCCTGAAGGACTTCCTTTAACATTTTTTAGAGTATCAAGTCTGTTGGTGATAAATTCTTTCAGCTTTTGTTATGTCTGAAAATCTTTATTTCACCTTTGTTTTTGAAAAATATCATATCTGAGTATAGAATTCTAGTTTGAGTTTTATTTTTTCTAGTACTTTTTTTTCCAAAAATTTTTTTAAATCTATTTTTGAGAGAGAGAGAGAGAGAGAGAGAGAGAGAGAAAACGAGTGGGGGAGGGGCACAGAGAGGGGGAGACACAGAATCCAAAGCAGGCTCCAGGCTCCGAGCCGTCAGCAGAGTCCGAAGCAGGGCTCAAACTCATGAACGGTGAGATCATGGCCAGAGCCGAAGTCAGACGCTTAACTGACTGAGCCACTCAGGTGCCCCTCCAGTGCTGGTTTGTTTTTTTTTTCCCCCATCTTATATTGTTTTTGACAGGAAGTCTGTTAATCTCTTTGTTCTTCTTTCTGTAATATGTGTTTTCTCTGTGGCTGATTTTAAGTTGTTTCATCACCGATTTTATTTTTTATTGATTTTAAAGCAATTAAATTTAATATGCCTTGGTATCATTTCCTTCATGTTTCTTGACCCTGGAATTTGTTACACATTTTGGGCCCATTAGTTCATGGTTTCTAGCAAATTTAGGAACATTCTAGCTATCGTAACTTCAACTGCGTCCCGTTGCCTCAACTTCCTCGGGCGCTCGTGCACAAACATTGGACTGCTTGGCATTGTCCTTCAGGTCACTTGATGCATTGCCCATCTTTTCTCAGCCTTTTTTTTTTTTTTTCTGTTTCAGTTTGGATAGTTTCTTTTCTTTCTGTGTGTGTGTGTGTGTGTGTGTGTTTAAAGTATGCCACGCCCATGAATGTGGGCTGGCCTTGGGGACTTGCTTTTTTTCAATTTTATTTTTTTAATTTACATCCAAATGAGTTAGCATATAGTGCCACAATGATTTCAGAGTAGATTCCTTAATGTCCCTTACCCATTTAGCCCATTCCCCCCTCCTACACCCCTCCAGTAACCCTGTTTGTTCTCCATATTTATGAGTCTCTTATGCTTTGTACCCCTCCCTGTTTTTATTTTTGTTCCCCTTCCTTTGTGTTCACCTGTTTTGTCTCCTAAAGTCCTCATAGGAGTGAAGCCATATGATATTTGTGTTTCTCTGACTAATTTCACTTAGCATAATACCCTCCAGTTCCATCCACATAGTTGCAAATGGCAAGATTTCATTCTTTCTGATTGCCGAGTAATACTCCATCGTATATATATACATCTTTATCCGTTCATCTATCGATGGACTTTTGGGCTCCTTCCATACTTGGCTATTGCCAAGCAGTATTGACTACTGCTATAAACATTGGGGTGCATGTGTCCCTTCGAAACAGCACACCTGTATCCTGTGGATAAATGCCTAGTAGTGCAATTGCTGGGTCATAGGGTAGTTCTATTTTGATTTTTTGAGGAACCTCCATAATGTTTTCCAGAGTGGCTGCACCAGCTTGCATTCCCAAGTTTGGATAGTTTCTACGTCTTCAAGTTCACCATCTTTTCTTCTACAATGTCTAGTGGGTAAACATCCAGTTCCAACCAGTACATGTTTCTCCTCAGAAATTATAATTTTCATTTTGAGATGTCGGAGTTGTGCTATTTTATACCACTCATGTCTGTACTTAATGTATTTAACCTTTTCTCCGGCTTTCTGAACATGCGAAATATAGTTACTCTGTTTCAATGTCTGTCTACTAATGATCTCACCTCTGCCACTTCTGGTGTCCACTGATTTTTTCCCCCTGCATATTTGCATACAGGGAAACTTTTGAATGGATGCTAGATACTGTGAACAATACTATGTTGGTGAGTGCCCATTTTGTACTCCTATTAATATTCTTAAACTTTGTTGGGTGTCTGGGTGGCTTAGTCGGGTACACATCTGACTCTTGACTTTGGCTCGGGTCATGATCTCGTGGTTGTGAGATCGAGCCCTGCATTGGGCTCTGTGCTGTCAGAGCTTGGGATTCTCTCTTTCCTTCGCTCCCTGCCCTCCCCTGCTCATGCTCTCTCAAAATAAAGAAATAAACTTAAAAAAATATTCTTAAATTTTGTTCTGGGACACAGTTGAGTTACTCAAATAGTTATCCTTCTGAATAGTGCTTACGTTTGGTAAACCAGGACCAAAACAGTTAGTTTCCACAGCTGAGGCAAAACTTCTGAATAGGCACTGACCTATGAACCATGAGGTTTTTCACTAAGGCTGGTCGGAAAGGGCACGACTTCTGTACAAGGTCCGGTTCTGCGAATCCTTCCAGGTGGCTCTTTCACTGGCCTCGCGTTTCCTCCCATGTTTGATCTCCGCAGACCTTTGAGGTTTTTGTAAAGCTCCCTTCCAGACTCTAGCTGCCTTGACCTCCCTGGTGTCTCAGCTCTGGCTCCTTAACGAGGGTGAACGCTAGGTTCTACTTGGGCTCCCCCTTCCCTGTGCCACAGCCTGGAAACACTGTCGAGGGAAGTAGCTGGGGCAACAGCTACAGGGGTCATTTCGTTTCCTCTCAGGGATCGCTGGCCTTCACTGACTGGTAGCCAGTGTCCTGAGAACATTTCGCCAAAATGAAAACATCGCATGCACCTGTTGTTTCATAGATTTTGTCTAATTTTTTCCTTGTTTGAGGTGAAAGGATAACTATGGTACTTGTTATCCATGTTAGATGAAAGTGGAAGTCTTCATATGT
This sequence comes from Prionailurus viverrinus, assembly GCF_022837055.1. Taxonomy (NCBI): domain Eukaryota; kingdom Metazoa; phylum Chordata; class Mammalia; order Carnivora; family Felidae; genus Prionailurus; species Prionailurus viverrinus. Next base: position 55,407,082 of record NC_062577.1, on the reverse strand, counting down.
CAGCTGAAACTTGAATCACAAGCCAGGAAGCTCTCCCTGCCACCCACTCATCCTTTTATAGTCCACATCCTACTCGTGATATCTCGTTGATACATCCTTTGAAAGGACTCTCAAACATACCCCCATTCACCCTTTTTGATCCTGAAAAAAAAATCTCTGAAAAGATCTTCCTGGCTCTAGCCTTCAATCAGCCCACAAGTTTCTATCAGATCTAGATTTTCTTTTATTTTTTACTGCTGTTTTCTCAGAACCTAGAATCTGATGTACACGGACCCTCAGCAAAGTTGCTAATTAATTGCTCAGACACAATTTACTAATATTTCCTTGGCTTGAAAAGCCTCTTATTTGCTCCCTTCTAACCACAGGTCAAGTCCAAGCTGAGGCTGTTGATCAGTGCTTTATGTAATCTGAACCCCACCAGTCCACTCTATCGCTAATGTGGGGCTTGAACTCGTGACCCTGAGATCAAGAGTGCGATGCTCTACGGACTGAGCCAGCCAGGTGCCCCTCTAAGTGGTTTGTCTCTAACATGTGTCTTACAGCCGCTACTAGTGAGAAGCCTTTTCTGACATGTTCCTTCCTAAAGGATCTTTTCCATTCTTCCTGAAATTTTATCCATCCTTAAAATCCTTTCTCCTAGGTATGCAAAACTCACCTTTCTTTGAATTTCTATCGCACCTATCGTCTGTGCTTGTTTGAGCCCTTTCATTGTTCCTATTTGGGTGTGGTTTTTGGTTTTGTGTTTTACATTTTGTCTTTCCAAAATGGACCCAAATCTCGAAGTAGAAACCATCTTTTACAATTCCTTTACATGTCTTAAGACACAGTAGGTACCTCAACAGAGTTAAAAATGAAGGCAGAGGTCATTGTGCTCAATGGATACATTCTGATGGAATCATTTATTTAGAGTAAATCGGTGTCTCATTCATCACTGTTATTTTTGTTGCCCATGTTGTGAAATGTTACTGTTGGTGAAGATCACTTCACAAAAGGTCTTTCATGTTTTTAAAATTTTTTTAAAGTAAACTCTGTTCCCAATGTGGGGCTTGAACTTGTAAACACCAAGATCAAAGGTCACTTGCTCCACTGACTGCGCCAGCCAGGTGCCCCGAGGGTGTTCAGATTTTATTAAAAAAAATTTTTTTTTAAATATTTATTTTTGAGAGAGAGAGAGAGAAAGAGCGCGCACACACAAGCAGGGGAGGGGCAGAGAGCGAGGGAGACACAGAATCTGAAGCAGGCTCCAGGCTCTGAGCTGTCAGCACGTGACAGCTGACACGGGGCGCGAACTCAAACCGCGAGCTCATGACCTGGGCCGAATCGGATGCTTAACCGACTGAGCCACTCAGGTGCGCCCAGATTTTAAGGGAACTCTTTCCTTGAACAATATTACTGGGTTAAGGCTCTAGAGTATATTTCATCTTATTATTTGCCGAGTATTTACTTATCAAGTTAAGTACTGTGCCCCAGTCTCTACAAAATAATTAACTTAATATTAGGGATGTTGTATCCAATAATATTTAAACAGAAACCAAGGAAGCCCTGACATCACACAGCCAGTGAATATAACTGGTATTATTTATGGAAACATATTGTAAAATTCTTCTAAATCTTAAAAAAAAAAATTATGTTGTCATATAAAATGGGAAAATCTAAAGTGAATATCAAGATTTCATTTTCAGTTCATAAAAAATATAGTGAAATTCCTTGCCACAAACACACCAGAGTTAACCAGAGTGAGAAAATGTAAAAAACAAAACAAAACAAAACAAAAATCCAACCCATCAGTTTCTACCTTGGAAAAGGCATGATGGCTATTTTTTTTTTTTTAAAGTGTTCTGATGATAGGAATGCCTATAAAAAGAGTAAATTTTTCTTGTCATAATGACATTTTGAAAACCCACATAGCTTTACCCCCTGTCAACTAAATGTAGGACACAAGGAATACACTCCCCATGCAGAACACGTTTGTGCTAGAAAACAGGTAATTCACATTCCGGTAAAGAGCAGAAGACAAGTGCTTTATTAGGAGAACCGTTCAAGTAAAACTTCAGTGTGCACCAGTGAGAGTGAATGGAGATTTGCATCAATTTTTCTGAATGAACACTAGGTTAAAAAGGGGCTACACAGTTTTGTTTTTTGTTTTTTTCCAAACACCATCCTTTGCTAAGGCAAAAATACACTTCATTTTAGAACAGAACTGTTACAGAAGAAAGCTACGTCACAGTACAGTACAGAACGTAAAGTCCACCCCAGTCGGGAAGCCACCACGGGACGGCGCGTCTCGTCTCCCACACGTGGAGCGCTCTACTGCAGAATTACAGTATTTACCACACCTTTATTCTCTCCTAAACCGATGAAGCTTGGATACGCTTTCTGTTTCTCAGGAGTGCGCAGATGGGGCCCATATGTCGATATTACAGTAATTACAACATTAAATAACATTGCACAGTCAACCTCCAAGGCTAATTCAGTATAAAATAACAAGTATTAAAATGTACCTTTACTAGTGGTTTTACATCGCATGTATCACTGATCATGAAAGAAAACCAGGCAAACGCCCAATTACAAAGCTGCACGTTATAGGCCTAACGATGTGGAATAAATACAAGAAATCTGGCAAAATATGAAAAACAAACAGGTTACGTGGGAACAAACTGAACAGCCACATAAGCGTAAATCAATAACACACTGTTATAAATAGCATGATTTGCTCAAAAGTCTCTTAAGTACTTCCAGATACTACTGGGGCGGGGGTGGATGGAGAGGAAAGGAGGAGAAGAGGCAAATGTTCCCAATGCCAGTTATTTCCTGAGGTGGCATTATTTCTTAACTGATGCATCGATCAACACTGTGAAGATGAGTTTGTGCTATGAGACAGTCCCGATGTTCGTAGGTTTCTGCCATCACGTTGCGGTATTCAGCGACAGTTTACGTTACAAGAGCCAGATGAAGTACTGATTCTTTTTAATTCTGCTGCTACATTTAGCAGTGGGCCAGAAAACACTTTAAAGTTTAAAAGGAATTGGATATAGGTTTAACTTTTTCCCCAGTATTTCTTAGCTAGCTCAAGGCAAAGCTATTATTATTTTCGTGTAATTTATCTGAAAAACTCTAAGTGCCAACACTGTAAACATTTTGTATTTTCTCAACTAAACCTTGTCTGAGAACAAGGGTAAGAGCAAAGATAAGCAGGAATAATTCTGTGTATAGTAAAGCTGATCTATCTATCAGCTTGTGGTTTACATTTAAATATGATTGAAAAATAATTTTTAAAAGTCCATGCTACAATTTTAAAGACTATTTCTGTGCACTTTTAATTCTGGACACAATTTTCAAAATTGCATGATGGAGGTAAGAATTTAAAAAACCCACCAGAATGTAAATAACAGGGAAGAACACTTCCAACCGAAAGCGTCGAACATACATTTATGTGCAGAAATCTAGACAACTATACAAGTTTTTAAGCAATCATCTGTTTTATTATACAACTCTATGAACAGAAAATGAACAGAAATACACAATATACTTACCTGTACATGTGAACCTACTTTTTTTAGCTACAGATATTATACTTCATACTGACTTTAATTGTACAGTTCATGACTATGTATAACCTTATTGCATTAAGGGCAAATTCTACATGGGGAGATTCACAGGCCAATCACGTTGGGCATTACCAATACATTCAAAAACTGTACCTCATATGTGAACGTTATCTTCCCTGATCCTGTAAATTTGAGTTTCTTTACAGCTTAAGCTCATTTGCTATTTTAGATGCAATGTTCTTGAAGGCAATCGATGTCCCAGATATCCGCTTGAAGCGGACCCCGTTGAGGGACAGGCGTGGCAACTTGCAGACTTCCATCTCCCACTGCACGAGGCTGTCCTGCCTCGCGTCTCCGTGGACACAGAAAAGCAAAAACCTCTCTTTTTGTTCATAATCACAGTTATTCGCATCTAACACTTTCCGGATCTCTCTCATCATGTCATTGGGGTCCATGGAACTAGTGGTCTTCATACTCCACGTGAACCGCAGAGAACGTGGCTTAGAATCTTTACCCTCTTCCTTGTCTCTTTCTTTCGGTTCCCCTGACGTGCTTCTAGAAGAAGAGGGCAAAGGGAGAGAACGGAAACAGAAATTCCATTCAGCAAAGAAATCAAAGCACACATAAAGTCTAAGTGGTCGTGATTCAGTGCCTAACGAAACCACCCAAGTTACAGACTACCTTCAGGTAGATACGAACGTTTGTGTCATCCTGACGTCGTAAAACCAGACCCCGGGACGCCATCTGCTTTGACTTTGTTTGTGGGAAACAACTTTACAGCTGAAAGTGAAGAACTTGATACTCTGTCAGTTCCTTCCATATTTCTCTAAGTTGCAAAAGCAGATTCTCCATTTTCTGCACATTTACACAGATAGAAACCACTAGCATTCTGCTTATAAATACATTTTAAAAATGTAAATATCCTTTTTTTCTACCTTTTTTTTGGGTAGGAAAAAGACTGGGGACAAAGATGCTAGTAATGGCCACAGAGGGGTTATTTATACCTAACAACACTGATAGAGAATGTTGTATTGCAATGCGGTAAAGACGTCAGGTCCCACACGACACGTAGAAGTGTAGACGTCAGGCCCTCTGAGGGTTTCAACATTTTGCTAAAGACATCCTTAAAAAGTAGTCTACAAGGCTCCACATGACCCACGCTCCACCTCCCTCCCCCCACCCGCCATCTTGTATTATCTTCTTCCCTGCTCACTCTTATCAAGACACACTGGCCTCCACACTAGTCCCTGAACATACGGGGTCTGTTCTTGCCTTAAGGCTTGTGCACAGGCTGCTCCCTCTGCCATGAGTGCTTTTCCCTCAATGGCTGCATGGCTTCCTTACTGCTTTCAAATCTCCGCTCACTTTCTCCATGCAGTCTACCTTGACCACCTCAGCTCCTACCATGGCATGGCCAACCCCCAACTTTGTTCTATTTCCACCTCTGTAGCACTTACCACATTCTAATGTACCATTTAATGCATTTATTACCTTCATGACTTACTGTCTGACTCTACCACTAGATTGAAATTCCAGGACAGCAAGGAGTCCTGCCTGTTTTGTTCACCGATACTGCTCGGGCCTCTGGGACTGCGCCAGGCCCATGGTGGCTGATTGACACATATTTGTTAAATCAATCAACCTTAGTGAATTGTCCTTACTGTAGGCCTCCCATAAATAATACAGAACCAGAGAACCAATTTCAAATAATCGTAGAAAGCTAGACTAGATTATTTATGATTCAGAAGACCTATAGTTAAATTTGTGGAGCCATTTTCTAAAGATAGATGTTGCGATTCTTACTTGCTAACCTGTCTCACTTATATGTGATTTCAAGAAGAAAGGACATACTTTGAGAGGGATTTATAACCTACTACATACATATTTTGTATGTATACATACTTTATATCAACATTATCCTCTAATATATATTCATGTGCACATCTGTATATGTGAATTCTTATGTGTACATTTGCATGTGTGCTTTCCTCCTCATTCCTGGTACCTGAGCCCACCGCTCTGCAAACTATACAAGCTTGAGAAAATAAGGAGAGGAGTAAGTAGAGAAAATGAATTTCTAAAGGCTGTTAGGTAAATACGGACAGTATTTATTTCGGTGTCTTCTCTACCATGTTCTTTGTGCTCACTGAGTCTAAGCCACTGCATCGTGAGCCTCCCTGGGCGTGCGGATCTCGTGAGGACCGTATGCACGAGTCCGGTTACGGAATCAGCATGCTAGGGCTGGAAGGGACCCAAGAGAACACGTGATTGAACACTCATTTTAAAAACAGAACTGATGGCTAGGAAACGTACATTACTTTTCTAAGGTCACAGAGCTAATGAGCTGAAATGCACAGACCAGCAACCAAGTTTTCCTTCCGTTCCACCAGGGAAACCTGGTGACCTTGGGACGACAGGTACACACAAGATGTTTCTCTACGTGTATCTCACAGGCATCGCCACTAGTGACATTAACTGTAGAAAGGTCCAGAAAATGCTAATTCTAAGTAGAACTGCTAACATTTATTGGGCACTTACTAGGTGCCAGGAACTGTGCCAAGCGCCTAACACGCATTATTTACTCATTTAGCCTCTCTAACAACCCTAGAAGGCAGCTGGGATGAGGAAGTGGGGGCAGGAGAGTTAGAGTGACCTCCTAAAGTCACATGGCTAGGTAAGGGGGAAGACACAGCTCAGACCCACGGGGTCTGGCCCGGAGCCTGCGCTGTTCACGGTCGCGCCCGGCCACAGCTCTGCAGTGACAGGACCTCATGCTGTTCCTTCCATGTAAAATGGCCGCTATGAGAATTAAATGGCCAGCTAGGACCCTGTAGATAGTAGGGATTCAAGAAGTTTGTTGAAAAGCAAAAAACAACCCTGCCGCCCAAACCCAACAACCAAAGGGACATGTAGTCACATCGCGAGGATAAAATGCATGCAGACCATCAGCAGTCACCTGTGACTCTCCCTACACTATCAGGTGTCTCCGGGCAGGGGAATTTAGTGGAAAGGCAGGAAAAGACACGAGAGGCTCAAAAGTGATGACTGAGTGAGGGACGAGCTGAAAACAAATGTCCTTCATGTCTCTTTCACAGGCAGAAGAAAAGTCCAGGATATCTGTCCTGCCTCCCTCTGGCTGCCTACCGGGGTGACTCGGGCACCTAACTCAATAAAGAAACATTCCCACTATTGTGACTAAGCAAATAGAGCACAGGTGGCAAAAAAAAAAAAAAAGATTGTGTAGGAATGCCTGATAAAGTTTTTCCAAAGCTCGTTGTGTTTTATATTTCTATTAATTTTAAGAAGTAGAAGTTAAATTGGGGCTTGTGCTCAGCTGGGCCCAAAATAGCTTCTGAATGAAGCTGGGGCATCTGTCATACTGAGGAACTGCCTGTCGAGGTTCTGCGACGCGTATGGGATCCTTTAATGCTGGGATACACTCAAAATGACGTCATGCCTTCTTTTCTTCAACTTCCCGTTTGAAAACACGGACACAGGGACAGACACATCACTAAGGTGCTCCCCAAACCAGCAGCATCGGTACCTCCCGCCCAACTCCCCCCACCCCCCGGAATTCGGATGGGGCTCACGTTTGAAACCCGGTGTCAGCAGGATCACACAGCCAGCGCCGAACGTCAAAAGCCACCAGGGAGGCTGGGTGACAGTCCTAAAATGTGGCCTACCACTGAATGCTCAACCTAACATGTCCTTCTCACGCTAAACCTTCCTACACATCTGGTTACCCCAGTGTTCTGTATTATCTGACTAATTTTAGTTACATCCTTTTGGTGAGAAAAAAAATCGATCCATATCCCTCTAAGAATTCTCTCCTGCTAGGGTGTATTTTGTAGGACAGGAAGGCTACTTCTCTACAAGGCATACCAGTCAAAGTAATGTTTAGAGAACACACACTCGAATTAACTTAAACCTCATTAAACGCCAGGCGACATCAGGAAGACCCGTCCCGATAGAACAATTGAAAACACACATACTATCTGGCTATTGGCTCTATTCAGCTTTATGAGGTGCTGTGGGTATTTCGAGGGCGCGGCTTCACACACGGGGGCCTAGCAGCGAAGTATAATAGTGGCTCCTCACCTTGAGGTGTCTGTTCTGCCACTGGCTTCGCCTTCACTTGGATCCCTCAAAACAAAGTGAAGGTGGAGATTTAATGATAAGAGTGAAAAATAGATCAAGAAAACCTGCATCTAACATGATTTTAAAGTTAACTCGTTAAGCAAACTTCCAGCGCAACATTTCTCGGTTACTAGGCAGTCGGACACCGCTTTGCACGCTTTCACGGCACCAGCTTAACGGTCATCTTATTGAGCGTCTACTGGGTATTGTCAGAGAGGAGATGCCAGCTTGACAGTTTAGGACTGCTTTTGTTTTCGTTTTCTTTAAGCAGGATCCTCCAATTCCCAGTCACAATTTAAAGTCAGAATTTATCGTTTGGTTGCGTTCCGTTCAATCTACAGTTAAAACCATTTAATAATTTTCAACAGCAAGATCCAACTTCGTATTGGTTATTAAACGTAATTCTAGTAGTCGCTCAATTTAGAAAATACATAAATTAGCCTTGTAGTTAAAGCTCAACATACAGAAGTGTTTCTAAAAACAAGTACTGATTTTTGCATAAGCAATTAACTTAACTTCAGATGTGACACTCATGATTCATGCACATGATGAAATGTTACAGCAAACCAACAGCCTATCCAAGCAGGTGAGTCTAAAACATGAAATCAGTCTTAAACAGAAACATTGATCTTACCTGGACATCCACCTGTGAAATAAAACCAGGAAAACTCCACTAATTGTCCTTTTGTTGAACATCATGAATGGTTTTTAAGTCTACCAAAATTTTAACTACTCTGTCATTGTCAAATGCAATTAAGAATCGACACAGGAGCATCGAGCTACACACCAGTTTAAATGTGTGGAGCTGACTTGGGATAGCGAAATACCGCCACATGGCTGGGAAAAAAAAATAACCAACTCAAACCCTTAAGTTCATGTTTTCTTAACGTTTTAACCATTCTGGAAACATTTATACTATTCATGTAAAGTGAATGCAATAGGAATAAAATCAGGGCCACTGTCCTCATTCCCTAAATTACCAAATCACATCCATACACTAAGCTCTAAAACTCGAACTGGAGGTTAAAAATACGAATGCCTTATGCATCGCCTTTCTTGACAAACATACTGTGTAAAAACCATCTCGCTCTCTGAATCAAAAAGGACAAAGAAGACGTATTTTTGCATTCGGATTGTGGTTTCTTAAATTTCTATGTTTAATAACTGGCGTTTTCAACAGGAAGGGTAATGCTTCAATGACATCTATGTAAAATTCATCTTTATTACAGCACACGCACATAAATAAAACACTGACGTGTACATTTTCAGTCACATGTTGGTGTGCTGGTATAGACTGGAGGGCAGCCCAGCAGCTGGGAAAGACAGTGATGCCCCCGCTTTCATACAAAGGAATACACGTCTCATGGGGCTTCTGCTCTCTTTGTATTTTGCCATTGTAAGTCATTGTTAGCAAACACCTATTCCACTGCTGCTGAACTGTAAGCATTAGGGATGACACCCTCCTCTGACACTACTTCCCTGCTGCAATTGTGGAAACTGTCACCGACGGGTCACGTCGTCCCCGCACCCTGCTCCTGCCTCCTGGATGCCAACAGAAACCCTGACTTCAAGGCATGTCTGCTACCTGGTGAAGGTTTCAAATCGTCCAGTCGCCACGGAGGGAGGCGGCTGGGGGTACAGAAAGCCAGCTGGCTCTAACACCATATGCCGCGTGGCAGGGCTCTCCAACATTTAAGACTTAAAAAAAGAAGCCAAATATCTTACACATAGCAAGACATACTCAACTGAACGAATTTGGTTATTCCCTATTAAGAGAGAGCTATGGTTAAAAACTCTTAAGGTTTGATCTAATCTCCAGTTTACACAGCAGCTCTATAGAACCTGTGCAAAACAAATGGTTCTAAATGCTACTTAAAAGGCTTTTGAAATAGTGCGGCTACATCCTCCCTTGACTGAGGACTCTAGCGGAAAATCACCTTCCTAACTGGCAAGTTCTTTCCTAAGACCAGAAAGCCACTCTCTCACGTGGTCGTTTCAGCCTACAGCCTCCTCACCGGCCGGGAAGAACTTACTAACTGGCTTTTTCTTTGTCATCACGGTTTTCAAGTACATGAATGATTAACTCTGAACTAGTCTCTATCCTTCTCTTCTTAAAGTTTAGCGACCCAGATCCCTTTCCTATTTCCCCTGCAACATCCTGTCTTTCCGTCTTTTTAAGCAGTTGGTGGCACACGACGTAGTCGGTCCCGAAGTACGTGAGGTGTCGTGGGGCCAGGTTGGGCCCGGATCAGCCCTGCCCCTGAGCGTTCCCAGTTGTGCTGCTGGCCACGTGGGCTGCCCGCGTGCGGGTTCCATTTCTTCCGGCCTTAGGCACAGCGGAGTGAGGAGGGCAAAGGGAACAGAGAGAAGGGCGGGGCTTGAACCCAGGATGGACTTAGGAAGACGCGAGCGGGAAGGACTGACCATGTGGGAGCTGAGGTGAGAGTTGACAAATAATAAGGCTGGAACAGCTCCGGAACATCAAGAAACTCTCCAGTTTACCTCCGAGGCTCCAACCCTCCCCAAAGTGCAACATGCTGCACGTACAGAAGACCCACTGCCCTTGCAGCCTGCCCGCGGCTGCAGAAGCCGGCAGGTTCACTCCTGGTCCCGAGACCGATGCTTTGCGGTCTCCTGCATCAGATGGTGGGCGGTGTCTGCACGGCCCGCTCTCAAGCTACACAGTGGGACGTGAGGGAATCCCGTACGCACGGCAGCGAACGCAAACACGTCCGCAGAGCCAAAGCTGTCCACGTGGTGACAGGTCACCTCACGGGAGAAGTGCGAATTTTTCCTCTTCTCTAACCAGACCCAGGATTAATTAAAACATGTCAAAAATCAAAAGACGTTAAAATCTGCTACCAAACTGCTGACAAAGGTCAGCAGACAAACAACCTCCTTCCTGCCCTCTCCCCCGCCCCGGCAGCCTCCCAGGTCCCTCTGCTATGTGACGTGTTCAGAAGCTGAGAAGAGCATCGTGGAACTTCAGAAATGTTCATGCTGGCTCCCCTCTGAGGCTACCTCTGAACGCCCTTAGCCCCCAGCCTTATTTTGTATTTTGGGACCCGCTTCCTGCCCGGCACTTACCAGGATCCATGACAACCTTATTTGCTCACTTTAAAAATTTGTCTTCCACACTATTTGACCAAATAAGGAAATGTTTATCGAACGTCATCTTCTGTGTCAGTAGGCACTCGATACTCAGCAGAAGATTTAGCGGAAAACAAAGCAAACAAGCGCATCCAGGTTCTCAAGGGGCTCATCTCAGAGCTGGAAGAGAGAGACGGTGAACGCCACGCCGAGCGGGGTGTTCGGGCAGGTAGTGTGGAGCGCTGTGGAGGAAGACAGAGCTGGGAGAGGGCGTGTCGGGAGGAGGAGGCTGTGATTGTCAAGAGGGGACTGAGGAAGGTCTCACCGAGGAAGGGACACTGCAGCAAAGACCCAAAGGTGGTGCGGAAGAAGCCGGCCGCGGCGTGGGGGACGAGGACTCGGGGCAGAAGGAACAGCGGGTACGAGATCCCGCCCGGGCCTGGCGTGCGCGAGGACATTCGGGTGCCCCGTGTGGCCGGTGTGGGACCAGCAAGGGGAAGGGGCAGAAGAGGGGTCAGAGCAGAAATGCACGGCCAGACCGCGTAGGGCCTCGGAGGCCACTGCGGGCTTCAAATTGTATTCTGAGCAGGGTAAAAGCAAGGGGACAGACGATGCTGAACACAGAAGAGGGGGCCAAGGGCGGGAGTGAAGAGACCTGTTCGCAGGGGGGAAGACGAACGGTGGGTTCGGTGACCAAGAAGCTACGTCCAGGAGATGCTGGGACGGCAGAGAGCCACGGCCACAGGCCAGCAGGCCCGGCGTGTGCTCTCAGAAATAACTCAAGGCTCGTGGTCCGAGAACCAGAGGGACGGAGCTGTAGGTACCCAATGTGGTGAAGAATGAGGGAGGATGCTTCTGGGAAGAGGAGAGAGAGCTGCATTTTGGACACGCTCAGTCTGGGAGACCATCACAACGTCGGCGTGCAGAGGCTGGGGAGACACTGGATATGTGAGTCTGTAGTTCAGAGGAGAGAGCTGGGCTAAAGGCAGAAGTGTGGGAGTTGTTAACGTGGGACGGAATGCAGGGTCACGGGCCTGAATGCGATCACTGCAACAGTGAGGCCAGCCAGAGAAGAGAACGTGTCCGAAGCCCGAACGCTGGGGCGATCTGACAGAGGTCAGGGGGAAAGGCAAGGGGACCTGAAAAGAACCAGCAAACAGCCCGAGAAGGAATAGCTGTTTGAGAGGGAGGAGGAAACCTAAAAGCGAGCGGGAAAACGTTTCAACTGCGTGCAAGGCGGCAGAACTGTGCGAGCTGCTCCTGGAGCGGGGGCCGCGTCGGTCTCGCTCGCGGCCGTACCAACAGCACCCGGTACGGTGCCCAGCAGGGGCAGGGCCTCACATCTCTTAAACTGATGGCTCTGTGGCAACCCTTCATCCAATCACCCAACAGACCGTCTCCAGGCCACTTTCTTGCCACTTCTGTCCTGACCTCCTGTCAAGGGCCCTTTTACTATGTTCTCTCTAGAATCAAACTTTTCATTGCAAAGTAAAGGGAAATATTTTACACAAGGCTTCATGTACAGTTAGTGATCAGGCTATGCAACTCAAAACCATTTTCCTTCACTTTGAAATGAATCCTGGCTCAATCAGGAGAAAGTACTGGCTTTTAAAAAGGGCTTTAAATAGTGAGCCACATTCCAACAGCAGAAACCACTGCTGATCTAACTAGGACCCTGCAGGTGGACAGCCAGCATTATAGTCTGTCATGCAGAGTCTGAGCTTGTGGGTCTTTCTCTCTCAAGGTGTCAGGCTGCATGGGTCAGCGCCCAAATGGTACATCATTGTTGATACGGTTAGAAATTGATGTTGTGTTTGAGTATTTAAAGTTTTAAATTCAGGACGCCTGGGTGGCTCAGTCAGATGATCGTCCGACTTCGACTCAGGTCATGATCTCACCGTTCGTGGGTTCAAGCCCTGCATCAGGCTCTGTAGTGACAGCTTGGAGCCTGGAGCCTGCCTCGGATTCTGTGTCTCCCTCTCTCTCTGCCCCTCCCCTGCTCATGCTCTGTGTCTCTCTCTCTCTCAAAAATGAATAACATAAAAAAAAAAATTGAGTTTTAAATTCAGCTGTGATCTTGGGCACACTGGTCCATGAGAAGACAAGAGACTAAAGCTGTTCTTCTCTTTTCTACTCGCACTCTTTGAAATCCTAAAACACTAATAACCTGGACAATTAAGTATTTAATTAATATCTTTTAAAGCAAGCATAATAACTCCTCCCGTTTTAAAGCAAGCGTAACAACTCTCCCTGCTCAAATGTCTATATGGTACAGAGCTTTACCCTTCCCCCTCGCCACTGCCTGTGCCGTCCCCGGGCCACCCCAGGCCGCTGCTGTATTGCTTGCCATCACAGCTAGCTGCTTACAGGCCTCTGCACAGACGCGGTCTTGTTCACCTCTGCGTCTTGCTCCTAGCACAGGGCTTTGTACATACAGGATTCTAGCAGGCTTTTAGGAGGACCTAATAATAGATCAAATGGACAGCCACCGCGCTGTGTTCAGCAACCTCCACAATCAATATGTGCTGTGCGATCATGCTTACGCTTCAGAAGAGAGCACGATTCCGCTATCTGATCAGAAGTTTGCTATGCTTGTGTTGTGTGTCTGCTGTATTTTCATGGTAGGCTTTGGGATGTAAAATTATTTAAGTCATCTATGTGACTCCAGGACACAGGCTTTTCACAGGGAAGGAAAAAAAAGTGAACTAGATATTATTACTGAGTGATTTAGAAGTATTCCCAAGACATACTATTTGAAGGATAAATGGAAACTCTGATTTCCTCTTCTTAAATCCAGGGTTTTGAGTTGGGGATAATCTTTTTGTTAAAATACACACATTTTTTTTTTTTTTTTAATGTCAAATTTTTGCTCTTTCCAATCTGTTTTATACAATTTAAAAATTCTTATCTTGCCCATTTTTTTCTCTGTCTCTTAGGGGAAAAATACTTTACATCTGCTTTGATTTTCTTCTTCAAACTTCTGTAAAAGAGGGGCTCTGGTGAAATACCATGAAACCACTCTGGAAAATCACCGCAAAGATTAAAGAAAAAAACACAAAAAAAACCAAGTCTCCTTTCTAATTCCTAGAGGAAGCCAAACACCACAGCACCCCGGTACTGACCTGCGCACGAATTTGGATGTTATTTTGCTTATTATACCCGTTGACGTTCCCCTCCTGGCGTGCGCGAAGGCGCCCGTCTCGTGGGAAGGGGAAGCGGGTGGCCCGTTGTGTGCCGCGCTGCGTCGCTCCCGGAGCTGTTCGCCGTGGAAAGTACTGCGGCTGGAGCTCCCCCGGGGGAAGCGGGTTCGGTCTGGGGTGCTGGCACTAATACTGTGAGCAGATGGGGAAGCAGCAGGCGCTCGCTGGGTCGCCCTGTGGGGACAAATGAAGATCTATTATTCACAATAATGGCAGAGAGAGCTCTCATGCTAGAAACTACCCGAACCTTGCCATGGCTACTTCCGTTAGGCCCCATTTTCTCTGCTCATGTTAGACATCCACGCGTTAGCTGCATTTAGGGTATCACTGCACGGAGAGGGATAACATTTCAGTTTGCAACTAAACGCCTTTTATAAAAATACAGTTATTAAGGATTGAGAAGCTATTGAAACAAGGATACAAATACCCTTCAGTATCAGGAATGGCAGACTGGGGCTGCTGCATGTATATTTTTTTACTATTCTCTTAATTTCAACCGTTCAGCAACGTGGAACATGGATTTTATTGTTTATCAGAAAGCATCTGAATGGAGTCATTTCCTATTTACAAGCTAGGCTACAGGACATCACCAATACGAATAACGAACCGAACTAAAGATGTTCCTGAATTGGAGAAATCCTAGCATAGACAAATACTAGAAAAACAGGCATATCATTTTGTACCTAAAAGGGCTCTTTGAGATCATGTTTCTCTGACAGAGAAACAAAAAGTCTGGTTTTACTTCAAAAAGGTACCGGGCAGCAGCCAGGGTTAGCCAGAAGTCTCCATTCTCAGTCTCAAGTATTTTTGTTGTTAGATCATAAAAAATTCAATTTACCTGAATGACAAATCAGGCAGCAATACTTCAGGGATGGATTTAAAACAAGATCCTTACAGAAAATTCCTCTAGAAAATGATTTAAGTCAGAAGCAACATTTTTGAAAACAGGTAGGAATGTGGTATGTTTATGTTACGATTCAACTTTTCCCTTTGCTACAGATACCGAATCTTCTCAGAAAGTTCTTAATGCGATGGTGCCTATCATGTATTTTTGTTTTAATATTTACTTATTTATTTTTGAGACACACACACACACACACACACACACACACACACACACACACACAGAGAGAGAGGGAGAGAGAATCCCAAGCAGGCTCCACGCTGTCAGTGCAGAGCCCGACGCAGGGCTCGAACTCACGAACCATGAGATTATGATGACCAAAATCCAGAGTCGGATGCTTAACCGACTGAGCCACCCAGGCGCCCCTGGTGCTATGTTTTGAAATGAGGTGCACCCAGCGCGTTACCCGGGCCGGTAAGCTTCAGAGCCGTCTTTGATGGTTGGCAGTGTAACTTTAACAGGGTGGCCGGAAGTGGACATAGACTTCTGGTGGCGTGGTCGAGCCGAGGGGACAGCAGAAGCCACAGCCGAGCCTGCAGAAGATATGCTACTTGCGGACATCTCCGTAAGGCTTTCGACAGAAAACGGTGGAGAAGACCATGGAAATGTAAAAAACAAGAGAAACTGCAGTTTACTAAAATTTAAGAAACAGACCTTTAAAAATCTAAATCGACTGTACCTTTCATGACTGAGACACTTAAAAGAATTTACATTAGTGGCGTCATTCGTGAATAACAAAACCGTATTCTTGCCAAAAAGGTACAGAATGAATTTACCACCACCTTCCACTGAAAAGATCTCACACACGCTTGCTCTACAAATGCGAATCTGAGAAGGCATGAAGTTCCTTTTATGCTCGGAGACCTTTTCCACTTCCCAACACTCAAGAGTTTGATGTAACATGCTGCTGTGGTTTATTGTCCCTCATCCAATAAGAATTCGTAATTACAGCAAAAATACAGTCTCCAGAAACATCATCAAAATGCTTTCAGCTCATATTATTAATCAATAGGTTAACTGTCGTAGGTCAAAGGAGCTACAGATTAGGACTTGGTATAGGAAAAGTAATACGTCAGAAATCGATCCTCAACTCCTTTTCTAGCCTGAAGGATCTTCTATCTGAGGATAATACATTTACTTTGCACGCCTTATAATAACACTTTTCATGTCCGTTAATGGAGAGGAAACCAGTGGTAAGCATGCCCTGTCCAGTCCACTGAAATGACGAGGAATGGGGCTAAGAACGGAATTTTATTTGAACAGGCTCCCTGCACTTTGGTACTATATTGGCGAATAGTCCTCACAACGCACGATGAAAAGAAGCTAAGTTTCTTAAATAATAAAAATAATATGATTTATCATTCTTGAAAATAAAACATGTTGAGAATTCTACGGTTCTCAATCATCAGTTAAGATGGCCACATTTCTTTAGAGGAAGAAAAAGCAGACCTTCATCATTTGGATACAACAATGGCCTGATGGGAGGGGGAAGGGTAAGAAACAAAGGTTAAAAAAAAATGAAGTCAAAGATAAAAAGGAAGCGGCACGGCACGTAGATAAGAGAACAAGACTGAAATTAAGATCAGATTAGGATGATTAGTATGATGTGCTTTGTTAAGGGGAACACTTACTACCAGATTTTATCTAGCAAAGCTCGGGGTAAGAGCATTTATCTCCTCTTTCCCCAGAGGAGGTTCCCATCCTTCCATTCTGGTACAGGAGGGGAGACGCCTTCGTTAGAGTGCTTGCTTGCAACCATCCTCTCTAGTGCTCCCTTTTCCTCTTGACCCGTTCGGCTCCTCTTTGGGCAAGAGCAGAGTCCTGCACGACGATGACAAAGACGGCACCATGTGGCGCCGTGACAGGTACCTGCTGTCTTTTCCGTTCTGCAACGCCACGTATCGATCTGCACTCCTTTCACACACATACGTGTTCCTTCTTGCCATGCTACCTCCAGGATAGACATTGCTCTTTAAGAAGGAAAAAAAAAAAAAGCCATCTTAAAATTATAGCTGTGGAAAGCCAAAGAAATGAATTTAAGGTGCGAAGGAATTTGAAGAAAAAAAATCCATGGCAGCATTTTCATTTATCAGAACCTTACATTAACAAGCTCGATGTCACCCACTCCTCCCTCCCTCCCCCCACACCCCCCTCCCCCCCCCCTCTCTCAGATTGTAGGAGTGAAAGGCAAAGCCTAACAAGCTCGTACGATTTTAGCTCGTCCTCTACAGCAGCAGTGAGCAGGTGTTTGGAAGCAACAAGGAAGCTGGATTTTTATTCTTCCCTTTAAGCTGGTGGTCCGGAGAAGGGTGGG
Organism: Prionailurus viverrinus; assembly: GCF_022837055.1. NCBI lineage: Eukaryota > Metazoa > Chordata > Mammalia > Carnivora > Felidae > Prionailurus > Prionailurus viverrinus. The sequence continues at coordinate 55,389,889 of NC_062577.1, read as the reverse complement.
GGCAGGGGTACAGGCAGCGCTATGGAACCAGGGGCCAGAGACGACTCCACGAGAAACATCACCACAAACCGGAAACCTGTGGCGATGACAATGGCGGCCCCCTGGAAACCTGCAGGCTGCCATTCTTCACCTGCTCAGGGGACCCCCCCCCCACCCCACCCCAGTCAATGGTAATGTTAAGGGGACTAAATCTCCAGGGTCAGAGACATGCCCTGCTGCGGCCACCAACGGTGTGCGTGTGCAGGGCCTCAGGACATTCCCTCATTGTAGGTCTTAGCCAGGAGGCAAGCCGAGTCTGAGAAGTTCTGGAGAAATGAGAGGGAACAGGCAAAAAGGGACAGAATGTCCTTGTCATGCACACAAGCACTGATCTATAACCCCTGCTGTCGTGCCTGCCCAAATCCCAACTAGTTACTAGTACTAAACTGTACAGGAATGACTTCCAAAAGGGGTACATAATCTTCTATTGAATCCTTATTCCAACAGAAAAAAATACCCTATTTCTGGCTAATCGAACTTTCACTATTCTCTAAAATACATAACCAACTTACAATGTGTTTAATCGTAAGGGCAAGAAAGTTAATAGATATATGCTTCAACTAAGTTTGGAGGAACAAAAAAGCCTCATATAAACAAAACTGTTAAAGTGCAGATTTCAAACTCTTCAAAAGTGCAGGCTCCTGGGTGGAAGGAATTTTGTCACCATTTACATAAAAAACAAAAATTAAAAGCTACAAAAGTACGGCAGCAAAACAGACTAAGATTATGAAGAATATGTTTTTAGGTAAGACACTGTCCACATTAACTGAAGGCAGACAAGTCAGGTTTCACCATGGAGAGATGCATTATGAAACTAGCTTGCATTACAGTTCTTAAAAAAAAAAACCTTTACTTTTGATGATTTCATCATTTGGGCTGTATTGTCACAGGAGCAACCTAATTGTGCACAAATTCCTGGCCAATTGTCTCTGGCCATTTTCAGTAACACTATTTTGCTTCTCCAAGTGTGATGGGTGAACAGTTTCTCCTTCAAAACTGTGCCTTCTGGATTCGGGATCTTCTCACGCCACCTCCCTTCTCTTTGCCCCTGGATGCCAGTGACACTGGGGGTAGCAGCCCCCCCTCCCCCCCACCGGCCGCTGCCAAGCAAACAGCCGAGGATCATGCACAAGTTATAGAAACACAGGTTCACTGACTCCATGTGATACAGGTTTATCTGTAAAACTAACTTTTAGAACTGACTTTCCCAGTTCACATAACAAAGCTCTGATGGCTGACGAACAAGTAAGGCTCTTTTTGTTTAGGATTTGGGACCTAGAGAGAAACTACCCTTGCAGACCCCTTAACTCTCAGCTTGGCAACTTCCCTAAAGGGGATATACAAATTTTTCTGCATTTCCTAAGAAACCAACCCCTGTAGACAACCCCCTGGGCTTATTTTATACAAGACCGCATGTTATATAATCACGCTATAATTTTTATGTAAAACGTTTTATTTTATAATCATTATCTTAACCTTTCTGAGTCTCCCTGAAAGTAGTTTCTCCTTTCCCTTGTTCTTTTAAAGATGGTGATTAATAGTATTTTTGACAAGACACAAAATTTTCTATTTTGTATTACTTAGCATATGTGACAAATATCATTGAAAAACACATTTTCAAGTTTTATTGTCTTTTGATTAAAAAACAGCATAACTGGGGCGCCTGGGTGGCTCAGTCGGTTAAGCGTCTGACTTCGGCTCAGGTCACGATCTCACCGTCTGTGAGTTCGAGCTCCGCGTCGGGCTCTGTGCTGACTGCTCAGAGCCTGGAGCCTGTTTCAGATTCTGTGTCTTCCTCTCTGACCCTCCCCTGTTCATGCTCTGTCTCTCCCTGTCTCAAAAATAAATAAAACGTTAGAAAAAAAAAAAGCCAGCGTAACATATTTGCATCTTCAAAACTCAACATCTGGCTTCCACGTTTCTAGACTAGCCAAGAGCTTACCATTAACTGCTACGCGCAAAATTTTTGGATGGGAGTTTCTGGAAGGGAAGAATATTGTTTGTTTTTCCTGCCTATTACTGCAGAAAGAGTCCTAAGGTCTTTCACAAAGAGAAACACTCCCATCATTTAGAGTCTGTGATGATGTGGATGATGAAAAAGAAAAGAGATGATACAGATAACCAACAAATTTCACCAACCATTACATCTATTTAACTCTTTACCTCAGAACTGCCCCCACTGCTCTCTATAGCCTGTCAGTATCACCCTTAAGTCATACAGTAGATCAGTGTTAAGTAACGCAGACTGACAAGTAAGAAATTTTACTACTGGTTTAAAAAGGTTTCTAATTCATAAACATTAAAAGTGCTGTTGGGGTGCGTGGGTGGCTCAGTCGGTTAAGCGTCCAACTCTTGGTTTTGGCTCAGGTCACGGCCTCACAGTTCGTGAGATCGAGCCCTGCATCAGACTGCACTGACAGTGTGGAGCCTGCTTGGGAGTCTCTGTCTCTCTCTCTCAAGGAAAAAAAAAAAAAAACTTAAGAAAGTACTGCTAAACTACATGACTTACTAAATTATCTATTCATCTCATGATTTATTTTTCCATCAGAAAGCAAAAAGCCATCGGAAGGGAGGTGGGAGGGGGGATAGGGAAAACAAGGGGTGGGGATTAAGGGCACTTGTGATCAGCACCAGGTGTTGTATGGCAATATGGAATCACTGTATTGTTCACCTGAAGTTAATATTACACTGCACGTTAACTAACTGGAATTTAAATAAAAACTGAAGAAAAAAGAAAGTGAAAAGCCATGTCATGCCATTTGAGTGCATTAAATATTTTCTGTTATATTCCATTTTTTGTTTAAAAGTTTAAACATTTTTTATTTTTGAGAGACACAGAGAAAGAGCGTACGTGCGTGCGTGTGAGCCGGGGAGGGGCAGAGAGGGAGGGAGACACAGAATCCGAAACCGGGGCCAGGCTCTTAGCTGTCAGCACAGAGCCCGATGCGGGGCTTGAACCCATGAATCGGGAGATCCTAACCTGAGCTGAAGTCGGACATTCAACTGACTGAGCCACCCAGGTGCCCGCCCCTATTATACTCCATTTTACAAATTAATAGAATCAAGGGTAAAAATGTTTATTTTTTCAACCAATATTTCATAATGTGACAGCAACTGGATTGTAAATGCTCAGTTCCTTCCTCCTGGACATTACCTCAAAGGAAAGGGATCAGAGCTGTGTATCTGGCTTTTGTATTTTGGGATCGAGAAGCTTTGGGTGAGGAGTCAGATGACAAACATTTTATGCTTTGCAGGCCATGCCATCAATGTCACCGTAGTCTGGAAAATGCAAATTAATGGCAAAAAGGATGCACTTTTTTGTTTTTCGGCCCTCAGGCAACGATTTTAAAGGTCGATTACTATCCAGTTGTTGATGAGCTTGTGGAGATACAATTACTCTAATTACTCCAGCCATCGAAATTACGCTGGTAGCGTCTATTAAAAATTTAACTGTGCATGTTCCAAGGGTACGCACATAGCCAGGAGCGTGCATTAGCGCCCAGCATTAGCACCGGGGCCCTGGATGAGGCCCTGGATGAGGGGGTGGGAGTGAGGGGGGCGGCTTGTGCAGTCAGGGACACTGGGGAGTGGGGTGAGCCACCTGAGGTTAAAAAAACCTGGTCACCCAGAAACCAAACTTCTGAGAAGGTATTTAAGAGAAATACAGTAATGACGTTATGTATCCAAGGACAAATACTCTGAAAAGCTGAAAACTCTGAACACCGCACGGACAGGGGAATAAACTGTGACACACGCGTCTGTCAGTACCGAGGAGAGAACGTGTAGGCCCTCAAGAGACCGCAGTGGCTCCAGGTGTTCGGATGTACAAGGACCCGATGATATTTTAAGTGAGAAAATTAAAATGTAACGGATATAGTACGATCTCATTTTTATAAAAAAATAAATCCCCTACGTACACGTATATTCATTTATGTGTTCTTTAAAAAGGAAAACCTATAAAGGAATTTCTCCCAAATGATAACACTAGTCACATTGGAAGTGGAGAATGGAAGGTAGGGTAAACTGTTAATTTTTCTTGAGACATTTCTGCACTATTAAAACCAAACAAAATGTATTATTTTGGTTTCTTGCATTGCCAAAATTAATACAGTAAATGAAGATAAATTTAGAACCAAGGGGCTCAGAACAAAATTTCTCTGTGAGAATCTTTTGGCTTGTGTTGTTTTTTTCCTTAAAGATGATAAAGAAGTGTGGCATAAGTACCTTGAATTTAAACCAGCGTCAGAGTTGTTATGCCCTCTTTACTAAACATGCTTTGAAAAGCCACACATGCCTCAGCACCAACGATTCTGAGGAATCAGCATGTCGACACACAGGAGGAGATTATAAACAAGGGGAGAGAAGGTTTACATGGGGAAGCGACAGCCAACAATACAAGACAGCATCCAGCTGAGAGCTCGATGACACGATACGAGATCCGGAGTGCTCAGTCCCAGGACACTCGATCCAGGAGGTGGGGCTGGAAATGACCTGTACGAATGGCATTTTCATAACGTGAGGGGGGAACTTCAGACAAGAGCACCACATGGAAACTGGAGGAAAGAGGCAGCTGAGTATATCGACGGGAAAGTAAGATCCGCCCCAGTGGAATGACAGATCGCTATAGGGCGGCGGCAGAAAATAAGGGACCAGATCCTTTCTTTCTGTGCTGTGGGGTGATGATGCTCCAGAAACTGTCCTCTAACGGATGTTTAGGTAAGGGAAAATGATGGCCTGCCTGGGAAAACTACTTTTCTTAATGACGTCTTAAACTCTATTAGAGTTAAAAAGCATTTCCAAACAGATCAGTGGGCAGGTAAAGTGGTTACATTTATCTGTTCTGAAAATGGTTATGCACACCTATTTCAGAGCCTAGGCAGCGACAATCAAATCACATGTTTTAAAAAGATATGGTTTCAATGAACTACATGAGACAGTTGGTGCTAGGGAGTTTTAACCCCTTTGCAATTAGGGTTGTGCTGGGTTTTCTGGTATTCTACTTCATGTTTCTATTTAAAGTACTTTCTTCCCTTTTCTTCTCTTTTCCTACTTTCCCTAGGCTAAACCAATTTTTTTTCTTCTGTTGGTTTAAAAGCTGTAAGTTCTATTTCTGTTCTTAACGTTGTTTGTCCCTAAGTTCCTGAACTCATGTTTGCTCAATGCTACTGTTCCTCTTTTTTCTTTCTTTTTTTTTTTTTTCCGAGAGAGAGAGCAAGAGAGAGAGAGCGCACAAGCTGGGGAGAGGGGTAGAAGGAGAGAGAGAATCTTAGGCCCCATGCTCAGTGTGGAGCCGGACACGGGGCTCGATCCTGGGATCACGACCAGAGCTGAAATCGAAAGCTGGGTGCCCAACCGACTGAGCCACCCAGATGCGCCCCCTCCCACGACTTTTTTTTAAAACTTATTCTGATCGGGGCGCCTGGGTGGCGCAGTCGGTGAAGCGTCCGACTTCAGCCAGGTCATGATCTCGCGGTCCGTGAGTTCGAGCCCCGCGTCAGGCTCAGGGCTGATGGCTCAGAGCCTGGAGCCTGTTTCGGATTCTGTGTCTCCCTCTCTCTCTGCCCCTCCCCTGTTCATGCTCTGTCTCTCGCTGTCCCAAAAATAAATAAACGTTGAAAAAAAAAATTTAAAACTTATTCTGATCTTATCTTTTGCTGAAAGGCGTGGGCTCCTTTTCTTTTAATCTCCACCCCATTCTTACTTCCTGGGTATTGTCCACAATGTCGGTTCTGAATTTTCATTTTGTGTGTGTGTCTGTGTGCGTCTGTCACCACATACACACCTGAACCAGTTATTTCATCACGTTCAACTGCATATATTTTCCAGCGACACCGCAGATTCATTTCTCTTCCTGTCAGAGTACGGTTCTCCTCACACCACAGTGTTTCCAAACAGGTCACTATGTAACGAGGCCGCTGAGATATCTGCTGCCTAAGAACGTGCGTATCGGACTTTCACACTGAAACGACAATTTGGCTACATACAAAACTCTGGGTTCAGTGTGTCTCTTTCAGTTCTTAAAACGTATCACTCTACTTGTCTTCCTGCATTTGTGCTACTGTTGAGAAATCTGATGTCAGTTTGAATTTTGTTCCCGTTAAGGTCATCTTCTACCTTATCCTGGAAACTTTCCAGAAGTTTTCACTTGGTTTTGGTGTGTGTGTTTCACTTTAGTGAGTCCAGGAGTAGGTTTTCCTTCTGGCTTCTGTCTTTCTGAATCTTTTAATTTATTTTTATTTTTTATTTGAGAGAGAGAGAGAGAGAGAGAGAGAGAGAGAGAGAGACAGAGAGGGAGAGAGAGAGAGAGAATCCCAAGCAGGCTCCACACTGTTCACACAGAGCCCGATGTGGGGCTCGATCCCATGACCATGAGATCATGACTTGAGCCGAAATCAAGAGTCAGACGCCTAACTGACTGAGTCACCCAGGCGCCCCGGAACATGTTTTTTAAAAGGATGGTTTCCAAGATTATTTTTTTCAAAAGCAATCTGACAACAAATTGCAACGTGCCAGGATGTTCACTCACACTCGGGATAGTTGAAGACTTTTTCCTTTCTGGCCCCACAAGAGGGCTTGCAGTCACCTCACTTTTTGACCCAACCGTAGTGCTGCCAAGTTTCCGAGCTAAGTCCTTGTCCCACTCGTCTTTCTGTTCACTCTCCACGCTGTTAGCCTGAGGCCTCTTGGTGTATGACACGGCAGGGGGAATGGAGGGCCCAGCTGTGAACACAGTAAGAAAGCACAGTTAGCCGAAGAGCCTCGGACACAGTTTCTCCTGGTGAACAAAACCTCTAAGTTAAAAATATCCTTCCTTATATATTTTACACTTGGAACCAACATTAAACTGTTTGATTATAAAAGTTAGGTCAGTCCCTAAAAGGGGGATTCTATTAATCATGCAATAATAGAAATGTGTGATAACAGATGATACAAGCACATAAACACATGAGTGCGGAGTTCTCGATAAACACAAGTTTGGGCAGGACTGGTGTCTTTTCACTGGTTTGACTTCTCCCCACCATGATCACTGAAACGCCGCTGCTTCTGGTTTGCTGAGATGCTTCGCTGGACCTTCAGGTGGGCAGGGGACTGGAGGCTGCTGTTGTTCAGGTCACTGCTGGGCCGTGACCTCTGACACAAGCTTCCGCTAGATAACGACTCGCCGCCTTCAAACTATAAGGAGAAGACAGACAGCAAGGATTTTAAAAGAAAAATGTTTATGCAAACAATATGCACTCCTGGTTTTCTAATCTATCCCAAGCCATATGAAGAGTAATCAGAACCGAAAAGAAAAATCAGTTTGGACGCAGAACTGTGAGTTGGCAACCAGGAAGGGAGAGAACTGGGTACAGTGGGTCTCCACGAGTCCGTGCGCCCTTCTGTTATCTTGTACAAGTGGTTTGGGATCCTTAGTTTAGTCAAAACACCAAAGACCAGTTACCACTTACTGAATGGTTATCATATAGTAGGTGTCTTGCTAAGCAGGCTCTTTCTACGTTACTTTGTGTAGTCATTACAATAAATTCAATTGTTCACTAACCTGAACTTTACAGATGGAAAAACTGAGGTTAGGAGGACGAAGGGCAATCTTTGGGATTCAAACTCAGGCATAGTTGGAATTCGAACTTAGGATGAAATCTAAAATTTTAACTTCAAACATCTGCTTTTTTTTTTTTCCTACCACACTTACAGAACAAAATTTGGCTTATTGACTCTGATTTAGAGGCTACATCTATTTAGATAAGCACAGTAAATAGGGGGTCGATACACTAGCCCTCTCCTTGTAACCACAAGAGGTTTGTTGCCTGCAAACTTCTGAGTCACTGGCATCCCAAGGGAAAATCTAAATTGATATGTAAAGTTACTAACGACAAATAGCAGAGTTATACTGATGAGAGTGGTAACAGATAACACGGAACACACAGTAAAGTGCCAGAAACTGTTTTAGGAACTGTGCAAGTATTAGTTCATTTAACCCTCTCAATGACCCTCAGAAGTAGGTACTGTTATCCTCATTTCACGGAGCAGGGATCGGAAGCACAGAGAAATTAAGGAAAGTGCCCAAGTTGATAGTTAGCGGCTGTGGGGGTGGAGGAGGGGTGGGGATTCAAACCCAGTGAACCTGGCTCCAGAGTTCAGGCTCTTACTACTTAGAGTAGCCTCATTTGTTTGTATTCGATACAATTCAAACTTCATTTTAACTCATGCACGGGCTGGGCTCTATACTTATGACGCCAGTGCTTGCTTAAGAGGAAAATTAAAGATCTCAGGATGAAATCTCAACACATAAGTAGAAATAAGTCAAAGACTTTAGAAACAACCATTTTACTATTTCCCACTTCTTAAACTTCTCTTGATTTGCCTTCTTTGATACCGCTTCTCCAGCTGTTCGTGTCTCCACTGAGCTCCTCCCCCCACTGGAATGGCAGTACCCAGCTGGCAGGGCCAGAGAGGGACAGATGAGTTACCGCGTGCAAAGTCCTCAGAACAGCAGCTGGCACGTTAGTGCCGTGCTCCTCTGACGACAGCTCGCAAGTCTATTACTGCTGCTTCTAACACTCCCTCCAACCCAGATCTTTACACCCAAGTGTCTACTGAAGAGCTCCACCTAAGAGGAATCTCAAATTCACCCACCTCAAGTTGAACAAACCTCCATTTTCCCCCTGAAATCCACTCTTTTCGTATCCCGGCAAATACGTCTCACAAAACCAGTCACCTGTGCTACAAATCTGAGGGTCCCTCGGCCTCGTTTCCAACAGGCCGCCAAGTACTGCTAATTCTACCTCTGACGTGTCAGCCTGCTGTGGGTGTCTGTCGTCCTGTCTGTCCTGGAGCGCCCTGCACCTGCCCCCGACCAGAGCAGCGGCACGCTGTAAGCGCACCGCTAACTGCGACCCCCTCTAGAACGAGGGCTCCTTGCGAGCAGAACACGGCAGAGTCCGTAAACGTCAGCTGAACGTACTGCTTCGCCAACAGCTACCGTCTAATTAAAGAGAATTTCAGCCTATTCCACAAAGTGCCTCCCACAGGTATCTAATCATTAACAAGCTGTCAATGTTCTCGGCTCTGTTCTTGACTCTCAATTCATACCTTTATTTTTGCTGTGCCAAAGGACTGGCTTTATGGTTCAACCACCATCTGTACAGTTATTCCTGACCTGAATCTATCTCCTTATTATACAGATCTCTCCTGGCCCTGAGAATTCCCCATTGCAAGGATCAGAGCCACTGGATGTTCTAGAAGGCAAAATACCCCCACACAACATTTTCCTGGGTTCCCACCTACTCAAATCACTTCAGATACATGTTTTGTTTTAAATGCCATCCCTTCCTTCCATCTTGTCTTCCTGCACACCCAGAATAACCATGTTCCTTTGTGCAGGGCTGTTGTTTCTGGAGACACAACCCTGGGGGCTCTCATTCTCAAAGACTAGACTGTGTGTGCCCCTCGGAGCTAAGCAAGGTACTTGGTCTGCTCTTGCATAGCAGAATCCCCCCTGGTACTTGGAAATGAAATCAGCTCATAACTTAGCATCTTGAGTTTGAACTCGAAAAATAAGAATGTTAGGGCCTTTATATTATTTTCCATACCATACAGAACAGATGTGCTAACATTATATCTTAGCTGTCACTTGTCTCAAGAAACAGTTGACATTAATCTGAAAAGGTAAAGAACTTACTTCAGGTGGTTTTCTACCTAGTAGAATATACGTAGCCATAACTTCATCATATTTCTGATTTATTAAGGCGTCATTTATCTCATCTCGCGCAAAACCCATGGTGACCATGATGTCTAGAAAAAAAATGCAAATTTTCTGAAAATGGGTTTATTTTCGTAAACAAACCAACAAATGTAAGTTTGCCAACACAAGATATGAAAAATTCTGGAATTTTAAAGAGTAACATTAACTACCAAAACTTCTGTATTATTAACACACAGATACTGCATATTCAGATGCTATACAGTCACAATTTTTCATACAGAAACTATACCATGGGATCCACATTCACGTGCCTAGCCTGCTTCTCACCACCTAACACATTCCTGAGCTCCTCTGTTCAGCCAGAGACACACTAGCCATCTGTGACACACACAAAACCCCTTCTTTCTTTTTCTCTATCTGTTAACACACCGTCCACCACCCATGGAGTGGTTTCTCTCATCTCCTAACAACTCCTACTTTCTGATCTGAAGGCAGGCTGATTCCTCTTTGGGAGGCTTGAATCCCGCAGTTGTTCCGAGCCGATTCCTAACACCCTAGAACACGCCTCCCTTGCCCCTCTGCTCTCAAGACAGAGAGGAGCACGGTTGAGATGAGTCAGCTGTGAGTTTCTGCTGGCTTTGGTAACGGAGACAGAGTTGCAGAGAACAGGTTGGAAGCAGAGCGCGGCTGGGTGTGGGAGGATGCGCCCCGCCGAGACGCCGGAAAATAGAAAGGGAGAGCCAAAGTGTTCATCCCCTCAGCTCAAGTGCCTCCACATTTTTGGTTAAAATACATGCTATGTTTTGCTGATACTTATCAGTCTGATCAGTGCTGATACTTAAACCATTCCTCCTGTTAGGGATTTGCTGAAAGAAAAGAACGAGGTTTACCTACATTATTTTAACTTCTGTATCACTGTTGTCAAGAACTGAAATGGACTTTAAAATACATGAGGACAAACTTGAAATTGCCACGTTTGGTGAAAATTCAGGGAAAGAAAAGATGACAATGCAAGTGTTTTCCAAATAAAAACGATTTCCTATTTATGTTTGTAAACACTATCTTGGTAGAGTGCAGGTCTCTTACAGTGTAGGGACAGCACGTCTCCCAGTATTTAAATACTTACCTATCCGTTTCGTGTCATTGAAATCTGGTTCAGGCTCAGAATATGGCTTTAGTTCTTCTTCTTCGTGACCGACATTCATCCACCGATCTTTCATTATTTGCTAGGAAATAAACTTTACATTATGTTTGGCCAATCAGAACATTCCACCACTTATTTTAGCTCTATTTTTAGCTAGTGTGAAATTTTTGGGTTCACTCAGCAAGAATCATGATGTTTTCAATCTAAAGTCACTTTGCAGGTTGACTGCCAGGCCGAAAGAGGGGTGAGGCTTTGGGACGCACTTACATACCTTGTGACAGTGACAACTATCGTCACACACACTCCCTGAATGTATGGATTCAAAATAACCTGCTGCCCATATTCCTCTAAAAGGAATATTATCTCATTTGCAAGTTTTAATCTCAGAACCCAGTGATTTCAACCTTTGCTTCGTCCTATTGCATTTAAGATTAGTGAAGAGAGTATTCATTTTTCCTGGTCTTCTACCCAATGTATACTTATACACCTGCATTTTAAAGTCACCACTTATAAAAGCGTTTGGAAAGCAGACACCATGGGGAATGGAAGACAGGGTTAGTAAGTAAAGACGGCTCAGAGAATGTGGAAGGGGAGAGTGGTCAGAATGTCAGAATGGAAGCCAGACTCAGGGATGAGCAAGGATGGGGGTGAAAACAGGGACTGGTGTGAATTAGAGTCAAAACCAGGAGAGGTGTGAATTCGAGCAGTCCCGGTTTGTTAAAAGGCAACCTCATTGGGGGCATCCTACGGAATGGGGAAAATGTTCACAAACATATATTGGAGAAGGGGTTAATATGCAGAATACATACGGGAAATCTGACAATTCAGTAACAACAAAACTGCCCAATTCAAAAATGGGCAAAGGACTTGGATAGATATTTCTCCAAAAGAATATACACCAAGAGCCAATAAGCCTATGAAAAGGTCACTAATCTAACATCACTAAACATCAGGGAAATAAAAACCACAAGGAGGTATCACCTCACTTCTGTCAGGATGGCTACTATAGAAAAAAGTGAAAGTAACAAGTGTTGGCGAGGACGTGGAGAACAGGAGCCCGTGGGTGCTGCCACTGTGCCTGCACGACGGTGTTGCTCCTTCGGCGAACAGTGTGGAGGCTCCTCAAAAGGTACCACCAGACCTATAAATACGATCTGGTAATCCCACCTCTGGGTTTATGCCCACAAGAACCGAGAACGGGATCTTGAGGGGTATCTGCACCCCCGTGTTCACCACAGCTTTCCTCACAACAGCCAAGGTGTGAAGCAACCCAGGCGCCTGATGGATGAATGCGTAAAGAGAATGTCGTCTATACACACAACGGGATGTTACTTAGCCTTAAAACAGAAGGAAATCCGTATGCTGTAGCACGGATGAAACTTGAGGACATTTCTAAGTGAAATAGGCCAACCACAAAAGGACAGATAATCATTACATGAGGGATCTAGAGTAACCGAACTCACAGAAACTCAAATTACATCCTTGGTGATGTTCTCAAGTTTAAGATGACAATGTTAACAGACTGAAGATAATAACGAGTGGGATGAGACTTGTCACAGATCTGCAGCAAGTGAAAGATTCTGGAAGAGTAAGAGTCCATCACATGACAAGGGACTGGAAGGGAGAAGGCGGGCCACACGGGCAGACGCCCAAGGGCAAGCGGCAGGGGTGCGTGTCTGGAGGACAGCGAGTTCAGAACAACCGGAGAGCACGGGGCAAGATGGGTGGGGAGGCAAGATGAGGGTAGAATATTAATAGGGTTTCTTTCAATCACCTAAGGGGCACGTCTGGAGGGTGTGATTTTGAAGTCTCTCTGGCCAGTGTGTGGAGAGTGAACCAGAGGGGTTCGGGACTGGAGGCCCAGAAATCAGCTAAGAGGCTTAGCAAGAATCTAGGAGAGAGGTGACGCCCGTCTGAATTAGACGGAGGCAGTGGCGAGGGGAAAGGACAGATTTTCAATACTGGGCTCGTAAAAATCAAGAAAACTTTGTGACTGGATACGAGGGGGAATGAGGATGTGGGACCGTTCAGAGGAAGAGAAGACGATGCCCAGGTTCCTGGTGTAGACGACGGAGTAGACGTGGACACCACCTACTGGGAGAGCAAATTCAGAAAGAGGAGGAGACCGGATGGGGAAAGAGGCGGCTGAGCGTTGGAGCAGAGGAGTCTGAGGTGCTGGCGGATAGATATCCAAATAGACATGTTCTGTAATGTTCTGTGAGCTCCAGAGAAGCTCAAGAGAAATCTGGGCTGAGGACGGAGATTCAGGAAGCAGCCGACACATGACGTCAGAAGCTGGATTCTCCAGGAATCCCAAACAGAGTCGGAAGGAGTAGACGGGGGTCCACGGCACAGCCCCACAGAACAGTGGCATTTAAGGGTTAGAGAGAAAAGTGACCCGAGAAGTGCGTGGAGGAGGGAAGTCTGCACAGTGTGACACGGAAGGAAAGGCAAGAGTTTTAGTTTTTAAAAATGTTTCACTTATTTATTTTGAGAGCGAGTGAGCACATGAGCAGGGGAGGGACAGAGAGAGAGAGGAGAGGGTTTGAGAATCCCAAGCAGACTCTTCACTGTCATCACAGAGTCTGACCAGGGGCTCGATGCTATGAACCAATCGCGTGATCGTGACCTGAGCTGAAATCAAGAGCTGGACGCTCAACTGACCGAGCCACCCAGGCGCCCCAAGGCGAGTTTATCAAGGAGGACACGATGGTGTCCTGTCAAAGAAGGTGATAATAAAAAAGCAACCTGCTGTGTTTAGGAGCAAACACGAGTGGCATCCCTGAGGGAGGTTTCAGGGGAGCAGAGGGGCCACTGAGAAACAAGGCACAGGCGAGGACACGCGCAGCGTAAGCGGAGCTACTTTTTACAAAGTCGGGCCGGAAAGGGAGGAACACGAGGGATTCCAGGCAGCGACTGCGGGCTTGAAGGGTGCCTTTTTCTAAAATGGGAGACACACGTACAAAGGCTGTGAGACAAAGGTGGCAGCAGAGAGGAGGCTGGACGGGACAGAAGAGGGAGCTTTTCTGAAGGAGAGAGCTAGGAGAGGCACACAGGGATCTGCTTCACTGAAGTTAGAGCCCTTGAGGATAAAGACTGGGCCTTCACTACCTTTCTCAGCACACGCGCTTGGTGCTGCGTTTGGACTGGGCAATATTTTGTTTTATTTTTGATGTTTTTATTTATTTTTGAGACAGAAAGCACGAGCAGAAAGCACGAGCTGGGCAGAGGGAGAAAGAGACAGGGACCGAAGTGGGCTCTGTGCTGAGAGCAGAGAGCCCGACGCGGGGCTCGACCTCACGCACCATGAGGTCATGACCTGAGCTGAAGTCAGATGCTTAACCGACTGAGCCACCCATGCGATGCGGCCCCGGGCAATATTTTAAAATAAGGCTGCTACAGAAGCCCCAGGTACAACGACATGTTGAGAGGAGCTTAGCAACGAAGACGGCTGAGGAAGCCGCTAGAACTTCCGGGAGACAGACAACCGAGGGCTGCGCTGGGCCTGAGGACACTGAAGAAGGAAGAGCTACAGAGGTATCATTCGAAGCACCTGATGACAGAATTTGTTCTGGGAACGAGGGAAAGAAAGGCTGGAATCCAAAAGGGTTCTGAGGATTCTAAGTCAGGCGCCTGGTGGAATCAACCACACTGTATCCGTGAATTAAGTGAGAAACGCAGGAGCAGTAACAGATTTGCTAGGTGGAAGATGGGCAATTAAACGCAAAATGAAGATACTCCAAATTTCCGGATATTTCTCAATTACACTGTGCTTGCTTGGTGTTCATTTCATAACCATTGTGTGTCTGTCGTCATCAAGGAGAAAAACGTGTGTGGGCCACAACCCGCAGGCAACTTGTCTTTTACCTGGGGAAGTAAGATTTGCTCCTGAAACCTGAAAGTATCTGAACACACGACAGAATTAATTATTCAAAACTGTGCTATTAGCAGTGCATATTGTGCTTATTAATAAAGGGCAAAGGGGCGACTTGTGGTGTGGGCTGGGGTTTTCAGGGAAGGAATCATAAGGAGAGAGAATGTGAAGCGACTCTGGAAACACCGGGAGAATCTGGGTTCGTGGAAGAGTCAAGGCAGAAGAATTCAGGAGGAAACAGTGAGGAAGCTCCCTTCTCTGACTCGGAACCAAGGTAACATGGAAAAATACGGAAGAATGGGAGATAAAGTTAGTATCTTCAGATGACTGGATTTAAACATGATGTGATGGGCGATGGAGAAATGCTGCATTTCACCAACATGGATGTTACACAACATTTTTTTTTTAATGTTTATTTATTTTGAGAGAGAGAGACAGAGAAAGAGAGAGAGAATGAATGAATGAATGAATCCCAAGCAGGTTCCACGCTGTCAGCACAGAGCCTGATGAGGGGCTCGAACTCAGGAACCATGAGATCATGACTTGAGCTGAAACCACAAGTCGGACGCTTAACCGACCGAGCCACCCAGGCGCTGTGAGAGGAACAATCTGAGGAGACGCAGCAGGAGCAGGAACCCCGCTGGTCCTCACACAAAGTTAGATCTGAGGCAAGGCTCATCCAGGGAGAGTGGGGGAAATCCCAGGGATATGGAGACACCAGGGCAGGGAGGAGAGAAGGAACGCGGTTTTGCCGTCCTTTTGTTCTTACTGTCGTCACTGGGGATTGCCAAGGGCCCCCCCAGCACAGTCTGTCTCACAAAGGTAGTTGGATTTCAAAGCAAAATAAAAATCGTCTGAAGAAAATTTTCCTTTGGCAAAAGGAATGGAAGGTAAAGGTGGGAAAGAAAATCTGCTTAAAGGAACGCGTAGAGGCATAAACTCTTAATTCTAAATGTGAAGGTCTTTTCCAAGAATAAGGCACAGGGAACAGCAAACTATGGATGCAGAAGAGGGAAGACCCATGTGCAAGAAGCTGTTCTTAGCTGTGTGAACCTCATGCCCTAAACACTTCTTCTGTGGGAACCAGGGTTTGCCCTGAGGCCAAGGCAGAAAGGCCCCCGGAAACGGAGGTGCTGCGGGCCAGGCGAGTGGTCACGTAGCCCTCGCCGTGTGGCTACAGGCGCAGTACAAGGCCGCACAGCACGCTAGACCTGCCAAATAAATGAATCCACTTCAGATTTCATTTGAGATCTTGGTTTCTCTCTTTAAAAAATGCTCATTTATTTTGAGAGAGAGAGAGAGCTCAAGCGAGGGAGGGGGAGAGAGAGGAAGAGAGAAAATCCTAAGCAGGCTCTGCACCACTAGCACAGAGCCCGGCATGGGGCTCGATCCCAGGAACCAGGAGATCAGGGCCTGAGTCAAAAGCAAGAGTTGGACGCCCAACCGACTGGGCCACCTGGGCATCTCTCTCTCTCCTCTCTCTCCCCTCTCTCCCCTCGAAGTAATCTCTAAGCCCAACGTGGGGCTTGAACTCACGACTCCAAGATCAAGAGTCACATCCACATGCTCTACCAACTGAGCCAGCCAGGCCCCCCCTGAGATGTCTCAAAATGAGAAACAAGAGGTCAAACAAGATTCCAAACCGAACAAGAGAGAGCTCGCTCCAGCCACCACTGCCAATGGACACAGATGACTATTTGCTAGAAATTCTACCAAAATAACTGATTCAGATTAATTATCAAGAAAGAAATTAACAGTGGAAATACACAACTTATACCTTAGGTTCACATTAAAAATTTATGGACTTCAGGATTGCCAGATGGAAATTTTTCTTAAATGGTTTTAACCCCTGTAAAAGTTCACCATATACTTCTGAATCTGTATGTAGAAATCTTTCATCTATTTATTAAAAAAAATTTTTTTTTTTATATTTTTGAGACAGAGAGAGACAGAGCATGAACGGGGGAGGGTCAGAGAGAGGGAGACACAGAATCCAAAACAGGCTCCAGGCTCTGAGCTGTCAGCATAGAGCCCGACACGGGGCTCGAACTCATGGACTGCGAGATCATGACCTGAGCCAAAGTCGGCCGCTTAACCGACTGAGCCACCCAGGCGCCCCTCTTTCATTTTTTTAAAAAAGGTTGTTATTATTACTAATTTTTGCTTTATTGCCTCTTGTATTGGGCAGATGCAAGCAAGATTTGCAAGACTACCTTAGCAGCAGCTGAAAAGGTGTTAAAGCAAAAATAAATACTTTTTTTGAGGAGAAACATAGATGACAGAGAAAGCGCCAGAAAGAGGAGCTTTGCCTTAGGCTCAAATTTTTTTGCATTATTTTGAGAGGTAACACAGTCCATTCTGGTTAAGAACTGGGAAAATTAAGGACATACACAGAGGGGATAGCAGAAAAAAGTGATCAGTTTCTTTCTAATAAAAATATCTAGACACACCAATATTCCAATAAATAGGGAAAAAAGTATCATAGTGTATAATATAAAACACAAATCCTTTAAAAATCCTGTGTGATACTATCCCTCCTGTTATTAGTGCAGTGAGCAAGCTCTGACAGCATTCATATACAACTTGGAAAAATTATGCAGCCATTTAGATCTAGAAACAACTAGAGGTCAAGCAGTAATTTCATTCATTTTATTATCATGGGCGATAAATTAGGTACTTAATATATAAGGCTTTAAGAAATACTTTAATGAAGTAGCAATTATATTTAAGAGGAAGATATCAGAGTTAAATTAGAAGTTTAGTAAGATAACAAGATAATAAGATTCTTAAATTGAACTTCAATATTAACAAATTATATAGTGAAGAAAGACTAGTGTTTGCTCTAATCAGTAACTCTTGACACTCAAGTAGCACTGAAAAAAATTCATAAAGTTTCATTTGTTTTTACATATAAGAATTAACAGAGGAAATATTTCATATTAAGATGTACAAAGCTGTTACAAATCCGGTAAGGCTGACTAACCAGACTCCATTAGACTAGCGGTTCAAAGACACAGAGAGCTTCTATGTAAAAAAGCACAGTTAACCTAGTCATTAAAAATACTAAGCATTATCTCAGATGAAATAAAGATAAATTAAGGCAATTATGACAAGCCATATAACTACCATAAAGGCATCAAATGTGGGAAATTATTACATCGAATACTGAATCCAGGTGGAGAACAGATACCTTCAAATGCCTTAGGTCACATTCAATCTTGTAGCAATGATACAGAAGACCTGTCAGACTGTTTACACCCTCTGACGCACTAATTACACTCTGGAGAATATATCTAAGCATATATCCCAAAGGGAAAAAAAAGCATATCACGTTATTATTAGTAAAGACCATGGAAACAACTAACCCAAAGAGAACAACATTGCTACTGGCAAGGAAGGAGCTCACGTTTACGATAAAGAGAAGTACCTGACCCAAAACCTTTTAAGTTAAAAAAAAAAAAGAATGCAACACACCACGGAAACATTACTACCATACAAAAATTTATGTTTATACACTCAAGATTAGGGTTTTGCAAACTGTGGGGTTTTTTTTAGAGCTTAAGGATTTTTTTGCTGTACAGTCGCTACTAAAGTTGGTATGAAAAATGAAAGTGAAGACTCAAATGATTTTTGACATTATTGCTATTTCAAGGGGAGTTTCTCAAGGTTTGGTATTAGCAATCTTTTCTTTTCTTTTTTCTTCTCTTTTCTCTTCTTTCTTTCTTTTTTTAAACGGTGTCAGGTTTCTTTGGAAAGTTATTTCCGGGAACTAGCCTGCAAAGGCAGACTAGCCTTTGTACAGTGATATCTGCAACATTATGATAATATTTCCAATGCAGACTCATGGTTCTGTGGCTGGAAAACTTAGTTTTGATAAGCTGGAACAGAAGGTTCCAGTCTATACTCAAATACATAGCGTTGAGACTCTGATGATCAAATGTTTTAATGCAGTAATTTGGCTTTAAAATTCAACCCAGAATTCCAATACTTTCATCTTTTGCATCTTAACGCTAATAAGGATGAATGACTTAAGTACGTGGCTACTGTAAATTAATCATCTTTAAGTGACTAAGTACATCATATCAACTGTCTAAGGGATTTGTAACATCCATAATCATTTTTGTATGTTCTTTTTGCTCTTCTCATTAGTTAAGCGGATGCCTCAACTGTGAACATTTTATTAAGTGACATTCAGGTAAACTAGGTTCCTATGATAAAAGTGGGTCATAAAGCAGGATTAAGAAAGATTCAAGTTGCCATAAAATTTTACTTATTTTTAAAATAGTCTTTATTTTTGTTAAGTAAGCTCTACACCCAACGTGGGGCTTAAACTCATGACCCCAAGATCAAGAGTCGTTATGTTCCTCTGACTGAGCCCCCTGTTGCCATAAAATTTTAGAACTGATATGAGAGTCAACAATTTTAACTTTTTTCACTATTTCACGTAACTTTCTTAATTTTTTTTTTTAACGTTTATTTATTTTTGAGACAGAGAGAGACAGAGCATGAATAGGGGAGGGGCAGAGAGAGAGGGAGACACAGAATCCGAAGCAGGCTCCAGGCTCTGAGCTGTCAGCACAGAGCCCGACACGGGGCTCGAACTCACGGACTGTGAGATCATGACCTGAGCCGAAGTCGGATGCTTAACCGACTGAGCCACCCAGGCGCCCCTCATGTAACTTTCTATGAATAATGGTTAAAAATAATTTTAATGTTTTTTTTTTTAATTTATTTTTGAGACAGAGACAGACAGAGCATGAGCAGGGGAGGGGCAGAGAGAGGGGGAGACACAGAATTGGCAGCAGGCTCCAGGTTCCGAGCTGTCAGCCCAGAGCCTGACGCGGGGCTCGAACTCACATACTGTGAGATCGTGACCTGAGCTGAAGTCGGACGCTTAACCGATGGAGCCACCCAGGCGCCCCAAAAAACAATTTTAGAAAAGTAATAATATTAAAGAAGGCAGGCCTCTGTACGAAAACACTGATAACATACTCTTTTACCCTCAAAGGAAAAAAAAACCCACAAAAATTATAGGAAGGAAGTAATGACGTTTAAACAAGTAAGTCAGTAAAAAACATCTGATATTTGATTCACTGGTATAAAGCATTTATAAAATAATTTCCCAATGGAAGTCACCATCTTTTAACTTCCATCAAAACATACTGTACCTTTTGGTGGAAAATATTTGTGGAAATAAAGTTACAAAGCCCAAAGTAACCTGAGAGCTCTGTAACACAGTGAGCTCTGACTCACCATAAAGCTGTCTCCTACCCAGCATGAAGTCTATGCCAGAAAGCCCCACTGCTACACTAAAAAGTCCAGTTCAAGTAAGGTTAACTCCCTGAATTCTCTACCCCATCTATTAAGGCAAATAAATGAAGACAAGAAAGTACCAGTGGATAATACATGCGGGATCTCTGAAATCGTCTTAGCACAGGTTAAAATATCATTCTTCAAAACAGATGGGCGAAATCCTTAGAAAGTGGTTTAATGGCAGCGTCAGAAGGAAAAAAGGTTAGACATTTTGGTTTTGTGAACCTCTGATGTTACGTGGCTATAACGTACTGAATATATTTATAACCGCACAATAGCATCTATTACAAATAACCTCGCGTGTGGAATGTATGTATGCAACACAACAGTGTGTTAAGAAATGAAATCCCTGTTTCCAGTACGTTCGACTTAAACTATAAATTTTCTGTACTGATATTGAGTGTTTTCTTTAAAAAAATTTAAGTTTTTTTAATGTTTATTTATTTTTCAGAGAGAGAGAGAGAGAGAGAGAGAGAGAGAGAGAGAGAGAGAGAATACGAGCAGGGAAGGGGCAGAGAGGGAAGGAGACACAGAATCCGAAGTAGGCTCTAGGCTCTGAGCTGTCAGCACAGAGCCCGACCTGGGGCTCGAACCCACAGAGTAGCGAGATCATGACCTGAGCCGAAGTCGGACGCTCAACTAACTGAGCCACCCAGGGACCTTCTGTAAAATTTTTTAATGTCAGCTACTAATTTCAGATACGGTCATGAAATATTCACTGGATTAGAACTTCAACTATCTTTTCTTTCATCCTTGAAATACCAGTATTTCCTGCTGCACACAAGGCTCCCACTTTGGAGCAATTTCTGATGGGCCAGGTTTTCCTCCTTCTCCAACAAAAAGTCCATTTCATTCCTATTTTTATGTTGTTTTAATTTAATACTTCACTGCAGGACAAAGAAGAAATAACAGTCTTTAAAGAAGCCGAACATGACAACTTCTGAGCAGGGAAAGAATCATGCCACCTTCCCTAGCCCTGAATTTACATGATTTGCCCATTTTCTAAGAAACAAAACGCCAAAAAACAAAAACAAACAAAAAAACACAACAAAAGCCACAGGGGAAAAATTATTTAGAATGCTCTTGGAATATTTTCATTGTGAAACTTTAAACGCGGAGTACAAACAATAACTTACTTCTAAGCTGCCTCTCTTTATTGGATTCAGCACCAATAATTTCTTCAGAAGATTTTCACAGTCGGTGGACATATAGAAGGGAATACGGTACTTTCCTCGTAAGACTCGCTCCCGTAGTTCCTTAAGAAGGCAAAGAAAGTACTCCTAACTGGCTCCTGAAATGATCATGCCTGAGATAAAACATTAGTACCGACTTCCACCGATACCTTCAAATTCTGGCCATCAAAAGGCAACGAGCCGCTGACTAATGTATAGAGAATGACGCCGAGGCTCCACACATCCACTTCGGGCCCGTCGTACTTCTTTCCTTGGAAAAGCTCGGGGGCAGCGTAGGGTGGGCTTCCACAAAATGTGTCTAATTTGTTCCCGACTGTAAATTCATTACTGAAACCAAAGTCAGCAATTTTAATATTCATATCAGCATCAAGGAGAAGATTTTCAGCCTGCGAGGAAAATTAAAAAAAAAAAAAAGAAAGAAAGAAAAAGGACAATGTAAATGCCTACACAAAAATAAAATATTCATTATAACTGTTTCAGATCTCAAACATGTATTTCTTCCTTCTCATTTTTATGCATAATATCAGATTTAGAAGCCCAGCACGGTGTTTCAATGCATAACTGTTCAGAATCGCATCCATGTAAGACTGAATGTTAACACTATATAAGTGAAGCTCTCGTCTATAGGAGTATCTGCAGCTGTTTAAGAAAAGTTACTGAGAACGCTTTTTCTTCCAAGTTACTTTAAACCCATTTTTTTCCTTCATTGTAAGAAACATCCTGGAACCGTACCTTAATATGACCTATGTCAAGAAATGTAAGTTGACATAACACTAACCCTTCTTGGGCTTAAACCAACAAGGTTAGGGGCGCCTGGGTGGCTCAGTCGGTTCAGTGTCTGCCTTCGGCTCAGGTCATGATCTCACAGTTTGTGAGTTCGAGCCCCGCGTCGGGCTCTGTGCTGACAGCTTGGGAGCCTGGAGCTTGCTTCGGATTCTGTGTCTCCCTCTCCCTCCGCCCCTCCCCTGCTTACACTCTGTCTCTCTCTAAAAATAAATATTAAAAAAAAAAAAAAAACCAACAAGTTTACTCAAAAGTGCTCTATTTTAATAGACCATCACTGATTAATGCAAAGCTCAAGAGTATACCTAAAATAACTGCCAGTCGGGGGTTCTGTGCTATTGAATTAAACCTTTCGTCTTCTCTGATAGAATGCTTCCTCAACATAGTTCTGTTCTTTTAGTAAAACACAACAATACAACACAGCCTCCACTAGATCTTGTTTAAGTTTCTTTTTGCTGTTCTAAAACTAGATTCTCCTCTTCTGGAGGTATATTTTGGTAGAAAGCAGTGATTTCCACCCTCGTGTTTTCAGATGCTGTTTTTCCAAGATCCTAAAACAGAATCATTAAAAAAAAAAAAAAAAAAGGTTGAAATGTGCCTTTTGTAAACACAAGCTGAATTGCTTGTGTTTACAAAAGGCACATTTCAACCTTTTTTTTGTACATGTCTCGTTTCAAACTCTTTTATAACTGATAGACTAAGGAAATTATTTATTACATTGTAGATGTGTTTTATGAGGTCACCAAAGGGAGTACAATTTGGCTAAAATGAAAGGCAGACTTGTCTGCCTCGCCGGAGAGCCAGGCACTCTGTCCACCTTGCAGCATTTCCCTCCCTCACCTTCCTTCTTTGTCCTTTCAAAGGTGTGCTAGCTTGGGATAGCTATTCTAAAAAAGGGAGGTATGTTTAGCACCCAAAAATACGACAATAATGTGGCGTCACTTATGACATGAATATTGCAACAGCACATACACTTGGGACATTTCTATTAAAACCTAACATTTAAAGACCGGTGTGACAAAACCATCTGATGTTCTGATGTAAGAGCCTGGTCACTGTAAATTTCTGGGGCCATGCGTGAGCAAGTGGGGCTTTTTGGGTCTCCGTGAAGATGTCTGGATGGATGTGAAAGTACGCAGGCTGCGTTGGAAGGGCAGAGCTGGAGGGGGTCTGAGATCTACTCCAGGAGCAAGAGGGAGAGCCCATCCCCACACTGCAGGGAAACTCAGGGTGCTGCACATGGTTTTAGTTTCTCAGATTTCTTTCCATGTAAGAAATGAGATAAGCTGGGCGTCAAACATACAGTCAGGGGAACACTCCTCTACTTTCTCTTTCTTTGTGGAAGTGATTTCTCCCTAAAATAGCTGTGGGAGGAAATGGAGAAGGAAAATTTGGGAGCAGTAGAAGATCTGCAACCTCAGACAAATGGGGCCAGAATATGGGATTAGACTCTTGACAACTGCTTAAGACAGTATTTTTAAGTATAATATGAACCAGGGCTAGTAGCTGACAGACGACCTGGGAAAAAAATGTAAAAAAGAAAAATAGACTCCTAGGTAAGGTACAATTAAAGTTCAGTTTGGAAGAAGAGAGAAAAAGGGGGAAAAAAAGACAAATATTTTAGCCCCAGGACCTTCTACTCCCATTAAAAAAAAAAAGACAAGAGCACACCTGTTTGGCCACACCATTTCTTTCTTTTTAAAAATTATATTTTAAAATTTATCTTTATTTGAGAGAGGCAGAGACAGAACGAGTGGGGAAGGGGCAGAGAGAGAGAGAGGGAGAGAGAGAATCCCAAGCAGGCTCCACACTGCCGGTGCAGAGCCTGATATGGGGATCGAACCCATGAAACTGTGAGATCAGGACATGAGCCAAAATCAGGAGTGGGACGCTTAACTGACTGAGCTACCAGGCGCTCCTGAAATTATTTTATATTTTTAAATAAAAATGGTGTATGTACTTAAGGCGTGCAACACGATTTGATATATATACACAGTGAAATGATTACAACAGCCAAGCTAATTAACATAGCACCTCCTCCTTTAGTTACCATTTTTGTATGTGTGATGACAGCATCCGAAATCTACTCTCTTAGCAAATTTCCCAGTATTCAATACAATATCATTAACTTTTTGAATAGAACACTGAAAGCTCAGGCAGCCAAAGCAGAACTAAATGAGACTTCATTCAAACGGAAAAGCTTCTGCATAGCAAACAAAAGGTATCCTATGGACTGGGAGAAAATATTTGCAAACCCTACATCTAATAAAGGACTACTATCTAAAATACATAAGGAACTCATACAACTCTGTAGCAAAAACCCAAACACCACAATGAAAAAATGAACAAAAGTCCCTAAACAGACATTTTCCCAAAGACGATATACAAATGGGCAACAGGTATATGAAAAGGTACAGAACATCACTAACCTCCAGGGAACTGTGAATCACAACCACAATGAGATAACACTTTCCACCTGTTAGGGTGGCTATCATCAAAAGTATACAAGATAAGGTGTGTTGGCAAAAATGTGGAGCCAAGGGACCCCTGCACGCCGTTGGTGGGAACATAAACTGGTGGAGCCATTATGGAAAAGAGGACAGAGATTCCTCAGAACACTGAAAGCAGTCCTTCTCCTGGGTATGTATCCAAAGGAGATGAAAGGGTACCTTGCAGAGATATCTGTGCTCCCACATTCACGGACACAAACCTTTCATGACTGTCACAACTTTTTATTCTGAAGTATGCTAGTTTACGCTCATCACATGCATTGGACGTTCACAGAAACACTTAAAAGACTTCCCGTTCCTCGAGCTTTACTGTGGAGAGCGGACACTGGCAGCACGTCACATAAACCTGGTCCTGTGCTCACTACCTTCCTTCTGGCGGAATGGGATCTCAGGCATTTTCAGATGGGGACAAAGCTCCACACTGATCTCTTACAACCAGCTCACTAATGGTGAATCAAATCCTCTAGCCTTTAATGCCAGATAACTTCTCCTTCGTATTTTCCTCATTTTCTCAGTGGAAATACTGCCTTCATGAAGTTGCTAGGAGGCAAATAAAAACCACTTTCCTCGGACAGAGCCCGGCACAATTAAGCAACCAAAAAGATGGCTCTCATACTACAAAGCAGCTGTTAACGATTTAGACTTTTTGTCATAAAATCAGTGGCTTACCTTAAGATCACGGTGAACAATGCACTTTTGATGGCAATACTGTACAGCAGATACAATCTAAAATAAATATTTCGATAAAAGATGTGTAATTATTTTATGGTAAAAACACCGCAATTTTCCTCCAATGATCACCTCCAACTAAGATAAATTACCAACTTAGATTTCAAAGTAATATTTCACCATTTCCCTGTTCTCTCAGCTCTGAAAACTATGTATGTTACACTTAAAATGGAAAAGGTCACTTTTTTCCTGTGTAGACAAGCAGCATTCTCTCACCAGAAGACACTAAAATATTTCTTTGTCAGAGTCCGTGAAGGTTTCTGTGGGCTGTTATATTTCTCTGCTGACATGATCAAATGTGTGCAATTTGTAGTTCTGATCAAATGGCTTATTCTAATGTTGGGATAACAGCTTTGGCACACATGAATCAGTCTATTTTAGGAATCGTTATCAAATGTGTTCAAGGCATGTTTTTTCAAGCGAGGCCAATCAAAGGGGTATCTGGCATTGTCCTGTACTTATTCATACATAAAGAAATATAAAGAAATGGGAAAATTGTTCGGCCTTAAAACGAAACCCAAGTATCAAAAATAAAGAGGGAAAAATGAAATTTGATCTTAAAGCTGTTAGGAGGTCGGTCAGGCAGATTATTCTACCCCTGTAACTAGATATTGTATGCAATCATCATTTTTAACCATTACATAGGGTGCTTTGGGAACAAAGACTGAACAAGGAGGAACCCAATGGTAAGAGCCAAAGATACAAATGAGAAATAGGTTATAAACAATTCTATTATAGTTATTTTACTCCATAAAATAAAGACATTCAAAGAATCAGATAGTAATCAAGTTAAGAACTGTTTTGTACATGTAATCCCATCTGATGTACAGGACGGCCATTTTAATTCACAGAACATTCACTTCTGTGGATTCAGTTAAATGGAAACACGCTATGAATGCTGAATACTGGTAAGGCATTTACAAGTGGAGATAGAAATGAGATTTTTAAAAGTCTAAAGATGATGTGAAGTATGACCATGCTAATAGAAATATGGGTTAAAAAACGTTCAAAGTAGAAGTGAGATTGATAGTTCAGTACTATAAAATTATTCTAATGTATATTAAAATGGTTCAGACAGAAACATGAATTCAAAACAAAATCAACACACAATGAGCAATATGTAATTCGATTAAATTCATTTTTGATTCAACAGTTTACTGAGTACCTGCTACGTGCAAGAAAATGTGCTGGCTGCTAGGGGAACACAAAATGAACACGACATGGACCCTGCCCTTAAGGAGCTGAAAGTCTGATTAGGAGAAAATATGTACATATCTTACATGTCTATGAGCAACCATAATACAAGGCAGAGTCACAAAGAAGTGAGGGGAATCATATTATATAAAGAACAATTTCAGTCAGAAATGCTGCCCGGAGTAGGTGATATTTGATCTACGCCATCCTTGAATGACAGTACTAAATATTTCAGGGTGAGATTTGGTGATGGGGAGGTAGGGGCAAGGTGGTGAAATGTACTGATGTTGAGACAACACAATGTATTTGAAAGTAGGTGGGAAAATGGTAATAGTGGCAGTAAATGTTGACAGGTTGGTAAAAACCTCCAAATTCCAAACTACACAGGTACCACAGAACCACTAAATGTTTTTAGGCAGAGCAGTGGTGAATGAGTATGATCAATTTGAAGTGTAAATCCCTAAAATACAGCAGAATCTTGCAATGAATAGTTGTAAGTATTAATTTTCTTAAATACGCTTTAAATTTCTAATATCCAATTTTCATTAAAACATGTTTATTAGGCAAGAGATACATACTTATATGTAAATATCGATACACCTTTTAGAAAATATTTATTTTTGGGAGAAAGAGAGATGCAGAGAGAGAGGGGGAGACAGAGGATCCAAAGCAGGTTCTGTGCTGATAGCAGAGAGCCTGATGCAGGGCTCGAACTCACAAACCATGAGACCATGACCTGAGCTGAAGTCGGAGACTCTAACCGACTGAGCCACCTAGGCGTCTCCCAGGCACCCAGTATTAATACATCTTAATGAATATATTATAAGGCTATTTTTGTATCATGGATGACAGAAATTTGCTGATAATACTGGTTTTCAAGACACTCTGTCTTAGTAATAGTGAAGAAGGCATGTGATAGATAATGATTCGGCTATCAAACATGCATTTCACATTAGACAGAATGATCTCTATGAAAGCAGTTCTAAAGGCATTTCTGCAATAAAAATCTCCTGAGCCTTAAAGTCTTAAGAATGGAAAGATAATTAAAGAGAATGCTCTGTATTAAGCATTTCATTCTCCCCAAACTCTATGACCTCTGACTTCTATCAGTTAAATATGGTGGCTTATAGTATTACGAAACTTACCTAGCAGGTACACTTTCTGCCATGAAAGAGAAGTTCTGCCTTCTGTCTGACTCACTGCAAGAATCCCCCATTCACAAGCCTAAATTTTACTGCATTATTCTATGGCCAGATCCTTCCATCCCAAAATATTCTGTACTTCCTTAAGTAGAATGTAGGAACTTCCTTGTGATTGTTCTTTTTTGGATCTTGAAAACACGATTTACAATCAGGCCTGAACTGACGCTAAAAACCAGACATGTCAGTGTTTTGCTATGAGGTGCAAATGTTGCATTGCTGTGCAATTAACTTGTAAGGGAGTCAGGAACTCCCAAGTTTTAAGTTACTGTTATTGGAAGAGCAGAATCAATACTATGATTTTCTTGTAGGCCCTCAAAACTTTAGGAATAGAGGAGCACTGTATGGTCAATGACTGCTAAGGTTCTCTTAAATTGTCTCAGGATGATTCTAACAGCACAGTCAAGGACATAGATATGTAAATACTTGCTAATATAGTACATTCTTAAACTGTTAACGTAATTTCATGATACAGAGCAAATAAAAATAAATGTACATTTATTCTTTGTCTTAACTAAATTTATAAAGAAAAATACGCACCTCGAAAGGAAACTGAAAAACAAATATATAACCTTTTGTCAAAATGACTACAAAACTGTGTGTACGTGTATCCCTCATTTTATTTTTATTTTTATTTATTTTTTATTTTTTTTTGGTGTATCCCTCATTTTAAAAAACATGAGTTACCTTTTTAATTCTGAAGGAAGACATATAAATAGTAAATACATTTAATATGTATAATAAATAATTATAAAGGAAATATTTCCTATTGCATTACATTTTAAATAGCAACATGAAGAATATGAAACTGATTTCAAAAAATAATTCAGACTCTATTTTTAAAATGAGCCAATGAGTAATTATGTGGATTTTATGACACTATCTACGTTCCAGCCTTCTATCCTGTTCCAACCCATCAGTAAAGATGGGCAAGTTCTTTATAATAGCAGGCACTGTCACCTTCTCTAATTTCACAGACTACCCGACACAGTTTTGTCCACACAGTATGATTTCAGTAAATAAATACAGCCAGCTGACTAAAAGGAACAAGAGTGAGTAGCAGCAGTCTATGGAATATACAGTAAGATCCCAGCGGAAACATTCAATGTCAACTGTAATTTTCTTGCTGACTGGCTACTAATTATAACTTCATGACTGATACTGAGAGAACAATGGCTTTTAAAGTGATGACTAGAGCTTTACTTAAGGTGAGCCTCTGGCCCAGGACAGGAGAGCCCTGAGTGGTATGTCCAGTTCTTTCATGTTGCGTCCTCATTATCAGTTGTCTTTAGATTTCAGACATTTTAGGATGAATGTTTGTAGGACTCCATCCTGAATAAAAGGGCCATACCTATCTTTGATATAAAGCATTTCACATATTATGCTCCAAAAAGTAATGACTCTGTGGGATAGCAACAGAGTTTTATAACACAAACTCACTTCATGATCAATTTGGAGAATACTATGTCAAAAACAGGTGAAACAGTTTCTCTCTCTCTCTCTCTCTCTCTCTCCTCCAGAACTTTTAACTTCTTCAAATTGTTTATATGTTAACATACATGTAACATCTCTTGGAGGAGGCCTCTGTATAGGTATTCAGTGGATCCCAAACTTTTAACTGGAGAATGGGCATCCGTGCAGAAGTACCGAGCTAGTTTTAACTGAACTATTTTAAATTCACTAAGGTAAAGTTTGGGACACAGCAAGTTGTCTGATGAAATTTTACTTCCATAAATTTTATGAACAATTTATAATTCATTAATTGTCATTTTCATCATCATTTATAAAGTATGTTAATTTTAATCACTTCATTCCTAAACATTAGAAGTAAAAACCCAAGATGAACTTAAATTACTTTTCTTATATTTTCTATAAAAAGTCATATTCAATTTGAACTGGAAATATAAACATCTTACCATATTCTTCTCCCACATTTGTAAGGCTTCTTGCCTACTTAACTAAATAAAATTGACCACGGTTTGTAAATCTACAAAACCATGAGTTCTAATACCAAGACATCTTTAATGACAAAAGAAAAGAGAATAATGTCTTTAAGCACAATGCATATATACTTCATACATTAAGCTAATAATACTTGATAATTATTGGATAAAGGATTAAATATTTCTTTTCTTAGTTTAGTCTATATTTCCAGAACTATCAATGAATTGTCTTACCTATAAGACATTTCACTATTTATCACCATCTAAAAATAACCATATGCAACTATTTTAAATTTAAATTCAGGAAGAACAAACTTCTTTTTCAGTTTCCCATTCTTTAAAAAGTATAAGATAGCAGGACTTTTCCTCTTTAAAATACCATGTACTCTGAAGTCCAGTTTGTGATACTGTGCATTGTACATCACTAAAAACATTAACAAAACAAAGTTAAAAACTACTTTCCATACCTGCCTAAATTTTGCACGGGCCTCTTTTTCTTTCATTCTTCCATGGGCAACTAAGTAATCAAATACTTCACCTGAATCAGAAAGGTAAAGCAATAAAACATACACAAATCTCCAATTAACAGTACAAGCAATGTCAAGTTCTTGCCTTGTTTTTAGAGCAGCTTTTGACCCACAATTTTCTGATAGTTTTACGTAAATCACAAACTATTACATGAATAGAAAAAACAGGGAAAAATTACACACAGAATTGAGTGTCTGTAAGCAGCTTATGATTTAGCAAAACTCTTTTAAAAAATAAGTCATGAAAACATAACTGAGAAAACTTGCTTTCTGATTTCAACTATTACATAAAAATACAGTCAACTCTTTATTATGCATTCAAATAAAGGGAAGCCACAGCATGAGCAATCAAAAACTATACCTGGCATTGTATTTGGGGGCTACGTGTCAAACAAAGTAACAAAAGTCATGTTACGTTGGATCTCTCTCTTTTAAATTCTACTTGTCATGGAGTCTTGGTCAAATTCCTTCTGACTGCTTCCATTCCCACTGATTTCGTGCTTTTTCCTCTGATTATGCTAGTCTCGCTATACTCATTTCATCTATTTTGGTTCTTAACTACTTATGCAGAATTAAATCATCCGGTGTGTGTCTCCTATTACTCTGAACCAACTTCAACGATCATATCTGCCCTATCCCCAGGACAGAACACAAAATGGGTAGACAATACATACTTGTTGAAATAATTCAAACGAGAAACTGTGGAAATTTCCTATTAGACCCATTACTTTACATGTATATAAGTTTTTTTTTTTTCATTTTTCTCTAGTTAATACTTGTAAAAAAAAAACCCTAAATTACTATTTAGTGACAATATTAAAAATAAAATATCTCAGTATAAGGGAGAAATTTATTTTTAATGTCCTTATAATTTACACCAGATAGATATACATGTCTATTTAAAACTCCTAAGATGGCTTAAGGCATTCTTGTAAATATAGCAGAGTGGTTAAAAACTCAGGCTTTAGAATCAGACCAATTTTGTTATGAATCCCTGTTTAGCTCTAAGTAGCTACTGGGAGACAATGAGGAAGATTTCTCAACTTTATTAAGATCCTGCTTCTATTTACTGTCTATCTCACATGGCTGTTATAAGGATTAAATGAAATAACGCATGTGCTTAGCACAGTGGCATACAGTAAGCACTCAATAAATTATACATTTGTATCTCAGTATACAGTAAATTGTATGTGTGTGTGTGTATGTGTATATATATATGCAATATCAATCCTAGGATATCAATAAAACATTAAAAACCAAATATGTAATGATGTATGTCAGATGAAACTAATACACCTACAGTGTCAGACAACATATGATACCAGGCATACTTAAATGACTGAATGGGATGATGAAAATAGATGTGAGTGGATGCTCTAGTTGACCCATCACGGTAGTTAATTCCAGATATGTGAGTTTAGGCTGGGAAAGACATATGCAAGAATTCAAAAATATGGACTGCTCTTAAGTTCTGCCTAGGACATCTATAGCCCAGATGTTTACAAGACTTAGTCCTTCACTAATTATATATTACTTGTTTATGATTTGCTTCCCCCAAAGAATGTAATCTTCTTGAGGGCAGGGACTTTGTGTTTGCTCACCCATGTGTTCCCAGCAGCTAGAATAACATGTGGTACATAACACACGTCTAATAAATAATGTTTGTGTGAACAAAAGAAGAAATAAAACACACCATTCCAGAGCAGCCGAACACACACTTTTAATGGGTTCTTTGGGATTAAATGTGGTTCAGAATCATAAAGGAGTTCCCTGCCTACCTAATCACAGAAAATCTTCTGCCCCATTAGTGAACCAGAATCAAAACTGATCTAAATACTCCTGACAAAGAAGCAGCTGTCTGACTCAACTCTTTTTCTCATGACAGATTCAATCCTAAAATATCTAGAAATTTCAGAGGAAAAATATTAAGTGTTGATTATAAAAGTTACCTTGCCGGTTATAGATTAAAAAGGCAAGAAAATGATTCCAGATTTAGCACCACAGAACCATGACGGTTTTGTTAGAGGATCCCTAACGGGCAAGACTTGGCGAAAACCTACCACTAGAAACCAGAACTGAATGAGAGAGCACCTGGTATGGGCTGAACTCTGGTAAACACCTCTGCCCACTGTACCCCACGGCCCTTCCTCACTGTGCTACTGAAGGAGAGCGGTGAGGATCCCACGCGCTCTCTGTTCCTCCAGCCACTGCTCCCCTTCATCAGCGCCAATACAGAGTTGACTGCACTTCCCGTTTATCGTTAAACAGCATACATATTAATATTAACACAGCCTTGTGGTGGTGCCCCTTCATAAAAACAGAAGTGTCCACCGATTTTTAGCAGTCTGTAATTTCTCATATCAAAGCTTATCTAGCCCCTTTCTCTACACTTTAGATCACCAAACGGGGGGAAAAAAAAGAGTCTAAGTGAACTAAAAATAACACCCAGGGTTCCCACGCTGACAAACTGTTATATAAAATCTAACTAAAGGATAGAAAGAGAGATAATCCATTATGTGGTATCCATACATTCACTAATTTTATTACAGACCTACATCTCATACAAATTTGCATGGCTGTATTAGTATTTAAAAAAAATCCTATAATAATAAGCCTTAATGACATAGGTTTTCACGTTAAGTCAAAAAACCTACATTAAAATACTTTCAGGATGAGAAAAGGCTTTGCAAAAAACCAAACCTACTGAAACTTTCAGTTTGCATTAAAAACTGAAAAAGCTACTAAAATAGATGTAATATTTATAGTAAACATTTTTAGAAATCTAAGAAACAGTACAAAAATACATAGTTTAGGTATAATAGACTAGAATAAATCCTCTTTATTCTTACATACAAATCTACACATTAGCTAAAAGGATCAACACTAAATTCAACCCTAAGTTTTTCTACTGATTAGCAAAAAAGCTAATTAGCCACAGTGGTTTACATAATTTCAGCTGCTCTCCTCTTTTTCAATTGCTTAACACCTTCAAGCATTCTGTTTTACTGGTTCAATGATTTAGCTTCAGAAAATTTTAAATTTGTTTCTAAGAAAGTTCTGTGCCTCAAAGTCACAACAGTAACTTTGAGCCAACATCTGTCTCCTTTGAGGGAAAGTGTGGAAGATGAAGCTGCTTTTGTCATATACCCGTGTTTGAATCCTTCCCATTTTCGACACTATGTAGTCAAAGTATCCATTACATTCGACACATGCATCTGTATTTCTCTATCAACTCAGTCCTCTAACTTATAACATGTATAAATCGATACTTGTTTAAATCGAGACATTTTATGGGTTATCTTGAAAATCCATGTATATTGAGACTCTGTCATATGTGACCAACCTCTGGCCCAGAACACACTTTTACTATAAACTTTATCAGATACATTGTGAATTTGAAATTTCCTTATAGCCAAGTGCTTCTAATCACAATATTATGACATACTATAATATGTAAAGAGAAT
The DNA here is from genome assembly GCF_022837055.1 of Prionailurus viverrinus. Taxonomy (NCBI): domain Eukaryota; kingdom Metazoa; phylum Chordata; class Mammalia; order Carnivora; family Felidae; genus Prionailurus; species Prionailurus viverrinus. The sequence continues at coordinate 55,356,274 of NC_062577.1, read as the reverse complement.
CAAAACATTCATAACAATGTAAATTTAGGGTTTTGAAAACTGTCTTTAGGCAATTTTATGTAAGCCAAAAATCCAACTTTTAAATGTAGGATCAATAGTTCTTGAGAGCAAACACTGAATTTTCCTTAAGATATACCACTTAAAAGCATTTTAAATAAAACTGTCGATTCATTAGTAACAGTGAACACGTGTTATAATAAACCTTTGAGTGTTGATAGTTCTGTATGTCTCATCAAAGATAACTTTTCCACCCCTCTCATCCTTACCCCCACTCGCATACTCCATGACTAAATAGAGGGTCTTCTCCGTTTCAATAACTTCAAACAATTTTACTGAAAAAAAAATTAGAGATATAACTGTAATTGTTAGCATATATGGGATATGCTTTAAGAAAATTTAAGGTAATCCTAAGCCAGTGGAAAATCTGAGTATTTACTAAAAATTATTAATGACAATTTTAAACTGAAAAATTCTCTCAAAGGTAATTACTACTGCGGAAGAAAACCACTTACCACAAAGTGATTTGGAACCAAATCTGTTGGGTCAAAAGAGTTAAGTTTCTGGGATTAAAAACCATTACTTTTTCTAATGAGAAGAATATAATAAAAAGGAGACGCTTAAAATCAGGATAAAATTTTAACTAAAGCTTAAAAGAGACTGTATTATAACAACACATATGTTGTACTATCATAAAATGTTGACCAATCTTTGGTACAGAAACAAAAATATTCTATAATTATGTGGTATTATAAAAGTTTTTGGTTAAAAAAACCACCAAATTATCAGACTTACATAATTGAAATGATATACCACAAATAATCACATTAATATCTCTAGTAAATATAATATTTTTAAATGTGAAAGAAACAAGTGTTTAGAAAACGGGCAGGTTAAAAGAAGAATTACTTTTTCCTTCTTATCATCCATTGACTTGATATGTTACATGTAATCAATCTATTTATTTGTAAATGTAGGGGAAAACCAGAACTTATAGGAATAAATTCACTAAAATTAAAATCAACCCTATTTTCTTTAAAATTCAAATTAGTTATTTTGCCCTATGATCAAACCTAAATGCATATTATCAAATTATCTGGAATTCATTTCTTATAAATACTGCAATGGCAAGCAATCTCTATTTAGGGCAATTTAGAAAGGAGATAAAAAAATATTCATATGCATTAACTCCAAGTCAAATATATTATTTTAATGGAGAGCTTAAGACAGCAATGCAGTAGAAAATAGCCATTTGCAGCCTTCAATTTCTATAAAATTCTACCTTTTCAAATAGTCTCAAATTAAGGAATATACTTCATCATTAATTGTATACATGAATTTCATACCTATGTTAGGATGATTTAGTATCTTCATTATTCGTACTTCTCGAAACAACTGTTAAAGAAAACAGGTAGACATATTTCTGTTAAAACCATTCGCTTGAAGAAATTCATCTTCGTACAAGACACTAGAAGATCCTGGTAATGAGCTAAGAAAGAAACAAGAGATTTGTTTCTCAGATTGACCTCTAACTCTGCTGAGACTTGATTTCCAGGACAATTATAATGAGATGAACTCAGATGGTTCTGTTTGTGTGTGTATATGTGTGTGAATACACCACATACAATAAAACTTGCACTTTTATTTGACTGCTCTTCATTACTGGCAATAAAAGAAAAATACTGTGGAAATGAAACTAAATGATCTCTCACATGATTTTTATCCAAAACCAAGCTTCCTTGGAGGCTGGGGTGGTGGGGAGGGGAAGGGGGTGGTGGTTCTGATACTTTAGTCATCTCTACTGGTTGATCAGGCACTTTATGAAAGATTAAATGATATAAACCTACACTAAGTAAAAGTTGAAAAGGAAACAAGACTATTTTCAGTAGCATTTTTAAGGAGACTTGTATAATAGTAAAGGACATTAAAAATTTATTTACCACATTATATAAAACCAAAACATACTGAAAATAAGTCACTTGAAACACGAATGTTAAAAATTCATGCCTTTTAGTTTTCAATATAGGGCCCATTTTTCAAAAGTGTGATCTGGCATTTTTTTGCTCTATGCCGTCTTTTGAGTACTGTTAAGTTCAGAATCAAGCATCTAGTTCAGGAAAACAGAAGGGCCAATAACTGATAATATTCGAAAAAAGTCTATATTATGACATACGATCTAAGGTTAATGCTTTCAGAGGGGACATTTCTCCAAGGAAGATACACAAATGGCCAGAAAGAATGTGAAAAGAAGCTCAACATCATTAATCATTAGGGAAATGCAAATCAAAACCACAACATGAGGTAACCCTTCAGACTCAGGATGGCTACTATTAAACAAAACAAAATAACAAGTCTGGGCAAGGATGTGGATAAAGTGTATACACCTAAAAGCAGGGATTCAAACAAGCATTTGTCGTACACCTACGTTCACAACAGCTAAAAGGAAGAAGCAGCCCGAGTTTCAACTGAGGAATAAATGAACAAAATGTCGTATATACATACAATGGAATAATACTGTCTTTTTTTAATTAATAAAACAATTTTTTTAATTTTGAGAGAGAGCATGCATAAGTGAGGGAGGGGCAGAGTAAGGGAGGGGCAGAAAGAGAGAAGGAGAGGGAGAATCCCAAGCAGGCTCTGCGCTGTCAGCACAGCACCTGATGCAGGGCTTGATCCCATAAACTGTGAGATCACGACCTGAGCCGAAACCAAGAGTCGGACGCTCACTCAACTGAGCCACCCAGGCACCCGGGATAACATTCAGTCTTAAAAAGGAAAGACACTCTGACATACACTAAGACGAACAAACCTTGAGGACATTAGGCTAAATGCAATAAACCAGTTGCAGGAGGAGAAATACCATACGATTTCCCGTGTATATTAGGTATGTAGAATAAGGTCAAACTAATAGACACAGAAGTCAGCCAAGGCCTGGGGTGACTGAGGCAAAGAGTTTCACTGTCTAATGGGTATAGAGTTCTCAGTTTGGAAGACGAAAAAAGTTCTGGAGATGGCCGGTGGTGATGTGTGCACAGTAATATGAATGTATTTGACACCACTGAACTGTATGTTTAAAAATGGTTAAAATGGTAAATCTTAGGTGTACTTTAACACAAGTTAAAAACAGAATATAATGTGTTGATATGCCTCAAAAAATTTCACACCAATGATAAACCTACGTAAGGCTTATCTACCACTAAGGGAGTCATCCTTAACTACATGCCTCCCCGAAGTCTGCACATCAGATCTATCACCAAGACCTACTGACCCGACCTCCAAAATTCATCTCGCATCTGTCAACTTCTATCTATCCATACAGGCAACACTGTCACACTGGATCCCATAGGTCTCTATACATCCATTCTGCATTCTCTTTTCTGTCCTCCCATCCTCCAACCCATTAACCATGCAGCACTACACTGCTGATCACCACTGCTGGTTTTCCAATGCCATTAGAACAAGATCTTCAACATGGGCCACCAGGCCTTGAAAATCAGTACCTTGCCTACCTTGCCATGCTTATCTCATGACACTACGTACCATCGACATGGATGTCTCCTAGATGGACTTCACTTAAGGCACCCAGCCATCTTTCTCAGTTGAACTTGCTAAGATCCCTCACTACTCAGGGCCTTTGCACACGCTCTTCCCCCCTCTGCCTGGAATGAATGCTCTTCATTCACTTTTTGAATTATGAAATATTTCAAATTTGTTAAAAAGTACAGAAACAAATATAGCACTTACCTCCGTATTCACTACCAAGATTAAACAACTTACGTTAATGTTCTGCGATATTTTCGTGAGATTTTATTTTTAAGAAAAATTATGAATTTTAATTATTTAATAAAATATGAAGACATTAATCATTCTAGTCATAGCTAGAGTATCCCTCTCTTTTTCTTCCTCCCCATCCTAGATAAAACCACTACCCTAATGCTGGTATATAACAAGCTATAAGCTTTTATTAATTTTCTATAGTGCATATATAAATAGCGATATTAACTTTTTTGTGTTTTAAACTTTATATAAGTGGAGTCATATTGAATATATCTCTCTAAACTTATTTTTTCTTCAACATTATGTTTTCTTTGTTCTACCCCTGGTATGTACTGATCTGGTCCATTTACTTTAATTGCCATGTTCCATTACAGTACATGAGGAAACTACAGTTTATACACTGTTCTATTGACGATGCTTAACTTACTGATGTATTTTCCCTACTGCAGTCAGTGCTATAACGAAAATTCTTGACACGTTCACGGGAAGTCCATCGTTTACATTAGGGTTCACTCTCGGTGTTGTACATTCCAGGGGGTTCAACAAATGTACAATGACACGTATCCAACACCACAGTATCACACAGACTAGTTTCACTGCCCTAGATATCCCTCACGCTCCACCTACTCACCCTTCCCTCCCATAAATCCCTGACAACCACTAACCTTTTTTACTTTTTCCATAATTTTACCTCTTGAGAAGATCATACAGCTGGAATCATGGAATATGTGGCCTTTTCAGATTGACTTCTTTCGCTTAGTTAATATACATTCAATGTTCCTCCGTGTCCTTCCATGACTTGACAGAGCATTTATTTTTAGCACCGAATGATATTTCATTGTATGGATGTACCAGTTTATTTATCCGTTAACCTACATCTTGATTGCGTCCAAGTTTTGACAAATTACGAATAAAGCTGCTATAAACTGTGTGCAGGTTTTTGTGTGGATGTAAGTTTGTAACTCATTTGGGTAAATGCCAAGCAGGATGACTGGTGGATTTTACGGTAGTATGTTTAGCTCTGTAAGAAACCACCAGACTGTCTTCCAAAGTGGCCATGCCATTTTATATTCCCACCAGCAATGAGAGTTCTCGTCACTCTACATCCTTAGCAGTATTTGGCGTTGTTAGTGTTTTGTATTTTCACATTCTAATAGGTGTGTGGTGGCATCCCACTGTTGTTCAAATTTCCAATTCCTAATAACAGACGGCGTTGATCATCTTTCCATATGCTTATTTGCCATCTATATGTTTTCTTTGATGAGATGTCTGTTCAGATCATTTGACCACTTTTTAATTGGTTGTTTGTTTTCCTGAGTCTTTTCAAGCCAATTTTCGAGCCTGCATTTCCAACAATACCAGATGCCTGTGGATAGTAGTGAACATGGATTGTTCATCAAACACCTTTTTGTTTCTACTTTGCAACATCAGAGAATGGGTCATTCTCATGAGCAGTCCTGGAGGCCCTGGGCAGAAGTCACATACCCTCACTTCCTCCTTGAGGCTCTCAGGGAGATTGGTGGTCTGAGTGGTTGGTCTGAGTGGGGTGCTCAGGTCAGCAGAGGGAACCATGTCCAGGGGGTACCAGACATAGGACTGAGGAGATGCCACCCCTGCCCAGACTGATGGCAGGGGTAGAGTCCCGTGGGATCTCTTGTTCTGGGTGAGGAGTCCCCTCAGAACACACACAGGGTTCTTTTTTTTTGGGGGGGGGGAGACAGAGACAGAGCACAAGTGGGGGAGGGGCAGAGAGAGAAGAAGACACAGAATCCAAAGTGGGCTCCAGGCTCCGAGCTGTCAGCACAGAGCCCAATGCGGGGCTCGAACCCATGAACCGTGAGATCATGACCTGAGCTGAAGTCAGATGCTTAACCGACTGAGCCACCCAGGTGCCCCCACAGCGTTCTTACCTTAGCTGCTGACAACATCTAGGCCTCCCCTGTCTACTTACCTAATGCCCCCCTCCTCTGAACAAGACCCTTACCTCCCTGAGAGCCCCAGAGAAGTAAAAGAGGAAGTACCTCCCAAAGAGGAAGTAAGGGGCCCATCATCACGTCACCTTTGCCCAGGGACTCACTGGGCTGACAGCACGTGCAGGACTCCATGGGTTAGATTTTCAGAAAACGTGGACTTCTGGTTTCAAACTTTTTTTTTCTCTTGCTATAGCACATTAGCAGATAAAATTCACACACTAGTAGATAAAATTTACATGTGAGTGTATTATAAAGAATAAACACAAATAGTCCCTATTTTGGTTTTGCTATACTATACAGGTTTTTTTTTTTTTTTAATGTTTTTTCAACGTTTATTTATTTTTGGGACAGAGAGAGACAGAGCATGAACGGGGGAGGGGCAGAGAGAGTGGGAGACACAGAATCGGAAGCAGGCTCCAGGCTCTGAGCCATCAGCCCAGAGCCTGACGCGGGGCTCGAACTCACGGACCGCGAGATCGTTACCTGGCTGAAGTCGGACGCTTAACCGACTGCGCCACCCAGGCGCCCCAGTATACAGGTTTTAAAGTAGCTGGACTGGCTATCAATATGAGCAGCAATACTGTAAGTTTCATTTGCATTCTTCAGGATTATCACTATCGTGTCTTTTCAACAGGAAAGTGCCCAATACCAATCTTGTTCTCTACGCTTACATATAAATAAACTGCCCGTTTTCTTTACTTAGTCTTGCTTTTTTTTTTTTTTAATGTTTTTTCAACGTTTATTTATTTTTGGGACAGAGAGAGACAGAGCATGAACGGGGGAGGGGCAGAGAGAGAGGGAGACACAGAATCGGAAACAGGCTCCAGGCTCTGAGCCATCAGCCCAGAGCCTGACGCGGGGCTCGAACTCACAGAGTGCGAGATCGTGACCTGGCTGAAGTCGGACGCTTAACCGACTGCGCCACCCAGGCGCCCCATAGTCTTGCTTTCTTATTAAGACTTCACCTGTTAACTTGTTGTATCTGACTATAAAAGCACAACTCACCAGCACTGCAGTACAGAAGCCTGTAACTGCCCCCCACATCCCCTCTGCAAATCTAACGTGCACCATCCAAGCACCCTCAACACTCAGTCCACGGTGCGCCCCGCGTCCTTGCACTCCTTAAGTTGAACAGAATGCTTACCAGAGGTGATCTAGGTCCCAAACATATTTGTCGGGTATATGTGTTACTGTAAATAGATAATTTAACTAGTATATCTGTTTTCTTCTTTTTTTCTTAATTTCTATTTATTTTTTAAATGTACATCCAAGTTGGTTAGCATATAGTGCAACGATGATTTCAGTAGATTCCTTAATGCCCCTTACCCATTTAGCCCATCCCCTTCCCACAACCCCCCCAGTAACCCTCTGTTTGTTCTGCATATTTAAGTCTCTTATATTTTTGTCCCCCTCTCTGTTTTTATATTATTTTTGCTTCCCTTCCCTTATGTTCATCTGTTCTGTGTCTTAAAGTACTCATGAGTGAAGTCATACGATATTTGTCTTATCTAATTTCGCTTAGCATAACACCCTCTAGTTCTATCCACGTAGTTGCAAATGGCAAGATTTCATTATTTTTGATTGCCGAGTAATACTCCATTGTGTATCTATATCACATCTTCTTTTTATTTTTTTTTTTTTAACGTTTATTGATTTTTGAGACAGAGAGAGACAGAGCATGAACAGGGGTGGGTCAGAGACAGAGAGGGAGACACAGAATATGAAACAGGTTCCGGGCTCTGAGCTGTCAGCACAGAGCCTGATGTGGGGCTCAAACCCACGAACTGCGAGATCATGACCTGAGCTGAAGTCGGACGCTTAACCAACTGAGCCACCCAGGCGCCCCTATCACATCTTCTTTATCCGTTCACCTGTTGATGGACATTTGGGCTCTTTCCATACTTTGGCTATTGTTGGTAGTGCTGCTATAAACATTGGAGTGCATGTGCCCCTGTGAAACAGCATACCTGTATCCCTTGGATAAATACCCCATAGCGCAATTGCTGGGTTGTAGGGTAGTTCTATTTTTAGTTTTTTTGAGGAACCTCCATACCGTTTTTCAGAGTGGCTGCACCAGTTTGCATTCCCACCAGCAGTGCAAAAAAGATCTTCTCTCTCAGCATCCTCGCCAACATCTGTTATTGCCTGAGTTGTTAACGTTAGCAATTCCGACAGGCGTGAGGTGGTATCTCACTGTGGTTTTGATTTGTATTTCCCTGATGATGAGTGATGTGGAGCATTTTTTCATGTGTCGGTTAGCCAGCTGGATGTCTTCTTTGGAAAAGTGTCTATTCATGTCTTTTGCCCATTTCTTCACTGGATTATTTGTTTTTTGGGTGTTGAGTTTGATAAGTTACTTATAGATTTTGGATACTAACCCTTTATCTGATAGGTCATTTGCAACTATCTTCTCCCATCCCATCAGTTGCCTTTTAGTTTTCCTGATTGTTTCCTTTGCCGTGCAGCTCTTTATTTCGATGAGGTCCAAATAGTTCATTTTTGCTTTTGTTTCCCTTGCCTTTGGAGACGTATTGAGTAAGAAGTTGCTGCGGCCAAGGTCAAAGAGGTTTTTGCCTGCCTTCTCCTCCAGGATTTTGATGGCTTCCTGTCTTACATTGAGGTCTTTCATCCATTTTGGGTTTATTTTTGTGTATGGTGTAAGAAAGTGGTCCAGGTTTATTCTTCTGCATATCGCTGTCCAGTTTTTCCAGCACCACTTGCTGAAGAGACTGTCTTTATTCCACTGGATATTCTTTTCCTGCTTTATCAAAGATTAGTTGGCCATACGTTTGTGGGTCCATTTCTGGGTTCTCTATTCTGTTCCATCGATCTGAGTGTCTGTTCTTATGCCAGCACCATACTGTGTTGATGATTACAGCTTTGTAATACAGCTTGAAGTCCGTATATTCGCTTTCTATTGATGAATAAGAAATTACCACACTCTAGCAACTTGTAATGACACACATTTATCATCTCACAGTTTCTGTGCATCAGTAGGGCTTCATTGGGTCCTCTGGCTCCCATCGAGGTGCTGCAGTCGCATCTAGGGGTCTGACTGGGGAGAAATCCATTTCCAAGCTAACCCAGCCTGCAGCTTTAGGACTGAGGATGCTGGTTTCTTACTTGCTCTCGAGCAGAGGCCACCCTTACCTCTTAGAGACTGCTTACATGTCCTTGCCAAGTTAGGCTTCTCCAACATGGCTGTTTACTGTATTCAAGCCAGCATGGATAATCTTTAGGGCAAGTTGGCTAGAAAGGCAGTTTTATATAACATAATGTAATCATGGGAGTGAAATCCCATCACCTTTTCCATATTCTGTTGGTTAGAAACAAGTCAATGGTCCCGCCCACATTCAAGGGGAAGGGATTATACAAAGGTGTGAACACCAGAAGTGGGGATCATGGGCAGTTGCCTTAAAGTTTGTCCAATACAATTAAATGTTACATAAACCAATGAATTCAAATTTGTTGTTTAACAAAAAACAAAACAAAACAACACACACACACACACAAAAACACAAAAAAATCTGTAAATTCTAGATAAAAGCTGCTAGAGAAATTGCTGCCCACTTAAATGTGGGCAGAATAAATATCAAAGATTAAAATAAAATCTTGGGGCTGCTCTCAGATAATTCCTGGGTATCTTTAAATTCTCCCTCATTAATTAAAAAAATAAAATAAACCTGGAAATAGCAGCAAGTGTGAGTTCAGGGGTGAGATTTGTGCAAGATAAACAAAGCTAAATGCCAATCAACAGGCCCAAACTAAGAAGGGGGTGGGGTGGGGTGGGGTGGGGGAGAAACCTTGGCCTTAAATTGTTCAATGGTATGCACTGATGTGTTCAATTTAAATGTTAAATATCTATATAAGTTTTCGTAATTCCTCCCTTTACCATACTTTTTCAATTAACCGCTCCTTACGGCAGGCAAAAGAGGGTTTCCACCTTATTTTCTCCAGAAAGTGGCCCAGGGAGTGTAGCGTGTCATTCCATACGAGCTCTAATCCCAGCTCCTCTTCCTTCTCTTCTGCCTCAAGGAAGCACATAGGATTCCAAGTGTGTAGACAATGTTGTCACAGGGATAATCTTGAGGTTATTTCTCATTAATTTTTATGAAATTACTGGCAAATTCGGTGGTTTACTCTTGGAAGCAAACTGGTTGAGACATACCCTAGAACTAATGAAAACATGCTGATGCCTCCCGGCAGCTCCACGTCTGACAATATGCTCCACGTCTGACATTCTAAAGGAATGGATTAGCTGTACATGCTTCAAGCACTTCTCCACAGATACTGGGGTTTGCTTGTTGGTTTGTTCGTTCCCTAAGCTGGGTTTTGGACTGGCACTGAATTCACGAATGCGGTCCCTGACAAGAACCTAGAATTTAGCCCTTGTGTTCTACCAAGAAGTGAGGTGAGCTGGGGAGAGGATTGCAATGATCTTGTGAACATTAGGGCATGCCTGAACAGAAGTACCACGCCACTGCCATCTGGAGATGAAGCAGGAGAAACAGGAAGTTACAGGAAGGGCCAAAGTTCTCATAAGGTAATTTCTTATTCCAGTTAAAAAATTAAGACCTAGTCATTGGATTCCTGTATCTCAAAGATGTCTTCAATGTACTGTTCTATCCTTAGTTTCCTCTCCTTCAGTAATCGTTGACAAGAAGTGAGGAAAAAACCGTAATAAGCAAGAGCACGAATGTCTGTGTGGGTCGGGTGTGTGTGAAGGCTAAAAATGACAGGCAATGGTGGAAAGACCAAGAGTGGCTGCTGTTGGAAGAGAGATCGGTGTGTGTTAAGGGGCATCCTGACTCAGGATAATCAAACGCCAGTGGCCTGACCTACCAATCACCCTTCCTCCCAAAGAAACACTTCAGTTGTCAGCTAGATATGGGTCATTAACACTCCAAATCCAGAGAGCTGGGACCAACTGCACAGTAGCGCATGGCTTGAGTAAAGGTCTAAGATGTCTCTTCCTCTTCGTGACTTCCCTCGTGACCTTCCCTAAACTGCAATATTCCAGCTGGCTGCACACAGGAAAGAGACGGGACTAATTAACCACCTCAGCTGCCCGAGTCAAAGGGAGCAGGGAGAGACAGCGAGCCACATGTCTGTGATCTTTTAGCTCAGAGAAGACCTTTATCAGTGAGGGTGCCAATCTTACCAGTGCCTGCTATTCCAGGCTATTCTAAGAAAGGTGGAAAGGGCTGAGGGGAGAAGGAGAGCTGAAAATTTAGACCATGACAAGTTTACCTTGAGATAGACAATTATTGTTAAAAAAAAGTCAATTATCACATGTATCATACACCCAGGTACAAGTCAGGAACACAAAGGTTTGCAAATATGTTAAATAGTCCCACAGCACTAGTTGAGTTTCTGATTCTAATTTGTAGTTCATTTCCCTTGCTCGCTTTCAAACTGTGACATCACGATGTTCCTAGCATTCTCAAACTTAGCAGGAAAGCTCCGAATTCGCTAATACCCTCCAAACTTAACTATTTCAAGTTTGCTGTGGGCTGGAAATTGAGGCTAGAGTTTGTTCAAATTCTGTGTGCCGAATTAGAGAAATGAGCGCTGAGTGAAGGCTTGCGATGGGTTTTCTCTAACTAAAAGGCAGGGAGGGACCTCAGTGTTTGGACTTTGTGACAGCTACTCTTGCTGTTCAGAGGCCTTTGTTTCCTTCTTGGTTCCTGGCGTTGTTCCAGGTAACTGAAGTTAGTAAACGAGAGAGATATTTACTTTTCAATTCAGTCCTTTTTGTTAGGGCTTAAGGTCAGGATCAAACTCCATCAGTGTTAATCAGTATTTGCCTCAATTATGAGCATTTTCTTTTTCTCCTCTCAACTGTTCTCTTCCTTCCTGCCTCTTGCCTTTTTTTTTTTTTTTTTTTTGATGGTGGGAAAAATCGGTTATATTTAGAAGTAGCCACGTGGATATGGCTTAGACAATCCTCGTTCTATTTACACCCGAAGTATCGTAGTCAGGGGCCAGTCAAATGCACATCATCTTCCTTCCACCAGACCCGCTCACCGTGTGCCCTTGTCACAGGATTCCTGCACTGCTCCTTTGGTCTCGAGGCACATGGAGAACAGCCCCGTGGCCCCAGGGAACTTGACAAAGGCACAGTGGTCAAGCTTGTTCCCACTGGGCGAGATCTTCCAGGCTGTCATCAGCCTTGGGGGACTGGGCTCATAGGAGGACGGCGACATTCAGATGTTCTTGCACCTGTCGACACAGCCTTCTTGGCCTTTCCAGCATTTTGTTCTGATTGCGGTTTGGCGAGGGGCAGGAAGCCCTTCTTTGCCTTCACTGTAATCTTTGTAAAAATCCTATCTCTATCTTTGATAGCAGTTTACTGGTCTATTTTTTTAAACTTTTTTTTTTAAGTTTCTTTATTTTTGAGGGACAGAGCATGAGCAGGAGAGGGACAGACACACACACACACACACACACACACACACACACACACACACACACACAGAATCTGAAGCAGGCTCCAGGCTCCGAGCTGTCAGCACAGAGCCCCATGTGGAGCTCGAATCTACTAACCATGAGATCAAGACCTGAGCCAAAGTTGGACGCTTAACTAACTGACTGAGCCACCCAGGGGTCCCAACAGTTTACTGGTCTATTAATGTGAGGTGTGGTGGTGACAAGTGCAAGTGATATTCAGGTCCAAGAGACTGCCGGGTTCTCGTTTAGTCTCTCTCAGAGGCTCCCGTCATTGAGGGGTTTTGTAGATGAAATGCCTGTATTAACAGAACCCTATAGATTAAGCTTTCAGCTTTTAAATTTCCAGGATCATCTTTTTACTCCTTTTTAAGTCTCCAGACGTGTTATTGGTACACCACGTATTTTATACAGTTATTGCTAGTAGCAGTTTAACAACAGGCTAATTTCTTAAGTTCTTCCCATGAAATGGTAGTTCAAAAAAGATCTGAATACAATCAAATGAATATATGTTAGATGAAATCTCACTAAAAAAAATAGAACAATTCTTCAGTATTGCTTTCCAACCTTGACAACTTGTAAGTCAATTGTTTGTTGCAAAGTTAAGAGAAGAAAATGCTCTTTAAATGACAGGCTGGGCCACTTTCCAAGTTTCATCTAGATAGATTACCAGATTGTAAGATTCTTATTTCTTATAAACTGGTTCTAATTTTATATTGCTTGAGTCCTTCCCAAGGTCTTATACGTCTCTGAGCTCAAGTTGATGTTAAGTAAATGTACTGAGATAACGAATCAAATAATTTCAGAGGAAAGATATTAAACATAAAACAGATCAAATTTGAAAACAGTTTAAATTACAAATGATGGAAATTAAAATGAGATACCATAATGCATTCATAAGGTTGGAAAAAAATGAAGAAATCTGATAATATAAAGTGCTGACAAAAATGAAGACCAATAGTAAGTATCATACAGTGTTCGCAGAAGTATAAGTTGGTGCAACTGCTCTGAAGAGCAATTTGACATTATCTGGTAAAGCTGAGGATATGCATGACCTTCAACCTAGCAATTCTGCTTGGACAGATACATCCTTTTATACACCTTCACAAATAGACATATGCAATAATGATCGTTGCCTCATTGCTTCTGCAGCAAAAACAAAAAGCTAACTAACTTAAAAAGAAAAAGTGAAACACAAAAACACCAGGAATAATCTACATGTCAACTAACAAAAAATACACAAACTGTAGTACATCTATTAACAAGACAATGGGTAAACTGTAGCATATTCATGCATGCCAATAGCAGTAGTGAAAATAAATGAACTAGACTATATACACTAACATGACTAAAACTGTGAGGTAATGATACGTGGAAGAAGCAAGCTGTACAAAAATAAGAAGTTTAAAAAATAATATGTAGTCTTTTACGTATGGAAACACACATTTGAAAAACCATTTTAAATTTGAATGGGAATAAGAAAGATCAAGTTCAGAACAGTAGTTATTTCCAGGTAGGAAAGAAAATATAGGAATAGAACCCAGAAATAAAACATAAGGCTTTAGTTGTAGCTGTACTATCTTATTTCTTAAAAAATACTAGAAATGAAATAGTTTAGTCTAACAAATGTCATAAAAAAGTAACTATTTTTAAAATGGGAAGGACATTTTGAAGTTCCTATCCAAGAATCAAATATAGACCAGTTTACAATTTCAACAAACTGCCCAAAATAGAAAAAAATAAGAGTATGACTCTTCAAATAACAAAATGACAATATGACTTTTAAAACAACCAGATGGTTTAAGGGAGTCTGGGTGGTTCAGTTGGTTAAGTGTTTGATTTCATCTCGGGTCATGATCTCACAGTTTGTGGGATCAAGCCCCGTGCTGGGCTCTGTGCTGACAGCATGAAACCTGCTTGGGGATTCTCTCTCTCTCTCTCTCTCTCTCTCTCTCTCTCTCTGCCCCTTCCCTGCTCGTTCTCTCTCCCTAAAATAAATACACTTTAAATAAATAAATAAATAAATAAATAAGTAAGTAAGTAAGTAAATGAATGAATGAATGAATAAATAAAACAATCAGATGGTTTAGTCTACAACTCATGGGTGATTTAGATTCCTAGCCTCCTCCAGTTCCAAGAGAAAACCCTTCCACGTCTACTCTTCAGTAAATCTTACGTAGAATGTAGAAAGAGACAGAAAGAAGCTTTACAGCCAATAAAGCCCCAGCAATCAAAATAGAGGTGTTAAGAGTCAGAGGTAGAATACAAACATCAAACCCCCAAAACAAACAGAACTACTACCCAAACTAGAACAAATAAGAACTACAGCAATTTTTATGAATAATCCTTGGTTATGGGTACTTAATTTTAAAGAAGGCGGAGAGATTTAACATTGTTGAGGCGGTAGCAAAGGTCGCCCTGAAGAAACGACTCCAAGGCTGAAATGTGAGGAATGAATGAATAAAGGATTCATTAATGAAGGGGAGAAGCCTTATGGGGAGGGTGAGGTGAAGAGCTGCAGAGGCTGGTGGCTGGAAGGAAGACTAACTAGGAGCAGATGAAAGAAAGTGCTGAAGCCAGAGGCGTAGGAGGCGGGGTAGGGAGATGCTGGGGGGAGCTGGTGGGTCATGAGGTGGAAGCGGAAGGTAGGGCCTGGCACACGCTGTGAGCGAATCCGATTTCCAGACCTCCAAGAACGGAATGCCATCAAGAAGTTTAGATAAAGGATGGCATAGTCAGAGAGGTATTCTGTATCCCTGATGACTTGTTAAACTGTGTGTGTGTGCGTGCGTGTGTGTGCACGTGTATGTGTGTGTGTGTGTGTGTGGAGGGATGCAAGCGGATGCAGGAAGAACAGCGGGAAGGCTACTGGGGTAGTCCTTGGGAGAGACAATGGCAGCTTTGTCTAGAGTGGTAGTGATAGAAAAAGATAAAAGCAGACCTTCTCAAAAGATGTAAGACATAAAATTAGCACAACTCATGGACGGATTAGATGGTGAAAATAGAGCGAGGAGTGGAGGACAGTTCTGGGGCTTTTGGCTTGCACAACTCAGGGGCAGTTGTCATTCACTGAGAGAGGATGCTCGGAGAGCACCAGGTGGCGAGGTACTGAGGAGGTGGGGCAGAGATCATGAGTTCAGTTTTGGACATAATAGGTTTGGGCTGTCTTTGAAAGGTTACGAGCAAATTTAGGGGAGGTCTGAGTTGAAGGCATATATTTGTGACCCTGCCTGTAGTTGAGACAGCCCAGGAAGGGAATACAGAAAGAGAAGAGGACCGAACTTTGTGGGGTTGAAACACTGAGGCCAACAAAAAAGACAATGACTCTACATAAAGGACACACAAAAGGAGCAGCCAAAAAAAAAAAAAAGAAGAAGAAGAAGAAGAAGAAGACAATATATGGAGAAATACAATTTTCTTTCAAGAAATTCTTGCTAAGTTAAGAATTAATAATGAACACATGTACCTGACACTTAGTTTGAATCATAAGACGGTCTCCATTTCTAGGGCTTTTTTCTATTGAATTAAAAAAATCCTAAGTCACGATCACAGATTGACTGGACAAAGGAACCAGCATCAGATGATGTGTCAGCGACATTCAGACTGATTCGCTTACAAAGATATTTCTCCCTGAAGATTATGTACAGCTCTCAGACGGACTCCAGTCTAGGCTGCTAATCGTATCCCACTCAAAAGCTGGAAGACTGTAAGTCCCGGCGAGAAGGCTAATAGCAATGGATTCTCGATACACAGTTTGGATACGCTTGCTCCAGAAGGTATCCTTCATATTTGGATGTAGCATTTGCGTGTTAAATATGCCCAATAATACATTACTGAGCCCTCTGGCTAGTCGCTAAAGAGGGCCAACAAGATTTAGAAAAGTCAAATATTTGGTCAGTGGACCACTGGAAACAGTTTGGTTTTTTCAGAAAATTTGGTTACCTTATCTTCAACATTTCAGCTAGATATTAACATTTTTGGTATCACCTTTTAAAGGAAACTTGTTTGAATGCCTTTTCCCTCAAAATCTATCATATTTCAGTGTGAATGATATGCTTCCCACCAATTCTTCACACTCTACACGAAAGAGCCATGATTTCATGATAACCTGCTTTCAGCCTTTCCTTCAAAGCCCAGTCAAGATCAGAGGTATGTTGCTAAGCACTAATTTCATGGAGAATGAAATAATGAGTTACTGGGCATTAGGTATAATCTTATTTATTCACATGGCAGTATCATTTCTTGCAGAATTACCACACAGCCCTCCCCCACACACACTCGCCAAAAAAAGGCCCTCCCGGTATGTCATCATTATTAATTCTAAGCCAATTTTTGCAGTCCACAACCCAGTTAATCCTGCTAACTCTTCTCTTATCACTTAGATTTTCACTGACACACAAAAGGATTGGTTTAGACTTTTCCTTCAAATGATCCGCATGTGTGAAAAG
Organism: Prionailurus viverrinus; assembly: GCF_022837055.1. NCBI lineage: Eukaryota > Metazoa > Chordata > Mammalia > Carnivora > Felidae > Prionailurus > Prionailurus viverrinus. The sequence goes on along the minus strand of NC_062577.1, from coordinate 55,339,632 downwards.
AACAATAAAGCGAAATATGCTATAAAGCATACGTATGTGACAGTAACTGGCATTTCAACATATGTCCAACAGAGGTATTTGTTAAGGAATATTGCCAAAGAGTTTCTGCTTTCTCCTTGATAAAACTATTCATCAATAATTTTATGACTGCTTTTACAAGTTTGGTTTCCTGATAATTTGCTAAAAGAAACTTAATTCTGAATATTGTTTCTGTGGTTCTGTCCTCCTCTCTGCCTGTAGTGACAGTGATACAAGTTATTTTGCAGATGCTCTGGAAAACATAACTAGCTTACCAGAGAGGTTGGTGGCTTTATCTGAAAACTCACCAAAGTTTAAATGGCTTAGGTCACCATTTGATAACATTTTATATAACAGATAACACACCAGACACTAGGAGTAAGCAGATTATTCATTTAATAAGTCTACTTTTCAGATATCAGTTACTGGAGATTGTTTGTAATTTCCCTGCTTGTACAAAACCAATGTCCTCACGCAGAGATACACGGTTTATGTCACTGCAAGGCAACAGCCCTCTTTATTAAGGACATAATGCTGAGTTATGACAGTCTTATTTCTATTCTCATTACAGGCTTTACTACTCAGCAAATCAATTCTGAACCACTGAGCCATTTTTGTGAATTGGGAATATAATGCAACACAGTAAAACAACAGAAAATGTAAATTAATAAACAACACATAGAAGGCAGATAAACTGTACCCTGGTGGCTATGAACTAGAAAGCTAACACAAACTTTGTCATCATCCATGTATAAACTAGTGTGTCCAAGTTTAAAAACCTAGTGGAATTTCTGAGAAAATGACAATCTTACATTTCAAGTACGTGAACTATGAACAGAACTGTTTCACTATCTTGCTGTTCCTCCAACATTATTAGGCTGCTTAAAAGATCCCCAGGAATCACCAGTATAGTTCATAAACCCTACCCCAAAAGACACCAATTAAAATATGAGGTGAGACTCATGGTCCAAAGTGGAAGAGGTAAATATAGCATCAAACTCAAATAATTTTTAAACTATGACAGCTCATTAAATTGGGTCCCACTAATTCAAGATATGTGATACAAATCACATGAGCATCTTATGTGAACAATGTTGATGCCAAAGATGCTTAACAATTCCAAAGACCAAACTGTTTCTGAGAACTTTGTATGTTAGAAATTTTGAACAGTTGGGGTATTGAATTTAGGTTACTTTGTCTATCACTGATGTTGGCAATGGGAAGTATTATTTCCTAAAAATATGTTACACACAGAAGAGAATATAAAGGATGGGAATCAGCTTAAATTCAGATCAAGTCCAGAACAAGATTTAACCAAACCCTTCTGGAGATGAGATTAAAATGAACCCTTATTCCAAATACATGTGTTACCATTATCTGCCTTTTAATAAGCACACCTATTACATGGAGAATATATTTTGCTATTTTTTTTATCTATAGGTCCTGACTGTCAATGCTAAGGAAAACAAATGGATTACTTCTCGTCCCATTATTTCTTTTTTAGATATAACTGACTGGAGGATATGACTGGACAAATGCTGAATATTCTACAATGCATGGGAACTAACCAAGCCTTGATCTGTTGGGTTGTTTTTTGTTTTTTTCCAAAACTCTTAACCGAGAGCAAATCTATGAACATAAATGAAAATTATTTCAAAAACAATGACATATACACGTGTAAAGGCTACATTAAGTGAATGCTCATCTTTCCTTGGATTCTATTTTCATAGACTAAAGAAAACAAAATTGCCATCAGTCTTTATATGCCTGTTTGGAAAAGCAAACACTTCATCACCAAGATGAGCAGAATTACAACAGAAATTACTTGTCACCAAGTATATTTTTTTAGTTATTCAGATAAATAAAGCAACATTCGGCTTCATGTCTGCACGTTTCAACAAGTATGACTGTGGTTCTACACACTTCTCCGGGCCCCTTTGGGAAGAACAGAGTGGGGGTCATATTACTGTGCATCCAGCCAGCAAAACCGGCCTCAAGTGTCTCTAAATGTCATCTAAGATCACTCAGTTTACCAGAGTCACTCACAGATTAATCCAGGAGAGGTGGGAAAGCCAGATGAGTGACGGGCAGGGCCATGGAGCACTTTTAAAAGATTCCCAGCAGAAAGAAGGGTGGCAAAATTTGCCCCACTGAAGCCCCACCCCAGGGAAAAAGACAATCTTTGGATAATGCATCTGCCCAGATGCATTATCTCATACAACTGCATCACTGATTAGCTAAAAGACTGGTGCTAGAAGTTTCTCTCCGAAGACAGGCATAAGGTACACCATCTCACGGTCACAGAGGAAAAGGAATGCAGCAAACCTTTCTGTTCTCCTTGATCAGAAATAGCAAAGCTATGAAAAGTCACATTAACTGTTAAACTTAAAAGGAATCTCAGTAAGTAGTACAAACACAGATCTCCGAGTAGAAGTACGTATATAAAAATACCCTGACTTATCTGGCATGGAGCCAAGCGGAAAGTCTTGCTATCACAGACCTGAATTTTTATTTAGATGTTAGAATCACAGCAGGAATAGTTTAAACACACCATACTAAAAAGTTCTCATATTAAAGATTCTGTTTGAGGAACTCAAAAGTTATTTGTCACATTTACATATGTGACCGTGATCCCATTACGTTCTAATAAAAATTACAATGTATTTTACTATCTCGCTACATAAAACAACATATATGGCATGGCGTAAGTGTTAAAGTATTTGCTTCATTCTTAAGGTACTAAAATGAATATGTGAAACTTTTCCCACGTGAGTAATGAAGCAACCTGAAACAGCTTTTCTAGGATTACCAGGGCAATTTCCACCCTAACTACCTTTTTTCCTCTCCCTTTTTTTTTTTTTTTTACACTGTTTAAAGAAATGTTCCTATTTTTTACTCGAAGTTAGCTGAGAGACTAGTTCTTGCAGAAGAAGAAAGTAAAGCAAGTGAAGCAATAAAAGGAAACCCACCTATGGACAATGTAACTATAAATACACTTTTAACAAAGCAGAATCCTGAGTATTTCAACACATTTGTTACAAAGTTTTATTCTACTGAATTGGAAGACGTAAATTCCTCTCATATGGTACACGCATTTGAGTCGTAGATACTCCTCAAGCAAACACTTGATAAATATAATTGAAGTGTTATTAAATACAATGCTTTGCATCACGTCTTTTCTTCACATATTGATGAATATAGTATCTTACCTAACAGGAAATTTAGGATAACTGACTTTACAGAAGATCACATGTTAATAAACTCACATTCTAATTACTTACTGTTAAAATAATTAAATACCTTTTGTAGACTGGTAGGATTTAGCTGAGTTTTGTCTATTATTTTCACAGCAACCTAAAAGAAGAGAATCATTAAACTATGTTTGAGAATACATATTTTGATGGATAAAAGATTACAAAGAAAAAAATCTTTTGTTCCATTCCCAACTACATGCAATATAGTTATAATTGGAGTTCACATAACTAGATGGTGAAGTTGTGATAACCCGGCAGCCTTACTGTGTATCCCACTGACTTAAGTCTTTAACACATCTGATTGTGAGTCAATAAAATTACACCTTTCTTATTTTTTTCCAAGCCTCCCCTTTTAAAGTAAAAATCATCTGTAATCATTTACTTATGATTTTAATAACTTATAATTATCAGAGGGGAGGGTCTGGTAAATTCAGTAGGTTAGGTATCACGTGAATAATATAAGACAAATTGAATGCTCAAGCTCACTTATAAGCAAATGGATTTGAATGTCCTCAAGGTCTCTGCCTGATGGAGCCTATGTCTGAAAAGCTCCTGGCAGCTAAAATCAACTAAAATCAACCAGAACTGGACTGAGATCAACCAGAAGTGATATTATGGACAGAGAGAAGGAAAAACTTATTAAAAACAAATTATGACTGAGATCTTCACAATGTCCTCACTAGAGCAGGGAAACATTAAGTAATACTGTTTTTCAGTCTTTACTATGTAAAGTATTAAATAAATATTAGTAACAATAATAATTACTAAATACATAAATTTTTTCTCTGTATACATACACATAATTTAAAACACATGGGATTTTAGAAACCCAATTCTCTTATTACCTGAGGAAAAACATCAATATACTAACACTTGTGCAATGTGGGCTCTAAATACATAAAAATTAGTGGGTGACTTTATATACATTTATACCCAATTTACATGAAGCAATAATTAATGTGAACTTCCCTGGCCCTCTTCCTGGGGCCAGGGAACAACGGTAGTCAAAAATGTTTACAGAAACCGTATAATGAAGACATAAGTCTGAGAAAAGCTCCTCTGTAGTTACACCTGATTTACAAAAGATGCTACGTGAAGGGAGGAGTCTTTTCTAAACGTTCAAAGGCCAACTATAGCTGTGTCCACGGATGTTCCATTCACACGCATCCCAGTGTTTTACCATATTTCAACTGTCATTCATTCCCAGCATCAACTATAGGAAAGCTTTAAAGACTCTGGAGAGGTCCAAAGTAAATATTAGAAAGCATCATGAAAACTTACCTCTCTACCCGTTAGAACATGTCTTGCCAATTTCACTTTGGCAAAATTTCCCTTCCCTATTGTTTTTTGTAAACGATAATTTCCAATGTGAGGCTGTTCGTCCGCAGACGTAATGGAGTTTCTACACCGAGGGATGTTCTGTCGGCTACTTGATTTGGTGGGCTGGATATGTGGTTCAGTATATCCATCCACAGATGTATGCTAAGAAAGAGGTTAACAAGATTTCATTGTTAATGAAATTATATTTTAAAAAGGGCAGTTAAAAAGACTACAAATAATTTTCATGAGTAATTCAACTTCAACAAAAAAACATCACACTACACAATTTTAAGGTGCAAGAATTCTATTTATAATTTCTACTTGACTTCAGCTCGGTTTGCCAGAGGGAACAGAACTATTTAAAATGAAATGTTCTGCATAATTTTAGGTATATGTTTTTGATTAAAAAATATATAAAAAAATATAAAAATATAAAGATAGAAGCCATATAGACCAATACTCGTCTAAGGGTACTATCCCTTTAGGATGAGATGAGAACACAGTCTAGGGCTGTGTCATTACGAGGGCAGAATGTCTTTAATGCCGAGACAAACGACTCCATGAGTACATTTCGGCTTCTCCAAATTGGCCTGGCTACTTGCCATGTTCACTCTTTCATTTGCTGGCATATAGTTTGGTCAGCTGACCAACCAGCTGCCTGCTTCAGGTGTCCTTCTAGTCAATTCCTGCCCAACCTTCTCTCTCAGCTCATGTGCCCAACCAAGAGAGACAGCGATGCCTGTGTCCATGACCTAACGTTCCCTGAATTCCTCCTCAGTGCTACTCTTCAGGGAAGGACGTCAGTTTGTCCCACGGTGTCACACTAGCCTACAACCGCACTGAACAGCTGGATCAATGCAAGCTCAGCACGTGGAGCCCCAGGTCAACCTGCCTAGTGAACTGTGTGTCATCACTTCTGATTGTTCTGCTCTTGTTCAGTTTTGTCTGCATCCTAAAATACATACATTTCTAGCAGTTGTGAAAATACAGACTCACACATAACAAACGCTAATATCTTTCTCCAACAAACTTCTTTAAAATAGCTGAAGATGAGTAGCACAAATTAACAAAAGAAAGGCGGCATCTTTTATTTACAAAGTAACTAACTCAGCCTTTGCCATCTTCCCCATACAACTAAAAGTTTGTCTAGGGACACCTGGCTGGCTCAGTAGGAATAGCATAAGACTCTTGATCTCAGGGTCATGAGTTTGAGCCCCACCCTGGAGGTAAAGATTTCTTAAATAAACAAATACTAAATAAAAGCTTGTCTAAAAAATTTTGATCAGAAAATTTCTTAAGGGCAACATTAAAGATGACTCCATTTACCAATCTCATGCAAAGCATGACTCAAGGTCATTTTTCTATTCATTATTACTTTAGGATTTTTGTTTTAAAGGAGAAAATCAAATAAAGGGGCTCCAGAAAAATACGAGCCTTCTACTTTCAAGTTTTTTTAAACATGGCTCAGAATTGAATGGGTTTCGCTGTGCCTCACACACACCTGCAGCCTCTAGCCTCATTGGGAACTAGTACCCCCTCGGTACATTCTCACTGCACACCGTGCTTTCAGGGAGCTCATCGTCCACCCCGCCCCGTACTATCATTATACACTTACTTCTCCGTCTCTGCCACCCTACCATGGGCAATCTGAGGACAGGGATGTTTTCTTTTCACTTGTGTATACTCACCACAATGCAAACTGCCAGACACAGAGGAAAGACTCAATAAATCAATAGTCCTCAAAGGGTTGTCCCTGAACCAGCACCATCAGCATCATCTGGAAACTTGTTAGAAATGCAAATTCTCTGGCCCTGTTCCAGGCCTACCGAGTAAGAAAGTCTAGGGGCGGGCCCAGCAATCTGTGTTCTAACAAGTCCTCCAGGTGACTCTGATGCACACTGAAGTGTGAAAACTACTGCAATAAATAATGTAAAAAAGGGGTAAGTCCAAGGTTATTCACTGGCTCTTAGAGAATTCTGTATTATCCGAGCACAAACAGATGTTAATTACAATCAATTTCTAAGCGTTAACAGGTTGCCGTACTGTTTCCCATAAATAGTACTTCTCTACCTGAACTTGTTCTGCAGGGACTGTGAGCCCGTCCATCCTTCAAGAGTTAATTTTATCTCTTCCTCAACAACGCTTCCTATGTCTTTCCACCAAGCAGAGTTGACTCCCTCTCTCTTCTGTTGCTATTTCTATATCCAGTAAAAACTTCTACTACTGGAACTGTCACACCATCTTCTACGTATGTGTCCATGGTCTGTTTTCACTGTGAGACCTGAAGCTCCCCAAGTCCCATAACTTAGTACAGTGTTAGGCACAAAGAAGACACTCAGTAAATAAAAGCTAACCTGAAGGAATTTAGGGCCCCTGTACTCCTGATGCCCCACAGAAAAGGACTTCTGAGGAATGATTCCTTCCTGTCCTTATCTCTGTTGGGTATGATACCCACCTCCCAATGCTAGTTGCAAGGCACATCCTGGTGCTAACCCATATTATGACAGACTGCATTACTGGCCTCAAATTTCCATGCCCTTTGCCATGTAACTCTCCAATGTCCTCCCAGTGAGGGCAGGGCAAAGCTCCCCACTCTTTGGAGGCTCACTCACATGATTTGCTTTGGCCAAAAGAATGAGTTGGAAGTAACAGTATAGCTAGTCCCAAACTAGTCATCAAGAGCCTTTGTTGTGCTTCAGCTTGGTCTCAAACTTCTGCTATCACCTTGAGAAGGACTTGCCTGGGCTGACACCAGAAGATGAGAAATACACAGAGCAGAACCATTCCCAGCTGTGCCCAGATTAAATCAACTGGTTCCCCAGATGACCCACTGGCTCCTAAGAAATTATATATGCTTGTTAGTTTAAGCTTCTGAGTGTTGGGATGGTTTGTTACACAGCAATGTCAGCTGATACACACAGCTATCACTATTTTTAAATTCAGAGGTAAACATGAGAGCACAATGAATAATTTAGAGATGCTTATCAGACATGTTCAAATTCAAAAACAAACAAAAAAAGAAGGGGATGTTATATAATCAATTCCCTAATGAGAAATTCTTGATCGAATAAGCTATATGTGGGCAGAATCCTTACTTTTTTGTACCCCCAGCAAGTACAGTGAAAAAGAGGGGTCAGCAAATGTTTTCTATAAAAAGCTGGATAATAAATATCTTAGGCTTTGTAGGCTGTATGCTATCTCTGTTGCATATTCATTCCCCGCACCCTCAAGCTTCTTAAAAATATAAGAACCTTTCTTAGTTTAGGGCCATACAAAAACACAGCAAAAGGCTGGATTTGGCCCATTGGATAACAAGTGACCCCTAGGGTAACATGTATTTTTGGATGCAGGATTAAATTATTTCTGGCAGATTGTACCAACAGAGTAGGAGACTGGTGGACAAGCACAGGTATGGCTGTGTCTGTACCTGGAAAGCAGAGGAGAAGACAGAGGGCTCATCTAGAAATAGTATTCCTTCTCATCCCACCCCCTGAGTTGGAAAAGGTAGCATATTCTCCAAAATCCTTTTTAAAAATAAGATCTCTTAACTTTCAACATTAAACATGATCATTTTATGAGCCATCCAACTTATTCAGAATGCATTTATGTGAGTCTTATATTACAAATAAAATAGAATATAGGGAAAATATTTTATATTATAGAATTCTGATTACAAAACACCCATTCAAACAAATACCACCCCCCCACACAACTGCCTTTTTTCTTTCTTAGATTGCCACAGCACCACTTACGAGCATACTCTCTCCCCAAGAAACTCTCTGAAGGAGAGTTTGGAATAACTGATCTCATTCCTTCCTGATCAACAGCTTAACTCTCAAACAGAAAACCTGGCAAGAAAATGAATTCAGCTCATGCTGGATCAAACAGTGAGTTTAAGAACTATCTTAGCCCTAAGGCTAGTAGATACAAGAAATTGCGTTAGCTTAATTATAGAATAGCTACAAGTTTTAGTCCCCATCTTAAGCTGAAAATACAAGTTTAGGTCTTGGCATTTTTCTTTCTTCAAGTTGTCCACTCAACCCAGTAGACCGTGAATTCCCTCATTCTTACTGCAGCAGGGGCAAAGGGACCCCACGGCTTGCCCTGAGTGTGCAGCATATTTACAGTCCTTAAATGCCATAGTTTCATTGGCTCTTCAAGTCTGCATCCCATGGATCCATACTCCAGTTCTTGAATAATAACAGAGTTCTCCCTGCCTTCAACATCAACTGAAATGAATTTTTCTACTCACTAGCTATGCATTCTTGGGCAAACTGTTTAACCTTTATGTATCTGTTTATCAGTCAAGCTGCTAAAAAATCATGTTTAGGAGGGAAGGGGAAACTTTTTTTTTTAAGTTTATTTACTTATTTTGAGAGAGAGAGAGACAGACAGAGAGAGTGCACACACGCAGGTGAGGGGCAGAGAGAGGAGAGAATCCCAAGCAGGCTCTGTGCCATCAGCACAGAGCCTGATGTAGGGCTTGAACTCACAAACCATGAGATCATGACCTGAGCCACCCAGGTGCCCTGGGAGGGGAACCTTAAAAGCAGCCCCGGTGGGGGTGGGGAAAACAACACAACACATCCAAAGGAATGACAATACAAATGGCAGCCCACTTTTCTTCAGAAACGACGGAGGTCAGGTGACAGTGAAAGATTTTTGATGTGCTGCAAAAAAACCAAATGGAACCCCCAAATTCTTCATCCAATGAAAACATTCTTCAAACTGGAAGACAGAGACATTTTTAGATGAACAAGAGATGAGAGAACTTGCTGCCAAAAGACATATACTATATAAAGTGCTAAAGAAAGGCTTTCTGGCTGAAGAGAAGTGGCCAGGATGGAAACTGAAGCTACTACACAAAGGAATAGAGAGCTCTGGAAAGGAATAAATATGTGGGTGAGCAGAAAAAGGGCACAGATTTTTTTTATTTCTTAATTTCTTTAAAAGACATATGAGCGTTTAAAGCAAAAAATTATGACACCATATGATGGAGTTTATAGCGTAAGCAGATGTGAGTATATGTGAAAATAAAAGTCCAAAGGTCAGGGGAATTAAAATACTCTTACAAAATCCTTACATTTTATCTGATCTGGTACAATAGTAGTCCTATGTAGACTGTAATAATATGTAAACGTATTCTGTAATCTCTAGAGCAACCACTGGAAAAAATGCACTAAAAAAATGCAGAGACCTAGGTAAGAAGTCGACAGAGGAATTCAAATGGAATACTAAAAAATGCTGATTAACTCAAAAGGAGGCAAGAAAGGAAGAAGAGAGGAACAACACAATAACAACAGACAGATGGGACAAAAACAAAACAGAGCATATTACACTTACCAAACAGATCAATAATTATATTCAACATAAACTGACAATTCAAAGAGATTATCAAATTAATTTTTTAAAAAGGCCCAAATGTATGCGGTCTCCAAGAGATGCACTTTAAGTCTGAATACACAGATAGACTGAAAGTAAAATTATGGGGGAAAATATACAATGCAAACACTAAGCAAAACAGAGCTAGAGATGCTATAATAATATCCGACAAATCAGACTTCAGTACAAGGAGAACTGAACCAACAAAGTAAAAAGACCTACTGTATAGTGATTAAAAGGGCCAAGTCATCAGGAAGATGTAATAATCCTAAATGTAGATATCTATGTGCCTAATAACTGAGTTTTTCAATAAGCAAAAATGACAGAAGAAAAGAACTACACAAATCCACGACGATGACGTGACTTTAACACCACTCTTTCAAAGGAAAAACCACACACACACACACACACACACAAAACACAATGGGTAAAGGCGATCTGAACAACGCTGCCAACTTAAGTCAAAAGTTCCCAAAGCACACAGTGCACATACTCCAGGTCAAGAACCCTTCTCAACATCCTTGTCACTCTATGTACCAAGTTACTTTACTGAAAAACTGTACACAGGTAGGATTTTAGTTCTCTTTAGGATGACCACTTTGGATTTTTATCAAAGGACAAGTTAAAGAACAGTCACATCTTTCTTGTAAGAAAACATGACCACAGGGGTGCCTGTGTGGCTCAGTAGGTTAAGCATCCGACTCTTGACTTCGGCTCAGGTCATGATCAGTCGGGAGATCGAGCCCCATGGGGGGCCTTGTGCTCGGTGTGCAGCCTCCTCGAGATTTTCTCTCCCTCTCTCTATGCCCCTCCCCCACACTCTCTCTAAATTAAAAAAAAATTTTTTAAAGAAAACATGACTGAAGATATCACTAATAATGACTAACGCTTATTTCATGACGAGCCAGACAATAAAAATTCTCCCAATGGTATACTTCCTTAATTATACTATGTTATCATACAATAATGTCTCCTTCCTTCCCCAAGTCAGTGTTTCAAGGTGAATTTTCATTTTTAAATGGCAAAACAGTGAATGGCTTCAGTAAAAAACAGTAGCTTTATGAGTGATAAAAACTTGTAAATAGCAGAAAAAGAATACTTATTGAAAATGGAAGGCCTGTAGCTTCTCTGCCTATGTTCCCTACTGCACTTGGGACATTTCTTTTTTTCTTTTTGAGAGACAGTGTGAGCAGGGGAGGTAAAGAGAGAGACAGAAACACAGAATCCGAAGCAGCCTCCAGGCTCTCAGCCGTCAGCATAGAGCCCGATGTGGGGCTCGAACTCACAAACCACAAGATCATACCCTGAGCCAAAGTTGGCCGCTTAACTGACTGAGCCACCCAGGCGCCCCGGTACGCTTCTTTACACAGCCCTTAATACCTTACAGTGTAGTTGCCTTTTTTTTTTTTAAACTACCTCCTACTAAATAAACTGTGAGCTTCTAAGTGGTCAAGCACCTATCATTCTTAATCATTCAAACAGTGGCTGCTGCATGAATGGACCCACTAAGTGTTATTTTTGATTATAGGTACCCCACTTAAATTACAAATAGAAAAAAATCAATTTTATCTTATATATCAAAGCTTATTTCAATGAGATGCCAACAAATTTGTTAAGATGGTCATTATTAAAATAAATTGCCTCCAAAACTTCCTAATAGCCCCCGACATGTGCCACATGAGTGCACAGTATGGTGACCCTGCCTGCCCTTAACAAGGAACTGCACAGTATTTCGAACTTTCATATTCTTTTTTTTTTTTTTAACATTTATTTATTTTTGAGACAGAGAGAGACAGAGCATGAACGGGGGAGGGGCAGAGAGAGAGGGAGACACAGAATTGGAAGCAGGCTCCAGGCTCTGGGCCATCAGCCCAGAGCCCGACGTGGGGCTCGAACTCACGGACCGCGAGATAGTGACATGAGCTGAAGTCGGACGCTTAACTGACTGAGCCACCCAAGCGCCCCCGAACTTTCATATTCTAAGTGATCTTTTATCTGATTGTTTTCAGAAGTCAGAAATGGGAGTGATTTTAAAACCTTAAAAGCAGGATACCAGTGGAAATCAGTGGCCAACACAGTTTATTAATATAGGTCTAAGGAACCTAAAGACAATCTTTGCCAATATCATGCAACAACATGAATTCTCATCACAGTCAACGAGAGATATTAAGGAAGGAAAAGGTAACTCGGAAACATCACAATTTATCACCAAATTTGAAAAACACGGAGTAGCACTGAATGATAACCCCTAAAAAAACAGAAACAAGTAAGAATATTCCATCAAACACTCGATGTGATAGTGGTGCTAGACAGACCAGCAATGCTTTTTAAGGAGAAAAATACACAGAAGAGAGATCTGTGTTGTCTTTCCACCACTGGCATGAATATAAAGCTAGAAAATGCAATAAATCAGTAAGCCTCTTTTGCAAATACTGCTGGAGTGAAAGAGGCTGCAAGGAAACATCCTTGATGACCAGTGACGTTCTGCAAGGACCTTTGGTGTGCCCCAACTCACCCTTCTGCCTTCAGCTAGGACAACAGCTCCCGGGAAAAGCCGTCTCTCCTATCAGAGCTTCCACACTCCCTTTCAGCTAAGCTGGGTTCAACGTCCATTTCTGGTCTTTCTATAGTTATTTCTAGCAGTGCACTGGCCCACATTAAAAAAAATTTTTTTTTAATTTTTCTAAAAATATTTATTTTTGAGAGAGACACAGAGTGCAAGTGGGGGAGGGGCAGAGAGAGAGGGAGACACACACACACACACACACACACAATCTGAAGAGGCTCCAGGCTCCAAGCTGTCAGCACAGAGCCCGACGTGGGGCTCAAACTCACCAACTGCAAGATCATGACCTGAGCCAAAGTTGGATGCTTAACCGACTGAGCCACCCAGGTACCCCTAAAAAAATTTTTTTAATGTTTTATTTATTTTTGAGAGAGACAGAACATGAATGGGAGAGGGGCAGAGAAAGAGGGGGAGACAGAATCTGAAGCAAGCTCCAGGCTCTGTGCGGTCAGCGCAGAGCCTGACGCGGGGCTTGAACCTGTGAACTGAGAGATCATGACCTGAGTCGAAGTCAGACACTTAACTGACTGAGCCACCCAGGCACCCTCTCTCTCTCTCTTTTTTTTAAATTATGCACTGTCCCACGGTTTAAAATTAATTTTTATTCAAATGATATAGGCACAAGGTCAAAAAAGTAAAGGAACTCTAACAGGCTGCCAACAAATTATCAGTCCCCCCTACAGCCCCTTCCAGACCCCCCAGTCTGCCTCCTAGAGGCTTCTCCTTTGGCATTTTCTTCCAATTTTTGCTTAGGTGTTTCTAAACAAACTGCTTTCATTGCTAATTCTTGGTTCATCAGTCTTAGACATTCTCTCAATTTCCCATTAACGGTCAATTAGGATTAAGATCTTTTAGCTGCCCTTCCCCTCTGGTCATCCTCCTAATACAATATAATCACATTTTCAGTTAAGGAAGTATTGTGTTTACATGATTAGGACTTGTAAATACAAACTACTAGGAGCCAAGTAGTATGTTATTCTGTTTCTATTACATTTTTTTGGTCAGCTTCATGGTGGGATAACACCCAATTAAAATCACTAAATGTAAATATACACATTGTGGCAAACATAAAGTCATGAAACACAACAATTAACATGTAAAACATGTGATCATGTTCACATGTTTGCATAACAGCCGAAAGTTCCCTGTGCCCTGCGCTGACAATGCCCTCCTCTCAGCAATCTGCCTTCTGATATTATACTTTTACCTTTTCTAGACTGTTAAGGAAAACAGATCACACCGTATAGTTTAATCTTTCAAGCTCACTGTAATTACTGACATATTTGGAGCTTTAAAATTTTTATTTTGTATTTTTAGTGTTTTATTTTTCCTATATTCATTGCATTTTCTTTTTTCCTTTATTTTCTAATGATTCGGAAGCCCCACCTCCCGTGTCTAGTCTACTGGTAGTTATTTAAAAAATGTTTGGAGTAAAAGTCAAGGTGCAGTGGGCCAGGGGCAAAGTGGAAAATGAAAAGGAGGTGGCAAGGGCAGGTAAGGGCCCTGACAAGTTTGACTTTGAAGACAAGGCAACAGTGTGGCAGCTGGGGAAGAAAGAGGGGCACGGTGAGGGAGGTTCCTGTTCATCTGCTTGTTTTAAGACGGGAGACACTTGAACATGCTTAAATCCCAAGGGCAGCATCCAGCAGAGAGGGAAGCTGATGAGGCAAGAGAGGGGAAAGACAGAGTTCCCAGAAAGCGGAAAGACCCAGGGCACATGTGGCCCTTACTCAGGAAGAAAGACGCTTCTTCCCTGTAATGAGCAGAAAGGAAGAGAAATCAGGCCTAGATGTAGAAATGTGCAAACACTGGAGAGTAGGAAGCTGAGGGAGTTCCAGTGCGACGTCTCTCACTGTGTGACTCGAGGTAAAGTCATCTGCTAAGAGTGAAGAGAGGCCGCACAGGTTTGCAGAGAGCAGCAAAGATTTGAAATAATCTCTGTAGAAAGAGGAAAAAAACAAGTGAACCAAAGAAGCCTAGTAGGGCTGCTGCACAGTCCTGACAGTCTAGTTGAGGATGGTGACCACAAATTGATTTGGCTCTCACCTGTCCCACTGCGTCATTTTCTTCATCAATACTCAAATGCCCATAGACAGGTTACTGAGGAAGCAGATGTAAGAGTTCATCCTGGTCTGGGGTTTGACAAACAAGTAGGAGTTCAGTTATTTGTGAGTTACTGAAATGATGGATCCTAAAGTCTAACCTGAATAGTGAAGGAAGAGAAGACAGAGCTGATGGCCAGGGAGAGAAGCAGAGGCCAACATACTGGAGGACTCAATGAGATCAGGAAATAATTAAGGCAAGACTCGTTAAGACAGCCACTCAACGCCAGGCACTTGCAGTCAGAGGTACGGGCGGCTGGGTTCGCGGTACCAGAAGGACAGATGGCAGGTGCGACTAGTGTAGAGTGTTTCATTAAAAATCACCAAGAATTATTCTTTTTTTAGGATTGATTTTTACATGTGCCTGTTCTATTTTTGAAATGCTTTCAAGAACTGCATTAAACTGCACAGCCACATTATTAGAATTAACCTTTAATTATCTATGATTTTCACTGCTTACATTATTCAACAGTAGTTTCTTACACCCCTGTATTTCCCTTTCTCAGACTTGCTTTTTTCTAGTTTGCAATTTTTTTTCAGGTAGGTGGGCAGATGATATACCTTCTGAGTTGTTGCAGCTTCTTTAGGTTTATATGTAAAACAGTTGGATATAGAACAGGTACAAAGGAACATTTCCCCACTTTATTTCCAGATTTGTTCAAGAAGGCTGAATTTTTTAGAATCATGATTTACTGACAACCAGAAAATCATTACAATTGGACTGTGACCCATGAATGACAAAACAATAAAAGAGGAAACTGTACAGAATTTCCAGGTGACAGAATTTTTACAAAAGTTTCTCTAAGGAATATACACAAGTACAGAGGAGAATCAGTGATATGTCAATGTCAATGTTAGTATCTCATGTCAATAAGGAAATCAACAGAGAATTCAACAAATGGTATTGTAACAACCAGAAACAAGTTAAGTTGGATCTCTAGGAGTGATTAATTTAGAGAGAGAGGGAGCATAAGCAGAGGGAGAGAAAGCAGAGGGGCAGAAGGAGAGAGAGAGAATCTCAAGCAGCTCAAGAGGGTCCATGTTCAGCGAGGAGCCTGACACGGGGCTCGATCCCACCTCAACTCTGGGCTCATGACCTGAGCTAAAACCAAGAATCAGACTCTGCTCAGCTGACTGAGTCACCCGGGTGCTCACCTCAATTTTTTTGTTAAATTTGACGTCACAAAATTAAAGAAAAAAATGCACCGGATTCTTTTAAAAACTCTCCTTACATCAAAAAGTAATAAATTGATAAAAAAAATATTTGTAACATGCGACAGGCAAATGCTTAATTTTTTAATAGTAAAATTTTTGTTAAATCAGCAAAAAAAACACTCATGAGAAAAATGAAAATAAGCAAAGGACAGGTATAAATAGTTCACAGAAAAGGACATATACAGGATTTTTAAACATATGAAAGCATAGTCAATCAAAAGTTAAACATAAATTAAACGTACAATGAAATACTATTTTTCATTTACCAGATTAACGAAGATTAGAATTTGACAGCACTGGTAAGTAAACTGTAGTACAAATACATACACTCGTATATTATAGCTCAGAGTGAGAACTGATACAAATTCTACATAAAGGAATTTCGCAGTATTTATTATTAAAGAAATTCCATAACCATTGCACTAGAAAACTTACTTGCAATAATTTATTCTACAGAGTCACAAATGAGCTTTAAAAAAAGAAATGCATGCAAAGATATTTATTACCTTCTGTAACAGCAAAAGATAAAACAAGCATAAATGTCCATCTGTAGGGGACTGGTTATGTACGTACGGTACGCTCTTTGTAAACGTGTGTGTGCGAGTGTAGAAGCATCACAGGTTTCCATAAGCATAAGCACAGAATATGCTCCAAAGATTACACAAGAGACACAGCATAAGCAGTTCTCTCTAGGAAGGTGAAAATGTGGAAACAGAAGTAGAACATTGTTTCTTCCTAATGTAACTTTTTAATGTTTGGAGTCCTGTTCTATATGCATATATATTAACCATTCAATATAATGAAACAAGCAATTTAAAAATTTTTATCTAAGAGAACAGGCAAAGGGAAGGGGGAACCAGCATTTACTGAATGCCCACTCTGGGCTATACATTGTGTTAGGCTGAATAACTTCCCAAAATTCAATCTAATAATTAGTTGCATTACTGGGATTCAAACTCAGATGTTTATTACTATAAACATAGATGTAGATGTGTTTTTATTTTTTTATTTAACTTTTAAAAAATGTTTACTTATTTATTTTGAGAGTAAAAGAGAGAAGCAGTGAGAGGGAGAGAAAAAGCATCCCAAACAGGTTCTGTGCTATCATTGTAGAGCCTGACTCAGGGTTCGAACTCATGAACCTGTGAGACATGACTTGAGCTGAAATCAAGAGTCGGACACTCAACTGACTGAGCCACCCAGGCGCCCTGATGGAGACGTGTTTTTAAAAATTAAAATTTAGGGGACGTGGTGGCCAGGTGGTTAAGGTGATGGACTGCTAAAAATTAAAATTTATGGGCTCCTGGGTGTCTCAGTTGGTTAAGTGTCCAACTTCAGCTCAGGTCATGATTTCATGGTTCGTGGGTTTGAGCCCCACGTTGGGCTCTGTGCTGACGGCTCAGAGCCTGGAGTCTGCTTCAGATTCTTATCTTCCTCTCTCTCTGCCCCTGCCCTGCTTGTGCGCGCTCTCTCTCTCTCTCCCTCTCTCAAAAATAAATGAAAAACGTTAAAAAAAATTTAAAGAAGAGGGAATTTCATTAAAAAATTAAAATTTGAAGTGCAGCTTTGAGGGTAAATAGAATGACAGCACACTTGCGTAATTCCTTCCGTAGAACCCACGCAATTAATAAAGTTGAAAAGAAACCAGTTACAGCATAATGATCATGCAGGCACAACCCCACTCTTCCAACTCCAAATTAAATAAAAAATGGCAACCGAACGGTTTCAGAGGGATCTTATTAATGACCCCTAAATAGGAGGGTTGATGACCAGATACACAGGCAGACCGCAGGAGAAATGGCAAGAAAGCTACTATCTGGTGCCTGAAAAAAGAATCGCATGGTAAGTTCACCTTTCTCCAACTCAACTTCCTAACTAGTAAAAAGGATGGTAAATCTGCTCATTCTAAAAAAGACCAAAATCCAAGAAGCATTCCCCTGTGGGTCAGATGTAATGCCAAAACCCTTAATACTCATAAAATCATTCCAAGAAAATATACCTTAAAAAAAAATACACCTTACCTGAGGTCACCTGTTCCCTTCTGCCCCAACCTCACCATAGTCTCCCTTTCCTTACCACTCACCACGTCCCTCAGGCTGCTGAAGAACTAAAAAGAGACCGTGAACCTATGAGCACTTATACCTGGCTGTCAGTTCGAGTTCTATTTCCACTAAATGGAGAGGTAAATCAAGGAGAATCCACCCACACTATTCTTAAGCAAGTAGAAAGTCTAGATAAAACTCTCTGTTCAGAGGCTAAACTGCATGTATAAGACTCCAACACTGTATCTCTGCTTAGACACTGGAGGGTGAAGGGAGAGAGGGTCCCTCGTGGAGCTGAGTGCGTACAGAGAACGTGTGTCCTTACCGGCTCATCATTTACAAGGCAGACTCTGCTGATGCCAGAGGCCCGCTGTTGGTCAGCCTCGCCAATAGCTAAAAGCAAGGCGCCGAGAGGAAGAGATCAAAGACCTGACGAAAGACCTTACGATAGGGACAAGGAGAAATCCCATCGGTCTCTTTCACTGGCCAGTGTGGCATGGCAGAGTCCATGGCTAGAACTTCGACTGGGAAGCCGTTGCCTCCCGTCACTCCCAGTTATGCTTTGTGGCTCTAAATACCCCTCCGCAGCAGACCCAAGACCAAGGGCTCACCAAGGAGCCAACCCTCACAGAGCAGCGCGAATACAAGCACACTCTGCTCTTTCAGTATCTGCTTCTATTTCTCCAAAACACCGAGGACAATGCCAACAAGTTGAGACTGTGGGCCAGTTCACCATAGCAAGTATTAAAGGAATATTCTCCAGATATTACCACCAGGGTGCTGGGGGCTTCCAGAATGAACTCACTGTAGTGGCATCAACCTGAAATCACCTACTGGCTGATCCACAGGCTCCAAGTGATGGTTACTGCTAAGAAAACTGATCATCTGTGATCACACTATGGCTTAAATGCTCAGGGAGAAAGAAACGGAAAAATATCTGAGTGATGTGATTAAAATGTAGTCATTCCGCACCCCCCCCCCAAATTATACCCATTTTTCACATCTACTATTCCATTCTTAATGCAAGGGCTGTTTCAAACAATACCTTACTGAAATATAAAAGCAGAATGGTACACACTTGGGATTTTATATCCTTTTGCATAAAATAGATAGCTTTGTACTGACCTAAATTATAATAGAATTTTCCTCCCTCAAAACCAAACAAAAAAAAAAAGAAAAGAAAAAGAAAAAGAAAAACCAGAATGAGAGAAAAAGAAACCCCACAATCTTGTAAGGAAGAGAATGAGAACAAAGAGAAAACTGTTTTTGAGAGTTTCCCCTTTGGTATTTGCATAAACTGCCTTAAAGATGAAAAAAATAGTATTTTCTCAGGAACCTAATGAAACCACTACACTTCAACATCATCACATTAAGTTTAATTTAACAAATATTAATTGATCATCTGTTAACTGCTAAGTATTAACTGCTGAAGGAATAAATGTAATTGTAAGAAATGGCCCTATACATTCAAGGTTAGTGGGAACAACCAGTACAGTTTGGCTAGGACAGAGCAATCGGCAAGCTGGGTATGCTACACGCGGCTCTGTCTTCCCGTCAGCGCGAGCTGTTTCCCAACATCAAACAGTTATTCTCAGGCCACCAGAGCTGTAATTCAGTAAATCTTCTTTTACCCACCTTGTACCATATGGGACCTATTTGGAGAATATATATAGGAAACAATTTGCATATACATCTGGACTTTCACCTTTCCAGCAATTACCACTATAAGTAAATAATTAATTGTACATCCCCAGAGGGCAGAGAGAGTGCTGATTTGTCTCACCTCAAGCAAAACACTTTGTATAAGATACCTGGCCTACAACAGGCTCGCTTATGTGTGGAACGCATGAGCAAACATCCAAAAATACATAGGTCTGTGTCTGGGCTCTCTGATCTGGTCTCTGATACTGTTGCGACTACACACAACCTTTAGTTAAATATAGGTTCACTCTGAGCCACTAATGGAACTTCTGGACGAAAAAAAAAAAAAACCCAAAATAAAAAACAAAACAAAAAAAAAATCATGAAACTCTAAAGCATCCATATTAAGTGAAAATCAGAGAAAACAGGGAGAAATTAAATTGCAAGGCTATTTAAAAGCCATTTATGCAACGGTTTCTGCTCTGGCCCTCACCAAGCTAATGTTTTTAATAAATAAGCATGTAATCCATTTTACTTGGCGACCCTTCTCTTTGCTAGTGACGTGCTCTAATAGAAGTGCTAATTGACAATGAAATGGCCAAAAGGAAGACCACACAATGGAAAGCATTCAGTCTACCTAAGTAAGATTAACAGTGTTCTTTTTCCTTTTTTTACAGATTTTTCTTTTTAAGTAACCTCTATACCCCACATGGGTCTTGAACTCAAAGCCCTGAGACCACCAGTCCCATGCTCCACTGGAGCCAGCCAGGCACGCTGGATTATCAGTTTTCTAAAGCAAAAAATGGCTGGGTTCAAACAAAACATTTCTATTGAAAGCATGACTTGATTATTCATTTCTACAGCCTCTGGCATGGTGATTAAGAGAAATGGGTCTGGAGCTAGGCTGCTTGGCTTAATGAAGTCCTGGCCCTGCAATTTATTAGCTGTGTGACCTTGAGCAGGTTGTTGAACCTGCGTATTCCTGGGTTACCACAAGTGGAAAAAGATGTGATGATAGTACCTCCTTCAAAGAGCTAGTTCAACTGTCACCCACCTGCATGAGGGGTGTTCTCTGAGCACTGTTCCTAAAACAGCTTCCTGAGGGCTTCTCTCCACCCTCGAACTCTCCTTTACTTTCGTCATATTGCTTACTGCTATCTAACATTGTTATTTTTTTAGAAAGTACTTGTTTTCATATAACTTCCCCTGTAACAGCAGAAATGTGTCTGACTTACTTTTCTCTGCAGAAGCAGTGCCCAGAAAACTCAAGGAGGAACTCCATAAATATTTGTTGAGTAAATGGATTAATAATACACGATACAGTGAGGTACTCTGTAAGCATTCAATAAATGTTACCCGTTATTATACAGGTAATTAATTCAGGTAAATAATTCAGGCTTTTGTGTTATCTCCTTAAGTAATTTTTCTCATTGTCTTTGCAGATTTACTATTCACCAAAGTCAAAAATTGCATTACTTTACCTTCAAAAGATTTTTTCCTTCCACTGTTGGGAGCTGCCATTCATAAAGATTATTTCATTTCATTTAGGCTCACCTCAGACATTTACTGAGCACCACTCTATGAGCCACATTCTGCAGATATAGCAATGAAAGACTATCCCAATTAGCCAAGAGGTTTGTACCTTAAGCCTAGCGCCTGCCTCTGATCAAGCTACTTACTTTTAAATGCAGTGTAAGGAGGGATACGGATATGTACAGAATGTACTGGGTTGGGGCGGCGGGTGGGAGTTTTTAGAGGATCCTGACCATTTAGTGGAAAACCTCACATGATTCTATGAGGCTCTTCAAAGTCCTTCACTCATTATGGCTCAGATTCTACCTTAGCTACTGTTTGTGCTGGTAACATTATCACCAAAAGGCACCTGCCTAGGTTCTCTCAAGTGAGGTGTTTCTTTTTTTTAAGTTAATTTATTTATTCTTGAGAAAAAGAACACGTGAGCAGGGGAGGGGCAGAGAGGCAGAGAGAGAGAGAGAGAGAGAGAGACAGGGAATCCCAAGCAAGCTCCGTGCTGTCAGTACAGAGCCTCTCGCGGGGCTCGAACTCACCACCTGTGAGATCATAACCTAGCCGAAATCATGAATCAGACACTTAACAGACTAAGCCATTCAGGCATCCCCTGCCCCAAGTTAGGTGGTTCTGAAATGTACCCACATGGGTGGAGATTTACACAGGTCCTAAGCAAACTAAGGAAAATATATTTGGGTGTATGTATAAATGTATGTTAGTATAAAATTGCCAAATGGTCCCTCTTAAAAGGATCACCCTTTAAAAATTTTTTTTTTTAATCTTTATTTACCTTTGAGAGGGAGACACAGTACAATCGGGGGCGGAACAGAGACAGAGAGAGGGAGACACAGAATCCAAAGCAGGCTCCAGGCTCTAAGCTGTCATCACAGAGCCCAACTCGGGGCTCGAACCCAGGAACCACGAGATCATGACCTGAGCTGAATGAAGTCGGATGCCCAACCAACTGAGTCACCCAGGCGCCCCAAGGACCATCCTTTTTTTTAAAGGCCAAGTCCTTGTATTCGTTTGGTGTTGTGCGGTCCTTTCTTTTAAGTAATTATATTAATAGCTCATGGTAAGTTTTCCCCACTTACTTGACAAAAAAGTTGGCAACCCCATTCCATTTACAAAAGGATGGCAACCCCATTCCATTTTTAGTTTCGTGTGGAGGTGGGGGGGGGTTGTTTTTACAAATTTTATCAGTAAAATTCTGAAATCTAGAATATCTAGAAGTAAACAGAATACAATGAACAGCTGCCTGGCCAAACTCCAAATGCAGAAAACTTGATCTTTTATTCATTAACACACTGTCCCTTCATTCACCCAAGCCCAATTTTCACTAACCACTTGTCTGTAACCATTGTCTACACTATCCAGCAGATCTTAATTGTAACTAAGAAAATTCTTCTGACCATGTGTTTAAGAATGGTATGGACCTTTCCGGAAAATGCTTAAAGCTTGTCACGAACTGAAATAAATACTATTATCAAACTGTGCTCCTGACTTTGTTCTTTGTGACTTTACTTGTCACATATCCTCTCCGATTAAGTCTTGTCACAGAGAAGCTCAGAGCATTTAGCGCATTTATTTGATGCAGTTAACTCTTGTCCCCAATACCCCGCACTGGAATATTCAGAGCTTTCTTCAACCTTAAAACCTCGGATCCACTAGTCCTCCCCCGTGCTCACTGCCACTCACTCCCACCACGTCCTCCCTTATCTCCTTCCCACGTGGTGTGCCAGGATCCTTCACTACAAGCACACCGCCCTGCAAACATCCTTAACTGCCCTGCTTTCCACAACCTCTTGCTTGTGCTTGGCAAACCTTCACGCCGTGAGAGCCCACCGTGCTCCTTCCCCGCACCCGCACCCGCACCTCAACAACTCGACACTGCTACACACACATGCAAGTGGGCTCCTTGACTTCACTTACGTTTTTGGCCTCAAACCCCAAACGAGGACTCTCAGTCCCCTGACAATCCTCTCTACCGTGAGGACGCTCACCTTCCCCTTCTCTCAACCTTCATGTCATGCTTTCTCCTCCTTCCTCTCATAGCCCCACTTGCCAACTGATGTTTTGCTTAATATTAGTTTATTAATACAGAAACAAATGCAGAGATGCTCAGTGTTCACATCACGACGACAGTCTACCCACAGCCTTCGTGAAATGTCCCTGCTGTCACCAAAGACCCAAACCCGGTCTGGCCCCTATTCAGTCTCGCCTTTTCAAGGGCTTTGCTCCTGCACTTGCTCTTGCTCCCCAGCCTCACTAATTCCTCCCTCACAAATGGACTTGAGTAGCATATAAACATCCCCTTGCTGTCGTTTTAAGAGAAGATTCTCCCAGGATGACAGGTTCCCCCCGCCCCCACCAACTCTGAGTCTATTTCTCTGCTTCCCGCCACATAAAAAGTTCTGCAAAGAAGGCTTTGCAGTTGTTTGTAAGTTGCTGTCACCACTTCTCCATCTTTGTTTCCACCCACGCCAGCCAGGCTCATCTCCATCATTTCACTGGGACCAGTCTTGTCAAGGTTATGGGTTACCTCTGGTCAAAAAATACAAGTTGCCTGTGACACCGTTGACCCTTTTCTTTATTCTCTTGGCCTTGAGAAGCAATACAGCACTCCCCAGATTTTCCTAAGTGCCCTTCGCGCCTCCTCTCTAGCGCAGAACGTTGGCATGGACCAGCGCCCTGTCCTGAGCACCCCTTTCTAGTTCTGCATCTTTTCAAAGAGCCAGCTTTACGGATTTCTCTGCTTCCTTTGTTTTTCTATTTCATTAATGTCTGCTCTAATTTTCATTATGTCTTTCCTTGCACTTTCCTTATGTTTAACTTGTTCTTTAAGCCTCACAAATAACCTGAACCTATTTAGTTTCCTTTCTAAAAGTCACAAATTAATTCTTAGTCCTTTATTTTCTAATTTGTACCATAAGGGTAATACATTTTCATCCTAATTGTATTTTAGCTGAAATGTTCTATATATGTTCAAAGAGAAGAGTATATTCTGTCTGGAGTACACAATTTTACACATGAATAAAACCCATTCTGTTTGTTCAATTTTTGTTTATTCTTACTAATTTTATCATTACAGATGTTTGTCAAAGGCCATCTATTTATCAATTTCTTTAACATATCAAAATTTTTTTGCTTAATATAGGGGGGGCACATTGTTATATATTTATAGATTACTGAATATAGCTCCTTGTGAATAATATCTTTGATGATTTAGGCTACTAACCTTTTTTTTTTTTTTTAATTTTTTTTTTTTTCAACGTTTATTTATTTTTGGGACAGAGAGAGACAGAGCATGAACGGGGGAGGGGCAGAGAGAGGGAGACACAGAATCAGAAACAAGCTCCAGGCTCTGAGCCATCAGCCCAGAGCCCGACGCGGGGCTCGAACTCACGGACCGCGAGATCGTGACCTGGCTGAAGTCGGACGCTTAACCGACTGCGCCACCCAGGCGCCCCAACCTTTTTTTTTTTTTTTTTAATGTTTATTTATTTTTGAGAGAGAGAGCATGAGCAGGGGAGGGGCAGAGAGAGAGGGAGACACAGAATCTGAAGCAGGCTCCAGGCTCTAAGTTGTCAGCACAGAGCCTGACGCGGGGCTTGAACCCAGGAACCGTGAGATCATGACCTGAGCCGAAGTCGGACGCTTAACCGACAGAGCGACCCAGGAGCCCCTAGGCTACTAACCTTCTTTATCTCTAATAATGTTCTTTATTTTTTTGACCTGACAGTAACATTAATATACCAGGTTTTTTATCACCTTTCCTCCTTTCATTGTCATTAAGCTTTAGTCACCTTTAAATAGTTGTAGTGAGGTTTTACTAGTTTTTACGCAAGCTGAGAAACCCTTTCTTTACACAGGAGAGTTTAATTTTATTTATTTTGTGATTATTTTACCTCCCCCCTCCTCCCCCCCAACGTTTCTTCCTTCTACTGGATTTATATATATATATCCAAGTTAGTTAGCATATAGTGCTATAATGATTTCAGGAGTAGAATCCAGTGATTCATCCCCTACATATAACAGCCAGTGCTCATCCCAATAAGTGCCCTCCTCAATGTCCCTTGCCCATTTTGCCCATCCCCCCACCCCAAACCCTCTAGGAACCCACAGTTTGTTCTCTGTATTTAAGAGTCTCTTGTCTTCCTCCCTGTTTCTGCATTATTTTTGTTTCCCTTCCCTTATGTTCATGTTTTGCTTCTTAAACTCCACATAGGAGTGAAATCATGGGATATTTATCTTTCTCTAATTTCACTTAGCATAACACACTCTAGTTTCATCCACATTGTTGCCAATGGCAAGATTTCATTCTTCTTGACTGCCAAGTAATACTTCTTATTATATATGTGTATGTATATTATATTAATACTTCACACACACACACACATATATATACACATATAAAATATACATACATACACACACCATATCTTCTCTATCCATTCATCAGTCAATGGACATTTGGGCTCTTTCCATAATTTGCCTATTGTCAATAGCACTGCTATAAACACTGGGGTGCATGTGCCCCTTCGAAGCACTCCTATATCCTTTGGATAAATACCTTATAGTGCAATTGCTATGTCACAGGGCAGTTCTATTTTTAATTTTTTGAAGAACCTCCATACTGTTTTCCAGAGTGGTTACACCAGTATGCAGTACAAAAGGGTTTTTCTTTCTCCGCATCCTCACCAACATCTGTTGTTGCCTGAGTTGTTAAGGCTAGTCTGACAGGTGTGAGTTGGTATCTCATTATGGTTTTGATTTTTATTTTCCTGATGATGAGTGATGCTGAGCATTTTTTTCATGTGTCTGTTAGCCATCTGGATGTCTTCTCTGGAAAAGTGTCTATTCATGTCTTTTGCTTATTTCTTCACTGGACTGGTTTTGGAGTATTGAGTTTGATAAGTTCTTTACAGATTTTGGATACTAACCCTTTATCTGATAGGTCATTTGCAAATCCCTTCTCTCATTCTGTTGGTTGCCTTTTAGTTTTGCTGATTGTTTCCTTCACCTTGCAGAAGCTTTTTATCTTCATGAGGTCCCAATAGTTCATTTTTACTTTTGTTTTCCTGGTCTCTGAAGACATGATGAGTAAGAAGTTGCTGCAACCGAGGTCAAAGAGGTTTTTGCCTGCTTTCTCGTCTAGGACTTTAATGGCTTCCTTTCTTAACGTTTAGGTCTTTCATCCATTTTGAGTTTATTTTTGTGTATGGTGTAAGAAAGTGGTCCAGGTTCATTCTTCTGCATGTTGCTGTCTAGTTTTGCCAACACCATGCACTGAAGGGGCTGTCTTTATTCCACTGGATATTCTTTCCTGCTCTGTCAAAGATTAGTTGGCCATACTAATTTTGTGAGTCCATATCTGGGTTCTCTATTCCGTTCCATTGATCTAAGTGTTTTTGTGCCGGTACCATACTGTCTTGATGAATACAGCTTTGTGATACATTTTGAAATCTGAAAATTGTGATGCCTCCAGCTTTGGTTTTCTTTTTTAGGATTGCTTTGGCTATTTAGGGTCTTTTCTAGTTCCATACAAATTTTAGGATTGTTTGTTCCAGCTCTGTGAAGAATGTTGGTATTATCTTGATAGGGATTGCAATGAATATGTAAATTGCTTTGGGTAGTATCAACACTTTAACAATATTTGTTCTTCCAATCCATGAGCATGGAAAGTTTTTCCTTTTTTTTTTTTTTTTTGGTCTTCTTCAATTTCTTTCATAAGCTTTCTATAGTTTTCAGTGTGTAGATTTTTCACCTCTTTGGCTAGGTTTATTCCTAGGTATTTTATGGGTTTTGGTATAATTGTAAATGGGATCAATTCCTGATTTCTCTTTCTGCTGCTTCATTATTGGTATATAGAAATGCAACCAATTTCTGTGGATTGATTTTATATCCTGCAACTTTGCTGAACTCATGGATCAGTTCTAGCAGTTTTTTGGTTGAATCTTTTGGGTTTTCCACATAGAGTGTCATGCCATCTGCGAAGAGTGAAAGTTTGACTTCCTCCTTGCTGATATGGATGCCTTTTATTTGTGTTGTCTGACTGCTGAGGCTAGGACTTCCAACACTATGTTGAATAACAGGGGTGAGAATAGACATCCTTGTCGTATTCCTGACCTTAGAGGGGAAGCTCTCAGTTTTTCCCCATTGAGGATGACATTAGCGGTGGGTCTTTCATATATGGCTTTCGTGATCTTGAGGTATGATCCTTCTATCCCCACTTTTTGAGGGTTTGTATCAAGAAAGGATGCTGTATTTTGTCAAATGCTTTCCCTGCACCTATTGAGAGAATCTTTCTTTAAAATTTTAAAATGCAAAATATACCTTAAATTTAAAAACCAATCCATTTTCCATCCTTCTCCCTAGCAACCTAAGCTCCAATGTTTCTCCTGTTGTTTTCCACATTAATTCTTATGTAGAATTTCCGTTCACTTTTCTCCCAACATCTGAAACATAAGCAATTCCTCTCTGTTGGTTCTAAGGTGTTTACATTTATCAACCTAAAATTTATTTGCTTGTTATAATTTCTTCCACCCAACTTCCTTCTTCTAGATTCTATTTCTTTCTTCCTGAGCTACATTTTTTTTAGAAGTTTAAGAAGTAAGGCTATGTCGGTAGAAAATGCCAGTCTTCATTTGTCTGAAAATACCTGTTTTTGGTCCTTACTCTTAAAGGATTCTTTAGTTAAGAAGAGAATTTGAAGTTGATAGCTATTTCTGTCACATTATGTAAAAATATTATCCCATTTTTAATATATTTATTATTGCTGATGAGAACTCTACTGTTCACCTAACTGTTGTTGCTTTGGAAATCATGTTTTCTTTTTGACTGCCATTCAGATTTTCTTTCTATTTTGAGTTTGCAATTCCAATGGATTTCCTTTTTATTTATTCTGCTGGGTATTCAGTGTGCATCACTCTGAAGATAAACATTTCTTCAATTCTGGATATTTCTTAGCCATCACCTTTTCAAATACTGCCTCTCAAAGATTTCCTCCATAACCTCTTTCTAGAATGTCTATTAAATGTAAGTAGTACTTTTTCATTCTATTCTCTGTATTTCTTAATCACTCTTTAATATTCTCAATGTCTATTTCTCTATGATTCATTCTAAGTCATTTCCTCAGATCTACATCCCAGTCCATCGTGTCCATCTTCAATGCAGGTACAATCTGCTGCTTGAATTCTACTGAGAATTAAATGCTGCTATATTCTACTGAATTTTCAATTTCAATGACTATGTATTACGTTTCTACAATTTCTGTATAGCTCTTTAATTCGCTTATTTATTTGCTTTTGTGATTATGATTTTTATTCCTGCCTTAAAAATTATTTTAAATGAACTTACATCCAAATTGTCCCATTATTTTCACTTCTTGAGGTGTTCCTTCTCTGTCTGTTTGGAGGTGGTTTTTTTTTTTTTTTTTTTTTTTTTTTTGCATTTATTAACTCTCTACAAAGATGGCAGAAGTGAGTTCTGGGATATTATGTAAAGGTTCTTTATCTCAATTGGGGGTGATATATACTTTGATCAAAACTCACTTAACTGTACTCAAACAATCTGTGCATTTCTCTGTATGTCAAAGTTACCTCAATTTGAAACAACTACTCGCCAATGTTTTACTTAACTGTAACTTAGAGGTCTGATTTTCATGTGACCATTACATGCTTACATACTAAGGAGAGTGAACCACACCATGAAGTTCAATATTAAATATATACACCCAGTTGTTCTAAATATTCATGTAATAAAATATATAGATTTTTAGCCATTTTTTAGGAGACTATGTTCAGAATCATTTTATTTGCCAAAGTTACTATACTGAACACCGTCCAAATATTTAGAGAAAAAAATCTCCCATGTGCTATCTAAACAAATTGTACAATATCACTTCCTTGAGAGAGTAGTTATCAAAGGCTGCAAACTTTTTTTTTTTTTTTTTTTAAGTAGGCTTCATGCCCAGTGTGGAGCCCAGCGTAGACCTTGACCTGACTCATGACCTTGAGATCAAGACCTGAGCTGAGATCAAGAGTCGGACGCTTAATCGACTGAGCCATTCAGGTGCCCTAAAAGCTGCAACTTTCTAAATCACCAGTTAACATTCTGCTCAGAAAGAACTCAAACCAGCAGAAGCCAGAGATACCCTCGCCGTGTGTCGGTCACACACTGAGTCACATGTTAACCCTGGCAAGGCCGCTGTGTTGTGCAACTCCGAAGCACACCTGATACGTTCCAATCCATGGGAATGGTGCTCCTGGACTGGTAGACAGTCACACTTAGTGGCCCTGATCTCAGCTGTTCCAAATGAATAATAAACTGAAGCAGGAATTGATATGAGTATATATAAGCAACACAGATCAGTTTGGAAAGTCCAATTACCCATGGTCATCGTGAACAATAACAACATCTTTGTGCTCAACACAACTGTGGTGGCTTGGTACTGTCGGCTTAGCTAAGATGCAGTGTTTTCCCGAAATTCCCTTCTCAACATGGTTCTGAGTTACTGGCCATGTGAAATTTGTGCAAGACTTAGAAAGTAAAAATGTTATGATCTGGGTCTAGGTCAGGTGCTTTTGTAGCTCTCACTGTGACTCAAACCAAAATACAGCCATTGTCCCTCAAACAATTCCCAGACGTGAGTTACTTCAAAGACCCAGAGACCCTTGAATGAAAGGAAGGCTGGGTCTTTGAGGAAACACAATCCTATTCACCCCAAAACGCATTCTGTAAATCTTCCTCCCAACTCTCCTCAAAAGAGAACTGTGGCAATTTACTAGGGTGACTACGCATTGAAGGACGTGGGGAAAAAATCCAAACTATCTCCAAACTAACAGTAATTCCTCAAGACCCAAACTCTACTATGATAAACCAATCAGAGCAGGAGCATAAAGAAATCAGATGTTCATTGAACTTTTGGACTGGGCCCATTTCACAGTGGAACCAGTAAGTGCCCAAATGCTTCCTGTGCTTACCTTCCCAGTTCTGGAATACACAGTTGAAATTTACACACTTGGCATTTGCCAAACCTACACTCTGGTTCCCTAGTCCATGAATGACTGTAAGGGCTAAAATGCCGGGATCGGGCGGGAGAAAGAGACCAAAACTACATGATCTTAGCAAAACAGTAAACCAAAAGCAATACTGCCTCCTGGAGGGGCCCAGGGATTAGTGCCACCATAAAGATGCAGTGATGCTAATTCCCACATCTCCATTCAACTCATCTCTTTGGCCTGTGCAAAAGACAGATAAATCTCAGGGAATGACAGGAAATTATCAAAACTCAAAGCAGTTGGTAATTCCAATTACAACTGCTACTCTAGATGTGGCTTCCTTGCTGGATCATATCAATGAAACCCCTGGTTTTTTTTCTCTATGCATGCTAGTAAAGAACATTAGAACAGACTGTGGCTTCTTCACTATGCTACCACGGGGCACTTCAAACCTCCAGCCTATGTCAGAATGTGGCCCAGGGTTTCTCAATCTCAGCACCACAGACATTTGGGGCCAGATAATCCCTTGCTGTAGGGGACCGTTCTGGGCATCAGGGGATGTTTATCAGCATCCCACGCCTCTACTACCAGATGCCTGCCCCCGACTTGTGATACCAAAAATGTCTCCAGACATTGCCAAATGTCCTCTGGGAGACAAAACTGCCCTCAGTTGAGAACCACTAACCCAGTCCACAGGGACCTTAATCACCTTTCCTTCCACAGGAAATCACACGGGTCTATTATTTTGATGATATTATGCTGATTAGATCAGGTAAGCAGGCAGTAACAACTACTCTAGATACCTTGACTAAGATACATGTGTGACCAAGGGTAGGCAATAAATCCCACAGAAATTCAGGGGCCTGCTTCCTCAGTGAAATTCCTGGGAATCTAATGGTCTGGGATATGTTGGGATATCGCTTCCAGAGTCAAGAATAAATTGCTGCATCTGGTCCCTCCTACCCTTAAAAAGGAGACACCATACGTGTGAATTTTGAAAGTAAAATATATTTCATTATACCAGTATAGGTAACCTGAAAGCTGGCCAATTTTTAATAGGGGCCAGAAAAACAGGACTCTGTAATAAGTCTCGGGCTGTCATCAAGCTAGTCTACTACTGGAACCCAGAAGCCTCACTGGGGCTTGCAGACTCTGGCACGGAGAAATCAAGCACCAAGCCTTCATTGGGCCCTAACACGCGAATCACAGGGTGAACTTTGAACATTTGGGAGCAAAGCTACGCCACCCTCTGCAGATAACTATTCTCTTTGAGGGGACACCTTCTGGCTTGCCATCGGGAGGCACAAGAGACTGAACAGGTGACCACAGACCACCAAGTTGCCATTCGATGTGAGCTTGCCATTATCACTGGGGTGCTGTTTGATTCATCGATCCCAAAACATCTGGGCTCCCACAGCAACGTTCTACCAGCCACTGGGAGTGGCACATGTCAGACAGGACTTGAGCAAGTTCTGAAGGCACAAACCAGTTGCACACGCAAGTGGCAGAGATACCCCTTGAGCCACACTCTTGCTGCAGTGCTTATTTTGTCTAAATCCACGTCCGTGGACTCCTGGGGAGACCAGCTGATAAGAGAAATAAAAGCGTTCAAGTCTAGTTTACAGCTGGTTCTGCACAATATGCTAGGACGGCTCAGGGCTCGACCACTGCTGCCCTGCAGCTGCACTCTGGGTGGCACTGAAGGGACGTGGCAAAGTTAAACTGGCAAGGTTAAAGCGGGCGGGGGGGGGGGGACTTTAAGCAGTGCACCCAGTTGTTTATTTCACTTACAAAGAGAGTGTAAAAGTCTGGATCTACAGAGACTGACAGACTAGCGCTAGCGTCTTGGATGAATGATCAAGGACTCAGAAGGAACAAGATTTGAAAATTAATGGTGAGGAAGAAGTATGGGATAGGTCTCCCTGAATGAGTACAGCATGTGGACATAGATGTGTCCCAAGTGAATGCTCACCGAAGATGACTCATGCTAAAGTTATCAGCCGTTCTCCAGCCACTCATCTGCCTAGCAACATGGACTAACACTCACCAAGGCTAATCTGCCAACTGCAGAGAGTTAAGACTGAGCTCCCCAAATGACAAGTGCCAGGAGGAAGGGGTGAGGTCAGCCAGTTACCTGGTGGCAGGTTGATTGAATTAGACTACTTTCAGCACAGAAGGGGCAGTGTTTTAATCTCACTGGAATAAACACTTGCTGCAGATATGAAGATGCCTTCCCTAATCCTAATACTTATGGCAAAACCACCACGGGGAGACTTACAGTATACATAGTTCACCATCATGACATTCCACACAGCATTGCTTCTAAGCAAGGAACTAATGTTATGGCACACGAAGCATGGCAATGGGTTCATGCTGGGAGAATATACTGTTCTTATTATATGCACAATACCCTGAAGCAGCTGGCTTGAGAACCAGTGAAAAGGCCTTTTAAAGACTGTTATGATGCCAGCTGGGTGACAACACCTTGCAGGGCTGGGGTAACATCTTCTAGGATACAACACGTACTCTGAGTCAGGGACTAATACATAGGGCTATTTCTCCCATAGCCAGGATTCATAGGTCTAGGAATCAAGAGATAGAAATTGGAATATCTCCTCTCGCTACCACTCTTAATGACCCATCAGAAAATTTTTTCTTTCTAGCCCCTACAACTTTATGTTCTGCTAGCATAGATATCTTAGTACCTAAGGGAGGAATGCTTCCACCAGGGATCACAGCAATGGTCCATTACGTTCCAAGTTGAGACTGCTTCATGGCAGTGAATAAGTAGACCAAGAAAAGGGTTATTATACTGGCTGAGGTGACTGATCCTGACTATAAAGGGGAAATTGGGTTGCTATTGCATAACGGCTTAGGGAAGAGTATGTTTAAATGCACGAGATCCTCTAGGGCACCTCTTATTTCTCCCTTGTCCTGAGACAAGTCAATGGAAAATTACGATAACCCAATGGAGGCATGATTTCTGACGGCCCAGACTTTTCAGGAATCAAGTCTGGGGTTACCTCCCCAGGCAAGGAATTATAAGCAGCTGAGGCATTTGTTGAGCACAAATACAACACGGAATTAGTAGAAGAAGGTAATTATAAACACCATCTGTGACCACGTGACCAGTTGCAGAAATAAGGACTGCAATAAGTCTCTCTTATTTTGGTATGAACATATTTGTGTATAAATTGACCAATTCTTTCTTTCTTTCTATTCCCTTTCCCCATTTGCCTATCACCCAACATTGAAGTGTTAACATTAGCTAACTCTGTATTTCAATACTGAGGTTACAAGGCACAAGAACAAGAGTGGGACTCAGAAGAGAAACGAACATCACCCAAAGATGGCTAAAGGGACTTCGTACCTTCTTTCGAGGAGAGGGTTAGCGTGTTTTTCATATGCCTAGAATAGTTGCGTCATATCAGGCAAAAGCATAATTTTGCTATTACCTTCATTCAGAAGGTATGGCTAAGAGAAGTGTGGCCAAACCCCATACTTCTAAGGGATGGCCGAGGTGCCATGGGGTGGGCTGTGATGGTGTCTCGAATGTAAATTTAGCCAAGCGGGAATTCTATTGCCCCAAAGTCTCTTCCCTCTATGGTCCTGGGTAATACTGGACACAAGAAACTTGCCGAAGATCTGGAAGGCACAACTAAAACAGTGGTTGTTTATACGCTCTGAAGGTCAGCGCTGCACCAGACACAGCTGCAGCTCACGCCTGGTTTAGATGATCTGTTGGCACGTCTTGCGAGCAGGGAGCAGTCGTCGGGCTTCGAAGCTCTCCAACTCCTGCTGGAGCACCTGCTTTGGCTGCTGTGAATCCCGGTCCAGGTGCTCAAGCAGCCCTGTGATGAAGGACATCAGCTCAGCCTGCCGGTCACCCTCTTAGAGCTTGGAAAGCAGTGAGAGAGAGAAACGAGTTCCCTTTTGTCCTCATCGACTCCACTGTGTCCCGTTCTCTCCCATCACATTCATCGCTCCTTCCTGACTGATGGCACTATGGATTTCAGCCTCGTAATATCAGACTCCAAAGCAGCACCCAAATAAAATTAGAAGAACTTTTCATAACTCCACCAAAACCTTGCTTAGCAAGCTTTTTCTGTAACTTCTAGAGGCAAAAAATATAAGCACTACGATTCAGAAAAGACAAAAGAAGATACTATATTCCAGCATACACAAGGACATCAAACTTATCTTCAACATGCAAATGTCTGATTTAAGACTTGTCTTTATATTTGGGTTCAATAAAATCAATGCAGTCTCGAGAGAGAGATTCCATTAGCATGTTTAAAGCAGTAATCAATCCAACTATATTTGTACTTGGCCTAAAGAATGGATGTATTGACATGAAGAAAATGGTGAGCATGGGAAAAAGGGAACCCCAAAGAACATGAGTTGAGTTGCGCATTTCTTTACCATGGGGAAAGAGAAGAAATGTATCTCGATGAGCAATGTGAACTTCCTCAACGCGTTTGTTTGAATTCTTTGTTTCTTTGGTACCGTCACTGAACACCTGGCTATTGCAAAGTTTGTAATATACACCTAATAACTGAAAACCAACAATCCACCCAACCAGGTATGTATTATTCTCATTTTAGAGATAAGGAAACCTGCCTAATGTTATACACCTTATCAATGACTAAGCTGGGAAGAAATCAACCCCCGGGAGTCCTGTCTACAAGTCGGTGCTCTTAAGCATTACACAACCCTACAGGTATGTCTGTACCCACTGAGAACATTGATGTCACTACACAACTATCCTCTGTACCCTGCCAATACCTTGTTCACCAAGCCACCTGCAGGTAATCCGGCTTCCCACTTGGCTTTCTTAAACTTAATACAAGTATTCTAGTAAACCATAAAGTTATACTTCACATTACAAATTCATAATTTTGGGTATAAAAAGGAATATAAACCCATGACTTAAAATATACAGGCATTAAAAGAAATGAAAATCATGTATAATCCAGTAGCTCTGAGGTAAACACTTAAAACCCTGGCATATTTACCTCCTTTATCTAAATGTGCCACCACCACCACCACCACCACCACCACCACAACGGCAGGAGCAGTTCACACAGGTGCCTTCCACTAGGTGCCAGGCATTGTTCTGAGGGCATTAGACGTATTCAGTCGTCTAAACCTCACGACAACCTCAAAAGCAGTCACTGCTGTTATTACATTTTACAGATAAAGAGCCAGAGCAATAAAGAAAATAAGTGGCTTCCCAAGATCATAGAGCTAATAAGTGGCAGAGCTGGGATCTGAACCCACCAAGTCTGACTTCAGAGCATGTGCCCTTAACCAAGAAGTTACACCGCTTTACATCTGAATTGGGGTATTACAAAGGGCAATCACTCCCCTTCAGGGGGCAGACAGAGGGTGGCTGAGCCCGTATTTTATTTCTAGAGGCACTCCTTCCTAAGATACTCCCCTGCCCCCAAAACACTCCTTTGGGAGGTCTTTCACTACGGCTTGCGAGAAGATATTATGAGCCAACACGACTGAGTCCCCTGGGGATAAAGGAAAACATCTGCTTAAATTATATCTAAAAATACGGTATTAAATTCTTTCAGAAACTTCCTAGTTCTTTCACTCCCACGAGTACAAAAACCTAACAGCAAACTTGTGCCAGAAATTACAATGGATGTTTGTTCTTTAAATCTTTAGATTTGATTTGATTTAACACTCTAGCAGTCAAAGCTTTATTCTAAGGCCTTCAGGTTCTGATATATTTAGTAAATCTAACAAGATCCAGTAATTATCCCCTAACATAAGCTAATATTCATATCAACTTAAATGTCAATATATTCATTTTCTGAATAAAAATTTTAAAGTACAATAAAAATTTAATTGATGACTTTCAGTTATGAACATGAATACCAGGGGTGAAAGGAAATCTGTCTGCAAAACACGTCATTCATTGAAAAATGACCAGAATGTAAAAGGTAAATACCGTGTCTACACAGTAGACTCGTGAAGTACTTCAAAATTTGCCAGAGAATGAGTGAATCTGAATCGTATCTATTTACTAAACGCTCATCAAGCAGCTACTACGCGCGCAGCACCTTGCTAAAGTACTTTAAGAGAGGGAATGTATTTTACTGACATATTCTTGCTCTTCTCTGTACAACACAGCAAGAAATTCCAGTCACTTCTGAAAGCCAATCATGCCAGACACTGCGGCTGGCTCAGAGCTGGGGCTCTCGGTCCCAAGCAGTGTGCAGCATTATATGTGGGACAGGTTTAAGGAAATCACAGTCAGTACACTTTGAAAGTACTGTCACAAAGCCCATTCGAGCTAGAACCAGGAGCATGATGAATAATTCACTTCTGGCAGAACAGAGAACACAGTCTCCTTCCCGACACACTCTTCCCTCCCCTTGATTTCTCTCCCTTCCAGGAGAGGAAGGGAAAAGAGAAAGGCTGAGACAATCACCCAGGCTGGTTATCAACCTTCTCAACTCAAGGCTTTCCTACTTAGAATGTCCTCGGGGTATCTGTGTTTAAGAATTTACTGAAAAGTTAATTCCCCGAGTTTAAACAAGTGGCCACTGGTACGTAACTTATTTCCCTCCAGTTTTTGTTATTTAAGCAGAAAACAGAATTGAGAGTGGCCAGAAGGATCACTGCCATGACTTAGTACTGCCATTCCATTAGTAATCTCTACAGAGAAGAGCATGCCAGGTTTATAGGTAAATATGAAAATGAGATGTACCAGTAAGCATCAGAAAGAAGAAAGAGAGCTTAAGTGACTTTCCCAAGATAACCCGGCTAAATAATCATCTCCCTGGGGTCAACTGTGGTCACCACTTGTCAAAATCAGAGACAGGACACCATGAAAGAATGATGAATTACCAACCGCAGCCTTAGCTAAATCCCTGTCCTAGTCCCTTTAGGTCATACTACCCTCTGCCCTAAGTCTGGGCAGGCTCTCCTTTCTGGTCCACCAGTGCTTTTATGGTTACTGTGGGCTTCGCTCACCTTACTCCCAATACATTCTACCACAGTGCAGTGTGTATGGCATTTCATAAGGCAATGTGAATCTTTCCTTAACTGGTGTTAAAAAGAAATAATTATTCTTACACTTGTTAAGTGGTAAGGAAGGTTTTATTCAACATTATTACAGCAGGGGTATGATGATAGGGGAGAGAGATCAGTTCTGATTATGGTAAAGACAGCTGGGGATTCAGTCGTGGCACCAAGCGAGGAGGTGAGTGGATGGAAAATTACTAAGAGGAGACCTCAGGGTCAGGGGATTCCTGCTAAACTGGTCAAAGAGAATCCTTGCTGAAGCAGGCCAACAACTTCGAGGACATCAACGTTGGGGGGTGAGGAACTTGATTAGATACCCAGGGCGGTCAGACATCAAACGTGGGGGGAATTCTCACTTAACTGACTTAGTAGAATTCTTGCCAAGATGAGACTGTGCAGGCCTGGCAAAGACAGGGCAGACATGAAGGCCAAGGTCAAAACCTAGCTGAGAAAAAGGCCCCGAGGAGCCACCTGAAGTTTGGTTCAAGAAGAGTCTTTGTCACTGGCATTGGTACCTCCCCTTTACTAAACCCTTCTCCTGATAATGCCAAATCAAGTTCTTATAAATACTACATTAAAAGCTGTTTAGTGAACCTTGAGAAAGGAGGTCTCAAATTCATTTTAAGAGGAAATTTTTTAAAAAGATTTTATGTAATCTCTATACCCAACGTGGGGCATGAACTCACAATCCCAAGATCAAGAGTCACACACTCTACCAACTGAGCCAGCCAGGTGCCCAGGTCACTAGATTTAAAAACGAGTGTATTTCTAAAACACTCAGGCATACAGAATACAAATCTAGTAGTGTTGGCCCCTTACTTCAATCATCCAAGGGCTACCACTGCCTCCAGGACCAGCTCTTGCGGAGACAGCCAAGGCCCTGCCTGGTCCTCTCACTAATGCTCCCCTGGGCTGCTGCCCCCTCCTCTCAACCCCACACTCAGGGCCTCTGTGCACAATGCTCCTTTAGCCCAGTGTCCTCTTCTGCTTTCCACAGAGCCACCTGGCAAAGGAGTACTTATGGTTCAAGCCTTAGTTCAAAGGCTACGAACCGTTCTTGGGCTCCCCGCCCCCCCCACCCCCCCACCCCCCCCACCCCCCCACCCCCCCCACCCCCCCACCCCCCCCACCCCCCCCACCCCCCCACCCCCCCCACCCCCCCACCCCCCCATCCCCCCATCCCCTGGCCTTCTTTATTCCGCGTTCTGATCACTCAGGTGACAAGGACTGTAACTTTCTACTGCACTTGTTTGTCTCTGTGTCTATCTCCCCGTCAGGCTCTGAGGCCCTCAGAGCAGGAACAGGTTTCATTTGCCTTTGTATCCCTATCGTCTCCGGTTGACATGAAACAAACAGAAAAGGAAATAAAAGCAAACCCTCCTTTGAAATTGTGAAAGTAGCGCTGTTGATTCCAAAATAAAAGGTAGCCATGCTTTAAACATTTGAAATAAACTTATTACTATATTCTTTACAGGTAGCTCATTAAAACCTTGGACTATTGCTTAGCTTCTGATTTGTTTACAACCTGAACTAAACCAATACAGTGGTCAAAACAGTATTAAATAATACTTTCTCCAAAGAAAGGGCACCACGCCGTGAACCCCTTTATTTTGATGCTACCGCCTCCCCCAATACGGTTGAGCACATAACGCTGGGAAAAGGGAGGAACATGAAGTTCCTCATTACCTCCTTCATCAATCTTACACCTACAAATACCACGCACGTGTACCTGATTACCTCCGAGACAGACAATTCCCTGTTGTTTTCTACCGCTGTCACCACGCACTGGAAGGACTGATTTATCACTTCTCCAACCCCACTTTCTAGAACATAACCAGCAACCATAATGCCTTTTTTCATTTTAACCAAAAGGTGAGGTTTATTACAATGCAATCATTTTCATCATCATCACATAAATCATGGTTTTTTCAAAGCCTGGCCAGTGAACACCAGCATCAGAATCACTGAGAAGTTTACAAAGAGGAAGTCTGCGATCTCACCCTAGAGAAACTAACTCAGACTACAGAGTGGGACAGAGCAGGGGTTAGGGAATGTGAATTTGAAATGATCTCCCAAGCTGGCTCATAAACTCACTATAGTTGAGAATGAATCAATAAACTAGACCTTGATTTATTAAATTGCTGAGTGCCAAAAATACACCAAATACTATGGTAGGTAATATAGGATACACAGAAGTAATATTGGTAGTAGTCCCTAGGGTACCTGAGTAGCTCAGTGGGTTGATTTCGACTCAGGTCATGATCTTACAGTTTGTGGGTTGAATCCTGCGTCGGGCTCTGTGCTGACAGTGTGGAGCCTATGTGGGACGGACTCTCTCTCTCTCTCTCTCTCTCTCTCTCTCTCTCTCTCTCTCTCTGCCCCTCCCCCACTCACACTCTCTCCCTGTCTCTCTCAAAATAAATAAACATTAAAAAAAAAAAAAGTAGTTCCTGGGGCGCCTGGCTGACTCAGTTGGTTGGGCGTCTGACTTCGGCCCAGGTCATGATCTCACGGTTCATGGGTTTGAGCCCCGCGTCAGGCTCTGTGCTGACAGCTCAGAGCCTGGAGCCTGCTTTGAATTCTGTATCTCCCTCTCTCTCTGCCCCTTCCCTACTCATGCTCTGTCTCTCAAAAATAAATATTGAAAAAAAAATTTTTTTAATAAAAAATAAAAAAAAAAGTTCTTGACTTCAAAGTATTTTCAATTTAGTTAGGAAGAAAAAGTTTACACATAGAGAATTCTAGAACAATGCTAAACTCTATGGCACAGAATGGTCTCCAAACTTTAGATCAATTACCGCATCTTTAAAAGTTTTAAGTATGGGCTACTATAGGAATAGTTACATACACCACATTATGTACTATTCTACTAACAGATTATATACATTAAAACAGATAATACCAAAAAGATGAAAATTTGGGGAAATAGATTAAATTTCAATGGTACCAACTTTTCAGTGATTAGTAAAAACATCACTATGCAATATTAATAGATTTCTTGATTTTTTAAATCTTGGCTTACCAACTTGTGATACTGAGATCTGAAGGCCTGATTATAAGTTCTGTTTATGTTGACACTTGACTTCATCAATGACTGTATTCATATTTCAATTCATTCACCAACTATGTGACAATTTTTTATACAAGTCATGTTAGTAGGGCACCTTCCTGAGGACAATCAGCAGTTTTTGAAAATTAATCACTTAAATATC
The DNA here is from genome assembly GCF_022837055.1 of Prionailurus viverrinus. Taxonomy (NCBI): domain Eukaryota; kingdom Metazoa; phylum Chordata; class Mammalia; order Carnivora; family Felidae; genus Prionailurus; species Prionailurus viverrinus. The sequence goes on along the minus strand of NC_062577.1, from coordinate 55,299,310 downwards.
TGTAACAAATGGTTTCCAAAATCTACTAAGATTTTTGACCTAGAAGATTTATAAACAGGTTAGAAAGTTGTCTACATGTTTAAGTGTGTAGATATGAGAATTTTAGAAATGACATATAATTAAGGGTAGTAAAATCAAACAAGTATGGACATTTCTGAACACCCATTTTCAAAAAGCTTATTCCAGTCTCTCTGTAGTACAGTAGGCAAGATAGTGTGAAAGGTTCTCCAAGAAAAAACACACTTTTTAAAAAGTGTACTGATGAGCTTGAAGAGAAACATCCAAGGGAAAAATAAACATTTAAAATCTCCAGCTGAAAGCAATTACAAAGCCCAGCACTGCCCTGGGGTCCACATACTAAGCTTGGGACCTACTACAACACTGGAGAGCTGAACTTAAAACTCCTTCATTGAGTTTGGGACACCTTTAGGAGACTGAAATGTCCCAGGTCAGGGGCTCCTGGCTGGCTCAGTCAGTAAAGCACGTGAGACTCTTGATCTCGGGGTTGTAAGTTTGAGCCTCATGTTGGAAGTAGAGATTACTTAAAAATAAAACCTTGGGGCGCCTGGGTGGCGCAGTCGGTTGGGCGTCCGACTTCAGCCAGGTCACGATCTCATGGTCCGTGAGTTCGAGCCCCGCCTCAGGCTCTGGGCTGATGGCTCAGAGCCTGGAGCCTGTTTCTGATTCTGTCTCTCCCTCTCTCTCTGCCCCTCCCCCGTTCATGCTCTGTCTCTCTCTGTCCCAAAAATAAATAAACGTTGAAAAAAAAAAATTTAAAAAAAATAAAAAATAAAAATAAAACCTTGGGGCACCTGGGTGGCTCAGTCGGTTAAGCGGCCGACTTCGGCTCAGGTCACGATCTCATGGTCCATGAGTTCGAGCCCCGCATCAGGCTCTGGGCTGATGGCTCAGAGCCTGGAGCCTGCTTCCGATTCTGTGTCTCCCTCTCTCTCTGCCCCTCCCCCGTTCATGCTCTGTCTCTCTCTGTCTCAAAAATAGATAAAAAACATTAAAAAAAATTAAAAAAAAAAAATAAATAAAACCTTAAAAAAAAAAATGTCCCAGGTCAGCAGGGGCTCCCAGTAGGAGCAAAACAAATCCTCTCTAGAAGTCATCCTCAGTTCAGACCCCTAAGTTTCACACAGATAAAACTCAGGCAAATACGAGTTCACCCATAAAGACCAGCAAATACAGAAAAAAACAAGCCACAGGGAATGAGAATCAGCAGACACAAACCATAAAGCTAAAGCCCCAGGGACTTCATATAGTGGAATTTCCAGATACAGGAAGTAAATACATATTAAATGTTTAAGGAAATGAAGATGAAATCACAAAAACAAGCAAAGACCAAAAAACTATAAACTAGTCCTGGTTTGAGGGAAAAATTTAGAACTTTGAGAATGAAAAATAAAATTCATGAAATTACAAATTTAACAATGAGGAAAGAGAAGAATGGAACATGCATCCAACACTCTACTAGTTTGTGTCCAGCTCAACACAGGGTGCTGACGGGAACCAGCATATGCTAGATGCCGGGGGTAGGGGTATGGTGAGAACAACACGGGCTGCTCAGGATGCTGCTGTTTCAGAAGAACCACAGTACAGCAGACAGACACCAGAGGGAGCAAGAGCTTACAGCTCCTAAAAAACACAACCAGGAAATCCCTCTAATCAGGCATCTACAAGCACACATCCAGAAAAGACACATCTACAGGAAAGGTTTGAGAGCCTTGAGAATCTCTAGCTGGACTGAATGGCGAAGATCTTTCAATGTAAGGGGCCGCCTGGGTGGCTCAGTAAGTTAGACAGCCGACTCCTGATTTCGGCTCAGGTCACATCTCAAGGTTTGTGAGTTCGAGCCCTGCACTGGGCTCTGTGCCAACAATGTGGAGTCTGCTTGATATTCTCTCTCTCTCAAAAAATAAATAAGTAAAACTTAAAAAAAAATCTTTCCGTTATTAAGCCAGTCCAGAAAGACTGGGAGAGGTAGCCATTTTTTTTTTATGTGTGGATACTAACAGAGTTATAAAGAACAGAAATAAAGGGGGAAACGGCCCAATCAAGGGAAGGAAATAAATCTTCAAAAAAAAAAACCCAACACTGAAGAAACAGGGGTATATGCATTACCTGGCAAAGAATTCAAAATGATAGACATAAAGATGCTCAATGAGGTCATGAAATGATAAATGAGCAAAATGAGAATTTCAACAAAGAAACTGAAAATATAGAAGATAACCAAACAAATTTTGGAACTCAACTCAAGAATACAATAACTCATTAGGGAGGTTCAATCACAGATCAAGCAGAAGAAAGAATGAGCAAATTTGAACATTTTCTTGAAATTATCCAGCCACAAGAACAGCAACAATAATAGCAGCAGCAGCAAGAAAGAAAAAAAGACAAAAAGAGTGAAGAAAGTCTAAGGGAATTATAGGATACTGTCAAATAAAGCAATATATGCATTATGGGAGTCTCGGAAAAAAAAAAAAAGAGAAAAAGAGACAGAAAGCTTGTATTTTTAAAAAATGACCAAAAAGTTCCCAAATATGAGGACGAAAATGGACATACAGATTTCCAGATGCAAGAAACCTAACAGAATTTAAACAGGATGAATCCAAAACAGGATGAACCCAAAAATGTCCTCACCAAAGCACATTATAATCAAATATAGTCAAAGGTCAAAGAGAATTTTGAAAGTAGCAAGATAAAAATTCCTTGTCATGTACCAAGGAACCCTCATAAACTTATTCACAGATTTCTCAGAAGAAAACTGGCAGACCAAAAAGAGTGCAATAAAATATTCAAACTGCTGGGGGAAAAAAAACTTGCCAGCCAACAATGCTATATCCAGCAAAACTGTCCTTCAAAAATTAATAAAAGCTTTCAGAGAAAAAAAAAAAAAAGCTGAGAGAGTTCATCACCACTAGACCTGCCTAATGCTTAAGGGAGTCATTCAAGTTGAATAAAAAGACACTAAATAGTAACAGGAAACCACATGAAAATATAAACTTCACTGGTAATGGGAAAAATAAACACAAACACAGAATATTGTAATATGGTATGTAAATCACTTTTATCCTGGCATATAAATTAAAACACAAAAGTATTTATAAAACTAAAACTATAAAATATGCTAATAGATACACAATACAAAAAGATATAATTGTGACAACAACAATATAAAGTGTGAAGAAGGAAGAAATAAAAGCAGAATTTTTGTATGAGATGGAAGTTAAGCTGCCATCAGCTTAAAACAGATTGTCATAACTGTAAAATGTTTTATGTAAGCCCCATGGTAACCACACAGAAAATACCTAGAGAAGATACAAAAGAAAATGGGAAAAAAAACCACTCAAAGCATGTCATTAAAAAAAATATCAATGAAACACATAGGTGGACAGCAAGAAAGGTTAAGAAAGACAAAAGAATGACAAAACAGAGAAAAGACAAAAAGGAACATTATAGAATGATAAAGTGGTCAGTGGGCCAAAAAGATACAATTATAAGTGTTTATAGACTCAACATCAGAACATTTAAAATGTATGAAACAGATACTGACAGAATTGAAGGAAGAAATAGACAGCAACACAGTAACAGTTCGAAATTTCATCAACCCGTTTCCAACCATAGATAGAACATCCAGACAGCTATCAAGAAGAAAACTGAGGACTTGAACAACACTACAGACCAAAAGGTCCAAACACACATATTCAGAACATTTCACTGAATAGCAGCAGAACTCATTTTTATCAAATGTAAATAGAAATTTCCCAGGATAGGGCACATGTTAGGTACAAAACATGTCTTGCAAATTTAATAATACTGAGATTATACCGAGTATCTTATCCAAACTAATGGTATACAACTAGAAATCAGCAACAGAAGAAAACTGGAAAATGTGTGAAAATTAAGCAACATATTCTTGAGCAACAATTGGGTCGGGAAGAAATCAAGACAGAAATTATAAAATATCTCAAGACAAATGAAAACAACGTACAATCCTCTTTCCTTCGGCAGCAGGGACAGATTGTGCAGCTACGGCCAAGATTAAGGCTCCACACTTTGCGGCAAGGAGGAGGAGCTGCTTGAACAGATGGGAGACCTGAAGGTGGAGCTGTCCCAGTTGTGCGTCGTGGAAGAGACAGGTGGCGTGGCTTCCAAGCTCTCCAAGATCTGAGCTGTTTGCAAATCCATCACCCGTGTTCTCACCACCATTAGCCAGACTCAGAAAGAGAACCTCAGGAAATTCTACGAGGACAAGAAGTACAAGCCCCTGGATCTGTGGCTGAAGAACACACATGCCGTGTGCGCCCTGCTGAACAAGGACGAAAACCTGAGGACCAAGAAGCAGCAGTGGAAGAAGCAGCTATGCCTACTGGGTTAGTATGGGTCAAGGCCTGAGCATGGGCATCAGTAAAATAGTAACAAATTGGAAAAGAAAGAAAGAAAGAAAGAAAGAAAGAAAGAAAGAAAGAAAGAAAAGGATAGAATAGAATAGAATAGAATAGAATAGAATAGAATATACAAAAACTTACAGGATATAGCAAGAGTAGTACTAAGTGGGAAGTTCATAGCAATAAAGACCTTAAAATTAAAGAACAAAAAAGATTAAAAAACAAAAAGAATGCTCTCAAATTCCACCTCAAGGAACTAGAAAAAAGAAAAACCTAAGCCCAAAATTAGTAGAGGGAAATCAGAATAAAGATTATAGAGGTAATAAATGAAATACAGAATAGAAAAAAATTTTTAAGTCAACAAAGAATTTGTTTTTTGAAGAAAAAAAATCAACAAATGAAAGAATCTCTAGTCAGACTAAGAAAAGAGAGAGAGAGAGAGAGAGAGAAGAACCTAACAAAATCAGAGGAAACATTACAACTTATGCCATAGAATTAGAAAGGATGGTCAGAAACTACCTTAATTACATACCAACAAGTTGGATGACCTACAAGAAATGGAGAAATCCCCAAGAACATAAAATTGACCAAGACTGAACTATGAAGAAAAAGAAAATCTGAACAGATCTACACTAGTAAGGAGAATGAATCAGTAATCAAAAACTTTCAGCAAAGAAAAGCCCAGGACCAGATGGCTTTCTGGTAAATTCTATAAAACATTTAAAGAAGAATCAACATCAGTCTTTCTAAAACTTTTCCAAAAATTGAGGAGAGGGAAACACTTTCTAAGTCATTGTATGAGGCCAGCATTATTCTCATACCAAAACCAGAAAAAGATGCTACAAGAAAACCACAGGCCAATAACCTTGATGAATATATATGGAAAAATCCTAGATGAAATATTAGCAAACCAAATTTAGCAGCACATTAAAAGAATCATACATGATGACCAAATGGGATCTATCCCTAAGATTCAAGGATGGTTCAACACAGGTAATCAGTGTAATTAACATTAACAGAACAAATGATGAAAATCACATGACCATCTCTATTGATGCAGACACAGCATTTGACAAAATTCAATGCCCTTTCATCATAAAAAAAAAACAAAACCTCTCAACATACTAGGAATAGAAGGTAATTACTTCAACATAATCAATACCATATATGAAAAGCCCACAGCTAACATCATACTCAATGATGAAAACCAAAAGCTTATTCTCTGCTATCAAAAACAAGGATGCCTCCTCTTGCCACTTATATTCAACATAGTACTGAAAATCTTAGGATTTTGCCTAAGCAATTTGGCAAGAAAAAGAAATAAAAGCCATACACACTGGAAAGGAAAAAGGAAAAGTATCTCTGTTTGCAAATGACATGATTTTATATGTAGAAAACCATATGACCTCCACCAAGAAACACAAACAACTGTTAGAATTACAAACAAATTCAGGGCATCTGGGTGGCTTAGTTGGTTGAGAAGCTGACTCTTGATTTTGGCTCAGGTCATGGTCCCAGCCCAGGGTCATGGGACAGAGCCGTGTCGGGTTTGGGTTCTGCCCTGAGCATGGAGCCTGCTTGGGATTCTCCCTCTCTCTCCCTCCCTCTCTCTCTCTCTCTCTCTCTCTCTCTCTCTCTCTCTCTCTCCCCCTCCCTCCCTCTGCCCCTCACCCCTGCTCTCTTTCCCTCTCTTTCTCTCTCTCCCTCTAAAATAATAAAAAAGAACTAAAAACGAATTCAATAAAATTGCAGGCTACAAAATCAACAAATAAAAATCACTAACAACAAGTGATGTGAAAAGAAAATTAAGAAAACAACCTCATTTACAATAGCATTAAAAAGAATGAAATATTTAGTAATAAATTTAACTAATGAAGCAAAAAAATGTCTACCCTGAAAACTACAAAACATCACTAAAAGAAATTAAAGGAGACACAAATAAATGGAAAGACATCTGTGTTTATGATTTGGAAGATGTAACACTGATAAAATACCCACACTACCCAAAGAGATCTACAGATCAACAAAATTCTATCAAAACCCCAATGCCATTTTTTTACAAAAAAAGAAAAAAATCCTAATATTCATAAGGAACCACAAGGACCCTGAATAGCCAAAGCAATCTTGAGAAAGAAGAACAAAGATGAAGGCCTCACAGTTAGGACTTCAAAGCATATTACATTGCTATAATAATCAAAACAGTATGACACTGGTATAAAGACAGGCATACAGACCAATGGAAGAGAATTGAAAGCACAGAATAAATCTTTGTATATATGGTTAAATGATCTTTTATTGATAAGAGTACCACGAATACACAAGGAATGAAAGACAATCTTTTCAACAAATGGTGCTGGGAAAGCCAGATCTCCCTATGCAAAAGAATGAAATTGGACCTCTTATATCATACACAAAAATTAATTCAAAATGCATTACAGACTTACACAACACCTGAAACTGTAAAATCCCTTAAAGAAAACACAGGGAAAAGCTTCATTACAATGATCTTGGCAATGATTTCCTGGATATAACACAAATATCACAGGCAATCAAGGCAAAAAGTGAAAACGTGGGGAACTACGTCAAAGTAAAAAGCTTCTGCACAGCAAAGGAAACAATCCTCACAGTGAAAAGACAAACTATAGAGTGGAAGAAAGTATTTATACACCATATATCTGAAAGGGGTTAATATCCAAAATATGTAAGGAACTCCTACAATTCAACTGAAGAAAAAAAACAAAAACCAAAAAACCCTGATTCTTTTTAAAAAATGAACAAAGGACGTGAGAAGACATTTCTTCAAAGAAGACGTTTAAATGGCCAACAGGTATTTAAAAAGATGCTCAACATCACTAATCATCAGAGAAATGCATATCAAAACCACAACGAGATGATCACTTCACATCTGTTAGGATGGCCATTATCAAAAAACAAAACAGACAAAGATATGGAGAGATTGGAGCCCTTGTGCCTCGTTGGTGGGAATGTAAAACGGTGTGGCCATTATGGAAAAGAATATGGAGGTTCCTCAAAAAATTTTTAAAATAGAACCTATAATCTGGCAATCCATTTCCAGATATTTATTCAAAAGAATTGAAATCAGGATCTCAAAGAGATATTTGCAATCCCACGTTCATTGCAGCATTATTCACAACTGCCAAGTTATGAAAACATCCCAAATATCCATCAACGGAAGAATGGATAAAGAAATGTGTGATATACATTCAATGGAGTATTTCTGCCATAAAGGAAGGGAATTCTGTCATGCTACATTATGGATGAATCTCGAGGACATTACACTAAGTGAAATTAGCCTATCACAGAAAGATTGACACTGCATGATTCCATTTAACTTAGTCAAACTTATAAAAGCAGAGAGTAGAATTGTAGTTGCCAGGGGCTGGGAAAAGAGGAAAATGGGGGAGTTGCTGCTCGATGGTATAAAGTTTCAGTCATGCAAGATGAAAAAGTTCTAAAGACCTGCTATACAACATTGAGACTACAGTTAACAATACTGTACTTAGGAGTGTAAGAGAGTAGATTTCATGTTATGTGCCTACCACAATTGAACACAATTTAACAGAAAGATTAACTGATTTAAATACAGCTAAAGAGATTTAGCCAACTAAAAGATAAATCTAAATATTACATAACTGTTGCAGATAGTATAAGGAAACAATGAAATGGGGGGTGGGGAAGGAGAGTTTAAGACATATGTAGGATAGAATGAGAAATTTTAACATATCTAATGAGAGCACCGGAAACACTAGAGAGAACAGAGATAAGTTAATATTTAAAGAGAGCATGCTTGATTCAGTTCAGAAGTGATGAAAGATACAAATCCACAGATGATAAATCCAAACAAATCATGCAGCTTATAGTACAGACAGGCAGTGAACATGTGGGAAAAATGAGTAAGAAGTTAAGGCACACAGAGGAGTTATGGCCTCACGTTATGTAATCAGACTCCCCAAATGAACTGCCACAGGGAGCAGAAACAAGGCTATTTTCAAAAAGATAAAAGTTGATAAGTATCTAGAACTAATGACAAACAGGAAATCACAGGCATAGGAAGCAAGAAGGAAAAAAGGAAATCCACACCTAAATACACTGTAGTAAAGTCCAACACCTAAAGAAAAGCAGAGACTCTTACAGAGGCGGATGGAACAGATCACCTAGCTACCGGCAGATGACTTCTGAACAGAATGAAATCAGCAGACCATGAAATACTATCTTCTGAGCAATGAATGAAAATAACTGTCATCTTAGAATTAGAGGCTGAGCAAAACTATCATTGAATAATAAGGGCAAAATACATTTCACATTTAAAAAACAAAGTTTATGGCTAACAATCCTTCACCAAAAGAACTTCAAAGGTATTCATTGGGAAAAGGGAAAATGACATCCAAAGGAAAGTCTGAGAAGGAGGAAGAAATGGTGAAAAAATAATAACTTAAAAACTATGTAGCTGATTTTAAACAACCTGGGCTTAAAAAAAGAAGAGTGAAAAACAGCACTTTGGACAGAAAGGAATAGAAGGGAGAGATGTTTTCTCACAATGGACTGTCAGACCAGGAGTGTGGACTCTGCACAGACCCATGTTCAGCTACAGCAGAGAGCACTGCTTGCTGCAACCGTGTCAGAATTTTTCTTAGAAACGTGAGCCATACCTTAAGGGATTTGTGAGTTTGGGATGAGGCGGAAAGAGCAGGGCACCTGAGACAGAGAAAATAGCAAAGTTTCAAAATAAAGATGAGCAGGGCATAGCCCGTTCTTCCTCTAATAACGCATTTTATATCATTTCATATATTCTTTTAAAATTTCTAAGACAAAAACAAACCAAAAAAAAAAAAAAAAAAGAAAAAAGAAAACACCTCTAAGAAGCAACAGCATGAGTGCAGCAACAGTGGAAGATGTCAGAGATCATAACCTTGGGTGGTCAGGTGACTTTCTGAAGGCTTCTGCCTCTGTCTGTACTATGCAATATTTACCATAACTTCCCAGTGTCACTAACTTAATCTGACGATAAATGAAAAAATTCAAAAGGGGAATGTTCCTGCACTGATGTCTTACAGATTACTACTAGATGCTCTGCTGGGTGCTGGGGATACAGAATAAAAGGGACAAAATAAGCCAGCAATGAGAGTGCCGTAGGATAGGTACTGTGACATGTGAGGTGTGCACAGGGTACCCAACGGTAGTGGCAATGGCATGTTCTCTCTTGCCTTTTCACATTACTAACAATGATTCCCACAGCACAAACTACTGATGGCGCCTCACACACGCTAAGCACCTGCTACACTCATCACAGTGAGTTTCATGTCTATCCAAAGAATCACCTTCAAAAGTTTTATTACTAAAAGATTCAAAGTTAAGTTTAACCAAAACATTCCAAGAAGGAGTCAAATCAATTATCTTCATACTGATTAAAATTCACCACAGAAAGCTAGTCGGGGCCTTTTGCATTCATAAAAATCAGCACGATCAGAGTTTTTCTGAAACACAGAAAAACAATTTATCTTGCTTCATTTAAAAGCACCTACAAGTAATGGTAATAGATTGCCTACGGTCATGCTGGCACTGACCAAGCATAATCTAAGAGAAGAAAAAAAAATTTCAAATACCCATTCTTTTTCTGGATTCTTCCCAACCTAAAATCAAACACATTTTGCATAAATTAATTCTATTATCTGTAACGTGCCTTTTCTACTTGGCTACGAAGTGTTGATGGCATGAAAAGTTCATCATTGGTTATTTTGTGGTATTTAGCCATTTCAGGCCTACCACCGATGCACACACAAATCCCTTCACCCATGAGAAAAGAACTCCTGAAAAAGTACACACAGAATGTTCTCAAAGAAAAGCAATTCATGCTGACTCTATTAGAGACAGTGGTAGTAACAGGAGATTAGTGGTGTAACACACCTCTTTTGAAACCCTTAATTTATCCTCAACATTTATTAGTGACACACATGGGATAGGTATTGCATATTCCCAAGAATACAAAATCCAAATATGTTCACATGACTAAACAAAATTTTATATTAGCTGAAAATGACAATAAACACACAAAGATGGTTTTTCAAACTGCCCTGTTTAAAACATTTCCAGCAGTGAAAGAATATTTTTAGTTATGTCCTTAATATTTCAAAGAACCTAGAAAACTTTACAGTCATATGGAAATAAATTTTCACAACCATCTTTTTAAATCTGTCACTTGAACTGAAAAGGACTGCCAACGTCCATCTTGATTGTCTTACTGGCATTAACATATTAGCTCACAAGCAGGTTGTTCTTTATTTCATTGATGAGAGGTGAGTAAAAACGGATTAGGACACTTACTACAGGCCAGAGAATACAGAGAGATAACAGCAACGACTTAATAGCCATCTCTGGCAGTCCCTTTGATAAACACCTATGGCACGCACAAACCAATTTAGCCCTATTTACACAATTTTCTACTGTACATGATTTGTTCGGGATTATATTTCGGGTAAGCTGCTTGAGGGGAGAGGCCTTATCTTAAGTAATACTTCTGTATGCCTTCCAGCTCAAAAACAAAGCTGGGTGCACATTAACTGATAAATTAACAGCCAGAGTGTAACAATAAATACTTTCCACAAATTGGGACAGATTAGGCAACTGGGAGAAAATCAGAATTAGATAAAGTAAGGTACAGGGAGATACAGTCATTTACAACACAAGGACGGAAGTCAAGACCATAAACGTGACTTTGAAATAACATGTTCAGAACCGGAGCGAATGTGTTTATACAGCATGATTATTTTCAGAAGGTACAACAAAATTTATCACACAATTACTGCTTTGCTTAAAAATCCACTAGGGTCTTTTTTTGGGGGGGGGGGCAGGGGTCTTACTTGTGATGCTGCAATTAGTGCTATTCCTTGATGCATATCCTAACAATGCTATCCCATGTCCTTAAAAAGTACCTTATTCACGCACACTTATGGAAAGAGCTTTACTATTGGAAATCCAAAAGAAAATACAAACAATGTATTTTTCCACCCTTCCTAGGTTAGCACACAGTGTTTTACTAATAAACACAAAGGTCATCCATCATCTATCCTACCTTCCATTCACACTGAAATGACACACTGAATGACAAGAACCTTTTTAGAGTTCGGATTAGAAAATTTCTGTACCAAAACTTGACTTGAAGATCAGGTTTAACCAAATTTTTCACCCCCACCCCCGACCTCCTTCAATCTCCCAATCAAAACTGTGCATCAATTATTTATTTTTTAAAACACTTATGATGCAAAATGAAGTTATAATTTATGCTGGCAGCAGCCTTACACCGTGTTGACCATTTTAAATGCATGACAAGCTAGCGAGGACAAAAGCACACTCTGAAATACCTTCCCAGGTCTTCTAACAATAGTCTCTTACTAGAATTTCTCCTCCCTTCATATAATTATATTAAGTTTCTGTGTTCCCCTGCGCTCCCAAGATTAAATAATCTGTTTATGCCAGCCGCCAACACTTCAGAGGGGAGTTTGTGTCTTCTCCTGCATACCTTTTGTCTAAGAACGCCAAAGCACTTCATATTTTTATGTTACCAACCATACGACGGCACGGGTCCACTGAGAGCTGGAGTCTAACTTAAACTAGACAACCAGACAGATCTGGACGGCCCACCAAACTTGGTACCTGCTAGCTCCTTAAAAAGCAGTCAGAAAACCAGCCAAGGCCCTATTTACAAGTCATGCGGATTTAAAAAAACCAAACAAAACAAAAACGAGGGGGTGGGGTGGGGTGGGGTGGGGTGGGGGGAACAAACCCTTTTCCACAAAGAAACTCACACAGACACCCACACACAATTGTACTTTTCAGAAGGTGGGAATACAACTGATCTGGTCCTTTTGGCTTTCAAGAGTTGAAACACCAGGGCCATCTGCATCCAGATAAAAACTCCTGAGGGCAATTTGATCAAAGACACAGCAAATCCTTCCTTCAAAGAAATGCACCGTGTGACACTCCAAGGAGGAGGAGAGATATTTAAAGTAAAACCTGCCCTGAATTGTCGCCCCAGACTCGAGGAAGGGAATGAAAAGCCGCTGGCTTCCTACGGCTTTTAAACGTTTTTGCTGTAACCCCAGGGCCACAGAGGCTGTCCGGGAAATTCTTGTACTCATCTCTCCCGAAGAGTATCTCAGCAGCAGGAACTCATCCACACAAACACACACATCCATCCTACTACCGCTCTGCCCCTTCCCTTCCGACCTTCCGCCGGCGGAGCCCACGACCCAAAATGGGACACAGTGTTACAAAAAGCAAAGTCATGGGGCAATGCAGGGGGGTGGGGGTGCAGGGGGACCGAAAGGGCCAGAAGAGCAGGGGGGGGGGGGGGGAGCGGCAGTCAGCCGGCTCGCCCGCGGCGGCGGAGCGAACATTCGGGTGGGGATACAGCATGCCGAGGGACAAATACAGCAATCTGGGATGCCCACTCTGCCCTCGCCCGTGCCTCCCTGCCCTCCATCAGCCCGTCCTCTCCGGGAGGACCACCCAGGACGGGGCTCCCCGTGCAGCCCCCGCCCTCGCCCTGCAGGGAAAAGCAGCGAAATGGGGTTGGAATGAAAAGGGGGCAGAGCGGCGGGCGAGGGGCACGCCGGCTCCAGGTGGAGACCGTGCGGCGGCGGCGGCGGCGGCCGCTCGGGGGACCCGGGGGCGGCCCGGCGGAGGGCGAGGCGGGGGTCGGCCCGGGGTCTCGCCCCCGCCGCTCCCGGGGGGAGGGGGTGTGTGTGAGAGGGGAGGGGAGAGGCTCGGGTTACTCACGTTCTCCGTGTCCCGCTCGTTCACCGTCGGCAATGGCGTCCGGGCCGACATTTTGTGCGGGCGGCGGGGTCGGGCCGGGGTCTCGCCGGCCGGGCTGGGGTGCGGGCCCGCGGGGGGTGGAGGGGGGCGAGCGGAAGGGGGGGGGGGGCGCGGGCGCGGGGCCGGGCCGGGCCGAGCGGCTCCCGCAGGCCGCGGGGCGGTGCAACAAGCGGCCCCGGCGGGGCGAGGGGGAGGAAGACGCGGAGGAAGGGGAGGGGGAGCCGCTTCCCGCGGCGGCGCCGGCGGGGGGACGCGGGCAGGAGCGAGGGCGGGCTCCGGGCGAGGGCGGTTGCCCGGCGCGGGCCGGGCGGCGAGGCCGGCGGGATGCGGCGCCGAGGGGAGGGGTGGGGAGGCGGGGAAGGGGGGCCGGGGTGTGTGTGTGGGGGGGGGCGGCGGCCGGGCCCCGCTAGGCTCCCCGGGCCATGGCTGAAGGTGAGCTCGCCCCGCAAATCACTGCCCCGCGCGTCCCGGCGAGCGCGGCTCGGGCCCGGGAGCCGCGGCCCTGACAGCGCCGCCCGCGCCGCGCCCCGCGCCCCGCGCCCCGCCTCAGGTGTGCGGCGCCGCCCGGCCGAGCCGCAGCCACGCGCGCGGGGCCCAGCGGCGGCGGCGCCCCGGCTCCCGGCGCCCCGCTGCCCGGCGCGTCCGTCCCGGCTGCTCGGCGCGCTCGCCGCCGCCGCCGCCGCCGCCGCGCCTCAGCCGGAGGAGCGGCCCGAGCCGGCTGCGCGCGGAGCGGCGGGCGCGGCACGCAGCGCCCAGAGGCACTTGGCGGCCGCCGCCGGGTGGGCGGGCGCCAGCCGAGGGGGCCTCTCCATTCATTCCCTCATTAGGGATGCGGGGCCGCTCCTCCCCCTCCTCGCGCGCGCTCTCGCCCGCGGGCCCCGCTGTTTATTTTTGTTTCTCGCCCCACCCGCGGAGTACGGTCGTCTGAGAGCCTCTGGTGGCTTTTATTTGTACTCGTGTTTGGGTTTTGCCGGGCGAGGTGAGAGGGCGCTGGTGCAATTAAGCGGCCCCCTTTTGTCCGTTTCAACGGGAAGAATGGGTGCGATCCTCCACCGCCAGTCGCCCGCCTCGGGACTTGGCCCGTGCTTAAATTCTGCTCCCCCGCCCCCGTTTCCAAGCTTTCTCACTTCCCGGGCACCCCTGAGCCCCCTCTCGGTCCCCTTCTTCAGGGAGCCGTTGGGTTCAGGGTCACCCTAGTAGTTGGGCAAAAGGCACAAAAGCCCCCCCCACCCCCCACCCCCACCCCCCGGAGGCGCCAGCAAGCCTCCGCGGGCTGCACAGGGCTCGGGCCGGGCGGCCCGCCGAGGTGCCCGCGCGGGGCCGCCTCCTCCGGAATGGGGCGGCAGAAGAGGTCGCCCGGCGCCCACCGCAGCACCCCCGGAGTGGGTGAGACCGGGAGTCCCAGTGTCTACACCGGCTGATCGTCACTTCCTGGGACACAAGGAAGTGTCATTTAGGCGAGCTTGTTTAGGGAGGGTGGAGAGCTGTGTTTGGTTTTGGCCCAGTCCTATCTCCTCCAGGTGGCTTCCTCACCCTTCCACCCACCTGCCTCCCACATTATCCTTTAGACATCCCCGTACAATGCAGTTGTCCAGGGCCCATTAGCCCTTTAAACAGCAATCCCACTTCATTCTATCTTATCCGGGAGCTTACATTTTGCACACTCAGCCTCTAGGACAAAAACCACACCATCGCTGTATTCTTCTTCCCAATATTTCTTTTTCACTTCCTTGCATGGGTGGACAGGAAGATAAAAGGAGCAATAAATAGATAGAAGGGGGTAGATCCAATTTTTGAGCTACTTTCCCAAGCCTCCAATGGGAGTCCTAAGATGATGGGAAATCCTCCTCTCTCCTGAAGTTCATCCATTTGAAGGAAGAATCCGTGCACCAGATGGTTTTTATCCTGACTCATTAAAGGTTGTTTCTGAAAAGTTAACAGTCGACCCTTAGAACATGCTGGGAGAGACCTAAAATAGCACATACAAAGATACTCTGAGAAAAAAATTCTCACCCAGCATATATTCACTTCTAGAACACCATCCATGGATTTATTCCCTTAGCAGTTTATCTTGTAAACACTTCTCGACTTCACAAAACAAATAAAAGTCACAAGATCCCGTTGGCGTTTGTCACCACCCCTCGAATAAAATTCAGGCTTTAGAACTGCGAGGCTGCATCCCGAATTATGGGGCACACCAGGGCATGCCAAGCTTTCACAGTCCCTCTGCGGAGATCCTGAATCACCAAGATGTACTGAAGTTGCCAGGGCAGAAGCCTGTACTTTTCGGATCAACTAGAGCCACTGCTGCCTATAGGGGCTGCTGATGCAGTGTCGGCAGCACCATTGGCTGCCGCAGCCACCGGAGTGTACCCTGTGCTATAATGGTCCACGTGTCAACATGGAAATAAACAGGGATCTATGAAACAGTGCCCAACCCCATTGGAATAGGAATCATCCCTTCAACTGGTAGCTTGGATTTTGCTTCTCAGTGCCCATTCACATAGTATCCTATGTCTTTATCCTTGTATTGACCCAGAGAGACATTTAATTTCCATGTTAACAAAAGTCCACGCATCTGACTTACTGAAGATCACAGACGCACTGGGTTGATAGGGTATAAAAGGGGATTACTGGAATATGTGGTACTTTCAATCATGTACTAGTTACAGTACCCATAGGTTCATCTCCATTGGGTTCTTTATGCCTATGAGGTGCAGTGGCTAATTAAAGACAACGCTCAAAGGACAGCCCAAGATTCTGGCACAGTGGCTTTTAAAGTGTATGTTAAAAGTCATGGGCACATCCCTTAGCTGTGTTTGCTACTCTGTGTTCATGTACTGAAAACTATGTAGCAACACTAAGGGATACTTATTTTTAAGATCAACCCATAAAGAAAATTTTATAATACTGGCACTACATTCAAAGGGAGTCTTTATTGGGTAGATAACTCAAGCCCATAATCCTGGCTACCAAAATAGACTAGGAACAACTCTATCCCCCCAAAATGGCATTCAAATAATCCTCCTTCATGCCTACAACTTTCGGGTTGGTATATAATGAAAATTCATTTGGCATAGGCTAGGGGAAAAAAAGTCATTGAGTCATTGCGTATGTGCACCTGTATGAATTCTCCTCCCCTCAAACTGGCATGAAGCAGTAATGGGAATGAATCACAATTTATTTAGCTATACTCCTTAATAACGAGAATGCTCATGAGCAGAATCTATAGCTCCCAGTGTCTGTGACTGCGAAGAAGTGACAAAAGGAATAATTTAAGGCTTGGAGCAATTTTCTTTAGGATTATTAGCCAAATGTGGCATGTTGAATTCAGAGGTTTCTAACTTAAGGTATTAGGGTAACAAAGATTTCAGAAAAAAAAAATTGAAGTACCGAGAAAACAAAAGAAAAAGAAAGATCTTCAAGATTCTAAACTTCCACTGAAATGTGCTAAAAGAGCATTGTCCATCAGCAGCCCTCCGGAGTGGAATTTTCTAGAACTACACTATCTTGTACACTACATACTAGCTACATGTGGCTATTGAGCTCCTGACGTAACACTGATGTGACTAGGGAACTGCACTTATTATTCGATTTCATTTTTAAGTAATTTAAATCATTTTAAAAGCTGATATTTGATTCAGTTATTGGGGAATTTTTAATCGTTTGGGAAAAAAACTTGGATATAGGAACCTACCCTTTCAACGAAATATTCTGAAATCCAAATGCAGCTCAAGTATTTTTTTTTAATGTTTATTTATGTTTGAGAGACTGTGCAAGTGGGTAAGAGGCAGAGAGAGAGGGGGACAGAAGATCCAAAGCAGGCTCTGCGCTGACAGCACGGAGCCTGACGTGGGGCTTGAACCCACAAACCATGAGATTGTGAGGGTAGCCAAGGTCAGCCGCTTAACCAACTGGCAGCTCAAGAATTTCTGATGAAAATTTATCGTCTGAATTGAGATGTGCTGTAAGTATAAAATGTACACCAGATTTTTAAAGACTTGGGGAAGAGTGTAAGATACCTCTTTAATAAATATGATATTGATTACATATTGAAATGCTAACACTTTGACATGTTGGGTTAAATAAAATATATCAACATTAATTCCAACTGTTTTCTTTTTACTTTTACAAATATGAATATGGAAAAATATAAAATTACACATGTGATGTAAATCATATCTCTACTGGACAGCACTTGTCCATAAAATAGAACTTGAAGGGGCGCCTGGGTGGCGCAGTCGGTTAAGCGTCCGACTTCAGCCAGGTCACGATCTCGCGGTCCGTGAGTTCGAGCCCCGCGTCGGGCTCTGGGCTGATGGCTCGGAGCCTGGAGCCTGTTTCCGATTCTGTGTCTCCCTCTCTCTCTGCCCCTCCCCCGTTCATGCTCTGTCTCTCTCTGTCCCAAAAATAAATAAACGTTAAAAAAATAAAAAAAAAATTTTAAATAGAACTTGAAAATAAAGAGATGTAGTTGCTGAAGAATCAAAGGCCTTGATTAGAAGCTATTAATAATTCCCCTTTTGACTCAACAAACATTGTATTAACTACCACTCTACCACATGCCAAACACTGTACTATTCAAAGGGAATATTCTTCGCCTAATAGTTACCAGCAGTTAGCATTATAATATCCTTTTAACAGAGCTAAATGAAAAATATGGTGAATTCGTACAAATGAGCGTTAACAGATTGCACTCATTTGTAAACAAAGAATTTATCAAATGTGACAGATTTAGCAGAGCTCATAAGCAACTTGTAAAACTGTGCAGTTCTTTCTTTTTTATTTTTTTTAATGTTTATTTATTTGAAAGAGAGAGAGAGCAAGCAGGGGAGGGGCAGAGAGAGGGAGACACAGAATCTGAAGCAGGCTCCAGGCTCTGAGCTGTCAGAATAGAGCCCGACTCCAGGCTCAAACCCACAAACCACAAGATCATGACCTGAGCGGAAGTCGGACGCTTAACCGAGTGAGCCACCCAGGCGCCCCCAAACTGTGCATTTCTTGTATCATGTGCTCTAAATGTAGCTAATGTCTGATAGACTTGGCCAGCCAACAGCTATTTACTATTAAAGGCATACTTTGTGTCAGCAGGATACAAGGCTATCTATAATCTCTCCTTTAACCCACAGGGAGAACTACAAGGTGGGCAGTTCTGTAAAGGTAACAAAGAGTTGTCCCAGCTAAAGAGGGACATAGTTAATGTCCATCAGAAGAAGAACACTCCGTTCTTTTCAAAAAAATAAACTGGGTCCTGATTGCTCTCCTATGGTTAACAGGTACATTTTTATTACACGTCAGAGTCACCACATAAAATGTAGAACCACTGAAATGGAAATGGACCTCAAGGGAAAAGATGTATTTTATTTTAAACGCTATATGGGGTGCCTGGGTGGCTCAGTTGGTTAAGCGGCTGACTTCGGCTCAGGTCATGATCTCGCAGGACGGGAGCTCGAGCCCCACATCAGGCTCTCTGCTGCCAGCGCAGAGCCTGCTTCGGATCTTGGGTCCCCTTCTCTCTGCCCCTCCCCCGCTGGCACTCTCTGTCTCTCAAAAACAAACAAACATTAAAAAAACAACTATATAAGGCTGTTGCCTTTTACATTGTATATATGGTCATAGAAAGAAGAGTCCTATGATTATACACACTACCCTTGTCTTCGCAGCTGTCGGGGTCAGCCCCATCCAGCTCATGGGGAGTTTAGGTGGGCCCATTCCACACCTCACAAACATAATCTCTGCCTACGTTATACTTAACCTCTTTCCGTTTCCCCAAGCACCCTACTCTCGGCAACAGGGCACTGTTTGGAAATCCCGGAGCACACCGCACTGCTTAACTCCTCTGCACCTCTCTGTCATCTGTTCTCTCTCCTGGGAATGTCCTCCCCTCTCTTCTGCCTGATGGACTCAGAGTTGGCCTCTAAGTACCTTCTCTTGAAGGCTTCCATGACATCCTTGCCCCTCCCCACACCCACAGACGTAATTAATCCCTTGCTGCTACCCCAGGACCCTGGTCATTCTGCTGTTTCTCCCCTTGCACTGTGCACCTGGCTGGTCCCCCACCCAGCTGTGAGCTAGGTCAAGGAAGGGAATATGTCTTCTTAAAAAATTTCATTTGAGTACAGTCGGCACACAATGTAACATTAGTGTCAGGTGCACGGCTTAGTGATTCAACCTCTCCTTACACTACGCTAGGCTCTCCACAACTGTAGCTACCATCTGTCAGCATACAATGCTTTACTATATCATTGACTGTGATCCCTACGTTGTGCCTTTTATTCCCACGACTTGGGAATATACCTTACTTAATTGACTCTTTTTGTCCAGGGCCCAGCACAGTGCCTAGCAGCTAGTAGATCCCCAGTTTCCCGAAGGATGTTTATTGACTTGTTCCATGTAAATTTCTTGCATTTCCACGTTCTTTTGAATCCTAAGAAGCATCATATAGGAATTGAAAAAAATAATCAGGAGAATCACTAAAGTTTGCACTTAGGGGCTATTGGAGTGGATAAGAGTTCACACAGTATATAAAATATCTTCCCAATAAATGTTATCGACTGAGTAGTAAAGTGACTCTGTTCTGTCTGCTGTGGAGTAGTAGCTGAACAAAGTACTGCTAATTTTATTACTCTGTGGTTTTACTGTAATCCTTCATTTTTATCCATACATAGGAGTTGCTGGTCATCGCTGTTTCAATAAAAGTCTTCTTCTCAAATGCTGTGTTATTTATTTTTGAGGAAGTGCAAGAGGGGGAGGGGCGGAGAGAGAGGCAGGTACAGAGGCTCCGCAGAGAGCCTGATGCCCGGCTCAAACTCACAAGCCACGAGATCATGACCTGAGCCGAAGTCAAGGGCTGGATGCTTCACCGACTGAGCCACCCAGGTGCCCCTCAGCAGAGCAGTCTTTGAAGGAGTATCTGCATTAGCCAAGATGCAGCGACAGCAAGGGCTCGCTTGGTCAGGAGAAAGCCCTTCAAAGGTAGGTGAAAAAATGAAAAGTTGGATGACATAATGATGGGGTGCCAAAGACAATAGAGCTGGCATATCAGCCCCAGGAGGAGTCAGCAGGAATCAGGTGCCTCCTCCTAAGCAAAAGTCTTTCAGCAGACTGAGCATGACAGCATCACCTGGCAGTGCAAATTGGGACAGCGAAACAAAGGACAAGACATGTGGAAGTGACTACTGGTGGTGAGTTACACATTGGTCTGTGGGAACATTGAAAAAAATGCAGATAAAAATCAGCGTTAATAGTATCATGTTCAGGGGCGCCTGGGTGGCTCAGTCAGTTAAGCGGCCGACTTCGGCTCAGGTCATGATCTCGCGGTCCCTGAGTTCGAGCCCCGCGTCAGGCTCTGTGCTGACAGCTCAGAGCCTGGAGCCTGTTTCCGATTCTGTGTCTCCCTCTCTCTCTGCCCCTCCCCCGTTCATGCTCTGTCTCTCTCTGTCTCAAAAATAAATAAACGTTAAAAAAAATTATAAAAAAATAGTATCATGTTCAAATAGAAGGACACTGGTTCCGTATAGACTCATACAGGTGTGGATACACCCACATCATTGTACCTTCCAAACTGCAGTTTGGTAATGTCACATGGCAAGCAAAACAATCCTTTGGATGGAAGTCTTATGGAAACCACCCAATTTGCAACTACAAATTGAACATAATGTAATTCAACACTCTTTTAAACAGCTTTGTAATTTGATTATCTGACTTCGTGGCCGACATCCTGAGTGAACTGTCCGCTTATATTTTTATACTTCCTCTGTTAACCCGAAAGTATGTTTTATAGTTTCTTTTCATGAACTTAATGTATTCAATCACTTCAAATTGTTGTTATGTTAAAGGCGACACGATTTACATTTTGAGGATTTTCTTCCTTTCCTCCATAAATACTGACACCATTTCTTACTTTGCTTCTCGCTCATTCACTCATTTAAAAATATTGAGCGCTGCTAACGCCTGGCCCTATTCTTAGCTCTTCAGAAAGAGCAGTAGACAAAATAGACAGAAATCCCCACCCACATGAAGTTTACATTTTGATAAGCACTTTTGGTGTCTAGACAGTTCGAAACCAGAGGCTCCTATCATACAAATAACATTTTGTGTTATCCCTTGGTTCGTTTTCTTTTTTAACAAACATAAGCACCCGGATTTAATTTTTTTTTTAAGTAATGAATTGCAGTAGCTAGATCTTTTCTCCAATCCACAGGCGATTGCTTTCTCTCTTAATATTTTGGCCTCTCTCCAATAAGCTTTTATATAAACAGCTTCAACTGGTTCCACAAGTAGGTTGGGTACTTTAAAACCATAATAAAGATGTCTTCCTGACCAGGTGACCTGTATTGGAACTAAGTTCTGTAATATTATCTGAGCTTTATTATATTGATCCCAGCATACTTCCTACATTTCACCATTATGAACTACTTCACCTTCAATCATTGGTAGTTTTCTTCCTATTTCCATTAGTCCGAGATACACTGTCAATATTTTGGTAGCTCAGCAAGAACCGTGTCATAAAGATGCATCTATATCTATAACCATTTAAGCAGTGCTTTTTTTTTTTTCAGATCAAGGAACAGCTTTGGAAATTTCTTCCCTGTCTGTTCCGTAAAACGTAAGCCCCCTGTTACTCACGTTGGTGGTATATCCCACTTTTCCTTCCGAGCTCTCATCACAATGATTACCAGGGAGGCCCTCTGGGTGGTCCTTCCAGGGCTGTATCTCCAGGGCCTATCACAGTGCCTAGGGGTCGGAAGTTACTCAACATTAATTTAAGGAAAGAATCCTAGATTTCATCATTTCTCTGAATTTGAACATAGGTTATCACACCCCCAATTTCTTTCAGGCAATCTTTATACACTGCCACTAGTGAGTGAGTGAAGGACCCAGGTTATGTATCCCTTAATCGATGGCCAGAATCCAGGTTTACTTATATGTGAGAAAATGTATTTCCTTTGTAATATTTTTTTTTAATTTAAAAAAAAAATTTTTTTAACGTTTATTTATTTTTGAGACAGAGAGAGACAGAGCATGGACGGGGGAGGGTCAGAGAGAGAGGGAGACACAGAATCTGAAACGGGCTCCAGGCTCTGAGCTGTCAGCATAGAGCCCGACGCGGTGCTCAAACTCACGGACCGTGAGATCATGACCTGAGCCGAAGTCAGACGCTTAACCGACCAAGCCACCCAGGCGCCCCTCCTTTGTAATATTTTTAACTATTCTTTGCTAATTGCTTGTGTCAGATCAAACCTTAATTCCACCTTAACACACACACACACACACACACACACACACACACACACACACCTTAACACACACACACACACACACACACACACACACACACCCTTAATTCCACTTTAGTACTGAGCCCCAAATCAATTACGTATTTTTGAGCACTTATTATGTGCTTAGTGCTATTCTAAGAGGAGCTAGGCACAAGGTTTGGCACTACCTGTTCCAATTAAATTTTACATAATTACGGCAAAACTTAAATAGCAGAAGCTGAGCTGTACCTTTAAAGTGATCACTGAGAAAGTATACAGTGATGTGATGTTACGCCTCAGGAGCTCCTCTTTTGTTGTTATTGTTTTTTAGCATTTTCTAAAGTTGAAACCCAAGGTAGTTAGCGTATGGTAACGTAGGGTAATACTGACTTCAGGAATAGAATTTGGTGATTCATCACCCAGTGCTCATCCCAGCAAGTGTCTTCCTTAATGCCCCTTGCCCATATAGCCCATCCCCCCCCCCAACACCACTCCAGCAACCCTCAGTCTGTTCTCTGTATTTAAGAGTCTCTTATGGTTTGTCTCCCTCTCTGTTTTTGTATTGTTTTTGCTTCCCTTCCCTTATGTTCATCTGTTTTGTGTCTTAAATTCCACATATGAGTGGTCAGATGATATTTGTCTCTGACTAATTTCGTTTAGCATAATACCCTCTAGTTCATCCATATGGTTGCAAATGGCAAGATTTCATTCTTTTTGATTGCCGGGTAGTATTCCATTGTATATATACACCACATCTTCTTTATCCATTCGTCTGTCGTTGGACATTTGGGCTCTTTCCATACTTTGGCTATTGTTGATAACACTACTATAAACATGGGGGTGCACATGCCCCTTCGAACAGCACACCTGTATCCCTTGGATAAATACCTAGTAGTGCAATGGCTGGGTCATAGGGTAGTTCTATTTTTGATTTTTTGAGGAACCTCCATACTGTTTTCCAGAGTGGCTGCACCAGTTTGCATTCCCAAGGAGCTTCTCTTTTATGATTGCCTCTGGAGCCTGTGACACGAGTTTTGTGTATTCTCAGTGGTGGTAAGTCTTTGTCTTTTGAGAGTTTATTTTTAACAAAAACTCACTCCAAATCACCTTTGATGGGTAGCATAAATGAATAAATTGGTTAATCTCACATCTGATCAAACATTTGAAATGGAATAGTTGCAGGGCCCCTGAGTGGCTCAGTCGGTTAAGTGTCTGACTCTTGATTTTGGCTCAGGTCCTGATCTCACGGTCCATGAGATCAAGCCCTGCATACAGCTCTGTGCTGACAATGTGGAGCCTGCCTGAAATTCTCTCCTCCTCTTTCTCTGCCTCTCTCTCACTCGCACGCACATGTGCTCATTCTGTCTCTCTCAAAATAAATAAACATTAAAAAAAAAGAAATGTAATAATTGCAACAGTATTTTCTTGCCTTCATCAAGCTGGATCATGCTTTATTATTTTTAAAAATTTTTTAATGTTTATTTTTGAGAGGGAGAGAGACAGAGTGCAAGCAGGGGAGGGGCAGAGAGAGAGAGAGAAGGAGACACAGAATCAGAAGCAGGCTCCAGACTCTGAGCTATCAGCACAGAGCCCGATGCAAGGCTCGAACTCAAACTGTGAGATCATGACCTGAGCCGAAGTCAGAAGCCTAACTGACTGAGCCACCCAGGCACCCCTGGATCATACTTTAAAGAGACATTTAAAACACTGAAAGATGACAGGCTCTCTGGAATAAGCATAAGACTTTGACAAGTGACTATTTTAAGAGATGTTGTCATTGTTTTATAATCGCTTCCACACATGGTCATGCGGTTCATGCAGTTAGGGAACATGAAATCTTGACAGAATGACATGAAAAGTTAAGGGACAAAATACAGTGTTAATTGTTAAGTGTCCGAAGGGCACTTGAGGCAAACACGGGTGAAGAAGAAGCTTCATAGAGGAGCATCAATACATGTCATCATCTTCATTAAGAGCCACGGTTTACAGATGGCCAACAGGTATCTGAAAAGGTACTCAACCTCACTCATCATCAGGGAAATCCAAATCAAAACCACAATGAGATATCACCCCACACCTGTTAGAATAGCTGTTATTAAAAAGACAAGAAATAACAAGGCTTGGTAAGGATGTGGAAGAAAGAGAACTCTCATGCAACTGTTGGTGGGAAATGTGAAGCAGTGCGACCACTGTGGAAAACAGTATTGAGGTCCCTGAAAAAAATAAAAATAAAACTGCCATATGATCTAGCAATTCCACATTTATCGAAAGAAAATGAAAATACTAACTCGAAAAGAAGTACACACCCCATGTTCATTGAAGCACCATTTATAATAGCCAAGCTACTGAAACAACTCATATTCACCAACAGATGAATGAATAAAGGGAAAACACACACACACACACACACACACACACACACACACACAAGAATATTATTCAGACATTAAGAAAAAGAGAAGTCCTGACATTTGCGCAACATGGATGAAGCTTGATGGCATTATGCTAAGTGAAATAAGCCAGACAAGAAAAACAAATACGGGGGGCACCTGGGTGGCTCAGTGGGTTAAGCGTCCAACTTTGGCTCAGGTCATGATCTCATGGTCCGTGGGTTCAAACCCCGTGTCAGGCTCTGTGCTGATGGCTCAGAGCCTGGAGCCTCCTTCGGATTCTCTGTCTCCCTCTTTCTCTGCCCCTCCCCTGTTCATGCTCTGTCTCTCTCAAAAAAATAAATAAACATTAACAAAAAGATTTTTAAAAAATGATTAATTGTTTAAGGAGAGTCAAGAAAAATGATTTAAAGTTGATCAGGGATCAAAATGTGGCACTCCAAATGGAATGCTCAGTTGCACACAGGATGTTGGTCACCCTGTTCCTGGTCAAGGGGGATTACAATATTTATTTCAGTTTTTAGGTGTTGAGGGATTTGACATCGACAATAATGTTTCATCTCTTATGACCACAATGAATGACTTGAATGCAGGTGTGAAGCCAAGGAAGAAATGAGAGGGTGAGCAGAAGTATAAGAGCAAAGTGTGTACGACGAACATGGTGGAGGGTTACAGAATGAAGCCTGGTTAGTCTGGAGGGCAGTGTGTTCTATTGGGTGTATGGGTGCTATTCACAAATTGCATTTGTAGACTGGAGCTTCTTCAGAGCAGAATGGAGGTAGCACCTGTGTAAACGGGTTCTTTGGAGAACAGTCACCATCTTTTTCTCAGATTCCATCACGGGCTGTGGAAAGGTAGGGTGATACAGAGGAAGATATTGTAAACTTAGTCCTATTGAAGGGAAAGGTAACATCATAGAAGACCTATACCAGATGGAGATGATGAACGAGGGTCAAGAGAAAAGGGAAGCGGGGGGCACCTGGGTGGCTCAGTCGCTTAAGCGTCAGACTCTTGTTTCAGCTCAGGTCATGATCTTACAGTTCATGGGATCGAGCCCTGCATTGGGCTCTGTGCAGGCAGTACAGAGACTGTTTGGGATTCTCCGTCTCCCTCCTTGTCTCTCTCTGCTCCTTCCCTGCTCCTGCATGCTCTCTCTCTCAAAATAAATAACCTTAAAAAATACTTTATTTTAAAAAAGAGAAAAGGAAGGGAAGAGAGACAAGGGCATGACAAAATGGGAAGGAGGAGGAGTAAACAGATGAGGAAGAGAGGGTGGGGCAAGAGATGGGAAAGAGGAGAAAGAGTGGGTTTTTCATTTGCCGGCCTTAGTGGTTTCTGGGTAAATTGATTGAAAGGTTCAGGGCTGAGGATGATTGGTAGGTATGTTTGTTAAATGATTCCCTTCATGTTTCTCTATGTTTGCAATATTTCATTTAAAGAAAAGGTAAAATATTAGCTCAAGAAAATTGTTCCGTGGGTGATTCAAACTCCGATATCTCCGCTAATAAAACTTAGCAGGTGTTAACATTTCTCAATATTTACTCCAGATCTGTTTTCTTTTCAAAGAAAGCATGTGTTATACAAGGTGTCTTGACCTCTCCTCTGAGCTCCAAAGTCATCTGCAAATTGGATAGCTCCATGTGAAGGTCCCATAGACACCTCAGACTAACTCTATTCACAATTCAACTTGTTACCTTCGCCCCCAAATCTGCTTCTTTTCCGCTATTCCCTTTATTAAATAAGGAGGCCATCATCAATGCTACTGGTCCATAAGCTTGTTTCATACACTTTACCTGTCCTGCCATCGCTTTGCTCGTGAATGCACAGGCTGGTACATCCATCCTCCCATTTGCCCTTTTGCAAATGGGTCTTTACAACCTATAGAAACAATTTAGGCATCCAACCTTAAGCAGATAATGGGGTATCACTGTAGATGCAACAACCAGACACATGTTTTTCTCCAAAGCCTTGTCTTTGTACATATCGCGAAGTGTATCGTGACGTGTATTTCAGGCAGCATCTTGCCTGGAGCAAGGATCTTCGCACCTTTTTCTGATACTTCGGGACTTTACTTTTTCAGAGAAAAAGGCAGGAATACAAAACTGGTCAGTCTCCATTATCTTCAAGTCCAGAAAGAAGACTTAACCCCAAGGTCGTATCATCACATTGTCATTTCGCATCCCTTCTGGGTCCTACTCAAGGAGAAATGATTTGAGGATTGAGAGATGCTTCTAAGGTATATTTGTTTTTCTGTATGTATTGTGTTGAGCATGTGACTTCAACATTTTATTGCATGTGATTTCCTTTGCTTAGAATACTTTTCTTTCTTCAACCCTTTCCTGCTATATCAGATGTCCTTCTATTCAGATGTCTTCCCTGACTCTCCCCACTGCCCTTGACCCATTAGGGTTGGGAGTTCTTCTGTATGTGTCCGTGGAGAATACTCCCCACCTTCCCATCAGAGTCCTTACAGTGCTGTACTGTGATTGCCTGCTTCTTTGTCTGTATCCCCCACTAGAAGACAGCCTCTGGGAGGGCAGAATCATGTGTGTTCTATTCGCCATTGATTTCCCAGGACATGCCAGAAGCTCTTGCACTTAGTAAGCACTCAGTGGATACTTGTGGACTGTATTAAGTCTTCTCAACAACTCTCAGATCTGTTCCTCTTTTTTTCTCCTCCATTTTACTACCTCTATTGCTGGCCAAACTTTCGTCCTGTCACATGTGGATTATGGCAAAACCTCCCCCCTCTTCTCCACCTCCCAGTCCTCATCCTTCCCAATCATCACATGCCCCAGTGACAGATTCTTATGCCCAGACTCTTTCATCCGCTTCCTTAAAAAGAGTTTGTGATGGTTTTCTCCTGCCTACCAGATTAAGTTCAAGGTCATTTCATCATTCCAAGACTTAACGTTCCAGGCTTACCTAAACATACAAACTCGGGTAACTTCTATCCCCAAATATAAACTCTTATCCCTAGACAGGCTGATGTCCTTACTAATGTTTTATACATGGTAATATTAGGGTCTTTGCTGTTTCCTCCAACTGCCTTCTCTTATATCCCTTCTGTCTTTCCAAACCCTTCTCATCCTTCAAAGCTCAAGCCCAAACTCACTTCCATGAAGACTTCTTTCAGCCATTAAGACTCTTTGATTTGTTTCGAATTTCATAGGCAGTTTCCTCAATTCAATTTTAAGATGCTTGGAGTCAAGAATCAGGCCTTGGAATAGTGTATCAGAACCTGCCCTATCACATTGGATTGATTGATGTGTTATTCTTAAGCCTGTGGACTGATCGTTATACCACAGAGGTAACCCTGGATATTAAGATATCAAAAAAAGTCATACAAGAATGGTTTGAGGTACTTAAATTTAAGTACTTTCAAGTTAAGTGTTATCTTGTTACCCAAGGGGAAAAGTAGAAGTCCCACACACCTAACTCGATCCCAAGCAGCTATTTCTTAATGGAAACACAAGAATTGCCACATGTGACGTTTGTTGTGGGTCCCAAGCGTTGGGAGATGGGGGTGGAAATACCAGCCGGTGGTGTCATACAAACAGGGCTTGCTACAAATGCCCCCCACCCTCTACCACTAAGGAAATGGAGGATGGGCCTTGTTTGATGCTGGCAGGGCAAAAAGAATCACGGTTCCCGCCCCCTGGGCTCACTTGAATCAGTAGGGGCGAGGGAGGAACACACACAAAACTAGAACACAAACAACGTGTTAGGTGGAATCGGCATACGGAAAAATAAACTACAGAATATTCCAAGGTCTTGGCCTGGGATACTAACACAAAAATGGAAAGTCAGGAGGAAAAGAAGCCATTGTGAGGACCAATGATGCAAAATTTGGTTTTGAGCCCATTCGAGGATAAGGCGTTTAAGTAGAAATGGCGGTAGGTCAGCTACGAGTGGCCTTGGTGGGAATGCAATTGGGCGAGTTGGAAGCAGAGAGATAACAACCACTGAAGCATGTGGATGAGTCGCCCGGAAGTTCTGAGTGCGTTTTCCTACATGCTACTTTTTCATTGTTAAAGTGACATTAATAATACTTGATTTCCACTTCATATGAAGTTCTGAGAATTATTCTTAGATCTTGAAAGTGCTTTATTTCTCTTGTACTGATTGATCAAAGGAGCAGGACTTCATCTGGCTGCTGAATAGTTCCTGGGACGCTTTGATGTGGAGGGTGGGGGGGTGGAGGTGTGTGTGTGCCAGGACCTGGCTTCCCCCTCCCCCCCAACACACTCGGGGTGCCCCAGCTGAAAGGAGGTGGAGCCCTTCCTGACTGGGACCCCGCTGAGGGAGTACCCCTGGGGGTAGCGCAGCTAGAACAAGCCTGACATGATCCTGCAGGTGTACCTACCCAGCTGTTTTCCTTCCAACCACCAAACTGTGGAACACAGCATCCTGGAAACCTAATTAAGAAAGTTGAAATCAACTCCTATCAGCATCATAATGGTTTAGCTTAAGTGCGTTAATGCCTTGGTCTATTTATAGTGGAGTGCTTTTGTTTAAAATGCTTTTATAGAAAATGCTTCATATTTATATTTACATATGCTCTAGCTAGATAAAGCTGTCCTCGCTGTGAGCCTTTTCTGTAGACTCCAGACAGTATTAGATGCTCTACGCGCACACACGCACACACACACACGGCTGGCTTCGTAGGTGTGGACCTGTGCGGCCGCACAAGACCCTAGGCTCAGAGAGACCCCCGCTTGCCTTAATCTGCTACCAGCACCTTGAAATTCTGGATACTGTCTGAACTAGCCACCCTGCGTTTTCATTTTGCTCTGCATATTATATAACGGACTGGGTACCCACGCTATTTCCTGTAATCCTGACAACTACTCCACGTGATGGCATATTCAATACCATTTCATAGATAAAGAGACTGGGGCTCACAGAGTAAATTGCCAGTGAACCTGAGCTGGTCTTTCCACTCTGATCGGGGTGACTGCCAAGACTTTGTACTCAGTCTGTGCTTCCAAATGGGTATTCATCTGAGTGCTCTGGGAGCCTGCCTCCATCAGATTCACCTGCAGAGCTTGGGCGTGTTCGGGTCTCTCGGGAGCAGGTTCTGTGGGTGGAGCCTGGGACTATGCATTTTAGTTCACTGCCCGGGTCATCCTTGCATACACTCAAGTCTAAGAGCAAAAGCTCAAAGTGCCTGGGTGACTCAGTCGGTTAAACACCTAACTCTTGATTTTGGTTCAGGTCATGATATCACGGTTTGTGAGTTCAAGCCCCGCATTGGGATCCACACTGACAGTGCAGAGCCTGCTTCAGATTCTCTCTCTCTCTTAAAAATAAGTAAACATTAAAAAAATTTTTTTTAAATTTTTTTTTCAACGTTTATTTATTTTTGGGACAGAGAGAGACAGAGCATGAACGGGGGAGGGGCAGAGAGAGAGAGGGAGACACAGAATCGGAAGCAGGCTCCAGGCTCTGAGCCATCAGCCCAGAGCCTGAGGCGGGGCTCGAACTCACGGACCGCGAGATCGTGACCTGGCTGAAGTCGGACGCTTAACCGACTGCGCCACCCAGGCGCCCCTAAAATTTTTTTTTTAAATGAAAGCTCTACATCAGTGGCTGTCAACTCTTTTTGGTTCTGCCTGTGTAAGAAACACGTTTCAGGGCACCTGGGTGGCTCAGTCGGTTAAGCATCCAACTTCGGCTCAGGTTGTGATCTCACAGTTCGTGGGTTCGAGTCGCGTCGGGCTCTGTGCTGACAGCTCAGAGCCTGGAGCCTGCTTCAGATTCTGTGTCTCCCTCTCTCTCTCTGACCCTCCCCTGCTTGTGTGCTGTCTCTCTCTCCCTCAAAATAAACATTTAAAAACATTTTTAATAAAAGAAGAAAGAAGTATATTTCATCGCAAGACCCGGTACACATACACGACAAAAGTATCATAAAATAGTATCTACCTTACTACAGGTGAGGCCCTGGTGATTATTTCATTCTCTTCCAATTTATTCTTTAACGCCCATTGTGATTCATCGTATAGATCACGACTCGTAATTTGTAAAACATAGTGTCTAGATGAAGAGGGAATGTTAACTAAGGCTTGAATCTAACACTGTAAAAACTGATGTAAAAAAAGATCTACTCTTCCACTTAGGATTGCTTAAATTAGAGGTTTTAAACCTTTCTTTACTCAACTCTTGAAAATCTGATGAAAACAGAGGCCCCATTTTACAGGAAAATTCATGTATATGCATAGCTTCTCATAGCTTTTCAGGGAGTCTCTGGATCTCCATCTTCCTCGGACCACAGATAAACAATCTTTAATTGTCACTCCTTGCAGCCTCCCATCATTACATCATCAGGGCTGAGCTTGAAGTTCCAGTGATTTATTTCCTTTAGGTCTTAAAGTCATAAAGATTGATACCCATTGGCTGTTCTTTATTTTCTAGTTATCTGACATCACAGGAATGCAGTTATTAGAGAAAAAATGTTGCCAAGGAATAAGGATGGCCGACTGGAAACATTTTTTTTGAGGAGGCAGTGGTCATTACCATGGTGCAGAGGTCACCAAAAACAAAAACAAAAGCAAACGAACAAAACCAAAGGGTGAGGAGAAGAAAGGACCTCTACAGTCCCTCACTCAGTTGGGCCCCACTGGCTCTGGATCAAGAACTGGGACATGCAGACAAGAACTGGGACAAGACCTGGGATCTAGCATCTTTCTTGGGTGTTCCTGACCGACTAAGCATAACCACAACACATCTCGGGAGTCTCTGAGATAGCCCGGGATCGGTGGGAGACTTTGGAGCTGTTTGGGCAAGACTAGAATATTTTGCTTTTTTTTTTAATGTTTATTTACTTATTTTGAGAGAGAATACGAGCCAGGGAGGGGCAGAGAGAGAGAGAGAGAGGGAGAGAAAGAATCCCAAGCAGGCTCCACGCGGTCAGCCCAGAGCCTGACTTGGGGATCAATGCCGCAAACGTGAGATCATGACCTGAGCCCAAATCGAGAGCCCGATGCTTAACCACTGAGCCACCCAGGCGCGCCTAATTCGCTTTCTGCACAGGAAAGCTATGCCCGTTCCCAGTGATTGAGGAACTGGTCAGATGCACCTTGGGACTTGAAATGGAGAAAAAGTCTGGGAAGATGCGGTCCCTAAAAGTCCAACATTAGCTGCAGATGCCTGCATGTGGAGTCGTGCTGTCAATGTCAAGAATAGTTTTTGGGTGGGCACAGGAAGGAACGATGGAAGGAAAGCTTGAGGAAAGCGCTTTCTGGTAGTGCTGCTCCAAGTGTGGTCCTTTGGCTCACTTCTACCGAACCCAAATTGGTTTTTGTCCTTCGCTGATGTGCCGACAGTGTGCAGGAACACGCAGAATTTGACAGAGTGATTTTATGTCCGTGGAATCTAAGAATACATTTAACCTTTTGTATGCCTACAGTTAAAATTTTTCATTTTTCAATACGTCCACTTTTGCTTTATTTTAGAAAAGTGTCAGTTTTTGACATCTGAAATTTTGGGGAAGGAAACCCGCCAACATACACATGTTAGGAAGCGTAGGAGGGTAATTCAAAGACCAGAACTCAGGCCCCTCCCTCAGAACTGGGCCACATATAAATGAGTACAATTGTCAGTGACATTTGGGTTGCCATGTGAGAGGGCCGAGGGGAATGATCAGTGCCCTATGCTGAGGACTTTTCTTGTAACATCACAGAGGTTTTGTATTTCTACCGTAACTAGGAGGGATTACTCTCATGCCTGTATTTAAATAAATATATTTATTTATATTCGTATTTCACAAGGACTTTGAACATGTTTTATAAGCATTTACTAGGAAATGAAAATGACAATCTCCGCTTAATAGGTAAAGAAACGGAGGCACGGAGAATAACCATAACCCAGACATGTTGAAACCGGGAATCGGCCCCCAGGGTTCCAATCAGCCCTTCCTCCTGGTGTGGGTTAACGTCCAGATCCCCCACATCCTCCCCAGAGAAGATTCGGGGGGCGGGAGGAGTTGTGTTCGTTTATTGTTTATTGTTTAAAGCTCTCGCCATCACAAATAAGTGTGGTCTAGGGGCGCCTGGGTGGCTCAGTCGGTTAAGCGGCCGACTTCGGCTCAGGTCATGATCTTGCGGTCCATGGGTTCCAGCCCCGCGTTGGGCTCTGTGCTGGCATCTCGGAGCCTGGAGCCCGCTTCGGATCCTGTGTCTCCCTCTCTCTGACCCTCCCCTGTTCATGCTCTGTCTCTCCCTGTCTCAAAAATAAATAAAACGTTAAAAAAAAATTAAAAAAAAATAAAGTCTGTGTTCCAAACAAGCAGTCGACGGATGGACTACACAGCCCTCGTAAAAGGCAAGGATCACCAGGTAACAAACAGAATCTCTGTACCCTATTATGCGCCCTATGCGAACAGCAAAACTGCAAGACAATCAGAACAGGTGGCTCACCTGGCAGAATGTGACCCCCACCCCCCCCTTACCTCCCCCACTCCCCCCACCTTCCACCACCATCCCCCACCAGGAGCGGGTTTGGGCCCCGCTTCGGGCTCTGTGCTGACAGCTCAGAGCCTGGGGCTTGTTTCAGATTCTGTGTCTCCCTCTCTCTGACCCTCCCCCGTTCATGCTCTGTCTCTCTCTGTCTCAAAAATAAATAAACGTTAAAAAAAAAATTAAAAAAAAACCCAAATAAGTGGTCTATAAAAATAACAGGCAGCAAAGCAAACCTATTTCTTCAGTAAAGCATTAAAGTATCTCACCAAAATGAGTTTCCACATGTCGGACTGCAAAATATGTTTTCAGTACGAAGAGCTGTGGTATTGGGGTGCCTGGGTGGCTCAGTAGGTTCAGCGTCCGACCTCAGCACAGGTCAAGATCTCATGGTTTGTGAGTTCGAGTCCCACATGGGGCTCTGCGCTGACGGTGCAGAGCCTGCTTGGGATTATTGTTCTCTCCCTCCCTCTCTGACCCTCCCCTACTTGCATTCTCTCTCTCTCTCTCTCTTTCTCAAAATAAATAAATTTAAAAAAAAAGCAAATAGTTGTGGTATTATTTTGGGAAAGAATGTCAGAAAACACCCGATAATACATTTCAACTATAAATTAAGATTCTATTCTGCACTCAGGGAAATAGAAAGTTTGTGACTTTTCTTTTTTTGGGTCTGTAGACCCAAGGGAGTGAGGGCTGCTAGAATTCAGAGCAGCCCAAGACAAGGAGAATTGAACAGTCCCTTTGGGAGAAAACTATTAAGGAACTGGAAAGAGCAAGCCACAGTTCCCAGCATTATTTTAAAGCTGTCTCAGTAGAGGCTCACGGCCTTGTTCGGGCACAGACCACTTTCACATATAAGCACACGTAGTTGAGTCCTTAAATATTTTTGCACGGGAATGATGCTTTTGGATCGCTTAAAACCTTGTTGCTGTCGAGCAGACCTGCTTGTTGTCTCCTGCGCACGGAGTGCTCGTTCTGGCCTCCGTGCTTCTGTCATGACATTCTCCTCAGAGGCTGCCCGATTCCCTCCTCTTCACTTATGTTGATCCTTTTGTCTTTGAACATGCGGCTTAAAGCTTTGCTCCCCCCAGAAAGCCTTTTTTTTCTAATTAAGCCCGTGTCCCTCTGACCCACTTCGTTATTTCCTCATGATTCCAATAGGTGTGTTCTATGCTATATTTCCATTCTTCTTTACAGGTGCCGTTGGCTTTGAGGTGTGTGTGTGTGTGTGTGTGTGTGTGTGTGTGATCCTAGTACAAGGCTTAGTGTGTGAGGTTCACTTCCTGATTGCTGCTTGTTTTTGTTGCTATTGCTGTTGTGGTTGCTTAAGAGAAATGGCCCACATTTACTCTTCTAAGATGGATACATGGTCATTAAAACCAATGCTGGCATTTAGGACGCTCCTTGTCTTTCACGAATTACCTGCCTTAGGCAGATGGTTATGAGGTGAGTAAGGCTTGCATGGACTGAGGTCATTGCCTCCTCTCCCGGTGTTTCTGGAACGCAGGCACTAGTGAGAAGAAGGAATAGAAGGAGGAGGAAGAGGGTGACACCATCAAAGATGAGACGAAGAAGGAGAAGAAATAATAAATGACACTATCAAGAGACAACAATGATGCTTAGAGTTATTTTATGCATTCTGTGTGTATTCATTCACTTAATCCTCAGAACTGTGCAAGAGGGACCTAGGTACACTAACTGTGGTCCCCAGAGCAAGACCCCCTGTTGAAAATTATACATAATTTCAGGATGGTGAAAGCAGAGCAAGAAACCACGAGCAGGGCCCTTAGGACACGGGGCACTGGGTGACTGCACCGATGTCCTGCCTCCAGGAAGGCACTCCTATTCCCATTTTTGGGCATTTATTTCTTTTTGTCCAATTGACAAAGAGGACCAGAAGTTTCCTAAATCTTCTGAAGGTTGGCCCACCCTGCCCACCATTTCCTCAGTGCACCAAGTCTGGCATTTTCTCAAACTTCCACACATTTTAACTGCAAGTCTAGGAGGGTTTCTGCATGGGGTTTCTTTAAGTGTGCACTGACTCAGTACACAGTATCATTTCTTCTTTTTTTTTAAGTTGATTTACTTATTTTGAGAAAGAGAGAGAGAAGAGAGAGCATGGAAGGGGCAGAGAGAGAGGGAGAGAGAGAGAATCCCTGGTCAGGGGCCAGATGCGGGGCTTGAACTCACGAACCGTGAGACCATGACCGTCATGACCCAAAGTCCAATGCTGAACCACCCAGGTGCTCCACACAGTGTCATTTCTAACTGTCATTTCAGTTGCTTAAGCAATCTGACCCCCACCCAGTCCAAGAAAAACCCAATTCAGTGCCTTCAACAGTATAATTAGCCCGCGAGTTCTCTCCCAGCCATCATCTGGGGCAGCTTTGCGCCATTTCTGCCCGGCGGTGTCCTCCCCTCCCCCATTACCCGTCCCTCACACACAGACACATAGCCTCCAGGCTCTAAGCCATATGTATCTTTTCATTATTCCTTTCCTAATTCTAGTTTGCCCTTGGTTTTAATTCTAAACTGATTTCATCCATATAAAAACATCAAACAAGCTACCTAATGTCTTTTGGCCTGGATCCCGCCTGTAGGGCCAGACCTGATTTTGTTTCACATTTATCGCAAATCAACTCACAACAGTTATTCACAATTTTTCTGTCCTCATCGCTCACCTCCATGTCTCAGGAGCACTTACGTTCTCATAGTCGGAGGGCTGACTGGTCTTTAGGAAGGGTAAAATGGAACAGAACGAGAGATGGGCATATGGAAACCAGTGATCCCTGTGTAGACGTTCAGGCTGCACGCGCAGGAGACCCACACACAGAAGAAAGGAGCCCGGGGTTCGGGCCTGGAGGACCCAAGTCTCCACATCAGGTTGTCACAAAATGCATGCTGCTAGGCAACCACTTCTCTGTTTGAGGCTTGGTTTCTTCTTTGGGGAATGATCTAGGAATATTTGTCTGCTTACCGGACTCCTAGTGTGGATTACAAGAGAAGAATGTAAGCAAAAGGCTTTAGAAAATACACATAAGCATAGTCTCCTTTTAGTTGATTTACTTTCGCTTTATTTTTGTTGCGGCATAATTGGCATAGAACCTTATAATGGCTTCAGGTATACAATGTCATCATTCGTTTTTGTGTCTATTGGGAAACGACCACCACCGTAAGTCTGCTTAACATTCATCACACATAGTTACAAACTTTTTTCTCCTGTTGATGAGAACTCGGAAGATCTACTCTCCGGCAGCTTTCAGAGATGCAGTGCAGTATTATTAACCACAGTCACCATGCTGTACTCGACATCCCCATGACTTACTTATTTTATAACTGGAGGTTTGTACCTTTTGACTCCGCCCACTTTGCTGTTCTCCGCATCTATGAGCCTGGTTTTCGTGGCTTGGTTCTTGGTTTCTAGTTTTTTTGTTCCGTTTAGTTTTGTTTTAGGTCCTACACGTAAAGAAGATCATACAATATTTGTCTTTCTTTTTTTTTTTTTTAAATATGTTTTAGGGGCGCCTGGGTGGCTCCGTCGGTTAAGCGTCCAACTTCGGCCCAAGTCATAATCTCACAGTTTGTGAGTTTGAGCCTCACATCGGGCTCTGTGCTGACAGCTCAGAGCCTGGAGCCTGCTTCGGATTCTGTGTCCCCCTCTGTCTCTCTCTGCCCCTCCCCGACTCACACTTTGTCTCTCTCTTTCTCTCGCAAATAAACATTAAACAAACAAATAAGTAAATATTTTTTAATGTTTATTTATTTTTGAGAGAGAGAGACAGAGTGTGAGCAGGGGAGGATGCTTAACTGACTGAGCCACTCAGGCACCCCTCATTTTCTTTAAATCTTAAATACCCAACTTCTTCCTGAAATCTCCTCTGGCCATTATAACTCACATTACGATTTCTCTTTCCCCAATGACCACAGCATAACTGGTAAGCCAACACAATAGGAATGAATCACGTCCTCGCTTGTGTTGTGATTATGTTCTTTCATCTGAGACTTTTATGTCCTTTCCAGATCCTAGCACGATCCTAATCAAGTTGCAGTTTGGTTAACATAAATATTAATCCGCCCTTATATCTGTGTTGGGAGTGGAGAGAAGAAAAGTCTGATATGATAAAGGTCAGCC
This sequence comes from Prionailurus viverrinus, assembly GCF_022837055.1. Lineage (NCBI taxonomy): Eukaryota > Metazoa > Chordata > Mammalia > Carnivora > Felidae > Prionailurus > Prionailurus viverrinus. Next base: position 55,261,843 of record NC_062577.1, on the reverse strand, counting down.
AGAATGTCAGCAGGTTTTTATGTGGGCACTAGGGAGTGACAAGACTATTATCATGTCCTCATCAGCCTGTCCCTACATCTCACTGCTGCCACACAGCTTGTTAGTGACATGTGTATCCTGGGTCACTTAGTCCTTGAAAAGGACACGGACTGGGGCACAGAAAGGGCAGAACAGAGCCCCCTTGTACATCAACTCTGCAATTTCCTTATAGAGTTCGGGTTCCCAGTTTTACAATACGTCTCCCAAAAGATATTCGTTTCCCCTAGCATAAACTGTTACGAAAACCTGCAAATAGCCGTATCTTTTTTCTTAATGAAATTTATTTTTGTGCTTTCCCCAAAGGTTTCCTCACAATCTCAGTGAGAACAATGTGAATGTAAGTATAAGGAGAGGAACTGTGGTGGTCCAGCTGCCTATTTAAGATGGGATATGGGGTGGGGTTTACGTAAGACAGATAGGTAGACCGATGATAGCTAGATGATAAATGGATATTGTGTGTATAGAAGAGCGTTTTAATCTGTACTACGTACTGCGCTAAATCTACTTCAAAGATCATCCCACGTGGTGGATATGCTATTACTCTATCCTAGAGGTGGCGACATGGAATAATAGAGGCTAAGTAATTTGCTCAAGGGCAACATCTAGAAAGTCATAGTGTCAGCGTTTGAAAGCGGACAGTCTGGTTCCAGAGCCCATGTTCTTGACCCTTAATGCTTCATGTTCTTTTGGATATAAAGACGAAGTTCAAGTCTACCACACTCTTTCTATAGTTTTACTTTATTAGCAGTAAAATATGTGAGAATACCTGGAGAGTTCCTGTCTCAAGGATGTTGCATAGGAAATTTGGGCACCGGGGAGGACGGTGAGTAAACACTCTCTAGTATCTTCTCCAACCATAAAATTATCCTAAATGTTACTGCATGAGGAAACCAAGTTTCATTAGTATTTAACTTCATTTAAAAAATTTTTTTTTAATTTTCAAAGTTTATTTATTTTTTGAGAGAGAAAGAATGTGAGTGAGGGAGGTGCAGAGAGAGAGGGAGACAGAATCGAAAGCAGGCTCCAGGCTCTGAGCTGTCAGCACAGAGCTGGACATGGGGCTTGAACACAGCTCAGGTGAGCTGTGAGATCGTGACCTAAGCTGAACCCGGATGCTTAACTGACTGGACCACCCAGGTTTAAAAATTTTTTAAACGTTTTTATTTATTTTTGAGACAGAGAGAGACAGGACATGAACGGGGGAGGGTCAGAGAGAGAGGGAGACACAGAATCTGAAACAGGCTCCAGGCTCTGAGCTGTCAGCACAGAGCCCGACGCGGGACTTGAACTCACGGACCGTGAGATCATAACCTGAGCCGAAGTCGGACGCTTAACCGACTGAGCCACCCAGGCGCCCCGGTATTTAACTTTAAAACTGAGAGAAAGAGGGGTGCCTGGGTGGCTCAGTCAGTTAGGTGACCGACTTTGGCTCAGGTTATCATCTCATGGTCCGTGGGTTCAATCCTCACATCGGGCTCTGTGCTGACAGCTCAGAACCTGGAGCCTGCTTCAGATTCTGTGTCTGCCCCTCCCATGCTCGCACTCTCTCTCTCTAAAAAATAAATATTAAACAAATTTTTTAATTGTTAAAAAAATAAAAAAAATAAAACAGAGAAAGATAAATATCCTTCTGGGATATATATACATATATATATATATAGAGAGAGAGAGCACAGGACAGGGGCAGAGGGAGAGGGAAAGAGGATCTCAAGCAGGTTCCACGCTCAGCACAGGGCGCCTGACATGGGGCTTGATCCCATGACCCTGGGATCATGACCTGAGCCCATATCAAGAATCAGATGCTCAACCGACTGAGCCACCCAGGCACCCCTGGATTATTTTTTAAGTACTAAATAGTTAGAATTATATTCAAAATATCTGAAGAAATGGCAGAATGAAATCGGTATGTTCAGAAGTGTTTATCTCTTCCACCCACACTTAACACCCTTCCACACGAGTCTGTGCATCTAATTTCTCTTTCTCCTTCAAAATCTCTGCTCGAGGATGGTCTTCTCCAGGAATCCCTCTCTGACGTCTCCCACCTAGCCGGCCTCATCCATGTCCATTTGCTATGTTCTTTTGTCACTGTCCTTGTCATCACTAATTTTCTTGTTAGTTTCTCTTGCTGAACTATATGGGTCAATGGGTCTTAGGGATTGTGACCCTGTCGTCTTTGTATTGTGGTTTCTAGTGTAGTGCATGGTGCTGAAAAGGTACATGGGAATACACTAATAATGAATTAATAAGTAAACTATAACAACACAGAGCCTATAAGTCTGAGAGAAGGACCTTGACCTTGCTGTAGACAGCTAGTGGCCGAAGCAGGCTCACGTGTTTCCAGCCTGTGCGAAAGCCCAGTACAATCAGAGAAATGACCAGTTTGCAAACCCGTATGATTTTCGGGGAGTGGAAGACCGCAGGGAGCTCTTGTTCTCACCTGTCATGTCAAATACAGAAACAAACATCACCAGATTCCCAGGGTCCGCTGCTGTTGACAAGCGCTAGTGAACGATTCCTCTCCGAGTCTTCTTGTCTGCTTAAGGGGTCCAAGGTCAGAAAGGTTTGAGAGGGGAAGATGGCCTTGCCATTCCATGTGTCCTTGCATAAGGCTTTCCTGCCATGTATTTTTTTAAAGAGAGATTTTAGTGTGAGGTCAGATCAGTGACCTTGCTGGGTGCAGAGCTCAAGTTTCTCCCCCCTCGGGTGCTACCTTCGCACCAGCTGATTCTAACTCATCCCTCAAAAGGAGCTCCTCTAAAAGGCATTCAACGACCTGCTACACAGTCACGTTGAAATGCCTTCCTCTTTGCTCTCACGGCTCCAGGCAAGGCTCTATAATAGCGCGTATTCCCTGGGTCAGAGAGGGGCTGGCTGGCTCGCCTGTTTCCTCTCTGGGGCTGGCAGCCACAGAGAGACCAGTCCCACATCCCTGGGCCCGGTGCTCCGCTGCAGACAGACCCACGTGGCATCACTTGTGTCTCTGTTTCTTTGGGGGAAGGGTGTGAGGGGAGAGGGAGTTGGAGTCCATATCCTTGTTCTAATGGTCTGTGCTCTGGATGAGGTCCCGGTGAGCCTGTCCCACTGCTACGGGCGGCAGAAAGATTTCAGGGTCCCTTCGCCGTGTCAAAATGAAGACTGACAACGAAGGCAGCCTAATTACACTCTGAGAGCCTGGCCACCTCCCAAAACCCCAAATGGGATTTCATTAGATGCCGTTGTCCCTCCTCCCTCCTGCACAAAGCCCTGGTCCCCTGCCCAGCCTACATTTGAAAAAACAGGCCTGCCCTGGACTGGGCGGCCATCTGAAGGCTGATGTTGTAAACATTCCGGGGGACTTCGTGACACCTGGGGGGGGGGGGTGCTGAACGGCCGTCGATTTGAAGATGAGTCCAGCTGCTATCCTGGGATGAAGGATCACAGGGAGGAGACACAGAAACAACTATTATAGATTTTACCGGCAGTGGCTTTCGACAGACTGGAATCGAAACAGTAATTGGTGAAGACGTCTTAGAGGTCACCAGTGACTAGGAGAAAGCTCCCCGGCTTTCTATAATAGCAGCCTCTGCCTGAGCACGATAATAACCTTGAGGAGGCTACCTTGCAAGATGAATTCATGTGGGGAGAGATCTGGGAACACCTCTAAATAGCAGCTTGCCACCTTTCAGGAACTGGGCGGTAATAAGAGTGAACTCTTTCTCTTTAAAAGACTCTTTGCTACCAATTAAGGTAACCAAATAACTGCACCCCCGTTTTATCAAGAAATAAGAATCCCGAATTAACAAATAAGCCAAAGTCATTAGTGAGTATGTTCAATAACGAACGTATGTGTCTTAGTGAAGCAGAGAGAATAGAGAAGATGGCTTTTCCTTCCTGGCTGCAAATGACCTTAAAGGCACCGTTAAATAATAAATGTCCATTAACTAGTCTTGAAATAATTGCATTTAAACCAATTTTATGATCATATGGAACCACATTTTATATCATAGTGCGGCAAGATAAAATTGCTTTATGTTGCAGATGTTAGCCAGTAACAGAGGCAGTCTTGTGAGAATGATGAGCTCTCAGGGCATCAAAAGACTCCAAACGTCCCCAAGGTATGGCCTCACCAGCCTGTGGCATCAATTTTCTCTTCTCCCATCAAGAGATGAATTGGGGGGGGCGCCTGGGTGGCTCAGTCGGTTAAGCGTCCGACCTCAGCTCAGGTCACGATCTTGCGGTCCGTGAGTTCGAGCCCCGCGTCGGGCTCTGGGCTGATGGCTCAGAGCCTGGAGCTTGTTTCCAATTCTGTGTCTCCCTCTCTCTCTGACCCTCTCCCATTCATGCTCTGTCTCTCTCTGTCTCAAAAATAAATAAATGTTAAAAAAAATTAAAAAAAAAAAAGAGATGAATTGGGAACCAGATCATAAGGTGAGAAAGTTGTTCAAAGTGTCACTTTTAAAAGACAACGATACGAGTCAACAGGGAAGAAGGACTCTTTATCCAGCCTCCACCACAAATTCTGGCTTTCCCAATGAGCTGTTCATCACCTTAGGAGGTAGAGGAAACCCACCAGTATTTATCAACACCCTATGTATCAAGGAGGCGGGCTGTAGAAATACAGATGTATACCATTTTGTGACGGGGGGGTGGTCTGTCAGTATCTCCTCTTTGTCACTTATGATGTCTATCATCATTAGTACTTGAGTTTTTGTGTCCACATTGAAGTGTTCTAATACAGTGGTGGTGCTTGGGGTGAAGAACTCAAGAAACAAGCCCCCCTCCCTTTTCCCCCACCTCCATACGCCAAATCAAGAGAGAGCGAGAGGGAGAGAGAGAGAGAGTGCCAGGGAGAAGGATTGAGATTTTATTCTTTTTTTAATTTTTTATTAACAAAAAACTTTTTTTTTGCTTTTTAAAAAAATTTATCTTTTTAAATTTACATCCAAGTGAGTTAGCATGTAGTGCAACAATGATTTCAGGAGTAGATTCCTTAGTGCCCCTTCCCCATTTAGCCCATCCCCCCTCCCACGACCCCTCCCGTAACCCTCAGTTTGTTCTCCATATTTATGAGTCTCTCTTGTTTTATCCCCCTCCCTGTTTTTATATTATTTTTGTTTCCCTTCCCTTGTGTTCATCTGTTTTGTATCTTAAAGTCCTCATGTGAGTGAAGTCATATGATATTTGTCTTTCTCTGACTAATTTCACTTAGCATAATACCCTCCAGTTCCAACCACGTAGTTGCAAATGGCAAGATTTCCTTCTTTTTGATTGCTGAGTAATACTCCATTGTATATATATACCACATCTTCTTTATTCACCCATTGGTGGACATTTGGGCTCTTTCCATACTTAGGCCGTTGTTGATAGTGCTGCCATAAACGTTGGGGTGCATGTGCCCCTTTGAAACAGCACACCTGTATCCCTTGGATAAATGCCTAGTAGTGCAATGGCTGGGTCGTAGGGTAGTTCTATTTTTAATTTTTTGAGGAACCTCCACACTGTTTTCCAGAGTTGCTGTACCAGTTTGCATTCCCACCAGCAGGGCAAAAGAGATCCTCTTTCTCCGCATCCTCGCCAACGTCTGTTGTTGCCCGAGTTGTTAATGTTAAACGTTCTGACAGGTTATTAAAATTTTTTTTAATGTTTATTTATTTTTGAGAGAGAGAGAGAGACAGGGTGTGAGCAGGGGAAGGGAAGAGAGAGAGGGAGACACAGGATCTGAGGCAGGTTCCAGGCTCTGGGCTGTCAGCACAGAGCCCGACATGGGGCTTGAACTCACAAACCTCGAGATCATAACCTGAGCCAAAGTTGGGAGCTTAACCGAGCCACCCAGGCACCCCGAGATTTTATTCTAAAATAAGAAATTTTAATTTATATTATTGGCAGTCAGTAAGAGTTTTTATGCTTAGGAGAAACAGGGAAAAAGTCTTTGGGGAGCAACCTAGTTATGTCGGGATACCATGGACAGTCCTGGAAAGAGTTCGAAGTCAAGAACTCATGGTGGGTACAACCAACATGGATAGAATTTCAAATATTCCAGTTGCCTTGGTGATAGCCCATGTGAGTATAGAGAGCGCCTGCCTGCTCTGTGATGCTCTACCTTAATGGACTATCATTAGGGCAAATGTTCCCTGTGTGTTCCTATGATGCCATACAAGATAATGGTACACAGTACTCTTTATAGGCAAAGAGTACAAATGCCTTGAAAGAAAGCATGCTCCACGCTTTAATGAAAATAGCCTTCCCATTTCGGTGAAGCCTTTTGATCCAGTCAGGGAAGGTGATAATCAGCCAGGAGTCAAGCCAAGAAAATAAAATCTGTCAGTAGCTTTATCTTTCATATTTTGAAGTTTTTCCCATCCCACCCCTACACACAAGAGTCCAGAACATGCTATGGACTTGTACTTTTTAATACTGACTCCTAAAATATTTCAACGTTTATTTTTGAGAGAGAGAGAGAGAGAGAGCGAGTGCGAGTGGGAAAGGGGCAGAGAGAGAGAGGGAGACAGAGAAACAGAAGCAGACTCTAGGCTCTTAGCTGTCTGCCCAGAGCCCGATGAGGGGCTCGAACCACAAACCACGAGATCATGACCTGAGCCAAAGTTGGACATGTAACCGACTGAGCCACCCACGCACCCCCACTTGTGTATTCCTGATAAACATCAGCCTTTGTTGTCTTTGTCTGTATCTGGAGCTGCCTGAGTGGACACTGGAGAAAACAGCAAGGCTGTTTCAGTGGGAGCTGCTTGAAAAGGGACTCGGGAAGTACAAGGGAAACAAAATTTCTAGCTCCTTTTAAAGCCCAGAGCACACCTCGGCATTCTCCTATGGTCAATCTCTGAGCATTGGGATTTCATTAATTCACTTTAAAATGGTCAACTTAAGGCAGGATCATTTAATATCCATAGCTTATCAATTTACGTCATCCAGAAGAACCAGCATTTGCTCAGAGAGAAAAAGGGAAGGATAATATCTTGCCTATAATTCAGATTTTACTTGGAAGGCCCTGGATTCATGAATATCCTTAATAAAAACTGAAAAGTTCTAGGGGACCCTGGGTGGCTCAGTCAGTTGAGCATCTGACTCTTGGTTTCGGCTCAGGTCGTGATCTCACAGTTCATGAGCTTGAGCCCTGCACTGGGCTCTGTGCTGACAGTGCAGAGCTTGCTTGGGATTCTCTCTCTCCCTCCCTCTCTCTCTGCCCCTCCCCAGCTTGCTCTCTCTCTCTTTCTCAAAATTAATTAATTAAAAATTTTTTTAAAAACCTGAAAAGTTCTCAGCATTAATATTTAAATTCTAACTTTAGAACTCAAGCCAGGGCAGTGTATCTGTTATCTATTACTATGTAATAAATAATCACAATGTTAGTGGCTTAAACTACATCTATCATCTTAAACTTAAACTAGATCAAACACACATCTATCATCTCATGGTACTATGGACTGAGAATTCAGGTACAGCTTGCCTGGGTCCAAATCTCTCATACTGAGATTCATTACTGTCAGCCAGAGCTGAGGTCCAGTAGAAAGGCTCAACTGGGAGAAGCTCAGTTTCCAAGTGCACATGGTTTTTGACAGGATTTAGCTCCTTGTTAACTTGGATCAAGGCCACTCTCCCCATGCACTGCCATTTGGAACTCTACAACATGGCAGCTTTCTTTATTAAAGCCAGCAAAGGAGAATTTGCTAGAAGACGGAAGTCACTATCTTGTGTAACTAATCACAGAAGTGACATCTCATCACCTCTGCTGTTCTCTGTTGGCTGGAAATAAGTCACAAGTCCTACCCACAACTCAAGGGGATGGGATTACACAGACTATGAATACCAGGAAGTAGAGATCATTGAGGTCCGTAGTAGAGTCGTCCTGACATCAAAGCATTTCCCAAGTCAAGTTCCCTGAAACACTATTGTGTCTCAAGACATTAACTGATCCTCCAGGCAGCAAAGTAAATTGAACCAGTGCTAGCGATTGTGTTTCATCTAGATGTTCTGAGAAAGAGAAATGCAAGATATGCTTTTATATAATGACCGCAAAGATTATGTCATAACCTGCCATACTTAAGAAGACTTTCCTTGAAAGATTAATGCTTGATTTAAGAATGTTCAGCCTCTATATTCAGGCATAAACAGCGCTGAGCTCAATTTGACGTGACCCATGTCATTTCTTCAATGACAGCTGCTATACGCTATATATCTTGTCTCACAATTTCAACATAAGTTAATATTTAATGTTCCTTATATATTAAATATTTATACTACGCAAACTCATTCTCCAAGATCTGTGGCTACAGGGATGTTTTCGAACAAAAGGAGTCTTGAGATTCTCAACGGTGCCACAATCAAATCATCGAAGTTATAACACATCAAAATGAAGGTTACACCTTTGCTTTCTAAAAATGCCTGGAAGCAAGGTGTCCAGAACAAAACAATGAATCGTACTGGAATAATCTAAGTCAGGAGTACCAAGATTTTGCAAAGCATGCGATTTGGGTTTTTCCTTTCCCTTCGATACATGTGTACAACAGGGGATTTTTGCAATGAAAGGAAAACATAGATTTAATGTGATGCCTCACATTTGGATTTTGATTCAATAATATCATTCCTACAGGTCAGGCAATCTATGAAAAAAAAGACACAAAAACACCGTTTTCATTTAAAATGTTTGTATTTTTTGGTCACATTTTATACGAACATGAAAAATAAGATTAAAAAAATTTTTTTTAACATGTATTTATTTTTGAGAGACAGAGAGATAGAGCACAAGCAGGGGAGGAACAGAGAGAGAGGGAGACACAGAATATGAAACAGGCTCCAGGCTCTGAGCTGTCAGCACAGAGCCCGACGCGGGGCTCAAACCCACGGACTGCGAGATCATGACCCGAGCTGAAGTCAGCTGCTTAACCAACTGTGCCACCCAGGCACCCCGAAAATAAGATTTTTTAATGTTTTCTTTGTAACTCTTCCATTTTGCCAATTTCTGTGGTGAAAATTTTATGAAAGGAACAAAAACCTCAAATGTTAAATATTCTTTCCCTCACCATAACTTTCTAAAGAATATTCCTCGTTTTGCGTTTCCCACCTTGTATGTTTGTTGTGCTGGCGGAATAAAAAGATGGAAGACGTTATGGAAAGTCAGTGAGAAAAAGGTGACAAAGAAAAGAATGACCCAGAAACGTAGAGACAGAAGCCATCAGGAGTTTTTATTATTTTTAAATTTTTATTTATTTGTTTATTTTTACATCCCACTCTTAGTTGATTTGTTTTCAACAAAGATGTGGTACATATTTAGGGCGGGGGGAGTATTTTTGAACAACCAATACTGACCCAACAGAGTGAACAAAGCAAAGATGAACTTTGATTCCTATCTGACACACCACACAAAGGAACAGGAGAGATAGAGCACTGAGTTAAATATTCAAGGAAAAACTAAAGCTTTTAGAAGAAAAAATACAAGAAAATCTTCATTATTTGGGAGCAGGTAAAGATTTCTTAGTATATAAGAGGTGCCTGGCTGGGTCAGTTAGTAGAACATGTGATTCTTGATCTCGGGGTCATGAGTTCCAGCCCCACAAGAAAAACCCAAAGCAATAACCAAAAAATATATATATATTTTTTAATAAATTAGACTTTGTCAAAATTGACAAATTCTTTTTTTTAATATAACATTGTCAAATTGGTTTCCATACAACACCCAGTGCTCATCCCAACAAGTGCCCTCCTCAATGCCCGTCACCCATTTTCCCCTCTTCTTTGTGCCCCGCCCCCTCCATCAACCCTCAGTTTGTTCTCTGTATTTAAGAGTCTCTTATGGTTTGCCTCCCTCCCTCTCTGCAACTTTTTTTCCCCTTCCCCTCCCCCATGGTCTTCTGTTACGTTTCTCAAGATCCACATATGAGTGAAAACATATGGTATCTGTCTTTCTCTGCCTGACTTATTTCACTTAGCATAATACCCTCCAGTTCCATCCACATTGCTGCAAATAGCCAAATTTCATTCTTTCTCATTGCCAAGTAGTACTCCATTGTATATACAAACCACATCTTCTTTATCCATTCCTCATTTGATTGACATTTAGGCTCTTTCCATAATTTGGCTATTGTTGAAAGTGTTGCTATAAACATTGGGGTACCTGTGCCCCTATGCATCAGCACTCCTGTATCCCTTGGGTAAATTCCTAGCAGTGCTATTGCTGGGTCATAGGGTAGTTCTATTTTTAATTTTTCATCAAAATCTTTTAAAGAGAAGAGAGCTGGGAACAGTGTCTGTGAATAATTTAGCTTTTGTATGGAGAGGAATGGGCAAAGACTTCCTGGTTTTCATCTGCGCCTTGTGGTATAATTCTCTCTTTTGCTTCTTCCTCGAGATACCCTTCAGTAGTAATCGCTATTAATCTAAGGCTCCTGGAGCCAGATTTGGGTCCCCTTCAGGTGTGCCACTGCTGAGATGGCCCTTCCAGTGGGCACTCAGTGAGTTCCCTGCCTCCAGTGCGTCTTCCATGTCAGTCATGTGCCATTACTGACAAATCTTCTCCCGATTTCCATGATTGAAAATTCACTCCGTGGGGCATTAATGTGGAAGGTAGATTTTACAGAAGATTTCACGGTGGAGAGCAAGGAAATGGTCCTTCATGTCATAGATAACTTCATTACAAAATGTCACCTGGGACATTACTCCCCAACGCGGTCTCCTGGTCCGCCAGCTGCCAGGTGTGCTGGTATCCATTTCTCCATCTGCTTTCCCTCGTTCCTCCACTCTATCCTCATCCAGAGCTCCAGATATTCCAGACCTGCCTAACTCTACCCTACACTGCACACAAAATACCCTTCCAAGAAACCCATGTAGAATTATGTGTAAATGTTTTTCACTGTCACATAAAGACAATAAAAAAACCAAAGTTGATCCGCATTTTAATCGTTTATTATAGCAATTGTTTTGTCTGTCATTTTGGGGGGGGGGTATAAATAAAAACCAGGTTCCCACTGCATCTCCTGACCTCCTGTCAATGTTCTATTGGTCTGTTCCAATTTTCAGGGGGTTTTGATGTCCAAGTGGTTTGGGCAATTCTACAGTTGGGTGAATGGCTGGAACCGGCATCCCTAAATCCAAGTTAGACAGAAGGGTCCAGGAAAAAAACGTGAGAAAATTGTTGAGTTTAGAAGGATAAGTCATCTGTAGACGGAGAGGCTAGAAGTTCATTCATTCACTAAACATTAGTTGCATTCCTACCACGAGCCAGCTTTGAGGCTGGGAGCTGGAGCTGTGACAGTGAGCAAGACGGACATGGTCCCTGACTTTGAGGAGTCTGCGGTCGGTCGAGTGAGAAAGATGAGCAATTAAGCAATGTGGATATAACGTGCTGAGGGCAGGGAAGTACTGAGTGAAATAGGACAATGCTCTAAAAATCACTTAACCTGTTTCTCCATTCACTTATCCAGGACCGATAGAGAAAGTGTGGGAAAGGAAGAGGGAAGGCCTTTTGAGCAGAGGTGACGGCCAGTGCAGGGGTGAGGCGGTAGGGGCAGCTCGAGGAGTGTCAGGGAAGGAGCTCACTTTGGCCGTGACATGGGGTGTGAGTGGGGCAGGGCAGGTATAGCCAGGAAGAGGCTGGAAAGTTCCATGTTTGGTTCCCACACCCTCGGGTTTGTAACCCTCTGCCGTGAATTTGGTTTCCTTCCTTTTCTGTGTGTTCAGCTGAAATCTAAGCCGAAATCTATGCTTGTACTTTGTGTCCCTCGCTCCCTGGAGCAGCCAGAGTTTCTGAGTCAGAGGCTTGCATCTGAAAAGTGCCCCTTGGCATGTGACACCAACTTTCTAAAGTTGGGAAACACGATCCAATTACGGTTTAACTTTACGTTCTTCACCTTAATCCCATGGCTGTCGGGAAAAAGGGATCGTTTCACAAAATATATGTATTTTATTGATACAAAATAAATTAATTTTACTTTAACAACTTTCCCGAGCATTTCTTGACCAGCCTTCAAGATAACAGCAAAATGCTGGCGTGTGACAAATTGGGTTTGAAATCTTTTTTCCAGATCTCACTATTATGCATTTGGAGATAAAAATAACACAGGAGGGATGAATAACTGGTAACAGCCATGTCCTGGGAGCCCTTAAGAAAATGTATTTTCAGGGGTGCCTGGATGGCTCAGTGGGTTAAGCATCTGACATCGCCTCAGGTCGTGACCTCACGGTGTGTGGGTTTGAGCCCCGTGTCGGACTCTGTTGACGGCTCAGAGCCTGGAGCCTGCTTTGGATTCTGTATCTCCCTCTCTCTCTGCCCCTGCCCTGCTTGCACTCTGTCTGTTTCGCTCTCAAATATAAGTAAATAAAATTAATTAAAACAAAATAAATGTAAAAAAATGTATTTCCAGAGTGCCCACAGTCTAGGAAATGTACAAAGAAAAACAATAGGTTCCTGTGATAGGGAGAGAGGTAAAGGGCGTTATTACAACCCAGAGCTGGAAGGCATTGGGTTAAAATGATGAGTGGCCGGGTGAGGCTCGCTGAGGAGGTGATGGTTCGTATCAGGGGAAATCGTTTCTCTTTGCCCTTTTTTCCCTTGCCCCCTATTGCCTGATTACTGCTATTCGCCCAGGCTTTCTGGGGCCATGTGCCCAATTACCACACCAGTGTAGTAATTAGGTAAAAAGACTCTGAAATAAAAGCATTTTGGACATAGAAGGCTGAAGTTTGAAGGAAGGGAGTTTGCTGTTAATGAGCAGAGTCCATCTCAAGCCCCTCCTCTTGCTATGCCTCCCCCCTGATTTGTTGGTCCATTTGCCCAGGGAGGTTACCAACTGGATGGTAACTTACATGGTTCCTAGATATTCCAGCGCTCACCATCCCAACCCAGGACTTGATGTCTAGAGCAGATAGAGAGCAGCAAACCAGAAAAGACCCTCAGGAAGGCATGGGGCTAGAGACAAAAATATACAAACTTAGCAGACATGGTTGGGGAAGCCCCACAAATTCTATGAGGGTACACGAACTGTCTCAGGTATGGTGTGTCATAAACATCTGCACAGGTTTTTAAATACTTGATTTCTGAAGGGAGAGTGACAATAAATACTTCTCATGCACCTTATAGTCACGGTGACAACGGATTGGCCTTGGAGTGCTGAATAGGAAAATTTGGACACTGTGGATAGGCTTAGTTATTTACAGTTGCTATCTTTGTCATTCATTTGCTCATTTATACAGCAAAAATATATAGAGCACTACTATGTGCCATATACTTTGGAGCAAAAATATAAATGAGACCAGGTCGCTCTAGTAATGGAGACAGCCAAGTACAGCACAATGATTCGAGTACAATATAAACATCATAAAGGGCGTGGATCATCTTTGTCCTTCAAATTCTCTCCCTAACACTTAATGCAACACGGGTCGTGCAATAGGTGCTCATCAACTCTACGGTGGATGATATGTGTTGAATGATGTCAAATGCACAGTGTGTTAAGATCTCATGGAAGCAGGACACATAACTGGACAGGGCTGGGCGCTGAGTAATGTCCGGCTGAATTTGGGCACTATATCTGGAGTGGCACCATTCTGTCTGATGGTTTGCTTTGGGGCAGCAGAGCTCAGCTGCTTGATTATGAATGGAATCATTGCATGATTTGGATGATTAAAAAATAAATTTCAGAAAGCAAAAGATATAAGAGCCAAAAAGCCAAGAGTCCTCTTGGAGAGTTACTGAAGTAATGAGGTATGGATTTTAGAATGGATAGGGAAAGGAGCGAAACTCAAAGGGAATGAAAATAGCCTGGTCAAAGAACTAGGGGCCTCAATGAGGCTCAAAGATTGGAGAATGGGGTTAAGAAGAAGAAACAGAACAAAGAGGGAGAGGTGAATGTACTGTTGACTGTTGGACAACACAGGGATCAGGGGTGCTGACCACCACCCTCTCTGTGCCGCCCAAAATCTGCCTATAACTTTTGACTCCCAAAAAACTTAACTGCTAATAGCCTACTGTTGACTGGAAAGCTTTACTGATTACATAAATAGTCAATTAAGACATATTTTGTGTTATATGAGTTTTATATCATATTCTTACAATACAGGAAGCTAGGAAAAAGAAAATGTTAAGAGAATCATAAAGAAAAGAAAACATAGTTACAGCACCATACTCTATTAAAAAAAAAATATAGGGGCGCCTGGGTGGCGCAGTCGGTTAAGCGTCCGACTTCAGCCAGGTCACGATCTCGCGGTCCGTGAGTTCGAGCCCCGCGTCGGGCTCTGGGCTGATGGCTCAGAGCCTGGAGCCTGTTTCTGATTCTGTGTCTCCCTCTCTCTCTGCCCCTCCCCCGTTCATGCTCTGTCTCTCTCTGTCCCAAAAATAAATAAACGTTGAAAAAAAAAATTAAAAAAAAAATATATACATATATATACATACACATACATGTATATATTTTAATATATATTTAATATATAACATATATATATTTTATATATATAAATATATATATTTTATATATATTTAATATATATATTTAATTTATATATATTTAAATATATATATTATATATATATTTAATATATAACATATATTAAATATATATTATATATATATTTAATATATAACATATATTAAATATATATTTTATATATATTTAATATATTTTATTTATATATATTTTAATATATATGTACATATATATATACACCCACGCAGCTCAAACTACCCTTGCCATTGTTCAAGGGTCAACTATATAAGGATGGAATACTGATGTTTACGGGTTCAGAAATGGAGCAGTGGAGAGTAATATCACTTTCCAGTGGGGATGTTGAAGTGGAATGGAGGCCATTTAGAGAAGATCAAAGCAATATGTAATGCTCAGGCAGTAGACGGGTCATTCTCATTGTGTGGGACAATGGCAATGGTAGCAGTGGAGGGGCAGAGCCAGAGGTCAGGGTCATTCACGAACCACTGACTGGGAAGTCACTAAATGATGGCATCAGAGAAAGATAGCCCAGATAAAATGAGCCTCTGGGATGAGCTTAGCCAGACTTCTCCGAAAGCAGAGCCAGACTTAAGGGCTTGCATGCAGTTAGTGGATTTGGGGAAGCAATCCAAGGGAGTGGGAGTGGGGAGGGAGGAGGGTAAGCAAAGAGTAGGGAAAACCAACGTAAGGGGATGCTCCTGAGTGGTCACCACTGTGGGTGAGAAGGGCTTGATCTTGCCTTCGAAACTTCCGAGAAGCCATGCGGAATGAACCTCAGAATGCTTCCTATGGCGTCTTCCTCTATCAGTCAAGGGCGCCCTTGTGGGGCCTGACCTCCCTCTTGCGGAGGCTGCTCCAGTGTGAGTGCCAAACAGGTTTCTGCAGGTGTCCTCCACTAAGGCCTCCAAAAAGCCCCAGGTGAAATCAAAAGATAACAAAGTACAGCTGAGGCAACGTGCCATCAGGTTTCCACCTGCCTGAAGTTGGTTGTCCCAGCAGTGGCTACAGTAAAAGGTGGGCAGAAAGAATTCGAGGTGGGGCACAAGAGGAACCCGATGCAGTGGGCCAAGGAGTCATTGTCTGTAAGCAGTGGGTGGGAGCAAATAGAAGGCCAGTACAGGCGTAGGCATCGAGGGGGCCACAGATGGATGGCATGAGTTGCCATGGTCCAGTAAGCCCTCAGCAGCTTTGTCCCAGGACCCCAAAGGAATGTGGATGAGAAGTCTATCCTTGGAGCTGAGTCTTGCTCCAGGGAATGGGGCCAGGTGGGAAGATACCTGCTCACCTGGGCTTCCAGGTGTCTACGAGACTCCAGCAGGTTTACCAGATGGAGAAATCTAACCAAGTCTTGGCTGATTGTGGAAGCAAGCTGTGACCTAATCAATGGCATCAACATATCAGGAGAACAACGCTTGCACTCACAGAAGTTTGGTCTGAATGCGGAAATGTGTAAGATATATCTTTAGCTCTATCTCTAATCTATCTGTTACGTATACATATAAAAATGTATGTGCATTTGTTTGAGATTTTTTTTCTGGGAAGACGTTAGAAGGAGAAAAGAAAGCATTAAACTGAAAAACTCCAGCTTATAAAGATGTAATTTATCTGATCCACTTGGCAGTTTTATTCTTCAAGGTAAATTAGCAAATTAGCATTCTGATCTGGATATAACTCTCTTGGGAGTTTGTTCAGCCAATTAAGCTCCCCTGAGCCCAAACAACCGTGGGCTTGCCAATAAATCAAGTCTCCAGACCTCCAAAGCAGAGGATCATGGCCTGGAAGTCAGTGACCACACCAAACAACGAAATGCCCTGGGACAGCCAACATGAGCGTCTAGCTCACCTCTTTTGTCCGATATTTTAAAATTAATTTTCTGACCTCAACACACTATGTCTGTGACCTATCATTGGACCAAAGTAAAATTATGTCTATGTGGCATGAGTTAACTATGACTGCATAACAAATTAACACCAAACTCAAAACAATGTGCAGTTACTGTCTCAGAGGTTCTGTGGGTCAGGAATCCAGGCACGGCTTTGCTCCTGCCGGAGTCCTTCAGGGTCTCTCACAGACTGCTTTTGAGGTGTCGGCTGGCATGCAGTCATATGGAGTCTGGACTAGGAAAGGATCTCTTTCGAGCTCTCAGGGTTTTTGGCAAAATCGATGTCCTTGCGGGTTGTTGGACTGAGGGTCTCAGTTTCTTGCTGGCTGTTGGCCAGCGGCCACCTTCAGTTTCATGCCTCGAGGGCCTCCCCAACATGGCAGCTTGCATCACTGAAGCCAGCAAAGGACAGAATCTGCCAGCAAGAGGGAAGTTAAAACATTCTGGAACTTAATCATGCAAGTGACATCCCATCACCTTTGCCATATTCTGTTGGTTAGAAGAGAGTCGCTAACCAAGCCCACTTTCAACAGAAGGGGATTGCACACAGGTATGCATAGCAGGAGGCAGGGGCCATTGGGAACCATCTACCTAGCATACCATGTATCACCAAAATGGGGACTGTGACTCAGTCAGGGTACAAAGTAGGCTGCTATAACGAAGAAGTTCAAATGCAGTGACTTACATGGGAAGGACGTTTGGTTCTTTCTCACAACACAGCAGAGATCAGCAAGCATTCCAAGTTGGAGGTGGTCGTGCCTCTCCAGAGTGCAAGGACCCAGGTTCCTTTTATCCGTTTGCTCAGCAACCCCCATCCAGGATGCCATTGTAGTGCCCAGTGGTCAAAGCTGGTTTATACTCGCCTTCATTCTAATCCCTGGGAATGAAAAAAAATGGGAATGAGAACTGAATCACATTTATTTTAAGGATGTGATGGTAGCAGGGAAGGTACACAGACCCCTGCTACTCACATCCCATTGGTCGGAAGTTGGGCACAGGTCAGATGTAGCTACGAGGAGGCTGAGAATTGTGGTGTTCTGCCGGTCAGCCATGTGCCCTATCGACACTTGGGAAGGGGTTCCCATAAAGGAAAAGAATGTATATTGGGAAGCAGTGAGCAGTCTCCACCACAGTGGCCAAGGATGAATGGAGGGTTGAACATTTTGTTACTTTCAGGCCATGAACCCCGTGTTGATTTTTCCCAACCCTGACAGACTATGGCTGGGATGGTTACCTAGAAAATGCTGTGTGTTGACAGGCATGGTTGCCACTCCTGGAGGAGCTCATTTCTGCTTGATTAAAATATTAATTCCAGGCCAAATGAGGCTCAGTTCAAGGGAGGTGTCCCTTGAACACCCCTTTCCGAATTAGTATGAAAAATTAAGTGCATTACAGATTACTTCAAACATTGTATGGTTATCCTTCTAATAATGTATCTTAAATGCCAAAATCCAAACATATAAAATATTCAAATTACTGGGTGATTACTAACACAAGAGAAGGATTCTTACTTTTTATACATTTCATTGTCATAATCTAATCTATCAAGAGGCCCCTAGTGCATTTCATTTATTGTAAGGGATTAATTCATTTAGAAAGAAAAACTCTATATTCCCCTATGGACACAAAACACACTGGTGCCTCTGGGCACCTGGGTGGCTCAGTCAGTTAAGTGTCTGACTTCAGCTCAGGTCGTGATCTCTCGGTTCATGGGTTCCAGCCCCGCGTCGGGTTCCGTGCTGACAGCTCAGAGCCTGGAGCCTGCTTTGGATTCTGTGTCTCCCTCTCTCTCTCTGCCCCTGCCCCGCTCACGCTATGTCTCTCTCTGTCTCTCAAAAATGAATAAACGTTAAAAAAACCCAACAACAACTGGTGCCTGATAAATTGTATTAGAAATATGAACGCTGATTAAGTTTTGTTCACCACATTGTCAGTGCCATTTCCAGACACTGGGAGTGGACCATTTCCAGCTGACAGGAGGAGATGGGAGTAATGCCCAGTTTTTCTGGATTCCTTTAATATGTGTGTTATCTCTCGGTAACACACTTTACTGTGTGTGATTTCTTCTCCGTTGTAAGTGAGAAAGACTCCAGGCTTTTCTGTGAGGTTTCAGGGACATATTTTAACTAAAAACGTTCCCATATTGCATGATTTGATAGTGCCGATTGAGGTAACTGTAGGCATACAAATTCCTGTTGACTTTATCCATCTTGAAAACCACCAGCCAGTTTACGACAGAGGAGCAAATAGGATCCAGTAGAAAGTTAGGATAGGGGCACCTGGGTGGCTCAGTTGGTGAAGCATCGGACTTCGGCTCAGATCATGATCTCACGGTTCGTGGGTTCTAGCCCTGCATAGGGCTTCATGCTGATAGCTCAGAGCCTGGAGCCTGCTTCGGATTCTGTGTCTCCCTCTCTCTCTGCCCCTCCCCAACTCAAAAATAAACATTAAACAAAAAAAGTTAGGATAAATTCCTGGGCCAAATTTTTCAAACCTCTCAACTCCCTGCCCCCCCACCCCCTCCCCACCATAGTATTTTAGTCTGATGGCATTTTGCCAGACACGTTAAGAAATTCAGATGCATCTGTGGTCTTTCTCCTTGTTATTGACAATTTAGAACTACATCCCAGATTTCTGTTAAAGCAAAATACAACTAGAGTGGTACATCTTTCTTACTTTCTCCACCTTCTATCAACATGGGATATCACCATGGATTCCATGACACTGTTCTGGGAGTTCCTTGAAGCCCGTGCAATTGCGTATATAATTTGTGTCTATATGCAAAGACTCTTAAGAGGGTCTTTGATACTAAAAATGTCAGGAACAATTATACCAGTGGTTGGATGACACAGCAGAAAAATAAAATCTAAAAAGGAAAGAAATAATCATCATTTCTTGAGCAAGCCCTGCATGTCAGGTGTATGCTGAATGCCTTACATAAAAGATATCATTTTATCCTCCCAATGGCCTTGTGACACATTTAATAATGTCCCCCATTTAAAAGAAAGGGAGAGAAACATGGTGTATTTTGGGAGTGGCACTTAAATGTGGAGCTGGGCTGCAGAGATGGATGAGCCAAGAATAGGATTACAAAGCTGCGCTTCAGGTAGTAGAAAACAGAAGCTCATGTGGGTCTGCCGTCACATGGCTAATAAATTATGGCACCCAGATTTGAACTCAGGGAGGTCTCACTCTGCAGCTTGTGTTTTTCATTTTCCTGAGTCTTCCCATCATGTTGGGTTAACAGATGATGCAAGATCTGCCGTATGCTGATGTGTGAATTCACACGAAGATGAATGGTTAAAGACAAGGTAAAGATTTGGGCTTATTAATTCATATTATATATAATACTTACTGAGTGCCTCATGTGCTAATCACAATCCTAAATGTACAGACTTCAAGATCAAAAGGCATGTCCCTCTTCTCAAGGGGGTTTATAAGTTAGTGGGACATAAGCCGGCCAACCCATGGTGACAGTAGAATGTCAAGGAACTGTAATGAATTTATGAACAAGGTACCACGAGAACACAGGAGAAGGGAATCCTTAAAATCCTTGGAAGAGCTAGAGGAGGTTTGAAAGGTGAGAAATCCTTGAAAAGAAAATTGAAAAGCACGTAGTTTTGGGGGAGGACTAGCAGGGGAAGGAACAGAGGAGAGAGAGGGAGAGAAGAAAGAGAAAATATGGCATGATTGGGGAGCAAATCTGGTTTGACATTATGAAGCATGAGGAGTAAGTAGGATATGGTGGTAGACTGAGGCAAAATTGTAAGGCCACACAGGAAAGTATGGCACGAAGAGTCACGTATGCCAAGCACATGGAGGAATGAGGTGCCATTGCCACCGTTAGAGCAGTGGAGCAACATGGTTCCATTGTTGCATTACAAGGATCACTCCAATAGTGCTGGGGAGGTTGAGCTGAGGATGGCTGAGACAAGAGGCTACTGGACCTTCCAGGAAGCTGTGGAAAATCCAGATGCTGTCCTAAACAAGGACAGTGGCAGTGGGGGATGAATTCAGGAGATAATTGGAGTGTTGATTCAGTAGGGCCTGATGATTGATGATAGGCTATGGAGGTTCAGAGTGGGGGAAAAGGCTAGGAAGAGCCCCAAGTGGGTGGCTAATGCAGTAGGCGGTCGTGGTGACACTCACAGGCCAGGAACACAGCAAGGAGAACACATTTGCTGAGTTCGATCTGAGACACGTAGAATGGGAGGTGCCTGGGAGTAGTCCCGGTGGAGACGTCCAAAGGGCAATCCCTCTTGTGCCTGAAACCTCAGTGTCGTGGTGGACTCGGGAAGAAAGGGCCTCCCCTCTATTCTGTGTCCTTCTTTGCCAACTAGGCTACCAGAGCAAGGCTGGTTTTGGTCTGAGTCCCAGGGTCTCGTGGGAATTAGTTCCTTCAGAACGGATTATATCTAACCCCTTTTTCCACGGTGGCTCAAAATCACTCAGAAGGACCCAGGAGAGCCTCATCTCTCTCCCCCAGGTAAACATGAATAATGTCTTCTGTCTTCCCTCACTCAGAACGCTGAAGTCCCTGTGCATGTGGATAAGAAAACATACTAATCTACGTCTGGTTGAGGGTGAGATGTTCACATACCTTACCTCCACTTACGGACCCACAGCCCTGTTACACACATGTATGGAATGAAGTCTCAGATATAAGTGAAAATGTTGACAGTGGTTAGCTCTGTGGGGTAGGGTGACAGATGGTTTTGATGCTTGTTTGCTTACATTTCTTTGTTTGAGAGAGAGGGGGAGGGAGAGACAGAGGAATCGAGTCTCGGAATGGAGCAGAGGGAGAGAGAGAGAGAGAAAGAGAATCTTAAGCAGGCTCCACCCTCAGGGAGGAGCCTGATGCAGGGCTCGATCCCACGACCCTGGGATCATGACCTGAGCCGAAATCAAGAGTTGGATGCTCAACCAGCTGAGCCACTCAGGTGCTCCATACTTTATTTTAAAAGGTTTCCTTTCTGTGTGTAAAAGACATAGGATTTATCATCATCTAGCAGTCATTTTTACTGCCTGTGCCTGTGGAGGCTCTCTGATAATGAACTGAACCTTCCCCTGGAGGCCCGCCATTGATCCCGGACACCCCAGTTTTCATTTCTGATCGGCCCCTGCCCTGTGATCAACTGAAAATCACATGTGCAGTCCAAGGCGGGACCCAAGTGAAAGAGAACGGATCGCTGTGAGCATTAGCTGTATTGTCGAGTGTGAAAAGGGAACTGTAGCCGGCTGTAATCCGAGTAAAAGGAGACCTCTAGTCCTCATCGGCTGTGACATCATCGCACATCAAATGGAGACCATGGCAGTGAGTCAATACTGCGAAATGGTAGTCCCTGTGCTGCCAACCAAGAGAAAGATAGAACAATGGGAAAGTAGCTGGAAGGAACAGTCACGCAGGACAAGTGTGAAACACTGGATCCTGGTGTAATTAAAACTGGGCCCTGGGGGGACGTGGCCGAGGGCTACAATGGTGCCACTGCCCAGGGCATTACTCACCTGGTACCTGTCAGGTGACACCCCAGCCTGAATAGGAATATTGCCTGACGCCATAGAAACACGGTCTCTGATTCAGTCCCCATTAACTTAACGGGGGAGTTAAAAATTAGCCACAGCATTTACGCCATTCCTTCACACAACGGCAGAGTTCAGAAATGTCTCCCAGTGGAGGCCTCCTTGGCCTGTAGGCAATGTACCCTCTGTGTACTTGATTTTTTATTGTTTCACAGAAAACAGCAATACTATTTCTAAACTGTGGCTGTTTTTTTTTTTTCTGGGGTTTTGGGGTTTTTTTGCTTTTTGTTTTTGGTTTTTTTGTTGTTGTTTTTCTGTTTTTATTTTGTTTTTGTTTTTGAGAGAGAGAGAGAGAGAGAGAGAGAGAATCTCAAGGAGGCTCCGTGCTCAGTGCAGGGCCTGATGCAGGGCTCGATCCCACAACCCTGAGATCATGACCTGAGCCGAAATCAAGAGTCAGACGCTCAACCAACTGAGCCACTCAGGCACCCCTAAACTGTAGCTGGTTCTAAAGGAAGGTTCCTTTAGAGCGCCAGGGCTGTCCTTTGCCCATGTCACAAGGCTCTGGAGAATTGTGACAGCACGGGGGACTGAGCAGCCCTCAGTGACCTGACTCCTGGAATTTGTCCAGGCTGTCTCTGGTGCCTCTCTTCTGACCAGGGTGTGCTTCCTCAGGGCCATTTCTCCTTGTAGGTGAAGGTGCGAATTTGGGAAACACCAGGAAAGTCTGTCTAATTGTTCAAACACTTTGACCATGAACTAACTAACGCAGGCTTAAAATTCCATAATTAGAGTCTTTCCTATCCTTTGACCATGGTTGAAATTCAGAGAACTCTGCAGAGGACAACAATGAGTGAAGGCAATAATACCCTCCTCTTCTTATTCCAGGTCATACAGGTTGTGCTGCATATGGACTTCTCCAGATTTCATAGGTCATCATGGCCTCCCCGACTTCTCAACTCTTTTGGGTCTATCTTTGTGTGCTAACCACCCCAGTACCTACTGATACACCATATTGGGTCTTTCTCTAGCCCAGTGATTCTCAAGTCAGGGCAAGTTTGTCCTCCAAGCGATATTTGGCGATTTCTGGAGATTTCGATTGTCGCAACTTGGGAGAATGACAGTATTATCTAGTGTGTAGAGGCCAGGAATGCTGCTAAGTATCCCATAGCACCCACGGTGGCCCCTACGATGATGACTTACCTAGCCCATTATGTCAGCAGTGCTGAGGTTCAGGAACCCTGCTTTAGTCAATGGATGTCACTCCTGGATTGACACTATTTAAAAAAAAGGGGGGTGCCTGGCTGGCTCAGTTGGTTGATGTGACGCTTGATCTTGAGGTTGTCAGTTTAATTCCCCACGTGGGGTGTAGAGACTACTTAAAAAAAATCTTTTAAAAAAAAATAAAAAATTCAACTCGTCCCACAGTGGGAGTAAGTGTTAAGCCTTACCAGTTATCTACAGTGTAGCGTGAATGGCTTTAAGAGATCCTTCGGGGAGAGCAGAGTGAAGGGTGGAAGTTGACTATTTGGATACGGAGAGAGGTAGGGGGCAGCATGAGTGAGTAGAGATTATTCAAAACTGAAACTCCAGAGGAAATTTCACTTTCCCTGAGACAGGTGCTGAGGGGTTACTCTCTGATAATTTGTTCTTTTCCTCTAACGTGGTTGTTAGTTAATTAGGGGATAAACAGATGTATATCCTAATTATAGATATATGTATCTATACATTGCAAAATCCCTTGGGGAGCTTTTTCAAAATAAATATGCTTAGGGCCCATCCTTGAATTATGTTTAGAGTTGGGCCTGGGCATGTACTTTTCAAGGGCTCCTCAGTGCACCAGAATGTGCCCTCCTGGTTTCAAGCCAGTGTGCTGAAGACTGTTAGCCAGTGTGGCCACTGTGCTAGACTTTCTGTCCTAAACGTGGAGCTTCCACTTGAAAACAACTATTTTGAAGAAGAATTTGAGGGTTTTTTTTTTGTGTGTGTGTGCGCACGTGTGGTTTACCTTCTTTCAACATTGGAATTGACTATTTTTTTTATATTGGATACTTCTTTTAATATTATTGTTATTATTATTATAGTTCCATCCACGTTGTTGCAGATGGCAAGATTTCATTCTTTTTGATTGCCGAGTAATACTCCATTGTCTATATATATGGCACATCTTCTTTATCCATTCATCGGTCGATGGACATTTGAGCTCTTTCCATACTTTGGCTATTGTTGATAATGCTGCTTTAAACATTGGGGTGCATATGCTCCTTTGAAACAGCACTCCTGTATCCTTCGGATAAATACTTAGTGCAATTTCTGGGTTGTAGGGTAGTTCTATTTTTAGTTTTTTGAGAAACCTCCATTGGAATTGACTATTTTTTAAAAAAAAATTTTTATGTTTATTTATCTTGGAGAGAGAGACAAAGTGTGAGTTGGGGAGGAGCAGAGAGAGAGGGAGACACACACGGACTTTGAAGCAGGCTTCTGGCTCTGAGCTATCAGCACAGAGCGTGATGCGGGGACTCAAACTCACAAGCCACGAGATCATGACCTGAGCGGAAGTCAGACGCTCAACAGACTGAGCCACCCAGATGCCCCTGGAATTGACTATTTTTTTAAATTGAGGTATAATTGAAATATAAAATCATATTAATTTCTGGTGTGCAGCATAATGATTCATACTGCGAAGTGATCATCACAGAAAGTCGTTATTATCTGTCACCATGCATAGTGACATTTTTTGTTTGATGAGGACTTTTAAAATATACTCTCTTAGCACCTTTCAAATGCGCAATGCAGTATGATTAACTATAGTCACCATGGTGTACATGACATCCCCAGGACTCATTTATTTTGTAACTGAAAGTTTGTACCTTTTGACCACTTTCACCCACTTTATACCCCATCTGCCCTGCCCCTCCAACAACAACAAATATATATATATATATATATATATTATATATATGTATATATAATATATATATATATATATATATATATATTTATTGTCAAATTGGTTTCCATACAACACCCAGTGCTCATCCCCACAGGTGCCCTCCTCAATGCCCATCACCCACTTTCCCTCTCCCCCACCCCCCATCAACCCTCAATTTGTTCTCAGTATTTAAGAGTTTCTTATGGTTTGCCTCCCTCCCTCTCTGTTTGTAACTTTTTTTCCCCCTTCCGCTCCCCCATGGTCTTCTGTTATGTTTCTCAGGATCCACATATGAGTGAAAACACATGGTATCTGTCTTTTCTGTATGACTTATTTCACTTAGCATTAACACTCTCCAGTTCCATCCACGTTGCTACAAAAGGCCATGTTTCATTCTTTCTCATTGCCAAGTAGTATTCCATTGTATATATAAACCACAATTTCTTTATCCATTCATCAGTTGATGGACATTCAGGCTCTTTCCATAATTTGGCTGTTGTTGAAAGTGCTGCTATAAACATTGGGGTACAAGTGCCCCTATGCATCAGCACTCCTGTGTCCCTTGGGTAAATTCCTAGCAGTGCTATTGCTGGGTCATTAGGGTAAATCTATTTTTAATTTTTTTTTTTAATTTTTTTTTTCAACGTTTATTTATTTTTGGGACAGAGAGAGACAGAGCATGAACAGGGGAGGGACAGAGAGAGAGGGAGACACAGAATCGGAAACAGGCTCCAGGCTCCGAGCCATCAGCCCAGAGCCTGACGCGGGGCTCGAACTCCCAGACCGCGAGATCGTGACCTGGCTGAAGTCGGATGCTTAACCGACTGCGCCACCCAGGCGCCCCTCTATTTTTAATTTTTTGAGGAAACTCCACACTGTTTTCCAGAGCGGCTGCACCAGTTTGCATTCCCACCAACAGTGCAAGAGGGTTCCCGTTTCTCCACATCCTCTCCAGCTACTCTGGAGATTTGTTCATTTTAGCCACTTCGACTGGCATGAGGTGGTATCTCAGTGTGGTTTTGATTTGTATTTCCCTGATGAGGAGTGACGTTGAGCATCTTTTCATGTGTCTGTTGGCCATCTGGATGTCTTCTTTGGAAAAGTGTCTATTCATGTCTTCTGCCCATTTCTTCACTGGATTATTTGTTTTTTGGGTGTGGAGTTCAGTGAGTTTTTTTTTTTTAACGTTTATTTATTTTTGGGACAGAGAGAGACAGAGCACGAACGGGGGAGGGGCAGAGAGAGAGGGAGACACAGAATCAGAAACAGGCTCCAGGCTCTGAGCCATCAGCCCAGAGCCTGACGCGGGGCTCGAACTCCCGGACCGCGAGATCATGACCTGGCTGAAGTCGGACACTCAACCGACTGCGCCACCCAGGCGCCCCAGTGAGTTCTTTATAGATTCTGGATACTAGCCCTTTATCCAGTATGTCATTTGCAAATATCTTTTCCCATTCTGTCGGTTGCCTTTTAGTTTTGTTGATTGTTTCCTTTGCAGTGCAGAAGTTTTTTATCTTGATGAGGTCCCAATAGTTCATTTTTGCTTTTAATTCCCTTTAATTCAGAGATGTGTTGAGCAAGAAATTGCTGTGGCTGAGGTCAGAGAGGTTTCTTCCTGCTTTCTCCTCTAGGGTTTTGATGGTTTCCTGTCTCACATTCAGGTCCTTCATCCATTTTGAGTTTATTTTTGTGAATGGTGTAAGAAAGTGATCTAGTTTCATTCTTCTGCATGTTGCTGCCCAGTTCTCCCAGCACCATTTGTTAAAGAGACTGTCTTTTTTCCACTGGATATTCTTTCCTGCTTTGTCAGAGATTAGTTGGCCATACTTTTGTGGGTCCATTCTGGAGTCTCTATTCTATTCCATTGGTCTATGTGTCTGCTTTTGTGCCAATACCATGCTGTCTTGATGATTACAGCTTTGTAGTAGAGGCTAAAGTCTGGGATTGTGATGCCTCCCGCTTTGGTCTTCTTCTTCAACATTACTTTGGCTATTCGGGGTCTTTTGTGGTTCCATACAAATTTTAGGCTTGCTTGTTCTAGCTTCGAGAAGAATGTTGGTGCAATTTTGATGGGGACTAATTTACACCCAAGCTAGTTAGCAAATAGCGCAATAATGACTTCAGGAGCAGATTCCAGTGATTCATCCATCCCCTATGTATAACACCCTGTGCTCATCCCAACAAGTGTCTTCCTCAATGCCCCTCACCCATTTAGTCCATCCCCCCACCCCTATTAATTAAATGTAAAAGGATAACTTGTAAAACAACAAAATTTCATAGAGATGAAGTTGTCATTCACAAAATACCCGTCTCATTTACACATAGTAACTGTAGGGCTAAAAAAGAATATTAAGGGCATGCTTTCATTTTTAAATTATGCCATGTAATTTTCAAAAACTGACTAAATGAATAAAATCACAGAGTTTTAGATATGAAAAACAACAACAACAACAAAAAGAACAAACTGTGATTTTTCTGGTTTATGGCCCCTGTAAATTAAGACAGAAAGGCCTTTCCTGTCTGGGCTTGAATCTGCAGTCTTGAGAGATAATAAACCCCCAGGGCCATCTCTACTGTTTCTATTACCAGGCCCTGGAGCAGTGGTGGTGTTACCTGAAATATAACTTGTCCTCTGAATCCTGAAGACTGGACACACTTGAAAAGAGGAGCCAAAAAACAAAAAAACAAAAAAGAAAGAAAGAAAACGGAAGCCACTACACGGAGTCCTCAGTAGCTTTTTCGTTAGGCAGGGAACCGGAATTTCAAAACAACTCGTTTGCCCTTTAAAAAAAAAGTGTATCCTTTTCTTTATTTGCTCACTCATTCCGTCAATCAGCCAACAGCTGTATTTGAGACTGTCCGTAGAATTCTGCCGTGTGTACTTGAGATGGTGATATTACAAAAATAGCTTCCTTGGTAGCTTCAATCAGGGACACATAACAAAACAAAAACCACACAAAGATGAAAAACAGAATAAAAGAGAAAAGACTTGGGACTCTGTCCAACAAGTCATTAATCTCCTTTTGGTCCCAATGTCCTCATCTGTATAACCAGGTGGTTGGATTAATTGGTCTTCAAAACCCCTTCCAGTCTTCAAATTCTCTAAGTCGGTCACACTGTAATGTGGAACCTGAGTGCCTGTGTCCTCCGTGGGGGAGCCGTAGTCACATAAGGATGTCATATAAGGACCGGAGAAACCTGTCAGGAGATCGCCTCCTGCTTCAGGAGATCACTTCTATGGCTCACCTGTGGACATCAATCTCTGTCAGCATCTGGGGATGGGGTCACGAGATGGCCTCCTCTAACTAAAGGCCTTGCCCTTGGGCGGTTCCTGAGTTAGTCTGGCCATGACAGGATATAGTCTTTGAACTTCCGCCCATCCACTGGTGGGGTTTGGACTTCATTGGTTCTGTTCCTTTAGACTTAGGGGCTATCGTTATCCTAAGCGCCTGTACCCCTACCTAATCCTGGCCTGCCGGCCCAGCCCCGAACTAGCTCATTCTGGGAGGCATGGCTTTTGCTTTATTTTCATGTATTTGCTCACTTGACAAATATTTATGAGGTGCATGTTCATATCAGGCACTGTCCCTGGTATCGGAGACAGACGTAGACAAAAGAAACGTAAGTCTTGCCTCACAGAACCCACAGTCCACCTCTGTCTGGCCCAGCAGCTTTCAGTCTCTGCCGCTTTTTGTCACTCAGACCACTAGCTGCTGGCTGGACTCCTGCAGTAAAGGAAGTGAATGTCCAGAAACCGATGGCCTGGGCTCTGGCCGCCTCACCTCATCCGTGAGTGAGACTTCTGCTGATACGAGTGCCTGCCCACACTTCAGACTGGTGCGCACTTCTCTCTTCTTCCGGATCCTCTGCAGGGCCCTTGCCCTCTCCATGGGGCCCGCTGACCTCTCCCACACTCCGGGCTCTGTCTAGTCCTGGCGTCTTCCACCGGCTCCCCACTGTGTTCTTGAGGTGCCAGCTGTGGCCCGTTGCGCCCGAGTAACGGCAGGAGGGAAGAACCGTGTCACCCTCACGGCCTTGGTCACGATCGGGGCATCGGATTCACATTTTTATTCAACGTGCTCTCGCGTGTCCTTTGAGATGTGTCACAATCAAAACCCAGGAGCTCCTAAGCAGATGGCTCCGCGGGTAATGTGCTGCTGGTAGAGCATTAATGGCCTTGAAGTGATAGTGAAGAGTGTTACACCAAACACTAGCATCTAGAGTCATGTTTTGCAGAAACCGAGTAATCGGAAGTGTTCTGCCAACAGTCATCAGTTTGCTCTTTCTTTGCAGTCAGGCTGCTGGTGCAGGCACGATGGGGGTGACAGCCGACGCCGGCTCGCCTTGGGAACATCAGTCCAAAGGTTCCTGTTATCGGTCTCTCTGCGTTCCCCTCCCCCACACCACACCACCCCAGTAGGAGTTGAATATGCAGCACATATGTGCTTCTCTTTGGCTAAGTCTGGGACTCTGCCCTGGAACCTGCAAGACCGTCTTGCCGACATATGGGCACATCCTCCCTCTCCGGCCCAGCATCCCCTACAGCAAGGAGCGGGCAGGCAAGGCAGAAGCCCCGGCCACGATATGGAGATGTTTATCCAGAGTCAGCTGCCCGGCCACCACCCTCACCGGCCCAGTGCACTGTCAGCAAAAGGTCAGTCTCTGTTTTCTTTAAGAAAGGAGACTTTGAAGCAGTTTCCTAGCCCGAGGAATTCCAGAGGAAAGTTGCAATGGAAATTACTGTGACCAATCCGGTGGGCTATAAATAACATATTAAAGTCCTCGGGCATGTTGCCACCTGCTCTTATGTCTTTCAATCCCCACGGTCCCACCCCCTGCCAGATGGGTAGAAGTTCAAGCCACTGTCTGATAACTCATGTATCTTTCTTCACCGTTGGAGGTTGCTACAAAGACCCAAGGGATTGTTAAAGAGGCTTTCTATAACCACCTCCCTCAAACTCCCCAAATCATCCCCGGGTGTCCTAGAGTGAGGAGAGCCAGCCTTCTCAACAGCCTTTAGCCAGTCGTGCCTCTTTTCCTTCCCATTGGCAAAATGAAATCGACGTTGTCTGCTTGTTACGCAAAGGTTAACTGAAGAAGTGCTTTGCGTTCATGGGCAGGTGGGGAGCAGGCACTGAGTCGTCCCAGAAGCTGGGGCTTCAGCTGGTGCTGGGACAGGCCAGGCACTTTGCCTTCAGACTTGACTAATCTTCATACCTGCCTTAGAATTAGATTGTCCCCAATTTTCAAATGAGGAAATTGCATTTCAAAGAGCCTAAGTATTTGCTCCCAGGTCACGTACTTGGTAAACTGAGCTGGTATTCTAATCCAGAATCTTGTGGGTCCAAAGGCTAACGGCTAAAATAGTTGAATTCCCTCTCAAATCTGGGTGTGTATATTTATAGATTCATTTGTTCAATAAATAACTCTTGGGCTTCTACTATGTGCCAGATGTTTGTGATAAATCGAGCATAAATTAAACAAAACTTCTTGGCCTCAAGGAGGTTGCACTCTTCTGAAAAGCGTGCGGAGAGAAGATAAAATTCCAAAATGTGTACTGCTGTTGAAAACACAACTACATCCTATGAAAAATATGGCATGAAGAATGAAGCTGAATTTTATTGCAGGGCTCGAAGCCAAGAAATTCAACTGTTAAGATAAGAAACCATATGAGCAAAGACATGGATTTCCATTTCTTTTTCTTTTTGTAAGTAGGCTTCATGCCCAGTGTGTAGCCCAACATGGGGCTTGAACTCACCACCCTGAGATCAAGACCTGAGCTGAGATCGAGAGGCAGGTACTTACCCAATTGAGCCACCCAGGTACCCCTGGGTTTCCATTTCTGAAAGCATTTGTTTAAATGCTGTAGCATCATCGGGGCGCCTGGGTGGCGCAGTCGGTTAAGCGTCCGACTTCAGCCAGGTCACGATCTCGCGGTCTGTGAGTTCGAGCCCCGCGTCAGGCTCTGGGCTGATGGCTCAGAGCCTGGAGCCTGTTTCTGATTCTGTGTCTCCCTCTCTCTCTGCCCCTCCCCCGTTCATGCTCTGTCTCTCTCTGTCCCAAAAAAAATAAATAAACGTTGGAAAAAAAAATTTAAAAAAAAAATGCCGTAGCATCAGTCAGCTACAGAATGCTGTGCATACCTAAAAACGTGTGTGTGTGTGTGTGTGTGTGTGTGTATAAAAACTTACTTAAAAAAATTAGATGTCTGTCAGTTGATTTTTTTGCCATAATATTCAATTTATACATTTCTACACCCATTTCATAGATAAGGAAACTACGTCTCCAGGTGATGAGTTGCTCAAAGTAATTCAGAGATAATTCTCATAATAGTAAAATGCGGTCCTGAGTGGAAAATAAAACACTTGATTTGCCAGCAGAGGTGCGAGGGAATGTAATGAATGGTACAGGACGTGCTCTTAGTTTCCCACGCTTCATGCAATGGGAGGTCAGTATCCGTGGTACCCGTGTGCAGATCCTATAAAAGTCAGACTTTCCCTCTCAAAGCTGTGACTTCCTCACCAGAAAGGCCCCTTCTGATGATAGCAGTGCCAAAAAACGGGCCACCTCTTGTTTCTCCACTGCTCAGCACAGAAAAGACGAACGACTCAGCTCCTGGAAAATGAAACATATGGGGGTGGGGGGGAAGGAACTCAAGAACTGGGCTCGTTACCTGGACCACGTAGCTTTACTTTAGCAGACTACCAGCGTTTCTAAAAGCGGTAGGTGAATGTTTTGATGACCACTTCACCTTGAGAGGTCGAGACCAGTGTTTACAGGCAAGCAAAACCACACAAGGTTCCAATCCCGACTCTGCCACTTACTGTGTGATTTTGGATACGTTACTTTCCTTCTGCGTGTCTCAGTTTCTCCATCTGTGAAGTAGGGATACAAATGGTACCTCATAAGGTGATTGTAAGCATTCACTGAGTTAATACATGGAAAGTATTGAGTTGGTTCACATCTGGTACTTGAGTAAATTCTCCATAATGAGAGAGATTATTATTTAGGACTGTGAGTCTATGTGGGTTAGCCCAACATTAAAAATCCATTAGCCCAACATTCTGACGCAGCCCATTTACTCTAATAGCGTTTGAGATGTCTTTCCTTCAATGCTGGTTAAGGCCAGGTAGAAGCAAGTTCCTGCTGTGTCTGAAAGATCATGACATAGTCGACGAAGCTTCTTGGTCTATCTCGACGACAAAATCTGAATCAAACTACCACACGGTCCATCAGGTTGCCAAGTACACAGTCATCCACTTAAACGATTGAATATTGAATTTACCTTGGCCAGTATGATTGCCCCGTCTAGACCTGATCTAAGAGTGGCTGACATCCCATCACAGTGCAGACCAACAACTGATGCTTCCAAAGGGGCAAAAGAACTAAATATTAATGAGAGGCGCTCTATACCAATGTGAAAACGACTAGAAAGAACCCTTTTACGCTAATACACGGGGTAAATTTCATGCCAGGAATTGAGTTCAGAAAGGGCATTGCACCACACTGTTATGATCCAGGGTTTCAGTTTGGGAGGAAAACAATGATACAAACTGTTTGGTTCCTCAAGGGAGATTATTATCTCTGGCAGCCTTCTGAGTGATTTGTCAAAATGGAATACAACCAAAAGACGCATCCAGTGAGACTTCATATTTGTTACAAATGGGGCAAGTTATAAATTGTGAGGCTGGCTAGTGTTTTTCACGTGTACTTGGGCAATAGTGTGGGTGTCTTTAGGGCACAGAAGGAAATAGATTGATGTTGTCTGAGGAACATCTTTTTTTTTTTTTTTTTATGTGATAGCTTAGGTTCCAAATAGTGACCTTGATGTTTCCCTGCCACAAAGAGGAAGAAAAAAAAAATCTCCTGAGCACCTTTATCTTGAGTATTCAGTTATTCCACAAAATCTCTCCTTGGCCCTGAGAAACACCTTCTCTTTCCAGCTCAAGATCCACGTGGGCAAGTTGACCGAGATGTCTTCGTGTAGCCCTAAAATAGGCTACGTCCATGAGGCTGCCCCATTCCTGCACGGGAAAAAGGAGAGCCAATTTTTGCTCCTCAGGTCACCAGTGAATAAGTCTCTCCACTTATGATAGTACCTTTTCCCCCCCTTTTTCCTTTGCTTATTGAAGTATAGTTGACACACAATGTTACATTAGTTTCACGTGTACAATACGGTGATTCGATTCGTTAACTCTATACATTCTGTTGTGCTCACAAGTGTAGTTGCCATCTACCCACGCTGCACTATTAGAAACCCATCGACCGTATTCTCTACTCTGTACCTTTCATGCCCATGACTTTATTCCGTAACCGGAAGCCTGTACCTGTTACTCCCCTTCACCTTTGCCCATCCCCCACACCCTTCCCCTCCAGCAACGAATCTGCTCGATTCGTGAAGTGGGCTAAATGTTCAGGGGTAGAATGGTTAGATAATAAAAGGTTATACATATGCTACTGTGTATATTAAAAATTAAAACTGCCTCTTAATCTCACAAAAACAAATACTCTTTCTTAGACATCAGAATATTTCTACTTGAAGTATTTTGGGGCCCCCATTGTTCACAATATATCCTCAACGAGCCTCTCTAATTTATTAAGAGAAAACCTAGTTTTAACATGTATAGAAAACTTCCTAGACTTATTTCAAAAAAAACCTGTTTTTGCTGGATATTTGCCCAAATTGCTTGAATGCTAAAGAAATGTAAATATTTCTGTGGGCTTTAGATTAATTTAACAATCAAAAGACATCTGCAGATTTTATTAAATGCCCTATGATACCATTTGACTATAGTTTTTGAAATACAAGGAGGCAGAGTGTAAGGATTACTATGATTGCTATTACTGCTAATATTAGTGGTAGAAAAAGCATCTATATTTATTTAGCCAAATATATTTTCCAGGAGTAAAATTGTCACCCCAGGACAACTGAGTATATCTTGAGTGATGTGACCCTATTGCAAGGCATGAATGGAGTGCATTACTATCAGCAGTGGCTGGGACACAGAGGGGCAGAATGAGAGCGCCAAGGCGGATAGTTCTGCCTAGGAGAGTAGGAGCATAAAGACAGATCTTGGAGCAAAAGGACAAATAGAATAAAGCAGCAAAGGAGTAAAGTATGATAAAAGCCCCCTCAGCCCAGTACAAGGTCAGCCCCTGCCCCCGTGCTTTGTAGAATGAAGAGCTGGGGCTGTGTAGCAGCCCAAGTACATGTTCTGAACCTGAGTCTTGGAGACCCAGGTCTCCAAGGCGTAGACTGACCAACACCGTCTCCAGGAGTATCTGCTTGTCACCAGGAAAACAGGTCAAGGCAGTTGGTTTGGCCAAATCACTCGCTTATTTGGTATAAAAATGTCAAATTGGTTGTTCAAAATTCATAAATCAACCCATTCGAAGTAAAGGAAACTAGAACCTGTATAAACTGTTATAAATAGGTTTTAGGTCCAGCAATCCAGATAAAAGAGCTGTAAAATTAATTGAAAAGGAATAAAGCATGTACAAATATCAGATATTATTACTCTGCCATTAGTTTCCTGCACCTCATGATTAGATTCATTTATGTTAGTGTTACAGTTCCAATTAGGGCACGGAAGCTAAATCGCTATATTCTAGAAAATGCACATTTTGGTACCCAGGCTGAATTTTTTTTTTTTTTTTTTAGCATGCAAATAAATCGCACTAATTGCCCTTGTTGGCAGTCATGGATTTCTTAGGACCTTTTATCTGCAACCAAACTAATTGGCCTTGAATCCATTCTGACAACATTTTAATTATTCACCAGTTAATAATTCTTAAAAGCAACGTCAACATTAAAACGTCTCTAAGAGCATGTACTGAGTTGTTCGAGCCCATATAATAATTTCATACAATATTCATGTCAACCTAAATTTTCCCTGAGATCTTATTAATGTGTGTAACATATTTTTATATTCAGAAAATGACTTTAACATTCTAATGACTGTAAATAATATCCTTTGCATGATAAATGTGTGCATTCTCCAAACAACTTGTTTCTTCACATAGTTTGAGACTCCCCGATGTCAGTTTTTAAGGATCAATTGAGAAGGCGATAAAAAAAAAAAAGTCTAGTCCCTATTGTGCATAAAATGACATACCCTGGGGAGTATAAAGAAATATAAGAATTGCACCCTGTCAGGGTCCTTCTCACATCCCCACGGAACACTTTGCTGCAACCATTGAACATAGGAAAACGGTTGAAAATAAGGAAAAATACAAACAGCACTAGACTACAATAGAACAGGTTTCTGTCTTAGGGTGGGCTCCCCACGTGAGGAGTTGTATATAAGGAAAGGTAATTTGGAGAGTGGGCAAGTGGGCCCATGAACGGAAGTCCCATTCGGGGTAACTTGGGTTCAATCCTACAGGAGTTTTGAAGACATCTAGGTCAGAGGCGAGGGAGCTGGAGTATTTATACCTCCAATCCATCAGTCATAGGTAATGGGGCATCCTGGATGGAGGGAGGAGAGGAGCAGGGAACTCCTAATTTTCCAGGCATTTCCTGCTATCTTACCGGAAGGCAAAGCAGGTTACAGGTGCTTAGAGGCAGCCTTCCGACAGAGAGGCATAGGGACTGGCTCCTGGAGGTGGGGGCACACCCGCATGCCATCAGTGTGAACAGTGTGCCTGGACACGGTCGAGTGTGATAATGGCATAGGAGTGGAGCACTGACGACATCTGACCACCCCAACTTGGGTGGCCCTGGGCTGCATGGGATTCATTGCCAAATTAAGTGCACAGGCAATAATTGCTGTGAGATAGCAGGGAAAGAAGAGATCCCCTGGTCACAAAAGTATCAGTTTGGCTACCTTTACTCTAAATTTTACAGGGATAGGCCTGCCCCTGTTCATTGCCACCTGTGACTGTGTTAAGTCCCTCTACTTCTAGGATTCTCTATGTTTATTTATGTTTTAATGTTTACTTATTTTTGAGAAAGTGCAAGTGAGGGAGGGGCGGAGAGAGGGGGGACAGAGGATCCGAAGCGGGCTCTGCGCTGCCAGTCGCGAGCCCAGTGTGGGGCTGGAAATCACGAACAGCAAGATCATATCCTGAGCTGAAGTCAGACGCTCAACTGACTGAGCCACCCAGGCGTCCCTGGGATTCTCTTATAAAGAAGTCACTTTCACAGGGATAGAAAGCATACCCCACGATAATACATTATCAGCAACAAAAGTGATATTTTGACCTCCCTCCATTTTACTCCATGCACATATCTTAATTAGTTAAGCTAATTAAGGGGAGACGAGGTGTTATTTATCGGCCCTGCTCAAACATTAGAAAAATAATAGTTAACATTTACTACATGCCAGGAACAATTCTAAGCACTTTGCAAAAATGATCTTATCATGCCTCTTCGACAGCGAAATGATGTTAGGTCATGTTTACACATTTCAATCGTGAAAGCTGAAGTACAGAGAGGTTAATCATCTTGCCCGAGGAATCGACCCGGGGCTTGAACACAAAGATAATCTAGTTACAGAGTCTATGCCCTTCACCAGTAAAGGCAACTGAACTGAGAGCCAGAGAATTGCCAAGGGATAGCTGTCACAGGAGAACGGTGACCGCACCACAGAAACCATAGGATGGACTTAGGAAAGGGTGTTTGGAGAATTAGGATGTGCAGGATCAGTGAGAGCGGAGGCGGATTGACATAGTGGTGAGAGCCACTGGGTCCTAAGGCAACCTAGAGAGGAAGCCAGAAGTTCATCAGCCACCTCTCAGTAAGCACGTGGTGTAAAAAGACTCAGAGACCCGACCACGTCTTAGAATCAGAAGATCACTTGGGAGAGCTGAAAGATGAGTTACAAGGACAATCAAAAGAGGCCAACCTCCCCTCTTCAAATGGCACAAGATCACAGAGGACTCACCACCCCCAACAAACTCCGATTTCACATCGGTTGTTTTACTGTGTTTTAGGTATAATCATTTATCCTGCTTTGGATTCACAGGGTTTTTTGAACCCATGGATTGATGTCTTCCATCAATTTTGGGAAATTCTTAGTCGTTATCTCCTCAAATTATGCTTATTTTTTTTAAACCCCACCCTCTCTTCTGGGACTCCAATGATAGTAGTTTATTGTGTTATTGTGACATTGGAAGAGTTTTTACCTCCATGATAACTTCTAGCTGGTTATTGCTTGTGGATCTCAAAGTTGTTGGTCTTTGCATTAATTTTGTGCCCTCCTTCCTACCTTACGAAACTTTTATTGTTTGCAGAACTTTCTCATCTGATTCTTGTAGGTCTTCACATCATCTGAAAATGGCAATAGTTATAGCTCTTCCTTTTTAATTCCCTACTTCTGATCTTCCCCCCTGTTTCTAATTGCATTGGCCAATGCCTTCTGTACATTGACAATGGGCATCCTTGTCTTTGTCTCTGACTTTAATGGAAATAACGTCAGCCTTTGGGTTGAGATACATTTATTTATTCATCTTCAGGAAGTATCTATCTTGTCCTCCTGAGTGTTTTTTTTTTTTTAAGTCAAATGGTTTTTGAATTTTGTCAGATGCTTTTTAAGCATTTATGGAGAGGATCAGTAATTTCTAACAACTATTAGTTTGATGAATTATATTCATAGATATCCTAATCTTGAACCATTCTTGCTCTCCAGAACTAAATTCCACGTGGCCATATTATTAATGCAATGTTCTTTCAGATTCTGTTCTCAAATATTTTATTTAGGATTACTGCATCAAAATTTAGAAATGGGATTTATTTTTTGTTATTCTTTTTTTAGAGAGAAGATTTGTGGTTTCATTTCTTTTCCAAGGCCACACTGTTTGAAAGCCATAGGAATTATCTGCTCTTTAATGGTTTTAACAAATTCACCTGTAACACTATCTGGTCCTATTGCTTTTGTAGAATTGTAGCTCTTTGACAATTTTCTCTGTTTCTTCAACAAAAATGAGATTTTAGATTTCCTAACCTTCTGGAGACACTTTTGGTAAACGTGGTACATTTCCAGAAAGTTATTCATTTCTATTGAGGTTTTCAAATTCATTTGTATACATTTTAGTCATCTCTAATGGTTCTTCTAATGTGGTTATTTCTCCTTTATCATTTTAATGTGGTTACTTCTAATGTGGTTATTTCTCCTTTATCATTTGTGTATCTGTGCTTTCTCCACATTTTTAAAAAAACATTCGTGGATAATTTGCAAGATTGAATGTCACATGTTAAATTTTCTTAGAAGGTGAAACTGGGACTCTTCACCAATGTCCAACTACAAACCCAGGTATACATAAATAAAAACTTTGTTTATGATAAAAGTGACACTTCAAATTAGTTCGAAAATGGACAGTTAATCAAATTATGTTGGGTTAAATAACTATTACTGTATCTGAAAAGAAATTTTCATACATAACAGCACTCACTGGAATAAAGCCCAGATAAATCTAAAATATATGTTAGGGTGCCTGGATCAGTCATTTAAGTGTCTGACTTCAGCTCAGGTCATGATCTCACAGTTTGCGAGTTCGAGCCCTGCATCGGGCTCTGTGCTGATAGCTCAGAGCCTGGAGCCTGCTTTGGATTCTGGGTCTCCCTCTCTCTCTGCCCCTCCCCTGCTCACACTCTGTCTCTTTCTCTCTCAAAAATAAACAAACAGTTAAAAAAAAAAAAAAAGGTTTAAATGTATGTTAGAAGAAAACATTGTAGAATATTTCTCCAACTTTGGGGTGATGAAATAATTTCTAAACAAGGTCAAAGAAAGCCATAAAGGAAAATAGGAGTAGATTGGTCCATTTAAAAATTTTCATACAACAAAAGACATCATATATAAAATTATGTCACGGGGAGAAAAGATGGTAACACATTTAGAAATATCCAACATATATTGAATCCCTATAAATTAATAAGTAAATGCCAAATAGCCCATTAAAAAGGAACAAAGGTAGAAAAGAAGGTAGAGATTATGAATAATAAAATGTATTCAAATTCACTAACCCCTGAAAAGTACAGATTATAATAACAGTGTGCCAATTTTTACCTATTAGTTTGTTAACAATTAAAATAATTGTAAGTGTCGAAGGTTTAACCAGGAACTGATACATAATATAAATACAGGGGAGTGAATCTGAAAGAACGCATATACCCTTTGATTCAGCTATTTCCCCATCCTAAAGACATACTTAGATATGTTCATAAAGATGAATACACAAGGATGTTCACTATTGGTTATACAGGGAAGTAGTGATACAACATATATTGTATCCATAACATGAGATACTAGCAGCCATTAGAAGAAGGAGGCAGAGCTACATGTAGTGAAGTACAAAGCTCTACAAGACCTATCGTTCCTTTTTTGAAGTTTATTTATTTATTTTGAGAGAAATGGAATGAGCGAGAAGGCGCGTGTGCGCACCCATGCACAAGAGCTGGGGAGGGGCAGAGAGAGAGAGGTAGAAAAAGAGTATCAGGGAGGATCCACTCTCAGCGTGGAGTCCAATGTAGGGCTCACTTCCATGAATCGTGATCCTTACCCGGACCAAATTCAAGAGTCAGACGCGTAACTGACTGAGCCACCCAGGCGCCCTAAGACCTTTTGTTAAGTAAAAAAAAAAAAACAAAACAAAACAATTGAAGAATGGTCTATTCTATAGACCATTTTATAATGGTCTGTCTATATTATAATCACATGCGTAAAACACTGACAAAACTATGTGTGTCCCATATACAGTGTATATACAAATGCATTTTTAAAAAAAGACCAGAAGGACGTTCACCAAAATGCTCATATTCTCCTCTCTAGGTAGTAGATGAGTAGAAGGAAGACATTCACATTTCTGCCCATATATTCTTTGTATTTTATATTATTTGAGTCATTTACAATAAGAATGTATTTAACTATTGGTAGCATCATTTTTTTAAGGTAGTGAATGTAAAAAATTTGCGGGGGGGATGATATGGACCTGCCTATATGTATGTAGGGAACAGGTCTAATGAGGAACAATTATGTGTGACCCATTTTCACTCAAGCAGGAGATCCTTTTATATTTCAGTGAAGTACTTTGTAGTACAGACTACAGAACAGATCCTTCAATGAGAAATATATTTAGGGGCATCTGGGTGGCTCAGTCGGTTAAGCATCTGACTCCTGATTTCAGCTCAGGTCACGATCTCATGGTTCGTGAGTTCGAGCCCTGCATCAGACTGTCTACTGTCAGCATCGAGTCTGCTTGGGATCCTCTTATCTGCCTCTCTCGGCCCCTTCCCCACTCACACTCTCTCTCCCTGTCTCAAAAATAAACAACTAAACAAATTAAAAATGTATATATTTAAATCCTTTCTGTCTCGGGGCGCCTGGGTGGCGCAGTCGGTTGAGCATCCGACTTCAGCCAGGTCACGATCTCGCGGTCTGTGAGTTCGAGCCCCGCGTCAGGCTCTGGGCTGATGGCTCAGAGCCTGGAGCCTGTTTCCGATTCTGTGTCTCCCTCTCTCTCTGCCCCTCCCCCGTTCATGCTCTCTCTCTGTCCCAAAAAAAATAAATAAACATTGAAAAAAAAAATTAAAAAAAAATAAATAAATAAAAAATAAAAAAATAAAAAATAAATAAAAAAAATAAATAAATCCTTTCTGTCTCTACTTCACACACATATACAAACACAGACACATATTAATTTATTCCCCAAGTGTTTGTTGACAACAGACCTAATTCTGGTGCTGTGATAAGTGTGAAGTGATGACACTTTCTCCTCGCTCTGTACAGGTAAAAATATGCATTTTCTTAAACTTTCTGGGTCACCATGCCAGCTTGTAGGGCAGCGATGGTCTGCTGGGGTTGGTGAGGAAGAATGTTTTCAGACAATTTCAGGCAAGTTGTTCTTCCTTCTTCCACACCCACCTCAGGCTCCAAGAGTTTAGTGGAACAGAAGGAAGCAGGGTTGGGGCAGGGGAGGAGTCTAAACACATCTGTACGAACGTGCTTGTAGTTGTGATATTGTGATTTATAGTAAGTATATATTTGGTCTTTGACCCTGTTTCTGGCACAGGGCTCCTAAAACCCTCAGAAGGTCTTAAGTGATAAGCGTGAAAAAATATCTTTCATCTATGATGTGATTTGTGGACCACACCTAATGATGAGGCTTACTGGCACCAGAAGCACCCACTTGATTAGAAAACTGGAACTTTCAGGGCGCCTCGGTGGATCAATCGGTTGAGCATCCGACTTCGGCTCAGGTCATGATCTTGTGGTTCTTGAGTTTGAGCCCCAGTCAGGGTCTGTGCTGACAGCTCGGAGCCTGCTTCAGGTTCTGTGTCTCCCTCTCTTTCTGCCCCTCCCCTGTTCATGCTCTGTCTGCCTCTCTCTCTCTCAAAAATAAATTAACATTAAAAAAAATCCATGGATTAAAATAAAAAGGGGGTTGGAACTTTCAGTCTCAGCCCCATAAACTCCTGGAAGGGGTGAGGGACTGGAGGTTGAATCAAATCAATTGCCAGTGGCCAACGATTTAATCAATCACGCCTATGTAATAAAGCCTCCACAGAAACACAAAAGGATAGAGTTTGGAGAGCTTCTAGCTTGGTGGACGCGTGGACATTTGGGGACGGCGGTATACTCAGAAAAAGCATGGAAGCTCCATACCCCTTCCCCATGCCTTGTCCTATGCATTTCATCCATCTAGCTATTCCTGGATTATATGCTTTTATAATAAACTGGTGATCTAGTAAGTAAAATGTTTGAGTTCTGTGAGCCACTCTAGCAAATTAATCTAGCCCAAGGAGGGAGCCATTAGAACCTCCAATCTATATAGCCTGTCAGCTACTGGGGGTGGGGGGTGCTGGAGGTGTCTTGTAGGACTGGGCCCTTAACCTGTGGGATCTTACACTATATCCAGGTAGATAGTGTCAGAATTGAGTTGAATTGTAGGACACCCAGATCATATTTAGGCACCGCATGGTGGAATGGGGGTGCAGAAATGTAACAGTATAGGCATCCCACTTTAGCTGTGGAAAAGAACTGGCCAGAAAAAGGTTTATGCACCGATTGTGTGTGTGTGTGTGTGTGTGTGTGTGTGTATAGGTACTGGATTATCACAAGAAATAAACAGAACATGGGACCAACATGGGGTTCATCTTAATGTGTTTTCCATATATGTGTCTCTAGCTTCTATGGAGGGGGCAGAGGAGGGGACACAAAAAAGGAAACAAAGATAGAGTGACTCTAGAAAAGCAGAATCTGGAGAACAGCAGCAAAGGTGGGTCAATTGGCCCAAATTAAGGAAAGAGACGAGTTTAGGGAAACACTGGGCGTGTTCAGAGAACCGACAATGAAGTACTTTAAGGTGCCTGGGTCAGGGCGAGACAAAGACTCCTTCAAATCTTAAGCACTGAAAAAAATTAGAATGTATTCCAGGTCCCTTCCCATATGTACCTTTAAATAAAAGCAGTACTAATGCGTAAACTAAGTAAAATATAGGAAGTGGCGAAGGTTTTCACAAATATTTTGCCTCATTTTTGCTGGCCCACCAAGCCTGTTCACAGGGTGCCCATTGGGTCATCTGTACGGATTAGTTTTAACGCTGAGGCTTGAGCAGGGGAGCAGCCTGAGAAAACACTTTTCCTCAGGAATGAGAAAGCTGGGAAGGTCCACCGGCTTGAGGTCTCACAAGACCACAAAACACCACCAGCACGCCAGAAGTGGAGACGAGGTGAGTATGGCAATAAGTGAGATTGAAGAACGGCCACGGGGAGCTGGGGAGAGCAGTTGGTGAGGATTATTGCACCGGTGGCAAGAGCTACCGGGAAGCTCGATCTCGTGTTCTGTGAAGGGTGCAGTAGACGGAGTCCTTGTCATCGTGAAGGAGGTTGAACAAGTCGCGTCTAGCGGCATTGGGTATCATCCGGTTTTCAAATCTGTGCATCGTGTCTCCATCTTTAACTGCTTTTCTGCAGGCCTTAGAGAACATTGAGCATATGATCAAAAGGGAACATAGGCTCAAGAAGCGACTTCCCCGTGTCGGTCGACGCAAGGCCATCCTGAGGCCGTGCGACTTGCCCGCAGCTGCTGCCCTATCCTGGGGGCTTCGGCCAGGCATGAACTGCAGACACCTGGAAAGGGCCCACCCTCATGGAAGGCGGCACATTTAGTGGCACCGCCTACCACTTCCTCATGTGCCTTCATTTCCCATGGGTCGGATGGGAGGGGGGGGGGGGGGTCTCAAAATTGTTTCCGCTGCATTAGATTCCCAGTTTTCTGACTCCCAACTTGTCTCTCTTTCTTGATAACGGCTCATCCCTCTCCATGACTGCATCCCAGCATT
This sequence comes from Prionailurus viverrinus, assembly GCF_022837055.1. Lineage (NCBI taxonomy): Eukaryota > Metazoa > Chordata > Mammalia > Carnivora > Felidae > Prionailurus > Prionailurus viverrinus. The sequence goes on along the minus strand of NC_062577.1, from coordinate 55,218,765 downwards.
AGTGCCTGCACTAAGACTCCCGGCTTAAAAACCATGGAGATCAAATTAATATACACCTTTATGGCGATATATTCATTAACGTTCACAATCAGGCTCGCTGTATTGCTTGTATTTGTCACTCCAAAAAAAATCATTTTCAGGGTTCTACAATTCATTGCGGGCATACAATATTCTTTTTTTTTTTCAATTGGCTCAGTCTGAGGGATTTTAGCCCTGAAGCAAGCCACTTTTCTGCATTGAAACAGCCTTGTTCGCTCACCACAAAAGGATCACTTCATTCATAAGTGGGTTGAATTTCTGCACGTGTACCTTACTTTTGTTTTTTTTGTTTTTTTTTGTTTTTTTTTAAATTTTTTTCAACGTTTATTTATTTTTGGGACAGAGAGAGACAGAGCATGAACGGGGGAGGGGCAGAGAGAGGGAGACACAGAATCGGAAACAGGCTCCAGGCTCTGAGCCATCAGCCCAGAGCCCGACGCGGGGCTCGAACTCACGGACCGCGAGATCGTGACCTGGCTGAAGTCGGACGCTTAACCGACTGCGCCACCCAGGCGCCCCATGTGTACCTTACTTTTGTACACAGGTTATACACTGCTTGAACTTCAGGGAGTGAAACCATTCTAGTCTTACTTTTATTGAACCACATTACCTGAGAATAAGAAGATTCCATGATTACTGTATCAAAAGATCAAAATCTCAAGGCAGTCCTTACCAGAGAGATGTATTTGCTGAACAACGTGCCCCTGGCACTCTGACCAGAGGCAAAATAAATTCATCCAATTCTAGCAAGTAAGGTAGCAGGGGAAACTACAGCTGGACCAACAGAAGTCTTTCCAGTCGCTGACCATGTATCCTCTAGAAGAGGTTTGGTGTTTTCCTGGGGTTATTGGGTGTGCACACGTAAGAAGCCTCTCTCTAACTTGATTTGCTTTGTTTTTCCAAATATGTATCTGATAGTCTCAGAGAAGCGATCACAGATCCAGGTGATGTCAAGTGAACCGTATCACACTGGGCCCAAGTGATAGATGGTGGAATGGATCTGGCCTGGGAAGTCTGGACAAGAAATCCAATGAGACATGTAATATAGGGTAGCCTTGAAGTTCAAAAGCTATAGATGGGTCACTCTGTGGACAGCCAAGTGGTGAACATCCCAACACTATATTTTAACTTATTTAGGGGGTGTGGATGATTAAGTTATTTATAGTTCCTTGCATATAGTCATCAACGGTCTGTGCAAAGCCTTTTCCCCTTATATTTTCTCATTCATTCAACAAGTATATACAAAGTACAAGTCATGTGCCAGATACTGTCCTAAGCAGTAGGGCTACACCAATGAACAAAACAAAGGTCCTTGCTCTTATGGTATTTACAGTCTAGCAGGGTTAGAGAGACAATAAATGAAAGAATAAATACAATAAATAATCACATAGTACAGTGCCAAGTGATGTGTGTTACGGACAACTTGATAAAGTGCTTCCCAAGTAAGATGAAAACAAATGCAAATTCTAGAATCAGAATGCTGCAGAGCCAGGAAACCTGCCTCTCAACCGGAACCACAAATTTGGCTGCGGAAAGAAGTCACTTCGTGCGTCAGCCCGAGGGCAAAAGTACGTACAAAAGAACAAGTCAAGACAAAGGTAGAAACTTGGAAAGACTGTTTCTGTTTCAGCAATTCTTAGAGCTCCAAAATATTTTAACAGTGTATCTAATCCAACTCTTGGACAATCTGAGAGGGGCACTGACTAATCACGGACCACGGGTTAACTATCTTTTATACCATAACGCAATTTTTCCTCTTCAAATGAAAACCCGAGAGCTCTAGCTGAACCGTAAGCTTAAATTCTAGACCACTCTGTCAAACATGAAAAAAACCCATTTCAACTGTTGTTAAATGCAATGGTAACAGAAATGCAGAGCAGAAGGCCTCTTTTTTTTTCATGCCTTCTACCATTTACTAAAGGACCCTCTGTGTGCTCAGCGAGCACCCACACCCTGGTCTTATGTTATCTGTCCCCCCGCCCCCCGCCACTAGCCATGAATCCTTTGAAAGCAGGAACTATTATTTTTGATTTCTTGGAATCTAGCTCAGAACCTAGCATGAAATAATCCATTTAAAATATTTAAAAAATGAATAAATGGATATTCTGTAATACTGTAACCATATTCACTGCTAGGAGTGATATTATTGAAGGGGTTGATTAGGAGTTGGAGTTTCTTATTTTTAAAAAATTTTTTATTCGTTTGTGAGTCAGCCCTCTTTCATTTTATTCATCTCATGCACATTTTTTATTTTTTTTGTTTTTAAATATTTTTAATGTTTATTTATTTTTGAGAGAGAGACAGAGCACGAGCATAGAGGGGGCAGAGAGAGAGAGAGACATACAGAATCGGAAGCAGACTCCAGGCTCTGAGCTGTCAGAACAGAGCCCGATCAGGGGCTTGAACTCACAAACTGTGAGATCATGACCTGACCTGAAGTCAGAGGCTCAGTCGACTGAGCCACCCAGGCGTCCCTAGATCTTTCTTTTCAAGAATTGCCCTCAACCAGAGTGAGCTAGCTGCCTTGCCCAAGATTGCAACCCTTCTTCGGGAGTTGCTCGTATCCAAGAGCTAAGTTTGGGGGCAAAAGACCTGGCCCCTTGCCTCATCTGGGACATTTTCGAATGGCCATTCAAGTTGTGGAGCTCCCTGTGGGACTGATGGAGACCTTTGTTACACCAGCATTACGCTGTCACTTCTCCCTGTGATGAGGCCTGCTTCCCTCACACTCTTACAGGTGTTATTCCCAAGAGCGATTCCCGATAAACCTCCTGCAGGCGAATCTCTATCTCAGCCAGGTGGAAAAACAGATCACAAACAGCACGCTGGGTGACCAAGGAACAGGATCCAAACACTGGGCCTCAATATTGGAAAAATTCACTTCCTGGTTGCAAACTCCAGGACGCCGGAAGGACGCTCCCGTCTGCTAGTGAAGCCTGAGCTTGATGAGCAGAACCCAGCTCACAAAAACAGCAGCTTCTCTTACCCCTGCCTCTGTAAAGAATCATCCAAATGACCCTTCTAGGTCTTCTTCCTTTCTGCCGCTTCCAGAGCAAAAACCTATTCTGACCCCCAAGAGCAGTGTCAACCCGCTGGCTTGGAATGATGCTGGTTTCCCTGAACAGTTGGTGCTTCCTGTTGTCTAGACCAGGGGAGAGAAGATTATATGATTCTGCCTTTCCTTCAGTGCTTCCAGTGAGATGGACACACCATGCGGGATAGGGGTCTTTGCAGCCAGCAGATCCGGATTGCTCATGAAGAGTTTGCAGAGGTAAACATGTCAGGTTTTGTAAGGAAGGATGTCATTTCCTCAAAAGGTGTCAAAAAGCAAGAAGTTTGGAGGAAGTAGAGGTCAAAAGTGCCCTCCTTTGAGTTCTTTTCTTTTTTCTTTTTCTTATGTTTATTCATTTTTGAAAGACAGAGCACAAGCAGGGGTGGGGCAGAGAGAGAGAGGGGGACACAGAATCTGAAACAGGCTCCAGGCTCTGAGCTGTCAGCGCGGAGCCCAGTGCGGGGCTCAAACTCGTGAGCCGCAAGATCCTGACCTGAGCTGAAGTCGGAGGCTCAACCGACTGAGCCACCCGGGCGCCCTGTCTTTCTTTGAGTTCTAAGCAGGAGTAAGAGCAAACCAAAGAGGGATTTGGAGCTAGGTCACACTGGAAAGCCACCGCCAGAATATCTTTGCATTTGGAAGGTGTAAGAGACTTCTGGCTGGTCTGCACAACTCAGCTGATAGGTTTCACGAGAGTCCCCAGATTCTGCTGACACAGGCACCAGATCCTCAAGGACCACAATCGAACGTGTTAGAAAATCGAGAAGTAGACCTGAACGGGCTCTATAAGCTACTCCCGGAGAATTTCCGTGGGGCCAGAGTCGGCAATAGAATGATGTAAGTCTATTCAACTTTTGTTTCATCCACTTAGGTCTACTAAGTTTCCTACACCCTTTCTGTGACACTGTGATGCCACCTTCGCTTACCGTCTCGCGACTCAGGCAGGAATCGGTCAGTTAGTTCACTTACTACCTGATTCTCTTTTTCATGAAAATAAAAGCTGTCCCTTGCCTTTTCCAAATCAAAGAGAGTCTTTGCTACCTCTGACTAAGGACTATTTTTCTCATTAAAAAGAGATACACACACATAGGGGTGCCTGGCTGGCTCACTCGGTAGAGTGTGACTCTTGATCTCGGGGTTGTGAGTTTGAGCCCCTTGCTGGGTGTAGAGATCATTTAAAATCAAAATCTTGGGGGCACCTGGGTGGCTCCATCAGTTAAGCATACAGCTCTTTATCTCGGCTCAGGTCATGATCTCATGGTTCCTGAGACTGAGCCCTGTGTCGGGCTCCTTGCTGACAGCAGGAGCCTGTTCGGGATTTTCTCTCTCTCCCTCTCTCTCTGCCCCTCTCCTGCTCATGCTCTCTCTCTCTCTCTCAAAATAAATAAATAAAAACTAAAAAAAATCTTTAAAAAATACACATACATACATATTTACATCTATACATAAAAAAATATACATAGAGTTGGTTTGGAAAAGTTTTATTGCAAATGATTGCCAATACTGTTGTTAACTGTCTTCTATCAGCATCATTTTAAAAAAATTTTTTTTAAATGTTTATTTATTTTTGAGACAGAGACAGAGCATGAGCAGGGGAGGGGCAGAGAGAGAGAGAGGGAGACGCAGAATTTGAAGCAGGCTCCAGGCTCCGAGCTGTCAGCACAGAGCCCGATGTGGGGCTGGAACCCATGGACCGTGACATCACGAACTGAGCCGAAGTCGGATGCTTAAGCGACTGAGCCACATAGGTGCCCCTCTATCAGCATCAGTTTTTAAGGTTTTATTTCATTTTTTTAACGTTTATTTATTTTTTGAGAGACAGAGAGAGACAGAGTGTGAGCGGGAGAGGAGCAGAAAGGGAGGGAGACACAGATTCCAAAGAGCTGTCAGCCCAGAGCCTATGTGGGGCTCGAACTCATGAACCACGAGATCATGAACTGAGCTGGAGTCGGACCTTAACCAACAAAGCCACCCAGGCACCCCTTTGAGGTTTTATTTTTAAGTGATCTCCACACCCAATGTGGGACCCAAGCCTACAACCCCGAGATCAAGAGTCACACGCTCCACCGACTGAGCCAGCCAGGCGCCCCGCCATATCTTCTTATTTTGTTCAGATGCAAGTTCCCAGCAGCCTGATGAGAACAGTTAGTATCATTTTAAACAGACTCACAGATCCCTACAGAAGAGGGCCTGCCAGGGCCAGACACATTGTTGGCAAGGTCATCAGTGAAGTTTCTTGTCCTTGCTGGAGGCCAACCCACAGACCTATAGACCGAAACAGCCATGCAAGGCAGAGGGTGAGAAGGGTCGTAGGTGCAGTGGAGAAAGAGACCACAACCATTGCAGGGATTCAGAAAAGCCTTAAGGCAGGAAGTCACCCCGGAGCTAAGTTCCCAAGGATGGATAGGATTTCAACAAACAGAAACGAAAGGCAGGGCATTTCAGACTGCAGGAGGGAGTAAGCAAAAGCGAGCGCGTAGAAACCAGAGCATCTACAGGAACAGCTAATACTTGAGTCTGGCTGGAATGCAGACTCTGTGTCAGGAAGCAGCGAGAGAAATGGCAGAAAGGACAGGAAAGACAGGTTAAGTTCGAAGATTACCTATAAAGAAGTTCTGAAGAGCCCGAGGACTCTCAAGTGAAGTGATTTCAGGAAGGGAACCAGCAGCTCCCGCCAAGCACGTGAGCAGGGTAGAGGGGTGCTTCATGCTAGTACAAGGACCTGCTCTCCTGCAGTGCCTGCCTCCGCTGTGGTGCAGAGCCCTGGGCTACTAATCCCCTCTGACCACAAAATTGTTGCCACCCATTCTAACTCCACGTTCCCTGAGCAATCTTACTAGGTCACTTTCCCGATGTCCATTCATTGCCTGTAAAATAAGACGCGAAGTCTACGGCAGGGCGGACGAGGCCACGCACGCAGAATCGAACCCTGCCTATCTGTCCATTTCTACTTCTCTGTAGTGTCTACCCGCAGCAAACCGCTTTCAGAGATTGAGGCGGCATGAAGAAAGTGTGATCTGACAGCTACAGAGCAGAGGACCTCAAAGACAGCACTAACATGTCCATCCACAAGGATGGGCGGAGACAGAGAAGCCAAACATGGAAACTGGGGTTACTCAGGCAGATCATATCACAGGTAAGAGGCAGAACCCAGAGAAATTCCAAGGTTCCAGAAATTCCATGGCCTCAAGGATTCCTTTACATGGGGTATCTAAGCTTTAGGGATCACACTATACCAAAATAACTCATCAGGATGTTGTGAGGCTCCAAGAAAATAAGTGGATCACCTATGGACAGGAAGAAAACTACTAATGGGACGCAATTAATTTTTGGAAAGCTCTTCTAAGAATCTTTACTCTTGCATTTCCTTCTTCCTGCCATGCCCACCTTCTTCCCCATCTGCTTGTCAAGTTCTTCACTCTTCTAGGCCAGACTCAAATATAACATTGTCCTTGAAGCCTCGCCTGGTTCTCCTTGCCAAATGAACTATTTCCTCACTGGAGTTCACAAAGTACTTTGTACGTAATCTTAGAGCCAGAGATCATCCTTCCAAACTAGGAATCAGTGTATATATTTTGACCAGAAATCTGGGGAACAGAGTATTTTAAATGGATACCATTTAGGAAATTCAGGTTCATGAGGTCACTGGATTTATAGCATTCCATTGTATTGTATAGTGTCTTAGTTTCATGCCTTTCACCCTGACTCAGTTCTAGGCTTTTCAAGAACAGGAACTATATCTCATCGACCTTTGTAGCTGTTTCCACATTAGCAACATGCTCAAAAAATGATAGCTTCTTGGCTAACGTGTATTTACAGAACAAATGATCCATCCATTTTTTTAAAGGAATAGAAAGATATTGTTCCATTTCCATTACCTAGTTTGTGCTTCATCCTATACCTAATCTACAACATCTTTTCTTTTTAATCCCAAACAATCATTCTTTTAAAGTCTGTTTTATCATACAGGAGTTTTGTTTTTGTTTTTTTTTTTAATTTTTTTTTTAACGTTTATTTATTTTTGAGACAGAGAGAGACAGAGCATGAATGGGGGAGGGTCAGAGAGAGAGGGAGACACAGAATCTGAAATAGGCCCCAGGCTCTGAGCTGTCAGCACAGAGCCCGACGCGGGGCTCGAACTCACGGACCGTGGGATCGTGACCTGAGCTGAAGTCGGACGCTTAACTGACTGAGCCACCCAGGCGCCCCTCATATGGGAGTTTTAAGTAGGTATTTTTTCTTCATTCATGAAGAGTTTGAGGCTCTTCCATTAATATATTTTTTCCTTAACGGTAATCAAAGTATATGCCCTAAGAAGAAAAAGTGGCAACCTCTGCACATGAGCAAAGTTACCTTTCTAAAGGCAGAACTGGGGCAGGAGGTGGAACTAAAATGAATTGGCCAAATCACTTGAGAGGGGAGCCTAAGGTCCTAGATCTAGAAATGGATCTCAATGTGAGCTGCAAATACAAGCAGAGAAAGAGGAGGACAAACAGTAGGGGTGACAGCAGGGTGAGGGGAGAAGCAGGATCCGTGTCGGAGAGACATCGTTTCGAAATTAATGTCAGGCTCCGATTTTGTATTGAAAGCCTCCTCTTTGGAGATGCGTAATGTCAGTGAAGGGGAAAGGAGCTCTGTGGGACTGGACCATCATCTCAGGGCTCCTGGAATCATTTCTGGGCTGCCTCCCCCCCCCCCGCCCCCGCCTAGCAGAACCTACAGGATGTACCAAGAGGCAGATCAATAATTATTGGTCTGCTGTTTGCATGGTTGGAAGCCAGTTTGGGCCATTTTCCTCTTGAGTGCATCTTTCACGATATCGGGAGCCACGTCCCAGGATAACACCGTATTAGTTAGAATACCAGTTCAGTTGCTAGAACAAAGGACAACACAAAGATCTCCAAGAGGGATGACCTCTGACCTTAGAATCACTTTTTTCTACAGTCTGTATTTTGCTCAGGATCATCTCATGAGAATGGTGTCCCACAGAACACAATTAGAACAAAGGACAGTAGAGACGAAAATGGCAGCCCACAGAACCACTCTAATTTTTTAACCAGAGACCGCCTCCCCAGCCTCTCATTTTCGTCAGGCCAAGACTTATTTCTGGTTTTTTGTTTTTGTTTTTTCCCATATTTACTTTTGGAACTGTGTACCTGATGCCGGGTCGTTTGCCTTCACCCTCACAGCTCTGCTTCGTTCTCTGAGCAACTCGCCCTGGGCCTCCTCACCCATCTCACTCCCTCCTCCACCACCTCCTATGAAATCTCGGTATTTCCTGGACCAAGAATAGCCTTTTATGCCCCTGGGTGAATTCGGTCACTGACGGTTGGCTCTCTCCCCCAGACCACAGCTCCTGTCCACTTTTGCCCCCAGCCTTGAAGGCAGAACTCAGAAATACAGACATGGGCCTTTAGTGTAAATATATACATGTTTTAGACTAGGGCTACACCTGAAAAATTACCAATCAATTTGGGGTGTCAGAGAGGAAGAAGACTGTAACATTTCTTGTCTTGATAAAAATATTGTTTGATTGAAGTGTATGCTTTTTTTCTATTATTACAGTATCACCAATCAATAAATATTAATCCCTTACTGAAACATAATGATAGGCATTGAAGGGAATAAAACCATTTATAAGACAAGGTCTCTAGACTCCCGGAGCTTGTGGTTTAGATGAGGAGGGAAAATAATTAAAAGACCATACGATGACTGGATTTCCCGCAACAAAAAAGACAGCTCCATTTGATCATGCTAAAATGAAGCCCATGGAAAAACAATCATTACTCCCACAATAGAATTTTCAAGCAATATTTTAGTACCTTACTTGTAAGTAGCAAGGATCACCACATATTTGAGGAAAAATCTCCAACATGAAAGAGAGAACACAAAATAAACAAATAGATAGAGGAAACACGTGTAAACTCTGAAGGCAACAGAAGAAAATGTCAAATACTATTTAAAAAATAAAAGAATATATTACTTTGCTAAAACAAGAATACAATGTTAAGAAACAATCAGAAAATTACCCAAAGTTCTTTAAAAGTAAACATGAGCCTATTTTTTTAAAAAAATCCAATAGAAGAGTTGAATGATATTAATTGAAGAAGTCTTGCTTAAGGTAAATCAGAAAAGGGAAAAGGGAAGAAAAATAGTAGAGAAAAGAAACATAGCACCAGAAGTTACAAAGAAAAAATGGATAAAATGGAAGGGGGAAGTTATCAAGGAAATAGCTTCAAGAACAATTTCCTAAAACAGACCCCACCAAGTACCTGTAAAAATGAATGACAAAAAGACACATAAGGATACATTATCATGAAATTTCCCAATACTAAGGTTAGAACCTCCACAAAATTAAAAGATTGTTCACTTCCAAAGAACCAGGAATCAGGATGGCACCAAGCTTCTCAATGACAATGTTGGTAGTTAAAAGGCAATGGGGCATATATGGTCAACTGATTTTTGACAAGGATGTCGAGACCATTCACTGGAGGAAATGAAAATCTTTTCAACAATGATGGTGGGAAAACTGGGTATTTATATGTGAAAGAATGAAGACAGACCCAGGGTGGCTGGATGGCTCAGTTGATAGTGAGTGACTCTTGATCTTGGGGTTATGAGTTCAAGCCCCGTGTTGGGTGTGGAGATTACTTAAAAATAAAATCTTATAAAAAAGAAAGGAAGAAAGAAAGAAAAGAATGAAGACAGATCCTTCCTTTACACCATATACAAAGTAAATGCAAAATGGACCAAAGACTTAAATTTAAGAGCTAAACTTTAAAAATTTTTAGAAGGAAACACAGGGGATAATCTTCATAAGGTGAGATTTGGCAATGATTTCATGGGCAGGAAACTGAGGGCACAGGCAACAACAAAAGTGGACAAATTAGATGTCAGTAAAATTAAAAACTTTTGTGCAAATGATACTATCAAGAGAGCAAGAAGACAAGCAACAAAAGGGGAGAAAATATTTGCAAATCGTATATCTGATAAGAGATTAATATCCACAATATATGAAGAACTCCTATAACTTACCAACAAAAAACAGCCTGATTAAAAACTAGGCAATGGGCTAGAATAGACATTTCTCCAAAGAAGATGTACAGATGACCAATAAGCACATGCAGAGATGTTCAATGTTATTTGTCATTGGGGAAATGCATCTCAAAGCCACAATGAGATATATTTTATACTAGCATAAATAATATATTTATACTAATATATTAATATATATCAGCCATCAGTGTGTCTAAAGTGACATCTCATTGTGGTTTTGATGTACGTATTTTTTTTTCTAAGTGGAAAATAACAAATGATTGTGAGGATATGGAGAAACTGGAATCTTCATGCATTGCTGGTGGGAATGCAAAATGGCATAGCCATTGTGGAAAACAGTTTGGTGTTCCTCAAAGAATTTAACGTACAGTTAACACGAACTGGCAATTTCACTTCTAGAATTAAGACTGGAACTTAAACAGATACTAGTACACCAATGTTCATAGCCTTATTTACAGTAGCTAAAAGGTGGAGGCAGCCCAAATGTCCATTGACAAATAAGTGGATAAATATAGATATAACGGAGTATTACTCAGCTTAAAAAAGGAATGACGTTCTGATATATGTTACTTCGTGGAGGAATGTTGGAAACATTATGCTAAGTGAAGTTAGGCAGGCACAAAAGGGCAAATGTCACACGATTCCATTTGTAGGAAGTATGTGGAATGGACAAATTCGTAGAAACAGGAAAGGGAATAGTGGTTACCAGGAGTTGAGGAGAGAGGGGAATGGGAAGCTATTGGATTACAGGTAGAGAGTTTCCGTTTGGGATGGAAGTGTGCTGGTATGGATGGGTGTTGATGGCTGCACAACAATGTGGATGGACTTAATGCCACTGACTTTTACACTTAAAATGGTAAAATCTCACGTTTTGTATATTTTACCACAATAGAAAGAAGAAAGAAGAAAGAAAGAAAGAAAGAAAGAAAGAAAGAAAGAAAGAAAGAAATGGATGGGGGGGCGCCTGGGTGGCGCAGTCGGTTAGGCGTCCGACTTCAGCCAGGTCACGATCTCGCGGTCCGTGAGTTCGAGCCCCGCGTCAGGCTCTGGGCTGATGGCTCGGAGCCTGGAGCCTGTTTCCGATTCTGTGTCTCCCTCATTCTCTGACCCTCCCCCGTTCATGCTCTGTCTCTCTCTGTCCCAAAAATAAATAAACGTTGGAAAAAAAAAATTTAAAAAAAAAAAAAAAAAGAAAGAAATGGATGGGGCGCCTGGGTGGCTCAGTCAGTTAAGGGTCTGACTTGAGCTCAGGTCATGATCTCCCAGTTCATGCGTTCGAGCCCTGTGTCAGGCTCGGTGCTGACAGCTCAGAGCCTGGAGCCTGCTTCAGATTCTGTGTCTCCCATTCTCCCTCTCTCTGCCCCTCCCCCACTCATGCTCTGTCTCTGTCTCAAAAATAAATAGAACATTAAAAACATTTTTTTAATAGAAATGGAAAAATGCCTTCAAATTTCTAAAAGCAAATGGCTGTCAAAATAACACTCTATCATTCGAATCAAGCTATCACTTAACAATTAATATAAAGACTTTTTTTTGAGAGAGAGAGAAAGACAGAGAGCACACATGGGGAAAGGGCAGAGGGAGGGAGAGAGAAACTCCCAAGCAGGCCCCAGCACGGAGCCTGATGTGGGGCTCAATCTCACGATCCTGGGATCATGACCCGAGCCGAAATTAAGAGTCAGACGCTCAACTGACTGAGCCACCCCTAGGCGCCAGTATCATACAAGGATTTTTAAACTTTATCTCCCATAAGTCCTTTCTTGGGAAGAAGCTTCTGGAAGGTATGCTCCAGAAAGACAAGAGAGTCTGCTGGGGAACAGAGAGACTAGAAACCATGAAATAGAAACTCCATCACAGGGAAGCAGAAGGAGCAAAGTAGAAGATGGAGGCAATTTTCTGAAAAACACTAGAAGATAAGGTGGATGGGAACAGGAGGGCAAAATCCTCCAGAATAGAGGTCTCCAGGAAAAGCGCACTATTTCTAGATTCTTGGATGTGTTTCACTGTTCATAAAGACATTGTCATAGGATAATGAGAAATAATAAAAATGATGATGCTTATTGAGGACCCGTGGTTTTAACCACTGATATGGACCTCCTCTTCCAGATTGAAAGAAACAGGTGGAAAAAATCAAGCCAGACGCCTGGGAAACTAAGGAAATGAAGGAACAGAAAGATGCATTGAACAGTAGGAGGCCAAAAAGCAAATGTAATTATGGTACACAATTTGACTGCCAGTGAAATCTTACAGAGTCATAACAACAGCCATGTAATTGATTTAATAAAATGGTGACACCGCCTTTTTTAAAGGATGCATGGTGGGGGAGGTAAAATGGAGGTGGTCCTGCGTCCGGTCTGTAGTCTCACCTGCCATAAAAGGAAGTGAATACACAACGTCCAACATGGATCGAGAAGGAGTAGCAGTAAAAACCCGCTGCTTAAAAATATAGAAGTAAATACCAGAGGCAGCACATGAGAAAATCAAAAGCCTCCAGGAAGGGGGGCAGCAAGGAAGGGCGGGCAGGGGACTGCTGCTTTTCATTATGAACTCTTCACACACGTCGTACTTCGCACTCTGTACTTTGATTCTAACCGTAAAATTGCTTGGTTCTAGGTTTCACATCGCCGGGGACGAAGGGCGCAGGGGCACAGTGTGGTTCTATGCCTCCAGAGTGAGGGCAGCGCCCGCGGGCAGGCAGGGCAGGGGAAGTAATAGGCTAACTTTTCCTTGGAGAGCTCTGTGGGACTAAAAGGTACATCATTCTTGGAAGGACAGACCCTCTGAAAGAATAACTTCCCTGAGAAATCTGTTGTGGCCCCTCTCAAAACTCGGTAGGTCCTCCGGTTACAAGGCCATCCCGGCAGCTACACGAACCTTGTTACAGAACGTGTCCCCTGTGTCATAATTTGCATGTATCGGTCTCCCTGATCAGAGCATAAGCTCCTGGGGGGAGGTACCACATCTCATTCAGTGCTGTGGGCCCAGTGCTTTGCCTCATGCCCAACGTACAGGAAATGCCCATTAATTATCTATTGAATGAATTAATGCTATTCAAACCCCTAAGAGTTTCCTAGGATAGTCTGGCCACTAAGAAGCATAATTCCTCTTTTTTGTTTTTTTTTTTTTAACTATTTTTTAAATGTTTATTTCTTTTTGAGAGAGAGAGACAGGGACAGAGCGTGAATGGGAGAGGAGCAGAGATTCTGTGTCTTGTGGAATCTGAAGCAGGCTCCAGGCTCTGACCCATCAGCACAGCACAGAGCCTGACGTGGTGCTCGAACCCACGAACCACGAGATCATGAGTGGAGCCGAAGTCGGACTCTCAACCGACTGAGCCACACAGGTGCCCCTTTTTAAACTATTTTTAAAAATTTATTTATTTTGAGAGATAGCGAGTGGGAGAGGGGCAGACAGAGAGGGAGACAGAATCCCAAGAAGATTCCGCATTTTCAGTGCAGAGCCCATCTGGGGCTCAATCTCATGAACCGTGAGATTATGACCCAAGCCGAGACCAAGAGCCGGGTGCTTAACCAACTGAGGCACCCAGGCCCTCCGAATGCCTCTATTAAGAGGTTTCTAAATCTGTGACTACCAGCCTGCTTTCCATTTTGTGACGGCAGACTAGCCACACTATTTACTTCCCAAGAACTCACTGAAATGACATCTTAGAAGTACAAAAAAACCAATACACTCATAATAGGTAAAGATATGAAAGGGTGGGCAAAAGGGAAATTTCAGCTAGTTTCTAGGAGATGGGGAATAGAGGACAGACAAAAGAAGAAGAAAAACACCACTGAGAATTTACTTCAAGAGGGTTTCAGAGAGGTGGGGACCAATCTTGCTGCTAGAACCCTTGGCGGGGGGGAGCACCCAGCCACAGGGTCAGAGGGCAGAGAGACAAGCAAAATTATAATCAAGGGCATAAACAGACAGCCAGTATTTCCAACTAGGCACAACGCCACATCACAAAGTTCAGCTGAAGTTTCTGGAGTGGGGATTGGCATCTGGGATGGCTATGGGGCCTGCAGCATGAGAGCTAAGTGCAATCCTATTTGTCTTAAAAAGGACAAGCTGTCTAGTCTTTATGCCCTGCTCTACCCTACGCCAAGCTCCAAGCCAGAATCTCTGTAAGACCATAGGAACCATGCACCAGCTAATCAGCGCTGACCCTTCTTTCTTCAACAGAAAGGAATGAGGACATCAGTTTTATCTCGTGTGTATGATATGAGAAAGCAACATGGATGCAGATGGCCAAAATAAACACATTCAAAAACAGACCCTGGAGATAACACAGATAATTCACAGAATGGAAAAGAATTAACAACTAAAATCTTCTAGTCTGAGAAATTTGAAAAGAAATCTTCTACTTAATATAGTTCGAGAACTTTGCAAAGATGCTATGAAATATCTACAAAGTAACCAAATGATATGATAAACAGCGAATATAATGAAATTTGTTGGGCACCTGGGTGGCTCAGTCGGTTAAGGGTCCAGCTTTGGTTCAGATCACGATCTCACAGTTTGTGAGTTCGAGTCCCTCATCGGGCTCTGTGCTGACAGTGCAAAGCCTGCTTGGAATTGTCTCTCCCTCTGCCTCTCTGCCCCTCTCCTGCTTGCGCACACTCTCTCTCTCAAAAAATTAAAATTAAAATTAAAAAATGTCAATATAAGAACTTCAAATAAAATCAAGAAAATCAGAATAGCTAAAGGATGATGTAAAAGATCTGATTTGATGACAGACTAATAATCTTAGGAGAGAATGGACAGAGGAAATTAAGGAAAGGATATCTTTAAAGGAGAAATAAGTTGAACATTTCTGAAGTTAAAGACTTGACTCTTCAGAGGGAAAAGGCCCACTGAACGCCAGCTCAGCCAAAGGGAACAACAAAAATCCTCCCACCTCAACCCATCGGTATGAAATTTTAGGACACCAAAGACAAAAGAGAGAGATTAAAGCTCTCAGAAAACAAAACAAGACATTTCAAAAAGAATAAGATTAGTTGACCGTCAAGATTCTTCAGCATCATCAGACTTTCAAATATTTGTCTTCAAAATTGTTTTTAACCTAGAATTATTTTTAACCGTTCTATACACGGTATATTACGTAGTAAGTGTGAGGGCAGAATAAAGGATTTTCAAAGATAAAAACTTCATCCCTTCTTAGGATACTACTTGATGACATACACAGCAAATAGGAGGTAAACCAAGAAAGAGAGGACGTCCAAATGCTCCAACTCAAGAACGCGGAGGAGAATTCTTGGATATCAGCTGTGAAGCTGGACCAAGGATTCTGGGAGAAGGAGGGTCTCTGAGAAAAGATGCTATAGAGTAGAGAAAATGAGTTAAAGACAAGAAACACTTGAAGAGATGATAAATTATGAGAAAGGGAACAGAAAATTAGCAACTCCAGGAAAAACAGAAAGCTATCCAAGAAAGACGTACGTCACATATAAAGCACACAAAACATCTTGAGATTTGGGGCAGCTGGTGCAGTGTAAAAAGGAATACCCATTTGACCTTGAAGCTAGGAACAGTTTATTTTAATCAGCTCCTGGATCTTTCCACTGGGCTCCCAGAAAGGAAGGTAATCCTAGCCTTCAGCATAGACTAGGGCAATCAACGCAATGTTAAGCATGTATTGATTTTTAACTTTTAGAGTCAACTATGGACTCAACACAGAGGTCTTGGTTGTTGTGATGGAAGTAAAAGTAAATACTAACAAACTTGACGCAATGTCAAAGTAGAAAGGTTTGGCCAGAATGTGGGATGAAATAAAGAGAGAGAAAAAAAATAACAAAACATAAAGAAAATACCTTCATTTCATGAAATGGAGAATCAAATTGACATACCAAGAAATAGAAATTTTAGATTACAGAGTCTCATTTGCAAGTAACCAGGGGCGCCCGGGTGGCTCAGTCAGTGAAGCATCCAATTTCGGCTCAGGTCATGATCTCTTGGTTCACAAGTTCAAGCCCCGCGTAGGGCTCTGTGC
Source organism: Prionailurus viverrinus (assembly GCF_022837055.1). Taxonomy (NCBI): domain Eukaryota; kingdom Metazoa; phylum Chordata; class Mammalia; order Carnivora; family Felidae; genus Prionailurus; species Prionailurus viverrinus. The sequence continues at coordinate 55,202,626 of NC_062577.1, read as the reverse complement.
TAACAGCTCAGAGCCTGGAGCTTGCTTTGGATTCTGTGTGTGTCTCTCTTTCTGCCCCTCCCTCACTCATGCTCTCTCTCTCTCTCTCTCTCTCTCTCTCTCTCAAAAATAAATAAACATTAAAAAATTTGAAAGCAAACAATAAAGGAATAAAAATAATAAAACAATCAAATGTTGATAGGTAGACAAGGAGAGAAAATAGAATGTTAGTGAGTTAAATATTCAACTTTCATATTAAGGAGCCAATAGATAGAATATGTAGATAAATCCAGAAAAAGGAGTATAAACACATATTATTTACATGTTTGGATTTTTCCAAAGAACTAAAAGAGTTTGCTTCTGGAAAGTAGGGTTGCGGGTGGAGACACCATTGCTTTTCACCAGAAGCTCTTTTGTGTATCTTTTTGTAAATATAAAAGAGTGGTTCTGGTCCAAAAAAAGTGATGGCTTCTCCAAGGGCCTTGCTCCCTTATCTAGGACATTTCTGGCTGCTGATGCTTCCCTTGAACTGCCAGAGACCTTTGGCACTCCACATTAAGTCACCTGTCAGAAGCAGTGGAGAACGGCTGCCCTTTGCAAATGGCCCACAAAAGGCAGGGGTACGGCAATCTAAAACAAAACACTGAACACCCATCTAAAGAACCCAACTGTCTTTCTTTCAGATCAACCCACACCCTGGCTCTTCTTTTAATTCCGGCTCTAGCTCTATTCCTCTTGGTTTGATGTCTCTGACAATGGATGTTTTCCCAAGCATGTGACCTTGATCTGTTTTCCTGGGACTTGTCCACCCAGATTACTTGGGTCCATGATCTTGGCCTCCTACCAGTAAACAGTCCTGCTCAACCCCCTTTGTCTTCACAAAACACACACATCAGCACACACACAAACTTTCCTCCATACCATGGTTTCCTTTCTTCCGCAGACGATACAAGAAAATGCCCGAGGATGTTTGGATCCCCTTTTGAAGGGTATATCACATGCTCCACAGACCCCTTCTCCCCTTTATCTCACTTGGTGACTGGGTCACTTATCTATGAGGTTACCTTAAATCTCTTCTGGTGCCTCCTGCCTTTCCCACACTGTGCCCTCCAGATGCCACATGAATTCTTTCTCCTCGCTTTCTCCCTCCTGCATCTTAAGATGTAGCCTAAGGCCAGCTTCTAACTCCACTTTCCTACAGGCAGATCTTCTGTCTGCTTCATTATCGTTCTCCTGCTTCCCTTTGGGTCTGGATCTCCCTCCTCTTTCTCCCATCCGGCTGTCCCATCGTTGGCCTTTTACCCCGACCCCCACCCCCACCTGGTTCTTAGGCATAAACCCAACAAAAATATGTAAATAGCATTCAGGCAAAGAGAAGGGATGTCAAGAGGCGAGACATGATTAATTGCCAGATGTATTGTGCAGACGATAATTGCCATAGGAGTTGTGGGGAGACACAATGCAAGCATGCTAATGAGCCATTTCTTTTCCTCACCAGCAGTTGTCTTACTTGTCTCTTGTCTTTATTCATCACACTGGTTCTCAAAATGTGGTCCCTGGACCATCAGCATCTCCTGGTTAGAAATGCAAATGCTGGGGTCCCACCCCAGACCTGCTGAGTTAGGAGCTCAGGGGAGGAAAGTCCAAAGTCTGTGTTTTAACAAGCTCTCCAGGTGATTCTCTTAAACACCTAAGTTTGAAAGCCACAGGCCTTTCCTTGGAAAACTCCAAACTCTTATGGCAAAAAGTGGTTTGAGTTAAAAGAAGTGACAATAATTTTTATGAGCTAAAATAGGCAAGACATTATTTAATACCTCACAGCTTCGGGATCTGGGTTTCATATCCACCACAAACTTACCTTGCCACTCAAAACCTACCACCTCACAGAGGCAGAGAGAGTCATTCCTTGCTACCTTCTACAGGGAATTCCTTCTCCCTAAACTCTAAAACATTCGGAGAAAAATCAAAACCCCACGTTCGAAGACAAAAATCAAAACCCCATGTCAGATCTTTAAAGACAATAAGCATCAAAGTAGAGCCCAGATTCTGCTTTCTCTCAGCAGTTTCCCATTGTTTCATTCTTTACAGGGGAGAACCACAGGCGAGCAATTAGAGGCGGCTTGCCCACCAACCACTGTGCCAAAGACCTTGCAAAGATTCCCACTGAATCCTCGTAACAACTCAGACTCAAGGTCACTCAGCTGGGAAGCAGCAGATTGAGGATCAGTGGGTGACCTGAACTGAGAGACTTGATGGTTTGTTCTCACCCGTTTAGTTGCATGTTGTTTGGAACTGTTCGCTCCTTCTAGTATATAGAGAACTTTGGTCTCTCTTCAAACGGCTTTTAGGCAGATCCAGGGCAAAGCACCCATTCCTGTCCAGCTGGGGTTCTAACCAACCCCACGGTCCCTGTGCTTTCCAGTAAATGTTGGAAGAGTGAGGGAGGGAGAACCTGTTTTCCCTCCATCACTCTCACCATTCCATGGAATCGAAGATGGGTCATTAGGGATCATTCGTGCTTCCAGAGATAGTTGGTGAGGAGTGAGAATCAGCTGGAGCTGTGGCTTTCCGTGGTCACCCCGCCCTATCACAGAAATAGGGTCACTTGTTTTCTTCCCATGCTTCAAACTTTAATGTTCTCTGGGTGCTCGCAGTAGGGGCTCCCAAGGCAAGAACCGAGGCTGCATTTATGTCCCCTCTGATCACAGCTCACTCTTCCGTCCTGATTCCTTGATTCTGTCTCCTCCCCCTGTCCCTCTGTATCTGTCCTTCCAGTTAAGCATATAATTGCTCAGGAAATGTGGAGGAAAACCTTTGGATACATGCCGGATTCAGTGACTGGGCTAGGGAACTGTCATTGTCAGGATTTTCCAGAGAAACAGCAGTAATAAGATGTAGGTATACGCATAAAAAGAGCTTTAGCATAAGGAATTGACTCACATGACTATGAAGGCTTGTATGTCCTAAATTCAGTGTGGGCTGGCAGGCTGGAGACCCAGGAGAGCCGACGTTCCAGCTCCTGTCTGAAACTGGTCTGCTTCTGAACCAGGAAGAACGGATAATACAGATGAAGTTTGAAGGTAGTCTTCTGAAGAATTCTCTCTTGCTTGGGGGAGGCTGGCTTTTTCTGTACTATTCAGGCCTTCCACTGACTGGATAAGGCCCACCCACATTATAGAAGGTGATCTGATTTACTCAAATTCCACCAATCTATCTATCTATTTATTTTAAGATTTTATTTATCTTGTGTATTTATTTTGGGGAGAGCACAAGTGGGGAAGGGCAGAGAGGGGGACAGAGGATCTGAAGCAGGCTCTGTGCCGACAGGCTGACAGCAGTGAGCCCGATGGGGGGCTCACACTCATGAACCAAGAGATCATGACCTGAGCCGAAGTCGGATGCTCAACCGACTGAGCCCCCCAGGTGCCCCTTAAGATTTTATTTTTAAGTAATCTCTTCACTCAGTGTGGGACTCGAACTTACACCCTCAAGATCAAGAGTTACAGGCTCTACCGACCCCAAATTCCACTAATTTAAATGCTAATATCATCCAAAACACCCTCGCGGAAACACCGAAAATAATACTTGACCAAATATCTGGGCACCCTGTGGCCCAACTAACTTGACACATAAAAGTAACCATCACAGGAACATATAAGATTAGGCTGGAATAAGAAAGCAAGTCTGTAAGTATGATCCATAGCTGGCTTATCCTGAAGGCTATGTCTGTCTTATTCACTAATTCTTTCCTCATTGTCTGGTAGGATCCACAGCACATAACAAGTAAGAAATAAACATTGATTGAGTGCATGAAATAAATATTAGTTCAAAATGAATGAAAGCTTCCTGACATCTAACAGAGAGAGATGTGAGAAGCTTTTTTAATGCTGCTCCTTGCCTGCAATCAGACCTCGTCTAAGAAGCACTCATTCTCTGGATCTGAAGTTTACTATCTCTCCATAAACTCTAGTGGAAGACATGGAGAAATGAGTGGAAAGTCCAAGTGGCTGGTTTTAGGCTGCGCTTTGCAGATTGGAGGCAGGAAACTTCCCTCCCTCCTTTTCCTTGGTGACTGACCAATCAGGTGCCATGATCTACAACTGGGTAGATCAGAGAACTTGGTAATTCAGAGAAGATAGTTAATCACCTCACACCACACAGCAATGACCTATTTCTCCTGTTGGAGAGGAGAACTCCGTCAGCTTCAGAGGGGTTTTGATAAGTTAATAGATTGACCAGCTCCTCCTCCTGGGTCCGATTACAAGACGTGATGACCAGCTATCCTTCCAGCCAGGGAAAGCGGATTCCTAGAGTCCCATTGCTTAAAGCAGTTCATCTCAAAAATGCTGCTTAAGAATCACCCGGGAAGCCATGTAAAACCACAGGCTTTCGAGCCCTGCCTCCAGAGATTCAGTAAACCTGGGATGAATCTGCATTCTTACCAAGCAGTCCCAGGAGATACTGATATCGGAGGTATAAAGGACACACACACGTATCTGACTTACATGAAGGATGACATTAACTTCTTTCAAGGATCCACTCAATTCACAAAGAAAATGTTCATATCGCCTGAGAAGCTTATTACCTGATGCCGTATGTTATCATTTTTTGTTAATATTATTATTTTCATTTCAATAAACTTTACTGTTTATGGAGCATTACTTTTTAATTTTTTAAAAACTTAAAAAAAATTAAGCTTATTTGTTTTGAGAGAGAGAGCAAGCAGGGTAGAGGCAGAGAGGGAGGGGAAGAGAGAATCCCAAGCAGGCTCTGAACTGTCAGCACAGAGCCCGATGCAGGGCTTAAACTCAAGAACTGTGAGATCATGACCTGAGCCGAAATCAAGGGTGGGACACTCGACCGACTGAGCCACCCAGGCTCCCCTACATAAACGTTTTTGACCCATGCCACCACCCCTTATGAAGTAGGAAGAGAGAGGTATAATTACCTCCATCAGACTGATGGGAAACTGAAATTTAGAGAGATTAGACTGGTACCAGAATGCTCAGCTAATAAGTGGCAAAATGATGACCAATTATTTGAGAACACCAAAATTATTTTTGTGTGGTCCCAAGAGTGAATAGGAGTCCAACTCTGGTACTTCCTCTCACACTTGAATCGAGCGTCATTTGTACAGTGTAGATGCTACTGGGTCCTGAATCCTTTAGAAGGAGAGTCAGAAGGAGCAGCGTGAAATCCCTTCTTGGAAAATTAATCAGGACTGCCCCTCTCCCGTCCCGGTCTGAATTCTGGCTCTGCACTTTGCCTGTTTCTTAGGGATTTCTATTGGGATTGTTCTCACCCTTTTCTATGCTTGTATTTACTCTTTAAGACATCGATGGTTCTTACGTTTGTGTGAGCAGCCGTGGATACCCTGGTCTCCCTTCTCCAACTCCATATGACATTTCAGTATTGCTACTCCAAGTATTTGGGGCTGCCCCTCAGGACTTCCTTCCTGAACTCGGCTTTGCCACTGGTTTGAAAGCCACATTTGTCCTGCACAGGTGGCAGATAGTACTCTCCAGAGGAATTGAGAATTCTCATAATGGGAAATAGCATTTTTATTAGCAGAGAACACAGCTGTCCCATCTTTCGCTGTCATATGTGAGGGCTCTTATGTGCCAATTTGCCCGGGAAAGTCTTGTTTTATGCCTGGTTTCTCAGTGTCATTATTAATAGCCTCCTTTTTCACTCTTGGAAGTGTCTCTCATCGGACAATAAATTGGATGGCCATCCTACTCATTTGACCTCTTTTTATAGGAATTCAGCTTCTATGTTTGAGAATCACTGTTGGCATTTGGTGCTTTTCTTAACATTGTCCAGGGAGCTTGTTAAAAATAGATTCAAAGCCCCTCTATTCCCTCCCCACGCCCTCCCCCCCCCCCCCCCCCCGCCAAAGAAACTACGGGAACAGCATATTTGGAGTAGAGATGCAGAATCTGTATTCTGAGAAAGTTCCCTGGTGATTCTGATCATGTTCTACGGATCTAAGTTGGGCGCTTACTCCTCAGTTGTATTTCTGCTCTACCACTTGGTAACTGCTTGACCTTGGGCAGATTACTTAATTGCTCCATTTCCATTAGTGAGGGTAGGCAAACTGCTATAAAAAGCACCCTGTGAATCTCCGTGGCTTAACACAATATAGGTTTATTTCTCAGTCATGTCTTAGTCTGCAGACTGGAAGGAAAGGGGGTTCCATCTCACACAGATATTCAGGTCCAGACGCTTCTATCAGGCTCCACTGTCCCCTCAGACTTCTCTGCTGGGTCCTTGAAGCCAGGGTGGCAAATGAAGGAAGAGAGGAGGTATGGGGGACTGCACGGGTTTTATGGGCTAAGACTGAGGCATACATGACATTCGCCCACAGTCTGCCGGACAAACTCAGTGACATGGTTGCCCCAACCATAAGGGAGGCTAAAAAATGTCATGTAACTGTAGACCCAGGATAAAGGTGAGGGTTTGGATGAACAATTATTCAGTGTCTGTCCTAGACTCCCAAACGCTTTCACGCAGGCAATCCATAGGGGACAGCCCCAAACCTAAGGCTCCATCCAGCCTCTGCACCTAGCTTAAGTCTAAGATCTTCAAGGGGCACACAGTCCTTTGTATCAAGTTCAGATGCAGCCTCTTCTAGGCTAGAGATCTGTGACTTTAGATTAAAAAGTAAACTTATACAGCCCCCTCCTCAGCACATATAATGGGTTAGGGGAAGGATATCTTCAATAGGAAATCCTGTTTAGAAAAGAGTAGAAGGGAGACATATAGCATTCACCCAGAGTAGCCAGGCACCAGGAAGGCTTCCTTCCCTGAGGTGGGAGAAGTACTTTCATTAGACCCTAACTTTGCTTTCCGGAAGGACTCCTTTGTTCCTCACTCCCTGTGGCCCCTGACACTGCCCTCTGTGGTGTTTTTTTCCCGGTCAATAATCTGTCCATGTCTGAAGGGAGCCCTGGGGTATGTGTCCCTTGGAGGTTTTTATAGAAGTCCACTTCCCACTGAAGCAAGCTTGGGAGCCCGGTGATCGTTTGACATCTTGGAAAATCCAGCCTCGTGATTCCTTGGCCATCCAATTCTTTCAAACACTTCATAGGCTTCTGGTATACTTGTGAGTTGCAGCAGCCACACCCAATGTTTTGCCTAGATACAATCCTCAAACCTGATTTCCTTCTTTCCTCCATCGTTTTCACTCTCCCCCGGTGGCAGCTATCTTGACATCATCTGAGACAGTACAGACGAAGGACGCACCTAACCTGATTTCTGCCAAAGGGCTCGGTCACCTTGTTCGGTTGAGGAGTGTGACTATATCTTTGTCACTCACAGCTTTTTCATAATCTTACCTTCGGGGGTCCAGAAACAGTTGTTTTTTTCGAATGCCCCACATTCCTGGACTTCTTCCATCCCCTTTGTATCACAGCTTGTAAATTGGCCAATTGATTCCTAATCTTTTTTTTTTTCCGGTCAGACCTTGTTGAAGACAGTCGATAATAGCAACACTTTCACCAGTGCTTTGGTATTTTCTAATAAGTTCCCCTGGAGCTACGGTTTCAATACACATGTAAACTGGCTTCCAAATTAAGGGAGGTGACAGGTGACATGAGTTGCCACCTTTCCAGCCTTGGATGTCAGTTTTCTTGCTCCCCATTACCTAACTGCTAAGCCAATGTCAAGGCGCCGATGTAAGTATGCTAACATAACAAAACAACCAGAAAGAAATATTTATTTTCAACTTACATCACCAAGGTATGCTCTGCTCCACATATTCATTCAGAAACCCAGGCTCCTTCTATAGAGTGGTTCCAACATGTCCTTAGCGCCTTGGAGTTCTCTGCCGGATCCTCTGCATTCATTTAGCAGATAGAGAGAGACAAGTGGAAGAATTGGGTGAGTTTTCATAGGCCAATGATATAGCACTTATGCTCATATTTCCCTCACTATCCCTAGCTGCAAGTGTGCTTGGAAAATATAGTCTAACTGTACATTCAGGGAGAAAAGAGATAACTAACTGATAACTGATAAGTCTTTGCTTACCTTATTCGGGAAATGGGGATAATAATAGTATCCATCTCATAGGATGCTTGTGATTCCACAAAATAATTCAAGTAAAAAAGTCAGTCCAGCATCAGACTCACGGTAAATGACCGATATATATTATGTTATTTTGATTTTTTTAATGTTTATTTATTTTTGAAGGAGAGAGAGACAGAGCATGAGCAGGGGAGGGGCAGAGAGAGATGGAGACACAGAATCCGAAGCAGGCTCCAGGCTCTGAGCCGTCGGCACAGAGCCCAGTACGGGACTGGAACTCACGGACCGCGAGATCATGACCTGAACTGGAGTCAGACACTTAACCGACTGAGCCACCCAGTTTTTTACTATTATGTTTTTTATTATTATTTTGTACCTTTTCAGTGTTGACTGACATGCAACATTCTGTGTGAAATGTTTCTGCCTACCTTGAAATGATTAAGCTCGCAACTACTCAACCATTCTGCTATGAGAGAACGTCCACGAAAGCAGAATTCCCGCCTCAGAGATCCGGCCATTGCAGAGAGTTCACAGAAACAGACGTTAGGCACTTTCAGTAGAGAGGGTCACACACGTGGGGACCCTCCACAGAAAGTCATCGTGTGAGAGGAGCTGGAAAAGAAAGCGTGAAGCTGTCAAGAGGAAGGAGGCGCGTGTCCAGAGAAAAGGTACAACTACTGAAATTCTGAGCCAGCAAGCGTCACTTGGAGAAGAGGGCCGTCTACAAGTGCGCGAGTGTGGAACATCCCCTCTGTGCCCCGACTGTGGTTGTGGAGGCAAGAGAGAGGACTTCGGGACCCGGTAGGGAAATGGGGCACAAGAACCAGACAGCGCAGGGGAAACAATGAAGAAAAGTAAGGGGTTGGGTTCTGGTGGCATCGGGCAGGGCCCTTGAGGCTCCAGGCCCAGCATGGTAGGCTTGGGGCAGACAGCTCAACAACACAGAGGAAACGCCGCCCCTGACCTGGTGGCATTCCGTGCGCATTGCTATTATCACGATTAATGCCATCCTCTTCTCTGCTCTGACCACCTGAGGCTCCAATCTGATGTGTTGTTCTCCCATTTTGAACAAAAATCAGACTCTCAACTTCCCCCCATCCTCTGGGCTGTGGAGCCACACATATTAGGCTTTTCAAGGGTTTGTAGATCTAGTATCTCCAGAAAACAGTCACACCTTCTATGCCGGTCTCCCTTTTTTTTTTTTTTTTTTTTTAATTTATTTTTTTTATTTTTTATTTTTGGGACAGAGAGAGACAGAGCGTGAACGGGGGAGGGGCAGAGAGAGAGGGAGACACAGAATCGGAAACAGGCTCCAGGCTCCGAGCCATCAGCCCAGAGCCTGACGCGGGGCTCGAACTCACGGACCGCGAGATCGTGACCTGGCTGAAGTCGGACGCTTAACCGACTGTGCCACCCAGGCGCCCCGACGGTCTCCCTTATTTAATCTTTTATTTTCCCCACTTAGATGCTGGAGTTTTAGGTTTACCAAAGCCTGAACTGAGATTTATTTACATTTTCTAGGGAAAGCAGAAACAAACCATTCTTTTTTTTTTTTTTTTTTTTGGCTTATTTATTTTGAGAGAGGGAGAGAGCAAGCTAGCATGCATGGGAAGGGGGGGAGAGAGAGAGAGAGAGAGAGAGAGAGAGAGAGAGAGAGAATCCCAAGCAGGCTCAGCACTGTCAATGCAGAGCCCGATGCGGGGCTCGAATCCATGAACTGAGAGATCATGACCTGAACTGAAGTCAGACGCTTGACCGACTGAGCCCCCAGTCACCCCAAAACCATTCTGGGCATTTCATCACAGGAGCTGGGATTGGTGGGAAGGAGAGAGAGGGAAAGCCTTTGGGAAATTCTCCTTTCCTCTTCTCACCCCAGCCCCACCAGTGAACATTCTGTCCTAAAATGGCTGCCTTGGTTTCCTGTGACTGCCACACAAATAACCACAAACGGGGTGATGTGAACCGCCAGAAATGTATTCTTTCACGGTTCCAGAGGCCAGAAGTCTGAACCCAAGGTGTCAGCAGGACGCGCGCTCTCTGAAGGATGCGAGCAAGAATTCTTTGCCTCTTCTAGCTTTGGGTGATGGCCAGCATTCCTGACTTGTGGCCGTATCATTCCAATCTCCCTGTAGTCACGTGGCCTCCTCTTCCGTCTGTGTGACATCTTTCCCTGCCCCGTTCTTTGAAAGATACTTGTCACTGGATTTAGTGACTATCAGATAATCCAGGACGATCTCCTTATCTCAAGATCCTTAACTGAATTACGTCTGCAAAGACCCTTTTCCTAAATAAGGTTCCGGAGAATGGGTGTGGGCAGGTCTTTGAGTGGGCACCACTCAACCCACTATAATGGGCCAATGTGAAACATGGGGTGAGGCCATTCCTTGGCAAGAGTAGGCAGGGAGGGAATGCAAGCAGTTGGGTGGAGAAAATCTGAGTAGCTGTAGAAATTTATCTATTAAATAAGAAAGGATAGAGATGGGGAAATCTACCTTGTTCACCCCCCAAAAAGTATTAAGATAATGAAAGCTAATATTTATTGGGTACCTACAAAATTCTAAGCACTACGCAAAATGCCTTGCATGTATTATCTAAATTAAACCCTTCATGACAATTCAAATGCGTAGTTACTATCTTTGACCTTATTTTATAGGTAAGGAACCTGAGACTTGCTGAAGGTCACGTAGCTAGTAAATGATAGAGTCTGGTTCAAGCCTCGCTGTGTGTCCCCCTTGGGGCCGTGCTCTAAACACTGTGCATTACCGCCTCATACTGGAATGTGCTAGGTATGTGAAACAGGTAACCTCCACTCAAGCTAGGAAGAGAAATTGCCTCCAAAGTCTTCACCATGCCTAGACCTTCCCGATAGCCACACTCTACCAATCCACTCTGGTTCACATCTCCACCTATCCCCTCTAACCACTCAGGACCACATCTCCACTGCTTCAGTATATATAAAAGGCTATGATCCACAACCCCACCCATTGACCAACCCACATTAACGTGCCATCAGCCATCAGGAAATCCTTTGTCTAACGTAAAGTCTTCTGGCTCTAGTTGAAACTCATCTTTTCCAAGCTTGCTATCATCACAGTTATTCACTTTTGATCCTTTTTCTTTGTTTGTTTAAGTAGACTCTACACCCAACGTGGAACTTGAATTCACTACCCGAGATCAAGTTGTTGTATTTTGTAACCTCGCCCCCAAAATCTTTATTTCAGACTTTCAACCTCATACTACATTCATTTTAAAAAACATTCTGGATTAATTTATTAAAATTAGTTTTGGGGTGCCTGGGTGGCTCAGTGGGTTAGGCATTTGACTTTGGCTCAGGGCATGATCTCGCTGTTTGTGAGTTCAAGCCCCATGTCGGGCTCTTTGCTGACAGCTCAGAGCCTAGACTCTGCTTTGGATTCTGTGTCTCCTTTCTCTCTGCCTCTCCCTCCGTCTCTCTCTCTCTCTCTCTCTCTCGCTCTCTTTCTCTCTCAAAAATAAACATTAAAAAAATAATAAATTAGTTTTTATAATGCCTCTTCGAAGCATTTCCTTTCTTTTTAAAAAAAATTTTTTAATGTTTATTTATTCTTGAGAGAGACAGACAGAGTATGAGTGGGGGAGGGTCAGAGAGAGAGGGAGACACACAATCTGAAACAGGCTCCAGGCGCTGAGTGGTCAGCACAGAGCCTGACGCGGGGCTCGAACGCACAAACTGTGAGGTCATGATCCGAGCCGAAGTCGGACGCTTAACCGACTGAGCCACGCAGGCGCCCCCAAAGCATTTCCTTTCATCGGTAAACTTTATTTATAATTAATATTAAAAATAAAAAATTGTAGGGGCACCTGGGTGACTCAACTGGTTAAGCGTCCAACTTCGGCTCAGGTCATGATTTCACAGTTTGTGGGTTCGAGCCCCACATCGGGCTCTGTGCTGACAGCTCAGAGACTGGAGCCTGCTTCAGATTCTATGTTTCCCTCTCTCTCTCTCTCTCTGCCCCTCCCTCACTTAACGCTCTCTCTGTCTCTCAAAAATGAATAAACGTGAAAAAAAAAAGAATAACTATTACATGAAAAGGACATCGATTCATGTGTCCCAATCTGGATCTGCCAGATCCAGTCATGAATATCTGGAAAATCTGACCCAAACTGATAGTTCTCTGCCCATCCGGGGTCACTTAAAACCCAGTGACATGTTCAACTTTCTGGCTGACAGTCATTCCATCCTAGGAGTATGACTTTCCTACCTACCTCCGACCCTTCTGGGTCCGTCTTCCCCACAAGATGGCTGACTGTCACTGTGACTCTGGAAGTAGCCTCGCCCTGCCCAAGTCCTCACTTTCTGTGTGTGGTAATACTTTAGAAACCATCCCACAGCTTTTGTTTAACGGGAGCCACAACTTAACACAGGCCTTGGGGCTTGAGGCGGCCGATTTCATTTAACGAAGCTTTCGCTATTCCCCTTTAACTTTGAAGAGCAAGGCTCCGTTATTTTCAACAGGTAGACAGACTCCTTCCTTTTGTGGCTTCTTCATCATCAATACTTTTTTTCTTTGCAGTGATACCAATTCACTTAGGTTTAGATGTAGGTGACTCTTGGCGTATTTGGAGTCCTTTGTTTTCTTTCTCTGCAGACTTTTGTTCAGTCACCAAATTTGTTGGGGCCCCAATTCCCGGCAGGTGCCTAAGGTAGGCGAGGCTGCGTGCCATGTGCTCTGTCCCTGCCCCATTTCCACCTGAAAAGCACAGCCTCTTATCTGTCCTGTAGGTTGGCATTCTGCTATGGACTAAATATTCGTCCTCTCCACCGCCAAATCCACACGTTGAAGCCCTAATCCCTAACATGATGATATTTGGAGGTTGGGCCTTTGGGAGGAAATAGGCCATGAAGGTGGTGTCTTCCCGAATGGAATTGGTGCCCTTGTGAGAAGACACACGAGAGAAACGACCTCTTTCTCAGCCGCGGGAGGACACTGCAAGAAGGCAGCCACATGCAAACTGGAAAGAGGACCCTCACCGGACACTGCATTGTCAGCACTTGATTTTGGACTTCCCAACCTCCAGAGCTGTGAGAAATATATGTTTGCTGTTTAAGGCACCCAATCTATGGCATTTTGTTACAGCAACCCCAAGCTGACTAAGAAAGGCTCTGAATACAATTTGGTTATGGGGAAAAAAGGAGATGCATTTCTTTCCAAGTCCAACAATCAAGGATGTTGGACCTTGGATGCAAGGACCTTGGATGCAAGGAGGTTGGACCTTGATGCAAGGACAATCAAGGATGTCGGACCTTGGATGTTGGATGCAAGACCTCTCTGGGAGACTGTAAAATGTAGAGGCATGTGGTAGACCTTCGGTCTGTTGGTGCAATTTCTTATTCTGTTATCCCTTATTCTCTCTACATTGTGTGAAGAGTTCTTACCATGGAGAGATACGCAACGGTTTTGCAGAGCGCGCTTTTCCAGATTTCTGATCCTAGCCAGTGCAAACACCTATATATCATAACCAGAGGACACTTGAACACAAAGATTAAACACCATTAACAAAAACACAAGGCAGTACGGAGGGAGATAATGCTAGGAGCCTCCAAATCAAGATCATGCACAAATTTCCTCCTTTCCTCCCTTTCTTCCTCCCACCAACACCTGCAAAAGGATTCGAGCCCCTTATTTCAGATCTTCCTTCTTGCCTGTCATCTCCAGACATCTGCAACATTGCCAATTGTGCAGCAATCATGACCAGGTCGTTGTGCCATCGCATTTTTTTTTTAAACATCTGCCAAAAAGTTTATTATGTTAGTTGGAATTTTCTCTTTTTCAATCTGTTTCTAGCCATGCTTCATTGTGTTTGCCTTAGAGTGTCTGGAAGCGATTCTTGAGGAATAAATAAACAAACAATGGGACCAACTGAGAAGAAGTAATAGAAAAAAATATGCTAACAAAATGTGAAGGCAACTTCGAAGCTGAGGCTGTATTTAAATATAGCCCGCTGATTAAGGTTTCATTTTTTGAGCAGTTTGGACAGACATTTGTTAGGAACACAGATGTGCCAAAAGCCTTCTCGAGTAAATATTGACTTCAGTTAACAGAGCCTAACATTTCCTCCAGCTTCTCTGACACTAGTAAGACACTTGCTTCATCGTGTGTGCGTGAAGGTGGGAGGGGAGACCGGCGAACAGATGGCTGCTGGCTGCCGGCGGAAAAATGGGCAATAGTCCACAGAGGCTAGAACTTTCCTCAATGCGGTGGTTCCCAAGTCTGGGGCAGGATTGAGAAAATACGTACAGGTTCCCGGCCAGGTTCCAATTCGGAAAGTTGGGCAACTGTCCAGGCATCTGTATATTTGGTTAAAGTCCCCAGGTGGTTTGGATACACGGGTGGGTCTGGGGGATTGTAGTTCTCAAGGCCCCTCACACAGTTACAGCTACTGGTCTAGCACCTACATCAGCAGGACTCTTGGGGGCCAAGAGGGAATAAGACGTGAAGGATGCATGAACCTTACGTTCCCCAGAGAAGGTCCTTCAAGGTTAGGGTCGGAGCACATGGCCACTGTGTCCATTTCTTGCATAAATAGCAGAATTTATCCTCCAGGCTGCCAATTTGGCACCTATTTGGAGCATTAAGTTCACTCAGCAATTCAGAAAGGGAGGCTTTTTAAAAACACGGTTTCAGTTAGGGTAGGCTTCAGCTGAGAATTGCCCATATGCTCTTTGTTGTAGACAGCTGTGCTTGCTCGAACACTAACAACAGTGCATAACTACACCTTGTATTTTCTGTATCAAGGATCTCAAGGTTCTTAGGAAAATCGGTCAATTGATCTTAGGAAATGCCAACCATAGTCAGGATAATAGGAAAACTACAGGAGCTCACCAGACATGGGACTGAACACGGATCTGCCAATTGCTGGCCGTGACCATGGACACAAGTGCTTAGTCCCGCTTCTTCAGTGCCCTGCTCTGCGTAACAGAGGTAACAATAGTAGTACGTCAAATACAAAGTTATCGTGAAGTTATAATAACATGATGCAGGTAAAGTCCCATGTCATTGTCCGGCACAAAGGAATCAGTCAAAAGGGTCAGCTAACAGAGAGATTATGATTATGATTATGATTATGCTGGACACAGTCAATACTCAATACATCATCATGATGACTATGACGATGTCAACTGAGATTATTCTTCCAACCCATCATTTCCACCCACTGCCACCTCTGAGGATTTAAGGTGAAGCAACTAGACATGCTGCTCTTCAGTGTCAAGTTTATACAAGATGGGTTGTGAAACAACGCGGCAGACAGGAAGCCGTAAGTTCTCCCTCTGTGTAATAACACCAGTGAAAGTATTTCACAGGAGGGGCACCTGGGTGGCTCAGTCAGTTAAACGTCTGACTCTTGATTTTTGGCTCAGGTCATGATCTCATGGTTGTGGGATTGAGTCCCGCATCAAGCTCCGTGCTGGGTGTGGAGCCTGCTTAAGATTCTCTCTCCCTCTTCCTCTTCCCCTCCCCCACTTGTTCTCTAGAAGTCTCTGTCTGTCTCTCTCTCTCCCTCTCAAAAAAATATTTCGCAAGAAAGAGAATTAAAGTTATGTCAACGGAGGAATAACAATTTCTCCTGAAGACCCAAAAGAGGAAATCAATCTTCATGATGGTGTTTGATTTTCAATACATTTGAGGCAACTAGGCACAGTTTGGAAAAGACGCTCTAACTCTTAAAAACTGAGAACAAACTGAGGGTTGATGGGGGGTGGGAGGGAGGGGAGGGTGGGTGATGGGTATTGAGGAGGGCACCTTTTGGGATGAGCACTGGGTGTTGTATGGAAACCAATTTGACAATAAATTTCATATATTGAAAAAAAAAAAGATGCTCTAGAGTTTCTACCTCCCCTACATGAGACTGGATCCTGAGGGACAGGCAAACAGACAGATGGTCCCCCACCCCTCCACCATTGACATTCAGTCGTGAGGCTGTGGAATGTAAAAGACCTGAAGGAGAACTTGCAACCTGATCTAGAGGGAAGGCATTCAGAGAACAGGTAAGGACACTGGAAGTGGCAAGCAGTAAAAGAAAAAGGGCCCTTAGAAGGGTGGGGGGGTGTGTGTGAAATGTTTGGCATGAAGCAAAGTCTGCAAGGCACCCTCAAATTGTTTAGTAAACATCAAGGTAAGCCTCTCCTAGCAGATCTAGGAAGCGAGAGCTTGAACCTCATGGAATCTGGAGGGGCCAAGGAAATAACCTGGAGGAAATGCCAATTCTCCCTTCATTCTTAAAGGTTCTGGTCACGAATTCCAATGTGTGTGTGTTGGAGTGGGAGGGTCCCCCCCACATTCAAACAATTCTCAGACATCTGCTGGGGGTCCTACAATTCAACTCAATTCTGACACTATCTACCCAGAAATCATAACAGATCCCACAAGTGAAGGGCTCATTTCCTCATTTTCAGATGCCGATTGCAAGTTCAGGGTGTCATGTGTGCTTCAGACTGGCCATAGATTGATGTTTCCATAACCTCCTCCTTGCATGGGATTAATCTGCCACAGTGACTCACAGGACTTAGAAAAACATTTTACTTACGGATGGGAAACATCAGGCAAGGTATGGGGAAAGAGCGAGGAGTCTCCACCCCCTCTCCAAGTGTGCTGCTCTCCCCAGATGTCCATGTACTCACCTGGAAGCTCCCCAAATCCTATCCTTTTGGGTTTATATGGAGGCTTCATTACATAGGCATGATCGATTACATCATTGGCCATTGGCAATTGATCTAACCTCAAGCCCTCTCCCCTCCCCAAGGTCAAGGGGTGGGACTACAAGTTCCAACTCTCTAAACATATAGTTGGTTCTTCTGGCAAGCCGCCCCAACTTTACATGTGGTCCAAAGTCATCCCATTAACATAACAAAAGACATAAGACTTCTTTACCCTCTCATCATTCAGGGAATTCCAAGGCTTGTAGGATCTCTGTGCCTGAAATGGAAATGAGGATGATAGGTAGATAGATGATAGATAGATAGATAGATAGATAGATAAATAGATATAGATATATGATATAGATAAAGATATTCATTTCTTATTATCAATCACAATATCACAATCTTCTTCTCTACTCTGTGCAACTTTAGAATGATCACCTAAAGCCCCTCATTAAAATGTCTTGTGCTTTTAATGAGGTCCCCTATGAGGTTACTTTAGGGAAAGTCAGGAAGGACAATGTTTCTTCTCATTGTTCCATGGGACCAACCCCCCATCGTGGACCAGGGGACAGCAAGACGTAACCATATAACCTCTCATCCAGCACTGCCTAGGCCCTTAAAAAGGATAGTTGGAGACACACTCTCGTGGACAAAAAAGGAAGAGACCTATAGGTGTTGTAGGACCTAAAGGCGGCCCGAACTATGTTACAGTCAAAACTTTTCCAGAATTTAAGTAATTAACCATTTGAGCCTATTACTAAAGATGTTTGTGAATTTTCCAGAAACCTTTTAAATACATAGACCATCACCTTGCATGGTTTAGGTTTTCATCTTGCCTTGACATGAGAAGCTACACCAGCTGACCCCTTAGATCTTCATAGGTTATGCCCTTTCTGCTCACCTATTACCAGCAGAAAAAAGGCCATATAAAAAGTGACAATGTCCAAAGTAGCTTCACATCAATATCTCATTTTATCCTCAAAACCTCATTATCACCAGCAAATGAAGAAACTGGGGTTCACAGAATTTCACTTGCTCCAGGTCACAAGGCTGCTCTAGAATTTTGGACTCACACTCAAGGCTCCTGACTCCAGTTTCATATCCATTGGCTTTGCCATTCTGATCCCCCCTCCCAGGGAGGGTCAGCAGTGACCAGAAGTTTCCTCATCTTCTAGGAAGAGGGGAAGAAGAGAGCACCAAACACA
This sequence comes from Prionailurus viverrinus, assembly GCF_022837055.1. Lineage (NCBI taxonomy): Eukaryota > Metazoa > Chordata > Mammalia > Carnivora > Felidae > Prionailurus > Prionailurus viverrinus. The sequence goes on along the minus strand of NC_062577.1, from coordinate 55,184,737 downwards.
AACTGGTCTGTGTGGTTTTAACACATTTGAATGAAAACATAGAAATTCAGCTTCTTGTACAAATGGTTTTTTACCTTTTTGTTTTGTTTTGTTTTGTTTTCCACGCAAATAGTTATTGAACCCTTTTATTTACTCAAATATTTCCTTCTCCCTTCTGAGTGGAGCACTGTGCTGGGCACCATGATGCTGGTAGACATGGGCCACCGCACCGAACGTTGGCCGCTGGGCTTTTGAACAAGAGTGTCGGATAGGGCAGTAGGTCAGAGTGTATTTCAACCGGGAGCCACTTGATCCTGGACGGAGGCAAAGTGTGGTTGGACGCATGGGCTTAGTTCGTGTCACGGTCAATGGTAGAATTCAAGCTCTGACATTCAAGATAGCTTGACCAGCAGAGAAGCACGACACAGATCTCAAGCTGAAGACGGGACAGCAAGGCAGGATTTAGCCACTGGGAGAGATGGAACCCATGTTGCTCTGAGCCTAACATGAGACTCAAGCCAGTGATCCCCGAGGTCTACTTGGGTTAAAATGTCTTTTTTTTTTTTTTAATTTTTTTTTCAACGTTTTTTATTTATTTTGGGACAGAGAGAGAAAGAGCATGAATGGGGGAGGGGCAGAGACAGAGGGAGACACAGTATCAGAAACAGGCTCCAGGCTCCGAGCCATCAGCCCAGAGCCTGACGCAGGGCTCGAACTCACGGACCGTGAGATCGTGACCTGGCTGAAGTCGGACGCTTAACCGACTGCGCCACCCAGGTGCCCCTAAAATGTCTTTTAAAGTAGGACCAGCCCATGACATCCATTCTGCTTCCCCAGCATCAGACTGCGTTCTCTCCTTAATTATTGGTGCCTAGTGTCATTGCCAAGTTCTACAGAAGGTGTGGTGTGTGTGTGGTGTGTGTGTGTGTGAAAGAGAGAGAGAGAGAGAGAGAGAGAGATGACCTCTCACTGGGAAGCTGTTCTTCCAACTCAGGGCTTGAGAACCACAGAGTTCTAAGGCGCATCCTCGACTCTCAGGTCCTCATAAATGTCGTGTGTACTTTGAAATGTGTAGTCACTGGTTTGTAAGAAACAGAAACAGAAATAGTAGGAGAGTAATGAGAATGAAGATTGGAAACGGTAAGGTTTGGGCCAAATTGTAAGGACCTAGAGCGACAGGTCAAGGGAAGGTTTTGGGAAACTGTTTATTTTTTTCTTTTGGAAATGTCGGAAACTATCTGGATGTTTAGCCTCTTATAAACCAGAGATATACGTAGCTGACTACTCTTCAGCCAAAGATTTTGACAGCATTTAAACATTGTTTTTGTACATTGGCCACAATTTACGCCAGGAATGCATTCCCCGAAGGTTGTGTTCAAGTCACATGTTGCAAATCAGATCACATTTTTACATGTGCTCAGGGACCTTGCTGTGGGGGAAAAAAAAAAAACAACCTTATAAGCATTTTAATGTATGTATGTTTGTGTGTGCGCATGTACGCATACAGCAAATTTGTCTTGGCTTAAAGTGGGGTAGAGTTTTACTCATCCGCTAAATTTATCATTGATTAAACTCTTTGCTGTCCCCTCCGAGGATTTAATCATGGCCTGAGAGAGTAAAAAACACAGCCCTGCGTATCTGCCTAATAGGAAGAACCAGCTCATTGTCATTTACTTCATGCCCACCGTAAGCTATCTGAGGTGGAAAGAATGTCTAAAGACAGTGTGCTTTATCTTTAGGGGTATACGAGGGAGGAGGGAAAGAGCTAACGGGAATCTCCCCCAGAGGTCTGTGTGGAATATTGTTTGTCTGCTTTGAAGGACGAGGTGAGCTGGTGAGATGAGTGGGGAGGGAGAGGCCTGCCCTGCAGGGGAGGGGAGGGGAGAGGGGAAGAGCAGGAGGAGGAGGGAAGAGAAGGGGGAGGAGACCGTTAATCCAACTCCAGAAACTCCTCCACAGATCAAAGAACCGTTTTGCCGAAGTTCTGCTCCCGGACCTTTCTGAATTACTCAGCTCAGCCAGACAAAAATGAGCCTGTTGCTTGAATTACCCAGCTCACTGCTCCTGCTTCCCGTTTTGCTTGGTCAGCGGGAACCTTACGCCCGCAGAAGCCCCGCTCCCATTTGCACGCAGCAGCCGTCCGTTTGTTTTGCAGCTGGCACAGGCTGGCTGGACCTCCTCTGAGTATTTTTCTGGTCATCCTGAACTTGAACAGGCCTTTTAACTAGCTCCCAACTCAAGGCCCTTTTCTCCCAGGACGTTCTGTCCTGGGATAACTTGTCCCGGGGCAGAGATTAGCACGGTGCCAGGGCGATAAAGGCGCTGCCAGGGCAGAGGTGGGGCCGCGCGGCCCACCTGTCCCGGATGCACGTTCACGGGCTCCCAGCGCCCCCCGCACGGCCTCCCTGTCCGCGCAGGTTCATCATCCATTGCACACCGTGACCCACTGTGGGTCACGGGTCATCTGTCTGACAATAAAACTGTCCGACTGGGACTGTTTGTCAACCCTGGAACAAATTCATGGCAAGTCTGAGCTTATATTCACGTGGTGCTTCAACAGGCATTTAATGCAACCCAATGACTAAAGCATTCCATTAAGGATCTAAAATTCTATGAGTGTCAGTTTTTGCAAAATTGACTGGCTGTTGAGTGCTGTGTTGGCACTTCTTGTGACTAGCTTGTCCCCAAAGACAGGATTTTCTTCTCCTTCCCAAAACAAACGTGCCCTTGGAGAGTTCAGGGAAACCAAGAAAAGAACCTCAAGGGGGGGAGGGGGAGGTGACTTAAAGGGATTTTTTTTTTTTTTTTTCAAATGTGCATTTGGAATCACACAGTTTAAGGACAATGACATGAGAAGAGGAGCGGGACTCCATGCGCAGAGCAGGGATAAAAGGGGCTGAAATTTCCCCCTGGAGTAATTAATTATTCCCTTCCAGAGAATCATGCCTTCCTCGGCACCCAAATAGATCCTTCTGGGAGATTTCCCTCCGTGAAGCCACTTCTAGTAGAACTGTATAAGAAGAGAGTCTGACCTTTGAAGAATTCCCATATGGTCTCACCCGGCTCGTAACACAATAATAAAAATGTCCACTTTTAATTTTATGTTTAAATTTTATTTTTGTTTACTGAGCACTTCCTAAGCGCCGGGGCCTTGGGTTAAGGATTTTGCAAACATTATCTTCTTCAATTCATTTGCAAAACAACCCTATCAGAGCTGTATTTTTATTCCCATTTTCCAGATAAGGCAACTGAACCTTTGTGGCAGACGTGCCTTGTTTTTCGTCTGCTGAGCTCTCCTCCTTCCTTTGCGGACCAGCCTTTCTTCCATGCGAGAGGTGGCCTGGGGTTAGCTATTTATTTATTTATTTATTTACTTAAATTTAAATCGACGTTAGTTACCATACAGTGTAATAATGGTTTCAAGAATAGAATTTAGTGTTCTTCACTTCCATGTAACACCCAGTGTCCCAGCAAGTGTCCCAGCAAGTGTCCCAGCAAGTGTCCTCCTTAATGCCCCTCCCCCATTTAGCCCATTCCCCCCCCCCCACCTCCCCTCCAGCAAACTCCCCTCAGTTTGGTCTCTGTATTTAAGAGTCTCTTATGGTTTGCCTCCCTCTCTGTTTTATATTATTTTTGCTTCCCTTCCCTTATGTTCGTCTGTTTTGTTTCTTAAATTCCACCTATGAGTGAAGTCATGTGATATTTGTCTTCCTCTGACTGCCTTATTTGCCTTAGCATAATACCCTCTAGTTCCATACACGTAGTTGCAAATGGCAAAATTTCATTCCTTTTAATTGCCGAGCAATACTCCATTGTATATATAAACCACATCTTCTTTATCTATTCATCAGTCGATGGACATTTGGGCTCTTTCCATACTTTGGCTATTGTCGATAGTGCTGCTGTAAACATTGGTGTGCATGTGCCCCTTCAAATCAGCACCCCTGTCTCCTTTGGATAAATACATAGTAGTGCAATTGCTGAGTCATAGAGTGTTTCTATTTTTAATTTTTTGAAGAAACTCCATGCTGTTTTCTAGAGTAGCTGCACCAGTTTGCATTCCCACCGTCAGTGCAAAAGGATTCTGCTTTCTCTAGGCTGTGAGGGTTTACTGCATTTAAAAATATATATATATTTTTTACCATTTATTTATTTTTGAGAGACAGAGAGAGACAGAGCATGAGCAGGGGGAGAGAGAGAGGGAGACACAGAATCTGAAGCAGGCTCCAGGCTCTGAGCTGTCAGCACAGAGCCTGATGCAGGGCTTGAACCCACCAACTTCGAGATCATGACGTGAGCCAAAGTCGGATGCTTAACCAACTGAGCCACCCAGGCGCACCAAGGCTGTGAGGGTTTAAATCCCAGCTCTGTCCAATCACAGAGCCACACAGAGAGGCATGGGGCCAACATGGACCAATTCGAATCTCCATCCTGAGAATATGAATTCTGAGGGGAGACACTCCAGGTGTCAAAAGCAGTTACAACAGAGCTGTTAGAGCCCAGTCCTCAGAGGTGAGAGGCTCAACATCACGGCCAAGATCCCGGGAACTGCACTAGATACTGTCCTTCATACAGCCCCCGTTTTAGCTCTTCCCTTTGATTCTGGGAACAGTCCTGTTTCCTCGCAGCAAACTCCTTTCAGGGAGTGCTTGCATTAGCCAGAGCTAACTATTCCGTGCGGCCCAAGAACAGCAACTGATACACTTCAGAGTGTCCAGTAACTGCTTAGATCTCGCAGGTACTAACTGGCAAAGTTGGGGTTTGAACTGGGCCAGTAGACTACGAAATTCCACAAGTAGCCATTAGTTACGCTGATTCATTTACCCTGTCTCATGCACCTCCCGGCTTTTGTGGTTCTTGTAGCAACAGGTTTTGTGATTTTTGCTTTTCTGCTTAAAACGTTGGCCAGCTTATTACTAGTCCAACACCTCAGCCAATACTCGGGTTGTTTTGTTCGGTTTCTTAATTTCTGCCAGGAAGTACCTTAGTAATACTAATCCTGTAATGTTGAACGACTTACCTCACCAATCTGGGTGTCTGCCTCCTCACACATTGATGACATAAAAGGGCAGAGGGAAAGTCATATAATTACAGGGAACCTTCAAAGGAAGAAGGATGCAGGTAATTGGAGGGTCCTCTCTGCTGAGCGGAGGCGAGAGAAGATGGTCAGGTGAGCTTATGGTTGCTGAGGCACAGCCAAGCTGCCTCACGGCCTGAGGGCAGATGATCCAGGGCCTTGAAGATGGGGGACGACTGGACTCAATCTTAATGGTTTTCAAACTTTCACTCATGTTGTTATGTCAAGGTTTTCTGAGCATGTGTCTCCCAGATAGAGTTCATTATTTTTGTAAATAATCAATAGTTACGGGGCGCCTGGGTGGCTTAGTTAAGCAACGGACTCTTGATTTCAGCTCAGGTCATGATCTCACAGGTCGTGAGATCGAGCCCCGCATCTGGCTCTGTGCTGACAGCATGGAGTCTGCTTGGGATTCTCTCTCTCCCTCTGCCCCTCTCCAGCTCTCTCTCTCAAAACGAATAAACATTAAAAATAAATAAATAGTTACTACTGAAGCGTTATGTCATGTTATAAAATGTATGCAAAAAATAAAATTCAAGGATACATTTAAAAGCATCAACGGGGCACCTGGGTGGCTCAGTCAGTTAAGCGTCCAACTCTTCATTTCGGCTCAGGTCACGGTCTCACACGTCATGGGTTCGAGCCCCACGTCAGGCTCTGTGCTGACAGCACAGAAGCTGCTTGGGATTCTCTGTCTCTCCCTCTCTCTCTCTCTCTCTCTGCCCCTCCCCCATGCGCTCACCCGTGCACACATGTGCACTCTCTCTCAAAATTAATAAACATTAAAAAAATAAAAGCGTAAACATCGTATTTTGTTTCTGTATCTGCACGATCGGCGCATCCACACTTACTTTGGACACCACTGATCAGGGGTCAAGAGAAAGAGATCCTTGTAATAAGTCCAGATAAATTCTTTTGGATCATGATTTTTGCTGAAGGATTTTTAAAAAACATTTATTTATTTATTTATTTATTAATGTTAATTTATTTTTGACAGAGAGAGAGACAGACAGAGTGTGAGCAGGGGAGGGGCAGAGAGAGAGGGAGACCCAGAATCCGAAGCAGGCTCCAGGCTCCACGCTGTCAGCACAGAGCCCTGTGTGGGGCTCGAACTCGCAAACTGTGAGATCACTACCTGAGCCGAAGTTGGACACCCAAGCGATTGAGCCACCCACGCGCCCCCCTGCTGAAGGATTTTAAAAGGTCCTCCCCTACCCCTGCAGTCTACATAAAAAAACCAATGTTCATAATTACTAATTTAGCACATATCATATTACATGAATTCATTTTTTAATTTGCATTTTTCTATCAAATGGTAACATTCTTGGGGGCAGGAGCCATGTCATATGTATCTTTGCATTCTCAGTGGACAGCTCTAACAAGGTTCTACAGCACAAGTAGGTGCCCTATAAACAGTGTGTCATTTAATAGAATGCTGCTCCGTTTGTAACTTTCCTCCCAGAGCAGTCGGCCCAGACGTCTGCACTCCTTCGTGTGGGTCAGGCCTGGGCCGGTGCTGAGGTCCTCGCAGAGGCTGCCTAGTTCCAGCCCAGCAGCCTTGCTCATCAACAGCAAACGCTCAACACGTTTTCAACATGAACAGACACAAATATCAAGAAGGCAGTGTCTGAAATGGCAATATATTAAAAGCTATCTCTGCCTTTAGATATAATCTCGATTGGAAGAATGGTCCAGATTTCCAAAATGGACCTTCTGATTTTACTGCACGGTGGAAAAGACATTCATGTGTGTCTCTGGGTCCTCCCAGGAGCTATCAGGAAAGAACCCCATGTGGCCTCAGGATCCCTCCACGGTGAATTGCATTTCTCGGGTCTGTGGTTCTTAGGTCTGGAGGCATTTAGGGTTCACAGTCAAGGCCTTTCATTGTGCTCAGGTCAGGGAACCACACACATGTTTCTCGGTTTCTCTAACCCTTTGACCCTATTTTATTAATTTATGGAGGCGTAGGTTGTATCTCACATTTTTGTGCGGTTACGCAACTCAGTCTTCCTTGGCATCCCAGAGGCAGCCTGGGAAAACTCACAATTGCAAGCTTTTCTCTTTCCCCGAGGAGGAAGTAGAATTCCATTCCTTTGTCCCTGCCGTCTTGCCCCACAGAGGACAGAGCTGTGTACAACAGTTGACCAAGTAAAGTACTACACTCACATCCTTGGGGAGGGAACACATTAATCGGATTTCTGGGGCGGGGGACGTTTAATCTGTCCAACTTCAAGGATTAACCCACCCCCGCCCCCATTTATAAATGATGAGACAAAGGAATATCAGACCACATCCCCCCGTCTGGTGAGTGACGTAGAATGATCTGGAGCAGGAAGGAAGAGAAAAAGACAAAGTGAGGGGAGAGAAATTAAGCATCTAAAAACGTCCACACTGCCATCCTTCACCGAGCTAGTCGGTTAACCTGAGAGAGAGCCTATCATTTTTGAGATGGGATCTTCATACCCAATCCAGAAAGCTTTCTCTTGGACCCTAGAGCTGTATGAGGCTCGACTCAGAGTTGTCCAACCCACAGCTCGAGAGGGTTTATTCAAGTCTCCTCTCCTCCAGCACAAATGCTGCCTCAGCGGTTTGTGGCGGGCACTTTCAGATGCAAATGCAACGTTGGTCCCTCGATGCTAATCTCAGTTGCTATTCTGGTTGCTCCTCTGTCCAGGGGAGAACACCAATGCTACTGTGCAACATGCAGTGTCATGTCCCTGCTGCCATGGCACTTCTAGGAGAGGAGAGGAGAGGAGAGGAGAGGAGAGGAGAGGAGAAAGAAAAAAGAAAAAAGAAAAAAGAAAAGAAAAGAAAAGAAGAAAAGAAAAGAAAAGAGAAAGAGAAAAAGTCCCGATAGCACTTCCCCCTCCAACAGGGCCAATTAGTTACGGGCTTTCTTTTGGTTGAATACTATTCAGTGGAAACCAACCAAATGGAACCCTCCACCCCTCCCCTGCCCGCAATTCCCTAACAAATTCACAACGCACAAACCAAGGGAGTGTCTTTCCTGGGCTGCATTTTGCTCTCTGAATCTGTGGACAAAATATCACTGTAGCCCTTGCGTTCCTGGGTTCTTCTCTCCCTTTGCACAGAGGTCGTTGGCGTTCTTCCTTCTGAGCCTGAAAGACAAGGAAATGCTTGCACCCTAGAACGGTTTGAAATTCTCTCTTTGCGGTGGGCTTGTTTCCCATGTGGCCAGATTTGCAACATGAGATTGAGTGGTCTTCAGGGCTGTCAGCAAAATAATATCACCCCTTTGTGGTGGGGTGACAGGCCACACAATGAGCACGGCTTCTTTTAGCTGCTCATGCTGGCTGCCAACTTTGTGAAAAAACAATTTAAATATTTTCCCACAGCATATATGCTAATTGACGAAAATGTATGAAACAGAGACAAACCAAATCATTTCGCTACTTAAAGGTAACCACGGTTCACACTCCATGTGTACCTCTTACCTCTTATTTGGCTATACATTTTCTTTTTGACAAAACAAAATGACTGCTTTACGTCCTGCGTTTTTACTAGATGAAATACACCGCATATGTTTCATATCAGGTATTGTTCTGAAAATTCGTTTGCAAAGGGTTTTCCTGAGGATGTTATCAATCACTTAACCAATCCCCCATTTTGGAAGACACTTTTCTATGGGAAATAATTATTTGGACAAAACCTGTGTTTTGGACACATTTGTGATAGTTTCTTGAAGATCAGTCACTGGCCCTAGAATTGCTATTTCAGCGATAAAATGACAAATCTTTAGACACATCCCCAAAAGATTATACCAGGGTATGAGGCTGTGAGCTACGTATAAAATATCTTTAATCTCTGGCATTTTGATTGGCACCCACCAAAATAGATCCTATTGTTTTAGTTGGCATTTATTTATTTATTTATTTATTTAACGTTTATTTATTTTTGAGACAGAGAGAGATAGAGCATGAACGGGGGAGGGTCAGAGAGAGAGGGAGACACAGAATCGGAAACAGGCTCCAGGCTCTGAGCAGTCAGCACAGAGCCCGACGCGGGGCTCGAACTCACATACCGCGAGATCGTGACCTGAGCTGAAGTCAGACGCTTAACCGACTGAGCCACCCAGGTGCCCCAAGTTGGCATTTATTTAAATAGATATTACACTAAGCATTTTTTTTAACGTTTATTGCTCATTTTTAGTGTCTCTTTTGAGGTTATTCTATTAAAGACCTTCTATTCTATTCTATTCAAGACCTGGTGTTCTCTTGGGAACTGAGTATTTGGTACATTGATGAAGAATTCTTTAAAAAAAAATTTTTTTTAATGTTTATTTATTTTTGAGAGACAGAGAGAGACAGGGTGTGAGCGGGGGAGGGGAAGACCGAGAGAGGGAGACACAGAATCTGAACCAGGTTCTAGGCTCTGAACTGTCAGCACAGAGCCTGATGTGGGGCTCGAACCCACAAACTGCGAGATCACGACCTGAGCCAAAGTCGGACGCTTAACCGACTGAGCCACCCAGGCACGCCTAGAATTATTTTTTTTTCTTTAAGTTTATTTATTTTTGAAACAGAGAACACAAGTGGGGGAGGGACAGAGAGAGAGGGAGACACAGAATCTGAAGTAGGCTTCAGGCTCTGAGCTATCTGCACCGAGCCCAATGTGGGGCTGGTACTCATGGACCACAAGATCATGACCTGAGCCGAAATCGGATGCTTAGCCAACTGAGCCACCCAGGTGCCCTGAGAGGAGTTGTTTATATATTGTATTCTAGAAGGTTATTCTATGTGCTACAATTCTTTTTTCTTAGTTTAATATTTGACTTTCATTCAGCTGGAATAGTTTTGGCATAAGATAAGGGTGTAACTTTATATCTTTACAAATTCTCTTTCTTCTGCCCAGTGTATCTCTGTTCTATGAAGTGTGGATATTCAGTTCTTTCTTTCTGCATAATGTGAAACAGTAAATGGAGGAAACTCTAAGCCGAGTGGCCCTAACAAAAGCAGGAAACTATACCAACAACAATAAAGCCTCATCAACACGAGTGGTCACATACAATAACCACGTCAATAGGGGGCCTCACAATGGGTGGTGAAATTATGGAACAGCCCAAGATTGCAGGAGGTGACCTGGCTCAATTTCTAACCCTCTGTCTTTTCCTCATCACCACCCGGCACTCCTGCCGTAACCTCCGAGAAGTAAAATACAAGCCTACTCACGAGGGTGAGATGGCATTAAAGCGTAATGAAATCTGTGAACCCACCTGGGAAATTGACCAGGCCTTGATGACCATGAGGTTGGATAGGTTGACGTACCATGGAGGGCACCAGAATTCCCTCAGTGCCAGCTCCAGATGAGAGTAAAAAGCCATCCTCTAGGTATGTGGAAGATTGTTAGCAGATTTGACACGAAATGACTCGCCTACCCCTACTTCTCATCACAGGAGAGTCACGGAGCTCTAGGGTTTAGCTCAGACAACCCGCTTCATGCTCCCTGGTCCTACCCAAGCCTCTGTTAGAACAGCCTGGCTTACGGTAGCTGCCCTGACAACATGTAGAACCCAGGCGAGCCGGCTTCTGCTTCTCTCTGTTTTTCTGTCAATGCCCCGTCTGACCTGGGCTAAGATGTTTTTCCGTGAACCTACTTTGCTGCTTCTACATAACAGCGCGTCTGTGCTAGATCTTAGGAAACACTCGCCTAGCGCCCTTCCGTCTGAACACTAACCCTAGGCTGCTTAATTGGAAGTTATGTCCATGCTTTGCTCCCAGGGATAAAAAGACCTCTCTGACTTTGCTCTTGGCTTGCCTTCTGCACTTCGGGACTAACACACGACTAACTGCGGCTCGCCGAACCGCATGCCAGGCCTGATCCCAGCCTTGGTCTCCCTGCCTTCTGGCCCTTCCAATGGCTAAGATCGGATGCCAAGCACTCCTCTTTACTGACAGTGAGATTTCCAAGTCAGTTCAAGTAAACCTTTGGGTTTATTTCATCACTGTAGAAATCGGTAACAATTTTCTTTTAAGTGCTTGGTGAAATAAAGTATTTTTTTTTCTCCCAAGTCTTTTGGCTGGCTCTTTTTTTTTTGGTTTCAAATGTGTTCATAATTGCTCAGTGAAGCAATTAGCACTATTATAATGGCTGCTTTAAAATCTTTGTCAGATAATTCTAACATTCCTGTCAGCTCGCTGCTGGCATCCATCAACTGTCTTTTTTCATTTCATTTGAGTCCTCTCAGTTCTTGGTGCAACAAATGATTTTTGGTGGAAAACTGGACGTTTAGGGGATTGTGTTAGAAGACGCTGGCGCTTACCTAAACCTGTTTCAGCCAACTTCTTCTTTTTTTTTTTTTTTAATTTTTTTTTTTAACGTTTATTTATTTTTGAGACAGAGAGAGACAGAGCATGAACGGGGGAGGGGCAGAGAGAGAGGAAGACACAGAATCGGAAGCAGGCTCCAGGCTCTGAGCCATCAGCCCAGAGCCCGATTTGGGGCTCGAACTCACGGAATGTGAGATCGTGACCTGAGCTGAAGTCGGACGCTTAACCGACTGAGCCCCCAGGCGCCCCTCAGCCAACTTCTTCTGACACAGCTCCAACAAGAAACGTGGTGGGAGTAGCGGTCAGGGTCGCCCCACTCCTCGACCTCTCTGTTGACACTGGAGGAGGTTACTCCTAGCACTGCGGGGCCAGGCGGGGAGTTCTGACTCCCTGTTAGGCTCCGCTGATAGCCTGTGGTTGTGAGGCATGGGAGTGCTCCCTCTCCTCCCCTTGTGGCCTCCACTGATGAGGGAGGAACCTTATTATAAGTGGGCAGTGGTGAAAGTCCACTCTACTAACCTCCTGTGACTCCACCCCAGGGGAGAGGGAAACACGCCTCAGGGCCACCAAGGAAAAATGGAAGTTCCTAGTGGACCTTCTGGGACCCCACTCCCCTTGGAAGGGACAGGGACTCAGAGCACCTAGTGATAGCTGGTGAAGGTGGAAAGCTTGCGACCCGCCTGGGCCTTTGCTAATGGGGGGGAGGGAGCGGGGGGGGGGGTGCACAGTGTCTTTTGCAATGTGGGCAAGGCTAAACAATTATTAATTATTGAGTAATAGTTTTCTGTCCTGCTGGGTTGCTCTTTTCCTGGTCCTTTGGCTAGAGAGAGCAGGATTTTGTTAGAACCATTTTTGTCTGTGCCGACTGGTGTTTGGGGATGTCAGCTTCTTGGGACCTGAGTCCGGGAAACATGAAGCAAAAGGAAAGGTCACCTCTGTGTCATCCCTTGGGTCCCAAGGTCCTTAACCAGTCAGGTTTCTTGTCTCTTCTTTCGAAAATCATGTCAAGTTTATTTTATCTATAATGCCCAGGGTTTTTAATTATATTTAGTGGGAGAAACATCCAAATGTATTTCCACTCCATCATTCCTGTTACTTTCTTTAATCTTAAAAACAAATAAAAACAGTAGTGTGGATATATGAAAATATATACCTATGCGTGTGAAACGTATATATCTGAAACACACACACATACATACATATGAATTCCTACCATGGGAGCACTAAATTCCATGCTTCTTTCATCGAGTTGAATTTGCCTCAATATTTAAGTAAATATGAATGGTCTGTGCTCAGAAAGATTCTTGTCAGAGAGCGTCAGAATCCGCTAAATACGGATTGTCACTTTCTTTTGACGTTTAATTAAACTCCTCACTGTCAGTCCTTTCTTATAATTATATCTTTGTAAGGACAGAGTGGTTTTCCTGATGCCAGCAGTGTGGAGCACTATGAAAGCAAGCTCAGGTCTTACATGGAACTTACATGGAATACCCAAATTATTGTGTGTGTGTGGACACACGCAGGCATATGTATATTCTACATCAGCTGCATCTATTTTTAAGGTTGTTTTTAATGTTTATTTATTTTTGAGAGACAGAGTGTGAGTAGGGAGGGGCAGAGAGAGAGGGAGACACAGAATCCGAAGCAGGCTCCAGGCTCCGAGCTGTCAGCACGGAGCCCACGTGAGGCTCGAACTCACGCCCGTTGAGATCATGACCTGAGCCGAAGTCAGACGCTCAACCGACTGAGCCACCCAGGTGCCCCATTTATGTCTATTTCTACTTCTATCTATCCTCTGTGAAAGTACCTGTTTCGAGTCATGGCAAATTCCCTTGAGTTTCACTTAAGAAAGAAGCATAATTTGTGGCTTTCTGGAACCAATGTTGAGAAGCACAATGTAGAGATGTCTCCCACCAGAGCCCTCCCGATCCGCAGAGATCTCACCCAGAGAAGCAGGCTGCGCAGTAAACTCAGTACCCCCAGCTGGAGGTCAGGTGCCCGGATTTGATATCCGAATCCCAGTTGAATTCATCTGCCCTAACCAGTTGTTGGCCTGGGCGGCTGAGCTTTGGCATATGCTAGACCTGGCTTTTCTGTCTGCCGGGACCCGGGGAGAGGCAGGGAAACTTCAATATGCAGTGACACAGCTACAAAGTATGAGAAAAGAGAAGGAGCCTCTGAGACTGACGGTGAATCTCCCTCGACTGAACGGCCAGACCTGCTTTACAAGCGTCAGCTGCCTCCGAGCTGCAGCGCAGAGATTCTCCCCATCTGTCCACACCCACTGGGGAGACCCAGCTCTAGGAAGCCAAGCAACCTTTCTGCAGCAGTCAACACAAGGTCGTCTCTGATTGTGGCGGTGGCAGCTTCGTCATCCTCGCAAAGGGCTTTCAGAGCACCGAGGAGACCAGACTTTCCCCTCCGTGGCCGATGAGAACTGTTTCCAGCCCTGACACACCTCAATGGAACTTCAGCACACACGGCATGAACGTCACCTGTGGGAGGCCCCATTGCACGTCTGCCTGGATGCGGCCTCTTCGGTTCAGCCTCACTCACTCAGGCGCTCACACGCGTACATTCTCCAAAGTAGCCCAGGACACCCCATCCCGCCATGCCTCCAGCACCACAAATGCTATTACTGAGGTTCTAAGGAAGCCAATCTTGCTTGCCTCGTGGACCTGACTTTTGCCTATGGCTGCCAGGGTTTAACACGCAACTCTCTCTAGGAGTCTCCGACCAGTTTTGCTCTCCTGACTCTCTACCTCCCTGTGCCACTCCCAGCCCCACCAGCGTGGCTTCAGATAGGACCTCACCCTAGCTCCCGGCCATCTGAGCACGCACCCTGACTATATGTGGCCTCTCTGAACCTCAGCTTCCCCATTTGTAAATGCTATGTTACATCACCTCAAAGACTTGTTTAATGCTTTGATGAGATATTCCATGCCAACGATCTAGCACAGTGCTTGGTGCGTAACGTATGCCCCCCATTTCTATCTCTGTCTCTGTCTCTATCTCTATGTCTTTGTATCTCTATCTCTATCTCTATCTCTATCATTTCTCTCTGTCTCTGTCTTCACCTCTGGGCTGGCTTCAGGAGAATTGTGCTTAGTTCTAGGCACCACTTACTTTCAGAAGGGCATTGATGACGTAGAGTGTCCAAAAGAAAACCAGCCCCAGGTGGGGGAAGTAACGATTTTGAATGATGAAGTTTTCATCATTGAACACCTGTGTGCCAGACATTGTGCTAATGAACTTACAGTCATTTTTGTCATTCGTTCTTGACAAAAGCCCAAAAGGGAGCTACCACTAACCTTCTTTTCCTGTTATAGAAATGGAGACCGAAAAAAAAAAGTCCAAATGCCCAATATCGGAATCCAGAGGGCAGACATGGGATTCGCTCCCAGGTCAATTGGATTCTGAAGTCTCTCCACCACGTGCCTCTGATTCCTGCCCTACAATGCGAGGGACAAGCAAGGTGACTAGGAATATCTAACAGGCTGTCAGAGTAGGAGGAGGAAGGGTGCCACATCCAGAAGTCCCTAATAGCTCATCCTTCTCCAAGGTTCTATGATGTAATGACCACCAGGAAATGCAACCAAACTAGAGGAGACTGTAACCTGCTGTGGCCCCGCTCTGGGTGAGGTTCTAGCTCCCGCAACTGACGTTAGTGTTTTTTGTTTTTGTTTTTATTTTTGTTCTTTGCCACACTTTTACTTTTTTCTCTATATGCCATAAAAGGAAAGTTCTCATCTTCCCCGGACACATGCTTGATACATGTGCTGATTTTCAGAGGTATAACATGCTGGTTTTCAGAGGAAATAGGTCCTTTCAACAAAAATCACTGGGAAGCCTGTAGGGAGGCCTGCTGGTCAGATAGCACCTGAGATAGCGCCTAAGTAATAGCGACCATCGCCAATGCCTGGTGGTGCTTACAGTGCACCGGTCTCTGTTCCATGTACTTTTCGGGTATTGACTCGTATAAATCTCCCAACAACCCCACGGCAGTTTCTAAATAATGTTCTGTATCTCTGACGTTGTGTCTTCTAGAATATTCTTGCCCTGAGTATAGGAGTTCTAAGCTCAAATGATACCTTATTTTTAAATTTAAGACAACTCCTTTCAAACTTATTTTTCAGTATGGTCTTTGACAGTGCAAACTCTGAAGCCAGGACTGTCTGCCTGAGTTTGAATCTTAGCTCGACCACTTTGCTCTATGACTTGAGGATACTATTGTATTTGCCATTAAGGTTATTAGGAGGAGAGGACATTTAAGGAAATCGCCTGGAGGCAATAGAAATAGAAATAGAAAATAACCTCCTTCCTCTCTAGCTAAAACCAAAGAGAAACAGAAATTTCAGCAATGTGCCAGTGGAAGTCCCAGGACTTCCTCTTTTTTATTGATTAAAATGGACTCGACAAGTCTTGACTGGAGAGATTTTTATGCGCTGGGCACCATTCTCGCGGTTAAGGATACAGAGACCAATAACATAACCCTTTTCTGAAAGCTGCTTATAGTCTGTGAAGGGAAAAAAACCTGGAAACAAATCAACTCAACGTAGTGTGTGAAGTGAGCGGAAGTAGCACATTTCTGGAATTTTAACTGATTTCTTTTTAAAACGCTCTACTCGTGGTCCTTTGCTTTGTCTCTACTCAGTGAGGCCAATCCACACTTACTGCCATAGAGGAGGAGACTACCAGCAGAAAGGCCTGAAGGAGTCCCAGCCTGAGGGTGTGAACGCCAAAACCCTCAGGGAAGGGAGGTTTAACAAAAATATTTGAGGACTGGGGAGACTGGGAACTGCCATTGGCCTTATAAGTGGACCCAAGTTTTCTTGATCCATAGAAGCATTTGTCCATCTGTTCACTCATATTCCTTTGTTCAGCTCACGTTTATTAAGTAACTACTATGTGCCGGGGACTGTTTTCAGCACTGGGGACACAACAGTGACCATCACAACTGGGGACCCTGTGTCTCAAGATGCTCATATTCTCATGTGCAAGGGACCAAAAGTAGGCAGATAAATAGTTAAACATACGAAACATCAGATGGTGATTGTGCTGCAGAGAAATATCAAGCAGGGAAGGGGAGAGAGAGGCAGTGCTAGAGGTGGAATGGGGAGGAGGTTGCTGTTTTACATGGGAGGATCCAGAAAGCTCCTCTGGTCAGTGACTGAAAGGGAGAAGGGAGAGAGCAGCTCATTGCCAGGGGAACAGCAAATCCAAGGCCCTGAGGCAGGAATGTACTTCGTGTAGGCAAGGAGGGCGGTGTGGCTGGAGTGACTGAAGGGGACACAGCAGATGAGGTCAGAGAGCAATGGAAGTCCAGACCACGTAGGACTTTGGAAGCCTGCGAAAGGAGATTCGCTTTTCCGGCGAGTGACGTGGGAAGTCAGTGGAGTGTTTTGTGCAGAGAAGCGACGAGGTTTCACCTTGGCTTGAAAAGACTGTTTTGGTCCCTGTACTGGAAATTGGATGTGAGGAGAGAAGCAAGGAAAAGACTTTGGAGACTGTTAAAATAAAACCAGGAGAGATGATGGTTGCTTGGACCAAGACAGCAGCAGGTCCAGAAGTGAAAAGCGATCAGATTCAGGGAGAGACCACAGAAGATGCTGAAGGGCCAGACACAGACAGGCCCTTATTTCTGTGAAGAAAAGAGCTGTCAAACAGGGCGCCCAGAGCAAGTGGAAGCCTACACCTTTAGGCTGGCTGGGACTTAGCATTCGACCATTCCAACAGTTTTGTGAGAAAACGGAGGCCCAGAGAGACAACGTGGCTGCCCTGGTCACAGAGGAAGTTCGAGTCTAGAGCACGATTTCCTGGGCCCCAGCCTTCTGCCTCTTTCTTTTTCTTTGTTGGCACCAACCAAGCTGACTTCTTCAGCCTGGAGAACTTCTCATAGGCAGTATTTCCTGATGCTCTGGCTGCAGAGAAACGGATAATCTGCAAAACAGAGTAAGAATTAGGAAGTTAATGAATTTGCATATTTTTAAAAAGTGATGTCTTTAAAATGGTTTAAAAAAATTTTTTTTAATGTTTATTCATTTTTGAGAGACAGAGAACACAGTGTGAGCTGGGATGGGGCAGAGAGAGGGGGAGACAGAATCCGAAGCAGGCTCCAGGCTCCAGGCTGTCAGCGCAGAGCCGGATGCGGGGCTCGAACTCACGGACCGCGAGATCATGACCTGAGCTGAAGTCGGATGCGTAACGGACTGAGCCACCAAGTTGCCCCTAAAATGGTTCTTCAAGAATAGTTTTAGATTTACAGAAAACTAAAGTCCCAAACACCCCACACCTATTTTCCCCTATTTTTAGTCTCTTACATTAGTATAATAGATTTGTCACAATTATGAGCCAAAATTGATACACTGTTATTAACTAAAGTTCATATTTTATTAAGTTTTCCTTGTGTTTCCCCCCCCCCTCATGTCCTTGTCCTATTCCAGGATCCCCCCATTAGAGAACCACATTATATTTAACCATCATACCTCTTCAGACTCCCCTTGGTTAGGTAGTTCCTCAGACCACCCTTGTTTTTGATGACCATGATGGTTTTGAGGCATACTGGTCATATATTTTGTAGAATGTACCTCAATTGGAATCAGTCTGACATTTTTCTCATAATTAGACTGGGGTTATATGTTTCGAAGAGAAAGACAAGAGAACGGTCAAGGGCGCATGTTATCGATGTGATTTATCACTGTGGATGGCACCCTTGATCACCTGGCGGAGGTAGTATTTATCGGATTTCTACTGTGCCAGGTTACTTGGTTATTCCCCTTTCCACACTGTCCTGTTTGGAAGGAAGTCACTCTGTGCAGCCCACACTTGAGTACCAAGCTGTTCTCCACTTCCTTGGGGGTCAAATATCTACATAAATTATCTGGAGCTCTTCTGCATTGCTTTGTCTATTCTTCCCCCAATTATTTATTTATAGAATTGCTTCTTATCTCTGTACGGACCGGGCAGGACACCAACAATGTCTGCCACATCATCTGACGCAGAAAACACATCGATGAACTGTGGGACGGTTGAAGGCTTTTTTACAGTGGACCAGAGAAAATGTAACAACAAGCACATGTCCACACAAGAACCTGTACCTGAATGTTCACAGCAGCATTATGCAGAATAGCCAAAAGGTGGAAGCAACTCAAATGTCCATCAACCGACAAATGGATAAGCAAAATACGCTATCACTCTACAATGGAATATTATTTGGCCTTAAAAAAGAACAGAGTGCTGGTATACCACAACATAGATGAGCCTTGAAAACGTGCTAGGTGAAATGAACCAGTCACAAAAGAACAGATACTGGAGGATTCTGTTCATATGAAATGTCCAGAACAGGACCATCTGTACAGACAGGAAGTGGATTAGTGTTTGCTTCAGGCTGGGGCATTGGGAAAGGGGGCTGGAGGATGATAGCTAAAAGAGATACAGTTTCCTCGCGAGGTGAAAAAATGTTGCAAAATTGACTGTGGTGATGGTTGCACATATCTGTGAATCTACTTAAAACCACAGAATGATATGCTTTAAATGAATGAATTGTATGGTATGTGAATTATACCTCTATAAAGCTGCTTTTTAACAAATTGCAATAGCATGCAAGTTGAGGAATCTAATTTGGTCTCCCTTATTCTAACACTAAGCTAGATGGTACTTTAATTTGGATTCCTGATTATCCTTGGTGTGGAAATGAGCAGAAACACAGACCATTTCAAAATGTTGGTCGATTCAAAAACATTCGTATTTGGTTCTAGAAAACATTACAGTGATTTTGAGATAGCTGATTCCTCTTTCTAATTGTGTTTCACCTAGATGACAATATAAACTTATGAACTTAAGAACAATATAAAATATGAACATATAAACAATATGAACTTCCTTGAGTTCACAAAAAGAAACGTGGGGGGAGAGATGAAAAGACATTTTCCAAACGGAAAGTCAACGAGAGATAGAACGTGCGTCAAACAATTCACGAAGAGGAAGAGCTACGTGGGACAAATGGACAGTCGAACACACAAACACACCATACCCCCAAACGTTTTCTCCTTAGGTTCAGCTGACTCTTTTTCCTTCCTCTGTGTTCCTTCATTAGCTTGATTACCACCTCAGCTATGAATAAATGACTCCACACTGTTCAGCCTAAGGCTCGATGAATGGGCTATTTAAACATTAAGTGGAGCCAGATAGACATAAGGGGAGCTCCGGCTCTAAGCATATGAATTTGAACTTTTTGGCAGATTCTGACCAGCAAAGACAGAATGCTCTTACTGAGGAGAAATTAGCTCATCATTTGTCTGTGGAGTTGGCCCAGGGCAACCACTTATTTCCAAGTTCCATCTGCAGCCCTGCCAACCCCATAAAACGGGGTTGGCGTTCTCCCAAAAACAAGTTTTCCAAGAGGACTCAAGGAACTGCGTTCCGTGTTTCGCATCACATGGGGCCTGACTCCTTCCTCAACACAGGACTCCTCTAAAGACGGCAAAAGCTTTGTGTTGGGGGGGGGGGGGGGTCGGGAGGAAGGGAAACAGCTCTGTCGACCGAGCCAACAAGATGGTGACAGAGGTGTACAAAGAAAATAACTTCCCTCTAATCAAACCATACCCTGTAGAGACAGCAGGAGAGACAAGCCGGTTGCGGTGTCAACATGAGGGGCTGATACGTGTCAGGACACTTGAGAAAAGAGGAGAAGGAAATCTTCCAGGACAAACAGAGTCTCGTTATTCCCCAAGAAGACCGGCAGCCTTGGTGCTCCATTTCACAGAGCTCCGTCCCAAGCTGGACTCTGCGTTCTGGGCTCTGAGACGGTGAGGAAGCGCGGGAGGAAGAGCTGTGAGGACAGGTTAGGTGAGGGCGCGTTCCAAGCCCACCTCTCCCAGTGCTCTGGACCCCTGTTCCTGACTAGCGTCTGCTGAGTTTCCTCCCCGCTCTGCTCTCTGCCCATCTACGCCTTCCCACCCTTGGCACCACTCGGACTTTCCAAGCCAGTCCTCGTTTCCAATGCTCTTTGCCACGGTCCCATTAACAATCAAAGTTACCAGAAACTCTAACCTTTTATCGCCCAGACTCCCTCTCTTAGACTATTTCCTGCTTCTAGAAACGGATTACCAGCCAGCATCGGCACTGGTACCTCACTCCTCTGCTGGCAGGACCCAGCAATAGACAGAAGGGATGCACCCAAGTGAGCTTGGTTGGTCTCCTAGAGACTCCTCCCTTGTCTTTGGTGTCAGAGGAATCTACCGGCTTGCTGAGCAGAGACCATTGTAATTGCCATATGCTGGGTCATGGAGAAGAATGGTAGGGCGGGATAAAGAAAACAAACATTAAAACTCCAGAAATGAAAGCTTCAGAGTATCAACATCATCTCTATGGGCACATTCAGTAAAAAAAACATCAATCATGTGCAATCTGGAATGATGTCCTTCCAGCACTTACCACATTCTCAAGTACTTGAGCACAGCTCTTAGGACAACTCCCAAGGGATATTCTGGCTTAAACTCACCCCTCCCATCCCCTTCCCTTAAACCCAACACTGGGTACTATCCGGTTCATTAAATGGCACTTTCTAGGAGTTTGGCAGGTACTTCTGTTCGCTCACCCTAGGAAATCCATCTGCCAGGTGCTGTGGCCTTATCAACATGACGTTTTATTAGAGAGTTTGTCACTGACATGGAAAACATTAGTCTAACATACAAAACAAACAAAACCCCCACAGAGCTACAGAACCCCTATTTACCTTTTTGGGAACCTACGGGCTACTTCACTACTTTCGTCTCTGTTCTCTTTGTAGAAAAGTTATCCACGGGCACCTAGGTGGCTCAGTCGGTTGAACGTCCAACTTTGGCTCAGGTCATGATCTCTGAGCTGACAGCTCAGAGCCTGGAGCCTGCTTCCGATTCTGTGTCTCCCTCCCTCTCTGCTTCTCCCCTGCTCATGCTTGCTCTCTCTCTCTCTCTCTCTCTCTCTCAAAAATAAATAAACAGTAACCAAAACATTAAAGACAAAGAAAAAGAAAAGCTATCCAAATTCCCTAGCAGCTATTCAAGGCCCTGTGTGACCGTCCCAGCTTTCTTCTCACATTTCCAGCTTTTTTCCCTACCACTCTTCCCATTGGCATTTCCTGGGCATGCTCACTTCTTTCTCTCTGTGCCTTTGTACATGCAGTTTCTTTCTTCCACCAGGAGTGCCTTCTTCTCAAATTCCACCTGTTAAAATCCTGCCCGTCCCTCAAAATCCAATTCAAATACCAATTCATCTGCAAAGTCTTCCCTGGTCTATACTCCCCAACTCCCTCTTACTGTAAGGGACCTCTCTTTCCCCTGTGGCCATATCTGCATACACGATTATCAAATTCTGCCTAACGGTCATCGACAGTTAATTGCCAGCAAGTGTTTCTCTCATTCAACACGTAAGGTGTTAAGGAAATTTAACTTGACTATCTTGATAATTATCATGGTACCTAGAAAGTCACCTTGCCCAGAATACGTAGCAAATGTATGTGATAAGCTGATAGTAGTTAGGACTGGACCTCAAGATTTTATGACAATTTAATGAGAAGGGATGAAAAGTTGTGTGTGTAATTTGTATAAAATTCTTTTCTTTCAGACCAGCTGACTCAGGCTTTGAAAAAACAGTAGCGATGTTGTACTTTTTTGTGATTGTTCTGCTGGGGACAACAGGATTAGATCGTAACCTCGTGGGAAGAGGTGAAAGATCCTTGAAAAGAGAGAAATATTTATGTTGCTTCACACTGGGAAAAAGGAATAATTTTCAGTCAGGGAATGGGGAATATCAGAAGGTAGGTCTTAGTCTAGCATGAGGGAGAAAACCCCTTTCTCTTTAGGAGCCAGAATTAAGTAGGGCTCACGCTTGGACACAGAGATGCCCACCAGCAAGGCCAGAAATGGTGGGTGAGCTCCCCATGGCCACATAGATGTTAACTGCTCGCGAGGCTGACACCAGATCTGAGACAGGCCCCCACCCATCCTGGACTTACGCAGCGAAGTTATTTCCTTTCCATTATCCTCAACTTTGATACATTTTTATGACCAATCTGCTGCACAGTGTACAATTAGGGGGAAAGCCAATCTCACACTTGAGGTGAAAAGAACCAATACCTGTGTCTCTGTAGTCACAGATTAATACCTGTGCTTCCAGAGAGGATATGGGGAGCTAGAGAAGGTAATGGAGTGCACACTGATGGTTTGATGGTAAGAAGAGTGTGATGTTACATACTTCATAATTAATCATTCCCTAATTAACAAGTGTGCTGAACCTTTTATATCAGGTATTCTCACAACGGTTGCTAAATGTAATTGATTCAAGCCACTGCAAACACACAGCAGAAGTTAGCACAACTCGTGGAGGTTAAATATAGCAGAAGTATCCAGGATAGTTTGAGCCCTTTTTTTTTTAGAGAATATGCTACTTGAAAGAAAGATGTCTCAGAAGTCAACACCAGATTAGGTTAAAGATAATTAATTGCAGAATGTGTATGAAAGAACAACTGAAATCAATTTCTGAAATGTATATACCAAAAAATTGATTTTTTGGAAGTGAAGTCCAGACTGTTTCCACAGTTTAGGCGCCATCAGCATTGCCCTCAGCCTTGGGCTCTCTCTAAAAGTATCTGCAACATTCAATAATATTTTTTAAAGTTTATTTATTTTAAGAGAGAGAGCGTGCACTGAAGAGGAAGAGAGAGAGAGAGAGAAAGAGAGAGAGAGAATCACAAGCAGGCGCTGCACCATCAGCTCAGAGCCCGATGCAGGGCTCGAACTCATGAACCATGAGATTATGACCTGGACCAAAATCAAGAGTCAGACACTTACCTGACTGAGCCATTCAGGCACCCCAACATCCAACAATATCGAGCAAGAATTTATTATTTACTGAGGAGTCTGACCACACCTTGAGAAATCCCTTAGATTATTAAAATACAATCCCTTAAGGAGTTTGTAATTTAGTGAAGAATACAGAGTCCTTAACAGATGATTAGAGAATAATTTAGAGGCTCCTGGGCGGCTCATTCAGGTAAGCATCCGACTCTTGATTTCAGCTCAGGTCATGATCTCACTGTGAGTTCAAGTCCCATGGTGGGCTCTGTGTTGACAGCAAGGATTCTCTTTCTCCCTCTCTCTCTGCCTCTCCCCAGCTCATGCATGTGCTCTCTCTCTCTCTCTCTCTTTCTCTCTCTGTGTCTTTCTCAAAGTACACAAATAAACTTAAAACAAAAACAAAATAATTTGGTGACCACACTAATGGGGATATGCAAAGCACAGTATGAGACTTTCAAAGGTAAGTACGCTTTCTGATGACAAATCTACAAAACTTCTTTCTTCCATATATTTCACACTGAATCAATTTGTTTTTAAGTTATGCAAATTAATTAATTATAGTTCCAAGTATCATATGGAGGTGCTTAGAGAGCTGGGCACTCCCAGGGTAATGGAGTGAGGACCTTGGCAAATTTGCCTTTAAAAATCACTGACAAAACACAAAATTATCAATGATTTCAGAACTCTAAAAATTAGCAAAAGTCATACAACAAATTGAAAAGCATTTACTGAAGAAAACTCCTGACCCTCAGTAAGAACAGTGAGGTCTGTAGCATTTTAAATATGGAGTTGTTCTCACTTCATCCTCCAGATCCATGGTACAGTTCACCGTGAAGACAGTCTGCTTCACTGCCATGGAAAGAACTGATCTGATTTGAAGCTCCCCAGAAAAATCCCATGCCCTAGGGCATTGTCAAAAACAATAGCAATGTAGCAAACCATCGGGAAGGCCAATATTGCACCTGCCTGAGGCTACGGTACTAGTTGGGATAAGCAAGAGATCAGCCAAAAATTTAAAAGGAATACGTAGGAAAATGAGACAGCCATGGGGGTTTCATATTTCCAACTTATTTCTAGGGATCTGGAAGATTATATACACGTACAAGAATGCATGCACACTCGGAAAAGAGGGTCCCAAGATCCCTAAATAGATAAGAGATAGAACCGTGAGCCATCTAAGCTTTGAATGTGTGCACCACCCCACACAGATCCCTTGGCGGGTAGAAACCTTGCCGGCTCAAGATGTTTAAGGTAAACTTCTAACCAATCATGAGATAACCACTCAGCGATGGCAGAGCCAGAATTGACCGCTAGGAAGCCTGGCTTACACATAAAAGCAATAATTGGAAACCTGATTGGCCACATATTGAATGGACTCTATTAGTCCAGGAAAAGTCACTAAATAAACAAATAAAACAGCAAAACAACAACCCCTTGGGAGGATCAAAATCCAGATGTTACAACATATTATGTAAAATGTTTTTAAAAAATTACCCGAATCGCAGAGAAACAGGAACAAGTCCCCATGCACAGGAGACGAAGCACTGAATAGAAACTGTCTCTAAGAGAGTCCTGATGTTGGACTTAGTGGAGAGAGATTTCGAATTTGCTATTCTAAATCTGCCCCCAAAATTAAACGAAACCATGTTTAAATAATTACATGAAAGTATTACAGTAATGCTTCACCAAGTAGAGAATCTCAATGAAGAAACAGAAATTATTAAAGAAAAAGATCCAGTGGTACCTGCGTGGCTCAGTCGGTTAAGCGTCCAACTTTGGCTCCGGTCACGATTTCATGGTTCAATGAGTTTGAGCCCGCATTGGGCTCTGCAATCAGAGCGAAGCCTGCTTTGGATCTTCTGTCTCCCTCTCTCTCTGCCTACCTCTCAAAAATAAATAAACACACACCAAAAAATTAAGGAAAGAGAGCCAAATAAAAATTCTGGAGTTGAAAGGTGCAATAACAAAAATGAAAAATTCACTAGAGCTGTTCAAAAACAGCTTTGAACTAGCAGAAGAATCAGCAAACTTGAAGATACAGAGAAAGAGATGATCCAATCTGGAGTACATAAAGAAAAAGAACAAAGAAAAATACAGAGTATGAGAGACCTGTGAGATACCATTAATTAAACCAATCTTCACATAATACGTGTCCTAGAAGGGGGACAGAAAGAGACACAGAAGGGGAGAGAGAGCGACAAAGAGAGAGAGAGGAGAGAAAGGGAGAGAGAGAGAGAGAGAGAGAGAGAGAGAGGAAGAAGAAAAGAGGGAAAGAGGGAGAGAGGGAAAGAGGAAAAGGGAGAAGGAGAGAGAGAGAGAGAAGCTGAAACAATACTCAAGGAAATAATATCTGAAAACTTCCCAACTTTGATTTTGAAAACATTTATCCACACAGCCAAAATCTCTGCAAATCTCAAGTAGTATAAACTCAAAAGAGATTTGCCCCTGGATGCACCTGGTCAAACTTTGAAAAGACAAGTGCCACCAGAATGAACAATTGTCAACTGAAAATTCTACATCTAGTAAAACCATTTTCAAAAATGAAGCCAAGATAGAGACATTTCCAGATAAGCAAAAGCTAAAAAGACTTACTGATAGCAGACCTGCCTTATGTAAGCTATTAAAGGATGTCCTTTGTGCTGAAAAGAAATGGTAACTCAAATCCACAGGAACCAACAGAAATAATTATGTAGGAAAATAAAAAAAAAATTTTTTTAATGTTTATTTTTGGAGGGAGACAGAGAGAGAGAGAGAGAGCACGAGTGGTGGAAGGGCAGAGAGAGAGGGAGACAGAATCCGAAGCAGGCTCCAGGTTCTGAGCTGTGAGCACAGAGCCTGACGCGGGGCTCAAACCCATGGGCCAAAAGATCATGGCCTGAGACGAAGTCAAATGCTCAACCGACTGAGCCACCCAGGCGCCCCAATGTAGGAAAATTTTGTAGGAAAAAAAAAGGCAATATAAATATATTTGCTGTTCTTCTTTCAACTGTTTTAAAAGACAACTATATGAAATAATGAATATAAAACTGAGAAAAGAAATAATGATCTCAATATCTCTCCTTTTCCATCTCCAGTGAAGATCATGGCTCTGATGTAGATCTGGGTATCCTCGCTGGGGTTGAGACCTGTGAGATCAAGGCCACTCAAAGACAGCAAACAGTAAAAAGAATAAGTAGCAAAGAACCTCTGCGCTAGGATTAGAGCTTACCTACACTGTTGTCCACCTCTGGTGGCCTCTCTAACCTCATGGGACATACCTGCCCCATCTTCCCCAGAAGACTTCTCTTGGCCGAACCACATACTTTTCAGAATCTACCCTGTCGGACCCTACTGAGCAGTTAGACTCCTAATCTCAGTCATTCTGCCCACCTTGGTCCCTGTGATGCCCTTATCTTGATTTGGCAGAGATTATTTCATTTCCCAAGCAGCCAAATAGTTGAAGAGGAAAAGCTGTGATAACCATAATCTTTATGAGGACTTGTCTGTCGTGTTCCTCTCTGTATATTTGGTACATCAAGTTTGAATGAATGTTGATTGGGTGAATGAATACAACGCAATAAAACTCAGACAGCGGAGAGGTCATGGTGGTCTAGTGTTGAGGGTTTCTCAAAAACAGAAGTCATGAGCTCTGAGGGATTACAGAAATTTTGAGAAGCAGCGGTAAATGGTAGTCTAAAACCATGTTTCTCCCCCTTATCCTTTCTTACACATTACCTGTTACCTCGCTAATATTCCTCCTGTCCGTTATCAGTTAGTATCACTTAGATCTGTGGAGATGACAGGACAGAAGAAAAGCAGGCAGGTGGGGAAGCTGGAAAAAACTAGAGAAAGAAAACCCTGAAAACTGCTAGCTCTTTCTGTTTGAGAGCCTGCAGTTTTCCGTTCTCTGCTCTTTCTCTGTATCAGAAACTTCGACCTCGGGAGGAGTCCTAGCCTCCGGCTTGAGAAACATTATTTTTAGTCACTGCTGCTCGAAATTAGAACCAATTAACAAAAGGAAGGAGACAGATTCTCTGGACGCCAAAAAGGAAAGTAATATACACCATCCAGGGCAAGGTAAAATTTGACCCTTTAATTTGGATTTTTGTATTACATAACTACTGGGGATTACATCACGGTTACTTTTAAATGCACGTATTGAAGATTAATTGCTCTTAGTTCCTATTTCCTTTACCCTTTTCATCTCTGCCTTTCGGAGGCTGCAGACTGGAGATGTTGCTGTGGTTGCTGTGGCAACTGTTAATCAGGAGCTGGTGCTGAAGACCAGGGCAACTGGGTGGAAAGGGATGAGCGGCGGTGGCTGCAACCCTCACCACTGACCTTCGGCACTCAAGTGCTTTACTGTGGGCTGAAAGAATTAACAAGTCCAAGGAACCCAAATAGGGAGTCAGAGGTCCAGCGGAGAGGGAACGGCTCCAACGTCCCTTTTCGATGCAAACTTCTTCGGAATGACTCCGCGACAGCAAAGTTTTCAAGAACACACTAGGCCTGTTCAGACGCCCTCTGAAATGTGAGACATACATATTCAAGACATGTCAAGGACAGGGCTGTGCTCTGAGCTCAGCACCATCTGGAGGCATTAGCATGAGTGAATCCACTTGTCTTTTTTGTCCCTTTGTGAATTCATTTCCCCAACTTATGTATATCCTGTTTCAGGCTGTTCATGCACAACAAATTTGACTTAAAAAAAAAAAAACACCCAAGATCCAAGATCCTCCAAAACTGTAGTTCTCTCTTCACCCTCATGCCAGAGAAAGATATACTAAACTCTGACCTAGCGATAGAGCCATCTGGGCACACATGACTGATTTGCTCACTATAATAGTCAGGAAAGTGGTTTGACTTATTTTTAACCTACTAAATTTTACAAAGATTTGATTAGGGGGTGAAAGTGTATGCGCCTTCCTCAATGAGACCCATGAGGCCCCTTCTTCTGCTCCTGCACAAAACAGCCAATACGAACATCCCTGGTTGGTGAGTACAAGTCTGGGCTCCCCCAATAAGTCGTTCTGTACAAGGTGAAACACAAACTTCATTCAGAAAAGAATTTTCAACAGGAAATGGAAACACCGATGTCCCGGTTTATGGTACCATCATATTTAACTTTGAATTGATAGACCACACAAGGCACTTGAAGACACTTTTTTTTATGTTTAGGAAGAGATTGCGTTAAGGAGCATTAAAGAAAAGAAAAATGTTGCCTTTCAGTTTTGTTGGTTGTTTCCGTCGCCGTGCAGAAGCTTTTTATCTTGAGGAGGTCCCAATGGTTCATTTTTGGTTTTTCTCCCCTTGCCTCTGGAGACGTGTTGAGTAAGAAGTCGCAGTGGCTGAGGTCAAAGAGGTTGCTGCCTGTTTTCTCTGGTAGGATTTTGATGGTTTCCTATCTCACATTTAGGTCTTTCATCCATTTTGAGTTTATTTTTGTGTGCGTTGTAGGAAAGTGGTCCAGTTTCATTCTTCTGCATGTTGCTGTCCAGTTTTCCCAGCAAAAATAAGATAAAAACAGAGAGGGAGGCAAACCATAAGAGACTCTTACATACAGAGAACAAATTGAGGGTTGCTGGAGGGGAGGTGGGTGGGAGGATGGGTTAAATGGGTGATGGGCATTAAGGGGGGCACCTTTAGGGATGAGCACTGGGTGTCATGTGTGAGGAATGAATCACTGGGTTCTACTCCTGAAACCAAGACTACACTGTATGTTAACTAACTTGAATTCAAATAAAAAAATAAAGTAACTCTTTAAAACATGTTGTAGATTCTGGAGCCTTCTGTGCTCCATCCAAATAAAGGGATGAAGTGAGCAGATCTTGGATCTTTAATGCTCATCACTGGGCAAAGTTTTGGAGTGCAAAGACTTAGATACAGATCTCTGCCATGCCTCTCTGTGGGTGTGTGGCCTTGGGAAATTTGCTTAATTTCTCTGAACCTCAGTTTTATGATCTATAAAACGGACATACTAATAGTACCCACTTCGGGAGGATGTTAATAAGAGCTGAAGAAGACGGTGTTTGTAAAATGCCCACCATGTGCCGGAGTGGCCGTTATTGGCTTGATAGGACCTAGCCATGCATCTCTTGAAGTCTCACCCTCAAGTCTTCCCAACTTTGGTAGCGTGACATCGGCCATGGTGGGTGCATTAATACCACAGAAACTGGCAGCACTACAAAAGAGGGCTTTGTTTTTAGTTTCACCAAAACAGCTCACCGACACATGACTGTGCTCTCCCCGCAGGACATGCTCAGGTACGGCTACTTGTCATGTAATGATGACGGCCCACGGGGTGTGTAAAACACCCAATGTTCTGAGCTAATCCACTTAGACCAGAACACGAAAGAAAAACAGCTGTAAGTGAACTCAGTCAGCTTCCCCTCACTTGGGCGGCTGGGTTGCAGGGTGGTGACCTCACTCATACTTCCAGAGATCACAAAGAAGATTGAAAGAGAATGTGTGGTCTGGTCAACACAGCCCTTTTATTTATTTATTTTGAGAGAAGGACAGATAGGGAGTGAGCAGAGGAGGAGAAGAGAGAGAGGGAGACAGAGAATCCCAAGAAGGCTCCATACCATCAGTGCAGAACCCCATGTGGGGCTTGAACTCTCAATCTGATGAGCTGAAATCAGAAGTGAGACGCCCAACTAACTGAGCCACCCAGGCGCCTCTGAGTGTGATTTTTTTTTTTTTTTAAGAGATAGAGAGAGAGGGTGCAGTGAGTGAGGAGAAGAGAGAGACATGGAGAGAGAGAGAAGCCGGGCTCAAGCTCACCCAGCGGGGGGCTTGAACTCATGAACCGTGAGATCATGACCTGAGCCGAAGTCTGATGCTTAACCGACTGCGCCCTGACACAGACCCTTTAAAGGAGAACAGTAACTCAAATACCAGCCTAGCTTGCACAGGGATGGTGGCTTGGCAGAGTAGTGAAGGCTCACGTGGTAGAAATTTGACGCACGTCTCTGAAGAGGACAGAGCTTCTGTTTCCACCTTAATATAATGTTAAGAAGACGGTTTCCCTAGGAAGCTGACAGTCAAACCGGGTGCTCTTGTGCTTGTACAGAAGATAAGAGACTTCCTGAAACTGCAAATCTCAGGAAATAGGTCCTATCCCCAAGTATCGATCCCTATAACCTCCTGTAAGCAATGCTGGTGCGTTTGAGGTAAGATGATCTGTTTCTGAGCTCATGAATAAGCTGAGTTGTCTCCCTTCAGCGCATTTCCTGTTAGTTACTTGATGAGACTGACAGATTTTATTTACCAACCAATTTCTCTCTCTTTCTCTTCTCCCCTCTTCTCTCTGTCACATCTTTGTCTCTCTCTCTCTTTTTAGTTTCTCTCCATATCTAGCGAAGAACTAAGTAGCAGAGAGAAAGCGATGTTCCCATCTGGGTTCGATGGACAGTAAGACAGCCCGACAGGGGAACGTCAAATCCCAGAGGCCTTCAGGATAGCAGGAGGTCGGGTATCACCTAAAGGGAGATGCCTAAGTAGTTAAATTATCCCTCAGGGGTCTAGAGGCAAGTAACGAAGGCCCAGTCGTGGGAACCGGGAAGGTAAGAGGATCACAATTCCCAGAAGAAATATGCTGCAGGAAGTGAAAGGCGAGGAAGGACCCTTTCTCCGAGAAACTAGGTGATCGGGCACGTTACAAGGAATCAGGGCAGCCTTCCCATTTAGGAACAGGGTAAAGGAAATAAACCAATTACTAGAAACGCAACGTGAGTCATGAGGTGGGCACAAGTCAATATCAGAGTAGAATCAAAGGAGCGATTGGCTTGGTGCTGACTGATTGGCCCAGGGATCTTTGATAATCAAAGCAAAACTTTTATAGGAAATTGCTTTGGTGGCACCATCTACTCTTAAAAGAGTGAAGTGACACAGAGCCAGGAAATGAAGTAAATTATCATAAGACTAAGCAGTATGTCTACCTCGAGGCCTCAGATCAAAGGTAGTTTTTCATCCACTAAGATAATCCAACTTTATCTAATTATAATGATTAAATCAGCTCTACACACACTTAATATGTGTAGGCAGCTTTTGGTGATGGTGTTGTTCTAAGAAATTATCGGAATTTTTACTCTTGTGTTGATAAATATGGCCGCCTACTGATGACCACTGTTCATTTCCTATGATTCCACACTGAAACACTTACGTTATTGAAGTAAAAAATAATTAAATTTCGCCAGAGACACCGGCCTCCCAAGAATCTCTGGGCAATCTGGATTGGCCTTCACAAAGCATACATTTGCCGACAGGACTAAACTTATCCCTAGGCAGAGTAGAGAGAAGCATACATTTGGTGCAATCCTTCTCTGGTCAACTGAATTCAAAGACCTTGAGCTCTTGCCGTGAGTTGCTGACTCGCAAGTCATAATATTGTTTATCAAGCACCTATATATGCCACATCATGAGCAAAACCCTGGCAATTTATTTTTTTCTTTTTATGTTTTCTTAAACATTTCTTAAAATGTTTATTTATTTTTGAGAGAGAGGCAGACAGACAGAGCATGAGCAGGGGAGGGGCAGAGAGGGAGGGACACACAGAATCCAAAGCAGGCTCCAGGCTCTGAGCTGTCAGCACAGAGCCCAACGTGGGGCTCGAACTTACCAACCATGAGATCATGACCTGAGGCCAAGAAGGATGCTTAGCCAACTGGGCCACCCAGGTGCCTTAAAACTCTGGCACTGTAAAGAAAAAGGAGCGTGTTCCCCTGCCATTGAGGAGCTGAGGCGAAAACACCCACTCCTCCTGTTTTTGCTTCCTTCACGCACACTCACCACACTTCTGACACCAGATGTGTGCATTTTCCCCACATCGGGCAATGCTCTCTGACACCATCTGGGTGTGATTCAATTCAGTTCAATTCCAACACTAACCAGAGGTAGTGCAGATGGCATAGCTTCAGGAGTTAGTCCCACAAGGCTGCCCTCCTGCTCTGAGACACCTGTCTCAAGTCCCAGCTTGTCACCTGTACTTTTGATCAACTAGCTATAAATTAGAGGTTCCCATGACCTCTTCGTTAGGTTCAGTCAGTTATTAGAACAGCTCACAGAACTCAGGGAAACTCCTGCTCATGTTTACCAGTTTATTATATAATAAAGGATCTGAGAAAGAGTACAGATGAACAGCCAGATGAAGAGGTACGTGGAATGAGGTCTGGAAGGGTCCCAAGTTCAGGAGCTTCTGTTCCTGTGTGGAGCTGGTATGCACCACAATCCCGGAACATGGATGTGTTTACCAACCTGGAAGCTTTCCAAACCCTGTACCATTGGGACTTTTATGGAGGTTTCATCGCCTCGTCATAATTGATTATTAACTCTCTTTGCAGCCTCTCTACAGAGAATGTGAGAGAGGGCTGAAAGTCCTAAGCTTCGAATCATGGCTTGATTTTTGTGGGGACCAGAGCTCATTCAGAAGCTTACCAAGAGTTGCCTCCTTAGGACAAAAGACATTGCTATCACTCAGGAAATGACAAGAGTTTTTAGGAGCTCTTTGGCCAGGGTCAGAGACCAAATATGAAAACAAAAGGTGCTCCTGGTGCTCTTCCCACCTCGGAAATTACGAGGGCTTTAGGAGCTCTGTGCCGGAAACTGAGGACTGAGGCATATATGCATATTCTATTTGACAGGCACCTGGGGGTGACTAAAGAGTATAAGTGGGTATTGAGTGAGAAGCATTTTAGGAAGCAAGGAAGAGGAGAGAGCTCTAGAGCACTGGATATCTGAATTCTAGATCAGGGAGGCAGGGTCAGGATCAGGATGTCGGCCAGGATAGGAGGGGAGGTCAGCGACGAAGTACTATGCAACTTCACTCATTCATGTATCCGCTTAACAAATACTTATGAACTATCTCTTATGCCCTGTACTAGTTGGAGGTGGAAGAGTGACAAAGTCTTCCTTGTCTCGTGAGAAGACAGGTTATTAATAATTGCCATAGCAACCACACACAAAAAGAGAAGTATAACGTAAGCGCACATGGCATTTATATCTCTTTTATTTCACCGGGGTATTCCCCACACCTAGACCAGTGTTTGGCATATAATAGGACTCGGTAAATATCTTTTGAATGAGGGAATAAACATAAGGAACACCTAATCTAATTGGGGAGCGGGCACTGAGTGTCCGGGAAATCATGCAGCAGGAAGTTACATTTCAGGTAAGTCCTTGAAGAGGAGTAGGACATAGGCAGAGATGAGAAGCTCCTGTGTTCCAGGCACCAGGAATAGAAAGTTGAGAGAGAGCCTTGTAGGTTCAAGAAACTTTTACAGATGAAATATAAGGACAGAGACACTAGCTTAAAGAGTTTGTACTTTTTTCTGAGTACAGTGGGAAGCCATTGAAAGATTTTAATCATGGACAGATAACCATCTATTTTTGGTTTCAGAGGGATTATTTCACTACAACATGGGAGAACGAATTTAAAGGACATAAACCTGGAATCAGGAAGGCCAGGTGGCAGGCTTTTGTGGCTGTCCAAGGGAGACAAGTCTGGATTATGGCCGTGTGTGCAGCGATATAAAATGGTGGATGAACTTGGCAAATATTTTAAGCAGTAGCCCATGGCTAGTCTCGCACACAAAATTTTTTAAAAGTCACATTGTGGAATCAGTCCATTAAGATGAAGAAAATCAAAATTAATTCTTTCGTGATGATTGATTTTATGTACCAACTTGAAAGGTGTCTTGGGGTGAGATTAACATTTAAATTGGTAAACTTCTGGTAAAGCAGGTTGGTCTCCATAGTGTGGGTGGGCTTCATCTGATCAGTGGAAGGCCTGATCAGAGCAAAAAGACTGTCTTCCCATAGCAAGAGAGAATTCTCCAGCAGACTGTCTTTGGACTTAATCTTTACCTTCAGCTCTCTTGGGCCTCCAGGCTGCCAGCCCATACTGCAAATTTGGACTTGCCAACCCCCGTAATCACATGTACCCATTTCTTTTTCTTTTCTTTTTCTTTTTCTTTTTCTTTTTCTTTTTTTTTTTTTTTTGAGGTTTATTTATTTTGAGAGAGAGCAGGCGGGACAGAAAGAGGGAGAGACAGAGAATCCCAAGCAGGCTCCACACTGTCAGTGCAGAGCCTGATGTGGGGCTTGAACCCACGAACCATGAGGTCATGACCTGAGCCAAAATCAAGAGTCAGAGGCTTAACTGACTGAGCCCCAGGTGGCCCATATGAATCAATTTCTTATAATCTATCTAATAATCTATCTATCTATCTATCTATCTATGTCTATCTGTCTCTTATGGGTTCTCTTTCTCTGGAACACCAACTAATACATCGTTGAATTAAGAACACAAGAAAAAAATGGTCTAGATTTCTCAGATGTTTGATCTCAAGAAGCCATCATTGAAATCCACTCCAGGCAACATATGATCTCAATATACACTAAGAAGATAGGTCTAGGAATTCAGCCAAATGTGAATATGAAATTGCATCAGACTTTAAAACAAATCTAAGGTTGATGATACCTAGTGGTATCTTGCTTTCGATATGACTCCGATTCATGAACTTGACAACACATTTTTTAGAAATTAAGTGTATGATGATCAGAGCTAGGTGAGAATTTACAGGTTGTTAGTTTGACCCTATTATTTTTTAGTTGTGAAAAATGCCTAATTCCATCAGCATTTATGAGCACTGCCCAGGATTATATAGCCAGGAGGAAGCTCTGGGATGTAGCTGATGGCCAGCTTAGACTTGAGGGTTAGAATATGGCCCTCCTCAGCTGCGTGTGTGGGAAGAAGGGACATGGGGCATGTTATCCATGGTTGATTAATTAGATCAGTTCAAACACAGAATTAATGATGCTGATGTGATGGGTTTTAGTCTCATGAGCTAATTAACATCAGTTGTATTATTTTGTCACAGGCAGAGTTACTAGCCCTTAGTGGTTTGTTCCTCACAACTATGTGCTATGGGTCACAGTCTGCAAGAGAATGTGGCTGATTCAGAACAAGTTCATGCCACCACTCACAGAAATAATTACAATGAAAACGTGTAGATTTTTACTTGCTCAACATCCTTTCTTGCCTCTTGGAAATAAGTGACATTCTTACCTCAGAGGAATGCCCTTTCTGTTGCACGAAGTTCCAGTGGGGCCACCTATCAGAGTCCCTCTCATCACCTATGGTTGCACGGCAGACACACCCGATCCCAGCCAACCAGATCTTCTCTCTTGGGAATGTGAGTCTTGATGGGGCACAGGGACCTGAAAGCTGTTAGAGCTGAGTCATCCAGTGGTTGTGTCCTATGGTTCCTGTTGTCGACCACCATAGTAGTGGTCTGGGGGTTTCTACACTAGAAGTCCAGCAACTGACCTAGTTCTGATTTTTCCTGAGGTCAGGTTGCTCAACTTGTCCTGCCGTCCTCTTCCAGTAAGTGTCCATTTCTTACTTAAGATGAGTTTTTTGTGGCTTTCAGCCAAACATCATGATGCAACAACTCAACATGCCTATTTTTCAGTGAACCATATCTTATTCTTTTATTCATTCATTCAATACAATGATCACCGGCCATATTTTGGCACAGTTTTAGATGTGTTGGATTCTTTTTATCAGAAATGTTATGCGTGCATATACACCACGCAGAAGGTACACGTGTCCTGGAAACACGCCTCTCTTATGGAGTAGTCACTGCATTGTACAGTTGATACACGGTAATCCAAAATTTTCTGAAAATGGGATCATACTATAAATACTGTTGTGAAACTCATTGTTTCTTTTTAACGGTATAGCAATAATATCTCTCCACATCAGTGTCCATAATTCTACTCATTCTTTTAATTGGCTGCATATTATTATATTTTATAGATTGTTTTAAGGTGAGGATGCGAAGCCACGGGAATTCTCATTCACGGCTGGTGGGGATTCAAGAAGACACACGCAGCCACTTTGGAAGATAACTTGGCGGTTACTTACAGAACTAAACATATTCTTACCACACGATCCAGAAGTTGCGCTCCTTGGCATTCATCCAAAGAGCTGACAACATATGTCCACACAAAAACCTTCACACAGACATTTATAGCAGCTTTATTCGTAACTGCCAAAACTTGGAAGCAACCAACATCTTCTTCAGTGGATAAATGGATCATAAACAGTATACATCCAGGCAGTGGAATAGTATTCAGTGCTAAAAAGAAATGAACTATCAAGCCATGAAGAAACATGGAAGAAACTTAAACGCGTGTTCCTAAGCAAAAGGAACTAATTTGAAATGGCTACATACTAAAGGATTCCAACTGTATGACCTTCTGGAAAAGGTAAAACTATGGAAACAAGAAAGACATCAGCGGTTGCCACAAGTTAGCAGGGAGAGAGGGATGAATGGGCATAGTGAAGAGAATTTTCAGCAGTGAAAATACTCTGTATGGTACTATAATGGTGGAAACATGTCATTACACATTTGTCCAAACCCATAAAATGTACACCACCAGAAGCGAACCCTAATGCAAACCATGGGTTTACAGTCTGGATGGTTAGCGATGTGTCCGTGAAGGTTCATCAATGGTAACAAACGCACCACTCTAGTGGGGGGAATGTTGGTACTGGGTGGAAGGAAGGAAAGAAGGAAGAGGAAAGCCAGCCAGCCAGGAGCCTGGTGAGGGTGGGGGTGAGAGAGCAGGTGGCATTGTGAAGGCTTTGGTGATGCGTGCTCCCAGCTGTGTGGGCCTGCTGGTCTTGGTCACAACCGCTGGCCAACGCCTTCTCCCAACCCCATCTTGGAAATGTGATCCCTTTCACATGTACTCGGTGAGTGCACTAGATATGACCCCTTGATTGGAAGTGCTGAGATCTCCGAAAACAACCTAGGGAAAGATTGGACGCAACCAGCCTTGGATAACGCCGTTTTCTAGCACTTGCCATTAGCTGTGTCTAAACTGACTCCATGTGGAAGACTTGGCTCCTGTGCTCCAGAGAAAGTGCCTCGAGTCTTGCTAACATTTGATATTCGGGCTCCAGAGATGCTGGGTCTGCTCCTAACATTTGGTTTGCATTACACATATGTTGCACAGATCTGCTTGAGAGAGTTATGCTCTCCCTTTTAGGGTGGCCTCGCTGAGAAGGCAGAAGGAGGCAAAAGAGGAATTGCTTTTTGGACTCAAACACGGCCAACCGGTTGCTGACATGGCAGATAATACCTTAGGACCTGGTGACTCGGTCATCTTGGAGTTCTCGAACCAAGGAAGGGAATGCTGGGAATGGTCTAGCACGGAAAGTTGAAGTAAGACCCTCAGAGACAAGGCAGGTAGAATTCCATGGTCAGAAATTCCTTTTTTATTTTATTTTGTTTTAAGTTTATGTATTTATTTTGAGAGAAAGAGCACGAGTGGGGCAGGGGCAGAGAGAGGGAGAGAGAATTCCAAGCAGGCTCCGTGCTCTCAGCACAGAGCCCGATGTGCGGCTCGAACTCACGAATGGTGAGATCATGACCTGAGCTGAAATCAGGAGTCAGATGCTCACCTGACTGAGCCACCCAGGCACCGCCCGTGGTCAGAAATTCTAAAGGAGAGTATGGTTAATAGAAGATTACATTTTCCAGAATAATTTAAATATAATTCTAATAATGCAATCCCAAACAATCCCAGTGATGATTTCAGTGGGGCTGGGACAGATCATTTGCGTGTGATTTACTCAGTTGGCATTTATCAAATTCTTAATGTATGCTAGGAACCATGCAAAACCCTTCACAAGTATTTTCTCACTCAAACCTCAGATGATCTCTTTGTTAGGTACCGTTGTTATGCCCATTTTGCAGATGAGAAAACCAAGTTTCACATGGTTACATGAATCAGCCGAGATCATACAACTGGTAGTTTCTCAAATCTGGATTTGAACCTAGACAGTCTGTAGAGTTTATGCTCTTGACCATTTTCTACATGAAAGGGAGGCCCAGACCTGGAGGGTAGTATCAGGCTACACAAAGCCCAAATGAAGCTAGAGGTTATGAAAATACTAACTTGTTAACAATTTATATTCAAAGCAGTACTAATGAGGCAACAACAGGCCCATTTTTGGGGGGAAGCAAATAATATAGCTCAGGTCATGATCTCACAGTTCAGGAGTTCAATCCCTGCATCAGGCTCTCTACTGTCAGCACAGAGCCTGCTTCAGTTCCTCTGTTCCCCACCCTCTCTCTCTCTACCCCTCCCCCGCGCGCTCTCTCTCTCAAAAATAAATAAACATTAAAAAAAAAATGAAAAAAGAAAGAGGGCTGAGATTAATTAACGATAGTTGCTAAGGGTGCAGGGGTTGGGGAGAGGCAGAAAGTGCTGTGTGTGCGTCATTTTTTTTTTTTTAATTTTCCTTTTAATGTTTACTTATTTTTGACAGAGAGAGAGAGAGAGAGAGAGAGTGTGAGCTGGGGAGGGGCAGAGAGAGAGGCAGACACAGAATCCAAAACAGGCTCCAGGCTCCAAGCTGTCAGCACTGAGCCCGATGCGGGGCTCGAACCCACAAACCGCGAGGTCATGACCCGAACCAAAGTTGGACGCTTAACCGACTGAGCCACCCAGACACCCCATCGTCATTCTTGGTAGAAGCCCACAGGGGTCACAGAGAGAGCAGGATTTCTTCAAGGAGTTAGGCGAAAGTTGAAATAGATATGTGGCCAGCATCAGAGCGGTCTAACCATGACAAACGGTATCTGTTCTGACGCCACACTGCAGGTGGCCTCAGGGGAGTCTGCACTTACGTGGATGCACCAGCTTGTTCTTCAGAGTCAGTGGCCGAGTATCCAAGGGTAACTAGTAAAGGTGGGATTCCTTTTCCAGAAGAACAGGATCTCGGAAGAAATTAGGCGGTGACTCAGTGACTTGGATTGTGGTCTCAAAGGAGAAAGCAAGAGCTAGAGGCATGGTCCCAAGAGGCCAAGTTGGAGTGAGGTTGGCAACATGGCTGTAACACGGTTCCCCAGAGCTATGGGGCTCCAGTCTGTGGGTGTCTGTCCATGCGGGGTCCAAAATTGTTCTACAATACAAAGAGGGACAACTGGGAATTAGGAAGCCCCATTTGTTTGTGAAGCTTGAGAGAAAACAAGGCAAGAAAGCAGTATGCCTCACACCCATTCCATGGAGAGAAAATGGGGAAACTGGTTTGGCAACCAGTCAAGGGACAAAGGCCTAGAGGCTTTCAGTTGATGCTAAACTAAATGGAAGCAACAACTAACATGCTAATGCATTAAAAGCTAATGCAGGGCACCTTGGTGGTTCAGTCCGTCAAGCATCTGACTTTGGCTCAGATCATGATCTCATGGTTTGTGGGTTTGAGCCCTGCTTCGGGCTCTGTGCTGACAGCTCAGAACCTGGAGCCTGCTTTGGATTCTGTGTCTTCCTCTCTTTCTGCCCCTCCCCCACCCACACTCTGTTTCTCTCTCTCTCTCTCTCTCTCAAAAATAAATAAACGTTAAAAAAAATTAAAAATTAATGCAATCAGCTCTAGCCCTCTTTTTGGGGATTGTGGCATCCAGATTAACCAGGGGTAATTTATATTTTGCATTTGTTTATTTTTTATTTTTTAGAGAGACATAGCATAAGCAAGGAAGAGGGGCAAAGACAGAGAGAGAGAGAGAGAGAGAGAGAGAGAGAATCCCATCCCATACAGGCTCTATGCATAGCACGAAGCCTGTCATTGGGGTTCAATCCTACGAGCCTGGGATCATGACCTGTGCCAAAGTCGAGAGTCAGATGCTCACTCAACTGACTGACCCACCCAGGTGCCCTTATAGTTAGCATTTGTAAAGCCACATCTGGGGGGTTGTGCCCAGGTCTGGCCACTTCATGTTAAGGAGGCCAGGAATATAGGTACAGTTGAAATGACTGAAGCTGGGTATTGATTTCATTTTTGTTTTCTGGTTAATAGCAGACCTTTGAGGAACATGGGGGCTTCTTCTAGCCAAAGGGCTGGCCTTTGGAGGAAGGATTTGATTTACTCATAGTAACTCCTAAGGAAAGAATTGAAAACAGTGGCCTACTATTACAAGGGGGCTGATTTCTGTTCAATAAATGAAAGAATTTCTAACCATTAACACAGCTTTCCTCCAGATTATTTCCCCATAGAGTACTCTTCCCCTGGATATTATTAGCATGCACCAAGGGGTAAATTTAGGAATGTCTGCGTTAGACAAAATAAACAGGTTTCTTCCTGGCTGGACTCCTCAAATGCTTTAATGTATGAGCATTAATATGCTCAAAATTTCTCCAAGAAGAATATTTCCCAAACTTCATTGACCACAGAATCAAACTCAGTCTTTTTTTTTTTTAAACATTTTTTTTTTTTTTCAACGTTTATTTATTTTTGGGACAGCGAGAGACAGAGCATGAACGGGGGAGGGGCAGAGAGAGAGGGAGACACAGAACCGGAAACAGGCTCCAGGCTCCGAGCCATCAGCCCAGAGCCCGACGCGGGGCTCGAACTCACGGACCGCGAGATCGTGACCTGGCTGAAGTCGGACGCTTAACCGACTGCGCCACCCAGGCGCCCCAAACTCAGTCTTATTTATTCATTCAGTTTTCATGACTCATCTGTTACTATCTCCCAAAGCAAGTACTCTGTGAAACGCGTTTGGGAATGCTGGGCTAAAGCTATCAACAAGGAAATTGGTCGCTTAATGAAGAAAGTTAGCGGCCTGTCAGCATTCGAGCAGATATCCTTCAAATTCTAGGAAAACGGTTGGAGAGGAAAATACCTCACGGAGACACATTTGGGAATAGACCGCTCTAGAGCGTATGGTTCTATGATGCCACTGCCAGCCTTAATGACATTTGTCCCATAAATGTTTTCAAAGGTGGCTGAATTAATTTTGCAACCTCGACAGATCCCTATGACGATATAAAGGTCGTCACATGAGGCTACTCAACTGGTGATACCTCCTGAGATTTTGTGGGTCTAGCAAGAGCACACCGTTGGCAAATTCAGGTTTGTGAAATTTTGCAAGGCTGTTGCTGCCCCCACAAAATGCCTTACTTGTAGAACATTCTAGCCATCTTGTCCTGGCACCTCAAGTTGATCTCTGAAAGCTTTTTTTTCTGCTCTTTGTTGCAGAGTAGCTTTTGTCTAAGTTGTATCCACGACTTCCCCTAAAAATGATTCCGCTCCTCACGCTTTCATACCATTATAAATCTTTTTAGAAAGAGAGAGCGGGATATACATTTTAAATAATTTAGCTTAAGAAGACTGTGTCTGTCATGTTAAAAAAAAACATTTAAAAAAATTTTTTTTCACGTTTTTATTTATTTTTGAGACAGAGAGAGACAGAGCATGAACGGGGGAGGGGCAGAGAGAGAGGGAGACACAGAATCGGAAGCAGGCTCCAGGCTCTGAGCCATCAGCCCAGAGCCCGACGCGGGGCTCGAACCCACGGACCGTGAGATCATGACCTGAGCCGAAGTCGGATGCTTAACCGACTGAAAACATCTTTTAAAAAAACATCGAAAGGGGCGCCTGGGTGGCTCAGTCGGTTAAGTGTCCAATTGCAGCTCAGGTCACGATCTCGCGGTCCGTGGGTTCAAGCCCCGTGTCGGGCTATGTGCTGACAGCTCAGAGCCTGGATCCTGCTTCAGATTCTGTGTCTCCCTCTCTCTCTGTCCCTCCCTGACTCATACTCTGTGTCTCTCTCTGTCTCTTAAAAGTGAAAAAATGTTAAAAAAAAATTAAAAGAAGTATGTGTCTGTCATAAGCATAATGCGTGAGCATAAGCATATGACCAGTTAAAAAAAGGTGGGCCTGGTGTAAAATCTAACATCCCTGGGTTGAACAAACAAGACCCCAACCCTTTTCCTTTTGAGTAAACGACAGGGCTTTAGTTACACTATGCGAGGTTCTAGGGACTTCCGTAAACATCCCAAGCAGGCAAAGCCTATCGTCTGTCCAGCCGGTCAACATTCGGGGCAGCAAGGGGTGACTGCCTTGGGTTTCCCCGTCTGAGGATGTGCTGTATACACAGCCTAGCCTCACATGTGCTGCATACACAGGCAGTTATATACACAGCCCTAGTCGCAGCCCCCACCTCTGGACAAGAGACAATGGTGGCTCTTGTATATTTCTCTGAGTCCTGTGCACCCCCGGCTGCTAAGGAAGGGAGGGAGAACAATTTCTTACCACAGCCCCTGAGGCCTCCTGCGATCCGGCCCCCATCCAACCCTGTGACCTCACCTCCCAATACTCACTCTCCTTTTTTTCCCTTCCAGCACCTGCCTTCTTGCTGCCTTCTACCTCACCAGGCTCACTCCTGCCTCTGGGCCTTTGCACGCGCCCCTTCCCTCCAGCTGGAATTCTCTTCTCCCAGCCTTTTGCTTATTTCACTCTCTCCCTTTTTTTTAGTCTCTGCTTAAAGGTCACTTCCTCCGAGAAGTCTTCCCAGATTACCCCGAAAAGCCAGCGACTGTTTTACTAGGAATCCCTCACTCGAGATCCCCTTACCCTGCTTGATGTTACAGTAGCATTTGCCACTGCTTAACACTTTACTCATTGATTTGTTGCCTTTGTTTACTTCAGGCAGGTCTAAAGCCTAGGTCTGCGAGGGGGATAATGTGCCTAGAGAATGGACCCTGAGGAAGTGGACTTCGATCCACTCACCCTGCAGCAAGCTCTCTGAAATGGCCCGTCACCTGGTTCTGGTTGACAGACAGGCATCGGTGACAGCCTCTAGCACAGCTGAGTGGGTCCCGGAAGACATAGAACCCTCATCAGAGTGGCAAAAAGACCATCTCTTAGCACTTCCGGTCTAAACAGTTCATGTGGTCATCAGCTGCTGGGGCTCCTCCCAGGGCCCAAAGCCCAGGAATACGGCCCTGTGCCTTGAACCCCCAGCTCTGCAGAGCTGTCTGCGTGGGTGAGTTGCATCCCTCACGTGAAGGAGAGCCCCCGGATTTTGGCATCTTTCCATCAATCCTTTTACTGTCTCATTTGCACAAGTGAACAGAACTCAGTGAGAAAACAGTGTACATAAAAGGCGCTCAATAAAAGCTTTTTCATGGCTAAAAAGAGCAGTGGGAGACCCTCTAAGAGTGAGAGGAGAGAAAAGTGTAAGATCAACAGGGAGGACTATTGGTCAGCCTTTTTGGTTTTTTTTTTTAATTTTTTTTTAACGTTTATTTATTTTTGAAGGAGAGAGAGACAGAGTGTGAGTGGGGGAGGGGCAGAGAGAGAGGGAGACACAGAAGCCGAAACAGGCTCCAGGCTCTGAGCTGTCAGCACAGAGCCCAACGCGGGGCTCGAACCCACAAACTGCGAGATCATGACCTGAGCCGAAGTCAGACGCTCAACCGACGGAGCCACCCAGGCGCCCCTAGGGGTCAGCCTTTTTGTTCAGAGGGGAGCAACCCCAGAGGTGCCCCTAACTTTGTGACAATGGTCTTTGACGCTGACCAGCAGCCTCCTATCTGGACGTGCTGCGCAGCCTTGATGGGCCAACGGCCCACAGTATTGCCTCGGTGGTTCAGCTGGGATTCTTCCCTGGTAATAAAATCCTCTGAAATTTACAAGATGATGAGAAGACACGCCCTTGTTGTTCAGGAAGATGTTAAACCCCTTCCAGATTTGTGTCCAATCTCCCTCTGATCGGGACCATCAGGACTCTCTGTCATCCTCTGACCCACTGAATCCGCCGAGCTCTGCCTTCCATCCTCCACCAAGACTCACACCTGTTTCCTGGTCCAGCTCTGCTCCTGGAGCACTCCTCATCTCTGGCTACTCTTCTGGGTTCTTCCTTACCCCCCCACACTAATGGGAGCTGGACATGTGCCCCCATAGGGTATATATACTGCTTTAGGAAATAAGACCGTCTCTGGAAAATGGGAAGGACTCCTGGGGAAGCAGGCTGATTATGGGGAAATCATCAGGTTAGAAATGAGTACTCGAGCATCAGATGTAGAGGCAACGAAGTTGAACTCCAGAAGCTGTAAGTTACAAGCCTTCAGTCAACACAGGAAACAGGAAAGACGTCTATTTGCTGCAAGTTAGCTTGTTTTTAAAAGACGCCATTGAAAACCACGATCCATTAGAGAGGGTTTGTGTAGGTGGGTTACTCTGAGAAAAATCCTGCCTCTCACTATACTTTCCAGGAGGGATAATGAGGCAAATAGAATGATCAAGCTGACCTTCCATAATGAGGTCAGCAGAAGGGAGTTTTCTTTTCTTTTCTTTTCTTTTTTTTTCTTTTCTAAGTTTATTTATTTATTTTGAGAGAGGGGGAGAGGGGAGACAGAATTTCAAGCAGGCTCTCCACAGCCAGTGCAGAGCCTGACACAGGGCTTGAACTCAGGAACTGAGAGATCATGACCTGGGCCGAGATCAAGAGTCTCATGCTTAACCAACTGAGCCACCCAGGAGCCTCCAGAAGGGGGTTTTCTAAGCCCAACTGAATTTAATTTTTTTGATGTGTATTGAGTTTTGAGACAGAGGCAGAAAGAGAGAGAGAGCAAGCGTGAGAAGGGGAGGGGCAGAGAGAGAGACACACACACACACACACACACACACAGAATCTGAAGCAGGCTCCAGACTCTGAGCTGTCGGCATAGAGCCCGAAGTGGGGCTCGAACCCATGAACCTCGAGATCACGACCTGAAGTCAGATGCTTAACCTACTGAGCCACCCAGGTGCCCCTAAGCCCAAGTGAATTTAGAAATAGATGGAGGTGG
This sequence comes from Prionailurus viverrinus, assembly GCF_022837055.1. Classification (NCBI taxonomy): domain Eukaryota; kingdom Metazoa; phylum Chordata; class Mammalia; order Carnivora; family Felidae; genus Prionailurus; species Prionailurus viverrinus. The sequence goes on along the minus strand of NC_062577.1, from coordinate 55,139,930 downwards.
TGCAAAGTGTCAGAGAGCAAAGAGCTGCCCTTCACAAGCTCCCTCATTGCCTTTGTGCCTGGGAGTCCCTTGGGGTCTGAGGGTATCACATGCCAGTCTGTCTTATCTATTCGGGGCTGGAGGTGTGTGCCCTTGGTCTGGAGGGACATCGGAGCCACTTGGTTCTGATCCGCCCCATCATGGCCCAAAGTCACTGGGCCTATTCCAGGATGTTCCCATCACCCTACACGTGTGCACACCCACACGTACGCACATGCAACAAGATGGTGACTCCTTCATGGGAAGGGACTGTCAACATCTCAAGACAGGAGAAAAAACCTAGTTTCAAAAAGCATGTTCAATGTGCTTCTGGCTTAATAATACAAAGGACAGGAAGCGGAGGTTCACAGAAATCTCTGTGTTGGTTTGCTTTAGCAGACAACAGAGCGAGAATACAGTAGGAAGCCACCAGGCTTTTTTTTTTTTTAATTCTTATTTATTTTTGAGAGAGAGAGACAGAGCATGAGTGGGGGTGGGGGAGGAGCAGAGAGAGAGGGAGACACAGAATCCGAAGCAGCTTCCAGGCTGTGAGCCTTTCAGCACAGAGCCTGATGCTGGGCTCGAACCCAAGAACGGTAAGACCATGACCTGAGTCGAAGTCGGACTCTTACCCGGCTGAGCCCCCCAGATGCCCCAGCTATTGGGCTTTAAAAAAAATCATTGCGAACCACTACTCGAGTTTGTAGCCTGTCCTTAGTGAGGGAATCAGAGATGGACAGAGCAAAGCAGGGTGCTTCAGCGCCTTCAGTCAGCAAATAGTATGCAAGCCTCTGTGTTTGGAGAAAAAAAAAAAAATCTGACCCCTAAGCAACGGAGGCCACAGGCAAATCTGCCTGCAGTAACCAGCTGGATGCTAGAAAGGTTTGCCTCTGCCTCGTGAAAATGTATTTCACTCGCAGATGTCTGATCTCCACCTGAAAGGATTACTGAGCAAATAGCAGATTTGCCTCAGACAACAGCTTAGTGAGTCATCACTGATGTCAGGCGACGCTGGGGCTCAAAACATCTGGGGACACGTAGCCGGATGGGGGCCGGCTGCGGACTCTGGTAATGTGGCATCTCGATGGGAAGGCAGAGCGCTGGAATCTATGTGACTGGAATTCTAATACATTGAGATTTTTATCAAGGACTGTAGGATGTCCAGGCTCGTTCACTGCCAATCGGAGCATTGATTCTGGAGCTGAGAATAGATCTCCCACCTAAAAGAAAAAAAATATATGGAGACGCTTCAGACCGTGACTGGCTTTACTTGGCAGGCGACATAAAGTTTAAAAAGAAAAAGTTTAGGCGTCAAGATTGAAAGGGACCTCAGACAGGATACAGTCTAAGCAATCAAGAGGCCAACCTCGGGGCGCCTGGGTGGCGCAGTCGGTTAAGCGTCCGACTTCAGCCAGGTCACGATCTCGCGGTCCGTGAGTTCGAGCCCCGCGTCGGGCTCTTGGGCTGATGGCTCGGAGCCTGGAGCCTGTTTCTGATTCTGTGTCTCCCTCTCTCTCTGCCCCTCCCCTGTTCATGCTCTGTCTCTCTCTGTCGCAAAAATAAATAAACATTGAAAAAAAAAATTTTTTTAAAAATAAATAAATAAAATAAAAAAAAAAAAAAGAGGCCAACCTCTCCAGCCCCCAAAGACATCGAATTTGAATTTGAGTAAAAGAAGTTGAAGTGTTATTCTGTTTCAACGCTGGGGAAAAGATGTCTTGAACATATTCCAAGCCATCCTAATATACACACATACACACGCGCTAACACGCCTCACATACATGTGCACACGTAACTCGGATTCTTCTGTCAATAGCAACACTTCTGCTTTATTAGATTTATCTGCGGAACTTTTGAAAATCCTGACACTTAGTCCATACTCCGGATCGATCATGTTGAAAAGCTCCAGGAGTGGGACCCAGACGTCAGTAAGTTTTAAAACTGCCACTAGGAGATTCCACTGTGCAGCCAAAGTGACGAACAGCTGCTTCAGAGGTTTGTCATTCAGTCATTCAACAAACATTTATTGGAAATTTAGTATGTGCCGGATGCTGGGAATTCAGGCATTGTTCCACTGTACGACACGGTGGAGTTTTTCTATAGGCAATAAGACAAGGTCCTGCACTCAAGGAATTCACCCGTCTAATTAGGGGGACAATGAAGAAGTGAGCCCAGTGCAGTGGGTGCCATGACAACATCCTAACAAAGGTTGGCACAGGGCTCCAGTCTCCTCACACAGGTGACTGAGTTGACCGGACAAGATTACGTCCATTCATTCACCAAACAGTTGTTGAATGCCTACCATGTGCCAGGACCTGCCAGGAAGCTAGGGATCCAGGGGTGTCAAAAACAGACAAGGGGGCGTCTGGGTGGCTCAGTCAGTTAAAGCGTCTGACTCTTGATTTCGGCTCAGGTCATGATCTCACTGTTCGTGTGCTCGAGCCCCGCATCGGGCTTCAGGCTGACAATGTGGAGCTTGTTTGGGATTCTGTCTCCCTCTCTCTCTGCCCCTCCCCCGTGGCTCTCTGTATCTCTATCAAAATAAATAAAAATGAAAACTTAAAAATAAAAAGAAGAAGAAGAAGACAAGTCCCAGGCCCTCACAGGAGGCGAGATCTCAGACTTGGAAGTTACAAAGATCTGGGCTCAGATTTCATCTCTCCTCTAGTAGTTAGGTTCCCTGGGGCAAAGGGTATAATCTTACCAAGCCTCTGTTTATCTATCAGGTGGGAGTAATAATAGTACTCAGCTCTTACCTCATTATGAGAACGGAATAAGAAAATGCATATATTTGTCGCCATTTTTGACACATAGTAGGTGCTACAATGCTTTTTTCCCCATCGTCTGTGTGTGTGTAAATAGAACCAAGGATTTCTCTTTGGACGTTGGCCTGAAATAAAATGGGAGGGTGGAAAGTTCCAGAGAGATGGAGGACGAGACAAGGTATATGTGACTCAGCATGGGGCTCTAGATTGCTCAGCACCATGAACATAATGTTCTGTCCCCACGTGTGCATTTCCATTTGGCTCACAGGGAAGATCTGTTTAGGGAAACAATCTTTAAAATTATTTTTAATCATAGCCAGGAAAATACCAGAATCTAAATCTTACTGTTTATCTGTTTAAAGAATAAGTCCACCCTTGGGGTGCCTGGGCGGCTCAGTCGGTTGAGCGTCCGACTTTGGCTCAGGTCATGATCTCACGGTTCGTGGGTTCAAGCCCTGTGTCAGGCTCTGTGCTGACAGCTCAGAGCCTGGAGCCTGCTTCGGTTTCTGTGTCTCCTTCTCTCTCTGTCCCTCCCCCACTCGTGCTGTCTCTCTCAAAAAAATAAACGCTAAAAAAAAAAAAAGTCCACCCCCACCTCCAGAAGGCTAGAGGGATTTTTCCACATGGCACAGATAAGGTGGCCAATTTCTTAAAAAGACAAATCAGGACATATCTGATGGCATGGCCACACCATACCAAAAAACAAAACAAAACAATATAATAAATAACCATTATTATACACATAAGGTGACTAAATTAGCATAAAAATATCAAAAATAGGCATTAATTTGAAGTTATATATTATTCTATATTATTTGCCTTCCTGTGACATAAATGTTGTTATTGTTAACAAAACAGTAACAGGACTGGGTAAGAGTGAATTACTAGTAATTGAAAGTAGGAATAATTTGGGGCGCCTGGGTGGCTCAGTTGGTTAAGCATCCGACTTCGGCTCAGGTCATGATCTCGCGGTTCCTGAGTTCAAGCCCCGCGTTGGGCTCTGTGCTGACAGCTCAGAGTCTGGAGCCTGTTTCAGATTCTGTGTCTCCCTCTCTCTCTCTGACCACCACCCCCCCCCCCCCCCCGTTCATGCTCTGTCCCTCTCTGTCTCAAAAATAAACGTTAAAAATTTTTTAAAAAAAGAAAGTAGGAATAATTAAACAAAAAATATGTGTAGGAAAAATATAACAATATTTTCATAGTGTTTCTTCCAATGCAGCAATTTATTTTAACTCGTCATTGGATAGTCAAATTTTATACGCTTTTTTATTGTGTATTCTTAAGCTACATAAATGTAAGTCTTCTAAAAAAAAGAGAACATAACTACAACAGGACTAATTAAACCACTATCAATAGTTGACAAAAGACGACAGTGACATGTTTCTTTCTGTCCCGTGATGCAGTAGGATATTTTACACTTTGTGTTTTCTTTTCTTTTAATGATTATTATTTAAAAAAAATTTTTTTAATGTTTATTTATTTTTGAGAGAGACAAAGACAGAGTGTGAACAGAGGAGGGGCAGAGAGAGGGAGACACAGAATCCGAAGCAGGCTCCAGGCTCTGAGCTGTCATCACAGAGCCTGATGCGGGGCTTGAACTCATGAGCCATGAGATCATGACCTGAGCCGACGTCAGACGCTTAACCGACTGAGCCATCCAGGCACCCCCAGCAAAATTCACTTTGACCCGCAGCTTTGCTCTTACCAAAGTCACATTACACAGAGTCCTGGTGTCAATCCTATGTGCTAACATCCAACTGAATAGCCTCACGAGGAATGCATTTGAACTTGGAACTCATAGGACTTTACTTTTTAGCAACCCCACTTCTACAATTCATTTCCAGCTCTTCAAACATGTCCACCCACTTTGTATTTACAGGCTCGTTTTGGTAGACCAGATTTTGTCTTTCAGGTCTTTGGCATCTATAAATTCCTCCCATAGGCTACCATGCCTCAAAGGGCCATCACTTGAGAACACTACAAATCACACTGTATGTCATTGTAAGTTAAACTTCTCCCTCTCGGGGAAGATGGTTTTACAGCACAGGGGTGGTTTAAGCTTGTAAGGGAGAAGCTGGATTCTAAAGACATTGTAGTTTTAGTAAAGCTATTGAGAAATTCCTGTTGAACTTGGCTGTCCTTTACCGGTGACTTTTTTTTTTTTTTTAAGGCTCTGAAGCCATCTTATTTCCCCCAAATGAATCATATTTTAAAACTATGAGTTTTTAAAAAAATGTATATTTATTTATTTATGAGGGAGAGAGAACGTGTAAATGAGGGAGGGCCAAAGAGAGAGGGAGGCAGGGAATCTCAAGCAGGAGCCACGCTGCCAGCCAGAGCCCAATGCAGGGCTCGATCCACAAATTGTGAGATCACGACCTGAGCCTAAATCAAGAGTCGGATGCTTAACCAACTGAGCACCCCCGGTACCGAAAATTTATGAGATTTTTTTTTTTTTATCACAACCAACACAGAACATCAAGCATCGCAGGCGCAGTCAGTTTATCCTCTTCTAGGCTCTTTGGGCTCTTTAAAGATAATCTTGCTCTAGAGAAATAGCTCGTAAATTTCTGTTTCACTGTAATCCTTTTATCCACTCTCATCCTCAAAACTGGAGGCCATTCTTGCACCACACTTTGAAAATGTGATTTTACAGCAGGTCAACATTTTAACATCTTTTCAATGGCCAGCACTAATGATAGCAAACCAATGGTAGTAGATGCATGTCTAAGGATACCTCCTTCTATTTCTATCAAGTCAAAAATCTCGGGGCGCCTGGGTGGCACAGTCGGTTGAGCGTCCGACTTCAGCCAGGTCACGATCTCGCGGTCCGTGAGTTCGAGCCCCGCGTCGGGCTCTGGGCTGATGGCTCGGAGCCTGGAGCCTGTTTCCAATTCTGTGTCTCCCTCTCTCTCTGCCCCTCCCCCGTTCATGCTCTGTCTCTCTCTGTCCCAAAAATAAATAAACGTTAAAAAAAAAAAAAAATCTCATTAAGTGCTTTGGCACATCCTGAAGGACTTAACTCGACCAACGGCTTTCATGATGAAAGTCTCAATATCACGGAAAAGCAAATCATACCCCTTTTTTCGGCAGTTCTTTTTTTAATTTTTGAAGATGTATCTGGATTTATTAGACCATTCATGGATCAGGTGACAATCCATCTAGCAAGTAGAGAAATGCTCTCTGTAGCAGTGTTGCATGAAAGGTGTGCAGGACCTTTTCAGTAGGTAAAAGCTTTTCGTTTTATTTGGTAACACGTTGATAACCTGAATGGAATTTGCCAAAACTTACATTTGCACCGTCTCCCGATTGCATGCGGATGAGTCAAGTCTAGCTTTCATTTGGAAATCGGCAGTCTCAATAATGTTTTTCTGCAGTTTCATTAAAAACTTCATAGAAATCAGGAACACGATTTGAAACTCCAGTTTTCACATCAAAGTACCTAAGAGCTAGGGACAAAACACTTGTTGGATGCTGTGATTTGATGTATCACTTGTTCCACTGTGGAAAGCATGATGGTTGGTGAGTTCTTGCAAAATCAGTTCTACACTGCAAGATGCTGACGTATTTGTGATCAAAACGTCTTCTTTTGTTCACCCAAAGGATGTCCTAGTTGCAATCTCTGAATCAGAAAACTTATCTTCACAAAGTTTCATTGAGCAATCAAGAGAAAGATGGATAATGCGTGTTAGTGTTTTGCCCAAGCTAATTTAGTGACCACCGTTTGGGGCTGAGAATTAATGTCTTTTGGGGAGATGCAAAACGTTTTATTAAATTAAAAGTTAAAGCTGTGGGGTTCAATATCTATATGTGCTTTTAAAAAAAAATGTGCTCTCAGCACAGAGCCCTGACACGGGGCTTGATCTCTAGAACTGATCTCTAGAACCGTGAGATCACGATCTGAGCTGAAATCGAGAGTCAGATGCTTAACCGACTGAGCTACCCAGGCGCCCCTCTGTATGTGCTTTTAATTCTCCTCAGCCATTCTCAGCCACAAATTCTTCTCTGCATATTATGTAGATGGTTCTCTTTGGATCACTCACCTCCCTTCTCCAGTTGCAAGCGTCCTTCATCAATCATAAGAGCACAGTCAGTGAAGTCTGGGTCATACTGGTGCTGGAACTGTCATTGTTCTCATTTTCATTGCCTGAACTTTTAGCAAACACGGTCACGATATTCACAACGTGAAAACTTCAACTAGCTGTTGATACAAAGCATGACAATTAATCTGCAAGCAAAGCCAAAGGTGAGCTCTTAACACTCATGATTACAAGGCCCTTGAGCTATACACTTAAAGTCACATCACTCAGGGACGCAACAAGGGGTGAGCCTTTAGCGAGGACTGGAAATCGTCCTTGTCAATACTACAGCTTGGGTGAAAAAAACGACAGTCACTTTGGAAGGTGGGTAATCTTTGTCGGTTCTTTTCACACCAAATCAGTGCTGCTTTCAGCTCCCATTTCTGGGGCCACCGTATGGGTTTCGTATTCCCTCCCTCTCCCGATCTTTCACACCCATTGCCAAAACCCTAGGACCTTTCACATTCTGGAAACGTTTTCTGGGAAGCAGGACTTTCAGTGCTAAACCCAGGCCACTGCTGGCCACCGCAGGACTGTTGATCACCCTATAAGGTTGGTCCTGACAGCGGTTTCCTGGCTCTCCCGCAGCACGTCACCACAATGCTGAACAGTAGGATCTCTCTCGCTCCAGACTCCAAGCTGGAAGTCACTCATGCCTCTCGGGGCTTCAGATACTTCTTCCCTTTCCCCAGCTCTGAGGATGCATGCCGTCCCCGGAACACAGATGAAGAGCCCTGACTTAGAGAGCCACAACATCTTGCAACCCGTCTTTCTGAGTGCAATGTCAGGCGATGTATTTTGAGGGAAAAGAAAGCTCCCCCTAAACACAATCATTAAAATCTTAGTAACCAGGACTTTAGCTTGAGCAAATTCAGCAAAATCCTTTTGTAATTAATAGCTGGAGACCTGGTATAGAAAATCAGCATGCTATGTGACAAGAGGCAGGGATCTTCTGTGTTGTGTGCATGTATATCCAAGAAAGTTGAAAACTATGTATCCCTTGCACATTTTTACGAAAAATTTTAATGTTTATTTAATTTTGAGAGAGAGAGAGAGAGAGAGAGAGAGAGAGATGCGAGTGGGGGAGGGGCAGAGAGAGAGGGAGACACAGAATCCAAAGCAGGCTCCAGGCTCTGAGCTGTCAGCACAGAGCCCGACGCGGGACTCGAACTCACAGTGAGATCATGACCTGAGCCGAAGGAAGATGCTTAGCGGACCGAGCCACCCAGGCATCCCCCTCCTTGCACATTTTTAAGTTGACATAGAAAAATTACACATACTACAATGTCATTTCTGGTATATGATAAATAATAACATTTTAAAATAAAACTGTCACATTACCCAATGAAATACCATAACCATTTGATATCTACCATCTTTCACTTCAAAAATATGGGAGTTTGTTTTTTAACATTTGGAAATATAATAGCTTTCCCTGCCCTATTTGAATTCATAATTCTGCTTCTCCACACACACACACACAAAACTGTCCTAACATCTTTTATGGTTAAAAGTCCTTCATGGTTAAAACGCTCTGATCATCTCTTCATACCTATAATAAAAATCTGTATATTAATTGAAATTTTAATATCCGTATCACTTTTGGTGACCTAAGGTGTTAAATGTTTAAACAACATTTTAGATTGCATTATCATTACACTGATTACTAAATGCAATTGATGAAGACAAAGTAAATATTTTTATTAATATTAACTATAATGAAGTATAAAATTATATTTTATATATACTACATTTCCTTGACAGATGAATCATGATCAAACGTTTCCTGTGCATAGGTGTGGCCACTAGCCCATAATTTTATTGTTTGCTAATGAGTTAAAAATAACTTAAACACCTTATGACATGAAACAAGGATTGATTGTAACTGGAATAAATATTTAATAATATGATTTGATAATATAGATTTTAACTGGGGCGCCTGGGTGGCGCAGTCGGTTAAGCGTCCGACTTCAGCCAGGTCACGATCTCGCGGTCTGTGAGTTCGAGCCCCGCGTCGGGCTCTGGGCTGATGGCTCAGAGCCTGGAGCCTGTTTCCGATTCTGTGTCTCCCTCTCTCTCTGCCCCTACCCCGTTCATGCTCTGTCTCTCTCTGTCCCAAAAATAAAATAAACGTTGAAAAAAAAAAATTTAGAAACACAGTCGAAATTTATCAGAATTCCCAAGATTTGGGGGCGCCTGAGTGGCTCAGTCGGTTTAGCATCTGACTTCGGCTCAGGTCATGATCTCGCAGTTTGTGAGTTCGAGCCCCTGATCGGGCTCTGTGCTGACAGCTCAGAGCCTGGAACCTGCTTTGGATTCTGTGTCTCCCCCTCTCTCTGCCCCTCTTCCACTCACACTCTGTCTCGCTCTCTCTTTCAAAAATAAACATTAAAAATTAAAAAAAAAAAAAAAGAATCCCCAGATTTTTAGATTGTAAGCACTGAACAGCAGGGATTCTGTTTCTTATTCACTGTGACATCCTCAGCATCTAGTAGAGTATCAGGCACACAGAACGTGCTCAATGTGAAATGAAAGAAAAAACAAAAAGGAAGGAGGAGAGAATGAGAGAGAGAAAGGGGAGAGGCAGAGAGGAGGGAGGAGTGGGGGAAGGAGGAGGGAAGGGGTATCGACTTGCTTGCATCCAAAGTCGGATTCCAATAGCTCTTGGGAGAAAATCTTCTATTATATCTACATAATGGCTTACCTAACATGTGTGGGGCTAGCTACACACCCACACAACACATTATAAATTTATATTTGGAAAATATGCCCCTGTGCTATGCCATATTATCCTGCTGGTATTCTTGGATCTACTCAAAATATAATCAGTAGGCCAGGACACTCCAACCTGATTCTTCCCGCTTATCTCCTCTTTTCGGGGACATTCCTATCAGGAATAAACTAAAACCTCCCTGGCTCCTCCCTACCTCACTCTACCTGCAACCTCATTTTAAGGGGAGAAATTCAAGAATGCAAGAGATACCAAGTCGAGCATTGAGCCATTCACCCCAGAGAGACCAGACAGAGGCATGTGTGGCTAATGAGAAGGCCTCTGTAAGAAAAAGGAAGTCAATGAATCTGTACTCCAATAAGGCCAGGACTGCTATTTTATAAGAACTTGGGTCAGGGGCTCCTGGGTGGCTCAGTCGGTTGAGCTTCTGACTCTTGATTTCAGCTCAGGGCATGATCCCAGAATTGTGGGATCCAGCCCCGTGTCGGGGCTCCATTGAGCACCAAGATTCTCTCTCTCTCTCTCTCTCTCTCTCTCTCTCTCCTTCTGCCTCTCTCTCCTGCTCATGCGCGTGCTCGCTCGCTCTCTCAAAAAAAAAAAAAAAAAAGAGTTCTCTCCATGGTGGGGTAAGACTGCTCTTGGGTAACTTAAGAGAAATTGGCGATGGTTCTTGCTGCTGGAGAGAAGCTGGAATGGTATTGGCTCACCCTGGTGAGCCAGCCTAGCCCCTCCCCCATCCCATCCCACCCCACCCCCAGCCACATTTGGCTAAGAGGAAACCTGAGTTCAGCCACACCCCCCTCAGATCCCGCAGAAACCTATGGGAAGATTTTACTGACTCCAATTGAAGCCCAAGGAAGCTGAGTGTATGAGGCACAGAGGGATTGGACCTCGGATACTTTAGCCTGTGGGGAGGTACAGTGTACCCAAAGGAAGAAAGGGGGTCTTACAGAGAGCATTCCTCATGCAAGAGAACACAGGGAAGATTGGGGAGATGGAGTTAGGGAATGGCAGACAAATCAATGAGGCTCAGCACTGCCCTCAGTTCACCCGACTTCATCTACCCCCGTGTATTATAAGGCATCAAGTTAACTAAATAAATTCACAGCTTCTGAGCCTACACTCTGTAAGTCTTTGGGACACTTGGTTCAACACCTTCATTCACATTTCAGTGCATGAATTTGGTCTGGGGAGGATGAGAAGGGCAATACTGAAGGCACGTACGCAGTCACCTCCAGAAGACCGCACACCCCTACCTTACAGCATGCCAGCCTCAGCGTCTCTCAGGAGGAGAGTTAGTTGACTGGGGAGTCTGTCCAGGGTCCACTGGCAATATTTCCCCATGGAAAAGAAGAGCATTCCCCACCAGACAGAAAGGAAGCTCTCTCAGAAACTCTTCAACACAACTTCCTGTGACATTTCACCACAAATAAGGGAGGGTTGCAATAGAGTAGCTATTAGTACGGTAACTCCCACTGTTCAAGGAAAGATGCTCGTACAGTCACGTGTGGGAGATTACAACCAGCCATAAATGCTCTCAACTTCTCACATCAAAAGGTAGTGCGTTTTCTAACTCCTTAAATCTGGATTGGCCTTGTGACTGGCTTTAATCAACAGAATGTTGTGGAAACGATATTCTACAAATTTGAACTTAGGCCTCCAGAGGCCTTACAGCTTCTACTCTTCTCCTGGAACGTGATTCTCTGTGAACAAGCCCAAGGTAGCCTCCCTAATGATGAGAAACCACATGGAGAGAGAGGCCGCCGGCACGAGGAAGCCAGCTCATATCATGTAGAGCAGAGAAGACCCATGTGGGTTTAAAAGAAATCTGGAAATTCTCTGATACTTCTCAGGTAACATGGTGGAGCTGAATTCCCTCTCCCCTTGACAATGGGTTGGCTTTAGAGACTCCCTGGTAAGGGATACAATGCAGTCAAAGTGGCACTGTGACTTCTGAGACTGGGCTAGAAAAAACAATACACTGCCCACTGGGCTCTCTGTCTTTAGACACACACCATGGGTTCACCGAGCCAACATTCGAGAGGTCTGGCTACGTTGGAGCCACCACGCTGGAGAGAATACATGTAAATAGAACCGGGTGCTTGAGGAGTCTGCTCCGCGTCAACCAGCAGACATGAGTGAGTGAGTGAGCTGTCACATGACACTCACTTCAGATGAGCCCCCAACTTGGAGACACTCTATGCCGACGCCGGGTGAAGCAGAGATAAGTGGTTCCTGCCAAACTCAGCCTGAATTGCAGATCTGTAAGCAGGATACATGTGCTCATTGTAAGCCACTGAGTTCTGAGATGATGCATCAGCTAACAAGATATAACAAACATGATACTGCATTTTCTTAATCTGGTCTGTCATAACTTGGTGAGTTCTGGTCAGGGGTGTGCTTAAGCCTCATCAGCATGAATCAGTGAGGAAGAAGCAGCTCGAACAGGAAGTGAGAGGGATGGAGGCTAGAGATATCGACCTTGGCCGCAGAGGTAGCTGCGGGTTCCAACACATGATGTTTGAAGGTCAGGGGTACTCAAGTGGAGGGGACAGGAGAGGTCACAACCCAACAAGTGTAAGTACACATTTTCAGGGAGGCCAGCAGATACCACGTGGCCATTGGCGGGCCTCACAAGGTCTTAATAATTCTCTGTCCCCAAGGGGCTTTCCTTTTGATTTTATTACCCAGTTGGAAGGACAAAAGTAACACACGTGCAACTTTTAGAGGGAGAAGTAAGTGCTCAATCACTTGGGCTATGTGTTCAGAGAACAGAAAGTTAAACACGAAAATCACCTTCACACCATACTAGTCATGTTCGTTCACCTATCACTAGCTGACCCTGTCGTAGTCAGCTAAACCGAAGGTGGGTCACTATGGCTCGAAAATGATTCCAACCTATTTCCTAGAAATGAATGGAAGGGTTTGGTGAAAACAAACCACTACTTTTCAGAAAGAGAAGGGTGTAGACTATGCCGTAGTTTGAATGTGAGAGTGAAATCTCTATCTGCCCCAAATCTCATTTTCCCTTCCAGCATTGGTTTTGGGAAATCCATTGCATGCTCTTGCCTTCATGGACTAGGCACTCAAGCACCAGCGTCATATTTTTGTATAGGTTACGCTGAACCTCTACCCATGAGAGAATCTTGTGTTCTGATCAAGCAGGGGTGGAAAATAATAATGGAAGGGAAACCCCAGACACTGAGCATTTATCAGGGACTGAAGGGTAGTGTATCTTGTGTCTATGACTATCCGGAATAATCTCATATTCTCATTGTGGAATGTTACTACCGATTTTCTACCCATTTGCCAAGAAGAATATGGAGAAAGGCAGCAGTTTCAGAGAACTGTGTTCAAAATAATCTGTTGCTGTTGGTAACTAAGACTTGGAATAAATTGAACTATAGGAATCTATGCTCCTTTTTGATGTTCAGATGGTTGAAACTTTTAGAAAAGGGACTTAGTTTATTTTTGGTTTTTATGGTTCAACTATTTCTCAGAAGGTCAGTAGGCCTTGGGAAGGTTTATATCCCATATTTGGATTACTAGATCTATGTTTTAAAGAAGAATGTTTGGGACTTCCAAAAAATTCAACTTACAGAAAAGAATTGTAAGATAAATAAGATTTCAACTGCCAAGCCAACCGCTTCACGTCTCCATTCAAGGGCACCATCACACATCATTTCACTTCATGGCAGCTATTAGTAGATCACACTCCAGAGAAGTTTCTAGGGTCCTCCAGTAGCTGGTCTGTTTTTTTTTTTTTCTCAATCCTCACTCTCTGCTCACCCTTTGGACTTGACAAAGGAATTTGGCTAACTCAGTGTATACATCGGGATTTTTCCAGTTGCATGTCACAAAGTATTTAAACCAAACTGTCCTGAACCAAAAAGGGAATGGATTGGCTCATGTGACTAAAAATTTCAGAAGTTCCAGGTACATCATGTTTCAGGAGCTCAAGTGAGATCTCTCAGTCACATTTTTTTTTCTCTGTCTCATGACTCAACTTCTGCGTTGATTCCTTTCTCAGATAGCCGCCCCCCCCCCCCAATGGCCCCCAAGTAGCTGCTACCTGCTATGGGAAAAACTTCCTTCTAGGTTTAAATCTGGTAGAAATAATCTGATCGAAAGTCGAGAGATCCACATCAATTAGACCAGTCTAGATCTCATTCCCACCCTTGTACTGAGATAATATGATGTGCCAATTGGTTTAGGCACCAATCTAATACCTAGCCCCTAAGCTGGATCTCCACCTATACTGCAGGAAATGAAATGGGGGAGGAATGGGTTCCAAAATGAAAACAGGGCCTGTTGATAGGAACCCAAGGTTGGATAGCAGGAAGGCAAACAACAAATACCCATTACATCTAGTTTGGGCCATTAGCTCTACCCAGGCTCTGATCCTAGGCTCTTACAACTCTCCAGCCATACGGAGCTCTCCACACCCTTAACTTGCTGTATTTTCCTTCTTCCTCTGCCTTCCTGCATGCCGGGAAACTTAGAATGGAGTCTGGCCTATTGCATGCCTGTCATGAAAAAGTGCAAATGAAACTAAACTCTAGGACCCAGATCCGTAATTAAGGTCTTGGACACAATCCAGTGAAACAACCTGGCAACACCAGGATTGCTACAGATATATAGAAATGAGCATTAATGCTCCCAAAGTGTATGGATCATGTAAGCCAAAGCACATCTAATTTGAAAGATCTATCCTGATGTAGGAAGAAAGATGATAAAACATCTATAGCCGACGCCCAGTGCCCAGAAGCCCTCACCATGGTGGCCAATACACCCTGGAAGTGCTTCCCTCTCTGTTGTCATCTTGAAAATATTCAAGACTTCTCCTCCAAGCAATTAATCCCTTTGAAACTACTAGACATCTGACATGGTCATTCATCCTAGAGAAAAGAAGTCTGACTTCAAATATATGAAAGACTGTGAGCTAAATAATAATAAAGTAAAATAAATAGACTTTTTTTTTTTGGTAATTTTTTTTAAGCATGTGACCAGAGCTCAAAAAACAGCACATCTCATTCAACACACATTTACGAAGAGCCTGCCAGGGCCAGAGCTGGGTATACAACATTGAAATGACACAAGTAAGATCTCTGCCTTCAAGACTAACCCACATTAACACACACATGAATACACACATTAACAAATGCCTGTCTCCCCCCACCTCGCCCCACCCCTGCTGGGGCAGCAATAACCCTAGGTGAGACCCACTGCACCCTTTCCACCTCTCTCCCAACACTCCCACCTGGAAAGGAGGTGAGCAGGCTTGGGCTTTGCAACATTCTAGGCCCTGCTTGGCAGTCTCCAGCTGATGACTCCTCCTTCCCTATTTTTGTCCTTCCTGTTAAATCCCTCTGTGTCAAGACCATCATGACACTTTCCTGCTGCTTTCCCTGCTGTCGCAAAAGGGCTGTGAACTGGAGCAAGGCTCGCTGAATAATTTAAAGGCAGTTTCTCACTTCCCGAAGCAGTTCTCCAGTTACGTAAGATAGCATCGGGCCACCCAGCTCTCGGCCTGGGCCTGAGGCAGGTGAGCCCTGATGGTGGCTCCAGCTGCAATCACCATGAATCAGCAGTGGCACTAACTATCCCCCGACTTTCATGAATTATGGACATCACTCTAAATGAGGGATGTGGGTGGAGGAGCAGCTGCTGGGGTTGGTCAGCAGCAGGATCACAGGCAAAAAGGACCACCTACTGGTGCTATGACAACAGGTCATGTTTGTGTTAAAAAAAAAATTCAAGTCAGTAAACATGAAGAGCTCACTGGCTTTATTAAAGGCTCCATGAATCGGGCAGCATCCCACCTAGCAAGTAAAGGATGTCTAGAGGAGTTGTACAAAATGGAAGGAGAGTACAGTAAGTAGGTTATAAGCAAAAGAAAAGAAAAGATCATTCCAGGGTAAGATCACTTTCCCTTAGGGGGAGGAGCGGGGGGCGGGCAGTCTTCCTGTGCACATTACCTCACCTTCCTTTGGGAGATAGATTCCCTCAATAGTGCTCCCTGGAAAATTCCTGATTGTTAGGTTAGGACTTAGATTTCTGGGGCAAGGTGAAACCACAGTTAGGGTAGGTTCTAACCCCCTGTTTGGTGATCTGGCCTGGCCCAAGGAATGCTCCTTTGGGGCCTGTGGTTTTCTTTTTAATAAGTGTTTACATTTTCTTTTAAGTTTATTCATTTTAAGAGAGAGAGAGCATGTGCTTGTGACTTGGGGAGGGGCAGATAGAGAGGGAGACAGGGAATCCCAAGTAGGCTGTGCACTGTCAGCACAAAGCCCAACGCGGGGCTCAAACTCCCAAACCTTGAGACCATGACCTGAGCCGAAGTTGGATGCTTAACCGACTGAGCCTCCCAGGAGCTCCAACGAGTGTTTCTAGTTTAAAAATCAAGTCTGGAATTTCACCTACTTCCTTCTTCCTGCCCCCAGCATTCTCTGTCACTTCACTAAGGTCATTCCACCTTCTCCAGGGAATTCAGAGAATCACAAATCACCAGTGTACTGGAGTCCTAAGTATGAACAGAAGTGAGACTCCTTCTGTGAGGAAGACAAAATGCAGGAAGGTCTAGGGTTCCCCAACTAGCTTTGTTAACTCAAATCTGCAACAAAAATTCGTTCTTAACATTGCTTAAATGATGATCATACTTGCAAGATTTCTGGGTGTGTTGGTTGAAATGTGATTTTTTTTAGTTTTTTAGTTTAACTCCAGTATTGGTAACATACAGTGTTGTATTAGTTTCGGTGACTCAACAATTCCATACGTTACTCGGTGTTCATCAGGATAAGGGCACTCTTGTTCCCTGTGCCTATTTCACCCATCCCCCACCCACTCCCCTCTGGGACCATCAGTTTGTTCTCTATAGTTACGAGTCTGTCTCTTGGTTTGATTCTCTCTCTTTTTTTTTCTTTGCTCATTTGTTTCTTAAATTCCACATATGAGTGAGGTCTTACGGTGTTTATCTTTTTCTGTTTGACTTATTTCACTAAGCATTATACTTTCTAGCTCCATCCATGTTTTTGCAAATGGCAAGATTTTGTTCTTTTTGATGACTGCGTAATATTGTATTGTGTAAGTATATACCACATCTTCTTCATCCATTATCAGTTGATGGACACTTGGTCTGCTTCCATAATTTGGCTATTGTAAATAACACTGCAATAACATAGCGGTGCATGTATCTTTTTGAATTAGTGGTTTTGTACTTGGGGGGGGAAATGCCCACTAGTGTGATTACTAGACTGTTAAAAAAAAAAAAAGAGGGGCGCCTGGGTGGCGCAGTCGGTTAAGCGTCCGACTTCAGCCAGGTCACGATCTCGCGGTCTGTGAGTTCGAGCCCCGCGTCGGGCTCTGGGCTGATGGCTCAGAGCCTGGAGCCTGTTTCCGATTCTGTGTCTCCCTCTCTCTCTGCTCCTCCCCTGTTCATGCTCTGTCTCTCTCTGTCCCAAAAATAAATAAATGTTGAAAAAAAAAATTAAAAAAAAAAAAAAAGAAAGAAAGAAATATAGTGATTTAGTTAATACTGAACAGAAGCTAAAATTGGAGGAAGAATGGAAACAAATCCAAGACATGGGGTCCTCTTTATATCCACCTTATGAAGTTTGCTCTTATTAGTTTAACTAAGCTCCTGGATTAATTTAGGTAAGCCCCTCTTGACTCATTCCTTACTCATGTAGGGATCCCAGCATGAGCTTAAGCTGGGTTCACTCTAGGACTCAAGCAAGTCAAGACATGTTGCAAAGATAGGTGGGGGTGGGAATGGGGGCAGTGTTCAGTAGGGCTTTACCGTGACAGATAAAGGAAGCTTCTGGAAAAGAACTTTTCAGGAAAGAGAATTGTAAGGCAAATAAGTATGATCCAGAATGAGAAGGGCAAAAGGGCAAAAGGAGTGAAGTGGGAGGTCCTCTGAGAGGTTGAGAGAGCCCCAAACCCATGTTTTTGAGACTCCTAAAATATTACACCACTAAGAAATACCAATACTGGCTTATAAAAATGGGCACATTTTTACAAATTCACATTTACTATTTAAATTTACATTTGCACTTAACATGTTCATTTTTTAACACCAAAACAGAAGCAAATCACAAATAATTGCACTCTTCCAAGATAATGAAAGGATTTATAAACATTAGTAATTCATAATTCAACGCAGGTAGGGTGATCCAGTTCAGGAGCACCAGGGAAAGGTATGTTGAATGCTGTCCGGTTTCAGTTCCGACAGCATCTCTGAGACAGTATGAACGACCTCGTTTGGAGTCATCCCCATGGCTAGCCTGCATGGGGGACTCCTACACCGTCCATCTGTCCTCACTGACCCAGCCTACAGCTTTTGCCTAGGGAGCTGCGGGGAAAAGGCAAGTGGAAACCACAGGAGCTCTTTATCCAGAAGCTCCGAGAGACGCTGAGCTCGCAAACCTCTGGCGCCAACAACTTCTGCAGCGATTGTGCTGACTTTGGCAGCCACAGGAGTCGGCTCAGACATTATTGCCTCAACTGGGCGTCAGCAGCTTTGGCACAGGTGTGGCTGGGCCATCACAGAAGTGGGAGTGCCTTCTACTGACACCAGCAGTGGCTACGTCTTCCAGGCATACTGACAGAACTGTCGCTTTCAATATTGGTTATAAGAACACCAATGGGAGCCAGATCACCAATGGCGGAAGCCATGGCATAACCAGGCGGATGGTATTCTGTCAATTAATCCTTCCGTGTCCTCTCCCTTGGGGCCAGACTTCCCGTAGAGGGCACATATTCTGTTTCTCCATGGCTGATTTTCAAGGGGCAGACCATGTGGGGAATCACTGCCTGTGACTGGGTGTGTAGGTCTATTTAATTCTAGGGTTTAATATTTAGAAGCCCTCTTGTCCACAGAGGGAAGGTCCATTCTTCAATACAAGCTTTACTTAGGAATTATTTTGATGTTATAACTTTGAGTCTACATGCTGACTCATCATCAGTGTATTCTCGGAGCCAGGTATATTATCTGACCCTAGCAGACACATAAAAATATATTCGTGAGAATGAATGAATGAGAACATATGTACAATACTCACCCCAGGGCAATAGCAGGAATATCTGGTTAGAATTTGAAGGGTGTGCCATGAATGGGAAGAAGGCAGATCCAGAGAAAAATTGTTGGTTGCAACAGTGACTCAAGTTTTTTCCCTAAAGCTAGTATACCCCAGGAAGCATAACTTATGCATTTATTGACTTATAATTTCAAGAAACATCTTTTGAGCACTTCACTTGCACCAGAAAGAGAATTGTCACCTTTAAGCGGTTCATATATTCTAGTTGGGTACACAGACCTGGATGCGAGTAATTGGGTTGCAGAATGACAAATGGTTTACCAACAGTGTAAAACCCGTTGCTACAGGGGCTTAGAGAAGGTGACAACCCTGCCTATCAAGAGAGTTAGAAAAGTTTTTAAATGCTGAGGACCAAAAAATATCAACTACATTTATGGATTCACAATAAGGAAAAGAAAGAAATGCTTGCGACATTGAACAAACTTCCAAGTAACTGCTGAAAGGGTATGGAACTTCTAAGGCCTCTTGGAGAGTGTCACTCTCCCCAAATCTCCAGGTGTTTGCCAACCTGGAAGCTCTCCACACACTGTCCTTTTGGGTTTGTATGGAGGCTTCATCATATAGGAATGGTTTATTAGATTAACCCATTGGCTATTGGTGATTGATTTAACCCCCACCCCCTCTCCCCTCCATGAAGGCCAGGGGGATGAGAGCAAAAGTTCCAACTCTCTAATCCTGTGGTTGGTTTTCTTTGCAATTTGCCCCCATCGTTAGGTGCCATCCAAAAGTCACCATTTTACAAAACAGAGGACAACTTTATTGCTCTCGTTGTTTAGGAAATTCCGAGGGTTTGGGGACCTCTGTGCCAGGAACAGTAGACAAAGACCAAGTATATATATATATATATATATATATATATATATATATATTTCTTACTATAAATCACAGTATCACACCATTCAACCCACAAGGTAGATAATGGCAGAGAGGTTTACTGCACATAGACCCTTTCTACCTGGGTTAATAGATCAGTAAGACAAAGGGCAGCCATCTAAGATGGACGTCTGTCTCCAAAACCAGAATTGGGGCTAAGAGATGCTTGCAAATTGCTAATGGTTACAGTTCACACTGTGCTCAACTGAAATATCTTAATAACATTACAAACTTGTGTATGGAGAAGCAGAGGTCACTGTGAAGACAGAAACCTGATGCCCAATGAGAAAAAGCCAGAAGGAGCCTAGCTGCCCATAGCTTAGTCCCTATGACATGGCCTCACCTCCTACTCTTGGATCCTGTTGCCCCATAATAAATCCTTGGCACACCACATTTTTGCTTAAGTTAGTTTAGTGGAATCTTCTGTGTTACCAAAAGAGCTTGAGGCTTTAAAAAAAAAAAAAAAAGAAGAAGTACAGCAGAGACCCTCTTCTGGGATGAATGGTCTGTAACTCACTAGCTGCAAAAGTTTCAGTTGACTTACAGGGTTCTATAAAGTCTGTGTAGTTGTGGGGGGATAGCTACATATGAACTTGGACACCTCATCCTACAAACTATTGCTTGCCTCTGGGAAATGCAGTTGCTTAGGTAGATCGGCTGCTGAGCCCCCAACATGGAAAGGCATGGATGCCTTTGCAGGCATGGATGTTGCCTCCAAGAAGAAAAACTGAAAACAGACTGGACTGGGTTTAGCGATGTTACTGTAGACTGGACTGATCGTGCCTTGTGCCGTTTATGTGGTGCTCTTTTAACCCAGCTGAGATAACACCAGAGTTTCTCTCAGCTGTGGGATTGGTTCAGGGGAGGGAGAGATGGATGGGGCAAACACGGGCACCAAAAGGAACGTTTGGGTTTTGTTGGTGCTCATGGGATCAAGATGGTCCCCAGATAGTGTCTCTGGTTTTCAGGGTTCTGGGATTGGTTTGTTGATTTCCCTGTGAAAACCAGGAAGAAATCCCAACTCCCCCAGTCACTGCTCTCTGAGCATTGCAAGGGCCTCTTCCAGCTGGGGTCCTAGCCTTATCTTGCTGTCACCTTTCTAAAAGTGACTGTACCCCACCTCAGGCAGGGTCACCCCCACTGGTGGCAGAGCTGGGGGGGGGGGGTGCTGCGTGGCGGTGGGCCAGGCCAGAAAATGCTTGACAGTGCTCTCGTTTTGTTCATAACATAAATTATTGCTGTCATTTTAGAAAATTAAAAAAAAGAGTTTCAAAGCAATTAAACAAATAGTTATTTTCTAAAGAGACTCTGTTTCTGAGGACAGAGACCACCTTCTATGGGGCAGGGGTTGATCATTTTGCTAAAGGGAATGATAATTTCCAGAACCTGTCACATTGGGATCGGACGATCCAGAGGCAGAAAGAAAAGACTCAGAAAGCAGAGAACATTTTACCTTTGAGGAATCTGACGATACCGAGGCCAATGGCTCAACAGAGGGGGATGGGCTCGAGGTCTTTCCTCCCCGTGGGAAAAAGAAAGCTGCCATCTACTACAGTGAGATGGGCCAGAAACTATACAGGCTTCCATGGGTGAGCTCTGAGAACAGTCATATCTATACTGGTTTTAGGTTTCTCTGCATTGTAATTTCCTTCTGTGATATTAAAGCCTTCAGTAAATTTTTGTTGGTACAGTCTGGCCTTGACCTAATTCAAGTAATGAATGGAAGGGTCTGTGTAGAGTAGTAAAGGGGAAACAGACTTTCCTCATCTTGAGGTCAGCTTCATGATGGAAGAGAGAAGTTTCTGGAACTGCATAAAGTGGCCATGAGGAAAGTTGAAAGAAAGCCCATGGTGGAGTGGAGTTCACCAGTCTGGAATAGTGCAAAGCAGAGGCATGGGTACAGCATGATTGGCCTGGGAACCAACATGAAACAACCTTTTTCCACCCACCTCCTCCCAAGTATGCTACAGGGGAAGGAACAATTATGGCAGAGACTGGGTAGGTGCCAGACAATAACATTTCCCCCTCTTGAGCGCCCCCTCTTGAGCCCACAGAAGACTACATCTTCCAGCCCCCTTGTAACAGCCAAAGGAACATGACCAGAAGTGAAATAAACCGCCACTTTCAGGCCTAGACCCTAAAATCTCCATGATACACTCTGCTTAGTTTCTCCTTGCTTGCTGGTCAGCTCAATTCAGACTCTGGGAGCGTTGTAGAGGACAGCAAACCCAAAGGATGGAAGGAAGATGAATCCCTGAGTCATCGCTTGGAGGAGAGCTGCCAGACCTGTTTTGAGTTGCAATGTGAGTGAAGAATAACCATTTACTGTGTTCAACCACTGAGATTGTGAGGTTGTTTTGTTCCTGCAGCCAACATTCATTACCCTAACTGATACAACAACCTAAAGAGATGCCTCACGTCCTGTTATTACTCGGATGAGGGCGTTTGAGCCATCGGAGATCCAGGTTACAGAAACATGAATCAGATATAGAGCTTTCCTCCAAAGAGCTTGCGATCCACTAAGAGGGTTAGACAAAAAGTGACAACAGAAGGGTAAACAGGACCTAATAAATGATGTTGTGACGAGGCATAAGGCCACCAGGAAGTGTTTAAGCAAAGATTCTTATAGCACCATTCCTTTGTCAGAATCACTGAGAGTTTCACTAGTAGTGAAGTCATGGAGATCCTACCCATTTTTCTCTCAGATGAGCTCATAGGGTTTTGTTTGTAACCTCTATTTTTTCATTGCCATGGTTTTATCTTTTACTTCTCCATGGTTATTGGAAAACAAAACAAATTAGAGAGACACTCTATATACTCAGTCAGTTCTCACTGAACCAACCTTTACTAACACAGTGCTTGTTAATGACATGTATAACTACAAGCCCAAATAGGACTAAAACTTTTTAAAAATACTTTTAAAGGTTTATTTCTTTTGAGAGAGAGTGAGCACATGACATGTGTACGCGAGCAGGGGAGGGGCGGAAAGAGAGAGGGAGCAAGAGAATCCCAAGTAGGATCTGTGCTCCAGACAGAGTCTGATGCAGGGCTCGATCTCACCACCGTGAGATCACGACCTGCGTGGAAATCAAGAGTTGGACACTTAACCGCCTCAGCCACCGAGGTGCCCCTAAAACTTTTTTTTTAAAGGTTGACCCGGCGTCCTTGGGAAAAGAGCTGTTCACATGGGATATATAGACTTTATTTCTTTTAATCTCCTTTTCCCGCTTCCTTGGGACCTAAATAACGCACCAAATCAGAGGTTTGTGATGGCAGTTCTTTCTCTCATGGACTGCCAAGTAACACTGGGTGAAAGGAGAAATCCAGCCAGGTGACATGGGTTGGTGACTTTTTTTTAAATTTTTTTTTAATCGATTTTTTTTTTTAATCAAAAGTCACTTACGAGATCTGCTAACCACGGATGAACCTTGAAAACATGAAGCTGGGTGAAAGAAGCCAGACACACACAAAAAACCCCACATACGGTATAATTCCATTTATATGAGATATCCAGAACAGGCAAATCCGTAGAGACAGAAAGCAGATTAGCGGTTGCCAGGGGCTTGGGGTCGGGAGGGAGGAAGGGAGAGGAAAGGAGGAGTGACTGGTGCTTAATGGGTACAGGTTGCCTTTTGGGAAGATGATAATGTTCTGGAACTAAATTACGATGGTGCTTGCACAGCAGTGTGAATGTACAAAATGCTGCTGGATTACACACTTTTAAATGGTTAAAATGGCGAATTTTACGTTCAATGACTTTTACTTCAATTAAAGATATTCTGATTTTTTTTTTAAAGTTAACTTGACATAATCTGTCGCCTTCCTTGCCCCACATACTCCTGCTCTGTCTCCTACTCGTCCTTCCTGAAATTATAGTATTCATAATGGTAGCACTAATAACAGGAGAAATTAAATGCAACTCACTGCAGCCACACTGGCAAAAGCACAAAAGTCAACTTTAGGGGAATTGACCGTCCGCCAAATCAATGGAAGCTCTGAAAGGCGAAATCACATGCTGTTTCGTCAAGTCCTGGGGGAGGCGGTGCTTCCAGTCGGGGCGGACACACAGCTGTAGGTTCCTGGATGGGAGATTAATAACCAAAGAGTAGAGAAGCGTATCTGGGTCCCGTCTAATTCTCTCCCAAATGCATGTTGGTGCTATTTATGGCTCAATCATTTTTACAATCCTCTTCCCTCCCAGCACTGGTTTTTGTGGCAAACCAGACTCAGACAGAGAAGAAGAACAGAGTAACCGAAGGACAGGAGAGGATCTGAGGTTGGATTGTGATTGTCATGCCGCTCTCCCGAGAGCCACCCCGTCCCTGTCACCGATGCTGCGCCGGGCCGGGTAGAAAGCCATGTGGCTTGAAGAAAATAGACTGAAGACGCTTGATTTAAACTCCTGCCCTCCCCTTGCACCTTGGCCACACCTTCTCCTCAGGGAGACGGCTTAGCACCTTCAGCTTGAGTTGGGAGATAAAGGGAATGTTGGCAGGAGGTTTGTCACTTCATAAAGAGGCTCATCTCCTTCGCAGAGGTCCCGGTCCGTTCTGTGAGATGGTTTCCAGGCATGTCCGAGTGTAAAGGTAGCATGATGGCAGCCGACCTTCCAGGGTCCAGCACAACGGAGAGCGAAAGCCACGTGGCGGCTTTGACGATTGAGCCCTGCCTTGAAGAAGACAAGAAGGGAGTCAAGCCAGGTCACTGCCCGCCTCAGAGACAGACGCATGCTGGAGCTGGCTTGGCTCACGGGAGGCAGTGATTACATTTGAGCGTATTTTGCAAGCCCAGTTCTTAAAACTAGTGTTTAAAAAATTATATTACAAATATGACCAGAACTGAAAGAGCTCTCAGTTTAATGGTTGTAATTTGCATACAGGTGATAACTCCTGGACAAACTGTAGGTGACATAGCAAATGTAATGGCAATAAACAGTGGGGAAAGCTTTAGCGGATTGGAATGTGACTCCCTTTGTCACATCATGGTTGAATTGCAAAAATAGGTTGGCTAGGGATATGTGAATGCAGCACAAGTCAACGAAAGCATTTTGTGAAAGTCAATTGGTTGTATGGAATTTACAGTAAAGTGTGCCATGCATTGTGTTATTGTTTGTTAATTGTATGAGACACTCCCTTTATATCAGTGAAATTCATAATAAACCCATAAACGCATTCTTTTTGGAGAGCCAGTTGTTAAACATTACTAGCTCACCACTGCCCGAAAGTCGATAATCCAAGGAGACCCGAATCGAGTCATTTGGAAAATGAAGAAGTGAAATGAAAGAAAGAAGGAAGGAACAGAGGCAGGCAGGTGAGCAAGGAGAAGAGTTATCCTAAACAATCCTACTCCTTGTGTTTCAAATCTAAAGTAGTGAAGGAAATGATAGATATGAAAAATAAAGGGCTCTCTCTGCAAAGGTAGAGTAGGTGGCCTCCCGTCTGGTGTGATTTGAGAGGAACTCCAAAGCTTGCCAGCCCGGAGATATCTACCCCTCTGGCTTGCCCGAGCCTGCTTCTTAAAATTCACAGGGTGTGAGTGTCCTTCCTTTGGGTGAGCGTTGCCTCCTGGAGCTTTCTCTTGCCTCCAATATCACTCATTAGCACCTTGCCCACATTTGTGTATAAATAACCACATATGACCTTGAGAAGCACTGAACTTCTTCCCGGGGGAAAAGAGACATAATTAAAAGTTCTGATGTGGGGCGGAAGCTGAAAAAATCCCAGACCTTGGGCTTGCCTTGGCAGTACAGGCCACAGATGGGGAATCACGGACAGCCGTGGATATAGCCACTGAGGGCACTGGGGAGGGAGCATCAGGGTTTTGCAGAGACAGGTGCTCCAGAGGCCGCTTCATCTGTGGGTCAACTTGATGTGTATGCTGGCATTGAGCTTGCGCGTTGGACCCCACGTGAAAAATAAGGAGGGTAGAGTGATTCCTACTGTAAACAATGGACTTTGGGGGATAATAATGTGTCAATGTAGGTTTCATTGATTGTAACAATTGTATAGGTCTAGCGGAGCATGTTGATGGTGGGGAAGGCTGTGTGTATGGGGACAGGGGTGTATAGGAGCTCTCTGTACTTTCTGCTCCATTTTGCTGTGAACCTAAAACTGCTCTAAAAAAAAAAAAAACAAAGCCTATTTCAAAAAAATAAGGGAGTTAGGATTCCAAGTGTTTACCTTATTTACTGTTCTAGTCTGAAGCTGCCCACCCAGGAGTGTTCTTCTCACTTCTCAGCGCCCCTCACCATGTCACGATCCTAAAGTGTCCCATTCCATGATGGCAACAGTGACAGTTCTTGGAAAGACATAATTATAACTTAATAAATAAGCAGACATGAATGTGTAGACATACATCCAAAGCGATGGGAAAGATGAGAGAAAGCATGTCTCCTGCACTGCCAGCAATCACATAGCAGAACTAATAAATAGTCTTGGGGTGCCTGGGTAGCTCTGGTGGTTAAGCGTCCAGCTTCAGCTCAGGTCATAATCTCGTGGTCCGTGAGTTTGAGCCTCGCGTCGGGCTCTGTGCTGACAGCTCGGAGCCTGGAGCCTGCTTCCGATTCTGTGTCTCCCTCTCTCTCTGCCCCTTCCCCACTCGTGCTGTCTCTGTCTGTCTGTCTATCTCTCTCTCAAAAAAATAAATAAATAAACATTAAAAAAAAAAAAAAACAGACCCTAAAACTCACGCAAGAATAGCCTGGTTGTTCTTTACTCCCTTGAGCTCTTGCTGCATGTATGGAAAAGCCACGTATTTTTAAAAAGGGGTTAGGAATGAATCACTGAGGCCACACAGGCGAGGCTAGCTTTTAGTGGTGATTACAAATGCCAGGGTCACTAGTTCGAGGCGAGGTTGCTCCATTGGTATGGGTCAAACTCCCCCCTGCTGGGCCTGACCTGTCTTACTTGCCACAGTGCTAGCCTAATGAGGATTAAACCTTCCTTTCTGGGTCTGCTTCAGTCCAAGAGAGCTCTGGGATGGCCCCTGGCGATCCAGATCCGTCTTCAATACCAAGGTCTCAGTCAGCAGCCATTGCCTCACCCGCCAGGTTTGGGCCTTGCTAAACCAAAAATGCAACCAAGTGGTCTAAGAAAAAAAGTTAAAAACATTTTTTTTTAATTAAAAAAAAATTTTTTTTAAATTTATTTTTGAGACAGAGCATGAACAGAGGAGAGGCAGAGAGAGAGCGAGACACAGAATCCGAAGCAGGCTCCAGGCTCTGAGCTGTCAGCCCAGAGCCCGACGCGGGGCTCGAACTCACGGACCGTGAGATCATGACCTGAGCCGAAGTCGGACACCCAACGGACTGAGCCACCCAGGTGCCCCAAGAAAAATAGATTTTAAAAGACATCCCTGTGTCTTTTCTCACACTGGCCGTTGCCCTCATGCTTTGGCCTCCACGGACACTTGCACTCCATTGGCAGAGATGGGACCACAGGGCACCCAGCCCTTGCCTCCAGATGGCCATGACTTTCACAAGAAATCACCTTTGAGAAGTCACCTCCACGTTTCAGTCTGGGCGGGAGTCTTTTTCCTTCACGCCTTCAACCCTCAGACAGAGCCAGTGAGTGGCTCTCTCTTCCCAGGCGTTAGCTCTCAAGTGGACGGTCTCTGCTTGGTTCACCCACAACGTAGAGGAAGCAATCCGGTGTAAACAGAACACCCAGAAACTGAGTTGAGTTTCTGACACGTGTGAAAGCTGCCCACTTAGTTACAGGATAGCAAGGCAGACGATGGCTTGTGGGAAGGATTCTTAGTCAACGAATAGAAGCCACAAACATGATGAAACCATGATTACCAGTGTATCTTCTGCTGTCTGCGCACGGTCAGGTGTCTCTGGGAGGCTTCCCGGGAACATCAGCTCTACAATTGCCACATAGAAGAATTGCAGGAAGCAGGTGACTAAGCAACTCCGTGCCTAGCGGCC
This sequence comes from Prionailurus viverrinus, assembly GCF_022837055.1. Lineage (NCBI taxonomy): Eukaryota > Metazoa > Chordata > Mammalia > Carnivora > Felidae > Prionailurus > Prionailurus viverrinus. Next base: position 55,112,439 of record NC_062577.1, on the reverse strand, counting down.
TCGCTCCTCCAGAAGTAAAGAGAGGCCAGGGAGGACGAGACCAGGGAAGGGGCGCTGTGCTTTCATGGCTCTAGCTGTTTCCGAGCACATGTTCTTTGCTCAGCCCTCTGCCAGGCAGCGTTCACAGGAGCCCCAAAACATCAGGCGCATCTCCCTAGAGCAGAGCTCACCCTCAGCAAGAGTGAGAGAGGGCTGTGCCTGACAGCCATCCTTGCTGAGGTGTGGCTTCTGGGCTGTAGGGAGAGCCCGACGGCAGAAGCTAAACCAGGAGAGAGTTAACCCAGAGCCTGCAGACGGCTAAAAAAAAAATAAAAATAAAATAGAAAGTAGCAGTTGACTGTTTGCTTTGTGGTTTGTATCTCTGTTCACTCAGAAAGGGTTGTGTTCCCTCAGAGCTGCAATTAGCCCAGCTCACGAAGGATACGCCGAGGCCACTCCTGGCCGCCAACCATCGCTCCCGCTGTGACACCCTCCAACTGGAGAAGTTCACCGACGAAGAAGGGCAGGAGGCAACATGGGCTCAGTCCCTACGTCCAAGGCTGCTTGTCTTTGACCTTGTTTTTCTAACCCAAACTCCGGACATGTGGTCTGAAAAAGGATTTTTGTGTTCCCAGGGGCATGAGTCAGTCGGGAGAAACATGGTTTAGAAGGACAGATGTTGGAATTTCTGGTACATTTTAAGAATAGCAAAGAACAGTAGTTTTCAAATCAAAGGGCTGTGATTAAAAATTCTATCTCCACTACTTAAAAACTGCAGTCTTGGACAAATTATTTCACCGTGACACCGCTTTCCTCTGGTAAGAGGGAGGAGTGATACCTATCGCGTGCAGTGGCTCTAAGTGTTGAGGTAATATGTGCATTAGGAGAAGAGAAAAAGCGTCACGATAAAGTTGCCACAGATGCTTTCTAAGGAACTGGGATCCTGTTACAGACGGCCCTTTTAGTCTCGTGAACTTCTTCATGGGTCTGCTGGCTTTTCTTAGTAAAGAAACAAGAATTTGGACTTTGGGAATAGTCCAGGAGTGATTCCCTGAGGAATGGGATGGAAATAGGGAAAGAAAATAGAATCTTGGAGCCGGGGGAGGAAGCTCCAAGCCAGGGGCTTTAACGCTTGATAGACAGACCAGAGTCCAAATTCTGCTTCTTTTTTTTTTTTTAATGTTTAAATTATTTATTATTTATTTTTGAAGGAAAGAGCGAGCGAGAGGGGCAGAGAGAGAGGGAGACAGAAGTTCCAAGTCAGGCTCTGTGCTGACAATAGAGAGCCCAACACGGGGGCTCGAACTCATGAACCGTGAGACCATGACCTGAGCTGACGTCGGATACTTAACCGACTGAGCCACCCAGGAGTCCCTCAAATTCTGCTTCTAACACTTAACCAACTGTGGCGCGTTGGGAAGTTATTTGCCTTTGCTTGGTTCAGTTTCCCCATATAGAAAATCAGGATCATAATTCTTCCCTCTTGGGGCTGTTGTGAGAAATAGATGAGATAAGATTGTGGAAGTGCCTAGTATGTTGCATCCGTTGTTGCTATTGTTGTGAATGGCACCGAGAATATACGGTCCGATCTCTGCAACAGGGGACAGCTTGGCAAAGGCACATTGCCCGCTTGTGCAGCTAAAACTGGGCACGTGCTTGGCCCACCTTCTCCAGAGTCCAGTGTCATACGGGATACAGTTGGGAGAGCCCAGGGAACATCTCCGGATACTGGCAGTAGCTACCACACCCAAAGCCCTACCCGAATCTCAGATACGTACACACCACACTCTCCCCTTGGTATTTTATTTTTGAGCCAGGAAAGCAGCATTCTATAATGGGATGACAAATGTGGAAGGCCTACATTTATGCAAATAAAGTAATGGGGGCACCTGGGTGTCTCGGTCGGCTGACCATCCAACTCTTGATTTTGGCTCAGGTCAAGATCTCGTGGTTCATGGGTTCGAGCCCCCATTGGGCTCTGGGCTGACAGTGTGGAACCTGCTTGGGATTCTCTGTCTCTCTCCCTCTCCCTCTGCCCCTCTCTCCCGCTCATGCTTGTTCTCTCTCAAATAAAATTTTTAAAAAGATTTTAAAAAGTAAACTAATGTATGCGAAAGTATTTTGTAAACAAACTCGGGTGGGTGTATTATGCAGAAGTAAGTCACTGGAATTACTTTATCAGAAGACAAGGGCTTCATACACGCAAGGCTGGATATTCCTTTTTTATGTCAAGTATGGTTTTTCTCAGATACATCATCTAGGCATTAAGGAGTTAAAAAAATCATCTTGGGGGCACTTGGTGGCCTGAGATTCTCTCTTCTCTCTCTCTCTCTCTCTCTGCCCCTCGTTACCCTCCACCAAATAAATAAACATTAAAAAATAAAATAAATAAAATCAAATAAATCATCTCTGCAGCTCCACTTAGTTTCTGCAGGGTTGCTGAGAATAAGTGCCACTTCTGTGGGTGGCAGAGTTGTGTGGCTTGTGCCCAAGCACAGGGGACCTGCCCGCTGTGCCTGGAAGGGCAGCAGAAGTTGTGTCTGCCTCCTGTGTCCCTGCACTAACGTCTCCATGCTGGTGGCAGCAACTATCTGCTGGGCCCATAACACAACAGTGAGTAAAACACAGTACGTACAGGTATACACAAATATCGTTCAATTAAATGTCTAAATACATGTATACACGTGCATTGCAAAACAAGAGTTAGGAGTGCTTGGGTGGCTCAGTCGGTTAAGCATCCAACTTCGGCTCAGGTCATGATCTCACGGTTCCTGGGTTTGAGCCCTGTGTCGGGCTCTGTGCTGGCAGCTCAGGGCCTGGATGGAGCCAGCTTCACATTCTGTGTTTTTCTCTCTCTCTCTGCCCTTCCCCTGCTCATGCTCTGTCTGTCTGTCTGTCTGTCTGTCTCTGCCCCCCTCTCTGTCAAAAATTAATAAACATTAAAAAAAATTAAAAAGAAAAGAAAAACAAGAGTTAAAAGAAATATGTCAAAAGATGGGATTAAGGAAGATTTTCTTACAATGTGTGGTTGCTATCTTTAGAATAGAGGAAAAAAAGAAAAGAAACCAAGCTGTCTCTGGCTTATTAATTAGCATCTGGTGACAAATAAAGTTTCTTTATATATTCTCTTCCTCCATTTAGATTTGTGTACCTCGAGGTGCACCTGGGTGGCTGTGTCAGTTAAGCATCCAACTTCGGCCCAGGTCATGACCTCACAGCTCCTGAGCTCAAGCCCCACATTGGGTTCCATGCTGACAATTCAGAGCCTGGAACCTGCTTGAGATTCTGTCTCTGTCTCTGTCTCTGTCTCTGTCTCTCTCTCTCAAAAATAAATAAACATTTAAAAAATTAAAAAAAAAAAAAAAAGATTTGGGTACCTTGAGACTAAAGACCCTCTCTGCTATTTCTCTTGTTTTCTCCCTCCTGGTACCGGGGTTTTTGCACCGAGGGGCAGTCAGCCAATAAGTCTAAAGGAAGGATAGGAGCAGCTGATATCATCAGTTCAGTGATCACTTCTGTAAAGGCCCTGTGGTCAATCTTTCAGCAAAAGGACCAGCGGGTCACTGGGTGAAATTCTACAGCATTGAAGGTGATGAAATACCCAGTGCAGAGGGATAGCAAAAAACAAACAAACAAACAAACAAACAAATAAAAAATAAAAATAAATTAGGGTCAAGCACACCTGAGTTTTAATCCCAACTTTGCCACTTAATAGCTAAGCAAGCTGACTTGGCCAAGTTACCTACTTCTGTGAGCCCCAGCTTGATCACCAATGATAATACCGCTCCTTGAGGTGGTTGTACAAATTAAAGGAGGTACAGTGCCTGGCAAATTGTTGGTAGTTTCCCTTTTTCTTTTGGAAGCATGGATCATTTTACTAAGAAAAGGAGATTGTGAATAATTAAAATTGTCACCAGCTCTCACGGTTCATTAAATATCTTCTTTGGGGGAACTCAAAGGATTTAAAATGAAAATTTAAATGGTATCTGTGTGGACAGAATCCACCCACACGTGGAAAACTAGAGGTTGAGCCTTTGTTCTTGCTGCCAGCAATTAGATTGTTCAGTATTCCTCTGAAAACCTCTTGCTGTTTCATCAAATCTGATTGGGGAGGGACACTCGATTCCCCAGGGTCTGAGGTTAAGCGTTAGACAGGAAAGTCACATAGAGACCAGAAGAGATGAATAATATGCCTCAGCTCATTTATTTTCAAAAGCTTTTTGAGGCAGGAGAAGAGGCGGATGGGAGGAACTTTGAAAGACTAACCAGTCTGATGAGGCGAAAGGATATCGTTTTCATAATTTAATCCTGGAAAGCAGGATTATCTTTGAAGAAATAGATGTTGGAACGGGAGTAACTGTTATTTCTTTTCTGTTTCTCCAGGACAGCACAAGGACACTACAGTGACTGCCACAGGGCCATATGCAAGTTTATTTTGCCTCCTACACCTCTCTCTGTCCTCTCTTTCCTTGTGTTGTGACTATTTGGTTAAACACTGATTTTCCAAAAATTATTTTTCTTAGTTATGTGCTGTATACGTTTTCTATTATCAAAATAATTCTCTATTCTTTCATTCTGGCTTATGAAAATTGAATCTTTGCATTGCCCCTACCTTGAAGGTGGTGGCAATAAATCGTTTGGTCTATTTGCACACTAAGCAAACCAGTCATTTTCGCAAAGAAAAATGGTAGTAATGATGATTGGATTTTGGTGTGTATTATTCAATGTTATCTAATGCCAATCTGTATAAATTCCACTTAAAATGACCCTATTCCCACCATCCTTTGGGAAACACTCCTTCTGTCATGGTATCATCCAGATTCCAGAATCTTTGATCCTTACACTGTGAAATCCTTAGAGTCTGGCTTTTGTTCTCATGGTCTCAAGATGGCTCCTCCACATCTTCCAGATACATCCTCATTCCAACTGGAAGGAAGGGTCAAGGACCAACACAGTGAGTATAACAGCTAATCTTTGATTTTTCAGTGGGAAACAGTACTTTAACTAGCATTTCCACCCAGTTGAATGCAACTTGCCTCTCACTGGTCTGAATGATGTTACATGTCCATTCCTCACTGCAAAGGAAGGCTGGGGAGTCGTCCTCATGAGATGTGTTTCCTGTACAAATGTATCAGATATTCCCAGATCCATTTCCTTCCTTGGAGACACCGTTCCCGGTGTGCTCTAATGCCTGGATCCAACCTGCCCGGAATATGCTCTAGGCTTGGTGCTCAACCAGAAACCCGGGACACTTCCATTATTTTCCATCCCGGGAACTGTATTCCTCTTGTTCCTGTGTTAGATCCTTTGTTTCTTGGATGATTACTTCTTGGTTTACTCTCCCTTTTTTGATGGTGTGCATGTTTCCATAGCTTTTGGAAAAGGCAAAGTCAATTTTTGAGAGCTTACGTGTCTGTAAATATCTTTTATCTAGTGTCGTGGTTGACTGATAGCTTGGATGAGTAGAATTCCGGATTGATTACATATCATTTTTTTCTTATTTGTTATTTATTTTTTTACTTTTTGCTTTTGAAGGTATTGCTTCATTGTCATCTAATTTTCAATGATGTAATTGGGAAGTGTCATGCCATTCCTATTCCAGAACTTTCATGTATGTTCTCCTTTTTCTTTCTGGGGCTTTTCAGTATGCTATTTCACGTGTTCTAAAAGTTGGCTCGGTTCCTTATTTATTGTGTTAGGCACTTGTGAACCTTTTCATCTGGAGATGTATGTCCTTCAAGCCTACGAAAAGTTCTCATCTTATCTCTTTGGTCATTTCTTTCTCTCCCTCTTCTCTGTTTTCTTTTTCTGGAATAACTGCTAATTAAATATTGCACCTTTTGGATTGCTCATGTTATGTTCTTGTTTCTGTTTTCTCTCATGAACCATTGCTTTTACTTTTTATTCTTCTTTCTTATGATTAGTGTTTACATATAAATCTTTTTCCATCACTTCCCTTTTAACTTGTCTGTGCCTTTCTGTTTAAAGTACATCTCTTGGGGCACTTAAGTGGCTCAGTTGGTTAAGGGTCTGACTCTTGATTTTGGCTCAGGTCATGATCCCATGGTCACATGGCCCTGCAGGTCACATGGGGCTCTGTGCAGGTGGTCCAAAGCGTCCTTGGGATTCTCTCTCTCCCTCTCTCTCTGCCCCTCCCCCAAATGTGCTCTTTCTTACTCTCTCTGTCTCTAAAATAAATATATAAATAGGCCTTAAAGTATATCTCTTGTCGGGGCACCTGGCTGGCTCAGTCAGTGGAGCATGTGACTCTTGATCTTGGGGTTGTGAGTTCGAGCCCCACACTGGGCATAGAGCTTACATTTTTTTAAAAAAGTAAAAAATAAAAAGTCAAGTACATCTCTTGTAAACAAATATAGTGGGATCTTGCTTTTTATGCAGTCTGACAATATTTTTCAGATTTTGATTTCTATTTTGACTGGCTGCCCAGAGACTTCCAATATTTGCCAGAAAAATGATTCTGAATGTAGGAATAAAGAGAAGATTCTGTCAGAATAGATACACACAGAGGTGATTATTTTCTATTATAATTCCAACACGTCACTGAGTGAAACAATTTGTTGAGCCAGAAAGCTCCGACAGATCATGAAAAGCAATGTTTAAGATAAAAGGCAACTTACTCGAACTCTAATATGTGCTGTGGATAGAAACACCATCTGGGCTCCTTTTCCAACAGCTGCAGAGCCTTATGAGTCCGTAGTTCTTTGATCCAGAAGGTTATCCACATACCCCTCATATGCCCCCCCCCCCCCATATTCTGCTTCTGCCTTTCTCAGGTGTTGAGAAACCAGCACTGGAGAGCCTGTCAGCGCAGGAGTATGGCCTCTGGGAAATTATCCTCTCTGAGCCTCCGTTCTTCACCTGAAATATGGCAGAAAGCACTGCTTTTTGAGACATTATCTGTCTCTGTCCTGCCAAGTGGTTGACGCTAAAGCCGACTTGCTAGGGGAAGTGCATGGCCCAGAGGGGCATGTTGGAGACCCTTCTTCTCAGCAGGGGAGGCCGGAACTGATCTCCTGCATGTACACCTGCTACCTGACTTGCTTAGAGTAAGTGGTAAACCACTACGTGCCCTGTGGGTGTTAGCCCCGAGAGGCTTCACCTACTTCATTGTTCTTGTTCTGTGACAGTACCTCACCCGCTCTTTCCCTCAGGGCTCTGTACAAGCTCCTACTTCTGACAGGAACGTTCTTCCTTCTCAGATCTTCACTCAGACTCCCATCCCCAGCTTGATGCTTCCTGGTAAACTCCTACTCTTTTTTAGATCTCAACCCAAACATCCCTTCCCCAAGGATCACTTCTCTGACCTCGACTAGACTCAAATTCCCCTGCAGTAGGATCCCCTAAAAACCTGGCCTTCCCCTCATGTAACATGCATCACAAACGAGAGTATTTATTTAATATCTGTGCTCTCTGATAGGACAGAGAAACTCCCTGAGGGCAAGGATCGTGTGTGGAATCTCCAAGACTCGATCCTGATCCACAGAGAGTTGCCCAACGAACCGTTGCTGATGTGAGGTGTTAATTTTAGTTGAAACGCACCCCATATATTTGGAGCATGTTGATGTTTGAGGACCCAGGGTGGAGTAGCGGGGTGACTGGGTGGAAGCTTAAGTTGGGGTCCAGCAAGAAGATACTTTTGCAGCATAGCTTTTTATATTAAAAACTCCACACATTGAGGGAGTCAGATGGCAGAGGAGGAACAGAAGGTTTCGGAGCTGAGCAGTGAGGCACTCTGCCTGTGAAGGTCCTTGTGGAACATCTGCTGAATAGAAGACAGAACAGAAGATCTGTGTCACAAAAGGCAACCTCTGCTCGTTGGTACAAAAAGGTGGAAACTGAAAGTCTTTGAATCCTGACCAACAATGGTCAGGACCAGTTACATGCTCAGTGTTTCCCTTTCCTCTCTGGTGAAAATCAAGAGGCAGAAAGTATGTTTGTGGTCGTGATAGCCATTTTCTTTTTGTACCGCAGGAGTAAAAGTGCATCGCTTGTCTTCAGGCACGAGAGAACCAAACACGGGAACAAATGCCTGCATTAAAAAAAAAAAAAAAAAATTCTCAACATCGGGGAGGGGATTAAGAAGCAGTGACATTTGCTCTGAATAATTTGGACAGTTTATCAGAACTCTTCAAAAAATTAGATACACATGAAAGAGAGAGACAGAGAGAGAAGGCACTTGATTTTTCTCTATGTACTCTGTGTGTGTATGAAAAAAAAAGAAAAAAAACAAATATGGAAAATGTTATTAATTGGCGAACTTAAGTGAAAGGTATATATGGGTATTTTAGTATTCTGTAATTTTTCTCTATATTTGAAATTTTATAATAAAAAATATCACCATGATTAATAAAAGCAAAGCTGTGTATTTTTAAAATATTATATTTAGTCCATCCAGGGAGTTTGTAGAAGCTTTATTTGCTGACCCCCACATTCCTCTCCCCGAGATCTGTCTCTCTACCCACTTAGAATGCATAAGAATTTCTGCTGGAGCGACATGTCCAAACCCTCCCCCTAGACATCTAGCTAGTCCGACTAAGAGCCACTGCTCTAAAGGTAGTGACACTCTGGAGCCACTTACCAAAGCAGGTTATACGCCATCATTCTCCTGGAGAGTTTCACATGCTTTGAAGTTTTAGATATAATCTTCCTTAGAGGCAGATGGTTGAACCAGATAAGCCTCCCTAGGTCCTTTGATTATAAATGTGTCTGAATGCTGAGAGGTAAGGGTTTAGAGTCTCTGGAGTAAGTATTACAACTCCCTTTCTTCTCCCTTATGATTTGACTGCTCAGATTTTTGAAGCTGGCACATACCTTGTGTTTTGCTCTGATTTGTTTGCTTTTCTGTCTCCTGAAAGAGCTAGGAGCCAATCTGCCCAGCAAAGTTGCCAGTGGCAGCATTCTGGGAAGTTCCCACCTCCGGATGATGTCAGACTTCATGTGACCCAACCACCATGCATCCAGAAGCATTACATCATTCCAGGATGTGATCCCTTCTAAACGCAAAGCTTGTTGTCACCGTGCTGCCGTTGCCTCTGTGGCCACTATGAGCAATAAGCTATAACCTCAAGTGGAGTCGGCGTTGTCCAGGTCAGCAGTCAAGGCTAGGTCAACAATAGGCTCACCTGAAGGTCAGAGTGTCCCCCACAAGATACAGTGGCTTCTGGGGCAGGCCACACAACACATTCAACGTACATGAGACATTCTACGATTGAAGATCAAGAAATGAAAGGAAGGTGGCTTTTTCCTGGCCAAATGTGTTAGCATGCGGTTCCTGTTTTGTTGAGTCAGTATTTTGGTCTGTCAGGTATGGGCAAATTATGTAGGCAAATGTTAGAGTGAATCATCACTGTTGACTGTCTGATGGGGATTGGCTCTGAGTCTAAAACTCACGTACGGACAGGAACGGGCAAAGAGGACTTTTGAGGGGCATTAAAAGACAAGGCCTATTTTAAAGCCATTTGTGGGGTGTCTGGGTGGCTCAGTCAGTCGAGCGTCCCACTCTTGATTTCCATTCGCATCATGATTCCAGGGTTGTGCTATCAAGCCCCACATCAGGCTCCATGCCAGCATGGAGCCTGCTTAAAATTCTCTCTCTCTCTCTCTCTCTCTCTCTCTCTCTCTCTCTCTCTCTCGGGGCGCCTGGCTGGCTCAGTTGGTTGAGCGTCCAACTTCAGCTCAGGTCATGATCTCGCGGTTTAGGAGTTCTAGCCCCACGAAGGGCTCTGTGCTGACAGCTCAGAGTGTGGAGCCTGCTTTGGATCCTGTGTCTCCCTCTCTCTCTGTCCCATCCCCACCTGCACCCTATCTCTCAAAAATGGCCAAATGTTAAAAAGAAAAAAAAAAGATTCTCTCTCTCTCCATCTGTCCTTTCCCCTGCTCACACATTCTCTCTCTTTCTAAAACAACAACAAAAAAGTAAAGACGTTTGTAATCCATAGTCACCTCAAAATAATTAGAGACACAATCTGGGGTTGGAGGGAGACGATAAATAGTTAACACCCATCTGTAAAGGTGAATGTAACTAGAACAATAGAATTTTAGCTCTTACCATGTGCCAGGTGCTGTGTCAAGCACTTAACCAGATAAGGAGGCCACCCTTTGCCTCTTAGCCTTGTATCCCAGGGGGTTCCCATCAGTTCCCACCTCCTAACACTGAGCTCTATTGGATGAGCCTCTTGCCGTCTGGAGCAATTCAAATACATCTGCATTTGGATGAGCTTCAGTGCTTCCCAGAGACAAGCTCAGGCCCAGGAAGGATGGCCTCAGTCATGTGGATCTCAGTAGCCACAAGCATTTGACCACCATGCTGGATCTGAGGAAAGCAGGGAACCATGAGTTCCAATCCAATTCCCCAGGAGCTTCAATCAAAATGACTCCTTCTGCCATTATTTGCTCCGAGCAACAAGCCTTTGGTTTCTTTGCCATCTACACAACCTCATGGAAGTTAGCTCGTATTGGTGCCTCATTCTGCATCTCTGCCTCTTATCTATAAGCTCTTCCCCCAAAGTTCTTCCTTTCTCTTCCGCAGCCAACCCCCATTTGTACTTGAACTCAGTTTTGAAAAACTGGATCAGGAGTCCAGGAGGGATTTGCTCCTCTACTTACTCAACGGTTGTGTTCATCCGGCTAGCTTCCCCAGTGAGCTGAGGCCCCTTGATCGCTGCCTGCTGCCTCAGCTCTGGTCTCCTAGCAACCGTCAGCCTTCACAGTTTGGGAGGTAGAGGTGTCAAAGGGAGCCAGGGTGACGGAGGTGAGACTGTGAGGAAAACTCCTGCTCCCGGGCCCTGAAGTGAAGAACTGTTGATTCGCAATCATTGCTTATTACAGAAGGGATTGGCTTTCCCTGGCATATTTAAGAATCAGCCCTAAGGGTAACAAGTCATTCGCCAAGGAGTGCAGGGTTGCACTTTGATGCCAGAAGCAGAAACTTCTATTTGAAAGATGTTTAATGATTCCTTACTTAGTCTGCCCTGAGGACTGATGAAAAAACAGTGGGGGTTGAATGTGATTTATCTTTTTTGGGACAAGAACAAGTTGGACTGACTTGTCTTCACTTGCTCTTTGAGAATAATGTCATTTTAAAGCCAGATGATATCTTAGGATCACACTGGTCAAATATCATAATTTTTGTAACCTGGTAAAATGAAGCCCAAAGAAGTTAAATGACTCACTTGGGGGGGGGGGAGCTGTCTTCCAATGAGGAAATGCTGGAGTTGGAACCAGAATGCTATCACCCAAGTCTCAGTCCAGTGCTCCGTCTATTACCTCACTCTCCTTTCCAGAGATAGTGTCGATATGCACTGAGGCACACTGGTTCACAACATGGTCAAGGTCATGGGTTGCAAAACAGATGGATGTTTTTAGGGGTAAGTCTTATGCTATAGACAGAACAGAACTAAGTGAACCACATGACCCATGCAACCCGCCCTCACTAACAACATGTTCTTCCTGGTTGAGCTAACCAGGACAGGAAACGGGGAGGAAATATTTAAAAATAAACTAATCACTACTTACCCATGAGTCTGGTATTGAAAGATGGGACTCTTGGCTTGATCTTTAGGTTAGGGTCAGAAGCATGGTGTTATGACCCCACCCCAAGTTTGAACAGTCTCTGTAGTAGTCAGAATTCTTCACTGTGACAAAAATCTAACTCAAACTACCTTTAAGCAACAAAAAAAAGTGGGAACTGATAGGCTGGTGTAGGTAGGAGTAATAACTAAGGTGACTCAAAAGCCTGAGGAGCTGTAGGAGCCAGAGCTAATGGACTGAAATTAGGATTCGTTCCTCCATGTGGCTTTTGTCTCTGGCTCTATGCTTAACTCTCTTACCTCTTCTGGTTGCAAGTCTTCTCTATTTGGTTAGGAGGCTGTCCATGCTTGTCCAGTGCTTCTCATTCTTCTGGCGTCATGCCCCCCGAGACACGACAGCTATTCCTTCAATTGCAAACTCAGAAGTGTCAGAGAAAGGACTCTAACAGACCCGGCTGGATTTCCTAATAGAGCTCTCCTGAACCATCACGGTGTCTGGGAGGGACAGGAATCCGTGGTTAGGCAGACCTGTGTTGCTGACCCATGCCTCTGCGAGTAGGGGAGGGGAGAACAAGTGGTTACAAGAATCAGGGGTAATAGGAAAGGCTGCTCTTTTGTGGAACTAAAAGGCAATAGCTCGCAGCGGCACCATTCACTACATCTTGTTTTCTCTAAGCGCTGGCATTCAGCACGGTTGCCATTACATCATGCTACTCCTCCCTCCAGCCCACATGCATAGATATGGACCATTAATAAACTTGGATGATGACATTGGCAGTCCCAGGAATTCTTGGCAAGTTGATCAGCCTCGTCAGAAGCGATCTCTCGGTGGACCCCACACGAATCCTCCAGGGACTGGCGGGCAGGAGACAGTGTGCTACAAAAGGAATGCTGGAAGGAAAAGTAAGTGATCTGGGTTTTGCCACTGGCCAACTCTGTAACCTTAGGCAAGTCCCTTCGTCTCTCTGTTTGTTTATAAAACTGGAGAAGTTGGCCGAGGAGATCACTAAGACCCGTTTAGCCTTCATATCCTACAGGTGCATTTCAGGTGCCCTAACGGAGCAGGTCACTGCCCCCTCTAGTGGTTAATTTAAAGTAGAAAACGAGTTCAAGTGTATTTTCATTTCAAGATGAAGACAGGAACAACTTTCTCCGTAGAGTTTGACAGGCACATTCCAGTGGAACAAGGTAGAAAGGCAAACTTCTGGGAGCAGAAGGATGCCATTGCTTTGTCAATGGCAGCCGTTGAGAAGTGCAAAAAAGAGAGACCTCTCTCCTGCCGGGCAACGTTGTAGCCACTCTGACATCCATCCACCAACACACTACGTATCCCAACTGTAGGTAGTAGGTGTGTGAGAAGAAGGAAACTGATAGTAGACAGAGGAGTAGACAGAGAAGGAGAGCGAGAGAGGTTAGTCTCACAAATGCTATTGATCAAAACTCACTTATTCCAGAAATGTTTATTGAACATCCACCGTGTCCTAGGCACTGGTTGTGATTTGTAGCACTGAAGAAAAGCCTAACACAGCAGGGACACAGCTCTTGACTTTAGGATCAGGGGAGGTTCTCTGAGGAAGTTATCCTTAAGCTCACTTTTGAGAACACTAACACTGTGATATTGTGATTTATAATAGGAAATATATATATTGGGGGCCTCCTGGCTGGCTCAGTCAGTAGAGCATGTGAGTTTTGATCTTGGGGTTGTGAGTTTGAGCCCCATGTTGGGTGCTTCACCTTCCGTTGGGGGTGAAGATTACATAAAAAATAGATAAATAGGCAGGTAGATAGATAAATAGATAGGTAGGTAGATAGGTAGAATCTTTTTTAAAAAACATTTTTAAGAAATATATGCATATCTATTTCTCCAGTTTCTGACACGGGGCTCCTAAAACCCTTGTCATTTCCTAAATGACAAAAGCACTAAGAACATCTTTTGTTCTAATATTTGGTCTTTGACCCCAGTTCCTGACACAGGGCTCCTGAAACTCTCGCAATTTCCTGGGTGATAGGTGTGTCTTTTGTTCCAATAAGCGAGCTCCTGGATGGCTTTTGGATGAGAGCTGGCCATTGGAAAGACCAAGCCATGACTAGAAGCTTGGAATTTTCAGCCCCACCTCACACTCTCTTGAGAGGGAAGAAGGGCTGAAAATAGAGTTAAAGACCTCTCATGCCTATGTGAGGCAGCTTCCGTAAAATCCCAATAGTACGGGGTTCAGACAGCTACGTCTATTTTACCACAATTTAAAATTACTATTACTTTCCTTTTTATACAACAGCCAAAATTCTCAACTATCTTGGTGTATATCTTGCCCAGAGTGTGAGAATACTTAGTTAGAAGAGAGAAATCATAAAAACAGTGGCACAGAACCCAAATCATGGAAGTCATTGCTCTTGGATGAGGAAAGGAAGGAGCTCTTTTTCCATTAACCTAAGGAATTTGTCTATTCCTAATATATGTCTACTCGTATTTCCTATAACTTTAAGAATTCTATCTTATTCCCTACATCTAGGATAACAAGCTTGATCCAGGACATAGGGAATAAGATGCTCGACATAATTTAATCATAGTATTCTGTGAAGAGTTTAATCCAGCCTTTAGCTTTTCTTAAAAAAACCATTAGGGCTGCCTGGAGGGCTCAGTCAGTTAAGCGTCTGACTCTTGTCTTGAGCTCAGGTCATGATCTCACGGTTCGTGGGTTCCAGCCCCGCATCAGGCTCTGTGCTGACAGCTCAGAGCTTGGAGCCTGTTTGGGATTCTCCCTCTGTCTCCCTCTCTGCCCCCCACCACTCTCAAAATAAATAAATAAACAAACTAAAAAAGAAAATATTAGCAACTGGGTCAGCCCAACCCAAAATTCTCAGAAACTTTCAATACACGAACTAGAAGTAAGTGCAATTCGCCTGTCCCGTTACTGTGTGAACGTGCCTAGTAGTCACTATAATTTGCATTGTGTTCTACAGACCTCAGAAAGCTGTGACCTACTGCACGTTATTTTATCTGACCCTCATAATAACCCTGCAAGGGAGTTAAACAAGTATCATTGTTCCCATTTTAAAGGTGAAAACGAAGTCTCTCAGGGAATAAATTACATAACCAGGGTTAAATAAAGAGTAGAAAGAAGGGAAAAAACTCAAACCCAGAAGGCAAAAATCCATTTTCTTCCACCGCATTATGAGGCCTCCCCTAGCACTTGGAGAGCAAACTGCTTATTGTATTAAGCAAGTCAAGGATTCTATCCCTTTAAAAATTTTTTTTTAATGTTTTTTATTTATTTTTGAGACAGAGAGAGACAGAGCATGAACGGGGGAGGGGCAGAGAGAGAGGGAGACACAGAATCGGAAGCAGGCTCCAGGTTCTGAGCCATCAGCCCAGAGCCCGACGCGGGGCTCGAACTCATGGACCGCGAGATCGTGACCTGGCTGAAGTTGGACGCTTAACAGACTGAGCCACCCAGGCGCCCCGATTCTATCCCTTTTAAATGTATGAACTCATTTCATTTTCATTCAGATTTTCAGGCTTCGTGCTTTCATTATGTATTTTTCTTCAAAATGGAAAAAAAAAATACCTCAAAGCTTTATTCTGAATAAAAGCCAAATGTAAAGGTCTTAAAAAGAAAGACTTTGAGAGAGTTCCGTTTCCAGCTAGAAGGGGGACAAAAAATATCTGGCAATCTTTCAGCTCTAAGCATCTCAAAATGCTGGGTAAAATCTAAGAAATATTCTCTAAAAATTTTTTTAATGTTTATTTATTTTTGAGAGAGAGAGAGAGAGAGAGAGAGGATGAGTGGAGGAGGGGCAGAGAAAGAGAGAGACATAAAATCCTAAGCAGGCTCCAGGCTCTGAGCTGTCAGCACAGAGCCCGACACAGGGCTCGAATCCACAAATCGCAAGATCATGACCTCAGCCAAAGTCAGACACTTAACCAACTGAGGTACCCCGGTGCCCCAAGAAATACTCTTTGAAGTCATAGCTGAGGGAGCATGAAACAAAAGGAAAATTGCACGTGCTACAAACGAAAGAGAGGCTGAAACAGAGAAGCAAGCTTGCTTAGCTACACTTGAACAGCAGGCAGTGTGCATCAGCCTTGGTTAGTCAGGGCAACTCCAGTCCCCACCTGGTAAACGATGATTATGCCTTGGGCTTGTTCAATGCAGGGTATTGGCCCTGAGACTGTCCTCACTAAAACTAAGATTTTAAAAGGGGTGTCCTCTTAGCGAAGGACTGGTTTAGAAACAATGCACCTTCCAGCACAGCAAGAGAGCTTATCTGAGTAGACCTGGTTCAATGCGGAAAAAAATCCTCCCAGGGGCGCCTGGGTGGCGCAGTCAGTTAAGCGTCCGACTTCAGCCAGGTCACGATCTCGCGGTCCATGAGTTCGAGCCCCGCATCGGGCTCTGGGCTGATGGCTCGGAGCCTGGAGCCTGTTTCCGATTCTGTGTCTCCCTCTCTCTCTGCCCCTCCCCCGTTCGTGCTCTGTCTCTCTCTGTCCCAAAAATAAATAAACGTTGAAAAAAAAATTAAAAAAAAAAAATCCTCCCTGAAAAGTTAACACCACTGCCACAAACAAAGGTCGGGAGCTAATATTTATTGCACCCTACTGTGTGCCAGTCACCGTGCCAGGACCTCCTCCTGAATCCTCTCATTTAAGAAGCATGAACTTCATTCAGTGGGCACCGAGGAACATTCAGAAGCAAGGCAGTGACACAATTATTGAGGATGGAAGAATGTCATGCATTCATGTGTCTTCGAGCTTCCTTTCAATGCACAGAGTGGTAATATTTGGGAAATTGACTGAATTCTGGAAATGTGAAACAGTGGGGGTAGAACCGCCCAAAGCTGGGGACTTTCTATGTTAACTCCAAACTTCGCTATTTTCCGAGGGCCCTCCAAGGAAGCTAAGTACCATTTACTCCTTCATTTCCTTGAATAAGTGCAGCACAACTATGGAAAAGTATACAGACTCGTTAAGAAATAGTGCACTTGGGGGTGGTCTCATCTGGAACCCAACCCAGATAACTCATGTCTAGCACCTCCTTTAACAAACAGTATGATATCTTAAAATATAGGATTCCCTGGGGGAAGGTATACCAAAGAATAACAAGAATCTTCTGTTTCTTCATCATCATCATCACCATGATATCTTCACATTTTATATGTAGATGTAGCATAGTATAATCTATCTATATAGTGTGGTATAACCTCTCTCTAGAGTATAGTACATTATATACAAACCATGTACGCCTTGCTTGGCAATCCCTTTATGTCGCTCTAGTTCTACAATGGTTATTACATTATTCTGCCTCCATTTATTCAATTGTGAGAGGAGAATATTGGGCTAAATGGTCTCTAGATTTCTTTCCAGGTCTAAATTTCTACACGTCTATGATTCTACTGCAGTCCATAATTATTTAATTATCTTTTGCTAATGGTGTTTTCTCTAGCCAAAGAAATTGTATTCAAACTCTATATGTTGTGTGAGCAATATTTCAAAGTAGCACACTGTATTTACCAGCATCACTTCTCTCCACTGTGTCAACGTCAGTCTATGGAGTTACTTTACATTGAACCATATACATTTACACCTCTCCAGGAGAAACATCTCTGGACATTTGATAAAATAAGTGTTGCTTTTTAAATTTTTGATCATTTACAGTTACAGTCATTAGTAGTTATGTCGGGGAACGAGTGGTTCTTTTTTATGTGTAGCAACTACAATTTAGGATTATGCAGCCTTTCAGTAGGCAAACCATTTATATGGAAATCAAATAAATCTGTCTTTAGTTGGTTGCTTTATAAAAATAATCTCATAAAGACTTACTTCAAATAATGAAGTCCTCTAAATGCAATCTTTATAGTGGTTCTGTCACAAAAAGTCTATCTATCAAGACCAGGATAAACATGATGAAATACTCACACTATATATATATATATATATATATATATATATATATGTGCTTCGTGTGTGTGTGTGTGTGTGCATACAGACACATGGACATATATATACATATACACATACACACACATAGGACAAAGTGCTTGTATCCAGAATATATAAAGAACTCTTACAATTCAACAACAAGAAAGTAACCCAATTCGAAAATGAACAAAAGCCCAAACAAAAACTTCATAAAAGAAGATGCATGAATGATCCATTAGCACATAAAAATATGCTCAACATCATTAGTTATCAGGAAAAAAGCAAACTAAAGTCAATGGGTTACGACTACAGAATCATGAAAACAGCTAAAATTAAAATGACTGACAATACAAAGTGTTGAGGAGAGTATGTAACAACTGGAAACCTTATGCATTGTTGGTAAGAGTGTAAAATGGTACAACCACCTATCTTTGAAGGTAATAAAACACCTATCTTCTGATACAACAATGCCAACTCTAGGTGTTTACTAAGAGATATAAAAAATATATGTCTATACAAAGGCTTGTGCGTGAAAGTTCAAAACAGTTTTGTTTGTAAAAGCCCCAAACTGAAAGCAACCCCAAGTCCATCAATAGGTGAATGAATAAACAAGTTGGGTATAACCAAACAAATGGATACTACTGAGAAATAAAAATGAACAAGGGCGCTTGGGTGGCTCAATCGGTTAAGCATCCGACTTCAGCTCAGGTCATGATCTCCAGGTCCATGAGTTCGAGCCCCATGTTGGGCTCTGTGCTGACAGCTGAGAGCCTGGAGCCTACTTTGGATTCTGTGTCTGCCTCTCTCTGCCCCTCACCCACTAGCACGCACTCTCTCTGTCTCTCCCAAATGAATAAAAAACATTGAAATATTTTTAAAAATTAATAAATTTCTAATATACACAACAATATGCATAAATCTCACAGAGATTTGGTTGAGTGAAAGAAGTCAGACACAAAAGGGTCCAAAAGAGTCCATACTTGCTTGTTCCATTTGTATGAAATTCTAGAACAGCCAAAACTACTTTGTTACGATAAAAGTCAGTGCTTCTCTGGGAGAGGGGTTGGATTCGTGTTGGCTGGGATTGACAAAACAAAGTGGCAGGATGAAAACTCCCTAAGGTGATGGAAACGTTCTGTATCTTTTTTTTTTCTTCAAATAGTCTCTATGCCCAATATGGGGCTTGAACTCATGACCATAAGGTCAAGGGTCACATGCTCCACAGACTGAACCAGCCAGCCACCTCCCACCCCCAGAAATGCTCTATATCTTGACTGGGGTCAAGGCTACATTGGGTGTATATATTTGTTAGAACTCATCAAACTGTGCAATGAAAATCTATGTGATTTAATCTATGTAAGTTATATTTCAATAAAGTTGATCTTACAGGATTGATCAGTATAGACTAGTAGGCACTTTCTGTTACAGTAAAGGATTTTTGACACTTTCTTATGTTTTGACTCCTAAGTTCCTTCTAGAAAAAATGTAACTATAAAACCAGTGGTTCTCGACAGGGGATGATTTTTTTCCCCCAGGGGACATTTGGCAATGTTTGGAGATACATTTGGTTGTCACAGGCAGGGGCAGGAGCAGTTACTGGCATCTGGTGTGTAAAGGCCAGGATACTTCTCAACATCCTACGGGGTACAAGACAGGACATGTTATGTTTCTCCATAACAAAGAATTATCAGGCCCAAAATGTCAAAGTGCCCGGCCTTAAAACAGTTTCTGAAATCATAGTCTGCTGTGCACACACATGTTAGTGAGATTATCAGACTTAACTGATTGAATGTGAGCATGTGTATGGTGACACTAATGTGTGGTACAGTGACCCAAGGGACAGTTTGCAGTTGACAGTGCTAATAAACCCGTCATCCTACATGATATTGTCAGTTTTTTAAAAATGAACTGCTAATTGGGAATGCAAGCTGGAGCAGCCACTCTGGAAAACAGTACGGAGGTTCCTCAAAAAACTAAAAATAGGATTACCCCACGACCCAGCAATTGCACTACTAGGCATTTATCCACGGGATACAGGTGTGCTGTTTCGAAGGGACACATGCATCCCCATGTTTATAGCAGCGCTATCGACAATAGCCAAAGTATGGAAAGAGCCCAAATGTCCACCGATGGATGAATGGATAAAGAAGATGTGGTATATAAATACCATGAAATACTACTCAGCCTTGAAAACGAATGAAATCTTGCCATTTGCAACTACGTGAATGGAACTGGAGGGTATTATGCTAAGTGAAATCAGTCAGTCAGAGAAAGACAAAAATCATATGAGGACTTTAAGAGACAAAACAGAGGAACATAAGGGAAGGGAAACAAAAATAATATAAAAACAGGGAAGGGGACAAAACAGAAAAGACTCATAAATATGGAGAACAAACTGAGGGTTGCTGGAGGGGTTGTGGGAGGGGGGATGGGCTAAGTGGGGAAGGGGCACTAGGGAATCTACTCCTGAAATCATTGTTGCACGATATGCTAACTAATTTGGGTGTAAATTTAAAAAAATAAAAAATAAAATTAAAAAAATAATAAATAAATAAAAATAAAAACTGAACTGGTAAAGATGGAAGTAGTAAACATAAAGTATGAATTTATTTTTTCTTTTAATTTTCTTTCACATTTATTTAGTTTTGAGAGAGAGAGAGAGAGAGAGACAGAGCACAAATGGGGGAGGGGCAGAGAGAGAGGGAGACACAGAATCTGAAGCAGGCTCCAGGCTCTGAGCTGTCAGTGTGGAGCTGGACCCGGGGCTCGAACCCACGAACCATGAGATCATGACCTGAGCCAGAGTCTGACACTTTACTGATGCCACCTAGGCATCCCTAAAACATGAGTTTAAAAGATCCATCTGAAGACAACGTTTCAGGGACATATATGCAACATAAAGAGAGGCTATAAGTTTACTGACATAGCAACAGTCCTCTTAATATTTGTGTTCAGAATTCACCCTGATGCTTTATTTTAAGTAAAAAGAGTCCTGGTAAGTACAATGAAATCAGAGTGAGGGTGTGATAAATACATGTCTTTGCCTTTGAATGTCTTCTACTACTGTTGAGTTCACTTATTAAAACATCTGTAAAGTGTTCTTTTCATATTCATTACTGACTTCTGTTAAATATTTTATCTATAGATCCATGGCCAGTAATACTAAATAGTTTAAGTTGTAACATATAAAACATTCAAAGAATTTCACTTACTAAGATATTAACATGCATTAACCAGGACTCCACTCAGCGCTGAAATATTTATTAATACATTAGTGAATTATTTATTCCCTTGCTTTATTCATTGCTTAACATCTCAGGACTTTTGAAATTTAATTTCTTTAGGAAAAAAGAATCTCGAAATGGATTTTTCCCGGTTTACGGAGCTTAATGTCATACCTTACAAAAAATATTGTTGTCCAAAGGGTAAATTTTTTTGGGGGGGGGAGGGAAATGTAATTTAGCTAGAATGGCTGTATATACTATAGAGTCACGAACTCAGAGAGTACACAGTCAGTGTGGAAGATGCAGTGATCAAAATGGGGAGAGGAACGGGATAGATAAATGTAAATAGAATGACAGCAGTTGCCCAAGGAGTCATAATATGTGGCTAAATTAGTTACTAAAAATGTAAGATGAGAGTATACATATTTTTAAAAAATAAAATGTAGGTGGCTCGTTTCCACACAACATCTATATTCAGTTCATAGCAACATGAATGATAGTAACTTCAAAAATCGACAATTATTACACAAAGCGCACAATACAAGTCTATTCTCCGATTAAACGAAGGTCGGCAACTAGTTTCCTTATCCTAATGGTGAAACGACATTTGATGTGTGAGACTCCTAGAATTACATAAAGCATAAATTACATAATAAACGCTCCTTGTTTTTACTTCTTTGCTATATTATCATCACTCATTAAGCATCTGGAGGTAATAGCAAAACCGTGTCATAGCTAAATTCTAAAAATTACTAGTTGCAAAGAAATTACTGGACAATCTAAAAGTCATAGCGTTGGTTTTTCAAATTCTGCAACCACCAATGATTTATTTTCCTGCTTACAAATGATTACTGGCCGTTTGTCTTTTCAAACACAACGTTTATTCAGAAGAAGTGGTTTTCAAAATGGATTCAACACTTCGGTTTGCTTTGACTTTTGATCTTTTAAAAACCAGTGTTTATTGTCTCCTTGCATTTTTGCCATGTACATTGTTACTCATAAGCCACCATAAATGATCTGCTATTTGTATTTTGAATTTAATGAATGTGGAGTTCGTATAATCCCTGATCATTTTTTTCCTACGATGTCACAATTAAGTTTCACCCTTTAAGTAGCAGGCAGACGTATCAATACAATGGCTCTTTTCCCAATAAGATATAAACAACCTGACTGGCAAGAAAGACAACCAAATAAATATGTAGCTCTATGTTACTGTTTTTCTGTTAGGAGAAAGAATTTACCATGGCTCACACAGAAAATGTTGAAATATGTTTTAGTTTCGTTTACCTTTTAAATTCAGAAGCGACTCAGCAGAAAGAGGGAGGGCGTGATTATCAAGAAATAAATCATTGGTAATCAACATCACTTGTGATTTTTTAATAAATTGACTAGCAGACCAGAGTAAAGTATAGATGCAGGTGCTACTATCAAAATTAATTCATTTAAGGGGCGCCTGGGTGGCGCAGTCGGTTAAGCGTCCGACTTCAGCCAGGTCACGATCTCTCGGTCCGTGAGTTCGAGCCCCGCGTCAGGCTCTGGGCTGATGGCTCAGAGCCTGGAACCTGTTTCCGATTCTGTGTCTCCCTCTCTCTCTGCCCCTCCCCCGTTCATGCTCTGTCTCTCTCTGTCCCAAAAATAAATAAACGTTGAAAAAAAAAAATTTTTTTTTTAAAAAATTAATTCATTTAAAATACTTTTGACAATGTCACAGAAAAGTGTGGTGTTATCTGCAGTTCTTAAAAAAAGAAAATGTGTATATTGTTCCAAAAGTTTAGAAACTAAAAGCACAGCAATACTTAGATAAGAATGTGATCGAATCATTCCAACCGGATTTCTTTTATATTGGTTAGTCCAGAATGCCCCCTAAACTACTATTTCCACAATAGAAGGAGCCTACCGAGAAAATTTCTCATTGTCACATGTTCTCATTGTAGAAAATGTTTGAGAGTTCATTGTCATATGCCATTGACCCTAAGGTATACTTTCCCACATTTTAACAACTCTGAAAGGGAGATACACTTTACTAAAATAAAAAAAAAAAACTGTTATAGTTTAACTGACAATGTTTCTTATTCTTTGTGGTACATAAAATAATGGTCCATCCTTTAAGTAATGACCTCTCGGATTCAGTAAAACAGAGTCAATGCCGGGTAGAATTGTGCTGAGTGATTTACATGCATTAGGTAATGTTAATATACCCATGTTACAGGAGATGACATGGCATTTAGAGAGGTTAGAGTCACCTGGCTGCTTATACCACAAATAATATTTGTGCTAGAGCTCACATTTAAGATGTTCTGACTTTACAGCAAGCCCTTGCTCTAGGCGAACGACAGCATCCTATGCATTCATTGAAGTCTTACCAAGAGGACCAGGAACTAAGATATTGCAGCACAGGATGAATTTTATGTAAACATAAATGTCCCATAATCACAAAAGCCTATTCGAGACATTTTTAAAAGCTCTATATTAAGAAAGCACAAACTACAGATCTATGTTTTTTTTAATTACCTGAATGATAGTCAGTGGTGTGCTGGTAAATATTTAACAACTGGTTTTGGTAGGGGTAGAAAGAATGAATCCCAATTTGTAGGGTTTGCTGATTTCTCTGGTATAAATACTCTCACCATGGCAGATTTTAAGACACAAAGCTAAAAGCAAATGGTTTATAAATTTCTTCAAAAGTTAATAATAGCCAGCTATGGCAAGCTGGTAGGAGGCAGCTGGAGCATACCACGGCTTGTAAATGTTACCTAATGATTAAGAAACATTTTTATCATACTCCTATTTTATAAAATCTTATTTGCAATAGTAATTCAAACTGACTTGGGAAGGAGGATTAAAAACCGCTAAAATTATCATAAAGCAAATATAACAGTATGGTTAGCCTGTTTAAAAGGAGGATGGGCAGGGAAATCATAAATCTGGTCAGGATTTGTCTGCAAGTATATTTTGAAATTCTAGAGTCAGCCCTCACTTTTAAGTCATAGTCTATAAATAAACAGCATGAATGTGATGGTCAAAATTTAAGGATTTTCTAAGAGAGAAAGGAAGAAAAAGCTCAATAAGAAAATCTCGGGATTATTCTAAATTTGGGAGTATCGCAAACAATAGCCAAGACTGAAAAAGAATGCCAGAAATCTTTAAAGCCTAAAAGAAAAAAAAAAAAACATGAGGGGAAAATAAGTTTTAATTTCATAGAATATGAACCATTACATTCAGAGAAAATAATTTCACACACTAAAATTGGAAAAACAAAAAGTCAAAGACCTCCAACTGTGACACGCAAGTTGCCACGGGAATGTGTTTACACGAGGAGAGACAACGTGGCAGCACATCTAATAGAAGACTTAGCCAGGACAGTAGAAGTCAAATTCCATTACACAGGCTCCCAGGAACTATCCACAGACATGTTGATCTAGAATGTTCTTGGTTAGCTATCTCTTGAAATTGGCAGGGTGTTGGTTGCTTTTGCAAAACCAAGATGATCCTGTTTGGAAAATGGTATTTTTATATTAGCTGAACAATGAACACAGAGCACATTTTGTATATCCGTGCTTCTTTTTTTTTTTTTTTTTTTTCTTTTCCGGAACACACATCCATACCAGAAAGTGTGTTCACTTCAGGTCAAGCTTATGAACCTGAGTCTCTTGGGCTCTGATTCCATGAGCAGGTCTTCCTAGACAACCCCATGCCCTATGCGGTGGGACCTCTCTGCAGATATGTTGCCATCCTCAAAGCAACCTTCGTTAGATAGAGGTCGACTGGAAGAGGAACCAAGAAAAATTTGCAAGGGATTTTCTTTCTCCTTCACCTTGTCTCTCCATGCCCTCACCTCCATGGGGTAAAATTCAGAATGTCCTATTTCTTTTCTTCCTGTTTAAACCATACTCATCCCGCAGCTGCAACGGGTCCCATTTTTTTCTTGACATAGGCTTCGTAGGCCTTGGCGTAGGCCACGTCCTGGGGACAGCAATCTCTCCAGAGGTGTTTGCTGAATACCACTGTCTTTTGGTATTTAATCAAATGAGGCCTGGTTTTATTTACCTATTTTGACAGATGTGTCTTGTCTTTCTCCCATGGCCTTGAGGGCAAATGGGTCTGCATTTCATATCACGTATGTACCCTACTGGAGTGCTGGACCATCCCTCCCTTCCTCTCCTCCACAGACATCGGTCAGCTACTGGTTTGTCAAGTACTTTGCTAGGCACTAGAGAAACAAATTTGAATAAACCAGAGAACCTATCCTTGAGTCCTTTTATGATTTTGCCCCCTTTACGTCTCTAGCTTTATCTTAACACTTCCCTTTTAGCTCTAGATAGGCTAAAGGATGTTCAACCTCTACATACAGTATGTCTTCTCCCCTCTGGGATTTGGGCTATTTCCTCTGTGTCTCAGAATACTTTGCCCTCCCTGTTCCCACTCTATTCTCCACCCACTTTATATCTGACTAACACCTACCCAAACCTTCTGGGCTCAGCTTAGATGATACTTCCTCCAGGAAGCCCTCCCTGGTCCGCAAAGTGAGGTACCCTTTTTATGTGCTCCTTTTTATGTTCAACATTGCACTTTCAAAATGGAGTTAAAATTACCTGTTTATCAATGTGTGTTGCTGGAGCCCGTCATGTGTTTCTTTTGTATATGGGGAGGAGATGTATGTTTAGCTCCTGATACGTAGTAGGTATTTAAAAAAAATATATTGAGGGGTGCCTAGGTGACACAGTCAGTTGGGCGTCTGATTCCTGATTTCGGCTCAGGTCATGATCTCGCGGTGTGTGAGTTCAGGCCCTGCATCAGGCTCTGTGCTGACAGTGCGGAGCCTGCTTGGGATTCCGTCTCTTTCCCTCTCTCTCTGACCCACCTTCTCTCTTTTTTTCTCTCTCTGTCAAAATAAAGAAATAAACTTTAAAAAATGTATTGAATGAATGAATGAATGTCACAAAGGTAAACAGGTCATAATCCCTGCCCTTGAGGACATCACCATCTAGTGGGGGAGACAGAAATATAAATAGTTAACCAGAATACAAAGTGCTAGGTTTTAGAATAGATAACATAGCTACAAAGCTAGGGGGGGTTCAAAGTGACTGGTTTTGCCTGAGGAAGTCAGCTCTTTCACCAAGGAGGTGATAGGTGAGCTGAATTTGAAAGGATTTCAAAGTGTCCTGGGTAGAGAAGCAGCATAGAGCGGGTGCTCGATAATTAACTACTTTAGAATGCTCCAACATACCTTTGTGCAGGTCTATGGTCCTGAATGGCTCAAATCTTCCAGGTGCCATCTGGTGCAAGAAAGAGAAGAATAGAGTATGGCTGAGAACAAAAGATTCAACTAATTAGGACAGTGGTAAGGATTGGATTTCTAACAAGATTTGACAGATGTGTCCAATATAAATCAAATCCGTGGCTGCTGGCAGGACTATTCTCACTGACTACATCTAAGGGAACAAAACCACATCACGAAGAATGAGACACGGGGTCTCCCAATACCAGTCAATGTAAGGAGAAGAAATTAAAGGAGCTAAAAGAGGAGAATGCCTCACTGATCACATACGGGAAAGTTCTTCAACTCTAGACTCTAGTCGTCTGGGAAAGCTTTACCGAAGAGAAACGGAAAGCCAACACTCAACGCAAATCTAGCCTCTGGTGGAAATCACCAAGGAGGTCATGTGGAGTTAGGCCTTATTAGCACATTATGACTCCAACCTACCAAGCCCTGTCCCCTCCCTGCAGTCCTTTAGACTGCAAGCAAGATATGAAAAGTGGCATTGATGAAGAAAATAGACAAAAGGAGACTTTTCTCACTTCTAAGCAAACTAAGCAACGTTGATTAGTCCTTAATTTCTGGAGGAAGTGAAATCTGAGGATGGTTAAGGTCACACAGGCCACCTCTCTGGACTCACCCCCTGACCATGGCGTCACACTTCACATTCTAGAAACAGCTGCTTGTGTTTCTCTCTACACACAAGTCATTGGTTCTCCCAAGCCTTTGCTGATGTTTCCTTTGCTTAGGTTACTTCCTCCCCTCTCCTTTCCACCATCATCAGCCGGCCAAAACCTATTCTACGCTCAGGACTCAGCTCAGATATTACTTACAGAAAGCCTTACCTGAATCCCAGAGCTGTGCTGTCATCCCCTGCTCTGCACCCTTGTAGTATGTTAACCTGTTTGTGCCTTGGTAACCCACCACCTGCGCTAGCACTGGGTCTAATTTATATTCATGTGCACAGGGCCCCCTGTTATTCACAGCACCTTGTGGGCATCTAGAAAATAGCTCTTGAATGAATGGAAGTGTTATGGGAAGATTTACCAAGTCGCGCTGTCAGGAAACAATTCTGGCAGCAACGTGTAGGACGACTGAAGAGGGGAGACACCGGAATCAGAAGCGAGACGAATCAACGGGCTATAAAAACTGTTCAGGGGAGTGGTCATGAGGGTCTGGATTAAGGAGAAGGAGAAGGGCAGAGCGCCTGGGTGGCTCGTTCGGGTAAGGGTCAGACTTTTGATTTCAGCTCAGATCATGATCTCATGTTCCATGAGATCGGTGAGATCGAGCCCCATGTTGGGATTCTCTCTCTCCTCTCTGTGTCCCCTCCCCTGTCTCTTTCTCTCAAAATAAATAAATAAACATTTTTAAAAAAAGGAGATGGAGATGAGGATGGAAAGGATGTCAATCCGAATGACATTTTGGAAGTTAAAACAATAGAACTTGGTGGCTGGCTGGTGAACAAGGGGAAGAAAAGGATATTTTTATTTTATTTTATCTTTAAAAATAAAAAAACCCTATTTATTTATTTATTTATTAAAAAAATTTTTTTAACGTTTATTTATTTTTGAGACAGAGAGAGACAGAGCATGAACAGGGGAGGGTCAGAGAGAGGGAGACACAGAATCCGAAGCAGGCTCCAGGCTCTGAGCCCTCAGCACAGAGCCCGACGCGGGGCCCGAACTCGTGGACCGCGAGATCATGACCTGAGCTGAAGTCGGCCGCTCAACCGACCGAGCCACCCAGGCGCCCCCCCAATTTATTTATTTATTCATTCATTCATTTTCATAAAAGTTTATTTATTTATTTTGAAAGAGAGAGAGAGAGAGAGAGAGAGAGAGAGAGCATCGGTGCACATGAAAGCAGGGGAAGGGCAGACAGAAATGGAGAGAGAGAGAGAATCCCAGGCAGCCTCCACTGCCAGTGCAGAACCTGACACAGGGCTCGAACTTACCAACCATGAGATCATCACCTGAGCTGAAACCAAGAGTCGGATGCTCAACCGACTGAGCCATGCAGGTGCCACAAAGACTTTTACTTATTAAGTAATCTCTACCCCCAACATGGGGCTTGAACTCAAGCAAGTCACGTGCTCTCCTTGACTGAACCAGTCAGGCCCACCGAGGGTATTGTTAGTCTTTTTGTTATTAAATGATCCACCAACAGAAGGTTATTACTATTAACAGAAAGAAAGGAGTCTGGAATAAGATTGACTTTGAAGAAGGGACTGGAGGAGAGCAGAAAGATGAGAAGAAGATAATAAAATATCCAGAAATAAAATGATCAGAGGGGAAGAAAGGGGCCGTGAGGACGCAGATTCGTTGAAGCTAAGGATTGGGAAACATTTAAGGAAAGGATGAGCCAGGGCATGGAAGCCACAGGGAAGAAAGATGTTTGCCTCAGCTCTCATCATTCACAAATCCCAGTGTGATGGCGTTTTGGACTTGGGGTCCCAGGTTTAAATAGAACGCCTTCCAGCAGTTTGACCTTTTATTGACCTACCCTTGATTTTCCATTATGAAAACCATTGGTTGGAACTTTTCACACTGCTACTAATCATAACCTGGGGATATTTCTTTATTTCACAGAACCTTTTACGGATCTATTTAAGTTGTGCCCAAATAAGACAACAAGAGATATTTGGTCATCTGGGATATATTAAAAAAATTTTTTTAATGTTTATTCTTGAGAAAGAGAGAGAGAGAGAGAGAGAGAGAGAGAGAGAGAGAGAGAGAATGAGCAGGGGAGGGGCAGAGAGAGAGGGAGACACAGAATCAGAAGCAGGCTCCAGGCTCTGAGCTGTCAGCACAGAGCTCACGCGGGGCTCGAACTCACCAGCCGTGAGATCATGACCTGAGCCGAAGTCGGGACGTTTAACCAACTGAGCCACCCAGGCGCCCTGTGGGGCATGTTTTTATGTACAAATGAAACCAAAAGTATTTGAACAACTCAAAATGTCCAGGTAGTTGGTCTAATTTCTTCTTAACTACGCTGGAGAAAAAGAACATCCAAGAAATGAAAATGGTTTTGTTTAAACAGGACATATGGAACAGACAAGCTTCCTTCATGAAAAGTTCTTCTTGGCTATTTTGATCATACTGTGTCAGGATTAGGTTGTTTGCTACACTAACAGAAAACACAAAATAACAGTAGCTGAGACACACAAAATTTGATTTTCTCATGTAAAGGAAGCCCAGGTGTGGCTCTCCAAACATGACAAGGCATCTCCACAAAGCAAAGGATCCCCAAGCTCCTTGCACTCTACCATAGCTGAGGTCATTTCATTGTCTAAAATGGATGCTGGAGCTTCAGCCATAAGGTCAAATTCTACGAAAGAAACAGAAAAGAAGAAGGAAAGATCAAAAGGAGTTTTCTTAGCTGTCTGTTCCTCTTTTCAGTAAACTTTCTGGAAATTCCTTCTGACAATTTTAACAATTTGTGCTCCACCTAATTGGTCAGAACTCAGTTGTATGCATACACTAGGAGTCCAAAGAGATTGGTAAATCTGAGAACCAGATTGGGGGACCAGAGAGATTTGTTTTTAAATCTGGGTACCTAGTTGCCCCAGTAATAGAGGGTTGTCTTGGTAAAGAAAAAAGGAGAATGGATAATTTCTTCCACAAATGCCCATTCTCATTGTTTTAAAGATGGTGGCTTACTTACCAGGCAAGTCCCAAATGCAGGAAGGTCAAGAAGTTGGAAACTTATATGTGGAATTAAACCAGAACAAACCAAAACAATACTGAGCTCACAAAGGGACAACACCTTGGTGGTTGCCAGAGATGGGGGTGTGGGTGAAATAGGTGAAGGAGGTCAAAAGGTAAAAACATTTACTTGTAAATAAGTCAGGGCGATGTAATGTACAGCGTGGTGACTACCGTTAATACTGTGCTGCTTATTTGCAAGTGGCTAAGGGAGTGGATCTCAAAAGTTCTCATCAAAGAAAAAAAACTTGTAACTATGTATCATGATAGATGTTAACTAGACTTGAGATGATCATTGTGTAATTAACATACATAAATATTGAGCCATTATGTTGTAAACCTGAAACTAACAGGTTACCTGCTGATCATATCTTTAAAAAATTTTTTTTTAAATGTTTGTTTATTTTTTGAGAGAGAGAGAAAGCGAGAGAGAGGGAGAGAGAGAGAGAGAGAGAGAGAGAGAGAGAGAGAGAGAATGAGCGGGGGAGGGGCAGAGAAAGAGGGAGACACAGAATCTGAAGCAGGCTCCAGGCTCTGAGCCATCAGCTCAGAGCCTGACATGGGGCTGGAACTCAGGAACTGTGAGATCATGACCTGAGCTGAAGTCAGAGGCTTCACTGATTGAGTCACCCTGGTGCCCCTATGCTGATCATATCTAAAATAAGTTATGAATCACACACACACACACAGGAAGATGGAGATTTTTTTTTTTTCAACGTTTATTTATTTTTGGGACAGAGAGAGACAGAGAATGAACGGGGGAGGGGCAGAGAGAGAGGGAGACACAGAATCGGAAACAGGCTCCAGGCTCTGAGCCATCAGCCCAGAGCCCGACGCGGGGCTCGAACTCACGGACCGCGAGATCGTGACCTGGCTGAAGTCGGACGCTTAACTGACTGCGCCACCCAGGCGCCCCAGGAAGATGGAGATTTAAAAGCACTATAACACCTACGTTTTTTAGCTAATGATGTTACTATATTTTCTTATGCCATTATAAAGTAGATTTTGGCCCAATATAAATATTTGAAAATATTGAAAATATAAACATTTTCTTACCTTCAAACAAGTCATAAAACACTTAAAGTTCACTGAAGTTAGTTCTTTTTTCCATACTTGTTAAATGCCAGTAAAAACAAAATTCTTTCTCTCTCTAAAAAATTTCTCCTTTAGTCAGAGTTAATTAAAGACCAAGATGCCTTAGCTAGCTCCTGTGGCTGTTAGAAAAATAACCTACTTCTGAAGTTAGGTAACAACTTATCTGCCAAGGAAACAGGAGTTTGGCTGTTCAATAAGCTGGAGAGTCACCTTGTTACTTCCTACCTAGGAAATGCAATCCCCTCTTCACAGACTTTGCTCCCCTCAAATTCTTTATTGAATTCAACACAATAGATTCACCTGGTCATGGAAATGTCTTATGCCTCCCTCGGCCTCTATGGATGGTTCACTTCTTTGCTTTTTTCCAACCTGTGGCCTAATTCCATACTTCTAACTTCTGTTTATAACCCCCTCCCTTTTTTAAAATGTGTATTTATTTATTTATTTTGAGAAGAGAGAGAGAGAGAGAGAGAGAGAGAGAGAGTACTAGCAGAGGAGAGGGGTAGAGAGCAGGGACGGGGGGAGAGAATCTTAAGCAGGCTCCATGCTCAGTGTGGAGCCCCATGTAGGACTCGATCCCACGACTGGGAGATCATGACCTGAGCCAAAATCAGGTGGGACACTTAACTGACGGAGCCACGCAGGTGCCTGCCCCCCCCCCCGCCCACTTTTAAAAACCTATAGGCACTTCAAATGTAACATATGCAATACTGAATACATCCTATTCCTGTTGGCCCCCAAATCCACTCCTCCTCTGTCATTCTCTCTTTTGGTTGCTGACATGACATTGCCGACATCTCTCTAGTTCTTTACACAATGCACTTGAACGTCGGTCGCCTTGGCTCTCATCTTTTGTCCCTACCATCCATATCTAATCACACACTGAAAATCCATTGATTTGGCCTCCAGAGTGGCACTGTCTTTCCACTGGCATTACTTCTCATTTAGAATATTTGTATGGCATCTTGAGGTATCTCTGTCTTTAGTCGTGCTACATACTGCTACCCCACTGCTTCTAAAAAACTTTTCAATTGGGTATACCTTGCATGCAGAATAAAACTCAGATTGTAGTATTTGGACCTTGAGGTTCTCTAAAATCTGGAACCAATCTGTTTATTGCCTTTCATACGTCTTCCCCACCACTCCTTTTCCATTGGTCAAGACCACCAACCAATATTAATCTCTCCCTTATATCTCCCACAGCCCTTTATGAGTACCAAAAGTCACCCATAATACTCATCACACTTAGAGTCACGTGTAGCTGTCTCCCAGTTAGGCAGTGAGCCTCTGGAGGGCTTGTCCTCACCACCTCATTGTGCTCACATGGCCTCTAGTGTGATAAATTAGATGTTATCCTCTGAGGATGTTGGTTGAATAAAAACTGGTTGTATATAGCCTTTGCTTCTGCTGACACTTCAATTCAGATGTGAATTCAAGGATGACTTTCTGCGTGGCTCTGAGGTTTCAGTGTCCTTCCATTCTCCTTCTCTGCTCTCCTTTCTTGCACTTAAAGAGGCTCGGTGCCCTCATGTTCATTCCTGTCCACCCACGCCTCTTACTGGGGAGCCTACATAGATCATTCCTTTTAAGGAACACCAGCTCCCAGACCCTTTCCTTCCTAATTTCTTACCAAAACTACACAACCCGGAGACAGACTTTGAGCCCATTCTCTTCATTTTACAGATGAAGACAAAGGCCTAGGAAGGTGGCATGAATTGCCCAAGTTCATGCCACATATTAGTGGTCTCACTAAGACAGACCCACGGTCTCCGGACTCTAAGCCATTGCTCTGTCTTTCATACTTTGCCCCCCATTCCGTATCTCAACACCATCAGCCTCAGTCTGCCATTAAAGATGGGCAAGGACCCACTTCTGACAACGTTCCGGAAGCATCTCTCTGTCACCAACAGTTTCTAGCGCGCTAACTCAGAATCATGGGTTTGGGAGAGTTCATGTTAGTACCCTCCTGTGATTATTTTGGTCACAAAATCTGGATGATTTTGGTGCTTTTTCTAGCTCCTGAACTCATACCTCGGAGAGACACGGTCTATTCTGAGATGTGTAAAGCCTGCACATTTTCTGCAATGCGCTTCCTTGTGACCGCGTGGTTGGTGATGTTCACTGTCTAACACAATCCTCCCACACTCGCAGAAACCATGGCAGGCAGAGCTGCAGCTTTACAACTTCCTGGGGGAAGAGTTCAGTTCATGAATGTGTTGTAATTTCTGTGAAGGGTATCTCAAGTCCTTCAAAACATTCATGAATGAGCCTTTTCAATACCACTTGGAAGGAAGTCAGGGACTTCACCCGTTGAAACCCAGCAGTAATGAAATTCAAGGCAGCCACACAAGGGATACATGAATGCCTCCGGGCAGAACAAAGGGCAGCTGAATCAGCCGGGGGCAGTCACTTCCACAAAATGCGTTCACCTGAATAGGAACTCAGATGGTTTTCAAGGAATGACACTGTATCCTTCCCAAAAGTATCACGTGTTCTCTATTCTTCCTGTAAAGCTAGGAATATAGATTTACATTTTATTCTCATTTGGTATTGGTGCCATATTTTAGGGTTTAATCACTAGGACTTGATGATCTGAGGAAGCGTTGCATTTTTTTTCAGATGAAAAACAGAAGTACTGAAAGCTTGCTTTTTCTGCAAGCTTGCATCACAGAATTACAAGTCCCTGATGCTTCAGGAACCTTATAGTACATCCAATCCAACCATATATTTTGTAGGGTTAGAACTGACCCTGTTAACCTGATAGCATAGATTATCTAATTTTGTGCAAATCATTCTACTCTAGAAACAGGAATTGATCGAGTAGTAACTCGGGCACTAAATTATGGTTATATTATTAGGACGAAGTGTGTACACAGGCCTGACAGACAAGAACGCTCTGGACTTCATCTATTTGCCTTCAATTTATTTCCATCTCATTTTCTGTTGTACAAAATGGGTGACCACTTCAGGTTTTGGAAAATTATGTGAGTGCCAATGGTGCTTTGCGCTACCATTAAAATCATTCTTTTTTGGTTTTTACTTTTGAGGAAAAAATAATGTAAATGAACTTCAAGACAACTTGAACTCAGTGACACGTCAATTTTTTCATTAAAAAAAAATGAGCGAAGACACACTTTCAAGATGGTGTTGTGACTATCCAGTTAAACAATGGACAGAAAAATACTTTAAGAAATATAAAGTGCCTTGTAAAAGAAGCAGGCTACTCTACTTAATTTACGTACGCATTCCATTCCATTTATTTCCTCAGCAAATGTTTATTAAGCACTACGCGCTAGGTCTTGTGCAAGATACCGCCGACATGAAGGGGAGTTAAAGGAGATCTCACCTTGCTGGAGTTTGCAACAAAGTCTTCCTGATCCTGGTAACTCTCCACCCCCACTCCCCAAAACCAAAACCACCACCAGGTAAGGTTCCCTGTTATGTACTGTCTTCCCACTTCGTACTTCTTTCCTTCCCAGCATTGTCAGGATTTCAGTTACATAGTTGAGTAATTAATTGCCTACTACTTGTGTGCCACTAAAATTTTAGCTCCGTGGGAACAAGCCTTTCATCTTTTATTCTTTTATACTCAGCGCCTCACGTGGCTGGCATAAAAAAGACGAGCAACAAATAACTTGCTGAATGGATGGATGAACGAGAATGAATGAAAGGCCAAATGAATGTCGAAAACTTAAAGAGTATGTAATACATTATAACCCGTACTATATTAGGCGTGCAGAGTACTATGGGAATTTGCAGCAGGAGCACTTAAAGTTAGCCTTAATGGGGCTGATTTCCAGATGAGAAAGTAATCTCTTCAAACTCTGATGCTTGCAGGATACCGTTCCCCGCTGGGCTGCCACGAGTTTAACAGGGATTCTTCTCTGAAATACCAGGACCGTGCCAATAGTAGGACATCAATAAGATTGGTTAAACGGTTCAAAGGCTGGCGTGGACAACGTCCAATTAGGTCATCTCTGGCTCAAAGCCAGAACAAATAAAAGCGTTCGTTCCCGGCTGTAGGCGCAGAGCTGGGATTCAAGTCGGCAGCCAGCCTCCACGTAGACGTTGGCTCCCCAGGGCCGCAGCCGGTCACGTGACCCGGACCTCGCCAGGCCCCGGCGCCTGGGCCGGCCCGCGCATGCGCAGCGCTCCGGGGCGGCGGGCCCGAGCGCGCTGACAGCTTCCGGTTTGGTTTCCCCGCCCCTGCGCGGCTAAAGCAGTGCGGGCTCGGCGGCGGTAGCCGTGGGGCGGCGGGGGGGGGCAGGGCGTGGCGAGGTGAGGTGGGTGCCCGAGCGGGGTTCCCGGAGCCATGGCCTGCTCCATTGTCCAGTTCTGCTACTTCCAGGACCTCCAGGCCGCCCGGGACTTCCTCTTCCCTCATCTGCGGGAGGAGACCCCCAGCGGCGCCGTGCGGAGGGACCCCAGTAAGTGCCCCCTGCCTGGCCGCTCCCTTCCCCCGCTCCGCCCGCGGCCCCTGCTGGGCGGCTGCGGGTCTCCTCCCCGCCCCGCCACCGCTGCCCTCGGGGCTCCTAGATTTCCCCCCTGCGCTTTCCTTCTTCGCTCCGCGCTGAACCCCTGCCCTCCTCGTCCTACACCCCGTCAGCCCTGGCCCTCTGGCCAGAACTGCGCCTTGCTTCCTGACGCGTCTGCCTACCCCCCTCCCCACCCCCTACCCCCAGCTTTCTGCCCGAGTGCCCTCTCCATCTCCCCCCTCCAACCCGCGGTCCCCTGTTCCGCACGGCTTGCTCGGCGTTCGCAGCCTCCTCCCCGTGCCTTGCCAGCTGTCAGCGCCTTTCCCGGGTGCTGCCTCAGCCCCTACCCCTCCATCCCCGGAACTGTGGCCTTTGGCCACCCTCCCTTCCTAAAGTGTTTATCTTCGCCCACCGCCTGCCTTCTTCCGGCCCCTTCCCCTCCATTCCCCGCCCCCCCCAGTCCCCCATTCAGATGTAGAGAATAAGTGGTCTGATCGACAAGTGAGTGACTCCTGAGGTGGTGAGTAGGCGGCTCCCAAATAAGGAAAACCTGACAGGAAGCGAGGGCGAATCTACATCAGGAAGTAAAATTACCGTAACTTGGGCCAGGAAAAGTTCATGTGCTTTATTGAGACGAGACGCCGTCCCCCTGTTTATTGCCATCCAACAGTATGAAGCGAGTCCTGGCCCAGGCAGTATACAACCCCGAGTCTGGTTTGTTAGAGACTGCAGAGTTTCTCGGCATTTCCCCACGTTTCTCCTGTTGGAAGGGTGTGCGTTTGGTGTCTCCCGGGTTCTCCGTATTTCCCACCTCGAGCGCACGTCTGGTTTTGCGGTACCGTGAGTGCTGTCATTTGTGCAATGCCGGAATGGTGACAAAAGACCCGGACCCGCTAAATAAACTCCTTCCCCCTTCTCCAGCGTGGAAGGTGTCAGGACTCTCTGTGCCAGTCAGCAGTGCCGCAAATCAAGGAGGGTAGTGTCTGCCATCTAGGAGCTGGGACCGAGAAAGGAACACGGAATGAGATCTACATGAACACCCCTACGTGCATGTATAGCCATCCACACGTGCGTGTGCATGTGGCCCTAGGACACTCCTTGAAGCTGAGCCCGCCTTTGAAGTAGTAGCTACGCGAAGAGGGGAGAGGTGGTGGGATGTGCAGAGGAAGGGAGGCCTGAAATCACAGGGCAGAAAGTTGCATGGCTGAGGACCAGGAGGCGAGGGAAAGAGTGGGGGAGATGAGGCTGTGAAGGTAAGCGGGAGTTTGATCGCGAGAAGCCCGTGGAGGTAGTGGGAAAGGCCTTTGAAAGACTTTAAGCAGAGAACTGACTCGGCCGGGCTTCTACTTAAGGTATGCAGCAGAGTTTTTGAATACCTGTTACGTGCTTGCAGGGAGGTGGGTGGGAGGCTGTCCCAGAAACGCAGGAAGTGATGGGAGCTTGCACTAAAAGAGCCTCAGCGGGACTGGAGAGGAAGAGAGAGATTGGAAAGCTGCTAAAGGAGGTAGGATCTGCAGGACCTGGTGCAGATCTGGTGTTGGCATTGGAGCTGATGAGTGAGAGGGAGTTGAGAATGTCTTTGGCTTGGGCAGGGGTGTGTAATGAGAGAATGAAGGAGATGGGTTTTGGGCCTTTTGCGTCTTACGTGTTTGTGGTATGTCCAAGGGAGGGGGTCCAGTCAGACGCTAGATCTGGAGGTCTGAAGCTTAGTAAGGATCCCGGGCCAGCGATGTTAACCTGGAAGTTACCAGCCAAAAGTGTCAGTTGAGTCTCAAAGATCACGTATGCAGTGAAGTGAGTACAGCAGATGTTCCTTAGAGGAGCAGTGGTGTTCAAGAGTCATGGAATGGGAAGAAGACTGAGAAAGGAAAACCAGGTGAGAGCATGCCCGGGAGCTGAGGGGGGTCAGGATTTGATGAAAGGGAAGAGCGATGAGCAGTTGCAGGCGCAGCTGAGGTCAGCTCCGGCAAGGATGCAAAAATGCAGGGCGCCTGGGTGGCTCAGTCGGTTGGGCATCCGACTTCGGCTCAGGTCGTGATCTCCCGGTCCGTGAGTTCGAGCCCCACATCGGGCTCTGGGCTGACAGCTCAGAGCCTGGAGCCTGTTCGGATTCTGTGTCTCCCTCTCTCTCTGACCCTCCCCTGCTCAAGCTCTGTCTCTCTCTATCTCAAAAATAAATAAAAGTTAAAAAAAAAAATGAAAAAAAAGGATGCAAAAATGCTCGGTGGTTTTGGGCAGGTGGGGGTGAGTGGGACCTTAGGGCAGTTTCCATGGAATGTGGAGACAGAAAGCATATTTACAGAATATTGAGGAGCAAAAAAAAAAAAAAGAAGTTGACTCAAGGAGCCAGGTGTGAAGGATAGTAGATACAGGACTGTGGACAGGAGATGCGGCAAAAAGAACCCATTCTGTCTATCCTGCCGCTGATCCCCTGCTCTTCTTTCACCCGGGCAGTGACACCGGCCTGCTGATTGATCTTCCTGCTTCTGACCTTGATTTCTTGTCATTCTTTTCCCAAAGTA
This sequence comes from Prionailurus viverrinus, assembly GCF_022837055.1. Lineage (NCBI taxonomy): Eukaryota > Metazoa > Chordata > Mammalia > Carnivora > Felidae > Prionailurus > Prionailurus viverrinus. Next base: position 55,074,714 of record NC_062577.1, on the reverse strand, counting down.
GTCAGAGCGAGCTTTTAAGACATTTTAGATCATAGCATTGTCCTTTAGAACTCCATGGCTTTCGATGGCGCTTAATATAAAAATCCAAAGTCCTTACATGCTTTATAAGGCCCTTGAGGCCCTGCCTCCTGCCACTTCTTGGCACCTCATGTTCCTCTCCCTTATTTCCTGTGCTTCGGACACACTGTTGTTAAACCAGTCAGGCTCCTTTGTGCCTAGGGCCTCTGCCCTTGTTCCGGTCTCTTCTTTGGATGCTGTAGGCAGAGCTTTCATTCTGTCTGCATCTTGTTAGTCAAGTCTCCCCCTCGGATGTCATCATCTTGTTCTGACCATCTCATCTAACGTAGTCACTCCTGCCCACTCAATTGCCTTTGTTACGCCCCATCATACCATTTATTTTTATCACTGTGTCCCCTCCAGTATGGTAGCCTCTAGCCACATCTGGCTCTTGAGCCCTTGAAATGTGGCAAGTGCTACCGAAGAGCTGAATTTTTAATTCTACTTGATTTAAGCTTCAGATGTGCCAAATGTGCCAGTGGCCAGATGTGGCTAGTGCCTACCCTATTGTGTGGCACAGTTGTAGGTGCTAGGATTTAGGTACATACAGAGTGAATACTTGTCCAAGGTCACACAGTGAAGGCTAGCCTTACGATATCAATCTGGGCAGTGGGGGATATAGAGTCATCTGGGGATATAAACATCTAGATTAATTTGCAGTATGCTCATGAGTTTGCAAGGGTGATTTAATTTCTTACCCTTTTAAATCAAACTCTCAGGTTTGTGGGTGTTGGTATTATTGTGGCTACCATCAATTCAAGTAGAAAATAAATAGAGAAGGAACCTCTTACCCAGTTGAGCCCATTTGCCAAGCCAATATTTTACCGCTAAAACAGTGCATTTATTTACAATTAAAAATCATCAAATATCTTGTCATACTGTTGATAGTTTACTTCAAATTCTTGGAATGACTAACTATGGATTTCCATAATCACTGCAGGTGTTTTTTGTTTGTTTTTTTACAAAACCTCCAGTTTTGTAAAGAGGTCTTCATTAGGACAACGCGAACTAAGGTTTTGTGAGGGTGCAAATTTACAGAGTAAAAAGAGCAGGTAAGTAGGACCTGCCTTAACCTGCGGATGGTGTTTGGCTTTGCGTTTCTTCCCTTTATTAGTGTTATAAATGATTACTTTATTAGGAAGCAGAAATCATGACATCATTTTATTTTCCTAGCTTATATAGTTTTAATTTCTTATCCCAGCTCATCTCTAGGGGGTATGTACAACCAAAACAACAATAATAACAAAAACCCCTCAACTACTTGTCATGAATTATTTGTTGTAGGTAAGTGATGATCTTGAAGGCTCATTAGTTGGTTCAGTAATTGTTTTAATGTGGACAGCTGCCATAGACATAGTGATAACCTGGTGCCTGGAGACCCAGAACTCTGTACTACTCTCTTCTATGTTTGAATTGTCAGAGAATAAGAGTATGACTTTATGGTACTTTGTATCTTCAATTATGAAATGAGAATGTCTTCTGTGGCTTTAAGAGAGGTCTTGAACCCTGGGGCACCTGGGTGTCTCAGTTGGTTAAGCATCCGACTTCGGCTCAGGTCATCATCTCACGGTTCACGAGTTCCAGCCCCACGTCGGGCTCTGTGCTGGTAGCTCAGAGCCTGGAGCCTGTTTTGGATTCTCTGTCTCCCTCTCTCTCTGCCCTTCACCCACTCACACACTCTCTCTCTCAAAAATAAATAAACATTAAAAAAAAAAAGATCTTGAACCCTACACTATTTCCCATTGTTTATATTAGTGATAACTATTAGTAATTGTTTCTACTAAATCAAATGCTATTTCAGACAAAAATTTTGGTCTCATGCTTTGAAATTTCAGAGGTGGGTAGTAGTAGGGGTCTGCACATAAACTATGGTGGCATAATTTCCAGTGAGACTGGATTTCTGGACCAGATCTTTCTGGTATTTATAATTGAATTGGGGGGGTAGAAAATAGACATACAGAGAGGGAGAATCAGAATATTTGGAGGTAATTTGGATATTACAGTATTGTGGATCTCATAATTACCTGATAATAAAATAATTTCCAGGTGGCATACTAAAAAAGTAAGGCAGCTTTCCTTCCTGCCTCTTTTACTGGAAAGATAGAAGATAAAGCAAGCAGGAAATTACCTTGGAGTCGTCAATTAAAGTCATGTTTTTATACAACTGCTGAGCAAAGTGTGCTTTTTAGGATAACCTAAAATCATGGAATCCACTTTACATGATGGGATATTACAAAGGGCATAAAATACCCATTTTTTATACCTTGTGAAAATGCTCTCTTGTTTCAGATCATACTAGGGGTAGAGATGTAATCTGAAAGTGGAACGTTTATAGGAATTTCAGAAAACTTATGGGATTACTGGATTTTGTTAGCTATTTAACATCGGAAGAGCTCTTACAGATAAAATGTGTCAGTGAGGAAATTGAGACAGGCATTGTCTTGTTTCATTAAGCTAGTATTTGTTGAGTACTTCCTGTGTACTAAGCACAAAGTAGGCATAAAATAAGTCCCTTTGCTCAAGGAGCTTTCAGCCAGTAAAGGAAATAAGCACGTAAAAGGAGTGTTAAAGGTGTTGTGCTGTAACTTGGCACAAGACAGTTGGAGAATGAAGGAGTGTCCATTCTATATAGGGGACTCACGGAAGTCTTCTTAGAGCAACTGTTACTTTCACTGAGTCTTAATTGTTTAATGGATGTCTGTCAGGTGGAGAGAAATGGTCAGCCAAGGGGTGTGAAACAGGATGAGGTTCAGATGCTGCAAATAGAAAATTGCGGGAGAGTGGGGTATGGTAAGGGATGAGCCTGCAGAAGTTGTCAGAGGAACTTCAATTTTATGCATCATCAGATGGAAGTTAAGAGTACCTTGGGGTTACATGGAAATTTGCCCAAGAGTTACTTGGCAACAGATAGTTTTAAGTAAACTAATTTCTAGGTACTCTTTTAAGTGCCTTCCTTTCTACCCTGCCTTTCTCCCACGTTACTAAATAAAGGCTCACCTTTCATACATTCTGAATATTATTATAGTAAGTTGCTCCAGATTATTTAGAAAAAAGTCCCCTTTAATCAAGGCCCCATAAACTCTCCATGCATCTCGAGACATTTCCAAATAATTTTTGCTATTTAATAGTCATCAAAATTTGTGATGTATGTATGTTGTTATTCTCTGTTATTGGCTCCTAATAATAATTGAAATAGGTCAAGAAGAAAAATTCTAATACATAATTCTAATAAAATTCTTGTCACAGCAAAGATTTTTCTCAATTCATGTTTTTGCGGAGAAATTTTTGGATTAATAATTAGAATCGCATTCTGTGGAGGAAATGGAATGGAAATAGGCATTTAAGGAGAAGGGAGTACTTACTACCTTTAGAGAACATCATTTTTTAATGGATATTGGTATCTTTTCCCTATAGTGTATGGAATCTACTGAATAAGTTTAAAAGGGTGGTATACATTTATATGAAAATGTCCATGTTTATCATATATCAGAAATTGTATCTTTTATGCAAGGGATACATACCATTGAAAAACTCTTGGGGGTGTATATAAACAAAAAGTTTGAAGGTAATCTTCTATAGGGCTCAGTCATTCCCAGTCTTTTTTTTTCATCATAGGACACATAAAAAATGAAACTTTGTATCTGAATAGTGAAAACAATTTTGAAAAAAGAAAAAAGTTGGAGGACTCATACCTCTTGATTTCAAAATATTACAAAACTGCACTAATCAAAACCATGTGGTACTGGCATACAAATAGACAAGTAGAATAGAGTCCAGAAATAAACCCTTGCATATATGGTCAGGTGATCTTTGACAGGGATACCAAGACCACTCAGTGGGGGAAAGGACAGTTTCTTCAACAAATGGTGTTGAAAAAGCTGCATATCCATATACAAAAGAATGAAATTGGACTTCTTAGACCATATGCAAAAATTAACTCAAAATGGATTAAAGACCTAAATATAACACCTAAAACTATAAAATGCTTAGAGGAAAACATAGGGGGAAGCTTTATGACATTGAACTTCCCAGTGAGTTCTTGGATATAACACACAAAGCAGAGGCAACAAAAGAGAAAACAGGCAAATGGGACTATATCAAACTTTAAAACATTTGTGAATCAGAGGATGCGGTCAACGGTGAAAAGGCCACTTACGGAATGGGAGAAAATATTTGCAAATCATGTTATCTAATAAGGGGTTAGTATCCACGATATATAAAGAACTACTTCACCTCGACAGTAAAACCAAAACCTGGACAAAGGGCTTGAACAGACATTTTTCCAATGATGTCATAGAAATGGTCAATAAACATGAATAGATGCTCCATATCCGTAATCATGAGAAATGCAAATCAACACCATAATGAGAGATCACCCCACACCCATTAGGATGGCTACTATTAAAGAAAAAAACCCAGAAAATAACAACTGCTGGCAAGGCTGTGGAGAAATTGGAGCTCTACACTGTTGGCAGAATTGTAGAATGGTGCAACTGCTATGGAAAATAGTATGGAATTTCCTCAAAAAACAAATAGAATTGTATAATTCAGTCTCATTTACGTCTCATTTCTGGGTGTATATCCGAAAGAATTGAAAACAGTGTCTCAGAGATATTTGCACACCCGTGTTCTTAGCAGTGCTGCTCACAAAAGCCAAGGAGTAGAAGCAGTCCAAATGTCTATTGCTGAATGAATGGATAAACCAAATATGTATACATACAATGGAATATTATTCAGCCTTAAGGGGAATCATACAGCATGCTACAATGGGAATGAACCTTGAGGACATTATGCTATGTGAAATATTAGTCACAAAAAGACAAATGCTACATGATTCCACTAAAGTAAATACATTCATAGAAATGAGAATTAGAATGGGGTTACTGGGACCTGGGAGCCGGTGGGGGGGGGTGGGGGAGGGGAAGAAGAGCCTTGTTTAATGGGTGTAGCGTTTCAGATTTGCAAGATGAAAAAGTTCTAGAGATCTGTTTCACAACAACGTGAATATATTTTGTACTACTGAACTGTACACTTAAAAATGGTTAAGATGGTGAATTTTATGTTTTTTAACATAATAAAAATGTGTATCAGTATGGTAATAAATTGGTCGTACAGAATAAATAAAGATGCTCATGGTGGGAAGTGACCTGCCAGTAGTTCGAATAGCCCCAAGCCCTACCTGGCTGTCATGAGAGATGAGAGATACCGGTAGCCTATTTGTAGTTTACTAGGAAGTTCTACTACAGGCAGGGAGTAGACATTAATGGTTTTAAGCAAAAGCATAGCATTTCAGGATTTGAGTTGCAGGTAGATGGATTTGGTGGCTGTGAAAAGAATAGATTGGGTAGTTCAAAGCTAGAGGTAGATGACCATTTGGGAGATGTTTATAGAAGTCAGATGAGGGCCTTCAGAAGTAAAGACAGAACTAGGGCTGTAGCAGTGGCGATGGAGTTTGAAACTTGCCAGAGGTAGCAGTGGCAATCTACGAAAGGAATTTGAGCTGAGAAGTAGCGTAACCAGCTAATATCCTGGCGACATTGTTTTGTCAGCAAAGAAGAGAATGGATGGGACTGGTGGGTGAAAGTGGAAGTAGAAAGACCAGTTGGGTGGCTGTATTCCAGAAGGGGAGGTAATCTTCTTAGATTGGTATTCCTCAGGTGTTATTTAGTATTATTTAAAGTGGCCATCCTGGAATTAGAAGACAGGAAGTATTTTTTTGCATGACTACTATGCTGATTACCATTTGGAACTATAGAGACCCTTAGTGAACGTTCCTGATGGAAAGGAATCCTTGAATCTCTTAGGTGTGTGCCATGCCCGTATTTCTCCTTTGAAAAGAAGAACAGAAATAGTCTTCCAAAGACAGATCACTTTTCTTTGTGCCATGTGAGCCGAGGTCTCACAAATTTCCTGGAAGAGAGAAGGTTAAGAGAAACTTAGTTACTCATTGTCACATTGCCTTTTTTTTTTTTTTTTAAGTATATAAAATCAGACATGAAAGTCACCTTCTGGTTGCTCATATCCCACCTTCTAGGTGTTAAAACTTCAGTGCTGTGCTGTTCAATATGGTAGCCATTAGTGATACGTGGTACTTTAAGTTTAATAGAAATAAAAGTAAAAATTCAGTTCCTCCATCATACTAGCTATATTTCAAGTGCTCAGTGGCTACATGTGTCTAGTGGATACCTTATTGGAGAGTACAGATATAGAACACTTCCATCATCAAAGTTCCATTGTAAAGTGCTGCTGTGGTAAGACTCCTCTGAGACTCTCTGCTTAGACAACACACATGCTGCTTGGGTATTTTAATTTTGTATTATAGTCTCATTTTTGTCAAATATGTACTCTGGAACTTTTATGCTTATCTGATGTAAACATCTTTCCAAGTTTGTATACGCAACTCTATAGCATTTTTTCTAATGACCACACAGTGTTCCAATGAAGACTCTACCAGGCTATATTTATTCCCCTATCAATGAACATTCAGATTATTTCCAAAATTTTTGCTATAAGAAAATGCTCTAGTAAGCATCCTTATGCGTGTGTTTATGTATGATATCGGTATTTCTGTGTGTACATTTCTAGGGTTGGAATTGCTGAATGATAGACATTCACATTTTAAATCTTGGTTACAGTTGCCAAATTACTCTAAACAGTGGTTGGGTTCACTCCTATCCATGGTAAACAGAAGTGCCTATTTACACACATACTTGTCATCATTCTTTGTTCCAGTTTCGTTGACTTGCTTTTCTGATAAGTGAAAAACGGTTCTCATGCGATAAAATAAGATTGTTATCAGACTTTATCTGTATTTTTTTTAAAGCGGCAGGTAATAGCAAAGTTAATCTGGCATTAGAAGAATTTACTTCAAATACAAGGAAAATTTTCTCACTAGTACTAGTTGAATATTATAATGAGTTAAATGATAGTGTTGAATTGGCTTCCTTAGAATATGCAGGAATTAGCTATAGCTAGCAGTATTTACATACCTTCACCCATATTTCACATCCTCACCTTATTAGCCATGCTTGTCTTTTTCTGAAGCTTTGGATATAATAAATCAGTAATACGTAAGTATGACATTGTAGGAAGCAATTATAAAACATGTAGAAGTTTTTTCTAACATACACATTATTGACCTTATGATTTCTTTTGAAAAACAAAATGAATAGAAAATGGACTAGGGCAATTAAATTATGTTAAGTCTATGTAGATTTTGTTGTTTTTAAGATGGGTCTAAAGAGTTCTTAGGATTTGGGGCAAAGGGAGCATATTTATTTTTATAAGCTTTTTAGAGGAGGAGGATATTTTAGACCTTAAAGATATTTTCAGTTCTGTCATTTTGTGAACTATTAAGAGCATACACTTACTTGACAACAGAAGTCATTAGAATTCTAGAACTGAAAGGACCCTTTTGAAGAGCTAGTCTGATTTAATCATGGTGTTCTGAACGAAGCTGCTTGTAGAAATGGGATGGCCTCTTCATTTTAGATTGCTGCATATTTTATGTGCTGAAAAGAATATGCTAATATGCAATTTATTTTACCATTTCCCTAGAAATAGAAAAAGATGAATAATTCTGAGGCATAGGAAATTAAGAAGCAGTTTCTCTATTCTTTAGTCCTTTTTTATTTCGTATTGCTCTGTGATGGGTTCTTTGCCTTGGCCAAGAAGAGCCAGCTAATTTTGTTGAAGTTTCTGAATTACTTACAAGCCGTGGGTTCTAGAGGTTCTTGCTCTTTATAGAAACAAGTACATTCTCTGTTTTTTCTTGTCTCAGGAAGAATGGAAACGAATTTGCTTCTGTGCTAATAAGATCTTTTATTAGACCATGGAGATTAAATTAAGTTTTTCTTTTTCTAACATTTAATGATTTCAGTTTCTCATTTAGTTTTTGATCTTGACATGCTCATATTGGAAAAAGCAAATACTGCCAAATTAATTGTCCGCTTCAGGATTCAGTTTCCTTTCTAGCTTCAGGTTCTTGTTATATGAAAAACATACACTCAGTTTATGAGGACAGACTGTTCAGAAGCAAATCAGACTAAGGTATTTTTGGAATTAAAAAGAGCTACAGAAAGCAAAAGTTGAATTTCTTATTTGAGCTTTTGTTGGTAGAATAATTCATTCACTGGGAGTACCCCTAAAAAAATCTGTATTTTTTCATGTTTGAATTAAAATGTGTTTTCTCTGTGTCAATGACTATATCATTTATCAAATGAGAGACTGAACAGTTCTTTTATACCAGTATAATCTGATCTCTTCGGGGATAAATTCTCTCCAGAAGGAGATGTAGTTACATTTTACATTTTGAAGTCACTGGTTTTATTCATTCAGGCAGAGTGTTGAACTTGATCAGGATAAGAACATCAGTTTGTGCTTATGTTATCAACCCCTTTAGACAGTTCAAAATAGTCATCTTCAGTGACGGGTATAAAAAACTTCAGGATTGAAAAGTCAAGTTACTAATCACTGAAGAGGTAGTTGCTTTTTGTTACTATTATTATTACTTCATCTTACTTGTTTTTATTTCTCTCCACATTATATAAGTTGTGGAGACAAAAGAGATCAGCTTATGAAATTTTTTTTTAATGTAGAGAACAAGAATGATTCAAGATGTGGTATGAAAGCAGGAATGAAGGGTAATGTCATCAAATGAAGTAGACTAACAAAATATGTTAAGCTGGCAAACTTTTGCAAAGAATCAAAATCCTCCGCATAGTCCTTGCTTTTCAGTGAATTTTAAGGGAAATTGGCTAAGAGTGTGAAAATTTAAAGAAAGCTCACCTCTCCAGAAAGGAGCTCACCTCCCCCACCCAAATTAAAACATTCAAAACTAAGCAGAACTGTCTCATGTACTTGGAAATGCCAGTTTTTCAGTAGGTTGCTCGGGAAATGAAGTGGGAAAACCCAGTTAAAACATGAGCCTTTGAAATATTTGGCTTATAGACGGAGGCTATGCTGATGTAATATAGTTGTAAAATTATTGCTTTAGGAGCAACATCTGGTACGTGAATCTCAGCATGAAAGTAGCAAGACGAGGGTAGGAGTTCCATGATCTATTTTAGATTTTTTTCAGTAGGCACTATTTGCCATTTGGAAAAAAGTTTTTTTTCCAGGTAAGTGTATTTTTATTATTTTCAATTCCAGTGTAATTAACATACAGTATTATATTAGTTTTAAGTGTATAATATAGTGAATAAGCAATTCTGTACATCTCCTTAATCCTCATCTCCTATGATCTCCCCCATCCCCCCCATCTCCCCACCTCTCCTCTGCTAACCATCAGTTCTCTGTAGTTTCTTGGGGTTTGTCTCATTTTTTCCCCCTTTGCTTGTTTTGTTTCATAAATTTCGCATATGAGTGAAAGCATATGGTATTTGTCTTTCTCCGACTGACTGACTTCGTTTAACGTTACACCCTCTAGATCCATCCATGTTGTGGCAAATGGCAAGATTTCATTCTTTTTATGGCTGAGTAATATTCCATCGTGTATGTATACCGCCTTTTTATCAGTCATCTATTGATGGACACTTGGCTGCTTCCATAATTTGACTATTGTAAATAATGCTGCAGTAAACATAGGGGCTCATGTATCCCTTTGAATTAGTATTTTAATATTCTTTGGGTAAATACCCAGTAGTGGAATTACTGGGTCATAAGGTAATTCTATTTTTAATTGTTTGAGGAGCCTCTATACTGTTCTCAACAGTGGCCGCATCCATTTACATTTTCACCAGTCGTGCGTGAGGGTTCCTTTTTCTCCACATCCTCACCAACACTTGCTGTTCTTGTGTTTTTGATTTTAGCTGTTTGGACAGGTATGAAGTGATATCTCATTGTGGTTTTGATTTGCGTTTCCCTGATGAGGAGTGATGTTGAGCATCTTTTTATGTATCTGTTGACCATCTGTATGTTTTCTTTGGAGAAATACCTGTTCATGTCTTCTGCCCATTTTTAACTGGATTATTTGTTTTGTGTTGAATTGTCTAAGTTCCTTATATATCTTGGATACTAGCCCTTTATTAGATGTGTCATTTGCAAATATCTTCTCCCATTCAGTAGGTTGGCTTTTAGTTTTGCTTGCTTTGCTCTGCAGAAACTTTTTATTTTGATGCCATCCCAACTGTTTGTTTTTGCTTTTTGTTTCCCTTGCCTCAGGAGACATATCTAGAAAAATGTTGCTTTGGTCAGTGTCAGAGAAATTACTGTCTGTGCTCTCTCCTAGGATTTTTATGGTGTCAGGTCTCACATTTAGGTCTTCAATCCATTTTGAATTTATTTTTGTGTATGGTGTGAGGAAGTGGTCCAGTGTCATTCTTTTGCATGTAGCTGTCCAGTTTTCCCAACACTATTTGTTGAAGAGTGTCTATCTCCCATTGTATATTCTTGGCTTCTTTGTTGAATATTAGTTTATCATGTGATTGTGGGTTTATTTCTGGCCTCTCTATTCTGTTCTGTTGACCTATAGGTCTATTTTTGTGCCAGTATCATACTCTTTTGATTACTACAGCCTTGTAGTATGCCTTTTTTTTTTTTTATGTTTATTTTATTTATTTTGAGAGAGTGAGTGAGCAGGAGAGAGGGAGAGGATCCCAAGCAGGCTCCGGGCTGTCAGCGAAGAGCCAATCAAGAGTTGGATGCTTTACTGTCTGAGCCACCCAGGTGTCCCTAGTACAGCTTTGTAGTATATCTTGAAATTTGAGATTGTGATACCTCATGTTTTGTTTTTCTTTTTCAAGATTGCTTTGGCTATTCACCGTCTTTTGTAGTTCCACACACATTTTAGGATTGTTCTAGTTCTTGTGAAAAATGGCGTTGGTATTTTGATAGGGATTGCATTAAATGTGTAGGTTGTTTTGTCTAGTATGGACATTTTAACAATATTTGTTTTTCTAATTCATGCACGTGGAATATCTTTCTCTTTGTGTCATCTTCAGTTTCTTTTATCAGTGTTTTCAAAGTACAGGTCTTTCACCTCCTTGGTTAAGTTTATTCCTAGGTATCTTATTATTTTTGATGCAATTGTAAATAGGATTTTTAAAAAACTTTTTTTAATGTTTATTTTTGAGGGAGGGAGGGAGGGAGGGAGAGAGCAAGGGAGACACAGAATCTAAAGCAGTCTCCAGGCTCTGAGCTGTCAGCACAGAGCCCAACGTGGGTCTCAAGCTCACAAACCTAAGCTGAGGTCAGACGCTTAACCGACTGAACCACCCAGGTGCCCCTAAATAGGGTTGTTTCTTTAATTGCTCTTTTGGCTGCTTCATTATTAGTATATAGAAATGCAACAGATTTCTGTATATTGATTTTTGTATCAATATACTGAAATTCATTTATCAGTTGTAGTCCTTTTTTGGTGGAGTCTTTCAGGTTTTCTATATATGGTATCATGTCAATTGCAAATAGAGTTTTACTTTTTCCTTACCAGTTTGGATACCTTTATTTCATTATGCTAATTGCTGTAGCTAGGACTTCCAGTAGTATGGTGAGTAAAGATGGTGAGAATGGACATCCTCTTAGGGGAAAAGTTCTCACTTTTTTCCCCATTGAGTATGATGTTCGCTTTGGGTTCTCTCTGTAGGGCCTTTGTTATGTTGAGGTGTGGTCTCTCTAAACTTACTTTGTGGAGAGTTTTTAATCATGAATAGATGTAGTACTTTGTCACATGCTTTTTCTGCATCTATTGGAATGATATGGCTTTTACCCTTTCTCGTATTGATGTGATGTATCGTGTTAATTGATTTGTGAATATTGAGCCACTCTTGAAATACCACTGGATGGAGAATGATAATTTTAACAGCCGTTAAGAGTGTCTATGTGCTAAGCACTGTTCCTAGTGCTTTCGCTATATTCTTTTTTTTTTTTTTTTTAACGTTTATTTATTTTTGAGACAGGGAGAGACAGAGCATGAACGGGGGAGGGTCAGAGAGAGGGAGACACAGAATCTGAAGCAGGCTCCGGGCTCTGAGCTGTCAGCACAGAGCCCGCTGCGGGGCTAGAACTCACGGACCGCGAGATCATGACCTGAGCTGAAGTCGGCTGCCCAACCGACTGAGCCACCCAGGCGCCCCTATATTCTAACAACAGTATGAAGTAAATATGGTTACTCACTCCATTTTGCTAAAGATGAAGCTGAGACAGTAAGAGATTACATAAATTGCCTAAGGTCATATAACTCTTTAGGGGGTAAAACTGGGTATCCAACCCAGACAACTTGACACCAGAGACCTAATAGTTGTAGATTTGTGCTGTCTCATATTGTAGCTGCTAGCCACATAAACTTTTGAGCACTTGAAATGTGCCTCGTCCGAACAGATGTGCTCTAAGTGTAAAATATACATATCAGATTTTGAAAATTTAGTGTGGGGGAAAAAAGCGAAATATCTTCTGAATAATTTAACATTGATTACATATTGAAGTGGTATGTTGGCCATATTATATTACATAACATATTAAAATCTCACCTGTTTTCTTCTACTTTTAAAATATGGCTGCTACTAAATTTTAAATTGAATGTGTGGCTCCCATTATATTTTTGTCGGAGAGCACTGCTAAAGACTGGCCACCGATGAGTGAAGAGTCTAATTGGAGAGAATAGAAGGGTGGTGGCAGGCAAAGGAAAAAAGGATAATTAGGATCAGATTAGATTGGCATTAAAGTTTATCTTTGAAGCCGGTGTTCCTCAGAGAGTGATGCGTGGACGGTCTGCTTCAGATTTGCAGGGTGAGGCCATCCCTGGAACTTCAGTCATCCCTGATTCATTATTTTCACCTCTTGCAGCGCTACCTAGAGAGAGGAATCTGCAGAAGAGACAGTAACTCTAATTTTATAAGGCAGTGAATGTGAATCCCATTTCCTTAATTTTCTGATCAATTTTGTTGAATTAGACTTTAGCATAATGAAAGGCATAGGCAGTTGCTGACAGTGTCATTTAAAGATTTGCTTTCTGAAGATTGGATGTTTGCTACTTATTTAATAAATGGGGAAAACATTTAAAATGACCTTATAATCTATAGTGTAGCCTTTGACTAAAATGAGTGCCACTTAGCTTAGTAAGCAAACTAGGTAATTGCCAATGGCTAAATGATTTGGTGAATTGTGGAGCGTTTGGAAGTTTCATACTGGACCCTGACTACCCTAAAGAAGTTGTATGTGCTGGTGTCCTTAGTCTAGAATACACTGTTAAATTGGCCTACCTCTTAAGTTATACCACAGCTTGGGTCTCTTTAAAATTACCCTGCCCCATAGGAGATTTTTGTCTCTTTATTCTAAGAGACAATCATGGTGAATGATTTTTAGCTTTTCTTTATAGTAAGTAATAATGAAAAGTTAGTGTTATTTCATTATGAGTACATAGAATGTATAGATCTTAAGGTCCTATAGTAATGTTTCATATTGACACTGAATAGTGCACAGTTCTTAAATATATTAAATACGTTGGTTTTGTTATCTACAACTCTGATTAAAGGATCAATTAAAAAACGCTGACTACGGGATCACTTGTAGAACACCAGCCTTCATAGAAAAGTTACCAGAGGGAAAGACTGCCTGAACAAAATTATTCGCCTGAATGGCAACTTGATTAGACATTCATCAGATATTGTTTTAATATAAACCATTTTTTTTTTAAAGAATGTGTTTGGCCTGCTTGCACAGTTTGAGGGCATAAGAAATAACCTCAGTGAAGTGCAAGATTCCAACACTTTTTAACAGCTGACAGTAGCCATCAGACAGCACTCTGCAAAATGGCATCAAATGATTTTCAGCAGACTTCAGGAGGCTGCAAAATTTACATCACCGGCACAGAGTAGAAATAGCCATAAGGGTAGTACCCAGTTTCCAAATGTCTCCCTTTAAAAAAAAACGGTTTCCACTTTTGAGTTGATGAGAATCAGAATTCATTTTCTTACAGTATTATAAATTAGGCTTAGGATTCTAGACCAACCTTCAGAAACATCTTTGACCTTCCCGAGTAATAGTTCTGTTTCACCTTCCATTAAGCTCTGACTTCTTTAGAAAATATATTCCTACGATAGGGGGAGATGCCTGATTAAGTCCCCTTACCCTCTTGTTAATAGAAACTTCTATCAGGGGCCTCGAGAAATGGGTAAACCTTCATGAACACAAATATCTCGTATAAAGAATTTGTCAAGGTCTTTCTCTTCCTGGATGTTTCTGATTCTGCTATGAAGCGATACCAGGTCTCTGCAGGGGCAGGAAATCCAAATTGCTGCTGTCTTGTGTTTGATTGTATGAGTCATTTGTGAATTGAGTCAGGTGCTTTTTATTTCAGTATGGAGGAGAAATAATACATTTTTCATTGTTTTGTTCAGAAGTTATGTGCACAAACTAAGCTTTTTTTTTTTTTTAATTTCCAAACTAAGCTCTTTGAAGGCTTATTTGCTTTTGTGTCTCTAGCAGTTAGCACAGTGGCCAACACACAAAAGATGTCATGTTTGTTGAATGAATCAGTGACTGACTGAGGGAGTGAACCATTAGCTGACCCCATTATGTGTTTGCAATTATACATGGTCTTTCTGAGATTGTGGTATTTCGATATATTCATTTTATAGCAGTATTAAAATTGAATTATGGATTTTAGAGGGATAAGCTTTTCAAGGTACTTTCCTTTCTTGAACAAGAAAAATAGTGCATTTTCTAAAACTCTGTAGATGGGATGGCCTAGTTGCCATCAGCCCACAATAAGGCAATTGTTTTTGGTCTAATGGAAAAATTAGGAGAGTAAAGAAATTGCCTAACTGAATTAGATTGCCAAAGAACAAACTGTAATTTTCCAATTTAGAAAAAAATTTCCAAATCTTGATATCAAGGGAATGTTTCTGTTTTAAGTTTTTTTTTAATGTTTATTTTTGAGAGAGACAGAGACAGAATGCGAGTGGGTTGGGGCAGAGAGGGAGACACAGAATCGGAAACAGGCTCCAGGCTCTGAGCCATCAGCACAGAGCCCGATGCGGGGCTCGAACTCGTGAGCCGTGAGATCGTGACCTGAGCCGAAGTTGGACGCTCAACCGACTGAGCCACCCAGGCACCCCTTCGGAATGTTTCCATTTTATGCATTCAATTTTTTTTAATGTTTATTTATTTCTGAGACAGAGGGAGACAGAGCATGAGTGGGGGAGGGGCAGAGAGAGAGAGGGAGACACAGAATCCGAAGCAGGCTCCAGGTTCTGAGCTGCGGGCTCGAACCCACAGATTGCGAGATCATGACCTGAGCCGAAGTTGGACGCTCAACCGACTGAGCCACCCAGGTGCCCCAGGAATGTTTCTGTTTTAAAATAATATGTCAGGTGGCTCAGTCGGTTAAGCCTCAGACTTCGGCTCAGGTCATGATCTCACAGTTTCGGAGTTTGGGCCCCGCATCGGGCTGTGTGCTGACAGCTTGGAGCCTGGAGCCTGCTTTGGATTCTGTGTCCCTCTCTCCCTGCCCCTCCCCTGCTCATGCTCTGTTTCTGTCTCTCAAAAATAAATAAAACATTAAAAAAAATTTAAAATAATATGTCATCTTGCTTTTTGGCCTTAACTGTAAGCCCCATGTTTCCTAGTTTTTATGCTCCTTCATAAGCCATAGGAGAGTAGAGAGTAAGTATAGCAGAATATGTGTGAGCGTGGGCTTTAGAACTCCAGGAGCCCTGGTTTCAAACCCCACTCCACCACTTAATGCTCTGTGATCTTGGTCAAGCTATATAAACTAAGTGATCTGGTTTTCTCATTGTAGTAAAGGGACGATAAAGAGTCCTTGGCATGTGTAAATCAATTAATGTCTATAAAGCACTTAGACACATAGAAATCTGAATATGTTAGTTGTTATGTGATAACCCCTATATGTGAGTTGCCTCTTTTTGCCTTTGCTCATGTTAACCTTTTTTTTTTTCAAGTAAATTTGAAAAATTCCTGGCTGCTCTTGAAAGACCTACGGTGACTCCTCCCTGCATTTTGTGACATCTCTCTCGCCATCTCCTCTTTTTTATATTAAGTAGTTGTTACGGCACTCACCATGTACTATAGTTATGTGTTTGTCTGCATTGGGTCACAAATCCTCTAAGGACAAGGAATATGTTTGAATTTTTCTCTGTTCCCAGTACAGGGCATGGCACATGCACGTGGTATTTAACAGAGCATTTGTTAAGTTGTTTATTTGACGTGTATGTGGAGATCTTCTACAAGCTATGCAGTGTTAATCAAATGATAGTGCTGCTTTAGGACGTATAACATGGCTAGGAATGTGCTTGGCAATTAGGAAGTAGTTACCTGATATTTCAGTGCCAAAGATGAGAATATTATCACAAAGCTAATTGAGCCATGATTCCAGGTACCAGACTGTTACTTTCTTATCATCTATATGTAATTGAGTTTAGCAACTTTTAAAACCTTATATATAATTGAATGTTATATATGCATCCTTCCCACTGTAAGCATCCTAGGAATCTGGTTTAGTCCCATCTTTTAAAATGATTCTTTGCTAGAAATAAGAAGCTTGACTGGTTTAAATACAATATTTTGTTTATATTTTGTAGTATTTTAATAACTAAATCTTGATGATTAGCATTGAGAACTTACTATGTGTCAGGCACTGAGGATTTTAGTATGCTATTTGATTTAAATCCTTATAGCAATCTGACGAGATAGTAAGCACTTCTGATTTCCATGCTTTTACAGAGACAAGTAAAGTTTGCAAATATGGGCTAACTTGCTGGTAAGTCCTAGATCCAGGATGTGAACCTAGGCAATCTGATTCTGGGGCCTAAGTTTATAGTTATGCAACTGCCTGCTCTTTTCACGTTTTCTTTGAACTTTATCTGTTTTTTAATTTAGTTTGAGGTAACATATATAAAATGTTTGTCTCTGAATAGTTGCTCAAAAGTAATAGTTTTATTTCTTCTGATGTGATATATCATAAGAGATAAATTCAAAGATACTCTCCATACCTTTTTGAGATTTTAATTCCTTGTTGCGGTGTTTCTTGAACATCCTATTTTAATCTGAGCAAATGTTCTCATGTGAAGGAAATCACAGAGTGTCAGAAAATATCAGAAATTATAGACCTCTTGTTTCAAAATTCAGTTTTTTTCATTGATACTTTGTTTTATTAAAAAAAAAGTTACATTAAGGTATCCGTGTGAAATGTTAGGTGTGTTTTTTGTCACTGTGTGCATTTAATTTGTCTCATGTCTGAGCAACAAATATTTGTAATTTTAAAGATTTTTAAAATTCACCTTTGTGGTTTGGTTTAAATGTGGAAACTTGATATCCAGTATCTTACCATCCAAATAACTTGCACAGTTCTACATAGATTTGGAAATTCAGCCCGAATGTTTCCTAATTATTATGTACAGCAAAATTTTGCCATTGTATAGTTTACCTTTTTCTTCCTTAATGCCAACATTATATTTATATAATATGTATTTATATGTATATATCAGGTGTTCTATTATGTTTAGAGAAATGTTTTTAAAAATATTGTTAAGCTCTTTGTTTCATGTAAGCTCTTTTCATCTTTTTTAATAATAGGTAAATCAACAAGCTGGGAAGATGATGGTTGGGGAGCATGGGAAGAAACAGAACCCCAAGAACCTGTAAGTCTTTATAAATGTATGCATGCTTTTTGAAAGTGGCATTTTCCTCTTGTAATGATGGTGACACATTCCAGTGTTAGGTCGACATTTGAAAACCTTTGTCAAGGACATCTTTATGCTTACTTAATAGTACTTAAGCAAATATTTTTATTTTTAAGGTATATTTATTTATATTGAGAGAGGGAGCATGTGCACGTGTTAGCAGGGGAGGGACAGAGAGAGAATCCCAAGCAGGCTTCGTGCTGCTGTCAGCATGGAGCCCGATGGGGGGCTTGATCTCACAAACTGTAAGATCATGACCTGAGCCGAGGTCAAGAGTCAGATGCTTAACTGACTGAGCCACCCAGGCGCCCCAAGTAGATACCTTTCTTAAGGATTTAATGACTTTAAGTCAGCCAGCTAAGCAGGCTGAATGGAGAATAACTGCTTTAGGATTCTTTCTCCTTGATTAGTTATTATTTTAGACTCCTCTACTTATTCAACACATATTTGTTAAGTGCCCATCATAAGCTAGGCATTTTTCTAGATGCTGGAAGTATAGCAATGAGTAAGTAGAGGAAGTCCCTGGATGTATTTTCATCTATCAGTAATAGAAAATCTAACCTAAACTGGCTTAAATAACAAGGAGATTCATTAGCTCATATAGAAGGAAGTCAGAGGTAGTATGGACTCATAGGTTGTTTGATCAGGAGATTCAACTATGTCATCAAGGACTTAAGTTTTTTCCTTCTGTCTCCTCTGCATATACAGTACTGACTTCATCCTAAAGATTGTTTTTCTCTAGATGGAGTGTGGCACCATGTTTCTTCATTCATGACCAGAGGGAGAAAACAGACTCTTACAGGAGCAGGGAACAACTTTTTCAGAAACCTCTAGCGAGCCTTGCCTGTATCTTCTTGGCCAGAATAAGGCCAGACCCTCATTTTTGAACTAGTCACTGGCAGGGGGTAGATTTTTCATCAGTCGGTCATACCATTCCCTCGAGTTGGAAGATAAAGGGTCAACGTCTCCTGAGGCCCATGACTGAACAAAATTACAATTTTTTATGAAGAAAGAAGAATGAACATATATATTGGGTAGATCTTCTTATCATCCCTGTTCTAGCAGCTTATACTCTAATGGGGAGAGAAAATTTTTTTTCAAAAAGATAGATAAAAGTATCAAATGGTGGTAATCAGAGTTATGTAGGGGCTTCAAACGGTGATGTGATGGCAAGTGATCAAGTGACTACTATAGCTTGGGTGGCCTAGGAAGGCTTTTTAGAGGATGCCACATTTAAGCTGCGGTCTGAAAGACAACAGGGAGTCAGCGACGTGAAGATCTGGCAAAGAACATTGCAGTCCAGGGCAACAGCTCATGCAGAGGCCCTGTGGCAGGACTGGGCTTGGAGTTTGGAGGACATAAAGAAGGCCAGTGCGGCTTGGCAGGACTGGAGGCTATGAGATGGGGTCAGAGAAATTGGCGGGCTTCGTGTAAGGCTTTGTGAATTTGGAGTTACTGTAAATGTGATAGGAAACCACACATAGCTGATTTCTCACTTTTAAAATTCATCTTCGCTGCTTTTTGGGGTAAGTTGAAATAGGGAGCGAAAGTAGAAGCAGGGAGAGCAGTTAGGAAGCTGTCGTGGTAGTGTAGCTGGGAAATGATGATGGCTTCCACTAAGGTGATTTTAGTGAAAATGAGATAGTGATGGATTCAGGATAAGTTTAGAGATAATAAGATTTTGCTCTCAGTTGGTTGTGAGGGATGAAAGGGGAAAAAAATCGAGGATTTACTTCTGTGATCCTGGGATGTGATGTAGAGTAGATGAAACATCCTTGGCAAGGTGTCGGTACTCCCTAAAGCCGGGTGATAGGTGCCAGTCTCTTCATTTTTGGCAGTGTTTGAAAGTATCCACTGTAAGTTTCTTTCTAAAAAGAAAACTTACTTTTGGTTTTTGGCTTGAGCAGGTGTTTGGCTTGAGCAGCTGGATGGATGGTGGGGAAAACTAGAGTAGGTTTGAGGGAGAAATGGAAGAGCATTGTGTTGTAGGAAGCGGAGCCTGCCACGTCATGCCAATTGGTGGAAAAGCTCCGTGGGGAGATTAAGAACAGGAAACCAGTTAAGAAGGCCTTACGGAGAATTGGGATGTGTTGAATAAGATGTAATGCAGCTCGAGGAACTTGTTTCACCATCACTTCAGCAAACAGACACCTTGTTCCTTGCCCCTCTGGCGCGGTGTCATCATGGGGACTCGGCTGTACTCTGTCTCTGCTTTTACCAAGACCGACTGGCTTCCGCTTACTCACGATCTACACTGTTTCATGGCTGTTATTTGTGTCTTTCATTTGTGGTTGTCTTGGATTCTTCTCTCCTCTTTGTTTCACACCCAGAGCTCATATGAGGATTTGATGGAGTCTCTTCATCACTACCCAGTACAGGACATTTGCAGACGGTGGGGCATAGTATTTATACCCGGCCACTCCGTGGGATGTCAGCCTGCCTCTTAATGCTGCCTCTGATGGGGCATCCACCAGAGGTCTCATTAGCTACTATGGGGGCGGAAAGAAAGGTGAGGGGGTGTGTGTAAAGAGGGTTGGAGCCTCCGCATGACCGCGTGAGTAAACCTCTCAGGAGGAGATGGGTGTGCTTGGAGAACCTCTCAGAAAGAGGCGGTGTGACTGGTAGCTACTTTGCATGTGGCGTTGGCTACATTCAGTATTTGTTTTCTAGAAACCTATAGCTAAGTGACTGTTGTGAGTAATACGACAAGCTCCTGAGTAAGTTTGAGGTTTCCTGGAATAAACCTCACAGACATTGCGCGTTAAAGTGGACACACGCATTTGTGATCTCCGGGGAGGTTCCATTGGGACAGTTGTTATTAAACATCTAAAATGGTGCTCGTGCTGAGTTACGGTATTTATTTACAGACCTAGAGGCCTACATCTTACTGTGTCTACTGGGGCATAGTTGGTTCTTTCTGGAATGGATTTTTCCTAGTGAATGACATAGTTGGAGAGTTGTGTGTCTGTTACATTTTCTGTAACATTAAGTATTAATATTAATATTAAATATTAGATGTAATATTAATCTGATAATATTAAGGGGGTTAGTTTACTGATAGTGTGTCATATCCCTGCTTTTTGGCTCACGTAACAGTGTGCCTTCTCTAAGTGTGTACTTCCTTGTGGCATTGTAATGTACCAGAGTAGAAAATGATCGAAGCTACAATTTGGAGTCAGAGAAGCAATAGTCCTGATGTAAGGCTTTATGAATTTGGAGTTTATTATCTTTATTTTTTATTAAAAAACTTTTTTTAATGTTTATCTATTTTGAGAGAGAGAGACAGAGCACAGGAGAGGAGCAGAGAGGAGAC
The DNA here is from genome assembly GCF_022837055.1 of Prionailurus viverrinus. NCBI lineage: Eukaryota > Metazoa > Chordata > Mammalia > Carnivora > Felidae > Prionailurus > Prionailurus viverrinus. Next base: position 55,053,708 of record NC_062577.1, on the reverse strand, counting down.
AGAATCTGAAGCAGGCATCAGACTGCGAGCTGTCAGCACAGAGCCTGACGCAGGGCTCAAACTTATAAACAGCAAGATCATGACTTCAGGCAAAGTCGGATGCTTAACTGACTGAGCCATCCAGATGCCCTGTGGAGTTTATTTTAATGTTTATTTTTGAGAGAGAGAGAGAAAGTGTGAGTGGGGGAGGGGCAGAGAGAGAGGGAGCCGGAGGATCCGAAGCGGGCTCTTGGCTGACTGCAGAGAGTCCAATGCAGGGCTCAAACTCCTGAACCGTGAGATCATGACCTGCGCTGAAGTTGGACGCTTAACTGAGCCACCCAGGCGGCCCTGGAGTTTATTCTAAATGTGATCAGAAACCACACTATTTCTGATTTAGAAAGCTCACCTTTGCTGCTCTGTGGAGTAAGTTGTAGTGGGTCTTTTGATTAGTTAGTTGTGTCTCTCATACTCATGACTTTTCATGGGCCGGCTTATATTATAATATTTTATATTGATGTGCCACTGTTCCAGCTGATTCTGGGTGATGTGAACAATGATCGCCTGGTTAGAGCGTGTATATTCTTATACTTTCTTTGCGTCTGTTAAGGCGTGCCAACTTCTGTTTATTGGTAAGGCTATCCTAAATTTAGGAGTAAAACTTCTTTTAACTGTTTCAGTAAAAAGCTGAAATATGTTTCTACTCAGTCCAAAACACATTAACTTACGTGTAGCACATTTCTTCATTTGGATAAAATTGGTTGTTTACAAATGGCCCTTGTGGATGATGGTAGCTTGTTCTCTTTGTCCTAACTGATTTTCTCACACAGTGGATTTGGCATACACGGCCAGTGAGACAGTTGACGACAATTTTGGGTGTACAAGTCATTCCTAACTGTTCTCATTATCCCCCTTTGAACCCTTGTGCCTTGTCAGGATCTTATACACATGGCAAAGGAGAAGGTATTTGAATGACAACAAAAGTGGGCCAGGATAGTGACATTGAGATGTTACCTGGGTGTTAAAATGATCCTGCTGTATTTAACAGAGCTTCGTTGAATTTGGATCCTGTCCTTAAAGTAAGACAGCATCTTTGTGAAGGGAGACTGTTCGGTAGTGAGAACAAAAATGGCAGGATGGCCAGGCGAAAGGATGTGATTGCTGCCTTACACTGCAGCATCATCACTGTCCATGCATAACATCACTAGGAGGTGAGGTTTTGCTGAGCAAAATGTTTGATACCAGGGCTGTTGGAAATGTTAGCTGAGGTAAGAGACTTGTGTTATTTCTGCTACTGTCTAGGATCATGAAAATTCCAAAGGCATAGCCAGCTTTAGAGGCATAACAAGAATCAGAATAAATTTCTGCAGATATATGAATTGCATGCTGTAGTTAAGGTAAGAGAGGTAGCCACCTTGTCAGAATGGAGAAGGAACTTTCTACTGTCTCTTGTTAGGAATAGACAGCAAGGGGCACCTGGGTGGCCCTCGATTAAGTGACTGACTCTTGATTTCAGCTCAGTCATGATCTCACGGTTTGTGGGATCCAGCCCTGCAGCAGGCTCTGTGATGATAACATAGAGCCTGCTTGGGATTAATTCTCTCTCTTTCTGTCTCTCCCTCCCTCCCTCCCTCTCTCTCTGCCCCTGTGTCCCTCCCTCTCTCTCTCTCTCTTTCTAAAATAAAATAAAATAAATAAAATAAAACAAAACAAAACAAAACAAAATAAAAAAGGAACAGACAACAAACTCAAAACCTGCCTTTCCTGAGAGTCTCACTTGTAGGTCTTGTCCACATTGAAGTTGAGACCAGTACTGGAACAAGAGACAAGTCTTGCGATCAATTTATGGCTGCGTCAAGGTGCTGTAACTGTAAAAACAATGGTAGCGTTCTCCACCACTGGGTTGTGGTCATTATGAACAGCAGAGGAGAATAGTCTGACACTGGAGAGGTGTTGTGTTTTGGTCTTTAGGGGGGCTGCAGTGGTGTGCAGATGAACCACAGGTGGGGTAGCTAAGAGTAAAGCACAGCAACAGCCACCACGAGCACCGAATGCCGGCCTGGAGGCCAGCTGGCTGTTAGCGCGTCCAGCAGAAAACGAAAAACTTCGGGGTGCTTTTATCTCCATAAGTCTGTCAGCTCTTTGAGAGTAGGTTCTTATTTTTGGCAGAAGAGAGGGAAGGGTTTCTGTAATCAGAAAGATTTGGCACCAGTGTGGACAAAGCTCTTTTAAGGATGGGAGAAGCCTCTTCAGCTTTCTGTGATTCTGAGATGTCCGCTATAATAAGGGCTCAGTGAAGAAAGCATATTCTAATACCCTTTATCAGCAGTAGCCACCATGTTCAGGAAAGGATACATTTGTGACATGGGTGGGCTTAGGAACTTTAAGGATAGCTTCCGTTAGAGGACAAATCTCTTGTGTAGGTATTTCATGCCTACGTGAGTCAACTTGGCTGCTGTAACAGAATACCACAGACTTGGGGTCTTAACAGAAATCTATTTTCTCACAGTTCTTTTTTTTTTTAATTTTTTTTTTTAATGTTTATTTATGTTTGAGACAGGGAGAGACAGAGCATGAATGGGGGAGGGTCAGAGAGAGAGGGAGACACAGAATCGGAAACAGGCTCCAGGCTCTGAGCTGTCAGCACAGAGCCCGACACGGGGCTCGAACTCACGGACCGTGAGATCATGACCTGAGCCAAAGTCAGACGCTTAACCGACTGAGCCACCCAGGCGCCCCTATTTTCTCACAGTTCTGAAAGCTAGAAGTTCAAGTTCAAGGGGCTGTCAGAGTTGGCTTCTGGTGAGACCCCTTTTCCTGGCTTGCACACAGCCACCTTCTCACTGTGTCCTTACTTGGCCTTTCCTCTGTGTGCAAAGAGAGAGCAGTGAGTCATGGTGTCCCTTCCTCTTATAAGGATAACCAGTCTGTCAGATTAAGGCTCTGCCCTTCTGACCTCATTTAACCTTAGTTACCCCCTTAAAGGCCCCATCTCCAGATAACATTCCCATCAGGGATTAGGGCTTCAACGTGGAAATTTTGAGAGGACACAATTGAGTCTATAAAAATGCCCCAAATAACTCTTTGTGTACAAGTGCAAAAAATAAGCTTAAGGGATTCCTACTTGCCCAAAGTAAAAGAAGATAGTTATACTGTAACACCTACCGGTGAATGATCCTCTGATAGTAAATAGCTTTGCTGTATTTTCTACAGTGTGGTTACAAGGGCTTTTAGTTTAGATTATAATTTGTTTGCTTTGGGAAAGAAGTGATCAGGGGGGGTATTTTGCTCAGCCTCATGCAGTAATAGAAAGGGAGGCAGTTAAGGAAGAAGCTGGACAAGGTTTAATTTTAAGGCAGATTTAATAAGCTTTCCTTCATTGGTGTATTAAGTCCAAACGGTAGGAAATAGAGAATCCAGGATTTGCAGGGCAATGGTTTCAGGAAGCACAGAAGCTGCTGGGTTGAGGCCTTCAGTTAAGGTAGGACACGTGGGAAATTTCCATTCAGAAGACACTTTGGAATGTGTTTTGTCTGTTTTACAGAAAGTGGTGTAGTACAGTTTACAATTTGATTTAGCAGATTAACAAGAAATGAATGCATGCTGGCCAGAGAGAGGGCCCCAGAGAAATGTTTGTTTATAGGCTGAGAAATTGGATATAGCATGACCTGATTAGAGATTCTTAGAACATTAATAATCTGGGATAATACTGGAAAATATTTTGCCTTATTTTAGTGTCATTAGACTCTGGAGTCACCCACCGCATAAGAGACCTAAGCACCAGATTGGCCACAGGCAGAGGAGAGCACCCACGTTATACCAAGGTTATGTTTTAGGTTCTTTTACAAAAGGGGAAATGGCTACAGAGGTTCTCCTTACTAAGGTGGGCTCTTATTGAGATTTTGGTGTTTGACTCTTAGAAACACTCATTTTGCCAATGACCTTCCTGTTAACGTTACTACATGCTGGGTCTAGCCTAGTGATTCTCAATTGGAGGTGATTTTGTCCCCTTGGGAGATATTTGGCACTGTCGAGAGAAATTTTAGGTTGTCACAACTTGGGGGAAGGTGCATCTAAGGGGGTAGAGGACAGGGACGCTGCTAAACACTTTACGCAGGACAGCATTCTAAAAGAATTTTCTAGCCCAAAATGTCAGTTGTCCTAAAGTTCAAAAACCTGGGTCTAGCTCATGGCTTTCAGTGTAACTCAGTCCTTCTTTCTGCTATTCCTCCTGCCTGTTTCTAAAATCCCTTGGCCTCTTTGGGGGCTTCAGAACTTTTGACCTATATGGCCATTGATTTGTTTTTAATAGATTCTGGTGAGTTGGTCTGTTAGTGTGAAAAGTGCAGCTAAAAGATTGTTTGCCAGTAATGAAAGGTGAACATAAAGTTGTTCCTCAGTCTTTGGCCACAGGTCAACAAGTAGTCCAGGCTCTGTCTCGGTGGCCTTATTTATGCCTAAATGTTTGAAGGAGAGCTGCCTTTAGTTTCCCCGTCACAGCAGCCACCACTTTTTCCTGCTCTTGCTTACCGTTGGTTAATTTCATTTCAAATCTGTACTCCTCAGGCGTTCCTGTAGGGTAGCTTGTACATTTTGGCTTAGTGATGGGCCCGTGGTCCTCAGCTGGGGAGGGTGGGACAGCCATCTGCCTGGGCAGTGGGGGGGAGGGGTCAGGAAACATGACTGTTGCTCAAACACACGTTCGGCGAGGCCTCCAGACTTGAGCCGCATCTTTGCCCTCCTTTCCCGAGGGACCTGGTACCGGTTCCTAAGCCTGTGGTCAGTTCTAGGGACTGTGAAATCTGTTGGCACCCGCCCTTCTGCTTTCTAGTGGCTTTTCTCCTCTCATTCTTTTTGCCCTTCCTGGTCTTTACCTTTAAGCAAACTCTGTAACTGCTGTTTTTAGTAGGGTTGAGGGCACTGGGGAGAGTAAGGGGAAAATTCATGTATTTATCCCTCTCTCTTTTTTAAAAAAGTTCTTTTATTTATTTTGAGAGAGAGTACACATGGAGGAGGGGCAGAGAAGAGAATCCCAAACAGGTTCCGTACTGTCAGTGCAGAGCCTGATGGGGGACTGGAACTCACAAACCATGAAATCATGACTTGAGCTGAAATCAAGTCAATCGCTCAACCAACTGAGCCACCCAGGCGCCCCTTGTTTATTTCTCTCTTACCGGAAAGTCTTTGTGGGTTTCATGTTCTACCTCTTTGTTTTTCTGGTTAATGTAATTTGGAGGTTTTTTCATATCTGCAGATATAAATCATCTAGTTCTTTTAAAGGAATGCTGAATATCTCATTGTGTAGACGTACTGAGATTTATTTAACCATACTCCTGTTGAGGGACATATAGTTTTTGTTTGTTCTTTGGTTTTTTTTTTGTTTTTTTTCCTATCACAAGCAAATGCTAGTCACCTTTGTATCTGCCTTACATCTTGAAGTTTTTTTTTTAAAGTTTAAAATATGTGCACACTTGAGAAAGAGTACAGATCTGACCAGCTCGTTTCACTGCTCAGAAACTCCTTCAGTGACCGCCCGTGTCCTCAAGATCAAGTGTAAGTACCTCAGCACAGTAGACGGAAGTTCTTCATCACCTGTCTGCTGCTGCAGTGGACCCTCTTACCTCACACTGTTGGACTTGTCCGTGACAGCAACCCCTTGCTGGCTCTGTTGCCTGTAGGCCTTCAAATATATTGAATTCATGGTTTTCTAGAGAACTAGGGTGCGGAAATAGTCTAGGAACGTCCACCTTCTCTTCCTCTCTCCTGCTGCCCCCAACCTGGCTACCTTCTACTCTCTCTGCAGGATTTAGCTTAGGAGTTATTTCCATTAGGAGGGTTTTTGTGTTGTTGTTGACACTCCACCCTGCCAGCCCCAGTCTGGTCTGGTGACCCTCCCATGCCCCCTTGTCTGACTACTGTGTACTTGTCCCTCTGTCTTCCCCAGAGGAGGGAAGAACGTGAAGCCCGAGAATTCTCTTTGCTCTTGTCTTTCTGTCCTAATACAGCGCTGGCACGTGGAAGTGGGCAGCCCTTCTGTAGTGTGTTGTGTGGGATAGATCAAGGCAGGGAGAAAGGTGTGAGACATCGAGGATCTGGACATCCTCAGGGGTTCTGACCCATAGACCGTTGCCTCGTTCTTCCCCCTTATCTGGACTATTCGTCCAGTCCCCGATTTTAGAGGTAGGGAACCAGACCTGCCAGGTAAAGTGTCCAAGGACTGTATGAATGTGTATTACTTTAAATTTATTACCTGTGGCATTCGTGTGGTTAGTGACAATCCATTTATTCTTTCCAAGCCTTGGTTTCCTTTTCTGGACAATGAGGATTTTGAGTCACATAGTCTCTATGGCTCCTTCTCTTCCTTTATACAATTGTGTAATCCCGTCAGCCGGCCGGGAGAGATTATGGCACATGGGTGAGGGAGGGTGTTGATCCCATGGTAATTAAAAAAAAAAAAACAACTTTACAGTGTGTTTCTTATTCAGCTAAATCAGTGGTTCATAACATTTTGCTCTGCAGGGGACATTCGGCAGGGTTTAGTTGTCCCAACTGGGAAATGCTGTGGGTATTTGGTGGGTAGAGGCTAGTGGTGCTGCTCAGTATCTGCAGTGCGCAGAACGGCCCCTCCAGTAAAGAAGTTCCAGCCCGAAGTGTCAGAGTTGCTGAGGCTGAGAAGCCCGGAGTGAGCTGTTAAACCACCCAGTAAGGTTTGAGTACTTTCAAGGCAAAGCTTAATTTCATACTTCTTAGCATTTATTGCAGCGTTCGTGACCTTTTTAATTTGATAAAGACTCTCAATATGTCCATTCATTCAATGTTTAATTACATTGAATGGGACGGGACTATTTCTTGGCTCTCTTTAAAAAGAGACTAGTTGAACAAGATTATTAAATACGTGACAAGCCTTTGCAAAAAAGGTCACCGTAGTCAACCAAGTGGCTGAATTGGATTAGGTTCGACCTCACTTGATCCACGTCCCTCCTTCTTTACTTCTTCCGTCACTGAGGGGCACTCGCCTCTTAGCCAGCAAGTGGGGTAGAGCTTCTCTTCATCCCTTTAGTTCTGGACACAGCGTCAGTCATTCTGCCTGGTCACTCCCAGTGTCAACAGCGAGGAGAGCAGCGGAGCAGGCAGGAATCAAAGGTGCTGTTGCAGATGTGCTTAGAGGGGACCAGCTTCCCTCGGCAGTGTCGTGTGGGAGCGGCACAGGGGAACTCCGAAGCCTGGGTTCCTATCTCTGCCCCAACTGTGTGACCCGGGAAGGGGGGTTATCTTGATAAGTATCTGTTTCTCCGTCTCAAAACTGGGGTACTAACATACCTTCGTAGAGTTACTGTGAGAATTAAGATTTACATGTAAAGCATTTAACCCAGATTCTGGCACATAGTGAGTGAGTGGCAAATGTTGCAGTGAACATCTTCCAAATCACCAGGACCATGGCTGCTCTCTTCCCTGGAGTTAAGTGACCGAACCTAAAGTCACATCAGTGCCAAACACTTCTTGATAGGCCTGCTGTCCTCTACTCACGATGGTGTGGAAAGATTTCTTTATTGTGGGAAGAGATGTCACGGTACTGTGACCTGATTTCGACACGCCACATTGCTTGGGTACAACGTAGCAGACATTGTAGGACAATTTAGGACACGTACTTTTCCATCCTTCAGTTCTGTGTTTGCCTTTGTAGATAGCATGTTCATTGTTGATGCACCATCCTGATTTACCTGGAGATTTGTTTTTTCTTTTTGAGGTTGAGGGTTTATTGAAAGAAATTTGATTTACATGAGGTCTCTTCTCCCGCCCTCCTGGTGGCTTTCAGTTTTTAGATTTACTTCCTAATATTCTGGCACAGTTTACACTGTTTGGCAAAATAAATGGCTAATTAGGCTTATAGAGAAACACCTAGTTATGAGGAAATAATGCATCTTTACCTCTGTTGGTAATTTTAAGGATATGATTCATTTTTGGTTACTGTCCTTAGAGGCTTTTAATCTTCAGTCTGCTAACCTCGAATACTGTGTCTTAGGGACAAAGAATGTCTTTGGGTTTACACATGACCAGGAGCTTGTGGTTCTGTAGGTCGAGATGCTCCCCCATGTTCCCCCCGCCCTGTGTGACTCCACATCCAGAAGCCACTGAGCTTGTACTAAGAGCTCACTGCCGTGCATTTCATGGCAAGCTAGTATCATGCCCAAGCAGCAAGACTTGAGATCTAGAATTTTAGGGCATATCAAACCCTAATGATGATAATGTTATGTAATATAATCATACGATAGTATTTTCTAACCTGTTTTTAGAATGTAGAACTCCTGCTTGTACATGCCCCCCTCTGCCCTGACAAACAGGGCAGATCTGTGTCATAAGGAAAGATGGAGAGGTAAAGAGGACCTAGAAAAGAAAATGCAGTGAACAGTGACAGAGCTTGGTTTTCTCCCTCTTGGAGTAAAACCTGAAAATGTTTGAAATGCCGGAAACTAGACTGCTAATTCACGTGAAGTTTCTTTTTCTGGCTTCATATTACTAGATAGGCACATTTATGAGATGGCGAAGCAGGGTTAGGCAGGTAGCCAGTGGAGTAGTTTCTCTGAATTTGTTTCCAAGTAAGTGGTATGTTTCCCAAACTTTCATCTTGGTTAGTTCTTGCAGGGCAGAATTCATGCTTGCTTCTGGGATCGCTTGTCCATTTGCTGGGACGGTGGCGGACAGAGCTGAGCTCTAGGCTCAACTAAGAGGGTAGTACTTTGTCCCTTTTTACATCTTTCTAACTTGTGTTTTCCACGGGTATGGTATATCAGCCAGAATCTTGAGCTATTTAAGGGAAAACATTACTGAGGATACTATTACTTAAGGATGCTAGCTTTGAATCGGCTGTTTGTTGATGTAGAGTTTGATGTGTAAGAGTGATTTCTGGGTTATTCTATTATCTTTATGAATATAAGAAAGGAGGCATGGGAATGCCGTTATCCACTTGTCTGTGTGTCAGTGGGCTGTGTGACGTGTGGACTTGAGGAGTCCTATCAGGCACAGGCTTGGCCAATTAGAAGGCTTGGAGTCTAGTGTGAGACAAGTACCATCACAGAATAAACAGGTAGCAGAGAATAAATAGGTAGCAGTAAGTTTGAGAGAAGGTAATAGAACAGGATGGAGGGAAAGGACCTGGCACTGGGCACAGAAAGACAGAAATGAGAGGGGAAGTAGTTTTGAAGGAAGGCCTAGAGAGATATCTCTAGGGTATACTGGCTCACATGCTCAAGTAGTGCCCTGCGGTTCCAAATTGGTTCAAAAACTGTGGGAAGGTTGGCCTGGGATAAAGCGATAAGTAGTAGTAATCGTTTGAGAAAAGGCTTTCGTCGACTAGGAGAGTAGAGTCAGATCCCAGGGGAAGACCCATCTTCTCGGAGGGCCGTTAACAGCTGTACCCCAGGATGACTGGGCAGGGTGATGAAATGGGAAGACCACCTGAATTAAATGTCAGGAGGCATGGGTTCTAGTTTGGGCTCCGACATGGATTCTGTTCCTCCCTGAGACTCTGTTTTCTTTATTATAAAATGAGGTTTTGAATCAGTTAGCTTTTAAATCCTTCCATCTTTGAATTTCTTTTACTCTGTCTTTTCAGCAAATATAAACACGTAGGTCTAATCCTTGTTAGTGGCATTATTTTGAAAACGTAGGACAGAAACATAGAAATGATGTGCTTTTGGGGCTCCTGGGTGGCTCAGTCAGTTAAGCAGCCGACTCTTGATTTCGGCTCAGGTCATGATCTCCTGGTTTGTGAGAGTCCCATGTTGGCCTCTGACAGCATGGACCCTACTTAGGATTCTCTCTCTCCTCCTCTTTCTGCCCCTCCCCCACTTATTCTCTCTCTCTCTCTCTCTCTCTCTCTCTCTCTCTCAAAACAAATAAACATGAAAAAGAAATAATGTGGTTTTTAAAAAAAATGTTTATTTATTTTGGGAGAGAGAGAGTGCACGCATATGCACACACCCCAGGGAGGGGCAGAAAGAGAGAAAGAGAATCTGAAGCGGGCTCTGAGCTGTTAGCACAGAGCCCAACGTGGGGCTCAGTCTCCTGAACTGTGAGATCATAACCTGAGCTGAAGTCAAGAGTTGAACACTTAACCGACTGAGCCACCCAGGCGTCCCTAATGTGCCTTAGTGCGAAGTAACTTTTAGAAGATTTTCAGGATCTGTTGTTTGAACCTCATTTTGGGAGTGTAATAAAAGGAAGAAACCTGTTTGTATAGAATTTGCTAAGATTAGGACTGTATCACATCTCTGGAACGACGTTTTGATTCTTTTTTATTGCACTAAGATGGAAATTTTAAAGTCAGAGTTTTAGGCACCCCTGACTTCTTATCACAGTACCCAAACATGCCCGTGTGACTCACCCTGCTTCTAGCGGCCTGGCTGAAGGTGAGATGCTCCATCACTTGAAAAGTCCTGCACCTCGAAGTTGGTACAGTTGGAATCTCAGTTGTTGGGGAGGGAACCCCAGGGCGGGGTTGTCTTCAGCTATAGCTGAGCCGCGCTGAGGAGTCCTGGGTGTGCGCTGCCTAAGCAGAGACTGTATTCTACAGCAGCAGTTGTGGGCCCAGAGAGAGGCGAACTACAACTAGCCTTTGCTATGTTACTTTCGTCTTTAGGGGATGAATTTTCCCCCTAATTTACATATAGGAAAGTACACATTAAGAACACCAAACCGGGTAGCAGAATTCCTTAGAAAAGTAGAACTTTAATAAAACAAGGAACTTTTCCAGAAATCTACATGATTCCTATTTGCTAAGTTTAAAAAAAGTATAAATGTGTAGATTAAGAAGAAAGAACGAACAGCCTACGTGTCATCCCCTCTCTCCCCATGTCCTGCTGTTTAGTTCAGGCTGAGAGCCACTGGGTGGGTTTGAGTAAAGCTTTGAAAGCTTAGAAACCAAAAAGAATAGATCGAAAATTTAGCTGCACAACATTAAAAAATGTCTACATAGAACACATTAAACTACCATATTGACTGGGAAAAACTATTGCAACTCTTATGTTCAAAAGGCCAGTTTTGGGGCGCCTGGGTGGCTCAGTCGGTTAAGCGTCCGACTTCAGCTCAGGTCACGATCTCGCGGTCCGCGAGTTCGAGCCCCGCGTCGGGCTCTGGGCTGAGGGCTCAGAGCCTGGAGCCTGCTTCCGATTCTGTGTCTCCCTCTCTCTCTGCCCCTCCCCCGTTCATGCTCTGTCTCTCTCTCTCTCAAAAATAAATAAAGGTTAAAAAAAAAAAAAGGCCAGTTTTCTTTGTATGTAAACAATATATACAAATAAATGAGAAAAGGAGTAGCAACCCATCAGGAAATGTGTAAAGGAAAGGAACAGACCATTCATAGAGAAGACTTTTTTTTTTTTTTTAATTTTTTTTTCCAACTTTTTATTTATTTTTGGGACAGAGAGAGACAGAGCATGAACGGGGGACGGGCAGAGAGAGAGGGAGACACAGAATCGGAAACAGGCTCCAGGCTCCGAGCCATCAGCTCAGAGCCTGACGCGGGGCTCGAACTCACGGACCGTGAGATCGTGACCTGGCTGAAGTCGGACGCTTAACCGACTGCGCCACCCAGGCGCCCCTAGAAGACTTTTAAGCATATGAGAAAATGACTGTTCTCATTAATAAGAAGGCAGTATACTGAGGTAGCATTTGTCGTCTGTTGCATTGACGGAGATCCAGAGTTAAAGCATCTTTTGAAAAGTCTGTGGGGAAGCAAGCACTTTCAAAACTTGCTGGTCAGATTATAAATTAATACTACCTCTGTGGAACACAATTTAGATAGCAAATTTACTAATACAGATTACCTTTGACCTGGCAATTTCACTTCTAGGAATTTATCCTGCTAATATGCTCCCACACAAACTGACAAGTGTATGAAGTTATTTGCTGTATCGTCATTTGTAGCAGCAGAAGAGTGTAGACATCACAGATGCCCATTAATAGGAGACTGGTGAAATAAATCATGGTGTATCTCTACAGTGGAGTATTATGCAACCTTAAGAAAAACTTTGTGGGGAATGAAGTCTCAGGCATACGTTAAGAGGAAAAAAGTAAAGTATAGAGGACCCTGTGTGTAGTGTGCTACTATCTGTATAAGAGAAGGTAAAGGAGAGTAATGTATTTGCTTGTATGTGCATAAAGCATCCCTGGAAATACACCCTCACTGCACTGGTTGTCTCCAGAGTAAATAGGCAGCTAGAGTTCTAGAGTGTGAGAGAGACCATCTTAGAGAGAAGACCATTTTAGATCCTTCGAATTCTTAACCATGGGGATTTTCCTCTTTTTAATTATTTTTTAAGTAATTTTTCAATAAAAAATGAAAACATCTTTCAATTCAAATGAAGGAAAAAGTATCAAATTTATCCAGTACATTTACAGACCCTACAACATAAACAGCAGAGAATTTTTTCCTTGCCGTGTAGCTGCAGATACCTTAGCTGTCTCTCTGGAATTGGATTATTCAGTAAAGCTTCTAACAGTGAGTCATTCTTGGAATGATCTCTGTATGACATTCTTTTAATGTCTTACTAGTTTATATGTGCTTATGTTAAAACTGTCTGCATTAATATTCAAAACTGAGATTTGTTTGTAGTGGATATTTTATTTATTGGTCATCTTTGACATGTTTTGATAAGGAATATTATTGAGACTTTTAAAAAGAAATAGGAAGATTTCTTTATCCCTTTTTCTTCCCCCTTGTTCCTCAAGGCAGATAAGCCGAGATGCAGTACTCTCAATATTTTTACATACACTGTAATTGAAGTTTTACCCACAGGAAGAAGAAGGAAATACTTGCAAAGCACAAAAAACTTCCTGGCTGCAAGACTGTGTTTTATCCTTATCTCCGACCAATGATCTTATGGTTATAGCTCGAGAGCAAAAAGCTGTTTTTCTAGTGCGTAAGTACTCTTATTATTTTTAGTGCCTTTTATTTTAATGCATAGAATAGGACGGAAATGGGTTAGCTAGAAACAAAAAATGTTACTTACATTGTATGCATTATATGGTGGCGTTCTACAGTGTACTTTCATGTTTTGTATAACACTTATTTTCAGTGTTTTTGTACCTCTCATTCTCTTTCCTTCTTTCGATTCTGTTTGTTTCCTCTGCTTTTCTTTCTTGGCTGCAGATACTTTAGCTGTGGTTATGTGGCTCTTCAGAGGCAGAACTGGGCATTGCCCGGTTCTTGCAAGGGGCGGGCAGAGCTAAAGAGGCCGCTGGCCCCTTCTTAGTCATAATGTGAATGGAGGTGATTTTTAACTACATTTTGAAAACTCGTAGAACTCTAGTTTCTCACTGTGGGCATAAATTTTCAGTTCATAATTTTTGTTGAAGACTAAAATGAAGGTTGACATAAAATATGGAAAACCTCACTGATCAAAATCAGATCATACGTTATTAAACGGCTGTGGAATGGTCTTCAAAGTAGATTTATCCTTCTGTAGCATAAGCCTTTTTCTTTTTTTAATATTTCTTTCTTTTGAGAGTGAGAGAGAGTGGGGGAGGGACGGAGAGAGAAGGAGAGAGAGAATCCTAGGCAGGCTCTGTGATGTCAGTTCAGAGGGCTCCGTCTCACGGTTCGTGAGACCCGGGTCGAAATCAAGAGTTGGATGCTTAACCGATTGAGCCACCCAGGCGCCCCGGTAGCATAAATCTAATAGAAAAGGCTTCTTTGTCATCTGAAGATAAAAGTCATTGCATAAATACAACAGATGGGGTGGTACATAAGAATAGTAATTTTCTTCTGCAAGAACTGCGACATCAGATGGATTTAATTGGAGGAGGGGAGAGACTACGGGCCAGGAGACTAGGTTGAGTTTTATAAAAATCTTATAAAATTTTTTAAATATTTACCTATAGAGACCCAAACCCACTAATATAGAACAATTACATTCTGTACTTATTCTAAAGGGAAACTGTGAAATTTATAAATTACTGTTTTAGTATGCTATAAAGTTATTTTATATGATAATTTTTTCAGCAAAATGGAAATACAGTGATAAAGGAAAGGAAGAAATGCAATTTGCTGCTGGCTGGAGTGGTTCTTTAAATGTCGAAGAAGGGTAGGTACCAGTTAACGTTTTGTTTCTCAGCTTGTTAAATGTATGTGTGAAATTATTTGACTTGTAGAGCAAGAAGTTTCATCACTGGAGTATTTAGTGAATGTATATTCATCCCAGCTTAGAGGTTGTGGAGCGTGATTTGGTCAGCAAATTTAAATTTTACTCACGTGATTACTTTTTTAAAAAAACTAGTTTGCAGAGGATTTAAAGAGAAGCTCAGAGAGAATCCCATACTTTCTACATTTTGTTGTTTCCTGTGTTCATTACTGATTTTATTCAGCAAAAAGTCCAGGGCAGTCATTGTTTTCTCTGCTTTGGTAGCATTGGCCTTGTACTTAAAGGGGACAGTGCTACATTAATTCTTAAAACTCATAAATACTTCAGAAAGGCAAGTTGGTAAATTCAAGTTTCCCAATGACCCAATAAGAGTGATTCTCTAGCCTGATTATTTGGCGGAGCTGCTAACCTGGAACCTGGTGCCAAAAACTGTTTTCACTTAAATTTTTATGACAAAGCTGTCTGGTGAGGATGAGTAAGATACTTCAGACTTTGGATTCAGGTAAAAGACAACAGCCAAGTGGAAGTCCATAATATGTGTTGACACGTTGTAGTTACTCACTGGAATGTTCTCTACTCTTATCAAAGTAAATGATAATATTTCACCTCAAGCCGTGTAGTCTAAGAATTTGAAGACATTTAATTTCTGTCAGCAGTGCAAAGCAAACACAGTGGTTCAATTACAACAAACAAAGATTTTGTTCAGTGGTTGCATAATACGATGTATGGGGCAAGAGTGTTCACACCTTCTTTAATAAGCTGGTGATGGGCCTGAGGGTTGACACTAAAATCAGGAGAAAAAAAAAAAAAAAAGATAAAATAAAATCAGTCAGGAGGAGTATTTTATTTCATTTCATTTCATTTCATTTCATTTCATTTCATTTCATTTCATTTCATTTCATTTCTTAAATGTTTATTTACTTTTGATAGAGAGGGAAAGCGCAAGCTGGGGAGGGGCAGAGAGAGAGGGAGACACAGAATCTGAAGCAGGCTCCAGGCTCCGAGCTGTCAGTGCAGAGCCTGATGCAGGGCTTGAACTCACGAACTGTGAGGTCATGACCTGAGCCGAAGTCGGACGCTTAACTGACTGAGCCATCCACGCGCCCCAAGAAGGAGTTATTTTAATTTGGGGGCTTAGTCTCTGAGCTCCTGAAAGATTTTTCAAGTCCACATGTCACATTAAAAAAGAATCTTTTAGGGACACTCAACCTAGCATTTTCTTCGAAATGGATTATCAGGGGCAGTTTCTGCAAAATATCAAGGAAGAAGCCAACCAGGTGAGATGCAGTTAATCCCTAGAATAACATAGCCGCCGAAGTGGGGTTTGCCTGTGATGTGACCGACGTGCCTCCCGTGCTGTGCCCCATGCGTAGCTGACGTGGAGGAGAGGGGGCCGGTAGGAAGTGACCGCCCACAGTGACCTGCTGTTCCTCAGTTCTGTGTATAATCCGTGCGCGCAGTAAAGTTTTGCTTTCTCTTGTGCTTTTCGTGACGGTACAGAGTGAAGAATAGTGTTTTCATTAACCTCAAGTGAATGTGACCTTACCTTTTACGTGAATGATTTTTATGATTCCTTATGTGGAATTTTACTGTATTTTTACTTCTGCACTGAAGAAAACTGGTTCACAGGGCACAGCTTCCATTGGTTGCCCTTTAACATTGAAGTAGAGGGAAATAAAAGTACTTGCTGAATTCATTAGATAAACCTACGATTTCGTTTCTGTTTTTAGAGAATGTGTAACCAGTGCTCTGTGTATCCCCCTAGCAAGCCAAAAGAGGTGAGGATAAAGAAATTATTTGTTTTCTCTGCTTTGCTTTATGAGCAAAATTAGAACAAAAATTACAAATTTTGTCTGTGGCAGGAGTTCCACCGGGCGTCCTGACTGGACCTGCATCGTGGTGGGCTTTACTTCAGGCTACGTACGCTTCTACACGGAGGTGAGCCGAGTGTTCAGCAGTTAGAAAGCACCGCTCGACGGGAATGTCTAGTTAGGTGTCCCCATTGTACTCATTTGTGACTCACTGCCTGCTGCTTGGGAATGTGTAGTTGCTGCTTCCTGTGGGGGGTGGGTGTGGAAGCAGGGACAGGGGAAGTCACGGTGGAAAGTTCTGGTAGAACCTATCGAGAAGAGAAGCTGTGTTCTTCTGAAAGAGAGTGCCTGATATCCGTGGAAAACCGGCGGGGAAACGACAGTCTCTGCCTGGCCATACATGTTCGGGTCCATTCGTAAGGAAACGAGCAGAGCCCTCCTCTTTGCTTCCTTCCAGAACGGCGTGCTCCTGCTCGCACAGCTTTTGAATGAGGACTCTGTGCTCCAGCTTAAGTGCAGGACCTATGAAATCCCACGGCATCCTGGCGTGACCGAACAGGTAGTGTAGAAGACTGTGTTCAAAGTAACAGTGCCTTTACTTTGAAGTATTTTTTTTGTCTTTTTTGGGAAACTTAAAGGTATCTTGTGACACAGTTAGCTGTGCTGGCATATTCTGGAAATATAACCTGTTTATAACTGAGTAAAGAATCCCATTCTTGCTTTTACTTATTTAATGAAATATCCTATGCTTTATTATGTAATAAAATAAAAGACTGTAGTCAGAGAACCTTAAAAGGGTTTCTTATTTTCAGAATTTAATAGTGACTTAAGGTAGACATATGGTATATATCTTTTTTATTTGGATTTAGCTGTCAAAATTGTACACAACAAAAGAAAAGAGTTCTGACCTATTATTAATACTACTATATTGTACTACCTATTTCTCAGGGGGTGAAGTTTTTTTATAGTGGGAAATACATTCACTGAACTGAAGATTTTGATAGTAGAAAATAATATTTCATATCTAAGGCTCTCCAAATGTACAGTTTTCACTGTTTCCCAGGTGGTGTGAGAATTTGCCTCAGTCAAAAATTAATTGTAGAGCCATGTAAACTAATACGCTCTTGTTTGACTCACAGTGTACATAGTCAAAACTATGTAAATATGCCTTCCTCCTTTTTACTATCCTGCTTCCAAAAGGTTTCACGTGAACAGATGTGTGTATTGTGTACCTATGTAGACTTAAATTGTATGAGAGGTGGCCTGGAGACTGGAGCTGTAGAAACTTAATCTAGTAAGAGAGACTAGATTAATTCGTATTAATGCCTTTGAGCGAATTAAGCATCAATGCAAAGCAGTACCTAGTGATTTGCCATTTTATGTGGCCAGAATACATTCTGTACAAGTTTGGAGAAAGGGGCGCTCAATTAGAACGAGGACAATAAAAGAAACTTTCATTGAGGAGGTGAGATTTGAATTAAGCTGTGAAGAATGGTTATAGAATCTAATTAGTTAATGGTAAAAGAAGGGAAAGTATTTTAGGTAATCAGGAGAAAAATGAAGGGAGATTCAAATGTAGGACAGTGCATGAGACAACAAAGAAACCTATGATAGAAAATATTGAGAAACTGTCGAATAGGCAGAGTGGCCAGTTTTTTTCATAAATTTGAAAACCAAGTAAAAATCATAGTGATTCAGGAGATGAGCAAAGCTACAAGGATTTATGAGAAGGAAGTGATATATCAAAGGGATACTGAAGGAATCTCTCCTCAGGAGGAATTGGAGTTGAGAGAGTCTGGAATCAAGGAGGCTAGTTAACTGATTTTTTGAAGTTCTCTGTAATAGACGTGCAGTGTTGGGATGGGACTCTAATGGCTGCAAGAAGAGAAAAATGACCAGTACAAAAATCATTTAAAGGAACAATCGACAGGATTTGGTTATTGTCTAGAGATGTAGACGAGTCAAGAGGAAAATGAGTGGTCTCTAAGATACCCACGCTGAAGAGTGCCATTGACAAAGTAGGAAGATGGGACTGCTTTGGCAGTGAATAAAGGTTGTTAAGTTTGGTTTTAGATATGTTGAGTTTGAGGCGATGGTAGGAAATAAAATGAAAATACTAGTATGGCTTGCCATACAGAATTTCTATACAGGCGCAAAGACTAGATTGAAGAAGTTGGTTTAAGTCATAGATAATGAATTCCTCCAGGTATAGGACCTAGGAAAATAAAAGTGAAGACTGAAAATTTAAGTCTTCCTAATATTCACCACAAGAAAGTAGAAGAAAATGAAACCACTGAAGGAAACAAAGAAGGAGCTCTTGGAAATCTAAGAAGATATTGTGTTCATTGAAGATACTTCTCAAGAGCTGTTCTCTGTTTTTCTATTCTCTAGGTGGTGAAGGTTCTTTGAACATTTTAAGTTGGGTTATGTCTATACTATTTTTTAGAGTTGGTAGAAAAATATAACATTTAAATACTTGCTGTTTGCGAGTCAAGAAAATCTATTGGTTGAAAAATAATTCTTACTGAACACGGAGAGAGAAGTCTTTGTTGTTACTCTATATTCTACATAAGCATCTTTGGATCTGATATATCAAAAGTACATATTCGCTTCTTCTTGTACTCCCAGATCTATTAAGGATCATAGAGCACATTCCCTCTGATTCAATTCTCTGGGGTCAATGAGTGTAGTGGGAGTGACAGCAGGTCATTGTAGGAGAAGATTCCAAAGAGAGAAGATCTCTTTCTTGAATGTCAAAGGAACTCCTTCTGGGTCTTCTGCACAAAGATCTCTGTCATCCGGCATAATTTCTGTAGCTTTTGGACCATTGGTGTTTGTATTAGTATCTCCTTCAGGAGGACTTTCTGGATTTGGAGATAACTGACTTGCTCCTCCAAGGCAGTGACAAGGCTCTTTCCCCACTGTTGTGCTCAGTGGGCCGTACAGCCTAGCCTTGTGCATCTGTCATATGAGCACCCATGCCAGCTCCCTTCCTCTGGCTCCTATTCCTCGTGGCCCATAAATCTCTTTTAAAAATGGAAACAGTCTACTGGTCCAGTAGAAAAGAGGGCAAGGCAGTTCTGAAAAGGAGAAATAAAATTTGTCGGAAAGCACATAACATTTTGAATCTAAATAATAATCTAAGAACTATAAGCAACTACATTTGGATAATTTTTCACCTTTTATATTGACAAAGATCAAGATTTACAAAACTGTTGGTTACAGTATGGAGAAACACACTCATGTATTGGTGGAAACGTAAATTGACAGGTACTTTCTTGAGGGCAGTTTAATAATATGAATGAAAATTGAGAATACTATACGCTCCACCAGACCCAGTTGAAGGAACTTATACTAAAGTGATGTGAAAAGATCTACACAGAAGAATTTTTATTGCAGTGGTGTTTATAATGAAAATGTATTAATTCATTCATAACTATTTATTTACTGCCTATTTTATTCCCCGTCCAGTTCTAATCACTGAGAATCCTTGGTTAAGCAGACACACAGAGATCCTCCTTTCCTGGAGCTTATAGTCTGGGGATGGCGAAGGGAGACCAGCAATAAACAACTAGAGATACAAAGATGGTTTCAGTGTCTGACAGGTACTAGGAAGGAAGTAATCATGTTGATGAGGTGGTAAGGAGGCAGGAGAATGGAGGTGCCTGCTTGACCTCTAGGGGCTCTGGAGCAGCCTCTGAGCAATTGCGTTTGAGCTGAGAACTGATTGATCAGAAGAATTAGGCAGGTGATGACCTGGGAGGTAAGGTCTAGGCTTGTTCAAAGCACTGAGATGATAATGGCCTTTGTTCAGGGAGCAAGGGGAGAGAGAGGTGAGATGATAGACAGGTGCCCCGTCCTCCAGGCCTAGTTAAGGAGGCAGGCTGTATCCCAGAGTGCAGAAGGAAGCTGTTGGAGGGCCTCAGTCAGGAGAGTGGTTTCTAGGTCTCCCAAACAAAATTTCTATCACTAAGAACTAGTTAACTAAATTTTGATACATATGCTACCTACTGCTTTAGCCACAATAAAAAATGATTTGCTCACTTACTGGAGTGGAAAAATATCATTGACATATTGAGTAATAAAAAACATGTTATACTGTATATAGTATAACCTCATCCAAAGCGTATAAGGATGTGTATTGAGACATGTCTGGGATATCAGGTGAGTTTCTTTTTTTTTCCTTCTTCTTCTTTTATATATTGTTGTATTTGCACGATGACTATACTTCAGTTTAATGCAATGTGTACGTTTTTTGGTTAATCTCACCACCTACCCTGAATGCATTATATGTCATTTACAAAAGCTCATGTTTGAGAAGAATTGTAGGTCCTTGGCCAAAAGGCATTCTGAATTTAATTTTCCATTTATTTTTACTTTTCTTCTGCTTGATGGTGTTTTGTGTGTTGGGTGGTTGACACTTAACTTAGTCATAGTATTTTCTATTTTTCATTAATCCTGACATTCAACTATAATACAAGAAGTAGACATGCTTATTTGGCAATGATGAGATGTATTATTTTCTTATTTCTTTAATAGAATGAAGAGTTGAGTATCTTATATCCAGCTGCCATTGTGACTATTGATGGATTTAGCCTTTTTCAGTCTCTTCGTGCTTGTCGAAATCAGGTAGCAAAAGGTAATTTTTGGCACGCCGTATCTGACTTCTAACTTGTCATTTAATTTAACCCATTTAGAGAATTAAGTATGTCCTCTAAATTAAAAAGGCCGCCTGTACTAGATTTACAACAAAGACCCTGTGACTGTAAAAATGGGAGTGCATTGTTGGGTAGATGGCTCAGTAAGATAAAGGCAAGGACTGGTAATCAACGCCATGTATTGGGGTGAGAAATTTCATTGCATCTAGCCGAGGATCCAAGTTCTCACTATTTCAGCAGATGTTGGGCTGGTTACTAGAATCTTGTGATTCTGCATTGCTTCCATTCTCACCGAGGGTAAGGATGCCACTGTGTGCAGGGGGGATTTTATTCCCCACCCCGCCCCACCCACCCGTGGGCAAGGCCCAACAGGGAGTCCACACTGGCTCCTCTTTGCTAACCCGGAAAGCTTCTGAATGGAGAAGTTAAATGCCTGAACGATGTGTATATGGGCAACTACATTATTTCCAGACTTGGGGGTGAAAAGTGCACAATCAAGAGTTCTTTCTCGTACTGCTCAGTTTACGTTCTTGGGAAGAGGATGAAGAGCAGAGTTGTGTCCATCAAATTCAAGATGTCATTGTTTACAGATGCAGTAGTACCTGCAAAAATGCCACCAGAGAGAAACATACCATCAATTTTAAGACCCCACTTTTAGAAAAGCCTTAAACTCAGTGAAAACACCAGTGCTAGACTTCCTCCTTTTCTTCTGGGCTTGGGTAGTGGGGCTTATAATGGCCCTAAAACCAAGTTTGTCTTGTTTGCAGGTTGATGGATTGGTAAAATCAGGAGGTTTTGGTTATGTACGTCTTTAATGGTACCTGCTTTTGTATTCAGTCAGAACTTGTTGGAATTTTTATGGCTATTTTCATAATCTTTTAAATTATTTAAATTTAGGCATAATAAGCATCATTATCTTGGGGTCATTTAAAATAGTCATTAGTATATATACCTAAAGAGACTGGCAGTTTTCTGCAGGTAAGAATTCAGTCGGTGAAATAAACTAGAAATAGATGATTATTGGTATTGTCAGCCATTTAATTTTTATTGTTGAGTTCCTGTTTATCTTTTGTGTTTAAGACCATAAAGCCATTGGTCTCCTAGGAAGTAAGAAAGCCACTAAGTGCCCACCTAAAGTAAGCTGCTCTGAAAAGAATTCTGACAAATTGTTGTGTCTTTTTATTTCGGCATGTAGGAAAATTCTCTTTTGTTGGCCTTACTATCAAAATCTGAAGTGCTTAGAGGAATCTGTTTTTCCCTTATTAAAGTACTTCACTTCCCAGAATAAACAACCAGAATCCAGCTGTATTCTAATATGTAGCATGAAACTTTACTGATAAACAGGACCGTGTGCCTAAACCTATGGCAAGAGGTGTAACTATTGCTTTTCTGTTCATTACTCGCTCACTAGGTGGAAATACTGAGCAGATACAGGCATTTTATTCTTTCTGGTGATGCTATTGCTGGTTACATATCTTTCTATCAAGACTGGCCTAGGCTGTTGTCTTCGAGGCCTTGCTATATGTGTGCTCTTACAGGCATGTCATTGAGTTTTTAATTTTTCACCAAGTTAAGGCACTGGTTGCCATTCTCAGGATTTTATCCACTATTTCTCAGCAGGGAGAGATTGTTTCTTTGTCTTCAATTGCAGTTTGAATTCGCCTTAAAGTTTAGTAATAGTCTAGAGTTTTTAATAGCCTTCTTCCAATTACGTGAATGTTCCAAAATCTCTTGTGACGGTCAACTTGCTCTTTTAACGTTTGCGTTTTACATATACTGTCTTGGCATGAATAAAGTTCACTTTAGCCTTGTTTATGTTGCCTTGCCTCATTATTATTATTGAAATTTTAAAGTAATCAAGTTATTATATTTTTAAAGGTTTTTTTGTAAAACTTCGCTTCATCCATTATAGTTAAGTTTGGATTGTTTAATTTTTGTCTTTAACAGCTGCGGCATCAGGCAATGAGAACATACAGCCACCACCGTTAGCTTATAAAAAATGGGGTCTACAAGATATCGACACTATTATTGATCATGCTAGTATTGGTAAGCATTACTCATTCAAATTCTTATGGAATTTACTTCTTTTGCTTTTTAATTGATGTATCTCATTTATTAGAAATATCCATTTATTCTTAGGCGAAAGGAAATGCATTGTCTTTAGTGCGACATTTGGAAGTTACTCCAGACTTACGGATCATTGTAGGTTTATAAGTTTAAGAAGTGATAGCAGTTTTAATAATTACATCTTCAGCAGCAGTATTGTTCAGTTTTAGGTCTTTCACTATTTGACTTCTTTTTTTTTTTTTTTTTTTTTTTTTGCAGACAAGTTTAATTCATATAATCACCATATAGCTCAGTCTTCTAAAACTGTAACCTTTAGACCAGCAGAGTATAGGTAAAAGCAGATTTCTCCTTGCGAGCATAATTGAAGACTCACTGTGTTAGGCACTGGGAACACAGACGAAAAAGACAGAGGTGAGAAGGCTTGGTCTCATCAGGGAAGCGTGAGGCTAGCTGGAAGAACCATGTGGAAACAGCTGCAGTCCCCAAGTGCGCCAGCTGGGGCGGGAGGCGGAGGAGAACCCCTGGCGCTGAGGGAGGTAGGGAGCAGTGGCGGACTTCAGTCTGAAATTGGAAGAATGAGTGGGACTTGATCAGAAGCAGCAGCACAGAGGCGGCATCCTAGCCAACGGGTGCTAGGCGTGAGGGGGGAAGTGCACCGCGTGCTGTAAAAATAATGGGTCCAAGGAGAACTGGCAGGCAGACATGTAAATAGGAGTCAGATTTCGAAGAGCCTAGTGTGCTACGCGGAGGAATTTAGGTCTTCCTCCCAGCAACACTGAGAGCCACTGGAGAATTCTTAACAAAACAATGGTATTATCACTTAGCCTGTTAGAAGAATCACTTTGGTAGTTCTTAGTGACTGTAATGTGGGGGTCAAGGCTAGAAACTAGGTGCAAGAAGGATACTTCTTGGTAAGAAGTAATGAGTTTCTGAATTAAGGTAGTAGAAATGGAGTGGAGGAGAAAATACTATTTAAAAAATGTGTATTGTTTTCTGTTTACCAACATGTTATATGCTTGTTAAATTCAAATAGTATATAAGTATATAAAGAGGAAAAGAAAAAATATCCCCTTAAACCCTACACCATCCAGAGATACTCACCATTGGCATTTTGGTAAACATCCTTATAGACTTGTGTGTGAAATGCATGTGTAATATGTATATGGTGATAGAAATAGGTTTTCATAAATAGGATTACATCATACCAACCATATTACAGCCCTTTTCTAATCAACATATTGTAAAGAGCCTTTCAATCAATTTTGCTAAATACACATTTTATCGGGGTCGTGATAGAAAACAGATGGCACCCCTGAAATAGGACAGCTGAAACGTGTTTTATTTACAGAGGAACTATTTGGAAAGATGTGGTGCAGGAGAACCACAAGGGATGGTACAGCATCTCGGGGCTTCGTAGCAGCCCAGCTGTTAGCCACTGCTAGGCCACAGGGGGCGAGGGCCTGGGCAGTTCCAGAACTTGGAGGTAGTGAGTAGAATCAGCATCTTACGAGCAGGATGGCTTTTTTTTCACGTGTCACAGGGAAGTAGGTGTCCTGACTTCACTTTCCTTTCTGTCTTTGATGTCCTGATGAGGCTTCCCCTTGTCTGAAGCCAGGCGGACGTCAGCCTAATCTACACACACTGTGCCCTGGGAGTGGGCGGGGAGAGAAGGCAGGAGTGTGAGTCTGCAGGGTCAGACGGAAGATCCCTGACACACGCATCCCGTGGCTTGTTGCTGCGTCCTTCTCATGAGGAGTACTCTGCAATGAAGCACTTTCTTGTAGACATTCAGTGTGTCTTTACTGTTTTGCTGATAACATAAACATGCTGCAAAATTCCAAAGTGTTGAGTTCGGTTCAGGGTGGCTTCCCTGTTCTGTTAATTGAACTTTGGAACATTGAAACGGGCTAGGAAAAATGATTGGATAGAAAATATTATTCTATTCATTTATCTCCCAGCCTACAAAATGATGGGAAAATAAAAAAGGTACAACGGACTTTATTTTGCATGTACATCTTTATGTTGAAGTTCTGATGAATTCATCCAACAAATAAGTGAACACCTGGTATGTCCTAGGTGCTAATATTGGAGCTAGAAATAGAAGGCAGACGGAACCCCGTCCTGATGAAGCTTACAGTCTGTGATAGGGAGATACACGATGGACAGTTAAGCCAAATGAATAAATATGGTCACACCACAAAGTTAGCCTGCATCATGAAGAAAATAAGCAGAGGGTTATGATGGAGAGTGAAAGGAAGAGGCCACCTCAGGTAGACTGGTGAAGATAAGGCCCTCCAGAGAAGTGACGTTCAGACGGGACATCGGGGGGGAAGAGCAGCCAGCTATGTGAAGGGGGGTGTAGGAAGAGCATTCCAGGCAGAGGAGGCAGCAAAGAGAGAGGCCTGTGGGGCCTCAAAGTCCTGAGAAACGGGAAGGAGGTCCCTGTGACTCGATTGTAAAGAGTAAGGGGAGGGGCGCCTGGGTGGCTCATTCTGTTAAGCGTCTGACTCTTGATTTTGACGCAGGTCGTCATCTCGTGGTTGTGCGATCGAGCCCCATATGGACTCTGTTGGGCTCTGTGCCGGGCATGGAACCTGCTTAACGTTCTCATTCTTTCTCTCTTTGTATTAAAAAAAGGTGGGGGGGGGGGGACAGGACAAGGTAGGGTTGGAGATGGAGACTGGGGACAGATCACATAGGGTAAGGAGGTTGGATTCTCTCTAAATACAGGGGATGTCACTGATGGTGTCTAGCTACGGGGCATTTAAAATTATCCTGACTGCTGCTTAGAGGCTTATGAAATAAAAAGTAAAAGCAGGGAGACCAGTAAGGAGTTTGTTGCAATAAGGGAGAATGGCGGCCTTGCCTGGAGAGGAAGCCGTGGAGCTGGAGAGGGTGGACAGATTGAGATATTTTTGTAACTGGTAAGGGATGGATTTGAGAAATGAGAGAAAGGAAGGACTCAGGAATATCTGATTTTGTTTTAATTTGAGCAAGTTGAGTGGATGATCTGTTTACTGAAATGAGAAATATGGAGAAGGAAGAGGTTTGAGGTGGACAGATCAAGAGTTAGGTTTCTTACAGGTTAACTTCTGACACAATTACACATTCAAATGGAGGTGTCCAGTAGGCAGTTAGACATCCATCTGAAGTTTAGGGAAGAAGTCCAAGTTATTGACATAAATTTGAGAGGGAGTGGTTGACTGTGGGATGCTTCATAGAATGCAGGAAGGGAAAAGGTCCATCAGATTTGGCAACGTAGAGCTCTTCCTTGAGTCTGATGTGAACACTTTAGGTGGAGCAGTGAGGAGGAAAGCCAGATTGGGGTAGGTTGAAGAAGAAACTTTTCCACCTCTATTTTCAGAAACTAGAAACACAAGAGCCAAGAAACTGGATCACAGCATCTCCATTTTTTATGTTCAGTCTTGACCTCTTCCTTAAAATTCATTTCTATAAAATTCATTTTCCACCAGGGTATCCAAACTTAACATATCCAAATCGGAATTTTTTATTTCCTCCCCCAAACTTGTTTCTCCTTTTTTCTTATCATCTCTTCTGTTGCTCACACTCAAAGATTCTGAGTCATCCTTGACCCCTCCTTCTCTTAGGTTTTTCATCCAGCAGTTACCCCCCCCCACCCCCGCCTCTTCCTGCACAGCAGACCCTTTCTGACCACCGCTCATCTCCATCATTGTGAGCACCGTGGTCTAAGCCACCATCATCTCTTGCCTGAATGATTGAGGAAAAAACCATTCTAACTGGTCTTTCTGCTTCCTTTCTTCCCTCTCTAAAATCTGTTTGCCGGTTAGCAGCTAATAGCCTTTTGAAATGTAAGTCATGTTTTTGTCACTCTTCTGTGCAAAATGTTATTTTTATAGTGGCTTCCTGTCTTATTCCTAATAAAATCCAAAGGCCTTATAGTGGCATACAAGGCCTGACATTGCCTGGATTTTGGTATGTCTTTTACCTTATCATCTTTAGTACCTCCCCCCCCCACCCCCCACCCCGTGTGTTTGACCACATCTCCTAGTTGTTCCTCAGATACACCAGGCAGCCTCCTGCTTGAGAGCATTTGTGATTGTGGCTCCTTCTGCCCGGAAAATTCTACCCAGCTAGCCATGGCTCGCTCTCTCTCTCACCTCATTTAGGTCTCTGCCCAGATATTATTTTGTCAAAGAGGTCTTCTTTAGCCACTATAACAGACCTAGAAAATTATCTGAGTTTGACTTTATGGAAATTTGTATTAAGAGTTAAATTAATATTTATATTTTAATAATAATATTTAAAATAATAGTGGGTTAACACTTAATCATAAATTATATTTCAAATTAGTATTATATTTACATAAATATATTTTAATATGTATTTTAACTGTAAATTGTAATTTTTATAATATAAGTTATATTAATATTTATACTAAGTTTCAAAGTGTGGAAAGGCCTCAGATAAGATGTTCAGGAAAAACACAAAAAGTTCACATCTAAGGAAATACACTTATAGTAGGCAGCTTGTCTCAGCAGTAATATTCACCTCATTCCTAATAATGTAAGCAGTGTATATTTAATAAGAAATTGAAATATTTATATATTGAAAGGATATGGGGAGAAGAAGGGCTGTCAATAAGCTGTATCTTCATTTACCTTAAATCAATGAAAAATAATGCTCAGATTGGTGACTCATCAGACCACGGGTCTCTCGATTTCACCACTTTGCTGCAGTACAGAGAGCAGGACAGCGCACATAAGACCTCAGGGATGCAGTCAGCAATCCGTAGGCTGTGGGAGAGGAGTGCCTATTGGAGAACAGGAAGAAGTTATTTAAAAAAATTTTTTTTAATTTATTTTGGGGGAGAGAGAGCAGGTGCATTTAGTGTAGGGGCCGAGAGAGGGAGAGGGAATCTCAAGCAGGCTTCTCGCTGCCAGTGCAGAGCCCAGCATGGGGCTCCATCCATGACATGGGGATCATGATCTGAGCTGAAATCAAGTCGGACACTTAACTGACTGAGCCACCCAGGCGCCCCGAGAGAGGTTATTTTAAAACTTAAATTTCAGGGGCGCCTGGGTGGCTCGGTCAATTAAGCGTCCGACTTCAGCTCAGGTCACCATCTCGCGGTCCGTGAGTTCGAGCCCCACGTCCGGCTCTGGGCTGATGGCTCAGAGCCTGGAGCCTGCTTCTGATTCTGTGTCTCCCTGTCTCTCTGACCCTCCCCCGTTCATGCTCTGTCTCTCTCTGTCTCAAAAATAACTAAACGTTAAAAGAAAAAAATTTTTTTTTAAAAACCAAAACTTAAATTTCAATTTATATGTCACACAGTCCACCCTTTGATTTCATTCTGGTAGTGTCAGGCCAAAGTTATGCAGATTTTTATCACATAGTAAAAACATTTTGTATATTGAATCATGAACTTATTCATGAAGGTGGGACAGGTGTTCTGCTCTTTGAGAATAGTCCAGCTTTGACAATTATTTGATCACTTCAATCCCTCAGTCCAGCAAATGGCCTGCTCGGTCTCTCCCTAAAAGTATTTCCTTTCCCAGGACTCTTCTTCAGGAACATTGTGTTTTTTGACCATTTGCAGGTCAAGTCGAGGCAATACCTATATGTGAAAATTAGGGTAACTCCTGTTCCAATCTACAGTGTATTTCAGTTTAGAACTTTCCAACTGAGTATCTTCACGGACCATGTGAATACCCAGGTACCGCATGTGTGCCTGAGTCCACATAGGTTGAATCTTAGCAGCACATCTTTACTTCCTGGATCTCTAAGCTTCCTCCACCACCTGCTGCTCCCATCTCTCTCTCCCTGCCCCCCAGGTGAATTTACATGACCTTGGTTTTTCCTTTGCTACTCCAGACAAGCATGTGGGTGTCAGCAGTCTGTCTGCTTTTACTCTTAGAGCCTTGGGGAAACAAAAAGTTAACTCTTCCTTCGAAAAGGTTGGGGATTTCTGGACTACAGAGTAAAGGTTTGAAAGTGTTTGTTTTTTGCTGTGTTGGGAGGGGTAGGATACAGAGCACAGATGCTCTCGTCTTTTTGGTGGCCGTGTAAATTAACACCACCTCTATGGAATGCAGTGTAACAGTATGTAATAAAATGTTTAAAAATGTGATCCCCTTTGAGAATTTCTGTCTGTAAGAATTTTCCGTACTGATAGACGTACATAGGTGTTCAAAGACATATCAGAGATCTTTATCACAGCGTTATTGGTAGTGGCAAAGATGGGAAACAACCTAAATATCCATCAGAGGTCAAATCACTTATGGCATGGCCGTCGTGGAATGTTCTGGGTGACTGAGAAGAACGTGGCACGTCTCTTTGATGTTTTATGAAATAAACGAGTAAGACACACATCCTTTTACTTGGTGTGCTGTCATCTGTTGTACAACATCTCCTGAAGGTGGCGTAAGACACGGTTTCACTTGTTGCCTCTGGGAACTGACTGATGCCTGGAGATCTGGGCAGACTGGATACCTTCTGTACTGTCTGAGTTTGTGTGTGTCAAAAAGTTAATATTGAAATTTTGTAGTATTTTACGGCTTAGAGAAATAGGTGGCACTTTTAATATTTTATGACATTGGTTTTACAGTCATTTAAAAATGACTTTTATCTGTTATATAAAAGTAAGCAGTTTGCATCTTTGAATGGAATCGAAAATGTAATGACCTGAAGTAACAGTGTCATTTCAGTGCATTTAGCTCACGTGTTGTTGCTGTTGTTTCGTCATTAGGTATTATGACTCTGTCCCCGTTTGATCAAATGAAGACTGCTTCCAATGTAGGTGGATTTAATGCAGCAATTAAAAACAGCCCACCTGCCATGTCTCAGTACATCACTGTCGGGTCCAATCCATTCACTGGCTTCTTCTATGCTTTAGAGGTAAGAGTTTTGTCACTGATCACGGGTAAGGCCTCTCTCGGTTTTTCACCTTGTCTGCAAATTGGATATTGTAAGTTAGCCTTAGAAAGATTAGGCAGTTTACGTTTCTAAGTTTTCAATGTAAGCTAAAATTAGTCCCCACTGACTTCCTTCTAGATTCTTTAGGTGAACTGAAAAGGTACTAAAGTCAGCGTAAAACCAACACATTTCTCCATTTCAGCTGCCCCAACTTCCTGAACGGTTGATTTGTCTTTAAACACTGGTGCACTAATCAGCGTCTCAGGGTTACTCATAGCCCACCAGAGACTGCAGTAAATCAGGAATTGTAAAGTTACCCGCTGTGGCGGATACAAGTGGTGAAAATTGGTTCCTAAAAATAGGGGAAAGTTAGGTGCTGGACTTGCTGGCTCTTATTTCTCGCTTATAAAACAGCCTTCTTAGAATTGTCCAAACTATCTTTTTACTTTAATAAAAATATACATTAAAAAAAAAAAAAAAAAGAGGGACGGGAGCCAGTTGTGAGTAGACAGGAGATCCACAGCCTTGCTAGAATAATGCCATGTTAACGTCCTAGTTAAACTTTTTAAATTAAATTACAATTTAAGGAGGCTAATCCTGAAGATAAAATGGACTGCTGGTGATTTTACTTTTAAACTGTAGACTTAAAACTTCTGATTATATTCCTACTTCCTAAAATCATGTTTATTGCACTCTCTGAAAGATGCTATTTTTGATGGTCCAGGCTTTACAGCCTTTCAAAATCTTTAAAAGTAAGCCTTGTTTAGAAAGTATATTTTGGTTGTCAGCTATTCCCTGTTCTCTTTCAAATGTCTTGTTTTTCAGGGAAGCACGCAACCATTATTATCTCATGTTGCCCTGGCTGTTGCAAGTAAGCTCACTTCGGCTTTATTTAACGCTGCCAGGTAATTACGGAACGCTTGACTGCAAGATGATCTAATTTGTATCTCGCTTGGTTTTCACATCTGTTTTGATAATCTGCACATTAGGATGTTGGAAGCCCCGGTTTTATTCTAAATTCTCTTTCCGGTCAGTGGTTGGCTCGGTTGGAAAAGTAAGCACGAGGAAGAGGTGGTGCCGAAGCAGAAGCCGAAGGTGGAGCCCGCTGCCCCGTTAGCTGTAAGGCAAGTTGGCCGTGCTCGTCTCCCATTGTGGTGTTTGTGAAAATGTACCGTGAAATGTATGGCCTTTTAAAAAAAATTTTTTTTTATGTTTTATTTATTTTTGAGAGAGAAAGGGAGAGAGCATGAGCAGGGCAGGGGCAGAGAGGGAGAGGGAGACACAGAATCCGAAGCAGGCTCCAGGCTCCAGGCTCCAAGCTGTCAGCACAGAGCCCGATGCAGAGCTCGAACTCACAAACCATGAGATCGTCGCCTGAGCCGAAGTCGGGTGTTTAACCGACTGAGCCGCCCAGGCGCCACGATGGTCTTTCTATGAGTTTGGTTGATTTGTTGATCTCATGAGTTTGTGGAGCTTCTGAAAGTCATTAATGTGAGACTTTTTCTGTCGGAATATAAACTCCACGAGGAAGGTGATTGGCATGTGTTTTGTCCACAGCTGTCTCCCTGTCATACAGTAGGCGCTCAGTGTGTGTTTGTGGAGTGTGCTTTCTTGCAAACACCTAGAACCTTAGCTTAAGTTTTAGGAAAATTAGTTCTGTGATAGCTGTTGAGTTTTTTGTTAGGTTTATTTATTTATTTGAGAGAGAGAGAGAGAGCATGCCTGCATGGGAGAGGGACAGAGAGAGAGAGAGAGAGCAGCGCATTGTGCCGGCAGTGTGGAGCTTGACATGGGGCTCGATCCCACAAACTGTGAGATCATGACCTGAGCTGAAATCAAGAGTCAGATGCTCAACCACCTGAGCCACCCAGGCGTCCCAGATAGCAGTTACAGTTTTTTAAAGAAAGTTTAGTTTGTCAGTCAACTGTGTAAACTTAAAAAGTGCTTAGTAACTTCTTTAAAAAAAACAAAAACAAAAACGAGGAGTCTGTGCATTCAAGCACTCTGAGGAATGCAGGCTTGTGCTTTTTTGTTGACTTCACTGGTGCTGTAGGATAGTGTATTTGTCAGATTGTGCAGGGACAGGGCGTGATTTTTGCTTGATTTTGTTTTTAAATCGTTTGTGTTACCTAATATAAAATACTACCACGAAGGGAAACAGAATCCACCCCCCCTTGTAGATATTCTTTAACTAAAGAGATATAACGAACTGTCTGTTATTAAAATTTATTGAAGATTATCCTCTAAGGTTGTTTCGTATTATTTTAAAATACTGTAACACCTCACATTTTCTAAATTCACTTAAGAATCAAGAAGTAAGCCAAGCTGCCCTCTGCCTGCACACAGATGTAACAGAATTTGGACACTTTGTCTCAGGGGCTTTTCTCAAAGTGAGTGCACTTGGTCCTTTTGTAGTACCTCTTTACTTTTATCTTGCAGTTCTAGTAAGATTGGTTATAGACCAAGAACAGTTTAAAGATAATTATTTAGGGGCACCTGAGTGGCTTAGGTGGTTGAGCATCTGACTTCAGCTCAGATCATGATCTCACAGCTTGTGAATTCGAACCCCGCATTGGGCTTGGTGCTGACAGCTCGGAGCCTGGAGCCTGCTTCCGATTCTGTGTCTCCCTCTCTCTCTGCCCCTCACCTGTTTGTGCTCTGTGTCTCTCTCCTCAAAAATAAACATTAAAAAAAATAATAAAAATATAGTTATTTAGAAGAGGGAGAGTTCTTCAGGCAGATTTGTTGGTGCCAGTAGATTATGGTATCTAGCAGAAAGTAGAGGTTAGAAATACAAACTTAAGGGGCGCCTGGATGGCTCAGTTGGTTAAGCGTCCAGCTCTTGATTTTAGCTCAGGTCATGATCTCACGGTTCGTGAGTTCAAGCCCCTCATGGGGCTCTATGCTGACAGATTGAGACCTGCTTGGGATTTTCTCTCTCTCTCTCTCTCTCTCTCTCTCTCTCTCTCTCTCTCTCTCCCTCCCTCCCTCCCTCCCTCCCTCCCTCCCTCCCTCCCCCCCCCTCTTTCCCCCCCTCTCTCCCTCTCCCTGTCCCCTTCCCTGCTTGAATGTTTGTATGCTCTCTCTCAAAATATTAAAAAAAAAAATGAACTTAGGACAGACGAAATATGCTTGTATAGAAGTGTGGTATTCTAAAATTGGTCATGAGGGTACTGTTTCCTCTGACATAACACTTCATCAAGAAAAGATAGTTATACTTGATATTCTCTAAAAATATAAGATTATCGATACTTATGTGGAAAATCTATGAAATAAAACTTACCTGTTTTTATTTTATAATGGAAGAAACTTCTTATGCATTTTGTGTTGCAAAATGTCTGGTACGATTAGTTAATAAATTCACCATGAATCCGTGCAAAGTTTATATTTCTTTACCTAAAAGCAGATTTTGCCTATTTTATTTACACATTTCATTATTCTGTTAACTTTTTCTAGATTGGAGTTTGATTTGAGCTTTTTATTTTCTTTTAAATATCAGATTTGGACTTCCAGATTCTAGACGCCATGGTGAAAGTATATGTCTGTCTCCATGTAACACGCTGGCAGCAGTAACGGATGATTTTGGCAGAGTTATTTTATTGGATGTAGCTAGAGGAATCGCAATACGCATGTGGAAAGGTACTTCCTTATAAAAATCTAGAAAAAAGTTAATTTGCTTTTTAGCCCTATAGTTGAGCAGTATTCTCATCCTTCAGCTTCTAATTAACAACACTGCTTAATGCATTACGTATATGCTTTCTTTCTTTCTTTCTTTTTTTTTTTTTTTTAACAAGAACTCCCATCAGCCACACTTGATCCAGTCCAGTTGGTCTGTTAACTTTAAGTTTGATCAGTTTATACGCTTTTAATTTCTTCCTTATGTCTTTTTCAATTCTGTCCTTGTCAAATTCCTGAAGTCAGTTTCTTGCTCCTGTTATATTCATTCCACTTCACAAGGTCACACTTAAGTCAGATGTTCTCTTCAAATCTAGAATGCTAAGTCTTTCAAACTAAAGACAGCAAAATAATTTTTGCTTATTTGACTTCCATATCCATATGCTGGGGTCAGTTTCTTGGTAAAATGTCAGTTAGGAGTTGTAGTTAGTTGCTAATAAACGACTCAAGTTCGGGATTGTAATGATATGCCCATGACAACCTCAGGAGCCCAGTCGCCTTTTATGTAGCTTCCCTACTCAAGGTTATTTCATGGTTCAAATGACTACTGGAGCTCCAGTCTTCTTGTCTGAGTTCCATGAAGGAAGAAAGGAAGAGGAAGAACTTCCAACTGAGCCAGTTCGCTTTGAAGATGATTCCCTGCCAAGCTCTTTCCACAGTGCATTAGTCAGGACTTAGTCACATAGTCATACCTAA
The DNA here is from genome assembly GCF_022837055.1 of Prionailurus viverrinus. NCBI lineage: Eukaryota > Metazoa > Chordata > Mammalia > Carnivora > Felidae > Prionailurus > Prionailurus viverrinus. The sequence continues at coordinate 55,019,790 of NC_062577.1, read as the reverse complement.
CTATAAGGGAGACTTGAAAATATCTAGGCACATTGTCAGCCTGAGAAAGGTAAAATCTCTTTGACCAAGGAAGAAGGGGAGAATGCATTGTTTTGGAATCCTTGGAATAGTAATACGTCAGTAATATGGTAGGAAATCCCAGCTGTGATGCAATGTGGTCTCTGCTTAGCAATGCGAGGAAAAATGGATTTGAGGAGATTAAAGTACTCTGGACAGATGGAGACCAGTATCACCTTCTTGCCAGAGAATTCCTGCAGTGTTTACCTGTTACATGTTTAAGTGTCTATAGAGGTAGGTTTCAGCACCGCAGACACATCATTTCTTCTTGGTGTCTGTCTTCTGAAATAACATCAGGGATGGTTCTCAGCAAGACTTTTCCAGAATATAGAAGACATAGGTGTCCCAGCGGGCCCACATCCACTACAGCGATGTTGTTGGAGGCATTGTGGCCTTCCCTTCTGCGGCTGGTGCTGTTCCCCCATATTTGGAAGAGAGGGGCCTGTGGCCGGTGGAAGGGGCCCCCCTGAGATGGAAGACTGTGTCGGCTGCCTCTTCTCAGAGGCAGGGGCTTCCTGCTGCCACCTGGCACCACATCCCCCCCCCCCCCCCCCCCCCCCCCCGTCTGCGTAGCACCACAGGATTTGAAAAGCACAAGATCAGGTTGATCTTTTTCTTACGTTTTAATGGGACTTTTATTCAAATCCAAGCCTGGTAACCTCCCCCAGAGTTTTTAAAGGGAAAGAATTTTTTAAAGAGAAGGAGGGGAGAGAATGGGATCAGGGAAGGGACTCATGAAGCCTTAATGACAGCCGTTTGTTTTTTTTTTAAGAAAAAAAGTGATCAGGAGGAAATTTAACAAAATTCTGGATTTAGTATGACTTGGTGATTGAGTCAGTATTTGTTACAATTATTATTATCTTTTCTGTTGAAGCCATTTCATAATAAAAAGGTAATGTGCTTTTATAGCTCTTCTTAAACCCCTGGCTAAAATATCCCAGAGTGCATCAGAAAGCTACGGTTGAACCTAGATTAATTAACTAATTAGCTGCCCTTTTCCTCTGTCTCAAAGGGTATCGAGATGCACAGATCGGTTGGATGCAAATCGTAGAGGACCTCCATGAAAGAGTACCAGAAAAGACGGATTTTTCCCCCTTTGGAAATACTCAGGGTCCAAGTCGTGTAGCTCAGTTCCTTGTGATCTATGCACCTAGAAGGGGAATCTTGGAAGTGTGGGGCACACAGCAGGGGCCTAGGGTAGGAGCCTTCAACGTGGGAAAGCACTGCAGGTAAGCCGCAGACCCCGTCATTTTCCTGGTTACAAAAAGGAATGCTTTTGTTCGAGTAAAGCTTTTATTAAAGCTACTTATTAGATTGCGAGTCGTTTGAGAATTGCAGTGTTCTCTATTATGGTTTTTCCCTGTGAGTGCCTGGTATATAATTAAGGATTAAGTATTTAATAACAACAACAAAAAATCTTAATGAAAAGGCCATGATATGCTACTGAATTTAATAAAGTGACGTGTGGTGTTGCCATTTGCCCCCATCCCTTACTTATGCTGTGGGGGCTCAAAAGGAGAGATTCCTTCAGATTCCCATGGTGATGATGTTAAGTGAGGTGAATGCTTTGTTTGCCATAGGCCTGTCACTTAATTTTTCTAACACATTTTAACAAGGCGTCATTCTGCCAGTCACCTCTGCTTCCCTTGTGTTTTTGGTATCAGTTAGTGTTTATTTTACTTAGTGGTGCCCCCAAATCGAGACCAACGTAGGGGTCCCTAGCTATAATATAAGCACTTCTGGCATTTCTCCTTTCTCTAATATTCTTACCGTATTGGTATGTGATTTCCTCAGGCTTCTGTATCCTGGCTATAAAATAATGGGCTTAAATAATGTCACCAGTCAGAGCTGGCAGCCACAGACTTACCAGATCTGTCTTGTTGATCCAGTGTCTGGAAGTGTGAAAACAGTAAACATTCCTTTCCATTTAGCACTGAGGTAAGATCTATCAGGTATCCCTCTGCTAGCTTTTCCATCCCGTGTTTTGCTCTTGGTTTTGTAGTTATTGTTTTGTTGTTGCTGTTTTTTTCTCATTAGACAGAGATCTTTATTTTATTTTTTTTTAACGTTTATTTATTATTGAGAGACAGAGAGACGCAGAGCGTGAGCAGGGGAGGGGCAGAGAGAGGGGGAGACACAGAATGGGAAGCAGGCTCCAGGCTCTGAGCTGTCAGCACCGAGCCCGACGGGGGGCTTGAACTCATGGACCGTGAGATCATGATCTGAGCCGAAGTCGGTCGCCCAACCAACTGAAGCACCCAGGCGCCCCTAGACAGAGATTTTTAAAGTTAAGTAGGAAGAACATAAAGGAAAAGAGAGTTGGAGTGTGCCAGACTTAGAAGGAAAGCGATTTCATGTTCTGTAAGAATTTGTTGTGTTTATTGTTTTAGCGACAAGAAGTGTGAGCGAGCCAAGGACATGCACCTAGTGAAGAAACTGGCGACCCTGCTGAAAACAAAACCTCCCAATCTCGGTGGGTGCCCTTTAGTCAAAATAACAAAGCATGCTCTTTTATCATTTTCTAAATTAATAGCATATTATAAATGGAGCAATCGAAATAGTTCAGGGGCGCCTGGGTGGCTCTGTTGGGTAAGAGTCTGACTCTTGATTTCAGCTCCGGTCATGATCTCAAGGTCGTGGGATGGAGCCCTGGGTCGGCCTCTGCGCTGGTCGTGGAGCCTCCTTGAGTTTCTCTCTCCCTCTCCCTCTGCCCCTCCCCTACTGTTGTGTGCTCACTTGTGCTCTCTCTCTCTCAAAAAAAAGATTCATCTCTGAGCAGTTGCAGTTCCTTAAAATAAGGTGAGCTGCAAGTAATCCTGTATATATTTTATTGGAATTGCTCTGTAAAGATGAAGCTTGCCACCTGGGAGATATTAACATTCATGTAAAGTAACAATGTGAGAGAAACCAGAAGTCCTGTAGACTGACTGATAGCTACAAATATATGCATTTTTCTTTCCACATAAAGTTTACCTTGTAATAATAGTGAAAAATTTAGTTTGGTTAATTTTCTCTTTGTAGATTTGGTTGAAACAGAAATAAAGGGATTAATTCTTGATATTAAGTATCCTGCAACGAAGAAACAAGTAAGTATGCATGTGAATTTTCCTGACGAGTGGCTGTAACCTATTTCTCTTAAGAAAGCCTTTGTTTTCCTCTTTCCCTCCAAACATGACAGGTTAACGTCTTCCTTTTCATGTTTTTATTCATGCATCCTTTTTATATTCATATATGGAAGTTGTGTTGTCTCTCTTTCTCCTTCTTTTTCTTTTAAAAATTAAGCAATACTACCATACACGTGTATGCATGTTTTAGACACAGACACACATATCTATACATAGCATTTATTCAGATTAAAGAATAATAATAAACCCTTATGTATGACCAGTCCCCTGAGGAAATAGAACGTTACCAGGAACTCTGACGAGCCTCCTGTCCCTCCTCAGTCCCCTCCCCCATCCCTAATGTGACCAGTGTTCGGAATTTCGTTTCTCTACAGTTGATGGAGGTACTGCACGTGCTCACATACTGTATGGATTCCACCCTGTGACTCTACTTTCTTCACTCGCCTCCTGTCAGTGGGCATTTAGGTTGTTGCCGGTGTTTTGGTTTTTTGCCATTACCGTGATACTGTGATTATCCTTGTACTAGGATACTGTATCTTTGTTTCCTGGTGCCCGGTGTGCAAGAGTTTCTCCTGAGTTTTATACCTAAGAGGGGAATTGTAGGGCACGAGCTACGCTAGCTGTACTAGTTGATGAAAAATTGCTTCTCAAAGTCCTTGTGCTGCTAGTTTGCTTTCTCACGTGTGCTGTGTCAGAGGCCCTTGTCAGGCTTCTTGAGTTTTGCCAGGTTTGGGATTCTGCTGTGACAATTCACTGTGATTTCTGTCCTCGCACCCTTTTATCAAAACCCTCGTAATGCTGCTTGAGTTTTGGCTGTCTGAGTTCTTACACGACGCTTCAATCCCTGTGGACATCTCTGAACTCCTAGTCTACTTTTAATCAGAACCGTGATGTACATGGGTTATAGCTCACCGTTTTTTTTCCCTTTTTACCTCGTTTGAGCCCCTTCAAGTAGGGTCTTCACCAAAGATGTCTGTTTCATAATCCACAGCAACTAAAGTAATGCCGGATTTGTGGGAGAATTTAGTGAATACTGATTTCTTATCTCCTCTTACTGTGGTAGTCATTTGGTTGAGACACTTCTTCTTGTTTTCTTGTAAAACAGGCAAGTCCCTGTGACTTCTCATCCAGTTTCCATTCTGACAGGGCTAATTAGCTCTCATTTTCCTCAGGGCAGAGTCTTGGTTATGAAAGCTGACGTTCCTCTGACAAGGCGGGCACCCAGGAGAGGTAGTTCAGAGAATCTGTAGAAAGGGAGGGCTCTCACCCAAACAAGGCTTCTCATTTTGATACTGTCTTTTCTCTTACCTTACATCCTGGAACAACAAAACTGGGAACTTTAGCATATTACAGACTGTCATCTTGGCCTTTTTAAAAATTACTGCACTACTGAATTGTGCGTGAAACTATGAATTTCATTAAAAATGCAGGAAAAGCTGATAGTAAAAGTTGTGTATTGTTTTCAACACTAAGCGGGGAAAGGAAACCAGGTTAGGCTTGAGAAGACCGAACAAATAGGCAGCCAGCTGCCCCTCTGTGTAATAAATACCAGAACACAGGCGGTTACATTTTCTTGGGTGTTACCTTTCTCAGAAGTCACTTTCTTTATATCCACCATGTACTGAGGCAACTACATCATGGGCTTGACCAACCCTCTGAGCCCAACCCTCTTGAGCCACCCTCTGAGCCTGTTTCTTTCCCCCCCACACACAGAGGGGGCTGTGATACCATTTTTGTCTCATGCCATATTCTCAGCCTGCTTTTGAAACTATGTAATCTCATCGATAAAAAAGCCAATTTAACGTGGTAGTATGAAAGGGTAAGTATGAGCTTCAGCCGCTGTGTCTACCCATTGGTGATTCTGATGGTTGCTTCTTTAGGCACAAAGGGAGATTTTGGAACTATGGTGAAGGCTCTAGAGCATCTACTGGGAGAGGGCAGGAGAGGTAGCTGGGGTGAGGTGGCGCCATATATATCTCCCATGGCCTGTAGGTTGACCTGGCCGTGCTCAAATGCACTCATTAAGCAGTAATTAAGTTCTTGTCAGATTTTGTTATTGGCACATCAGCAACAGCCTCTGCTTTTCATTTATGCCCGTGGGGTATAGACTTACACTCTTCTTACTGGTGAATGGCTTTGTCTCGGTTTCTGTTTGTCTTGGCCGTTCTGTTAAACACCAGTTGCCTTCTAGTTGTCTCATTCTGAGTCCGGACTCTTTGTCATCCACCATATTGGGTATACGATGAAATTCATTGATTATTACGTATGATGCAACCCTCATTCTCAGGTACGTATGCTAAAACATCTTACCAATGGAGCTTCCTTGGGAATTTGGGGCAACAAAGGTGTAGGCATAAATACAAAGCTTAAAAAACAAAATCATTACCTTTTAATTGTTGCAATTGCTCAATATCTTTCTTCCAGGCTTTGGAAAGCATTTTGGCAAGTGAACGTTTACCATTTTCCTGCCTTAGAAACATCACTCAGACTTTAATGGACACTTTAAAAAATCAAGGTAATAGGGTTTGTACTGATTGGAGGTTCTGGTCTCACTTCAGATTTTACAGTTCTGATTATAGAAAGCTGTTCCTGTGAAAGATACCATGATGTTACTTCAGCGTGGAAATAATACATATAAGACATGGTATTTGGAGACTTTTACTCCCTATTTAGTATACGCGCTGATCTTCATCTGAGCTTTCTCTGAATATAAAAATATTTCTCTTTCAAATCTCTCTACTGGGGGAAGGACACCAGCATAGCACGGCGAGAAGTGATTATTCTGATACAGCTATACACATGTGAAAGCCATTGGCACGGGGAGGAGATGAGCTGGTGGTGTGCAAAAAACAGCCAGGTTCTCTTGCTGGCATTTTCTTCTGTTTACCTTTATGGGAGGAGAACGGTTTCTGCAGATGAAGAGTTCTTTAATTTTGTTTTGACAGGGAAGATGATAAGAAAATTTATGCTTTGAATTAATATTCTTTTAGTGTATAGAATCCACATTTTCTCATCCATTTCCCTCAGGAACAACTGAGGACTTCCCAAATCAGACTATGAGTAAATTATTAGTTCTGTTTTTGTTTGTTTGTTTGTTTTTGTTTTTTGCTGTTCAGAATTCGTCAAAAAAGAATTACGTCTCTATCTGTAGGATTTTAACTCTGTACTCCAGCTAGCTAGCCCAGCAAAATGCAATTTATTCAGAATCCCTAACATCAATTAAATTGTAGTGTGCAATTTGCAGACTTCATCTAGTTGTGACTTTCTGCTTGTCATGTTAATTATATAAAGCCAGCTTTATATTTATATTTAAGCCAACGTAAAGTGGTTTAATTAGCAAATCATAGTATCCTCTTTCAACACTTTCAGCATCCTAATTTTGAGATTTGCTTTCTCCACACGTAATTAAAGCTGCCTTTTGGAAGATAGTGAACTTCTTTAGTGCATACAACTTGTTGGAAATGTCTGTTAAAAAGCATAGTATGCTTCTGAAGCTCCCCTGTCCCTCAAGGCTTTATCAAAATCTGAAAATTTATTAAATAAGAATTTATCTTGCACTGAGCTGAGAATAAACCAAACACCACTTTGGAGCTCTATAAAATCATCACTGGTTTCAAGTTCTACCCAGAACTGGGATTCCTAAAAATTTTACCTGTTTAATATGTTAATAAGTTTTATTGTGGCTATAATAACTCTTGGAGGTAAAGTGTCTGTCTTTTGAAATAATAGTTGTTTTATATTAGGTTATATCTAAATTACCATGCAGGAGGGGCGCCTGAGTGGCTCAGTCAGTTAAGCATCTGACTTCGGCTCAGGTCATGATCTCACGGTTTGTGAGTTCGAGCCCCGCGTCGGGCTCTGTGCTGACTGCTCAGAGCCTGGAGCCTGCTTGGGATTCTGTGTCTCCCCTCTCTCTTCCCCTCCCCCACTTGCAGTCTGTCTGTCTGTCTGTCTCTCTCTCAAAAATAAATAAAAGGTTAAAAAATTTTTGTAAGTTGCCACACAGGCATGTTTTATACAGAGAGGAGTATTTCTCTGATATTAAACTTTCTTCAAGAAGCCTGATGGACAGACGGGGAATGTCACTTTGGTCTCTGCCTCCCTTGAGGGTGGGCCTGTCACAGTCACAGTTGGCAGCAGGCACCATGGTAACGGGAGCCAGGCAGCTTCCTGCCGGCCATCCTCTGTGTGTGGGCACAGGAGGCAGCGTGTGAGCTCCGGGCTGACAGAGGATACCTTCAAGGCTGCTTTCAGTTTAGTGTTTTAAAAATTGAGTATTAGACTCAGGTAGCTCTTTCTGTTTTTCCCCACCTCCCCTCCACTACTAGTCTGCCTTATTTCATTTAAGAATTTGGATATTTTTCCATGGTGGAAAATATATACTTGTAGCTTATTAAGTACCCCAATATTTAATAGAATAAAACATCAGGCTGGGAATGCCAGCTGGTGCAGCCACTCTGGAAATGGAGGTTCCTCAAAAAGCTAAAAGTCAAACTACCCTACGACCCAGCAATTACACTACTAGGCACTTATCCACAGGATACAGGGGTGCTGTTTCGAAGGGACACATGCACCCCCGTGTTTATAGCAGCACTATCAACAATAGCCAAAGTATGGAAAGAGCCCAAATGTCCATCAGTGGATGAATGGATAAAGAAAATGTGGTGTATGTATACAATGGAGTATTACTCAGCAATCAAAAAGAATGAAATCTTGCCATTTGCAGCTACGTGGATGGAACTGGAGGGTATTATGCTAAGTGAAATTAGAGAAAGACAAAAATCATATGACTTCACTCATGAGACAAAACTTCACTTTAAGAGACAAAACAGATGAACATAAGGGAAGGGAAACAAAAGTAATATAAAAACAGGGAGGGGGTCAAAACAGAAGAGACTCCTAAATATGGAGAACAAACCGAGGGTTGCTGGAGGGGTTGTGGGAGGGGGGATGGGCTAAGTGGGGAAGGGGCACTAGGGAATCTACTCCTGAAATCGTTGCACTATATGATAACCAATTTGGATATAAATTTTTAAAAATAAAAAAATTAAATCAAAAAAATAATAAAACATCAGGGAAGTATATAAGACTATGAATGTTAATGAGAGAAAAATCTTTTGTGAGTCGACTAACTAGAGCTCTTTAATGTATTTTTTCGCCTCCACCTTTTTAGAACTGGAGTCTGTGGATGAAGGATTGCTACAGTTTTGTGCCAATAAACTGAAACTACTCCATCTTTATGAGTCTGTCAGTCAGTTAAATTCCCTTGATTTTCATTCAGACACACCATTCTCAGATAACGTAAGTAATTCTACTCCTCATCATACAAAATAATCTCTTGGATTATTTTTAATGTTTTAATTGATAGTAAAGTAGAAAATTAAGAATTTTTAGGAAGTATAAAGGTGTATTTCTTTACCAGACCCCCTGCTGGCTCTCCGTGCCTTAATGTTCAATTTATATTATTTATGCTAAGATATTACATTTTATTATTAATCTATTTTTACTACCGTAGAAGCATTGTTTTTTTTCTCATTTTTTTAAGGTTACTTCATACCACATAAGTTTGACAAGATTTGCCAATTACAATAAACTTGGTTTACTAAAGTAGGAAAATTTTAATTTCTTTAAAGAAAAAAAAAAAAAAAAGATTCTGCCAAACAGAAGAGATTGGTTTTCTGTGGTGGTGTTGTGAACACATTCCTACAGCTTGCTCTGTTGTATACTACATAATGCTTTAAAAAATTCTGTCTTACATCATAGTGTTTCATTATAGTAACTGTTCTATGTTTTTATTCTGTAAAACATTAAAAAATGGCAGCGCCTTGTAATCTTCATTACGGTGCAGTATTACTCATTTCTGGGGCGTGTATACAAATTCTTACTTTCCATACAGAGCAATCAATAGGGAAGGAAGTAAGTAATAAATAAATAAATTTCTTAATAGGGAACAGAGGGAAATATTGTCCTGTCTTTCCCTCAGATTCGTGTGTGACTGGGCGCAGGTCGCTTGCCCTGAAAGCCTCTTGTCTTCCACCTCTCTCTCAAAAGGAAAATTATCTAAGTGATTTTAGTTATTTGTCAAGTCCCTGATAATGCTTTTAGAAAATTACCAGGTGTATCTGAAACTTAATTGAGGTTTAAAGTGGAAGCTTTTTGTTTTAAATATATGTATGTGAATAAAAAATTTTTAAACAAAAACAAGAAGATTTTTCTCTATTGGAAACCACTTACATATTCTTAACATCTTTTTAATCTTTGGGATTATAGATGGATTTCATAAAAGCATTTTAACAGTCTTCATCATTTTCTATGATTGCCATTATAAACGACAAAGCCATTTTTGGGGATCTTTTGCTTTTCTTTCTACTTCAGCAATAGTATAAAATCTTTCAAACAACAAAAAGGTCAGGTTGATTTAATTATGTCTGTAGGATTGCCTAGACGTTTCATAGATTCTTAAGTGCTTAATTTTTTTTGTAAGATCCAAACCCTCCTACTTTGCCAGAGAAAGTTAAGTATATGTCATTAATAATCCCTTATAGAATTCATTTCCACTTAATAGCCCCAGTATAGTCTGTAAATAGAAAAGATTTAGAAAATTTAAGAAATCAGTTTCTTAACCGATTGTTCTTTTTTTAAGTTTTAAAGCACTTTTTAAGAATTATAAAAATTATGTTTTGCTGTGGACTTTTAGATCCTTCAAAAATATACAGTCATTTTCTAGGCTGAATGGCCAATATTGTACATGTAAAACTAAAATTGAAATTTGAAATCATTCTTGTTGTCTGTGGGACATAGTTCATATAAGCTCATATCAATTCAGTATAGCATTGAACTGCTGGTGTGTGTTCAGTGCATTTTGCAATTTACTGCTTGTTTTTAAAAACAACAGCCTTAATAAATAGAAAGCTGCATTCTTAAACAAGCGCAGTTTTATCAGGTAGCATGGGGGGAAGAAAGCTGTGCTTGCTGTGGCAAAATGGTCTCTTACGTATGTGTGTGTTTGTGTATGCTTATTCCTAATTTAGAAAAATAATAGTATCAGGAGATGTTTTTGCACATACGGGATATAAAAATCGTTTGAAAGGCTGGCAGGATGTTATCTGTGACTTTTCAATCCCTGTGTCCCTAAGAGTTACATAGAGGATATGCATGTAAATACAGTGATGATTGGTTTCCAGTATTTTATTTTATTGTGTTTTTGCTGCTTAATAAATATTGTTTCAAACAGACCTTTAGTTTTCTTAGAATCACAAGAATCACAAGGGTTGTAGTTGATACTCTTGTAATTTTTTTCTGATTATACATTAATACGATTAGGTGTAATCCGAACATTTTAGAAGAGAATATTCTCAAGACATTATATAAAAATGGTACTTTTAGTTATATGTAGTATTTCAAGATTAATTTATTTAAATAACACCCCACTCGTGATTTGAGAGTAAAGTTTTAAGCGGAGTACGTTATAGCCGTCTTTTGCTCATAGCCTTGAATTTCACCTCAGATAATGGGGTCGACTCCTTTGGCAGAGTCAGAGAAAGAGTCATGGTCTATTCAAGGCTTTTTTTTTCCTATTTTTTAAGGACTTGGCTGTGTTACTGAGGCTTGATGAAAAAGAACTGCATAAGCTCCAGGCATTACTAGAGAAGTACAAACAGGAAAAGTCCAGAACTACTACCGTCCGATTCTCTGATGATAAGGATGGTGTGTTGCCTGTAAAAACATTCCTGGAATATTTAGAATATGAGAAAGATGCGATCAACATAAAAAAGATGAGTGAAGAGGAGTATGTGGCTTTAGGTAGGTGGCATGATAAACTGCTCTTTGAAACCTGCCTCTTCTGGATGAAAGCCTGGGAGGAGTTCACAGCATCTCAGAGATTCAGTTTGTTTCAAAAGTAAATTAATGAGAAAATTTAATGTATGTTTTTCAGTTAACATAAGATACTCTGGATATGTAGACACTATGTCATAAAAGTTTTATTGATTATTACTTATACTAAAGAGACAGTGCTAGACATGGAATGATTTGCCTTCTGCTATAAAGTCAACAAACCGAACCATTCATTTCTCTTCTCTTGTGCTGTATTGCTTCTCTGAGGATCTAGGTTGCAATTCAGGAAGAATGTTAGTCCAAATGGTAAGTAGCTGTTGGTTCATGCATTTTGCTTTTGTTTTACTAGGCAGCTTCTTTTTTTGGAAGTGTTTGCATGGAGAAAGCTCTACTGAGGATATGTGTCGTACATTGGAGTCAGCTGGACTTAGCCCTCAGCTGTTGTTGGTAAGGTTTCTTCGCATGCTCTTCTTCCCTGCTGATGTCATCTGGAAGTGTCAGTCTTTTGTTTAAATGCCATTGTCTAAAGCATATCATACAACATACATCAAACCTCCCAAAAATGATCAGAGAAACGTATAGTTACCATATTTGAGTAATAATTATTTCTCTAATTCTCTGTAAGTTGTAGCATGCATGTTCCATGGTTGGCCTAAAATAAATTTAGAATCTGACACATATGCGTGCATTTATAGTGGGTTGTGATCATCAAGGAAAATGTTCATATTGGAACTAAAAAAGGTCTTATTTACAGAACAAAATCAACTTCCCTTAAAGCAATACAGAGTTGTTATCAAACATTCCCAAACTTTGAAAATAGGTTAGGGTTTAGTCTCTGTGCTATAACAAATGTAAAACAAAAGAATCATCCAGTAGAGAATGACAACACTAAATGTTTGCCCTTCTGCAAAGGACCCTGTCGTCATCCCTTTTCTGTTCCCTCCCCTCTTACATGCACAAATACATACTTTTTCACATCCTTACTAACATCTCCTATTTTGGCCAGGATTTGGGCAATCTCCCTCCGTAAGCCTGTTGACTGTGGTCATGTATTGTTTTAATTGAACATTTAATCTTCTAAAAACAGATTCCATTCTGTGTCACTTTGCAGTATGTATGTCCGAAAGTAAAGTAGTTAAAGATACATATAGATTGTACATGGATTTTCATAAGCAGCGTTTTTTGGTTTTGTTAGAGAGCATGTGCGTATGAGCAGGGGAGGGGCAGAGAGAGAGAGAGAGAGAGAGAGAGAGAATCTTAAGCAGGCTCCATGCCCAGCGTGGGGCCCAACACAGGGCTCTATCCCGCCATCTCATGACCCTGGCAGCATTTCCTGAGCCAGAATCGGGTCAGATGCTTAACCAACTGAGCCACCCAGGCACCCCAAAACCAGCTTCATTTATAATAGCCCAAAATTGCAAACTACGCAAATGTCCTTCAGTGGGGGGAATGGTTAAACTGTGGTACAGCTTTACCAGGAATACTCCTCAGCGATAAAGAGGACTGAGCCACTGATTGAGACAACACCTCTAGTGAACCGCAAGGAAGATATGTTGAGTGTAAAAATGTCAATCTTAGAAAGACATGTACTGTGTGATTCTGTTTTTGTAACAGTCATGAAATAGCACAGTTACAGAGATCGGGAATAGATTAGTGGTTGCCAAAGGTGATGGGTGAGTGAGCGGGGAGGGACAGGTATGGCTAGAAGGATTAACACAAGGGAGTCTTGTGCTGATGTATAGTTAAGTGCTTATAGTGGTAGTGTGTTTGCAAAGTTACACATTTGGTAGAATTGCATGCACACACGTATGGGTGCATGTATTACTGGTGAAGTTTGAATACACTCTATGAATTTTACCAGTGTTAATTTATTGGTTTTGATATTGTGTAAGATGTTAGCATTAGGGGAGACTGCAGGAAGGGTGCATGGAACTTCCTTGAGTGTTTTGTGTGTGTGTGTGTGTGTGTGTGTGTGTGTGTGTGTGTGTGCCACTAGTGAATCTTTCACTGTTATGAAATAAAAAGTTAAAAAAAGAGGAGGTAAGTATTGCTTATTATTCAAAGTTGAGATGCTTAAACAGGATGAGTACAGAAGACTTCTTATTTCACACTGTGTTTAATCAATATCAACAAATTGTTATTTGCATTAAGTCTGGGGTCTAAGAAACTGGGAAAATACGAACCTCAAATCTTACCTCACTCCATATATAAAAATTAACTCAAAATGGAACATAAATATAAGAGCTAAAGCTACAATACTTACAGGAGAAAACATAGGGGACAGCTTGGATTGAGCCAAGATTTCATAGGACACAAGAAGCATGAGCATAAAAGAAAAATATTGGTCATTTACACTTCATCAAAATTCAAAACTTCTATGTTTTACAGCTGTTAAGAAACTGAAAGGCAAGCCTCTCTTTCAGAATTTATACTTGATAAATGAACTGTAGCCACAGTAGGAAAGAATCTGTACAACTCAGTAATAAGACAAACAGTACAATAAAAAAAAAGCAAAAGATTTGAACAGACCCATCACCAAAAAAGATACATACAAATGGCAAGTGATCACCTGAAAGGTGTTCAGCATCATTTGCTGTTAGGGAAATGCTAAACAAAAGTACGGTAGCCTCTTTCTCAAGAAGGTGACTGAAATGAAGTCTACTGATGGCATCAAGTGTCGAAGAAGTTGTGGACTGATCGGAGCTCTCAGCACGGCTAACGCAAACGATAGCACAACAACTTTGGAAAACTGTTTGAAAGTTTCTTATAACGAACATAAATTTACTATAAACTCTAGCAATCTCACTCCTGGGTATTTAAGAGGAATGAAAATAGATGCTCACATAGATTTGGAATCAGATATTAACAGCAGCTTTATTCGTAACAGCCCAAAGTGCAAGCAACCCAAATATCCGCCAGCTGATAAATGGATAAACGATGGTATCCATACAGTGGAGTGAACTACTGGTACACAGAATAACTGTGCGATGAATGAATGAATGAATGAATCTCAAAAGCATTATACTAAGTGAAAACATCCAGAAACAAGACTGCCCACTGTATGATTTCAGTTGTATGAAATACTAGAATAAGCAAAAATATAGGGATGGGGGGGATGGGCGTTTGCTGGAGAATGAGGGTGGGGGTTGGAGACTGACACCAGGAAGCACAAGGGAACTTTGGGGAATGAAGATATGTTGGCCACCCAACTTAAAATCAGTGAACTTTATTGTAAATATGTAGATGTTGTAAGGTAATCAAGTGACGCATATTATGTAGGAAATCTCCCTGCTTTAAACCCATAAAGCTGTGATCTATAGAAATATTGTGCTGTAGAATTTATAAAATGGGTTATAATTTGAAATTATTTTAAAAACGCATCTGAGAGATTGTATTTCACACATTCCAAATGATTCATCTCTTTTCCCTTGTTTTTCTCAGACAAATGGTTTACGGCTAGATTTTTTTTTTTTAGAAGTATTTTATCAATAGCTGAAAGCTGTTAAGCAGCTGTGTAATTTTTAAAAATCCTGCCGTGAGTACAGAGAAATAAACAAGGCGTTTTCACTTAAAGTGTGTAATTAATAGTATGAATAGGCAGGGAAGGGGGAATGTCTTTAAAAAAAAAAAAATACAAAGCCTAAGAGTTAAGAGTAAGAAATGGAATATACAATTAAAAAAAAAAAAAAGACAAGCTTTTCAAGAAGGCTGCTTGGTCATTGTGGTCACGTTGATCAGAGAAAATAGTGGCCGGCACGTTGAGGCCGCAACTAAGCCATCTGACCTCGGGGAGATAAAGTGCAGGGGTTTTGTGTCCCCGTGTAGTAAGTGTGTGTCCTGCTTCATCCTGCTCATCCCCAAAGAAGTTAGTGCCAGTGTCAAAATATTGGCCAGTGATATTTCTTTAGGCTATTAAATTTTAAAAGGTTTTTTTAAAGAGAATAAATGTCTATTATATTCAAGGAGTAACAGACTTTTAGGAGTTAGGCACATAAACATTATGAATAAAAGGTGTTTGGTCTTTCAGCAAAATATATTATTACTGTTATAAAGACACACTATTTGAAATGCTAATTCTTCCTATTTTTCTGCAGTATTTTCATAATAGTTTTATTGGAATTATGTTCATGAAGAAATTTGGTACTTGTAATCTAGGTTGTATGTGTTTGGGCGGTATATATTTTTAAGTTTAGAAATATTTCTAGATATACTTACCATTTTTTTTGTCAAACTTACATTTGATTTAGTCACTATTTTACTATATTAGTGTAATTCACAGACCGATAGCCCGATAGTTTTTAAATGCTTAAAACGATAATGTTTAAAGCTCTAATTACCCTCAGTGGAATATTATCAAGTTTTAAATCTGTAACCCAAAACAGATCTAGTTTTCAGCAAAGACTGGAAAGTAAGGCTCCTCCAAAAAACTGACAAGAGAAGTTTCTTTTAAGTAGAGACTGGACTTAACAGATGGCTTCCTCACATTCTGTCTGCTGGCATTTCTGCTGAGGGAAGGGTTTAAAACATCTGGGTTATTACTATTACAGGAGGATACTTAGCAAGAGGTACAATTAATTCATTAAGCATTAGAAGCAGCTACCAAGGACTCCTGGGATTTTCTGTTTCATTCTTAGGTACAGGTTTTACCAGGTCTTAGATCTTGCTTGACTTAGAAAAGAGGAATTAACTGAATTTCCTCTCAAAGTTTCTCTTAATAAAAATCTCATACTCACATATCATCTGGTAGTGTGTCAAGACGTGACATTTGTGTGTGAAACAACAGTATACATTTATAGTATGAATATCCACGTTGTAAATAAGCTGACATTTTTTACTGTGATGTATTGAAAGAATATTTCGTATTTACTAGTTACAGCTACCTTCTGTATGCTTACTCTGTTATGTATGTTCATGTGTATGTTTTTATGTGGTATCTTATCTCTGTATTCTCTTCTTTGATTATTTTTCTCCTTTTACCTTTTTTCTGATGCTTAAAAAATCTTCCTATTGCTTGTAAGTGATCCTAAAATTGTGTCATTGTGTTCTGATGACTCCCATGGCATCCTCTCTTTCATACTGACTTTTTACATGCAAACTAAAGCAAAGCTGATTGGAATTTTTAAAGTTTATTGAAAAGGGGGAACACCCACTGTGTCATAAGCAAAGATTACCTTGGTGGAAGAAAGTTAGAAAAACAGGGCTGACCCAGAGAGAGACAAAGAAAGAGGGTTCAGTAGAATAGTTTTTTGTTTTGTTTTGTTTTGGAATTTGCTAAATAAAGGTGGTGGTGGGTAAGGGGGAATGGTTAGTTGGAGAGAAAACTAGAAGGGTTTATAGTATGAAGAAAGATTCAGGGTATGGCATATACTTTGTCTAAGTAGGATTTAGTCTGCAGTAACCCCTTGGGTTGTGTACCTTTTTGAGCACTTTGAAACTTTGTTGCTGATGAGGAGACGAATCAAGCTTGAAAAGACAGACTGTAAATCTGTAAGTGTGTTTAGAAACCTGCACGGTGCCTGGGTGGTGCAGTTGGTTAAGCTTCTTACTTTGGCTCGGGTCATAATCTCTGCTTTCATGAAGTCAGGTTCTGTGCTGACATCTTGGAGCTTCAGTGTCTGTGTCTCCCCCCTCTCTCACCGTCCCCTGCTCATGCTCGCTCGCTCGCTCGCTCTCTCTCTCCCCAAAATAAACATTAAAAAAAGAAACCTGATGTGCTCTTAAAATACCCCTGGGGCCTATATTTTGTGCCTGAAATTATTCAGAGTGAATCTAATGGCAACTTAACAGTGAAGCTAAAAGATAAATTGTGCCAATTCCCCCATTTCCTTTTGATTTGCTTCATAGCACGTGTGTTCATCGAACACTGGCACGGTTAAGTTCTGGATTTTGGAGTGTCTTTGTTGCCTTTACAGGCAACTTTTTTTTTTTTTTTTTTTTTTTTAGCCTGCCTAGTGGTTATAAGTAGCACTGTTGTATGAGGTTACGAGAAGATCTGGAAGAGAGGGAATAACCTTGATAAGTGGATAAAGTCAGTCAAAACTTCGTGGACTACATAGGATGTTGTGTGGCAAGTGGAGTGAACGTGGCATAATATGACCGTGTTTTTATAAAGCAGTGACCACCTCTCTGTTATGCCCCTGCCTAATGCTCTCTGGGTAGCTATACTTAAAACACTACTAGTGGCTTGGCACATGGTAAGCTCTGTATAACCACTAGCACTTATTATTGTTCACATTGTCTTATGAATACGCAGGCAAATATGAAAGCACATATTCGGTTGTAAAAAAAAAAGTTTTGGAGGCGCCTGGGTGGCTCAGTTGGTTGAGCGTCCGACTTTGGCTCAGGTCATGATCTCACAGTCTGTGAGTTCGAGCCCCACATCGGGCTCGGTGCTGACGGCCCAGAGCCTGGATAGGATGAGGTAGAAAGGCTGACATAGGGAGAGACATAAGAGTTAAAAAAGGGAGACAAGTAAAAACAAAAGAAAACAACAGTACTTTTAAAAGTGTGTATTTTTTATTTGTAAAAATTATGTAACGTGTAAGTTTATTTGTACATGTACATGCCTGTGCACATGTATAATTTTTTAAAGAGAAAAGAAAACATGCATGTTAGAATCCAGCAGATCTAGGTTCAGACTTTAAGCCTAACTCATTAGCTATATGGTACCGGGTAAGTTACTTTTCGTCATATGTACAATGTGGGAGACTATCCCTGCCACAAGGTTGTTGGAATTGAACGGGGTGATGCCTGGCAGGTACTTCCCTCTCCTGGCCCATAGGTCATTCTCATAGGTTAATTTCCTTCACACACTTCTTCAACTTCCTACTCTTCTGAATTTTTGAGAATTACTTGTACTAATATATTTAAAGTGATAATCAACCTTTTATTTTCAAGGCTTTTTTTTTTTTTTTTTTTTTTACATGAAGGTCCAGGCTTTTCACAAACACCAGTACCGAGAGGTGTGGTGCTGTGCCTTTGAACTTCTCATTATCTCAGAATTATCTGTGTACAAATTTTATACATCTTCAAATACTTGAGTTTTCAGTAGGTATGCTGGTTCATAGGCATCTTAAAAGTCACTTATGTTGATTTAGGTGTTTTTGCTTAAAGTCTGTTTCTCATGCCTTATTTAAAGACTAGAATCTGATAGTTGTACATGTCTGTTCACCATTGCCAAGTCCACAGTGCCTCGTGGCCAATGCAGGGTATGGTCCACAGCTCCAGATCCTTCCTTTCTTCCAGTCGGCTGAGTGGCTTCTCACCAATCCACAGCGATCTATGCTAACTTGGTAGTGACCTTTCTGGTAATATCCTCCGTAATCAAGGCTCAACCTGGAAGGCAATGCTTAACCCAAAGAAGAGATGGAATTGGTGGAATTTAGTTATCTGACAGATGATAGAGAATCTCTTAAGTAGACAAGGTACCTTTTCTGTCCCTCGTGTTATGTGATACAATAAGCAACCACTTCTTTCTCCCTCGGAAGGACTGAATCATATACGCACATGTGCTCTCTTGAAAACTGCAACCTTTTGTTTATTTATTTTACTGAAAATTATTTAAATTTGATTTCAGGCTCTGCTGCTAAGTGTTTGGCTTTCCAAGGAAAAAGATATTTTGGATAAACCGCAGTCTGTGTGCTGTCTTCACACGATGCTGTCCCTCCTGAGCAAGATGAGAGGTAAGATAGATGCCGGTGGAAACCATGGTTCCCCAAGCCCTGAGATGCAGGCTGCTGCTTTTGCAAATGAAGATTAATTACCATTTGAAAACCACAAAACTGGGAAAGGAGGATGCTTTCTCGAAATAAAAGGAGACTACAGTGTACAAAACGTTTCTCTACAGATTCTTTTATGTATGAATGGCTCTCAGTGAGTTCAAAGCATGCTTTATGGAAATTAAATTTATATTTTGTGTCATAAAAGTAATGTGATATGAACAATGTGTTTTCTTAATTCATTGAGGTAAGTCATATGGTCTTTGGTGGAGGTCATTTTTTAAATTATTTTTGGCCTCATTAGAATAATAATCCGTTACATCAAAACATTCAGTAGTAGTGGGGCACCTGGGTGGCTCAGTCAGTTAAGTATCCGACTCTTGGTTTCAGCTCAGGTCAGGATCTCAGGGTTCGTGAGTTCGAGCTCCGCATCGGGCTCTGCGCTGACAGTGCAGAACCTGCTTGGGCTTCTTTCTCTCCCTCTCTCTCTGCCCCTCCCCTGCTTGTACTCTTGCTTTCTCTCAAAATAAGTAAAATAAAACTTAAAAAAAAATTCAATAGTAGTTTTCAGCAATGATGAAAATATTCCACAGATTTACAGTTGATTCAGAAGCAAGACCACTAAAGGCAGCCTAAATAAATGGGATATAAGTATTTTGATAAGAGAAGTTATGGATTTGTTTTCTGAGTCATTCAGAAATCTACCAGTGCATAACTAGGGAATTTAGCTTCTGCATTACATTTGATGTAAAGATTGGACCAGAAAAAATCGACAAGCTCCGAGTCTCTTGTTTAACTTTCTCTTTTTGCCTGCAGTGGCCATCGACGAGACCTGGGACTCCCAGTCTGTGTCCCCGTGGTGGCAGCAGATGCGGACGGCTTGTGTTCAGTCGGAGAACAACGGGGCCGCCCTGCTGTCTGCACATGTCGGCCATTCCGTTGCCGCACAGATCTCGAACAGTCTGACTGAGAAGAAAGTAAGTGGGCAGGGGCGCGCCCATGTTTGGATGGGCTGGGTCCGTCCCTGTCCAGCCTGCGTCGGGGCTGCGGTGTCTTCAGTGTTACGGAACATCTGGAGTTTGAAATGTGTGCTCAGCAGGTTCTTATTTGTCTTATTGGGAGTGAGGGGTGCTGCCCTTAACTTGTTTATTCAGATGACATGCGTATTTGAGCTGAGCCGCCACCTCATGGCATGAGGGGTAAAGTCCTGCAGGTGGAGGGCAGAGGTCTTCCCCCTCGTGTGTGGTAAGTCCCTTAAACATGTATCTCCTGCTTCGGTTCCGTCTGCAGGAGGTCAGGGTTAGACTGCATTATTTCTGAGCTTTGTTGTAGCTCTCAAGTTCTACGGTTGCATTTATAACCTCTGCCCCCTCTTTTATAAACAGAAGTTGTTTTAGGGGATGTAGTGTTGAATGACACATAAAAGTTTCCTATTGACCGTCCGTTTTGCTTTGTGGTTTCTCCTCATCTCTTGAACACTCAAATTTATTTTAAAAATCTCATATCTCATGGTAGATCAAATAATTTCTTTCTAGGGGACATTGCGTTTAATTGGATGAGTCACTTAAATGGGCCTGTAGACATTCACTTAACACTGTCGGTCTGAGTATAGTTTCTATGCTAAATTTAAGAGTACTGGCTTAAGATGTTTATAATAATGGAAAGAGAAGAAGTTTGAGATACATTTTGTATGTTGGTGAGTGCATTTTGAAGAGATACCAGTACCCGGTACTGACCGAAGAGACCGGGGCCCTTGTCAAGGATGGCCCTGCAAACGTGTTGAAGTACACACTGGATGAATCGGGCGTTACGGCAGATCTTCTTGCAAATGTCGAAGCAGTGAGTCCAACTCACTGTTGCCCCAGAGTCTGCCGTCTCCTCCTGTCCCTCCTGTTCCATCCCAGTCAAGTAGTAACATTTGTGAACCAGCATCTGTGTGCTGCTTTGTGATGTATCCTGACGGTCTGTCATCAGCTTTCAAGTTAAAAGCTCATTCGAGTTAATGTCGATCCAGATTCTTTGCCAGAGTATCACCAGTGCGTTTTCTGTTAGTTTTCCCAAACAGTCTTGGGTGCTGATTCTGAGGCCCTCACCGACTCCTGGGAGGCCCTCTCTCTTGACACCGAGTACTGGAAGCTCCTGCTGAAACAGCTGGAGGACTGTCTCATACTTCAGACACTACTTCACAGCAGGGCAAACACGCCAACCTCCAAAGTGTCATCGCTGCAGGCTGAGCCCCTCCCGAGGCTTTCTGTCAAAAAGTTATTGGAAGGAGGAAAAGGTGAGCTGGAGTGTATTTGAGCGTTGCACCTGTAAATCTGCATGTTTATGTCGTGGGCGTTTCTGGTGGTTTTTATAGAAATGACTGAAAGAATAGGGAAAGAGAAATACACTCAGATTAAAAGAATTCTAACTAACCCACCACGTACTTCTTCTCAAAGTCTGACCCTGTCAGTTCCCTGCTCAGGAACCCTCCTCCTGCTTCCCCCACCTAGAAAATCAGCTGTGGTTCTCAAAGAGTGCAAAGAAAGAGTCAGAAAACCCTCCCTTTTCTGACTTCGTGTCTGTGGGAGGCTGGATTTTCCTCCTGTACTTCAGCCAAAACAACAGATCACAGTGGATGGAGAGCAGAAACTGATGGGAGACTCCAGATATGAGCTGCACAGTTGAAGAGATTGGCAAAGACGTAGTGTTGCTCCTCTTGCTAAACGTCTTTTGTTGCTTTGGGGAATACAGCTATTTTCATAAAATGTTATTAACACATAATAGGCTTATTATTTGTATTTAAAAATGAATTAATAACAATATTTTAAAATTTTGTTTTAACTTTTAATACCATAAATATCAGTAAATATAACCCATAAACTCAAATTCTTTGGAATTGTCAGTAATTTTTTTTTAATGTTCATTTTTGAGAGAGAGAGCGTGAGCAAGGAGGGGGCAGAGAGAGTAGGGGGGACACACAGGATCTGAAGCAGGTTCTGAGCTGACAGCACAGAGCCTGACATGGGGCTCGAACTCACAAACTGTGAGATCATGACCTGAGCTGAAGTCAGACGCTCAACCGACTGAGCCTCCCAGGTACCCCTGGGATTGTCAGTATTTTTTAAGCATTTAAGGAGATTCTGAGACGAGAGTCAAGAACTTCTGGAACAAATATAAACTCTTAAGTCTTTTCTCTAAGAATTTGGGGCTTTGAATCCAACCCATTTTTCCATTTCTTGCTGCTTGATTGTGGTTCTAATGAAGGACCTGTGATTCCCCATCTCTGGGTCTGAGCCTGCCCCCTTCCTGCTCCCCACCTGTCCCATTCCAGATTCTAAATTACATGCCTTTCTCAAGGCCCAGCTCAAATGCTACCTCCTCTAAGAAACTGCTCATGATCCACTAGCTGCAAATTTTCTCTTCTTCCTCCTAATTTCCACAGAACTTTACACCCTCTTCTGTGATTTATTACGTTCTACTGTCCTAGAGACATTGGGTTCCTTTGACCATAAACCTCTTGAATTTTTAACCGTCATGGTGTAGTTTCTTTTTACCAGCAGCTCTTTCAGGCATTTGATACTGGAATGAATATATTTCTGGATTTATAAATACCTGTGTATTTATAGATTTTTTATTTAGTTAACTTGTTTTCTCGGGCTTTGTAAGACTTGTAAGCTTTGACCTGAGAGGCAGGCTTTCGGTTTGGCACATATTAAGTGGCCTATGGAGCTGCTCTGAAGGAACATAGGCTGTGGATGCCATCTTGGCACTCGCCTTCTGCCTTGTCCCAGTTTGTCATTATAACCCAGAAAGAGCTTATACACTCATGAGCCCTAAGTTTTGCAACTGCCACCCGGGGGACATCTCAGGTCTCCTAACTCTGGTGGCCGGTGGGGTTTACGCTTGTGGGCCTACAAGACTATATATATTTGCGTACTTTCAAAAGCTGATACCTGAGGTTCTGGCTTCAGTCAGCCTGAATCGAGGTGTTAAGATTCTCCCTTTTGGGACACTGGCATGTCTCAGTATGTCCTCCACTACTAGAAGCTGTTATAAATATAATAGGCTGCTTGGATAAGCACAGAGGCTTGAGAGCCAGCCAGGAGCCAAGGCAGGATTGAACAACAAGTTTCATCTCCTACACAAATCCACTCCTTTAAGACTAGGAGAGGTGGTTCCATCTACTGTATAGAAACCACAGGGAGTCCAGCAAAATGAAGAAATAGAGATATTCCAAAAGAAAGAAAAAGATAAAACTTCAGGGAAAAAAAGCTTTAATCAAATGGAGATAAGTAATTGACCTGATAAAAGGTTCAAAGTTATGATCATAAAAATGCTCACCAAACTGGGGAGAAGAATGGATGAATACGGGAATAACTTCAAGGAAATGGAAAATAAAGTAGCAAGTAGAAGTCACGAGGCTGAATAACATGGTAACTGAACTGCATATCCACTACAAGGTTTCAGCAGCAGACTAGATGAAGCAGAAGAAAGGACCAGTGAACTCAAAGACAGGGCAGTGGAACTCAATCAGAGCAAAAAGAAAACATGAAGAAAAAAAAAAAAGGTAAAGATAGCTTCAGGGACTTAGGGGACAATATCAAAGGGGCTAACATTCATACTGTAGGGCTCCCAGAAGGAGAAAAGAGAGAAAGGGGCAGGGATCTTACCTGAAGAAAAAATGGCTAAAAACTTCTCTAATCTGGGGAACATCCAGGTCCAGGAATTTGACAAAATTCCAAGTAAGAGGAATCCAAGGACCCATATTAAGACACATTATTATTAAAAATGTGAAAAATTAAAGTCAAGGAGAGAATATTAAAAGCAGCAAGAGAAAAACAACTTGTTATGTACAAGGGAACACCCATACGACTGTCAGCAGATTTTTCAGCAGAAATTTTTCAGGCCAGAAGGGAGTTGCATGATATATTCAAAGTGCTGAAAGAAAAAAAATTTTCAACCAAGAATACTCTGTCTGGTAAGTAAGTTATCATTCAGGAGTGAGGGACAGAGTTTTGCAGACAAGCAGAAGCTAAAGAAATTCTTCAACCCTAAACGGACCTTATAAGAAACACTAAAGGGACTTCCATAAGATGAAAAGAAAGGGCACTAATTCTTAACGAGAACACATGTGAAAGAATAAATCTCACTGGAAAGGTGTGTATATATATATATATATATATATATATATATATATATATATATATATATGGTAGCGGATTAATCACTTATAAAGCTAGCATGAAGGTTAAAAGACCACTATGAGGGGCACCTGGGTGGCTCAGTCAGTTAAGCATCCAGCTCTCGATTTTGGCTTAGGTCATGATCTCACCATTTGTGAGTTCGAGCCCCATGTCAGACTCTGCAGTGACATTGCAGAGCCTGCTTGGGATTCTCTCTCTCTCCACCACCCTCCCCCCACCCCTCTCCCGTTCACACACATGCTCTCTCTCTCAAAATAAATAAACATTAAAAAAAATAAGTAAATACAAGGGGCACCTGGGTGGCTCATTCAGTTGAGCATCTGATTTCGGTTCAGGTCATGCTCTTGCATCTGTGGGTTCGAGCCCTACATTGGGCTCTGTGCTGACAGCTTAGAGGCTGGAGCCTGCTTTGGATTCTGTGTCTCCTTCTCTCTCAACCCCTCCCCTCATGCTCTGTCTCTCAAAAAATAAAAACATAAAAAAAAAGACAACTATGATTATAATAGTTAAGGGATATGCAAGATAAAAAGATGTGAAATGTGACATCAAAAATATAAAGTGTGGTACCAGAGAGTCATTATGTTGAACTTTCCAACAGGATCAAACTTGTTATCAACTTAGAATAGCCCACGACAGACACAAGTTGTTATATCTAAGCTCATGGTAACTACAGAGCAAAAACCTATAGTAAATACACAAAAGAGAAAGAGAAAGGGGTATAAACATATCACCAAAGAAAGTTATCAAGCCACAGAGGAAGAAAGCACGAAAAGAAGAGAGGAACCATGAAAACAGCCAGAAAGCAATTAAATGCCATAGGCGTATACCTATCAGTAATTACTTTAATTATAAATGTACTAAATTCTCTAATCAAAAGGCATCAGGTGCCTGAATGGATGAGAAAACAAAAAAAAAAAGACCTATATATGCTGCCTAGAGACTGACTTTAGATGAAAGGACACAGAGACTGCAAGTGAAGGGATGGGAAAAAATACTCTGTGCAGATGGAAACCTTTCTTATTTATTTTTTTAAGTTTAAATAAATTAAAAAATTTTTTAACTGTAACTCATTATACCCTATGCTGTCACCTGCTGCTAGTGTAGGACCATCACTGTGATATTAACCTAAGCAATATAATCAAGGGCTTGATTCTAGAATGAAAATTACCAGTTGATTTGGAAATCAGACATAAGAAATTAGATCACTCAGCCTACTGCTGTCATTTATTTTCACTGATAATTGTGATTTTACTGTGAAGCTTTTGTTTTGTTTTTTTGGAAAGGTTGTATTTGAATCCAAGTAGGAAGAAAGAAAGGTTTTGGTGAATTATAGAAGAGTGTATAATTTGTTTTAACTAATAAACAGGACTTTTTGCCTTGAGTGTTTTTCAGATTACATTTATAATTTTTTTGAACTATATTGATGACCGAAACTTGGGATAGCATCATGTTTCTTATACATGGCTAAGTTTTGCCCATAAATATTCCATATAGGCAAGTTAGTTGACTATTAAAAGTAATATGCTAAGGAACCTAGGCAAGTATTATGCTGATCAGTTTCACTTACAATTAAGTGAAAGTGTTTTAAAGATATATTCATCCCTTCATCTGTGTCTGTTAAAGTATACTTTGAATTTGTGGACATAGAAACCACGTGGTATATAGCCATGTATATGTGAATGCATTTACCTTTCTCTAATATTTTATGAGAGTATAGAGATGCCCTTAGATATCAGATATCCCACCTGCCCTCACAAGATGAATGGTAGGTATTACACTGGTGAATCTCATGGCTTTTGGGGGTCACTCTCAGGTGCAGAACTGAATGTGGCACTTAGATCTCTTTATAAGGAAGACCAGATCGTGCACTGTGTTGGCTCTCTTTGGCGAACACGGTAAGTTTTCATTTTGTTTCTTGTCTCCAAACTGTAGGTGGCATTGCAGACAGTGTAGCCAAGTGGATATTTAAACAGGACTTCAGCCCTGAAGTGTTAAAACTGGCTAATAAGGACAGAGATGCAGAAAACCCAGATGAACCCAAAGAAGGTATTAACAGAGGTTTATATGAGGTGCCAGAGGTGGAGACGAACCTCGGAACTATACCAGGTAACACAGAAACAGGGAGAAAACACAATCCAGAGAGGGGGAGATGTGGCTGAGACTTTGTTAGGGAAAGAATACTAAGTACGTCTCTCTCTTCTGGCTTTCAGACTTGCTGCATTCAGCCTATAGGCAGTTTCCCTGTAGCCTTGAGCTAGATGTGCTCTACGCGCATTGTTGTTGGGAGTATGTTGTTCAATGGAATAAAGACCCAGAGGTAAGATTCCTGCTACTTCTGTCCTGTTGATTCTGTCGTCGTGCTCATGCTGTGCACCTGTGAGAATGTGTAATTTGGTAACTTACTGGAAACACTGGGCTTTCCCCTTTGGAATGCCTCCACACTAGGAGCGGTGCTAGGCCTTTTTCATGATCTCTTACAGTCTTCACAGAAAACCTGTGTGGTGCGGACATTGTCACGATCCCCACTCTAGGGAAAACGAGAGCTCAGAGAAGTTCTGTTCCATGCCCCGGCATACCTTGTCAAGTTGGGGTCTGGGCCCGGATTTAAGCCTGGGTTTCTTTGTCTTTAAAGCCAGTGTGTTTTGCCCCACTCCTGGGTAGGTTGTGATGAGTAGAGTTATTTCCTTTTGATTTCATACAGGAGACAGCACCTACCTAATGGAAACTTTTTAACATTGTAGTCCTTGTGATGAAAGCCAGGGTAAAGATCCTGACGTTCACCTAGCGTCTGCTTGTTTAGAAAGCCCGTGTTTGTCACTTCTCTTACGTTTGCCTCAGAAGAAAAATCAAGAAAGTCACGTCCAAGGCTGACTCAGTCCAGGGTTAGCCTTGCTGCCCTTTCTCCTCTCTGCTTGGACACTCTTTTCTCCCACTCGTGGTAGCCACCTTCTCTCCTGGCACATTCACAATCCAGAAGCAGAACGGGAGAAGGGCCCGTCCTGGGGGCAGGAGTCCTGGATTTGGATCCCAGATGAATGGCTGTGACAAGGGTCTGGGTTTGGGCCAGTCACTGAATCTCTGGACCGGTTGTTTTCTCCCTTCACCTTTTTTTTTTAATAAAGGTGCCAGTCCTTCAGGGTTGATGCCAGGATCAAGTAAGATGTCCAAACATAGGATGGATATTCCTCTTTACCAGTAAGTCCTTCACGTAGGTCCCCCTTGTCAGCGCTCCGGGAAATGATCCTCCTCAGAGCAAAATTAACACCTTATCGCCCTTGGATCAGGTTGCACTTTTGAAGAAACATCTCACCGATGAACTCATTCACACCAGTACTTTAATGGTAATCATATTCTTCCTCCAAAAAAAATGGTCTTTGATACATAATCATACATACTCAAGGAAGAGCTTTAGAAAAGAAAGTGCTTTAAGCAAAGGAATGGCCTTTGATCAACTAAACCTTGACCAAAAAGTGATTTTAGGACAGCGGACCCTCTTGATGACCCTTGAGTCACCCTTTTCTGTGGACTCCCCTGCAGTCTGAGTGATAATTGTGTTCGGGCTCTCCCCTTACATGGAATATTTTTCTTACATGAGAAAAGAATGTTAAGGCTATAGTAAGGACATAATAATTTCTAAAATCTGGATAAATTCATTCCAGATTCGGGTGTAAGAAAGTGATACTTAAGAAAACTGTTTTGGGGCACCTGGGTGGCTTAGTCAGTTAAGCACTGACTTCGGCTCAGCTCATGATCTCACGGTTCATGAATTTGAGCCCTTGTTGGGCTCTGTGCTGACAGCTTGGAGCCTGGAGCCTGCTTTGGATTCTGTCTCTCTCTCTCTATCTGCCGCTCCCCAGCTCACCCTGTCTCTCTCTCTCTCTCTCTCTCTCTCAAAAGTAAATACACATCAAAAAAAAAATTAAGAAAAAACAACTGTTTTTAGATCATTCATTATACATTATTCATTATAAACCAAAGGCAGCTTGCAGAGTAGACACAGAATTGAGGTCAAGCCCATTGCCACTATTAACAGCCGTGTGACCTCTGGGAACATTTCTGAACCCTTTGTTCTCGCTTTTCTCCTAAAAGTACATGAGGACTAGGGCTACCTCAGAGGGTTGTGGCAATTTATAGAGAAGGTGCATACACAGCGCCTGACGCTTTGATTAATGTTATCATTGTCTATTGAAATTGTTTACATTTCAAATAAGTGGCCGCTTTTCTCTTTTTTTTTTCTTCTCAAATAGCCCTCCTTACCCCATCCGACCCCTACCCTTCTTCCACCATTTTATGCACACAGCTTAATATTAGGATCAAAACAACTGAAATTACTTTGGGGAAATTTTTTTTTTGAGAGAGAGCGTGAGAGGGGGAGGGACAGAGAGAGAGAGAGAGAGAGAGAGAGAGAGAGAGAGAATCTGAAGCAGTCTCTGCACTTAGCTCAGAGCCCGATGCAGGGGCTCAGTCTCACGACCCTGAGATCATGACCTGAGCCAAAATCAAGAGGTTGAACACTCAACCGACTGAGCCACCCAGGCGCCCCACCTTTGGGAAGTCTCGAACAGCGGTATGTGTTGGCAAAGGTGATATATTTAATCTTCATACAGGCCATACAGTTACTGAGCAAAGGTCCGGATGGTTTCGTCGGTTTCGCATGCTATGTTTGAGTGTTTACTGTGTAAGCAACTGCCTCAATTGGAAGGCTGAATTCAGACGTCCCCTCCAGTAGGTCTTGTTTCCCTTTACTGCTCTGGTTTTCCTCCTTGGCACATATCACCGACATACTGTATAATTTACACACCATATTTACTTGGCTCCCTCGCTGGAACGTAGCCTCAGTGGTTACGTTCCCCGAGGATTCGGGTCTGTTTGTTCGTTGCAGTATCTCTGGCGCCTCAGACACTGTGATGTATAGTAGTTGCTCCGTAAATATTTGGTGAATAATGAATGAATGATATTTGCAAAGAAGTAAATCCACTGTTTTCACATCCTTGTGAAATTCAAGTATTAGAGAAAATACTGCTGTTATATACAGACCACAGAAAATTTTGATTCCAGATGTCAGCATATATGACCTGGGGGTTTCTAGGAATCAATCATTATGTAGATCATGTGAATTTCAAGATACCATTGACACTATCCTATGAAAAATTACTTCTTACCTAATGATTTTATGTTCTTATCACAGCATTCTTGGGTAGCTTTATGCAGAAATTTATGTAAAAAGTTACCATTTATATTGAAACATCTGTTAAATGATACTTCTGTTTTTTTTTTCTCTCTCTCTTTTTCTCCCTGTATGTAAGGAAGCACGTTTTTTCGTTAGGTCAATAGAACACTTGAAGCACATTCTTAATGCACATGTTCAGAATGGTAAGTAAATAGGTGTTAAAAACATAACTGGTCGATTCAAAAGAAGCAGGAATCTTTTAAGTTCGCATTCTGTTAAACTTTCATTTGATAGTTCAAATCTCACCTGTAACTGTGAGTGTGTATTGTGATGTGACAAGTCCTGGCTGTTTGAAGTGCTGGGAGAAATGCGCTCCAGAAGGGGAGGAGGGGTGGCCACAGTTCTCCCCTCTGTCCCCGCCCACCGGTTTCCCAGCTGTTCCTAGTGAGTAAGGAGAATGTTAGACGGAAATCACTGCTCTTCTTTTCAGCTCACAGGTAGATGAGGCAGGAGGGCTGGGCTTCTGAGGACTGCAGTTCCTGATGACAAAGCTAGGGAGCCAGGAGCCTAATCATATATACCCTACAAAAGAGCTTGTGCTTTTTTTGTTTTTAAGTTTATTTATTTTGAGAGAGACAGTGCATGAGAGAGCAAGCGAGGGCGGGGGGAGGGGCAGAGAGGGGAGGGGAGGGCAGAGAGAGGGAAAGAGAGAGAGAGAGAATCCCAAGCTGGCCCTGCACTGTCATGGCTCGATCTCACGACCGGGGAGATCACGATCTGAGCTGAAGTCAAGAGGTGCTGAACCGACAGCCACCCAGGTGCCCCCGGTGCTCCTTTCAGCACCTGTGAGTACTCTTCTGGTGGCTGCCACGCCGTGGGGACTGCTGATGTCTCCTTGAAAAAATGTCACACATTGTTGTAGACAAATTGCAAAGAGGCTGCTGTTTCCATTAAATGGATAGCTGGGTTTCCCCGGAAGAATTGATGGAACAGCTCAGAACGAGGCTAGTTATTTTACTAATAAGTAAGTGGGGAAACTAGAAGTTGGGCCACGTAAGAGGGAGGCGTCATCTTGATGTCTGTGTGGTGAACTTTAGAGAAGCTCCTTGTCTCTTCTAGAATGGTGCCGCCTTCTCCCAGCGGTATGACGTCAAGTTGCAGAAATTCTAAATTGTCTCGTTTTATGTGAAGAGAACTTGAAAATTTTATTTATTCGTCTCTTAGATCTGACCTTCTTCCAAAGAGAAAAGAGAAATGACTCATTTGGAAAACAAGGTCTCCATAGAATTCTTTCCTTCTTGATAAAATTAAGTCACTGCTAACTTCCGGCTAGTAGTTAAGTAAGAACTTACCCGTTTGTCAGCTTCCTGGCTTCTCACCCTTATATCCAGAAGCAGACAAGGGGTAGTGGTGACCGCATGGGAAATGTCATGTTTAAGTTGCCTAATTGACCACTGTTTCTGAAAGTTTGATGCCATGGTTTATTGTATATGGAAGTATAGAGCCCAGATTTCTTGCTTGGTGTCTTTTGTATTCTCTTTTGTTTTTTTAATACTTCCTTACATGGCACTTTATTTGGTGGTTGCTTATGAAAAAAATCAGTTTTAGACACGGGGCTGTTTCTCCTGTTTGGCTGTTTTGAACAAAGCTGTTCTCAACACGCCTGTACGGGTCTTCATGTTCATCCGTGCAGTAGAGTCCCCGGGCCATACGGCAGACACGCGGTTAGCTTAGCAGATATGACCAAGCAGTTTTGCAATTTGTGATGCCCCCAGCAATCCATGAGCGTTCCAGTTTTTTCCACATGCTCCCCAACACTTGGCACTGTCATTAAAAACAATTTTAGCCTTCGTTGGCGTCCGGGTGGCTCAGTCGGTTGAGCGTCCGACTTTGGCTCAGGCCATGATCTCACAGTTTACGAGTTTCAGCCCCGCATTGGGTTCTGTGCTGACAGCTCGGAGCCTGGGGCCTGCTTTGGATTCTGTGTGTCCCTCTCTCTCTGCCCCTTTCCTGCTCGTGCCCTCTCTCTTTCTGTCTCTCAAAATTAAACATTAAAAAATTAAAAAAAAAACAAAACAATTTTAGCCTTTGTGTTGTTTGTGTAATGATATTTTCTTGGATTCTAATTTGTATTTCTCTGGTAACTAATGATGTGGATCTTTTCTTATGATTATTAGCCTTTTGGATATCCTCTTATGCAGCTCAGTTCTGATTATTGTTGAAGATCAAGGTTTTTGGTAATTTTATAAGTATTACATAAGATGTAAGAAACGATATGTAAATAAATAGCCCATATAGCTTTATAAGTTTAAGGAAGACAGTAATTTATTAGGTGTGGTGAAAGGGAAAATAGATCAGCTTTCTACTTACCGCTTTTACTTGCTGTCTAGGTATTGCACTGATGATGTGGAATACATTCTTGGTTAAAAGATTTTCTGCTGCTACATACTTGATGGATAAGGTAAGGTCATTTTAAGTGTCATCTACTTGTTTATTTTGTTCCCTTAATTAATATTGGAAAGATTATTTACCATGGGCCTTGTTAGACTTTTTTGTTTGGTATTACATTTTACTAATGCTCAGTTAAACGTAATTCCCATGCTGGCATCTTGATGACCTGGAGAAGAACCTCAGGTCCTTGAAAGTAATTTACTTTAAAAGCTCCTTAAGCAAAGAGAGTAAGACTCGTGGTTGAATCAGGGATTTGCACTTTTTCTTTAAGGTTTATTTTGAGAAAAAGAGGGAAGCAGTGGGGGAGGGGCAGAGAGAGGGAGAGAGAGAATCCCAAGCAGGCTCTGTGCTCAGTGCAGAGCTGGACACGGGGCTCGATCTCGTGACTGCAAGATCATGACCTGAGCCGAAATCAGGAGTCAGACGCCTAACCGACTGAGCCACCCAGGTGCCTCGCACCTTATTATTATTTTTTTAAATCCTTTTTAAGTCTTATTTATTTTGAGAGAGAGAGAGTGGAGGAAGAGAGAGAGAACGAGCCCGTGAGCAGGGGAGGGGTGGGGGGGGAGAGAGAGAGAGAGAGAGAGAGAGAATATCTCAAGCAGGTTCAGCACTGTCAGCACAGAGCCCAATACGGGGCTTGAACCCACAAACCTTGAGGTCATGACTGGAGCTGAAATCGAAGTGTACAAATGTACAGTTTCTCATCAATCTTTGGATGTAGGGCTAAGATATTTTCTTTGAGTAGGACTGCCACCCTACTTTGGTTTTCCTATGTAAACCTCACTCACCCCTAATGCCTGGCCTGTGATTTCTAGATCGTGATTCTTTAACGTTGTGATGCAGTCTGAGTGCAAAATGTTTAGATTTTATAAGCTCTGCCCTCATCTTTGTAGCTGTCCCTCTGTCTAATCCAGTAGACATCGGTGTTAAATCTCCACAAATGTTTTGAAAGCCTTCAACCTGGTAGTTAAATAAACAACTCCCCTTGTTTCCTCACGTTTTATCAGTTATTTCATTAAGTTGCATAATTGCGACATTACATATGACACCCAGCGTGAGCAGCGTTGGGAGCAAACCCAGCACCTGGGCAAAGACAGCAGCCGGTGGGGCCCTGCCCCCAAGCTGGGCGCCAGGCCGTCGTCACCGTCCCCAGGCCCGTCCAGAGGGAGGTTCATGTGGCTCAGTTAAGCGGATGTCAGGAGAGTTACCGCTGTAATTACAACATGTTCTTTCTGATGTCGGTGACAGACGTTCCTAAGCCATGAACAGCGCTACATTCAGACCCACTTTGGGCCACAGCTCCTGTCACCGGTAACATGTTTTTCTAGTTACACCTGTTTTTCCCTGTGTGCTCACCTTCCTTGCCTGCTTAAATGTTTCTTTTTCAAAACTCACTCCTATGGCCTTTCTGATCCTGTTCTGTTCACCTGCACCTCCGACCGCTGCTCTTTTGGGAGAATAGTGAGCAAGAGTTCTGCGTGTATGTTACTGCTTAGTGTTCTAGCATTCTCCCGTCCCCGGTCACGCTTGAGCCTCACAACCTGGATTTGAATTTTTTGAGCAGTCCTGAACGAGGAGGCAGAGAATTTTGATGAGACATTTGACAAGTATTGATTATGATGAGTATCTCTTCTGTGCCAAGAACTGTGCTAAGTTCTATGGCCACAGAGTTAAAAGCCCCAGTCCCTGCCCTCGGAGGACTCCCAGTCCACAGGGTACATAGGCTGCCTTTGGAGTGGAGAAGAGGAAGTAAGTAACAGACCAGAGGGAGGGCTTCTGGGCTGAATTTTGAAGATTAGTACGTACGAAGCAGTGGGTGAGAAGAAGAGGCATTCACAACAAAGTCGTGGACACAGGAGGCTGTGTTTTTGATTCAGAGCTGCGAGTAGCTTCGTGTGCTTGAAGCGCAGGCTTAGGAAAGTGCAGGAAGCAGGGCATGAAGTACTTCCCAGGTAGGCTCTGGATTTGGGGTTTTCTAATGGTACGTGTAGACCACTCAGCGTGGGGCACATACGGCAGGGGGAGGGTCGTCAGTGGTGGCCCTTCTTTGTCTTGAAGACACTGGGGCAGCTCAACGCAGGGGAACGATAGGTTCAGGTTTGCATTTTGCAGGCAACAGGGTGAAATGTTGGGATTGGGACGGGCTGGGCTTGGTCGTGTGAAGGCCATGGCAGTGATCTCAGGAGAGGCAACAAGGTGAAGCGGCCTTTGTGCTGGAGTCCCATCCCTGGTACTTACCACTGCCTCCTGTGAATTCTGATCAAGGCATGTTCCTGAAGAGCAGAACTTTCCGCTCCCACTTATCACCTTGGGTAAAGTGCACGGTGGAATCTCAGTGCTTACAGAATCGAGAAAATCAACCAGTTTTCTGAGCTAGGAATTTAACTTCTGTCTGCATTAGATTGTCTCTCCTTACCATTTAAAAAATTATCGTGTGTCTTTATCAACAGGCAGAATTCTTAGCTTCTCTTTATTCATAACCTTGAGTTTTGTTCTGGGTTTGAAGGCAACACAGTTACTTGATTGTACAAATTGATCACCAGATTTTTAGAGTTCTTTTTTTATTTAATAGTTCAAAAATATTTATTTTTGAAAGGATTATTTGGGGGCCCAGCGTGACATATTTTCATAATATATGTTTTAAGTTCCACCACAAAGTTAAATGAGCAGAACCAACATTTATTTATAGCTCGATTTAGGTTCTTTAAATTTCGTTACTTTTTATTTCCTATACCATAGTAATGCCTTTTTTTTTCAATTGTTAAATAAATATAGTATTCTGTGTCCTTTTGCCTTAGGTTGGAAAATCACCAAAGGATAGGTTATGCCGAAGGGTAAGTGAATCTCCTTTAACTGGATGTATAGTTAATCCTGTGCTTTACGTAGGTGCCTTATTAACTTCAGGCAGGGGTGAACTTTGCCTTTGTTACCGTTTTGGTGACCTGTCAGGAGATAAAGGTGGAAAGAGAGTGTGATACTAAGGAGACTGGTCACGAACTGCGGCCGATTTTAATTGACCTTTCCAGGTTGTCAGATGCTCTGTGTCAGGTGAGTTTTCACAAGGTGTCTTCAGTCTGGACCGTGGATGGGAGGGCGCCAGGCCGTCTTGGCTTTGCCGCGCGTGGTTTCTGCGCTTCCTGACAGCGGCAGCCAGTGTCTGGTCGAGGCAGATTCACGAGCGAACGTAGCCACCTTTATGGAACAACCATTGTACGAATAGTCTTAAGCAACATTCCAGCCCACGGATACTGGGCTTCTGTTTGAGGCCAGTGATTAACAGTGCAGACTTTTGCTTGAAGCTTTGAAGTATTCTTATTGCAACACCTTAGGAAGTAACGGGGCACGTGCATGTAGCCGTTCTAGGCCCACAGCCCTGAAAAGCCGCCACCGTCGAAGATTCTTCCGCTGTGCCCTCGAGAGTGGCTCTGTGGCTACGGTTATACCTGTGTGCGCTCTGGATCCCTTAGATGTGAGGGGCTTATTGGTTGGTTGTTTATGTTGACTCCAGGCAGTGGTACCTTGTGGGTCAATCTGGAGTCAGGAGGAACGGCCTGGTGCCCACAGCACGGGTCTGGTGTTTAGTTCACAGGCTCGAGGATTCAGGTTTTGTTCAGAGGCTTCAGCTCCGTCCCTGAAGGACGCTCCAAAACCAGAGCAGGTTGTTTTCTCGCGACCTGACAGATGGGGCTTTCGTGTGTGCGTCTTCCCGTGCCAGGGTCGTGTGTGTCTCACGCAGGTGGCTGTGACGTGCCTTAGCGAGCCTGCCCGCAAGCAGAGTGCCACCGTCTATGGCGTCTGACGACACCATGTCTTTCAACACACGAAGAACACTAACTTTCATAAAGTTGATAGTGGTACCATAGTTTTTAAAGCCCGATTTAAAATTAGTTGACGCTCAAGAAAGGAATAAAATGTGCCCGGGTCTTCCTGTCTGTGCAGTGCAGACAGTTACATAGGCCTGTTTTTTATTTTTCTGATAGTAAGTGTAGCAGCTTTGCTCCTAGCACTAATTGTGTTCCTTTAAAAAAAAAAAACAACAGGATGTGGGGATGAGCGACACGGCAATGACCTCTTTCCTCGGCTCCTGCTTGGATCTTCTTCAGACTTTAATGGAGGTAAAAGAGGTGTATTTGCATTCTGAACTGTCTAAGACAGTAAATGTTGTTTTTTTTTTTTATTAATTTTTTTCAGTGTTTATTTTTGAGAGAGAGAGCACGAGTAGGGGACAGGCAGACAGACAGGGAGACACAGGATGCGATACAGGCCCCAGGCTGAGCTGTCAGCACAGCGTCTGATGTGGGGCTCATACCCATGAACCGTGAGATCATGACCTGAGCCGAAGTTGGACGCTTAACTTACTGAGCCACCCGGGCGCCCCTAAATGTTTTTAAAATCATTGGACTAGAGAAAAAAGTTTTTTCATTTATTCATTTCTTAGTTTTGACTTAAGCCCCCAAAATAGTGGTTTCTTATAAAGGATTAGATTTGTTGTTGTAAATCGGAGGTGCGGGGACAAAAGGGGTTTGTACTTCCCACTGGTAGAGCTCGTTAACGTGTTTGCAAGCTGTTATCTCTCCGGTTCTGAACACAGTTCTCTGTTCTGAAAACACGTAGGCTGACGTTAGCAGGGATGAAATGCAGGCACCTGTCCTGGATACGGAGGACGCGTGGCTCGCCGTCGAAGGACCGATCTCGATCGTGGAGCTGGCCTTCGAGCAGAAACACATCCACTACCCGCTGGTGGAGCACCATTCCGTCCTGTGCTCCATCCTCTTTGCCATTATGAGGTTTTCTCTGAAAACCGTGAAGCCGCTTTCACTCTTTGATAGTAAGGTGAGTCCCTCCGAGGACGCCCGAGCCACCTCGGAGCCGAGGGTCTCGCAGGACGAGGAGCCAGACTCATCTTTCACACTTGAAGTTGCTCGGTACTTGTGTGACTCAGGGGTATCCTGTCTCTCTCAGAATGTGCTGTGCGATCCCAGACACTTCATATCTAAAATCTGTCTCGACCCCCTCACCCGCACTCTGCCCTTGACCTACGCTGCTGTCCTCCTAATCCCCGGCTGCGCCCGGGTGGACGGGAAGCCGTGAAGGTCTCTTGCTGTCTCCCCTTCGAGCCCCTCTCGTCGATTCTTCCTGAAACCGCCTCCGTCCATCCCTCCCATCACCCAGGTCAGGCCTTCTGGTCTTTCGCTTTCTCTCCGTCCAGTCCCACGCTGCCACAGTTCCCTTTCCAGAACGCACATTTACTCAGGATCCAGACAGCTGGAGATGAAAATCAGAAGTCAGGCGGTTGGCCAGCTTTATTACTTAACCTTTCACTGACAGAAGCAGAGTTGGAGAACACGGCTTAGCCTTGTGGGAAAGTGGTGTATTTCACCCTCAGTGAGTCACGTGCCTGGGGCACGGCTGGACTCGCGCGGGCTGCCCTTCAGGCTCCTGCTCCGTGCACAGAGGCTGCCCCCTGAAGAAGGAACGCAGGGAACGCTCAGCGGCTTGTCCCAAATTCACAGGTCCCTTTAGCGGGGAGAGTGCGGGTGGGGCGGGAGACGCCGGCCCGTTACTGCGCTGGAGGCAGAGGAAGGCTCCCCGCACCAGGGGCTGCCTCTCCTCCCTCCACCCGTTCCTCCGTGCACCTGCCCCGCAGACAGGGGCAGGCAGACACTTTTCCCTCTTCTCACTGCGGTGGTCCGTTTTCCCAGACCGTGGTTTTGCTGTGGCCACAGCTTCTGCGTGTTGTCCCTTTCTCACTTAAGTGTCACTTTCTCCTCCAGGTCTTGGTCAGCACTCCCTAACTTACCACGTCTTCGCTGTTCCCCCGGCTCTGTGCCGTGCCTGGCACGCCACAGGAGCCCAGAAAATGTTTAATAAATTTAAAATTAAGGAGATGTTAGAGAAGAGTCAGCGTCAGCAGGATGCAGAAGAGGGGAGACGCGGCCGTGGTCTGGGGAACCAGTGACAGCGATGAGTCGCTGAGGGTGCGGACTGGGGAGAAGAGGAAGTCGTGGAGGGTCTGGGGGAACCCGTACCCTGAGGACGGGCTGGGAAAAGTGCCGCAGGACACGAAGGGGCCCCAGTTCCATGAGCTCCCAAGCTTGGAAGGCTCGTGGCTTCCCAAGGAAGCCCATGTAGAGGGGTTTTGGATGTGTTGAGTTAGGGGGTAGATATAAACAGAAGTAGCTATGTTTTAAGAAAGTTATTTTCACGTTTAAATCTCAGTAGTTGACCTTTGAAAGGTAGAAGGCTGATGACAAATTTTTATCTACTTCATAAAGTAACGATATAGTTTTTACATTTGTGAACATAGATTCTGGATGAATGTTTATAGCTTGCATTGATGTTTGTAAAAGCAGAGGGTAAATTTTTTTTCTTTAAAGAAAAACTAAAACCGCATGCCTAGCTCAGTAGTCCCCTCAGGGAGCTTGTGAGACCAGAACACGTATTGGACAAGCCCGGTGGTGAGGTTAGTCCCGGCCCAGGTCATGCCAGGATGCCCCGAGACAGCTGTGGGACTCTCACGTGCAGAGGCGGTGGGGTTTGGCTGGTGAAACCGAATCCTAGCTCTGCCATTTCCTGGTGAGTCTTCCTGAGCTTCTCCTGGCCTCAGTTTTCTCATTCAGAAGTGATGATTCTAGTACCTGCTTTATGGTGGTTCTGAGGGTTACGTTCACTTAACACGAAGTGCTGAGCGGTGTGAGAACTTGGTAAACAAATGGTGCTGTGATAGCTGTGCATACGTGTTCCCTGCCCAGAGGCCCTCACATACGGTAGACCCTCATTATAACTGAGACCACCAGGCGGAATCTAGAGAGTAACAAATTGTGAGCTTGCGGAAAAACTTTGAATCAGTGATGTCTGTAATGCAGGGCCTTGCCCTAGGGAGCCTGCTGTTTCTCCTCACTAAAGGATGAGTAGCTTTATCCTCATTGGCAGTCACGCTACAGATAACCTTTGAGTCTAGAAAATACGTTAGAAGATACCCGATGACTGTCTGCAGGTGAACACACAGCAGCCTGGGATGGTGGGGTCGTTTGTCCAAGATAACACGGTGGCAAGTGTGGGCCTGGGACTAGAAGCTGGGTCTTGGCAACTTCCGGAGGCCGGTGTTCTTGGCTCTGTGTTACACTTCCTTCCAAGGAAGTTCTGAAATCCAGCTTTCTGATGTTCTGCTTCGCCTTTTCAGACACACATCCATTCTCTTAAAGATGACTTCCGAGTTGAACAAGTGTTTTTAAAAGAATTCAGAGTACACACATGTCTTTGTTATCTATTACTGCATAACAAATTATCTCAAAATTTAGTGGCTGAAAACAACAAACATTTACTACCATTTTCCTGGGTCAGGAATCTGGGTTCTGCCCGCCCTCCACCCCTTAGTTAGGTGCCTCAGGCTCAAAGGCTTTCAGGAGTCTTGAGGTAGGGTTTTAGCCGGGGCAGCAGTCCCATCTCGAGGCCCAACTGGGGTGGAGATCGGGGGAGTCACTTGCGGGCTTCCGTGGTTGCTGTGGGTGCTGGCTTCCCTCAGGGCAAGGAGCGTGAATGTGAGCACCCAAATCTGGAAAATGACACGCTAACATCTCTGCTCTGATGCTGGCACCAGGTCCAGCCCCCACTCAAGGGCAGGGGACAACCCGAGGCCTGCATAGCAGGGGGAGGGGGATCATACCTTAAAGGCTGCCTACCGTATACTAGATAATTATTATAAAAATTAAGTGAATAAAATTCTGAAATGTTACTGTTCAAGGAGAAGAAACATCAACCGTGACTTATCCATTAAATGACTAAATTTTAAAATCTTTTGTCTTGCCTTTAATAGTAATGTACTCATCAGTTTTTTTGGTCTTTTCTTTCTCTTCAGGGGAAGAATGCATTTTTCAAAGACCTAACTTCAATTCAGTTATTACCTAGTGGGGAAATGGATCCAAACTTTATTTCTGTACGACAACAGGTAAATTACAGTTACTGGATTTTGTTTGTGTGTCTCAGAAAATAATAGTAAATAAAAAACGTAGCAGGTCTTAAAGGATGGCGACCACTTCCAGGGTATTCTGGAGAGCCATTTTTCCTTTCAAGTATATGTTCCTCTTTGATCATTATTTTTTTTTTTTAAAGAATTTATTGTTATTTGTTTTTAATTTTTTTTAACATTTATTTATTTTTGAGACAGAGAGAGACAGAGCATGAACGGGGGAGGGGCAGAGAGAGAGGGAGACACAGACTCGGAAGCAGGCTCCAGGCTCTGAGCCATCAGCCCAGAGCCCGACGCGGGGCTCGAACTCATGGACCGCGAGATCGTGACCTGAGCTGAAGTCGGACACTTAACCGACTGAGCCACCCAGGCGCCCCGATCATGAATTTTAATGGAAAAGCTACCCTGACTGAGAGGAAAGCCAACAATTACTTTGATTTAGACATTTTAAAACGAGATATACTAACAGTGCTCTGTGTCCTTCTCCATTTTTGAGTTCTTACTGAAAGTCGTTAGTGCAGCCGTCCAGGCCCAGCATTCAGTCATGAAGGACAGAGAGTCCTCCGAAGAGGCACCAACCACTCCTTTTGGGAAAGACCAAGATTGGCCAGTTCTGGCCGTGGATTTGGCTCATCACCTTCAAGTTAGTGAAGATGTTGTTCGAAGGCATTATGTGGGGGAACTCTACAACTATGGAGTTGACCACTTAGGAGAAGAGGTAATATCACCCTAGGAGCGGGAGGTGGGGGCTCAAGTTAGAACGTTTATAGTTGGAGTAAAGAATCAGAAAAGTCTCCAGTTAAGCTTTTTGCTTTTCTTTCTGTTAGAACGTCTAGGTCCCCAAATAAAAGAATATTAAAATATAAAACTGTAATCAGTTGCCCGTTTCTGGTCTGTGTTTAACAGACTCCTCCAGTGTGTCAGGCCTGTTCTATGCAAAGGGCACAAGAGTAAAACAGACCAGCTCCCTTCCTCGTGGGGTCAATAGTCTGCTGGTAGCAGAAGAGCACGCTGACTCCTGTACTGAGTGAGAAACGCTGTGACGAACAGCGGTGGTCAGAGGTGACATCTGAACCGAGCCCCCGAGGAGAAGATGCAGCCAGTAACAGAAAACTGGGGCAACCGAGCTCGCGGCCCAAGTAGCGACAAGAACAGAGGCCCCGTAGCGGGACTAGCTTGGCAGCGTGCCAGGCCAGAAGGGCCCGCGTGGGGGACCGTACGTAGCACGGAAGATGAAGACGTCAGAGACGAGGCGGGAGGTCGGCAGGGGCCAGGTCCTGTCTCGTGGTGATTCAGAGTGTGTTCGGAAGCCATTAGAGGGTCGTTAGCAGTCATGATGTGATTTTAAGTCCCCTTCTTTGCCAGAAATTTAAAAACGGACTCTTCTAGTCATATTGAATTAAAAAATTAGGGGATAAGAAAAATTAGGTGATGAGGAGAAATTTGAATTTTGAATGCCAAATTTGATTTGGACTTTTCTTCGTTGGTTGTATACATGGCCACAGCTCAAAAATGAACGGGAATCTCTTCACTGGCAAAGCCTTTCCTAGAGTAAATAAATCTGTTAGCTCTTACCGTACGTTTGTCCACGTTCATCTCCTCAGGCCATCCTCCAGGTTCAGGACAAAGAGGTCCTCGCCTCTCAGCTGCTGGTGTTAACAGGGCAGAGACTGGCGCACGCGCTTCTCCGCACCCAGACGAA
This sequence comes from Prionailurus viverrinus, assembly GCF_022837055.1. Lineage (NCBI taxonomy): Eukaryota > Metazoa > Chordata > Mammalia > Carnivora > Felidae > Prionailurus > Prionailurus viverrinus. Next base: position 54,978,570 of record NC_062577.1, on the reverse strand, counting down.
AGAAGGCATGGAGCTGCTGGCCCGACTCCCACCCACGCTCTGTACCTGGCTGAAAGCGATGGTGAGTACGAGCGCGTGGGACCGATGAGGCCACTGGATGCCTGCCGTCTACCTGTCTGTCTGTCTGTCTGTCGTCTATCAGAGACAGAGTAAGCGGGGGAGGGGCGGAGAGAGGGAGAGAATCCCAGGCAGGCTCTGTGCCGTCAGCGCAGAGCCCGACGTGGGGCTCGATCTCACGAACTGTAAGATCGTGACCTGAGCTGAAATCAAGAGTGGGACGCTTACCTGACTGAGCCACCCAGGTGCCCTTGGGTGTTTTCTCAGATGCATATTTAATAACGGTGAAGGAGAAGATTTAAATTACAAGTTTAATTTAGGTCCAAAGAAAAGCATTCTTACTAGGAAGTAACTATTCTGATAACTCTGAAGCGACCAACAGTTACTGTTGTGTATGACTGGTCATTTTCTGTTCCATTTGCAGAACCCCCAGGATCTTCAAAACACAGAAGTGCCAATCGCAACAACAGCTAAACTAGTACATAAAGTAATCGAGCTGCTGCCGGAAAACCACGGGCAGTACAGTTTAGCCTTACACCTCATTGAAGCTGTGGAAGCCATATCGAGTCCTTCTTTATGACACTCAGCCAGTTGTGAACCGTCTACAGTTGTGAACAACATGAATTAGTGCATGGTAATTGTACATAGTAAGATCTGGAATTTTATGGAGGGAGTAGATCTTTTTTCTTTTGTAAAATAAAAACACATACTACTTTTAAAAGTGCAGTTCTGGCTGAATCCACTCCTTTCGTTAATATTGAAGATAAAATATAAACAAATATCAATGATACCATTAATTACTAACAGGTGTTTTACTGTTTATTTCTAATTTAAGCACTTTAAGTAGCTTTATTGGTGAACTTTGCTATTTCAAATGGGTTATAATTTACAGATTATGTTATTATCAGAGTCTATATTTTGTACTTGAAATGTTATTGTAGTTAAATTTAAACGTGTTCATGTGTAGTCCCCGTCAGCAACACGAGGGAAACGACCCCCTCGCTTTTGTCCGCATGCTCCAGTCCCACACCCGGGCCGCCGCCTGGAGTCAGGACGCGGACAGGCTCTTTCCCAGAGGTTATGCTGCCGCCACCGGAGGATGACCTTGCTCTGGAGGAAGAACGGGTTCGAGATCATCACATTCATCGGAAGGGACGCTGAACAGAACCTTAACCTGCTGTGCTTGCCAACTTGCACACAGCAAAGTTAATTACGGTGTAAGCTGAGATTTCCCTTTGCCAAGATTCAAAGTTGTATCCACATCAGGTGATTGTGAAACTGTACTATCTTGTAAAATTTATGTTTTAAAAAAAGGGCAACGATGCTAAAAATTTAAGTCCCACTGTATTTTTCCTACCAGTGTTTAGAAACGTCTGCTTCTGGGATATGGTAATGTTATCTGTTCTTGGGAACAGCCCAGAAAAGGCTCGGTGATAATTACGGCTCCGCAAACCTACCTCACAGCTGGGTGGAGAGAATAAGATGATCTTGTACCCGAGAGTGCCTGTGCAGTCCAAGTGCTGAATAATTACTTGTTGAGTAAAACCAGATTAACCAAAACTCTGTAAAAGCTCCACAAGTACCAAGTATAACGGCATATTTTTGGAATGTAGCCATATAGTGCAATTACTGACCTCTGTCATGGATCACAGGTGTTATTCATAGTAACTCATTGTGATACAGAAGTTTGTTTCGTACTTGTGAGAAGCCAACTTTAGCGACTGGAGAATTGAGGAGCATGCCCCTCGAGGACTAAAGAAAAAAGTCTTATGTCTGAGGATCCTCAGAGGATATCCTAATTCTTTTTAACTAAAAGATAACACCCGAATACGAACTGAACAGTCTAAGACCTAATAATTACTGTCTAATTTAAAAATCTTGAAAGATAAAGTTGGAAGACGTCTCGACTATTTGGGTGAGGGCCTGTAAGCCTGGTCGAAGGTCCCGCTGTACCGTGGCAGCACTGAGAAGGACCGAAAGCTAGCCCAACGTCTCAGCCTCTGCTTGGATCTCCGCTGCCCCATCCAGACCCATTTGTGTGATTTCTTGTGAACCTACCTAGCTTTATGTAGTCACTTGTTATATGCATCCCAAAAGCTTAGTCTGAAAGTAGTTATGAATTTTGGGGGCTGGTCAAAGAAACTTTAAATCCTCACTTTGATCCAAGTGTCATTTCTGGGGGAAGGGGTACCTAATGAGCATTTTAGAGAATAAACCTGGTTAGACTAATTCTGGTAGGACTCATAATCAAATTTGGGGATTGTTGAGAGTAATAAGCTAAAATATGGCTCATAGAACTGTAACCAATCGCTGAATTACAAATCTCTAGTTACACCTGTGATCCTAAAGTGGACCATTCACAGAATTTTAAAATTGAATTACATGCTTAATTCATGGTTACATGGTTAAGAAAAGCAGCTAGGGGCGCCTGGGTGGCTCAGTCGGTTGAGCGTCCGACTTCGGCTCAGGTCGTGATCTCACGGTGAGTTCGAGCCCCGCATCGGGCTCTGTGCAGACAGCTCAGAGCCTGGAGCCTGCTTCCGATTCTGTGTCTCCCTCTCTCTCTGACCCTCCCCCGTTCATGTTCTGTCTCTCTCTCTCTCTCAAAAATAAATAAACATTAAAAAAAAATTAAAAAAAAAAAAAGAAAAGCAGCTAAATATTTATTACCTGCTAGCCACAAATAAAGGAATTAAACTGTATGTAGAATAATGGGTGGTTTCTGGAACAAAGGTCGGCTGCACTTAGTGATGGGAAGCCAAGAACCAGTCGTGTTTTCTTAGGTAGAACTGCCACCCCCCTCTCTTCACTAACATTAAATAGGCATTCTGTCCCTTGTTAAGTCCCACTACATAATGCTGAAGGAAAACAGGAATGTTCAAATCGTCATAACTTCTACATTACAGGTTGTGTTTAGATGTAGACCTAGAAGAGCCAGGACAAACCAGGTGGGGAAGAACATAGCACTGACCTTCTAGAAGCTTCCTGCATACTATTGCAAAAATAAGAAAGGAAGTTTCACCTTTGTTATAAAAACTCATCTAAGGTCAACGTAAGCACTGTTAAAGTGTCTTCTTTAAAAAAAAATGGTTACAATTTAAAATCAAAGGCAAGATTTAATAATACGAAGCTTATGTGGAACATACCGTTCACTTACAAGTTGCTGCGGCTCCTTCATTTACAAGAGACAAATCTTTTTAAAGGATGCCATAGCGACAGTGAAAGCCCTTTCTCACACTGACGGGAATGAGTTTGTTGGGCTTCTGAAAGTTAGATTTCTGCCGGTAGAATTAGCCATCCCTCGCAAGGTTTTAATCCAATACTGAATTGTTTATAAAACGCTCTTCTCTAATGTACTGTAAGTAGTGACCCTCTGTATATACTTCCATTTTCTGTGTCTGTTCCTTGTTGTGAACTTACGTATGTTAGTGAAATAAATTTTCAGCTTTCATGTTTCAACATTCATAAATACAAGGATGAAGTTTTTTTCCGCTCTCGTAGGAGAATAACAAGTTTGGTGGCGATGTGTTGTGACGAGGTTGACGTTCACTAGTGAGGCAGAATGAAATCACTCTTTTCGTCCCTGAAGGGGAACACGCACCTCTGCCATTTGCCTTCAAAACCATATTTTTCACTTGATTTTTACAACTTCACCAATGTCGGTAATTTTCCAGATGCCTTTATTTTTAGACATTAGAGAACTTAAATCCTGAGTCAAGAAGATTTATAAAATATTAAACATTTTCCTGTCAGCCACCTCTGAAGGCAAACATATTCAGTGTCTCTGTTCTGAATAAATCCATTATGGATCCGTCCAGATCCATCTTCATACGTGTATTTTTCTGCGTGTGTGTATATACATACACGTTACTTTTTATCTAACACAGGAAAGACTTACAGTTCTGAATTTGCCCCTTCTCCTCCGCCATCTCCTCTCCCACTCGTCACCTAAATCTTGGGTTTCTCGCCGGTGCTGTGAACGCTCCCCCGTGAGCAGCAGCGTGACCTATTCCCTCCCAGCGACGACTTGCGTGCACCGGGGGCAGAGCGCGTCTGAAGAGTCGGCGGTGTACTTCCAACAACGGGGGCATTTTTCTTTGGTGGTCGGCATGGCGATTACTTTATAGGAAGACTCTTCACGAATATCCCCACCTGGGAGAGAAAGGACACCAAGAGGCTTTCTGACGGGCCGGCCCGCTTGTATCCCCAGCTCCCGATGGCTCTGCCGGCGCTCCGTTTTTGAAACTTCTCCTTCCCCTGGTAAACCGGTCGTTCCTACTTCACTTGCCTCACACGCACACGGCTATGACGGGGGACTCACGATCTGACGACTGAGGACGGCCGAGGAATCGGGAGACCCTGAGTGAGAGCTTAACTGCTTTTTCTACAAGTCACTGAACTGTTATCTCCTCAGGCAGAGCGGAGCGGGCCTGCTAGCTCTTCTTTAATCCAGGTTTAGTTCTGACAAATTACTTTGCCTCTCTAGCTACACAAGAATTTGACTTTAAAAAAATTTTTTTTTTTTACATTTATTTTTTTGAGAAACAGTTGAGACAAAGCGTGAGCGGGGGAGGGGCAGAGAGAGACAGAGACACAGAATCGGAAGCAGGCTCCAGGCTCCGAGCAAGCGGTCAGCACAGAGCCTGACGTGGGGCTCGAACCCACAAACTGTGAGATCGTGACCTGAGCCTAAGTCGGACGCTTAACTGACTGAGCCACCCCGGAGCCCCTACGCAAGAATTTTTAAAAGTTGAAAAATTCTAGTGACAACTGCAGTGTGCCCACTTAAAATTGCTTGGTTTGACCAAAAGAAAACAAAAATTTCTCCATTATCAGTGCTCAGACTTCAGACTGAATACACGTAAGAAAGGTATTTTCTAGCCATAATACAAACAACGTACATTAACATTTTGAGAAGCAAGTGAGAATCTTTACTCACTTGGTCAGGGTTTCCAGGCCTCAGATTTACACTGATGCCCATAAATTAGCCTCACACCTCCCGATGGCACCTAACAACTCTGGGAAACACAGGCAGCATCCCCTTCCCACAGATCCCGCAAGTTATTCTCTGTTAATGTTGCTGTGCCTCCATCGCATCACCCGACAGTACTTGCTTGGGAGAGAGACTGTGGTGGGCACGAGTTCGATAAGACCTCTTCCTTAACCCTTCATTAAGAATGCCTACATCTTGGGGCGCCTGGGTGGGTTGAGTATGACTCTTGATTTCGGCTCACGTCCTGGTCCCAGGGTCGTGGGATCGAGCCCCGTGTCGGGCTCTGCACTGAGCACGGAGACAGTCTCTCTCCCTGGCTCTGGCCCCTTCCCCCACCCGCACTCTCACTCTCTCTAAAATAATTTTTTAAAATGGCTAAATCTGTTAACATAGGGTGGGCAAAATAAGCAATTTCAGAGTCAATGCTGGAGAAGGGCAGGCGAGGCAGTACTAGGGTACTGAGTGTCAAAGGACAGGAGCACAAAAAGCCAACAGGAGTGAGTGAGGCCAACTAACTTCACACACAATGACAATTATCAATTATTCACAGGACAGCAAGGGAAGCTCTCTCCTGTCCCTAGTCCTGGGTTCCCAAGGTCATCATGCAGGATGCTTCTGAGAGCTGGCTTAGAAACTTGAGCCACTTTCCATAAAAAGATGTATTCCAAGGGGCGCCTGGGTGGCTCAGTCGGTTGAGCGTCCGACTTCAGTTCAGGTCACGATCCTGTGGTCCGTGAGTTTGAGCCCCGCGGCAGGCCCTGGGCTGATAGCCCAGAGCCTGGAGCCTGCTTCCGATTCTGTCTCCCTCTCTCTCTGCCCCTCCCCCGTTCATGCTCTGTCTCTGTCTCAAAAATAAATAAATGTTAAAAAAAAAAAAAAAAAAGATGTATTCCAAGAACATATCTGACTTTAGAATACACCTAATCCACGGGAAAGCTGGAGATGACTTTCGATTATCACTCAGTTCTCCAGGTCCCTCTCGTTACTGTGGCCTCCTCCTTACCTTCTAAATTGATCAGAAACGTCCCTTTGCGCTCAATCACATCTGTTGTTAGTGTTCGTGGTTCCTCAGGGAGTAAAGTCGTTTGGGAAGCCATCATTAATTCATTCAACTGAGAGGTGCTGGAAGTCTCCTCAGCTTGTAGCATCTGGGAACGAGCGTGTCAAAGTTACCATCTCAATTTTTACTGCAAACTGAGGTTGTAAGAATAAATGCTACAGACTCTCGTGTTTTGTGAGTAACCCTTTGGTACCAATATCTCCTAAATCCATTCTTAACTAGAATGAAACGCTTCAGATAAAATCTTCCAGTCAAGGGGCACCTGGTGGTGCAGTCGGTTAAGCGTCTGACTCTCGGTTTCTGCTCGAGTCATGATCTCACAGTTTGTGAGTTCAAGCCCCACGTCGGGCTCTGTGCTGATGGTGCGGAGCCTGCTTGGGATTCTGTCTCTCATTCTCTCTGCCCCTCCCCAACTTGTGCTCACTCGTGCGCTCTCTCTCCCTCTCTCTCTCAAAATAAATTTTAAAAAATTTTAAAAAAATCCAGTCAGTAGGTACCTCACTATGCTAGATGCTGAATGTCCCTTATGATTAGAAACACAGTGTTTCTTATCCCCATTTTCCAAATGAGGAAAGCCACTCGGAGGGGTGCACTCACCCGCGGGTCTCAGGCAGCAGGTGGGGAGCTGCGATTCCAGCCCAGGTCTAGTGGCCTCACGGCCCAGACTTCTTTATCCTGCACCCTGCCTCCCGCTTTAGGAGAGGGGTCAAGGCGCTACATGAGCAGACCTGCTTTCAGCAACACAGACCAATGGAGGCAACTGAATTACCCCCAGAACTCTTCTGAAGTACTAGAAAGCTGGGTGTCTGATAAGAATTTTTCCATTTTTCATTGTAATTCTGCTCTTCAAAATGAGTTAGTAAGCTAATATGGACATTCCTTTAAAAAAAAAAAAAAGCTCAAGAGAAAACAGGAGCTTTGAGGAAATTAATTTGGCTTTAACAAATTCATGTAATCAGTAACTGATAGATCCAGGACTCCATCATCTGACAGCTATCTAACGTAATTCCTAAGAAAAATACATTCATATTTTTTTAAATCCCTAAGTTTTTTCCAATGTAAATGATCCAAACAAGGTGTATTTTTTTAACTTACTACTCAGAACTAATGAAGTCAAAAGAAACACGACATGCAGGAGAAAAGCCCAGTACTAGGCTGTGTAGCCTTAGCTCGCTCACAGTTGCAACGGTCCTCAGTTTCCCGCTCACAAAATAAAGGAGTCTGAGCCTGCCAACCGGTAGATTTTAAAACGTATCTTACTGAAATTCTCCGCTATGGTCAACGATCTCCTAGAGACTAGCTGTTTCAAGCCTCAAATCCTAATTTAATCACATTACTAAAAACTTAAAGTGAGCTTACGAACCAAATGAGATGGTCATTTTTCAGAAAACTATGATAGCAGTAAGACTTTAAAATATAGATTATCAATTCTCTTCTCAAGCATTGAAAGTAGAGCCAGTATGTTAACATAAAAGTCAATCTGGCCAATGAACCCCTAAGAATCCCAAGAAGAAAATTCTGATGGTCCTTTCGGAAATAAAAATAGGATGAATGCTTTCAGAGAATGCATGCTGATTTGCTACAGCAAATGAATTTTCTTCAGGTTTCCTGAGAAAAAGATTGAAATCCGTTCTTGGATTTCTTTTGACAAAATTCGCAGAGAACTAAACCCTGAACACAAAACTCTCAATTTTTATGTACTGGAAACTAATGTCATAGGTTTCTGTCACATCCAAGTAGGCCCAAGGTTTTGCATTTCAAATAGGACTTTATTGCACCTTCCCTGCCCCTCTGGTAAAGTACGTACTTTGCAGAAGGAGGGAAAGGAAGCACAGAAAAGTAGGAAACAGAATCTGTGATACTATCAGGGTTACAAGATTTGGAAACTACAAAATCTTACTTACACGGAGATTTTTAAAAGCCAAATTTCAGGTGAGGCTGTAGGATCCTAACATCATTTTCAAAGGTACAAACCACTCCTCACCTCTATTATCTCAAAAAGCAGCCCGGGCTCTATCACAATGGTAACCTGGTACTCGGCGGCATTTTTACCAGGGATGCTTCCAAGAAATGAATCTCTCATTGCACACGCGCCCTCTATTGCTTCCTCTAATCCTGGCTTCTTCCAGATAGAACTTGTTCGAATCCACCCAGTACGAAAAACACTCTTGGGTTCTATAAAAAAAAAAAAAAAAAAAGGTAAAGTAATTCACATATAGCCGTTTTACACCGTACGCAGAGCGCTAACCATGAAATATTTATTCACAGAAAATAAGAATTGTTATTTATGGTAAATATTATGGAGCCATTCTAATTGTTTACCAAATATTTATATTCACATTTGGAAATCTAAACAAAGGAAAAAATACATAGTAAGACCTCAAAAGGAAAAAAAGGATGCCTAGAAGAAAATAAAATTGAAAAAATAGCCCCAAATTAACAGTAGTTGTCTTTGCGTAGCGAGATTGTGAGTGACTTTTTCTCTTTGAATTTCTATAGTTCTAATTTACTATAAGCTTACTAATTAACAATCAGGGGGAAAAAACCGTGATAAAAATATTCACTAAAGGCACCACACTTTGTCTTAATAAAACCTAAAATATATTTCACACATTTATAAAGGCATCGAGGAAAAACTGATTTTGCGGCCATGTCAAGTTGCTCGTACGTCTCAGAAAGCACTCCGTGGTGGCTTGCAGGCCATTCTGAAATGCATCGCACGCGGCCCCAAACAAGGGCAGAGACGGTTGAAGGGCCAAGACCTGTCCTGCCACACGCGCGCACCGTGGACGGGAAAGCGCCCCTTCCACCGAGTAGAGAAAACCAGAAATCGCATCCTCACCAGGGAAGGGTCTTTCTCCTCATGCGAACAAACCGAGTGTTCCTTACCTTTGACGTAAGGTATGTGCTGGAACGCTTCCTCAGCCAGGTGAGGAAGAATGGGAGCAAAAGAACGAACCACCACGTCCAAGATTTCAGCCAGGGCGGTCTGGCAGGAGCGCCGCCCGGGGTCGCCGGCGCTTTCACAGTAGAGCCTGGGCGAGAACAAAGTGCGCGGCGGGGCGTTACACGCACGCAAGTGCGAGCGCCGAGGCAGGGCCTGCCTCGGGTGGTCTCCTCCTGCAGTGGCCGGTCCTCCGGCTCTCACCACCTTCCGATTTTCCGCGGCAGATGTTCCATCACGGAACTTGACTGATCAACCCTCCGTCCCGGTTCGCCCCTCGCGGGTGCGCTCGCCTTCCCCCAACACGCCCCGCAGCGGCGCCGCGTCCACGTCGGTTTTCCGAGAGACGACAGCCGGAACCCTGACCACTGATACGTTAGTTGATGGTATTCATCTTCCTGCGTTCGGAGGACTGGGGGTTACGATCCCCGTGTGTGAGGTCCCTGAGGTGCTCAGGGGTCGGGGCTGACCCGTCACGGTGGCTCACCCGCCACCCAGGAAGACTAAGCACCAAGCCCTCCTCTGAAAGGATACTGGATAGGGGCGCCTGGGTGGCGCAGTCGGTTAAGCGTCCGACTTCAGCCAGGTCACGATCTCGCGGTCCGTGAGTTCGAGCCCCGCGTCGGGCTCTGGGCTGATGGCTCAGAGCCTGGAGCCTGTTTCCGATTCTGTGTCCCCCTCTCTCTCTGCCCCTCCCCCGTTCATGCTCTGTCTCTCTCTGTCCCAAAAATAAATAAACGTTGAAAAAAAATTAAAAAAAAAAAAGACACCAGGGCCAAACAAAACACATGTCCAAGCCAGATTCAGACCACCTGCTGCCAGTTTGCTACACTGACATACAGTAAGTTTTCCACTTTAAAAAAAAAAAAAAAAAAATGAAAGGATACTGGATAGTACTGATCTGACACAATGTTCGTAGGTAACAGTGGCTTGTCTCTTGGTCTCTCCTCAAAATTTATAAACTCCTCTGAAAACAGGGACTAGATTCATTACCCCCACTGGCACCTGTTGCTTAGTGAGCCCTCACTTTACCACGCAGAGCACAAAGCACGTTCCTTATATCATCTCTTCTCATAATCACATTATGAGGCTGTATTACCCCTGAACTCAAGAACCCAACTTCTTCATGACTGCACAGTGCCGCCCGTCTGGCTCACCGATGTACGCCCGGAGTTTGTCAAGCAGAGTAGACACTCAAGAAATGTTTGAATATTCAGTCCCACATACCTGTCTTTGATTATGCTGAAATAAAAGTTGGAGAGTTCTCTGGTATAAAATGCTCGTAACAGCCGAACAACTTTTCCAAAATCATACTGTTTGTATGAATCGGTAATCTAAGGAACAAAAGCCAAAACAAATTTGGAAGATGGGATAAGCAAGCAAAAATGCAAGTCCTGTGAGCTTGCATTATCCTCCCTGGATCCCTCAGTGAGCCTAGCCCTCACCCTATGAGCAAAATGTGTTCCTTTTCAAAATCTGTTCAAAGGCAACAGATACAAAACAGGAGATATGCAGTAGTGACAGGATCTTTGAAACATTTCTGGCTATCAAATTTGACTATCCTCAGAAAACACTGAACATTCTACTCTGGAAACTACAAAAGAATACTCGTCAAAGGAATCAAGTTTTTTTGTTTTTTTTTTGTTTGTTTGTTTTTAATGTTTAGTTTTGAGACAGAGAGAGAGAGAGAGAGAGAGAGAGAGAGCAAGCATGAGCGGGGGAGGGGCAGAGAGAGAGTGGGAGACACAGAATCGGAAGCAGGCTCCAGGCCCTGAGCTGTCAGCACAGAGCCCGATGCCAGGCTCGAACTCATGATCTATGAGATCACGACCTGAGCCAAAGTCGGATGCCCAACCGACTGAGCCACCCAGGTGCCCCAGGAATCAGGTTTTAAATGATAAACCACACTATTTTAAAACAGCAGAGACTACAAGTTGCCACTGTTCCCTCATTTTCGCCAGAAAAGTAAAATTGGGCAAACGTCTGCAGGGACATTTCTGACACAGGGTACGTGGAAGCAACCACATTTCCAGTTTCTGAGAAAACACAAATTATCTGTGTATATATAAATGGGAGAATATCTTACGAAACACAGAGGAACAGTCATTTCAGTTATTTCTATTCTTTGAAGAGTGCATCTACAGATAAACTATAGCTCCACTTTATTCCTTCTTCTTGGGGAAATATGTAAGGCAGACCTCGAAAGAAAAGTGTGGTCTTAGGGGAAGTCTGGGCCTACTGTTCCCACCAGGTACTGTGAGTCTCCTGAAAAACCACCAAAGAAATCCCAAGACTTCACTACCTAAAGTGAGCCTAAGAATGTGTGGACCTCACCAAGCATGACTTTTCTCAGTGCCATGGTTACTGTTTCTAGTAATGTCTGTTCTGCTTGCATGCAACTCCAATTTCAACATTCCACAGTGCTGATATTTCTATTTGCCAAAGGCTTATTAGTTCATACTTACCTTGTTTGCTAAATCCTGCAGTAAGTGTAGCATATACTGGTCTATGACATACATATCGTTAACAGGAATGGCATCTGTTTCTGGGTTGAAACCACTGACATTTCCCAAAAGAAAGCGGAGTGTATTCCTAAGCTATCGAGAAAAAAACATGCAGTCAAAAACAAACGTGAGCCTTTAATTCTTACTGAAAAGTTTTTTCTGTAATTTTTATCCAACTCGTGACTTTCTTAATGGTTTTTTTTTTTTATATATATATATCATTCCTAAATGAGACTACAAATGTCAAAAAACAGACTCTCATTTCAATAGCCCAGGTATGGAAACCACCTCTGGACTCTACACATGAAGACTGAATTTTCATTGTTATTTCTTTATAACCTTATAAAGGCAAATCCCCCTTCAGTGGCCCAGTGTGTTCCTCTGTATAGGTAAGAATGTTATTTTCACCTGCTTCCCAGGCAAAAATAAAGATAAATGGAATGAATGTGAAAGCTCACAGAGCACACAAAAAGTATATAAAATTAATATAATTTTGTATTATCTTATGCTAGGTTATATTTTATAAAATATAAAGACAGCATATAAAATTATTAGGATTACACTATGTTTTCACTGTTTTGAAATGCCAAATAAAATGTACTTCATTTAAAAAAAAAGTCATTTAGCTCACTTTTTATTTGGAAATGGGAAGAAGTGACGCTGACCTTGTTAATATCATCTCTGGCAGCATTAAGTGCAGCTGGACCAATGGTCACTTCAGTGAAGACGTTGGACTCGGCCACCCACCAGCGAAGGACATCAGCACCATAGGGAGGCTCTTTGCTTTGATCCTTTCGGTGGAGGGAAAAACATATTAACATACAAATGGTGAACGAATGTTTTCGATATTCTTCCTCCGACACATCTGAGCTCAAAGTGAGCATAAGATATACTTGCACTGTAATGAAATAAGGGCTAACAATCTCAGAGATCAGCTGTGTCTAAAAACCAACACTGGGAAAAAGTATGCTCTGCGATCTTGTTTCATGCGTGGATGCGGGCATTTCTGTATCCATCCATCTGTGACCGCTGGGGTCGAAGCAGCGCCCTGATGCCTCTCTGATGGTGGAGGGGGTGCTCCCTAGCCACTCCTTACACACAGCAGTGATTACTGGGCATTAGGAGGGTGGTACAAAGCCAAAGGAGTAATGGGTATCTGGGTGGCTCAGTCAGTTAAGTGTCTGACTCTTGATCTCAGCTCAGGTCTTGATCTCAGGGTCATGAGTTCAAGCTCCACTCTGGGCTGTGTGCTGGGCATGAAGCCTACTTAAAAAAAAAAAAAACAACAAAAAAAACAAAAAAACACCAAAGGAGTAAAACGACAGGTGATTTCTTTTCTGAAAGCAACTCCAAAATAAACCAAATTATTAGCAACTCCAGATACGATGCTCATTAATGACCCACGGTAAGGGGCGGAATTTCTGAGAATGTAATAATGAAGCATGAATTGTAATCTCATTGTTTTCTTATACTGATTCCACTGAACTGTACATTTTTATTGTTTTTTTAAATAAATTTTTACAAATTCTGAAGTTCAGTTAAACAAAGAGATAGCATGGTTCAGGACCCAGAGACTCAGACCTGAAGTGAGTCAACAGGGCCACAACCCCAGCCCTTCCCTTTTTCATTAAAATCACGTATTACCTAAGAGCCTAGATTTAAAACACAGTAAGGCACCTGCTATTAGCATAAAAGATAGGTTTTCATTATTTTTTTTTTACATCAAAGCAACTACATTAAAGATTTTGGCTGCCAATTTAGAAGCCTTAAAGCAAAAATAAAAAGACTTTTTAGAGAACCACCTACTTGTCCTCCATTGATGACCACATCAGGATCAATGACATTCCCAAGAGACTTGGACATCTTTTCTCCCTTTTCTCCAAGGGTAAAGCCATGAACAACCACTGTCCTAAGAAAACAAATCAGCTATTATGATAACACAATTCCAACAGTCTTTTTGAAGGTCACTTATAGTTTAAAAAGAGTTATCTTAGCTTGATCCAAAAACCAGGATTTTTCTTGACAGATTATGCATGAAAGCTTTTCTTGAAAGCCTAATTCTCAGCTGCTTATTTGTGATGACTGTTAGATAATAAGCTCTCTACGTATACACAGAAATTACTTTTTTGAGAGAGAGAGAGAGAGAGCACCAGCAAGCAGGGGAGAGGGGCAGAGGGAGAGTGAGAGCGAGAGAGAGAGAAAATCCCAAGCAGGCTCCACACTCAGCACAGAGCCCGACACAGGGCTTGGTCTCATGACCGTGGGATCATGACCTGAGCCAAAATCAAGAGGTGGATGCTCAACCGACTGAGCCACCCAGGCGCCCCATACCTAGAAAAATTTTGATGTTTACATTCACTATACAAATATTTCCTGAGCATCTATGATGTTTTCATTTTGGTCATTAAAACCAACCAGGAAAAATGTCTTATTATTATGTATTGTTATGTCTTAAAAAGAACAGATTATCACCTCAAAATATTTTCAAAAAGACAACGTGAGAAAACTACATCTGCTGTTCTACTGGCTTCTAACAGCAGGTTATAGTAGTGTCTGGCCGGCTCAGTCAGTGGAGCATGCAACTCGATCTCAGGGTTGTAGGTTCAAGCCCCGTGTTGGGGGTAGAAATTACTCAAAAAAAAAAAAACTACAATCTTTAATCAATCAATCAAATAAAAGCAGGTTATACAAGAAACCTACACATGTAAATTGTTCTGGGATGGGTTTTCGTTGTAAGATAGTAAAAATCTTAAGCTATTCAAAAATTTTTCCGATTCTCTAGCCACACACTTGAATAAGGAAAACCAATTATCTGTAACTTAATACCTAATTTAACAAAACAAGAATGTTTCAGTTAATTAGCCACTTGTGGACATTACAGATACAAGGAGATGTGACCTCAGGCCGTCTTCAAGCATCGCAGAGTACCATCCTCCACGTCAAGTCTTCCCATATTTCAAGATCTGGCTCTTCGGAAATTTCCCCACTCCTCCAGTCGATGCTGACTTTACCTCTTGTGGGAATTACCAGTCTGTGTCAGTGACAAGACTTCTCTGTATTGCTGTTTGTTTTTTTTTAACTTCAAACTCATTTCTCATGAAATAAGAGACTAAGCTAATAAAGGAGGTGCTTTATCATATCCAGGCATAACTCGGAGATATTGCAGATTTGGCTCCAGACCACTGCGATCAAGTGCATATAAAAGTTATGTCTACACTACTGTATTCTATGAAGTGTGCGAAAGCATTATGTCTAAAAAAACTATGTACATGTCTTAAGTAAAAAATACTTTATTGCTAAAAAACGCTAACTATCACCTGAGCTTTTAGCAAACTGCAATGTTCTTGTCGGGGGGAGGTCTTGCCTCGATGCTGATGGCTGCTGACCGGTCAAGGTGGAGGTCGCTGACAGCGAGGGTGGCTGTGGCAATTTCTTAAAGACAACAGTGAAGTCGGGCACACTGCCTGACCCTGCCTTTCACACACCACTTCTCTGGGCACGCGATGCTGTCTTAACACCGTTTTACCCAGAGAACAACTCGTTTCGAAACTGAGCCAAGGCCCTCCAACCCTGCCACTGCTTTACAACTAAATTCATGTGATACTCCAAATCCTTCACTGTCCTTTCCAACCATCTGCACAGCCTCTTGGCCAGGAGTAGATTCCACCTCAAGAAACCACCTTCTCTGTTCGTCCGTAAGAAGTGGCTCCTCACTGTGAGAGCTGTGTCACGAGACTGCACGATTCGGTCCCGTCTCCAGGCTCCGCTTGGGACTCTGCTTCTCCTGCCGTTTCCACCACGTCTGCAGGCACTTCCTCCACTGAGGTCCTGAGCCTTCAATTTGTAAAAAAAAATGCAGCATCTGCGAAGCGCAACACAGCGAGTTCTGCCGGGATAAGTGCTCGGCACGGGGCTTGGCACCGGCCAGGGCGCCGCACAGGTCCTCACGGCGTGAGGACACCTTTAGCTCAGCTTGAACACTTACTTAAAAGGTGCTTTTTTCCTTGTTGCCACACTTGTTAATAAAGAAGACTGAAACCAACCACCAAGCTGGTCTTTTCCTTCCAAGTACAAATCTGCTCTTTGGTCAGTACCTCAAAATAAATATTAAAGAACAGAGAAATTTAAGTTAATTAAAATGGGAAAATGAAAATAAATATGCATCGAAGTGTTAACATAATAAAAGCAATCACGTCATTTATTTCATGCGTCATGCTGCCAGTCACTGGAGCTATTACCCTCTCGCTGCCCATTTATTAATCAAGAGAAACAGAATAAACGTTGGGAGTATGATCTCCTAAACTAGAAGTAACTAAAACACTACCTAAGTTAGGGACTGATTGGGACGCCCGTGTGGCTCAGTCAGTTGCACCTCTAACTTCAGCTCAGGTCACGACCTTGCAGTTTGTGGGTTCGAGCCCCACATCGGGCTCTCTGGTGTCAGTGCAGAGCTGCTTCAGACCCTCTGGCCCCCTTCTCTCTGCTCCTCCCCCACTCAGGCTCTTCTTTCTCTCTTAAAAATAATAAAGATAGATTTAAAAAATTAAAAAAAGGATAGTGACTAATTAATAGTTACCGGTATCAATGTTTTCAGTTGTCTCTTATGAAAATGAGCATCTAGCTTTATGTTAATTCATTTGATTCTCACAGTAACTCTATACGGTAGGTATTATCATCATCCCATTTCACAGATGAGGAAGGTGAAGCACTGAGATGTTTTAGAACTCGTCCAAATTTATGGGACAGTAAGCGGTAGAGAGGGATCCTGAATCTAGACAGTCTGGCACTGGAGTACATTTAAGCAAGAAATTAAACAAATCAGAAAAAAGAATCTTTTAAAAAGGGCAAGTTATAAACTTCTAATTTGACAATGACCCAGTCAAAGATGGACCACCTATTAAAAAGCCATGTGAGGCAGGGGTTGGGGTGAGCGATGAGGGGCTGGGGTAGGAGGGATGAATGGCAGAGCACAGAGGATTTTTAGGGCAGTGAAAATACTCTATGTGATACTATAATGATGGATACATGTCCATTATACCTTTGTCCAAACCTATAATATGTACAACACCAACAGTGGACCATAACGTAAACTACGGACTTTGGGTGGTCATGATGTGACGCTGTAGGCTCATCTACCGTAACAAATGTCCCACTCTGGTGGAGGATACTGATAATAAGAGAGGCTATGCATTTGTGGGGGCAGGAGGTATACGGAAAATCTCTACACCTTCTTCTTAATTTTTTAAATACTTATTTT
Organism: Prionailurus viverrinus; assembly: GCF_022837055.1. Classification (NCBI taxonomy): domain Eukaryota; kingdom Metazoa; phylum Chordata; class Mammalia; order Carnivora; family Felidae; genus Prionailurus; species Prionailurus viverrinus. Next base: position 54,961,755 of record NC_062577.1, on the reverse strand, counting down.
GAGACAGAGAGAGAGAGCATGCAAACAGGGGAGGAACAGAGAGAGAGGGAGAGAGAGAGAGAGTCCCAAGCAGGCTCCACACTGTCAGCACACATCCCAATGTGGGGCTTAAACTCACGAGGCGTGAGATCATGACTTGAGCCGAAACCAAGAGTAGGTCATTTGACTGACTGAGCCACACAGATGCCCTTGAGTGTTTATTATTTTTGAGAGAGACAGAGAGAGACAGAGAAAGAGAGAGAGAGAATATGCGCTGGGGAGGGGCAGAGAGAAAGGGAGGCAGAGGATCCAAAGTGGGCTCTGCACTGTCAGCACGGAGCCCAGTGTAGGGCTTGAACTCACGGACTGTGAGATCATGACCGGAGCTGAAGTTGAAGTTGGACACTTAACTGACTGAGCCACCCAGGCTCCCCTCTTCTTAATTTTGCTATAAACCTAAAATGGTTCTTTAAAAAAAATAAAGTCTTTTAAAAGAAGATGTAGTAAAAGGAGAAAAAATGTGGGGCCCCTGGGTGGCTCAGTTGGTTGGGCCAATGACTTCGGCTCAGGTCATGATCTTGCGGTTTGTGAGTTCGAGCCCCGCGTCGTGCTCTGTGCTGACAGCTCGGAGCCTGGAGCCTACTTAGGATTCTATGTCTCCCCCTCTCTCTACCCCTACCCTGCTCACGCTCTGTGTCTCTCTGTCTCTCAATGATAAATAAATGTTTAAAAAAAATTTTTTTTAATAAAAAAAAAGGAGAAAAAATGCTCTATGAACAACTTAGTCTCAAATTTGTTAGGACATATACATAAGCAAGCTTCAGGGCTACTTCAGCATTCAACAGTTAACCAGTTAATTCAGGAGTTAACAATCTAAGATAAAAGACCATTTGGAAAACATCATAAGTAACAATCATTTCAGTCAAGACTCATCAAGGGTGAAAATTTGGTGAGAACACAGGGTATTTCCATAGTTGTCAAGTGTCTCTCTACAAGACACTTCCTAACGTAATAACCCCTCTGGCGACATGGGGGTAAGAAGTCACCGTAATGGAGAAAACAAGCAGACACCACTTCCAAGTGACCAAAGTTCAACATCACTGGTAAGTCACTGTGTGACTTCTGTTACAATGTGGAAAAGGACACAGTGTCTCTTCCGTGATATTCCTGCCCAAAACGCATAGTCTAAACCACATCATGAGAACGCATTACACAAACTCAAAATGAGGGGCCATCGACAAAATAACCTGTACGTGCATGTATGTCAAGGGCATGAAAGACAAGATCAAAGTAAGACTAAAGCGACGTGACACCCATGCCACGTATGGTCTTAGACCCTAGGACACTTATTTTCCCTCCTTCCCGAGAAAGGGCGTCACTGGGTGAAATGTGAATAAGGTCTGTAGATAGGTGACAGGATGGTGACAGGATGGTGACAGGATGGAATCAGGGTCATTTCCTGAGTTTGATACTCATATTGGTGATATAAGAGACTGTCCATGTTTTTAGAAAACATACGCCGAAAAATTTAGGGATAAAACAGCATCAAGTCTGCAACTTACCCTTAAATGGTACAGAAAAAACTGTATATACATAGCCATAGGGAAAAAATATATAAAGGAAACACAGTAAAATGCTAACTTTGGAAGATCTAGATGAAGGGGAGATGCTACTTCCTTACACTGCTCTGTGACTTTTCAGAATAAAATGTTATTTATTTATTTTTTTTTTAAAGAATATGAGGGGCACCTGGTGGCTCGGTCGGTTGAGCTGAGACTTGGGCTCGGGTCATGATCTCGCAGTTTGTAGGTTCAAGCCCCACGCTGGGCTCTGTGCTGACAGCTCAGAGCCTGGAGCCTGCTTCAGATTCTGTGTCTCCCTCTCTCTGCCCCTCCCCTGCTCGGGCTCTGACTCTCTGTTTCTCAATAACAAATAAATGTTAAAAAAATTTTTTTTTAATAAAAAAATAAAAAATAAAAAATAAAAAAAAGAACATGAGGTCTTTGGGAAAGATTATTCCTATATTTTAAATCTAAACTCACAACTTTAAAAGCCCCTTCTACTTGTGAAGTGAAGATCGGTCCTTATGCCCTAATATTGAGGATTCGGGGTTATAATCCTTATGTGACAATGCGGGTCTGGGGGGAGGTGGGAGACAAAATTAAAATAATTAAATCAAGCCAGTTCCATTCATTCAACATTTCTGAGCACTTATCATCTGACAGGCACTGTATGTACTAGGTCCTGGGGCAGAAAATGCAAAGAAGTCTGGCATCTGTCTTCTTGGAGCTGACAGTTAGGGGGTGAACTTTATGTTAAATAAGAAATAATTGTGCTGGTTGTTATCATGGCAAAACTGCACTTCAGCCTAGTCTCCGCAGCCAGGAAAGTCTAAGAGGGTAAGAAGACAAATGCATATGCAGTAAGAACAAAATGTTTTAGCCTCAACATCTAGAATGCTACATCTACAACCTACTTTTCTTCTCCCTCTACTGACCTGTAGCCATTTGTAACCCTAACCTTCTTTTTTAAATCTTTTTTTAATGTTTATTTTTGAGAGAGAGAGAGAGACACACAGACAGGGCGTGAGCACAGGAGGGGCAGAGAGAGAGGGAGACACAGAATCCGAAGCAGGCTCCAGGCTCCGAGCTGTCAGCACAGAACCCGACGTGGGGCTCGAACTCACGAGCCTTCAAGCTGTGAGATCATGACCTGAGCTGAAGTCGGCTGCTTAACCTACTGAGCCACCCAGGCACCCCTGTAACCCTAAACTTTTATAAATCCTCTTCCACCCAAGATGTTAACCTCCTACTGCTGACCACTTTGGGGATGTGGCAGTAATCAAGGAGATGATTGATAACAGAATGCTAGTGGAAATCTTTTCCTGAAGGAAGGAAGGAAGGAAAGAACAGAAAGAATCACTAAATCCTCTTCCTCTCTGAAAGCTCAATCACTGACAGTAACCGGGCATCAAACGGAAGTTCTGTCACCTTACTGCAAACACTGCTTCTGAGCCTTGATTAACACACCTCTCAAATAAGGGGTTTAAATAATCTCTAAAACCTTTGCCCTAAAAGTCTAAAAAGCTGGCTGCTGCCCAAAGACTTACAGTCGTCAGGACACCAGCAATCTGACTGCACGGGGGCGGCACTGAGGCTGCCGGAGTCCCAGTCCTGTGTGTGGGACGCACCAGGTGTGGGGTCAGAGCTTAACCTTCCCACGTGCCCAGGTCTTTACTAAGATGAGGACAACCCCAAATGTATTTACCTTACGAGGCTGTAAGAGAGATTAAAGAAGCAATAGGACATGCTGCGTACACAGCACATTATCAGTAAACGTTAATTATTACAAAGATTTATCACAAAGGGCACTGACATTTCCTGATGGAAAATTAAGAAAGGTGTATTTTTTCAAATAATTTTTATATACAAGAATACTTGTGAAAGTATCGTTATCCTAAACTATTTTAAAAATACGTGGTCTCTGATTCTGTCCTAGAAATATATGCTGCAACGCTCTAAAATAGGAGGACATCAGCCTACTAATCACAGCACAACAAAACAGCTCATACTTAGCAGGGGTCAAGTCTCAATGCCTTTTCCATGCTCATATAGATACTGAATTGCTGGAACTGGGAAGGAAGCAAAATACCATCCTAGAAAAGGAAGTGTAACCCCAGAAAACTTCTGCAAGCCAGAGCCTTTCAAGGTGGTGTATGAAACCAGTGGAAAAAGATGGACGGGGTAGTGGGGTGTTTGGGCGTAGCAGAGCTCTGGACAAGAAATGAAAACAATAAAGCTTGTAGGAACTTTAGAAAAAAAGATAAGCTCAGTCTTAAACGGTAAGAAATATGAAGATCTGTCAAACTAAGGTGCTGGAATACTCTGGAATTACTGTACAGCTACAACCACATATGATGAATTATTGGGACTATTCCCTATTTTAGTAAGTTTATTTTTAGTAATGGTTGTTTTTCCTAGCAAATGTACATTCTCACTTTAAGAAATCTGTAAAACACTGGGAAGTTAAAACAAAATAAAATCACCTCTATCCCACTACCTAGAGATAACCATTTCATTACAGCGCATGTCTTCCCAGTCTTTTGTCTGTGCTCAACATTTCCATGAGTTGTTAGCAAATCACGGTATTTGTCTATATCCTTTTGTTTTGTATTCTGTACTTTTTCAAATTTAGCATGCCCTTAGATAATACCCATACCCTCAATTATTTTTCAAAAACATTACTTAATGGCTGCATATGATTCTGATGTATGAATGTATACCATATTGCTTTAGTAACTTTTCTACACATAGACAATGAATTACTGTGCCAAATCACGTACTATTAAAATAGCATTGTAAAAAAAGAAAGAAAGAAAGAAAGAAAGAAAGAAAGAAAGAAAGAAAGAAAGAACGAACACTGTAATGAATATCCTCACACACAGTTCTTCATCCAGATTTGATCACTTGAGAGAGTGCAGGTGTGTGAGCAGGGGAGGGGGAGAGGGAGAGAACCCCAAGCAGGTTCAGCATTGTCAGCACAGAGCCCGATGCGGGGCTCGAACTGACAAACTGCAGTGAGTGAGCAGTGCGTAAGCTCATGACCTGAGCTGAAACCAAGAGCCAGACACTTAAATAACTGAGGCATCCAGGAGCCCCACATCTGACCACTTGGACAGGAGAGATGCCCATAAATAGAACTTTTTGGTCAAACGACAGAAAACCACTCCAAAGCTTCTGAGGCATAATGCAAAAATCCTGTCCGGTCCACCTGTGACAGATTACATTCCAACAGCAGTGCACAAGAGGGAGCAACGGTGCCAACTTTTTCTGCCTATTTTTTAATCTTCTTTCCTCTTTTTCTTCCCTCAATAGACCTTCTAGTAAAAGAAAAAAACTAGAAATAAACCTGGGTGTTGTAATACTCCAGGAAAAGTTGCAATCAACCATGTGGCAAAAGGCTAATATTTCTATTACAGTAACTTTCTTTGTTAGGAAAATTACAAAAATCATAAACTATTCAGTACCTCTAAGATTATGATTTAGGCATGGTAGTAAATAAAGAATAAACTAATTACAGCATTAAAAAAAACTCTCAAAGCAAAATCAGCCAAAAAATTGAGTAATCTATAATTTCATTACTAAATTTGTTTAACTTAGCTGAACTGATAAAGTTTGAGCAAGATTATATTGTATTTAAGAAGGCAAGTTATAGAACTAGCACAAAACATATTTGTCACAACTACTGCTTAACCAACGTAAAATAATTTAAGCCAAGAGTAATTTGTCAAAAATGTTAGGATATAATTATCAATTTTAAAAATTAGGCTATTTGTAAACTATCATCTATGTTCTTAATAGGGTAATCCTTTAAAAAAGGCTTTGTAAATCTAAACTGTAAATAATAGTTTCTCTTTCAAAAAATGATCTTTTTTCTATTTATTTCTCTTTATTTGTTAAAAAAAACAAACAAATGAAGTAGAATAAGTATTTTAAAACACTAATTCCTTGATAGGTGAAGATAAATAAGTTACGGCACATGCAGACGAGGGAACATTACTTAGCACTACAAAGAAATGAGCTATCAAGCCAGGAAAAGACACGAAGGGACCATGGATACATGTTAAGTAAAAGAAGCCAATCCGAAAAGCTACATACTGTGTGACTCCAACTATATGACATTCTGGAAAGGCAAAACTATGGAGAGTACAAAGATCAGTGGTTGCCAGGGTCAGCTGGGAAGAAGGGATGAACAGGTGGAGCAAATTTTTAGTAAAATTTTAGTAGAATTTAGTAAAATTTAGTAAAACTGTTCTGTGTGATACTACAATGGTGGATACATGTTGTTATACATTTACCAAAACCCACAGAGCGCACAACACCAAGAGTGAATCCTAACTATGGACTGTGGGTGATCATGATTTGTCAATGTAGGTCCATCAATAGTAACAAATACACCACCGTAGTGTGAGTTGAAGGCAGGGGAGGTTATGGGGAAATGGAGGCACAGTGTATGGGATCTCTGTAATTTCTGCTAAAACTGTTCTAAAAAATAGAATTTACTTAAAATTTTTGAAAACATTATTTTTAAATCACTGCAAAAATTAATGCCTTCGGTAAATGTTTAAAGAATGTTTTAGAAATGATTCACTTAAAAACGCCATTCCCTTTCAGAAAGCGTTCGGGTTTCAGTTTAAGTACTATTGACCTTGAACTCACAATCAAAGAGGTACCTGACCTGGTGTTCAAATTCTTAAGCCAAATCTTTCACTGTTGTAAAACGTGTCAACAAAAAGTAAAACCAGTCATGTATGCCATAATCACCAAATTCATCTTGTTAAACATCAACAGGTACTGATGAAGACTAAGTAGCTCAATTAAACTCAAAAGTAAGTTGATTTTAGTTTGCAGTAACGTACTCTGAGGGAACTACGCAGGCGTTGAATCATTTATTAGAATTAATGTAAGCATTTGAGAATGGAAAGTAAAATACCCTTCTCGAAAAAGACTTCTCCCTCTTGTTCTTTCTCTCTTTTAAGGAAAGTTTGTTTTATGGATTTTCAAACCGTGAATTCACTATATCTTGGCTCTTTCCCACTTCATTCTTTCTCCCTGTCTTTTGAAAATTTTCTTATCAAAAAAGAATAAAAGCTCAGAGGTAAATAGGATAAAATATAAGCCAATTGATCTAATTCTTTGACTAACCTCACACCATGTTTGACTGATTTAGAGGAAGAGGAGGAGGAATATGACAGCTCAGTGAAAAAGGAGAAATTACAGTCTAAAATTAGTCTTGTGCACTTATCTGTGAAGGTAGCTTATTTAAGTTCTGGCGGCCTCTATGCAGGCAACATACAAGTTTAAATGACAAATCAGTTCTCCTTCTTCGAATTAATTATCTAAATATGACACCTACCGCTTAGGTGTAATTCTACCACTAACTTCATTTAAGAAACTATTTCTTTCCCAAGTATTTAGTTAAAAACATCATCAACTAGAAGGAACGTGACTATACTTTTATCAGCACCACTGGCAGCAGCACAGACGGGTTTTAACGAGCTTTCATGCAGTTTCACAAGGTCTCTAAGTAGAACACGACCTTGCTGTGTGGAGTAATGTGAAACCACTTCTGAAATTAAACTGCAACAACGCTCAAGACAGCCATTGTACCAAGGCCAAAAAAGTTAATGAACTTAGAAATATATCATATAAACGATTTTGCACATGGCACACTTTTGCTGAAATTCACGATGCTGCCCCAATGTGGTAGGAGATACAGAACTCTTCTCCCTATTTATAACACTACTTCTACCTACCTTATGTAGTGGTCTATATTTTCAGTATAATTGAGGGAAACAAAGTAATCGAACTTGCAGTATTTTCTCTTAGGTGTGGTGGGAGAAACTTACGAAATAATAATTCTGAAAATTACTAAAAACTGTAAAAGATTTTATTAATATGTAATTTATACATGGTCATTATGAATTACTATTTGTATTTTAGCTGTAATATAGAGGAAACATGAATTTACATGGATTAATTTCCTAGGCTACTAGAAGGGGACAAATGATCATATTTACCTACCAGGAATCAGATGTACGTCCTCTCAATAGTGAGGCCCAGTACCAAAAGGATACCTCAAGTCACACTTGGGGACAATCCCTCTCAATCCCGTAATAATGGCCAGCTGCAAAGACAAGTTACTTTCCCACATTCTCTCGCTCCAGAAAGCAAGATCTCTTGGGCCCAGGGTGGCGCTTAGCAGCAATGTGAAGAAGCATCTGATCCATCCTCGTTCCTGTCTTTGACCTCACGGTAATGATGGGCTTTGCTCTTTGTTTTCCCTCTGGTGTTCGCCCGGTGTGCTTAAGGATATCCTCTTAAGCAGCTACACACAACCTCCAATGTGTGCCTTCTCCTACTTCTCCCTGCTACTGCCCACCAGGTCTCTCCCTTCTCACAGTGTGCCCTGTGAGTGAGTGTAACATTAGTCAGCTGCCTGTGTGGAGGGGGGAAGAGCTGTGAAATGACAAGGTCGTGTAAGAAAAATAAGAACCAGAGATCAGGGTATCTGATTTCTGGTCTGAGACTAACTAAGCTATGTAACCATCACCTAATTTGGCTCTAATCTAATCTCATTTCCTCTTCTGAAAAGTGATGGGAGTCAGACCGTTTCAATGACTTCTAAATGTTACAGAGCTAATGCCTTGGGTTGCTAAGTGCGTCAAGAAGAGCTGGTTGAGAGGAGGAAGAAATGTCCGTTTTTATCTACCTTATGTATTGTGGGTCTATATAAAATTTCATTTGGAAAACCAAACAAATTTAGACATCATTGGATTAAATGATCTCCAAGAGCCCTTCCAGATCTAAAATCGTATCATGGCAGGAGATTTTCTTCCAAATAAAAAAAAATACTCCCAGATTATAGATTTCTTCTGAGTAACTTTTATGTATTTTCAAAACTGCTTGACTGGTATATAACCTATTATTTAAAATTACCTGGAAGAACACAAGACCATGAAGTTCCACTATCGAACCAGATGTCCAAGATATCCTGACCAGGCACATACTCCAAGGCATCAGGACCACCAACCTAGTAAGATAACGTGAAAACATTTTAATTATGCAAAGATAGCGATGTACACAATAAAAAAGCAAAAAGAAAAAGTCTTAAGAAAATAAAAGGATGGGGAGCCAGGGTGGCTCAGTTAGTTAAGTAGCCAACTCTTGATTTTGGCTCAGGTCACGATCTCACGGTTCATGAGACTAAGCCCCGCTTCGGGCTTTACGCGGACACAGCAAGGAGCCTACTTGGAATTCTCTCCCCCACTCTCTCTGCCCCTCCCCCACTCTCTCTCAAAATAAATCAACTTAAAAAAAAAAAAAGAGAATCAAATGCTTACAACCATTAAATTCGCATTTTAAAATGAAATTTCAAACATTTCTAAGTATTTTGCAATTGAGTACAACTGCCTCATTTGTATGTGAAAGTGGTTGTGGCCACTTGATTCTACACTTACTAACATAAAGTATTTTCACTTCTTGAAATGATCTCCTAACTTGGAGTCTGTTCATGTGTGATGGAATCAGTCAACTCCAATGCAGATCCTACAAAGCCCCGATGTACCAAGTTAGGCACCGCTCTCTCATAGTCAACACCTACATCTGCTTAGTCAACTAAACCCACTAAAAATCAATCTTGGCCCTCAATAAGTAAACAAATAACCCTCATACTCCACTGCTATATTAAACACCAAGCTTCTATGGCTAGGCAAAAACGTCTACTCTCAAACTGCACTGGCTCCTGATTTATCGTGAAATGAACTCATCAACTTTACACAATGACATAAACACTTTTTAACGCTCAAGAATCCCTTGTGTTTTCATTAAGTCATGCAATGCACACGAAGGTTGTTAAATACACACAGAAATTTACCTTAGATAAGACTTCCTGAGGAAGAAGCTGCTCAGGGGGATGAGTCCACCAGACATCGCTGCCATGTTGTTCCACTAGTTTAATAACATGCTCTGTGGTTTGGCTGTTTTAGGTGGGAAAAGGCAGAACTGTTCAATTAACTACAGAGGGTAATAGTGAACATTTAAAAAATAAGAAACAGCTAAAAGAAAAAAAGAAAAACAAAGAATAGTTATTTTCCCCTATCCACAGAATATTTTATTCAAAAATATTTATTGAGAACCTCCAGTATCTTAGAGACTGTCCTAGGAACTGGAAATATAGCAGTTGACAAGACAGATAAGATTCCTGCACTAATGGAACTTACACTGTACGATCCGAGATACCTCCCTCAGAATGCCATGTAAACGAAGTAAGATGATGCACAAAAAACGCAGCACAGAGCCTAATATGCAGTAAAAAGCCAGTAAGTGCACATCAAATGAAATTGACCATATCTTTGGGAAGACACACAGTTATAAATTCTTTGAAAACTAAACTCGGGAAAATTTATACTACATTTTCTCACAGCAGTAACATACTTTTAATTTATTATCACAGCTTTATTGACGTTACAACTTCCTCTAGTTGCTTTCCATGGGTCAGAGTACATGTAATGGTTAAGAGCATGGACCTTAGAACTAGACAGCTTTGGTTCCATTCCTGGCTCTTCCACTTATTACCTAATGTGACCTTGGCTACAGCACGTAACATTTCTGTATCTGTTTTTAAAATGCAGATAATAATATCATCAAGATGGCTATTAAGGATATTAATTAAGCTTATATATATAAAATGCCTAGGACAACGTCTGGCACATACTAACAAGTATTATATAAGTGTTAGTTATTATTCAAACTGATTTTGTGAAGTCAGGTAAATTTAGAGAGTAATTATGTTAACCTATCACCAAAATACAAATCCGTATTAATATTTACAGATTAAGACACACATACAAAAGCTAACTTTTGAATTATGCTCATTTCCACCACATTCCATTAGTTACTAATTCTTAGTAACTAAGAATTAACTACAGGCCCATGAGAGTCAATGGAAATGGAAAGACTAGTGAACGGGAAAAGCTTTACATTCTTTAAAATTGTTTAATGTTTATTTATTTATTTTTGAAAGAGAGCAAGCGCACAAGTGGGGGAGGGAGAGAGACAGAGACAGAGACAGAGACAGAATCTGAAGCAGGCTCCAGGCTTTCAGTTCAGAGCCCAACACGGGACTCAAACACGTGAACTGTGAGATCCTGACCGAAGTCAAAAATCAAGACTTGGACCTTAACCACAGAGCCACCCAGGTGCCCTGAAGTCATGAGGTTTTATATTCCTGACCCGTTCCTCACTCGGGTTGGTTCACATAAGGACAGGTTTCAGAATACTGTTTGGGAAATATACTTAGGCCAGCATTTCCCAAACCATCTTTGGGGTACACGGAAAACTCCTAAAGTTAACACAGACATACCACGCAACAGTCCACTGTGATCACACAGATTTAGGCAACTCTGATGCTGTGTCCCTCTTTGTAAGTTACGCTGTGAATTAACATATTAAGGATCCTGAGAAGTCCTGAAGCAAATGAACCGATCCCCCTTAATTTAACTCAACGCCCTGAAAAGCTTTACATTCTTAATCTGGATCTGATTCTTATTAATCATGACTATGCAAGGGCAAATCATCTACCTCTTTGGGTCTGAAAATTCACAGATGTGTATGAAAAAATTATTAAATTATTTTAAATTATTAAAAAAATTATGAAAGTAAAAATCAAATGGGTATTATAAATTATTTAGATAGGCTCAAAAAATTGAAATTTCAAATACCTAAGTTGGTATGCTAGGAAGGATAGACTGAAAAAGTATAATGTTATCAGCATTTATTTTAAAGAAATTACAAATAACAAGAATGTTAAAATGGGTACAAGTCCATATTTCTTCTAGTCATACATTTTCGATGGACTTTAACAGTAAAGATAAACTTTTGTGATAGGAGACCATAAAAACTTTGTGCAATACCTAGTTATATGACAATATTTAGTTACATATTACTTTTTTATATAGTTTGCACAGAACATTTTAACAGTTAAGAAAATATGAACATACTATAAAAGAAAACCTAAATAACCTAATGTTATTTTTCTAAAGAGATACTAGCGAAGTACATTTACACGTACCCAATTATAGTAGACATGATGCTCATACCAATTCTGAAATTGTCATAAAAAAGAATGATTCTAAACATGAGTGTCATTTTGACTCCTTACTTTTACAATGTTATTAGACTAATTTTAGGTAAATGATAAAATAAAACAGTAAAACCGTTTCAAGATTGTTAGAAATAAATAGGTTAAAAAATAACATAAAACTAAAAGCAAATGGTTCAAGTTTCATATCAACGTAGGAAATACGGTACAGTGTATTAGGGTTAATATTAAAATAAAAGCATTTATGTATATACCACACATTGTACTTTTCAAAGCAGTTTACACGCACTTTAAAAGTTTATTTTTGACACACACACACACACACACACACACACACACACACACACACACAGAGTGTGAGTGGGGGAGGGGCAGAGAGAGAAGGAGACACAGAATCCAAAACAGGCTCCAAGCTCTGAGCTGTCAGCACAGAGCGTGACGCGGGACTCGAACTCCCGAACCGTGATTATGACCTGAGCCAAAGTTGGATGCTCAACCGACTGAGCCACCCAGGCGACCCTAAAGCACTATCTAATTGGATTCACAGAAAAACATATTTAGTAGCTCCTGACAGATAAACCCTGTTCCCTGTCTCGGGGTTCCTTAAGTCATGAGCCTTTAAACTAAGTAACACCGGTAATGCCAGGCCTTAAAACTGTCTCCTAAATCATGGTTCGATTCTGTTTTTACTTCTCCCTTCAGCTTCTCTAACTCATCTACAAAGACAACCACTGTACCTGTGAATTCACACTCCTATTCTCTTCCCTTGCTAAGCAAAGGCAACAAAGAGTCTTATTACCCATGTGTAATGAAACCCTCAACTGGAGATGAAGTGAGGGAACAGGGCAGTCCCAGGAGATTAGTGTGCTGACAGAACACACACCAAGTCCAAAGACCGGATTCTACCCATGAATTATTAGATACTGATAGGAATACATCATATTATTTTTCTGAGCTTCAGTTTCTGTGAACACTGGGAACAGCTGTCAGAAAGAAGGCCATATGAACCTTACAATTATAGATGACGCATATCCATTTTAGGAGACCAAATTCACCTCTAATGTGACTGACAAGTTCTTTTTTTATATTCCTAAATAGATAATTCAATGAGGTTTTAGAACTATAACTAAAAATACCAAACAATAAAGATTCTCATTTTGGAGCAGACAAGTTATTAAGACAACTGTAAAGTCCCCCCAAGTTTAGTCAACTATCTCTAGTCTAAAATTATAGTTTTAATTGTTATATTTTCTTATAAAGATTAGTAATTCGCCCACATAATCTAACTTTTCAGTGTAAGAAGCATTTTATATACACTTTATTTGCAAATATACTTTTTTAAAAAACTCATAAGCCTCTTGCTTCAGTGAGGAGGAAAGTTTGATTTTGTTTTTCTTTTAGTTTCCCTAATACTTATTAAAAATGAAAAAAACCACACAATGTCATCTACACTAATGAAAATAATCCAGTAGTAGTCAGTTTTTAAAATCTAATTTCAAAAAAGCTGTCATAAGTAAAACTACACACTTTTAAAAAAATAAACCAATATTTTCCCTCATAACACATGCATATGAATCTGGACCAAAGAATAATTTTTTCAATGTATTCAAAAGAAATATGAAACATTTTATTTTATTTATTTTTTAATGTTTTATTTTTGAGAGAGAGAGAGGCAGGCACACACACACACACACACACACACACACACACACACAATGTGTGTGCAGGGGAGGGGCAGAGAGAGGGAGACACAGAAACTGAGCTGTCAGCACAGAGCCTGACGCGGGGCTCAAACTCACGAGCCATGAGATCATGACCTGAGCGAAGCTGGATGATTAACAGTCTAAGCCACCCAGGTTCCCCAGAAATATGAAACGTTTTAAAAAGGGAGAGAAGAAGCTCTGCCTCAATAATAGGGCAAATCTCACTAGTATTTAGAGCAAGACTTGCTTCCCTACATTATGAAATATAAGAATATCATGAACCAAATATACTTTTTTTTTTAAATTTTTTTTCAACGTTTATTTATTTTTGGTACAGAGAGAGACAGAGCATGAACGGCGAGGGGCAGAGAGAGAGGGAGACACAGAATCGGAAACAGGCTCCAGGCTCCGAGCCATCAGCCCAGAGCCCGACGCGGGGCTCGAACTCACGGACCGCGAGATCGTGACCTGGCTGAAGTCGGACGCTTAACCGACTGTGCCACCCAGGCGCCCCATGAACCAAATATACTTTAATAAGCATTATGCTCTGCAACTCAGTTCCGTCTTGAGATCTTACAACACTGTATTACATGTATTTTTGAAGACAGGAAAAGACGCTAAAGACAATTCTGGAGCTCGGGGATAAAAACTGAACAAAATTTATGATAAGAATACAGACGTCAAAGACAACACCCTCACAATCCAAACAAATCAAAATTTAAGTGCATGGATTTGGTACCACAAAGTAAGAACTTTCTCTTGATTTGTACTCTGAGTCTCTGAATAATCTTAAAAAACTGTGGCAGAGAGTTTTAAAAACACAATTTTCAACAAAAATAAACCTACCCTGGCAACCTACAGACTTGAGGTTAACTATCCTAGATTGTAAAATAAAGATAGATTTAACATTAGTTCAAACCAAATCTGGAAGGATAACTTGGAAACAAAACAAAACAAGTGAATGCTACACTAGTGCTTAAAGGTGGTCATTGTCACTAGAATACTGTAGCAAAAACCTAGAACAGTCCAATGTCCTTGGTGGGCCGCACGGATTGGATTTTCATTCAGAAGGAACCAGGCGACCATTAAGAGCTAAGCCAGCATTTTTAATGGCTGTATACTCAGTCTTCCAAAACCAATTTAGATTATTTCTTTCTATCACCATGTTTCTTTATTATCAACTATATGAGACACCCTTATATACCTGTCTTCGTATAAGAGATGTTCATCTTCTTATTTAAGGATAAATATTTTGGAAGTATAATTTGTTCATAATGAAACTGAAATTACGCTTCAATGAGTTTTTAAAACAATTTTAAACAATATTTGTTTTAAAAACAATAAACGTATCTTAGTGATAGTGAATATTCTTCAGGAAAAAATACAAGGAAAAGTCAAAATCTGTCTTTGGAAATTTAAGAATTCTTCCCTTGTGTTAATAATATCCTATACTTAACACAAACACATGGTTAACTTATAACCTAAAGATCAGTATAAATTACTGTTGATAAAAGTGGGTGAAACCACTTATCACTACATAATATATGCTTCCATTTTAATGCTGCATTTCATAAAGCAATAAATCCATCATAAAACTTTGTACTTTATGCAAGGGCCTTATCTAAACACATGTATTACGTGTCCCTCCTTAGGTTTCAACCAGTGAAAATCCACTAGGTTGTATGAGCAACTGAAACACCATCCAATCATTCTGAACTTTGATATCGACTGTGCTGAAGGCTTATTTAGCACATTATCAGAAATTAAGCAGCATTAGGATTACTAAGCAAGGAAGAAACCTGCTGTCATTCCACTGTCTCCTGTGCTTTGTCTTTATTAAAGGAACAATATTAAGGCCTATAAGACAACTCTTCTTCTGCAAGTTACTGGAATAAGAATGAGGTAAGAGGCTAAATGTTTCTAATTTATTTACTAAGTTTATAAATTTATTCTAGAACACAGTGAAATGTGAAGGGGGGGATTCTATTTTTAATTTAATCCTACACTTATGTATTATAGGTGACAGGAAACAATTTTGGAGAATTTTTTAACTGAATGATTATAAAATTTTTTCACCAAAATGGTCATTGTTATATGAGCAAGAGGGAGGTAGAGCTAGCACTCAAAGTGAACTGTAAATTCCTTGACTATTTCTAGTAAATTTCTCATAGGTTCTAGAAATCAAGGGCCAAATTTCCGAAATGCATAGATTATTGTATTAATAGTGAATTGATACAATAATCTGAAACTGAATTTAAAATTTTTTTTAATGTTTATTTATTTTTGAGAGAGAGAGAGAGAGAGAGAGAGAGAGACAGACAGAACACAAGCAGGGGAGGGGGAGAAAGAGGGAGAGCCAGAATCTGAAGCAGGCTCCAAGCTCTGAGCTGTCAGCACACAGCCCAACGTGGGGCGCGAACCCACAAACCGTGAGATCATGACCTGAGCTGAAGTCGGAAGCTCAATGGACTGAACCACCCAGGCGCCCCTGAAATAAACAAAATTTAACAACTTCTTTTGCTTCCTAGGTAGCAAATGCTTCTAAATGTTACCTTTGTATTATGTTAAAAAGTATTTGTCTTTATTAACTAGGAGTAGATTTCTACCTAAATTATAATGGCATTCTATTACAGATTCAGAAAAATCAATGATGTTAAGGTCAGAAACGCAATTATATCTTGAGCAAATACAAATGTGAATATGAAGTGCAGATGAGAACATTAATTCAAATCCAAGTTAAACATCAGAGTTTCAAATCTACTAGTCTCTAACCTTATTAGCAATGTGAATCAATCAAGATTTTCTTCTGTGAAACAAGTATACTTAAGACTTGAACTTACAGACTTTGGTCCAGAAAAGCAGAAGGAATGTTCTGGTATGCTTACTGGGGTTATCAAGTGTAACAGCAACTCCATGTGGACTGTGTACCAATGTCCAGTGGAGATGCTGTTACTTTTGATGATTACCAACTCACTACAATAGAAAGATCTATCCAAGAAAGACAGAAAATTGTGGTCACTTGATTCTGACTTGATTAAGGAGGAAAAAAGATAAGCCTTCACGCGGTCTTAAAAAAATTACTTACAAGTAAGTAATTAAGAATTAACATCTATCTTCTTACATTAAGTGCAATGTCACACCAAGGAACCAACAGTGGAGGAAGATTAATCTTGGGTCATCACTCAGAAATGGTGTACAGGAAAATGACCTATGAACTGACAGACAATTTGGCTAAGTCTGTCTGTCATTTCTGTAGGCCAATATTCTGTATATCTCTTCTACTTCAAAATCAGAATTCAACTAATATGATGCAAGCAACACAATGGGAGATGCACAGAAAAAAATCTGCAACATAAGCATGTATCGACTGTAAGCAGAAAATAAATAATACCTGATGAAAATCTGCTTGTGTTTTTCTGACAAAGCTCACATTTATTTCACCTGGCTTAGTGACCAATCGACCTATGTACCGTTTTATTGTCATTATTGTCAAATAAACTAATTTCCTCTTCTTACTAATGTATACATATGTCCACCTCCATCACTTCAAGGAAATTCCCTAAAAATCTTGTTCTCTAAACACTAAAAAAACCCCAAGAAACGAGGAACAATGACAACGGCTTATACACACTCCTTAAAAGAAAACTGTACAGTGTGGAATTTTAAATAATACCTGTGTAAACTTATGTCAACTTTAAGGTATTAAGGTATCAGCAGTCTACATCTGACCAAGCTCTCAATTATAAGAACAACATGGGCAACACTATTTAGCCCAAAGAGCCTTGGCTCCAATCTGTAATAATACTGACGAAGTCTTACAGTGACCTCCTGGCCTCCAACCTCTAGCTTTTCTTCCTAAAATATACTCTCACTCCTCATGCCTATTTAAGAATTTAAACTGCTTAACCTAGTATTCAAAACTCACTACAATTTGCCCCCACAAACCTCTCTCAGCACTTGACTTTCTAAAACCCCCCTCAACACCGGACAGTCCCATAATGGCTCCTATACATGTGCTATGCTTTCCCTGCTCCACACCCTCAGCTCCTGCTAATTCCTCCACTTGCAAAATACTTTCCTACCTAATCCTCAAGGCCCTACTCAAATGCCGCGTCCTCTGTGAAGAAAGCAAATGAGCTGTTTTATGGCGATATTTGCCCAAGGCAGAACCTGCAGTTCTTCCCTGAGCCATGTTGCCATAAGGTGTCAGGTTCCCCATGAAACAGTGACAGAATGTATATTTCAAATTGACAAAGAACTTCTACACAAAAACACTAAGAACTACCTAATATGTGGCTATCGATGATTAAAACACACAAACAAACCCACTTTAATCAACATTCAAAAAAACCCTGAAACACACGCATTCATAAAAGGACCACATAAGAAATACTGATAACATTGACGATGAAAACTAGGAACTTTTACAAAAATTCTGATGAACCCCAAAGTAGGAACATGCAATTCTACGTCTACAGTCTCTCCAACTCCCCATCATTACTTAGTAGCCTCCATGCCCTCAAAAACCTCACTGGATCCTCAAATGATAAAATGTGAAAATATTTATCAAAATGGGCTCAAACTTCTCATTCATGTTAAAACATAACTTAGTAAAATTTCCATTAACCAGATTAAAACAAATTACTCAGGGGTGCCTGAGTGGCTCAGTCAGCTGAGCATCCAACTCTTGGTTTTGGCTTGGGTCATGATCTCAGTTTGTGAGTTCGAGCCCCACGTCAGGCTCCACACTGACAGCCCAGAGCCTGCCTGGGATTCTCTGTCTCTCTCTCTCCCTGTCTCTCCCCCACTCGCACTGTCTCCGTCTCTCTCAAAATAAATAGATTTAAAAAAATTACTCAAAAAAAAGGGAAAACTTAGGATGTATTCTTAAAAGGAATGATTACTATTTCCCTGTCCACATCTGTTAGTAAAAGCTATACTGAATACCGAAAACCTCCCTAATGTACTAGAAGATAAACTAGCCAGACTGTTCCCTCATGAAAAGCAGGGACAATGTCAGTCTATACACTGCCTCGAGAAGAGTCTAGTGTGTGGATTAGGAAAAAAATCTTTCCACTGTTTAAGTTTTTCTACCCTGCATTGTCGACTATGTCCATGTATTATCTTCTCAAAAGAAAAAAAAGAAAAAACCTTAAAGAAAAGAGAAGAAACCTTAAAGAAAAGGGAAGGTAATCATCACTAAAATAAACGTTAATTTTGTGCCTTTAACTATGTAACAGTTTCTTAAATTTTAAAGGATCTATAAATCATTATACAATGTCATTTCTATTGAAACAATAGCCTGAAGTAAGAGAGGGACTCTGATTCCTAAAGAAAAACTGCATACTTGGGTCCCCTCCTGAACGCTGTTCATCTTTGGATTCCTGACACTGGATTCTAGCACAATGCTAGGCACACAGTCAGAAACCATGGATTCCCACAGAAAAAGTATCAGAGCCTCTGCTTCTAAGTATCTATACTGAAAAACTGTAGCTGTTAAAATTTCAACCACATGAAAGGATCTTTGTGAAATTATATTTTATTCCCCACCACTGTTATTTTATAATATGTGATTTAACATATATCAGTTCTCAACAGTCCACTAATTTTCTACTTTTGAAGAAAACACAGCTCACTTTAAAATGCGGGGAAAAATTGGGGCACCTGGGTGGCCTGGATGGTTGGGCATGTGACTCTTGATTTCGGCTTGAGTCACAACCTCACGGTTCACGGAACTGAGCCCCACATGGGGCTTTGTGACGACACTGCGGGGCCTGCTTGGGATTCTGTCTCTCCCTCTCTCTCTGCCCCTCCCCGGCTTGTTAGCTCTCTCTCTCTCTCTCTTTCTCAAAATAAGGAACACTTAAACAAAATGTCTCCATTTAAAAAAAATGCTGAAAGAAATGCAGAAAGAGTTCTACCTGTTGATCAAGAATTCATCTTTTGTCTTGTGATGAAACACAGGGATTGGAACACCCCAAACTCTTTGCCTTGATATACACCAATACGGCCGTCTGTCCATCGTTTCAACCATGGCATTCAGTGCTGATCCAGGAATAAATTTCACTTTTTTTAACAATTCCTGTAATTGATGCACAAATCACATCCAGAGAGAGTAAGCAGAACATATTTTCCACAACTTCCACCATTTATTCTCATAGCTCTTTATTTTGGATGTTTATAGTCATTTACATGTCTCCCTCCCCATACCCAAAAAATTAAACTAAAAAACAGATTTCAGAGTAAATGAAGCAAAGTTAAAAGAAGGCCACAAAGGATCTAATAAATAACACTGAGAACAGACTTCACCTTTAGAGGACGGGACAAGAGATTTTCTACTGATTTCCAAACACCCTAGATCAAAACTGGTAATACTAGGGTTAGTAGAAGTATTATACTTAGTTAAACCACAGTTAAAATACATTCAAACATGACTGCAACAATAATTTTTAAGTACTTACTTAAAAAATAAGCTGCTGTTTTAGGCTGATAAACAAGGGCTGCAATATAACCTAATTTCACATACTATGGTTTACAACACAGAAAACACTCTGAAAATCACACTTTCTATTTATTTGCTCTCTCGCAAGAACTTCCTCTACCTTCAGCCCCCCAAAAAGTTGTTTTTTATTTCATTTCATTTGTCAGTTACCAAAAGATGAGTTATATAAGAAAAATGTTTGGTAATAATCTCAAGAAAGGACAAATATGTCACCTTCATTTTTAAGAATCGAGCCATTAATTAAGCATTTTTCTGCTTGCAGAGCGATTTAAATATTTTCCTCACTTAACCTCAACTACAAGAAATCCCCTCCCTCAAAACCTACTGGAAGAATGGCAACATATGCGATTCAATTTGATTCATCCTTGGTTTGAAAATCCAAGAAATATGAATACAGACTGGATATTTGATTTTGTTAAGCAATAACTATTACTTTTATAAGATGGTAACAATGGCATTTGAATTATGTTTAAATAGTCTTTATCTTTCAGGTATACATACTGAAATATTTATGAAGACGCAAGACCTGAAACTTGCTTCACAATGATCCAATGGGTGGAGAGTGAAAGGAAGGTGGTAGGAGGGGTGCAGACAAAATAAAATTGGCCAGAAGGTGATTAGTGTTGAATTTGGGTAGGAGAAACATGCAGTACATTATCCCTTTACTGCAATGAGAAACTGAAAGTTATCTGTGAAGGAATCAAAACCAAAACGAAACAAAACACTAGGCTCCAGCATTCTGCATCAGACTTAGATGTTCTTCAATCAAAAATCTGTGCAGAGCTCAAGTTACAAAACTTAACATTTACGACAAAGGAAAACAGGCTTCACAGGAATGCAAACAATAAAACAGTCCGTACGATAGTTGTCCACTCTGTACAAACACAGAAAATGTAAACTGCTTGCCCGGCTTTGGCAAGGGCTTCAAATTGCCAAGTCAACAAATAAACCAACTGATTACAGTTATATGTTAAGATGAAAGCAGTAACATAAAGTATCTTCATTATCGGCCTGGCTAACAAATATATATTTGAGCTCTTTCATTCAACAGAATTAAGTTGTTTACAACACACACACACACACACACACACACACACACACACACACACAGATACATATACTATGTGGTGAATGAAGGAGCTCAAATATATATTAATATTTAGAATACCCATTTTAAAGTCTTTGTTAAGTCAAAGCAACAATTTTTTGAATGGACTGCAATTTCAATCTTAAGGAAGCAAAGGGTTTTTAAAGAGTTTTACTGAAATGTTTACTATGTGCTAGACACTGGTCTGGAACCCTCATTCACTTACCCCACGAGGTAGGCATTATTATCAACTTTATATAGATGAGGAAACTGAGGTTCTGAGAGGCTAACCACCTCCTGAACTCACATCTGTCCTAACTCTATATTACTTTCACTATACTGGGCAGGAAATTGGGGCATGTCACTTAACCTCTTTAAGCCACACGTGTATAATGAAGGAATGGAAATCCAAGATCCTTCTAAATCTAAAACTATAATTTTATGAAACCAAATCACATCACCAAATCATAATAGCAGCAATCCCTTCTATTCCCCAAATCCTATTTCAACCTCCCATGCAATCCTTTCATACTGAGGGAATTAAAACCCAATGCTCACAACAGGATGTCTCGTATACCTTGGCTGTAGCCTTGATATCCGTGATATTTACAAACCACTGCTTGCTGGCACGAATAACCACTGGTTTCTTAGTCCTCCAGTCATAGGGATAGCTGTGTACCAATTTCTCCTCTTTCAACAAATGTTTTGAAGCCTGAAGCATCTTTATAACTTTTAAAAAATCAATAACAATTTACATTAGAATTAAAAAGTACTATGAAAATCCTAATAGCTCTGTAATTCCCAAGGAGTACTAATCTGAACCAGTAGGTACCAGTTGGTAAGAGTAGCTACAGAGGCATAATCTGGGAATCTCTTGGCAAAAAAAAAGCAGGGACTACAAAACCTTAAGTAGACTCTAAATTAAGCCATTCCCATGGCTCTTCATTCCAAAGGAAAGATAAATAGGATATATCTAAAATTCTACGTTTGAAATTCGTAGCCATAATCTTTCATATCATGAATCTTAAAATGGTCTCCAAAGAATCCAAAAAAAAACCAGCTATAGTGGGTTGAATTTATCCCCCCAAATGATATGTTCACATCCTAACCCTTAGTACTTGTGAATGTGACCATATTTGGAAATAGGGTCTTTGGAGATGTAATCAAGTTAAGATGAGGTCACATTGGATTAGAGTAGGCCCTGAATCCAATGACTAGTGTCCTAATAAGAGGGGAGGATAGAGACACACAAGAGCAAAGGACTTGAGACAACGGAGGCAAAGATTAGAGTGATACCAAGGAAAGCTAAGGATAACCAGAAACCACCAGAACCTAGGAAGAAACAAGGAAGGATTCTTCCATAGAGCATTCAGAGGGAGCAAGGCCCTGCCAAACCACTGATTTCAGACTTCTAGCCTCCGGAACTGTGAGAATAAATTTCTGTTGTTTTAAGCTGGTAGATTTATGGTAATTTGTTACAGTAGTTCTAGGAAAGTAATACACCATGTTTAATTAGCCTTGGTCTTAGTGTGGGCGAAGAAAGGTCTTAACAGTACATGGTCCTTGGGTCTATAACTATAAAAAGTCAAAAAGACAAGTCAAGGCTGGAGGACCCCGAAGATCATAGTACATAAACAGCACTGCACAGGGGATCAGTGATTTACAAGAGGGTTAGAAAAACAGTAGTGTCTGATACACGGTCAGCACCTAGCCTCAAGCTTGATTTTATTTCTCCACAAAACTAATACAGCCATAGCCATAAAATAACACCACTCCCTGTTGACTGCCCTGCTTTGCTTAAACAGAACAATTTTAAAGCAAAAGATGAACAAGTCCCAACTTCCATTTTAAACCATGCAGTAAAATAAAATACAATTTCAGATTTTTGTTTCTAATGAGAGTGTAAGATGGGAGAAGAGCCAGCAAAGCTTACTGCTGGCTGCTTTTCAGAAAGTATCTATTTATCACAATAACACATACAATACTCACCCACATCTGTTCCCTCTTCAAGGACAGCCTTGTTTTCAAGTTCAGGACCTGCAACTTCTGTGAAAACTCCATCTTCATCCACTAAACAATCCTACAAAGGGTTATTTTCAACAACAAAGTACCAAGATATTTTATCTTATGACAATACCCGGCAAAACAATCTATATAAAACATATCAGTACAGTCTTTCACTGCACTGAAAATCTGGATACTTCTTAGTTAATAGAAATTTGTGGATTTACACATTTAAACCACAAAAGGCAAATGTCTTTTTTGTTTTTGAGACACAGGGCGCGCACAAGCGCACAAGCACACAAGCAGGGGAGGAGCAGAGGGAGAGCGAGAAAGAGAATCTTAAGCAGGCTCCACGCAGCGGAAAAGTCTGATGCAGAGTCTGACGCAGGGCCTTGATCTCACAACTGTGAGATCATGACCTGAGCCAAAATGAAGAATCAGACGCTTAACAGACTGTACTACTCTGGCACCCCAAAAGGCACAATGTCTTATTAAAACAAATACCTGAAGTTTAATTAAAAAAAAAAAAAAAAAGTAAAATCCTCAACAAAATATTAGCAAACTGAATCTAATAATACATTTTAAAAAAATCACACACCGTAATCATTTGAGATTTATTCCTGTATGCAAGTGTGGTGCAAGATTCACAAAACAACCAACATGGCGTCACATCAACAAGAGAAAGGATAAAAACCATTATGATCATTTCAACAGATGCAGAAAAAGCATCTGACAAAGTACAACATCCATTCACGATAAAAACCCTCTGTAAAGTAGTAAAGAAAACATACCTTAACATAATAAAGCCTGTATACGAAAAACTCACAGCCAACAATGCACTCAATGGGGAACAACTGAGAGCTTTTCTCCTAAGGTCAGGAACAAGACAAGGAAGTCCACTCCCACCACTTTTATTCAACATAGTACTGGAAGTCCTAACCATAGCAATTAGACAACATAAAGAAATAAAAGGCATCCAAATTGCTAAGAAAGAAATAAAACTCTCATTATTTGCAGATGACACGATACTATATATATAAAACCTTAAAGACTCCACCAAAAAACTGCTAGAGCTGATACATGAATGCAGTAAAGTCACAGGATACAAAATCAATGTACAGAAATCTGTTGCACTCCTATACACCAATGATGAAGCAGCAGAAAGTGAAATTAAGAAACCAATCCCATTTAAAATTGTACTAAAAATAATAAATTATTTAGGAATAAACTTAACCATAAGTGAAAGACCTGTCCTCTAAAAACTGTAAAACAGTGATGAAAGAAATTCAAGATGATGCCAAAAAATGGAAAGACATTCTATGTTCATGGGTTGGAAGAACAAATATTGCTAAAATGTCTATACTCCTCAAAGCAATCTACAGATTTAATGCAATCTCTATCAAAATACCAACAGCATTTTCCACAGTAGAACAAAAAATATTAAAATTTGTATGGAACTATACCTAAGACCTCTAACAGCCAATGCAATCTTAAAAAAGAAAAACAGGGGCGCCTGGGTGGCTTAGTTGGTTAAGCGTCCAACTTTGGCTCAGGTCATGATCTCGTGGTTCATGAGTTCAAGCACCGCATCGGGCTCTGTGCTGATAGCTTGGAGCCTGGAGCCTGCTTCGGATTCTGTGTCTCCCTCTCTCTGCCCCTCCCCCTCTAGTGTTCCATCTCTGTCTCTCTCCCTCTCTCTTAAAAATAAACATTAGAAAAATTTTTAAAAAGAAAAACAAAACTGGAGGTATCACAATTCCAGATTTCAAGTTATGTTACAAAGTGGTAGTAATTGTATGGTACTGGCATAAAAATAGACACATAGATGAATGGAATAGAACAGAAAACCCAGAAGTAAACGGACAATTATATAGTTAATTAATCTTCGACAAAGGAGGAATGAATATACCATGGGAAAAAGTCTCTTCAACAATTTTTTCCAGTTGGACAGTTACATGCAAAATTATGAAACTGGACCACTTTCTTTCACCATACACAAAAACAAACTCAAAATGGATTAAAGACCTAAATGTAAGACCTGAAATCATAAAAATCTTTGAAGAGAACATAGGCAGTAACCTCTCTGACATCGACTGCAGCAACTTTTTTCTAGAGAGGTCTCTTGAGGCAAGGGAAACAAAAGCAAAAATAAACTATGGGGACTACACCAAAATAAAAAGTTTCTTCACAGAGAAGGAAACAACCAAAAAAACTAAATGGCAAAATACTAAGTGGGATAAGGCACTTGTAAATGACATATCTGATAAAGGGTTAGTATCCAAAATATCTGAAGAACTTATAAAACTCAACACCGCAAAAATAATCCAATTAAAAATGGGCAGAAGACATGAACAGACATTTCTCCAAAGAAGACATCCAGATGGCCAAAAGACATGAAAAGATGCTCAACATCACTCATCATCAGGGAAATGCAAATCAAAACTACAAAGAGGTATCACTGCACAACTATCAGAATAAAACGCAAGAAACAAAGTGTTGGCAAAGACATGGAGAAAAAGGAACCCTCGTGCATTGTTAGTAGAAATGCAAACCCGTACAGCCACTGTGGAAACAGTATGGAGTTTCCTCAAAATGTTAAAAACAGAACTACCCTATAATCTGGTAATCACACTACTGAGTATTTACCCAAAAACATTAAAAAAAAAACACGAATTCAGGAGCGCCTGGGTGGCTCAGTATACACACACACACACACACACACACACACACACACACAGGAATATTATTCAGCCATAAAAAAGAATGAAATCTTGCCATTTATAACAACACGGATGTATCTAGAGTATAATGCTAAGCAAAATAAGTCAGTCAAAAAAGACAAATACCATATGATCTCACTCATATGTGGAATCTAAGAAACAAACAAAAGGCAAAAAGAGAGAGAGAGAGACACCAAGAAACAGACTCTTAACTACTGAGAACAAACTGATGGTTACCAGAGGGGAGGGGGGAGGAGGGGATGGAGGAAATAGGGGTGGGGATTAAAGAGTACACTTTTGATGATGAAAAATAAAATAATTTTTTAAAAAGTTAAATATACTAAAAATTCCTTTAACTTGGTCTCTATTAATGTCCAGATCAATTGTAATGTACATATATTGTGCCGACTTTGGGACTCACTTTGAACTAAAGGAAAAAATTCCCTAAGTAACTGACATGTATAACATAAATTTAAAGAGGACTGTTTAAAAACAAACTGCTCTTTCAAACAGAAAGAGAAAACATTCTCCCCATTTAATACGTATTTTTCAATTCTAATTCTGTGCTGATTTTGTGTTAATTCTCCAAAGTCTTTCTCAATTAGTATGAATTAACGAGGCATTAGGGTACTGAACAAACCCGAGCATTTCACAACTTAATTGTGACAAAAATGATTGCTTATCACCAAAACATAAAGATGTCAATTAGGATTTATCACTTTAATTCTACAAAGCAACAATTAAAAAGGAAAGAAAAAGGAAAAGTACCGTGGACAGGTTGTGTTGAGAAGCTACACTGTAATCTTCCATACCATGGGCTGGGGCTGTGTGAACCAACCCTGTTCCTTTTGCCATGGTCACATGATTTGCAGGTAAAAGAGGAGAGGCTTTACCAGGAATTAAAGGATGAGTACAAGTACCATTTTCCAAATCTACACCTGTGGGGGGAAAAAAAAACATAATTAAGAATTATCTTATGTAACAATGTTTCTACCTCTTTAAGAGCAGCAAGAGAGTAGCAAGTGAAAAGTGCAGGATCTTCCAGGCACCTGGGTGGCTCAGTCAATTAAGTGTCCGATTCTTGATTTTTGGCTCAGGATATGATCTCACCATCGTTGAGAATGAGCCCCATGTTGTACTCAGCGTGGAGCACAAAGCCTGCTTGGAATTCTCTCTCCTCTCACTGCCCCTCCCCTGCTCATTCTCCCTCTCTTTCAAAATAAATAAATAAACTTCAATTAAAAAAAAAAAAAAAGAGGGGTGCCTGCGTGGCTAAGTCAGTTAGGCTTTTGACTTTGGCTCGGGTCATAATCTCACGGTCCATGAGTTCGAGCCCCACATCGGGCTCTGTGTTGACAGCTCAGAGCCTGGAGCCTGCTTCAGATTCTGTGTCTCCCTCTCTGTCTGCCCCTCCCCTGCTCGTGCTCAATTTCTCTCTCTCTCTTTCTCTCTCTCAAGAAAAATAAACATTAAAACAAATTAAAATTAAAAAAAAGAAAAGTGCAGGATCTGGAACAAGACTGGCCTCAAACTTGGCTTCCCTTTTTACTTGCACTGTGACCTTTAGGAACCTATAGTATGTAGAAAATTACAGTTCCCATCTCAGGGGTTGCCATGAGGATAAATTGAGGTAATACATTTTAAGTATTTGGGGCACTTAGCACAATAACTGCCACACAGTAAATGATTTAAAATATTAGCAATTAATGGGGCGCCTGGGTGGCTCAGTCGGTTAAGCGTCCGACTTCGGCTCAGGTCATGATCTTGCAGTCTGTGGGTTCGAGCCCCGCGTCAGGCTCTGTGCTGACAGCTCAGAGCCTGGAGCCTCCTTCAGATTCTGTGTCTCCCTCTCTCTCTGACCCTCCCCCATTCATGCTCTGTCTCTCTCTGTCTCAAAAATAAACAAACATTAAAAAAATTTAAAATAAAAATAAAAATAAAATATTAGCAATTATTATAACAGACAACACAAATGAGCCCAAGATTTCTCTAACTTACGTACAGCTATGCACCTTTTGGAATATAAGGACAAAGAAATTAGAACAGATCAATGACCAACAGGTTCTAACACTATCTCTATGGGAATTAACTGTTGTTGCTTTTCATGTTACCCTAAAAAGGTAAGAGATGATAAATAATACCTAACAGTCAGTAGGTACCTACCATGTACTGAGTTCAACATAAATTCTTACTTCATCTTCATAACACTACCAAACACCTAATATTATCTGCAATTTATAAATCAGAAAACAAGAAAATGTAGGCAATATGCCTGGTGTTACATGGCTAATAAATGACTGAATCCAACTTCCAAAGCAAGTATGACTCTAACATTCTGTATAACCCCAGCCCTTTTAATAATACATCGTATCCACCATCTGTCAATTTTTCCACACTACCAGTAACGTTTCTCACCTTTACTGCTTCTTGAGTTGGATTCTATAAATTAATCTTTCATATGCTCTAAAAACAACAGAAATAAATAAGTCCCCAAACTTTACAAAGATTATCTGGTTCTACTTATGTATTTACCAAGATGTACTAGGTAAGTCTGTTAAGTCTATCTACTCTTCAATAATTAAAGAAATTTCAATGGTCCCCTTACTCCTAAGATCTTCCCCACAAATCATCCTTCATCTTTCTAAACTAAATAATATTAACTTAAAAAAAAAATCTGTCCTCACAGAGCAATGTCTCCACTTTTACGATCCTTCCTTTCTGGCTGTAGAGGAATAAGACGTAACCGATTCAATATCACCAAAAGAATACAAATCTTTTAAATTTTAACATTTCATAGATAGCCCTGTTGCTGATTTCATTTTGATTATAACAGTATATGAATAAAAAGGCTTGAGAAAAATTAACATTCCCTTATAACTGATGGCAATGAACTCCCTTTTCTGAAAATAAATCACAAGTTCTCCTCACTGTTGGACTTGGATGACTTGGCATTTTATTCCTAGAAAATACTTAAATTACTAGGAAAAACTTGAATACTTCAGGATACATGTTTTCCAAGATAATTCATAATGCTGTCAATGAAGAGAATTGTTAATGTTTATTTTTTCACTTTGATTCCTTTCTTTAAGTTAGATTTGCAAGTAAGACAAGTCCCTGTGACCCTATGTTGTACTTCTCAAGCATTTTTAGTATGGAAATGAAAGGTTTAGGGCAAAGTAAACTTTACCTATTAACCTTCCTTTATCTCCATCCTTAGCATATCTGCCACTCAATATTCTCTCTCCCCTCCCAACAAAGATCTTTGGTCAATAAGAAACAATTTATATTTTTCTGTAAAGAAAAACTATCCTACACAAATTATTACATTTTAGCTGTTCAACATTCCTACCACTTTAATATGTTAATAAGCTATCCGTCATCAGTTTATTTGCCACAGATGAGAAGTGTACCTACTCCTCTAAAATGTGGTGTCTCAAAACGGCAATCCAATAATTCTCTGACATAATAATTTGAAACAATTATCCAATCTAGAAAGATGACCTTAAATTTAACCTGAGTACTTTCAAACACCTCATGGGAATGCCATTTAGCTTCTGCAACAACATCTAACTTTTCAGTGAAATCTGTACTACCTTCTGTGCTTAAAAAAGGGATAGGAGAGGGTTATGGGGTAAAGAATATGCTGGATCCTCTAACTTACTTACGGCACCAACAAGGACCAAATGGTATTAAATACCAAACATTTTGTAGCTTCTTTCCTGCTTTTGACATAAAACCCTCTTATTTTTGTTAAGACCGCTTCAACTTCTAATTGGCCTGCACCTAAAATGATACATTTAGGTCTATGGCCATACCACCCTGAACATGCCCAATCTCGTCTAAAATGATGCATTTAGAGGGCTTCTTTATTTGACTAGGCAATCTTTCCATTTTGGGGTATCTCTACTCATCCTACTCATGTGATTTTTCTCTTTAAGTAAGAAATTCAAGAAACGCAAAGATGTATCATCCCTAAAGATAAAAGGTAATTTTAAACTTCCCTAGATTTTGGGGTGCCCTGGGTGGCTCCGTTGATTAAGTGTCCAACTTTGGCTCAGGTCAGGATCTCACAGTTTGTGAGTTCAAGCCCTGCATTGGGCTCTGAGCTTTCAGGAGCCTGCTTTGGATTCTGTGTCTCCCTTTTTCTCTGTGCCTCCCCTGCTCACGCTCTGTCTCTCTCTCTCAAAAATAAACAAACATTAAAATAAATTAAAATAAATAAATGGACTTCCCTAGATTTTAGTAATTATATTTCAGAATCAATCAATACTTCAGAAGTTACAAATTACAGCTTACTACGGATTCTTTTGACAGAAGAACAATCTCAGGAATAATTTTCTGAATTTATTAAATTTCCTCATTAAAATCATATACCAAAAAATAAACATATTTAATTCCTTCCCTGTGTCTCTGATTAAATCAGATAACAAGAATTTTTGGTGACTCAATTTTGAGTAAAATTTTATTTTTTTGTTTTTAATTTTTAAGAAATTTTTATTGTAAGTAGGCTCCATGCCCAATGTGGGGCTTGAACTCATGACCCTGAGATCAAGAGTCACATGCTCTACTGACTGAGCCAGGAGGCATCCTTTGAATAAAATTTTAAAAGGATACTTGTACATTCTACATTGTACAAAGGACATTTATCTAATTTTTCATTAGGTATTTACCAGATATACTGTTGTGTTTTTGTTAATGTTCATATTTTCTAGACTCTTATCACATTTAATATATATTTTCCTTCAGTGTAATCAATGTGAAATATATTCTACAAAAAGAGGCCATATCTGTTTCAATTTACAATGAGAAATGTTCAGCCAAATACTAAACTCAAATCACATGGATACTCTGATGACTGTGATGGTCAGAGTTTCTATAAATCTTCACCTGAAAATGTTGAAATAACTTCAAGTGTTGTTTCCAAGACAGAAGCAATGGATGTTACTTTATCTGCAGCAAGTATGTACAGGTCCCCAGATTTGGAACATTTCACAACAGCATACCTAAAATAAAATTTTAGGAGAAAATTACTAATAATGAAAAAGAAAAGCCACAGCTATTTTAAATGTTTTACATCATTTTAGGAAAACTAACTTCAAGATAAAAAAAAGCACTACTTTCAAAGAACTTCATCCCTTACATTTGTTTTCCAAAAAAGCTGCACGTGAGGTCTTAAATGGAATCATCTAAAGCTTAATAAAACCTATATGAACATAATAACTATGTTATAATTCACCGAATTTTAAGAGAACAATGATGAAATAAATCCAAAATAATGCTAATGATGAAACTGCTCCTATTTGTGGATAAAACAAAAAATACAGCAATAAACTTACTTTGAGTCTGGCATATAACAAACAGCTTGATTGGCAGGAATTGTCCAAGGCTGGGTGGTCCAGACTAAAAAACTAACAGGAGATGAACCATCTGTGAAAACAAAATTTTAATTTTTTTTTTTTAATGTTTATTCATTTTTAAGAAACAGAGAGAGACAGAACATGAGCGGGGAAGGGGCAGAGAGAGAGGGAGACACAGAATCCGAAGCAGGCTCCAGGCTCTGAACTGTCAGCACAGAGCCCCACGTGGGGCTCTGACGCTTGAACTCACAAACTGTGAGATCATGACCCAAGCTGAAGTTGGACGCTCTACCGACTGAGCCACCCAGGCACCCCTGTGAAAATAAAATTTTAAATATGCTACCAAATGTTACAATTCTGTAACTTGAATAAATTTCAAGCAATGAATAAATCTTACCTATGAGAGATACCAACTTGGGAGAAGGTTTCAAGAGGGGGAATTTTACATATATTGAGCGACTGACATGTTCAGGATTATACTCAAGTTCTGCTTCAGCCAATGCAGTCCTAAGGTTTAAGAATATTACATATAAATATTGGAAGGCCTCACAAAATTCTCCACTTTCACTACCAAAAACACGTACATACCTTGATGAAGGAGACCAAAACACAGGTTTGTAAGATCGATAAATCAAGCCCTATGAAAGACAAATACATATGAAAGCTGGAATTTTGTAACACATAATTTAACATACTCAAAGAAAAAAAATACTTCATTACCTTCTCATACATTTGGTAGAAAAGTCTCAACTGTTTGGCCTCATATTTTCCATCAAATGTATAGTAGCAATTATTCCAATCCGCCATTATTCCCCAACGAATAAATGCTGATCTCTGTTTCTCAATTGCTGCTTCAGCAAATGATCTAGCTAAAAAACAAATTTAAGAAAGACAAAAAAAAAAAAAAAGCACCTGAAAACCAATAAATTCAAACTCTTTTTTTTTAATGTTTATTTTTTTTTTGAGAGAGAGAGAGGGAGCGAGTGAGCGAGTGAACAAGCCGGGGAAGGGCTTCCAGCGCAAAGCATGATGTGGGGTTCAAACTCACGACCGTGAGATCATGACCTGAGCCAGAACCAAGGGTTGGATGCTCAACCAACTGAGCCAGCCACCCAGGAGCCCCAGTAAATTCAAACTCTTAAAGATGGTTTAGTATGTAGGTCTCTAAAAGCAGGTATTGTACATAGTATACACTACAAAATGTATACAATAGGGAAATTATTTTGAAAGTTAAAGGTGTCCAGAAGATAACTAAAACAAATTCTAGAATGAATTAGAATTTCAAAACTATTCTTCAGACTTTATACAATGAACTTTACATTTAGAAAAAATAAACTGGAAAAATTATTTTTCGTATTTCTTAATTTGGGAAAAGGCAAGAGTAATTTTTATTTCATTATACACAGAAAAAGTAATCAGTACATCTAGTTTAGGCCATTAACACGAAGATGTTTCACAGTGATGTCAAAAATCTTCACAATCATATCTAAATATATGATAATTTAAGAACAGAAGATTCCTCCCTCACCCAGCTACTGAAGGATCAAATAAGAGATTAATTTAAAAAATATATAAGCATTTTAGAATTGACTTTTAGTCTAGCACCTGAAATAGGTCAACAAACTCCAGCTAGGAAAGTAAATAAAAACACTGAGCACACTGGGCTGATGGCTCAGAGCCTGGAGCCTGTTTCCGATTCTGTGTCTCCCTCTCTCTCGGCTCCTCCCCCATTCATGCTCTGTCTCTCTCTGTCGCAAAAATAAATAAACGCTGAAAAAAAAAAAAAACACTGAGCACAATAATTTCACAAAATATGAACATCAAAAAATTGAAAAATGTACGTGGAAATGCTCACAAACCTTTCCTCAGTCTCTGAACGTAAGTTCTCACAAAAGTCACTTAAATGAGATCTGAATATTCTGTAACAAAAACTGGTTTCTAATAGATACCATTATAACCAAAAAAACCAAAACCAAAAAACAACAGAAAGTCTCTTTGATTAAGTCCTGACTTTTCCTAGGGACCAGTGTTTATGAATAACCATTTTAAAAAAGAAATAGGGATTATTTACCTTTTTCTCTAATTTCTACAGCTGAAAGATTCTGAGCTTTTCCACCAAGTTCTGACAATACTTTTATTTCAATGGGTAACCCATGACAATCCCAGCCTGGCACAAAATGTATTTTGGAACCTCTCATCATATGGTATCGATTGGCTATATCCTTCAAAATCTGCAAAGATAAAATGATAATCATCATTCACACATAAAGCACGTGGCCTACCATTACATTACTTTAATGTCATTGTAAAACACTGGGAAAGCCCAATTTTAAAAAGATTTACATAAACAAAATAACCTATTAAATCTGTTAACTTAAGTTCTACATAAACACAAAAGTAACAGATATTTGAAGTTTAAAAGTGCCATTAACTCCAGAAAACAAATCACATAAAAGGTTTCAAAGTGAAAAACATTATGCCCAGAATTATTAATTTGTTTGTCAAGTTGGAATATGCAGAAAAGCAGGCTATACCACCTTCTTAAGAAACAATTTTGACTTCTTAAAAACCAGAGGGTAAAAGAAAGTCAATTATAAATTTCCTTTACTCATACTAAAAACATTAACATGAAAAATCCAATATCATTTATATTCAGCTTAGAAATAGTATATAATCAATGCAGAATTTATAATGCACCCAGAGTATGGAATATCACAGTTAACTCTTTCTTTCATTGACAGAACCCTTATTAAAACACTAGACCTTCACTAGGTATAGTTCTATAACTGATTTCTCTTCTTAGTTCATTTTAGATACTAGAGGGCAGCCTTTTAAAACATGTATTACCATTTCAAAATGGAAGATCAAAGGCAAAGGATAGATTTGGCTCCAAACTCAATTTCCTTCTTCCCAAAAGGAAATAATGCAGTCGTCCAGAAAATTACTTCCTCCTTTCCACATTTATCAAAATTAGAAAAGATATTACACATTCCTCCCACACCTTCCCCCACTTAAAACTCTAACTCTCAAACCTCTTACCTAGGGGCAAGAGGAAGACCTGTGATCTGGGTGGTTATCACCGGACATAAAAAGTCATCTAATTACATGCACTTAAGATTTGTGTACTTTACAGTAGGTATATTATTTAAATCAACCAATATATAAATAACCCCCTTCCCACTTATTCGTTTTTGAAATTATTTTGATTATCTGTCCCTTCCCAGTAAAATATAAACTCCTTAAAACCCCATCTGTCTTCTTCACCAGCAAACTCCCAGCATTTAGAATGGCGTCTGGCACCATTCTACAAATATTGATTGAAGAAATATTGGTTGAATGCATGCACATATGCTCTAGACTGTAATGTCTTATATAGTCGTCACTAGCCACCAGTGGCTACTGAGCAATTGAAAACATTGCTAGTCCATGGGGCGCCTGGGTGGCGCAGTCGGTTGAGCGTCCGACTTCAGCCAGGTCACGATCTCGCGGTCCGTGAGTTCGAGCCCCGCGTCAGGCTCTGGGCTGATGGCTCAGAGCCTGGAGCCTGTTTCCGATTCTGTGTCTCCCTCTCTCTCTGCCCCTCCCCTGTTCATACTCTGTCTCTCTCTGTCCCAAAAATAAATAAACGTTGAAAAAAAATTTAAAAAAAAAAAAAAAAAAAAAAAAAAGAAAACATTGCTAGTCCAAATTGAGATGTACTGTAAATATAAAATATATATCAGATTTCAAATAGTACAAAAAAAGAATGTGAAATATCTCAAAACAAGTTTTAGAGAGGCTGTATGTCAAACGATACCTTAGATATGTTGACCTAAATATAATATTAAAAGAAGGTTCATCTGTTTCTTCTGACTTCTTTTTTATGGGGCTACTAAAAAGTTTTAACTTACCTAAAGAGCTTACATTGTAGCTTGCATCATTTCTAATGAACAGTGCTGTTTTTGATCATATTAACACAATAGAATCATTTGGGCTACTAATTAAGAATGTCCCTATTAAGGAAAGGTCTATGTGAAGCCTGTGGTAAAAGGAACAGCAGAGACGCAGTAAGAATGTTTTACTAGTTCCTCAGTACCAGATTACGCTCCTCTCCAAACAAGTTCCTCCGTTATGTTTAAGAACCTTCGGACCCTTTTGCTCATGATAACCCTGTCCTCATTTTTCCTTTTGTTTTTCATTTTCCTTTCATAATATTCACCTATTCCTTTATTTAATAAACAAAGTTTTGAATGCCTACTATGTGCTAAGAACTGTTCTGGGAACCTAGAGTAGGATAACAAACAGGGTCCTTCCAACGAAGGAAGACAGAAAATAAATACATTCATATTAAGAAAAGGTCAAGGTAAAGGTCAGAAAACAGTATGTGAGGTGGGGGAGGTGGGGGTGGTGGTACTATTTTAAAGGAAGGTCAGTAAAACCTGATGAGATGGCATCTGCACAGAGACATGAAGAAAATGAGAAAGTGAGTCATTTGAGTATCTGGGAAGTGCATTCCATGGCGAGAAAGCCAGCAAGACTACACAGGGTATGTCTGAGCAAAAGCAGGAACTGTTCCTCCTCCAGGTCTTTGACGGAACCTCCAACTATGCACATAAGAGGTGGATTTGCATGGTGCCTCAGGTTTTTAGAGAATAACTCCTTCTCTACCCTCAATCCGTGTGGAGCTCACTCGCCTCTATTCCAGCTCCAAGGGTGAACACATAATCCATCGTGGCCTTCAACATATTCTATCCCTACCTCCAAAATGACTGATTCAGGGATAGACCTGTGCCTCAAATCAGGACAAGGAGATTCAATTCCAGGACTTTTGTAAGAATTACTGGGGAAGAGAAGATAGAAGAATGTAAGCCTATAAATGCTGGGAAATGTGTGGGGTGGAAATGGGGGTATGGAGAGCACCAAAGGGGGATGCCGTGCTTAAGAGTGAAACACAGAGAGAAACCAACTCTGATAGTATCTGAGTCCCTGGGTCCGGCCATGAAAGGAGCTAGAACTATCTCTGAACTCTACAATTAAAATACCTAAGAAATTCTCTTTTTTGCTTAATCCCGTCAAGAGTTGTCTTTCTATCCCTAAGAACCCAAACAATGTGGAACAACAGAGTTTTGTTTTGTATTTTTGTTATTACAACTTATGATCTTACTGGGGATACTAAAAACAGGAGATTAGACTATCTTTCTTAAATTAAAGTGTCTTAATTCTTTGAGCATATGCAGCAGAAAGTTCCACAAGACAAATGGATAAATAATAAATGGACAAATTTTTAAATATTTAAAACAGAGAAAACAACCTAAAAGGAGTAACTTTTCAAGATAATACCTCTTGAAGCTTCTGTGTGATAAATAACAAGACTATATTAAAATAGACAAGACTAGTCCAGACACCTATTTTATTGATCAGAACCAGATAATGCTGCACTATATTCCAATCTGGGAGAGCAATGTGTTCTTTGACCTTTTTTAAAATTTTGACTATTCAAACACATTGACTTTCCAGCGTTACTTTTTAGCCATTAAGTACATTAAAATTTGTAAAAAATATTTTCTTTGCTGTTTGTGATTATAAGAGTAATACAAGTTCTTTCAAAAAAAAAAAAGAGTAATACAGGTTCCTGTTTTAAAAAAAATTTAAATGGGGGTGACTGGCTAGCTCAGTTAGTAGAGCACACAACTCAATCTCAAGGTCATGACTTCGAGCCTCACGTTGGGCATGGAGCCTACTTAAAAAAAAATGCTATAGAAATAACAAATATTAGGTTTAAATTTTGTGTGTGTGTGTGTGTGTGTGTGTGTGTGCAAAATTAGATTCTAATGTAACACTTTTAAAACTTGTTTTACTTCCTTCACTTAATGATATTTGTACATCTCTCACGTCAGTACAGAAATATCTACCTGATTCCTTTTAAGATTCCATATACTTCATCACCAAGATTTATTTAATCAAGTCCCATTAAGGACACTCAGTATGGGCTATCAGTGTAATACAGCATTAACACAAGACGGTTAACGTTTTCCTTTTACATATAGCACAGTCACTTTTTCTAACAAAATTTCAACCAACCAAAGTGCCATAACAATAGATGGCTCAATAATCAGAACCTAGATAGCCCCAAAATATATCTAATTTGTATGATTTAAGAGGGACCACAGAAACATGGCAAGGACATAAATGTACTAGATACATTTCTGATTAGATACATAACTGATTTCCTGTCTGGAAAATAAATCAATTTAGGTCATCCCTACCTCTTGACATCAACCTAAAGAAATTACAAATGGATTAATGGTAATAATAACATTAATAAGAAATCAACATGAAAATCCAAACGTATACAAGAGACAAATTAAAACATTTAGAGATTACATTTGTCTTTCTAATCAGTAATACATACTCAAATTGGCAATAAAATTCAGTGACAGTGGAGTACAATAAGGCAAGTTTCCTAAGTCGCCTGTAATATAAAAAGTGATATAATCTATTGAAAAGTAATTTACCAGTAGGTATCCAGAAATTCCTGTCTATTAAACTAACTCAAGGAAACAATCTGAATTCTTAAGAAAGTTGTAGGTATAAAAATATTCATTATAGCATAATGTGATACAGTCATGAAAACACCTATATAGGATATTATAACAATTTCAAAATACATTTATGTCAAAAATATCAGGAAAAAAAGGCAAGACAAAATCTATTCATAAAAATATTATCATTAACTATTTTTTTAAATATTAAAACTAAGGAAATACCTCAAAAAATGTTAAGGGCATTTACATTTGTTTGATAGGATTATGATAATTTTAACTTTCTTTTTTCAACTTTTTTGTATTTGCCAAATCCACATTTATAACCAAAGAAAACAATTAACTTTTAAAAATTTTCAAAATGTACCTCCCACTTCTTAAAAGATGGAGTAAATTCTTCCCAGTAAATAAAAATTTAAAACACTGGACATTATATATAACACAAACAGAAAGGTAAAGAGAAGGCACTAAGGACCTTAAGACCAAGAATGGACACAGTGGTGACTTTCCAGGGTTTTGATTTGCCTCATAGATTCTAGACGTGGACACAAGAGGCCAGCAATCTGGAAATGCCAAAGGCTACAGAAGAAAACCCATCGAAACCTTTTTTCCCCTCTGTCTCTAGCCAAAACACCAGGAAAGGGACAGCCTAACTGCTCTTCTCCAGTCAAGCACCACAAAAAAATCTGTGGCCTCAATTACACTCCTTCAAGCAAAAGCTGAGTAAAGAGCCTAGATTTCCACCTTTGCAAATTTGTCACGAGGCACCCTAAGCCCTCCTCCCCTGTCAGGATGGTGTCAGAGAAAATCAAGTAGCGAGTAGGACCCACACCTCTGCTGGGTAGTAATGAGACCCCGGTCTGCAGAGGCAGTGGAGACCATGTAGGGAGCCTGGACTTCATTCCTACCCAGCACCAACGAGGCACCCCTACCTGTCTCCCACGGGGGTGCTCGAAGGAGGGTTCGTGCAGAGTGGGATGTTCACCGCTGCCCAGTGGTAACAAGGCCACCTCTTCCTCCCCTGGTATCAGCAGTGGCCATGCGGGGAGCGAGCACTTTCTGGCCAGCAGACAGCTGAGGTTTGGGGGGAAGCACAACTTCTACCTGGCGGAGCAGTAAGAAGGAGCACCCCACCTTCGTGTTAAAAAAGGCTGAGTGGGGAATCTGGACTTCCGTCCCCTCCTTGGAGTAGCCAGACAGTGACCCCCTTCCTCTGCGGGAGAGGTGTCAGTGAGTGAAAGCTGCTAAAACAGAATGTTTAAATAAGATCCAGGCTCTCAAAATACACAAAATGTCAAGGTTTCAATAAAAATTCACTCATCATACCAACACTAAACATCTGACACTGAAAGAAAAAAAAAGACAGTCCGCAGACAACACTGAGATGACAGAGATGTTAGAATAACCTGGAAAAGATTTTAAAGGAACCGTGATAAAAATGCTTAAGCAAACAACTGTAAACACAACATGAAAAATATGAAAAAATAAAAAGCCTCAAAGAACGTGTAGAGATAAAGTAAACGGTATTTTTTAAATTGAGATAGAACTCAGTATATCAAATGTAAATTTTAAAAGTGAAAAATAACTCAAGTGACAATAACTTCAAAAGTGAAGCAGTAACTGAAATAAAAAGTGCAGCAGATGGGCTTGACTGCAGAACGGAGAGGACAGAGACAGGAACCGCTAAACCACGACTGAATGATAAACTACTCCCTCTAAAAAGCAGGGTAGAAAACAAAGGCAGGGAAAAACATGAAAACCAGGGAACTGTGGGACTATCACAAAAGACCTAACACAGGTGTCACTCTGTCCTGAAAGGAGACTTTTTCAGCCAGAAATGGAAAACTACATGAAAAAATAATGGCCAGAAACTCCACACGTTGATCAGAGACATAAACCTACGAATTCAAGAAACTAAATGATTTCCAAGATGAAAAATCCAAAGAAATCCACACCGAGAGTCATCATATCATTAAACTTTTGAAAATGAAAATGTCTTTAAAAAAAAGAAAAGAAAGAAAATGAAAATGTCTTATAGGAAGTCAGAGAGCAGGGGCACCTGGCTGGCTCTGCTGGAAGAGCATGCGATTCTTGATGCCAGGGGCGTGAGTTCAGGCCCCACGGGAAGTGTAGAGATTATTTAAATAAATAAAACTTTAAAAAAAAGAGAAAAGGGGACACCTTACTTATATGCAAAAAATAATTTGAATTACAAGAGAATTTTCATCAGAAAATATGAAGATCAGAAGGAAGTTTTTCAAGTGCTAGGGAAAAAAAAGTCTATCTGAAATCGTAGACACAGCAAAAATATACTTGAAGGACAAAAGGAAAATCAAGCCATTATCAGATAAGGGAAAGCAAAGATGACTGTCGACCAGCAGACCTACCCTAAGGAAAGGCTAAAGGAAATGCTCTATAAACAGAGAGAAAACAATAAAGAAGGAACATGTAAACATCAAGAAGGAAGAAAGAACATAATAAACAAAATATGGATAAATATACACTTTCTATTTACTCAGCATTCTATTTCATCAAATATTCTAACCAATGTTTCACAGTCAAAAGAATAACTATCAAACACTGTCTTGTGGGGACTGAAACGTGAGGGATGTGTAAAACAAGTTACAAATACAGGAGGGTAAAGGGATGGAAAGGCATACTAAATAGTCCATGGACCAAAGAAGAATTCTCAAGAGAAATCGCAAAGCACAATGAATTGAATAAAAATGTAAACTAAGTACATGTTAAAATTTGCAGAACACAAGCTACAGAAGTACTGACAGAAATTTACAGCAATAAAATACATGTGTTAGAAAAAGAGGAAAAGTCCACTCAATCATGTAAACTCTCACCTCAAGAAACTACAAACAGAACAAAGGAACCCAGAGCAAGCAGAAGCAAGACAATGATAAAAGGCAGAAATTGGTGAAATTAAAAACAGAAAAACAAGAGAGAAAATTCAGTGAAACAGAGTTTGACCTCGGGTATGACAATGCAAAGAACCACAGGGACACGCTTGGCACTGAATCTGGGGGAGTAATTTTAAAACCCAACCTTTAAAGCTCCTAGAAATGGCCCTACAGGTATGCAACAGATGAAGCAACATCTATACGAGAAAAAATTCTGTAAAAATTTGGTAAGAAAAGTGAGAGTCCGTGGCATCTGAACCAAGACCATTCCCTCCCTCCAGCCTGCCAGCTCAGCACAGCAGAGAAGCCACTCTGGTCTACTGCTGCCAACAACACAGGGCTCCCTCTCCAGTCCCCCCCAGCTCCCGGGCTGCAGGGAGGTCTTCCCCAGAGAGGGCAAGCATTTCTGTCAGCACTTCTGACCCTGCCCCAGCTCCCTGCAGCTGAGGCTCTAAGTTCCAGGCAAGGGCCGTCGTCGAGAGATGGGCCTCCCTCCCTCTACTTGGCCCGCACTCAGGGAACACGCTCTACTCTAAGTGAAAGTCCGCTGGGAAGACTGGGGCTCCAATCCCACTTGTCTAGGCTCATAAGATGGTGGTTCTACAACAGGAAAGGCAGGTCAAGATCGCAGACTACTGACTCTCCCACCAGTGCTCAGCTCCTAAAACGGGGGTGTCTCTCACAGAAAAGTATACAGTTGTCCCCACTCTTGGCTCCAGAGCCCTGGCCGGGAGAGTGTCCGTGAGGAGAGGAACAAGCGGTAAAAAAATGGCTCTTACTCTCTTCCCAGCAACAGAGCACAGAGAAATCCAGGCCTAAGGAGGCTGTCGAAACCAGTGGAGGCAGTGGGGAAAGGCAGTTGGAAGAAGGTTCATAGATTCAAGATGACACGGGCTAAAATCTAGGTCGGCTAGTTTGCAGGAGAAAACCAGAAGACACAGCTGGGCGGGACCCTCCCGGGATGAGAACAAATGTCAAACACTGACTCCAGGACCTAATACTTCGAAGGATCCCCCAAATTTGATGGATTAGTCTATAGAACAGATTATGCCCCAGGGCACTTTTGAAAATAAGAGAGAAAACAGTAGGAAATCTTCAGAGTAAAATAGATGGGTTTTGTCAGGGAAAGAGGATGGGCATCCTGCCAAAACCACAGCCAACCCAGGGTGACTGAGCATACCCAAAGCTGTGCCTCCCCGAGAAGCGACGTCAGAGGCTTGATGCTGAAGAAAAATAGGAGAGGGTGGAAAGAGACCTCAAAAAAAAAAAAAAAAAAAAAACCAAAAAACCAAAATCCATGCAGTTGCTACACATATAAACAAGAAAGTCATAATAAAAAGCCATGAGGGGAGAAGGTGTCCAAGAGGTAATTATTAAGATTTATTACAATATATTATCTAAAATGCCCAGTTTCTAACAAAAAAAATCCCTGCAAGACACATAAATATTTCTCATCACCAGCATCCACTGCTGTGCACATGCACGAGGCTAACCTCTGCAGCTGTACAACTACGTGCCGACAATCAGGGATCCCGCAGCTGCTGGCCCACAGGCACGGAGCCAACCCTGACTCCCGTCACTGGCCTGCATGGCTTTGAGGGCCAGCAGCTAGCTCCCGTAGTCACACAAATGCATGCTGACAGCCAAGGCCCCCACAATTGCTTATGCGTCTGGGTTGGCCCTGATTCATTTCACTGACCTGCATGCCACCAGCCCCAGCGTCCATGACCACCCTCCATTACCGTGCATAGGCTGTGGCTAGCCACAGCAGTCACAGGAGTACAAACCAACAGCCAGGGTCCCTGAGCTGACTATCTGACCAACGGTGGCCCCGGACACTGCTCCTGGCTCTGACCCTCCCCATTGCCTGTGTCTGCGTCTGGCCCCTAACACCACATTGACTCCCACGGCCAGGCATCAGGCCACCACATGATGCTCAGGCCACCACCACCTGCCCTGGTCCTTAGCCATTGGACCTGAAGGCACTGCTGAGGACCCCAGCAGCCCATACGCCCATGGTGGACCATTCACAGATCTCATCAACGATCACACCATTGTTGATGTCGTGCTCCCAACTGCCTGAGCGGACAAGATACTACACCAGCCCCATCCCTAACCTAGAATTGCCAGGGGGGGGAAAGAAAGTCAATCGAAAATCCTAGATGCAGCAATCCCAGTTACACCCTGCACCACAGCACACTCCAGCATGCCCCCATCTATATGTGAGTTCTTTCCATAAAGTCTCGAAGAGGTGACTGCTTCTTCAAATGCATAGTCATCTACACAGGGCTGCAGGAATCATGAAGAATCAAAGAAACACGATACTGCCAAAGGAACAAAGTAAACTTCTAATAAAACACACACACACACACACACACACACACAGAAATTAAGATCCATAAAATGCCTGACCAACATTTCAAAATAACTGTCCTAAAGATGCTCCAAGAGCAACAAGAGATCAGACATATACAATTTAACAAAAATCAGAAAAATAATATGAGAGTAAAATTAAAAGTTCAATCCAAAGATAAAAAACAATGATGAACCAACAATACATTTGGGGGCTGGAGAATACAGTGACTAAACTGAAGAATTCAATGGAGAGCTTCAACAGCCCACACGACCCATCAAAAGAAAAGAATCAGTGAAATCAAAGACAGATCATTTGAAATTATCCAGTCAAAGGTACAAAAGATACAAGAATGAAAAGGAATAAAGAAAGCCTACAGAACTAGTCTGAAACTACTTTTAAAAAAATATATGTTTTATGAGAATCCCAGAAGGAAAAGAGAGGGGGAAAAGAGTCAGAAAACTCAAAGAAACCATAGCTGAGAATTTCCTAAATCTGGGGAGATACATGGACACCCAAGTTCACTAAGCTCATACATTCCCAAACAAACGCAACCCAAAGAGATTTCTGAAAGACACATTATAATAAAACTGTCAAAAATCAAAGACAAAGCAAGAACCTTGAGAGCTGCAAAGGAAAAAAGCTTGTCAATTTTAAGAGATTCCCCCACACCCTCCCATGAGGCTATCAGATTTCTCTATAGAACCCTTGCACACCCAGAGTGGAATGACGCATTCAAAATGCTGTAAATAAACTTCCAACCAAGAACACTTGATCCAGCAGAGCTGTCCTTGAGAAATGAAGGAAAGAGACCTTCCCAGACAAAGTCACCACCACTAGACCTGCCATATAAGTCAAAATTTCAGAAATTCTTAAAGGAGCTCTTCAAGCTGCAATAAAAGGATGCAATTTACTACCAGAGAGCACATGAAAATAATCAAGGTGAGTCTATAGTCAGATTCAACATACCCCAATAGTGTAATATGTTGGTGCGTTTATGGTGTAACTCTAATATAAAGACCAAAGGACAGAAGAATTGAAGATAACTACAGTGGGGAGCGCAGCTGGCTCAGTCAGTTAAAGCGTCTGACTCCTGATCTGGGCTCGGGTCATGATCTCACAGTTTGTGAATGTGAGGCCCGCATTGGGCTCTGTACTGATGGCACAGAGCCTGCTTGGGATTCTGTCTCTCCTTTTCTCTGCCCCTCTCCACTTCACATACACGTGGTCTCTCTTTCCCTCTCTCTCAAAATAAATAAATAAACTTATTGGTGGACATTGAATTTGCTTCCAGTTTAAAAAAAAAAGATAACTATAGCAACAATAACTGGCTAGTATGTACACTGTATAAAAAGATGTAAATTATGACATCAAAAACATAAAATGTGTTAGAGGCAGTAAA
This sequence comes from Prionailurus viverrinus, assembly GCF_022837055.1. Lineage (NCBI taxonomy): Eukaryota > Metazoa > Chordata > Mammalia > Carnivora > Felidae > Prionailurus > Prionailurus viverrinus. Next base: position 54,917,557 of record NC_062577.1, on the reverse strand, counting down.
AGGATAGAGTTTTTGCATGTGACTGAGGTTAAGTTGCTATCAGCTTAGAGGACTGTTATATTTTATGTAAGCCTCATGGTAACCACAAAGTAAAAACTTTCAGGAAATGTATAAAAGAAAAAGAGAAGCAAATCAAAGCATACCCCTATGAAAAAAATCATCAATTCACAAAGGAAGACCGAGAGGAACAAACAGAAAACAGTATATTGAGATAAGTCCTTGCCTATCGATGATTACTTTAAATGTACATGGATTATATCACCCATCAATAGATGTGGGGTGGCTGAATGGATGAGAAAACAAAACCCAACTGTGCTCCCTAGAAGAGACTCATGTGTAAGCTGTAAGGACACATGTAGGGATTAGGTGAAAGGATGGAAAAAGATTCCACAAAAATGGAAACCCAAAGAGAAATATTAGACAAAACAGATTTTAAGCCAAAAACTGTAACAAGAGATGTGGTCATCATCATGATAAAGGAGTCAATTCACCAGGAGGATACGACAGTCTTAAAAACCCATGCATCCAACATCAGAGCACCTGAATACATTAACTAACTACTAACAGATCTGAGGGGGAAAAAAAAGACAAGAACACAATAATAGTAGAGGACTTCAATACCCCATTTTCAACAATGAATAGGTCAGTCATACAGACAGAACATCAGTAAAGACACATTGGACTTGAACTATACTTTAAATCAAATGGACCTAACAGATAAACACTGAACATTCCATCCAATAGCAGCAGAATACACATTCTTCTCAAGCACACAGAGCACCATCCAGAATGGACCATATATTAGGCCATAAAACAAGCCTTAACAATGTAGAAAGATTAAGATCACATCAAGTATATTTTCATACCAAAATGGTATAAAGTTAGAAATCAATAATAGGAAAAAACTGGAAAATTCACAAATATGTGGAAAATAATCAACACATTTCTGAAAAACCAATGGGTCAAATAAGAAATCAAAAAAGAAGTCAAAAATATATTGAAGCAAACAAATATGGAAACACAACAGACCAAACAAACCTTAGGGAATGGAGCAAAAGCAGTTCTTAGAGGAAAGTTGATAGCAATAACTGGTTACCTTAAAAAGCAAGAAAGAAGGGGACCTGGGTGGCTCAGTTGGTTAAGTGTCCAACTCTTCATTTCGGCCCAGGTCATGATCTCCCAGTTCATTAGTTTGAGCCCTACATCTGGCTCTACGCTGACAGCACAGAGGCTGCTTGGGATTCTCTTTTTCCCTCTCTCTGACCCTCCCCACCTCAAAATAAATAAACTCAAAAAAAAAAAAAAAAGCAAGAGGGGCGCCTGCGTGGCTCGGTTAAGCATCCGACTTCAGCTCAGGTCATGATCTTGCATTCGTGGGTTCAATCCCCATGTCAGGCTCTGTGCTGACAGCTCAGAGCCTGGAGCCTGCTTTGGATTCTGTGTCTCCCTCTCTCTCTGCCCCTCCCCTGCTCATGCTCTGTCTCTCACTCTCTCAAAAATAAACATTAAAAAAAATTTTTTTTTAAATAAAAAGGCAAGAAAGATCCCAGACTACTCAACTTTATAGCTCAAGGAAGTAGAAAAGAACTTAAGCCCAAAATTAGCAGAAGGAAGTAAAATGACAAAGATCAGAACAGAAATAAATGAAATAGAAAACAGGAAAACAACAGGAAAGATCAACAAAACTTAGTGTGGGGTTTTTTTTTTAAAAGATAAACAAAATTGACAAGTTGTTAGCTAGACTTACTGAGAAGAGAAAGAACTCAAATAAGTAAAATTATAAATGAAAAAGGAGATATTACAACTCATACATGAAAAAGACAAAGAACCGTAAGAGACTACTATTAACAATTATATGCCAAGAAATTGAATACCCCAGAAGAAATGGGTACATTCCTAGAAATATCCAGCCAACCAGGGCTGAATCATGAAAAAATAGAAAATCTGAAGAGACCAGTAACAAGTAAGGAGATGGAATCGGTAACTAAAAACCTCCCAACAAAGAAAAGCCCAGGACCATATGGCTCCACTTGTGAATTCTACCAAATATTATAGAAGAATGAATGCCAAACCTTTTCAAACTCATCCAAAAAAATGAGGCCAGCATTACCATGATACCAATGTCAGATAAGGGCACTATAAAAAACTATAGTTCAAAATCCCTGATGAATATAGATGCAAAAGTTCTCAACAAAATGCTATCAAACCAAATTTAACAGTACTTTAAAAGGATGATACACCACGAGCAAATGAGATTTATCCCTGGGATTCAAAGATCAACATACACCCAAAAATGATACAATAAGTTAATTGATGGAAAGACAGAAATCATAGCATCATCTCAATAGAAGCAGAAAAAGCATGTGACAGAATTCAACATCTTTCCCTGATAAAAACTCTTGACAAAGTGGGTACAGAAGGAACATACCTCAACATAATAAAGACCAGTGGCACTTGGGCAGCTCAGTTGGTTAAGCGTCCAACTTCAGCTCACGTCATGATCTTGCAGTTCATGAGTTCAAGCCCCATGTCAGGCTCTGTGCTGACAGCTCAGAGCTCGGAGCCTACTTTAGATTCTGTGTCTCCTTCTCTCTCCGCCCCTCCCCTGCTTACATGTGCTCTCTCTCTCTCTCTCTCTCTCTCAAAAATAAAAACATTAAAAAAAAAACATATAAAGACCATATATGATAAGCCCACAGATACCATCATATTCAACAGTGAGAAGTTGAAAGCTTTTCCTCTAAGATCACAAATAATACAAGGGTGCTCTCTCTCACCACTCCTATTCAATGTAGTATTGAAGGTCTTGCCAGAGAAAATAGGCAAAAAGAAAAAAGAAAAAGAAATAAAAGGCGTCATCCAAGCCAAAGGAAGCAGTAAAATTATCTGTTTGTAGATGACATGATCTTATACACAGAAAATCCTAAACACTCAATCAGAAGCTATTAGAATAAACAAATTCATTAAAGTTTCAGGACACAAAATCAACATACAGAAAGGAGTAATATTTCTATACACTAACAATGAATTGTTAAAAAAAAAAAAAAGAACAAAAAAAGGAAAACAATCCCATCCCATTTATAATAGTGTCATAAAAACCACAACGAATAAATTTAACCAAGGAGCTGAAAGATCTGTACATACACTGAAAACATTTTAACAATAAAATGTCCATACTACCCAAAGCCACCTAAAGACTCAATGCAATCCCTGTCAAAATTCCAGTGAAGTTTTTACAGAAATAGAAAAAAACAATCCTAACATTTGTAATAAATTACAAAACACTCCAAATAGCCAAAGCAAATGTGAGAAAGAACAAAGCCGGAAGCATCACACTTCCTGACTTCAAACTATATTATAAAGCTATGGTAATCAAAACAGTATGGTATTGGCATAAAAACAAAACAAAAACCTAGATCGATTGAACAGAATTAAGAACCTAGAAATAAATCCTTGTCAATTAATATCTGACAAGAGAAACAAGAAAACTCAATGGGGATAAATGGTGCTGGGAAAATTGTATATTCACATGCAGAAGAATGAAAATGGGTCTCTATCTTATACCAGTCACAAAACTTAACTGAAATGGATTAAGAACTTAATTATAAGATCGAAGAAAACATATGAAAAAGCTCCTTTACTTAGCAATGATTTTTGTTACACAAACAATAAATGCAAAAATTTAAAAAAATGCAACTGTCACCAAGCTAAAAAGCTTATTCCTCACTTGAAAAACAAACAAACAAAAAAGAAACAATCAACAAAATGAAAAGCCAACCTAAGGAATAGGAGAAACTATTTGGGGATCATCTATCTGATAAGGGTTTAAGATCCAAAATATAAGAAACTCATGCAAATCAAAGGCAAAACAATCAAAACAACAACAAAAAAATCTGATTTAAAAATGGACAAAAGACCCAAACGTTTTTCCAAAGAGGAGATACAAATGACAAACAAGTACACTGAAAGTCGCTGCAAGTATCTAATCATCTGGAATATCAAAACCACAATGAGGTATCACTTCAGCCTTGTTAGGATGGCTGTTATCAAAAAGATAAATGATAAGTGTTGGTGAGGGTGTGGAGAAATGGGAACCCCTGTGCACTGATGGTTCAAATGTAAATTAGGGCAGCTGCTATGGAAACAAGTATGGAGGTTCCTCAATACATTGCAAATAGAACTGGCATACGATCCAGAAAAGATCCAGCAATTCCACTTAGTGGGTATATATCCAAAGGAAACAAAATCACTATCTGGAAGAGAGATCTGCGCACCTGGGTTCACTGTAGCATTGTTTACAACAGTCAAGACATGGAAACAACCTAAGTGCCCATCAATGGGTGAATGGATAAGAAGCTGTGGTGGACATATATAATGGAATACTATCTAGCCATGAAAAGGAAGGAAATCATGCTATTTGCAACATGGATGGACCTTGAGGGCATTATTCTAAGCGAAATAAGTTAGAGAAAGACAAATCCGGATGATCTCACTTATATATGCAATCTTAAGAAAACTGAAGTCATAAAATGTTTCTAATTTTGATGAAGTCTAATTTATCATTTTTCCTTTTTTAAATCATTTTTTTAAATAAAACAGAGAAAAGATTGATAGTTGCCAGAGGCAGGGGTTGGGTGGGGGGAAATGAATGAAGGTGGTCAATATATACAAACTTCAAGTTATAAGGTTAATAAATTCTGTGGATATAATGTACAGAATGGTGACTATAGTTAACAATACTGTAACGTATATTTGAAAGTTGCTAAGACAGTCAGTGGTAAAAGTTCTCATCACAAGAAAATAAAAATTTGTAACCGTGTGGCAAGATGCATGTTAACTAACTGTGGTATTCATTCAGCAATACATACATACATCAAACCATTATGTTGTACACCTTAAACTAATATAATGTTACACGTCTCTTACACCTCAATAAAATGGTGGGGAGGGGGGTTAAAATTAGTTCTCTCAAAAAACTGCATACTGTTTACTATCCACCTCGCACAATTGACCTGAGAGTACCTGCTAGTACCCTCAAAACTCAGCTTACCTTCTCTGATACTGCAGTCAAAAAATTATCCTAAAACCTATATGGAAAGGCAAAGGAGCTGAAATTAACACAATTTTGAAAAACAGTAAAATGGGAACATAGAGACTACCCAATTTGAAGACTTATTCTATAGCTAGAGTCACCAAAACTGTGGTATTACCAGGACAGACACATAGATTAATGGAACAAAATAGAGAATCTAAAAATGGAGAATCATTTGCCAAACCGATTTTTTGACAGTGGTACAAAAGCAACTCATTAGGGAAAAGAGTGCCAAGAAACGGTGATAGACATCAATAGGGAAAAAAACAACCCTCAGTGTAAGTCTCACGTCTTATATAAAAGTTAATGCAAAATGTATCACGGACTTAAATGTAAAATGTAAAAGTTTTAGAAAAAATATGGGAGAAAATCTTCAGGATGGAAGGCCTGGGAAACAGTTCTCAGACATGTCACTACAAGCATGATTCATAAAAGGAAAAACTGATAAACTGAACTTCATCAACATTAATAACTTCTAGGGGGCACCTGGCTGGCTCATTCAGAACAACATGTGACTCTTGATCTCCGGGGTCATGAGTTCGAGCCCCACATTCGGGGTAGAGATTACTTAGAAAAAATTAAGAACACTTACTCTTCAATATACCTTGAAAAGACAAGCTACAGACTGGAAGAAATAGTTGCAAACCACGTATCTGACAAGGTTTAATACCTAGGCTATACACATAAAGAACTCTCAAAACACAGCGGTAAGATAAATAAACAGTCCAAGTAGAAAATGGACATGATCAAGGTGCCGGCAGACTCAGTCTGGTGAGGGCTGCTTTCTGGTTCACAGACCAATATCATTTTGCTGTACCCTCACAGGGCTAAGAGAGACAAGGAAGCTCTCTGAGGTTGTTTTTTTTTTTTGTAAGGGCAATAATCTCACTGATAAGGGCTCTACCCTCATGATTTAGTCATCTCCCTAAGGCCCCACCTCCAAGTACCACCACCTTAGAGATTATTAGGTTTCAACATATAAATAGCAGGAGGAGAAGAACAAGTATTCCGTCTACAGCAACTATCTAACATTTATATATATTTTACTTCTTTGTGTTATTATGTCTTTTTAATTAGAGCCTAAGCTCTGTAAAGACAAGATTCATCTTTATTTTGTTCACTGCTATTACCTGAGTCTAGAAAAATGCCCGGCACATAGTAGGTGCTGAATAATTATTCACTGAATAAAATATCTACTAATCTAAAATAACAATAAGCTCAATGCAAATACCAGGGATGTTATTTTCCATACAGCACTAAAACTATTGCTGCTTTCTATTAAGACAATTTAGTTTTATGGAAACTAACTTGACAATAAATTTCATATAATAAAAAATTAAAAAAACAAAACAAAACATGTTTTTCACCAAAAAAAAAAAAAGACAATTTAGTTTTATGCATTAATGCAAATTTACTTGTCATAAAAGCAAAATACACTTTGTAAAGTGTACTTACATAAAGGTTTTTCCCTCAGGTCTTATAACTGAAATCACAATTACCTTATTTAAAGCGTGTCCAACATGTGGGTCACCATTTGCATAAGGAGGTCCATCATGAAGACAAAATTCTGTCTTTACTTTTCTTTCTCTTTGCCATGAATAAAGTTCTGAAAATCCACATTTCTGTTTAAAAAGAACCATAATATCTGAACATACATACTCCTGCATCTTACCGTAAGTAACAGCCAGCATTTGCTTATTTCTTATCCCATGCCAATGTATTCAACTCTAAAACCCGATGGTGAAGTTTCTGAAATGCACATCCGAGTCCTCATCTTTTAAAACTTTTTAATAGTTTCCCTATAGGCTTCACATTGAGGTCTGAGCTCTTTATACTGTAAACAGGGCCCTGTTTAGGAGCACCAAATTCTGGCCAGTCTCCCGGCACTCTCCACCCTTCACTCTTCAGTCCAGCCATGCTGAAGGGCCTGTACACTACCCACCCCCCCACACCCACACACTCTTATCCTTGCTCTCCTTTGGCCTCAATACCTGCTACTGTCAAAATCCCAACAACACTCACTGCAGCCCTACCCCCATTCTCTCACCTACTGTGTACCCTTGGCCCAGACATTTTGCCCTTATGGGCATCCGTGTTCCCTCTTTTGAAAAAATGTTAACAATAACCAATTCACAGAGCTGGTGTGAAAATTACACGAGAAAACATCTGAAATTGTCACAGTTCCTGGCATAACAACAGTATTGAATAAGACACTTTAAAAAAGTAGGTGGCAGGGCAGCTGGGTGGCTCAGTCGGTTAAGCATCAGACCCCTGGGGGTCTTGGCTCAGGTCATGATCTCATGGTTTGTGAGATCAAGCCCCACATGGGGCTCTGTGCTGACAGTGCTGAGCCTGCTTGGGATTCTCTCTCTCTCTCAAAATAAATAAATAAACTTAAAAAAAAAAGTAGATGGCCAAAACAGGTTTATGAGTCTAGAAGTCTGATAACTGCCATAAAAATATCTAGGGTAAGCAAATTTACTTAACCAATATATGCTAAATATGGAGAATTTTTAAAACTCTGGAAGTACAGAAACTGAGAAGTGAATTTTCTCTTAGAAAACTCAGTCTAACACAGGAGAAAGGTGCATAGCTTAGGAAGGGGACTCTGAGGAAGTAAGTACAGCTACTCTCTTCGGCAAACAAGTCAGAATTCCAACTAGGCGCCTAACGACAACACAAAAGTAAGCTTCAACTTTCCCACATAATCGAAAACTTTATTTACAAGTGTCCATGTTTACTTTTCACAAACCACTGGAAAAGTGTCCAAATTCGACTGTTTTTGCCTAAAAAATGGCACTTATATTCAGCGCTGCTATGCGAGCATCCCTCTTTAATATTCTGCTTTGGAACCTGCTACAATTGAGGGATTCACCTAGAGGTTTTCCAGCAAGAAACCCTGTTGGGAGACCCACTCGTCCGGTCACAACGTCGCCGCCCAAAGGAGTCTAGAACCCGCGGCCCTACCTGCCGGGGTGTGTGGGTCACCCGGAGCGGCTGCCGGCGAGGGCCCAGCTCCCCTCCGCCCCCAGGCCGGCCCGGGCCTCCCTGCCCACCTGCTGGATCTCCAGCTCCGTGTCGGGCTGCTGGCGGCCCAGCAGCTTCATGGGGAAGCTGGTCTGCGGCAGCAGCACTGTGTCCCGATATCTGCCATTACTCGAGTTCTGCAGCTGGTTACTGGCCCCGGTGACTGACCGCACCAAAAGCCTCCTCGTCGTCCCTCGCCATCCCGGGTGACAACGAAGATGGGGCGGCACCCACAGATTTCGGGCCGTGGCCAGAGCCGCCGCCCCCGGCCCGCGCGGGTGCAGCCCCCAACGCATGGCGGGCTAACCCCGACCTCCCCTTGAGCGCCAGGTCCTCCGCGGGAGGATCCCGCCCGGGGTCTGGAAAACACGGACCCCAGGGAACCTCCACGAGCTTTACCGGAGTGCGCACGCGCGCGGGGCACGGAAGAGGCCGGGAGCAGGTCCCTCCCGGAGGCGGAGAGAATCAAGCCATCTCGGGTCTTGGCGGCAACCCCGGCGGGGGGCGGGGCTAACTCTGAGGGGCGGGGCAAGGTGTGGCGTGCCTGAAGGGGCTCAGATTTCAATCACACTGCCCTGTTTAGATATTTTTTATTTAACGCAGTATATCCAAGATATTATCACTTCAACATGTAATTAATATAAAATTATCCAGAAGATATTACATTCTTTATCTTCATACTGAATCTTCAAAATTGGGTATGTATTTTACACATATAGCATATCTCAGCTTGGGCTAGTGATTTGCCAAGCGCTCAACAACCATAGGGAGCTAATGGCTACTTTAGTGAGCAACGCCTCCTTAGCTGAGTGCAAAGTTCGGGACCAATATTATAAACCAGCCTAATTATGTTACTTTCAGGTCCTCTATTATCCCTGTTATGTCCCACTCCCACTCCTACAGAATAGTAGTGTGTAGGACTTCAGCTCTGGTTTCGGACAGACACCCACTTTTTTCTTAATGTTTATTTTTTTAGAGAGAAAGAGAGATAGCGAGCAGGGGAGGAGCAGAGAGAGAATGGGACAGAGGATCCAGAGCAGGCTCTGCACTGACAGCAGAGAGCCGATACTGGGCCAGAACCCACGAACCATCAGATCATGACCTGAGCCCAAGTTGGACGCTCAACTGACTGAGCCACCCAGGTGCCCCAGAAACCCACGATTCTACCGCGTTTTTGTAAAGTTTGTGTTAGGTCACTTCACTTTTGCGCGCGCGCGCGCACACACGCGCGCACACACACACACACACACACACACACACACACACACACACACAAAAAGGGGGGGGGTAACAGCATGCATCTGCTACATTAGTACCTGTTTTCACTAACCGAAAGAAAACTGAAAAGGATTTTTGCTCTTAGGAAAACAAGTGAAAATAGCATGAAGTATTTGTTTTGCAGCAAGCATACACCCAAGCAACCAGAGTGGCCCCCGACCAAGCTCCTGCCCCGGGAACTACACACAGCGGCTAACCCTTTGAACTGTGTGTATGAGCATCTGTGCTCTATCTCCCTTTATTCTGTGCATCTGTTAGCACCATGTGTCCTAAGGTATCAGAAAAGCTTAAGAAAGGTTATTTTTGGGTGACTTGGAATGCTAAAGAAATTTTTCCATATAAATTAAAGGTAATTGTTTCTTTGCTTTACTCCATTTAGGCTTATGAAAGGTTTCATAGGAACACTCTACTTTCAGAGGGAAACCTGTATTCGGTTGTCCAGGTCATAGTAGTTCACAATTGTTACGTTTTCATTGTAAAGTATATCTTCCTATTCATAAGACACAACATCTAGAAGATTTGGCTTAAATAAATAAAAAGACTGATTTTCTACAAAAAGAAAAAGAAAATTTTATATGGAAAAACATGCCACAAAGTAAGAAGGCAAGGGGCAAATAGTAAGCATTCCGTGTCAGCTTTTCACCCTTTGTCGTGCTTTTTGAAAGTTTGTGTTAGGCCACTTCAATTTCACACACACACACACACACACACACAGTGAAAACAGCATTCTTTACCTACATTAGTACTTGTTTTCACTAACCTAAACAGGTTAGCTCCTTACCTCTATTAACTCATTTAATCATTAAACCCTATAAAGTGAAGAGATCACATGCCAAAACAACCCTATGAGGTGAGGTAGGTACTATGGTTATTGCCATTTTACAGTTAAGGAAACTGAGGCACATAGTGTTAAGTAACTTGCCTAAGACCATAGAACTAAGAAGTGAGAGATGGGATTTAAATTCGGGCAATTGGGTTCTAGTGGCCATGTGGATAATCATTATACTATATTGCCTCCCCTACACTGTACTGTGGGACAAAACATTTGCAAACACATTTTAAAAATCAGTATCCATAATGTATAAGGACCTGCTACAAATCAAGAAAATAAATATCAACAGCCAAATAGAAAAAAAGGTCATAGGATAAGAATAGGCATTCACAGAGAAATGGAAACAGCCAATAAACAAACATACTCAAAGATACTCAACTTTAAGAATCATCAAGGACGGGCAGATAGAACAAGATACCATTTCCATCCAACAAATTAAAGCAAATATTAAGGCGTTTGATAATAAGGTGTGGGAGGGCATACGAAAGTGGCCTCTCTCACATTGCCGGTGGTAATGTAAAATTTGTACTGCCTTTTTGGTGTTTATTTTTTCTACTCTTGAGAGAGAGCACAAGCAGGGGAGGGGCAGAGAGAGCGGGGGACAGAGGATCCAAAGCGGGCTCTGTGCTTCCAGCAGTGAGCCTGATGTGGGGCTCAGACTCACAAACAATGAGATCATGACCCGAGTGGAAGTTGGATGCTCAACCAACTGAGCCACCCGAGTGCCCCTGTACTGCCTTTTTGAATGGCAATTGGCAATATCTGTCACCATTTCACTTTTGACCTGCAATTCTGCATCGGGGAAACTATCCTGTGAGCTTCAGTCTCACGGGAGCACAATGATGAATGTACGGGGAAGCTCTTCTAACCAACCTCTACATAACCCATTGCTGAATTCAACAGTGTTCTCTGTCTCCCCATAAAACCTGAGGGTACACTGAGCCCTCAGAGCAGAAGGCTACTCTCTGACACCTGCAGACTTCCCTTCTCACCTGTTGAGTTTACAGTCATGTTTATCCTTAAACTTATTCAAGCCAGTTGTACTCGTTTTGTATTACATAATTACAAAGACCAGCATATGTTTAAAATGGTAAATTTTGTTATATACCTATTTTACTACAATAAACGATCTGACTTAAGTCTCAAAGTTATTGCGAAAATCAAATGAGACTGTATAGGTAAAAGATTTCTCGGGGCACCTGGGTGGCTCAGTCGGTTAAGCATCCGACTTCAGCTCAGGTCATGATCTCACTGTCCGTGAGTTCAAGACCTGCGTTGGGCTCTGTGCTGACGACTCGGAGCCTGGAGCCTGTTTCAGATTCTGTGTCTCCCTCTCTCTCTCTGCCCCTTCCCCACTCATGCTCTGTCTGTCAAAAATAAATAAGCATTTAAAAAAAAAGTTTAAAAAAAAGATTTCTCGGGGCGCCTGGGTGGCGCAGTCGGTTAAGCGTCCGACTTCAGCCAGGTCATGATCTCGCGGTCTGTGAGTTCAAGCCCCGCGTCAGGCTCTGGGCTGATGGCTCAGAGCCTGGAGCCTGTTTCCGATTCTGTGTCTCCCTCTCTCTGACCCTCCCCCGTTCATGCTCTGTCTCTTTCTGTCCCAAAAATAAATAAACGTTGAAAAAAAAATTAAAAAAAAAAAAGATTTCTCAAACTAGAACTCCTGTAATGGTAGCCATTTGTTGATATTCTCCGATGAGTTGTTGTTGTTGTTGTTTTTTAATGGAAATTATTGTTTCTACTCATAAAAGTTTGGGAGTTACAGAAGAGCACACAGAAACAAAAATGGTTCACTGACTACTCTCTTCCCAAAACCAATGCGTTTTTTTTAATGCAAAGGTAACTGCTTTTATGAAAATCAAGCTGAATGCTCTAAAGAGTCCAGTAAAGAAAAATCTCCAAAACACAAAACAAACTGCTGTTAAATCAGGTGAAGATAAAACAAGTGCATAGTAGTGGAGAAAATATCATTTAAAAATTATAAGAATTCTGCAGTTAGAATGTGTCTCCGTTTGGGGGCGCCTGGGTGGCTCAGTCGGCTGAGCGTGTCCGACTTTGGCTCAGGTCATGATCTCAGGTTTGTGAGTTCCAGCCCCGCATCGGGCTCTGTGCTGACAGCTCGGAGCCTGGAGCCTGCTATGGATTCTCTGTCCCCCTCCCTCTCTCTGTCCCTTCCCCACTGTGCTCTCTCTCTCTCTCTCTAAGCGAATAAACATTACAAAAAAAAAATCTCATAAATGTTTAAAAAAAAAAAAGGTAAAAGCTAGTGACCATTTCGCAGAGAGCCCCACTGCCATTGCGAGCAGAAGTGCAGGTGTCGCGGACGTCCTGAAGCCACTCCTCGAACAACTGGGGTTCCAGGTTAAGCAGTCGCTGGCCGCCGCAGGGCGATATTACTATCTAACATTACTACTAACATTTTAAGAGTGAAGCATACATACAAAGAGGACTGGAAGACCCCTGAAATCAGAATGAACCTTTAAAAGTAGACACACCCCTCGCTGTGACCCGAGGCGACATGGGCCGCCGGAAAGTTCAGGGAAAACACGGAGAAACGGAGTTACCCTGCAGGTCCGGAGTCTCCCGCGGTCGTGGGAGCAGCTGTTCTGCGCCTGCGCCGAATTTCCCGCATGCTCAGTAGCTGCAGTAGGTTGTCCTGCATCCGCCAACGTACGACCTATTGCCGGGGAGAAGGCCAGGTACTGGAAGCTACCAGGGACCTGTTGCTTGATAGCTTTTAGTTGTTGTTATCACCCTTCCAAGTGTCTTTCGTCTAGCTTTGTTCCAGGCTTGTCACTGTAAGTTTCTCCCCTGCGAGTCAGAGCAAGGGCCTTGGGCAGATCTGAATCATTTATTGGTCCCTTAACTCCACCCCTTTGCAGAGATATAAGGAGATTTCAGGGATTTATGTTAAAAAAAAGAAAAGAAAAGATTGCGGGAATCAGATTGCCTCTCCAGACATTCCAATTTCGGACCTAGATTCTTGAGTGTCAACACTTTGATTGTTTGATTTGTTTTCGTGCTCTGGGATCTTTTCATGGCAATATATTGTAGAAATGGCAAGGCAAACCTAGACAGTGGGTTCGTTAGAGACTGCCTTACGCCTAAAATTAAATTTCGTTAAAATAGCACACATTCTTCCTACTGTCCTTGCTGCATACTTATAGACTTGCTTGATTTATTCAGGTTTTCCTGAAAATATAATTGCTAGTTCGAAAGATGTGTACGTTTTATTTTTAGTAAGCTTTTCAAAACCACTATGCATCCTTGCTAACAGTGCTCTGGAGGATGTTCCCTCACAGGCTAGCCCACATTGGTCATATTTATCCATGCCAGTCTTACACATGAACAATCATCTTTTGCTGTTTTAATTTGCATTTCTTTCATAATTAGTGAGGTTGAGCATTTCATGTAATTAACTATTGGCCATTGCTTTTCGTTTTCTAGGAATAGACTGTGTCCTTTGCTCATTTTTCTACTGGATTATTTATCTTTAACATGATGATGTAAAAAGCCCTCTACATAACCAAAGTTAACTCAGATGTCTAGGCTGTGATACAATTTTTTTTTTTCTCATTTTGTCACTCATCTGCTTTGTGGTAAACTGGCTACATAGATATTTTAATTTTTATGCAGTCAAATTTGTCAATGTTCTTTTATAGATTGTTAGTTTTTCTCATGTTTAAAAGTCCTTTACCAAATTTATAAAATATTTAATACAGTTTTATTTTCATACTTTTATGGTTCATTCTTTACTTCTAAAATCATGCATTGATCTGGAGTATATATTTGATACAAAGAATGCAGAAAGTTTTAACTTTTAAAAAGATTAGTAATTGTTCTTGACATTTTTTTGCACAATTAACTTTCCCTTGTGATTTGAAATACCACCTGTAGTATCTATTTCTGGAATTTAATTCTGCCCAGGACTAAACTCTTTAATTACTATAGTTTTATATCGTATTTTGATAACTGGTAAAGAGTGTATCTCTGCTTGTTGTTCTTTTTTCAGAATTTGCTCTGTCGTGCTCATATTTTAATTTTTCCAGATGCCTTTGCACCTGGCATCATTTGATCAGGTTTCAAAAGATATATAATCTTTGTATTTTGATTGGGAACTCATCATTCATTTAAAAAAATTTTTTAATGTTTGGGCAGGGAGAGCGGGAGACACAGAATCCAAAGCAGCCTCCAGGCTCTGGGCTGTCGTTACAGAGCCCAACATGGGGCTCGAACTCATGGACTATGAGATCATGACTTGAGCCAAAGTGGGATGTTTAACCGACTGCCAGCCAGGCGCACCATCATCATTCGTTTTTGGATCCTAATCCTCATGTGCTCACCACCTTTATATCGATTCAAGGTACATTTCCCAGGCTATCAGAGGAAATGGATCATTTGATTCCTGTTGTGTTTATCCTTCCAAGTTAGCCCTATTGGCAACTGTAAAGATTTCTTAAAGAGTGGGATGTTGGGTTGATAGCCTTAACTGGCATGCAACCTTTTTCATACATACTCTAAGCCTCAAACTCCAAATGTTATGAAAAAGAATCTGTACTGTGATTCAGGGTTATCATATTACATTGATTACATATTATCATACTACATATTACATTGACCCCAGGGTCAAAATAATGTTGCAGAAGTTATAGGGATTGTTTCGCCCTTAACACTGCCCTGATGTCTCTGCAGGATAGCCAGTAATGAGGACAATTATTACAATAATGGTTAGCCAGTATCATTTAGTGCTTACTTTGTGCCAGGAACTGTTACAAGTGCTTTGCATGCAATCCTCATTTAATAATTACAGCAACCCTATGCTATAGATGATATTGTTAGCTCCGTTTTACAGCTAGAGGCACAGAAAATTAAGTGGCTTTCCAAAGATCAGACAGCTAACATATGCCAGAGCCAGGATTTGAAGACTGGCAGTGAGCTCCAGTGCCTGTGCCTTTAGCTACCTCATGATGTTTTGAGTAAGCTTTCAGAAAGACGTGGTCACAAAAGGCGGTGTTTTAGGACCCAGAAGGTATAAAACTGGTAGAGAAGGAAGTACGGTGTGTGTAATTTGACCTGCTATAAGGAAGTTAGCAACTTGCAGGTAGCTTTTCAGACTTGCTCTGGCGCTCCAATACCGTCAACGAGTGATTCTCCAACAGGTGATTCTCGTTTGGGTTCTGGGAGGGAACGCAATGAAAAAGGCTAACAGGAACCTCTTTTACAGATGTGTTTTGATAATGTGATTAGATTAATTTTCTTTATATTAAGGGCCAAAATTGTATTCATTTGTTTAAGAAATATGTAAGAATATTAGACAGGGATAATTATTTTATTAATTATGTTTGGATCAAAGTATTTCAGAGAAATTGGTTGGCATATTTTCTTACTTGCCAACTAGAAGTGATTTGCAGGATCTCTTTAAAAATCAAACCTAGGGGCACCTGGGTGACTCAGTTGGTTAAGCGTCAGACTTAGGCTCAGGTCTTGATTTCAGGGTTCCTGAGTTGGAGCCGCACATGGGGCTCACTGCTGTCAGTGCAGAGCCTGCTTTGGATCCTCTGTCCCCACCCCCCCCCCCCCCGCGCCTCCCCCTGCTCATTCTCTCTGTCTCTCAAAAATAAACATAAACAAAATTAAAAACCAAACCATTCTTAGGAAACTGATGTTAGCTTTAAATGGCAGTTCATGTAGTATGCATTTTATGAGGAATGTAGTAAAAAGACAAAGCCTGAAAGCTTGTCTTTATGAAAAAATACTGTGAACTTGGCAAACATAAAGGGAAGTGGTTTATTTAGATATGAAGCCTGATGAGTCTAGAATGATTGCTTAATTAGCTCAAAGGTAAATGATATCTTGAAAAGTTAGAACACTACCACACAGTGAGGGAAAAGGATCTGCCTTTCATAAATGTCATTTTATAGAAGATGGGGACTGAACGAGCACACCAACACATAGTGCCACAACAGCAGTTAAGACATTTGGGCAGTACGTAATTAGTTGCCTGAAGACTACCTTTTCCAGAGTAGAATAAATCAGATAGGTAGCCAGTCATGGATACTAAGGGAGTAGAGGTAAAGTCCACAAAGTATTTGCTGAATTATTTCTCCTGTTTTCAACTTGAGGTGTTCCTGCATGAGTAATTTTCATGAGCAGATTTTCCACATGTAGTACCTAGCATGCCAAGAAAATGGATGTAGTCTGATGATATAATAAGATAAACAGGCTTTAAATACATAGGAGTTTGTTTTATTTTCATCTTAATTCCCGACAGCTACTGGCCACAGGATGGTGTTCATTACCTTACATCGAATTCAATTCTGTTCTCCTTCTGAAGGGTTTCAAACACTTCACTTGTTTTTTGCCTCAAGTATGTTCATAATGCCTGTGAATAAAATGTGGATGACAGGAAAAAGATGTAAAAAAACAGCTTGAAAGCCTCATCAGATCAAACATGCAGTCAGAAATTGGTGGTAGGGTGATGGCTGTTGCCGAACTGAGGTTTATAATGTCTTTTCTGTTCTGTATTGTGTTCCTTTAATGCATTAAAATAATGTTGACCTGATTTGATGGGGGGGGGGGGAGGGGATCATCAGGCGGTTCCCTGTAAGCATTCTGAGACAGAGATAAAGCCCAAGAAGTTTATTAGGGAGTGTTCTTGGGATCACTTGTGGGAAGTGGAAAGTAAACAGTGATGCCTTGTGGGGGGTTGGGAGTTGGGCCAGGACAGAGTCCCAGTCAAGGTCTCCGTCAACCTACCGTGCTGGGCATTCAGAAGCTCGGATGAGCCATCAGAGTTAGGGTGGCACCCAGCTGGAGTGTGGAGTGACCTTTAAATCCATCCCCTCTGTTGACCAGTTTCAGGTGAAGTGACTCATCTTAGCAGATAAATTCCCAGAGAAAGGTGGCAGGTAAGGGCCATCTGTTCGTGGCACTCTCAGCAGCTGGGGAAATGTCCTTCAGCCCTGAAGGGAATCTGAATGGTACATTGCAGCCTCAGAACAGTCACCAAAATTGCAGGATTTGTATTTGTATTTTCAAAGAGGAATTTACTTTATCCTAAAGGCTGTTTTTTTCGGCATTTTTCATTGGGCCAGGGGCTATTCTGACACTCATTACTTTTCCACATGATTGGTCTTTACCCCAATTAATTATGTCACTTGTTCTCTTTATCTGGTAACTGACGATGGTAGTAATAAATAACCAGCAGGTTAAATTTTATTTAATCTGTAATGGACTATTCTGTGTTTTTTAGGAACTAATTATCATCACGTGCAGTCCCTCTTCTTTTTAATTACTGCACACATCCATCCACATCCCTTACGCTGTCCATACCTCTCTTGGCACTTACTAGTTTTATGTTACAGGCTTTAGGTTATAATATTTTATCGCCAATCCACCAAAATATTAGCTCCTTGGTGGCAGATGTTTTATCTTATTAGTCTCTGTGGCACCTTCCATGGCCTTTGCACATACATTCATATATCTCATACATACAACCTTTTCACATGCTCATAGGCCTGGGCCAGCTTACCCTATGCTTCAAAATGTACCATCTGCAGAGAGAGAGTGCTATAAAATTTATTGAAAGAATGCTGAAATGGAAGTTTTTCCAAGTCTCTTTTAGGAAATATTTATTAAGGAATCTACACAGTTAGGCACTCAATAAATATGTATTGAGTTGAATTCAAGTAAATAAAACCAGTAGAAAGTAACACAACTTTCTCTTCATTTCCCCCCAGGGCTTATCATGGCTTCCAGTCACACTGTGTTGATGCGGCTGGTGGCCTCGGCGTATTCTGTTGCTCAAAAGGCAGGAACCATAATCAGACGTGTTCTTGCTGAAGGAGACCTGGGTATCGTGGAGAAGGTACTGAAAGTCTCATCTCATTTCATACCAACTTTATTTTTGTTCCTTGAAGTTTAATTTATTTATATTTTTGAGAGAGAAAGTGCGAGCAGGGGAGGGGCAGAGAGAGAGGGACAGAGGATCCGCAGCGGGCTCTGTGCTGACAGCAAAAAGCCCGATGTGGGGCTCACGGGGCTCGAACCCATGAACCATGATACCATGACCTGAGCCAAAGTTGGACAAGTAACCGACGGAACCACACAGGTGGCCCCAAACATTTCACGTTAATTCATGTTTCATGTTAACCAAGAAAAGATCATTGCTGATAGATCATAAGACTCTGCTTCTCTTTTTCTCTAACGATTAACTTCATACAGTTTTAATTCATTGAACGCATCTTCTCAAAAATGTTGTGGAAGAGGAGGACATGAAATCATACTTATCTGGGGCCCATGGGTGGCTCAGTTGGTTAAGTGTTGGACTCTTGATTTTGGCTCAGGTCATGATCTCACAGTTCATGAGTTCGAGCCCCACGTCGGGCTCTGCACTGACAGCGGGGAGCCTGCTTGGGATTTCCTCTCTTCCTCTCTCTCTACCCCTCTCCCACTGGTGTGCATGTGTGCTGTTTCAAAAATAAATAAACATTAAAAAAAAAGAAATCATACTTACCAAATTTATCAAAAAATGAACCTAGTAAGAGTAGTTAATATATTGGTTAGTTAATATATTGGATCACAGAATAAGTATTCAAAAAGTTACAAACACTGAGAGAAGAGGGCCAAGTCCAACAGGATATTATATTGGGAATAATTATAAGGTCCCAAAGTATTAATGTTCAAGGAATAAGAAGTAAATCTGATTTATAATTGTTTGAAAAAGAGGTTTTAGTTGACAACATACTGAGTGATAAATCAGCAATGTAATTCGGCAACTTTCAGAAGGCTACTAATCTCACTGCCTTTTTTATAAAGTGTTTTTACTGTTATGAAAAATAGGAAATAAAGAAAAATAGCAAAAATAAAGAAAAGTTATCCATCACACCACCACTGCCAATACTTATGATCATTTCTTTTCAGATAGTTTCCTTACGGCATCGCTTATTTTTACATTGATTTTATATTGTCATTGTATTAGATGTACCACATTGTAGCCTGTAGCTCAGAAGTAATGGAAAAACAGTATTCAAGTTAGGAAAAAGGTAATAATCGCACTGTCCTCTTCACCGGTCAGACGCTTCGAGTACTTTGTATCTACTTGTTGACACCTCATTTTAAAAGAGGAAGGGCAGAATTAAATTTGTCACACAAAGTATTGAGTGCCAGATGAGGTCTGGCCCTGTGTCAGTAGAAAGAGCAGGAAGTATTATCCTGGAGAAGAAAAGAATTGGGATAGCTTTCCTCGTATACTTCATGGCCGTCAGTGTGTCTTTTCTCTAGAGAGCAGTGTCCAGACTTGATTGCTGTATGTTGTCTCCAAATTTAACAAATCTTTTCAAAGTGTCAGCAGATATTTCTAGAGCGGCTACCATGTGCCAGACACAATTCTTTAGGAAATAAAACAAAGATCTTTGTCTCTGTGGCCCTATATTATACAGTTACTTTGCATTGAGATGACGAGCAGACTTCAGTGTGGCATAAGAGTCTTTGATTTTCATGATCGTTCCTTGTCTCACTCTCACTCAAAAGTATTATAAAATTTCTACTATTTGAAATAACATAATCCGTAAACCCACCTAACCAGGCATATGTAAATTGCAACATTTCATAATTCTGTGAAAGCAAACTAACAAAAGGTTGTAGCTGTCAATTACCAGATTTTCCGCTGTCTTTCACTAGAATGACTATCTGACATATGGCTTGAGTGAGAATATTGTAGATGAGCTATACATATCGAATATTATTGCTGTTCATTTTCATATTTTTTATATTTGAGAAATAGGAATTCTTTGTATCATCCTGAGGACCTATTGAATTATTAGGGAAGTAGATCAGTAGACCAGTAGAAGATTAGTGAATACAAGTTGTAGAAGGATCCGTGTAAGGAATACCTTTTAAATAGCTAAAGATAAAGTTTTTAGCTCCGATTGCCTTGGAAAGTTATCAGTTTCCTCTCTCTTCATCTTTTTTAAGTAAAATATTGATGTAGAGGGGCGCCTGGGTGGCTCAGTCGGTTAAGCGTCCGACTTCAGCTCAGGTCATGATCTCGCAGTCTGTGACTTCGAGCCCCGCGTCGGGCTCTGTGCTGACAGCTCAGAGCCTGGAGCCTGTTTCCGATTCTGTGTCTCCCTCTCTCTCTGACCCTCCCCCGTTCATGCTCTGTCTCTGTCTGTCTCAAAAATAAGTAAACATTAAAAAAAAAAAAAAAAGATCGATGTAGAGATCTTATGAAGAGGATTTCTCAATTGGGGGAGAAAATGGTCTAATAATCTAAAAACTCCTTTCCAAACTTTAACCACTATAAATCCCATGAGAAAAACCAAACTGGGAAACTAGTTGACTCCTTTGGTGTTAAGTTCCATGAATCTAAAAGTAGACAGTGTGATTTAAATGATATGGACACTCATGCGTTAGGAGTCAGAGGACAACTTATTTCATACTAGTTCTGCTGAAATTTGCATTCTTTGTTGCAGACCTGTCCCACAGACCTGCAGACCAAAGCTGACCGGTTGGCACAAATGAGTGTATGCTCTTCACTGGCACGGAAATTCCCCAAACTAACAATTATAGGGGAAGAGGTAAGACTTGTGAGAATCTGTGAATTCAATGTTGCGATACAATATGTGTGATGCAGTATGTTTTTAATGACTGTTCCCCATATGGATTTACAATTGCCCCTTAAAGATTTATATACCACTATTCCTATTTCAAAGTGTTGTATCTGGTGTTTTAACACCAAAATGATTTGTATTCCTTGGACTTGAAGGAAATGTCTGATTATAAAATATTTTGGTCCATTTTTAGGCAGGTATCTCACTTCTAGACCGTAAAAGATAGTTCCTGTTGTAATAATTAGCAGACAAACTATAAGATGGGATGAGTTCTAGAACTTTGGAATAAAAATGGATTTTGTTATTTCTCGTTTCGTTTTTTGTTTAAAATTAGGCGTATTTGTGCACTTACCCAAAGACTATAACACTGAAAGTGGTGGAGTTTGCCTGTCCTGTGTTTGAGAGGGAGGTATCAGATGTCAGAGCAACTTTACTTAAATATGTTTATAGCACTTAGATTTTTTTTTTTTTAATTGTTCAGGATAAGAAGGATGGGGTTTTTTGTAGTCAACTTTGCTCAGCCATATATGGTCGTTTTTGCAATTTGATTTGATTTGCTTTACTTTCTACTCGGTTAAACTCTAAACATAAAGGGTAAACAGGAAGCCCTCGTGACCCACGGTGTTGCATTTCTTCTGTTACGAAGACAAAGGCTGCTCTGTAAACACCAAATAGCTTCACTGACCATCAGTGTTCTCTGCCCTAGGATCTGCCTTCTGAAGAAGTAGATCAAGAACTGATTGAAGATGGTCAGTGGGAGGAGATACTGAAGCAACCGTGCCCATCACAGTACAGTGCTATTAAAGAGGAGGATGTATGATCCAGATCATTATTTCGTTCTTTGTCAGCCTTCATGTTGTTGCTCTAGTAAATAAAATTTGCCAGTAATGTTGAGAAGTTGGTAGATATAAAATAGGGCCAACCAGGAACTTGAAATCTTTCAGGGCCAGCATAGAAGTACCAGGCAACCACATGGAATGTATGATCTGTTAAGTTAGGGTTTAGTTTCTTATCCTCTTGGCTTCTTCTCTAAAACTATTATTAAAAATACCTGAAGGAAGAACATCTAATTTGTTAGTAGATTTGGGTAAAACATTCCATTGCTAGAAGGAGATGAAATAGATCCCTACGTTACATGTTTAGAAGGCCATAAAAATCACCTTACTTACTTATTTTGATTTGTTTAACATACATTCGTCAAATACCTACTATGAGTAAGGCACTTTGCTCTGTGATTTGGAGGACAGAAACAAAATGAAACATGGTGTCTTCCATCCGAAATATGCCTCATTCACAAATTCACATCAAGCATTATAGCTCTAGTGGGTAATGGCTACATATCCTGAATCACGTTAAGATCCTAAGGAGAAGGGATTTCTTTTTAATGTACCATCCGTTCATAAAACATTCATTTTTCGTTGCTGTATATTATTGGTATCCTTAAGTTAAAGTCAGACTGTCATTATTTTTTTAAATCAGCATTATATACCAAAGTGAGTACCAGCCACACGTTGTTCAAAATATTTTGGGTGCCACTTTAGTTTTCCCTGTATTACCACATAGAGCTCAGTGTGTTCATAGCATTGTGTTTAGCGTTCAGGTGACAGCAAATTTATTAGTTAAGCATCTTGTATTTAAAAGTCTTTGAGAGGGGCACCTGGGTGGCGCAGTCGGTTAAGCGTCCGACTTCAGCCAGGTCACGATCTCGCGGTCCGTGAGTTCGAGCCCCGCATCGGGCCCTGGGCTGATGGCTCAGAGCCTGGAGCCTGTTTCCAATTCTGTGTCTCCCTCTCTCTCTGCCCCTCCCCCGTTCATGCTCTGTCTCTCTCTGTCTCAAAAATAAATAAACATTAAAAAAATAAATAAATAAATAAAAGTCTTTGAGAGAGTGCGAGTTGGGGAGAGGGGCAGAGGGAGAGAGAGAGAGAGAGAGAGAACCTTAAGCAAGCTCCACACTTGGCATAGAGCCCACGCGGAGCTTGATCCCACAACCGTGGGATTATGATGTGAGCTGAAATCAAGAGTTGGACGCTCAACCGACTGAGCCACCCAGGCGCCCCACATATTTAAAATTCTTAGGTCAGGGGTGCCTGCGTGGCTCAGTAGGTTAAGCATCCGACTTTGGCTCAGGTCACGATCTCACAGTTCGTGGGTTTGAGCACCCCCTTGGGCTCTGTGCTGACAGCTCAGAACCTGGAGCCTGCTTCAGAGTCTGTGTCTCCTTCTCTCTCTGCCCCTCCCCCATTCGTGTTCTGTCTTTCTCTGTCTCTCAAAGGTAAATAAATGTTAAAACAAAAAATTAAAATTCTTAAATCAGACTTTTCTCCAATTTAAATGGACGTTTTCCATGATTACAAAATATAAGGTTTTTTACTATCATGAAACTGATGACATTAGCTTAAGCAATTCATAGTATAACTTTAAAAATGAAAAAAGTATTTTTAATCTACTTAAACCTATTTTTTAAATGTTGTATGCTTACTTTGGATATTTCTCTTATTTAGCTTGTGGTCTGGGTTGATCCTCTGGACGGGACCAAGGAATACACTGAAGGTTGGTATCTCTTTGGTATTTGTTTCCAACAACAATAGGTCTAGTAGATGATATTTGGTCGGCAACACTTAATATTTCACCTGCTGCATGAAAACCTGGTATCATATCTCATGTCCATGGCCTGAAGCTATATTTGTGCTCATCCTCGCTGTTATTGTGTATCAGTGAGTGTCAAGACAGCGAGGGAGAAAATTCATCTCCTTCAAATACCACCCCCCACCCCCGACCGTCTAACAGCCGCACAATTCTAATGTCCTCCAGGTGAGGATAGCTGATACACTAAGCCAGTGTCAACAGTGACAGCGCTGAACCCCCAGCTCTGTTGGGGTAGAAAACAATGTAAAGCCCAGCTGCACTGCTGGGCTGTGCCGCCTCTGCCCTCCCACACCGCTTCCACTCACCCTCCCCTCAACTGTGAGCTGCTTTCTCACTCACAGCCTCACCTTTAAAGATGAGTTTGGAGGGGCGCCTGGGAGGCTCAGTCCGCTAAGCGTCCAACCTTGGCTGAGGTCATGATATCATGGTTCCTGGGTTCAAGCCTCACATCGGACTCTGCGCTGACAGCGAGGAGCCTGCTTTGGACCCTCTGTCTCCCTCTCTCTGCCCTTCCCCCACTTGCTGTCTCTCCCTCAAAATAAATAAATGAACTTAAAAAAATTAGGAAAAAAAATAAAGATGAATTTGGAAACACAGTACAATATTTCTTTGTGAAATTGTCTACAATGAGAAAACTCAGAAAGTAGCAGATTAAAATAAAATGGACAGCATTAAAGTAAAAAGACCATGCTCCGAGTCTTAGGTTTTAGGAGCATAGCGTACATACGCTTAGAGTTTTATTTTTGAAATAGAGATCTACATAGGTTTTCCAATACTGGCTCTCAGCTTTATAGCTTAAGAAAAAGAAGATTTCACATCATTATTAGAAAAACTTTCTCTGTCTTTGGATGAGACATACCTGTAATGAGTCTGCTGCACAGGATACAAATGTACATATGCACACGCAGTACAACTTCTCTATGATCCGTTGAGAAATAGGGAAGCTCTAGATAGCTTAGTAAATATAAGAATGCCCAGATAGATTGTTTAGATCTTGACCCCCACCTCCAGAGAATTTGATTCACCGGCTCTGGGAAGAACCCTGAGAATCAGTGTTAAAAATTATGCCAGTTAAGGGGCACTGGCTGGCTCAGTCAGTAGAGCATGAGACTCTTGATTTCAGGGTCATAAGTTTGAACCCTACGTTGGGCATCAAGCTTACTTTAAAAAACAAACAAACAAACAAAAACCATGCCGGTTAATTCTGATGCTGCTTGACAATGCACAGACCCCACTTGGAGAAATGTTACCTTAGAGACTTGAAATGGAGGTCTAGACAGTAATCCTGGAACAGGGAGTGATCCAGCAGGCAGGAGTGACATGAATGGTGGCAGAAGGTCACAGCAGTTTGACAATAAATGGCTGTGGAGTTATGGCTGGTTTATTCAATTGGTTTACAAATTGTACTAATGAGACCATGCCTATCGATTCAGTTAAGTGGCCGTAGATCCTTCTGTCTCTGGCCAGCTATCTCTTATAATTTGTGCATTTTGCCAGCAGAGGGATTGATCGTGGATGAATCATTACAAATTTCTTACCTTTATTCCAAAAATAACTTGGAGCAGTTGATGTGCTGATGATGCGTTATATGTCATATGAGAAAGTTATATAATTGATATTCGTTTCTTCCTCATAGGTCTTCTTGACAACGTGACAGTTCTTATTGGAATTGCTTATGAAGGAAGAGCCATAGCAGGAGTTATTAATCAGCCATATTACAACTACCAGGTATTACTATAAATGATATAAAAATATTTTATTAGATACAGTGTTATATGATTCCTGATGTTATCTAATCCAGTGATTTCTAACTTCATTGTCCATGCAGTTATTAGGGAAGTCAACAAAATACAGATTCCCAGGTCATACCCCAGACCTGTTGAATCAGAACCCCTCAGGGCACCGATACGAGGAATGTATATGTACGTATTTGTGTGTACGGAGGGACACTATGTATATTACATGTACTTTTCTATGTATGCCTTATTTGAATGCCAAAGTTTGGGAATTACTGACATGGTTCTTGATTAGCTTGGTTATTGAGACACCTGATTTACAGGTGGTTCTTGAAGCATATTGAAGAAATGAACCATTTCAACCGAGAAAAGATGCTAGCCATGTTGTTTTCCAGGGAAAGCTATATAATCCCTAAATTACAGTCAGCATTGATAATAGAACTAGCTATGCTCTTGCACTCATTTCTCCTATTTTGTCTCTCTAATCTGCTTTGACTTTCTATTATGCTCCCAAGAAATTGCCTTCCTTAGAAACAAGAGAGTAATGTAATTCCAAGGCATAAATATACTGTGATGTGAAATCACATTAAATGTTGAAGGAAATTGTTGAAATAAAACAGTTGAGATATTTGCATTACTGTGACCTTGATAGAACTTGGAGAATCGAAGTGACCAGAGTGGGGACTATTACTTCTGAATTGCTAGCTTGAGTTTAAGAGCAGGATTAATCTTTGCTTCTAAGATATTTTTTTCATGTGTATGATCATAACTTTTTATTTATAATTATGTGCCTCTTAAAATTATTTAGCAAAAATAGTTCTGCATTACTGAACAACTCTCTCGTACTACTTTGCTTAAGTGTCTTTTAATTTTTTTAATATGACTTTAACGTTTATACAGTACTATACGCAGACACAAGTTTGTGGTTTTTATGTAAACTTTAAAGTAAGTTAATACCATTACTTAAAAGAGGGGTGTTTAGTTCACAGATGATGTTGTAATGCATGGCACCTTTCATCAAAAGACGATCGCAGTGCTTAGGGGTTGTTGATAGTTTCCATCACTTCTTTCTGAGATTAGAAAACTTGTATTCATTTTCCACAGAACAATGAAAAGCAGAAGTTAAGGGAACACGGGAATGAAGCAAAGGTGAGAAAAAAATAGGTAGGGTTTTGGCTCCACTAGTAGGTAGAAAACAAGGCAGGCTACTTGTGGTACCCAGGTGGCCATTGTCCCTCTTGTGTGTCTGTTCATTTCCTCCTGTCCTGCTTCTCCCACTGCTACCTCTCTCTCCTCCACAGTCCCTTCTGTACTCTCTTTTTCCTCTCATCCTTCACGCTTGCATATGCCTTAAAATTTGTTGCAACAAGTGGAAAAGTTGCCCAGCTCTGTTGATGGTATTCAAGGATGGATATTCAGCTTCAAAGAGTCATCAGTATAAGAATAATTGCTAAAGTGTATCAAGAGCTTACTGTGTGCTGCCAGACTCAAGAGATTCACAGGCTTTATCTGATGTAATACCACAGTCCTATAAGGAAACCTTTATCCTTGTTTTAAAGAAGAAGAAACTCAGGCAAGTAACTTGCCTGTCACGGACAAGATCTGGAGACTGAAACCGAGGTCCAGGCTCTTACCATTACTCTATATTGCCTTCTTGAGCCAGATAGAAGACTTCTAACAATTTGAACTTTAGTATTACTTCTAACAGATACTGAGCCTGGTAAGCACTTAAAGGAAGCAGGGTGGCTTAGTGCAAAGAAACCTAATTGGTCTTTATGTCAGAGATAGCCTCTTAACCATTATGAACTGTAATTAACCATCATGAAGCCTTTGTTACGTCCAGAAAGTTGGTGTGGTGCTTTTGAAGGAGATGGAGAGATCAGGAGCACAGAGGAAGGCTAGCTGGCTGCCTCATGGGATTGCATTATCGCACCCAGGTGCCAGATTCCTTGGTCACATCCTCTTTGCCTACATACTCATTTATGGAGTGAATGTGACATTTTAGGAACCAGAATACCCATGTCTGCTCTTTTAGTATGATTTCTTTTCTTTTTCAGAATAAATGGAGATGAATTGATAAATAAGTTTCTTGAGAGCATGAGATTTATCTCAGCAATCAAACTGAGGCCCAATGAGCACCAGAGCCCATCTGTACTTTTCAGGTTCTAAGACTCTCCTGTGGTGTAGATTCAAGAATCTACAGAACAGAGAGAGCGCATGAACATATATTGAACACCAAGTGCTTATTCTTTGGTTCCTCTGTGGCCCCATATGCAGGGAGAGCTATGCACAGACCGCCTTCAGCAGGCAGCCTCTTCAAGCATTGTCTCACCTGAAAAGAGCTGCCTCACCCAGTGACGTGCCCTTTTTCAAGGCAGTCCATTTCCAATGACTGATTATTGCATGAGTATAAATGCCTGGTATCTCCTTCCAATTTTTACCACCCTGAGGGCCATTCTAGCTTCAGAGCTAATCAGCTGAGGCTGTTGTTGGATCTGCATCACAGCTCGGTTTCTCCCTCTGCCCACTCATGTTTCCTTCCCTCCCTTGCACAGGTGTTAACCCCAAGGGTCCTCCCTAACGAACACCCTCCCTAATTCAGAGTCTGCTTCCTACGGAATGCAACCTGCAACATAAGCGTATTTCACTATAACAGCACCCAGGATGCCGCCAGTGGACAAATAAGATGATGTGTTTCAAAGCATTTTGATAAGTAAAATGCAGTATAATTTAGCAATGAAGGATACCAGCTTTGAATACAGATGAGCCTGAGGATCTTCCCAGAGTCCTTGGTCAGGTTACTTAATGATTCCACATCTCATATTTCTCATCTGTAAAACAAGGATGGTAATACTTGCTTCATGGAGTTGCTTGGGGGCTTAAATGAAATAATACATGTAAGGCACTTAGTATAGTGTCTGGTATGGTACTTGCTTAGAATTCAGTAACATATATGTCTGTATGTCTCTGGTATATGTTTAGTATATTAACATAACGGTGTTTTGATGACTCTGTGCTAATGATTTTATGCATCAGTTTTACTTTCCATGAAATACAAGTTTTGTTTTTCTGTATAAAG
This sequence comes from Prionailurus viverrinus, assembly GCF_022837055.1. Taxonomy (NCBI): domain Eukaryota; kingdom Metazoa; phylum Chordata; class Mammalia; order Carnivora; family Felidae; genus Prionailurus; species Prionailurus viverrinus. The sequence goes on along the minus strand of NC_062577.1, from coordinate 54,889,251 downwards.
TATATAGCTAAAACAAGGTGTTTGAAAGTTCTTTGAGCTCTGCAAAGGAAAATGCAGGTGCTAAGATTGCATTATCATTGTCATTTTACCACCACAATTGTCAGTAAAAATGTTAACCCTGACCCCATTATCCGTGGCTACTCTTCAGTATCAGCCTATTCAGTTGCCGTGTCTCCATAGCTGCAAAATACATTATCACTATTACTTATTCCCATAGTAACAAGACCCTTGCTGTTCCTTACATGATGAAAAGTAGTAATCAGCATATGGTGTTTCATTTCCTGGGTACTTCAGTACCTTTTGCAAACAACCATTTTCAAATACAACAACGATATCATTGGCTGATTCAGAGAGAGACACGAATCAGTGTATGATTTTTCCTTGCCTGAGGACTTCAAGGAATAACCATAAGTTCCCTTCAGTGCCTCTTAAACCCGATTATTAGCCAAAACAACAAGAGAATAATCCTCTGATTATCTCAGGAAAATTTCATTGTCGATGATATTGTTCTGGTTCTTTATAACATTATCATATTTGTATTTCAAAAAAATCATGATGCTAACATAGCTCAGCATTCTATTTATGGCTGACATTTTTCTCCAGACTATTACAAGCTTTTCTGTTTCACTCATTTATATAGGCAGGACCAGATGCTGTGTTGGGGAGGACAATCTGGGGAGTTTTAGGTTTAGGTGCCTTTGGGTTTCAGCTGAAAGAGGCGCCTGCTGGAAAACACATCATCACAACCACCCGGTCCCATGGCAGCAAGTTGGTGATGGACTGTGTGGCGGCTATGAACCCGGACGACGTGCTACGAGTGGGAGGAGCAGGAAATAAGGTACAAAAGCGTCCTCCGTCCCGCTGAAATGCAATTGAGTCTTGGACAGAAATCCCAAGCTTTAAAAAAAAAAAAAAAAAGTGAAATCAGGGTTGGGGAGAAAGAATTAGAGATTGTAACTGACCATCAAAGGCACATTTCAGCAACATTTGAATTTTTAAAAAATGTTATGGTTCAAGTCAGTGCTAATAGAAGTCACCAGGATAAGATCCTGTGCCTCTTGCCAGCCTTCCTGTTCTCGAGGACTCTCCAGGGTTACTTCTAGATCTTTTATTCTGCGGACTCCAAGGACGGGCCTGCCTGCCTTTCCTGGATGCTTCCCCCATTCTTTCATCTAGGCTTCCATCCTCCTGAAAAAATTGTGAAATGGAACACAATTTGATCTTCATCCTTCCCAGCCCTGATCTCTTCTCCTCTGATTGCCCCCCTGGATATCATCATCCTGACATCCTTCAGGTATCTCAAAGTCAACATGTCTAGTTGGAGCTCTTCCTTTTCCTTCCTGCCCCATGTGCGTTCCTCCTATTTCCTATCTGCTAAATGGCACCACCATTTTCCTAACTGCTCCAGGCAGACACCTGAAAGTCTTCCTAGACTCCTTCATTCCTCACAGCCTATCTATGTATCTTCTTAATTCCTCCCTAATGTCTCCTCTCGTCCATCTTAACTGCCCCCACCCTACTTGAATCCTAGCATCATCCTTCACCCAGACTTTACAGTAGCTTCCAGTGGTCTCTCTGTTCAGTCCCAGTCCTCACATTAACATAGAGCCGTTAAACATGCAAAACTTACCATCTGTCACTCCCTTGCCCCAGACCCTTGGACAACTCCCTGCACCACAATTGAAAATCTAAGCCTATGAGAATGGAATGTAAATTCCTCTATATCTTGTTCCTTGGACACACCCAAGCCTTATCTCACGACATCCCCCCAGCTCAGAAGCTAGTGATACTGCCTGTGGTTCCGGATGCATGTGCGTTGCACACTTGTGTGCCTGGCACAGGAAGGCAAAGAATAAATACTTACCGAACTGAGTGGATTTAATTTTTCTTCACCTACCCTTTGGAAGCAATAATCAACTATTTTTAGATTTTTCAAAAGCACTTACTGGTATGAGGATGAAAATAGGAGTTTAAAAATAATAATATTTTGGAAAAAACTAAAACATTTCAAAGTAAAAATATATTCTTGGTATTCACCCAATATAGTGACAGGTGTGATTTCTCTTTGCCCTTACTTTTATAACCACAAAAATCCCATTACATCTTTTATTCCCAAGGAGCACCATTCTCCTTAGTAACAAAGTCCCCATCCTGCATATTCCCCACTTTTGCTCCTATAAAAAGACCTTGTTAGGCAGTTATTCACTTTTTTTATATATATCAAGGACTTATTTAAGGATCTAATGAAGGCTACAGCCCTTCCTCCCTCAAAAAATATACCTGAAATAGTTCTTGGCCCATAAAAAGACTTGACACACAGTTGCTAAATGAAAGGAAAACCGTTTACTTAAAAGTCTCCAGGAAGGTTTAATCAAGGTTGCTGGCGTTCTTGAGCATCAAGAAAAACAATTGAATGTGACCAAATCCTTTCCTTAAAGAATTCACTGAGATTTTCCTCATTCTGTCAGTGTGGCCTCTTCATCTGAATATTTGAAATCTGAATTTTATAGTACTGATTATTTTACAGCATAACCAAAAAATAAGTAAATGACTAATGAAAGCTTGATAGCAATTGCTCTTTATAGAGTCATGCAGTTTCTATCAGTGACCTCAGTTTTGTTTGAGAGTTGTAAGAGTTACTAAGATGACAATTTAAAAATTCATATTTTGGCATTAGAAACCGCAATGCACAGGATTCCCAAGACTTCAGAAGCTACTTGTTAGACTAGTCCGCGCTGCATATCTGTTAGGACTTACTACAGTTTATACATTAGCGCACTACTGGCTATTCTTCTATCCTTTATCTAACAATGGTCACTTCCTTACAAGATTGAAAAACTTTCATTTTTCTACAATATGCAATATGTTGATTTTACAGTAAGAGAAAAACAACATAATAAAAAGCAAATTAAATTTATCTGACTAGGACTATGAAGACTGTTCCGATAGACTCGTAGCTTATTAAACCACTTTCCCCCCTCAGGTTACTATATTATTCTATATTCTATAGTATTCTATATGTTTCTCCATAATACTCATATCATTTAAACCTGCTAAAAGCTTTAACCTAAGTTGAGTTGGACAGAGGAATTGAAATATACTTGATAAAAAGCAACTTCTCTTGTTTTTCAATTATTTCATGGTCCAAGGATAATTATTATCTCTAACCTTACAGATTATTCAGCTGATTGAAGGCAAAGCCTCTGCCTATGTATTTGCAAGTCCTGGATGTAAGAAATGGGATACTTGTGCTCCAGAAGTTATTTTACATGCTGTGGGAGGTCAGTCCCTTTTATTTTGGGGAATTACAGTTTTTATAGTTGTTATGTTATGCTAAGATATAATTTTTCAGTATGTTATTTTACCTAGACTGTGAGGATATAAAAGCTAGAAGGAATCCTAGAGATTAGCCAGTGCAACTCCTGTATTTCATAGAGATAGAAAATAGACTTTCAGTAAATTCCTCTTTCTTTAGTTATTGTTTACCTTTTGGACTTTGATCTATATACAGTTGATTTGATTTGATTTGATTTGATTTTTTTTTTTATTTGAGAGGGAGAGTGAGAACAGGGGAGGGGGCAGAGGGGGAGAGAGAGAAAGAGAGATTGAGAGAGAGAGAGGGAAAGAGAGAGAGAGAGAGAGAGAGAGAGAGAGAGAGAAAATCTTGAGCAGTCTCCACGCTGATTCAGGGTTCGATCCCACAACCCTGGGATCATGATCTGAGCCAAAATCAAGAGTCAGACACTCACCAATTGTGCCAACCAGGCACCCCTACATACAGTTGATATATTTTTTTTAATGTTTTTTTTTTTGTTTTTTTTTTTTGAGAGAGAGACAGAGCGTGAACAGGGAAGGGGCAAAGAGAGAGAGACACACAGAATCCGAAGGAGGCTCCAGGCTCTGAGCTGTCAGCACAGAGCCCGACGCGGGGCTCAAATTGCAAACCACGAGATCATGACCTGAGCCAAAGTGGGCCACTTAACCAACAGAGCCACCCAGGTGCCCCATATACAGTTGCTTCATTTAAGCCCTTAATGATTTATGGCTTTAATGCTACTAGGGTTTTTTTTTTTTCCTTGAAAAGCAAAATATTCATCACCATTGTCTTCACTGCAGTTTCATTTAAGCAAATATTGGTAAATATCTTAGTACTAGTGCTTAAGATCATAGAGTTAGAATTTTTTTTTTTAACCTTTATTTATTTTTGAGACAGAGAGAGACAGAGCATGAACAGGGGAGGGGCAGAGAGAGAGGGAGACACAAAATCCAAAGCAGGCTCCAGGCTCTGAGCTGTCAGCACAGAGCCCGACGTGGGGCTTGAACTCACGACCGTGAGCTCACGACCTGAGCCGAAGTCCGACGCTTAACTGACCAAGCCACCCAGACGCCCCTAGAATTTTTTTTAATCTGACTGAAAATATACTACAAATATATACATAGTAAGATGATTTTTCAATTTCTAATAGACATCAGTTCACTTGTACTCTTGAAACACTTGATTTTTTTCTATAATTTCTCCTAATATATTATCAATATCTCATTAGTATATTACATGACAAGGAAGTTAGATTCATCACAATCCCATCTCTTTAAAGTGTATAATTAAACTGTATTGTAACACAATTATATTTGATGAACATACTTCACTTAAACTCTTATTAAATAAAGTATTAATATTCAATGGAAGAATAAAGAAAACACTTCTGAAAATGGGAATCGTTGTGTTGGAGTAGAACCAACAAGAAATGTAATCACCTCAGGATAAGAGAAATTGATACTGAGAAATATAAATTAAAAATGCTAAGTGAAATTAGTTTTAATCAGGGAGAAAAATAGTTTATCTTTCAGTTAGTCAAAATTGCTCTGTAGTTTTAAATTCAAGTGAATGAAAACTTAACCTTTCTAGTCACTCATTTATCTTATCCAGAATGAATTGATATTATTGTACAGGGAAGTAAAAGGAACTTAAAAATAGCTAGAAACATAACCATGTGGTCAGCCACTAATGTCGTATTGATGTTTTTTTGCTGTAGGCAAGTTAACCGATATCCATGGAAATGCCCTTCAGTATAACAAGGAAGTAAAGCATATGAACTCCGCAGGCGTCCTGGCCACACTGCGCAATCACAACTACTATGCAAGTCGAGTTCCAGAATCTGTTAAAAGTGCTCTTGTTCCTTAAAGGAAAATCTCATGGACTTAGCTAGGAGAAGAACTTGGTTCTCAAAATACTGTACTTTAATTGGATGGAATTAGAGTTCCACTTTATTCATTGTTGATCAGTGATTTATATTTACTTAGGAGTAGAAAAAGGAATTAAAGAATTTCTTGATTATTCACCCAGACCAGTTGTGACAACTGAAGGGTTTATAAAGTAAGTGTGTTGATGGTTCTTTTCCTCCTTGTATTTGGATAAATGAAAGGAAGGCTTAATTTCAACTCCCTATTCTGGTCAGTTGTATAATCAACATTCCTGTTATTGTGAACAAGATTTCTTGTGGCACAAGTTGTTATCTGAATCTCATTCTTGTTTTTCACAGTAGTTTTAAAAGTTGTCCTTATTCCAGTGATGAATACACTAATACTCCAGGGATGAATACACTAAAATGTCATGTATGTGGATGAAACAGATTTATGGGAAGATTCTTTATAATAAATGAAATCATTTAATTCTAGTTCTTTATGTTCTTTACCATCTTTTAAAAATTTTGAGTAGTATTTGAAAATTACATATTCTCTACTGTGCACATTATTCTTATGGCATCATTGTAATGACTATGGACATTTAGGTAATTACCTTAGTTTTTTCCAAGGGGAGATTATAACATAAGCTATCAAAATCATTCTGACATTCTGCCCAGATTTTTCTTTTTTAGGTCTCTTTGCAGTGCTTTTAAATACATTTCTCTGTTGTTGGATTAGAGAAAAGTGGTTTAAATTAATGGTTCTCAAACCCAACTACATCACCTAGGAAGCTTTTCAAAAATACGTTCATAGGCTTCATCCCAGCAGTTTTGATTCTATATATTTTTAGAAGGCTCTTCTGTGGACTTTGATAATCATTGAAGTTTAGATAATAACTTCACAGCATCTGTAACGTAGCCTGAAGTGTGGCGTCTTGACATTGACACCTTTGACCACTCCAGTCTCTTATAACTCTCTTCTCAGTGATTTTCTTCTTCCCTCTCCAGCCATTCCCACCTAGTCTCCTTTCTTGGTTTCTCTTTGTCTCTCTTCATTTCAATGTCAGTGGGTTCACCAAGATTCTGCTCTGGGTTCTACCTTTTCACTAGATGATCTAATCCACACATATGGCTTCACCTGCTTACCCTTAATTCCAAAATCTTTGTCTAGTTTAGAATTCTCAGGGGCACCTGACTGGCTCAGTCAGTAGAGCATATGATTCTTGATCTGGGAGTTGTGAGTGCAAGCCCCACTTTGGGTGTAGAGCTTACTTTAAAACAACAACAATCCTCTCAAATTTTAAATTGCCATGCCCAAAAGCCTGTTTTGGTGTCTCACAGGTATCTGTGAATTACTATGTCTACAAAGCTCTTCATTCTTTCCCATCCCTCCTTAAATTATTTTACCAGTCCTCAAGGTGATTCTAGTAATTGGCCAAATTTGGAAATCGCTTCCTAAATCCGTTTACTTCCCTCTAAGAGTAGAGTTCTCTATCTATAAAGAGGAGACTAAACCTAATTTTCTTAATATGAAATTTATTGTCAAATTGGTTTCCATACAACACCCAGTGCTCATCCCAACAGGTGCCCTCCTCAATGCCCATCGCCCACTTTCCCCTCCCTCCCACCCCCCATCAACCCTCAGTTTATTCTCAGTTAAACCTAATTTTAAAAAAAAAGCCCAAGTGCAATGTGAGGATAACTTCTGAAGCCATTTTCTACAGGCTCCTATTTAAATTTTTTTTAATGTTTATTTAGTTTTGAGAGAGACAGAGACAGAGCATGAGCAGGGGAGGGGCAGAGAGAGAGGGAGACACAGAATCTGAAGCAGGCTCCAGGCTCTGAGCTGTCAGCACAGAGCCTGACGTGGGGCTCAAACTCATGAGTCATGAGATCATGACCTGAGCTGAAGTCAGATGCTTAACCAACTGAGCCACCAGGCACCCCTACAGGCTCCTATTTAAAAATGAGTTATCCAATACTCCTGAAATCATTGCTTCACTATATGCTAACTAACTTGGATGTAAATTTTAAAAAATAAAAAATTAAATTAAAATTTTAAAAATGAGTTATCCAAGAGACATATTTGAAAGTCTACATTCTCTCTTCAATCCCATTGCTTATACATTAATTTATACCCTCATACACCTTTATTTCTTCCATGGATCACTGTGATATCTTCCTGACGAATCTGCCTGCCTGTGCTGTAGTTCTTCTTCACTCCACTTATCATATTCTCTAGGGTGATTTTTTACAAAGTCAAATCTAGTAGTGCCACTCCCTTACTTAAAATCTTTTAGAGCTTCTTATTGCCTTCAAGATAAAATACTAGTTTCTTTCTTTTTTTTTTTTAATTTTTTTTTAATGTTTATTTATTTTTGAGACAGAGAGAGACAGAGCATGAACAGGGGAGGGGCAGAGAGAGAGGGAGACACAGAATCTGAAATAGGCTCCAGGCTCTGAGCTGTCAGCACAGAGCCCAACGCGGGGCTCGAACTCACGGACTGTGAGATCATGACCTGAGCCGAAGTCAGACACTCAACCAACCAAGCCACCCAGGCGCCCCAAAATACTAGTTTCTTATCATAGCATATAAACTCCGATGCCTTCCTTCTCCAGCATCAACTCTGATCACTAGCTTATATCCAGCTGTGCTCAACCATTTAGAGGTCTCCCCAAATACCATGCTTTCTCTCACCTTGGCTTCCATTCATTCATTCAACAAGTGTGTGTGTGTGGGGGGGGTGTTTAAAGTTTATTTATTTTGGGACCTTGGGACACCTGGGTAGCTCAGTCAGTTAAATGTCTAACTTTGACTCAGGTCATGATCTCATGGTTCATGAGTTTGAGACGGCATCAGGCTCTGTGCTAACAGCTCAGAGCCTGGAGCCTCCTTCGGATTCTGTGTCTCCCTCTCTCTCTGCCCCTCCCCTGCTCATGCTCTGTGTCTCTTTCTCTCTCTCTCAAAAGTAAATAAACATAAAGTTTAAAACATAAAGTTTATTTACTTTTGAGAGAGAGGGAAAGAGCATGTTCAAGTGGGAAAGGGCAGAGAGGGAGAGTGAGAGAATCACAGGCAGGCCCTGCACCGTCAGTGCACAGCCCGGTGTGGGGCTCAAACTCCCGAACTATGAGATCATGACCTGAGCCAAAGTCAGACACTTAACCAACTGAGCCACCCAGGTGGCCCAACAAGTATGTTTTGAGTACATATGTGAGTCACTGCTCTAGGTACATACAACAGTGGACATAACACTGACCTCTAATCTTTTCCTTTGTTGAGCTCATGTTCTTGTGAAGCAAATCAGATAATGAACAAGTAAGTGAAATTATTTTGATTGTGGTAAATGCTGCAGAGGAAATCAAGTAGAAAGATTAGCTAGAAAGCAACTGGGGCAGGATGGGGGGCTGGAAGATGATCTCTTTTACATAAAGTGGATATCTTCTCTGTGGAGGTGATGTCCAAGCTGAGATTTCCAGTAGGAATAACGAGCACAGTGTTTCTGAGGAAAGAAAGGAAAACAAAGCCGGAAGGGAGCCAGGATAGGCTGAAATAAAGTGAACAAGGAGACAAGAACGTTATAAAATGAGGTTGGGGAGGCAGGAGCCAGGTCATGTACAGTCTTAAATTTTTTTTTTTGTTTAAAGTATTTAGGAGAAATGAAAATGACTATTAAAAGATACAGGGTTTCTTTCTGGAGTGATGGTTTAAAATCGTGTTAATGATTGGACAACTCTGAATACACTAAAGGCCATTGAGTTGCACACTTTAAATCGGTAAATTGTACGGTGTATGAATTATATTTTAATGAAACTGTTAGAAAAAAATTAAATAGCCCTGCGTGGCTAGTGCCCATCATATTACATAGGACAGCTCCGTATCCTCTTCCTGGTTTATCGCCACAATTTCGACAACCACTCAACTCCAGCAAGATGTTTGAACTAAGCCTCAGAATTATATTACGCAGTTGCTATGGGATATTTTCATCTAGATACCTTTTTTTTTTTTTTTTAAGTCGTCTCCATGCCCACCATGGGGCCTGAACTCACGACCCAAAGATCAAGAGTCGTGTGTTCCACCGCCTGAGCCAGCCTTTGTCTAGATGGAAGCATCTCAAAAAATCAGTTTGGGGCCAAATACTTGGCCAACCTGTTTTCCCTCCTGTCTTGCTTCTTAGACGATGACAACCATCCACCCAATCATCCGACCTGAAGCCCGGCTATAAACCCAGGCACACCTTCTTCCCTCCCACCACCCCCTTCCTCAGCATCTCCTCAATCACCACTGAGTCGACCTCTCAAATATGTCTGGAACTTCCTCTCTGTTCTCAATTCTGATTTTTATTGCCTTAGTTTAGGCCTTCATCTTTTACCTCCTCTCTGATACATTGCTGTAATGACATTTTAACTGGTCTCTCTGCCACCGTTTCTGTACACAACAATCCACCTGCCATACTGTTGTCGAAACGGTCCTTGTAAAATGCAATCCTAATCATATCTCTTGCTGCTGCTTAAAACTCTTTACTTACTTCCTATCACAGGATGAACTCTAGTTCCTCAGAACTCTTTATAATTTAGTATCTGCTGACATTCCAGCTTTTTAATCTCTCATTGCAAAACATTTTACATTCTGGCAGTAACGAACTGGCCGGTTTTCCAAATACACACAGCTTCACAACTCCAGGCTTTAGCTCATGTTCTTTCTTTGACCTCTTTTTTTCCATCCCTTAGATATGCCATCTCTTACTGGAAGCTTTCCTTTACTATTCTCTCTTCCCTCCCCTACTCACCGTGAATAATCATTTTCCATCTTCTGAGCTACTTTGTACCTTGTGTAAGCTTTTACTCATGCATTTATTGTTATTACTCTTATTTCCAAAATGTTTTTTTATTTTTATTTTTTTAGTTTATTTATTTATTTTGTGAGAGAGTGAGCATGAGCCAGGGAGGGGTGGACAGAGACACAGAGAGAGAGAGAATCCCAAGTAGGCTCCGCACTGTCAGCACAAAGCCTGACGCAGGGCTGGAACTCACAAACTGTGAAATCATGACCTGAGCGGAAACCAAAAGTGCCCTCTTAACTGACTGAGCCACCCAGGTGCCCCCTCCAAAATGTTTTTAAGATGAAGGTATTTCTGGGGCACCTGGGTGGCTCGGTCGGTTAAGTGGCCAATGTCGGCTCAGGTCATGATTTCACGGTTCGTGAGTTTGAGCCCCATGTCGGGCTCTGTGCTGACAGCTCAGAGCCTGGAGCCTACTTCAGATTCTGTGTCTCCCTCTCTCTCTCTGCCCTTCCCCCCACTTGCACTCTGCATCTCTTGAAAATAAATAAATGTTTTAAAAAAAAAGATGAATGTATTTCTGTTGCTGCATGTATCCCATTGTATAGCAAATTTTATTTGTCTCTTTCACGTATAAGACTAGGTCCCTTTATGAAGGGCAGAGTTTTTTTCTTTCACCTCTGTATTTCCTGTTAATTTACATTGTAAGAAGGGTTTAATGTGTTGTTTGAATCTCAGTAGATGCTGAAAATGCCCATTTTAATTTTTTTTTTAAGAAAAAATACTGCTAACCTAAGAACAGAAGCAATTTTCCTTAATTGGATAGTGAGTATCTGTAAGATACCAGAAGGAAACACTATTCTTGATAGTGAAAACAGCTACATTCCCACAAAGTCAGGAGTAAGAGAAATATGGTTTTGCTCAACATAAACCTTGCCCCTTTGACAATGAAAGAAATAGGAGGTAGAAATATTGGCTAGAAAGAAAAAAAGTACCTAGAAAATTCAAAATGTCTAAGAAAACGATTGGAACTAATAAAATCATCCAACAAGATAATGGTCCTAAGACCTGAGACTCTTACCGCTGTAGTCCTACTTTCCCGAAAGCAGGTTTCTATTTGTGTACCACAGTTGTACACTCTTCTTGTCATTTCTATTGATGACATCCATTTTCTTGATGATTCCATGCTTCTCAAAATCAAGAATGATACGGTTTCGACTGGGAAGAATAATACGATTGCAGAACTCTATAAACAAATAGAATAGTTATCATTACTTCTTAGCACTAATCTCTTTCCTACTCCGTAAACATTCCCACTCTCTTCTGAATTGTTAAGGCATTTCTGGACTCATCCAGTCATTGGGCACTTGGAATGTTTGTACCTAAGTCTTTTCAGAACCGTCTGTATTACTTTGACAGTAGTTAATGTGCTGAATGACATAGATGGAACTAAAACAATCTCAAAAGTTCAAAGTTAGCAATGATATTTAAAATGAAAATGTTAGCTCTATCAAATCTTCTATGGATCAAGACTAGGCTAAGTTAATGCATGCAACGTCTTACATTAGTTAAGCAGAGAATGGGGAACTCGAGGGATTTTAGTTGTTTACAATCTTTTTTTTAACTAAAATCCCTATGCTGTACTTTTCTTGTCTCCATGACTTATTTATTTTACAAATGGAAGTTTGTACCTCTTAATCCCCTTCACCTATTTCATCTGTCTCCTCCCCCACCTCCCTTCTGGCAACTACCAGTTTGTTCCCTGTATTTAAGAGTCTGGTTTCTCATTTGTTCATTTATTTTGTTTTTTAGATTCCACATATGAGTGAAATCAAATGTATTTGTCTTTCTTTGTCTGACTTATCTCACTTAGCATAATACCCTCTGGGTCCATCCATGTTGTTACTAATGGTAAGATTTCATTCTTTTTCATGGCTGAGTAATATTCGTGTGTGTGTGTGTGTGTGTGTGTGTGTGTGTGTGTGTGTGTGTGTATACCATATCTTTATCCACTCATCTATGGATGGACACTTGGGTTGTCTCCATATCTTGGCTATTGTGAATACTGCTGCAGTAAACATAGGGGTGCATATATATTTTTAAATTGGTATTTTTTTTTTTATAAAATTTTTTTTTTTTACAACGTTTATTCATTTTTGGGACAGAGAGATACAGAGCATGAACGGGCGAGGGGCAGAGAGAGAGGGAGACACAGAATCGGAAACAGGCTCCAGGCTCTGAGCCATCAGCCCAGAGCCCGACGCGGGGCTCAAACTCACGGACCGCGAGATCGTGACCTGGCCGAAGTCGGACGCCCAACCGACTGCGCCACCCAGGCGCCCCTAAATTGGTATTTTTTGTTTTTTGGTGGCAGATACCCAGTAGTAGAATTAGTGGGTCATATGGTATATTTCTTTTTAGTATTTGAAGAAACTCCATATTTTTTTCCACAATGCTTGTACCAATTTACATTCCCAACAACAGTGCACAAGGGTTTCCTTTTCCCCACATCCTTGCCAACACTTGTTGTTTCTTGTTTTGTTTTTTTTTTTTTTTTTTTTTTTTGCAACTAGCCATTCTGACGGGTGGTATCTCATTGTGATTTTAATTTGCATTTCTGTGATGATTAGTGATGTTGAACATCTTTTCATGTGTGTGTTGGCCATCTGCATGTTTTCTTTGGAGAAATGTATATTCATGTCTTCTGTCCATTTTTAATTGGATTATTTGTGGGTTTTTTTGGTTTTGACTTGTGTAAGTTCTTTATATATTTTGGATATTAACCCCTTATCAGATATATCATTTGCAAATATCTTCTTCCATTCTGTAGGTTGCCTTTTGTTTTGTTGATCGTTTCTTTTGCTGTGCAGTTTTGCTGTGCAGAAACTTTTTATTTCGATGTAGTCCCAACAGTTTATTTTTGCTTTTGTTTCCTTTGCCTTAGGAGACATATCTAGAAAAATATTGCTAGGGCCGATGTTAGAGAAATTACTGCCTATGTTCTCTTCTAGGGTTTTTATGGTTTCAGGTCTCACATTTAGGTCTTTAATACATTTTGAGCTTATTTTCGTGTATGGTGTGAGAAAGTGGTCATTCTTTTACATGTAGCTGTCCAGTATTCCCAACACCATTTATTTAAAACACTTGTATATTCTTGTATATTCAAGAATTGTATATTCTTGCCTCCTTTCTCATAGTTAATTGACCTTTTAAGTATGGGTTTATTTCTGGGCTCTCTGTCCTGGAGTTGTTTACAATATTAATATGAGTCAACAGTTTCTTGTGGCTGTAAAGAGCTAACGTGGCGTACGTTATTAGCATGGTGATGGGCAAAACAAAAGACAGTGCTTCTGCCTGCACTCTGCCCTGATCACACCACACCCAGAACCTTTTGTTCAGTTCTGAGTATCACATTTTAAAAGACACATTGAGTAACAGAAGCATGTTTGTAAGAGGGAAGGTGGGATAGATTAAAACTATCATTTGAAGGATTGTTGAAAGGTCTGGAGACATCTGGCCTAGAGAACAAAGACATGGGAGGCATCATGACAACTTCCAGTGTATGAAAAGTTGCCATGTAGAGGATCCCAGACCTGTTCTGAACAGCCTCTGAGGGTAGTGGGCAGATGTACAGAAAAGCAGATTTAGATGCCTCTAATAGTAACAGGTGTTTAGAAACAGAGGGGCTGTCTTGAGCAGTATTAAGTTCCTCATCACTGAAGGTGTTCAAAAACAGGTTATTTGGTTATTCATCTGTTGAGGAAGTGATTTCAAGATTCTCTGTATCCCTAGTACGTCATATGGAAAAAGACACTTAATATGAAAAGAATTTTTAAGAGAGACCCAAGAATTCCTCAGCAAATAAACACTGATCTTTTCTCTATATCTCATATACGATTCAATCACTGCATAATATTTAGTGAGTGTACATCGGTGATGTGCAGGAAAGTCTATTGGGCCCTTTGTGAAACTTAATAATATCAAAAAAATCCTAAAAATCACTTTGACCAAGAGGAGTATATTTAGAAGAGGGCAGCTTCAAAGTATCAGTGCAATCTATCACAGTATTAGCACTCTGTGAACACACTGCATACTACGTAGATGGAAGCTGTGACCAAATCTGAAACAGCTCCCTGAAAGTTACGTGAGGTATTGGTTGATGAAGTGGAGGGGCCCATAACTAGGGGGGAATGTGACTTTCACCTTGGAGTTCTTAATAGTCATAAAATAAAAGCTGAGCATGACAATACAAGTTTCCTTATCTTAATGGCATTACATAGCACTTTATAATTCTCTTTTTCCTACCCCCTCTAACCATTATCTCATTTAAGTATTTCCACACATTTAGAAAAAGCTACATATTGTCCCTTGGCCATTTATGATATTGTGACCAGGAAAAATGAAAGCCTCTTCCATTGTTTTGTTTGAATGAAATTATGAGTCTATAATCATAAAAAAAGCAGATATATAATAAAAGGGCCAAAACATAGAAGCTTGAAGTGGCAGCATAAGGAGCTCTCTGCTAAGCGATTTTAAAAGGATAAATATAAAACAGAAGAAGTAACAAAAGACGATCTAAGACTACACTGACTTCAAATAGAACATTTTGTCTGATTTACTAGCCGAGAGGGACCATCCATGGAGAATATGAGGTTAAACATGTTATGGAACCATCTTTACAAGGCTAAACAGGTAACAATTCCACTTCTCACTTTTGTGTTTGCAAGTTAAAAAGACCTTAATCTGTAAATATTATGTCTGAAAGGCTATAGATAAGAAATGCAATATTAGCAAAAATTAAAAGCTAAAGACATCAAAAGGGATGTGTGAAGGTACATTCAGATCTGAAATTTGAATAAGAAGTCAGTCATGAAAATCTGGGGGAAAATAATTTCAGGCAAAAGGAAAGTGGTGCAAACAGATAAAAGATGTACTACTATTTTTGTTTTTTTTAGTCATTGGTTTACTGATAATGTATTTGATAAAATAAAATAAAATAGACATGTAAGGGTCCCAGATATTAGCTAAATTCAAAGCAATGGAGGAGTCTGGGTTAATAAGTTTGAAGAGCAGGTATAATTTGGTTTGATTCATGTAAACAGTTCAGAAACAATATTTCAACTTTAGAAGATGCAGTATTGAAATATCCCTTTGTCTAATCTTGAAGCTGAACATTTTGTCCAAAGGGAATGTTATTTTAATGTCCAAAGGGAACTTTAGTGGGAAAAATGTAGGTTTACACATTTGTGGAGTGAGAAAAATAGGCAGACATGATATTCCAACTATTAAATTCTTGGTTGTGACTGATACTAGAAAGGAAAACAAATAGAACCTGTTATTTCTAGCAGTCAATTTCCCAGAACAACTCTGTGAGCTTTTACCAGAAGTAGTGACCGGCTGACAGCATCTAGGGAGGGGAGGCTCTGCCAAAGAAAAAGATGCTGTTGGTTTTAATGTGCTCAAAGAACAGAAAAGGGTGATTGCAATGGAAATTTTCATAAAAGGGCAATGACGTCGGAAGTTTCCATGCCAGTGGCAGCTGCAGATTCTGTGCCTTGCTCAGCCACCTCCCCAAGGGACTTGTGTAGGACTTTAGACACCTCAACACCCTGGCTCCTGGTCATGCTCTGTTGACTGAACGCATCCACTATTCCCATGGCTCCCAGCATGGCCTTGATACCAGAGCTCTCTTCCGCTTTGAACTGATATAAGTACAAATCTACATCACTCTTGCTTGCATTCTGTAAGTTGCCCAGGCTATCAATTTTTCAGGAGTGAGTTTATCTTCAAGCTTCTGCAGACCATTTACTTCATTTGGCAGCAGCAAAATCCTCCTTAGATCCGCATGATCAATCGTGCTTAGATCAGCAAAGCCATGCTTGCCTTTTTATGGCATTTCAGAATCTTGGCTTGCACATCCTTAAGGAAGGCAGAATTAAAGACCTTGCTCAGATCTGCTCATATTCTTGTTCAGTCCAAATTCTCCCTCTTCAGTATGCTCTTTGTCAAATTCCTGGTCCCACTGCTCTTTGAAATAGACTGTGTCCACCAGACCCATATTGCTAAGATTAGCACAACAGATTTGCTAAGAGAGCCACTGGGAAGCAGTCCTTGATGTTCTTCATTTGTTTGGCTTTTCACTGAGGAATGAACCTTCTTTACGTTCTTCAGCAGCATTTACCTAATCAGCAGAACCCACACTGGCTAGGTACAGTTTGTTAACGTTATTCAAGTCCTGAAGAAACTGATGCATCATTTTTCCATAGAGCCTATTGGTGGTGATGTTCAGTTCATTATGCATCAGTGGGTTTCTCTGATTCAGTAAGAAGATTTTGAAATTGGTGATGCAGACATCCTGACTTTCAACCTGACCCATTGGAGCCCTTCCTTTTGTGTCTCTGTGACTTCATTAAAGTGTGTCAAATTTCCCTCTCCTTCTAAGATGATGTCATCTTAATATCCTTAACTTCATTACATAGGCAAAGAGTCTGTTTCCAAATAGTCACATTTAGAGGGACTGAGGGCCAGGACTTGGACTTTTCTTGGGAGACACAAGAAATCTACTACAGACCCCAGTGAACCATACCTCCTCGTATTGATGCTTTGGTGTAGTCCCTTCTTTTGTATCCAGGTGGGCCCTGTGATTCACTGGTCACCAATCAAGTGGCCCAAAAGTGACGCTATGTGATTTCCGAAGCTAGATCAGGAGGACCCTAGCAGTTTTCATCTTGGTCTTTTGGAACCTTCACTTTCCTGATACTGAGATACCCTGTAAGAAGTCTTACTCCCCTGCTGGAGGCTTCACATGGAGAGGACCTATGGAGAGGGGTGGGATCCAGCTGAGCCTAGGCTTCCAGACTTCCCACCTCAGGCATCAGGTGAGTGAAGCCCTTCTGCACCTTTGACCACCCCAGGCTCCCGTTGAATAGCACCAACTGGCCCCACTTAATGCCACCCCCACTTGAGGCCACGTGGGGCATGTATTGGTGGTGGTACTGGTGGGGTGATGAGGTTGAGATATTTTTTTGGAATCAATTCTTGACCCCTTGGCTCGAATACCAGCCCTTGGAGTACACACACGCACACACAATGCCCCTACCTCTACCCCCACCCCTTCCCACGGGGTGTAGAGGAGAAATCTGCGTCCAGGCAAACAAAGCCAAGACAAACGCGGGCACTGGCTTTTAGTAACGCCTTTTACAAATAAATCCTTTCTTTTTAAGCATTATTTTCAAATATGAAAATAACTCTTGGAAATGCATTCTTCTTTTGAAAAATGCGGAAAACCAGAAAAGCTCCCCCCATCCCCAGTGTAACATGGTTTGATGTGCAGGGTGCTTCCACGACTTCTCTGTGTTTCTAAACACACAGTGCCCATCAACAACACACCGCTCCCCTGGCGTGTTCCGTTTTGTGGCTCACGTGCAAGCCCTCACACCTCGGAAACGCTCTCACACCTGCTCTCCTCGCTTTACGAAGGGTCGTAAAGTCTCGTTCGCCTCAGCCCCCTCCGTTGGCCGCGCGAAACGCCTCTAGGCCCTCCTTCCCTCCAAAGCAGAGGGGCGGGGTCGAAGACCACGGGGCCCGCGGCGGGGCGGAGACGGCGCACGGCGATGACGCATCACGGTGTGCGCGGAGACGGCGGCAGCCACGACGCAGGGGAGGGGCGAAGGCTGCGGCAACGTCAGGCGCGTGCACACGTTGCAGCTTCTCGCTTTCGGCGGGTTCGGGGTGGTTCTGACGGCCAGGCAGGCGCACTGACAGGTAGAGCCGCAGACCGGCGGGGATGGCGACGCTCTGTCTGACCGTAAATGCAGGAGACCCTCCGCTGGGTAAGGGACCGAGGCCGCCGACCTAAGTGGGTTGCATCAGCCGGGGAGGGTGCGGGGCAGGGAAGGTCGCCGCGCCCGGCGTTGCGCAGTGGCGGTCGCGGTGTGGGATTAGGCCTGCCGTCTTCCCGAAACTGTACACGAAGTAAGCAGCGCGGCCCTCATCTTCCGTCCTTGGCGTGTGGATCTGCTCCCGGAGACGGTTTACTCGGGCGTGGAGGGAGGCGTGGTGTGAGCCCGGGCAGGGCGACACGTCGCTCAGCCTCGGTCCTTTTCTCTAAGAGGGATGACTCTCAGCCAGCTCCCCTCTCCCTTTTTGAAGTGGCTTTCCCCAGAGACCTAGAACTGCTTATAGAAACATCATTTGGAAAGTTAAAATCCCATTATCTTCGCCTCTCTTGTAGCATATCCCCCTTCCCGTCTCCCTTCCTCCCTCGTCTCAGAAAAGATCTTCAGTGCACTTCACTACTTTATGTTTTATTGGATTCAAAGGGAACCAGGCAGACGATCGTAGTCGCTGAGGTTGTATTAAAACTGAGGTTGCACTTGTTTTTAATTAATGGTGGCACGGTAATTGAGTACACTCAAGTATACTGCGGACTGATCGGGTTGCTTTACCACACACATCCTTATGGATGTAGTCAAGGCCAGAATAAACATCGGATCTGTCACCTTCCTAATACATCTTTTTTTTTTTTTTTTTAACTGCCTAGAGTTTTATTTACAGAATTATTTTTTGCATTTTACATAGTATGTGATATATTGTGAAGTCATGTTAAATGTTATCACAGGAAGTATGTTATTTGAATTCAGTTGTAAATACTTTTCTTATTCATAGGCACTTATTTTAGATAGGGATTTTTTTTCTCAATATGTGAAATTTAGTGTCATATTGGTTTCCATACACGTACTACATCTTAAGTTCTATTTGGAATTGCTTTTTCTTTGTGGCTGAGGTTATTGTAGATAGATAGCTTGGAATTTCTGCTTTTTTATTACTTGGGAAAATTACACAAAAGAATTTAAGAAGTTTATTAATCTCCTATTTGGTAATGTGTTTACACAGTCTAGACTCACAGATACTTTACTAATGTGGGAGAAGTGCCGATCTTTAGATGCAGTTGACCACATACGGTTGACAGAATTATTCACCACATTTTCAGCTTTGGTGGCATTCTGAGTCTTTGGGAACAAAACCCACAATAGCCATTTTAAGTACTTTAAAAATGCTGGTGTTTGAACCTATTGGTTCCAGTAATTATGGGCTAACCTCACCCTAATCCATGAACTCCGGAAGAAATGGGTTTTGCTTTTTGGGCTGGAAAGCACTAGACAGTGTGTGGTCTCATGGTTAAGAGCAAAACATTTGCTTCCTGGAGACTTAGGTCCAATCCTGGCTGCCACTTACTAGTTGTGGAACATTGGCAAGTTCTTTGTTTGGCTTCTCCTACAGTTTCCTTGATTAAGAGGAATAGTAGCTTCCACATAGGGTTGGTTGCCAGAATTAGATGAGACTGTAGGTAAAATTCTTAACACAATTTATGTATTTTCTAGCTGTAGTTTTTACTAATGTTACTTAGAAAATCACCTTGAAGGTGATAGACCTGTTTCCTTAGTGAATTGTAGAACTCAGAATCACATTCTGACTTAATTCTGGAAGAGAATCTTAAAAAAAATTATTGTCATTTTGAACAGTAGACCAGTTATAGAATATATATTTGCTTCTCTCCCTTTTTGTTTTTAATTCTTCACATTGCTTAATTAAAATACATCTTACCTTTAAATCAGTAAAATTAGATGAAACATTTAGAAAACAGATTGCATTATTGTTATTTCCCTATTTTATATGCGTTCACATGTGAAGTTTTAATGTTAAGATAACTTCAAACTTCAAGGTACAAGAATAGAACAAAATACTTTTCCCCTTGTACCACTGGAGAGCACACTGCAGATAATGATGCTGTCAGCATCCAGAATATGCCAGTGTAGTGCTCTCTCAAGTGAGGAAAAACTTTGTGACCTGACAGGAACATCAAAATCAGGAAGTACACATTGATTTCATTCTTCCATTTAATGCACAGACCCTGTTCATTCATATTCCAACACTAATTGTTCCAGCAGTACTCTCCATAGTGCAGGAATCAAAATCCAGAATCATGCTTTGCACCTAGTTGTCATGTCTCTGCGGTTTCTTTCAATCTGGAATATAGTCTTAGTCTTTCCTTGACTTTCATAGCTTTGACCTCTGTGGAGGCTGAAGACCAATTACTTGAAGAATGTCCCCTGATCAGATTGTTTGATGTTTCCTTGTGGCTAGATTCAGCTACACATCTTTGGCAAGAGTAGCACAGAAGTGATTCAGTATTCTGCATTTCAACCCATTAATTGGTGCATGAAGTTGATTTTTCCCATTACCGGTGATCTAATCTCAGTTACTTAAGATGGTGTCAGCCAGCTTTTCGCACTGGAAAGCTTTCCCTTTGCATTTAAAAGGCATTTTGAATGCTTTGGGACCATGTAAACATCCTACTCAAACCTTCACTTACTGGTTTCATCATCCATTGATGCTTCCTTCCCAACCTGATTATGATTAAGAAGGTGCCAAAGGTGACCTTCCAATTCTGCTGTTCTTTCTGCATGTATTAGTTGGCATTTTTGTGTCAAGATATTTTTCTTTCCCATTAAAAAAAATTCATAACAAAATGTACTCAAAAGTTATAATCTGTATTATTTACTTTTATTCTTTTAAAATTTTTATTTTTTGAAATCCATTTTATTGACTTACAACATGCATATACTAAACTTTGCCAATTTAAAATTGACAAGTAACATACAGTAACCACCACAATAATGATAGAGAATATTTCTCTGATTTCGGAAAGTACCTTTATGCCCCTTTGCACTGAGTTTCCCTTCCCCGTCTCTCATCCCTGATAGTCACTGATCTGTTTTCTGTCACTGTTGTCTTTTTCTAGAATTACATATATATTGAATCATATCATATATATTCTTTTGTACATAGGATAATGCTTTGGGATTCATCTATCCTGCTGCCTGTAACAGTACTTGATGCTTTTTATTTGCCATTTAGGATTTCATTGTATGGAGACAGTAAAACTTGTGTCATTTACTTTAGTGGTTACATTGCTACTGTTTGCCAGTGGGAGCCCCTCCAAGCTGGCCTCTGTGTCCTTTTGGCATATCTATTTGTGTACTTGCTTTCTAGCACAAGATTTTCCAGGGTTATCTCGTACCTTCCCTGCCACAGCCCTGTTTCCAGTAGAGCATGATATTTAGAAATCAATATCTGGGTGTTGGTGGCCCATGTTATCCAAACTTATAGGACTAAATGAGTCAATTTAGGATATTTAATAGGTATTGAGAGGCAGATTACACCGTGTTTTAGAGTTTGAATTCTGGACTGCCTTAGACCTGCATTCACTTCCTGAGTGGCACATATTTAGTCAAGAACTTGGGTTCATTATTTAATCCTTCCGAGCCCAGTTTCCTCCTCTGTAAAATGGAGATAAAGGTGACCACCTCTTAAGGTTACCATAAAGGTTGAAAATCCGATAGACTGTAAAGCATTTAGCACAGTGTCCACCACATAGTAATCACTGAAATGTTACTAACAATAGTTTTTATAGAAGGCGCTATTCTCATTTCTTCTTGTCTTCTGAGGGAGGAAAAGATTAACTTCAGTGTCCTTAACTGGAAGCTGAACATATTCAAAAGCAGTTGGACTGTGCCAATGAATAATTTCTGATGTAATATTTCCCCAAGACCAGAAGACCATACTTTCTGTTTATAGACCATTAGGAAAAAAGTTTACTCCTTGCAGGACTTAACACTGGTTTGTTGAGTCATTCTTACTGCTTTATGATTCAAGTTTATAAAGAAAAATCTTTTCATGTCATTATTTTTAGGAGCTTTGTTGGCTGTAGAACATGTGAAAGACAATGTCAGCATTTCTGTTGAAGAAGGGAAAGAGAATATTCTTCATGTGTCTGAGTAAGTACTTTTATATCTCTGTTTTCAGTACTGAACAGCATTTTTTGAAATATTCAGAATTCAATGTTGTGTGCTTGTTTTACTTGCTAGTTGGTAGATTGTCCCTAGAAAGAAGTATGCTATTCTTCATTCTTAAGAGAAGTATATCCAGAGACACATATTTGTCGGTAAGGTATCTGATCCCACTTATAATCTAAAAGAAAGTAGAAATGTACAGAAAGATTTATACATGAGGTTTTTTTTTTAAGAGTGAAGAATTTTTTTTTTTTTTTTTTAATTTTTTTTTCAATGTTTATTTATTTTTGGGACAGAGAGAGACAGAGCATGAACAGGGGAGGGGCAGAGAGAGAGGGAGACACAGAATCGGAAACAGACTCCAGGCTCCGAGCCATCAGCCCAGAGCCCGACGCGGGGCTCGAACTCGCGGACCGCAAGATCGTGACCTGGCTGAAGTCGGACGCTCAACCGACTGCGCCACCCAGGCGCCCCAAGAGTGAAGAATTTTTAATGATTGTCTATTTTTGAGAGACAGAGTGGAGGAGTGGGGGGAGGGGCAGAGAGAATTCGAAGCAGGCTCCAGGCTCTGAGCTGTCAGCACAGCTGACATGACAATGCGGGGATTGAACCCATGAGCCGTGAGATCACGACCTGAGCCAAAGTCAGATGCTTAACTGACTGAGCCACCCAGGTGCCCCTATACATAAGGGTTTTTAATTCTACTGTGATTTATTCTGGTAGAAAATTGGAAATATTCAAAATTAGTAGTAATAGCAAATAAATAAATATGGTAAATCCACAGCATGGAATGTTAGGCATCTGTGAAAAAGCTTATGAAAAACTTTTAGTGATGGGTTATATTTACAATATAATGTTAATTAAAAAAAACAGAATGTAAAGATAAAATCACATATTTGCATAGAAAAATATGTTTGAGAAGTGTGCAGCACTTTCAGTAGTGTCTGTTTCTGGGTGATGGAATTATGGGTGTTTGGGGTTTTTTTTTTCCCTTCTCTGTTTTCCAAGTTTTCTACAATGAGCATATACTATATGTTCTTGGTTAAAGTGAATCATTTGCATCCTGGGATATATGGAAGATTAAACATCTTTCTTTTGGAACCCACTGGAAAGAATAAAAAGAACTGGAAAGGGAGATATTATTCTCTTTGATTTTTGTTTAATGAAACTAAGAAATGGACACAACCTGGTTTCAGATTCTTTTAACAGTATTTCACCAGATAGTAGAATCTAGACCAAACTGAAAGAAAATTTCAAGGATATTCTCCAGCAAGGTGCAGATTTGAAAAGTGTTGAAAGGTTCATAATAAACTGACAGAAAGACTTATTTTGGGAAAGGGGCAAGATACACAAAAACACATACTCAAACACACTCTTCCACTCCCCTCTCCTCCTTCCTTCCAGTGTAGTTGTATCGTAATTTTGATTAGGTCACCTTTCAGTGTTTACACTGTAATGACCTAGTAAGTTTTACTCACTGCTGAGCTACATACTATGATTACTTTTTGTGTACAACTTTTACTTTTCCATGGAATAATTGTTTGCTTTGTTCTCTTTTGAAGCCTGTCTGATTCCTGATCTGTTCTGTGTGACTTTAGGAATTTTCAGGAATATTTTCTGGTGATTCAGTATTCTGAAATTTCACAGTGATATGCTTTAGTGTGGGTCTGGTTTTTTTTGTTAAGATGTTAAAGTAATCACTACCCCCAACCTGGGGCTCGAACTCACAACCATGAGATTAAGTCACATGTTCTACCGACTGAGCCAGCCATGTGCCCCGTGTGGGCCTTTTAAAAAATCTCTTCCACTGGGTGCTTGGTCTCTTTTAAATGTGGAATGGAAATCCTTCTGTTTTGGAAAATGTTTAAAAATTTTTGATGATTTTCTCCTCCATTTTCTGTTCTTTATAGGGATATTAGGATTAAGTATCACCTTCACTTTCCATCTA
This sequence comes from Prionailurus viverrinus, assembly GCF_022837055.1. Classification (NCBI taxonomy): domain Eukaryota; kingdom Metazoa; phylum Chordata; class Mammalia; order Carnivora; family Felidae; genus Prionailurus; species Prionailurus viverrinus. Next base: position 54,865,484 of record NC_062577.1, on the reverse strand, counting down.
TTTTTTTCTTTTTACTTTCTGGAGTGTTCTTCAACTTTATCATCCCATTTTTTTCTATTGAGTTTTTTCTATTTTTGCTACTATATTTTTAGTATCTAAGAGCTGTTTTTTATTTTTTGGGTACTTCTCTTAACAGTATCTTGTTGTTTTATGATTGCAATATATTGTTTCGTTTTCTTTTTCCTAATTTGTCCAGGTTGCATTTTACTATGTGCTTATTTTGGTTACTATCTTTTAAGTTAAAAGCTTTCTTCAAATATTTGGTAATTCCTGATGACCTTCTTAGATTTTGGTAGGAATTTAAAGCTGTTTGCAAATTCTGACCTCAAGGGTGGGCTTGTCAGCTCTGAGCATACTTTGGTCTGATTGAGCAGTTTATTTAGTGGGAACTTCTGATGTTAGTATCCTTAGTTATTTCTTCTTAAACTGATGAGATTATTCAATGAAGACTTTCAGTCTCTTGTTTAGAAGGTAAAGAGTTCATACCAGAATATTTTGGGAGCTGAGAGAGGGAAGAAGGCTAAAGATCTCAGCATCTAGTATATGTATATTCATTTACCCAGTTACTTGCATAAACCAACTCAGCAGTGACCAATTTCCGCCAGTTGAGAGACCCTCTGTTTTAGTGCTTAGAGAATAAACCTCCAGTTTTTGCCGAGATTGAATAAGAGAAGCAGCCCAGCTGTGCAGAATAGGGTTTGATGGTATCTATTTCCAGCTGATTCTCTCTCTTTTTTTTTAATGTTTATTTATTTATTGTGAGAGAGAGTGTGTGTGTGTGCAAGTGGTGGAGGGGCAGAGGGAGAGGGAGAGAGAGAATCCCAAGCAGGCTCTGGGCTGTCCGTGCAGGGCCTGAATTGGAGCTTGACCCCATGAACCATGAGATCATGACCTGAGCCAAAATCAAGAATTGGACACTTAACTGAGCCACCCATGTCCTCCAACTGATTCTTAAATAGACTTTTTACCAGCCCTCCTAATTTTAGCCCCAGTTCATTCTTATTTCCATTCCTAAGTCTTTTGTGGATTCTAAAATTGAAGTTAGGTTGGTTTTCAGCTTTGTCCACTGTCTGCTTGAGATTTGTTTTTTTCAGACCTGTTAAATTCATCTCTGTAGCTTCTGAATTTTTATTGTTATTCTTTCTTTTCCTTAGTCTCTTTTTCCTATGGGTGTGTGTCTTTTTAAAAAATAATTTTTACAGAACAGTTTTTACATGGTTTGATCTGTCATCTTTACTTGGAAGTTGATACAACTAGCATCTTTATGACTGTATATCCTTGACTTCTCTGCCTTGATTTATTTTACATCAGTTACTCGTGATATCCCAATTATATTTTCATATTTTCACCACTGAATAGACAATAGTTAGAAGGACAAAGCAGTATAGATAGTCCACTCTTAACTGAATTGTCAGATTTAACTGAACATTCAGAACATATTGGAATTTGATAGAAACAGTAAAGAATGAATTAGGCAGATTGGTTTTTTTTTTAGGCAGATTTTTTTTTAAACTGTAGTAGAAACTACATGGTAAATGTAAGGGTTCTATTTTTACAGTTCTTCGTAAGTCTCATGACTCCTACTGATTTGCTAGAGCTATGGTAATATTTTATCTCCTGCTTGTATTCTAGAAATGTGGTATTCACAGACATAAATTCCATACTTCGCTACTTGGCTCGAGTTGCGACTACAGCTAGGCTCTATGGCTCGAACCTGCTGGAACATACTGAGGTAAGGAAGGAACACTTCCTTGGGTTTGTTTTCTTTTGTTTTGATTTATACTTCTATTCTTTTGAGAACTTCATTTTATTGTTGACTTATGTATGATTATTCTATTTAAGGTTATTGATGGAGTTTTAGTTACAGACCTAGCTAAGGAATTCTCATCTTATTTTTATTTTCAGGAAAAAACTTCCTAGCTCCTAAATTTCAACTTTTAATCCCCACCAGCAGTCCTGTTGGGTCAGTGAGTGCTGTCTTCTTCATAGAGTCCTAAAATTTCATACCTGGATGTAACTGTATACATCATCTCCTGCACCTCCCTTAATGTTACAGATGAGGCAGCAGGCCTAGAAAATTATGAGGTTTTCTCAGGGTCACACACATAGTTTGGATTCTCTTTTCCTTTCTAGGTATATACTTTGATTAATTATAGCAACAGTAGATTAACTTCCTGTACAATTGTTTAGATGCTTTTCTCTTTGTTTGTAGTCCGCTCGAATATAAAGAAGAGTTTCCTAAGAATTTACTTTTAAATTTTGCAGGTGGATAATCACCTGCCGGTTTTGATCAAGTTGGTTATTCCTTCCTGCTGCTGCCAGTTTTCAAATCTTTTTCTTCCTTGAAGTGCCCCTCCACACCCCTGCAAAAAGAAAAAACAGAAAAATGAATGAATGAAATTTGTTTATTTTAATGCCAATTTAGATCCCAGGCAACCAGAATTAAATCCACATAATGGCAGATTCTGTAATTGGAGATAAGATAGGCATGTTTCTAACTAAGGCCATTTGTTTGTTTAAATCTAAACCGTGGTGTGCATTTATTTTCCATCTTTTATGTTCACAGATTGATCACTGGCTGGAGTTTAGTGCCACAAAATTGTCTTCATGTAATTTGTTTACTTCTGCAATCAACGAGCTCAATCATTGCCTGTCTCTGAGAACATACTTAGTTGGAAATTCCTTGAGCTTAGCAGATTTATGTGTTTGGGCTACCCTGAAAGGTATCAATTATTCTTCCTGAAGGTTGTTCTATTTTAATTGATATTTTGATGAGTAAGAAGTGTACATATTTCTGCATATGTGAATATATACATACATATACATGTGCATACACACAAACATACCCACATAGAAAGAGTCACTTAGGACTTCCTTGCAAAGGAATGACCACCTGCTACTTTATGCCGGTCAAGTCACAGGGATTCCCTATCCTTTGCTGTCCCTAGAGGTCATCTTTCTCACTAATCCATCTCCCTGCTGCCTATGAAGCTGACCTTGGCCCTGCTAAAGAAGCCCTCATCCCATTTATGTCAGCACCTCTCCTGTCTCAGCCATTCCTTTACTCCAGGCATTGTTGTCTCTGATTATGGGTGTATATATGTTTGGGGGGTAATCTGGAGTTGTTTCTCTTGGGGGTCACTGATCTGTGATCTGGGGGTCACTCTTCTGTGACTAGTTTGTAACAGGGTAAGATTATGGGATTGATGAGAGATATAAAGGGGACTTGAATTTTGTTATTTTCTTTAAAAAAAAAAATAGCAAATACGCCAGAAGGTTTTATCATTGTTTAATTCTGCATTATGTGGCCTTTTTTACATTATGTGTAATATTTTCGTGGCTAAAACTTTTCTCCAAATTCAATTAAATTATTATTAAAATAACCAACATAAAATGAAGTCCTTTTCCAATGAAATGTTTTCATGTATAGGTTTGACATTGTTGTCTTTTTTTTATTTTTGACTTAATATGTGTGAAAAGGAAGATAATATCTTAAGGATGTAGCTTTGTGATGTTAATTAAATTTTCCTTCAGTGCCTACTTTTGATGTTACATCTGAAGAAATGAGCTACTTCTTGATCTTGATTTCTATTTTGTTTTCTAGTGGATCTACTTAAAGTTTTTCCTTATCTACGAAATGTGGCATTGTTGGGGTGCCTGGGTGGCTCAGTCAGTTAAGTGACCCACTCTTGGTTTGGGCTGTGGTCATGATCTCACAGTTCTTGAGATTGAGCCCTGTGTCGTCAGGCTGTGCCCTGACAGGGCAGAGCCTGCTTGGGATTTTTTCTCTCCCTCCCCTCAAATAAACTTAAAAAAAAAAAAAAAAAAAGTGTGGCATTGGCCTTACAGTGGGTGTGTGGTGGTGGTGAGAGCAGGATTTAGTATTCATTTCAGTGAGTTGAACTGCAGAAATAGTTTTAATTACCTTTTGTGAATTCTGTAAAGTATGTTAAAGAATTACATGAAAACATTGCAATGTGTGTCTACATTTAAAATGTTTGATTATGGAAGTGTGCCTTTTTTTTTTTTTTTTTTTGGTAAGTAGACTCCACACTCAACAGGGGGCTTGAACTCAAGACCCTGAGGTTAAGAGTCACATGCTCCACTGACTGAGCCAGCCAGGCGCCCCTATAGAAGAACAACTTTAAGCCATCTTGTTTATTTAAATTAACTACAACTAGAACTTTGCTTTCAAAGTCGCAGATTTATTGAATGGTTTTAAAATTATGTTTGCTAACAGGAAATCCGGCGTGGCAGGAGCAGTTGAAACAGAACAAAACTCCAGTGCATGTCAAACGCTGGTTTGGCTTCCTTGAAGCCCACCAGGCCTTCCAGTCCGTAGGTACCAAGTGGAACGTTTCAACCACCAAAGCTAAAGTGGTGAGCCATTCTTAATGCTGAGACTGTAGATCTGAAAAGAAAATTATTCCTACTAATAGTTTGGTTTTTTTTCCCCCTTTCCATCCATGAAAAAGGATCTTCTTGGAAAAATCTGCCAAGGCTATTATAAAGTTTTAGCTTACCTTTAATTATTTAACTACATAAAGCCTAATCTTTGTAATTATATGTCTAAAATATTATGGTCATCCGGTGTATGTCCCTTAGGAAATCCAAACTCCAAGTAACTAAAACCTCCTTTTTATAGCTATACCGTATTTTCTTCCTCCCGACTCTCTCCTGTTTGTTGATTTTTAACCATTGAGTCCTAGGCTTCTGCAGAGCCTTTTTGTTGATTCTCTAGGACGTGTGACGTAGAGTACAGTAGAAAAGATTCTCTTCCCAAGGTCTCTGTACTGTGATCTGTTTAACATATTAGGCATGTATAGTAAAGTTTAAAGATTTTCTGGCACAGTAAAATTTGAAAACTACTGTCTGCTTGGGTAAAGACACCACAGTCCACTCAGCTGTTTTGGCTAAAAATCTTCATTCATCCTTCACCATTTTTTTCCCATGAAATCAGTCAACAAGTTGTCTTCTCATATTTATGTTTTCTGTCTCCACTGCTTTTGATTTTTATTGAGGCCTCATTACCCCCTGTTGATTTAATACCATAATCTCATCAAAGGTCTCTCTCTTTTCTACTTTAGCTTCTGCACTGGGCTGGGTATCATATTAGAAAGTACAAATAAATGGTCCCATTACCCCCTGAGATTTCCTCATTGCCTAAAACCTAAAAGCAAGTTCATAAGAGGCTTCGTATTTTGGACCTTGTCAACAGCTTCAGCTTCTTTGCTCATTCACCCACCCCATGTATTTCTAACTTTTCATAGACATTGCATTGTCTTTGTGTCTTACCTGTGCTGTTACCCCTTTTCTTAGAATGAATACCTTCTACATCTGATGTATCTCCACGTACTTTGTAAGGTCCAGCTTGGTTCTTACCTCCTTAAGCTTTTCCTGATGACCCTAGATGCTGTTGGTTAACTTCAACTCACTGCTGTAACGCATTCTATACATACATATGTATGGTCTGTTGCCAGTGTTTAGTTTTATTTATGTCTTTCACAAGATTTGGGGTCCTTAAGTGCAAGGATGACGTTCTAGTCATCATTTGTCTTGTAACCGTGCCTGGCACATAGTGGGTATTGAGTATTGAATGAGTGTATTCTTAAACATCTAACGATGTAACTATTTTATATGTTGTTTTTCTTCTGCTTTTCAGACATCTGAGAAAAAGCAAGATGTTGGGAAATTTGTTGAGCTTCCAGGTGCTGAGATGGGAAAGGTTACTGTCAGATTTCCTCCAGAGGCTAGTGGGTAAGAAAATGTAACTTGTAATTAAAATCAAATATATTTAATGGAAAAGCTTAAAGACCATTAAATGCTTTTAATATTACTAGATTACTAATATGGAAGAAAATGAGTAAGGTTTTAATTGTTGGGGGGGTCAAATTTCTGAACATTTAAGTCTGTTATAATTAATGTTAATGTATTGAATTTGTAGTTTTAGCTTTTTAAAGCAATTAGACAACATTGTTATTTTGCCCCAGATGGAATTTTAACTATAAATAGGAAACTTTCCATAAATAGAAACCCTTAAGTTTTATTTACATTTTGAGATTTTTAGGCTCTCATTTAATAGGGATTTGTTTTGTATCCTGAGCAGTTCGTTTGGTGAGCAGAAGTTATGGTAGAATTATTTTTAAGTTACTTTTTTACGAAATAAAATGGCATCCTGAAAAGCCTATTCTTATTGAATTCTTTCTGTTGTTAGCATGTTTCCCAACCCCTTTCACTTTTGGCACCAATAGAAAATAATATTTGAAGGGTGCAGTAGAGAAGAAGACTGTTCTGGCTGGTGGTCACCAGCCTGGGGCTGTCTCAGGCCTTGCCCAGCATTACCCAAGGTCAGGGGGAGTCCACCTTTGCACCAGCCTCTGTGAGCATACCGGACAAGCTTTGTGATAGCCCCTTTCCCGTGATAGTGAGTAATACAGTAAAATACCTCTTATTAATGCCAGAATTTTGCTTAATTTCAGATTTGCTTACCCATTTGTGGTAAGTGGAATGTGTAGATAACAGAAAGTGGCAGATAAGGAAAAATCCATTTTATTTTAGTTGTTCTTAAGAGTTCTCCACAAAGTTTTCATAAACACCATTGACAAGAAAATCTGTTTTAGAATTCTGCATTTTCTCTCTGCTTTTCTAAGTTTGCTGATTTTGGTGTCAAAATAAAGGATTGATGGAAGGGGATGAAAGAGAAATAAGGATTTTGGAAAATTCACAGACTAAATCATTAAGTGATCGATGGATAGTTGACTAAGTGGAATCTCACAGATAAGACTTCTCATACACACTTAATTCCTACTGACATCTTGGGTCCATGCGGCCCTGTGTTCTGTTCCTGTGTGCTTACTGCGACAGGTCATGCTTTCCCTTTGGGAGTGAGTGACTTTAATGGTTTGATAAAAAGCCACTTTCTAAGCAGTGGCTGTTTATAGCTGCAGCATTTGGACATTGTCCTTTTAGAATCTTCTTATATTTTTGTCACCATCATTTCTTGGAATAGTGAGTGCCTCACATTTATAATTTACTCTGTAAAACACATTTGTTTGCCATAAGTCATGTCAATTTCACAGACCATAGTCTTGGCCAAATAAAATTTTGGGATTTGGAATATAAATTAATGTTCAGGTATTTTGGGAATCTTCTTTTTTGTTTGGTGGGTTTTTGTTTTGTTTTCTTATTCATAATTTTTGTCCTATCCCCGTATACTGCTAAAGAATTCTTTAATTTTTCTTTTTTATTTTTCTATGTCTTTCATGAAGAGCCAGAAGGCACGGCTTCAGCCCTGTTTCTTTCTTTTTTTTTTTTTTTAAGGTTTATTTTTGAGAGAGAGAGAGAGTGCGCAAGCTGGGGAGGGGTGGACGGAGAGAGAGAGTCCAGGCTCCGCACTGTCAGCGCAGAGCCCCATGCAGGGCTCAAACTCACAAACTGTAAGATCGTGACCTTAGCTGAAATTGAGAATTGGACACTTAACCACCTGAGCCACCCAGGCACCCCAGCCCTTTTTCTTATTCCTAGCTAACATATATAGAAGCTGTTATGTACAGGTACTATCAAACCCTATACACACAGCGTTTTAATCCTCACAGCCCTGTGAAGAAAGCACTGTTAACATCTCCGTTTTACAGATGGTTTCGGAAACTGATTCATTCAACATTTTAGTAATTTGCCAAACTCAAACCTGTGCTATCTGGTTCTAGAATCCATTTGACTTAAAGTTCTATTGCCTATGTTTGTTATGGGTGGCAGAAGCCCTATTCAGCATAAGTGCTAACTGTGACATAGCGCGAATCTCACTTTTTTTAGCTATTCCAGTTAGGTTGTTTCTTGAGCTGATTACTATTTTAGTTACCTTGTGAATATTTCATAGTCTTGTTAGCTTTCTTGACATTTAGACTTGTTAGAACTGCACACATTATTTCAGGTTCAGAATAATATCTTTAAAATTTTTTTTTAATTTTGTTTTTTTAATCTTTATTTTTGAGAGAGAGAGAGAGACAGAGTGTGAGTGGGGGAGGGGCAGAGACAGAGGGAAACACAGAATCTGAATCAGCACAAAGCCTGACGCAGGGCTGAAACTCACGAACTGTGAGATCATGACCTGAGCCGAAGTCGGATGCTTAACCTACTGAACCACCAAGGTGCCCCCAGAAATAATATCTTTAAGTGTAAGAGAATGGTTTGATTTCCTCATTCCTCTTAAATTAATTCTTTTGTGTAAAGCCTAGCACATTAACTATCATATAGTATGGGTAGTCAGTGATTAGTAGTTGTCTTTTTTTTTTCTGTTTTTAATGATAGGTATAACATGATACAAGTATAACACTTTCCATGAAAACTGCAGTAGGTGTTTCTGTTTCTTTCTTGGAACTCACGGTCCTTTGTTTTATTTTACTTTCGGTAAACCTTTTATTTTAGCATAGTTCTAGACTTACAGAAATGTAGCAAAGATAGTACAGAAAGTTCCCACATATACCGTACCCAGTTGTCCATGATCTTAACATCTTACATTACTCTAAGGTACCATTGTCACAAGTGGTGAACCAATATCAGTATATTACTATTAACACTAAACTCCATACCTTTTTTTGATTTCATTAGTTTTTTTACTAATGTCCTTTTTCTGTTTTAGAATCTCATCTGGGATACCAGTGACAGCCTTTTATTTTATATAGAAAGTTTTGAATAGCCGTAAATGCATTGCTTTGTACTTGTCTGCATTAACTGGTGCATATAAATAAATCCTTCTTAACATTGAATCATTGATCTAGAATGCTGCGTGAATTTTTAAAACATGGATTGATTTAAAAACTGGTGTGAAGACATGCAAGGAGTTGTATTTTCCTCTCCCCTGTTGACCCCAGCTGAGATTAGAGGTGGGCGAGAAACTAGGAGACTAGCGCTGGGAGACGGTGGCTACCATTGTCAGTGGCAACTAATAAAAGTTCGTGAGAGCGGATTATTAAACTTCCTCACTTCATGCCCTGTTTGCTGCCTGGGAAAGTGTATTTTCATCGTTAGTGGTACAAGATACTGCTTTTTACCCACTTCACTGATCAAGGGAAATGGTGACTTATTATATCAACGGGCCTCTGATATATTTTATTGCTTGTAATTGCCAACTGCCCATAGGAACAGAATAGTATTTTCACAGATTGCGATTCATGGAGCGTTGGTCCTGGATGAGACCTGTAAAGTCCTCTAGTTGAAATCCTTGTATTTTGGCTTTTGAGAAAATCGAAGCCTTGAGAATAAGTGGCTCTTCTGCAGCTTCCCGATTCCCGTGTGTCCGTCCACGAGTTAGCATGTGGCAGTGGCGATCTCAGAGGCGCCTCTCGCTGGCGTGCACGAGGTGGGTGCTCCGTCCACCACAGAGTCAGGTCTCTGTGCACACGCACTCCCGTGTAGCCCTGGACACCGTTTTCCAGGAAGCAGGTTTCCCCTAACTAAACGACCACTCATTTCCTCTGTAAAAAAGAAAAAGATTCTCCTTAAGGTGGTAACGTGACTAAATCACTTGTCTCTTTGTGAGATGTTCCATGTGAAATTGTTTCTTGTGATGACTTTATAAATGTTGTAGTGTCTTTTTCTTCCTGTGAGGGTCAGCTTTTCTATCAGAGTACTTTCTTGTTAGAAAATAAACTATGACGGGAGTACCAACTAGAAGGATTTTTGTTTAGTTCTCATCTCCTCAGGAAGGTTAAGTTCAAGTATTTAGGTAAAACATGTTAATGAGTTTCTTTGTGAAATGTTTTTGTTTTAGTTACTTACACATTGGGCATGCAAAAGCTGCTCTTCTGAACCAGCACTACCAGGTTAACTTTAAAGGGAAACTGATCATGAGATTTGATGACACAAATCCCGAAAAAGAAAAGGAAGATTTTGAGAAGGTAATTAAAGGTGTAGTGATGACCCTTTGTCAGAAAAGTTAATTAAAATTAGAGGGTGACTGGATACCTTCATGGTAAGAAAATAAATGAAGTTTGTTCTCATAGCTGCCTTTTTCCCTCATCTGTCTATTCTGTGTCTGAGACCTAAGGCAAGCAATATTGAGCTCCTATAGCAAAAAACTTCCACTTACTGTTTTCTTCCTCAATTGTACAATTTTACCAAAGTGCTATGTTTTCCTCTAAGTACCAATTTCTTAAATGAATTGGTCACTAGAGACAGGCTTCCTTTCTGTCATATAATTGTAAGTGTGTGAATGAAACAAACACCAAGTAGGTATCAGAAAATGGGGAGGTTTCTTGGCCTCTTCTATCCTCTTTGTTCAGAAGCACTGCAATATGTTCAAAGAGAGGGCAAATGATTGTCAGTATGACCAGTTTTCCAGAGTAAATGGAAAGCTCCATCATGAAATCAGCTTTCTCAGCTGAAAATTTGGAGACTAGTATAATGATTATCTTTTTTTTTTCTTTTCTGACCTAATATACAACTTGTACAACCATTTTCAGGCTTTTTTTTTTTTTTTTTTGACTGATGGTGTATGATTACATTTGCCCAAATGCAGTATCAAGGATTGAAAATACACAAGAAAATGCAAAAGATAAGTTGATGGTTATTTTGGATTCTCTTTGCAGGTTATCTTGGAGGATGTTGCAATGTTGCATATCAAACCGGATCAATTTACTTATACCTCGGATCATTTTGAAACTATAATGAAATACGCAGAGAAGCTAATTCAGGAAGGGAAGGCTTATGTGGATGATACTCCTGCTGAGCAGATGAAAGCAGAACGTGAGCAGAGGATAGAATCCAAGCATAGAAAAAACTGTAAGGCTCATTTAATGTCTTATATTTTAATTGGCGGTCTGTGTTCTACTTCTTTAGTAGAACAAGATTTCTGTGAAAGATGCTGGTTTGAGGCCCATTTGGGAATGTGATCCATACGTTCATCACAGGTTTCTTTTTTTCTTTCGTTAATCATCTTTACATTGTTACTACTTTGTTGGTGTCACAACTGCATGCGAAGCGTGTGTGCCCGTAGTTGTGCCCATAGTGTCTCACTGCACTTGGTCCTTTGCATTGTGTTCATTCCATTGCAGTGAGTACTTCTGCATTTCTTTGTAGTTCTCCCAGTTTAAATACTTAGCCTTTCTAAGAGGTTCAGTGATCGTGTTATTAGTACCCGAATCTTCTTTTCAGCGTGTGAATGTAATATGTAAGCTTAGTTAGTACAACTCTATACCTCTGAGATATCACTTAACGAAAAAGCATATTTCTTATTCATTACTTGTCTCCTGAGCTACTGATTGGGGCTGTTTTTATTCTGCATTTATGTTGCCATAATGTCACATTTGGGAAGTGTATAGTGAAGTGTCAAATTGTTAAAAAGTCTTTTTTTTTCCCCTCTTTTTGACGTTTCCCTAACATTTTCAAAAATAGTTAACAACTGTATTTTTAGACTCATTTGATTTTTTTTGAGGGCAAAGTGTCCATCATATCTTCAGGAGCTTCCACAGAAAGTCATTGTTTAATAGTTCTTTCTTACCTTCATGGGGCAGGTTTTCAGTATTTTCACAAGATAGAACCGTAGCTACTTGGGACAGAATTTTCTGGGATGAAATTTGTATCATTGTTTTCTGTGATCTCTCTTTTTTTTTTTTTTTTGATCCAAGAGTCTCCTGTTTTCCACTGGAATGACTGACAGGGCTTTCTGGTAGCCCATGGACTCAGGCTCACAGCCCAAGCCATGTTCTTTACATGGGCACAGGCTGCAGCACTGATGCCTGTGGGCCCTGTGGATCAGGCCAGTCTGGTCTGTCCCTTGAGCATGAGGAGGCAGAGGAACAGAATGCTTCTGCTTCAAAAGCAGAATTAAATTTGAGACGCTCAGGGGCTGGCTAGCTGTGCCTTGATCGGCAAGTGGGAAACACAGGGCGAGAAAAACCTTCAAGTCTCATGTTTCGTCTCTTACCCTTACTTTTATTTATTTATCTCAATGAAAAAAAATTTTATTTAGTTTTGAAAGAGAGACAGTGCGAGCAGGGGAGGGGCAGAGACAGAGGGAGACACAAAATCTGAAGCAGGCTCCAGGCTCTGTTAGCACAGAGCCTGATGCGGGGCTCAAACTCATGAACCAAGAGTCATGACCTGAGCTGAAGTAGGACAATTAGCTGACTGAGCCACCCAGGTACCCCAGGTCTCTTACCCTAAATGAGTACTATATCAGTGAAATGTATTGCTTTGACTTCTGAAAACGTATTCATAGAGTACTTTTCCTAAGTGTTTTTTGTGAGACTTCTTCATAAAAAATGATGCATTTACTCTTCGTACCAGATATTGAAACTATGATGGTATTTTAATTTATTTTTTATTTTATTTTTTTTAATTTATATACTTATTTATTTTTAAGAGGCCACGTTTGTTTCTATTGACAACTCATTCTCTACATACATACAGTTATGATGGTATTTTTAAATTAGGGGTGTGTGCTTATAATATAAAAGTAAACCATTAAAATAATTTCAGTTCAACTAGGTTAGTAATATATTAAACTGTAATATAATTAATCTTACAGCTATTGAGAAGAATCTACAAATGTGGGAAGAAATGAAAAAAGGGAGCCAGTTTGGTCAGTCCTGTTGTCTGAGAGCAAAAATCGACATGAGTAGTAACAATGGATGTATGAGAGACCCAACGCTTTATCGCTGTAAAATTCAGCCACATCCAAGAACTGGAAATAAATACAAGTAGGTGTATCTCTTTCATTATGCTAGGCAACCTACTGTGATTTCACTTTGATTGCCTCTACACACAGAGTAGATGCAGAGTAGTCAAGACTTGGATCTTTGTTCACTCATAGATTAATAACTGCTTTTGGTAAAGCATGTAACCTAATCTCTTGGGCTGTTTACTCACCTATTGATTAAGATTATACTAGATTGTTTCTCAGGTACTTCCTTAAGGTCCTTCAGTTTGCCTAAAGTTGCTTTTTAGGTATTGATTAGGTGTATTGTGGTGTGTATCTTTAGAAGATCTTTTTCTTCCTCTTATAAACTTGGATTCTGCTGGGCATAAGTTGATTCACAAAAAAAAAGTGATAGACTTGAAACTTTACAGAAATGTGAGCATTATAAGAAAATATGTGGGTTTTTTTTCTAGTTTTGATTAGTTTTCTAAGTGGGTTTTCAGTTAAAAGATTCTTTTTCTTTAAATGGGTTCCCCTTCTCCATTAATTTACCATATAAAGCAACCGTAGAATGTATTTTTTTATACTTTGAAGAAACCCACTATAGATAAATGCTGAATCATAACTTCTGAAGAGATTAGTGAATGTAAATGATAACCTGTTTAGCCAACGTGACTTTCTTTAAACTTGTGGGTATAGATCTGTGTGTCCGTATGTAGACAAACACATTATGGGTGTGGTTACACATGTATACACAAATCTTTCGTTGTTTTTTGTTTTTTGTTTTTTTTTTTAGTAAGTCTCATTTTTAACAGGGTGCTTACTCATTTTACTAGGCAAATACTTTGAATACATTGGAAAAGTTAATTTGGATGTGCATTTTCAGTATGAAATAATTGCTAAGCATAATGAGGTAGAAGTTTAATGAAGTTGTAGCCTAAAAATTAGAAGGCATAATATGGCATATTTTTTAAAATTCAAATTAAAAGTACTTGTGCATTATGTACATTATATTAATCAGAAATTGTTTTTGAGACTATTCCATCTTAAATAGAATTTTAATTAACCTAGTTTTCTTCCCTTTTACTTGTCAGAGAAGGAAATGCTTTGTTCTTGAATTCATTTAATCACAGGAGATTAAGCATAGGGATTTACTTGAGTGTGGGATTAATTAAGATATTGGAAAGCTAAAATTTCCCTTGAATTATTAAGTACAGTTGACTCTTGAGCAATGCAGGGGGTTGTGCAGTCAAAAATCTGTGTATAACTTTGGATTCCCCAAAAACTTGACTATTAATAGCCTCCTATTGACCAGGAGCCTTACCGATAACACAATTAACACATATTTTGTTTGTTATATGTAATATATATTGTGCTCTTAAATAAGCCAGAGAAAAGAAAATGTTGTTAAGAAAATCGTAAGGAAGAGAGAATACATTTATAGTGCTGTATTGTATTTATAAAAATTCATGTGTAAGTGGACCCATGTAGTTCCAATTTGTGTTGTTCAAGGTCAACTGTATGTATATTGCTTATTGTTTTCTACCATGGTATACATTGGCCATTACAGAAATGTGATTGTGGAATTTGCTGTGAATTGGTTTGAATATTGAGTGGGTTAACTGACCTATTTTCCTCAAAGACTGATGTTTTGATATGCTTTGATAATATTATGGGTTGTAAAACCTATTATTTTTAAGAAATTCCTAACTTGTAAGGAATTATTTCAAATTACTGTTGCTGCTTATAATGCATGATCTAATATGGAAAGGGTAAAATGCTTTATTTTGCTTTTAAAAATATTCTTTTTTTCCAGTGTGTATCCGACATACGATTTTGCCTGCCCCATAGTAGACAGTATTGAAGGTGTTACACATGCCCTGAGAACAACAGAATACCATGACAGAGATGAACAGTTTTATTGGATTATTGAAGCCTTAGGCATAAGAAAGCCATATATTTGGGAATATAGTCGATTAAATCTCAACAACACAGTGCTATCCAAGAGAAAACTCACATGGTTTGTCAATGAAGGATTGGTAGACGGATGGTATGTTTACTGTTACTTAGAATTGAGAGGAAGTAAGAACGTGGTATATCAGTGATTTTAAAACTTTTGAGTGGTGGGGAGGATGAATGGGAAGAGGTGGAATGGGTGGGTCTCTAGGGGTTTTGGTCCTTGTCTTTATTTCATCCAGTGCCTCGGGTCCCCTTCCCCTCCCCTTTATTTTAATGCTACAAACACGGAGTGCCCATTGTGGACCCTGGTGCATGGGAATGAAACACACAAGGGCACAGCCTCTGCAAATCTCAGCATTGTTTAGAAAAATAGTTGTGACTCTGGTCCTTTGTAGATCTGGTTACCACTCTCCACACTGCTGAGGCTCTGAGGCTTTTCTTTTCAGCTGGGTCCCATGAAGACCAAAATGCCCTGAGTTGAAGCAAAGACATAAATGGTCTCTGCCTTGGTGGTGAAGATCCACCTTGTGGAGCAGTTGGTTGCCCAGAGGATTCCGCACCTAGGAAAAGTTTGCAAATCTCGGTAGCATATTAATAACCTATATGGGATTTCTATGAGGAAGAAGAGTATGAAAATTAAAGTCACCTTGTAGCCATGTATCTGTGTAAACAAAACCTGTTCAGATGGGTTACCATGCTGATAAGTCAAGAATATTTTTTATCTAAATAAGAATGTATTCAGTAGTTTCTGTTGGCATCACATAATAGTGACAGTATGTATTAAGTATTATATGTCGAATAAGATGTATTTTATACTGGTTTATTGTGAAGCTATATTTGACAAAAGGCAAATGTTGGGCTCCAGGCAAAGGGTTTTATTGCAAACTTACTAAAGTGTGCAAATTTCTGCAGAATATTAATAAGCAGTGTGTATATTTTTTATAACCCAAATGTGTATATTTTTTTATAACCCAAAGGGCTTTGTGAAGTATATTCATATGTGGATGACATGAGACCATCTCTTCTCTGATTTTCATGGTCATGTATAGAATAGAGACCATGAATATTGTAAAATAAAAAGCAAATAAGAATGTCTTAGTGCATGGATTTTCTGTATTTGAAGCTGTCACCTTTGTGTCTTTTTGAAATGTACTTTACTCTTTCTAGTACGTTTATTTTACTGAGCAGTATTTGACCAGAGAGCAGTTTTGCTCTTCCATGAACGAGGGCTCACGGGAACCCAGTTCTTATAAGCAACTGTTAGTCACAAGTCTTTTCACAAGCTGTTTATAGTTTATTATTCATTAAGGCATTTTGTACTCCTTGTGATTATACATTAAAGAGTTCTCCTTGGTAACTGAACATTTCCTTCTTTCCCAGGGATGACCCCCGATTTCCCACAGTTCGTGGTGTGCTCAGAAGAGGGATGACTGTCGAAGGGCT
This sequence comes from Prionailurus viverrinus, assembly GCF_022837055.1. Taxonomy (NCBI): domain Eukaryota; kingdom Metazoa; phylum Chordata; class Mammalia; order Carnivora; family Felidae; genus Prionailurus; species Prionailurus viverrinus. The sequence goes on along the minus strand of NC_062577.1, from coordinate 54,849,445 downwards.
GAAACAGTTTATTGCTGCTCAGGTGACCTACGCTTTGTTTTCCGGCTTCTCGGTGTTTTTACGTGTCTCATTAATACCCCTTTAGTCTCTGTTATTTCTGTCCATTCTGTGCCTTATTCGTTCCTTCTAATGTAAGGGTAGGATTTTTTTTTTTTTTTTTTAAGGAGTATGTTTCTAATAGTGGAAAATTGAGAATGTCCTAAACCCTTAAGCTGGAGTGGGACAGAGGCAGCCATGGTATGCTTACCTGTTGAAATATGTGCTCTTGACTGTTGCTGTTCAGGGCAACTGGATTGGTTCGTGCACACTGTTTTATATCCCAGTGGAAGTAACAGTATTTATTGGGTGTGTTCTTTTCTAGCATGCATGCTTTAATTAAATATTCTAATGGACACTTCTTGACCTTTAAATCGTTTTATTTATTGTTTTTCTAGGGCTCTTCACGTTCAGTTGTGAACATGGAATGGGACAAAATTTGGGCATTTAATAAAAAGGTACATGTTTTGACTCTTGGTCCTCCTTTCTCATGCCTAACTCCCGAATAATGTAATATGTGTGGAATTCATTAATGTGTTCATTGTAGAGAAAATTTTGTGAAGGATGTTGTCATTTTGCAGACCTTCAGGAAAATGGAATGTTTTCCTTTCTTAAACATAAAAAGAGCATTAAGCCTATTAGCTATACCAAGCAAGTAACCATGATTAAAACAAACAAACTTGGAGTTAGTGGGGAACGGTAACAGTTTTTTCGTTCAATCTTTTATGAACACTGCATTTCATTTTTCTGCTTTCAAGCTGCGAGCTCTCTGTAAGAAGGTATTACCTAATGCTTTTATCTGCCTTACTTAGCACATAGCTTTTAGCATACATGTTATAACCTGAGATGTTATACAGCCTTGAAGCACAATCACATTTATATAAAAGACTTGCTTATACAAATCCATTGAAAATGCATTATTCCTAGTTTCAAAAAAACATGTCCTCTAGTTTTCTTAGTGGCAAAGGGAAGATTGGGCTAACTCCATTCTCTTGTTCCCTTGTGTACTGAGAGGACAGAGTTTTAAAGTTGTATGTCTCATTGAGTTGTATTGAAGGTTCACTGTGTCTTAACTGAATCTAGCTTTTATTTTTTTAACTATTTCTTAAAGTCAAGGAATACTGCATATGGACATTATTAATTACTAATTGGAAGCAGATGCTTAGACACTATAATAAGGCAAATCATTAAAATGCCATGTTTTAAACTATAGTCTCTGTGATTGTGTTCTGTAATTTTTTTTTTTCTTATTGCTGCTTGATTGTGCTGATGCCTTGCCTCAAGAAGTACTTGCTTGTCTCGCATGTGTCTTGAATTTGTTTTATTTAGTCTTGTGTGTTTTTTGATACATAACGGAACTAATTGGTTCTTTCTGTTGCTGCAGTTACTAATAATAAGTACAAGTAGAATTTATAGGTAAAGTTAATTTGGAGTACTTTTCATTAATAAACCAAATTTTACAGGTTTTCAGTTCTAATAAAATCATACATGTGCACTTAGTTCAATTGTATGAACTATATATATATTTCATTATGGTTAGAGAGTTCTGTAGGGTCTGTTAAAGTGAATAGCAGATTTTCCTGTCTTCTCTTCTTACATTTTCTTCCTCTAGAGAAATCACTTTCAGCTCTTTTGGGTAATTCTTTTGGTATTTTTCTTGCCTGTATCTCTAAATAAGATGTGTGTTCGTACTTGATTTTTTTTTTTTTTTTAATTTCAGGCATCCTTATTTGACTTCCTACAGTGGAAAGCAGGGATGTGGGTCTCTTTTTCTTATATCTTGTTGGCTTTCTTGTAGCTGATTGTTTTGTTTTCCCCCTCATTTGTTTAGTTTTCTAATTCTGTCTGCAGCTTTCTGCAAGTTATCTAAATTTCCTAACAAGATGTTCTTATGCCTCAGTATACTTTCAGTTTCATTGTGGAGACATCTCTTCCAGAGCCTTCTGTGCTACTCCCTTCTGATCTAGATTAGGGCCCGTTAGCTTCTGAAGCATAGCAAGCAGTCTTCTGAGGTCAGTCATCATCGTCCCGGAATCCCCTTTGTGTTTGTGCTGTGATGGATCCTCTGGTTCTTGGATCTCCCTTCTCTTTTTATTACTCTCTTGCTTTGCTGTACTCCGTCCTTTGGTAGCTCCCTGAGAAGGGGGCAAGGGATGAAGATTTTTGAGACCTTGTATATGGCCTTTTTTTTTTTAATTATTATTTTTTTAATGTTTATTTTTGAGAGAGAGAGAGGGCAGAGAGAGAGGGAGAATGTTTATTTTTGAGAGAGAGAGAGAGAGGGCAAAGAGAGAGGGAGAAAGAGTATCTGAAGCAGGCTCTGTGTTCTTAGCCCCGGTGTAGGGCTTGAACCCATGAACTGTGAGATCATCAGCGGAGCTGAAGTTGGATGCTTAACCCACTGAACCATCCAGGCGCCTGACTTTTTTTTCACTTAAAAAATTTCATGATTATGTGCTGTGCTGGGGATCTGTTTTCATCCCTATCCATCAGAAGAACATGTGGCTTCTAGTTTGGAAACTCATTCCTTCAGTTCTGGGAAATTTTCTTGAATGCTTTATTTTTTTCTCTACTATGTTTTCTTCTCTCTGGAACTCTTCTTGAGCAGATGTTGGGCCTCCTGGACTGGGCCTCTAATTTTATTTTCTCTCTTTTGCCTTTGCTTTCCGCTAGATCTGCTTGACTCTGTCTTCCTACCTTTCCATTGAGGTTTTCATTTATGTATCATATTTCTAAGATTCCTTTTTTATTCTCTGCTTCTTGTTCTGTTCCTGCTTAGAATGCTAACATCACTAGGAGTATTTTTCTCCTGACATCTCTTTCCTGCAGATTGTTTCTTTAGGCTTATTCTTTCCTGTTAAAGGCATATCAGAGGCATCTCTGATGTCTGGTTAGTCTTGGTCATCTGCACGTGTAACATGGAGGACTAAGGGAGCAGTTAGAAGCCCTGAAGGGAAGAGTTGGACCTTCAGCTGAGACTCACTGTAGGATGACCTGGCTGAGTCAGTTAGTTGGACAGCCTCTGTGTCAGTAACTTTATATCTCACTTCTTGGATTAGGCAGTTTTTCCAGAGGATTTCTTTTCCTTTTTGTTTCTACTGCTGGCCTTCCTGACATCTTCCCACATGTCCTTCACTTTGCCATTCTCTCTGACCCTTGCGGTACAGATCTCTTGTTTAGGGCTCATGTCACATTCAGTCTGATCACTGCTTTGTTTTTTTGTGGCTTGTTCTTTTTTTCCAAGTTCTGCAAATAAAATGTAAGTGAAGCATCAGTGAACTAAATTTAATGCTCTGGCATTGTGAAGCAGTTATTAAGGACAAAGAAAATGTCATTCTTTGGACACTCTCCCACTCTTAGTAACTTAGCATTTCTGTTAAAGCATCTCCTGCTAAAAGACAAGTGGATTAACTCTGGATTAGCTGGAACTCTTTAAATACATTCTCCTTTGGGGAGAGAGCTTTATTTACAGAGTGTGGTATATATAGTAAAGAGAAGAGAGGAGAAATGGATGAAGGAGACAGTGACATGTGGGGTGGTAATAATCTTAGTATCCCTCTGCAACTACTATAATCTGTATTTTCTTAGCCTGACTTTTCATCTCAGAAGGAAACTAATACAGAATAACTAAATAGAATCCATTTCCATTAAATGATCTACCTTATTACTGATAGACATTTCACCAGCTCCTCTCTAACTTCCTTCTTGGTTTTACATGTTAAGGTTTGAAGTCTTCAGTCAAAGCAGAAGAGTCACAAGCTTTATTAAGGTGTTCATTTCAGAATAGTATTTACTTCCATCAAATTTTATCTAGTGCTTTAATTTTAAAATCTGTGTTAGTATTTCAGTGGTATGATAATATAATAGTTTTTTCCCCAAATCTCATCTTTACCCTCATGTGCTCCTAGCTAGAAAATTTATGTAAAGACTTCCCTCTTCAACCCGAAACAAGCAGAGTCTTCCTTGAAATGAACAACTTTCAAGTAAACCCCAGTCAGTGAAAGGGTGTCCTGGTTGAAGTGTGTCGAGGGTTCTGGAGTCCTCTTCTGCCCAGTCCGAGGCCTGTCCTTCCCCCACTCGGTGGTGTCTGCTAGAGCAACTCCTTGAAATTCCTGGGACCCTTTAGAGTAATTTGATCCAGAAAGTTTTAGAATTGCAAACCTTTAGATAAATAAAACTATAATTTTAGAGCTGTAAAAGACTTAAATCTTTTAATCCAAGATTTCCCAAACTTGTCTGATCCTGACCATCTATGGAATGCTTATTAAAAATAGATTTCTAGAGGTGCCTGGGTGGCTCAGTTGGTCGAGTGTCTGACTCTTGACTTCGGCTCAGGTCACGGTCTCACGGCTTGTGAATTCGAGCCCCGTGTCAGGCTCTGTGCTGATGTGCAGAGCCTGCTTGGGATTCTCTCTGTCCCTCCCCTGCTCATGCTCTCTCTCAAAATAAATAAACTTAAAAAATATGTAGATTCCTAGACTTTACTTCAGACCATTACCTTGATAATCTTTTAGTGTCGAGTGGCCCAAGCAAGTACAGTGCCGGCCAGTGCCCTGAGTGAGCGTCTCAGGTAGTCAGCTATAGGAGGCCGTCTTCTACTCCTTTCATCAGTTGAGGAAACTGACTTGTCAGGTTGGCTTGTCTGGTGGTAACTTTAAAGAAATTTCATCTGTCTTCCTGGCTTAAATACTGAACTGAGTAGTCACTAATTAAATCTTGGATCATTCTAGCCCAGTTGTAGCTGAATGAAGAAATCCCAAACGAGTAAGAATGTCCTGTAAGCTGACTCAGGGAAGCAAAGAATGAAATAATTGAGAGGCTGGTGTTGATCCACTACCGACATGGAATATAAGCCATTAGGAGTAGCAGACAAGGGGAAGTTCAGTAGCTTTTCTAGTTTCTTTGAGGGACTCTCTAAGGATGTTTCGAGTCACTCATAATTTTCAGAAGCCGAAAAATAGTCTCAAAGCAAACAAACAAAAACCAACCCAACAGTGGCAACGACAAAGTTAATACAAAAGAAACCAAACAGCCAAGTTTAATTAGCCATACCACTATTTCCTGCATCCTTCTACTTAGCTGTTTGACTCTACACATGCCTCTATCTACATTTTCTTCCATACGCTTTTTTTAGTGTCTAAACACTGCTGTTATATGTGGTCATCATGGATCATTTTAAATTTTGAACAGTGAAGTGAAGAAAAGACATCAGACCTAGAAGGGCAGGCTACTCACGTTTTGGAGGTGGAGTTAGTTTAGAGCCTCGGGAGCACGACCATTTGTTCAGTTAGCCCGCAAATGCTTGTTCATTACCTGTGTGTGCCAGGCCCTTGCTGAGTACTGGGAACACAGCGTTCCCTGTATATATGGCTTGCAGACCAGTAGAAATGTCTTGTTTATACTAAGATTTATAGAATTGCCTTATTATAGTGACCTAATGCTATTTTGCTTTTGATGGTGTTGTGTTGCCAAACGCTAAAAACGGTACTAAAACACATATATCTATATTCTTTCAAAATGGACTTTTCCAACAATACAAAATTACGTAACACATTTACCTGTAGGATTGATACATAACCCCACAGGATAATTTTTCCTCACCTTCTTATACTAGAGTAAAACATGACTTTCAAAAGAAGTATTTTGCTTTAACTAATTGGTTTCTTTTTTACCTGTTAGTAGTTAATTCTTGGAAAGGAACTCTAAATTTCATGATTGTTTTTTTTCTTTCTTTCTACTTGACAGTTAAATATTAGAAGACTTAGCAGGTAAACCAAAAAATTAGTAAATGCAGTAACAAAGAAAGCCAGTTAGTATTCCTGTGCTATTATTTATTTATGAAGTTTTTAAAATGTCTGAATGTTTTAAAACGAGGGTGCATTTGTTGCAGGTTATTGACCCGGTGGCTCCGCGATATGTTGCATTACTGAAGAAAGAAGTGATTCCGGTGAATGTCCCTGAGGCTCAGGAGGAGATGAAGGAAGTAGCCAAACACCCAAAGGTCACCTTCACTTCCACCAATGTTATTCTCAGAAGGAGCAGGATTAAAGAGGGGACAATGTGGCTTAGTGGTAATAGTGTGGTTTGGGGATCATTTTCTATTCAACCTTATTTGTTAGGGGTTGATACTAATTGAAGTCAATATTTTTGTGGGTTTCCTGCTGAAGAAAATTTTCCTAGTAATAATCCACAACACCTCTCAGAGAACTACTACCCTCTGTGCCTCTTTTTCTTATTCTGTAGAGATAGTATGGAAGTATATAAATAAGATTTATCTTTCTGGAGTCATTTTGAAAGATGAGGTATTACAATTCATGCTCTTATCTTTATAGGGAAGATGAGGTGCATTTGCTGTTAACGAGGTTATTCATCATTACCTTTCTTTGTCCTGAAGCCAAACATTAGACCTAGTAATATTAATCACATTTTTTTTTTTAAAGTAGTCTGTACACCCAGTGACTCCACACCCAACAAGGGGCTTCAACTCATGACCCTGAGATGAAGAGTCACATGCTTTACCAACTGAGTCAGCCAAGCGCCCTTTGAATCACGATTTTAGTCCAGGATCTATCACAGTATCATTTACTCTGTTGTAGAAAGTATCAGCAAAGAGAGAATATAAATCTTAAATGTAGATAATGGGGAATTCCTCTTAAGTTAAAGCATGGTTGTTGTCTTAGATAGTTATGACTGCTTGGTTGACAGTCATGAAGCAAAAATAGGTCCATGTATTCCAGCTTTGGGGGTTGTCTATAAATACCTTCATTGTGTGATGGAGATTCATAGACCCATTCACTACCCTCATAGCCTTACTCATAATTACATTACATTCACAGACTAACTCACGTATAACAATATGCATCACGAAGAGCTATGGATTTTCTAAGATGCAGCCTTAATATGATTGCCTTTCTATGACATTGGCTATTTTTGACTTTAAAGATTTGAGTTATTTTAAGGAGATTCCTGATAAGATGTGGAAAGTGTGTGTGTCTGTTATTGATTTGGCTTTGCCTTTATCTTACATCTGATTGGTTCAGCCTGGTGAGTGGTAGTATCTGATATATCACCTACTACTGTTAGCTTAATTGTGAAGCTAACTGAATGTTTTGAAATTTGAATGGTGAGGATAAAACTTTTTAAGGGTGCTGCTGCTTTTAAAATGATGGTTAAATGTATTCAGATAGCTTAGTTAATAGAGTAAGTGATAAAGGAAAGTAATAAGTTAGGAACTAATTGATTTGGAAATACACTTTAAATGATGACTGGATTACTCAGTTTGATATGTGGAATTTTCATTATTATTACTCTCACAAAGTGTTATAGATTTAGCCTGTTAGCATCCTGTTCTGAGCCCAGCAGAATATAGCTTGATACAATATACTAATTTTTCTCAGATATATTGGTACTTTCATTGAACAGTTATTAAACACATGCTGTGTAAGATTTATTTCAAAGGATCTTCTTATACTTTTTTCTCTTGAAGTGAAACAACTGAAAGTTAACACAGCATTCTTTTTATTCCTTAGGTCTTTTTTCTTCTTTACATAACACATTCTCTGACAAGGCAGAAAATTTATCTGTATGCAAATATAATACTTGTTAAAATTTGTTTTTTAAAATATGAAAGGTCCACAGTTTCCTGCTGTGGGGACATCTGTTGTCCTGTAATACTCTGTAGTCACTGATCAGGACTGACTTTATTTTCTCCTTTGCCGAAAAAGCTTTAGTGACATTCTGAGGATAGCAAAGCAGATTCTGTTTGGAGGGACACCAAGGACAAATAATATGGGCTTAGCTCTGAAAAACAAAGAATTTTAGGCTGGAAGTAAGTTTAGAGGGACAGGTCACTTCCTCTGACTCCCCTTAGCATTATTGGTCAGATGGCTTACTCATTGTCATAGAGCTGGGATTCGGACTAGCATAGGTAATACATTTGGTTAAAGAATAAAATGAATGAATATATAAATCTGCATGCTGGGTTCAATAAGTTGTTTCAATCAACACTCTTTTTTTTTTTTTTTAATCAGAATCCTGATGTTGGCTTAAAGCCAGTGTGGTACAGTCCTAAAGTTTTCATTGAAGGTGCTGATGCAGAGACATTATCAGAGGGTGAGATGGTTACCTTCATAAATTGGGGCAACATCAACATTATTAAAATAAACAAGTAAGAACTTTTCATCTACTTTCAAATAAATGTGAAAGGAAATTCTTAAGTTTCTTCATTATTAAAAATTACCTAATTTCAACTCATTCATTTTCCTGACTGGTTGTAGAAACTGCCAATTCTGGACACATAACGAATTTCTTTTCCATATGTGTTCCAATTAATTAATTGGATATTGGGATATGTTTTGCTTGTGATGTTGAAAATTACTACATCTGAATATAAAAAACAGTTCTAATGCTTACAGGGTCCCTTTTTGTCATTAATTCTCATTATACAGTTTGCCTGCGGGAGGGACCCTTTGGACAGAATTTGTATATGTAACATAATCTTTATCCTAAAATCTGCTTTAAAATTATTTTGTGATGAGTATGCTACTGTCCAGTTATAGTGTGCTACACTTGTCAGTTCTTAAGATTATGTAAATGGAACATAGCATGCTAGTAAAATTAGTTTATGTGAATTCAGAAATCTTAATTGTCCAGTCATTGCATATGATTTCAAGTAATTGTTACATGTTTTAAAATTCTTTACATTTTTTTAATACTTGGTGCTAGTGACCTTAAAATTTGTAAATATATTCTTGTTTTTCATCAAATATTAGACATTCAAATACATGTTTGACACTCTTCCAAAGAAAATTTCTAGCCATTTATTACAGATCACAGAACAAAATAATGCATTCATGGCAATTATGGTTTGTTTTCTCTAAACACTTTTCAATCTTACATCTAGAAATGCAGATGGAAAAATTGTGTCTCTTGATGCAAAATTGAATTTGGAGAACAAAGACTATAAGAAAACCACTAAGATCACTTGGCTTGCAGAGACCACACAAGCTCTTCCCGTCCCGGCAGTCTGTGTCACTTATGAGCACTTGATCACAAAGCCCGTGCTAGGAAAAGATGAAGACTTTAAGCAGTATGTCAACAAGAACAGTAAGGTAGACCCCTGAAAGAAATCGTATTTCTTTTTTCCCTGTCATATAAGCTTTTTTTTTTTTTTTTTAAGAATTCTTAAAAATTACTTTTAAGTACTTGGTTTTCAAACAAAATGGAGAAAAGGTCTGTAAAATTTTATTAAAATGAAAAGATGTAAAAGGGTGATGTTTCCATTTTACGGAAGATAGAAGCTGAAGCACACTGAAGGTGAGTAAGTTGCCTGAGGACAGGCAGAGCCCTTGTGCCTAAGTGCTGAGGGCTGCCGTGAGTTTCAGCCAGGTCTGAGTGTGCTTTTTGCACTGTGGCTCCTACCTATGGTGGGAAACTTACTTATATATCTTCAGGGACACCAATCAAGTTAGTTGAGAGGTTTTCTGAAATTCGTCAATTTATAGATTTTGACTTTTGAAAATACAATAAATGTAATTGTTTAATTCTTCACTGTTTCACGGTGTCTGCTTAAGTAGTAAAGCTTTTAACGTATTTGTTGAAAATAGCCTCTGGAAAAACAGCTTGTACTGTAGAGTTCTTTTGAGTGCTCTGATTTCTGAGAAGGTGTATTTTCGTCTTCTGTCCTCTTTACAGCATGAGGAACTAATGCTGGGGGATCCCTGCCTGAAGGATTTGAAAAAAGGAGACATTATACAACTCCAGAGAAGAGGGTTCTTTATTTGTGATCAACCATATGAACCTGTTAGGTAAGTAAATGTAGTTAAGCGTTTATTTATTTTTTAATTTTTAATTAAAAAATTTTTTTATAAATTTTTTTATTTTAGAGCATGTGAGCAGGAAAAAGGGGTAGAGGCAGAGAGAAAGAGAATCTTAAGCAGGCTACCTGCTCAGCATGGAGCCCAATGGTGGGCTCAATCCCACAACCCTGGGATCATGACCTGAGCCAAAATCAAGAGTCAGATGCCCAACTGACTGAGCTACCTAGGCACGCCTGTCTTTGAGCGTTTAAATGAAAATGCCTGGGGCGCCTGGGTGGCGCAGTCGGTTAAGCGTCCGACTTCAGCCAGGTCACGATCTCGCGGTCTGTGAGTTCGAGCCCCGCGTCAGGCTCTGGGCTGATGGCTCAGAGCCTGGAGCCTGTTTCCGATTCTGTGTCTCCTTCTCTCTCTGTCCCTCCCCCATTCATGCTCTGTCTCTCTCTGTCCCAAAAATAAATAAACGTTGGAAAAAAAAAAAAAAAAAAAAAAGAAAATGCTTAAAGTTCTTACAGTAAATAATATTTTAAAAATCAAGTTTCTACTTAAGTACCATCCCTGATAATTCTCTATTCGGTCCGATTTGTTTTTTTTATATTTAGTATTTCAGGCTTTATAGTAATAAGGGGTAACTTTGAAACTAATTACTAATAACAAATTATTCATTTCTAAAATTAAACCATCTTATAATTCATCTTCATGGAGTCCAAGTATAAACAAAAAAGTTTCATCATATCTTACCTTTGGGTGAAAATTATCACTCTTACCTCTTTTTTCATAGTGTATTTTCTTTTTTTTAATTTTGTAAAAAAATACTTATTTTGAGAGAAAAAGCATGAACTGAGGAAGGGGCAGAGAGAGAGGAGAGAAAGAGAGAGGCCCAAGCAGGCTCTGTGCTGTTAGAGTGAATCCCCATCCAGGCTCGAACTCACAAAATATGAGATCATGACCTGAGCTGAAATCAAGAGTCAGATGCTTAACCGACTGAGCCACCCAGGTGCCCCTGTGTTTCTCTTTATTTTATTTTTTTATTAAAAAAATTTTTTTTGATGTTTATTTATTTTTGAGAGAGACACAGAGCGCAAGTGGGGGAAGGGCAGAGAGAGAGAGATACAGAATCTGAAGCAGGCTCCAGGCTCTGAGCAGTGAGCACGGAAGTATGATGCTCAACCCACTGAGTCACCCAGGTGCCCCTCCCTGTGTTGCTTTTTAAACTGTGAACTAATGGGATTATTAGGAAAACTTTTAGTTTCTAAATTTTTGTCCATGTTCCTTTTGGTTTTCTTTTTGGTCTCTGCTGTTTTTTCATTGTCATCTCTTGTGTGATCAGACCTTTCTCTTGAGCGCTACACTTGGGAATCTGATGCCTTTTAGACATCCTTGAATAGATATGTCAAACTCCATATCTTCAGAATCCCGAGATCCTTAGTACCATCTCTGCTCTGCTCCTTCATCCCCTCACTCCAGTTGGTAAACACTAGTGCTTGCACTGCCAGTCTAGGCTAGGCTATCTCTGTGTGGCCCCTGCTCTGCTGTGTTAGCCCCTCCGCTCCTGCCCGCCCCTCCCGGGCATTTCTTCTTGATTACCAAAACAGCTTCTAAAGTAGCGTCCCCTGCCTCCGGTTCTGTCCATTTCTAATCCACTTTTCACATGGGCCCAACTCTAAAAATTTCAAAATAACAATTTTATCACATTTCCCCCCTGCTTAAAAACTCTTCTCGATTTCAGGGTAAAATCTAAACTTCTTAGTGTGACTTGTAGGATTTTTTTATGTTGTGGCCTCTCCACCCCCCCCTGAGCCATATCTCTTGTAATTACCCTGTCATGTATCCATTCTGTTCAAGATACTGGATAGCTTGGAGCTTTCCAAAGGCATCAGATGCTTTTAAGCCTCCTGTCCTGCCTTTTGCTGGAACGGCCCTGCTTTTTCTTCATCTGGGTAACGTTTCAGATGTTACTTCTCCCAGAGCTCTGGTCTGGATAGGCACCCAACCTATGTATCTCCATAGTATCTAGCACTTTTCCTCTTTAGAGTGTTTATCACATGCTATTGAATCTGTCTTGTTTCCACTACTGGAATTCATTCATCAGGGACAGATACTTTTTTTTTTTTTTCCTTGATGCCACATTGCGTTCAGTCATATAACATCATACATGTAAACAGTGTGGTACAGTGCCTGGTACCTACTAACCCTTGTCACACATTTAGTGATGATGGTGGTAGTGGTGTGGGTGGTGACGGTACCACAATTAGAGTAATGCCCCGAACATTTAACTTAGTCTAAAAAAAATTGCCAAGTCTAAACAAATGTGCCGGATCAGTTGGATGGTCACATGCAAAAGAGTGAAGATGGACCTCACTCCATCTACAAAAATTAAGTATGAATCAAAGAACTAAATATCAGAGCTAAAACTATAAACCACTTAGGAGAAACATTAAGTGTAAGTCTTTGTACCTTAGCATTGCTTTCTTAAACAAAGCACAAGCAACCGAAGAAAATATACATAAATTGGACTACATCAAAATTAAAAAATTTTGTGCTTCGAAGGATACCACCAAGGAACTGAAAAAAACCCACAGAATGGGAGAAAAATGTTTATATGTGTATCTGATAAGGGACTTGTGTACAGAATAAATGAAGAATTCTTACAACTCATAAAAACAGATTAAAAATGGGCAAAGGATTTGAATAGATATTTCTCCAAAGTGGATATACAAATGGTCAGTCAGCATACAAAAAGATGCTCAGTATCATTAGTCATTAGGTAAATGCAAATCAATACCATAATGAGGCGTCACTCCACACCCACTGGGATGACTATAGTCAAAAAGACCGATAATAACAAGTGGTGGAGGATGTGGAAAAATTGGAACCCTCATACACTGCTGATAGGATTATGAATTTTAAGATGATCTGGTCACTTTGGAAACTGTGGCAATTCCTCAAAAAGTTAAACATAGAGTTAGCATTTGAGCCAGCAATTTCCTCCTGCCTGTGTACTCCAGAAAAATAATAACGTGTTCATAAAAAACTTTGACAGGAACGCTCAGAGTAGCCTCATTTGTAATAGCTAAAAGTTACAAATAACCCAGATGTTCCTCAGCTGATGAATGGATAAACAAAATGTGGTATGTTCATACAAGGGAGCATTATTCAGTCCTAAACAATAATGAGGTACCCTTCATGCAGTAGCGTGCACGAGCCTTTAAACATACGCTAAGTGAAAGAAGCTGGTCACAGCCGACCACGTATTGTGTGACTCCATTTAAACAAAATACCAGAATAGACAAATCCATAGGAAGAAATTAGTCGCTGCCAGATGCTAGAGACATGGGGGACCAGGAAGTGGTAGATAAAGGGCACGGGATTTCTTTTTGGGGTGATGTAGATGTTTTAAAGTTAGAGGGTGGTGATGTTGCACAGTTTCATATAATCATTGAATTGTGTACTTTCGAAGGCTGATTTATAATAATATCTCAATAGGACTATTTAAAAACATTGCAGAGATACAGGACCCTATTGTTACTGAATTCTTTTTGTTTTTCCTATGAAATTTGAAGAAATCATTTGCTTATGAATAGTCTCGGGGACAGTGGATCTTGCTAATTACTGTACTTTTAGAATTGAGAAATTCTTATGAATGTTTTACAGAAATTCTTGTTTATAAGCAGATTAGGTGTGGTATGTAGACGCACTTGCTCTAAATCAAGAATGAGACCATTAGCAGCCACTAGTGCCATTTCTGGTGACAGAGTAGCTTTTGTCCAGGAGTTAGCATGTTTATATCTATAAAAAGTTCTTAAATTGGAAGCATGCACTTAGAACTGCAAATTTTTATTGTGTATTTATCGGTTTTAAACTACTCTGAAGAGCTTCTGATTTGAATAATAAGAGAATGGACTGTTTATACTTTGAAAAACATTAACGTAGATGGTACCATTGAATTAATCTAGGAATTCAGTTTTAATTGATGTCAGATAATTTTGTTCAAATAAACTTTATTTGACCCTCTATTTTCTCTTTAGCCCCTATAGCTGCAAAGAAGCCCCATGTGTTTTGATATACATTCCAGATGGACATACTAAGGAAATGCCAACATCTGGGTCAAAGGAAAAGACCAAGGTAGAAACAACAAAAAGTGAGGTAAATATTGACTTTTATGGATATGGCTCTAGTCGATGATATTTTTGCCCCAGGGTTTACACTCTTTCTTTACCTTAAGTAATCTCTACATTCAATGTGGGGCTTGAACTCACAACCCCAAGATCAAGAACATGCTCCACCAATTGAGCCAGCCAGGTGCCCCAAATCCTTTTCTTTTCTTCTTCTTCTTCTTCTTCTTCTTCTTCTTCTTCTTTTTTGGAGAGAGCTCACATACCCACACACCAGTTGGGAAGGGGCAGAAAGAGAATCAAGTAGGCCCCACCCCCAGCGTGGAGCCTGACATGGGGCTCTATCTCAGAACCATGAGATCACAACCTGAGCTGAAATCAAGAGTTGGACACTCAACCAGCTGAGCCACCCAGGCGCCCCCCTTTGTTTTTTGTTTTTTTTTAATAACCTGTCTACTTTAGGATCGTTGTGTAGAGCTAAAGAGTACTTAGAGGACCACCTGTTCTTAGCTACTCATTTACACATGGAAAGAAAAGGAAAAATCCCTTGCCCAAGATAACAAAAGTTGTTATTGACAGAGTTAGGACATTGAAGCGGTTTTTTGGTTCCCTATCTGTACTTTTCTGTCAGACTCCAGTGCTTCTGAGAGAAGAGCTCCTGATAGACCAAGATTCAGAAAAGAGAACATGGATAGGAGTTGCCATGTTGTGGGCGATAGGTTTCTTTCTTGAATCTTGGACTCAGATTGGACACTGCCATGCTAATTTACTGTTCCACAGTGATTTTCCTGTAGTACTTGATTTTCACACAGCAGTTGTGGAAAATTTAGTTTTGCAAAGATATGACATCATTGAAAGAAATGTAGCATACTGTAAAGACTGAACCACTTTGAGCTTGTAGTACATGCAAACTACGAACATGTAATGTTTGGGAGATGTTGGGTACATTACTCTGTTTACCTCAAATACATAAAATATTTTGTGGCACCCTGGAGCACCTTGATACCTGGTTTGGGATCCATAGATGTTGGCAGTTGGGTAAACACTGATGATTTGGTATCAGCGTAGAAGATACTTTGGAGGGTGCACTGGAAGTAGGATTAGAAGATGTTATGAGTGGTAAGGAAGCCAGAGGGTGAGAGCATGGAGGATGTAAAGGAAGACATGAATTTGGGAAGTAGAATTGTTGAGACAGTAATTTCTAATTCTGTTGGGTTGACTAGGTACATAAAGATAAATAACCTGAGCTAAGGAAGACAGAAATATGAAAGTTTATTAGATGTGAGTTTGGAACTGTTTACAGTGATGATGTCGTGGCTTGAGCTTTTAATTTACACAAATATTGTGGGATCTCAGCCAAAAGAAAATTAAAGGAAGAAAAACAAGAGGTTCTTAAAAAAAATTTTTTAACGTTTATTTATTTTTGAGAAAGAGAGACAGAGTGCAAGCGGGGGAGGGGCAGAGAGAGGGAGACAGAGAATCCAAAGCAGGCTCCAGGCTCTGAGCTGTCAGCACAGAGCCTGACGCGGGGCCCGAACTCAGGAACCTGAGATCATGACCTGAGCCGAAGTCAGGCACTTAATGGACTGAGCCACCCAGGCACCCCAAAAAATAAGAATTTTAATGGGGCAGTATCTGCGTTCTGCTTTTTATAAGTATATACCAGCAGCTCTCAAACTATTTAGTCACAAGACCCTTACATTCTTAAAACTGGACCCCTTTTGTTTTATGTGAGTTATGTTTATTAGTATTGGCTACACTAAAAATAAAATTGACAAGTTTTTAAAGAACATATTCATTTTAAAATGACAATTATAAACCCAATTATATGTTTGTATAAATAACACTTTTTATGAAAAATAACTGTTTTCCAAAACAAAATTGTGAATTAGAATGGTGTGGTTTTTGCACTTTTATTTTACTTACTTGTTTTTAAATGTTTATTTATTTTTGAGAGAGAGTGCGCACATGCGGGGGAGGGGCAGAGATAGAGGGAGAGGGAGAATCTTAAGCAGGCTCCACACTGTCAGCACAGAGCCTGATGCAGGGCTCAGTCCCATGACCGTGAGATCATGACCTGAGCTAAAAGTCAAGTGTCAGGTGCTTAACCCACTGAACCACCCAGGCGCTCCGGCACTTTTAAATTTCTCTTTAGTGTCTGACTTAACAGCCTCCAAGACATTGCATTGTACCCTCATGAAGGACTGACTCAAAATGACAGACTACGTGTTAGTATTATTATTAAATAACTGTGGGCTCGCAGCCCTCCTTCAAAAGGATCTCAGAACTCTTTGGGGTTCAGGGTGCCTGGGTGGCTCAGTCAATTAAGTCTTCAACTTTGGCTCGGGCCATGATCTCATGGTTTGTGGGTTCAAGCCCCGCGATGCTCCACACTGACAGTGTGGAACCTGTTTGGGATTCTATCTCTCCTTCTCTCTCTGCTCCTTCCCAGCTCGTGCTCAATCTCTCAAAAGTAAACATTAAAAAAAAAAAAAAAAAGGAAGACGTCCTCTGGGTTCCGTAGACTACACTTTGAGAACCACTAGTATCTGTAATGAAATAAACATGAACTGGGAAATGTGGCTACCCGTTCCCTCATTGGTTCCAGTTTCCACCTGTACCTCTCACCTTTTACATATCCTATAACGATGCTAGTGTTATGCTATAAGTTTATGTATTCCTTTTTTATTTTCAAAATTTTATATACATTTTAGTTAACTAGCATATAGTGTAATATTGGTTTCAGAAATTTGTGTATTCCTGAAAAACTTTATGTTTTGCAAAATGGCATACTAAAAATAACAGGGCTGCTTTATTAGGGAAAATAGAGTTGGGGCAAAACACTAAGAATAAGAACCTGTACATCTCATGTAGTTTCAGTCAAGTGGTGGCTGGTTAGCAGTCATGGAAGGCTCAGCTAGGCCTGGACATCACAGTGGCTCACTCAGAAAGTATCGAATGGAACAGCTGCAAGAAACCTCTTTAGTCTGGTAGTGTCCGGGTAGTGAGACTTTGTATATGACAGCTTGCGGCTTCAGAAGTGAATGTCCAGTAGACACGGTGGAAACACCATTGCCTTTTATGATTTAACTTTGAAAATCTCACACAGTGTCATTTCTGCTGTTGTCTGTTGTACCGAGCACTCATAAGCTTGCCCACATTTCGAGGGGAGGGGACATAGACTCCACCTCTTGATGGAAGGAGTGTCAGAACGTTTGTGGATATGCTTTGGAACCTGCACAGACCCTCATAGAAACTCAAGAACAGTTGACTGGCATTGGTGTCCAACACTTCAGTCAGCCATTGTTTGCAGCCTTAAATCTTAAAGCTGATGCCCTGTCCTTTGATATGTAGGTTTGAGGGTATTTGCCTCTAGTAGAGATCAGTGTCATCAAAAATAAAGTCTGACTCAACATGGACCCTGCTTCATCTTTTCTTTTCTTTTCTTTTTTTTTTTTTAAAGCCCAGGAGGAAAGTTTTTTGAAATTTCTTCATTTACACTTGCACCTTCATTTGATGGCTTAATGTTATGGTAAACAGTGTTTTTAAAGTACCACCTGCACTCAAGCCACTTCTAAAGCTTCCTCTTTTAATAGTGAGAAAGCTTTTCCCTGAATGCTTCTTTGTCTCATGTACATGAACGAACACACTGGGAGAAATGACCACCAGGTGGTGTGATTTTTCAGTGTTACCCTAATACTTTTTCCTTGTTTACCAGGCATGATTCAGTTCATGTTATCAAAAATAAGTATAACAGAACAGAATGTATGTATTTTTGGCACAGAGTGGCTCCCTTTGTGTATTTTCCTTTACTGTATAATAGGCATTTATATGTGTATATTAACATTCATGGTTGTGTGTTTTGAAGGGGTAGTTTTGAGTGTATGTAGGGTTTTTTTTTAAGATTTTATTATTTTTTTTTAAGTAACCTCTGCACCCAATGTGTGACCCCGAGATTAAGAGTCACATGCTATACCCATTGAGCCAGCCAGGTGCTCCACGTGTACGTGGTTTTTGACTTACATGCTAACTTCAGAACTTAGCCCCCATGTAAAATGCAACTCTGATGTAGCTTAAGGTGCTTCTTAGCTATCCAGGTAAAGATGTCTTAAAGACCATTCAGAATGCTGGGTCTGGGGTCAGGACAGAGTCCTGGCCTAGAGATGAAACATTTTAGAGGTAATGCATGTGACTCATGAATATGGATGAGATTCTGAAAAGTTAAGTGGAAGACCATTAAAGAAAAAAGTCATGGGGAAGGTATGATGTGAGCTGGGTTTTAAATTTGGAAGGGTTTCTGGGGCGCCTGGGTGGCGCAGTCGGTTAAGCGTCCGACTTCAGCCAGGTCACGATCTCGCGGTCCGGGAGTTCGAGCCCCGCGTCGGGCTCTGCGCTGATGGCTCAGAGCCTGGAGCCTGTTTCCGATTCTGTGTCTCCCTCTCTCTCTGCCCCTCCCCCGTTCATGCTCTGTCTCTCTCTGTCCCAAAAATAAATAAACGTAGAAAAAAAAAAAAAAAGTTAAATTTGGAAGGGTTTCAGTAGGGTAGAAAGCATCCTAGGCAGAAGGAAAGTATGACATAGAGAATAAAAATAGCATAGTTATTCACTATCCAGAACATATCTCTAGGTTTATTGCATACACCTTTATATAACCATTTGCCCATAAGTATGTAATTTTATACAAATGGAGTTGTTCCACAGTACTGAGTTAAATTTGTATCAGTGTTTCGTGGAAGTCTTCCTTGTCAGTAATCGAGATATTGTCTCCTCTTTTAAAAAATTAATAATACCTAAAACTTCGTGATACTTTTTCTCAGGCTTTGTAACTAAAAGCTTTACACATATTTATTACCTTTATTTTCCCATCACACTGTTGGGTTCAGTACAATTATTCCTGTCTTTTAGTTAAAACCAGAAACAGCTTTTGTAAGTAATTCAGGGTCACAGTATGTGGTGGAACAATGATTTATTCTCAGATATATTGGATGTGTCATAATTTCTTTAATCCTCTAATGGTTAAGATTTAGGTTATTTTCAGTTTTTTACTGTGATAAAAATGCTCCAGTGAAATATCTACCTACCTCTGTTTTTACTTCTGTCATTTTTCATTAAGATAAATTGTTAGGAGTGAGGTTATTTACTTAAACTTTTTAAGGGATTAAAACTTAAAAATTTTTTAGCATGGAATGTTATAAGACAATGTGTATAATTTTGTGGGAAGACATTTAACATGAATGAACTATTTCACTTTTGGTTTTCTGTCTCTGTAGCCAACTATACCTTTTAAGGAAAGACCAGGTCCTTCTTTGGATAACACTTGTGCTACATTTGAGGATTCCTTGGTCCTTTACAACAGAGTGGCTGCTCAAGGGGATGTGGTTCGTGAATTAAAAGCCAAGAAAGCAGCCAAGGAAGATATAGATGCGGCTGTAAAACAACTTTTGGCCTTGAAAGCTGAATATAAGGAGAAAACTGGCCAGGAGTACAAGCCTGGAAATCCTGCCACAGTGGTACAGAATGTTTCTTCTGTATCAGTAGCACGTCCTCTGGAGAGTAAATCTCTGTATGATGAAGTTGCTGCCCAAGGAGAGGTGGTTCGTAAACTGAAAGCTGAAAAAGCCCCCAAGGTCAGTATGCTGGAATGAGTCGAGACAGCATTGTGAGGAAGCTCATGAATTCAGATGGTCTAGGATGGTCGCGTCTCATCTTTGAAGGCGTACTGTGTATAGACTGTCTGCTTGAATATTTTGGCGGAACAGTTAACACCTACTGATGCCTGCTGTGCGCCAAGCTCGAGATAACTAACAAGCAGCAGCTCACCATCTAGTTGGGAGAGGTGTCAGGGAAGAAACATACACGCTGTATCTCATGTGACGCGACTGTAGTCCTGTATGACGTGTGAACCGTTCTCCCAAGTGTTTGTGGTTGTTAAGTGGCAGGGAACGAGGAAGCAGTTCATAAAGGATATTTAAAATAGTCCTGAGGTAGAGGAAGCCCTTTATGGATGAACAAAGTTCAGGGAAGGTACTCTTTAAGTGTAGATCCGTGCTTCTCAAGCTTCACTGTACATCAGAATTACTAGAGAGCTTGCTAAAACACCGATTGCAGGGTCCCACCTCTTGAACTTCTGCCTCAGGAAGTTCACGGTATGCAGAGAATGTGCACTTGTAAACAGTTGTCCAGGGGATGCTCGTGCTGCTGGCCTGGGGCCGGGTGTGGAAGACACACACTGGCAGAGGCAGAGAGGTACGAAGGTTCAAGGTGTATTCAGGGAGTAATGGGTTGTCAAGAGGTTTTGGACCAGTGACTATTTCTCATTCTTCTCAGGGGAACCCTAAAGTGATACTGAGTTTTGACTAAAGTATACATATTGTTCTTGTTTTAATGATATCTTTAGGCAAAACATTTAGCCAAATGGATGGTAGCACTGAGTATGGAACAGGATTGTTTGCTGTGAGAGCTGAAAGGAATGGCATCTGTGGTAGAAAAGGGCCATATTTAATAATCAAGATGTACAGTTCTGTTCAAACAGTAGTGTAGTTCTAAAACATGACCGAATGAGTAGTGCTGTAACTGGATATAATTCAGTCCCTCTTAAACTTCCAAAATTACAGGCTCTGGGCTGTGACAAGAACACAGAGAGGTATGGGGAACCCTTGGACTTGACTTCTGGTGCTGGAGGGGATTTGTTGTCCCATCAGTGTCCTGGGCTTTGGTTGGAGAAGAATGGAATAGGAGGTTCCTCCCCTCATTAACAGTTGCTAGGCCTCTGACTGGAAACTGTCCCCCTAAGTTTCTTTCTTTCATGGACATTTGACCTCTGCTGAAGAGAGAAAATGCTTTAGGGAAGTCTTAGGGCTTTGGTCCAGAAGTTAATGTTTTTCTCTCTATTGTGAAGTGTGATAAATCTCTTTTTTCTCTTTAGTGAGCCTGTTGGAAGTCCTGCAGAGCCATGACGATCTTAAAATAGCTCTGCTCCTAGGAATAAATCCTGGAGCTTAGGACATAAATCCTTGATATCTCCCACCCTCTGGCAAGGTTAGGAGTATTTCCACTCTGTACATGATCCACTCTATAGATCAGACACAAGCTGTGGACCCCTCTCTAGATGTCATTTGAGGGGAAGAGCGTTGATCTTTAAACTCCTTCATTCTGAGGGGCTCCTGGGCGGCTCAGTCGGTTAAGTGTCTGACTTCGGCTCAGGTCATGATCTCGCGGTTTGTGAGTTCAGGGCCCGCATCGGGCTCTGTGCTGACAGCTCAGAGCCTGGAGCCTGCTTCCGATTCTGTGTCTCCCCCCTCTGTGCCCCTCCCCTGCTCATGCTCTGTCTCTCAATAATAAATAAACATTAAAAAAAAAAATTAAATTCCTTCATTCTGAGCAGAGTATATTGAGATTCTGTGCTGATTCTTGGACAGCTAATTATGTGTGGGGTAGTAACAGCAGTAACCGTTATATGTAGGGCAACAGCCAGCTACACCTCCCATCTCGTTGAGTAATGGATTATGGCATACTTTCCTGACACAGCATTGTCAAGCTTATGAAAAGTCCGCCTATGGGTAAAAAAATCCGTGTCTTTGGTAATTAGTCAGATACTTTTACTAGGTGCTTTTTGATCATGGTGACTGTGATACTGAAATTAAGCTGACTTTAGTTTAACCTTGTGTTAATTGAATGCTTAAAATGCACCATAGCAGTGTTTTAAAATACTGCTTGTGTTTTTTCTTCTCTAAATGCTAACAGTGGCACATAGTGCTCTTTCCTGTTCCAGAGAATCAGCCCAGTTGCTAGGAACGGACGGTGTTTTTTAGACCACATCTGGCACTATGGACTACACACTGGTGCTGTTCTTGCATTGACTCCTCCCCACAGCTTTGTTCAAGAGTGTCCAGATGATGCTCCCTTTTTTATTGGCTCGTTTTAGTAACCAGTAAGAAACTGGATCTGAAAGGAACTTCTTGAAGTTTACAAAGCCTGGATTCTAATTTGGCAAATTCCAAGTTACTTCCCTTTAGAGGTGATGGGAGTGGTGTATAGCATTAGGAACACTAGAGAGTTCTGGTTTTACCAGTTTATTAATTTATTAAGCAAGTCCGTACACATTTTACATGAATAACTTGTCTAAGCCTCTTAATTCCATTTCCTACAAAAGTAGTTCTTCTGTTAAGTCATGTTCAGTGGCTAAGTAAGCGATAGTTACAAGCTTCAATTAGACTTTTCTTTTTCTGTTTGTCCATCCATCTGTTCTCCTCCCCCGCCTCCCTCCCCCCACTTGAGGATCTGATACGTGATTCTGTGTAGGAACTTGTAAGCATAAAGGCAGAGTATAAGCAACAGGTAGGCAAGGAATGAAAACCTGGAAGAACCTACCTTCAGTTTCTCCTTCAAGTCCACCTTCTGCTCCTCTTTTCCTTTCTCTCCTGCTCAGTAGGTTGTTACAAAACAGTGGATCAGGCAGATACAGTGCGAGTTGCATGTCTGAGAATACACCAAAGATAAAATAATTCTGCATGCTGAGTTATTTAAAAATGGAAGTCACTTTTCAGATTTGAAATACTAACTTTTAAAGCTCTAAAGTTATAGCTTCAAAAAATGAAACTTTGATAAATAATAAAACACATTTCTCTAATTTGAAATCTAAATGAATGCAGTTTGAACATGAAATTACAGTGTTGCTTGAAATGAGAGTCAGAAAATTAAGGGCTTTATGGAATACTTAACAACACTTTAAACTCTGGGACCGGGTTTGGCAAACTGTAGTCTGCACCTGTGTTTTGTAAGTGAAATTTTACTGGGACGCAACCATGCGTTTTAGTTTACATATTGTCTAAGGCTGTTTATGGGCTATAATTGCAGAGTTGAGTGGTTATAACAGACTCTCAAAAACCTACAGTATTTTTTATTGACCTGGCCCTTTATTGGAAAGTCAGCTGACCCATCTCTTAGAGGACAGAGTTTTGAGAAGCTTTATGGTAATGACTTTTTAAATTGAAGTAATAAATGGCAGCAAAATCAAATGATCATCATGTTAAATAAAAACAATTTAGGGGCACCTGGGTGGCTCAGTTGGTTGAATGTCCGACTTTATCTCAGGTTATGATCTCACAGTTTGTGGGTTCAAGCCCTCATTGGGCTGGCTGCTGTCAGCACAGACCTGTCTGGGAGCCTTTGTCCTCCTCTCTCTCTACCCCTCCCCTGCCCATGCTCTCTCTCTCAAAAATAAAAGAAAAACTTAAAAAAACAAAAACAATTCACAGTTGTTTCATCTTGTCATTGACAGCCTCTTTTTGTCCAATCCCGTCCCAGTGGACAGATGTTGATCGTCTTTTACTTCTGCACTTACAGCATTTCAGTTCATGGCATGTTTTTTATGCCCCCAGTAATTCATCTTCAATATCCCACCCATCTGTGCTCTTTTATATTTTACACCAGCGTTTGTGGTTTTAAAACCCAAATCATAGCTTATCTGTATTTAGCTTAAGGAAAGGAAACCCCGTCGTTCTACCCCTTTGTCTGGTAAACAGGCTATTCTAGGAAACCACTGCCCCTCACCTCTACCCCAAATAGCCTTAAGAATTCTAAGGCCAAAAAATAAAGATTAAAGGGGGAGAATATAAGAAGAAACAAACCCGTCCTTTTTCTTGACAGATTTTGAGCTTCTTGTTTAGGATTTGTATGTGGTGGGTTTCTGCTATATCTCTATTTGGTACTTGATGCAAACTTGCTTTTGCTCTAAACAAGTATAAAACCATCCATCTTGTCTGTGAGACCCGACACTTCACAAGACTGACTACAGCTTAGGGATCGTCTAGGAAAATCTGAGGAGTTTGTATTGATTGATTTGTGTCAGAGAAAAGTAGCAGATACATTGTGATTTAGGTAAATGAACTATTAGCTGAGAAAGAGCAGAACATGTGTTCCAACCCGACTCTAGTCTGGGTCCTCTGTTGTGCTGGATTGGCTTCTGGGATTGGGGTTCCATAATTGGGCTGGTTGGGATTTAAGTAAATTTAAGTAGATTTAAATAAAATTTATTTAAGCTAAATACAGGTTTCTAATTAGTTGACTGAGGAAAAAAAGACCCTTCTTTGAAAACCTGTGAACTTTTAGTTCACTAATTCTCCTAGCAGACCTTTTTGTATGAGACCGGCTTCATTTCTTTCTCTCCTCAACTTGGGAGGATTCCTGCTTTGGATTGTCATCCGTCCTCCCCCACCAAGTGAGAATCTGCTTCCGGAGTCATTATCACTGATGTGTGCAGGTGTAGTTCTCTCGAATTATGTTAGAAAGGAACAAAAAGTGGGAAAACGTTTATTATAGAGTTGGAAAAAAGTGTTTTTTTAAAAAACTGTTTTCGCTGATAATTAAAGTGCTCAGGCCCTTTCGAAAGGTTCTGTTCTTAGAATTTTAAATTGGTAAAGTTCTAGGTTTTTCTTATTAAAGTTCTTTCGTTCCCCATGGAGAAAGGTTCCATCTAGTGGCTGCTGCCTACATGGCTGTTTGGGTACTTCTCAATCTGCAGTCAGCTCTCACCTGCAGATCATGTTTACTTCCTCCAAGTCCCATCTTAAACTTTTCACAGAAGTGTTCGTGTGTAGGCTGTTCCTTTTTCATTCATCTGCATCAACAATTATTTACTGAAAACTTCTCGTGTTTGATTTGGCACACGTTAGATAAGTTTAAAATGATCTTTGTCTACTAAGAACTTAAAATTTATCAGCATACGCTTTGTAGGGTTCTGTTGTTTACTCTTGTATGGAGTAGTACCATCCAATTTCCCTTTGTAAATGCCTCTTATTCCAGAAAACTAGAATATTAAAAGACATTTTTTCCTCATTGTAGGAGTCATCATCAAGTAAGAATCAAAGATATCTTTTGAAAATGCCGTTTTCGTGGCATGGCAGGAGTGAACGGAACACTTAAATCATTGTTTCATACCTTCTGTGATGCTTGGCAAACTGTGAGGGTCAAGATCACAGACTCTAGAATAAACCCTAGATGAAATCCCGGCTCCACTGCCACTTAGTGTGTAACTTTGGGTAAGGTGCTTAGTCTTTCTAAGCTTTACTTCTTGTATAAAATGAGTCAGGGTTGTTTTGAGAAATAAAATGATCCACGTAAAGCACTAAGCATAATGTCTAGTGCGCAGTAAATAAATAGGCCATCAAATGATAGTGCTAATTTTTTTATATTGATAATTCTAATTCAAGAATCTTTAGATACCTTCTAAGTCACCAGATAAAACTGCATAGGGAGTAGTATAATTTCATTGTTTTGAAAAATAACCTGAATAGAAAACTTAGTTACTCACAGTATTCCATTTCTCAGTTGGAGGGGATATAAGTATATATAATTTAGTCTATTTTTAGAATATCATATAATAATGAAGTGATGGACACGTTAGAATTTTCTTCTTTATAATATTTTGAATTGTAATCTTGCCCAACAAGGTTTTTGTTTTTCTTCATGAAGTGTGTGCCATTTGACTTCAGACTCTGGTCAATACTTGCTTATGGTGTAGATTGGAACTTCTTTCAAAGGCCTCTTTTTGTAGAAGTGGTTGCAGGAAAGTCCCTTAACTTTTTTCCCATTTTCTTTCTTTTAGCTGATGGAAGTTTCTTTTTCTTGCTTCTTTTATGTATCACTAAGTGTGTCTTATTTCTTATGGACAGGTAGATTCTGCTGTGAAAATGCTTTTAACTCTTTTTTTTTTTTTTTTTTTTTTTTTTTTTTTAGTTTTAAGTGTATTTATTTATTTTGAGAGAGATCATGAGCAGAGAGAGAGGGACAGAAGGAGAATCCCAAGCGGGCTCTGCATCACCAGTGTGGAGCCCAACATGGGGCACAAACTCGTGAACTGTCAGATCATGACCTGAGCCCAAAGCAAAAGTCAGACGCTTAACTGACCGAGCCACCCAGGTGCCCCCAAGATGCTTTTAATTCTAAAGACAGAATGTAAGCAAGAGACAGGTCAGGGGTACAAATCAGGCAAGCTGCTGGCTTCTCTTTGTGTGATTTCTCCTCTTCTGTTTACTCCTTCTGTGTGGTACCGGGTGTGACAGACTCTACTTCAGTACCAAAACGTTGCATCATAAGTGACGAGGAAATGTCACTTGTTGATTCATAGATGCAAATTCTTTAAAGGTATCCCAGTGCTTCCTGTACGCCTTTGACCCCAGTTGTGGTAGTTTCCTGGTTTCTGTTGTGTTGCTTTTAGCTGTCTGGAGCGTTGTCATAATGTAGCCGTGAAGCTTGGCTAGGGTAATATAGAGGCCCTTTTTCTCTCTGATTGATAGATGCTTTGCCTTTTCAGTGGTATCTTGGTCTGTGTTTAGACAGTACTACCATTCAGGTAAGGCGTCCAGCTTGGGCCCTTTGCCTGTGTTGTCCTCTGCTGGCATCACAAGTGTCTCAGTTGGGCTGAGTGTTTCATTCTTTTTCGTTCTGATTATGTTGAAGTATCAGAGGATGATGTATATAGGTTAATGTCTAATTAAAACCTCAGCACACCTTCCCATTGTATTATAAATTTTTAAAAGAATAATGTAACTGTTCTTTACTTGGGCCCAAACTGGTTTGTTTGTTTTAATGCTGTATTTAGTGTTTGTTTACTAGGCTAATGAAAATAAGGTTTGTGTAGCAAAGCCGTTGAGCTGATCTTTGTTCTGATTTTGTAAATGCTGACTCCACTATTTATAGACCCAGGGCTTGGACACTGCCAGTTTGCTTGGATATTCTATTATTTATTTGTCTGTTTACATATGTAAAATGAGAAATTATGGTACTATATGTGTGTGTGTTTACTTTTATGACTTGTATAGAGGATTATAATTTGATTTATGTTTTCAACGTTTTTTTTTTAGCTTTGATCTGTTACTTTATGATTGAGCTCCTTTGTTGCTTGGGTTTCTCCATGATTATTTATAGGAATACTTTGATAGAACAAATGATTTTTAATAATCATTGAAATTTTCAGAAATTTCACAAAGTTTCAAGTAATTGTTTTTTGTCTTTCATTTCAGGCTAAAGTAAATGAAGCTGTAGAATGCTTACTCTCCCTGAAAGCTCAGTACAAGGAAAAAACTGGGAAGGAGTACATTCCTGGTCAGCCCCCATTATCTCAAAGTTCAGACTCAAGTGCAACCAACAGCTCCGAGCCTAGGGGTCCAGAAACACCAGAAGCCAAAGTTCTTTTTGACAAAGTAGCTTCTCAAGGAGAAGTAGTTCGAAAACTTAAAGCTGAAAAAGCTTCTAAGGTTCGTGGGATACTTAGTTTGTATTTTTGTTTTTTACATTACAGCCTATTTTCTTTGCCCAGAACACTTTCTGGCCCATCAAATCTAAGTTCTGCTCATGTATTTCAGTTCTCAATTCTGTGTAGTAGAGAAGCCTTCGCTGACCATTTCTCTCCCCAACTAGATTTGACTGGACAGTCTCTTATATAAGACTCTGCCTTTCTCTGGCATAGTACTTAAACCCTGTGTATTTTAGCTGTTGGTTCAATTGTCCGTTTCTCTCTAGGTTGTGAGATCCTGGAGAATAGGGCCCTGGACTCTAGCAGTGCCTGGCCCATTGTAGGCCCTTGATGTCTGCTCTTTGTTTTACTCATTCTCCTAAAGCTGAATCAGTCTCAGATGGCAGGTTTTATTTATTTTGAGCTCTGGTGTAGTTTGTGCTAATTATATTCACTTCCTAGGAGTAGGATTTTTTTTGGTACAGATTTGTGAGTGGGAAACAGTAAGTCATTACAGGTTTTGAAGTTTAACCAGTAGTACAGAAACTTGATTACTGTTCTTTTTCTGATTGTGAAATGCTCAACATGTATAGTTTAATGGCTCCTAACTTAAATTGCAGTGGAGTGCTTGTTACATACTAGTGCTTTCTTACAGAACTTTCTCTGATGGCGGGCGTGTTGTGTAGCAGCTCTGTCCAGTACTGTAGTCACTAGCCGTGTGTCGCCATTGAAGACTTGAAATACGGCTGTTGTGACTGAAGAACTGAGTTTCAAATTTTATTTACTTCACATTTAAATAGCCGTGTGTGGCTGGTGACTGCCGTTCGGATAGTGCAGTTATAATACTGTTTTTCAGTCCCTCTTTTGCATAATTCTGTTCCTGTTTATCATATTTTTTTGTTCTCCGTAGTTAGCATATTTAGTGTTCGCCACCCCTACCCTATTTCCCTCTACCTTTACTTGTGTTTTCAAATCTGCTTATGAAGCTTCGGAGATGGGTGCTTAGTCAGTGATTTGAATTAAATATTATCTTCTCTTTTCCTCTTTTGTTAAACTGAAGGAGCAGGTAGATACGGCCGTCCAAGAACTCCTTCAGCTGAAGGCACAGTACAGATCTCTGACAGGAGTGGAGTATAAGCCTGTCTCTGCCACTGGGGCTGAGGACAAAGATAAGAGAAAGAAAGAAAAAGAAAATAAATCTGAAAAGCAGAATAAACCTCAGAAACAAAGTGATGGCCCAAAGAAAGACTCCTTAAAAAACCAAGGAAGTGGACTGTCATCAAGTGGAGCAGGGGAAGGGCAAGGGCCTAAGAAACAGACCAGGTAATAAAGCGTGGAAGCTTCAGTAGGAGTGAAGCAAAGCTTTGAATGAATTCAGCTCTTAAATGGCTTTTTTAAAAAACAAATTTTGCTTAGTTTAACTGTCACATGAGGTTGGAGAACGCTAGAAGTATAGTGCCAGCAGATAGCTATTGTCGATCTTCTGTTTATTCAAATAGGTAACAGATTCGTTTGCTTGGTTCAGGAATCTCAGAATATAGAAAGCTCAGTGAAGTCTCGCTCTTACACTTTTTGTCCTTTCTTCCCAGTTTCTCCTACCGCCATAACGAGTTGGTAACCACAGCTAGTCTCTTCTGTAACCACTGACAGGTGTTCATTTGGTCACACAGTAAAAACAAGTATATATAAACCATCCTTTTTTCCTCCCTTTTAACACAATTGGTAGCCTGACAGTAGTCATTGCTTTTTACCTTAAGCAAATTTTTTGAATGAAAATCTTTTATGGAATGACAACATCATTCTCAATAGGATTTTAAATTTGGTTGGTTAAATACAAAACGAAGGTGTTTTAAAGACAAAACAGTGGCATAGATGGTGTCTCAGTATGTTCCAGTTCGTAGGAATAATGTGATGCCCCTGTCTGTGATCCCCATGGCAAAATTAGAGTGAACTTTGTGCCAGCTTCCTTTCATGGCTTAATAAAAGGAGAAAGCTGCCATTAGCAACTGCTATTGTGAGATCTTTTGGCTTTAGATTTGTTTAGCTGATTTTAAAATTCTGCCTCTTAGCTCTCACATCATGCATGCAGTATCTCCTTAAACAGAATATAACGGTGGTTTTTCTTGCCTTTTGACTGGGTAGTCAGATTTATAGATTATAAAATAACAGAAGAGAGAACAGAATCTCTCACCTTTTACCTCTTTGTGAAAGGGTCAAGTTTCATGTAGGCATCTTGTTGAGCTGTGTCAAAAGTGAAACAGCAGAGAAGTCAGATATAAATACATTAAGATTTTAAGCCAGTAAGCTTTGTTGGTAACTCTAAAATGTAACTAATGGGTGAATTTTCCTATGTGGATCATAAGCCACAGTGCTTGAATAATTACTGATGTTCCAAGAAAAGGATTCTCATCTGGAATAGTTTTTTTTTGTTTTTTTTTTTTTAATCGCAGATCTAACTTATTTTAGAAGCATCTGTCTGTGCAACTTTTTTTTTTTAAACATTGATTTATTTTTGAGAGACAGAGACAGCATGAGCAGGGGAGGGGTAGAGAGAGAGGCAGACACAGAATCCAAAGCAGGCTCCAGGCTCTGAGCTGTCAGCACAGACCCTGACTCGGGGCTCAAACCCATAAACTGCGAGATCATGACCTGAGCTGAAGTCAGATGCTTAACCAACTGAGCCACCCAGGCACCCCTGCAACTTTTATTTACTGCAATTAAAAGAAAAATTTGTAGGGACACCTGGGTGGCTCAGCCCCTTGAGTGTCCGACTCTTTGATTTCTGCTACGTCATGATCCCAGGGCCTTGGGATTGAGCCTCGTGTCAGGCTCCGTGCTGAGCTGGGAGCCTGCTTAAGAGTCTGTCTCCCTCTGCCCCTCTCCCCCACTCATGTGCTCTCTTAAAAAAAAAAAAAAAAAAAAATTGTAGACCATGTAAAGCTTATTTATACCCAGACAGCTATTGGTTTTTATACTTTTTGTATGTTACTTTCAGTGGGACACTGATCTTGCTAATTATAATTTTTTTCTGGATTGAGGTTGGTCAGAGATTCTTCTTTTTAGTGAGAGAATCCCATGTAAGTTGATTCTTTATTACAGATACATTGCCTTATAAATTATAAAGGACTTTGTAAAAGAGATGTCTGCATTAAAATCATAGCTGTTCTTGGGCTTGACTTTCCTAGTTCTTTGTGGACAGTACCTTACCACCTTTAAGAGATGGTGAAATTGTTTTCTAGGTTAAAAACTTTATTCTGGGAATGAATATACAAGAGAGATACATATGGACATAACTCATACTGAGGAGAAACTAATCTGTTTTGAGGCTTATTTTCATTCAACCTATAAGCAATTGATGAACGAAGGGATTCATATTTTATTTTTCATGCCTGCAGGTTGGGCCTTGAGGCAAAAAAAGAAGAAAATCTTGCTGATTGGTATTCTCAAGTGAGTATTTTATTCAGTTGATTTTTATGTTTTAAATTTCTCAAAGACTACGTTGTATTTAGGTTCTGACGTTCAGACAAAGTAATAATGTGTAATGTCGTTAGTAATATATAGTGTAGTCCTTTAACGTGTCCCAGTTTTCAAAGCATGTTCACATAAAACATTGAATTGAGAAATAGCCCTATGAGATAGTCATTATTCAAGGTTTTTTTTTTTTTTTAACGTTTATTCATTTTTGAGAGACAGAGTGTGAGTGGGGGAGGAGCAGAGAGAGAGGGAGACACAGATTCTGAAGCAGGCTCTAGACTCTGAGCTGTCAGCACAGAGCCCGAGGCAGGGCTTGAACTCACAAACCGTGAGATCATGACCTAAGCTGAGGTTGGATGCTTAACTGACTGAGCCACCCAGGTGCCCCATGGGGCACTTAGGCTTTAAAAAAATTTTTTTTTTAATGTTATTTATTTTTGAGAGAGACAGAGACAGAATGCGAGTGGGTTAGGGGCAGAGAGAGAGGGAGACACAGAAGCAAAAGCAGGCTCCAGGCTCCGATCCATCAGCATAGGACCCGACGTGGGGCTCGAACTCACGAACCGCGAGATTATGACCCGAACCGAAGTGGGATGCCTAACCGACGGAGCCACCCAGGCACCCCTGTTGTTATTTTTTAATGGTGAGGTAAAGGGATTAATCCAAAGTCACAAAGATAGTAAACAGGAGAAGCAAGGTTGGAATTCAGATCTTAAGAGTTTAGGGCTTTGTGTTTCTCAGCCGAGGAAAGTCCATTTTACGGGTACAGTAACAGTGGAAGCCTGCAGATTTGAAGCTTGGTTATCATTCACTTGGCACTTGTAGTGTAATTTTGGTTTAATTTAGGCTTCACAGACTATATTTTTCTTTTAAAAAGGTCATCACAAAGTCAGAAATGATTGAATACTATGATGTAAGTGGCTGCTATATTCTCCGTCCCTGGGCATATTCCATTTGGGAATCCATCAAGGACTTTTTTGATGCTGAGATCAAGAAACTTGGTGTTGAAAACTGCTATTTCCCCATGTTTGTGTCTCAAGGTGCATTAGAGAAAGAGAAGACTCATGTAGCTGACTTTGCCCCTGAGGTAGGTCAGCTTGCTTTATTTATTTTTTACAGTTTTCTCATCAACTCGAAAGTGTATTTTCAGTTCACACTTGAATGGTAATTTAAATGGCAAGTTACAACAACCAGTTTAGATAAATATACAGCCATTTTTAAAAGTATATATATAAGTATATATATATAAGTATATATATATATTTAAAAGTATGTATATATATTTCTGCCTTCAGGGCAAGTTACAGTTCTGTTTGTTACATTAACTGGCTCTTACTTTTTGCTAAACATTTATAAGGACAGTAAGTGTCTACTTTTCTTACCATGAACAGCGGCAATTATTTTAACTTGCCTTAATTTCTCTAGCAAAAATTGAAGTAGAGATTTGCCTGCATTAGTGCTGTTTTTCTAAACTGCTGTTTAAAAAATGTGTGGAATATGATTTTCTCTTCCTAGGTTGCTTGGGTTACACGATCTGGCAAAACAGAGTTGGCAGAACCAATTGCCGTTCGTCCTACTAGTGAAACAGGTGAGGACGGGCCTTGGAGCAGGAGGGCACTCACTGGGACACTAGAGGTGGCTTCTAGAGTCGAGTCTCAGTGTCTGTTCTGTGATATTTATAATTCTTGTTGACGGTACAGAGTTGAACGAATGTTGATAAAGGTGAATGTATACTGAGGTTACGTAGAATTTTATTCTGTGTGCAGTAGTCATTAGGACGAAGGTGGTTTTTTAAAAATAAAGAACACTAATCATTTTTTATTTGATGCTGTAACTTTTCAGAACTTGCCAAGAATTTGATTCTTGGAATATTTTTTTAATGTTTATTTATTTATTTTGAGAGAGAGTACGAGCAGGGGAGGGGCAGAGAGAGAGGGAGAGAGAGAATCCCAAGCAGGGTCCTCACTGTCAGTCCGGAGCCCGACATGGGACCTGAACCCACGAACCATGAGGTCATGACCTGAGCCAAAATCAAGAGTCCGACACTTAACCGACCGAGCCACCCATGCGCCTCTCTTGGAATTGATAATACATTTGCAAGCACTAATGTTTTATGCCATATTTTCTTAGGAAGTTTTAGTCATTTTAACACGACATTCGTATTTGTATAGGTTTTTATAGGTTCCTAAGTGACTTCATTTCCATGGTGTGTTATTCTTAAAGTAGTCAGTGGGAGAGGTGGAGGCAGCTGTTGTCTCAGTTGTGGAGGTAAAAAGAGGTCTCTGATGTTGAGTGGTTTTTCTAAAGTTACATGCAGTGAGTAGGAGTGCCACTTGGAGGTTTTGAGTTTTGGGGCTTGTCAGTGTTTTGCGAAGTGATTATCCATCTTTAGAATGAGGGATTGTTTGCTCCTTATTTCATATTTCTAGGGATAACTCTTGTGTAGTATAAGGATGCATTATTGAAATTATGACCCCAACTGTTTTCAGATAGGCAGAGTTTTATTTTCGTAATTATAGGTAGTCGTGAGTACCTATAATAAGACCAACACCTTCCCTTAAATTAGCAGTTCATGATAAGAGCTTCCACACTTTGGATAGATGCATTGAATAGGTTTACTCTAAATAGATAAAATCTAACTTGCTGGATTCAGCAAGTTATTTAACTTCTCTATGCTCAGATTCTGCATCTTGAATGATGAGATTCAAGTATCTACTTTGTGGATTGAATGAGAATTGAACAGTATAATGATGCAAAGAACATGACATAGAACATGATATATACTCTAAGATCTTCACTTAGTGTTTTTGAAAATAAAACAGCTGAAAAGCAGTCAAATTTAATGTCAAATGTGAATCCCAATGTAAAAAGAACATAAAATAAGGTCAAGTTTAGATAGATTTTCTTGACTAATCTGCTTTATGCAAAATATAACAATACCTTTTACTTACCATTACTTACGTCAGATACACATTTACACAAACATCATTTTAATTTCTGGTAATTATGTTGTTGGTGTAACTGTTAGCAGCCTTCAAAGAGAAACAAAATCTTCAGTGATTAACTCTGCCTGTATTTGCCTGTATCTTTTTAGTAATGTATCCTGCGTATGCAAAATGGGTGCAGTCACACAGAGACCTGCCCATCAGGCTCAATCAGTGGTGTAATGTCGTGGTAGGTACACACTCTTTCTTCTATTCTTTCATTCTTCTTCTTACTCATTTTTTTTAAAGCACATTTTGTTTCTCCTGATTTTTATATTCAAGGGATTGGGAGAATGGAAGTATTTTTTTATTACAGTTATGGATTACAATTATGATTTCTGATTACTTACCACATGAAATTGTTAATAAAAATTGAAATGCTCTCCATAATGATGAAATTATATTCCTGCCTCTTCCAGCGTTGGGAGTTCAAACATCCTCAACCTTTCCTACGTACTCGTGAATTCCTTTGGCAGGAAGGGCACAGTGCATTTGCTACATTTGAAGAAGCAGCAGAAGAGGTATAAAAAGTTATCTTCCATATTAATTATGTTCCATTTCTTTGTCCAGGCTGTGCTTTTGTTTTCCCCCAGCTGTAAGTAATACAGTGCTGTCTATTTGTATAGAAATCATTCAACAAATAAATATAAGTTGAAATATAATCTGATCTCAAAATAACTTTAAAAGATAATTTCCTGGTATAATTGTTTTGTTACTTAAAATTTATGTATTACTTGTTAAAAGAAAAAAAAAAGCAAGTTATTTACTTATTTATTTAGAGAACACGAGTGGGGGAGGGCCAAAGAGAGAGGGAGAGAGAGAGAATCCCAAGGAGCGTCAGTGCTGTCACATGGAGCCCAACGTGGGGCTTGATCTCACGATCTGCAAGATCATGACCTCAGTGGAAATCAAGAGTCAGATGCTTGACCAGCTAGCCACTCAGGCAACCCTTATATTTTCAAATGAAAGTATTTTTGGACTTCCATGTATAGAGGAAATTATAATCCCAGGGGTGAAATTAATTATTCTTCAGAAGATTTTCACCCTGGTTACTATATATTTTTATATCTTTCATAAATGTTTATTTTTTTTTAATTTTTAAAAATTTATGTTTATTTTTGAGAGAGAGACAGACAGAGCATGAACAGGAGAGGGTCAGAGAGAGAGATGGAGACCCAAATCTGAAGCAGGCTCTAGGGTCTGAGCTGTCAGCACAGAGCCCGATGTGGGGCTCGAACCCACGAACTGTGAGATCATGACCTGAGCTGAAGTTGGAAGCTTACGCCACCCGGTGCCCCTATTTTTCTTGTATTCTAAACTTATGAACATTTAAAAAAATTATTCAGTTTCTTTTACACTACTTGGTTGAATGTTTTTCCATAATAAATACACACTAGCTGCTTTAGCCTTCCCATAAAAAAAAGGTATTTACTGTTTGAGATGCTTGTTCCACCACATTTAGTTTTAAACAGTACAGTTTTATAGACCTTTAAGAAATAAATGCACCATGAATTTTGATCGCTTTCACATTTAAAATGTTACAGGTCTTGCAGATACTTGACTTATATGCTCAGGTGTACGAAGAGCTCCTGGCAATTCCTGTTGTAAAAGGCAGAAAGACTGAAAAAGAAAAATTTGCGGGAGGAGACTATACAACTACCGTAGAAGCATTTATATCTGCTAGTGGAAGAGCCATCCAGGTATCAACAAAGTGCACAAGCGGTTCATAGGGACTATGAGCATAGCCTCAGACTGCAAGTCGTCAGAGAAGTAGACCATTTTCAAACAAATCAGTGTACATTTCATGTGCTTCCTAGACCATATAATTTCAGGCTTCTCTGTCCCATTCTTCTCTAAATCTCTGAGGTCACTTAGTTAAGCAAAGGCTTGTATCCTGAATTACCAAAGCACGGATTTTTTATTAGCCTTTGTAGTTGAAATTAATCCTATGAAAGGGACTGCTCCCAGCAAATACACTTCTGTAGTGGTTTTTTGACTAATCCTAGTCTCTTTGTTGTATCATTTATGCTTTAAGAATTTACTTAATAGAAAAAAATCAAGGAAGCTAAGTTTATATATCTAGTGTCATTTTGGGTGTGTGATCTTACAGAAATCATTTTCAGAGGCGTGATTGGGGTTATTAAAATTAAAGCTTATATTTCTATTTTTAGGGAGCAACATCACATCATTTAGGGCAGAATTTTTCCAAAATGTTTGAAATTATTTTTGAAGATCCAAAGACACCAGGAGAGAAGCAGTTTGCCTATCAGAACTCCTGGGGCCTGACAACTCGCACTATTGGTGTTATGACCATGGTTCATGGGGACAACATGGGCTTAGTATTACCACCCCGTGTAGCTTGTGTTCAGGTAAGGAAAATATTTCTGCTTATCATTCCTTTTATAAAATACAAGCCCTGTTTACTAAAGGAAATTTGAAAGGGTGATTTTCTGAGTATCATTCAGGTAGATTTTGCTACTAGAAACAACATAGAGTATGATCTGTTAGTATTGTGTAACTATGTGTATCATTTCTGTTATTGTTTTCTTTGCTCTTAATTTTTAGCTGCTTTTTAGGTAAAACTCTTTTAGAAATCATTTTTTGAAATGACTTATAATAGGTTTAATGAAATATAGTAGGTCAGGTAAAAATGCATTTAGCATAGAAAAGTCATGCAGCTGAGTGCTACACGTTCAGTGGAGATGAGAAATCACATAAGTTGATCCGTGTTAAAATTGATAGTCCCTAGTTGGTTTTGACATCTGGGTGTCCCGCAGCGGTAAGACTTCATTACCTTTGTACACTGTTTCTTTGTAAAAATTTGTGACATTGTGCTGGTTCTAGGTGGTGGTTATTCCTTGTGGCATTACAAATGCACTTTCTGAAGAAGACCGAGATGCTCTGATTGCGAAATGCAATGATTATCGAAGGCGGTTACTGAGTGTTAATATTCGAGTTAGAGTTGATTTGCGAGATAACTATTCTCCAGGTTGGAAGTTCAACCACTGGGAGCTCAAGGTAAATTCTTCAGTTGTATCTTTCCCTTCCACACTCCCAGTTTGGAGTTAGAGCTGCTTTATGCGTATGCTTTTGTGAGACATAAGGCTTCTCATTACATTTCTCTGTTTGGATAGTTGTTTTTTTTTTCTTCACTTAAACTTCACTTAGACAAAGTCCAGATCTTTGTTACAGCAAGGGATACCTAAAGCTTACATATTTTCTAAATTTAAAATCTTTTCTGTGGAAGCTTATTTTTATTATGTTAGAATAAAAATGATCTGAAAGACCTTCTATATGATTAATAAACTTAAGACTGTTATACAAAAATGTTTACACCAAGAATTCATATAATAATAAGCTATTTAAATATTTAAGCTATTTAAACAGTAAGATTGTCAGAATAATGGTGCATGGTTATCACCTAGCTGACATTGTAAAACATCAGAGATTATTATCGTATTTGGTTTTTCACACCACATTGTTTTTCAACACCAATTTGTTGGTTTTTATTTTGTATATTCAAGGCTAAATTCTGGCTTAATGTTTTAATACGAATTTCATTTATTGCACATTGTCATTAGTAGAATAATCTATATTGTTAATTCCATTTCGTAAACTTCTGGGATTTAACTTGATTTTATATGCTTTATTTAACAAGGGAATCATATTAGATTTAGCAGTGAGGAGTCGAGAATTTATAAACTTACAATCCAGGAAACATGCGAGAAGATGTAGTGACACTGCAGCTGCAAGCTGGTCCCAAGTGTGGAAGCTCAGCAGTATGGGGATTATTCGGTGTGAACACACATAGGGTTCCCCAAATTGCTATTAATGGCCCAGTTTATTTTAACTGGCCCCTAAGGTAAATCTTCTGTGCTAAAAATTAGTAGTTATATTCATTCTGCTTCCCTTCTGTGTAAAATGCTTTTTCCTTTACTTACTCTCCTACGTTTAATGAAGACTTTAAAGATAAATGTTTTCTCTGCATAACTTGCCTTTACCTGCAGTGTTTTTTGCTTACTTAGAAGTAACTGTTGTGTGATTCTGGTGGCAGCTCGTCTGAGCCCATGAGTACTTAGAGGAGAAACTTACTCTTTGCTGCTGGCTGGATTGAAAGGGGAAAAAAAGGCATCCGTATTCACTTCTCCCTTCTGTGTTGTTCCCCTTTCGTCTCCCTTCTTCTCTTAGAACCCACTTGACTTTGTCCCCGTCACTCTTCTTTTTCGTATCCTGCTGAACCTGTACCGTGAAGGGGACCTCTTAGTAGGAGTTGGCTCCCCCACAGCTTCCTTTGTCTACAGTTCTCAGGAAAGAAAACAAAGCCCCTGTGTTCCAAACATGATTCCGAAAACTAAGGAACACCAAGAGAGTTTTCCAGTTAGTGAAAAGTATTGATGGCACTTTTTAATGCCATTTTAATCTCTGTTTAGTCCTAGAATTCCTGAGAAAAGAAAGTATTTTGAAAGATCTAGATTCATACTTACTTGGTAGTAATTAATTTTATATAGAGAGGCAGTGGGGGTGGTGCGGGATATGTACTGTGAGACTCAGTTGAATAACTGGGGATACGGTTTGGTGGTGAGACCAGACCCTGCGACCCCCCACAACTTCCTTAATACCTCTTCCTGTAGTAGGAAAATAGAAAGGGGGAAAATAATATGAGTGAATTAAGTACTTTTCCTTTTACTGTGTTGGATCATGTTGTGTTGCTATTGAAAAGAAAAACAAGCAAACAGCCTTTTATGAGTAAATTCGTAACTTGTTACTTAGAAAAAACTATTAACAAAATCTATGCCTCTGCTATGGTTTGGCCTCAGGTTATCTTTATAGCTGTTATTTTTTGTTAACCTCCTTTCATACATCCTTGTCTCTGTTCTCAGACAGTCTCTTTTCCACCTCTGTCTTTGTGCTATTTCTTCCACCTCGGTTGTAAAATTTGCTATCGTGAAACAATCATAATTTTTTTTAATGTGTTTTGTAATGTTTTAATTTATTTTTGAGAGAGAGAGAGAGAACAACAGAGCACGGGCAGGGGAGGGCCAGAGAGAGAGGGAGACACAGCATCCGAAGCAGGCTCTAGGTTCTGAGCTGTCAGCACAGAGCTCGACGCCGCGGGGGCTCGAACCTACGAACCGTGAGATCATGCCCTGAGCCGAAGTCAGACGCTTAACCAACTGAGCCACCCAGGCACCCCAGACAGTCTCAATTTTGTGACAAGCATGTATAGTACAAAAAATTAATTTTTCCTTCCTGAACCAGTTGACAGTAAGATTCTAGCCTGATGCCTCTTCACTCTATGAACATAAAATTGGAGAGTTAACATTGATCCATTACCAGTGAGTTTTTGAACCCCATTGAATTTTCTGAGTTGTCCCCTAGTGTCTTTCATAGCAGAATGATCTGGCTCAAAACTGAGCTACATGTAGTTATCACATCTTGTTAGTCTTTTTTACTCTGGAATAATTCCTTAGGCTTTTCTTTGATTATCACGATCTTGACACAGCACATTCCACATTCACCTTTTAATCAATTAAATAATACATATTTTTGTTTTAAAAAAAAATATTTTTGTAGAGCCATGGTTTCTCATGTCATTCAGTGGATTATAATCTATTACAATCATTATTTTGAGGCTCAAAGTATCTTTGATACGACTCATAAAATCCCTTAAAAGCTGACTTTTGAGCATTTCCTTGCTGTGTGGTACTAGAATTAGTCGTATCTCACAGAAGCCCTGGTTCTCTGAGCAGAGATGGTATTTCATGCTGGATGCACTCATCACTTTTGAGCTGTCCCTCTTTCCAAACCTTCTCAGTAGACGGGGCTGCAGACTGGGGATGTGCACGCACACACGCACGCACACACACACACACACACACACACAAATTTACGTCTGTGGTTCTATATCTATGTAATTTGATAACCGGGAGTTCACATTAATACTTTCAATTCCAGTAAAAAAACAGGACTCATTCTAGTTTTCTCCCATGCCAGGTTTTCACTCCCTTCTGACAGTGAAATACCTAGCTCCAGTTATCCTTAATACCTTGATTTATTTGATCAGCCCCTCTGTATGCAACCAGTCTCTCTCTGCCTTTTTCACCGACTCCCCACGTGAATGCCCTTCCCATCCCACAAGGGTGGCGTCACTCCATGCCAGGCTCTTCTCAGGCCCTCTTGCCCCACTCAGGCTCTGACGCCCTGCCCTGGGCTGCCACGGCTCTCCTTGTCCAGTATAGGATCCATCTATTGCTGTTAGTTGTCAGTGTGATTTTAGTTTCCTTTCATCAGGAGTAGTTCATCAGCCTTTCTTTGCCATTCATGAAATGGACATTTTTGTAAATATAGGTCAGTTATTTCATAGAATGTTCCTCAGTTTTGATGAAATCCCTCATTAATTTTTGCCTTCTGTAGTAACGTTCTTCTCTCTTCCAGCTGAGGGTGGTCTCCCACTTCTGATTTTCTGTACTTACTGTTTGTATGCGTACCTTATTTGCCTGGCAAATGGGAAGCTCCTGGAGGACAGGATCTGTTTTTTATCCCTCTTGTAAATCTCATTACACTCAACACTGTTACACATGCATGTACATTGGGTAAATAAAGGAAAACAATGAAATAATGTCATACTTAGTATACAACAATTTGATGGTGTTCATCATTTTGTAAAACAAATGTTCTCTAAAGGTAAATCATTTTTTCCAGAATAACATTTAAAATTTTCCTGTGGCTTTGATTTGGAGGACTACTATCAGCAAAACCGTATATGTAGAGGTTGCCTAACTTAAATTTGAAAACCCCAAATTAGTTTTAGAGTTCATTTACTCAAAAAAAAAAAAAAAAGTTTGAAAAAAAACCCTACTGTTTATCAGGTAAGGTACTCTACCCTAAAAATAAGGTTTCCCTGAGCCTTAATCCCCTCCTGGAGCATTCATGAGGGTTGAACATTCACAGGCTTAAAGTTGCATTTAGTCCTTAAGCGTCTTTGTAAAATCCAAAGGTATTGAATAGGGGAGTAGTTCCCAGAGTGTAGCCCCAGGACCAGCAGTGCCAGCATCACTTGAGAACTTGTGAGAAATATGAATCTTTAGGCCCCATTCCTGGGCCTAGTGTAATAAGAAATTCTGGGGGGCAGAGAATTTGCAGTCTCTGCTTTAACAAGCCTTCAGAGATTCTGCTGCACAGTAGAGTGTCCAGACCTGAGACCAACCAGAGTATATCATTGTGCCCCATAAGAGTCCCAGATGTGCCAAGGTATGCTAATCAATGGTTTGGTGGCCTTAGGTTCAAGAAGCCTTCTCTGTTTACCAGCTCGTGCCACACAAATGTAACTTTCTGTGCGTGCTGTCATTTGAGAAGAGTCAAGAATACTGATCTAGACAGCACTACCCTCCTGTTTTTCCATTAAACACTTTATTAGCTCAAAACCACTTGGGCACTACATCTTTTCTTAGGTTCATACGTTCTTATTGGAGATCACCTTAGTATCTTAGGAATATTGCCTGCTGCCTTTATTTGTTAATGCCTTTGATTTTGGGGTTTTTATGATTTATGGTAGATAAAGCCATGAAATAATTCTTTATCTTCGAGTGGAGACATGCGTGTATCATTTTAACTGTCTTTTTTGTTTTCTAGGGAGTTCCGATCAGACTTGAAGTTGGGCCACGTGATATGAAGAGCCGTCAGTTTGTAGCTGTCAGACGAGATACTGGAGAAAAGCTGACATTTGCTGATAATGAGGCTGAGACTAAACTTCAAGCTGTTTTGGAAGACATCCATGTGAACCTTTTTACAAAGTTAGTCCTTAGAATTGCTTTTGTCTCTGATCTTGAAATCCTGTTCAGCTTTTGAGAACTTACTGAGGGATTTTTTGAGCGCCCCAACTGGAAGCCATCTTTCCCTCTGAGCTCCCATGGTTCTTCATTTACGTTTCTCTTTGTGTTTTTGACTGGTAGCATGACGATTTTTCCAAGAGCTTTCTGCTTAATAGGTTTGCAGCAGTGACCTCTCTGTCCCATGGACTAATTAGGGTTAACTTTAGATGCAGGCTTTTATGACATATGAATTTGGGGGATTAAGGCACTGATTGTCACCTGTGTGGGTAGACATTAGCAGCAGCCAGGGAGCTTTAAAAAATACCAGTGCCTAGAACCCTCCCTAGAAATATTAATTTAGTAGGTCTAGAGTGAGCCTGGCAGCTGTAGTATTAAAAGCTCCCCACGTGATGATGACCTGTAGCCAAGGCTGAGAACCTTTCGATTGAGATTGTAGGTCTGGGATGAGAGGAAGCTTCAGGGCTGCCCTGACCTGTGGAGAGGGGTCTTCTAGAATCAGGGGTTTCAAGTCAGAGGCACTAGAAGATTGGTGTGTGTGTGTGTGGCGCCTTATTTTCTCTCCGACCCACCCGAGGCAGAGAGAAAGGCCCACTGCCCCTGGGGATGGAGGTTCAGTTTGGGGGAAGGTAGTCCTGCATCTTGTTTATTCCTATATCTTCTGATGCCTTGTGCCGGACTCATTAGGCTCCCATAAATCATGCATTTAAGGAAAGAACTAATTTTAGCTGTGGCATTGGTGCTTGCTTACGTTTTTGGGCAAGTGGTTTCATTTCTCTGGGCTTGCTTGCCCTAAAATGGAATGATAATGAGTCTCTTGACTTCAAGGATTTACTTAACCAGCTAATGAATAGTGCATTTGAAGTCCATCTGAACTCAGAACAGATAATACTGTCAGAGGTGAAAGATCAGAAAGCTGCCTGTCTCTGTTGCTGCCATTTAATGTTGCTGTGCATTTGGGGGTGCCTGGGGGACTCAGTTGGTTAAGTGTCTGACTTTGACTTGGGTTATGATCTCACGGTTTGTGAGTTCGAGCCCCGCATAGGACTCTCTGATGTCGGTGCAGAGCCCGCCTCAGATCCTCTGTCCCAGTCTCTCTCTGCCCGTCCACTTCAGCGCACGTACTCTCTCACTCAAAAATAAATAAAACATTAAAAAGTAAGTAAGTAAGTAATGTATTTAGGACAGTGGTTCT
Source organism: Prionailurus viverrinus (assembly GCF_022837055.1). Lineage (NCBI taxonomy): Eukaryota > Metazoa > Chordata > Mammalia > Carnivora > Felidae > Prionailurus > Prionailurus viverrinus. The sequence continues at coordinate 54,806,763 of NC_062577.1, read as the reverse complement.
TTTCTAGGGATTCTCTTCAGAGTCACCTGGGAACTTTGGGAACAGAAAGATACCTGAGCCTCACAGGTTTTAAGATAGATTCTGGTTATCTGTAGTATTAAAGTGTTCTCTGTGTGATTTCAGATGCACACGCCGGTTTGGAAAACTGCTTTAGTGGCTAAAAAGCAGTTTTTTTCATTGGCATTTTTATTCAGTAAATTTGTTAACAATGTAGGTTGCATAAAGGTGCATTTTTTTCCCACCTAAGTCTTAAGCCTGGGAAGCGTGTATTCGTTTTTCTCGATCTCATTGGCTATAACTTACTCACATAAGCTTATCTCAATATGAAGAAGCCCACAGGAGGGGATTTGGTGGAGAGCTAGCAGGTACTGGCACAGAATTCACATGGTCTTAGACCTGAGAGTCAGAAAAGAAGTGTATGCTTTCTCTTTCTTTGTCACCACCCATGAGTGGTCCTCATGTATTGTGTGGCTTTGAATGTGGAAGAGAATAAATACTTATTTCCATTTCTAAATGTAGTTTAGAAGTTCTTATAAGGGAGTTACGTAGTATACGATAACCGCTCGAATATTGTGTGTTTATTGTTTTTCCTTTTTTAAAACATGCTCATGCCTTTGTGTTTGATGCTTACAATAATCCTATATGGTAGTTAGATTACTTGAGTATTTTTCCAGTTTTGTGGAAGGGAAAACTAAGACCAAAGAGGTTTAAAAAATGATACAGACTCTCATAGATGGTAGTGGTATAGACAGGAATAGAATGTTGGTGAGTAGAGATTTAATGGCAGTAACAAAAGTAATTAGAGCACCTGGCTGGCTCAGTGGGAGAGCCTGTGACTTGATCTCAGGGTCATGAGTTCAAGCCCCATGTTGAAGTGACTTAAATAAATCAAACTTAAAGAAAAAAAAAAGTATTACCTATTGTATGCTTGGGAAATTCCCCTTTCATTTACTGTTAATAGTAATACAATGATGAGTTGACTGAGACTTACTGTGTGTTGCTGTTAGTGACAAAGTTGAGGTTCAAATTGGTAAGTTCTCACTTCCAGGTAATTGCTCTTTTGTTAGATTATGCTTATTTTTTAAAGAAAACTTTGTCATATTTGTAAGAAAAAATATATTCTTTTTCAATTATGTTTTGATAGGGCTTCTGAAGATCTTAAGACTCATATGGTCGTGGCTAATACAATGGAAGACTTTCAGAAGATGCTAGATTCTGGGAAGGTAAGAGACTTCTGGAAAGTTTTGAATATAAAATATTTCAGTAATGGTATTTTAAGACTCACTGAATTTATGCGTGATATTAATCCCTTTTATAAGGCCAGTCATGCAACAGGATTATATATTACTCCACATTTTATCCTGTTTTCCATTGGCTTTCCTAAAGCATTACAGCATTATATCATTTCTGGATAACACTGTGAACTGATTATGTAAAAACTTTTTCTCTCACTTTTAAATACTGGCTAAACAGCATTCATTCTGTATGACCCTTAATGTTTTAATTACGGAAGGTGTTTTTCATCTTGAATTAAGTTCCTGAAGTAAGCATTAACATAATGTAATATTGAAATATAATGTGCATATTCCTAAAATAAGATTAAAAATCCACGTCAAAATTTTCAGTTCCCTGATCTTAATTGATTGAGCTTTTCTGAATAATAAGGGGGAAAATACTGCTCATGTCTAAGCCTGTTTTTCAAAATGAATGGGTACTTCACGCTCCTTTAAAAAACATAGGTCTTTCTGATCAGGTGGGTACATAGTGGTTCTTTCGAATTTTATCAGTTTTATGTGTTGTGAGTATGCAGATGTTCCTAGCTGAAACTTCTCTAATTTTCAAAGAAAAGAGGTGTCCTGATTTGCACAATTATTAATTATTGCAATGAATCACTTGTGAACTTCAATATTCTGGTATTCATGCTTGATTTTACAACCAATCCTGTGTTCTCAGGTTATAAATGAGAAAACCATGGGCCAGAGTCTAAATGAATTACCCCGAGCTCTACAGAGGCAAACTTGGTCCTAAAATTTAGATGTCATTTTGACTAAGTTTAATGCACTTCTGTGTATTTTTGTTCTTATGTATTATTTTTTTTAAGTTTATTTATTTTTAGAGAGAGCAAGAGCAGGGGAGGGACAGAGAGACAGGGTGAGAGAGAAACCCAAGCAGTCTTTGTGCTGTCAGCGCAGACCCTGATGCAGGGCTTGAACTCACAAATGGTGAGGTCATGCCCTGAGCCAAAATCGAGTGGGACATTTAACCAACTGAGTCACCCAGGCGCCCCAGGTCATAACCTCTTAATATGTCTTTTATTGCATGAGCTGGGACAATGTGTTAATCTCTCTGGCTCTCAGTTTACTAATCTGTAAATGAGTACAAGATAGATAATCTTAAAATCCCCTTCAGATCCATGATTCTTCAGTAGGTTTCTATTATTCTTGGTTTATTGCCTTTGTGATCTTCCACCTTTCTGGTTTCTGGAAGTTGTCACTTGATTCAGATTACGTACTTTTTTTTAATTAAAAAAAAATTTTTTTTTTTTAATATTTATTTTTGAGAGAGAGAAAGCTGGGGAAGGGGCAGAGAGAGGGAAACACAGAATCAAAGCAGGCTCTAGGCTCTGAGCTGCCAGCACAGAGCCCGACGCAGGGCTCGAACTCATAAGCTGTGAGATCATGACCTGAGCATAGTCGGACGCTTAACCAACTGAGCCACCCAGGAGCCCCTCAGACTACATACTTCCGATAGAAGGCTAAAGATTCAATGTTTATTTTTTCTTTCACTGTAATTTATTTATGATTTTATTTTTATTCCATTAATTACTGAATTTTTAAAATTTCCCCTTTATTGGGTGCATGGGTGGGTGGCTCGGTTGGTTAAGCATCTGACTCTTGGTTTCAGCTCAGGTCATGATCTTACAGTTTGTGAGATCGAGCCCAGCGTCGGGCTCTGCTCTGAGAGTACAGGACCTGCTTGGGATTCTCTCTGTCCTGCTTGCTTTCTCTCTCTCTCTGTTTCTCTTAAAATAAAGTTAAAAAAATAAAATAAAATAGGGGCGCCTGGGTGGCTCAGTCGGTTAAGCGTCCGACTTCAGCTCAGGTCATGATCTCACAGTCTGTGAGTTCAAGCCCCGCGTCGGGCTCTGTGCTGACAGCTCAGAGCCTGGAGCCTGTTTCAGATTCTGTGTCTCCCTCTCTCTCTGACCCTCCCCTGTTCGTGCTCTCTCTCTGTCTCAAAAATAAATAAACGTTAAAAAAAAATTTTTTTTTTAAATAAAATAAAATAAAATAAAATAAAATAAAATAAAATAAAATAAAATAAAATAAAATAAAATAAAATAATGTTTCATTTATTATGGAAATATAGTAGTCACTTTTGCAGTCCAGTCTGGTAAAGACATTATGTAAGAGTTAATAAATCAATAGAGTAACTATCAGTTAATCCATTGCTTTCAAAGAAAGGAATCTCAGCAGATATCAGTAGAGTCATATCTTTTATTCTAATATCAGATTAGAGATTTCAACATCTATTCTAAAGCACAAAGTGGGATGTTAGTTGTATGTCCAAAGAGCACGTAGAGATTAGATTTTGTTTCTTGTGTCAGTAGCCAGTTCTATCCCCCACCTCCCCTCATGTTGGTCACCTTCTGTGTGTTGACTGACCGTCAAGCAACCTTTGAGGCTCTTGTAAATAAAACTGTATTTACTAGGTGGGGAGAAGGAGAAAGGGATCTTTGGAACTTGCATGTAGGTGAAAGTTTGATTTTCTACTCTTTGTTGGTATAAATGAAAAAAAAATTAGATCTGATTTATAGAACTTCAGTAAATTTTTTCAAAAGTATAATTAAATGAAAAACAAATGTTAGTTATATATAGTTTTTTTAGTCTTGATGTATGTTACTCATCTGTTGATCACTATGATTTTTGAGTATTGCTATTTCTCATCATTAACATTTTCTGCTTCAGAATTCAAGATATTATACATTGTGGAAAATTGTATCTTTTTAAAGCATATAGAAATAATAAAAAATAAAAGTTAAAAACTTTTCTGTGGTTGAATAAATAGGCTAAAAATATATATTTTCCTTTTATATTAATGAATTATATGCATAAATAGAAATTTCACGTCTTATCACCTACACTTTACTTTGAAGCTACAAAGAATTAAAACATGCATTTTTAAAAATTATCATTTATGAGTTTAACTTCAGTTGAATTTTTCCATACTATGGCATTTTTAAATTTTAAAAATTATTTTAGAAATCCCTTCTCAATGCTCAGTAATTTTTTCTTAGGGAAAAAGAAAATAAGACCACTTACTGTAGAATTTTTTAAAGTAATGAAAATATAGTGTTGTGGGTTAAAAATAAAAGCAAAATTTTCTAAGAGACCAAATTTAAATTTATAATCCAAAGACCCTCTTTGTAATTAAGTCTTAATATTTTTATCATTGCACAGTGACAGTGGTTCCAAGTTTTCCTCCTGTTTTTTGTAATGAATTTTAAACAATACTTTTATGAATGTACATTCTTTTCATGCTTTTTGTTTGTACAAATGCTAATGATTTACCAAATTTCAATACGGGGGGTAACTTTGGGTTATTTCAGCCCTTGTATATCTAAGTTTATTTTGCTTCCACTTACATCGCATAAACAATTTTTATTAAAATGTTTCAAAATTCTTACTAATACCATTCCTTACACCTTCTCTTCACCCACTCATTCCCTCCCAACCCCCCACTACCCTGCCGGGATTTTCCTAGCAAGTTATCACTTCTTTATTGTCTTAAGGCAGATTATCAAAATAACAGTTGATCAATTTTTGGAATTAGGCTAACACATTTTGTTGAATAAGAGACAGATAACTAACTATTCCTTATCCTGCAGAATGTTCACCTGATGAATTACTTGTTCTTTTTATAATTTTCTACTGTTACTTTCACTTTACTTCTTAGAGAAACCTTTTAAAGTATGTTTAACTAAATTCCCAGTGCCTTATAAGGGGTTCGCAAGAGGGTCATGATTTGAGTATGGAATGTGTGGCTCAAAGTAGTTGATCAGAAATTGATGAGGGGGTGCGCCTCGGTGGCTCAGTTGGTTGAGCGTCCGACTTCGGCTCAGGTCATAATCTTGCGGTTCATGAGTTCAAGCCCTGTGTTGAGCTTGGGCTCATTGCTGTTATTGCAGAGCCCTCTTCAGATCCTCTGTCCCCCACTCTCTCTCTGCCCCTCCCCTGGTCACACACACACACACACACACTCCCTCTCTCTCTGTCTCTCTCTCTCTCTCTCTCTCTCTCTCTGCCTCTAAAATAAACATTAAAAAAAATTGATGAGGGAGCTGAATAACTTCTGTTTTTAAACTAATGTCTGGGGATTGTCCCCATCTTTGATCTCCCCACTGCTAATCTTGATCTCCAGGAACTTTCTGTAGGATTGTTACATAATTGTTCTTGCATACAAACCTCACTTTGAAGTAGACATGCTATGAAAAGTTTAGGGTTTACAGCTGAGAGAACTCTTAATTCTTGTCTAGTCCAACACGCATTTTACAAAAGAAGATTCAGAGCTAGAGAGTTTCAAATATGCAATGAATTTCAAAATTAGGGTAAAATCCCAACTCTCTTGATTCTGCCCGTTATTCTGTATGATCTATAAAAGAAAATTTGAGAAGTTATTTTTTTCTGATACAAATTATTTTTGACTTTGAGTACCCTTGGACTTTAAAAGTGATTCACTTGCCTATCGCATTATGGCATAAAGCGAGGTTTACCTGATTGTTCATTGTTACCGTTAACGGCAGTTTAAAAATCAGTTTATTATTCGTCATCTTTCCTCTGTCCTACTTGTAACTGGTCACCTAGGCAGAGCAGGTAGTGTCCGGATCTGAAATGAGAGCAGTACAGTGAGAGGCTGGACTCAGGTCTACCGATCCTTTCTTTCCTCTCTTCGGGCACTGTGTTGTAGCCAGTTTATTTGGACATTGACGTGTATGGCGAAGATGTTTTGTCGTGTTGCTTTACAGTGTATGGGTTTTGGATAGAGGGACAAAAACATTTTCCCATCCCTTACGCCTCTGAGCAGAGTTTCTTGCAGGTTTGGAAAGGTACCGTGGCCTGAAACAGGTACCATGGGAGACGTGTCCTTTTTGCTTCAACTCAGGTATTCCTTTTACGGAATGGAATTCTAAACCCAGAATATTTTTTCTTTTCTATTAGATTGCTCAGATTCCATTCTGTGGGGAAATTGACTGTGAAGACTGGATCAAAAAGACCACTGCTAGGTAAATGTAGTTAACAGAACTTGTGAGTATTGCAGTGAAAAAGAATGGGAATTTAGAGCATAAATGAGTGGAATTCTTAATTTGTTTTTAATTTCAGAGATCAAGATCTTGAACCTGGGGCTCCATCCATGGGAGCTAAAAGTCTTTGCATCCCCTTCACACCGCTCTGTGAGCTGCAGCCGGGAGCCAGATGCGTCTGTGGCAAGAACCCTGCCAAGTTCTATACCTTGTTTGGTCGTAGTTACTAAGGGATAAAGCAAAACTCCTATCTCCAACCCTCCCCACTTTTTAAAAAAATTGATATTAATATCTTCCCAGATATAGACAGTTTTATGATTTTTTAAAATAAAAGTTCTAATAGGAGGTCACATGAGACACAGACCCCTTCTTCTTAGGCCTAAATTAACAGTGGGAAAAAGGCTTTTCTGTAAACAACCCCAGTAATAAATATCATGAATTAATACTGTTTTATGTATTCATTTATTTCTGAAATACGTGATTTATGTACCACAGGACGTCCTTACAAAGAGATGAAGAAAATTGGGAACCCAGTCTCCCTCACGTTTCAGACCTCGAACGAGCAGTCCTCTCGTTTCTTGTATGTTGAAGTCCTTCTCTTCCTACACTCCTTCTCCTGAATCTAAAATTGTCCTAAATCTTTCTGTTTAGAAGACAAAACAAAACCACAAATGGACCGAAAAACAAAGAAACCCCATACCTTTCCCGTGAGCCTCTTCCTCCCTCTCGTTACTGCTAGTTCCTGTGGGGTCTTCACCAACAGGCCATGGTTTCTGAAGGAGGCATAACCCCCTCACTTCCGCTTCTTGTTTTGCACTTGTCTGCGCCCGCCCTGCCTCCGCCCCACCGCCATTTTCCCTGCGACCCCTAATGCCACTTCTGACCCAAGCTAACGTCTCAGTCTCTTGTCTTCCCGTATCACTCTGCTGCGTTTCTGCTGCTATAAAACATTTCTTTTTTTTACTAAAATTACTCCTATGACTGGCCCTCCCACTCTGATTCTTTTTCTTAGTTCTTCCCTAGGCATTCCTAGGCTAAACTTCTGTACCTGGCCCTGTTCTGGTGCTGCCTAGTCTACCTCCTCTAATCCCATGGTTTGAGAGAACACGAATAGGATGACTCCAGCCAACAGTCTTTCTCTAGGTCTGAGCTCTAGACCTTATTCCAGCTGCATCCTCAGGCCTCTCGAATGTTCCCATCATATTTTCAGGCTATTTGTCCCAAACCCTCGTTTCACCGTCCACTCCCAGACCTGCTCTCCCTACAGTATTTCCTGCTAAAGGGCTTCACATTTCCAAAATGTACCTGGTAACCTAAACCAGAACCGGAGTCATCTTAGCCTCTCCAACACACCGTCTGCTGTGTTCATTTGGCCAGCACAACATCCCGCCATTCCCACTCGTGTCTCCTGGGTCTCCCCTTTCGCAGATGCCTCTACTGCCTCATGCCTGTTAACTTCTGACATCAGTTACTTACACTGGCCTCCGGAGTTTTGTCTCAGGCGGGCCCCACATTGCCACAGGTGTTTTCTTCCTTAATGTACAATGTACCAAGATGTCTCTCTTCCCCTTAAAAGGCTTTTCATGGCTCACCATCAGTAACAGAATAAAATATTAATGCTATAGCCAAGTCTGGTTCAGCCTATCTGACCAGTCTCTCCTCTTCAACCAATCCAGCAAAGTCCTATGCAACCTAACCATTTGGGGTTTCTTGTGAACAATGCGCCATTTCCCATCTCTGTCTCTGTCCCTTTGCCTGGAATGCCTTTTACTCATTTCTAGTCAACTAGGTAAATCTCTCTGGGGCTCCATTCCAAAACACTTTCCCACTTTGTAGTAATAAATACACCAATAAAAGGTATAAGCTTCAAAAGGACTTGAATTTTGAATCATGTTTTGAAGGATAAGTAGAATTTTATTATTTTTTTTTCTGGGTGAACTTGTTTTATTTTTTCAAATAAATAATTTTGCTTATTGAAAAGTCATACATACTCATTGCTAAAAAAGAAAATATAAATTAAAATAAGACCATAAAAGTCAATTGGTAATTCTAAAACCCAGATAAATTACTATTTGAGTATTGCATATTTACATGTCTAAGGTTACTAGGCATACCATTTATAATGTTTTTTTAATTCTAATTTTATTTTTTAAATTCACATCCAAGTTAGCATATAGTGCAACAATGATTTCAGGAGTAGATGCCTTAGTGCCCCTTACCCATTTAGCCCATCCCCCCTCCCTCAACCCCTCCATTAACCCTCTGTTCTCCATTTAAGAGTCTCTTACATTTTTGTCCCCCTCCCTGTTTTTGTATTATTTTTGCTTCCCTTCCCTTACATTCATCTGTTTTGTACCTTGAAGTCCTCATATGAGTGAAGTCCTATGATACTTGTCTTTCTCTGACTAATTTTGCTTAACATAATACCCTCTAGTTCCATCCATGTAGTTGCAAATGGCAAGATTTCATTCTTTTTGATTGTCGAGTAATACTCCATTGTATATATATACCACATCTTTATCCATTCATCCATCGATGGACATTTGGGCTCTTTCCATACTTTGGCTATTGTTGATAGTGCTGCTGTAAACATTGGGGTGCTTGTGCCCCTTCGAAACAGCACACCTGTATCCCTTGGATAAATACCTAGTAGTGCAATTGCTGGGTCGTAGGTTCTATTTTTAATATGTCATTTGCCAATATCTTCTCCCATTCTGTCGGTTGCCTTTTAGTTTGTTGATTGTTTCCTTCGCTGTGCAGAAGCTTTTTATTTTGATGAGGTCCCAGTAGTTCATTTTTGTTTCTCGTACCTCCAGAGACGTGTTGAGTTAGAAGTTGCTGTGGCCAAGATCAAAGAGGTTTTTGCCTGCTTTCTCCTCGAGTATCTTGATGGCTTCCTGTCTTACATTCAGGTCTTAAATCCATTTTGAGTTTATTTTTGTGTATGATGTAAGAAAGTGATCCGGTTTCATCTTTCTGCATGTCTCTCTCCAGTTTTCCCGGCACCACTTGCTGAAGAGACTGTCTTTGCTTTATTGGATATTCTTTCCTGCTTTGTCAAAGATTAGTTGGCCATACGTTTGTGAGTCCACTTCTGGGTTCTCTATTCTGTTCCATTGATCTGAGTGTCTGTTCTTGTGCCAAGGATAAGTAGAATTTTAATACATAGAAAAGGAAGGACATTCCAGGCAGAGGGAACAGCATATGCAAAACCTCATGGTTTTGGTATATGCTATGTGTGAGAACACAGCAAAACTGTTATTAAGTTGGTAGGAAATTATCAAAGCAGATTAAATATAGCATATCTTCAAGACTGATGTTTTGAGTATGTATTCATAAAAATTAATGAGATAAATACATAAGCCACATTTCTGTCAGAATCAATTTCTTATTAAGCTATTGCAATACAGAAGGCTTTATCTTGTTTTTCTACCTTTAGTAGCTGTGTAAACCCCCTATTCATTTATAAAATGGAGAGACGTCTGATAGCTTCACCAGAGTTACTCTACCTTATAAAGTACTTAGCACAATGCCTAACACACACTAAAAAATAATAGCTAATGTTAGTTAATGACCTTACAGAGTCAACCAGAAGTTGCTCCTAATTTCTGGCTTTAATTAACAATAATTACTTTAGCCTCTGATTTTTTGTCCTGCAAACATAAATGCTTTAAAACACAAGGTTTTTTTAGTGGATCCATGACAAAAGCCTGAAAAGTAGATCAGAAACTAATAACCACATTTTGTCCCATAGCCCAAGGCCATTTTGGAGGAAGTGGCAATCATCGAAGCAAAGACAAACCCCAGGCTATTTTTTGAAGCTTCAGATGAGTAGAACTTATCACAGAAAAGCTTGAAGTTTGCTGCTTTAAAGGTATTCACTATTTAAAGGAACCTCCAAATAATTATGTTGAGGAAGGAATCCTTCCTCCAAAATCTGCTTGTGATAAATTGCTTTCTTTCTCAAACTGAGGTTCAACTAAAATACCAAAACTTTTTCAAACATCTGAAGAGTGGTGGTGCTTTTCAAGAGGGTGCTAAACCTGAATCTAAGTGATATCCTTTAAGAAATGATTAGTATTTTACTTGCAGATGACAGCCATTAATTAGATACATGACCAACAGTCACAAAAGTGATCGTGTGCCTTGTGTTTGTTCCAACAAGAAGAAAACAAATAGGTCAAGGTATATTATTGCTGGATAGCAATTTCTAGGTTCATCCATGGCTGTTCAAAATAGTTCCTAATGCCAGTAAATCATTTGACACCTTCATGAAAATTAGTAACAGCAACTTCTCTGGCTTCCTGCTGGGGAGGCTTTGAGGCTTGAGATCAGCAACAAGCAGAGAGAAGGCATTTTGACTGGAGAGTCTGTGCCTGTCCCCCTATTTGGTATCTGATTGTAGTTATAAATATTAGTCATCTGTCATAAAGCTGTGGTTTTCAGGGGGTGTCAGGAGCATCAGAAGTTTGGGGAGGCAGCTACCGCTACCAAATCTTCGGCCTTTTGCTTGTTACTTTTGCCGCATCTAGAAAACTCCAGCCATTTATTTAATAAATTTGAGCGCCTGCTTTGTGCAAAGTGCCTAAGCAGACAGCAGCGAGTAGAGCCAAACATGAGTTTTCCTCTTCTTGGCTCTATCTCCTTGAAGTTTTCTAGTTCAGCTGCAAAAGCAGGCAATCGAGTGGACAGGGAGGTGGAGCAGGGAACTGGGGCTGAGCACTGTGAAGAGGGGGGCATTGCCTCGGTGACCCTCACGGAGACATGGCAGGATCATCCCTGCCCACAGCAGCGTGCTGACAACAACCCCTGTACTCAAGATGATAATAGCTGGAGAATGAGGTCCACCCGATCCTGCCACACCTCAGGCTTGAAATCACAGAGACAAACACATTCCCCTGGCTCAGCAGACGATGTGAAAACGGTGCCTCCGTTTCACTTTACTGGAGGATTCAAGATTTGGAAACATCCGTAGTGCTGAAATGCTATAAAACTGTTTTAAAGGAGTCTCATGTAATGGGGATATCTCACAATATATTTCAGTTATGTTCCCGAAAGCAAACTTTGTGACTGGGAAGAATGTGTTGAATGAGCAAGGAGCTTGGGGGATATACAGGCTGGTGACGGTGCTAACAACAGAATTATGTGGTAAAAATGTCATTATACTGTATTTCCCTCATTTATTCATTCTCTCACTCTCCTGGACAATTATTTCCTACATTTTTCCCCTCAATTTTTCCAGATTTCCCCTTTCTGACTTCGAGTTGGTCATCTCGATTTCGATTTCATCAAGAAGATAGAGACAATAAGAATAGACCCACCAGGGGCGCCTGGGGGGCTCAGTTGGATAAGTGTTAGACTTTGGCTCAGGTCATGATCTCACAGTTTGTGGGTTTGAGCCCCGCATTGGGCTATGTGCTGACAGCTCAGAGCCTAGAGCCTCCTTTGGATTCTGTGTCTCCCTCTCTCTCTGTTCCTCCCCCACTCATGCTCTGTCTTAAAAATAAATGTTAAAAAAATTTTTTAATAAAAAAAAAAATGGACCCACCAGGACCTCCCACCACTGCATCTACCCTCTTGTGTGGGTACATGCTGTCATCTTCCCCAACTTGTCGATTCCCTTATCCCTTTAGCCCGAAAATAAAGCTGTCTGTACTTGCCAGCTCCTGTTTCCCTTGTCTGTTCTGAACCCACTTCATTTGCCCTCTTGTTCAGGCCACCAGTGGCGTCCGTAATGTGAAATACGAGCCATCCCTTCCAGTCCTCCCGTTTACTCTCAGCATTTGGCCCGGCTGATTCCTCCTCTTCTTTGAAACACATTTTTCCTTGGCCTTGAGAATACTACACCCTCCCATTTTCCCTTCCGCCTCTCTGGTCCTTCTCTCTCATCTCTTAGCATTGTCTTCTCTTTACAACTTTCTCTCATTTCCCTGGTGACCTCCTGCAGTATATTGTCAGCATTCAAGTTCATATATTCCCAGCCTATTCATCTCCCCTGAACTCCAAACTTTCTTACTCGACACCCTATGTAGCATTTCAGCCCGGCTGTCTAATAGATACACCAAACAGTGTCATTTCTGCTCCTTGCTCCTCTACACCCCCAATCCTACAGCTGTCACCTTTGTCCTACTTCCATCTCACTTGCAACATCAGGCCACAGCCCTAATGTCACCTTGACTGTTCTCTTTCATACCGCACATCTAATTGCCCAGCAAATGCTATTGGCTCTAACGACCCTGAGATGGAGACCTGAGCCGAGATCGAGAGTCGGATCCTTAATAGACTTGAACCACCCAGGCGCCCCCATCCTAACCATTTTTAAGTGTATGTTTCAGTGTTAAGTACATTTGCATTTTGGGGTAGCCAATTAGCAGAACTTTTCCATCTCACAGAATTGAAGCTATATTCATTAAACAACTCCCTCATGTCCCCCTCCCCCCAGCCCCTGCAACCACCATTCTAACTTTTTGTGTCTATGAATTTGACTGCCTTCGATAGCTCATGAAAGTGGACTCCTTCAATATTTGTCTTTTTGTGCCTGACTTATTTCACGTAGCTTGGTGTCCGCAAGGCCCGTCTATAAAGTAACGTGTTAGAATTCCCTTCATTTTTAAGGTGGAATAATATTCCATTGTATGTATACATATGTGCACACACACACACCCACACCACATTTTATCCTTTCATCTGTCAATGGACACGTAGCCTGCTTCTGTCTCTTGGCTGCTGGGAGTAGTGCTGTTATGATGCACAGACCCTGCTTTCAATTCCTTCGGTTTTATAACCAGGAAGTAGACTTACTGGATCAAACAGCAATTCTATTTTTCATTTTTTGAGGAACTGGCATACTATTTCTCATAGTGACCACACCGTTTAAAATTTCCTAGTAATTTTTCAACAAAGGGCCTTGCGCTTTCATTTGGTACCCAAGCCCGTGGATTACGTGGCCGGTTCTGCCTGGGTCTTCCCACTTCCCACGTGGTCCAGGTCACTGGCCTTTTGTTTAGATTATTGCCACAGTCTCCTAACAGCTTCCTCGGCTTTCATGTCATCTCAACCCAGGATCCAAAGATTCTTTTAAAACGTGAATTCGGTCTTGTCATTGTTCAGCTCTCCCGTCTCAGGATACTACATGATCCTCCCCCCCACCCCCCACCATGGCTTCTCAGACCCCGCATCCCGTTTGTCTCCCTCAGTCACTCCTCTCCAACCACACTGAGCTCCTTCCCTGCTCCTTGAACTTCCCATGCTCTCTGCTTCCTCTGCCTAAGAAAGAACTGCTTTCAGGCATCTTCATGGCTCAGTCTCTTCCTTTATTTATTTATTTATTTATTTATTTATTTATTTATTTATTTATTTTTTACAGCCCACCCACGTCCCCCGTTCAGATCTTACTCGAGAACATCTCAGTCAATTCTTCCCTGACCACTTTATTTAAAATAACATCCCCACCTCTATATCAACACTGTATCCCTCTTCTCTGCTTCATTTGTCTCCATCATTCTTATTACCATCTGACATTCAGTAGGTTTTATGATTAATTTGTTAATTAATCTCCCCCCCCCACTAGAATGTAAGCTTCATGAGGGCAGAGACTTTCCTCTGTTTTATTCAGTGCCATCTCCCCAGAGTCTAGAACCATGTGTGACATGTAGGAACTTAGTATCTGTTGCATGAATGGACGAGTGAGGTAGTCTTAGTGCAGTAATTTTCATAATCTCATTCAAAGTCCCAACGGTAGAGTATCAGCTGACCAGGAGATTATTTCTGAGATGCTGAGGAAATTACTAGGGCTGCATCTAAGTTGTCAGTGTTTTCCAGATGAAAAAAAACCAATATGGTGTGCATATAAATAGAAAGATGCATTAAAAGGAATTGGCTCATGCGATGGCGGAGGCTGAGAAGTCCCAAGATCTGCAAGGTGAGTCGGCAAGCCCGAGGACCAGCGGACTCACTGGAGCAGGTCCAGTGAAAGACCACAGGCTCGAGACTGAGGATGAGCTGATGTAGGGGTTTAAGCCTGAAGGCAGGAGAAAGCCAAGTGTTCCCACTTGAAGGCAGTCGCGGGACCAATTCTCTCTTACTTGTAAGGGGGAAGTTCTGTTGATTCCTTCCACTGAACGCATGAGGCTCTTCTACATCAGAGAAGGGCAATCTGTGGCACTCAGTCTACCAATTGGAATACCAATCTCATGCCAGAATGATGTTTGACCAAATGTCTGAGCACCTGGTGGCCCAGTCAAACGGACACATAAAATTAACCATCGCAGTCAGACTTTTTTAATTCAGAAAAGATTGGGTATAGTAATTTTAATCTGCGTTCCTCTATAGGATTGACTGTAGGGAGTCTACTCAAAACAATAGAGGCCGCTACTGTTTTAGATATTCGGGACCTGGAAAATCGTTATGATTTATAAGTGACACATTGATAAGATTAAAAACAAAAAAATTTGCTTGCATCAGCTAAATTGAGTTATTCTAATTTAGCTTTCTTCCTGAAGCTAACTGGGATCATGGCTTTAGCTCCTTCGGCTTAACGGTGTTTTATCTTTTCTGAACATGAGGAATGTTTTTCTTGTCTTATTTGTGGAGAATGCTTGGAAGTAGGGTGCTTGTTATTCCGGATTAGGGGACACGACAGTAGAAAAATCACCCTAGCCTCTTTGGCTTTGACTTCTTGTAGCTCTGATCTGTGGATTAGAGCCCCCTAGAATGTTCCCTGTTCCATGTGGTTAACAGAATTCATATTTTTTACCCACCAGGCAGACAAGACCCGATTGTTTTTGACAAACGGCTTGACCCACCACAGTAGCTATTGCACACACCGAGGCTGGAAAGGCCAAAGCCACAGATGAACTTCTGCCCGATTCAAAGATCCGGAGGCTCCTGGCTTTTGTGCATAAACACACAATGAATGAAAGAAGCCCCTCAAGTCTGCATCGGACGCCCGTGCCTTCACTTTCCGTAAGTCCCAGCTCACGTGACATTTCTTGCTTAATTGCCCTTTAAACTGTTTTATGGCTTTATAGCAGCCTATAAAAGGTGATTTCCAAATATGACAAGTGCTGCAAGGCTGAAGGGGAGAGTTACCCTTCCCAAGAGAGGGGTGAGGAGCTGCCCGAGAGCGGGGCGCCATGGGGCGATACTCGGGAAGAAGCTTCCGGTTAGTCCTCCTGTGCGCGGTGAGCGTCCTCCTGTTCGTGATGGAGCTGGTGATCGCCCACATAGGCAACTCCCTCTCCCTGGCCTCCGATGCCTTCGCCGTCCTCTCCCACTTTGTTTCCATGATCATCGCCTGGCTTGGCGTGAGGGCCAGCAGGATAAAACGGCACAGGAAGAGCACTTTCGGCTTTCTCCGGGCAGATGTGGTGGGAGCGTTTGGCAACTCCATTTTTGCCGTGGCTCTGATGTTCAGCATCCTGGTGGAAGCTGTCAAAAGGTATATCGATCCCCAGAAGACAGAGGAGCCACTGCTGGTTCTCAGTGCTGGAGTTATTGGCCTCTTATTCAGTGTCCTTAACTATGTCACCTTGGACTGCTGTTACTGCTCGGCACACAGGCCCCAGGGAGACACTGAAACAGGTAAATAGCTCCTTAGATGTTATAGCAGATGTGGTCGGCCTTGTGGCTGGTGCTGTCTTCGGGGGCCTCTGATGGTGCTTTTGCGACAGGCCCAGCTCGTTTGGTCGGCCTCGTGTCCATGACTTCACAAAAGATCTTTCTCAAAGGAGTTGCTTCCAGGCCAAATTTGCTGGTGAGCTGGGTGGCCACAAGCCGCTTTCATCTTGGGGGCTTTAATTTTTAGTCACCAGGAATGAAAAGTGTTCAGAGAGGTAGACAGGGAGTAAAGATACTGAGCAGGGCCATGAAGGGAGCAATTTGAAAGAAAGTGGATGTGGCATTGAAAACAGTCTCCTTTAATTAGTGGCCAGATGCGACACGGCTGTGTTTGAATTTAAAAATAATATTTTAGAGTCCCCATAAGATATGTTTAAGAAAATACTGGGCCCTCTAACCAGCTGATATCAAGCAAAGGGTCAAACAAGTGTCTTGGCTGACAAATTCATAGGACTATATACTGGAAGAATTTACAGAAAATGGGGAGAGAAAAAATAAAGGAGATGATCTAGTGAACTTAGTTCTTTTCAAGATGGAAATATTTGTACTTATTGTATGTATCCATTCTATTTGACAAAAAGAAAAACTATTTACACATGAAACTTTTGGAAGAGCTTAAGAGTGGGTACCACTCATTGGGCCATCTGTCAAAAAATGGAGTTAAATCTTGGGAGAGAGCAGTTGACTCTAAAGCAATGAATCCAAATGATAAATCATTAGATGAAAATGTTTCTTTATTCCTACAGTAGGAATTAAACATATATATAAAGAGCTTCTTGCAGAAGAGAGAAATTTCCAGTGCTTTTTAAAAGAGTCCCATAGCATGAACAGACCAGGTTTAAATCATGGCTTTACCCCAGGGCAGTATTCGAGTTAGCTCAGCTAGCCTGTCTGCCCACAGGTAATATGAAAGTAGGAAGCACCAAGTGAGATCCTGAGTGTTTAGCACTTAACAGGCACTTGGTAAAGAGTAACTTGTTTTTTTTAAAAATCACAATGCATGGGACGCCTGGGCGGCTCAGTCGGTTAAATTCTCAGTTTTGGCTCAGGTCATGATCTCATGGTTTGTGAGATCAAGCCCTGTGTTGGGCTCCGTGCAGACAGTGTGGAACCTGCTTGGGAATCTCTCTCTCTCTCTCTCTCTCTCTCTCTCTCTCTCTCTCTCTCTCCCCCCCCCCCCCACTCTCTCTCTCTCTCTCTCTGCCCTTCTCCCACTCTCTCTCACTCAAGATAAATAAACTTAGAAAAAAATCACAATGCAAGCCTTTGAATTATGTAATAATCCAGTATTATTGAATTCTAATTGCTTATCTGGATTTGAAGAAATTTTAAGATTTTCCTTATTTGATGCTGATCAATTTTCTCTGGGTTTGCATTTTTCATTTTATTCCTTCTGCCTTTGCTCCCAGTGTAAATTATGTCCGCTAGGTCCAGTCTTTTATGCTATCTCTGTCTAAATTTCCCGATTAGTAGAATGTATGTTATGAAAGCACCTATAGTATGTATTAAGGATAAAAGGGAACAAAGAAGAAAATAGAACCTATATCTTTATTCAGTTTAATGAATCAGTTAAAACCTTATCCTTTTAAAAAGACAATTAGTTGAGGCCCCTGGGTGGCTCAGTCGGTTAAGCGTCTGACTTCAGCTCAGGTCATGATCTCACGGTCCGTGAGTTCGAGCCCCGCGTTGGGCTCTGTGCTGACCACTCAGAGCCTGGAGCCTGCTTCGGATTCTGCGTCTCCCTCTCTCTCTGCCCCTCCCCCATTCATGCTCTGTCTCTCTCTGTCTCAAAAATAAAAATAAACATTAAAAAAAAATTTAAAAAAAGACAGTTCATTTGAGACCCTAAGCCTTGTTTACATCAGTCATCATGTAGAAATTATTACTTGAGACTCTAGATTATAAAATTCACATATCTGATGTAAGAAAAATATATTTCTTATTGCCAAGTATAATTTTAAGACAAGGAAGTAGATTTCAAACAAATGGTTAGTTTCAGCTTTGGAAGTGTCATCATCACTAAACTTACCATTGTGTTTCAGACATATATATTTTAGGCAAAAATATACATACAATAAAAAAATTTTAGGCAAAAGGTTTGACTCTGAACAACGTGAGAATTGATACACAAGTGTAATTTTATTTTTATAAATTGAATTATTGTCATATAGGTCTTAAATTAGCTCTTGTTTGGGAAGTGCTGCTTTTTAATGTTTATGTCCATGCTAAGACAACAAAAAGAGGCTTAAGACAAATATTTCATCCTGATAATATCAGTTTCTATTGCCTAAATTCCAGAATATCTATCTTCTTTTGAAGGGTTGGATGCTATACAATATTCTACTTTATATAACTAAGTACAGTGATAGGTATACACATAGAACTAATGATTTAAGATCCACATTCTGTGTTCACTTTCTTTTGATAGCTTTTGGTATTGCATTCTTCTGGTAGAAATTTTAGAATGTGTAAACCCTCCAAGTAATTTTAGGATAGCTACTTTGTTTTGCATTTATTGAGTTATGTACTTAGCACTTTAAGTAAAACATACATTTTGGTATCTTTCCCATTACCTAAATAAGTTTAAAGTAAACATTTGGATGAATCTCAGAAACTGACATTACCCCATTTTAATTGTCTTCCATTTCAAGGAGAAATTGATTAATCCATACACATTAATTGATACCAGGAGGTATACAATATGAGAGAACAATGACTCTTGACTTCAGAAGATTTGACGTCCATTTAGGATAAAGAATTTCTGTATGCCTAGAACTCTAGCTTGCAGTGCTGTGGTCCTTCCTGGGTTAGTGATCAGAGTCAGGATAATCTATCACTGCTTCTGTGGGATCTGTGGCCAGAAAGGTTTTTACTTAGCAAGTCTTCAGTCTCTTTTGGTTCTGTGGATCTTTAACTGGTTCTGCTGGATCCGTCTGATGTGGGAATTGTATCAGTTACATGTGCTGTCTGAGGTCATAGGAAAGTAAAACATAAGATCACTAACTCTAAATATTAATAGAATAGACTGTCTAAACTGTTAAGACTTTAAAATATCCGTGAGTTTCGGGGCGCCTGGGTGGCGCAGTCGGTTAAGCGTCCGACTTCAGCCAGGTCACGATCTCGCGGTCCCTGAGTTCGAGCCCCGCGTCGGGCTCTGGGCTGATGGCTCAGAGCCTGGAGCCTGTTTCTGATTCTGTGTCTCCCTCTCTCTCTGCCCCTCCCCCGTTCATGCTCTGTCTCTCTCTGTCCCAAAAATAAATAAACGTTGAAAAAAAAAAATTAAAAAAAAAAAAATCCGTGAGTTTCAAGGAATAAGAAAGTTTGGAAAATCAGACAGATGGAGCCAGAAATTAAACAATAAAACAAAACAAACAAACAAAACAAAACAAAAAACCCTGGGAGAAAAGAATGTAGAACATTCAGCTGAAGGACCCCGGAAACCCTGGGTCAATCCCTCTCTGGCATGAGTCCATCCCTGACATGAAAAGTGATAGGGGAGCAGGTATTTTTGGCTAAAGTAAAAGGCAAAAATGAAAAAAGTAAAAATCACAAGCATGGAAGAAAAAACAAACAAGGGGGAACGTCTGAAATGTAGATGGTTACGTGTGTGTTTGGGGAAAGAGCAAGGGGTTAAAACAACATGTAGGTTCAGATCCCAAGAAATATGTGACACCAGCTTTCTTTCTCTAGACTTAAGGACTAAATCTGCTGTGCTTACAGTTTTTCCTACTCCTTGTTTCCTTGATTTTCCTTGACTTTCACATTGTCTTTTATGTTTTGTTTTGTTTTTAAAAATTGAGTTTTCTTTAAAATATAACTACTGTAACTCTCAATGCACTCGCCCTATATTGAACAGATACCTTTATATACATTGGCCTTATTTTAAAAATTTTTTTTTTTTCAACGTTTTATTTTATTTTTGGGACAGAGAGAGACAGAGCATGAACGGGGGAGGGGCAGAGAGAGAGGGAGACACAGAATCGGAAACAGGCTCCAGGCTCTGAGCCATCAGCCCAGAGCCCGACGCGGGGCTCAAACTCGCGGACCGCGAGATCGTGACCTGGCTGAAGTCGGACGCTTAACCGACTGCGCCACCCAGGCGCCCCTACATTGGCCTTATTTTAAACCAAAGACAATTTTGTGTAGATCTGTCTGGGATATATTAGCCTTGCCATTTATATAATTTATAGGGGAACAATTTATATCTGAAATATCTGCTTATTACTTTTATTTTATTTTATTTTATTTTTTACAAAATGCCTTTCCTTTGAATTTATTTAAATTGTTTTCGTTTTGAGTCCAAATTGTGCTCATTCTCTCTCTCTCTGTCTCTCTCCTCTCCCCCCCACCCCCCAGCCTCCTCCTCCCACCCTCCCTGTCCCTGTCCCTTTAGCCACCTTTCTGGCATTATGTTTCTCCAACCAAATCGCTGGAGGCAGTGACAGCACAGTAATCAACCAGACACGCTGTTGTGGAAGGTTGTAACACACTGCTGATTGGTTGTTCTCACAAGCTTCTAATTTAGACTCAGTACTAGTTAAGACTCAATACCATAGCCTGATGGGAGCCTTTCACATGGACAGTCCTGTAGACCCTGAAAGCAAATCTGGTTTCCTTTCCGTGTAGAGCAAATTTGATCCAGAAACCAGCAAAATAAGCAAGGCTCCGAGAGTTTTAGGAGAGGCAAGAGGGAATCGGCTTCCTATCTCCCAGTAGCAAATACTGGGGAGTGAATAAGAGGTCAGAAACTGCACCATGGAACACAGCTTTTCAAACTGGAAAGGGAAAGTTTTCTGGGCAGAGCTTCCCTGAGTTCTCTGTCTAGTTCACAGGAATGATTGGGAGTTTACAATATTATTACATCATTTTAAGAATCATGCTTAATTCCCGAACCTGTTACTTTGCCACTTGTCCATATCTGACACTGTTGTTTTCCAAGCACTGTGTTGGATTTTGAACAATTAACTTCCACGTGAGGGTTCAGTGGTAAGTGTACACCCACACACACACACACACACACACACACACACACACACACCCCTATCGTAGATTACAGTGTCTCTCCCATGCTAGATGCTCCTTATATTCCCTTACATCTCTTTCCATGTATTCATGACAGCGTGGTGAGCCCCTCCTCTCTCTTTTTGCCCAATTACAGCATTCTGGGTCAGTTCTAGGGAGTGAATAAGAAAGATTAACAAAAGATTGAAAAATAGGTGCTATTACACATTTGTGAAGTCAAATTCAACTGAAGGGGAAAAAAAAAAAGAAGGATAAACCAGTTCCTTGTTCTCAGCCATTTTCTTCTAACATGCAGAGCCTATTCTGATATCTGAGTTAAATGTTAATGAAAACCAAGTGTTTATTGACATCCATGGATTGTCGGGCACTCGGGAAGTGTACAGACAATAGTCACGGCACTGTGTGGCATACATTTGGAGAGCTGCATGTCTTATGAAATAATTAGAACGTATTGCATTGATTTGCAGAATTGTATGTATTGTGACAGAATATTTGCTATTTCCATTTTACAGACAAGAAAACAGAGGTTGAGTCCGGTCCATGGTCATACAGGTAGTTCATGGTAGGGCACAAAGAAATTACAAGGTTGAGCCTAGGCCCTTAATTAAAGACCTACTCTGCTTCACCAAAACAAACAAACAAAACAAAAACAAAACAAAAACAAAAACAAAACAAAACACTGAAAATTTGCTCAGCAATAATCACAAAATAACATGTCAAAAAGTGCCAATTAATACACTAAAAATCGAATCCCAGTAGCTGACTGACCTCTAGAAAGATACTCAAACTTTCTAAACCTCAGTTTCTCTATCTGTAAAGTGGGTAGTGTCTATCTTTTAAGATGTTGCAAGGATGAAATTATATTGTGTGTGTGAACTTGTCAACATAGTGCTTGGTGGTAGTGGATGGTACTGATTATCCAAGGATTGAAGGGCAAAGAATGAATGAAGTATTAGTAACACCCCTCTGGGAACAAGTCCCTTGCTTTACTTCACAGCCATGACACAGAGCCCACCTTATCCTGGACCAACACTCATAACTGTTTGCTGTTAGTTATGCATTTGACCAATACAGACCCATCACTACTCCTGGAAAACCACACAAAACATGTGTCGTACTGATGACAAGTTAGTAGCGTCCTTACTAGGATGAACCAAAGGGAACATGGACCAGTCACTGGAAAACACGTGTTCTAGCACTTCTTCCCTCATGTACTGGGTCTGATAATGGAGAAGATACTTAACCATTTTGAGCTTCATCTCATGTATCATTACACCGATTTTAAAGAATCAATATGCTTTTCTCTTGTTAAGTAATACCTTCATGATGCATGATTTTTCAAAGGGTTCTTGTAAATGTTACTTTCTTCGTTTTCAGTGTTCAAGATGACACTTTGTAGAAGGACATTGGTTATATTTTTCAACTGTTAAAAATTATATTATTTTTAAATATATTTTTAATATGTTTATTTTTGAGAGAGAGAGAGAGGGAGAGAGCAAGCATGAGCTGGGGAGGGACAGAGAGAGAAGGAGACACAGAATCTGAAATGGGCTCCAGGCTCTGAGCTGTCAGCACAGAGCCCAAGGCAGGACTCGAACTCACAAACTTGTGACCTGAGCCAAAGCCAGATGCTTAACCGACTGAGCCACCCAGGTGCTCCAAAAAATTATATATTTTAAACCTTTGTAATGGTATTAACATCAGACTATCACATTCATGAAAATAATGCAAGTGTAGTTCATATTTCCAAGTTGCAAATGAAGAAGCCGAGGCACCAAATGTTTTAATGTTAGCTCACAGTTGATGCTGGAACCAGGACTTTGCATTTCCATACCTTATCCTGCCATAAGGTGATTTGCCTTTTAAACATTTCCCTACAGTTCTGACTAGTGAGTAATGACATACCCATTCACCTTGCTCATAGGCCTAATTTTCCAAGAAGGTGGGGTGAGAGTAAACTTACTCTTTTGGTTTTCTTTTGCCAGATGCTTACAGGATGTAAAGGACATATTTGTTATTTTTCTCCTTTGTCTTAGGCTTTTGACAGAGACAGTAGTCAACACAGTTTTTAGAAAACATTATGTGTAACTGTCTCTGATGACTATGATGTGCCATCATTTTTTATAAGTGGCCGTAAATCTAGTGACTCCTTTTTCTTAGAATGTTTTCCAAAGTCCACATCCTGATATTTATTGTTAACTTTGAGAAGGTGTCTTGAGAGAATTTTGAGGAAAGTAATTTTTTTTTAATTTTTAATAATACTTATTTTTGAGAGAGAGAGAGAGAGAGAGAGAGACAAAGGGAGAGGATGAGAGAGAGAGAGAGCATGAGCAGGGCACGGGCAAAGAGAGAGAGGGAGACACAGGATCCGAAGCAGGCTCCAGGCTCTGAGCTGTCAGCACAGAGCCCGATGCTGGGCTTGAACCCACCAGCCGTGGGATCATGACCTGAGCTGAAGTCGGACGCCTAGCTGACTGAGCCACCCAGGCGCCCCGGAAGTAATTTTTGATGAAGCCTATCTATGCACTTGCTCTTTATCTGCAGTGACAACACTAAAAATGTATCAACCCAAAAGACAATAGGAAAAAGATGATCCTAACTCAGACCAATGAGAACTAGAGATTTGTTCCTTATGGGGGAGCGGCAGAGAAGTCAGGTTTGAAGGAAGTACTGTCTGGAGGGTCCACTTGTTTTCTGTAGGGTTCTTTACCTGAAGAAACTGCCTTGAGATTTTGTAGGACAGAGTGAGAACGGAACCAACATCCAGCTCTATAGCTGGTGACTAGAGTCAATTGAGGAGATTGGACATTATAGAGCCTTATAGAGCCAATAAATAACTTCCACCTTGAGGCTTGAGCTAGATGAGGATGAAGGAATCAAAGATGGTCAGATAGCAATAAAAAGAGTCGTCCAGTTCTTGATAAAAGCCGGATGGGAGAAGGTACTTTCAGTATCGTAATAGACTTCCTAGCACTCGTCTCAGTAGTAAACATACCCTTCCTCTTACAAGCAGAGCTCAACAACTTGGGGAGCAGAGGTGGGCCCCTACACACAGAGAATGTACATTCTCTGAAGGCAAACAGTTGGAAGGGTAAAGCCCAGGAGGGGCTGGGCCAGGCTTCTTCCATTCTTTCAACTAAACCTACCCCTGAGAGAAGAACTTCCCACTCCAGGAGTGACTTCTTACCTGAAAGTTGGAGAGGGAATGAAGGGGGTCAGAGACCACCTGAGAGTGTCTCTCATGGAAACATGAGACAAGAGGAATGGACGTCTCCCCCTACTCTCAGCTGCTATGTGTTCTCTTCACTCATGACTCTCCTTGAAGGACTAGATGAACAGGTCTGTGTGGCCCACTTTCTTAAGCTGTGTGCTCCCAATACCAACCATGTTTTCTTTGGGTATTCTTCTTGGGACAAAGGCTTGGCAATTTTGATCCCACCCGCCCCCAATGACTGAAGCGGATTAGAAGAATAAGCATATTAGTGAAATCAACTCTGAGCCTCCACAGGTGTTCAGAAATTACATTGTGACATGAAATTATAGCATTGAGATATTTTAAGAATTCAATGTCAACAATGTAAAAATGCCCCCAATTTAAACATGATTCTCCTCACAATATCAAATTATGAGAGAAAAATAAAAATTCCATATTAGGTATGTTTGACCTTCTGAGTTACTATTCAGAGAAATCAAAGCTTGTGATTATTTTTTAAAGGACAGACCAAAGGCAAGTCAAAATGCAGCCATAATTGGGGCGCTTGGGTGGCTCAGTCAGTTAAGCGTCCGACTTCGGCTCAGGTCATGATCACATGGTTCGTGGGTTTGAGCCCTGTGTCAGGCTCTGTGCTGACAGCTCAGAGCCTGGAGCCTGCTTCGGATTCTGTGTCTCCCTCTCTCGCTGCCGCTCCCCCGTTCATGCTTTCTCTCTCTCTCTCTCTCTCTCTCTCTCTCAAAAATAAACATTAAAAAAATTTTTTTAAAAATGAAACCATAAAACCCCGAATCTTCTTCACTTTGAGCTCAGTCTCTGTTTGAGTGTAGTCCTGCCTGGTAGACACAGGGCTCCTCCAGTAGTTTTAGCCTAAATTGTTTTCCACTGGGGTGGATGTCATTCCTTCAGGACATCCAAGTTGGGTAAGTTTGGCACCAAGACTTCCATGTGCTCCGCCTTTTAAAGGTCTCCATTGTTGGTTTTCTTCAGGTTTGCTACAATATTTCCCTACGTGAATTTCTTTTTATTTATCCCACCTGAGAATCACTATGCTTCCCAAATCTAAGCATTTTAATCTCTTATACATTCAGATACCATCTCTTCTAGTTTTGTCCCTCCCCTGTTCCTTCTATTTTCTCCTTCTGCGACACTAATTACGTAATATCAGATCTTCTTACTCTGTCCTCCATTATTTTGTATACGCTTTGTCATATTTCCCACTTCTTCTTGTTCTCTGCTGCATTCTTAGATTCTAGGTAATTCTTAAGATTTGTCTTCACTTTTTCTGAAACTGATACTGGTACAACATGTGTGTGTGCTTCTTTGCCATTTTGCCACATGTGTAGATTTGTGTGACCGCCAAAGTCAAGATACAGAATGATTACATCACCATGAAGATACCCTTCTTGCCTTTTATTTTATTTTATTTTATTTTATTTTATTTTATTTTATTTTTTATTCCTACTCTGAGCCCCTATCTAGGCCCTCAAAACCACTAATCTGTTTTCCATTTTCATAATATTATAATTTCAAAAATGTTATGTAAATAGAATCATACATACGTGACCTTTAAAAATGGCCTTTTTCTTTCAGGATAATGCCCTTAAGATCATCCAAGTTGTGCATATCAGTAGTTGGTTTCTTTGTATTGCTGAGTAGTATTCCATGGCATGGATGTAGTTGGATATTTTTTAAGCCATTCTGCCAATTTTATGCCTTATAATTGTTATATCTATACCATTTATGTTCAATGCAATTATTAGAGGTTAGGGCTTAACCATTTCATCTTTATTTTCTGTTTGTTCTTTCTGTCTTTCATTTCTGTTTTCCTTTTCCTATCTTCCTTAAACATTTTTTAGAACTCAATTTTGATTTTCCTATTGTTTTGAGTTTTTGAGGGCATCTTGGCATAGCTTCTTCGTGGTTGCATTACACATACCTAATGTGGTTGCATTATACATACCTAATAGTCGTCATTACATTACACATACCTAATTAATCACAGTGTGTCAGTACTGGTGTCAGCATTTTACCAGTTTGAGTGAAGTGTACAAACCTAACCTCTCTTTATCACCCCCCATTTATAATTGATATAGTTACTCTAGTTCCTGAGACCTTGTTCACTCTTTTTTTTTAGGAGTGAATAGAATTTTAATCCATGACTTATTTTGAAAACACTTATTTTCTTTGCTTTTTAGTTTTTTGAGTGGTTTTCAGTCTCCTCTTTTTGAAGTGTCTTTCTCCCCCGCCCCCCCCCCCATCTCTGTTGTGTGGCCAGTATTTACATTCAGCTTCTCTTCTGAGCTGTTTGAGACTTGCATTATTTTTGTTAGCCATGGCATTCACACCATTGTCATCACACTTTGATTCCACATTTTCATCCAGTAGGTGGCCAAACTCTTCAGCAGATGCAAACAGACAGGAGTCATTGAGATTTGTCTTTTGTTTTTTTGGTCTATTACCCATTCATTATAAAGGATACAATGTAGGAACAGCCAAAGAGAAGAAATGCCCAGGGCAAGGTATGGGGGAAGGTGTGCAGAACCTCCATGCCCTCTTGGGGTGCACCATGTTGCTAGCATCTTGATGTGTTCACCAACCCAGAAGCTCCTGTTCAGTTTCCCCCTACTTTCTCTCTGTTGTAGGATAATTGCTGTTATTCTATCTTCAAGTTTGCTGAGTTTTTCCTTTGTATTTTCCACTCTGCTGTCAAGCCCATCCACTGAATTTTTACTTTTGGTTATTGTATTTTTCTTTTTCTTTTTTTTATGTTTACTTATTTATTTTGAGAGAGAGAGAGAGAGAGAGAGAGAGAGAGGGAGAGAGAGGGAGAGAGAGAGAGAGAGAGTGCATGAGCAGGGGGGAGGCAGAGAGAGAGGGAGAGAGAGGATCCAAAGCAAGCTCCACGCTGTCAGCACAGATCCTGACGTGGGGCTCAATCGCTTGAGCCATGAGATCATGACTGGAGTTGAAATCAAGAGTTGGATGCTTAACTGACTGAGCCACCTAGGCGCCCCTGGTTATTGTATTTTTCAGTTTTAAAATTTCCTTTTAGTTCTTTATTTGTTGAGACTCCTTTTTTTCCCCCCATTTATTTCAAGTATATTTGTAATTGCTTGTTGAAGTATTTTTATGATGGCTGCTTTAAAATCCTTGTCAGCTCATACTAACATCTGTGTTATCCAAGCATTGGTATTATTTTTCATTCAA
Organism: Prionailurus viverrinus; assembly: GCF_022837055.1. Lineage (NCBI taxonomy): Eukaryota > Metazoa > Chordata > Mammalia > Carnivora > Felidae > Prionailurus > Prionailurus viverrinus. Next base: position 54,779,401 of record NC_062577.1, on the reverse strand, counting down.
GCACAAATTTCCCTGGTGTTGGTATAATGAAATATTCTCAGTTGAGTCCTTCCTGAACATTGGGGTAGTAGGAGACTGTGGATCTTATTTAAAATTTCTGTTTGTGGGGCGCCTGGGTGGCTGAGTCGGTTGAGCTGTCTGACTTCGGCTCAGGTTGTGATCTTGTGGTTGACGAGTTTGAGCCCTGTGTTGGGCTCTGTGCTGACAGCTCAGAGCCTGGAGCCTGCTTCGGATTCTGTGTGTGTCTCTCTCTGCCTCTCCTCAGCTCATGCTCTGTTTCTCTCTGTCTCAAAAGCAAACAGTAAAAACATAAATAAAATTTCTGTTTGAGCAGTCCTCTGACACTGTGCTGGTAGAAGAAGGGGTTTGTCATTATAAGATGGGAATAGAAATCCACATTCCCACCTGGCCTCTGTTGACACTGGGCAGGGGTGAGAGTCCAGGATCACCATTAGACTTTGACTGATAACACTCTGGCTGGGAGGAGAAGGGCACCTTCTACTGAGTTCTTAATTTTAGCTATTTTTCATTTATAGTGCTTTTATCTTTACTTGCATTTTCCATATCTTCCTTTATTCCTGTGTACTAAATATACTTGGTTTATATTCTGTATCTGATATTTCAACATTGGCAACTTTTACATGTCTCATTTTCCTGTTTATTATTTTTGCTGCTTCTCTCAAGGTGGCTTCCTTTCTTGTGTTTTAAGTGTTTCATTATTTTTTAGTGTGAACTCACTCATGTTCAATGGAACTTTCTCTGAGGGAGTTCTTTGAGGAATAGATGATGTACATTCTTCCACACAAATATGCATTTGTTTCTATCGGGTGCCTGAGGGTATTACCAACTTGAGAGAACATAAAAAATTCTTTGCTTGAGGTATTGTTATCAACATAGGTAATGTAAACTCAGACTGCATTCTCACATGAAGGCCACGGTGTGGTTTCCACTTTTCCTCTTCACCCATAACCAAGTCTGAAACATGCCCTTTCTTTGTTGTCTTCTTTGCAAGGGGTGAGTTTTTGTTTGTCTGATGGTTTTGTTTCACTTCAACCTTTCACCAAGTGATTGATCTTTGAGGGGAATCTCTGATCCAACTCTCCCATTTGCATGGATGTAAGTTCTGTCTCTTATGCCATCTGTGTCTATATGGCTATTAAAATCACTTGTTCTTATCAGAAAGATATCTTTAAGTCAGATTCTGGCTTCAACTCTTCTGGTTGGATTTTGGTTTTTACTACATTTTTGGCCTCTGAGTATTTTCTTAATTTCCTGCCACACTTTTTGAAGAGTTCAAAGAAGTCTGACAGAACTGCATAATGGAACTACAGAACTACAGAACCCAAACCTAGAGCCCTTAATATAGATAGATTCAGGTTCTCAGAACTCAACACTTAGGATAAACCAGGCCCTTATTACCACGTAAGGACCATAGCAGAGACTCAAGGCTGTCAGATGAAAGGACGGCAGACAGAGGGCGCCCTCCTGTTTTCTATGCCTCCACGATGCCAAAGAGATGGTGCCAGACTGGCCACGGCCCAGACCTGCATACTTAACTCCACTAATAGAGACCTCACAACAAGAGGTTAATTATGTACTAAAATTTCCATATCTGGTAAACACACTGCATCCTTTCCCAGAGAGTGACATTTAAAATATTACTGCCTACTCACAGAGTTTAGAAATTTGCAGCAATGACATCCTAGGCTCCATATTTTATTTGTGGCACTTTTTCTTCCTAATCCGTGTGTGTGTGTGTGTGTGTGTGTGTGCGTGCGTGTGTGTGTGTGTGTAAGAGAGAGAGACAGACAGAGAGGGGAGAGAGGAAGAGAGGAATGGAGGAAGGGAGGAAGGAAGGAAGGAAGAAAGAGAAAGAAAGAAAGAAAGAAAGAAAGAAAGAAAGAAAGAAAGAAAGAAAGAAAGAAAAAGAAAGAAAGAAAAAGAAAGAAAGAAAGGGGAGAAGGAAGGGTGGGAAGAAGATTTTGAATTCTATTTCCATCTTGACCTCCGGTTTCTGGCTCTGTTTACACTCAGTCTCCTGTGAGTGGGCTTTTTCCCATCCCATACCTCAGGGACCATTGCCGCTGCCTGTAGCTTCAGAACCACTTAGACCTGCGAATCCTGCTCCCTGAGGAAGCTTCTCCCACATTCCACATGTGATTCAGCCTGAGTGTCAGTCTTAGCGGGTCTCTGAGCTGAAGCTATTTTGAAGGTTTGAAGATCGACCCATTGCTCCAGCTCCTACTTCATGCTCTTGCAGATACTGTCTTTCCACAGCTGTGGGATGTTTCAGGCCTTGAGTGGCATATCATCCCGCTGAATCTTCTGTTCTGAAGTTTGGGAGGTGCTTCTGGGGTTTTGCTTCCTTTTTGTGTTCTTTCCTCAGAAAGGCTCAGTTGAGTTGTCAGTGATGAAATGGTTTAATCAATTGCTTAAAATTGTTCCCTTTCCTTCTCTACCACATGTGAGGCTGGCATTTTTGTTGACCTTTTTTCTTTTTACTTTGCCATTGTTTTTGGGGTCAGGCATTTGTTTTTCCCACATAGATTTTTTTTTTTCTTCTTAGCACAGTGAGAAAGTGAAGTCACTGTTTTCTGGGTCTGCCAAAAGCAACTGTTGTCCAAATAAATCTTGTCAACTCTCACCTCTCTGAGTTGGATCACCTCATTTGAAAAGCATTTTCCACTTAAACAAAAAATGTAACCCAGACCTGGGTCAAACTATCATATCTTCCTTCAGTCCCCTTCAGTGTGTCTCATCCTCCGTGTGCCTGTCCTGGAGTCCTAACTGTCTATCTCTTGACCCGTTCCCACAGGACGCAAGCAAACCCTTGCATCCACAGTAACCGTTTTGATTTGAAGCTCATCTAACAATGCCTTAAATATTCTATTCTAATCTTCCTAGGCTTCTCCTCTCAAATAGTTCCGAATTTTGTGGAAGCTTTGTAAGTCTGTGCCAATCTTTACCCAGTGGTTCCTTGTTCTTGTTGCTGTGTAATGAACCACCACAAATTTAGTGGCATACAATAACAATCATTTTATGATGTTTGGGATTCTGTGGCCTGGCACTTGGAAAGGAGCCAGTGGGAACAGCCTTTCTGCCTCATGATGTCTGGGGCCTCAGCTGGGAAGACTACGAAGTGAGGTAGTGACTTGGTGGCAGGTGATGGCACCATCATCTGTCTGCCTCGTGGGCTGGAAGGTCTCAATGTCTTGGCTTCCTCACGCTGGGGTGGCCTCAGGACATTGTATGTGGCATCTCAGGGTCTCAAACGCGAGTGTCCCATCAAACAAGGTAGACGCTTCAATGCCTTTTCTGGTCCAACCTCAGATTCTATAGGTTACGTGCCAGTGATAACATAGAAGGAGGTCAAGCCCGTGGACCCACTTCTGATGGAAGGAGCATCAAGGTCACCCTGTGGGAAAACATGTCGAATAGAAGATATGGTTGTGCCCATCTTTGGAAGGAGCAACCTGCACAGACTGCCCTCAGGTCAACAGTTCATATCACTTCCCATGTACAAAATCCACTCCCCAGGACCCCTGAAGTCTCATCTCATGGGGCATCAGCTTCAGGCCCTGGCTCCTTCCATCTTACTCAAGGCCCGAGTGAATGGGGTTCCTCGGATGAAGTTCCTTGAGTGTCTTCCCGTCCATCTGAAAATCTGTGAACTAGAGATACAAAAGACCTGTCTCCGCACACCCAGCACACAATGGGGGTGGGCGAGGAACATCACATAGATCCTATATTCCCCAGTTGCTTTTATTTCAGACGGTATTGACAGCTTTAAGAGGAGGACTTAGAGTAGTTCCCTGGATCTGGTTCTCTCTGGTGGTGATGGAAGCATTCCAGAGCCCAGTCAGCTGTCTGAAAGCTTGCCTTTCTGCTTCTGAACTGAAGGATTTCTTTGGGAACCAAAGAACCTGATCTGATCTAATCCCCTCTTTAAGAATATTTAAAGAACCCCAGTCTGATCTGATCTAATCCCCTCTTTAAGAATATTTATATATGTGTGCATTTCCCTTTCTTTTTTGCATCTGTCTCACTTCAGGAAAACTCCCTTCCTCTGGTGCAGCCTTATTGTTTGTGAGAGCAAACTATGCTCTCCCTCTCACTCACTGTGCATAGAGTAAAACCAGTCTTGAAAACTCATGCTCACGAGGACCTGTTAAAACAGCCCCGCAGCTATAACAACAGCCATTTTTTTTCTGTTGGCAATAGGCTCCTGTGATTGCCACGGTCAAATGCTGCCAGGCTCACACTTATTGGAGCCTTAAAACCTTACAGCGCCCGCTCTGTCCCTCCAGACGCTTCAGTCACCCTGTGTTACTTCGGCCTGTACATTCTTAGCTTAATCCTTCTCCAGGCTCCTGCCCACTCACCAGTATGTTAAGGCTTTAGGGAGTAATAAATAATACCCCTTTCTTATTCTCCTAGGTTTGGAGACCATTGTTACGTAAGATATAGGTGACAATTGAGCATAATACCAACTTTATTAGAGGTATAGCTTTGGCTTTGACTATGGCTTTGATGTATAGCAGCAAAAGGCTTAATAGTTCATCCCAGAACTAAACTCACCCACCCCGTCCCAGACCACCCTCCACGGGGCAGAGCCTGTCCCAGGCAGTTTCCTTCCTGGACCTGCAGACCAGGATTGCAGGTCTCTGCGGGAAGGCGGATCTGAAAAAGAAAGGCCAGAAAAGGTCAGCCAAGCATGCTCCAGTCTTTCTCCCACACTTAGTAATCCGGAGTAGTTACCCTGCTTCCAAGAAAAGCTGGGTAAGCGACAGAAGGAGACCAGGAGTGTTACTCCTGTAGAGGTGCCTCTGTGGAGATGCAAAGCTTGGGGAATGGAGAGTCTCCTTAACACAAGAAGCTGTGAGCTCCAGTGTGAACCATGTTCCTTCATTCGTGCTCTTCCTTCCTCCCTCCCTCCCTTTTTCTTTTATTATTTAATCTATTCTTTATTTTATTTCCTGTCATCCTGTGGGCCACAGACGGAGTGGATACCAGGGGAGACCCCCTGAAGAAGTGGCTTTTGAGGCTTAAGGCATGAGGAGGAGAAGGGCAGAGACTGTTCCAGGAGGTGGGAATAGCATGAGCCAAGTCCTGGAGAATGGACTGGGCGAGATAACCAAAGGGATGAGCATAGACAGACAGGATTAGTGAGCCTAAGACTGAATCCTGGGACACATCAACATTTAGAGACTTAGAGGAGGAGGAGGAACTACCCATGAGATAGAAGGGAAACCAGGAGGCTGCATTGTTGAGCCATCAAATGGAGAAAGTCTTCAAAAAGGAAAGCAAGGTCTTCAGTAACAATTGGTGCAGAGAATTCCAAGAGAGGAGCACAGAAAACCAGTGGATTCAGGCATGAGAAAGTCGTGAGTCAGGCTTTCACAAAGCCTTTCCAGTGGTGTCATGGAGATGGAGGTGGCATTGCATGGGTGACAGAGAGAATGGAATTTGAGGAAGAAAAGACTGTGACAGTGTTTTCAGGAGTTTTTCCTTTGGAGGGAACAGAAAAATGGAGTGGGAATAATTTCTAACATTGGGGAGAAATCCTATTTAGTCTGCCACTTATTTATTTGTTTAAACATGTTTACTTACTTAGAGAGAGAGAGAGAAGGAGAGAGAGAACGAGTGGGGGGGGGGGCAGAAGGAGAGGGAGAGAGAATCCCAAGCTCTGTCAGCGCAGAGCCCAGCATGGGGGAGACATGATTATTAGGGGCTCTGAGTCACCTCCTCACTGCTTAGTAACCAGTCAAGAAAAGGAACCTCTCTCTCTCTCTCTCTCTCTCTCTCTCTCTCTCTCTCTTTGTCTCTGATATATTTTGAAAACCTCAAGAGAAGAACTGTGGTCCGTCCACCTTGAATCAAGCGCCCATCCTTTGAATCACGCATGGTGGCCAGGGAATGAGGAACTATGTTTGGCTCAGCCTCGGTTATATGCCTATGTCTGTGTCCAAGAGGACAGAACTTCTTACCAGAAGGAAGCGGTGGGGGCGGGGGGGGGGGGGGTCAAGCAACCTAAAACCTTGGCTGACCCTTGTACATTACTGGTGGTTACAGATAACAGTGCTCGCTTTCTAGAACTCATGGTGATAGTGGCTCCACAATTGTAACAACAGCTATGCCTACTCTTTGTCTTCATGTTTGTATCTTCATTGTCTTATTTGATGTTCAAAACATCTACATGCCCTAAGTAGTATGAGGTTCTTATTTGCATTTGGCAGATTAGGAAACTAAGGCTCAGGAGTTTAGTGGCTGACTAAGTTGTACGGTAATTTAGTGTCAGAGGTCAAGAATCTTAGTTCTCCTCCAGACCTCATTGTAATATTTAACATAGCTTCTGATTTTTTGATAGTCATAAAGTTATGTCTCTCCATCATGCTGATTATCTCTGACCTTCTGCCACATGATAAGAGATGATAGAACCATGATGGACAAAGAAGTGTAGTAATAATGATAGCTGCGAAGTTTGGAATTTTAGGTTTATGAAACATTTTGTTTTGAATATGTTTATAGTCTTAAAATATTTAATCATATTTAATCAATTTTACATTCATCATACCTTTTATTAATCAATAGCTAATTAGTTGTAAGCTAAATGGATTATTGGAACCAAAGGGAAATAGACGATCTTATAAATAACTGGGAAGGGGGTTCCACATTGGCACCCGTCAGAAGTCAACAGTAGTCCTGGGAATGATGACAGCCAGAAGGTAAGGAAAGGATCCACTCTTTGTCAGCTGTCTACCATGAGAGCATCATGCAGCGTCTCCTCTATGCTATCTCCTTTTAATTCTCACAGACACTGTGTGAGAGGATATCTCTACCTCCAGATTATAGAGGAGAACATAGACCTCAGAAAAGTTAGGTGACTTGCCCAGTTGCCAACAACTGATGGAGCCAAGATTGTATCCCAGGTTTGAGTGGCTCCAAAACCCACACCTCTCCACTACAGAACCCTGAATATTGGACCACCCCGTTTGGCAGATAAAGACGAAGGTATTATTTATAGGTTTTATTTAACCCCCCACAATTATTCCTATGACTTCTCGGGCAAATGGACTTTCTCATTTTCATGTACAGTAGTCATGTGGGATATGGTTCTCAGACCCCCAGTGGATACCTGAAACCACAGATAGTCCCGAATCCTATATCAACTGTGTTTTTTCCTCTACATACGTATCTGTGGTAAAGTTTAACTTATAAATTGGGCACCGTAAGAGATGAACAATAATAACTAATAATAAAATAGATTATAGAAATGAACTGTAATAAAAATTATGTGAATGTGGTCTCTTTCTCTCTCAAAATATCTCACTGTACTGTACTCTCTCTTCTTGTGATGATGTGAGATGATAAAATGCCTGGGTGATGAGATGAAGGCAGGTAAATGACGTAGGCATCAAGACGTAGTGGCAGGCTGCCATTGACCTTCACGTCAGGAGGATCACGTCCCAGAGCACAGCTGACCGCAGGTGACCAAGTCTGTAGAAAGTGGAACGACTATGGTCTAAAAGTTAAGGTGAATCTAGCAGTGAAGAAGTCTGTGTGTGTGAGAATATTTCAGATGGAATTAAATAACACATGTAAAGGCTTTCCGTAAATTATTAAGTGACAGCGGACGTAACTTAGAGCTAAAACTATTACTGGGTTTGGAATCAACATCGAGGGAGAGTTTCTCCCTGTTTCTTGCAACTTTGAGGGCTTTTTTGGTTTTGCTTCCATTTGAATTGAAAAAAATTTTTTTTTCCTCCTGTTCATCAAGTAGAAGGAATCACACCCAAATACTGTCAGTGAGTGATGAGTTTTGGATGATGTGTTTCTTGAATCCCCAGTTCTGCCTCTGATCCTTTTCCCCTTCGTCCCAATAGCCAGATCCCCTTTCTTGTGATTGTTCTCACTTCCCTTCCCTTCCCTCTTCAAACCTCACGCACAGCACGTCCCCACGAGTACCCGGGTGAGCCCTTGAGATCTGCAGATGGTAGGAAGCACACAGACCAGAGCCGCTGTGCCCACAAAGACAAGCCGACCCCAACCAACATGGCATTGTTCTGGCCAAATGTGTCAAACAGCTCAACCCCATCATCCCTGGGATATAGAAATCAAAGTCATTCGTTTATACCTGTGCACTCAACAGTTGGTAACTTGGGTTCTTACACTAGGTCTTAGTCCATTTGGGCTGCTACCAAAATACCACAGATTGGGTAGTTCACAACAAAAGGAAATTTATTTCTCACCTTTGTGGAGGATGAAAGTCCGGAATTAGGATACCAGTACTGTCAGGTGTGGACTCTTTCCTGGGTTCATAGCTAGAGCATTTTTGCTGTGTCTGCATATGGCGGAAGGCACTAGAAAGCTCTGTCGGGTCTCCTTTATAAGAGCACAAATCCCATTCTTGAGGTTTCCACCTTACAACCTAATCATTTCTCAAATGCCCCACCTCCTAATACCATCATCTATGGGGTTTAGGATTTCAACATAAGAATTTGGGGTGGGAGCACAAACATTTGGACCATGGCATTCCCCTTCCAGCTGTAGGAACTCAACAATAGTTTATCTTATATCTGCATAAGTTTCACTGCTCCTTAGATTAAGTTGCAAACCATTCCTTAAACACACTTTTCTCTAAAAGTAACTCTGTGTGGATCCTTTGGAGAAAGGAAATGTTTCTCCCTCCCTACACGTGGATTTACAAATCAAAGTGGTAGTTATTTTTTATTAACACTTATTGAGTGAGCCTTTCTTATGAACTAGGCACTGCACTAAGCGATTGAGATGTTTGGTCACTTAAGCCTCATGGCAACCCCGTGAGATGCATACTATTATTACCCTTAGTTCACACACGAGGAAAGGGGAGGTTATCAGGAACTTGCCCCGGGTCACCCGAGTGAGCATCAGAGCTGGGATTTGGTTCCAAGTCTGACTCCAAAGGTCAAGTCGTAACTGCGATGCTACTCTCTCTTTCAAGGTTTCTTAAAGTGAATACAAACTTAAAATTATCTAGAGCTTATTTGTTCGTTCAATAAGCAGGTTGTATCATTGATGTTATGATGGCGCTTGCATTCTTACCACTTCCGGGCCCAGTGCTAGGAGCAGACACATCACTCTGCTGCAAGAAAGCGGCATTTTGGAGAGACCACGGCTGGCTGACAGGCACGCTCCAGAGTCACGTTGGAGCTGCCCTTTCCGAGTGGGCCACAGCTCACGGTGCTGCCGAGAATCCCTCCCCGAACGGCCCCGGGCACAGTGGAGCTGACCACTCACCTACTTGTTAACCTCTTTCACACCGCATGCCTCTATCATCAAAAACAATGTAGTCACCTCAAGTACAGAATCTCGTAAATGGAATTGTATTCTAAGACACTTCGAGAGACATAATGTGCATTATGCAAAATGTGCATTTTGGGGTATAAAAGTATCTGTGTCACGAAGTGCTACAAATATACATGTTATATAAATTTGCCAACAAGGAGCTGATGTGTACACAAGATCTCTCAGCTGCCTGGAGAAGTAATTTCCTTTTTTTTTTTTTTTTTTTTTTTTTGAGAGAGAGTGCGAGTGGGGGGGAGAGAGAGAGAGAGAGAGAGAGAGAGAGAGAGAGAGAGAGAGAACGAATCTCAAGCAGGCTCCATGCCCAGGGCTCCATCTCATGACCCTGGGGTCATGACCTGGGGCGAAATCAAAATCTAGTCGGACACTCGACGGACTGAGCTACCCAGGTGCCTCCCCACCCCTTTTTGTTTTGTTTGAGAGACAGAGGCAATTTTCTTCTGGGAAGTCATCATGATATATCATGCTCTGCGGGTTTGGAGCTGGGCTAAGGGTGAGGAGCATCCAGCTTCTGATGATGTATTTAAAATCTGGAGGCAGGAGCTAGGGGACAAAGGAGTTACCTCTTTTATAAGAGTAGGAGTTTGGTGCCTCGGACCAGATGTCCGTTCTCCTCCTCGAAACTAGCATCATCTCTTGTCAACTAGAAAAAAAATGAAAACGGGCTCCTGGGTGGCTCAGTCGGTTAAGCGTCCAAGTTTGGCTCAGGGCGTGAACTCGAGGTTTGTGAGTTTAAGCCCCGCATCGGGCTCTGTGCTGACATCGGGCTCTGTGCTGACAGCTCAGAGCCTGGAGTGTGCTTCGTATTCTGTGTTTCCCTCTCTCTGCCCCTCCTCTGCTCATATTCTGCCTCTCTCTGTGTCAAAAATAAATAAACATTAAAAAAATTCAAAGAAAAAAGAAAAAAATGAAAACAAAAACAGCTGCTTTTTCAATTTCCTGAAAAGTTTGTTAATTTCTGAGTCAATACCAGTGTAGGAAGAACGTTTAGTGTTATAATCTCTGACTTTGTAAATTGTAGTGCATCAAGTTCTATGCCAATAAAAGTAAAACTTAAAAAGAACAAAAGGAGTGTGGAAAATTATCAAATCAGTATAATATGGGGGTGAAGACTGTAAGCCCTAGAGTGTGATGCCTAGATCAGATCTCCATTCTATCAGTTACATATTGTGTGATCTTGGACAAGTGACTTAAAATCTCTGGGTTCTGGGTTCTTCACCAATAAAATAAGTGCTTATTTGATGAGTCAGTTGTGAGGATGAAGTGAGGTAATGCCTATAAAGTGCTCAGCACAGGGCCGGACAGTCAAAGCCCATTAAACAAACCTTTCGAAACCTCATCATATACAGGAAAGTGTAAGACACAGCCTAAATTTTTGTCAATTGACTTAGATTATATATATTCTCCCTGTATATAAACTATATCTATCTGTCTACCCATCTATCTATCTACCTACCTACCTACCTACCTACCTATCCATCCATCTAATCATAGTTAGCTAGTCAAAACATTTTTCTTAAGTGCATTTTATTGCCACCCTCAGCCTGTCTCGAAGGCCCAGCCCTGGGCAGGGGCCCTCAGACACAGCTTTCCAAGCCCAAGGCTTCCTCAGTTGCCTGTTGGCTTTCTAGTTCCATCAACTGACCTCCTGGGGCAGCGACATGATTCTTCTTATCTGCCTTCAGTTAGGAGAACGACTGGGTAACAGGCACAAGTGATATATTTCTGCTGACCTCGGGTTTTTCTTTCAGTTGTGAATGACAAAGAAATGCAATCAGCAGGGACTGTGGGAGAACTCTCAAGGGATTTGCACAAGGCTTCTGTCTTGTTCTGACGGCTTTGCTTGCTGTCCCGCCTTACGGGTGTCAAAGGCTTCATAGTTTGAAGACAGTATAAGCCAGAAACTGGGATATCTTTCTTCGTATCAGAGTAAGACATCTGTAGCTCAACAGTCTGCTACACGTCTGCCGTGATGCTAATGTCCATACTAGCATGCTAAGGATGAAACGTGGCCCCCTGAACCACTTTGCCCTTCCGTCCTCCTCCTGCCCAGTCTCCTCCCCCTCATGCCACACCTTCTTTTTCTTCCTGTTGTTTTTTTCTTTTTAATAAGCAGCTAGCAATTTATGGAGTGCTTACTCTGTGCCAGGCACTGTTATAATCACTTTATACTTATTAACCCATTTAATCCTCGCAAACATATGAGAAGACCCTATTATTATTCCCTTTTTGCAGTAGTGAAAACCAGCCCAAACAATTAAGGATCTTGTCCAAGGCCAGACAGCTTCAAAACTTTCATCAACCTATCTGTATCTCTTTGCTTCTTTTAAATTATTGACCATTTTAATACTAATTTTTAGAGATACTTTAAATGATCAGTTTCCTCAAGTTCTCAGCGTAGGGATATTTTCCTGGAGGCGGGGAGGGAATGCTTAATGGGCGTCTTGAGTTTGGGTGCTCATCTTGTGTAAGGTGGCACCCTCGGATCAAGGATGCTTGTTAGAGACCCTTAGAGAATGTTAAAAGACAAGATCATGGTTCATAAGGCTAAGGCAATGACTGGGGCTAGAATCAGAGCGTGCTGCTAAATGGACACATTTCTTTCCAAGCCCAAACCAGATGTGTTTCAGGAATGGTTAAAGTTCAGGGGTTAGGAACAGGAGAAGGGGAATAGAGATCACCAGACTTCACATTCAGATCCTTTTGGGAATGAGAAAAGAACATAAAACAAAAACAAACCAAGAAAGTAAATCGTGGGCTCTCCCACCACCCCTCCCTGAACACCCAACAGCAAACACCCTTCGTCAAGGATTCAGGTGCTCGGCCTCTCCCAGAGTCCTGGGGACAGCTCTCTTCTGGATAACTTTTACTTGGAACTGAGCCTGTGGTCAACAGGAAAGGCTTTATTTGGAATAAACCTTCATGGAGGGCAGGCGATTGAACTTTGAGTACCAGGTCATTCTCTGAGGGACACATGGGGGTGAGTAGAATATTCTCTGCAATGGAAAATGAGGCAAGTACACAGAGGAGGCCTGGCCTTGCTTCTTCGGAGGTCAAGGGACTTGTGCCCACCACGGGGAAAGCGCATTTCTGAGCGCTGTAGGGTGCCATGCTTGTTTGTTTGTTTTTTTAAATTCCCTTCCTCTGCAGCCCGGCTTTAATTCTCTGCCTCTAACTTAACGTATTCTCCAGTTTCTTTTGTTTTCTCCTGGATCCTCAAGACTTTTTTTTTTTTTTAACAAAACGTACAAAAGTATGATCCGTGCTCTCTTCCAGGGCCACCCGCAGTTCACCTGGTGGGAGGCCTTGTGAGTGAAGGTGCTGGGGGGGTGGGTGGGGGACAGGGATGACACTGTGCCGTGAGGGGGTGACAGCACCGATAACCCGCTCTTGGCGCGAAGGCGATGCGCAAGGCGAGAGAATAAAATAGCCCACGGGCTGTAGTGGAGTGGGGATGCTACGTGAGGGCTCAGCTCCAGCTTTACGACAGGCAAAGCAGGACGCGCCCTGAAGGTTGGGCAGGGTTGGCCGGGGCCTCCCTGGGTTAATGTGGAATCTACAATGCCAGCCCCGTCTGGGCACCTACGCGAAGGTGTCCACGTTCACCGCAGAGCACACACCCCGCAGCTCAAGGTCCTTATCGCCCAGAGTCAACAGTCGGCGCACTGGGATGGGAGGGACTGGGGAAGCGGGGTCGGTGGGTGAATCCCACCCAGGCCTCAGGGGGTCGGGGAGGAGGGCGCTGCAGACACGCCCCCTCTCCCCAGCAGCTCCGTCTCTGCCCCGCGCTGTCCTAGAAGGCCAGACATTGGCCCGTGGCCACCTGCCAAGTGGGGCCGGGACGCGGGAAGGGGGAAGGGGCCCCGCAGGCGGCCCGAGGGCCCTCAGAGACTGCCGCCGCGGCCACTCCCTTAGACTCTGGACGTGCCGGGACCGGGGGCGCTCTGCCTCCGCCTTATAAGAAGCCCGGCGCCGGGCGGACAGCGAGGCCAGAGGCGGGCACCGGGCTGGGCCGCGCAGGGGCGCCCCCACCGGCGGCGGGCCCGGCGACATGGGCCGCTACTCGGGCAAGACGTGCCGGCTGCTCTTCATGCTGGTGCTCACCGTCGCCTTCTTCGTGGCCGAGCTGGTCTCGGGCTACCTGGGCAACTCCATCGCGCTGCTGTCCGACTCCTTCAACATGCTGTCCGACCTGATCTCGCTGTGCGTGGGGCTGGGCGCCGGCTACGTGGCGCGGCGACCCCGCGGGGGCCTGGGGGCCACCTACGGCTACGCGCGCGCCGAGGTGCTGGGCGCGCTGAGCAACGCCGTCTTCCTCACGGCGCTCTGCTTCACCATCTCCGTGGAGGCCGTGCTGCGCCTGGCGCGGCCCGAGCGCATCGACGACCCCGAGCTGGTGCTCATCGTGGGCGCGCTGGGGCTGGCCGTCAACGTGCTGGGGCTGCTCATCTTCCAGGACTGCGCCGCCTGGCTCGCCTGCTGGGGTCCCCGCCGCCGCCGCCGCCCGCCGCCTCCGGCCGAGGGCCGCACCCCGCGCGCGATCGGGGCCCCGCGGGGCGCCCCCGGCCCCGGCCAGTCCCCGCGCGGCGCGGCCTCGGCGGACCGGAAGGAGGAGCGGGGGGCGACGGTGTTCTCCAATGTAGCAGGTGCCTTTCGGTTGCATCCTCCGCACCTCTCTCTCTGCCTTTCCCTCCTCCCGCGCGTCCCTTCCTCCGCATTCACGCCCTCTTCTTCTGGCTTGGCTGCGGATGCTGCTTCCATGGTTTTGTTTTGTTTTTTTTTTGTTTTTTGTTTTTTGTTTTTTTTTAATTCCCTTCCTCTGCAGCCCGGCTTTAATTCTCTGCCTCTAACTTATCGTATTGTCCAGTTTCTTTTTCTTTTTTCTTTTTTTCTTTTTTGGCCTCTTTCCCCTTCCCCTTATCCTATCTGCTTTGGAGTATTGATTGTCTTGAAAATCCGTTATCATTGGGCAACAGATAACACTCCCCAAACCCTGCCCCTTCCTTAGATGCTGTCTGCACTTTGTTTTCTCCCTCCCCTTTTGCCCATCCTTCTGTCCCCCTGGGGGTTACCGGGTTTGGGGATGGGGTGGGCTCCCACTTGCCTCTTTTTTTTTTTTTTTAACTTGAATAGGAGTGTGAATGAAGGCTGATGTCAAGGCCAAAATGTACCATTCTGGTATATGTGTGCGTGTGTGTTTGGGGGGGGGGGGAGAGGTAAGGGGTCTGATGAGCTAGTGGGAGTTTAAAATAACAAAAACTGTTTTTTGAGTCCATTGGTTCTTTTTGTTTGTAGAACTTATACACAACACAAGGTTTCTTCTTTGAATGCAGGTGATTCTCTGAACACCCAGAATGAGCCAGAAGAGACTATGAAAAAGGAGAAAAAGTCGGAAGCCCTGAATATCAGAGGTAGGATTACTTTTGGGTCAAAGGAGTGTGCAGTGCTGTGCCCTTCTTTCCTGTTTGCCTTTTAAGAAGGTGTGTTAGAAAGTAGGCCAGTTGCATGAATAGACTATGACCCTCGTCTCTTGCCTAATCACTGCATTGATTCTGAGGGACACACTGGTCGCTAATGATTTATCTTTGCTCCACTTAGAGCCATGCTAATGCCACCTGCTCCAGAGCCTCGCAGATCAGCGGCACGCTATTACTTTGCTTGATTTTGCCCACCCCCGGCTATTGCTAATGTCAAATGCGACCTATTTCAGTTGAATATATTTTGAGAACGGTGAGAGGAGAGTGGGTGGCTTGCATCCAAGGTGGCATTGCCGAGTGACCCTCGGACCTCATTTATTTCTGCCAGAAATCTGTGTCTGGGATGGGTTTGTTGGCTCAGTTGAATCCCTACTTCCAGGCCCAAAGTGGAGGTTCTGGTGAGGCACGTGGAAGGCACGTTACTAGTCTTCCCTCTACCATGTGCTCAAGGTCACAGGTACTGCTGGGCAAAGGTTAGTCAGGGAGTTCAAGGGTGCATTTCTCACCCAGACACCAACACTGTATCCAGCATTTCTTTCTTTCACCTTCTTGGGCAGAGAATTGGCTCCAGAGTGATTCGAGAAGCCCCGATCTTGACTTTGAGTATTTCCACAAAGATTATGCAACCCTTTACTTTCAGATGATTTGGGGAAGCCTGTGATGGGACTTAGTTGGAAATAATATACAGAAAAAGTAATCATCCAGGAGACACTTTCATTTTTGAGAGGCTCCCTTCTCTTTTACAAAGTGGTACCCAGAATGGATCTATAAGGAAAATCAGAAAAAAAGCGCCCCCAAACCCCCAAACAATAGTAACAACCACACATGAGCTCCTAAACATTTCTAAATGGGTCAGTTTTAAAAAATTGAACCGCAACAGGGGAATTTCTAAAGTGCTTGGTGGTCAGTCTTTTTGGAAAGAGAGAATCTGTAATGAAAAATCACTATCTTTTATCTTTCTTTAGGTTCGGTTTAAAAAAAAATATATATATATATATATATATGTATGTGTATATACATACATACATACATAATATCCATCAAATATATACTATATATTATATATCATAGGCTTTTCATAGCACGTTAACTTTTCAAAGCACATTGTGTTAATTATTCATGCTTATGTTGCAGAGAAAGAGAACAGGTAGGTGGAAAGATGCCGAAGAATTACGAGCAGGACTGATAGATATCGTGACCTTATTTGGGAAGCATAATGTATGGGAAACTTGTATAATGTGGCTGATCTTCGGTCTAGAGCTGTTGGAGATCCTGGGTGCAAAGATGTCAGAGGTGACGTGCCTTGCTGTACGTGGCTGAGCCCTGTGGTCCACAAGGACTGTGAGCCTCTAGCCTCTGACAGGGGTGAATGATGCAGTGGCTGAAGGATTGGGATTTGGGCTTAAGATGCCTCAGTTTGGGGTCTTGACTCCTATATTAGGCAAGTGTTTGGACTTCTCGAAGCCTCCAATTCCCTCATCTTTAAAATGAGGATGGTAATATCTACTTCATGAGGCTGTTGTGAAGTGCTTGGGCGACGACGCGGGAGGAACAGCAGCCACCATGTTTGTGGAGTGCCTGCTTTGTGCCAGGCCCCGTTCTTGAAGGAGTCACTTGGCACTTGTAAGAATCCCACCAGGTGGGAGCTGTTGTTGTTCAGGCAGTGGGTGGAGTTGCCAGGCTCACCCCTGCACCTCTTGGGTGAGGGTGAGTGCCCGTCAGTGCCCGTGCTGTGGCTGGCGGGAGACTTTCCATCCTTCAGGCCATGAGGAAGGCTGGCCTCCCCTCGGGCCTGTGTCTGAACTGTCTGGAGCCATGACTCGGAGAAGGCAGACAGAATGTGACAGCTGGAAAGGCCTCAGTAGGAGTGGACTCTACCCTCGCACTTTATAGATAAGGAAACAGGATCCAGAGAGTCTGGTGACTTCCCAAGTCACCCAGGCTCGAAGCAGAGGCAAGCCTGGCTTCCTGGGCTCCTACCTCACATTTCTGCCCCTTCCAAGTGCCCCACACTGCCTATACACCCCCACGCCCAGTGGCTTGCCTCACCACCGTAGCCAGTCCACTGAGTGGTTACATTTTTCACATTTATTTATTTAAAAAGATTTTTTAATGCTTATTTATTTTTGAGAGAGAAAAGGGAGACAGAACACGAATAGGGAAGGGGCAGAGAGCGAGGGAGACACAGAATCCGAAGCAGGCTCCAGGCTCTGAGCTGTCAGCACAGAGCCTGACGCAGGGCTCGAACTCACAAACTGCAAGATCATGACCTGGGCTGAAGTTGGACACCTAACCCACTGAGCCGTGCAGGCTCCCCACATTTTTGACCTTTAAACCACTTCTTTAGAAACCCCTCCCGCCCCAGATCTGCAGGGGAACACCAACTGATGAGGATTCTTGTGAACAAAAATCATTTCTAGATTTTCATGACTGTTTCTCTTATTTAAATGGAGTAAAACAAATGCCTTCTGAGAATCATGCTCCAGCTTCTGCAAAGCACAGTGAAAGCACGATCCTTTAAAAATTCTCATCAGTTGTAGTGGTTGATTTTATTTAATGGGATCAAACGTGATACGTTAAAAAATATTGTAACAGATTGTCAGGAAGATTATTAGCTTTTGTGTTTCATTGTAAATATGAATAGATGAACAGCAATCCTAACATCATTTGAAAATAAGTCTCCTTTGATGAGATGTTTCTTTCTAATTGTTTTTTCCAGTAAGAAAGACCTCAGGGGTAGAGGAGGGGGCTCCTGGGTGGCTGTCGGTTAAGCATCCGACCATGGATTATGGGAAAGACAAGTTTGAACGCTATTTTGTATAATTTTTAGGAGCCGATAGTGAAATTTCTTAGAAGGAAAACCCGGAATTGAAATGCGAGAGATATATGAGACAGGATGCATACTGGTTCTCTCGTCAGACTACCCAGACTTCTATCCCCACTCTAACACTTTCTAGTTGTGTGATTTTGGATAAGTTATGTAGCTCCTCCATGCCTCAGTTTCCTCATTTGTAAAATGGAGAGAATAACCACTTAAGAGGGTCCTTAAATGGACTTAATATGTAAAGATGTGTAATATACTTACAATAGCATCTGATGCATACATGTTAGCCAGCATTACAATTATTATTAAGTAAAAGACAGAAGTTACTCTATGTCATGGGAGTTATGACTGACCAACCAGAAAATAGTGTTTTCTTGAATGCGTACATGGTATGCCTCTAGGGCTCGAACCCACGAACCACGAGAACTTGACTTGAGCTGAAGTCAGATGCGCAACTGACTGAGTCATCCAGGTGCCCCTTTTTTATTTTTTACTTTAATTTTTATTTATTTTTTATTTTTTTAGGTGCCCCTTTTTAAAAAAGTGTTTTTAAAGTTGATTTTGAGAGAGACAGAGACAGCACGCGTCGGGAAGGGGCAGAAAGAGAGGGAGGGAGAGAATCCCAAGCAGGAACCATGCTGTCAGCACAGAGCCCGATGCAGGGCTTGAACCCATGAAGCTAAGAGATCATGACCTGAGGTGAATCCAAGAGTCTGGTGCTTAACCGACTGAGCCACCCAGGTGCCCTTGCTGGAGGGTCTTCCTAAGGATCTCCTGAGCCAGATCCAGTTTGAATGACCCTGGCTAAGTGAGCAGTAGGCAAAGTCATGTAGGGAAGGGAGAAAATGGATGAAGGGAGAGGCAAGACAAGGAATAAAAGGAACCATTTTCGTGATATATCTTTGTTCCCTTTCCTCTTAAAAATGTTTAAAACAATTTAAATCACAGATACTTGTCTGAAAGAACAAGAAACCATTTGCACAGTCTCCATTTGCCAGCTCGGTGCCTTCTGATGGGTGACAGATGGCCATGATGTAGCACTATGAACAAGCACAGTCCCTCTCCCCCTCTCCCCAGATGTGCGTGCGGCTCAGAATCTTCCTAGGCTGTTCCAGGTTCTCTGGGTCCTGGGATGGTGGCCTAGGGTTTTGTTTCCTGTGAAGTAGTTGCCCTTACTTTCTTTTTTTTTTCCATTCAAACTCATCCTGCTGTTCTAACCAAAAAGAAAGCAAATAGCACCTGGTATTCATAGACTTGGGAACCCAGGTCCCTGAGTGTCACATGGCCCCCAAATTTGGATCTGTGCTTCATTGGTCTTTCTTTCTTCCTGGCAGGTGTCCTTTTGCATGTGATGGGCGACGCCCTGGGGTCAGTGGTTGTGGTGGTCACGGCCATCATATTCTACGTGCGTCCCCTGAAAGGCGAGGACCCATGTAACTGGCAGTGCTACATAGACCCCAGCCTGACCGTCATCATGGTCGCCATCATTTTGTCATCTGCCTTCCCACTCATCAAGGAGACTGCTGCCATTCTGCTGCAGATGGTCCCCAAAGGAGTCAACACAGAGGAGCTGAGTAAGTCAGATGATTCTTATCTAGAACCATGCCCATTTGATGTTCTTCAGGCCAAAGGGCCAGCATTATTTCAGAGTAGTGTTTGATTTATGTGTCCTGAAACACTTCAAATCACCAAGCAATAGAGACATCCATCATATGTTTTGTAGCCTAGTAAGATGACTCACAGCTCCAAGAACCAAAGGTCCTTTACGACTCATGGCGCTCTGACTCAGCTGCAAGTTTTTGAGAATGTGGTGCTTGGGCAGTAACTATTCCTCAGCTTTTTTTTTTTTTTTAATTTTTTTTTTTCAACGTTTATTTATTTTTGGGACAGCGAGAGACAGCATGAACAGGGGAGGGGCAGAGAGAGAGGGAGACACAGAATCCGAAACAGGCTCCAGGCTCTGAGCCATCAGCCCTGAGCCTGACGCGGGGCTCGAACTCAGGGACCGCGAGATCATGACCTGGCTGAAGTCGGACGCTTAACCGACTGCGCCACCCAGGCGCCCCTATTCCTCAGCTTTTACCTTCATGTCAAAGATTTAATGCAAAGAAGGCTACCCTGCCAAGAACTTGATTTTTACTCTCCTTATTCTGAAAACATAAATCATTCCTTTATATTCTAGATCTTGCATTCTATTTAATTGATTTTTATGGGCATGCAAGTCACCCGGTCTCTTATAACACTGTAAAAAGGACCGTATTTCATGTTTTAACCTGAATTCATGACCTCGTTCAGTAATGAAATCTGTTTCTTTGCTTTGCTCAAACAGAAGGTCAAACTCTCCTCTTAGTTATGTGTATCTGAGGATATGTATTTTAAAGACTTGGCAGAATTTCTAAATGGGAACTATCCAGATGTTGGTGAGAAACTGAATTTGCAACTTCATCTCTAGTGTTTCTAAACGGGATTATGTTTTTGTAAAAAAACATTTTTCATGCATATTTGTGTTATACACTCACTGCCCCACCAGTGAGCCCATAAACTTGAGATAGAGCCCAGGCCTCTTAGAAGACCTTACTTCATGAGAAGCTCCTGAAATGAGGTTTGAATGGGTCTTAATACATTTTATGGCCATGGCTAGGCTTTCCTCTATGAAGGAAGGTGTGATTTACAGTGTGACTGTCTGATGAGGGCCATAGCCCTGCCAAACCCATGTTTAATAGTGTGTGTTGGGACCAGTTGGTTGCGCCGTTGCTAATAGCTGGAGCTTCTCCTGCAGTCTTTTCTCCTGGATGTTCTTTCTGCCTTTGGGGGCCTCTTTGGCACCATTGTTGGTTTAGAGTCTCAGAGTTGGTAGGTGCGGTCAACTCTCTGGCTGCTTTACTGCAGAATTAAAATAGTCAGGCTTCATTTCCTGCAACCTACTATTTGCCCGATGCCGCAGGCAGAGGTGGTAGGAGATGGGGAAGGAGATACCCAGGCACAGATACACAGCATCGTCTCTACTTTCTAGAAGCTTATTTTCCAGTTGAAGAAAAAGATACACATATCAAAACCAATTTGTGATATATAGTGATATATGATGATATATATATATATATATATATATTTTTTTTTTTTTAAACACATTTTTAAAAATTAGATAGTAATGGGATGCCTGGGTGGCTCAGTCAATTGAGCGTCTGATTTCAGCTCAGGTCATGATCTCACAGTTCGTGAGTTCGACCCCTGCATTGGGCTCTCTGCTGTCAGGACAGGGCATGCTTCGGATCTCTGTCTCTTCCCTTCTTGGCACTTCCCCTGCTCATGCCCTCTCTCTCAAAAATAAATAACATATTTAAAAAAAAATTAAAAAATATAGTAATAACAATAACACACTTGTAAGGCACTTATTACATGCTAAGTAATGTTCTAAGTGCTTTATATTCACTCATTTTAATTCTTTTTTTTTAACGTTTATTTATTTTTGAGACAGAGAGAGACAGAGCATGAACGGGGAAGGGTCAGAGAGAGAGGGAGACACAGAATCTGAAGCAGGTTCCAGGCTCTGAGCTGTCACCACAGAGCCGGACGCGGGGCTCGAACTCACGGACTGTGAGATCATGACCTGAGCCGAAGTCGGGCACTTAACCGACTGAGCCACCCAGGCGCCCCCATTATAATTCTTAAAGTAAACCTATGCAATTCTATCATTATTATTCCTAACTTATAGATAAGGACACTGAGGCACTGGGGGCTAGGTAAATTACCCAAGGTCATGACTACACTGGGATTCAAACCCTAGCTGGCTACAGGGTCTTTGCTCATAATCCGTCTTCAAAACCATTTCTCTATATACGTGCTCATTTGAGAAAGTATGGAAAATATGGAAGAGCCTAAGTATGAAACTAGAAATCTCTTGTAATCCTGCTACCCAGAAATTACCACTTTTAATATCTTGTATCAATCATTCAATAAAACAAGCCTTTATCTGCATAAGATTTTTGTGTGTGTGGGGTCGCCTGGGTGGCTCAGTTAAGCCTTCGATTCTTGATTTCAGCTTGGGTCTTGATCTCTGGGTCATTAGTTCAAGCCCCGCACTGGGTTCTGTGCTAGGTGTGAAGCTTACTTCCTGTTTAAAAAAATTGTGTTTGTGTGTGTGTGTGTGTGTGTGTGTGTGTATACACTGATGTTTGTGAAAGAAAGAAAGAAAGAAAGAAAGAAAGAAGAAATATCATGCCATATGCACAGTAAAACTATTTGTTTTTTTCACTTACAGATAGCTTATATGCCTTTTCTCATATCCTTAAATATGCAACTTACTTGTTAATGGCTGTATCATATTTTATATAATCGATTTAACTCTTCCCTTGTTTTCGTTTCTTCATTAATGCAAAGAGCATCGGTCAACTCATTTTTGTGCGTGAACATTTGGGTATTTCCCTTTAGGTTAAATTCCTGGCACTAGGGATGCTGGAGAAGTTTTTTGGTCCCTATTGCCAAGTTCTCCCCTTTCAGAAAGGCATCCTGCTTCACGCTCCCAACACAGCCCATGTGGGTGTCTATTCCCTGGTAAACTCAACAACCTTGGGGATTTGGGGGGTTGTTGTTAAACTTACTTTTTTTTTTTTTAAATATATGAAATTTATTGTCAAATTGGTTTCCATATAACACCCAGTGCTCAAACACCCTTTCTTGAAATACCTCTTATGGGCTGATGAGGGATGGTACACGGATTTTGAATGGAGAAAGAGGATTACTAGAAAACGTACCCGTCCAGGTCCAGCTATTTTTCTTTGTGTTTTTGAAATACATCGGGGTGGTGAGAATGCTTCCAGGGCACACGTCCCTCCTGTGGTGGGTGCCATGCATGTTTCCACTACAGCACGCACCTTAGTGTTTGTCTGCTCTCCTCTGTTCTAGTGAGTAAACTCTCGGCCGTGCCCGGGGTTAGCAGTGTACATGAAGTGCACATCTGGGAACTTATAAGTGGAAAGATCATTGCCACCCTGCACATCAAGTATCGGAAGGACAGGGGCTATCAGGACGCCAGTATGAAAATTCGAGAAATCTTCCACAATGCGGGAATCCACAATGTGACCATCCAGTTTGAGCACGTGGACTTGAAGGAGACCATGGAGCAGAAGGATCTGCTGTTGCTCTGTAGTTCACCCTGCATCTCCAAGGGCTGTGAGAAACAGCTGTGCTGCCCGCCCGGGGCCCTGCCTCTGGCCCACGTCAATGGCTGCGCAGAGCACAATGGCTGTCCCCCTCTGGACACGTACCCAAGTGATGGTCTCCGTGGACAAGTAACAAGAGAAGTGGCTATTGAAGTATCTTTGGACAGCTGTCTGAGTGACCACGGACAAGCTCTGAGCAAAACTCAGGAGGACCAACATTATGTCAACAGCACACATTTTTAATCTTGTCCTGACGTACACAGACAGTATAGACGAGGTGTTCGGGCTTGTGGAAGGACCTCTGCGGGCTGTAGGCACTGGTCCAATTCATGGTGTGCGCGCTCTGTGTTCATCAACGGGCTGGTTGTTTGGGATGTTAATTGCATGTGTCTGTTAATTTTTATGTGACTGTGAACTCCTTTACGTCGTCCTGGGTATCTCATGCTGCTCTTCAACAAACTCACTGTTTTAGTTTGAACATTTACTTCAAAAAGCAAACCATGCCAGCATACGTATCAGGGACATTGAAGGCTGGGACTCAATGGCTGTGGACACAGGATTCAAAGTAGTTTTTGTTTTAAAGTGATTTCGATTTTGTGGCTGACTCTCAGGTGAGCTCATAGCCAAGTACATTGAAAAAACTAAAGAACCATGTTAGCTAATGTTTTTTTCATTCCATCATAAGATCATAAAAGAGGAAGGTTGGGTAGTCCTGTCACTGCAGAATTTTTGTTCTTTGACTTGTTTTCAAATAAATGCAAAATGAATACCTATTAAAGTAGAAAATAGTCTCAGAACATCAAAGGAAGGAGAGGTTATTGGGGGAAGACAGGAAGAAAATGCCTCCTGACTACCTCTTCATTTTGCAGGGTGGAGAGAAAACTAGTGTTTACTTTCTGCTGTGAACTGAACTACAACTATAGGGTGCTTCAAATGTTTAATACACAAATGCTTTTTTTTTTTCACTTGGAAGTGTGGGAATATTTCTACTTCCTGAAGTATGACACAATACTTACATTCTGTCTTGTAGAATCAGTCCAGTTGGGATTGTTTTCATTTATTGCTTAATGACTTATTTGTCCAAATTTCCTTTGAGTCTTCTTTTATATGATCATGTGGATATATGTAGCATTTATCAGGAGAAAATGGATATTTCTGGGAGAGAATAATATATGACACTGAGTATTCCTTCCTGCCAAAAATAAGCTGGATTGACTTTTCTTCCATTAGACATATTTTAAAGTATTTAGTAGAGTTGCCAACTAGTAACTTCATGGAAAAGTCTATGTGTAGAGAGACCCCGATGGGTTGCAAAATTGACTGACAACGATCACCTCTTAGGCTCTAGACACAGAGTCCTGTTGTAAATCTGTGCGGTACTCAAACAGAAATCCTGGGTTGGTGATGCAAAAAGCACCCACATTTTTCAGCATTAATGCCGTTTAAACAAATGTCTTAGTGTCCGTTCTTAGGCTGAAATAAGTAAGCATCTGTGATCAGTAGGATAAGAATTTTTTTTCATTCCTTGAAAATTTATTATCTGAGTTTAAATTGGCCATGAATTAGTCGAATACGTTTTTGTCCCTAGGAGTTTGTTGGACTAGTCTATAGATAGTGTATAGCCAAAAGAGGGGTAAAATATAAGACAACATTTTTATCTTTAATCTTAAAAGTATGGCATGCACTCACAAAAAAAAAAAAACCAGGGGATTCTCTTTGAAACTCACCACAGTGATAAGTGGACCAAAATCTAGACAGATGTTGGTTGAGATGCCTTGACTGGAGCCAAAGAGGAAGTCTGTCCCTCACTTCCAATTGGTTCCCATCATTCGGCTTTTTATTAGAAGGAAAAGATTATAATTTTCTAGTTTCTGTGCCCCTGGCTAAAGAAATGCAGACTAGTTTACATCCAGATAATGTTCTCTACTCTCTAAAGTATTTTTTAGGCAAGGAAAAGGCACTAAATTTAAATGTAACAAATTTACCACAGAGGTAGCTTGACGACCACTTAATCACATACCGCATTATGGAGTGGAGTCATTGTGAAATAATCCCTTTTAAGACAGCTAAGAGTACATTTAATGAGTTCAAACAAGCTCATTCAGTGCAATATTTTTGTATGGGGTTAAGTGGTTTCCTCTGTCATCTCAGGCAGTCATCGTGACATCCTCTGTCATCGTGATGCCTGCAGTACGATATTTTTACTTGAGTTTTACTCTCTCTTTAGTTGTCCTGCATTTCAAGTCTCCCAAGGAAATGCAGGAACTTTCTTCTCGTTGGGTCAGTTTTCCTGGTGGCTCTAGGGCCTGCTGAACAGTGGCTTTACCCAACACTGTTTTCCTCTGGGATTAGAAAGATGCTGTCATTTCACTTTCTAGTGTTCCTGTGTGCTTAGGTTCATTCCAGAAATCTTTCCTTCTTTTTTTTTTTTTTGAAATGAAAATAATTTTTTTAAAAGTCTAGGGTGTCCTCTAGGACATTGCTACATGTAGGGCATTGCTACATCCCCTGGAGGCAAATTTGTCTCTATTTCTGAGTTACTGACTTAAACTAAGGGTAGGTGAGAGTTATTGCTGACAAAAGTCCTTCGAGAGCCCTGTATTCATTTTAATAGTATCAGTTCTGCAGAATTCATTCTTTAAAAAATGAATTTTAGGCTGGGTGTCTCAGTTGTTTAAGCATCCAACTCTTGATTTCAGCTCAGGT
Source organism: Prionailurus viverrinus (assembly GCF_022837055.1). Classification (NCBI taxonomy): domain Eukaryota; kingdom Metazoa; phylum Chordata; class Mammalia; order Carnivora; family Felidae; genus Prionailurus; species Prionailurus viverrinus. The sequence continues at coordinate 54,753,893 of NC_062577.1, read as the reverse complement.
CATGATCTCATGGTTCTTGAGTTCGAGCCCTGCATTGGGCTCTGTGCTGACAGTGTGGGGCCTGCTTAGGATTCTCTCTCCCTCTCTCTCTCCCTGCCCCTCCCCTGTTCATGCTATCTCTCTCTCAAAATAAATAAACTTAAAAAAATATTTTTAAAGGTGAGATCAAACTGCTCATCAAAATTACAGTTATCTTGGGGCGCCTGGGTGGCGCAGTCAGTTAAGTGTCCGACTTCAGCCAGGTCATGATCTCGCAGTCTGTGAGTTCAAGCCCCACGTCGGGCTCTGGGCTGATGGCTCGGAGCCTGGAGCCTGTTTCCGATTCTGTGTCTCCCTCTCTCTCTGCCCCTCCCCCGTTCATGCTCTGTCTCTCTCTGTCCCAAAAATAAATAAACGTTGAAAAAAAAAATAAAAAAAAAAAAAAAACAAAATTACAGTTATCTTTACATAGGAATTTTGAACATTTAAAAAGATATAGTTTGGGGGGAAAAAAGGCCTTACAAATCTGATTATACAGATCAGTCAATATAACAGTGAAGGAAATGAAGAAAAAAGCATTTGCTGTCACTATTCTGTCATGACCTCTTCAACTCATGAATGTCTTCAGTTTGATGATGGAACTACAAAAGGAGACCAGAAAATACTGGTATGATTGATTCTTGGGGCTAAGGTGTTTAATTCTCCATCAGTTTTAAACTTGATGATGTGTCTTTTATTGGTTCTAGGACAAGCAGTTCATCTTGGTGCTAAGGACAAGTTCAGATGTTAAAAAAAAAATCTGTATTATTTGTGGTTAACTGAATCCTTTGCCAAATCCTACCGCATTTTTTCCCAGGAGGACAAAATATATTTCCTGCTTTTAAATGTATCTTTACACCGTTACAGTTAAAGACTACAAAAAAAGACTGTGCCAGAAAAATAATGAGGAAACATGACCTGATTTGGGTTTTGAATTTAGACTGAATAATGATTATGCCTGTTTTATAACTCTGCTGTTCACCTGATCGTTTGTTACTTATTTGTGCTTCTGAGTGTATTTGCACGTGAGTCGTCGCAGGTAGGAATGAAATTACTGAATCGGGAAACCGTGGCGCAAATGGAAATTGCATCAGACCCTAATCCTCACCGTAATCTAAATGTTCTTATGAATTTGGAGATTAGCTAATGCGTTATGTGTCATGTTCAGGAGCGTCTCTTCTCAGGTGTTTTATTCTGGACCTTTTTGTTTACATGGAACGTTTTTGAATATCGCTGAATGGATCGATATTGCTGGATGTCTCCTCTTGGTACAAAGCCAGGTCAGAGGCGATGAACCTGCTGTCTAGCGGGGATAATCCAGGAAGGATGATGGTTTTCGAGGGAGAGTGACCCTTCCAGGAGGTCCGAAGTTATGTTACAGTATTATGGAGTTTTGTTGCTTGGAGTCTTCCTTCTGTCCTCACAGGCGATTTTGCCAAAGTGTAATTGTCACATTTGTGGGAACTATTCAGACTTGAAGATGTCAAGTTTAAATAGCGCATTACTAATTGCATGTGAACTCCCCCTGTATGCACATACACATACCTGTAAAAGCGAAAGATGTTCAATGGTGCTGTAAATAAATAAACAACAACAACACATGACTGAGATGTTTGTGGAAATCAGATGGAAAGCTCAGAGTGGTTGAACTCATTTGTTTTTGTCCCTGAGTCTAGTTGGTTTATCACTCAGTAACACTTCAGATGGGTTTTAGTAAAGTGGGACTACTTCTGCATCCTTATTTTGTGGTTTCTTCATACCCCTCTGCCACTGTCCACCACCTGCAATGTCACCTGGCCCATGTTGGCAAAAATGACCCAAACTGACCCAGCTGCCTACTTACTGCAGCCTGGACTGATCTGGTTTTCTAGGGGGGCTTCCTGGGGGCGGGGCTACCCAATAGGGCTTGTGCAGGAGGGGAGCTCCTGGGGGTTAGGGAATGGTGGAGAGGCTGGGCTTGTTTTGGAGAAGTCCTATAGATGTGGGGAGCTCTCCAAAGAGCTGACTGTCACCTTTATGAATATTGAGTGAGGGGAACAGTCTCCCAGTTCTTCCAATTGCTTTTTATTTAATCTGATAAGCTGATAACCAGCATACCCTTATTGGAAACTGTGCGAGGGGTTCTTGCCTCCAGGGAGTGTGTAGTCTACACTGGAAGCTAAGTAAGGCAGTACAACTTTGGGGGAGGTTAAGGAGACCTACTTACAGCCTGCTGTGGGTGGGGGCGGATCTTGTGCTGAATGGTTCTGGTGCTCAGGGGTGCACATGCGAAGCCCTGGGCAGCATTTGAAATGAGACGGAGGTGTACATTTCGTGACCATCAACTCTGTCAGCACGAAGAGGAACAGAGGGCTGAGCTCAGGGCTCAGAGTACAGAATGTCTGACTACTCCATCTAGTGGGGAACCCTGCCTCCTCGGTGTCTCCCGCTGTTCCCTGTTTCTCCGTAGCACTGTCACTTTGTAACATTCTATTATACGTTTACTTCTTTATTTCCTGTCTGTCCCACTAGAATAAGGCTATGGATGATCCACAGCTGTGTTCTTCAGCCCCTATCCCGTGCTTGAAACAGTGCCACAGGACCTGGCACCAATAAATATTTATTGAATGAATGAATAAATGAATACACACATGAATGAACGAAGAGGTTCAACTCTTGGTGTTACCAGTTACGGGATTTGGACAGATCATTTAACTCCATTGCACTTGGTTGTTTTTTGTTTAAATGATGGTCTGTGTTCCCCTTCTTGGGGGTTTGTTGTAGGAATCCTTAGGAAACAGGAGAGCGAGCTAAACGTCAATTGATTTTGTTCTCTTACACTTTCCAGCGGGCATTCACACTCTTCCTGTTCTTCTCCTGCCTCCTCCCATCTCTGTAATTCCATTTGGTCAATGAGCCACCGGTTAAAGCTAACTAGCCTTAAAGCTAACTAGGTACAATCAACCTGGGTGAGGGTGAAGAGGAAAGGCTTCACAGGAGACTTGGCACTGAAATTGGCCTTGGAGTAGTGCCATGGGTGGAGAAAGAGGGAAAGAACAATCCGCCCTGAAAGCTTAGATTTCATTCTTTAGGCAGTTGGTCCCAAAGCTTTTGTATGTGTGCGTGGCGGGGGGTGGTGGTGGGGGGGATTGGGGAACACCGGGATTAGAATATTCACGGGGACCGGTTTTATCCAAACGCCCTCCCCCCCCAAACTTTGTGTTGCTTTGTTGTTCTGTGTTTGGAGCTTCTGCCTTCTCATCTCCTGTCCTGCCGGGAGTCCTGAGCTCCACTAGCTGTGCACGTCCTCCGGGTCTGCAGATGCTCCCAGTTCCCAGGGAGTTTCTCCCACTTCTCCACTCAGCTTTCCTCGCTGCGTTTCTGCTCGGACCTTGCTGCCGTGTTTAATGCTGCCTTCCTCTCACTCATCCTGGGTCTAACTAGTCGTCGTGCTCAGTGAACGTTTCCTTCAAGGACTCGATGTCAGTCCCCGCTTCTCTGTTCCTGTCCCCATCTCTCGGGTTCGGCTGGATCACCTCACGTCTGTGCTGTAACAGAGGCCTTTCCACCAGCCCCTCCGCACTTGCAAACTTCTTGTCAACCCTCCTGCTTCCCTCTGCTCCGGGACGAAGGACAGACTCAGCCTGTCACTGAAGCTCCTTCACCCGCCTGGCCCTCAAACCTTATCTTCTCCGGCACAAGGAAACCCACGGAAGTTAGACGAGCAGAGGGTGTGAGGACGGTGGCTGTGTAGACTAGTAAATAGAGGGTTGTGGGAGTCGGGGGGTGAATATCATCATACCTATTCCTTTCGTGCTCAAAAGACATTTTACTTTTTCGAGTTTTAACTTGCATTCACTAAGTTACTTCCTTTCTGGTCTCTCTCTCTCTCTCTCTGTGTTTTATTGCCAGTTTCTTCCTTTTCTGTGTTAGTGTCTCACTTTGCCGCACAGGGTGATTTCCTGTGGATGACAGACTACAACCCTTCTGTGCCTGGGGTCCTGATTCAGGAGCACACTCGGAAATGGACGTGTCCTGTGCCTGGAAGCACAACCGTGATTTTCTCACCTTTTTGTGAAGCAAAAGGAGAACAGACTCTCTGTCGCCTCATAGTTCCAACCACATGGTCACAAATACGGCTGTGCCATAACACTGAGCTCCAATATAGAGTAAAAATACCTGATTGAGGCGCCTGGGTGGCTCAGTCGGTTAGGCGTCTGACTTCAGCCCAGGTCATGATCTCACAGTCAGTGAGTTTGAGCCCCGCGTCGGGCTCTGTGCTGACAGCTCGGAGCCTGGGGCCTGCTTCAGATTCTGTGTCTTCCTTTCTCTCTGCCCCTCCCCTGCTCATGCTCTGTCTCTATCTCAAAAATAAAGAAAACCTTAAAAAAAAAATATCGGGCACATCACACCGGTTCTTTTAGGCTTGGAGATGCAGGAGGAAATTGGCTGGTGGTATTGTTGCCTGCATTGTTTCAGGGGAGGGAGGGGACGGGGGGCGGGGAGCAAATTCTCAGAGTGGCCGTGTTGATACAGGCTTGTAGTGGGGACGATGATAACCAGGTCTCCTATCTGCCCCAGGAAGCTGGACCCTGTCCGCTGTACTGGGCTTAACGACAGTCATGGGTGTCTTAAGATACTTGTTGTGTAAACAGATGACTTTGTTTGTCTCATAATTTCATTGATTTTCATTTTTATTCATTGGGCCACAGACCCTTTGGGATCTCATAAAAGCTACAGATTCTTTTCTCACAGATGCATACATGCATACGCCCTGCCCACACCTGCAGGGATTCTGACCTGCATCCCTGGGTCCCAGATTAAGAACCTCTGTTCCTTCTTTCTTCATGACTGAATTTGCCTAATTTTGTGTTGTTTTGGGCTTTTCTTTTCATGTGTCCTTCTTTGGGACATTTCACTATTACCCTCTTCCAACAGAGGACATAGGAAATATCTATACCACCCACCCCCCCATCCCTGGAAAAAAGCAAGCATTTTTTGTTTTCAATTAACAAAAGAGATTGAAACACTCAAGTTCAAAAGAACTAGGGGGCTCAAGAAGTTCCAGTTTCTGCGCTGCAGAATCAACACGTCATGGAAAAATTCAATGACATTTAAAAATGTTGGATTAATTCTTTTCCTTGACTTCCTCTGCCTGCTGTGAGTTTGTGGCCATATTCCGATGTCCCAAGGTATTCAGAGAAAAACAACTATGACGCTTTTGGAAGGAGTGATGCTTAATGCTTGCTTTATAGCTTTTGCTTTCTACCGTTGACTCTTGGACCGCACGGCACTTCCTAAGGGGGGAGACATGTTTTGGCCCATGGTACCGCTAAGCCTGCGTCATAGAAAAGTGCTTTACAGAGAGATTTTATTATATAAATTAACATACACTATGAAGTGTAGCTTAACGTTTGGGCATGGTGGCTTCGGGAGTGGCCTGCTTGTTAAACCCTGGCTCTATCACCGATGAGCTGCTTGACCTCAGGAAGAATGCTGTCCGTGAATAAGAAAAAGTTCTCTAGGCCTCAGTTTTGCCATCTATAGAAGTGGAGAAAATGATAGTTCCTGCCTCTTGAGATTGTTGTGAGGGCAACGGAGGTGGCCCACGTGGGGCTCAGCACAGGGCCTAGCTCCATAAAATACTGGAAGAATGATAGATCTTTAAAATGCCGACTTTAAGAGGTAAGATTTCAAGTTGATTTACTCTTATTTTAACTCACGACTCACAAAAGAAATGCCAAGAATGTATAGGGTAGGCCAACCTGAGTGTCAGTACTCAGATTTAAAATTCCCTGAGGGCCTGCCTGGGTGGTTCTGTTGTTAAACTTCCAACCCTTAATTTTGGCTTAGCTCACGATCTCAGAGTTTCATGAGTTCGAGCCCCACATTGGGCTCTGCACTGACCCCGCAGAGTCTGCTTGGGATTCTCTCTCTCTCTCTCTCTCAATCTCCTTCTCTCTCTCTCCCCTGCTCATGCTCTCTCTCTCTCTCTCAAAATAAATAAAAACACTTAAAAAAAATTCCTGGAGGGCAGAGGCCATACTTTATGACGTCACTAGAGAACAACACAGACCTGATCACATGACCCCAAATCCTGGGACATCTTATTCCCAGGAAAATAAAATAGACCCAGTGTTGAAGGACTTCATCCTAACACCAGGGTCCAGTCCCAAAAGACCTCAACTCTCAGGCAGGGTGGCACCTTCAACAGCATATTACTGCTACAGGTTTACTGGGTCCAGGGTTCTGGGCAGAGGCAGTGGGGGCTTCGTGTGAATCTGGCTGAATGTCCGTTTCTGTCCCTGACTTCCAGCCCGAGGCCACCAGGGACTCACCTGTGGTTGGACCAGTGGGCTCCATGCTCGATGCAGAGAGGACTGTATGCCCTGGGGAAACCGTGCAGCATTTCAGCAAGAGGGTGTCCCCCAGGACTTAGTATCACATCTAGGCTTGTGTCAGGTGATTTGGAGGAAGATTCAAGGAAATGGGGCTTCATCCGGGATAGGAGGCTGCCAGCATTATCCCAATGGGGATAATTCTGCGACGGGGTCCTTTTTTTTTTTTTTAATTGAAGTATAATTGTACTACAACTACATGTTAGTTTCAGGCGTACAACGTAACAATTCAATATTTGTGTGTGTTGCAAAACCATCACCTCAAATCTAGGTATCATCGCTCACCCCACATCGTTACAAAATCTTTTGCTCTTGCGATGAGAACTTTTAAGATCTGCTCTCTCAACAACCTCCAAATATGTACTATAGCATTATTAACCCCAGTCACCCTGCAGTACATGACATCCCCAGGACTCATGTATTTTACAACCGGACATTTGTACCTTCTGACCCCTTTCACCTGTTTTGCCCCTCCCCAGACCTCTGCCTCTGGCAACCACCGATCTGTTCCCTGTGTGACTGGGTATTTTAATAAATCCTACCTATAAGGTGGCAGGAATAAAGCAAGGCTCACGCTTTAATTGGTAAAAAACAACAACAACAACAACAACGAAAAAAGCAGCAGTCACTCATAGTATCCAAGACTGGTATTTTTGTGCTTAGCAGAGTGCTTTTTTCCCTCTCATCTGTGCTCAGACAAGAGCACAGAGTGGACTCTTCTCTGTTTGTTTGTTTTCCCATCTTTATTTTTTTTCATTCCTGTAGTGTAGTTGGCATACGTGTCCTGAGGTTTCGGGGGTACCGCATGGTGATTCGAGAGTCTGCACATTATTCGGTGCCCACCGCAGCAAAGCCAGTGCATCTGGTGCTGGTTTTCTGAGAGACTGTGCTCACCAGAAGAACATTCTGGCTTTGCGTTGAGTTCCAACGCAGTCCTTGGCAACACCACGGCTGAATTCTAGGCGCTGTTTTCTAGATATCAAGGGGCCTCCTGTCTTTTTGATACTTAATGTATTTGTGTGCTTTAATGAAGCAGGCTGTGAGCATTTAAATCCTGATTAAAAGGCTACTTTGAAGCTGTGTGACCCTGAGCCAGTTACCTCCTCTTGGAACATCAGTATCCTTCATATCTTCTACAGGAGGCATGATACCTCCTGTTGGGGTGTTGGGAAAATTACACGAGATCATGCACGTTCCTGGCAAAGAGTTTGTGATTTCAGAATATTGTCTGTTTTTGTTGAGTCCCTCTGTGTATGTCTGCCTCCGTGACTGTCCATCTGAGGACATGAATCAAATGCACTCACTCTCTCATTTTGCTTCATTTTATTTGCTTGCATCACGGGACTATTTAAAAAAAACCCTTTAAATATCATAATTAGGAGACGTGCAGATGCCTACGTTTATTTCTTCTTTGTAGGCATTCACAGGAAATACTCTCATGTCACTATAGCCACCAGAGGCAGAGGTTTGAGGATGGACAAAATAGGTAAAAGGGGTCAGAAGGTACAAATGACCGCCACGACAGTCTCAAATAATAAGTACTAGAGAGAGTCTGGCTAATGTGCGTGAGGTCACATGACTTGTGAGTGGCCAGACTATTATCCAAATACCTGGGTGTCTGTCAACCGTCAATAGATATTTGTTGAATGAATGAATGAATGAATGAATGAATGAAAATAAACGGTGAAATGTCGTTTCACCTCATGGTCTATCACGCAGGTATTTTCTGTCCTTTGACACAAACATTCAAACGAGGCTCCGTTGTACAGATTAGAATTCTCCCTCCAGTCTTCCGTGAAAAGAATGCACTGGCGAGATATCTGTGGTTTCCAGGAGTCAACAGGTTTGGGGGAGCAGATCTCTTATCTCCTGTGTCCAGTGCCTGGGGGTAGGGCTGTCACACCCACATCCTCTGCCGGTCATTTCAGCTGAAACAGATGTTTTGAGACCCATTGCTCATTTGATAAGACAGGGTCCTTTGCTACTTTGAGGTTCTTGATGTCTCTTGTTCCTCCTTATCCCTTGCCTCCCTTTTTTTGTTTTGTGTTGTTTTGAAGAGTAATACAGGGTTTATGGAATCAGATTTTTCTATTTACAACGGAGATCACATCTACATACCATTTAGCTACTCTGCCCGGGTACACCAATCCTAATGAATTTAGATTTATGATGAACGGGTTGAATCAGACAAAAACACGTACACACGCTAACCGGTTTAAAACAGCGTGCATCCATTATACTCCTCTTGTACGGCCAGCTCTGATTAAAAACCACTGGTTTTGAAAATCAGTTGATTTTGAAATGAACCAAGATACATAATGTATGATTCTAAAATATATTTTAGCCACTTTGTACAGTTGCTATCCCATCAGACCACAGTAGGTGTTTTTCAAAAAGACACTGATGAGGGGCACCATCTAGTGTTAACTTTGACCACAACCAGCTTCTTCCCCCTCCTCCCCCAAACTTTTGGCCAAGAGTTCTCCATTGTGAAGACTGACTTTATTCCTTTTGCTTTAGAACACTGTGAAAAATTACTGAATGGTACTAAAACAAACAAACAAAAAATACAGATACACGTAAAGTATTCAAGATAATTTCAAACCTCCAAGGAAAGCATGCTTAATAAAATATGTCTTCACACCCTATGTTTTGTTCTTCAACTTGCTCTTTTAAATTAGCAGTATATTCTGGCTGTCTTTCCAAGTCAAGACATACAAGATTCACTCTACGTTTATTAATAGCTAGATAGTATTCTATCATGACCATAGACCATAGCAACTTAAATATCTACTCTCTTATTGATGAATTTTACTTCCTTTAGAAAATCATACGGACTTTAACCTAAGTTCCATTGTCATTACTCTACCACTGTATGGGTATTACATGTGTGTGAATTTGGAATTAATGTCACTACAATGTTTCTACTTTTTTCACCCCCGATAATTTTTTTTATAATGAGTGTGTGATACTTATATAACATCAGAGAAAAGTTATTTAAAGTAGTCATTTGTTTCAAAAGTATTTTGCTTAGTTCTGAATTTCAGTGGAACCTATTGTTAATGCTACACCATCTGATATTTGATTACGTGTCTCATCTCTTCAAATAGATAGTATGTTCCTTGAGTACATGGATTACATCTTTTTTAAAGTTAAAAAAAAATTTTGTTTAGTGTTTATTTACGTTTGAGAGAGAGACACACACAGAGCATGAGTGGGGAGGGGCAGAGAGGGACAGAGACACAGAATCCCAAGCTGGCTCCAGGCTCTGAGCTGTCAGCACAGAGCCCCAGGCAGGGCTCGAACTCAGGAACCTCGAGATCATGACCTGAGCCGAAGTCAGACGCCCAACCGACTGAGCCACCCAGGTGCCTCTGGATTACATCTTATTAACAACAACATTGACTCAACATTTCTATGTGCCAGGTACTTGACTTCCATATATGGTCTCACGTAATCTTCATAAAACTCCTGCAAAGTCAGTTCACTCTTTTAGTAGTGAGGAAAATCAAACTCAGAGAGTTGAAATGATACACTTATTTCAGTTGTGGTGGGGGTGGGTTTCGAACCAAGGTCTCTTTGACTCCAGTGCCTGGCTGTTTTCACTATCTTGAGCTGTCTCCTACTTCAGAATCCACTGCAGCATTTGGCGCAGGGATGGACACACAATATGTGCGTAATTACAACTTGCTGGCTTACAAATGTGGAAGACAATACTTCCTCTAAAGATATACCCCAGCCGCCATGGTCTCCTCAAAGGCCAAGTCTATACAACAGGACCTGACCACATGCGTCTCCACTAAGAATTCCTCTCATTACGGCATTAGCGACTCAATTCTCTTCAGCACGTTAGACTTGAGATATCACGACATGGAAGGCGAAGAGGCAACTGGGGAAAGGGTATAGTGGCTTTTGGAAACAAGAACATCTGCTGTAAGACAGAGAGTGTAGCTCAGTAGATCAGAACAAATGACTACTATGGAGCCTTGGTTATTGATATTGCAATGGCTTGTATGTAAGTTTCTACTCCTGAAACCAATATTACACTATATGTTAACTAACTAGGATTTAAATTAAAATTTGGAAAAAAAAGAAAAAAGAAAAATAACTTCGCAATCACATTACAATATAAACATTTTCCCCCGAACTTAATGTAGTTCAGTCATAAAAGTGGTTTGTGGCATGGGTGGTCAGACTATGAAAGCATATACAAAGAAGATGGAATTTATTCTGGAAAATATCATTTCCCAATCTGGTAAAGGACCTCAAACATCCAGTATTTTTTGAAGAAATGTTAAATTACATTCTGTTTGTTCTTTGGCCCTCAATCTCAGTTCTCTTGTTAAAAACAAAACAAAGCAAAGCAAAACAAAACAAAACAAAACAAAACAAACTTGAGGCTAAACAATCTTAGTATAAATCCCCATTTCATCCTAAAACTCTGATGTAAGGTGGGAGGCTGGAGTTCTATCCAGTTTATAGGTGGAAAAACGGACTGAAATAGTAAAAGCTCTTACATAAAATTTCACAGCATCAGACTTTGGGGAATAGTAGAAATTTTGCATTGTATTAGGATCCCTCAAGCATTCCTTAATCTTTTAAGTTCTTAACAGGACCTAGAAGTTCTAGACTTATTTTTCTGGGGTTTGTAAAATACCTTGAAATGTGGATGGGTAGGTCTACAGAAATGCACATATTTAATCTATTTAACACATCTTTTATCATATAGTTCTATGTTCTTCCTTCCCTTATTCCTCTCTTCCTCCTCTCTCTCTGTCTCTTTCCCTTTCTTTCTTCCTTTCTTTCTCTCCCTCCCTCCCTTCTTCCCTCATTCCTTCTCTCACTCTCTTTCTTTTTCTTTTCTCTTCTTTTCTTTTCTTTTCTTTTCTTTATAGATAGGAAACAGTGTGGGGTGGGAACATATTCCTAAAGTAGGACCTAGGTATGGAAATGATTTTAGGTGATACATGGACAAACATCTTTTCTTTGTTGTTGTTTTTTTTTAATTTTTTTTTTTAACGTTTATTTATTTTTGAGACAGAGAGAGACAGAGCATGAACGGGGGAGGGGCAGAGAGAGAGGGAGACACAGAAACGGAAACAGGCTCCAGGCTCTGAGCCATCAGCCCAGAGCCCGACGCGGGGCTCGAACTCACAGACCGCGAGATCGTGACCTGAGCTGAAGTCGGACGCTTAACTGACTGAGCCACCCAGGCGCCCCTTTTCTTTGACTATTATGTATTTATTTTAACGTTTATTGAAGTATAACTATCACATGAAACTTATAATATCACAGTTGTGCTATGAAATCTCTCCTTTAATACATTTGCCTAGGTAGCAAAAGCCCGATTTAAAGAAAATTCTGAGGGGCACCTAGGTGGCTCAGTTGGTTAAATGTCCGACTCTTGATTTCAGCTCAGGTCATGATCTCATGGTTGTGGGACTGAGCCCCACGTTGACTGAGCTCTGTACTGACAGCGTGGAGCCTGCTTGGGATTCTCTCTCTCCCTCTCTCTCTGCCCCTCCCCTGCTCATGTGTGTGTTCCCTCTCAAAATAAATAAATACACTTTTTTTAAAAAATAAAGGACATTCTGAAATAATACTAGCTAACTTTGATTAAGGACTGGCTTTCGTACTTTAACATGTATTAGTTCATTTAATCCTTAAAACAGCCCTATGAGGTGGGTGCTATTACTCACCCCCCCATTTTAAATATGAGGAAACATCCATAGGTCATGTCAGTTACCTAAAGTCACAAAGCTGGTAAGAGGCAGCACCAGGATTGAAACTTAGGTACACTGCCTTCAGGACTGTGTCCTAACCACTGAACTGTACTGCCTCTAAAGAAATAATAGAGTATATAGTATAAGATTTTGGCAAAAACTCATGAAGATGGCGTTTGAATGACTGAAGTTTAGGAGGTAGTCATGTGATGGAAAACATAAAGGGTTTGGAGTTAGACAAAACTCAAATGCAAGATTCGTTATTGATCATTTACATATTTCTGGACACATCACTAAACCCTTATCAAAATGATAGAGAAATGTAAAAGGTCCATCATACTGTAAGTTTTAGCACATATTAATTCTCTCCCCTCTCAGTGATTCTCAGCTCTCTCATTTGCAAAACATCAGGACCAGGGAATATTGAGAGTATTAGAAAAATTAACGGTTATCAAGGTACAGTAGGTGTCTGTAAAAATCTACATGTCTTCCTGGGGCACCTGGGTGACTCAGTCAGTATGTTTCATCAAGTGACGTTCTTGACCTGCAAGATGTAGCCGCGGGGAGGGTCAACTTTGGTTCAAAATGGGAAATGCCTGCAGCAGCATTTGTGTGGGAAAATATTTCCAGATTTTACAACTTTGAACCCATTATCCCGTAAGGAATTGTAATGGCTCCAGACTGTTTACCCAAGTGATTACAATGGCGTTTGGTAAAGATAGGGCCACTTTATTCTTCACAAATGATTAAACCTCTGTGACTAATACAAGGGCAATTGCATTTTAAGGAAAAATATTGATTTGCTAAGCATTTAGAAAATAGATGCCCTGATATCATAACTGGAAATGAAGTTTCATGCCTCTTGGTTGAAAGGGTTTTTTAAGTCCTCCCTCTCCCTTCATGAATGTATATATTTAAAAATTTTTAACGTTTATTTATTTTTGAGAGACAGAGATAGAGCACGAGCGGGGAAGGGGCAGAGAGAGAGGGAGACAGAGAAACCGAAGTGGGCTCCAGGCTCTGAGTTGTCAGCACAGAGCCTGACGTGGGCTCGAACTCACGGACCATGAAATCATGACCTGAGCCAAAGTCGGCTTGACCGACTAAGCCACCCAGGCGCCCCTACTTAAAAAAAAATTATAATATCTCATTCTTCTTTCCTTCCTCTGTACTGTAGGGAAAAGCAGAGTCTGGGTCTAAAACTCTACATTCAAATCCCTGTTCTTTCATTTAAGACCTTGGGTAATTCATGAAACCGTCTGGACCTGAGTTTCTTATCAGTAAAGTGAGGGGAGGGTAACGATGCCTGCCCCACTTGCCTTATGGGGTTACGGTGGGTGTTGTCGTGTAAGACGATAGATGGATAATAGATGTGAAAGTGTTTTGAAAACTATGAAATGCCATAAAATGCAAGGTGTTCTATTATCCCCTGTCTTCTAATCAGACCCCGGATCATTTTCCCCTTCCAAGCTCCACGTGCCTTTCCTATCTCCTCCCTAAAGCTTAACTCCAAAACAGTACAAAAGTGGGACACTGTGAGACCCTGCTTGTCCAGTTGAAGCCTTGATGGCCACTGAAGAACAGTCATTTGTTTGCTCGTTTTTGTTTTGTTTTGCAAACACAAAATGAAATCTCATTCATTTGGGGGAAAGCTAGTGAAAATAGGGGGGGGGGTGGGAAACAAGGAGTAATTAAAAATACCAAGACTATTTTATTATGTTTCTCCATGAAAGCAAGAATTTTAAGTGCCTACCGTGTGTGCTCACCTAGATATTGGATGAGATATGAAGGAAGCTTTTGATGGATCTTTAGTTCAGCATGCGTCTGGGTTTGTGATGCTCCAAATGCATAAGGAAAGGCACTCTTACCTGGGGGTTCACAGCTTCTTCAGAGGTCTACAGATGGGTTGTCAGAGGGTCCTTGGAATCACATGTCAAGCTTTGGACATGTGTGCATGTGTCAACTTTCTGTAGTGAGTGCCCAAAGCTTTCATTAGGGCTTCAAATGATGTGTGATATCAATCAATCAATCATTCAATCAATCAGTCTTCTGAACTGAGACAGAGAACACAGCTACAATGCAGATAGTCAGACTGAAATAAAGATTCATGGCAGGTGGATCATTATGTGAACTTAGAAAAGACTTTTCAAAAGAAATGACTGAGGAGTGCCTGGGTGGCTCAGTCGGTTAAGCATCTGACTCGGTTTCGGCTCAGGTCATGATCTGGCTCTTGGTTTTGGCTCAGGTCACGATCTCACGGTTCATAGGTTCGAGCCCTGCATCGGGCTCTGGGCTGACAGTCAGGAGCCTGCTTGGTATTTTGTGTCCCTCTCTCTCTGCCACTCCCTTGCTCACTTGCTCTCTCTCTCTCAAAAATAAATAAATAAACATTAAAAAAAAGAAAAAAGAAAAAGAATGACTGCGTCAGGCCCTAAGCTAAGACAAGTTTCTGCTGGGTCTGCTCATATGGGTAGATAAGATTAATGTATTAAGTATAGCAAACCATTATAGTAAAAAGTTCTAACATCTGGTACTTCACTAGTTGCGAAAGCTTTAGAACATCACAATAGTCGTAACTCCTAATTTAACTGTTTGATCTAGTAATCAGGCTTCAGTTTCAATACATTTTGAAAGTTCCCTGAAGAAAATGTGAAGTACAATCAAACTTATATCATTAGGGGGAAGGAAAAAAAAAAGGAGTAAATGTGAAAATGGCGTTAGTGGAATCTTTGGTCACGTGATCCCTTTTCCTCCTTTCTGTCAATTCACTGTTTAACTAAGGTCTTTTTCTATGGATTCCACGTTCTCAACTTCTGCCTCAGCAAACACGTTTGTTGAGTCCCTATTCTGTAGATGGTTCCATGCATAGAATTTAAAAGTTGTCACTCATCACGTACTTATCTGACTGGGGAATCAGGAGGCAAAGGGAGCAGTGGAAAGAGGTCAGGAAGCCCTCCCTCCATGCAGGGTTCAAATCCCACCTGTGAAACTTTGTCCTTGGGAGACACTGGGGAAATCCCTTAATCAAACTTAGAACCCCCACCTCCCGAAAACAGTGGGAATTTGGTTTCTTCCTTCACCTGTTGAAAATATTTAATCTCATTTTTGGCTGGTCTAATTGGCAATTAATCTAAGTCTACTGAGTCTGCAGCTTCTAGAGTGGGAATGTCTTGTTATCAAATAAGTGACTCAAATGTTCCTGCCATTTTAGAGGCAGGGGATAGTTTGAGGCTATAATAGTGAGTGGAGTCTCCCTGGAGGGGTGACTTTAGCCAAGTGTTGAGTATAGGGCAGGACTGGCATGGTAAATAGAGTAATCTCATTTTCTAAAGTTGGAGAGTATTATCATTTTTAAAGTGTGTGTGAAACGAACTCTCCAAAGCTAATGCAGAGGTGGTCACCAGCTTAGCCCAAGTCAAATGATTATACATTCTAAATTGGTATTAATTAATCAGTGATGGATTTTTCCCCTTTCTCTTAAAAAAAGACATTAACATAATGAAAATATTCCCATTTAGAGAATTATCTATGCAAGACATTGAGCCATTACCAAAATCTTTTAAGACAATTTTGGGAGGCCTGGGTGGCTCAGTCGGTTAAGCATCGGACTCTTGATTTCGGCTCAGGTCATGATCTCAGAGTTCATGGGTTTGAATCCTGAGTAGGGGCTGTGCTGTCCCTCTGTGTTGTCAGTGCAGAGACTGCTTGGGATTTTTTCTCTTCCTCTTTCTCTCCCTTTCTCTCTGCCCGTCTTCACCCACTCTCTCTCTCTCTCTCTCAAAATAAAGAAACTCAAAAAAAGACCACATTGTGGGGTTAACAATTTGATGATAATAGTAAATCTGAATAGAACATTATAGTGTGCAAAATACTCTTGAACAAAGTATAAATTATTGGCATAAGCTATCATGTATACAAGACAAAGTATGACCTATAGTAGAGGGTCAGAAATCACTCTTCACCTTTTTGTAGATATGCAAAAAGTTACAGAGAAATTCAATGACCTGACTGCAGGTCATTGATGAGTTAGACTCTTTCCTCAGTCTCTACACTGGTTGTGAGGCTCAAACTCATGACCCCAAGACCAAGCGTCACATGCTTTTCCGACTGAGCCAGCTAGACACCCACTTCTTGTTTTTCAGTTTATGCTTTCACTTGGTTGTGCAGTGGTTTTCACTCCATGAATGGCTCCAAGTCTTATCTCCACACACTTCACTCTTTTCCCAAGCTCAAGAGATCTGCTCTTAGCTGCCTGCTGAACATTCCCATGTGGAGACCCTATCAGCACCTCAAACTCAACATGTTAAAAACAAACTCATTATCCCTTGTGCCAAATCATCTCTTCTTCCCGATCTCCGTAACTCTGTTGATAACGTCACCACCCCCAACTCACCTAGGCACCACAATAACACAAGGTCCCATGTCATGAGAACTTCAGGTTGCTTCACTTATGTTGTTTCCATAATCTTAGCCGAACCTGCAAAGTAGGGTGTTTGATTTCACTGCTCCTCCTTTTCTGCATTCCTAGTTGACGATTGGTGTCAAACAGGCCTGGCTCCCAATAACAGCTCCTCAACCGATTAATTGTGGGGACCTTGGGAAGGTGACTTTATCTCAGTTTTCCTGGTGTGTAAAATGGGAATAAGAATATCCATTTGCTTAGGAGGAAAAACATCTTGAGGTCAGAAAGCAGTAAAGAGCAGGTGAATTGGTAGCAGAGGGAAAGTACATTGAAAGTGGTCTCTTTCACTCAGAAGTGGGATGCTTTTGAGAAGGTGTAGCTTCAAGGTGGGGCCAGACGAAGGTAGCGAACATTTACACAGCTGCTCTGAAGGACGAAACGGCTGGGAGTGATCCCAGAGGGAAGACTCAAAGAGGTCAAAGAGGAGGACCAGTGTGCACAGGGAATGAGGGATGAATGTCTAGGAGTGGGAAATGGAAGTTTACGATTGCAGAAGTGGGACAGTTCCTGGTGAAAAGTGGTCCCAAGAGTGGATGGCTGTTGTGGAACACAGGTGAAAGTCTTTGGGGTCAAAGAATTGGAGCACAGCCTGTCGGATGGGTAATCCGCTTGTATAGTGGAATTTACCGGGATGATGGCAAGATTAGAAGGTGAACAGGTGGCAAAGTTAAAAAAAAAACAACAGTGAGGGCAGAGACTGGGAGATGATGAAAAGGTGGCATTACTGAAGCATGAGGATGCTCTGCTGCCTGTTCTACCTCTATTCTCCCAGATGTTTGTCCCACACAAAGCATCCAGAGGTGTCTCTACAAAGAACACACCTGATCGTGCCATTCTCTGCCTCAGCACCCGTCACGTTGTTTCCATGGTCTACATCTCTTTCTTGCCTCTGTGCACTTATCTGCTCCCGTTGTCTCTCGACTGGAATGACTTGGCTTCCCTTTCCGCCAGATGCTGTACGAAGCTGACACACGGATCCCCCAGCTGGAGGTGCTATTTCTCCCTGGACTCCTGTAGTGCCTTATTTCAAACTCCCTCTGGCCTCTGTGACATGTGTCTTGTTTTACAATGTCTGCTTCGTGCAACTGATCTCAATGGCGCACCATTTTTGAGTGCAAGGCCATTTGTTGGCGTTGGGCAATATGATAGCTGTGTATACTTTATTTGTCAAATAACATTTTTATGAATGTGTTCATTGTAGAAAACTTGGAAACCACCGAAAAGCACATCTTCTCACACAGACACACAAAAAAGAAATAAAAATCCTTAGTCATTATAGCATTTAGAGAGATAAGACTGCTCACATATTAATATGCGAGCTTCCAATTGAAGGCTTACATTATAATACGATCCGTTCACGGTCATATCACCTCAATGCCTGGCTACCAATTGGAGTCGTTTGGGGAGCTTTTATGTCTGGGCCTCATCCTTAAAGATTCGTATTTTTTGGTCTTCAGTGGGGCCTGGGTATGCTCTCTGTATGTATAACAATAATCATAATACTTCTCGAGGGTTATTGTTCCAAGCAATTTACAAGAATAGTACTGTCATTGAGTCCTCCAAATGATCACATGAAGCTGGTATTCTTATTACGTATCCCCTTTACTCTTACCTTTAGTTGTGAAAACTAAAAACCAGTGACATAAGTAATTTGCCCCAAACAAGTGTTAAATGGCAGAGCAGGAAATAGACCCAGGCATTCAGGCACCAAAGCCTACTCATAAGTATATAACCTGGATTAACGGGTACATAACAGATATACACAAATTATGTATATTTCTAAATCAAAACAATGTCATTCTTAAAATGGATGTTTTCTGCTTGCTTTGTGGGTATTTAGATGGCCTTAATTTCTTGTCATTTTATTAAAAAAAATTTTTTTTTACGTTTTTTAAATTTATTTTTGAGACAGAGAGAGATAGAGCATGAAGGGGGGAGAGTCAGAGAGAGACGGAGACACAGAATCTGAAATAGGCTCCAGGCTCTGAGCTGTCAGCACAGAGCCCGATGCGGGGCTTGAACTCACGGACTGCGAGATCATGACCTGAGCCAAAGTCGGACGCCCAACCGACTGAGCCACCCAGGCGCCCCAATTTCTTGTCATTTTAATTGCGTGGTGAAATTTAGCAGGGATTAAGTCAGCCAAATCATGGTTTTGTGCATTTTATCAGATGTTTGAACTTGTCTTAACTCCGGTCTTATAATCTCCTGAATGGAAGCCTTGTATTTGTTTTGAGAAAAATTTCTGTGAATTTTGTGTTTGGGGCTAAAGGTTTTGTTTTGGCTACATACCCAGAGACTAAAGTTCTTCTCGTGTGGTGTTGCTGCAGACTCCACAGCTTATCTTTTATATCATATATCTGATTTTTCTAAAGTCCCAGAAGGTTCTCAGGACATCCAACATTCAGCTCCATTCCCTTGCTCTTGAAATTAGCACCTAAAGATGAAATAAATCAATTCAAGAATCTAATCTGCCTGCTGAAGCAGATTATGATCTAAGCACCAATTTCCTTCTTTTAGGGGCATTTCCCAAACTAGAAATCAAAATTTGTCCGACTCGGTACTATCTAACAATTGGTTTATAATCTTCCACATCGATGATCCAATTATCAGCTGTGAAAATAGATTTTTCCTAAGATTGTTCATAAAGCTCTTGTATTTGGTAAAGGAACATGTAAAAAAATAGGAAAGGAAACACGAATTTAAGGTTTTCAAAGTCTTAGGAAATTCAAGTCAGTTGCCTGGAATTTGAGACTGTTAAATTTCACCAGAAAGTATCTGTCCAATCAAGAACATGGCAGAGATTTCCAGTTACCTCTCAGTATCCATTCTCCTCTCTCTCCTCACTACTAGAACCCAGAGGGGTACCTGGCCACACAGATACTCAGAATAAAGTCTACATTCCTATTCTTCTTCGCAACTCGGCGTGGCCTTGTGACGGGTCTGGAAAATGTAATGTATATCGAAGTAGGGTGTGCAAATCCTTCCCCCTTCCTTCTGGCTGGCTGGCATGTCGATGCAGTGGAACAGAGGAAGGGGGTAAAGAAATGTGGCCGTTCCCTAATCAACAAACAATAGCTATTCTAATTGTATGTGCTAAGAGCCTCTTTTCCCACTTGGGGCTTACCTTTTCACTCTCTGAATGAGGTCTTTTGCTAAAAAGATGTTCTTAATTTCAATGTTATTCAATTTGTCAGTTTTCCCTCTTTTATACAGTTGCTATTCAAGTAGCCTTTTCCCACCTCAAGATCTCAAAGACTCTCTTATGGTATTTTCAAAAGACTGCTTTACAATTCACATTTAGGTATGCAGTTCTCCTGGAATTAGTATAGGTATATGTGGTGAGTCTGGGGTTAAGTGTTATTCATTTTCCAACATGGCTAATCAATTGACTCTGTACCATTTATTGGACATCAGATACCCCAGTGCTCTTGCACTGGTCACCTTTGTCATAGATCAAGTGTTCATGTACACGTAGGTCTGTTTCATTACTCTGTCCTTTTATATTGGTCTCTCCTTTTATCCGTGTAGTGGTGCCACACTGTCTTAATTGCTATAGCTTTATAATAAGTCTTTGTATCAGCTACAGAATTCTAGGTCAGCAGTCAGTTTCTTTTAGGATTTCAATATATTATTCCTTTGTCGTTTGTCTTTTGCTGTTTCTGTTGAAATATCAGCTGTTGTTCTACTCTTTTGAAGACAATCTTTTTTTCCTTTTCTTTTTCCTCTCGTCTTCAAAAATTCCTCTTGAGATATTCTCATTATCTATTACTCGAATATAAAACATATGGGTGTAGTTTTTTTTTTTTTTTAACCTCTTTTTCTTTACCGGAAGAAAGAGGATCTTTGTCTCTCTCCTCAGTCCCTTGAGCATTAACCAGTCTTCTGCTTGTATAGAGCAGTTAATAGTATGACTCAAAAGAATTATTCTCACCCTGGCTAAAAAGACTTCATTGGAGGGACTCTCAGAGACTTGGCTGAAAAAGCTCCAGCTGCCTGGGTAACTGAGAAATGCAGGAGCAGAATCTCCGTTTTCAATCACTTCCCAGGGCAGGCTTTTTT
Organism: Prionailurus viverrinus; assembly: GCF_022837055.1. Lineage (NCBI taxonomy): Eukaryota > Metazoa > Chordata > Mammalia > Carnivora > Felidae > Prionailurus > Prionailurus viverrinus. The sequence goes on along the minus strand of NC_062577.1, from coordinate 54,733,251 downwards.
TAGTTCAGGAAGAGCGGGAATGCACTGTGATTCTTAAAGAAACTTGGTGCAGTTTCGATTCATGATTACAGATTTACAAGATACCCGTCTCTTTGCCACGTGTATTTCCTTAGAGGAAAAAAGATGAGTAGACACAGTGATCTGTTTCACTCGAGATGGCAGGAGACATTAAAAACAAGGGCAACCAAATGATACAGACTGCATGAAGTTGGCCAGGGATCTTTTTATTGCCTCCTAATGTATCCATTCCTATTCTTGGTTTACTTAGCAAGGGTGTGGCCCCGACTTTTTGGTGCAGGGAGTTAGCTGTTATTATGACCCTACGACAACTCTATAAGGGTTGCACAAAAACTGAATGTCACTTTCATAGACTTTTAGAATGACTCCTTGGTGAGGAAGAAAAGGCTTAATCTGGGTTCATAAAATTGCTCCTGGATACTATAATAAATTTTCACCACTATTATAGGACCTGCTTTGAATTCTAGTTTATTCCAGCAAATAAGAGATAATCACTACATATTTTTTAAATAAATTAATGAACGACCTTCTATTCTCATGTGATACTTTTCAAATAAACATTATTTCAGCCTGTTATTTGACAGGGGAATATACTTTTCCATTTTGACCATTTATTGGCAGATACCTCATGCCTTGAAAAACCCTAATTTGGATTTTTTCCCCGTAACAGGTGAATAAGATAACACGAAAAATTTACATTCTTTAACAACAAGCACAATTTGTTAATAAGATGCTAGAACCAGGCATCTTTATTTTTGATCACAAGTGAAGAGTCATCCTATCTCCATTGCAGTGGCTGGTCACATAGAAAACACAAATACAGATGAGTTAGTACTTGACAGCTTGCCATGATAAGACTTAAACAGGCAAATCAGTTGCAAAGGGAAAAAAGAGAGATTTGAAATAAAAGTTGGAGTTCCAAGTTGTTGCCTTCTGCCACAATAAGGTATTGAAGATAAATGACCACAGAAGGAGAGCTGGGATACCCAGCATCAACAAAATTGGGAGAATAAAACTACCACTTCGATGAGATTAAAGGCAAATTCATGAAAAGCATGTAATCATGTAAAAAATATGAGCACGTATTCATTCTCGTTTGACAGATGAGAACAATTGGTGGCCCCTGCTCTTGACCGTGATGCTACAGTGCCTCTCCAGAGATGGCAAGCAAGGATATCAAATGCTGTTTATCCTCAAATATCAAATGAAGCCCAGCTTTCACAGTCATGCTTTGAAAAAAAAAATTACAACACTGTTGTCATTGCTGAAAGAGTCTTTCTTATTATCCTTATTTCTAGAGGCAGAGAGGATTCAGGAGATAATGCCAGTAAAATACTTTTAGCTTGTTATAGTTTAAACACAGAGAGACCATTATTATGGATGAGTTTTAGCAGCTGGTCTATACTGTAAATACACACAGAAAGGGGCGTGTAAAAAGTCCCATAAAAAACCGGCATCAGACACAGAGAGAACCAAACCCCTTCTGCCACCAAAAAAACCCACACAAAGGGCACAAAGTTCATGGGCATGCACTTTTTGCTACATTATTAATTAGGCTATGCTGTTTGATTTTTTTTTTTTTCTGTCGAAGATCAGCTAGAGTAACGGCTATGAAGAATTATCAGATGCAATACAAATAATTTAATGTTAGTTTTATTCCAAAAAGACTACAAAAAGGCTTCAAGTGATAGACGGAAGTCTTGGTTATTAGATTACCTAATGTTTCAGAATACAGACAATTTCCATTTAGCTTTAACTAGTTCCTGGACACATTTAATTTTTTTTTATATCACATAATTTAATTCACTCATAAAATAGTAAGGATGCAGATGCCATTAAAAAGTTACCCCAAAATAACAAATATTATAAATAAGGCAGACATTTCATTATTTTAGAATATTAGAGAAAATGAATATATTGTATATGGTAACTGGTTACACAGTAAGATAACTGATACCAATGCAATGTTATTTAGATATTTACTTAAAAAAAATGTTTATTTTGAGAGAGAGACAGAGAGACAGAGAGAGGGAAAGAGAATCCCAAGCAGGTTGTACACTCAGCACGGAACCCCATACGGGGCGCAGTCCTATGAACCGTGAGATCATGATCTGAGCTGAAATCAAAGGCCGGATGTTCAACCGACTGAGGCACCCCAGGCGCCCCTAGATATTTACTTTTGATTTGCAAAATGGCCAAGAACATCAACCAAACATTTTGATACAGCGGCTAAGGGAAAAGAAATCCCTGATAGTAGTAACGGCTTGTGGGAGAATTACATTTAACAGATGAACTTTTTACTTCCAAATTTACTGCTGACAATAATCTTGTTACATTTCTTAAAACCTTTAGTGTATAAGGGGTTGCCTGGAAGCTAAGGATTTTAAGAAGACAGTTTTCAATATGTAGTTATAAATATGACACTCACTAATGAGTGTGCAACCTGAAATGTTTTTAAAATGAAACATTCATTTGATTGCCAAACTTACAATGTACTTAGTGACTTAATTTTCTGTTGTAGAATCAAGAACACATTTGGTCACAATAAGATTACAGGTTAAATATTATTTAACTTGTGCGCGTTTATTTATTTTCTCAATATCAATTATTATATCTGCACCACGATAACTTTACATCAAACTAGCATTTAGATGACATAAACTTTAGGAGTTCAGTACTTTTTCCTATATGTATAAAATGGAATAGAAACAAGTTGAAGAATATAAAATTCAGTGTCTTTTTCCTAAACCTTCTAAAATCCTGTTTATTTTCTTGGGAATCTATTACCTCCCGTTAGGAATCTCATGTCATCCAGAAGAAGTTAGCATGATCTTAAAGGCTAAAAATATTTAATCCTTCAAATCACCTCTCCCTTAATTCAGGAATGATCAGTTGTAATAAGCTTGGTGAAACAAAGGTATCAACACCTCTCCATTTCTCCTTCAGGGTAATTCTCTATTTATTTATTCCTGAGGTATTAAATTTATATACCCTACAAACTTGAATGGGACCCTTTAAAATTTTTTTTAGCACATTCTGACTTTTTTCATTTAATGTTTTTGAGTTGTGTAATGGGGCTGTACTTGCTTTTATTCTGAAAATGGCTTAGTCAAAATTAAATGACCTTCCAGTTATGGCTGAACAGCTCAACATTTTGAACTGTGAACATCTCTCACCAGCTTACCTAGGTGGTTAGAGTGCAATGAAATATTCTTATTTCTTGACTATTTTTTGATCTTGGAAAAAAGCGCATCTGAAAAGCTATTTAGTAATTTGACAAAAAAATAATCTTTCTGATATGATTATAGTTTTGTTTGTAACCTTTAATGAAAACATATTTGTAACATGATACTTGAGTATATTAATTTATCCACCCAATGAAGAGTTAATGCTTTTCAAATTGTCAAGAAAAAAAGACTCTTTATTATCAAATGCTAACTTTTCAAATGTTAGCCTTTAGTAAATAAAATATTTCTGTATTTTAAATATTCTAAATATTTAGAAACTTGTAATTCCTTGAGCTACAAAGAAAAATCCCCCCCCACCCCCCAAATTGGCTGAGCAGACAATTTTGAAGAGCTTATTCTTTAATTAAACCCAGCCTAGGATTAGGTCCTGTGTGTGAGCTAAGGTCCTGCTTTCTCCTTTACAGGTGTGTCAAGATGCTTTTACCCAAGCAAAATCAGGATTTCCAAAGTCGCCTTTCAAAGGAATAGGCTGTGTTTAATGCATGTCTAAATAGAGCTCTAATTTGTCCAAACAGCCATTCATGTTTATCAATGCCTACGTGTAAAAACAAAGAAAGAGAAAATTTGGAAAAATAACTAATTAGCAATTAGCTTAATAATTTTTTGATATGGATAAATTTAGTATGCAGCAGTTTACAACGAGCTAAGTTTCTAGAATAAAGAGAAGACACCAGAGGTGATTTGAAAATCAATATTAAAAACTGCCCAAAATCTTCTCAGATTTTAAATTGAATAAGACTTCCCCCACCTCCACTAAATTATTTTCTAAGAAATCATTTTTCTGGAGGTTTGCTAACCTATTGTTTTAAGTTTACTTCTTTGTATATTACACTTATTGATATCTGTTAAATACCTATTTTCATCTTCATCAACTTGAAACATCCTGTGAATTTCACCCAATTCACATTGTAAGAAACATGTATATTATGCTCATATTTTATCTCTAGTTTCCTTAAGACTAAAGATAAAATATAGACATTTAAGTTCATTTCTCTCACTCCAGGAGAGTGAGAGAATTATATTATTATTTGCAACTTTCTGCTATGAAACTTAATGTTGTACACCAATCACATTGTCTCTAAAAGTTTAGTTTTGTAAGATGATGATTGATCTGCCGAGTTCTCTGCTTCCTTGATTTATGGCCATTGGTGGTTGTATTCCTATTGGCCCTACCTGAGTTTGCCTATTTCACTTACTTTGGAGATAGTCTATGAGTTTTCTGGCATTGATTTAACCATTTTTCTGTCTTCCAGGAAAGGGACCCTGAAAATTAGCTTTTCATTTCAGAAAGTCTGTATTTTATGTGTTCTGTGTACATTTGCATTTTTTTTTTTTTTTTGGTAGGACCAGGAACAATGAAAACAGGAAAGGTTGAGGAATGAATACCATGGTCATCCATCACCAGACACTTTGAAAAGGGGAAGAATCACCACAAATGCAATGAAGAGACTATTTGTTTTTTTGGTAAAAAAAAGCACTTTTTTCATGTAAATTTGATGTACTTGCTGCATTTAGTTAAAAGCAAAAGAAACAATCACTTTTTGTTTGGAGGACAGAGAATATGTACCTACAGATAGAGGGGGAATCCTACTGAAGCTACAGGGATGTTTTGAGTAAATTCTTATTTGTTGCATATTTTTTTAGCATCAGTGGTCTGAAATACTGTCTATCATTGCTTGAGAAAGTAACCTATTGAACACCTAACTAAAAATAAACAGCTTCAGGGGCGTCTGGGTGGCTCAGCCGGTTGAGCGTCCGACTTCAGCTCAGGTCATGATCTCACGGGTCCGTGGGTTTGAGCCCCGCGTTGGGCTCTGGGCTGATGGCTCAGAGCCTGGAGCCTGCTTCCAATTCTGTGTCTCCCTCTCTCTGCCCCTCCCCTGTTCATGTTCTGTCTCTCTCTGTCTCAAAAATAAATAAAACATTAAAAAATAAATAAAAATAAACATCTTTGAAATTTTAAGGGAGTTCAGACTCATGTAAAATACTGCAACCAATCTTAAAAATGACCTTGTTTGCAACTGATGACTATGAAGGAAGAAAACTGGTAGCCTTATTGTTATTGTTATTATTATGCATTTTTATACTGGCTTTGCATATTATTCACCCTGTGGCCCAAAGAAAGTTCCTATAGGTCCTCTTGAATTGTATGAGTTTTTACAAAGCCTCTGTAGTTAGATATATTCACAGCAGCTGCAAAAAGCCGGTAAGTGCTGAGCGTAACTGCTGAGAAAAATTCTGTGCTTTTTCTTCCCAGGGTTACAACAGATTCTAGTGAGTTTTGGAAGTTATAGGCAGAACTTCACCAATGGCCTGGTAGCGCCCCCTTATGTCCAGGATCTAGAATATACAACAAATGATGCTTCAATCTTTTGACTTAGCAGCAGCAAAAATGGTTTTAACTTGCTGGGTCCTACTTGCTGTCCCCAAATACCCAGATCGAATAATCTCTTGTTTTCTTTCCAGCCTTCCCCAAATCTGTTTTTTGGAAGGCATTTGGTACACTGATTGACACTAGGACATAATTTGCTGAGATTTAATATGTTGCTCCCTCTGGGAGATTTACATTTTAAGTGCAAACAATATTACAAAAAGGGGGGTTCTGAAGTGTGGAATTTGGGGGATCACTGAGTGAATCAAAGGGCCAGAAGGTACAGAAGGGACTGAACTGGGATGAGGTGAATGAGGCCAAATTAGGCAAGGACGTGTCCAATTCTGTCTTTATTTAAAATTTTGGCAGTTTGCTCTTCATGGATTTTTTGCATCAATTTTTGTTTTCAAAAATATTTCACAAGAAATATAATTTATCTTGACTACTAAGGTTTTTTTACATCAGTTCTGCTCCCCGCCACCCCAGTGCTTTATTTGCCTCACCCTGGTTCTGAACCACTCAGTAGGGAGTGATCTATGGGGCCTGCCAGGCACTCCACCTTCCCGTTGAACTTGACCACAGTGAATGAGCAGATTCGCTGTGTCTATCACAAGTACAGTGTAAGGAAATTGAATCAAAACCTTGCCACCAATCCAGTGATATCAGAAGGGTTTAATGGGTTCATGCAAGAAGGGAGGAGCAGGTCCTTGAGTTCAAAGGATCATAAAATAATAAAGTCATATGACATTTGTGCTACTCTAATAAAAAAACAAAGAACCTGCCGTATTACGGTGTTATCTAAGGTCCTGGAACGATCTTTCGCTTTGTGTGGCCAAGTTTTCAGTAGTCATATTCTTAACATTTCAAATGCCTGGCATTTTCTCGTAGGATTAAATAGATGTAACCAGATTAGCAAAGGCATCTCCTAAAACCGTAAGGTTTAATATTAACTTCCTCAAGAGCGCAAAGGAGGGCTTCCCGTGGTTGCCAAGGCTCAGCACAGCCTTCCAAGGTCAGCGTCTGAAACTTTTGAAATGTACTCTGAGCACTTTGGAGGCTGATGACAGGGAAGAACGGTTGAGCCGCGTTCAGCAGCCCTTAGGATCCAGAGGTGGTCTTTTCTTGAGTTGAACACATAATACGTTTTGGTGGAGTTTGTTTTTTTTACACAGATCAAATTTTCCTGGTGTGAACAAAATAAGGAATCCAGAAAGCTTTTAATTGCAGCTGGGCAAGACGACAGGGCTAGAGAGAGGATGATCTTGATAAAAACCGAGAGTTTTAAATTCACCTAGGTCTTTGTGTTTATACCTGAAAATAGATCTCCACCTAATATAGATGTTCATTTCAACATGACTGGGACATCTTCATCACTGTGTTTACCAGGAGTTAAAATCTTGAGGGTCAGGGCCTAATAAATTTATTTAAAAGCTGCCTTGAACTCATGGTGGAAGAGATCTGGCTATAAATAATAAACCAGTCATAGTTCTTTTTTTTTTTTTTTTTTTTTTTCCCAACCAGTCTCATAGTTGACACAGGCTTAATTAACACCAGCGTTGGCAGTTCAGGCATGTTCCTTATTTTCTACTTCCACAGGAGCCAGAGGAAAAAAAAATAATTTAGCATTATATTAGGAAATAACTTCCTGTCATTTTTATAAAAAGCATTATCATATATGAGAGGCTAGCCTGTAATAGATATTGCTCTTCTTTATACCCTTTTCACAGGAAACATTTGTGTGTTTTAAAGGGTTCTTTTTGGATACATACGGTTTAAATACGGGTTTAATTAATTTCATCTTTCTAAGCTTGAATCATCTATATTGTAATTGGATAGGAACTTGGCTAAAAATCTCTGTACTTTATTTAACAAGACTTTTGAATTAGTGTTTAGATTTTTTTTAATGTTTATTTATTTTTGAGAGAGAGAGAGAGAGAGAGAGAGAAAGAGAGAGAGAATGAGCGGGGGAGGGGCAGAGAGAGAGGGAGACCCAGAATCCAAAGCAGGCTCCAGGCTCTGAGCTGTCAGCACAGAACCCGATGCGAGGCTTGAACCCTGAGCTGAGGTCAGACGCTTAACCGACCAAGCCACCAGGCGCCCCTGAATTAGTGTTTTAAAATTGAGAGAACAGTTTGGTTTAAAGAGTCTTAGCTGCCTGCCACACAAACAGGCTCATAATAACCATAAGTAATGATCAGAATGTATCATTAAAATGTGTCATTTAAACATCTCCATTAGACAACACCTCCACCTAGGAAAAGCAAAGTGAAACTCTTAGAGTTAACGTGCATAATAATAATGTAATTGCAAGTGTCTAGAAGGTAACAAAAGTATTTCTACAAAAGCCCCCCATTTGTCTTATTTTTCTGGAATAAAACTTTCCATTAATCAACACTGACACTTAAGATGAATAGGTAATATTTATGAATTGAATTTATCTTCCTCAGTATAGTTAAATGCTGGTATCATAATAACAATGTTTTATTCTTTTTATTACATATTCCCGGCCCCAGCTACCGGCTCTGCCCACAGCCTTTGGCTTATGTTCAAATGAGAGGATTCTTGTGATTTAGCCTTATAGAGAATCATGGGCCCCATGATATCAAAATGAGCTCAGTTTAAGACCACTTTACCCAGGGGTGAAAGTTTCCCAATACTTCGATATTTTCCTGATTAGAGTGGTGGTAATGTTAATGAATTCAGTTTGTTGATATTGTATAATAAAATACAATATTCAATATTTGAATACCTGAATAACTCAAAGAATTAATATTTTCCAAATGATCAATGATACCATAAAATCACAGTAAGTAAAAGACTAATTTAAGATGTGAGACATGGGGCGCCTGGGTGGCTCAGTCGGTTAAGCGGCCGACTTCGGCTCAGGTCATGATCTCGCGGTCCGTGAGTTCGAGCCCCACGTCGGGCTCTGTGCTGCCAGCTCAGAGCCTGAAGCCTGTTTCGGATTCTGTGTCTCCCTCTCTCTGAGCCTCCCCCATTCATGCTCTGTCTCTCTCTGTCTCAAAAATAAATAAACGTTAAAAAAATTAAAAAAAAAATAAAATGTGAGACAGACCAATGAGTTTTAATGTTACAGAGTAAAAGCTCATTGATATGGTTTCATATTCTTCAATGCAACTAACTTTAAAGAAATGGTCATTTCTTGTGTTTTGGTATAGTATCAAAGAAGAATGAATATCCAGGGTGCCTGACTGGCTTCATTGGTAGCATGCAATACTTTATCTTGGAGTCGTGAGTTCGAGCCTCACATTGGGTGTAGGGATTACTTAAAAAAAATTTAAAAAGAAGAATATACATGATAATTTGAAATGTCTATCAAAGTACTCCTTTTTCCAACTACAGTTCTTCATAGACTTTAGACTTCAACCCAAACAATGTATTGAATGAAGAAGCAGCTGTTTTCTATCAAGCCAGACATTTGCAAAACTGTAAATGCCCCTCTTCTCCCTTTTTTGTTGTTATTTGGAGAACACGGTTATTGTTAATAAAAATATGGCTTCTAGGGACGCCTGGGTGGGGCTCAGTCAGCTGAGCATCTGACTCTTGATTTCGGCTCAGGTCACAAATCGTGAGATCGAGCCCCATGTTGGGTTCCTTGCTGAGAGAGCGGAGCCTGCTTGAGTCTCTCTCTCTCCTTCTCTCTCTGCCCTTCCCCCTGCTCATGCTCTCTCTCTCTCTCTCAAAATAAATAAATAAAAACATTTTAAAAATGTGTTTTTTATGTTAATATGTATTGAGTTTATTATCTCTCAAGGAATTAATAAATACTGTAAACATATCTTAAATTTTAATATCTAATATGGGGACTGTTGAAAGATATAACCTACATAAACTCTTTGGCATCTACAGTTGTTTTTAAGAGTGTAAAGAGAGCTCTGACATCAGAAATGTTGGATCCGTACGAAAGCATCTAGTGTGGTAGACACTTCCTACCAGGGTTTTATACATGTACTGGAGTAGAATGAAGTTCCGTAAAATGTCAAGATGATTGGGATTCCTACAGAACGTGCCATGATGAAGAGTACGAGAATTATCTGTACCTTGATGCAAGACAGTGTGTTTGCTCTATGTAAGGGCAAACTGCTTTCGATTCTTGCTACAGATTACTGTTGATAAGAAGCATTCACTGGGGTGCCTGGGTGGCTCAGTCGGTTAAGCATCCGACTTCGGCTCGGGTCTGATCTCACGGTTCGTGAGTTCGAGCCCTGCCTCGGGCTCTGTGCTGATCGTTCAGAGCCCGGAGCCTGCTTCAGATTCTGTGTCTCCCTCTGTCTCTGATCCTCTCCCGCTCACACTCTGTGTCTCTCTCTTTCAGAAATAAATAAACATTAAAAAAAATTAAAAAAAAAAGATAAGAAGCATTCACCAAAGTACTAGGCACGTACTGAGTGATGAAGGCTGCTGATTGCTCCTGTTCAGACACAGTATTAACCTAGAAGCTGTGGTTTGGGCTATCATCCAGTAAGTGTGTGGTAGTTCATCATTATCTGCCACTGTCTATCTCATTTTTACAGGGGTCAGACAGGCAAATTGGTGGAGGATATGATGAGGCTCTATGCTCCCGTATCCTTCAGGTTGTCGGTTTGTTTGTTTTGTTTTTAGAGAGAGAGAGCGTGAGTGAGCAGGGGAGAGGAGCAGAGGGAGAGAGAGAGAGAATCCCGCACAGGATCCACACTCAGTGCGGAGCCTGATGTGGGGCTTGATCCCACAACCCTGGGATCATGACCTGAGCCAACATCAAGAGTTGGATGCTCAACTGAGCTGCCCAGGTGCCCTTCAGGTTTTTGATGGTGGCGATAATCTCTGATGCCCTGAGGAATTTCTACTGATTTATTGTCCTTCACTGCCAGAAGCTTTCGCTTTGTTCTTCCCACCACAATGCCCTTGCTCCATAAATCGGGGAACCAGTGTGAAGGTTCTACCAGCTGTAAGGCCATGGTTTCCCTGGACCCACTGTGAAATGGACTTGGGCCATTTATTGTCTATATCATAGCTATTTATTGTTTTCTTAGGTGTATCTCCTTTTGATCTGAAGATCTTTGATTTTTTTTTTTAACATTTATTTATTTTTGAGACAGAGAGAGACACAGCATGAACGGGGGAGGGGCAGAGAGAGAGGGAGACACAGAATCGGAAGCAGGCTCCAGGCTCCGAGCCATCAGCCCAGAGCCCGACGCGGGGCTTGAACTCGCGGACCGCGAGATGGTGGCCTGACCTGAAGTCGGACGCCCAACCGACTGAGCCACCCAGGCGCCCCAATCTGAAGATCTTTGAATGAAAAGATAACGCTGTCCCTTCTGCCCCACCCCCCCAAATTCAACAGTGAAATAGGGGACGGGATAATGGCAATAAACACTCATTCAAAAAGCGGAGGCACATGGCAGCCAATGGTTCATGGCGGTTCTGAAATCTCCTTGGGAAGATGCTTACAGATCCTCTCAGAGTGAGGAGCGTGCCTTGATAGGCCCTGCTTGGGCTCTTTGGGGGCTCCGCAGGGAGCACCGTCCTGTATGTCTCTTGGCCCTTAAGCTCTGCCCTCTGAGACATACTTTCTTTTGTATCCTACTTGCCACCTCTAAAGAGGGCAGTGGAAAAAATGCCATTTCAGCAGGTTTTTCACCCCGACCTAAGAATGTGAGGTCCCTGAGATCTTTTTGCGTTTTGAGCAAATTCATTCACTTTTAGCTCAGGCTGGTGACACTTTACCTGTTACAATTCCCTTAAAAATAGTGTAGCCTTCTTGTGAATATGATTCAAGATCACTCCATAGAATAAAGGCCATATTCACTATTATTTTTGAGATGGGCCTCTGAATACTTCTTTATTATTTAGGGATTCGGCATCTATGGGACTAACAGTCTTAAGATTTGTATAACTCGTTTTGTCTGGATGAGAGGGTTCCCTAGGCACTGTCTGAACTCTTACAGTGGGTTTTAATAAGGGAGCTTAGAGTCTCGGCCTTATTTTGATCTTTGTTATCAGGGCTTCCTTTACTGTGAGAGTCTTAGCGAGCTGGGGAGGCCAGAGATGAGAAACTTACTTTCCAAGTCAGCAAGTTCTGACCTCTCTATAGTTCCTGTTAATTGTTCTTGCAACCAGGCTAGTTTTTCTTCGGCTCATCTCTTTCTTTCAATACTTTACGCACCCGGGAGTGACCAGCGGTCACTCTGAGCATTTTGCCCTGGAAATCATCGTGCTCAAATGCAGAGGTTTTTCCTATTTTCCAAATTGCCAAAAGTGACCGTTTTACCCATTGCTTTTTGCACCACGCAGCACGGGGTTCTATTTTCGAGGTCTGTTCATTGCGCTTTCCCCACTGGCCTTTCTATTTTCTTCCTGCTCTTCTCCGGGCTCCAAAGCCAATGTCACATATTTTAGGTTTCTGTCGTGGCTGCTCTGCCCTCTGGTATCACTTTCCGAACCGGTGATCTTTTGCCAATAAACCACCATCCCATCCCCCACCCCAAGGGCATACTTCAAGGAACATTTCTGTTTGCTTCCAGCACTGTGGGTCTGCTGGTTCTGCTGCCCGAGGTGGGTTCGGCAGGGCTCAAACACCTAAGGTCAGCTGTGAGTCGACCAGGTGACTTGACTCTATCGGGAGACTTTTGAGGGCAAGTGTGATATTGTGACTTGTAAGGAGAAATAGATGTTTGGTCTTTTTCCTCCGTCCTGACACAGAGCTTTAAAAACCCTTGGAATTTCTGGAGAGATGAGATGCAGGTGTTTTTTGTTATGTTAATGGGGTGACTTTTGGCTCTCACCTAAGGGGGGGGCTGGTTGCCAGGGAAACCAACCAGGAGATTAGAGGATTGGAACTTTTTTTTTTTTTTTGAGAGAGAGAGAGAGAGAGAGAGAGAGAGAGAAGCGGGGCTCACCCAGGGCTCATGTTTTACTTGAAGCGGGACTTGAACTCATGAACGGTGAGATCATGACCTGAGCCGAAGTCAGATGCTTAATGACTGAGTCACCCAGGCTCCGGAGGAGGATTGGAACTTTCTTTCCCATTCCCCTGATCTGGGGAGGAGACAGGCGCAACGATTTCATCAATTATGTGTCTGGGATGGAGCCTCCACAAAACCTAAAAGGGCCTGTTGGAGAGCTTCCTCGTTGGCCAACTGGCGGGGGTGCAGGAGAGTGGCATTCTCTGAGAGCATGGAACCTCTTCACCATTTCCCCACACATCTCTTCCATCTGACTGCACCCGAGTTATATCCTTTTATAAGAAACCAGTGATCTAGTGAGTAAAATGTTTCTGAGTTCTGTGAGCTGCTTTAGCAGATAAATTGAACCCACGGAAGGAGTCACTGGAAACTCCAATCTACAGCCTGTCAGAAGCACAGGTGACAACCTGGGGGCATCTGAAATGGAGGGGCAGGGGGTGTCTTGTAGGACTGAGCCCTTAACCTGTGGGATCTGACGCCAGCTCCAGGTAGATAGTGTCCGAACTGAGTTAAATTGTAGGACATGGCTGGAATTACTTATTGGTGGTGGGAAACGCTCCCCCCCGACCCCCAACTCCAGCACTGAAATTGGTGACCAGAATTGTAATTGGTGATCAGAATCTTAGCAAGAAACATTCTTTATCTATCTTCGTGTGGACTCCTTCTTCCAACATTGTGCCTACACAGAAAATGAAAGCGTATCTTGGCATATATTTAGGCATTTTTCTGCCTTGTTGTTCAGAATTCTTGTCCTCCCTCACTGGCCTGGGGCTTCTTTCTGTCTGTAGGAGAAAGAATATTCAGCTTCTGCCATCAAGTGAGATTCCTAGATTCTTTTGTTATCCCTTTAAAAATTATTAACAGCCAGGTCTGAGATACTACCCACCGTGGCCACTGGTCTTGCTTTGCCATAATGACGACATCAAAGTTCAGAGGATTAAGCAGGGACGGAAGGGGAGAGAGTGAGGACAGTGGTGGATGGGTGGTTTTTATTTGCCCTCTCTGGGTTTCGCCTTGGAAAGAAGAGATGTGTTCGCTAAATCGAAGAGAACACCAATGACCGCGGGGGGCTGTCCTCACCGTCTGAAATAGGAAAGTCTCCAGGTTGCCCTGGCGTCAACATGAAATGTGGTAGCAGCTCACTATCACTGTGTTGAGAGGCAGAGGAACATCCTTAGCCTTAGCTTTCCTGAGGTTCTCTTGGTCTATATAGGGCAAGGGTAGGACCAAATGGTGCCAAGGCGTGCTGGGGGTTTGGCTAGAGGGAGTGAGAGCGGGGGACGCAAGGTGGGTCTGTAGCAGCACCTGCAGGGCAGGTGATCCAGGCTGGAGCTGAAGATGGAAGTCACGCCTGGACCTCGAGGGGGTCTGTCGTGTGAGGGGGCATGGAGAGGAGCTAGAGTCAGGAAGGAAGGGTGGTCCTGGCTCCCGGGGAGCGGGGCCTGTCTCTGAACCAAGACAAAATGACTCTGAGTTTACCAGTTGCAAATTGTAGGACACGCAGCAATGCGCCCAGTAAGGGCTTCTCGCCCCTGCACGGAAGACAAATCTCCTGGGAGGCCAGAGGAGGTAAAGGACCCCATGGCTTAGGACCCTTCTGTCACAGGCTCTGCAACCCACACCTCTTCATGAGGCTGCCTTGGAGAGGAGAGGGGGTGAGGGCGTGAAAGACTAAGAAATCTAAGTGACTGGCCAGTTTTCCCTAGAGAGACCAATATTTACTTAAAGGAGATTTTTTTAAAGTTTATTTATTTTGAGAGAGAGGGAGAGAGAGAGACAGGCAGAGAGGGAGAGTGGGAGAATTTAAAGATGTTTTCAAACCATTATTCCCATTAACCGGGGGAAGGAGAATACGAAGGAAAGCAATATTGATATGAATATGATACGGATGCTAATGTTTATTGAGCACTTATTATGCATGAGGCATGGGCTAAATTCAAATTAGGAGATTAAGGCAGAGAGGTTAAGAAATTTCCCCGAGGTCACCCAGTTCTTGCTGAACCGGAATTCAAAACCAGGCAGCCTGAAACCTGTGTGTTTAGACATCTCCTTCACACAAACTGTAGAATGAGATAAATGGGCAGTTCCATTTCATACATGATAGTAAGTACTTTCTGGATAAATTGATGTTACGGTCAACCAGATTAACAGAGATTCCACTTGCCGGACTGACATGTGGACTTGGCTCGAATCCCCTAATTTTGAGAACGGCTAAAGCAATAGCTCTTGTTAGACTGTAAAGTTCAAGTTGGGGACCGCTAACCAGAAAGATAGCAAGACACTCATCTCTGTTTCCTGAGCCACGATAAACTGGGACGACATTTCTATGAGCTCTAGTGAGGATCCAGTGATGTTACTTTTGGGATTTTGATATCACATCAACCTAAGACGGGCAATAGACCGCGTCGCTGGAAATAAAGGGACCAGGAAGAAAAAGTAGAGGATGCATAAGGTGCTTTGGTTACTCAGACACGGCTTCCATAGCATGCTGGGGAAGCTAGTCCTGGGATGGCACAGCCTAGCAGGGCTCCAAGGGGCGCCCAGAGCAGTGAGCATGGCTGCAGTAGATGGAAAACTCTGGAAGGTTGGCTTTGGGTGGGCCAAAATGCACAGAACACACTGAATTTAATCCTCGGGGTACTGTATGGGTTGTGGCCGCAGAAGATTTGTCTCCTGGGTGGAGGGTCTACTGCTGGAAGAAAGGAAAGGGAGTGTATTACGAGATGGCCAAGACTGCAGATTGGAGGAGCCTTTGAATTCTGGGACTGGGTGCATAAAGTAGCAAAAACTGAATGTTTTTGGTCAAAGGGAAATGTGCTGCATTCAATTGAAACCTATTTTTAAAGCAAATGAAGCTTCATGTTTTCACGTGGCACTCTGCCCCTCACACAAGCTTTCCGCTATGAAGGAATCCAAACTTTCCGAAGATTTGCTCGCAGGAAATAGGTCACATGCCTTCCCAAGTTTGCTCACTGAATCCTCACGACATGTCTGTAGACCAGGCATCATGACTCCCCATTTAACACATGTCGAAACTAAGGCTTAGTGAGATCACCCTGTCCAAAGAACAGCTCGAGTTGGAATCCAGCTCTCGGTTGTTTTGATGCCAAAGGCAGTGTGTTCTCTGCCTTCCACACATCTTGGGCTCTTCTTCCTCCTCACTCAACGTTGGTTCCCATGCTTCCTCCTGGTAGTGGTTGGTTCGTTGGTGCTACTGCGACTCAACCACAGCTCCTCCTCTACAACTATGGATACAGGTTTCGAAAAAATCGTAGGGCAGGATTATGCGTGAGTCACCACAAAACGTGATTTCCTTGGCAGTTTTATCTGTATAGCAACCAAATGAAATGGAAATAGAAAATGAGTACTTTCTTTTAATTATAAAAACAGACTCACTTCTTCAACCCTTCTCTGCATATGGGTTGAGCGCCTCCTGTGTGAAAAATGCCGTCGCACGCTGGAGATGGTGGTGAGGTGTGTGGGCGTTGTGAAGACATACGAGCCCTGGGTCTTGTCTTCTGGGATATTACCGTGGTTAAGATCCTTTAAAAATTTTTTTTAACGTTTATTTATTTTTGAGACAGAGACAGAGCATGAACAGGGGAGGGGCAGAGAGAGAGGGAGACACAGAATCTGAAACAGGCTCCAGGCTCTGAGCTGTCAGCACAGAGCCCGACGCGGGGCTCGAACTCACGGACCGTGAGATCATGACCTGAGCCGAAGTCGGACACTTAACCGACCGAGCCACCCAGGCACCCCATTACCGTGGTTATGATCCTTAACTGTGAAGAGTGAATTCCTCTTTGCTTGCCACACACACACACACACAGGCCCCTTATACTGTGATTATGTGTAGCTAAATTAACCTCACAACCAAGGTTTGCCAAAGCAAACACTTGGGGTAATAACAGACAACCTTGGTGGCCTTAGGTATGAGACCCCAGTGTGATAACAGCCCCAGAAAAGCTGCTGAATTGGAGTTCCCCAGGAGAGAGAGTCTGGTGGTCAGTTTCCTCAGCTTAAGGGTGTTCTCTGAAAGCAATTCTCTGGGGAAGGAGGAGTAAGCCTGGGATACTCAGGTAGAAGGGACAGATAAGTAGGACAATTCTCAGGCTTTTCCTTTTGTCTGGTGACTCTCAAATATTTTCAACGAGAAGCCTATGAACGGACAGCCTCGTACACAAACACCTGTGTCACAGCTGAACCTATTTGAAGAGGGTCATTTTAAGCATCCAAGCTTTCTCTCATCTTTGTTTGCAATTGGAGGAACGCAGTCTACACACAGCCTTTGTTGATTTCACACAACTCGTTGTTTCTGCAGCCATTTCCCTTGGAGACCCTTGTCAGCAGAGGAAAGCTCTCGATTGAAGGCCTCCTGTGGCCAGCGAAAGGGAATGCGGGCACCATAGGACGGGAGGCTTCCTCTGCTCCCAAGGCTGGCTTCCGAGGTTACCTAGAAACAAGGGAAAGAATACTCTCGTTTATTTTTGCTGAATGCAAGAATACAAATAGTGGCTACTTCATTACAGTGGCATGTTTAGATTCATTTCTTGGCTGAATTGTGAAAATTCCAAACAAACAAATGAACAAACAAACACATCCCTCTTCCCTCCACAAAGGGGAAAGGAATGAGCCCGTGTTTTCCTATCTGGAGACATTTAGGTCAGTGTTGAGCACGCACGGCTGATTTATGGGGGAGAATTGTAGCCAAGTGGCAGACGGCACAGTGGTCAGGTTTTTGTCGCATCAGAGGTGGGGTTGGGACCCACTCTCCCAGCTCATATACTTTGGGCTGTTTGCCTTGATTTCCTCCACCTTCATCACCAACCTCGAAAGAAGATGGATTTCTCTGAACCCTCCATAATCCTAGTCTTCAGATACCATCGATCTTGGGACGTCTGTCCCAAGAGCACCCACCTGTCCTCCATCTGGATTCTTGTGCATAGATTAAAACGCATAAGCTAGCATTTAAAAATGATAGAAAATGGAGGATGTAGATCTATTTTTCTACAACAATTGTCACCAGAGGAAAAAGTATTCATCCTAAATTCAATTTGTACTTTTTTTTAAAGGACCAAATTCTTCACCGACGTAAAAATACATTGAAGTATTCATACAAAGAAACTCAGAGATCTGAGTCAAATCGTATTCCCTGAGTACCTAGTACATTATGATATTTATCCCTGTTACATGGAACGCCTAATACAGATGATATTCTTTATCTTTTACTATTGCATTTATTTTTAAGAAGCCTACCAGAGGACTTAAGTGTTTATTGTAATTATTATTTTAGGAAGTTCTTTATGCTTCTAATGATTTGAAGTTAAAACATCAAGATTTATATAAATACATATCCCCCTTTGATTCTTACCGAAACCCGGAGAATCCAGCTTTCAAACACATACATAATTTTAAAATGAGAGTCCCAGAGTGTAGCATGATGTAGAGACTAGTGTGTCTTCTGAAAATTATGGAAAGGAGTGATGATGTCTTGAACCCAACTTTCACTTACTTGGCTTTGTTTCCATTGCTTCTTTCTTCCACACCCCTCGATCTTATTTCTTTCCATCCTGTGGACATCCTAAAGGAATCTAATTGAAAAAGTAACAATGCATTATTTATCAGTATGAACATTTTGGGTCTGCTTCTGAAAGCGTAGAGAAAGAAACCCGACAACAACGCATTGCCTCTAAATAAAAAATTTTAAAAATGAAGCTGATCAAGGGTGTGAGTATGAATTTGGTGTGAGCGGAATTTTTAAGCCTTCATTTTAACTGGAGGCATTAAGTTTACTTTGCCTTATTAATACTTGGATAATCTGGGCATTTAAATTCCTTTATAAATAAAGGAGTCACGTATGCTATCTGGCTAGGACTCTAGATTTAAACTATGTTCCTATGCACCATAGAAACTTGACTGCGGAAAAAAAAAACACAAAGGAAAGAAAGCAGGAACAACAACTTGGGATTCGAGTCAGAAAATCTGTGACTGAACCCAGAACTGTCCCATGACAGCGACAGCAGCTGTGAACATGGACTTACTGTCTACCAGACATCGATTGCTTTTCTTCCTCTCTTGCAGATCGCTAGCTGCGTGACTGGGAAAGCCTCATAACCTTTGTGAAATCTAGTTGTTAGTGGAAATACTGCTCTGTACCCACCTCCCTGTGAGGTTGTTGTGTGACTCAAATGAGGTTATAAGTAACATAAACGTAAGAGCTAAGATGTATGGAGCATTGATCATGTATCAGACATGGTTCTAACCACTTTACATGTGTTCGTTCATTTATTGTTGTCAACTCTCCTACAAGGTGGGCAATACTCTTTATAAGGAAACTAAGGCAAAGAAACTTTAAGTGTCTTGCCCAAGGTCGTATAGCTAGCAAGGACTTAAACGAAATGACAATGCGTTTTGTGTGTGTGTGTGTGTGTGTGTGTAACTTTTCAACAGAAAAGTCTCAAGTTAAATAGATTGGGAAGTCTAGTGATCCCTTTGATCTTCATTTAGGAGCTTACCACTAATCAGCATGTTGTTTGATGATGGTTCTGAAGGAACAGCCCTTGGGAGTTGGGAAGTTCCACAAACTTCCCGTTTGTATCTTGTTATTTGGTCCGCTTAGTGACAGTTCCGTTCATGCGTGGTTCCTCTCTCTCTTTTCTCTTACTGTCAAATTTCTGCCATTCACTACACCTTTGTACTTTACCGAATGATGGTCAGCTAGAGAGTCTAGCCTTCAGGAAAAAGTGACTTGCACACTTCGCAATGAAATGCAAATACAAATGAACGATGACAAACGCATTCTTATCTAAAGAATAAATACCACGCTCCTCTACCTCCGATTTGTCCCTGTCTCTGTGGGAAGTCAGGATGTGGCCGTGTTGAAAGAGGGCAGGTGGGAGGGCAGAGATGGAGGAACACTCTGTTTCTCCTACTTGGAGGACACAGAGAGGAAACTTTTACACTGTCTTAAATTCTGACAAATAAGGAAGACGTGCTTATGAGGAAGAGATGGGATCTTTGGAGAAGGTGATCCTACTGCCCATATTAGACCTTATAATAACCATTCACGAAAGTTATAAAAGGGGGTCCTGCGTTGAATAAGAATGGCCCACATGACCTCGGGAGTGCAAATGCCATGTGCCCTGTGCTCTCCTTCAATTCCACGAAAGGAAGGCCCGACTCATTACGTGAATTCCTTCTCGTTGCGCCATGGTATTATTATTGTCGTCGTGGCTGTTATTTACCGCTGAGGCTGGACAACATAAAGCCATGTGGCGGAGGCGATCACAGCACACTGTGGACCCAGACCACGTGGGGTTGAGCCTCAGCTCCACCACGTATATGTCAGCCGGTGACTCCGGGCAAGTTACTCAACCTGTTTATTCATCTGCAAAACTGGGACGCTAAGAAGTCCTACTTCATAGCTTTGTTGTGGGGACTAAACAGTTAACATTACGTAGAGTGCTTTAGTGTCCTGGCACAGGGGATGCCTGGGTGGCTCAGTCCGTGAAGCCATCAAACATTGGACTCTTGATCTCAGCTCAAGTCTTGATCTCAGCGTTGTGAGTTCAAGCCCCACATTGTGCTGTGCACTGGGTGGGAAACCTACTTAAAAAAAGAAAAAAGTCCCGTCACAGAGTGCTTGTAGTTATAGTAATAATAAACAAGTAATACTACATTATATGAATAATTTACTGATTATTATCTACGATGATATACAATGATAGTTACTCGACACGACATTTATTAGTTTTATTACTTGTCTGTAAACTCTACAAGCTAAAGGTCCTGAGTTTTCACTCTTGAAAAATCACTGTCCTCTACAACCCATCCTTCAGTTTTCTATCGAATTAACTTATTTTTCTTTTCTTTTTTATTTTTTAAAATTTACATCCAAATTAGCATATAGTGCAACAATGATTTCAGGAGTAGATTCCTTAGTGCCCCGTACCCATTTAGCCCATCCCCCCTCCCACAACCCCTCCCGTAACCCTCAGTTTGTTCTTCATATTTATGAGTCTTTTATATTTTGTCCCCCTCCCTGTTTTTATATTATTTTTGTTTCCCTTCCCTTATGTTCCTCTGTTTTGTCTCTTTTTTTTTTTAAATTTTTTTTTTCAACGTTTATTTATTTTTGGGACAGAGAGAGACAGAGCATGAACGGGGGAGGGGCAGAGAGAGAGGGAGACACAGAATCGGAAACAGGCTCCAGGCTCTGAGCCATCAGCCCAGAGCCTGATGCGGGGCTCGAACTCATGGACCGCAAGATCGTGACCTGGCTGAAGTCGGACGCTTAACCAACTGCGCCACCCAGGCGCCCCTGTTTTGTCTCTTAAAGTCCTTATATGAGTGAAGTCATACGATTTTTGTCTTTCTCTGACTGACTAATTTTACTTAGCATAATACTCTCCAGTTCCATCCACGTAGTTGCAAATGGCAAGATTTCATTCTTTTTCATGGCTGAGTAATATTTCATGGTATTTATATACCACATCTTCTTTATCCATTCATCCATCGATGGACATTTGGGCTCTTTCCATATTTTGGCTATTGTTGATGGTGCTGCTATAAACATGGGGGTGCATGTGTCCCTTCAAAACAGCACACGTGTATCCCTTGGATAAATGCCTAGTAGTGCAATTGCTGGGTTGTAGGGTAGATCTATTTTTAGTTTTTTGGGGAACCTCCATACTGTTTTTCAGAGTGGCTGCACCAGCTGGCATTTCCAACTTTTCTTTTTTTTTTTTTTAAATGTTTTTATTTATTTTTGAGAGAGAGAGAGAGAGAGCGAGCATGAGTGGGGGAGGGGCAGAGAGGATCCGAAGTGAGCTGAGCACTGACAGCAGCAAGCCCCAAGTGGAACTCAAACTCTTGAACCCTGAGATCATGACCTGAGCCAAAGTTGAAACCAACCGGGCCACCCAGGTGTCCCTCAAATGAACTTTTCTGATAGATGCTTTTCATTGTCCCTTTCTCCTGCTCACAGCAGGGACTGACCACACAGTGAATAGACAATGAACTCAAACCTCTTTGATTGCTAGTCAGATCTCTTCACAGCCTGGCCTTCGTGTTTGTGCCAAGCTCTCATCGTATGGGAAAGATGCACGCACTTTGGATGGTTTCTGAGTTCAGTTTCAGAGACAGCAGCACCATCTACTGGACCATTTTTACTCTAAATAAAACTGAGCATCACCAGTCTAGATTTGGGGAACTTAAAGCATCATTAGATACCATGGTAGGCCGTGGTTCCCCATCCCAGCCACACATCAGAATCACTTTGAGGGCCATAATGGCGATTCCTGGGCCCTACCCCGGGCCGACCTGGGAATCAGATCAGCATTTAGAATCTATGTGGAAGTGTGGCCTCTCCATTCTTCCTGAAGCTGCTCGGAAGCAGTGCTTCAGGCTATTCCTGGGTGTTCACAGCCTCCTTCTGGAGCCTTCCACCTGGCCCCGCCCCTCACCGCCTGGCTCTCTGCAGTGCAATTTCCCTGTCTGTTCCATACCCTGTAGCAACATGGCTTTCTCTATGCCTCGTTCCCTTTTAGAAATCTATACGGTTGGAAAGTAAGATGTTAAAATAAGCAATTTGAAAAAAAAAGTTCTCAACTTTAAATGGCAAAGTTTGAAATTAATTTATAGAATTTGGAATCCACGATTAACATAACAGAATCAATCAACACAGAAGCGTCTGAAAGTGAAAAGCAAAGCTTCTTTCTTTTTTGCTCCCCTTGTGCCCAGCCAGACCCTCTAGTCCCACAGCCACGGTTAACAGTCGGAATGCATCTTTTACGATGTTTTGTCTGTGTCGAACACCGTACATCCTCTTTCAAAAATACCTTTACTGAGATAAAACTGGCACAAAATAAACAACACATATTTAAAATGCACAATTTGATAGGTTTTGACAAATGTCCACACCTGTGACACCTTTGCCGCACGAACCATCTCCCATCCCCAAAAGTTTAAAAGCAGGAACACCAACTTGGAACCTCTGGCTCTACAAGGGTGGAACATCTGACACTTTTGGTGGGGTTAAGAACAACACGGGGTGGGGCGGGCGGTGCCTGGGGGCTCAGTCGATTAAGCGACCGACTCTTGATTTCCGCTCAGGTCACGATCTCACAGCTTGTGGGATGGAGCCCCACGTGGGGCTCTGCGCTGACAGTGTGGAGCCTGCTTGGGATTCTCTCTTTCCCTCTTTCTCTGCCCCTTTCCGACTCACTCACACATAATCTCTCTCTCTCTCTCAAATAAATATTTAAAAACAAACACAACAAAGGAAAAACAAACCCCCAAACTAAAAGAAAAACACGTGCAGAATATTCCCAACCCCAAATTCCATTCCTTACACATGCAGAGTACATAAGTATTTTCTGTGTCCTCTCTGCATCCCGTGAAGTTTACTATGAGAAAAATAGCTTTGAAATACCCAGCCGCTGGTGGACAGGTGGGACTTTTTTTTTTTTAATTTTTTTTTCAACGTTTTTTATTTATTTTTGGGACAGAGAGAGACAGAGCATGAACGGGGGAGGGGCAGAGAGAGAGGGAGACACAGAATCGGAAACAGGCTCCAGGCTCCGAGCCATCAGCCCAGAGCCTGACATGGGGCTCGAACTCACGGACCGCGAGATCGTGACCTGGCTGAAGTCGGACGCTTAAATGACTGCGCCACCCAGGCGCCCAGGTGGGACTTTTTTAAAGCAAAGCAGGGGTGGCTATTGGCACTAGTCTTTGGTTCATTCTTTTATTCTAAGATCCCATCTCAAGGAAGAATAGCTACAAGACCGTGGACAAGCCATGGAAGTGTCATGGACAGTAACTATTGTTCCCTTTTGAAAATCTTTGGAATCATGAGTTCAGAACGCAGAGAGCTTAGATGATAATAGCAGTGACAAGGGAGTCAAGCTGTATGTTTATGCATCTCTTAATAGCTTTTTTTATTTTTTACTTACAATTTTTTTAATGTTTATTATTTTGAGAGAGGGAGACAGAGAGAGAGAAAGAGGGAGAGAGGCAGAGAGAGAGGGAGACACAGAATCTGAAGCAGGCTCCAGGCTCTGACATGTCAGCACAGAGCCCGATGCGGGGCTCGAACTCACAGACTGCGAGATCTTGACCTGAGCTGAAGTCGGATGCGTAAGTGACTGAGCCACCCAGGTGCCCCAATAGTTTTTAAAGGCCTCTCCCATCATCTTATCTGACCCTCAAAATAGCCTTGGGATAAAGACATTGGCACCCATCACCCGCATTTCAAAGGAAAGGAGACTGAGACACAGGGAGGTTAAGTTATGTGCTCTGGTTTTAAAATCAGGACTTGTGACTCCTGGTTCTGTGTACTTCCCATTACACCATACTTACCTACTCTAAACTCTCATTCTGCACTTGAGAAAACTGGATCCCAATGAGGCTAAGCAATGTATCTCAAATCACGTGGTAGGTTAAGAGCTATATCAGAACAAGAGCGCCAGCCTAGACCTACAGCCCAGCACTGACACCCTATCTTCTCTCGCTTTGCTCAAAACCCAGCGAGGACGGCATCAGTGATGCGTGTGGCTGATGCAACTCTTGCTGGAATTACTGATCTGAGTTGTGAACACGGCCATGTGAAGTGTGAAAGGCTTTGCAGGTGATTCTGATACCCACCCTGAGCAAGATCAGCCCAGGGCGATGGCTGACCTTGAGGTGGAAGAAAGAGGTGGGGGTGGGAGTGGGGTGGAGGGGTCACCACTTGGGAACCTCAGGTCGGCTCCCCAGATATTCCCAGGTTTGGCTCTGGCCTGCATTCATTCTCAGTTCCTCAGGAGGCCAGGCCGAGGGAGCCACTCCAGCAAGGCTGTTTCACACCTGCCTTCTGACCTCCAGGCCGACCCTCTCTTCTTACTGCAGGAAGTAGGGAAGCCGCGGTAGGAGCTTCGGGTTTTATAACATACCCTCTGCCAGGACGGAGGCCTAGTTCCTGAGCAGCTCTTATAATTTGAGCCCTGGTGCTAAACACGTTGGTGCAGTGAGAATGTCTTATTTCCTGGTCTCAAATCCTACTTCTGGGAGTTTTAATGAAGACCTGATCATTCTCTGTGGGCTGAATCTTGGCACAAGAGCTTCCTGGAAATATAAAAATGTCACCTAGGCTAGCTTGCACTTAGGTAACCCTGGCTGGAGCAACTTAGTTTGAAAGAAACCAGGAGACCCTTCTAGTCCAAATATTTCAAACCATTTAATTCTCAAACTTGCCCAAATGATTATGGCTCTTTTGCAGTTGATTAAATTTTCTGGGACCACAATTCCTGGAGCTAGTATTGCTTTATAAAACCTATTTAAAAGTGAGTGTTCGTCTAGATTCCAAATTTGGCACGTTGCATTTTCCCCGCATTCTGCCGTTGCCAGGAAATACCGGAAGTTTTTACTTGTTGGGTGGACAAGTAGAGTGTTCAGATTACATTGTACGATTTTCTCTGCCTTTTTTTTTTTATGTGAGAGGAAAACAGTTTTTGCTATAGAAACGTCAATTCCAAATCTGAAAATCTGAATCGTAGAGGATGGAGTTCAGCTTACCCCCCACTCTATCTGTCCTTCAAGATGGCACCTCGGAGGATGGCAAGGACACATCATGGAGGAAGGCGTGGCCAGAAGGTGAACGTGTAATCCACACAGCTGGCTGACAAGGAGAGCGAGAGTAAGAAAAGATCATTAGAAAGTACATTGTTTCCTTCCCATTTGTCATATTTGCTCTTTAGGGCACCAAATGGGCCTTTGATTGGAAGCAGCTCAGAGATTATAAATCTAGCAAAGTTGCTGGGGTTAATGAATTCAGAAAACAATGGACTTTTCATTTTTTTAATTTATTTATTATTTTTGAGATAGAGAGAGAACCAGCAGGGAAGGGGCAGAGAGAGAAGGGGACAGAGGATCTGACAGCACAGAGCCCATTGTGGGACTTTCACTCACAAATAGTGAGATCATGACCTGAGTCGAAATCAAGAGTCGGACGCTTAACCGACTGAGCCACCCAGGTGCTTTGAAAAACAATGGGCTTTTCGGATGGTCACTCTTCACCTCTTTGGAGGCCACTGCCCAGGGAGGCCAGTTGGGTGCCAGAAAGTTTAACAGAAGCACGTTTGAAATCCAAGGAATATTGAAAAAGTGGTTTAAATCTTCATGGAAATTTCTATAAGAGGTACAAAATAATGGTTATGTTGTTTGACTTGGTAAAACACCCTCAATTTTCTGTCAGCGATTTAGCCATCACAAAGGCAGTTTCTAGGGTGACCAGATTAGTAATTGTCCAAATTGGGACACTTTTGTAAGTGAAAAGGGTGCTATTAATAATTATACTGGAACAATGGGCATAGAGCCGGCCTGTCCTCCATGTGAAGGGTGAACTGTCATCCGTGGCTTGCCCCCTTGCCCCATATTCTATTTCACTCCAATTCTGGCATCCTCTGGGTCACCTACCTTCATTGTCCCTCCCAACTAACTAAACTGGGGGATTTATTTTGTTTTCCAAGAGAAGCCAGAATGTAAATCACTGCTCCGCTCTCGTTACTGGGATCAACACAACAAAAACCCAGAGACCGTTGGTCTGATCTCCTCCTCCCCGACCCCCATCACTCTTTCTTATTTATATTTTAGAAGGAAGAGTCTTGATCTAGAAGCAGTGATACTGCACGAGCATGAGCACACCAAGCATCCCCATCTTGTTTTCTAAGTACCGTTTTCCAATAAAATGGACCAGGTTTCCTTGGAGAAATGGCTGATTCTAGGGATAGATCAGGGAAAATGCAAGATTTACCTGGAGAACCCTGTAGTGGCAGGCAAAGAAGTGCTCAAAAAAAAAAAAAAACCCACAAAAGGATAGAGGCATGACGAAGGGACAAGAGCACAGGCCTGAAAGAGCTCCTGATGGCCAGAGCTGGAACAATTCGAATAAGTAAAAAAAATACATAGAGTACTCAATTGTAATCTGAAGTATGAAATGAATATGCGTGAGCCCGTAGTGCTAGAAATAATTGGATAAATAAATAAATAAATAAATAAATAAATATAAAAGAGAGAAACCTTCCTTGCAGAAGAATTCTAAATATATGTAGCTATTCTACCCCTTGGGAGATGGAACCTATTTCTCCTGCCCCCTTTCACCCCCAATCAAGTGTGGGCTGGACTTAGTGACTCATCTACAAGCCATAGAATATAGAAAAGGAAAAAAACAGTAACTTTATAGTAAATAAATCTTAACCAAAATGATCAAGGTGAACACCCCTGGTGATTTCGTGTTGCTGTCACATACCCAGCTATGTAATGGCAAAGGGACTTTATCTCTGTGGATTCCCCAAACCCCATAACCCATGTCTAATTAGGATTAAAACACCCAGTGATCCCATATTGAAGTATATTCTGAAAATTACCTGACCAGTACTTCTCAAAACTATTGAGGTCATGAAAAAACACAGAATAACCGAGAAATTGCCAAAGTGGAGTTTCATTCAAGATCTTTCTCAGCTTGGCCCCAGTCAGCCTTTACAAACGCAGTATTTACTTTTCTCCTCAACAACTCCCCTTTCGTTTCAATGTAACTGAACTGCTTGATGTTCTTTTTTTTTTTTTTAAAGATTTTATTTTAAAATTATCTCTACACCCAACATGGGGCTTGAAATCACAACCCTGAGATCAAGAGTCACATGCTCTACCAACAGAGCCAGACAGGTGCCCCAAGAACTTGATGTTCTTAATAAGGAAGGGTCAAGGTTCAATAGTTTTCTCCTATTGGCATTTCCTGAAGTAGGATTTGTATACAGTTGTTAGTATGAATGATTACTGTTGATGTCATATGTAGAGGTATTTTTATTTTGATAGTCAACATCTAGATTTTAATGTATATTAGAAGATGATATCGCTAGCATATTAAACCTAGGATTTCATGAATATTATTATTAGCACAAGTTTTGTTAAAACAGTGGGTCAGTTTAAAGTCAATATAAAGGAAAAGACTATATGTAATATTATATGTATTATTATACATATACAATTAGGCCAAAATTATGAAGTTTGGGAGACAGTGTACTATGAGACTATAATTTAAAACAATACTTCTTATTATGGTAAAATTCCTAACATGCCAACAGTAGACAGAAGGGAACTATCCTTGAGCTCCAACCATTATAGAGCAGACTGCTTAGATCTGCGCTTTGGTCCACCACAATCTACTCCAGCTTAGGGAAGCGGAAGGGCCCATCGGGTTCAGTGCCTTGGGTCCCTGTTTGAAAATGAAGGGCTTTGATACTCACTAAAGCATTTGCACTTCATCATCTGCTAATGGGATGTCAGTGCAATTATTTGAATAGGGAAAGAGTGCTACAGAAGGGCTGCATTTCAGTTCAGGAAGAATGTATTTAGCAAGTCATAAAGTATCATAAGGTATAACGGCTGAGCAGATTTTTACAAATGTGGGGTTTATATAATTTTAATAGTGCTGATTATTAAGGACCCAATTTTTTTTTCAGTTTTGTGGAGAAATAATTGATGTGTACCACTGTATAAGTTTAAGGCATACAGCGTGATTGTTTGATTTATATATATTGTGAAATGATTGTTGCAGCCGGTTTGATGTTTGATTAACATCCATCATCTCATATGGGCATAATAAAAAAGAAGAAAGGAGATAAAATTAAAAATAATTATTCTCCTCGTGATGAGAACTCTTAGGATTTACTCTCCTCACAGCTTCCCAGGTACCATACGGCAGCGTTAGCTCTTGTCTTCATGCTGTACATTCCGTGTCTAGTGCTTATTTATTTATTTATTTTTAAATTTGTATTTATTTTTGAGGCAGAGAAAGACAGAGCATGAACGGGGGAGGGTCAGAGAGAGGGAGACACAGAATCTGAAACAGGCTCCAGGCTCTGAGCTGTCAGCACAGAGCCCGACGCGGGGCTCGAACTCACGGAGTGTGAGATCATGACCTGAGCTGAAGTCGGACGCTCAACTGACTGAGCCACCCAGGCGCCCCGAGTGCTTATTTATCTTTTAACTGAAAGTTTGTAACTTTTGATGATCTTCCTTTCAATTCTCCCTCCGCAGCCCTTCCCTCTGGTATCCACAAGTCTGATTTCTTTTTCTATGAAAGCTTTCTATGAAAGCTTTGTCTTGCTTTTTTAGATTCCACATGTAAGTGAGATCGTATAGTATTTGTCTCTCTCTCTGACGTATTTCACTTAGCAGTATGCCCTCGAGAATGCCTTAGCAGAATGCCCTCCATTCATGTTGTTGCAGATGGTAGGCTCTCCTCATTTTTTGCAGCTGAATAATATTCCCTCGTGTACATACACCACAATTTCTTTACCCATTCATCTATCGATGGACGCTTGGGTTGTTTCCAGGTCTTAACTATTGTAGATAATGCCACCGTGAACGTGGGGATGCAGACATCTTTTCGAGTTAGTGTGTTGACTTCCTATGGATATGTTTCCAGAAGTGCAATTGCTGGATCATATGGCAGTTCTATTTTTAATTTCTTGAGGATCCTCCACACTGTTTCCCCAACACGATTTCCCCAAATTTACAACCCAGCAACGGTGCCCAGGTGTTCCCTTTTTTCTCCATCCAGGCCAGCAGTTGTTATGTCTTGAAGGACACATATCGTTGAAATGCAACCACGGCTCCCATCGGATCTTAGCACAGGAAGTGTTCACTTCCTCTTTAGTATGGCAGGCACACTGGCAAGAACGTTGTGCCTTGTGGAGCTGTGTGTGGAGTCAGGCAGCCTAAAGAATGCAAGACTCCAGCTCCATAATTTGCCATTTTCTAGTTTTATAACCATGAGAGAGTCCTTTTAACTCTGAGCTTTTCTTTTCCTCAAGCATGATGCTTTCTATACAAACCTAATGAGATAATAGTTGTAATTATGACACCATTCCAGAAGCATCCTGCTGACTTTAGATACACTGCTTTGGTTATTTGGCATTCCTTTAAAATGGCTTACCCCACCCCTCCCTCAACCTCCACCCCCAACCTTTGGCCCTGAGTCAAGTTTTTCACTTGGGTGGGTGAGGAGATAGAGATAATTGTGGAGATGTCTTATAATAGATGGAAGAAGGAATAAATAACAGTAATTTAAAACTTTGCCCTGCAAGCCTCTTGCTTCAAGGGAATCATCAGGTTATTCTCTGTTGGTTCCTGTGTCGATGTGGAAATAAGTAAATCTTGATTGAGGGAGGGGATGATGTTGGTGAAGTTCCTTCCTTTGGCTGGCAGAAATAAGAAAGTATTGAAATGTATAGCCATAATTCTCCTGGCATGCTTCTTGCAGAGAAACAGTGGGATCTTGCTGGAAATAGTTACGCCTTTGGAAAGAGAGAATTTCCTCAATTAGAGGACGTAAAACAGTAATGAGAATAAGCATTTGGTAAATTCAGGAAATCAACTTCAGCTTGGGAATCCCAAAAGGGAGTATGTTTTGTGGGGTAGGGAACAATTTTCCAGGGCTGACCCTTGGTAAAAGGAAACTTCTGATTTTAAGTTTTAAAGCTCCAAAGGACTAATTCAAAGTGGAGAAGGGAAAATGATTTCCGTGGGGATGCCTGCTAAGGCATTTGCATACTGTAAACCAGTTGCCTGTTGGCCGGTGGAGTTTGAATTTTCAGGCCTGCGTACTTTTTTTGTTTCCACCACTGAGTAAAATTATTCCCTAAATCAATCCCTACGGAATGTGATGAAATAAATGTATGCCAGTTTGAACTTCCCGGATCAAATCCGCATTACATTTTAGAGGAGGAGGCACCATAGTTAGCAAATAATTAAAACCATTTTATTTTTCGCCACATAAAACGTAGCACAGAAACGATTTGCCAAGATCTCAACTCGGTAAAGAGTTCTTCCTGGTTCTGTTCTGGTGCCTTCAGGAGGCCCACATACAACACTAGGCTGGAATAATGGCGACATGAGCAATTAGGGTAACCAGTTGGCCTGATTCATCGGAGGTTGTCTTAATTTAAACCAGATCAAATCGGTTTTGCAGGTTCTGGAATCCACGGAGCTAAATGAAGTGGGACCAAGAATGGGAATTTGACTTGATACATTTAGAAAAGCATAGCTTGTCAGGAGTCTACACGTGTGCAGTTGTGTTCCTATCTGCAGCACTCTCTTTCAGGTGGCCCACTGCTCCCTTCCTCTACCCAGGCTGCCTCGTCACCTACTTGCCATTGCTCCTGGCCTTGAGCTCGACTCTCCAGGAGATCAAGTAACTGGTGGTTCTGGGCACATAGCGTGACATTGGTCTCAGGCCCTGCCTCCTGCCCCAAGCACCCTTCTGACGTCCCTTCCTTTTCCAAGTGTTACATGTTAATTCCTTTAAGACAAAGCTGTCATTCTGCAGGAAGACCTCCTTCGCCTGATTGGCTATCCTCTTACACTCGCACGTGATCTTGGACATCCTGCAGGGATTACTTTTACTGCTTTATATTGACATTATCTGTTTATTTTCATCCCCCTCATCCTCTAGCTGCTGAAATTAGATTGCAAGCTCTTTGAGGGCAGGAACCACATCTCGTTCATATTTTTTTAATTTCAGGATCTTTTTTAAAAGAATGTTTATTTATTTATTTTGAGAGAGAGTGAGAGAGGGAGCGAGCGAGCACATGTGTGCCTGGGAGTATGAGTGGGGAAGGGCCAGAGAGAGAGGGAGAGAGAGAATTCCAAGCAGGCTCCGGTTTGTCAGCACAGAGCCTGACATGGGGCTCGATTTCATGACCTGGAATCATGACCTGAGTTGAAATCAAGAGTCGGAGGCTTAACTGACTGAGCCACCCAGGTGCCCCATAATGTTTGATGGATTTTTGAAGCCAAGTTGGATCCTGTCCTCAAGCAGCTCAGGGCCTAGGAAGGAGACAAGGGGCAAGACAACAGCGACAAGGGGTCACAGTGACATGTGCACAGGGGCCCGTTGGAACACAGAGACCGAGCCCCTACTCAGGGAAGCTGATGTCTACCCTGGTACATTAATCCAAGGCCAGCTTTTAGGTGGGGTTTTTATTATTGCTGCCCTCGGATTATTTTGCTTTGCTTCAGTTTAGTTATCTGTTTCCTTCTTTATGCTTTCCTCTAATTTCCTGTGAGACTTGGGAACAAAAACTGCGCTAATGGAAGGCTTCAGTTTCTCCATGGGTAAAACAAGAATGAGTTCGTAGCTGATGACTGAAGCTCCTTCTAGACATAACTTTGAGAACTTTGACTCTCCAAAGGCTCCAAAATGGAGAGACCCAGGGAGCCAAGAGGCCTGTGTGGGGGGATATTAAAATGAGACCCTTTCGTGTTCATTTTAGCCAATGCCCGGAGCTGATGATGATGATTCTGTTACCTTTCACTTATCACTTACCTCAAGGTTATGAAAGACGTTGGAGGTTGTTCAAAGAGAGACTGGAGAGCATGAATTCCTTTGGTGAGGGTTGTAGCCTGTCCTTACTCCTCCCCAGGGGAGTGGGTTGAGCATGAGTCCCTGCAACTTAAGCCAAGCACGGGGCCTCAGAGAATTGAGTAAATGTTCCCAGGAGCTTGGGAAACAGAGGGTCTGGTGTTTGATGCCCTTCTGTGTAAAAATATAGCGTATTAATAGAAAATGCGAGGTATAATAAGGCTAGCAGATCAGGAGACTCTTGTCATTGAAAAGATAGGCTGTTACTCAGAGTTCCCAAGAGGACAGGGCATGCTGCACCATGGGGGTGGGCACACACAGGGAGGCACCCGATTAGTCAACAGGCACAAGGACAAACTATGGGTAAGAGGCTTTTTCACGGTTTCTGCGGGAAGGAACGGTGAGGCAGAGTAAGCAGATTTAGAATTAGCCAGTAGGAATAATTTTAGTGGGCTCTGGGCCTAGAGGCTGTCTCTACTTGATTGGTGCCTGATTCTGTGTGATTAGGGCAGGTAAATCGTGGTCTGGTGGATAAGGGTCTGATGGAGGAGGTGTGTGGAGATGTGGGCTCCGTTGGTTGGTTTGCATGTGAAAGTTGCCCCCACAGGTAAATTATTTACCATCTCTAGGAACTGGCTAACGCTACGAGGCTCAGTCTCTCAGGGGTCAGCAAGTCCTCAGATGCTCGAGCATCAGAAAACAGAAAATAAAAGACATGGTTAGGACCCCTCCGGGGGAAGTGTGAAGCCGTCAGGTTGAGGCTGGGCCTGCACCTGGTTGGTAGGAGACAGAAGAGGTTCTGGGAATAGTTTCTATCTACACAAAAAGTGGGAAATGGGCAGGTTTTCTGGGAACCCAGTGGGGAGCCAACGCAAGGGACTGTTTTTATAGGTATCCCTCCTGGTAGAACCTGCTGGAGAGGCATAGGAACTGCACAGAGGGGTTGAATGCTCGCAACCCCATGTCTATGGACCTGTCGTAGGGGAACAGCAGGAGGCGAAGCATGGCCCTTGTTAAGGAGACAGAGGCCTTTTTTTTTTTTTTTTAACTATTTGCTTAAAGGTTCTTATTTATTTAAGAGAGACAGAGATAGTGTGAGTGGGGGAGGGGCAAAGAGAGAATGAGAGAGAATTCGGGGCTCAAACTCATGAACCGTGAGATCATGACCTGGGCTGAAATCAAGAGTCAGACGCTTAACTGGCTGAACCCCGGTGTCCCAACAGAGAGGTCTCTAAAGAACCCACAAAGATCTATGAAAAAGAGAGTATGCTGGATGCCAAATATGAAACTGTTCAAATGTGACTTTCTTGCTCCAGTCCTCTTCTTATTTCTTCCTGGGCCTGATACTAGAGGAACAGCAGGTACCAGATTGGAGAGAAAGTAGATCAACAATGGGAACCACCTTCCCCTCCCCCATGGCCTCACTGATTGGGCCAGTGTCGGGGGGGGGGGGCAGGCAGAGATGAGGGGGACAATTTCCAACTACCTAGAAATTTGGATGTAATGTCAATCTGGACTGGTGTTGGGTGCTTATCGATTACATGTTATATCTTCTAAGAGTGCTTGGGAAAAGGCATGGGATCTGCCCAAGGTGACATCTGGGGACAGAGAAAGGACTTGGTTACAGGGTGGGTTTGGGAGGCATTAGGGAAATGGAGAAAGATGTGCTTTGGTTACGTCCTATTGTGTTCGCATTCACTGGATAAACCTGTTCTAGGAGCAGAAAGAATTGTGAAGGTCAGTTTGACGAAGCTTTTCTAAGCCCCCTGTGCCCAAAGCAGCAACCTAGGAACTTAGGGGATGAAACTTAAGCAGAAAGGACATCTGTCCTTAAACTGGTAGGAGTTTAGCGGAAGGAGAAACAGGTTGGTCCCTTGTAGCAGCCTGGCTCTTCCCGGTCTCCCCGTTGTTGTTTTGTCCCCATTTCAGGCCCCCTTGTCCTGCCACGAGAGTCAGGAGCTCAGAGGTGTTGACGTCTTGGCTGAAGACCCTGGGCATTATACGCAGTCTGCAAATTGCTCACTCGGTTCTGGGTACCAGTGCACAGCGGCGGGGGCCAGGCAGGGCAAGAGACTTAGGCCAAGGTGTGAGCCATTTTGATCTTGGCTCATTTACTCACACCCTTCAAAGCTAGCTTCCCAATCACTAAATAGAGACAATAAACTCTATGACTTGAACTTGTGAAATGAGATGAAATGAAGTGTTTGTTAAGTATTTACCAGAACGGCTTCCCTCTGAAGGGCTTCATAAGGAGAACTCCTGTTTCTAGCATCTGTTTATTTATCTTCCTCTTCCCCACCCCTTCTCCCCTCTCTGGCCTTCTCCCTCATGTGTGAATACTACTGGATAAATTTCAAATGGCTGCAGCCTGAAGACTATCTTTATGGTTAGATGTTTCTATGGGGAAAGAAATGCAGGTTTTTTTTTTTTTTTAAAGAAACTAAGGAGTAGTGCATGACATCATTCTTAATAAAACAAAGTTAAGGAGTCCAACTGGAAAGGTTGATGACTTCGTAGTAACTTTTTTTGTGGGTGAGTATCCCAGTGAGATTAGGTGTGTCAGACACATTTATATTTTGCAGAAGGGAGTGACTTAACTTTCCTTTGTATACGCTGTCCATGAGGCCAATTATACCTGGGATTTATAACAGCTGATCAATGTGGCGAACTGGAAAGGCCCTTGAAAAAATTAAAAAGCGAAAATGTGGCCATTCTTTCATCAGATAATCTTCAACCGCCCCTAGCCTATCTGATGGATGAGAATTGGTTTTCCCAGAGGTAATTCTGAGGCTCTTGCTGCTGCTACTTTGTTTTCTAGTGCGATTAATGAAAAGCCTTGTCTCCAACAGATTGTCTGGGTCTTTAGGACAAGAATGGTCTCCCTCACTGTTTTTTCCTCTCTATTCTTTGGTAATTAGGTCACTTAATAATTATTCATTTCCTTTGTCTTGTAAGTGACTCTTGAATCATCAAAAGTAGTTCAAAATAAGTTCATGGCACTTTCAATGTTAATCCTTTTTCCACATATTCTTTGAACATAACTATTTGAAAATTGGCAATCTTTGTATTTATTAACCAGAACAGTTCATTCTCAAATCCTGCCATATAACAGGGAGTTCCCTGCGTTCTTTTTATTGTTATGGCCCATGTGAGACCTGATGAGTAAATGGGATCTGTCCTTAGAAGCATCTTAGCATTTGGATTCACACAGATTCTGAAATCCAGAATGGATAATTAATTTTAAATTCTGCTGTGGAAATAAGTGCCCACTGAGAATTCTACTGAGTTTGTTTATAGAAAATAAATATTAATTTTGTTGAGCTGAATGCATTTGCATTTATTTTCCCAAATTACTGCTAGCTTGCTCAACAAAGGACAAACAGAGGCAAATGCCCCTAGGTTAGCAGCTTTTTTATTTCTCTCAGGGATATTTTTAGGAGAAATGTGTGTGTGCGTCTTTAATACATATATATAAATTTTCTGGGGGAGGGGGTATTAGTTTTCACTGTCAGTTGAAACGAGAGCACTTATTTACACATTCTTTTTGGTTTATTTCCATTACATTGTCTGAGCAGGTGACACATTGGATGGGACGGTTTGTCAGACACACACCAGACACAACGTAAGGCCAAGGCCTGACTGATTAGGCTGCTACAGATAAAAGAAGCCATGTTCCCATTCAGACCATCTGCTACTTACACATACAACAAAAGGGACAATAGGTATGCAGCTCCTCACCGCTCACACAAGGAAGGGCAACGCGAGTTATGGATCCCCCATTGCCCAAGGGCCAACCCTAGAGTGCAGCCACGTAGATTTATATTCTACATTTCCGCGTTGAGGGAGGCACTCCCAAAGACCCCATACCTCATCAGACCCTGGGAGGCCATGATGAGCTGTCTCGTGACAGCCTCCCAGGGGAGGCAGGGAGGTGAGTGGGCAATGGCCTGGTAGCAGCTCCTCACGGGTCTCCCGTGCTCTTGTGTTCTGGGAAGATCGTGAGATGCTTTGAGATGACTCAGACGACCTGTGCTTCAAGCCTTTAGCTGCATGGTCTGGTGGATCCACAGAAGGTCACCAGGGTACCGTGGGGGAACTGCTCCCCTATGCCATCTTGTTGAAAACTGCTCCCCGGTGGTAGGTAAGTGAGAAAGGCTGCAACAGCCTCTTTAGCTTCGTTTGGAAGCTCTGGCTTGTCTCGCTTGTTCAGTTTTCTAAGAGCTGCTTGGAATCCATAGCGAAGTTTTCAATGAGCAGATCTCAATTACTGGCTAGGAGAGTATGGGTCTGTTATGCTTGGCCCCAAGAGGGCGCCCGTCTATTAAGACAGTGGAGGACTTTCTGAGTGTTTTGCTACAGATTTTGCTCTGCTGGGCTTTAGTTGGTAGGCGCAGCCCGGTGGTTAACAGCTTAGACTCTGTAGTTGGAAGATTCTGACATTTACCAGCAGGGCGAACTTGAGCGAGTCGTCTAGACTCTGTAGGTCTCCATTTCTTCATCTGTAGAGTGAGAAGCTTATATGAAGTAATACAGGTGACATGCTTAGAATGGGGTCTGATGCTTGGCAAGCACCCAATAAAAGTAACCTTCTATAGTATCGAGAGCCTATTGTGGTCTTGGGCTCTCTACCGAGCACCTGGGATAGGGCAGGAAGACAAGGAAAGAAAAACCCTAAGCTTTGTTATTTACCATATAGCTGGATTAACTGAGCATGGCCCAGCAGTCATCAAGCAGCCAAGCAATGAACATTGACAGTGCTTATGGAATGGTCTTTGTAAAGGTCATAGGATTCATCTTTTGGTTGGATTATATTTAATTACCTCTCTGAACAGGCCCAATGATGTGGCTACAGATGGAGAGCAGCAGGTCCCTGAGTAAAGGCCTTCATCGAGGAGTGCTGTTCACAAAATCATTTTTTATAATGGTCTTGGCCGGGGATCGTCTACACGCCTCCATTTTCCTTTCACAGTCCAGCCTGAGGAATGCCTGCACAACCTATTTGATCATTTTGTCTCAAGACTGGTCATTTCACATCCTATGGGATGTTTGCGGAGGACATTAAACACAGGTGTGTGTGGATAGAGGTTGAAGGCACAGCCATTTTCCAATTAGGAGCCCCTCGGTTCCCTGAAACTCAATCACATGGAGTGAACCAGACGCCCCTGTCTGGAGCTCTGTATTCAACCTAGGATCCAACTCTCAGTGGAAAATTAAAAACAAAGTCATTATTATATATTAGATTTATTAAAAATGCAACTATTACCAAGAGCCTGTGGGCATGTGTGGAAAATGCTGTAATTAAATTAAATTAAATTAAATCCAGCAGCTAGAAGTAACATTTTCCACTAAGGAGGAGGAGGAGAAAGAAAAAAAATAAGCCCAGAAGAGAATTCCAAACCAGAAAAGTGCACGAAGTGGCCAGGATTCTTCTAGGAGAAGGAAGATGTTGTAACTGTTATTATTATTATTATTGCTGCCCTGAGATAATGGAAAAGTAATATGTAAATTTGGAACAAGATTGGAACTTTCCAGGCATTGGGAAATGATGTTTATTTGGAAGAAGGTGAATAACATTAAATCCAGAAATGGAACAGCTACTATTAGAGAGGGAAAGTTTATTTGTGGTGATTATCTAGAGTAATTATTCAAATAGTTACTCTCGGATCAGTGGGAAAGTGGTGCTCTTTTAGTGTTGCCAAGGTCAAGGGAGGGTAAGGTTGCTGGCAGATTCAACTGTCATGCTTCATTGCTGGAAGAATTAGGGTAGTGCTAAGATGATAGGTGATGGGTAAGACTGGAGTTTTAGCTCTTTTTCTAAGAAAGCCTATGTTTCTCGTTTCCATCGGCATGTGGTGGGGAGGCTGGTTGAGAAAAGGCGGAATCGGCGGGATGAACCCTCTATGTATCTACATTTTGTTTTCTCTCTTTTGGGCTCTGTTGCCACAAAGAGATTAGATGGTCCCCACGAAGGCCCCTAGGCATGTTTCCTTATGTCCCTTATGCCTAGAAGCTCAGAAAGCCTTTCCAGGGGCAGAAGGCTCTTCCAGCTAATTGCGTTGCTGGGCCAGAATCTGTGCTGCCTGATTTGCTGGCTTCCTCGACAACATCACCATTGGCTACAACTGGGCCACTTTTTCTGAAATTAGGACGGTTCTGGGGTATTTTTAACAAATGAAGTGGTCCAGGCTGCCCCAGGGTGAGGTCAGAGTACAGTCAGTACGTTAGGGCGGGGGTGGGGGGGTGGGAGGGGGAGCGGGGGGAGCTCCCGAAAATGCACAGGCCCGAGGAATCCCCAGAAGCAGCACCCAGGGCAATTGCTGGGTCTGGAGGCTTGTGGTTGCCGGCTGTCTGGCTGCCAGAAACGATCCATTAGTCTTTGTGTCAGAAACTGGTTTTGTCCCCTATCTGAGAAATGTGTTATCCCTCTGAATTCCACCAAGGATGCGCCTTTGTTCTCCACTGGCTGGCGCTGAGGTGATGGAACTCGCCGATCAATGTGAACATCAGATTTGATTGATTTATGCTTGGCCAAATAATCTACCTTGCGTCGGTCAAAATGATTGAACTGGTTGCTTGAAGGTAACTCCAAATCATTACCCGGCCACCCAGGGATTGTGATCGAAAGCCCGGAGGCCCAGAAAGAACCCTGTTCTCTCAACCCGGCATTCTCCAGGCATTCTGCTCTAGGACTAGATTCCCTTTACCCAGGGGAGAAACCCATGAGGGCTTGTAATGACTTTTGGATGCTTTTTATGGCCACCTCATTAACTGCAGTTCTAAGGGTCTTGGGGGATGGGGGAGGTGGTGAACTCTGGCCTCCAGGCTGGCATCCCTGTAGTCAGCGAGGCTCTTCGGCTCCACAGAGGGGCTGCATTTTGTCTCTGGCTGTGAATGAAGACTTCCTCAGTTTATATAAAAGGGACTCACTTGTCCCCTGCAAACCTCCATGGGAAGGATTGAAGGAATCAGGGCCTTACTTATCATAATGTAATTTAAAGGAACACACTCTACTCCTTTTACATGCGCGGCACTCAGGTGCCAAATGCTGTGCTTTGGGTCGATCTGTTTTCATTCCTGTGCAGATTTTCACAGGGTGTAATTGTAGGGGTGAGGTCGTCTGGCTGGTCACTGTGATCCGAGCCTTGGCTGCACAGTTAAGCTTTTCATTTTTTCTTCCATCCTTGCAAAGTGGCAGAACTCATGTTGGAGTGTAAAGGGAATCATACTTATAATCATTCTTACCTGCCTGGGTCTGATCTGCAAAACCACTCGAAAAGCCGACAGGCCATTCAACCTGCCACATGGCACAGGGGAAAGAGTTGGTTTTAACTTCCATAGCAATCTGTATCATTTGGCCAGTTGAGACTGGATAATTTCTAATGATTCTCAGGAGTTTCTTTGTGATATGTCCGTCCGTAATAGATTTCTTTCCACAAAAAAGTAGGAAAGATAAGAAGATGATATCAGGAAAAATAAATCACATTTCTTTAAAATATTTTTCTACCTATGTTTCTAATGCCAATACTGGAAACTATGAGGAAGAGGGTGCCTGGGTGGCTCAGTCATTAAGCATCTGACTTTGCTCAGGTCATGATCTTACAGTTTGTGAGTTTGAGTCCCACGTCGGGTAAACACAAGCCCTGCTTCGGGTGAAGCCCCACTTCTCTCTCTCTCTCTCTCTCTTTCTCTGCCCCTCATGGGATTCTCTCTCTCCCTCTCTCTCTGACCCTCACTCACTTGCACCCCCTCTCTCTCTCTTTCAAAAAAAAAAAAAGAAATTATGAAGAAGAAATCCAAGTATGGCTTGATGGCTTTATGTGTTTGATTTGTTCCATGATGCTCTCATGAAGTCAGATTGCCAGAAGCAAACTGTGAGGGGGACAGACATGGAAGTGTAGGACAGAAAGAGGAATGTTAGAGACTGCTCACATTCTATTTCTAAGGATGTGCACAATTTACGAAAGACACCGTGAAGGCTTTTGGAGTGAACGTCTCCGTTTCCACTGCCGCGTGTGCGGGTGGGTTCGGGGAGGTCGTGAGCGCACAGCTTGAACATGGCAGAGTGGCTGGCCGCTGGAAAGACTGCATGGCTCAGCATGCCCGCTGCCTGCCCAGATGGGTAGGAGTAGGGAGTTGGGGAGGGGGGTAGGGTTTGGTTTGGGAGAATCAATGTGTCATGGAAAGATGAAATGAATAGTGTTGGGGGAGCCCAAACACCTTCGAGAGAGACGCTAATTCCCTGCCAAGTGCTGACTGCAACAATGGGGGAAAATATTGCTGCTACTTCATTGGCATCGCCATCATTTCTGCACGTCCAATTTCCGTAAATATTACGAACCAGTCTTCATCCTAAATATGGTTTACGCGGAAGGGTTTCGAGAGCCGATCGCTGCAGGTGGGACCTTAATCTAGGATATTTATGTGTCTTCCCTTTGTAGTAAGCCATTTGCCAACAGGTGTGAACATAGCTTTGGACAAGACCTCTTGTTTTGTTTCTTAATCCTGTTAAAGAGAGACAACATATGGTTAAGAACATGGACTTGAATCACCAGATCTAGATTTGAATCCAAAATCTACTATTTATTGGCTGCTTGATCCTAAGTATGTTGCTCAACCTTTTTTTTTTCTTCCCCCAGCCTGTTTTCTTATCTTCAAACTGAGGGCGATAACAGTACCTACCTTATATGTAGTTGTCAGGATTAAGTGATAGGATGAATCGAAAGCACTTGGAATTTTTTCAACCATAGTCTGTAGTAAGAGATACATTTAAAAAAAAAATTTTTTTTAACGTTTATTTATTTTTGAGACAGAGAGAGACAGAGCATGAAAGGGGAAGGGTCAGAGAGAGGGAGACAAAGAATCTGAAACAGGCTCCAGGCTCTGAGCTGTCAGCACAGAGCCCGACGCGGGGCTCGAACTCACAGACTGTGAGATCATGACCTGAGCCGAAGTCGGACACTTAACCGACCAAGCCTCCCAGGTGCCCCGGAAATACATTTTTTACTTTATTGGTTGGCATTCCTCAATATACACAGAGAGAGACACACATCACTTTACCAAGACTTTCATGAAACAATAGTTATCCTTCCTATGTGCAATGCACTGCTATTTTCTGTTTTATGCTATTTCATATTACTAAAAATCTTGGTCATGACCCACTAAATTAATTTAAAAACCCATCAGTGGGTCACGATCCACGGTTTGAAAAACACAGACCTAGCACAGCATAGTGACTGGCACACAGTTATCACTCTCTAAGGAACAAGCATTGTACTGGGGAAGGAATAGGGTCATGCAATAGGTAATTGAGTCCTAATTCTTTGGTCAGAGGAAGTTGTAATAAAATGCTTAAAGTTTCTTAAAAAAAATTTTTTTTAATGTTTTATTTAGTTTCAAGAGAGAACATGTGCATGCACGTGCCAGCAGGGAAGGGGCAGGGAGAGAGGAGGACAGAGGATCTGAAGCAGGTTCTGCACTGACAGCAGAGAGCCCGAAGTGGGGCTGGAACTCACAGACTGTGAGATAATGACTTCGGCTGAAGTTGGACGCTCAACTGACTGACCGAGCCACCCAGGTGCCCCAGAATGCTAAAAGTTTCTCAAAGGGAGTAGTATGAAGGTTGCCAGTATGACAAAAGATCCAACATGTGGGCAGGGCTGTATTTCTCTTTCAGAGACTTTTAGGATGAATCTGCCTCCAAGCTCTTTCAGGTTTGCTGACCTACTTCGGTTTCTTGTGGTTGTAGGACTGAGGTCCCGGTTTTCTTGCTGGCTGTCTGCTATGCTCTTAGAGGCTGCCGTCATGCTCCTCATGCTTTCAGTGTGGCTCAGCGGCGGGCGGAGTCCCTCTCACCTTTTAAATATCCCTGACTTCCCTTTCTGCCACATCTCAGCTGAGGAAATTTCTCTGTTTTTCAGGGCACAGAGAATTAATTAGATTAATTAATTAGATTGGGCCCACCTGGATAATTCAGGATAATATCCCTACGTTAAGGTCCGTAACCTTAATTATATCTGCAAAGTCTATCTTATCATGTACTGTAACATATTCATAGAATCCAGGGAGTAGGACAATGGGCCTCTTTGGGGGGGTGGTATTATTCAGCCTACCACACTTGGCTTGGAAATTACTTTCTCTTTTGAGACGAGCTTCTATTGTTGTCAGACTTGTCATAAGTAGCTAGAGTTTAACATTTTAGAATTTTAGAAGTGGATACCTTTTAAGATTCGTAGGGTTCAAGTTCTTCATTTTATAGATGAGGAAACCAAATAGAATTACTTGTTTAGTTTCACAGGAGGCGGTGGGAGGATCAGGAGTGCATCCTGTTTCTTGATTTCTGGTCCTTCTTCATGGCTCAGGATGGATTATGTTCCTGGGAGGGTGGATCTTTAGGAAGAAGTAAATGAAAAGCCTTGGCAATGGGCAGGCCAGGTTTTATGTCCTTGTCCCCCTCCAGATCTGACTTCTCGAAAGCACTTCTAAGGTGGAATTCTGACAGTTATTTAAGGGTTATTTTATACCATCCCAGAATGGTGACATCTTTAAAAATGTTTTTGATTTTATTTTTGAGAGAGCACAGCAGGGGAGGGGCAGAGAAAGACGGGGACAGAGGATCCAAAGTGGGCTCTGTGCTGACAGCAGCAAACCCTTTGTGGGGCTTGAACTCACGAACTGTGAGATCATGACCTGAGCTGAAGTTGGACGCTCAACCAACTGAGCCACCCAGGTGCCCCATCATTCAGATATTTTAGATGGAAAAAGAGAGTATTTCATTTTTTCTTCTTCTTTGTATAATGTAAACATCCTTGTATCTGAGGTTAATAAAGCCCGAGAGAATGAGAAGGAAAAGGAATACAAAAGGCTGATAAGAGGCTGAAACTATCAATTCTAGGGTGGCTCTTAAATGAAGTTCTCACCATGGTGGGCTGTGTTGTCTCAGGCTGAGATCAACGCACAAGACCAGCAGTGGTTTATTTTGTGAATTTTAATGGGAGCTGGAAAGAGGTCCTATTATCTATCTATCTATCTATCTATCTATCCATCTGTCCATCCATCTATCCATCCATCTCCTATCTATCAATTATATCTATCTATCCATCCACCCATCTCATATCTATCAATTATATCTATCTATCTATCCATCTCATATCTATCAATTATATCTATCTATCCATCCATCCATCCATCTATCTCATATCTATCAATTATATCTATCTATCTATCTATCTATCTAAACATCCATCCATCTTATATCTATCAATTATATCTATCTATCTATCCATCCATCTCATATCTATCAATTATCTCTATCTATCCATCCATCCATCTATCTCATATCTATCAATTATATGTATCTATCCATCCATCCATCTCGTATCTATCAATTATATCTATCTATCCATCCATCTCATATCTATCAATTATATCTATCTATCTATCTATCTATCCATCCATCCATCTCATGTCTATCAATTATCTCTATCTATCCATCCATCCATCTATCTCATATCTATCAATTATATGTATCTATCTATCCATTCATCCATCTCATATCTATCAATTATATCTATCTATCCATCTATCCATCTCATATCTATCGATTATCTCTATCCATCCATCCATCCATCCATCCATCCACCCATCTCATATCTATCAATTATATGTATCTATCTATCTATCCATCCATCCATCTCATATCTATCAATTCTATCTATCTATCTATCTATCTATCATCACTTGTCCATTTATCCATTCATCCATTAATTATTCTTTCAATCCCACTTCAAGCAGTCTCTACTT
The DNA here is from genome assembly GCF_022837055.1 of Prionailurus viverrinus. Classification (NCBI taxonomy): domain Eukaryota; kingdom Metazoa; phylum Chordata; class Mammalia; order Carnivora; family Felidae; genus Prionailurus; species Prionailurus viverrinus. The sequence goes on along the minus strand of NC_062577.1, from coordinate 54,689,445 downwards.
ATGGAAGACCTGTCATACATCTGGGGCTGTGCTAGGGACTGGGATACACTGAGGAATTAGGCATAGTCTCTGTCTTTAAGGAGCACACAGTTTAGCTGGGGAGACGGACACAGGAGCAGATGCTGTCCCAGAATTGTGACTACAAGCCCTACTACCTTTTAAGAAGGGGCCGAGGGAAGCCAGGCACCTCCCTCCGGGGCCTGTGAGGAGGGGGTAGACTTCCTGGCCACTGCTGCTACCACATCAACACAGGATGAAAGCACTGAAAAGGGGATGCTGTCAGTTTCCGTAAGGTGCCAAGAGACGGGGAGGTTTTGGTCACTGGCCTTGTCGGGAGTGCGGTGCTCACGGTACAAGGGGATTGCTACCTCCCCCGAGGGAGCACGAGGGTGCTTTTCCTTCCCTCACATCAAGTGAAAGGACCCCTTGGACAATCATTTGTGAAGCTGGGTGTGCAGCTCCCTGCAAGGCGGGGAGATTGGCATCTCACACCCTGGGCCTCAGACTTGCTGAAAGGAGGAGGGATTGGAAGGAGCCCGCAGAGCTGAGGAGGAGGCCTTGGCCTTCCAAGCACCGACTGGCCTGGGAGGTGCACTTGAGTCTCTAGTGGGTTGAGGGTACTCCACGGGAGGTGGCTGGTTCCGAGCCTTTTTGCTGAAACTCCATATATGTGGGCCACCCACACGATACGGGGACCCCATTGGCCAGGGCTGTTGGATGGACCTCTTATGACGGGATTTGCGAGGACAGAAGAGACGGAGCCAGAGTAGGACCCCCATATCAGGGGATCCATGTAGCATGAGCCATATTGTGGGGAGGAACTTCTGGTATCCTCTAGTCAATACACTCGTGAACCCCACAGGAGAGTCAACTTTGGGCACTTCCCAACATGCCTAGCCTTGCTGGCCAGTCAGGGTTGGCCAGAGAGAGGATTTCCATGACTCCTGTTAAGTAAAGAAATGTTTGTCCTTCACCGATACTCCCCTCCTCCCTTCCCCAAAGGATTTGGAGTCTGAGCATGGAGGTGACGTGGCAATAAAAGCATAGCTCCCTTCACACTCCAATCCCTCATGTTACAGGCCTGACTTGCAGTGAGGGAGAGGGAAAGTTCTGAATCAGATGTGAGCCCAGACTTGTTACAGGATGGGCCTGAGTTTTAATGACTGCAAGCAGCTGGAAAGTTATGGGACCTGTTCGACGTATTAAAGGATTTATTATTAAGCAGGGAAGAAAAGATTTGACAGGGTGTGAATAAAATGTGATGTAAAAAATTTTGTTTGTTTCCCACTCATTTGAAATTCCAATTCTTCCATACACTGGTCACAAAATAAATGCAAAACAGAGTGGTCCTATAATGGTGGCAAATACAAGTATTTTTCTTGCACGATGTTTTATTTTTCCTAGGCTTGGTAAAATTCTATTTTTGGTTTGCTTGGGTTTTTGTCTATGTATCACCAATTCAACCCCAAATATTTACCCCAACTGTCAAAATCTCTCAGTATGTTGAAATACAGAAGGTATTCTTTTGTATTCACCTGGTTGAAAACATCTCTCTTAGAGCCCCTTCTGACCGAGTACAATATGGGAAAAGTGTAATTTAGAAGTCTGGTCTATAAAAATAGTTTGGAGGTTTTAGGTGACAGGTGATTTATTTAATCGATAGGAAGTTCGTTGTACCTCCTTTAGAGTACGGGTGAGCACTAAAAAACCTAATGAATTCTTTTTTTTCTTTGTCTTTTTTTTTTTAAATGCTTATTTATTTTTGTGTGTGAGAGAGTGCAAACAGGGGAGGGGCACAGAGAGAGGGAGACAGAGGATTCAAGGCGGGCTCTGGGCTGACAGCAGAGAGCCCGATGTGGGACTCAAAACTCATGACCTGTGAGATCATGACCTGAGCTGAAGTTGGACACTTAACAGACTGAGCCACCCAGGTACCCAAAAACCTAATGAATTCTTAAGTGCTTGTTAATAAAGTGATATATTTACAGTGAGGGAGGTGATTGAGTGAAGCCATAGTTTTGTAATAATAATAATACCAGCTATAATTTGTTGAGCACTTTCATTGTGCTTGGCATCATTTTAAGTGCTTCATACATATTAACTTATTTAATCCACAGTTTATGATGCGGAAAAGAAGACACAGGAAAGTCTAAGTTCTTGCCCTGGTTTATACTGATAGTAACTTATCTGACGTCCAGCAAATTCTAACTAGAGTTCGATTTTGAACACCAGTAGTACGGCTCCAGAATCGATGCCCTTGACCACCATGCTGCACGAACTCCCGAACTATCATATCAGACTCTTGAAATATGGTCAGAAGAAAACACTGCAGACAGCGGAAGGACTTTAAACCAAGCTAGACGGGGATTAGTTGTTGAACGTATTGTGGATGCTAGATGAGAAGACTTACAGGAAACTGATAAATACCTTTAAATATTTGAATAACTATTAAGACAAAGAAGAATTAGATTTTTTTCTCTCTGACTCCAAGGACAAAACTCAGACCAATGGTTGGCAGCTAGAGTGAGACAGACGTTAGCTAAGGATGCGGAAGTCACTTCCCTCTAAGGACCAGCTTTTCAAAGACTGCTTGAAAAGAACCAGTGCCTTGGTATTGGAAGTATTTAAGAAGGAGCATGAATGCCAGTGGTAGGATTTAAATATCAGTCCGAAGGTTGCAGTAGGTGACCATTAAGGTGTAAAAATCTTGAGATGTTGGGATTTTATTCATCAGGCAAAATGCTTCTATTGTGAGAAGCATCCCCAAATTCCCTCGATTTTGGAATAGAAGGTCATCTGAAAAGGTCATTGTAGTCATGCCCTTGATTGCAAGTACATCTGTGTCCAAACCAACGGAAACAATTTAAAATATTTCTCTCCCCGCTGCCACTCCCCTCTGCCTCCCTTTGGCAGCCTCCTAAGAGGAGCATCATAGGATCTTAGGCTTATGAACATTTAGAATTAAATGGACAGCGAGAGATCACCGAGTGTGACTGTTCACAGAGCAGGGGACTGAGAACAGTGGCATGACCCTCTCAAGGTCACCCTGCTGGCTTGTGGCGGAGTGGGAACTAACCTCCAGCCCTCTAGATACGGAGTTCAGTTTGCTTTGCATCCTACTGCCCTACCATTCACGTTCCCTTTGGAAATCGCCTCCTTGCATCTGATGTAAATTTTTCACTGTGTGCTCTAATTCCAGTTTCCTACTGTGTCTACTAAGAGCAATGAATGTTGGCCTTTTTTTCCTGGCAATAAAAGGTCTTTTGTCTTAGGTAGTGGAATGCTCTCAGTTAGCCGTATGTCATAGTCTCCTCTGCTGGGATGGGGCGATGTCCATTTCACACTGGCACTCCTCTGAAATTAGAAAGAATTCTGAAGAACAAAAGGCAAAACTGGTGCTTACTGCTGTTTGCAGGCATTTCTCAAATACTTGTTTGAGACCAAGGACGAGGTCTGGTTCTCACATGCCTGTAGGGTTCATGCAGATGTCCTCTCTCTGGGGACAGACTGTTGTCTGTTTCATAACTGACTGAAGACATTGTTTCTAACCGGCAAAACTGTAGCGAGGTAGACAAGTCAGCGGGGTCCAAAACTTGAAATAGCAGCTTTGTCTAGACCAGTGCTTTCCCCCACTGCATTCTTCCTTACTTTCCATGAATTACATCGACATTCAGTTCCCCTTGAGCGGGCTTTCTAAACATGCGTGCGCTGCCCCTTTGTATATAAATATAATTTAATATACCCACGCTTCCTCCTCTTCCCCCTCCTCCTGCTCATTATTAGATCAGTGTTCCCTGCGATGTGTGAAGAAAGCCCAGGTGGCTATAACTCGGTGTAACCACAGGAGGGCAGGAGAGCCTAAAGAATGAAAAGAAAATGCACCTGAACACAAACTCCTCTTTGTTCACACAGAGGCCAAATCGTCCAAGGATCTGCAAAACCTGGCAACTTTTAAGAACGATAGAGGAGTGTTATGCATTAAGTGGCCAGCCTGCTAGCTTGACCATCCGCAGTAAAAACAGAGGACTTTGGGGTTCATGGTTTACAAGCTGTGATCTTTGGCAAGTCAGTTAACCCTTCTAAAGGGTCTCGATTTTCTCCTCTGTAAAAAACGGGCTCACTGAGATTGCCCATCGCCCGGGCTTACTGTGGGGCTTGCATCAAAGAGCATGGAAAAGCACGTGTCCCGGCTCCCTGCCAGCTTCCCTCAGCCCTTGGTCCTCGATGGCCGATGCTCCGTGTTCTTCAATGCCAGATCCCACTCCTCTGAGAAGACTTCCAGATTTCCCCGATCCTGGGCGGCTACCGTGCATCTCTATACCTGGCACTCCAGGAGGAGAGGTTAAAACGATTTTTTTTTTAAACATTTATTTATTTTTTGAGAGACAGAGAGAGACAGAGCATGAGCAGGGGAGGTGCAGAGAAAGGGAGACACAGAATCGGAAGCAGGCTCCAGGCTCCGAGCTGGCAGCACAGAGCCCGACGCGGAGCTCGAACTCCTGAACCGTGAGATCATAACCTGGGCGGAAGTCGGTCGCCTAACCGACTAAGCCACCTCAGGAGTGGAGGAGTTTTAAGCATCTGTCTCTTCTCTTCTTCCCCTCCCTGCCTTTCTTCATTCATTTATGCAGTTTATTGAGCCAAGCACCAGGCAAGGCATTAGGGAGCACACGGTCCCTGCTGACCTGGGTTCACAAACTAAATAAGGTTCTGGTTATTAGCAAATGAAAGTGTCTGCCTAACAGCCGTGTGATTAACCATCACACCTGTCAAACTAGGAAATGCTAGTCTGATGCTAAAGGACAAGGGAAGATGTACCTTGTTTGGCACATGGTGGGGTTCAAACAATTCTTGGCTGTCAGCATTAAGAAGACATTTAAGAAGAAATACAGAAAGTATACACAGGGAGTTTTGTTAATCATTCGATTGGGAATGGGCAGGTGAAAGAGGTTTGAAAGTTATAATAGGGGTGCCTGGGTGGCTCGGTCGGTTGAGCGTCTGACTTTGGCTCAGGTCATGATCTCACGGATCGAGGGTTTGAGCCCCGCATCAGGCTCTGTGCTGACAGTTCAGAGCCTGGAGCCTGCTTCGGATTCTGTGTCTCCCTCTCTCTCTCTGCCCTTCTCCTGCCCATACTCTGTGTCTTTCTCTCTCTCAAAAATAAATAAACATTAAAAAAATAAAAATAAATTATCAAAGTTATAATAAAATTCAGAAAGCCCAGAGAAGAGTGGAATCATACTATCCCAGCCATGCCAAGTGAAGGAGGGGGCAGCAATGGCCAAGGGCTGAGCTTTGGGGTCAGACGGGGCCAGCTTCTTCCTTGACCTATGTGGGAGGGCAGGCAAGGAGGTACTTCCCCTTTCTAAGCTCTAGCTCCCTATTTGAAAAATAAAGGGGTTCTGTGAATATTAAATAGGAGACTGTTGGCCAAAGGTTGAGGGCCATACCTGGCCCAGGAGAAGGCTCAGGGAATAGCGGCTGTCACAATGATTGTAATGATCCTTCTTTTTTGTGTTTGATTTCATCTTGTTCAAGTTCAATACCTTCCCACAGTGAGGACAAGTCTTGGAAGAGGTGCCTGGATGTTCTGGAAATTCTCCAGGGAAACAGCCATGCTTGTTTGGTCTGGGCACCTAACAAGGCAGCTCTGGGAGTCCTAGCCCAGCTGTGCCTCCCTGTGTCTGGGGGTGAGACTAGAGGATGGGGGTGGGGGTGGCCTAGTTGCCACCAACATTGGGCGCCATTCCAATTTTTGTTAAAAGTTCCTTATGAGTCTGTCATCCATGACGTCATCTGAATAGATTAGCTCTTGCTTAAAATTTTATCTAGGGAGGTGAGACCGTAAGCTGTTTTACTGGTTCACTGATGATCAGTTGGACCCAAGGAAGCAAAGGAAGAAACAATTTTTAGGTTAAAAAAATTTTTTTTTTTAACGTTTATTTATTTTGGGGACAGAGAGAGACAGAACATGAACGGGGGAGGGGCAGAAAGAGAGGGAGACACAGAATCGGAAACAGGCTCCAGGCTCCGAGCCATCAGCCCAGAGCGCGACGCGGGGCTCGAACTCACGGACCGCGAGATCGTGACCTGGCTGAAGTCGGACGCTTAACCGACGGCGCCACCCAGGCGCCCCATAGGTTTAAACACAGATTTTCATCACACTTCACATGTACAACTGCAACAAAGAAGCCAGCCTTTAGAAATAACCATTATCGCAAATATACTGTGTGTCTGAGTCTTTGCAAGAGTCTCTGCTAGAATCATATGGATTCAGTGGTGCCTGGAGGTTAAATCCAACTTCAGAGTTGTGCTGTCACACTCTTCTGTGTGGCGGACACGCCCTTAGGTGCATAGTAGCTTTCCAGGCAGGAGAGGGGACAGGGGAGGGGGGCTGATCTTTTTATACTCCTTGCAGGCTTCTTAGTGTGATTGTGGACTACGGTTAGGCCTTCCAGGATGAACTTTCCAGACGACTGGGAGTTGTGTGTCAGTGGCTAATAACACGAGTTATTCTGAAGAAGTAGAGAAAACATCCTTGAGGCTTTCATTGGAATTTTCCAACATATGGCGAAACTGGGTGTGTTACTCTCGTCTTCAATAAAGAATCAGCTTTCCCTTGGCCAGAGGTCTTGCATGGAGGAGGCTAAAAGCCTTGTTCTCTTGGGGAAGACTGATTTAGTCAGATTCTGAGGAGCCAGAACGAGGAATCCAGCTAAGCCTGGACAAGATTGTGTCCCCAGGGAGGAACTGGAGGGAGAGGGAGGGATCGAGGAGGGAGACCCAGACAGTGGCAAAGTTAACTTCTTATTTACTCCTGAATCTCGAGTTTAAATTTATCACCGAATGATGCATTTGCACCAAATGACAGGCATGTGACAACTCAGAAAACTGTATAAAAAGAAACCTTTGTGATGATCTGAATAGAAGAAAGGGTCACAAGGATTAAATCATCACATGGCACCTGGTGGTGCAGTCCCAAGATATTAAAATAACCTGTGCTGAAGGTTCACTCATGACTTCATTTCAGCAAAATGACATTGCGAGGCACAGATAGATCAGTGAAACTGACTTGAATTTCGTGGTTATTTTTTTTAGTTTTATTTCTATTTAAAGTTTAAGGTTTATTTTAGTTTGTAGTTATATATCAGTGTTTATATATATTTACATATAAATATATATTTACATTTATTTTTGTATAATAAACATAATTTGTCAACACTAGGAAACTACAAGTTTGTTTTTAGGAGTTTGTATATTACTAGTGTGTCACCAACACACGATTAAAGGAGATTTAAGGATGCTTTTCTGCATCAGGATTCAGATAGGGAAGGAGAACCACCACCCCCATGCGTGAGATGAAGCAGCCTTTTATTTTACTTTTTGAAGGGATTTGAAGGGACCTTGCACGCCTGTGGGAGCTGGCGAAGGGGTCTATGGACCGCTGTCGTCTCTGTGTCTGGTCTGACGGCAAACCTATGGTTCTACAGAGCTGGAAGGGGGGGAAAGCAGCTGGCCAAGAAACAGCACAGTAGAACAAGGGCCACTGCAGCCGGCAAGGAACACCTTGAACTCACGGCTGTTTCCTATCACCTGCAAACTTGAACAAACCAGCGTGACCTGTGGAACGAGCCGGACGCTTCACCCCAGAGCTGCATACGGGGCGGGAGGAAACTCAAGCTGCAGATCTGGTGGAAGCTAGAAGACCTGCAGGTGTGGCCACCACCCCCTGGCCTGTAGGATGAGCCTGTAGCTCCCTACAGCCGTGCCCGGCACCTACACCAACTTTCAGAACATCACGGCCAAGAATTTACTTCTGCCTTCTGAATCCCAGGCAAATCTCCCTTGAGAGATCAACCCTAACCTGCACCATAGTGAGGGGGGATTTCTGGGAAACCTAGTTCCAGACTAGCTGAGTCGAAACAGTACAAAGTCATCACAATTATTAAGTTTCAGACGTTCTTGGAATGAACTTGGAAGTAGAATCTTCCACCTGGTGTATATTTGGTAAGTTATTATTATCTTAAAATCATTTTTAAAATTGAGGTAGATATAGATATAGATATATATTTGAGCGAGAGAGAGAGAAAGAGAGAGAGAGAGAGAGAGAGAGAGAGAGAGACAGCAAGCAGGGGCAGGGAGGGGCAGAGGGAGAGAGAGAATCTCAAGCAGGCTCCATGCTCCACCTGACTCGGTGCTTGATTCCAAGACCCCGGGATCGTAAACTCTGGGATTGTAGCCTGACCCTACATCAAGAGTCAGATGCTCAACCGACTGAGCCACCCAGGCGCCCCCTCCAAAATTGAGGTGTGATTGACATGCAACATCGTATTAGTTTCAGGTTTGCAACATAATGGTTTGATGTTTGCATATATTACAAAATTATGGCAAGTCCAGTCAACATTCATCACCATATATACTTAACAGAATTTTTTTCTGATGATGAGACCTTTAAAGATCTATTCCGGTAGCAACTTTCAAATATGCAATGCAGTATTATTAATTATAGTCACTGTGCTGTGCATTACACCCCCATGACTTACTTATTTTATAACTGGAAGTTTGTACCTTTTGACCCCCTTCACCCATTTTGCCCATCCTCCCACACCCCCACCCCTGGCAACCACCAATCTGTTCTCTGTATCTATTAGCTACCCCCCCACCCCAGATTCCACATATAATGAGACCATATGGTATTTATCTTTCTCTGTCTGATTTATTTCACTTAGCGTAACACCCTCAAGTTTCATCCATGTTGTCACAAATAACAATTTTTCATTCATTTTTTAAAAGTTTATTTATTTTTAGAGAGAGAGAGAGAGAGAGAGAGAGACTCCCACGCAGGCTCTGTACTGTCAGTGTGGAATCCAATGTGGGGATCGCACTCATGAACCACGAGATCATGACTTGAGCCAAAATCAAGAGTCAGATGCTTCATCGACTGAGCCACCCTGGTGCCCCTATTTCATTTTCTTTATGACTGAATAATATTCCATTGTGTGTATGTGTATCTATTTATCTAGTGATATATCTACCTATCTATATGATGGCATATCTAGATAGGTGTATATAATTATGTGTATATACTGATTTATGTACCTGTTGGCTATGTGTATGCCTTCTTCGGAAAAAGCATCTGTTCAGATCCTCTGCCCATTAAAAATTATTTTTTCTAACATTTATTTATTTTGGAGAGAGAGAGAGAGACAGAGTGTGAGCAGGGGAGTGGCAGAGACAGAGGGAGACAGAATCTGAAGCTGGCTCAGGCTCTGAGCTGTCAGCACAGAGCCCGACGCGGGGCTTCGACCTACAAACCATGCCATCACGACTTGAGCTGAAGTCGGACACTTAACTGACTGAGCCACCCAGGCGCCCCTCCTCTGACCATTTTAAAATCAGATTTTTTTTTTTTTTTGCTATTGGATTGTATGAGTTCTTTATATATTTTGGATATTAACCCCTTATCAAATATGTGATCTGCAAATATTTCCTCCCATTCAGTAGGTTGCCTCTTCATTTTCTCAATGGTTTTCTTCGCTGTGCAGAAGCTTTTTAGTTTGATGTAGTTTCTCTTACTTGTTTTCTCTTTTGTTGGCTTTCCTTTCGGTGTCAAATCCAAAAAACCATCGCCAAGACCGATGTAAAGGAAATTCCTGCCTCTGTTTTCTTCTAGAAGTTGCAACGAACTATTATTGAATGAGTAAATGATTTAAACAATGATACTGAGCTTTCGTCTGTAACATTTTGGTGATCTCAATTTGGCGTTTAACACAGGGTGTGGAACATGCTTGGTGCTCAGTGAATATTATTGGCTAATATTATTGGATACTATTGGATAATATTATTGGATAAGTTACTGAATGGTGTGGCAGGAAGAACAAAGGACTGCCAACAAAGGACTTCCGGCAGGAAGAACAAAGGACTGCTTCCGGGGTGGCACCAGTTGTGCTACGAGTTAGCTATGGGAGACTGGGTTAATCACTCCAGCCCTGTGGCCTCCATTTGGTGTAAGGGGGTCAGATGAAACCATCTCTAAGTAAGCTTTTGGATGAGAAAGTCTGTAGTTCTGTGAGTTGAGTAGATTGCTTTCCAAACCAGGTACTTGGTACGTGGAATGAGAGTCCCAGAGTGTGAGGGATCCTTACAAAAGGAGGGCTGGATTCCAGAGCCGAGCGTCCTGGAATCCAGCAGTTTGTCTGAGGACCTACCTGGAGGAGAGTTGGTGGAAGGAGGAAAGACAGGTGCAGAAAGGAGGACCACAAGAGTGCTCTCAGCCAACCTTGCCTGCTTGCAAATTGTGCCTCGGGCTGGCTTTGCCTCAATTTGAGTCTGGTTTCTTAGCCCCGTCAGTTTTTCTCCTGAGCTTATTCTCTTCTTGCAGCAAAGTTCTTGGTCCCATAGCGAGGGGCAGGTGTCATCTTAAGTACACAGGCTCATGCCTTGAAAAGCCTTCTCTCTCTCCTTAGGCACCAATTTCTAAAAACTGCCCCGATCCTGCCAGCCCTTCTCATACACGTGCTGTTTGTACTGAACTTGGCTGGTGGCTCCAATTTTGAGGACTTGATGAAAACGGGGTGGGAAGTCCTTTATTTCAATTTCTTGTGTCCTTTCTTTAAGCAGCTGTCGTTTTCTTTCTAAATGTATAAGGTGCAATTTGTCATTTTCGAGCACAAAGACGAGAAAAATCTCTAGCTTGGGCCATGGTAAATGATAAAAACCATGCAAACTCACTTCTGTGTCAGAGGAAGCAATTATTTTGCTGGGCACATCCCTGCCTGGTCACATCCCGAGTAGAGGTATGAGGTCCAATTCAAGCTAAATTTAAAATTTTTTGTTTGATGTTTATTTATTTTTGAGGGAGAGAGAGGCAGAGCATGGGTGGGGGAAGTGAAGAGAGAGAGGGAGACACAGAATCTGAAGCAGGCTGCAGGCCCTGAGCTGTCAGCACAGAGCCCCATGTGGGGCTCGAACCCACGAACTGTGAAATCATGATCTGAGCTGAAGTCAGACGCTCAACTGACTGAGCCACCCAGGCGCCCCAGTTCAAGCTAAATTTTATAGTTTATCTAGAACTTAAAGTCAACTCTCAGCTGTTTACTTAGTGGCTACTATGTTGTTGGGCTAAAAAGGTGCTAGGGGAATCCTGAACATAACACTTTTAAAGAATGAATCATCTTTTTGGAAATAGAGCCAACACATGAACAATGAGGAAACTAACATACATGCTAGGTGGCTTATAATCCCGATGGGGCTTTAGGAAAAAGCTTTCCAAGCCTAAGTGACTTGTAAGAGAAATTTTCTTGTGGGTGTTGGGTGCAGAACTGGGCTTTCAGGAACTGTTAGAAAAGAGGAATAGCGCTCTAATCTGGACACGGGAGTGACGTGGAAGTGGGAACAGCCCCAACGGACGGCAGGAGGTAAAGAAAAGTGGAAGAAATGCTGGATAGCTGTCTAAGAGGACTTCTGTGCGCTTTCAAATTCATCTTTCCTTGATATTTCTAGACCCTTCCAAGGCAAGATGCTGGAATAGAGTTTTAGGAGCTCCCCGACACAATCTCAGATTAGGGATACGAGCCTCCGTTCTTGGAAAATATTTTTAAAGAATTATTGTCCGCGATAACCCGTTTGGATTCCTGGGCCTAGAGCCACATTCCTAGAGCACGGACTCTTGCTTCTTGCCTCCATCCCTTTCTGACATTTCAGCTTCTGTCGGCTGTGGCTCTAACGGGACTTTGCAGGTGGCAGGACTAAAAAAAAAAAAAAAAACCAGCCTTTCTCCCCCATAAAATACCTCCTTAATTTCTGACTTTCCATCATCTCGTGCAGCTTTCCAAAAAATGAAACACGCACATAAAGACAAACTACAGTCAATATGCCGAGCGGGCCAGAGAGAGACGAGCCTCTTGATCATTAACCGAGGCTCAGCGGAGGAATTAAGTTGTTTGATTCGTTGCTCCAGGCCTGGTGAAATAGGTAGTATTTCATTTCAATCCTTAGTGGGTTTCGGGCTGCCAATATCTGGGCTTTGAAGTGGTTTCACCCTCTGTGATGTAACCGGATCCATTGAAGAGGCTGTTTCTTTCTCATGCTCCCTTGTGCCCACACCAGTCACCGATGGATGGCCAGCCCGTGAACCGGATCCGACTGTCCCTCTGGTGTCCGGCGATTCCCCCCCGAGGTCTATATTTCCTACTCTAGATAACCGGAGAGACGCAGAGGACAGTGCACGCCGCTTGTACGTGGCTGCTTGTGTGGTTGAGGGGGGAGGTGCTGAGGTGGGGTCAAGTGCTGTGAGTTTCAGCTGCCGAATTTCACTCTGATTTCAGAGTGACTATACTAGTTCTTTTTTTTTTTTTTTTTTCTTGGAGGGGGGTTGTGTATCCACACAGGCATGAGACTTGTTTGGCTCTTTAGTTTCCACGGGGGACAGTAGCCCTACCCTCTTCCTGGTTGATTGTTGAAGGAAATCAGTATTTCATTCATCAGTATCATGAACCGTCTGCACTCCAGGCTGTCTCCAGAAGTTATAAACCTGAACTCTCTCTTGTCCCATCTTTTTCCGTGGCCAGTTGTGAGGAAAAGTTTTTACTGAGGATTTTCTGAAAGACAGAATCAGGCTTTCCACGATCTCACTTTACTTTTGCGTAAAACCACGCTACCAGAAAGCTGTGTGCTTGGGATGTGTTTTGGCCTCTTGCAAAAGATGCTGTCACTGAATTTCACCAAGAGGTTGTCTCCAGCCTATACTGACAGGTGATACTGGGAAAGCCATGCGAAACACATTTTATTTCTTGTAAGGAAGTTTTGGAAAACGTTATCTTACGTCATACAGTGCCCTTTCTACCTGGATAACAGCAACACAGCAAACAAGTGTAGAGATGATTCTCAGATGTCTCAGCATTAGGGAAAATGTGCTTCTCCTGAGCTGGGGTTTCTTAGGGAAAACAATTTCATAGTAGGTATAAGTACAATCTCATTGGATTGAGCCCTGCTGGCTGGAAATTTTTTGTGGCTTGTACACGTGATTTTGATGTCAAAGTGACCATGATGTATCTTGGAACTTATGCTCATGATGCATTCTTTTGCAATATTTTGTCAAAAAGCCTTCAGCGGGTTTAAAATCATGGCCTCAACTTACTGCAGCTGACCTATAGATGCTCACTGGTTTTGTAGCATATAAAAATTAAACGGTATTTATTTGAAAACGTTTTGCAATTTGGAGGTTATAGTGTGTTTCTTCTGCTATCAACCCAAATTATTTTTTCTGGAGCTCTTCACACTAGGTGGCAGGAGTGGCTCGTAGAGGAGTTTAATTCCCTAACCAAGAACTTTGATCGCATCTGGGGAGGCAGGCGGGGGGGGGGGGGGGGGGGTGGCGAAAGGGCAGTTATTTACAGTGGATTCTGGCGTGTCCTACTCTGCTGAAGCGAGTGAATGCGTGGCTTGGGAGATGGTCTGATTCTAAGCGTGTGGCCCCACACATGTTCTTTCTGCCTCCATTTTTGTGCCAGAGAGAGATGGAGAGATAGAGAAAGAGAGGGAGGGAAGGAGAGGGGGGAGGGAAAGAGAGAGAGTGAGAGAGAAAGAAAGGGAGAGAAAGAGGATGTTGGGAGAGAGAGAAGGAGGAAGGGAGGTGGGGGCAAAGAGAGAGAAAGAGCACCTTCTTTATTCCTTTTATGAAAATAACCAACATCTCATTTAATAAATAACAAGAGAGATGAGAAGTCGGGAGCCTTCCTGGGATGAACCAGCGGTCTCTGTCATGTGCTGATGTAACTCTCCACAGTGTTGACAGGTGCCAGGTTAGCAGCGTTCCTGCTTGGAATTCTGCTCATATATTGCTTTCGGATCATTTCAGGTTATTCAGCCAATGTGGAGAGGTGGCCCGAGAAATGGACAGTGGGTCACACAGCTTCCTTCCTAGACTTGGCTTTGTGTCGGGCAAGTGACTGAGTCACCTTAATACTAAGTTCCATCACCAACGAAATGGGGAGGATACTAGTCCTTATTTCATAGTGCGGTTTTGAGAATCAAAGGAAATAATACCTGTGAAGTGTTTGTGGGAAGTGTATATGTCAGTTGACATTGTTTTTTTTGATCTGGGGCAAATCAAATTCTGGGAACCTCCGTTTCAAAACCAACAAAATGATAGCTTTGAATAATATGACTTCCAAAGTGTTTCATAGCCCCCAAAGTTGAAAATTTGTGTACTCTGTGTGCAGCATTTATGTCATTTTTATGTCACTCATGTGGTCTCACATATGGTCGCACACACAACAGTTAATTGTGTCCTTAGTAAATGCTTTTTGAATTCTAGATGACTAGGAAATAGACTCTTCTAATGTGATTGATTTTACATATAAGAAGATGAGTAAGGCATAAATAACATATTCTATTTTTTCCCTCTTGGTAATTAATTTAATCATTACTTTTTTTTTTTTTAACGTTTTATTTATTTTTGAGACAGAGAGAGACAGAGCATGAACGGGGGAGGGGCAGAGAGAGAGGGAGACACAGAATCGGAAGCAGGCTCCAGGCTCCGAGCCATCAGCCCAGAGCCCGACGCGGGGCTCGAGCTCACGGACCGCGAGATCGTGACCTGGCTGAAGTCGGACGCTTAACCGACTGAGCCACCCAGGCGCCCCTAATCATTACTTTTAAAATAATGGGCATATAGGGACCAAATCCTTACTGCGTACCAGGAACTGAGTGAGAATCCACGAGGCACAGAAAGCTAAGATAGAACGTGATTCCTGTCCTCAAACACCTGAGCTCTGGGTGAGGCCACATACTGTAAAATGGTGCCACAAAATTGGGGTCTGTACAGGATCCCATTGGATACAGGGTGAATGTGTCTGTTTTATCAGGGAATTGCAAGCCGTTTGGGGTAGCTGGTACTGAGAGGACTTACGGGGAGTGGTAGGAGATGGGGTTCCTCAAAATGTTTTCTAGGTCTGGGTGTGCCTCGTCTATCAGAACAGCCACATTGGAAGTTTAAATGTGTGTAAAATGCTGTATCTTTAATTGATGGAAACAGAATACTGGTTTTATTTTAACAATTTGTTCTAAAAATTCTCTCTAATAGGAATGATAACAGGAACATTATATTTTGTATAATTGTACTCTATTTTAGTTTATAATACTTTGGACATTAACTTAGTGGTTAATCATAATAATAGTTCCTTCCATTTAATGAGTCCATACTACTTTCTAGGTATTGCATCTGGCACCTGACACAGGGTACTTTATTTATTCCTAATTAGAACCCTTTGTATCAGGGACCCAAGTTTACCACTATGGGGTGCCAAGATGGGGAGAAGCAGATTAAGTTCTGTGAGGTCAAAGAACATTACATTTTTTTTTTTAAATTTTTGAGAGAGAGAGAGAGAGAGAGAACGGGGGAGGGACAGAGAAAGAGGGAGACACAGAATCTGAAATAGGCTCCAGGCTCTGAGCTGTCAGCAAAGAGCCCAATGTGGGGCTCGAACTCACAAACTGCGAGATCCTGACCTGAGCCCAACTCGGACGCTTAACCGACGGAGCCACCCATGCGCCCTGGTCAAAGAAGATCTCTAATCCATCTATCCATTATATCTCTAGCATCTGGCATGGCGCCTGGTACACAGCAGGAATTTAAGTGACATCTAACTAACTAAATGAAATGACTTGCCCAGGGTGGTATCACTAGTAAGTGGTGGGGTCAACACAAAGGTACTTGATTTTGACAACTTAGATTTGATATAATCATGGCTGAAGAAAGTCTACTTTCTATAATGTAGAAGAGAATCAAGCTCAACATATGTCTTTTTGGCCAAAGACCCTTTCTAGAAAGGAATAGGCCCTTGGTAATAATTTGATTTTCATTTCTCAAGGAGGTTGAGTCTTTGGTGAGACAGTCTTCAGCGGTATGTAAGACGGTCAAGACCCTTTACCCCTTTCTCACTGACATGGATGTGACGAGAAAAGCAAATAGGATGAAATGTGAAACACATCATTCCTGCTTCCCTTTTCTTCTCTTATAGCTAAGTCTCTGTGACCTTTTACCTTTCATTTGTGTTGGATTCTGGCTCAAAAGGATTCAGGGAGACTAATATTTGCTGTAGCAGTGAGACATGAAGAAGCTCCAAAGGTAGAAATAAATGTATCATGTTTCTAAGAAATCTTTCTTTTCATTCTTAGTTTGACCAAACAGCCTCTAGCTGAAGATGTTCTATTATTTTTTCAGCTGTTGGCCTTCGAAGTAATTTTAATTGAGGCCAGGTCATCAAGAATTTTGGGAAAATGTACCTATCGAAAGAACATTTTTTGGGACTTTTCAGTTTACTCTTTTTAAAAATAATAATTTTCTTCCTAATGGACTTGATTGAATAGTTCAGCAAACAGTTATTGATTGCTTACTATATGTGAGGTCCCGTGTTGGGTGCTGGGGGTACAAAGATGACAAGACACAGCTCTTGCTTTCAAGGATGAGGTGGAAATAGAATCGGAGGCAGATCATTGTTGTACTTGCCGTGTGCAAGACCCTCAGTGGGGCGGCGGGGAACATGCAAACGCCTATGGGTGTACAAAAGAGGTGAGAACAGAGGCCACAGATAACTTCCCATCACTGGTGACTTGAGGCCAGGAGAGTGCTAGAGACTGAATTTGTCCTCAGAGTTCATATGTTGAGATCCTAACGTCTAATGTAATGGAATTAGGAAGTGGGAACTTTGGTAGCTGACTAGGTTATGATAAGAGCAGAGCCCTCCTGCATGGGAGTAGTGCCCTTATAAAAGAGACCCGAAAGGGCTCTCCTACCCTTTCACCCAGGTAAGAATACACATGGGAAGTCGGTAGTCTACAACCCAGAAGGGGGTCTTCACTAGAACTTGACCGTGACGGCACCCTGATCTTGGACTTCTCAGCCTCCAGAACTATAAGAAGTAAATTTCTGTTGTTGACAAGCCACCTGGTCTGTGTCACTACATTATAGCCACTTGAACTAAGACAGGGAAAGTAAAGGAGAAGGGAAGGTCTTCCTGGAGGGGCAAGTTCACCTGCTGGGTATGAACGGGTGAAGGGTCCCCCAGCTCCCAGGCAGCAATCTAATACCTCCCACCTCATCACTTTGATGACCAACAGCTCCCAGATTTTAGAACCAGATTTATTGCTGTATTATTATGGTTTGTTTTATATTTACCAGCTGAAAGGGGCCAAATGGAATTGACCTAGATGGTCCTCAGGTGGAGAAGCTGAAACTCTCTTCTTACTCCAAGGGCAGCTCATTGATGTGTGCGCCTCCCATGTTGTCCTCGGACCGGGCTCTGAGGAGCTGATTTGTCTTGGGTCATTTATCTTGAGTCCGCAATATTGTTCATTGCTCCCACAGTCTCTTCTTCCCTTTTATTCTCTCCCTGTTTCTATTCTGTTGTTCAACCCATACTGATATTATCCCCAATTTCTTCTAAGAAATGTGGCACAAAGGTTAATGCAAACCTGAGTACAAAGACTTTGGGGCAGAACTTTTGAGTATTTCCATCTATTATTAGAGGCTGAAGGATCCCTGGAGATCCAGAGACTTGGTAACACGTTCAGTAATCTGACCGACTCTGCTCTTGGGTCCTGATTTCAGCCGAGTTTACCAGTTGGAATCCATGATCATCAACATGTTAGACCAGTCTTGAGTCTGAGAACGCCAGCATAAGTTTGCCTCATGATTAGACACCAAGGGCAGGTAGCAGTCATTGAGAAACCCTGAAATGGCAAAGTTAGGGAACTGGGTTTTGAAAATGAGTCACCCAAACATTTTCTTTCCAAACATCTGCAGGTTGTTAGCCTGATTTATTTTGAATTAAAAAATCTTTTTGAGCTGGCTGACAGCTTATTTTAATTCCCAGCTGTTAAAATGTTTCAGCAATTGGAATTAGGGGCTGTGCCATTGCTTTTGATGTGGTGGGAAGCAGTTCAGCACTCAGGTACACCTGGGGGACCTGCCCCTTCTCATCATGGTCCTTCAGTTTTATTCCTTCTGTTTAAGAGCTTCGTGCTTTGAGCTCTTTGTTTATGATCTATTTGCTTGGGTCTTATAGCCCTGGTGGCCAAGGGAGTTTAGCTCATATTCCAGGCTGTGGTGGCTTTTATCCAGCACCTAGCACTTTGTGGCTGCCTTAGATTCTTTCTGGAACAAGTTTGGGGAATAAGCAAATACATCAATAAGTTTATATTTAATTGACATTGCCTCTTCCTCTCCCCAAATATGCTGAAATAAATTTGCTACTCAAAGTCATGGTTCTGATAAATGTTTTTAAGATTTTTCTGTAGATTGTTGGCTTGGTAAGGGCTTTTGACTTGTTCCCCACTTTTCTGTGGTTGTGGGTGAACACCTCTTATTTTTGCTGTGATTTTGGAGAGGGAAACCTGGGACTCAGTCTCCTCTCTCCAGTTCCTACCCAGCACAAACAGGGACACCACCACCACTGTCTACTACTCCCATCACCGTTTATTACTACCATCAGCACCAAAAAGCTGGCACTCCTTGGCACTCTGAACTCTCCCGGCACACATCCTATTATTCATATTATTTTTATTGTCAAATTCCCCCCCGCCCCAAATTATCTATACTAGCTAGCTACTTACACCTCTTTAGCTCACTGTTATGCCTCATTTTTTTTTTTTTCCATATCCATTGTGGCTTATTTCCACCACTCTGTTGAGAGTGGGCTCTCAAAGGTCATCTATAGCTATTTAATTGAGAGTCAGTCCTCTTGTTATCTTCTTCACTTATTATCTGACCTCTGTGTACCTGTGTGAAGGAAAACTTTGAGACCAAAAACTAGAATGACAGAGTGGAACATTAAATACTAGAGTAGGGGTTTAGGGCTTTATTCAGTAGGCATTGGGCGATCCAATCCTGCTTTTAATCTATGTGAAACTGAGCAGTGAGTAGATTTATCCAAAAATGAGGAAGTGGGTAGAATATTGTCACAATAGTCTAGGTGGAGAAAGGTACTGAGGGTATAAATGAGAATAATGATACAGAGAATTGAATGTTAAGCAGGTTGGAGAGATATTGAAAGAGTCTAATAGGGACGATTAAAGGTTGATGAAAATACGTGGAGGGAAAGCGGAAGAGAGCCATAGCCTTTCTTACTTGTGTCCCTCATTTTTGACCTTCACGTTTTTACTCATATTCTCTCTTTCTATAATGTCCTTTCTCAGTCATCTCATCTCTGTTTGTTGAACTTCACTCTTCTTATCTCTGAAAATATCATTTTTATGAACTCTTTATCACCCCAGGCGGATATTACCTCTAATTTCTAAGGATTCTGTAGTACTTTGTATATCTTGACTTTTATCTCATTATCTTAGCATGGCAATCTCCTCAGTCTGCTTTTAGGCAGATGGCATGTGGTTAAGGGTGTGACAGAGGCATAGGAACGAGGGAAGTGAAAAGGACTGTTGGTAAGTATAAGGTTATGTGGCCTGATGACCAAGGTGAAATTGCAACCTTCATTTCATGGGTGGTGTGGATTTGGATTTCTATCATGTTTTTACTCTTTTTGTTTTCACTTGTGACAGAGTTTTACAGTTTGGTTCTCAGGAGATTACGTTAGAATAGAATGAATAGGAGGCACTTATCCTTTGGCAAATATTACTCATGCTTTCCACATCTCTCCATGAACTGGAAGAGGGTGCTGATTCTTCTTCCTGGAAATTAAAAAAAATTCTGCTTGTGATTTTACGTTCAACAATTCACTACTATTATCTCCTAAGAATCTTTCTGAAGAATCTATCCTCCTGTGCCTGAATGCAGCATAATTGGTTTTCTAGAAAGATGCATTCAGACCCAACAAAACAATATTTTTTCCCCAGTAGTCTTTTCTTTCGCTAAAGAACTTCGTGTTTGGACTCTTTAGAAAAATGCAATATTGAGTGTTTGAGTAATACATTGAGGCAAATGAATATTTTCTGTGTCTACCCTTTTATTTTAAATGTGACTAAACTTTGAGAGTCATTTCAGAAGCATAGGGCAATATTTCTAGTTGGATTCTCCCAGAGGCAGTTGAAATGGGAATGAGTTACAGGGGTGCTTTTTAAATGACACATTATGACACATCCACACATTAAGAAGATGACTGGCTTTCTGTTTTTCCTCTTTCTCTCCATTAATACGTAAGCTGCTTTTGCCTCTTTCCAATAGTGACTATGATGTTTTGTCTCATCCCTTTTTTTCACATGACAGATAGGGTTTCACAGAATTTATTAAAAATGCAAATTTTGGTGCAAAACGCTAATTTCAGAACCATCTTCAAAGATTCTGTTCAGGAGTTCAGGGCTGGAGTCCCATTTTCAATATCCACCCCCACCACCACATCTTCCCTAGGGGACTTGGACGCAATGGACCACACTCTGGGAAACACAGGAGTGGGCCAACTAACTGAGCATCGCCTTTCACCGCACGGTCAGTCGGCAGTGGCCATGGCTCACGAGGGAACAACCACTACATTTAGATCTGTAAGTTCTTTCCAACCCATCTCTTCTGAAGAGAAACTATAGGGCATATATCCAGTTACAGCTCAGTACCTATGAACCGAGAGGATTCTCTCAAGTTACCTGCCCTCATCGCTTTTAACCTCTTATTCTTGGGTTGTGACTATCTTGTTTACCTCAGAGAATCTTCAGATAGCCTTTTAAAAAAACATTCTAAAGAGTAAATTAAATGTAAAGAGTATTTTGGGGCACCTGGGTGGCTCATGTCGGTTGAGCATTCAACTCTTGATTTCAGCTCAGGTCGTGATCTCATGCTTTGTGAGTTTGAGCCCTGCTTTGGGCTCTGTGCTGACAGTGCAGAGCCTGCTGGAGATTCTCTGTCTCCGACTCTCTCTCTCTGCCCCTTCCCTGCTCTCCTCTCTCTCTCTCTCTCTCTCTCTCTCTCAAAATAAATAAACATAAAAATACTTGTTAAAAGTAAAGAGTATTTCACATGGTATGCAGGTATCAGTGAAGAATTTGGACTTAAATGACCCTGAAATTCTACAATTCAATAAATGTTCTCTATAATATTATATTCTATACTGTATAAAAATATGTTAAAATGACATATTAAAATACAGTAAGACCTCTTTCTCTGAGAGAATGTGCAGCTAAAATTATGAATTTATTTCTCGTCTCTTTGCAGCCTTCCCTTTACCTTTTTTGTGTGAAATAACTTGCCTTTATAATTTACCTTGTTATGATCTTGGTGCATAAATGTTACAACGATTATGGGTACCTGGGCTGGCTATTGGCGTTTTTTGTTAACTTATAAAGGAAACCGAGACAAAGTCAAAATGTCGGAACCACTTTAATGATGGGATCCCAGTTATGGCTGTATGTACATCAAAGACACAGGGAATTAGGTGCTATTCATTAGGACACTCCATCAAGTGTGTTAAATAGCTACTGTCATTTCATCCCCCCCCCCCCATTTTATTCTTATTTGAGTCATACAAGGTAAGTGTAACCACTTCGGTTTTACAGAGCAGACAGCAGAGACTCCGTGACTAACCTGCCTTGACCACCTTGCCTGCCTTGACCACCAGTGTCAAAGGCAAAACGTGGAACTCGGGCTCACCTGACGGCGAAATCTGTCCTTCTCCCAGCCTACTGTGCCGCTCTGATGCTTAATTCAGTTTAGGGATACCAAGTGAATCAACGTAGATTTTGTTCTGATTCTGGCGAGGAGCAGACTCTTTTATAAAGTGACCAGCAGCTGTTTGCCAGTGGCCACGCAGAGCTCATGGTTTCTAGGGTGGCAGGTATGTAACACTGGAGAGTGGGACAAAATCAAGACAGAGCAGAAGTAGCTATTTGAAGGGTTTCAAAGCGCTTGACCGACGCTTGCCTCCTGGGACCGTTTTGATCTCACTCCTTTTCTGTCACCCGTTTCTTTTCAAGACTTAACTCACCCCAGCCCTAACCCTTCCTGCTGGTGGATGCCCCATTCACAAGGGAGCAGATACCAGATGGGAGAAGTTGAAGAGACAGTTGTTGGGCGATTGTTCTTATGAGTTATGTCCTTGGGCTCTTGGTTGGAGGTCTCCGATCTGAAAGCTTGCTTCAAATCCACTGAGAAAGTAGCATGATTTAAGTGGTGGCCTGGAGAGGGCTGGGGGTGCCGACAGTGAGGACTAATTTGTTCTTTAAGTTTATCTAATGGTTTGCAAGGGTGGAAATATCTGCTGGGGAGATGTGATGGATTCTCCTAGGAAACTGACTTCACCAGATAATTCTTTAGAAACTGTTTTCAGAAGCGAGACAAGTGGTGTGAATCTGCTGACACAGGGAATCAGCTCTGTGTCTGGGACCGGGTCACAGACCCCGAGGCGTGCCTGTCGCGATACAACGGGGATGATTTTTCAGAGGGCAAACGCTCACGCTGAGTGACTTTCAAAGCTGTTCCAGGGCATTTCTCAGGCTTTTCAACTCTGGATACTCTTTCCCACGGTGCAAGGGCCAAGAGAAGGGATCCTGGGCTCTCTTCCCTGGCCCCCAGGATGGGAATTCAGGGGGAAAAGGTCACCTATTCTCATGCCACAAAAGAAAACGTATTCATCAGTTTTTGAGCAAAGGAGCTTCAGTCTGTAAATAGGGGAATTGCTAAGAGCTCATGAGCTCTCTTCCCCAAGCTGGTGCTGTAATGGGGGCGAAGGGGGGGCGGATGGTGTTGTCCTCCTTCAGGTGAGAAGGGAGTGTTCTGGACTTCTCTTGATAAAACCCCTTCCAATTCCAGTAAAAACATGCGCTCCAAAGCCATCATCTTTTTTTTTTTTTTTTTTTTAACTATTTACTGGAGGGATTCTGAGAGAGAGAGAGAGCGAGAGAGCACACAAACAGCTGAAGTGGCTTCGTGGTCACTTCTCCGATTGCTTTTCTTGCTGGAGAATATTTCACATCACAGGATTTTCCTTCTCCTCTGTGCTGTTGATCCACCCAAGATCTTCACATCCTCCCCAACACAGATTAAAGATGACACAGGGTGGGGGAAAAAACAGGAGGAAATTGCGTTTGAAAGTTTTGTTCCATTTGTATGACCAGCAATGAAAACTCTTTGTGGTCCCCACCCCAGATTGTAGCAGCAGGGCCCCGAGGCTGCCCGGCTATGAATTCATATCCAGTCCAGCCAGCTAAGACAACGCTCATATGAATTAATGGGCCTTGCTGGACCTCGCCTCCCTCTACTCACCTCACTGAGCCCAGCCCCAGTCTACAGTGGCTGCACATAGGAGCACACATCACTCCCGCCCTTGACCTGAAGGGCACACCGAACTTGGTGCGTGCATGAACCATGCTGCACCCTGTTTGGGACACGGGAACAAAGCTAGCCGTGCGCTCTTGGAGGACAGAGGACCCGAGGCTGCTCCCTTGGCCCAGTGAGGGAGTCTCCCTTCTTATCCCGCATCTGCCCATCCTTCTGGAATCTGTAGTGTGGCTTCGATCTGGCCTCTTGGGAGAGGTGAAATACGGCTTCGCTCTGGAACAGCTGAGGTTTGCTCATGGCAGCAGAGGGGCTGGAGTCTTAAGCCTATGATGTGGCCGAGGCCAGCATTTCTTAGTAATGAGTCTTGCAGACATATCCCGGGAGAGGAAGTTAGATTAGGGCAAGGCAAGTGAATGAGATTGTTTAAAGGCTGCAAGGAGATTAAAAAAAAAAAAAAAAAAAAAGCAATTCCTCCTCAGTTAGGGTTGTGATGTTCTCTCTCTTGGGTGAATGCGCAGGCAGTGTGGGGTTAGGGCTCTCAGCCTAGACCTGGAGATTTCATGTCAGAGGAAATGAGGATGGTGGGAGTGGGGGTGGGGGGGATGGGGGAGGACTGTGTAGGAGCTGGATTATGGATTGTGAGCAATTTGCCGCTTTCCACGGAGCCTCCTGGGGCCAGGCTTCCTCACCTCCCATAACTGCGAATTACTCTGGTGCCTGAGCCACCTCCTGGATTTAGCGTCTGCTGTACGTTGGAGGGACTGCAGGGCTGGTGTTCACACCTGGGGCGGGGGAGCAGGGGCAGAAAAATGCCTTGTACCCAGCAGTCACTCTGTAATTAGTTATTGAGTGACTAAATGAAAAAGCTATTTTATGAGCCACTCTTTGACAGTCTATTGCCCCAGCGGAGTTGAAACCGGGCTCATTTTTGAGGCTCACAGCTGTTCTGTCCTCCCTGGGCTTCTCCTCAGGCACCGTGTAGCATCTGGTGGGCATGAGATGCCTCAAGTCCCATAGCCAGCTGGGAAGGACGGGCTGGGAGGCAGTACTTCTGTTCCTGCTACTTCGATGTAAGCTGAATTCCTTGTTTCACTTTTTAAGAGATAGAAAGTTCCTCATTTTTTGTAGAGCTGGTGTAACCCCAAATTATGGAACCCGTGGGGAGACACGCCAAGCACATCTCAAGATAATCCACTTGCTTCCGATGGTGCTTTCGATTTAAACGGGTGGGATCTTTGCGAGACCAGGCTGCTTGGAAAGAGCACGTGATCTGGTCAGCCTGATGTAGGGTGGGATGTATCATCAGCCCTTGCAGGAGGACCGTGACCTATGTCAACATTGGGTACGACATCCCGGGTTGGGGGGATTTCGTGGTGCAACCTTTGAGAGCCCTTCCATTATGATAATTGCTCAATAGTTGAATAAAGTTAAAGAAAAAGAGAGAGATGAGAGAGAAAGAGAAACAAAGATTCCTCCCCTCACCCCCCTAAGTAATGAGACTCTTGGATGAAGTTCCCTACTTACTGCCACCCAGATCTGGGGGAGAGGGGGGAGCTCCTGAATCCGGGTAGCAGGTTGGCATTTCTAATCTGAGCCCGGGTTAATCTGCTGTGTGTACGGGTTGTTGAGCGAACTGGTAAACTACCCGAGAGTCTTGCCTGAATGATGAACTGACACTAACTGACAAGACCTGGCGTATGACTCCAACCTCACTGAATTTCCTCTTTCTCCTGCCAGTGGTCATGGCAGCCCAGGATAAGGTGATGGGGAGACCACAAGGGCAAATGTGACATAAGGCAGAAGGGCAAATGTGACATAAGGCGTCTTGAGAACTTCCAGCTGGTTGGTAGTGCCTCACGGGACAGGAGCCTTCTCTCGTAGGCTGGGAAGGCAGTGGGACCAGCACACGATCATGTGGATCAGTGTTCACTTTTCCAGATGCAAAGAGAGGAGACATGGTTACCTTGCATACATTTTGATAACATCCCTTGGGCAAGAGGTAGGTATAACTCACAATAGATAACCTCTGCTTTTGTTCCAGCGTTGTCTCCTTTATCTGCAACATGGGGGTGTTGAGTGATGCCACAGGCAGCTGGAAGGCCTCATTTATTTGACCTAATTATTCCCAATGTAGACCTGACTCATCAGAACGGGCTCTTCTTCAAAGGAAATGAGAGCCAGATTGTCTCCTTGGCAGCCATGGGAAACAAATGCTATCCACAGAATGGCTGAGATATTGAAAAAAGGCACGGTTGGCTTTTGGGGCCAGCTGCCATTTAACAGTGTGACCAGGAATGGAGGACTGGAGGGAGGGGAGTGTCAACTTCTGACATTCTAGCTGTCTCAAAATGTTCTTAATAAAATTAACTCACCTTTGGATGCCGTGGGCAAAAGTCACCCCATATTAAGAACCCAGGGAAAAATGGAAACTCTCAGTGGGGTGTTTTTTTTTTTAAAAAATATTAATAATTGAGTAAATTTCCATGGGTATACTGGGGGGACTTTTCACAGGGGAACCTTCTTATTTCTTGGTCCTCTCAGGTGCTCTATTGAAGAATTGAAGGATGGGGAAATGGAGAAGGGGAGTTGAAATGACCCTCTTGTTGCCATTAGGCAAATCCAGGACAGAATGCGAGCAGCGTGCCGCATTCCCTCTCCGAACGGCCTGCCTTAGCTCAACGATGCATATCTGAACTTAACACTTCATCTTAGACAGTCGCCAGTTGTCCATACCGAAACGCAGGTGCACTGAAAATACTCATGTAACCCTTCCCCGGTCCCACCGTCCTGTTGTACAGTCGTGGTTAAGAATGCCACAACCCTAAGAATTCGGGAAGGATGTGCACTTGGCTGATCCCTGTGGCACCGTCTGGCTCGCGGCCTTTCGTGCAGCAATTCCCGAAGCACCGGACTGTGAAGATGCCCGACTGACAACATCGTTCCAGCGTCGGCCTGCTGTTGCCGGAGAGGAGCCTCCAAAGATGCCGTGTTTGATCTCAGCCTGGATCCCCTCTGGGAGGAGGAGAGGGAATCCCACAAGCTATTCATTAAGAAGATCCTGTTGTTTGATCACGTCCTCTGACATCGTAGCCATGCACGCATACACGTGTAGTTGGCCTTCTGACGCGTGCATAGTGCGTTTTTGTCTCTTCCCTGGAGTCCAGGCCAAAGCCTGAGGTTCCTTTTGACACAACTCTGCCCAAAACTCTGGCTTTGTGCTCTCCGGCGCTCTGCAATAACATACCAGCTCTGTGGTGTGGCCAGTGTTTACTTAATTGGCGGGAGGACTTTTTAATCTCCAAAGGCAAACGTTTCTTCTGCATTCCAGATGCAGGTAAGATGTGGTTTGCTGTGGTACCAGGGTAAGGATTTGGGGTGGGGGGGGGGAATGAAGGAAGGAAAAAGAATCCTTAGGGCTAAAGTCACGGGAGGGGGTGGGTGGCCAAGAAAGAGAATCGAGTCATTGGGTGCGGGGGGGTGGGGAGAGGAGAAGATGAAAAATCAACAGGCGTTGTTTTAAAGAGTCAGAACTGTGACTGACCATATGCTCACTTTGCAGTTATTTCCAAAAATAGACGACTAGTGGTGAGAAGCAACTGGTTTCTGATGCTTTATGAGTGGGTCAGGGAAGATGATTTCCAATTGTTGGGGTAAGATACAGGGTAGGCTGTATATCCAGCGGAAAGAGGTGGCTTAAGCTTTACGGTGCGTTGGATTCGATTTCACAGAGCTTTTTACTGGCTAGACAGCGCTGTTAGCTAAGTGAGAGGAATTCACCTGAGGATAAAAGGGGCTGGTGACCCGGAGCAGGCCCTTACAGGTATTCTGTATCTTGACTAGAGCTCATCTGCCAGCAGTGAAACAGTCATCAAGAAATGGGGGCCAGGGAGTACAAGGATGGCCAGAGGTGATACACCGCAGACCATCTAGGTAATGGGATGGGGTCCATTTGGGGGGGGCGTTAGTGCTCACCTTCTTCACAGACCCTTGGATGAGCGGTGACTCCTAGGTCAGAGATTTCCTGAACCTGTCATGTTTCCTGGAAAAGAAGAGGTTGAGGGTGCCCTGTTTTCAGGGGAAGAACAACTTTGCTGTAAGTTGTGTTGCTCAATGGTAAATGTTTACACGTTTCTACAACTTTGATTTATTTTGATTGTGGTAATTCATAAAAGATGTTGTAGCTCTGAAGCTTGGCAGTTCCCCCAAAGCACAATCTGCCAGCGACTCTCCCCAGGATCTGCTTACCTATTACAGAAACCAAGAGAGTCCCAGCAGGACAGAGGCGTGTGGATGGCAGGGAACATCTCTGAGGGTGAGAATATGGCAACAACGGATCCCGAGACATAACAAATGCGCCCGTCTGACTTCTTTTCTGGATGCACACAGCGTCTCTACTTCTCTCTAAAACTGGGGCAACGCTAGAGGTATCAGTTTCTTGAAATGTTCGCAAGTCCTTGCAACGCAGTGCTGGGATTTGCAGTGATGTATGTAGACGGGACATGCCTCAAATGGAACGTTGCTGATTGAGTTTTAGTCCCGGGGGCTAACATTCCATCTTATGGATTATTGTGTCCAGCTTTCAAGTTCATGTTGAGCTCTGAACAGCTGTTAGGCCTTTGATGCTCATATCCCCAGAGCCCAATCTTTCAGCTGACTGCTTTCAGCTGACTGCAGAGCCATGTGCCATGAACTCCGGGACTGACGTAGGAAGTCACAGCCCTGGTCTCGTTAGGACTGCTCTGCAAAGCTGAGGGCAAGGATATGCAGAGATGTGGGTTGATTTGTTCTTTTAATGCCGTTTTTTTTTTTTTCAGATCAAGTGAAACAATAGTATGTCATCATTAGTAGATTTCATAAACGTTTATTGGGCATCACCATATGTCAGGCCGAGATTCAAAGTTTAATAGTACACAAAGCAGCCACTGAGGAATTTATACGTGGTGTATATTTGTCTCCCTTCACTAGACTCAGCTTGGGAAGCACGGTGTTATTCTCAGTTATCTTCTGATCTCTGCCATCCAGCATCAAGCCTGGTCCGTGATGGGTATTTAACAAATGTTGAAACAGTATGCAAAAAGCAGTTCGCCTTGAGATTTTCCTTTCTTGTTCTCTAACAGCCTTGCCTCACGCATATCAACTGACGGATTTCCTCCCATCAAAATACCAGAACATCTTTCCCTCTAGATGCTTATTTCCTATTGCACCTCTTACAACTCCTGTGAAGAGAAACAAACTTTTTTCCTTTATGGCAAGAGGGACTTCTCACTAGTATCTATGATCATCCATAAAGGCAGACATTTTTTTTGTCCTTTTGTTCACTGCTATTTCCCCAGCATCAAAAATATTGCCTGGGACATAGTAATCACATGTCAGTTCATGTCTTTGTAATTATTTGTTGAACGAATACATAAAATTGAAATCAGGACAAAAGATCTTGGCATATTAGACAGGTTCAGTTAAGCTATGTGGCAGTAACAAATAACCCTGGAAATCTCAGAGGCTGAACACATATAGGTTTGTTTCTCTTTTCCACAGAGCTGGCTGGGGATCCCGCTGCCTTCTAGATCAGCTCCTTTCCCAGGGGTAACACCAGGATCCAGTATGACCGCATCCTGTAGCTACCCTGGAATGTATAGCTTTGGGCTTGCTCTTCTAGGGGAAGGGAGGGTGAAAGGGTTGCACACTGACTCATAAATGCTTTTGCCTGGAAATGATGCATGTCACTTCTGTTCACAGTCTTTTGGCTACATGGCTGGGAAATGTGGGTGAGCCCGTGAGTATCTGGTGGGCATGCTCCACTAAATATGTTAGTCAGTGCTTGCTAAGTGATGCTGTAATACCTTAGGAAAGCGACTCTTTGTGTCCCACCCTTAGTCTTACCGCTTCGGTGCATGACGGCCAGCTTCCCAAAGCGTATCTGCGTATCTTTGCCTGAAGTCTCTCTTGGGTCGCTGGATCTCGCTTTGGCCTCCTGCTTTGCCTTCAGCATAAGAGGCTCTTGGTGCCAGGAAGCCACCCTATGACAGGCTGAGATTAAGGCTGAATAAGACACAGAGCAGCCGTCGAGGAGTTTATACTGTTTACGTTTCTGTCTCCCTCACTAGACTCAGCTTGTTAAAGGCGGCATCGACTCAATCGATGACTGCTGGGCTTTAGTGTATAAATAGCTCAGCCCCGTCACTACTCAGCTGGTGGCATGACCGGGAGGTGCATTTTCTGCACTGGCTCCCAGAGACGGCAGGGGGGTTAAGCTCTAATTGTCCGCAGAGATGACTTACTTGATAACAAACCTATAACCGGCTGACAAACCTATAACTGGCTGTCTTCCCCTCCCCATCTCACTTCCTCATTCCCCTGACAGTGTTTCTTGGGATTTCCTCTCAAATAAACTGTTTACATTTGATTTTGTGTTTTAGGATCTTCTTTTTTTTTTTTTTTTTTTTCAACGTTTTTTATTTATTTTTGGGACAGAGAGAGACAGAGCATGAACGGGGGAGGGGCAGAGAGAGAGGGAGACACAGAATCAGAAACAGGCTCCAGGCTCTGAGCCATCAGCCCAGAGCCCGACGCGGGGCTCGAACTCACGGACCGCGAGATCGTGACCTGGCTGAAGTCAGACGCTTAACCGACTGCGCCACCCAGGCGCCCCTGTGTTTTAGGATCTTCTTAAGGAGGAGCGCCAAACTAAAATAGAAAGTTGCCTACATAGTTCTCCTTGTGTGTGTGTGTGTGTGTGTGTGTGTGTGTGTGCATGTATGAGCGGGTGGCAGGGGGTGGGGGAGATTGATCATATGGATTTGGGAAGGGCATAAGGGAGGTCTCCTCACTGTCTCCATCTGAGGAGCTGTTTGGTGGTTGGAATGAAGGAAGTGAATGGAATACAAGGGCAGGAAGGAGAATACCTGAGATGCCAGAAAGACTTTTTCCTGTTACCGTGTTGTTAAAAACATAAAACCTGGATCTTGTTATTACAGTATTGGCTCCCTGAAGTCCTGGGGAGAAAAGTTCTCGAAGGCTTTCTAAGGTGGACACTTCCCTGCCTGTCAACACGAAAGCCATGGTAACTGGAGTTTTGTGTTTCTCAGCACCCGTTGGTGGGGTTCCGGAAGCCCCTTTGGACACTGTTCTCAGAGTCCAGGCTGGGAAAAGTCCTGAAGTGGTGACAATGGTCTTCAGTTTTTCACCTCTCCTTTTAATGTCCTCTGCCCCTTTTTGGCGATCTCCTGTGTCCCAGGGTCAAATATTGCTGAAGTGACCTTATAATTTGTCATCCAAACCAGGCCTTTTTTGTTCTCAACTCCCAGTAAGACATCACATGAGCAATCCATACTTACTCAGCCGGTGGTGGCACCGGGATTTAAGGGGGTGCTTCCTCGCTGCATGTAGCACCCTGTGTCCCGCATTGACTGTGGCAAGGGGTTTCATCACAGAGAAGAAGGGCCCCGTCTCCGGGGTGGGAATCAGGAAATGCAGGAACAGACTCAGGTCTGTTGCTCACTCATGGGGGAAATTTGGCAAGTCATTTTGTTTCTCTGGGGCTAAGCGTCAGTATCTCTGGAAGAGAGGCTTAGGACTGGAGAATGATAATGATCGTGGTAGTAGTAGCCACACTTTATATATTTAGTGGCTTAGACTTAAGAGCGTGGACTCTGAAGCCAGAAACCTAGGTTCAAATCCCAACCCTATCACTTACTCACATGAGATCTGGCCAAATTACTCATACATTTTCTTGGCAGTGTTACTATGGCACAAATGCCACATCATAAGCTGTACGTATTCAGCATGTACAATTTTTAAGTTTTGATATATGCATATGCCCATGAAACCATGAAACTCTGACTACAATCAGGACAATGCACCTGTACGTCACCTCCCTGGCAAAGTTTCTGCGTGTCCCCTCCAAATAGTCGCCTCCCCATCCCGCCCCCCCCCCCCCCCACCGGCGACCACTGATTTCTCCGTCACTATACATTAGTTTGCATTTTCTAGAGATTCACATAAATGAAATCGTGCAGTAGATTTTCTTTATGGCTTGACTACTTTTACCCTGCATCACTATTTTGAGATTCATTGTGTTTTGTATCAATAGTTCATTCCTTGCTGTTGCCGACTGGTGTTCCAGAGCATGGCTACATCGCAGCTCATTTGTCCACCTGCTGCTGGACATTTGGGTTGTTTGTGAATTTTTGGATATTGCAAATAAAGCTCCCTGAATATTTATACATAATTCGTTGCATTGATACGTGCTTTCTTTTCTCTTGGGTAAATAGTAGAATGGTAGGCTCCTAAGGTAGGTATCTATGTTAACATTTCAAGAAACGGCTACATCATTTTCTGAAGTATTTTTACATTCCAAATTCTAAAGTAAAGTTTACATTTCCACCAGCAGCGTATAGGACAAAGATTTTAGCTCCTCCCCATCCCATTCAGTGCTTGTTATGGGATTTATTTTATTTTATTATTTCATTTTATTTTGGTATGGTCATTATTTTAAATAGGTGTGTGGGAGTATCTCATTGTGGTTTTAATTTTTTTACTCATGATGAATGATGATGAGCATCTTTTTTATGTGAATATTTGCCATCCTGTATCTCCTCAGATCCAGTGTCTGTGAAAACCTTTTGCCCGTTAAAAAGACACTGGTTTGGGGCGCCTGGGTGGCGCAGTCGGTTAAGCGTCCGACTTCAGCCAGGTCACCATCTCGCGGTCCGTGAGTTCGAGCCCCGCGTCGGGCTCTGGGCTGATGGCTCGGAGCCTGGAGCCTGTTTCCAATTCTGTGTCTCCCTCTCTCTCTGCCCCTCCCCCGTTCATGCTCTGTCTCTCTCTGTCCCAAAAATAAATAAAAACGTTGAAAAAAAAATTTTTTTTAATAAATAAATAAAAAAATAAAAAAAAAGACACTGGTTTGTTTTCTTCTGTTTTGAGAGTTCTTTATATGTGCTAGATAACAACGCCCTTATTGGATACACAATTGTAAATGTTTTTCCCCATTCCTGTGATTTACCTCTTCATTCTATGGCAGTGTCTTTCCCAGAGCAGAAGTTTTAAATTTTGATGAAATCTGATTTATTGATTTGTGCTTTAAGGCCTAATCCAAAGTCAGGGCTTCCTTTTACTTTTTTCTTCTAGAAGTTCTACAGTTTTAGACTGACCTTTAAGCTTATGATCTACTTTGAGTACATTTTTGTGTATGATGTGTGGGGTGTGGATTAAAGTGCAATTTTTTTGGCATATGAACAGCCAACTGTTCCAGCATTTTTGTTGAAAAGACTATTTCTTCTCCACTAGATTGCTTTTGTACTTTTAAAAAAATCGGTTGTCCACATGAATGCATCTTCCGGACTTTCTATTATTTTCATTGTTTTTGTTGTTGCTGTTTTGTTGTTTACATTTATATCAATATCACCCTGTGCTGTAGGTTTATAAGAAGCTTGAACCAATGTACTGTTAGTCCTCCAATTTTGTTCTTCTCTTTCAAAGCCATTTTGGTTCTCCTAGGCCCTTTGTGTGGTTATATGACTTTTACAATCAGTCTGACGGTTTCTACGAAAAAGCCTGCTGAGGGGCGCCTGGGTGGCGCAGTCGGTTAAGCGTCCGACTTCAGCCAGGTCACGATCTCGCGGTTCGTGAGTTCGAGCCCCGCGTCGGGCTCTGGGCTGATGGCTCAGAGCCTGGAGCCTGTTTCCGATTCTGTGTCTCCCTCTCTCTCTGCCCCTCCCCCGTTCATGCTCTGTCTCTCTCTGTCCCAAAAATAAATAAACGTTGAAAAAAAAAATTGAAAAAAAAAGAAAAAGCCTGCCGAGATTTTGATTGGAATTTTGTGGATTCTATACATCAATTTCAGGAGAATTGACATCTTAAGACTATTGAGTCTTTTGGCCCACGATCATGCAAACTGGGACACATGTGAGAGTGGAAAGGAGGCTGCAAAAATTATTCAAGGACAGCCAGCACAAGCTCAGACTGTTCCGGGATGTACAGGCATCCTCTCGTGTGCCCTCTCGTCAGCCCACGTGATGACATCCTGTTGGTGGTATGGTTCCCAGAACTCTCGTCTCCTCCTGTCCACTTCAAAATTTATTATGCTTCTAATAGTGTTAACTTCATTCCTGGCAGAATATCTCAATAAAGAAAAGCCTAAAATCTCAGCATCCCATTGACAGTTTTTTCCTGCATGGCCAGAATGACAATGGGTAGCCTGATAAATCGATCCCTAGTAAGAATTAAGTAGCACATGTGTCATTCTATTAGCTTCTTGCTTCTCCTCACTTATGAATGTATCCAGCTCATCTACTCTTTAACTTTTAAGGACTAATTCTAAAGGCAGGTTAGAAGGAAGGTGTTGAAAATAATTCCCTCTGAGTTGAATTAAGTAATAGATGTAAAATTCCCAGTACTATTTCTGATGCATCCAAAGCCGTCGGTAAACTCCCATCCCCTGGAGCACATCACAGCCCTGGGAAGTCCCTGCATGGAGTCAGGAAGGGCTTTCCTAGGGAGGGAGGGCAGGATGTGAACCCTGGTCTTCCTATATTCTTCTGGGTGGATCAAAAGCAACGCTCATAAAAAGTTGGCAAAAGAAAACTCAAAATATATCGTAGCAAAAAATCTGGATTAGTTCTTCTTGGTATCACTGCCAGCCATCTTGCACGATACTTGAGGACACGACCCTCATTGTTCTTTGCTGCCATGCACTCAAGGGTCAGGGTTTGGGTGGTGTAGAAAGGGGGTGGTAATGTTGAAGCCCTTTGCCGTTACTATGAGCAGGAAGTGAAATATCAAGGATGTCATTCAAGAGTTCTCTCTCCGCTTAATTCTGTATCACTCTGGCTTCCTGTGTATCTCTTCTGGGCTATGCTCCTTTCTGTGAGGCTCTGAATCCATTCAGGTGGTCAAGATGATGAGCTCAGCTGGTTAGGCTCCGGGGCTAAGGAAATCAAGGTCACAGGTTCAGTCTCCATATGAGCCAATTAACTCTGCAGACAGAGAAATCCATCCAAGTCCTCAGATTGCCTCACTGACTCTCACCAGCTGGCTTGAAAAACTGTACTCTGTGGGGCCTGGAACACGGATGGCTGAGTAACAGGCCTATCCTTAGTCCTGGAGAATTCTCCCTGGAGGAGGCCCTCCAGACGTTAGAAACCACTCATTAGATTCTGGTATTGTTCATTAATATGGCCGCACTTCACTTCAAGGCCTGGTGTTTATCCTGAAGTAATTTACGAGCGACTGAGGATTTTGCATTGTGGTAAAAGTTGATTGTTGATAGTGTACCAGCCTACTTGATAAATGATTCCTTGCTTCAGTATGCTGGAATGCAGAGGCAGCTGCGTGAGACTGGAGTGGGGAGGCCAAGGGCCAGCAAGCTAGAGCTTCAGATGGTGAGTCATTCATTTAAAAACTTCCTTCGCCTGCCTCCCGTGGGCCAGGCACGGTTTTTGATACTAGGGATACTGGGAATGTAAGTATTCCTTACTTCCACGCATGTTTTTAATGCCTATTCCATGCTAGGCATTATATTGGACCCTTAAGGGCACAGCAGAGGAGACAGTGTGCTCTCAAGGCGATCTAGGTTTAGGGCAGGGGATCTTAACCTTTGCCACGAGATGAGGGACCATAAGGCAAGCTGAGGGCCAAGCACAAACTAGCACAACCCTCCCCCACCCCCAGGTGGGATTTGTGCAATATTCCTCAGGAGGTCCTGGCCACCCAAGAACAAAGGAAAGGGCGGAAGACAAACCGTTAAACTGATAGAGTTTCCAGAAGTTTACAAACATCTTAGTAATATTACAAGAAAAGGCAATCTTATCAATAGCCTAATCTCCAGGAACTCCCTACTATTTTAAAGATAATGCTTTGCTTTAGCTTGGCCTCCAGTAATCTGTAAACCCTCTTTAGCATATGGAAGTCTCTTTAAGAAACTTCCTCTTGACTTTCCCTCCCCCAGCTCCACAGTATATAAGCAGTCACAGCCCCAGCTCAGCTCTTTCTGCCCACGGGTCCTGTCCCCCATGCTATAATAAAATCACCCTTTTGCACCAAAGACATCTTCAAGAATTCTTTCTTGGCCGTCGGCTGCGCTCTGGACCCCCACCCCTCCAAAACCCCCTCACGTGGACTCTCTTGGCAGTCTTGTGAAGTCTATGGAAGCCTTCTCAGAATAATAGCTTTAGATGCATAGAATAAGCACATGAGATTACAGAGGAAGCCAGTTATAATACAATACAGTTGTCAAAATATTAAACAAATACATCCGTGCTAAGTGCTAAGTATTGGCCATGTAACCATGGTCCATGTGTGTTCACAGCTCCTCCTCAGGGCCGCTGTGCCAATCTCAGCTCCTGCTGTTGGGGTGGTTCTAGCCAGCCATGCTTTGAGCCACACGTCTTGGTCCTCCTCCCAGGCATAGCTGAGCAAAGATAGGGAAGCGCTGACCTGGAGGCTGCTGTTCCATCTTGAACGACTGAGATGCTCTGACCAAAAGAGCTGTGTCAGTCAGCAGGTCATTCTTAGGTAAGTTCGGTTGGAAGGCAGGACAGATTTCAGGTACGGCTGGGAACGAAAGGCGAAGAAATGCAAAGAGTAGACTCTGAGTTAGTGCTATAGTCATGAGATGTCTGGAGCAAGCTGAGGTTGTGAGGAAGCCGAATCTAAGAATCTATTAAGAGAGAGAAGAGAGGTGACGAGTCACTTGTAGTGGGAAGACAGGCAGACGAATGCCCAAAGAAACAGAAACTGAGGAGGTGAGTGGAATTGAGGGCAGAGTCTTAGAGTGAAAATCTAGAAATCTCTCTGCTGAGATCTACAGAATTGCTTTGGATCTAGAACAGTCCTTAAGTTTGTCTCCCCACTTCCATTTTCCCCAAGGGGTCTGGTTGTTATCTTCTCTTGAATGGCACTGAAGGCCAGCTTCCTGGCTGACATTCCCATTTTCTTTATTACCAGGTACATTCTTACAATAAGCTTTCATGTCCTGAGGCAACTAGAGTAGCTCTTGGTTCTTTGTGATCAAAAGAGTCAAATGCAAACATGGCAGGGTGGGGTGAGTCCTCAGGAAATAAGGGGGGAACCTGACTGCCTCAAGCCATAGTTGTGGACAACAAATGCTTCCCAGCACACTTATTTTTTTTTTAATGTTTATTTATTTATTTTGAGAGAGAGAGAGAGAGAGAGAGAGAGAGAGAAAGGCAGAGGAGAGAGAAGGAAAGAGAGAATCCCAAGCAGGCTCTGTGCTGTCAGCACAGAACCTGTGCAGGGCTGGATCGCATGAACCATGAGATCATGGCCTATGCTGAAATCAAAGAGTTGGATGCTTAACTGACTGAGCCATCCAGGCATTCCCACCACCCCCAGCACACTTCTAAGTAGAGTTTTGGATTTATCAATGGTTAACCGTTTCAAAATTTTGTCGGAACATTTTATAGTTCATTAAAATATTGCCTTTTTTTTTTTTATGTTGGTGACATTTTAATTCCATTACAGTATGTGGTGTTTATAGCAAAAGCTTTGTTTTATGTGTTGGAGAAGGGCTTGGTAATGAGGAAAGGTCAGTGTCAGGAGAAATTTCGAGGTAGCTAAAAGTGATATTTAGTAAAGAAATCTCATTCACAGCTATATTGCGTGGTAATTGGTAGTAAGGTGAGAAAAGCCACTAAGAATCTTAAAATCTGAGGTTTCACATGGATCACTTCGTAGAAAAGGATGTGCAGCCCCACATTAGCTAGGAAGGGAGACACGGGGGCCAAATCGGCATTCATTCATTTATCTGCTGAGTGCCTCTCACATGTCAGGCAAAACCAAGACATACTGTCCTCAAGGTCTTACCCCCTAGAGGGGGAAGATAAACAGTACTTGAAAATAAACAAATAGGTAATAATACATTGTGAAATGTGCTAAGAAGGATATAAAAGGAAGACATTGTACGTGAGGGACGAGGTGGGGGTGGGGGCTACTTTAGATAAGATGGATAAGGAATAAGTCACTTCCTCCCTCTGAAAGGAAGTGACTTCGAGCTGAGACTTGGAACCTGAGATGTCAGTCCTGGGTGCTGCCAGAGGAAGTACATTCCAGCCCAAGGGACCAGGAAGTGTATCTTAAAGAGGACTGACTGTGACTGGGGCTCACACAGCCCCAGGTAGAGAGGGAGAGGGAGAACAGTTTGAGTCAGGCTGGAGATAAGCAAAGACCATTCGCTTAACGCCAACTTATACAATCCCTTTGATGGACCAGGCTCTGTGCTATGCCAGGGATACAGCAGTGAGCAAGACAGATAAAAACCTCTGCCCCCAGGGAACATGTACTTTAGCAGGGACCTGGTCAGAATATGCCTCGTTTATCATAATATAAAAGGCTTGGACTTTATTTATCTAAAGACTATGGGAGCCTTTGAAGTGGTCAAAGTTGGGGAGTGACATTGCTGGATTTGCATTTTAGAAATCACAGCTCTGAGAGCAGTGTGGAGAATGTCTGGGGGCAGGGTAGTCCAGGAGCCAAGAGACTAGAGAGGTTGGTGCAAGAAAAGGTGTTATTCTGCCTTTAGATAGTGCAGTAGGTTGGAAATGAATGGTGAGATTCCAGAGGTATTAAGAAGGTACGATGGACAGGATCAGGTGGACAGGTGAAAGATCTAGAAGGACATAGATGCGTGGTGTCAGTTTTCTGACTTCAAGAACTGGGTGGATGTTGTTGCCATTGATTTTGGGAGTAAGACACGAGAAAACAGATTTTGGGGGGCGCAAATTAAATGATATCATCCCTACCCTTAATGAAATTTATACTTTATTGAGGAGACAAACACGCAAATCAAACCACTTTATCAACCAAGCATGTACTGGTCAGTAAATTATGCTGAGCTGACAAACAACCACCACAACAGTGTTTTAATACAGGAAGGATTTATTTTTCCTGTCCTGTTACACGTCCGAAGCAGACAGGGTGGGGTAGATTGGGGAAAGCACAGAGCTCTTCTCATTGTAATCGGTGGACTGAGGCCAACAGAGGTTCTATCTTAACACATGCTCCCACCTACCAAGACCGAGTTCAAAAAAAAAGGTGGGGGGAGGGTGGGAACAATGAATCTGGCTCCTAAATCTTTTGTCTGGAAATGCTTCATGTACCTTCAGCTCCCATTTCATTGGCCAAGTCGTAGGGTCATGCCTAACGAAGAAACTGAAGAAGAACAATCGTACTGTGTGCTGGGAAGGAGGAAGACTATTTGTTCTTTTCACCGCACCCTATCAGGTGGGGCACAATTTCATTTTGTCCTTTACTGATGGCAGTCATTTTGACAACTTGATGAACATCTTGGCATCGGCCAGACTTCTCCACTGTCAACTTCTCCCCCACTTTGTAATTGATAAATATATTGTAGGGAGTTACTTTGAAACTATGTAAACATCCCGTTCTTCATTAGACTTGTAATTAATTAAGATCTGAAGCAACTCATGGTTTTCTATTTATCCAATGAGTTATCATTCATTGTTATAATTATTTTGACACTCAAATTGTCCCAGATTTGACCAGTGGCAACCCCCTCAGTCTGGCTTCCATGTCTGTTTACCATGTCCCTGGCATTCTTTGAGTATTTCCTTGCCTCTGGCTCAAGGCTCATCTTAAGCTTTCCTTGTTCCCGCTCCAGCCATGGAATCCACCAGTTCTCCAAGGGACCCTAACTGTTCTTAGTGGAGAATGGTATTTAGAACGCTAGAGTACTTGGTGTGCTGTTTGCTTTGGGTGTGTGGCTGCTCCCAAACCCTCTCGGTGGTCAGAGCTACAGGATACATGTGTGAATGTACACATACACAGACACAGACACACACGTCTTTATTTGTATCTGTGTCTATTATGTATACAGAAAACTATGAGTTTACTTTGGTATCTCCAATTCCAATTCAACACCACAGGGTATATGTTGCTTTCTCTCTTTCTGTATTTATAAATCCTCTCTCTTGCACTAGAGCATCGGCTCTCATCCCAATATATTTACTTCGCTCATCAGTCCTATCTCACACCCCTTCCCATGTGGGTAATCTCCCCACTCTGCTTGGCCTCCAACAGATGCCAAATCACCTTCCTCACTGCTTAAGCTCCGACTTCCCACCCTAGGTTAATGGGGACACTGCATTATTAAAGATGTTTCATGGTGATGTTCCTATATCCTACCAGGAATCTTTTGGGAGCCCATTTTTATAGGGAATGTGTGATATTGAGAAGGGGCTGCAGCCAACTAAGAGTTAGAAATCCAAATCTTTTGATTCCCAGTACTTTTTTTTTTTTTTCTTCCTCTAAAGCCCTGGGCATCAATAGCAATTAATGGAATCCATGGAAGATTTCTCTGGCTTTTCTTTCTCAGTTTCATTCCCAAATGGATTTACTTTGGAAAGTAAATGAAAGTCCATTTACCCATTTCAGAGTTACCGAAAGGTGAAAAAAATGCTATTTGTCCAGCAGTTCAGAGATTTTTCAAATACTTTTTTGTCTTTGGATTACTCAAAAGCAGCTTTGTTTGGAAATTTCAAACTTGGCATCTCTGGTGCATAACCCTGAGTAAGGGACGTGTGCTTTGCCTTGTTTGAAGAAATTTGGTTTTGAAATAACAAAGTTATGGATGTTTAAAAACACTGCACTGAGCAGACACTGTGTGTTATTTTCCTTTGCCTTGGAAAACACGCTCTATATTGTGAAGCTGGTAACTTTCATGGGTGGGAGAATTTAATAGCATATACTCAACTGATGCAAATGTGAGATCATTTTATAAGTCACACGGGAATCCAGTTGCGTTGCCTTTTCAGCTCTTATCCGGTGAATTCACATGAGCTCCAAATAACTTAGAATCCTTGGGCGTACTGCCTGTGTACATATCAGGTGCTCGATAATTGCTGAGCTGACGTGAACTGAACATGCTTGTTTTCATTTGGCTATAAGTTTCCCCTCCAGCTCTGAGTACCTAATTAGCCCACGGACCAAATCCAGCTTGCCACCAGCTTTTCTACAGCTTGCAGGCTGAGAATGTGTTTCACATTTTTAAAATTGTTGAATAAAAATCAAAAGAAGACAAACATTTCATGACATGTGAAAATGCCACGAGATCAGAACTCTAGTGTGGATGCATTAAGTTTTATCAGGGTATAGTCACACTCATTCACTTCTATTCACCACCCCCCCCCCCCCCCCCAAGCCTGCTTTCCCGTTGCAGTGGCAGAGATGAGCACTTGGAACAGAGACTGCGTGACCTGCAAAGCCTTAAATATTTACTATCTGGCCCTTGAGAGACAAAGTTTACAGACCCTAAACCAGATGCTAGAAGATGTCGCCTGTTCGTTTTTTAATTTTTTTTTCAACGTTTATTTATTTTTGGGACAGAGAGAGACAGAGCATGAACGGGGGAGGGGCAGAGAGAGAGGGAGACACAGAATCGGAAGCAGGCTCCAGGCTCTGAGCCATCAGCCCAGAGCCCGACGCGGGGCTCGAACTCACGGACTGCGAGATCGTGACCTGGCTGAAGTCGGACGCTTAACCGACTGCGCCACCCAGGTGCCCCTGTTCGTTTTTTAAAATGATTTGCTATAAAATTTGAAGCTGAGCCTCCTTTTCTTTTAAAAAAAATTTCTACTCATTATACTTCTTTTTTTTTTAACGTATTTTATTTTTTATCTTTTTTTAAAAATTTACATCCAAGTTAGCTAGCATATAGCGCAACAATGATTTCAGGAGTAGATTCCTTAGTGCCCCTTCCCCATTTAGCCCATCTCCCCTCCCACAACCCCTCCCGTAACCCTCAGTTTGTTCTCCATATTTATGAGTCTCTTCTGTTTTGTCCCCCTCCCTGTTTTTATATTATTTTTGTTTCCCTTCCCTTATGTTCCTCTGTTTTGTCTCTTAAAGTCCTCACATGAGTGAAGTCATATGATTTTTGTCTTTCTCTAATTTCACGTAGCATAAGACCCTCCAGTTCCATCCACGTAGTTGCAAATGGCAAGATTTCATTCTTTTTCACGGCTGAGTAATATTTCATGGTATTTATATACCACATCTTCTTTATCCATTCATCCATCGATGGACATTTGGGCTCTTTCCATACTTTGGCTATTGTTGATGGTGCTGCTATAAACACGGGGGTGCATGCGTCCCTTGGAAACAGCACACTTGTATCCCTTGGATAAATGCCTTGTAGTGCAATTGCTGGGTCGTAGTCTACCCATTATACTTCTAACCTGTGATGATGACAAATCTCCAAAGGGCACTTCTTTCTGCTTGATCATCCTACCAAACATCTGGTAAGTTCTTTTTCCCATTCTTGTGGTTATCTCATCTCACACTTCACAGACAGTATAGGGGGAACCAGGTGAGAATTACTTCAATTCCCCCTGTGTACCTGTGTCTGTATTTACACAGTGATGCAGATCATTGCATAAGAATGGGTCTCTTATTACAGGTAATATTCCCTCCATTCCCTCTGGGATCCCATTGTCTCTTGCCTTCTGAAGGACTTGGCTTCTCCTTTACCCCTTCTTCCTCTACACCATCCGTTGTGTCTCTCTTCTGTGTCATTCCAGTCAGCACATAAGCTGGTCTTAATAAGATCCATCTTCTAGAAGCCTTCCCATTTCCCAGCACCCACCTCTTATTACCGCCTCATGTCTTTGCTACTCTTAAGAGCTCCTCTTGAAACCATTGTCTAGACTTGCCATCTGCCTATTCTCCCCTCGACCCATTCTAAATAGATTCTATCTCCCACCATGCATGATACTGGGTAAAGCCACAAATGACTCCATCTGGCTAAATCCAGTAGTTGATTTTCTGTTTCGACCTTACTTTGCTTATCCCTCGCTTAGAGTGTAGTTGTTTACTTTCTCTTGAAAACATGTTCTTCCTTCGTCTTCTAGGCATCACACACTTCCCCTCTTCCTCCCACGTTGTTGGTTACTTCTCATCTCCTTGGATGATCTCTTGTATTAACCATGTCTTTTTATATTGATGCTTTGACATTCAGGGTTTTGCTGAGAACGAAGGGACTCTTCCCTCCGGGGTTAGATAATAAACAACTCAGTCCTGAGTGTACCTTTCAAATGTAAACCAACCAATCCAAAGCCCGTAACCCCCAATCAACTTCTTTACTGGGGTCTCACAGAGCTCTTACACTTCACGGCAATGTTCCCCTGATGTAATCACCTAGGGCCATGTGCCAGACCACTAGGGACCCCTCGTATACCCCAGAGTCTACTGAACCTGTTCAAACTAGCCAATCCTAAGCCGGTTTACTCTGCCTTGCCCATTCTTTCCCATGGAAACCATAGGAAAACTCTTGCCTGTCTACATTTTCCTTCTCACTTCCTCTGCCTCTGACTGACACTGGTACTTCCTTGTGTGGTCCTGCATGGTGCACCACACCTCCTGTTTCTAGGGATCTGTGAGTGTAACAAACCTCTTTCTTCCTGACAGTCATTTCCATGTCTATATGTCTTATCATACTTGACTAAAATAAATCCCTGGTGCCCTTAAAACACTCTTCTTCTTTCTGACCTTTTATTGAAAGGAGATCTTTATTGAATTGGAGATTCTTGGGGTCCTGCTTATTCTGTTTCTCTTCTCTATTTATCCACCTATCATCCCCTAATCACCAGGACGATCCAGTTTATGTGTGTGGGTGTGGCTCTGAATGCCATCTACGTTTGCTGATCATCCTCAAATTGAAATATCCAGGATGATCTCCTGTCTGAGCTCCGGTTTATATATCCAAAAGCCTAGCTGACATATTTAATGGGTGTCCAGTAAGCACCTTAAACTTAATATATCCAAACTGAACAACCTATTTACCCTGCCGTTCCCTATCCCCACCAAATCTGTTCTCCACACTCAAGCCTATTTCACTTCCATAAATGAACTCACTTTCCACCCAAATGCTCCAGCATATGAGACCTTGGAGTCACCCTCTAGGTGGAATCTGCGGTAGGAGGAATTCTAAGATGAGTCCCAGTGAAACACATCCTTCTGTAATCCCCTCCTCCGTGAGTGCTGGTGGAGCCTATGGCTTACTTCTAGCCAAAGAAGTCCAGCAAAGGCGATAGTCATGCCTGTGATCTCTTTACATTTTATGTATCTCTCTCTGACTTACCAGACGGAAGCTAGAGATTCTCCTGCTGGTCTTGAGTAAGTCAACTGTGGTATTGCGAGAGGGCCATGTGATGGAACTGCAAAAACCTCTATGAGTTTAGGGCGGTAAGTGCTGGACAGCCAGCAGGAAATCAGGGGTCTCAAGCCTACGCCTGCAAGGCAGTGAATTCTGTCAACAGTCACACGAGCTTAGAAGAGGACTCTGGACTCCAGAAAAGAGAATGCCAGTTTGGTACTTTGACTGCAGGTTTGTGACAACCTAAGCACAGGACCCAGCTCAGCTGTGCTTGAACTCCTGACCTATTGAAACTGTGAGATCATAAATATGTATGTTGCTCGTAGGCTGCTAGGTGTATGACAATTTGT
Organism: Prionailurus viverrinus; assembly: GCF_022837055.1. Lineage (NCBI taxonomy): Eukaryota > Metazoa > Chordata > Mammalia > Carnivora > Felidae > Prionailurus > Prionailurus viverrinus. The sequence goes on along the minus strand of NC_062577.1, from coordinate 54,645,749 downwards.
TATGCAGCAACTGAAGACTAAAACTTGGTCTCGCGTCAGGCCCTGTTGGTTCTACGTTGGAACAATCCACCCACTACTCACCACTGCCGCCATGTTCTCACTCCAGTAAATGGCGTCATTTCTTCACAGACTCACCAGCCTTCTCTCTGATCTCTCGACTGCCACTCTTGCCCTCCCACGGCTCACTCACCAGTTTCCCACATTCTTTTAGACATGTAAATCAGATTACATGACTGTGATGCACAGAACATCTAGGTCTGGCTTTTGTTTCTCTCCGGCTCCTTATGGTGCCCTCTCCCCACTGCTGTTGTCACACGGGTGCTCCCGATCGTGCTGTTCCTCAAGCATGCCAAACCCATCCCTGCCTCTGGACCCCTGAACTTTGTTGTGGCTACTGCCTGGGACACTTCGGTGGATCATGACGTGTCTTTCCCCACCTCTTTACCTCCACCTCATGTCAAGTGCACTGCTTTTAACAGGCCTTTGTCAATAAACCGATACCTTTTCCTTTCACTCTATAACCGGTTGTCTCCTTTTCTTACGAACTCTTATCACTCCCTGAAATTAATTATACATTCATTCATTTCCTCTAGAATTTAGGCTACGGGGGCAGGGAACTTCTATTTAGTCTCTGTTTTATCCTCCATAGCTAGAACAGCGCTGGGCATGATGTTGGCCTCAGAACTGCTTTGTCGAATGAATGGGCTCACCAGCCTAGCTTCCATATCGCGATCCTTGTGTTTGCTTCTCTTCTGTTTGGAATGTTCTTCCTCCAGACCTCCACTTGGCCACCCTTTATCATCCTTCAGCTTTAATTCAAGCCACTTCCTCAGAGTGGCCTGTTCCTGCCAGTCTTCCACTCCCTGTCCCCACCCGTGGCTCTAACACAGAGGGAGGCAAACCTTCTCTGTACAGTGTCAGATAGTAACTATCTACAGCTTCGTAATCCCTGCAGCATCTGTCCACCCACCGCTGCTGTGATATCGTGGAAGAAGTCGTAGACAATTCATACGTGAATGTGCATGGCTCTGTTCCAATAAAGCTTTATTTATGGATGCCAAAATTGGACTTTTGTACAACTTTTACATGTCATGGAATATTAATCTTCTTTTGATTTTTTGCAATCGTTTAAAAGGTTATTTATGGGCTGCACCCAAATAGGTCTTGGCCCGATGGCTGTAATGAGCTAACTGCAGCTCTAGTATATTTCCATCCTTCCACTTCACAGTGCTGGCAATGATCTTATTTGTTCCTTTGTTTTCCTCTGTGAGAACACCGTCACCTTGGGAGCAGGAACTCCATCATTAATGCCTAGAACTCCACCTGGCTGACTCTCCAGGCTAGCGGTACCTCCCTCCCCTGCAGGCCTTGCCCACTCCCCAGAGCCCTCTTTCTCCAAAGGTTTATTCACCTTCCTCACTCATGCTGATAGCTTCCCTCTTAGGAATTCAGGGTTCATCTCAGGAGAAAGAGCCAGTACATTTGGCCTCTGGTTGGAATAGGAATCCCAGTTTTCAGTGAGGCAGGGACTCGGTTCTCTAGATCACGGCTAAAATCATTTTAATCACATCTCATTCACCTCAACTGGGAAAGGAGTGATCGCCTGCCATAAATAGTATGAGATAGTCACACACTCAACCCCTGACACTGTTCAGGTGAGATTGACGGCAGTTTATTAGTTACACGTATTCACACTGTGGGGGACAGGACACTGCATGCTGTGCAGGGCCATGTGGGGATTGCACTCAGGAAGGGGAACCAGCAGGGGCTACGGGAGGCAGGCTTTGTGGAGACAAGCAGGGGAAGTGACCCTTGTTTTCCCCCGGAGGATGTGGGATTGGCTTGCTTGAATACTTTGTGGGCTGGCAGGAAGGTGAAACCAATTCAGTTGAGGACTAGGTAGAACGCAGCTGGTCCAGCTAGAGGACCTAGAAGGTGGGGAGCCTTTCCTTCTGGGGCGGGGGAGCAGAAGGGGAACTCAAAGCTAAGACTTTGGGGCCTTGGGGGGTTTAGAGAGATCAAAAATGTCATTGTAGGTCTTGCAGTATTCTAGCACAAAGCTTGGAACAATCAGTATTTGTTGAATGATTGATTTCACTTACCCTTCATTCAGAATCTCTGTGTACCCAGCTCTATGTTAGTTGTGGTGGACAAAATGAAGACTAAGACACAATTACGTTTATATTACAAGATACTGAGTAGTTACAGTGGATGTAACTGTGCCAGGATGGGTGTAGATCCCAGGATTTATTGGCAGGCTCCTGATGGGCCAGCATCTGGGTAGGATGGAAAGAGAATGAGAGAGTTTTGTTGAATTAGTTCTATTCTTTCGTTCTCATTCAGGCATCCACTTACCCAGCCAATCAATCATCTAGGATCTGCTGAGGGTCCATCATGTGTCTGGGCTAGGGAACTGGGTTTTTGTGGTTTTAAATCTAATCTGGGAGACAAACTGCAACCACGAAACAGAGAGGGAAGATTGCAACTAATGTATGAAGAGGAACACAGTAACATAGTCTAAATAGTCCACCTGAGAGTTGCGGGAACACGGAGGCAGAACATGTTGTGTTCTCACGTGGGTGTGGGGTGTCAGGGGGCAACCTGGAGGGCCGCTTGGAGTTGAGGGGAGTAGTATACATATATCAGCAGCAGGGAGAGGGAAGGCAATCCAGGCATGAGTCATGCTCTGGTTGGTTTCCTTGCTAAGTAGATTTTTCACAGGGAAGAGCCATCTCCCGTCCAACTACTTTCCTCTGTTGGATTTATGCCGCAGTGGGCCACACGGTACCTTGTTTATGGGGGGATAAGACTGTGTGTGCAGCTGAAGTTTAGTCAGACAGACTCTCTGGGGGTCCAGATCTTGGTCTTAACCATAAAATATAGGCAGGAAGTGAGAACTACAAGTTCCTGGCTCTCCTGGCTCAGCTTAATTTGATAAGACTCTCTACTCTTCATTTCTTCTTTGTGTGGTGGGAATTTGGATACGTATTCATTTATCAAACATTTATTGAACAAGTGCTTTGCACTAGGCAGAAAGCCAGGATCTGGCAAAAACAACAGTAACGACAAGCAAATCTCTGTCCTTGAAGAACTTACAATCTGATGGGGAGAAATGACAGCACGACAAAAAAATAGCCCATAAAATTCGGTGCGATAAAGTAGAAGAGGGCTGCCAAGCCAGGGAATTCAAGGTTTTGACTCAGTCATCTTCTGGCTGTTAGTCCTTGGAAAAAATAGCTCAACCTATTTGCTGTTTGCTAAAATGAGACTAATAGTACAACCCCCTCAGAGTGTTATGGTGGCGATTAATGTTGTAAGAACTTCGGGTGGTGTCTAATAGCACTCCTTATTCTTGTTATTGTTTCATTGTAATAGAGGCACGTTCGGTGCACAGGGAGCACACACAGGAATAGGCAGGAAAGGATTCATGGAAGTTGTCCCACAAGTGGTGGCACCTGAACTGAGTCTAGAAAGAACAGTAATGATAACGGCGAAAGTGTACCTAATCCTCACAATAGGCCAGATACCATTCTGAGGATCATGGATGGTTTCTTTGGATTCTCATAACGTTTCTCTGAAGTATGTGTGAATATTATCTCCATCATTACAGATAAGAGACAAGTAGGACTTAACCAGGCAGAGAAAGGGACTCTGGGGAAGGCATTTTGGACAGTGGTCTGGGTAGAGTGGTTCAGGGATATGAAAGAACAGCCGATGGCTGAAACTGGAGGCAGGGCAGCGTGGCTGGAGAGAAAAGGACGTGCGGGCAAGTGGTGTGAGATGAGGCTGGAGAAATAGGCAGGCCAGACAATCCTTGACATCTGAGGCTTTCCTGGACCCCCAACTGAACTGTCCCCAACAAAATTTTGGCCATCCACTCCCCGTTGTGTTGATGGGAAGCAGGTGCCATTGGACCCTTCTTCGTTGGAATATGTGCTCTTCACTTATAAAAACACATAGCAAGTTTCTTGGGAACTAATGGAAGGAACCATTCCAGAAAGGACTGGACAAAGGGACAGACGCGTGACTACTAGTATCTCTCTTTTTACGTTGTCCAGGTCAGGTGATTTAAAATCGGAAATTTAAACTCACATAAAGACAAGCTTGATTTCAAATTCAGAAATACATGCACAGAAGTGGTTCTGTCTCAACTCTGTAATCTTCTCTGATGATTTCCTTTTTTCCTAGGTCTTGTTCTGGTCTTGTTTCAGTCACTTGACCCAATGAAACACTGACTGACTTAATCTCTAATCCTCCTATGTAATATAAACAAGCACTAAAAGGCATTTTTAACTAAGACGTATACAAAAAAAATGCAAAAGAGAAAAAAACTGATGAAAGCAACAAACCAGTGGAGAACAGTAACTCAAAAGTCCAACACCTAAGTCACGTTCATGATTTAGGACTGGTGCTTGAAAGCATAGGAACCTTCTAACTGATGGGAACCCTAAAGCGACTAAACCAGGTGCGTATCATGTCAGGACAGACTGCTGGGCCAGCTTGATTTGAAAGCACAATTCATACCACAATTGATAGATTATCTCATCATAGAGATCTTTGCCACCAGTCTGAAAATCCTTAGTCAAATGATAATCTTTATTACTAAGTAAATGCTAGACCCTGACATTACGAAGAGGGAAATACTTTTACCCTTTAATTGGTGATAGTGTAGAAGTTCGGGGAGGTTCTAGGTTGGCAAAACATCACACGGCACACTTAGCATCGGCCAGGAATAAGAAGCAGATGTGGGAGAGCTGCCTCGTAGATGTCCATGGCAGGTACGGGAGACAACGAGTTGGCTGCCCCAAATGACTCAGCATGTAAAACAGTTAGCCTAGCCCAGTGCTGACACGAACAGTGGGTGATTTGCAGTGGCTAAGCCACTGGTGAAGATCAGCCAAGCCAAACAGTTTCTTGGTGAGGGAGTCTCGAGGGGGTGCCTGCCAGGGCAGTCACGCTCTTCATTAAAGAGTGAAATAAGTCAGAGAAGGACAGATATCATATGTTTTCACTCATATGTGGATCTTGAGAAGATTAACAGAAGACCATGGGGACGGGGAAAAAAAATAGTTACAAACAGAGAGGGAGGGAGGTAAACCACAAGAGAGTCTTAAATACAGAGAACAAACTGGGGGTGGATGGGGGCGTGGGGGAGAGGGGAAAATGGGTGATGGGCATTGAGGAGGGCACTTGGGATGAGCTCTGGGTGTTGTACATAAGCCAATTTGGCAATACATTATATTCACAAAAAAAGAAAAAGAAAAAAATCAATAAAAATAGAAAAGTCTCGGGGAAAAAAATTAAAAAAAAAAAAGATGAGACTGGCCAACACGCAGAGCCTTACTCGGAGGTGAGTCCAAATCCTCCAAGAAGACTCTTCTTTCTTGGACCAGTAGGCAGGAGACATGCTTGCACTATTAGTTCATGGGATGAAATACATAGAATCAGAGGATATATTTGCTAGAAAAGCCCTGTTTATGTGCCTTGGAAGCGGCTGTTTTTGCTACCGTTTTTACTTAGTGATTTTGAATTGCTCTGCTGTGAATCCAACATGATATCAAAGAAGCTCCTTGATTATTGGGGGAAGAATCAATTAGGCAGAGCATGAAGAAGGCACAGAGGCTTTTGTTCTGCTGCCCATGTATTCGCTCACGGAGCTCAGCCAAGTCACGACCATCATGTGTTTCTCCGTGCATGGTCTTCTATCTTTTTTATTCCCAACATTGAAAACTCTCTGTGCCCAGGAGATCATCTCTAGTCTTTCTTCCTCAACCATTTTTGTGCAGAGAGAACCCAGTGCTTGGCGGGTTTGATGAACGAGGGTCTTGCAGGGTAGAGGCCCCAAGATCACAGCAGAGGCTGAAGGTGGTGGTGACGCGGGGAAAGCTGGTTGGGGCATGAGGGTGGGTGGAAGGGGAAGGACATACGTACTACCCAATACTTCGTATGACCTACGTGGTTTTGCGCGTCTTTTGCTTTCCCGACGTCACATCTCCCTGAATCTGTTCTCGGCTTCTCGGCGGCGGGGACCTTGTCTCCTCTTTTTATTCCCAGGGCCATGTCTAGCAGCTGCCGGATACCCAAGGATTCACAATGGCCCGGGAAGGCCATAAAGCAAGACCTGAAATTGAAGAATATACAGTTAATCATTATTGCCTTTCTCTTTCCCCTAAATTTTGTGATTCATTTTCTAATGAGGGATACCCTGACTATTCATTTTCTCTTGATAACAGCAGTTGTAAATATAAGGCCCCTCGGTGTTATTGTACCCATTTCAGGACACTCCCCACCTCTGGACTGCTCTGGGTCTAGGATTGTGCAAAACTGGCTTTCTGAAAGCTCTAGTTCCAGTTCAGGAAAGTGAAAGGCACAGGGAGCTCTGCCCCCTCATGAATCCCTTTGGTGTCTTTCTGACCTCACCCTGCTGCCCCCAGCTTGCTGATCTGATATTGATTTGGGGCGGTATCTCCAGAGCTGACCTAGATTGGAAGAGTGTGTTGGAGTGGTTGTTCGGGAAGTGCTTTTCGCTTAACTTTCCCAACTTGAATGTTGAACCTGCTCGGTCTTTAGCTAATTAGCAGAACTCCTTCTATAGTCTTTCCCTTTCTTTTCTAATAGGAACCTAGTCTGTCTGGCACATGCTAGGCACTCAATAAATATACACTGTGAAACAAATATGTCACACTAATTTCAAAAACAGTAATGAAAAATAATATTTATTGAACAGCAAGTTTGTGCCCGACATTGTGTTGAAGGCTGCGTGTATGTTTCATTTACTCCTCACTAGAACTATACGAGAAGAATTTTAATGTGCTGAGGAGGGCAAGGATCAGAGGATCTGCAGTGTTTTCCGAAAATACCTCCACCAGCAGAGCCAAGTTTTGAGCCGCGCTTGGTGTTCAGTTAAGGTTTCAAAATCTGAGGTCTTGCCCATACAGTGCCGTAGCCAACCAAGTCGAGAAGCTTATGTTTACATACTTTTTGCATTAGTGGCTGTTGCACATTCCAGCCTATATGTATTCTGAACTCCTGGAACGCAATGTGTAGAACACAGAGCTCATCCCATTCTTTCAAAAATTCTTTCTCTCCTTTTCACTTTCCTAATTTGGGCAAAGGTACGACTTTTCTTCCTATCCCTCTAAGGCGGGGTTTCTCAACCCGGGTACCGTTGGCGTTTGGGGCTGGATACTTCGTTGAAGGGGGCTCTCCTGCTCATTGGAGGATGTTGACCAGCGTCCCTGGCCCCCACCCACTAGATACCAGTAGCACCTCGACCAATCCAGTCGTGAAAATCTAAAATAATTGCAGACATTGAAAAATATTCCCGAGGGGACAAAAGCACTCCCAGTTGAGAACCACTGCCTTATAGTGAAATCCTTTTCCTCTCCATCCTCTTTTCTTCCCCTTTTTATTTATTTTATTAAAATTTTTTAAAAAAATGTTTATTTACCATTTGAGAGAGAGAGAGAGAGAGAGAGCATGGGCGGGAGGTGGGGGGGTGGGGAGGTGTGGCAGACAGAGAGGGAGACAAACGCAGGCTCCAGGCTCTGAGCTGTCAGCACAGAGTCCGATGCGGGGCTCGAACTCACAAGACGCCAGATCATGACGTGAGCCAAAGTGGGATGCTTAAGCGACTGAGCCACCCAGGCGCCCCTCCTCTGTTGAAAAACACTGTACCAATTGCTAAATTCTGTTGCTTCTCTCCGTGAAGTCTCTTGCATTTAATCCCTTGCGTTTTTATTACTTTTACTTCTGCCCTTATCTCTCGTTAAAGAGTTTTTCCTGCCGTTGGTATTTATGACTTCGAGCTCGTCCTGTACGTTGGTGCCAAGTTAATCTTACCGGTCATGACACTTATCTGCTGAGACATCTCGAACACCTCTCTCCTGCTAACTGAACACATTTTCGACCCTCTGAAGTTGTTCAGCTGTGCCCATAATTAGTGGGTGAGTCTAAATGTGGGAGGTTGGCTTCATGAAAACATTGTAGGAGCAGATCAAAGCCACTAATGGGCTTCATCACAAAGGAAGGTGGTATTTTAGATCTCCGTTTATTTTGTAAAACCTAACATATAAAACCTTCCCTTCCTCGTAGCTTCAGTAGCTTTATCTCATAAAAACCCTTGAACGTGTCTACTGATGGAAGTACTTCAGAGACCAGTTCCATCTGTTTCATGTGTTTTTTGGCTTATTCAGGTTTTCTATTAAGCAAATTTTGGAGATAATATAGATTATTTATTATATATGATACGTCACTTATACATTTTTATCATATTATATATTTATACACTTATATTTAAGCTAAATTTTAAAAATATACTGGCATAAAGCTATGCATAAATTCCCTTGAGTTTTTAAATCTCTGCTCTATGTATGGATATATCCTTTGTTCCTCTTAATAACGTTTAATTGTAATTTTTATCTACTGTTTTTGCTCCACTGTGCTAAATCACATCTCTTTTATTGTCTATTTGGAAGTGTGAGCTTTAGTTTTGCACTTCTTTTCTTTGTTTTATTTATTACTTGCTTTCAAATTTTTACTTTTCATGTTTACTCATTTATTACTTATGTTCTACTTCATCATTTATTATTTCGGAGTTTCTTTTCTTCTATTGTTTTGGTTTTTAGATTTATTCTCTTTTTTTCTAGCTTTGTGAGTTGGGTGCTTACTATTTACATTATTTTATTCCTATTTATTTATTTATTTATTTGTAATTTTTTAAAGAGAGAGAGAGTGCATGAGCAGGGGAGAGGGGAAGAGGGAGAGAGAGACTCTTAGGCAGGCTGCATGCTGAGCACGATAATTAAATAAATTAGTGTTAAAAAAATTAAAACAAAGTGAATACTATGCTCTTTTGATCTCCTTCAAACCCTCACACATGAATTTTTTCAGACTTTCACAAAATTAATATCATTTGGACTTAATTCATGTTCTATTTACTGATTTTGTTTGTTGTCTTTCTCAGCAGGGCATTTCTCCAATCTGTTCTTGAATTCTTGGCACACTCATTCTGAACTCAAATTTTAATTATTGTTCTCCTTTTTCACTCGGCATCTCTTACCTCCCTCTCTCCTTCTCATCCTTCCATTTTCTTTTTTAATTAAAAAATTTTTTTTTATTTTTTTATTCCCAACAGACTTAGGGTTTGCAAGGGTTTTTTGGGCCTGCTACTCCACGGTGGTAACGATTATATTGGGGAGCTGGTTGTGGAGCCCGGGTGCGGCTTGTTTCAGCTTCTGACTAGAAGGCCATATTTTATTTTCTCACTTCCCCTGGGTCTCCAACTTCCTCTAAAACCATGGCTTCCTTTTCTAACCACACTTTCCTTTCTGAAGAGAGAGGGTAGAGCATGGCCCTCTTTCCTTTAGAGACACATAGCTCTGTCTCTAGGGAGACACATGTCTGTGTGTCTGTAAGGTAATCTGGTAACAGGAGAAGCAGTAAAGTTCAGTGAGGAGGCAGGATGACTTCAAGATCAGTATTGGCACGTCTTCCTGAAAACTCTCCTGGACCAAAGTTCTACTGGAGGAGAGGGTTTTCAAGTTGTTTTTAAATGTTTATTTATTTTTGAGAGAGAGACAGAATATGAGCAGGGGAGGGGCAGAGAGAGAGGGAGACACAGAATCCGAAACAGGCTCCAGGCTCTGAGTCATCAGCCCAGAGCCTGACGCGAGGCTCGAACTCACGGACCGCGAGATGATGACCTGAGCCAAAGTTGGACGCTTAACTGACTGAGTCACCCAGGCACCCCAAGAGGAGAGGGTGTTCTAACTTAGGAAGGGGTTTGAGTGAGCAACTTCTACCTTTCCTAGTTCTGCCGGGGTTGACATGCGGGCTGCATGCATCAGTGAAGCCCCAGGAAGGCTTCTGGGGTGGACGCATTCGCCTGCCAGACACTTTCCCACCGTTGCGCTGACATTACCTGCGGGACCCTAAACCGAGAAAAACGCATGGTTCGTCTGTAAGTGGGTGTAAGAGTGCAGACCACACCGACTCCATCTTTGGTCCTCCGTCTTACTCGAGCCCGTGCGATGACCTCCCTCTGGGCCGCTTGTTGCAGGCCCCTTGAGCTTAATGTATGGCGTGACTGAATGAGGGAAGGTTTGTTCTGATCCTTCCTGAAGAGATACACAGAAGGCGCCACTTTAGCTAACTAGTAGAGAGCATGGGCAAAGAAGGCCCCACTTGAGATAATTAGAGATGGCAGGCACTCAGAAGGTGCCATGTTACGTAACTAGTAGAGTTGACCGATGAACAGCTGGTGCCACTTTAGGCGACTAACCTTTGACCTTCCCCCAATACCCCTCAGGCTATAAAAGCTGGGGATTAAGGTTCAGACTTTGTGGAGGATGGTTGTGTAGCTTGGGTCGTGGCTCATTTCTCCCTGCCTGGAAGTTACTTTGGGTGGTGCTGTAAACTGTATGCAATGGCTTGCTTCGTTTTCAGTCTGAAAGTGCCTTCTCAGCCTGGAGGATGCGTCACGGAACTTTCTCCATCTTCTAACAGGAGGTTTGCGAACTTTTGGTTCCATCCAACTGAGACCTCCCTGAAAGAAGAAAGATTTCCGAGGTTTAGGGAGCCTCCTGTTCTTGGCCTCCTCAGGCTCTGTCTGTTCTGTCATTTGCTTGGCTGACCTAACGTTCGCAGAAATGTGCATCTCTCTGTCTCTGTGCTGAGCAAGCATCGGTTCCTCTGAGAATGTATGCCAGGAAAAGGCTTGTTTTCTGAGGACAAATAACAACAAGGGTAGTCTCTTGAGGGCCTGTGGTGGAGAAGATGCTTTCCATCTTCAGTACGGAGAAGATTGTCTTTCTTTTTCATAAAAGGGAAGGGAGGCCCGGAATACGTAAGCCAGGAATCTTAGGTCATGCAGTGTGCAGTTAATTTGGGATTCAAACTCCGGTCCCTCAGACTCCAAAGCCTGTGTGTTCTCTACCAGGTTGGAACTGCCAGCTGTCACAGAACCCTCTGGCTTTCCCTCTCTTGCCTCAGCTGCCAATAGGCTGTAGTCTCATCTCATGTTCACAGCAGGAATCGACGGTCTTTATAGCTCTTATTGAATTACATCTCTCCTTTTATCTTAGATTATTTTTCATCTTTCTGACTTCTGCTGGTAACACTTGCTGAATATGTTTGGAGTTTTTACTGCAATATGCCTCCAGTTCCCCCACTTACTCTAGACTTTGGAGTTTTTATTATAAATAAGTCACTAATAAAATCACGCAATCTTTAGCTCGTTATTTTGAGTTAATACGTTTCATTGCCACCATTGAATCCTACCTGGGGATTCATTTGCCATGTGCTGCCTCATGTTGCATTTAACTCTCTATTTAGCCAGAGGCCAGACACCTGAGACCCAACCCTTTTCCTCCCCTCCTCCTGGCGCCATATGCAATTAGTCTTCTGGCTCTCCTCACTTGACTCTCTTATCCCCTCTGTCTTTCCCTTCCTCTTTTGCCAGTTCAGGCCTTTACCATCCCCCTTGGTAGAAGGAATAAGGTCATACTGGTAAGGAGCACAGATTCTGGAGCCATGCTTTGGTTTCCTCATGTGGGTGACAAGAGTATTAATACCTACCTTGCAGTGCGGCTGTGAGGATTCTATACTGCAATTAAGGTAAAACCCTTAGAATGGTACCTGGCATACAATAGCACATATAAGCATCGGGTATTCACATTTTAAGTAAACATTTGTTGAATCTACGAACGAACAAATGCAGGTGCTCTGTTGCCCACTGCTGTCGGGGTGAGTGCACAATGATCTAGCAGGGACCAGTGTCCGGGCTCCAAGAGAGGGACTCTGGCCCTTAGTCTCCTACATTTATGTACTATTTTTCATGCCACATATTGTGTGTAATGCACCAGGAGTTGGCTAAGCCAATGGGTGGCCAGGACCATAGCCCCTGGCAACCTCCCTTATAACAACGAGGCTTGACTAAAAGTTTACTGGGATTTCAGTGGCATGGGCAGTAAAGCTAGAAAGGAATCTGGGAAGGGGCTGGGCTGGATTTAGAAGTGTTAACCTAATGGAAAGGCTGTTTTCCTGATGGGCAGATAAGAGAATTAGTTTAAGGCCCGAAGATTAGCATAGACTAGGAGCAAATTCTAATTTGGAGCAAATTCTAATTTGCTCCGATAGAACAGAGCAGTGGGAGTTTCTCACAGCTCCTGGGGTGGTGGCATTGTTACCAGCTCAAAGACCACACTTCTGGGGGATAAGGGTTTAGATTAGCTTATATTTATTTATCAGAAGCAATTGCTACAGAGGGAAGTAATCCAGGCCAAATCAGTTTGGGTGTGTTGGTAGAATTAACAGCATGCATTTTTAGCAGAAACAATTTCTGATGGTTTTCTCTGAGTGGCAGAATCCCATTATAATGTGGATCAGGCTTTTTAAGTTATAATGAGAGAGCTGCTTCACATTTTGGGGCACATCACTGGAAGCATCCCACAACCAAAGTAGGATTATAAGACACTTTAAGAGAGCATTTAATTGTTGGGGAGATCTAGGTTTCTGTTGTGGAACCACCTTTTGAATGAATGTCTCACAAGGAGAAATAGAAAGTCCCCCATGATGTGAGAATGAAGACAATTGGAAGGAAGAACTGAAGGCAGGAACTGTATGTAGGGTTAGAAAGCAGCACAGGAGGGGGGAAAAATCCAAACAAAACCACCCAAACCCAGTAGGCCTGCCATTTAAGTCGGAGCCAAAAGAGCAGGCTTGCGATCAATCTTCTAAAGCCCCTGCCTTCTGAAGGCAGGAGAAAGGCTAAAGTTAGCATGTGTGGCTTCCTATAAACTGGGAGTAATCTAAAACAGATACTCTCCAGAGGACACTTCCAACGTTTCCTGGCCCTGGGCCAGACACTTCAAAGCCCCATTATCAGTGAGTTGTTGTCCCCCTCTTGGGAAAGTTGGGCGATGCTCTGCGGAAATGTCAGCCCCGGATCACAGTTTCCTCTCATTTCAGTGCAAGGAGGTCAAAGTTGCTGAGGGCTGCCCCTTCGTCGCCGGCGGCCAAGTTGCCGACTGGAACTGTAGCTTTGGAGCTTGCCTTCAATCTCGTCGTGAGTTAGGATGCTCTCTGACAGGAAGCAGGATTTGAAATGGTCTCTGCTGGCTAAATTGATGATTCCTGTCCAGACACCCTTCGCCTTTTTAATGAAAAGAGCACAGAGGTTCGGTGTCCTTCCCTTCCCTCGCTCAGCTTGGTGTTTGGGACGCTCGAGTTGGCCGGGTGCCAGCACGGGGCACCCGTGCGGGATGAGCATCAGGTACTAGGAAGCCCATGGGATGGGGAATCTTTAGAAGACTATTTGGGAAACTATAGGACGTTACACATTTCTATTTTCCCAGTCTTTCTTCACTTATCAGCAGCCGTACTTCCTCTAGTTGACTTGAGCCGTAAAGCTGAACTTTCTCAAGCCCAGGAATTTCAGGGGGGACCAAATGTCCTCTCTGTAGTTCAGTAAGCTGAGGGCGCTATAGTGTGGAGTTCCTAACGATGTAAGTTTCCCCTCTCCTGGCCTTGGGGAAGCATTACGAGGTTAAGATGACTAACTTGGATCCAGGAAATTGTCCTCTTTTGTTTTTTAATTGACCGATTCTTTGGGGATCTGGGTGGAGAAAGGAGAGACAGTATGTGGCGTGAGTGGAACGGCACCTTTGAGTGTCCCTGAGTGGACTCAGTAGGACACGTCACCGTTAAAACTTTTGTCAGAATTTCGGGTTACCCAGTAAGTGTCCTTAGGGTAAGTTCTTAGAAAAGTTAGGAGTTTTGTCCTTGATTATCACTCATTGTCTTTCCCCCTCTAAGGTACTAGCTAATAAAAGAGATCACATCTTAAGGCTTAGGGATATTTGGCATCTTTTGAGAACATTCTTTTTAAAGAAATATTTGTTTGAAATACCCTCCCCTCCCCCAGATTTATGGAGATATAATTTATATACAGTAACTTACACATATTTGAAGTGTACAATTTGATCAGTCTTGACATATGTATATGCCTGGGAAACCATCACCATGATAAAAATAATGGACCTATCAGCCCCCTAAATTTCCTCATGTCCCTTTGTAATCTCTCCCTCCCACCCCTTTCTGAATCCCCCCACCATCACACCGATCTACATTCTGTCACTATAGCTTTTAGTGTGCATGTTCTAACATTTTGTATGGATACTTTTTTTTTTTTTTTTGGTCTGGCTTCTTTCAGAATAGTTATTTTGAGATTCATTCATGTTATGCATATATCAATATTTCATTCATTTTTATTATAGCAATATGCCCCAATATGTTCATCTGTTCACCTGTTGATAGGTGTTTGGCTTGTTTCCAGATTTGGGTCATTGCATTCTGTTATGAACATACGAAGTGCTGTGACCATTCCTATCCATGGACATATGGTTTTACTTCTCGTAGGTCAGTACTCGGGCGTGGAGTGGCTGGATCATAGTGAAAGACTTAACCTTTTAAGAAACTGAATGCTTTTTAAAGAAACTGCCAAAGTGTTTTCCAGAATGGTTGAATCATTTTATAGTCCTACCAGTTCCTCCATATCCTCACCGACACTTGCTATAGTTAGTCCTTTTAAATTCAGCCGTTTTAATATGCATGTAGTAATATTTTATTGTGGTTGTAAGTGGGATTTACCTAATGATGTAATGATGTTGAACATATTCATACACTCATTTGCCTTCTGTATAACTTCGGTGAAGTGTCTCTTCAGATCTTTCGCCTACTTAAAAAATCTGGTATTTAGTTTTGTTTTTTGTTTTTTTTTTTTAATTTTTTATTTTTGGGACAGAGAGAGACAGAGCATGAACGGGGGAGGGGCAGAGAGAGAGGGAGACACAGAATCGGAAACAGGCTCCAGGCTCCGAGCCATCAGCCCAGAGCCTGACGCGGGGCTCGAACTCACGGACCGCGAGATGGTGACCTGGCTGAAGTCGGACGCTTAACCGACTGAGCCACCCAGGCGCCCCTGGTATTTAGTTTTGAGGGTTCTTCGTATATTTTGGATGCAAGTCCTTTATCAGACACGTGATCCGAAAATATTTTGTCTAACTCTGTGATCTGTGTTTTTCATTTTCTAAATAGTTTTTCAAAAACTTTCACATTTTGATAAGGTCCAAATATTTGTTTTTCTTTTATGGATCATGCTTTTGGTGTTGTGTCGAGGAAATCAAAGGAATCTTTGCCTAACCCAAGGTCCCAAGGATTTTTTTCTATGTTTTATGGCTTTGGGTTTGCATGTGGGCCTATAATTTGAGTTAATTTTTGGTATAAGGTCTGGGTGAAATTTTATTTTTCTATATACGAGTAGCCAATTGTTCCTGCACCATTTGTTAAAAATACTGTTCTTTGCTGATTGAATTGTTTTGTTTTTCCTTTTGTCAAATCAGTTGTCCATATATCTGAGACATGTATGGACCTTACCTTTGTTCCATTGCTGTTTGCCTCTGTTGAGGCCAATATCACATTGTCTTGATTACTGCAGCTTTATAACAAGGCTTGAAATCAGATGGTGTTAGTTCTCAAATTTGTTCTTTTATTTTGTTTCTTCAAAATTGTTTGGGGTGTTATAGATCATTTTTCTAGATAACCTTTAAAATCAGGTTGCTGGTGTCCATAAATAAAAAACACCTGTTGGCATTTTGATTGGCGTTGTATTGAATCTACGGACCAATTGAGGGAGAACCAACATTTTAACGATATTGAGCCTCTCAACCCATGAACGTATTGTATCTCATCGCCGGTTTAAATGTGATTTAATTTCTCTTCAGTGTTTATTTCAAGTCTTGCACATAATTTGTGATCTTCTGAAGTATTTTATATTTTTTCCTATTGTAAGTAGTATTTTGATGACTGCAATTTTCAATTGTTTGTTGCTATTGTACAGACATAGAGTTGTTTTTTGTACATTGCTCCTGTATCCTGAGACCTTGGTAAACTCACTATCTCTAATAGATTTTGGTAGGTGCTATTAGATTTTTTACATAGACAATCGTGCTGTTAGAACACCTTGTAAGACTAACAAAACTTTAAAAGTAGCATTTTTGGGACATGAATATATGAGCTTCATTAAAGCTGTTCGTGGAGAAAGGGGAGTGCTTTCACAGTTTCCTTCTGGTGATGGTTCTGAAGGTGATGAGTGGACCAGAAGTTTCCTTGGCAGACACATGGATCCTATGCATTTGGTTTCTCAGCCCAATAGTGGATGGTCTCCCTCTCACTTCCTCCAGCCCAGGGTGGTGCTGGAGTACAGGCTCCATTCTACAGTCCTGCTTCATGTACACTTGGAATAACTCTACAAACCACAGGAAAACCCAACGTAGGTGATTGTGTGCTGGCACACATTTCGATTCATGGCTCTCAAGTCACTGACAGTTATGATCTTTCAAATGTTTGAACTGTTTTATGAAAGAGAATGGGGGGGGGGATCTCCTAGCAACAGTACTTTCTCATCTTTACCTTTTCTTTGCAATCCTAAAGGTTTAAAACAAAAATGAAAGTTCCCCCCCCCCCCCTTTGGGGGAAGCTTGTAGAAGGAGCTAAACCACATGGTGAAAACTCACATGAAGACTGAGCTTTCGATGTGTTTATTTTTGCTGGCTCGGGGAGGCATGGACGTCGACAGGTGGATTCCCCCCCTTCCCAGATGGTGCAGGCATAAGGACCGTGGAGCATGCACTTCCTCACCTCATCGCCTCACACCTGTGTATATGCACAGTCTTGTGTCACCTGCAGAATCTCTCTGACCTGCATGTGTAGTCCACATTCCTCACCCCACGCTCCTCTCCCCCATCCTTCCTGGCTCAATGTGTGTACTGATGATGGTGCAGACAGTGGATATTGCTCATGTGTGTGGTTCTGGAAGAAAAGGCAAGATTAGAAAAATCCTATACACGTGTTCATGGGAACACATTAGCTTTGGTGCCCACCATCTCTAGGGCAATGGAAACTTGACAGAGGATGGTTAGTGGTCACGGAAAAACACTATGACTATCTATTGAGCATATTTGGGGAGGGGTTTACAGTTAGGATAAGAAGGTCTCTGCTAGTGTTCATGAATTCAAATATTTTTGAGTGCCAACTATGAGCTAGCTTCTGTGCCAACCACTTTGGATATTCAGTCAACAAAAGGGACAAAAATCCCTGCCTTCTACAAGTTTATCTTCCAATAGGGGAGAAGAGGGGCAGAAGATAAGTAATACATGTAATAAATAAATTATGTATTAGAATGTGGTAATTATATGGAGAAAGGGAGTAGAGCAGTATTGGCAGGAATCTGGATAGGAGTGAAGAATGATTACAATTTTAAATAAGGAGTGTAGTGTGCAGAATGATATTTAAGCAGAAGCTTGAAGGAGGGGAGAGAGTGAGCTATTCAGAAGAGCTATTTCAGCCAGTATGAATGGTATACAGTGGAAACTTGCCTGGCAAGTTTGAAGAATAACAAGCAGCTAGCACTATGGTCTTGTGACCTGGTCCGGTCCAGCTCAGTCTGTGATCACCCTAAATGTGGGAAGCAACTGCCAGAGTCTGGAAGATGGGTTAGGTGGGTTTAGGTCCCTCTTAGTCGCCAGTATCTTGGCTTTTGAGCCCCTCTGAGGAGAACACCAGCCTGGGCTTTGGTCACACTGTGTGTTTTTCTCCAATCTCCACCCATTTAATTAAGGAACAATTGGGTAAGAGTGAACAATGATAGAAGCTTCTGCTGTGAAAATACATTCGAGTGTCCTTAGAAGTTGTCTTTCGGACTGTGTGAGATGAGGGGGAATGGGTGTGTGTGTGTGTGGAGTTTTCTGGCAACTGTTCCGAAGATTCTCAGTAATGGCAACACTTTGGTGGCCTTTTTTCAAGATCCAGGTACAGTTTATATGATGGGTGAAAAAAATAAAGTAGAATGAAATTGACAATCTTGGGTGAACCGTAACTTTAAAGGCAATTCACAAAGTGAAGCTCCGAAAGTTGTTTCAGCATCAGCAGGGCTTTTAGGGAGAGTGTGTGTATCTGCCTCAGAGGCTACTTTAAGGGGAATACTGATTTGGGTCAATATGCTATGGAACTTGACTTGATCCTCAAGGAAGGAAGACTTAAAAAAAATTTTTTTTAACGTTTCTTTGTTTTTGAGAGAGACAGAGCGTGAGTGAAAAAGGGGCACAGACAGAGACAGGGAGACATAGGATCTGAAGCAGTCTCCAGGCTCCGAGCTGTCAGCACAGAGCCCGATTCAGGGCTCGAACCCACGAACTATGAGATCATGACCTGAGCCGGAGTTGGACGCTTAAGCAACTGAGCCACAAAGGCATCTCAGGAAGATGTTTTTTAACTTTAAATTTTATTCTGAACATCAAGGAGAGGACTATCTCCTTTTCAAACCTGGAGTACCTACCGCATTCTGGATTCCTTAAATATGGAGGTGGGTGAAGAAGGGGTCAGATTGCTTAGGCCTCGGGTCAGCAGGAGGGAGGGAACGATACCCCCATTGCTATACTTGTGGATTTCTCATTATTAGAATACTATGGCTGTTGTAGATTTTAAAGAAAAGGGTGTGAGTCTGTAGGAGGTGTGGCTGTATCTTTATAGGGGTGATGACTTTTGATATGAGGAAGAGTTATGGCTCAGGTGAGAAAATGGTACAAGAAGGGAGAGCATGAAATGATTTCAGGTAGGAATGAATTCAATGAATCTAGTGTTTGGTCTTAAGCATGGGTGAAGATATTGAGGTCTTTCAAAGGGGGCCACCAGGTGGTGGGGCCTATCAGGGTGGCTTCCTTGTGAAAATAGGCCAGAAGTTAGAAGTGAGCAGGGAGGAGGCTGTCCATTTGGACCGGCCCTTTGGGCCTGAGCGTAAGTATCTCAGTGCACAGCGTGACAGGGTTGGTGAGTCCCGGGGCCAAGAAAACCAAGGTAAGATCAAAACCCAGATTCCTTGTGTTTCCTGCCTTTTCTCTGTTAAGCGACAGGATTCGGAAAATGTGACTATGCCAAGGGGAACCAACAGTGTTGGAAGGAAGGCAGCTCGCCATCGGGCCAGTGAAGTAAGTGGGGTCACTAGAGGGTAAAAGTGAGAAGCCTCACCGGGAAAGGGCAAAGCCAAGGTCAGATCAAGGCTGCAGCTCCTTGACGTCTTTGCACCTGGAGACTCGCTTTCTCAAGGTGAAAACCTCTGGTCGGCGGTTCTGATTTTGGTTTTATTCAGAAAATGGAGATTATAAGGGCTCATATCTTCGTTTGCAAGTCGGGCCAACTCCATTTCCAATCCTTAGCCTGATGAATGTCACACCGGGAGCTTATTATTTGTACGCAGTGCTCTGTCACTGACGCGTTTCTTCACAAGCTGCTGCATCACGAGGGTTCTTGATTTATTCAGTATGGTGTTGGCAGTGGGGTGCCCCCCCCCCCCCATATGCACGGCTCATGGGAGCTGATGTGCGGATCTCTCCCCAGTTCCTCATTCAGTGACGTCCCAGTGGTAGCTTGAAACTGTGGTGGGAGTATCGTATCACAGAAATCCTCAAAGTGTAAAAGGCCCTGAGAGATCTGAGTGCTTGACGTTTATCAGCACGACACTTGTCCTTGTGCTTTTTCCACTATTAAGAGAAGAAAAAATAAAAGACAAAACCTTTCTCTTATGGGTCCACAAGTGACCAAAAAAAAAAAAAAACCCCAAAATTTTTGGTTATTTGGATGATTGCTCAATTTCACTCATAGAACAAGAGGCATTTGATCAAAGATACCACGAGTCAGTTTAAAAATTTTCTGGATATCTTTGTGTCCTATATAGATATATTTTTGGATGACATGATGACATATTTGGAGTATTTTGTTTTTAATGTTTATTTTTGAGAGAAAGAGCGGAAGCGGGGGAGGGACAGAGAGAGAGGAGACTGAGGATCTGAAGCAGGCTCCGTGCCGACAGCCCAGAGCCCTACGTGGGGCTTAAACTCAGGAACCGTGAGATCATGACCTGAGCAGAAGTTGGATGCTTAACCGACTGAGCCACCCAGGAGCCCCTAGAGTATTTTTTGAAGTCAGAGAATCCTGGACTGGAATCTTAACCTACTGTCTTTAAGATGCGTGACCCCAAATAGGTTACATTCTCCAAGCTTTGGTCTCATCGCCTACAAAACTTGAATAAAAATGATTTTTACATGTGAGGAAGCTTTGCAGAACTCTACAAGTGGAATCTGCTATCATTACCCAAATTCCTTTAGCAGGTGGTAGTAATGTTATTAGATCTATGTTGTCAAGTTTTAAGAACCAGTTTACTGTTTCCTAGGATAAACACGCTTTTTTTTTTTTTCAAAGCATTTTGGCTTTCTACAATAGCCAAATATTTGGTTGACTTAGTCCTTCCCTTTCTGAATAGTTGCAGAGAAAGTCTTTCGAGTCTGAAATGATTGTCGAGCATTAACACTGGACGCATGGGGACGGCATATGCTGATCCCGTTGCGGATTGTTACCCTGCGCAACGGAGGATAGTAAAATATAAATACATATGGCTCACAGGGCACCAGAAACAAAGAAGGGAAGTTCTTCCACGCTCATTTCCCTCTTTTCCCCACCCAGTCACCTTCTCAGACTGACTTTGCTCCTTAACCTCTCTGGAGCGTAAGTGCTGATAAGGACCTAAATGCAGGAGGAGTGCATTTCAGTGCGAATGCCGGCTGCCGACTTCAAAGCTGTATCACTGAGGCCAGCAGGTTCAAAGTGGCCTGACTTCCTCCCTTATCTCGGAGCCTGTTCCCCACGCCCATCTCCAACCTGCTGCATCCACTTTCAGTCGTGAACCCACTTCGCCCTCTGTTCTCCGGCTTTGCAGGCTGTTGACCCGTTTATTATGTTCTCCATCTAAGCACCACAGCGTTTACTTTTCATTCATGTTGTCTTCCGTACGGACCATTGGTTGGCTGTGGCCTCATCATTGTTTCGTTGGTGCTGTGAACTGGCCGTAAACTTATGTCTTCTCTACAATCCTTTGAAGCCTTTCTTTCCTCATCTGTAAACAGAAAAAAGAGGATGCCAGTTAATACCTCTCGGAATTGTGTGGACTGAACAGACTGAGCGAGATGCGAGAGCCCCTAACGTGGTGCCTGGCGTTTGCACGGGGTCCACAATTGGTAGCTTCCCCCTCTTCCTTTGCTGTCCTCCTCGATGCCCAAGGCAAAGTTTGTTGCCAACGGAGCAATCAACAGATTCGTTGGGGGTGAATGATTATAACCCCTATGAGAACTGTTCTTCTGTGTTGAGAAATTTCTATCAGCAGAATGCCCTAGCCTCACACACATCTTCCTCGGGAAGGAGTGTCTTATGGAGAAGACACTGGGGATCAGGAAGTTTGAGATGAGGAAGTGAGGAAATCTGGGATGGGGGGAAGGTGAAATAGGTCAGTCTCTTTTTGCCTTGTGTGGATGTGGGGCGGGGGTGAAGGCGTGATGGGGGTACAGAGGAGACTTGGCTGCCTCTGAACACGCTCTGACCTGCTTCTTCACACTGAAAGTTTTGCAGGGACAAGCTCCTAACTAGGAAGCCTGTGTTTTTTCAGCCTTACGTACGCCTGCAACAAAGGGGTCATTGCTGCGCGTGTAAGCCACGTTCTCCAATGGGAGACTGACAGAAAAAAATAAAGATTTTTTAACCTCTACATATTTCTTTTTTGCGCCTCTGAATTGACTCAGCACTTAAGCATGGAAAACAGGAGGGAGTTTTTTGTTGTTGTTCGTTTGTTTTTTTAAACTGTGTCTTTCTTAGTATCCCCAGCGATCTGTTCTTCCAGTCTGTGTAATAGAACATTCTATCAGTGGAACATCATGCTGTTTCTGTTGTTTAACTTGTGGCAAGTTTCTTTCATAGGGATTCACAAGTGTGTCAGAATCAGTGGAAGCATCATGAGATGGTTTTTATAATCCAAAGCACCCTTTGTTTTCTTGACTCCATGCAGATGAATCGTTTTCGCTGAGTGTCTTTCTAAAAAATTTTGGTGCGTTTCTACCAAATTGACCTATTAGAATGATGGTGGCTGTGTTTTGGGGTTTTTTGTCATCTTAATCGTCGTCTTCCTTAAAAATCTCCCTCCTGCGTCCTCGTCCTTCTGCAAATGATGAGATTTCATTACGGAACGTGGTTAGAGGCCAAAGCTGTCAGCCTCTGAGTGATTGTAAGATGCTTGGGTGGACTCTTTCATCCGTTTCCCTTGGTACTCCGGACCTCTGTGTAGGGTCACAGAGAGGAGCAAATGGGAAGTGGGTGAGCAATTAAAAGGCAGAATCGAGGACGGGCGGCCAAATCGGCTTGTGACCGGGGATTGGGAGAGTGCACCGTCCCTGTGCCAAGCTTTTTCATAACCCACTGAGCCTAGGACAATTGGTCATCTCCATGTGACACCAGTGGGGAATGAGTCACAGTTGTTGGAGGGAGGGGAGTTTGTCAAGCAAAAAGATGTGTTGACTCTGAGAGACGGGCTATGTGCTGTGGGGTTTTGATGGAGAGAAGATGGACAATGAGCCACTGACTGAAGTGCTCTGTTCTAGGCTAAAGGAGGAACACAGGGGACTTCACTCCCTTCAGAGTTTTAGTGGGTTTTGTCTGAGAGCTCGTCTCAGACCTGAGGTAGGGGACGGACTCCAGAGCAATTGGAGGGGTTTGCGTTGCTGACAAGTTGTTCTTTCAGAACCGCAGTCCTGACTATCACTTAGGAGATCCAGCCACTTGGTTAATGACAGGTAAAAGGAACACAACTCACACGAACCCTTGGCCTACCCTATATAGTCTGCTTCCAGATTGTCCCTTCACGGAACCCTGTCCATCGAAAACCAACTGCAGCGTATATCCTTGGGCTCATGTTAACTAGTTAAGTTTATTCATTTGCCATTTTTTGGACCCCTAGCATTGGGCTTGATGATGCAAATAGAAGAAATCCATTAGCTGTGGCTCTTGGTCTGCTCTTGAGGGAGCTCAGGGGCTGTGGAGGAGACAGACGTGCATACAGGCAAACCACAAATGTATACAAATCAAGAACAAAGTGCTGTGAGAGCACAGAGAGCGAACAATTGATCTCTCACATAGCATGAGAATATGTGTGATGTGGCTTTTCTGGGGGAGAGGATGACCAGAGATGTGTGCCATTCCGAAAAACTGCCTGTGAGTTGAGCATCCCTGGAAATGTGCCCTACCTGTTTTGTGGCGTTGCCTCACCCCGAATAAACTGCCCGAATAGCATCGCTGTGAAGATCGTCTGTTGTGGGCACGGGTAATTTTATTATCTCAGTAACCACCATAAAATTGAAAGAAGCATGTCCTAGGAAGATCGATGCCGGGGACAGAATCGCCTGGAAAAAAGTATGGGGGAATTGCGGTTTGCTGGAGGAATTCCGCTTTTCAAATATATTTGTAAACCATGCACAGCTTATCTGCATGACCTTCTTGCAAGTAGCAAAGGCCAATGGTAATTCTGTGGGGTCTGGGAGTGGTGAGGATTCGGTTGTTTAGGTCCGGGTGGAGAAATAGAAGACTTTATTCTCCAGACACTTCTTATCAGATGCAGGGCTGGAAGGATCCTGATAGATCTGGCACTAGTTAAACATCCGCTGAATTATATGCTCCCATGGGAAAACCCTACCCTTGAGAACTCGGTCTTTTTATTTGTTTTGAGAAGCTCGGTTGCTGCATTGTACAATTCCTGGAAGCATCTTGACAGCATGAATTGATGATGAAGATGGTGTTAGTAGCACTAAAGTTCCGGTGCATTAGGTCATGAGAGTTCTTCCCTGGGGAAGGAGTGGTTGGGACATTTGTTGAAAGGATGATGCCGTCAAAGAAACACCATTTGTCCCCAGTCTGAGATTACCGTGGCAGCACCACCTCCAAGCACAGCAGAGGTGACTTTTCACAGATCTTCTTGTGGTCAGCGTTTCCGCAAGGGGCCATTGAGGATGGAGATGAGCTCTCAAAATGCTGTTTTATTTTTTGGAGCTCTGGGGAGAAGGGAGGAGCAGCCTTTCACTGAGCGTCCAGTGGGTGTCTATGTGCCCTCACGACAGCCGCGCGGCTCCCATTTTGGCGCAGGGGAGGCTGAGGCCCCCATAAATTAATTGAGTCACAGCGGGAAGTGAAAAGGACACTGCACTGGGACTTAGAACTTGGAACAGAAACCCGACTCTCATTGCTTGGCGGTGTCCTCTTGGGCCAGTTATTCAGTCTCCAACCTCTGTCTGACATCTCAGCTGAATAATAGGAATGCGACTATTACTAATACCAACAATATATTGCATTCGTGTACTAACTTAGGCTTGATGAAGGGCTTTTATTTTTTTTTTTTCTGAAATTTATTGACAAATTGGTTTCCATACAACACCCAGTGCTCATCCCAAAAGGTGCCCTCCTCAATACCCATCACCCACCCTCTCCTCCCTCCCACCCCCCATCAACCCTCAGTTTGTTCTCAGTTTTTAAGTCTCTTATGCTTTGGCTCTCTCCCATTCTAACCTCTTTTTTTTTTTTTTTCCTTCCCCTCCCCCATGGGTTCCTGTGAAGTTTCTCAGGATCCACATAAGAGTGAAACCATATGGTATCTGTCTTTCTCTGTATGGCTTATTTCACTTAGCATCACACTCTCCAGTTCCATCCACGTTGCTACGAAAGGCCATATTTCATTTTTTCTCATTGCCACGTAATATTCCATTGTGTATATAAACCACAATTTCTTTATCCATTCATCAGTTGATGGACATTTAGGCTCTTTCCATAATTTGGCTATTGTTGAGAGTGCTGCTATGAACATTGGGGTACACGTGGCCCTATGCATCAGCGCTCCTGTATCCCTTGGATAAATTCCTAGCAGTGCTATTGCTGGGTCATAGGGTAGGTCTATTTTTAATTTTCTGAGGAACCTCCACACTGCTTTCCAGAGCGGCTGCACCAATTTGTATTCCCACCAACAGTGCAAGAGGGTTCCCGTTTCTCCACATCCTCTCCAGCATCTATAGTCTCCGGATTTGTTCATTTTGGCCACTCTGACTGGCGTGAGGTGATACCTGAGTGTGGTTTTGATTTGTATTTCCCTGATAAGGAGCGACGCTGAACATCTTTTCATGTGCCTGTTGGCCATCCGGATGTCTTCTTTAGAGAAGTGTCTATTCATGTTTTCTGCCCATTTCTTCACTGGGTTATTTGTTTTTCGGGTGTGGAGTTTGGTGAGCTCTTTATAGATTTTGGATACTAGCCCTTTGTCCGATATGTCATTTGCGAATATCTTTTCCCATTCCGTTGGTTGCCTTTTAGTTTTGTTGGTTGTTTCCTTGGCTGTGCAGAAGCTTTTTATCTTCATAAGGTCCCAGTAATTCACTTTTGCTTTTAATTCCCTTGCCTTTGGGGATGTGTCCAGTAAGAGATTGCTACGGCTGAGGTCAGAGAGGTCTTTTCCTGCTTTCTCCTCTAAGGTTTTGATGGTTTCCTGTCTCACATTTAGGTCCTTTATCCATTTTGAGTTTATTTTTGTGAATGGTGTGAGAAAGTGGTCTAGTTTCAACCTTCTGCATGTTGCTGTCCAGTTCTCCCAGCACCATTTGTTAAAGAGGCTGTCTTTTTTCCATTGGATGTTCTTTCCTGCTTTGTCAAAGATGAGTTGGCCATACGTTTGTGGGTCTAGTTCTGGGGTTTCTATTCTATTCCATTGGTCTATGTGTCTGTTTTGGTGCCAATACCATGCTGTCTTGATGATGACAGCTTTGTAGTAGAGGCTAAAGTCTGGGATTGTGATGCCTCCTGCTTTGGTCTTCTTCTTCAAAATTCCTTTGGCTATTCGGGGCCTTTTGTGGTTCCATATGAATTTTAGGATGGCTTGTTCTAGTTTCGAGAAGAATGCTGGTGCAATTTTGATTGGGATTGCATTGAATGTGTAGATAGCTTTGGGTAGTATTGACATTTTGACAATATTTATTTTTCCAATCCATGAGCAGGGAATGTCTTTCCATTTCTTTAAATCTTCTTCAATTTCCTTCATAAGCTTTCTATAATTTTCAGCATACAGATCCTTTACATCTTTGGTTAGATTTATTCCTAGGTATTTTATGCTTCTTGGTGCAATTGTGAATGGGATCAGTTTCTTTATTTGTCTTTCTGTTGCTTCATTGTTAGTGTATAAGAATGCAACTGATTTCTGTACATTGATTTTGTATCCTGCAACTTTGCTGAATTCCTGTATCAGTTCTAGCAGACTTTTGGTGGAGTCTATCGGATTTTCCATGTATAATATCATGTCATCTGCAAAAAGCGAAAGCTTGACTTCATCTTTGCCAATTTTGATGCCTTTGATTTCCTTTTGTTGTCTGATTGCTGATGCTAGAACTTCCAGCACTATGTTAAACAGCAGCGGTGAGAGTGGGCATCCTTGTCGTGTTCCTGATCTCAGGGAAAAAGCTCTCAGTTTTTCCCCGTTGAGGATGATGCTAGCTGTGGGCTTTTCATAAATGGCTTTTATGATCTTTAAGTATGTTCCTTCTATCCCGACTTTCTCAAGGGTTTTTATTAAGAAAGGGTGCTGGATTTTGTCGAAGGCCTTTTATGCATCGATTGACAGGATCATATGGTTCTTCTCTTTTTTTTTGTTAATGTGATGTATCACGTTGATTGATTTGCGAATGTTGAACCAGCCCTGCATCCCAGGAATGAATCCCACTTGATCATGGTGAATAATTCTTTTTATATGCCGTTGAATTCGATTTGCTAGTACCTTATTGAGAATTTTTGCATCCATATTCATCAGGGATATTGGCCTGTAGTTCTCTTTTTTTACTGGGTCTCTGTCTGGTTTAGGAATCAAAGTAATACTGGCTTCATAGAATGAGTCTGGAAGTTTTCCTTCCCTTTCTATTTCTTGGAATAGCTTGAGAAGGATAGGTATTATCTCTGCTTTAAACGTCTGGTAGAACTCCCCTGGGAAGCCATCTGGTCCTGGACTCTTATTTGTTGGGAGATTTTTGATAACCGATTCAATTTCTTCGCTGGTTATGGGTCTGTTCAAGCTTTCTATTTCCTCCTGATTGAGTTTTGGAAGAGTGTGGTTGTTCAGGAATTTGTCCATTTCTTCCAGGTTGTCCAGTTTGTTAGCATATAATTTTTCATAGTATTCCCTGATAATTGTTTGTATCTCTGAGGGATTGGTTGTAATAATTCCATTTTCATTCATGATTTTATCTATTTGGGTCATCTCCCTTTTCTTTTTGAGAAGCCTGGCTAGAGGTTTGTCAATTTTGTTTATTTTTTCAAAAAACCAACTCTTGGTTTCGTTGATCTGCTCTACAGTTTTTTTAGTTTCTATATTGTTTATTTCTGCCCTGATCTTTATTATTTCTCTTCTTCTGCTGGGCTTAGGCTGCCTTTGCTGTTCTGCTTCTAGTTCCTTTAGGTGTGCTGTTAGATTTTGTATTTGGGATTTTTCTTGTTTCTTGAGATAGGCCTGGATTGCAATGTATTTTCCTCTCAGGACTGCCTTTGCTGCGTCCCAAAGTGTTTGGATTGTTGTATTTTCATTTTCATTTGTTTCCATATATTTTTTAATTTCTTCTCTAATTGCCTGGTTGACCCACTCATTCGTTAGTAGGGTGTTCTTTAACCTCCATGCTTTTGGAGGTTTTCCAGACTTTTTTCTGTGGTTGATTTCAAGCTTCATAGCATTGTGGTCTGAAAGTAAGCATGGTATAATTTCAATTCTTGTAAACTTATGAAGGGCTGTTTTGTGACCCAGTATATGATCTATCTTGGAGAATGTTCCATGTGCACTCGAGAAGAAAGTATATTCTGTTGCTTTGGGATACAGAGTTCTAAATATATCTGTCAAGTCCATCTGATCCAATGTCTCGTTCAGGGCCCTTGTTTCTTTATTGACCGTGTGTCTAGATGATCTATCCATTTCTGTAAGTGGTGTATTAAAGTCCCCTGCAATTACCACATTCTTATCAATAAGGTTGCTTATGTTTATGAGTAATTGTTTTATATATTTGGGGGCTCCGGTATTCGGCGCATAGACATTTATAATTGTTAGCTCTTCCTGATGGATAGACCCTGTAACTATTATATAATGTCCTTCTTCATCTCTTGTTACAGCCTTTAATTTAAAGTCTAGTTTGTCTGATATAAGTATGGCTACTCCAGCTTTCTTTTGGCTTCCAGTCGCATGATAAATAGTTCTCCATCCCCTCACTCTCAATCTGAAGGTGTCCTCAGGTCTAAAATGAGTCTCTTGTAGACAGCAAATCGATGGGTCTTGTTTTTTTATCCATTCTGATACCCTATGTCTTTTGGTTGGCGCATTTAATCCATTTACATTCAGTGTTATTATAGAAAGATACGGGTTTAGAGTCATTGTGATGTCTGTATGTTTTATGCTTGTAGTGATGTCTCTGGGACTTTGTCTCACAGGGTCCCCCTTAGGATCTCTTGTAGGGCTGGTTTAGTGGTGACAAATTCCTTCAGTTTTTGTTTGTTTGGGAAGACCTTTATCTCTCCTTCTATTCTAAATGACAGACTTGCTGGATAAAGGATTCTCGGCTGCATATTTTTTCTGTCTAGCACCCTGAAAATCTCGTGCCAATTCTTTCTGGCCTGCCAAGTTTCAAAAGAGAGATCAGTCACGAGTCTTATAGGTCTCCCTTTATATGTGAGGGCACGTTTACCCCTTGCTGCTTTCAGAATTTTCTCTTTATCCTTGTATTTTGCCAGTTTCACTATGATATGTCGTGCAGAAGATCGATTCAAGTTACGTCTGAAGGGAGTTCTCTGTGCCTCTTGGATTTCAATGCCTTTTTCCTTCCCCAGTTCAGGGAAGTTCTCAGCTATTATTTCTTCAAGTACCCCTTCAGCACCTTTCCCTCTCTCTTCCTCCTCTGGGATACCAATTATGCATATATTATTTCTTTTTAGTGTATCACTTAATTCTCTAATTTTCCCCTCATACTCCTGGATTTTTTTATCTCTCTTTTTCTCAGCTTCCTCTTTTTCCATAACTTTATCTTCTAGTTCACCTATTCTCTCCTCTGCCTCTTCAAGCCGAGCTGTGGTGGTTTCCATTTTGTTATGCATTTCGTTTAAAGCGTTTTTCAGCTCCTCGTGACTGTTCCTTAGTCCCTTGATCTCTGTAGCAAGAGATTCTCTGCTGTCCTGTATACTGTTTTCAAGCCCAGCGATTAATTTTATGACTATTATTCTAAATTCACTTTCTGTTATATTATTTAAATCCTTTTTGATCAGCTCATTAGCTGTTGTTATTTCCTGGAGATTCTTCTGAGGGGAGTTCTTCCGCTTGGTCATTTTGGATAGTCCCTGGAGTGGTGCGGACCTGCAGGGCACTTCCCCTGTGCTGTAGTGTATAACTGGAGTTGGTGGGCGGGGCCGCAGTCAGACCTGATGTCTGTCCCCAGCCCACCGCTGGGGCCACGGTCAGACTGGTGTGTGCCTTCTCTTCCCCTCTCCTAGGGGCGGGATTCACTGTGGGGTGGTGTGGCTCGTCTGGGCTACTTGCACCGTGCCAGGCTTGTGATGCTGGGGATCTGGCGTATTAGCTGGGGTGGGTAGGCAAGGTGCTCGGGGGCAGGAGGGGCAGGCTTAGATCACTTCTCCTTAGGTGATCCACTTCAGGAGGGGCCCTGTGGCAGCGGGAGGGAGTCAGATCCGCTGCCGGAGGTTTGGCTCCGCCGAAGCGCAGAGTTGGGTGTTTGCGCGGAGCGAGCAAGTTCCCCGGCAGGAACAGGTTCTCTTTGGGATTTCGGCTGGGGGATGGGCGGGGGAGATGGCGCTGGCGAGCGCCTTTGTTCCCCACCAAACTGAGCTCTGTTGTCAGGGGGCTCAGCAGCTCTCCCTCCCTTTGTCCTCCAGCCTTCCCGCTTTCCGAGCAGAGCTGTTAACTTATGACCTCCCAGACGCTAAGTCGCGCTTGTTGTGGGAACACAGTCCGTCAGGCCCCTCCGCTTTTGCAAGCCAGACTCGGTGGCTGTGCTTGGCCGGCGAGCCGCCCCTCCGCCCCGGCTCCCTCCCGCCAGTCCGTGGAGCGCGCACCGCCTCGCCGCCCTTCCTACCCTCTTCCGTGGGCCTCTCGTCTGCGTTTGGCTCCGGCGACTCCGTTCTGCTAATCCTCTGGCGGTTTTCTGGGTTATTTAGGCAGATGTAGATGGAATCTAAGTGATCAGCAGGACGTGCGGTGAGCCCAGCGTCCTCCTAAGCCGCCATCTTGCCGCCGACTCCCCGATGAAGGGCTTTTAAATTCATTGTCTCATTCGTCCCCCACCATGTGCCCGTGCCCCATCTGGAGAGATGGCACAGAAGAGGGGACAGGGCTTGAGTTGTGGTATGAGAGAGTCCTGGGTTCAAATCCGGACTCTGCCTTCGATTTGTTGTTTTGAGATCCAAGCTTTATCCGTAAGATGGGACTGAAATACATATCATGCAGCACTTTTGTGAGCTCTGAAAAAGACGTAGGTAAAGTATGCTAAACAAATGGTAGTTTCTGTTAAGATCCTATTTGAGGGCTGAGAAACCTAATCCTCAGATGTTTTGTGAGCTCCTCAAAGTTGCCTGCACAAACCCTCCTAGGCAGGGAGGTGAGGTGTTAGGGATGAGGGATTAGATGGATTTGGGATTTAGTTCTGGCTTCATTGCTTACAGGCTGTGTGACATTGGGCAAGTGATTCAATCTTTCTGAGTTTTAGTTTCCTCATATATGAGATTATTTGTAAAATAATTATTTCATAAGTATGCAGGTTGAGGGGGATGATAACATTATAAAAAGCATTTAGCTCAGTGTCTCTCTTCTTTTTCCCTTCCTTCCTCCCACTCGCCCCCTTTCTTTCTTCCTCCCATTTGTAATATGGGGCATATTTAGTAATCTGGGGGGATTATGCAAGGTCTTTATTAGAGGAACCAGCCTGATATAGCATAAAGCACATTGGAGTCGCAAGGACCATGGGTGATGTGGAAAAGCTGCTCTAGCTCAGTGATCTTGTACAGCCACATCAGAGGTCTGTCTCAGTTGCTGTTAATAACCTTATCTCATGGGGTCACGGTAAACAGCACACGAGATGATGATTCTGATAGTGCTTTGTATGTCATAGATCTATCGCTAATATGGAATTGAAGACATCAGGCAAAGAATTAGTAGATATTTATGTGAGTGGAGGGGGCCTCGGTGCCAATAGATTTTAGTTCAGAGGGCAAATCCTGTCTCACGCTGAGCAGAGCAAGGTTCAGCTTTCATTGTGTTGCTTTTATTGATCATCTCATTGACCCAGCACTTCTCCATCCCCAGGTACCACCCCGACTTAAGGAATCTGTAAGTCCATAGGCATACGTATTTTCCCGACCAGTGGATTTTAAGAGTGGAATTACGATTGTTACTCTCACCAAAGTTTTTGATATTAAAAACGAAGCAACGTGTCAGAAAATGTTAGAAGCCACTGCACCTGAGTGGGGGGCGTGGGGTGTTGGTGGTTCTTTGGTAAGAACTGATATCTTGATATCCTAGTGCCTAGCATAGAACTAATTATCTTGATATCCTAGTGCCTAGCATAATGTATCAGGAACTTGCTAGATGTTCAATAACTAGCATGGATGAATGAATGAATGTGTTTTCTCATTGACCTAATGCTGTGGGCCAGTTCTCCCTCTTAGAAGTCTCCAGAGGTCAGGTGTGGCCAACTTGACCTCTGGCTTCCTTTGCTTTTTCACATGGGTCAGTCTGCCTCGGGGCTCTTTGTTTGAAGAGCATGCTGCTACGCTAAGAGTCCTTTGTCTCATAGACTTTTCCCTTCCCCGTCACAGGATGATGACACCACTTGAGAAATTCAGTTCTTAAAAATTCCATCTCTTCCCAAATAGGAAATGAGCTCATCTTGGGGAAGCTGTATACCTGCTCTAGTATCTCGATGATATCCTGTCCTCCCATCCCCTTCGTCTTTAGTGTTAGGAAGAAGAGAAACGACAGTCCAAAATGGTCCACAAGAAACATCTTGGAAGTTTTCAGCACTCAACTCAGTTATTATCACCTCTCATGAGACAGAGCCTTTGGCAAAATGTGGGAAAATGGCCCCTTAAGTGGAAAAAATGAAGAAAGGGGAAAAAATGAGATCAGTGAAAATGAACATAGTACAAAGCTCCAAGTGATTCAACTTTCTAAACAGTAAAGCGATGATAGGTACAGGGAGTGCTGTATTGTGGGTTATTCTCTGAAACCCCAAACAAAGGATTTGGAAAGCTAAAAGGCAAATCCGTCTCTTAAGCCTCCCCAGAGAGACCTTGCAGGGAGAGCTCATATCTGAGGCTATTTTGAGAAGGTCACCTAGTAAATAAGAGGCTCATGTGCTGGATTCATGTGGGCCAGCATGCAGGATCATAGACATTCGTGAGTCCAAATGTTCCCGAATGCAGAGTGTCTAAAACAAGTTGGACTCTGGCTAAATTTCGGCAGGAATTAGAACATAATCCTTATCTCTACGGCCTCCACGGATGCAACCAAACACTAGACAGGAGCTCTCCAATGATCTAGAATTATTCTGTACATTTGAGTGGGGGATCCATTTTGTCCCAAGGAATGTTGTCAGGAGCAAAGATGCGTTACTTGGATGTCCACACACTCTCTTCTTAGCGGTTGTGAACAAAGCGTGGTGTGGTGGTAAAGGTCCAGGAGCCTGGTGTTTCTAGAATTTGGTTGGGGGCATAGTCTAGGAGCCCTGGGCCAGTGGTGTGTGACCCAGGGTTGTGGGGGCTGAACACTGTAACTTTGGTGGTGTCGCAGATAAGAAGAACATGGCTTCAGAAGCAGATATGTCTCCCTCAGTGGCCTATTGGTCACATGGCAGAAAACATGTATTTTGGAACCTATTGCCTCGTTTAAGGAAGATAAGGACAATAATATCTATATCATGGGATGTGTGAGGGTTGAATTAAATGATGCATGCAAAAAGTATCCTGAACTTGACCCTGGTTAGGTCGTAGACATTGATATCATTATTCTCCAACTGGGGAGTTGGGAGGATCGGGAGCATATAACATTTAGGAGATGACTAAGACCACGGAAACATTATTACAAATGGAGTTTAGGTTTCAAAGGAGACACAGAATGTTGCTGAAATAATGTATTTTAGCAACAAGATTTTACATTTTCTCCTCATTGTCAGTTAAAGTGCTTTAAGTTTGAGTTGCTTTAGGAGATTTATGATGTTGTTTTTATGGCCAAATAAATTCCAGGCTACAGACAACTATAATATAACTTCTTTGTGTGCCGATGGCTTTCAGTGCTGGTTACAATGATTCTAGTTGTGCTGGAAATCAGCACTCATTACTTCTGGTGAGATGTGTTTTTATTTTTGTTTTTAATCCTTCAGGAAATTTCAGGTGCTCTGGCTAAATGGCTGGGAGGGAATCTCGGGATAGAACAGAGGGCTTCTGGCCACTTTGACCTTTCCTTCTTCTCCTTCCCCATCTCTTTCTTCTGTTTCCTCTTCCAGGATCTCGGGCATTCCTCTTGAGCATTTCTCTCGGTAAATGAACCTACTTGGAAGGTATATATTTCCATTTGGGGCTCTTCTTTTTGATGCATTTTTTAAAAGGTTAAAAAACATCGGGGCACTTGGGTGGCTCAGTAGGTTGAGCATCCACCCCTAGATTTCGGTTCAGGTCATGATCCCAAGGTTGTGGGATTGAGCCCTGTGTCAGGGATGGAGCCTGCTTAAGATTCTCTCTCTGCCCCTCTCCCCAACTCATGCTCTCTCTCTCTCTCTCTCTCTCTTTCTCTCTCTCTCAAAAAAGTAAAAAATGTTATTTTAAGATTTTACTAAAGAAATATTTTTACAGTAACCCGTATGTCCATGCATAGATGAAGGTTGCAACGTTCCCCATCTCTACCATTTCCTCCTTAACCCTAACAGTAATAGGTATTATGTTAGTTTGGGTTTTTGTCTGTCTTCTAGATCTCATGAAAACAGGTCCCTGCAAATGAGTTTATACTTAAAAAAAATTTGAGATAGAACTGAAATATAACATTATATTAGTTTTAGGTATACACCATACTGACTTGTTATTTGCAAATATTGTGAAATGATCACCACATAAGTCTAGTTAATATCCATTACCTCACATAGTTGTGATGAGAACTTTTAAGACTTACTCTCAGTAATTTTCAAACATACAATGCAGTATTAACTACAGTCACCATGCTTTCTATATATCACATCCCCGTGACATTTATTTTATAACTGGAAGTTTGTACCTTTTGACCACCTTCATCCATTTCACCCACTACCCAACCTACTCTTCTGGAAATGATCAATCTGTTCTCTGTAAAGTTTTTGTTTTTTTATATTCCACGTATAAGTGAGATCATATGGTATTTGGCTTTCTCTGTCTTCCTTATTTCATTTAGCATAATGCCCTTAAGGCCTACCCATGTTGTCACAAATGGCAGGATTTTCCTTTTTTTTTTTTTTTATAAATAATATTTCATTGTGTTTATGTGTATATATGTATACACACACGTTTTCATTATTCATCCATCTACCGATGGACACTTAGGTTGTTTCCTTGTCTTGGCTATTGTAAATAATGCTGCAATGAACATGGGGGTATGTATATCTTCTTGAGTTAGCGTTTTCACTTCCTTTGGATAAATACCCAAAGGATATTGCTGGATCCTATGGTAGTTCTATTTTTAACTTTTTGAGGAACCTCCATGATGTTTTCCACAATGGCTGCACCAAGAGTTTATACCTCTTGTCATACATTTGATGGTTATTTAGAATTCTTCTTCTCTGGATTATCGATAGAGCCGTTGGTCAGTTTCTATTAGTTTGAAATCTCATCTGAAGGAGCTTTTAAAAAATAATGATCTTCACTTGGGGAGACCTGGGTATCCATAGTTTTCATGTGGTGTCTTTTTGTGGCAGGGGGATGGGGTAGGTAGAGCAGAGAAGACTACATCCTAGTACATCTTTACTCCTTAGCCACAGGAGTAAACTGATAAAGTGCATATCTGTTATCTCGGCCCAAAGACTAATGACTGCTTGGACGCCTAGAAACCAGGATTTCCCATGGTGACATTTCCCATGGATACATATCCTTAGCAAACGACAGCTCATAAAACTATGAGGATGTAGCAAATCACTTTATTTTTTTTAAATGTTTTAGTGATTTTTGAGAGAGAGCATGAACTGGGGAGGGGCAGAGAGGGAAAGAGAGAATCCCAAGCGGGCTCCACGCTGTCAGCACAGAGCCTGATGTGGCTCAAACGCAAAAACTGTGAGATCATCACCTAAGCAGACATCAAGAATCAGATGCTAACCAGCTGAGCTACCTAGGTGCCCCTATAACGAATTACTTTAAAATGAGTTCCCAGAAGTCTTCAGAAAGAATAAAATTCTGCAAATTTCTTCCTGCACATTCTGCACATTCATTTCTGGATATGTCTTGCATTGTAAACATATACTCTAACTTTCTGGGTTGCCAGTCTTATTAAAATGGTATCCTCAATGGGGCGCCTGGGTGGCTCAGTCAGTTAAGCGTCCGACTTCGGCTCAGGTCACGATCTCATGGTCTGTGAGTTCGAGCCCCGCGTCAGGCTCTGGGCTGATGGTTCAGAGCCTGGAGGCTGCTTCCGATTCTGTGTCTCCCTCTCTCTCTGCCCCTCCCCCGTTCATGCTCTGTCTCTCTCTGTCTCAAAAATAAATAAACGTTAAAAAAAAATTTAGATATAAAATGGTATCCTCAAGCCTTACTCTGATGTAACTTGGATTTTCTTGTAAGCTTTTAATAGTTTCTCATGGTATGTTGAAGCCATTAATTAAAGTTCAGTTTTGTATATCGTAACATGGGGAGGTAGTTTTATTATTATTTTTTCTGGATGCATAGCCAGCTGTGGTGGCATCATTAACTAATAATTACCTTTTTTTCCACCTTGTTTTATTTTTCACTCTCGTATATACTGTGACCTATTTCTGTATTTCGTTCTGTTCCATGATTGACAGGTCTATTCTACCATTACCACATTGATCTGATTACCTTGACCTTATAACGTGCCCTTTATCTTGTGTCTCCTTTTCCATACTCCTTTTGGTTATTTTTAGGCATTTATTAATTTATACAAAATTTAGTGGTTATCCAATTCCGAAAAAATCCCCCCATTGAGATTCTAGTTGGATTTGCATTATATTCATGTTTTAATTTTGGATAGTTGAATTTTTCTCAAAGATAAGTTTTCTCACCCAAGAATTAGTGTAAGGGCAAATACAAAATCAGCGACTTAATTCTCCCTGTTGAAAATAAGAGACTTCTCCCCCTCCTCTACGTTTTATTTCAGAATTTCTTTCTGAAATTCCATTCTGAAGGCAGTTGGACATAGGAGTTTGGAGTTTAAGTGAAAGGTCTGGGCTAGATACAGAAAATTGGGAGTCATTGCATAGAGTGTTCAAACTGAAAGATCACTTGTTTGAGATCGCTAGAGGAGCACAGAGGAAGAGAACAAGAGAACTAGCATTAAGATATTGGGGAGTGATAAAGAAGAACAAGATTAGTGAGAGAAAAACAAGGGGAGTCTGGTGCCTTGGAACTAAGGGAACAAAATTTTTTGAGGAGGAGGGTGTGATCAGCCGTGTCAAGATGCTACTTATAGGCCAAGTAAGAGGATATGGGACTTGGTAACATGGAAGGCATCTGTGGCCCTGACAAGAAGCCACAAATGGAGTGCAGTGTGGGGGTGAAAGTCTGATTGGAATGCATGCAATACAGAATTCAACGATAATAATGAAATGTGATGCATGATCCTTGATTGAATCTTAGATTAAAACACTATTGTCACCTTGGCTATTACCACCGCCATCAATAACCCAAAAAATCTGTAAAGGCCATTATTGGGAAAAATTGGGAAAAAGGCTACTATTGGGAAATTGAACACAAGCTATTAAATAATTATATGGTAGCAGTGGTAGATTTTCCAAGTGTGATTTTATGGCAGTCCTATAGGGAGATAGTTTTAGGATATGCATGCTGAAGTATTCAGGAATGCTAAAGATTACCTCTTAAATGCTTCAGCGAAAAGAATACATAGGCATGTGTAATAAACACATGCATACTTTTTATGTTTATTTATATGTACGTGTATCAAGAAAATGTGACAAAATATTAGTAGCTAGTAAATTTAGGTGGAGTGTATATGGACCTTCGTTCCACTATCGTAACTTTTAAATGTGATTAACATTTTTCTCAATAAAAGTTGAAAACAGAAACACTGAGTACAGAAGGAGAGGAATTAGGGACTGTGCGTACACGTTTTCTGGATCTAGTGCACAAGGGATTGGCTTTGGATGAGAGCACATCATTAGTGAAAGGCAGGAAAGGAGAGTGTATGGGTATAGATGTCAACAGATATTTGTACATATGATAGTGTGAGTCTGTTGAAATTAGCTGCTGATCAACTTTCTCATTGAAATGGGAAATGATCAACAGCTGAGTTTTGAAGGTTTCGGGAGAGAGGGAAAGTGTGGGTGCTAGGGAAATTCAATATGATTACTGAGCATCATTAAAGGGTCACTTGAGGTTCAATAACAAACTTCAGTGACCATTCAGGATACTTAAGTGTTTTCCTTAGTCATGTTCAGATGCTTGGGTGAGAGCATGAGGGTTGGGGTGCTGGATGTAGCCAGGGGTTGTGGTTTTCCAAGAAGGTATAAAACTAGAGGGGGCAGGATGCCTGGGTGTCTCAGTGGGTTAAGCGTCTGGCTCTTGGCTTTGGCTCAGGTCATGATCTCAAGGTTCATGAATTTGAGCTCTGCATCGGACTCTGCGCTGACAATGCAGTCTTCTTGGTATTCTCTCTCTGCCCTTCTCCCCCTCAAAATAATAATAATAAAAAAAAAACCCACTAAGATTAGAGAAGGCAAGACTGTTGAAGGCATACGTAAGGGCCTGATTATGACAACTAATCATGGAGTAAAGCTGCGGGAGAGGTGGGGACCAGTGATACAATTGTGTGATCAATGGATTGGAGATCCTGTGGGGGGAAATAATTGCAAGGGTTGAGTACCAAAGAGAATGAGCCAGAAAGATCAAGATAGTGGTGGGAGAGTGGAAGGTATGGTAAGGAATTCACAGAAGGGTTATAGTTATTGCCAATACTGAATTACCTTTGCATTTCTGGAATAAGCCTTCCTTAGAGTGTGTTATTCATTTGATTGCTAGATTTCAATTTTATTTATATATTTTTCTTTTATATTTAAGAGTGAGATTGTTTTTACTTGCTTGTTACATTCTGGCCTTAGAGATATAGTGATTTCGTAAAGAGAATTGGGAACCATAATTTCTATGGCCAGAATATTTTGAATAACATAGAAACGGCCTGTTCTTTAAATATCAGATAGAAGTTAGCTGTTGACCCTCCTGTCCTGTGTCCTTGTCCATAGTAGATTTAAATCACCTTTCCCATTTCCTTCTATGGTTATTGGTCTATTCAAGTTTTCCACATCTTGTAAAAAATTATTTTTGTGTTAGTAGCAAATCATTTCTCACGGGCTTAAAATCTGTTGTCACAGAGTAGTCTGAAACATTCTCTTATATTTCTTTTGATCTTTCCTGAATCTAATTTTCTCCCTTTTCTCATTCCAGGTCAGATCTTTTTGTGCCGCAATCAGGTACACAATGATATTGTCTGTTGTTTTTTTTTTTTTTTTTAAAGTAAACTCTTGGGTTTATTTATAATATCTACCAATTTATTTTCTACTTCACCACTACCACAGTTTGTGAACTGGCTTCACCTTTTGAGCCAAGGATTATCTACATATTTGTATGTACTTCTAAGTGTTTAATATTTTTGCCATCAACCTGTTCTCATTTGTAATTTTATTCTCATAAGAAAACGTAACCTATGCAGTTTCTATTACATTAAATTTCTTAAACTTTTCTTTTGTGGTCAAATACTTGCTTTTGCAAATGTTTAATAAATATACGGAATCAATATACACTCAATTCAAGGACCATAAGGTTCTACTCCATCTAAAATCAAGTGTTATTTAATTTAGCCTTCACTTACCTATTACTTGTATATTAGATGTGTTCAATTCTGTAAGAAATATATTAAAATCACTGCTTATAATCGTAGTTTAGCCAAAATTTCTTTTATTTTTATGTGTTTCATATATTTAACTGTTATGTGACGCATTTAGATTTATCACTATTTTGTTTTCATAAGTTGTGCCTTTCACTAATATAATGTGCTCCATTCTGGTTCATGTTTTTGTCTTTAAATTCTATTTAAAACAGCTTGCTTATTTTTGACAGAGAGGGAGGGAGGGACAGAGAGACAGAGAGGGAATCCCAGTCAGGCTCTGCACTCTCAGTCTGACGTGGAGCTCGAACTCATGAACCATGAGATCATGACCTAAGGCGAAATCAAGAGTTGATACTTAGCCTACTGAGCCACCCAGGTGCTCCCAAATTCTACTTGATATTTTTCTTGCTGCTATTGTTTTTCTTGACATTTGCCTGGTATTTTCTTGCCCTTTGCTCTATTGTCAACCATTCTTTATCTTTTTTTATAGTGTGTTTCTTGTAAATAGAATATAGTTTTATTTTTGTTGCATGGCTTCATCTGTCAGTCTTTTTTACGTAAGGGGATTTTATCCTTTTTCGTTGATTATAAAAACTTGTGTGCTTGCTTTGTGTTCCTGCTTCTTCCCTTCTCTGGGTGCTGAACACCCTTAGATGTCGTTCCATGCTGTGGGCTCAGACGGGCAGGTCTGGTTACTGAGATGCTGACCTATAAATGGTTGCTGTTCTTCCCATAGAGAGGGGGCCCTGTGCTGTTCCTTCTTCCGGAGCTCCTTGTACTCTTCCCACTTTGGGGGTAGGGAGGACTCAGTCCACCCTGCTAGTTTTTTCCTAGCTTCCATTAGGCCAGCTCTCCGGAGAGAAATGCTAGTATCCTTCCTCTCTACTTGATTTGATGTTTGTTTATTTTTGAGACAGATGGAGTGTGTGGGGGGGGGGGAGGGGCAGAGAGGGAGGGAGACACAGAATCTGAAGCAGACTCCAAGTTCCAAGCTAGCAGCAAAGAGCCCGACTGCCGGGCTCGAACTCACAAACTGGTGAGATCATGAACTGAGCCGAAGTCGGCCACTTGACTGGCTGAGCCACCCAAGTGTCCCCTTCTCTATTTGATTTGAGTCAGAGGCCAGGGTCTTCTCTTACACCTAGGTGACCATGGACCTCAGCAGCAGTTTGGCTCAAGAATATACAGACCAGAGTCAGGGGTAGAGGGATCATTAGGTAAATTGAGGTTACCATTTTCCTAACATCTCCTCTAAGACTCTGCCACCTGTTTTTATAGTTTTGCCATATATGGGGTGTAATTAACTGTACGATACAATAGGGTTGTACTTTGAGAAAACTCAGCACTATCCTCTCCTGTATATGCTTTGGAGATTATATTTACACAGAGCATATAGCTGTTAATAGCCTGATATGAATAATAAACATTAATCAATGAGAAAGAACAAGTTGTTTTTATGTTCAAATTGCTTGACATTAGTCTTTAGAAAACACTCTCCAAGTACTGTATGCCTTCATAGTCTTGAAATGAGTCAAGTGCTAAAATGTCCTGCTTTCTCTCATTTTCTGTTTTGCAGGAGTCCCTAGAACTTCTACCCTGAGCCTATCCATTCAGGGACATGACAATGGTTCTTAACCACAATTGTGCATGGTGAGCACTTGTGGAATTTTTAAAGATGCAAATATCAAGGTTGTACTGATTCAAACTCAGTGTCCATAAGGCTCAACTTTTTTTTTTTAAGGCTCTTAAATCACTGGTGTATTCCCAGGTGTTACTTTTTCATTACTGTTATGTTCTTTTTATCTTTCTTAACCCCCAGTCTCTAAGTACACCACATCACTGACTTTCATTATCAGCACATTCCAAAGGCTTAAACTTTTTTTTTTGAAAGACAGGTCTCCCTGATCTCTGAACATTCATTGACATTCCCCCCGCCTCACCAACAGTATGGTACTTTGTGTTATGAACTTATTCTCTAAGGTGTGGAGACCCACTGACACTACCTTGAGATTTATTGCTGGAAATGGGAGCTAGCGTGGAGCTGTGTGTTTTGGGCAAATAAATGTCCTTTTAAATCATTGTCAGGTAGTTTCTCTCTGTGCCTCTGGATCCATTCTCCTCTCTTGTCTTCTAGCTCTCTGTCCCAGGAGGCTGACATAAGTGGATGGCAGCAATAGGTTCCCTTG
This sequence comes from Prionailurus viverrinus, assembly GCF_022837055.1. Taxonomy (NCBI): domain Eukaryota; kingdom Metazoa; phylum Chordata; class Mammalia; order Carnivora; family Felidae; genus Prionailurus; species Prionailurus viverrinus. The sequence goes on along the minus strand of NC_062577.1, from coordinate 54,604,481 downwards.
CTTGGTTGGTTTGGGCCAGTTGGGAGCCCTGGTAAGAGAGTTAAGTTTGGTATATTCAATCCCCTGGCTTCTCTCCGTGAGGACTTTGAGTTGGCTGTACCCTCGGTCAAAAGTCTCTGCTCCTTTCAACATAGCTTCCCTTACTTGGTATATGCCTTCTGTGTTCCAGTATTTTCCTTCTTTTCGTTCCTTCTGCCCTAGGAGTAGTAATGGCTACATGGCCACTTTGTTATTCCCTTGTACTTGACCTATATCTTTGCAAACAGCTCCATTGTAATTAAGTCTTCCTGTTGGGATCCTGACTGATCCTCCCTGTTCCCCTTGCTAGTAATAAGCCTGGTCTCTTAGAGTGTGGTAGATTAAGGAAAAATTGTGAAAAGAACAGGACAGTAGTCTTTGTAGTAGATGGTGTGTTGTCCAAATCTCCTCTTTTAAGATTTATATACTCATTCCTCCAGTGTTAGAGGCTGAGTTCCATTCTGGTGATTGGTCCTCCACTGAAGAGAGCCACCTTGATCAAGATGAGTCATGGCGGTGATTCTAGGCATGAAACCAGGTGGCGAACTGGGCCAGTTGGGTCTTTTCAGGTCTCTCAAGTCAAGACACAATAATTCTATTCCTAGATTAGTGTGGAGAAAAGAAAGAAGAATAACAATGAGAGAGATAAAGGAAATTAGAAAGAGATAGTGGTTGAATGGACCATTTAGAGATATTTTTCAAGGATAAACTATCCCAAGATAGGTTCAATATGTTAAATAAAGTTGATGACATGCTGTCACATCACCTAATGCCTATCTGATCCTATCCAGATTCTAGACTTGCCTTCTGTGAGTTGGACACAGGAGCAGCAAGGGTAAATTCTCACCTTTTAAAATGGGAGATTTGGTCTCTTCCTGGAAAATGAGCTCTGGAAAACAAAACTGTCTTCCATAATCATTGAAAGCTCTTTGAAGAAATCATATATTTTACTCTTTTAAAGTACTGAGTAGAAAAAATGTGCAATTCTTAGTTTTAAAAAGACCCAGGGGCAGCTGGGTAGGTGGCTCAGTTGGCTAAGTGTCCAACTCTTGATTTTGGCCCAGGTCATGATCTCACAGTCATCAGATCGAGCTCTGTGTCAGGCTCCAAGCTGACATTGAGGAGCCTGCTTGGGATTCTCTCTCTCTCCCTCTCTTTCTGCCTCTTCCCTGCTTCCATGTGCACATGTGTGCACATGCTCGCTCTCACATGAGCGCCTGCTCTCTCTCTCTGAAATAAACATTAAAAAAAAAAAAAAAAAAAGGACCCAGAATGGAGCAATGAAAAGGGACCTCCAGTCTGACCTTTCATTTGGCTGGATATTCAAGTGGGTGAGCAGATCAGTTTGTCACTAACAGCAGATGGGTAGCATCGGGCTCTTCCAGCTTTGCTGGCTGCTCTTGGAGGGCAGACAGAGAACCTGCTCACTGCCTGCTTGACAAAGCTAGGAGATCCTCTCCCAAAGCGAAAACCCTCCTACAGAGCCTTCCGATGGGCACAGGAGAATACATTTTGGCCTAAAGATAACTCAGGCTGCAGTGTGGGCTTGATTAAAGAAAACATCCAGTTTATTTCCAGTCAGAGTTAATAAAAGGCAGCATGCTGGGGCTCTGAGTAATAACTGGCAAAACACAAAGTGCTGTTGAACGTTGAGGCAAGTGGTCAGGACTGCTTCCTGCAGGTGCTGGGACTGAACAATTTCCTCTCTTCAATTGCCTCTTTTTACTGTGTCTCATTGCTGTATCTTCTGTATTCCGAATGCCACAAAACTTTTGCAACTTGCCTGACAGTGATTTAGGAGGACTGGAGATTATTTCCTCAATTAATTTTTCTATAGAAGGACTCTGGTACACTGCAGTATAGCTCATGGGTTGACAGGGCTTTATCTTGAACTTTCAGTGGCCTCACTTTTTGATGTTAATTTGGTTTATTTGTTTTTCTAGTCCCTTATTTTTACTATATTGCTTCCTGTTTCAAAATTTTAAAACGCGTTCAAATATTTTTATTACTGACAAATAACATTTCTGCTCACATTAAATAGTTATCTATTGACTGTTTGTCTTCCGTACTCGACTATAAGCTCAATGACTGATTTGGTTCCACCTCCTAACTTAGTAGCGGCACATCATGTGTTATAAAAAAATATTTTTTGAATGGAGGAGTTCATGTAATTCATTCTAACTGATAAAATATACATACAAATTTTCGCATACATTTTCTTATTTTAATTTTTATAACTTACTGTTTTATTTGGATAGATAGTATTGCCGTATGAACTTTACAAATGAGGACATCGAAACTTAGGTGGTATCCTTACTGTCACAAAGCTAGGAAGTAGGAGGCAGTGGTTCTCAAAGTGTGGTTCCTGGACCAGCAGCATTAGTTTCCCCTGGAGCTTGTTAGATAGGTGAATTTTCAGGCTCCACTCCCGATACGTGGAGTCAGAGACACTTGAGGGGGGGTCCAGAAATTTGTGATTTAATAATCACTCCAAGGATTGTAAAGAATGCTAAAGGTTGAGAAACATTTATGTAAAAGGAGCACTTGCACAATATCTGATTTTTTTTACAAATGTTTACTTGGAGAGAGAGTGAGAGCATGAGTGGGGGAGGGGCAGAGAAAGAGAGGGAGAGACAGAATCCCAAGCAGGCTCCATGCTGTCAGCACAGAGCCCAACGCAGGGCGCCAACTCGCAAACTGTGAGATCATGACCTGAGTCGAAATCGAGAGTTGGACACTCAACCGACCAGCCATCCAGGCACCCCACTTGCACAATATCTTCTATTGATTGATTGATATTATTTTTATTTATTTTTAATTTTTTAATTTACACCCAAGTTATTAGCATATAGTGCAATAATGATTTCAGGAGTTGGTTCCAGTGATTCATCCCCTGTGTATAACACCCAGTTCTCATTCCAACAAGTGTCTTCCTTAGTGCCCCTTACCCATTTAGCTCATCCCCCCATCCACAACCCCTCCAGCAACCCTCAGTTTGTTCTCTATATTTAAGTCTTTTATGTCCCCCCCCCGTTTTTATATTATTTTTGCTTCCCTTCCCTTATGTTCATCTGTTTTGTATCTTAAATTCCACATATGACTGAAGTCATATGATATTTGTCTTTCTCTGACTGATTCTGCATAGCATAATACCCTCTAGTTCTATCCACGTCGCTGCAAATGGCAAGATTTCATTCTTTTTGATTGCTGAATAATACTCCATTGTATATATATGCCACATCTTCTTTACCCATTCATCTGTTGATGGACATTTGGGCTCTTTCTGTACTTTGGCTATTGTTGATGGTGCTGCTATAAACACTGGGGTGCATGTGCCCCTTCAAAATAGCACAGGGGTGTCCCTTGATAAGTACCTAGCAGTGCAATTGCTGGGTCATAGGGTAGTTCTATTTTTTAACTTTTTGAGGAACCTCCATACTGTTTTCCAGAGTGGCTACACCAGTTTGCATTCCCACCAGCAGTTTGCACAATATCTTCTTAATCCAGATCCTGTATGATTTCTGCATTATCATTTTGGCTCTGTAATACTACTTAAAGGTAAACAAGTTTGCTGAGTATTTAATGCCAACCTGGAATCTCTTAGGGGAAGAATTCTGCTATTGATTTATACTCCATAACAAATAGTTATTTAGTGAGGACATAGTGGGTCTGCAAATGTGTTTCTTTTTTTCCCCTCCTTCCCTCCTTTTTTTCTTCTTTATATTGTCTTTGTCTGGTATTGGTATCAGGGTAACACTAGCTTCATAAGACAAGTTGGGGGAAGCGTTCCCTTTTATATCTTGGAAAGAATTGTATAGGATTGGTGTTACTTCTTTAAACATTCGGTAGAATTCTCCAGTGACCACTTGGGCCTGGAGATTTCATTTTGGGGAGTTTTTAAATTATCAATTCAGTTTCCTTATTAACTTGAGAGCTACTCATATTATCTTTTTCAGGTGGAATGAGTTATGGTGGTTTGTGTTGTTTTGTTTTTGTTTTTTTTGAGGAATTGGTCAATGTTGTCAAATTTATTTGTTCGTCGTTGACATGCAAGTTAGGGAAATTCCTTGTTACCCGTGGGTTGAGGCGGGTGTTCCAGCTCCCCATATAATTCCTACTGATGCCGTGGAGAGGGGACCTTGCTACTAGCTGTGGGGCTATGCATCCTGGCTCCATAGTTGGCTTTTTCTGACACCATCCCAAGAGAAGTGTGGTTGTACTTCATGGAAGCAACAGGAAAATACATCTACTCCGTCTTCCTGGAAATGAAAGTCTGTTTCTTGATAGTTGTTTTTCCAAAAGAATGGAACAATTTTTTCCCCAGCTGTCATGTATTTTTTTAAAGAAAATATACCTGAATGAAAATGTCTTCTGGGTCATTTCCCCAGTGCTTTGACTGTGATGTTTATGCAACATAGCAGCACTTTATTTATTTACTTATTTACTGAAACGTTCTAGTTCATTTATTTTGCATTTGTTCAATAAATACTTAGATATAATTTATTGTCAAGTTGGCTAATGTACAATGTATACAGTGTGCTCTTGGTTTTGGGGGTAGAGTCCCGTGATTCATAGCTTACATACAACACCCAGTGCTCATCCCAATAAGTGCCCTCCTCAATTCCCGTCACCCATTTTCCCCTCTTTCTTGCCCCTGCCCCCAACCGTCAACTCTCAGTTTGTTCTCTGTGTCTAAGAGTGTTTTATGGTTTGCCTCCCTCCCTCTCTGTTTGCAACTATTTTTTTCCCCTTCCCTTTCCCCATGGTCTTCTGTTAAGTTTCTCAAGTTCCACATATGAGAACACAGCAGTACTTTAAAAAGCTGTCTTATTGATTTTTTTTTTCTCATTCTGCCTTGTTTCTCAGACTTCCTTTCTGTGCATATAAGGCAGCTATGCCATTTTATCATTTAGCCACGAGTGCCTATTGTCACTAAGCCTCCCATCTCAAATAATTATGGCTGGGAAGCAGCCAGGAAAATATTTAGATTTATTCATGGAAGGTAGATAAACCTTTCAATCAATGTGTGCTCAAAAACAGAGCACCTGGGACTTCAGCTGGGCTTTGACCGATTGATTGGGAAAATTTGATTAAGGGTAGTGGAAACAGATACATTTCTAGGTTTTAAAAGAATTGCCTTACCGGCTAGTTGACCCTTATGTGACAGCCCAGCCTGGAGTGAAGGTAACATTCTGGAGTGCCCTGTGAAGTAGTCATTGAACTAAATAGAAGGTCAAGAGAGTTTAGAGGCTCATCTAATTTAGCTCTCTGGCTCCCACAAGGACCACTTCAATGTGGAATCCTGAAGCACTGGAATGCTAATGTGTTCAGCTGATAGGAACCAGAAGCATCGCCAGAGGGAAGACTGGTAGCTAAAAGCATCAAGGGTTCTGTTCGCTCTTCCCGCTCGGGATGTTCTGTCAATGGCTCTTTGCCGTCTCCAATCACGTGCAGGGTGAGCAAGAGTTATTTGGGGCCCAGAAGTCGTTGTGAACAAGTCTGAAAAAGTTGGCTTATGTAGCTTTCTATGCTGATCTCTAAATTTCCCAAGTGTAGAAGTGAGTTCTATCTACCTATAATAGTAATGCAAGACTTTAGGACATGCATTGTTTTGTATCTTAACATTACCTATGGCTTCCCCTTCTATGCTACCATGATTATCACATCACCTTGGTTTCATTGTCATTATTTTTATCCTATTGCATTACACAAATTTCAATAAGCCTTTTACATATTTCTTGAATATAGTGGGATCTAAATAAATAAAAATCTTTCTCTGCTACATAGCACATTTCTGAACCTTCTCTTCCTACCTTATCTTATATTTCTTTCTCAGGAAACCAATTTAGACTAATAGAGAATGAAAATCAAAATACCCCTTCACCTTTCCTGACTCCTCAATCCCACTTCCCAGGACAGACCATTGAGATTATCTTACGTATGTGGGGCAATTAATTTTAAAACAAGCTTGGACATTGCTTGATTAAAGAGTTTTTTTTTTCTAAAAGCTTATGAAGCATGAATATGAAATATGGAACTCATTATCCCCTGAGATCATGTAGGCCAAAAATATGGGCACATTCATGTCAGTTTTAGTTAAATCCATAGATAAAAGGTCCATCTAATAAATTTAAAAAGAACATAGGAATGTTCGGGGCTCATCACATTCAAAGCTCATAAATGGAGGTCAGCTCCCATGGTTTCCCATAACCATCTTTGCACCGAATGGCTGATGATGTGCTGGTAAATGTGTAATCACTGGTGCAAAAAAAAAAAAAAAGTGTGTATTAGGGAGTGTGTGTGTGTGTGTGTGTACTTTGTTATAAATATTACAGGCATACAGACATATAACACACACTTTACAAATAATAGTAGCACATAGAATACTCTTTATTGTAAATTCCATATAGCTGATGGATTCTCAGAGAATGCTTTTGTTGATTTTTGCCGAAATTGTCTGTAGCCAATCTATGCTTGCAGATCAACCATGACCCGACAAATGGAGTGCTGTCTCGATCTGCTAATTCTTCTCCCAGCAAAATTTATTGTCTTCATACATGTTATATGACCTATGATTAAGCTGTTTCCCATTCTTGTCCAAATCACATTCATTAAACAAATTTCTTTCATTTTCTTTTAGCTTTAATACTAAGCATGTCAGAACTTTACTCATTTGTTGTTAACATGAGTGACTTCTTTGCTGAATTACTTTTCAAATATTGGAAGAATATTTCCTCAGGATTTTGCGTAGTTTAGAATATATGGCTCTCGATAGGACACTTGTTTAAAATTTAAAAAAAAATGTTTATTCATTTTTGAGAGAGAGCTTGAGTGGGAAAGGGGCCGACAGAGAGAAGGAGACAGAGGACCTGAAGTGGGCTCTGTGCTGACAGCAGTGAGTCTCATGCGGGGTTCGAACTCCTGAACCATGAGATCATGACCTGAGCTGAGGTTGGAGCTCAGCTGACTGAGCCACCCAGGTGCCCCATGTGACTTGTTTTTAAAGTTTAATTTTCATGATTAACATTTTCTCCATCTTAAGACTAGAGAATAACACAAGGGATCAAACCCAGATTTTTACTTTTTGCTGATTTCCATGGTGCAAATACTCCCACCGTTGCTGATTTATAGTTACCAACATGCCATTGAAGAGAAACTGGGGAGAGGTGGTGTTCTGTAACGATACTTTACGGTGTTCTCATCACACAGGGGTGGTAGATGTGTCTAACTGCACAGGGGGTTGTAAAATGTAGTAAAATAAATGGGGAGTTTTGAGTATTACCTTTGTTTTTCAGTATAATTGATTTAATTGTGAGTTTATATGGTTCAATGTTTAAAAATGCCTGTGTTTAGCACTGGCTCACAAAATCCCTTTACTGCTTATGTCACCTGTCAGAGTTGAAGGATACTGATGGGATCTCCCACCACACCCTGTGCCACTTTGGGATAAGGATTATTTTGAGCTGAAGGCCATTGAGAACAAGCAGATCTGGGAACAGCTCTCCGTTCTTCCCCTGTCTACCTAAGAGCAGGGCATACATTTATCTTCTGAAGTTATTCCCCTTATCCTATATTAGGATGAGGAGAAGAAACTTTATCTTTTCAGAGATGGCATTGATGTGAGTCTGCATAAAACTTACTAAATAATTGTTACCTACCATGAGTTTCCCCCGTATATTTCCCATAGTTTATTGCTCCTAGACCTTCAAACCCCTTTTCCTTTGTGTAGTTATATGTAGTAATTTATTACCCTTTGTTAAAATGGTATATAAATCTTCCAGTCTAACTGCTTTCTTTATCTGTAGCTACATTTTTTTCTGTAAAGTCACTGTGCATGTAAAATTAAAAATGTTAATGCAATCTGTATGTTTTTGATCTTGTTAATATGTCTTTTGCCAGTTTAATTTCTAAGCCCCAGTTATAGAATCAAAGAGGCTAGAGAAAAAAAATTTTCCTCCCCACATTTCACTGGGCTAATTCTGATCCATAATGAGATTGAAATTTTCTAAAACCAAATTCTGAAGGATAAAAAAAGACTAGCTTTTCCAGTGTTGGGGTTTATTCACTCTTATGAAGTTTATCATTTCTTATCCTTCCAATCCTACACACCCCCAACTTACACTTCATATTGTTTAATCTTTGTAAATATTTTTTTCTAAAATAATGACCGATACAAAGGCCAGTGATCTTTCTAGTGGTCACTTCAGTGGCAAAAGATAATGGTAGTGTCAGAGAAGAGAACTCTTCCTGAGAACAAAAGCCTTCTTATCCTTACGGTCCCTGATTAGAGTTAGAATGGCCTTTTGGATCTTGTATAATTTAAACTCTTAAAAGCATGGCAACCTGTTTCTCCATTTTTCCTGTAGGCAATGGGGTGTTCCTTCTGACACCCGGCAATGCCAAGGCCGTGGCTGCCTATTCCATGAGAGGCATCTAATTGAGTTTTCTGAGGCTCTCCTCTCAGAAATGCTTGTCCGAGTAGGTACAGACTGCTGAGCTGGGCCACTGTCTTCTGCCGTAGCAACAGCCTAAAGTCACTTGCTGAGAGGAAGGCATCGCGGTTATCGGTGGCACTTGCCTCTTGCTGTCTTCTTAAAGGGCTGGACTCCACACTTAGTTGTCAGAAAACGTCCTTCCTGTTGCTAGTGACGACAGCTGCAGAGGACATGCTAGAGGTCAGTGTGAAGTTTGCTTCACATGTGCATGATGTTTCCTTTCCATTAGCAAAATCTGTTGGTCTGACCCCACTGCGATAGGCAAAAAAAAAAGTCAACAGGAGTGTATTGGAAATAATTTTAAAAAATAGCAGTTATGAGTGATATGAAGAGGATTTGCAAAAATGTTTTTTGACAAAAGAAAAGCACAATAAACATTTTCCTTTATGCAGCATTGAATTTATGACAATTCAGTGAAGGTGTTTTACAGTTTTTAAAAGATCAATGACAAGAATAGAGCCTCAAGAGATTTCTTTGATTCTTTTTGATCTTAAAAAGAAACACAGTCTAGCAACAGGAAAAAATAGACCTAATTAAGAGAATGTATTCTCTTTTTTCTTCCATTCAAATGGAAGGAGGTCAGCTGTGCCTAGTAACGCAGTCTGCTAAGTTTTCCCTTGCCTGCTTTCCATGGATAGTGTCCCATTGTCTTAGAATTTACCACCTTTTGCCTAAAACTCTGAGGTCTTTTTTCAGGGCTGTCATCTCACAGCTGAGCAGTAATATTGAAAAGGAGCAAACAGTTGCTTTTTATTTTGCGTGCTGACTCAGGATTTTAAACTGGGAGAGAGGGCAGGTAAGGTCAAGGGAGACCTTGAGAGTCAAGTCCTAGGTCAAACCACACAGGTAATTCAGAACCGGGAAGGATGAAGTTGGCAAAGAATTTGCAAAAACCAAAGAAACCACTCATAAGCAGAATTGGGGGGGTTGTTATTAGTAAGAAAGGGCGTTCCACAGGATACAAAGCCTGCCTTTGACAAAAAGCCAGGCGGTTTTAGATGTTCCAATGATGTGTCTGTGTGGCCAGTCTCAGGACTTCAGTGGGGAAAGGGTATCTCTGGCTCCCCAAGCTCTGGTGATCTTGACCAACAGAACTCAGTTACAGCAGACCCTTTTAGAAAATGATTCAGTATTAAGAAATTTCCTGCTGCATGGCTATCAGACTTGGGTTTGCGAAGTATTTTGTGGATTACATAACTAAAGACAAGAATGCCATCTGGTTTTTAATCAATAAATAGAAGTCATTATTTTTTTCCCTTCAAAACAAATCAGCGTGAAAGACTCTCAGGAACTAGGGAACACATGAGCTTCTTGGAAATCTCAAGATCTTGTCACTCAGCTAATTTATTTCTCAGCTGCACACCTCCTTCTCTTGTGGTCCAGTTAAAAATGACTGTTCCTCTTAATCATGTATCTTAAAATTTGTACCCATAATAGCGTTGTTGGATAACTACAGGACGACAAGGAGTACTGATGCTGAAATATGGCTACAATTCTATAAATTAACCTCAGAATGCTCTTTACTATATTTGTTTCATTTATCTGATGAAAATTATACAATTAAGTGAGATATTCTAGTACTTTAGAAAATTGTTTACAGAGAGCTGTAATCGAAAATAAAGACTCTATACTGGCAATATATGTGGAGAAGGTTTACAAATAACAGTCTAAAACCCTTCTTTCTGAATTTGGAAACAAAACTGAAAAAGTCAAATTTGTGGCCAATATATGGGTAAATGTTCGTGCACATTTTAACAGATATACATATGTAATTTTTACATCTGCATATATATTTACATGTATAAAATTAAGTGTATCCTATGGTCTCTAAATATGACATGCCACTTTTAAACTTTCTTTGTAAGTTATTTTAAATTACAAAATTTTATGGAACTTAGGTCAAAATGAGTCATTGTCATGATTATTATTAATGATGTGACTTTATAATGCAATCAATACTATTCCAATCTAAAACAAGTCTTTATTTCAAAATGTATCCCGTGCCATTCAGTACTTCAATGTGTTCTAAAGGGTTTTGGGGAGATCGATGCCTATCGAAGGGGGTTCGCAGGTCCCATCATGCTGGAAACGCTGAGATGCAGTTTTGAAGCTGGATGAGCCCTTTACAAACATCTGGGCAGCGTACTCAGTTGTACAGGTGAATAAGAAAGCTTACAATCTGATGCATTTCCTTCCATGTGACACTCTCCACATGTTGTTCTCTGGGATGCTGTCACCCTCCGTGAAAGTTGGTTATGACTCATAGCGCAGATCACATTCAAAAATCGTTTCCCCGTGTGGGCATTTCCTCTTATAAATAGAACGACTTGAAATTCATTACTTCTGTAAGAAACTCTGAGCAAGGAGCATCAACAAAACTGAATCCTCTGGCTTGGAAAACAGGGACCAGCTTCTTTGTTAATGGACACTATCCTGTGAACAATGGATTGAGAGTCCATTTGTATTTGTCAAGTGGCAAAGGAATGTATCATTTTGGAGGAATTTTTAAAAATACATTTTTAAAAGTATCTGGTAAGTGTAAAGATCAAGTAAGGCAGGTTTAGTTTGAATTTTTGCTTTGTAGTTTGTGTATTTGACATGGCCTTTTGGGATAAGTATTTTTCTCATCTACCCTACTGTAGTTTATGGACTAGAGCCCAAATAGCCCCCATGTTTCTAGCTTGTGGATACCCATGGGATCATATTAAAATTAATATATGCCCCCTTCCCCACCCCAGCAAATGCAGAGGTGTTGGGAGTCTCTGAAGCATCTATGTGCTCATGTGTAGTTTTCTCTTATCATACCCTCTGCCGTTATAACCCCCACCCCCTACACTGACTACTAGAGGGAAATATGGGGGTAGCCACTGTTGCAGGCATTCTAGGAGAGAGTGCTGCTGTGGTGGGAGCCCTGCAATGCCAAATATTGCTTTTTCTGGGTCCTCCTTGGCGCCTAGAGCAATGCTGTGTTCACCTGTAAAAATGCCCCCATTCTCTAACTGGATGAATCTGGTCTCTAGGGTCCCAAAAGTAACCTTGATTGATCCTGAGATATAAGTTCCTCGGAGAAATGATTTTGGCTTCTACTTGTAACTTCCTGGGGTCAAAGGTAAACCTAGCCCTCTAAGCCTGGGTGGTGACACATAATTACACACCAACCTTGTCTTCTCTAATAGCCATCTCTTCTGTCTTTCTTCAAGATCCCATGAGTAAAACTCCTTGCCTTCGGACCTCCTTTCCTTCATTTCCATCACCTTAGGCAAGAGGTCCTAGAGTTCCACTGGCTCACAGGTTCACCTGACTCAGCCAGACGGTGCGTCTCCATTTGGGGCTAGCAGGGTAACTCTTTCGTGATAGTTACCGATAACCTACCATTGACCTGTGTACATTTGCTCCTCACAAAATATCTATGAGGTGGGCAGCGTCACCTCTGAGGGGCTGAGTTGCCTGGTGTCACATAGCCAGCAAGAGGTACAGATAAGCTTATCCTGAGTCTATCCTCTGTCTCCTTATCCAGTATTCTGCCATGACACATTGTTTCCCTCAGGCATTGTACACCAAACATTGAACATAATATCTGTAAGGGATATTTGGGAATATCTACTCCGGCTCCTTATTGTACACTCAAGAGAGCTGAGGCTGCCTAAGGGAATTTTCCCAAGACAAGCTGGGAGTGGAAGCCAGTGAAAAAGGGCTCTGTCTCCTCTAACAGAGTATGTATGTGGAATGAAGGAGATATCATGCCTCCTGTACATACCTTCTTTCTCTGGAGAAGTTCTATTTGGTTACTTCTCCATGAATAACAGCTTGAAATTTTTTGAAGGCTGGAAAACAGAGGAGCTGTTACTAAAAATGAACATTTTTGATATACTGAATCAGTGGAATCCATTTTGCTCTTTTCTTTGGGCCTGGGTGCTCATCCTGATCACTGACCAGTGCTTATAACAGTTGAGTGGGTATGGTGAACTTCACTTGGGGAAGGTAGAAACCACCTGGTCTATTTGTAAATGATATATCCGTGCAAGAACAACTTTCTTAAGTTAGTGTGAAATAGTAGAAACCCTCAGAGTGGAGACCTGGAATAGCGGGGCTCTTGCTCAGACCCTACTACTCAGTGGTTATGTGACTGTGGAAAGTCATGTCAATACTGAGTTGCCATTTTCTCATTTGTAAAATGGCTGCTCTAGTCTCGCGATCACCGTTCAGTAAGAGGATTGTGAGGTTCAGGAGAGACGGGGTGCGAGGAGTCTCTTGAGAACTGGCAGACACTCTAGCCGTGTGAGGTGCTGTCATTAAGGTGCTTACACTGACAGGGCACCCAGTTTTCTGCACACATCTGGACTTTCATGAGGTTACACAATGGCTATTCGGCTGTGATGCTCTGAAGCAAGGCTGAATCGTAGAAGTCGTCCTCTGTAGCTAAAATGTATTTTCTGAAACGTTTGACAGGAGTATTGGAGTCAGTGGTTCTGGTTGCCCGGGAAACGTAGCAAAGACACCAACACCATGGTATGCAAAGTATATGTCTTTTATCTTCTGCTTCTGAAAGGGCTATTGAGGAACGGGGCCGGGATGTGAAGGTGACGTGTGTTTTGTTTTGTTTTTTCTTTTTTACTTGAAGTATAGTTGGCACACAATGTTGCAATAGTTTCAGGGGTGCAACAGAGTGATTTGACAAGTCTATATATTATGCTGTGCCCACCACAAGTGTAGCTACTACGTGTCACCATAAAGGGCAATTACAATACCACCAACGGTCTTCCCTATTCTGTACCTTAAGATGAGTATTTTATGATTATTTTTTTGAGTGAGTGTGTGCATGTACATGCATATGCATGCGTGCGAAGGGGAGGGGGGAGGCTGGGAGGGAGAGAATCGTAAGCAAGCTCTATGCCCAGTGCAGAGCCCGATGTGGGGCTCCATCTCACTACCTGAGATCATGACCTGAACTGAAATCAAGAGTCGTACACTTAACCACCTGAGCCACCCATGAGCCCCTAAGATGCATATTTCAAAGCAGAAAAACTCCTTTTACTTTGGTCATATCAAGGGTAGATAATTTAGAAAATGAATAAATTTGGAGAAGCGTTAGGATGCTCCCACCTGGTTTCATATGCTGTTACAGGAATTGAGATTTGCTTCCTTTGGATCTGAGCCCATTGGATACTTCAGACTGAAGATCATGCATTTCTCTTACAGGTGTTTGTTTTACAAGGATATAGACGTTCATTCTGATCACCAGCCGTTGGGGATGAGGTGGAAGAGGCATTGGTGACTGTGCATTCCTGAGTCATGTGACTGCAAAGGTAACTTCACCTAGGACAGAGGATAGCATACTTCTTTAGGAAGCTTCCCTTCGTTTTCCAAGGTAAGTTGGAGGGAAAGGTAAGATGAGAAGGAATTCTCCTGTATCAGGTTTGACTTGAGAAGGAGAACCACAATGAGTGATATGAGATAAGGGGTTTGTGATAGGGGTTAGACTTCCCACAACTGTGGAATCTGGTAAAGAATTCTATAGAAGACTATCGCTTCTGATGTATCTGATGTGGGCACGAAGTTGCTGTGAGTCTGTAGGACTGTTGTCAGAAAGAAAAGCTGCACGTGCAATGGGAGAGAACAAAAATCAATTGGATCCCATGAGGTTCAACTGGACGACTGAAGGACAAACTGCCTTGGACTAGAATAACGTGAAGGAAGTTCTGCGGCAAGGACTGGAGTTGCTGTCGACCTGGAGAGTCCCAGGTCACCAAGGGGAACTGGAAGATGAATGACAATGTCTACAAGCTGCAACTGTGCCTCACACCATTCATTGACCTTCAGAGTGTAAAGGCTGCTGCTTCACTTCTGCCTTACAAGCGTTACAGAAATTTCTCTGGCCAGTCCTAACCTGGCACCATAAAGGGAAGGAAATTTTGAGAAGTGCAGTCCAGCTTGTCTAAGATGACACAGTATGAAGCCACCAACCACATGTCATAAGATCCTTGTTTTAAGTACAGAGTGAGAGAAAGCCTTAGAGTGGTCATGTGCTTCTACATTTCCCATAGACTTCTTCTGCGATCCTACTAGAAGAGAGGGCAACATTGACTTTTGATTCAGCTGGCATTTAATACTAAGATGTGTAGATTTATGAGCTTTTGTAGCTATTTTCTCACTTATTCCTCCCAGCAACCCTGAAAGATGGCTATTATATCCTCTACATCTTACAGTTGAGGGTACTGGGGTATGTGTTCACCAGGGAGCCTGAGGGAGAGAAAGAAGCAGGGACATTACTACCACAAAGAAATGATTCCTTGGCTTTTAGGTCAGTAGCAGTAAATTGAGTGTCCCAAGTCAAGTCTGAAGGGAATTGGTGAACTTGGGCATGTTGATTAGAGCCATCCTTTCCAGGACAAGCAATGATGTCCATTGGCTTCTCAGTAGGCACCTGAGAGCTTTTCTGGTGAAGTGGACCTCTGGCCATGTTCATTCTGTTGTCAGGTCCATCTGAGAAATGAAAATACAGTATGGGGGGGCCTCAGCTTTCCTTTTGCTTTTTCACCACATTGAGAGCATTCCTAGCATTTAAAATATGAAGTCATACTTATTTAAATCATAACTTGAACCAAAAATGTTGACATTATTTCAATGCGTTTATAAAATCTTCACCTTCTGAAATCTCTTCTTGGTGATGAGAAACATCTGATTTTAGAAGTATCAATTGATAGAAAATATTCTGGCAGTAAAAAGCACAATGACTTATTGGGTACTGAGGACTCAATTTCTCAGAGTAGCTGTATTTTGCTTTTGGAGATATTTATAATTTAAAACGCCAGCGCTTTGTTTAGTCATAGTTATAGTTTGGAAGCTTGCCTCTAGAAAAAAGAGCTTGGGGGAAGGGAAAGAAATCACTTTAATTTCTAAAATAATCTCTATATATTAGAGTGATGACTGAAGGAAATTAATGGTCATCCAGGATTCTTGGACACTTGGGTCTTTCTAGTCCCCTTTTCTGTTCATTATTCATTCATCTGGGCGCAACCATTGTATTCTGAAAATTCATAGATGGGTGAGATATGTTCTCTGTTCCAAAGGGGTTTTCAGTCTCACAGAAAAGACAGGAATGTAAACAGAATAAGTATTCAGAGTACTATTAAAAAGTCTGCCAGGCAGTAATAGAGTCACAAAAGTGACAGAAAATATTTCATAGAGAAAGTCACTCTTCAGCAAGACTTGACTGTTGAACAGGTATTTCCCAAGCCAGAGCTTCTCATTCTGGGTTTATAGGGATTATAGGTGTGCTAAGTTCTCTTGGAAGCCTTTGCGCTCTTGGAACCTCCTCTATAGACTCCAGCATGTTGTACAAATATTACCACTTTTAAATGGGTGCCAATGGCACAAAACACGTTGGGGATCACTGCAAGCGGACACATGGGAAGAGGGAAGAAGTAGAGGGAGGTGCCACGGCAAATAGATTAAGATGGGAATCGAAACCATTTTTAGAAACATCCAAAGGATTTTGAACAGGGTGTGCTGTTCTCAAATTTGTCTTTTACATTGTTTACTCTCCTCCAAGTGTGTAGGTTGGATTGGAATGCTGTAACAATGGAAGCGTAGAGATGCTTAGGGAACTTCTGTAACAGATGAGGCGAGAAGTTGTTGGGCTCTGAATGAGTAGCCTTGGGGACAGAGAGGCAGAGGTGAAGATGAGATGTTAAAGAGGTAGAATAAAAAAAAATTGGCTACATATTGTTTGAAGGAATATTAAGAATCCATTCACTTATTCATTTCGTCCTTTATTCATCACATTTCTGGACTACTTACAATGTACTGGGCTCTGGAGAAATAATGGTGAGTAAAACAGATGCAGTCCCTGCTCATTGATATGATGGTCTTGTAGGGGACTTACTGTGATCAAGTAATCACAAATATAAACTCGTAAGTGGTCTGAAACACAGGAGAAGGATGGTATGGATTGTGTGGGTATAACAGAGAGCCTAATCTAGACTACAGTTCAGAGAAGGCTGCCCTGAGGGAGGGAGCTTCGAACTGGGATCTGAAGGGTAGACAGAAACCAACCAGATTCTGGAGGGGAAGTCGTGGAGAAGAGAATCACACACAGGCTGAGCCAGAATTGCACTGAGGGCCTGTGGTTGTGGGAAACGTGAGCATGGGAGGTATAGGGGAAGACCAGTGTAGCTGGAATGTAAGGTAAAGGTGGACAGTGGTATGAGATAAGATTGGAGAGAAGGTAGGAGCCAGTCGCACAGGTTCTTAAAGGCTGTGCAGGGGATTCTGGTATTTATCTTCAGAGTCAGGGGAACCAAGAGAAGAATTTTAGGCAAAGTGGGATGTGTGTGATCTAATCACATTTGAGTTTTATAAATTTTATGAAGATCACATTGGCCGCAGTGTGGACAAGGGTTTGGAGATGAACGGGGGTGGAGATGTGGGAGGTCAGTCAAGCCTATTGCAATAGTCAGAGTGAGACCTAGAGGCCAAAATGAGAGTGGGGGCATCAAAGAGACAAGTGGGTGACTCTGAGAGGTAGCCCCCTGTTAGTCAGCAGGTCTTGGTGATACTGTGGGAATGGGGTGTGAGAATGAGAAAGGTTGTACACATAAGTGTCTGGTTTGTGGGAAGGATAGATGACTCATATTCTCTAAAACAGGAAACACAGGGAAAAGTAGATATATCCCTGAAGCATTCAGAAGTCAGGAGTCAGAGCTACGTGAAGCTATAATTTGGGAATCATCAGTCTATAAGTTATGGCTATATATGATAAACAAGGAAGATTATGGAGGGTAAGAGCAGAAGAGGATTGAAGGCAGGAGCCTAGGAAATGCCAGTGCAGAAGGAAAGGGCCAAGGATGAGGAGCCATCTTGGAAATGCCGGGGAAGGAAATACTCTTCAGTCAGAGCCACTGAGGACATGAAAGTCGAATTATTTGTCAACCTTCAGGAGAAAAAAGAATTACATAGTATTGAGTCTTCAGGAGACATTTATCTCTCTTTATGAAACCAAAGGCTGGGTCTGTGTAGTAGCAGAACAACTTGTTAAAAAGGGATCAAATAGATATTCTCAGTAGACAACATCAGAGATCCACTGGGCTCATGTTTGTCCCTGACACTTTCCCTGTTTTCCCCTAATATTCTGGACATAGAATCCTGAGGCTAAACCTCCCATAAGAATAATAGGTTTGGCCGAAATCAGAAGAAAAAACAAGAACCCATCAATATACCTAATGAATCCAGTCAAACAACCAATTCATATGTTGTCTTCTCCCTGTCCCATCACCTGTAAAGAGAGGCTTTTTGACTCTCAATGCGTAGACCAATCGACTGGGGCGAAGGTCTCGGAAGTGACTGGGAATGTCAGTCCTCCCGCGAGCCTCCCCAGTGGGGTGCTAGATGTTTAGGAAGGCACATCTTTTCACTGGGGTCACATGAGGTCCTGAAATCTTGGGATTGATGTTTAACTGAAATCTTGCAGATGCTCTGTTCGTGATTTATTGAGAAGTATGTTAGCTCTTATTGGCCTCCATTTCAGTCAACACATAGTTATTACGTATCTATCATTTGTAAGACACTGTTAAACACTGGGGTGGCTACGAAGGAAGAAAATTCTTACATCCTTCAAGCCTGGCCCACATTCTCTTTTCTCCGTGGAACCTCTTGATCCTCCAGCCCCCAGTGATGTCACCCTCCTTTGAACTCACGTTGGGCTTCACGCTCTCTCCTAAGATTTAGTTTTAGCAAGATGATGGTTCAGAGAGGCTTGGACTCTGCCGTTCTTCTGAGACAGTACTTGGCAGGTTAATTGTAAATTAATCAGACCCAGATGGATTTAATCAGACTTGCAGAAAGATTTTAGAAGGATCTGGACTCACCAAAATGTCCACCAGCCTGGAAACAGTCCGATAAAGATAACAAAGGTTTATGACACCCGGGAGAATTCTACATATTTATAAACTAGGACCCAAAGCTTTCTCACATAATTGAATAAAAATATTGACCTTCCCAATGGAATAGAGCATTTTTAGGCCTGTGTGCGGGGTCGTAGCTCTCCCGTGTTGTATGATTCTGTTCTTGTGATGGGATCTGAACTCAGCTTTCAGGGGCTGCTTGCATTCATCTATCTTGTTGTACAGGGTTGGCTCACGCCAAGTTACAGGGAAGTTTGCCTTTGGACCTCCTTCTCCATATTTTTTACCCTCCTCTCTCTCTCCCCCAGGTGTTAATGCCCTCCTGTGGATTCTGGGCTACTAAGGTTCAGTTTCTGTAGCCGTCCTTCTGCGCATTCTCTCAGGACTCTATCCTCTGCTTTCTTAGGTTATTTTGAGTTATTTGATGTAATAGTTTGTGCTTAGTTTTCAGCAGCTGAGAATGGTTTAATATGTCACCTCACCCTGGGATGCACACACCTGGAATGCCAGGGTTAGAACGTGAAAGACTGAAACAAACAAGCAGCATTTCAGAAACCTGATGAGGAGGTGCTGTAGGATAGAGCCCTGGGCTTGTTCCTTGTGGCTCATGTCTTTGGAGCAACAAATGCGTTTTTATATGTTTTCTCAGATTTAGAATGGCAAAACTTAGTGAATGGATTTGGAAATAAATTTGGCGATATGAGATTCCACGTATTGGAGTAGTACCTACTTAACTTTTAGAGACTGTCTGTCTTGCTTGGTGCAGCGTTTTATTCCTGCTGATCCGTGGAGTTGTTAATCATGGCCCCATCAGGTCAGGTAATCTACCACAGGCTTTTCATGGTACTGCAATTGAATTAATATACTGTAGATCAACTATATTTGTATATTCACTCGTATCTAGTTACACTAATTAGATTTCATTTAATTGCAGACCGTCTAGACTTCAGCTTCCTATCCCTTCTAAGCGTGAGCACCTAATAATATAGCTACCATCAGGACACGTTGTTTCTCCCCGCACCCCGTTTTCCTCTGTGGTTTCCTTTATTTCTTTGCTAGGTCTGTCCCTTCTCTTTCAGGGGTGTGCTAACCACAGGCTGTGGGTGGTGTGGCTGCTGCATTGTATCAGGAATCCTGGCAGGACTGGGCCAAATTAGGGAGTGGGTGGTCTGAGCTCAGAGAAGGTTCCCTGTGGCAGCATGGTTGGGATGGAGCACACACAGGTCACCCCCTGAGCTCTCCTGCAGGACAGACTTACTCATGCGTCTCCCTTCCCTCCCTGTCTGCCCTCATCCGAGGCAGAACATGCACCAGGTTATCTCCCTGTGGTTTCTTTATAGTCTGTTCACTTTATCATGTTAGTCATCCTTCCCTTAGTCTGTTCTTGGATAGTGTTCCTCGGTTACCTCAGCTAATCACACGGATCACATTTCATGGATACGTACATATATCCTCCACTTAACCATACTATGTACTGACATTTACCACTTATTATAAACTAGGCACTGAGCTAAGTGATTTGCACATATTTTCTCATTGAATCCTTACCATAACCCTGTCATCTGTTTTATGAGTTAAGAAACTGAGGCTGAGGGAGATAAGATAACTTGTGCAGTGTCTCACTGTTTGAAAAACCATTGTGCTCCTAAACACTGTTCTCCATTATCCTTTTCATGCAAAGATGTCCAAACCTCTTCATGTCTCCAGTCACCTCAGACCCTGAAGTCTGAAGGGCTTCTGCCTCCTCATCTCCCACTCTTCCCATAATTCTTTACCCTCTAGTCAGAGTGTCATCAGGAAAAGTCACGGGGAAGGGACAGACTCCGGCTGGCCCTTCAGAATGGGGATGATAAAAATATTCTCAAGGTATGAAGGTTCCCATGTGGCCGTTCAAGGCACCTAATGGGTACTCAGTAAATAGTCACTGAAGGAAAGGGCAAATGGACTGAACAATGACCAACATTGTCTTTTATGTTTGTTGTGTGTATTAAACTATGATATGGTACATTTAGCAGTTCCTAACTATAATGTTCAGATGAGGCACTGTGTAGCAATCTGTCATGAGGCTTGTTTAAAAATTTGTTGTGAAAAGAAAGTTTTCCAGTGGCTTTTTAAAAAATAGCCTGTAGAGCTTAATTCAAAGCCTCTACTGACAATATGATATACTTTCTTGAATAAGAGGGAAAAAGGGTAAGATAACCCAGAAATTGGTTAATCCTTTCACAGCCTGAAGTGAATGACCTTTGAATCTCTCAAATTTTGTTGCACTGTTCTACTTCTCTGTCAGCTCAAGGAGGAGTTTTTCCCCAAATCTGGCTATGCTCATGAGATTAAGCACATTGTACAGAGAGAATGCAATCGTGTTCACTGAACTGTTCCATTTCCCTCCTGAGCACACGGGCAGACCATGTGTTTCCAGCCCTTTTGGATCTAGGTCGGAGCATGTGACTCATCCAGGTCAAGGAAACATGAACTGGAGTTGTGGTCTTCACTTCTGGGAGATGGTGGAGTGTGGAGTGTAGATTCCTTACTCTCTGCTCCCCTTCTTATCTGCTCGGCACAAGAACCGAAGGATTCCAAGATGGTGGAGGAACATGATGGAAAGGGCTTGAATCACTGAGATACCAGCTGGGGCAGAGCTGAGAACGGAAAGGAGATTGTGGCCGAGAAATAAGTGAGAAGTGAACTGTTATTTGGGTAAACCAGTGAGATTTCAGCATTGCTTGTTACTAGCCTTACTTACCTTGACTAATATTTACATCGTCTACAACATGACAGGAAGGTCAAGGGCCACTGGCCATGTAGCTGACTGTACGTTTACTCTCATACATATTTCCTGACTCTGACACTGGGGAGTTTATTCTGTTTTATTTCTATTCCTAAAACATCATTGTTACCATCCTCCTCCTCATCACCGCCACCTTAGCCCTCATATATTGAGCACTCGCTATGGGTCAGGTAGTAGCCTAAGGCTTTTCCACATAGCTCATTGAATTAGGAATATTCCGTCTTCTTCTCCCTCCTGTACTCCAGCCACACAGTTCAGGTTCTTCGATCCTTGAAAAAGCCAATCGTGTGACTAAGTTAGGGCTTTGGCTTCGGCCTCATCTGTCGGGAACATTCTTCCTCTGGTTATTGATGGTTGTCTCTTGTTAACCATTCAGGTTTCATGTCACTTATGACCTCAGTGAGACCTCCCCTGATCATGTAAACTGGAGTATCCATCAATCCCCTCTCTCCAACTGTTCTGTTGTCTTCACGGTTCATATCATTATCTGAAACTACCTTGTTTCTTTCTGCATTGTTCGACTCTTCCCTGATCACCCCTATGCCCTCAGCCCTGGAACAATGCTTGGTATATCGCTGGCTGTAAATACTTGTTGAATGAATGAATGAATGAATCAATGAATCAATGAACGAATAAACTTTATGTGGCAGAAACTATTATAATCCTAAATTTTAGATGAGAAAACTAAGGCTTGAATAGATCCCATAACTTACCTTTCTTCCTTTCTTTTGAAAACATAGTACATGCTATATAGGTTATGTCTGCAACTGAAGTGAAAGATTCAGTTTGCCGTCTAAACTTTTTAATTTAAATAATGACAAATATCCAGATATTTGGAAAGGTTAAATGTTTAGAATAACGTAGACCCAGCTACTTGTCAGATGTTTTCAAACCATTTGGATCAGCTGAATACGTACCTAGAAGCATTAAAACAAATTCTTTGGTACATGTGAAACATATATACTATTTTTAGTGTCTAGATCCCACAGATCAGATTCTTTTCTTCACAAATACAGACCTTTCTTCCCTGAGGAAAAGTGTTTCTTAGTAAAGTACGTTTTGGAGATGTACACACTATAATTCCTTCTCAGGTTGGTCACGTCGTTAGCATATTTAAGGCTTTGGGAAGACCTGTAGTGAAGAAACCTGTTTACTTTTGCAGTGTTTACTTAATGCAGTGTTTTCTAACTTACTTGACCAGGGAATCCTTTTTTTTTTTTTTTTTTTAAACACGTAATGACTAAAGCACATGAAACTTGTTGTGAAATACTGTTACAGAATGTGCTAAACTTCATAGTGATTTTTTTAAATGTTTTATTTATTTTTGAGAGAGAGAGAGAGAGAGAGCACGGGAGAGGGGCAGAGAAAAAGGGAGACAGAGGATCTGAAGCTGGCTCTGAGTTGACAGCAGCAAGCCCGATGTGGGGCTTGAACTCACGAACTGTGAGATCATGACCTGAGCCAAAGTCGGATGCTCAATGGACTGAGCCACCTAGGTGCCCCTCATAGTGATTTCAATGAAGAGTTTTGCTTTCTAGTTTATAGCCCTCTCCATGTACAAAACTTATGTCATTTTATTTCATAAGCTGTTGATACATGATGGAAATAAACCATATATCACTGTATATTTGCAGTTCTCTATTTTGTTGAAAGAGCCTTTATTATGTTTATTGCTTCTTATTATTTCTTGCCAAGTAGCTAATTGATATGGTCTAATCAGCCCCTAGTCATGAATAAGAATTTCCACATCTATTTCTTTTAAAATGTTGCACTCATCAACTGTTTTCTCTTAATCCAGCTCCATAAAAGTGGGAAGATTTTTTTCCCATACATTTAAAGATGAAGTGTTGACTGAAGAAGAAGAATATGACCCAGATATAAGACTATTCTGACAAAAGAGGTCTTTATTTTTCTTCAGGAATTTTCTGAATTAATCAAATACCAGTATTTATTAATATATTTAAAATCCAGTTTTATATTTGTTGCTGGGGCATATGGAGAATGAAACGTACTGTCCCATTGGATCATATAGTCTTGCTAGAGAGAAATCATGAGTACTCAATAAACAGTAAAAAACCAACCTGTAAACCTTAGGTTTAGAATTCATAGCAAAGCAAAATCTCTAGATTTAACTAGCAAAAATAATCACACGTTTCAAGCTTATTGGTGAGATGGCCTCTTTCCTAAACACTCAGTTGCCTATTATAATCAATTTGAACACTCAGGGAGTTCTCTGGCATTATAATTTATAATTATTTGTGAGCCTGTTAAAGTGAAATTAGAACATTTCGTTCAGTCAAAAGCATTGGTTTGGTCAATCTTTGGTTATTTTTCATAGCTAATATATAAAGTGAATTCCCATTTTTCAATACATAGAGTGAATTTCCCATATGTTAATAGACTTGGATTTCTTTGGTGCTTGGGTAAATAAATATGCAATCATTTTTCCTCTGAATTTCACTTCTCTTAGATTGCTTACACATATAAATGTGGTTCCAAAAATTCAGTTAAAACTTAAACTTGTCCTTACACACAAACCAGTTGTCCCAGAGAGAGTTGGGATGAGGCTTAACATAGATCCTCATAAAGCTAGGGAACTGGGCAAAGATGGTGGTATCAGTTGGAAGAGACTGGACCATATTCCTTACATGGTTGGCAAAGACTCCTGAGTTTCCTCTGTACCCAGAGTATAGAGAATATTATCTGTGAACATGACCCAAGGGGTTATTTGACAAACTGAGCACACTCTAAGGATGAAGTATATGGAGACCACTGACTGCTCACTGGAGGTAGGGCTGTCTCTATGGGATCATTCAGGCCAGGAAGCTGGACAGGGGTCTACCTGAGTGGCTGTAGACCATCGAAAATGCTACCTGAGTCTCCTCAAATCGTTACCCTTCACATAGAGCCAAATGACCACGTATCTGAGAAGGCACGAACAAAACTGTACCAAGAATGGGAACATACCATCCCCCTCCTTGCCCTTCCCTTCCAGACTTTTATTATCAGTACCTGAGTGCCTAAATGTTCCATGCTTTCAGGAGGAAAGAGAATGAGAGAGGAGAGAAGCAGTGGAAAAACTCCTTTAAGAAAATAACTGAGCCTAAATTGAATTGTGTGCTGTATCATATTGGGCTAAATTAGATTTTCTGTTGCTGAGCTGTAATGGATGATCCAGATTTGAGATCAGTGATGGAAAATGGAATTTTACTTGGGGTCTCTGGGTGGCTCAGTCACTTGAACATCTGACTCTTGGTTTCCGCTTGGGTCATAATCCCAGGATTATGATCCTGGGGTTGTGGGATTGGGCCCGTGTAAGACTCCAAGCTGGGTGTGGAACCTGTTTAAGATCCTCTCCCTCTCCCTCTCTCTCTCCCTCTCCATATGCACCTCTCGCTGCTTGTGTGTTTTCTCTCTCTCTCTCACTCTAATAATAATGATAATAATAATAATAATAATAATTAAAATAGAGCTTTACTTTTGCAATGTTGTTGCAGCCAAGGAAACTACTAACCAGGATACATACGATAAGCTCATAGATTCTTTTCCAAGTCACCAGAGCAAAACAGGAGAGACTGGTCCTTCCCGTTTACACAGATTCCCATGTTAGGTGATATGCTGCTATTTTGTGATATTTTTTTTTTTCTTTCTTCAAAGACGTACCTTGATATTCACTTGTATGGGAATAGGGATACGGAGAAAAAGAAGTGGAGGGGAGAAAGAGAAGAGATCTTACAGATTTATTCACTCCAGGGTGTAGACCCTGATGGAATGTTCATCAGCAAATTTTCAGGGTTGTTACATACGTAATTCATTTGTTCACGGAAATTTTTTCCACGATATTACCATTTGGAGCCCAAACTTAGGGATGCTTTTCCTAGAAGAGCACAAAGTGTTAGAAATGAGTTCTGGCTTCTATACATATTGTAATAAATCCCAATAATAAGCTATAATTTTAAATCATATCAAGCGTTTTCAAAGGCTAATGTCAATAGTGGAAGAATAAAGAAGAAAAAATATCCATATACAATATAAATATGGCATGGCTCACTGAGTCTTCTCATCTCTTTGACCTTTTCCTGAGGTAGTGTTGGCATTATTTCTATTAAGGAAACAATACGTGGCATTTTAATACTAAATGAGAGTTAAATGGATTTGAAAAGATTTCATCTGGGAAGTTAGATCAAAGTGTTCTTTAAAAACACTTCTCTGAATTTCTTTGAGTGCAGTGTCTTGGGCAAATGTTATTAAAATATAAAATGCATTTAAGGACAAAGTGGAGGAGGGAGATATAGGGATCCAAAAAAAATATTTCTTAATTATATGGTAAACCTATTATGTAACATTCCTCTTCCAAGACCAAACAATTCGTAAGTGGCTGATGTGCACATGTGGGAGTGGATAGGATCCAGCTACACCTGGGATGCAGAAGTTTGGCCCTGTAATACGTGATTATGGATAACTACATTTGGGGGAGTGTTTTTTTCCTCCTCAGATAGAGGCGGAGGTAAGGCATACTCCAAGAGCTATAATCTGTGCAGTAGGAATTCCAGCTAGAGAACCCAAACTGTTTTTACCTTGGTGTTTAGATGTTTCTGGGAATTTCTTAGAATACCCAATGTGTTAACCAGTGTTTTCTTTGAAGAAGAGATTATGAGAGATTAATTATAAAAAAAATCCCCAGTTTTCTATCTTTCCCTTCAGCCACCCCCTTTGCAATGTAAGTTTGCAGCTCCTTCCATCAAGGGGAAGAATCTAGTTCCCCACCATTGGCATCTGTGCCGTCCTTATGACTTGCTTTGGACACTAGAATGTAGAGGAAATGAAATTATGTCGGTTCTAAATCTAGATATCAAGAGACCGCGAGTGCTTCTGTTCTCCCTCTTGGAAACTTGTCACCACCATTTGAACCAGCCTGGGCTATTCTACGGGATGATGAGCAGCACAGAACCCAGTCACCCTTGTCACCACAGCTAATGTCAGTCAACCATCAGACTTGTGAAACGGTCCTAGACCAGCCGACCTCCAGCCCATTGACCCCAGCTTTATAATTAAGCCCAGCTGGAGATCACCTGAGTCCAAATCAGCAGAACCATCTAGCTGAACAATAGACTCATTAACAACAATCAATTTTTATTTTTGAGCTACTGCATTTTGGGACGGTTTGTTATGCAGCAATATATAATTGACACAGAAACCGAAGTGTCTCCTGGGAAACCATGCATCCTAAAGGTAAAGGGCACTAACATCCACTAGTTTGGTTCAAGGGTAACAGCTCATTTCAGAGGACAGAATGAGATAGAGGAGAAAGATTGTTTCAGAACTGACAGCATTAACATCATCGTTGAACTTACTAGAAATACAAATTCTCGGACTCACTGAATCACAAACTCTGCAGGTAGGGCTCAACAATCTGTCTTTTTATAAGCTCTCCAAGTGATTGTGATGCTCATGAACATTTGAAAACCACTCAGATTTAAAGGGAGTGGGATAAGAAGAAAATTTCTTATACCTCTCCCCTGGAAATTCTTCGGGTGGTACTCATGATTTGGTAATTATGAATACACTCAAATCACGCAAATAGGTACAATTATTTAAGAAGTATGAAAACATCAAGTAAGTTGAAAAACAAAGAATTTTTATTTAATGTGACGCTACCTATTTTATGTTGACTCTCAGAAACTTAGAATTGGTCTCCAAATTTGTAATAACAGTACTAATACTCAATCCCCAGAGTAAGTTTTAAGAATCCTGACTATATCAAGATTGCTACAACCATGCCGATTACTCACACATCCACAATCGTGGCCACAGCCAACTGCTTCCCAGGGTAGGCGCTGCACTTGTACTTCACACGAACTATCCCAATAACACAACAACCCTACGAAGCAGGAATTATCATTTTCATTTCAAAGATAAGTAAGCGGAGAGATTTAGAGCAATTAAGTGATTTGTCAAATATCACAGAGCTAGAATTTCTGCTGGGCAGAAAGTTGACGTTTCTCTTTCTAAACAATAGGAAACCACGATGAACTGGTAAATGTTTAACAACAAGATTTCTGAAAACAACAGCAAAAACAAATGAACAAATCCCTGATTTGCAGTGTTTGCTAATTTTTATGGTATAAATACACAATGGCCAATTTCAAGCTCTCATTGTGAAGTCACTGAATGTGGACTTGGAAAGAGACGTGCGTGACTGTTTATTTTTTTTTTGAGTCTGTATGAGCCATTCTCAGCACACCACAGTGGGGAAATATGAGTGAACATTGCTCCACTGGTGAGATGGGCATATCTGTATTTTAAAGTTTATCTTGAAAGTAATGATTTTCAGAGAAGGACCATTTTGTCACTTTCAAGTATAATCAAAATAGGCTTTGGAATCACTTGGTTTTAGCTTACATTTCAGCCCTGAATTTATAGAGAAAATATTAGAAATCAGCTACACTCACAGATCTTTGGGAGATACTCATTTTACAGACTTAGAGCTAGCGGGAACCTTATGAAAACATTTTGTGTTTTCCCTGACTTTAGCAAGGGATGCTTATCTAGGCCAGGTATTTTATCTTCCTGAAGATGTCTAAACACGGAGACTTTACCACATTTCTCAATATTCTAAACGAGTGCTTTATCATCCTCAAGAAGGCCCTTTTCTTGATTGATATGAAAGCTTTCAAACAGTAATTTAAGCCTATTCCCTTTGTTTTAATCTTCGCAGACATGAAAAGAAATTGATTGGCATTCACCTCTTAGAAACTCTTCTGCTTTGACAAAAGATGTTAAAAGATTCCTTTAGTATCTAATTCCAGCTTCTTTAAAAATAACCTTTCATCATCACATAAAGAGGAAGCTTTCCAGTTAGGCAGGCTGCCATTATTGGTCCCTTAAAAGTACAATCTTAGACCTCTCAAATTTCCAGTCAAGAAACGTCCTGACCAGTCTTTGACAACTTCTCTTCTTGATGTCATCCAGGGTTACATTTTTTAAAATTGTGTTAATGTTTTTAATGTTTAGCAGAAGATCAACCCTCTTAACAAATCTCTAAGTGTACAATGCAGTATTGTTAACTGCAGACATGATGTTGTAGGGTAGATCTCTAAAACTTATTTATCTTGCATAATTGAAACTTGATGTGGGATTTTTAAAGAGCAAGGTGCATCAGACGTACATTGCCAGTGATTTCAATGGCTCCTCATTTGTCTTTCACCGGACTCAGGCTGCAAGAAATTGACCCGTTTGGAATACCTTGACGGTAACGCTTTTAGCAAAATAGGGAAAGTGTTACTGCCCGCAACTCACATGGTTAAACTGTGTCTTCTACAACAAAGAGAGATGATTCTTCATACATAACAAACCTGGCTATACAGGGAAAGGCATAAGATACACAATCAGATGTTGAATCGTTCTTCATCATTGCTCTCTGACCACTCCTCAAGTAAGATCCTTGAAAATATTGAGGTAACCTCTTATTCATTAAAGTATATAGAAAGAAGACTTCAAAAGATAGGTCCTTTAGATACTTCTTAGTACTTTTCCTGCCCTTTCTCACTGCGTATTGGTTTTGCTTTGTCCTTTTTGTTATGATGGGAAAATTACATGTTGGATTTTCAACCTTAGTTTGACAAGAAGCAAAAGATCCTCTGGGAATGCCCTTACCTCTGACTTTTATGTCCCCAGCAGTTACATACTAAGGATAGGTAACAGTGGGAGAAATCAGGCTCTGGTTTATGAGGTCACCAAGTTTATTAGAAAGTTGGATAGAGTTAAACTGGCCAGGGCTGAAATGGTGCTGCTCTTGCTTAGTTATAATGATGCCTCCCTTACTTAGCTATGACTTTAGGAACTCACTCAACCTCTATTTGCATCTACAAAAATTAGGCCAATGTTGTATACTGCAGGGGCACCTGGTTGGCTCATTCAGTGGAGCATGTGACTCTTGATCTTGGGGTTATGAGTTCAAGTCTCATGTTGGGTACAGAGCTTGCTTAAAAAAAAGCACAAATATGGTATACTGCAAAAGATGATATAACATATATGTTGCCATCTAGTTTACTATCTGGTATATAATAGGTGCTGAAAAATTCTTGTAGGCCGTCTGTGTTCAGAATGCTTAGGGTTCTTGGAATGCAAACAATTGGATTTCTATGTGTTGTCCTTTGTTGGGTACAATAGTGTTATTTCATTTAATGCATGGTTTCTTTGCCTTCCCTCCTGGCTGCTTTCTTTGCGTTGCCAAAGTATTGGGTTGCCATGTCAGGTGAGTAGGTACATAAAACTCCTATGCAGCAAAGGAATAGGTGTTTAAAGTCATTTGTTTTTCTACCTAAACTGTTCTGACTCCATCATGACAGCTGAGTAGAATTCTAGTATGCTAGATTGCTGGGCAGGGGTCTTAGGGAAATCAGTTCACCGTTCCTTCTGTCCTTTGTTTCTTTTTTTTTTTTTTAATTTTTTTTTTAACGTTTATTTATTTTTGAGACAGAGACAGAGCATGAACGGGGGAGGGTCAGAGAGAGGGAGACACAGAATCTGAAAGAGGCTCCAGGCTCTGAGCTGTCAGCACAGAGCACGACGCGGGGCTCGAACTCACGGACTGTGAGATCATGACCTGAGCCGAAGTCGGCCGCCTAACCGACGGAGCCACCCAGGCGCCCCTGTTTCTTTTTTTTTAAGTTTATTTATTTATTTTGAGAGAGAGAGAAAGAGCACGCATATGTGTGCAAGCAGGAGAGAGGCAGAGACAGAGAGAGAGAGGGTGAGAGAGAATCCCAAGCAGGCTCCATGCTGTCATCCCAGAGCCCAACACAGGGCTCAATCCCACGAACCGTGAGATCATGACCTGAGCCGAAATCAAGAGTCAGACACTGAACCAACTGAACCACCCAGGGGCCCCTACTTCTGTCCTTTAAAACCTTGAAATGTAATTCATACTTAAAGAGGCCAGATTAGCTTGCAACATATGATTTCAGGATCAGCATAACTCTCTCAGACAGCAAAACTGTGGTCTCCTGAAATTCCAGAAAGACAAAACCATTCCTGTCCTGCCTGAAATGTAAATACAGGCTAGAAAATTTACACATTAAGTCATTTCAGTGATTGACACCGCAGTGTGGATAAAGTCGTAAGCTTTAAATATCTTTTCTCGGGAGCTAGCTTTGGTGCATAGAAAAGGCATGATAGCATCTGGGAAAGAGAGAGCAAGCAGGACGCATGGGTCTCTGTTCTTGGGTTACCCTACGGATGAAGGCAGATATGGTAGATAGCTCACCATTTGGGGAACAAAATAAAGACTCAATAATTATTTGCTGATAACATGAAAAAGAAAAAAGCTCCCCTCCAGCACAGTTTAGTTTGCAACTGATTACTAGATCAATCTTGATTTTCTAAGATTTCTAGGACTTCCTTATTTTCTCAATACTTATCACCCAATTCCAGGTAATTATGAGGTTGTAGAAGCAGGATAGGCCACAACATAAAAGTATGCATAACACGCTGTGATAGCTTTATCAAAACTTCTTCTTATTCTTTCTAGAAACACAGCCAGAACTACATATCCCAACATCCCTCGCAGCTATGGGTGGCCACTCAACAGAATTTTGGCTGAGAGAATTTGGGTAGTAACGATGAGTACCACATCCCGGTTTTGTTCACAAAAAGTCTTTCTCCACAGAGAATATTTTCTCTTTTCTATTATTGGCTGGGTGGCTGTTGAAGACCAGAGGAACTCGTGAAGGCACTGCAGTTTAGGGGTTTATCTGTCACAGAAGCGACTGTTACCTTAACATAGAAATTGGAACCAAAAGTGGTATGATATAATCAAAATCATAATATGTGACACTGACTTAGCATCTGGTTTCCTGGCAGTGGGTGGTGGGAAAATTGACATTCAAATCTGGGAAGATAAAGACCCATGCTATTCAGCGGTGAAACATTTGGGAAAGCCATTCTTCTATGAGAGGTCAGAAAGAGACACAATGAAGACAAAGTGTGTAGTTCTGGATTGGAAAACAGAATGTTAATTGAGTGTGTTGATTGTTACTGACTTAGCTAGTTTTTCAAAGAAAGAAATGAGCTTAAGTGAGAATTGGTTGGTTTGCAAAGAACTTAAACAACTCAACACCCCCCAAAAATCCAATTAAAAAATGTGCAGAGGACCTGATAGATATTTTTCCAAAGAAAACATGCAGAAGGCCAACAGACACATAAGATGCTCAACATCACTAATTATCAAGGTAATGCAAATAAAAAGCACGAAGAGGTATTACCTCACACCAGTCAGAATGGCGAGTACCAAAGAGACAAAAAACAGGAAGTGTTGGTGAGGATGTGGAGAAAAGGGAATCCTTGTGCGATGTTTGTGGGAATGTAAATTGGCACAGTCACTGTGGAAAACAGTATGGAGGTTCCTCAAAAATTGAAAATAGAAATACCATATGACCCAGTAATTCCACTTTTGGGTATTTATCCAAAGAACAAAAACATTAATTCAAAAAGATACATGCACCCCTGTGTTTATAGCAGCATTGTTTGCAATAGCTAAGACATGAATGCAACCTAAATGTCCATAAATAGGGGAATGGATAAAGACACACACACACACACACACACACACCAAACAATGTAATAGTATCAACCAAAAAAAAAAAAAAAAGAATGAGATTTTGCCATTTGCAACAACACAGATGAACCTAGAGGGTACAATGTTAAGTGAAATAGGGTCGGACAGGAAGACAAATACATATGACTCTATGTGGACTCTAAAAAAACAAAACAAAACAAAAGCAAGTTTATTATATTCATATCACTAGCAGCAATTAGAGCATCAGCCTTTGGGCATCGTTTCCCTAAACCCCAGTTCCCAGAGGGTAATGCCCAGAGGGTGAGATGATACTTGCATGCTCAACGGGTTGGGCTGCAAGAGAGATATCAGAGTTCAGGCAACTTGAATCTTTGACATTGGGTAGTAAGCATGCTGTTCTTTGTTCTAAAGGAGGACATTAACTTTATTCTAGACAGTAAGCGTGATTGACTGCCTGTTCCTTCAGAGGGAGGCCATGTCTTTATATTCTAAGACTTTAAGCACACCTGCCCTTTGCTCCAATGGAAGATACTATCTCTACATTCCAAAAATATTTACTACACAAATCTTTGAAAGGATAAAGGGTAGCCTTGCTTGCAAAGTGTGAAGAAATGCAAGAGACCTATGAAGAATTTTTTCTAAATATTGTTGAATCTGTAGGTTGCTTTAAATTATTTATTTTTAATTAGGTAATTTTAATCATTATTAAAAGTAATATTGTGGACGTCTCCACAATATTATTTTTATTTTTTTTTTTATTTAAAACAATTTTTTTTAACGTTTATTTATTTTTGAGACAGAGAGACAGAGCATGAATGGGGGAGGGTCAGAGAGAGAGGGAGCCACAGAATCTGAAACACGCTCCAGGCTCTGAGCTGTCCACACAGAGCCCGACGCGGGGCTCGAACCCATGGGCTGCGAGATCATGACCTGAGCCGAAGCCGGCCGCTCAACCGACTGAGCCACCCCGGCGCCCCCACAATATTATTTTTAATGTTTATTTATTTTTTTTTTTTTTTTATTTTTTTTTAAATTTTTTTTTTTTCAACGTTTATTTATTTTTGGGACAGAGAGAGACAGAGCATGAACGGGGGAGGGGCAGAGAGAGAGGGAGACACAGAATCGGAAACAGACTCCAGGCTCTGAGCCATCAGCCCAGAGCCCGACGCGGGGCTCGAACTCGCGGACCGTGAGATCGTGACCTGGCTGAAGTCGGACGCTTAACCGACTGCGCCACCCAGGCGCCCCTAATGTTTATTTATTTTTGAGAGAGAGCGAGATAGAGTGTGTGCACGCATGCGAGCAGAGGAAGGGCAGAGAGAGAGAGGGGGACAGAGGATCTGAAGTGGGCTCTGTGCTGACAGCACAGAGTCCGATGTGGGGCTCAAACTCCCAAACCATGAGGTCATGACCTGAGCCAAAGTTGGATGCTTAACTGACTGGGCCACCCAGGCGCCCCTGAAGAATCGTTTTTAATACAAGTCTCCAAACCTTTAGTCCTAATGGTTGCTTACTAGTTCCTAAGAAGTCGTTCCATGCATTTATGAAATTTAAGAAAGTTCACTTTACTGCAATACTCATTCTGCAGAATTGTCTGCTGCCTATATGCAGAAATGTCTTTTTTTTCCTTCCTGAAAGTGATTTTCTTTCTGTCCTATATAGCAACCATGGAAGTAATCACAAATTTTTTAGATTTGGAGGTGGACAGCACTCCTATCAGTTGTGTAGTGTCTGAAATATTGTTCCAAACACATAGAAATTACCAACTTTATTTTAATTATTGTCACCACTGTCAAATATCACTTCTGGTTGGGCTAGCCAAGATTTTACAATTTAACCATTTAACGTGGGTATACACACACACACACACACACACACACACACGCATATGGGTTTTCGTTTTTCTTTGGGGTTTAATTTTCAGGTTTTTAGATTTGTGGAGAATATGTTGAACCTAAATATATAGTTATCTGGAAAAGAATTTGTCGAATAAAAAGTATCTTGCACAGTGTTTTTTTTTTTACATAAAATTATTCAATACATATGCTTATTCATACATATGTATATACATTTTTTTTTTTTTTTTTTTAAAAAACGTTTATTTATTTATTTATTTATTATTTTTTTTTTTTTATGAAATTTATTGACAAATTGGTTTCCATACAACACCCAGTGCTCATCCCAAAAGGTGCCCTCCTCAATACCCATCACCCACCCTCTCCTCCCTCCCACCCCCCATCAACCCTCAGTTTGTTCTCAGTTTTTAAGTCTCTTATGCTTTGGCTCTCTCCCATTCTAACCTCTTTTTTTTTTTTTTTTTCCTTCCCCTCCCCCATGGGTTCCTGTTCAGTTTCTCAGGATCCACATAAGAGTGAAACCATATGGTATCTGTCTTTCTCTGTATGGCTTATTTCACTTAGCATCACACTCTCCAGTTCCATCCACGTTGCTACGAAAGGCCATATTTCATTTTTTCTCATTGCCACGTAATATTCCATTGTGTATATAAACCACAATTTCTTTATCCATTCATCAGTTGATGGACATTTAGGCTCTTTCCATAATTTGGCTATTGTTGAGAGTGCTGCTATGAACATTGGGGTACACGTGGCCCTATGCATCAGCGCTCCTGTATCCCTTGGATAAATTCCTAGCAGTGCTATTGCTGGGTCATAGGGTAGGTCTATTTTTAATTTTCTGAGGAACCTCCACACTGCTTTCCAGAGCGGCTGCACCAATTTGCATTCCCACCAACAGTGCAAGAGGGTTCCCGTTTCTCCACATCCTCTCCAGCATCTATAGTCTCCGGATTTGTTCATTTTGGCCACTCTGACTGGCGTGAGGTGATACCTGAGTGTGGTTTTGATTTGTATTTCCCTGATAAGGAGCGACGCTGAACATCTTTTCATGTGCCTGTTGGCCATCCGGATGTCTTCTTTAGAGAAGTGTCTATTCATGTTTTCTGCCCATTTCTTCACTGGGTTATTTGTTTTTCGGGTGTGGAGTTTGGTGAGCTCTTTATAGATTTTGGATACTAGCCCTTTGTCCGATATGTCATTTGCGAATATCTTTTCCCATTCCGTTGGTTGCCTTTTAGTTTTGTTGGTTGTTTCCTTGGCTGTGCAGAAGCTTTTTATCTTCATAAGGTCCCAGTAATTCACTTTTGCTTTTAATTCCCTTGCCTTTGGGGATGTGTCGAGTAAGAGATTGCTACGGCTGAGGTCAGAGAGGTCTTTTCCTGCTTTCTCCTCTAAGGTTTTGATGGTTTCCTGTCTCACATTTAGGTCCTTTATCCATTTTGAGTTTATTTTTGTGAATGGTGTGAGAAAGTGGTCTAGTTTCAACCTTCTGCATGTTGCTGTCCAGTTCTCCCAGCACCATTTGTTAAAGAGGCTGTCTTTTTTCCATTGGATGTTCTTTCCTGCTTTGTCAAAGATGAGTTGGCCATACGTTTGTGGGTCTAGTTCTGGGGTTTCTATTCTATTCCATTGGTCTATGTGTCTGTTTTGGTGCCAATACCATGCTGTCTTGATGATGACAGCTTTGTAGTAGAGGCTAAAGTCTGGGATTGTGATGCCTCCTGCTTTGGTCTTCTTCTTCAAAATTCCTTTGGCTATTCGGGGCCTTTTGTGGTTCCATATGAATTTTAGGATGGCTTGTTCTAGTTTCGAGAAGAATGTTGGTGCAATTTTGATTGGGATTGCATTGAATGTGTAGATAGCTTTGGGTAGTATTGACATTTTGACAATATTTATTTTTCCAATCCATGAGCAGGGAATGTCTTTCCATTTCTTTAAATCTTCTTCAATTTCCTTCAGAAGCTTTCTATAGTTTTCAGCATACAGATCCTTTACATCTTTGGTTAGATTTATTCCTAGGTATTTTATGCTTCTTGGTGCAATTGTGAATGGGATCAGTTTCTTTATTTGTCTTTCTGTTGCTTCATTGTTAGTGTATAAGAATGCAACTGATTTCTGTACATTGATTTTGTATCCTGCAACTTTGCTGAATTCCTGTATCAGTTCTAGCAGACTTTTGGTGGAGTCTATCGGATTTTCCATGTATAATATCATGTCATCTGCAAAAAGCGAAAGCTTGACTTCATCTTTGCCAATTTTGATGCCTTTGATTTCCTTTTGTTGTCTGATTGCTGATGCTAGAACTTCCAGCACTATGTTAAACAGCAGCGGTGAGAGTGGGCATCCTTGTCGTGTTCCTGATCTCAGGGAAAAAGCTCTCAGTTTTTCCCCGTTGAGGATGATGTTAGCTGTGGGCTTTTCATAAATGGCTTTTATGATCTGTAAGTATGTTCCTTCTATCCCGACTTTCTCAAGGGTTTTTATTAAGAAAGGGTGCTGGATTTTGTCGAAGGCCTTTTCTGCATCGATTGACAGGATCATATGGTTCTTCTCTTTTTTTTTGTTAATGTGATGTATCACGTTGATTGATTTGCGAATGTTGAACCAGCCCTGCATCCCAGGAATGAATCCCACTTGATCATGGTGAATAATTCTTTTTATATGCCGTTGAATTCGATTTGCTAGTACCTTATTGAGAATTTTTGCATCCATATTCATCAGGGATATTGGCCTGTAGTTCTCTTTTTTTACTGGGTCTCTGTCTGGTTTAGGAATCAAAGTAATACTGGCTTCATAGAATGAGTCTGGAAGTTTTCCTTCCCTTTCTATTTCTTGGAATAGCTTGAGAAGGATAGGTATTATCTCTGCTTTAAACGTCTGGTAGAACTCCCCTGGGAAGCCATCTGGTCCTGGACTCTTATTTGTTGGGAGATTTTTGATAACCGATTCAATTTCTTCGCTGGTTATGGGTCTGTTCAAGCTTTCTATTTCCTCCTGATTGAGTTTTGGAAGAGTGTGGGTGTTCAGGAATTTGTCCATTTCTTCCAGGTTGTCCAGTTTGTTGGCATATAATTTTTCATAGTATTCCCTGATAATTGTTTGTATCTCTGAGGGATTGGTTGTAATAATTCCATTTTCGTTCATGATTTTATCTATTTGGG
Organism: Prionailurus viverrinus; assembly: GCF_022837055.1. Lineage (NCBI taxonomy): Eukaryota > Metazoa > Chordata > Mammalia > Carnivora > Felidae > Prionailurus > Prionailurus viverrinus. The sequence goes on along the minus strand of NC_062577.1, from coordinate 54,567,679 downwards.
TCATCTCCCTTTTCTTTTTGAGAAGCCTGGCTAGAGGTTTGTCAATTTTGTTTATTTTTTCAAAAAACCAACTCTTGGTTTCGTTGATCTGCTCTACAGTTTTTTTAGTTTCTATATTGTTTATTTCTGCCCTGATCTTTATTATTTCTCTTCTTCTGCTGGGCTTAGGCTGCCTTTGCTGTTCTGCTTCTAGTTCCTTTAGGTGTGCTGTTAGATTTTGTATTTGGGATTTTTCTTGTTTCTTGAGATAGGCCTGGATTGCAATGTATTTTCCTCTCAGGACTGCCTTTGCTGCGTCCCAAAGCGTTTGGATTGTTGTATTTTCATTTTCATTTGTTTCCATATATTTTTTAATTTCTTCTCTAATTGCCTGGTTGACCCACTCATTCGTTAGTAGGGTGTTCTTTAACCTCCATGCTTTTGGAGGTTTTCCAGACTTTTTTCTGTGGTTGATTTCAAGCTTCATAGCATTGTGGTCTGAAAGTAAGCATGGTATAATTTCAATTCTTGTAAACTTATGAAGGGCTGTTTTGTGACCCAGTATATGATCTATCTTGGAGAATGTTCCATGTGCACTCGAGAAGAAAGTATATTCTGTTGCTTTGGGATGCAGAGTTCTAAATATATCTGTCAAGTCCATCTGATCCAATGTCTCATTCAGGGCCCTTGTTTCTTTATTGACCGTGTGTCTAGATGATCTATCCATTTCTGTAAGTGGTGTATTAAAGTCCCCTGCAATTACCACATTCTTATCAATAAGGTTGCTTATGTTTATGAGTAATTGTTTTATATATTTGGGGGCTCCGGTATTCGGTGCATAGACATTGATAATTGTTAGCTCTTCCTGATGGATAGACCCTGTAACTATTATATAATGTCCTTCTTCATCTCTTGTTACAGCCTTTAATTTAAAGTCTAGTTTGTCTGATATAAGTATGGCTACTCCAGCTTTCTTTTGGCTTCCAGTCGCATGATAAATAGTTCTCCATCCCCTCACTCTCAATCTAAAGGTGTCCTCAGGTCTAAAATGAGTCTCTTGTAGACAGCAAATAGATGGGTCTTGTTTTTTTATCCATTCTGATACCCTATGTCTTTTGGTTGGCGCATTTAATCCATTTACATTCAGTGTTATTATAGAAAGATACGGGTTTAGAGTCATTGTGATGTCTGTATGTTTTATGCTTGTAGTGATGTCTCTGGGACTTTGTCTCACAGGGTCCCCCTTAGGATCTCTTGTAGGGCTGGTTTAGTGGTGACAAATTCCTTCAGTTTTTGTTTGTTTGGGAAGACCTTTATCTCTCCTTCTATTCTAAGTGACAGACTTGCTGGATAAAGGATTCTCGGCTGCATATTTTTTCTGTCTAGCACCCTGAAAATCTCGTGCCAATTCTTTCTGGCCTGCCAAGTTTCAAAAGAGAGATCAGTCACGAGTCTTATAGGTCTCCCTTTATATGTGAGGGCACGTTTACCCCTTGCTGCTTTCAGAATTTTCTCTTTATCCTTGTATTTTGCCAGTTTCACTATGATATGTCGTGCAGAAGATCGATTCAAGTTACGTCTGAAGGGAGTTCTCTGTGCCTCTTGGATTTCAATGCCTTTTTCCTTCCCCAGTTCAGGGAAGTTCTCAGCTATTATTTCTTCAAGTACCCCTTCAGCACCTTTCCCTCTCTCTTCCTCCTCTGGGATACCAATTATGCGTATATTATTTCTTTTTAGTGTATCACTTAATTCTCTAATTTTCCCCTCATACTCCTGGATTTTTTTATCTCTCTTTTTCTCAGCTTCCTCTTTTTCCATAACTTTATCTTCTAGTTCACCTATTCTCTCCTCTGCCTCTTCAAGCCGAGCTGTGGTGGTTTCCATTTTGTTATGCATTTCGTTTAAAGCGTTTTTCAGCTCCTCGTGACTGTTCCTTAGTCCCTTGATCTCTGTAGCAAGAGATTCTCTGCTGTCCTGTATACTGTTTTCAAGCCCAGCGATTAATTTTATGACTATTATTCTAAATTCACTTTCTGTTATATTATTTAAATCCTTTTTGATCAGCTCATTAGCTGTTGTTATTTCCTGGAGATTCTTCTGAGGGGAGTTCTTCCGCTTGGTCATTTTGGATAGTCCCTGGAGTGGTGCGGACCTGCAGGGCACTTCCCCTGTGCTGTAGTGTATAACTGGAGTTGGTGGGCGGGGCCGCAGTCAGACCTGATGTCTGTCCCCAGCCCACCGCTGGGGCCACGGTCAGACTGGTGTGTGCCTTCTCTTCCCCTCTCCTAGGGGCGGGATTCACTGTGGGGTGGTGTGGCTCGTCTGGGCTACTTGCACCGTGCCAGGCTTGTGATGCTGGGGATCTGGCGTATTAGCTGGGGTGGGTAGGCAAGGTGCTCGGGGGCAGGAGGGGCAGGCTTAGATCACTTCTCCTTAGGTGATCCACTTCAGGAGGGGCCCTGTGGCAGCGGGAGGGAGTCAGATCCGCTGCCGGAGGTTTGGCTCCGCCGAAGCGCAGAGTTGGGTGTTTGCGCGGAGCGAGCAAGTTCCCCGGCAGGAACAGGTTCTCTTTGGGATTTCGGCTGGGGGATGGGCGGGGGAGATGGCGCTGGCGAGCGCCTTTGTTCCCCACCAAACTGAGCTCTGTTGTCAGGGGGCTCAGCAGCTCTCCCTCCCTTTGTCCTCCAGCCTTCCCGCTTTCCGAGCAGAGCTGTTAACTTATGACCTCCCAGACGCTAAGTCGCGCTTGTTGTGGGAACACAGTCCGTCAGGCCCCTCCGCTTTTGCAAGCCAGACTCGGTGGCTGTGCTTGGCCGGCGAGCCGCCCCTCCGCCCCGGCTCCCTCCCGCCAGTCCGTGGAGCGCGCACCGCCTCGCCGCCCTTCCTACCCTCTTCCGTGGGCCTCTCGTCTGCGTTTGGCTCCGGCGACTCCGTTCTGCTAATCCTCTGGCGGTTTTCTGGGTTATTTAGGCAGATGTAGATGGAATCTAAGTGATCAGCAGGACGTGCGGTGAGCCCAGCGTCCTCCTAAGCCGCCATCTTGCCCAGCACTCCCTGTATATACATTTTTAAGAGGGATAGTATTCACCAGAAGTTTGTCATGTGTTAATTTTGTTACTTTCTATAAAGGATGAATGCATCGAAGATCTACATCAAGACAGAGTTATATGGATCTAATACCAACATTGTGTTACTATCGATTTCATAGAAATGGGGAACATGTATGTACAAGATCTTGTGTGAGATATTTTTCTGTTACTCTGAGTTTGATGCTAATATCCCATAGCTAAAAACAATAGCGGTTAAACCCTCCATACTCTGGATTAACATTCTTTATACTTGGGCTCAATAACCAACCTGACTACAGATCCTGTGGAAGGGGAGGCTGAACCAACTTCCACCCATCATGGCTGCTTTCCTTCTTTAAAAAATTTTTTTTAATGTTTATTTATGTTTTGAGAGAGAGAGAGAAAGAGAGAGAGAGAGAGAGGTAGGGGAAGAAAGAGAGGGAGACACATAATCTGAAGCAGGCTCCAGGCTCTGAGCACAGAGCCTAATCAGGGACTAGAATTTACGAACTACAAGATCATGACCCGAGCTGAAGTCAGATGCTCAACCGACTGAGCCACCCGGGCACCCTGATCATGGCTGCTTTTCTTTCTCCTTCCAATACAAAAAAATGTGGAGGGGAGAAGAGAGAAAGAAAATGAGAATGTATTGTTTGCAATGAGATGTTATTTTCTTTCTTTTCTCACTGGTGGGCAAGCATTCATTGAGATTGGGGTTGTAGGAGTGAAGGATGGGTTTTTACATCTTGGCTGGATGTGCTCTGCTGTGAAGGGCATGAAGTCTAGGGAAGGAGGCCAGTGGCTAGGCAAGAATATGTTGCAGCTAAAATGGAGATTGGGAGCATGGTCTGCTGGGTCCAGAGGAGAGGTGCCTACGGAGTAATGAAGGGCCAACACTCCAACACTGATGAGTGCGGTAGCCCTTGTGGGTTTCCTGAGGAACAGCATCCCCCATCCCAGTGATAAACACTCTATCTAGCTGTCCACCGCTCCGTATTCTGTGCATCAAGGCCACTTTAGGAGCTGCAGGTTTGTTTGTTTTGTTTTGTTTTTTTAGATTCCTCTCAACATGTTTCAAGGTGCAACAGATACCATAAAACTGTTGCAAGAAGAGTCCTCTGAACCCACATGAATCAATTTGCAAGCTACCAAATGCGCAGCTTTTCTCTTCACGATCAGAAGACGGCCAATCCACTCAGTCCAAAGCATGAGCCCCTCAAATCTATTGTTCTGGAAGTGTATAGAACAAATAACGTTAACGAGCTACTGTGTTCACACAGTACCTAACACTTCTGGGTACAGCTCTTGGAAATATGGTGGAGAGAAGATATTTGGTGACTTCTAGAATTATATAGATGGAATTGTCTATCTGTTCAGTTACATGGAGGCACCACTTTAGTTCTACATTTGTTTTAGCTGCATGAAGTAAAATTCTTGAGTTCGGTTAAGCTTTCATTCATGTAAGCGGGGGCTCATGTCAGTATTCCTTGTTGTGGATTTGGGGGAGCTTTTTCATACTTTCTCTTGCTGTCTTTGCCAGGCTCGTTCACTCTGGGCTTCAGGTCTTGAGCAAGGGCCCTGTTTATTAAAAAAATAATCCCCCACCCCACCCCCTACAGGAGTTTGGTTTTCATCTATGACTGGATCATGTTGGGAGTTTTCTTTCCATTTCTGGCTACCGCAGCCAGAAAACTCTTAGCTGATTGCATTGTTTTTTTTTTTTTTGTTTTGTTTTGTTTTTTTTGTCTCACTACAGACCCAGAGGTACTATAAAAAGCTCAGATCTGACACCCCAAGGGGAGAAAGAAGAATCAACAAGTGTGCTGCGAGCTTTCTACTGTGTAAGGGCACAGATGCACTTGAGTTCTCAGCATCTTTGCATACCATGACCGTAGTTTGAGAGGTAGCCAAGTTTGACCAGGAGTTAGACTTCAGACGTCTCGTGCCTCCCTCAAGAGCACTGTCGCTGATCTGAGACATGGACTGAATCTGAACCAAGCTCTCTTTGTGATGTTTCAAAATCCAAAGCAGGGAGGGAGATAATCACTTTACTCCTCCTCCCAACAAGCCTTCCCCTTGTAATGATGGGCTTTGTTCTAGAGAGTACATTTCTCAACTTTGCTCTCATGCTTGGCTAGTTTGGCAGGCTTTCTGATGCTTTGGGGCAATCTGAATCACCCTGAAGCTGATGGGTTGCTGACATATGGAGCTTTAATTAAACCAAGCTGAAACAGGAGAGCATCTGGAAAGCAGGGCTGGGCCTTGGAAGGGCCTGGGTGGTGCTTTTTTGATTATGTTTTCTTTCAGAGACCGTGTTTATCTTTTCTACCAAAAAAAGTTGGAATAACATGAATAACCGCATTGAACTTGGTCAAAATGTTGTGTCAAGACAGATTTGTTTTCTTTTGTGAGTGTTAGAGGCAATACTTGAAAGAGTCCAAGTGGGATTTGGTCATGAAAACAGCTGTTTGAAGGGCACATTGCTCTTCTCTCTCGAGATGGATTTTCATTGGCCTTAAGGGAAGGTGGTGGCGGACGATTAAGCCAAAAGTGACCCATACCAGGAGAGGAGTTTTCAGCTCAGAACCTGCGACAGATGACCGTTACCAAGCTTTGGTGATACAAATGATATTTCCTCTTCCTGAAAGTGAACTCTGTGTAAAATTCAGTCTGTTATCACCTTTGACTATATGAGAAATTAACTGTAGTCACTCTATGGGCCCAAATTGAATCGTTACTATACATTTCCATTCATTAAGCATTTATTCTGATCTAGGCGCTGTACTTTGTCCTAGGGATACAAGTACTCGTTCATTCATTCGTTCATTCATTCATTCATTTGACAAATGCTGGGTGCCTATTATGGGCTAGGCACTTGTTCAGATACCACGGATCAAGTAGTAAACATGGGAAGTGTCTATTCTCGTGGACTTTATTTCTTAGTGGGAGAGTCAAACAATAAAAATGTAAGCAGAGAAAGCAATAATATAATATTAGGGAGTGGTAAGAGATTTAGGGAGAGGCAAAATAAAGATAACGTGCCCCATACACCTTCATTCATTGGCTTATTTGCCCAACAACATTTCATCGAGGGCCCTCCATGTGTCAAGTATTGTGCCCAGCACTGAGGAGCCAATGGAGGCTGGCATGTGAGAGTACTCTAAAGGAAACTGAGGGCTGAGATGAGGAAGAGACAGGGGCGTGGATGGAGCTTATACGGGCTTAGGTGTACTTTATTTAGGCAGTGGGTGGGGAAGGACGCGGCAGAGGGAATAGGGCTCTGGGTGTGTGCAAATGGAGGAGGGGCAGAGAAGGAGGGAGACGGAATGTGAAGCAGGCTCCAGGCTCTGAGCTGTCAGCACAGAGCCCGATGCCGGGCTCGAGCCCACAAACCACGAGACGGTGACCCGAGCCGAAGTGGAAAGCTTAACCAACCGCGCCACCCAGGTGCCCCTCAGTTCCTTCTTTTGACCAGTCTGACATTCCAAACCACCATCACCAAAATCTATTAACTCCTTAGCGTGTCATTCAGAGTTTGAGTGTAAGGCAGGGATTGTACTGGGCGTCTGGGTGGCTCGGTCAGTTGAGTGTCCGACTCTCGATTTCAGCTCAGGTCATGATCCCAGAGTTATGAGATCAAGCCCCACGGCCGTCTCTGTGCTGAGGTGGATGGAGCCTGCTTAAGACTCTCTCTCTCCTTCTTTCTCTCTCCCTCCGCCCCTCTCCCCTGCTCATGTGTGCTCTTTCTCTCAAATTAAACAAAAATAGGTTACACATCTAATTGGTGCTAAGGTGGCAGCTTAAGTATTTCTTTGCCAGCATCGTTTGCCAGGAAAGCACACTCAGAACAGGACGGTGCACGTGATTTCCAGAAGAATGTTTACAGAGAGAGGGTGCTTCGTAGGCAAAAGTGGAGCTATGACTCTCAGTTCCACTGCTCAGCTGACTCTGTGACATGTGGCAGGTGACTGAAGCTTGTGAGTGTGCTTCTACAGACAGATGTGTGGTGATAATTGGCACATCTTCGATATTCGGGGAGCATAGCTTCTCCTGCTTCCTCTTCCCTCTTTGAGTTGTTTTTTATGTTTGTTTATTTTGGGGAGAAAGGGAGGGAGAGAGAGAGAGAGAGAGAGAGAGAGAGAGAGAAGCAAGCAGAGGAAGGGAGAGAGGGAGACACAGAATCCGGAGCAGGCTCCAGGCTCTGAGCTGTCAGAACAGAGCCCGACATGGGGCTCAGACACATGAACCATGAGATCATGACCTGAGCTGAAATCAACATTTGGGCACTTAATTGACTGAGCCACCCAGGGGCCCCTCCTCTTCCCTCTATGAAAGCACATCTCGCTTTTCCCGGCTGAAGATGTTCAGCTCAAGTTTCTTCCATCATCACAGAAATGTGAAGAGGAATCGTTTTCTCCTCCTCTTTCTTCTTCTCTCCCTTTGTCTTTCTCCTCCTCCTCTTTCTTCCTCCTCCTCTTCCCCTTCCTCCTTCCTCTCTTTTGGCAGAAATAGTGCAGGTTAACAATGATGTCCCAACCATAAAGCTTAGCATCAGGCCCCATGCTAGTTACTCTGCAGGCATTAAGTTCATCTTCACGACAATTCCAAGAGGGAAGTATTGCTATAATCCCCCTTTTGTGGGTGATGAAGCCGTGGCTTAGAGAGGTTTCATTGCTTACCCAACTATCACACAATGCATAAAAGGTGGCACTGGGGGCGCCTGGGTGGCTCAGTCGGTTGGGCGTCCGACTTCAGCTTAGGTCACGATCTCGCGGTCCGTGAGTTTGAGCCCCGCGTCGGGCTCTGGGCTGATGGCTCAGAGCCTGGAGCCTGCTTCCGATTCTGTGTCTCCCTCTCTCTCTGCCCCTCCCCCGTTCATGCTCTGTCTCTCTCTGTCTCAAAAATAAACGTTAAAAAAAAAAATTAAAAAAAAAAGAAGGTGGCACTGAAATTGGAATCCAGGCAATCTGTCTCCAGAGCCCTTTTCGGGTACTTTTTGTGTCTGTTAGATTTCTCTCTCCCTTTAGACAATTTTATTGCCTATGGGGCATGGGGACCTTGGTATTTCTGATGGCCTTGGTGGAGAGGTGGGGATTCCCGCCGGGAAGAAGTAGGACTTGCTGTTTATGCGAGCGCGTGGATGTGTGTGCCTTATTCATGAAAAATCATTCCCTCCCCCCTTTATTGTCGACCATCTGTGTCACACCTGGAGGTGCTCAGGATTTTCCAGAAATATAAATGATTCATACAATTATTTTCTTATAATGTCTAACCTCCCAGAGGAGGGACCAGCGAGGAACGTTCATTTACAAAGATCAGTTATGCTTTCAAAGCCATCTTAATTTGGTAAGTTGGAGAAAGCCAGGCCGCTAATTGATTAGCGTGTTTCTTGACCTGCTAATTGAGACTTGGTCTTTATTCACACAGCTCCTCAGCAGTTCTGGCTTCAGTCATGTGTCCTGATCCAAGCTCGCCAAAATCAGATGCTTTGGGGTGTAGAGTTAACAATCTGGCAGAGCATCTGGACATGTAATGTAGATGCCGTTATGGAAAAACGAGGAACTTTCCTCCCAATTAGAGACGATTGTTCTGTTGCTTACTCTGTTGTTACCAGCTTGTTCTCTTAAATACCTCCACTGTGGCAATTCCAAAATAGAAGACAATTTTTTTTTTTTTTGAAAAGGGAAACCTGTATCTGGTTAAATGCTATTTATATTATAAATGAATGGTCTCCAGTAAGTGCTTGGTGATGAGGAGTTGACTCCGTTAAAATTGTCCACGTAGGACTGGGTTAAGAGAGAGAGACCGTTTCACGTGGATTTTAACTACCTTTTTCAGAGGGGCTAGGGTTGCAGTACAGGTTGCAGAGAGGGGACCAACGTAAACAAAGGGATTTCTGAGAGGTCGGTAATGTTTGTTGAACCCCTGGGGGTCTTCTGTGTGCCCGCATCTGCGCATCTGCATATCAGTCCTGCTCTGCCTTCTTTTTCCTGGCTTCCTTCTGAGTCCCGGGTCGGCTGCTTTTTGCCCAGTGCTTTTACACACACAGGACCAAACGGAAGGCCGTAAATATTTGTTTTTCATTTTCTTTAAACACTTTTTTTTAATGTTATTATTTCTTTTTGAGAGAGAGAGAGAGAGAGACAGAGCGCGAGCAGGGAAGGGACCGAGAAAGAGAGGGAGACACAGAATCCGCAGTAGGCTCCAGGCTCCGAGCTGTCAGCACAGAGGCTGACGCGGGGCTCAAACCTGCCAGCCGTGAGATCATGACCTGAGCTGACGCTCAACTGACTGAGCCACCCAGGCACCCCTGTTGTTCATTTTCAAAGCCCACTTTCCATGTTACAAAAAGGGAAGAAAACAAAAAGATCCTCAAACCTTCTGAGGTAATTCACAAACCATCAGTTTTCTTGCTTGTAGAATGGGAAAGATGTAACCTCTTTTGAGGACGAACACAAATAGCATATTTAAAATAGCGGCAAGCCCAGGACCAAGCCTTCAAGAAATGATTGTACATTTTGTTTAGTATTTTAGTGTGTTTCTGCATGTTCACCTCTTTGCCTCTACCCCCTCCCCTCTTCCCCCTTCTCTCCCTCCTTCTTTATAACGCATAGACTACATACAGATTGATAACCAACTTACCATAGATATTCTGTCTAGAACATTTGAATCAAACAATCCTTAGTAAGAGTAAGGCCCCGTTCCTCATTCACTAATTTTTTTGACAATGCCTAGTATCCGTGTGTTCCCCTGCCGTAGCGTCAATGGAGTTAGATTTGGTAGTCTGCCCTCTGTCACCCCGCCAAGGGCACCCTCACCCCCTCCTGGCTTTCCGAATGGCTAATAACTGGAAGGAGCCAAGTTCAGGAAACATACATGCCCATCTCAAAAGATGTGTTTGAAAGAAACGCTCAAAGAGGTAGGACATTCTCAGAATTCTACACAGTAAAGCTGACTAGTAAGCCGTCGGGCACTCAGAGAAATAAAAAGGTACCAAGACCGGGACTGCTCTCTCGCTCCCTGTCTCTATTTCCACTTCAGATCACTGCTTATTTGGTTAAGCGGTTAGGTTCAAATGGCGATACGAACTTTGGCATCGTCTGGCTCAGAACCATTTTGCTTCTGAAACAAACGTGTTAGAAATCAGGTTCGGGCAAGATGACCTCTGATTTCTCTTCCAACCCTGTGACTCTGAGGCTTTTATGAACAGGAGGAGGAAAACGATGCCATCGTATGGCATTGACTCTTTTGAAATTTTCCCAAGAACTACACGACTTGAGGTCTATTTATTCAATCCCTCTGAAAGTTGGGTATTCTTTAAACACGTGTCAGGACAGCCTGGCTTAATGCCTGTATATTTTACTAAGAGGTTGGTGGGCTTATTTGACTTAGCTCATGTTAGAAGCTTAATTGTTTTTTTCTTCTTCGTCTTTTTGCTGGCAGTGACTGTATCTAGGAGAATAAAGCTTTGTCTAGCATCCTCTCGTTCCTCGCACACGTGAGATGGGAACCGAGGATGGCTGGTGTTTTTCTGAGGTTCCCCATGGACCATGTGTTTCACATCAAGTGAGCAAATACCTTTTCAGCTGAAAACCTTTCAACGGCCTCAAGTTTCCAGACCAGACTTTACCTCTGGGCTCCAAACAGATCCAGGCTTACTTCATGTTGGTTCACCCTTAATATTGGCATAATAGATGCTGATTCATGAGAGTACGTTCCAAAGACCTGCCTCAAGTCTTAAACCTGTTATTTCTCTCCGGTCCAAGTCCTGCCATCCTGTTATGGGAAGATCGATGCATAACGATGGCACAGTCATAATTATACCCCTACCGCTTCATAAGAATTCTGTAAAGTAGGCATGGCTATTATCCATATTTTACAGATGAGAAAAGAGGCTTAGGGAGATAAAGTCACCTGTCCAAGGTAGAGGAGTTCGCATGTAGAGTCGTGACTAGAATCAAAGTTCGGGCTGTTGACCCTCATGTCAAACCATGTCTATAGCAGGAAGCGTAAGCGCTAAGCCTTGAGAGTGTAGGGGCACTTTCGCCCTCCGGCTTTGACCAAATTGACTTAGAGCCAAAGGGATCTCTGAGATCATCTGGTTCCACCTCTTCTATAGATGAGGGAGTCCAGGCTTGCAGTGACTGGTGGCTTGTTCAAGGTCACACTTCTGGCAGTACCAGCATCGTCATGAAGACGACCCCGGGCTCCTCCCAGCACAGTGCGCTGGGTGGGGGCAAGAGTCTGAAACTACAGAGGAGTGAGTAGGTGCTGGCCTAGAATTAAGAGAGCTAAGATTTTTGTCTTAAATTAAACATGAATTTACATTTCCTTGAAAAAATTATATATATCTATCTATATATTAAAGAATCAAACACAGGTAAGGGATCTGGAAAGCTTTCCTGGTCCAGTCCTTCAGTAAAAGCCATAGACCTTCTAGGATCTACAAGGTGATGTGTGATCTCTCCCTGGCTCTCTATCCCAAGCTTTCAGTGTTATTCTCGTCTGAGTCCTAGGCTCCAGGTAATTTCCTGCCTTGGCCTTTGTACTGCCATTTTATGTAGTCCCAGCCTGTCCTCTTTTGTAGGGCTGGATCCTATTAAAAAAAAATTTTTTTAGGGGCACCTGGGTGGCTCAGCCCGTTGAGTGCCTGACCCTTGGTTTCTGCTCAGGTCGTGATCTCACATTTCATGAGTTCGAGCTCCATGTCGAGCTCCTTGCTGACGGTGCAGAGTCTGCTTGGGATTCTCACTCTTGCCCTCTCTCTCTGGCCCTCCCCTGCTCTCTCTCTCTTACTCTCTCTCAAAATGGATAGATTTAAAGATTTTTCTTAAAAATTGAGGTATAATTGACCTATAACATTACATTAATTTCAGGTGTGCAAAAAATGATGTGATATTTTGAAATGATATGGCAAAATAATTGCCATATAAAAGTTGGCTCTTAACGCCTCAAATCAAATATCCACCCACACACTCCATTTAAATATAAGAGGTCTTTATTGACATCACTCAGTATATACGTACTGTCTGCCCCTCCTTTGTCATCTTACCTGTCATTCTTCAGCTTTTACCATGATTTGTAATTATTTCTTTTTTAGTTCACTTGTGTCATGCCTGTCACTCATGCTAGATTGGAAGAAGACCAGTGAAGTCAAGGCCATGCTGTGTTACCCAGCACCTACAACCTGGCACATTGGTTCAACAAAAGGCTGGCTGGCTGGATAAATGAATGAATGGATTTCCATCTGCTGAACCCCGCCCCTCAGGACAGTAGCCCTTGAAGGTCCTAATGGGGAGAGATTTCAGTACTCCCATCCGATTCAAATTTATTTTCTAGGAGTAGTAAACTTGAATTACTAATATCTCACTGTGATTTTTATTTTCCTCCAAACTAAATAGCTCTTTATTTAGTAAAGGCCCAAGAGAATGGGACAGAAGTAAAGCATTATTTTGGGGAAAAGAAACGTAAAGGATCAAGGACTGTGAGGGGGGGAGGCACTGTGTGTAGCTAGGGCATTCCTGGACCTGCATGGAATGTCTTTTCCCAAATTTTGAATAATGAAACAATATTCTAGGTTCTAATTGGCGCGCACTTACTCTTTCCATGAGTCAAGTTCCTCCTACGGGGGAGTTCCTTTCTCTACTAAAGAGACCGCGTCCAATGCCTCCCCGTCCCTGGGGCCTCGCCTAGTGCCTGGTGCTGCACTAATGCTCGTCAGACTGTCTTCATACAGGAAATGAGTATATACACTTTGGAACAAAATTAGTCTACAAGTAGTTTATAAGTATAACGTTAAGGATGATAACAATATTAATAGTGATTATTCAATGCTTACTGTATGCTGGCAACTATGACTTTGTTTTCTGTATCATTTAAGTCTTTTCTTTATGTTTATTTATTTATTTTGAGAGAGGGAGAGAGAGAGAGAGAGAGAGAGAGAGAGAGCATGAGGGGAAGGGGCAGAAGGAGAGGGAGAGACAGAATCCTAAGCAAGCTCTGTGCTGTCAGTGCAGAGCCCAAAGTGGGGCTCGAACTCACGAACCATGAGATCATGACCTGAGCCAAGGTCAAGAGTCGGACGCTTAACCCACTGAGCCACCCAGGTGCCCTCAGTATCATTTCATTCTTCTAATGACCCTTGGAAGTAGGAATTTCCAAGCTGGTCTCAGAGCTTTTGCACTAAATACTCTGTGGTGAACACACGTCTTGATCCACCTTCCCATCTTCTGGATGAGGACAACTAGTCACTCAAGAACCAAGAAATATCAACACGGTGGCAGGTTCTGAAGGAGCTGAGGCAGGGAGGCCCGGCTGCCTTTGGAGGAGTGGGTGATGGCAGGGACAGCTCCTTCCTGTAATCCCCTGGTGCTGTGATTCCTAAGCAACTTTGTTAACACTCTTGGGGGTGCGGGACTTTTCCAAAAATGGTACTAGAACCGAGTTTCCGGTTAATATCCACACCTGAGGGCCAGTGGAAAGAGACTACGCCTACGTGTGGCTCTGAACTTACCAGCTTTGTGATTTGGGGCACAGCGTCTAATTCCGCTGAGGTGGTGTTTTCTCATGTGTCGATAAAGACAGAGTGAGACTAATTGCTAATGAGGCTGTTGTCTGGACCGAAAGAACAGAGTGTATTTGCAAGTGTTTTTATGCTGTACTATTTTATACATGCAAAGGTGGTTGCCAGTGATGGCTGTTTTAAGTAAAAAAGAGCCTTTTGGTCTAGGCCTAAGGATCAGTAAGCGCTTGTTGATTGATGTGCACAATATCAGGGCCCAACAATCCTGAGTTCTACTGGCTGTTGTCCAGTCTCTAATGGGTGGTGGATCCGAAGCTTCCGAAGGTATGGCCCTTAGAGTGGGCTTCCATTGTTGAGAAAGATAAATGAGACTCCCAAACATCTGGAGCGTTTGTCCCCTTGAACTTACTGCTGTGGAGCATAATTTGTACACTTTAGTGCTTTCCGCTGGCACATTTGTATTCGTTCCAAGCAATTGCCCCAAATGTAAAAGTTATGATGTTGGTAGCCAAATACTTTGTCCTGTACTGACAGGCCGCCAAGCCTTCGCATAGTGATCACACCGGAAAATCACCACGGAACAACAAATCTGCTGGGGGAGGAAAGGAAACGCTTCCACTCATTTCTGAGTCAGCTTTCTGACTTATTGGTTTTGTTCCTTCCCACGTGAAGTGTTTATAGAAATGTACTTGGCTCTGAGAAACCAGTGTCCCTGATCGGAGAGGCGCATGCCTCAGTTAGGGGTGTTGAGTGGCTCAGGCGAGGTTCTAAAAGCCAGAGATGAATGGTCTCGTGTTTTGTGGTTCTGACAGTTGGGGGACAAGACTTCCTTAGAAAGGAGGGTTGAGAGAACCAATCAGGCTGAACACAGAACGCTTCCCCTTAGCGGGTCCGAACCAAACTGCTTCTGGCTTAGACTGCAAAGTCCAGCCACGTCCTCATGTCACTGTTTATAAAGCTGTTGCGCTCCTTGGCAGGAGAATCGGTATGCAAATCACAGAAGGAAACAGAGATCGTATAAAATCTGACTTTTGAGGGGTGAGCCCTCTGCTTTTTCTTGTAGGTCCTGGAGGAGCTGACGAGAGCTACATCCCTCACCATTGTTTTTGGAACTCTTGGAAACGAAAGGGAGGGCAGCCTTCCACCCCTGAAAGTCACAGGGACGTTGACAACCTCTGCCGCTCTCGTAGAGCAAGGCGCCTACTTACGTTGTCTGAGATTCGGTGAGCCCCACACGGCCGCAGTGCTGGAGCACCTGGGAGGTGTAAGCGTGTGATGCCAGCTGTCTGTGGCTGAGGAGCCCTGGGCAACGTGTGGCCACATGTCTGGGGACAGCCTGTCTTCAGATATTCTATTTGCTCTGAGTGTTTGTTCTGAACTTCTAAGTCACTGCTAGCAAACTGTCCCTTACACTTGAGTAATTCAGATGACACGTACTCTTGCCTGGTGTTATATACACATTTTCTTCTTTTATCTTTTTAATTTTTGTTTGTTTCTTTTTGAGAGAGACAGACAGACAGACAGACAAGGCGCAGGGAAGGAGGGGCTGAGAGAGAGAGAGAGAGAAGGAGACACAGAATCTGAAGCAGGCTCCAGGCTCTAAGCCGTCAGCACAGAGCCCCATGCACGGCTGGAACTTCATGAACTGTGAGATCGTGACCTGAACCGAAGTCAGACGCTTCACTGAGCCACCTAGGCGCCTCTATACACATTTTCTTAAAAAAGAGAGAAATGTTTTCCCAGCAAGTGTGGAAGCAAGGGGAGAGTTTATTTCTGAGGATCAAGGGTTTCTTTTGATGAAGTTTCAGATTGATTCAGATGTGAGACCCACTCAAATTCATCTCGAAATCCTATTGGGATCCCCACTGTGTGGGGGCATGTGCACCTGCAGATAAGATACCTGGGACCCTGGCTGATAGCTGATACTTGGGAGATGTAAGCAGCAGATTAGGAATGTGAGGATCAAAACCATTTGTGTGTGTATGTATGTATACATAAGATCAAAACATCTGGGTAAAAAAAAAAAAAAAACAGAAAAATATCTCATTTGTTACCCATATATAGAATGCTCTATAATGGTACACTTCTGGCTGAATGGTTTACGACTTTCTCAATTTTCATTGGGTTTTTAGGCCAAGTGTAGACACAGCATGTAAGTTCTGATATCACTTGTATAAATAACAAGCCAGTTTTTAACAGGTCCGAGTCCAGGCCTTTTTTCTTCTCCGGACGGGGCCAGTGGAAACATCTGTGGCATTCTAATGCACTCGGGCCCGCCTGTCAATAGCCCACGTTGGTGAAAGGAAGGAATGCATATGATATGCCTTTTAGGGAACAGAGCCAAACCTGAAAGGTGCTACCATCCCGGTAGAGCTGGATGTTTCTTCAAAGATTTTGAAAAATTTACTTACTCAAGCTGTTTGGCTCAGGTTTCTAGGTATTTGATAAGGAAGAAGGGCAGTTATATACCATTCCTCAAAATGAAACAGCTGCATAGCCTGATGTATTTTTCTCGTGTTTGAAGTTACATCTAGATGAAGACATGTGAAAATATGGTTTGGAAAGTTACTAGTAATTCCCTGGGGACCGTTTCACGGTCCCCAGGCCTCCTTTCTGTGGTATCAGGTTTCGATGTGACACTGTGGAGGCTTTGGTTTCTGGTATGAATTAATTTATTTCTATTTATTACATTACTTATAATTTTTAATGAAAAGCAGACGTAATTTCACTGGTGTTTCACCAAAGTATTGCCATATTTATTTTTATTTATTTTTTTGTCGTCCATGATGGTGTGTTTTTTTTTTACTTCACTGATATTATTATCTATAGACAAAAAATGGTACCTTGGCTTATCCTATATGTTAAACAATTCAATAAACATTTATTGAGTACATCATGGACTATGAGAAGTGTTACTGTTACCAAGATGAAAAGATATAATTCCTGCTCGGAGGAATTCACAGCCTAGTAAAGGAGACAGAAGACAAACAATTATTTTCGAGACTATAAAACCCAATGATTTAGGGACAGGCACCCAGGAAGAAGATGGTCTAGTTCTGAATCTTTTCTCTGCCATTTATTAGGGGTGTGCTCTTGGGAGAGTTTCCAATTTCCCTTTATCTCAGAGAAGTTAATTAACATATAAATGGAGATAAAAAATGGTCTCTTCTTATACAGTTATTGTGATAATTAAATCAGTTAATACGTGTATAAAGTGCTTAGAACAGTGCCTGGCATAACATAGAGAGCTCAATAAATATTAATGGCTACTCAGAATTATGTGAGCAATAAAACACATGTTTGTATTTGCATCAGACTAGCCAGGGGAGGGGAGAGGGAGCTTAGTAAATACAGCTTCGTGGGTCTCCACCTCAGACCTTCTGATTTAGCAGATCTGGACAGAGCTTGGGGTTCTGTGATTTTACTAAGCATCCTGGGTAATTCTGATGCAGGTGTTCATGGCCTATACTCGGAGGAGCACTGTCTTGCTGGGAGCAGAAGCAGCATTAAGGAGGTGGGATAAGCCTTTGTTTGGAGGTGGAGTTAGGAGAGGCTTCTCAGTAGAGGTTGTGGTATGTGCTATGGGTTTTGAAGGATGCATAGAAGCTCAACAGGCAGAACAACAGCATGTGTATCGACACATAGTTATGGATCCTTGTGATACGATGGGGCGTCAACTTTTCCATGTCATCGGAGGTGGTTAAAAGGTTGCGTGGTTGGGTGAAAGGTGTGGGTGATGAAGTTAGAGAACAGAATTTCTGGAGAGTGCCTGGCCGTAATGAAAGAACTTCAGTTCAGTTGGATCAGATTGTTTTCTGTAGCATTTGGATGTGAATAAAGAATTGATTAGAAGTTTAATTTTGTGAATTAGCCATGGCAGTGATAAATGGAAGCAGTCATCCCTGGGCTAGTGACTCATAATATCTAATTCTGCTCTGATAACCAGTGCTGAGCAGTTTCTGGAGGAATGCGGCTTAGGCTTAGCAATGAGTTGAAATAAGGATGCGAGGTCTCTTCTTCTATGGTGATCTTCCAAATAAGGGAAGCTTTCACCCATCTGAGGTTTGTAGGGGTTTTGGATACCTTAGAAATTTTAGATTTGGGTACTTGGATGTTTGGAGAGTAATTGAGTCAGACCTCAAAACTTCTTTTATTGCATGAATGGGAAGGAATCTCAGGGAACGCAAATGCTCTTGGTTTCCTTTTTTGTCAATCCAAATAAAATTAGGAATATAGTAGAGGAGGCAATGATCCTACATTACAGATAAGTAAATGAATTTCAGGCAGAATAAGTGATGTTCTTCTTGCATTGTGTTAGGTCAAAAGGATGTCACAAGTGAAATTGAGCAGGAAGAGGTTTCCGTGTGACATCGGGTTCTGCGTTACGGTAGAATAAAATTTTATCATAACTCTCTGGTGGGTTCCATGAATCACTTGATCCAATGGGGGAAAGAGAGGGGATTTTTTTTGGGGGGGGGGTGGGAAACCTGGCTGGTAACATGTAGCTGTTGGTAAGGCAAGGGGAAGGAACTGATAACATAGCTGGGAGTGGGCTACCTGGCATAGACACTGGGGAGTCAGCTTTCTTTCTTCTTTCTTTTTAAAATTGTCATTCTTCCAAAGTCCCACTGATAATGTTTATTTATTGCACTATTAGTAGAAACTATATTTCTGCTAATTAGAAACGGCTCAAAAAAAGAGTTACGTAGCCACACCAAATCCTCATCAGATTTCGCTGTGATGGAAAGACGGTCCCCTCTGTGGGTTGCCCCCTTGTTACCATCTCAGCTTGTAGCAGGAATTGATGTCTACCTGATAGGAAAATGGATACTGGGCATGGGAGAAGAAAACCTGTTCTTTTGTGCTTATGACAAGTGGATGGTAACTTGCCTAAAAGCCCTTTGGGGGACACATTGGAATATGTCTCAGCAACAATTCTGCCCCCCCCCCCCCCCCCAGATACAGTAACAAGAAGGTCGTATCAACAAATGTAAAAAGGTTTTCGGGCATCTGGATATATCTGAGAGAGCCTGTGTTTAGATTAATGGACGGCAGACTGAATAGTAGGTCATGATGGGTGGCCAAAATCCTTTGAAACACAGTAGCCCTATTGTATACCTAAGGGCTCCTAAATTCAAAGCAATCCTTGCCTTGGATGCTTCTGTAAATATACATTAGCCTTTAAGCAAACAAGAAATCTCACCAGCTTTAATTTTTTTCCTTAAGGGGACAAAGTGAGAGAGAAAAGAGATGAAAAAAAACAGAAGCTCCCAGAGAAACTTCCTCTGCAATTCTAACTTCTTTTCCTTTTGGTATTGTTTTTTAAAGTTGCAGTGGTCCTGTGCAAATGAATATATATATATATATATATATATATATATATATTTTTTTTTTTTTTTTTTTTTTCCCCCCCCTGAAAACAGAGGCCTGCTGTCTGATGCTGGCTTCTCTTTCCTGTTTGATTGGCAGGGCTTTCTGTCTCACTCCCATTAGAGAAGAAATACTGTTCAGATTTCGACACAAGATATTACCAGTGGAATAAACAGTGCCATTTTCATGATAAAGTGGATGTTTAAGATTAAGGGTTTATTTCAGCCCACTGGTGAGCGACATTCTGGTTGAATTAGAAGGCGGTCCGGCAGGAAACAATGTTTATAAACTCAATTTTTCTCTTTTTCAAGCTTTTCCTGTTGAGGGTACAGAAGCGCAGTGTCTGCAGAGATAATTGCTGTTTATCAGCGGAACTCAACACAGAGTAGGAAACTCTTCAAGAAGTTGAGGTGTAAGACCCGGGAGGGTTGTTTAAGGCAAAGCGCCACGCTGCGACCAGCAGGGGGAGCTCTAAGACAGGCTGCACAGTGTGCCCGTCCGGAGGCTGTGGGAACAGTTCCCTGCTCCCACCCCCGTCTTTCCTTTTCTTTCTTCAATGTAGGGAAGGAAAAAGAAAAGAATCATCAGCCAGGAAACAAAGGGCGCCGGAGAACCAAATGGATGCAGCTGAAGAGCTTTTTAAAAAAAAAGAAAAACATTCAGGAGACTCAAGAGAGGAATCTTGTCACACAGTCCCATTCTAGAAGTTAGTCATTTTGCAGCTGGCCTGGCCTAGGGTCCCCTCTTCTCCAGCCACCTCCCCACCGCCCCACACCATCCACATCTTGGTCTTTGTGATTTGGTCAGATCTGACAGCACCATAGGCTTTCTTTTGGAAGACCCCTGACCCCCCCACCCTGATGTCATCAGGCTCTCCAGGAACAATACCCTCTCAGCGCCTTCCAGGGTAGGGCCACCGTAAGACTGCCCCCTCCTCTGTGCAGTGGGGGTATCCTCCTCACCTTCCCTCTTTTTGTGATTGAGGAGAAGATGCTGCCATCTTGGAAGGGGCTGAAGTGAGGACATCTGGTTCTCAGTGCAGCTCTACCCCCAGGGGCTTCCCTTTGCCTCCCCGGGGCTCCTGATCTCCATTTCTGAAATGAGGGAATTGGGCTAAATGGGTCTCTAGGCGCTAAGGTTATGTGTGTGCATAAGGAGTGAGAGGTGAAAGAGTAAACTGAAAATGTCAACTCCAAAGCAAGATTTTTAGTGCAACATTAAAAAAAAATTTTTTTTTAAACATGCATTTATTTTTGAGAGACAGAGACAGAGTGTGAGTGGGAGAAGGGCAGAGAGAGAGGGAGACAAAGAATCCGAAGCAGGCTCCAGGCTCCGAGCTGTCAGCACAGAGCCCAATGCAGGGTTCGAAGCGACGGCCGGTGAGATTGTGACCTGAGCCGAAGTCGGACGCTCAACTGACTGTGCCACCCAGGCGTCTCTTGAGTGCAACATTTTAAGGTAATTGAGGCAAAAGTATTTTTCTCATTTTCTTAGATCCGGATCTTAGAATCAGGTCTTATAACCTGATTATAGATCCTCAGTGTTCTACTTGTATCTCTGTGGTGGATCGATCAGCAGATTTATTGACCTTTTACTCTGCGGTCAGAAAAGAGAGGAGCAGAGTAGGAGATAATATTTTATTTGGCAGTTTTTGTTTTGCTAATGGCTTTTTTATGAGTTAGCAGCAGTTTCTTCGTTAAGTACACCCAAGAAAATTTTGCTCAGGGAAACCGACAGATGATACGTGCCCATGCTCCTTTGTTCGCAGAGTAAAATTTAAATATGCTTTTTGGGGATGTGTTAATTTCATTGGCCCTAATGAGAACCAGGTTGCCCGCTAGGGTGACGAGGAAAATGTCAATTTGTATCACATTAATCCGTCTCAGGAGGGGCGGGATTGCACTTGGAGTGGAGTAAGTGGACAGAGGTAATGACTGAGACGTGCCCTGCTAAGGCAGAGATATTGAATGTGGCTATGAAATCAATCTTAAAATTACACATGTACTTACATTATGTTCAAACAAAGGGTGAGAAGACGTTACAGGCAGCATGTGGGGGGAGATTTAGCAGTAGCTCTCAGCCAGTGACTGACAGAAACCTCTCAGCTCTCAGTAGCGGCTCCCTATACAGCAGGCGTGAGTGGATAAGGGTCAATTTTGTCAAATAAAGGAAAGTGTATTATGCTTCAGGAGAAGACCAAGACGTTATTTCAATCTGGCAAAGAGTTGTCTCTTTCCCCAAGACCGTGCAGTCTCCTTCCGGAAGGCCGGTATGGCCCGTTTTCCCTTAAATCTCCGTGCCAGCCACCAGATAAGTTCCTTGAGGTCACATGTTGAAATCTATTTCCCTTCAGTGCCTGCTGTGCACAAGGGTTTTTGCAGTCAGAATTGCTCAAAGACAGTTGTTGAACTGAAAGTTGACATTAATGTTTTCCTCCTTAATTCATCATTACAGCTACAGAAACAAACAAACCAAAAAAAAAAAAAAAAAAAAAGAAGGTCCTTGCATGAAGTCATAATTTGGCTCATGCTAGGTGCTGAGTCCATTTCCAGCTCTGATGACTGGATACTCACCACCAGCTTGATCTCGGCTGCTGGGAAAAGGCTGCACCGAATGGGGAGCAGTGACTATGAAGTGCTTAGATCATTAAGCATGAATGTGCTAAGCACCAAACTCAGATTTAGTGCAAGCCTTGGGCCAATCCTTAAATTGGACTTTCTGAGTTTCAAAGAATATTTATTTCTATTAATATTAATGCCGCTTTCTATTTGGGTCTCTTCTGAAAAAGAGTTCTGTACCAGGTCATTGCAGGATATAGTTTCACGGTATTGCTGCATCAGGACCAGCCATCATACGGTCAAGTGCTCGGTTGGATCAGAGCCTCACAGAATCATATTTGCAATCACACGGGTAGTGTTACATTTGGGAGGACTTGCTTGTTGGGGGTGATGGTGATATTGTGATGTGGCTGGAATCTCTGTTTTTCCAATTGTTGTTTAATCTCTCTGAACCTTTGATTCATCATCTGTAAAACTGGAGCCCTTGACGTTGCATTTTTTGAGAGTTAAGTAAGAATACATACGTACAGTCCCTAGAACATTGTAGGCATTCAACAGTAGGCTATTTTTGTTTTTTAAGATATGTTCTAAAAAGCCCTCCTCTTCCCAAGTATGTTTCCAAAGAGCTGTTACAAAAGGTACTTAATTTAATTTTTCTTCCAAGATTTTATTTAAATTCAAGTTAGTTAACATATAGTATAGCATTGGTTTCAGGAGTAGAATTTAGTGATTCATCACTTACATACAACACCCAGTGCTCATCCCAACAAATGCCCTCCTTTATGCCCATTGGCCATTCAGGCCATGTCCCCCTACCCAGCAACCGTCAATTTGTTCTCTATAGTTAAGAGTTTCTTATGGTTTGCCTCCCTCTCTGTTTTTATCTTATTTTATTTTTCCTTCCCTTCCCCTATGTGCATCTGTTTTGTTTCTTAAATTCTACATATGAGTAAAATCATATGGTATTTGTCTTTCTGTGACTCTCGCATTTTGCTTACACTCTAGTTCCATCCACGTTTTTGCAAATGGCAAGATTTCATTCTTTTTGTTGACTGAGTTATATTCCATTGTGTATTTCTACCACATCTTTTTATCCACTCATCAGTTGATGGACATTTGGAATCTTTCAAAAAATGTATTTAATTTTAGATGAAAATTGAGGCTCTCTGGAACTACTGGGGGAGAACTACTACTCATTATAGAAAATCGATGATGTTCCTTTTTGCCCTTAAACTTGCAGTTCTCTGCCTCTGAGCCTTTTATTGCACTTGCGTCCTCAGAACTTCCCCTTTCCAAACCACGTTTCCACAGCACCTTTCTTCAAGGTTCCTTATTCGTGCTTTTATAAGTGATAATAACTATGTGCTACTCTTCCTGAGGCTGTTCAATTATTACCAGATAACAAATCTATCCACGAGGAAATGAAATGTGGAATGTGAATGTCAGGCCTTGGCAACACAGGGAGATCTTGTTTTGTTTTGTTTAAATCAGGGTACTAGGATCTTACCAATGTTTTTGAAATTAAATTCACGGATGGTAGCTAATGCATAAAACATATCATCTATGAAGTCATCGGAACTTTAAGATTAAATAACGTACGTATCACACTAGTTAGTTATCAAGAAAGCCCATAAGGAAAGAAAAATATATAGTCACCATTCATCTTTTCTCAGTATTTTGAAGAGATAGATTGCTACACGCTAAGAACCTTTGGGTGGAGAGTTAAAAAGACTTGAAGCATACTTCTTGTGCAGGGAGCTCACAGTCTAGGGTTGGTGTTACAAATGCACTGATAACCTGGAGGCAAAGTGGGCGCGACCAAGAGGCTGTCTATCAAGGGACCAGCGCCGACCACCCTGGTTTTCAGAAAGTGCACGGTCTCTCACCTGGAGGAGAAGAGACCTGTGCACAGGCCATGCTGACTAGGTCCCGCACGGTGAAGAATTTCCTCTGGGGCCAAGGATCTTATTTGTCGGTGGACAGTGGACTTGGTCTCCCTTTTTAACATGCGGTTTAACCAGAATGATTTTTAAGCAGGAAATTCTCTCAAAACACCAGCACAATTACCAAGTCAGGGGGATAATCTATGTGACCTCATTTTAACCTTGGGACTATGATTTTAAACTTTCGCAGTGCCTAGGTGAACAGGGGAAAAGTCTTCTATTTCCACTCTTATATCCTCCATTATACTAATTGCAGGAAGAAGGCTTCTAAAGTCCACCATTAAAAGCGGTAAAGAAACTCTATCCATGACATGAAACACTACACCGAGCCTATGGAAAATTGAGTTACAGGCTCACAGGATTGTGGCCTTTATTTGAAGTTGTCAGCTGTGCTATTGTGGGTTAACTGTTCTAAAAACATACATTTTTTTCCCCCTAAGCAGTAAAACTGTTTCTGTAGTCTTATTTTATTTGGTAACTATGCCGTGCTTAAATATAGTTTGTGGGTGAAATTGTTATATGTTGGCATTTGTACTTTATATGGTTTTGTGCTAGGAAACCTCAGTTAAAGAAAAACACTCCAAGGAACCCCGGCAAATGTGCGTTCCCCAGAGTGCATACTGGAGACTCTCATAATGTTACTTTTCTGAAATTGTAAGAAGCAATGCAGCTAGGAAACAGTAAGTAGGGTCAAACATAGGAACTGAAAACGCCATGGGATCTCATTGGCTCCAGTTCCTTGATAAAAATGAATTTTTACGTTGCGTGCTTCCTTAAGCTCTCTGAAGAACATTAATTTATTGTGGCCAGGCAGATGTGGGGTTGAATTGACAAAACACGAAAGGAGCTTATCGCTCAAGTAATCCTTTTTTCACATGGGAATGTCTCCGTGTTTATACCGCAGTAATGGTCAAATGCTTCTTGCTTTGTGTATTTCAGTTAATTAAATGTTAAACATTATATGTGATTGTGAGATAGAGTCTAGACTGGAGCTGTTAGAACTGCCCAAACCTATAGATACAGAGAGAACATTAGGGTAGGAAACATACATGAAACATACACACATTTTGTTACTGCCTAAAGGGCCCTTTTCTTTGTGGCTGCCTGGACTGGACTGGCTGTCGTTGGCCTTCTGTTCAGATCACCGTGTGAGGAGGCAGAGGTGATAACCCTGGTAGCTGGGTGACTCTTCCTCTTGGCTGCATAAGGATTCAAAGCTGAGGGCAAACAGACCTGAAGCATTTCACCTTCCAAAAAGGAAAAGCCCAAACACTGGAGCCGAAAAACCTCCTTGGGACTTCTACACGGTGTTCCTTCCACCTTGTGGCTCTGCCATCTTGTGTGTCCCGGGCCGCCCTGGCAACACGTGTTAGTTCCACTCATATTTTATTGGCCAGAATTAGCTACGTGGTTGGCTTAAGCACGAAGAGTCTGGGAAATGTAGAGGAGTACATGGACATTTGCGAGCATCAACCGTTACTGCAACAGTCATGGCCCATTTGGAAGTGCAGTGGCCTCCCTCCCCCTTTCAGAACCAAGTGAGTGATGGCCCTAAGGATTCACTGGTCGAGACTGAGGGTGACTACAAGAAGGGAAGGCTGTCCCTGATGGGTCGCCTGCTTAGGGAACGCTTCTCGAAGTACTCCTTCTGTATAACAAAGAAACAGTTATGGAAGAAACAGTTAAGAAACAGTTATGGAAGGGTGATGGCAGGACAAAGAGAGGAAATGACGTTGAGTAGTCCACACTCACACTGACTGGAATGTCAAAGGTGCAGGGGGAAAGAAGATGTGGGATCTTTTTTGGGCCAGAAGGACTCTGAAAAAGTTGTACGGAAGTCACTTACCAGCTCGCCATTCAAGGCAATGGGCCACAAGGTGAAGGGGCTAGCATCAAGAGGCTGTGAGATGCTCCTTCAAGACCAGAAATTGAAAAGACTTGAGAGAACTATACAGTATGGATGGTCTTGAAGATGCTCCAAAGAACTTTCACATGTGTTCTATGAAAGAGGCAGTATTGAATGTGTGATCAGAGGGCATTGATATTGATCAGTGATGGGCATCTGTGTGGCAGAGAGAAGATTGCAGTTTGATTAGAGGCATGTGTTTCTTACCAATTTATCTTTCCAACCCTCAATACCAGTGGGGTGAAACCTAAGGCAAGGAGAAGGAAGAGAGATGCCAAACCTAGAATGCACTTCCCTCCACTCTAAGAGGCAGTGGGGGAGAAATAAAAGAGCAGATCAGGCCTTCTACACCCCATGCTGTACTGGAAGGGAGGCTTTGAGTTTGAAATTAAATCATCAGAAAATTAAATCATGGGTAAATTGTGAAAATGTCTGAAGACATTGTTTGGGGACTAGAAAGAGAACCTCAACAGAGCAGAGTTGAATGCAATAATTGGAGAATAAAGAAAGACAACAAAGAACTGAAACTCCTACTGAGAAGAGCCTGTTCGTTAAACTAGTTCTGCATCCACAAGAACCTACAATCTGACTTACTAATGTTGCAGTTTTGATGGATGAGACCAACAGCCGGAATCTGATTTAAAAACCTGAGAGACTGGGGGCGCCTGGGTGGCGCAGTCGGTTAAGCGTCCGACTTCAGCCAGGTCACGATCTCGCGGCCCGTGAGTTCGAGCCCCGCGTCAGGCTCTGGGCTGATGGCCCGGAGCCTGGAGCCCGTTTCCGATTCTGTGTCTCCCTCTCTCTCTGCCCCTCCCCCGTTCATGCTCTGTCTCTCTCTGTCCCAAAAATAAATAAAAAGAACGTTGAAAAAAAATTAAAAAAAAAAAACCTGAGAGACTGGGGTGCCTGGGTGGCTCAGTAGATCAAGCATCTGACTCTTAATTTCAGCTCAGGTCATGATCTCACAGTTCATGAGATCAAACCCCACATCAGGCTCTATGTTGACAGCTTGGGATTTTTTCTCTCCTTCTCTCTCTGCTCCTCTCCTGTTCATGCACTCTGTCTTTTTCAAGGTAAATAAATAAACTTAAAAAAAAAAATCTGAGAGACTTATGTTGTGGAATCAAAGTGAGATGGGGTTGTGACATCATGGCCATGCGAGCTAGAAGGGGACTGGTGCTCCTTAGCCCCTCACCTTTTACCTTTCATCTGGATACACTCGGGACCTGAGCTGACACATGGTTGGTGTAAGATTCAAATTGCTGCTTAAGATTAGTATTTTGACAATCTTTGGAGTACTATTAAAACTAAGTGTTCTAGGGGCGCCTGGGTGTCTCAGTCGGTTAAGCGTCCGACTTCGGCTCAGGTCATGATCTCGCGGTCCGTGAGTTCGAGCCCTGCGTCAGGCTCTGTGCTGACAGCTCAGAGCCTGGAGCCTATTTCAGATTCTGTGTCTCCCTCTCTCTCTGACCCTCCCCCATTCATGCTGTCTCTCCCTGTCTCAAAAATAAATAAATGTTAAAAAAAATTTAAAAAAAAACAACTAAGTGTTCTAATTCTTGTTTTGGACTGTATCATTTAATATCAAAATAATGAGGTTTGAAGGTGAGGTCATCCTTTTTATGTTGGTCCTCTGCAAGTTTTTAGGCTACCTGTAATTTTGGTTTTTCCCTGATCATTTACAACCAGCATATACAATGTTCAGAGCTCTCTCTGGGATCAGCATCCCCTATAAATGTAACTAAAGGATAAAAGAATTTTATTGTGTATTCCAAATGTGCCCCTGCCCCCAGGATTGGCTTATATCATTGCCCCTTTCTTTCTCTTCCAAGCGTGACTGGTCACTTTTATCAAATGTCCAAAATTCAATCCGGTTCTATGGAGCCTTAGAGAATAATGTGGATTTTACTGAAGATGTTACAGGCAAGAAAGGAGGTGTTTACACCATACAGCAAAACTTAAAAAAAAAAAAACCCAAATACCTTGTCCCTCCAGTACATCGTCAGTTATCAGCTGCTGCTCTTAACTCCTAGATGCCCCCAACCTGTAGCCTAGACAGCTCACTGAATCAATCTTTTCTTGCCTCCCAGAATGCCCAAGACCCCTTCTCCATGTAAAGCCACTGAATCTTCTCTTAACTTCTCCCATCTTTACCTTCAACCGTCATCTCACTAGGAAGACCCCACTTTTAGGGACAATCTCCTTAGAAAGCAGAGGGAAATTCTAAAAAATAAATCTATTCTTTTCTCTCTGAAATAAAGTGTCTCTCAGCCACATTTGTAGCATCTTTAGGCAGTAGATTCTCTTCATCTCTTTCAATTTCATCAGGAACCATGGTATTTATAGATCCCTCTTATTCACAGAAGTTTGATTCCTGTCCTCAAGGAGAGTCCTTCCTTTGTGTTCGGGTCTCTGCTTGTAGAGAGCTGAGCTTTTAAAACTGGTGTAGGTGGGGGCGTCTGGGTGGTTCAGCTGGTTAAGCATCTGACTTTGGCTCAGGTCATGATGTCGTGATTCATGGGTTCAAGCCCCACGTCAGGCTCTGTGCTGACAGCTGGAGCGTGGAGACTGCTTCGGATTCTGTGTCTCCCTCTCTCTCTCTGCCCCTCCCCTACTCATGCTCTGTCTCTCTCAAAAATAAATAAACATTAAAAAAAAATAAAGTTGGTGTAGGTGACCCCTCCATGGGTCTCTCTTCCAGCTGACCCAATGCTTGTGCTAGCGTCTGCTATCTCCCTCTTCTCTACTGCAATATCAGAGGCTGTGACATGGGCTGCTAGGCTGGCCTGATCTCAGACCCTACCCTTGGCCTGCCCACCTTCTTACTGGGTTCTCCTTCCACAAGCTACGTTTTTTCATCTTTTCTGATTCTTCCAGCACTCAGCATTGATCTTTCCCTGTTTTCAGATAGATGACTTCTGTTTCAGCTCTGCCAGCTGACTTCACCGAGCTATATGGTTGGAGATACAACTCTCGCTCAAATAGAGCAAAATTGGCAACTTTCAGGGCATCATGGCTGATCTTGGATGATATCATCAAGAGAAACTTTTAGGTAGTGACTAACATGTTCTCCTGGGCTCTGCCAGATGAGAGATCTGGCATAACCCATAAGGACTATTTTTAGCAACAATTTGTATTACTGTGTAAGTTACTATACACATTCAGGCAAATCCTGAATCCTTAACTTTTGGTTTAAGTTTCCCCAAAGTATAAGTAGGTGCAATTTCGTGAAATTGTCAGTGCTTTCTGAAGATCTGATTCAGTTAGTTTCTATAACAGGGAGACATTTTGACCCCACAGTGTGAAATTAAGAGCTCTAGAAGACCCGTGGCACAGGGTTCTGGTGAAGCAGGAATGCTGGGGTCTCTGCTGTCAGTCATATAGCTGGTGAGGGAGCTCAGCTCGTTGCCTGGCATCAGTCTCTCAATGGACTTGACTGTTCTTTGCTCATCACCATGGGATTTTTTTTTTAATTTTTTTTTCAAAGTTTATTTATTTTTGGGACAGAGAGAGACAGAGCATGAACGGGGGGGGGGGGCAGAGAGAGAGGGAGACACAGAATCGGAAACAGGCTCCAGGCTCTGAGCCATCAGCCCAGAGCCTGACGCGGGGCTCGAACTCCCGGACCGCGAGATCGTGACCTGGCTGAAGTCGGACGCTTAAATGGGATTTTTTTAATGAAGTAAATTATATGGTATTCTTGAATTTGGGGATTCTTGAAAACCTTGGGTATTTGTCTAGATCCTCAAGCTCTTGCTTGTTTTCTTAGTCACTTCCAGCTCAGGCTGCCATTTGTCATATGTCACAAAGGAGACATCTCTCTCTGCCTGGACCAGATTGTCCATTTGATCTCTCCCAAAGTCTGGAATTAGCCTCTGCAGGACAGCAGGGAAAACTGAGAGGGTGAGGAAATCGGATGTGAGTCGTGGCTCCAAAACTCACCTATTCTGTGAACTTGTGACAAGAAGTTGCTTCTCTGAATCTACTTGTTTTTTTTTTTTAATTTTTTTTTTTAACGTTTATTTATTTTTGAGACAGAGACAGAGCATGAACGGGGGAGGGGCAGAGAGAGAGGGAGACACAGAATCGGAAGCAGGCTCCAGGCTCTGAGCCATCAGCCCAGAGCCCGACGCGGGGCTCGAACCCACGGACCGCGAGATCGTGACCTGAGCTGAGGTCGGACGCTTAACCGACTGAGCCACCCAGGCGCCCCTCTACTTGTTTTTTAATAGTGACATGAGCATGCTAATATCTTCTTCCTAGAGTAGCTCAAGAATTTCAATGAGATAAGAGATAGGCAAGGACTTCTTAAACTGTGAAATTCTTGAAAATGCAATGTGATATGAGCTGGTAATCAATTTTATGAGATTGAGGATATAGAAATTGCTTACCTTCTGTCCTCTTTGGAATAAGATAACGGGAGAAGATTGGCCATCTTAGTCTAAAGTTTTCTTGTGACTCTTGCACCACCCTGAATGGTAATTCAGCTCTTGTTTTGTTGGAGAATTTTGTTAACCTTTCAAAATATCCTCTTAAACAGCAGAAGTTATTAATGCTTCTTAAAATAACAAAGACACACGCTGTGTTTTAGGATATTAATATGACATTATATTATCGATTGCACATTCATTCATTTATTCCACAGCGCACTACTGGAACCGTCATGGTAGGTGCTGTTAAGGATGCCAGAAGAAATGAGGTGATGTTCTCCAGGTCTTACTACTTTCTAAATGGAAGTCCAGGACACGTGAAACAATCAGGAGCAAGAGACAGTTACCAAATATTCAAAGACTGTTTAGTTAACAGATTTGCATAAAGAAGGCTTCAGAGAATACTTTTTTCAAAGCTTTCTGTGCATTTAAAAAATAATAGCACCTTGATTTTGCCTCTCGACTCGGAAGCCTAAGCAACCATTAGGCACCGTTCACAATTTAGTCTATATCTCCTTGGGTTTCTGGTTCTGTTTCTCTGCCGAACTCTACAATTTGAACCAACAGCACATCCATAACTTAAATTCCATTTAAAAATCGCTGTTTGATTTTCCGTCTTTATTTTTTTGACCATTGAATTGCGGCTTGAATCCTAACTT
This sequence comes from Prionailurus viverrinus, assembly GCF_022837055.1. Lineage (NCBI taxonomy): Eukaryota > Metazoa > Chordata > Mammalia > Carnivora > Felidae > Prionailurus > Prionailurus viverrinus. Next base: position 54,537,244 of record NC_062577.1, on the reverse strand, counting down.
TTTCATGCCAAAATCACACAGCCGTCGAACAGAATAAGCAGTACAGTTCTAAACTTCCAGTCTTCTTGAGCTGAACTCTTCTTTGCAGCCACCTTTTGAGTGGGAAGGGTTACTAAATTTCTCAGCTTCTTGTTCCTTGCTTAGTGTCCAGCGACAGCCTAGACCCAATGGAACCACACGGACCAGCACTCAGCTTCTCCGTCATTTATATTTCTGGTGCCTGAAACAATGTCCTTAAAATGAAAGGAGCATTCTTGGCAAAAACAGACACCTCCTGTCTGCGTGAACTTGTGAATCCTCCAGTTTGCTTTAACAAAATAAATATTTTTGGGCAGAGCGAATTCCAGGTCTGAAGATGATGGAAGGACAGCTTGTCCCATGGACACCAAGGCCTTCAGGATAATAGAAATAGATGGGCTCTGCAGGAGGGAAGTAGGTGAGAAATGAGAGGGAAGCTCTGAATGAGATCATTGCTTGAAGAAAGTATGGTTTGGCCCCAGGAATGAGAGCTGTGCTCCCTGGATGGATGTAAGAATTGAATACATGGGTAGTTGCGAGTCGCTTCTCAGATGGTAATCCTGACTGGAGTCATTGTGCAAGTTTTGCTTTTAGCAACCAACGACTACACGTGTTTATAGAGTTAAGGGTCTGTCTGTATATACTGAACATAGGTGAAAAGTATGAAAACAAATATCACTGCCAAAAATGGGAAGAAGGGCGAACTAAAATTTATGATATCCCTGCTATATGCCAAGTACTGTGCAAACGTTATTTCGTCTCCTTCTTTCAATGAATGTATAAGGTATCTTATTATTGCCATCTCACAGAGGAAGGACCTGAGGTTCAGTGGCAAAGGGATAAAACGTAATCAAAATTTGAATCCCAATTTGACTCTAAAACTTAGGCTTTTTCTAGTACAGGATTTGGCCTTCCAAACGCTGTTTTATATACGATCATAGTCTTTGTGCTTTGCTGTGATAGCTGCCATCATTTACCGAGCCCTACACTGTGCATTATATATATATATATATATATATATATATATATATAATTTTTCATCCCCACAATCCTGGACACACATTTTATTTTTATTATTTTACAGATAAATAAACTGAAGGATGGGTAGCTTAAGTTGTACTCGGAGGCATAGACAGTGGGCGGAACTGATATCTTGATTCATATCCCGCTCTGCTTCCCTCCAGCGTCCGTGCTGGCTTTTTGTTGTTGCTTTTAAAATTATTATGGATACAGTGAAGTTAGCAGATTATTCTGGACACAATGAATTTTCTGCATAAAGTGACCTTGCGCAATAACACTTTGGGGACCCTGTCAGCCACGAGTCACTGTGTGAGGGTAGGCTGGTTATATGTTTGTCAAGAATACTTTAGTGTAACCAAAATGCTGATGAGGGAAAGTTTCTCTTTACAGATGTATTTCAGCTAAGAAAGGCAATAGTAATTATGGAGTTATGTATTGATCTTTTTTGGACCTTGCCTCAAATAGTTTTATTGTAAAAATGGTAACGACAGCAACAGAGGTAACAGCCCACAACTGAAACAACTCAAATGGGTCAACAACTGGGTGAATGGATCAACAAATAGTGGAATAACCTTCTAATGGAATGGTGTTCAGCAATAAAAAGGAATAGATTATCCGTTCACACAAAAACATGGAGGAATCTGAAACTAGTGAGTTTCTGAAAGTAGGTGAGTGGTCTCCCAGAGAAGGAGGAGGAGAAGGTAGGGAAGGGGCACACAGAAAGAGTTGCGGGTGATAAATACATTCATTTTCTTGATTGTGGTGATGGGTTTGATGGATATATACATTTATAAAAAATTACCAGATTTTATACTAAATTTTTTTTTAATGTTTCTTCATTTTTGAGAGACAGAGATAGACAGAACATGAGCAGGGGAGGGGCAGAGAGAGAGGGAGACACAGAATCCAAAGCAGGCTCCATCCAGGCTCTGAGCTGTCAGCACAGAGCCCGACGTGGGACTCGAACTCATGAATGGTGAGATCATGACCTGAGCTACAGTTGACGATTAATTGGCTGAGCCACCTAGGCACCCCCAAATTTTATACTATACACACCTGTAGCTAGCTGTATGTCAGTTATATCTCTTAAACCTTTCAGTTGACTTCCTAGCTCTGCTCCTTTAACCTCCTCCTAAAATAGTATTTTTTCCTATGTTTCTAGGCATATCACCATGCCAAAAATGACCCCTAATTGGTAAATTGGACATGGAGGAACTAAAAATACACTATAAATATCCGATAGGGACACCAAAAACTAAACAAAACGAAACAACCCAAAAACCAAAGAACAAAATTCAAGACAAATTTCCTAATCGGTCAAAGACAGCAGCCCTTTCTCTTATTAGTCAAAGTGGCACTATCATTTATTAATGGCAGACATACAGAGTGCTGACTCTGAAATTAAACAACTCTTCATGATTTAAAAAAATTGATGATATACATTATTTCAAGTTGGATGCATGAAATAAAACTCTATTAATATTTTCGATTACAACATTTTAAATTCATGTTTTTCAATTTACTGTCTAATGTTATTACCATATAAGACAATATGATGAGGGTGATGACAGAAGTAAACTCCATGTGTTGTGTGTGTGTGTGTGTGTGTGCGTGTGTGTGTGTGTAGATGAGACAATCAGGAAAAGCTGCCTGGAGATTGTGGTGGAGCGACCAATGGGGAGACCATCTCAGGCAGAGGGCATTATGTAAGCAAAGGAGTAAAAGTAAGAAATAGACGGTGACTCTGGAGAACTAAGACAGCTCAGTGTTGCTGGTGGAAAGTGAGAGGTAGTAAAGAGAGGGGAAAGTTTGTAGAAGTCAGTGCAGAGTGTTTTGTCTGTGGTGTTACACACTTAGACTTCATCCTGAGGTTGGTGGGGCCATCTTCCGCTAAGAATCTCCTTGGCTCCCTTTCTCATTCTGCTTTCCCTCAAAGGTCATCCCTGACACTTCTTGACAACTTCTATTCCTTTACCTTTTTCTTTTGAGAGCACCTATCATTTCCTGACATAGCATTACTGATCTATTTCAAAAATTATTTTGCTATTGTATTTTCCAGCAGAATGCAATTCTATAAAGACTAAAACTGTCTGGTTCACTCTTGTACCCTCAGCTCTCGAGCAATGCCTGGCATACAGAAAATGCTCAACGCTTTGCAAAAGAAATGAATAGGGACTCATTGGTGTTTTTAAATTAAGCAATGGCGGTGTTGGATTTGTCAGTTCTCATGCTGGTGGCTGTGCACAGGAAGGACTTAAGGATAACGAAATTGGAAGCGGGTTAGCTAGTTAGGATATGGCGTCGGTAGGGCGGGGAAGATATGCTGGGGGCTGAAATAGGCTGTAGTGGATGGAAAGAGGGAGGAGGATTCTAAAAATAGTTCAACTGGAAACCTACAGGACTCAGTGACCAATGACACGAGGAATAAAGGAGAGGAGATCATCAAGGATGACTTCTGAGTTTTTAAGGGTAATGTTGATACAGATGACAATGAAGTAAGGAACAATTTAAGCAAAGACAGTGGGTCCGCTTTCAAACCATGGAAGTTAAGACGGCTGTGGTATAAACAGGTGGAGATTTCTAGCAGCAGACGTATAGCTACAAGTCTGAAGTCTTGGGTCAGGGGAGGACTTGGCTAGAGAAATGGACTTTGGGGTCAGCAGCATTCACGTTGTAGACGGCCATAGTAGGGCTTGAGAGTGATGTTGCCAAATGGTCCAGATCTCATAGAAAGGTGAACTTTTACACGAGAGTAGAAGAGTATGTGAAAGCAGAAAGAGAAGGCTTTAGGCTCATAATATGCTCTGCTGGAGAGGTAGGTGGGTGAAAAGATTATTGTAGCTATATTCACAACAACAGGAAGGTGTTAGAAGGATTGTGGAGGGTGATGTCAGTGGTAAGTCAATAGTGGGGGAGCGGGTATGGAGAAAGCCCACAATGGGTGAGGAATGAAGAGATTAAGAAGATAAGGGGTAGGGATGAGTTGGAGGCAAAGTTGGTTTTCATTCATTGAAGGAATGACAGGCCAGTTGGAAATGATTTGTCTTAAGTATCTGACTTTGGCACGTAATGCTTTGGTGCCCAAATGGACTAAGGATCCCAGGCAATAGCACTTGGCCTGGTCTCAGGAAGGGGGACCGCCTTGGTCTGTAAAGCAGCCAAGAGGGCCCAAGTGAGTTTTGGCTTTCATAAATGCATCAGAAACTTGAAGCAAGTGTACATATTCTAGTAATTAATTCATAGTAATAAAATACAAACATGATAAAATATTTTGCAAATCTGATGGCAGCCATCTTCCCTCCTCCATTGGCTTGGTATCCTTTCTTCAAAATGTGTCCTTCAGTGATGTGAAAAGACGAGATTACGTTAGTGGGATGGGAGGGAATGAGGTGAAATTGATAGTTAATAAACCAACCATCCCCAGGAGTGGCAAGGAGTTTTTCCACCAGTTATTGTGGCCGAATGCAGTCACACTTTGCTTTTGAATTTCTCAGTCAATGCAATGCCACAAATGTAATGTGATACTGATATACTAGAAAACAAATAATGTGATACAATGTAATGGGATGCAAACTCCCTGTGAGTCTGTTATAGACTGTTATATACGTGGTCCCAGTGAAACTTGCCTTCCAGTACCCATGCTTTTCTGTAGCCTCTTCCACAATGCACATGGGCTTGGCCATGTGAATGACTGTGATCTATGGGGTGTTAGCAAACACAGTGCAAGCATAGACTGGTAAAGTGCTTGCACAGTGGGGTTTGTCATCTTGCAAGGTCTTCCTCTTGGAAACTAATCACCATGCTGGAAAGTAGCTCAGGCTAGACTACTAAATGAGACATCATGTGGCAGGAGGCTGTGCAACATGAGAGGTCATTTGGACATTCCAGCCCCAGCTGATGGCCCAGATGAACGAAGCCACGTGAATGACCTTGGATCTACCAGGCAGGGGAGAACTGCCCAGCTCAGCCCCATCAACCCACGGCATCATGAGAAATAATAAATTGTTTTTTAACTCCCCTGAGTTTGGGTTTGGTATGTTATGTAGCAATGAATAACTGATACTATATCTCTTCAGAGATCATGTCTCTGTTATGAAGCCAATCTTTGGAGAACAGGTATCTCACCTACTATGCGATTCCTTTGGATCCTTTGTTGTGAGGATGAATGATTTCTCCTATTTCCTCTGAAGAAGAAGGGTCATGAAATACTGCTCAGGATGATGTCCATATTTCTGTTAGTGCCCGTTCTAATTAATCTTTATAGTCAAGGGTTTGCTATGCTTCACATTCATGTACCTGGACACTATTGCTTTTTCCACACGTGTGTCACAGATAGGTCTTAGTCGAATGACTCCTATTTAGAAGGGCCAGAAAGATGTTTCCAGTCTTATCCTAGGGATTCCATCAGTTCTCACTTAATGGAAATACAAAAACAACCCAATGTAAATCCAAAACTCATGACCCACCTGCTGCTACCCACCCTTCTGCCTGCCTTTAACTACCATTGCTCTTCCAAGAAGGACCAGGAATAGGTCAGCCAACATATGGACTTTATAATCTCTGCTGTTTTAGCTTTTTGAAGACTCCCTGTAACATTGGCAAGCAAGTTAGAGCTCCGCAACTATCCCTTTGATTGCAAAACACACAGGGGCTTGCTCCTGACTAGATTATTGTTTTTCCATACACAAACGGCTTTTCTTTGTAAAATGTGCTTAGGGCAAACGTCCAACACCAACTGAATTCCCATGGTTTTGTATCCACTGCTCCTCCCTATGAAGGAGAACAGTTTAATATGCAACACCAGGCAAGATTCAGAGATTTCTCGTCCCATCTTTGCCAATCTGGTTGAGACATGTTTATCAGCAAAGTGACATTTGTTTGAGGATAAGTTGAGACTATTTTACTATGTCAGAGAAACACTACATTTCCTATGTTACAAATGCATTTTACCTTTTCTTTTCCCTCAGGCTGAAACTTTTCATCGTACTAGACCTCAAGTATTATCTTTTGTATAAGCCAATAATTTCTAGGTTCACCAACTGGAACAGTTTGTAATTTTAGGTTTGGAATCATCTATTATAATTTCTATCATGCACAAGCTGAGGAGGCTCTTTGGAATTATCCTTTGATATTGTTTAATCCCAGTGTTTAACTCCAACACTTAGCTTGTTGTGGTGGGGTTGGACATAATATTTATACATTTTTGACCATTTTTTTAGTTCTACGGTTTTCACAGCTCTGATCTACTTCAGAGAGATGAAAACTTTCTTACTGATGATCACCAAGGGTTGTGTCTGTCTATATCCCAAGGGAAATATTTTTTTTTCCAGTATGATCCTGTGTTGTCACCTAGCATCATTTTTTTCCAGGAATGGAGATGAATTTACCCTGAGCAGTCATTCAGAGGAGGAACTTATATTTAAAGGCAGCGTATGAGCAAACACAACTTACCCCAGGACCCCTCTGAAAAGTGTTCATCGGCTCTGATTTTCAACCCCAGAAAATTTCTCTCCTTAGAATTAGTGTTCCAGGAAGAACAGAACTCCAAGTGTTGAATGAATGATTCCATTTGAAATGAAGATTTCATGGTTTTGAGTAATTTTTAAGATATTCAGTTTGCATGCATACAATCCGTACACAATCATCTTGCTTGAAAAAACAGATGGTCTCCCACTATTATGTCCTATGGTGGTGTTATTCCTGGAAGACTCTTGGTCCCAACTTAAAGTGGTATTTCTTACATTCTCATATCCATAATGAGGATGACTTTTTTTAAAAAGTTTATTCATTTTGAGGGAAAGAGGGAGGGAGAGAGCGCGTGCGAGAGAGAGAAAGAGAGAGAAGAGAGAACCAGCAGGGGAGGGGCAGAGAGAGAGGAGGACAGAAGTTCCGAAGCAGGCTCTATGCTGACAGGAGAGAGGCTGATGTGGGGCTTGAACTCATGAACTGGGAGATCATGACCTGAGCTGAAGTTGGACGCTTAACCAACTGAGCCACCAGATGCCCCATGAGGACATCTTAAAAAAAAAAAGACTCATAACAAGAGGGGAGCACCACAATAGGCTTCACCTAATATCTTCATGTAAATATGATCCAAGTGACGGCTAGAACAGTGATATTCTTGTTTTAGCGACCTTTGACGAATAAGCCTGACCCAATTTTGCGGATTGTAAAATTCATACTTAAAATATTCTAAGTGGAATATTGTATGTTCTGTAACTTATCTATGGTGGAAAGCCCTTTCCAACTGCACGATGGATCCGGGAAGATAATTATTAAAGGATTTACAGAAGAGGTTTAAACTCGACTTAGAATTTACATTTGGCTTTGGTGGGTAGTTGTAAGTATGCTCTGGCTTTAGAATAATCCAACTTTTCCTGGTTGGTATCTCTGTTAATCCAGAGGTCCCCAGAACTTAGTGGTTCCTCAAAATACTCCCAGGTCCCACTTCATCCACACATTACATGGTGTGACAGGACGAATACCAGCATTTTGAGAATGTCTATGAAATGCCAAGTGAAAAAGGGATGCCATGTGATTGTTTATATGGTGATGTATATTTTTACAGCTTCTAACTGATAAGTAGATTGTCAGTGTATGGTTGCTATTGGGCTTAAAAGTAATACCCGTGTTTGTGTGGCAGGGATCCCCTGTATTGCTTAATGACCACCAAAGAAATGACTTAATTCACTGCTACGCTGTAGGGCAGATTAGAACTTTGTCATAGGGGTTTGTAACAGCATAACACTGCTGTAGCCCTTTCTGGAGGCGTGGCCACAGGAAACTCCACGGTCTAATGGGAGAAACACTGGCCTGGGAATTTGGTCTTCTGCTTTTGGGTGCTCATTAGTAGTCCAGGAAATTTGTGGAAGGGCAGCTGACCTTACTCAGTTTATACACACGCACACACACACACACACACACACACACACTCACGCACACAATGATAAGTTACTTGCCATCTTTGTTTTACAAAGCTGAGATAATCATTTAGAAATAAAAGTGGACTGAAATGGCAACTCTATATGACCCTGTTGTTGATTCTGATTCTCTTCTGTGGGCAGTAGGAGATTGGAGAGAAAGTACTGTGTGTCTTCACGTACCGATTAATAACCGTCTACATCTTTTCGTGATGCCTGGATTGAGTCCCTGGTAATTGCTCACTCGGTTTCCAGGGTTGCGACCATACAAGGATTAGATCCTGATTGTTCCATCCTTCTTTGGGGACTGTGTGAGGGAAAGAGTTCCCTGTGTGTGCATGTATCGGCATATCCTGGCTGAATGAGGAAAACCACACACTCTATTGTTATTTGTAGACTAGAGTGTGTGTCTTGCCGTGGCATCCTGACAGAGGCTGCCAACCAGTGTGGAGCTGGTAATTAGTTCTTAGCGTACGGAACAAATGGGAGAAACTCTATTCCAATGATGCACATTCAAAATTGATTTTCCTTTATAGCTGAACGTCAAGGTTTAAAAATAGAATATCTCAGCTTTTCCATAAATGTGAATGGTGAATGAACATCTAGTATCCAAATACACACACACACAATTTCCCTTTCCCGTAAATTTCCCCTTTTCTGGGTCTAGAATGAAAATACAGGCTGCTAGCCATTTGGTGGCAATGTGAAGGTTTTATGCAACGTTCTCAGTTACGCCCAATTTTCTACTTCCTGTGCAATAGACTAGATAAAATGTTTGTTCAGAGACAAGCTCATTATTGTTTTCAGAATGAAAATAACAAAACATCCCAAGCCCTCATCCTGCTATGTAAACAATGTAAGTTTCAACTTGAGACTCAAAGACACAATTTTGCAAAGAAAATCTCTGTTCTTGGGGTACCTGGGTGGCTCAATGAGTTAAGCGTCCGACTTCGGCACAGGTCACGATCTCGTGGTTTGTGAGTTTGAGCTCCGCGTCGGGCTCAGCGCTGACAGCTCAGAGCCTGGAGCCTGTTTCAGATTCTGTGTCTCCCTCTCTCTCTGACCCTCCCCTGCTCGTGCTCTGTCTCTCTCTCAAAAACAAATAAAATTAAAAAACAATTAGAAAAGCACTGTTTTGCCTTGCACCTTCCAATGCCTTGGGTGGCCTGCTTTCTCAGGCTCCCAAACACTCCTCGCTCCCCAACAGGCTGAGCAATTGTTTGTTTGGGATAGTTGCTTTCTGATAATAAGAGATAAACATATTTTTGAATTCCTTATAAATCACAGTTACATTTTTGGTCGATTAAAGCAGTAATTTTCTCTCATTTCTGTGGTCTTTAGATATCTTATTCTCGTCTGTTAAACTGTTTGATTTAGCTTCCATGGTTGATTCGTTTATGTGAAATATTTTAAGCAGCAAAAGAACACCAGTCCCTCCTCTGCTGTGTTCTGAGCAGATAATGATTATACCATCAACTCTCTTCCCTCCCCAGTGTAGCTGCTCAGGGTTTTCCAGGGCCACATTCTTTCCTTGGAGCTTCTTTTTCATTCATCTTTCCCAAGACCTTTCTTATTAAATACTATTAAGTGAGCATAAATTGGAAGGGAAAAAAACAGCGTCTGCCAAAATTCTTTATATCCTATGCATCGGGATGTGGAAAAAAATGGTTCTTCATTTTTTCCTCTTATCTTTCCTCCTGAGTGAGAATTCTAAGCAAACTTTCTTTGGAAATGGATCTTGGTTTTGGGGAAGTCTCATTATGTAGGTAAGCTTCATAGCTTAGGGGTCTTGTGGCCCCATTTCAGCATGGTGTTACAGTCAGAGAAAGGCCTGTCCTGCCTTCAAAATAATTGAAAAACAATTTACATCTTGCTGCACTGTTATGCGATTACATCATTTATAAGAAAGGAAAATTCCTTAATACGTTTCCCCTCATTTATCTTGTTCCTAATGTCTCCTACCCTTTCCCGCACCCTGAAATATCTCTCTGTGTTAAGCTTTCCCAAACTTTTACAAACACAGTTGTGTTTCTGGCCCCTTTCCTCCTCTTTCTGGATCAATTATTTATTAGGTAAATCAACTTGGTCTCTTGATATCTTTCAATTTTTGTGTTGGAGCTTTTTTTCTTCATTCTTTGCAGCAAAGAAGGTTGTAAAAGCTGAGCACAAAAGCAAGAACCTATTTTTTTTTTCAAAGGCAGGTGAGGGTGGGGGAGGTGGGAAATATGGCATGCACATACATTTGTATGATTTTTGAATCCCTGTCACATGGTGTCATTATAAATTGGAACACTATGGTTCTTGATCACTGAGCAGGACTGAAACTCGGAGATAAGAACCAAGAGTTCCTCCACTCTTAGGAACTGTGGCTTACTGTTCAGTCCCTCACCATTCCTCATGTCCTCGGATATCTCAAACCTACCTGCTGCTGCCCTTAAATGGCTGATTGTTAAGGGTGGAAAGTAGAAGTCATGATTATCTCTCAGCTAGGCAACTTTATTCTCTACACACAGCCACTCATTTTTTTCAATTTCTTTTCCAAATGCCAAGATGGCTATATCACATTCCCTTGCTTGAAACCTTTGATTTTCTGGTGGCTTTGGAATGTATAACATACATTCAGTGCCCTCTGCCACGAGACTCCTTTTCTACGCCATATTTCCCCATTATATTCGACTCTCCAGCCATATTAATTTTATTTCAGTCTATGGATTGCCATGACCCCTCTTGCCCCTGGGACTTTCCCCATCTTGTTGCCTCTGATGAAATATCCTTCCTGCCCCATGCTGCTTTTCGTGGCCGTTTCCTCTTCCTGCTTCAAGTCTTGACTTAGCCATTATTTCCTCTAAGAAGCCCTTTCCAGTCTTCCTGGAATGGATTAGGTGACTCTGCTGTGAATTCCTTCAGCACCCTGAACTTATCACAGTCTGTTGTTTGGTTTGTGCAATCTAAATTCTAGATGGTCTTCCTCAGTTGTATTCCACATTGTGTGGCATAAATTAGGTCCTCAACACGTTTGTTGAATCCTCACTGCTGAATGAAGTAACTAACGTTTTGTTGAGCTAGGCACGCTGCTCGCTGATCTAAGAAAGACCTCTATGGACTGGGAACATTTCTCCACTGGAGTGACTCTGCCCATACTCCTTGGCGTGTGATATGGGGTAAAGCGGCTCTGTCCTTCACACCCACCTACGTTCCCACTGTGAGCTATTAATGAAGATGAGGGTAACGCCAACCCTTATCTCTTACCGTGTGTCAAGCCTTGTCCTAAATGTTTTACATGCATTCTTTTAATTCCCACCCTAAATATTTGTCATTTAGTAGGTTGTGAAGTAGATACTATTAGTATAACTGTTTCTTTGAAAGAGAAAGTTGAAGCTTAGGTAAACCATATAGGAAGATGTAGAGCCAGGATTCAAGCCCAGGCATTTTGGGTCTACTCTGCTAATCTGGTTTCAGTGAGTTGAAATTCATTGGCTAACTTGGGCTATGATGATGAATATGATGGCAATCGTTAAGCCTCATCATTACACACATTCTGCACACATATCTCATTTACTCCGCTGAACCATGCCGTGATCCGCGTAAAGTGGTTTTTACTTTCTTCATTCAACTGCTGGTAAAACTTAAGGACAAATATCCCAAACCATCCAGCTAATGAGAAGTGAACGGAGCTCCAGCACCCAACTGTTCTGACTAGTGAAACATTTTTGCCGGCTCTCTGTGGCCTTGAGAATAAGCACCAAATGCCTTAGCAAGATGATCAGGGCTCATGCTGCTATTTCTAGCTTCAGCTTCGTCCAGCTTTGCCAGTGAACTTACGTTCCACCAACAAGACAACATTCACTACCCACTCGGAGCTTAGCTCTGGATTTATACTGTGTTTTGACACCCAAAAAAGGAAGGTCAGATGGATGGCAGATTTTTAAAAACAGGGAAACTTTGCCTGGATCATTTGAGACAAGTGAGAGTTTATGAGTTGTTGTGATATTACAATGGGGCAGCTGTGGCGTTGCTGCTTTCTGATCCCCAGAGTCTGAATCTTCACGGCCCGATCATTCCACATATTCTAATTTGTGATTCATTTATCCCGATGGTCACACTCTTGCAAGTGACAAATGGATAGTAACTGTGGGGAAGCACACCGAGTGAAAACAGCCTGTTTCTTTAGTCAATAATTGGAACATCCTAAGCTCTCAGACACATTAATAGACAACATCTGCTAAAATCAAGAGAGAGTGAAAAACAGGATATGAGGCTTTGGGGATTAGAGTGAAGGGTATCCAGTACGAGCAAAGCTCCCATGACTTGGGCAACTGAGGCCAAGTGACTTGGTTAGGCAAAGTAAGAACAATTGAAAAGAAACTATTGAACCGGGACAGCATTAATTTCATTCATGTTTCATCAGTCTCTTTTAGCTGGACAGATAATATAGACAGACACAGAATGTTTTTGAGTCAAAAAGAGAGTCAACTTGATCAGTTAGTCTTCAGGGAATTATGTTTAGAGGGCTGGAGTGTAATTCTTTTCATGTTCCCTTTTGAAAGTAAAAAGGGAAGTCAAAAGGGACGGTTTGCAATTAAAAAAAAAGTCATTGAAGACCATGATGGCTTTTCCACAATCTTCAGATAATTCCTAAGCAGATGAACGTTATGTCATGAGATTTTTTTTTTTACTTAATTCTGAAGAAAAACACACACCGATGAAAGCAAGCCATAGTGCTTATAAATATGATTTGAACAAGAGCCATTGGAGAGTTCAATTTTATTTACAGTACGTGATGCTGAGTGCCTTCATGACTCTGCCCTAGCTCCAATATGGCAAAATGATAGGCTTCTACCAGAGAGGAAGTATATACTGAGAACTGATTCTATTATGCAGAATAATGCGTGTGCCTCTGGAAATATATTTCCATCCATGACCATTCAGAGATTGTTTTGTCCATTAAGAGATATCTTTCTCAGTTCCCGAATCAAGGCAATCTTGTTTAGCAGACCAAGCTGTGGTTCACCCAAGGGTCTGCAAATTTTCTCTGTAAAGGGCCAGATACTGAGTGTTTCTGGCTCCATGGGATTGCATGGTTTCTGTGATCACTACTCAGTTTTGCCATTGTATTGTGAATGAAGTCAACGAGTGGGCATTCCTGTTTTCCCATAAAACTTTTTTAAAAAAGTAGGCAGTGGGGAGGATCCCGGGTCATAGATGGCTGACCCCTGAATTATGCTAAACATTTCCTAATATTTGATAGGAGAAGCAACTTTTCTCTCTAGATTGTGAGGTGGGGTTTAATAATGACTTCAGCCTTTCTAGTTGAAAATAGTGGTTTAAGTGGCTGCCTATCCTAAAGTGGTCAAAAAAATTGCTTCCTCAGTATATATGATGAAAATAATAAAATGTTACTAGAGGCGGCTGGTTGCTTTTTCCTTTGACTTTTAAATGCCTGCCAAAACCTCACTATAAGGTCTTAATATTGAATGGGATCCAGTCTGAGACAGGCTGATCTTGGACACCGTTAAAGAAAGATTAGGAACCGAAGGGCCAACAGTACCTCGTTATAAGGTGGCGCTACTTACTTATCGGGCATGGATCTCAAGGGCGTTTTTTTGTCTTTGCTTTTGTTTTCGTTTTTTGGGTTTTTTTTTTTTTTTTGGTACAACAATGTTCCTAATATAGAGGGCTATTTTCTCAGAGGTGCGAAACTTGAGGAACACATTAGTTTTGCTTTCGAATGCCTTTGAGCCGAACAAAGAATAGAGTATATTGTATTTCCAGATCTGCTTCCAGCCTATATAATGCTTGGATTCTACTCACACTGGCGATAGAGTACTTTCCTCTACTCTCTGTGGCTGAGTGATCACCTCTTAATTTTTATTTTGCCGTTAGGGATGGGAGTAAGCCCGCCGATTGCCCCCTCAACTCCAGCAAAGTAGCTGGGCCTCCAGATGCTCTTAGGAGGTCAGTAATTCATTAAACTGTCCCTCGTGAGTTTCCTGAAGGAGGTGTGTTCACCTCCCGTATGGCTGCTGTCACAGAAGCCTCCTTTACAGTCACAGGCAGCTTCCCCAGGGAAGAGCAGAGTTCTGAGAGCGTGGAGGAAAGGCAGGTTTTTCTTGTTCTCTCTCCCTTTTGTTCGTCTTCTCCTCTCATGACTCTCTGGGGCCTGGTAACATACGATCATTCCGTGTCATTAATCACATTTTCATTTCCAATGAAGAAACTGTTAAAGAGACGTAGAGCCCAGGAACAGACCGGTTGTTTTGAAACTCATGTGCCACCGTTAAGAGTTGTAAAAGTCTTTATTCGTGTTTCAATTTGGAGTTTGAACCGCGTAGGCTTTCACCGTCCCTTTGAAGTGAACGGTCTGAGAGCTAAGTGACATTAAATCAATATTTTAGAATACAAAACTGTCTTGCTGGCTGTGGCTCACTCAAGGTTTTCCAAGAGGGTGGTATTGTGTATCTTTCCTGCCCAGGGCTGCCTCACCCCGGGGAATCACTGACACGTCTGCTTCGGGTCCTCACCATGCACCAGTCTGTCTGTCCAGTCTCCTGCTCTTTTTTCCAGGCTCTGCAGTCCGTGGCCACTATTCATTTCTAGGTGGTAATGGCCGTGAGGGGAGCATCCTGCCCCTGTTAGCCGCGGTGACTGGTAAAGCAGTCATCCTTCTCATTGTATTTTTATGGCTAAGTGGTCAAATAATGGAAGAATTGGATGAGATGATAAACTCTAGCACTAAACTTCTCTTCACTTGAGTTTTTTGATTTAATTAAACCAATATTACAGAATACATGATGTGACTGAGCATTAAATTCTGGAGCCTAAAGATGATCAATCATTCCTAAAGAAGCCATATTTCCTCTGGAGACCATTAAGATTGTATTTTCTGAGACGAGCTTTTCCTTTTTTTTTTTTTTTTTTTTTTTTTTTGTGCTCCTATCACTTTGGCTGTACCGGCCCTTGATGGAAGGAGACCCAGATATAAAGGGAGAAGGTAACTGGAGAGCCCATGAATGTTTGTTATTCCCTGTCTGCAAAAGACCCATAGAAGCATCATCTGTGAACATTTCTTTCCTCTTCAATGGAAAATAAATGTCCTATAATTTTCCTGCATGTGAGTTACTTGGTCACTGCCTTCCTGGGCGGATGGCCATGCCACTGTGAAAGCTTTGGTAAATATTTTGTGCCCCAAATTTGGCTTTGATGACTCTTAGGAATGCCCTTTGGGCCTAAATGTAATCAGGAAAGGATTTATTCCAATAAAAGGATAGCAAAAAGTTACAGTTACATGGTTCTGGTCCTTGTCAGTAGGAGAATGGGCTGAACATTCTCTCTCCCGGGCTGCCGGGTGGTAATCTCCAAACATAACGTTAAAAGGCTTATAGCAAAAAAAAAAAAAAAAAAAAAAAAAGGCACTTTTCAGAGAAACTCAGTATCAGAGCTGGGGAGTGGGAGTGACCTAAGGAGATTTCCAGTTTTGCTGGAAAAATAATTTTCCTTGTTGAGAGTTTGGGCAAAAGCAACATCATGGGTTACCCCTTGATTACTGAATCCTGGTTTTGTGCCAACAAAGTACAAATTGCAGCTATTTCTTCCCATCCTGGTAGTATTTGAGTCAGCAGTAAGTGGGCAGGGAAGGAGCTGCCTTTATTACAGTGCAGCATTTTGGCAAAAAACTGTTAAACGCTGATGCCCCACTCGCTGTAGACTAACGCTAACGAACACTAAAGGTGCAGAATAACGAGACCACAAAAGGGATAAACAAAAACTAAGATTGAGCTATACTTCTTCATCATGAATTCGTCACTTCCCTGTTTCTTTCTGTCTTTCCCTTTTTGTGTCTCCCTTTCTGTGTCTTTACTTCTTTGTCTCTCTCTCTCTCTCTCTCACCATGAAACTCTTCTTCTCCGTAGAGACTCTGTAGGTCTCTGTTGTCTTTTGTGCCCCCTCATTTCTTTTTTTTGTATAAACTTTTTAATTTTGGAAGAATTTTAGATTTCTGGAAAAATTGGAAAGATAGTCCAGAGAACTCCTGTCTGTCCTACACTCAACTTCCTCTTGTGTAACATCATACGTTTCTTAAAACTAAGAAATTAACCATTGGCACATTACCAATAATTAGTTTAGAGAATTTATGCAGCTTTCACCAGCTTTTCCACCAATGCCCTATTTATTTCAGGATCCAACCCAGGACATCAGATTGCATTTAGTAGCTTTCTTATTTTATTTTTGTATTTTCAGGTCCTTTTCGTTTCTCCCAGGTTGTAGTGCTTCTTTGTTGGGAAAGACACGTCTTGTCTCTATGTAATGGGAATTTACTGTATTTCTCATGTCTCCTCTCCAGGCATAGGCCGAAAGCATCAAGGATTTGGTTTTCCCCAGAAGTTAATGCTCCCTAGTAACCTTTTCTCATAACTTTCCACTTGTAGGAAGTGTCTTTTTCTCACATACCTTGCTTTCCATTGTGTTTCAAACCCAATGCAGATCAAAATTAAGATACCGTATTTCCTGCTGAGAAGAAGCAGTCAAGTCACATGCAGCTCCAAGGGTGCTGGAGCCCCAGAACATTTAAAGATGTGCTATGTTGGGACAGTAAAAAGTACAAATGACTGTTAGTTAACAGGTTTTTATTATGGGCTCATAATGCGCAGCGAGCTCATGAAAGCTGGTGTCATCGATTCTTAGAATGCCGAGGATGGAAGGGGCCATAGAGAGACCTCCTTTACCCCAGTTCTTTTATAGAACTGAAAACTGGGGCCAGGAAAGGAATGGACTTGCCGAGTTCCAGTGGAGGGTAAAAGCTAGAATCCATTTCTTTTTCCTTCTGTTCCAGTGATTCTTAGATGAGTTTTGACAGGTAAAGCCTTGATGTCCAATGCTATGGGGTAAGTAGTTGACGGATTAATTAAGTCATTTAAAATAAAGAATCATTAGAAATGATAGTACATATATTTTAGCGTTAACATTTTCTTGTATCTTAAAAATATGTAAGTGAACACATCTTGAACGCCTTAAAAAAAAAGTATGGCCGTGGCTAATTTATTTTTTCTGAGTATGAGTCCAGGGATTAGAGGTCATGTGTCCTTCTTTATACAAACCATGCTTTCCAGTTGGATCTCTATGTAAAAACACTAATACTAAAACACTGAAAGAGCTATGCAAAAACCAATTCAGCTTTTATAAGATGTTCACAAGACAAGTCCCTACAAAGCAAGAGGGATTGGCTGTTTGTGGGCATCGGTTAGTGTGCTCCACAGAGAGAAAAGAGTGTAAGTCAACCTGGGAAGCATATAGATGGAAGATTAGCTAAGGCATGTACTCAGCTTTCCATTTGTCACATCACCAGCAGGAAGGCTTGCCCAGCCATTCTAGCCCACAGATGCTTCTGTCACATCTGGTTTCTTTATCACTTATTCACTCTGTCACCTCATCATTTAACAAAAGCTGTCCCACTCCCTTTCTTTCGTAGGAATATGGTTCATTTTTACCTAAAATATCGTAGTGACTTGAGGCAGATACTATGACATACTTTTATTGTGTTCCTTCCCAGCAGTTAGCTTAGAGCTGGGCAAAGATAGTCATGAAAAATGTACTTACTGAGTTCAGTTGAATTTGCTGCAGGTGCCTTCTGAGATCACCAAGGGGAACATGTGCCTCTTTTGTCCACTGCCAGTATAGTTGTGTAGGTGCTCTTTGAAGAGCTCTTCTATTCATGGCCCTAGGATGGGCACATTAGAGAGTAGCCCAGATAGAATACCATGATACCAGGGTGCAAGCAGGCACTTCATCGGCGAGGAAATCAAGGACCGCTCAAGGCTGTGTTGTGTGTCCTCACTGCCATGGAGAAATACCCGAACTTAACTTGTGGATTTTGATCCTATGAAGAGGCACTCTCTGCCAGGGAAAGTTGCTAAGTACTAGAATTGATTACCAAGGCAAGCTCTGGGAATACTTTCCCACAGGCATTTATAACAGGATAGATTCTTCTCTCTCTGGTGTCATTGGGCCACAGGGCCCCATTTCTGCAATTTAGCTACAGATGTTCTTTGTTTGTACCAACCAAGACAAAGGGACAACTCTTCTCTTATGAAAGCTTCACAGGGAGACAGCCTCCATAACCCGCCAGAGGAGATCCTTTCAATGCTTTATCACTCAAATCTTGCAAAGACCTTCTTTTGTCCAATGGCAAGCGCTCTGGATATGACTTAAACATGCTTCCTTTTGTTTCTCTATAGACATGGAGTATAATCGTTTATTTATTTGATTATTTATAGTGTTTACAGAAGAAATCTCAGTGGACTAAAGAGCTATGCTCAAGTCACTCTCTTCTGTAGGTAAACACCTCCAGTTCCTTTAACCTTTCTTGCAGTAACTCTTTCTCATCCCTTTAATCGCGTTGGCTGTTCGTCTCTTGCCAAAAGAAGAGAGAGCAGATTAATTCATGCTGGGGCATGAGGAATCTCTGTTGATATGTGCGCTGTGCATGTGACACCCAGCAGTCTGACTTCACGGACAGCGTATATTTCTGGAACATGCAAAGTATGGCAGGAGGTAAGACAAAAGAGAGACAGACCAGGATTACAATGCTTATGAGACGTCTTACAAAAGACTATATAAAAGACTTTGAAAGATGTAGTTCTGTAGGCTTAAATACAGTGTTTTTAAAAATAGATCAGATGGTTTCAATGCGATACTGTTCCTCCACTTTGCAAAAGCTTAGACTTTCCCCTTGAGTATAAAATGTTTCCAACACTGAGTACGGTATCATAAAAATGCAGTTTGTAAAAAAGCATGCTGACATTGTAAAAATTAATAGTTTTCTTGGAAGTGGAGTCTTCTCAATTCTCACAGTGGTAAATGTAGAGAGAAATGGACTTTTTTTTTCCTTTCCTCTTGTAAAGTTAATTGATTTGCTTGTCTTAGTTTTCCCAAATGGAATATTTTGGATGGCGCGCACAGTGAATGCTCACCACCAGTCTCTTTTAGCTTGTCATTCAAAGGCCAGTCTTGGGTTCTGGAGCTCTTGCCATCACAACTGTTAATGGTTATGTGGGGAGTGCGGGGGGGAGGAAGTGGCCAAACACCCAACACCTTTAGAATAGTTACACAGAGTTTATCCTTTTTCCCATTTTCCTAAATGTCATAAGAAATCATGACTGTTATTTTCTTCCATTATCGGATATATTTGCCATTGCTTGCTTCTCAATTCAATAACTGAAAATCCTGAAAAGAGAGGAGGGATTGGATCTTAGACATTTTAAGAAAGACTCAGAGAATGTGCCTATGCGAAAGGGAGCTGATTACAGGTTGATGAGATACTTCGAGTTCACGCATGGGTTTGTTTTTGTCTTTGAATCTTAGGGAAGGTAATTCCTCCATGGAAGGGCATCTCTTTTTAGAAGAGCCCGAGAAGACAAAAAGCAAGGTAAAAGGCCAGTGACGTTTTTGAAGTTGAAAACTTTATATTGGAGCTTTCCAAACCAGTCGCTGGTATTTATAAATTTCTAAACTAGGTGAGGAACTCTGAAGGTGAAGAGCTGCCTGGGCCTTGGTGAGGAGAAACACGGAATCTCAGATCCAGAGGCCTGTTGAGAATCATCTAGTTCGTTGATTTCTGCATGAATCTGACTTTCAAATGTGTTGGTGGTTGTTTGTTGGTCTTCTAATTTATTCAAAGAGTGGTCTTGCACTCCCAAAGTCTTTTCATCTTCAGGCTAAATGGTCCCAATTGCTATACTATCAAGTTACTTGGATTCTTTCTCATCTAGATTTCTCTCCACTGGAAACCATTTTAGTTTGCTGAGGTTCCTCTTAGCCTCTGACTCCTTAAATTCACTCTTTGTTGTGCACTTAACCTATGTGTAGACATTTTATACCTAAAGACAGTACTTTCATTTTTCCTTATAACTTGTTATTTTATTCGAACCAGGCATCCCTATCACCTAGTTGATTAGCTTGTCCTCTGATCTTGATGTTCTCACATACTTTCTAAGGGGCTGAGCTGTTCTCATCCTAGTCATTGATAACAATATTGGGTAGAACAGAGCCTGACATAAACTAAGCATTGAATATAGTTCAGCGTGGAAAGGAAAAGAATAAAGGCAGGCAGGAAGAAGACACAAGATCACCATGGAAAAGTAAAGAACACAGGGGCCGTGTAGGATGGACAGGAATCCTACCTGCTAGGTGAGCTCAGCGTCTGGTAACACCTGTGGAAAATCAGCTCACCCACCTGGGCAAGCGCTGTCTTTTCTTTGTGAGCTTAGGAAGCCTGATGGGACCTAATGAAAATCTGCTAGAATTCATAGCCTTGAAAATTTGAAGGGAATCTGGACGTTTTATTCATGATTGAGTCAGTTGACAGTTGGCAAAGGCAACTTCCTGTTTTTAGGGGGAAAATGGATTAAAAATGTTTCTGAAAAGATTCAAAAAATCTTTGTGGACACGAAATTGCTCCTGGAAAACAATATTTTGATGATTATGGTGTAAATGGATCAGGATCACATGGGTTACATTTCTGCTCAAGTACACATGGTTTCAACATGAATGGCAAAGTGGTTTTCTCTCTTTCTGAGTCTTCGAGCCTCTTTCCTCCCATCTGCGAAGGACAAAGGAGAGATTGAGAGCTTCACAAAACCTCAAATACACCTGGCTTTCTTCTTGCCACCATTGAAGACTTTATGGATGAGTTTTTATTACATAAATAAATGTAGCTGTGGAAAACTAATAAACATTCTCAGCTTCACCAGGTGGGTCTGGTGTCAGAAGAGCACAGTCTGAGGTTTTCTCCATTTCTCTTTCGTTTCCCTATTTGTCCAGCTTTCAAAATTTTCTGGACATTTTTAAAATCTCTCTGTCCTCACATACTCCCAAGTATAATTAAATCAACTCTGCTATTTCCTTTTATAACTTACAACCCTAGACAAGTACTGTCTTAGTTGATAAGGAGGCAGAAAATCCTCAGTAAGTTTAATAATCTCTTTTGCACCTGGAGGGAGGCTCTCGGACCCTGTATCTTCTTCCTACCTTCAGAGCTGGGTTGCAATGCCTTCTTGTACATACTGCTATGGCCCATTGTGTCTTCCAAGGGGCCCTCAGTAATTCATTATTAAGAACGTCTTATGGCTGCTACCACTCAAATTTTAGCAATAATTTCCCCAGTTATTGGGTTCCCATCTTGTTACTAAGTCCCAGTATGGCTGAGTCTCTGTTTTCAGTTACCTCTCTAAGTGAACAAATTTCTCTGCTCTTCCCCGTTATTATTGATAAGATCCCTGCATTGTGATCTTAGTCCCTTTAGTGACTAGATACTTATCTGTTAGCCAAGGCCTCCGGGCCTGGATTTATTCCTTCTGAAATCAGAATCCCTATGCTCAGGCCTTCTAGATACTGTCCTAGTATGGGGACATTTGTTTTTGCCTACCATTTGTGAACTCCCGTCTACTCTGCAGATTTCCTGCTCATTTGATGCACTCACTCATTTTATTATTATTATTTTTCTTGTCTATTCATTATGTATCAATTGCTTCTTATATTACAGGAATTGCACTGGTGCAGGAGTTAGCCAGGTCAAACGTAGAGTGAGAGCAAGCATTGTGGGCAAAGAGATGGTGGTTACGCTGACTTCTGGATGTGACACTACGAAAAAGGCAGAGTCCTTGCCCTCACAGACCTTTCCCTTGAGTTGCTAGATGATAAGTTTCACCTGGAAGGTTTTGTCAAACACACACATTTCCAGATCCTTTCCTTGGAAATTCTGAATTTGTAGGTCTGGAGGAGGACCTGGAAACTTGCATTTTAACAAGCTTTGCAGGTGATTCTTATCAATCAGCAAGTTTGGAAAACTCTGCCGAGTGGGATGTGGTAAGACCCAAAGGTAGGATGTGTTTGGAAACTGAGAGGTTCCAGCTGGTTGTGGGTTGTGGGATGGGAGTCAGTGAGAGATGTGTTGGAAAGTAAGCAGGAGCCAGATCATGAGAGACCTCAGGCACCACCTAAGGGACTTTGACTTTACCTGAAGGCTGTGGAAGGAAGTGAAAGATCTTTATACGGAGGGCAATGATACGACTATTTTGAAAAGTCCACTCTTGGACATTTGGATGGTCAGGAGAGAAGAAGGGGTGGGTGGGGGGGTGGGGTTATAGGATAGAGAGAGAAAGATTATGTCTGTGGATGTTGACCTGCCTCTAAACATTCGGGATGGAGGTGTGAATTTGAAGTCATCTTGACACACATCGTAATCAAACATGTTGGTCAATTTGGATCTTTTTTGTTTCTTTTTCCCAACACATATATTGATCTCTTGGTTTCTCAGCTTTCTATGTGTGATTTTGTCTCAGACCAACTACCTGTGACCTAGCTCCTATATTCAGGTCCCCAGCTCCTGTTCAGCTTTCTGGGCCTGCCTAAACTTCTGCTCTCGGCTTTCCCTGCCTTAACTAGTTTGACTGGGACCTCGATTCTCAATAGCCATGCCTGGGAAGGGTGACCAGGCTGTATTTCTCCTACCATCCTATCCCATATGCAGAGCTTGTATTTCACTTTGGGTAGAATCATTTCTTCTTTTTCTAAACCTCTGTGGTTTCCTACAGAAACATGGAGTCAGCCTCACCACCCCCCCACCCCCAGCCCCCCTGCCCACATGGTGGGAAGCTTTACGTACACTGTGTAATGAGCAGCTATAAGGGTACAGACTAGGACGTCCTTTAGGGTTTTGACTTTAGGATAAGAAGGTAGTTTGGGAAAGCCTACTCGCTTGTCGCATCTCTCTCCCATGACTTTTATCTGTAAAACTAGATTTTTGCTTTGGAAACACTATTTCTATTGATCTTGTGTTGATTTTAGGGTGCTAATCACAGAAACTAGGGTGTTGGAAAAGCATTCCCCATTGGATGCAAACAGCAAAGGATACTATTTTTTTTCACACGACTCTTTTAAACCAAATCTGTGGATTGGTTTTTCCTTTCCTTTGGGTTGAAATCTTGACCAGGTTCCTGAAAACATTTCAGACACTCTCAAGTGATAAAAAATACACTAGTCACTTTTAGCCTCAAGCTATGCAACTGAAATTTGAAATATCGTGAAATTTCTTGAAATTTGAAATATCTGGAAATTTGAAAATTGAAATATCCGCCCAGTTTAATAGCTAGCATGGCAATACCAAAACACAGTATTGCTTTAGTCTGGCAAGCCTGCAGGGGAAAGGAAGGTTTATGGTAGATCTCTCCTTCCAGATGAAGTTGTCTTTTTTTAGAGGACAAATAGCAAGCTCTCTGTGTGGGCTTCTTAGAGCCTCTTTCTGTAGGATGGAAATGCAGGAGAAATGATCTTACCTCGCCCCATTCTCCAATAAAAAACGCTTTTTAGAGAAAACCTCTCTTCTCTTCTTTTCAAACCTTGTATAACCTTGAGGTTGGGTAATGGATGAGGGCTGACCTAGCCAGCTTCAAAACCACCTAGGCAGTCTGATCCCTCAGTATGTGATGTGGAGATACTTGGCCTCCAGTGTTTTGTTCTTGGTCTTTCTTCCTTGGCAAAAACTGAGTGAGAAAAAGTCTCTGAGAAAGAGTACGATTGCATTAGCAGGTTAATTTTGGCCAGCGCTATATGCTTTGCAGTGTTTTCACATATATTCATTTCATTTGTTTTGTAGCAATTCCATGAAATAAGTGGGACAGAAAAGTGACATCCAGATAGATTAACTGGTGTATATGAGCCCAGAAAGATATTAATGGTGGAGCCTGGATCAAAACCCCAGTCTTACAGCTTAAGGCTGGTTTAGGACTTTGCCTGGTAGAGTGGAAATATGAGAAATTTCGAAATGGGCCCAAATCCAGCTTTCCTCATTGCTATTTCCTGCCTTTTATGTAAATTTCTTAACCTTTTTTGATCCTGACTCTCCTAATATGAAATAGAGGTCATACCATATTTATCCACAATTTTGGTGGAGATGGAACGATATAAAGTGACGCTTGGGATCTTTTAAAATGCAAGCCTGGATGGCGCCTGAAATTTTGAATTTCTTTTTTTTTTTTTTAATTTTTTTTCAACGTTTATTTATTTTTGGGACAGAGAGAGACAGAGCATGAACGGGGGAGGGGCAGAGAGAGAGGGAGACACAGAATCGGAAACAGGCTCCAGGCTCTGAGCCATCAGCCCAGAGCCCGACGCGGGGCTCGAACTCCCGGACCGCGAGATCGTGACCTGGCTGAAGTCGGTCGCTTAACCGACTGCGCCACCCAGGCGCCCCTGAAACTTTGAATTTCTAACAGGCTCCCAGGTGCTGCTGCTGCTGCTGGTTTGAGGGCTGACCACGAACTGCGAGAGCACGATGCTTGTCAAATGTTTGGTTCACCGTAGGCATTCAATAAATACCCGCTTCCTTCTCCTTTCTGATCACCCGTTTGCTCTGCTTTCCGTTTGATTTTAGGACCTACTATAAATGTGCTCGACTTGTCATTCGGCACAGAGTCAGAGGTAACATAAAATGCACATTAAAAAGACACCCCCTCCCATAACCCCCTCGTAGGGTCTTCTTTGAATGCAGTTGAGGGAAGAGTGGAGTAGTGTCTGAATTCCGGCTCTCGGCGGTATGGCACCAGCAGCACTAACATGGGAAAAATTACCCAGGTCAGAGGGATTGCCTGATTCCAGGTTCCCAAACAACTGCTTTATCTTCTCTGAGCTAAGAACTAAGTGGCAGGCTTGCCAAAAAAAAGCGTACAAGATGTTTTTGAGAGTTATTTTAAAGAAATTAGATGGTTGTGACAACAACCACGGAGCTGGCTCATGACCACTCACACGATGGCCTAAATCCATAAACCAGCTATACATTTGACGAAATTTCAACGATCATCTGTTGGGAAGGGAAGGGCAAAACTATACTCACACCCCACACCTAACGTCCACTGCTGAGCACATCCGTTTGAATTCCGGCATGAGAGCCTATTGGCGTTTGTTTAAGCTCGCTGATCTTTAAGAAGATGGAAAGAGATGTAGAAAAACCTTTCTTGCCAGCAAAGGGCTGCAAATTTTGCATTCTGTGTTCAGTGCCTTTGGGCGATAATCAAGTACCATTTTAAACCATTGTCACCGGTTTCAAAGAACAACCCTACGCTGCAAAGGGGAGGCATTTCTGTAGTGGTATGCAATTCTTTCATTGTATTTCCTTAATTTATTTAGGAGACTTGGTATTTCTTTCAGAGTAAAAACACCTCATCTGCTAGCACTTTGAACATATGAACTACCGAACTAGTCTGAGATGAAGTAGAATGAATTCCTTCCCTAGATGAACAAAATGAGAGGAGACTCCTGCTTGCCCCGGGTGGCCACGCGTGGTCTGTGGCTTGCGGTGTGTAGGAGGGAACATTGACGTATTGGACACATGCAGTGGAAAAAAAGAACCAACAGGGGTAAAATTGTTTGTGGTATAGAAAGGCACATTTTGTTTATTAATAGAAAAGACTAGAATATGCAGCAATTTTCTTGCAAAAGTAACAGAAATTTATAGAAGCCTGAAGAGGAGAACAGAACAATTTGTTGTCCCTGAATTTTCTTCATTACCAATAAATGCAGACCATAATGACATGTTTACTATTTTTTTTTCCACTGCAAAAGTCATACTTACAAAACAATATTTGGAAATATAGAAAGTTAGTGAAAATATATCCATATTTTTGGCATTGAAAGGCAACCAGGTTCAACGGTTTGTAATGTTTTCTTTTTGTAATGTTTCTTTTGTAATGTTTCTTTTTTGTAACGTTTCTTTTCTGCCTTTTCTCTGCCAGAAAAAAAAAGTGGTTACTGAAAATGTTTTTGACCATAATGTGTGGGTTGATGGCCTCAGACCCACCAAGAAAGGAGGTAATTGGCCCCTCCATAATAAGATAGTGCTACATGCCTGTAGTTACCAGGAAAGGTAAAGTCTCAGCAAAGCCATTGTTAATGTCTTACACCCCTTGTCAAACAGGGTGCCTCTTTTAGAGATCTACCCGTTTTATGGACAAATACTCTGAGCTCGCTGTAGTGGGTGTTACTGATCCCCCCCTTTAAAACAGCCTTCCTGAAGCTTCCTTTCTTGAGACTCTTAGTCTGCCCTCCTCCCACCACTGCTGAGAATCAGGAGATCCCCCCTTGCTACCTGACTCGGGGAAGAGCTTTCTCCCCCCTTGACCACACACACAAAAGTTCTTGGAAGGGTCTTAATTTGAACTCTTGAATGAGAGCAAACCTGTAATTTTCATGAATTAAAGAACTGGTAATCCCCAGCCTCTGGCTGGTGAGCACCCATCCTTCCTTTCTGCAATATGAACTTTATAAACAAGGTCACATTTAAACGATTCTGAATTCATGCTGTTATTTTCTACACAAAAAATAAGATGACATATTGAAGAATCAGCCGCATCATACTCTTAAAATGAATTTTTAGTGGCTCTGACATATGAATATTCCACAATTTAATTGGCCTCGCAACAACAATGTGTTAGTAAGTGTGTATATTTGTTGAATGTTTTGGGTTTTATTTTTCATGAACCTTATTGAGGTAAAATTTACAAACGACAATATCTTCCAGTTGGAGTCTTGACAGTTGTGTTCTCCTGTGTAACCAACACCACCATGATCCCGATAAAGGTATATTCCTGTCACTCCGAATTTCCCTCGGTCTCTTTGTGGTCAATCCTCACCTGTACCCCCCACTTCAAGCAATTACCGATCTCTGTCACTATAGATTAGTTTTGCCTAATCTAGAACTTTATCTCAATAGAATTATCC
Source organism: Prionailurus viverrinus (assembly GCF_022837055.1). Classification (NCBI taxonomy): domain Eukaryota; kingdom Metazoa; phylum Chordata; class Mammalia; order Carnivora; family Felidae; genus Prionailurus; species Prionailurus viverrinus. Next base: position 54,510,518 of record NC_062577.1, on the reverse strand, counting down.
AGTGTGTGCCTTCTTTTTTTAAAAAAATTTTTTTTAAAGTTTATTTATTTATTTTGAGAGAGAGCAAGTGGGGAAAGGGGCAGAGAAAGAGGGAGGGAGAGAAAGAATCCAAAGCAGGTTCCACACTGTCCGTGTGGAGCCTGTCATGAGGCTCAAATCTAGGTACCATGAGATCATGACCTGAGCCGAAATCAAGAGTCAGATGCTTAACTGACTGAGCCACCCAGGGGCCCCTGTGTGTGGCTTCTTTGGGCATAAAGGTTTTGAGATTCATCCACATTGTTGTGTCTTGAAATGTGTTGTTGTGTTGTTACTTTTTATTGCTGAGCAATGTTCCATGGTATGGCTATACTGCAGTTTATTTATTCATTCGTCTTATTACCCTTCTGATGTATTCAGTGTCTGTAGTGATATCCTTTTTCGCCCTTCCTGATGTTGGTGATTTATATCTTCTCTGTCTCTCTTTTTTAAGTCTTGCTAAAGATTTGTCAGTTTCATTGATTTTTTTTTCAATGAGCCAACTTTTCCTTTGTGTGTGTGTGTGTGTGTGTGTGTGTGTGTGTTCCATTTCTATCTTCATTATGTTCATATTTTCCTTAAAATTGTTGTGCATATCTGTATTAGCTGGAGTCTGCTAACTCCATTATCTCTGTCATTGTGCACCTGTTTGTACTGGCTTATTTTTCTTTTGGTGATGGGTCATAATTTCCTGCTGCTTTTCATTTTAAATAATTTTGTTAGCATGCTGGATATTGTAAATGTGATGCTGTTGAACGTCTGGCTTTACTAGTCTTCCTTTAGAATTGAATCTTGGGCAGAGAGCTAAGTGATTTGCAGCTCAGCTTGATCCTTGTGAGCCATGTTTTGAAGCTTTTGTAGAGTGAGTCGAAATCATGTTTTCCTTTTGGGCTGATTTAATTCTACTCTGAAAGCACTGCTCCTTCAGGAGTCTCTAGTAAATATTCAGGGCGTTCAGCAAGATCTCTCCATTCTATCTGGTTACAAGTCAACTTCTGGTTCACAGAGCCCAGAAAGTTGGCCTCTTAGAGTATCATCTTATCCATGTGTAGCTGGATATTCAACAGAGGACCCAAGGTAACTTTCAGATATATTTCCAGAGCTCTTTCTCTGGCACTCTGCCCCTCATGTTTCAGCTCTCTTGGCCTTCTTGAGCTCTGATCTCCGTTTTCTAAATTCAGTGAGATGGCTGTGCTCTGCTAGGGTTCCACCTCATTCTGTGGTAGTCCCAAGAGTGGCTGCCTCTAGCTAGAAAACCATGTTGATCCTAGGATGTACCTCATTTCTTCCCCTGTTGTCAGAACTCACCATATTGTGCCATGTCTGTTTTCCAAGGTCCCCAAACACTTGCTTATATATTCAGTTTCCTAATCTCTTATAGCAGGGGGACAAATCTGGTATCCATTACTCAATCACATTCAGAAGTGGCAGTCCCTAAATATGCTGCAAAAATGTTTAGATCTCTTCAGAGTAATCAGTGCTTCATTCTTCAGTTTCTCTTAGTAGTTTTTAGGAGCTCCAATCCATTTACTCTCAAATACATAGACAAATCACTTGGAATATTTTAATGTGATAAACAAACAATATTCCTTCTCTGCTCACCATTGTCACCCTGACCTCTCCCCTGCTAAATTAGTAGGATGCATTTTTCTGTGGCCATGGCTTTAGTGGTTAGGGCAAAAATTCAGTTTTCAAATTTAGTGGGTAGGGCAAAAATTGTTCACCCCTCATTTTGGGGGGATAAAATCAAAAGAATGAAGAACAATTACCACACCTAATGTTGCCCAACAGACCCCTAGGTAACTTTCCAGAAAGTTTCACTGAGGATATCTAAAGATTCACTTAGGGATGTCTCAGTGGGCATTTCTTCTCCTTCTCCTTCTCCTCCTCCTCCTCCTCCTCTTCCTCCTCCTTCTTTAATACCGTATCAGCAAACTTCTTAATCACATGGTAAGATCTTGGTATTTATCAGAAAGGGATTTGAGCCAAGGTGTTTTAAGTTGATCAGAGTCTGGAGCGAGAAAGATCTCTGCTTTCACGAACCCTTTCAGAAAAATTTGCCCCTGTTTATCAGGAATGCAAAATTCCTCAGATTGAAGTGGATACTCCGGGCACGGTTCAATGTTGCAAGAATAAGTGCCAAGGGGAATGTGTTTCCTGTTCTAACTCCCTCATTCCTAGACTTTTGAATTTTCTCTGAAGGGTACTTAGAAAAACTGGAATTGATAGAGTGATACAGTTTGAATTATATTTTGTCATTGAAAGAGGCAAGTTGGTAACTCATGGTTTATTATTATTTTTTTGGCAAATTCGTTCAAGATAACTTTGAGGAGAGCCTCAAGTCTTAATATCACGTACAAAGTAAGAGGATTACAAAAAGTGTGAAGAAAAACTTCCTTTGATTTTCTGAAAAAGATGTCAAAGGCCTGAGAATTAAAGACCAGTTAAAGGGGCGCCTGGGTGGCTCAGTCGGTTGGGCCTCTGACTTCAGCTCAGGTCACGATCTCGCAATCCGTGAGTTCGAGCCCCGCGTCGGGCTCTGGGCTGATGGCTCAGAGCCTGGAGCCTGCTTCCGATTCTGTGTCTCCCTCTCTCTCTGCCCCTCTCCCGTTCATGCTCTGTCTCTCTCTGTCTCAAAAATAAAAATTAAAAAAAAAAAAAGTAAAAAAAAAATAAAGACCAGTTAAATACTATAATAATGGTTGGGTTCATCAAAGTTTTGATGTGTCAAGTTTAAATATTCTCTAGAAGGATGATCAGGAAATATGTGGAACTGTGTGACCCCTAATGATTTACAAGAAAATCAAAATCATGCCAAGACTGACCGAGAATTGCACTGATATTGGAAACTGTAGGTTTCTACAAAAAAAAAAAAAGTATCAGAAACTCATACTGGGTTTAGACTATTTCAGCTAGTAATCAAATACAGAATGAGATAGCTGACGAGATATTCTTACACTTGATTTTCTCAAATAAATAAAGGCCGTTGTTGATTCCATCAAGCTAATTTTGCCTGTAGGACAATAACCATGTGTTTTTATCTCCATGAACATATGTTTGCAATTGCACCCATACGACTTTTTTTAGGAGGAGAAAGTTTGCTGGTCTCTGAAATGAGATTAGTACTTCCATAGCAGAATCCAAAGCCAACAAGATAGGAAGCACAGAAAGCCTTCTGAAAGAATCAGATTAGTGAATCAGTCGAGGATGGTGGGAAACATGGGGGCCGATACACTTGTCATATCCTCTTACAAATGTTCTCACCATCAAAAAAGCACTGGGCCTTTGACTGCTATGATTGGATATGAGATATTACCAGATCCTGGTCACAGAGGAACTTATAGTTGAAAAGGGGGGCTTTTTAAATAAGTACACAAATTAGGAGACTTAATATGCCAGTCCAAAAGTATTGGAGCACAGAAAGATCTAAATTTGAATTTCGGCTCTGCTACATAAAATGTGATTATAGGAATGTATTTTCATTTTAATGGGCCTCAGTTTCTGTCTCAGGTAATAGCATCGAACCTTTCAGGTAGAAATCCTGGGGATTATCCGTCATTTTCCCTCACCCCTTACCTACTATTTAGCAGTAAATCCTGCTGGCTCTACTTTTAAATAGATGTGAACCCTTCTCTCCCTTTTGCAGTTGCTGCCTAAATGCAAAGCGCAGCATGTCTTGCTTAGGTCATTAGCCTCTAGACTACTCCTTTTGTCGTCCCCTCAAACCTTGTCTTCCCCTCTTCTTGGCTGAATACCAGATTGATCTTTGAGTATGCATTGGATCACACCAATGCACTACACCAATTACTCCCGATTACACTCCCCTTTTCTGAACCCTCTAGTTTCTGCCCACTGTACTGGAGTACCATACACGCTCCTCTCCATGCCCTTCATAGCTCCCTGGGAACTTGTCCCCTGTCGGCCTCATCTCCGGTCACACCTGACGCTCCTTTCCTTCCATACCTTACTCACTCCACTGCAGTCATCATGCCTAGAAACTTGTTAAACTCATTTCTTCCTCAAGCGGTGCTCTTCCTCTGTTTCCACATGTGTGGCATCTTATTACAGAAGCTCTATGTCTAGCTCATATGCTACCGTCTTGAAAAGGCTTTCCCCACCCTGCCTAAAATAGTCTTGGTCTCTCTCAGTCCTCTTGCCCTGTTTTTTTTTTTTTCCTTCATGGCAATCTTGCCACCTGAAATTTTATTATTTTTTACTATTTCTTCCTTACCAGAAGGTAAATTCCATAAGGATGGACTTTGTCTGTCTTGTTCACTATTCAAAGCACATACGGAATACCCAGTAAATATCTCTCAAATGAATACATAGTTCTTAAATGGGGGTGATGATAAGATACTATCTTTTAGGCTTTGCAAGGATGTACTAAGAGAACACACACATACTTATGCGTCCTTTAAACTGTGAAGTACTAAAATATTAGTTGATCAGAGACCTAAAACTAAAATGGCTACAAGGCACACAAAGTATTGGGACATAGTACTAAGTGTCTCCATGAGCTGAGACTTTGGTCTTAGATGTAATTCTAGTTTCTGTCTTCCGAAGAAATAAGTGAATTTTACTCAGCTGGACAAAATACTCATGACTTACTTTTCACAATTTGACTGATGTATTCATTCCTTGCTCACTATTATACTCCAGCAATTACAAAATTTCGAATCCCTCTGGGAGACTGGGGCACAGTGGAATATTTTGTTTGTAACAATGCTGCCTATCACACAGCAATGTTTTCATCCTTTCCACCAGTTCAACGGGAATAGCCTTTACTCATCATTCACCTCGCCCTACAAATAGGCGCAAATTCTGCAAAGTCCTCAGCTCTCGTCCTACAGATTCTGAAACCACAACTGGGCCTTGTATGAGTCATGATGCCCCGTTAAATTTGAATTTCAGAGCAACAAGTGCTTTTCTGGTATAAGTATGTTGGGACATAATTACAGTAGAAAATTATTGACGGTGGCGTCGAAATTCAAATGTAAATGGGCATCATGCATTGTATCTAGCAACACGACAAGTAGGATAAAAGCCAGTGACATCCTATCTGATGCTATCTCTGGTTCTTTGGTTCAGACCACAATGTGCCAGCCTCAGGAAAGCGAAGCTAGGTTGCTCAGACTTTTGGATGCATTCGGGTTGTTGAGGTGGTCCTCCTCTCTTGTGTCCCAAGTGATGAGGATATTTACTCTCTCTCCTTTCATCTATGTGACTTTAATGTATGTTTCCCTTTATTTGAATGGTTTTGAATGGGAAATAGACATCAAGAAGAATTTCCCCCAGGATGTATGGCTAAGTCTGAATACTCCTTGGCATTTCTATGGTAAACTTGACCCCAGTGGATTAACTGATCCTTTACTGCTCCCGTGGTCTCTGTCATCATGTAAAGCTAATGAAACTGTGACTTTAGGACCTTCAACTTGCATAGATCTCTCCCAAGACCCTACACTTCGTTTTGTATTCTTTTTCTCAAAATCATCCCCACCCCAAACTGTATAAGTTTTAGCTCCACAAAAGCCTAGATCCTATTCCCCCACACCACAACCTTGTCTAGGGATGAGAAGCCTAGCATAGAGACTCTAGAGAATTGCTGCTTTGGATAAAATGTCCGAATTGGCAAGGTAGATGTTTCACACTTAGCCAAGTTGTGTTTGCTTGTCTTAGGTCCCCAACAACTCAATTCATTTTGGTTACCGGCTTATTTCTTTTCCCAGTGCTCACAGCTGTCACATGATGCTCTCAGGAACACAGGGCAGGAATTTAATGGTCTAACAGATCCTTATATTTCCTTTTCACTGGACAGCACCTAGTTCAACATCCCTACAACTAACTGTAGTTTATGCTGATTTCACAGCAAAATTCTGGCTCTCTGGGAGGAAGCTTTTATGCTCTTTGGATGGGATCTTTAGATTATCCCTTCATTACTACGTCCCCTAATTTAACAGCTTCTCATTGTGCTTTGCTCCAATACTCGACCCCCAGTTAGGAGAGTAGACATCTTCCACAGTCTTGCAGAATATCAGTGACATGGACACAAACCCTGGAAGTGGCCCCCCAGTTTCCTCACACCTCCAAGCGTACTGTGAACCCCAGATGGCCCAGGTCCTGTCTCTGGGGATATTTTCAGTTTCCTGTAGAAAGGGCTGGAAAGAGATTATGTTGGAGTCACCCAGGGCCCCATCCTTGCCCTTCCTCTCTATTTTTAGGTACTCTCATTCCCTTGGTGATCTCATCTTTTTTTTTTTTTCACGGCTTTAAAAAGCATCCCAACACTGCCAATTCCCTAGTTTATATCTGGGAAGCAATTGGAGGGTTTAGGGTAAAGAAGTGATAGGATCCAACACATACTTGAAGAATTAGCTCCGAATTTCTCCCCTGAACTCAAAACTTATCCAACTTCCCACCTGTTCGTCCATAAGCATCTGTGAAAATTAATAAAAGGAAACCTCATTGAGAGTGGAGTTGGGAGGCCAGCAGGAGGAGCTCCCAGGTCCAGCCCCATTTGTCAATTGCAGACCCAAAAGAAATAGACCTCGCAGGTGGCCACTACTTCACTATCTCAGCAGAACCAAGGAAGATTTCTTCTGCTCCTAACAGGAGCTTAGCCAATAAGAGACGGTCACAGCTCAGCCAATGAGAAGCTACTATACTTCCAACTCCCAGTTTACTCCTTTAAGTTTACAACAGCCCCTCCTAACCACCCCCCCCCCCCTTTCCTTACAAAAGAGGGTTTCTCTCCTTCTCTGGACTGACTATGGTTTTGCTATGGTTTGCTTGTCACAGATTGCAGTTCTCAGCTATTCCTGAATAAACCCATTTTTTTTTTTTTTGCTGTTAAAATTACTGACAGTTTTAAGGTTCACACATTTCAGGCATAATGTATCCAAAATTCAGCTCCTGATCTTGCCTCCAAATGTATTCTTTCTGTAGTTTTCCATTTCAGTAAATGGCCACTCCATGCTCCTAGATGCTTGGGCCAAAAACCTTGGGGTCATGTCTGACTCGTCTCTTATTCTCCTATCACATGTTCAAACTGTCTAAATAAAAATCTATCTACTAAATACTCTTTGTCTCTACTTTGAAAATATATCCAGAATCCCATCACCTGTCATCAGCGTCACTGCAATACCTAGTCAAAGCCACTTCCCCTCTTAACTTGGCTGTAGTAGCCTCCTACCTGGTCTCCCTGCTTTAGTCTGTACTCAGTGTACCAGCCAGAGTAATCTTCTCAGCACACAAGTCAGACAGAACGTGCTATCCTCTACCCAAAGACCTCAAGAAACTCCCACATCACTAGGAGTAAAAGGCCATGCCCTATAACACCCCACAAGGTGATACCTCATCGGACCCCGGCGACTTGCCTGACTTTATCTCCTAATACTTTTCCCATCATTCACTCTGCTCCAGCCATGTTGACCTCCACGCTGCTTTTCACAAAAGATGGGCATAGTCCCTATTCAGTGCGTTTCCATTTGCTGTTCTGTCTACCTGGATTGTTTTTCCTTTGGGTTTTCTTCCTTCCTTCCTCCCTCCCTCTCCCTCTCTTTCTTTCTTTCTTCTTTCTTTTTCTTTCTTTCTCTCTTTCCTATTTTCTTTCTTTGCTTTTCTTTCCTTTCTTTCTTTCATTCATTCCTTCTTTCCTTTTTCTTTTCTTCCTTTCTTCCCTCCTTCCTTCCTTCCTCTTTTCTTTCTTTCCTTTTTCTTTTCTCTTCCTTTCTCTTTCTTTCTTTCTTTTTTTCTTTCTTTTCCTTTTTGCATGCTCCATGAACCCTGTCAGGTATTTTCCCAAATGTCCCTTTGTCAATGATTACCCTATTGAAAATTACAACCTCCCTCCATTCTTTATTCTCTGTTTTAATTTTTCTACATAGCATTCATTACCTCTAACATATAACGCTTATTTTAATATTTATTGTGTCTCCCTTAATTAAAATATCAGCTCCATGAAATCGGGGATTTTTATCTGTTTTGGTCACTGTTGTATTCTCAGCACTTACAATAGTGCCTGGCCAAGGGAGGCACTCAATAAATAATCATTGAATGAATAAAACGGGATAGGAAAGCCTGAAACATTTACTGAATGTGTCTCCTCAGTAATTCTTAAAGGGTTCAAAAGCGATCAACTTCTCTTTCTTTTCTGTTTGTTGTTGTTGTTATCTTGCTTCCCCCCCACCCCCCGCCCCTCGCAGCTAAAACTTAATATCTCTGAGTTAAGCCTTTAAGGGAATCCTAGATAGCTCTTCACAAATCTCATACTGTATTTACTGGACTCCAGGAAGACCTTGCATTAAGTACCAATGATGGGATATCGTCACTGGTGATGATAGAGGCATTTCCAGGATCTGTGTTCACTCATATAGGTTTTGTTCACTGAATACATTTCTAAGGGTCTATTTATCAGGGCACAACTTCAGTCCTCCAACAACTAAAGCACTCATACTGCAAAGCCATTATTTGTATTTCTCCAAATTCCGGTCAAAGGCAACTCTCATTCAATTAAGTTGACTGATAGTGGTAGGTAAATCATCTCAGCAAAACACTTTCCTGGTATCAAATCTTTAGAACCTGTTGAAGATGACTGTCTTCAAAAAATTCCCTTTAAAATATTAACACAGCAATAATAACGATACAGTTGATCCCCGGCCAATACAGGGGTGAGGGGCACCAAACCCTGCCACCCCTGCAGTGGAAAATCTATATATACCTTTTGGCTCCCCACAAACTTAACTATTAATAGCCTACTGTTGACCAGAAGTCTTACCAATATATAAACAACCAATTAACACATATTTCATATGTTATATATATTATATATAGTATTCTTAAAGTAAGCTAAAGAAAAAAAATATGAAGAAAGTCAAGGAAAATAATTATAATACTGTACTATTTATAAAAAAAAATCAGCGTAGAATTCACAACCTGATATGTTGTGCTGTCCGTCTCCACATTTCTGGATTCTGAAGGGTTAGAAGTCCTTTCCCTCCAAGGGGGACACTTCTGCTCTCGGCATGGCAAGAGTCTCATTTCACTATATTCTATAGCTCCTGTCTGGACGTTTTGGGTTTCTTGTTTTCAGGGACCAATGGACAAGCAGTAGAGTCTTCATCTTGGCAGAGTAGCTGGCTCTGATCAGCAGAGGGGGCAGTGCTGCAGGGAGGAATGTTACATCTGGCTGACTCCGCTTGGGTGTCTGTTGTACCTTGCTCAGTTCTGATGGTAAATGGACAAGCACAACAACGCTTGGCTGATGGGGGCATGGCGACTAAGGGCCCAGATCCCTCAGACACGAGGGTCTGGGGCTTGCCGCCAGAGAAGCCATAATACCAGCAGAGGTATTGCCTGTGGGGAGAGGAATCTAGACTGGACAATGGGAAAGGGTGATGGTGAGCACCAGCTACAACTCCAAGACCAGGCGTAGGAGCAGAGGCTGTAGTTCATCCCAATGAATCTCCTCTTCCTGGCTTTCCCCAGGAAAAGGTGCTTGGTGGCACAGTGGGAGAACTCCCGGAATGTATATGAAGAAGTAGATCCAAGTGACACAAAGGATAGGCTGTGGCGGACATAGAGATGTGTGCCCACATCTCCTTTCTGGGAGGATGGGTCTCCAGCTGTGGTATCTTCAGCAGATGGCCTCTACCTCTCAGCATCTTCGGGGGCCACCCCTCCCTCAGGTGGCCCAGGAGGGACTGATGGAGGGAGGACTGTAAAGGCCTCTCCATTTTAGCCCTGAGTGGGATAAGTCTGACGAGTTCTGGAGCTCCCTGTGGGGTTGGCTGAGCCCGCCAAGTCTCCAGGTCTGGATCACAACCTGTTATCTCCTTTTCCTCAACCCTGCTCTCCTCCTCCCTTCCACAGGTGTCGATCCCAAGGGAACACCCTGTATACTGAACACTGAGCTTGGTCTCAGGTCTGCAGCTGGACAACCGAACCTACAAAGTGTTATATGACTGGGGGCATTTTTGTGGGATTAAAACTAGTCAAGCGTTATAAAAGCCTGGGAGTTTTTTTATTTTTTTATTTTATTTTTAGCAGATGCAGTATTCTGAGAAAGGGATTAACATGATTGAAAGTGGTGGCCAAGAAATATGATTCTTGTTGCTGTGTTGGAAGGTCTGGAAGTGTAAGAGGCTAAAATATAAAACAGACTGGGAATCTGTTACGGGAGTCTAGGAATGAAATCCACAGGCTAACCGAGGGTTGTAGTTGGAGGGGAAAAAAATATACCTAAGTTATTTTTCAAAAGAGAATTGGAAAGATTCGATGTCAACCTGGATGTGAGGATGAAGACAAGCCAGCTAGAATAAATATTGATTCCCAAGTTGAGAGCAGAGGTGTCTAAGCACGCCGCTGATGGGAACAGACAAAAATGGAAAAAGATTTAAGCACGAGGATAATACCTAATTTAAAACGTCGACAAGAGATTGAAGTGGAAATTTTGTCATGCTGGGAGGCATCTGAATTATCCAGCCATGGGGAGGGATTTCATGTATCGAGGACAGGCTATAACCAGCAGGAGGGTCTCTCACCCACGAGGGACCGGAGGTGGGGCTCTAGCCTCAGTGGGGCCTCATCTGCAGAGACGCTGGGGTGCCTTCCATGACTTGCACAAAAGTATTGTATGAACAGGTCGGGGCTCTGATCGTTGTCCTGAAACCAGAGAGAGATGTTGCGGCGTATGGATGAATTCGATTGGAGATGGAAAGTTCATGAAGGAGAAAAGGCTAAGTTAGATTTCAGTAGGGTCAAGGATTAGGCAAATCACTTACACCTTCTGAATCCCATCTTCCTTATATGTGTGGCCGGATGGTTTGCTCCTTTCTACTCCTCAGCGGCATCCTTATACCAAGATATGATAACCAGATGAGGTATTTGGCGAGGCAGAGAGTCTTAGAGGTGGAAGCCCTTAGCCTAATATTGACGAGACTTATGTATGAAGTGATTCAGTTTAGCAGTGGCGATGCTTACCTTACAGATACTTTAAAGGCAGGCCACTTTTCTTCGTCCTGTCTTTGCACGTGCAGGATCTAATGATTCCAGCATATCCACAGGGGGAGAAACCAGAGGGAGAAGCCAGATGGAACTCGGAAGTCCGCACCTCCTTCAAGAGGAAGAAGAAGCGGGGCATTAAGGAGCCAAGACACGAAACGTACAGATCAATAGCGCTGCCTTGTAACCACATATCTAAGGAGTCACCCAGGGCGGTCTGTATGAGTTTGTAAGCACTTTTTCTTTTTTTTCCTGGTAAGAGTGAGTCTGATGATTTGTCCCCGATCTCAGTCAGACCTAAAAGGCTCTGTAGTTGGGCTGGTTACACAGCAGGACTATGACTGAGTGACCAGCAGGGTATGTGACGTCCAGGCTGGGACTCCCGTTGCGTTCACTGGTGCTGATGCATTTCATGCACACATCAGTGGTCTTCAGATCTAGAAAGAAGTGCGTCCTGGGTCTATTCTCTAAGACGGGACAACTTGGAGCACGAGTCTGGCTCCTCCAGAGCTTTTTTGGATGCGTATCTTCACTTCAATGCTACTGCTATATCGTATCCCTTTCCTGTAACCAACCATACTTTCCTAAACATTGTCATTTTGGATCCTGTCTGTTGCTGTAATCAGTGCAAGACAGAGATAATTAAGTTAAGTTGCATAAATCAAATAGCTACTTGTTGTGTCCTGTGCATAACTGATGCCCACAAAGTGTCCATTTTTTTAACCCTTTTCCCTCCCTTACAATTTCATCATAACTTATTTGTCTCACTTTTTCTCTGAGAGATTCTAACCCTTCTTGCTAAATGGGTATATATAGGAGCAAGCCCTCTTAAGATGCCCTTTGAATTGTGTTGTTTTGGAAAATGTGGGATAGTACAAAGCAAATTAAACTTCTCTGCAGTGTCACTGACCAAGTATAATCACTAGGAAGGTATTTTCACAAACATTTCCCGTTTCTGTTCCACGAATAAAATTCTTGTGATTCCCTTCCCCCTCACTTGGCTCATGATTGTATACTTTTTGAGGAGCCATGGTCCCAGTGTGGACTGCAAAGCCTGGTGGACGTATTTATAGCAATCATTGGTTTCTTATTGGAAGACTGAGATGGGTGCCTATATCATCTTGCTATAGACTCAAAATCGTTTTTGCTACTCTGAACACAAGGTACTGTATCTCACATCTTGGGGTCTGGGGATATACACGATGGGGTTTTCCATAATGGTGCAGACTTTGTCCCAAATAACAAAGGAAACCAATAGCAGACATAACACTTCTGGTAGATGATTGTGTTTCATCTGCACAGTGCTCTTATGAGGTTGGTATTGTTATCCTCATGTTACTGATGGAGGAACTGACGCTGGGAGAGGCTAAGTATTCCAGTTAAAGCAGCCCAGCTGTTCCATGACTCTGCATTGGAAGAACAGCCAGTCATTGACATCTTCATGGCCATGATTACCACCTCTGTTGGAGCCACCCTAGTCCGCTGTTCGAGGTACTGCGATAGCTCCGTAACTGCTACCCTTAGCCCTTATATCATGGGCAAAGTGAGCCTTTAAAAAACATAAGGCTGATCATGTCATTCCTCGGCTTAAATCCTTTTCTGAAAAATCCCTCAGAGTAAAATCCAAAGTAATTACTCTGTCCTGTAAGACCCTATATGATCTGTTCCTCCTTGCTCCCAACTTTCCCAACCACCCCAGTCTCTGCTCTTACTTCTCCCTCCCCCATCTCTCTCTGTCTTGTTCCCTGGACTCAGTGCCCTTCTTCACACATACCTGATGTGTCTCCACCTCAGGGCCTTTGCACCTGCTGTGCCTACTCTGCCTGGAATCTATCACTTCATTCTTATCCCTGCTTCAATGTCACGTCTTCTTCAAACCCTTCCCTGGCTACCCTATTTATAATATCGTAGACTCCAACTCTCTTTATCCTTTACCCTGCTTTGTTTTTTTCATAGTGTTTATTACCACCTGACATTTATTTATCTATTTCTTCATTCATTTATTTTTCTCTCTTTTCCCGCAAGAATGTGAGCTGCTTGAGAGTGGAAACTTTGCTTTGTTTATTGTTCTATCTCCAGGTCTAAAGCAGGGTCTGGCCCACTAAGGAAAATTTGATACTGAATGATAGGAAGGAAGGAGCCAGAACTCCAACTCATGTCTTTGTCCCAGGCCCAGGCTGTTTCTTCTTGCATTTTGAATACCTCAGAGCCCCTTAAAGGGAGGAACATACGGTAAGGACCAGGGTATTGTAGATATTTCTATTAATCCCCTTTTCTTGCCTCTTGCCGAGAATAGAATGAAGTAAATCAAGGCAGACTCATTCCTCAGAAGGCCATGCCAGCATTGGCTCTTCTCCCTTCAGGAAATAAGATAACACACAGAGAAAACAACATCTATAATGATGGATTCATAAGGAAGAGCTGAAGGGACCATTTCTATGGTGAAATAACCTGGCCTTTGAGGTCAGGGGATCATAGCTCTGCCGTCTGACTTGGAACAAGATTTTTGTAATCTTCTTAGGCTTGGTTTTCTCATTTCTACAGTGGGGTTAACGACCTTCCCCGTAGAGACATAGAAGTGTCACTTTCTAAGAAAAAAAAAAAAGCCACAGGAACTGTCTTTTCACAAAATCCCAGGAAGATTTGAAGAGTCAGATACTCCATCTTTGAGACTGAAGTCACAAAGCATGACTTTACGAGATCAAAAGTAAAAGCTAATTTAGCGCAGTGGTTTAGCAGGCGGTGGGAGGGCTTTTAGCAGACTAATGGCTTTAGTATGTGGTGGCACCAGTGGTACAGATTTTGTCCCTAAATGGCTGGTCCCAGCAACAAGATGGCAGCAAGGGGAATCCACACAATTTCAGAGGCAATGAAGGTGGCAGGCACCACCTTCACAAATGTCTCCATTTCCGTCTCCATACCCAACCCCCCCGCCCCCTTCTCCTCTCCTATCCCCCCTTCTCCCCCATCCCCACCTTCCCCTCTCCCCTTCCTCCCCCATCCCCTCCTTCTCCCTTACTCCTCCCTCCTCCTGCATGTAGGTATGAGATTCACTCTCCAGGACTTAGATTGTATTGGTGGGGATATAGACCTAATAAATCAATAACAATATTTTAAATAAAGCATTAAGCACATACATAGCATTTGATATAGAGACTGTCTCATTTAATTGTTATTTAATCTCCCTTAAAGAAAAGCATGTTATTCTCTATTGGCCTGGGAGGAAATGAGGCCAAGAAGGGAGAATAACTTGTTCAAGGCCTTGCAACTCATATGTGATAGTATCAGGACCCGAAACTAGGCCTCTGTGGCTCAGACACTTGTTCTAAAGTCCTGCAGATTTGATGGGTGGGATCAATGGGTGGTGACTGGCCGTGGCAGGGGGCTGGGGCTGTGAGGAGAGGTGGTCTAGAATAATGTCTAGGTTCCTGATTTGGGTGGTCTGTTGGACAGTGAGAGGTGCCTTACCCAGGATAGGGACACCCTGACTCCTGTAAATAGTTCCAGCCTCTAATTAGCATCAAGATCATTTTTTACGTTAAAAACGAGATGCTGGCCAGCGTTACAGGAATTCTTGTTTTAATCCTTCACTTGGTTTTGCCTACAATAGACTAGCTAAATTGTGACCAAGAGACCTCCTATTAATTTGAAGCTGTCTTGAACGCAAAAGAGTCAAGCCATTAAACTAATGAATGAGCCGCGTTCCTGTTACCTTTGTACTTATTCCCCCAGAGCCTTTTTCCCCAACGGTCAGCAGGTATCATGTTATGGCAGTGAAAGCTGTTAGGTAGTGCTTGCAGTCTGAAAAGTAGAAAAGTCAAGCATGCTGGAGGAGCCCTGGCCTATTAAGGAGAGAGAAGTCTGGTTCTGATTACTGATAATTATAGATAAGCTGGAGCCGACAGCCATTTTCTGACCACAAACTCAAATCAATCAATTAAAAACTGCATGTAGCTGTACCACGGCTAATCAGTCCCAGGCACTTCAGGATGATCCATTAAGTCCTACCTCGACCATGTCATGGTTGCTGTGTTCCATCTGCTACTCCGACAGTAGATCAAATACACACCTCATTTTATACTCTCCGACTAATCGAGAATGCTGTTAACAGTGTCAGCCTTCCATCCACTTACTGAAATCACCCGCCTTGTACAAGAAGTTCAGGGATTGAGTCATCATTTCCTTTTCTGAAGCCAGGCATGCAAACCTAAGAAAAATGATTACTAGCAAGGAAAAGCAATCGTTGCTGAAGCCTTTGGCTAATTGTGTTGCCCACTTACCGAAAGAGATGAGGGCGGGGCTTCCAGAGGTGGGTGGCTGTGGCAGTGTGGGACACAGAAGGTAGTTCCACAAAGAGGAGATATTTGGGGGAATGAGGTTTAGCTTCAAAATAGGGCATGTGGAAGAGGGCAATTCTTGGTTACTCCAGGTGCGTGGATTCCCAAGGAAGCGGACTTCAATACAATCCAATGAGGAAGGCTTCTATTCAGAGGTTGCAAACCAGTAGCCTGTAAGTTAAAAACCACTAGCAGATGTGGCTTGTTGGACCCCCACAGTGTTTAAGACAAAATGTGAATTCGTTGCCGACATTTAGGATCAAGGAATTGAACAAGATCTTAGATCGATGGCTTCTTCTTCTTGTTGTTGTTGAAAATGTGAAAGATTCAGCAACACTGAGCTCCGACTCCCCCCCCCCCCCCCCCCACCCCCAGCCCCAGCTGGAGGCTGTTTCCTTTGGAAAGAACTTGTTCTTTCCAGCTCACCACATTCCCCACAACTTTCTTTGGACCTACCTCGGGCTCCTTCACTCATTTATGTTACTTCCTGGCTCTTGCAGCTTTTTTGAGATCGTGATTCTTCCTGATGACTTAAGCCCCTTGAGAGTGGAGATCGCTCTGCCCTTCAAGGTGCTCAGACAGAGACTGGAAGAGCACCTGCTGAGGATCGAGCAGATAGTGTATTCATGGCAAAAGCAAGTGGGCCCCTGATCTGGGCCCCGTTTTTTTTTTTTTAAGAGGGCCCTGTCTTGGTTCTCCTCTGATTATGTCCCACCCATGGGCATAGGGGTCCATGTTATCCGAGGGACAAGTTCTCCTGGACCTCCAGACATTCACTCCTCACTCCAGACACCCAAGGTTACCAGATGCTTCCCCTTGTTTGTCCTCCTGAGGATGGGCTGTGCTGCTGGTGTATTGACTCCTAGGTGTGTGAGATGAGCAAGTGAAGGCTGTTCAGTAGGAAGGACATATTTAGTGCTTAGACATGTGGTGTTTTGGGTTCACAGACATGCATGGGAGACCTCTTGCAATGCAGGGCAGGATTCAAGGTGGGTAAAGAAAGTGAGCTGGGGGCCTAGGTACTTCTTCCCAGGGTCTATCCTGAGCTCATATTTAAAATGCTATGTCCCCCCAATTCTCTCATATTCCGGCAATGGCATGAATCCTGTGCCTTGGAAAACACTGGATAGAAGGCGGTCTCAAGAGGAGTAAGTCCACACCACTCTAAAATATGATAGCTTTTCTTGGCAAGAAAAAAAGAAGAAGCATTATGTCTTAGAGTACCTCCAGGCCACTTATATTACTTCTTTTCCTATTTATGAAGTATTAAGTCATAGGATGTGGTACCGCCCTGACTGTTCTGGAACATCTGGCCTTTAAACCCAGACAGCATGGTATTCTCTTTTGAGCATTACTGCTCAATTCTCATAGCTTTCCTCTACTTTATCTGCTTATGGGCACCCAAGTAATGCCTATTTTCCTGGTTGATCTAACTCCCTTTGCTGGGACTCCCCACTCTTATGATCATGAGTTTTTTGTTCTAGGACAAGAAGAACCATTTGCCAACGCAGCCTGGAATTTACAGGGTTCCCACTGCTCCTTGTCTTTAAAGAGGCAACCAAGCCCATGACTCCCAGCAGTTTGCCAGATGAAAATGGTTTTCTCGTCCAAAGGCCATTGTGGAGCTGTGGTGTTACCATACCACACGCTTCAGCAAGGGCACTGAATTTTGGTGACTTTTGCATCACCCTTCAGGTTATAATAAGAACCACATTATCCTCCAAGTGAAAACAACAACAGCAAACTGGTCAATTGGGCAGCTCTGATTAAATTTGTTTTCATCATATTTAACTTCAAGCAAATCGCTGAGATGAATAAATTGGCCAGGTGCTGATTTAGTCAAATCCCGTCAAACTGGTTGGCCTTACAAACAGCCATGGGCTATCAAGGTTACACCATAGCCTACAACTGCCAGAGAGGAGAGCCATGCTCCCAGTGTTCAAAAGTGCCCCATGTCAACACTTTTCCTTTATCTCCGATCATTTTGGCTGTGCTTAAAATCACTACACCATCAAGTAAACTTCAATATTTGGCCACAAATCACAGAGTTGTAGAAACGTTAATAGCAAATGGACTATCATCACTTTCCATAATGAGAGTAATAGAAAACAGATATCTAAAAGTCATTTCTTTGATTGCCAACTTATTCTTGCCGTCTAATTCGACCTTAAGAAGAAAATGCAATCCTGCCTATGGCAGTATTGGCTTATTTGCTTGTTGAAAGCATTGAAACTTGTCACGAATACATAATTTGTGTTCGGGCGTTTCCCACAAGGCACTCCTGAAGGAGACATTTTTTTTTCCCACTCAAAAATTAAAAACAAACAAACAACAACAATAACCCATTTTCTTTGTTCACTATCATTCCAAAAAATGACGTATTTAGAAAATATGTTAGAAATCACTCCAAGTGTCATCGTATTACTTTGCAGAGGCAGGAAATTACTCTAAAAATTACAGAAGGAAGTGTGCTTCCATTCCTCTTAGTTTATCAATTCTCAACCTGGGCTGCACGTTGGAATCATCTGGAAAGTTAAAAAAAAAAAAAAAATGCCTATCGCTGGGTTTCCAACCCAGAAAGACTGACTTTATGCGTCTGGGTGTGGCATGGGCATTAGCAGTTTTAAAAGCTCCCCAAGTGATTCTAATGTTCAGCTACATTTGAGAACCCCTGACCTAGTAGAGTCTGGTGATTCTCAAACTTGAAAATGCATGCGGATCTCCTGGAGAGCTTGTTAAAACACAGATTGCTGGTCTGCACGCCTAGAGATTCTGATTCTCCAGGTCTGGGGTGGGGCTTAGTCTCTATCAAGGTGATACTGGTGATGACCACATCTTGAATAGCACCTGGGGAGCTCATTTGTCTCTCCTGCAGGCCGAGCGGGCAAAGACCCTTGAGGAAAAGTGGGTTGTCAAATGTGTCCACCAGAGTCTCTTAAAGGGACTTTCTTAAACCCTATAAGGGACACATCAGAAATGTTAGATCGTACTGGAGGAGGTGCCCAGCCAGTAAACAAACGCCTGAAACCCTGTGGGATCGTCTTAATAACTGGAATGTCAACACAAAGCTTAATTTATCTAGGCAGAAAACTGGAGTCAACAGAAAGAGAAAATCTGATTACACAGACTAACTTTTCAAATTGCTTTCTAATCCAACGACCACTAGAAACAGAGGAAGGAAACAGGATAAGAATAGGAGCGACACAAGGAGGAAATCTTCGTTATGCAACCACATGCGAATGTTTTCTAGGTGCCTCCACGCTTGGGTTTTGGATCTAAGTAGGCGTCAGCTTGATTTTTGTTTGAGAGCGTTAGTTTTATGACCTGATAGGCAGACCGACCATCTCAGTTTGTCCAGGGCTTCCTCTTTATAGTACCGAAAGGCCTGCATTCTGGAAAATCCCGGGCTCTTGCCCACTGGGGCAGTTGGACAACCTTAAGACGAGCAAGAAATTTAATCGCTCCGTAGCTCATTCTCTTTGTTATAAAATGTGGATGACAATACTTACCTCGGGGAGTTGCTGAGATGATTAAAAGCCATAAAGTGTGAAGCACCCTGCACAAACCTGGCTTAGAGGAGAAAGCGAAAAATAGTGGCTTCAAGTAATAACTTTTTCCTGGCTCTGAAACTTTGGAATGGGAGACTCCTTACACCAAAAAGCCGTGCCAGTTGCTTTAGGAAGTACCTATTTTGGTCTGATGGAGTGTGTGGTGATGACAAGGGAGAGCAGTTTTCTAGACTGAGCGAGTGTTCGGAGCATATTTGCTAGTTGATACTCAAAGTCTTCCAGTGATAACTTTTGGTTCTGTATTGGATGAGACATGTACTAAACCTAAAGTTTAACTTTATAGGAGTTCTCTGAGAACTGTGCACACGGTTGCCTACCGTGAGAAAACCCGGTGGCAGAATTCTGACTCAGAGCAGGTGGATTTGGCGACGTTTGTTCACATGACAAGGATCCTCCTTTCGCTCATGACGGGGTCTGTTTCACTTAGCGACTTGCTCCAGTAGCAGCTTTCTGTGCTGATGGGAATACTCTGTGTCTGTGCTGTCCAGCGTGGTAGCCACTGACCACATGAGACTATCTTTTTTTAAGTTTATTTATGCATTTGGAGAAAAACAGAGACACTACGAGCAGGGGAGAGGCAGAGAGAAGGAGAGAGAGAATCCCAAGCAGGCTCCGCACTGACAGCACAGAGCCCGACTCCGGGCTTGAACTCATGAACTGTGAGATCGTGACCTGAGCCGAAACCAAGAGTCAGATGCTTAAC
Organism: Prionailurus viverrinus; assembly: GCF_022837055.1. Lineage (NCBI taxonomy): Eukaryota > Metazoa > Chordata > Mammalia > Carnivora > Felidae > Prionailurus > Prionailurus viverrinus. Next base: position 54,490,893 of record NC_062577.1, on the reverse strand, counting down.
CTACTGAGCCACCCAGGCACTCCCCCCACGTGTGACTATTGAGCGTTTATTTGAACGTGGCTGTGGCAACTGAGGAATGACATTTTTAATTTCATTTAGTTTTAATTCATGTAAATTGGAACTGCCTTCCTGGGGTGATCAGTGGCTGTACGGGAGGGAGGGGGGGCTCTGGTACATTTGACAGCTTACTGTTGATGATTAAAGAGAAGTTGAAAGGTAGAGACACTGATGATTACATGTAAATTACACTGGAGACTGAGTTGTTTCTGACATAGAATTCAATTGACAAGCATTTATCGAGCAAAAGAATACTAGGGAGTGACTTTTCAGACTGACTACAGCGTAACCAGGAGTTTCGGTAAAGGACATCTAGAAGAGGCTGGAAGGCATGGGTCTGAGTGCCAGTGGTGGGTCTAGTCTGACCTAACCTGCTGTGTCTCCTTGGGCAAACCGCTCACCCGCACTGGGCCATTCTTCTCTGAGGTCCTTTAAAACGCCAACACCTCTTGAAAAGAAGAGCACCTATGCGTTGTAACTCACTCTTTCTTGGTGGGCACATCTCAAAGCCATTCTGATTCTAGCACTGTTGGAAAGACTGGGGAAGGAGGGAAGCTTACGGTCACAAAAACCTTGGCTCTGCAGAGAATCTGGGCTACCACAATTGAAATTCATAAATAGTCCTTATCGACTATGAACACAGTCCCATAAAGGACGGATAAAATACAGTCTCTGCTTTTTGATTGCTTGTAACCTGGTTGGGGAGGGAGGGAAGACAACTCAGTATGACCCAGGGCAGGAGGAAATGAGTCTGTATGAATATCCATACAAGCCATGTGGGGAGGGGCCATTAAGGAAGACAGTTCTTCTTTCACAGGGATGTGTGCAAAGTGGGTGGCCTATGGCTACTCAGGTCCGAGAGAAGAGTCTGGCGCCTTCAACGGGGTGAGAAATTAGAGGCGTGACCAAACCCGTTGGTTTAAGGGCACAGAGCATTTTTGTGCACGGTAATTGTTGTTACTTTTCATCACGCTGACGCAATTCCAAATGTATACTTCTAGAGACTAGCACGATCGCTTCTGCTCCTTCTGCTCATTCCGTTACACGGCTCCTTTTGTGTACTGTGGACAATTCTACCGTATTTTCTGCGATTATAAACTTACCTGTCACTCCCTTCCCCAGTGCTTCTGTTTTAGAAGAGTCTTCTAGGAGAGGGGAAAGGCTGGGAGATACGAATGATGATTTCCAGCATGTGCACGTTATGATGCAATTTCACTCAGCAAAACAATTTTGAGGACCTGTGGTGTAGGCTATAATAGGATTCTACCTGTATTTGATCTTGCAACCTGAAGTCAGCAGCTAATTAGACCGTGTATTTATCTTTCTCTTCTTCTAAGTGCCTATTAACACTCAAATGCCCCCACACAAAAAGCCTATACAAACAACTTCTACCAAGGCTCCTGTACCTTCTGGTGCTTTTCCAGACCTCCCTCACACAATTTTCTTAATTATATCTTCCACCGTCCCCAGCTGTACCACTGGAGCAGCTGCTGCTAATCCTAAATAAATATTTCCTGTTCTCCTTAGAAACAATTAAACGTAGCCTTTGCCAAACCTTTGGCATCGAAGGATCACACTGCTGGTGGTGCAACAGTTGCTCTTTGTCTCTGTGAATTGAGCAGAGACTGATTCTAGACCATTCTTACTGAAGTCCTTTGTCTCGAAACGGAGTAGCGTCAGCTGATATGTCTATAACCTCTCGGTTACGCATGGTGAAGTTGGTGCTCTTAGGAAATCACTCCAGGGAGCATTCTGCCCTCCAGGCACCAGAAACAGGTGGGATATGTGCCGACAGATGTGTGTCCGCTTTGGGGTGAGGGGTGCTGACCGACTCGGCCAGCTTCCAGAGGGCTGGAGCTGATGAGGCCTATGCCAAGTCTTCTTCCAGCCTCTGCCTTTCCAGTGGGTCCTGAGGGCCCGAGGTGCTGCTTTTCAAACTTGCCTTCTCCCGGGTGTCACCTGGAGGGTCTTGAGCATGTGCCTGAACTTATCCCAAGAGAGCGTGAAGGTGGCCCTGGGCATTAGGATGTTTGAAAGGTCTCCCTGGGCGATTCTAACGGCAACAAAACGTGAGCTCCAATGGCTTGAATAAGCGCCCCTCACATCCCTGCTGGCTCTTTGGGTGCCTTTTTTCCCTGCTGTGGCTCCCTTTGGTTGTCAGCACGACCAAGGCGGATGAGACTGGACTTTAGACCTTGATCGTAGGCCTGGCTCCGCTTCCAACTGCAGAACCAGCCCAGAGGAAGAGACGATGGAGATCGTATATTCTGCCCCTCTCCAAGCCTGGCCTCCACTTTTCTTTGGCTGGACCGCTCCAACACACATGAGTGCTTCTCGACAACTGACCTAAGAAGCAGGTTAATTCAAAGGGACTCCTAAAACGGCAGAGCAAGGAAACCTTTTCCCCAGTCCCCAAACACAGCTGCCACCGTTTAATCCTGGAGAAGTCATCAGGAGAGGGCGCTGTTTGGCAGGCAGAGTCCTGTCACATAACCCCCCCCCCCCCCCCCCCCCCGCCCCCAGGCTTTTCACTGAGTCCCTCAGCTCTTATGTGAGGACTTATTGTTGTACTTTGAAGTCAACTTTAAGAGGCATTTTTCTATTTCCCTTATTAGTATGGAGACACTCTATCCGGGGAGCAATGTAAATTTGGACCGTGGGCAAGCACTGAGACCCTAGTTTCAGGCAGCCCCAGAGAGTCTTTGTCCCAGCATATCCTACAGGCCAACAAGCAGCCTCTGGAAAGCCCACTCCAAGAGAAAGAGACCAAATGGTGGCAGAGTGGCAATGCTCTCAAAGGCAGCCCATCCATCATTTCAACTTGGTTCCATTTACAATAAGCACATTCAATTCCTGCTATAATTGAGGAGCTGAAAAGCACATGGCGGGGCACACATATAGTCAGTGTGAGGCCTGGGTAAGATCTCTGTGTCCTTTACAACAATGGCCACTGGAGTGTTTGGTTTCTCTGCCCTTCCTGTGTGGAGGACGGCAGCGGTTTTAGGAATCACAGGTGGTAACTGTTGACCCTAATAAGACTCCATCCCTTGTGGAGTCTGTGCTGTCAGTCAGTCAACACCATGTATTGAACTCCCGCTCATTGTCGAGCTGCGGAAAGCTTCGAGTCAATAACATGTGCATTAAGGTGCACGATGATTCCTGTGAGCCAGGCGGGGTGGGGGTGTGGGGGTGTAGGAGGTGACACCATAGGCTTCACGCATTCACCGAATCAGCTAGCAGCCTTTGCGTCCCTGATAGGGCAAGTCACTGCTAGATTTTGAAGGAGATGCGTAAGTGAACAAGAGAGTCTTGAGTACCCACGCCAAAATGGGGGAGCGGTGAGGTGAGTTAAATGGAGTGAAAACATAGCACTTACCATGAATGTTCTGGGCACTTTACATTCTTCAGTGCATTTAAATCTCACAGTAACCCTTTGAAGGAGATGCTGCCCACGTACCCCCTTCTTCCCATTGAGTGGTTAAGGAGTTTGAGGCTGAGAGGTTTACCTGAGCTCACAGAGCTCAAAGTGGTGAAGTGGGTCTTACCCTCTCTTTTCTAATCTGGTGCTTCCTTAGGAGTGTCCTGAGAGAGGCAGAGAGAAAGGGAGCACATGAAGAGGAGGGAGGCTCTGGAAGTATGGAAGGCTTGGTTACAGACGAAGGAGTCCAAACTCTTAACTCTCATTAATTGTTGATTAGCTGTGGGTTAGGTAGCCTTAGAAATGCCCAGCGCAAAGCAAGAAGGGTCTTGCAAAAGAGAGCAGAAAAGAACGAAGCCAGAAGGTGAGAGAAAGGAAAATGAGAAATTGGAGCCATGGCAAGTGGAAAACTGGCTAGTGCTAACTGCCATCTGTGTGCTTAGCTGCTCTCCCATCTGAAGTCACTGAGCACTCCCAAGTGGATTTTCCCCTCACCCACTAAGACCTGCCCTTAATCTTTAGATTAGTTTAGCAAACACTCTAATGATAAGGCTGATGATGAAACCTCTTTCCTGAGTACCCTGGAAGAGCTTGGGGGAATGTTTGGGATGCTTGCTCCCTCTCAGATCTCTGAAGGCAGAACCTAGGAATTCCCCAGCCAGGGGGCTCCCCACCCTGCCTTGGGGAACTCACAGGAATATCCCAAGGCAAAGAAGCACCTGGGGTTTCTCAAGGAACTTTCCATTACTGCCACGTTGGAAAATGTAGGCCTCCTTCTTGGTTGTGTTCTTTGGTTTGACTTGGAGTCATAATGTGTTTTCACGTTTATTTAAAAACGAAAATATATTTTTTCATTTATTTTGAATGGCAGTTTCTATTTATTAGCCAAGAAGATTTAAATCTTTCAGCACTCCCTTCATTTTTCTTAGAGCGAAACCAAAGCCTTCACAAGGGTCCACGTGCTCTGCACAATCTGTACCTCCTTCCCATCTTTTCGCGGCCCTAGACCCTTACCTTTCTTACCTCATCTTCTACTGCTTTTCTCTTTGCTCTCTCCGATCACCACGTTGGCCTCATTTCTGTTCCATGCGTATGCCAGGTATGCTCCTACCTCAGAGCCTTTGTGCTGGTCATTCCCTCTCCTGGAATGTTGCTACTTCAAATGTCCCTGTGGTTCCTTTAGTTTCAGTTGTCTTACCTTCCTCAGGAGAGGCCTTCCCCGATCACTCTATTTAAAATTCAGCTTCCTTCCCTCTTATTCCTCTTCTAAGCTTTGGTTTTCTCGAGTACTCATCACCTTCTAATAAATCTCTCTCTCTTTTTTTTCTTAAACTCCAATAAAATGTAAGTTTCAGGAGGGAAAACCACGGGTGTCTTAATCAGGACTGGGTGTTCTAATAGAGTTCCATGTGCATAGTGAATGTTCAATAAGTATTAAAAAAAAAATTCAGCTGACATTAAGGATAGAGATAAGCCACCCCAGCAACAATGATCACACCTAGCATCCAGAGCTTTGTTTCTAACATCATCCTCAAGTAAAAGGAACCAGGCTCTTTGAAGAAATGACTGATTCTAGGACTGGGTAGGAAATACACAAGATAAATCTGGAGCATCTTGTAGTGCCAGAAAGTGAGGAAATGCAAAAATAAAAATAAAAATAAAATAAAAGCCCAAACTAACCCACCACACAAAAAACAAAACAAAACAAAACAAAACAAAACAAAAAATCCTACATTAATGAGGGTATGTCCAGTTGGTAGAGCTCCCAGTGCCAAAGCTAGAACAATTTGAGCAACAAAATGGTGTAGCATTGAATTACAATGCAAAGGATAAAATAACTATCTGTGAGTCCAGGCTGAGATAAGTCATGATTACCTAACTAGATAGGAGGGAGGAGACAAATCTCCCTTGCAGAAAAATTTCATATAATTTATGTAGATATTTTGCCTTCAAGGAGGAAGGACATAACTCCTTGTCCCTTAAGTGTGGGCTACACATACTGATTCCCTTCCAAAGAATACAGCATGGAGAGAGAGGAAGAGAGAGAGAAAGAGAGAACCAGAGAGAGAAGTAACTTTGCAGTGGAAAAACCTGACAAACCCCACCTCAGCTTGCTGTTCACGTCAACAGTGATAAATCATGGTGATAGTGTGTGTCCTTTAATGATATGATGAAAATGGCACTTTTACCTTTCTAGTCTTCCTACCCAAAACCCAGAAGCCCAGTTTAATTGTGAGAAAAAACATCAGTCAAGTCTCCATTGAGGGACATCCTATGAAATACTCAACCAGTACTCTTCGAAACTGTCAAGGTCACCAAAAATAAGAACAGTCAGAGAAACTGTCACAGCCAAGAGGAGCCTAGGAGACATGACAACTAAAAGTCATGTGATGTCCTGGATTGGGTCCTGGAACATAAAAAGACTTAGGAAAAAACTGAGGAAATCTAAATAAACCGTGGACTTTTCGTTGGTTAATAATTCTGTATCAATATTGGTTCAGTCATTACAGCAAATGTAATAGACTCTTGTAAGAGATTTCTAATAAAGGGTATGGGTGTGGGGTATATGGAAACTCTGTAATATATTTGCAATTTTTCTGTAAATCTAAAACTGTTACAAAATAAAGTCAAAAAAAGGAGAAAAAAAAATTCCACAGAGCCAACTCCAAATTAGTTAGGAAGCCAGAAAACCATTATTGTATCTTGAATATGTCAGCTCCAGTTGGAAACGTGCCAGCTCTCTGAGAATGATTATACTGAGAGCTCTATTAATCTCCTGATACTGGCAATAACCAAACTCCTTTTAAATTTAGAAATGAAGTAAATGGTCATTTTTCTTCCCACCACTTTTTCCTTTGCCGTTCCTTTGCTCTTTATAGCCTTGAGGTAATCTTTAAAAGCACATTTATTTTCCAAAGAATGCAATAATTAATAATTCTGCATCTTATTTCTTAAACTTGCTGTCAGTTACTTTCTTTCAATATCTTTTACTTGGTCAACAATTTATTCTAAAATTGTTTGGTGGTGGTTGTTTTTGTCTCTTGGACGTAAAATTGGAGACTCATTTAGTCTTCTGGAAGGGCAGGTGGCCTCTAACATGACCCATAATCTATACCTATATGTGTTTTTAAACTAACGTGTTTGAAGTAAATTGTCCATAATCTCTCTCTAGGTGAAATTTGTTCTTTTGGAGAATAGTAATAAAATGACATGGTAATTCATATTTTTACTACAGTGCACATTTTCATCTGGAAGAAAATTCATCGATTGAAAAAATAGAATTGACTAAAAATTAGTAGTTAGTTTGTTATGTTTTAGATGCTGAACAAAGTCCTATCCAAAAAAAGTCTTTGGCTTTGGTTCCTCAGCATGTGGCTGTGACTCAGTGATTCTCCTTTGATCTCCTACCCTTAGTACTTTGTTTCTCTGGGAAAAGAAAAAAAGAGTGTTAACAATATTGGCTTCAGTCAGTTGGGCTGAGTCTCTTTTTAACCATCTATTTTTAAGTTCACCTGAGAATGGCAACCTTGGGTTTGCTTGGCTTTTCCAGGATGTATAAACAATGTAAAATAAAAATACCAGAATCCAAATGCAAAATCCAGCTTCGACCCCACCCCTGTGCTGTTCTTGAACTGTGTAACCATGGTCAGGGGATTTAACTGCTCCAAACCTTGGTTTCTCAACTTGCAAAATGGTGACCGAACTGTCTTTCCTGCCCACTTTCCTTCCATGTTTCTTTGGGAGAAACAAGAGAAAAGATACAAAAATTTAATGTTAATCACAAAGCACAAAATAAAGGTGAATGATCATAATTAGAAATATTTTCTGGGGTGCCTGGGTGGCTCAGTCAGTTAAGCGTCCGACCTAGGCTCAGGGTACGATCTCACGGTTCGTGGGTGCGAGCCCCGCGTCCGGCTCTGTGCTGACAGCTCGGAGCCTGGAGCCTGCTTTGGATGCTGGGTCTCCCTCTCTCTCTGTCCCTCCCCCGCAAGCTCCCTGTGTTTGTCTCTCTCTCTCAAAAATAAGTAAACATCAAAAAATTTTTAAAGAAATATTTTCAGTAATCAACATGTTATTTTTTTCTTACAGTTTTTTTTCAAATAACTTTTGGAGGATTCTTAGAATTATTTTTAACTGGTTTAAAGTGCTTGTATCTGCTGTGCCCGGGCCTTTATCTCAGCTTTCTCCTGCATGTCTGACCGTGCTTGTCCCTGCCTGTACTTCCTAATACTTCGAGATCTTCTTTTCCCTAAAATGTTCCTGCCCATCAATTCTTTCCATTCTGTGGACACACCAAGAAAATTTCTTTCTGGGTTCAGATGTTGATTTCACCTTTCTGAGCTTCAGCTTCCTCACCCATCGAATGGGAATAATAATAATAATAATAACGCTTATGGTATTGGGCTGTTTGGGGGATTAACGAGATGATGTGTTTGAGGTGACAGTATCCTAGGACATTTGATAGATACTCGGCAAATATTTGTGGGATAAATGAATGGATTTCCTTCCACGAATTTCCAGGTGCGTCATGTCCACTGGGTTGCTTATTTCCCTAGTTCTGATTATGAGCCCAGTTCTTCATGTCCTCCGAGGGGCCGTGGCCTGAGCCCAGAACTGTGTGGTGAACAAGGCCATTTTGATGATCCTGAGAATATGAAATTTATCATGTAGATCTACTCTTGGTCCAGTCTGGTCCTTTGTTTGTGAGGCTTGAACTGGCCTGCTCAGAAACAGCATATTGTAAAAACTTACTGGGACCGAAGTAAGGGAGCTGTCCATTTATCCTTCTTCCCTGGCTGTGTCACCAGGTATACAACCCATGTCACAGAGCAGGCAGTGGGTACCCGAGTCTGCCAGGCTCTGCCTGCCTCCGTGGTTACGATGTGACTTCTCCAAGCGTTTCAGCATCTTTAGGAGAAGACCTGACCTCTGGGAACTTTGCTGCTGAAAGTCCTATCAGTCCTCCCTGGTGATAAGTGACTGTCCAAGTGAGACCTGTGTGTGGCAGCCAAGCCCCGGGGATAGAGGTGTGTCTGGCCATCACTGTGACGAGAAGGGAGGAGAGGAGCGTGGATGGAAGGAGGAGAGAAGGAACCAAGTGAACCAGTATGTTCTGAGTGTGTGATGTGAGCCAAACACTGGCCCAGGTTCCGTTAGTCTTTGGTCTCTCCTGAGCATCTCAGCACTCAAGACCATCTTGTCTGGATTGGTTCTTTGGTGTTCATGAACAGCTTCTGCTGCCTGGCTACGGGAACACAGGGACAGGTCTTTAGTCTGTTGAGGCTTGTTTTTCCTGCAGTGCTCGATCAGGACAAAGCACAAAGGACCTCCAGTAGGGACTTGGTCAACCCTTGAGGACAAGGCGGAGGATACACAGCTGTTGCTGAGATGGAGTCCTGGCTTTGACCATATGGAGCCCACCTGTGCTCTCTCTCCCGGGCGGGCAGTGGGGCCTCAAAGAGCTGTTGTTTCCTTTGTAAAAAAATCTATTGATGGTGGTGGAAATCTCTGGAGCTTCCAGGAAACACTTTTGGAGGGAAGACTTTTCCAACATTGTCGCTTTTCATTATCTCTGCCCTGTCCGGGGTGGGAGTAAGAATTGTTCGCTGTGATCGCTGAAGTTCCCATTCTCTCCAGGGAACGCGAAGCCAGCGGCTTTGTTTTTCCCTTCCCATCACGGCGTGCTGAGCCATGTCCTTGGTCAGTTCTTAGTCTCCAACATCTTTTCAGTTTGCCACAATTAATGGGCACCCGTGTGGCTATTTTAAGATTTTTCTTGAGGCGGGGAGCCTCCGTGACAGGCATCAATACCTGCATGTTATTTGTGCTACGTGTATGTTTAACTTATTTCTCTGGAGAACTCCATGCTTATCCAACCAGGTACCATAAATCTCTTCCAAAATGTCATAGCTTGGGTTAGGTTCAGGGCTATTAGACTTTAAGGACTGTGTTAGATCAATCAAACTCTGTATTTGTTTCCCATGTGCCATTCCAGCCAGGAGTGCATTGCGATTTTAAAATGTCCCCCGATTTTCAATATTCTCCTGGCTTTCTGGCTACATCCATGATACTTTGGGAAGTAATAGGGGAGCAGCGATAGCTAACATCAACCTTTTGGCCAGAAACTAAGTGGGCAGAACATGAGGAAGTCTGAGAAGGCTCATTCCAAGCAGGATGAGACCCAGAGATACCTGGAAAAGAACTTTTAGAAATATTTCTGAATTGAATTGCAGAGTCCAATGTTTGCTAAGCCAAAATGCTTTTTACCTAGAGCATGTCAAAGCATCCGACAGCCAAAAGGTGGCGCTCCTCACCCACCATTCATTTCCTTCCAAGGTAAGGCCATCTTCTCGTTTTCTTCTGTTCCTTCTATTAGTTCTTTCATAATAAAATATTATACCCTCATCCTCTCCTGGTAAAACATAGCAATAAAACGGACCTTATTCTTTGGGTTGATCTGTGTTTTGATATATGCCAGTCCTTATCCCTCTGGGTGGACGATGCATAAGGTAAACTGTTTGCATTTTCAGTCGAGCTTGGCTTTATAGCTCTGTGTGTATCTAAGTCTATGCTGTATTACTGAGCACCTTTACTATAAAATCATCTCTGACCAGATCCAAGATTTTAATTTGTCTCTAGAGCTTGCCTCTCTCAATTTCATAAACCGTGCAAACACAGCTGGAGCAATTTACAGGCTGTGGAAAAAGTCTTGAGTATTTTTGCTGAAGTACTAATTCAGGGATCATGCTTTGTTATTTCCTGTTTCATTGTTGTTTGTGAAACTAGTGAATGGCCAATGGACTGTTTCAGATTTGCCTGGCCCCTCAACACTATTGCGGGCACCTCCTGTTGGGGCATGGCATGAATTGGGTGCAGCATGACGGCAAAATGGCGTTGGATTCGAGAAGGAATTCAAGGACACGTCGCTGAGAATGAAATCAGAGCAGCACTTTGGAAAGAAGGTAGGCTTATAATCTCTGGGTTATATGACTGTGGGGCCTGAGGCTTTCAAGAAAGCAAATCCCGCTCTGTTAGAGCTTTCCACCAACCCTAAATACTTTTGAGATCTACTTCCAGAATGCGCACCACAGAGTAAGGGAGACTTTTGTAGTCTTCTGACTTATGAATCATTAGAAGCATAGACATGAAACGTGATGGAGAGCAACACGCTAGCACCGAGTCAAGGGGCTGAGAAAGCAAGAAGATTACCCCAGTAATGCGCCACGAACCTAGAATTTGGAAACCTAGAGACCTGTGTTTAGAACACAGGCGCAAAGTCAGACAGAAGTTAAGAGTTTCTGAGCGGCATAAAGAAATCGTTATCATCGGGGCGCTTGGGTGGCTCAGTCAGTTAAGCGTCTGCCTCTTGATTTCAGCACAGGTCGTGATTTCACGGTTCATGGGATCAAGCCCCAAATGCAGGGTCTGCTTGGGATTCTCTCTTCCCCCCATCTTTCTCTGCCCCTCCCCCACTCATGCTTTAAAAAAAATCAATAAAAACTTAAAAAAAAAAAAAACCCAAACCTCGAGAAAGTCATCATAAGGTATAAGCACCTTGTTTTGTATGAATGAAACCTAGAGAAGTTTTAGGACTTTGATGCCTGGTATACTACAAGGTAGGTGCTCAATAAGCATTTATGAGATGGATGGATGAGGAATGGCGAGAAGAACTTCAAGGGAGGCATGCTTGCTGAGCTCCATGTTATGAAAAGGCGTGAGGGAGGAACAGTGCCTTGCAGTCCTCAGCTCTCTCTGAAGGCACCACCGCCACGGCACAATTAAATGATTGAAGCTCTCTTCGTAAACCGCATTTGTTGACAAAACATGGAATTACGTTTAGAATGCCCTGTTCATGAAGATCAAAATGGAGGTGATAAAAATGGTTAGACTTAAAAGCCACTCATATTAAAAGCAACTCATTCTGTTAAAGGGACAAGCTTACGTTATTTATTTTGAACATTTACCACCAGCTAAGCGTTGAACTCGATTCTAGTGGTAAACAAATTATCTAAGGTGTTCACTGAGATTGCCTATTTCGTACCTTTATAGTGTAACAATAATGAGACATTGGTACTTTTTTTTTTTGAAATATACAAAGAACAAGTGCATTTGTGCAGAACTGATCCAAAATACTTCTAATTCTGGTTCAAGTCCTCCATAAAGCAGTCACCTGAGGAAAATATTCTGTGCTGCATCGAGCTTGATTTATCGTATGGATTTGTCTATATTGACAAACTAGGAGGACTTCCCTACTGCATATGTTACCCATTAAGGCAAGACAATGAAATCAGGCAAAATGCTGAGAGGTCATGTCCTTCATCACTCTTACCAGCATAAAGAAACAGCATTATGAAAATTACCTTGTTTTTCAGTTTGTTCACGGGCCCAACAAATGTTGTGGCTTCTAGTACTCTCTGGGTTGGGGCGGAAAGTCTCATGCAACTTGGTATGTAGAGGATGAAGTGACATTGTCGGAAGTAAAAAAGCAAGATGACTTTAGTTCCCCTTACCCAAAATGTTTTCTCACCAAGCTCTAGGAGACATTTCTGAGAGGGTTCCTCTGGTGTAGGTCTGAACTGAGGTTTGATAGTTTGTTTTACCTTTTTAAATGTGTAGGAATAGTGCCTGCCTTTTATTCTTCAACGCATTCAACCATTGATTTCCCCAGTAATCTAGCAATACTCTTACCACATTGGTAGTGTTCCTTATTACTTCGATTGAATTTTAGAGGTCAAGTCAGACCGTGGCTACAAGAGCTTGCATGTTCAGCTTCAGGCCACAGAGTCATAGGGCATGGGATGGTGTGTATCTTTAGATCTGTCACTGCTAGTGCTCAACTCTTCCGAGATTCTGCTGTTTACACATTTGCTAGCTCTAATTCCACAGTTTTGGGAACTAAAAGATGCTCTTTAATGTACTGAATTGGTTTTTTAAGTTCAGATTTTTTTTTCCATCTGTATAGGCTGATGTTGAGTTTCCAGAATGTTCTTTAAGTGGAAAAGTCTGGGTCTTTCCAACATCAACTTATTCTAATATTACAGAAACCCAAGAACCAGTTGCTTATCTAAAATTTTCACTTTCCAATCAGTTTTTATAGTGATTTTAAGATCTAGCCTAATCTCAGGACAAGTCTGATAGATAAGGGATTAGTGTTGTTTCTGCATTGCAGCTCTAGGTCATGCCTCATTTCCAGCGGTTCCAACTCAGTGAGATTCAAGAATGAAATGCCCCTATTCATGCCACCAACTAAATTCATGAGTATGACCCATTTCTCTCTTCAAAGTTGTGTGTATGTATGTGAGTATATGTGTGTGTGTGTGTGTGTTCCATTGACAATGCTAGGTTCAGACACACACAAATGTCACTCTGACTTCTCTTTTAAACTTACATACTGCCCCAAAAGATTGATGAAGTGCCAAAGCCAAGAGAGTAATAAGCCAAACATAGTTAAAAAAAATACGTCTACCTCTAAAAAACTCACATATTGATTTGAAAACCTAAAGAGAAAATTATTTCTGGATTACTGATTCTATTGGTTGGATTTTATCGGTGGGCATGATTAAGAGTCAACTATATGTATTTTTTCTGAACCACTAGTCCGCCCACACTGTCCAGATTGTTTTTATAACTATGGAATTTTCCACTCAGGTTGCATTTTCCTTGTTTGCTTCCATCAACATTTCTGTGCCCAAATAGTTTCTTTTGTGGCTCAATTTTTCCATCTTTTTAATATAGAGGGTTGATCCCAGCTGTAATTGTGCCTGGTTATATACTGACAACCCACAGAAGCAAACATCAACAAACACAGTCCTTTGATAGGATGATGTCATCACAATTTGAGTTTCAAAAGCAAATACAAGTGGGCAACTTGGACACCTGTGCCAGCTCTTCTTGGTTCTCCCTCCCCTCCCCTTGATGATGAAAGAATTATCTTTGCTGAAGGTGGAATGCTCTGCTGACACCAGCTCACCTAGTTTCAACCCTGGAAGATCGATTTCACATCAACTTGTTTAGATTGACACCGAGGCCACCTGGGCCTCCGCTGTAAGGAAACCCAGTGCTTTGCTTAAACAGTAGACAGCTATCAAAATAGGGGCAAGGTGGGAGGGGGCGGGGGAGGAGAGAGAGAAAGAGAGAGAGATTATCAGACTTAATATTGGCTCGCATTAGAGAGCTAGAGAACTCTCTCAGGTCTGCTAATGTTGCCATTACCATTTGTCAGGTGTATAATCAACCAGGAGAATAGGGAAAATGGGGCCTTTGTAGGATCCTGAATCAACATTCCAAACAATTCAAGCACTGTTCGCAGGTTAGAGCCGTACCTTCCTGACCCTTCTCTTCTCAAAGAAACCACCTCCCAGGAGCATTACATCGATCGTACGTTCACTTTTCCTCAATATGACAGCTGGTTACGTGACACCATGAGATTCCATTCTTAATAGCTATTGTAAAGAAACAGCTGTTGGAACGGTTTTTCATGGTGTTCAACCTTGTTTCCAGCATCAGAGGATTTAGAATTTGTGCATTTTTGGAAAGACTTTTATCTTTTGTTTTACGTTGATTTCATAGAAAAAGTAAAGGCCATTTATGGCACAAAACAACAACAACAACAACAACAACAACAACTATAACATCAGGGTCAGGGAGGATAATTTGTTTTTTGAGGTTTATAAAATGACGTTTCTAATCACTTTCATTTCCGCATTAAAAATGGCGTCTGTCACATGACCTCCTTGACACAATGCACAGAGGACAACGGAAGCTCAGCTGTCATGGCATCTCGTTGGCTGCACCTGTACACTCTCCCTCCGTATACTCAGTTTTGCACTGGCTCTTGCTTCCATCCCATCTCCCCTTTGCTTTTGCTTTTCACATCCCTTACCTCCTTTTTAAACCCTCACGCCAGATCAAGAACTCCCCTGAAGGGATTTGTCTTCTCCATTCACACAAGGAAGAAAATGGAAGTAGGTAAGACAGCAGTATCAAATAAAGGAGTAAAAATCTACCTCTTGAGAGCCCATGGTAGTCAAAAGAGTCTCATACTGGGAAGTCCAGGCATGTGATTTCAGCTTTCCAAAGGTAAAAAAAAAACAGAACTAACATTGGACTCACAAATGAACGAGACATCGAAATCATGTCCTTCCATTGTTTTGAATGTAGCTCAGGAAGAATTTTCCAGAGCCCCCGAACCTTTGATTGGAAAATACATTTAACATGTTTGAGGTTTTTCCAACACCAAGGAGAACAGATGACTTCTTGGCAGGGCTGCATTTCCAGAACACAGTTACCTTTGCCTCCTTTTGGGCTGACGCTTCTGTCTTTTTTGCAAAGGGGACTAGTTCGCTCACTCAAGAGAAGAAAACATGGTGCCGGTTCCGAAAAGTGTTACTTCCACAAGCCTTTCTTCGGTGCTTGGAACATTGATAAAGATGTTCCTTGCATATTTAGATATCATTTGCCAACGAATATTCTCTTGAGAAGGTACCTCCTTGACTTAAACTCACATCATGGCACAAATTATATATGTCCAGGAGAAGAGAGAAAACTTGAAGGTGCTGGATCCTATATAGGGTGTGTTGTGTATACGTGTGGCTTTTGCCTCAGCCCAGCACTGTTTTGGTTCAGGGGCAAATACTCATAGTGAAATAGTGTTTTTGTGGTGCTAATTATTGCATTACGAAAAGATACTTTGGGCTCAGGTCTTAGAGGCTCAAAGCCACGAATCTCCCCTGGAGAACACTACAGAACACCCATTGACTGGAGCACTCAGCAGCAAATTTAAATTTATTCACAGAATTTGGTAAATATAGCCAGTTATGTCCCTCTAATGCAGCCACGTTGTTAACTGCGTAAATTAGCAACCTGATGACGAACCTAGAAATAATATAGGTAAGGAAATCCAATCTGCAATAGAGCCATATATTCACTTCATGAACAGAGTTTTTGAGTGCTCATCATATTTATTTGACAGTGGCAAAAATGGGGGATCCTGGCTGGCGCAGTCAGTTGAGTGTCCTACTTGGGCTCAGGTTGTGATGTCACGGTTTGTGAGTTTGAGCCCCGCGGCAGGCTCTGCGCTGACAGCTCGGAGCCTGGAGCCTGCTTCGGATTCTGTGTCTCCCTCTCTCTCTCTCTGCACCTCCCCTGCTTGCACTCTGTCTTTCTCTCTCTCAAAAGTAAATAAACATTAAAAAAAATCAACAATGGGAAAAATGACTCATACACTAGAAATCTAATTTTTATTTTGTCTCCTAGGAAGCCCCCGGTTGTTTGATGCAGGATGCGTGGAATTCATTTTCTCTTTCAAGTGTTAGTTGCCTCAAGAGAAAAAGGACCAAAAATATGGCATCTCCTTGGGTACTTGATCACCATGCACATGTGACGAGACAGAGAAAGAGCTGGAGAGGCAGAGCACAAGGGGGGAGAGGGAGGGGAACACTGATTCATTATTCAGGTCCTTGGGAGTCTCTTGGTGGTTTATTTATTGTGAGGAGCCAGAAAACAAATCCATTCTAAACTTTCTCCTTCCTGGCAGATTTTTCAAAGCTGAGGTTTCTCTGCTGACTGTGCATGTCCTTTTATCATGTGTTTGGTTTTTCAATATCAAGCCATTTCACAAAGAAGAGAGAACATTTACTTTCAATTAATAAGCCACCCGGCAATTACCCTTTGCTCATAAGCATGTGAAAGCTTCTGTGTGCGCAGATGATAGCTTCCACATTAAACAGCTGTCCCCAGTAGCTTCAAAAGGCTGTCCCCCCTCCTCACGGTGTTTTCCAATTCGCCTTCTTCCCCGGCATCAAGGTTATGCCTGCTCATTGGCAGGTCTGCAGATGGACACCCTCATGGCTATGAATACACATTTCATATTCACTTACAAACCAAGAATACATATTTTGTTTTCAATGCCTTGTGAAGATTTTTGTCTTTGACATCTGTAAATTAGGCGACTTACTCTCACTGATCCTAATGGCTGTCTTCTTGTATAAAGTATAATTATGCTTTGAAAAGGAGCAGTCATTGGTTTTAACGAAATGAGTGGTTATTTTGAAGACAATTGGTCCTCTGGCTAATTCTCTTGGTTGTGTCTATGTTTGAAGCTTCAGGACTGTGTAGATACAGAAGGACTTGTAAATTCCTTGAGCGCAGTTCTGACTTCTCTCATCTTTGCATTCGCGTAAGAAAACAGTCAGGAACGTAATAAGCCATGATATCCCTATCTAGATATAGGTATAAATAAAGAGGTAATATAGAGAACTATATTTAAGCTGGTCCGCCATCACCCGGAGAGAATGGGTATACTCTTTACAAGGTTTCTTTGGGTCTTTCCCAACCATTCTCAACCAACAGGCCTGGGCACACCTTTCTTTCCTTTCTATTATCCTGGGGAAAATGGTTGAAGAGCTAAACCAGAAGAAAACACATTTAAAAATCATTGTTGACACCTACTGAAAAGCAAGACTCAAACTCTACAAATCTCTGTCAATGTGAATACAGTGGATGCTACTTGTTTAAGTCAAATATCGAATATTCCTCCAGGTTGTTCAAAGAGGCTACCTCCAAAATACTTGTTTGTGGGTGGTAGAAATTTTCTCAGCACCACCTTGCCAATGAAATTCCCAACCAAACCACTCATGATTATTAGAAAAGGTTCAGCAACTACAGCAATGAATAAATATGAAAATGAAATCACCCATGTTCCAGCCATTCATGAATCGCCACTGCAAGAGTGTGTTGTAAATCATTCTAGTTTATTCTACAGATACATTGAATGTCTATACATCCATCCTTTATCAGAATTGATCTCTACTTAGCCTGCTTTGAACATGGATTTTGAACTTCATTTTCCCCCCAAACACTACATACATTCGGCTCATCATTTTAATAGCTTTCTAGTATTCTCGTGTATGAATATATTATAATAACCAATAACCTATTCATGGACATCTGGGTGGTTTCCAATACTAATACACGTTTAATACCTGTGTAAAACATTGGAAATGACACTGGACAGCATAAACAGGAATACGGAAAGTTACTTTGGCTGAATCAGAGCCTTAAAATCTATTTACGATTTAGCATGGTGCTTACACATTAAAAAAAGTAAAATATTATAACTCAAAACTTATGAAGGTTTTCCTTAAAAGCTTGTAGATTAATTGTAGATAGATTCAAGATTATAGATTAGTTATTTTGTCCATCACTGGATATTAAGTACTTTTATAAAAAATATAATTATAAAATTTATAAATGATGTAAGAAGGTAGCAAAGGTGTTAGTTGATGTACACATTTGGAAAATTGGGCTGGAAATCATAGTCTCTGAGCCCATGTCCATATTTATATTTAGACATTCAGAAATCTGTGCTGAAAGGCTTAGGTTTATCATTGCCATTAAAATTCATTTTAGGGTCTACTGATACATATTTTTTCATATATTGGTTTTCAAACGTAGTTCATAAACTTTGCAGCACATGTAAGAAAACTAAATGAAGGTATAAAGGTAAAACTAGACATCTCAAGGCCACCATACACTGTTGGGAAGCTTTTACACTCACTGCACAAGGGCACCACAGCGAATGGGGTTCCAATGATACTGCAGCAGTGAGGATTTTTGTATTTATTACAATGATTTTTCTAGCAGATGGCAGTGTATTACGAGAGCATTCCGACAGAAATAAAGTATCTTGAGTTCTCCAACTGACACTCTCTCTGATTTTCCCCCAAACGCACGCCCCCTGTGCCTTCTTACACTGCTCAATCAATAATGTCTTATGGAAACCCTCTCAGCTGACGTTGTTCTAGACCATTCTGTCCAATAGATGCATCATATGTCTCATCCAACTTCTATGAAGAAGTTGAAAGGCATAAAGGGATATAATAGTTATTGATTATCAATATTTAGAACAACCACATATATGAAATCATAATTTTAATTTTTGCCATATAATTCCATTGGCTTTTCCATAATTGATGGCTGTATTCATGGCAGAGGGAGGCATTTCTGCTTCCTAAAATACTTCTTAAATTCTCAAAGATTAAATTACATTCACGATTGTCACAGTGTTGACTATTTTTTCATGTTCTTTGAAACTGACAAATCTAATGCTTATATATGTGATTCTTCTTTATTATAATAAATTAAATTACATCATCATACCGGGATTTACAGCTTTCAGAACATCTTCCACCACCTTGGTATTTGATATTTGAAATTACAACATTGTGAGGCAGGGGGCGTCAATTTCCAAATTTTCCTGTTGAGCGGTGGCTTAGAGAGGGCGAGTGTCTTGTCCAAGGTCCTGTGGTCATAAAGTTATCGAATCGGGTTGGACACTCAGTTAGTGGTCTTTACATGACCCCAATGACCCCATACTGCTTTAGAGGGTGGGATTAATCAGTCCTCACTAGTTTCTGACCCTCCTACTTAACCATGGTTTTGATTTCTTTTCTTTGTTAGAATGATCCTTTTGCTGTGCGCTCTCCTGAATACATTTTTAAATTTCCATCCTTTATGTTTCTCAGGTGCTATAGGGACATTTTGTTTTCCCTTTCCATCCAGTGCACCCATCGCCTTCCTCATTACACACATGCACATTTGAAAGGCTAATTGAGTCTACCTATGATTTTAGCGATCGCAATGCGATCTAGTAGAACAATCAACTATTAATTACCGTTAATGAATAATATACCTTGGTCCTTCACATCTTTTGTCATGCATCTCTGGTTCTAGTCTAGGCCAAGTTTATAGTTAAAGTGCTCTGCAGCTGCAAGCACGCTATAGTTTATAAAAAACATCTTTCTTCATTAACATTTAAGAATAAGTTTGTATTGTTGGATTCAATGGACACAACTTAAAAAGCCACACGATTTCAGCTTTTCTGGGGTGGGGAAGGGGGAGTGTCATGTAGAGTCAAACCATTTCTTTAAGATCTGATGAAATGAAATTGTTTCAGCCTCACAGTGGTCTGCTAACATCTCAACGCCACCACTGCCACCGCCACCAAAAAGCAAAGGACTCTTCCTTTTAAGTTCAATAGTGAACAGTTGGATCTTTTTGTCAGGAGCTGGTAGGTTAGGTGACTGTCCTTATTCACATGTGAGCATTACAGGCTAAAGAATAATTTACTGGTCAGAGCATATGCGCTTGACTGTGGCAGTCTGTAAGGATTAACATATTAATTAGTTATTTGCATCCATTACGGTTTTATTCTTTTCCTTGGAATCCTGTGGACTATCTATTCCAACCTTCAAAAGTTGCAGAGCAGGGCTGTTCATTTAGCTTTCTGAATGGCTGAGTAGAACAATAAGATTGTGTAACACTGGGGCACGTAAGTGTCTTCGTCAGGGGATAATGTGGCTACAGAAAGCCCTTTTCATCCTTCGCGAGGGCCCATTATTCCTATGTATCTCTCCTTTATGCTTTGTGAAAAGGTTTGTACAGTAAATAATGACTGACTATGTACTAGCTCTTTCTTCTTTTGCCAAGCTCTTTTTAGCTTTGGCAGCAATTTTGTTTTCCCTGTCATCATCTAATGTCTATTTATTTTACATTGCTACAAAGCCAGTGAAATTCCCTTATAAATCCCAGGTCATGAAGATGAAGCGGCAACCCGATTCCTTTTATTAAATGTCTGCAGTGTCCTCTGCTTTTTCTAATTAGGTTCAAAGTGGTCAGTGGCTTGAAAGGCTCCGGGCAAGAATCAAATCTGTTTGAACAATGCATTCCTAAAGGCCACGCATATTAGATGTTTGGATTTAATTAGAAGACAGGTATCAAAAGTCAGATACTCGCTGGATGTATTGGGGTCCTCACCACAAGGTTCCTTATTCCAAGGCAGGCAATTTGACCAAATGGATCCCCTCCCCCTGGCTCTCCCCACCCCACCACATACAACAGACATTAGGTATTCAGAGCCTGGGGCTATTACTCACCACTGGGTTTCCAGGGCTGCAGTTTTCTGTGTTAGCGCTGCCACAGCATGAAGGTGAGAACAAGAAGCTCTGAAATTGAAGGGGAAAAGATAAAAGGAAAAGCGTGCAGAAGAAAAGAGAGGCCCTCTAACTGCTCTGTCAACCCACTTTTCTTCTCTTCGGCAACAGGCTTGTTCTGAAGATGGATGGTACCAGAGACCAGCTGTGATCTCCATCTGGGTACCATTTGGTAGCAGATCGATTTTTCAGGCCAAAGTCTCCTCCAATTGTTGTGGTTAGAGAGGGAAAGTGAGAGGTCCACTGTGTTTTCTTCCACTTGCAGACCACTGCCTCTCCCTACGTTGGCTTCTTATCAAAGGGAGGGGAATTATTTGATTGTGGGGCGAAGGGGGTGAGGGAGTTACCCGATGAGAGCTGGTGGAGCTCAGACACAAAGCATCTCATGGAACACATTAAATATTTAATCGACCCAACACATACTTCTCATATTGTCTCTCATTTCCCTCCTTCCAAACGTCGGGGCCATCGGTAAGGAAGGTGCTCTTTTGACGAGTGAAGTCGACGTGTGTGTGCGCACAGCACCAAAGCAACTGGTTGAAATATGAAAAATTCAATACATCGACTACAGCTCTTTTTTGGTTGTGCTGAGAAACCAGTTTGAATCCTTTCTCTTTACGTCTTCGACAGTTGGCCTGGGATGCCTGGACAACCACCTCAGCCAACATTTTCCATTTTCCAGACAAAACATTTTGTAAAAATATTGTGAACCCGAAGAGGTTTTGTTAAGTACATTATTTGATAGAAACGCTTTAAAAATCCGATTTGCTAATATTTTAAAAATTGAATGTTGGCGCTTTTTTTTTTCTTCCCAACTAGTTGTATCACTGTGGCACGGGCATTGATTGAATTATTGTTTTGGAGTGAATTTGCCCTCTACTTTGCTGTTCCTCAACTCTTCCATCCATCGTCAGGGGGATCTACAAAAGTTGGGCTAGAGGTTACTTGAATGCTCTTAGAAGACGTTTTTTTTTTTGGGCTGACAGTTGGTGGTTTTTCTTGACGTGAAATTCTTCTTTTCTAAGAGGCAGTACCTATGGCATGCTCCTGGGCCCCAGCTCTTTATGTTATTTGGATTTGGGGCCAGAGGTGTTTCACAAGCATTCACAAGAATTAGCCCATCTGATCCAGGGAGAGATTGCGATATCTTTTCTGGCAAACCAAGCTCCTTTTTTCTTGCCAACATGGACATTTTCCAGAGTTGGCACGGGCTCCTCAGCTTTCCTAATGTACTCAAGGTCAGTGTTCTTATCCCTAAGGAGAAGCCACAGCTGAGGGACATGATCAAAGTCGATTTTGTGTTGCCCCTTAGCTTATTACCCTTTTACCTTGAAAAACCCAGAATAATTTAAGAATATGCCGATAAATATGATGAAATTATACCTGATTCTCGCCTTGAGTTCTAGAAGGAAGAATTCAGAGGGTGAGGTGGGGTGGTGTTGATGGAATGAAGTGTGTGAGGGTGTAGCAGAGGTATAACTAGACCATCTGGGTCAGTGCTGCTCAATAGAAATGCAATCTTTAAAATCTGGTGTATTTTGCACTCACAGTACATCTCGGCTTGAACCAGCCGCATTTCAAGTGCTCAACAGCCATGCAAGACTAACGACTAATGTACGGGACAACGCAGATCGGAAGTAAATAAAGAGGAAGAGAGTTTTTTTTTTTTTTTTCAACATTTATTTATTTTTGGGACAGAGAGAGACAGAGCATGAACGGGGGAGGGGCAGAGAGAGAGGGAGACACAGAATCGGAAACAGGCTCCAGGCTCTGAGCCATCAGCCCAGAGCCCGACGTGGGGCTCGAACTCACGGGCCGCGAGATCGTGACCTGGCTGAAGTCGGACGCTTAACCGACTGTGCCACCCAGGCGCCCCAAGGAGGAGGAAGAGAGTTTTATTTGAACACTTTCTATATGCAAGGCACTGTGGTAGCAGTGAATATACACTATGGCTAGACTTCACAACCACCCTTTGAGGTGACTATGTTTTAAATTTTACAAAAGAGTGAGGTAGCTGTATAATTTATTGTCCAAACTGGAGCCCTTTTGGAGTAATAGGGCAGCTTTTATTAACTACCAAGGGCAATAGATATAATCTAGAACCATTCCAGGCAGACTGGCATGAATAGTCAACCTAGATGGGGAAACATCACAGAATAAGTTAACTAGTTTGCCCAACATCACAAAGCCAGTAAATGGAAGCATGATCTAAGGTTAAAGCCAGATCTGTTCATCTCAAAAGCCCATGCTTGGCCTGTGCTTCCTTCTAAAAGGAAGGTATTCCTTCTAGAATCCTTCCTTGATAGTTTAGTTAACCATTCAAACTCTGTTGGCAGCATAGTTCTCTATCAGGCAAAAAAAGATGCAGGCCTTCTCTGTTCTTAGAAAGGCCCTTCCAAGGAAGCGGAACATATACAGAGGCTGACTACATTCCCGCCATTTTTAACAGAGGTGAGAAGCCAGTTTAGCTATGCTTATTTGGTGGCAGGTTGGGGGTAGGGTGCAGGTCTCCAGCAATCTTCTCTGGAATGCTCTGGCATGCAAAGTCACTATCCCTGTTGTCACTATCCCTGTGACACTATCCCTGATAATGAAACCCTAACCCTAACCCTAACCCTAACCCTAACCCTAAGTCACTATCCCTGATAATGAAAGCATTATCATTGGAATCTGTTCACAGACATGTAAGAGGGCCAGAAATGAAAACATCGTGTTCTGCTTTCTCTAGGGCTCTTCAGATTTCCAGCAAAATGGTACTTTCTCTTCAGTGTAAATGAATGGGTTCTCTGATCCTCAGTGTTTCTCTATTTGCTCGTCTGTTCCCGAAAGGACGTCTTTCTCAGAAATGTATACATTGCCCCCTTTAAGTGATAGCTAGAAGTAATGTTGGCTGCTGAAAATCAGAACACAGCAGGAGAGAGGACTGGGAATATTTTTAATAATGATGGCTAGCATTTATTGTGCGATTACAGGTATCAGACACTACTTAAATTGCTTCATCTTTATCAACTCACTTAATCCTAACAATAGGACTAGGAGATACATATTATAATTATCCCCTTTTTACAGATAAGGAAAATGGCTCAGAGAGTTTGGGTAATTTTTCTAAACTCACAGAGCTTAGTTAGTGCCAGAGCTTGGTCCCGGACCTAAGTTTGGTTGATTACAAAGCATTCATCTCACATTAAGTAAAAACCAAACCCACCTGCATTACCAAGGGCATTACTTGGAATTAATCTGTATTGTACATCTACCTTGTTGTCCTATTCAATCTTTGTTGTCCTGAGATTCCTTAGAAATATATTATTAGCAAATTGAATGAGACAGGTGACTTCTTGGTTTGTATTTCCTATAATGGCAAAAGTTCCCTGGTAGATGTTTGTGGAAATATTTTGGATATTGATAAGCACCTTTCTGTCTTGCAGGTTAGGCAAAATCAAGCTGGTTGCTCAGTATGGCTGGAAATCTAATACAGGAGATAAGATCAACTCCCTTTCTCTGTCTACTTCTCAGTGATGGCCATACTTGAAAATTTTAGAGGTTGAGAAGCAGGGCCATTTTTTCTCATCTACATTCTATGTTAATTTATTTTTGAGAGAGAGAGAATGAGAGGGCGATGGGCAGAGAGAGATAGAGACACAGAATCCGAAGCAGGCTCCAGGTTCTGAGCTGTCAGCACAGAGCCCGACTCGGGGCCTGAACCCACGAACGGTGAGATCATGACCTGAGCCGAAGTCAGACACTTAACCTACTGAGCCATTCGGGTGCCCCTCATCTACATTCTTCTAGACCATCCACCTAAGCTGTCTGAATACAGATGTTTACCATGAAACTTAATTCCAACTGGAATTAAAAAGAAAATGTGGCCCAACATTTGTTTTTCCCTCCTGAACTGGATCTCGTGATGCAGGGGAATGCTCAGGTGAAGCCGGACACCAGGGAAATCTCTTTTCCCTTTCTGGAATTGTACCTTCTTGGACCCTCTGAAGTGCAAAGGAGAAATTGGAGCACAAATTTTATAAAGTGGGGTTATTGTTTGTATTGGACATATTTCAGGACTGCCTGTGACTTTAATATGAGTGCTTTGGTATCAAGTTTTATGTTCTAACTGGCATTAAAAAAAAAAAATCATTCTTTCCCTGAAGGCTGAAACAGCCAAGATGTTATCTGTTCCTTGTGTTAATTACTGATAATGAGCATAAGACACACAATGGCAGAGACACTGACCAAACTCACAGATTGTCCTCAGATACAAAAGGGCTGGGTCTTCATTAGACTATAAAAGTAGATTGGATCCATTGACAAGCAGCAGCTAACAGGGCGTTTCCAACTCATGTCCCTAAATAGCACAAGGTGGATCTGCAAAACGTTATTGCCAAGTGCCCCCCCGCACCCCCCGGAAAAGAAATGAAATAATTCTTCCCCATGTTCGGTCTTTGTAGCTATCCGAAGGCTGGGGGAAAAAAATGCATTTATAGGCCTGGAAAAATAGGGGCGGATTATCCTTTTCATAAAACTGAGTTCTAAACCTGAAATTATATTTCTTCCAGATTAACATTTTACTTTATCTTTGCTTGTTAGAAATGATTATTTGTCGTTTCTTTCTTTTTTAGGTTGGTTGAGAAAGCAGTTTGTCAAGCTGCCCCATTGGAGCTTAAATGGACTTATCTATTGAAAAATACTCAGTAAAAATTGAAAAGTGCTTCTCATTACATTCATCTGAGCCCCCCAAAATCACTGCATGTAACTGTCTAGTGTAAAATTATGGGCACGGTCACGTAACCACCTCTGGCCGCAGACTCAACTTTCCGCATCTTTTAGTGCCAAATATGTATGCTTACTTAGATTTTTGCTTGAATCACATTTTTTTCCCCTCTTTCTGTTTGGGTGATCCCAATTTGTGAGCTGGTTGGGAAACTTTTGTTGCAGGGGGTGGGAGTGTCTGAAAAAAGGCTGTGGATGGTGGTGAGGGGCAGGAAGGAAGTTGGCCAGGTCTTTACGCTTTTCACGGTGGAATGTCTAGAGACTCTTTCCAGAGACTAGAGCATTGATGGTTGGTATTTTTTTTCCCAATTTTTTTCTTGAAGCTTCTCATACCATACCTTTCTGAGGCATTGGAGCCTAAATTGGAACTCTGAATTAGGAAGCTTGATGATTCCTTGTATTAGCAGTGGTGACAATACTAATATGTAAAATACTAACAATGATAAAACAATCACTCCCATTTAGGACTTTATGGTTTACAAGGCATTTTCTTATCCATTATCTCATCTGTGATGACAGTTGGGTCACAATACTGCTCCTCCAGAGAGGACTTCCAATGCACTTCTTCTAGATCAAAGTCTTCCCCAGCCTCCGGGAGTGCTGGTGAATCTCCAGCATTCTCCAGCTGGAAAGCGAATCTCCAAGGGTAGTAACCTGGCCACCTGGGAGAACGCAGATGGAAAAGGAAGGAATCAAAGCGAGAGCAATAGATTTGATGCCATAATGTGAAGGAGATTTGTTTCTCCCCCATATATTTTTAAGCGAACCTTGGGACTTAGGGAGGTGGTTGGAAGATCACATGCTCTTTGAATGCTGTATTGTAGTTGAAATATAAAGCTGCTCCATAAAAAGTTTGTATTGTGAAATGTCAAGTTTTTGGCACATATCATATTTGTCAAATGAGGTTATGTGAGCTGAGCTTTCCAGCATGGCCTCCCCTTGTCTAGCATTGGAAGAAAAGTTTCATAGGGGAAAGCCCAAGCCATCTGAAGCCAGATTGTACTCAGTTTCAATGTCATGAAAAACTACCTCAAAAAGAAACATCTGTAAAAGAGAAATTACTGCATTCTAGAAAACATACTAGGATATATGGAAACTTCTCATGTTTTTGGACTATCAGGAAGAGGGAGAGTGAACAATCATAATTTGATGTAAATTAAGGTAGAGAAAGGTCGAACCTTTGTTTGTCTTACAGATGGAGCATCAGTTGATTAATTACATTCTTCTTTCTGACTTCCATCCCACCCCCAAGTCATTCAATTGTTTGTTGAATAAATCCCCTAGTCAGAGTTTTAATGGTAAGTTTGAAACAGGGTGCTGTCGAAAAAAACCACCAGACACTGAATAGAAGCGAGGCAAGATTTTATTCACGGTCGGGCCAAACCTGATCTCCTGATCTTAAGGAGAAAAGTGCAGAGAACGGCCCCAAACAAAGGTAGCAGTGAGCTTCTCTGGATTTTAGCAAGTCAGAATACGTCATTATTTAATTAACCAATTACAATTTCCAGCATTTCATGGTAGCCAATTATATTGTGACCCACAGACGTTAGTTTCGGCGGGCACCTATCAATTTAAAGTTCTTTGTCCTAAGAGGGTTTAAAATGACCAGTCATAGACACCCAAGATACCGTGGGGCAGTGAGTTCGTGACTTTTTACGTGTAGGTCTTGCCTAGGCCAGATCTTGGGAGAAGGGGTGGGGGAGCGTTTTGCAACCCAAGTTATCTATTTAGCAAGCAGGTGAAGTTACAGAAGCGAGATAGGGCGGTTAGTAATTTCCGCTAAGCCTAATAGGGAACTACATAAGCTTTTGTCTCAATTATTCATGAAAGGTGAGTTTAAGCCGAACTTATATACGATAAGCTTTCTGATATCTTTAAGTTGACCTATTACACTGCCCACTCCTGTTTGTTAGTTATTCAAACCTTTGAATAACCTTATTCTGGCATTTGGGCTAGTGGAACGTATTGGCTATGCAATACCATAAGCTTTATAGATCCTATTTTTCAATTTATAGTAGTTTTATCAAACAGGGTCCTATAGTTATAGCTAGAAAGAGAAAGATAAGGGGTCCCGCAAGGGCACTTAGGAGAGTTGTTAGCCAAGGGGACCAGGAAAATATAGACTCATACCAGTTTTGATTAATTTGTCTTTGTCTTTCTCTTTCCTCTAGTCGTTGTGTGATCTGATTCAAGCTCTACTTGATGATTCCTGAATTACTGACATAAAAACAGCACTGTTCCCCAAGGGCCATACAAAGCCCTCCTTGTTGTAAAAATAACAGGTCCGATTCTGAGGTACCACCTCAGCTCAAGAGTTTGCAGATTCAGACAGATTATCGATATTCCTTTCTAATTCTGATATATCCTGATCAATTTGTTTGCTTAGTAATTTGAAGTTCTGATCCCCTGTGATGAAAGTGGCAGTACTTATGCCAATGGATCCTGCGACCCCCAGCCCTACAAAGAGGGGCACTAGGATAGTAGAAATGGGTTCCCTTGTAAATCGAGACTGGGGAATGAAACCTAGGTGTTCTCCTCCTCCTTCACCTGGAAAGTAGAAGACCTGGGGTAGGAGGTGGACTAGAATGCAGAAATCAGACCTCTTGATTATAAGGTGGAGGTTTAAACAAGGGGTTAAACCCAAAGAGCAAGTGAACCAAGTCCCAGAGGGCGATACAAGGAAGTAAAGGGTATCCCTCACATGAGTATTATCTGGCAAGTAGATGGTGCTGTTACAATAAGTCAAATACCTGGACTGTTTTATCTGGTAATTTCCAGCATAGAAACAAGTCCCTGTTCCTTCTAGATCTCCTAAGGTGAGACTTGGGTTCTGCCCCCAGGTACAATGACCATCTGGCCATGGCTCATATTCCTGACTTGGTCTTCTCTCGTTCCCAAAGGGACTGGAGCACCTATTCCTATGTAGTAGGGGGGCCTAGGATCCAAACATAGTCAACAATCCTGAGTGATGTTAGGGTTGGTGGCATTTAAAAACTTAAAGGTATAGTACAAGGCTTTAAAAGTATTGGTCTCTCTTACTTCAGGTTTGTTCCTAGTGGGGGAAGGAGTCAACATAAGGGCAGTAGTGGTGGGCGAAAGGACCATAGACTTAGCTGATGACCGGGCTAGAGGCCTGGGGGGCAATTTTCCAGGGTCAGGGAGAGGGTTAATTACAGGATTGGGCCCAATGGGCATTCTAGGGGTGGCTCTAACTGTAAACCTCTGAATGGTGAACTTAGTACCAGGATCAAGACCAGAAACGTATAATCTCAATCCCCATGTTCTCCCCGTATTCCATCAGGGATCTAAACCATTTTTAATGATGATAGTGACTAGGTGTTGACTCTTGGTCATAGACACTGCTCTTATAGACTGTATAAACTGATCCTTTTCAGTAACCCAGTCAGCTATGGTTTCACAACCCATGAGGCACAGTGAAACTGGCCTTGTCCTTGACAGTTGGGGGGCCTGTCAGAGGGACAAGCATAAAACTGTACTCCTTTGAAACTTAGGCAGTCTGGGTTTCTCTGGTAAGGTGACACTCCGGTAGCACCTTGATACCGTGGTGGTTGTTTCCACTCAATGGGGAACAGAAGACACAGATTAAAGGTCAAGGCGGGGGAAGCATAAGAAGTAGAATTTGCTAAAACCTGTCCCGTAGTGGTTTTGCTAACTATCCAACGGTATTGGACAGAGGCGTGGTCAGAAAATGTTCCTCCAACCAAGGAAATTATTAAGAACAAAATTACCCAGCAGATTCTTTTACCAGCCAGACCTCCAAAGGATTTTCGGTCCGTTTGACAGTCCATTGTAGACGAATGTGGTCGGGGTGTGCCGCTTTAATTTGAGAGCGATGGGTCCAGTGGCTCCGACCGGCAAGTTTCACAGCGGATGGCGTGGACAGGATGATCGGATAGGGCCCAACCCAACGTGCCTCTAAATTTGGGGAGGTGTGACGTTGCACCCAGATCCAATCTCCAGATCCGAGTCCTTGGTCTGATGGTTCGACTGTAGAGGGCGGTTCTTTCCGGCTTTCTTTTACTAGGTTATGGATGGCTGGAAGTGTCCTTTGTAGAGCCTGCAAGGACTTGAGATGTTGGTTTGAGATTTCCGCCCATTGTTCATCTCCCAATTTCGGAAGCAAGGGAGGTGGTCTCCCAAATAAGATTTCAAAGGGGGTAATGGCTTTTACGTAAGGTGTACGGGGCGGGGGGGGGGGGGGCAAAAGGAAGGAGGCCTACCCAGTTTTCGCCAGTTTCTGGAATTAATTTAGTCAAGGTTTCTTTTAGAGGTTTCTTTCTACCTGCCCTGAACTTTGGGGGTGGTAGGCACAATGTAATTTCCAATTTATTTGTAAACTTTTGGCCAATATTTTAGATATCTGGGCTATGAAAGCCAGGCCATTATCTGACTCCAGACCAATAGGGATGCCAAATCGGGGAACCAATTCATTGAATAATTTCTTAGCCACTATCTGAGCTGACTCTGTTCTAGTGGGGAAAGCCTCTACCCATCCAGAGAAGGTGTCCACTAGTACAAGGAGATAATGATAGCCATAGAGTTTTTCCCAATGTTGCCCGGGGTCCTTTCTGGCGGGGTTGAGGCCTTCCTGTCCTTTGCTGTTGCCTGGGGGTTTTCCCCAGGCTGCTACGAGGACTTTTCCTATTTCCTTCCCTTGCATAATGGCAGGGCTGTTCCTGCTCTGAAAAACTCATTGGGCTATTTCTACCAACTCTGAAATTACCTTTCCTTTGAATCCTTCTCATTTTGGGAGCTTTTTACGGATGTCAGGGGCCGACTGAGAAACGAAAGCCATAGTGATGGTTTTTCGGTTCTCTATTGCCTCGGGGTCAATAGGAGAATATAAGGGTAAGCCTGGTAAAGCCTTTCTAGGAAGGCTGCAGGCGACTCTTTTGGTCCTTGGACCGTGTCATGAATCTTTGTCAGATTGGTGGGCTCTCATGCCGCTGCGTGAAGCCCTTGTAACAGAATCTGGCGACACTGGAGTAGACGCTCCCTACCGTTATCCGTGTTAGGGTCCCCCTGGGACGGGGTGGAATGGAAAACGTGCTCAATTCTGTGAAGGTCTGTGGTAGGCATTCCATCTGGGCCGAGGACTGCTCTCGTGGCTTCCCGGAGCACTCGGGCCCTTTCCTCAGAAGTCAGTAAGACCTGCAAGAGTTGGTGACAGTCTTCCCAAGTAGGTGAGTGGTGAAAATGGAGCTCAATAAGTCAATTAGGCCCTGGGGGTTTTCAGAGAAAGGCGGGTTCTGAGTTCTCCAGTTGTAGAGGTCCGTGGTGGAGAAAGGTGGAGAAAGGAGTGTAGACAAGCGTCGGGTGTGTTGGCTGCCCATCTGGACCGGGAGCCGGAGCCCTTTGCCTGAGAGGAAGGATGGGAACTGGGGCCTCGGAGGACTGGTGTTCTCCTCTATAGAGGGCTCCTGATCTGGTGTGTGGGGGACTAGTCAAAGGGTCTCCTGCGGCTTCTGGTTCCTGGGGAGCGAGTGGAGTCTGGGGAGAAGGAAGTAGTCTCTGAGGATCGGATAACAAGTCCCTCCCTTCGAGTATCTCCTGAAGCACTGGGGAAAGCCTCTTGGAAGGCTGAGTGAAGCAAGGGTTTGGAGTTTGGAGGAGAACAGGAAGGGGAGTGGGAAAGGGAGATGCTAGATGACAGCTTTTGGCCCTGTTTCTGGCACTCTCTCAGCCAAGAAGGTGGGTCTTCTAGGAGGTCGACCCAAGTCACAGCATATGGCTCCTGGTCGGGATGAACATCCTGCAGATGGCAGAAGCAAGGTTAAGATTCTAGGAGCCCTCTGGGGGCCAGTCAACCCCAGAGAACGTCGGCCAGTCCAGTGGGCAATATGTCCGCAGCCAGGAAGGCTTTAGGTTAAAGCCATAGTTCCTTCCTCTTTTTCTGAAACCAGAGAAGTTATTTAGCATGCCTTTAAGGGAGGGAGCAAGGCTTGGACGAAGACTGACCCATGACAGAGGTTAAACAGTGGGTCACACCAGAGATAATGATAGGTTAACAGGAAACATTTAACAGGGCACACAGAGCACTGAACATAGAACAAATGGTTGGGGTGATCAAACCCAACCCAGATGGTCCAAAGACCCAGACAGTTCTGGGGACGTCTCCACCAGACACCAGTTAGGGGGAAGTTAAGCTGAGTCCAGCCTTCTCTCCTAGAATCAGATCTGGCCAGTAACAGAAAACAGAAAACAGAAAATAGACAATAGAAAATAGAAAATAGAAGGTAGGCGCTGCCTCATGTACTTTACTTAAGCCAGGTCTGAGAACGGAAGGCCGGGGCCGAGGAACGTCTCTCAGGAGCTGTCCCCTAGCTGTTCCGCTTCAGCCTCTGAATTTCGGGTGGTCCTAGACTCTCGGTGGAACCTCCACATGAAACAGGGTGCTGTCGAAAAAAACCACCAGACACCGAGTAGAAGCGAGGCAAGATTTTATTCACGGTCGGGCCAAACCTGATCTCCTGATCTTAAGGAGAAAAGTGCAGAGAACGGCCCCAAACAAAGGTAGCAGTGAGCTTCTCTGGATTTTAGCAAGTCAGAATACGTCATTATTTAATTAACCAATTACAATTTCCAGCATTTCATGGTAGCCAATTATATTGTGACCCACAGACGTTAGTTTCGGCGGGCACCTATCAATTTAAAGTTCTTTGTCCTAAGAGGGTTTAAAATGACCAGTCATAGACACCCAAGATACCGTGGGGCAGTGAGTTCGTGACTTTTTACGTGTAGGTCTTGCCTAGGCCAGATCTTGGGAGAAGGGGTGGGGAGCGTTTTGCAACCCAAGTTATCTATTTAGCAAGCAGGTGAAGTTACAGAAGCGAGATAGGGCGGTTAGTAATTTCCGCTAAGCCTAATAGGGAACTACACAAGCTTTTGTCTCAATTATTCATGAAAGGTGAGTTTAAGCCAAACTTATGTACGATAAGCTTTCTGATATCTTATAAGTTGACCTATTACAAGTTAGAGAATGGAATAATTGATGTAGAATCCCAAACTGAAAAGAAAATCAGGTAGTAATTTTGGAGGCAAGCACATGCTGGCTGGCTTGAGTTGAGCGTGACCAAAATAGGGTTATAGTAAAGTGAGAAAAATCACAAACAGACTTCTGTAAGAGATCACAGCCTATGTTTCTTCACTTGCTAGGCAGAAAATAAACTCCTAGTTATTCTGGGTTGCGTGATTCCCACAGTCGCATGGAGTCGAGATGCTCTCCCTGTGTTTTTCTGCTGGGTCACCTCCACCTACCTCCACTGGCCACAAAGATCTGGGAACCATGCAAAAGCGTGAGCTGCAATGGAGATCGCTCTTTAACTGCAGTAACTCACTGTTGTTCACCATTTCCTCAAATCTCTCTTACCTTGGGTCTGACCTGGGTCTTACCCTAGCTACTCTTCCTCCTGTATTCATCCTCACTCTTTGGACTTTCATTGATGGCTGCAGGGCTTCCTCTCAGCTCTCTTTCCCATAACACCCCGGGGCTGCCCTGCTCTGCGCTCTTATTCTGCCCAGCTGAGGCCATCCTCTCTAATGGGAATTTGAACTCTGCGATTCGAAATCCAAGATTTCTGTTACTGCATTTCCCTCCTTTTACTCTCATGGAGACGAAAGGAAAAAAAAAAAAAAAAAAAAAAAAAGAAGGCAACTGTCAGTTTCTAGGGGAGAGGCAGAGAAGAAAGTTATAAAAAAAAATAACATCTTTCTGGTTACAGTTGTTCAGTCTGTTTGTGTATTGCTTGAATAATAATAAACAAAGATTAGGTGATTAGCCATGGTGATAGGAGCATATCGTGTTTCGAGGGCCCTTAGTAAAGAATGAAGTTGGGCACAATCTAACAGACAGAAGAGATAACATATTGGGTCAAAAATAGGCACGGGGACAGATAAATACAAAAACCACAACAATGACCACTGAGATAGTTGGATTCAGGGTAGTGCTGGTGGACTGGAGTGAGATCAATAATAATGAAGCGATGCTCCCCAGCGGAAGACCAACGTGAGATATGTTTTAAAAGGACCGGTGTGATCTGGCGAATACAAGGTCTCGTGCACCATCTAAAAATCGATTCCACCTTCTCAGTGCTTTTTACGGGGTGTTCGCACTACAAGTGGTATGGTATATTGATTTTCAAGCCAAATTCAATTTGAAAGCAGGAATAATTGAAAACATCATTTTGAATGACGTGGTTCTAAAAGCTGAATTTAAAAAAGTGTTGACAATCCTTGCGAGCTCTGGCCACTCTTACCTCCTTTACTGCAAGAGTCACTTCTGGAGACTAAAATTTCTTTTGTTATATGAGATGCTTTATGATTCTCCTTTTTAAAGTGCACATATGTGCTGAGCTAAGCATGGTTACCTTAAATTCCTCAGCCAAGAATCCAGCCAGTCAACAAATGCCAGATTCTGCCTTCCAAATGCTTGATGGGACACACCCATCAAGAAATTGTCCCATGATATACTTACTGAGCATCTATATGCACAACCATTCCAGGCATTAGGGGACACATAATCACTACTGCCTTGTCCTAGTCACAGGAAGGACTTTTGTTGCCTAAGCCACTCTTTTATTAGTGAGAAAATATTCCTGGGTAATGTTTGGCCTCAGTGGATCTAGGACATAAATTAAATGGCTGTATTAATAATTTCTTTCCCCAACTTTCTGGCAAGCTTTGGGAAATTCTTGAAGCCCTTACCTAAATTGTCTGCCTTCTAGAAGGATGAGAGCTGGTGTACTCATGAATCTTGCCATTATCCAGTTTCTCATGCTAGAAACCTTGGCTTCAATCACGCTATCTTTCTCAGCTAGATTCACGCTGGCCTACTGGGTCCTACATGTACCACTTTCTTTCTGGCTCTTAATTCATCCCCTCCGTTAATGTGCACTGATGTTGTCTTTATCTTTTCTTACCTAGATTTCTCAAATTACCTTC
This sequence comes from Prionailurus viverrinus, assembly GCF_022837055.1. Lineage (NCBI taxonomy): Eukaryota > Metazoa > Chordata > Mammalia > Carnivora > Felidae > Prionailurus > Prionailurus viverrinus. The sequence continues at coordinate 54,456,702 of NC_062577.1, read as the reverse complement.
AAGGTGGATTCTTTCTTCTTTCTAATCCATTACCTACACTGCTGCCCAAGTTTGAAATGCCGGTCTGTTTCAAAGCCACCAAACTCCCTATCATCTTTAGAATAAATATCAAACTCTTGAGCAAAGCACGTATGATGTTTCACGGTCTGGTCTTTCTCTAATTCTAAACTCTATATTTTGTCATGTAGCTTCATGTTCTCTTTTATAATTTTTTCAACGTTTATTTATTTTTGAGAGACAGAGCATGAGTGGGGGAGGAGCAGAGAGAGAGGGAGACACAGAATGCAAAGCAGTCTCCAGGCTCTAAGCTGACAGTACAGAGCCTGATGCGGGGTTTGAACCCATGAACCATGAGATCATGACCTGAGCTGAAGTCGGATGCTTAACTGACTGAGCCACCCAGGAGTCCCCCATGTTTCCTTTTATAAACCCAGCTGCCACTAATGTGCTTGTCCCTAAAAAGGATCGTGTTTTTAAGCCTCTTTATCTTTAACACAACTGTTTCCCATAAAATGCCTCTTTCCCCAATATCCTGCCAAACTCACCTGTTTAATTACCCCTAATTGTCCTTTACTAATCAACTCAAGGCTGCCTTTCTCTGAGACACCTTCCTGTATATCCCCATGACAGTCAGGGTCTCCTCCTCTCTGGGCTCCTCTGTGCTCACCCAATATAACATTTACGACCCAACATAACAATATACGACCCAATATAACATTTTCACCCTCTTTGTAATCGTTCATCTTGTATTTGTGTCTTCCTATGTACTTTAACTGCCTTCAAAAAGAGATGCTGAGCCGTTTGCCTCCTTACCCACAGTGCCTACCGAGTACTTGGCACAGTAACATAAATATACACAACATGGATAGGTAGATGGTTTGCAGCGTGAGCTCTGGCAGTTTCCACCAAAGAGGGAATTTCCCCACGTTTACACCTTCTGCTGGATGAACCCAGACCTCCTTTGGCATTTGCTTTGGAGCTAAGTCACGGGAACAGGGACTCTCATCTCCCGTCCTGTCTTGAAAGGCTGGAGTCAGAGATTATGGTTCTGCCTTTAGCCCATCATGACCTCTGCATTTTCATTTACCTCACAGATTTTCACTGAGTATTACCAATTACTTGATTAGTGCTTTATGGTGTCCAAAATAATGTCTTTTGTAGGTAACATCTCTCTTAATCTTTGCTTTAAACATGAGAACAATGGAACAGATATGTCAATAATTCACTTTTTTTAGAAATGACAAAGTGGGGGCCTGGAAGAATTCTTTAACCTGCTTGAGGTCACACATTTGATAAACGAGGACATAATGCCACTCCACTGGGGCTATGTATTAGTTTTCTGTTGCTTTGTAACAAATTGTCATAAACTGAACAGTTTAAAATGACATGCTTATTGTCTCTCCGTGTCCAGGGTCAGGAGTCCATGTAGGTTTAACTAAGTCATCTGCTCTGGGTCTCACAGGGCTGAAATCAAGGTGGTGGTTGGGATGTGTTCTCTCTGGACCTCAGAGTTCTTTTCCAAGTTCATTCATCCAAGCTCATCCAAGCTCATTCATGCTGTCGGCAGCATTTATTTCCTTGTGGCTGTAGGAAATGACGTCTCGTTGTCTTGTTTGGCGTTGGCCAGGCGTCGCTAGAGACTGAAAGCCTCTCTCAGGTCCTAGCCACGTGGTCTTCTCTCCACATGGCAATGTACTTCTTCAATGTACTTTTTCTTCTTCAACGTACCTCTGCCAGGAGGAAAGTGTCTCTCTAATCTCACAATGGGAATTTAGAGAAAGTCATCTGATGAAGGGCATGATTAACCCATCATATTCACATGTCCTGCCCATCATCAAGGCAAAAGAATTATATGAGACATATACACTGGGGGGGGGGGGGCAGGAACCTTGGCGATCATCTTAGAACTCTGCCTGCCATATGCCCCATTTCATCACTACATTAAAATGCTGAGACTCCCAGGAACTGCCAGTATCCTAGTTGTAGGATATGCCACTAAAAAGTTACCACATGCTCTGTGGTTTCCATTTGATCATTTGTGTCAAAATCATGATTCTGTGTGTGGTGGGCAGTTTTTTTTTTTATTCTGGGTGAAGTGGAATTCATGACCTGTGAGTCAAGGTAGCCAGAGACCATTTTAACTCGTCTATGTCTAGGGACACCACAACTGGATGTCCCAGACAGTTCCTAAAAATGAATGTCCAGGAACGATCGCGCTTTGGTACCTTATCTTTTCCGCTTACTCTGTGCAGACTTTAGTTGAACAAACACAGGTGGTCACTGCCAGGCTTGTCCCTGGAACAGAGACCTCTGCTGGGTGGTTAGCTGCGTTGATCCCAAATTGGATCTTGCCATTGAAGGAGTGTGAGTTGAGTCCTGAGTCCTGTCAGAGTCTAAGCTTTCCAGTTCATCGATCTTGTGTTCTGGCTGGGAGCTAGCCTCTGGGCCATTGACCCATTAGCCTCTGGGCATTTGTGCCTTTCCTTTTGCGGGGTAATATGTTTCTCTTGCTTACTTTACAGATGTCATTTTTTAAGAGTCTCTCTCAGTGTATGTTGCAGGTTTTGTTATGGCGGTGAAGGGACAGAGCGGTAACATGAGATCTCTGGGGGTGCTCACCTCGGTCTGGGCCTATACACCTACGAACGTAGAACAGAGTAAGAGTTTCTTCCCTTTCTGGAGTTCAGCTAACATGGCTCTGCGTACAAAAAAGCCAGAGTGGCTGTTGTTTAATCTCTTTCATTAGGAAACTCACCAAATGTTTGGCCCTAAATTCTCTACTCCCTCGAGCCAGCTGGAAAATCCCACGGAGTCGCAAGGCAACCCTAACCCACTAAATCAGTCACACACAGATCTGTATACCAAGTCTCTCTTGACCCAGTTCTTTCTACTTGCCCCTTTTATTCTACCTTCATCAGGTTTTATTTACTTTCTCAGACAAATGGAGCCTTTTGAGGACTCGCTTTCATTGTGGCTTCCTTCTACACGTATACACCACGCCAAGATGCCAACGTGCTGCAGGCACGAGCAGTCACTCTGCACAGCACCGCAGGCTGGGCGGTGTGGCACAGACCACGCGTTAGGGCTCTGCAAACCCCGGATTGGGACCCTTCTGACCTAGTGTGGATTATCTACCTAGGTGATATCTATTAAGAAGTCGCTTACTGAGAAAAGCAATACTGACTGCAAGTAAGACAAACAGCTAGCATTTATTAATTACTAAGTGTGCTTGGAGATCTGTCCAGAGGTTTTCATGCCTCACTTCATTCAAACCTCATACCCTCTAAGAAGTAGGGGCTATTATTTCCTCAATTTTATGTTAAAAGTTGCTGTTTATGTGACCTAAGGGGACACACTTTTCAAGTCTGCTCGTGCATCTGAAAAGTTAAATAAATTTTGGGTGTGATATTTATAAAATATTCTTTGTGCTCATTATAGAAGGTCTTTGAAGGGTTTACTGGCTACAGCACACACTGTGAGTTGCAGAATCACCCCGTAGTTGGTCAGAATAGCCTGCTAATGGGTCCATTTTTTTTTTTTTTAATGTTTATTCAGTTTTGAGAGACAGAGAGAGATAGAACATGAGCAGGGGAGGGGCAGAGAAAGAGAGGGAGATACAGAATCTGAATCAGGCTCCAGGCTCTGAGCTGTCAGCACAGAGCGCGACGTGGGGCTCGAACTCACGAACCGCGAGATCGTGACCTGAGCTGAAGTTGGACGCTCAACCGACTGAGCCACCCAGGCGCCCCAAATGGGTCCATTTGTAACCCCCATGTCCGTCAGCTTCTGTGATCCTTTCCAAGCCCACATCACATTCTGTTCTCAACCTGCCATCAGAGGGGCTTCTGTAGCTGCAGGTGTGGAGAGCTGTGGAGGATTCAGAGTGTCTGGTCCAGCCTTTTCCTGAGAATTCCTGATAGGAGCATCTGCATAGGTGGTCTTCTGACCTCCACTGAAACAGCAGAGTGTACTAGTCTATTTCATCAGAAAGGTCTTTGTCTTAAGCCAAAGTTTAACCTTCCATATACCAGTCGTGATGTCTTTCTAATTCTTGGTCAGAATTTTTGCTCTTCTATCATTCAATATTTTAAGGAGGGATAGCATTCCGCCTCCCCACCCCCCCCCCCCACAATGGGTGCCCGCCCCCATCCAGTTCCAAATGCCTAAATCCATCCTTACCAGTCAGAAAACAGCTCAAAACTCAAATTCCTCTCATGGCTTGTCAGTGACAACAATGTGCATGTGAGGGAGATCACTTCACATCACATGGGCCCCCTTAAAATATTTTTTAGAATGAAAGATTTTTTTTTTTTTTTTTGGCTATTTCATTTGGCCTTTTACAATACGTTAGTGGGATTAGTCATTAAGCCAAGGGTGGAAACAGAGGGTGGAGTGTGGGGATGAAGGCCTCAGAGGGTGGGGGTGTGGGTGGGGAGTGTTAGCGCCCAGGAGGTGAAGTGTTTGAACCAAGGGGCTTGTGTATCTGTCACGTGTCATGGAAGAAGCCTCCTGACTCCAAAAATGCTAACAAAAACAAATGGCTGTTTCCCAGTCGAGGTGACAACGGCAGGATCGCCTGGACAAATGAATCCACTGGGAAATGCCACCAGCCCCACAGCTCCTCGCTTTCACAGGGTGGGATTGCACGGCTGGACTTGTGTTGTGCAACGATTTGGTGGATTCGGGGAGAAGAAAATTGGTAAATTCCATCAGGACTTTCCCAAAGGTCACATTAAGGCATCTGTAACGGCCAGGGGTGCCAGACCGCCATTTACCCTGCATTCGCGTTCAGTGTGTAAACATTGGGCTGCAACATACATTCCTTGTTATTTTCCGCCAGCCCGTCCTAACTGATGGAGAACTCATTGCACAAGCATACAGCAGAAGTGGAAGTGTGTGTGTGTGTGTGTGTGTGTGCGTTGGGGGGGTGGAATGGAGGGTGAAGAGGATGGGTGTACGCACAATGAGTGATTAGAAGGGCCCAACCAAAATCAGGAAGGAAGCTGAGTGGAAATAAGAATGGGAGAGGACACAGATCTGGAATTTAGTTCCATTTCTTCTGCTGACCAGCTGGGAGATCCTTGAAAGTTCCTTTACTTCTCGGAGTCATAATTTCTTCATCTGTAGAATGTGGGGGTTGAACTCGTGAGTCTCCCGGGTTTTGCCAGCACCCACTCATTAGAGATAATAAGTCTTATTCTGAATCAGCCACCAGGTCTAGAAAGTTAAGGTAGTTCATATAACTCATCCCTGCCCCCCCCAAGTTTAGGGCGTGGATTAATAGAGCCTGAATCTAGGGAACTGTTAACTCCTTAGTATTGGCAGAAGCTTCTCATTTCTCACTTCCCTTAATTTTCTTTGTTATTCACTCCTCCTCATTTCTTGTTACTTTTAAGCTTCCTTTACATGTCCTGTTTCTGCTATCTTGAGCGTCTGAGATCACGGTGTCAACAAATATACTTAACACTCTTTACGTGGTCAAGGTTATTGGGATAAAATTCATTAGGAAATTCATAAATCTCTCCACTTTGCCTTGACTGAGGTTTCTGTGTCTCATTTCTAACCTAAGGTGCTTTCTCTTTTTGTAAGTATTTGTAGAGGCATACCTCAATGAGAAGCCATTCTGCTTTACCTTTTTGAATGTGAAATTATATTAGAAGAAAAAAAATAAAGCATATCCAAGAGTCGCAGGGCTTCCAAGAGTGAAATCACCATCCCACCAAACAAAGCCAGTTGGGCGTGTTTGTGTTCATAGCTCTTGCGCCAATTAGTTTCCTCAGTTCATGTGTGGGTGAAAGCTACACAGGCTTTTTACTACAGTTATTTATATATATTTTAAAATCCATCAAAATTTCACTGAACTAATAAACCCAAGGCAGACATACTGTAGGATTTGTGAGGTAATGAATAGCCCTCCTTGAAAACTCCATCCTGTTTTGCAGGCAGCCCGGAGTGGTCAAAAGTTTTCTAGCTCTCATGTGTGAGAATCGTGCTCTAGATGGACCAAACCTTGCTTTGAGGAAGAACAGAGGAGCTCATTGGATGATTAATGTTCAGTCCTAGGAAGGAGAGAATTCCAGCCCAAATGCATCATTTCATTACTTGATGGACTGAAGTTTTTAGAAAAGAAAGATCCTTTTGTCTGATCATTCAATTGCCTTGCATATACCAGGGTATGAAGCCTCCAGAAACTCTTAGGAGTCGAATGAAGATACTAGAGATCCCAGAGTATTAGTAATTCTACTTACATAGACAAAGAATATGCGGCTCTTATCCATCTTTTAAGGACTAATATATAAGTATGAAAATCTTTAAGTGTAGTTAGAAGGAGACCTATAACATTTCCTAGGCATTTGGCGTCAAGAAGTTGAGGTGCTCACGAGGGTTAGCACCGCAGACCTCTGAAGGCGTATGCCGGTAAAGGCCAATAGCTATTCTGAAGACATTGGAAATTTTCCCAGAACAAGGAGAACCAGGATAAAATAATGATTTCCCATGTAAGGCACCTTTATTCTAGTGGGCTCTGGAAAAAAAAAAAAAAAAAAGATAAAAGGAAAAAGGAAAAAAGAATGTAGGTAGGAAGGAAGGAAAGAAGGAAGGAAGGAAGGAAGGGAGAAAGGAAGGAAGGACTTTAATAATTGCAAAGGAGGTAACTCCTAGGTCATTTTATGCCTTTCTATTTTCCTGAGAACCAGGAAATGTTTTCTTTTCTTTTTCCATTTTCTTTATTTTTTCTTCAGAAGTAGAATTTAGTGATTCCTCACTTACATATAACACCCGGTGCTCATCTTGACAAGTGCCCTCCTTAATGCCCCTCCCCCATTTAGCCCATCCCTCCACCCAACACCCCTCCAGCAACCTTCAGTTTGTCCTCTGTGTTTAAGAATCTGTTATGTTTTTTCTCCCTCTCTGTTTTTATCTTATGTTTACTTCCCTTTCCCTATGTTTATCTGTTTTGTTTCTTAAATTCCACATATGAGTGAAATCCTATCATATTTGTCTTTCTCTGACTGGCTTATTTTGCTTAGCATAATACACTTAGTTCCATCCGTGTTGTTGCAAATGGCAAGATTTCATTCTTTCTGATAGCCAAGTAATATTCCATTGTATCTATATACCACATCTTTATCCATTCGTCAGTTGATGGACATTTGGGCTCTTTCCATAATTCGGCTATTGTTGATAGCCTTACTATAAACACGGGGGTGCATGTGCTCCTTCAAATCAGCATTTTTGTATCCTTTGGATAAATACCTAGTAGTGCAATTGCTGGGTCATAGGGTAGTTCTATTTTTAGTTTTTTGAGGAGCCTCCAGACTGTTTTCCAGAGTGGCTGCACCAGCTTGCATTCCCACCAGTAGTGCAAAAGGGTTCCCCTTTTTCCACATCCTCTCCAACATCTGTTGTTTCTTGAGTTGTTAACTGAAAAATGTCTATCCCCCTAGACCACCCCCTACTTGCCACCATTTTCCAGTAGCACACCTCCCATGGAAAATGATAAACAAACATTGGGGTTAAAGTAGCCTTTCCTCTTTCCAAGAGGGACAGAACCCCCTGGGAAGCAGCATGAAGCTCCTCTGAAGACCATCTCTGCCTAAGACCTCGTTTGCCAACAACTTGAAACTCAACAACCTACATACAGAACAGACACCAGGAACAATTTTTCTTGAGGATAATAAATACTTGGAACAGTATTCCAGGCCAAACCATAGCAGCACAGAAGCAATTAGATGCTGCCCAAGAAAAAAAGAGCATATTGGAAAGGAATGGCCTCCATGGACCCCACTGACCTTCTCCTGTTCCCTGTGTTTCTTACATTCGTATGAATAATGAGTGAATTTGAGACCACTATCCACCAGGGCATTGATCTTTTTGCTTTTTATGTTCTTCATTTGCTACTTCCATATGGTAGAGTAATTCTCCAAACATTTAGCCCTGGTATATTAACTGGCCATTCTGGGTGGGAAGGGAATGTTAGGCCTATAAAGCAGCAAATAAAAGAGGCTTGCACTGTGTTTAAACACAACATACTCTTCCTGGACCGATAGAAGCAAATGGGATTATCTTGGTGCTGTCTACTTTAAAAGCGAAACTGACTTAATCACTGAAGCTGGGTGCAGGACTCTATAGATTACAGGACAGAGATCATGCTTGTTGCCAGTTTGGTATGTAAACTGTTCTCCGTAACTTCTTACCCAGCAAAGAGTAGAACTGCTTAAATATTCCTTCTAAGAAAGCTGGGTGGAACCCACAGGCTTCTGTGATTTCACAGCCCCGGAGCCAAGAGGTCAGTTTCCCAGGATGCCAAACCCCCAGCAGAAGCCAACTAACTCTACAGTCATGACAGAATCAGATAAGATAGAAATAATCAGCCCGACTTCTCACTGTCACCAAACTGCTCAACTTCATGGGCAAAAATGATCATCCCTATCATCTGAAAGCCTCTTCCGGTAAATCAGATTAATAGATATTTTCAGTCCCGTTAATATTTGAAAATGGCAGGACACTGATCTTTTGTGTTGCTTCTCAGAAAATGAAAAACAGCAAACATGATATATTGGCACACTGGTCACTTAAGGCCGTGAAATGGTTTCGCCCTGGTAGTTTTCATGTCCTCTTGCAAACAGAGTAAAGCCGTTAGAGGCAGATATAATTTCCATTGTTCAGGAAGTTGGTTTTGCCACTGTCTTATCCAAATGCATTTAATTATTAAGATTTTGAAGATTTTTTTTTTTTTTGGCTCCTTACATTGGCTGAGGTTTAAGGCAGAACAATCTAGCTAGAGTCAAATTCCATCCTCTTGAAACTTAGTGTCTCTGTATTTTTATGCTATTTTACGAAGGGATTAACCTCCCTAAGGTTGGAATTTGCCTGTTTTGTATAAAGTAATGCTTCCAGAGGGTTTTCATAGTTTACTGAACGCTATCCCTGGAAACATGGATAGCTATGTGCTGACAATCCATGCAGGCTACTTATGTTTTAAAAGAACAGAGATCAGAATGGTTGAATGATTTGTCCAAAGTCATAGAATAAATCTACCTTTGAGATGATAACAGAAACCAGCTTTTTCATGTTTTCACTTTTGTCAAATGCTGAACTGATTGGATTTAGCAGGAAGAAGTGGGACCAGATAGAGTGGATTGCAAAGAGATGCCAACAGGGCCGAAGGCTGTGCTTTGGATCTGGAAAGTAGTCACACAGCTAAGTAGCAGGATCCCCCGAGGCTTTGTACAACTGGACAACCAAGCATTGCCCTGAGGGCACCCGAAGTCTACAGTCTGAGGGCAAAGCTGTGTTGGGAACTCGAAGTCATGGAATTCATCGGAGCCGGGGATCAGTCACAGGCTGACTCAAGTTTCACTCACCGCTGTTTTTGCGGAGGTGGCTCATTTGTATTCACTCAGCCGATCTGGTGACAACCTGGGTCCAGGACACTTTGCAGAGTGCACAAAAGTCTCTGACCAAACCCCACTGAGACTGACTTCCTGTGTGCTCCTGAATGAAGATAGATTTGGCTCACGAAGGTCGCTCTAAGGCAGCCATGCAGGAGAAGGCTGCCAAAACCTGAAGATTTGGGTCGTAACTGGATTGAGGAGGTGTTTTTGTTGTCACCGTCTGGACAGACCAGATACAGGGGTGCAAACAGCACAGTTCTCCTGTTGTCTACAAACCCTCCGATGCTGGAGCCATGGTTTTGTTGGAAGCTCCTTTCCTCTGGCAAAAGAATAAATACGTGGATGATCTGAGAGATCATTTTGCATTCTTTTTGCTTAGTTGAAAATAATTCACTGCTGTGTTGTGATGTTATGTTTAACAGTAACTGGTGAGTTTGGTGAGTCTCTCGCCCTTTAATTTCCTCTGACTTTTAAGGTTTCCCCATCTTTCCTAAATGAAGTTTGGGGTTCTGTTGAGGGTTTTCAATCTGATTCCCAAGATGTGCCTATTTATATTCCTCTTTTCCATTTAATTCTATCTGATCAGCATCGGAACGGGTATCGAATTAAATTTTCCTATGCATTCATTTAGGGTGACTCTTCAGATGACAGTGACCCAGGTGCAACCGAGTGGGAAAGGGCCTGAAACGTATTTATTTCGGGCCTCTATGGAGAAGAAGCCAAGCCAAGGAGGTAATATTTTATAGTTATATTTATTTTCTTTATCCTTACGCTAAACACAGGTTTCTGGATCAGAGGCAGACTGAATATTTACTTACGGAATATGTTGGCACCAGTCTGCCATGCCCCATGTCCCCCTGAGGGTGACGTGATAAAGGCAGCCATCGGCCAAATGTATGAAACGGCGAGGGTGTCTATAGCCCAGCAGAGAGTCCCTGAAATTATGGATCTTGGGGCTCACAGAGGAGAAACTGCCCAGCTGTCCTTCCTGTCTTCCCCGAGAGAAGGTCAGAAACCTTTGCTCTGTAAAGTAAACACACCTCTGAGGAGAGACCGGAAGGTGTTACAACCCTTCGGAATGTGAACAAATGGCTCCAGGGGAGATGACTCTGCAAAGCTCCGCGGGTGACCATTACCTTTAACTTCCAAGTCTCAGTTGCCTTTCACTCATCCTTTGACCCCGAGTACCCAGAAAGCCCAGAACGTGTAAAAACGCAAAAATATTCACATTGTTTTCTGACACAGGGAGCCCAACAGAAGAGTCCACGAGGGCCATAGATTTATTTATTTATTTATTTAAAACCACTTTTTTTTTTTTAATGTTTATTCATTTTTTGAGAGAGAGAGAGAGAGAGAGAGGGAAACAGAGCATGAGCCGGGGAGGGGCAGAGAGAGAGACTGGAGACACAGAACCCAAAGCAGGGGCCAGGCTCTGAGGTGTCAGCACAGAGGCCGAGGCGGGGCTCAAACCCGTGAGCTGGGAGCTCATGACCTGAGCTGAAGTCAGGGGCTCAACTGACTGAGCCACTCAGGCGGCCCAGTGCCGGAGATTTGAAGAGGCCAGCAGGAATTCAGAGGTCGGTGGGAAGGAAAGAAGGAACAAGGCTGGTGCCAGGGGCAAGGCCGCTTTCCCTCTCTGCTGGCTGTGGGTGGCCCTAGGCCAGGGGCTGGTAATGAAGTTGGCGGCCTGTGGAGAATCACCGCCCCTGACCAGCAGAATAGGAGGAGGCAGAATTAACTGGTAACTAGTTCCAGTGACGGTAGTGGTAGCGTGGTGTTTAGTAGAAAGGCAGTGGAATTAATAGTTAAAAGAGAAAAAAAAGAGAAATAGGGTTTAACCAGGCACCGCGTTCTACCTATGTTCTCCTGTTCGATCACACACCCACTAGCCCGTTCTGCTGATGGCAAAACTGAGGCCCGTCCGGGTGAACAGTTTTCAAAAGATGGTGAGCTGCTGCTCAAAACCAAGCCTGCCTGAGTCCCAACTCCGTGACCGTCACCTCCTTCCGTGCAGGGTCTGATTAGGTGCTCGGTCCTGTGCCACCTCTGGGACTTAACACCAATCACTTAACCTATTTTTCAGCCTTAGTTTCCTCATCTGTAAAATAGAGATAAGTAAAAATTGCAAGTTGGTCTGTTTTTTGTTAGGCTGCTTACAAATGAGGCAACGTACTTGCCCAAGTCTTATAAATACACGAATTCTAGTTGTTTTTATTATTAGCGAAATCCAGTAAAATACTATGATGATGTTAGCATTTTGGAGGTTGAATTGCCTCTAATTTTTCACTGTTATATTTAATGCTCCAGTGAGCATCCTAGTTCATGTTGCTTTTTCCCCTCTCTTATTTAATCATTTTCTTACATGTGGGCAAACCGAGATCCAGAGAGAGTAAGTGATTGGCTAGGATCTCACAATAGGTTGGTTTTCCCACATTATTTAAAACTATACTGTTCTATTTAGGAGCAGAGCCTGGGGGAGGTTCCCTGAAAAATTCCCTGAAAAATTTCGTCTTTGAGCTGGTTTCTTCATTTCAGCTGTTGCTCCGAATCTCTAAGTCCTGGTAAATGGAGAAGATCAAAATTGGGGTGGATGGGTATTACTTAGAATTATGTTGGAAGGAAGGAAGGAAGGAGGCAGAAAATTCTGGAGGGAACTCCATCTGAACCAATGCAACAAAGATGCCGATCTGCGTCTCGCTGTCTTAATAGTCTTGGCTATGGAGAAAAAAATTAATTCTTAAGTGATGCGGTTGAATGGACCAGAAAGCCCCATGGGAGATGGGTGTGGAACATGCGAGTAAGTGCTTTTCATAAATTAAAAAAGAGAGAGAGAATATTTCATCACATGGTGGGTTTTCTCTTCAGCCCCCCCACATAATTTGTTTCAGCTCGCTTTTCTGGCACCCCGTTGACTCTTCCTCCCCATCTCTAGGGGCTGGAAAAAATTACAGTTTCCAAAAATCACATGCACTCTCCTCAGAGTCATCCCAAGAACCTAGTGAGAAAGAAAAATCTGGAGTGGTTCTCTTCCTGGTTTTCAAAGACAATGAAAATTTCCTGAGCGCTTAAGTTCAGCTGTGGTCTGAAATGAGGAGCCTGGGGCACAGTATTGCAAGGATTTCTTTGCTTGTTTACAGAAAGATTTTTGCAGGAGCAGATGGCAATGTGCAGTGCAAGGTCTCTGATGGCATAGCGTGCACCCTGGCATGTAAAAATTCACGAGACAAAGGCTTTAGGCTTTTAACATTTAAATCACTGCTTAATTATATCTTATTATTTAACTCCATATTCCAGCGAATTAAAAAAACAAAAAAAGAACTATGTAGGTCTATTTCTGGTTCTGTCAAAAGGTGTTTAACAAATGGTTGGAAATAGGGTAGTGCGGATGGTAAGAAAATCCACACTCGTTACCGTGATTCACAAGACTCCGGGTGATCTGGGCCCTGTGGTCACCTCTTATCTCCTCCTTTTTATCCTGTTCCTTCCACTGGCCTCCTTGCTGTTTCTCACCTTCCTGGGCTTTGGAATTCTCTTCTGCAAGGCTTTTTTTTCTTTTTTCTTTTGTTTTTTTTGCTAATTAAGAAGATGGTTGTTCAACAGGGTTATCTTCAGAGGGCCTTCCCTATCGTACCAGCTTGACCCAGCCTATCCCAGTCAGTCTCTTTATTACCCTGCTTTCTTTTCTTTCTAATACTGACCATTACGTGACCTTATTTTATGCGTCTGTTTACATGTTCATTATCTATCTCTTCGGCCTAGCTCTTCTATCCTTCTATGTTTTACTCGCTGCTACACACGCAGTGTCTACAACAGGGCCCAGCACACAGTAGGTGCACAATCATAGATGCTGACTAAATGAATAAGTGAGAAGAGAAAAAAAAAAGATAGGGAGAGGTTGAAGGAGAAACATGTCAGAACTATTTTCAGTGATATTTAATGACGACTTCAATTTATTGCACTGATGAAAATGGTTCTCATTAGCCTAATTGACTCATTTCTTTTCTTCTTGATGGCTAAGATAGTTGAATTGATTTCACTCCTGCTTTTAATTGGACCATTAGATGCAACCAACCCAGGATGAGGAGTGTTGCATTATCTCTAAGATCACTAGCCTGGTTTATTTATAAACGATAGTTTGTTTATTTTACGGTTTCACTTTTTATTAGATTTTATGTTTTTAAGTAAACTCCTTAATCTACTCTGGATCTGTTTGTTTTGGATTCCGAAGTCAACATGTGTGTGGGTTTGGGCATTCAAGTTTGGGAGAAGTTGCTAAGGAGAGCTGAACTGTTTTGCATAACAAGGGGTGGGGTGTAGGGATTCCCAGAAGGAGGGCCAGGTGGGCTGGAGAGATGGCTGGAGGCAATGTGACTCCTAAGCCTTTCCCTATGACCCTCACATCTTCAACCAGGCTCAGTGTTCTCCTGGAAGTTTTTGTGGACATGGAGAAAAAAAGCTAAGTGTCTGTGTGTGTTTCAATGTCGCATGAAAGACAGGCACCACGGCATGCCTAGAGGGAGAGATGGCTAGGTGAATGTAAGTCCCTGGGAATCTGCAAAACTCTTAGGAGTCCATTGGGACTTCCACGGGGCATGGAATGAGAGCCTCAAATTATGTGACCTCTGGTTTAAGGGCCATGTGAATTCCATGTGTACAGGTGTAGGACAGCACAAAACAACCAAAGGAGACTAGAACTTACACTATCACTTTGACAGCTCCAAGTACCATCTTTAAACCTTGGGAATGGGAAAAGAGGTTGCTGGTAAGACTGTGTTGGCTGCAGTGTAAGCATATTGGCAGATTCTGTCTCTGCCTGGTTGAATAGAACTTAAAAGGAGACTAGTGTCTGGTCTGACTTGCTTTCTGTCCGTGTTATTTAACCTTGGCAGGTATGTCTGGCCCTCACCCCCTTCCTGTGAAATTCAGATCTGTTCTCCACTGCGGTGGAGCAGGCTGAAGTTCCCGGCACCAGCTGCTGGATCCAGCTCAGTTTCCTGACCGGACCATGAGCTACCATCTCCCTTCAGGAACTGGTACTACTTGACCGCGTTGGTTTTTGCTATCAGGTCACTTGGATCTTGTTACGAATAGAATGGTGTCCCCCTAAAGTCATATGTTGAAGCCCCCACCCTCAGTGTGTCTGTATTTGAAGCTAGGAATTTTATGGAGGTAGTTGAGTTAAATGAGGTCATAAGGGTGGACCCTAACCTGTTTTCTTTTTCTTTTTTTAATTTTTTTAATGTTTTATTTATTTCTGAGACAGAGACAGAGCATGAATGGGGGAGGGGCAGAGAGAGAGAGAGGGAGATGCAGAATCCAAAGCAGGCTCCAGGCTCTGAGCTGTCAGCACAGAGCCCGAGGCGGGGCTTGAACCCACAACCGTGAGATCATGACCTGAGTTGAAGTTGGACCCTTAACCAACTGAGTCGCCCAGGTGCCCCATAACCTGGTGTTTTTGTAAGAAGAAGATGAGACATCAGAGCTTTCTCTCTGTAGGCACATTCACAAAAGAAAGGCCACATGAGGACATAGTGAAAAGGTAGTTCTCTACAAGATAGGAAGAGAGCTCTCAAAATGACCCAAATTTGGTCTGCATCTTAAGCAGGGACTTCTAGGCACAGAACTGTGAGAAGATAAATGTCTGTTGTTTAAGGCACTCCAGCCAGTGGTATTTTGTTATGTCAGCCTGAGCTGACTAATACAGACCTTTCCTAGTAGAGTCCTTTGTTCCATTTATTTTACTTTGGTAGGGGCAACATTTCCAGATCCCAATTTCAGTTTTGATCTCCATCTTCCACCGTTCTTTCCTATTGTATCACTCTCCTGATCTCAGTGTCGCCTTCCAGATTTTTCCTGCTCTATATTGTCCACAGACTAACGGTGTACTGGGACATAAGCTTGCTTCTCACCTCTCTTTGTATTTGTGATGAGGAAACTTGGGTTCGAAACAAACACAATCCCATCGTGTGACCTAGAATAAAGAAACAAAAGAAGGGGGAGATCCTACAAGTTACTGAAAGCCCGCCATGTTCCAACCTGATTACTCCTATTTTACAGGTAAGAAAACTAAGGCTCAGGGAAGGGAAGGTCACATGTGAATTGGTGGCAGCTCTAAGATTCAAACTCAGATATGCCTTACTCATTGCCTCTGTTTTGTCATGTATATCATACTGCCCCACTTCATTTAATCTCAAATCACGTAGCCTCTTTTACTTTTCCACCTTGAAAATGAAGAGGTTTAGACTGAAGGGAGGATACGTAAACTCCTTCCTAATTGTAAAACTTACCAATTTTGAAACTTCAGCTCTCAACCTATGGTTGATCATTTCCTGTTGACCACAGATCTTGTCCATATTAGTTGAAGTGGAGCACGGGAAGCCAAACCACCTTTGGTGTTTTAGACAGAAAGGCATGGAAGGATTGATAGACCAGGGGGACAAGGATCCAGCACGGGACTATAAATGGTTGTGGCCAAGGCATGTGGAGCCTGCTGCGACACCACTGTGGATCCTTCCGCTGCTGCAATAACCACCTTTTGATACCAATGAGACTTCATACTCAACACTGGACACGTGCATATGCCAGCAAAATGACCTCTTGATAGTCACGTCTCTCACCTGGTTTTCCAGCAGAAACATCTGCAGGAAAATCGTCTCTTTTTACTTATCTCCAAAGCTTAGGCAAATGCATGCATCTAAACATAGAACCTAATTTGTATCCATGGCCTTCATTGCTAAAGAGTCTGGAAAGTGTAGATTTCACTGCAGAAGAAAAAAGAAGAAAGGTTGAATGGAGCCCAAGCAAACAAAAACAAGGTACCGGCCACACTCCTTTGACCTCTAGATGTCATCTGGCTTTCTCCTAGTCTCTGAAACTCTGGTCTACTGCAGGACTCCTGCCCTGTTGCTATCTGATTTCCTATAAAGTTACCTTAAAAAGGTGATTATCCTCCCCAGCTCCCTAGAAGGAGTAACATGTACCCTGGCAGCTGAACAGAAAATTTAAGTATTTGGAAAGGTGTGGTAACCTCATTTTGACACCAGAATAGCAGAAGGCATATTTGGAATGTGATCATTAGTAAATGATTGGTTGGTCATATCAGCTGTATTAAAACTTTAAAAAATCTATGTTTTCCCTCTGGAGTGACTTTAGAGATCTAAAGGGCTCTCTGGAAGCCTTTTACTTAAAAGGAGAATCTTAAGGTAGGTTTCCTTCTTGGGTCAGGAAATATGCCATTATGATGTGGGCATATGGGCTATGTTGCCGTGCACAACCACTCTATCCTCTCTGGAAAAAAAAAAAAATGCTGATTCTGCAACTGAGTGTGGCCCGAAAGAGCTTGTCCATGTGGAAGACACAAGCCTAGTCCTTAACCACTTTTCCCTTTACACAGCCTTATTCTCCAGGAGGCCACAAGTACAGCATGTTAATTCAATCTTTTCAAAACCATGAAACCACTGAATATCTCAATATCCGCGTGTGGACTCTCATTTGCCTACTCTGTGTTAACAGAGAAACATTTGGTTTTAAACAAGACTTTATTTAAGGGGAAAAAGTGTATAGGATTACACTCGAGAATGTCATTACTGAAAAGATAAACCATATGTCGTAGTCTTTGTTTTACCTCCTTTTCACTAGGGCCTGCTTTTGAGAGTTCATTTGGAGGTGTATGGAAATTGTAATTCTTCTGTAACCACGCTGGATAAGCCCGACAAACTTAGCTTACTCACCAGTCATATGTGTTTACATTTTCATGCAGATACTGCCAAAGTATCTTATGGTCCAGTGATACAGTCTTATTAAAAAAGAGCAGAAAATATTGACTTGGAGATACTGAGACTGAAGGTCCACACCGCCTTCGAAGTCTTCCCATTGTCCTCCCATCTGGAGGCTGGAACTGGGGTGGGGAACATGGTGGAAATGAGTGAAGACTAAAAATTGTATTTTCTGGTTCTTTTGACTTTGAGCGGGTCACGCCCATGGCAGAACACAACAAGCGAAGTGTGCCTAGCCAGACTGGACTCACACAGTTGCTAAAATCCATTACAAGTCAGCCAAAATCTTTTACAGAAACAAATTTTGACTTTCAGCAAACAGAGTTTACAACCCTCTCTCAAAGGAAAGAAAAGGTCTGACACAGATACCAATTTCTGGTTGTTGCAAAGTTACCTTAAGTTAACGTGGATATGCACAACTCGTGGCTTATTTTTGGTAGATGAAGGTAATAACTTAAAATGTTTGAGGTTGATAAGGTCTACCATTCCCCTACATCCTTGCGCAGGTTATAATGAAAGAAAGCTTTTGATGAATTTCATGATAGATGTAGACAGTTTTCAACACGTTTTTACGAGTGAGCAAGCACAATACAACCTGTTCTGTGAGCTCAGTGTGGTCCAGGTCTTTCTCTTAGGTTTTTTGACAAATATCTAGCAAGAGAATGTAGCCCAAGGAGAACTAGGCAGCATTTCGGAAGCACACGTCTATTACCTTCTTAGCAGCAACCAGAAATCCATCTACAACCAGTGGCTGGAGACAGATCTATTGCAAGGAAAAATTGTGAGCAACTTTTAAATAGATCAAAAGATGACTAGATTCTTTTAGTGGAAAAGAGCACACTTTTTTTTTTTTAAGTTTATTTATTTATTTTGAGAGAGACAGAGAAAGTGCAAGCAGGGGAGGGGCAGAGAGAGACGGAGAATCTCAAGCAGGCTCTGCACTGTCAGCACAGACACCCCACGTGGGGCTCGAACTCACAAAACCACAATATCATGACTTGAGCCAAAATCAAGAGTCGGACGAAAAGAGCCCACTCTTGATTATTTGATCCAAAGGGTTACTGCCCTTATTGTCTTTGAGCTATTTTACAATTCTGTTCATCTAAGTCAACCTGTAGAACACTTATGGTAATGGAAATGATACTTGTCTATATACATGCGAGTAACTTCTGCCTAGTGGAGGTTCAACTGGCCTTCCTTTCCTTCAGTGGAAGAAACCAATTTCGCACCTGTTAAGAAAATTCATTTCAGCATTACCTCCTGGATGGGCTTATATATTTGCCTCACTTTTGGGGTCCGCTTCGAACCAGTTGTAACTTCTTTTCTAGCTTCCTCATTAATTAAGTGCTCAGTTTTGGGGCCTGGCTAGATTGTTATACACTGTTCACCAGACAGTGAATGAGTTCAAAATATTTCCTCCAATTTCTAATCTACATAGCTTAAACATCTTTAACTTAATAAAATATTTCAACAAATCTATGTATTTCCAATACGTTTAAGTTTTACTAATAAGGGCCAACTATAACATGTGTCATTATAAATGTTGATTCTGATAATCTGATACGCATTATTGGTATTCTGAATATATATGTATATATATATATATATATATATATTTTTTTTTTTTTTTTCCAAGTTAACATACTGTGTAGTCTTGGCTTCAGGTGTAGAACCTAGTGATTCATCTCTTACATATGACACCCAGTGCTCATCCCCAAAAATGTCCTCCTTCATTCCCATCATCCATTTAGCCCATCCCCCACCCAATACCCCTCTAGCCACCCTCAGTTTGTTCTCTGTATTTAAGAGTCTCTTACAGTTTGCCTCCCCTTCTGTCTTTATCTTCTTTTTCCTTCCCTTCCCCTATGTCCATCTGTTAAGTTTCTCAAATTCCACATACGAGCGAAATCATATGGTATCCGTCTTTTTCGGACTTACTTTGCTTTGTGCTGAAGTATTTTAAGATAAGTTACAAACATCATAACACTACCCTTTAGAGACATTAAGAAAAACTCTCAAAGCTAAGAGTCTCAGACCCTATGGCACATTAGTTCATGTAATCATTAAATGCAAAGTAATTTGGTCTTTACATCACGAGAAGATCAAAAGTTGTTGAAATCTCAGTTGTGTTGTCATGAATCCTATGACTTGAGAAGCATACAGCTATTCACCGAGATCTACAGGAAAAAGTTCGCACGTTCAACTTTAATATAAGTGTGCTTTTTTTGCAGAGGGAAAGCAAAGAATTATACCAAGTAAGAAGTGATTTACATATAATAAATAATGCTTTCCATTTATTTATACCGTTGCTAACCATTTCAAAGTGAATTTGTGACCCAACAACAGCAGATCCCAAACAGCTAAACGGTAGATTCTCAAGGCAATTCAGCGGTAAGGATAATCAAGATATTCTTCGATGGAACATCTATAGTGTGAAGGGAGTGAGGGAGGAAATATTTAAAGAAAGGACATTTGAGTAATGGGAGAGAGTATTCAACTCAGAAAGTGTTTTCTTTTCACTAAAGCCACGGAGATACCCATTGGAATACAGACAATATACCACAGACCTCCTTTGACTTTTAAAAGGACGTTTTTCTCTTATAGATTCAAGGTTATATGGGATTGTGGCAATTAAAAAAAAAATGAGGAACAGGGGTAACAGTTGCAAAAAGAGTAAATGTTCAGTTGCAAATTTTAGGGCAGTCGAAGCTAAAATCCTGGATTTTAGGATGGAAACCTGGAACAGTTGTATAAAGAATTGAGGACTGAGCACTCTGAGGAAAGCGGTCAGCCCATCTTGGTTCAATGAGAATTGTGACCACACGCAACTTGGATTGGAGACGGTAGTGAGCACCAGAAAAAAAGGAAATGGCGGCAAAAACGATTTCTCTTGACGGCTTGGCTGGGGGACTCCCTGATACCCCAGAGAAGGAATTTGACTAATTTCCACCAGGACTATGTTGTTCTGAGATCTACAAGTGATCTGTAATTTGCTCTACGCTTTTATGCTTGAGCTGTTCAACGCTCATGTTATTCCACAGTCTACTTTAAGTTTTTATAAACTTCAAAAAGGTAATAAAATTAAAGAAATATAATCTTACATTAAAATAAATCTCCTTAGGTTAGGTTAAGGAGATGTATTTGAATCAGAAGACGCTCATGGACCATTATAGTCCCTGTCTTCATAGATCTCATACATATCCTTTGTAGAAGATGGTTAGAATAAGCCGGTTGCGTTGGATCCGTCGAGCTCTTATTTCCCCACACGTTGCTTTCACCTCCATCCTTTTGCCATGCTCCCCTCTTTGTTTGGAATCACGTTCTCCACACCAGCAGCAGCAACACCCGCCCCACACCCTCCTGTCCACCCACAGACACCAGGATAACTTCTACTCATCCTCCTAAACCAGCTTACCGTTATATTCTTGCTAGAAGCCTTCACTGACCCACACGTATATGCTATCCTGTGTATACCCTTATGATTGTATTGCCATTTTTTATTTAAATTATGTTTCTGACCCTATATTCCCAACCAGACTGTGTACTTTTGGGGGCAGGAGTCTGTCTTATCCATCTCTGCATCCTTAGCACCTGGCACTGTATATCCAGAACATAGTAGATGATCAACAAGCACTTGAAGACTGAAGGCATAAATTGTGATTGAAGGTTCATCTAATTCAACACCTTCGTTTTACATAATGGAAAACAGATGCTCAACTTCCTTTTCTGGGCTCGTTTCAGAAGAATCATCTACAAAATACTTAAAAAAAGGCGTATGGAATATCACCAACATTATTCCCAATGCACAGAGTAATGGCAATTACCACGTACTAAATTTAAGTGGAAGCCTGGAACCATTAAGTGAAGGGACACCGAGGCTGCCGCTACCTGGGTTTGCTGAATTCTCCTTAACCCAAATGCTGGTTTCGAGCAATTAGTTTCTGGGGATTGAGAACCCAGGACAAGACTTTGGGCCTGGGTCAGGGGGCAGTTGGGATGCTTAAAGTCCTGTTTTCCTGTGATAGTGTGGACTAGGGAAAAGTCCTCATAAAAAGGAAATTATAGGGGTGCCTGTGCCTGGATAGCTCAGGTAATGAAGCATCTGACTCTTGGTTTTAGCTCAAGTCATGATCTCATGGTTGGTGAGTTCGAGCCCTGCATCAGGCTCTGTGCTGACAGTGCAGAGCCTGCTTGGAATTCTCTCTCTCTCCCTCTTTCTACCCCTCCCCTATTCTCTTTCTCTTTCTCCCCCCCACCCTCAAAATAAATAAATAAACTTAAAAAAAAAAGGAAATGATAAGGAAGCTTGTCTTTTTATGTTTGGGCTCTGGGCAGAAAAGCAAATTTCCGGAGGCTGTATAACACAGATCTACCCTCATATGGGTTTAGGACCAATTATATATTACCCGCCTGGTCAGCAAAACCCCAAGCTAAGATACTGATATGATGGCCCATCAGCATCTTTGGGTGTCTGACAAAAAAAAAAAAGTGGAAATTCCCACTGGAGGGGCAGATTTCAACCATGATGCATAGGCTTGTCAGAGGTACCTACAGGCTGAACACTAACTCACTAAGCAAAGTTTATACAGAATGCACAAAGAAACAAATATTCATGGGACAGACTTTTTGGGTAAATAACATCAAATGAGTACATTTAAAATGTTTAAAGAAAAATGAACTCCACTTTGGTTAAATAGTGCTCAGCAAATTTGTGGCAAAAGTCTGAACTATATTATATCCAAGGCTGGTACATAATTTGCATGGTCCAGTGCAAAATGAAAATGCAAGGCTTCTGTTCACAAAGCAGAAAAAACTGTTCTGAAATAAAATGCGTCTTCTTAAAAACACTTTGTTACTTATAAACATACTAGGGATATGATGATATATGAGTAACAACATAAACTTACAAACTAAAGTAATGTATTACTGTCATAATTTTAAACAAAAAACAATACTAATGTGATATCTTCATTGGTCATAGCATTTTTCTGACTCTGTTTTCTGTAATTCATTAGATCATCAACATTTATACATTAGATACTTCATTTTCAATCGATATAATTGAAAGAAGTGTCAGTTCCTTCGGCAAATGCAAGGTTGCAAATGATTCTTGATCATATTCAATTTTATTTTGTATTTTTGATGTTTTATTTATTTATTTTTGAGGAGGAGAGGGTCAGAGAGAGAGGGAAACACAGGGTCTGAAGCAGACTCCTGTCAGCACAGAGCCAGATGTGGGGCTCAAACCCACGAAAGCGTGAGATCATGACCTGGGCTGAAGTCAGACGCTCAACTGAATGAGCCACCCAGGCGCCCTGGTAATAATATTCAGTTTTAAGAAGGATCTTTCTGTGGATGCAACTGTTAATGTATTTTATGGACTGTGACAACAGTGGGATAGGTTTCTGCCGCATTATTTGGAAATAGAAATTTTAGTACATCTAAAGCCGCTGATTCTTGCAGAACAATTTTGCTAAAAATATTTAACTCTTTCTACAAATCAGTTTTAAGGAAGTCTGAATTTAATTTTAGATGTACATTTTTGCAAGGGCATTTTATTGCGTTTGCTAACATTTCCTGTAGGTTGTGAAGGTCATATTAAGAAACCAAGAGTGGCTTCATGATTTATATACAACTAATAACACTTGTTTATGCATCTATCACCATATATCCAATCACAAGGAAAACTTAACATTAAAATTGTCTTCCTTGTTGACAGCTGGTTTATCTGAGGCTTCACGTGAGAACAATGGTCTTTTCTGTCGAATGCGACCATCTTTAATTTCTATACCTGGATTTGTGGAGATTTGCTCTGAAACATTGTAGAAGTTTCCAAAGCTGGAGATTCTGAACTCTTTAAAGAATTTTGGTAATTCCCTGATATGCTTCAGTTACAATGTCCTCACGTACAGTTTTATTTTATAAGAATTCACTGACAAAATGGCTTGTGATAAGCGGTTTCTGCTTGCACTCAAATTGGAGAGTTAATTCTGACAGATGTTATAGAGATGGGCTTTGGGGATGAATGGACATGTGGTCCTCTTGCCACTGGTCTCGGTTCTGTCCCCATGGGGAGCCTGTATGCTCTCCGGGCCATGGCTGCTGCTGACACTGTTGATGCCTGTGCCCAGTGTCGATTGTACCCGAGTATCCGAGCCTGCACATGTGAGTGCCGACACTTGGTGTATCTGCTCTGCTCTACCCCTGCTTCACGGTCCCATTAGACCACACCTACAAAGCGCAAGTTCCAAGATGAAATTATTAAGAATCTCAAGGCTGTAACAATAAAGCAGTAGGTCAAGTGCGCGGCCCTTTAGAGAGCAGAGCCTGCGTAACTGTGCTGGTGGAACCTGCCTAAAGCTGGTCCTGATTGTTTAATTCCACCTTATTCTCCCAACCACCCTTCAGGGGAGGTGGGGCAAATACATTCTCCCTCGCATATCGGAAAACCAAGGTATAGAATCAGTAATTTACAGGCCTAAATTCAAACAAAGTAGTAACAAAGACAAATGTAGAACCGAGGCCATCTGAACTTAGGCTGGAGGTTGTTTCAGACTATTTAGGTTTTCATCTCCATGTCAAAAAGTACACACATATATTTCCTAGCTGAAATTTGTGGTGTTTACCAAAGCTCCCCTTAGATAATACTGATTCTGCAAGTGACAGATGAAAAAACTTTAAAGATACTTGGGATTTAACTCAACCCGAAAAGTAGCCCTGGGAAATCCCACTTCATATAATATGCATTTGATGAAACTCAGAAGGATAATTTATTGTTCTCTATGATGAAATGAATTTGTTTTACCCAAGAAGTCAGTAATATTTAGAAAATCTTTCTATAACGAATGAGTATTATATCTGCGTAGATGTGGGTGTACATATACTACCTTGTGAATACATAACATAATCTCTTGCTCAAATTAGATAATATATTTTTTAAAGTGTTTATTTATTTTTGAGAAGGGGGAGGGGCAGAGAGAGAGAGAGAGAGAGAGAGAGAGAATCCCAATCAGGTTCTGCGCTGTCCATGCAGAACCCGACACGGGGCTCCATCCCACTAACCGTGAGATCATGACCTGAGCTGAAGTCAGACACTCAACTGATTGAGCCACCCAGGCGCCCATATATGATACTTTCTGATATTTCAATGGTAAAGAATGCATATTTTATATGTTTTTTGTGCATATGGAATAATCCAGTATGTGGGTTGGTAAATATTTGAGACAGATTTATAAGCTTGGTTCCCAAGCAGTTTCTAAGGAGATTACTTCTTCGATCCTTATATTGGGTCACTCCCCAGTCTTTGCTAATTTCATCACTGCCTGAAAATTAACTGAATCTGAAATTGCTACCAAGAGCAAGTTTAGAGGAGAACTTTGGATTTTATTCTTCATGATGATTTGAAAGGTATATCAAAAATGGCCTTTGAGAAGCTGCATGATTGAAATGGTTTTCTAATGGCACTATTGGAGGCTTTGGACAGAGCCAGTCGGATGAAAGGTAAACTAAACTCATTCTTTCCAATGTCTCGTCTGTCAGGAAAGACGACTAAGGGGTATGTCTTCATTTTTAATATGATATGATAAACAAAGGAAAAGGAACGACATTCATTTTGTTTAATATTCCACGAAGGTATTTGAGCAAGGCAATATTTTATTGTCTGAGAGTATAACAAATGCCTTTGTCATTTCCCAGCAATGAAACATGTCAAGAAATGATCATCGCTTGGGAAAGCGGAGCTCACAGAGCATGCCTTTGCTAAGAAATCATAGAAGGTAACATAATATGGTGTGACTGTGTTAAACAAATAATTATATCTGCAAGCGGAATCTGAACCAAAAGGGAAACAGGCACCATTTTGCTTTGCTTTGTACTCCACCCCACACTTGTGCACTCACACACTCATACACGTGCACACACATCTCACATATACACACCACGTCATGCTTAAAGATCAGGGATGTACTGCTCGATGGCCCCGAGAATCTACACTGTGTGAACACAGTTATTCTGCCCATCATCTTCCTCTGAGTCTCCATGTACACGCCATAATCCAGCCATGGGGTTTCGTAGACCTTGGTATACTGAGCGTGCTTACTCATCCCTAGAATAGAGTAGGGCATGAGAGAATCGACGATGCAATTGGAATAAATGCCAAAAGCCCCACCCCTTGCTTTGATCCCCCAAACCCCATAACACTAACTTTCTTTTTCCTTTTTTTTTTTTTTAAGTTTATTTGTTTTATTTTGAGAGAGAGAGAGTGTGACCAGAGGAGGGGTAGACGGGGAGAGAAAGAGAATCCTAAGCAGGCTCTGTGTCACGGACAGAGCCCAGTGTGGGGCTTGAACTCATGAACTGTGAGATCATGACCTGAGCTGAAGCCAAGCGTCAGACGTTTAACCGACTGAGCAACCCAGGCGCCACCCCACCTCCCCCAACACCAAGTTTCAAATTGAGGCGCTTCAGGCTTGAGATTTCCATGCCCATTCCAAATTTTGCTACTTTTCAGCTTTTCTCCCTTCCCGTCATAGTTGAGGAAAGATAAGCCACACCGGTGGTTTTTACACGGGAAGCCCACAATAGTTGTGTATCAGGTAAATATACAGAGATGTTTTTTATTGAAAAGCAGATGACTTCTTTCTACCCTGTTTACTCTTTGGACAGATAGTGGAGCGGACACCCAAGGAGATCTCTGAATAGATTCGGCCGTTCTTGATTTTGTCCTGCAGGTGCACTTCTGACATGTTCGTGTCCTCCAAGGCCAGAGCTCCCGGCTCTGAGGTCCAGTGGGGCTGCTTAGGGGAGGTGGGTGCGCGCATGCGTGCTTGGGCTGCGGGTGCGGGGCGGGGACCATCCGCAGCAGGTCTGACAGCATTTTCTAAATGTTATTACTGTTGGCAAAGCCTTATCTTAGATGAGGTGGTAAATTAGTAAACTGCCACGGAGCAGTATGATTTTGTAAAATTAGATGGGGTAGAAAGCAACACAATTAATTCCAGACCCTCAGGCAAGAGTGATGAAGTAACTGGCGTCTTTGTTCTCTCAGATTATCAGATACACCATCTTTTCTTCTGAGTAATAGCAGGCGCTCTCTGGCTGTCAGTTGACATGCCAGGTATGCGCTTGCAGTGTGGACAAGGCCACCCCGGGATTCCATTTTGTTGTCTCTAGAGTGAAAAAGAGTGAATCACCCCTCCAGGAGTCTGTTTTCTCCCATCAACCCTAAACTCCAGTGTCGTGATTTGTCACATTTTAACAATGACCACGGATTGGTTATCAGGCACCAAATTAGCTAAGAAGATCCACAATGAAAGCCCCAGAAAACCCCATCAGTATTAAATACACTTTAGGTCTTGCGTTTCAAGGGAAGGTGCTGGAAAGATTTTAGAGAGATGGGGACTGGGGAAAGCTTTGTTTCTATTTGCACAAAGCTTCACGTTGAGAAGGAAAGAGGGGAAAAACAAACACGGAGGAACAGGTGCAGTGACAAACAAATGGATGCCCACATTCCATGGGTCACCACTATGTGGGGATGTCATGGGAGTTATTCTGTGGACCACACGAGATCCCCCCTCCATTTGCTATCGGATCTCAGCTCTCTTCGCATTTTCTGAGAAGTTCCTAGGACTTTCATCAGCCCGGAAGTGCTGTGCTGTTAGGCAGTGCTCACCTCAACATACATGTCATGGATCACATGGTCTTTCACTCTTCAACAAAACAACTTAAGATAGAAAACAAATTGAATGAAGAGTTAGGAGTATGGGTCTTGGTGGCTAAACATAGTTCAAGCTCTCACACAGTGCTATAGTACCCTTTCCAATAATTTGGTAGAAGACGTCCTCAGAGACACTTGTTAAGAAAAAAATAGAAGAATGTGAGGAAATAGGCTTACATAATCATCACTATAAAAATTACTTTGTCTTTAGGCAGAACCTTTCTGCTGAGAGGGAAGATTTACAACTATACTAATCTAATTCATAATGTACGGGGGAGTCACCAATATGATACCTCAACACACACGTCAGCCAACACTTGACTCATTTCACAAATATTTATTGGGCGCTTACAGTATGCCAGATGTAGTTCTGAGCACAGGGGAGGTGCAGTAGGCTCTTTAATGGAAGACATGAAATAAATAAGTAAACATGATTGGAGAGAACTAATTTAGTTTGAGTGATGAGGGGAGGTCTTTCTGAGGAGGAGACCTCGACTGAATTTCAAGAACGAGTCAGTCATGTGAAGACCTGGGAATATGCATTCCAGCCAGAGGAATAAACCACTTGAAGGCACTGAGGCAGAAACAAGTCTGGTGTATTTGAGGCACAAGATGAAGGGGAGTGGGGTAAAGGGAACAAGCAACGTAGTGAGTGGGTGGATGGAGATGAGGTTGAGTGTAAGTCATGGATAGATCATATCAGGCCTTGTAGGCTACAGTTAAAAGTTTGGATTTAATTTAGATGTAATGAGAAGCCTTTGGAGGATTATAATCAGGGGGATTTTGTGGTTTTATGTTGTAAATATATCAATCTTACTGCTCTTTGAATAAGAGGTTATAATAAGGGCAAAAAAAAAAAAAAAAAAAAAGCAGGGAAACTAGCTAAGAGCATTGAAGTGGTTCAGGTTATAAGTCCCGGGATCTTGGATTACAGAAGCAATAACAGGAAATACTTGTAAAATGTATATAGTATGCTAAGCACTGTCGAAGCTCACCGAATCCTTATCATGAGTCCATTTCACAGGTGAAATAACTGAAGCACGGGAAACTTGAATGGCTTGCCCTAGCAGCTGAATGGCAGAGCTAGAATTCAAACACAGGTAGTCTGGCTCCAGAATCTGTGTTCTCAACTGCCCCACAGTTAAGGTAGAAGTAATGGAGATCGAGAAACATGAGCAGTGCATTAGTTTCCTATTTCTAACTGCAACAAATCACCACAATCTTAGCGGATTACACATCATGAACTTGTTATGATTTCATTCTATAGGGCAGACGTCAGAAACCTGTTGTGCTGGGTTGCAATCAAGGTATTGGCAGGCATGTGTTCTGTCTGGAGAGTCTAGCAAAGCATTCGCTTTTCTCACACATTCTGGCTTCTGGAGTCTGTCTGACCTCATCCCTTGACTCAGGTCCCCATATCACATAGCCTTACCTCCCCTTACTCCTGTTTTCACCTTTATTATCTTTCCTCTCTCTCTGATCTAACTCTGTTCCTCTTGCCTCCCTCTTATAATGACCTTTTAATTACAGCGGACCTACCTCTATAATCTAGGATAATCTGCCCATCTCAAGATCCTTAATGCAATCACAAATACAATGTTCTCTTTCCATGCAGTGTAACACATTCACAGGCTCTGGAGATTAGAATGTGGAACTCTTTGGGGGGACATTGTTTAGCCTACCACAGACAGATTCCAGATACATTTCAAAGGTAATGCTAACAAGATGTGGCTGACCAATTGGATGTGGTGAATGAAAGAAGCATTTATAAATCAAGGATATCTTCTAATTTTTTTTTTTTCTTTTTTTTTCTTGGGCCACATGCTATGGGAGAAACAACTTTCTGGGGTAAAATGAAGATTCAGTTTTATCCTTGATAAGTTTAAGTCGCTAAATTAAGATCTTAAGTAGTTGGTTACATGCTAGCCATCAGGCATACAAATTCCAAGTGAGGTGAAGGAGACAAGGCTAGAGAAATGAATTAAGCATGGTTTTTTTTTTTTTTTTTTTTTTTTTTTTTTTTTTTACTTAAAACCATAAAATGGGTTGAGATAATCAAGAAAGAAGAGTATTGCTAGAGGGGAGAAGAGATACAAAGACTGGCCCCGGGGTACTTGTCCCTAACACGTCTCTAGAGGTTAAGTAAGGAAGCGGGAGTTAGCAAAGGAGACTGGGAAGAAACAGTTAAGAAGGCGAAGAGGGAACCAGGCAAGTGCAGTGATCTACAATCGAAGAGGAGAGTGTGTGAGGGAGACTGAGTGTCCACCACAATCCATTCTTTCCTTCTTCCGTGGAATCAGAGTAGCAGCTGGGCACATGCCCACCCACCGAACCACTGTATTTACAAGCCGTGTGGCACCAAGCTGTGGCCCATGCGATTATGTGGAATGTGAGTAGAATGGCATGTGCCATTTCCAAGCTATATCCTTACCACGTGACAAACACACTCTCTCCTGCTCTTTCCGCAACTTCTGTCAGGTAGTTAAGAACAACACACTAGAGCAGAAACAAGAGGTAGAGAAACAAGAAAGAAGGGCGAGGAACAGAGCAAACGATGGACTGTTGTGTGAGACAGAAATGTATATCTTTATTCTTTAAAACACCCTATCGTTGGGAATGCAAGCTGGTGCAGCCACTCTGGAAAACAGTATGGAGGTTCCTCAAAGAACTCAAAATAGAACTACCCTATGACCCAGCAATTGCACTACTAGGCATTTATCCACAGGATACAGGTGTGCTGTTTCGAAGGGACCCATGCACCCCCGTGTTTATAGCAGCGCTATCGACAATAGCCAAAGTATGGAAAGAGCCCAAATGTCCATTGACTGATGAATGGATAAAGAAGATGTGGTATATAAACACCATGAAATATTACTCAGCCATGAAAAAGAATGAAATCTTGCCATTTGCAACTACGTGGATGGAACTAGAGGGTATTAGGCTAAGTGAAATGAGTCAGTCAGAGAAAGACAAAAGTAATCTGACTTCACTCATATGAGGACTTTAAGAGACAAAACAGATGAACATAAGGAAGGGAAACAAAAATAATATAAAAACAGGGAGGGGAGAAACATAAGAGACTCATAAATATAGAGAACAAACAGAGGGTTACTGGAGAGGGTTACTGGAGAGGGGTTGTGGGAGGGGCGATGGGCTAAATGGGGAAGGGGCATTAAGGAATTTACTCCTGAAATCATTGTTGCACTATATGCTAACTAATTTGGATGTAAATTAAAAAAAATAAAATTAAAAAAAAAATAAAACACACTATCATTAAAGCTCTTTGTTCTTTAAGCCACTGTATTGTTTTAGCTGTACTTTAGTGAATTCAGACATTAGGACTAAAAGTGGGGTTCTTCTCAATTCAACCAATATACATAGCACTGGGTTCTTGTTCAGGCAGCAGGTGGCCTGGATACGTCAGGAAGCTAGTGACCTATATAATGCTGTGGCAAACACTTGCTAAAGTTGTTGCCTACAACAAATTAGTTTCATCAGCTCAAAAGTTACCTTTGCTGCTTATTTCTAATCACCTCTCTCCACACTCCCTATCTCTGAAAACTACTGATTCATTATCTGTCCCTACAATTTTGCCTTGTCCAGAATGTTCTATAAAAGCAATTACATAGCATGTACTATTTTAGATCCGACTTTTATGTAGAATTTTAGGTCTGGCTTCCTTCACTCAGAAAAGGGCACGTAAGATTCTCCCATGTGGTTTTTCTTCCTTTTCACTTCTCAGTCGTACTCTGTGGTAGGGATGTGCCGTATTTTGTTCGTTTACCAGGTAAAGGACATCGGGATTGTTCGCAGTTTAGGGTGATGGTGAATAAAGCTGCTGTAGACATCTGCATGTGAATTTTCATACCAGTATGTTTTTATTTATTGTGAGTTAGATTTCTGGATAATATGGCAAGTGTATGTTTAAGTCTATAAAAAGTTGCCAAGCTGTTTTCCACGGCGATGGTACTATTTTTCATTCTTACTGGCAACGTGTAAGAGTTCTAAGTGGTCCGCATCCTTGTCAGTATTTGGTATTGTCAGGGTTTTTGTTGTTGTTGTTATTGTTTTTAATCAGTAATTGTAACAGATGTATTGTCATATCTCGTTGTGCTTTTAATTTGCATTTCCAGAATTATTAATGATGCTTATTTGCCATCCATATATCTTCTTTGGCAAGGTGTCTATTTATATCTTTCTTCCACTTTTAACTGGGTTATTACTTGTTTTCTTGTTGCTGAGTTTTGAGCGTTCTTTCTGTAGCCTGGACACAAATCCTAGGTCAGAAATATGACTTTCAAATATTTTCCCCATTCTGTGGCTTGAGTTTTTGTTCACAGACGCATCTTCACGGCATAAATTTTTTCAACTTTGAAAAATACCAAATTATTGATTTTTAAAAAATGGATTGTGTTTCTGGTGTCATGTATGAAAACTCATTACCAACTAACCCAAGGTCCAAAAGATTTTCTCTTATATTTTCTTCTGGGAATTTTATAATTTTATG
Organism: Prionailurus viverrinus; assembly: GCF_022837055.1. Classification (NCBI taxonomy): domain Eukaryota; kingdom Metazoa; phylum Chordata; class Mammalia; order Carnivora; family Felidae; genus Prionailurus; species Prionailurus viverrinus. Next base: position 54,425,310 of record NC_062577.1, on the reverse strand, counting down.
TCTTACATTTAGGTCCGTGATCCATGTTGAGGTATTTTTCGTAAAAGTTTAAAAAGCAGCTTGAAGCTATTCTTTTGCATATTGATGATGTGGTAAGCAGAATTCTAACATGTTCCCCTCAAAATATCCCGCCCTAATCCTTGGGGCTGTGAATATTATTACACAATATACCCTGATTATTTTAGTTTACATGACGTGAGGCATTATGCAGATGTCATTAAGGTTACTAATAAGTTGACATTCAGATTTATCAATAGGACAATTATCTTGGCGGGCTTGATCTAATTTACTAACTAGAGTACAGTATTTGTATGCTTATTTTTGTCTGTAGCCGTACGGTATGCAGACAAAATGCTATCTTTCCGAAGCCCTTTAAGAGTAGAATGTTTTCTCCATCTGGCGGCAAAAGAGGAAGTCCCAAAGATTCTAAGCATGAGAAGGATTTAATATGAGGTTTCTCATGTGAAGATAGAGGGCTGTACGTGACAAGTGTTGCAGCCGGCCTATAGAAGCCAGCAAGAAAAGGAAACCCCAATTCTGCAACTTGTGAGGAATTGGATTCTGCCAGCAACCATGTGAACGTGAATGCAGATGCTTCCCCAGAGTCTCCAGATGAGGACCCAGTACAGCCATTTCAACCTTGCAAGTTCTCGGACGTATGTGAATATTTTCACTAATACCTTACTGTTTAATTATCAGAGGTGCCTCCCTCTTGCCTTTCCTGGATAAACACTATTTTGTTATGATACGTTAACATTTTTATATATATTGCTGGACTTGATTTTTGGATATTTTTGCATTTTTGTTTATGAGGGATATTGGCTTGTAGTAGGCTTATAGTAAATCTGGAAATGGGATATATGAGTCCTTTGACTTTGTTCTTTTTCAAGTGTTTAAAATTTTTTTTTTTAATATTTACTTATTTTGAGAGAGCGAGCGAGAGAGAGAGAGCAGCAGAGGAGCAGAGAGAGAGAGAAAGAGAGAGAGCCAAGCAGGTTCCATGCTGTCAGCACAGAGCCCTGTGAGGGGCTCAAACTCTTTGATCACGACCTGAGCAGAAACCAAAAGTTGGTGGCTTAACCGACTGAGCTACCCAGGCACCCTACCCCCAAAAGTGTTTTTGCTAACCTAGTTTTTGTGTCTTTCTGTACTAAAATCAGGCTGATAATGTTTACCAAAAAAGCCTGCTGAGATTTTTGACTGATATTGCAATGAATTTATAGATTGATTTGAGAAGTAATAGGTTAGTAATATTGACTCTTCTAATTTATGAACATGTGATATTTCTCTACTTCTTTAAATCTTCTTTGATTTCTTTGAACAGTGCTTTTACTTTTAAGCAGATAGATCTTACACATTTTATTTTATTATTTAAAAAAATGATTATTTATTTATTTTGCGAGAGAGAGAGAGAGAGAGAGAGAGAGAGAGCATGCATGCGAGTGGGGGGAGGGGGCAGAGAGAGAGGAGAGAGAATCCCAAGCAGGCTCTGCAGTGACAGCAGCGATCCTGACATAGGGCTCAATCCCACAAACCTGTGAGATCTTGACCTGAGCTGAAATCAAGAGCTGGATGCTTAACCAGCTGAACCACTCAGGCTCAGTTGTTGTTAGTATATAGAAATATATCTGATTTGTGTATATTGACCTTGCTTTCTGCAACCTTGGTAAACCCACTTATTAGTTCTATCATATTTTTGTAGATTTTGGGGGCATTCTTTATGTGGACAGTTATGTTGTTTGTGATAAATATAGTCTTATTTTTTCTTTTCCAATCTGTATACACTTTATTTCTTTTTATTGCATTATTGCACTGATTGGAGCGTCCAGTGTGATGCAGAATATGTTTAGTGAGAGAAGATATCTTTGTCTTGTCCCTGATCTTAAGAAGAAAGCAATTTAGATGTTAGCTGCAGCATGTTTTCTTTTTCATTTTTTTTTTTTGGATTCCCTTTATCAGAGTGAAGGACATTTTCTTATATTCCTAGAGATTTTTTTTTTTTTTAAATTTTTTTTTTCAACGTTTATTTATTTTTTTGGGACAGAGAGAGACAGAGCATGAACAGGGGAGGGGCAGAGAGAGAGGGAGACACAGAATCGGAAACAGGCTCCAGGCTCTGAGCCATCAGCCCAGAGCCCGACGCGGGGCTCGAACTCACGGACTGCGAGATCGTGACCTGGCTGAAGTCAGACGCTTAACCGACTGCGCCACCCAGGCGCCCCTCCTAGAGATTTTTAAGTCACTAATGTGTTGAATTTTGTCAAAGACTTTTTCTACATCTATTGAAATGATTATGTGGGTTTTCTTAATATAACGAATTACACTGATGGATTTTTAAATGTTGAGCCAGTCTTGTATTCCTCAGATAAACAACATTTGGCTATGACATATTAAATTTTTATATATTTCTGGATAGTATTTGCTAACACTTTTTTGACGATTTTTGTGTCTATGTTCATGAGGGATATTGACTTGTAGTTTTCTTTTCTTGTAATGTCTTTGGTTTTGGCCTTAGGGTAATGATGGCCTCATTAAATTAGCTAGGAAATATTTCTTTCCTTTCTGTTTTCCAGTATAGATTGTGTAGAATTTATATGACTTTTTACTGAAATAATTGATAGAATTAACCAGTGAAATCATTCAAGCTTGGAGTTTTCTTTGTGCAAAAGTGTTTAACTACAAATTCAATTTCTATAATAGACACAGGACCATTCTGATTATTTATTTCTTTTGGAATAAATTTTGGTAGTTTGTGTCTTTCAAGGAATTAGACCCTTATGTCTAAATTGTTGAATTTTGGGGCATAGAATTATTTATAGCATTATTTTATTGTTATTTTGTCTACTGGATCAGGAATGATATGTTCTCTTTCATTCCTGATATAGGCAAATTATAATTATTGCTTTATCTGCATCCAACAAATGTTGTTATATTGTAGTTTAAATTTTTTTCAGCTTAAAGTGTTTTAAAATTTCTTCCAGACGTCCTATTTGAATCATGGGTTACTTAAAAGTGTGTCCTTTAATTTCCAAATATTTTGAGAGTTTTTTCCAACATCTTTTTGCTATCGATGGCTAGTTTAATTCCTTTATGATCAGAGAAGATACCTTGTATTATTTCCATTATTTTAAATTTGTCAATGTCTGTTTTATGGCCCAGAATGTAGGCAATTGTGCTGAATGTTCTGAAAGCAATTGAAAAAATGTATATTTTACTATTGTTGTAAGTGCTGAGTTTTATACAGCTTCAAATCAAAAGTCCTGGTACAATTTATGTTGCTCAGCATCTTGGAATAGAGAGTTACAAAGACCAAAACCGTACGCCTTTTGGTTGAAGCTATAGTTAGTGGAAGAAACAAACGTGGTTAGTGAGGCAATGCTGTAATATGGGGAAAAGGAAAGATGTTCTTTTCAAAGCGGTCTTTCCCAAAAGCTGGCGTGTGACTCTGTCAGGTTTTCCTACTTTCTACCCAGATTATAACTCTGTTTCTCCCCATGACCAGGGATACCTGACCTCAACTTGTTACTGTCTTAAGTATCGTGCAGGGTCTTGGGATCAATTCTGGCCTAAGGTGATGGCGAGATGTAAGCAGTGTTATCCATCGTGGATTCTGGGCACGGGGGCTTGATTATTGTCGTCTGTGCTTCCAGGAAGTCTAGGTTGTGCTGAGAGGTCCACTGCTGAGCGTGATCACAGTACGGCACGACAGGACCCCAAGGGAATCCTTGATGATGGCACATCTCCTGCAGAGGGTGCGCTTGGCACCCAGAAACTGTAACGTCTCGAGTCAGGTAATTAATTAACTTAGCAAAGCCCTCACTGCTTTAAGAAGTGACAACATCTTTGAACAGCAGACAGCACTTTGGAGCGATGCATCTGGAAAACTGCAAGCCCCAAAATACATCTGTTTCCATTGTTATAGAAAGATAAACAGGACCAGATTCAAGGCACTGTGGGAAAAAAGTTCTTGCTTGTCTGCTTATTGTTTGCTGCTTTTCTGGAGGAAGAAATGTCAGGGATGTGTCAAATAGAGAGGACAAACTGGTATACAGTGCATTCATCTCAAATATTTCCTGTGAAGAATAAAAATGGGGCTACCTCAACATGACAGGAAAAGGAGCAGCTGTTCATTCATTCATTCATTCATTCATATTTGCCCACGTTGTATCAAATTCTAGAACATTAAGAAGCTCACACTTTGCATTGTGGCTTTGGGGGCTTTTTGTATAAAATGTAGCAGTTGTCCTTTTTTAAGTTTATTTATTTTGAGAGAGGAGGGAGAGGAGGGGCAAGAGAGAGGGAGACACAGAATCTGAAGCAGGCTCCAGGCTCTGAGCTGTCAGCACAGAGCCCGACGCGGGGCTTGAACTCACGGACGGTGAGATCATGACCTGAGCTGAAGTCAGATGCTTAACCAACCGAGCCACCCAGGTGCCCCTGTCCTTTTTGATGGTAGTGTGGTTATGCATGTTTTTAGGATATGCTAGCCTTTCCATGAAAAACTTCATTAGGTTGATTGACAATAGAAACATCTAATGTTTTTTAAGAGCGTTTGACATTTTCGACCCACATGATGTATTGGGAATGATTTGGGACTTGCTATTTGAAGAAGCATTTGCTTTTATTTGCCTGAGGATGACTGGTCTGACTGGTTTTTTTGGACTGAATTAACTGGAAGTTTTGGCATGCTGATGAAGTCAGAAATGGCCAAACAATCTTGAAGAGCAACATGATTTTTTCCTTCTGAGGTAAAATTATGAGGTCGCAGTCTGCAAGCGATCTTTCAAATCTTTTCAGCCGGGAGCCATCGGATAAATGGAGTTCCTGGTTCAAATTGGACTTTTTTGGAAGAGAGAGTGAGTCTTCTCTGTTAACTCTGCTGGCTGCACATTGGCCAAGCCCAGATTGAGGAGCTATTAGTCATGTCTGACTGGAAAGCACATACTGCGTCCATGGTCTTCAAGGTGATGTATGGGCATCCGATATGCTCTTTGTTTCCCCTGACAATTCCCAACACTTACTTTTCACCCAGCGTCAGATAATCAAGGATCCAGGGATTGGGGGCTGTCACTTACTCCGGTGATGGATCTGTCTTAAACCAGAGGATCGGCAGGGCCTAAGGAATCAGCCCAGGGAAGAATGTTCCAGTTGGAGACAGAGATCCCGACTGCCAACAAAACCACGTGCCGTTCCCCTCGCCCGACCAGCAAGGGCTTTGGGCAAATGCCTCATAAAACCCGGGGACAGCTCGAACCGAGGAGGTGTGTGTGCGTGAAGGCTCTCATGACAATTTCTCCCCCTTTGAAACGCCGCTCCACATTTGTGACCCCCTGCTTCTCCTGGCCACTGAGTCAGCAGAGATGAAAGCCAGTGGGTTTTTCACCGGCAGGGTAAATAAATGAGGACTCAGGAAAAAGAACAACTTCTTGTGTGCTTTCCCGCACAGCTTCTGGGCATTCAGCACTAAATTGAAAGAGAGTACAAACGATGCAGAAAATATGACCGAGATCACCCTGGGCGAGCAGAGCTTCCTTTTAATGCATGGAACAGTTGGTAAGAAATATTCCACTAGAGGGGAAACACTTCTCAAACAGACCCAAATTATCTGTCCTATGGTACTGAACCTTTTTTATATACATCCATATATTTACTTATTTGTGGGGAATGCTAAAACCACAGAGTTCCTGTTTGCTCTGTTTCTTAGGGATAAAGTTATTCTGTGGTCAGAGACACCTAAGACCATTAGGCACGCACACTACAGATCTGAAGAAGGTCTATTTACCCGAGCTTCCAGGAAAAATATTGACAAGGCAGTAAAAATACTTTCCTTGATTACTCAACCTTGTATTTTAAACCTAAAATTACAGGAACTTTTCTCTTTTAGTCATTTATTTTTAGCTTCTCTATTTTTCCACCTTTTTGGGTTCTTTTGGCTCACCTTTTAAAACATGGTCTATTTATACTGACTCTGCAAATCGAGGAATAGCAAAGCCTTTACAGCGCTGTCACTGTTTCCCTCTGACTTGTTCTCAAGCTACTCAGGGACAAGTGAATCTCAGCTTCTGGAGATAAAGGGATAAAGGAGGGTTTCTTCCAGAGTGGAAAGAAACTTCTGGAAGTCCTTCAGTGATGGCTTCGGGGAGAGACACCACGTTAGCTCTTTCTTCTTTCCCTTTTGACCAGAGGTCGTAAATCATTAAAAGCTGATGGGGAGGAGTTGAGTCTGACTTTGTCAATAGCATACAGAAGGACTTCCCTTGACTTGGTTATGATGCTCCAGAAATAAGAGATCCAGACAATTCTGTCTTCCCCGGCCACTTGCTACAATACTCCTATCCCGTTATCTCCATCCATGACCCTGTTTTATTTTTATGAATTACACTTTCTGAAAAATCACTGAAAAAATTCTGAAATTTATATGTGATTCTGAAAAAAATCACATATATTTATTTGATATCTCCTTTATTATTTGTGATTTTCGCCAGACTCTAAGCGCCAGGAAGGTAGCCTCCCTGACAGCATAGGGTTTTTTTTTTTTTCAATAAAACATGCTTTTATCCTTGAAGGAATACGTCAAAGTGTGGTTGGTTGAGCTGCATTTTTAAATCTGTTTATTGATTCACAACAGTCAATGCTTATTTCTCTCTCGTTTCTAATTGACAGAGGCTCCTCTCCCCAAGTCTGGAAGGTTAGATGGGGCTGGTCACAGCTGGAGAAAACTGCTCACAGAGATGATGTCACTGATGCTGAGTCCTGCCTTTGAGTCACCGCTGTATGATAAACTTTTCCCGAGTCCTCTCAAGGTTAAGTTCTGTTTTTAAAACTTTCTGGGGCCCCCGATGGTGCTTCTGCTGCTTCAACTTGCCAGTTTATAGTTTATATATTATTGTGTTTGTCTACTTTATGTCCTGCCATAGAAATACATACACTTCTGGCTAAGCGGCCATCCAGAACATACAGAGGACCTTGACGGAGTCAAAGAAGAATTGAGTCACCCGATGATGAAACTCAGCTGCTCGCTCCTGGAATGAGTAATTGCTGCTCAGGAGAGATGGGCAGCCAGGTGGGTGGGGAGGAAAAGCGTTACTACTTAGCATTGGAAAACCCCAAGGGAAGACTTTCTGAAAATGAGACAATGCCTCATGAGCTGTTGGAGATGAAGGCACGTTGTGGATTGCCCACTTGAAAGTTGTATTCTCCGAACCACAGGATCTGACGTTTAGAAGTGGCCTGAGACCCTGTCTCAATGTCTTCCCATCATGCAGCATACTGTTGGGCCTTTTCCCCTCACTGATGGCTGGCTATGCTTGGGGAATGCCCAACCTGGGCAACATAATTGGGAAAGCAAATCTGGGGCTGCAGGAATTAAAATGCAAGCATAGAATTCATTGAGACGATAAGCAGACGTTACTGGGGATATCTGTCCAGCTACTCTTTTTTTTTTTTAATTTTTTTTTTAACGTTTATTTATTTTTGAGACAGAGAGAGACAGAGCATGAATGGGGGAGGGTCAGAGAGAGGGAGACACAGAATCTGAACCGGGCTCCAGGCTCTGAGCTGTCAGCACAGAGCCCGACGCGGGGCTCGAACTCACGGACCGCGAGATCATGACCTGAGCCGAAGTCGGCCGCTCAACTGACTGAGCCACCCAGGCGCCCCTGTCCAGCTACTCTTATGTATAATAAACATGGTATAAAGTTGATAATACTTAAATACTAATAAAGAACATTAACTGAGCATTTACTATGTGACATACACTGTTCAAGGTACTCCAAAGCCTTTTCTTCTCACAACATCTGAGATAGATACTCTAATTATTATCCACATTTAAAATAGAGGAAACGGGGGGTGCCTTGGTGGCTCAGCCCATTAAGTGTCTGACTCTTGATTTCGGCTCAGGTTATGATCTCACGGTTTGAGGGTTCAAACCCTGTGTCGAGCTGCTTGCTGACAGTGTGGAGCCTGCTTGGGATTCTCTCTCTCCCTCCTTCTCTGCCCCTCTCCCTTCCCCCTATCCCTCTCCCTCTCTCTATCTCTCAAAATAAATAAACTTAATTTTTTTAATGGAGGAAGCAAAGATTCAGAGAAGTTAACTTCCCCGTGACCACCATGATCTGAAACCGAAGAGATTTCTTCAGAGCCCATTGAGGATGCTTCTAGTCCCGACAATGACTGAGGAGTTGTTTGCACAGCCTGTGAAGTACCTTACCAAAATGAGTCATTCTCATTCAGCTTCGAAGATTTGGCCACTTTTCTATTTTTGAATCCACAAATATTATAATTTCCACAAGAAACCTCAGAGGTCCCATTTCTGGCTCAGGAGAGGGTTAACACATTCCGCCCAAGCTCTCCCAGCACTGGGCTTCATTCATGTTCCACAATGTAGCATGTTCTGTTTATTAGTCTGCTCCACATCGTTAAAGGAAACTCACACACCAAGTTAGCTGAACCCCGGCCATGTGGTGTTGCAGTGACCTTGACCTCATTTCCCCCTTAAACTCTTGGTCTTGATCAATTCCCAGAACCCAAAGTTCTGTAGCAGAGACTAAAACAAATGGGGGTGTTTCAGTGGTTTGCTTCCACAAGGAATCAAGTGCTCTCTTTTGATGTGTCTCTTGACATCCATTCACCAAGCATTAAAAAACGAAACAAAGCAAAAACAAATTAAGTTTCCAGGAGAAAATGAGTGGAGGTTTTTGAATAGCAAATTTATGTGATATGCACATAAAAACTGCATACATTCTATGACTTGAGACATCTTGAGATGAACCTTGCTCCCGGCATATTTCCCTTTTGCCTCTGCCTGATTCCACTAGAGCTTAATGCTTTGGAGATCGTTTGGTTCGGCTTTGAGAATCCAAAAGTAAACGCCTCTTAGAGAGGTGATACAGGAAACTGTCAATCTTTAACATCCTTTTGTGATGCGGTTAATTAATCCTAGAGGAGTTGGGTTATAGAATCAGTAAGGTTTCATCAGGAGAGATCGAAACGGAGAAGGAAAAGGTAACTTTGGCTCAAAGGAGCTGAGCTGGTGGAAGACACCCGGCAGAATTGGCCACTGGAGGCTCCAGTCAGTGCCCTTGAGGAGGGCACCAGCCACCTGAAGGAAAGGGTTCTTAATGCCCAGGCTTTGGACCCCTTCTGCTGGGCTTTCTCCCTGTTCCTGGTCTCAGCTTTCCTCATTCCTATTTGAATAATGACCTTCAACATGTGCCAGTAGGAAGCTGGGCCTGAAACTTTATTTAACTCGAAGAAAAAGTAGATGAAAGGGGTGTGCCCCTATAGGAGGAAACAGAAATGCCGATAATGTAGCAGATAGCAAGCACTAATGTTAGGGAATGAATAGATGGACATAATGGAATAATTAATGGAATAAGAATAAACTCTATCCATCTTTCAACAGGTCCTGCCCTAATTTATATAAACAGCTATTTGTCTGTATTTATTTTCTCTGTTCCTAAGTCTTTCGAACAGGAAAAGATTATGATCTAGCTAAGGAAATATAAAGAAGTTCCTCTTAGATCTGGAGGAAATGCCAGTTGACCTTCAAAGTATTCTATTATTCTTAAAATCCAGATAAATGGAAACTCTTGATAAAGGAATGGTTTTCTTGCCAAATCTGCAGCTTTAGGTACTGGGGTGGGGGTGGGGGGTTCTTAACCTATTAATGTGTTAGGGGAGTTTGAGTTGGCTGTGACTAGTATACCAAGCACCTGGCACATGGATTCTTTTTTTCTTTTTTTTTTTTAAGTTTATTTACTTATTTATTTTTGAGAGAGAGATAGAATGTGAGCAGGGGAGGGTAAGAAAGAGGGAGAGAGAGGATCCCAAGCAGGCTCCATGCTGTCAACACAGAGCCAACGTGGGGCTCAAACTCACGAACCAAGAGATCATGACCTGGGCCCAAACCAAGTGTCCGACGCTTAGCTGACTGACCCACCCAGGTGCCCCATTGATTATTGATCATTGTTATTTGAATGAATGAATACATGGCAAATAAATCCCTCATTTTGTGGTCTGTCTTTGGGGCTAACTGATCTTGAACTTAATTGTTTATAATGGGTGGGAGAGATGAATGGCAGAGTGCAGTGGATTGTTGGTAAAGATATCCACAAACAGCTAAAAGTTTGTACCCCTTTACCCTCATGCCTTTTTCACTCAGCACCCTCCACCATGCGTCATGGGCAATCGCCGACTGAGTTTCTGTAAGACAGCTCTGTCTTTTCTAGAACTGCATGAAATGAAATGATATGCCATATCCTCATTTACTGGCAATTTCTTTCATTTGACGTAATGAATGTGAGATTCATTAGTGTCAGTGCATCATCTGTCGGCATTTCTTTTGAGAAAGGGTTTCTTTCCCCTCATTTTAGAGAGGAGGAACTCAAATTCCAAGAGGTGGTGGTTTTTTTTGAAGGTCTCAGTTCATAAGTCAACCAGGCCAGGACTCCCACATGGATCTCATGTATCCTGGTTCACTTTTATCATGATGCTGCTCCTGGTGCTGATTTGAGAGGAAGAGAACACTCACTCCCACTTTGTTGGACATTAACCATGTGACGAAGGCACACCGAGCACCAGGAGAGAATGTTCTGAGAGTCTGATACAGGCGTGACTCTTTGGCTACAGGATGAGTACCTGACATAGCAAAGCCAATCAGAATTCTTCACCTGGAGTTTTCAGTGGAAATAAGGAAGAGGGTAAAACCATTTCTATTGTTAAAAGCTGTGGAGTTTGAAGCCCAGGACTAGCCACCGGCCATGCTTCCTGCACTATGGGAGAAATCTGAACTAAAAGAGAAGAAAGTGGGGGCGCCTGGGTGGCTCAGTTGGTTAAGCGTCTGACTTCGGCTCAGGTCATGATCTCGCGGTCCGTGAGTTCGAGCCGAGTTCGAGCCCCACGTCGGGCTCTGTGCTGACAGCTCAGAGCCTGGAGCCTGTTTCAGATTCTGTGTCTCCCTCTCTCTCCGCCCCTCCCCTGTTCATGCTCTGTCTCTCTCTGTCTCAAAAATAAATAAACGTTAAAAAAATAAATAAATAAAAAATAAAAAATAAATGAAAGAGAAAAAAGGGAACGCACAGAGTAAAGCAAAGATAAGGGATACAGAAATAAAGTCTTGGCTTTTTTTGATGCTCTGATTCCCCTTGTTTTTGTGGGCCAACCTCTTTGTTCTTCCAATAAATTGGTTATTTAACCCTCTCTTTGGTAACCCGAGGTGTTTCAGTATCGACCAATACATTCCTTCTAAGTTGAGTTAGGTTTCTGTCACTTGCAATCAAAAGAACCCTGAACAACACAGAGCGCTTAAAAAGATTAAGTTGGAATTCATCATTTGCATGATATTGCCACATCTTGAAAAAAATCTGGTTTTCTTAGTAACTCTAGTTAAAAATATTGCATCTGTGTTGTGCCAGGGAGAATGACAACACTGTATTTACCTTTTCAAACAAGTTGTTCATCTGGCATATACAGACGTTGAAATATTAACAGTGCATCCCAGGAGAAAAACCTAGCTCTGTGAGGTCTATGGGTGATAAAATATATTATATAAATACTCTGTGTTGAAGATCAGCACATTCTCTTCATTTTTTTTTCCTGCTGGGAGTTCCACATTTTTATGGGAAATGACCTGGCCCACTCTAATAACTGTGAGTAAAACTGTTAGGGGATACTTTCTCTGATTCTTCTATCATTTGCAGGTAGTGAATAACGTCTTGTGTGTCTCAAGATCCGATTTTCAGAAGTAGAATACTTGCACGTGAGAAAGGCTGGAGGCAATTGATCTCCCCTTTAGGCAGAATATATGTCAACAGCAAAATAAGTCCTTTCTATCTCATGCAAAGAAATTCCCCTTTTTTGAGGACCAGTGCCCAGGAATGCTCTCAGTGCCCCCAAGAGATCTCTACGAGCAACAGAAATGAACCGTTGGCTGAGTCTGTCTTCGCTTTGCTTTTCATTATTCTAACTCTTCTTTCTGATTTTAGTCTGTCCTTTGCTTAGCTGCTTTTTCCTCCTATCCTTGTTTCCCTTTTCTCTTCCTTCCCTTTCCCCCAGGGCTTATTGAGTGTGGAGACAAGTCTCCATTTCTCCTCATTAAACTCATTTGCGAACTGGAGGGGTGACCTTGCCGCCTGTTCACGTGCAGGGGGAGCATTTAGCAGTTTCCACTTTGGACTTCCGTCCAGCGAGTCAGAACGCTCAAAGGGTAAATGTATGAGAAAGAGAAGATAATTGAATTACAGATTTCTATTGTGTTCAAGATGTTAGCGCTTCACCCATGTAGTAATTCCTGATTGCTTAAGAGGTCCCTGGTATGTTTTTGGCAAGTGAAGACCTTTACATGTGCCTGGCTCTGGTCCAGGGGACAGGCACAGCTCTGGGATCACTTAACTACTCATCTGCCTGCATTTTCTCGCAATTCCTTAGAAAGAAAATTGAAAACAAGGAGAGAGAAAGAAAAGGGGTGTTGACCTTGATGACCAAAAAAATTCCTTTTTGGTGAATTCCAAGATAAACTGCCAGATAAGACACTCTTCAATGGGATACTTGCACAAAATAAGATCCAACACAGGCTTTCTCTAAACAGAAAACGAACAAGCAAACAAAAAGACTTTGACCTTTGGAAATGGGCGTGTGTGTTCGCGTGTGTATGTTTGATTTCATTTTGTGAACTTAATGGTGACCTTTGATGACTTTCAAATCTGCCTAGGATGAGGAATAAATAAATAAATAACACAGAATAGAGGTTGTTTTAAATGATCTGATTTAGAATGCACCTGAGGGGCGCCTGGGTGGCGCAGTCGGTTAAGCGTCCGACTTCAGCCAGGTCACGATCTCGCGGTCCGTGAGTTCGAGCCCCGCATCGGGCTCTGAGCTGATGGCTCAGAGCCTGGAGCCTGTTTCCGATTCTGTGTCTCCCTCTCTCTCTGCCCCTCCCCCGTTCATGGTCTGTCTCTCTCTGTCGCAAAAATAAATAAACGTTGAAAAAAAAAAAAATTTAGAATGCACCTGTGAGGTAAAAAGAATGAACACCAAAACTGGCTTAAAACGTTAAAAATGATTATTATTTTGTTTAAAACGATTTTACAAATATAAATTACCATGCAATTTATATGTTAATAGAATACAATATGTATTAATACAATTATGTACATTTTTACATTATTTTTACATTATTATGTACATTAATACAATTATATAATTAATACAGCATGTATTAATTACATATAGTAATTAATACAGCATGTATTAATTACATATAGACAAGATGAGAATTCGGACTTCCAAATAGAGAGAGAAATGAGGGGAGAATAGAAGATCCCAGGAAGACACATGGACCTGTCTGTGTCTTTGGGGATCCAAGCTTCTTGTTTCTCCTCAATAGGAACCATAGCTGCTTTCAGTCTTTTGGGGGGTCTCCCATGAATGGCTGCACCTGCCCCAGGAGCTAGAAAGAACAAGCATTGTGTTCATTTGACTCAGGGCATGCTGTTCCCTTTGCTCTGCAAAAAGAGTGGTTCCCTTCCTCCTTTCCCATCAGGTCACATATCAAGTACAACAGCTGGAACATCAAGTTCTAAAAAGAAAAGGATCAGGAACAGTAATTGAACTTGGCGGTGGATGACAAGTGCATGGTGGGATGGACGGTTCCCCGAAGCTGAGAAAGAAAACTGGCTTGTTTTCTCCCCTGCTTTAGAGTTAGCACCCCAATCATCTGAGGCACAGTCGTGGAATAATCTTAGAACAGGGGAGAATATTTCAATCTGGACCATCGATGGAAAATTTGAAGGAGAAGAAGGGGATGAAGGTGGAAGATGCTTGAGTCACTTACAACTTTGTGTGAACTGACTTAATGGGCACTTTGTCCCCAAATACCTAGCCCAGAGCTTAATGGGTACCTTTCTCCCGAACACCTAGCCCATTGACATTGAGGACATAGGAGGGCTTTAGGGAGAATAGTTCCAAGTGTAAGACATAATTTTGATCATGGAGTCCTTCGAGGTTGGATGGTGTTAAGTGGGTGGTGAAGGGTCCAGATAAAGGCTTTGGAGCATATGCAGATCAGAGACTAAAAGGGGCCATTGAGTTGTAGACAAAGTGGCAACAGCCGAGGAGGAGAAAATAGAAGGTAAAGCAGGAGAGAGAGTCAACAAAGGAGGCAAACAATGGCCCATCTAAATCTGCTTGGGTTGCTGTTGCTCTGCTGTTATCCCGGCTGTGGTTACTAGAAAATTGTTCTTTGTTTCTATAAATGCTTGTTTCACTCTTTCCTCTATACTGAACGTGCTGTAAGGGCTGGGCCATGTGCTGTGTAGGACTTTTGTATTCTGCCGTCATCTCTCTTTCTCATCCATGGCAGGATACAAATTTGCCAGGAGCAAAATGAGTACTCCATAACACTTAGTAAGGGTTTGACCAGAGAGGGCTAAAGGACCCAGTACCAAAGCGGGAAAACTGGAATGCATCAATAATGCATTCTGAAGAAAACACTGTTTCTCCTTGACCCTATTTTTCAAGGGTATTTTTCTTCAATGTCCATGTGCCGCTAAGAGATGTTATAAAAAGAGATAAAGAGGTAAAACAAATGCTCTTTCTCTAATTCTCGGATACTCTAGAATTTGTCGTCAGTAGAGCCAAGAAAATCATCAGCTTTTTGGGTCAATGGTTCCTGGGAGCGACCTTGCCTTCTCATCTGCTTGTGGACTCTTGCTTTGTGAGCCTGTGTCACTGATGAAAAGCGCCTGAGGCACCCGCAGGACTATGAATGAAACTGTGCCAAAAAGAAGATGTCAGGCAAGGTGTGCGGGGGCCACTTTTTTTCTCTGCACGCGATGTTTTATAAGCCACATAATACTGATCTAAACTGTGATGGAAACTAAGACCTAGTTCAATGTGATAAGGTTCTGAAAACATCACCTCTGACAAAGGGTGGAAGTGAAGTTCCACCCTCAGAAGAGCACTGAAGCACCGTAAGTGGGCAAGTAAAGAACAGTTGAAGCCGCCCCTCAACTTGATAGTTATATGAGCCTTTTCTCATCAGCCACCAAAAATTTTATGGAGCAGCCAACTTTCCCGGTTGGGGGAGTGACAGACTGGAGGGCACCAAGCACAAGTTTATGGGAGCCGTAGAGAAAAATGGTGTTGGGGTTTTTTCTTTCTCTTTTTCCCTCCACCTACCCTTTTTGTTTAGCTTAGCTCATTCTGAAGTGTACCATAGAAAAGGCCTTGATTATCAAATGTAATATTCATGTAAGATTGTGCTGTTCAGCCTCATATTGGGGAGTATACAGGGCTTCAGTGTTCCTTAATAAATTACCTCTTCGTGTAGCAATTAACCCCCTTCTGTGAAGGTTCAGTGTTTCCTTGGGCCTGTGCCAGTGCTAACAGCTATGGCTTAGCATTCTTTTTAATGGGCTGCAATTACTGCTGAGAGCGGGGAAACATAAAATATTAACACTTAAGCATCTTTTACACTTCTTTGAACGTTAGATTATGTTGAAAATATAACTGACTTTTCATTCTTAAACCTGCTATTTGCTTAGAATTCCACAGGACCCATGAAAATGTTTCGGTAAGTGGTTTCTGTTGATTTATTAACTCTCGTGAAAGCTTAATGGAAATCCCTTGCCACCAAATATTGAATATGTTTTATGCATGCGTACAAAAGACTTGTTTACCAGTTCAACGGCTTTCTCACATTTTACAGAAGATAAATGACTTGGCACACAACTTGACGTGAGTCCCAGTTTTTCTCCTTCCATGCCATCTGTTGGGGACAGAGGGGACTGAAGCCTCCAAGCATCCAACAATTGTACAGGTCAAGTTGCATTGGGCTCTCCACTACGCATGTATTCACTATTATCTTTGCTCTAGTTACTGTTCCCTTTTATGGTATTGCCTGTTGATACGAAGTTCTCACGAAATAAATGATACGGGAATGTTAGTAATCTCTACGCTACTTAGTGTTCTTTACATAATAAGTACATGTGGAATGATACATATGTACATCTATATATAATATACGTATCATTACATATACTATATATATGGTATATGCACAGAACATATGTTGTATCATTACATATACTATATATCTGGTATATGCACAGAACATATGTAGTATATATACGATGCTTGCAGTGTATATGTAGTGTGCATGTTTAGTGTGTGTGCATATATAGTAGGCATACATGATATATATTATATATAATATACACACTATGTATACTATATAGAGAATAGGCACTAATAGGTAATGTACCTATATACAACACATACACGTCGGCTTCTAAAACTATGAAATAATAGAGCTAAAAGAGCTATAACTAATTTTAAGAGATTATATGAATTCATTCCATGATTTCAGATAGTTAAGTCTAAATCCATTAAGATCAATTTATTTTCTTCTTTGCTGTCTCTAGAGATAGCTGCCATATTAACTTTTAATTATAGAAATAACTTAGGTACTTTTAATGATGGAAGTATATTCCATCAAATAAATAATTTTAATAAATCATCACATAATTTCTCATAAACTGAATACATTTGATTCTGCAATATTTGTTTTATTTATTTATTTATTTATTTTTAATTTGTTTTGAGTTTATTTATTTTTGAGAGAGAGAGACAGAGCATGAGGAGGGGAGGGGGAGAGAGAGAGGGAGACAGAATCTGAAGCAGGCTCCAGGCTCCCCGCTGGCAGCTCAGAACTTCATGTGGGGCTCGAACCCACCAACTGTGGGATTTTAACATGAGCCGAAATCGGAGGCTTAACTGACTGAGCCACCCAGGCACCCATTGTTTCACTTAAAAAAAATCTTTTTTGAATTAATCGAACAGGACTTACATCACTAGGTGTGTATAGATTGGTACTGAGCTTTACTCTGGTTCTTCTAAACGTTATTTTGTGGGGGCACCTGACTGGCTCAGTCAGTAGAGCATGTGACTCTTGATCTCTGGGACTTGAGTTCAAGCCCCAGGTTTGGCATAGAGCTTACTTAAAAAAAAAAAAAGTAAATAAAGATTATTTTGTGTGCTAATATTGTTTCTGAAATACTTTCCGATGTTTAGTTATTCTGACTGCTAAGACAGTCTTCCTTATGAACTACTGAATTATTTTACCACTTCGCATAAGTCCGTTTTCTCTTAATCATAGTCTAATACGACTGAAAGTAGAAAAGGAAACCAAATTGACCTCCTCCCTTTGTAAACACGAGATTCAGGTGTTAATTAAAATTCAAATACACCTATTTTTTCTTCCTTGCTTACAATTGCAGCACTCTTCTAGAATGTCCTCAACGAAACGGGATTGCTTTCGTTCTCCAGCACAGGTTGGCAAACTGTGGACCACGATCTAGGTCCACCACTGCCTGTTTCTATATACGAAGTTTTATTGGAAACAGCCGCCCTCACTCGTTTATGCATCATCTGTTGCTGCTTTTGCATTACAGTTGGCAGAGCTGAGTAATTGTGACAGAGACTCTCTGACCTACAAAGCTGAAAACAGTTCAGCTGTTTTCAGAGCCTTTACAGAGAAAGTCTGCCAGTCTCCGCACATAGATGGACACATAGAAACAGGGACACAAATATCCAGTCCAGAGCAGAAGGGATTATTGGATCAATATTTTTATAGCTTTTATTAACTGGTAAAAGAATTCTGACAAAGAATATTGTCATCCATAGATGGATGACATATTGTCCATCCATAGATGGACCAGTAATTACGCTGCTCTGAAAAGCAGGCGTTCACATGTGATATTGTTCACTGTATTAATAAATGTACCCAAAGGATGGTTTCAATGTGCATTTTAATATTCCATATAAACATGTTTACATTTAATTGCTTGTTTCTAAGATAATTCTCTTTAGAACTGTAATCTGCCAAAATTTCCTCAAATTCAGAGGTCTTTTGTCCTAAGTTGGGACATAGAAATATCACAGTTTACCCAATGGTTAAAAATGTGGCTTTGGCGGGGCCGAAAAGTCATGATTCACAGCAAAGTGTGCCATTTCATGTCTGTTAACACCTGGTAAGTACCCAGAAAAGAGTATATTACCTTGGGCATGTCATTGAATTTTCTGAGCCTTATTTTCTTCATTTATAAAATGGAAGTAATGAACATATCCATCTCGTATCTCGTATGTGAAGATTAAATGAACTTGTTATAATGTATTTATGGATTATGGCCAGAGTGCATGATGTATGCCCCATAAATAGTGCTTTTTTATGATAACCAAAGTAAATGCACAATAAAAAATAATAATTATGATAATAGTTATCTCAACTCTTCACTTTATATGTTACAAGTAGCCCTTAGTCTTGTTCCTAAATCAGTGACTCTGACTGCTTCTTTGACTTGTAATAAAACTCAACAGTTCATTCTGAACTATAATGATAGGATGTGAGGCAAAACAGAACTCCTAGTTTATTTACGTTTCTTAATTAACCTCCCTCATTGAGTCTCTCTGTCTCCAGGCACAATTAAAGTGCTATGTGTTTCTCTAACACACCGAACAATTCTCTGTCCCTAGGCACCCTAGAATCTCAAACTGATGAAATGATTAAGGAAGAGGGAAATCCCAGAGGTGCCCAAGGGTGATATCTAAACATGAGAAATTGTCAAGAATGTTCTCACGCATGGTGACACGTGGGAATTCCTATGGACCAACCCATGTGCTGGCAATGCCACACTGCTTCAATAGTCAGGAAAGCCTTATTTATCCAGCAGTTTGGAGTGTTTTTACACACTCTTGTACACAGTTGCCATAGAATTTGCAATTTTACCATTCAAGAGCCATTTATTTGAGGATTCTGTTTCTGCTCACTAAAAAATAGGCAAATATCTTCTTTACGTAGCAAAACTTTTTCCCCAGTGAAAAGCAACTTCTTCTTCCTTTAAAGTTTGCATTTTGCTTGCTACTCTTTCTCAGCATGGTGCAGTTATTTGCGCATCAGTCGGAATCACGTTTCCATTCCCTTTCCATAGTCGGCAAGAGAACTGGGTGCAGACTAGATAGATATACTCAAATCTCCGTACGGCCCCGGACATGGGCTTGCACACAGGCATTTCTCAAGACTGTTACCAAAATGAAAACTATTTCTTTACTTTCCACAAGGATCTGCCTCTTAAAAAATATTCTTTGTCAGAATTCTTTTACCAGTCAATAAAAGCTATAAAAATATTGATCCAATAATCCCTTCTGCTCTGGACTGGATATTTGTGTCCCTGTTTCAAAATTCATATGTTGAAACTTCAGTCCTCAATGTGATGGTATTTGGAGGTGGGGCTTTGGAGGAGGTATTTAGGGTTAGATGAGGTCGTGAGGGCGGGACTGCATGATGGAATGAATGTCCTGATAAAAGAGGAAGAGACAAGGCCTTTCTCCACTGTGTGAAGAGACAGCAAGAAGGCATTCATCTGCAAGCCAGGAAGAGCACTCTCATCAGGAACTGAACCTGCTCGCACCTTGATCTTGGACCTCCCAGTGTTCAAAACCATGAGAAATAAATGTCTGTTGCTTAAGCCTATGGTATTTTTGTTATAGAAGCTCCAGGTGACTAAGTCTGTTGGTTTTTTTTTTACCATAGCAGCTTGTACTAAGACTCTTTCTTACTGAATATTTATCTTTGGCGGACCCTGTTGTTGGCTGGCTAACTTCATGCCCATCCCAACCCCTCTCTCTCTTACCTACTTCTACATATAGAATCTGCCCCAGATATTGCAGCCTGGTGTAGTTATGTGGCAGATAGGGGCAGTAGGATATAAGAGGAGACTAAGGGGACTTGGTGAGAAAGCGTTCCGTTTTTTAACAAAAAGGACAGATGTCGCTGGTACAGCCTTTCCCCTTCTTCCTGACTCGAATGTAGACCAGATGGCAGCTAGCACACTTCGAAGACGGCACTGCTCTGTGTTGAGGATGGTGGATGGACAGGAAGAGCCTGGGTCCTTGATGATGAGTGGGTGCTCAGTGGCCAAGCTACCGAGACTACTCCAGCAGACAGTTACCTCAAACTTCATGTTCTATCGGACAGTGAACTTCTCTCAATTCATTTCGGCCATTTAGCTGCATTGAATGCTGCTTACAAACGTTGGTGAACAGATGATTAAAAAATCCAGCAAAATTCGTCTAAAATACTGTTAGAAATACGATTTAAAATGGTACTGTAGTATGACCCATCGTATACTGGGTTATACTACAGTATATATATATATATATATATATATATATATATATATCTCCTTCAGAATAAGGATTTAGTGTTGGGTCCCAGCCCTACAACCCCCTACTAGCTCACTGAGGCAAATGATTCCACTTTTCCCAGCCTCAGTTTCTGTGTCTGAAAATTGGGTGAGATTATGTAATAAAAAGACTATAAGAATTGTGTGTTAAAAATGCATGAAAAGCACTTACTTGGCACATCTCACAATAAAGGCGAGATTTTATTATTTTCTTATATTTTATTTTATTTTTTATTATTTTATTGTTTATATTTTATTATTTATAATCTTATAGATGAAGTCGTGCTAAAGAACTTAATTCCATGGCCTCTGTTAGGCTTCGCTGAGGTTCTACTTTATAGTTTTTCAGCCGTTCAGACATTGGGATGCCATACTGCCCGGCTTCAGTTTGACATCAGTAAATGAACTCACTTCGACTGACCACGTGTTTCAAACAGGATAGGTGAGGCTATCGTACAAAGGTTGGGAGATATTATTTCCGTGTTTGGGTATCATCTTACTGTTATTTCTATAACAATCACAGTTTGTTGCGATTCAATTAGTTCCAGACCAAAGGTTCATTAGAGTTAGGTTTGTTAGGATTAATATCTCAATTGCCAACGTTCATTTGAATCACCCCATCCATTCACAGAATGCTGCTTGTTTCTGTTGCCCGCGCGATGTTTAAAGATTTTGTTTGCCCCGTTTCAGATTACAAAGCAAACCCTTAACAGGTTGCTGTTGTTTTGTTTTTCTCTCTCTCTCCTCAGTTTGGAAGAGGCCTTCTCCCTGGCGGCCATAGCCAAACCAGGAGACAGCACAGGGAAGACAGGTATGATTTATATGAGGAAGAATGAAAATAAAAATCACACCCCACTTAAAGGAAGAGCCTGGGACCGAGTCAAAATAGTCAGAGATGAAAGCTTAGCAACTTTGCACATTTTAAGCGCCGCCTGGAATTCTGACTGATGGGATATTCTGGAAGAAGGCTTAAGCAAATAAATGCGCTAAGAAGAACACTGAAGTTGTTTCATGCCGTGGCTGTTTTAATCTTTGGGCATGAACTAGCAATTATTTTCATAGGGTGTGGGAGTAGAAGTAACCAGGGGATTTCTGAGGCCCACAACGGTCTTCTGTGGCGTGCACTGAGAATCGAATGTTACACCACAAGATTACAGGCTCTCTATCTCTTCTGACCAGTGCAAATTCTCGTCCACACTCCAGCCTCAATGTGTCATCCCAGCTGGAGTCTGCGGAAGGGGACGTCATCTCGCTGCCTGGGCTTTGGATAAATCAGATGGTATTAGCCGTCGTCTTAGAGGTTAGATGAATTCATGGCTCTTGAGGAAGTATACATGGGATGCCTTCATAGTCTAAAGTCTGTCTCAGGTACCTCGAAGTGTATGGGATTAATTAGCCAAAACCGATGAAACCTGCCCCACCCCACCCCCCACTGAGTTTCCATTTATGAGAAGAAATTATAAAGCATCCAGAAAGATCAAAAATTAAAAAAAAAATAGCAGACTTCAGTCAGTTACATTCTTCTTGGGCCGATCATGTATTTTCAGATGTTTTTTATTAGTAACAAAAGCCAAGCTATCTGAGTGTGTCCTCTCTGATAGAACAGACTCTTTGAGGACAGCCTTCCCGAAGCTTAACCCACTGTGACATGGCATAGATCCGAACCCCTTGTGCCCAGGATATTAACATCTTCTGTAGTGAAGGACGAGAGGCAGAAAAATGCTCGAGTTGCTGGGAAGGCCCTTTAATACACCATTTTGTTATTCTTTTCTTTCCAACACCGGGACTACCTTTCTCCCTAAACCTGAACATCGTATAAACATCATCTAATTTCTCTTTATCTCCTCATTGCAGGCACAGGATATGAAAAATAATAATGTCATCCTGAGGCTTACTGGTTTCAAAAAGGAAGTTCTGCGGCTCACATATTTGGTGGGCATTTGATTGGGAGAAGGTCGTCCATGTTAAGTCCTGTCCTTCGTCACCATGACTTCCCTCACCGTGAAGCTAGATTAATCTCCAAAAGCATTATCTTTGTTGTGTCAGAACTGAGCCCTGGTTCCTCTTGTCGGTGGTGCAATCCTTCTGTAACCTGGCCACTCTTGACTTTCAAGTCTCATCTCTCCTCACGCTTTTGCTTGAACTTGATTTGAAGGTCCAGGCAAATTTGGTTACCAATCATTCTTGCAACACTCCATTTGTGCTCGTTTGCTGGTCTTCTCTGGAACACTCGTATTGTCTGCCCGTGTGTCAATCTAGTTCATGCATTGTGGCCTTCCTGGAAGAGGCCTGTTGCGGTCGCTGCAGGTCTGATATTTTCCCCTCCTAAACTCGTGCCACTCTTCCATTTGTGCCCCTATTAGGGTATTCTTTACTTATTGCCCTTTATTAAACTATTTGCAGACCCACCTGCACTAGTTCAAGGTGCATTTATTGATCGTCCTGTGCATATCCTTAAGTGTTCTGGGAACAAGGGATACCACAGAAACAAAATAAATGTGCGCCCTATAGCGCCAGGGTATCTCTTTGATTAAATTGTAAATTCTTCAAGGACATCCAATTCAGCTTTATATTTTACATAAGACAATGCTTTGAACACGGAAAGAAATTACTAATTTGTATTAAAAAACTAAATCAATGCTTTCCAACCCTAAAGGCCCCAGTGGCCCTCTTCTAGGCAATATTTTGCAATATGCTTTTATAATGCAGAAAGAAAAGTAAATAGGATCATCTATCTACACACATAATTTGAGAAAAGTTAATATCTATAAATAATAAATAAATAATAATAGTCAATAAATTTAACACCCTTAAAAAAGGCAGTTAAAGAACAGCAATTTGTAACAAAATAATATGCATTTCACTTATTTAAATGCTTGGGCTTGACTACTTGGAAGATGTGATGAAGTGGTCCCAGGAGTTCGTTTGGATTCTCAACAAACAAAAAGAGAAGAGACCATTCCCTATGTGAAAAGCAGGGAAATGAAATTGTAGCCATACTAGTAACGCTAAAATAGAAACTAGGGTTTGGATAGGTTATAACCTAGACTCATTCATGTAAAATAAAGAGAGAAATAACCTTAATTGAAGTTGGGAAAACATGCCAAAGAAAACTTGCAAACTAACAAAGTGGAGAAATGAAGCAAGACACTCCGACAAATGAGCTGTATCTTACTTGTAAGGGGAGGGTCAAAATAATTCATATGGAATGACCTAGGGCAGAGTAGTGACAGAGTAGCACAGAAAACATATCTCCTATTTTAAATTCCTGCCACGTGTTGGGAAATACTTTCAGTTTCTGGTATTTATTAAGACTTTCAAGGCCAAATATTTTGGCAGGTGGTAGGGGGCAGAGGGTGGATTAAGAGAAAAAAAAAAGAGTAATACACTCAGGAGGCTGTAGAAAACTGTTTTACGATATGTTTCGGGGGGAAGTATAAGAGGAAAATTAAAATTAATAGGCAACTCACCTCTGCTTCCGGTCACGACAGAGGAACTAGCATTGGGATAGCCTTCCCGTCGTAAACAACACGTATCTGCACAATATGCAGGAAACAAATGGGTTCTGATGTTGGACAAGAGCCAGCACCAGAATGGGATTCCCGAGAGATGGGAAAGAAGCGTGTCATATAATTGCTCTGGTTTTCAGTCCGAAGCCGTGTTCCGGATCACAGCACCGTGAGCAGGAGCCTACACGGAGCACGACCATCTTAATGAACTAGAGAAACAGAATAGAGCCTAAGGAGGCTGAGAGAGCTAGAATTTGCAGGACAGAGCCCCAGAGAGAAAGAAGAAATACAGAGAAAGTTCCAGAAATCTGCACACAAGTGCCCTTAGATCTAGGATGGGATTCTGTGAGACTGAGGAAAAACAGTTATTGGGGAGCCATAAGGTAAATTCTTCAAGGACATCCAATTCAGCTTTATATTTTACATAAGACAATGCTTTGAACATGGAAAGAAATTACTAATTTGTATTAAATAACTAAATCAGTGCTTTCCAACCCTAAAGGCCCCAGTGGCCCTCTTCTAGGCAATATTTTGCAATATGCCTTTAGAAAGCAGAAAGAAAAGTAACAAATAGGATCTTAAACTATGGACCACGCATGGTCCTGAGAAGGGTTTGAATTCAATCCAGAATGGAAAGACCTCATTAAACCTTTGGAGCACTAGAGACCCCTGAAAAGCCATGCCTTGGAAGTAGGGTCAAACTAGTTACTCAAGTCTTGACCTCATAAAGCTTAGTAACAAGACTCAAGAGAAATTAATCTACAGGTAGTTTAACAACTGCTGGAGCAAACCTCAATGCTCTTTAAAGGAAGACAACAAAATCGAGAACATCAACATTGTAACATTCACTATTCGGAATCTGATCCAGCATGCTCATCATGTAAAAGTGGATTCCTTGTTAACCATTTTGTAAAAGGTGTAACAAATGTGTAACCTGGGATCCCAGGAGAAGAGAGGAGGAGGATAGAAAAATATTTTAAGAAATAACGTTCAAAAATTTTCACAACTTGATGAAAATTATCAACACACGGGTCCAAAAAGCCTACTGAATTCCAAACAGGAGAAATGCACACAGAAACACAAAGGGGCACATTATTATCAGATTTCTTAAAAGTGGTGACAAAGAGAGGAATCTAAAAGAGAAAAAAAGACACATTATTGCCAGGAAACAGAGATAACAATTACCACTGACTATCAGAAGACAAGAAATGGCCTTTAAAAATACTGGAAGGGGCGCCTGGGTGGCTCAGTCGGTTAAGCGCCCGACTTTGGCTCAGGTCATGGTCTCGGGGTCCGTGGGTTCGAGCCCCGCGTCGGGCTCTGTGCTGACAGCTCAGAGCCTGGAGCCTGTTTCAGATTCTGTGTCTCCTTCTCTCTCTGATCCTCCCCTGTTCATGCTCTGTCTCTCTCTGTCTCAAAAATAAATAAGCATTAAAAAAAAAAAATTAAAAAAATACTGGAAAAAACAAACAAAAACAAAAACAATTCCAAAATGCGGTAGCAAGAACAAAACTCCTTCTGTTTATCAAGAAGAACATTCAGCAAGAACATCCTTCAAAAATAACATTTTCACAGCAAACACAAGCTGAATTTGTTCACCAGGTATTACAAGAAATTGTTAAAGGATGTTCTTACGTCTAACGGAGAAAGATACCAACCACTTCAAACCCCCAATCTTTGGCCCCTCCATACTTTCTTAATCAGGAAACTGCCAATACTGGCTCATGTCCTTTTTCCATTTCAGATAAATGAATCCCACTGAATCACTAACGGAAATTCATTCAGATCTTCAACCTTTTTTTAAAAAAAAGTTTATTTATTTTTGAGAGAGACAGAGAACAAGTGGGGGGAGCTGAGGGGCAGAGAGAGAAGGAGACAGAATCCAAAGCAGGCTCAACACTCTGAGTTGTTAGCACTGAGCCGCATGCAGGGCTGGAGCTCAGGCGCTGTGAGATCATGACCTGAGCTGAAGTCAGATGCTTAACTCACTGAGCCACCCAGGCGCCCCATTCATTCATATCTTTACATCTCATCTTTTCTAAAAGCCAAATGAGTAATATATCTCCAAATCATTATCATTACATTTAACCTATTCAACAGTTGGACAGAAGCACTCTGAAAATGCTCAGTGACAAAGGTTATTGAAAGAAATCTGTTTCTCGATAGTTCCTGTGAACATTCCTTTTACTTTAATGCAATCAATGTCATTTCCTTGTATCTCAAGGGTCATCTCTTTACTTTTTTATCAATAGCTCAGAAAAGTAGGTACATCATTTTTCAATATTTTAATTTTGGTATTAAATATTCACTAATTTTCCATTGAATGAAATAATTCTACAACAGTATGAAATAGTGCACACAATCTTTATAAGCAATTTCCTTTGAGAGCTAACGCAAATGCAGGACGAGATTATCTTTTTTTTTTTTTTTTTTTTAAGGTTTATTTATTTATTTATTTAGAGAGAGTAAGCAGGGCAGGGGGCAGGAAGAGAGGGAGAGAGAGAGAGTCCCAAGTAGGCTGTGTGATGTCAAGGCAGAGGCCAACACGGGGTTCGGCTCTAACTCACAAACTGTGAAATCATGACCTGAGCAGAAATTAAGAGTCGGTTGCTTAACCGCTTAACTGACTGAGCCACCCAGGTGCCTGAGGACAAGATTACTTATTATGTCAGATAAGCCTTTTAATATCTTGGTTATTCTATAGGTTTCCAAATAATCTGTCATTCAAAAGATTAGTCTTAATTTTAATTACTCTTAATTAGCGACTGATGCAAGTATTTACTGATTTGTGAAATGTTTCACCCGGATACTTGTCTACAAGGTATCTGTGAAAAATAGAATGAGCTGCTAAAACGTGGTGATTCTTTAAGTTGTTTTTAAAGCCTTGTTGATAAATTGTAGCCGGTCTCGTTATCTATAGAGCAAATGATAATATTGGAAGTGAGATTTTTTTTTTGTAAAAGAATTTCAATGACTAACATCCTTATTTTATTCGGCCTCTATCAGTAAGTTTGAAAAGAATAGTTTTATACAACTTTTTGTTTCTTTGCAAATCTTATGTATGTGAACAGTAGATCTTTATCACATAGGATGCTCTCCTATACTTGTCATAAAAATGTGCTTGTTGTAGGGGTGCCTGGGTGGCTCAGTGGGTTAAGGGTCTGACTGCAGCTCAGGTTATGATCTCACTGCTCTTGAGTTTAAGCCCTGCATCAGGCTTTGTGCTGACAGCTCAGAGCTTGGAGCCTGCTTCAGATTCTGTGTCTGTTTTTTTTTTGCCCCTCCTCGACTTGTGTACTCGCTCTCTCTCTCTCTCTCTCTCTCTCTCGCAAAAGTAAATAAACATTAAGAAAAGGTTTTAAAAATGTGCTGATCGCAGCATATTACTTGGGGCTAATTTCTTAACACTGCCATCTCGTCAATTCTTCTTGAAATAATATCATTGCTTGATGAAAAAGTAAAAGAAAAAATTACTGTATTTATTTTCCTTTCCATCGTCATTCTAGTAAATTCGTGTACAGGTAGTTAGGTTAGCTTTCCTCCAAGATTGTGTAGCTTACCACATTTTGCAATCATTTGTGCTACTCTCTAAGATTTGTTCTGTTTTGATGAAAAGACTATAAACATTTCAGGGGCAAGATTCCTTGGAAATGTAGCATACCTTTGACAGATTTATTAGGATGTTTCTTTGTAAATTTTTTTTTTTAATATTTATTTTTGGGAGCACGAAGTGGGGGAGGGGCAGAGAGAGGGAGGGACAGCCAATCTGAAGCAGGCTCTATTGATAGCAATGAGCCCGATGTGGGGCTCAAACTCACCAACTATGAGATCATGACTTGAGTCGAAGTTGGATGTTCAACCGACTGAGCCACCCAGGTGCCCTGTAATTTTTTTTTTTAAGATAGTAATGATTTTGTTTCTTAATTTGAAAAAAAAAAAAAAAAAGACCAAATAGGGGTTAAGGGCACATTGGTGGCTTTTATGGGCAAAGCGGTAGAACTCAATTTCAAGTTGATATTGTTGTCATTTTCCTTTATTTCTGATATTTTGAAATAAGATATGAAGAAATATATTCATACATAGGTTTAGTTATCATAGAAGGAATGACTACGAATATAGAGTAATACACATGTTTTGTGTTAGAAACGCAAATTTTACGACTTGAGTTTCTTTTACTGGTACTGTTTTCCAAAACGTTGAGAAAATTTTTGCAAAGCAACAAAATACAGTTTTCTCTTGATTCACACAGTAGTTGCATTTTTGCAAAATTTAATAGAAGCTGTTAAATAAATTCCTTAATGTATATACATAAAGGAATTAGGGTCAAGCCTCAGGTAATTATACGAGTTAAAATATATTTTTAAAAATCTGCAGAAGGTAGAACCATTATCTGCATATTAGAACTTCCCTGATCTTTGCAAGACATCTAACATACCTGGTCCCTTCTCCCTAAATGCTAGAAACTTCCCAAACCTTGTCTCAACAAAAACACTACGGCAGATTTCAGAAATGTTCCTTAGACATCTTCCATTGAATGACACTACGGTAAAAGAATAATTGTGGGGCCCCTGGGTGGCTCAGTCAGTTACACGACCGACTTCGGCTCAGGTCACAATCTTGAGGTTGGTGGGTTCAGGCTCTGTGCTGACAGCCGAGAGCCTGGAGTCTGCTTCGGATTCTGTGTGTCTCTCTCTGCCTCTCCCCTGCTCGCACTCTCTCTCTCTCTCAAAAATAAATAAACATTAAAAGAAAAGAATGTGAATAGTTTGAGGGCGATTCCTCAGGGCTGCACAATTAGGTTATACATTTTACACGCTGCCCATAAATGTCCAATAGAGGGAGTACGGGGGCCCCGAGACCCACTGTATACTCAGTGCTTCCCGGAGGAAGGGGCAGGCAACATCTCTCCTTAAAAACGCCTCTTCTTCTTCCCAAGGAATGGTCCAGAAAGGTCACCTTTTCCTTACTTGTACAGGGTACAATGAAAGCAAATTATGCACAACAGAATAAATCGGGATGTTCTCACATCTAATGAAATATATATCAATATCCAGCAAGCAAGCAAGCAAAAAAAAAAAAAAAGAGTTCTGAAGTGGAAAAATGATTTGCCTAACATGTTTCCTTTATGTCAGCATTATCATAATAATGTGTATTATAAATGTATATTATAGCTGCTGACTGGTCATTTCAGAGGTATGGAGGTCAGGGGGTGAATGAAATCGCACTTACCTATTTTTTGCCACGGACTCAGATCATCGTCCATTCTTCATCTGTACTATATTGTTGCTGCCTTTTCAGTGAAAACACATGGTTTACTAATTGTTAGTAGTTTGGGGACAGGTTGGAGATAGGGATGGAGATTAATCCTACTGAAATATGTGAATAGGTTGTATTTTGTTTATATATTTCTCTACCAAGGACACTAGATGTGCTTTAGTCCTCACTCTGGTACTCATGTCGATTATGCTCTCCAAGGAGTCCTCATTGGCGGCCACTATAGACACCTCTCAGCTAGAAGGACTGAGTCAAAGCTCTAGCTTGGAACAGAGAACGGCGTGCGTCTGGTGTCTCCTCTCACTGGCAAGTACAGCGGCTGCAGAAAACTGAAAATAATACGGGTCCAACTCAGGACGAGAGAGCACCAGAGAGGCATTGCACCTCAAGGACACTTGTCTGAAAATATCTAGGTGATAAAAAATATTTTTAAAGATTGTCTTCTGAGTCATTATTGCCACTGAAAAATAATAGTAGCAAGCCACAAGAAAAGTTTTATTTGGCTGAAGTCCCCACCCAAGCCCAGCTCTGACGCTACCAAACATTCTTGGTAACTTGGCAACAAAATATCTTCTATTACGGAAAGGCCATGTTTTTGAAGACACGTTAATTCCTCTCATTGGTGTCTGGGGCCAGTTAGCACACAAAGCTCTTGGAGCCCACACCGGACTCCACTTCCTACCTGGTTTAGTTCCTCTGTCCCAGCTCTACTCCCTGGCCCCACTCCCACCTGTGGACTCTGTAGATACCTCTTTCTCTGAAGAACCTTCTCACTGCCTCTGCCCCGCCCCTGTGTCACCATATCTCTTAGCCAGAAAATGTTCCCGGGGCGGAGGATGGCGGGCTGTTTTCCAAGTTGCAATTAGGGAAGATGAGGGGGTTCTCTTCCTTGAACAGTGTCCTTGCCTTTTGAGGCACCCATTTGGAACTTCTGGGGCCGTTGTGTCATTGGTTAGGCAGAACCCTGAAGGGCTTCGGAGTTTGTAGGCTCCTGACTGAGAGAGACTTGCATCAGAATCTTAACTCTTTCACTATCAGTGTGAAAGAACTTTCCGAAGTCTCCCTTTCCCCAGTACCTCAGACATCCTTAAGACCAATTAGAACCAAATGGGGCTAGGCTACCTATTACGCAAGCAGAACAAATGAAAACATTACAGAAGAAGAAATGTTCTGTGATTTTATGGAATTGTCAGGCACTAATTTAGTAGCTCGAATCCAGGCCATTCTAGTTTTTGTGAAGTAGAGAACAGAACAAAAAAAAAAAAAATGACACCTATAGAACAGAGCTTTTAGAGTGGAATTAACATACTTTTGGTTGTGGCTCCTTAGTGGACTTAAAGTGCTGCTTTTATGTTTCTTTATCCTTTCCTTTCCTTTCCTTTCCTTTCCTTTCCTTTCCTTCCCTTCCCTTCCCTTCCCTTTCCCTCCCTTCCTCCCTTCCTCTCTCCCTCCCTTTCTCTCTTTCTTTTGTTCTGACTGGGCTTGATGTGGAGGATGAAATTCTCTATCAAAGTGAAAACAAGTTTCCTTTTCTTTGAGAGCGCATGCACAAATATAAAGGCCTGATCAACACATTCATTTTGGGGACAATAAATGCTTTACAATGGGTCTCCTTATTAGAATAAGGTGGATTATTTTGCTTATTGTCTGGCACCATGAATCACCTGATGCTAATCCTCTGATGGGGGGGGGGGTTGGTGGTGGGCACCTGGCAGTTCTCAGCCTTGCTTGAGAGTTTGATTGAATGGCATGAGGCCTGGGCTCTCTGCTTCCCGCTGCCCCCCACACTTTTGTGTGGTTTGAGGCTGCCTTTATGAGACAGAGAGATTTTCTTTCAGGAAAATATGGTGAACTAAAAAGTCCTTTGTATCTTCCATAACCTGGGGAGAGGGGTTTCAAATCCCCTTAGTCTGGAAGGCAAGGGTGGCTGAAAGCTAACAAAGGAAACCATTTTAAGCTTGATGAGCTGAGAGAAGGGAGACTATTTGAAGCGCTGGAAAAATCCCAAAAGGTTGGCTTTTCTCCCTTTTAATATAAATGTGTGACTAGACTCTAAGAGCCCATTTGATCTGCGTGCTCCTGGTTGGTACTGCTCTTGAAGGCTGCTACTGTTAGCAGTTAAGGACCATACTCACCCTCTTGAGATCCAGCCAGCGATGTGGCTGAGTGAGGGACAGGTTTATGCAGGGAGCAAGAATCACCTTTAGAATCACCTAATTAAACATATCATAATGTCAGCTCATGGTGCAAACACTTTCTCTTAGAAAAATATAACATTCTGGAACGGGACAAGAAATTTTTCTTTTTTTGCATTTAGTATCAACATGTTACAAAGCTTTATCTTTTTTTTTTTTTTAATTTTTTTTTTTCAACGTTTTTTATTTATTTTTTTTGGGACAGAGAGAGACAGAGCATGAACGGGGGAGGGGCAGAGAGAGAGGGAGACACAGAATCGGAAGCATGCTCCAGGCTCTGAGCCATCAGCCCAGAGCCTGACGTGGGGCTCGAACTCGCAGACCGTGAGATCGTGACCTGGCTGAAGTCGGACGCTTAACCGACTGCGCCACCCAGGCGCCCCTCAAAGCTTTAAAATTTTATTTGAAAATTCTGCCTTTTTGTATTTTCCCAAGGTTCTAGATTAATTTTCAAAGTGTGGAAAGAAACCCTGGGCTTCCCACCTCCTGCCACTGCCTCCCCACTCCTGCCTTCACTCTGGAGTGCAATCATGCCGTCCTAACACTCGGAGGGGGGTGCTCTCTGCACCGCTGCTGGGACCCTGGGGACTTGTTGGTTATTTTTGCAAGGGGTGGTGGTGGTGGGGGGGGCATTAAAATGCCAGCCATCGATTTGTGTCTCCTGGTGAAGATATCTCTACCCGGAAGAGGCAAGCAAGCGTCAGCCTCGTTCAAAGAAGTTTTGCAAGCGCAAATTATGGGAGCCCAGGAGAATTAGCTGTATTTCTTTAAATAAATCGCCCTGAGGTTCTTGTGAAGCCGGCTGTGCTTCTCTAAGAAGCGGTACATTCTACCTGGGGGGAGGGTTGCACCAATACCCTCCCCCACCCTCATTCTCTAGCAAGTCTCCAGCGGGGCGGGTGGGGCTGCTGTGCAACGGCACAGATTAGGTAATACCCCCCTGTTAGACTGCAGATGTGTGAACTAGTTTAAAACTTTTATTAGGGCTTTTATTAGACTCCGATGCAGTCTTGGCCTCTTTACAGTTGCCAACTTCACCAGTTGCTCACAAGTTATAACAAATTAGGAATACCTAATGCCTAAGCTATTCTTACACTTCGGGGGCAAAATCCCAAACAACTCATAGCGTTCCTTGTGAATCCAGTCTCCCTCTTAGAAGCTGCACTTGCAGGGAGCATGGCCCTTGAGTCAGGGTTTTGTACGGCTGTGTAGTAACGAGGTGGTTCAGTTCTCTCAAGCACATAAAACCCAGGATCCTTTATCATTTGCTGCCTGCCCACAGAATGCCCTCTCGCACGTCTTTGATGGCTTTCCAAAGTCGTTTTTTTCCCCTTCTTTTTATTGCATGTATTCCTTAAGTGATCCTAACGCTTCTGTGAATGCCGGATTGGCATCTTTGAAGGCTGACATTGACGTTTGATCCCTAGAGTAAGTATGATGAGGTCGAAGATGTTCTTCTCCCTTTGCTTGGGGGAAGACTTGAAGGAGATGGGGACACTTCTTCTACCTAGGGAGACATAGCAGCCTGGTCCCTGGCTTTCGTGTTTTTATTACGTGCCAGTGAAACAAGCTTACCAGGCTGTCTAACTCCTTCATCTGAGAAAGACATCAATCTCCCTTTGTTTAGAGTGACTTACACTAAGGAGTGTAATAAGCACAAAGCAGAAGGTTCCTTTTCTCCGTGTTAATGGCGTGCGTTGAAATGTGTCCATTCATTAGTCCTCAAATGTTTTCGCCTTTAAGTTTCAATCTAGGCCGAAAAGGAGATTGTTGTGCACTGACAGCAGCAACATAAGTCTTTGGAGCAAATGAAATGATAGGACAGTGTAACAATAAAAGAAAAATTTTTTTCAAACATTTATTCATTTTTGAGAGACAGAGTGCAAGCTGGGGAGGGGCAGAGAGAGAGGGAGACACGGAATCCATAGCAGGCTCCAGGCTCTGAGCTGTCAGCACAGAGCCTGACGTGGGACTCGAACTCATGATCTGCAAGATCATGACCTGAGCCGAGGTGGGCCACTTAACTGACTGAGCTACCCAGGAGCGGAGGACGGTGTAACATTTTAGAAAATGAACATGATTGTCGAGTCACTATAATGTTACGTTTGAACTTATTAGAATGTGCACAACCAGTTTTCAAAGGTTATTAACTCACTTCACTGTACCTCTGGTTTTGTCTCTTTTTTGGTCAGTTTCTGCTTGACTTCCTGCCACAACAGTTACTTTCTGTGGTAATGTTACAAGTTAGAGAATAGTTGACCTATTCTCTGAAAAGCTGTGCAGATGTTAAATCATTTACATCTATTTATTTATTTATTTATTTATTTATTTTTAATTTACATCCAAGTTAGTCAGCATTAAGTGTAATAATGATTTCAGGAGTAGATTCCAGTGATTCATCCCCTGTGTATAACACCCAGTGCTCGTCCCAACAAGTGTCTTCCTTAATGCCCTTTATCCATTTAGCCCATCGCCTCACCCATGGCCTGTCCAACCACACTGTTCTCTGTATTTGAGAGGCTCTAAGTTTTGTCCCCCTCCTTGTTTTTATAGTATTTTTGCTTCCCTTCCCTTATGTTCATCTGTTTTTTTTTTATCTTGAATTCCACATATGAGTGAAGTCATATATTTGTCTTTCTCTGACTAATTTTGCTTAGCATAATACACTCTAAGTTCCATCCACATTGTTACAAATGGCAAGATTTTATTCTTTTTGATTGCTGAGTAATACTCCATTGTATATATACACCACATTTTCTTTATGCATTCATCCATCGATGGACATTTGGGCTCTTTCCATACTTTGGCTATTGTTGATAGTGCTGCTATAAACACGGGGGTGCATGTGCCCCTTCGAAACAGCACCCCTGTATCCCTTGGATAAATGCCTAGTAGTGCAATTGCTGGGTCATAGGGTAGTTCTATTTTTAACTTTTTGAGGAACCTCCATACTGTTTTTTAGAGTGGCTGCACTCTAAATGTCAATGGACTAGATGCTTCAATCAAAAGACAGGGTGGGGCGCCCAGGTGGCTCAGTTGGCTGGGTGCATGACTCCAGCTCAGGTCCTGATCTCACAGTCCATGAGTTGGAGCGCGTGTCAGGCTCTGTGCAGACAACTCGGAGCCTGGAGCTTGTGTTTGGTTCTGTGTCTCCCTCTCTCTCTGCTCTCCCGCTCTAGTGCTCTGTCTCTCTCTCAAAAATAAAATGAAAACATAAAAAAAATTAAAAAAAAGACGAAAAAGACACAGGGTAGCAGAATGGATAAGAAAGTAAGATCCATCTATATGCTGTTTATAAGAGACTCATTTTAAACCTCAAGATACCTTCAGATGAAATCATTTGCAACTTATTTTCTTTATTTTATAGATCAAATTGAGGCCCAGGAAAAAAAAATTACCAGAAAACCCCAGCCCAAATTCTAACTAGATTACACCCTAGATATCTGTTTGGGGGTGGGGTTGGGGGGGCAAGTTGTGTAGCCTCTCCATGCCTCGGTTGTTCAATCTGCAAAAAGGAGACCATGTTACAAAAAGGTAGAACTGTCACACTGATCAAGTAAAGGGCACATAAAGTGTCTGGAACAGAATAAGGGCTCAGCTGTCCATTAGCTTCCTTTTGTTTCCTCAAGTCCCTGTAGAGCTGTTATGGGCATGTCTCAGACTTAGAACCCGGGATTCCTAACTAATTCCCTCCCATGTTCTTTCTATAACGTCAGGCTTCTTCCTGCTGAGATTCACCGGGAAGCTGCCTGGTCACATAGCTGCTGCTTCTCACTGGCGACAACGGTGGAGATAAAAGGCACAGATGTCTTACAAACCCCAACCACTGCCGTTGTTGAAACTGCAACCGTGAGCTACAGAAAAGCCATCTGTTGTCGTGGGCAGGGGCCATTGGTATTTTCAGGATATGCAGCAAGCAGGCCCTCGAAGGTTACAGAACTACACCACACGCAAGGACACAGCTGTGACGAGGCGACAGTCATGACAGAGCAGTAATCATCCCTCTCCAAGATGCTTCCAG
This sequence comes from Prionailurus viverrinus, assembly GCF_022837055.1. Lineage (NCBI taxonomy): Eukaryota > Metazoa > Chordata > Mammalia > Carnivora > Felidae > Prionailurus > Prionailurus viverrinus. The sequence continues at coordinate 54,390,071 of NC_062577.1, read as the reverse complement.
TCTGGGGCTTGCCTTTCTAAATAGATTTTGTGTAGACTTCCATTTGAGGGAATTCTTGATGTTCGTAGAAATAGCTGGTGATTTGAAATAAGCTGAATTCTTCAGGAGAGTTCTCCTGAAATCATTCGCTCGCTCATCATTCATTTCGTCCTCAAAAATGTTCTGAGCTCTGTTGTGTGCTTAATACTTTGCGAAGTACAAGGAAAGAGTCAAAGAAGTATCATACATAGGTCGTTAAGGATCTTACAAGTTTGGGGATTGCTACATACTGGAAAGCCTAAGAGAGCCTACCAAATATTCATTCATTCCATACTTATTTAGAGAGAATGCTGACATGAATAAGGCATTGGTGTAGGTAAGATGTAACAAAGGAAGATGAATAAAATTTGTTTCTAAGTAGCATGCAGTTCGACATGAAAATGACATCATTGTGTTGAGTATGATAAACTTAAAAAAAATTTTTTTTAGTGTTTATTTCTTTTTGAGACAGACAGAATGTGAGCGGTGGAGGGGCAGAGAGAGAGAGAGAGAGAGAGAGAGAGAGAAAGAGAGAGAGAGGGAGACACAGAATCCTAAGCAGGTTCCAGGCTCTGAGCTGTCAGCACAGAGCCCGTCTCAGGGCTTGAACTCACCAAGTGCAAGTTCATGACCTGAGCCAAAGTTGGATGCTTAACCAACTGAGCCCCCCAGGCACCCCCAGACATCTTTTTGATTTAGTGTTTCCATTTCCTTCAGATATGTATTCAAAGAGGAATTTCTGGATCAAATGGTAGTTCTATTTTCAATTTTTTTAGGAACCTCCATACTGTTTCGTGTACTGGCTGCACCAATTTACGTTCCCACCAACAGCGCGCACAATTCCCTTTTCTTCACATCCTTGCCAACACGTGTTATTTCTGGTCTTAGGGTCTTATACCCATTGTCGTTAAGTATTTCTAGAGTGTATGTTCTTACTGAAGCATTTAAAAATATATGTAAGTAAATTGTTATGGAAAGTAAGTTCCTTATATTTGCTGCTTTGGCAAGACGGGGACGAGAACTTTTCTGCTGCTTAACAAATCGCTTTCTAAAGTTGGCAGTTACCAAAGGCTACTTCATGGAGTGCTTTATGAAAGAAAATAACAAACTACTTAAATTTTGGAAAGAAGGAAGAAGCACATCTTTACTTGTTTAGTTCTGGTTTTCGTTTTCTCAGATGGTTGACTCATAGAATTTCTTTATTTTTTGAATGTGGATTTCTCAAATCCATTTATTTTATTCTCTACTCTTCGGGTTGTTTGGTTTTGTTGAATTTTAAGAAGTTGGTGCAAATAACCATTTATTTTGCTTCCTCATAGGAAACTAACATTGACTACTGTTGAACACTTCTGGGCGACTGACGTAGGGCATGACACTCGGACTGTGCCCTGTGGCAATCAGCGGAAGAAGCCAAGGAGAGAGAACCACATGGGAAATGCGATCCAAACTCAACTTCTGCCAGAGTGTGAATTACTTATTCAATAGGATAATTTTACCGGTATAACCATTGAATCTGCTTGCCTGAATTGTCCAGAGACAATTGACCTACAGCACATAGTTGGTTTCTATCTCTGACTTTTCTATCTGCACAGGATCCTTCTGTCCAAACACTAAAAGCCAGAGAATCCTTTCCGATTCTTGGTTGGTTTGAGCCACGTTGACCACTCCCGATTTAGGCTGTACAAACCCAGAAACCCTGAATGGGGTCTACTGTATAGTTTTACAGTAATGCCGAGAAACGTGTTTCAATTTTGTTAAATGTTTTTGTGTAAACAGGGCCTCCTTTTGTCCAGATCCTGCAACGGGACTCTTCAGGCACATATGACAGAATGTGGCCTGGGAATGTTCCCATTATTTAGTTTTAGTTAGAGCCCCAAGAGCTGAGGGCAAGGACCTAAAGTAGGCACATTCTAAACATAACCTTTTATCTCATCTATCATGCGATAGCAGAGCTAGTCCAGAAATCCATAGCCCATTAGCCAGTTTGAATCTGTATAACAGAATTAGGGATTGATTGGAGGACTCTTCTGGAGGCGTTTCATGGAGAAGAGAACGTATCCTCAGTTCTCTCTACCGAGAAGGTCAGATGGGGCCCCAAGAGGAACATGTGGAATTGTGGGGCAGGTATTACTGTGGGGCAGGAGTGGACCACTGTGGGACATCACTCAAGAGCACTTGCTGTGGGGTCTCTAGAATTTGGGGATTTTTTGGGGAACGGGGGGATGATGTCTGTCTTTTGTTTGGGGACTCCGGAAGGCAGAGGCCGGCTGATGTTGCCCTGATGCTGGGGGGCGGGGCAGGCACAAACCAATGCAATATGTACAGATGTGATACTTCAAAGTTAAGCTGCACCAACATTTTCTCCATCACTTTGTTAGGACTAGACCAACCTTGGCACTGTTATTTTGGGCCGAACAAATCTTTGTTATGAGAAGTTGTTCTGTGAGTAATAGGATGTTAAGCATCACCCCTAACTCTCCCCCCTCTAGATACTAGTAGTACCCACGCTCATCAGCTGTAAAGTCCAAATATTTCCCCAGACATTGCTAAGTGGTGGGCATGGGAGGGGCAAACTTGACCCTGGTCAACAGCCTGTGGTCTAGACAATCAACAACACCAATCGGACCCTGCTTTACAGGGTTGGCCAATTTTTGTGGTGTATATACTTCCGCCCCGGCTAATTCCAAGCGACCAATGTGATGTAGCTACAAGCAAAGTTGGGAAGAGATGTGCAGCAGCACGTCATGCTGACGCAATAGAGATAACCTCAAGAGCACAGATAATGCAAACTGTAGTAAAATAATTAGACACTCTGGGGTTTTGAAGATGTATTATCTTTGTTTTTCATGTAATTTGTTTATTTGCAGGTCTACTTTATTTTCTTATTTTTTATCTTTTTAAAGCTTATTTATCTATTTTGAGAGAGAGAAAGCACGCTTGAACAGGGGAAGGGCAGAGAAGGCGGTGGGGGGGGTGGGGAGAGAATCCCAAGCAGGCTCCGCACTGTCAGCGCAGAGCCCGTCACAAGGCTCCATCTCACAAACCGTGAGATCATGCCCTGAGCTGAAATCGAGAGTTGGACACTTAACAGACTGAGCCACCCGGGCGCCCCTGCAGGTTTATGTCCTTTAATTTTCAATAATGACCATGTTTAACAACCGGCTTATAAAATTTCTGAAAGTTTAATAAATTGGCCCTCATGTACCGGTGTGAGCTGCCTGCAGCATACCAAGCTAAGAACATAGAGAAAAGATTTCTTCTTCCTACACTTGAAAATATAATGTTGAACGGGCCCCAATTTGTAAACTCAATAACTATGTATGCCTTCTATTTCCCAAGTAGCAACCTACCCCCAAAGGAGGTTTCCTCTAGCATACTTGGGAACCTGGGAGACTGTCTTAGTTCTTTCCCAAGTTCATCCATCTGGCAGCTGACTCTCGGTGCTCCGTGCCATGTCATACTGGGCCACCACTTGCGTCGCTGTTGTTCTGCTCCTGGCACTATGGGACTGCTGTCTTTGATGCTGTGTGTGCATCCTTCAGCAGCACCGAGACCAGGGAGGGCCAGGATTCTATAATAAGCCACAGTTGTTAGCTTTGCTCCTCTCCCCTGATATATGCCTTTGCTTTCTATCCCTTAAGAAGTCCTACATCCAGTTTCTCCATCGCATTTCCATGGGAGAAAATCCCACTTCTGAACTTGGTCTTGTCCTAGAATCCTTTTCCCTCTCTGCCAGTCCCCGCAGTGCAATCCAGAGGATCCCATAACCTGTAAAAGAATGCTTCCGAAGTCTGATTGTTTAGAATAACGCTGGCAGTGGGTGGAGGTGTGTGTGGTTAGACGTGTGCACACACAAATACACACACACTTCACACACACATCTCCTTTCGTATAAGCATAGAATACCTATATACTGAACAGTCGTACTGAATGGTAGTTATTTTTGCGGATGGGGCCTGGGGATTGAGGTGGAGGAAGACTAATGCTTTTAGTATAACATTATAAGTTTAGATTAAGTAGGCAACTCCGATCAGTGCCTGCCAGTCTTTTCTCCGGTCCTTTTAAACCGGGAGGTCCTTTAGCGTCCAGAATGGTTGGTCCAAGTCATTGAGAGTGTTTGCTGTTGATGTTCACTCGCCTTGTTGGACCTCCTCCTCTCATGAGCCCTTCCTGTTTCATTTTGTTCTCTTAGAACACTACCTAGGGATGACCACCATGTTAGAAGTAACACATGCCTATCCGGTTTGCATGGGTTGCCTTTAGGCAGATGAACCAGCTGCTCAGAGGGACTTGAAGAACGTCTACTCAGAGGGATGATGTTTATGCAGGGAGGCAAGAGAAGACTCCGCAGGTCCTCGTGGAGGCCCTGAGCTTGGTGTGACGTTGATGTGGGAGAAGAAGGGGGTACTGTGAGTCGATCCTAAGCTAAGGAAGTCACTAAACTTAATCCACTCTTGGGTTAGGCATGTATGGGTACGTGTGTGTAAATTTTAAAAACATAAAACTAAGTTAGGCTTTTGTTTAAACATAAAAAAAAAAAAAGAGTACAGAATATTAGCTCATTTGCCGTGGAAAAAAACAGGATTGTCAGTGAGAGACTGGTTATTCCATCTAGATTTTCCTAGCTTCAAATATAATGAAAGAAAAACAGACTAACTAATACTACGTTTATTTGGATAGGTGAACTCGCCGATCAGATGTCAGCTCTCAGAAGTTATCATTCAGCGTAGAAACCCAATTTAATTATTTGCAATTAATTCTTCTTTGTTTTGGAAAAAAGAGGATGATATTGGTTTTACTTACAGTCCCCTTTAAAAATGTACGTTTTCCTTCTGCTGGTGATTTGAAAATCACTTTCTACCACTGTTAATGTCTTGTTTGAGGTTTTTCATGCAGATAAACAAAATGTCAAATGAAGACACGACTGCAAAATAATTACCGATTGTAAGAGTTTGAGATATTTTTAAAAACCTTAATTTAAACTCAACTTTGAAGACCAAATTGATAGTTGGGAAAAATCGAAATCCTTTGAAGGAAATAAACTTAAAAAGTGGCTTAATATGCATAATATAGTGTAAACGTGAAAAAAATCATTGAGTCTCTAAAATAACATTAGTTTTTATTTCTATTTTTCTTTAATATCAACCTCTTTTTTTGGCTGTTTTATTGAAAATTCTACAGACAGTAGCTTATTTTTCCACTAACCTAAGCACCTGAGACTTTTGGCTGATGGCTATAAGACCAATAAAATTGCCTATAAAATGTAACTTTATATCATAACTTATACAATGTTTATGGAATATATTCCAACATTTACTTGTTTCCAGAAGCACACATCTCAGTGTTTGCATGCATATATTCATTATATTACAATGGAAAACAAAAACGAATAATCTGATGTTGAATAATGTCAACACCTGCACGGTGTTATGTCGTGATAGTGTTTTGTACCTATCAATTAATAAATCTAAACAGAGGGAACATCGATCCTGCTTTGCATAAAATTTTTCTGAGCCTAACATGAAGGAAGGAAAGAGTAATATTTTACTAGAACATGTTTTATTAGTTTGATTTTCAAGTGCTATGGTAAAATTGTGGGTCTGACTTTCTATGCAGCATAAAATAATATGGTCAGTCATGTGGTTGGTATTATCTTGTGTATTGGTCAGGTTCTCCAGAATATATATCTATATATTCTCCAGAATACACATATTCATATATATATGTGTATATATATACACACATATATATATACACACATATATACATACACACACACATTTGAAAGAGAGAGATTTATGAGATATTTATTATAGGAAATAGAAATTGGCTCACATGATTAAGGAGGCTGAGAAATCCCAAGATTTGCCATCTGCAAGCTAGAGACCCAGGAAAGTTGGTAGTGGAAAGCAGTCCAGGTTGGCCTGAGAACCAGGGGAGCTGATAGTGTAAATCCTAGTTCAAGTGCAAAGGCTGAGGACCAGGAGCGTGAGTGTCTAAAGGCAGGAGATGGATGTTTCAGCTGAAGCAGAGCAATTCACCTGTCCTCTGCCTTTTTTATTTAGGATCTCAGTGACTGGATGAGGCCCACATGCATCGATGGAGGTGATCTTCTTTGCTCAGCTACCGATTCAAATACTAATCTCTTCCAGAAACACTCTCACACGCACCATCAGAAATGATCTGGGGGGCGCCTGGGTGGCTCAGTCGGTTAAGCGGCCGACTTCGCTCAGGTCATGATCTCGCGGTCCGTGAGTTCGAGCCCCGCGTCCGGCTCTGTGCTGACAGCTCAGAGCCTGGAGCCTGTTTCAGATTCTGTATCTCCCTCTCTCTGACCCTCCCCCGTTCATGCTCTGTCTCTCTCTGTCTCAAAAATAAACGTTAAAAAAATTTTTTTTAAAAAGAAATGATCTGGGCACCCTTTGCCCAGTCAAGCTGATGCGCAAAATTAACCGGCACATCTCATAACTAGCACACCGCACGCTCCCACCTCAGGGTCTTTGCCTGTTGTAGTATTCCTTCCGATATCCATTTGGCTTAACTCCCTTACCTCCTGGAATTCTTTGCTAAGTATCATCTTCTCAGATACCCATGATCATTCGATTTAAAATCACACTCTTGCCATCCAGCACCTTCGGTCTCTTTTACGCGGAGTCATTTCTCTCTACAGTGCTATAACTCTCAAAAGGCTGTGTGATCCAATTATTTATTATGTCTATTGTCTGTCTTTTCACAGCCGATTATCAAATTCATGTCAGGAAGGATTGTCTTTTTTTGTCTCTTCATTTTGCTTTTTCATTGTTGTATTCCCAATGCCTATTACAGTGTGCATAGTAGGAGCTCAGTGTATACTTTTGTATAAATGGATAAATAAGTGAATGACCAGATGTAGGTTACTTTCTCCACATATTTGTTGTATTCATTGGTTAATTTCTTAAAGGTTTTTAAAAAGGAATTTTAGCATTTCATAAAAATAATAGACCTACTATAACCACCACTTACGCTGATGACAATGAGCATTGTGATAACTTAGAGAAAAATCCCAAAAAGCGGCAGCCAGTAATAGAACGAAGCAAATTTGCTGAAGATCATAGAATTCTTCTCAACCATAAAAAAAAAAAATCAATAAATGTAGCATTACTCTGCCAAGTATGACAGAACCAGCACTGTAAGTGTTTGACTCATTCAGCAGAAAGGAGACTTCTGTGGATGCTTAAAAAAATTACTCGATAGAAATGTGATTTGTTACTGATCTACTGGTATCACCCAGCGGGGTGTCTCAACACCTGAAATCTCCAATCCACATACTGAAATGTGTTTCGGACACTGGTCTCCTGTCAATGCAGTGGAGACCAGGTGGAAGGCATAGCAGCTTCCCACAATGGATTTGTACTTGACCAGAGATGTGGAGAAGAAAATGAACTGTGAACAAGAAAAGGAAGGGATGATGGTTGCCCTCCTCCTCCCCTTTCTCATGTCAGCATCTCTTTCCTCCTCTACCCAGTTGTGTTTCTTCTGTGGCTCTCCTCCATACGTGAGTCTAAAAGGAAAGCATAATATTGCCTTTGCAGTTTTAATAAGAGTGTGGTTTTTTGTCCTTGCTAAAGATGGATATTTATTGAGGAAGAGAAAGCTGAAATAGGTATTTGGAACAAAATATATTACTAATGGTAAAAAAAAAAAAAAAGAAATGAAGCAGTGGAAACAATGGCTAAAGGAGGTGGAGTAGAGACTTGACTTTTCACGGATATCATATCACACCTGCCATGCTGGAACCATTGTCCGGTACTCCTTGTCTTAGATTTTCAAGTAAGGATCTGGAATATGTTCAGGAGGGGGAAAGTATTGCAATCATGTCACCGCCACGTGCCAACATGTTGCACAATTTGCAAAAGCCATATTGAAATTTCCTTCAACAATTTCGCCACCAGAACAAAGTTGTGTCCTATTAAGTGATGCTTGGTATGCCCAGAAAACATTCTGTTTACATTAGACCAAATATAGGACCCAGAGATACTTATAAAAGGCACATAGAAGAGGAATAGGTACTGGTTTTTATTAAAATATTGGGCATTAAGGACTCAATCTGTTCTGTTTAATTCTGAAGACTGAGTCGTCTGGAGTAAGACTTATGCTTTGCCTTTTTAGAGTTTGGGGCTGTCTACATACTTAAAAATCCTCTCCCTTCCTTTTTTCCCAGCATCTTCTCTACCCATCTGTAACTCCACATCTCCCATATAACAAGACATTTGTACTAAACAATGGATCCAAGTTGACTAGTTCTACATTTTAAATGTATTTTGTGGTTTCCCTAATAATAAAAGAAATGAGAGATTTACACATTACCCAGTACAAGTCATTGCACTGTGGTAACATTTAAGTTGGGAGTATACACAATAAGTTTCATAAGAAACCAGAAAAAGATGGGTAGGTGACCCTGAAAATTCAATCTCTCTCTCTCATATATATATACATATATATATGTATATATATATGTATATATGTATATACACATATATATATGTATATATATGTATATATATATAACTCAGAGTCACATAGCTAATACATGGCAGAGATGGAATTCAAACTCAATTCTATCTGATTTCAAGGTCAATGTCCATTCAGAAAAGGGAGCTCCTATGTGATATGGCTCTCAGGGAATTAAGGGCATACTTGTCTTGGTGGGCTCTTGCAAGAGAAAATACTTCCCATGGTCTATTTTTAGAACTCCAAATTTCACCCCTTTTATTGACATTGTGAACTCTGCTCTACCAAATGCCACCAGCTCAAATGCCACTGGTTCTTTTCACATTTCTGTTGTATTGATTTCATTTGGCTTTGTGCGAAAGTTACTTGCTTAGGTGGCTTTTTCCTCAAAACATGGTGTATGCATGAAGCGAAAAGATTCTCCATACTCATTTCTCATTCCCTTTGGGTTCTGTGCACGTCCTAGGTGTGCAATAAATGTTAAAAATGAAATAGTAGCTCTACAAGAGCATGGAGAGCCAGGGATGCGGAATCTATTAAATTCTTGTGACATCTGCATTAGCATAAAAGATAGAAGAAACCATTTTCTTGGCATTGCAGTTCCTTTCCAGCCAAACATAGAAAGCTGTCATGTGAATATTTTTGAACCTCAAAAACAATTTTGGTTTAAGTCTGGGTGGGGGAGGAGGGGGGATGGTGGCTCTTATTTCTCCCACACCAGTCCACCCATCTCATATTAGAACATGTAATTCCAACAGTGCTGACTGTCTTAAATTTTATGAACAGAGTGTCCTCTAAACACTGGTATACACATTGCCTCTTTAAGAAGCTTACTTGTAGCTTCTAATTAAATTAAAGGACCAGCAGCTGCTGAGCAAAAGTATAGCCTAGAGGTCGTGTTTATGAGTTTCTCAGGCAAAAGGAAGTCATGTCAGAACTACTATTGTTATGAGCCTGAATGTTTCCAATGAAGCCTTTGCACGAATCATTTGCTTAGTGCTAGTCATGCAGTCATGCTGCTTGATTTCAGCCCACTATTTCCTCTTCGAACTGGCAAAAACAACTCTACAAAGGAAAACATTGCATAAGAAAAATCATGGGCTTCTGCCTTATAAACAGTAGACCTGGACTCAATGACCAGCTCAAGGTGCTGCCGCCTCTGCCTCCAATGGCCTGGGAAGACCACAACAAAGACACGAGCCATGAAAGTAGAAACTGTGTCTCCTCCTTTCTTTGTTTTCTTAATAGAATAGTTCAATGCATAGTAAGTAGAAGACCATGCTTCCTGGTTTGCCCAGGGCTGTCCTTGTTTTAGCTCTGAAAGTCACATGTCTTGAGAAACCCTGCAGTCCTGGTCAAACAGGGATGGTTGGTCAGCCCAGTGTTAGGTGTCTTATCAATGCTGTTAACCAAGAGACTCACATTCCTAGGTCGGGTTTTGATCGAGAAGGCTCTGGGCCATGGTGACCAAATCACAAATCAGTGGCTAAGTCTCAGTGAATTTTATGCTCAGAAGTAGTCCGGGAATCCCCAAAGGGCCCATAAATATCCTTTCCTTCGGCTCCCACCCTGGATGCCCTGTTATAGGTGTTGACATACTAGTGTGCTACCGATGTGTTCCAGGCATGCTGAGATACGGATTGCCTCAGCCCTTGGGTTGGCTTAGCAGGGCCTTCAGTGCCTCCAGCCCTCAGTTATTTCCCTCTGGTCATGAGCTATCTCATCTCTTTAGCCCGGTGGGCTCTATAGAATGGTACCATTTTCTGCATGTGCCATAATGAGAAAAATTTCGGGAGGAACTGTTCAAATCCAACCCATTCATTTTATGGCTGAAGCCTAACTTAGATCATTTGTATTAAGTACGGGTTTATATCAAGCTGAGGCAAAAGTATGTTTGATTTTTGTTGTGTTCAGCTGTCTTCAAGGTGACTGAGATAACTACGTGGGAAAGCTGATGGATTACGTAGTGAGTGGTAAGTAACGGAGCTCAGCAGGCCAAATGGACTGTGCCATAGTCTGTTCATTTGCATCAGAGGCACACATAGCTAGGTGAAGAAAATAGACATTTGTCTGGATAATATTGTTAGAAATTCCTATGTTGCTTCACACGTCTATGTTTTTAACAAACGTATGCCATTGAAGTCTGAATTACCTTTAAGTCTGAGTTACCTATATGATGCTTCAATTCCACGCTTGCCTGTACACAGTAAAGTTATGAATTCAAAAATTGGGATGTTCCAGAATTAAAGAAAGCTAAGTAAGAATTGTATACTTAGAAATCCAAATTTCCAATAGGCATTTCCACTTTTGCTTAATTATTTTAACTAATTATTGAATGATTAGTTCAAGTTCAAAGTGGATAAAGGACTCAGAGAGAGAGGCAATATGCACATAAAGATCTATGGCCTCAAGGGTGCTAGAGTTTCAAATTCCTGGTTCTCTTGCTGTTCCTCATAAGCAGTGAGAGGAGAAGGGACAGATTCTGTGTATAAAGTTGAGCCTTTACAGATCAGAACTTTACATTGTGCCAAACTCGAATCCTGCCCATTTCTGGCTCTTCGATTGCTTAATATATTAGTGGACTTGTTCCAGTTCCCAGTGGTTGGAGTTCCACATCACACAGTCCCTGTCCCATCTGCTGCTAATTGGCACCCTTGTTGGCAGTTTCCAAAAGCAGAACAGGAAAAATAAAAAGGACTATCTTTCTATCCTTAGAAGCTGGAAGTTTAGTACAGTCAGTCCTCAATTTAAAATGAGTTGTGTACAAAAATATTGTATGTAAATCAGTTGTTTAGAACCCAGAACAAATTTTTCCAATGAAATAAAGTCATGCCTGTTAGTTCCCCAGGTCAGCCCAGTTCACCAAAGTCTGTTTGACCCATAATGCACCCCCCAAATAGATTCCATCTTAATGGCATAGAACCATCATAGGAAAACCAAGAGATCGGAAGAAACGGTAAAACCAGCATGACCTTTGGTGACAAAAGGCCAGGCTGTACTCTTACCAACTGTGTGATCTTGGACAATTCCCAGAAGTCTTTTTAGCTCTAAGTTTCTTTAACTGAATAAGAGGAAGAGGGCAGATAATGAAAGTTGCTTTTCATCTCTCACTGGGCTGTTACGGCACGGACCAAATAAGTTATACAAAGCCATTTGAAATAACAGAACCACAGGTCTCCCTATGTTTCCTTCCTAAACCTTGTCAGCAGGGGTGGGTCAGGGACTGCTGCCTATCCACATTGCTCTTTGGGGTTCCCATTTGGAAGAAGGGATGGGGAGTCTGGGAGGCAACGAGGCAATAGGAACACAGGTTACCGAGAGATGGGACCAAGGGGCTGGCTCCTTAGGACAGAAGACTTTCTATTCCATATAAATCCCCAAAGATTATTTTTTGGTTCAGGATGTTCTCTGTTATCCCTGTATTTTCATTCTAGGGCCCTAGGGATTGGCCTGTTAGTTTTATTGTCAATACTTTCTTCTGAACAACACATCGTTCTTCTCAATTTTATTGGGGACTTAATGTTTTTTTAATGTCTCATAATGAATTTGGTTACTTGGTCATAAGAGAAGAGAAAGAGAAAATCAAAAAAACTCTCACCTGTATTATCTTTATCTATCTATTTTTCATCTACCAATCATCTTCCCTAAGTGATAGATGAAAAATAAGGCCACACATACATGCTAAATGCATATTTTTGTAATCTTAGAACAATTCTGTTTTATCTACATTGAAAAGGAGTTATAGACCCAGGGGATTTCATCTCAGACCTGGGCATGGAGTCATGGGAAGAAGAACAGGCTTGAACTTCTACCTAGGCACTGGGAACAAAACCAGCGAGATATCACTGAGGCTGGAAAGCCTGAGAAACAAGGTGGACTGCATGGAGGAAGGAGAAAGAAGAGGTATCCCTGGGGTGGGATGATCACCTTTCCTTGCTCTCCTAGTCTTCCTTATCTTCCCACAAGGAAGGAGATGCCATCAAGAACATCCATTGTGGCATTTCTTACGATTGCAGCATTGACTCACTTCTGGCCACTTCCTGTTCTGTCTCCATCCTGATGGTCCCCCTTCTGAGCATCCTTCGTCTTTCCTGCAGGCACCTCCCACCACCTTGTGCCCTCTTCCATGATGATGCCAAAGCACCTCTTTCTCTGCATCCCCCTCAGTTACCACCAACCTCATTCTACTCTTCTCCTCACCTCTTCTTTAGGCATTAGCCTTCTGCGTGTTAATTTAATTCAGCAAGTACCCATCGCTGTATTAGAATGTGATGATGTTAAAACGTATCTCCTATCATCAGGGAACTGTCACATTTGTAGATGCAACATGATACATGGCAGGGAATGCAGAAGTCAAGTGCTAAGGCCATAGGGGAGGCAAAGGTCAATTCCAAAGAGTATGTGAATTTTCAGGTGGGGTGGGGCCAATCAAGATGGCCACCATGGAGGCTGGGTCTCCAGGGATATGGACGAGTTCAAAGGGGAGACGACCTTTTACCTAAAAGGAAGACACCCTTAAGGAAATTCCAGTTTGATAATCACATGTAATAACACAGCACAGATTAATAAGCCACTATCACTTCCCAGGAATCTGTCCATCATTTTTCCCCATGACAAGTGAAAGAGGACCTTCGGGCTTTAAATAAAAATTTCTGATAACATAGAAGTAACAGATATAGCTGGAACACAAGCCCCGAGAAGCCCCTGAAAGCAACCCGCTAAACCAGAACTCAGAGGAAAAATAGCAAATCAAGTGTATTTCAGCCACTCATGGCTCACAACCAATGCAGCCCTGCAGTCAAGGATACTGGCTCATGCTAATAAATTCTTTGCTAAAAACCCCCAGTGGAAAGGTTGTAATCATGTGGTTCTATTTAATGAAAGTATAAACAGAGGCCATCCCATTCTAATTTAGAAGAGGAGAAAAGTTAGGATCTGGGGTTCTCAGGGCAGTGACTCACACTCTGAGCCATTAACTCAGAGAAAGCCTGTGTTGACATGTACAAATTGGGTGTCTGTTTTGACTTGACTGGTCAAGGAAACAGGCAGGTTAGGTTAAAAGAAAGAAAACAACAGCCAGGACAGTCAAGACATAGGCGAACTGATTGTTTGACAGATGATTATTATTTTCGTTTCGGTCTGTCACTATGTCAAGTAAATCACACCAGTTAAAACAGATGAACTTCATGTTCAATACGCTCTTGGTGATGTCCTATCCGCCCATCTCATTTGTGTGGAGACTCCAAACTTCTCACTTGGCTCTTTCTTTTCAACTTTCTCCTCTGTTTTTATTCCTCATTCTTGTTCTCACTTTTGCTTGCAATCCTTCATTCTCCATTTCCCACCATGCTTTCTTCATCCATTCCTAAGAGGAAACAAAAAAACTGTGTGCACTTTTTCTCCTCTGAAGCTAATTGTAATGCTGTGTTTAATTTTTAAGGAGTTACATCAGAAATCAACTCAGGAATTTACATTTGCAAACTGACAGAAACCTACATAAACAAGTTCACTTTCAAGGAGAGGACATTTGACAGTTCTTAAACAAATTCCCAGCCTGATTTTTATTTGTGCAGAATGGCTATAGGTGATTTGCTGACACTTTCTAGGAATCAAAGGTCAGGCTTATTATTTCTCATTTGGTTTCCCTGAGTCTTTATGGTGTCATTCAAAGAGCCCTGGACTGAAAAACAGATTTCTGTTCTACTGTGTTCCACCGCTCGTCGTCAGTGGCTGCCTTATTGGGTCTCACTCTCTTACTTGAATAATGGAGGATTGGTCTCCTTGATTTCTACCATTGTAACATCCTAAGAGTGTGATTCTGTAAGGATTCTAAGAATAGATAACCACTACGGCACTTAGTATTTAGATGCTATTTCTTTATACATGCTTAATGTCATTTTTGGCTTTACTAGAAACCTCATCTTGAACATCACAGCTAACGACAGTCTTCTATACTTTGAGAAATAACTCAATCTAAATAGATTTCTCAAGAAGACTCATTCCTGCAGATATCCCTAAGGTATGCTAATATCAAAGACTTAAATATCATTATCTTGTGCCTTGTTATACTGACACAGGCCCCCTAGACGCCTGGAAGTTCTTGCTCTGCAGTCTCGGCTACAAATAAGTCAGATGTCATGGTCCTGGAAGCAGTTGTTCTTAAGCTGAGCTTTGGCTGATTTACTGGGCATGAAGGGGCATTTCTGCTCCTGCAAATGTGGCACACTCACTTGTGGTTCTGCTGGTTCAGAGTTTCTTGTTAGCGGCTGCTGATGCTGAGCTGGGTATAAAAGCCCATCTCAGATGCTGCCTTTATTCCACGACTCGGTACCTTGTCTCTGTTACTGATCCCAAATCATTCCATGTCCTCCCGACTGGCCACTGATGAGGCATGGTAAGCACAGCACCATGCTGGTGTCCTCAGGGCACCAATGCTTTGTGATGACCTATGGAAAAGTGGTGGGGAGAGACTATCCCTTTCTGTTAAGTTCTGCTTAGAGGGGATCCCAAAGAAGAGTTCCTTATGTCACAACATAAAACAACTATTTCAGCATTTACTTAGAACTGTTTGTTTTCCACAATGTCAGATGAAGCCCAGTTGGGGTTATGTGGGGGATAAATCTCAGACTTGCTGTGTTCAAAATCATTTTCCTCATCCAATGACTAAGGCTTTTTTACTGAGTCACTTCATCATGCATGGATCCTTCCTCCCTGAGGACCACTTCTCTCCCAAAAGATTTGTCAGGCTTCATGCAAATACATTTCTAGAGGCTGACACTGCCCTTTTGCCAGATGTCCCCAGACACATCTGAATCTCTTTTAGTTTCAAGCTGAGGCCTTTATTATAGTTGCATAAAAAGCTGGATATCGTTCAAAGTCCTGACTGTACTCTCTGATTCCCTTGAGCATTTATGCTCTACCTTCCCACACAGTTCATCCCGTGTGGGGGTCCTAATGCAACTTGTTAACATGCTTCTTTGTGGTTTGCTGTGTTTATACCTGGTCTTTCCTTCCGAGTGGTAACCTTCTCAAAGACAGATACTGTTTTCTTCTGTTGTATCCTCTGTCATGTCCTGCAAAGTGCTGTTCATATATTAGGATTTTGACTGGGACAGCGATATTTGAGAATATCACTGGTGCTTTTGGACAGTAAAATACTTTTACCTTCTTGGGCTCAATAACTCAGTGTGCTCAAAACACTGGAGTGTGTCACCTATCAGAGTCCCAAAGAATCAGACCTCACAGTGTTACTTAAAGTATAGAGAGAAGTTGGGTTTTCTTCTTCAGCTTTGAATAACTGCACTGTATTCTGGTGGTTTAATATACAGAATAACACGGTAGCAAAGAGTCCCAGAGAGGTGAGCATGAGACACTGGGAAGATTGTAATTACACAGAATTTAAGGGACTGAAACAACCGGGGTAACCTAATGATATGGTTAATTGCAGGTTAGTCAGAAAATCATTCTTAGTTCAACACTTTTTGAATAACCCTTATAAAATGCCTTTAGCAGAGTCCCATGCAGTACACATAGCTGTGTCATTCTTTGATGTCTGGGGATGTTGAGAGCCGTTAGGTCAATATTAGAAACATCAAATTTCATTTGTGTGTCAAAGGACAAGATAATACAGGACACCGGCCTTTGCCTGAACCGGCCACTACATATTCCCTAGGTGTTGATTTAGATAAATCTCGATCTCAGATGGATTTTTTTTTATGATTCTGTCCCCTCATTATCTCACTCTCAAAATTAGCTCTGTAATATTTTTATAATCAAAATCTATACATATAGGAAAATATCACCCCCAATTTTTCCCTGTACTGAGATATAACCTTTAAAAAACACCCAAAACATATTTAGGTATTTTGGTTTCCTTTGTTTTTATGCTTCCAGTGATGTTTTTTTTTTTCCCTCTACAGTAAAACCTCGGATTGCGAGTAATTTGCTCTGCATGTGTTCCGCAAGATGAGCAAACATTTCTAATAAATTTAACTTGAGAAACGAGTGATGTCTTGTAATACAAGTAGTATGTGACACCGAATGTCACATGATCACAACTGAGCCGACGGTTCTTGAAATTTGCTTCCATATGCAAGTGCTTTGGATGACAAACATGTTTCCAGAACAAATTATGCTTGCAAACCCAGGTTTTACTGTGCAGTAAAATTTTAAACTAATCTAGCATCGTCATATAGACTAAATATCCACAAGCAACACAACACTGAAGTTTCACAGCGGAATAAAAAACATATCATTTAAAAAAAAGCCTCTCTCAGGGCGCCTGGGTGGCTCAGTCGGTTAAGCATCTGTCTTCAGCTCAGGTCATGATCTCACGGCTGGCTCGTGAGTTCGAGCCCTGCGTCGGGCTCTGTGCTGACAGCTCAGAGCCTGGAGCCTGCTTCGGATTCTGTGTCTCCCTCTCTCTCTGCCCCTCCCCTGCTTGCACTCTGTCTCTTTCTGTCTCTCAAAAATAAACAAATGTCAAAAAAAAATTAAAAAAAATTTAAAAAGCCTCTCTCTGCACACCTCTTTAGCCTTAGTGTCCCAAGATAATAACTTTTTACTTTTAATTAATTAGCTAATTAATTAATTAATTTTTAAACTTACACCCAAGTTAGTTAGCATACAGTGCAATAATGATTTCAGGAGTAGATTCCAGTCATTCATCCCCTATGTATAACCCCCAGTGCTCATCCCCATAAGTGTCTTCCTTAATGCCCTTTACCCATTTAGCCCATCCTCTCACCCCAACCCCTCCAGAAACCCTCATGTTGTTCTCTGTATTTAAGGGTTTCTTATATTTTGTCCTCCTCCTTGTTTTTATATTATTTTGCTTCTCTTCCCTTATGTTCATCTGTTTTGTATCTTAAATTCCTCATATGAGTGAAGTCATACAATATTCGTTTTTCTCTGACTAATTTCACTTAGCATAATACCCTCCAGTTCCATCCACGTAGTTGCAAATGGCAAGATTTCATTCTTTTTGATTGCCCAGTAATACTCCATTGTGTGTGTGTGTGTGTGTGTGTGTGTGTGTGTATATACCACATCTTCTTTATCCATTCATCCATCGATGGACATTTGGGCTCTTTCCGTACTTTGGCTATTGTTGATAGTGCTGCTATAAACATGGGGGTGCATGCATCCCTTCGGAACAGCACACCTGTATCCCTTGGATAAATACCTAGTAGTGCAATGGCTGGGTCATGGGGTAGTTCTATTTTTAATTTTTTGAGGAACCTCCATACTGTTTTCCAGAGTGGCTGCACCAGTTTGCATTCCCACCAACAATGCAAAAGAGATCCTCTTTCTCCGCATCGTCACCAACATCTGTTGTCTGAGTTGCTAATGTTAGCCATTCTGACAGGTGTGAGGTGGTATCTCATTGTGGGTTTAATTTGTATTTCCCTGATGGTGAGTGATGTTGAGCGCTTTTTCATGTGTCTGTTAGCCATCTGGATTTCCTCTTTGGAGAAGTGTCTATTCATGTCTTTTGCTCATTTCGTCACGTGATTATTTGTTTTTTGGGTGTTGATAAGTTCTTTATAGATTTTTGGATAGTAACCCTTTATCTGATATGTCAGATAATAACTTTTTTAAAACAGGTCTGATTTCTAGTTTTCTCATGTTTAATATGTTAACTTTATAGCATTTATGTAGTATTACAGTTAACAGTAGTAGATTATGTTAGTTCTAATCCCCCCAGAAACATGTCTAAAATGACGGTCAATGCAATTTAAAATAAATGTCAAAACCCCTCATAGTTAAATAGAGTGATAACAACCAAATTTGTGAAGGTGGAACGAATGGAGTCAACTTGTATTATACTAACGCTTGGTATCTTGGTTAGTTTGCAATTCCACTTTTAGACCTTTGCTGTATCCCATATGTGGTCCTGAGATTTGACTTTATTTGCAGGCTAGCGGATTAGTCTGCCATAATTTTATGGATTATGGCAGGAGACACAAGAATTCTGGGTCAAAGAGACAAAGGACTCCATTCCTCATGATGCAACAGATTAGTAGAGCTTTATATTTGTGTGATCCCATTTGTCTCTGAAGTCCTACAGGGAGATTCAGACCAGTCCAGGTGGATTCTGTTCACTTAGAGGTTATCATCACAGCTGCGGGACTGAGTTGAGGAAACCCCAATCTTTTATCATGAGTGGTTAGCAAACTGTTCCAACCTTTATCCTGGAAATAGGCATTATCATTATTTTGGACGGTAAACAAGCCTGTCCACTCCTCCCAAAGGAGACATTATCTCTATTTTCCAAGGCCATTCACTATACAAACATCCTTGAAAAGATAGTCTTGAACAAAAGGCTGTCAGGCAAGATGTGCAGAAATGTAAGAAATCAATGGAGAGTGGTCTTCCAACAATGACATAATTCAAAAATAATTTTTTAAAACCAGTATTCCAATTCTAAGAAGTTTAAACTTGTAGGTTGACTATGTAGTATGAAAAAAAATTCACGTATCTAGTTCAAGATACTGGACTTGTGTTCCTCTCAAGATCCCAATTGAAAAAAAAATCATACATACACACATATAAAACCTGCATATATATATTCTTGTGTACGTATAATTTTATATTCATTATATATGCATGTATATACCTATGTATTACAGATGCATATATACACATACATATTTGTACATTCAAAAACAAAACAAATAAGGCAGTTAGGGAGGGTAGGGATTACTAGGTAACAGACACACCTATGAAAGAGCAGTGCATAGATACATTTTGAGGGAAATAGTGCATGGTAAAGCTGTTGCCCAGAATATATTTCAAGAGGGCTTCAGAGAAATGACAATACATATGTTTGTAGGATCAAACTATAAATAGTTGCCCTCAAACTCCCTTCCCTGACATAGGCATCCAGGCTGTCATTTCTTATCCAAACACGGAGGCTTCTCCCTTAAAGAAATGCAAAGAGCCATTTAAGAAAATGCCTGTGTAGACGTTGACATCACGGATTTAAGTCCTCTTGCTTATGTTCTTGTAATAGGAGGGATCATAATTGAGAGTGTTTCCTTTCCTCTCATGTAAAGGAAAGCTGAACAGCTGTGCATTTTGTTCTGTTTCATGTTGAGTATCCAGGCATATTCTCATTCAACAGAGATAGTGAAGGGAAAAGAGACATAATATCAGAGAAAATCCTTATTAGCTAAGCAGTTATTTCTTAGATACGAATGGATAAGCAAAGACCAATAGATATATGAGAACAAACTATATAAAGAGAAATATTAAGAAACCAAAACAACAGAAAATCTGATCATAGAGAAAAAAAGAAACAAAAACAACAAAAATGATATAATTTGAGTAATTGGAAATTGTATTGCATCCACAAAACAAGTACAAGATACTCTAAAAAAAAATCAGAGGATTAGAAAGAGCAATTAAAGGCTAGTAATATAAATCCCAAAATTAAAAACAAGAGCTAAAATTTGTGGAAAATAAAGCCAAGGAAATCACCCAGTACCTAAGCAAAAGAAGCAGAAAAAGGAAAAAACATGACAAAAATATAAAGAAACATTAAAAAACATTGTTACTCTCAGATGAAATAATTGGAAATATAGAAAATCCAAAAGAAACTATAAACAAACTATTAGGAATAACAGGCGAAGCTAGCGTGAGCACTAGACACATGATCAATATATGAATTAAAGTATTTCTATGTCCTAGAGAGAAATAAATGGGAAGTACAATTTTCAATACCATTTCAAAAGCAGCAAAGCAATTGCCAAATACCTAGGAATAAATCCAATGCAAATTTTACAAGGCTTAAGATTATAAAACATTGCTAAGAGAAAATAAATATGTTTAAATAATTGGAGTTTTAATAGAGACCTATATCATATTAATGGATTGGGAATGAGGTTTTGTTAAGATCTTAAGTCTACCCAAATTGAACAATAGATTTAATGTAATCCCAGTTTGTGGAAACTGACAAGTGGGTCCTAAAATGTACGGGGAAATATAGAAGACTTAGAATCCCAAAACAATTTTGGAGAAAAAAATAAAAGGACAAAATTGAAACACTTAACTTATCAGATGTTAAGATTCATAGTAGAAACAGTAATTAAGGCAGTGTGCTGTCATTGTAACAAGACTCACTCCTATAGAGTCACTCAGATTTACAACAGAAGTGTTCCTGTAACTCAGTGGAGAACGTGGGTTTTTCAGTAAAAATGGTGCTGGGACAATTGCCCGTTTTCACTGGGGGAAAAATGAACCTTGTCTCGCATCACACACAAAAATTGATTTGCAACAGATTGTAAACTTTAAGTATTAAAGGCAAAAGAGTGAAGATTTTAGATGAAACTATAGGGAAATAGCTTCATAAACTTGAGAGTAGATTAAGATTTCCTACACAGGACATAAAAAGCACTAATCATAAATGAAAAATTTGAGAATTGGATTTCGTTAAAAGCAGAAGCTTCTGTTCATGCAAATACACCGTAAGAGAGTTAAATGGCAAGTCTCAGAATGCAAGAAGGTGTTCATGATACGTATATCTGAATAGTACTTGAGTCCAGAGTATTTGAAGTCTTCTACACAACAAAGAGAAAATGCATATAACTTGATTTTAAAATGGACAAAACACTTGATGAACATTTTATAGAAGAGGCTATCCAAAGGACCTCAAGCATATGGAAAAGTGGTCAATATCATTACTTGTCGGAAAAATGCAATTTGAAACCATGATGCAATTCCATTTTACATCCACCAGAATGGCTAAAATGAAAAGGGCTGACAGTGCTGGGTATTGGTGAGGTTGTGGGCTCACTGGCATTCTCATACATTGCTGGCGGGACTGTACATTGGTCCAGCCACTTGGGAAAAAGGTCTAATAGTTTCTCATAAAATTAAATACAGTGACCCAGCAATTTAATTTCCAGATATATACCTGAAAGAAGTTAGTACGTAATGTCCATCAAGAATGCACAAGAATGAGGGGCTCCTGGGTGGCTCTGTCGGTTCGTTGTCTGACTCTTGGTTTCAGTTCATGTCATGATCTCACGATTTGTGAGTTTGAGCTGCGTTTCAGGTTCTGTGCTGACAGTGCAGAGCCTGCTTGGGGTTCTGTCTCTCCCTCTCTGTCTGCTCCTCCCCGTCTCGTACTGTCTCTGTCTCTCTGAAAATAAATGAACTTTAAAAAAGATTACAAAAATAAAAAGAATGCGCAAGAATGATCACGTGTACAAGAGTGATCACGTTTGTGTTTTTCATAATAGCCTCAAACTGGAAACAACCCACATGTGCATCAACAGGAAGGCTACTAAATAAATTGTGGAATATGACATATTCTACAGAAGTTAAAAAGAGAGCCAAATGTTGATTTTCCAAATCACATGGATAAACCTTGCAGCATTATGTTCAATAAAAGAAGCCAGACAAGAGTATATATTGTATGATTCAATTTATATAAAGTTCAAGAACAGGCAAAACTGATTGATGATACCTTGAGTTATTTGGGTATTGACTGACTTCTGAGATGCTGGAAGCATTGTCTGTCTCTGTCTGGGAGGAGGTTATATGAATGTATACATGCATATATGCTTAAAAGTAGTTCAATGATTATGTGTAGGGTTAAACAAAGTAGAAATTAAAAAAACAAACAAAAATGGGTGATTGAGTGGCTCAATTGGTTAAATGTCCAATTCTTGATTTTGGCTCAGGTTCATAGGATCAAGCCCTGCATCAGGCTCTGCCTGCTTGGGGATTCTCTCTCCCACTCTTTCTGCCCCATCCCCTGTTTGCATGCTGCGCTCTCTCTCTCTCTCCCTCTCTCTCTCTCTCTCTCTCTCTCAAAATACATAAATAAACATTAAAACAAACAAAACTAAGAGACGAATTCAGGTAGTCCTGACAGAATCACATATGACACCTAAAAAAAATGAATGGAGAAAGTGGGAGAAGATTATTCTCAAGTGTCACAAGAGATTTCTAAGAATATTCAGATTAAAGGGGCTCTCCAACTGTTAAGCAAGATGAGTTTAAAAGAAACATTTATAATGTTCTGATTAAATTATAGTGCATCAAGGAGAAAGGAACGTTCATAGAATATTCTGGAAGGTAAAAACAAGCATATGTAAAGGAATAAGGATCAGCCTGATATCAGATTTCTCATAAGCAACTGAGTATTACAGGCAAGTGAAGCAATGTTCCCTCAATGTTCTAAGCCAATATATCAATCAAGTGTGAGAACAGAATAAAGATATTCTCTGATGGCAAGGAAGGGTGATGTTTACCTTTTAATGATGCACTTTTAGGGTTTAGTTGAAGTTGTGACTTTGGTCGAGCAAAAGGAGGAAAGATACTAGAAATGGAGGACATGGGATTCAGAGAAAGAGAGACCCGCACAGGACAGAAGAGATGGGGGGAGTCCCCCCACCACCACCACGACAAGGTCGTGAAAACATCTCCATGTGGTGTAAAAGGACAGAGTAACCCATGAAAGAACCCATGTGGGGAAAAGATCAAAGGAACTCCACGCAGTAGAAACTATAGATGGAGGGATAAAAACAACCAAATAAAAGGATAATTAGAAACTCTGAGAAAAATGAAATCTGGAGTAGAAGTTATGACCCCAATTATACACAGATTATAATACAAGAAAACAGATTCTGTGTAACCTTGCTGCAAGTGAATGTGTTACTTGAATTGGCCTAGGGGTCTACTTTGAGTCAAACTGGCCACACAGAAAAATAAATATTATTTCTAGCACAAAATTGGACTGGTGGTGAAACAGTTTTGCAAATTCAACTTGTAATACATGCAGAGCAGGAAGGTCCTATTTACTGTTGAAGGACAGAATATGAAGGTTCACTATCCTGACAACGCTAAGGGCAAAATATATCTGAGAGAAGGAGAAGGGAGGGGGAAGGGGCTGGAGGGGAGGGAAGAGGGTTACAGTTCTTCAGAGAAGGGAATGGAGATACTACTTAAAATTGGTGGAAAAAGAAATATAGATATATCGTATAAAGTCACAAAGGTAAACAATAAAATATTTCAAAATTATAATAGTTCTTGGGGCGCCTGGGTGGCTCAGTCAGTTAAGCATCCGACTTTGGCTCAGGTCATGACCTCACGGTTGGTGGGTTTGAGCCCCCTCTTGGGCTCTGCGCTGACAGCTGGAGCCTGGAGCCTGCTTCGGATTCTGTGTCTCCCTCTCTCCCTGCCCCTCCTCTGCTTGCACTCTGTCTCTCTCTCCCTCTCAAAGAAATAAATTAACATAAAAAAATAATAGTTCTATCACACTTTGAAATGAGTGAGTAGTAAGGATGGGAAGGATAAATGCATTGGAGTGTATAAAAGCTCATTTCATAAAGACATGGAACTTTCAAAGAGGTTTAGAGTCAGGACAGCGGTCACCAGGGGAATCCGGTGCAGACAGAGTTGGGAGACCTTCCCTCTGGGAGGAGAGGCTGCGGTCCCTGCTGGTTTTCACTCTCAGCTCCTTCACTACCTGCTGTGTGACCATGTAAATGTGTTATTTTGTTTAAATGTTAAAATAAAAATGTAATGACCATTTGCTACGGGTGTCCCACCCCAAGTATTCATTGCTGCTTTCTTTTAGTAACAGTGACCAGATTTTCAACCCTTGCACATGGCTGCTGTTCTGGAGGGGAAGGGCCCCACCCTCACATTCCTCTTGTGCTCTCAGTGCCTGGATGGGGACTCAGCACATGCCCCATGGGAGGTCCATGACACCTGAGACAGGGAACTTTGCCCACCATGTTTGGGAAGAAATTTCCTCTCTCTTTTTCAGAGCCACCTAGAGGGAGGCCATCTTAAGGCTAGAGGTGAACAAGGACATATGGGGCCCCAAAAGCCGCTGAGGGCCGCATTATGACCATAGGCCTCAGAATGAAGACAACTGCAGGATTCAGAGAGGAGAGATGGGAAAATGCTTCTCTGGAGTTCCTGAGTCTCTCAAGAGTCACTATCTAAAGCATCACCTAAGACCAGTCCTACCACTGGAATAGTTAAGTTATGTGGGCCATCAAGTTTATTTTTAAAGCTAGTGTAAGTCAGGTTTTCTGTTATTCACAACCCAAAATGTCTACAAGGCCAAAAAAAAAAAAAAAAAAAAAAAAAAAGAAAAAGAAAAAGAAAAAGAAAAAGAAACACTCTGAGAACATTTATGAACCAAAGAACAATATAGAATATTTTATAGAATTTGATGGGTTACAAAACATTTCCCCAGGTATGTCTTTAATCTTCACAGCATCCTTCTGGTAGGAATTGTTAATCATGTGTTACAAACGAGAGAACTGAACAGAATAGTCAGGCGACCTGTTCAAGTTCCCTTGGTCATAATTGACCTGATCTTTTGCCTCCAAGTCCCGTGCTCTTACCAAAATACCACATTGCAGGTGTAGACACATGAACCTTTGGAATAGAATAAGCCCAGAAATAGATCCATGCATATGTGGAGCTTTAATGAGGGCAGAGGTGGCCTGGCATTTCAGTGGAGAAAAGAGGGATTATTTAATAAAAGGAGATGGAAAAATTGGTTGTCCACTTGGAAAAAAATGAATTTGGATCCCACCCTTACACCATACCCCAAAATCAACTCCAGATGGATTAGGGACTTAAATGTCAAAAGCAAACTTTAAAACACTCAGTATAAAAATATAGGTGGATATCTTTCCGACCTTGGGGTAGGGAAGGATTTCTTAAACAGGCACAAAGAATATAAACCATAAAAGGAAAGATTTATGATTTTGACTTTATTAAAATTAAGAAATGCTGTTCATCAGAAGAATTCTTAAAGGAGGTAAAGAAGGTAAAAAAAAGAAGCAAGCTACAAACTAGGAGAAATCATTTGCTAACAAATGATATAACTAGCAAAGGTTTAGTAATAAGAATATGTAACAACTTTTATAACACACTAAGGGAAGTACAAACAGCTCAATAGAAACAAAAATTAAAAATGAAAGACCAAAGTACACAAATAGACATTCACTGAAGGACAAAAATATACAGCTGAAAACATATGGAAGGATGCTTGCCCTGTCTACAACAGTGTAGACCAGCACATCAAGATATAGAATAGCAAATCGAGACTACAGCAGATACCGCTTCATGCTCAATTTATTGGCAAGACTTAAGAATTGAAACTATACCCAAGTTGGAGAGGGTATGGACCAACTAGATTTCCTAAATATTGCTTCTGTAAATTGCTTAATCACTTTGGAAAGCAATTCGGCATTTTCTTTTAAAGTTGAACATCCACATGTTTTATGACCCAACAATCTTCCAGCTGTACATCAAAGATGTATTTGGTACTTTTGTGCACTGCAAGAAAACACAAAAAATATTCATAATAGCCATGTTTGTAATAGCAAGAGCAGATAACAAATGACTATCAACAGGGAAACAAATCAATATACTACAGTGTATTGTGGAATACATCTGGCCGGTGGAAATGAATGAGCTACAGCTACATGTGACAATGTGATGGCAAGTGCCAGCAAGTTGTCAGGTGACCACAGCATGATGCTCTTTATAATGTTCAAAATTACTAAAACTAAGCAATACATTTTTACAAACAAGCAAGGAAACAACAAAAGCATGAAAATTCAGCATGTGAGAGCAACGCGGTCAGGTAATGGGATAGAGGAGAATCACGTAGGTAGATGTAAGTCTTGCTTGTGTCCTAATTCTTGGATTGTGTGGTTGGTTTTTATTGCCATCAAAGCAATGAACAAATGAAAAGAAGAATTCGTAAATGAAGAAATAAAATACCAGTAATAACAATGCATCATAAATTAAGTCTTCTCATCGTGAAATGGGATTGATAATGGTTCCTTCCCCTTAGGATTGTTATGAGGATTAAAACTCTTAAAACAGTTCCTGGCATAAAGTAAGTTTTATATTAGTATTTGTGAAAGATAGAAAGAGTGGAGACGAGAAGAATGGAAGGAAGGAAGAAAGGAAGGAAGGAAGGAAGGAAGGAAGGAAGGAAGAAGGAAGCAAAGAAGGAAGGAAGGAGAAAAAAAGGAAGGCATACAGGAAGTTTGGAAAGTATTATAAATAATCTAAGTTTGAAGTCCATTATTAAAACATTAGTCCTGTGCAAAGAGGTGTGGACTTAATCAGGAAAAATTCCCTACAGTGGGTAAAGTTTGAAAGAATTTTTTTTTAATGTAAAAGTGTTACTAAAATTTAAATACGTCAGTGGGTTGGTTTACTAGTTAATGGGTTAATGTTCCAGCTTCTATTTTCAGAGTGGAACTTAGTTGCCACGATAATAGGAGGTGACATTTGTTTGATTTTCCTCCTTTGAGTTGTGGAAGAATCCTATAAACTCCTCTATAAATAACCAAGTACAGGCTGAAAGATTTCCTGTAACTTACAGCCTAAAGCCAGTAACCTCTGATGGCTGTCTGAGTGACGGTTGAATCAGCAGGGTGGCAGCGTTCGCCAGGGGATTCTGTCTCCTCCAAGGAGGTTGGACTGGGCAGGAGCATCTTATAATTGCTTCCCTCAGTCCTCAGTAGTAGTGCATGAAGAGCCAACACACATGAAATGTTCCATGCAGTACCTTTGAGTACTTAAGTCAATGAATAAAGCTCAGCCCCTTTGGCCAAGGGAAACAGTGTCTAGCTGTTAATGGAGAGCATGCGGAGAATATACAATGGTAAGTAATCAACCCAACCAAACTCCAGCTGGGCAGTGGGCAAGACTCCCCGGCCCCCAAACCCTTCATCTGAGCAAAGTGTGGATTGAACACATTCAAATGCTTTTAGTAAAATGCATAGTACCCTGTTATGTGCTGTTTAAAGTGTGACGGGGAAGGAGAAGGCGTATGGAGAAGAGGAGTTGAGCTGGTAATGGGGTTTGGTTTACATGCAGAAATGGATAACTCAGACCACGGGATAAATGAGTAAAAGTTTTCAGCTTCTTTGTTGTGCTGGCCCTAAAGCTGCCCTTTATCTTTCACCAGTCGGCCAGGATCAGATGCTTTCTCTCCATTGTTCAAATGCTCCTCGGCTCTCCATGAAGTAGGCTTCATAGCGGAGGAATGAGGGTCTAGGTGGGTGTCTTTTGGTTATTTTCTTATTTACATTTCACCCCTCTTCAGCAGATCATAAAGGGGTGTTGCTTAAAAAAAAGAAAAACAAAACCAAAAGACTATATCCTACAACAAAGGAAGGTCCAAGTAGCAAAAAACATGAACGCGACTTTTTTTTCACCTTTTACCCCCAGTAATAGTCTACCTTATTTTTTTCCCATTTGAATAAACATACATTAGGAAGACCAAGAAAAATATACAGAATTATCTAGTCTTCCACTAGTCAGACTATAAGAATTGATAACGCTTTCTCAAATCCTTGGATTTCCATACTCACCAGTTCCATTTGATCCAAGAATATTCTGCCTCTCCTCAGTCCTTCCAGCAAGCTAATTTTGTGGAAAGACCAACTAATAGTTATAAATAGAAACTTGCTATTACAAAAAAAAGTCACAGTATAGGGACAGGTCTTCCCAAGAAATGAAAAATAAAATAGAACGTGAGTCAAGGATTAAGTAATTTCAAATTCACGTACAAAACTGAAAGCCCTTGTTTTATTTTACGTTCAAAGGATTTTCCTCTCTGTTTAGGTTGTGGTCTAAAAGGCATACTGTGATTTGTATAAGAAACGTGCTCCCATTTGTACCTTTAACAAATTCAACTTGCTTTTAATTCTGTATAAGTGAATTTTACTTGTCTATAATTGAAAACCAGTTTAAAAAAAAAAATAAAGAAGGCAACGGGAGTGGATAGTCCAGCCTGCATTTTCTATTGTTTTCGAGACTCCAGTTGTTGGACGATGAAATTCAGGAGGGAGGGATGAGATATCTCCAGAGGCTTAGTTTAACATCATCAAAGCCTCTTCCCTCCCCCTTGCACATTACAGTATCTGCTTTACTAATCAGAGGGAAATTTATCATGTAGGATTTAGGGGAGATATTTATGGTGCCTGTAAGCACAATGGCTTTGCCTTGTATGATGTCAGCTATTCTCCCGAGGAGATACAAGACCACAGCTGGTGAGAGAACAGACCGGGGACCATTTCACGATTTCAAAACAGAAGACCTTGTTGAAGAAGAGGGATTTTAAATAACATTTACTTTTGTTTTGTTCTTTATATGATGAGCAGGTGTGGGAGTCAATTCGAGAGGGCCGCTTAGAAGATCGTGGAAAGAGGGAGTGAGGTGAGCATTTTTGATGGCTGGTGAATGACTGAGATTTACAAACTTCATATGAAGTATGTAGTCCAAGCTCTTTCCACCTGTGCAGGTCCCAGAACCCAGGTCAAGGAGAAACAGGAGGGTGCTGTGAGAATTTTCCACTAAGTTATGGCATCCTCCTAGCTAAACAAGATGGAAAACAAATATGGGACACATGTCTGGTGTGAACATACAAATGCTGTTTTAAATTCATCGTGCTTTATGGGTTATGCCTCTTAAGCACATGATCTCCTAGAAGATAGGATGAACGGATGTAAAGTTTACCACTTTGATTTTGAAAAAAGTTAGGGCCATCACACTGAATTATAAGAATTATTAAAAATGACTTCGGATATGCTAAATAGCACTGTGAAAAGTAAAGGTTGATAGGTATATTAGAGATTATTAATAGCATCGACATTATTGCTATTAAAATCCTTGAGTGCTGGCGCCAAGGATTTGTCCTTTTTATCCTTGTAACCCTGTGGCTCTGTACAGCTTCTTACACGTAGAAAACCCTCAATAAACATTTGACCAATTATTAAACAAAAGGTAGCCACACATTTTAGAGGGGCTGCAAAACACCTGAACCACAGAAGGAAAAAGTAAGAGAACAGCCTTGCTTTATGAATCAAGTAGAGATCATTTAGGTGTTAAGTTTTCTAGCTGCTCATTTTTCAACACAAATCCTTGGGACAATCACATAGCATTATTTTAAACAATTGCTCTTAGGGGCCCAGGAAGCAGGCTTTTCTGCCGACAGGCGAGATGTCTTTTACAGCTGGTCGGTGTTTAGTTCTCTGAATTCCTGACTGAAGGAGGAAAATGACTAGGATGTAGGATATCTGACCTATAGATTGTTCATTCTCTGCGTGAGTCAATCTTTGAAGTCCAAAGATAAAAATCATCATTAATCACAAAACTTTCCTATAGTCATGAGGTCAGATATTCCAGCCCCCTTCCAAAATGACCGCACTGACTGGCAGTGGGAGAGACCGACCCAGACATGGTTACCTTTATGACACAGAGCTCCTTCCCTCTGGCCGATGGTATGAATGAACAGGCAGGAAGAACAGAATTAAAAGTCAGCTAACCATTGCTGAGTCAATCCAGCCCACAGCATGTGAAGACTGAAGGGCCCCCCGACCTGAGGAGAATACTGAAAACGCAGGGCTGTTTTCTCCTTGGGGAGCGTTTTCATTAGGGAGGGGCACTGAGTCAGAGAGCCTGCCCATTGCTTTACTGGACAATGAACATTCCCACCATGTTGATCAAAGGTTGAGAATTTGGTACTTGTGGGAATGCTTCAATATCTCACCTGTGGCTGAAGCAGACGTGCATTTCTAAATGCTGATTCCTTTTCCTGTGAAGCCAGGTGTACAAGAAGAGCTAAGGGGGAAAGAGAACCTTGTTTTCCCTATGAAAGTATGGATTCGGTCAATCCATTACAATTTCAAAAATAGTTATTCATTTTGTATCCCTCGAGTGAACAGACTATTATATTATCCTCAGGAAATAAAGAGGTAGCAATTGAAGAAAGACAGGAAGGAAGGAAGGAAGGAAGGAAGGAAGGAAGGAAAGAAGCAAGGAAGGGGAGAGAGAGAGGGAGGAAGGAAAGATTGGTGAGTAACTTTTTGTGCTGTTTCACAGACACATCGTCCCTTTAGGTCCTCACAGCAGTTGTTTAAAAATCTGACCGATAAGGAAGGTGAAACTCAGGGGGATTGTTACTTGCCTGGTGAGGTAAACATTATTTATTTTCGTGGCCAGTGTCTGAATTTCTGTCTTTCTATTATTTTGGGAATTGCTCACTGTTTGTCTGTTTGTTTGTTTTTTAAGTTTATTTATTTTGAGAGACACAGAGAGAGTGCAAGCAGGGGGAGGGGCAAAGAGAGGGAGAAAGAGAGACTCCGGAGTAGGACCCACACTGTCAGCACAGAGCCTGACTCGGGGCGAGATCCCCCAAGCCCTGAACTCATGACCTGAGCTGAAGTCAACAGCCATTGCTCAACCAGCTGAACCACCCAAGGGCCCTGGGAATTGCTTACTGCTAAATTCTTAGTAATGGAGATGGGGCAGGTAAGCCCCTTTTACTATTGGAACAGAAACTACTAGATGTTCACTTTCCCCATTTCCCCAGCCTCCTTTGAAGCCATGACCAAAACTCTAATAACCAGAGGAGTCTGTGCCAGAAGTTCCTGAAAGGGAAAGAGTGGACGCGAGCTCTTCCTCCTGGAAGTGACTCTTCTCTCTGTCTCTCTGTGTGTCTCTGACTTTCTCTCTCTCTGCCAGTGGCTCGACGAAGAGAGGAGAAAAATCAATGCATGGTGGTGGCTGCAGGGTATTCCTTACCAACATTTTTCTGAGACTTGATTTTGGGTTGTTCCTAGAAGCTGGATCCTGTGTCTTTGTTCTGTGGCCTTATCATAAGTTTCTTTCTAATATCTTTTTCTTTTTATTTATTTATTAATTTTTTAAATGTTTATTTATTTTTGAGAGAGAGGGAGAGAGAGAGAGAGAGAGAGAGAGAGAGAGTGAGGGAGGGGCAGAGAGAGAGAGGGAGACCCAGAATCCAAAGCAGGCTCCAGGCTCCGAGCTGTCAGCACAGAGCCCAACGCGGGGCTTGAACCCATGAACGGTGGGATCGTGACCTGAGCTGAAGTCAGACGCTTAACCGACTGAACCACCCAGGCACCCCTCTAATATCTTTTTTCAAACAAACTTTATTAGAGACTATTTAGCATATGTAAAAACAGAGAAGAATGTAATAAGCAGCCATATATCAGTTACTCTCTTAAATGATTATCTGACATGGACAGCCTTGCTTCATCTCTACCCCTCCCCATGTTCCCCCTCACCTGGATTATTTCAAACAAACCTCAGACCTCACGTTATTTCTTCCATAGCATTTTCGATCTTTATTTCTAAAATGTAAATATTATTTTAAAAATGACTACAGTATCGTTACCCCACTTAATAAGAACAGCAGCTTAGTATTAAATTCAAAGTTCTCTGATTATCTCACAATTTTTAAACTTTAAAAAAAATTCTTCAAATCAGGATCAAAACAAATTGTTTTCAGTGTCTTTTAACATATACATTCAATCTCTTGCCTACTCTTTCTTTTTTAATTTGCAGTGAGGAAGCCAAGTTGTTTGCTTGTAGCATTTTCCACCGTTAAGATTTACTAGTTGGATCCCCGTGGTATCATGTATCATGCCCTTTGTCCCACGCATTTTCTGTCAATTGGTTTTAGGTAGATCTAGAGGCTCGATCAGATTCATTTTTGTTTGTCAACCTACTTCATAGGTGATAGTGTGAACCTCTATGAAGCCATATAATACCTAGTTGTCTCTGTGATGTCAGCAGCCATTGATGAGCCTTATTTAGGTACATTATTTCAGTAGGAGATGTTGATTTTATAAACTTCTTTTTAAAAATTAAATTCTCTTAGTGTTTGTTGTAGCTTTTCTCTTTATTATTTTGACTTTCCCAAAATCATATCATCTGTGAATAGAGATAATTTTACCTTTCTCTTCTACTCCAACACCCTTTTCATAAACTCCTCTTTTGACTCAACCATCCAGAATTTTATTGCCTTGCCTGAAGCTGAGAACTCTTTATAATATCAAAGATCAAAGCTCTAGAAAGTGATAAAAACAGATTCCAAAAGAACATCTACTTCCCTGAACTCAAGCTTCCTCTTACCTTCCCCTTGATGACATCTATAAAGAAAACCACATGTGACAGAAAGCCAACACAATTTAAGCAAAAGAGTGATATTTTTGGCTCATGTGATGGAAAATCCAGTAGACCTGGCTCAAAGCAAGGCCTAGGTGATCAAATGATTATATTAAGGCCTCTATTTTTCTATCTCTTGGTGCTTATCTTTGTATGTCGGTCTCTTGTTTTTGTATTTCAAATGGCTTTCACCATTGTGATTGGGAATATGGCTATAACAGCTTCAGCTCACACTTCCTTATGGTTTCTCTCTTGGGGAAAAGATAGTCGGGACTGGCTCCCGTAGGAAAGTTTCAGGTGAAACTCTGATTGATGCAGCTTGGGTCGCATGCTCTCCCTGAGCCCAATCAATATGCCCTAGAGTGGGGTACTCTGGTACGTATGGATCACATGCCCATTTGTGGAATCAGGTAATGCAGAAAGCCCTGCACAAGCCATTGGACCATAAGCTCCCAAAAGAATGCTTCTATCAACAGCAGGGGTACTATTCAAACAATATTATGTCCATAATACCAGACCTCCCTATTCCTTCGATCACAGCAGTTCCATTACACATTTACTAAATAGCTGCTAGTTAGTGGGATCTAATCCTACCGGAGTTCATCCTGTTCTAAGCACCGTGGCATATCTAACACGATGTTTCAAAAACATGAGCCATGTATTGCGTGTTTCCTTGAAGAGCGATGCTCACAAAGCAGAATATAAATAAATGCAGCAGAGGTCAACGTGTTATAGAACAGTAGGGATTAAGGGAGCATCCTGGGCTGGTACGGATGAGCATGGTTCTTATGGAAGAGGTAGAACTTGAAACCTGAGGGATTCATGCAACAGGACAGTGTTGAGGACATAGGCACTAGTTGTAAAAACGAGGAAGGCATCTCTGGTCCTCAAGAAAGTTGTGGTCTAATGAAGAGATTAATAACACTTTCATGTTATTTGTGTGGTATGTGAAAGTTATGAGGAGGTATATAAAGGATATGAAAGTAGCGGAGTCCAGTAAACCTGAAGAAGGTCAGAAAAGTACCCACAGGGCAGCTGTTGTCTGGTCTAGTCTTGCAGGAGTAGGAGTTGGTCAAGTGAGCCCATAGGGTGGAGTGAGGGTGGGCAGGACTGGGGTGCACAACAATCCATGGTTCAGACATGAGTTTGGAGGTAAAACAGAGTTTGAGGGAGTCTGAGAGCGAGGAGAAACAAAGTCAGACGAAAGTGCAAAATTCATAGCCTTACATGTCAGGTAGGCAATATTACATGACAGAAATCTTCATAGGGTTACCAGTGCTTAGCCTTTTGTCTAAAGAAATAAAGGTTGCAAAATTTAAACTCTAAACAATAAGCATTGACATACTCATGTCCTTTGATCATTATAATTTCATTTCTGGTGGATATTTAATCAACAGTGGCTTAGATGATTTCCCTTTTTATTTCTTCTGTTGAATATTTAATGATCTGGAAATAACCCTTGAGTAAATGCCATACAAAGAGTCCTTGTTATCTTTTGGTGTTATGAGGATTTTTTGGTGATATGAATAATTTTACCCTCTGGTTTATGTGTTTGAAAAAAGACATTTAGACGCAAAGTCATAATTCTCTTTATAATTGGCATGTAGGGATCCCCAAGAACATTCTCAAATAGGTCCTGATGATAACCTGGTAGGACCATGTGATCATTTTTCCTTTCTCATGGTTCAGGGCAGATGAGAGTAAAAGGTTTCTCTTAGGCCTTTCCTATAAGTTATTTGCATGTTAAATAAGAGGAATGAACAAAATATACAAGGACTTTATACTAGGTCCCCAAGGAAATAAAAAATGGTTTTACAAGCTTTTCTGATGGACGAAGATTATAAATCCCATCCTCTTTCCCAAAACTCTGCCATGAGAAAGATAATAAAAAGAGTCCGATACTGTACTTCATTGTCTTAGAATAACCATAGCTTTGGGCTACCTTGGATGTCTGCTCTAGAGGTATGACTATCAAAGTCTCACCTTTTCAGGTCAGAGCTGGACATTGTGCTGGTGGTATTGAAATATTTGTCATTGTAGGGAATTGATAGGGAATAAAGGACACGTGAAGCTCTTCAATGGGCCTCTACCTAAGAGGACCCCATCCTTTTTCTTCTTCTCATTGACACCGAAAGAATCAAAGTATCTTCTGTAGCAGGGAGAGAAGGGACTCTCTAGAGTCACATACCCTAACCACTCAAAGGGTTAGATAAAAGACTATATGAAGGGAACAAGGGGAAATATATATCTGTATATACTGAAATATTTCCCCAAACTTCATTTTGGAAGCACAAATCACGTTTTCTGGGTAAGACTACTCTCCCAGCCATCTGGATACGGAAGTGTGGGGAGAGAGGAGATCACAGTTAGGGAGGCCAGGTGACGGATTTGAGATCCATTGAGGAAGGATGGAGTGGAATGGGGGCAGAGAAGGAAGAAGAGGCTTTAAGTGTGTGATGATGGATAGGATTTGGAAAGATGGAGGAAAGAGATGAAAGTCCCAGAAACTCATAGTGGCCGAGATCTGACCTGAGCTCGCCTGGCCCTGGGATACTCCTAGTCTTACTGACTCATCTCCAAAAGTGCAATGAGGAGACAGGCCCAGGAACTTGGAATCCATGGAAACAAAGGGAAGACTATTTCAACGCCTTTCCTGGAAGAAAAACTGAGCGTCTCAAAGGAATGAGAGAAGACTCAAACCACAGCCAGTGTCGTGGATGGCGCTAAATGCTCAGCCCACCCTGAGTCCGCTGGAGGTGAGAAATGGACTACGGGGCTCCAGAGATGCTCACGTGTTCTCGAGGCCTTGTTGGTCAATGCCACGCACCTAATTTATCAAGAAAAGAGTAGAGCAGTGTTCCCAACCCTGAACTGAACCCTGAGGGGTTTGGGTTTGTTTGGTTTTTTGCTCATTCAAAGCATTTATGCACGGAAGCTCAAGAAACTACCACTTAAAAGTTGCAAGCTGTTGTTTTGACTCCCTAGAAGTTGTTTCATTTTTCGGGGTCACCTGTTGTCTTGTGGAGGAAGTGCCACTAGAATGGGTCCTTTAGTCATACAAATTCAAAGGTATCAGCTCAAAGCTCTTTAGAATAATATAAATGC
Source organism: Prionailurus viverrinus (assembly GCF_022837055.1). Lineage (NCBI taxonomy): Eukaryota > Metazoa > Chordata > Mammalia > Carnivora > Felidae > Prionailurus > Prionailurus viverrinus. The sequence goes on along the minus strand of NC_062577.1, from coordinate 54,354,485 downwards.
ACTGTTTACCTGAATGAACCTGGTTTATTATAAAACAGCAATGTCATAGCTTGAGGATGAAGAAACCAAGTGTGGGCCCCGAGTTTTACATGGTCCAATGATCCAGCTCTGCTCTGGCCATGCCTCTCCCCATGAGGCAAGGAATTTCTAAGCCAAGTGGATGTGTCCACCCGGGGCACATCTCCCTAACCCCTTAAAGACTAGGCACCAGGCAGGCCGATTTATGCATTTGGCACTGTAGGCACAGTGCCGAGGGCCCATGACACGCTTAGGGGCTGCAAAAGCGTTTTAAGTTCTTTTAAAATAAGAAGGAAAAAATGAACTTTTAAGTTGAAAATGTGTTTTAGGCGTCCTTGGGTGGCTCAGTCAGTTAAGTGCCCCACTTCGACTCACATCATGATCTTGCAGTTCAGGAGTTTGAGCTCCATGGGGGTCTCTGTGCTGACAGCTCGGAGCCTGGAGCCTGCTTCGGATTCTGTGTCTCCTTCTCTCTCTGTCCCTCCCTTGCTTGCACTCTGTCTGCTCTCTCTCAAAAATAAATAAACATCTAAAAAATTAAAAAAATATATGGGGAGCTTGGGTGGCTCAGATGGTTAAGCATCCGAGTCTCCATTCCGGCTCAGGTCATGGTCTCCTGGTTTGTGAGTTTGAGCCCCGGGTCCGGCTCTGTGCTGATGGTACAGAGCCTACTTGTGATTCTCTCTCTCTCCTTCTCTCTCTGCCCCTTCAGCACTCTCTCTCTCAAAATGAACTTTAAAATTTTTTTAAAAAAGAAAGAAAATGTGTTTTATATAATATTGATATATTTGTCTCTGTGTCAATGCACAGAGATAAGATATAATTTGTAAGATATAATTTTTAAGTTTTTGGGTTTTTTTAAACATTTTTTTTAAGTTCATTTATTTATTATTGAGAGAGAGGGAGCACAAGCTGGGGAGAGGCAGAGAAAGAGGCAGACACAGAATCCAAAGCAGGCTCCAGGCTCCGAGCTGTAAGCACAGAGGGGCTGGAATCCACAGACCGTGAGATCATGACCTGAGCCGAAGTCAGACACTTAACCAACTGAGCCACCCAGGTGCCCCTTTTTGTTTTCTTATGGGAGAAGGACGAGCATAAAGACAAGAGTGCCCAGGACTTACTGAAGACATAAAGTGGCCCTGCCCCTGGGTACCCAGGACCCCAGATTTCCAGGACAAAATGGCCTAGCATGCTTCCAGGGTCTGTGTGGTTCTCTTCCTTCTTCTTCTTCTTCTTCTTTAATTTTTTAAAAAGTTTTTTTTTAGAGAGAGAGAATATGAGCAGGGGAGAGGGGCAGGAGGTGGAGAGAAAGAACCTTAAGCAGCTTCTACACTTGGCACAGAGATCAATGTGGGGCTTGAATCCCACGACCCTGGAAGCATGACCTGAGCCGAAATCAAGAGTCAGACACTCAACTGACTGAGCCACCCAGGCGCCCCTCCCCATCTCTTCTTTCAAGAGAAGTTTGCACCATTGGCATGAGCACCTCAAGGCACAGCTGTGGCCACAGGCCACTCTTAACATAACCTGTGGCTGGAGTTTGGATGTGTGGGCTAGTATGTCCATGCAGCTGTGCGTGGGGTTCCTGGTGACATATGTTATTGGGGGCAGCATGGAACAGGGCAGATGAGGGCTGTGGCAGTTCTCCCCACAGTATAGCGTTCTGGCACAGCAATACTTGAGCAGAGCTGTGTGATAGTGTGATAGTACTTTGAACGAATGTAGGAAGTATCATTGATCATGAAGAAGATAACACTGTAAACCAAACTCATGAAATAGACGTAAGTTAAACTAAGGCTAATAATTTTTTGGTAAATAGTCTAGCGCTGAATTTTATCTCGTAACTATCTAACTTTATTTTCTCTTGTCTTTATTTAGGAAAAGATCTCAAAAAGCCATTGAAGTAGAAAGGTCTAACATGGTGAATGTGGAGCAAGAAGATGGCAAGCTTTTGGGTCCTCAAAGACATCACTGAGTCGCTGGGCCACTCTCGGAATCGCCTCCTATCTTGATTGTTAAACTCCCTTACTGTTTTTTTTTTTTTTAATTTTTTTTTTCAACGTTTATTTATTTTTGGGACAGAGAGACACAGAGCATGAACGGGGGAGGGGCAGAGAGAGAGGGAGACACAGCATCGGAAACAGGCTCCAGGCTCCGAGCCGTCAGCCCAGAGCCCGACGCGGGGCTCGAACTCCCGGACCGCGAGATCGTGACCCGGCTGAAGTCGGACGCTTCACCGACTGCGCCACCCAGGCGCCCCCCTTACTGTTTAAGATACGTTTGGTTGGAGTTTTTCTTTCTTGCATCAAGAAGGATCGTGTCGCAGGCCCATGAACCATTCTACATCTCCTCTTCTAGCTTCATCCAATAACAGCACAAGCCCTCGTCTCTCCCCCTTCCACCACTGCTGTCTCTCGACAGCCAAATAAAAGTGACACTCTCACCTGGAACAGCAGTGGTAAATGTACCCCCACCTCCATTCTTCCCTCCCAAAGGAACCTCTTCTTTCCCCGTAGGCACTGCCCAAGGTTTGTAATGTTACATGTATTTGTTTATTTTGTTCATTGTCTGCTTCACCCCACTTGGTTGTAATCACCCTGTTGGCAATGGCTGTGAATCTTTTGTCCACCTAGGAATATCCAATGCCTACCATGTAGAGCCTGGCACATAATAGGCCCTCACTAAATATCTCTTGTAGCAATGAGTGAAAGAAAGAAGGAGGGAATGCTTTCTCCCAAGGCAATGGGACATGGTATCCAGACAAGCTGGACCATTACTTCAGGCTGAGCCCTCTGCTTAATTGTTTATTCTAGTACAGTATCACATTCGGTTACAACAGAGTGGATGTCCTAAAAGCACCGCTGATAATTTCATGATTGTAGAAAGGGCTCGCTAATCCTCCCCGCTCTTGTAAGGCAATCAGCTCTCTTCCAAATACCCTCTTAGACTTCAGCCCTTCTCCTCAGTCAGCACATCGATCCATCACAGAAACATCTGGCAAGCCAAGTTAATCTTCGGCTAAACTGGGACAGGGCTGATAAGTCGGCCTTGAGAGTTGAAAAAACCAGCCCTGCTGAAGGAGAGGACATTTTTTTCAGACAGGGTGAAAGGCATAAGCCTCAGCCAGGACACTTCAGTTATGAGACGATAATTTCTCACGAAAGTGTTAGCTCAAGCAGTCCAAATGGCTGCTCTTGCACCAAAGAAATTCAGAGGAGAGCGCCCTGCTTCTTTCTCATCCACACGGGTAGAAGGAAGGCCGTGCCTCCGAGAGCTTAGGCTGGTGTTTACTGGGCCAAGCCTCCAGTTTATCCTGGGAAGCTCAAGGGTTCTGAAGGCCTTTTATGGGATTCACAAGGATAAACAACATCTTCAACATATGTTCTCAGAGGTCAAGCCTCGGGACCCAAATCTGAGGATCGAAGGAGCTGCCTCTCTAATAATTCTGGACAGTTCCCCAACTTCGCACAAACCATTTATTTTAGAATGTAAAACTTGAATACTAACCTTTTATCACCTGAAGTTCTGTGGTCATTTAGAAAATACAGTAGCACCCCATTTTAATTAGAACTGAGTGACAAGAATCAGCCCCTTATGGGTTTTCTAGATAATGGTCAGACCTAAACAAACAAACAAACAAACAAACAAACAAACAGCATGTCTCTCTGAGTGGTATTTTGCAGTAATTTTTTTTCCCTTTACACTGCATTTTAGAATTCTAATAGAGGCATGTCTGGAAATTTTTTAAAACTTGTTAATGATTCATCCACTTTGAGAAAAAAACCGGGTGATTTCAGGGGCCCAGGGGTGAGCAACTGATTTAAAACCAGTGTTTCCTGGGGCGCCCGAGTGGCTCAGGCGGTTGGGCGTCCGGCTTCGGCTCGGGTCATGATCTCAGAGTTTGTGAGTTCAAGCCCCACGTCGGGCTCCGTGCTGACAGCTCGGAGCCTGGAGCCTGCTTCAGAGTCTGTGTCTCCCTCTCCCTCTGCCTCTCCCCCACCTGTGCTCTGTCTCTGTCTCTCTGTCTCTCTGTCTCTCTGTCTCTCTCAAATAAATAAGTAAGTAAATAAATAAATAAATAAATAAAATGTAAAACCAGTGTTTCCTCAGTGCATTCGTTCCGCAAACATTTGATGAACACCAAATCAGAGTTCGGTTGCAGATGACGGAAACCACTGAACTAATTTCACCAGAAAGCTGCTTAACACAAGAAATGAAGTGCTTACAAAATAGGAGGCTCTGGAGGCCAGAAATCTAGGCCAACACTACGTAGCTCCAGCCTGAAAACAGAGACCGTGGCTGCCACAGAGGAGCCAGGTGCATTCGCGTTGGTGCTGGCCAGCAAGAGCATGGCTGTACCTCCTGACACGGTGGTTTTCAAAGCTCGCTGGGGCGAGGTGGATTGGGAGGCCGTTTCAAGAGGGGATCTTGACTCTAGGAGAATCTGCAAATGAACTCGTTTCTTGTTGGCTTTCTGGCCTCTGCCATGGAGCATGCTTTTCCGTAAGAGAGAGACTTAAGATAGTTAAGTAAGCCCATTGGATGGCATTCGATGTACATTCCTACCCTCCTGGGATACAAAGTGAACACGAGCCAGTTCCTGTCTTTGAAGAGCTTCCGGTCTAAGGAAACAGACAGACACGCGGACAGAGACATACACGCAGCTGGCAGTGTTGTGTTAGAGAAAGGTATTGATGGGGCGGCCGCCGAGTGATGTTTGCATCTGGGTTTTGTTGACATATTTGAAAATGCGTAAATTAATGGGCTTCACTTTCAAGAGAAAATATTCTATTATTAACGTGGGTCCCTTTGAATGGGAGAGATATTGATGCCTCCTTTGCTTCCTACTGTCCTGAGGAGGCCCTCTGTCTCCTTGTGTGGTTCCTCGCCTGTCCCTTCAGGAGGCACTCGGTGCCATCATCTGCATTTACTTAGGCAGCAGAGCTGGGGGGGTTATTTGGCAATGATTAGTCATCAGGCCACTGGCAGAGACGACTGGCACATGGAAAGCCTGAGGCTGAGTTTACTGTTAGCCCTTTGAGTCACAGAGCACCTCCTGTCCCCACCTCCTCCCGCCCCCAGGCTGAACCCAGAGTCCTGTTCAAAGATGTTTCCCCTTCTCTTTGACTTACCTTCTGAATTCATTTTGGAAGAATGTACCAAGATCCTCTGAATCCTACAGGAATGTTGAACTCAGTGAAAAAGTGATGTGGTTAAGAAAGCAAATAATATGCTGAAAGATGTTCATTGCAAGTGGCTAGGGACATCAAAGAGATTGATGAATCTGCATTTCAAAAAGCTGGCAGGGGGTCACATTTCAGCTTACCTCATATCCATCCTGTTTCTATACTGGGTGTTCCCTGCCAATGATGTTTCTTCCTTCCCATCAGGACAGAATACTAATATAGCTAGCCCCGGGGTAGGGATGTCTGGAAAAGGTATTGTCTTCTTAAATCAAAGCAGCTCAAAGAAATTTGTCTTTTTTATTAACAATAGAACACAGTTGCTAACATTGGGTGAGCATTTACTATGTTTCAGGCACTGTGCCTAAGTCCTTTACAGGAATTATTTCATTTAATCCTCATAGAATTGCTGAGACCGATAATATTATGAGCCCTATTTTACAGTTCAGGAAAAAATGAGGGGAAAACAGGCTAAGAAAATTGGCCCCGTTGTAAGTGCTGGAGCAAGAATTCGAACTATGTGATGTTGATTTTTTAATTAACAATCATACTCGGTTGAGGTGAAGGGAAGATATATAACAGACATGGTTTAGTGGAATTTGTTTTTTAGGACGAGCAAGAGAGGAGACATACTTTAATAATCTACTGCAGTTTAGCTTCCACTGACAATCATGGATTGTTAAGAAACTGGTGGATAGAAGTGAATGACTGGGACGAAGTAGGGATAAGCAGGATAGGTAGGGCAATGAATGACAGTCACTGGAAAGCCACTACTGCCACCATCTTTGAACGTCAAGGTTGCAGAAAGTCAAGTACTGTGGATTACCTCAGACAAGTGGCTGTTCAGACCTTGCTCCCACGTCAACATCAAGGCATGAGCCACCTCAGGAGATAGCTCTGATTTCACAAAACTCTTTAACTAAAACAAAAAAAAATTTTTTTTTTCTTTGTGTTAATCCAAACCCCGCTTCCCTGTAGCATTAATCTAGTTGTTGTTACTAGCTCTATCTTCTGACGTCATGTAACATAAATCCACCCCCCTTTCCACCTGACAGCCCTTCTGGGTATTTATCCAAAGAAAGTGAAAACACCAATTTGAAGAGATATATGCACCCCTATGGTCATTGTAACATTATTTATAATAGCAGAGACATGGAAACAATCTACGTGTCCATTGACAGATGAATGGACAGCGAAGGAGTGGTGTATATACGTGAAATAGAATATTAGCCATTATAAATAATGCAATCTCGCCATTTGTGACAACACGGATGGATCTAGAGGGCATTATGCTAAGTGACATAAGTCAGACAGAGAAAGACAGATAATTTCACATATACACGGAATCTTAAAAAGAAAACAAATATGGCAAAATGGAAATAGACTCAGGGATACAGAAACAGATTTGGATATGGGTCGGGGGGAGACGTTGGGGTGTGGCTAAAATATGTGAAAGGGATTAAGAAGTACAAATTTCCACTTATAAAATAAATAAGTCCTCCTTATAAATAAATAAGGATGTAATATACAATGTAAGGAATGTAGTCAATATTACTGTAGTAATAATGTAGTCAATGTAGTCAATAATACTGTAATAACTTTATATGGTGACAGATGGTAACTAGGGGATCATTTCAAATCACTTTGTGGGGTCCCTGGCTGGCTCAGTCAGAAGACCATGTGGCTCTTGATCTCAGGGTTGTGAGTTTGAGCCTCATCTTGAGTGTACAGATTGCTTAAATAAATAAACTTAAAAAATATCAAATCACTATGGTGTTCACTTGAAGCTAATAGAATATTATATGTCAATTGGACTTCTGTAAAAAAGAAACGAAAATAAAGTGCCTCACTCTCCCGGCTCCTTCAACCATCCTTTATGCAACATGGATTTGAATCATTTATCATTCTAGTCTTTCTCTGTTTAGGCACACTTCAGCTCTAATCCCACTTTGGAGAAAGAATTTTGATAAATGAAGTATATAACATTGTATAAGACATGTTTAGGGGCTTTAAGCCTCAATTAAAGATAATTGTATAAAATTAACTATTGTTGGGGCGCCTGGATGGCTCAGTTGGATGAACATACGACTCTTGATTTCAGCTCAGGTTATGACCCCAGGGTGGGGGGTAGAGCCCTACATAAGCCTCTGCACTGAGCATGGAGTCTGCTTAAGATTCTGTCTCTATTCCTCTCTGTCCCTGTCCCCCACTCATGCATTCTCCCTCTCTCTCTCTCTCTCTCCCAAATTAAAAAAAAAAATAACTATTTTCAGTAGTCCCCTTAAAACCACATACGTATGCGTGGACCATTAGAAGGGTTTACTGGGTGTATATGTGAGTGATGAATCACTAAATTCTATTCCTGAAACCAATACCACACTCTATGTTAACTAACTTAAATTTAAATAAAATCTAGGAATAAAAGAAAGAACTGTTTAGACTGGAATTATGACCTCCCTTGTTCAGACACCTTAAATGAGACCTAAATTTATATTAGCATTTTGAGTCATCTTGCATCAACTAAGCCTCTAAATCTTTTCCACACCAATGGCTGCTAAGCCACAGACCAAGGGACAATCACTATAAAGGCGGCACAGAGAGGAAAGAATGTGGGTTTTCCAAGCTTTTTCACCCATTTAGCAATTCATGTTAATATTACCCATTCATTCATCAACTCACTCTCTTGTCCATCCCACAAGCATTTACCAAATACATAAATCTGTCCGGTTATGCATAACATACTTGGGTGGGCTGAATGTGAAAGAAATATGAGACATTAGTCCCTGCCTTCAAGAAACCTATAATCTAGCTAGGGAGGGGGAAAAACCTACAAAACAAGATGAGTTCTTGAAGCATCACACTGGAAAAGCATGGAATTGATTCAGAAACCCTGAATTCTAGACAGAACTTTGACTGAAGCCAGTCACATCACTTCTCCGGGCTCAGTGTTCCTATTTAAATGATGAGACGCTTGGAGTTTTCAGGTTCTTTCTAGTTCTAAGGTTCTATGCTTATGAATGCCAGATGACTGCAAGCTTCTTGTGTGGGAACCACACTATATTTAAGTTTATTTTTCATTAAACTGTACAGTGATAACCAGTCGTATCACTTAGTACATATTTATTGAATGGGCTCAATTCAATACTACCCCTTGGCTTCAGTTTGGAGTACAAAAAACACCCCAAGTCAACCCCCAAATAAGCATGGGAGTTTTAATTCCAAGGGTGACTGGTGTGATGGCCCAAAGACGTGGATATGCAGTCCTGATGCTCAGGTGCAGAGATGACACACACATCCTGAGCCATGATCAAGGAGTGAGGTCCAAAGTACACACTAACCAGGCCCACACTGCCTACTTTTCCTCAGGGCTCCTGCCCCTTATCTCTTTAGGTATTACCACCGCCCCCCCCCCATCCCACTTGGCTCCTTTTGCTCTCTTATCAAAGTGTTTGACGGCCCATAAAGAAAAGTTGGATAGAGAATCTGTTACTTTTTCCCAAAGCTGAAATAGTCCCAATACTAACAGCAGCATCTTCTCCCTGATAAGCCCAGATTTCTTGCTGTGGAAGCAGATACACACACACACACACACACACACACACACACAATTGCTAGATGGTTACCCTGCTAGATTAGTCTTTATGTAGCTATCTGTACATACAGAAGAAGGAAGGCGACAATAAAACTCTTGGCAGAATAATATGCCAGGTGGGGTGAAATAAAAACGGAACGTGCAGTCTGGAAGTTGAGGTGGAAAAAGCTACTTGGGTGGGGAAGGGGGAAGGTGACGGGTTGTTTGGAGACTCTGAATGTTAAGCTGATGAGTTTTAATTTGATGCAAGAGGGAGCCACTGCAGGTCTTTAGCCACTGCAGGATTATGCCACGTATTGTAGCTATTTATCCCCATGTCCCAAATCCTTCGTAGACTGTCAACTCCTTAAGGTGGAAAAACACAGGAAGTAGGAAGACAGGCAAAGTGCTGGTCCCACTGACTCTGGTGAGTGGTGAAAGGCTGTTTTTCTACATCACTTTGAATGAGGAGGCACACTGTTGCTGAAAGAGCAGTTGTAAGGGATAGTTAAAATAGCAACTTGAAATCTACACAGTCTTGATTTTGAAAAGAACTTAGACTCTGGAAGTTGTTACCCTGGGAAAACTTGATTCCCACCAGCATCTATTTGAGGGACTGAGAAATAAGAGCTCAGGCAACTTTGGAAACACTTAGGCAAATGGCATTTTGATGAGTTAACTGTAAGTAGATCAGGAACACATGGATTAAATCTTCCAGAGAATACCCATTGGCCTAAAGAGTAAAAGTCCAGTGTTGTTGACATCATGGAGTTTGGGTTTTGCTGAGCTCCCTATCTTTGGAAAATCAGTTTAAGACTGTCATCAGATGTATGCAGCTGTGGGTTTTTCTCAGATCTGCTTTATGGTTTTATGGCTTTCAGAGTGAAGCCAAAAGTCTTCCAACAGTCATGGCAAGATGAAGATCTGTAAATTTTTGAAAGCATGTTCCCAGGCGGACCCATCATGGCTACAGCCTTTTGTAGCTGGTACCTGCCTAAGGGTCAAAGTTACAAGAAAATGAATTGGGAATTTGTGTTTAGAGACTGTCCTGGGTCGCAAATTTTGCTGGGATGTTGCAAATGGAAAATTTGGCCATTTCTGGTTGTCTTAAAAATTTAAACTGCAATTAAAATGGAAAATAAAACTCTCCTGGGGTGCCCGGGTGGCTCAGTCGGTTAAGTGTCTCACTACGGCTCAGGTCATGGTCTCCCAGTTCGTGGGTTTGAGCCCCACATCAGGCTCTGTGCTGAATGCTTGCTCGGAGTCTGGAGCTTGCTTCGGATTCGGTGTCTCTTCTCTGCCCCTCCTCTGCTCGTGCTGTCTCATTCTGTCTCTCAAAAATAAATAAGTGTAAATAAAAAGAATTTTTTAAAAAAAGAAAGAAAATAAGACTCTCAAAAATTTCTGAGCTCGTGCTTATAAGTAACAATTGTAGGGCTGTTCTGCAGCTCAGAAAAGACAAGCTCACGGAAAAAAAAATAAAGCAGACTTGGTGGTGGGTGAGCCTCTCCTCCAACCACCCCTTTCTAACATCTTCAAGTTCACAGTGACAATTGGAGGCACTGTCATTCTTTTGAAGGGAGGTTGTAGGGGGTGGGGAGGGTGAAAGAGAGGCTGGGCAACCCTCAACTTTCATCTTCTTAAGTTGCAGAGCAACTTTGGTGAAAATAGTGCATGTCCACATTTCAGAAATCAATGTTTAGTGTGCACACACAGGATGGCTGCATATACAACATTCATTCTGCAAAGTGTCTGCATATAACATTCAATAGCTCGCACACAAAGCAACTTGATATTTTCAAGAGAGGTGACCACTGATTTCATATTTATATTATCTCCACATCTATTCCTTTGTGCCATCTTTCAAATCTGCCTGTACTTGACATCTATAAAGGAGACATTTTCATCTGGGTTCAACATTTTACGTTGTAATTGATGGGTGCAAAAGCTATGAGAGACCATATATGAATCAGCACTGGCAACACTGATGAAGAGTTTTTATTAATAGGACAAAGACTATCAAGAAAATCCATAGGACCAAGTCAGAAATCTGCAGGACCTGAGGATGTTCAACACTTCTTTTCAAAAAGTTAACACATATTTAAAATATGATGCATAGTCTTCAAATGAGATTGGGAGGTAATACAGTAATGTGATCCAACTCATAGTTTTGCTCCTTTCTGGCCATATTACCTTGAAGATAATTAGCTTCTCTAAGACTTATTTCCTCATTCGTGAAATCAGGATACACAGGAGTCCTCCCTTAGCCACGATTTTGGTTTCACTTTCCATGGTTTCAGTTACCTGCGGTCAACCATGCTCTGGAATGGATGGTCTTCTTTCTGACATATGTCGGGAGATCAATAGTAGCCTAAAATGCTACGTCACAGGGCCCACGTCATTCACCTCACCTCATCACACGGGCATTTATCATCTCACATCATCACAAGAGGAAGGTGAGTGCAGCATAGTAAGATATTTTGAGAGAGAGAGAGAGAGAGACCACATTCACATCACTTTTTTTATAGTACATTGGCATAGTTGTTCTATTTGATCATAAGTTATTGTAGTTAATCTCTTACTGTGCCTATTTTAAAAACTAAATTTTTTCAGGGTGCCTGGGTGGCTCAGTTGGTTAAGTGTCTGATGCTTGATTTCGGCTCAGTTCATGATCTCGCGGTCATGAGATCGATCCCTGCGGTGGGCTCTGTGCTGACAGCGTGGAGCCTGCTTGGGATTCTCTCTCCCTCTTTCTCTGCCCCACCCCTCAAAATAAATAAATAAACATTAAAAAATTTAAAAAGTAACTCAACTTTTTCATAGGCATGTATGTAAAAGCAAAACCATAGTATAGAGAGAGTTCAGTACTATCCACACTTTCAGACGTCCACTGGGAGTCTCTGATTGTACATCCCCCGTGGATAAGGGGAATTGCTCTAAAAGGACCTACCTGATGGAGTCACTGTGGTAATTACGTGAGATAATATATGAAGGGAACTTAAAAACATGCTTCTGTTATTAAATGTTGGTTCGTACTTCTTTTGAGATCAACAATCCTCTTGTTGCTGCTTCTTTAACAATGACAGCTGCTACTGAAAAGAATAGGACAAGAGGAAAAATATCAAGTCACACATTTAAAAAAATTTTTTTATGTTTATTTTTGAGAGAGAGAGAGAGAGAGAACACCAGCAGGGGAGGGGCAGAGAGAGAGAGGGAGACACAGAATCCGAAGCAAGCTCCAGGCTCCGAGCAAGCATTCAGCACAGAGCCCGATGCGGGGCTCAAACCCACGAACCCTGAGATCATGACCTGAGCCGAAGTTGGACGCCTAATCAACTAAGCCACTCAGGTGCCCCACACATTTTTTTTTTCCCTGACAATAGATCTTCTCTAAGGTGAGTAATGACTTTGTGAGAGACCGAGTTGGAAGTTGCCAGCATGAGGAAGACAAAATGAGAATGGTCTGATCAGCAGAGAAAAACTCTTCCATGAGTGGACCTCAGGAGCCACAGAACTCTTCTGAAATGGTAAGAATTTTCTTTGTCTCAGAAACCTTTTTTTCTCATTGTAAGCGATACAAGATGGCTGAAGCACAGTGACATATTTAAACAGGAGATGGCCTCTTTGTGTATATGATTACAGCGGCAGAGGAAACAACCATAGGATAAAACATGCATCTGATCACCAAAAGTACGAATTCTATTAGCTACGTTGAATTCAGCTCTCCCTGTGGCCAGGCCCGATGCTAAAGGCTTTACATACACTTCCTCCCTGATTCCTACAAATAAGTCAATGAGGTGGCACGATTGTTATTGTCCCCATTTTATGAATGAGATGATTGTGGATTAGCATGTTAGGTGACTTAAATCTAGCAAGGGAGACAGATATTAGACCAATAATCACACAGACAAATATATGACTGTAAACTGTGTTAACTTTACAGTCGGAGCCAGTGAAGCACAGAGGTAAAGAATCAGGCAGGAGTCTGGCAACTCACCGCTTATGTTTGAATCCTAGCGCTGCCACTTACTAATGGTGAACTTTGGGCAAATCACTTACACTGTCTGTGCCTCAGTTTTCTTGCCTATAAAGTGGGATACTAATGGTGACAGTTGTGTGGATTAAATGAGTGAATATACTTTTTGTGCTTAGAGAATTACCTGGCCTACAATGAGCCCTCAATATATGTTAGGCCTGCTATAATCCCTCTCTTACATATAGGAAAACAAGGGTAGAGAGGTCAAGTAATTTTGCCAAGGTCCCATTACTTATTGGGAAGGAAAGCTAGAATCTGTCCATGTCTGATTCCAAGGCCTACTCTCTTAGTTAGGTTCCTCCTAAGCATCAGCCATAACCAAGGGGAGAGGTGGTCCTTCTGGACAAAGTGGGAAGTAGGGGCCATGAGATGAAGCAGGAGCATGGGTAGAATGTCACAACTCTTGCTGTTTTCTGTTGTAAGAATGGAGAGATTGATAGTGTCAATATGTAGATGTCACCTGGACAGGCAGGGAAGATGTCTTCCTCTGGCTCTTCACCATCCTCTGACAACCCCTGCATTGTTCCACTCTTGGCCTTGACCATACGAAACACTTGGGGGCACAAATGTGCTCAGCTCTCCATGATTATGAGCAATTGGTTTGACAGGCAGATGGCTCATGTGATATGGTCTTCAGCCCTCCAATGTGGACTCCCTAAAAGTCTCCATGTTGAATGACTACTGTCTTGGTCAAAACTAGATGTTCTTAAATCCTTCGAAATTTATTGTAGAAAGTTTCGTGTCAGAACCTAGTACATTTGACTTTTCTTTCAGAATAATGTGACTGGTCAGTCTAGATTCTCAATGCCAAGTTCATATTCTTATTAAATGAGATAAGAATTTAAGTAAAAATTATCAGGAAGGAAATTCTTTCACAGGAGTCTATCTTCACTCCCAAATTTTCAGAAATAAAAATTTCCTTCATGTGATTTCTTCCAGTAAATCTAGCGCATTATGTAGTAATCCTAATTATTTTCAGTATAATATAATAACTTTAGAATATATTAGTCTTAGGACAGGTTTTATTAGGGCAGTATTTGTCTTCTACTTAAAGGTGTGTGAGGGAGAAGGGGAAAGAGAGAGAGGGGGAAGGAGACAGAGAGGTATGAGAGAATTTCTATTTTCTATAGTGCCTCAGTTTTATTTTCCACCAGTTACTAAGTATAGTGTCTTCGTGATGCCATTTAAACTCTCTGAGCTTCAGTTTTTCAACTGTAATTTTCTCTGATATCCTTTCAGGGTTATAGTGAGACTCCAAATAGATAATATCTAAAAATTTCTTCATAAACTCTATGTAATTATATACATGGAATGAATTTGCCTAGTTGGGCTATTGGGGTTCAATCTTAGCCTTTGGAAAAGAACATATACCTTTGATGTCAAGGGTTATAACAGCTTTACATGTTCCAATAAGGCATTCACTTATGCATCTGATAGTTGCCTATGCTGAAACCATGGCCCCAAACCCAATGACCCACTGTAGCAAAACAATATACAACCACCCTCTTCAAGGATCACAGAAGAAAAACATGGGCATATATAACCATAACACAAAGTTGGACATCAAAAATGCTATGAAGTGAGGAGTCAAGCACAAGTGATATTTTGGGTGGGGATGGGGGCCAGCAAATTATTTCCAGTTGGTAACAGTGAAAAATGAAAATGTCCAACTGTACTGTGCAAAGAAGAAGAGCTTGCCTGGACCCCAGGGGCAGTGGTATGATGTGTGGGGATTGGACATGAGGAATGAAAAGAGAAAGGGGTGAGTAGAGAACAGTGTTCTAGGAGAAATCAACTCTGTGAGCAAAGACGTGAAAGTGGGAACATTTTACATCGCTCCTTCTCAAAGTACAATCTGGGGGTTTCCTGATTTGTGAACTGATGAACAATGTGCGTGTTCCTTGATGAGTTCTTGGGGTAAAGAGGGATGATGCGCAAACTCCCAGATTTTCATTTTTATGACTAAAAGCAAATTATTACCGAGTGAATAACTGTATGACTAAAGATGACTAATATTTGGTATATATACACCAAAATTTGTAAGTTACTAGAATTTCCTTAGGTCTATGACTCTATCCTACTGAAGAGTCTGAGTGCCGAGATCAAGTTTATGCTGTCTTCGTAGACACCCAGATAGTTGGATGCCCCCCTACCCACTGCTATCCCTCAGTCATCTCCAGAGGTGAAATTGTTATTTGTGTATTTTAGGTGCTATCGTAAGTTGATCATCGCTTTCAATTTTTGGATTTTATTTACAAATTCTTCTTAGGGTTACTCTTGTTTTATTTTATTTTATTTATTTAAAAATTTTTTGTTAATGTTTACTTATTTTTGAGAGAGAGATAGAGCACCAGCAGGGGAGGAGGAGAGAGAGGGAGACACAGAATCTGAAGCAACGCTCCAGGCTCTCAGCTGTCAGCACAGAGTCCAATGCGGGGCTCAAACCCATGAACCATGAGATCACGACCTGAGCTGAAGTTGGACACTTAACTGACTGAGCCATTCAGGCGCCCCCTCTTGTTTTATTTTTTGAACCATGAATCATTGCTGGGCTTTTACCATTTTTGATAACTATTGAGATTTTTCTATATGCTTTATCCCCAAGTTCTTTTCTTTTGGACAAAGGAAATAAGTGATAGAGATGGGACCACATGTCTTCTGTCCTGACCTAATGTATCTCTCCTACCCTGTATACAACATTTGTTTTACCACCTTGTCCTGCTGCCTTTGGAAAAATCTTGTTGGCTTTTAGGAAAGAAGACAATGTAAAGGTACAATGTAAAATTCCTGATTATGTTGACCAGGAGCTGGCTAATTATGATCCATGGGTCAGATCTGGTCTGCTGTGTTTATAAATAAAGTTTCACTGGGACACAGCCATGCCTATTTTTTGTATATGATCCAAGGCTGCTTTTGTACTATAATGGCAGAGTTGAGTTGCACCGAAGTCCCAGAAGCCTTAAAATTTTACTTTTTGTCCCTTTACAGAAAATATCTTCTGACCCCTGGTCTAGACCTTAGAAGTGAAGCTATTTCCCAAAGGGAAATCTCCTAGCTCATTCTGGGAAGAAAAATATGATATGGGCCTATCTAAGAAGTGAATCAGAGCAGGTTGTGATAATTCACTGAGCAATCTGATCACATTAGGAAAGACTATTTTACGAGTCACTTTCATCTTGAAAGGGCACAATCAGATCTTTGTAGGTGAAACAGAAGTACACAAAATATAAGGGATTATTTGATGAATAATAATAAAATGTACCCACTTAAAATTAGTAATTCTTTAACTTTTCAGGGGTTTCCTATTCTTTCTCATTACATCGTTTTGAATTTTTTTAATGTTTATTTATTTTTGAGAGACAGAGAGAGAGAGGCAGGGAAGGGGCAAAGCGAGAGGGAGATACAGAATCGAAGCAACGTTCCAAGCTCTGAGCTGTCAGCACAGAGCTTGACGCAGGGCTTGAGCTCACGAACCATGAGATCATGACCGGAGCCGAAGCCGGGCGCTTAACCGACTGAGTCACCCAGGAGCCCCCTAATTACATTGTTTTGCATCATCAGCCAAATCTTTTTGTCAAGAAATAAACTCATCTTGAAATTTCACCCTGCCTTTCTTCTCCCATCCTCCAATTATTCCTCCTCATCTTCTGTTCTGTCATGCATACATCTTATGGCAAACAATATTTATTTGTCTTTCGGCTCACTAGAATCTCTAAATGTGTTTTGATGGCCTTGGGAATTGAATACAAGCCTTTAGGATGGGGCCAAGTCCGGGTTTTATCCTGAGAATATGATGTAATTAATATAAGCTAGCTTATATATTCTTCACTTTCAATAGGAAAAATGTCTTACAACACACCAGCCTTGTGAAGTATCTACCTGAGATTTTAGGACCTTGGGTGGCTTCCTCAAATGCCTGCCGATGGTAGAATTGACTATGGATGTAGCTCCACCTGCCATGGTGCTTTTCCCCAGGGTTCTCTGGTAGGATCCTCATTTTGTTTGCGTATGTTTTGATTTCCTTACAGTGATATCATTGACTTTCACCCTGAAAAACATTCTATGCCACCGCATTGAATAGCTGAAAGTCCATTTTGTGTTCATGCCATTCAGCTCTGATTGACTAGGCGACTGAGATATTCATAACTGGGCTTAATCCTTTATTTTAAAATTAATACTAAAAGGTTACACTTTATTCACAAAAATTGTGAAATAGTTCAGATTGTATTGGGAAGTCTTTCTGGTTTGTTGGCCATGTCAAATGGCCAAGCAAATTGTTTACTTCTCCCTTGAATTTTTATTTAAAAATCCAAATTTCACAACCAGTACAGATTTCCCAGGCAGTGTTTGCTCAAAGTGGATTCCTTCTAGAAATACGTGATACATTTCTAAATTAAAAAAAAATTAATCTGAAAAAAAAAATCAACATTTCAGAGTAACTTGAGATTCCTCTGTTTTGAAAAAGCGTGCTACGTCTATTTATATACAAGCCACCACTGCAATTAATTCCCAGCTTTTAGAAACCCAGAATTTATTCTAATGGGGTTTTGCTGTTATAAAACGAGATGCCACAGTAAGGAAAAATACATGGTTCTAATTATTGTGCTTTTTTTTTCTTTTCTGAGATATGTTTTTCCATGACACTTCAATATTTCTTTTGCAGGTGGTCAGCAATTTTATTAACAATTGGCAAACCTACTCCTACAAAGCCAACATTACCAAATTATAAAGCAAGTCACTGGAGAAGAAAAATTAGGCTATGGGTAGGCTCCTCATGGGGTTTACAACATCGTCAACATTTGAACTGCTCTGAACTAAACTGTAGATTACAATTTTAAGGGGGTGGGGTGGGGGTGATTTCTACTTTCTATGAACAGCTTCCAACTCCACTTTAGGAGCATATGGAAATTGAGAATATTCTTGATTTTGCAATACGACTATTGTCTTTTCTCAGGATTACGAAAAAGTAGAAGATGCAGTCAAAATAGAGTGCAAATTATGAGGGCACATGTTTAAATTATAACCTTGGCTGGCACGGCAACATCTTCTCAAATTTTTTATTTGGTGAAATTAAATCTTGAATACTGTAATTCTGGATTTTCTGAAGTTTAACAAGACCTGTCTGAAGCCTTTGGGGTAACAAATGAAATTTCAACACTGCGAGTGACTCACATCTGTTACTTCACGTGGTTGTTCTTGGAGTTCACAGGTCAGCATCTTTCCTCATGGGGTCTTTACCCCAAGTGTCCCTGCTCAGGTCCACACTCCAGTCTGTGCCGAAAATGACTCTCCCTCCCCTGTGAACCTTGTACAACGACTATAGATGTGAAAGCCTGAGGAAGAACTGGGGGTAACTCGTTCCTTCCCCCAAGTAAGGGGACCTGGCTTTTCGGGTTCTGGCACCAGCTTTGACACTATCAGGTGGGGATCATGAGGACTTGGCTGAACAATTAAGAGGCCTGGTTACTGCGTTTTAGACTTCGGGAAGCTGGCTGTGTACATATGTCCTTTCAGAGACTCCCTAATTGTATGACAGAGACACTGCATGTCATTTGCCTATATGTCACCTTTCTTGCCATGCATGTGGAAGCTCATGTGCAGGGGCTGGACTTCATATCCTGTTGCGTAACTGGAGAGACCACAGTCCAGCCTCAGAGGGGAAATGTCTGTAAGCACCCTTCTGGGTCATCTAACAATGTGTAAGATAAGGAAGTGGAAACCAAAGCATAGTTGTGTGCATGTGGGTGCGTATTTGGGATGGCGGGCTCAGAAGCCCAAAGGAGAACCAGAGTATAGACCATCTCTGGTCTCTTATGGACACAGGCCCCGTCATTAACATTCTGTTCTCCCAATAATCAGGAAGATAAGATAGCAAGGCCAGAACACTCCATGAGTGATGAATGCCTGGCTCTCATGTGGCTGGCCACTCACAAGGCAGCTACTCACTGGCTCTCCCTCTTACATTCTGAGAACTAACTCTTAATCTCTGTGGGAGGGACTCCAAGGATTGCAGAGATATGGCTGGAGATTTGGTTGAAGACCAGCTGGACTTTCTGCCATGATTACAGGCCTCAAACACTTGGAAGATAGTTTGGTAGATTCTTCTTAAAAAACTAAACATACCACTACCGTACAACCCAGCAACTGTGTTGGTATTTACCCAAATGAGCTGAAAACTTATGTTCACACAAAAACCTGCACATGGATGTTTTAGAAGCTTTCTTCACAATTTCCCACACTTGGAAGGAACAAAGATGTCCTTCAGCAGGTGAATGTGTAAACTGTGCTATATCCAGATGGTGGAATACTATATAGCACTGAAAAGAAATGAGCTATCTGGAGCACCTGGCTGGCTCAGTTTTCTGACTGCCCAACTTCGGCTCGGGTCATGATCTCACGGTTTGTGGGTTTGAGCCCCATATCCAGCTGGCTGCTGTCAGCCTGTCAGCGCAGAGCCCATTTCAGATCCTCTGTCCCCCTCTCTCTGCCCCTCCCCCACTTTCACTCTCTCAAAAAGAAATAAACATTTTTTAAAAAAAGGAAACGAGCTATCAAGCCATGAAAAGACACGGAGGAAACTTACGTACATATTAAGTGAAAGAAACCAATGTGAGAAGGCTATGTACTGTTTGATTCGAATTATATGACATTATAGAAAAGCCCAAACTGAAGACAGTAAAAAGATCAGTGGTGGCCAGGGATTGGGAGGAGGGAGAGATGAATGGGCAGAATACAGAGGATTTTTAGGGCAGTGAAAATATTCCGGTGGACACATGTCATTACAAACATTTGTCAAAACCGATAGAATGCACGATGCTGAGAGTGAACCCTAAGGTAAAGTGTGGACTTCGGGCGATTGTGACGTGTCAGTATAGGTTCATCTCTTTTAGCAAGCGTACCACCCAGGCAGGGGGTGTTGATAGTGGGGAAGCCTGCGCATGGGTAGGGGCAGGAGGTATATGGGAAATCTCCGTATCTTTCACTCAGTTTCACAGTGAACCTAAAACTGTCTAAAACTAAAAACTATTAGAAAACATACTCAAACGATCCTTAAGCAAAGGCTGAGCCAGAGCCCTCAGGCTGGGCTGGAGCCAGGGCTGGGAGGGCTGGGGAAGTTTGATTCTCACTGGGCCTGGAGACCCGGAGGGAGATATCACCCAGACAGTCTGGGGTCTTCGTGCGTGGGAATTGCTCTCCTCTATCTTTCGTTTGTGAGCGGAGTTGACCAACTCTGGATGGAGGACGTAGGGTCCACCCTCTCAGTGGGGGGACACTGGAATGGGAAGCACACACTGGACCAGATAGATTTATAAGCAGAGAATGTGGCGGGAGAACTGGCTTTTGAGATTTTAATTTGCGGCTCCCTCCTGTTGCCTTCTTTTTCTGATTCCCCCGGATGCAGGCAGGCATTTTGGATTCCCATACCCCAAAATGTTTTGCAGGGGAGAATGCAGGAGCTGGCGAAGTCAGGATTCTGTTAGTTTTGCCAACTGCGGTTACTTAGTGAAGCCTGTGAAGTGTCCCGAGCAGAAAGGAAATTAGGGCAGAGCATGCAAGAACCAGCTGCACATGTGACCCCTGATTCCCGAAGGCAAAAGTCGCACCCACCTCGTGACAGCATCCGGGGCTGCCAGCTTGGGCACCATGGAGGTCCCTGGGTGCAGGGCGAGGCCCCCAAGGGATCCCTGCATGGCGTGCCTCAGAAAGCTGAGCTCTGCGTGGGGAAGAGCCCTCCACCCCAGTATGGGATGCGGGCAGCCGAGCCAGTAGACGTGAAGAGTCCAGGTGGGAATGGGACAAAGAATGCACGTTAGTCGTGCCCAGGGAGGAGTGCCTGAAATTCCAGGCCTTCTGTCACACCCAGCAGTAGCTGAGATTAAACAGACTCCACGTCAGATTTGCATAAACACACCGTTGACAGCACCCTAGAGGTTCTGTTTGCAGATTCCTGCTCACAACATCTGCCCATACCTTGGACAACCTTTTGTGAAGTGTGACACAGGGCAGTTCCCGAGCACGGCAGCCCTCAAATAGCTCCATCGCAAGTGATGGTCTTTGCTAAGCACGCATAACCAACAGGCCCATTTCACTGGTTTGTTCAAGAAAAGGAACACCAAAGACCGGGTCTCCACGGCTTGCCATCGAGAAAACCGTTTTCAGCTTCTGCATGGGTTTTTCTTGCAAGTTTCTATTTTTCCCAACAAAGTTTTGAAGTCTTAGAGTATCGGCGCCGTCCGGAAATAATGACGTTAATCGTCACCGTGGTAACGCTCACGCGGCCGCCGTCTCATAAAACAAACACAACATAATAGAAGAGACGCGTCTCTCGTGCAGAGGAAGTCCCAATCATTTATGTGAATACATGGCCCTTAAGGAGGGGGAACATGATCCCCTACCCCTTAAATGTCCACAGTGGCTTCCTTTCAGGAAGCAAGGCTTTGAAAGGGGGAAAGAGAGTGACTTTCCAATGGTGAAAGTGGACAAGCACTATGTCAGCCATGTGAGCAGGTTAACATTAATACGGATAAATCACATCAATAGTATATACCCGTGGTATGGTGTGCTAACAATGTGACTTTACCTCTGTAATCTTCCTCCTAAAATCCTGTAACCCCAGTCTAATCGTGAGAAAAACATCAGCCAAATCCCAATTGAGGGACGTTCTACAAAATACCCGACCAGGCTTCCTCAAAACTGTCCAGGTGAACAAAAACAAGGAAAGACCGAGAAACTCACAGCCAAGAGGAGCCTAAAGAGACATGGGACTAACTGGATTTCAGGGGTTTCTTTCGCTGTTGTTGTTCACCCTCGTCTGCTATATCCTCAGCGCCCTGCACAGAGCTTCAGTATACTTAGCCCTCAAATCATTATCGAATACGTGAAAGAATAAAGAAAGGAAGGACTGTAATGGCCTTTGAACTGGCCCTTCAGATATCTCTATATGCTTGGGTGATGACAAGTATATGAAAAATAGCAAAGTCCTCCTAGGAAAAAGTGACCTAACCAGTATCTGTATTAAAAAAAAAAAAAATAGCAGAAATGGGGCATCCGGGTGGCTCAGTTGGTTAAGCATCTGACTCTCGATTTAGGCTCAGGTTATGATCTCAAGGTTCATGAGTCTGAGCCCCAGACGGGGCTCTCTGCTGTCACCTGCTTCAGATCCTCGGCCCCCTGGCTCTCTGCCCCTCCCCCACTCTCTCTCTCTCTCTCACAAAGTAAATAAACATCGAAAACAAAAACAGTAGGAGAAATGGAAGGAGGAGTTATCTAAGCCTCAGGTGAAATTATTCCACAAAGGTAAAGAAAAATTTACTTCCGCCGGCAGGGAAGAAAGCTGATCACCATCTCCTAAAATGGGTGTTAGCCCACATTACGGCTGGACAAAGTAAGGCTCAGATAACTGTTTTGACAACAGTTAGGAAATGGCAGCACTGGAATGTGAGTCCCCATGTTTTCATCTGTAACAAATATTTTTGAGGCTCCATTCTGTGCCAGTGGGGTGCCAAGGCACTGCCGTGTACCCAACTGATGCCTTTTTCTCCAGGGCTAGACCCTCTAAACAGCACAAGCATTTGGGGACTATATCGCTTAAACTCATGTAGCATGGGGTGCCTGAGAAGAGGAAAGCTAAAATCGAATATTGGCATTTATTGCAAACCTGAGGAGTAACAATAGACCTGAAATGCAGTGATAGTGGAAGAAATGGGAAGGCCCGATAAGGGGGCCCTGCCATTCTAGGGAGGGCCTTCCCCACACCCTGTTGTGGAAGTCTTTTCTTCCGTAGGGAGCTCAGCAGCGTCTGGGGGCACATAAAAGCCGTTAAGAAGTATTAAGAAATGACAACTGTGTGAATGGTGTTTCACTGCATACTTTCCAGGTTTATTTGCTCACAGAATTCCTTAGCTTATTTACAGATCGCAATTTACCTTGCATAGCAAGAGTGATTTGTAGAGCACACTCTGGAAAGCATCCTTTGATCAAGGGGTTGCCAAATGCAGTTAGAATGGAGAGCGCGAACAGTGTTTCCAGCGCCTGGAACAGATGTCTGTGCACAGAGCTCAGGCACTAGTGAATAAATAAATGAATGAATGAATGTAAGAATTGTGAACACCTTGGCAGAGCTAATGGATGTAAGTGGCTCTGTTTTTGTTGCTTTGTTTGCTTATTTTGAAAGGGTCGGGAGCCCTCACAGAGCCCTTAAAATGACAATTACGCAGGATGCTTACTTTTCCTAGCGCCAGGACTCCTAGCGAATGAGATTAAATACCCCTTTGTTTAGTAACTTTTTTTTCTCAGACCTCAGAGGTGATTTCAGTTACCAAAATAAATAGGGACTTCTCTTTCCTTACCAAAAGATATTATGGGTTATCTGATTCTTACAACACTGCTTTTAAAAGTAGCTATCCCAAATGGATCAAATTTGGAAGGTGTTTTGTTTATCTGGCACGCGGAGCAGTGGCAGTCAGCAAGCCCATATAGCAGAAGATGAAGATCCCTTATCTGGATGGAATTTAATTAAAAATAAACAAGAAGATGGCTACTATTTTAGGAGAGCAGAGCCTCTTCCTATAATTTAATTTCCTTCCAAGAGAGAAGATGATGTGAAATCTTTTCGGATTCCAATGTATTAAGGCGTATTCTACATCACATTATTATTCCCAAGGGTAGTTTTTTTTTTTTTCTTCCTCCCCAACCTTCAATTCTTTTTTTTGTCAAGTATTTTTTCTTCAACACATGAGTTCCATTAGCTGATTCAGTTACATCCTGCCCAGTATCTCTATCTACTTAATTTTGACAACACCAAGAGCTGGAACTCTAAACCAACAATTCCAAAAATAGGTTCTTTGAAAACAAAGATGCAATCGCAAATAGATTGGATTGAAAAGTTCCCTGGATAATGTCTTATACGGTTCCTTTAAAAAAACAAATGTGACGAGCCGACTCATCCTACTGGAGGTCTCAAGAAGTAAACCACAAAAATGCATTTATCTCTTTTGTTGTATACTTAATGGAAGTTCTTAGCAGGGAGGCTTCATTTGGGTCTGCCTGTGTTGTGCATCTTGCCTGTCTTAGTAACGTTGGACTTAAATGCGGTCTCCCAAAGGATAGTTTTCTCATTTCACGTCACTATATGAGTGATAAGTAACAGCCTTCTTTGAGAATAGGGCCTTTTGATCAGAGAAGGTTCTGTATGAATGTGAGAAAATACATGGCTGCTTTGTGGTCATCTTGAAAGCATTTGGGGGCACCCTCCTTTCTCCCTGTCAGTAATAATAGCAGGCATTTACCTATTTGTGGAGTGTTTACTATGTGACAGGTATTGTGCTATGCATCTAACTTGTAGTGTATCATTTAGTCTTGGCTATGATCCTGTGAGGTAAGTGCTATCATGTCCACTATTTTACAAATACAGAAGTGGTGTATGGAGGGATCATTGCCCAAGGTCATGGAGTCAGGGTTAGGGTTAGGAGTTAGGTGGCAAACTAAGATGAAACACTATCATAGAAAACAGAGCTGGACTCTAGAATTCAAGCCCCAGCTCTTCATGTAATACTGCTTTTATTCACCCTAGCGTTTGGGAGGAAACCTCTGCTCTCACTCCCTCCAATTTTTCTCTCTGATCCATACCCTCCACCATTCATACCTGTCCTTATCCCTGAACAAACCCTGATCGCAAGAAGCCAGAAAGTTCTCAATATCAAACCAAACAGAAGCCACAAATTAGATGTCATTTTGTGAAAGTGCCATTAGCCCCACCCCCAGCCGCCCAGAAGCACATGCGTTACATGCAAAATCACAACAAAAAAATCTCATCTATTTCCTAACATTAAACTAGGTTTTCATGAATAACTAGCATACAGGGAAAAAATTTAAACTATTTCTTATTTAATTTTGTTCTTGCCTAAGGTTTACTAGTGACACAATAGAAATGCTGCTTGATTTTTCAGTGAAGATGTGGGAACAAGGAGTGGAGAGAAGAAGTCCAGCAGGACAGGTTGGGATCACAATGTGTAGAACCTTGAATTCAGATTATCTGGTTAGACTTAACATTCACCGGCTAGCAAGACCACTAGCAGAAAATATGAATTAACTGACCTAATCCAGTTCCTGGTTGAAGAGAGGATACATTTTTCTTATCTGAAACTTCTTTTCAACATGATCATTTTTTTTGTATTTACTACTCAACTTTATAAAGAGTTTCCGAGGAAATAGGTAGGCTCGTCTCATTTGATGTAATAGGTATGTTCTTGGAAAAGAAGCAATGGCCAACTGAAAATTTTGCTGAGGGCGATTTTCACATCAGAGAAAGTTAAACAGAAAAATGGTACAATATTGCATTATTTTCTATGAAAATAAATTAGTTAATAAAAACGATTCCTCTCACGAAGTGAATGTGAGAGGCTACTGGATGTCTATCAAAACAGTTGGGCTGCACGTCCCAGACTCCCTCATAGGTAGGTCTGGACTGGGACAGTTCCAGTTAATGGACTGAGACCTGAAGGGGTGTGTGCTACTGTGGGGTCTGGCTTCTAGAGACCTCCCATGCTCAGCGTCC
The DNA here is from genome assembly GCF_022837055.1 of Prionailurus viverrinus. Taxonomy (NCBI): domain Eukaryota; kingdom Metazoa; phylum Chordata; class Mammalia; order Carnivora; family Felidae; genus Prionailurus; species Prionailurus viverrinus. Next base: position 54,329,121 of record NC_062577.1, on the reverse strand, counting down.
ATGCTCTTTCCCCTTCTGCTGGCTGGAAGCAGATGACGATGAAGCCTAATGTCAGCAGAGCCACACTACTGAGGAGCTTAAGTCCTCAAAGAACAGGAAAGGAGAGAACCAACTCACTAAGCAGAACCAAATGAACAAGAAGCAAACTTCAGTCTGTGTGTAGGCTCAACTGGCACAGCACTTAGTCTACCTGAATCAGTAAAGCGTAAATTCATCCCCTTTCCAGTCACTCAGGTTCAAAATCCCGGTATGGTTATTTCTCTCCTTTTTTACTCTTACTTTTTCTGAAAAGTTTGTTTCTTTGTACTATTGCTCATTATGCTTTCCTCCTTTATATTCCCATTGCCGCCCCCAAATTCAGATGTTTACTCCCAATACTTTAAGTATTAAAGGGTATTTCCAAGCCATTTCTGTGCTTTAAGTTTCTTTAATCTACTCCATCCATCATCCTACAGGCACATGAAGCATTGCTTTCCTCATTTCTTTTTTTTTTTTTAATTTTTTTTAAACGTTTATTTATTTTTGAGCCAGAAAGAGACAGAGCATGTACGGGGGAGGGTCAGAGAGAGAGGGAGACACAGAATCTGAAACAGGCTCCAGGGTCTGAGCGGTCAGCCCAGAGCCCGATGCGGGGCTCAAACTCACGGACCGCGAGATCATGACCTGAGCCGAAGTTGGACGCTTAACCGACTGAGCCACCCAGGTGCCCCTCCTCATTTCTTATTGAGGTTCAGAATCTTCAAGGATTTCCTTTTTTCTTTTTAATGTCCATTTATTTTTGAGAAAGACAGAGAAAGAGACAGTGAGTGAGCAGGGGAGGTGCAGAGAGAGAGAGAGACAGAGGATCTTAAGGGGGCTCTGAGGTGACAGCAGAGAGCCGAATGCAGGACTCAAACCCACAAACAGCGAGATCATGACCTGAGCCAAAGTCGGACACTTAACCGACTGAGCCACTCAGGCACCACTTCAAGGATTTCCTTTTGTTGCAGGGACAAAAATTCAAATTCTTCAGTTAGAGAATTCATTTCCTAGAGCCAGCCCACCTTTCCAAACAGTTCCCATCAATCTCTAACAGAATCCTTCTGGTGCAGACACCGTTTTCCTCATGTGACAGACTTCTCCGCAACCACCTGTTTGTTCATACATTGTTGCTTCTAACTGAAAATTAATTTTCTTCTTTCACTTCTGAGAATCTTAGCTATCACTTACATTTCATCCCAGACCTGTGTTTTCCCATAGACTCTTTAAGCTGTCCCTTCTGGAAAATTATTTTTGCCCACTGAGCTCCCATGGGACAGATTATTTACACAGTCACAGTGTATTTGTAAAACACTCCCTTGGCTTGCTAATTTATCTTTCCTTTATTGTGAAAATAGGATTCAGTCTTCAAGGTAGGACCTTTTTTTTTTTTTTTTTTTTTTTTTTGAGAGAGAGTATAAGTGAGGGAGGGGCAGAGAGAGAGAGAGAGAGAGAGAGAGTCAGAGAGAGAGAGAGAGTCTTAAGCAGGCTCCAAGCCCAGCAAGGAGCCCCAGGTGGGGCTCAATCTCACCATTGTGAGATCATAACCTGAGCCAAAATCAAGAGTCAAATGCTTAACTGACTGAACCACTCAGGAGTCCCTTGGACTTTTGTTTTTTTTTTTTAATTCTTTTTTTTTTTAATGTTTATTTATTTTTGAGACAGAGAGAGACAGAGCATGAACAGGGGAGGTTCAGGGAGAGGGAGACACAGAATCTGAAACAGGCTCCAGGCTCTGAGGTCAGCACAGAGCCCAACACGGGGCTCAAACTCACGGACCGCGAGATCATGACCTGAGCCGAAGTCGGCCGCTCAACCAACTGAGCCACCCAGGCGCCCCTGTTCTTTTTTTTTTTTTTAACAGTGTAACTTATATACTTCAAGACAAACTCTCAATGTGCTTGAAGCTCATGAGTATAGTCATTTTCTCCAAGGTCCTCACAGTTGGCTTCTAAATGGCTGTTTTAAAGGGGATCCTAATATTAGTCCAAAGTTACTTCTCTCTCAGATAACCTAGATGTTGGGGTTGACTCTAGCCTACTTGTCCAAGATGCAGTAGTCAATGTGACATTTTCATTAACTCTCAGCATCAAAGAGAAAGCCTGAGTATAAATCCCTCTGGTTTTCCAAGACAATTTGTTGATTTCTCTTCATCGAACTCCAAGATAATATACTCAGAGCTCTGTGGGAGTGACAACAGGACCCCATCTGCCTAGGGAGTCTCGCTTCCCCATAATAATAGGTGTAAAAATTTAACATGTATGTATTCATTCATTTATATTTTCCCAAAATTAATGAAGTTGGCTCCAAAGAGATGGATGCTAGTATGTTTTTTAAGTAACATTTTCACAAATAAAACAAAACTTTCGTATCCACACTACATAAATCCACACACTCACAAACTCATTTAGATTTCATGCTTACTATCTACTTATTACTTTAAATTTATTAGTATCACATAAATCATACCTCCTCCTGTTTATTGAGCTCTGTTCCCCAGTTAGTTATATTTTATATATATGGTCTTTAATGTTTATTAAAACCCCTATAGGAGACACCATTATGTTCTTACTCAACAGCTATTTTCTAACCCACTTTTTCCTGATGATGAGACGCCAAATTTGTTTGGAGAGAAACTGTTGCCAAGTCCAGACAGTGAATCACCATTTCTTTGAACCCTCATAAGGATATAGTCAGTTTCTTTCTTTCCTAGTCTCCCTTCTTTCCAGAGGTGGCTTTCTAACACGGTTCTGGCTGAGAGGACAGCAACCGAAGTCTGCTGAGCATTTCTGGAAAAGGTTTTGGTTTACTGATAAAAGGGTACAGACCCTCTTTGCCTTCCTCTTCCCTTTTGGTTGACTTGAATGGAAATATAGTGGCCATTTTCCAACTGTGAGGCAACCTCATTAAGAAAAGATCAAAATAGGTGCAGAACTGTTAGCTATTGTGTCCTTGAATTCATGCCCATAGCCATCAACCTCCAGATTTGGAATGCTTCTTTAAACTAAGATCACTCAGGTTGTGTTACTTGCTGCTGAAAGCATTCCCCACTGATTCACCTTGTAAGGTGAATGCTGTTATCCCCTTTCACTGATGAGGAAACAGTGGTTCAGTGAACATTTTGTGAGAGTAAGATTTTGTTTTGTTTTTTTCATTTAAGATATAGACTTATAGGTCTACTGTGTTCTTGACGTTGTACCAGTTGCTAGGAACAGAAAAATAAGACCAAATCCCTACAAGCATGTAGATTTGAAATTTCACTTTCCCTCTTTTCACATCTTGCCAACCTAAAAATATCAGAATCGTCATTTTGTGTGACTTTAGAAGAGCAAAAGTTCGGAGGAAAATGAAACATTGAATATTTCTTTAAAAAAAAAATTTTTTTTTTTAATATATGAAGTTTATTGTCAAATTGGTTTCCATACAACATCCAGTGCTCATCCCAACGGGTGCCCTCCTCAATACTCATCACCCACCCTCCCCTCCCTCCCACCCCCCATCAACCCTCAGTTTGTTCTCAGTTTTTAAGAGTAAACATTGAGTATTTCTAAAAGTAAGGACCGCCTGGTTGGAAAGCGAGGTCATACAAGCGCGTTTAGTTGTAAAGCTTGTTAACCTAATTAGTGACACACTCTACTCCAAATTAAGGAAAGCAGTGGAGTTGTTTGACTTTGCTGGGTACCTACTTAAGCCACACAGATAAACTTGCTTCAAATCCTGTGTGATATGTTTTCTAGGCATAAGTGCCAAGCATGATGGCTCATATTTCTGAGTTTCAAAGCTTCCCTTTCTTGAACAGGAGACAAGCTGTTGTTTTATTTTTTAGCAAAGTAAAATCAGGTAAGAGTGTCTGGTCCCAACGCAGAGAAAATGGTGTCCATAATAACAACTTATTTCCCCCTTTAAAAGGTGGACTTCTGGGGCACCTGGATGGCTCAGTCGGTTGAGCGTCCGACTTCGGCTCAGGTCATGATCTCGCAGTCCAGTGAGTTCAAGCCCCGTGTGGGGCTCTGTGCCGACAGCTCAGAGCCTGCTTCAGATTCTGTGTCTCCCTCTCTCTCTGCGCCTTCCCCACTCATGCTCTGTCTCTCTCTCTGTCAAAGATAAACATTAAGAAAACATTTAAAAGGTGGACTTCTGCCTGATATCTAAATGCTTTTATAACCTTTTAAGAAAATGGTGTTCTCAAAACTCAAGCTCATTGCAGCTGGCATCTGAAGCTGGGGGCACTCACAGAGCTGGTTAATGTCAGCAGCCCTAGGATTGTCAGGAAAAACAGGCTGAAGCGACGCTGTTTCATTTTAAGTAGACTTGTAAGACATTCCAATTTTCAGCTCCTCAACCCAATGGACCAAACACCTCTGACTACCTCAAATGTGGCCTCGCTGAGTGCTTCCATATTCAGGGGTTATTAGAAAGGATTGAGCAAGTGACCTGTAACTGGGAAGGAATCAGGGCAGCCTCTGAACCTCTTCGGAGAGGTACTGTAATGAACTGGCCTCAGAAGGTCTTTGATGCTGCCTTTGCATCCTGTGTAGGAGCTTTCGGCTCAGTCATTTCCTCTGCACTTTGGTAGCACAGCATGAAGCCTGCTATTAGAAACAAGGTTTATTGCTGCCTTGCAAACATTTATTGGGTAGTATCTACAACATGGTGTCAAGTTATAGTAATGTGCTGTTCCGGGAACCTTTCTGAGAATTTTTAGTGTTTCAGAAAACGGTCCTCTGAGATTTCTTCTGTTTCAGAAATGAAAAGTAGTAGAGACTATACACACGCCTGCACACACACACACACACACACACTCACATACCCTCTGGTTTCATGGTGGAGATGTACCATTTTTCTTTCAAGAGAAACATCTATTCCTAAAATAGATCATTCCTGGACTCTTTAAGTCGTGTGCCTCCGAGAGCAGATAACCAGATTTACCATTGGCCTGGAGATATTCTTTGCCTGTATTTATACAAGGTCAACAACATGACGCACAGTTTAATCCCCAAGAGGATTTATTCCGTGTTGCTACCTACTCAATCAAGCTCAAGCTTCTCTAGTTCATAAGAAAATAGTCGGATAGGAACTCAATGCAGATGGTTTTCGTGCTGCAAGAGAGGAAGAGTATGCACCTTTAATCATGGTGATGGAAATGTGTACTGTGACATCCAGCTGTGGCTGTGTGAGTCCTCTTTTCCTCCCCACAACATCTGGAGAGTGCGTTATATACAGGGTGCTGCTCAGGAAATGTCTGTTGATTGAATGGGAGATCATTAAAACAGGTGAATAAAAGGTAAAACGTGGTATTCATTTATGTATTTCCTGTTTGATGTTCAAAGATTTCCCCAACTGACATGAAGCTGTTTTCTATAAGCTATTTATAAAGCTCCATACTGGACGAAGTGGTGAAAAAGAACCGAAGGACTTATTCCCTGATGTCAAGGAGGACCTGACGGAGTTAGGCTGAAAAACGAACAACCTAGGGAAGTGAATGCCATTCCAGCCCTTTTCCGATGTGGTAGCCCCTCCTCGACTTTCCTACTTGATCTGTCTCTCCGCCGAGAACCGCTCCATCTTTCTACCGCACGCTTGCTCCTGCCCACTCCTGTCACCCTCTACCCCAGGCTCAGACTGCACCTGTTGTGGCCGTATTTACCTCCTCTTTCTCTTCCTTTCTTCTTTTCCCATCTTACCTTCCTAATTCCAGATTCTCAATTATCCTTCAGATCCCAACACCCAGATTTGGCTTTAATGTCCATTTTTTTTTTCTTTTTTGGCGTCTTATCTGTAGTGCCCTATATTTATCTCTACTCAGGATCAGAACATTGTAAGGCTCCAGGGAAGTTGACTGTTATTATTATTATTATTATGCACATTATTATTCTCTACTATAAAAAATAAGTGGCTGTTTGAAGAGACCATCTTCCAGCACCAAAACATTTAAAGGTGATGAGGAATATGACAGCGTTCTCTTTATTTACGAATGATATAGTTGAAAGGTCTATATTAACTCCATCCAGCCCTACCCCCACCACCAAAAGGGATTGCTTGCTTGGACATTAGTTATATAATTAATATCTCAACTAAGTGTTATGGACTGAATTGGGTCCTTCAGACATTCATATGTTGAAGACCGCCCCGCCCCCCACCCCCGCCCCGTGTAATGGTATTTGGAGGTGGGGCTTTTGGTAGATCATTAGATTTAGATGAGGTGATAGGATGGGGCTCTCATGATGCTCTACCGGACAACTCTCTCTCTTTCTCTGCTGTGTGAAGACAGAGGGAGAAGGCAACCACCTACAGGTGAGAAACCAATCATGTTGGTATCTTGATATTGGACTTCTAGCCTGTAGAACTGTAAGGAAATACATTTCTGTTACACCTCCCAGTCTAGGGTATTTTGTTATAGCAGCCCACACTGACTGAGACCTAGAGCTAAACAGATTCCTTTAAAGGTGTTTCCTGGTGGGCAGAGAGATTGTATTTTCAAATGAAAGACCTCATTTCATGGGAGAAACCCCATATTGAGGTTCTTAAATTTCAGACACCAGAAATAAAGGAATTAATTCAACACCCTCCTACCATCTCTGTGCTCCAGCTTGGCTATTTTCAACTATTCTCTGTGCATTATATGCAGAGGCATGTGCTGAATGGTAAATTTAGATGATATATATTCTACTTAAAACCCTTCACTTGTAATCAATTGCCTACAGTAATCCTTTTTTCCTCTGGACCATCAGATAGGTTATTTATTCCTCTTGGAATTCCAGTTCTCTGTTCCTCCTTCTCCTCCATAGTTTTCTTTTTTAATGTTTTTTTTTTTTTTTACTTTTTTTATTTTTTTATTTTTATTTTTTTAATATATGAAATTTGTTGTCAAATTGGTTTCCATACAACACCCAGTGCTCATCCCCAAAGGTGCCCTCTTCAATACCCATCACCCACCCTATATTTTTTAATGTTTATCTATCTTTGAGAGAGAGAGAGAGAGAGAGAGAGAGAGAGAACAAGGAAGGAGCAGAGAGAGGGAGACACAGAATCTGAAGCAGGCCCCAGGCTCTGAGCTGTCAGCACAGAGCCTGAAGCAGGGCTCAAACTCAGGAACCACAAGATCATGACCTGAGCCCAAGTCAGACACTTACCTAGTTGAGCCACCCAGGTGTCCCTCCTTCTTAACTAAATACTACTCAGTCCTCAGAATTCAATCAGTACATCACCTCTCCTTTGGGAAACTTCCCTTGGTCTTCTCAAAGCTGGGAAAATGTCTGTCTCCTGTGATCCTAATTCATTATAAACATCCTCTTTTGGTCCTTATGTTGTAAGTGGACGTTTTCTTGTCTCTCTCGGGCAACATATTATAATCTCTTAAAAGACAAAGACCATTTCTTCTCTCCAGTGTGTACTAGAGCTGAACTCAGTAACTGGCGTGAGTACACACTCAAGTTTTTATTGAAAAAATGATTGAATGAGTTATTTACTTTCCGGGTCTTTCTGACAACTATGATTACAGGACTCATGGTCATAAGCCCAAGAATGGCCCCACACCTGAGGACTGTATTTCTCCAGTGTTTGGGACCCTTAGATTTCAGTTCCCCTTTGCTCTCTCCTGATTCTTGAGTTCCACCTATTCTCTAGCTTTCAGATCTAATCACAGTGTGAGGAGATATTTATTCTGACATAAGTTTGAGGCAAAAAAAGGAAAAGATTCCAGGGAACATCTTTGTTTTTTCTAACTCTATCTTCCATTTCCAGAACAGGAGAACCCTTTTCTTGGGTTTTATTCGCTCTCTGTTTTGCTTCTTTCCCCTTATTGTAACCAAATGAGATTAATATAAGTTAACTTAGATTAATATAAGTTAATTTGCCTTAGTTAATTTGGATTCAGACAACAAAAAATATCTCTTTCAGGGCTTTTTTTTTTTAAATGTAATGTTTATTTATTTCTGAGAAAGAGGGACAGAGTGAAAGCTGGGGAGGGGTAGAGAGGAAGAGGCACGGAATCCAAAGCAGGCTCCGGGCTCTGAGCTGTCAGCACAAACCCTGACACGGGGTTTGAACCCACGAACCATGAGATCATAGTCTGAGCCGAAGTTGGACGCTTAACCAACTGAGCCACCCAGGTGCCCCTCTCTTCTGGCACTTCTTAATCTTACCAGATGATGCCCACTATGTGATAGAAACTTGAGGATGTTTCTACTGTATTGCTCCTAATAGAGTTTTCCTTTAGATGGCACTGTAGCAGTTAAGGCAAGCCAGCTCTTTTCAGAGCAATATTGGGAGAAACTCACTAGAAGTCAATCTACTCAGCCAAGATTGATTGACTTATTTTCTTTAATGTTTATAAAATTTGGTAATGGTATGTTTGATGTGAAGGCACATCTCAGAAGAAAATGAACTTTTCAAAAAAACAGATCGTGTTTAGACAAAGTAGTTCTAGTTTCAAATATGGTGCTAAAAAGAAATCAAAACAAAGCATTCGGTTTTTATTTGAGATGGTGAGCAATTTACTTTTTTTTTTTTCTTTTTGGTCTGGAATCTGATTCAAGTGCCTCGATTCAGCTTCTTGCAGAACTAACTAAAACTCAAAAGAAAAATTTTAAAGATGATTTTTATAGCAATGACATCATTATATAAAATGTTGGCATTTCATATTTTCCAAACAGAAACTTGGAAATAACAGAATACAAGTTAAATAAAAAAGTTGAAACTAATCCAATTCTCTATTTTTCTTTCCATTTCTTTTTCTAACCGAGCTTTTTATTGCCAGCTTTTACTTTGCATAATAATATATGATGAATTGTCCAGGAAAGACCCAGTGGGTACATTTCTCTTAGAAATAAGCCTCACTGTGCAATAGGAGGCCAAGTTCTAGGGCAGCATGCTTATATAATCATGTAAGATTTTCCTTATTGCTGAACAATTGACCACCCTGGGCATTTGTCAAGTAGGTAAATACATGGAGGCGCGGGTCACCAGAAGACTGAAAACACAAATCACTTTATTCAAATCCATCCCTATTTGTAGAGAAACAATCCCAACTCAAAACATATACCCTACTGGTATTAGTCCTAGCAATATTATCTTGGTATATTGAACTACATATTAAACATTTTAGTGCTTATTTGTTTAATGACTCTGAATCATTAGGCACATGGGCGAGAACCATGGCCTTTAAAATATTTTGCTGGCACATCTTCTAAAAGAATTTTGAAAAAGTATTGATCCTCTTGTAATTTTTGTTTGACTTGTAAAATATTTCATTGTAATTTGAAAGAATTGCCAAAGATATAATTCTTTTCTTTTTTAAATGTTTATGATTTTGAGACAGAGAGACAGAGCATAAGTGGGGAGGGGCAGAGAGAGGGAGACACAGAATCTAAAGCAGGCTCTAGGCTCTGACCTGTCAGCAAGAGCCAGAAACCAGGCTTGAACTCATGAACAGCAAGATCATGATCTCAGCCGAAGTTGGATGCTTAACCAACTAAACCACCCAGGCCCTCCACCAAAGATATAATTCTTATTGTGAATATCACTATTATAAAATAATTCTATGCAATTGATCACAAAAATTAAAAAATATTTTTATTAGTAATGATCAAATATAAAAAGAAGAAATGATCAGAAATGCATTTTCTGATAGATGTATTGGGATTCCATTCCCTTAACTGTTTCATGGATACAGGAGTGGATATGATTATTGTCAGAAGGAGGTAGAGTTAAGTGGAAGTCAATAACAAAAAGAAGCCATTGGGCCACTGAAATGTGTGGGGCTTCATAAAAGATAATTAATTGTTTTTTGTTAAGAGTATTATATAGGAGAATCTGTAAGTTATGCCAAATCTAATAAATATATATTTGTTATGAAAGTTGATAAGTGAGAGGGATTTTTGGAAAGTCAATGAAAATGTTTTTCAGTCTGAATAAGTGGTTAAGAGATAAAAAGTAAACTAACTCTAATATTAATTTCTTTTATTTCAAAATATAGTGTTGATATGTAAGAAATGATTATGAAATTTTTATTTCCTCCTTAAAATCATGCAAAATATGTAACTGAGACATGAGATAAATAAAAGTATTCACCAAGTTGTTTCTTCATATCAGGAATGGGGAAAATGAAGAGAGGGTATGTCTTCAAGTTGAATGGAATTTCCCAGCATACTTTTTATGAACCTGGACTACTTGAATTTTAAAATAAAGAGAGAGAGAGAGAGGAAGTGTGTGTGTGTGTGTGTGTGTGTGTGTGTGTGTGAGAGAGAGAGAGAGAGAGAGAGAGAACATAGAACCTTGCCCTGAGTTTGCTGCCTGATGAAATGAGGCATTGCAAGCTTGAGCAATTCTTATTGATGACATTTATTTTGGTTCCACAAGACCATCCTGGGTGATGCACTTTTTGACAATATTTGTGTAACTGAGGAGGGAATCTTTAGACAAGAATTAACATCATTGTGACCCTAGTCACAATGCAAATATTCTGCACATATAGGATTCTGCAAATATTCTGAATTCAGAATATTTCAACAAGTGCTCCGATAACCCCAATTCTTAAGCACGGGCTTTGTCCTTAGCAGAAATAAATTTTAGACAAGGAAAGATATGAACCTTTAATGTGAGTTTATAGTGCCTCATTAAAAGAGTTTGTCAGACACAAATATTTCATAACGCTCCTGTTTCCTGCTCTGAAGAGTTTTACACCCAGTATAATGTACCGCAATGTGATTCATGATGGATGAGAATCACACTTTTCTTCGGTACACAAGGAAAATAACGATTCTGTAAGGGGACCTGGGAATAAGAGAACCTGGCTGATATGAACACAGGCAAGTTCTCAGGCATCAGTTTTAAGGAACAGTAAACATATGGAATTTCAGAATCTAGAAATTGTTTCCCTGAACACCATCCATCATTATATACCTTGTTGCAAAGTCTCTCTGGACCCCTCAGGGTAAAAACAGAATTTATTGATCCATAGAGCCAAGAAAGTTTGTAGGTAGAGCAGGAGTCAGGTCTGATTTGAGTGAATGACAGCTAGGTTTGGGAAACCACCAAGTGGAGAACTTGGAAACCCCAATTGTCTCCTATTCTGGGGATGCAATCATCCTTAGGATAGGGCTGGTCCTTCCATCAAAGTGTCAGGCCCCAACTCCTCCCCCAAGCTGGGAAAACAAGGCTCAATTTGGAAAGGTGGTTGCCTTGAGGGTAGTTCTAACCCCTTCAGTCTTCCATCACTCCACAGGAGAACAGAATCTCTTCTATTCACAAAGGGCTTCAGGGAAGTCATATAGAGGGTAAAAAGACAACTTACTTTTCAAAATGCATCATCTTGTTATATTAAGACTTTCACTTTTACAGTTTTCCTATCATGATTAATTGTGATCCAATTTCAAAACCCTTGGCCAAGGAGCCATTAACTCTCATGTAGATCTTCTCCCTGACCAGTGTGGAGTCACTTTTCCTAATGGTGGTTGAGAGGACCACCTATCCCTGGAGATACTCATACACTGGCCCACATCTGGTGTCACCACAAAGGGATTTCAGCAGTGTCACCTTAGGTGGAACACATCAAAATACATATTAAAATGAAAGACGAAAAAGCCCCCACAAAACATGGACCATTTGAGTGTAAGTAAAGGGAACTTGTTGGAAAAGATAAAGTACCTATGAATGTCTTATTTTTTGTAGATAGAAGTGAGTTTAATGTGTTTAAGTAGCTATAAAGTTCATTGTCTTTTATATTTGATGCTGGCTATGGTGTCATCCAAAGGTACAGTGTGGCTGAAAATCTCCAGGTGTAACCCACTGCTGTTTCTACTCTCTGTGATAAGACCCTTGGAGTCGATCCTCTCTGCTCCTCAAAGAGTCTTTGTTATTGGACACTATTTCTTGGGGTCAGGAAACTTTTATGAGAAGAAGAAGAAGAAGAAGAAGAAGAAGAAGAAAGAAGAAGAAGAAGAAGAAGAAGAAGAAGAATGTTGATTGCTGAAATCTACCCAGTTGACACATTTTAGAAGCTAAGCATTATGCTTGAATACAAAAGAGAGAAAAATCCACCCTCTATCCTCAAAAATTCCCCTTTAATTGAGGAGACCGATTCTGTACCCATGAGACAATAGGTGATCAGTCAACCCAGGATAGGAGGGACTGGGAGGGTCTTGTTAAGCCAGGGCAGGTGCTTTACATATACACATGTCTCATTCAATCCTGCCATAAACCTGGGAGACACATATTTCTGTTTTATGTTACAGAAATAAAAATGGAAGCTTAGGTAGCTAACTCCTGTGGCAAAGATGACCCAACTGGTAGGTGAAGGATTTGAGATTTAAGTCCAGGTCTATTTTGAGAAAATAACTTCACTGCTGTGTCCTGGTAGCCAACACCTATGCCCTCTGGAGACTCTGAATTGATTGCTCTTAACCTTGGGACAAAGAGCTATTGTGCAGTAAGTGTCGAGATATGAGCTCCAGCTGCATGAATTTTGAAAATCCTTTAACCTTCCTGTAGCCTACTTTTATCATTTATAAAATGTAGACAATCTCCTGTTTATCTTCTAGTCTTATTGAGCAAAGAAAATAAAGGCTAGAGACTAGAAAGTGTTTTATGACACAGAGCAAGAAACAATCTTAGACATTGTCTAATCCAATACTTAAGAGATTAAGTAAGGAAATGGAGAATTCGGCGAATTAACTAAATAAAATAATAAATTAAACCCTAAGGGTTACCTAGTCCTTGTAACGTCTACTGTGCTCCTTTACAGTCTATGCAAATATGGCATTGTATAGTGGAGAAGGTGGCTATTAATTTTATTAGAGATGTTACATCTTTCACTCATTCTTTTTATTTTTTTATTTAATTTTTTAAAATTGGCATCCAAGTTAGTTAGCATATAGTGCAACAATGATTTCAGGAGTAGATTCCTTAATGCCCCTTAATTCCTTAATTCCCTCCCCCCCTCCCCCAACCCCTCTGGTAACCCTCTGTTTGTTCTCCCCATTTAAGAGTCTCTTATGTTTTGTCCCCCTCCTTGTTTTTAGATAGTTTTTGCTCCCCTATCACTCATTCTTGATACACCAATTCAGAGAGGTTGTGTGTAGCAAACATCAGTTTTATATGGTAGATTACTCTTTGCCATTTGATAATAGCCTAGCTTCTATATTAGACTTTGAGTTTAGGTTAAGAGTTTAGACTAACTTGGTGTTGATGAGTATTTCCTAACAGACCAGTTTCCTTGAGGTAGCTTGAGGAGTCCTTCATAACCCAAGGTCAGGGTTTAGTAATGTCTTTCACAAGTGTGACTTTAATGTAACAAATTGAATTCACAATTGTGGGAAATTCTATATACTGAGTTGCCCAGGAAATAAAAATGGTAATAATAATATATGCACACTACCTATAGCTTATAAAGTATTTTTACAATAAGATCTCATTTCATTCTTTTCCTTATTCATGCTTTCAAAATATTCTTTAGTAGTCAAACATGCCCTAGGTCTAGGAACACAAAGATGAATATCACACAATCTGTTGCTTGAGAGCTTACAGTCTATTGCACATGTTTAGAACCTTTTGGTTTATGGGTCTGTTTGAGACGCAGATGTTCCATGAAAACCTTTTACATTCATGTATATAGAATTTTCCCTAGGGGGTGCATTGGTCAAATTTAGTGGTAATAAGGATTATGGGCCTCTGGTCTCCTACTTCTGAAGAGCAGCACTGTACTGTAAGAGGAAGACCAGGTGTTATGACTATCACTATTTTTATAGAAGAATAAATTAAAGTTCACAAAGGTTAAGCAACTCATTTTGGGGCTGGTAAGTGGTGAAGTGAGAATCTATTCTCTATTTTCATGGTTAAATAATAAAAGTAGAGTGTGCTCATAAAAAATACATGTATCAAATAGCTCAGAAAGATACAAAATAGAAAAAACTAGTTTTCAATTTTGACTCCACTATCTAAACAGCTGCTTCCACATCTAACTCACTTGTCGAGAGGCAAGTTTTAAAATCGATCTTTGTCAACTGGATATTAAATGAACTCCAGGTACAAGCATTGCCTTTAATGAGACTCACTGCAAACGACACAGTCTCCATATCTGCTAGCTCCAAAGATGACATTCTTGGGCAAGGACGTCCAATTACTCTGGAGCTCACTTTGGACCAGCCAATTTTGTCCAGGTGATGGGAACACGTTGTCCAAACGTGGAGCTTCGTGTTTCAACCAGGGAGCAGAGGCATGGGGTAAGGGCGGCAGGTGCCACGTGCAGGAGACTTGGCTGATTCAAATCATATGCGTGCACTGCCTTGTACTCTGGGAACAGGCGGTACAGCGAGTGCAGAAATAGTTCAGGGCTGTCATTCCAACCAAGGTGGATGGTGATCTTCATTTTCTCAATTTTAACATTGTGTGTTAATGATGCAAGATTTGGTGTTCGTTTCTTATTTGCATAATAAGCTATTGTGCTTGTCAGCAAAGTGATCTAAAAATGAGGATTCTAATTAGCTACTAGAGGAATGGTCACCAAAGATTTCCTCCCTCTAGGGTCACTACGATGATACATTTCACCTGTTTGCTGCTGGTTTTCTTGTAGATCAACATCACCTCTAATAGCAAGTACAGATTTTTTTGTTCTCTTAGTGACTATACGTAAACCTCAGAAAAAAGGATAAAGTTCATGAGAATAGTTATTATGAAATTCCTCCGTGCAGTAAGTTTTAATAAAAATGAACCTGTTGGTTATTTTTGAAAATGAGTTAAATGATATTTGACAAATAAAGTTGTGGCATTAAACTTTTATTTGAGGACATTGAAAAAATATTTCATTTTGTCCTTAGCTATTCAGGTCCTTGGACATAATCACAAAGATTAAAGAAAACGATAAAGTAGCTAGAAATACTTAGATGAGAGAATTTGATTTGAAAATTCAGGCTAGAAATTGCTACATAAAACGTGCTGCACATTACTTTTGGAAAGGGGTATAGAGTGGCTAAGAGCACACGCTCTTTCGAGCGAAGGTAAATGTTTCAAATCCCGGTTCTGCCTCATATGAGCTGTGTGACCCTGACAAATTATGTAATTACAGATTATTACCTGCCTTGCAGTTTATATGTAAATAGAGATGATAATAATAGTATCTACTTTATAGGGTTGTTGTAAGGATTAAATAATACCTGATAGATATATAAATATTCGAAATTAGTGGTGGTAGTTAGTATATTCGACCTATCCTATTTTCCTTCATTTACCAAAAGGATAAGGAACATAAAGCTTTTTTTTTAAAATGTTTATTTATTTGAAAGAGAGAGAGAGAGAGAGAGAGAGAGAGAGAGAGAGAGAGCCTACACACAGGAGCAGAGGAAGGGGAGAGAGAGAGAGAGAGAGAGAGAGAGAGAGAGAGAGAGAGAGAGAAATCTCAAGCAAGCTCCATGCCATCAGCACAGAGCCCAATTCAGGACTTGATCCCTTGAGTGCCAGATCATGACCTAAGCTGAAATCAAGATTCAGAGGGTTAACCAGCTGAACCACCCAGGTGCCCCAGGGAAGGTAGTTTTATCTAAAATGCTTGGAATTCCATATTTTTGTATTGGATTTCAAAAATTGTTTTCACAGTTCACTTTTGCTTAGAGACCCTATCTTGGCCCAGAACTTGACAGTTTTTTTATAACATGATTCACAATATTAAGCTATAAAGTGATTTTGTAGATATTCCAGTTCAGTGATGAATAAACTGATGTTCTCTGACTATGGCTGGCTCTTCAGAGTTTTAAATGTGGCTTTTGGGTTAACAATTATTGAAAATATATATATTGACCTTATAATTAAGGCACATCATGTAATTTGTAAGACAGAAACTCCTAAAAATATATGTCAGTCTAGAATTTGGAGAATTCATTTCAAAAATAATCGTAATAAAGTTTATATTATATTTTCCTATAGTCTTTTCCTATGACAGAAAGCTAAGCTTTAGATTTGAAAATATGTTCAGTGTTTGGGATAAATTCTTCTAAATTGAATTTAGAATAAATTCTATCTCTTTTAAAAATTATTATCATTTTAAAAATTAAAATTTCAAAAAACTTAATTATGTTTTCAAAATTTTAAAATTCTTCGAGATTTTGCTTTGAAGGCCTTTTTGAAATTTTAAGCTTTCTTATAAGTAAATATACTCTATTTGTCAGTTCTATTAGCATGAATTATTGAGGTATTGACATGGAATTATAAGAATTACATCCTAGCCATTTTCCAAAGACATTGAGCAATAGTGGTGCCAAATTTATTCAGGTCATTTATTTTCAAGTTTATTTTGGGTTGAAAATAAACAGTGTTTTTGAAAATTTGTGCCAAAATTATTTCATCTTACCTGACTTTAGCAAGTATAATTGAGTCTTTGAAGCTAGAGAGAAATGCACCGAATGAGGGACTTCATATATTTTTCAAGCGAAGTTTAATAAGTTCATGTTAATAGTGATCTAAAAACCCACCCTCACGGGGGCACCTGGGTGGCTCCGTTGGTTAAACGACCAACTCTTGATTTTGGCTCAGGTTATGATCTGACAGTTCCTGAGATGGGGCCCTTGCATCGAGCTTTGTGCTGACAACGTGGAGCCTGTTTGGGATTCTCTCTCTCTCCCTCATTCTCTGCCCCTCCCCTGCTCGCACCCACTTCCGTCTCTCTCTCAAAATAAATATACAAACATTGAAAAAATCACCTTCATATATCTTTCACATATATGAATGAAAATACATGCGGAATGAAAAAAATAAGCAAGATATAAATTTCAAGTATATTATTTGAGAATGGTAAAGAAATTCTTTCTCCTGGATAATTTCAAAAGAAGTAGTGAGGAGTAGGGGACATGTATGAATCCTACAGTCAATTAGAGTTGGACAAGGTCAAGGAAAATCAATTCTACCACTTTATGATGAAGAGAATTAGAACCAAAATCTTAACATCTGTTGCATAAACTCTTGGAAAGTGTCCCTCCATAAATTGCCTATAATCTGTCCACTGGAAGGCATGTTGAGAAATTAGACTGATAAATAAAAATTAATTTCTACATGGCTTAAAAGGGTTAACAATATTTTGCAAGTATTGTGTAGCTGGATATAATAGTGCATAATACCATTAAAACATTACAAGCCACAAAACAAGTTGAGAGAAAACTACAAAAAAGTAGATTTTTTTAAATAAAAGAGTAATAGCAAGTGATAATGAAAATATTCCATATTCGACAGAAAGGAAACATTTGTCAATACAGCCCTGTAACGTGTATGTTTTCCTCTAAGTTTTATTAACATCTGCAGGGAGCCAATGAAATTTCACATCTTTTTATTTCATTAATATTGTCATTTATGATTTGATGTTCCAGAAGCCTTCAAGCATTCGTACACATGGTGTGGTAGAGACAACTTGGGAGGTATTTATCATTTTCAGTGCCTCTTCTACAACCCACACATACACACAGGGACCCCTGAAATCATGTTTGTTTCAGAGACTATGTTTCCAGCCATAGCTGATGGAAGAGGAATTCCACTGGTTCTAAGCCATTCTAGATTCACTCTCTCCTTTGAGTTTGAAACTGGGATAAAGAGTACTAGACTCTACCAGTGTTTTGAACTGAGAGCACATAAATCCTAGAGCTATGAGATAACACCCTATACCTCACACCAGGAGAGGCAGAAGAATAAGTCTATAGAGACATATGGGTGAAGCACAAGTATGGAGAGAAGCAAAATCAGAGACTGAGAGAGAAAGAGAGTCTAAGACAGGGCTTGTCATGATTCATGGTGGTATTTCTGTTACTTTTCTTGCCATTTCTCAGGCTTGACAACACCCCCTGTGTTTGGAATCTGTGAGAAACACTGCATTCTTACAATGATTTTCTTCTCTTATTGCATGGTCTTGTCAGGAGACCACTGTCCACATGAGGAAACACTGCATTTGTTTCACTCAACAAATATTTCCTGAATGCTTACTATGTCCAGAGTACTGTGTTTTGTGCAGGGTGTAAACAAATGAGCAAAATAGACATGATGTGGAGCTCATCATCCGAAAGACAGAAATTAATCATGGTGGTTAGTAGAGGATATACAACCCTCGCCGTGGGCATAATGAAACACCTGACCTGGTCTCAAGGTATTGGAGGAAGCATTCCATGAGAAAGTGATGTTTCGGCTTAAGCTGTTGGGTGAAAAGTATGGAAGTAACAGGCTTCACCTGTGTGTGAATTAGAACCCAGCCAACCTTGCTTCCCAATAAAAATAGCAAATACTGCTGGTAAGGAAGCATATTAAACTGGTTTTCCTCAGATATTTTCACAGGTAATTTGTACAGTTTGAAGAACAAAAAATAAAACTAAATGTGGAAATATCATTTAAAATGAAAGCAACGAGCATTTGACCTATTTCCCACCTCCTCTCCCAGGGATTCATGATTCCAAGCACCCAAGAATTCCTTACAAACCCAGAGGTTAAAGTAACCTGAAAGGTGTTTAAGACAACTTATTTAGTAAAAACAATTTGACCTAAGCAGAGTTATTATCTCTTTATGTAGGATGAAAGGAAATCATAGAAAACTGAAGCTTGCCACATGGGACGTAGAGTAAGAATTAGATAGATTTTGTGTTTAAGGGAATTGGCTTCAACTTGATTAATCAGCTAATCAAATGTCTTTGTTTCATTTTAGTTTCCTTATCAACTCAAAGAAAAACTTTCAGAGGACATCATCTGTGTAAACACAGCAGTTCCAGGTGAGGAGAGAGCCTCCTCTCTGTGCATGACTCTTTGCTTAATTTTTTCCTTTTAATTATGGTTCAGCTAAAGGATCTATGCACATAATATTGTAATGAAACAGACTTAAATGCTAAGTAAGTATTATAATGAGCTAGGTAAGTGCAGGCAGAGAGTACGTCAGGCAGGAATAGCACAATGAAGGAGCCAAGACAGGAAGGAATGTCAAAGGTTGTTATATTTGGACAGAAAAGCATGAGGAGGAAGGGAAGAGAAATTGGAGAGATATGCAGAGGCCAGATTATGCAGGGTTTGAGGGCCATAATAAGACTCTGGAAATTTATCATAAAAGCTGTCCAAAGGCTTAAAGCGGGGAAATGTTACAATCAGATGTTCATTTTAAGTCAACAAATTAGATGGAGCAGCTATAAAAGTTTTTGTTAGAAAGTGACTGTGTTAGTGTGTGTGGACTAAGCTAGTCATGATGGCTAAAATAGAGAAAGGGGGAATGGATTTGAAAGAGATTTAAGAGGTATAATTTGTCGGTTTGGTGATTAATGTGCCCCCAAGAAAAGAGGAAAACTCAAAAAAGATGGTCGTATTGTAGGTGGTACCATTTGCTTTGATAGGAAACACTGGAGAGGGAGCAGGTTTGAGTCAAATTCACTTTTGTTCATACTGAGCTTGAAGTTCTTGTGAGATATCCAAAAGGAGGGGCTAAGTAGGCAGGTCAGGAACTCAAAAAACATATCTGGGTACAATTTTTAAATTTAATGCTTACTGGTGCATAGGTGATACTTGAAATAATGGATATATTTGAGATTCTTCAGATTGTACAAAGTCAGAAGAGAGGAAGCCTGAAATAGAGTCCCAGGTTGCTCCAAGTTTCAAGGGTCCAGGATAGAAGGAAGCTAATAAAGGAGCCCAAAAGTGAAATAATCACAGAATGGGCAAAAATCCAGTGGAGAACCCTGGTTGTTATGTCCAAAAATATTTTGTGAAACACATTTCCAAATAATCCCTGAGACTTTCTGAGGAATCTCAAGTTTCTCTTCCAACTACAGGGAAATACATGGATTGCGACAGATCAGCCGCCAGTCACCCACACGGCTAACTTTGTGGAAGAGTTGTGCTAGAACACAGCTCTGCTTTCTTTCAGTGGGGAGCTCTTTCTTTACAAACCACTCTTTAGTGGTTCTACTCAAAACTCTGTCAGAGTCAGTGAAAGAGGGTAACACTTTGGAAGAATGGAAATGCTAAATGCCAACTGGCAGAGAAGGTAGGCTTCAGAATTCCCAGTTTACGTTTGAGCTGTAGAGGGGTGTCCAGGAGGCTCTACAAGCTTCCCATGGTTGCCCAATGGCAGTGGAAGATTCAATTACTCCAGGAGCCAAGTTTAGGAAACCATGTGCCTGCAGTCCACCTGGCCACTAGAGGGCTCCAACCACACAGGTGATTGTTGCAGAGTTCCCAGGGCTTACAACAGTATGTTCAAAGGCTATCTGTGAAACTAATACACTTTTGTACATTTCAGTCATACAATAGAGTTAGTGTTAGAAACACTGACTGAGGGGAAAAAAATAGATGAAGTGATTATATTTCCCTCTGCTTGGAGGTCTTTTCCCAACTGCACATAATTTACATAGGTTGGCAACCTACAAAATTCTTTGTTAGCAAATTACAGTGTACAATTACTTCTTAATTCTGTTTGTCTTTGTTTCTTTATTCTCTTGTTCTTGTGAACGATTTCATCTTTCCTTCTTCATGAAGTTTGCAAAGAGAAAAAAAGAAATGAAGCTAAAGCAGAATACGGGAAATTCTGCACTTTTCCGACCCTGTCCTACTGGTCTATCACAAACACTTTCCCAAATGCTTCTTAACAAATATAATCATAATGTCAAGTTATTTTCAGAGTCCCGAATCAGGACTCATGCTTTAATAATGGATCACAAGTTTTTATTAAAGTGTGGTGTATGTCACCATACATTGCCCCCAAATTCCTCAAGGATAGGGCAACCACTTCAGAATGCACTAGAGTCAGAACTCATCTATTGTAGGCTTTAGAATAATTTTTTGAACGGCCTTGGGGCAAACTCAGGAGTGGGACTTCAGGAATTGTGACAGACAGCCCCGTCCTCTCCATCTCTGGCTATACCTACTGGCCTGACACCATGGGATTCCTGGGTTTAGAAGTTTGACTCTGGCTGCATATTCTTCTTTGCGCTCAGAAAGGTGGGTTCTCTAGGCTTGGCGTGAGATGAGTGTTTTCTGCTTTCTTTCACAATGAGTTGGTTCTACTTTGGAGCGAGAGTGTTTAAAATCCCCAGCAGACCTCCAGAGGGTTTACTCAGTATCAACTCACAGCTTCACGGACCCTTTTACCTTCAGGGAATTGCAGAGGGCACCACTCAAGATGACAGCTTTGTCTTATGTCCTGGACGATGCAAAATAAGTCGAATCCCATTTGGACTTGTATCACCAGCAGTGTGTAGGTGTAGAGAGTTACTATGTAGTCTCTTCCTTCATCTTTTCGTGATGAAACGGAATCATAATAGTCACATCAGACTACGATCTAGTGTCTGGATGAGCTCTATGTGTTCCTATCTGATGGATTTCTCCTTATTTTACCAACGTCGGGTCACTTAGGAGTACCATGTAGGACTTCCATATATGTCATTTTTGAACATATGTTATGGTACAAAGATAAATCATAAATACAAATGAATATATTACAGGGCTCGAACTGATTCATTGTATTAAGCTCCTCCCTAAACATGGTATTACACTACATTTGAGGCCATTTACAACATTTATAAAATGTATTTCACATCATTTTTTTGGCCAAAGATTAATCAGGCAGTTTACCTGATTTGTGGATCTAACTCTCCACAGTTTGCCTTTATCACTTGACACCACCTTTGGTCTGAGAAGTTTTGAAATAAACTGGAATACATAATCAGAGGAATCAAATATCTTCTAAAAGCCACTGCTGGGATACCTCCCAAGTGCTTCTCGATTGCCAACCGGAGCATTGTTCAAACAGTTGGAGGAACACCGAGGAGAAGAGTATTTTGTATAATTGTAACAGCAGGTGGATATCGCTTTACTAATTATAGTACAAAAACAGAATTTTAAAAACTGGCAAGAGCATCATGTCTTAAATATTTTTTATCTATTAAGAACTTTGCCGTTGGAATAATGGCATTCTAAGGGAGATTTCTCTGCACTCTCCTGTCTGTTTTACTTTCTTCTATCTTTTCCATCAATTCATCACAAACAAGTTCCAGAGTCACTGGTAAAGATGAAAATCGATGTTTTCGTTTATAACTCTGGTCTCACTTCTTCATAGAGTTATTGTTGGTTTTCAAGTGCAATTTGTTCGTGTAAGATGTGTAGGCTGTGAAGGAGAGGGAAACAGTGGGGAAGGAGAGAGGAAAGTTGGCAGGAAAGAGGAGGGGGTGGCAAGATACCAACCCAAGAAGCTTTTCTACTTGAAGAAAATGCTGTAGTCCTAACAGAAAATGAATCATATGTAAACAGGAATGACATCATAAATCATGTCTCTTCTTACTAATATCCAAAGCCACAGGGTCTGTCTGCTGCTGTATCTATTCTAAATCAAGCTCACGTGGAATATTCCACTGGCTTACTGTGCCAAAGAGTAAGAGAGAATCTGACAATAAGTACACATTGATTTGGTCAGTGGAATATATGCTCCCACAAAAATTGAGACAAATTGGTTGGTAATAAACTCTGGAATTATGCCATCTATAATTCTTTATGTTTCTATTAAATATTATGCATAGGTCCTTATGTTAGTTTCAATTCAACGTTATGGTGAACTACTGACTGTGTAGATCTGTTTGCCATGTGGGTTAAAGCCATCTGTTGAATATCAGGGATTATAATCAAGTGATTTGCCAAGAACTCCATCAGAGATGTGTCCTGCGCATTTTTCTGAGTTGAGAACACCACCTAAAGTATACTGACCTATAGTAGTATGTACAATAATGCATTTGAACTGGGGAACACAACGACCAGCCCTCCAGATTAAAGTGTCAGAAATATACAGCTATATTTCTCCTTTGTCATAATTTCAAATACAACTTCTCACATGCCGCTTTCAGGACTTGGAAATCCCAGCTCAAACTACCCATGGATTTGATTCCTTCATATTGCAGAACTCAAAGGGATGACTTAAGTTTTGGGTAGAGTATAAAGTGAGGAAGTATATATTCTTTAAAGACAAGTGAATACACTTTAGTGGGAATACTTTATAATTCAAAATTTTCCTGGACTAGAAAGCAATAGTATGACAGTTGAGATTGAGACTCAGTTTATATGGGACCAAGAACTGCTGTTTAATTTAGTCAGTAGTCCAGATGGTCCTTCTAGATATAAAATTTAGAAAACATATGTGATTTGCTATTTTTTTAAACCAATGTTTCACAATGCCATCATCTTGATGCAGCATGTGATCTGGACAGCAAAAATATTGTACTGAATAAGGCATTTTTGTGCCATGTTTGTTTAGAGTTGGCCACATGAAAAAAAATCTATTTCCTGCATGTAAATTTCTTGTATTTCTCTGATGTGCAACTGGGGTGTAAACATCTAGTCACATAATCATGTTTTAAAAATGAAATTTCATTGCACATACAGTTGTATGTCTGACTGGTTACTTAAGCATTATGTGGAGTGAGGAAGTTACTAGTTTTAAGTACACATTTTCTTGTTTTTACAGAAAGCAACTTGATGTGGTCTGAAATGAGGAAGAACTTTCTTTCAGCACAATCCTGAGCCTGTCATGAGGCGTGGCCATCCATCGCAGGGGGGTCTTGCAACAGGTTATGGTTCTCCTGAATTTTGTCTTCTGTTCAAAGGGAACACATACAGGTGATGTAAAGGCAGATTCTCCACCCAGCGAAGACAACCTTCTGCAAAACTGTCAAGGGGGTCACATGCCTTGAGACCACCCACCACCTTCTTTCCAGTGTGTCTTCTGTGCATCAACACCAGCTGAGCAACAGGCTCCTCATGGGCCACGATAGGATAG
This sequence comes from Prionailurus viverrinus, assembly GCF_022837055.1. NCBI lineage: Eukaryota > Metazoa > Chordata > Mammalia > Carnivora > Felidae > Prionailurus > Prionailurus viverrinus. The sequence continues at coordinate 54,305,339 of NC_062577.1, read as the reverse complement.
TCAGAAAGGAAAGGTGATCTAAGAACCCGCTCCTAGACAGGCTGGTGGAGGTTAGATCCGTTTGTTCCCAGAGGGAATAAGAGCTGTCTGGGAGAGGGCTATCCAAGACATGGATTCATGGAGGTCATGTACCTTCTTATATTACAGCTCCTGTTGTACTCTATCATCTTGTCCCCCAGCGGGCTATGATCTCACCACTGGCAGGGCCCATGTTTAGTCTTCTTGACATTTCTAGTATCAGCACAGGGTCAAGATTAAAGTGGGGGCTTCACTGGTATTTAACTCCATGAATGAATGAATGATCTCTCACCAGTTTCAGATAGAGATCTTAGTAATACCACCCTCTTATTTCGTGTTTTGCATCTGCTCCCTACTCTCATCCCAGTGTGAGCGCCTGGCAGAATCCATATCGCTATGTCACCCAAGGCTCACTTTGGCTATTTTCCTGGCCTGGGAAAGAATATGTCAGGAATGTGAAAAGGATGTTTTCTATTTCGTTGTCATTAGGAGTATATAGGCTAGTTTCCTTTTGAAAAGGAAAGAGAGATTGTATATGAATCTACATAACGGCCAAAAAAGTGTCGTGAAGGAAACGATTAAGTTTCTGACTTAATCTTCTTCATCTTACTACCCTTTGTTTTCTTTTTGATTCGATTTTTTTTTTTTTTGGTCATATAAAGTAGAAGTTGGCAAATTATGGCTCTTGGGCCAAATCTAACTTGGTGTCTGTTTTGTCAATAAAGTTTTGTTGGAACACAACCACTCCCATTTGTTTTCTCCCTACAATAGCAAATCTGGGTAGTTACCATGGAGACCCTAAATGCCTCCAGAGCCTAAAATATTTCCTATTTGGCCCTTTAAAAGACATGTTTGCCAACCCCTGATATACAGTAAATACAGTGTCAAACGTCATCTAAAATATAAAAGCATTGCTTTGTTTAATTTCTTTGATCTTTTAAAAAAATTTTTTTCTCAAGTTTTTGTTTAAATTCCAGTAGGTTAAAATACAGTGTAATAGTTGCAGGTGTACAATTTAGTGATTCGACACTCAGGTACAGTACTTGGTGTTCATCACAAGTTCCTGCCTTAACTCCATTAGTTATCCAACATGTACTCCCACCCACTTCCCCTCTAATAAACATCAGTTTATTTTCTGATAGTTAAAGGTTTGTTTTCTGCTCTGCCTCTCATTTTCTGCCCTATTTTCTTTTGTGTTGTTTCTTAAATTCCACAAATGAGTGAAAACATATGGTATTTCCCTTTCTCTGACTGACTTACTTCACTTACCATAATACCCTCTCACTCTATCCACGTTGGTGCAAATGACAAGATTTCATTTTTTATAGCTGAGTAATATTCCACGGTATACTGTGTATATACCACCTCTTATTTTTTTTTATTATTTGTTAAAAATATAATTTATTGTCAAGTTAGCTAACATACAGTGTACACAGTGTGCTCTTGGCTTCAAGAGTAAATCCTGTGATTCTACGCTTACATACAACACCCAGTGCCCTCCTCCATGCCCGGCACCCATTTTCCCCTTCCTCCTTCCCCCTTCCATCAACCCTCAGTTTGTTCTCTGTATTTAAGAGTCTCTTAAGGTTTGGGGCACCTGGGTGGTTCAGTTGGTTAAGCGTCTGACTTCGGCTCGAGTCATATTCTTGTGGTTCGTGAGTTCGAGCCCCTCGTCCAGTTCTGTGCTGACAGCTCAGAGCCTGGGGCCTGCTTTGGATTCTGTGTCTCCGTCTCTCTCTGTCCCTCCCCTGCTCACACTCTGTCTCTCTCTCTCTCTCAAAAATAAATAAACACGAAAAAAATTTTTTTAAAAAAAGAGTCTCTTATGGTTTGCCTCCCTCTCTGTTTGAAACTATTTTTTCCCCTTCCCTTCCCCCATGGTCTTCTGTTAAGTTTCTCAAGTTCCACATATGAGTGAAAACATATGATATCTGTCTTTCTCTGACTGGCTTATTTCACTTAGCATAATACCCTCCAGTTCCATCCACGTTGTTGCAAATGGCAGGATTGCATTCTTTCTCATTGCCAAGTAGTATTCCTTTGTATATATAAACCACATATTCTTTATCCATTCATCAGTTGATGGACATTTGGGCCCTTTCCATAATTTGGCTATTGTTGATATCATCTTTGATCTTTTCAAGGAAGGTTTCACACCAAAGTGAAATGTTTATTGAGTGAAGGCTCAGGTAGCCCATGATCAAATCTTTAAAAAAAAATTTTTTTTTAACATTTATTTATTTTTGAGAGACACAGAGAGACAGAGCATGAGCAGGGGAGGGACAGAGAGAGAGGGAGACACTTAGAATATGGAAGCAGACCCCAGGCTCTGAGCTGTCAGCACCAAGCCCAAAGCTGGGCTCTAACTCAGGAATCGTGAGACCGTGACCTAGGCCGGAAGTCGGACGCTTGACCGACCGGGCCACCCAGGCGCCCCAGCCCATGATCAAATCTTAATCCCACTTCTTGTAATCTTTATGACCTCACACAGACAGCAATGTCTGCTCAGCCCTCTTCTGAGGGAACCCGCTGCAGGCAGCATCGCTGGCTGGCGGCCTCCACATACTGTGCCTTTGGATCTAGCACCACACTGGTACCGAGGGGGCACTTCCCTCAGGTGGCTCCCAGCCAACAACTGTACATGACAGGGTTAACGGTGCCTGACCCAGGAATCTTCCAGTGAACATGTTTACTTGGGGGCATCCCGCTGGTCTGGTAGAAGCTTTCCAAACTCTGCTGTAGCTTGGGTTCTTCCTACTCAGTCTCACCTTTCTTCTCTTCTTTCTCACTGTCCAGCCCACGTTGTGAACTGAAGATTCTCCATGGCCGCTCTGGCTCTTTTCTTGTTGTTTCTCACAGGCATTTCCTCAATAAATCATTTGCACATCTAAGCCTGTCTCAGCTTCTGCTTCTTGGAGAACCCAAACAGAAACATGACCCCCCCCCACCCCACCCGGGGCTTTAATTTCCTCATTTATTAATGAAGGCTAAAAATGATAACTACATCACAGAATTTTCATAACGATTAAGTAAATAATGTAAGCAACATTTTGGGCACAGGTTGGGTGCAGTTCTTGGCGCCCATGCACGTATAGCTTCTACAACCATGGGCTTGGGGATGGCCACTGGCCAGTTCTGACTGCTTGGCCCCTCCTTGCCTCTTTTCCACCATGTGGTGACTGCTCTCTGAACCTTGTGGGCATGGACATTCTTTCCTCTCTCTCAAAGTCCTTTCAAAATTAACAATGAGTCTTTTCAGTGAGCACAGCACCCTGACACAACTGACATGCATGAAATGTTTTCTGACTTACATGGCACACACTTCCATTAATCTGGTCGCAGATACTTGTGTGTCTAAACAAACAATAAATAGGAATTCAAGGAAACTTCTCATCTCACCCCCTATATGTGTGTGTGTGTGTGTGTGTGTGTGTATACATATACATATATATATATATATATATATATATATATATAGTGTTGTTGTTGTTTAATTACTTTTTCTTTTTTAAGCAGTAGAACTAACAACATGGAGGGTGGAGTAATTTAGGACTGAAAGTGCAGTCCTGTCCTGGAACTAACTCCTGATAGTAACTTTGATGACACATTTCCCGAGACCCAACAGCGACACTCTTGGGCCTACCAAGAACATCCTTAAGCTTGTAGTTTTAAACCGTGAAATCCCATGCCCCCTTTTACAGTTAATCGTAGCAAAAAAAAAAAAAAAAAATGTTTGAAGCCTTGACAAAGGGTGGTTGAATATCCCAGGTAAATGAAGGGAAAATTTGCTTTTCTCCACACCAGGACAGCGTACTGGAGAGGTAGCCTGCTCCAGGAGTCTCTGCCCTCCCCTATTTTCCCTTCTTCACACTCAGGTTGGAATAGAACCCAAGGATTGTGCCTTACTACCCTATCCTTTGCCAAAGGCAACTCAGCAATCAAGTAGGGGCAGTAGCATTGCTGAGAATTGACAAAAAATTTGGAATAATGTGACCTAGAGGTTAAAGGAAGTCACCAAAATATGCCTCATGACATTTTTTTTTTACAGAAGAACTTATGTCATTAACTGGTAAATGTTATAGTCAGGCTGATAGTATAGAACAGACATACCAACTGTATAATACATAGTATATATACTGAGATGTTAAAATGTATTCTATGTTCCTAGCTCACCTCTAAGCAAAAATAGAAATGGTCATAATTAAGAATTTGTGTCTGTTTCCCTTCCATAGATCAGTATCTCATGGTAGACCTTATTTTTGGTAAGGTGGTTCACCAGGCATTTGTTTGTCGGAACTGCTTATTACATTTGTTTAAAATTCAAAAGCTCTTTTAAAGTTCTGATTTAAAACAGATTGTCCAGCTTTACCTCCCCCAGCCTCCCTTAGCCCTTATAACCCTTTGGATCTATCTCAGTTGGCTGAAAGTTCCTTGCATATACTCCTAAATGTTCCAACTCCATCATCTCATCTCTCACCATGGCCTCCATGAGTTCCAGGAGCAGCAGTATGCTTCATCGAACATGCCAGGAACTATTTACTTCTGGGGCTCACATGTGAAGCTTTCTCTGCTGGAGAACCCTTTGTCTCTCCCATTCTTTTTCACTCTTATCCCCACACCCCCCCACCACCTCTGGCTGAATAACATTTCCTTATTTCCTTGTCCTTCCTGACTCCATTCAGTTATCACTTCCTTTGAACAGCTTTTTCCAACCCTCTACAATGAATCAGAGTTTACTTGGTCAGCAAACTCTGGCTAAATCCCATTTGCCACTTGTTTTTGTAAAGAGAGTTTTATTAGAACACAACTATCACCATTAGTTTATATATTGTTTATTTCTGCTTTTTTGCTACAGTGATAGAGTTGAATAGTTAAGACAGAGACCATATGGTTAGCAAAGCTGAAATATTCATTCTCTGGCCATTTACAGAAAATGGTTGCCAATCTGTGGTTCATACCTTTTGGAAGCTAGGTGTCTTTGAGTTGGAAACATGCAAAAATATGAACCTGTACATTCTTATTGTGATAATAATTATATAACATAATATAAAATTTGGCATTTTAACTATTTTTGAATGTACAGTTCTGTGACATTAAGTATTTTCACATATTTGTGCAGCTATCACTGCCATCAATATTCAGAACTTTCTCCTTTCTTAAAATTGAAACCCCTTACTCATTAACCCTGGCAATTATTGTTCTGCTATGTTTATGAGTTTGACTATTTTATATACTTCATAGAAGTAAAATCATATAACAGTTTTCCCTCTGTGACTAACTTTTCATTTAGCATAGTGCCCTCAGGGTTCACTCATGTCATAGAATATGACAGAATTCCTTCCTTTTTTTAGGCTGACCAATATTCCACCATCTGTAAATACCACATTTTCTTATCCATTAATCCACCAATTAACAGTTTGGTTGCTTACACCTTCAGGCAATTGTGAATGATGCTGCTATGAAAATGGGTGTACAAATGTCTATGTCTGTCTGATTGTTTTGAGTAGTTACCTAGAAGTAGAATTGCCGATACATATGGTAATTATATTATTAATTTTTTAAAGAATTTCCATACGATTTTCCAAAATGGCTACATGAGTTTACATTCCCACCAACAGTGCATAGTTTTCCAATTTCTCTACATCCTTGCCAGTACTAACTTTCTTTCTTTCTTTCTTTCTTTCTTTCTTTCTTTCTTTCTTTCTTTTTCATAATAGTCATCCTAATGGGTATGAAGTGGTATGTTATTGTGGTTTTGAAATGCATTTTCCCAAAGATCAGTAATGTTGAACATCTTTTCATATGCTCATTGGCCATTTGTTTATCTTTTTTGGGGGAAATGTTTATTCATGCTCTTTGCCCAATTTTTACCTGGGTTGTTGTTGTTGAGTTGTGAAGTTCTTTATATATTTTGGATAACAGCCCCTTATTAGATATATGACTTGCAAATCTTCTCTCCTATGCTGAGGGCTGCCTTTTCATTCTGTTGATAGTCTCCAAAATCTCTTAATGTAGTTCAGTTTATCAATTTTCTTTCATCTTTTTGGTGTCATTCCCAAGAAATAATCGCCAAATCCAACATCATAAAGCTTTCTCTCTCTGTAAGAGTTTTATAGTTTTTGCTCTTGCATTTAGGACTTTGATCCAGTTTGAGTTAATTTTTGTATATGATACAAGGTAAGGGTCCAACTTCATTCTTTTGCCAAATGGATACCTAGTTTTCCCAGCACAATTTGTTGAAAAGACCATCCTTTCCCCATTGTATGTCAAGACTCTCTTGGCACCCTTATCAAAAATCATTTGACCATATACGTGAGAGCTTATTTCTGGGTCCTGTGTTCAAGTCCATTGGTCCTTATGGCTGTCTTTACACCAGTATGACACTGTTTTTTCTTACTTTAGTTTATAGTAAGTTTTGAAATCAGGAAGTTGTGGTGAGACCTCCAATTTGGGTCTTCTTCTTAAAGATGGTTTGGGGTGTTTGGGGTCTCTTGAGATTCCCTATGAATTTTAGGATGGATTTTTCTATTTCTGTAAAAAAAAAATGGCTTTGGATCCAATGTACTTTTCTGAGAGATCATCTACTACATAAACCAAAATCTTTCCTCTTTTCTTGCCTGCTGTTGTAACTTGAATGTTTTCTTTTGTTCTGCTTCTTTCTTGCCCTATCAGAGTAAAGATCTTTTTATTTGCATACAGTGTATTCCCTGTGCCTTACCTTGTCTAAATTAAAGGGGTGAACACAAGAAATAAGGTTGGCATCACTTACCTTGGGCAGCTACTTAGTGGGGTCAGTATTACTCTTTGGAAGCTTTTGCCTTCTTTCTGTGCAGAGAGACCATAAGCCTGAGCACCCCACATTTCTGTGTGCTCCTGGATGGGTCATGAGAAATTCTCACTCATGGCTCATATAAACATGGTCATATGGCTAATAATGCTTATGTGTGGCTGGTAGGAACACAGCTGGAAAACATAAAGATTCAGCCTTTCTCTGCCAACTGGATTTTAATGACCAAACCACAGAGGTTTGGACCATTTAAATAAAATAGGACAAATGGAAGAAAAATCTAATATCCTTACAAAAAAAACCCACCAAACAACAACAACAAAAAAAACCCCCACGTGATTTGTAATCTGCAGGACTGTAAAACCAGTGTTATAGTTGAGAGGAAAAAAGTGGAAACTTTTCTTGGATATGCACAGCAGCCACTATTTGGAGTTTCAGCGTTTGACCCAATAAACTGCATTATTAAAAATTTGCAGGCAGAAATCTCTTCCTTTTTCCTTTTGGAGGTTTGGTTTGGTTTTATTTTTTTAGCTGCCTTCCAAAAGGAATTCCAGAATTTTTTTTTTTTTTGACAATTTTATCATTTCTGACTTAAGCCTGTTGCAAATCTCTTTGAAACAACTAGGCCCAAGGGTGGCTGAGGCAGCTGCCTGAATTCCACGCAAATGTAAAAAGTCTCTTCCATTTTAAGTGCTATACTTTGGCGTAATAGAATCCAGATGCTTAAACCATTCAAAGATTACCTTTTACAGTGTGAACAGAAGCATGAATGTAAGTGTTATGTTAGAATGTAGTTAGATTCCAATTGTTACTAAGCTTTTTGAGTGCAACCTCTGAAGGAGAGTTGAGGCAAAGAAGCCTAGGAAAAAGGGTACTAAAAAAGTGGGTCCAGGGATGTCTTATCATGCAATCACTGGAGAGTCATAATTAGATTAAAGGCTGCACAATGTATGTAATTAACAGCAAGAGGGACCAGGAGACTCCTTCTGAGAGAGCTAGAGTAACTGAGCAAGCGGGAGCCAGATTTCTTCTCTCATAGAATTCAACTAATTCCCATTATGAGGTGAAACTGAGTCCCCACAACTCAAGACGTTGTCAGCTACTGTAACTTATCTTTACTTCCCAGTGGAGTGATGAGGGAGGTGTCCTATTTTTTCTCACATGCCCTACATGGTGTGCAGAGGAGCTCTCAAAGTCTTGCAACCTACCATTTAATTTATCCTTGATATGCTTGTGCATGCCCTGGCTTCATATCCATGTTCGGTGATGTCTGTGCACACACGCCAATGTTCAACAGCACCCAACTGTCATGTCAGAATGAGTGACTCACTTTTCAGCCATCAGAATGCCTGATGGTTAAACAATAGGTGAACCCGAAGTATAGCCAATGTAAATGTTTGCATGGCACAAATTGCCTAATTATTTTTGCATTTAGGACAATGTTCGGGGCACAGCTTGCCAATTCTTGGTGATCAGTCCATGAAGGGTAGAGCTGATTACTTTTCTGAACAAATATGGATAGGAATCATTTTGGTTATTTTATATTTTCAGGCATCATCAAAGGGCATTCACTATGCAACCACTGCATGTGAAATTCCTTTGGATATCTCAGAATCGAGAGCTCATACGGGAAACTAAAGAAGACAAATTCTACTAATGGCCAAAGAAGGTGGCCTTCTGAGCTGAGAGATTTCTGTTGAGATCCTAGTGACTTCACCTGGGGATCTAGGTTTCCTTATTTGGAAAGTGAGGAAGTTGGACAAGATTTCTAGGTTCTCATCTAATATTTTATGTTTCTGAAATCCTCAAATCAGGACAGACTTTCTGTATAAGAAGTGTTTCTTTTATAAATATGATTACAAAGTTTCCCTGTCCCAGAACCTTTATGCTCTTACCATTTGACCTGTTGTGCTGCTTGAAATTTGGTCAGGAGAGTAGTTCTTTGGAATAAAATAGGTATTGTGTCTTCAGAAGTTTTTTTTTTTTTTTTTTAATTTTTTTTCAACATTTATTTATTTTTGGGACAGAGAGAGACAGAGCATGAACGGGGGAGGGGCAGAGAGAGAGGGAGACACAGAATCGGAAACAGGTTCCAGGCTCCGAGCCATCAGCCCAGAGCCCGACGCAGGGCTCGAACTCACGGACCGCGAGATCGTGACCTGGCTGAAGTCGGATGCTTAACCGACTGCGCCACCCAGGCGCCCTGTCTTCAGAAGTTTTGATTGAAAATGCAATTGTGCTATGCAGGTAGGGTAGCAGAATCATTATCTCCTACTAAAATGTTAATATGGAACTGGATTTTCAGAGACTGGAACTTAGGAACCATGTGTAGGGGTATTCAAAGAACAGGGATATTGATGGGAAGACCAGATAGTTAGCTTCAGAGAGAGGGGTGGGAGGAGCCTGGGAAAGTGGGAGTACATTAAAATTATTTATTATTATTACTGTTGTTGAGAAATTTGTTGTGAATTAAATAGTACCCATCCAAAGACACACAAAAAGTTACTGATAGGATGTTTTTCACTAGTCAGCGACTTTGTTTTGTTCTCAGGAATAGCAGTAGAAATTTACATCCCTCAGACCTTGAAGACGGCAGTCCTTCCTTCTATATGGTGATTTCTGTACTATCTGAGGAAGGCTATTCTTTCCTAAGGGATGCCAAGGGCAAGTGTTTGGTGGAGACCAAAAACTGGTAGGGAGACAAACAGTGAGGGTCCATGAATCCTGCCTCTTTTTGGTGCCCTTGAGTTGTGGCTCCAGGTAATGCATATCCGCAGTTCAGTCCTGCAAAAAAAGACAGAGGTAAGGGAACACATGTTACACCTTTTGGTTGACCAACGCTTTTCTGCCCAGAACTGTTCTAGGTGTTTTGCAGTATGTTTTTAAGGTCCAGAAAAATTAAGTAATCTGTCTAGGATGATAGAGCCAGGAGCTGATAGAATCATTAATTGACCATGTTATTACTTACACATATGAAAGTTAGATTATATGGGAAGGAATTGTATTCTATACTTCTCATTACTAGAAGCCTGAGAGAGAGAGAGGCCAGGACGTTAGAGTGGACACCTGTCTTAGTTGAAACCTAATTTATTGGCCCTTTATTTTAAGTGCTTGGAAAAGTTAGCAAGGACATCCTTCATTAGTGAAGAAGTCCGTCTGCTGGGAGTTAATCCCTATGGAGAAGCTCAGAAGGATGGGTGTTGGAAATTATTGCTTCTCTGAACTCCAAATAGCCATGGCATTATTTCTTTAAAGCACAGATCTAAGAGGCTGGTCACTTTCACAGAAGTGTGTTACTGACTTTAGACTCAAGACTCTTCACAATTTGACCCCAAAGCAATTTCCAAATCTCATTTCCAGGTTTCCCTCTGACGGTACTTCTTGATGGTGCTTGGTATTTTCAAGCTCCCTTATGTGATGGGACAAAAAGGTTTAATTTGTGGGAGTCCACAGCCTTCCTGCAGAGAGCAGACTTAATACCACTTCCTTCCCCCAATTTTGGAGGATTACTCTGTTTCTGAATTTGTGGAATGCAGAATTGGGATATAGGGCAATAAACAATTGCATCAAAGTGGTTGGAAGAAAGGAGGGTGGAGAGAAAGGTCCAAGTCACCCGAGTCAGGTCTGAGGAGAAAAGGAACCAGAGCTAAAGAGAGTCAACATTCAGGTCTGAGGAGAAAAGGAACCAGAGCTAAAGAGAGTCAACATTCACAGGTCTTCGAGTGAGGTGGAGTGAAGAAAATGAAATAGTGAGGGTGGGGTGGAATGGATGAGAGAGACAGAATGCTTCTCAGGAGGAGAATGGGAGCTTCTTCAAGCGTAAGGAGCTGGACAACGGGGCAACCCAGCGATGGTTGCTGTGGCCAAGCACTCGATCTCCTTTAAGGTTCATTTAGAACTGCAAGCCAAGATGAAAATTGCTACTCCTAGCATGCCCTTCTGAATGTGACTCCTCCCGGGACCGGGCCACTGAGTCATAGCTGCAATAGAACCACACTTGCCATTGCTTATGCCTTTGCTTGGCATGAAATACCTTTTTTTCCCCACACAATAGTTTGCTTTCCCTTCATGAAAATGTTCAAATGTTCATTCTCTTCATGGCGTAGTTCGCATTATGCATTGTTCTTCCTCAGTCCAAGCGATCCCTCTTTCCTGAGCACTCTAGACGCACTTTTTTAAATGTTTTTTTTTTTGACAGAGAGATCGTGTGTGCACTTCTGCACATGCACAAGTGGGGGAGGGGCAGAAAGAGAGGGAGACAGGATCCCAATGGCTTTGTGTTGAGAGCGGAGAGCCGGATGGGGGGGCTGAACTCCCAAACCCCCAAGATCATGACCTGAGCCGAAGTTGGATGCTTAACCAACTGGGCCACCGAGGTGCACCAAAAAGTACTTTCTAAAGTACTTACTGCAGTTTGGTTATATGTGGGGGATATATTTGTCTTCTTCTTATGCCTTGGTTTGATCAGGTTTATGTCCCTAATACTTCGCAAGGGGCTGTTAATTTTGCATGTGACTGGGATATACGTCACCAAATTAAATAAATCTGCATTCAGTCTGGTCCCAATCAATGCAGATATTCAAGTTTGTCCTGTACACTGGTTTTGATGTACTCACATTCGTATACAAGGTTTAAGACATTTTACACAACTGGAATAAAAAGCGTTAGTAGAATTCTACTTTTATTGATTTTTTCATTCTATACACAAGCAGATAGAATGCTGATGTGACAATTTATAAGTCCGAAGCAGTCTTTTTATTTTCTCTGTTTCATACGTGTCTGAGTCTGTCATTTGGGAAGGTTATGTAAAAGAAACAAAAAAGAATGTTTAAAAAATATTGTCAATATTTTCTCATTTTATGTGGTTTCATTATTAAGGAGATTCGTCTGCCCACTCTTGTTCAAAGTTAAATGAGCCTGCTCAAATTCTTTTGGGGCTTAAGTGGAATATAAAGAAAGAAAGAAAGAAAGAGCACACTCTCTGTTCTTGCTTGGAAAAATATTTGTGTGGTACCAGGTTTGTGATAGTAAACTGAAGTGATTCACCAGATCATTATAGTTTCTGCTATCCAAACTCTGCTTTTCCTTTAATGATGCAAATACTTCAGGATTGTTACAGTTTGAATTACACACATGATTGCTTCCATTCTACTCTTTATTTGGAATGATTGAAAATCTTGTCTTTGGGATGACAGCAAACATGGTGGTTTAGCCAACAACCTTAATCCCACGTCTTCTTGCTGACAAAGCCCTTCAACTCCCCATCCCCACCCCATGTTTTTACTTGGCAATCTACCCCTTTCCCACTAGACTTACAATGAGCAGCTCTCTCCAAATTAAGGGGTGAAGCTAAATTGGATATGCCGATAATAATTGACCTCAATATGAGTATGGGTCAGAGATAAAACTCTGGTCAAGGGGACACGGGGAGAGTGTTCCGGAGGGCATTTGGGAAGGGTTTCCCTTACCTCCAAGTAAAGGGAAGAAAGGGAAGAATCTATCTCTACACATTATAGTGCCTGTTTTTGACACTGGGAATAGCCAAAGAATAAAGCTGATATGCTGAGGATTTCAGAACAAAAATAAGGAAAGAACTTGCATCCTTGGTATTGTCTTTGATCACCAAATTATGCAGTCCTAGGGTCGTCCCACCTTAGCACTTACTGCTAGGTGGAATGAAGAACGTACTTTATTATCTAAGGCAGATAGACTTCTTATGTTTCTATTATTTACTGCCCAAGGTACGTTAACTGACCTAGAAAAAGAAGGATATAGAAGAAGAAGAAAGATACAGTTCATTTCTCAGCTTGTAATTTAATAAGAGAGAGTAAATCCAAAAAGGAAATGAAAGAAGAAAAAACATGAAGTCATAGATCAAGTAGAGGATCTTAGCTATTTTCGTCCATCTTTGTCCGTCTGGTGAAGTTTATGTCCTTTTCAGACAAATACTTTTAAATAAAATAATAGGCCCCCCAAAATATTATATCTTAAAAGTTCTTCAGATTCAGAACCCTAGAAGGATATGACACTTAGCATTCTTTTCCGTGGAATTAGGCTCTCAGAATCAGCATGTCTTATGTACTCAGCCCCAGCGCCAACTAGTTCAACGGATACAAATGAAAAGTTCAGTCAAACCAATGATCTTGTATTTCAACCTTATAATAAATTTAACTTTAAAAAAATGAACTGTGGGGCTCCTGGGTGGCTCAGTTGGTTAAGTGTCCGACTTTGGCTCAGGTCATGATCTCATGGTTCGTGGGTTTGAGTCCCGTGACAGGCTCCACTCTGACAGCACAGAGCCTGCTTGAGACTCTCTTTCTCCCTCTCTCTCTGCCCCTCCCCTACTCATACTTTCTCTCTCTCTCAAAATAAAAAAAAATAAACTTAAAAAAAAATGAACTGAATTTAAAGAAGTTGTTTTCCTATACACACATTACCAAAGTCATCACTAAGTGACACAAAGTCATTTTATTTTCCAATTTTTGTGGATATAACATTCACAAAGGAAGGGTCCTATCCTCCACTTTAACTTGAAGAGCTGGGTATAGTGTGTATTATTGGTTCCAAGTATATGCTATCTGTCCTCCTGTATTCATGAGACCCATCCATGCAGGTTCCTTCCCTGGTCCTCTTTCTGTGGTGACGTTGTACTTCCTGCCCGGTGATATCAAACTTGGTCATATGACTTGATTTGGCCAACAGAACATGAGCAGGACTGATGCCTACCATCTCCCAGCTGATGCTTTAGAGTACCATGGTTACACCATTATTTTTTTCCTCTGTTGTGAGAATGTGGTATACCAGATGGCATCACTCCTTTAGCCTGGGTCCTAGAATGATGAAAACACATAAAACAGAAACCGGTCCAAGGATGAAAGGTCACATGAGCAAGAAATACACTTTTGTGGTTGTAAGTTACTTAGATTTCAGAGTTATTGCCAAAACAAAACTTCATGAAAAATAATTAATACAAGTTGATGTTTACGGGGAGTCTTTCTGATTTCTTTACAGTGGTCCTCTTTTTTATTATATTTGGAACTTTGTCATATTTATAACTCCTTTTTAATATCAGATTTATTGTTTATCAAACTACAACACATGGCAAACATTTATACATTCATTATCATTTGCAAATTTTTTGGGTAAGATTTCTTTTCTTCTTGCTGGCACGTTAGCGAGTTGTGCAGGTATTGCCTTTATTAGATAGGATATGAGTGAGTAAGTTATACTGTTAGATAGATCACTCCCACTACAGCAACCTAATATGGACTCAGCCTGAGGCCAAAATGTCTAGATGAGGCCTTTTCAGTTGGAGGAAAGACTAACAGAATTGAGAGAAAGCCATATGCATAGACTTAAAAATCTGGATTAAAACTTAAAATGTAGTCAATCATCCTAATTTTCTTTTTTATTATTGTCAACCCACCCAACGTCCAGGTATTGAAGTCTAAAGTTATCGTCATGGATGGTCTCAGCCACATTGGTTGAAAGCTTGCAGTTTCACTAGATCAAAGCTGAGGCTTCCAGAGATGCTATCAAAACAAAGATAACAATTTTTTAAGAATAGGGAGAAAAATTTAAGTCAAGATTTCACTGCTGTCCTGGAGGGTGCTGGTTGTGTTTCCCATTTACCATGGCCACATTTGTGCTTCTCACTTATTTGATAACCCTTCTTTTATGACTAAACATGGAAAGAATTTTGGTTTTGTGGAGTGCCGTCAAGAAAAGAGAAGAGAGGGCCTGTTTGGGCACCGTTCCCAGGTCTAAACTTTGTGGAGGCATCCAGGGAAGAGTTGTTATTAATTGACATTGACAGTCAAATGAAACAGGTCAGCTCCTGGTGATCCAAGGTGGTTTCTTCAAGTCCCAGGCAAACTCAGGTTCTTTTCCTCCTCTTGTTCAATGCTCCCTTGCGTCATTTGCTCTTTATTAGCACTTCTACTAGAAAAGCAGAAAGTGTATGACCAGTTGCCAAATAACTCAGGCAACAAATTAGCATAATGGAGCATAAATCACTGAGATCTGAAAGGTATAAATTAATCACATAATTTCATGCATGAAAGTGTGCTGATCGTTAAGAACTGACTGGCAATCACTTATATAGAGACCCAACTGGCCTCCTTACTCATCCTTCAAGACAAGATTCCAAGATCACCTTTCTGTGAATTCTTTCCAAATTCTTAGTGAATTGATGGATCTTTCTTTTGGGTTGTTTTGGAGCCTTGTACATACCTTCATCATACTCTTATTACAGCACTGTTGTATTGTGCTGTTTGTGTTCAAATATAGGCTACAACAGTACTGTGGCAAAATGGTAAAAATAAATCTGATATCTGATGCAACTATTCGATTTTTCACCCAACTATTAGATTTTTCACATGGAAAAGAACTCAATTTTTAAAAAAATCTTTTAAACACTTATTTATTTTGGGAAGACAGAAAGAGACAGAGCACGGGCATGGAAGGGTCAGAGAGAGAGACACACACAGAATCCGAAACAGGCTCCAGGCTTTGAGCTGTCAGCACAGAGCCCAACGCAGGGCTCGAACCCACAAACCGTGAGTTCATGACCTGAGCGGAAGTTGGCCGCTTAACTGACTGAGCCACCCAGGTGCACCCTCCCCTAAATTTGTTTTTTAAACACACTTTGAGTACAGAAGCACACAGTTTAACTGAATTTTCCAACTTCTTGTCAATTGGTTGTGCTGGTTTCGTATAGATGTAGCTTAAATAGGCAACTTGACTCTTGGTGGAATTTGCAAAAATGATATCCCAATTAGCCCAGAAACCTAAATTTAAAAACTCAACATATTCTATGTGGTTCCAGCACAAATTTGTATATGAATAAATCCAAATAGAGACTATTTGATTATGTTCGCTCATGAAAGGTAAGAATGATTCTTCTGCAAAAGTGCTTTCTTATGTTTAAATTTCAGTTTGTTTGTTTGTTAAGCAAATATTAACGAATCTCTTCTCTGTGCCTGGCAGGTTATTGGGCTTACATTTTATTGAGGGAAAACAAACTAAAAAGTAATCACAAAATCAAGATCAGATGCTACTAATATCTCTGAAAACAATGCAAAGAGCAAGAGGAGGTAAAGACAGCCTGGGAAACTGTGGCTACTTTAGAGAGACTGATCAGGGAAGGCATAGTTGATCCTAGAACGATACAAAGGAGCTAGCTACAGAAAGCCAAGACCAGAGGCCAGGGTGCAAAGATCAAAAAGTGGGAATGAGAATGTATTATGGAATAGGGACTAGGTGTTACTACAGGAGCTGAGGTGTTTTGGCTGCAAGTAATAACACTCAATTCACACCCTAAGGAGTATTTATTATCACCCTGGAGAAGATAGAATTAGAGTTGAGCTATTCAGTTGTTCAATGACACGATCAAGAACCTCGGTTAGTCTGCCATCTGTGTTCTTCAGCAAGGCCCCTTTGTGGGCTAAGTGAAATAAGCTTGCAGGATAAAGACAAATAATTCATAGCTATCACTTAAATGTGGAATCTAAAAAGTAAAATATAAAAAGTCAAACTCTTAGAAACAAAGAGTAGAAAAGTGGTTCCCAGGGACTTGGGGATGAAGGAAATTAGATGAGATTGGGAAAGAGTATAACCATTCTGGGGCTGCTGGATGGCTCAGTCAGTTGAGCGCCCAACTCTTTCTTGATTTCAGCTCAAGTCATGATCTCCTAGTCGTAAGATTGAGTCCCAAGTTGGGCTCTGCATTGGGTGTGGAGCTTGCTTAAGATTTTTTTCTCTCCCTCTCCCTTTGTCCCTCCCTTGCTCGTGCTTTCTCGCTCTCTCTCTCTCTCAAAAAAAAAAAAAAAAAAAAAAAAAAGAGTATAAACTTCAGTTATAAGATGAGTAAGGTCCCAGGATGTAATGGTGACCATGGCTGGTACACTGTATTTTATCATTGAAACTTGCTAAGAGAGCAGAGCTTAAATGTTATCACCAAGAAATAATAATAAACAAACAAAGCTGTGAGGTGATAGATATGTTATTCACGTATCAAATCGCCACAAGGTACCCTTTAAATATCTTATAATTATATTTGTTAATTAGAATTCAATAAAACTAAAAGACTAAACGATGCAGAAAAAAATTATCAATTAAATATTTCACAGACTTTTTTTGGTGTTAAGTCTTCAAAACGTAGTGCGCACTGGCTACATTTCAAATGCTTAATAGCTACATGTGACTAGTGGCTACTGTATTGGAAGGCACAGGTGTAGACAATGAAATATGAAGAGGCAAGAGAGGAAGCAGGGAGGAGACAATCCTGGCAATATTCCCAGGCAGAGACAATGGAGTCTTGGACTGTGACAGCACCGATGAATACGGAGTCCATGACTTTGATGTATATACATTTGGACACAAAGGCAATTAGGCTTGCTCCGATTTCTGCCATTTCCTAGCTGTGCAATCTTAGACAAATAACCCCTCGAACACCAGTTTGCTCTTTTGTCAAGTAAGAATAATATAGTACCCTTCCCCTACAGTTGAGGGAATGGGATGACATAATCCATGGAAAGCTCTTATCACAGTTCCTGGAACAGATTCAGCTCCTTAAGACACACAAGTGGTGTAAATGAAGAACTGTAAGACCTCAGAGGAGGCAGAGAGTATTTCTGAAGGTAGTAACCAGTGAAAGTCACTTTTCTTTGAGTATATGCAAGTCATCTTTTTTCTCCATTTTCCTTCTCAACATTCACTTTTTAAAAATGTAGTTTATACCTTTTGAGCCACTTCGCCTATTTTGCCCACGCCCCTTCCCCCCCCCCCCCGGCATCTTGGCAACCACCAGCATGTATTTATGAATCCAGAACAAAGAAAGTCACTTTTAAACAGATCCATGAAGAATAAGTAGACTTGAGCCAGGCAGACGTCATAGAAGTAGGTGCCCTAGAAGGAGGTACGGAAGTAGCAAATCTCAAGGTACACGTAGGAAATGGCAGGTAGTAAGATTTGGACCGAATGAAGGTTGGGTACAAAGGGAACAGTGGAAGATATGGTTGGAGTGTGATATGGTATAGAATATTTGGAATCTCAGGCAAGAAGTTAAATTTTAGTTTACCAGTAGTGAGCTTTGTTCTGATTCAATCAGAGGAGTGACATCAGAATGGCATTTTAATAACATCATCAAGTTCAGTTGTGGCCAGGAGATGTTCCAGAAAGGAAACAGCAGACACGGAAGAACTAACCAAGACGCTGCTGTGATTGTCCAGGCCTGAGCCACTACCAGGATGGCGTGGAGAGCTGAATGCAAAAAGTATGGCAGATAAACATTTTATTGCTATGTTGTGTTTCACTCCTTTGTCCAAACTTCTTTGTAGAATTCCAACCTGTTTATATAACACCAAGTTCTTCACTGTTCTCAAAAGTTAAAGGCTACACAGGCTAACAAAATACACATATCTAACACAAGTATTAAATGCATAAGTATCAAAATGCATAAGTATTAAATGCATAAGCATTAAAAACATTTAAATAAGATGTATTCTGCACTGTTGGGAAATCAATTCTCTATACATGTTCATCTTTCAGCCACTGGAACTTTCCCTTTGGATCACCAAATACTTTAACAGTTGTACCTATTTTTGGTTGTCTGCGTGTCTAGTTTGACTTATCATGTAACAATTGGCTATTAAGTGCGTGCGGGGTGGGGAGAGTGACTTAACAGAAGGAGCAAGCGACTTGGATTAGAAATATACACACTATTTCCTTGCTGTGTGATCTTGGACAAATCACTTCACATCTCTGGGTATCAGAATGAGGAGACGGAAGTAAAAGATCAAAGTCCTCCTCTCACCATACGATTCTATTCGTCTATCAAAACTGAGAAGTGGAGAGGTTTCAAAGGGATTAACATTCCATTTTCGTATCCTTCAGTATGTTACTGGTTTGAGAAAACTGGCCAAAATGGGGGGACCAAGCCTGAATGCTCATCTCTCTAAATGAAGGAGAGATTAACTGTTTTACGAAGATATGATTTACTTCTCAGAAATATAAAAATGGACACGGAAAGATCACATTTGCCAAAACAGAATGTTTTTAAAATCGAAGATTCTCGCCAAGCTCAATCCCTCTAAGATTCGAGTTTCTTGTTTCCCCTCACCGTTGTCGTAAATAATGTGAATAACAATGTTCTTGTAATAACACCTTTTTCTTTCTGGAGCCATTGCATGTTACTATTGGAAGAGCAACTTTTCCTATTTCTAAGAAATGAGGCTTTACTGAGAAAGCTCCTTGGACTTCTGAGGTGTCAAACCAACCCTTTTTGCGCATGTATTTTACAAGTTTGCTGCTAAGTTGAGTGTGAAGGACACCCACGCCTGGATTTAAGAGTTGAAGAGAAGTGCGTGGTAAAGCACATTCCTGCCTTCTCTGAGCTCTCAGCACCGAGAAAGGGCTTGAGATGTATTGCAACTGGAAACACGAAGATGCACATACTCCCTAACAAATAAAGCCATTTGGTGAGGTGGTTTGAAAAAAAAAAAAAGTCAGTTTTAACATTTCTTCCCAGTTAGGCTCTTGCAGTGAAAGAAGAAATAAGTCATACTCCTAGAGACCTGGACGAGGTGAAGTTCAGGCAGTCCATTCTCCCCACGTGGCTCAAACCTCCTCAGTCCTCGTGTGAAAGGAGAGGGCATCAGCAGCCTCACAGCTGGTCCTCCAACTTAGAGACTGGAGGGCTGATGGCTGTAAACCAGTGCAAAGTGGACCTTCTGCTGGCTGACATCCGCATCAGGGAATGAGGATTGCTGTGACCCCTGTGCACATGCACACAGGCACACACACTTTGCACACTTTGAACTTGCCCGAGTTCAGCTGTTATGAGAGACATGTTCTTGTTTGAGGACTCTGCTGACTAGGCAGAAAGGGAAGAAACTGGGATTTTAGTTTTTCAGGAGTCTTCAGGAGTTATTAGAACATTTTCTTTTACCAAAACTTCGCATTTTCTAATTTCATCACCTTTTGCTTCTTTTCCACTCACAGGGCAGAAAGAACAAGGTAACAGTGGCTGATCCCCAGTGGAGAGGTCTGCCCAGACACGGCGATGGTGTGTTCTTTTTCTACGAAAGCCCTCTCCTCTGGCTCCCATGGAGCCTGCTCTTGAAAACAGGCTTATCGTGGCCTTATGTGGAAATAAGGAGTCTGTGGATCTTGTTCTATTAGATGTGATATGAATCTGTGAGGAAAATGTCTTCTTGGGTTTCCCTTTCCGATTCTGAAATATATGTTGCGTGAGCATATACGCATGTATGAATGTGCATACGCAGATCCTTTGCTTATCACTTCCATTTATTTCACAAACATACTAGAGAGTTCATTCTCTGCCTGGGACTTTTCTGGGAGCTGGACTACGGGGAAGAATGAGAATAATTATGATCTTGTCTCTCATGGAGCTTATGTTTTTACATGCAGGCAGGGTTTGTCGGAGGACTACACCAATGTCCATCCATACAAAATGCAATAACTGTTTTGAAGGCAAGCCTCACGGTGCCATGAATCTAAAGAGAAAAATGAGAAGCTCTAAGGAGAGATGGTCTAATGAAGACATTTAGCTCGAAGAAGAAGCAGGGAGAACTAAAATTTATCACCAAGAAAGTCTCGTCATGCAGGTTTTCCGGCTCGATTCTGAAAGTTCACTAAGTGGGGAAGGGCTTTAGATAAGCTTTCGAGATTCTGAACTTGAAGCTGGTATGGTTTGCGGTTTCCCTGTCGCTATGCAAAGCTCTTGCTGGCAACAGCCCATTATCAACAATGCCCTCTTGGAATTTCTTACGTGTGGAGAGACAGGTTGACAACCCCGACTGGCTTTTCCAAAGAGATTGTCTTGCGTTGTTCGGGATGCCACGAAAGTTCTGATTGAGTCTCGAAAGGCCCTGGGCCAATGGGGATGTCTAGTCTCAGGGGAGGAACTCTTTATGCAGTCGCTCTGGGGAGGTGCCCACACACTTACCTTTCCTTGCATTACACAACCGGATAGCATGCCAGCTCCAGGCTTGTGGCCGTTTCATAACCAGCCCTTTCATGTGTTATGTGTGAAGTTTGAAATAAAGCCGTCTTTGACCACCACGCTACAGAAACGATGGTTTTGATTCCAGGTGAGTCAGGTAATAGAACATTTGGACTCGCATTTTTTCTTTACAATCAGTTTATATCCCTACGGTGACATTTTCATTACTTTTGTGTGTCTGTTTGTCGGGTTTTTTTTTCCCCCTCTCCATAAGTACACGGGATGTTATTTGTTATGCACTCCATGTTTATTTTAAGAAACCGGATCATTAAATCCACATCCCATGATTTAGCAAATGACCTTCAAGCATAAAATGAGGTGAGGGGTGTTATTTTCAAGAAGAAAGGAAAGCTTTGTGAAAGCTCACACTGGGTATCTGCTGCTGCTCTTTCCATTGTTCACAAGAATAATACTGCTTGTCGAATCTCCAAAGCAATGGTTGTTTTATGCTCTGCAAGAGCCCAATCCTCCAAATAATGAGGCTGATGTAACTCTGGGGATAGTTAAAAGGGGATAAATCCCAATGTAAGAAAACACAGTTTACTTTGTATATCCTTTAAGAGGTTAAGACCATGGTGATGCTCAGAGGTATTGCCACACTGCTGAGGTAAGCACAATGATCTTGTGACACCATGGCGTGATTACTAATTAGTCACAAATGTAAATGGTAGCCAGCAAATCTCTTTATTACATTAAAAGTGAGTTTACTTGCCAGGAGTTTGCTTTTTTTTTTTTTTTTTTCCTTTCTTAAGTGTGATGTAAGATTTCTCTAGTTGGAAAATCCCTTATTTGCTGATTTATATGGAATTAGTGTTGCCTGATCTTTAGCCTTGTTTCCTAGTTTAGTTTAGTGCCACTGATAAATGGCCTTGATCAATAAAGTCCTCATTTTGACCTACTGAGAAGATCCAGTGTGGTCCTTCTCGGTACAGCTGAAGTAAGGTCAACCGGATGACTGTCAACATCTCACAGGACGTGAAGGATCTGGTTGCTGATGATTGTGTTCTCTGCTGTTCTCTTGAGCAACCGAGGATGTTAATACAATAGCTGTTATTTCACCGTCAGGCTTTAATGGTATGCATTTTACCCCTTCTAGTGGATTATTTCATTCTCTCTGTCCACATATACAGGTGGAATTAGTAGGAGACCATTTTAAAAATCAAAAACTATCATAACTGATCAAATCTATGGATTAAAGTTGCACTTTCTGGTCTCTTCACATCCAGGGCAAGCCTTTCTCATCTGTAGGAATATGCTTTTCCTTGGGACATTAAGCAGGTTGCTACTGTTTGCTTTGGGAGGCCATAGTCCCAATTTTCAGTAGGAGAGAAAGAGCATGCTATACCCAGTGAAGAAACAAGCACACCTTTCTGGTTGGACAGAGTGAGGTTCACTCCCAAAGAGGCCCTGTGGAATCCCCAAACTCCCGTGACATTCATGATTCACGCGCCAACTTGGAAAATACATATTGAAATACAGCACTCGGGAAGTGCCCCCTGTGTGTGAAACCAAACATGAGCACGCGTGTGTATGAAAGAATGCTAAAAATCCCACAAAACCCTTACAGTCTATTTGATGCCACAAAGTCTCCATAAAAGTGAAAGACATATAAGTGTCAGTACAACGAAAACATGAAGAAAGCAAACTAGTTTAATAGTGTAGTGGGAGAGAAAAAAATGAACTGGCAAGAGTGAACTGTCTTAAAATTCTGCTGAAAATTCCCATCCTCTCCACTCTCCCTTGGTTTGCACTGGCTGTAAAGGTATGGGAAGACCCATAAAAATAAACTCAGGTCACGAACAACTTCGCCAAAAGTGCAGCACATGCGTTTGTCTAGGGCATTACATCCTGTGGGCGGGGGCAGGGATCAGGGGGAACCAGCTTTATGGTATCTCCTCAAGCACTGCCTTTGGCCTAACTCCTGACCCAGGGCACACCCAGTGGACACACACTCTGCTCAGGACTCTCAGCGATACTAAGTGTCCGTTGGGGGGCTTATTGTGAATTTTAAGGGGTCTGGAAGCGAAATAATTAGTATTCTTTGCCTTCAACTGGCTTGCAGTCTAGATTGGATTACCTGGAAGACAGAATCTGAGATGTGGGCAGGAAGTTTACCAGAGAGAGCCCTGGAGAACACCACCTTTGTAGAAGAGTAGAAAGCAGGATCTGAACGGGACAGAGGGAGAGGATGAATTGACATGAGTTGCAATACAGGTTTCAGCCAATTAGTAGTAGTGTGGGGAGCTCTGGAGCTGGGATGGCCATGCAAGGTTGTCTCATACTGGGGATGAGAGACAGTACCAGAGCTTTATGCTTGCAAATCAACCCACTCTCTGGGCCGGGTTGTCTCCAGAAAGGGGCCTGACCTTGGGCAAGGCAAGCTTCTTCAGCCAAAAGAAGTCCCAGAGGGAAACTGGCTGAGAGTTGAGAGACCCACCAGAAAAGTAAATAAATGAATAAATAAATAAGAGAGAGAGAGAGAGAGAGAGAGAGAGAGACCTACCGGCTGGGCGAATGAGGGCTCAGGTCCTGGAGGAGGGAGGCGGGACATGCATGAGTACAAATCACACGCAGAGAATAATGGCAACCAGCATGGTACACAGAAGTGGTTTTGGCTGTGGCTCATGTGTATTTGAAGTTTTGTAGAAATTCAGTTACTGAGGAAAAGAATGAAAACAGGAATACTCGGGATTTTTGCATGTGCACCTTGTATTCTGTGACAGTATAAATTTCAGTCGTTTTTTTGTGAATACCTGCAGATTTTCTATGTGTACATCCATGCCTTCTTAAAATGAAGACAGTTTTACTTATTCTTTTTCAATATGGATACTTGTTACTCCTTTTTACTTGCACCATTACATGGTCAAGGACAATGTTGAGGTGAAGTCAGTGACGGCAGACATCCTTGACTTGCTCTTGATCTTAGACTGAAACGTTCAATCGTTCACTAGTAAATGTTAGATGTGGGTTTTACCTCTATTCTAATTTGCTGCAAGGGATTTTTAACATGAATTTGTTTTGTATTTTGTCATACATCTTTTTCTGTATCTACTGAGATGATCATATAATGTCCCAAGGTTTGTTTATTCATTCACCCATCGAAGGATATTTTGGTTCCTTCCAGGTTTGGGTGATTACGAATAAGGCTATAATAAACACTGACAGTCAGGTTTTTGTGTAGACATAAGTTTTTTTTTAATTTTTTTATTTTTTTAATATATGAAATTTATTGTCAAATTGGTTTCCATACAACACCCAGTGCTCATCCCAAAAGGTGCCCACCTCAATACCCATCACCCACCCTCTCCTCCCTCCCACCCCCCATCAACCCTCAGTTTGTTCTCAGTTTTTAACAGTCTCTTATGCTTTGGCTCTCTCCCACTCTAACCTCTTTTTTTTTTTTTTCCTTCCCCTCCCCCATGGGTTTCTGTTAAGTTTCTCAGGATCCACATAAGAGTGAAACCATATGGTATCTGTCTTTCTCTGTATGGCTTATTTCACTTAGCATCACACTCTCCAGTTCCATCCACGTTGCTACAAAAGGCCATATTTCATTTTTTCTCATTGCCACGTAATATTCCATTGTGTATATAAACCACAATTTCTTTATCCATTCATCAGTTGATGGACATTTAGGCTCTTTCCATAATTTGGCTATTGTTGAGAGTGCTGCTATGAACATTGGGGTACAAGTGCCCCTATGCATCAGTACTCCTGTATCCCTTGGATAAATTCCTAGCAGTGCTATTGCTGGGTCATAGGGTAGGTCTATTTTTAATTTTCTGAGGAACCTCCACACTGCTTTCCAGAGCGGCTGCACCAATTTGCATTCCCACCAACAGTGCAAGAGAGTTCCCTTTTCTCCACATCCGCTCCAGCATCTATAGTCTCCTGATTTGTTCATTTTGGCCACTCTGACTGGCGTGAGGTGATACCTGAGTGTGGTTTTGATTTGTATTTCCCTGATAAGGAGCGACGCTGAACATCTTTTCATGTGCCTGTTGGCCATCCGGATGTCTTCTTTAGAGAAGTGTCTATTCATGTTTTCTGACCATTTCTTCACTGGGTTATTTGTTTTTCGGGTGTGGAGTTTGGTGAGCTCTTTATAGATTTTGGAGACTAGCCCTTTGTCCGATATGTCATTTGCAAATATCTTTTCCCATTCCGTTGGTTGCCTTTTAGTTTTGTTGGTTGTTTCCTTTGCTGTGCAGAAGCTTTTTATCTTAATAAGGTCCCAGTAATTCACTTTTGCTTTTAATTTTCTTGCCTTTGGGGATGTTAGACATAAGTTTTTAAATCAGTTGGGTAAATAGCTAGAATGTGATTGCTGGATCATATGATAAAATTGTTCAGCTTTGTAAGACACTTGTCAAACTGTGAAGTGGCTGTAACAATTTCATCCCCATCAACAATAAACCACACATCAGTTTCTGTTGCTCCATATTTTTGCCAACTTTGGACAATTAGCCATTCCAGTAGTGGGCAATGGTATCTCACGTTGTTTTGGTTTGCATTTCTCTGATGACATACAAGGCTGAACATGTTTAATAGGCTCTATTGGCCATCTGTATATCTTCTTAAGTGAGATGTCAGTTCAATTTTTTTGTCCTTTTGAAACTGGGTTGCTTGTTCTCTTAGTGTGTGGTTCAAATCTTTGTAATATTCTTTGAGGTGTGACAGAACGCATGCATAAAAACACTGTTGCTGCATATTGAAGTGGATGGCCATCTCAAGGCAAAGCACTTGGGCAGTTGTTTTAGTTGCGAGCTGAACTAGCTGCTTTTTTTCAGAGAACACCAGTTTCACTTGGGGAAAAATGACTGAGAAAAAATGTGCATAATTGGCAGTCATTATCTCAAAATTAATGGAGAGGACCTGTAACTTCAAGAAATCAACTGCTATTCAACAATTGCCCTAGTACGTATGTATCCAAAGGATACAAAGATGCTGATTTGAAGGAGCACATGTACCCCAATGTTCATAGAACTGCTATGAACAATAGCTAAATTATGGAAAGAGTCCAAACATCCACCGACTGATCAATGGATAAAGAAAATGTGGCGTATATATACAATGGAATACCACTCAGGGATGATAAAGAATGAAATCTTGCCATTTGCAACAATATGGATGGATCTAGAGGGTATTATGCTAAATGAAATAAGTCACTCAGAGAAAGACAGATTTATCATATAATTTCACTCAAATGTGGAATTTGAGAAACACAACAGATGAACATAGGGGAAGGGAAGGAAAAATAAAATAAAAACAGAGAGGGAGGCAAACCATAAGAGACTCTTCAATACAGAGAACAAACTGAGTTTTGATGGAGGGAGGTGATAGGGGGGTGGGCTAGACAGGTGATGGGCATTAAGGAGGGCACTTTTTGGGAGGAGCACTGGGTGTTATATGTAAGAGATGAATCACTGGGTTCTACTCCTGAAGTCAAGACTACACTGTATGTTAACTAATTTGAATTTAAATAAAAAAAATCAACTGCTATTTTTGTTGTTGTTGTTGCCAGTGAAAACATTTGAATTTGCAACTGAAACTTAGAATTTTGGACACTTTTATCGGTCATGCAGGGCTTCAAACTTCTCTCTTGTGATGACATTGGTAGTGATATTGACAAATGGAATTTTTGATAGCATATAATATGATGCATCAACATTCAGAATAGCTGGTTAATTCAGTGTAGCAAAAATTTCCAACTGACCAATGTATAATTTAACAAAATTATGTAGGGGTAAAATATCCATTCAAAGTGCAAAGTGGCACTTTGATTAAAATCCACATAATGGCTTTTAATGCAGTTAGTGTAAGAAAAGTTCAAGCTGTCACTTTTCAAGTTCTGGCATACTGTCAAAGAAAAATATCCACAATTATCTGTAAAAGCTATTAAAATAGCCCTTCCTTTCCTAACTGCAAGTCTTTGTGAGGCTGGATTTTCTTTATATACTTCAATTAAAGTGGCCTATGGCAACAGATTGAATGCAGAAGCAGATGTGGGAACCGATGTCTTTGAATAAACAAGACATTAAAGAAATTTGTAAGAAGGAAAATAATGCCATTCTCCTTAATTTTTGGAAGATATGGTTATTTTTATAAAAGCATTTCAGTTATGTTAGTAGGCAACAGATTTATTATTTTATTTTACCAGTAATAAATATCTTTAAAAAATTCTCAGTTTTAATTTCTTATGAGGCAAGCATTGATAGATATAATGCACACAAACAAAACTTGCTATAACTGTCAATACTTTTTTAAGAGTGCAAAGGAATCTTGAGAAGAAGTTTGAGAATCATTGTTCTAAACACTACTTTAATATCCCATATATTTTAATATATTTGAATTCTCATTTTCATTCAGTTTAACGTATTTTTCAGTTTGTTTTCTGATTTCTTCTTTGTCCTACATTGATTTAGAAGTATGCAGTTTAACGTCCAAATATCTAGGGATTTTCCAGATATCTTTCTGGTTTTGATTTCTAATTTAATACCACTGTGGTCAAAAAACATACTCTGGTTTCAATCCTTTTAAATTTATTGAGACATATTTTATGGCACACCATATGGTCTATTTTGGTGAATGTTCCATGTGCTTCTATAAGAAGTTATGTTCTGCTGTTTTGCGTGCAGTGTTCTACACATCCTCCGTATTGACCCTTTTATTATTATTTAATGTTCTTCCTTATCTCTGGCAATATTCCATTCTCTGTTGTCTAGTTTTTTCCAAAAGAATATAGCCAATTCAGTCAGGTCTTGATTTTTCACTTTTTTAAGAGTCCAACAATCTCTGCCTTTTAATGGAGTGTTTAATCCATTTATATTTAAATAATTGTCAGCATGATGGCTTTATGTGTTTTCTATTACCCTGTTTGTTGTTCTTTTTTTTTATTCTGTATTTTCTCTCCTGTGGGACTACTTGAATATCTTTTGGTATTCCCTTTTATCTCCTTTTGGCATATTACCTAATAGATTTTTGTATGTTTGTCTTGGTCTGGTTTTCGTGGTTTTCGTAAACTGTGCTGTCCAGTGCAGTAGCCATGAGCCACACCTTTTGTGTTTTTCGGTATAGCTCCTACTTCTGCCTACATCTCAATCCTCAACAACACATTATCATTGTGGTCAATGATAATGGTCAAATCTCTTCTTTAGCAACTAATAAATGAGAAAAGAAATATTCTATTTCATCTACATTTGCCTTATCTATCATTCTTCATTTCTTTGTGGAAATCTGAGTTCTATCTGTAATTGTTTCCTTCAGCCTGCAACCATCCTTTAACATTTCTTGTAGTCTGTGTCTACTGACCTCAAATGATCTCAGATTCGGTTAGTCCAAATAATATGTGTTTATTCTTCTCCTTGTTACCCGGAATATAACATGTCGTTTTCCTCTAGCTATCTTATAAATTGTTCCTTGATATTTTTTTTTGTCACTTGATTATGATATGCCTTGGTATAGTTTGCTCTGGTTTTTATTCTGCTTTGGGTACATTGATATTCTTGGATCTCTGGTTTCTTGCTTTCATCAAATTTGGAAATTTCTTGCCATTCTTTTTTTCAAAGATCTTTCCCTTCAGTCCTCTGTTTCTGAAACTGTATGATAGACTGCTTGACATTGTTCCATGGGTCACTGATGCCCCATTCATTTCTTTTAAGTCTTCTTTCTCTCTTTTTTTCAGTTCAGTTGGTTTCTTCTGTCATATCTACAAATTCACTGGTCGTTCCTCTTCAGCATCTAATCTATTCTTAGGCCTACACAATGAATTTTTAAATTTCAAATGGTGTTTATTTTGATGCTAGAGATTCTTTTTTTATTCCTATTTTCTCTTTATTTGTGCTTTCCTTTTAACCCTTGAACATATTTATAATACTGGCTTTAAAGCTTTTATTTGCTATTTTTATTTTCTCCCTCTTATCTTGTTCTGTTTCTATTGGGTGATGTTTCTCCTGTTTATGGGTCATATTTTCTTGCTTCTTCAAATGTCTAGTAATCTTTGATTAGGTGCTAGATATACTGATTTTTTGTGTGGTTGAGAGTTTGGATTTCATTTTCTTCCTCTAAAGAGTATTGATTTTTATTTTGGCAGGCAGTTAAGTCACTTGGGGGAGGCCAGTTTATGCTTTCAATGGATATTTTCAAGCTTTGTTTGGGTATGTCCAGTAGAGCATTTACTCTAGAGCTAATTTGGCTTACACTGAGGCATGATCTTTCCGGAGTTCCTACCAGATGCTGTCAGTGTCCGACAAAATACCTCTCCTGTGGTTTGTTAGAACATAATCATTTCCCAACACCATGCCCCTTTTAGACGTTGCCCAGCTTCCCAACAGCTTCTCTTTCTTTAGTAGTTGATGTTTGCCAGGACTCATGGAGTCTCATTCTGTGCATGACATTCTAGCTTGGTATTCAAACATTGAAAGGCCCCTCTGTGGATTTCAAGGGTTCTATCTCTGCTTAGCTAACTCCTGATACTCTGCTCCACAAATTCCAGTGGCTTCAGCTTCTCTGAACTAATCTTTGTCCTCTCAACTCAGGTGGCTCGCAGTGATCTATTTGGGTTCCCCCTTTAAAATTTTTTTTTCAACGTTTTTATTTATTTTTGGGACAGAGAGAGACAGAGCATGAACGGGGGAGGGGCAGAGAGAGAGGGAGACACAGAATCGGAAACAGGCTCCAGGCTCCGAGCCATCAGCCCAGAGCCTGACGTGGGGCTCGAACTCACGGACCGCAAGATCGTGACCTGGCTGAAGTCGGACGCTTAACCGACTGCACCACCCAGGCGCCCCTGGGTTCCCCCTTTTATGCCAGGACCTAGTAAATGTCTCCAGGAAAGAAACTCTGGGGTAACAGAAAGGCTTATATTCTTTGTTCACTTCTCTTAGACAATATATGCTTATGCTGATGACTTCTCTATCTCTTAAAACTGTTGTTTCACATATTTGGTCCAGTTTTCTAGCTATGGAAAGCAGGAGGGTTAGTTGGCACCAGTTATTCCAACTCCATCAGTGTTGGAATCAGAAAGCAACACTGGGATGCCTGAGTGGTTCAGTTGGTTGAGTGTCTGACCTCGGCTCAGGTCATGATCTCACAATTCGTGGGTTCGAGTCCTGTGTTGGGTTCTGTGCTGATACCTCAGAGCCTGGAGTCTGCTTTGAATTCTGTCTCTCTGTCTTTCTGTCTCTCTCTCTCTCTGCCCCTCCCTGCTTGTGTGCTCTCTCTCTCTCCTTCTCTCAAAAATAAATAAATAAAACTTAAAAAAAGAAATCAACATTTAATTTTGATACTGTATGAAATGAGGAGTAATTGAATGTCTTTGAGAAAGAGAGTGACATGATAAATATTGTGTTTGAGAAAGCTCAATATTGATAAAGAGATGAATTATATGGTGGACAAACTAAGACAAGGAAAACCATTTAGAGAGTGGTAAGTCAAACATAAGATGAATACAGCTTTAACTGAGGTAATTGTGATGGCAGTGCACCTGTAGGTATAGATAAGAAAACTTGTCTCTAGGGTTGTTGTTCAACAGGGGTTGGACTGGGGATGTACATCTGTTATGTTCCCGGGAGGACACCTGAAGGAAGGGAGTTATTAACAAGCAGTAAAGAAAAAAAAATAGGAGTATCTACTTTTTTTATAGATGCTTTACATATTTTATCTTATTTATTTCTCACAACAACCCTGTGGGTGTTATATATCCCAATTTAAAGGTGAAAAGACTGGGGATCAAAAAGATTAAGAAACTGCAGTCAGTCAAATAAGCTGGAAATGATAGCACCCGTCTTCAGCCTCAGATATGGCTGCAGAACTCAAGCTCTTTCCTCAGTCATACTTCCTCTATAAAGTGAAAGAGAGGTAGCTTTTAGAAGCTATATTTATATTAATAGAGAGATACTAGTAACATTAGGATTATAATTTACTAATACCTAAAGTTTTCTACCCAAGTAAAATTAAAAGTAAAAATTACAAATCTCTGAGAAACACAAACTTTTCAGTTGTGTGAAATTGTACACCAGCTAAAAACGTGATGGCAATAACTGTAAAGAAAGTGGTTTCTTAGGTGTTTGTAACATTCAAATTATAAATTCTCTTTTGAGTTTCAAAAAAAATTAAAAACTCCTATAAAGCTCCACCCAGGTGGAATTTGGAGGTGACTCTTTGCCAACTGTATGAGAGACTCCTTCACTATAGTACATCAAAACCATCCTCTGATTTGTTTTAAATGCCTCAGAATGACTTTGGGAGTAAAAGAGAAAACAGAGGCATGATTGCTAATTTGCTAGACTCAGCAACAACTTTTTGATATGTTTGTACTTCTTTGCAAGAACATTAACCATCAGTGATGTGGATAGGCTGGAGATAAAGGGACCAATGTGGGCATTCTCTGCAAAACAATTGGTTATTATCAGACATAAACCAGTGGTTTTTATGGCATAGGCTCTGCTATTTTAACACAGGACCAGTAATTAGACTGATCCTCACTTGGGCGCCTAAGTGATACTTTGTAAAGAGGGACTTCCCTCTGGCTTTATACCTTCAGTTGCTCCTTAGCTCTCTCTCTTTTCCATTATTCCCTTTCATTTCTTCCATTCCACTTGTACTGCTGGATAATAATGGACCTTCTCATCCCAACAGTTTGCTACTGGTAAGTATTTTCAATATCTGGAGACCCACAAATAAAAAGGTCTTGAGGGAAAATATCTATGTGTAAGTCTGTCTACTACATATGTCTCCTCTAAACCAATAGCTATCAAACATATTCTGTCTGAAAGCACTAACCAGAAGAATTTAGTAAGTACTAGATAACAGTACAAATCAGTG
The DNA here is from genome assembly GCF_022837055.1 of Prionailurus viverrinus. Lineage (NCBI taxonomy): Eukaryota > Metazoa > Chordata > Mammalia > Carnivora > Felidae > Prionailurus > Prionailurus viverrinus. Next base: position 54,273,684 of record NC_062577.1, on the reverse strand, counting down.
GCTATGATATCTCAGAATCTGTACTACCACATATACAAGGGAGATCTTGAAGGCCTTAGGTAGACACAGTAAAACCTGAACAAAGCTCCTGATCTCTTTTCTTTTCTACCTATGGTTTGTTGTGATAGTTCAGAACAAGGTGGCCAATTACTTCAGAAAATGGCCCTTGACCCACTGGGCTCTTCACGCTCTTGAAAACGCCCCACCAGGAGTCAGTTTCCAAAGCCAATGCCAGAAGATGGGTCAGGCTCATCCCTTTCACCCCACTTAGCAGAACTACAGATGTTATTCATATTCATCACAATGTCCAGCCCTTTGACAAACGTTACAGAGTTCCTTGGCTCAATAAAAATCATGTGTCATCGAGTGGCCTGGGTTAAGTGCATGCTACTTAGAAAAGCATTTCCCTTCGTCTGTTTGTTTCATGAGATGTTTGGAGACCTCCAACATCTGCATTTCAGTTGCAGCCTGTCTTTCCCTGTTCCACTGCTGCCAAATGCCCTTCTCTTGGCTCTACTCCATTCTTCAAGGTGCTCACTCTCTCTGCTCAGCTCTGTACTTTGCTATCTTTCGGCAAGTCTTAACGTTTTCTTGAGCCTGGTGGAATGTTGATATTCTCTACTCAAAATGCAGAATGCTGGGAGCAGAAGGAGGAGGCAGTGTAGCTTCACACAGTTTTATTATTTCCTGCCCTCAGTCTCAATCCCAAAGGCTGAAGATTATTTCCAAATGTGCCCTGCAGCCAATCCCATCATTACACGGATATTAGGTCCTACAACCCAGCATTGTGGCTTAGGCATCTCCATGCCTCATGAGACCGTGTGTGGGTTAAGTTTTGACATTGAAAAAAAAATAACAACCTTGTAGAACTGATTGAAAACATATACAGTGTGGCAGAGCATGCCTGTGGATCTCAGCCTGTGGCTTCACGAATTTGAACAGAAAACATCGGCATCTGGTGCTACAAAATAATTACTTAAAAATAGACATCTCTTTATTTCTTCTACAGCAGCACGAAGGTGTCTCTATCTGCACAAATTAGCTTGAAGGAATGTCATTCTGCATGTAAAAATTCTGGTATGGAAAATTATTCATTTTTGATATACAATGGAATCTGACTCTAACTCTGGCCTTGGGAGTCATTCAGTGACATGGAAGGCATCAGTGGATAATGAAATAACCAATTTTAGTCTTCTCCAGTGAAACTCCAATTTTTGCCTGGACAGAATGGAGGTATTCTAGAATCATGTTATAATTTTTTCCATCTTATTTTAGAGATTAAAACAAAACAAACCTACACAGTGATAGGTTTGAATAAAAACAATAAGAGTAAAAACATATATGGAGGCCTTTTCCTAGTCTAGGTTTAAAATATGCCACTCACGGGGCACCTGGGTGGCTCAGTTGGCTAAGTGTCTGACTCTTGATTTCGACTCAGGTCATGATCTCACAGTTCATGAGTTTGAGCCCCACATTGGGTTCTGTACTGACAGTGTGGAGCCTGCTGGGGATTCTCTCTCCCTCTCTCTCTGCCCCTCCCATGCTGTCTCTCTCTCTTTCTCCAAATAAATAAATAAACTTGAAAAAAAAAGATGCTACTCAAAGTTCCTCAGACATGTCATATTGTCCCAGATCTCTGGGTTATTCCTGGTGTTTCCCATTCTGTCGACTTGACTGTCATGTTATTCTCTCCCTCACCCCCCACCCCCACACACACACTACTTCACTGGTAGTGTCATGTTTGAGGAGCTCTCCTTGAATGTTACAAGATGGGTTCAGTTTTCGCTATTTTATGCTCTGTTAACATTTTGTTCACACCTCTCTCATAACATTTATACCATCATGCTGCCCATATCTCTTCTTGTAATAAAAGTTTCATGAAGCCAGGGGCCACACCTTACTGCCTTTTCAACCCCTAGCTTAGCTCCTAACATACAGTAGGTTTTCAGTCAGAGCTGCACTAAAAAAACTATAAAATGATGATAATTCTAAGAAGGATTTCTTTGGGATCACTTTCAGGAGAACTAAGGGTCAAAACCGGGGGACTCTCTAGATCAATGATGTTTGTATATTCAGTCTAGTGGTAATGAGCTAGATAGACCTCTTTCACCTTTGTACAACCTTGGACAAGTTATTTAAAGTCTTTAAACTTTCAGGTTTTTTTTTTTCATTTAGAAAATGTTACCTCCTAAATAAGTTGTTGTGAGGCTAAAATGAAATGATTCTGATATAGTAGCATTCAACATTAGCTGACATGCTGATAGTAAAGACCATTATATTCTTAGAGATGGTGTTTTCTCTCCATCCACCAGGATATGTAAATTTGGCAGAGTGAAGGTTTTTATCTGTTTTTCATTCTCAGCCATTAGAGGCAGTGCCTAGAAAGGGCGTGGCATATCACAGAACCTCAATCAATATTTGCCGAATAAATTTGTGGATACAGGTTGCCTTCCCAGGACGGGTCAATGGATGTCAATGCTTTGCACATACCCTTCCACTCTTCTGAATATCTCTAAGACAGTTGGATGGATGTTTAACACCAAACCATGGTCTGTACGGTAGCCAAAGCTCATTACTTCATTCCCTGAAAGTTTTGGCTTATTGACCTGATTAGTAGAGTATATCAGTACTCAAAAGAAGAATTAAATGGAGAATTTCAGAGATAAAAAAAAAAAAAGAAGGCAAAAATCATGTTCCTTCTTGAAAATCTATCATATCCAGAAGGAAAACCATGTGTTGAAGTGACCCAGGGGAAGAAGAGGGATATATTGAGTGACCTCCAGAGGCTCCTTTCAGCACTAACGATCCATGAAGGAGATTTACAGATCCACAAGAATTGACCCCAACCTAGCCTTGGCTCACTGCTTTTTCCCCATTTTGGCCAATCTTCTCACTCCATTCACGATGGCAGCTCCTTCCAAACCCATCCTTCCCCCATTCCTTTGCTGCTGGAAATTACCCCTGGCCCATGGCCTAGAGGCAGTGGCTGGCCATGGAGGTGGGATGTGCCCAACTTGTACATAAAGGCAACAGCTGGACAGCACACCCAATATGAGCAAAGCCAAGTTTATTTTACGGACAGGCCTTCTGTCTGAAATTTGACTTTCCCCTCTTTGCTGACTTGGCCAGTTTAACAGTAGTCACCCCTGGATCACAGGAAGCACATATTTGCCTCAAAGTCTTTGGGGAGACCCATATAGCCCTCAGATGTACAATAATCCAGACTTCTTATTTTATTTTTTTCTTTTCCATGGGAATAAGAGCACTTCTCTGCCAAGGAACATATTTCAGGATTTTCTTTTGGCTGCTCCCAGGAGGGGGAAAGTTCAAGGGCTTGATGATTTTTTTTAAAACTATGCATCAAGAGAAAGCTGGACCCTGTTGTGAAAAAAGAAAGAGAAGCAAGGGAAAATATGCCTCATGCACCTTACTGACCTGTCTCCTCCAGTGAACTAGACCTCAGGGGAAAATTGAATCCATTAATGTCTTGGTTGGGGTGGCAGGACATCTGAGAGAAGGTAAGGGGGTTTTTGGATCATTCTCGCCACACCTCTTGCTTAGAAAAAAATAAATTAGGTTCTGCAAATATTTTGTGGATCACATCTATTGGCACCTAGACTCTCTTTTTTACTGTGAGTAAAAGAGGGGGGAAACCCTGGCAGAATCCCAGGGGTGGGTATTTATGTCAGCTCCAATGAGAAGCAGGGGTTGAACTTCTGTCAGTGTTTCAGGGAGGCCCTGGTGACTGTGGAAGCATCAGGACCCGTGCTCACTTCTCTGCAGATGTCAGTGACCAAGAGTGCATATCAGGGATGCTGACTTGAAGACTATCTGTATTAGATTTTATTTTGCTTTAAGTATGGCCAAAAAGTGGATTAAACAAAAATCCAGGCATACGAGTGTGTCCAGAAATAAGGATGAGAGAAACAGTGGCAACAAGTTCAAGCACCAGGAAAGATTTTTGAAAAAGCTTAAGTCATAAAAATGAAAACAATGATGTCAATTTAAGAGAAATGTTAATGAATGACATAAAGGAGGACAAAAAAGGGAGAGTGGTTAACAAGAAGCAAAGTTAAGGGATTATCTGAGGTGTTCTGTGGTTTACCAACACGTCTTCGCTGAAATAAACATAGCTCGTCGAACCCTAAGAGAAAGGAAGTAGGAGCCCTGGTGTTTATTTGTTAAAGTAGGTTGCCTTCCCCAGGCCCAGCCCTCTGCTTCCTCCGCCCTGTGTGCTCTCAGTTTCCCTGCTCATCAAGCTTTTCTGGATTGCTATCCGGAGTCTGCTGCTGGTAGTCAACCTTTATTGTCTAGTTTGCAACTTCTCTTCCCTGGCCTTCCTCTACCCAACCACGGGCCCAGGGATACCAATAGGGTCACATGCATTCATCTCAGGGATCCTCTCCCTGTCTGCTTGCCTGCTTTTACAGGTCCTCCTCCAAGTCACAGGGATTTCTTGGGGGGGGGGGGGGAGTGTCCCAGGGGGTGGGGTCCAACAAGAGGTCTTCCTGATGCCAGTTCTATCCGTTCTCACTCATTTCATATGTACCTGATTGCGTACCCAGTGGCTGCTCAGAGCCACACCCTTCCTGGACCCGCTTCTGTGATTTCCCTGGGGGGCAGCCTTGCCTTGCACAACCCTGCGTTCCAGACTTTTCTTCCTACCCCTACTGGGTTCTTCCGGTGGGCCGGAGGAACTGACACGGATAGACCAAGATGCACGAACCTTCCCAGTGCTGAAGCGGAACAAATAGCATGTGTGTGAGAACACACTTGAGGGGTTGGGGACCCAAAGAGTGTGGTGGTGGAGTAGTCCAAATTTGTCTTCGAGGCCTGCTGGAGCCATGCCCTCTGAATGTTGTGTTTCTTTTACTTTCCCTTTTTATCTTCCTCTGAACACCAGTGTGTTTGGAGGAAGAGAAGAAGGCAGGCGAAGGGAAATGGATGGGATCTCTCTCTTTTCCTTTCCATCCCGTGCGCGTCCCAACCTAAAGCCAGCTCGCCTAGTGCAGGACGTCAAGCAGAAATCTCTGTTGGTGTTCTCATCTCAACTCACCTTCGGAATGTGTTTTCTAGCGGAAACAGACCCATAAATTCGGAGAATAAACTGATGGCCTCCAGAGGGGGGTGGAGTCGGTGAGGGGTGGGGAGTGGGAGATGCAGTCTTCCAGTTATGGGATGAAGAAACCGCAAGATGAAAGGTACAGCATAGGGAGTATGGTCAATGGTGTTGTAATAGTGTTGTGTGGTAACAGATGGTAGTTACCCTTATGCCAAGCATAACATAACCTCTGAACTTGTCGAATCATTGTGTTGTACATCTGACACTAATGTACATTGTGGGTCAACTGCATTTCAATCAAAAATTAATACAATCGTAAAATAATTAAAAATAAGTTTTTCTTTCCTTAAAAAATAAGAAATGCGTTTTCAGCAGCACATATGTACCTAATTTCTCTTGATATTTAATTATAATTTAGAATTCTTCAATTGCATTTTATTTTACTTTTAATTTATTTAATGCTTATTTTTGAGAGAGAGACAGAGCATGAGCAGGGGAGGGGAGGAGCAGAGAGAGACAGGGAGACACAGAATCCGAAGCAGGCTCCAAGCTCTGAGCTGTCAGCACAGAGCCTGACGCGGGACTCGAACTCACGGACCGGACCGTGAGATCATCACTGAGCCGAAGTCAGATGCTTAACTGAGCCGCGCAGGCGCTCAGTCTTCAATTGTATTTTAGAGTGCAAGTCGATTTGTGAGTTAAAACCAAAACCAAACAAACAAAACCCAACTGGTCATAAGTGGCAGAAACTGGGTACAGGGAAGGGAAAAAGAGAGCCAGCCTCAGGTTGCCAGTTTTTCAGTGCATGGCTCACTGCCATTTTCTTCATGCATTCACACATTAGATTAATCTTTAGGACACCTACCTGGTAGAAGACACCATGTGGTACTGTGGGGAGAATTAGAAGGAACCAGTCCTCGTGAGAGTTTACGCTAGAGGCGACTAAACATGCTTACAAATAGCTAATGGTCACAAACGAGGAGGGGGTACCTGATGCATTGTATGTGAGCACACTCGGTAATCTAGGCTGCTATAAATATAAAAGGAAATACAGTACAGCCTTGGATTGTGAGCAACTTGTTCTGTGAGTGTTCCACAAGATGAGCACACAGTTTTAATAAATTCTAACTTGATAAACGAGCAATGTCTTGTAATACAAGCAGTACCTGACGGCGAATGTCACATGGTCACAACCGAGCCAACGGTTCTTGAAATTCACTTTGATATACAAGTGCTTTGGATTGCAAGCCTGTTTCCGGAATGAATTACGCTGGCAAACCACGGTTTTACTGTATTCCCATTCAGTAATTGAAGTTGTATTTTACGATTAAGTGTTGTAAAGAAGGTGGTCACTTCTGACTATTGTGATTAAGGAAAATACTGTGGAGGGGCACCTGGGTCAGCATGGAGCCAGCTTTGGATCCTCTGTCTCCCTCTCTCTCTGCCCCTCCCCCGCTGCTCTCTCTCTTTCTCTCTCAAAAATAAATAAACATTAAAGGCTTGTTTTAAAAAGATAAAAAGAAGAATACTGTGGAAAAAATAGTCTGTGAGTAGAGCTTTGAAGCAAGGACAAGATGAATGAACATGGATTGGAGCACCATGTGAAGGGATGTTATGAAGACGGTGTCTCAGGAAAAAGTCCAGCAATAAAAGACACTGAGGGGGAATGATTTCACTGTAAAGGATACAGGGGGTCTGGAAAGAAAAGACAGAAACATGTCAAAGGAAGGACTGATTGGGTTCATTAATCGATTCATCAGAAGAGGTGAAATAGAAGTCAAGGAGGACCCCAAGGATTTTATTCTGGAAGCTATGTTACCATTGGGAAGTCTGGCTGGTGTAGGGGATTAACATGATAAATTTGGTGCTACTCACAGAGAGGTGAAGATTAGGATGGGGAATTGAGGCGGTAATATTCAGAAGACAATGGAATTTGGGACTAATACCAAGCTGTTAATGCTGCCCATATTCAGCAGACAGCCACTTGTGCAATGGGCCTATTTAAAGCCCCTAAGAGTAAGAATTCCAATAAAGTGCATTTAAAAGAGATGTAACGTGGGGCACCTGGGTGGCTCAGTCAGTTGATCCGACTTCGGCTTAGGTCATGATCTCTCAGCTGATGAGTTCGAGCCCTGCATTGGGCTCTGTGGTGACAGCTCAGAGCCTGGGGTCTGTTTCAGATTCTGTGTCTCCCTCTCTCTCTGCGTCTCCCCTGCTCACGTTCTGTCTCTCTCTGTCTCAAAAATAATAAGTAAATAAATAGATAAATAAATAAATAAATAAATAAAAATTTAAAAAAATTTAAAAGAGATGTAACGTACAAAAAGACGAAACGTAGGGTTAGACTCCCAGTTAGTGAATGGAAGAGGACACACAGCCAGGGAAGGAGAGGCTGAATGGGTAGAACCCATGAGGGACCAGAACAGTATTCTTACACACAGGGCAAAGAGGAGACATTTCTAGAAAGGGAGATCCGCTTACAGTTCCGAGTACTATTAAAAAAGTAAAACTGGATGTGGGTTGAGGAAAAAATAGGGGTCCACTGGTTCCCTTTGAGTGAATAGATTCAGGCAAGTATAACAGAAGACTAACAAGTAAGGAAGTGCAGTGGCCAGAGAGAGTCCATCCTGTTAGAAATGTGATTAGGAGAAGGGAATGGATGGGTGTGATTTTTGAAGGGGTAGCAGATCTCAAAAAACTGCTTTTGCTCCAGACTGACCGGAACAAGTCTTGAGTAGAGGGTCAGCTTTCTGCAGAAAGAGAGAATGTAAGATACTGCAGAATTTGGAGAGGGAGTCACTGGTAATGAAAAAGCATAGAAAGGCAAACGTGACTGTAAACAAAATTACCTGCGGAGTTATCAGTGTTAGAAAAGAAGAGAGATTGGTTCTTTTCTTGTTCTAGATGGAAGAGAGAATGGCTCAACGGGTAGGTATATTGAGGCAAAGGCCAGCCAGAAGGAAAATGAGCCAGCTCTCTAACAGGAGGGAGGTGATGTTTAAGATGATTCGTTACTGATTTCCAGACTCAAAGGGAAGAGTGGGAGCTAATAAATATCGCCAAATTTGTTGAACTAGAAGAGAGTATGGATGGCTTGTGACTGTTGCCTGTGCTGATAAAAAAAAAAAAAAAAAAAAAAAAGAAATGCATTGAATAAGTGGGAACAAATACAATGTAGACATAAAGAATTTTTTAACAAAAAGTATCAAAAATGGCACTGTTATTTTTCCCCTGCCTGACCTTAATTTAAAACTTTGTTTCAGTAAATCAAATCTACTAGAAAGATGTCAAATGTACCTCATAGAGAAATTGTCAAGGTTCAGATTCAATCAACTTTTTATTGCAATGGTTTATGAATCCACTTAATTTAGATTTTGCTTTAAAATAAATTTTATTCATTTTTATTATAAATTCTGCATAAATCTAAAGCAACAGCTTGTCATTCATGCTCAGACCTATAAAAACAGGCTCTTGGAAGTCCATCTAATAGAAAAAAAATGAAATGATAAGTGTATTCTCTAACAATGGCTCTTTGTGAACTTTGTTTTCATTAGATTTTTAATAATATAAAGGCCACTTGGTTCAGGAGAGAAGGGTATAATAAATGCAGCACATTAAAACAAAATAAAACATACATTACCCAACTGTCTAATACTGAATCTGACAATTTATCAAGTTGACCCAAAATAATAAACCTTACTTTCAGAAAAAAAATGAAATAAAATTGGACCCTTTCTGAAAAGAAAGCCATGTCACTTGTGGGGCATGCCACATCAATATAATCTAAGGAAGAAGAAAATTTGTAAAAATTCATAGTTGAAGGGATTTCTGATTGAGGACAAACCTCAGGCATGTGCACTATAGAATTAGCATATATAATATGTTGTTAAAAGAAGTAGAATCTGGATCACACAGGGACTAGAGTCAATAATATTGTAATAAATTTGTATGGCGACAGATGGAGGCAGATGTCCACCACACTTATTGTAGTGAGCATTTTAACAAGAATATAATTATCAAATCACTATGCTGTATACCTGAAGCTAATATAATACTATATGTCAACTATACTTCAATTAAAAATAAATTTTAAAAAATCACAAGGAAGACAAAATATAAAAAAGAAAAAACACAAAGGACTATATAAATGAATAAAAATTATAGCAAAGTGACTCGAGGGAAATTGCACTTCTTAGGTCCTTCAAACATCCAAAGATGAAAATATAACATAACATAATGTAATCAAATTAACAAATTGTATAAGGCAATCATATATTATTTAAAAAGTTGTGGAATCTAGGAATATATATTCAAATTATTAACTTTAAACTCTGTATGAAGTATCGAATCTATTTGGTGGAAAATATATCAGACAAGCTGGCTATCCAAAAACCAATGGAATAATGATAATTTAAAAAGCTGTATCCCAAATGCACTCATGTGCATTGTTTGTGCGTTTTGTGATTCACATACAGTTTCTGTCCTTGGAATATCCAACTGGATGGCCAGATTGGGCAGAAACATACATATGGAACATTAGTGAGTAGCGCCCTGCAGGTTAAGATAAATGCTAAATGAGTTCACCCAAGAGCTACTGCAGTTCAGAGGAAGCCCTGGGAGCCGGAGGGGATAGAGAATGCTTTACCAGGTAGTATGTTAGATGAATTCATTACCTCATCCTGTTACACAATAGAGTTTCCCATTTATATAAATAAAGGTGCAAATAGAAAGATCTAAGTTTTAGTTGCAGTTTCAGTGATGATTTTCAGACCAGTGATCAATGGCGATCCCTTTTCCCTTATCTCAGCTTAGCCACCCCAATGGTACTTACAATTTTATTTTTTTATTTTTTAGAAAAAGAGTGGGGGTGGGGGAAGAGGCAGAGGGAGAGAGAGAGAGAGAGAGAGAAAGAGAATCTTAAGCAGGCTCCCTGCCAAGTGTGGAACCTGATGCAGGGCTTGATCCTACAACCATGAGATCATGACCTGAGTCAAAATATAGAGTCAGATGCTCAACCGACTGAGTCATTCAGACGCCTCTCATCTCCCACCCTCTTAATTGGCAGCTTGCGTTCACTACTCTTATTGGGTATAAACAATGGGGCGAAATTCGTATTGATTCCTGAATAAAGACAGAGGAAAGATTTAGGCAGCTTATGTGGTTTGAGGCTCAGGTTAAATCCAGAAGACATTCTGGCATGAGAATATTGAATTGATCCACTTCTGGGTCTTTCAAACAAATAATAAAGCCTACTCAAGCTGCCACAGAAAGACTTAGCAGACCTGAACACTATACATGTAACTATTTCCATCACTTTGTTAATACCCAAAACTATAGATATTAGTTACAGAATATTCTGTATAAATTATTGTAAGCTGTGCATTTTGTTCACTGAATTATATTAATTTAATTGCACGATAGTTACACACTACATATTTTTCATCAACACACGTAATATTCATAATCAGTGGGTTAGGTTTCTCATGTGTACGTTTTTGAGAATCCTGGAGAAAGAGATGTTATAATTGTAAATTCCTGCACTGGAAAGGGAGAAACTGGTTAGTAAAACAGAAAGTCAAAGGAAAGGAACCCCAAGACTCTGCCAATACACAGTGCAAAAAATGCAGTGGGGTTTTGGGTTGGTCAAGTTTCCCAAGCTAGCCTTTACATATTTGGATAAAGCTAAGTGCTTTTTTTCTCCTTAATTTTTCAGCCCTGATGTATTTTCAGGAAAATTTGATCCATATGTTTTTAATTCATTTACTCCAACTCATCAAATGTTGTTTTGTAAGAGTGTTCTCTGCCCAAAGTTCTTCTGAACAGTCTTAAGAAGGCCCCTAAACAGAAATGGGATTAGATGCAGAGGGTACCCATTGCCAAACCTAAATTCTCTTGAACCCAGTGTTAAGTAGAAGACTAGCATCTATTTTTAAACCTGGTGAACCAGAGACACCATTCAGCTGCTGACTCAGAGTGAAACAACAATTAGCTGTTATTTGTGCCAATTTTAGATGCAAAAACGTTGGTTTCTAAAGATTTGTGGGAAAGGAGTAAATTCTTATTGATAGCAAATGGAACAGCATTGTGCTTTGCTTTTTCCTAAAACTTGGTCATAGTCATCATCAACTCCGCTTCTCAGCAAAATCTTATGAGATAAACAAGGTAGTTGTTTCCATCCTCATTTCACACTTGAGGGAACTGAGGCCCAGAGAAATCAAGTAACCTTCCCTATAGCACATAGGGATGTTATGGCACAAGGGAATCTGGAACCCAATCCTCCTGGTTCTAAACTCCCGATTCTCTTTGGACAAATAGTGGTGTCTACATCTCTCCGTAGTTCACACGGACAATATCTTGATTCAAGGCAGCATGGGTAACCCAGTGTATAGAACTCAATATGAGCCTGACTAAGGGAGCTGCCAGTGACAGGACCAGACAGTGTCCCTGTCTCTTCTTCCGGGCTATCTCCCGCCTTCATGTGGGGTCAGTCAACCTTACTGACAGCTGGGTGAATTTAATATATAGGCATTTACACACACCTGGAAATTCGATCTGATCTTATTTGGATCTAATTTGCTCTCATTGATTTATTGACATATTCCTGAAGATTATTGTAAAGATTTATTACAAAGGTAAATATGACATGTCATACTATTAAAAATGATGGCATCCAACATATCATTTGGTTCTCAAAACACTGTCTGAAAGAAAGACCAAAAGTTATTTGTCCTTACCTTACAAGTAAAAAATCTAAGATACAGAGTTACTAAAGTTTGCATATTAAGAGCTGAGTACAGCATGTGTAGCATTTTCCATAATTTACTGAGTGAAGCAACTTTAGGTCAATTTTCGATATTAATGATGATGTTGACAAAAATAATGATGGTGGTAATTACCACTGACTGGGTTTTTGCCATGTGCCAGCTACACAATCTCAATTATTTGTCACAGAAAATATTGAGGTAGACATTTTTAGTGTTTAAAGATGAAGAAATGGTCTTGACAAAGTTAGGGATTGCATTAGTTAGGGGTCTGTTTGCAACCAGCAACAGATAACCAAACCTAAACTGACCTTAGGAGAGACAGAATGTTTTGATTCCTATCACTGAAAACTCCGTGGGCTTCATGTGTGGCTTCATTCTGGGTGGCAAATAATATCATATAACCTTGTAATTTTCTCTATTTCTTATTTCTTTTTTTCTCTACTGTTGGTCTTATTCCCAAGTCCCACGTGGGGGTAAGATGGTAACCAACAGCGAGAGATCCTTTCTTGCCTCCATAGTATACACTTGTCCCTGGCTGATATTGGTCCATGTCAAATCATGTGTTTGTGCTTGAACAAATTCCTAAAAGATCCCTCTGGCTTAGGCCTGAGTTTCATGCTTATCCTTGACTGGAGATAGTGCAAGTTCTAAACAAACCACATAAAATGAGTGTGAGGAATGAGGGGTTTCTCAGGAAAATGTGGATGGGCTACGATCCAAAATATCAGAAAGGGCAAAAAGACACTAGGAGGCCAGATACCTATGAATGTCACTGCTAGTGGCCTCCTAAGGTCAAAGAGCTAGAGCGTGGCCAAGCTGAACTCACATGCGTGTCTCCTTCATTCCAAAGTCCATTCTCTTAGTGATCTTCTGCAAACAGCGAGCTAATAAATATTTTAGGTCTTGCAGGCTGGACGGTGTTGGCTGCGACTACTCAACTTGGCCATTGTTGTGCAAATGCAATCAGAAACAGCACAGACACAAATGGGCACAGCTATGTTCATAATACTCTAAAAAAAGATGAAGGGAAAGGTTTTGTCTGTACGTTATAGTTTGCTGACCTCTGCACCTCACTTTTCATGATCTTTTTTTTTAAGTTTATTTATTTTTGAGAGAGAGAGAAAGTGCGAGTTGAGGAGAGGCAGAGAGAGAATCCCAAGCAGGCTCCACACTGTCAGTGCAGAGCCCAGTGCAGGGCTTGAACCCATAAACCATGAGATCATAACCTGAGCTGAAGTCAAATGCTTAATCAACTGAGTCACCCAGGTGCCCTGTCACTTTTCATGATTTTGATTGGCCGCAGTCCACACATATAGAACAGAGCTGGAACAGCCTTTGCAGTGTGCGTAGGTGAAAATATTGCCTAGATGAAGGTGCACCTTCATCTAGTCAGTGTGAGAGCCACAAGTGCTTATGACCCACTCCATGGAAAATCCCTCATATGTCCCTACACTAATCAAATAAATACAAGAAACAAAAGCATTCAGGAGGAATATTTTATGAGTCAGAGAATATTCTACATCATGTTGATAGTTTCTATATCACCATCTTACCACAAGCTTTCTTCAGGTATTTTTACTCCCTGAATAATGTAACATCATTTCTGGCCATCTTTGTGGTAGACAGAGTAACGGACTCCCAAAGAGGTTCACGTCCTAACCCCCAGAACCTCTGACTATGTTACCCTATATGATAAAGGGAGCTTCACAGATGTGGTTAAGTCAAGGATGTGGATGGAACTAGAGGGTATTATGCTGAGAGAAATTAGTCAGAGAGACAGATATCATACGACTTCACTCATATGAGGACTTTAAGACACAGAACAGATGAACATAAGGAAGGGAAACAAAAATCATATGAAAACAGGGAGGGGGACAAAACATAAGAGACTCATAAATATGGAGAACAAACTGAGGGTTACTGGAGGGGTTGTGGGAGGGGCGATGGGCTAAATGGGTAAGGGGCATTAAGGAATCTATGCCTGAAATCATTTGTACTATATGCTGACTCATTTGGATGTAAATTAAAAAAGTAAAATTAATAATAATAAAAAAAGAAAGACACCTGTTCATTGGCAATTGTATACCCAGTGGTAGCACATCTTTGGGCACATCGAAATGTTCAATGGATATTTAGTGATAAAAGGAGAAGTGGATGAGTAAATATGTAACTGACAAATGAATGAATGATTTTGGCATGGTGGAGGGGGGTTCTCAGTCCAGAGGAAAGTGAAGTTTTCAGTTCTTAATGCAGTTTATTCTAAAATTCTACACTGCAGAACAAATATCTAAATGCCTTAGTTCACTTCAAAGCATAACAAGGAAACAATCAATTTGTAATTTGATACCAAAAAAAATTCAACTGAACTATTATACAAATAACTTTTCTTCTATTCCCCAAATTACTGCTTCCAATTAAATATCACACTTTGTATTTATTATAAATCCTGGTGGGGTTTTTAAAAGTTTTTTTAGATTTTTTTTTTTAGGAGAGAGAGAGAGAGAGAGAGAGAGAGAGAGAGAGAGCATGAGGCGGGGAGGGGCAGAGATAGAGAGAGATACAGAATCCAAAGCAGGCTCCAGGCTCTGAGTTGTCAGCACAGAGCCTTACGTTGGACTCGACCTCAGGAACCTCAAGATCATGACCTGAGCCAAAGTCGGATGCTCAATCAACTGAGCCACTCAGGCACCCCTAAATCCTGGTGGTTTTTAAAGGGAAAGCTATACCCCAGAAAAGTTACTTATATGTAAATGGGAAAAGTCATGTTCTAAGATATGGGATATGCTGTCCTTGTGAAATGTCCCCTGGATCTTTCACTTTTATAGTTACCTTAGAAGGAATTCGGTACGTATAGCCCTGAGGAGTTATCAAGTGCACGGGACTGGTAACTTGAACCAAAGAGTGTGAACAGAAAGGAATGGTTTCAATGGAACTAACTCAGAATATTCTAGGGTATAGATTCACAAATAGAGGCATAGGTGGTAACTGACAACAGAGTTGAAAAAGAAACAAAATGCGTGAACTAACCTAATAAAAATATTATTGTGAATTAGTGTTTTATAAATGTAAAAAGGTAACTTGACAGAGAAAATTGGACTTGACTTAAGAGAGTTTTCTATTTACAAAAGAAATATTGTGATATGTGGACTTGGATACAGGAGCAGAACCACTTAGAAGAGTAGGAAAAAGAGGGGATTTGGAAGAACAGACAAGTGTGGTGGAAATTCCAAAAAGTTTACCATGAAATGTACAATTTCTCCTTTTCTCTTATTAACTTTTCTGTGCCTTCTACATTACCACCAATGCTTTTGGTATAGTGGAGTATTGGTAGGTTAACGTGACAAAAGGTTTGGGAGCCGAAGGCAAGGTATTTAGGGGGAGAAAATACAGTTTTCATATAGAGACAGCTAGCATAATAATAACAAATACTCCATATGTTTAGTTTTTTATTCATTCATTCAGAAAACAGTTACTGGGAACCTATTTTGTGCTAAGGACTATATTAGATATCAGACATAAAAAATAAAATTCCATATTCCTTTGAGTTTAATGGAAATTCAGACATGGTATAATAGGTTTTTCTACAAATTACTATGCAAACACAGATCAGAAAGAACACACACACATACAATCCCTTCATTATGACTGGGCTTGAATGCTTCAGAGAGGAGCTGTCATTTATGCCAGAAGAGTCGAAAGTTCGCTAAAAGAAGAAAGGACAATTTATTCTAGATATGGAAGAAAAGTCGGTCAGTGGCTCAAGATCATAAACATGGGTGGGGTATTAGGAAGACACAAACAATCCCGAGCCATTAGAAAATGGGGGTGGAAAAGGGGAGAATTATCATGGGATATGAGACTGGTGCCCACACAGTCCTGTGGGTTGGTAGGAAAAAGTATTATTCTCACTTAGCTGAGAAGAGACTCTCAGAGGGTTGTCCAAAGTCACAGACAGAAAAAATTGGGAAGCATATTCTCCCTCCCACTCTACAGTTCTTTCCACCATACTAATGTTTTCGAAACTGTGCCCAAAGAAGCCTCAGGACATCACAGAGATTCAGAGATTACAAAGGCAGGGGAAGGGGAATCTCACTTAACAAACAGGAAGGCTTCATTTGAGCTTTTAAAACAATGGGCTTTTTACATTAGATATCTTTGAACACTGTTCCCCCAGTACATCAATAAAGTTGAGAAGCATGGCACCCTATCAATCATCCCATGGTCAAACTCATCGCTTCGTATTTAGATTGTGAGGTAATTACTAGTCACGAGTAATGTTAACATAAACTGAAGGAGGACAAGATGGTAGCTATCCCCTGGCTAGGTAATGGCTGGCGACACATGAGAAAGGCTGACTCAGCTGGACACTGAGGGATAATTTAGGGAGCGGAACTAGAAAGCATTTAGGATACTGAGAGGGGAATAACTAGGCTTGAGAATGAGCTAAAGGATCTGTGCAGATGTCCGGAGGTCCTTTCCTTAAAAAAATAATCTATCCTAAAATTTTTCTTTCTGTGATTAAAAATAATACTGCCATTATAAACAGTTCCTTTAAAAATCTCTTTTGTTTGTTTGTGTCTGAGGGAAAAATCTTCCTCTTGGGTTAATAGAGAGAGAGGATGGAAAGAGAAGTCCTGCGCTGAAACGTGAGTGAAGTGGTAACTTGCCAGTTTGGTTGGGAGCGTTGGTGACATGGAAATGGAGCCTCGGACACGTAACCTGCCTCCCCTCTGCTCTAAAATGCTTCGGAGAGCTGTCACATATAGCTGCATAGGACGCATCTTGCATAACTCCTGAGTGTGGTATGAGTATATACCATGATGTAAAAGGACCTTTTTGCAGTTGAGGAAGGGATAATGTTCCGGATTATCCAGTTGGGTGCAATCTAATCATATGAGGTCTTAAAAGCAGAGGGAGACAGGAAGTGGAAGGGGAGACAGGAAGTACAAGAAGGACATGACCTGCCATTGCTGCAAGAGAGAGGAGAGGACCCAGGAATTTCAATGGCCTCTAGAAGCTAAGAATAGCCTTTAGCTTACAGCCAACATGAAAATCTGGATCTTGATTTCACAGCAACAAAACACGGAATCCTGCCCAACAGTCCAAATGGATTCTCCCCTAGAGCTTCCAATAGATAGTGATCCTTTGACCTGGCTTAATCTTCTGACAGAAAACCAGCTAATATATTAATTTATTGACCCTCTCCTTTAGATAATCCGGTTGTAAATTGTAGAACTCAAAATTAAGTAATACTTAGTTGAAAAGAATAAACTACTTCTTCTCTCTCCAAACTCATCGAATAACAAGAATATCGTATATCATCACTGACATTCCCCCTGATAAAAATGTCATGTCCTCTGGAAAAAATGCCAAAAATGGCAAAATGATACAGACCACAAGAATTCCACCTTTTGGAAAAATTCTCACAAAAGTCACTGTTACAATGATCTTATCCTGGCTAAAAAACTGCCCCCAAACATAGCAGATTAAAACAATAACAAGTTTATTGTTTATCGCAACTCTACAGATCAGGAATTCAGATGAGGCACAGCAAGAATGGCTCTTCTCTGTTTCATGTGATGTCTGTGGGGGCTGTACTATCCAAGATGGCCTCTTTACTCATATATATATATATACTCATATATATATATATGTATATACTCATATATATGAGTATGTATATACTCATACCTAGCTAGGGTAGTTTGAACACCTGGGACCTGGCTGAGACAACTCAGCTGGGTTCACAGGTCTAGGATCTAAGCTCTTGCTGTTGGCTAGGTTCCTCCACTATCCTCCATATAGCTTCTCCCTCATCTCATCTCCCACCTCCACCCCCCTCCCTGGCCAATATGGTCTTTCAGGTGGTGTCTAGAGCAGCAGAAAGTATCCTGACTATTTAATGAGCAGCTGGGCTCTGAGAAAGAGAAAGCAGAAGCTGCCAGTTTTCTTACTGGCACATCACTTCTGCCTTAAAATCTTACCCCTAAAAAATCTACAAATCTTTATATTTATAAATCTCTATAAAACTCTTTCCTTTTTTGTATTAGTCAACCTTGGGCTAGAGATAGTATTGACTGTAACCATCAACATTCTATGTAACTTGCATAATTAGAATTCAACTGTGAAATACCCTTAGAGTCTATGAGACTTTAGCATGACAACAAGCTAACGGTATAATTCAAGTGAAAGATGCTGCATGACCTTCTTTCTGAGTGATTTCTACCTCTCAACTGTTCCATCATCAATTCCTTGAATTATGGCTACAACTGACTTGTATGCCTTCCTCGACATTTGACAATGCGGAAGAAGGAATGGTTGTCCCCAGTGCATAACCTCTCGCTGTGTCCTGCCCTTTTGGCATATGACTTTGTAGTTCTTCTCACTGGAGGTAGTATGTACTTTCCCAGTCTTTGACTTTGGCTTTAGCCAATTGCCTTGATTTAACCACTGGAATATGGGCAGAAGTGAGAGTTGCCAGTTCTGGGAACCGGTCTTTAGAGACGTTGTATGTCTCCACTTATCCCTCTTTATGCCTCTGCCATTCCCATGAGATAAACATGCCCGAGCTAGTCCACAGTCGAAAGATGAAGAGAAACATGTGGAGCAGACCCATATCCAACCTGGAAATTTGCATAGTGCTTAGTGGAGGCCTACTTAGATCAGCTGATCCCCAGCTGATCAACAGATGTGTGAGTGAGAGTAATCATGCTGTTTGGGGTGGGATATTCTGCAGCATTATTCTGGCAACAACTAGCTATTACACGTGGTAAGATTAAATCACAAGAGAAAAAATTTCCCATGACTTCAA
Organism: Prionailurus viverrinus; assembly: GCF_022837055.1. Classification (NCBI taxonomy): domain Eukaryota; kingdom Metazoa; phylum Chordata; class Mammalia; order Carnivora; family Felidae; genus Prionailurus; species Prionailurus viverrinus. The sequence goes on along the minus strand of NC_062577.1, from coordinate 54,255,047 downwards.
GCAATGGTTGTCATTCTGAAATTTGGAAATCATAAAGTTCAAGAAATCCAAACACCTAGCCAACACTGAGATTCTGGTATTACCAAGTGGTCTCCAGATTCCGCCAGACTAAATGAAATCCCACCTTTATGGTGTACTTGAAAGGGTACAAATTACAGGCCAACCAGATGAAAATAACTCTTTTAATGAATGTGCTAATACATAGCCTTAGAAGATAGAAACTAGCTGAGAAGCCTTTACAATAGCCCCAATTCTGGCCTGACTGCTGCCAATTATTAATATGTGACTTTGGAAGTCAAGAGGTAGAATTAGAAACTCTGCATTATGAAAACAATGCCTATTGCCTCAGAGCCAGAAAGAGCCTTGGTCATTCAATGGTTTTCTCAGCACTTGGATCAGGGATTCATGGTGACATTTACTAATGTAAAGAACGGGTCAGACAGCTGTCACAGGACATACAAACATCTCAGCGGCCAAATCAACAACCTACAGAATGTTTTGTAGAGGGGCACCTGGGTGGCTCAGTCAGTTAAGCATCCGACTTCAGCTCAGGTCATGATCTCACACCCTGTGAGTTCAAGCCCCGAGTCGGGCTCTGTGCTGACAGAGCCTGGAGCCTGTTTCAGATTCTGTGTCTCCCTCTCTCCCTGCCCCTCCCCTACTCATGCTCTGCCTCTCTCTGTCTCAAAAATAAATAAAAACAGGTTAAAAATGTAAAAAAAAAATGTTTTGTAGAAAGGCAACTCTTATATTTAATGTATTTAGAAGTAAGTGTTCATAGATACCTTATCATTAACTTGACATACAACCTGGAGTCACACATTCATTGACATTTTTTAACATGGCAATCATACAAAAGGGTCACTATCTACACGAAAGGCAAAATCATAAATAGGTTGAAATGTCTCTCAGATTCCACACAGGAGCCACAGAGAGTTCACAGTTTGATTTAAACTTTTGCACTAGAAGCAATTAGCATTTGGACAGCTGATGTGAAAATCACAGTTTTGTTCTTTTTTTTACACAGAACATGATTATTGTACAACCTTGGGTCTCTGTTCAGATTTAAAATATTTTGTGTTGGTGTAGCAGCATTAGATATATTGTCTGCACTATCTCACCCTTACTCTATAGGTTATGTCAACATGAAATTCCTGAAAGTAATGTCAATGAAACATGAAATTAATTTTGTGTGGCTTACTGGCTTTTGCCAAAACAGCAGTCCTGTCTTTAAAGTGGTTACTTAAAATGCAGCTATGTTCTGTCTTTGGAAAGTTTAATTTTTCTCTTAGGATTTTGTCCTTTTATTATTCCTCCTCACACAACCAAAAGACATCAAAACCCACATGCTTTCATGGCATTTTGTGCCCGAGAGATCTGTAAGTCTATTCCCAAGCAAAGGCCTCCAGTAAGTTTTAACAGTTATCTACTAGCCTCTGCTCTACAAATAGGCAACTGAATGAATTTTATAAAGAAAGAAAGAAGGTCAAAAGATATGATAATAAATTAGAGGAGGTGAGGAGGAGATTACTGGAATGCTTTGGGGGAGGCAGTTAACCCACTTGAATGCCACAGGATCTATGATTTTCTTTTTTTATTTTTTAATGTTTATTTATTTGAGACAGAGAGAGACAAAGCATGAACGGGGGAGGGTCAGAGAGAGGGAGACACAGAATCTGAAACAGGCTCCAGGCTCTGAGCTGTCAGCCCAGAGCCCGACGCGGGGCTCGAACTCACGGACCCGCGAGATCATGCCCCGGGCGGAAGGCGGCCGCTTAACCGACTGAGCCACCCAGGCGCCCCGGATCTATGATTTTCTGAGGCAGTCAAAACCGTTGAAGCTCAAGTGCTTGTTTTATGCTATCGTAGCTGACTGAGAGGGAGAAAACTGGACATTGAATTTCCCTGGGACACCAATGTCTTCCTCCCACTCCCATTAAGCGGTATCAGAGTTGGCTGGGGGGAAATGGATGGCATGCTGCCTTCACCAATGAAAGCTGACTGAACATTCCAGAGAAAACCAAGTCATGCCCTTGGGAAAATATGTAACAAAAAGCCAAAATAGAGGTGGCTGCTTTGAATGCTTCATTAAGTCAAGAAGAAAGGGATTTTAAGTAAGTCACCATTTGTCCGCATCTAAAATTTGTTATATATTGGGGCGCCTGGGTGGCTCAGTCGGTTGAACGTCCGACTTCAGCCCAGGTCATGATCCGACGGTCTGTGAGTTCGAGCCCTGCGTCGGGCTCTGTGCTGACAGCTCAGAGCCTGGAGCCTGTTTCGGATCCTGTGTCTCCCTCTCTCTCTGCCCCTCCCCGGTTCATGCTCTGTCTCTCTCTGTCTCAAAAATAAATAAACATTAAAAAAAAAAAAAGAAGTTCTTTAAAAAAATAAATAAATAAAATTTGTTATAGACCTATTTGATTAGTGACATCACATGTGGGACCAAGGGAAAATGTTTAAACCAGAGAGAAGAGGTTTCTCAGAAACCCTACTATGTAAGACACCCATTGTCATTGCTATATGCTTGACAAAATCAAGTCAGGGTGGTGACAATTTTATTTTATAATTTATAAATCAAGGAGCATTTATGGAGCATATTGTATATATCAGGTATTATGTTGGGGATCTTTCGTATTTGCTCTTTTATCTATCTGTCACATTGTCCCTGTTGTAAGGATAGTCTTCCTTTAAAGCAAGCTCAGTTAAGGAACTTTCTGGTGCTATAGCTGCTAAGTGTATAATTAGAACCAGTACCTAGATTTTTTTTTTTTACTTCAATTATAGGTTATCATGATGGTCAGATCAAGAAATCAAGGCTAAGGAAATGTTGAGCCATAGAAAGAGATAAGGAGCAAAACCAGGAAGATTAAAAAAATTACATTAGTAACTTTACCAAATAACTTCTGCCTTGTTCCAAAAAGGACCTAAGGTAACTGGAAAATGCATATAGTATAAATGTATTAGAAAAAAGAAAAAAAATCAATTACAAATAAGGATAGAAGAGTAGATGCTCATTGCTGAATAAAAACATAGGACACAGAAATGTTTTTGCAATTCCAGCCAGTCACAGGTGCTCAAACGTGGGATGGTGGGAAGAAAGCGATTACAAGCAACAGAACACGTCCGGGGTTGGTAAATGATGACGTCAACGACTGGGGCCCATGTCAGGTACAATTTTGATTGAGGTCTCTTTTATTTATTTATTTATTTATTTGTTTGTTTGTTTGTTTGTTTATAGACTGCTCCAGCAGGGGAGAGGGGCAGAGGGAGAGAGAGAATCTTAATCAGGCTCCATACTCAGTATGGAACTGATGTAGGCCTTGATCCCTGTACTCTGGGATCATGACCTGAGCCAAAATCAAGAGTTCGACACTCAACCTGACTCAGCTACCCAGGTACCCCTGAGTGAGGTTTCTTAATGTGCTTGTTTGTGTAGGAATCGTACCCCCAAGTTAAAGCTGGTTCTATTTTATGAGGGTGTGTTTGTTATATCGCCATTTATTTCCTTATCAAATATAAAAGAGGATTTTTTGAGATGTCAGTTAGGTTCTAAATGGTGACTACCAAGCAAGAGAGAAAGGAAACCAAAGTGTTGATGAGGAGAAAATAATCATTCTTGTAGCATGGAGTCAAAGGGGGTAAGGACAATGGCAGGCATAAGAGAAAAGAGGGCTAGCGAAGTTTGGAATCAGAATGTAGGAGGCCTGGGTCCAGGTGGAAGGATGGCCCATCAGCTAGATAGAAAATCTTTCGCCAGAGGTAGATTAGCTACAAAGTCTTGACAATATCTATACACATCTCTCTCTCTCTGTCTCTGTCTCTCTGTCTCTCTCTCTATATATATACCTGTGTACCTATACTTATATCTATGTCTACGGATAAAGAAAAAAAGAATCACAGAAGGGAGTTGGGGACCACACCCTACAGTAGTAACCACTACTGGGATGACAACAGGCAGCCGCCAAAATGGTCCCAGCCATCTCTCTAGCTTCTTCCTGGAGCATAGATTAATGTGTTGCCAATCCCTGCCAGTATTGGCATTTTAACTGGGGAATTTTCACTACCTAAAGAAAAATTCATGTGCCTATTTCTGTTGTTAACAAAGTCCTTTTTATTTTAACTAACTTCCACCCCACCCTCCTCCCCAACACAAAACAAAACAAAACAAAACAAAACAAAACAAAACAAAACAAAACAAACTAAACCAGCATAGGAGGGATTTCAGGTCAGTGGGGTGGAGATTTGGGAGTCAGAACGCCTGAAGCGCCTAAATTACAACATTCAGGTGCTTCCTACTTTACCCAAGGGGAAAACACACACACACACACACACACACACACACACACACACACCCCAGGCCTGGATGAACATATCTTTAGGATTGCATCACTTCCCACATTTCCCCCAAATTCTATAATCCCAAACTTCACACGGGATTAGTCTGGAAAGATGGCAAAAGGCACTACTGGGATCCAACACCTCTGCTAAAACTTCGAGGATTAACAATATGTGCTAAGTGGGCTGATTTAATTTATTCTGAATTAAATTATAATTCACTCTGTTTCTCATAGGGGAAGGTGAGGTGAGAAGTGAAGCGATGAGGGAAAAATATGTATGTGGTTGCTTAATTCACTTGTACTCAATTACAAGCTACAATCCTTTGTTTTAATTCTTTTCATATGTTCTTGAACTCATTCTCACGGGAACAGCACCATATAGTACAAAATCGTGATGATACGGTATTGCTCTTTCCATTACTATTAAACCCGCTCTACTGGTCTTCATGAGTCAAGAGAAGCCAAGGTTATTTTTCTTAGCATGGGAGTCTTCAAAGTATCAAGGGGGAGATGGTTTAGACAATGTCTCAAAATTTCTTTTTCAGGAGCTGTGACTTAACAATGTTGCAAAGTGCAAAAACAGAGGGGGTGGGGAAGGGGGGTGAGTGAATCTATATGACAAGTCTTGTAGTGCAAGTGTTTGTGGTTAACCGAGAAACACATTATGAGTCAAGCCTTTGGAAAGAGGTGAGTAATTAAAGACAAATGCTATGACATAATCATTTTACACGTAGCAGAACGATTTTAGATTAAATCTGGCCTGACCCACTGCTCAGCAAGTGTTATCATGGATTCTTGAGAGGTATTCATTTATTTACTTTCTAATTTGGCCCAAATTTTTATTGAAAACCAAAAAAAAAAAAAAATTGTGTTTCCCATAGGAAATAGCCTGAGTCCGGCGTTGGTTAATAAGGTTGGTGTATTTGGGAACAGATCTGCTGTGTACACGAAGCAACTTAGCTCGAAAAATACTTCATTTGAGAAACGCAAGAAAGAGCTTGGCTATAAGCACTTTTGCAGGAATGAACCCTCTTATGTTTAGGAAGGTTACCATATGTGCCTTTAGATAACTGTGAAATATCAGTTAAACCAATAATTTTGCCATGATAAAAAATTATATTTACTGACACTTTGCTTTGCAACTCCCCAACCTGTCCCTGCACACACACACACACACACACACACACACACTTCTTTTTGGCTTCATCCTGTATATCAGTCACCATCTATATCAGTGTGATGTGGAGACACCAAGTTTTGCAGCAAGAGACCCATTGGAGCCTCACTCTTTTCCTAACTCTACCACTATAATATAAAATATGCCATGTAACTCCAGGACATGGCTTCATGGCTTTCCAAATGCTATTAAATTTTAGCTGCTGCCTTTATTAAATGCAGAAAACAGGGGTGTGGGGGGGGGATGACAGGGCTCTGAGTTTACCCTTTTGTTCTTTTTATTTGAGTAGATGTGGAATCGTTAGGTAAGGCAAGTTTTCTGTGGAATAAAACAATAGAAGATTTTGTTTGGTGTGCTGACCCAGTTCAACAGGCATCTCGAAACATTCCAGCAAAGAATTGTACGTTTGTCTTAGGGAAGAAGAAGAAACCGAGGTGTCACCTCATCCCTCCCCCCCCCCCCCCCCCCCAGAGAAAGAAGTTTAGAATCCAGGGCCCTTGACCCACGTTACAGAGAGAGGATTAAGTATCAGACACCGGGACCCATTTCCCTTACAGGATAATTATTTCCTAGTAGCAACTATATGGCCACATTCTGTTCTTTTGCAGGGTAAGGCATGAACACGTTTTCCCGGAGAAACATGCACTTAGACTTGGTGGTAAAGAGATCACGGTCTCCCTGGCCAGTTACTGCGTTCTTGGGAATTCTGCTGATTTGTCAAAACACGACTGATGTTCAGAAAGCTGACGAGGCGTAAGTCACAGCCTTTGAAAAACGATTGTGTGGATGTATGTGGATGTGTGTTTGTGTGTGCACATGTGTGTGTATATTTCTTCCCACAAGGGGAAACGTATTTCCATAAATATTATTACACAGGAGAGGCAGGTGCAACTGCAGGAATGAATCTACAGTACTTTTCTCTGGGGCTCTTATTAGAGTGTTTGTCTTTGCTCTCAATTTTTCTACGATGCCTCCGTGATCATTGAGGCTTACGTTAAACGTTGTTGAACGAATGCCAGCCCTGTGGCAACCACAGTCCTGTCCGCGGGTCGCTCTGGTACCTGTTTTGTCTGGAGCAGTATAACCAAGTCCAGAGTAAGGGTGGGGCACTACCGAGAGAGGTGGCAGGGACTTCACAGCACCTGTCAACGGTGGGGCTCTGCCCATTTTGACTATCACTGGCCTCATGGCACACGGACAGATGCCAAGAGGATACTTCACTGCTTGCCTGTTGGGCTCAGTCCCTTCCTTCCCCGCTTCTCCCAAACCACCTAATTGGTAGAGGTGAATAGGGCATCTCCAGAGCAGGACTATTGTCAGGCAATCAGTACAAGGGTCTGAATCTCAATCATCCCTCTCCTATTTTTTTTTTTTTTTTGCCTTTCCATAAGGTCTCCTACCCTAGGTTTTTTTTTTCAGTGCCCCTCCAATTCCATGACTGACCTACCATTAATCCCTGTGTTTTCACATGCACTATTTTTTAGTACTTATTTATTCTTGAGAGAGAGTGTGCAAGTGGGGGAGGGGCAGAGAGAGAGGGAGACACAGAATCGGAAGCGGGCTCCAGGCTCTGAGCTGTCGGCACAGAGCCCGACCTGGGGCCCGAACTCACAAACGGTGAGATCATGACCTGAGCCAAAGTGGAGGCTTAAGTGACTGAGCCACCCAGGCACCCCCTCACCTGCAACTTTTGACCCTACAGTTTGTGACTTTCTCCCTGAATCTTGCTGCAGGATAGGACAATCAGGCTTCTGCTTATGCATTGAACAGTCAAGCTAGGTCTCTGATTGTCTAGCTAAATAGCTGCACTTGCTTATAGGAATTAATGAATAAAACAAGGTCTGGATTTCACAAGTATCTTTGAACTTCAAGTCTTGCTATTCACACCAGGAAGCCAATTTCATGCAGAACTTTCCTGTTTTAACACCTAGGATCAAAAGGAAAAGGATTACTTAGACAAGTAGCATTTAGAACACAGCCTTAAATCTAAAACCGAGACTAACTTCAGATTTTCTATTTTTCCTTTACTGCAATATTTATGCATTTGATTTTTAATTTCAGCACACATCCATGCTCATAAAAAGATCAGAAACAACAGAGCTCTGAATAATTGGGACAGAAAACAGGATAAGTGAGGAAGAGGATATTCACAAATAGGATCCCTAAAGGCTTCTGATTTGTTTTCTCTCAGAACAATAAAATCTAAGCCTGGAGAAGTCCTCTGTAAGCTCTCACCTTCTTTACTTCTTGGAAGATTCAAGTAAACAGTTTCCTTGTTTTGCTCGACTTTTGGAAGCATGCTTGAAAGTATGAAAGACAAAAATAATTCCCAAGAAAGGAAAAATACAGCCCATTATTGATATTCTAATGTTATCTGATTCTTAAATCACTGCCTGAGATTTTTTACACCTAAGATTCACTTCATTGTTTTCTCACTGTCTTCAAGAATGAAGTTGCTTTCTGCTGCTAAAAACACCCGTGTATCTATCCTGCCCAGTATATTCATCACACAGCCACAGCCCCTTGCCCTTTTTAAATCAGCCTGGCTAAATTTATCAACCGAGCTAACGAGGGAGCTAATAGGTTGAGTTTCAGGCAAGGGGTGCTTTAATGATGAATATATTATAGGCAGATTCTGTAATCTTGGGGCCATATCATCTGTCCAATTTTATCCAAGGCATTGGGACTCTACTTGGCAAGAAATGGCACTTCTCGCTTTCAACATCTCAAATCTTTTGAGAACCATTGCTTTGGTCTGGGGTACACGAACGGTGCCAGTGATGCTATTCTCTCGTTCTCACTTCACATTGTGCATTTCTCTTTCACTCTTCCACACCTCTTTACACGGATCCTAACTTTTACCCCTGGTAAACTGCTACTCCAAGGAGTAGCCCAATTACCAATCTCCAAAATTTCCTGAATGAGTCTGGTTTTTGCTCTCATTACCCCCAACATTTTGAAAGTACCCACCGGTCATGTCGGGGTCCTCGTGCTACTGAACCACCTGCAGAAAACGAGCTTGCTATTTGCTTGGGTGACTGATTCTGATGACCCAGGGGGAAATTGGATTACTTCTGTGCCGAGGGGACAGGAAGGATTCTGTCTAGATTTTAGGAGATTCTTTGGGCACCTTCTCATGTTTTCACACCCAATAACAAACGTTAATGGAAAATGGCAACAACCAAAAGGAGGCAGAGCCCGTGAGGGCGAAAGGTTTGTGTCACCATAGCAGGTAAAGAACTAAATTAGCTGAGGAACTAAGGGAAAAGAAAACACAGACTAGGGGGGGGTGGAGGGAATAAATTATAAATGGCTTCATGGCACTTGCAGAAACAAAGACTGTAGCCGCCATGCCTATTTTTCTGCCTTCCTTACTGTGTTATATGGCTTATGTGTTATTTTCCCTTCCTGTTATTTCATGCAAGGATTGTTATATTGTCGGATCATTTTCAAGTTTAGTGTTTGTGTTGCAAGATATTCTGGTGTGACAGTGACTGGATGATAAGAATAGTTAACATTGCTCAGAGATGGGTACCATGTTCGTTGCCCAGGGATGGAAACCATTGACTGTTGGGACTTTGTGTCTCTTCTTTCTGGGGAGATGGCAACAGAGTTTTCACTTGTATAACAGATAGTTGAATCTTACTGAGAAAGGTATAAAGATGTTCTTCCTTTCTGAAAGTTCAGGCCTATTCAGAAGAGCATATGTCAGGGTGAGTGAACAAAGGCTTGGAACATGATGCTTACTAAGCTCCTGCCTCTCCCTCCTGTCCACCATTCTGTGCTCTTCTCCGTGATACTGGGGCTAAGACTCTGCAAAACACATTTCTCCTTTGTCCTCTGGCTTCTGCCAGTAGGGGATGTGAGAAGGAGACAGGAAGCCAGGACCAGGGAGAAGAGACCCTTCCCCTCCATCTCACAGGTCTGGATTCCAGTTCCATGGAGGTTCTCCCCCAGGGCAGATGCATAGTGCTCCCTTTTCAGGGGTCTATAATCTCAGCTTCCAGAGGTAGAAAGAAAGTAGAAGAAAGTCTGCTTCCTGAAGAGTCTAGACCCTCCTCAGAGGTCTGAGCCCAGCCCCACAGGGAACTCCTCTGCTCTGCTAGAGGTTAACTACTAACTGTGTCCTTAATTTCCACAGGCCCTACTTTCCTGTTACTGTCTGTGTTACCCCAGTTTTCCCTTATTCTCCAACATCAGTTTCACCAGTTCCCTGTGTTATATTATCTCTGCTGATTCTGTTTTCTGATTGGAACTTGCCTGAAAAAAATGATCTATTTTCAAGTGTTCCGTTTGTGAAAGGACGCTATGGGAAGCAATCTTGAGGGGTCACTGGTCCAAAATACATGTCATTTCCCTTGTAGGAAAACAGGGCTTCCTTCCTTCACTGGCAGTGGAGTGAGTTCCTTGGCCAGTCCACCTGTCAGCCTTCAAATCTGCCCTCCGAGAATATTTCCCTGCCCAGTGTCCCAGGGATACTTTGGGAGTTCTCCACTTCCTCTTGGTGAGTGTTTGAGGGCATGATGATTTCATTAGGGAATGAACAATCCCAGGACTTTCTTCATTAGCTTTGTGTTTCTCTAAACACACAATTCCCTGATGACCTTGGTCCAGTTTCGATCTATTTTATTCAGTCAATTCAAGGGCTAGTGAACAAAACTGGAGCTATTGTTGGTCATGGCTTTTGAGCCTTGTATTTGGCATGGGCATTTCTCTTTCCTAACTGAAGACTTGGATGTCTTATTACCAGTTAGGATATGCTGGGTAGTGCAAATGAATCAGTGAATAACATGCAGTTCTTGCATTAAATCTCACAGCTGAATGGAGAGGGGGTAGGATGGAAGAAAAATGAGCAAATTGGGCATTTTGACTTAGGGAGTTCTGGTTGCAACGTGAAGGAAATATCACAGTTTGGGGGAGGGGAAAGGTAACATGAATGTCTGTATGGGGTGCTAAGGGGGACACTTCAGGCTTAGTGAGGCAAGCAGGACTTTTGAATGAAGGGGCACTTGAGATGACACAAAACGAGGGGGACGAGGAGCCCTCCAGATGATGGGGAGTCAGAGAAGTACATCAGATAGTGATTAGTCCACAGAACTGGGCAAAGGCAGGGGGGATTTACTCTTTCTTTTACACTTGAAAGGAAACTAGCTCAGTCCATACACATAGGATCAGTCAAACATTCAGCTCTCCACTTCTCAGTTCCTCAGTTTTCTGAGTCTGCTAAAACTCCAAAGGTTTATATAGCCCAAGAGAAGGTCATCACTCTGCTTTTAACACCCAAGAGTAAAGAGCCTGGGCTTTACTCAGTTCATTGTTGTTTGTGCCTCTTGCTGCCACTTGGTGACACTGTTCACAACTGGACCTACACAGTCCACAAAAGATGGCGATGGACCAGAGACTGGATCTTAGAGGCTGGAAGATCCGCCCTCAGAACCAGACTCAGTGGAATGAGAGTGTCCAGTCCCCAAGTCCTTGGGTCTCTGGGTCCCACACAGAGTCATTCTCAGAGATGATAGCTACTGCAGGAGAAAGATGGCAGGATTGGACTAAACATTCATGTCCTGCAGACCTAGAATTTCTGATGTCTTTTCCTTCCCAAGGACTTGTACCACCAGGGGTCAGGCAGCTTTTCTTTTTCAGTCCTGGAACTAGATTCTTTTTATCTGTCCTTTCCTGAATAATCAGGACAGGTGCATGCTTGCTCACGGCCGCCCTATCTTCCGCAGAGCAATCCTCTTTGGATTGGGAACACTGCATTCAGTTCCTCAAGATCCTTTATTCTTCTAAAGATGATAAAAGTGATGTAATAGTACCTCTTTCAGCAAGAAAAAAGGAAAAAAAATCCAAGTTACAACATCAGCAGGGTGTTTCTCTACAGAAACATTGTAAGGGCTGTAAATAGTTCGTATAATGAGAATATAGAGTTATCTAGGAGATAATAGTAAAACACGAGCTAGTGAAAAATGAGTCATAATAGGTACACAGGAAGGTCCTTGATGTCATGAGTTTGGACTTACTTCTGAGGGCAGTGGAGAACCCAGGAAGAATTTTAAAAGGTGACATGATGTATTTGAATTCGAGAAAGCTTGCCCTACTATAGTGAGACTGATTTTAGAGGGCAAGCTTGTAAAAATGTAAGAATCAATTAAATCATGACCTTAATTTTGTTCGTACAAGGCTTCATCAATGGAGCTAACTGGTTTTGATCAAAATTTGTAAGAGCCTCTGCCCCTAAAGAATGATCTCATTACCTCTTTGAGATAGTCTTGTCCTCGTAGGTACTTTGGATGTAGCCTGTTAACAAATTGTCTTCTGCAATGGAACCCATTTTCTTTGTCATTTTATTATTATCAGAAGTGTTCTTGAAATATTTATGCATCCATATTTGTCATTAATTATTTTCTTCTGAAACATAAGAAGAAATTGAAATTAATTTCATCAGCTATCTGGGATCAGGATTGCCCACCCTTAAGCTTTTGGAGACAGAATCCCTGAGTTTGGGTTTGTTTATTTCTAAATTTTTGTTCTTTCTTCATTTCTGACTATTTTCCAATATTTTCTAATGCTTTTGTAATATTTGTAATTACCAGAACTCCCAACAGTTTATATCTTGGAACTAGGGATGGGTGAAACCAGCTGTATTGGGGGCTTGGTGAACATCTTGAACTATTTTTCAAATTGTGTTTGGGGTTCAAGGCAAACCAAAATATATTTTCATATTTTACCAAGAACTTTGTTTCCTCCTCATTTTAAAATGATGTCTATTTTAAGGGAAATTTAATCCATATGTTACTAAATTCCTTACACTTACCTCATCAAAATTTGATTCTGTAAGAGCTATTTGATGTGCAAAAATCCTTGGGAGTTATTTTATGAGTTGTTTTTTTTTTTTTTTTAGGGAGAAATTTTTTTTTTCTTAGAAACAGGAAGTCAAATTTGCCAGGTGAAGATTGACTCCAGTGCACCTTTTGCCAACTGTAGATTGCCTAATCAGCTAAAAGACCTGACTTTTATACAAAATTTTGACTTGTCAAAATTTCTGTGAATCCTGGTGATGGTACATTAATATTTTTTTGTTTGTTTTTGTGCATCATGTTAACTACTCGCAAGGTACTAGTTTCTATAATAATATTGCCACACTCTTTAAACAGAGAAAAATCATTCTTGAGTTTAGATTCCCAATAATATTCAACATTTCTATGTTTCTCATTGTGCTAAGGTTTGCTTGTGTTACCACCAATATAGCCCAAAGGATCCATCATCCTCAAAACACATACACACACACACACACACACACACACACACACGTGATCAAAAATGTAGTAACTATTCTTTCTCCTATTTAGATACTTCTCTTAAAGCACTGAGCTTTAAACAATTTTCAGGGAGTCACCTGCATCAGAATGACCCACAGTATTCATTGCAAACGAAGAGTCCAAGACTTCTTTCATAGTCTACTGAGTTCAGATCTCTGCTTTAATGAATTAATAAAGATATAGTAGGCCAAGGTTTACAATACAGCATATGAAAACCATAAGATGCTCTAAAAGTTCATCCTGAGGCACCTGGGTAGCTCAGTCAGTTAAGCGACTGACTCTTGGCTTCAGCTCAGGTCATGACCTTATGGTTTCGAGAGTTTGAGCCCCGTGGAGGGCTCTGCACTGACAGCACAGAGCCTGCTTGGGATTCTCTCTCTCTCTCCTTCTCTCTCTGTCCCTCCCCCACTCGTGCTGCCTCTGTCTCTCTCAAAGTAAATAAATAAACTTAAAACAAAGTTCATCCTGTTACCTAACATTTATTGTCTGCTACAGACAGGTTATCTCCCACTCTTCAAAAGTTTGCATTATACCACTTTGCTATTACAAAAGACCTACATTAGTACCTGTTTTTGCTAACCAAAAGATATCTGAAGAAGAGGTAAGAGATGAGAAAATAGCCGTCAGCATGGGGTTTGCAGTGAGCATTACAGAAGCAGCGTGTTCTGGGCAGCAGGAATGGTGCCGACCCACTCCTTCCCCTGCTCCTTCCCTGGCTCCTTCCCCAGCTCTTTCCCTGGATCCACAGGCAGCATCTCAGCATCAAGCCTCCAGAGCTTCTATTGTGTCTGTGAGCATCTGTGTCTTTTCTGTAGTTACTTTTGCATCTGTTAGCAAGACGTGTCCTAAGGTATCAGAACAGCTTACGAGAGGTTGTTCTTTAGGTCTGGGCACACTCAAAAACTTTTCCTTATAAATAAATGGTAATTACTTTTTTGCTTTATGCCAGTTTGGCAGGAAAGGTTTCACAGGAACACTCTATTTTTGGATATCAGGGGAAACTTGAACGAGAAAGTAGAGGAAATGCACATTACTAAATGCTTGCTATAAGCCAGGGATTATACAAATGCATTATCTCACTTAAATTTCCAAATCATTGTAGGGTAGGTATTATTTTTTCAATTATGCAAATGGGGAAAGCGTGGCAAAGAGAATCAGTGGCCTACTTGGTATCCATTCTCTTTTCTTAATGAACAGAACGTGAGTTTTCTCTGCAGTGGTAATGTACCCCCTCTACAATGGTGACATTTCTTTTTTTTTTTTTTTTTCAACGTTTATTTATTTTCGGGACAGAGAGAGACAGAGCATGAACGGGGGAGGGGCAGAGAGAGAGGGAGACACAGAATCGGAAACAGGCTCCAGGCTCCGAGCCATCAGCCCAGAGCCCGACGCGGGGCTCGAACTCCCGGACCGCGAGATCGTGACCCGGCTGAAGTCGGACGCTTAACCGACTGCGCCACCCAGGCGCCCCTACAATGGTGACATTTCTTAGCCTTCCTCATTGGTCAGCATGGCTCTGTTACAGGGTTCTTGCCAACTTGATGGTGGCTGCAAGGTGACCCTGGATGAGACTTCTGGAAAAGCTGATTAAGAGGAATCATTTCCCTTTAGTCTTAGCCTCTTTCACTTAGCTGATCCTCTTCTTGATTGAGTTTGGAAGTGGAGCTGCCATCTTGGGATTACGTGGCAACCAACATGAGGATGGAAGGCCTACTTTAAGGGTGGCTTTTGTCAGGGGAGAAGAATCAAGCCCCTTCTTTGTTTAAGACAAAGTCCAACACAATCCGAACTAACACACTGATGTTAGTAGTTTGTCCTTGGAGACTTGCAACTTAGTTAGGAGGTAGAAAAGGAATTCCTTTCCATGGATCCAAAGCCTAGGCTCTTTCACTGTCTTTTTCCTCATCTACCCAAGTCACCAAACATGGGCAGGTGTGGTCCCAAACTTTCCAAAGCACCGATATCAATTCTTCCCCTCCCCTCCCTCCTCACAAGCCTCCGTCTTTATTTACAGCAGCTCGACAAGTGTTCAGAAAACAAGATGATAAGACTAATTTGCACTAAAGTAAGAACAACTGATGAGTCCATGATAACCTTCCAAGTTTTCCTGGTTCACAAAATACATATTTTTATTGTATGGGGTTTAAAATATTGTTGGAGGACTTTGTGTGCATATTTTTTTGAATGGCAAAATTGCCTAGTATTAAATATTTATTTAGCCAATTCTATTTTTTTCAGTTTGTTTATTTATTTATTTATTTAGAGAGAAAGGCAGCACACACACAAGAGCAGGGGAGGGGCAGAGAGAGAGGGAGAGAGAGTCCCAAGCAGGCTCTGAGCTATTAGCACAGAGCCCAGTACAGGGCTTGATCTCATGAAGTGTGAAATCATGACCTGAGCCAAAATCTAGAGTTGGATGCTTAACCAACGGAGCCACCCAGGCACCCCTCACCAATTCTATTTTTAGTTGAAGGTTAGACAAAATATCAGAAAAGAAAAATGCACAATACCAGACACAAAATAGACACTCAAGAAACATTTACTGGGTCATGTGTTTATTCAGACTCTCACCTTTAACATCTAATCATCTGGTGGTATAATAGTGATGCAGCTCCTTAACTGGGAGTCAGATCAAATTTATTTAAGCCTTTTATCCTATTTAAAATTTGTATTAAGTGTCTCCCATGTCCAAAAAACTGTGCTAGATTCTGAGTGAAGGAAACGGATGGAAAGATGAAAGAAGCATGGTGCCCACAGTCAAAGGGCCTTCTGACAGGGCAGGGAAGTCAAATGGGTCAACAGAACCAAAGATCAAGACTGGTGTGCTAGGAGAGCAGGAATGCTGACACTGAGCTGAATTTGGGATATGCCAGACTCCTGGTTTCAAACCAGAACTTTGGAGTTACTGACACATGTGATTCCAGAAGAGTAGATTGATGGTCCATCGGGGATCTGCAGATTATAGCACCAAACACAGTTCATGTGTGTTCACATGAAGGCAATGCTGCCTCCTATAATTTTTGAAATTAAAAAAATATATATTGCTGTTTCTACTCCTTCTCTTCCATTCTCTGGCTGACAGAGAAAGATGGGGGTTAAGCACAAAAGCCTTAGCAGCAACTCCACGTCCAGGACCAGGGAGGAAGAGACGACTCTTAGATCGGAAAACTAAGAAGGCATATTCTTTGCCATAATTTGATCTGATGAGTAAGCCTGCAGTGTGAATGACATATAGTGTATAAGCCACGGTGATAGTAAAGGATAAGCCAAAAACAATTAGAGCTAATGTTGAATCTATCTCACTGTGTGCCAGGGACTGTGCTAAATTCTCTACGTGCATTGATGCGTTTCTCATTTCTCAGCAATCTTTAGACATAAGAACGATTATTTTTCCATTAAGGAGGAGACGAAGCACTGCGAGGTAAGTTTCCCAAGGGAACATACAGAACAGGTGGCTGAACTGAGAGTCTGACTCAGCATTTTCTGACACCAAAATCCATTCTCTTAACCACTTTCCTATGCTGTCGTTATGTTCCCCGGCGGGGTCAAGGAATGCCCACTCGCGGAAATATGAAAATCATGAAGATGAGTTTCATTTAACTTCACTTTTTTCTCAAGATTTTGCCATCATTTCCTCCCCCCCCCCTCCACTCCATAATTCATAACTTGGCCTTTGCTTTTAGTCATTAGTGGATGTGAGTCACAGAATGTGCTTTGAAGTCTAAGCTTGTGTGAAGTGAGATAAGGGCAGGCTCCGTCACCCTCAAAGCATTCCTGTTGTGTTTACTTTCTTCAGAGGGCTTGGTCTTCTGGCCTCTTTGCTCCCGCTCCCAAAACACAGGAGTGCTTGCTTGTGACACGTCTTCCAACTCAAATCAGCTATCAGACCCTCAAGCATGGATGGGGGCCCTTATAAGTTAAGATTCACAACCTCCTGGACACGTCAAGACCCCAGGTAGCGAGCAGGAAATGAGTGAATGAAAACTGCTGGGTTTACCGTTCAGCACGCACCCCTCCCCCCCCCAAAAGGAGTTGCCTTGAAAACAGACAAAAATAATTACTCCCTCCAAAGTGTAGCACTTTGATCTTCTCAACAGTGCACTGGGGGACAATTATTATCCCATTCTGAGATGAGGTAAGAGACTTGCAGAGTTTACTCCACCAGCAAACAGTAAAGCTGGGGCTCAAATTCTGGTGTTCTAACCCCAAATAGTATTTTTTCCCCATTGAGCCCACTATAACTACTGTTTAAAAAATCAATTTTGTTTGAGTTAAACTGGCAATGTAACTTTGAGTAAACTGGCAATGGCTTAGTGTTAGCAGAGCAACTCAAGCAGATCAAATCTAAGGTTAGGTTTCCAAACCAAATCATTTATGATGATGATGATTTGTTGTTGTTGCTGTTATTGTTGTTTGGCTTCTGATTACTTGTCTACATGGCACACAACAAATGGGACTAACTGGATTCTAACAAGCTAAGGTAGCATTCCTGTAATTTGAGATGGATAATTTATTTTATTTTTTTTAATTTTTTTATTTTTTTAAAGTTTACGTATTTTTGAGGGAGAGAGAACATGAGCCGGGTAGGGGCAGAGAGAGTGGGGGAGAGAGGATCAGAAGCGAGCTCCACACTGAGAGCAGAGAGCCCGACATGGGGCTTGAACCCACAAACTGCAAGATCTCCACCTGAGCTGAAGTTGGACGCTTAACTGACTCGGCCACCCAGGCGCCCCTGAGATGAATATTTTAAACAGACATATCGGAAGTTGTAAGTTCACAGGATCCTGCCTGTCAACATTATCACCTCTACTCTTATCCTGGTGGCTCTGTGTATTGCTTAGGTTATACCAGCTACCAGCTACCGTTATAGAACCGCCATATTCCAGTTGAATCAATAGATGGTAAACCTGAAACTCATATAACACTGTATGTTAATTGTACTGGAATTAAAATGAAAAACTGGAAAAAGGGAAAGAACAACCACACTCCAGAAATCTCAGTGGCTTAACAAAATAGAAATTTACTTTTCATTCATATAAAATCACAAATGGATATTCCCGATCAAGTGTCCTCCAGTTGGAAGGAGGGACTCAGGCTCCTTCCATCTCATGTTCCACCACCTTCAATACTTGACTAAAGTCACCACTGAACAGAAAAGAGCATGAGGGGGGTGCGTTGGTGGCTCAGTTGGTTAGGTGCCTGACTTCCGCTCAGGTCATGATCCCACAGTTTGTGAGTTCAAGCCCTGCGCTGGGCTCTGTGCTGACAGCTTGGAGCCTGGAGCCTACTTTAGATTCTGCCTCTCTCTCTCTCTCTCTCTCTGTCTCTCTGTCTCTGCCCCTCCCCTGCTTGTGCTCT
Source organism: Prionailurus viverrinus (assembly GCF_022837055.1). NCBI lineage: Eukaryota > Metazoa > Chordata > Mammalia > Carnivora > Felidae > Prionailurus > Prionailurus viverrinus. Next base: position 54,236,856 of record NC_062577.1, on the reverse strand, counting down.
CTCTCTCTCTCAAAAATAAATACATAAACATAAAAAAAGAAAAAAGGAAAGGAAGGAAGGAAGGAAGGAAGGAAGGAAGGAAGAAAAGAGCATGAGGAATCTTGTGTGTGCTTTGGCGGGGGTGGGGGGTGTTTATGGGCCATAACTAAAAGTAGTATACATCAGAACTCACACAGAAAAAGCAGTCAAGCTATATTCTCAGAAAGAGGAAGAAACAGATTTGGTGGTCAGGCAGTGGAGTCTGCTAAATACTCCCATTGTTCAAGACCTATTTGGAATTCCTACTTTAAAATGATTTTCAAAACCAGTTATTGAGCCTATGAAAAAAATAAGGGGTCTTTATTATATATACATCTGTTGGGGTGTATGTGAACAAAATTTCATTTCCAGCTTGTCAGCTAATGTGTTCCTCGGGCTCTATATTCATCGGGTTCTCTAGACAAACAGAACCAATAGGATCTGTCTCCTATATTCCATATATATGGAGAGATATTTATAATATATATATCATATATATATCATATATTTATAATATATATCATATATATATCATATATTTATAATATATATCATATATATATCATATATATGTGATTTTGAATGTGTATATGTGTATATATGTGTGTGTATATATACATGTAGAGACAAAGAAAATGAGAGAGAGAGACAGAGAGAGAGAGAGACAGAGAGAGAGGGATATATTACAAGGAATTGGCTGATGTCATTAAGGAGCTGACAGTCCTAAGATCTACAGCTGGCAGCTGAAGGCCTAGGGCATTGATGCTATGGTCTCAGCCCCAGTCCAGAGGCTTAACACCTAAGAAAGTCAGTGTTGTTCTAGTCCAAGTGCAACAGAGTCAAGATCCAGGAAGAACTGACTTTTCTATTCAAGTCCAAAGAAAGAAAAACAAACAAGCAAACAAACAATCAAAAAACAAAAACAAGCCCCAGCCTGAAGGCAGTCAGGCAAAAGGAATTCGCTTTTACTCAGACTCTTTATTCTGTGCAGGCTTCCAACTGATTGGATGAGGCCCATTCACATTAGAAAAGTCAATCTGCTCGATCTGGTTTACTCAGTCTACATACTCAAATGTTAATCTCATCTGGATACACCCTGGCAAACACACCCAAAATAATATTTGACCATCAGGTACCTTGGGGCCTATTCAAGTTGACACATAGAATTACCTATTACAGCGTCCCAAAACTTTTATCTACTTACAAAGTTTATTTTTTTACAAGATAAATATTTGCCAGAGCTAAAGAATCCAAAGAATGCAATGCACTTGCTGAAATCAATTTGCAAAGAGATTTTCCAAGTTTTCCAACCCTGTACTCTCAAGGTCTATGCTGAAGATGGTAACGTTCATGTATATGCATCTATATGTGTGTATGACTGCTGTGAATTCAGTTCCATGTGTAGAGCTCATTGTCTTCTAGATAATAGTGGGGACTCTCAGAGTGTCCAAAGATTAAGTTACTCTTCTTGTATGAAGATCATCGGACCTAATCTGGCAATGGGAGGAAGATACCACCAACAGCCTTGGGTTAAGTAAAAAAAACACTGTATAAACAAAGTGGAATCAGGGTAGTGCCGTGGTGGTGGTGATGTTGAAGGTAAGAGCTTATTATTACCAAGAACACATGGTCACCGCAACTATGGGTTCTTCTCAACGGAGGAATCAGCCCTGTATTTCTTTTCTATCCTGACGGCATCTGTTGCAAAGCCCAACATACAGTCAATAAACTTCTATGTCTAAACTTCGGGTTTTGCAACAAATCTCTAATGCACCGAACAGCGCACTCTTCAGTGTGCCGTTATTCTGCATAACCGAGCTGTGTGCGCTGGTTAAGACAAGCACAGTTACTCTAGTGTTTCGCATCAGCAATTGCGGCCTCGACAATAATTTTGGGAAGTCTCTGCAGGTACCACCCACTTTCATAGCCAAACATCTTTTTGAGATAAATGGAGAGGCTTGGGAAAGAGGCATCTTTAACTATCCTATTTCATCAGGGTATCTCTTTTCTTTCTTTCTTTCTTTTTTTTTTTTTTGCTTAATGTTTATTTATTTTTGTGAGAGACAGCGAGTGAGCAGGGGAGGGGCAGAGAAAGAGAGGGAGATACAGAATCTGAAGCAGGCTCCAGGCTTTGAGCTGTTAGCACAGACCCCGATGCGGGGCTTGAACTCATGAACCACGAGATCATGACCTGAGCTGAAGTCGGACGTTTAACTGACTGAGCCACCCACGTGCCCCTTTTCTAACCTCTTCATAACTTCTTGCCTCAGGCTAATGGCCTATGAGAACAGCACTTTATATATTTTTTGATCCCAATTAAGAATCACCGTATAGAGGCCTGTTCTTCGGGGCTCCTGGGTGGCTCAGTCGGTTGGGTGTCCGACATTGGCTCAGGTCATGATCTCACTGCTCGTGGGTTCCAGCCCCACGTCGGGCTCTGTCCTGACAGCTCAGAGCCTGGAGCCTGCTTCTGATTATGTGTCTCCCTCCCCCTTTGCCCTTCCCCCACTCACGCTGTCTCTCTCCCTCAAAAATACATAAATGTTGGGGCACCTGGGTGGCGCAGTCGGTTAAGCGTCCGACTTCAGCCAGGTCACGATCTCGCAGTCCGTGAGTTCAAGCCCCGCGTCAGGCTCTGGGCTGATGGCTCAGAGCCTGGAGCCTGTTTCCGATTCTGTGTCTCCCTCTCTCTCTGCCCCTCCCCCGTTCATGCTCTGTCTCTCTCTGTCCCAAAAGTAAATAAACGTTGAAAAAAAAATTAAAAAAAATACATAAATGTTAAAAAAAAAATTTAAGGAATTGTATACTTCAGGAGAGAGATATTTGTATCTAGAGCTCTGGATGGTTTGTCTCCTTACCTGTGATACATGGCAAAGTCTATCTATCACCTGGCATTGCCTGTCCTCTAACATTTTTTCTTTTGTAATCTCTCCCTTCAAGGCATGTGTCTCACATCTTCATATCAGAAAACCCGCTCCTTCTCCGTTCTGAATTTACTGAGCCAGAGTCCATGTAAGAACAAACTGCGGTCCCCTCGGTGACACGGCACAAGACAGCCTTGTAGGTTGTGGGATATGCCGAACCAGTGAGTAATGTCTGGGAACTCTTTGGCTGACTTCCTCCTGTTCAAGGACAATTTCGCATTCTCCCAAGTGCTCAGAATGTTTCTCCTTTAGGAACAACATCTGACACTAGGATTTCTGAAACCTGAGGTACTGTGGCAAGCCAAGGCTCTTCCCGATAGGAAAAATGCTTAACCGACTGAGCCACCCAGGCACCGGATAGGGAAAAGTGAAAGTCAGTTTGGCTCCTCCTTCTTCTAACTGGTTCATTGTGTCGTGAGCTCCTATGGACTAGCCTTTACTTCCCCTAGAGGTCTGTGTAGATGGTCTGGCACCTCAGAGCAGTGCCTGGTGCCTTCATGGCAATCCACGGTCTGGTCCCTTCCCTACGCTCTGCAGCTGTCACTTAGTGATGGCTTCTTGGATTTCTGCCTCACTTACTTTCACTACATAATTTAGAATTTAATTACATAGACTTTACATTTTTGGACTCTTGCTTCCCAATCTAAACTGCTAATTTGCTAAAGATGTGGGCTCTGCTTTGTGCTTCTTTTGAGTCTCACTCAAAGCACCTACTATCCTGTCTGAATAACTTAACAGTCACTCACTAAATAGGTGCCATGATGATGAAGTCATACTAATTGCTTCTGATGACATACCAGATCTTACACATTCAAATGAGTGCTTTCCTTGGCAAGGCGGCCACCTGGGGAGGCTACCCACATATGCCGATGATGTTATCAATTCTCAAAATAATATTTCAATACCTCTCTCTGTTTGAATGTGTGTCAGAATGTGACATTTAATGTCAGACATTTAGCACCTACTCTAATGCAAGATACCGTTTTCGGTGGGCACCGCGAAGATTAAAACACAGTTTCTGCTCACAGTTTGCAGTCTTCTGTAGAAGATACGAAGTCTTCTGTAGAAGGCTGTAGATGGTGATGATACAAGGCAAAATGGGTCAAATCCTATAATTGAGACACAAAGGATCACTGAGGACCAAAAAGACAAGACCAGGTAATTTAGAGCTGAGGCTCCTCAAAAGCTGTATACCCTAACCCTATCACTGGTTCGGCCTTAGGAAACAAACAAAAGCTACTTGGAATTAAGTGTGGGGAAAAAACTAAGTGAATACATGGGATAATACCATCTTCTAAAATGGAAGTAGAGCAATAAATCATACCCATAAGAAATGGTTTCAAATGATGGCCAAATGAGCCAAACAATTATCAAAAGATGTATATTTGCCTGGCATCTAACTCTTGACCATTCAGCTCTAGGTCCCAACTGTACCTCCATTTCCATAAATAGCAGAGACCAGATCCAAGGTTTCCAATGCAACTATGAAAATACGCAGAGGTTATGGACCTTCCTGTGAGATTTCACTTTGAATGAACACAGGGCAATGGAATAATAGTTGAGAATTCCTGGACTTTATAACTGCTGAGTACCCTTCGAGCTCACACATTCTGTGCTCTGCACATAGATGAGGAGAAGCCATCAATGCCATTGGGTGACAGAAGACAGTCAGTTGCCAGATGCGAATCATCTGTCCCATGTCCAAAAAGTGCTGGCTAACCTGCATAACCCCTGGCAGAGCCCTGCTTCTCTGTCACCATCTCTCCTGTCACCCTATTTTATTTCCCTCAGAGTATTTATGACTCTTAAATTATTTATTTGCTTACCTTTGAGTTGTGTGCTTTTCCCACTAGAATGAAAGATGATCCATGAAAACAAAGAACTTGACTCTCTTGTTTATGGCCCTATCTGGGGTGACTAAATCATTGTCAGGTACATAGCAAACATTTGACACATCTTCTTGGAAAACCAATGAGTCAATGAGTGAATGAATCAATTGATCAATGAATTCTCTTTTGTGGATAAGGATTTAGGGGGCAGGCCTCAGGAAGATAACATAATGCGAATTCAGTAAAGGTATAGCTGAGTACCATCTATGCTTTGCCATTTGTGAGGCACTGAGAATACAGAGTGGAAGGACCTATCTTTGGTGAGCTCACAGTCTATTTAGGGAAACAAAGCAGGACTGCACGGAACACTACATATAGGAGAAAAATAATAAAACAAGATAGTATGTCGAGTACGATCTCAGAGATCTCACCAGCAAATGGTGGATTGTGAAGCAGGAAACCACATAATGTGTTAGGCATTCAGAGGAAGGGCGGAAATTCCTGTGAGCTGAAATGACCTAGAAGATCTTCAAAGAGGAGAAAAACAACAAGTGAGAATACAAGGATGTGAATCAGGGGGTATCCCAGGCAAAGATGCCTGAGGGGAAAGAGCAAGGGACAATCTGATTGCATAGAAGGGGAATCAAATAATATGTTCAGATATCTTTCTCATTTATCTTCCAGCAAAATCCTGAAAGGAGACTATTATCTCTATTCTATGGATGAATCAGCTTGCCCGGATTCCCAAACCTTGGTGATGGAGCCAGGATTTGTGCCCAGATCAGTCTGATTTCCAGGACCCTGCTTCTCCAATGATGGGGAAAAGTCTCTGATCTGTGGCAAGGGGAGGTATATGTAGGAGAATGGTAAAAAATGAAGATGAAGTTAGTCTGTTGTTAGAATATGTTAAGGACCTCGGATGGTACTCTATACCATAAGACAAGTGAAGATACTAAAAATTCTTACCCAGGGGAGTGATTCTTTGAAAGTATTCATTTAGGAAATTGAATCTGAATAGATTGAAAAAAGAGAAATAAGGAGATCATGTAACAATTATCGTAACATTTCTGAGCTGAGATAAATGGACATGAACGAAGAAGGAACAGGAATAATGGTAGTTTAAAAATGGGAGAATTATTGGATTATTGTAGGGCAAAGTCAGGAGGAAGATGCAGCCTTAATACTATTGTCCATTGTCTCCTGGTGTGCCCATGTCCTTTTTTGTTGTATCTGTGGTACCTGTTTCTGATTATAGTCCCTATTCTCAACACACACATTCACATCACATCACACACACACACACACACACACACACACACACGGTCCTCTCTTTGCTTTTGATAATCTGTATTTTGTAGTTTTTTTTCTCCAAAACAAATATGAATTATTGTGAAATAAAAAAGGAAATTTAAGGGGCGCCTGGTGGCTCAACCAGTTAACTGTCTGACTCTCGGTTTTGGCTCAGGTCATAATCTCACGGCTTCGTGGGTTCATGCGCCACATCAGGCTCTGCTCCGGCAGTACAGAACCTGCTCGAGATTCTCTCTCTTTCCTCTTCTGCCCCTCCCCAATTCATGCTTTCTCTCTCTCAAAATAAATAAACAAACTTAAATTTTTTTTCAATAACAAAAAAAGAAAATTTAAAAGGGAGAATTAGTTACTGGCCACTTTTCGCAAGTAATAAAAAGTGAAGAGGCATTGGGGCACCTGGGTGGCGCAGTTGGTTAAGCGTCCGACTTCAGCCAGGTCACGATCTCACGGTCCGTGAGTTCGAGCCCCGCGTCAGGCTCTGGGCTGATGGCTCAGAGCCTGGAGCCTGTTTTCGATTCTGTGTCTCCCTCTCTCTCTGCCCCTCCCCTGTTCATGCTCTGTCTCTCTCTGTCCCAAAAATAAATAAACGTTGAAAAAAAAAAAAAAGTGAAGAGGCATTTACAAGATATTGAGAATAGAAAATGAAAGAGAGTTAAATTGTATATCTGAGAAAGAGAGAGAGTTCTATCAGATAAAAAAAGAAGGGTTCAGAGAAATTTTTGGAGAGTTATAAAACTCTAAGGAATTCTACTGAACAGGGTTCTGTTATCTTGCCTAGGAAGTAACTGAAGATATGATAGACATTCATGTAGGAATTAGAACTGATACAAGCACCTGCTTTCTCCCACATCTCTGAAATACTCTTAAGATTAAGAGACAAAATGCATGTAAAACTGCTTTAGATTCTTGTTGGAGAAATATTGATTGAAGCGCCTTCTAAAAGAAAGGAACCTGGTCTAAATGGAATAAAAACAAGCTTGCATTTTTTCCTCACAACTTTCCTACATATTCTGGCATCATTCTCATTCCATATAGTTCTGATTTCTGGACATCTGGGAGGTCAGAAAGGCCAGCTATACTCACTCGCCTGTTTATACATCGGACATAATCCTCACCATTCTGTACCATAATTGTATGTTTTTATGCCTGTTTCCCTAGAATACTGCAAAGATTAGAGAAGAGAATGTGTTTGTTTATTTTTGTGTCTCTAATGCCTTGAATAAATAAGATGCTCAATCAATGAGGTTAATGAGCGAATAGATTCATGTAACATAAATTATGCTGAGAGATTTCATCCCTTGAGAATTAATAATGTTGAATTACTCTTGGAAAAGCCACTCATTTTGACTTCTTGTATAACAAGTGGTAAAATGTGAATGTTCTTGAAAGGAATTAAAAAACATTTAAATATCTAAAAGATCATTTCCACCGCTGGCTTATTCTCGGGGAAATGAGAACATTTTAGGATAAAGAGTATCAAAGGTTCACAATATCCCTTTTCTTTCTTATTTTATAGATCTCTTTTCCACCTACTCATGGACATCAGGTGACAGTTTTGTTTTTAAAATGTTAAAACAGGAAAGGGAAGTTTTATGTTAATAATAATCATTATATTCACAGGATAACTGTGAATTCATACTTCTTCATGTTAGGTACTGAAAGATAAAAGATAATTCACATGTGATCATATTCATATATATACTAGAGGATAAAGGTATAGATGTATATAAAACTATATCGTCTATCCGTCTATCTATCTATCTGGTATCATATATCTACATATAGTTTCATATGTACGTATTTTTTTTTTTACCAGATACTGATTTGTCTTGATTATGTATACAATAACATTATATAATTTAAATGACACTTTGAATTGAAGTAAATGAAAAATTTGGGGAAAATGGTAAGTAATGACATCTTTTTCTGTTTGGCCACTTGGGACCACTGATACGTTTTGCACATGTAGCCCCAGTCTTCATGTTTTCCCATCCGCATTTAGTCCAGCTCGAGAAGGAGCAACACCCTGCCGTGGGAAGGAGGCCAACCTTGCAGTCAGATGTTCCTGGGCTTGAATTGCTCCGGCTCCACCGCTGAGAGGGCGAGAGTCCTTGGACAAATCACTTCACCTTTCCGATTCTCGCTCTCGCCATGTGTCCAATGTGGATGAGACCCCGCCCGCATCTTCACACGTGTCGCCTATCAAGCCCGCAGTAAATACTAGTATGCAGGCTCTCACTTCCTCACCCCTAAATCTCTTTCAACGATATACAGAAATCCCTTTGAATCCATTGCTTCATATCACGTTGAAAAAACAAAACCCCAGAACCTTCCCTTATAGTTCCCCAAGCCATACGTAGGCAATAATGCCTAGAACATATTACTAAGATGTAAGAACCAATCACAACGTTTGCTCATACCGGTAGGTTGAATCTCAAGTTGGCTGCCTCCAGCTGGCTATCTGTTGAAACACTTTATGCTTTTATAAGGGTGAATCCAGAGTGCACTGAGTAATGCATAATAAAATTAGTTCGGGGAGAAAGGAACCAAGTTTAAAAGAAAAAAAAAAAAAAGAGAGAGAGGGGACAGATAAGCACAGTAAAATAATCTCCAATGACTTCATTGTGAAGTAATGACTTTTACCAAATAACTGCATTGTAGTTTTATCTTTCCAACCAAGATTGTGTTAATGCTCTAAAATTAAATCTCTTGTGAAAGTTATCTGGAATTTCTCAACAAGTTTTTAAAGGGGTTTTATTTTTTCATTGGAGGTCATGCCTCAAGAATTTGTAGGAATTCCGCCTGGAAAGTAATAATCAGTGGAAACTGGCAGTCAAAGCTAATTTATATTACTCTTCCAGATAAAAATTCCTTCCGTCTTAGACCTGCATTTCAAAAAAGATTATTATCACTCTGGAGAGAATACATCAGTGTAGAAAAAAGAGAAGAATGACCTCAAGGGTGTCTTTGCTGCCTCTGTGCAACTCTAGGTCTGCTTCTTTTTAAAACTCCCTTTTGAATCCTCTCCTCTGAAATGTGTTGAGGCGATTCAAAGCAAGAGTCTGTCAGAGGTATGCTCGAGGAGCACTCTCAAAATGATGTTCCCTAATGTGCCTGCTGTGGGAGTTCATGACACGCCTTGGGTGGTGGGGAAAGGGAGGACAGAAGGAAGATGGGGGAGACAGACGTTCAGCACCATGACCAAGAGGAGGGAGGTGCTTTTTACATGGCGGTATATTCTCACTCCCTTAGTAGCTAGAGGGATTGGTTTTTCCCAATCAGACTCTTCTTCCTTCTTTTAGCTGTGGTGGTGTTTTCCTACATATGACACATTCATGAGGGAGCGTGCGTAATAGAAAAGCCTTCGCTATTTTTAATGGCAGACCGAAATCCAAACCCCAGGTCCCTCGCTTACTACCTCCTCCGCTTACAAGTAGTTTAAACTTTCTGAGCCTAAGTCTCCATACCTATAAAATTCATAGAATATTTAGGAGTTGACTAGATGTTATATGTAAATCACTCAGCTTGGCATTTGGTCAGTACCAAAGAAAAATTTGTTGGAAGAACAAATGAGCAAATGAATATTAGTTCCTTCTACCTTCTCCACCCCATCCACAGAGTTTGGGATGTTAATCCAATGTGGATAACCTGGAGTCTATTCAACAATCTGATCAATGAAGTACAAAAACACTACCACTCGCTTTGGTGAGTCTGGAAATTGAAGTCATCAGATATTTTTGAATCAATACCAACTAAAATCCACAAAAGAGATATGCCAAATCATGAATTCACCGACTGAGCTACCCAGGCGCCCCTACCAAATCATGAATTATATGACTAGAGTAAGCATTCAGAAGCCCTAACCATGTCTCAAGACTAGGAGGCTAAAAAGAACTTTTAAAGGCCATTTTTTGATTCATAGTATTTCAGTCTGAGATACTGCCAAAAACATACATGGCATCAAAATCCAAAGGCCTGCCTTTCCTATCACCCAGATATGTGTAATGAATGGGTCAGACCTACCCACCTTCCAGCATTCAACAGGCCAAAATTGAACAGAGGAAGCATTCCATTTACTAAGAATTCAATCACTCTTATTGAAATATTTCAGCAGTTGAACTGAAACTTGCTAGCATCATAAATACAGTTTGTACAATTCCAAAAAGCATATATTTGGGACAAGGCCATTGTTAATCCTATGTGGTTTTTCAGTGGGTAGGTAATTCTTTAACAGTAGAAACAGAAGACAGATTTGCTTCCAATTGTGAGCTCATTCCTAAGGTCACAACTGAAAGCTGAAAGAGAAACGGAGTCCAAAATAAACATCAGTTTGGACTATAAAGCATTTCTCTCGGAGGGTGCCCAGGTTTATATGAAGGAATTCCACCTCAAACAAGGAGAAATTTAACTCACTTTTCCCAGTTATTAGTGGGCATGTCTAGTGTCTGCCTGTTCACCCTGATCGATTCTCCAACCTCCAATCCATTTTCTTAAGACCCTGGCTTAAGAACCACGTGAACCCAGAGTTCTTCTAACTCTGTGCACTTTGGTTGCTCTAGAAGGGTAAAAAATAAGGTTATAAACTATCTGTAGGAACAGTCGCTAACATGGTTGGCCAGAAAAGCTCAGTAAGAATGCCAAAAAGTTTAATTTGTTGTAACCTATGATTTCTTAGTAAATATTAACTAATGTTAGAAGTATGCATGGATTTACTTCCCTAGGCTGTTTGAGCCTTTTAACTCATAATTTTTTAAAACAAAGCAAAAAAAAAAATTAAATAACCTTCGAAAGTGACTCATAAAGGAAGGGTGTTTGGTTTGTGTCCCTCACCTCCTCCAAGCTACCCATCTTCAGAGTGATTTTTTTTTTTTCATGAGCTTGTCCCTTTCACTTATGTGCCTGGTTGATGGATAATTCCCTCTGCAGGTGCCTCTAGAATCCTGAGTGCTTAACCCTTTGGTTAAGTAACTAACCGTGCACCAAGGCAGTCACTTTCATTACCCTTTACTTGGGTTATGACTGCCAACTGGGTGCCCAGTCATGCTAAGACTGAAGACTTTACCCATGTGTAGTCTCCCAGGAGCTCTTCACAGGATCATGACTGGGATGTGAACCAGAAACCTACATGTTCCCTGGCCACAAAAGGCATCTTCCTGGCCCAAGCTACTGAAGCTCAGCTGATCTGCAAACAGCTCAGTAGACTCAGTAGACTGAGTTCTTAAAAATTATTATTTCTTTATGATTACTTATTCATGTATTTTCAGAATGCCAGACGCCACTCTCCTTGTATCTCAAAGACACAGAACTACTTTAGAATTTGGCAAATTCGAAATGCATGTATGCATTATTTATCATATATTGATTTCACCAACTATATGCCAGTTGGAGAAATGAGAGCAAGGGCACACTAAAAAAGAGGCAAAAGCAATTTTAAAGGCAAGAAAGGCTACCTGATATGGTGCAGAAAATGAACAGGTCAGTGAGGCTGGAGCTCAGCATCCATTCGCTGGAAAAAAAGGGTATCACTGGGGACTAGAAAGCTGGGGAATTGGGGGGGGGCGGTCCTCAGAAGACCCATTGCAATGATTTTCCAAATACCATGGGTTTTGGACTTGATTCTGAAAGCCAGAAGAGAACTAAAAGAATCACCTGATGAGATTTGTAACGTGAAATGATAGTGCAGTTTGGGAAATAACTAGAGATGAGGGATAGACCGAGGACAAAGAAGCAGGCAGTGGGGAGGCCCTGAGTTAAGGCAGTGAAGACAAGGTGAAGAGAATGGAACTTAAAATGACCACATGACACATCTTTTTGGGGACAGACATATTTTCTGATAATGAATGTTGGTTAAAACAGAGGATCTCAGAGCTGGGAGGTTGTAACTCTCCTTTAAATACTGAATTTATAACTGTATCTCTCTTTGCTAATGCATGACCTCAAAGCTAAATCCAGATCATATCAAATCAAACAAATTCACAACGATGTTCTCATGTGGGAGATGTAGGAGGCAGTGTAAAAATAGAAAGACACCATCTCTGCCCTCAGAGATTTCATAAACTAGTTCCATGATTCTGAGTGGTTACGTGCTGTGAATAATTGTGAAGTGAGCCATAATTAAAAACTTTTAAAGGGCAATGTAAGGCAGCATATGTAAATGTCTAGTAGTCGTGGTGATAAATGTTATAATGATAATTAAAATTTTTTGAGCTCTTTCTTTGATTCACTCATTTCATGGATTATCTCATATAATCTTTAGGAAAAAAGAAAATGTACTATTTTCTTCACTCTTGTGAAATAAGCTAAGGGCATGGGTAAGTTAAGAAACTTACTTGCAGGGGCACCTGGGTGGCTCAATCAGCTGAGTATTGGAATCGTGATTACAGCTCAGGTCAGGATCCCAGGGTTGTGGGATCGAGCCCGTGCTGTGCATGGGGCCTGCTTAGGATTCTCTCTCTCCCTCACCCTCTGCCTGTCTCCCCTGCCCTCTCTCTCTCTCTCTCTCTCTCTAAAATTAAAAAAAAGGAGAAGAAGAAGAAGAAGAAGAAGAAGAAGAAAGAAGAAGAAGAAGAAGAAGAAGAAAAGAAGAAGAAGAAGAGGAAAAGAAAGCAACTCACCTGCAACCACACAGCTGTAAGTGAAAGGGCCAGTGTGAACACAGTTTTGTGACAGACACTGTGGTGTGCTGGCCAGAGTTTCTTTCAGGACCAAAGAAGGCACTCATTTCCCCTAAAGCAGGGATCTCTGGGCCTTGACCTTGCCTGAAAGGAGCTGCCTCACCTAAGGTGTAGCTGGGCTGGCGTGGGGGTGGGGTATACGATTGCCTCAATTGGAAAACTCTGAAAAAGTCATCCCAGACTCAGAGCTTCCAGAAGGATTGGCTGAAGCCTCTGTAGCAACTGCATTGCAGTTCAACTTCTCCCTCTGTACAGTATTACTTTCTCTCCTCCCTCAAAGGTACTGATCCTAAGAACAGTTCAGTAAACCTCTTTGTGTTGTGAGAACCTGCACTGCGAGAAAGCTGGACTCCAATGCCTGTGTGCTTAAGTACCAAGCCACGGAGTAGAGGAGTTATCACAAAGAATCTCCACCAGATGTGAAGGAAGGGTAGATTTTGAATGACAAGAATTAGGTGCTTCAGGCACAAGGAATAATGGGAAAAAAGAAAGCATACCTGAAAAACAATGACTACATCAGTCTGACAAGAATAGGGGTCCCTGTTATTATTAGAGGTAAGTAATGGAGGGCTATGCTCAGGCTGCTTCTCGGACACTGTAGTCAGGAGCTTCTTTCTTGTTCTCTTCTTGATGAAGAGCAGGGGACTGATATGATGTCAATGCTATTTTAAGAAAATGAACCAGGCCTCTGTGGACAGATGCAACAGAATGAGAACCAGACACGAGTGACATTTAATGTTAAAAATCCATAAGGGCTCTTGGCTAACTGGATACGGGGAGTCAGGAAAGAGTAGAAGTCATGGAGATTTGGAGTCTGGGTGAAAGGGAGAAAAGCAGGTTTCCTTCTAGAGAAATGTTGCATGTTTGCCCTCTTTAGACATCTTCACGGTGGAGTTAATACGGATGTGACTGGCTGAGTTTGAGGACGTCTTCCTCTTATCAAACTGTTCATCAAAATTCTTCTCTTTCATGAAATGTTACTTCATTAACCTTCTCCATCAAATTCTCCATTTTAATGGTGGTTGAAAAAAAGAAGACATTGAGAAAATAGTTGAGCTGCTTAGGGGTTAATCTGCAGCTTGGATATTTTCCCAAGAATCAGTGCCACAGAGCACGCTGCTCTGTGATGGGCAAAGGATATATGAAGACTGAACGAGCTCTGAAGACACGACAGAAAAGTCGGACCTCCATAGTGCAAGACAAGTTTTTATCCTTTTGTCCAAGGGCGAAATCTCTGCTTTAACCTTAGGTTTTTCTTAACTGCAGATGCCATATTTGCAATCCAATCTTCTTCAATAGGTACTAATTCTGATATACAGAGTATTAAGGTGCCTAAGCTGTTAGTTTCTCTGTATGCACGAGTCTAGTGGCTCAGTCATGATCGGTTACTAATCACGTGGTGAAATCAAGTAGGACAGACTTTATACAAAAACGCTGTTTTGTGTTTTGTGATCAGCCTTCCAAAGACAGGCTCTTTCTGGCTTTCAGCCATAGGAAACAAGATGTTTCACTTCAATGTGAATTCCTGATTCCATATTTAAATAAAATAACAAAACATGTGACTGATGGGGAAAACAATGACTCCAATGATATGATCGCACTAAATTGCAGAACTTGGGGAAGGGAGAAAGATGGGGGGGGGGGCGAGACTATATTTTCAACTGTGAACCAGAGTGTAATAATTAAAATTGTTAAGTTTGGATAACAGAATTGTTTTATTCCAACCTCTTTTATGTAATATCAGAATCAAGCCATTGTTGGTGGACCCTATACCTTCCTATTTTTGTTCTCCTCCGCCTCCTCTGGTTTTTTTTTGTTTTTTCCTTTTCAACTTTTGTATAGTTTACTAAGACCAGAAATGTCAAAACTCTGTGGAGAACAGCTGTTCTCATTTCTGGCTCTTCTGCTGAGGGAATGCTCAGAATCTCCTAAAAGAGCTCATCTCCTATGGGCTGTTCCACCCTAGATGTAAACTAGATGACTGATATTTTTTTTAGTCTGACAAAGTGATGGTCAGAGGCAATGGGCCTACATACCCTCATCAGTGAATTTATAAGATAAAAATTATTTGGGCCCAGAGCTCCAAAGTGGCAGAACCCTCAAGAAGTCCCCATGCCAGGGGCCTCTGGGATATTAACAAGACATTCACAATTCAGGCCTTTTGGGTGGAGTCAGAGAAAACCAGATGACTCTTACCCCAAGAAGCCTCCTCTGAAACCCCATCTGCCAGTCTAGGTCAAACGTTGGGTGCCCAGGAAGCCTTTCTGTCAGCATGCAACTATAAAATAAGTATTTTTATAATACCTTCCTTATGTAATCCCAACCCCCCAGTAGATGAAGAGAGAGGATGTGCCTCATTCAGCATTGTAGTCACCGTGTCTGGCCGTGTATAGCACACTTCAAGGGCTCACTGAATTTCCTAAAGATATAGTTTTTAAATTGATCTGGATACAGCTAGAAGAGAGTTAGAAGGTGCGAAAGAAATGGCATGCTGGGGAATTGAAGAGTGTAGAGGGGCCTGGTTTGAATTTCTGTCTTGGGACTATGAGAAAACAGTGCCCTACAGGCTCCCGGGGCACCAGCAGGGGAGGGTAGAGACAGTGCCCAAAGTGCCCGTTGCTCAGACAGACAGACAGACAGAGAGACAGAATGCTCAAGGTCAGCTCTTCCTAAACCATTTTACTGGTTTTCAAGTAGTGTGGGGGAGGACTCAGCAATTCCTACTTGCTCCCAATGGGGCATGTGTCACTGTTGAGAATCTGGGACCACCATAAGGGAAAACCATGGTTAGTGGAAAAGTCTTCCATGGTGGAAGGCTAGGACAGACTACCTGGATGGGGGAACCAAAATAAAGTCACACCAAGACCTCAGGAGGCCAACACTGCCAGGAGAGGTGAAGAAGTCAGCGAGGAGGAAACTGGACCCTAATTAGCTCAAATGTGGGGATCAGGAACCAGCAGCAGAAGGAGGTGTCAGGAGAGACAAGGGCATTGCTATGGTACCACAGGAGCAAGAGGCCAGTTCCGGAGCTCACGCAGGCCTTCAGCACACACCCAGGCACCTTCTTACATGGAGCAAGGACAGTGGCAAGAAAGGTGTTCATAAGAATCTGGGATGTGTAAACTATTTCAGTGATCGTATTAACTACAACCAGTCTTGAGAAAACAAAATCAAGCAAACTTGTTTTGGGGGAAAGCTTTATTCTCCAACGCCGCTACCAGTGGGTGGAGATTTTTAATGACAATGAGAGCATTTTGTCACAAAATCAGGAAGCTGCATTTCCCCGGCACATATAAATGGCTTGTGAGGAGATTTGTAACCCTGCAACAGATATGTTTAATTTATAATCTAAGTATATAGAAGAAAAAGACTTGGCTTCAGTTGGAACCTAATTGGAGCGCTAAAAGGCTAAGGGAGAACTCTTATCTTTGAGTGGGGGGTACAGTGATAGCGTCATCATCTTTACCTCCAGTCTCACCAAGGATCAGGAGACCTGGTGAAGCCTGAATATTAGGGAAGGAGTGGGTTAATGCGTAGCCCATAAAACATAATAAACATTCTTACTATTACGATAGAAGAATCATTAGGGAAGTCAGATGTTAAATGTTCCCCACAGTACAATGTGGAGAATACTGGGAGTTGGCACTTACCTCCACATATTTGTATGCTTTTTTGCTTCTTTCATCTCCAGATAATACAAACAAATAAACCAAAATGAGTACCCAGAAGACTCAAATCCTAAATGGCAATATCTGGATTAGAGATCATTTGGTCTTGTATTACATAAATTACATAAAAATTTATCCAATATGTAAAGATTATTTAAGTATTTTCCTTTCTCTTTTTTTGATACCATATATCATTGTATTAAATAATATATTAAATACAATTATCTGACACTTACTATATGCCAGCACTGTTTTGGGCATTTTATACAAGTTTACTTAGTTGGTCAACAGCTGCATGAAGTAGGTGCTATTAATCCCCCAGATTATAGATAACAACAACAAAAAAAAGGATATCAAGCAGCTTGACTTTATAGCCAGTAAGTAATGGATATGGAATTTGATGTCATGTTTTCTACTATAGACTGTGTGCTTAACTCCTGTACCATATTGCCCCGTGGCTAGAGCAATCCAACAAAACTTTGTCAGTACCTACCACGTGCAAGGTGCCTTGAAGAATACAAATACAACTCACACAGCTATGGTTAGAGGTAAGATGCAAACTCTAGAAGCAAACACTCTAGGAGAAACAAAATGTATGTACAAATGACATGGTACAAGAGAGCCACAGAATGTTCAATTCTTCTCCTCCCCCTTCTTCCTCCTCCTCCTCCTCTTCCTCTCCCCACTTCGTCTCCTCCTCCTCTTCCTCCTCCTCTTTCTTCTTCTTCTCCTTCTTCCCCTCCTTCCCCTTCTTCCCCCCTTCCCCTCCTTCCCCTCCTCCTTCTCCTCCTCCTCTCCTCTTCCTCCTCCCCCTCCTCCTTCTTCTTCCCCTTCTTCTTCTTCTTCTTCTTCTTCTTCTTCCTCAGGCATGAGAAACAAGGCACCACACCTGAGTATTTTGACAAGTTCTAGCAAGAAAACAAAATGACCTGTGACTTCTCCTTGGTAGATGTCTCTCAAGCATCTGGCATTAGCGAGCAGAGCCAAGCTCACCAGCAGCTCCCCCTGAACCTCAGAGTCCATGGGCATGGAGGATTTGGGATCAGCAGCGTTGGCCCCAAGATGCTATTTCTCATTCCATGAAAGAAGAGTTGATGAATACACATATTCCTCCAAAGTGAAGCCGGGTGGCCAAGTGATTTCAGTATCAGAGAGACTCACTGGGCTTTAAACCCAAGTTTGGTCACTTAATCGTGTCATCTTGGGAAAGGTTATTTAACTCTTCTGAACCACAGATTCTTCATTTGTAAAACGAATGGGACACGAGTTATTGTGGGAATTAAGGAAAACAATGCCCTTGAAAGCTCTTGACAACACCAAGAACTTGAGAGAAAGAAAAACAGCTAAAACAGAATGTGAATGAGGACTGAGTGCTTCTTTCTCGAACTAAAGACTCTTCACTCAACACAAGCCTTCTCTCTGACCACTCCTACATTGTGCGGCCTATTGGCTTATAGGTATAGACTTTTTTTTCTGCAGGTGATGCATTCTTTTCTGGAGCTAGCTTCTTTGCCCCGTTTTCTCCATTAATCTGCAAAATCCTTAGGCACAAGGACTGTGCATTCTATTTCTTTTATTTTCTCTTCCCGACGTACCTAATAAAAACTCTCCCCACAGAGCCTGCCTTCTGTGATAAGAATACAAATACGTGGCACTTGGCAATTCTCAGCGCTACACCCTGCGCTTTACGACTTACAGATTAATTTCACGCGTATCGCCTTATTTAATCTCGCCACACCTCTCGTGGCCTTTCTTGCTTCTCAAATCACGGTGACTGGGCGGTTGCACAGATTCAGTTATGATCGGGTTTCAGCATTAAGCATGGACTCTGATGCTTATCGATTTTTCTTGGTCACCGCCTTCTTGTCTCTAGCTTTGTGCCCTCCGAAATGGATCTCACTTTCACACCCCCGGGCCCTGTACCTCCCTAAGAGGGTTCAAACAGCCAAAGAAAACAAAGAGTAGCGTGTGCCAATAGTCTCGCGCCCTCTCTCCCTCCAAGGAAAACGGCCTACGTTTATCAGCCAGACTCTTTAAGGCATTAACATTTTCTCACCAACGCAAGCAAAATGATTTAAATGAGGGTGTGCGTAATGGCATTTTATAACGAATGCAGTATTTTAAAAGCGTACGTTGATTTCAAAGCTTAATTTTACTAAAATTCTCACAAATCAAAGTGAATGTGACCTTAAAATTTTTATCTGGCAGCCATCTGCACTGGCATCTGCTTAGCATGGGGTAGCAACGTAAGTAATTCTGAAAAACGGTTCTGTAGACCAGTTAGCCCTCTGCTCAACCAGTTACATTATTTACAGACAGGGGAGACTGGAAGGTGTGAGAAGCGGGTGCTTATTATTCCTCCTCATCTTTATCCCTGCGTCCAGGAGAAGAGAGGATTACTGGTGTTCTTGGGTGCAAAACTGAGGCCAATAGCCCGTCTCCAGAAGTTACGAAGTCAGACATCTGAGCCTTATACATCACAGAGCAAAATGAACAAGTGGATACAGTGTGTTTTTCTCTCATTTTGTGTCCCTCCTTACCAACTCCTAACTTCCATTCTTTTGCAGGTTCATTCAGCAAAGCAGGTGAATGTGGGAAAGGCAGAAGGAACCCACTACTGAGAAGTATCCCAAAGCAGGGGGAGGAGGGCCGTGGAAAAGTGGATGGAGAGCCAGAACTACCACACATAGGACAGGCAAGGCTTTATGGAGCAAAAGACAAGAGGTGTTTTCCTGGAGCTGCATGTCGCCTGAGCAGGCAAAGGAGTGGATGCTTTTCTGCATTCATGATGGAGCTTCACTTCTTGGTGGATTCTGACCAATGAGCTGAGGTGCCAGTGTCCCAGGTCTGTGTAGTATGACATCTGGGGGGCTTTGTTTTCACTCGGGGAAGAGAGAAAATCCTCAGGTTCAGAGCACTGTGCAGAAGGAAGCTGCAAAGTCCAGAGAGAAGGCGTTTTAAGCAAAAACACCTTTGATGTTTTCTCTTAGCCACCGTGAGGGACCCTAGCATAAGCCACGGATATGGAACTGATTGTTTACGTGTCATATGAACAAAGAGAGTATGTCGCTTGTTTTGAAAGTTTACCCAGAGTTTGGCTCTGATCAGAGTTGAGATTCAGCTGGCATTAGCTTGTGAAGATATTAGAATATGTCCTTGCCTGTTGGTATACAGCTCCTGCTTGTAGCTCCTCAAATGATTTCCAGGGCTTAGGATTCCCCAGTTTGTCACTTCAGGTGAGGCCACTAGCTACAGGTCTCATACACCAGGCCCCCTTCCCTGCTCCCTGGGGCAGGAGACAGCACCTCTGGGAGTTGTACAGACACCCCAGTGGGCAAACCCCCGGTGGACATGTGGCCCCTGAGCTTCAGCTATCTGGCTATTTGTGGGAACCGTAATCTTCCAAATGCATTCTGCTGGTTGGTTTGTATGTGTGTGTGTGTATATCTGTATCTGCCTATCTGTCTATCTCTCTTCTCTATCTATTATCTATCTATCTATCTATCTATCTATCTTTCTATCCTCTATCATCTATCAATCTATCTATCTATCTATCTATCTAAAGAGATGGTATTCACATACCATGAAATTGACCATTTTATTTTTTTACTTTTTACTTTTTTATTTTTTGGATCATTTTAAAGTTTATAATTCAGTGATATTTAGTACACGCACTCACAGTGTTGTGTAAGTACCAGATCTATCTAGCTCCAAAACAATTTTTCACCCCAAAGAAAACCTCAACCCAATAGGTAGTCACTGCCAATTTTACTCTCTCCCCATCACCTAGGAACTACCAAACTACTTTCTGTCCATATGGACTTGTGTATTCTAGACATTTCATATAAATGGAATTATACAACGTACAGCCCTTTTTTTTTTTGTCTGATTTCTTTTGCTTAGCATGTATTCAAGGCTCATCCATGTTGCAACTGGTATTAGTACCCCATTCCTTTTTGTTGCTGAATAAATTGAGCAACCAAGCTGTCTGGTTTCCAATCCAGACCAAGCTGCCTGGGTTCTAACATCTACTCACTTATGTACTAACTGTGGGCCAACGCAAGGTCTTTGATGTCTCCTTGATGACAATTTTCCCCATCTGTAAAATGGAGATAAGAGTAGCCCCTGACGTACGGGGATGTGGTGGTATTAAATCAGTTAAAATATAAAAAAAAATTAAGAACAGTGCTGAATAGGTATTCAGTACATGTATAATTGTTCTTATTCATTTTTGTGAACCCGATGAAAATGGCAGCATGTTCGTTGGGGTTATCTGCTCTCTAGTGGTTCTGATAACTAGGCCTCCTGCTCATTCAGCCATGAGAGCAATTTTATTCTGAGTCTCCATTATCTGACTAGTGCCCAGACACAGAGCATGTATGTTCCCCACTGTATTGTCACTCTTCTGATATTATGAATGAGATAGTACCTTCTGACCAGATGTTTTCTGATATGATTGAGATAATGAGATAAAATTGATCTTGATCTTGACTCCTGGTACTCAATGAGTAAATCATTACCCACAGATCACAGATGAAGCAATATAAACTTTTACTTAAAAATATACTGGGATGGGGGTGCCTGGGTGGCTCAGTCGGTTGAGCGTCCTATCAGGTCATGATCTCGCAGTTTGTGAGTTCAAGCCCCATGTCGGGCTCTGTGCTGACAGCGGGAGCCTAGAGCCTGCTTCGGATTCTGTGTCTCCCTCTCTCTCTGCCCCTCCCCTGCTCACACTCTATCTCTCAATAATAAATAAATGTTAAAAAAATGCTTTAAAAAATATATACTGGGATGTACAAGGTAATTTGAAGATTGAACTACACTACCATTCCCAACAAATATTTTTGCCTCTCTTCTGCCCAAAGGCTTATAAAAGGCAATTGTCAATCACTATAAAACCTCTTCTTAAAAAGTTTTGTTTTGATTTTGAACTATTGTATCATTAATTTTATTTTAACCGGAGTAATCAGTGTAGAATTTAAAATTCAAATAGCACAAAACAGCTAACAATGAAAAATGGATGTTTTCACTTTCCATCCTTTTCTACACCTGAGTCCTACTCCAAGAGGCAAATCTTCAATTTCTCTGTTTCTTCTTTGCCTTTAATTCCATGTTCTAAAATAATGCATGCCCTGCTGTTTTTCCATTGATCATTTTAGGTATGGATTACAAGGATTTAGATCTCTCTCTCTTAGCTTTCCTTAACACTATCTCCCAACCAAGTTAGGCCAGAATTTATGATCGTATCAACAGTAGAGTTACCCTCACAAATGACATGCAGACGAGCACGTACTATGGTCATTTCCTTGTGGTGTTGTACCAGGTCCTGGAACCAGGCTCTGGAACTAGACTGCTCAGTTATAATCCCAGCTCTGTCATTTGCCAGACAGGTAACATTGGGCAAATTACTCACCTTGTGCTACCACATATTAATTTTTTTAATGTTTATTTTTGAGAGAGAGAGACAGAGTGTGAGTGGGGGAGGGGCAGAGAGAGAGGGAGACAGAATCCAAAGCAGGCTCCAGGCTCCAAGCTGTCAGCACAGAGCCGGACGTGGGGCTCGAACTCACAAGCTGTGAGATCATGACTTGAGCTGAAGTCAGCCGCCCAACAGACTGAGCCACCCAGGTACCCCTCATATTAATTATTTTCCAGTCATCCCAATATCTCCGCCACAAGACTGTTGATAATCCATTCGCTGAAACAGATTAGTCCCATCTCCCCGCTGCTCCCCTCTTTCTTGGAGCCCCACTTCCTTCCTTCCCTTGCAGGTGGGTCATTTGCCAGACCTGTCCGCAGTCACCCTGCTGCTCCTCTCCAGCTCTCTCTGCCAAGGAGTAATTGTGGCATCTTCTTTCTTGGTTTACCCTGTGGTTTTGCTGAAACCTTTTCACTGATAGCTTCCTGAGAAAGAATAAAAAGGAAGGTGGGGTGTTTGTTTTGTGTTTTTACCATTTCCTGCATGACAAAATTATTTTAAAAAGCAAATGTCTTATCCTTATAATTGATAGTTTGGAAGGAAATAGAATTCTAGGTTGAAACACATTATCACTCAGAACTTTTCAGGCTTTGTTCCAGTCTTCTAAGATTCAGTTGCTATTAAGAAACCAAAGACCATTCTTGCATATTTGACTGTTTCCCTCCTCTCTTTTGGAAGCTTCTAGAATCTCTTTCCAATTTCAAGTGTCCTCAATTTTTTCATGACCTACCTGAGGTTTTGTCTTTTTTCACTCATTGCCCTAACTACATCCCTGTGCCTTTTCAATAGGGAGACACACAAGTTTCAGTTCTGGAAATTTAAAAAATTGCTTCTTTGATAATATCTTCCCTTCATTTTCCCCCCCTTCTCTTTATAGAGCTCTTAATTATTAGCTGTTAAACTCTGGAGACAGATTCCTTATTTTTTCTTATCTTTTCCCTCCCTTTTCCTTTTTTTCTTTTAATTTTGTTCTACTTTTGAGAGTTCCTTAACCCTTACAAACTTCTATTTAATTTTTAGTTTCAGTTTTTGTATTTAATAAATAAGAATTATTTCTTGTTCTCTGATCCTTTTTGAAAAGTGACCTGTATCTATATTATGGATTGAATTTTATTTTCACATCTTTAATATATTATAATTTTTTTTTAAGTTTACTTTTGATTTCTGTATTGACTCTGATCCATCTAGGTCCTCTTTGTCTATCTGAGTTTTATTTGCTTATTTTGTTTGTTTTGGTCTTTATGTCTCTGGTTCTTGTCTGTTCATTTATATGTAAGAATGAGCTGCTCAAACAATGCTGGTACTGAATGCATAAGGGGGGTGGTAATTGACAGGGACCACTGTAGGTCCTTGGTGGGTGGATGACCTACCCTTTCCATTGAGGAGCACAGAATGCTTACCTAGAAACTTTTTTTCTGTGGTTATCCAGGAAAAAAATCA
Source organism: Prionailurus viverrinus (assembly GCF_022837055.1). Lineage (NCBI taxonomy): Eukaryota > Metazoa > Chordata > Mammalia > Carnivora > Felidae > Prionailurus > Prionailurus viverrinus. Next base: position 54,213,513 of record NC_062577.1, on the reverse strand, counting down.
ACTTCTGCCAGAAATGGAGCAAGAGGGTAGGTATAGAGGGAGCAGCATGGGTTTGACAACTGAGAAAACTATAAACCCTAGAAGCGGATAGAGAAAGAGTAGCTGAGGGAAGGCCATTCCCAGCATTGTTTTTCTTGATTCCCCCCATTAAGAACCTCCCTTGTTTGGTTTCTCCAGAGTATAATCCTCTGGTCCCATCCATCCATCCATCCATCCATTCATCCTTTCATCCATCTGGTGTGTGTGTGTGTGTGTGTGTGTGTGTGTGGTGGTTGTTGTTGTTGTTGTTGTTGGGAGAGTGGTTTAATAGTAGCTACGTGTTTGTATGGGGTGCAGGCAGAGACCGGGATCCATATCTTCCCCTAAATTCCATCCTCTGCTGAACCTAAATCATTCAAATTCTGAGCCTTTCTGGGGTTTTACAGAGTGAATTAGCTCACTTCTTATTTCTCTGGTTGACAGGTGCTTAGATTTTCCATTCTGTTTTTCCGTTTACATCTACCCTTTTCCAGTTTTCAAAAATGTATCAAAATCTTTAATCCATTACTGTCTTTTTCCACTGGTTCTCCTTATGTTTATGAACTAAGAATTTCCTCTGCTCCTTATCCTCCTCCTCTTCTTCTTCTTCCATTTCTTCTTCTTCTTCTTCTTCTTCTTCTTCTTCTTCTTCTTGTACTGACATTGGGGACCAAGGTGGGGGAAAGAAGGATGGTGTTAAATGCATGTGTCTATCCACTAGTTATCTGGCTGCCTGACAAAAAGAAAAGATGCTAGGTATGTTTTTTGTCCTATGAGTCAAACGGTCAGGTCCATCCTGATCAGGGGATCTTAGTGGAATATCATTTCAACCACCCTAGGTAGTTCCTATAAAATTAAGTAATAAAATCTCATTTACCTTGTAAGTATTTGACTTTTTAAAATGTTGGAATCCCTTTGCAGAGGGTCGTCAAAATGGTGAATTGAGATTTTGTTAAGTTGGCAAGAAATTGATGGATATGAGAGTAGATTGTGTTCGTCACTATTTGTGATTTGATGCTATGGAAACCAACTTGTGTGCTCTTCTGTGATGAAACATATCCATTGTTCAGAATGTATAATGTAGTAATTAGCAACTTCTTAACATGATTCCAATAACTGTAAAAAATTAGTCATTTTCCCTTCATCTTCTTTCTGTATACATCTCAGGAAAATAGGAAAAATCGTAGTTTCACAGGAAGAATAAAATGCAGCTTCAAATCTTGGAAAAGAAGATGTCCACTTGTCTAAACATGCTGTCATAAAGATATTAGGGGTAATAATATTATGATAATAGCTTTTATTTATGGAATGACCAGTTCAAGTATTTTGCTAAATTTCAAAAATATCTTTTTTAGGCATCAAAAAGCCTTATGTAATAGGTATTATCTACATGTTTACATGTGGAAATGAGGCTCAGAAAAGTTATGAGGCTCAGTGAAGGTCCAGAAGGGATTTGGACGACAGCCTGAACTTCCCTAAATCCTACGCACTCCATGTTGCAGTAGGGAGTGATGAAAAGGACATTCATTCATCAACTTTTGAAAAATTGTTGGTGATTTCCCTTAGGAATCATCTGTCTCCATAGCATTCATTCTCTTCTACCACTTAACCTCAGGGAACGAAGTTAAGATATTTGGTGTATTTGTAACCAGATTTTCAAATATCTTGAGCTCTCTTTAAGGTGCAAGCTTATCTGCAATTTCTTCTTTCTCATTTTTGGGGGGGGTGGTCTGGTGTGATTTTTAGACATGGCTAGGGAGATTTTGGAGTTATTTCCTACATCTCTGATGAAAATCTGATCTGAAAAGTCTCCATTTGAAGAAAGTATAAATCTCACTGCGAAAAATCCTCTCAACTTTGGTTTTCTCCACACATTTGAAAATACCATTCATGACAGGATGGCTATGCTGCAATTCAACCAACATCCTATAAAGAAATTCAACTTGTCAAAACTGACTTGTTAAATAACCTTGGAACTGCTATCTGAATAACAAACTAGATCCGAACTTGGATAGCAAACTTCAGTTTTATGGGTCTTCCAATGACCTCATTGTTATAACAAATGAGTACATCAGGTTTCCTTATCCATCAGGAAAGTCCTACACTCTGTGTGTCAGATGACTCAGAAAACACACAAATGTCTCCCATGCTGAAAGATAAGCAAGTTCTGGATTTTCTCCATCTAGCGTCCCTTACAGCTATACATCAAAGCAACATCATCTCCAAGTCAGGTCCTGACTCCCCAGTGTGTACTTCTCAGTTCATCTGGGCATCAGACCCCTAACTTCACAGAAAGCCTCCGTCCTTTCTTTTCTTTTCAGAAATATGCTATATGTACCGGCATGTAGTCATATAGGAGCATCAGTAACACTATGCAATCCTGTCCCTTTCAGGGATCCACCCCCCATCGCCCCCCTTCACCATGCTGTCCTGACTACAGTTGGAATATTGCCCAGATTCAAGGATGTCATCTCAACAAGCAGTATCTCCCAGCTGCCATGAGGGGAGGTAAAGACACACGAGCTCTTCATTGCCTTCCCAAGGCTGTATTGAGAAAAGGCAGTCAAGTGAGAATACTCTTGACATGGGATTCCTGGAAAGGCCCTACCAGCCATACCCCCTTTCAGGACTGTACCTCCTTCTCGCGCTCTCGACTTAACCTGAGGACTTCCAATCCCCACCACTTCCACAGATATTTGGCAATGTCTGGAGACACATTCAGTAATCATAACTGGGATAGGCGTGAGGAGAGGCACTACTGGTGTCTAGTGGGTAGAGGCTAAGGATGTTGTTCAACACCCTATGACACTCAGAACAGTTTCCATAACAAAGAATTGTTTTGGGGGCGCCTGGGTGGCTCAGTTGGTTGAGCGTCTGACTTTGACTCAGGTCATGATCTCCCGGTTCGTGAGTTCGAGCCCCGCATCGGGCTCTGTGCCGACAGCTCAGGGCCTGGAGCCTGCTTTGGATTCTGTGTCTCCCTCTCTTCTCCCCTGCTCACACTCTGTCTCTCTCTCTCAAAAACAAATAAAGATTAAAAAAAAAACAAAGAATTGTTTTGCCCCAAACATCAATAGTGCAGAGGTTAAAAACCCAATCCTAGGCTCAGAGGCAAGTAGACAAAATGTCAGGTGTCATATCTTCTGTCCCAATCCACAAATGGTTTATTAAGTGCTTTTTATGTGGCACAGATTGTGCTCAATATCAAAGGAGACAAAAAGGAAGTTCACAAGTTAGAGAAGAAATAAAGAATGGTGGGGCAAGAGCCCTGACTTAGGCACCAGACTCCCTGGGTTCAAACTCCGACTCTATCACTTATGAATTGTGTGGAATTTGGCAAATTTCTCTTTGAGCATCATTTTTCTTATCTGTAAAATACCTCCGAACAGTATTTTGGATATTACAAGCTTGTGGTAATGTTTAAATGAATTATAATGTATATAGAAGTGCTTTGAAAAGGCCTGCTATCTAGTAAGCTCCGCGACCCCACACATAGCCTTCCTACCACTTAAGGTGCCTGGAACACATTAGGAGTCTCTGAAATACAAAGAGTCCGGGTTCCCCTACAAAGGGATGAAACTCAGCAGCAATGGGGTTAATGGAGAAGATCATAGGGTTATGTTATGTTCTAGTTCTGACCTTGTCGAGAGCCTTGGCAAAATGACTTACATAGTCCTGGCCTCTATTTTCTTATGGCAGAAGGGGGATGTCAGCACCTGCAAAATCACAAGCTTGCCAGAAGGATAAAATGAGATAATAAATGTGAAAACTATTTAAAAATGTATTATCCCAGATTTGAACCTTGAGAATAATGTTTATTGTTATATATTTTACATCTTCTTGCATTCCCACATCTCTTCTAAAACTTAAAAACAAAAAGAATTATCCCTCTCCTTGAAAACAATCAAACTGGAAAAGTTTAACTTCTTTGAGGGCCCCAAATTTGTTTCTGGACAGAAGCCAATCAACTGAAATAATTTTCTAAGCTTTGCTAGGATATTTTCAAAAATCGCAGTGCTGATTCTCTGATTTTAAGAGATGAGGTTAGATATAACATATCAATTATTTAAGCCAATTAGTTAAATACCTTCAGGTGAACCATCATCTGAACATGAGGCATCTCGTGAGTGACAGTCAAACCAAGTAAATAGCATCAGACACAGCAGGTGTTTGAAGCCTTAGGCAGACTCTGTTGTTTTGTTTTCCAGTTTCTGAGCCTAAAATATGGTGCTCCCCCTACATCTCTTAGTTCTGACTGCAGCTGGCGGATCTTAGTGTAACATCCTGACTTGAACTCACTCTGCTTCTCCTCTCACTTCCTGTTTGTGTCCTCTGTGTGGAACCAGGCCCAGGTTTAGACAAACAAAATCATTTCTAAATCCACAGCCTTGTTCTCCCTCTCTCTCTCCCTCCTAAGCACATGCTGTTTTCTGTGATCTGTGACCAAGGGAACACTTTAGCTACACTCCATTTACAACACAAAAACTTATCTACCATAATCAAGGAACAGTCTCAGCTCTAGGGGAAAGGAGCCGTCAAAATGCATCACGATGGACACATGTCCACCTTGTAAAGCTCTCAGTAGAAATACATAGGAAGAGTGCATGACCCCTTGTGAAATTAATTGTCCAAACTGGGGATTACAGAGGATTAGGAGGGAGTAAATCTACGCTGTGCTGTGCTGTCACTGCTCTGTCAGGACAGAAAGAGCCCTGTTTTCAAGCACTGGTGCCCTTCTCAGATGTTAGGTTTGTTTTCACCAACTCCTTATACCTACAGTTGAAACCCTCCAGTTTACTTTTTTGGTCATCGCAGTTCATTTTCTCTTGGACCTGGACAGGAACAAATATGAGAGTCATCGGGGTGATTTCACAAGTTGCTGGTGCAATGTGGTATTGATGTGATAAAAGCCATTCGCCCCCAACACCACCATTGGGACAAGGACAAGGGCGAGACACTTCAAATTCTATTCCTGAACTCTTGTAATTCATAGTGAAGGCTGCCACGTCCTGTATACGTCCTTTGGGGAATTTCCACCTTCACCCACCCTTTCTTTACTTCCTTTTTGCAAATCAAAGTCCGGGTGTCATGCAGAAGTAAGACTGACCGACTTTCCCAGCCAATGTACAGCATGATCCCCACTCAAAGCAAAATCAATCTTTATTTGTCATTCTCCCCAGAGGCCTTTAAGACTGTATTATTATGTGTGTGCAAATATGGTAATTTGCACACAGCCCCACCCCCAGTGGCAAGACAGGGCTCCGCCCTCAGGGGCAAGAAAGAAGCTAAGCCACGTGATCTAAGTCCACCAACCAGTCAAAGTTTCCATTAGGATGCTGGAAGGGTTTTTGCTCAAATTGCCCTGTGGCTGACTCAATTCTGTGTCTTCAACAATGGATGCTTTTATAAAGAACATGTTACTGGATTTTTGGTTTTTTGAATCCACTGCAAAGGTAAAAATTGATTTCCTTCGCTGCTTTTTCTTAATTCCAAATAATGCTGTGTGTACTGTTGCCACCTCAATGAGCAGGAAGACCATAATTTACCAGATGTGAGGCTATTAGCCCTTCATTTCCTGAAGCAATGAATTAGCAACTCTTTTTCCCTGTCACGAAAAATTGTCACCAAAACAGTCCAAGACACAATGGCAAATCCAATTAATGTTTTGTTCCTTCAAGAGGACCCGGCCTAAAAATGAATTGACTGAGTGAGAGGAAAATTGGAGAGGAAATTACTCTCAGTTCCAAAGGGGAGGGGGGAGGGGGGGCTGCATTAATAATTTAATGTTACATATACCGCATCACAAATGTTTCAAAAAATTACAGAAGGATTACTCTTTTCTACTAGTCAAGATGAAAAATCACAGATGATATCTTTGATTTTGCTTGCTCCAATTTTCTGGAAGAAAAAACTTCTATGTCTCTTTTGAACAAACAACAGCAGAAAGGTGAAGTTCAAGGGTTCAAGACTGTTTTAGTTGGAGTGGTGTTTGGGGGACAAAGAGTAAAGCTAGAGTCTGGAAACTTGAACTTTAAGATGAGCTTAATACTTTTAATTTGTGTTTTATTTTATATCTCATGTTATATCCAATTTTCTGTGAATAACTTAATGTTTATGATGGTTAATAACTGGAGATGGAACATACATTTTGTTTACCTGTAGCTTCCCTTAATAGATAGTACATTCTTGACCTACTCTATAGAAATACCCTTAAGATTTATGTAGATTTATAATTTGCTGTTAGAAGAAAATGTTCTCTGAAATTGACTTTGCTATTTTCACTTAGTGGAATAATGGAAAATGGATAATGGAAAATGTACTTAAAATTTGATGAGAATAATGTAGATTAGAGTGAGCACAATGTAGTCCGTGTTTCCAAATACATAGAAAATTATGGATATATTTCCCTTGTTTGTGCATTTAGTTGATAATCATTTCTAAATTATACGAGATTACACTGGAGATGTATAAGGGGTGAAGGACAGCCCTTGTCCTTGAGGAACTTGGGACCTGGTGGAGAGACTAGAGGGGTGTCCCCGAAGCATGTGGAAAATAATTATCAGGCAGCACACAGAAGAGCAGGGCCAGTGTAGTAGCTACAGACACTGAAGTCAAGGACATGTGAAATGAGGAAAACTTGCTGTGGCCTAAGAACAGTCAAGAAAGTCTTGATTTCTTTCCCTAAGAAATTTCCCAAAGTAAGGAAGAGAAAAGTGGGAGGAAGTAGGAAAGGAGAGGAAAATTGAGAATATACACTGAACACCATCTCTGAAAATCCCAATATCTTCCTTTAGATTTATGCACAGGTTCTCATGAGATTGAAGGGGCAATGAGAATTATTTAGAAGAAGTAGCTTTTATTGATGAAACAACATTGAAGAAAAGAGAGTTACTCTTTGAAGAATAGTATATAAAACTCATAATAATAAAATCATTTGTCAAAGCCTGAAATACGAGGTGAGCATATGAACTTTTAAAGAGTCTTTATGGATCATCTTACATGAAAATGTTAAGGAAAATGCATCCCTTTGTTGGCTCTTGAAGACGATGAATCCTTGAAATGAAATATAGGAAATGGAACTCACTTCCTAAAACATGCCAATTCCACTTAGATCCTAAAAGATGCAAAAGTAGGTCTTTCACGCTTCAAGTTTTCTTCAGGTAAACGGTGAGGTAAATGGCCACATTTTCCATTTGTAATTTCAGGGTCTCCTCCTGGGCCCCAGTCTCACCTCCTGCATGAATTAGTCAGGCTGTTGTTCCTCTACATAAGCAGTGACCATTCCCCTCTGTACGCATATGGCATTGCTGGTTTCAGTGCCTGGAGTTATTGACTCTGCTGTCGCATTGTATTGCATTTTCATTCAGAATCCTTCGAGATCTGGTTCAAATTCGATATCCAAGTTCTTCCCCGTCCCTTTTCAGCCAGCTAGTCAGCAACACTTCTAAAACACATCCAAAAAGCCCTGTGAGAAGTACAGAAAGGGAGGAGGGGAATATATAGCCCTCGCTTACAGAGAAACAATTCTGTTCGAAGTGAAAAAACTTATAAAGGGAAGACTACTTTGGAACACATGTCCAGCAGCACAACATGAGCCCCAAGGAAGAGCATAAATACTGAAGGAATTAGCTTATTCATTTGGAACTGAAAATGTCCCACCTCCTTGGTCATTAGCCATTTAAATCTATCAATCACACCAGTCAATTGAATCTTCCTTAGCTGTCATCATCATCAGGTGCCTAAGGAAAACACAAATAAATCAAAGTCAACACACTTTTATTTATTTATTCAGAGTTTAGGGGGAAAATGATATCACAATGTAAGTCCTGATTATGAATGAAGTATATTGAAAAAGTCTTACATCAAAAACTGTGTGTTGGCAGTTCCACATGACATCATATGATAGATACAAGAAGGATTTTATGTTGACACAAACTACTATTTTATTGCAGTTGTAGCAAATAAGTTAAGTCTCCTCTTAAGGACTTTAACAAATGTTTACCTTTTCTAGGCAATTACTTAACTTTCCAATTATCCAGAAAGTGAGCTCATGTGGACAGCAAAACACACTAAATGATCTGAACACATGGTATTAAAACTCAGAGAACTTTTGTTCTTTGTTTGTTTGCTTGTTAATATTGAATAAGGAGGTACAGACTTGACCTTAAGCATTTTTTTAATTACAAAGCTTCTTCTTTTATTTGAAACGAGCTGTACACTCTGCTCTCATAATCCATCCACCCATTTAAAAGCAGGTTTTCAACTGCCACAGTCATTAAACTCTAGCAACCTGGGAAAAGACATAGCTATACTATTTTCACATGCTTAAACTATCCAGAATTGATTTTTGTCTGTTTGTTTTCATTCCTGGGAGAATGGGTTGCCTGTGGTCACCAAGGCATTCTCCCTAGGATTCCATCATTGCTCTTGGTAGAATTTTCATTCTTTAGAACATTGCGAACATAATCAGTACTGTCTTGTTGCCCATATTACTTGATCAAGGTCAAGTTGGATATAGAGTCATTTATGGATCTTTTTTACTAATCTCTTTTCCAAAAACATATAGAACCCCTTATTCAAAGGTACGCATCAGAACATCAGGATGAAAGAGGGCTCCACGATTTCATTTGTATTTACTGTAAGATCTAGGAATCTGGGTTCATGGATTGAGATCTATTCCAGCCTCCTGGATCACTGATGCACCTACTAGGCATTTAGGTTCCTGATACTAGAGTTTTCTCTGGAATCTTTCAAGATAATCTCTTTTTCTTTGACTTTCAGTAGTTCAGCTATGGTGTGTCTAGGTAAAAATCTCTTTGGGATTTGTTTCGTTTCTCAGATCCATTGATAAATGTTTTTCATCAAGTTTGGGATATTTTCAGCCAGTTGTTTCTTCAAATATTTGTTATGTCCTTTTCTTTCTCTTTCCCACTGGGATTCCCCATTACACACAGGATTATTATGATTGGTAGTGACACATGGGTCTCAGGATTTGTTTAACGTGTCTTCAATTGTTTTTCTTTCTGTTTTCCAGATTGGATAAATTTTTTTGATCCATTTTCAAGTTCACTAACTCTTTCTTCATTCATGGCAAATCTGCTGTGGAATCGATCTCGTGAATATTTTGTTTTGGTGGTTGTATTTTTCAACTCTAGAAGTTTTGTCTGGTACTTTTTAATAGATTTGACTTCCTTATCAGTGTTCCCTCTATACTGAATCATTATGAGCGTATTTTCTGTTCTTTAAAAATTTTTCGAACATTATATAATACATGCTTTGAAGTCTTTATCTACTAAATCAAACTTATAGGGCTTCACAGAGTCCGTATTCATTGACTGCTTCTTTTTCTCCCTGAGTATTAGTCTTATTTTTCTGCTTTTTGCATGTTTTATTATTTTTTATTGAAAATTGGACATTTTAATTTTTTTATGTTTATTTTATTTTTGAGAGAGACAGAGAGACAGAGCGTGAGTGAAGGAGAGACAGAGAGAGAGGGAGACACAGGATATGAAGGAGGATCCAGGCTCTGAGCTGTCAGCACAGAGCCTGACGTGGGACTCAAGCTCACGAACTGTGAGATCATGACCTGAGCTGAAGTCGGCACTCAACTGACCACCCACGTGTCCCTTGGACAGTTTAGATAATATAACAACTCTTGTTCTAATTTTATTTTTATCCTGGGTTTTTCTGTTGTTGCTGGGGTTCTTTGCTTACTTTCCCTTTTATTTTATTTAAAAAAATGAACTAATCTAGGCTTAATCTGCAGAAACTATCATCCCTGCAGTGTATGGCTACTGATGTCTCTTCTCAGAGTTTAAAAAATATATATATTATTGTCCTTTTTGAGTCTGCCTTCCTAAAGTAACCCCTGTGTCTGTACAGTTTAGTGGTCAGTCAACGAGATTGGCACACATCGTGCTCAAACACCTCATGTCTACACTGCTCCCACTCTCTGTTAGTGGATCTGTGTTTGGTTTGGGGAATCCATTCCAAGTCTGGGCCCTTTTCATATCTGCCTCCATTCTTACTTTTTGCTGGGCCCTCTGAGGTCTCCACCTCATGAGTACAGGCTTCCAGACAGCCAAGGATGCATGGAATGCTTATCAAGGCCCTCAATGGCTATCTTATTTCCAGAATCTTCCTGTCTAGCCCTCTGGTATTCCACTACATCCCAACAGAAACCAAAACCTCAGGCTAGTAGAGCTACAGTCTTGTCTTTTCTCAGTTGCTTCTGGGCCTGGGTTTTCCCCCCTTCCACTCCAAATAAAGGTAGCTTCCTTCAACAGCAAACCTGCTGGTTTTCACAGACTGCTTTGCTATATATTTCCAGTTCACTGGATTGATTATTTTTGTCAAATTTGTCCAGCATTAAAGTTGTTTTAGAGAATCAGGATTTGTTGATCTCTTCATTCCTCTATACCTGAACTGCTACATCATTCCTGATACTAGAATCTTATTCTTTGCAAGAGATGTTAAAGGTTTACCTGTGGTACTGGGTGTCATTCCTTGGTGGGAGGTCGCTTATACTGCACTGGAAAAAGGCGTCAGATATCAAGGCAGTAAGATCCTAACAAGAGTCTAGTAAGGAAAGAAAGGGACTAGCAAGTTAGTTTCATAAAATAGTAAACACAAACATTAGCTCACCATATGCCTGAATTACCTGTATGGTCTTTTAACTGACCATAGTTTTCTAATTCTTTTCAGGGCACAACCAGAAAAGTCCAAACAAAACAAAACAAAAAATGATATGCTTTTAACCTCGTGGAGCTGGCCTCCCGGTCAGGAAGATGGAAAATGCCTGAAGAAAATGTCTTCAGAAGAGAAACACTTTAGCAAACATGAACGAGTGGACATGCATTCAGCCCCATTCACGCTGTGGAGATTAGCACAGGCTAGGCCCCAAGACAAAGCTACTCCCGTCCCACTAGTTTTTGAAAGGGAAACAGAATCTTTATAATAGTACTGAATAAGGGAATAAAGAGCAGTTGCAAGTACATACAAGACAGGTAAGACTTTCTTTTCTTTTTTGTTTTCCCTTAGCATGGTCCCACTCAACTTCTCCAACAGAGTGAAGTATGGGCTTTGGTTTTACTCTGCTGCTCTTTAATCTGGACTCTGCTAGTGATGTGGGGAGGTCTGAATTTAGACTTTACGTTCCGTTTTCCATCAGCCATATCTAACCTGGAGACTTATACTCTATCAGACCTGAACCATCAGCCAAGCATTCTATCTCATATAAGTGATTTTTAAAAAATCAAGGATGGTTAGGTGCCTTTATGATTTTTTCATTGTGTTTCTATTTCCCTTTATTCTTGAAATGATAAAATGGCAAGAACATATTTAGAAAATGATGTCTCTATATCAGAGAGATTTTCTGTTTCTTCATGGGATGATGTGTTTATAATTATGATTTAGGATATATTTATAATCAAGATGCCCCACACAAAGTAAAAAAACTCAGATTATCAGTTTAAATCGCTAGGAATAAAAAATTGGATGGGGAAGGTAGGATGTGCTCGAATCATTCCTTAAGCTGACATGTTTATAAAACAAAATCATTAGGTCATAAAGTCAGCATAGATTTATTGGCCTAAAGGTAAAACACAAAGACAAATCTTTTAAAAGTGGCCACTAAAATATCCTTGTATTAAAGCATAATTAAGATATTAATCACAGTTTTGGTCCCTGGTTGTTTATCCCTCTGAGTAAGAAAACTGAGGTGACTATTATTCTGTCAGGTTGTGCATTACTACACTGTTTCCACTACCTGTGAAGTCTGCAAACTGAATCACCTTAAAAGAATTAGTCACTATGTTGAGATTTTTTTCTTTGGCCCGTCTCCATGCCATGTTTTGCTACTGCTCTAAAGCATTTCCTTATTCGATGGTAATAAAATAAATTCAAAATATATGCTGTATAAGTAAAAGCAGCTAGTTTGATTCATGCTTCTCTTCTACTCCCCAAAAGTGGCAAGCAACACTCTCCCCCTCTTCCCTGCCCTCAACCCCAGGAAACGAGACATTTTTCCCTTTCTCCTGCTCATGCCCTCCGTTCTGATACTCCTTCTTCTCTGCCAATAATCTCCAGTATTCCCATGCAGGTAAACCTGTGCATACGCCGCCTTTCCTTCCCAATAAGCCCTTAGAAGATACTGCCAGCCATATCTTGTCACAGACATAAACCTGGTGACCGTGTTGACTGACCACATCACCTATCGGCAATCAGCCAAAGGAAAGGGGGCTTAATTACAATGGAAGTAATTAGGTTGGGAATAAACAATTACTTCACAGCCAATCTGGACCACATACACCGCTGCTGAGGCCCAGGAGCACGTTGGGGGCCAAGTCATAAATCCTATAAAGCCTTCTGCACTTAGTATAGCACCTAACACAGGGTAGGTTGTGGATTTAATAAATATTTGGTTAATGAATAGTTGAATAAAGTAGATGGGTGACTAAAGAATAATGAAGCCTCCTTTCATGTGAAATTGTAACTATTTCCCTGGAATAATATAGTAAAACACCTGCCTTTTCTTAGGAGTCTGGACCAGACCTCTTTCAAAATCTTCTTCTGGACTTTGTAAATGGAATTCTTTGTTTTTCATGTATTAGTTCATCATAAGTTTTTAAACCAAAGCCTGACAATTGTTTCTCCTTTCATTTGGAGCAAACGTCAAAGTACTTAACAATAGCCTGTAAGACCCAACATGAGCCCACCTGGTTCTTCCCTTCCTTGCCTTTCCAGTGTCAACTTTCACTGCTCTCTCTTGCTCCCTTCCTCCACCCACGTTGGCCTTTTCAATATTTCTTGGATTCATCAGGCACATACTTGTCCTTGGGCCTCTGTGCCTACTGTCCCATCTGCTTGGTGATTCTTCCCAGATATGCACATGGCTCATTCCTTACCTCCTTTAAATGTCACCTTTACAGGCAAGACAACACTGACCACCTGGCTAATACCTACCCTCATGGATCCTGTTACACTTCTCTGTTTTTTAATTTCCTTAGCATTTAAACCATCTCCTAATACAATGTATAACTTTCTTGTTTATCGCGTTTTTGTCTGTCTCCTGTGCCCCACCTGTACCCCCAAGCTAGACGGAGGGCAGGAATTTTTGCTCACTGCTATGCCTGTAACAATGCCAGGGACACAGTGGGTGCTCAATAAATAGTTGTCAAATGAATTGTTGGTTATTGGATCAGTAACTATATTAGGAGTTCGAAAACTAGAATGCTGTATTTTAGTTGTTCCTAAACCTGGCTACATATCAAAATCACATGAAACCCTTGATGAAATAGATTCCCTGGGCCCCACCACAGAAAACTTAATTTAAATAACTTTGAATCAGGTTCAGAAATACATTTGAGAGCCCCAGATGATTCTGATGGAGCCCCTGTTTGAGAGCCCCTGAATGGAGAAGGAAAGAACATGACTTTGGCGTCATATCTATCTGGCTTCAATCTCTTCTCTGCAGTTTACTAGCTGACTGGGTGATCTTGAGTAAATTACGTGTTGACACTTATTCTCTAGAAGGCTTTCTTCATCTGCAAAATAGGAACAAATATTTAGTGATTCAGTGACCAAAAAATGAAATAATCAGAGGTCCTCAGAGGACATATCATCAGCAAAGGAAGTAGCAAAAGGCTGAACCATAAGAGGCACTGAAGGGATATTAATGTCCGAGTCGCCCCTAGGCATAGCTGCATCTCACAGATAAGCAGAGGCATATTCTTTCCACATTTCAGTTTTCTTGGTTTGGCAAAAGCTGAGCTTACTGGGGCTTCATCCAGACTCGAACTATTTAATCTCTGTACTTGAAGTAGATAAGGGTTGGCTAAAGCTGGCAGGTTATTTTGTTGTTGTTATTGACTTTGGCCAGTACTTCCATGTCATTAGCTCTTTGGAAAATGTCCTAAGTTTATGTGATGGGTACATTTTGATACAAATAAGTAAGTGGTATATTGCCAGGGGTATTAACGAATGGTTGTGTTTGAAATGATCCTGTGTTCTCTTGACTCTGATTGTGTCACTCCCGAGGATTCCTCTTAGGGTTTGGGAAACACAAAAAGAGAATTCATGTCCTGCTTAAGAAGAAATGCCAGGGTTTATGAATGCTTACACAAAAACTAGTTTTCCTGCAACTTTGAAGTTTGTTTTCAAAGAATAATTGTAGTGGTCTTTTCCAGCTTAACTAATTTATCCCTAAGTTCCCTTTGATCTTTCTCGGACATAGCCAATAACAGGGACCATTTTTAGAGAATTATTTATCTTTCACATCCTTTCGGTTTTATTCGCACACTGGCACACGCAATCTGCTTTACAATGAGGTACTTCTTTGCAATTGTTTTGGTCATTATATAGTGGACTGTTGAATATGTATTGTATCATGGCTTAACGTTCCCTTGCTTATATCCATGTCTTTGGAAACTCTTTGATGTAGAAGCAGGTATCATATTCTTTCTTTTAAGACTTTCATGAGACCTGGATCCCTGACTTCAACAAAAGAAGAATGTAATAAGCTTTTATTGTTTGAGTGATTGGCTTACCGGTTTTAATACATGTAATCAAGGAAACGAACACCAGCTAGAAAATTATAGAAAGTGCTATGTGTGCCCCAGGTTCACACGCATGCTGAGTCAGCCCTCTGGGCATACCTTTTCTTTTGGCCAATTTATTGCCGTTAACACCCTTTATTTAAGAACAAAAGAAAGTAAAATTAGCAAAAGTGAATTGAAATTTTCAATATTAACTTTTAATACAAGGACAATTGGCTGCTTGAGAACAAATATTAATATGCCTGCCCAAACCAACAATAAATTACATATATTTTAAAAGGTTGTTGGCATTGCAGTGTGCATAAGGCACTGAACTCATAATTGGCACTACTGTTTTGGCCCTGTGACCAGTTTTACATCAGGGACTTATTTTCCAGTTTTTTCCTCTGAGTTGTTATAATCATTTGCTCTGGTGGAATCTAAACTGAACGGCATGCACAATAAATGTGCTCCCTCCTGGAGCTCACACAGGCATTGTAAAATGCAAAGGAAAACAGTGGGAGACATTGAAGTGGTTCACACACTGACCTTTTAAACACCAAATAGGAGAAATGAATATCTAAAAGGCCAGGTTAGTCCAGAATCCCACCCACACTACTCCAGACTGCCCACCACCCAGCCCAAACGTTCATGTCTACGTGTCACATGGAGACAGACTCAGAGATAAAGGGATCAGCGGGAGTGATAGGTGTACAGCCATCAGTGTGAAAAACCGATTTCTCTTTCTTTCTCTGACACCATCACTAGTAATTAATATTCAGCTGTTATTGACCCGTTTACCAATAATGTGTGATTGCAGGCTTGGATATGGGCTGGCTCTTGAAAGACGCTGGTCCTGAGGATATGGATAGCAGTATTCAAAAGAAAAGAAAAACATGGGTAGCTGATAGGCATAAATGATCATTTTCACTTACAAATTGAAATATGTGAACTTTCATATGTAAGTTGTTATGTGAACAAAACTTTTCCTTCTCTTTAGGATACACCTAGGAGCGGATGCTGGGCTAGCAGTTAACTCTATGTTTCATTCTTGAGGATCTGCCAAACTTCTCCAAAGCAGCCGCACTATTTTACATTCCCACCAACGGTCTTTGAAGGTTTCTAATTTTTCTACATCTCCTCCAACACTTGCTGTTATGTGTTTTTTATGATAACCATCCTAGCGAGTGATAGCTCTTTGTGGTTTTAATTTGCATGCCTGGCAAGTTGCTTGGAAGCCTGGAAGATTTTTCTTTATTAGCCTATGAGTTCAGCAAGTGTGTTCAGAAAATGACAAGATGTGTCTTGTGCCACATTGGAACACATTGAGCCTGTCTAAGCTTTAGGTTCAGGTCTTTCTTCAATATGGAAGAAACTCATTTTTATCCTTGATAAATTTCCCATGTTAAATTATTTTCCCTCTTTCATGGGTTTTATTTCTTATGCTGGAATGTATTCTCAGGCTAGTTTCCTTGATCTACTCTCTAGATCTTGCACATTTTATCTGATAGTATCATTCTTTTTATATTTTTGCTCTTTGCTTTGAAGTATTTATTCATTCCTTCATATTTAAAAATTTAGCAATAGCTTCAGACTAGCACAACCATCCAAGTGAGAATGACTGAAACCCTGGACACCTTTAAAAAGCAGACCTAAAATACTAGAGAACTGGCAAGGCAGCATGAACAGGTGGGAACAAGCTACAATGATGAAGGGAAGAACAGAAAGGTGAGTGAAACACCCATCTCCAGCTTTCTTCCTACGATGTTTGGTAACCTGCAAGTCAGAAATGAAGAAGCCACTAAGGTGAGCAGAGTTTCTTTCAATCTTACTAGGTTGGGGAATAAAGATCTTCAGAAACTACCAAGGGGGCAGGCTTTGTCACACATATAAAATGTTCACTCAGATCCTTGAAGGGATTCACGCCAGTGTTAGCAATCAAATGTATAGAAACCAAATCTCGCAAAGACTGAAAACTAATGAAGTCTGCTTAATATATGATTGGATTATGATAATCTTTCCCTAGGCCAACTGCCTAATAAAATAGAGTTAATCCTCTGGAGAAAGATAACAGCATCCAAAGCATCAGATGATTTCTCATGATTTCCTATGAAATGTCAGCCATTCCAGGGGACAAGATCAAATGAAAATCAAGAGAAAAACAAATAGACAATAGGGACAGATGCACAAGAGATTGGAAAATGAGATTTTTCAAATGTGGATATCAAAACAGTTGTAATTACAAGGTCAAGGGTATCAGCATAAAATTGGAATCTATACATAAAAGAAGCAAATTTAAACCCCAAAAGTAAAAATTCAAGAACCGAATTTAAGAATTTAATAAATGTTAAGAAACTGTCACCCAGTGACTAACTCAAACACTTCCTAACTCATTTTAGGATGCAATTAAACTTTGATAGAAAAACCCAACAAGAACATGACAAAAAGGAAAATTACAGGCAAATTTATCTTATGGAATAGAAGAAAACATTCTACATAAAATATTATCAAACCAAATCTAGCAATACGTAAAAAGGAATAGTACATCATGATCAAATGGGGTTTAAAAAGAACAACCACAGCGGAAGTTGAAAGACAATTTAAATCAAATGGTAGTTAAAATATGACAACTTGTAGATGTGGTTAAAGCCATACAGAGAAGGACGCATGTAGTCTTAAATAGACATATATTGGGAAAAAAAGCTTAAAGGAACAGTTGAATACCTATCTTAAACAAATAGACAAATCACAGCAAATAAATCAAGTAGAGAAGAGGATGAAAAAAAAAATAAAGGTCACAGCAACAATTAGTGAAATATGAAAACAAACATCCAATCAGAAGGATCAACAAAGCCAAAGATGGTTCTTTCAAAAGGAAAATTAGCAAGACTAAAAAGACTGATTATTAAAGCAGGGGGCTTCAAATTAGCCTTCTGATAAAAATGGCCATTACTAGGCTTTGTATAGATATTAAAAATATTATTAGAGAAAATTATAGACAATTATATACCAATAAATCTGAAAATTTAGATAAAAGTACACATTTCCTGAAAAATACACCTACCAACACTAACACAAAAATTAATAGAATATCAAAATAGTTCTTTACCTATTAAGGAATTGGATTCATTATTAAGTAACCTCCCCACAAGGAAAACTCTAAGCCCAGATGGTTTCACTTGTGAATTCTCCCAAATATTTAAGGAAGTAATAAAACCAATATTATAAAAACTTTTCTAGAGAATAGGAAAAAAAGAACACTTCCTAACTCATTTTATGATGCAATTAAACTTTGATAGAAAACCCTGATAAGAACATTATAAAAAGGAAAATTACAGGCAAATTTATCTGATTAAAACAGATGAAAAAATCCTAAATAAAATATTAGCAAACCAATTCTATCAATACATGAATGGAATAGTACATCATGACCAAATGGGTTTTAAAATTCAAAATTCAATCGATGTTATGTGTCACATTCAGAGAAAAGGGAAAAAGATCATGTGGATTTTCTTTCATGTTTATCATCTTTCTAATAGAAAAATAATATTTAACATCCATTCATGATTAAAAGCACTTAGAATCTAGGAATAGAAGAAAACTTCCTTAATCTGATGAAGTGTATCCATTAAATCCCTACATCATTTTATTTGTTATTTATTGGAAGATTCCTCCCTTGATATTGGCAATGGGACTGTTGTCTACTCTAGCTCAAACATTGAACTAGAGATCCTACTTAGTGCAACAGGCAAGGAAAGAAATAAAAGGCCTTCAGAATTGGAGAAGAAGAAATAAAATTGCAATTTTGGAGACAAAATGATTTTAAACATAGAAAACCCAAACGATGTACAAGCAAACTCTTACAATTAATGAGTGAAATTTGCAAGTTTGCCTTATACCAGATCAATAAAACAAATTGTATTTCTATATACTAGCAACAAACAAAGACAAAATTAAATTTAAAAACTACATTTAAATAAAAAATCAGCCTACATCTGTGAGTAAATATAATACCTCTACATTAAATACCAAAAATAATTAAACAAATTCAAAACATTATCAAGAGAAACTAAAGTAATCCTAAATAATTGGAATATATACCATGTTCATTAAAAGCAAAAGTCATTATTGTAATGATGTTTATTTTCCCCAAATTGAACTATAACTTCAATACATTCCAGCCGAAATGTCAACTTTTTTGTGGATAGTGACGTGCCGATTCTAAAATTTAAAAGGAAATTCAAAGGGCTTGCAACAGTCAAGTCTAACTACAAGAATAATTAAAAGGTTGGAAGATTTATGCTACCAGCATGAGACCTATTATAAAATAATATGAATATTTTGAGCCACTGATGCAATAGGCCAACAGAACCGAGGGAAACAGACTCACATATGTATGGGCACCGGATTCTGACAAAACTAACAGGGGAGTGGTAGGAAAGCATAGTCATTTCAGTAGATGATGCTATGTAAATTGAATATTTATATGGAAAAAAAGCGAATCTTGAATCCTACCACACCACACACAAAAATCAACTTCAGAGAAAATGTAGATCTAACTATAAAGGGTAATACAGCTAAACTTTCAGAATTGAACATAGGAAAATATCTTTGTGACTTTGGAGAAGGCAAAT
The DNA here is from genome assembly GCF_022837055.1 of Prionailurus viverrinus. Lineage (NCBI taxonomy): Eukaryota > Metazoa > Chordata > Mammalia > Carnivora > Felidae > Prionailurus > Prionailurus viverrinus. The sequence continues at coordinate 54,194,327 of NC_062577.1, read as the reverse complement.
GTATTTTTAAACACAATTGGTGAGACACAAAATGTGCCAGCTAAAACAGGAACATTTAATGAACTGGTTAAATTAAAAGTAAGAGTTTCTGTTCATCAAAAGATACCATAAAAAGAGTGGGATGGTAAAATCAGAGGACGGGAGAAAATATTTGCCACCAATTTATTCAACAACAAGCTCAAAATGTGTTATCAAATTCCCACAGTTCATTAAGTAGAATATAAAGCCAGTAGAAAGTAGGTAAAAGATATGTGCAGACATTTCGCAAAAAAAAAAAAAAAAAAAAAATCCAAATGTCTACTAAACACATGAATAGGTGCTTAGCTTCACTGGTCATGAGAGAAATGCTAATTGAAGCCCAATGCCATACCATGACACCCCCGCAAGTAAGAATAGCTAAAACGAAAAGAAAAAAGAAAAAATCCAGTATGGGTAACCATATGAAACAATCACAACTTTAATGCTCTTTTATATACTTTGGGTGGGAGTCTTGGGTATAATCCACTTCGAGAAATAAATTGATATTTTATTGCATAGCCAAACGTTGGCGTAATTTATGATCCAGTATTTTCTGGATCACAATAGGGACTCTTGTACACTTATCAGGAGACATGCACAAGAATGTTCATGTCAGTAGTGTTCATAAAAACAACACACACACACACACACACACACACACACACACACACCTCTTAACAACTCAAATGTATCGCTATCAGCAGAATGCATATAAACAGTAGTATTTTAACACTATGAAATATATTACACAGGAATGAATTACACTCAATAATATGGATGAATCTGAAAAACATTAGTGATGTTAGGTGATAAAAGAAAGACTACAAATAAGATGATCCCATTTTTATAAAGGCCAGATACTGGAAAAAAATAAGGCACATGTTGAGCCAGCTCATGAGCATGTGTGTGTGTGTGTGTGTGTGTGTGTGTGTGTGAGAGAGAGAGAGAGGGAGAGAGAGAAATCAGTGTATGCCAAAGTGACTATTTCTAGCAGAGGGATTCATTTCCTTTGTGCTTATCTGTGTTATCTGAAGATTCTATAGTGAACATAGAATACAATTTTCCTAATGAAATGTGTTACTAATTGACCATCACAATACTCCTCAATGTTGAGTAAGATACCCATTTTTACCATGGCCTCCATGCCTTGAAACAACCACAAAATAGAATATCTCACATTGAATTCGTTCTCCGTGCAAATCAACCAGCCCCCGCAGTGGCTGAAATAATTGTACAAACAATCTCGCAATCCATGCACCATAATGACATGGAGTCAGCCCCTTCCATAGGTAATATTTCAGCAACTTTAACCTCTTGCCTCTTTTACAATTTGGTATCTTCTTTTCCAGAAATGGAAAAGAAATATAAAGTTGGAAAGGCCAGGAGCTTTGACTCTTGTGGGAATGTATGTTCTGAATGAAAAGAAAATACAGATCCTTAGGTCAGCACCTAAATGTGAAGCTGTATGTTAATTTAGATTTTAAAATCTGCCACTCTCATCTCATAGAGAGCCAGGTGCGGTGAACAGATCCTCTTGCATAAGTCTATAAAGCAAACCTCATCACTGAGTGTGTCAGAGCCCAGAGATTTATTACAAAGTGATATATTTTCAAAGAACAGCACAAAGAGTCTTTTAACACTGAATTTGTCAGAGACCTCGCCGACATCAAACAGATGCTTTTCACTTGGAGCGTTTGACTCTTAAACTTCAATGTTTCATACGTTAAGTGATTGGAAACTTGGGAACCATGAAGTAATACTTTTCTCTGATTTGGAAAATTTGACTCTTTAACAATGAAACTTTAGATGCATATTAAGAATGACTTTGAGAAGTGGTATAGTGTTTTCTTTATGGAGAGGCTATCCTTTGGTCCAGTAATATCACTCTTTCAAAGATTAAAAAAAAATCTCTAAAATGGATTTCATGTTAGCAAGAGGTTTTTTTTTTTAACCCTCTCTACCCTTTCCCCCTTTACTCACCTACGCGTCTTGTTGATTTCTTCTAAAAATCAAATGAGCACTACATGCCTGAGGCTTCAATAAAAGCCTTCTAACGTGGGTCATTTGACTTTTGGCCTTAAAAAATAAATCATATGCCAGAAGTTGGATTACTATCATGCCATATCCTTGAATAAACATGGTGCCTCCTCTCAGCTGAGGCTGTTGCCAGTGTTTATAATTTTGCATACATTTTTACCCAGATGCAATGAGCTGCTTGTATGGAGCTCTCCTGGTTACCGATCACGCTATAAACCACAGAAAGCATGCAAACCAGAAGAAGCAAAGCCCAGCTTTGGTTTATGGCCCTGCTCAACTTTTGGTCCAACCAACTCTAACTCCATCTTGAGCTGGATCATAAGGGAAAGAGCTATTGCTTTTGGATTTAAGAAGTATGCAGGGCCCAACATTCCTAATGCACAGGAGGAACAGCTGGGCCACCCAACATGATCTTAAACCTGTCCCATAAATAACGGAGCACAAACTAGAACTTTACCAAGTAAAGAACGTATGACTTTCCCTTGACAGATGTTCCTTTATACGATTTTTTACATTGCACTTTTTTATTTAGCAAATAAAGCAAAACTTCTTTAGTTTGGATTCGATTACTCGTTCTTCAGGGGCAAAGGCCCGACTAAAAGGAATTAATATGATGACCTAGAAACCATGGAACGTTATCTCAAAAATTTGCTTTTGCTTAAGAAGTTATTACTAATACTAAAAATAATAATCAATTGTTGAACTGGGCCCAATACTAGCTGCTTTTTAGAGAAAAGCTCAGAGAAGATGGTTTGCTGTGCGCATGCTCACATTGCGATGGACCCAGCAATGGACCCGAAGTAGTTGTGACTCACCGTACGTTTCTGCCTTTCCACTGCATGTTCTTCCTTTTTTATGGAAAATGTAAATTAGGGTTAAGTCTACTTGTCAGGCATTTGTTTGTCCTAAAGGGGGAAAGTTTTGGTGTCAGTCACCCCAAGCTGAGGCAATAACGTAGGATGCATAGGGAGGGGGGTTGATGTTTAGGGAAGCAGTTAATAATATTGTTTTCTTCCCCTCTCACGTTCAGATGCATTTGAGAAATCAGACCCAGATGGAGATGAAAATATCAGCTTTATTCCCAATAAGATCAGTTGGGTAACACGACTTCACATCTCTTGATGAAAAGAACTCGCTCCTCCATTTCAAGTTGAGAACTTGGGCTAGCCTGCCTGCAGAAACATCCAGAATTAGAGCAGAATTCCTGTCTCAAATTGATCTGGGGCTCCCCGCCGGTGGATCAGTTCCCTTCAGTTGACAAACCCGGACCATGGATGCCATCCATCAATCAGATAACTCAGTCCTCCTTCAGGAGCAGGTAAGAGATGGGTAAGCTGCCAGAACTGTGTGCTAGCCAAAGGGTTTAGAGAACCAGAAGGCAAAGGGAAAAGCAGTTCCTTTCGAACGTTCTCTGGTACTTTCATTTCTTAACCATTAAGCTTAAAATAAACCAGAGGTATGACTAGCCACCACCTCGCCACACACATGTGCACACACACACACACACACACACTCCCTCATGATAGTCCAGCTCCTGTCCTCATGGACCCCTAACCTCTCTTGTGTATCTACATTCTACAGTGTGCAGTTTAGATTTTGTTGCTGACATGGGTCGGAGTTTGTACTAATCAAACTAACGGCAAGCCCGGTTCTATCTGAAGATAGTTATCTGATCACTCTACCATTACTCTATTCCCTATTCCAAATTATGTGGAGACACGTAGGTCCATATAGCTCACCAGAGCAAATGCATAAAACAAAATGATACAATAATGGATTCTCTGGTCGTCCATAGTAAGTCAATGTAGAGATGCTTCAAATTTGATGATGAAATTTCTTTTGTTATCAAATCTGCGGGTTTGATAAAATTGATAAAGTAAAAATTTCCTCGCTCTAAGCGAAAATGCAGGAAAAAGTTAAGTTCACAATCATTAAATCTGAAAACCACTCCCCCCAGTTTACTCCTCTCACTCCAGCACCTGAGTGGAACTGGGATTCCATCTGCAACTACAGCAGAGCATTGATGAAGTGCCTTTACGACTCCAGAAGTTGAGTTGTCTGAGCCATCCTGGAATGCTAAATCCTCTCTGCCCAGTGGATTCAAATGCTTCTAAGTTGTAACTTGATTTCCCCTTTTTGCCCTGTAATTCTGAAATTGTAATGCAATACTGAAGAGCTCTCTCAAGGTCTATACCTAAATGAATGAATGAATAATAAATTTATGGCAAATAAACATTTTAAGGCCTGAATCATGGATGTTTCAGTGGCCTCTGTATGAAATTGTAGGAACAGGAAAACATGACTCTCAGGGACATTTTCTCCATGTGTATCAGCAGGAGAATCCCCTTCTGCACATTCCTCACCAAAAGGGCTCTTGACGCTTCTGAGGTTTTGCCTATCAGGACCTATCCCTCCACCATGTCCTCCACAAGGCAGAAACCCCCCTCCATTTTGGAATGTTCCAGGGCTTAAATAATTTATGCTACATTAATGGCAGAAGTTGAGTAATTCTACTCAGGAGGTACCCACCCTCAAACCCACTTCTGACACAGGCCCACTCTGTTAGTCATTACACTGCCTGGCTTTCCTTTGAGTGTTTTAACTTCCCTGTGCCTGCCTTTGTCCTTCTTATTGGGCATGGTTCTTGGAGGCATAGGCAATAATTGCTTCCCCCTTACTATAACCATGTCATCCAAATGTCCCTTAATAATGCTTAATTTTCAAGGGCTGGTCTTCCAATTGGACTTATTGGCTCTATCAATAACTTTAAGAGGATCCATATCAATAGTTTCCTGATTACGATTCCTCCAGGGAATTCTTTTTAGTCTGATCTATGAGATCTTGCCTGCCTTTCTCTGGTAGATTTCTTTGAGCCTTAATCACTCTTTCTGATATATAAGTAACTAAAATCCTTCTTCTCCCTCCCCACATTTTTATTATTATTTTAAGTAGCTACACCTGGATATGTTTTCTCTTTCCATAATTCTAGCCCATGCTATCAGATCTCGTTTTCTTTGGTGCATTTGCCTCATCTGCCTAAAATCTCAACATTCTTCCTAAGGAAATCCCTTTCTTCTTCTAGCTTAATGAAGCTGGTCTTCCTTTATTATGCTTTCATTCCACTGCTCCATTGCTCCTTTCTGATAGTAAGATGGAAATATAAGTCTTAAAACACTCTAGGCTTCATTTAGTTTTATGATCAAAATTGATTCCTAGAGACAGGTGTTCCAAACATCAGGCTTTTCAGTTTTCTCTGTTGCTTTTGGGTTTGCAAAAATTTTACTGTGTTGTTTCTTTGCTTCAATCCTAAAAAACAGACATTTCCATTAATTTTAATTTGTTTGTAAATAAAGTTCATTATCCTTTTGTGAGTGTTCAGTTAGCTTGATCTGTTGTAACAAATTCCATAGTTTAAGCCATAGGTGGCTTAAGCAACAAAAGTGGATTTCTCACATTTCTAGAAGTTCAAGATCAGGATGCCAGCATCATTAGGTTCTGGTAAGAACTCTCTTCCTGACTTATAGATGGCTGGCTGTCTTCTTGCTTTATCCTCACATGGAGGAAACAGAGAGACAGAGAAGCAAACAGAAACAGACAGAGGAACAGAGAAACAAAGAGACGGACAGAGAAAGAGAGGTCTGGTCTCTTTCTCTTCTTATGAAGACACTAATCCCATCATGGGGCTCCATGCTCATAACCTCATCTAAACCTAATTACCTCCCAAAGGCCTCACTTCCAAATACCATCACAGTGGGGATTAGGACCCCAATATATGAATTTGAGGAGTGGATTATAAACATTCAGTTTATAGCAGTGGATGAAGCCAATCGTTACCTCTCGAAAATTTAAAGCCGTGATCAGAACACATGTAATTAGAAATGTAGAGCCATCTCGGGACCACATGTTTAGGGAGCACAAAACCGATAGTCAAACCATGTGGATCCAAGAGGTCAGCATTCCCTCCCACCAATTCTCTTCTCTGTCCCTCGTTGCTTTTGTAAAGAGGTTACAATATGGGACAGCTGGTCTAGCACAACCTGCAGATGCCTGGTCTGACACACATTGGTGCTCCTTACTTCACATGGGACTAGGGTGCCTTTACAGTACAAAGCCCCAAATTGCATGCCTGATGGAGAAAAACTGTAAATGCAACAACAAATTGTTCCACAAACTTCCTTTTAACTTCCACTGCTACTTGTCCATCTCTAAATAACTTGTGAATATCATGAGATTTTAGTTTTAGAACTTTTTTTACAACAATGCTTAGTGTTTTTTTTTTTATGTGTATTTATTTATTTTTTGAGAGTTAGAGAGTGTGTGCATAAGTGTGAGCAGGGGAGGGGAGAGAGAGAATCCCAGCCAGGCTCAGGCTATCAGTGCAGAGCTGGAAGTGGGTTCAATTTCATTTACTGTGAGATCATGACCTGAGCGGAAATCAAGAGTTGGACGCTTAACTGACTGAGCCACCCAAGGATGCCCAAGCAATACTTAGTTGTAACAATAAGTTCTTACTGATTTACTTCCTTAACATATTTTTTTATCCCTCTTCTTCCTCATGGATATATACATATTTTTTTCTACAGTATTATTCTCTAATAGTTTTTATGAAGAGACTCACTTGGGATCAATTTTGTGGGGACCCCATGCCCTCAACCAATATATAGTGATGGAGCAGGGACTGGTAAACGATAATTAAAATCTCCCATTCAGAAAAAGAAAGAGTGGAAGGCACATGACAATTGCTATTCCATAGCCGTGATAAAATTCAGCAAGGCAGACATTGTGAAAGTCCCTGCTGTCGAAATTGTCTAAATAGGCCCTGCTTCTGTTCTCTGGAAGGGGGTGCTTTGTCTATTATTCTCCGTGGACCCTGGTTCTGCTCTCCTGTATGTTCTTTGTGGTCTGTATCTCTCCTTGGACTTATTGGAGGTGGACATTGAGGTATATGCCAACCGTGTGGTCATGGAAAGTTGGAGGACTAGGGTTGATGAAAGGCCATGTTCATGGTTTCTCTCACAATACAATTCCTTCAAAAACTTAGTAGGCTTTTAACCTATTTGACTTATATCCAGTTGGTCCTGTTTCAGTGAAACTTGTCAATAAGCATACCTAATGTTCTTTTCCAGATATAGTCCTTAGATTGCTTTATTTTGCTTCCTCTATCTGATGCCCTTGTCTCTCAACTGAATAGTGATTATTTTAGGACTATGGAAATCCATGAGTGAGAAAAACATATTTTAAAAATTTCATCTTAGACTGAAAATAAAAATTTCCTAATCCCCTAGGAAAAGATTAATTGTTTTATGGCCATAGCAAGGAGTAACAACTTGTACTGGTTTTAAATCAGTGAAATGACAACTTTGCCTCTGTAATCGCACTTGGAAAGCCAATCTACAACACCCTCACTCCAATGCACACCCTTCTAAAAGATAGCCAGTCAACAACAGTATTACTCATTTTACCACTAGGGATCAATCTCCAACTTCTGTTTCTGAAGACCTGCCAGTTCCTGAACTCAGTGCTGCCCTAAACTCTGTGTACATGAGGCAAGTCTCTGCTCATGGATTATATACGGCTCTCCTCTTCTTAGTAAGCAATAAATTCAGAGCTTTGTTTGTTTGTTTGTTTCAGGTAGTGACTGGTGGTCTCTTCCACTGACAGCTATTCATCACCTTATGAAATTGAAAGTTTTACTGGGCCAGTGTGGCTCAGAGGTCCCATCTCTTATTCTTTAGCTTCTAAATGTAACTGGATTTTACAGCTCAAGGAGGCTAAACATTTCTAGCCATCCAGTCTGCTTTGTTTCTGCAGAGCTCATGCCCAAGTGCTAAACCAATGCCCTGTAATTTAGGTCTTTGTCTCACTATCCACCCCACTGGATAGAAGCCTTTCTGTGTATGTTAGGATAATTAAAACTAGCTATTATAGTAAGTCAGTTCCAAATATCAATAGACGATACAATAATATCGTACTTATCACTTGTGTCATAGTCTTATGTAGGTGGGATAAGTTCTCCATGGTGATTTCCCTCCAAGTGGACACTCAGAAATCCAGGATTCTCCTATATTTGAGGCTTTACCGTCATGGATATCTGAACTCCATGTCATGTCAACAGGGGAAACATCATGAAAGATCTTAAGGAACATTCTAAGGTCAGGTCTAGAAGTGATGAAACATCTTTAGTGCCCACATTCCATTGGAGGAGGGTTATGTGATCTTCTTTAATGAACAGAAAGAGAGAACAGAATTGGAAACATCTGGGCAGTCTTACCACACAACACTACCCATTTTTCTAAGTTCTCAGAGGTCAACTCATTTTTCTCTCTCTAATAAATATTATTTGAACTATTGAATACAATTCAATATAAGAACTTACCTATGAAATATTCATTTTGGGGAACTTGGGATTTGTAATTTAAAAACATAGAGTAGGGGCACCTGGGTGGCTCAGTCAGTTAAGCATCAACCCTTGATTTTGGCTCAGGTCACAGTCTCACGTTTGTGCGATCAAACCCCATGTCAGTTTCCGTGATGGGCATGGAACCTGCTTGGGATTCTCTCTCTCCTTCTCTCTCTGCCCCTTCCCTGCTCACGCACTCTCTCTCTCTCTGTCAAATTAAATAAATAAACATTAAAAAATCATTAAAAAACAATTAAAAAACATAAAAAAATCATAGAGAGGAAAAGTTATTTGCACTTGATTTCCATCTTGATAATATAGTTCTGTTTATATTTTAACAATATTTTTAAAAACCCTAAATAAAAATGAGAATTTATTTATATGCAAATACACTTAAGAATCTGAATATGTCCCAGCTTAAGCATTTGGGCCATAGTTGTGCCACTTTACAAGGAATTTTTATTCTGATACATTTCATAGAAAATCTTTTAAAGTAGTGTAAACCCCTAGGTCTATCATTATGTCATGGGTAGTTTCATTTTAAAGTAATGCCTTGATAATTCTAAGGGTTTTTCTATGCTTCTTTAAAAACATGTAATTTCAGTATGCACACATTTATAAATTCTACTTCCTCTAGGCTATTTCCATGGTACATTTCACTAATTTACTAACATTGCCAATTCTTAGTCCCAGAAAGATATACAAAGGAGCTAGTAATATCAGAGTTTACCATCAGTGATTCTTTCATGACTGCATTATGAAGCCATACAAACTATACTACAGTGTGGTATGCCACAGAATCCAGTTTATATTTGTTCCTATGTTTTAAAACTAGGACCTCTAGATTTCCTAGTACATCGAATTGTCTTTTCCCATTCGGAGTCATTGTTTGGCAAGTGCTTAATGATACTGGAAAAATTGTGACCCTTTTCTTGCCCTGGTTAAAAATATTTTATATTAATGAATCTTTTGCAAATCCATTGAATACTGTCTGGTGAGTAGGGAAAAGCCCAGGGATCACATCAAAAGGAGCAACTGAATAGATTCAATTATAATTATTGGATTAAATGCCTGTGGAGAAAATGCTGTAATTTAACTGTATTCCAGGCATAAATACGAAGAGTTAAAATATTACAATATACTCTAGAAACATACTTGAAGAACTGCCAAGATTTCCATTACAATCCTAACTTGTCAGGAGTTTATATCCCGTCACATTTGGTTTGGCTATAAATTGGAATATAATACCGAAATCTCACTTTTAAGTTTAGACTTTATCATTTTAAGATTATTACATGTGCTAGCACAAGAGAACACACACACACACACACACACACACACACACACATGCACACACACCCTACACTGCAAGTCACAAATGTACATCTGTCACAAAATCCTTTCTCTATGCTGTAAAAGAGTGCTTCTCTGATTTCTCTGATAAAGGCCTTCTCTGGCCTCTCTGTCTACTTCTGGAATCCCATATATTCATCTATTTACTAACCTATTAATCATATATATATATATATGTATGTGTGTGTGTGTATGTATATATATATATATATATATACACATACACACACACACATACATATATATATATGTATGTATATATACACACACACATACATATATATATATATATATATATATATATGCCAGGAACTATGTTGAGTGCTGGAAATATAACCATAGCAAGCAGTTAGCAGAGGCACTACACACGGTAACTACATGCTTGGGCTTTATTCAGATAACTTCTTCTCAATTCTCTGTACTGTACTCCCATATATTTTATAATTTTTTAATGTGCAAACTGGAAATAATAATACATTTCTTGTCATGGTGCCTGACACATAGTAAACTCTGAATGAATGATTAGCTATTATCATCTGACAGTCTTCCTGGCTGGGTCAGGAACAGACCAGTTAAGACACAAATCAAAAGATAAAGTAATTCTCCCGATGTACTAATTTCCTGGGACAGACCCTCATCAGTACATAATCCATGCATATTTGAACACCTTCTCAAGGTCATTCTCTCTATACTCAATATCCACCATATTATTCTTTTCTTTCTATTCTTTTTTCTGTTTGAATTCATATAGACAGTGGCCAAAACATATTTATCTGTTGATGACAATGAGATTATATGTTCATCTTCGTACTCCAATTGTCTTGTTTTATAGTAGACTTATTTTTTTAATGGCTAATGAAAAATATACATGAGATGAAGTTTACATTGTAATTTATCTGTTCTGGGATAGGTAAAATAGGACCCCACTGTATTTTATTAACTACGATTTGATTTTCTGTGATAGTCTCAACATTGCACAGCAGATGCTATGTACAGAGTCTGTGGTAGTTCAAGACTTTGCTTCAAAAGCTAAGCAAATGGGGTGCACTTGGGCTGTTAACTACACATTCGCTTATGGAAGCAATTGTCCCTCGATGTGCCATATGAAGTCCAGAAAAACACTCATCAGGCAAGCGAAGCGGTATTCTGAAGGGAATGTTCATCACAGGACCAAATACACTGAGGTCTGTAAAGTTTTTAGAAGTTATTTTGCCTACTGCTCTCATTTTGAACTTGAGGAAACAAAGGCAGAGAGATGTGAGTGATCTGCCAAAAGCCAGACGAATGGTTAATAGCAGCATCTAGAAGCCAGGTCTACAGATTCTCATTCATACATCGATTCATTCATTTTTCATTCACTCATTATTTCATCCATTCAGCAAACATATGCTGAGCAGTGTTTATGTGCCAGGAATTGTGATAGATGCTGAGGAGAGAGTGGTAAATGAGATAGTTCTGCCCTCATACAGCATACACCGGGGAGTGTGTGGCTAGACAGGTGAACAAATATTAAACCAGAAATTAGAACACAGGTGAAATGAAGGAGGAAGTACAAGGTACTCTGAGGAAATCCAGGGTGCTCCCAAAATTCCTGGAGGAAGGAAAGTCTAAGCTGAAAAAAATCTAGAGAATAAAAAGACCAAAGGGAAGAGGGGAGATGGAGACAAGAGTAGTAGAAAGTTCATAGTCAAACTGGACCCATCAGTAAGACAACTAATATGACTGTGTATAAAATGGAGCCATCATTACAGCTCTGAGATAATGCCATTGGTTGTAATTACTAATACGGCCAATGTCATGATGTATGGTATTCCATTATCCAATAAAATGTGTTGACAAAATCTTTGGTAAGTGTAGTCAGTTTCTCGCTACCACTTTTTTCTCCCACACAAAGGTCTGAGTCTTTGTTAAGAGCTACGGCTTTGGTCAATATAATCCCCAAAATAACATTACCTGAAAAAAATAAAAAGAATTTTCCGTTGTCCTGGAAAGAAAATATAAAATAGTGAAATTGGAGGCTTATAAAATCTGTGTTTTATTCCACTGATGATTTATTTAGCATAATAGCTCACTCAAAATTTTCTCAACCTCAATTGTAGCAGAAAATTTCCAGCGGGTGTGCATATTCATTTGTGCTGACTTGACTTTATGTTGTTTTAGCCACTAATTTCCTCTGTTCTCAAAATACTCAATTAGCAGCATCACTTTCTATATAGCATTTTCTCTGAACCCATATAGTTTTAGGTGTTAAATGAAAAAAAATAAACAACCTATAAAGTGTTTTCTCTTATATTCAACTGGCATTTCACGGATTTTAAAGTTCATAAAAAGTTCAAGTGGATTATTCAACTATAATTCAGTTCGTTATTTTGGTCCTTTATGCTATCACAGAAGATTAGGTATGTGTTTCTAGGTATTGTTAGTAGGATTATATGAATGAATGGACTCTTTTGGTAGAGATACATAAAGTGATCCTTTTTATTTATTAAGAAATTGTCTTATTGGTAGATACTCAATACAGGTTTTGACTGAATGAATAAATGTCTATAAGCGAATATATGAAATTAATAGGAGGCCTGATGTAGATAACTAAAACTATGGAGGTATTTGTTAGATAACCCTTCATACAAAATAGAGGCATCATTACTTGCTTGGACACAACATTGAATGCTGTAATTGTTAATACTGCCTTGATTCTTAGTATCCCATTATCCAAAAAAATGTGTAGAACAAAACCGTGGTAACTGTTGAAAACTTTGCCTCACCCTTCTTTCTCCCCACAGGAAACCACATCTTCTCACATCCAACACCCCTAGACAGTAAGAGCAGTCCCCTGCCTGAAAGAATCTTGTGTTCCTAAATGGATAGAATCCAGACACACATGTTAGTGGATGACTTCAATCATCCCACATGGGACCCATATAGTGCACATTTTCCTTTTTTTAATTTTTAATGTCCATATGTTTGTTTGGCTGGAAATCAAGTTTCATTATATGCTCCTATTATTCCACTGTATAACAATCTTATTTATAGGCCATTCACATAAGAACTAATTTCTTTGATAGAAAGGCCGCTAATGCTTATTTAAGCTCACTATAATGAAAACAGTATTGGTGGAACTCCAAACGAATGTTGAACCCTAGAGCCATGCCTTCAGTCCTTTCCCTGATGATGGGACTTCACAGTGTCAACCTATTCTCTTGGCTCCCTACATAAATGTCCAGAAGGTAGGCAGGAACTTTTTAAATGCTGGCAATTCATATATAAAACAAGCATGGTGTACTTAATCTCCATATTGGCTTTGAGAAGTCTTCCTGATGCCAAGACTCTACTTGAATTCAGAGGCTCACACGCATAATGAATATGTCTTAGAAAACCATGTAGGAAGTAAGTAATTTTATTTGTGAAGGCCCTGTGGGTACACATACACAAGAGTGATGGCAAACTTGATTTCTGTGTTACTCTGCAAAAACATTTTTGGTCGAGTCACACACTCTGAGGCTGAACGTAAAATAGATTGTCTGAAATATTAAAAGTGCCCTGATGTCAAGTCAGATCCTGGCCTATTTTCCCACACTGATCCTTGGGTAATTAGATTATGCTCTGTAAACAAAGGCTTGGCTTGACAACTTGACTTTCTCATTCGGTGTGGTCTGGTAGTAATCAAAGATGCCTCAGTATTAACTTTAGAAAGTGTACATTCTCAGTGAAAGAAGTTTTGTGCTTCAAGAATGTCACCTTTATGTTTTCAGATGTTTACATTTTTGCTTACAGAGGTAGCCATGAGCAAATACATCAGTTAATGTATGATTTAATGGTGTAGTTGTTTCAATTTCTGCAAAGTATCTTGTCAGCCATCTAAAACCATATGTTTAGCAGTCATGCCCCAGTAATATTTTAATTAAATTAATCTTTGCCTCAGGACATCTTTTATTTTTTAAAAAAAAAATTTTTTTTTCAACCTTTATTTATTTTTGGGACAGAGAGAGACAGAGCATGAACGGGGGAGGGGCAGAGAGAGAGGGAGACACAGAATCGGAAACAGGCTCCAGGCTCATGAGCCATCAGCCCAGAGCCTGACGCGGGGCTCGAACTCACGGACCGCGAGATCGTGACCTGGCTGAAGTCGGACGCTTAACCGACTGCGCCATCCAGGCGCCCCTGGGACATCTTAGTAAAAGTGAATTGTGATGTATACAAATGAGAGATCTTGTATTACATTATATAAGAACTTTATAGAAAGCTAGTGTGAAAACTTAATACTTAAAAAAAAATCCTTTTGAGTGACTTTGATCTTTATCACATTCTTATTTTTATCAAGTGCAAGGATGAAGAAATGAGTAATCTTAAACCCATACAGAAAAGATGTAACTGTCATTTTACCTCCCAACTAGAGGCTGGATATGACATCATCCATTATCTGCTTGCAAATATAACTTCTCTTAGAGACTCCAAATACACACCCAACCCAGGTCCCTGAGTGATATAAATACAAGCTCAGTTGTCAAATGTTATGTTTTACAAAGGAACCTAATAAAAGATATTTCAATAATTAGTAAGAATTCTACGGGAAGAGGATGACTGAGGTCTCCAGTTGTTCCATGGCAGCAGGTAGGAAAGACCACGGAGCTGAGCTATTAACAGTTACTAACAGAGGAGAAATCATTTTTTTCTAGTTTAATGTGCAGGTTTTCATGATCATTTTTTAAAATAACTTTCAATGTTCACTAACTTAAAATTTGTAACATTTCTTTTTTTGAAATTATTTTGTTTTGTTTTATTTTATTTTATTTTATTTTAATTTAATTTAATTTAATTTTATTTTATTTTATTTTTTAAAGAGAGAGAGAGAAACAGAACACGAGGGGGGCCAGGGCAGAGAGAGAGGGAGACACAGAATCCAAAGCAGGCTCCAGGCTCTGAGCTGTTAGCACAGAGCCTGATGCGGGGCTTGAATTCACACACCATGACATCATGACCTGACCCGAAGTCAGACACTTAACCAGCTGAGCCAGCCAGGCGCCCCAAAATTTATAACATTTCTGACTATCTTCGGTTTATCCTCTGTGCATAAGTAAATGTGGGACTTAGTCTTCGATGAGTACTGTTTATTTGATTAGGGAAAGAAACTGTTATTTAAGAAAGTTATCTAACAGAGATGGATTTATACTTTTTTAGACTCACCAGTAATTTATTGATTCAATAACTTACATACTTTTCCATCTATTAAATATAAACTCTGGTATATTATTACTTTATTTTCCAAAGTTCAAAACAATTTTGATTTGAAGCAGATCATTTTGAAGAACAGTAATAATTATAGCAATAGCAGCAACGATATATTAGTACTTTCTTTGTTCTAGGCTCTGTATTGGGAACTGTATTCTAGGCTCTGTATTAGCAAACTCATATCAATTCATCTTCAAAACAGTCTTATAAGGTTTACCTTTTTGCCTCTCTTTAACACAGAAGAGCCAGGAACCAGAATGTTCTATTCAGCGACCTTGGCTCCACATAACAATGCTTAATATGGTTAAACCCTAGTTTAACTGATCCCAGAGGTGACAGTTTTTCCGCTGTATTCCTTTTTGCTTTCCCCCAAACCATGTCATGTCTCTTCTTCAGAATGCCTATCACAGCCTCTGTCCCCCTGTATATGGGAGTACAGTACAGGCAAGGATTATCACTCCCTTGGAAAGCACTTGTTCATTGCATCTTTTTTTAAAAAAAAAATGTAGTCAAATAACATTTACCATTTGTAGTGTTCAGTAGTGTTAAGTATATTGTTGTGCGACCCATCTCCAGAACTTTTTCACCTTGCAAAATGAAATTATATATCCATTAGACAACTCTCCAATACCTTCTCTTCCACTCAATTTTCTGTTTCTGTGAGTTTAGTTATCCTAGATCCCTCACTTAAGAGGAATTTTACAGTATTTATTGTTTTATGACTGACTTATGTTACTTAAAATTTTTTTTAAATATTCATTTTTGAGAGAAAGAGAGAGAGAGAGGGTGAGAGCAGGGGAGGAACAGAGAGAGAGGGAGACACAGAATCCGAAGCAGGCTCCAGGCTCTGAGCTGTCGGCTTGAACCCATGAGCCATGAGATCATGACCTGAGCTGAGGTTGGATACTTAACCCACTGAGCCACCCAGGTGCCCCTAAGACTGACTTATTTTACTTAGTATAATGTCCTCAAAGTTCATCCATGTTGTAGCACATGCTAGAATTTTCTTCCTTTTAAAATTCCATTGTAAATATATCCCATATCGTATTTACCTATTCATCCACCAGCAGTTATTTGAGTTGCTTCACCTTTTGGCTACTGTGAATAACGTTACTATGAACATGGATGTACAAAAATATCTGAGACTCTGCTTTCAATTCTTCTGGATATATGCTCAGAAGGAGAATTGCTGGATCATAAAGTAATTCTATTTTAATTTTCTGTGGACCCGTTATGCTGTTTTCCACAGCAGCTGCACCATTTTACATTTAAACCAACAATGCAGCAAGGGTCCAATTTCTTCACATCCTTGCCAACACTCGCTTTCTTTTTTGATAGTAGCCGTTCTAATGGGTGTAAGGTGATTACTCACTGTTTTGACTTGCATTTCCTGAATGACTAGTGATGTTATGTATCTTTTCATATGTTTGTTGATCATTTGTGAATCTTCTCGGGGAAATGTCTACTTTAAATCCTTTGTCCATTTTTTTTATTCTTTGTTGTTGTTGAGTTGTAGCTCTTTATATATTCTGGATATTAACTGCTTATGAGATAATAACTCTGCAAATATTTTCTCTATCCCATAGGTTGCCTTTGGAAATCACTCTGTTGATTGTGTTCTTTAATGTACAGAAGTTTTTTTTTTAATTTTGATATAGTCTAATTTATCTATATTTGGCTTTGTTGGTGTTATTTGCAAGAATTCATTGCCAAATGAAATGTCATGAAGCTTTCCCCTATGTTTTCTTCTAGAATTTTATAGCTTAGCTTTTATGTTTAGGTCTTTGACCCATTTTGAGTTAATTTTCTATATGATGTAATATCAGGGTCCAACCTCATGTCACACTATTTTTGAAAAAGTGTGTATTTAAATGAACTACAGTGAGGCTATTTGACCTTGGGCATTACTGTTGGGTTACCGAAGAATGAAGTCATCTGATGTAAAGAATACCACCTTATTCCAAATCTGTGTAATAAATATCCTCCTGAAACCTCACAGACTTTAGATGATATCCTAATACTTGTTTATTTAAAAGGAAAGATGTTTCTGAAATAAATACATTATGACAGCTAAGAAATTAAAATTTCAAGAGAAAACTTATCTCCTGAAACCTAATGGCCACTTTTATGGAAATAACTGTGGTTGGAAACACAAATAATTTCAAATATATACATATTTGATTCTACAGTGTCACAAAAATTCTGTGCTATTTTCTATGTGTGTATCATGGGGAACATAAGAAAAATATCTATTTCTGAAAGAACTTAGTATTTAGTGAAAATAAGGCAGCTAGCATATGCCACATAGAAATAATTACAGATATATATTGGTAGATGTTTGACATAGCCTTTACCCCTGTGTGAACATATATGTAGTTGCCCATAGATATTGATGTTGAACATGTAAGGGAAGCAAGCCAAGCTTGTCAAGGAATGCCAAATAGTTTGCAAAAAAATTGGTGCAGACAAAACATCAGTCTGGTTGGATGTCCCCAGAGAGTGTTTTCCCATCTGTTTAAAAAATGATGATCTTTTTTATTTTTATATTTTCTAGCTTTGGTGATGGTATTAAGAAAATTAGTAAATAAAATTTTAATAATGAATATTTTCTATCATTTACTAATGACATTTTCCTCTAAAAAGCCTATATACCTACAAATACACACACAAACATATGTATGCATATGTATACACAATGTATGTAATATATGTAATATATACTATACATGTAATATAGATTACATACATATGTATGTTTACTAATATGCATGTTTGTATGAATATATTTATATGTTCAAGCAAGTCTTTTCTTGACAGAAAATACAAATATTTTCAGTCCAGAGAGCCTAAGTGAAAATGCCATGAGTTTTTGACATCTTCATATTTTTGCATTGTTTTAGAGTTTAGGACAGTTATTTCCATAGCTTACAATCACGGTGTTTGATGTTTTCAATGCTCTCCTCCAACACGTTTCTAACAACCCTTTCTACGTTCTCGCCATCTGGATCTTATCCCCATGCATGCAAGATATTCACCCACGTGGCCCTCCATCTGTACAAAATTGTTAAGGGATCCTAAGGATGATTTACTTAAAATTCCAAGCATTTCAATATACTGGCAAGAGGGACTAATTTAAAAACAGAATTATATTTATTTAGAAATGTCCTATACAAGTTAGCTGTCATTGTTAGTAGTTTTATTAGCTATTTTCAAGGATTTATATAACTAAACTTTGACAAGTTATTTCTTAAAAGGACCTCTAAAATGACTTCTGAATCAAAATACTGTCCACCTGGGTGGGTGGCCAAGTGGGATTCTGTGAGTATGGCATAAATGTTGGGTTGAAATATGCCTGGGCATCGTTCTCCTGCAGAATTCATCTCTCCACCTAGAACTGCCCTTAGTGAGAGCAACTTCCCACTAGCACCCTAAAAAGTTTCTTTGCACCAATTCACAGGAATTTAAACTGAACAAGTGTGGATCCCTGCTAATACTTCAGGCATCAAAAGGCAGTTGAGGTAACTGAATGAAGTTAAAGGAGACAGAGAGATATTGCATTTGAGGATTGGAGGCCACCTACTAAACTTTAATTACAATTACACAAGATTTTTAATTATATGAAATTAATACATAGTTTACTTAAGTTTTGCTTTTATTTTTATTTATTTTTTAAAGTTTATTTATTTATTTTGAGAGAAAGAGAGAGCATGAGCTGGGGAGAGGGCCAGAGGGGGAGAGAGTGAATCCCAAGCAGGCTCCATGCTCAGTGCGGAGCCCAACGCAGGGCTCAATCCCACAACCCTGGGATCATGACCTGAGCCAAAATCAAGAGTCAGATGCCCAACTGACTGAGCCACCCATACACCCAGCACTCCCTTTGTTTTTGGACACTATTGAAAATTTATGGTTAAGACAATACAATTCTAGCTAACCTAGTTTTCCTTTGATCATGAATTGACATTGCTAAACCAATCACATGGCCAAAGGAACCTACTTGGCAGTTAGTAAGTGATGGTTCATGACAATTCATAAGAGCAAACTTGGAAAATTAGTAGGTGTTACACAGATTCAGATATTAGCCAAAAGGAAAAACAACAAAGATTCTCTTGGACAATGAAACATGACTTCTCCATAAAATTCTAATGACTTAAAATACTGATGTGATTCAATGTCTTAGCAGCTATAAAATACTTTCATATATTATTTGCCTTTAGTTCATTTTTATTTTATTTATTTTAATTTTTTTTAAATTTTTTTTCAACGTTTATTTATTTTTGGGACAGAGAGAGACAGAGCATGAACGGGGGAGAGGCAGAGAGAGAGGGAGACACAGAATCAGAAACAGGCTCCAGGCTCTGAGCCATCAGCCCAGAGCCTGACGTGGGGCTCGAACTCCCGGACCACGAGATCGTGACCTGGCTGAAGTCGGACTCTTAACCGACTGCGCCACCCAGGCGCCCCTATTTATTTTAATTTTTTATGGGACTGACACACTGCCCACTATACTAAGAAAGCACCTGCTACTTTTAAAATTTTTTTTTTACTGTTTATTTATTTTTGAGAAAGAGAGAGCGCGAGTGGGGGGAGCGGCAGAGGGAGAGGGAGACACAGAATCTGAAGCAGGCTCCAGGGTCTGAGCTGTCAGCACAAGCCCAATACGGGGCTCGAACCCATAAACCATGAGATCGTGACCTGAGTCAAAGTTGTACGCTTAACTGAGCCACCCAGGTGCCCCATAGTTCATTTTATTTTTATTAACATTTCAAATTTAGTTTATAAAGCTCATTACACAAATATTAGTCCCTGCTTAGTTCTTTTGATTCTTTTGATTTTTATCTACACATCTCTAGATAGTATATTTTTAACTATTTTTTTTTAATCTTAGATTTTATCATCTTCTCAGGAGGGAAGAGTGGATTTATCCTTTTCTTTTACCTGAGCTTTTTTTATTATCTGTCCCCACCACACGTATATTTCTCCTCTTTCCACCCCCTAGTTTCCATCTGTCTGTCTGCCTGCCTATCATCCGTCTTGTCTATTTATTTCCTTCCCATCTTCCCTTCATGTTTTGTTCTCTTTGTCTTTCTATGTCTCTCCTGTCTTTGTCTCTCTTTCTTACTGTGTTTATGTACTTTTGAGTAACATTTGTATATTCTCAGTGATTGCTGCTTATAATATTTTAATTATGTAAACTCTGCTTAGAGCCAAGATATGTAATATTCCACGACTACATTTCTTTCCTTACATAACTTGTATCCTTGGAATTAACAATTACCTTATTTGTTTGTTTTGTATTATATGTACTCACCACTAATTCAAACCCTGTCTTTCTTCTCTGAACAAGAAAGTAGCACCTTTAGAGTGTGTAATATCTCAGGCTTGGAACTTCTGGCAAAATACCTAGATAGTAGGAACGTCTTATCTAGCATATTAACATTTATTGACGAGTGTATTTTTTGTGTCTCCCACTAGGTTGTAAGCTCCATGAGGACAAGAACCACATCCTGGTTGTTCAGCTCTGTAAGCCCAGTGCCTGGTGTGGCCTCTGGCCCAGAGGACTCACTCAGTCAATATTTATGGTATGGAATGTAATGCCTGCATAATACTGCCACTCCTCAGAGCTAAATTACCTTAACAGCCTCTGTTTCAGAGAAAGATCTTCCATCTTTTATTTACATAGCTAAAAAGCCTTTGGGATTGCAGTCTTAATAGCATCAGTTTGTCCTAAAGATAAATTTAAATTTCACTTTTCAAAAAGATTCTTCCAATTTTCGAAGGGAAATTTTACGCTCTCCAAAAATCTTGCTGTGTGTTGACAATACTTGTTTCAGGGCAAATGATCTGACTAATATTTAGATACCTCTGGTTTTCCTTTATTCCAAACAGTTAAAGATACATTTTCTAGTTGGGTGACCTTGGACAAGTTACTCATTCATTTTACTCATTCAGTTTACGTACACATAAACTGGGGATAATAATACTACTTATCTCAAAGAGTTGTTGCCAAGATTAAGAGTTAAAAAGTGCTTAGAAATGCACTTGAAAAAAAAATACCAAAAAAAAAAAAAAGAAAAAAAAAAGAAAAAAATACTGCCAGATAACTACTTATCACAGAGATCCAATGAGGCATGAGTCCTATTCTTGAAGCTTGGGGAACATTCATGTAACTGTAGAAAATGAAATAATAAATTGAATTACATCATGTGGGGAAAGCAATCATATGTATCTTAGTTGATAAAGTGTAGCGGTCCTTATTGAGAAGAAAGTTTTCTACTGTTGCAGGTGTGCTGGGACTTTTTGTTGACTTATAGGCAACCATTTTCTTTCTTTCCAACTTCTTCCTTCCTGGAAGAATACAGTTTTATTGAGGTATCGGCTCGCCACAAAGCCACCTGCATCACAGGAAGGTGGTCCTACCCCTGGGTCACCAACAGCCTGGCTGCATGGTGGATGACACTTTGCATACAGCCTGCCCAACCTGTGGACTTCTTGTTATGTGAAGTAACAAGTAACTGCTATAGGCTAAGTGTTTGTATCTCCCCAGCCCCCCATCAAATGCATACATGGAAAACCTAAGACCCCATGTGGTAATATTAGGAGATGGGCCCCATGGGAGGTGATTCAACCATGAGGGAGGAGCCTTCATGAATGGGATTAGTGCTCTTCTAAAAGAAGTTCTACAGAGATTCCTTCGTCCTTCTCACCATGTGAGGACACAGACAGAAGTCATCGGTCCGCAACCCAGAAGGGACTCTTCACCAGAACCTGACCATGCTGGCACATTGATCTTGGACTTCCAGTCTCCAGAACTGTGAGAACTAAATTTCTGTTGTTTATTAGCCACCCAGTCTGTGGTATTTTGTTATTACAGTCCTAGTGGACTAAGACAGAGTCTGTGTTTTCTATTACATGCTGTTCCAAAGCATCCAAGCTGATAAAATGTCCTTTTAAAGTAGACATTAAGGGGTAAGTTATTGTTTAGTTAAACATATACAGTTCTCCTTTTTAAGAAAACCATATCATGGAGAAAGAGCGATAGAATAACATTTTCTCTTTTCTTCCATAAGGTGTCAAAATCCAAAGATTATTTTTTAATGTCATTCTTCAACCAGTTATTTTCATTGCCAAGTCCTATACAATCTAAAAACATTCCTGTGGCACTTTTCCAAATCCATGTTGTGCGGCAAAAGTTTCCATTTAAAGTATAAGTTTCTCCTCAAGTGGGACACACTAAATTTAAGGAAGAGTGGCTGTTCAAAGTGCAAGACTACAAAAGTCTCAACACTATAATTGACCAAAATGAACCCAAAAATGCAAAAATAGCATTGTGAATGTTAGTACTTAAAAATAGGAAAAAGCCCAAGTTCATTTCACAAACTAAGAAATATTAGCCAGGAAAAATAGAATTTATGTCGGAATCAAAACACACCAGAATCAACACCCAGCTCCTGTTTTTGAAAGAGTAAAGCATAGTGGCAGGAAGTAAGTTAAGGTAATTCTGGAAAGTCTTCTGAACTGCTGATTTAGATTTAGATTTCCTCTAATGGAGAACAGATATGTCACTAGAATGTAAGCTCTTTTAGGGCAGGAATTTCTGCCGGTTTTGTTAACTACCCTAGTATTTAAAATAATATTTAAATACTAGTATTTAAAATAATACTCATTGAATGCTCATTGAATTAATAAACGCATATTTTGTAATCTTGGTGGAATTGGGTCCTTGTGAAGAGGTATGAACAAGTTTAGAAAGAACAGATGTGGTTTTTCTCCACATATCATTACCCAGTAGAAACACAGTAGAGTTGGTATAAGCTTCAAACTTGAAAAAAAAAAAGTGTTGGAAAGCCAAAGAACTTTGGCTGACTAGGACTTCTTTTTAAGGGATCTGGGGCCATGTAACATAGTTTTGAAAAGTAGGAGGTAGGGAAAAGATAGCTGGGAAGTTTCTGAGACAGACTGTTGCCTGAAGAAAGACAGACAAGTGAGGCTACTTTCTATGCCATGACTTTTCTGTGGCGTGAGGATGGATTGTTTGGTGCTCTGGCAGCCGTTTTGTGATCACAGAATGCCAAGTGTCAGGGAAAAGGTCAATAGTTGAGAATAGCAGAGGGAACAGATAAAAAAAAAGTCTGGGTTTTTAATGATAGCATTGGACAGCTATACCAAGTTGAGAACACTTCTCCAACTTTCCTATGTGAGGTTAGCAACTGTTTTTACTGTTTAAGTCATACTCGATCAGGTTTTGTGTAGCCATATTGTTCTGTACTGATAACTTTCATTTGGAATATATTTCAGACAAGTGAGAAGGTATTTGATTATCGTATCTATCTCTCATTCAAGATAAGAAATTTATGAAAGAGAAACATTCAATTGACCGGGCAAGAAAAAAGCAAAAGCCTAAAATAAGCCAATGAATAACTGGGATTATAAAAGAAAAGAGTCATAAGAAACAGGTTAGAGATGGACTCAACACAACCTGGGGGCTAGATTTAGGAAGATTAAGATGAAGGGGAAATCAAAAATGATTCTATTATTCCTTGTCTGTGGAACTGAGAGGAAAGCTGCCTTCTTAGCTATGATAAGATGAACATTAGGGATAGAAGCAGAATTAGGGGAGACGATGATCAGGTTATCTATTCTGGTGTTGGTGCTCATGGGATGATATCAATCATATCAATGAGAAGATATATAGCAAGTCACTGGAAAATTTGGTCTCCTCTTCAAAAATAAGATTGAATATATCAGTTGTAAATATGCAAATCAAACACATAGACAGGAGTGTTTGACAATTTCCATGGTGTAAAGATTCCCATCATGGCCATTTTCAAGCTACAAGTGGTTTAACAACCAATTGGCAAAAATTCTGAAAATGTTACAATTGGGGGTCTGTAAAAGCTGTTTCCAAAACAACTCAGGAATAGAATAATCACTATTATTACAATTGGAGGTACATATATAAACTTATTACATATATATGTGTATGTGTATATTCTCTCTCTATGTATATATAGCCTATATATATTCCACATTTTATGGTTCCACATATGGTACATATGGTTTCACACAATATAAATATATTTACATAATATAGAATATATATAAATATGTACATAATATATAATATTTGTAAATACGTGTACATGAGTATTCATACGTTCATCCCCAGTTTTTTCCACTGAGGGCCTGGGAATGGCAACTCCCCAATAGAAGAAATCTACTTAGTGCTTCATTAATTAGAACCAGAAATGATTCCTTGGAGAAATTATTGATTCAGGGGTTGGGCAACAGAAGTACAAGATAAGCCTGATACATTTATTTTAGCTGTAAAAGAATACAGTTTTCAAAGAATGAAATGTAAAAATGACACCAAAGCCAACTCAGAGAGGCTCCAAATGGCCAATTCTGGGACAATGCCAGTGTCAAAAAAAACCAAAATAAAACATATTACAGCAGCATACTACAACCAATTGAACACATAGGAATCCAGGAGTTGATTCCGACATAAGTAAATAAACAAATTAAAACTTTCATGAAGAAATACATACTGCCATAGTCTCAAAGTACCTCATCACAAAATACTTATTAATTAATTGCAAAAAGGAAAAGGATAACTTTATAGTGAACAATCCTGAAGTCACCATATTGATAAAATTATCAAAGTGAATATTCTTAGTAATGAGATAAATTGAAACCATGAATTGCTTGATAGGATACAATGGAAAGTATATTCTGTCACTTCTATATTTCTGCATGAGAGTAATTAAGTCAGATATAATCATAATGAAACATCAGAAAAATCCAATTTACCAAAATAACTGGCCTAAAAGCTTCAAGTGTCAATGGGGATCTAATGTCATGAGGAATAGATAGCAGTAATGCATTATTTTGAATTTCTTGATTGTTATGGTTGTGCCATGGAACTGTAGAATGTTCCTGTTTGTACGAAATATACACCAAAGTATTCTGGCATGATGAGGCATTCTATTGGCAATTTTTTTTTGCAAACAGTTCAGAAAAAAAAGTTCTTTGTACTCTACTTGTAGCTGTTTATTATATACATTTGAAGTTTAAAAAAAATATGCTAGTATATCCTATGTTTCCAGTTGTTATAACTCAACTGTAGGACACTAAATTAGTTTTACAAGTTGAATACTTCATTGTACATAATATTTTATGTAATGCAACTATTTTTTATAATGATTTTAAACTTTTTCCCAGGTAATTCACATTGCTCGTTATATTTATTCTTACACCAACCATCAAAAGTAGCTTGGAAATTACCTGCCCTATTGTTTGGGCAGAGAAAATGAGGCAAAAATAGTTCAGTAATCATCATTCACTAATAGACAATTAATTGCTAAATATTTATGTCATGCAAGACACCACATAAAGTGCCACCACCTGCATCTCAGAGTTGTCAGCCACACAGTGGGACCAGAATTTCAGGTCATGTGATACCCACCCTGAGTTTTCTAATGACTTGTTATCCCGAACATCAGCTGCCAACTTCCTACATTGATAGTGGCTCTTGGAGCACTGTGTTGAGAAGGAAGGATCTACCTGGCTTCTGTGGGTCGGATGGGGGGGCAGAATGCATACGAGTGGGTTTTGTTGTTTTTTTATTTTTGTCCCCACATTTTGACTGTAAAACATTATTTCCCTAAAAATTAAATCTAACCTCAGGGGAAGCTATCATGGAGGACAGGACCAAATCCTTAGATTGTTATAAAATAAATTCAAAAGAACATCCAAAGAAATCTTAGTTGAGATGCCAGCAGGACATGATAGTTATGTGACCTGTTTATTACATGTCTATTGTGTGACAATCACAGTACTAGGTACTAAAGGGGAAAACAAATGTATAGCCCTCGCCTTTGCGTTCAAAATTTGGAGTGGGTAGAAGACCGTCATGTAAAGGATCAATACAGAAACATGGAAACAGAGCAACTTCTGCCCAGATAATTGAGGGAGGCACTGGGTTGCTTAAAACTGGTGTCTTAAATGTTAGGAGTTTGTCAGTTGAGAGAGAAAGACAGAGCATTCCAGATGGAGGGAATAGTATACTAAAGACAAAGTCTTGACAATGTTTGGTATGTCAAGGGGATTTGGGTGTGGTAGAAACATTGGGAGTTTGTGTGTGCATGTGTGTATGTGTGTGTGTGCGTCCATTCTGGTGCACTGTGACAAGAGAGCAAAGAGGGACAAACAATAATGCTGAAGTAGTAGGTAGGGCCCAGATTGTGAAGGAATTTACTGCTTAGGTAGAGAATTCTAAACATTATAATTTTATTCTGAGGACACTGGGAAGCCAGCATGGTGTTTTTAGGTAGTGGAGCAGGCCAATAACTCTGATACCATGCTGGGGAATGAAGAGACAGAAGAAAACAGAGCCAAGGAGACCCATCCAAAGGCATGATGAGACCAGAACTAAGACAGAGACCTTGAGGATGGTTTAAAGGCCAAAATGGAAAGAAGCTTCTTTGATAGAACATCATAGGATTTGTTAATTGACATGGTGCAAAGATGAGAGTGGGGAAGAGCCGACTATAACCCAAAGATAGCATTATGTAGAGGAAAAACCTTTAAAACCGATGACAACAGGAGAAGCAGTTTGAGAACGGACAACAAAGCAATACTTCTCAGCTGCTGGGTTCTCCATATTTAATTTCATAAGAAACCCATTTTGCAGGTGAGAGAGAACAGAAACTTGGAGAGTTTAGTTTTCTTTTTTTAACGCAAATCACGCATTTGGTAAATGTGAACATTTTGCGTTGTTTTGAATATGTTAAAGATATAGCGGCTGCTAGACAACCAAGGAGGAGCTGGAGGGCTCCAGCAGGATGTCCAGAACATTGGTGTGGAGCTAGCATGAGAGCTAAGTATATCCAGGGCTAGGGGTAAAGCTAGCAGTCTGAGGCTATGCAAGATCAAGTTTACTCAGAGAAAAAAGAAAAACAGAACCACAGGAAGCCTCCACATTGAGGGACTAACAGTAAAGGAGCCACTGAAAGAGACAGAGAGGCACTCCTGGGTGTCTCAGTCGGTTAAACAGCCAACTTCAGCTCAGGTCATGATCTCACAGGTTGGTGAGTTCGAGGCCCACATCAGGCTCTCTGCTGTTAGCACAGAGCTTGGTTTGGATCCTCTGTCTCCCTCTCTCCTGCCCTTCCCCCACTTGCACTCTGCAAAGGGATGAAGGGGCACCTGGGTGGCTCAGTTGGTTGAGCATCTGACTTCGGCTCAGGTCATGATCTCATGGTTCGTGAGTTTGAGCCCTGCATGGGGCTCTGTGCTGACAGCTCAGAGCCTGCTTCGGATTCTGTGTCTCCCTCTCTCTCTGCCCCTCCCCCCCATGCTCGTGTGTGCTCTCTCTCTCTCTCTCTCTCTCTCTGTCTCAAAAATAAATATCAAAAAAATTAAAATATTTGAAATTTATGTGAATTTGCAGCTCTACTTTCTGAACGTCACCACGATAGCATTGCATCATTGTGGAAAGAGTATAAGAAAGAGGAATTATGTTTTAGCTCTGCTTATTCAGGACTATACATACATCATTTCTCTGGATCTCGGTTTCCATATGTGTAAAATGATAATCTCTGAATTCCCCTCCAGCAATAAAAACTCTTTGATTCCATGGCTGAACTCAGACAATGTTAACCAGCTGCCCTGAAACACACTTGACATTTCACAGGATAATTAAGAAACCAAAAAAAAAAAAAAAAAAAAAAAAAAATGCATTTGAGCTACTATTTGAAATCGATATATTTTTCATTTGACATTTTAAAATCCTGTTTTTAGATTTAACTAGAGATTTATTGCTGTTGAAGTGAAATTTTTAAAGAGAGCCATTTATTTGCTTCTGCCAGTTGCATGCCGTGAACTTTGGTTTTAACACTTCTCTCTTGTTATGTGATAGAGAAACTGGCTTAATACTTAATGCCCAGGGGAAAGACTTCCGTCTCTCATAGACACCCCCACCCAATTTTTCAATTTCAATAATTTCATTGGCAAAAGAAAGCATACCAGAAGTGGCCAAAATTAATATGTCAAGTAACTAATATGTCAAGTGTATCTCTAGTTACAATCGGACAAGCCAACAACTGACTAGAAAAAATTGGGATGGGAAGAAAGAGGGAAATAGAAAATGAAAAGAGTGATTTTTGACTAAAGTAAGACTGTGCCTATAAGATTAGGTAGTGAAACACCAAACAAAAACAAAAAACAAACAAACAAACAAAAATCCCCAATTAGTAATTAGGTACAGTAACAAAAAATGAAGTAACAAGCTATGTTGAAGTCACCCCTAAAATGAATTTAAAATAAAATGCCGAGGCATCAAATTTGCCTGTCACTTCACAAGAAAGGAAGGAAGGAAGGAAGGAAGGAAGGAAGGAAGGAAGGAAGGAAAGAAAGAAGGAAGGATGGAAGGGAGGTAAGGAAGGAAGGAAGGGAGGGAGGGAAGGAAGAGGAAGGAAGGAAGGAAGGAAGGAAGGAAGGAAGGAAGGAAGGAAGGAAGATCTCAGATGCTTTGAACTAACTTATGGGCAAAACCAAAAACCTCTTATGGAAATTTTGCCCAAAATATTATTTCTTCAAAACAGGATGTGCACTATTCATTACAGAATTAATTATTAATTCTATTCTCAGTATAAAAATCATATATGGCTTTCACAACCAATCCAAAAAACAAAGGCCTAAATAAAATAAGAAAGGTAATGCACATAATAATGTGAGGGCAGTGTAAAGGAGATGTACTTTAAAATAATGTTTTACATTTTTGTAAAAGGGCACTCAATATTTCAAATGAAATTTTACTCACTTTCTGGAATGCTGGAGTACTAGAAAGGAAGGAAGGCTTTGCAGGGTGGTTAACAGAATTTTCAGGAAGTTCATGGGAAATGATTGCAAACATGTTGATCAAATTGTATAGTCAACCGGGCAATAAATGGCCTGCTATCTTATTTCTTCTTAATGGGAATTTAGAGAAGCAATTATAGATAGGCTGAGGAAAGGGGTCCAAACAACTAGCCAAATGGTGCCCTGGTTGTTGCTAATTCTCCAAGTGGGAGGACAGCCTCAGGCCCACCCCTTCGGAAGAACTAGTGCTAACATTCGGTCTGAACAGGCAGAAGGTTCTGCCCTCTTTCTGACCACAGTTACAGAGGCACATACCTACATTGAGTGTGAAGGCAGGGAAAATCGCACTCCCTACAAGCAGAACCTAGGCAAATCATTAGAACCTTTGCTGGTTTGCCTGGAAGATTGGGGGGAATTGTGCAGGACGCTTGTTAAAGAGAAGTAGAATCTTGGGGCCACCTTATGACTCAGCCTGTCCTGTGGTCTGTCATATCAACCTAGATCCGTTTGAAGACGGTGGTAATAGGCCTCAGAGCTTTTTGTTTGTTTGTTTTGTTTTGTTTTGCAGTGGGCAGTGATCTACTTGCTTTATGGAAGCTTTGGGCCCCTCAGAAAATTTTCCTGAAACAATTTCCCATGGAAAACCACAGAGAGGGCATTGACTGACTGGTATTAAAGCTCTTATCATCCTTGATTTGGTTTACAATGCCGAGCAGACTGATTCCATGAAGAGTGAGAAACTAAAATCGAAATAAATTTTTGCAAGCAGCTGCCATCCCTCTCCAAACTGGGACGTGATTTGCATACCACGTGGAGCCCTCTCCCTCTTTGCTCCCCTGTGACCCATCCCTTCTTTCACTGACCTCAGTTGGTTTAAGGAGAAAGGAGATTAGAGCAAGGGTGATATCTCCCTGTTCTGAAAGAGGATAAAAGGCCACAATCTATCCAGTGTGTTGGGGAACATGGGGAAAGTAAGGGATTCAAAGTTTTGTGGTTCTTGTGGATACAGGCACATGTGATG
Organism: Prionailurus viverrinus; assembly: GCF_022837055.1. Classification (NCBI taxonomy): domain Eukaryota; kingdom Metazoa; phylum Chordata; class Mammalia; order Carnivora; family Felidae; genus Prionailurus; species Prionailurus viverrinus. Next base: position 54,164,412 of record NC_062577.1, on the reverse strand, counting down.
AGGGTATGCCCACATTCAACTAATGGGGTTGGGGCAGAGTTCACAGTGGGAAAGGGAAGTTAACACGAACTCTGGGGTGGAACCCTTTGTGTTATTTAATGTATTGCTGTTCTGGGTTCCACTGCTGAATATAGAATTGGTATTAGCGTTTTACATGCTTGTATGCAAATACTCATAAGAACAAAAAGGGCTTCGCCTGATTGGGAAGATCTGGATGTAGACAAGTGCTAATACTTCTGGGGCCCTCCATCGTCAACAGTCCCTTTGAGCTACACGTTTCCATGACTGACTTTGTTGCCAGTTGGAGCCTCTGGCAAAGGGAAGTAGCCTCCACTTGGAGATGCCCCTTGGGGTTTGGACTCATTGCCTCTTCATCATAGCTACTAGTCTTACCTCTTTTGAAAAGCAGCTATTAGTTTACTGGGGCTCTTGTTGAAACTGAATGCTTGACCTCTGGGGGAACTGTGACCATAACTTGATATTTCTATTTTGGGGTGGGTCGACTCAGACTCAATGACTACAAAGTGAAAAGCATCCAGTAATGGGAATGGTACATTCAAGAATGCAGCTGGTCTGGCCTCAGAGGCATCTTGGCTCTACATTAAAAAAAAAAAAAAAAAAAAAAAAAAAAAATGGCGGCTATTCCATTCCACCACCTGCAGCAAAGTCACTGGCTCAGTGGGGCCCTTGGTTCACAGAGTTTGTCTATAATGCTTGGGGTTGTTTCACTGATGGTTTGGCTAAGCTGATCCAATGGTGTCCACTGGGAAGCTGCAACTGTTCAGCCTCAGGGCCAACTGTTCAGAACTGAAAATGGACATGGTCATTTCCTTCAGTAGGCAGAACTCAAGGCTGTTCTTATAGCTCTGACAAATACTACCCCTGGTAAAACTCATTATATTTTTACTGATTCTTGGGTCATTGCCATGGCCTGATTATTGGATTGTTACTTAGAAAACTACAGACTGGGGTGCCTGGATGGCTCAGTCGGTAAGTATCTGACTTTGGCTTAGGTCCTGATCTCACAGTTCGTGGGTTTGAGCCCCATGTTGGGCTCTGTTCTGACTGCTCAAAGCCTGGAGCCTACTTTGGATTCTGTGTCTCCCTCTTTCTCTGCCCCTTTCCCACTCATGCTCTGTCTCTCTCTGTCTCTCAAAAATAAACATTAAGAAAAAATTTGAAAACAAAAAACAACAACAACTAGAGATTGGAAGATTAAATTTAGACACCCTCTTTGGCACTGCTAATTAAGGAAACAAATAGTGACTGCTAATTGAACCCTCTGGGTCACTCATGTAGATGGACACATTTTCTGTTGAAACTGACTAGAATTAAGCTGCTGATGGAGTCTGCACTACCCAGACTGCAACTGTTGCTTAGTGGAACTATCATCATACCAGACATGGTAACACATCAACCATTATATTGGGTACACAGTAAAAGATCCTGTTTGAGAAGCATAGGCGGCCATTGCCAAATTTTGAGTCCCAACAAAATGCGACCCGGTGGTCTCTCAGTGAAGGTAACCACACAGTATGGAGCATTGCCCATACTTGTTTCTAACACATCAATTACACCTGATCAAATTGGCCTCTTCTTGGGGTTTATAAGTGGTGGCTCATTGCTATTAACACTTTTTCAGGTTATGTGTTGCTGTTCCAGTCTGATAAGTTTATACTGGCCACACTATTGTGACTTGTGAAACTAATCTGTGTTATACTTTTGGCTTATATTTCTGGACCACCTCCAGTCTGACAATGGTGTGCCTTTTATCACAAAACAATTCAACAATGGGCTGATAGGTATTCAACGGGCTTTTCACATTCCCTGCAATTCGCTGGGATCTGGGGCTGTTGAGCATTGAGGGATTTTCCTCAAAAACAGACTCAGAAATGTCTGGCTCTACTTCTTTCACTCTATTCTGATCCACACACCTTAGTAAGGCAGTTTGGTTAATGAATGCAACTGTCCGCAGAAAGGGATCATCTCTTCTCAGAGGTTTTCTCGATTAGAGTCAGAAAGAAAAGGTTGGGTGATTATATAGAGCTCTTTTGAATATTCAAGGATTCTTCCTGATCATTCTTTTTTTTTTTTTTTTAAATTTTTTTTTTTTTAACGTTTATTTATTTTTGAGACAGAGAGAGACAGAGCATGAATGGAGGAGGCGCAGAAAGAGAGGGAGACACAGAATCTGAAACAGGCTCCAGGCTCTGAGCTGTCAGCACAGAGCCCGACGCGGGGCTCGAACTCATGGACCGTGAGATCGTGACCTGAGCTGAAGTCGGATGCTTAACCGACCAAGCCACCCAGGCGCCCCAATCATTCTTGAGTATGATTCTTTTTCTTTTTCCTAATGACAACCCCAGGTGGGCTTTGTTGGTACACATTCTAGGAGACCACTCAGCCAAAAGGAGGCAGGGGATTCAAACTTATTTTTGGTTCACAGATATGGATTTATTTGCTGTGTTGATATGGTCTTAGATCAAAAAGATAATCACTAACTCTTTGAGTACAAGTGCTTGCCAAGTCTCCTTACTGCGGTCTATGTGGGCCCAAGTTGTGGGGCACAATGGGTCTCTGTAAGTTTTATAAAATATCCTTGTCCCTCTTGTACCCAATTCTTCTGGGACAAGATATGGGTAGGAGGAGGCAACAGCTGGCAAATGGTAGAGTGACAGTTACTGGGTTAGGACATAGTTACATGTTAAGAGGAGGGAAAGCAGCAATTCTGGAAATTGATAATTCCTCAGACCCCAGAAACTTCTGGGGGCAAAAAGGACAAAAATGATCACTGTCTTTCAGAACCACCTGTGGAGCTTTCCTCAAGATGGAAAATACCCTGGTGTCGTTTTCCCAAAGTGTTATAAGCACCTTAAATTTAATTGACTGCTGGGTCAGCCACTTCTCAACAGAAGATTAAATTTGGTTGCCATTCTTGTTAACATTACTAAGAAGTCTAAGCAAACAGTAGAGGATGGCCCCAGTTCCAAACCCTTCCCTTAACAAAACAAAAACCACTTATCAACACACTTTTCAGTTATATTCCCCACACACATTCCCATAGCTATCACTTAGTCATTCTATGATATGGGCAAATGCCACCCAGCTGGCGATCTGCACAAATAGCACAGGGTGACCACCTCTGGGCTTCTCTGCAAAAGCAAGGACTAGACTCAATTACTGAACTGCACTTGAAACTGTAAGGCTTACCAGCTGAGCAAGGAGTTCACGCTGGAGACCGTGTCATCTGTGACCTTGACTAACATTGGTCCCATTTTAGGAGGCCGGATGATTATAAAGTAGGTGTTAACTTGTCTCTCTGGAAAAAATGGTGACTCTTAAACTTTTGTAAGATTTTCAAGTGTTTTAGGAAATACCACAAATGGCTCACATAGATTTCACATGACTATAGAGATCTCTCCAAAATTAAACTATTCTTTAAAAAAAAATTTTTTTTTAATGTTTATTTATTTCTGAGAGTGGGGGGAGCAGAGAGAGGGAGACAAAAAATCCAAAGCAGGCTCCAGGCTCTGAGCTGTCAGCACAGAGCCCAATGGACCAGAGATCATGACCTGAGCCAAAGTCGGAAGCTTAACTGACTGAGCCACCCACATGCCCCAAGCTATTCTTGTTCTGGGTTGGGGGGTGGGTGGGTGGGGAAAGCTTTCTACAGAGGATAACTGATTGTTATGTATAGCCTAAGGGCTATCATCTCTACGATGGGAATCATCCAATTAGAAAAGCTGGTAAAATTTTTTGCCTGTCTTTAGCTAAAATGATCAATGATATTCCTCCTTTTCCTGGAAACATTCAGTACCAACTCAAATCATGGCCATGGGGTTGTGGAGGACACATTGTCCTAGGTGGTGTCCTTGTAGGCCAAGGCAGAGTCAATGTAATTGCTCATACATCCTGTGACGTCTGGATTAATGTTAATGGCCAAGTGGGAAGGTCAATGCAGAAACTTACGGAGGACAGCTGGCCTCTTAAGGTAAACCCATAATGGTCCATGGGATTTGTTCAGGTAGATGGGACCAGAAACTTGGGGTCCACACTTGAGTTCAGTGCTACTGGGTGGCCTCATTCTGGTGCTTATAATCCTGTTCATAGTTGTCTTAATTCAGTGTTGTATGGAACAAATTGAACTGATTTGGTTGCAGCTAAATGGCAGAAGTTAACAAATATGACAGAGATATCACATGCATGGGTTTGCACCTTACCTTCAGTGTAGGAATATGCTAAGGCTACTTGACAGGAGTTTGCATGTGCACATCCACAGAAACATATTTTAATTTTTTTATTTAAAAACTTTTTTTAATGTTTATTCATTTCTGAGAGAGAGAGAGACAGAGAGAGAGTGTACAAGTGGGGGAGGAGCAGAGACAGAGACAGAAAGACATAAAATCCAAAGCAGGCTCCAGGTTCTGAGCTGTCAGCACAGAGCCTGACATGGGGCTCGAACTCATGAACCATGAGATCATGTTCTGAGACGAAGTCGGAAGCTTAACCGACGGAGCCACCCAGGCGCACCCAAAGGGCAAATTGGAAAGTAAAATTATAATCTACGTAACAGCAACAGCACATGTCTTCCCTCTAAATACAATTCTAACTCTTTGTGTGTTAAGATTACTCAGAGTCAAAGTCTTGTGAACCAACTGTCTTTATGTATCTTATAATCTGAATTTTCTTGAGATATATGCATGCTTTGGGTATTGAAATGTTTGCATGGCTGCGGTAATTCTGTCCTCTTATACTAAAAAATGCCTGTTTTAAAAAAGAAAGTATTTATTCTGAGAGAGGAAGAGAGAGAATGTGAGTGAGTGAGGGTGCAGACTGAGAGGGAGAGAGACAGAATCCCAAGCAGGCTCTGTGCTGCTACCAGTACAAAGCCGGATGCAGGGATGGAACTCAAGAACCGTGCGATCATGACCCGAGCCAAAATCAAGAGTTGGATGCTTACCCAACTGAGCCACCCACACGCCCCAAGAAATACATTTTATATGATAAAGACTTTACTTAAATATATTCTGGCTAAATGGTATCTGGACCGTCAAAGTACCATGAATTGTCAGTCTGCTTTATATTTTGTTCTCAGTTCATTTTGTTACACTTCAATTGGAATACTCAGCTTCTTATAAAGAATACATTTAAGTTCCTTACTGTTGATGATGATTTTTCTTATTCAGATTTCAGTTGAGAAAAAATACAATCAATAAACATTTAACTTAAGATCATAAAAGTAATAAAGTACATTATAAAAATTCAAACAGAAGAAATAGAGTAAAAACTACAAGTCTCCCTTCACTCATATCCTAGCTTTCTCTCTCTTCCCTTGCAAAATTCCAGTCTCCCCAACATGAACATATAGAATTTATTGTGATACTGATTTACGTTTTGTTCTTGTTGCCATTTTTTTTTTCTCCCTTGCTTTCAGAAATGTTTACGTGGGTAAAGCAACAGAAGGGTTTGGGATGGGACGTGGAAGGAATGACTGAGTGGTTTCTTTAGGAGGATAAAACCTTAAACCCTGGTGTTTCCAGCCTTAATATATTTTTTCAGGCTCAAAAATCGGGATTTAAGAGACCACCCACACATGGACAATAGGTATCTCAAGGTCAGTGAGACTGGAGGGCCTCCCTGGGAACATATGCTCATGATAACACAATGGATATCCTATCAGCCCAATGGGTAGGGGACCAGAATTAGACTGGAGATTATCCACATACAATTTTAGATACAACTTCCACGCATAGATCTATTTGTGGAGATGGATTTATAACCATACTAACCAATACTAGTAATACTTTAAATTTGTTTACCTTTACATTTTATTAAGGACTTTTACATATACTCTATGCTTGATCCTCAGACAACAATTTCACAGAAGAGTATACTATAGCAGAGGCTGAGGCTTATGCCAGAATACATGATTATTAAGTGACAGGACAGGTATTCTTAAAAAAAAAATCTGGATTCCTTCCCTTATACTATATTTGGGATGTATACACTTGACATGTATAGGCCTGATGCCTTTTTTGTTTTTTAAATGTTTATTTGTTTTGAGAGAGCGAATGGGGGAGGGGAAGAGAGAGAGGGAGACAGAGAGTCCCAAGCATGGGGATTGAATTCACGAATCATGAGATCACAACCTGAGCTGAAATCAAGAGTCAAATGCTTAATGGACTGAGCCACCTAGGTGCCCCAATGCCCTTCTTTATGCCATGTATATGTGGTACTCTTAGGATAATGCAGCCATGAAGGCTCTAAACAGAGTGATACCGTGTATATTCAAGCCAAGGCCTTGAAAGCTTCAAGGAGGTGAAGGTCATTAAAAGCTTGGGATGATTAAAACCCTGCACAGTCTTCTCTGAAAAGATTTTGGATATTATTAAATTCTCAGTATCTCTCCCACCCTCCCTCTTTACATTTAGAGTCGGTAACTTCAAATAAAGAGACTTCTGCCTATGACCACGATGCCTAAGATGGGGCAGATCTATTCTTCGACCTGAAACAACGACACAGTGGAACCACGTGCATGCTCTCAGACACTGGACACTGGCAGCACAGGACAGCTCCTTAAGGAGAACAAATGAGGCGAGGTCTACAAAGGCCCAGCTTACTGCGTGAAGGGAGCGTCCTGGCTGCAGTGCGGGGAGGGAGACCCCAGTGGAGCCCGCAGAGGAGACAGAGCCAGGACAGCCTGCGTCCGAAGAGGTTGAGGAGCTTACAATTCACAGAGCAGAGCATGAGAGAGCCGCACGGGGAGTGCCACAGACCTGCAGAGCCCCCCCCCCCCACGCCCCCTACACCTCACCTCTTCGTGAGTACAAACCATCGGAAGCATGTGAGGGGAGTATGAACCACCAGAAAGGACCAGAAGGAACAATCGCTGGGGCTCACAAAGGGCTGGGAAGTTTGAGTTCCACTAGTCAGAGTGTAAAACCTCAGGATCCGGCAGGTGTCAGCTGGATTGCCCAGAATGTACTGCTTGAGTGGTGAGGCCAAATTAGTCCCAGAGAAACGCTGCTCTGAAACCTCCCCAGAAAGGAAGCCTGAAATGATCAAACTGTTTCTAAGTACTTTTCAGGTAATTTAATTGCATTCCGTGACACAGCTCGTATTGATAGAAATGCAAATGGTCTGGCACTTCATGAGGTAGAACTCACCTCATTTGGGAGCTAATAAAGAATCATGGAGCACACTAAGAAGGCAAGAAAATATCATCCTTAATGAAAAGATAAATTAATTGATAGAAACAAACCAACAAATGACAGAGATGATTGACTCAAGAATATTACAACTGTTTTTTAATTATGTCCCATATATTCAAGAAGGTGGAGAATGAGCACATTAAATATAAAATGCAACAAATAAAAGAAAATAGAACTTCTAGAGATGTGCAGTATCTGAGGTAAAAAATAAAGTGGATAGGATTAATAACAAATGAAACATTGCAGGACATCAATGAACTCAACAACACAGCAAGAGAAACCATCCAAAATGAAACGCAGAGTGAAAGAATGAAAAAAAAAAAAGGAAAACAAAAAAAAAAAGGAAAAGGGAAGGAAAAAGGAATAATTATCAGTAAGCCTGAAGTCCCCAAAAAAGAGAAGAGGGAGAGACAAAGATTTGAAAACGCTGTGGCCAAAATGTCTCTAAATTTGATGAAAACTATAAATCCACAGATCTAAAAAACAGAAACTCAACAAACTCCTGACACAAGGAAAATGGAGAAAACAACACCAAAGTGTGTCATAATCAAACTGCTTAAAACTAAAGATAAGGAAAATTATAAATGCAGCCAGGGGAAAAAAGATTAAAAAAACAGCAGAAGGGGCGCCGGGGTGGCTCAGTTGTTTGAGCCTCTGACTTCCACTCAGGTCATGATCTCACAGCTCATGAGTTCCAGCCCTGCATCGGGCTTTGTGCTGACAGCTCAGAGCCTGGAACCCGCTTCAGATGTCTCCCTCTTTCTCTGCCCCTCCTCCACTCACACTGTCTCTGTCTCTCTCTCAAAAATAAATAAACATTAAAAAAAATTTTAAAGAAAAACAACACAAAAAAACGCAAACTAGAAGACAATAATGTAAGATCTTTAAGGTAATGAAAGTAAGGGGCACCTGGGTGGCTCAGTCAATTAAGCATCTGACATCGGCTCAGGTCACGATCTCACGGTTCATGAGTTTGAGTTGCGTGTTGGGCTCTGTGCTGACAGCCCAGAGCCTGGAGCCTGCTTCAGATTCTGTGTCTCCCTCTCTCTGTCCCTCCCCTCTTCCCTCTGTCTCTCTCAAAAACAAACGTTAAAAAAAATAATAATAAAATAATGAAAGGAAAAAAAACAAACCACCCTGTCAAACTAGAATTCTATGTATCTTTAAAAAACTGTAGGCAAAATAAGACTTTTTCAGCCATACATTGAAAGAATTTAATAGTGGCAGACCTGCATTATCATAAATGTTGAAGTATTTCAGGCAGAAGGAAAAGAATAGCATATGGAAATCTGAAACCACATTAAGGAATGAAGGGCACTGAAGAAAAGTAAATAAAAAGAATGAAAGAAAGGTAAACCTCTTTAAAGGATAATTTAGTGGAGCTTCCAGCCACTGACATAATACAAGGAATGAATTTATTCTTTCATCTGAAACAACCAAAAGAAAAAAAAAAAGCCAAAATACTGGAAACAAACTTTTTCAAAATACTGGACATCAATCAGGCAGTAAAAGACGGTGTTCTCTGACAGAAAGGGAAGGAAACGAGGTGAGCTTTACAGATGGCCCCAGCTTGTTGCCTTGAGAGAGTTCCCAGGCCACAGAGCTGAGGGGGTGGAGCTTGGAGGACTCCTATGTTGAGAAGCAGAGCTAAGAGTCTGAGTAGATCAGCTTGGTTAGAGTTTGTAAGACAGTGTCCCAGGGAAGAGTACGTTACATGGAAGGAGAACTCCAGAGAACCAGGGATGGTCTACCTGGTTACTTAGAGCACTAATCACCACATGCATGTGAGGAGAGTATCTGAAACGAAAGAAACACCCAAAAAGATTAGAGGGAACCACAAGGATAAGAAACATGAAAAACCAGACCAATATATATCACAATCAAATTGTTCAAAATCAGTGATAAACTCTTAAAAACAGCAAAAGTAAAAAAACCAAAAAATTAGATGTAGAAGAACAAATAACAACAGATTTCCTGTGTGAAATAAAGTTAGCAAGAAGATAGTGGAACACCATGTTTAAAATACTGAAGAAAAGGGGTGCCTGGGTGGCTCAGTCGGTTAAGCGTCCGACTTCGGCTCAGGTCGTGATCTCACAGTTCATGAGTTTGAGCCCTGCATCGGGCTCTGTGCTGACAGCTTGGAGGCTGGGGCCTGCTTTGGATTCTGTGTCTACTTCTCTCTGCCCCTTCCCAACTTGTGCTCTGTTTCTCTCTCTCTCTCTCTCTCTGTGTCTCTCAAAAATAAACATTAAAAAAAAAAGTTAAAATACTGAAGAAAAAAATGTTAAGCCAGAATTTCATACCCAGTGAAAGTATCTTTTCAAAACTAATGCAAAATATAGGCTTTCCTAGACATATAAGCTGAAAGAATCCATTGCCAGCAGATTTGTACTGGAATTATTTAAAGGATGTCCTTCAGACAGAATGAAAAGGATACCAGAAAGACATATCAGCACAAAGTAACTGCAGAGCACTGGAAGTGGTAACTACACAGGTATACATATAAGATTTTTTCGTCATTATTTAGGTTGATTTAAAGGAAAGCTGACTTTAAATAAGAGAGTAGTAATGTGTTGTGAGATTTATGGTACATGCTATTTATAAGTAAAGTGTGAAAAATAGCATAAAGACCAGGAAGGGGAAAATGGAAGGTTCTTGTACTAAGTGTGAAGTGTTTATAATAAACTTGTAGGTACGCTGTCAAGAGATAAAAGAAATCTCCAGGCCTAGAAGGTTTCACTAGAGAATTTCAACAAAAATTTAAAGTAAAAATTAATGCCAATTCTATACAATTTCTCCCAAAAAAACAGAAGAGGAGAAAACACCTCCCAATTCATTTTACGAGGTCAGTATTACCCTGATACCAAATCCAGACCAAAAAATGTACAAAACAAATTAAATAGCAAAACTTCAAGCCAATAACCTTCATGAATACAGATAAAACAGTAACACAAAATATGCTCTCTGGCCACAATGGATTTAAATCAGAAATCAATAATAAACACATTTAAAATATTCCTGAATATTGGGAAACAAAATAGGACACTTGTAAATAAAATGCCATGTTAAGCCTTTTCATGTTTTCTCATTGCTCTTACTTAAACCAACTTTACATTATTTTTAAAATTTAATCATTTAATTACTTAAAAGGTCTCCAAATATTTATAAATGTATCTGAAAAATAACACACAGATGTCTAAATTAATATTTACCATGAATAAGATGATGCTACTCTCTATGGTGCTAAGCATTTCAATAACCAGTAAATAAGTCAGTAAACTTGATATTGTTTACTGATAATATTTTAATTATCACTTATCAAAGTATAATTTGGCAGTAAAAACCACTTTTCACAAAGACATTACAGGTAGGTCAACAAATCAATCTTGATTCATTCATTTTGCTTCTCCATTTCTCCTGGAAGCTTTTGAAGTATCCATGACTTCAGTTTTTCTAGCTCAGCTTTGCTTAGCTCATGGTAAACACCTGGGAGACTATGAAACTTCGTGCTCACTCTTAGGGACTTTAACACGGAGTTTGTCTCTTCACCCCAAGAATGAGGAACTAACTCATCTGCAGTGCCGTGACACTGGAATAATTCAGGGAGTACACCATCACTTTCCTGAAGAGCCTGAAGAACAGGATGTACAAATGGAAAAGTTTAAGAAATTCATTGATGAACATCATTCTTGGAAATCAGACAGGGCAGAAAACTTCCAATATTTAAAGGGAAAAGAGGCAGTGGTGGTGTGGTCTAAGGTGCACACTGGTGGTCCTGGACTGGGGGCCCAGCTAGTTGCTGGCACCAATGAGCTATGGTTGTACATGACCAGCACTGACTCCATACAGGACCGTCTCAAACACAGTCGAAGCATTTCCTGAAGAAACCGTGTGACTCCGTAAGACAAACTTCTTTACATAGAGAGTGGAGAGAGGGAGGAATGCAGGCACCATCAAGAGAAAAATTACATTCTAGTTTTCATTTCTGTATCTGCTGTTTCTAATTCTGGTATGAAGTTACAACACTATAGTATCGCTTCGTATATTAGCATATTGCTATGAGAGGTGTCGGGAATGTAATTGGTCATTTGTTTCGATTATGTTCATGACATAAAAAAACAAGCCTGGCTATAATCATCTCTATTTTTATTATGTGTAAGGGATACATATGATTTTTATCCTTTCCTCTTGGACACCATGCTTAATAATATTCTTTCTATGGTATTTCCTGAACATTAATGACCAGCTGGAATTAATATTCATTATGACTAATTGGGGATGGATTCCCAGGAGTGCTCTGTGCATCGACTGCAATTGCTTCATGATCAATTTTGTTTTAGTTTCAATGTGTGATTATTTCACGCTTTTTTTTTGGTTTTGTTTTGTTTCTAAAATCTGGAACTTACCTGGTACACAGCAGATGTTTTATTCAGAAAACTAGAAAGAGCAAATACTCCTGCCACATCTTGATGATTTCTGTACACTAAATGCATTGCCATGCACCCTCCCATAGAAAATCCTCCTAAAAGAAGCAAAAATTCACTTAATCAGAAAAAGCCAGAATCTATGCAACAATAATTCAGAACAAGATACATCTGGGCCAATATTCCATGCATGTTTTAAAATATTTGGAGACACAGTGCGAAAAAGAAATTTAGTCTACTTTAGATCTCATTAAAAAAAGGACCTGCAATGCGTAAACGACACGGGCTCATCTGTCATCACTGGTAAGGAGACTTGTTATAAAAAGAGCTGGAATTAAACAAAGAAATCATGTTCAACGAGTAAGAATATTTACCATAGTTCAAAATATGAGTCATAGTACAAGTGTTATTTGTTTAAACATCTAGTGTCTACTTATAGTTTGCTTATACTTGTGTTATAGGAGTCCTCACTGCAACTAGAATTAATAACATGCATCTTTCTGTCGTTCTTGCCAAGCTCTGAGCCCCATGAGGAGTTAAATTTCCAGTGTCTGCCATATAATAGATGCTTAGCGATTTTTTAGGGAGGATGATCAAAAATCTGGTGAGCCAGTTGAAACATCTCTAAATTACAATATCGTTTTGGAAACTGATTTGTGATGGTATAATTAAAAACGTACTTACCTATACAAACTTTCTCAAAGTTAAAAAAATAATTTACTCACTTAACAAACTTTTATTGTCTTTTATGTGCCCAACACTGTGCTAGTCACTGGAGATATGCAGTCTAAAATACACGGTCCTGTGCTCCCTTCGGTAGCACATATATGAAAATACATGGGCCCTTCTCCTCAAGGGGGCACCAGAGACGTCACAGGATATGGAGACAGGTACGTGACTTGGTGACGCAACTTCAGGGGAGAGACCAGGGATGCTAGTCCCCAGTTTGAGTGAGACTTAAAAGGCATCTTATTTACATTTTGTGAGAAATAAATATAGAAAGTGAATCACACAGCCACACTCTTATGGAAATACAAGAATATACACTGGTACAGAATCCAGATCTCGCTTCCAGCCTCCTGCTTTATTTCACTTAACAAAGTGTAAAGCTGAGTCCTTAGAGACTATAAATTTGAATTTACCACAATCTACTTTTACAGATGAAGTGAACGGAGGCCCAAGATTAGGTGACCTGCTTAAGGATGCACCCCTAATTTTAGTTGTAAACCAGGACTTTTGGAATCTAGATTGCTTGCAACAGACTTTAATGTGCTCTCTACTATCTTCTGGTATTTATTAGAATAGAACGGCTTTTAAATTTTATTTATGTATTTTTATATTTTATTTATTTACTTAATAATATTTAATAGTATTATTGGGCCAACTGACAGTATCATTTTGGACCCAGGATACAATGTGTGAGTGACGATTACGAGGCTTGCAAAGTCTAGATATTTGAGAAGCACATAATATGTAAATAATTACAGTGTATGATAAATATTACATCTGTGGTTTTCAACATACCAGAGGGAAATAATAGGGTCTCGTCAGTAGCAGAAGTGCACCATGGATGAGAACCACTTGAAAGGCTCTTTCAAAATAGCCCCCACGCCAGCCACAGATGCAGATATGGTTAATTAGAGATCACAAATGGGCTTGGCAGGGGCAGAGGCAGCACACACATCTTAAAATCGACTGTGAAAGTTGCATATGTGCCTCAAATTCCCAAAAAGGTGAAAAACCACTGGGTTCCGGGGTGCCTGGGTGGCTCAGACAGTTAAGTGTCTGACTCCTGATTTTGGCTCAGGTCCTGATCTCATAGTTCACAAGTTCAGGCAGAGTTGGGCTCTGCACTGACAGTGCAGAGCCTGCTTGGGATTCTCTCTCCCTCTCGCTCTGCCCCTCTCCCGTGGGCGTGTTCTCTCTCTCTCTCAAAATAAATAAACTTAAAAAAACAACACTGAGCTCCATTACCTACGAACGTGCACATTAATGAACCTTTGCCATGCTCCACGTGGATATGAAGACCTTACCACAGACAAGACTAGCGTTTCTGGTGAACATTCACTGTTAAGTAAGCAGAGAGAATTCTAAACTTCCTGGGTTGTGCCACCGTTCTAGTTACAGACTTGTCTTTGCTTCTCAAGATTTTCTATGTAATACAGTACGTGGGTTATAAAACAAACGCTTCTTGAAATACAACTGCTATCACGTTTTCATTTATTAAATATAAATTAGTTCTCTAGATTGGGCTTCATTAAGCATTTGCATATTACAGATTGAAAAACTGGTGGTGCAATCTTTGAGGGTAAGAAACGGTTCTTTCTTCCAGCATGACGTGGTGCTTGCGAGCTCATGAGGGAGCTCAGCAAAGTGTCTCCACCGTCTGGTGCACATGTGCTGACAAGCTGGCCTCCCCACTGCACGTGCCCCCGTGGTGAGTACAGTGGCTGCTACATAGTGACAACTCAATAAAGTCTGTTCAGTTAGAAACCATGTATTACGGGGTGAAAATAATACAAAGTTTACACACGTCTCTTAAATGTATCGTATTTAAAAATTTGTTTTTAATGTTTTTATTTATTTTTGAGACAGAGAGAGACAGAGCATGAGCAGGGGAGGAGCAGAGAGAGAGGGAGACACAGAATCCGAAGCAGGCTCCAGGCTCTGAGCTGCCAGCACAGAGCCCGACGCAGGGCTCGAACCCACAGACCGCGAGATCATGACCTGAGCTGAAGTCGGACGTTTAACCGACTGAGGCACCCAGGTGCCCCAAATTTATCGTATTTAAAAGGACATGATGCATTTTCTAATTCAAAGTCTGGTGGGAGAGGACCACGTGGAAGTAAAGGAAACTGAGTTCTAACCCTACCAGTGACACTCTCGCCGAGTGTCTTTGGATAAATTATTTAAAACCCAGGATCTCATTTCCAATAAGATTAGATAATTGCACTAGATGATCTCTAGGGTCTCCACCAAGTTTTTAAATCTATAATATATAAATGCTTCATAATCACGTGTAAAAGTCAAAACAGCAAGGACTTTCAAAGTTTACAGAGCTTCTATAAAAACAGACGCCTACTTTAAGTTTGAGAGTAAGAATCCATATCTTCCAGAACACAATTTCAGCCTTCTGTAAAGTTCACAGAACCAGTCTTAGCAAATCCATTCTTTGCTTCATCCCTTCAGATCCCCCCCTTTCTCCAATTTACTTATAAAATGAAATTCAGGGTTGCTTATAATCAAACCCACTCTTTTTTTTTTTAATTTTTTTTCAACGTTTTTATTTATTTTTGGGACAGAGAGAGACAGAGCATGAACGGGGGAGGGGCAGAGAGAGAGGGAGACACAGAATCGGAAACAGGCTCCAGGCTCTGAGCCATCAGCCCAGAGCCCGACGCGGGGCTCGAACTCCCGGACCGCGAGATCGTGACCTGGCTGAAGTCGGACGCTTAACCGACTGCGCCACCCAGGCGCCCCTCAAACCCACTCTTAGCAATAAAACTGCATCTCTAAAATGAGGGCGGAATGTGAGGGAGGCGAGATGGGGCTGCTCGAAGAATGAGAGATCAAGAACAAAAGAGAAGGGGGGACACAGACCGTGGTATGGGGGAGCAGCAGCAATTAGGGGAATGACTCGACTTCCAACTGCTCCCCTGTAGCAAGACAGCATTCTTTAACAGAAGCGATCATGCCAAATCATACTAGAAACTTTTCCTAGCACTGAACTCCTGGGTGGAATTTGTCAAGTAGGTCTTTATTGAACATAAAACTCGAAACCAGACATTTTACATACAGCCACTTCTGCTCTTGATTCTTTTATAAAAAGTCCGGGACATAAAGAAAACATTCAGTAGTCTAATAAGGTTCATGTGAACAGGGTTTTGTGTCTGTTTTATTCACTGATGTACCCTCCCTATGCTTAGAACAATGCCTGGCACATAGTAGGCACTTAAATATTTTATCTAATCAGTGAATAAATGTAATTGTAGTCCCATAAGAATATTTCTGTAAGGGGACAAATTTATATCATCAGGAAATGTGGCTATCTGGTGATCGGACTTGATATAAAAGTAAAGCTTAGAAAATGCAGGAGTGAATTGTTAGTGCGCCCGGCTAATGATTCCTAAATCTGGCTCCTTGAAAATAGAGATTCCCAGACTCAGCCCTAGACCCACTACCGCAATCTCAAAGCCTATTTCCAATTTTTAAAAGCTCTTATACCCATAAATCAAATGTATGAGAATCACAGTCTTAGAAAAAAATCAATAGCTGTAAGGCAGACAATTCAGCCTTAGGTAAAATGGGGTAAGAACAGAAAGTGAAAATATGGCCATGATTTACAAGAAATCCCTATGTTATAGATACCAAGGCTGTAGGAACAAAGTTTTTATTTTTTGGAGTGATCCAAGAGCTTGAATTATATTTTTGCCAAATGTACCTAAGGAACATATTAAATGTGACCAGCGTGACTAAGGAACTAAATGTTTAATTTTATTTAATTTTAACTAGTTTAAATTTAAGTTTAAATAGTCACATGTGGCTAAGGACTATCATATTGGACAATGAAGTTCTAGGTAATCTCAGCTGCACCAACAATCGAAAAAAGCTTCAAAATTCATAAATGGAGCAAAAAGAAAATATTTCATAAAAAATATTGAGGCTAGGATCATTAAATGTGAACTTTTAATATGATAAAGATTTAAAAATCACATCAGAAGAGGGGTGCTTGCGTGGCTCAATCGGTTAAGAGTCCAACTTCAGCTCAGGTCATGATCTCATGGTTTGTGAGTTCAAGCCCCGCATTGGGCTCTGTGCTGACAGGTTGGGCCTGGAGCCTGCTTCGGATTCTGTGTCTCCCTCTCTCTCTGCCCTTCCCCTGCTCACACCTCTGTCTCTGTGTCTCAAAAAATGAATAAACATTAAAAAAAAACTTTTTTGATAACAAAAATCACATCACAAGATAGAATTTGAACATGATAAGCAAAAACAACTTTATTGAAAAAATTTTACAGATTAAATTCCCCCTCCATCATTTCATTTTTATTGATCAGAGAAACCTAATTACTTTGTGTGGTTTCAGAGCCCCCTAGATGAAACCAGTCTAGTAAGAATAAAACCAAAAGTAAGAAAGAAAACATTTTCTCACATATATCATTATGAAGAAATATAAATGCATCCTGCAGACATTTAACCTCATGTTTAATACTCATAATTTACAATGAAAATAAATGTACTCATTGAAATCTTATTATTTAAAGATTTAATCTAAGTCCTTTACCCAATTATAATCTTGTGAGGTAATCTGCAATTTCTCACCAGCCATCTTTGACAATACAATCACCTTTAGCATCACATTTTACTATGAAAAGGGACTTTGTGTATTTTTTCCTAATAGAAGGAAATTTAACACAAAAGACTAGTTATTTGAATTCAATTTCCATCTAAATGACTAAAATGCAATATAAAATATACTGTTCAATAAGTAAATACCAAATAGTAAACTCATTGTAGGTAATGGTTATAATGTATATTTATAGTTGCTGGCAAGGTATTAAAACGTCAAGAGTTAACATTTCAACATCCATTTAAGATTAACAAGCTGAATAAAACATGTTAAAAAAATAATAAACCTAGCTTTTATGAACTCTTTCAATAAAATAAAACAGAAACAATGTATAAAAAACTATACTGGGAAAACTAGTCTATCTGAAAACAAAATCCAGAGGAAAAAAATACTTATAATTCAAGTTTACCATCAATTGAATAGGATTTTTAAAATGTAATAAAATCTACCCTCCCTACAAATTTCAACAACTCTTCCATTTAAACTTATGTATTATAGTAATTCAGACTGAGCTATGATAAAGTCTCAAAGAATTGGGGAATATATATTTATTTGTAATTTTCCTCCAATACAAAATTTACAGGGTGAACAGAATACTTATCATCTTCCATAAAAAGCTGTTAGAACAGCAGTTACAAGCCTTTAAAGTTCTAATTGTTGTTGAAGAAACACAAGTTGTTTAATTAAGACACATATATGCTAAAAGAAAATAGAAAACTGCTATCATTCTCCAAGTGTTAGGTCAAGAAAGAGCTTCAGAAGAAACTTGTAGAAGGTCAGCCCAAAGGGAGCCTATAAATTCTGGTGCTAATCTTCATCTTGGTAATTCCAATTATCCCTTCATTTTTATTTTAAATATTGTAAAATTAATACATTGATATATACCCAGTATACAAAGTGTTTTCACCCTACAGACAGAAATGAGTCATCCAAAGTTTCACTCTTCATACATAATTTTAACATGTTTTTAAAAATTCACTTAACAGTTAAACCCTCTACATGTACCATTTTTTGTACCTTGCTTTTTCTTTCGTATCATACTGACTTGAAAGTCTTTCAACAGAATTATAAAATCCGTTATTTTATTAATTGAACACATACTTACAAAGTTCCTTCTATGTGTACATATAGCATTTAATAGTTACATAATATTCAATTATATTAATAGACCATAATTCCCTTAACCATTTCCCTCATGGTTGGCATTTAAAACATCCATGTAAATGACTCAGGTGTAATTTCAGGAGCACTTGATTCTCCCTGCTCCATAATTCTGACAGTATGCTCATATTATCAAAATTCTTATTATCTGGTTATATCAGTTTTTAGGTTCTATACATCCTAGATGGAAGTTAAACCTAAATTTTGTCAGTTTTGTCTTAACAAATTATCACCACCTAGTGGCCAAAAAAGGAATCCCATCCTAGTACAAAAGGAACCAAGTCAAAGGGTCTGGGTTCTAGTCCCAACTCAATTTTATGTTAGCTAGTAACCTGTTTGATTTTTAGTTTAACATCTGAAATGAGAATAATAATTTCCTGTTCTACCTATCACAAGGCTCAAAAGAGATATTGTGCATGAAAACAACCTCATAATTTAAACACTATCTAAAAATAAAACATTATGATGTATAGTAACAGCAATTTAAAAACTGTCAAGTGTAATATAAATGCCAACAATTTTAGTAGTATTACTACTATATACACTTTTAAAGCACAACAGTACACATGGGAAAAATTTTATACCTTTCTCCATTTTGATTTCTCACATTATACAGAAACATAGGAAATGAGTTTTAAGACAGATAGTAACAGAGATACAGATGTTAATAAAATAAGATGTTAATATGTTAATAAAATAAGAATTAGACAGGATGATCTAGCATTACTAATAATTTTCTCAGCATAGAAGATTCGATCCCAGGGCTTATTAATAACTCTCTTGTCAAAAATCAGAAAGTGATTTAAAGTCACTGTTCTGCTGCCTTTCTCCTAACTTTTGTCATACCCTCTGTGGAATCATGTGTGGTATAAATATATAAAATCAAATAAATAACTATGTTTTTAAAGTTTATTTATTTATTTTTGAGGGAGGGAGGGAGGGAGAGAGAGAGAGAGAGAGAGAGAGAGAGCGAGCGAGCTAGAGTGCATGAGCGAGCATGGGGGAGGGGCAGAGAGAGACTGGGAGAGAGAATCTGGAGCAGACTCTGCCCTAGTATGGAGTCTGCTCAGGATTCTCTCTCTCTCTCTCTCTCTCTCTCTCTCTCTCTCTCTCCCCTCTCAGCATTCCCGTGCTCTTTCTCTAAGATAAAACTAAAATAAAAAGAAAGCAATATATTTCCACTGATGACTAGAAAACCAAGATTTTGCTTTCATAGCTAACATTTGCAGTTGACTATAATGTCCTCAAGTATAATCTTATTCATCTTCATGTTCCCTAAATCCTGAAACTGTGTGTTAGTTGCCATCATTCCCTTGCATCTATTGCTGTTCTCCTGGCCTTCAGACTGGCCAACCGTCTATGGCGTTATCAGCATAAGCCTTCTGAAATGTACACTTGATCACATCATTCTCTGCATCTAATCTGATAATCCTAGGGGACTGGATGGCATACTAAACTAGTATTTTCTGAGAGATTCTGATGTGCCCCTTGCTTTCTTTCCCTTTCTGTTTACCAGTCATATTTTAACTCATTCGTTAAAACTCAGTTGGAGCCATCTCTTCTAAGAAGCAGTCCCTAACTCCTCCCAAAAGATTTACTTGTTCTTTCCTCACTGCTCACATTGTACCTTGTATACACTTTTACAATACACTGTATTAAAACACCTTACTTCTGTACCTTCCTCATCAGGCTATAAACGTTTTGATAGTTTTCTCGGTACTCCAAGACTTAAAATTTTTATTAACAATTTGGAGATCAAATTTAGTATGAGAACTATCATTTTTGACCTGAGCAAACTAGATAGACTAACCCCAAATAGTTGCAAAACATACATTATAAAAGCAATTGTCTTTAAAACTAAGCTTAATAAAACACCACTAATTAAAATAAAACCACAGACACAGAACAGGCTCCCACCCACTCAAATACAGAGAACAGTGTTGTTTTATAAAGCTTACACTGGTTGCAGTTATAATCTCAGAGATAAGGGCTCCAGGAGCACATATTATATGATACTAAGTCAGAAATGTTATCACATGTTAAACAAAATCAATAAGGATAACAATTAAAAATGTTTTACCTATTATCTCCATGTTTTTCCTTTTCAATATTAAAATTTTCTAAATTTTCCTTTTACAATGAATTTTTAAAAATAACCCAACCTCACTGTAGTGCACTGTGTTTGTGTGTACTAAAAATTGGTCAGAATCTTAAATGCATTTTTCTTTGACTTCCCACGGAATCCCTCCTTCGTTAACATGTTACGAATAGCACTTAAATCTTACTCCACTTAAAATGTACTATCATAGATACTACAAAAGCACAAAAACCAGTTGGAAGTTATTAAGCAGTAACTTCCTTTTAAATAATGTATGAAAAAGAAAGCAAGAAATCCAGCATGTACACCATTGAGGAGAAAGAAAACAGATGATGGGGAAGAAGTGGTGAGCCGTCTAAAGGTCTCCCAGGGGCGGCCATGACCTTAGTAGGGCCCTTCTGCTCTTTGGAGTGACCATGGCATAAAGACTGTTTAATAACAGGAAGAAAACGGTCTCAAAATTACATGCCAGACACATTCCTAAGTATTTTGACTAACTCAACTATCACATCTGTAAGATAGGTATATTACTATCGCCCAAGCACAGAGGTTAAGGAGATCTTATGCCTACAAAGTAGTGAATCTAGGATTAGAAGCTAACCCATGTAAAGAAGACGGCAAACAAAAAAGGGGAGGTATTATGATGAATGTTTTGTCATAGTATAAGAGGTCAAGAATCATGTGTGTTTTGGGGTACATGTAATGTTATAGACTGTTATTGAAGATTTATGTTCACTGACTAGTTAAATAACAATACAGGTAACAAGAACAAAGCACACTGCGTCTGTGCTCTGTGGTCTCTTTCACATTGTAAGCTAAGAAAGAGGCTTTATTGAAGCTAATCATCTCATCTCAAAAATTCTAAAAAAAATCTTCCTTTTCCAGCGTTTTGTATTCAAAAAATAATATATAACTATTATATATAACATGTTAATATGGCTTTGCCATAAATTTCAATTTTTTAAATTTTGCAATGTAATAATCTACAAAGCTCCCACAGAGAAATTTTGTTGTTACAGATTCAATGGTGTTTTGATAAAATACCGACCATATTACTGATGGCTTTATAAAAAGACTTTTTTTGTTTGTTTGTTTAAGAGAGAGATAGAGGGCATGAGTGAGGTGAGGGGCAGAGAGAGAGAGAGGGAGAGAAAATCTTAAGCAGGCTCCACACTCAGCACAGAGCCTGATGTGGGCTCGACCCCACAACCCTTGGGGTCACAACCTCAGTTGAAATCAAGAGTGGAATGCTCAACTGAGCCACCTAAAGCCCCTAAATAAGACTATACTTTAACAAGGCTCTCTTGGTACTTTAGAAAATATTAAAATCTCCATGATATGGTAAAAAGCAAATAAAATAAATTCCAGATGAATCAAAGAAGTACAGGGAAAAAATAAATCACATATAGAAAACCAGTAGAAAACCTATTTGAGGGGCACCTGGGTGGCGCAGTCGGTTGGGCGGCCGACTTCAGCCAGGTCACGATCTCGCGGTCCGTGAGTTTGAGCCCCGCATCAGGCTCTGGGCTGACGGCTCGGAGCCTGGAGCCTGTTTCCGATTCTGTGTCTCCCTCTCTCTCTGCCCCTCCCCCGTTCATGCACTGTCTCTCTCTGTCCCAAAAATAAATAAACGTTGAAAAAAAAAAAAAAAAAAAAAGAAAACCTATTTGAATATTTATCCAAGTTCTAGAGACTTTCTCACACTAAGACATTATTTGGGAAAAGAAAATCATAAAAGGAAAGAGTAACAGACAACTAAGAAAAGCCTTCCTGTGTTAAAATACAACAAAAAGAAGTAGATGGAGGATAACAAAATAAGTATGAATTAATTACGACTTTTCATTTACTTATTTTTAGCAAATATGTTTCAAGGCAATATTATTCAGTGACGATGCAGTAAGATGGACATTCTAATAGGAGTGGGAGAAGTACCAATTGGTACAATTTTTTGGTGAAAGGAATTCGAAAATATGTATTAAAAGTCTTAAAGATGTTTAAATTGAATGGGAGAATCATGGGCTTTGAAATGAAGTAAACCTCAATTCCAGCTTTTTTTTTTTTTTTTTTTTTTTTTTTACAGTTTATTCATTTATTTCGAGATAGAGTGAAAGAGTGAGTTGGGGAGGGGCAGAGAGAGAGGGAGAGACAGAGAATCCCAAGCAGGCTACGCACTGTCAGTGCAGAGCCCGATCTGGGGCTCGAATGCAGGAACCGCGAGATCATGACCAGGCGCCCAGGTGCCCCAATTCAAAACTCTTATTAGCTCTTTGACCTTACAACAGTCCCCACGGCCTCTTTCCAGAGATGAGTAATACGAAGTAGCTGATGGATGTGGGGAAGGGAAGAGGTGGGGACGGAAGGAGACGAGCAGATGGCAGTTATCGGTCAACATGATAGAATATTTAGCTCATATACATTGAGTACTAATCAGAATATTTTCTACTTTTTTACGTACAAAGATTTTGCAGTTTTATCTTAAAGCAAATTCTTATCCTAATCTTTGGTTTTCCCACTGTCATCACATTACTTTGGAATCTCCGGAATCAATCACTTTGGAATCAACTACTGAATTGTTCAATTACTGAATTGGTTTCCCCCACACACAACTTCGCATCTGTTCACTTAACCCTCCTGCCCGATTAGTTTTCCTGACACACAGTTCTAACGAGCTGCATGACTCACAGACCTTCTTTGACCATCCCTCACCAATCATCCACAGAATAAAGGACAGAAGGGGAACCGGAAAGAATTCGAGAGCCTAGAATGAGCCAAGTATTTTACAAACACCAACTCCCAGGAAAACAGATGTTGTATTGTTATTCCCACACAGGTGAGGCAGCAGAAAAGTAGTGTAGGTAATATGTGGTGGTAACAAGGCAGACGTCACATTTGAACCTGTATCTGTCACTATACCATCCTGCTCTGCAGTCTCTTAGCACAGCTATCAGAGTCAACAAGGCATTTTCCTTGGACAACAGACTTTCTGCTAAAGCCATCTAACGTCCAGACAGATAAAAACAAGCACCACTTTTTCTAGTTCATATCATTCTTTATGCCTAGACCTCCACACTACAATAGATAAAACTATTTATGTGTGCATCTCAAATCTCAAATGCCACTGCTACCTTCCTATTAATTCTTGAATAGCCTCAAGGTATGATCTCTGCTTTCATTTCCTGTGGTACTTAATTACTTAAATCAGCAATTCACTGACCAGGTCATGCCATTCATTATAAATTTCCTAAGCATTTGCTCTGTGCCAGGAATTGTGATGGGTCCTGGGAAGAAGTAATAAATGCACGTGATCATTCTCTTTGAAGAGCCAGCAGGTACATTGCTTTAGGTCACTTATCACAGGCTTGCTGGCATTATAGTAATCACTGTAAGTACCTAATGGCTCTTCCAGGTTGTTAACATTTGTGAGACAGATCCTTTTTTATTGATCTGTGTGTCCCTTTGAGCATCTAACATGCCTGGCACACAGTAGGAACTTAGAAAATATTTGCTAAATGATTGAATGACAGACTTTGTCATACATTCCCACATTTTGGATTCTGTTTTGTAACTGTTTTATAATTTACCCCTACACTGAGTTGCGTGCCTTTCCTCATGGTCTTCCCAGCACTCCCATTATGTTTTAAAACAAACTTTGTTTTTGAGAGAGAGTGAGTGCAAGTGAGGGAGGCACAGAGAGAGAGGGAGACAGAGGAGCCTAAGCAGGCTCTGTGCTGGGCTCAATCTCAAGAATCACAAGATCATGACCTGAGCCCAACCTGGAGGCTTAACTGACTGAGCCACCCAGGCACCCCCTTATGTTTTGTATTTAGATGCTGAAACAGAGGACCAGGAAGGTGATGTTACTGGGCTGGAGGGCTCACTGCTTTTAATTAACAAAAGTGGAAGTTGAAGGCAAGGCAGAAGACAATGGATTTTACTCATCATATTATACTGCTTCTCAACTCAATGACTAGTTCAGTACTTCAATAAACACAAAGGAAGTTTACTAATTTACCAAATTCTGTCTATACAAGATCTCAATGTGCATTTTATGGTTATTTAGAATATGATAGAGCTAATTTGCTTTATAATTTCATCATTAAATGCAAGTCATTTTAAATTGAATAGTTGTATTTGAAAATAAAACTCATTCACCAAAATATATTCTGTACCATTCCACATTCTACCCAGCCAATCTCACTTTCCTATGTATTATATAAATAGAGATTTTAATAGTTTATGTATTTGATGATTACAGAAAAAGGAAAGGACATTAAGTAGAATAAACAGCTTATATAAAGGTATATATATCCCCTTGGGAAGAGAGATTGCTGAAGACATGTTTAACAAAAGTTTATAAATACCTTATTCCTGTGACACTAACTCTGAAAGGTATACTTTTCATTAATTTTATATTATATTTTGATTGTATACTCTACCTTAATCATGGTAACAGTAGTTTAAGCATATTTATAAAACTCAAGCTAATTAAAATAAAATGTTTTAAAAACTGAAATGAATAATCTTTTAATTGAATATTAAACATGGAATTCTCAAGTTAAGTTATTATTAAAGAAAATGAATTAAAGTTTCAGGAGCTGTTAATTTCAATATTTTTAAAACCTTCAATATGTAAACTCATATTTGAAACAATGAACAGGTCAAGTGATATACAGGTGTTTCTAAATAATATTCCAAGTAAAGTTCAATGTATAGAAATAGGCAAAAGTGAAAGAAACTTACTAATATTTAAAGGTCTTACCTACTAATATTCTATTCTTCTTGATGCCACTTTTTACTTCATCATCAATCAAATCTGTGAGCACTTTACACATTACATTGATTGATTCAAGGTGTTCTGGGCAGTCATTAGATATTTTAAATCTGTCAAACCATACATTGGAGATTCCTCCTTTCATAGGAGTATATGGCCTGTTTAAAACCAGAAAAAAAAAGAAGAAAAAAAAAAGGAAAAGGGAATGTTATTAAAAATGAATGTTTCAATTTCTAAAATACTAGTGTGTTGAATAATTTCATTTTCCTCCAAGTTTTAAAAGTTAAAGAATTCATATTAAAAGCAGCCTCAGGCATACTGCATTAACTTGCCTATAATTACATTGATTCCATTAACATTTACTAATAGTTAACTCATCATCTTTCCTTATTCTCTCCATCTTTTCATATTGATAAATTCTCCAGAAAATCCCCATGAAAAAAGGAATTGTATATATAAATTAATATATATATTTACAAATTAATTATAAAATTAATAAATACATAGTGTGCATGCATATATTTTCTTCTGCTCAATTTAAATGACTGATTATTCAGGTCTATTTTTTTTTAATTTGTTTTGATTTGCCTTAGGCCCTTTCTCACCCTCTTGGCCCCCTGTAAATATAGGGTCAATATTTTAGTATTCATAGCTAAGTGAATAATTTTTCTCTCTGCAAAAAGTTTAATACCTCAAGAGTGGAAAAAAACATTCACCAAAATGCTTTTAAAAAGTGGTTAATTTGTAGCACTTAAGTATGAAAGATGAGTTCATAATTTAAGAGCTTTCTTGATCTCATCCAGATCATTCTTAGAATGGGGGCTAAATTTTTGTTTAATCAAGAGTTGGAACTTTTATTTTTATCTTCTCAGGAAACTTGAAATCAGAGTTGAATGGGGGTACAAGTAATCTTTGGAAGCACATGATCATACAGATATTCCATACTGTTTGCATCATTTGGGTCTCAGGCTGGGTGCCTCGTTGGACTCACGTTTTATGTGAGAAGATACTCTAGTTGGGTGCTCTGAATAAAACTGATCTTACATGATGCTTTATATTTACGTATAAGGTGGGATGGTTACAATAATTAGTGAATCTTATTCATTGTGTCAAGGTATTCCAAATGTTCTGTTTTAACCAATTACAGTGGGATTAAGGGTTCCTGTGTTCATGTCCTATGTTGGTAAAGGTAAATGAAGGGAAATGAAAACAATCTTACACGCTCCTCTAAATAAACACAGAGGTACCCAAGGATCTATAAGAATAAACATGGAGAACGAAGGTTTTCCAAAGACGAGGGTTAAGAGGATTTGATACAAGAAACTGTTTTCCACTTGGCCAACTGTTCTTTCCCCTTACATGACAGTGAAAATAGGATTTATGTTCCATGCAAGAAAGCCCTAGAAAACAAAACCAGTGCTAAACCTACCCATCATAGGGACTCCTGGGTGGCTCAATTGGTTAAGCATCTGACTCTTGATTTCAGCTGAGGTCATGACCTCATGGTTTTTGAGTTTGAGCCCTGTGTTGGACTCTGCACTGACAGTGTGGAGCCTGCTTGGATTCTCCATTTCCCTCTCTATTTGTCCCCTCTCCAGTTCAAGGGCATGCATGCACGTGCGTGCTCCCTCTCGCAAGAATAAACTCAAAAAAAAAAAATAATTCAAGCACCCATAATAACAAGAAATCTAAACCAATAATGATCACAGATGCAGAATTCCTCCTATATTTACCACTTTGCCCAACTCAGAGTTAGCTGTTTACTCTCACCCTCCATCGCGAGTGAAATAAAAGTAAGAAATATACAGGTAGAAGAACAACAACAAAACGGAAGGCTGAAAGACACTGAGACCTGTATGTTCTTTAGTGAGAAACCAAGTGGAACCTCAGTAAACCCTAAAAACTAGTTAGATTCAATCCTTATTTTCTTATCCACTGGACCAAAAGGACTCCAATGTCTCTGCAGATCTGTCCTTGGGTAATACCCACTCTTTGGGACCAATGGGTGGTACTGAAGACAACAGAACTCATTTCTCTATATTGATCATACCACTCCAAAATAAACCGACATCCACTTTCGGTGCCTGGAAACCAAGAGGATTATATTTGGAAAGTTTCTCAGAGAAACTGAAAGCAATCTAAAAACAAGAGCTCATCTACAAAGGGCCTTGTTTATTTACAAAAACAGATGAATGTTACAAATGTTACTTTGCAATACACTATATAAAATCTGAATGTATATTTTGAGTATCCCTCTAAGACAGTACATAAAAACCTACATTTTCTCCTTGTTTATGAAGGTATATGATATTTTGCAAATATGGGAAAGTACATGTGTGTGCTGTTTTGAGGGTTTTCATATAAATCTTACTGATGCTGTGTGCCACTCCACCTCCCCACTGCCCCTCCCCCACATCCTGCCCTTCACACTAAGTAAACCATGTTTAGATCTGGAATATACAACCCCGAAGGTGTTTCTTGCACATACATTAAAACATATATCTTTATAGGATATGTTTTACAGCACTATTTTCTTTTCAAATATGAAATAGCCTATTGGCTTTTCTTATGTGCATCATGCTTCCTCCCTTAACAAGACCTTATGGATATCCTTCCATCTGATAGAGTTGGAACTCATCCTTTTAAATGGCTGTATAATTAATACTGATGCTCCACAGTGTCATCAGCCATTCCCCTACTAATGGGCATTTGGTCCTCAGGTTTTAGCCACTAAGAACAGTGCGGCATTAAACATATTTGCATATATATTTTTATGTACTAGGACTTTTATTCCTATGAAAAAGTCCAAGTAACAGAGCTGCTGGATTGAAAGATACAATTTTTATGTTATTAGATGTTTCAAAGTTACTCCCATTAAGGCTGTAAAAAATTCACCTTTATGCAAGAAAAGAGAACATCCTTTTGTCCACAGCCCTAACTGCAATAGGTGCTGACATCCTTTAAAATATTTAAGGGTATCAGCTACAGTTTTAAATCAACTTTCTTGAGGTATAATTCACATACATAAAAGTACATGTTTAAGTATATAAGTCAAAGACCAAACAATGTAATCATCTCCACAATGACACAGAACATTCCCTTTACCTCAGAAAATTCCATCATGGTCCTTTGCCAGCAATTCCCATTTACTTCCCAGGCAAATGCTGAGGGATTTTTATCACGATAGAATACTGTTTTCTGTTCTAGAACTCAACATCAGTGGAATTACCTATTTGTATCATTTGCTATTTTTTTCTACTGTGGTTAAGATTTTATTACTTTAGAAGAGCACTTGGTCTATAATTGACACTTAAATAGTTGTCATTTGTACTTTAAGTATTTTTTAACATCTATTTTTACATATTGACATTATGTATTTATGGTGTCTTTTTAAAAATCAGATAAAAGTAACTGCATTTGATATAGTCTGTCCTTAAGAAACAAAAAAACAACTAAAATTTATAGGTCTCCTGATTTAAGAGGGCTCTTTTCTAATCCATACATGTTTACATATGGAATTCAAAATTTTCTTCTATGATTTTCGTTTTCACTTTTATATTTAAGTCTTGAAATTTCCTGGAATTTATTTCATATATGAAGTGTCATAAGAGTTCAAGTTTGGGGCGCCTGGGTGGCTCAGTTGGTTGAGCGTCTGGCTCAGGTCATGATCTCACAGTCTGTGAGTTCGAGCCCCGCGTCAGGCTCTGTGCCAACAGCTCAGAGCCTGGAGCCTGTTCCGGATTCTGTGTCTCCCTCTCTCTCTTCTCTGACCCTCCTCCGTTCATGCTCTGTCTCTCTGTCTCAAAAAAATAAATAAACGTTAAAAAAAATTAAAAAAAAAGAGTTCAAGTTCATTTTCTCCCATATGGATAATCAATTGCGTCTGTACTACTACTACTAAAAGAAAAAACATCTTTCACAAAGGTGAAATTCCACTTTTTCCATATATTTAATTTTATAGTTCTGACTTATCTAATCTCTCAAACTAGGTTCTGTGAGAGTTAAGTCCTGATGTCTAACACGTACTATATATAATAAATGGACTTCTCTTCAATGGATCTGGAATGGTACTAGTTCTGTATTATCCTTGGGGAAATCAAGAAAACAATAACTGAAACCATTTCCTGTGCTTTGTGATTCAGGTGAAGAACCCTGGTGGAGAAAGGCTCTATTTTGTTCTACTGATGTATTTACCCATCCTGTGTTAGGATCCTATTGAGCGTATTGAAGTGGCTTTACAGGATGTTCTGAAGTTGAGTAATGCAGTTACTCTCTATCATCATCAAAACCAGTCTCCTTTTCAGACTTGTCCTGCCTCTTCTCAGGCATCCATTCTTTCTCACTTATCTAAGAAATTAATCAAATATTTAGCAATTTTTAAAATGATTTCAAATACTCCTTAAAAGTCCTTGTGGGATTTTAATTAATATTGCATTATTCTATGGGAATTAACACTTGATGACATAAATCTGACATAAGGGAAGATTTTTGCAGACTGAGCTCTTCCCAGGAATTGCCACATTCATATAGGGCTTCTCCTGCATTGTTCTCCAAGCTTCCAATGGGTGCACAGGAGATAGTTTTCCATCACATTTCTACTAGCACTCCAATAGAACCTACCTCCGCCCTCATTCTGCAGGCCTTCTGACCTCAGAAGCTGCTTGGCTCAAGAGAGGTAAATAAATTGGAATCAGAAGGGGAGAGAACACAGAAAGCATTCAAGCCTCCCACCTCCCAGAATCCCTTTCTGTTATTTAAGAATAACTTTCTTAAAGTACTCTGAAAATGAAAGCAGGTGGTTTCTACTAGTATTAATGTCAGTGTAAGACAAAATGAAATCCCAAACTGTATTCAATTTGTCATTGAAATCAGTGTTCTGAATGAAAACTGAATACACAACACTCACTTTAAAGCTTGAGTTAGACTGTTACTCTTTGGAATTATTTCTACTTCCCTTTTCATTTTATTTTGCTGTTTCTCTAAGTATTTATTTGTCTGTCTAAATACTTAAATAAGGATGATATCATAGGCTAAAATCTGAATCATTCTGGGAACTCAGCCATTAATAGAAAAAAATGACACTCACTTAACTTTTTCTCTTTGACAGGGCCTTCCTTAATCAGAGATAGATGCTCCATGGAGGAGGACTCCCAACGTAAATTTCACCAATACAGTAGTTTTTTATTCTCCCAATTCTCTAAGAAAATTGCAATTTGTTTGAAGGAGATAATTGGGAAAATTTAATGAGATAAATAATAATTTAGAACTTTTTTGTTAAGAAAACGTTACTAAAAATGCATAATTCTATTAATGTTAGAATAACTTTTAAATAAAGCATAAGAGATTGTTTCCTAAAACAGCTAAACAAACTGGCACATATGTTATACTCATTCACCTTTTCCCTCAAATAAATCACTTTATTAGCTGGTATAAGACAGCTCAGACATTACCACAATAAATACATATGCTCGGCAAAGAACATCTGTGTGGCCCTTCAATCAATCAATCAATCAATCAAACACACTGGTAACGTATGAAGCTGGAATAAAATGTCCAAAGTGAAAAAACGAAAGAGCTGACATTCAGCTTGATACCAAGTTCTGTTTTGATCTGTGGTCTCTAAAAGTCATAAAATCAAAAGGTCATTCATGGGGCGCCTGGGTGGCTCAGTCGGTTAAACGTCCGACTTCGGCTCAGGTTATGATCTCGCGGTTCGTGAGTTCAAGCCCCACGTCCGGCTCTGTGCTGACAGCTCAGAGCCTGGAGCCTGTTTGAGATTCTATGTCTCCCTCCCTCTCTGACCTTCCTCCATTCATGCTCTGTCTCTCTCTGTCTCAAAAATAAACATTAAAAAAAAAAAAAAGACGGTCATTCATAACCTTTAAGATAACACTGCCTGGTCCTGTCTTCCTGTGTGTCATGCCACAGCACTTCTGCAGCAATCACCAGGATCACCGGGACCAGTCACATTTCCCTCTGAGTTTTCTCCTGAAAGGACAGCCTCATTATTGATCCAGAGGCTTTGCATCTGATATTCCCTCTACCTGGAACACTCTGTGCCCCATTTCTGCACGGTGGGCTCCCAATGATCATTTAGGTCTCAGCTCAAATGTCCCCTCCTTAGGGAAGCCTTCTTTGACCCTACAATTTAAAGTGTACCTCCCCTCTACCCTACAACACACACCCACACACACACACTCTCTCTCTCTCCCTCTCTCTCTCCCTGTCTCCCTCTATCCTATTATCCTATTTAATGGTCTTAACAGAATTTATCACTATTTGAAATTTATAGATTTAGTTGTTCTTTTATTTTCCATTTATCTTTTCCACAGCAATCCCCTCAGTGCTAAGAACAAGCATTTGTTGAATGATGAATGTCAATAATCATTTGTGACACTAGGGTATAATGTGGGTCAGCTAGAAATAAGAGAATACCTAAAATCAGTTTATTTTTCTCTGAATATCTTTTAACTTTAATTCTTGTAAAATCCATATTGCAATTTCTAGTAAAAGGTCAAATTTTTCTTTAGGTGCTTAAAAAAAAAAGAGTTTCTAAGAAAAAGCTTTTACATACTAATGGGTATTTAAATGTACTGTTGAAAATAATTACCAAATAAGTAAAACTATTTCTTCAAAATAGCTGTTTTGAGTAGGGTTCCTTATCAGTAAAGTGTACTTCAATTACATATCTCCTGGTATCAGGAGAGTGATCTTCATACTGGGCTTCAGACAGGAATCGAATCCCAAGTGATAGAGTAAAAATGAATCTACTGTTATCTACACCTAAATCAAAAGTACTAGTTTTGGAATACATTTAATAAAAAATATAAACATACACTTCATTGGAAAAAATAGTAATCAAAAAGTAGAAGCACTATGCAAATCTTATTATTTTTAGAATTTTTCAAAACACCAAGAGCAATTTATATCATCATATAAGTCATTAATTGGCTTGTTAAAAAATTGCTATTATTTTTAAGATGGAAATTCTAATAGTAAGCCCCAAACCAAGAAAACCTCTAATTACAAATACAACTAAAGTATGTTACAGAAACAAAAATCTTTATTGAGCACTTCAATTAAACAGAGTCCAAATTAATAATGAAAAAAAAAAATGAAGCAATATTTTCCATTTAAATCAACACAGCAAGTTAATTGCTGGCTTTTACTTAATATGCCCCTAACTTAGCTGATTAAAAACATCTATTAAATAGGGTTGAGGAGAAGGACTATGTTATAGTCAAATGGCAATTTACAATTTAATCAAAACATACTGACATGCTGTAATAGACCACAACTTGGTAAATATAATAGACTATTGTTCTCCTCTCAAGCTCTTTAAAATATGCATCACTGTTGAAAACAAAAATTATAACCATGTTTTGACAGAGTTTTCAATGTACATAAATGAAATACATATGACAGGCATAACAAGCAGGAGAGATAAAGGAAACTATATGGTTGTAAGCTCCCTGCATTTCATATAAACTGGTAAGAATCTAACCAGGTGAAGTTTGGTATGTATTTTGTAATCCCTAGAGCAATCAGGAAAAATAAAAATAGATAAATAAAATGGAATATTAAAATAATTCAAATTATCTATAAAGAAGATAGCACAGGGGAAAAGAGGAACAAAAGCTATAGACTTAAATTCAAACATTATCATTACATTAAATGTAAATGGTCTAAACAAATCGCTTAAAAGACAGAAACTATCACATTGGTTAGAGAGAAAAAACAAAGCTCAAAAACATGATGTCTGTGGGAAACCCACTTTAAATATGGATTGGTTAAAAGTAATACAAAGGTAAAAAAATACATATTATAATATTGTTTGTTGTGAGTACATAAAAATACAGTTTATCTTAGTATCTTGCTTTTGCATCCTACTGTCCTCTCAAGTTCACTTATTTCTAGTAGTTATTTAGATTCTTTGTGATGTTTGTGTAAACAGCCATATTATCTGAGAATAAAGGCAGTGTTACTTTTCTCTCTCAACCTTTATTCTTTTTATTTCATTGTCTTGCCTTATTGTACATGTTTGAACACCCATACAATGTTGAACAGAATCAAGGACCTCCTTCCTGTGTAATCTTAGAAGGGAAGGATTCAGTATTTCATCATTAAGTATGATGATGGTTGCAAGAGTTTTTCTATGCACCTTTTATTATGTTGAGGAAATTTCATTCTTTGCCTAATTAGCTAAGGGTTTTCTTTATGAATTGGTTACATGTTTTTTCTGTATCCTTTAAGATAAACACAGTTGTTTAATCTTTCATTTTGTTAACACAGTGATTACACTGATGGATTTTCAAATGTTCCTGTGATAAACCCCACCTGGTCATAATGTATTATCCATTTTATACGTAGCTGAATTTGATTTGCTAGTGTTATTTTAAGTTAAGTTAAATTAAGGAATTCTATATGTTCATGAGGGATATTGATTTGTAGTTTTCTTTTCTTTAACATATTTGTAAAGTTTTGTTATCAGGCTATAATGGTCTCTTAATATGTGTTACCAAATGTTCCCATTTCCTGAGTTTGTGTTATTTTTCCTTCAATTGTTCAATAAAATTTATTAGTGGAATTATCTGGACCTGAAGTTTTCTTGTGTGAAGGTTCTAATAATGAATTCAATTTTTTTTTATGAGAGTATTCAGACTTTTTGTTTCAGTTTTGATCATTTGTGTTTTTCATGGAACTTGTATCTTTTCTCTAATTGTTCAACTTTACTGCCATAAAGTTATTCAGGATAATTCCTTTCATTGCCTTCAGAATTTATATTGATATCCTTTATTTCATTTCATATTTAGCAATTTTGTTAATATCCAAATGTTTTGGAGTATTATAGTTATCTTATTGCTGCTGATTTCTAATTCCATCCCATTCCCGTCACAGAAAATATTCTGTACAATTTCAGTCTTTTGATACTTATTGGTACTTATATTATGGTCTTCCATATAATCTCTTGGTGACTATCCTACGAGCATTTTTGTGGAGTTCTATAATGTCAATGTTCAAGGTGGTTATAGTACTAATTAAATTTTATATCCACTTAGCCATTATTTTTCTAAGTTGTTATTAGATCCTGAAGAATGGGTATTAAAATCTGCAACCAAGATTGTAGATTAATCTACTTCTTCCTTTAGTTCTGTCAGTTATAAACAATATTATTAAGTACATGCCCATGCAGGATTATTGTCTTCCTCCTTAATAGCTACTTTTCGCTTATAAATGTTCATTTTTATAACTGATAATGTCTTGAAGTATACTTTATTTAACGATAATATAGTATGTAACCTTCCCAACGTTTATTGTGTATTCAGCTCTCTTTTCCCCTCCTTTTACTTTCTTTCAATTAGTGTTTTTTTCAAAACTTAAAAAAAAATAGTATCTCAAATAATCTCAAGCACGTAAGTAAGAAAGATATTTTAAAAAGCTATGTCCTGCAAAACTGTTTTTAAAAATGCATTTCAATTTAACCCACATTTTCCAAAGTAATAGCTTTCAAATTCTGATGCAGAAAAACTATAGAGAGTCAGGTCACACCCAAAAATTTGCTTCAGTCTTCAGAAGTGGGAAGGAAGATTCTATAATCTTTCTTTTCCCCACAAATATGATAGTACACTTGAGTACAGATGGCTGGTACACACTTTAAATCTACCTCATCAAAAGTGGTGCTCCTTAAAACGCAAATTACGATCTCTATCTCCTACCTACTCAATCCGAATCTAAAAAGTCATAACCTAAAAATCCACATTTTAATAACTGCCCAGATGATTCTTATCGTGAACAATGTATTTTAAAAACAACTGCCTTCCAGTTTAGACTTCCAATTTTCAATTTAACTGTAGAGTTAAAAAAAAATCCTTCTAAATGGGTGCTAACTCATGAACAGCAGGCTAGTATGCTAAATTTAAAATGCCCCAAACAAAACACATTTGCATGTTCAATCTCTACAATTTTCTCAGATTCCCTACCTTCACATCACCACCTTCTCCCTTCCCCTAATTTTCAATATTTCCCAGTCTCTGCTCTGTGAATTTCTCTTGAATTGACTGCTTGTGTTACATTTCCCCCACAGTGACCTTGTTCAGACTTTTATGATTGCTAGACCAGTGGATCTCACTTTTGGCTGCATACGAGAATCAGAAATGAAGCTTTTAAAAATCTTTCTGCTTTGGCCACATCCCAAACCAATTAAATCAAACTCTCCGGGGGTAACAACCAGATGGAGTTGCAGATAAAATACAGGACACCAATTAAATTTTAATTTCAGATAAACAATAAATACTTTTTCAGTATAAGTATGTCCCAGATTGTTTCTATATTTGGTAAATAATTCTGGCAACTCCACACTCTAGCATCTGTAAGACTTTAATTGCTGAAATGTAGGTACGGGATCAAGTCAAACATATAACCTATTGTGAGTTGGGGTTTAAAAATTCTGAGGGGTGCCTGGATGGCTCAGTCAGTTGAGTGTCTTGACTTCAGCTTAGGTCATGATCTCCCGGTTCGTGGGTTCAAGCTCCGCATCAGGCTCTGTGCTGACAGCTCAGAGCCTGAAGCCTGCTTCAGATTCTGTGTCTCCCCCTCTCTCTGCGCCTCCCTGCTCATGCTCTGTCTCTCTCAAGAATAAACATTAAACAATTTTTTTAATTAAAAAAAATAAAAAATTCTGAAAGCTATTCCTTTAGATCAGGGGTCAGCAAACTTTTCCTGTAAAAGCCATGGAGTAAATACCTTAGGCTCTGTGGATCATACAGTCTCTTTGGCAAATACTGTACTCTGCTTTATAGTACAAAAGTAACCAGCGACAACATGTTAATGAGAGTGTGGCTGTATTCCAATAAAACTTTATTTATAAAAATAGGGGGTTGGCCATATTTAACCCACAGGCTGTAGTTTGCTGACTCTATTCTAGACTATCAGATCATTTCAGATCTCCACTTTGTTATTCAATATATTCATTATTTTTCTCAGCTTTACATCATCTGGAAATTTGAACAGTACGAAAATAAAACTCACGTGTATGAAAATAAAACTAACTCAAATGGTCCTTGAAAATACAACCCAGAAGCATACGTCTGGAAAATTTCTTCAAGGATTATCAGTAATTAATTCTTTGGATGATATTTCTATATCCTGCCACAAGGATATCATAGACTACTATTAATAACATTCATTGAGTGCTTATTTTATGTCAGACATCATGTTGAGAAATTTACATACATATTCAATAACATTATATATTCTCACAATGACTCCTTGAGGTAGGTAGATACAATTGACCTCCATTTTGCACTTCAGGAAATTGGGACACCATTAGAGAAGTGAAATACCTTGCTCAAGATCTTAGAGCATTAAGTAGAGAAATCTAGATTCAAACATAGGTCTGCCTAATCCAAAGATCAGATTCTTAACTACTGTACCACAGTAATTCCATCTATCCTTAATAGGCTACTCATTTTGGATAGTTCTCTGACCTACTGGTCTAACACTGCAGCAAAAAATCTGAGTATTACATTACTCGTTCTTATCTACACTGCATAAAATCTGAAGGGAACTAAAATTCAAAAAGTTAATGACTGTAAGGGATTTTAGAGTCTAATCCAATCTGTTCATTTTAGACCTATGAAAATTAAGACCCAGAACTGATGAATTCTTCAATGACAGCCTTAACAATTTTACTTTAAATAGGAATTAGATGACATATTTTTTTTTAATTTTGTTAATGTTTATTTACTTTTTGAGGGACAGAGCATGAGCTGGGGAGGGGACAAAGAGAGAGGGGGAGTCACAGATTCCGAAGCAGGCTCTAGGCTCCGTGAGCTGTCAGCACATAGCCCGATGTGGGGCTCGAACTCATGAACCACGAGATCATGACCTGAGCCAAAGTCAGATGCTTAACCGAGCCACCCAGGCACCACTAGATGATATATTTCTAAAAGTCTTCACTTCTCCTCCTTAACCGAAGTATTGGTTTCTCAAAGATTCCACATTGTATATAGCCCATATCAGAATGTTAATTCAAAGCAATCAGAAGGAATAACAAGCAGATTTCTTGTTTACTTATTACTGTTTTTGTCACTCAATGTAACATAACCTTTACTTTTATTAATATGTAATACATTTAAATATAAATGGCACAAAAAATGAATAAAACATAAATGTGACTATACATATATTTCCAAAGCTTATATCCATTAATGAACCTCAGAATCAATCGACAGATTAGTACTCTGTTCCTGTTTTGATACTTCTCTGTGTTTTTCTTTTTAGTTTGTTACCTTTTAAGAGGCTGTTAAATTATAAGTAGATGTCATTGTAAAGACAACAATTTTGTGATCAAGAAAAAATATTTAAAGAATTCTGAGTTGGGGGGCACCTGGGTGGCTCAGTTGATTGAGCCTCTGATTCTTGATTTCAGCTCAGGTCATGACCTTGTGGTTCATGAGATCCAGCCTTGCACTGGGCTCTGCACTGACAGCACAGAGCCTGCTTGGGATTCTCTCTCTTCCTCTCTGCTCCACCTCGCTCGTGCTCGCTCTCTCTCTTTCTCTCTCTCTCAAAATAAATAAACTTAAAAAAATAAAGAGAAAAAAAAGAATTTTAAGTGTACAAGGGAAAAAAATCACATAGCTCTCTTCTTATCTAAACACATTAGGTGAGTAAACAGCTAAGCTGAATTAGTGATATTGAAAGCACTGTTTATTGGATAGCTGTTAACCGTTAGAGACTCTCAGTAATAAAATTAGAATCTGTTTTTATTTTTTTTTTTTAATTTTTTTTTCAACGTTTTTAATTTATTTTTGGGACAGAGAGAGACAGAGCATGAACGGGGGAGGGGCAGAGAGAGAGAGGGAGACACAGAATCGGAAACAGGCTCCAGGCTCCAAGCCATCAGCCCAGAGTCTGACGCGGGGCTCGAACTCACGGACCGCGAGATCGTGACCTGGCTGAAGTCGGACGCTTAACCGACTGCGCCACCCAGGCGCCCCTAGAATCTGTTTTTAAAATAAATGAATGCTTGCAAGTGTTATTTGAAATGGGTATCCTGATACACTGCTGGTAATGATGCAAACTGTCTATTCTTAGAATACAATTTAGGAGAATTAATCCCCTAAACAAAAAGGAATTGGCTTTAAGGCCAAAATGTTCCTCTAGGACAAATTTTTATTAACTATATTTATACACAATCACCACTAATAGTCCTAATATCTGAGGGCATTATGGCTGGACATTCTGAACAGTGTGGAAAAGGGATACCAAAAAGAGGCCAGATTGTGAATAGGAGAGAATACATAACTACCAAATATAATTTCATGGGAAAAAACTAAGAAATGATAATTCGTGTGACAGAAGAGTAAGTCTAAAAGTATGAAAACCCTTAAAATGTATTACATTTTAATTCACCATGAAACTAAGAAAGCATCATCACCAATTCCAATCCAACAAGATAATCAAATATTATTGAATTGTAAACACTATCTGATGTCTTAACTACCTCAATACAATGCCTTTAATACCTATGTACTTAAGTAAAAATAATCTTGAAATACATTAAAACAGAAGGAAAATGGCACCAACCAAAACTGCAATAAGATGTAAGATGAATTCAGATTGTAAAATCCTCAGTCAACAGAGATGTGGTTCATGCTTTAAAAATAAAATTTATTAAAACGAATAAAGTTTCTAATTGCTCTGGGTTTCTGAGACAACTAGAATTAAAACTTGCTGATATCTGCACTATCATAGACTAAAAGAAAAATGATTTCACAGTAATGTTCAAACAGATTTTCTAATATGATAAAATATTGAACCAGTTCTTGCTTGTAATACTTGCTTGTTATAAGAGCCCTTCCAACATTTAGAAGATCACAAAGTCAAAAGGTTTGGAGCCATTGGTAATCAATCCTTGATCATGTGACATTGGATTTCCAATATGGAAAAGGACCAATGAAATACAGCAGAGCTACAGAATGTACAACTTGCCAAATATTTAAACAAAATAACTTTGCTAGGTTGGTTGAGAGTGCTGGTATTTATGACTGAAAGCAATAAACATATTTTACAAACTTACTTGATTTTTAAATTGATAGCAAATTAAATGGCATTACTATCCTTAATTATATATGTCTCACTTCACTGTTTAATTTGATACCTCTAATCATGAATAGGGGTCTGAAATGTAATACTCCACAATGCAGACATATATATTCTTTCTGAAAATTGTTTGAAAAGCTCCTTAATTCCTTAATAGGAAATTACAAATTGTATTTAATTGTGAGGTTTTTACTTCTTCATCTTAGGAATCCTAGAACTAGTGAAAACAAGGAAGCAAAACTTCACAATTCCATGCTCTCAATCAGGAGTAAATTTTGAAGAAAAGTGGAATTTTGTATTTAATGTTTCTGACCTTGAGTAATTAAATCTAAAAATAAAGAAAGCCTAGTACATAAAGACCTGTTCTTAGGTACAATCTCAACTTCTTTTTGTATTGATTCAAAGACAATGATGCCATTCATACTTTAAGTACCTCAGATATTTGTTTTTCTAAAATATAAACAGCTGATCACACTGCAACATTATTTTTTTTCCTAACAGAGAACCAGGATACTAATCATCTAGCATAAGTGGGACAGAGGTGTAATTTAAAGCAGGGTTTCTCAACCTAGGCACCCCTGAGATTTGGGGCTGGCTAATGCTCTGTCATGGGGTCTGTCCCATGCAGTAGAAGGTGTATAGCAGTAACCCTGGCCTCTACCCAGGAGATGCCAGTAGCCTCTAATGCTGCTCCTCCTGCCAGCTGTGACCACCAAAAAACATCTCCCAACATCGCAAATGTTCTCTGAGGGAGAGTCATCCTTGCTTGAGAATGAATAATTTAAATCACCTCATCATTAAAAAAAAGGAAATCTTACAAGTTCAAGAACTGTCAGTCATGAGAAATTTAGGTAAAAATGATGAATTGATCTAGAACAGTTGCCCCTAGCAGTTGTCCCATAAACGTATGGGAACTCCTTTTAAAAGTCTAAAATTACATTGTCCAAAATGGTAGCTCCTAGACACATATACCTATAGAGCATTTAAAAATGTAGCTAGTGTAACCAGTTACTGAACTTTTACGTTTATTTAATATAATGTTTTATTTAAGTATAACATACAGTGTTATATCCATTTCAGGTACGCAACATGATTCAACAATTCTATACATTACTCATGGTAAGTGCGGTCACCATCTGTCATTAAATGTTATTACACTATTGGCTATATTCCCTATGTTGTACTTTTCATCTCTGTGACTTATTTATTTTATAACTGGAAATTAGTACCTTTTAATCCCATTTATCTATGTCACAGACCCTCCACCCACCTCCCCTCTGTATTTAAGAGTCTGTTTTTTGGTTTCTTTGTTCTTTTTTTTTTTTAATATTTATTTATTTTGAGAGAGAGAGAGAGAAAGAAAGCAAGTGTGCAGAAACGTGGGAGATATTGTGGGGGAGGGACAGGGAGAGAGAATCCCAACCAGGTTCCATGTTCAGCACAAATCCCAACACTGGGCTCAATCCCACAACCATGAGATCGTTACAATCTGAGCTGATATTAGTCAACTGACTGGGCCACCCAGGCACCCCCCGTTTGTTTTTTATATTCTACATGTAAGTCAAATCATATGGTATTTGTCTTTCTCTGACTTATTTCACTTAGCGTAATACCCTCTAGGTCCATCCACGTTGTTGCAAATGGCATGATTTCGTTCTTTTTTATGGCTGAGTAATATTCCTGGTTGTGTGTGTGTGTGTGTGTGTGTGTGTGTGTGTGTGTACACACATACCACATCTTTATCCACTAATCTATTGATGGCACTTGGGTTGTTTCCATATCTTGACTATTGTAAATAATGTTGCAATAATAAACATAGAAGCACATATATCTTCTCAAATTAGTGTTTTTGTTTTGAGTCAATAATTATTTAATGTAAATTTATCAGTATTCAAATTGAGATGTGTTACACATGTAAAATACACACCAGATTTGAAAGATTTAGAATGAATAAAAGAATGCAAATTATCACTTTAATAATTTTACATACATTATGTGTTGAAATGATAATACTCTGGATATAATGGGTTGAATAAAATATGTTATTAAAATTAATTTACTTATTTCTTTTTTTCTTTTCTTAATGTGGTATCAAGAAAATTTAAATTTACATTTGTAACTCCTATTACATTTCATGGTTAGCATGGTCTAAAATGTTTGATCTGTCCAAATATGTACTGACTATTAAGATATATAATACCAAAAAGTTATTATGCATTCAGTGAAATATTTCAGTGATTTTAGATTTTACTTAAACACAACAGCACCCACAAACAATACTTAGATTGTTGTATTCTTAGAACTATCTCCAGCCTAAAGTCTGAGATACACTTATCTGTAAACATATATCAAAACTGGTGATGATGTAAATTCATGAACTGAAAAGTACTGACTCTAGAATCTGTTTCCAATGATCTTCCATTCAATTTTATTAATTATGCTTATATTTAGGCTGAAATGAACTTATCTTTTCTGTCTCTGTAGGAATACCATTGTCTTTCTTCTTCCCAACTTCACTACAAACCAATAGCAAATAACAAAGCTCTTCTGACATTTCAAAGACATTCAACTTACAGCACAAAAATAACCTCTTGGTCATTAGGTCTTTTTTCTTTTTTTTTTTTTTTAAATGTTTATTCATTTTGAGGGAGAGTGAGGGAGAGAGAGAGAATCCCAAGCACACTTTGTGCTGTCAGTTCAGAGCCCAATGCGGGGCTTGATCTCACAAATGTAAGATCATGACCTGAGCTGAAATCAAGAGTAGGCTGCTCAAACAACTGAGCCACCCAGGCGCCCTGGTCATTAGGCCTTTCATTTGCCCTACCAAACTACTAAACTCTTCTAAAATTATATTAAAATAACTTTTTTTGACTCTTAAATTTTATGACAAAATTATCATTATTTTGTTCTACCATTTTCAATTCTATCAACTAAGGTAAGTAAAACCTTAATTGCATTCAAAAGGGTCCTTGAACTTCTGGTTCTGATTAATATTAAGTTAATAGAAAAATAAAAATCACATTTGCATAAGCACACAGTGTCATTAATAAGAATAAACCAAGAACAGATAATGAGAAATTAGTGGATTGTACAGCTCAGCACATTATTTTGCTTACCCAAAAAAGTATTTGGAAACCCCAGTTTAAAGCATGTGCTCAGGATAAAAGCTTATGGAGATGCTAATTTAATAATTATAAAAAGCGGTTTGACTTCAAAACTGTATCAATCTCATGACTCTGCATTTTGTTAAACACATCTATAGGTTGCATAATCTATTTAGTAAGTAGCCAATTCCACATTCCTATTCTGGTTTACTGATTCAAAAAGCTTAATATT
This sequence comes from Prionailurus viverrinus, assembly GCF_022837055.1. Taxonomy (NCBI): domain Eukaryota; kingdom Metazoa; phylum Chordata; class Mammalia; order Carnivora; family Felidae; genus Prionailurus; species Prionailurus viverrinus. The sequence continues at coordinate 54,121,958 of NC_062577.1, read as the reverse complement.
ATTTCCAAAATTTTTTAAGTGTAGAAACAATGCCACAAAACCTTTTTCCAGAGTTTATCAATTGTGGCATAACTAAATTATTAGAAAGTTTATGCTTCTTGGAGTTTCTTTTGGGGTAAAAAAAAAGTTTCTTTTGGAGTTTCTTTTTGGGGGAAAAAGAGAATCTGAAAGACAGCAATCTGCAGGGTTAGAGGAAGCTGAGTTCAGCAGACTATTCTTTAGGACAAAGTTTAAGTTAAAAGCTTCAGGGAATGCTTTACAAAAACGCAATAAGTTATTCATCTAGCAAAACTTGGCTGAATCATAAAACTGAAAAAATAAAAAGTTCTGGAAAAAAAGTACCCCAATTCAAATACAAAATTAAGTTTAAAGAACATTTAGCTGGTACATCTATTTATATACATTTTATGCTACAGTTATACTGAGCAGTGAGATAAATTACTGCATACCTGGGAGGAGCTGTTGGATAAATAATTTTTATGTGCTGGAATGTTAAATCTTGATTTAAAACCTGCTTGATCCATGTTCTCAATCCTTGTCCAGAATCACCTGATGGATCACAAAATTTAGGTTAAGATAAAACATTTTGACAACTCAGTGTATTTAAAAGCAGTCCATAACTCTCATATCACACAGAGGCTGGAACAGGGAATAAAAAAAAAATTTCCATAAATAAAAATAACTGCACAGAAACCAATTTATCAACATGAATTAACTGGTCAGGTATAAACAGCCAAAAATAATTTAGATTACTTTACTCGTAACTTCAGCACTGATCACTTTATGAGTTTTAAGTTTCTCCTCTGTTTAAGGGTACAACAGCAACAAATACATGAAGTAAATTATTTTTTCTAAAAAAAAATTCTTTATCTGATTTTAAACACTGCCATTTTTTATCTTACCCTTAAAAAGAGTAAATTTTTAAAGTGTACATAAACTTTTGTACTTGGAACAACCTAAAACACTTTTCTTGGTTAAAGCAATAAAATCTACCAAAGGGATAGTTAGCATACTTTTAACTTGAAGAAATCTAAGTCTAATTTCGATAACCTGTTTACATGATGTAAACTAATGATTATACGCCCGAAGGCTGAAAAGTAACCAAAATCCATGCAAGAATTAAGGTATGGATATTTCCATTAAAAAAAATGGAAGAAAATATAGGTCCATCTTCTGTAGTCCTGAAGAGGAAATTTTAAAGGTGACAACTTTTAATTTCTTTTAAATCAGTTCATTAAGACATCAATTCAAAATATATCTATGAATGCACATCAGTGTGTCAGGCAGTGAGGGCAAGATGAGGAAGAAAAGAGTCCCTGCTCTCACTGAGTATACAGTTTACTGTGAGGAGTGGACAGTAGCCGAGTAACCATACGTAAACATTAAAGGCAAATGTAACCACTGTAACGATGAGACCCTTGGTGCTGCCAGGGTTTATGGTATTCAGAACTGCCTCAGCAAAGGAGTTCAGGGATAACATTACCCGAATGTAAGCTCTGCAGAGCAAAGGTCACTTTGCACTTTATCCCCTGAGTTATTTGTTCACGTAAGGCCTAGCGCACAACTGACACAAGCCGACACCAAGTTTTAAGGTCCACGGGCTGGTGAAAAGGGAAGGGCACTAGGAAAGAGCATCTCGGACAGGATATGGCGAATGCGAAGATCCTTCATTGGAAGGAGCAGGATGAGTCGAAGAATTGAGAGAAAGAGCAGGGAGTGCAAGATGAGGCTAGAGAAATCCTCAGAGCCTGGAGCTAGCTGCTTTTTGGCAGAAAGGTGGCCATCTTTTAAGGGGCACTCTGGCAGCTGTGTGAAGGGAGGGACAAAAGTGGGTATGAGGAGATCAATAAGGAGGCTACTGTTCAGGTGACCGATGCTTAAGTTAGGGTTCTAGCAATGAAATGTACAGAGATACTTAGGAGATCAAATTAACAGACATTGACGATAGGTTAGTTATGAGGGGTCAATGGTGGAAGGTTTCAAGGACGATGGTGGGGTTTTTGGCCAGGATAACTGAGTGAGCAATGGAACTACACACACTGAGATAGGAAATGCATGAATCAGCAGGTTTATACTCGCTGAGTGTGAGGTACTCTTCAGAATGCATACAAGTCCTCTACCTGGGGTTGAGCAAACTATAGCCAGCTGGAAGACAAAAACCATAAGAACGACTTTAACAGTTTTTAAAGTTTATTTTATTTATTTTGAGAGAGCGAGAAAGAGACAGAACAAGCGAGAGAGGGGCAGAGGGAGCGAGACAGAATCCCAAGCAGGTTCCACGCTGTCAGGGCAGACAAGGCTCGATCTCAGGAACCATGAGATCATGACCTGAGCCGAAAGCAAGAGTTGGACACATAACCAGCTGGGCCACCTAGGCGCCCCCAAATTTTAAGAATCATTTTAAAAAAATGAAGGAAAAGAAAGGAGAAGAGGGAAGCAGAAAAGAAGCCATTACGTGGCCCACAAAAGCTACAATGGTTGCTATCTGAGCCTTTACAGAAAGTTTGCCAACCCCTGCCCCACACCACCTGTGCCAGCACCCTTTTGGATATCCTGGCCTACTCCTCTCACTCCAGACAAACACGCCTGACTGCTGTTCCATGTCGGAGAACCTACTTCAGACCCTCTCTCCTGGCTTTTCCCTGTCTGCAACAGTCTAGCCCAAAGCCTACATGATTGCCTCACTCAAGTGTAACTTCTGAAGTGTCACCACTGTAGTGAGACCTACTCTGACCACCTTATCTAAAATTATCACCCCCTATACCTCCCATCCTCCTTGCCCTTAGAATTTACTACTATCCACTCACTCTATAATATTTCCTCCACTAGAATGTAAGTTCCACGACAGAAGGGAATTGTGTTTGTTTCGTTCATTACTATATGCCTGGAGCCTAGAACAGTGCCTTGCACAGTGGCCATATAATAGATATTTCTTGAATGAATGGGTTAATGAATGAGTGATTATTAGGCCACTGGAAAAACACGTCCAGAGCTCAAAGGAAACTTAGAGACACACATATATATCACCATACAGAGGAAAAAACAGAATCCTTAGGCATATATGCACATTAGCTGGGGAGAAAAAAAACAAAATGAAAAAAAAATAGGACCAAATTCTGAGGAACCCCAAAATTAATGGATAGAAGAGAATGCAAAATACACCAAAAGGAACAAACAGGTAGAAAGAATCAAGAAAGTGTTTCAAGAACAATGAATGCTGATGGGGCCCCTGGGTGGCTCAGTCAGCTAAGCCTCTGAGACTTCAGCTCAGGTCATGATCTCACATTGGTGGGTTCGAGTCCCACACTGGGTTCTGAGCTGATAGCTCAGAGCCTGGAGCCTGCAGCCTGCTTCGGATTCTGTCTTTCCCTCTCTCTGTGCCCTTCCCCTGCCTGTCTCTGTCTCTCTCTCTCTCTCAAAACTAAATAGACATTAAAAACACATTAATAGTTGCTTCCTGTACTGGCCTTTCTCTTCAAAAAAAAAAAAAAAAAAAGAATACTGAATGCTGCTGCTAACAGTTGAAATAATGAGATATGAGGATGACTGAAAAATGTTTATTACATTTAGCAACACACAGGTTACTGGTGACTTTACTAAGAGCCAACTCAGTTCGCAGACACTTACTACAGGAGGAGAAAGCAAGGCACGCATGGTTTGTGTGAACCTTATAGCGCAGTGTGGAATACAGACCTTAAATTAAGTAATTACAAATATGAATACCATTAAAGGAGCATCCAACAGAGTGAATTAATCTAAGCCGGGAAACTAAACAAAGCTAATTAAACTATTACTTGTGTTTATCATCCTGAAAGAAGATACTTTTGTATTTTAGGAGTAGGACACGGTCAGATTAAGCTGGCTATGTACTACTCACATTCCCCTATATTCTTCTATCGCTGGCATATCCTAGAGAAGGTCAGACTTTTAAAATTAAAAAAAAAAGCTTCTAAATTCACTTCTTCAATCTTAAAAAGCAAAACTTAATGCCACAAAGCAACATCCATTCATCCATTCACAAGGTCTGCTTTTTAAAAAGCTGGCACTTTCTTCTAAGAGCAAGGTAAAATTGTTACAATTGTTTTGGCCATATTTGGAGTAACCAGAACTCAAACATCTCCTATAACATAACCACATATAGTAAAGTCTAAGTCTAATATAAAATCATACTTTCAATAAGGGTCTTATTTACTACAATGGAGCTCTAACTATATAGGAATTGCATTACATTTGCATAATTAGCAGAATTCTTTGGATAAATTCTTTGTTCCAAAGTACAAAAGAAAAAAAATAATATTTTTATATTGTACAAATCTGGATTTACAATTTATGAAACATCGGTAATTTGAAATTGAAAAGAGTAAGGATAGACGTTAAGCAAAGCGACCCGTGGAAAAAAGAAACGTCCAGGAGTATTTCCTAAAAATATTATTAACTAATTAACTTATTTATTAAAAAGATTATGGTATTGGGGAATTTCTGGATGCTTATAAATGAACACCCCTGGAGCCCAAAATAGTACCAGTAACAGTCTCTTAATTGGAAAGCACTGGTGTCATCTTAGACACCCCACCTCACCTTCTAAATATATCTCAGCAGCCAAATTTCCCTTTCAACACGTTTGGCCAGTTTCTTCCTATTTCCAAAGTGATACATCCTAGCTCAGAGTTTTTTCCACGATACCCCTTCTGAAGTCAGAGAGATCTGAGTGCGAATCCTAATTTCATGACCACTCACAGTAATAGCCAAGTGACCTTGGGCAAACTTCAGCCTATTGGGACTCATTCTTAAAGCGAGAATACTTCCCACAACAGCCCATTTCCAGGTTTCCACCCAGTACCTTTCCAATCCCCTTCACTATCCAATCACCATCTCTTTACGCCTACCAAAGTCTCAGCTCAAAGCCCACGTTCTCGGTCAAATCTGACAAGCTCTTCATCTTCCAAATGCCTTAATATGCCTAACCACAGTTTTTTCCTTACAATTCTCTTGGCAGTAAATCATGTACCATCTTGTGATCTCCCGTCCACTGCTGACTCAAACTAATTGAATTGTTTTTGTTTTTAACTTTAGGTAGGCGCCCTGAGGACACCGGCTGCATCTCATTTCTTTAAAAAAATATTTCCCAAGAACTTATTCTGGGCCAAGCACTAGGGATGCAAAGATTAAAACAAGGGTCCTTACTCTTGAGGAAGGGAAAGTGAAGTGAGAAAGACAGACGTAAGTAATTACAGATGAGTGGAAGAAATGCTATACCGAATTAAGCACACGTCACTAAAGGCGGGCAGTACAAGGAGAAGATCTACCCCTGGGACTGAGAGCTGACTCGGTGCTGTATCTTGGGGGCTTAATGACAAGAGAGGGAAAGAGGAAAAAGAAAGAAGGGGGAGCAGGAAAGTGAGGAAAGGGAGAAAGGCACTCCAGCCCTGGCGCAGTGCCTCACAGAAAGTATTAATAAATATTAAGTTAGTTGTCTGAAAGGTCTACAGTAGTATAGGAGACTGGAAAAAGAAAAGCAATGGCAAACAATCCAATGCGGTTGAAAACCCAAATCACTAATAGCTGACCCTGGAAAGTACTAAATAATTTATTTGTCTCTAGCAGAGAACTTACCTTACTAACTTGCTCTGTTTAAACTTGAGGGAGAACAATGGTGGGGGTAGGTGAGGGTAGCAAGGGTTGCAAAGAAGAGTATATTGTAGATGGAGGGATGGCCGAGGGGCGGGACACAGGGGACATCAGCGAGGGCGGTGGGCCAGTGAGCACAAGATAGAAAAAGGGAACACACGGTGGGGAAGCCTGGGAACAGATTACCAGGCCCGTGTGTCCCCAGCCACAGGGCTAGCGAAGGGAGGAGGGTCGCCCTCTCCGAGTCCACCGAGCCCTAATGGGCCCAGCGCCTCCTCCACTAGGGCAACACTGGGGGACCCGAGGGGAGGACGATTCCCAAGCAGAAAACTAGGACGTGAAACTGTAATCCACCTGAGCCGTGCAGGAAGATCAGCGAGGCGCTGTGCCTCCCAGCTGGCGACACCATGCAACGCTGCACGCGAATTGAACCCGACGCAGCCGCCATCGCTGCCGACCGAGGAGTTTCGTGGGCCCCGCCCCTCCACCGCCCCGCGGGCCCGCGCACGTAGGCACGCAGGGCGCGCGCCCGAAGACGCGCCTGCGCGGTAGGGCGGTGCTGTCTGGCTTCTGGGTCAAATCTGAGGCAGGTCCTGTTTCCGTGAGAGTTTTCGGTTTTGCTGAGGGTGGTGTTGTAAAGGTGACAGCTTCTCTAAGCCTAATGGGTATATTTGTTTGCTGTGGGATTTTTAGCTGCAATCCTAAAAGTCAGTATTGCCTTTTTATTTGGAGAAATAAGGGTGTTGTTCTGTTCAAAATTTAACAGGTACAATCATACTTCACCTTCTTTGGGACTTGAACAGGATGTGTGTGGCTTTTTATATGCAAAATAAGACAGCTATATAATAAATCTGTAGTTTTAAAAAACAGTTTGCAGGGTCGCCTGGGTGGCGCAGTCGGTTAAGCGTCCGACTTCAGCCAGGTCACGATCTCGCGGTCCGTGAGTTCGAGCCCCGCGTCAGGCTCTGGGCTGATGGCTCGGAGCCTGGAGCCTGTTTCCGATTCTGTGTCTCCCTCTCTCTCTGCCCCTCCCCCATTCATGCTCTGTCTCTCTCTGTCCCAAAAATAAATAAACGTTGAAAAAAAAATTAAAAAAAAAAACAGTTTACACAGCAAATCTAAGGAGGTACCGTTTCACACCCATTAAGATGGTTATTATTCGGAAAACAAAATATATGTTGGTGATGATGAAATCCTGGCGCATTGCTGATGGGGATGTAAAAATGACGCAGCAGCTGTGGAAACAGTTTAGTTTTTCCTCGAAAAGTCAAACAATTACCATATGAGCTGGTGATTCTACTCTGGTATATATGCAAAGGAAATGAAAGCATGAGCTCAAACCAGTATTTTGTACACCAGTGTTCATTATTCACAAAAGCCAAAAGGCGGAAGCAACCCAAATGTCCTTCAGGGGATGGATGGTAAACAAAATGTATACACATAAGATGGAATCCCTGTGATGGAATGTTATTCAGCCTTAAAAAGGAATGTAATTCTGATACGTGCTACAACATACATGAACCTTGAAAACAGTATGCCACGTGAAGTAAGTCAGACACAGAAAGACAAATATTGTATGATTCCACTTAGATGAGGTATCTGGAAAGTAGAGGAGGGATTACCAAAAGCAGAGGGGAAGGGGGAATGGGGATATGTTGTTTCATGGGTGTAGAGTTTCTGTTTGTGATGATGAAAAATTTCTGGAAATCGTGATGACGGTTGCACAACATTGTGAATGTCCTTACTGTCACTGAGCTCTACGTTAAAAATGGTTGAAATGGTAAATTGTATGTTATGTACATTTTATCACAATTTAAAAAAATTTTTTTAATGTTTATTTTTGAAAGGAGAGAAAGAGACAGAGCATGAGTGGGGGAGGGGCAGAGAACAAGGGTGGCATAGAATCTGAAGCAGGCTCCAGGCTCAGGGCTGTCAGCACAGAGCCCCATTAGGGACTTGAACCCATGAGCCACGATATCATGACCTGAGCCAAAGTTGGACATCCAACCGACTGAGCCACCCAGGCACCCTGTCACAATTTTTAAAATACTAAAAATAAATGGAACTACCTTCTATCTGAAGACCTAACCATAGACATCTTCTAACACTGAAGTCTGTAGACCCAGCAGGTGGCTCTTTCTTTGTGTAAACTTCAACAAACAACCCAGTGGAACTTTAAGTGCCATTAAACACCAGCCTTCCATTCATTGTAGTTGGCATCATATTTAAGCAATTACAACTTACCTTTTATTTGTTCATGGTACTCACCCTACTCCCAAGTGGCTAAGTTGCTTAACATCATCAGCCAGTTGCCAAGATAAGCTCTGTGCTATCACAGTGTTGGACCAATGCTGTCCATGGGAATGGTCCTACATGCTTTTAGTTGACCAGATGCAAAAGGAACTTCGAGTCATTTCACTCAAGACTATAGATTGTCAGCTGAGAGTACTGAGAATGAAGTCATTAGAAAGGACAGACTGGGATGGACCTCTGACAACCAATTCTTAAAAAATACTTCTGGGGGCACCTGGGTGGCGCAGTCGGTTAAGCGTCCGACTTCAGCCAGGTCACGATCTCGCGGTCCGTGAGTTCGAGCCCCACGTCGGGCTCTGGGCTGACGGCTCAGAGCCTGGAGCCTGTTTCCGATTCTGTGTCTCCCTCTCTCTCTGTCCTTCCCCCGTTCGTGCTCTGTCTCTCTCTGTCCCCAAAATAAATAAACGTTGAAAAAAAAATTAAAAAAAAATAAATTAAAAAAAAAATAAAAAATACTTCTGTCTTCAGGCCTGCCTTCCCCACATGAATTCTCAATAACTTTGAAGAGCAAAGTGAGAAGAGGGCAGTGTTACACTGGGAGAAACCACTTGGAGATGTGCCAGGTAAGGCGTTGAGTTCTACTCTTAGAACTCTATTACTGCCAGAGAACCTGGCTGCACATCACCGTGTTCTTCGAGATAGCAGAAAATCAGGAGCGTAATTATTTGCTAAAGTAATACAGCTAATATAGCTAATGTAATATAGCTATATCACTATTGTTAACAGTGATACTAAACAGCCGAAATTCATTGGGACTTAGTAGGGTGCCCAGTGCTGTCATAACTAAATTCCCATAAAAGTCTGTACTATTGCTATCTGTTTCTGCCAGTGAAGCTCAAAGAAGTCAAGACCCGGCTTAAGAGCATACTGCCAGTTATCCATAAAGCCTGGGCTCACGTATTAGGCCTGACTCCAAAGTCCAGGTCCTTAACCGTTACACATTTACACATTAGCTCACAAAAATAAGACAGGATATACCCCAGCTATTTTAATTCAAAAACAAAAAACCCTCCCTCACCCCCAACACACAAGCCCCAAAATACTTCTGGTATTTGGACGGTAGCCCTTTAGAGTCTCTACTGATTAGGAGTTCTTATGTTTTCAGATTTCCCCACGTCTCCTGGTATTAGTTCCTGGTTTGTTTCTTAATGTGAATGAAAACCATTTTGAGCAGACGGAAGAGCAATACCGGAAGGCTGGGATTCTGAGTTTCACCTAGAACGTGAGTCTTCCCAGATTCGGGATCATTGTTAGAATAAACTAGATTTTTTCTAAACCCAATCAAAGTGCTCTTTTATTCCCAGTGATTTAAATGCTTAGATATTATTGCTATTCCTTTCATCTTTATTTATAGAACAAACAGAAGGTTTTAGATTACTATATTTAGAAATGCCATCTGGTAGGCAAACTATTGAACAAAAACGTTTTGTTCCTTTCATGTAACTGCATTACTTTGAAATGTAATTAAGTTTCAGGATGGTTGTTTGCTTCTTTTATGGTGGATCTTTTGCCCTATTGAACTTGGGGAAAAATTCTCCCTCGAAGATTTTTATTCAGGCATTCTTTTACTCTTTGTGTAGCTCTTAATTTTTTGTTGTTACTCATTTGCTCTCAGACAGTCTATTTGCCCATTATATTTGATGTACCCTGTTTTTGGTAACTTCAGTGTCTAAACTAAGAACATCTAGTAAACGAAATAAAAACAAAAAATAATCTCCCTTTTTGTAGGGTCTCAACATCTTCTGAAATCTAAAGATATAAATGGCAAGGTCGGAATTTAGTTTGCTCTCCTCCTGTGAGCTTAGAAGTTCTTTAGGGCACACTTGCTGGCTTTAAAAAAATGGTTGCAAGATTAGTCATTGAGAGTAATATATTAGATACTTTCAAACGATTACAGTTAAGCTCACATTAGTCATGCAGACAATGCACAGTTACGCATCTTGTTTTCCTCAATCTTGAGCATCAAGTTGTTCCCCTCCATTTTTTATCTGTTGAATTATTTAAAGGGACAGAGAAATACATGAACGGAAATAATACATACACGTTAAACGAAATGGCCCAGTGGTAGATAATTTGTTAAATTTTGTGAATTAACCAAGTAAGGTCCTTTATATCCATTTATGGAAGAAAAAGTAGAAAAAACTTAAGTATCTTATAAATATCTTCTAAAACAGTAAAACTAAACTTAGAAAGGAATAGTTATATGAGTTTATAAACTTTAATATAGCCATCTCCTCAGTTCTTGGGAGCTTCAACTTGCATTTGTCATTCTAGATACAGTCCTTTTAGGTACAGGTGAGAGGAGTCCCCCTACTTCATCCCATGAGTCCTACTAGATATGCACGGCATAGATGGGGTCTTTTTAGAATAGATGGGTCACCTGAGGCATTGTGAGCTGGGCTGAGGCAGCACTGGGAAGGTGGACACATGAATCACTCAAATATAGGCTAAATGCAGTTTTGGTTTTGGAGCATGGGTATTTGTCACTTCGGCTTTACTATTAACAGTCAAAGTAATTCCCACCAAAACAGTGTGCAGGCCCAGGGTGAGGACTGTGGAAGTCCCTCCTTTGAACATAGGCTGGGTGGTCAGTATAAACGCCTGGACACCGGAACATGTGATTTGCATTGCCATATGACTCTTATTTAGTAAAGGGATTTTCTCCCTTTTGAACACCTCCCCTGACCAGTTCTCATATTCCCAAGCTACTCTCTGGAAATATTTCTTAATCAACTTTCTCCAAGTCCTTATAGTAGTCTTGGGGTCCCTCCATTGATCTTCATATTGCCTGTGTACTCTAGAATCCATTCTTTGTTCTCCTTCAGTAGACCTTGAGAGCTCTTCAAATTCAGAACAATAACTATTAGCAACTCCTAACCAGATCCTGTTTCCCTGAGGGCATTGAAGGTTAAATCTTCAAACTCTCCCATTTGCTGAGGGGACTGTTGGATTCCATACATCTATTACATAGACAGGGAAGTGAAGCAAAAAGAGTAATTTCCCTATCAATACAGTCTGAACATCTATATCCTGATACATTCAGTTAAGAGAAGATGAACTATATATGTAATCGTAACAGTATACAATGAAAAGAATATTGAAATGGTACTAAGGAGTTCTTCCAGCTTTAGGAATAACAAGGTGACATTAAACAGGCCATTTAATCTCTTTAATGTGTTTCTCTAACTGTGAAATCAGGGAGTAGGGCTTGATAAGCTTACCAGTTCTATGATTCTAGGATCATGAAAGTTTAAATATGGAACACTTGCTATTTTTATACATGTACCTCTTCTATTTAATTCTGCTCATAAAATTATGGCTCAAAACTCTTAATTGTACTGCACAAACTCCTATTTAGTAGTATCAGAAAGATCAGCAATTATCATTTTCCTCCTTCCTTGTATGACAGACTGACTTAGCAACCTTACTCTCCCTTCCTACTTTTTCTTGTTGTTTAGTAAAGGCCAGTAAAGGCAAAAAAAAGAGTTAAAAAGAATCTTTTAAAAAGATAATCAGATAATACAAAATCAGTCTTTCCATGTAAAAAGTAAATGCAATTTATTCCAAAGTGGACTATGTTAAGGATATATATATATATATATATATATATATATATATATATATATTCTGTGTTGAAAACCTGAAAACCCACACACAATTCTAAACTGATTGTAGACAAAGTTATGAGTGTTCTGTGGTGGAAGGTGCAGTAGATTTGAGGTAAGAAACCTAAGTTTGAATACTTATCCTGCTAACCCTGTGGTCTAGTAAGTTTCAATTTCTTAAGGGCAAGAACTGTTTTATTGATCTTTGTATTCTCCTGAAATACCCACAAAAGAATTGTAAATATTACATGTTGGAATTAAATTATGCTTTTAATTGAGTTATATTTAGAGGAAAAAAGAGTGAATAAAGGGTGAAATTCTACACTCCTTCCAACACCTGCCATAATGTCATTGGCCATATTGGGAGTCCCCAGGAAGAGCTAGGGGTGGATGGGCCAAGACTTGGAGGAAACAAAGCCAGGGCCAGGATCACAGTATTAGGACTGGTTTCCACCTTCCCTTAGGAAGCAGAATTCTTTGAAAAAAATAAAACCCATTATCAAGAAATCTTGTGGTGGGAATCAGACAAAACTGACATGACACTGAGTGAAAAGAAGAGCTAGGTCATAAAGGACAAGGCAAACAAAGAGCCATAATCCAGGAAAGCCAGTTGCTTAAAATGTGGCTTGTGTGATTGGAGCACTACAGTCAGCCAGCCCACGAAGAAAGGATGTTGTTGTATGGTAAGTCTATTAATTCAGTGATGGTGAGGATGGTAAGGGTATGTTCATGGTGTCCTTTAAGATTCAGCTAAAGTTAAGGACCATTTCAAAAGAAAGGGACACCAATGCACGTGCACACACACACACAGACACACACACGCACACACACACACACCATTTTGAATGCACTTTAGAGGTATTGCGAACTCACTAAAGGATTCCCTACAAATGTATGGATCTCAGGTGTGACCCTCCTTCTTGCTTGTATGTTTTTGAAAGCAACATCATGTATGATTAATGGCCACAGGTTCATTCAAATTCCCAACAAAAAAGGCTTTACAATTTTTTTTTTAGTGTTTATTCATTTTTTGAGAGAGAGGGACAGAACATAAGTGGCAGAGGGGCAGAGAGAGAGGGAGACACAGAATCTGAAGCAGGCTCCAGGCTCTGAGCTGTCAGCACAGAGCCCAACACAGGCTCAAATTCATGAACCATGAGATTATGACCTGGCCGAAGTCGGGCAGTTAATCACCTGAGCCAATCAGGCACTCCTAAACAAGGCTTTTAGATGCCCCTTTTCTTTATACCCTCAATGAAACCAAAACAATTATGTTTACCTGGTGTTAGCTACCTTGTCATCCAGTTTAGTGGGTAGGAGAAAAATAATAATTAACTTGTATAGTATATGGTAATTGTCTCCAAAATATTTCCAATGTATGCCCTATCAGTAAAAAGTTTTTTTATCATATTTTATATGTGCATATTTATTTATTTATAAATTATATGAATGAACTATACAGACACAAAACATAAACAAAAGTAGAAATTTAAAAGTGTGGGATAAAAACAAGATATCAACAAGCTTTAATATTTTCTTTCTACATTCCAAAGAATTGTCTTGCCTTACATACTCTTGAAGTAAAGTTATCCTATTTAGAAAACACTGTCCTTTAGGATAATTCTTGCAAATCCAAGCCTGGAAACAAGCAAATGGGGTCATTTTTATAGGAATGCCTCATTTTATATATGCATCTATATATGCATATATATATGCATAGATGTATATCTGTATATGTATATATATCATAGTATGATATGCATCTCAAAGTCTAAATTTCCAAGATAAATTAAATATGGTATAATTTATATTTCAGTGAGTGTCTATTTCTTTGATCTTCTTGAAGCCAAACTGGATTTTTTTTATCATTATATTCCCAGTGCCTAGACTGTATGAAAGGATTCTTCCCAGAATTGTTTTTTAAAGATATTTTTGATATCTGATATAAGGTTTGACTTCACAAAACCAGTTTTCAAAAAACTGTTCAGTTCCCTGTTTATTTCCAACGACAACCAGCCTCCTGCTCTGTTTCTTCATCATGTTGAACTCCAAGAATTCTCCAGATGTGCTGTGCTGCCTCTTGCCCCTGTGCCTTTGCCCATTTGGCCAGGAGTAACTTTCCCCTCTCCCATCCTTTACTTGCCTACTTACCTGCCAAAACTTAAGTCTATCTTCTCCTCCTTTGATTTGTCTTCATTGAGCCCAAATGCCCTTTACACCTGCTCCTCCAGTAAGCACAGCCACCACAAAAGTAGCATTTGCACAACTGACCATTTACTTTTCTGTCTTTCCCACTTCCCACTCTAAACTATGGTCCTAAAAACAGTATTAACAAAAATAAAGAGCCTCCACTTAATGTGGCCCCTGGGCTAAGTTCTTTGCAATTATTTTCTCACTTGAAGGCAAGGCTGAAAGGGTGTGCGTGTGTGTGTGCATGCATGTGTGTGCACGTGCATATGCATGTATGGGTGTGTTTGTAAAAGAATTTTCACTTAATTCTTTTCCCATATTCTCCACTAGTTTATATTTACATGGTCATTATAGAATGCATGATAGACAGAGGATGTTCAAAAATCTCATTAACTACAGCTGTGTCAATAGGAAAAGTACATGATGACTGAGCAATCTACTCAATACTTTACATTTTTAAAAAACATTAAACATCAGCTTTTGGAACTTTAATTAACAATCTCAACTTCTTGCATCAATTTGCGCCCATGGCGGTCTTTGAAAACCTGTTTATCACGGTGGTTTATTTCTCTCTTCTAGCAATTTGTATATTCTTCTTACTAGCATTGAAGTCTAAATGGAAAAACATTAATAATATTTTGTTTATGAAGACAAGTGGGTTGACTCTAATAAAAATATTGACTCATGTCTTGCTTCTCAGTGAGAAATGCCACCCATGAAGCCTGCTGACACTTCTAATAATAATATAATTTTAAGAAAGTCAGAAATAGTACATACCTTCACTTGCAGAAGTGTGAATTATTTATTTTTCTTCACACAAAAGATATGTAAAATGCATCAATGTTCAATGTTAGCTGAAAACAATTTAAGCCAATTTTTACCTAGACTATGTAAAACGTTAAAAGGGCTTGCCATACTTAACAGACTATAAGAATGTATATCCCTTTCTATAAAGCATGGATATAAGACTTAAAATCTAAAATAAAAAAAGTAAAGCATTAAAATATAAATAGTAATCCGCTTTCATCTACTTATTTCTTCTTTTTTGTAACAAAAGAATAGATCCACATATGCCATACAGATTTAAATCTGTCCCTTCTGCACAAAAAAGTATCCTAATGTAGGTGTTTTACATCATGCAAGTAGAACTGATAGACAAAAAAGTGTGTTTCATAGTTATTAAAATCACTGCATATACTAACAGTTTCCCCTCTCTTGCCAGTTTCCTCAGAGAGGAGTTCTGTTTAGTCACATGGTTAAAATCTGGAAGCCACTCGGGGAAGTAATTACCATCAATTTGTTGCTTATTCAGAGAAGACATGCTAAAATGGAAGTAGAGAAGGCAAATCCCATTCTCCTTTGATACACACACACACACACACACACACATAGACATAGACTCCAATGTCATTATTGTCTTAAGACATTCAGTAGACCACAGCAAAGACTGAAGTATCAACAAATATGTTCTTTGTCTTAAAGCAAGCTTCCGGAAGACATAAAAATGCACAGCAAGTGAAATCTCTTGACTATTTCAGTTCACACAGGACACAATTTTGATTTTGACCCATGGTGCTGGCTATAAACAAAAGGTGCTTACATTTTTTCCAAGTTGTGCTTTGTAAAGCACCAAGTTTCTCTCGTAACATCACTAAGGAGACTTGTTCATTTCTGAGTAAGGAAAGAAGGAGAAGGAAAATACAGAGTGTGATATTAAAAGTTCACTGAGGCGCCTGGGTAACTCAGTCAGTTGAGCATCCAACTCTTGATTTTGGCTCAGTGATCCCAGGTTCCTGGGATCGAGCCCCAAATCAGGCTCTGAGCTGAGCCTACTTAAGATTCTCTCAATCTCTCTCTCTCTCTCTCTCTCTCTCTCTCTCTCTCTCTCTGTCCCTCTGCTCCTCTCCCCTGCTTGTGCACATGTGCTCTCTCTCTCTCTAAAAAAAACCAAAATCTCAGCCATATTCTTTGTACTCAACAGCAATCTTTTTTTTTAATTTATTTTTATTTTTAAAAAAAAATTTTTTTTCAACGTTTTTTATTTATTTTTGGGACAGAGAGAGACAGAGCATGAATGGGGGAGGGGCAGAGAGAGAGGGAGACACAGAATCGGAAACAGGCTCCAGGCTCCGAGCCATCAGCCCGGAGCCCGACGCGGGGCTCGAACTCACGGACCGCGAGATCGTGACCTGGCTGAAGTCGGACGCTTAACTGACTGCACCACCCAGGCGCCCCAGCAATCTTTTTTTTTTAAGTTTACTTATTTATTTTGAGGGAGAGAGAGAGATACAGAGACAGGGGGAGGGAGGGAGGGAGGGAGGGAGAGAGAGAGAAGAACCCCAAGCAGCTCTGCACAGAGACCAATGTGGGACTCGAACTCACAAACTCTGAGATCATGACCTGAGCTGAAAGTAAGATTTGGGCACTTAACTGACTGAACCACCAAGGTGCCCCAACAGCAACCATTTCTTAACTGTTCCACAGATCTCAGATCTTTACAGTAAGGTCAATCCAAGATGCTTCTCTAGGGATTTCATTAAAAGATTTGTATGGGCTCCAAAAGAAACAAGGACACACAAATAGTGTAAAGAACCATTTTTTTTCTTTTAAATTATATCACAAGGTAGAAAAGAAAGACCATTCTTTACGTTCAAAGATTATGCTAATCATGGGAATTATTTTGGGCTCTGAAGCCTAAAATGAAGTCCTTTGAAGAGAGAACTTTAATTTGTGGGTATGGCTATTGTTCTCAGAGGTTGTCATTGTTTATAATTATTGTCTTTTTTGACCTGTGGCTGACTAAATCCTTTCCTCAAACGATGTCACCACATTCCACATTACTACATTCCAAGTTTTTCTGCTGAAGTTTCTTGCCCACCTCCCACGTTGTTTGAAGAAGGGCTTCCTTGCAGCTCTATGAGCACTTCTGTCAGGTCCTGCTGTTTGCAGTTGATTTACTTTAAGCTCGTGTAAGCCTTTTGGGTGTTTTGTGCCTACCCCAGTGAAGTTTTACTGCAGTGACCATCATTTGAATTCAAGTGGATGAAAAAAATCTCATTGTCAGTGATACAAAATCAGTGATTACTCACATATCCAGATGTCTCATGTTAATGTAAAATTGTCCAAACTTGACCACTTTCCAAATCTGAACAGTCCAAATCTTAAAAAAAACAAAACAAACAAACAAACAAAACTAATAATCTCTCTTCCACAGTGAAATCAGAATCAATGCTACCTTCCTAGATGTGACCTGGAGATGTGGTGAACTGCCTTCCCATATTTAGTTATCCTGAAAGTTCAATCAGATACCAAAATCTTAGTACCTATTACCTTAGGATTGGTAGTAGAAACTTTTCATTAAACTCAGCCAAATTAGATAAAATGCTAATAGAACTGATAGATTGACAGTTTTGTATTCTTAAAGAACTTATATTTTCCTTTCTGTAGCTCAGAGTATATAGCAGCAGGATGATGAGGAAAAAAGATATATTTTATAGCCATTTGCTATACAGTAGTTAGAACCCACTGTAGTTAACCAAAATCCTTCTTATTCTTACCATTTTGGTGTATATAATTGTAAACTGACTAGTAATTCAGCAGTAATAATGACAGGGGAATAGATTCATTCTTGAAAACCATCTGCCATTTGCAGAATTTGCATTTGTTTGTGAGGAAAAGACTCCAGTGATGCATTATATTATATTATGGAACAAAAAATGGTAATATGACTTAGCTCATGTAATTGTAGTCTTAAATTTATGCTACAAAATATACTGAAATACTTTTGGGGATTTGAAGAAGGTCACTTTTCTGTGGCTTCTTCACGTAATTGCACATTTTAAAAGCTGCAATCAGAATTCCCTCGTTTCACCCTATTATTTATTAATCAACTGAAATGGGACTTCTCCCAAACGTTAAGCATGCCTTTTTGTTTTCTCAATTTTCTTTACTTATGACTACAATAAATATTATTTGGTGCTGTGAGTATTTGCTTATGTATAATGTACTATGCTAAATACTATTGGTAAATTAAAGATACATAAGACATTGGTCCTACCCTTAAGGAGCTCACATTTAGTAGAGAGACAAAAGGTGTATACTTATAAGGTAAATACTAATAACTACTATAAAAAGGTTATAGGTAAAATTTTAGCAAGGTCAGAGGAGAGAGAATGTTTCTAGGTATGGAAAATCAGGAAGGCATAGCAGAACAGACAACCACTGTTCCTTAAATATTACAAGCAGAAATTCCCAGCCACTGGACTCTTAACACCTAGAAGCCTGAAGATCAGGCCTTGAGCTGCTCTCTCCTCCTGTTTTCACTGAAGTTCAATATGTTTCTCTATAGGGAAAGAATGTTCCTGACAAGGTACCCTCTTGTCTCTCTTTTTTTACTTACCTTGTTCTGTCTCTACCAAGTTGACTTTTGGGCCCTGAATAAAGGGATTTCTTCTCATGATAAATTTAGGATATTCACTGTAATGGCAGAGTTTTCATGATTTAATAGACCTATGTGACTTGGAAATGGTAAATTTGCAATAGATGTTTAGTGATTGAGTGTTGAATGAATAGCGAGTGAGTGATGAGTGAGTGAGAGTAAATGGTCATCAGCTAGGAAACAAACCAGCCCAAGAAAAACAACTGGATTCTGATTATATTATTTAATGTAAATTACCGAAGAGCACTTAACATTACTCTTTAAACTTTATTATAGTTATTTAATAATGGGGCACCTGGGTGGCTCAGTTGGTTAAGCATCCAACTTCAGCTCAGGTCATGATCTCACGGTTCATGAGTTCAAGCCCTGCATTGGACTCTGTGCTGACAGCTCAGAGCCTGGGGTCTGCTTCGGATTCTGTGTTCCCCTCTCTCTCTCTCTGCCTCTCCCCTGTTCATGCTCTGTCTCTCTCTCTCTCTCAAAAAAATAAACATTTAAAAATAAATAAATAAGTAAATAAGTACTTATTGAATGTGATGTTCCTCAAAATGCTCAATCTGTACATTCATATTACGGTATTTATACTGTTGGGGAAAGCTCAGTCTCCTTGTAAAAGGGATAATCCTGTTTCACTACTGGATAAATAGATCATTATGCAGTGTTTCCAACAGCTTTCCTAGAAATGACCCCTTTGAGGTTCAAAAAGGAACAAAAAGTGATTAGATTTTATAAATGTTAGGCCACTTCTTATTACATATAGTATTCAATAAAAAGAAAATCCCACAAGACAATTCTGTTTGCCCCATGGGTCCAATCCCATAAAGTCTTATTCTTACAGCATCTCCATTTTGGCATTTGTTTGTCGAAAGTGGGGTGGAGGTAAAAGTAATCTTTTTGCCAGTTTATGTGATGCCATAAAGCAGCATTTTTCATTTTTCAACACTTATTAGCTCAGCTCCCCAGCTGTGTAGCACCACGCCCTGGTGTGAAACCGAGAGGGAGAACACTGACAAGTTTATATTGGCCTAAATTTATAGCTTTTCTTTAAGGTGGGGGAGGGTGTCTTTTTTTTTTTTAAGAGGACATTATAGTTTTATGATTTTTGTTTCCACAAAACTTCTATAACATGGAATAAGGTCTTATGAAAATGACTATCAGTATATCATGTTTGGCTCCCCTAAACAGATGTTAGGTCAGAGGAGAAGTGAAGCAGAAGGTTAATTAATTAGTTAATCATCTGATTGACCCATTTAATCCAAGTGTTTTTCTATCCTGCAAAATATAGATAGCTCAGGGCCTTCCATGACAAATACGCTCGAAATGGTGAGCCAGTAGAGAAAAATGCAAGCTCAAACTCTACTTCAGTAGTTGGATTTTGATGTAATTATTTGTACAATTGCCCCCCATCTTTATGTCCCTCATTTTCTCAAGAGCAATTTCAAAAGAACAAAGTAAACTGATTTCACAGAAAGGCAGAAATGGGTTAAAACAATTACTGTGGGATGATGCAGCACATTAAAATGAAGTGATTGACTACAAGCTAAAAATTTTAAGATAAACAAACTTAATCCTTGGCTTCTTCTTTCCTGCTCTCACACACACCCTAACACATGACAAACCAGGGGAAGATTCTTAAAGCGTTTTTAAGATCCATCTTGAGTGAGACAGTACAAGTAAACTCAGATAAAGCTCTTGATATTTATGTTGTGCGAAAGGCTTAAAAATCAACACAGGCTTAAAAATCAGAAAGCCTGAATCAGGCTTTCAGTCTTCTAAGTAATGCTTTACGTTGGAAGCCAGAAGAGCCTTTACAAATCTTAAACAACGGTTTGAAAAAAAAAAATGCTTGATTCTTCCAGCCATGGTGGGAGGGGAGATCCATGTGTTAAGACTTGCACGATGCCCAGCCTGGCACTGACAGTGAATAAGAACCTTCTTGAGCTGTCAGAGAAAACTGGAAGCAGCTTTAATTGGCTTGATGGTTTTGTTTGCACATGTAAAAGGCAAACCAACAATTGTAAATCTTCAAAAATAATCCTGAAAATCCAGGGCCATCTTCAATTAGGTCAGTTCCTTTAATCCTTATAATCTTATTCCAGATGGAAAGCCAGGACCCTGGACATTGCAGAGAGCATTTTAAAAGTGACATTAATTTTATTGTCAAGTGAAAGGACTTTTCTGTAGAAATAAATGAAGCATCTTTAAGAGAGCCTACTGACGCCCAAATTCCATCTTTTAACCATGGCTGTGAGATACAACTGAACTGCCACAGCAGGCCGGTCAGGCTGGTATGTAACCACTGATGAGGAGAGACCCTTTTTGGAGCAGAGGGAATTGCATCTGGAAAGAGGAAGAATTGGTTTCACAGATAGCACCTGGTCCTTTGAACAATAGAAGAAAATGGGAACCGTCTCTCAAATAAAAACCACATGGGCAAAAGTTACACACTGGGCTTCTCAACCAGACTTTATATGTAGACCTTATTTTACCTTTGGAAGACAAAAGACAGGCTAGTTTTTAAAACATATTTCAGATCAGAGTTAATTTTTTTTTTGTTTAATAGAGAAGTGACATGGTCATGTATGTAAGAAGGTAGCTCTGGCAACATAGAAATAATTTTAGGGCTGACATATTGAGTAGATTGAAAGAGGGAGGGACTCCTTATAAAGGGACTCGTAAGAAGTCTTTGTCAATGGACTAGGGAAATACAAGAATTACCTGAATTTAGGTTGTCAGGATGGGGATGAGGGCATATTGGAAAGGTAGAATGGGTTAAGACCTGGTTACCCACTAGACCTGGATGTGCAGTATATGAAATAGTCTCAAATGACTATCTCCAAGTGTTCTATGCGGCTATTAACAAAGATAAAGAATATAGAGGAAGGAGCAAGTGTCAAATGAAAACAATGAGTTCAACTTCTTGCCAGCTATTTGAGATGTCAGCAGAAATTTGGTGACTGCTAGAAATGTCTAAAGTTTAGATTGGGGGTGGAAGTAAATTTTTAGAATCATCAGTGTATAGAAATCAGATAAATCATAGGACTTATCCTGTGATAAATCCAGAGGAAGCAAAGAAACCATTTTGAGAGAAAAGTGGTAATAGGAAGAAAGAGGACGTAGGAATAATTTTGTAAAAGACCGACATTTAGAGGCTAGGCCAAGGAAGAGCGATCAGCGAAAAACCATCAGGAGGAATCATGAAGGTAGAAAGAAGCATGGAGGTGGTCATGAAAACAAGAATGTAGGTAAACAACTGTGAGGGGCTATCTGAGGATGAAATAAGACTATTGGATTTGGCAGGTAGCAGGGGGGTGACTAGCAATGTTTTTGGTTTTCTTTTTCTTTTAGTTTTATTGAGATACAATTGATGTACAGCAATGTGTAAGTTTAAAGCATACAGCCTAATGGCTTGACTTACATCTATTGTGAAATGATTGCCACAGTAAGTTTGGTTAATAGCCATCATCTCATATAGGTACAAAAAAAATCCCCCCTTTTTTCTTGTGATGAGAACTTTTAGGATTTACTCTCTTAGGAACTTTTAAATATACCATACAGCAGTGTTATCTATAGGCATCATGTCATGCATTACATCCCCACTACTAATTTATCTTATAACTGGAAGTTTGCTCCTTTCGATAGCCTTCATCCAATTCCCCCATTCCCCACCCCTGGTAATCACAAATCTAATCTGCTTTTCTATGAGTTTGTTTGTTTTTAGATTCCACTTATAAGTGAGATCATGCAGTATTTGTCTTTCTCTGGCTGACTTATTTCACTTTGCATAATGCCCTCAAGGTCCATCCATGTGGTTGCAAATAGCAGGATTCCTTTCTTTTTTTTTTTTTTTTTTTTTGTGGCTTGATAGTATTCCATCGTGTACATATGCTTGTTTTTGAGAGCAGTTTCGGTAGAGCGGTGGAGTATGAGTCAGATTGCAGTGGCTCAGCTTGGGAATGGAGAGTAAAAAAGTGAACATGGCTATTCCTTGAACAAATTTACTTGTAAAGCCAAGAAGGGCACAGGGTGGAAAGAAAAAGGACACTTAAAAATATGGGGATGCTTTGAGCATGTTATGAATTGACAGAAGAAGCCAAGGGAAATGGTGAACTAGAACAATGGAACTCCAAACGATGGAAGGGGAGGGAATGGGAGCCCTGGAGAATAGGGGCACTCTTCCTCTAAGACCCGAAAGAAATCTAGGCAAATCTGAATGTGATGAGGGCACCTGGGTGGTTCAGTCAGTTAAGCATCTGACTCTTAGTTTCATCTCAGGTCATGATCTCATGGTTCATGGGATCGAGCCCCACGTTGGGATCTGTACTGACAGCGAGGAGCCTGCTTGGAATTTTCTCTCTCCCTCTCTCTCTGCCTCTTCCCCATGTTCTCTCTCTCTCTCAAAATAAATACATAAACAAAAAAATGTGAATGTGGTGATAGTGACACTGAACAAGATTATACCTTCTAATGGCCATTTGCTAAGAATGAAAGGAATAGGGAAGAGGTTAAGCACTTAAGAAACTCCATAAATGCTTAAAGAAAAAGGAAGCTGAATTAGATTGGGGAAGAATTACTAAATAGCCATACATGCATGTAGAAAGTTCAAAGGAGCTAATCTGCATCATCATCAAATTTGTACCAGTAGCTACAGAAAAGAAACAGAAGAAATAAACAAGTTATTAATCAGTATTAGAGATAGCAAGGCTGAAGGTCAAGGTGAGACAGGACTATTGATTATATCGATGAGGATGTGACACCATATAGGCTGAGCAAGGAAAGAAGTCCAGAAAGGGCAGATAGATGGAGAAATAAGGAGAGGAAAAAGCCTGCAGGTCTCCAACCCAGTCTTTGAGCCAATTTAGTTGAGCATGAGGAAATGTGAGAAAAGGAAGGGGAGAAAGTTACGTATACAAAAAGGATGGGGTTAATTATTTCAGAGGTGGACTATTATTATGTAGAGTAGTGTAAGAAGACTCCCTGAGGAAGTAGGACTGAGCAGGACTTTAAGAGTTGGTAGTTTTAACACTGGGTAAGAGGAGTGACATTCTGTGCCCACAGTCGAAGGGGAACCTGGGACAGGCTGAAACAGTAACCGTGAGGCCTGGAGAAGGAAGAGGTACAGCTAGAAAGGAAGCAGTATGGATACTGACCTGTCTGGAACAGTAGCTCTATTGGAGTTTACAAGAAAGATGGATACATAAATTGAGCGACATTGTAGAGGGGTCTGAAAACTTATTGTGGGATTAGTGCTTTTATCTAGTGGACAGTTGGCAACCCAAACAAAATAGTAAGCAGGGGAATGCCATGAAGAAAGTCATGTTTCAGGAATATTTATGTGGAAGGAGACTATGTGAGGGATTCCAGCAGGGAGGAGTCTGTGCCCAAGGGTGTCACTCAGGTGACAGGAAATGGGAAATCTGAGAGCTGGAGCGGTGACATAAATGGACACAGTTTCAGTTTTGACGACACATTAGATGCAGGGAACACACAGAAGGAAGCATTAAAGTTTTCAGGCCAGGCCACCAGAACACAATCCTGCTACTGAGGGATGTGGAGAAACTGGAAAGGAGGGCCAGAGTGAGGATGGGAGAGAGAGAGAGAGGTATTTGTACAGAGGAGAGAGCAGATCCACCCAATGCTTCCTGTTTGTGCCGTGAAAAACCAAATTTCTGATGAAGCCGCGGGCTGTCAAAAGCTTACAAACAGAGTTATTTTCATGTTGCTTTCTTTATTAAAACTGACATGGGACAGAGTGGGTACACTGTTGAGAGACGTCAGTAGCAGGCATCAACCTGGCAAGAAGAAGCAGAAGTTGGGTGGCTCCTGTCGTCACTTAGAGCAAAGACTTCTGGTGAACAGGCTCTGTTAATGATGGCTGTGTTCCAATTAAAAAACCTTTAAGGGAGGATAATATGAAAAAGACCTTTTAATCACACCTTGAACTTTTTCATTCACAGCTGCACATGGGTAGCAGGCACCGTGCTGGGAGCACTACCTTTGATTGCAAAGCGTAAAATTTTTACAGGCTTTTTTTTCCTAATAAGTGAAAATTTGGGGTCTCGTCTATGTTTCATTTGGGTAATAATCCAGGACAAAATAGTCCAAAGTGCATAAATGGACCCAGTTAAAATATGTTTAAAAAAAATCATCTTTGATGGTTTAGGTTGTGGAAAAATGTGGATTAGTGAATATTTTAAATGAACTTTAACTGTGTAATAGATTTAAAACAGGGCTAGATAGATCAGTAGTAACCAAAAGTAATGAAAATATTTCTTGAAATAGTTGTTTGATGGCAGAAATATGACAGTGTTTCATTATATTCTTGGAATTAATTTTTTTCTAAAATATTTCCTTTAGGTTTATTTTTGTAGAACATATTTTTTTAAGAGCATGCTGTTTTATAATTATGTACAAGTATGCTACACAAGGGAAAAAAGTCTCTCGACTGTAAGTAGATTTTGTTCTCATTATTGGACCATCAAAAGTGAAAATAAATGTTGCCAGTAACGGCTTGTGTTTTCTGTATGTGAAGTATGATTAGCATAATTTTTTCAGCAGAGTATGATTTACAGAATTTTAAACTTAGTTCTTTATTTAGAATCTCTGATTCTTTTTTTTTTTTTTAATATTTTTTTTTCAACGTTTATTTATTTTTGGGACAGAGAGAGACAGAGCATGAACGGGGGAGGGGCAGAGAGAGAGGGAGACACAGAATCGGAAACAGGCTCCAGGCTCTGAGCCATCAGCCCAGAGCCCGACGCGGGGCTCGAACTCACGGACCGTGAGATCGTGACCTGGCTGAAGTCGGACGCTTAACCGACTGCGCCACCCAGGCGCCCCTAGAATCTCTGATTCTTTAGTGAACTCTAAGGTCATTGAAATGCCTTTTTCTAATTCTTTATAGAATAAGCAGTAGGAGAGGTGCCCTAATTCCCTAGGGCCACTGTAACAAATCACCACAAACTGGGTTGCTTAAGAAGACAAAATTTATTGTCTCGCAAATTTGACGGCCATAGGTCTGAAATCAAAGTGGGAGCCATCCCCCCTACCAAGGGTCTAGGGAAGAATTGTTCTGTGAATCTTACAGCTCCTGATGGCCCTGGTGATCCTTGGTGTTTCTTGATTTGTTCTGCATCACTCCAATCTCTGCCTCTATCTTCCCATGGCATCCTTGCCTGTATCTCTGTCTCCTCTGTGCCTGGGTGTCTCTGGGCCCAAATCTTCCTCTCTTTTCTTTGGTAAGGACCGCCCTTCATTGGATTTCATGTCCACTCTAAATCCAGGATAATTTCATCTCAGGATGTTTAATTAATTACATCTTCATAGATCCTATTTCCAAATAAAGATACCAGAAGGACAATATTCAACCCGCTACAGGTGGTAACGCTAATGTCTCAGGCTTGCATTGTTTCACACCTTAAAAGTTGTTACCCAGACCAGCTACAGAGGGTGAGTGCCTGCTGGCTGGCCAAAAATGTGGGGCCTCAGCAGATGGCAAAGGAAAGGATCTGCCAGTAGAGCCATTCCTTGGGTCTTGTGTGACATGGCAGAATTATTGAATAGACCCACAGTAGTCTTCATGGCCTTGCATCAATCTTGCCGCATCTCCTCTTATATTCATGGGAAAGTAATCAGCAAGTTATATTTTGATATCAAAACCTAATAGACCACAGAAAGGGTAAAGCAAGAGCAGAACAAACCACATTAACTATTTATTTGAGGATAGCATTTGTTTCTTAATGGATACCACTAATGGCCCATTACACCTGTACAAAATGTGTTTTCTCCCTGAGGTTCATACACATCTGTCGGGGGCGGGGGGGGCGGGCGGGTTCAGAGACTTGTGACAGAACATGCTGCTCCTCAATGAGTTTAGCAGAGTGTTTCACAAGTATGTGTTTGGTTCCAGGCTCTGTCTATGAGGTCTCTGAAACCAGACACAGAGTGAGGGTTTGCTGACTACTGCTACATTGCTATTAATTATATCATACATTATATGCATTACTGACCATGAAGTGGGGTCTCTGGGCCTAGAATCTCAGTTCCTCTAGTGACCTCTCTGAGCCTCAGATATCTGTATGTAGAATGGGAATAGTAATAGCAACTCTTTCATAGGCTTTGGTAAAGATATGATAAAGATTAAATCAGTTTACACAAACGTTTAGAACAGTGCCCAATGCCTAGCAAGTGTTTAATAATGTCTAGTTATTACCACTGTACACAGGATACTTCAGTTGGACAAGTATGTCTATGATCCTTAACCTCAGAAAGATGATTATTGTTACTGATACTAACATACTTGCATGGTGCTTGCAATTTTCAAGAATCTTCATACAATCCTTTCAAAACCCCTTCAACTTAGTCAATATAGTTACAAGTTAGAAAAAAATGGATTTGAGGGAACTCAGGTGACTTATTTGGGAACACAGAGTTAATGGCAGAGTTGTGCACTCAAATCTAGGTTACCTTGACCTAGAGGGCACACTTTATATATTAAAGGAGAGGAGGAAAAAAGTTGGGGTCGATGTGCGGTAACTCTGTAAGCAGCCTTTAGTGATATGGAAAACTGAACTGGCAAGCATCCAGTGTAATAGAAAATATACTGATTTAAAAGTCAGAAAACCTGTGTTTTAGCCTCTTCTCTGCCATTTGAGCTGGGAAATGATGTCCATGCCTTTGCAAAGTGTACTAACTGTTAACGAGATGCATCCTAACTCCTCAAGCCCATGTGATGTATTTCAAGTGGTAGAGCTCTGGGTCACAACATGCAAATCCCTTCTTCATTTGCTGGGCTTGTATTTTCTGGAAAGCTACAGTCTAACTTGTGGAACTAACGTGTTTGTGTAACGTGTTGGTTGCCATATGTTCAGGAGATGGTCCCATGTGCTATTGTTGATACAACATGAGTGGGGCTTTTAAATGTTGATACTGTGAAAATGTTGGGGCGCCTGGGTGGCTCAGTTGGTTAAGCATCCGACTTCAGCTCAGGTCATGATCTCACCGTCCGTGAGTTCAAGCCCCGCGTCGGGCTCTGTGCTGACAGCTCAGAGCCTGGAGCCTGCTTCAGATTCTGTGTCACCCTCTCTCTCTGACCCTCCCCCGTTCATGCTCTGTCTCTCTCTGTCTCAAAAATAAATAAACATTAAAAAAAAATAAAAAAAAAAAGAAAATGTAGTGTGATTGGATTCGGACAGGTGCCTGAACCCGACCACCCGTCACATTTATTTTGCTGCCAAACAGGTCAAACAAATTCAGTTGAAGGGCTTTGAACTTCCTTGATAATGAATAATTCACATTTCATTTTGAATGCATGCTGAGTTATATTGAAGTATTCATGCTGAAAGCTACTTTTTGGTGCATATTTTTCAAAGACCTTTCCCCTTTGTCAAGTTTATGTTTAGTATTTGGTTTAAAAAAAACATCCTAGGGACGCCTGGGTGGCTCAGTTTGTTGAGCACCTGACTCTTTTGATTTTGGCTCATGTCATGATCTCACGATTGTGAGATGGAGCCCCACATTGGGCTCCACACTGGGCGTGAAGCCTGCTTGAGATTCTTTCTCTCCCTCTCCCTGTGACCCTCCCCTGCTCTCTGTCTATCTCTCCCTCAAAAAAAAAAAAAAAATCGTACCTTGTTGAGGGAAAAAGAATACTTTTTCTCTTTCTTTTTAAAAACCTTACCATGGGACTCTAATCAGTGTCCAAGGGCATCCCTCAGAAGAATGATCTATTTTATGTGCTTTCTTGTGTTTGTTCACCAGATCTAGTGAGCAGAATCTGGCTTATTCCCATTACTTCTTGCCCTATTAGATACTTTTCCACATCACTTGCAGGAAATGCTCCTACTGGAGACTAACATTATGCCCGCGTATAGTAGGCATTCAAAAAATGCTTGATGACTAGAAGCGTATGTCCATCTCGATAACACAGATAATTCTGGGTCTTAGTTCTCTTCTATACCTGTTCCCCTTATCTACCGAGATCAAAGTTCCTCATATCTCATGGAAAGGAAACAGAGCACCGTGAAGCTGCCTCAGAAGTGCATATTTGGCATTATATCCCTCTTGTTGATGACAATTGCAACCAGAGCAGAAAAGAAAGTGAATGGGTCTTAGCCTTTCCTTGTCAGAGAGGACTGAGGTGTGAAGAGCCTGTCAGCACCTCCTCTGGCTGTACAACTACCCTAAACCCAAGTCAGGGACTCAAGTCAGGGACTTTTTCCAGCCTCCAGGAAACTGCATGAGAAATGACTTGGTCTGGAGAAATATTTCCATATCCCTTTCATTTTGATAAATCTCATATAACCTGGGCCAACATCAAGGCATACAAGAAATTCTTTGCTCTCACTTTCAATGTGTCCACAGTGAAGAATATATTAATTCATGTTTTTCTTTTTTTTTATGTTTATTTATTTTTGAGAGACAAAGAGAGACAGAGCATGAGCAGGGAGGCGCAGAGAGAGGGGGAGACACAGAATCTGAAGCAGGCTCCAGGCTCTGAGCTGTCAGCACAGAGCCTGATGCAGGGCCTGAACCCAAAAACCGTGAGATCATGACCTGAGCCAAAGTCAGACGCGCAACCAACTGAGCCACCTAGGCACCCTATTAATTTATGTTTTTCTAAAATTACACTTCTATTTATACCCTACATGGAATCTTTAATTCCACTTAGATATCCGGTCTTTTGTCTGAACTTCCCTATAACTCTTAAACTTTCCCCACACTGAGAACCCAGGTCCCCTGGGTGACAGCTCATACTAAGATCGGCCGGGGCCATCAACTCCCAAGAATGACATTGGTGATTGGAGTGTATTGGGTATGTGAATAGCTAAGCAACTGCTCTTCAAGAAAAGGCCATCAAATCATATCTTCACAGAGGGTTTCAATAGCTCACAGTCACAGAAGCACATCATTAATTTTTTCTCTGATAGAAGACTTCTTTTTCTGGCAACACAGTGATCTCTTTCTCCCTTGAACTCCTTAGAACTTTGTTCTTCCCACCTTCTCCTGTCAGGCAGTTTAATCTACTGGTTAAGTGTGTGGACTTGAGAACCGCATTGCCTGGGTTTGAATCCAGGCTCTACCGTTTACTCATTGTGTGATCATGGGCAAGTTACTTACCCTTTTTTGTGCCTCCGTTATCTTATCAGTAAAATGGACCTGTTGATGGTACCTAATAAATAAGGATTCATATGAAGATTAAATAAATACACTTATATAAAACATGCTTTAAACAAAACCTGGCATGTCACAAGTACTCAATACATTATAACCATTATTACAGTCACTATTTCAGTTGGTCCCTAACCCTGTACCACTACACTAAGATCCTTACTGTCAAATGACTACATCGACATTGCTTTTGGTCAGTGGTTCCCAAATGTTGCATGCCCACAATCTCTTGGTGGGCTTATTAATGAGAGATTCAATAGGTTTGAAGTGGAGCCCAATAAAGTACATTTAAATAAGTCCTCAAAAGAGCAAATGATTCAAATGGTCCACAGATTACATTTTGGGAAAGCTCTTCTGGGTTTTAGAAAGGTACTGCTCTCCTCTTGCACATTCATTCACTCATTCAGTATATGTTTTGAGCATCTGCTCTGTGAAAAATATCATGATTGGCACTTTGAAGGATCCAAGGTGAATTAAACACTGGGGAACGTGTGTGGCTCAGTTGGTTGAGTGTCCAACTCTGGATTTTTGCTCAGGTCATGATCCCAGGGTTGTGGGATCAAACCCTCCGTTGGGCTCTATACTCAGTGCTCAATCTCTCTCTCAAATAAAAAAAAAAAGACTTCAAAATAAATTCAAAATTAACACTGATTTTCTTTTTAAGAAATGAAAGATATAGTATGAGAAATATGTCATATAAAGATCTTTTACTTTTGAAAGGAAATGAATGAAATATATGCTATGTTATTTATAGCTGACCAGTGTAGTTAGAGGATAGGCCTTGATCAACTGAACATAAGCAGTGGCTTTCTGAACTCACAAGGGATACATTTAAGAATCTCTATTTAAGAAAAGGAATTGTAAGAATTTAAGAAAATGGCTTTGAATAAACCATAAAATCCAAAAAGTTCTGTATAGTAGAAATATGAAGATGCAACTAAGGAAGGCCTAGAAGAATAGTTATCAAAGCTGGCTCTAAATTATGTTGTTGTTTTTTCTTCATCTTCAACAGGTGAATCTTCATTTGCTCCCAACTTATGACCATTAAGAACTTTTCTTATGCTGTGTGCATAAGTTATGTCCATAAACTTACCACCAGGCAAGTCCTGAGAAGGAGATGGAGTTGTATCCAACATGTAAGCATTTAGTAGAGTAGACTGGAGCTTTGACTGGTGTCCTCGTTATAAAAGTGAGAATAGATTTCAATTTGTTTTTTTTACTGTTATACTTGGTGACAATCTTGTTCACCCTTACAACCTGTTTGGTTGCAAGTCACTATGAATTTCAAGTTATTGGTTTTAGCAAACGTGTGTACAACACATGACTAGCATTTTGCCAATAGGGGCCTCAGGCAGTATCTAATTTAATATTGAGATTTTACATGGAGATTCCGAGACATAAGTGAGTTGTCCAGGGGAAAGCAGCTACGTGGTAACAGGTCTGGACCTATGCCCCAGCTCCAGAATGACCAGTCCAGGATTCACTTCTATGTCAGTCAGCTCCAAACATATTTTGATTATGCATCCCCACTAGTCAAACAAAACAAAATAAAGGACATATTGAGGCTGTTCATTCAATATCTGTGTATTTATCTGTAAAATCTACATATGTGCTACACAACTAGTGTGTTGTTCACATTGTATAATATATTTTCAGAGAGAGCTTTAGAAGATGAGGTTGAAAGTAAAAAAGTATATAGAAGTCCTAGGAATTTCTTCCTTTCCCCCTGGAGAGTGAGGCCATGCAGACTTTGTACCTTCATAAGGCAGAATAATTTATACAAACAGGGGAATAAAAAAGTCCTTAATGATTATAAGCAACAGGTCACACACTTCCATCTAATGCCTTGTTTTCTATAATACCTCAGTCCAGAAATGTTTCTAAATCAGTGGCTCAGGACCTATTTCCCCACAGTTTTCTTTCACTGTATTTTTTCCCCCGATAAGTTAAACCCCTGTAGTTTGATAAAAGATCAGGACTTTTGCTTCTGAAATTTAGAAGGTAGATTTTATGCTCTGTGTTGAAAAGCACATTTCTTTTCCTTCAAATACCACACATATCTGCTTCATCTACCTCTAATCCCAGAGCGAGTTGATGAAAGGGAGCTGTTCTTCTCCTTAGGCATTTCCTTCGGATTATTCTGATTTTGGCATGCTAATCCTCTGTTTTTAAGTTTCTTCTACAGAAATCACATATATCTCATAGCCAGAGGATTCTTATTTCTAATTTGCAATGAGTAGCAGAAGGAAAGGAATGCCTCTAGACCTAAGATCTTGTTTCCAAAGGAGTCCTTAGAAGAAACAGAGAAGGTGTGGGGTTGGGTAATGAGGGGTAGTGGGGGTAGGTGGAGGGAAAGTACACATCAGTGTAAGCAGATTATCTCTAATGTTTTACAGAGTGTTAAGGTCTTTATAAATACAAACCACAGGGTAACTGGGATCTGACAGCTCTTGGAGGAATGCCCGTGAAGAAGGAGGAGGAACAGGAGGTGTGGTTGCTAATTTCCAAAAAACAAGATGTCAGCCATTTTAGAGAGAAAAATAAAACCCCACGGGGTGATAAGCTAATGGCAGAGAGCAACTAGTCAGAATGTTGGGACTACACATTTTTTATTAAATACTCAGACCTAGACTTTAGTGTATGTTTTCCCAAGTAGAGAAAGAGAATGGATGTGTTCCTATGCTTTCCCAAAGATGCTGGGGTTAGACTAGAAAACTGAGGAATAAACAGGTTGGTGAAAAGAGTCATTGAATAGATAATTTTATGCTTGTTCCCCCACATCCTGGAGAAGGTCAGGTAAAAATTTCTTTTCTCTTTCCACATAAATAAACAAGTTGTAGTGGGTGGGTCATGGCAGATTACAGAATTACACTGCTTGCTACTCTTAATTTACTACTGAGAGAGAAAAACCTTCCTTTCGGACTCCAGCTGAAGAGCAGGGTCTCTGGGCACTTACTGCACTTACCTAGGCCTGAGTAAGCAAACAGCTGATGGGGTGTCATCTAGTCTTGACTCAGACACGTTTTGCACCATCAAAGGTTTATATTCTCTAAAATACAAGTGACAAGAAATAGAGTAAACTATCAAAATAATTCTTCTCAGCTGCAAGATTTGGAACGAGGTGCCGTCAAAGGCAAAGTGTGCCTGACCCAGTTAAGAACTCTGTCATTCTTTATGGAATTTGAGTGTTAAATGAAGCCCCGAGATTTCTGGGTTCAGATTCCAGTTGTTTACTAACTAAAATAAAAGAGCCCACAAAAACTGTTCATGGGGCTTTGTGCTTCAAATCATTTTTACCAAACATGTTGATGAGTTAAGTATAAATGAATCAGAAACATACGGTTCACATTTCTTTGGAAATCCACAGGGTATATTAAGGGAATTAAAGGGAAATGTGTTAGGCCAAACATATTTAAGAATTTAACAAAACCAAAATCCACCAAAAAAGTTTAACATTTTCTAGTGAGTCTGTTCCAGTTTATTCTCCTTTAATGGTGTATTTTCTCTGTTGTATTAAACTTACATTTTTATGTGATGTGACAGATCCATAAATAAGTATAATATATTGCAATGAATTTACTAATCTTGCTCATTATATTAATACCAAGTAATGAAATTTATCTCAACTAATGATGCCATAGTTAGACATAATTCAAATTTATTAAAAACTACAGGGACTCTTGATTTTGGCTCAGGTCATGATCTCGCAGTTTGTTGGGTCGAGCCCTGAGTCAAGCTTTGCCCTGGCAGCACTGAACCTACTTAGGATACTCTCTCTCTCTCTCTCTCTCTCTCTCTCTCTCTCTCTCCCCCCTCCATGTGTTCTCTCTCTCTCTCTTTCTTTCTCAAAATAATTAAATAAACTTAAAAAAAAACTATAGGGAATTTGGACCAATTACAAAGAAGCTAAATTGTGGAATGGCGAAGTTAAAGTTATACAATATATTGAATTTAAATTCTTTCAAGTATACGAACTATTTTGATTTATGCATCAGTATTTAGTATTGTTTAAAGTAGTGTCCACAGATGTTTTGGGCAGGCAAATGTAAAATATAAGTAAAACAGACATATATCATGCTCTCATGGAGTGTACAAGACTTCAGTTTAGTCCATGCTAAATTATAAACTCAGAAGATTGGTGTTTTTTACTATACAGCTTAAAGCAATTTTATAGAATTTCTTCATAAAGCAACTCTTCTAAAGTGGAGAAGAGTCTATTACCCCAAAAAAGCATGGGCAGAAATGACACAAGTTCCTAACCCTCTCTCCTTCCCCTCATGCAGTTTGCTATGCCTTCCTCTGTCCTCATTCCATGCTTTTCATGAAGTTGGGTCAAAACTAATTTGGAATCAGTCTCAAAACTCATTGTCCAGCTCTGTTTATTTGGGACACCAGTTATGCACTAGAACATTAAATATAAACTCTTTTTAGAGGGAATTCTAAAGCATTTCAAGAAAAGTATTTCATTGAGAATATGAATCATTGTTTAAGAAGTAAAGAAAAAAAGACCCCAATGATTTTGAGTCTCTATGAGAGACTAACGGATTTAGGAGTTAGCAGTCTAATCCATTTTAATAATGTAGAGTTAGTTCATTATATTGCTGTCTGTATTTGTATTCATACTTATTTCATTAAAGATTCTGTGAGAAAATAGACCATAATATGGTATTTTTTAAATGACCAAATAACTTAAAAACAGATTATAAGAACATACATGCTAATGGAAACAAAGAGAACGGTGTTCAGTAGGCAGATAGAATATTTTTAAGGCTGGATTACACAGATAGAATATAAAAGAAACCTGGATTTTTGAAATTTCTGTCTCTGTGCAGTTTAGACTGGCCAAATATTTAATCTCTTTACTTTTTGGTAAAATCAAAATATTTGGAATTTGAAGTGATCAGCTATCCTGATGAAATTTAATCTACCTCCAGGACACCAATCAGTTATAATCTCTTAGAGTTAATGTGAAAGTCTGCTTCACTTGAAGGGAATACATTTTTGGCTTCAGATTAAAAGGATAAATTTGCATAGGACAACTCACTTTGCAGCGAGTTTGCAAAACAAAAAAGTTAATTTACATGCTTTTGTTTGTATACTAGTAACATTTAATTATTTGTAATCTCCCATTCTCCAAATGTGTGTTCTCTCCTGCCATGTTTATGCCTGCAAGAAATGTCCTTGTCCTTACCTAAATGAATTCCTACTTAACTTTCAAAGACTTTCCTAACCCTCCCTCACTCTTACCACACAATTAGATATACCTTCCTTTGCCCTCATCCCATGGCTTTCATGCTTTGAACAGAGAGATTTTATAAGTGTATGTATCTCCCTGTTTATTTGATGGCTGAATAACAGTAGGTAGGAGACCATGGACACCAGACAACCTAGATTCAAATAAAAGCTACTGGCTCTGCAATTTTGGGCAATTCAATCTAATCTTGGAACCTTTATGTTCTTACTTATAAGATGGGGATGCTAACAGAATTTACCTTACAGCCTTTTTGTAAGGAATAAGTAAGTTGATATATATGGAAAGGGTTTAGATGTGTGAGTATTTTCTGTCTATTCTTCATCATGTCCATAGAATTTAATGTATATTTGTGTAATATGCATTCCATTTCATAATTTATTGGTACACATACTGCTGAAATATCTTATGCTATATTCATAAAGCACAAAGTGGAAACTTGGCAATACATAGTTAAATATTATAGAAAGATAATTTTTACTAGTACAAGTTAAAAAAAGATTTGGAGGCTATGCATATTAAACAAATTAACCAGAAAGCTGCCAGATCTTCAGTACGTACTGCCTGGGCTCCTTTGCTTTTAAATTCCCAACCTTTAGAAACATGTTTACCTCTGTTTTGAATTCTTACTAATCTAATCTAGCAAAAGAGACCTAAACAGACTTACATCTTAACTATTTTTTCTTCATTTCCTTTAAAACATATGGTATATGTTTGCTTTATTGTTTTAAAGAGTTGTTTTATTGATCTTTTTATATGATCCCTTTACTACAAAAGGTTTTGATATAGTGGAAGAGTATGCTATCAATCTGATAATAATGATACATTATTAAGACCCGGTGTATATTTCACCTTATCAGTTTTTTTGCCTTTTCACTGCGGTTTTGATTTCTACTATCTCACTTGAAAACATTTCCCGGTTATTCCAGGCAATGGGTTCCCAGTGTTGGCCTGCTCCCCTTCTCTTGGTACTCCTCAAAGAAGTAAAAACCTCTGGGGTTACTACTATTCATGTCATTTCTTCTCCCTCATCTTCAATTTCTCACTATATTTTTCAGGAGAACAGCTTTTACCTTTTCTCCTTTATTCTGAAAATATATTTCAAGAGCCCATTATTTTCCACTGAAATATTTTCCTGTGGTTTGGCATATAATCCTGTGGTCATTGCTAAAGCTAAAATCTCTGGCCTTTCTTCCACTTATTTTTACATATGGCGCCTCCAAGCCCCTTGTACTAGATTTCTATATTTTTTTGAAGACTTTTTGCATGTAAAAATTTTATACCCTCTCCCCACTTTACTGTAGTGGCCTGTATTATTCTTAACACTGGTTGGTTTTAACTTGAAACATTTTCAATTGCTGGATCTTTAGCAGTTTCTTAAATATATTTTGTCTCTTACAGTAAGCTTTCCATGAGCCCCAGGAAACCAGATCAGGATGCTTTTGTCTATCTTTCAAAGCCAGCTCTGTAATTATTCCTATTGTATTCTGAGCCGGCTATTGAACTCATATTTAGTCATCTTATGTATATTTTCCTAAGAGTCGGATAAAATATATTTATGTCTCTTTCCCATTTTCTGTGTGGTTTCTTGGCCTCAAATACTTTTTATGTAATATAAAAGTGGGCTTTGAAACCAGGAATCTTGCGTTTTCTCAATCTACTTGTCACTATGGCTTTATGAAATGACTTTTTATTAAAAAGCAGAAATATGTGGGCTCATCTCTTGTCCCAGAGATATTTTTAAGTGAAGAGAAAAAAAAGCACCACATGTAAAATAAAGCACTGTATTCCCATAAGAGAATTGGGAGAGCAATGACTACAGAAAATATCATTCCAAATAATGTGGTGGGAATTGGGTTTAGGCTAAGAGAAAAAAGAAAGCCAAGAGCGAATATAATTAAAGAACTTAAAATATAGAGAAGTTTCCTGCACTTCAATACAAAGTTCTCCGAAGTTTAAAAACAACCAAAAAACCCATTGTTTATTTTAGAAAGTCATCATCCTGGTCCTTCACTGGTCATAGAGGTTTACTCTATTGCTGTATGTTTATGCCTGCAAAAATCACACGGTATAAATTCTCCTCCCCACTTCCTTTCCTCTTTCTCCACTGCCATTTTAGTATCTATTATATAGGCATCTTATACACAATGATTTCATTTAATCTTCACTATAATCTTCAAATTAGACATTCTTATCCAGTTTTACAAATGAGGAAATCAAGACTTCAAAGATTAATTTCTCAAACTGATTCTGCTAAGAAGCTGATTTGGAACAATTACTAAGACATGTATATTGACATACCCTCTATCCTCTCTTCTGATCCAACAACAGCAAAATTTGTAAGTGGAGAATTCTGCAAGAGTCAAAGAAATGAAAGCCCTAAACTGATAAACTATGCAAGTATTGGCTGCAGTTTAGTATTAAAAGGGTTTCTTAATGGTCAAGGGTTTGGTTCTCAGGGAGTTACTTTTTTGAGCCTGTATGAACAAAGAGACACGCATTACCACAAAAAAAGGATATCAAGTATGGTATGAGTCACCATGCAATGGCTCTTCAGTTGATATGAGGAACTGCAGTCCAGAGATTATATTTTAACTTTGTATCCTCCAACTCAGCACATTATCTCATGATACCCAATAAGTACTTAATAAAAGCCAAATGAATAAGTGAATAAAACAAGGTGAGTAAAAGAAGAAAAGGCTAATGATTGTCATGGAATGAAACAGACAGGGGTACTAAGAACACCAACAGCTGGTCTAGTGCCTGGCACCTTAGAAAGTACAGTTGAGTTAATCTTCAGCCCTGTAAGCTTCCTTTTAGCTACACCTCAGAATCTCCAGCCTCACATTAACCTGTGACTCTTGGCCATGGGAATGAGAATTAAGCACTTTACAATTGCTCATTAGTTCCTCCAATGGTTCCACGGCCTTTGAGAACAGAGGAAGGGGGAATTCAGGGGGAGCAGGGGCTCCAGCAATATCAGCACTAGTCCTGATTCTGCCCTCACAGCCCCATGGGGTACACTTATGACTCCTGGGCCTTGGGAAGAGAGGCAATCTCCAAGTTCCCTGCATGCTGTGGAGGAGGTCTATTGTCCTCCTGGAGAGAAACCAGCAGAGAAAACCACTCTGTTGTTTGCTAGGCCAGGAGATGTGCACATAGCTGTAGTAGGCTCTGCTGAGAGGTAGTTGAGGGAGAGCAGTTACAAACATGGGCTTTGCAGCCAGATCACCTGGCCTTGAGTTCCTACTTGTGAGCAGTGTGACCTTGAGCGAATTACTTAGTGGTACTTCTGTTCCCTCATTTATAAATGGTGGCCAAAAATAGCTTCTTAGTACTTGTCAAGTGCGTAGTACTTGAATGGGGATTAAATGACTAAATATATAATTAATATATATAATATATATAATACGTATATTGTGGCTAACACAGTACCTGGCACTTATTAAGCACTGTTGTGCTGGTTATTTTACAGGGCAACTACTTATATAATGGGGAGGGGAAAACAAATGGGATTTAGGGTCTATGACTCATGAGAGATAGAGATGGGGTGGTAGAAGGAGCAAGTATAATGTAGTCAGATGTGTAGAGGCACCATTGTTCGTGACGCTGTTTTGCATTGCCTTGTGGTCTCTCCCTTGTGTCAGTCCCAAAGTAGAGCCAGGTAGAGGAGTTCAAAGTTTGTGCTGGGGGAGGGGAAGGGGAGAAATTCAAGAGTGGGGAGAAGGGCTGTTACTCAGAATTGCTGCTTGACACTGACTTTCTAAATAGGCCTACTCAGAGGTTGGATAGAAAAAGGGCTGGTGAGCTTCCAGATGTGTGTCAAGAAGAGGAGGAAGAAAAGTAATGACCTAGCAACCTGACGTTTGGATCATGACAGGGACATGAACTGTGATAAAAAGCTGAAAGAGCCCACAAAATAATAATAAACACTCCAGCACCATTTGTCCTCAGTGCTGGATTGCAAACCATATTTCTATTCAAACAAGTCGCTAGGAGAAGAGCTGAGAATTTAAAAGTCCGCGGCCAATGTAATCCCATTAGGATTTCTCAAAGCTACCTTTCTACAGTTGAACTGTATCTACATAGCACAAATAAGGGAGAGATTTTGCAATTATCTGATTTGCTTGATCAATTCCGACAGCCAAACTGGATTACTCATTTTTGTATGATTTCTTGATCCAATAAAATCTACTTGGAAGCTTGAATTATCTAGTTTAGCTGTCTAAATTGATCAGGTTAACCAGGTTCCAATGAAGTTTTGGTTTGAATCTCATCCAGTTCTGATTTCTATAGTCAATGATTTTCCACATCTCTAGCTGAAAATAACAGTACAATCAAAGGGAATTAAAACAATTTGAGTTAATGCAGTGATGGTATAAAGCATTTGAGTCTTTATTCTGTTATTACAGAAAAAGCCAATGATTATATTTGAAATATAACCAGTCTGTCCCCTAGATGCACAAAGTTTGTCAGATCAGGGTAGGCAGAAATCTTTTCACCCTGCTCAACCATACTCTTGTGTGCTTTCCATCAGATGTTTGCCGCTGGGACTAGGAGTGTCACAGAGTGGCAGCCGGGGCCAGTGCTTGTGACCCTGTTAGAAGAGTGTCCATGCCTGTCTTTGTTTTCTTCCTGAAGGTTTTCTTTCCTTTCTCTCTCCTCCTTCTATTTCTTTTCCCTGGATTTCTTCTTTGTTTTTGTCTTCAGTTCTCTCTCCTTTTACTCTTTCCCTGGTTACTTTAATAAGAGCTCCCAGAGATAGACTTAGTTTTGCTCTCCCAGAGGCATTAAGCTGGGGTTCAGATGGAGCACTAACAGCCAAGGACTGGGGAAAAGCCCAGTGGCCTAACAGGTATTTCTCTCACACAGTCCCTAAGAAAAACTACAAAGTGGCCCATTTCCCTTTGAAGTGCTCCTACTTCTCTGTATCCTTCTTTCCCTTCTAGATTTTCCATGTTGTGTCTTTGAGGCAGCCTGAGACTTTTTTTTTTTTTTTTTTTTTTTTTGTTCTATGTCCATACATTCCTTCCTTTCAGACCTTCATAAAAAACACCTATTCCCTCAATGTAAAGATTTCTTCTAAGAGGAAAGCAAATTGATTTAAAACAATTCTCTGATGGGGAGCCTGGGTGGCTCAGTCAGTTAAGCGTCCAACTCTTGATTTCAGCTCAGGTCATGATCTCACAGTTTGTGGGATCGAGCCCCACATTGGACCCTGTGTTGACAGTGTGGAGCCTGCCTGGGATTCTCTTTTTCCCTCTTTCTCTCTTCATCCCCTGCTTGTTCTCTCTCTCTCTCTCTCTCTCTCTCTCTCTCTCTCAAAATAAATGAATAAACATAAAAAAAAAATTCTCTACTTTCAAAATGCATCCACTTCACTGCAGGTCCGTTTACCTAGATAGCACTGTCTCCTTTACGGATTATTTAGTAACCTTCGTACTGGTCTCCTTGCCCCTGATTTCCTTCCCTGTGATCTGTTCTCTACATTGCCACCAGAGTGACTTTCTAAAACCTAAGTCAGGCTGTCATTCTTTTACCTCAGAATCCTTTCTTAGCTTCTCAGTTTATTATGCATAAAAGCCAACATCCTTACTTGAAATGGCCAAGGCTCATGCTTGGCTCCTTGCTGACTCTTTCCGTCACCCTTCCACTAGCCCTCCCTGCCCTAGGCCCACCATCCTTGCTCTCTGAGAAATCACCTGGTGAGTGTTGGGCACTCTCTCCTTTCTTTCCCCACACTTTTCCTCTGTTGTCTACATGGCTCATCCATCACATCCCTCAAGTTTTTGCTCAAGTACCTTCTCAGTGAGACTTTTCTGAAAACCTTAATTAAAACTGCAGCTGCCTCAACTCTTCCTATCTTCCCCATGCTTCATTTTTCTCCACACTCTATGCAATCACCAGGACACCATATTTTATATTTAGATACATCCTTCAGATTTATCTCTCCCTACTGGAATGTAAGCTCCTGAGGGCAGAGATTGTGTCTTTGACTTTTTTTCTCTGCTTATATCCCCAGTGCACAGAGTAGTATTTGGCACTTCTTAGATATTTAATAACTATTTTTTGAATGAGGAGTTATTTAACTAAAGTAATTTACAAGTACATCGGCATGTAGACAACTGAGTGTATGGGAATTTTGAAAGAGGCACTTATAAATAATTTGAGGATATAGACAAGTTTAGAATAGATATGTTTAAAAATAAACATCTTCTTATGATAATACATACACATCAAATGAAAGAATGACTGACCATTTCTTTTTCTGAATTTCACTTGTGTTCTTTCTTCCCTGGCTGGGCCTGCAGGGGAAAGGGTTGGTCTCTTAGTTCTAAGTGGTTCCCCATTCTGCTCTTTGTCATGTGGTGCTAAAGTCAATCTGGTCACTATCTGTATCTGATAATTATATTCTTATGTGTTGAATCTTCCATAGACATACACCCACCATGGTTTAATATTGATCTTTCCAGGAAAAAAATAAAATTACTGAAAAAAAATTGTGGACCTGGTAACCCTTACGTAACTAAGGCAGCTGTGCACATCCCTCAATTAAAGTTTTGTCCGTGTTCATGGTAATCACTTCTGCCCATTCAAGGAAACAAATGCTTGTACAGCTTGAAGCATTCAACATTTTTTAGGCTAAGCTTTGTTTGGCACTTCATGGAGCATAAACTGTGCCTAGTTAATCACGGGAGATGAAATTCTTGTTTTCTGTCCTTTAAAGTTAAAACCTATTTAAGATTATCTTTTTTTTTCTTTTTTCATACTGTCTTATCAGAACAAAAACTCTCTGAGCATGAAACAATGTGGTTTGGGTGGTGGATAAACAAAGAAAAGAAAACAAAACACAACGCAACACGGTGACATTTTCCTGTGCCCATGTAATGGTGAGGTGAAACCAAGCTGCCATCTGTGTAGATTCTCGTCTTAAAATTCAGAAGGAAGATCTGAGCAATTGGGAAGTCTAAGCCCAATCAGTGACCAATGTCAGAGAGGGAAACAGAGGGTTTTCACCACTGGCCCATTTTCCCCAGCGTGAATAGGTCAACAGAAAGAGCTATGTATTATTACCCAAGAACCCTATGGGAATGTCTGGTGTCTCCCCAAACTTCTTGCCTCCATTTGTAGTGTCTCTGTGGTCTGATTCTCTTCATCAGCTCTTTAAATGTGTTTCCCACTAATTCTGTTCCAAGGCCTTCTATCATAATGGCCCTGTCTTCAGCCCTATGGATTCACACCTGCCTCTGTGCCTTGGCTAAGTTGTCCTCATTGCCCATATTCACTGTTTTTTCTCCAGTTTTGGCAATTTTTAAGATATTTTACCTTCTCTGAGATATCTTCCCTCGAGAAATCAATCCACATAACCTCTGTCTTCTAATCTCTTTATTATTCATTAATTCATTCATGCTCTAGTTGAGAGCTTCCTATTTATCACATCCTGCTGGAATAAGGGAGTACAAAGGTGAATGGGAATTAAGCAACTCACAATCAGTGTATGAACAGAGATGAAAGCTAACAGAGGGTGTTCTGGGAGTGCTCAAGAGACGTCATTTGGATTCTCCTCTGCACTTCTTTAGATAACCCAGATTCACCAATTTTAACACTATGTTACATTTGCCTTTCTTTTTTCTTTCTCTTTCTCACTACCTTTTCTGAACCACTTCTCAGTAGGTTACATACATCATTCCCTTTCATTCTTTAATATTCTGTGGGTTTCCTATGAATAAAAATATTTCTCATATAGTCACGCTAGAATGGTCAAATATGGGAAATGTACAATTGATACAGTATATGCTTTTACACTCTGCTCTTTTCACTTAATATATTCTGGAAGTAACTCCTTATTGCCTCACTGAGGTCTTCCTCACTCTATTTCGCAACTACATGAAACTAAACTGCTACACTGTGTGCATATAACATAGTATATTCAACCAGTCTCCTATGTTTGAACATTTAGGGAGTTTCCAATATTTTGCAATTACAAATAATGAAGCAATGAATAACCTCTTGCATATATTTTCATGTTGTTCAGGGTAAATTCCAGAAAATGGAATTACTGTGTCAAAAGACAACTACATATAGAATTTCGTTAAATATTGCCAAATCCCTTCCATCCCCCAAGAGTTGTGACATTTTGCGTTCCCATCAGCAGTATGTGAGCAGGTCTTGCCAACAATGTATTGTAAGCCTTTGAGGTTTTTTTTTTGTCAGTACAATGGCTGAAAAAAGTTATCACAGTGAGGTTTAATGTGTATTTCTCTTCATATAAGTAAAATGGAACATATTTCATGCATTTAAAAGCCACTTTTTGGTCAGTTATGTTTTTATAGTTTGGCTCATTTCCCATAGATTATAAAATCTTTTCTTTCTCAATTTTTCTTTTTTTAATGTTTTTATTATTTATTTTTGAGAGAGACAGACAGACAGAGACAGAGAGAGACAGAGAGACAGAGTATGAATGGGGGAGGGTTAGAGAGAGAGGGAGACACAGAATCTGAAGCAGGCTCCAGGCTCCAAGCTGTCAGCAGAGAGCCTGACGCGGGGCTTGAACTCACGAACCTTGATATCATGACCTGAGCCATGGTCGGATGCTTAACCGACTGAGCCACCCAGGCACCCCTCTTTCTCAATTTTTCAAAGCTTTATATATATGATGGATATTAATATTTTACTCTAATCTTTTTGCAAATGATATTTCCTCTGATGTTTTTCTGTCATTTGTCTTTCATTTGGTTATGATGATATTTTGATTTCCTATTTAAAAGTTTTTTAAAAATTTTTATATAGTCAAATTTATCAGTGTTGTATTGAATCTGGATTTTGAAAATAAGAAAGTTTTCCTCTATCCCAAGGTTAATAAAGAGGAATTCATCCATGTTTCCATCTAATACTTGTATGGCTTCAGTTGTTACATTTAGATCACTGATACATTTGCAATTCATTCTTGATTATGGTGTAAGGAATAAATCTCATTTTACATTTTGCCAAATGACTATCTACTTGTTTCAGCACCAATTTTTACAGAGTTCTTCTTTGCCCATTGATTTGAGATAATGCCTTTCACATATCAAATTTTCATATGCAGTAAAACCTTGGTTTGTGAGCATAATTTGTTGCAGAAACATGCTTGTCATCCAAAGCGCTTGTATATCGAAGCGAATTTCCCCATAAGAAATAATGGAAACTCAGCTGATTCATTCCACAAACAAAAAATATTCATATAAAAATGATTATAATATGGTAATATAATACAAAACAATAAAGAGACTACAAAATATAAAGAAAAATAAACAAATTAACCTGCACTTGCCTTTGAAAACCTTTGTGGCTGGTGTGAGGGAGACAAGAGAGAGGAGGGTTATTGTGTAGGACAAATTTCACTATCACTAACAGATGTTGACTACAGCACAGTATTAATAAACTCTTCTCATAGACTGTATTGAATGTAACTGGCAATAAGGCAGCAGAGGAAAGGGTCTGCAGGCAGCCTGACCTAGAATGAAGCAAAGCGTTCCCAGGCTCACTCTTGGATGGAAAAGCAAAGGACTGTCCATAGGTGCTTTGAAGTGACAAAAAATACACTAGTGCCAGTTGTGGGCACCTTCCAACATTCTGAAAAATCACTGATCTCTGCTGAGCATCTGAGCATCTGTGCATGGGAGATGTTCACCCACAATCCTGCAGAGAGAGAGAGAGAGAGAGAGAGAGAGAGAGAGAACAACTGGCTCAGTTGTGATCATGTGATGTTTGGCATCAGGTACTACTCATATTGCAAGACATCACTCATTTATCAAGTTAAAATTTATTAGAAATTTTTGTCCGTCTTGTGGCACATTCATAGAACAACTTCCTTGCAATCCAAGCTTTTACTG
The DNA here is from genome assembly GCF_022837055.1 of Prionailurus viverrinus. Taxonomy (NCBI): domain Eukaryota; kingdom Metazoa; phylum Chordata; class Mammalia; order Carnivora; family Felidae; genus Prionailurus; species Prionailurus viverrinus. The sequence goes on along the minus strand of NC_062577.1, from coordinate 54,077,489 downwards.
TATATATATATGTATGTAATATACGTATATATGTACATATATATATGAAATATTGGATTCATTTTATATGAGCAAACCTATTTCTAGACATGATGATCCACTTAATTGGTCTGTTAATTCATGTACCAGTACCATACTTACTTATAAAACTATCCTTATTTAATATGGTAGTCATTAGCCACATGTGGCTATTTAAATTTAAATTTAGTTTAATTAAATGAAATTAAAAATCCAGTTCTTTAGTTACATTGGCTATCTTTTAAGTGTTCATTTAGCCCCATCTGGCTAGTGGCTACCATTTTGGACAGTGTGGATATAGACAATTTCCATTTAGTCACATGTGGCTAATGACTACTGTATTGGACAGCACTGTTAAAAAGGCTTTGTAGTATGTTCTAAGGTCTGGTACAGCTATTTCTTCATCATCTATCTTTTTAATGTTTTCTTGGCTATTTCTGTGTGTTTATTTTTATTTTTTAAAAAACTTTTAATGTTCATTTACTTTTGAGACAGAGCATGAGTGGGGGAGGGGCAGAGATAGAGGGAGACACAGAATCCAAAGCAGGTTCCAGGCTCTGAGCTGTCAGCACAGAGCCTGATGCGGGGCTTGAACTCATGTGCTGTGAGATCGTGACCTGAGCCGAAGTCAGACGCTGAACCGACTGAGCCACCCAGGTGCCACAAGAGTTTATTTCATTTGAGGAATCTATGTGGCTTAGTCAGTTAAGCGTCAGACTCTTGGTTTCCGCTCAGATCATGATCTCGTGGTCGTGGTATCAAGCCCCATGTCAGGCTCTGCATTGACATCATGGATCCTACTTGGGATTCTCTCTCTTCCTCTCTGCCCCTCCCCTACCATCTCTCTCTCCAAATAAATAAATAAACTTTTAAAAAAGAGTTTATTTATGTTTATTCTTCTATTCTGTTGTTATACGTGTTTAAGGTGAGACATTTTGCTCTCATCACTTTTTATATTGTAATTTTATCCTCATTGTTTTTCAGAAATTTTATAATTTCTGTTTGTATTTCCCTTCCTGGTAGGTTTTAAAATTTCAAGGTGAATGTCCTTTGACTTTGAATTTGTTTCCAATGTTTTTATTTCAATATGATTAGTGTTACTAGTGATATGATTTTTTATGAATTTATAGATGTTTTCTTTGTCATCTAATACATGCTCAGTTTTTTACATATTCCCTGTGCCATTAAGAAGAAGGAGGTATCTGTATTATTGAGGCATAGAAGAAGATATATTCTTTATGTATCATAAAATCTACCTTATTAATTATGATGTTTACATGTCTTATTTTGTGTTCACCCGACCTGCCATGTCCTGGTAGTGATCTAGTAAGATCTCCTGTGGCGTGTGTCTATCTTTCTATCTCTCCTTGCATCTTTTATAATTTGCTCATCCCTTGGCCTTTTGGATTAAGTGCACTTTTATGTACATAGAGTTCAGTTTTACTTAATAAGTCAACTTGAAAACATTTTTCTCTTAGTAGATGAATTAATCTTTTTCATATTTATTGATTCTACTGAAATTGTTTGGCATCAACTCTTATCATATAGTATAATTTTACTTTAATTTAACATGCATTATATTATACTATGTTTCTTGATGATCGATGTCTCTTTTGTCTCTCTTAAAAAATCTCTTTCTAAAAAGCATTTTTGTTTTGTTGTCCTAATAGTTTTGTATCCATACCTTTAATAATGCCTTTAATTCCCCTTTTATTGTTTTCTGCCTGGTTTATAAATTTTAAGTTAGATCTTTTTACTCCCTCCAGTATTTATGGAAAAATTAATGATCATATTCTCTTTTCTACTTCATAGGGACATATAACAGTCTCTTACTCTTCTGGGACTCATAGACTCATCCTTGATTTCATTCTAAATCTTCAATTTTACATATTAGATGTTCACTTTGAGTCCTTTTGCCAAAGTTTCTCCAATCATCTTTTGGTTAGTTGAAGCTCCTTCTCTCATTATTGCTCAGAAAGAGTTTGTAAATACAATATTACGTTAGCTCTTACATATTTAAAACTGTTTTTCTATCTCTGTGAAACTGGAAAAGTTCTTTTGTACGTAAAAAATCTTCAGTTCACATCATCTCTTCTTGAATTTCTTAAGAATGCTGTGTCCCTATTATTATGCTTTGATGTTGCTTTAGAGAAGCCTTATACCAATCTAATTTTATTGCCCTTATGATTTGTTTCTTTTACCTGAAGGTCCTGAGAAGTTTTTTCCTTTAAAGTTGTCTAGTTTTACTGTATAACTACACTGTCTCAAAGATAGATCATTCTGGGTAATTATTCCTGATATTCTCATGGTTAAGCCTTTCAATACATAGATTTAGGTTCTCTCTTATTTCTGGAAAGTTTTCTGACATTGTTGCATTAAATGTTAACTGTGTTCATGCTTTTATTACATGTATGTTCAATCTTTATTCTTTCAGCTCAACACTTTATAACTGAGTTATTTTTACTTTGTACTTTATTTCATTTTCATTCTCTTGTCTTTGTTTTGCTTTTCTTCTGTGTCCCTTGCTATATTTTCATTCAGATTTCATTCAGATCTTCCTCTGGTACCTTGAAAATTTTATTTTAAATTTCTGAAATGTTTTGTTTTTCACTTTAATATCTCTTAAGGTGTCGGTCAACTGACATTTTATTTTCCCTGACATTTTTATCCATTTTGACATTACTTTTAAAATTTCCAATTGTTTTAAGTCCTTAATTGCTTGTTTTCATTTATTTAATTCAGTTTGTATTATAATAATTCATATTTGTTTGTTTTAGAAATTTTCATTCGGTAAAGTAATGTGTTTCTCAACTTCTGCTTTCTTCAAAAAGTAGCTTTATATGGAGTTTGACTGCCCTTTTCTACTTATAATAATATTGTAGATAGAAGTTCTAGTTTAGTAACAACCTTTCTCTTGGAAGAGTGAAGCCTAATTTCTTTAATGGATATTGTTGGTGGTAGGAATGGGTAGAGGTTAGCGTGTTTTGTGACTTGTTTTTGTTTTAGAGAATCCTTTTTTTTTTTAAGTTTACTTATTTATTTTGAGAGAAAGAGAGAGTGAGCTGGGGAGGGGAAGAGACAGAGGGTGATGAGAGAATCCCACACTGCCAGCAAAGAGCTGGACGCAGGGCTTGATCTCATGAACCATGATATCATGACCTGAGCCAAAAATCAAGAGATGGACGCTTAACCGACTGAGCCACCCAGGTGTCCCCGTTTTCTGGAATTCTTGATTTTCCTCTTCCTTCCTTCTTTTTCCCTTACTGTCACTCGTACAAAGGTACCAACCCTGTGTCTTTGTGTCCTTATGCCCTAGAAGCATTGCGTGTCCAGGACTGATGCCTCTGGGTCTTGCTCGCTTTTAAGATGCCTTCCTACAGTTGGAGCCAAATCCAGACCTGCAGTTTAGTACATAGTGATAGTTGTTCTTTTTATGGTAATGATTTTCTTTCCCTGTGTTTTACCTTTGTCCCCTTGTCTTTTCTACAAGGTCTCATAAAACCTCCTGCTGCTAGTATTTAGACCAAGAGCCTGGCAGCTGTGATAGGAGCTCTGGTAGAAGTTCAGTTGGAATTTCAAGTTTATTTTTCTATTTATAGGGATTTCAAATTCATGGTCTTTGTTGTCTCCTATTATGTTTGAAAGCATAGCTTGCATGTGGATTTATTTGTGCTTTTCTTTTTTTTTTTTTTATCTAATAGACTTTGAGATGGATTTGTGCGACAATTTGGATTTAGGATGCTATTATCCCCTAGAATCCCTTTAAAGTGTGGAGTTTAAAAAAAAAATTCTGATTACTCCATTCCAGATGCAGCATTGGAAGAAATGGAAAACAACCAAATTGGCAATGGAAAAAGCAGGAAAATTTTTATCTTGTTTACTAAATACTTATTGAGTACCTACAATGTACAAGGCACTGAAGACAGAATAATCATCTAGGTAGACAAGGCCTGTACCCTCACTGGCTTATGTTCTACTGAGAGAACAGATATAAAATAGACACATAGTATGATGTTAAGAGATGCTAAGGACCATAACAATTGAGCACGCTAGGGGGATAAGCAGTAAAATAGGTAGTGCCATGATCCTTAGTTTAGCTAGATTTCTCTGAGAAGATGACATTTGCCTAAAGACTTGACTTGAAGTCATCTAAATATATGAAGGAAAAAAGATTTCATGTAGAGAAAACAGAATATCTAAAAGGCCCTGAGGCTGGGACAGACTTGATGTGTTTGAGGAGAGGAGGAAGATAGAATGACTGGAGCTGAGTTTGTAGGAAAAAGTATATTACAAGGTAAAGTTAGAGAAGCCAGCAGTAGCCAGATCAAGTAGGGTCCTTTTAGCCATGATAAGTTTTTGGACTTTGTTTTAGGTGTAATGGGTAGCCTTTAAAGGCCTTTAGCTAGGAAAGTAATGGAATCTGATTTTAAAGAGAGCTGAGGCTTCTATGTGTAGTATCTACTGACCAAGGAAAGAGGAAAAGCCAGAAGATGAGTTTCCATGCTGCTGTCTCCATATAACGCTAGTAACTGGACTTCTAACTTCCTCCTGACACCAAATCATTATTTTGTGGCATGATTCTTACAGTGGGGTATTTGCCTGGCCCCCTCCTGTGACGGTATGCAGACATTGCTGAACGGTGTGATTCCCCAACCTTTCTGTATCACACCTGTGGGCTTCTAATGAAATAATTGAAATGTTGTACTGACTCTCTAGCTTTGTTACTATTCACTAATTGCTTTCCCAAAGACACCTCTGAGGTTCACTACCTGCCTCTATTAATAAACATTGCCTAATCAAAGGTTCTTTATTAATGTGTTCTCATCTACCAGTATCTTCTCTGATCTCAGCTATGTCTTTTGATACCAACACTTTCTTCTGACCATGACATCTACCAGTCATCAAGGTCTCTTCTCAGTGTCTCACTGGATCCATAGTCCTTGTCTGTTCTCCCCCACTTTCCCATTGTTCCTCCTCGAAAGTAAACACATCCAGCCTCTTGAGCTCCATCTGTACACATGCTGTCATTCCTCCTGTGACCAGCCACATCATACTTAAGAGATAGTAATGATTGTTGTCCGTTCATTCACTCAACAAATATTTATTGACCGTGAACTAAATGCCACACCCTGTACCAGATACTCTGGTATCTGGACTCACAATCCCTATCCTAACTGAGTTTAAAGTCTAATAGGAGTTTTCAACAAATTAAGAGGAAATGTCTTTAATGAGAAGAGTACTGTGTGCAATAAGGAAGTAAAAATGTATTCCAAGGAAAGATGATATTTACCTGAAATATGAAAGATGAAAATTATATGATCAGGGGGAAAACTGTAGAAGCCAGACTCTTTTGAGATGTTTATAGTAGGCTCAATAGCATGAGAAAGCCATGACATGTTTGAGGAATATAGAAAGGTCAGTATGAAGGGGTGGGAAGTATGAGGGATGAAGTGATAATTACAGTATTTCCATGACTATTCATATTATGGTCTTTTTCACATTAATATATTAATACCTGAAATTGTCTTCATTTTTACCCTTTGTCACTTTGGGTTTCATCTGTCCAAGTTCTAAAGCCCTTCGCTTGGCTTGAAATCATAGGTTGCAGAGCAGATATCTATCTTATCCTACTTTTTAAAAAATTCTTTTTAATGTTTATTATTTGAGAAAGAGACAGAGAGCAAGCAGGGGAGGGGCAGAGAGAGAGAGAGAGAGAGAGAGAGAGAGAGAGAGAGAGAGAGACAGAATCTGAAGCAGGCTCCAGGCTCTGATCTGCCAGCACAGAGCCCGACACGGGCTCGAACCCACAAACTACGAGATCATGACCTGAGCCGAATTTGGCCACCTAACTGATTGAGCCACCCAGGCACCCCTTATCATCCTACTTTTTAAGACATAAATCAATAACTACTCTTTATGAAGGGGAAGGCTTTGTTCTTTTTCATTAGGAAAAGCTTCACAAATCTCAAGTATGTTTATTTATTTTGTTCAAAGTCTCTGCACAAACAGGACCTATGTTAGGGTCTGTACAGGCCAGGCTGGACACAGACTGGAGTGTTTCTGGCCAGTGGATGTAAGAGCAAGTTTCTTGAGTAGGTCCAAGGATGGCACCAAAATCAAAAGCCAACCTTTAAGGGCTCAACCTTAAGGGGCAAGGCAGAGGGGCAGAATCCACCATTTGTCCACGAATAAGGCATTTGGATACGAGCAAGTGAGCACTAGACTAAAATGGGATTTGGACAAAAGAGTGGGAGTGGATCCTGGACATACTCCATGAAATGTTGGAGTAGCCCCAGGGACATTTTTATAGGGCACATATGGTCTCAGCTGTGAGTGAGGAAGGAGCTGTTAAGGACTAAGCTAGTGCTTAAGGAGGTCTCAGTGTTTTTGGGGTAAACATATGTGAGAACAAAAAATTACAATGCAATCTGAGAAGTTCCATAATCAAGGCATATGCCAAGTGGGAGCAAGTTTTAGGGTTTTAATGAAGACTTCATACGCATGGCATTTGAAATGTTGGTAAAAGTTAGATGGTTGGAAAAAGGTAAAGAAAGCCTGAGAAGAGCAAATAACATGGGCTAGGACTGATGTAAAAAGGGCATCATGTTGCATTCAAGAATCAGGGGATACAGTGTGGAGCCATAACTTAGATGGGATGTGCCAAATGCGTGTTGCGACCTCTTAGGTACAAACTAGTAAAGATGGGGTAATCCTGGAACAGATAGGGCCAGGATTCAGGAATTGAACTATGATGTTGGCTTCAGAAGACTCATTTGGTGCTATCTGGGTTGGCAGTGACGTGCTAGAGAACCTAGCCTATAAATGGGCACCTGGGTGGCTCAGTTGGTTAAGCATCTGACTTTGGCTCAGGTCATGATCTCATGGTTCATGAGTTCAAGTCCCACATTGGGCTCTGTGCTGACAGCTCAGAGCTTGGAGCCTGCTTTGGATTCTGTGTCTCCCTTTCTCTCTGACCCTCCCCTGCTCACACTCTTTCTCTCTCTCTCTCTCAAAAAATAAACATTAAAAAATTAAAGAAAAAAAAGAATCTAGCCTATTGAACAGAACATGGCAACAGGAGTCTCAAGGTGGTGGTGATAACAAAGTGTTTTGTAGGTGACTATCTAACATGGGTCAGATCTCCAGCCAGTGGTGAACCTCCAGTCATATGGCTTTTGCCCTGGGGTTATGGGTTCTATAGACCTATCTAAGTAGGTAGGCCTTCAGGATAGTGTTGGAGTCCTGGTGGTAGCAGTGACAGGTAAACAAGGAAATTAAAGTCTAAACACAGTAAAAAAGAAGAGATAAATATTGGAAGGTCAGTGAGAAGGCTGAACCTTGGTGGGCTTGTGCATGCTGAAGGTTATATTAGGATATACCAGTTACCAGTCTTAGGGCAGCAAGACTAGTTCCTAAGGGTGTGATCCCCCCACAAAAGGTATAACTGGTTCATGCAGGACTAATTCCAAACTTGGTCAGTGCTGAGTCTTTGGAGTAAAAATATTTTAAAATCTTTGGCTGAGTAGGGGTTGAATAGGCTGTGATTATATTGATTAAAGAGTTTGCTATGTCATCATGATATATCTGGGCTTTATCCATTGGGTAACTGGGAGCCTTTGTAGAATTTTGAGAAGTAACCAAATGTAACATTTATTTTTTAAAGATGACTCTGGAGGTGATATGGAACGCCTGGAAACTTTGAACCCCATCAGGAGGCTTTAGCCTTATTATAAGCTGTGTAGTCATGGTTTGAGTTGAGTCCTAGACAATGGGAGTTAGAAATGGGAAAATGCCAATTTATTCCTTTATGGATTATTAGTTCTTAAAAAGGTGTAGCTTAAGACTTTCTGAAAATGCAATTGCATTACATGTGTTCTTTTGCCTACACATTCAGCTTCACATATAAATGGAGAGATATATTCTTGTATGTGTGTGTACCCATATTTCTCCTAAACCCATATTAAAATCCTTTTATTTATTGGGTGATACTCTGGACCACCATTTTTTTTTTAAAGACTTGGCTCTGTTAGTTTCTGGTAAAATAATGACCCTTAAGCTGTCAGTTATTTTCTTCTCAGCATGAATGAAATCAGGTAATACATCTGGAGTGAGGGACAAGGTAGCTGTATAAAAGATCTTGGTTCCATAGGCAAGAGCAAAGGAGCTCACTATGTTCCCAGATAGCGAGACTAAGGTTACCGACAATAAAGGTTTTTGGGTACTTCGAAGTCTTGACCAGGTGATTCAATAAGGCAAGGAAAACATTCCACTGGAAAGGAAGCTTGGGCAGATTAAGTTTCGTGAAATGATTTGGAAAGTTTTCATCAAGAGCACATGCAGAGATTCCAAAAGCAAGTGATAATGGACTCCTAGAAGTTCTTCACATGCATTGTATTTGTACTAGATAATTCACACAAGAGAGAGGCGATGAGCTAAGCCCAGTATTAATTTCAAGCCACCTCCCTTTTTGTTTAAAGGAAACCCATACTGCTGTATATAGTTGTCAAGTTTGACTGAATTTTGTCTATTTCTTTAATTAGCATCCATCCCAAAAGTCAGGTAGCTTTGTGTAAACTAAGTCAAATGGTCTTTTCTTTGTTTTTTTTCTTTGTTATTATTACTATTATTATTATTATTATTGATCATAGTTATGTGCTAGTGAATGTAAGGCAGTGTTGGTAAGCATGTCACATCTGACATCTTTTTGCCCTTTTTGCTGTAGGCATACATAATTTAATTAAAGGGTATTGGCAGTTCTATTTCCACTTCACACTGTGGACAAATATTTTGTCCCCTACTTCATTTAAACACTTAAAAACACTCTCAATTCACAAAATGATAAAAAACAATTCTATTTACTTTCAGAGGTGAAGTCTCTGCATGGAGTCTCTGACTCAAATATTTCCATCAAAATCTATTTTGCTACCCGCACAAAACCAGAAAATAAACACAGCTCCAAGGGAGAATGAATACTTCAAGTGAAACTAAAAAAATTTGCTATCATTGATTTTGAAGCACCCATGATGCTTACAGGAAGATCTTGGGATTTCTGTGTTTTATTTCAAGGTATTTAACAAAAAGGGAATAGCATTTAAGAATGCTTCAGGATGCAAAAAGTTAAATGTTGTGATGACTTTCTTAGTACAGGGGCATCAACTACCCACAAACTTTGGAATACCATTTCTACACTTGTAGAGTTCCTGCAGTTAATTCTACTTTCCACAGTAGATTCCCTTTCTGCTGGGAAAAACCATTTAATTTGGTTTTGAGAAGTCAGATGCATCTGGGGGAAGACTTCAGTTTGGAACTGAATTATGTAGAGAAAACTAATGGATGTGATGCCTCCATTTCTTAGAATGTTCTGTGGCAGAGCTGTTAATAGCAGCTTCCTGAATCTCTAGCTTCCTTATTTTGGCAAAGGCGTCAGCTTCCTGGGTGGGCCAGTTGGGAGTGTGATTCTGGGAGTCGGTCCTGGAACTTAGCCTAAAATCTGTTTCCTTGGCCTCTTGATGATTCTGTGAGCCACCCAAATCTCATAATAAAACCCTTTCTTCTTTTTATTTTTTAAATTGTTTTTTCAACGTTTTTTATTTATTTTTGGGACAGAGAGAGACAGAGCATGAACGGGGGAGGGGCAGAGAGAGAGGGAGACACAGAATCGGAAACAGGGTCCAGGCTCCGAGCCATCAGCCCAGAGCCCGATGCGGGGCTCGAACTCACGGACCACGAGATCGTGACCTGGCTGAAGTCGGACGCTTAACCGACTGCGCCACCCAGGCGCCCCATAAAACCCTTTCTTCTTAAAGTAACTAGAGTAGATTCTATTATCACAAGTAAGAATATTAGTAGATCTGATAATTGCTCTTGTAGGATGGACAACACTGGCAGCCATTTTCAACTGGGAACAAACCAAATCGTATGACGAGAACACAGGCATGAAGGAAAGTGCTTTTGAAAGGAAGAGTGATCTAACTAGTTTTGACTGTATTGATTTAATTTTGTATGGCCAACAATATTATTTGAGCCTCAGAATGATGCTGCCTTCCATTTATTTCACAGAAAATGAAGCCTTTATTGTGATTTAGAATATTGAGCCTGAAATATTTTCCCAAAGAGATATTTTGATGTTGGTCTAGCATTTCGATGGTGAGGTCTTATTTTTCAAAATGGCAATCTGTGATATTGCCTCTCTAACATACTGATTAGAGCCTGAGATGGTATACATTTGTATACAGAATAAGAATTTCTTGGGCATAGGAAACAACAACAATAACAACAACACAGAATTACCTACACAAATGCCTCTGTTCCATTCCAGCCTCCCTGAATCTGAAATTCTGGTACTAACAGCCAGGACCCTGAATTTTTAACAAAATTGCAAGGTCAATTAGCTACTAAAGTGCTAGGATGAGTGTTTTAGAATACTGGGATAAAATCATTTTTAGAGAACTCTAACACATTTCTTTTAAAATTGTTAAAATTTATTAATATATTTACCACCCAGTTTTAGGCACCATAACTTTCACTCTAAAAGCTAAACACTGCATATCAAAAAGATGTTGCTTTTCTCTCAGAGACAAAATTATAATAGTTTTTCCAACTATCTTTTAAAATTCACAACCAATAGTTTTAAATATTCAAAACAAGCAAAAATTCAGCTTTTACCCAGTCTTCTTTTTGAGCCATTTTCCTGGTCAGTACAGTAGGAAAAATCATCCAGAGGAATCAGGAGCAATTTATAATTTTTTCTATTTAATTTAACATTTATTGAACACTTAGTACTAGTCATTGTGCCAGACTCTAGATGTGAAATTAAAGAAATAAAATAAAGAAGGAGGCTATCCTCCAGGAGGGGAGATGGACACATGGACACACAGATTTGGTACAGTATGCTAAGGGCTGTGACAGGGATCTGCACACAGTGTTTAGAAACAGACCAGTAATTCTCATGCTTGACCACACACTGGAATCACTTGCGATGCTTTAAAAAATACTGATGCCTAGCTTCTGCTTCCAGAACAAGTAATGTTATCATTCTGAGATATGTGGCCTGGGCATGAAAAGCTTCCCTGCTGACTCCACTGTGCAGCTAAGTGGAGAATCGAAGTTCACAGTAGGCTCCTGGAGGAAGTGATCCCTTGAGGAAACCTTGAAGTAGATAGAGCAGGTGTCACAATCAGTCAATTTACATCACAGTCCAACAAATCATGCATTCAGTTTACTGTTTACTAGATTAACAAAGCTAATTCAAATAAAGAAGAAAGGCACAAAACAGTTATCTCCCCTCATATTTTTACAGTATACAAAGCGCTTTCATGTATTTGATCTCATTTGAGTCTCTCAACAACACTGTAGGGAGTAAAAGAAAAGTGGAAGGGCTGTTTTCAGAAATATGACAGTGAGGTTGTTATGCACGTGAGGGAGTCCTGCTACCTAGAATTCACTGTGCAAGATTGGGCTTGTTTCCAGCAGCTGTTCTTATTCTTGGGATAAGTCAAGAAATTCAAGTTAAAATACTTTGGACTTGAATCAAAAAAAAAAAAAGTAGAGACATCTGGAGAAAAGAATGATGCAAGGCTGTATACTTGGGTGGAGGTCAAAGGAAAGGCAAGGGATTCAGTGGCCAAAAAGCAAGCGCAAGGGGTTGCTGGGCCATGCTACCATGACTCCGCAATAACAGTGAGCACTTGGGAAAATCAGCAGGTCATGTTGAAAACAACACATTCTGAGAAATGATGACAGATCCATTTATTTGCAACTTGGATTTAACTCATAAAAATGAACAAAGGAGGCTGCTGAAAGAAATTGTTCTGCAGGAAGAGCCCTCAGAAAATGCACACTCAGACTTATCAAAGAGCACAGTCTTAAAGATAAAAAAAAAAAATCTAAAATCCAGCTGTCAGTGCATGCACTTTGCACAAGTGGTTTAACCTATCTGTTCATGGGTAAGAAATATATTTTTTGTTCAGGAGGGCATGGGTTAGCTTTGTTTCCTGTAACTTGTTTGTGTCATAAAATAATCAGGCTCCTTTAAAAAAAAATAGGCTGCAGAGTCATGCTAAGTCATTCACCCAGGGAGAGCCTGAATTACCTAATTAGAAACAGATGGTGCAAGGGTGGCGCCATTAGTGCAGACTGAGCTGCACGCCTTTCCGGATTCATATGGAGATGAATGGAATATTAAAATTGAGACAAACCTATGTGTCAGTAAAGCAAAATAATTTGGGGTAGAAGATAAATGTTCTCTCTAATTGTGTCTGCAGCCTATACGGAGAGAGGAAATGGAAGTTACAGTCCCTGTCCTTCTTTCTCATCTCAACAATTCAAGATGGATTCCTTCTCTGAAATTTTTCCCTGACTCCCACCTGTTCCTCCCCCATTCATCCCATCTCCCCAGTGTTGCAAAGATCGGTTTGGAGACTCTCTTCTATGACCAGTCAATCCTCTATGTGTAACACTTCTAGTATTGAACTCTACATTGTGATTGTGTTTATATCTCCTCAGCACTTGAACTTACTCTTTATGACAATTTATAACAGATATAAGTTAATAATTAATTATTAAATCCATAGTTTAGCATTTGCATCTCCTCCTAGAAAGTTAAATGTAATCATCAGGAAGGCAGAGACTGTGTATCTAGTTTACTGTATAACCCTGTGCCTTTTCTGGCCCTGCACATAATAGATACTTGTAATGAGTTTGATAGATAGAAAAACAAATGAATGAATGAACAAATATAATGAGCTATTTGTCCGGAGACTGGGTCTTCTTTCTCTCTCTCTTCCCAACATCTTATGATCTTCCTGGTCAGGAACTGAGAAGATAATGTTTTCAAAGTCCAGGCAGGTGTCATAAGTGTGAGAAGCTGACCCAGTCCGGTGGCTAGATTTGCTTGTGACCCATCTGTTTTGTCCCCCTTTCTCTATGCAAGACTCTTTCTTCTTAACCTTTATTATTCCTCCCTATCACTTCTCCTGGAATATGCCTATTCTACCTGTCATTGCTCAAATCTATTGAAAAAGCAGTCATCCCTATTAAAGTCTTGTTTCAAAGAAGGCACCTTAAAAAAAAGTTTATTTATTTTGAGAAAGGGAGAGAGCATGAGCAGGAGAAGAACAGAGAGAGAGGGGAGACAGAATCCCAAGCAGGCTCCATACTGTCAGTGCAGAGCCAGCTTCCAATCCTCTGTCCCCTTCTCTCTCTGTCCCTCCCTTCTGTCTGCCCCTGCCTCCTCTCAAAAATAAATAAAATATTTGAAAAAACATTAAATAAAAAAAATAAGTATTTTAGCCTCCAGCATTTACTACCTGTTTGGGATTTGGACAAGTTACTCAAATTTTTCTGCACTTCAGCTTACCCACCTGAAAATGGGAATAATGATAGTATCTATCTCGTAAGGCCATTATGAGAATTAGATGAGTAAATTTTTATAAAGCATGTAGAACTGTTTCTGGCATGTAGGAGGTGCTATAAAATTATATGCTAAGTAAAATTTTTATCATGTAAAATCAACTAGAAGGCAATTTGCCTGTTATCTTTTTTTCTGTGTGTGACTCCTATGCAACTGGTCCTAACGGATCATTCATTGTATGTTGGTCACATCCCTCCAAATGTGCCACTCAATAAAAACAATCTAGCTGGGCATGAAAAGAATACAGTTAGGTGAATTCAGAGGAAAATTTGATGCATCAGGAAAAAAGGATTCTGCTTTATTTTTTTATTTATCATATTTATCAATATGACATTGTACATCCTTATTTCTTTACTTGTTATCAAATTTACCCTACTAGAATATGAGCTCCCTGGAGACAGGGAATTTATTTTGTTCACTGTTATATCTCCAGTGCTATATTTGGTGCTCAAGAAATATTTCTTGACTGACTGGATGAATAATGAATGAAAAATGCAGCCATCATTGCTCTCGCTGAGTTTTAAAGGATATTGGCTTGGAATTTGAAGTTATCTTCTTTGACCAATGTCTGGAATGGAGCTGCTTTTCTCTTTCTTAGAATTACCATTTTAAACAACATCACTGAAGTATAATAAAAACACAGTAAATGGAAGAGGTTGAAAGGGCACAATTTTATAAGGTTTGACATGTGTATACACCCATGAAACCCTCACCATAAACAACAGTGAATACAACATCCGTTATCCCAGATGTCACCATGTGCCCCTTTGTAATCTCTGTCCCACCCTCCCCAGGCAACCACTGCTCTGCTGCCTGTCACTGTGAATTAGTTTGCACTTACACACACACACACACACACACACACACACACACGTTCAGTATCCTTTTTTTCTTTCTAGTTTTTCCCATGTAGCATTGTTATTTAGAGAATCATCCAAGCTGTTCCATGTACTGATAAGCATTCTTTCTTATTGATGAATAATATGTAGTTGTATGAGTATTCCATATTTTATTTATTCACCTGTTGATGAACAGATAGTTATTTTAGATGCTTCTGGTTTTTGGTTAATATGAGTAAAGCTGCTACAAATATACTTGTACTTGTTTTTCATGGATATATGCCTTGTTTTCTCATGGGCAAGTATCTAGGAGTGAAATGGCTAGATCACAAGTAAGTGCATGTTTTAACTTCTGAAGAAATAGACTGTTTTCCAAAATGATTGTCTAGTTTCTGTACCCACAAGTTTCTGGGTATCCTCATCAACACTTGGAATGCTTTGTCTTTTTAATTCAGCCATTTTAATAGGTGTTTAGTAGTATTTCATGGGGGGTTTGATTCAAATTTTCCTAATGACTAGTGATGTCGAGTATATTTTTATGTTTTTATTTGACAAATGTGTATCTTCTTTGATGAAATATTTATTAAAATCTTTTGCTTATTTTATTTGATTCTTTTAAGTTTATTTTGAGAGAGAGAGAATGAGAGAACATGAGTAGGGGAGGGGCAAAGAGAGAGGGAGAGAGAGAATCCCAAGCAGGCTCCATGCTGTCACCATGGAGCCCAAAGTGGGGCTTGATCTCACAAACCATGAGATCATGACCTGAGCCGAAATCAAGAGTCTAATGCTCAACGCTCAACCCTCAACTGACTGAGCCACCCAGTTGGTTTTTTTGCTATATTGTTATTTAATTTTGAAAGATCTCTCTATATTATGATGTAAGTTCTTTATCAGATATTTGCTTTCCAAATATTTTCTCCTACTCTGTGGCTTGTGTTTTAATGTATCTTTGGAAGAGCAGAAATTTAAAATTTTGATGAAATTCATATTCTCATTTTTTTTTTCTTGTATGGATCATGCTTTTGATGTCACATCTAAGAAATCTATGGAGAGAGGCTCATGGGAGCAAGGAGTTTAGGATCAGGGAGTACTGGTTGCAAAGAGATAATGGGGAAAAAGTAGAGAATATAATCCAGAAGTATGAAGGCATGAAAGGATCAGTAATCATTACCTACAAGTTTGCAAGGGAGATCCAGGTTTCAGTGAATAGTTCTCACCTATGGGCTGACTGTGAAGCAGCAGTCCTGAGCATTTCAGAACAGAGTGGAGACACTGAGAACAAGGTGTCTGGAAAGTCAGATAAACATCAAAGAACGTGAGGAGAAGAAAGTTTAACATTGCAACAGCTCCACCACATTCTCTTCTAGGCTTCACCCCTCACCTGGAACATTTCAGTAGCCCCTGACTGATAGCCCTAATTCTGCTCCTAACTAGCTCTAGGACAATTTGCCAAAATTGGCCAAATGCTGAATGGTTTACTTGCCAACTCTTTCTTTTAACTCTGTTTCTTGTTTATTGTTTTCTAGCATTTAAAATTATGTTCACCTTATCACAGCCTCAGCTCCCTGGTTCAGCTTGAGCCTGAAGAGGGGAAAGAGAACACCGAGGGTGCCTGGGAAGAATCTATGATAAGAATATTGTTTGATTATGAAATATGTTTACTGGATCGTGTAGCTTAATTTAGAGAAATCACGATGAGGCCTTTTAAATCAGATCTTGACTATTATCTGGGTCTTCTTAATGGCATCTGAGCTTTCCCCATGATCCCTGTGAATTTTCTATTTATCCTTTCTTCTAAAAAAATGGTTTTATCACATAAGCATGTGTGCCTAAACTGTTTGATGACAAACTGTCTCTTTGACCTGTTTCTCATTTTTACAAGCAAGTTCTCATACTGTATGTCATCTTCTGGGCTTGGTTTTGTTATGCAATATTATGCTTCTTGGATTCATCTATGTTATTGCATGTCATTGCAGTTCCCTCATTTTTATCATTTTATGATATCAATTATGTGACTGTGTTACCATTTTATATCTCTTTTTCTTTTGGACACTGGGTGACTTTCAGTGCTCAGTACTCTAAAGAGGACTGCTAGTAAACAGTTCACATCTTGCGGTCACCTGGTGCTTGTGAGCAAGAGTGTCTCTGGAGTGTATCCTCAGGGGTGAAATCTCCAGGTTGTAGAGTATGCAACGCTTGACTTTGCAAGACATACTAAACAGGGCACCAAGGTTGTCGTTCCCATCTACACTCCCACGAGCAGTGTATGGGAATAGCCTCTCCAGCACCTGATATAGTCAGATTTCCTAATTTTTGCCAATCTATTAGATATAAAGTTTCTTCTTATTTATTTCTTTGATTGTTAATGATATTAGGCATAGTTTCATATATTTAGCCATTCCTACTCTATGAAGTGTATGATCATATCACTTTTTCTCCTGACTTGCTAGTTGTGTGCTTTATTATTGGTTTGTAGGAGTTTCTGGATGCATTTTGGACTCCAGTTCTTTGTCAAGGAAAGAATTTTATGTATGTTTTCTCTCAGTTTGTGGCTAGTTTTTTCTTCTCTTTTCTGTTCTATGATATCTGTTGATGAACACATGTTCTTTATTTTAATGTAGTTAATTTGTATCATATATTTTTTCTTTTAAGATTGGTGATTCTGTGTTTTATGTAAAAAGCCTTCCTTAACCAGATTCTCCTATGTTTTCAACTAAATGCTTTGCTTTTCACGTTGAATTTCTTGACCTACCTAGACTTACTTTCCATGTTTCCTCTTTCTGGATGAGTTGTCATAGTACCATTTGTTGACTTCCAACTTTCTCTGCTGATATACAGTATATATCTCTCATATATCAATGTTTCATAAATTCAGGCATACCTTGAAGATATTGCAGGTTTGGTTCCAGACACCACAATAAAGTGAATATCACAATAAAGTGAGTCAAATGAATTAAAAAAAATTTTTTTAATGTTTATTTTTGAGGAAGACAGACAAAGTGTGAGTGGAGGAGGAGCAGAGAGAAAAGGAGACACAGAATCTGAAGCAGGCTCTAGGCTCTGAGCTGTTGGCACAGAGCCCAATGTGGGGCTTGAACTCAAGGCCACGAGATCATAACCTGAGCCATGAAGTCAGGTGCTTAACCGACTGAGCCACCCAGGCACCCCATGAGTCAAATGAATTTATTGGTTTCCTAGTGCACGTGAAAGTTATGTTTACACTATAGTTTATTATGTGTGCAGTAGCATGATGTCTAAAAAACAATGTACATACCTTAATTTAAAAATACTCTAGGGACACCTAGGTGGCTAAGTCAGTTAAGCATACAGCTCTTGATTTCAGCTCAGGTCATGATCTCATGGTCTGTGGGATCAAGCCCCACGTCAGCCTCTGTGCTGACAGCATGGAGCTTGCTTTGGATATTCTCTCTCTCTCTCTCTCTCTCTCTCTCTTTCTGACCCTCCCACACTTGTCCTCTCTCTTTCTCTCTCTCTCAAAATAAATAAATAAATGAAACATTTAAAAATAAAATAAAAATACTCTATTGCTAAAAAAATATACTAACCATCACTTGAGCTTTCAGCAAGCCATAATCTTTTTCTGGTCTTGCCTTGATGTTGATGGTTGCTGCCTGATCAGGGTGGCAGTTGCCGAGGACTGGCATGCTGGAGCAGTTTCTTAAAATAGGACAACAATGAAGTGTGCCACATCAATTGACTCTGACTTTCACTAACGATTTATCTGTCCCATACAATTCTGTTTGCTAGCATTTTACCCACAGTAGAACATCTTTCGAAATTAGAGTCAATCCTCTCAAACCCTTTACAACTGCTGCTTTACAGCTGAGTTTATGTAATATTCTAAATACTTTGTTGTTATTGCAACAATCTCCACAGCCTCTTCACCAGGAGTAGATGTCATCTCAAGAAACCACTTTCTTTGTTCATCCTTAAGAAGCAACTTCTTATCTGTGAAAGTTTTATCCTGAGACTACACGATTCAGTCCCATCTTTTGGCTGCACTTGTAATTGTAGTTCTCTTGCTTTTTCCACCATGTCTGCAGTTACTTCCTCCTGGAAGTAACTTCCTTCTTCCTACTAGAGTCTTGAACCCTTCAAAGTCATGGTTTCAATCAACTTCTTCTAAGCTCCTCTTCATGTTGATATTTTGACCTCTTCCCATGAATCGCAAATGTTCTTAATGCCATCTAGAAGGGTGAATTTTTTCCAGAATGTTTTCAATTTACTTTGCCCAGATCCATCAGAGGAATCATTACCTGGGGCAGCTACAAACTTACCAAATACATTTCTTAAATAATGCGATTTGAAAGTCTAAAGTACTCCCTGATTCATGGGCTGCAGAATGGATATCGTTTTAGCAGGCCTCAAAACATTAACCTCATTGAATATCTCCCACAATGTTCTTTGGTGACCAGGTGCATTGACAATGTGTAGTCATATTTTGAAAGTTATTATTTGTTTCTAAGCAATAGGTTTCAACAGTAGTTCTAAATAAACTATTCAGTAAACTATGTGCTGTCATCCAGGCTTTGTTGTTCCATTTAGAGAGCATAGAACAGATTTAGCATAATTCTTTTTTTTTAATGTTTATTTATTTTTGAGAGAAAAAGGGAGAGGACAGGTATGTGTGGGGGAGGGGCAAAGAGAGAAGGAGACACAGAATGCAAAGGAGGCTCCAGGCTCTGAGCTGTTAGTGCAGAGCCTGATGTGGGGTTTAAATCCACAAACTGTGAAACTATGACCTGAGCCAAAGTCAGACGCTTAACCGACTGAGCCACCCAGGCTAATGTAATTCTTTTTTTTTTTAAATTTTTTTTTTCAACATTTATTTATTTTTGGGACAGAGAGAGACAGAGCATGAACGGGGGAGGGGCAGAGAGAGAGGGAGACACAGAATCGGAAACAGGCTCCAGGCTCTGAGCCATCAGCCCAGAGCCTGACACGGGGCTCGAACTCCCGGACCGAGAGATCGTGACCTGGCTGAAGTCGGACGCTTAACCGACTGCGCCACCCAGGCGCCCCAAGGCTAATGTAATTCTTAAGGGCCCTAGAATGTTCAGAATGTTAAATGAGCACTGGCTTCAACTTCAAGTCACCAGCTGCATTAGCCCCTAACAAGAGAGTCAGCCTGTCCTTTGGAGCTTTGAAGCCAGGCATTGACTTCTCCTCTCTAGCTATGAAAGTTCTAGATGGCTTCTTCTTCCAATAGAAGGCTATTTTTTCTAAATTGAAAGTCTGTTGTTTAGTATAGCCACCTTCATGAATTATGTTAGCTACATCTTCTGGATAACTTGCTACAGCTTCTACATTAGCACTCACTGCTTCACCTTGAACTTTTATGTTACAAGGATGGCTTCTTTTCTGAAATCTTACAAGCCAATTTCTGCTAACTTCAGAATTCTCTTTTTCAGCTTCTTCACCTCTCTTAGCCTTCATAGAATTCAAGAGATTTAAGGCCTTTCTCTGAATTAGGTTTTGAATTAAGGGAATGTTGTGGCTAGTTTGGTCTACTCAGACCACTGAATCTTTCCCTATATCAGCAATAAGGCTGTTTCACTTTCTCATCACTTGCATGTTCATTGGGGTAGCACTTTTAAGTTCCTTCAAAGACTTTTCCTTTGCACTCACAACTTGGCTAACTGTTTGGTGCAAGAGAACTAGCTTTTGGCCTGTCTTGGCTTTCAACATGCCTTCCTCACTAAGCTTATCATTTCTAGCTTTTGATTGAAAGTGAGAGACATGTGACTCTTCCTTTCACTTAAACACTCAGAGGCCATTATAGGGTTACTAATTGGCCTCATTTCAGTATTGTGTCTCAGGGAATAGGGAGGGTGAAGTAGAAGGAGAGAGGTGGGCGAACATGGTTCTGTTTGTCACTTCTTAACTGGACAGTTTGGTCACTGATTTTGCGACTTTATTTCTTTCTAAAATAAGCACTTTAAGACTATAACTTTATCTCAAGATACCAGTTTTGCTGCATCCTATGTTTTGATATTTTTATTCTTATCCACTTCTAAGTATTTCATAGTTTCCATTATAATTTCTTTTTTTGGCTGAGTCTTTTTCAAATGTACTTAAAAAAATTTACAGATATATGGGGTCTTAAAGACTTATCCTTTATTTATTGAGTTCTAACTTATCGGAATCAGAACTGTGGTCAGAGAATGCTTTCTTTTTGATATTGATCCTTCGAAATTTATTGAGACTTGTTTTACAGCCGAGGATGTGCCCCATACCCCATCCTCTCCCTGTATGGAAACATTTTTAAGATGGGAGACCAGCCCTATCTCCCACTCTAGCAACAGTAGGGGCCCTTATTTACTCTTTGGTAAAATAAGGGTGTGTATCTTAAGCTTAGCTAATAAGATTCCCTTGTCTTTGGCTCTGAATGATGTGGGATTGGGGTCAGTTAGAGATCTTCCCCAGCCAGTAGGGAGGAGTTGGGAACCCAATGGTATGGCAGTAAGAATCCAATACCAGCGATATCGGTACCTGTGTCCTTTGCTCTTATAACTGGTGTCCCTTGGTTTTCTGCCAGAGACTCATTCTTCACTCTTTTGGTTGATTTTCTACGTTAATGCTGTCTTGCCAATAACTTAGTTATTTAGTTAATTTAACTAAAGTCAATCTCTATTGCTTACAGCTGAGAACCCTGACAACTATAAAAAGTTAATACTTCTGAGGCAATTACAGTACATTAATTTTTGTTTTATTTCACATAGTCTTACAATTCCCTCCCCAGTAGGTATTATTTATTCTCCTCATATAGCAGATAAAGAGACTCAGGCTTTGGGAGTTTAAACAGCTTGCCTAATGCCACACAGCTTGTAAATGGTGGAGCCAGGGTGCAAGCCAGCTCTGCCCAATTCTTGACCTGCTATTCGTAACCCTTCCATATATTCAAGAGGTAACTTGTAAGATTTTTTTCCTGAATATAATCTTCAGTAAACTGGAAGCATCAATATAGTTTGCCAAGTCTAATCAAGGAGTAACTTAGGTACTGAGAGGTCAAAGACTAGATGCTACACATATTCAGACAATCTTAAATTTTAATTGGCAAAAAGTACTTTTTTAGGATTTTTATTTAATACATTCTGTGAGATGAATTTTTAGAGTGTGACCTTCTCCTCCCCACCTACCCCCCCCTCCCCTTCCCCAACTCTGCAAATTTGCCACACGTGCCTTGGCAGCATTAACAAGCATCACACAGAGGGACTGGTGACTTAACATACTTCATCATCTCCCTGGCCTAACAGAGGGGTCCTTTTAGGTCATGGGCCACTTTTCCTCCTGTAGGTTTATTGACAGTTTGTGTGTTCATGCTCATTAAGTAACTTCTAGCAACCTTGGCTAAATAAATTGGTAAAAGGCTGAACTCATAGTCAACATTGCTTCATAACACACACATGCAGAGCTCATAATATATGTGACAGTTGTCTCACTTAAATCACCCAATTAATTTTTTATAGTCTTGTATAAATATAATAAAGTAGCTATAGAAATGAAAGATGTTTTCAAGTTAAATTTGACTCCACTGAACTCATAGAATCAGAGTTAGCTTATATTTTATTTTAGGTGATTTTACAGAAAGTTGTTTTAAGGGCAAAATATTCTTAAAAGATTGAAGTTATTTCTGCTCCCATTTTTTTTAATTTGCTTTCATGAAAAGCCTACTGACTTTATAATCCATTAATTTGCAGTGGAAAACTGCTCTTTTGTTGATGTAGAAAGTTTACTCTACCAATAATGCACATGTGTGTATATAGCTCTTAACCTCATCTTAAATATGTTTGGTGTCAAATCACAAATTACCAGCATTTAAAGTTATTTCTTGGCCTTTCCACTAGCAGAATACTTCAGTGCCTTAAGTGGTACACTCACAGTTAAGTAGAATAAGGCTGTGCGGACCCATGACAAGAAGTAGTGTAGGTAAGTGCTAATTATTGGCATTCATGTCTCTTCTTGCCAATGGAGATGAGACATAGTCTGTGCCACAGAAATTCAAATTCTATTAGAAGACAGAAATAAACAGGGTCCCACAAATAGTATCCAGGTGCACAAATCAAATTAAACTCTTCTCCGTAATCAGGAATGGTTTTATTCTTTTTCTTTTTTTTTCTTTTCTTTCTTCTTTCTTTCTTTCTTTTCTTTCTTTCTTTCTTTCTTTCTTTCTTTCTTTCTTTCTTTCTTTTTTTGAAATAAGTAGGAGATTATAGGGCTCAGAGAGAACTGTTAATTTCAGCTGTCACATACCAGTTAAATTATTCTAGTAAAAATACTAGTGTTTTTCACATGGCTTAGAAAGCCATGAAAATACACAAAGCCACAAAATACAAATCTGTAGAAATAGAAGTGTCACAGAAGTGACCTAGGGAAATCCATTTTGGGATGAAAACCAAGAACTCCTCATTCTGACTGTTTCTGTTGTTATTTTCTCAGACACTAGAGACAATTTGTGTGATTTGACTGTAGTGTGGCTTATGTATCTTAATTAAATGTATAGGAAATGAAGTAGAAAAGGAGATATGCAAAAAAGGGATTTTTGTTCATTAAACATGGCCTCTGAAGGGACTCTGATTGCTTAAGCATTATTTTACTCTGATTTAGACTTTGGTTATAGCAGATGAATGAAACAATAGATTGGCTGTTCTTTGGCTAATGTCAGCAGCCAAGTTAATCAAACTGAAGGAGGAGTAGCAAAGATTTCTGATATATTCATAGGAAAATAAGAAAAGAGAAGAAACAAGAAGAAAGGTACAAGTATCTACCTAATTTGTTTCATGATTCTAGCGGAGTACATTGATCTGATATATTATGTGGCATATTTATAACTAAACCCCCCAAATTAGCAAATGGTGGACCTCCATCTCCAATGTTTTTTCCATGTTTCATCTTCTTTCCACCACATGCCACTGATAATCCACGTGACTGAACTGGGTGACTTGATTAGCAAAATGTGCCTCTTCTCTGAGTTTTCTTTAACTTTCTCAAAAACCTACCATTTATTCAAAATTACCCATTCTTAATTAATGCTAAATAAAAGTAATGTTCTCGGAGCAATCAGAAATTTAAAAATAATTTTATCTCATGACACCTGGGTGGCTTAGTCAGTTAAGTGTCCACCTCTTGATATCAGCTCAGGTCATGATCTCACAGTCGTGGGATTGAGCCATGCTCAGTGTGGAGCCTGCCTAGGATTCTCTCTCCCCCTTTTTCTGGTCCTCCCCCACTTGCACTCCTGTGCGCTCACTCTCAAAAATAAATCATTTAAAAATAACTCTATCCCTACATTTCCTTCTTCCTTCTGCTGTTATTATTTTTTAAGTTTTAATGTTTTGGTGGTACAACTGGTTATTTCAAAAACATTTTTCTCTAAGATTTAATCATACCTTATAGCTGAAAGATATATTAAGGTATAATAATGTTTATTTTCTTCAACCACCAACACTTTACATAAACCTCCAGGTAACTTAAAAACCTGATGTTCATTTGAATTCTTATTTTGAGACATACACAGCATGGGCTAGTTTATCAGAATATTTACTGCATTAACATTCTCTTTCTCTACATTCTCTTCCCTGGGATTACACTGAGATCATTGCCCTCAAGCCCTGTCTTCCATATTCTAAGAGGATACTGGCAATGGCACAGATAATGAGATTCTTTTAGGGCTCTTTGTGTTTCCTCTATGGATTGGCTGCAGATAGAAGGTTCTTAGGAGAAATTACTGAAAGGAAGGACCACTTTTCTTACATTAATATTTGACTTAAGATGTTTAGCAATAAAATGTATAAGTCCATACTTCTGGATCAGATAATGAGCTGATGGATCTCTCTCTCTCTCTCTCTCTCTCTCTCTCTCTCTCTCTCTCTTCCCCTCCCCCCTCCCTCCCTATCTCTCTCTATGTGTGTATTTTTATGTGTGTATATACACATTTATATTGAAATCTATAATGTAGATTAATATAAATTTAATATATTAAATATATAGTATAAGTAAAATAAATATATATTTATATTTGAATATATATTCCAATATAGAGGGTGTATGTATCCTTCAAATAGTATACATAAGCAAATTTTATTTACATGCATCTGTTTTTTTCACTTTTGAAAAAGTGTAAATTATGGTATTCTTTTAGCCTTTCAGATTAATTCTTTTTATGTTTCTAGGCACTAGGGACACAGCAGCAGCAAAAACAACAACAACAACAAAAACCCAAAAACTAAAAAAAAATACTCAAACAAAAGAACAAAAAAAAACCCCAAGAAACCAAACTTGTCCTTCTAGAATCTATGTATATTCTGTAAGAGGGCAGACAATAAACACATAACCAGGTATATGGATACTGCTGTGTCAGTTGCTGATAAGTACTATGAAAGGAAGAAATAAATTACTTACTAAAGATAAGTGAGAGAATATAACTCTAAGATATTAAGAAATGGTTTAATAGAATACTTTGAAAGATATTAATAAGTATGGTTCTCTAAATATAATATTAAAATAGTTGAAGAAGAAATAGTAATCTGATATAATGGCAGATCATAGATGCTGATGAAACAAAGAATAGTTGAAAAATAAAATGGGACTACCTGAAATAAAAATATAGTGATTGCAAAAACAATACCTTCCATGGATATGTAAAACTGAATATAACTGAAGAAAGAATTAGTAACTATAGTTCTGAAGAAATCACTTGGAATGAAGCATAGATATCAATAATTTAAATGATGAAGAAGTTAGAGAAGGGCGCCTTAGTGATTCAGTTGGTTAAGTGCCTGACTTCAACTCAGGTCATGATCTCATTGTTCATAAGTCTGAGCCCTGCATTGGACTCTGTGCTGACAGCTCAGAGCCTGGAGCCTGATTTGGATTCTGTGTCTCCCTCTCTCTCTGTCCCTCCCCGGACTCTCTCACACACTCTCTCTCTCTCTCAAAAATAAATAAACATTTATCATATGTTTTCACTCATATGTGGAACTTGAGAAAATTAAGACCAGGGGGAAAGGGAAGGGGAAAAATAGCTTCAAAGAGAGAGGGAGGGAGGTAAACCGTAAGAGACTCTTAAATACAGAGAACAAACTGAAAGTTGATGGGGGGTGGGCGAGAGGGGAAGATGGGTGATGGGCATTGAGGAGGGCACTTGTTGGGATGAGCACTGGCTGTTGTATGTAAGTGATGAACCACGGGAATCTACCCTGAAAACCACTGTATATGCTGTATGTTAGCCAACCTGACAATAAATTATATTTTAAAAACAAACAAACAAACAAACATTTAAAAATTAAAAAAAAGAAGGTAAGAGGCATGGGAAATAGCATGATAAGCTGCAAGATACTTTTATTAGGAAGAACTTGCATGGGACAGAGATAAAGAGAACTTGGGGAGTGACAATCTTCAAGAAATAAAGACAAAATTATTTAGAATTGAAGAAAGACTTTAATTCTCAGGTTGCAGAAGCATACTATTTCCCAAGTAGGACAAACAAAACCAATTCACATAGAGACATAGCATAGTTTAATTTTGTGTAGAATATCAACTTAAAAGATAAAATCTTAAAAAACAACAAAAAAGGAAAATAAAGTTATCAATTAGAATGATGACAACTTCTTATAAGTAATAAGAGGAGCAAAAAGACAGTGGAAAGATATTTTTTAAATTCTGAGGGAAACAAAATGTTAACCTGGAGCTCTCTATATATCCAATTAAATAATTATTATTCAAGAGTAAAAGGGAATAAAAGAGAAAAATTCTCAGATAAAGAATGAGTAAGCTTGCAACTCACAGAGATTTGTTAAAAGATCTTCTCCATTAGTACCATCAAGATTAAGCCCAAAGAAAAAGAATGCAATACAAGAAGCAGTGGTGAGTTTATAAGTTTATAAACAAGTGGATGAACATAAATATGCTTGACTGTGAAACACTTAAAATTATAGTGATTATTTTGAGGGTTTTAAAAACAAGTTAGAGAAGCAATTGACAAAATTCAGCACTCTTTCATGATAAAAACATTCAACAAAGGAGGAACAGAAATGAACTTCCTCAACCTGGTAAAGGGTGTCAATGAAAACCTCAGCTAACATTATGCTTGATGGTGAAACTCTGAAAGCTTTCCTCTAGAGATCAGGAATAAGACAAGGATGTCCACTCTCACCACTTCTATTTAGCACAGTCCTGGAGGTTCTAGCCATGGCAATTAGGAAAGAAAAAGAAATATAAGGCACTCAGATGGGAAAGGAAGAAGTAAAACTGTCTCTATTTGCAAATGACACTAGCTTGTATATAGAAAACACCATCAAATCTGGAATATGCTATTAGAGTTAATAAACAAGTTCAGCAAAACTGCAGGGTTTAAGATCAATAAACAAAAATCAATTTGTATTTTTATACAATAGGAATGATCAATCCAAATATGAATTTTTTAAAAATTTGCATTACAATCAAAGAGCATAAATAAACAAAAGAAGGATATAATTTACATTCAGAAAACTATAAAAGAAGTTAAAAAAAACACCTAAATAAATGGTAAGACATTCCATGCTCATGGGTTGGAGGACAATGGTTTTTAGATAACAATACTTTCAAAATTACCTATATCTGGAGTGAATGCAATCCATGTCAAACTCCCATCTGGCTTCTTTACAAAAAATTGACAAGTTATCCTAAAATTCATATGGAAATTGAAGTGACCCAGAATAGTCAAAACAATCTTGAAAAAGAACAACATAATAGGAGGACTCACACTTCCCAGTTTCAAAATTTACTTTAATATAAAGTAATGTTAATCAAGAGAGTGTGGTATTAACATAAGGATAGACATATAGATAAATGGAATTGAGTGAAAAGTAAAATAAAACCATTAAACCATGTATTTATGGTCAACTAATTTCCATATAGGATCTCAAGACCATTCAATGTATGTAAAAGTCTTTTCAACAAATGATAATAACTGGATAGCTACATGCAAAAGAATGGATTTAGACCCTCACCTCACATTGTATATACAAATTAATTCAAAATGGATCAAAGATCTAAATGTAGAAGCTAAAACTATAAAACTCATAGAAGAAAATATAGAGGTAAATCTTATCTTCATATTTGACAATGAATGCTTAGATATGACACAAAAGCACAAGAAACAAAATTAAAAATAAGTGAATTTGTTTTCATCAAAATTAAAAACTTTTGTTTTAAGCATACTACCAAGAAAGTGAGAAAACAATCCACAATATGGGGAAAACATTTGCAAATCATATATTTAATGAAGACCTTGTATGTAGAATTTATAAAGACATTTTCAAAATGAATTATAGAAACATAATCCAATTAAAATGGGTAAAGGGTAGAGATTTCTTCAAAGAAGATATACAAATGACTAATAAGTACCGGAAAAAGATGCTCAAAAATATTGTTTATTTTGGAAATGCAAATCAAAACCAAAACGAGCTACTACTTCACATCTATTCGGAGACTGCAATCAAAAGGGCAGATAATTTCAAGTGTTAGGATGTGGTAGGAATGCAAACTGCTAATTTGTAAAATGTAATGTAGATGTAAATGTAAATTGAGGGTGTAAAATGGTTTGCCTGCTCTTGAGGATATTGTTTGTTTTGTTTCTTAAATTCCACATATGAATGCAATCATATTGTATTTGTCTTTCTCTGAGGGACTTATTTCACTTAACATAATACTCTCTAGCTCCATCCATGTCATTGCAAATGGCACCATTGCATTCTTTTTCATGGCTGAGTAATAGTCCATAATGTGTGTGTGTGTGTGTGTGTGTGTGTGTGTGTGTGTGTGTGTATATATAATATATTTATATATAATTATCCAAACCTTGGTTTAGGAGTATAATTTATTCCAGAATCATCTTGTATTTGTGTGTATTTGCACTTGTATATCAAAGTGAATTTCCCCATAACAAATCATGAAAACTCAGATGATTCATTGCACAACCCAAAAATATTCATATAAAAATGATTACAATACAATAATGCAAAATAATAAAGAAGATACAAAATATAAAGAAAAATAAACAAATTAACCTGAATTTACCTTTGGAAATCTTTGTGGCTGGTGTGAGGGAGACAAGAGAGGAGGGTCATTGTGTAGGATCGCTTCCACTATCACTAGTGGAATCACTGCTATCTATTGGCTCAATGGAATTTTGTACTTTTCGTGTAACTTTAACAAGGAACCTATCCAATAACCTATAATGAAGCAAAGCATTCCTAAGCTTACTTTTGTATGGAAAAACAAAGGACTGTCCATAAAGTGGCAAAAAATACACTAGTGCCAGTTGTGGGCACCTTCCAACATTCTGAAAAATCACTGATTTATGTCAAACACTGTGGCCTGAGACCTAGAATCAGACCATAGGAGATGATCATCCACAATCACGCAGCGAGTGAGAGAGAGAGACAGAGAGAGAGAGAGAGAGAGAAAGAGAGAGAGAAAGAAGTACCATTGGCTCAGATGTGATCGTGTAATGTTTGGCATTACATACTACTCATATTGCAAGACATTGCTTGTTTATCAAGTTAAAATTTATTAGAAATGTTTGCTCGTCTTATGGAACATTCACAGAACAAGTTTATTTGCAATCCATTAATCAGTCTGTGGACACTTGCACTGTTTCCAGGAATGGGAGAAGATATTTGCAAGTGACATATCTAATAAAAGGTTGTTATCCAAAAAATATAAAGAACTTATAAAATTCAGTACCCCAAAAATAAATAACACAATTAAAAGATGGGCAGAAGACATGAATAGACATTTTTCCAAAGAAGATATACGTATGGCTAACAGACACATGAAAAGATGCTCAATATCACTCATAGTCAAGGAAATACAAATCAAAACTATAATGAGCTATCACCTCACCCCTGTCAGAATGACTAAAGTCAGCAACACACGAAACAGCAGGTGTTGGTGAGGATGTGGAGAAAGGGGAACCTTGTTGCACTGTTGGTAGGAATGCAAACATCCGCAGCCACTCTGGAGAACAGTATAGAGGTTCCTCAAAAAGTTAAAAATAGAACTACCCTACAATCCAGCAATTGCACTACTAGGTGTTTACCCAAAGAATTAAATACCATAAACATGGAAGACTTAGGGGGAAAGATTTTGTAAAAGATTAAATATTTTTTGTATTGTTCAAGAAAATTAATATTAATGTAGACTTAATTTAAGCATGCATGTGAAAATTTTGAGAGCAACAACTAAAAAATGGAAACAATATTTAACATAAACCATTAGCAGGAGGAAAGAAAATGACTAAAATTGAATTAGTAGAGGTAGAAAAGAGAAAATAAAAAGCAAAGAAAAAGAACATACATCCAAAATATAAGTGAGTACAAAACATGTAAATCATCTAAACTTGCCTTTTAAAAATGTTGATTTTGAATGAATAACAAAAAATATTTTCTAAAGGAGACATTTCTAAAGCATAATGGTGTAGAAAATCTGAAGGTAGAAAGATACAAAGAGAATCTCTCAGGTAAATGTTCATTAAAAGAAAGCTGGTGTAGCAATATAAATATCAGACAAAATAAATAGACTTCCAAGCTTAAGGCATTCTCTTTCATTACTTAGTGTTAAAAGTGATGTTTCTCTAGGAAAATAGAATAATTTTCAATGTCAACACATCTAGAAAATAGTCTCAAAAATATAAATAAATAGGGGTGCCTGGGTGGCTCAGTCAGTTGAGTGTTCAACTCTTGTTTTTTTCTCACAGTTCATGAGTTTGATCCCTGTGTTGGCTTCTGCGCTGGCAGCATGGAGCCTGCTTGGGATTCTCTCACCTTCTCTCTCTGCCTCCCCACCTCTCAAAAATAAATAAATATTTAAATATATATATATATATATACACGCACACATATATATATATATATATATATACACACACACAAATAAGTAAAATATATTTTTATATATTTTATATTTATATGTTTTATATATACAGGTAAGACCATTAAAAGGAATATAGTAAGAAATTTTAACTCAACTTTCTCAGAAACTGATAGATAAACCAAATAAAAATTAGTAAAATTAGAACGTATTTGAACAACAACCTCAATCTAATGAACATATACGGAACCATGTATAATTTGGCAATGCACAGTCTTTTAAAGCAAACCTGGAAAGTTAAAGTAAAAATTAAAAAACAAAACAAACTAAACATGTATTGGAACACAAGGGAAGTCTCCACAAATACCAGTCAGTATTTTAGTAGATGATGTTCATTGATCATCATGAAATAAAAATAGAAATCAATAAAAACACATAGCCTATTCCCTCCACCTGTGTTTAAACACTAGACGACACAAGTCTAAACAATTTATGGGTGAAAATAAATCATAAGGGCAATTGTACAGTATTTAATACTGAATGCCAACAAATACACTTCGTGCTGCTAACGCAATGTATCAGTGGCCATTTTAACCTTAGGTATTTATGTTAGAAAAGAAGATGTACTGAAAATAAATTAAGATTAACTTCAAGTGTGAAAAACAAGATTTAAAATGGGGTAAATTCCCATAAAGTAGAAAGAAAGTGAAAACACTCTATTTGATTAGATTATTGACATCAATAGCTACTCAGATAATTTAGGCAATAACGGAGGATATATATACTGACCTTGGTCAGTTTCCATTCCTCCTCAATCTTCCTTATCACCCACAGGGGAAAGAAATCATACTTCATGGTGGATATTACATGTACAAAAATAAAACAAGCATAAAATGACAAAACTATTGCCCAAAGTCAAGAGGGTAATACCAGAAATTGATGCTGTTACTGCTATCAATACCATGACAATTACTTCGGTCTTTAAAAATTGGGCTTAAGATTGATTGATTGACTTGTAAAAAGACCAGTTTGTTTAGTGCATCGTAATGGGCAACAATATTCGAAATAGTATAAATAATTATGCTGAGGAAAGACAAACATCCTGTTATGTGAGGCACAACTCAGCACAGCTTGTAATAAGCTTTGTTTAGCGTTTATAAAATCCATGACAATCTTTACATAGAATGTATTAAATAATTTAAATAATTGTTATAATACTGACTTTAGTAACTGAAGGTGATAATAAAGACCTAGTACAAATTATCCTTGCTCTTTTACTGACCCTTATTTAACTTATTATCCATTTACATTTTAGTTTATCATACACGCCATGTTTATCAATAATAAAACTGCTTTAAAATACTGCAATTTGGACTTTTCTCTCCCTTTTTTGGTACTTTTTCACAAACACACTTTGTGACATATGTGAATGAGAGTTTACTACGCTTTAAATAATTCTTAGCTCTTCAAATAAATAAAACATATCATTTATCTGGAAGATAGCTGATATTGTTTCTTTAAGTTATTTGGCTATTTCCTATATGTTATACTATGCTTAAGATCATGGGATTTGGGCTTAGAAGACTTGTATCCTATTTCAATACCTTACTAGCTCTGTGATCCCAAGAAAGAAAAAAAAAATCTGTGAACCATTGTTTTTGGTCTATAAAACAGGACTCATACCTCACAGGATTATAATAAGAATTAAATTAGATTAATTACATGAAAGTCACTTCTGAACTGTCAAGTAGTTTGTAATACTGTCATTATTGTCTAGATATTTGATAGGCTTAACTTGTTTTCGTCTACTTATTTACTGAGGAAAGACAGCATTTTATTGTCACTGGTCCTAAAAACCAACAGGATATGGAAATCCCAGAACAGAAAATTAAACAGCAACTTCTATTTTTGCTCCCCTAACTTCATTCTGTGATTCCCAAGATGATTTGAGGGAAAATGCCAGAAACAGATCCAGAAACTGCCCAGGAGACATGCTATAAACGAGAAACAAAACCAGGTTTATGTCAGAGCAGGTGATCGAAAAATTGGACAAGCTAAGGTTGGAAAAGTCTGCGATCCCAGATGGTCTCCATCCAAGGAGCACTGTGCACAGGGTGATAAGTGACTTGGGGGAAGCTGTGGCCTGCATGTGTGAGTCATCTCTGAAAACCAAGGGCGCACAGGTGGCTGGTTCTGTATTGAACACTCTACCTGTCTTTGTAATAGTGCCTGCAGCTCCGCACTGCCTTTTATCAGGGCTTCTTGACAAGCTTTGCAGACACACCACTGCAGCTTTTAGAGGAGATGTGAAACCCATTTTGGAGAGAGAAATCTTAGAATTTCCTGATAGAGAAAATGAGGGTCGCACACTGGGTTGGAATAGAACAAAGACATTCTGATAGTCTTCTCTGAGTGAATATGGTGTGTGACTTGTTTTTTTTTTTTTATTTTTATTAAAACCAGTCTCTTTAAGTTTGGGTTAGAAATTAAACAAACATTTACAAAGCGCTTACTATGTGTGAGACAGTATGCAAAGCATGAGGAATACACAGAAATGAGTATAGACTAGTTCCTACGTAAAAGGAACTTGTATTTAAGGGATACAAAGGTATCCATTCATAACTTGCAAAAAAACGTAAGTATTGTAATAGTGGCATAAATAAATGCTATGTGAGCATAAGAGACAGTAATTTTGGCAGAGTAATTGTGGAAAGCTTCATGGAATAGATGGCAATAGAGCAGTTAATTGGATTTTTATAGAAGTATAAGGAGAAAGAAAGCAGTGCAGATGGAAGGAATAGCTTAAATAAATATGGATTTCTGTGAAAGTTTATGACAGATTTGTAAATTAGCCAATCATCTGGGATTAGCAAATAGTCTGGATTGACTAGATTATAAAGCATATGTGTATGGCTGTGTGGATGAGTAGGAAGATTAAGAGACAAGAATGATTATGGAAAATAAGGTTGGAAGGGTAGATTGGGATTGTGAAGAACTTGAAGCTGGAAAGGAATTTGTTTTCTACTCCATGGAAAATAGAGCAGGGATGGGGGACAGGCAATGAATGTGATCATTCTAGTGGAAATGTCAGTGAATTAAGGAGGGAGGGACAGAAACAGAGAGGGCAGTTGAATGGATATTATAACGAATCAGTGGCAAGATGGGGCTTGAAAGAAGATGGAGTCAGGTGTTTTAGCCATAAGATATATCTTACCTCTGATTAAATCCTGAAGTTGGAGAAGAAGAAAGTTGAAGATGGCTCCAAGACCTTTAGCTGGTAACTGAGCGGATAATTAATTCTATTAACGAAGAAAAGATACAAACATGGATAAGAGGTCTCAGATGAGAAGGAAAACATTAAATTAGCTTTTGATATTCTAAGTTGCATGTGCACCTTTAAAAAGAAGACTAATATGAATTCAGAAATCTGGATTTGGATAGACAAGACTCATTTTCCTCTAAGATTGGTAGGTCCTCGGGTAAGAGTGAAAACGGAAGACCACACTCCATATGTTAAATATTTAAAAGTTATAAATCAAGCCACAAACTGTTAAACATAGTTTACCCACATAACTACCTTGTGACAAAATTGCCTTGATGGCTAGGCTTGCGTTAGGATTTTCTGTGCTAAAATGTGGTGGCTGTGGCTTAGGAAGAGCCTCCATACCTGTTTCTTGCCACCCTGGCCCTATCCATATAGCCTGGGCTTCAGGTGCACTTCTGGGAAGCTCCAGCTTGTAAGCTTAAGCCCTGTTCACACCGTCACTGCCTACATCCCCCTTCTCACAAACAACCATTCCTTGGTCATCCCTAGTACCTTGGGATACATCAGAAATGCAGGCCCAAATTCAAGAAGGCACTCAGGTCCTGGAGGCAGATTCAGCCAGATTTAGGTAGGAATTTTGTGGTGCTGAGTACTCAGAGTGTAGTTTAAATGGGAGGGCGCAGGCTCCAGGTGAGCACATCCTACTGGGCCTGCAGACTACTCATCCTGTAAAGGACAGAGCAGGTATCTAAAGTCTGAAGTCCAGAAGAGGGCTCCTCTTGCCCTGGTCTAAAGGCAGTGATGCGAAGACAGTTCTAGGAAAGTCAATTTGGAGTCTAACACGTTGCAGAGAGCACATGAAACTTGGAAGACGGGGAGATGGGGCAGCAGAACCTCATTTAAGGGGTAAATAGTAGAGAAACTGAAGATGGAGCTGAGAGGAGAGGATAGAAAGGTAACATCTGCACTTGTACCCTTTCAAGACGTTTATCATAAGAACAGCAACTGGATGAAAAGCTTACAAAGGATGAAAAATTGAGGAAAGTTTGTAATTATTTAAAAAATTTTTTTTATAAGAGTAGTAGAGGCCAGTTTTTCTTGTTAAAGTGTCTTGTTGTAATTGTAAAAGATCACCAAAATGAGACTCAAGGTCAAACACACAGTGCCACTTAGAACAAGGAGTTTAACTGATGAGCCTAGATTTGTAAACACAGTGACAGTAAAAATATAAATGAGGCCAGATACATTCATAAAATTTTTTATGAAAAAAAAAAAGACTGTACTAACTACCATTTATGCTAGCTTTAATGAATTGTTTGGAAATAGAAGAGTTTTTAGTAAAGATTTGTTTTAATGTTTATTTATTTTTGAAAGAGAGAGAGATAGACAGTGTGAGCAGGGGAGGGGCAGAGAGAGAGGGAAACACACAATCCAAAGCAGGCTCCAGGCTCTCAGCTGTCAGCACAGAGCCCAATGCGGGTCTTGAAGTCATGAACTGTGAGATCATGACCTGAGCTAAAGTCAGATGTCCAACTGACTGAGCCACCCAGGCTCCCCGAAGAGAGAGTTTCTGTTACCAGGACGGGGTTTATGGTATTTCAGTCAATACCCTAGGGTTGATTTCTTAGCGTTACTTAGTCCAATTTTATATATGAATCAGGAATGGCCATGCCTCTGGGAAGGAAGGACAGAGCAAGCATACTCTCTGAGCCTGGTGCTCTGCTTAGAGAACAGAAGAGTACAAATTACATCTCGACATGAGGCAGCTAGAGCCTCAACACATGGGGCAGACAGTACACAAATATGTAACTAGCAGAAGACACTGAGGAACCATCAATAGGAAATTTGAGAAAGAAAATAGATCATTGTAGCTGGGCTGGGAGTCCAAAGATCCTTGGATTTTCGCCTGTTTTTGCCCCTAGACTATTTGTAAGCCAGGATGAGACATTCAATTTACAGCCTTAGTTTCTTCATTTACCATGTTAGACTGTGGAGTTTCCTGCCCCGCAAAGCTCTGGAATCTCTTTCTTGGAAAGGTAAAATAATCCCAATGCTGAAGGCAGTGCTGGATCGGAGGCTGAGAGCCCCAGGACTCAGCTGCCCACTTACACTTCTCTTCCCATTTCTGACTCTTTTTAAAAGGCTCCTAAATGTCTCTATGTTGCACAGTTGGAAAATATTTGAACTAGATAATCTCCAAGTTCCATTCCAAATATAAAATCCTATGACTCTACTAAGTTAGGTGCAACTTTGCAGATGAGGTGGGGCTTGAGTGGGCCTTTGAAGCTGGGCTGTATATTTGGATTAGTGGGTAGGAAGAGTGAAGATATTTAAAACAGGAAGAGGAGCATAATAAAAGAAATAGTGAAAGGAATAATACTGGTTTCCTTGGCAGAGGATGTGTGGAATAATAAAGGGATTTTTCTAACTAAACTGTGGGGATTGTAAGGTAGATCAGTGGGAAATAAAATTTAAGTACAGGGTACTTGCTTTTCATATGAGAGAAATGTTATTCCTGGAGACTTTGTACAACTTAAAACTCAAATAATTCAAAACGAACTTTCCCAAAGGGGGAATGCATCTTTGGAACTTACTTACAAATTTATAATTATTTTAGTGTATATTTTCTTTGAAGTTACTTTTTACATCACTGAGGGCTCTTTCCTAATTGAATGTTGGTGGATTTTTTTTCCTCTGTGGTGCTTTATCCTATCATACTGCTACTCAGTAGTTATTGGTTTTGGGTTTGTTTTCAGCATTAGCTTTAGCAGCACCATGTAATGAACTTGGACAGCATTGTGAAAAGATACAGAAAATGAGATTTGAAATGATAATAACAGTGCTTGCTTAGATTATGGAACCAAAAGTCACTCTTAGAAGTTCCGATGTAAGGAATCAAGAGTGGTTCTCATTATACTGACAAAGAAGGGTTTGTGTTTCTTTTCACTGGTGTTGTAGGTGATAGTGATAACAGAAACAGATTGCAATTAAGTCCGTTTTCAAATTATGCAATTCTGCAAGAATTAAATAAATTGGAATGTCTCCTCAGTTCAAAATTGGTATAAACATTTCCTTAATCCCACAATTTCAATTTTTTCATAATTTAGAATCTCATATGTATTGTGAAACTGGTCTGAGGGCAGGGGATGCATGCTTTTTATCCTTGTAATCCCTAACACATCTTCACAATAGCCTTTGAAGACATAGACATTCCAGTCAGCATTGGCTAAAGGAAGTGGGATTGTTCCACATGGCTCACCCTGGGAGGAGGTAAGATTACAGAGTGGATTTCCATAATTTAGATGCTCAGGACCTGGTTGCATGCTAAGCATAAAGGAAGCACTCAATAAATGCTTGTCGATTGCTGGATGGGGGGCTGGCATTTCTAATCATACCAGTTTCACCCATTGCTATGGCCTGTAAAGCTCTACGTGAGTCATTAAACACGCAGCGACTTGTGACTACGAATCCCTGAGCAGGATTCATGGAAGAAGTGTGTCTTGGACAGGGAGCCGAGGGAAGTTTGGTGCTCAGTTGGGCTGGGATGATATATGGGGGGAGAAAGCATACTGAGGCCGGGCTGCGTGTAGCCAAGAAGAAAGGTGAAGCAGAGTGTAGTAGCCTGCAGTTGGAAGCAAGTTGGGGACTAAAGCCCAAAGTGAGATAGCTTTGTCTAGGCAATGCCAAAAGTCTAGGTGAAGAGTGGAAAAATCAAATCAATCACTGAGATGCTTCAAAACATCCAGATGTGTGTTGTCATCAGGGCCATCACGGGGGGAGGAGGGGTGACGAGGGCAAACATCAATCTGCCCACACTCCCCTCCAATATTTCTGTTCAGTTGAAATCATACTGAAATGGAGTTTAAACTAGAAACGAGTCATATGACAGCTCTGAATAGTCAGCCTATAAGGAGCTGGTGGAAAGGTGGGAGCAGTTCCCACCCTTTGTCTTAATGGCCCTGAGAGCAATATCAGGGGCTTTGACTTGTTAGATTCTAGTGAGAGAATTGTATGTTAAAAATGATTGAACAGTTAATTTTTTGAAATAAATGTGTGTAATTTACTTTTAATCCTACTTTCTGAAAGAAATTAAAGACTTCTACCTAATACATCATGGCAGCGGAAGTATAAAAAGGCAGCTAGCTATAAATGAAATGAATGATCTGGAATAATTCAACATAGGTCTGTACAATGTCACATTTAAAAATAAATCCTAAGATAAAACTAGGGCAAAACAAGTGTACCATCAAAAATGAAGCCAAAGAGGGTTTTTTTGTTTGTTTTGTTTTTGTTTAGTTTTGTTTTATTTTGAGAGGATCTCTGTGACAAGTTTAGCTTCTTCCTAAGGCCAAAGTCTATGACTTACATACCCCTCATATTTCATAATAGAATGTTTTGTTTGGCCAAAATATGACTTTTGAATGCACAGTAGTAAAAGGGGAAAGACCTTTGGCCTTTTGGTTTGACCACAAGAACAGTAGCAGTCAGAATTTATTTCCAGGTCAGACCTTAGATTCCCAAGACAAACTATCAAGCAAATAGTTCAATTGGGAATAGGGGTTAGGTGTTTAGATTAGGTTCAGAAACACTTGAGGATTATCTTTGAGGGAAGCAGACACAGAAAGCAGAAGATGAAGGCAAGGATGCTGACATTTGGAGCC
Source organism: Prionailurus viverrinus (assembly GCF_022837055.1). Classification (NCBI taxonomy): domain Eukaryota; kingdom Metazoa; phylum Chordata; class Mammalia; order Carnivora; family Felidae; genus Prionailurus; species Prionailurus viverrinus. The sequence continues at coordinate 54,039,422 of NC_062577.1, read as the reverse complement.
CTAGGGTACAGGGGTCCCTAAGAGCTCAGTGGTGAGGTCCACAGGGATATGGACCATGTGGTCCATCACCATGAGAAAGGGAAGCTGTAGGCTTAAGGGAGGACTTGATGTTCTTGACATTGAGTATTGGATGCCTCTACCATTTTTATTCTTCCTCATCATCTGATGAGGAAAAAACAAACTTACTCCAATCTTCTCATTCAAAAACATTTCTTCAGTGCTTTCCTTGCTCTGTGCCAGGCATTGTTCCAGGTGGTCGGGATACAACAGTGAACAAAACAAACTTCCTGGTTTATGGGGCTTACATTCTAGAGGAGAAGATAGGCTGCAAGCAACAAACAAGAAATAAAAATTTGTCTCATTTTTATAAATCCTCTGAAGAAAAATCAAGGAGAGTAAGAGAAGGGAGATTGTTGGGGTGTATTCCCAGAAAGATGGCCACTGAAATTAGGAATAGGTGGTTGAGTACAGGGGTGCATACCATTCAGATTGTTTTCTGTAATCTCTTTATAGGAACCTATGGCCAATTTGACTTTTTAGGGATCTGAGGCATTTCTAGACACAGCAGGAAATAAAGATATTATCTAATTAGAACCCTGTTTTGCATTGAATCAGAGCAAGAGGAAAGGGGAATTACTAGCTTTGTCGAGGTAGGTTGAAACAGAAATGGCAACTAATACTTTTCCTTTATTACTTAAACAAAATTGAGATACAGTGCACCCACCATAAATTTCATCTTTTAAAGGTGTACATTTCACTTTTTTTAAAGCATATCCATAAGGGTATGTAACTGTCATTCCCAGTTAATTCATTACCCCCAAAAGAAACTGTACAGTTAGCAGCCACACTGTGTTATCTCTTCCTTTCAGCCCCTTGGAAACTACTAATGTACTTTCTGTCATTATGGATTCACCTGTCCTGAGCAATTCACATAAATGGGACATACATTATTTGGTGTCCTATGTATGATTTCTTTCACTTAGCATGCCTTAAAGTTCATCCATGTTGTGGCATGTCCCAATGCTTCATTTCCATTTTTGGATTTTATTCCATCATAGATACACCATATTTTGTTTATCCATTTATCAGTTAATATACATCTGACTTGTTTCCACTCTTCACTTATTACGAATAATGGTGCTCTGAAAATTTGTGTACAAGTTTTTGTTGGACATATATCTAGGAATGGAATTGCTGGGACATATGGTAACTCTATGTTTAACTTTTTGAGAAACAGCCAAACAGTTTTTCCAAAGCAGTTGCAACATTTACATTCCCACCAGTAAGTTTCGAAAACTGAAATTTCTTCACACCCTCCTCAACATTTGCTGCTGTATATCTTTTGATTATTGCCTTCCTAGTGGGTGTCAAGTGGCACCTCATTGTGGTCTAGATTTGCATATCATTTTCGAATGACTAACGATGTTGAACATCATTTCAAGTGCTTATTTGTAAATTGTGTAACTGCTTTGGATAACTGTCTATTCAAATCCTTTGCCCATTTTTAAATTAGGTTAATTGCTTTTTTATTGTTGAGTTGTAAGATTTCTTTGTATATTTGGATACTAGGTTCTTATCAGACACAATTTCAAATATGATCTTCCACTCTCTGGATACTGCTGGTCAATTTTGATGCTTATTCAGGTCGGGGGATCTTTGTGGCCTATTACAGTAGAGTTTTAGCAATCCATTCTGATTAGCTGACTTTGGGTAGGTTCCTTCTTAGCTTTTTCTTGCACTTTGTGTCAGATAGGTTTACCTCTGGCTACTGGAGTTAGGTGTGTGAAATCCTCCTTTTGTGTTTATCCTATTATTAGCCTGAAGTATGAAGAACCTTGGAACCACCAAATTTAAATAAGAATGGTGGCATTAATCAGTGGAGTGCTTGAAAAGGTCAGGTGGAACACTGAGGAGCTAAGAAGGGAGATCCTGGAAAAGGGAGAAAGGAACAATAAAGACAAACACATTTCTCTCACAGTTTTACTTAGGATCCAGCTTTGACCTTTTTGACCTTTAGTGAAATGCACTATTCACTACTGTGCACTCAAGGTTACTTTCATGCCATACTTACAATGTCACACAATATATGATATAGGGATTGTGCTAGATGTCTCTCTCTCTCTCTCTCTCTCTCTCTTTTTTAAAGAGAACTGAAAAAATGTAGTAATTTATTTAAAAGGTGAAAAAAATATTTTTTTCAATAGCTGCAGAGAAGCCATCACTCCTTCCAGTTTTCTCATTTCAGATTAATAAAAGAGAGTGTGGGTATCCAAAGTAAAGTATATCTATAAATAAATCTGAAAAAAGTCATTGGATTCTTTAAGACGACTTTGTCTAAAGTGTCATAGTTGAAAACAAAGTATAACAAAAATGAGGGGAAAAAAAAACATTTATCAAGCACTTCTAAAGTGCTTCAGTGTGTCCGTCCCATAAAGGGGACTCTGACCCTATACACTCTAGTTTAATCTATATCCCTATATTGTCAAACAAATCACCACCTCAATCCTCTGAGTAAAATAGTCAACCTGGTACTTAACTTTGTGCAAATAATACAGCTTCTGCTTGAGTGAATCATATAATTTTTTTTTAATTTTTTTTTAACGTTTTTATTTTATTTTTGGGACAGAGAGAGACAGAGCATGAACAGGGGAGGGGCAGAGAGAGAGGGAGACACAGAATCAGAAGCAGACTCCAGGCTCTGAGCCATCAGCCCAGAGCCGGACGCAGGGCTCGAACTCACGAACAGTGAGATTGTGACCTGAGCCGAAGTCGGACGCTCAACCGACTGAGCCACCCAGGCGCCCCAAATCATATAATTTTTAAAACCAAATATAGTCTTAAGAAATCATTGTGTCCATAACAGGTGCTCCAAAAACATAGGGAATGTTGTTAGTAGGTAAAGTGCTACCTTAAAGAAATGGTATTATTGAGGGAAAGAAAACTGTCTTCAATCAGAGCTTTCTTTTTTAAGGATAATGACAAGATTATACTAATTTCATAAAATGGATGAAAAAATCAAGGTGAAAAATGAAGGTTCTATAGTATTAACACAACAGAGACCTTCTTGATCCCTCTTGTTTGATAATGTCCCATAGCCAAGTACACTTTTCCAAAATGAACAAATCATTAGCCAGTTAAAAAAAATGAACTTTGGCACTTGGGAAAATTCATGGGGAGGTGGGGTGGGCAGGATGGCTTAACTCTGTGGCTAGGTCCAGTGGCCCAGCTCAGAATTGGAAGGTGTTTTCTTTCAGATTATTTGTATGTAGCTTGAGAGCCCCTGAGAGAGGAGCTTGGTCATGTCTCTGTCCTATCCTGGGCCTCACATTCTTTTGGCTCTAAGTCTGTGAATAATGTCTGCCTATGCAACTGAGAGAAATTTGTCATCTTCTCAATGGTAATATGTCATCACATTCATGCCCTACCTACAGCACATCCTAGCCATTGGGGGCTTTAATGAAAGTGCATTTGTGCTTGTCAAACTGTCTACAAGAGTAGATGTGGGGTTTGGAGGCAACCCCTCTCCCATCTCTCAAAAGATCGGGACAGAGACAAGACTTCTACAGTTATTTATCGAACTTGGATTTTCAATCATTTCCAAGACACAATAATGCCTTCTCTTGGTTGCTTTTCCCTCCCCCCGCCCCTTTTAACATTACAGTACTTCATTATTGCCACAGGGGGAACTGTTGGCTTAATTTTGCTTTGGAGACACTGCTGCTGAAATTATTAAGCTAATGATTTATGCCCCCTGTGATACAGCAATCTCTTGTGCTTAAAATGGTTACTATGTTTTGTTTACTGTTTATAACTACCAGTGGTTATGCCACAAAAAAAAAAACAAAAACAAAAAAACCCTGCCAGCTTGCAAGGTTTATTTATCCCTGTGGATCTTTAGAAACCACTGATTAATATAGAAAAAAATTTGAATGGTTTATATTTTTAAAATCTTATAAGCTATGAATTAAACCACTGTGCTCTGCTATATAAGAGAAAAAGTTCAGCGAGAATGAACAATGGATGTCAAAACCTACTGACTCTCGTATTTGCTTCTGGTTTTATCAAAGTGGAAAGTATGAGTGCTTTTCAGGAATACAGTGCTGTGACTCCATGAGTTTTGGGCTATGAGATCACCAGCATTTCCCCTTGGGTGCCGCACATTTTACCATATTAAGGAACCAATTTGCTTAGAGAAATGTTGCATATGTTTCAAGGCTGTTAAGTTTGATGGCTGGCAGAACTCTCCCATTTAGCTTGGAGGCTGGGCCTTGGTGAAAGAAGTCTTCACAACTGGCCTGAGTTTTTGTTCTGAAGTGCTTTTTTGTAACCGAAGGATTACACAGGGCAGATGAACCTTAGGGTAGGGCAGGATATGATTTGAGAGTGTTGATTTGTTTAAAATGGCCAAATGGTTCATATACAATGTTTAGGTCTTGACCCTGTTACCTCCCCAAGAGAAATAAAGAAAATATCACTGTTGTTTCAGGCAGCTTTGCCCAATTCAACACCATCAATCTTAGACATCACTTGCTTGTACTTCAGCAATACCTTCCTGCTGGCTCCTGAACCCTGTCAATCCATTTGGCTTTGTTTCCACTACAAAATAATTCACCTCTCCTCTCAATCTCAATCTCTCTCTCTCTCTCTCTCTCTCTCTCTCTCTCTCATGCAGCTCCACATCTCTGCTCTTCCTCTGATGAGCCAATTCTGTATGGTCACAGGGATCCTTTTCTCTTGGGTCTGATGTGGTCCATTCAAACAATGAGCTCCCTTCCCGAAGTGAACCTCTGGTGTTCCACATGGCAAGTCAGGCCAAGGTACAAGTATGGCAATAGGGCTGGGTACAGTGACAAAGGATTTCTCAGTCAGGGGGCTATAAATATGATGAATGTAGATAATACTGCTCAAAAGGCAGGATTTGAACAAATTAGTGTGCAAGTAGGAAAGTGAGGACAAGACCCTTAGTATGGGAACCAAGCTACAGTTAAAATGTGAACATCTGTGTACAGCTTTAGCCCCATATATTCCCTTGATACTGAACTTTCTATACCAAAATGCAGCCAGACATTTAAGAGGAAGAGAGAAGCTGATCGTTGAAACACCAAACCGGGGAGTAATAAGATCTGTTTTATTTCTCTTCATAACTCATTGTTTTTCTTCATGAGGACGCACACTTGGGCACAAAATATTTACAAGATTATAATGTGTGTGAATATGGAAAGCATATTATCCAAATAGAGATCTGAATTGAAAATACCTAATTTCATAGGTAAGTGTTTTCATTCAGTATGCATTTTCAGCTAGTCTCAGAATTACTCCCCTTTTTATATTAGAAAAATGACAGAAATAGAATTTCTGATGTAATATACTCTAGTTTTTTTAATGAATTCTGTGTGATTTTATTTTAACACAATTTTTAAGAGACTGAATTCTATATAGCTTATCCTATGTAGTCTTGCTGATTATTATTTAAACTCAAAAGTGATTTAATTACAGGTTATTTTCAAATCACAGAAAATCAAATACCAGTACGTGATTTGAAATCTTATACAAACACAAAACAAATTAAATATAATGCTTAATAAGCATGGCAGGAAAAATATCTGTAATATGGAGGATTTTCTAGCATGAACAATTCTAGGCTTTGGTAGATATTGAGATTAGATTTCTCAGTTAATCAACAGAATAAAATTTCAAACATCCCCAGTGAAAAAGAGTGAAAATAACTTGAAAGTTAATGCTTTTTCAGGGAAACCAATGACTGACGATTATGTATTCCAACAAAGAAACAATTGATATTACTTTTTAAAACACTATTTATGATGATACATTTTCAGTCTACCAGTTTGTAGCATTTCTTTGCAACATTCATTTTGAAACGTTACCCTAGACAATAGAAATCACATTAACTATCGGGGCACCTGGGTGGCTCAGTCACAAGCATCAGACTTTCTCTCACAGTCCGTGAGTTCAAGCCCCACGTCAGGCTCTGTGCTGACAACTCAGTGCCTGTAGCCCGCTTTGGATTCTGTATCTTCCTCTCTCTCTGCTCCTCCCCTTCTCACACTCTGTCTCTCTCTCAAAAATAAAGAATTAAAACAAAAATTAAAAAAATAATAATCATATTAACTATTGAGTGTCTGTTTGTACCCTAACAGCTCCTTTTGTTTCTGTAAGGCCACAGGAGTTTGAAGTAGAATGTGTAATCGAAACATGTCAGAGACACCTTAAGATTAACCCAACATCAGAACACCAAGAACTTTATTACTCAAGAGGAAAAGAATCAAAAGGATGCCTCTCACTTGGTTCCTTTTGGGAATATAAAAATAAATAGGAGGTGATGAGGCTTTGGGCTGCTCTGATTTTTTAACTTAATTAGCTTTTATTGACATGTAATATACATACAAAAATATACCAACTTTAAGAGTATGATTTGATAAGTTTTGACAGATTCAGTTGGTTAACTACCACCCCCATCAGGATTTAAGGATTTATATATATAGAAGTAAACCTAGGAGTAGAGACATGGAGTTGGTCCATGAGAAATTGTCAGTATTTTCTAAAGTGGATGAGTATTTTGCATTTCCACTAGCAATACATGTAATTTTCAGTTGCTTTATATCCTCTTCAGCACTTGAAATTGTCAGTCTTTTAGTGGGTGTGTAGTGATATGTCATTGTGTTTTTAATTTCCATTTGCCTAATCATTATTGACGGTTAAGTGTCTTTATGTATACTTATCTTCCATTTGCATATCTCCTTTGATGAATTTGTCCAATCTTTCCTCATTTTTCAGCTGTAATTTATTTTTTTAAATTGTAGATTTGAAAGTATTCTTTATATATGCCATATGGAAGTCCTTTATCAGACACATATTTTGAAAATACTATCAGTATGTAACCTGCCCTTTTATTTTTTACATGATGTCTCTGAAGAGCAATTTTTAACATTTTTGGTGAAGTCCAATTTAGCATTTTTTAAACATTTATGCTTTTTATTTCTATCTGAGAAATCTTTAACTCAAGGTCACAAGGATTTTCTGTTTCATTCTAGAAGTTAGCTCTGTTATTTAGAGGTAGTGTGAATTTAGAATTTAACTTTTCTACATTCTATGAGATAAGGAAGGTTGGTTTGTTTGTTTTGCATATAAATATCCAATTGTTTGTGTAGCATTTGTTGAAAAGACTATCCTTTCCTCTTGGAATTACCTTGACCTATTTGTTGTAAACCAGTTGGTTATATATGTGTTTATATCTCTTCTTTCCGTTCTGGCCCATGGGTCTGTATGTCTACCTTTATACAAGTAAAGTAAGTCTTGAAATCAGATAGCTTAAGTCTTCCAAATTTGTTATTCTTTATCAAAATTGTTTTTAACTATTCAAGATTCTTTTGAATTTCTGCATAAATTTAGAATTAAATTGCCAATTTCACTGAATAAACCTACTAGAATTTGGATTGAGATTGCCAATTTCAACAAATAAATCTACTGATCAATTTGAGAAGACACTTTGGTAGAATCAATCTGGGGGCAATATCGTGTTTTTTTTAAATCAATAAACATAGCATATATCTCCATTTATTAAGTTTTCTTTAATTTGTCTCAGCATTTATTTATAATTTTCAGAGGAGGTGCAAGTATTTGCTTCAATTTAATCCATAATTTATATTTTATGTTCTTGAAATATTTTGATTTTTAAGATAGAAGTGTTTTTGTGTGTGTGTTTTCTTTGTTTTGTTTTTCACTATTGCTCTTATACTGTGATCTTGCTAATTCACATATTAATTCTAGTAAGTTTTTGGTGGGTTATTTAGGATTTTCAGCATAAACAATTATGGCATCTGTTAATACAGAAGTTTTTACTTTTGTTTGTCTTTTGTTTCTTTTCCTTGCCTTTGGCTCTGGCTAGAGCTACCAGTGCAGTGTTCAAAAGAATGGGTGAGAGCCATAGTGCTTGCCTTGTTTATGGTCTTTTACTCTTTTGCCATTCAGTATAAGGTCAGCAATAGGATTTTTGTAGTTCTTTTCAGAATGACAAAGTTTCTTTCAATTTTTAGTTTGCTGAGAGTTTTTATTATGAATGGGTACTGGTCTTTGAGAGAAAGCTTTTAGTTTTTCATCAGTAAGCATTAAATTAGCTATAGTAAAAACTATTTAAATGTTCTCTTCTAACTTGAGGAGATTTTTTTTCTACTTTTATTTTGCTGAGAGTTTTTGTCATGAATGGGTGTTGAAATTTGTCAAATGTTTCCTCTGCATCTATTGATACGATCATATAGTGTTTTTTTTTTTAATTCTTATAAACAATGAGATAGTTACACGGATTGAGTTTCAAATGTAAAACTAGCCTACTTTCCTGGGATAAAGCCAAGATAAAGCTAGTTGATTATGATATGTTACCTTATTGTGTGTTTCTTAATTTGCTTTTCTTAAATTAACAATTGTTGTGTCTATGTTCAGGGGGGATATTCGGGTTTGGTTTTCTTTTTTGTAAAGTATTTGTTATTTTTTGATATCAAGTTGCTGATTACCTCATAAATGAGTTGGGTAATATTCCCTTCTCTTCAAGCATTTTCTGAACATTAGTGTAGAATTCTTGGTGTCAATAAATTTTTTTTTTTAATTTACCAGTGAAATCATTTAGTTGTAGGGTTTTCTTGGTGGAAGGTTTTTAGAACTATGAATTATATTTTATTATAGATATAGGACTGTATTTATAATATTTTCTTATTATCTTTTTAATTTCTGTAGGATATGTAGTAGTGTTCTTCTTTGATTTCTGATATTCTTTTGTGTTCAGTCTGGCTAGTTGATTAATTATACTGATACTTACAAAGAGATAATTTTTGGTTTTATCAATTTTCCCATTTTATCTCTATTTTTTATTTCACTGATTTCCATGCTTATTTTATTTGTGCCCTTTTTTGTGCTCACTTTGGTTTAATTTGCTCTTTTTTTAAATGTTTATCTATTTTTGACAGAGAGTGCAAGTGGGGGAGAGACAGAGGATCCAGAGCTGGTTCTGCACTGAGAGCAGAGAGTTGGATGTGGGGCTTGAACCCACAAGCCATGAGATCATGACCTGAGCTGAAGTCAAGAGCCAGATGCTTGGGTGTTGAGCCACCCAAGTGCCCTAACTTGCTCTTGTTTTTAATATGGAAGATTACATCACTGATTTGAAACCTTGCTCTCTTTTCTAATATATGCTCTTTTTTCATTGTAAATACCTTTTTAAATTCTGGTTTTTGCTATAGTCCACAAATTTTGATATATTATGCTGTTTATTAATTTATTGTTTCTCATTTTGTATCCACTGTTCTTTGTTCTTTTTTGGGAAACTGAAGATGAGCCCTGTAAAAATTTACCTTTGATGTGTTGGCACAGTGTTAGCTTTGTCAGTAGTGGGTTCTAGTAGAAGACTAAAAGACAAAAAAGAAATAGTCTTCATTCTGGTATGATTTTATTTTTCTCCCATAGCAACCAATGATATGAGGGAGGCCTGACAATGGCCAACCATCAGTGAATTTTCCAGCATTCATGTGGGTTGTTTCTAGTGGAACAACTCCATACTGCCAGCACACAATGGAGGACACTTTCTGCAAAGAAGATGAGATACTCCATCGCTACAGTGAACTTCTCTTGGTCTGCTGATAGTGGATCAACTCTGGCCCCATAATACTCTACAGTAAATTTCTTGGCCATCATATAAGCTCTTTCTTAGCACCAGCTCTAGCCAGCCAACACTAATTCAACTCCTTTTATTGTCTTTATGTAGGTAATCCTGATAGAATAGCTGTAGTCTACCTGCACTCTCTGTTGAGCTTCTTAGACACTCAGTGGCTCTTCTTACTGACTAGCTGTGGATTCAACCTCTTGCAAATTTGTTTGCCACAGGCAGGTTGCAGCTTCCTATAGCATTTATATTCTCTCCAACAAAGTCTTAAACTTATACTAGTTTTAGGGGAGGTGGATTTCTTTCCAATTTTAAGCTCTTCCTCTGTGTATTCTCCCTCAGCTTACAAATAGGAGATGGTTTCTGCATTGGCCAGTCTCATATTCTACAGTTAATCATCTCTTACTAGTTAATAATTCTTTGCATTAAATTTTCTCTATTCAGTATGTTGTGATTTCTAGCTACTGATTGGAACTGGATCTAATACCCTTGTGTCTTTATTTTCTTTCAGCTTGAAATATATTCTTATTTCCCTTGTAATTTTTTCTTTGACAAAAAGGGTATTAAAAAGTATGGTGTTTTAGTTTCATGTATATGGGATTTGCAGGATAACTTCATGTTATTGAATTCTAGTTTAATTTTGTTGTGGACAAAGATCATACTTTATATGATTGCAATATTTTTTATTGTAGTAAAAACATATAACATGAAATCTAACTTATTAAATTATTAAGTGTATATTATAGTATTGTTAACTATATGCACATTTTTGTGGAGCCAGTCTCTAGAATTTTTTCATCTTGCATGACTGAAACTCTGTATCTATTGTATACCAAATTCCCCATATCCCGCTCCCATTCAGTCCCTGGCAACCATCTTTCCACTTTCTATTCATTGAGTTTATCTACTGTGGACATCTTGTATAAATGGAATCATGCAGGGGCGCCTGGGTGGCTTAGCTGGTTCAGTGTCCCACTCTTGATTTCAGCTCAGGTCATTATCCCAGGGTTGTGGGATTGAGCCTTGCACTGGGCTCCACGCTGAGTGTGGAGCCTGCTTAAGATTCTTCTCTCTCTTTCTCCCTCTGTCCCTTTCCTGCTCACTTACTGTCATAAACAAACAAACAAACAAACAAATAAATAAATAAATAGAATCATGCAGTATTTGTCCTTCTGTGTCTGGCTTATTTCACATAGCATAATGTCCTCCAGTTTCATCCATGTTCTCACAAACAGCAAGATTTCCTTCTTCTGATGGCTCAGTAACATTCTATTGTACCTATATATCATGTTAAAACATTTTCTTTATTCATTCATCTGTTGACAGACACTTAGGTGGTATCCATATCTTGACTGTTGTGAGCAATGCTTCAAGGAACAAGGGAGCAGAAATGTCTCTTCAAAGTCTGTGTTCAGTTCTTTTAGATAAATCCCAGAAATGGGACTGCTGGGTCATATGGTAGTTCTATTTCTTACTTTTTTGAGGAACTTCCATACTGTTTTACATAGCAGCTACAACATTTTATAATCCTACTAATAGTATACAAGGGCTCTAATTTCACCACATCCTCACCAAAACTTGTATTTATTTTCTGTTATTTATTTCTTTTTTTAATGACCATCCTAATAGGTAATGGAGGGGTAATATCTCATTATAGTTTTGATTTGCATTTACATGATGATTAGTGATGTTGAGCATCTTTTCTCATACAAATTAGCCATTTGTATGTCTACTTTAGAGAAATGTCTATTCAAGTCCTTTGACCATTATTTAATTGATTATTTTTTTTATTGAATTATAGGAGTTCCATATGCATTTAGGATATTAGACTCTTATCAAATATATGGTTTGCAAGTATTTTCTCCCTTTCTTTATGTTGCATTTTCACTCTACTGATTATTTCCTTTGATGTGCAGAAGGTTTTTAGTTTGATATAGCCACACTTGTCTATTATGTTTTTATTGCCTGTGCTTTTGGCATCATTTCCAAGAAATCATTGGTAAGATCAATGTTATGGAGAGTTCCCTTTATTTTTTTCTTCTAGGAGTTTGATGGTTTTAGATACATGTTTAAGTCTTTAATTCACTTTCAGTTGATTTTTGTATACAATGTAAAGTAAGTTCAATTTCATTTTTGCATGTGAATATAAGACAATACTGCCAATACAATTTGTTGAAGAGACTGTCCTTTCCCCATGTGTAGTCTTCGCATTCTTATTAAAGATTATTTGACTATCCATGAATGGATTTATTTCTGGGCTCTCTATTCTGTTCTTTTGGTTTATATGTTTGTCTTGTTGTCAGCACCGTATTGTTTTGATTACTGCAGGTTTGTAATGTTTTTAAATCAGAAACTGTGAAGCCTCTAGTTTTTTTTCTTTCTCAAGATTGTTTTGTCCTTTTTTCTCATGATTGTTTGGCCTGAAAACTGTGCTTCCATATGAACTTTTGGATTTCAGATAGTTTTTCTATTTCTGAAAAAAAATTGCCATTTGGCAGAGTATGCATTGAATCCACTTGGGTAGGTATGGGCTTTTTAATAATTTTAAGTCCTTTAATTCATGAATACAGGATGTCTTTTCATTTACTTGTGTCTTCTTTAATTTCTTTTAGCATGATTTTATAGTTTTCAGTGTGCTGAAATACACTTCACCTCTTTGGTTAAATTTATTCACAAGTATTTTATTCTTTTTGATGTTATTGTAAATGGGTATCATTTTCTTGGTTTCCTTTTTGGGTTGTTCGTTGTTAGTGTATAGAAAAGGAACTGATTTTTGAGTGTTGATGGTATCCTGCAACATTGCTGAATTTGATTATTCTCACAGGTGTTTCTGTGTTTGTTTGGGGGGAGGTTTCTTGTTGTTGTTTTTGGTGAAACCTTTAGGGTTCTCCAAGATTATGAGCCTGGGTGGCTCAGTCAGTTAAGTGTTTGACTTCAGCTCAGGTCATGATCTCGGGATTCATGAGTTCAAACCCCACATCATGGTCTCTGTTGTCAGCAGGGAGCCTGCCTCAGATCCTCTGTCTTCCTTCCCCTCCCCAGGTCTCTCTCTTAAAAGTAAACATTAAAAAAATATTATATCATCAATAAAGAGAGATAATTTTACTTATTCCTTTCCAATTTGAGTGGCTTTTCTTTTTCTTGCTTAATTTCTCTGTATAGGACTTCCAGTATTATGTTGAGTAGATGAGGTGAATGGGCACCTTTATCTTTTTACTGATCTTAGAGGAAAGCCTTTGCCTTTTTACCATTGAGTATGATGTTAGCTGTGGGCTTTACATATGTGAACTTTATTGTGTGGAGATGATTACCTTCTATTCCTAGTTTGTTGACTTTTATTTTTTTATCGTTAAAGGGTATTGAATTTTGTAAAATGCTTTCTCTGCATCTATTGAGATGATTATGTGATTGTTATTTTTTGTTATGTAATGTCGTGTATCACATTGATTAATTTTTATCCTGGCATCCCAGGGATAAATCCCACTTGGTCATAGCTTATTGAGCCTTTTAATGTGTCATTGAATTCAGTTCACTAATACTTTGTTAAGTATTATCTGTATTCATCAAAGATATTGGTCTATAGTTTTCTTATAATGTCTTTGTCTAGCTTTAGTATCAGGATAATTCTAGCCTCACAAAATGAGTCTGGAAACATTCCTATTTTTTGGAAGAGTTTGAGAGGGGTTGATGTTAATTCTAAATAGATGTTTTATAGAATTCTGCAGTAAAACCGTTTGATCCTGGGCTTTTCTTTGTTGGGAGGATTTTTATTAGTGTTTCAATCTCCTTATTAGTTATATGTTTGCTCAGATTTTTCTATTTCTTCATGATTCAGTCTTGGTACATTTTATATGTCTAGAAATTTATCCATTTTTTGGCATTTAATTGCACACAGTAGTCTCTTATAATCCTTTTTTTTCCCCTTTGGCATCAGTAGTTGTAATGTCTCCTCTTTCATTTCTGATTTTATTGGGATCCATTCATTCTTCTTTTTCTAGTTCCTTGATATATAAAATTAGGTTGTTTACTTGGGATCTTCTTTTTCAAATGTGGGCATTTGCCATTATAAATTTCTTGTTAGTAATGCTTCTGCTGAATGCCATCTTTTGTCATATTGTACTTTTGTTTTTGTCTCAAAATTTTTTTAATTTATCTTTTCATGTCTTCTTTGACTCATTGGTTGCTCAGGATGCGTTATTTCATTTCCACATAGTTGTTAATTTTGGAGCTTCCCTTCTGCCTTGATTCTAGTTTCATTCCATGTGGTCAGAAAAAAAAAATCTATGTGGTATCATTTCAGTCTTCTTAAATTTGTTGATGTGTTTTGTGACCCTAATACACCTTTGAAAATATTCTGAATACACTTGAGAAGAATGTGAATTCTGTTGCCAATGGGTGAAATACTCTGTATGTTTCTGTTGGGTCCATTTCTTCTATAGTGTTATTCCAGTCTTCTGCCTCCTTATTTATCTTCTGTCTAGTTGTTCTATTATTGAAAGGGTATTGAAATCTACTGGTATTGTGTTGCTGTCTCTTTCTACCTTCAATTCTGTCAATTTTTGCTTCATATATTTGGGTTCCTATATGTTTACAGTTATATATTTTTAGTAAATTGACCCTTTTATTACTGTATAATGCCCTTCTATGTCTCCTGTAAAAGTCTTTGAGTTTAAAGATTATTTTGTCTATTATAAGTGTGGCCATTCCTGAACTCTTTTGTTTACCATTTGCACGGACTATCTTATTCCATCCCTCAGCCTATGTGTGTTTTCAAATCTAAAGTGAGTCTTGTAGGGGCGCCTGGGTGACTCAGTCGGTTAAGTGTCCAACTTCGGCTCAGGTCATGATCTCACAGTTCATGGGTTTAAGTCCCGTGTCAGGCTCTTTGCTGACAGCTCAGAGCCTAGAGCCTGCTTTGGATTCTGTGTCTTCCTCTCTCTCTGCCTGTCCCCACTCACACTCTGTCTGTCTCTCTCTCAAAAAAAAAAATAAAATAAACATTAGAAAATTTTTAATAAAAAAAGTGATTGATTCACCACCATTATAGTATTACAGTATTTGTTTCTTTATTTGCCCTTATCAGCAAGCTTCATCCTTTCATATATTTTCATGGTGCTATCTATTCTCCTTTCATTTAACCTCAAAGGACTCCTTTTAGCATTTCTTGAAAGGCAGTTCTAGTGGTGAGGATTCCCTATGCTTCTGTTTTTCTGAGAAAGTCTTTATTATTTCTCCTTCAATTTTCAAGGGCAGTTTTGCTATAGATAGATAGATAGATAGATAGATAGATAGATAGATAGATAGTGTTCTTTGTGGTTAGTTTTTGTTCTAGTACTTTGAATACATCATCCTGCTCCCTTCTGTCCTGCATGGTTTCTACCGAGAAGTCTGCTTATAGTATTATGGAGGGTCCCTTATACATGACAAAGCTGCTTTTTTCTTGCTCCTTTCAAAATTCTCTGTTTTTGACTATTAACAATTTGATTATAATGTGTTTCAGTGTATCCTTCTTTGAATTCATCCTCTTTGGAATCCGTTGGCCTTCTTGGATCTAGATGCTCATTCCTTACCCAGATATAGAAAGTTTTTTGGGCCATTATTTCTGCAAATGAGATTTCTTCCCCTTTCTTTCTCTCTCTTCTCCTTTTAGGACTCCCATAATTAGTATATTGTTCTGGCTGGTGGTGTCCCATAATTCCCTTAGACTGTCTTAACTTTTATTCATTCTTTTATCTTTTTGCCCCTCTGACTGGATAATTTAAAATGATCTGTTTTTGAGTTCACTGATTCTTTCTTCTGTTTGATCAAGTCTGTTACTGAACCCCTCTACTGAATTTTTCAATTCAATTATTGTATGGTCAGTTCTAAAATTTCCTTGGTTTTTAAAAATATTTTCTCTTTGTTAACATTCCAGTTTTATTCATGCCTTGTTTCACTGAGCTCATTGAGCATCTTTATGACAGTTACTTTTAATTCTTTGTCATGTAATTCCTATATCTCTGTTTCTTCAGGGTGAGTTTCTGGAGATATATTAATTCCTTTGTTTGGGTCATGTTTTACCGTTCCTTTGTATGCCTTATACTTTGTATTAGGATCAAACATCTCTTCCAGTCTGTATAGACTGTCTTAGTACAGAGAAAGATCTTTACCAATCAGCCCCACAAGGGATTCTGGGGACTTCTCCAAGCTTTCTGTGGATATGTTCTCTCCAGCCTTGTGTGTGTAAATTCCCAGTTAAACAGGTTTTATAAACTTATTTGTCTTGAAGCTTAGAAATCCTTACACCCTCTGTTATCTGTTTGTAGTGCTGTAGATTCTCTGGAGTTGCTGTAAGTTGCCCAGCTATTTTTTGCTCTCAGAAGTCCTCAGTTATCTGGAGTACATTGGGTCCTGTCAACAATCTGAGTTGGAGAAATTAGAAACCAGTCCCTGAGGCAGCAACCCTAAAATCCAGAATATTGGACAAACCCTCCACTCTTCCCTTTTTCCCCCTGTGAGTAAAGCAGCTGAGTTGTATTTTCCTGTTTGTTGTTCCCTGTGCTCTTTGGAGCAGCAGTAAGCCACCTAGTGCCCCCAGGCATTTATACCAGTTTAGTTCTCTGAGACTTGTGAGAGAGAAGCCAGTTCCTTGAGCAGCATTTGCATCCCAAGCTAGACTATTGGATGGATGCTTCAACTCTTTTCCTCCCCGGGGATAATCCAGGAGTTGGGAGTTTTCTCCCACTCATTCCACACTGAACCTTGGATAAGGACTATGGCAAGAGAGTCTGTGCTAGTGCAAAATGTCACTTTTTTTCCCCCGTCAGTGGCCCCTGACTGGGGACCCTTTTCTGCCAGCACTCAGATTCAGGCAAAGCAAATACTAGTCCCTCAGGTAGCCTCCTGAAAAGTCTACACATTAAATGCACGTTTCAGTCTTCTCTTTCTCTCCGCAGGGAGAAGCCAGGACTTGGGATTTTCCCCTCAATCACCATGCTGTGCTGATGTGAGGAGCTCTGGTGAGTGAGTGACATACACTTCTCTAGCAGTTTTGATGTGGCTGGTTCCATGCCTCTCTGGAATGCAGGAGACTCTTACCTAGCTTTTGGATTTCTCATCAAGGGAATTGTTCCATGTATTGATGTTGAATTGGTATCTCCTTGGAGGGAGAATATCTGGTGCTTCCTATTCTGCCCTCTTGCTGATGTCATCTGATTTCAGTCTTTTTAAAATTACTTAAAAATTCGTTTTATGCCTTAGATTATGGACTATGTTGTATGTTCTTTGAAATTAATGGCATTGCACTGTCTTTGTATGCTACATTCTATAAATATCAATGAGATCAAGTTGTTTGATAGTGATATTCAGATTTTCTGTATGATTTGCCAATTTTCTGTCTCTTCTTTCTATTACTTATGAGTCAATAGTGTTAAAATTTGCAATTATAATTGTGGGGTTGTCTACTTTTACTTTTTGCTTCATTTATTCTAAAGTTCTATTGTTCTCTATAGACATAGGATTGCTATACATTCGTATTGAATTGACTCATTTTTCATTTTGAAATGAATTTTTTTTGCTCTTTTAATCAATATGTTCAGATAAATTGTATTTAGTATACTTTTTGATATGGTGAAGTTTAAATATGCCATCCTGCTATTTATTTTCTATTTATTATATCAGATATTTGTTTCTTTTTTTCCTCTTTCTAAGTCTTTTAGAATGATTGAGTTTCTTTTATAATTAAGTTTTATCTTCACTTTTGGCTTATTAGCTACAACTCTTTGCTTGTTTTTTTTTTTTCAGTTGTTGCTCTAGGATTTATAATATAAATCTTTAAATTTTTATAGTCTATCTTCAAACAGTATTATACAACTTCATATATATAGCGTAAGAAATTTCCAACAGGTTACTTCAATTTTCCCTCCCCTTTCTAGAGTGCTATTTTTATGATGTATTTTATTTCCATGTACTTTAAAATCCATGATACTTTTTATTACTTTTGTATTAAGTAGTTACTTGTGTTTTAAAGAGACTAAACCATGAGAAAAATGGCTTTTGTATTTACTCATATATGTTATCATCTCTGGCACACTTCTATCCTTTGTGTATTGAAAGTTACCAACTGTTATAATCTTCTTTCACTTGAAGAAATTCCTTGACATTTCTTATAGTGCAGATCTGCAGGTGGTGAACCCTTAGCTTTCTGATGCCTAAAAAATGGTTTATTTTACCTTTTATTTATAAAGGTATTTGCTGGGTATAGAATTCTAGGTTGGCATTTTTCTTCCTAATACTTTTTTTATGGATTGCATTATTTATGAGAAGTATGCTGTCATTTTTAATTTTCTTATTCTGTACATAATGTGTCTTCTGTGGCTCCTTTTGAATTTAGCGTCTATTACTACTTTACATCAATTTGATCGTGATGTTCTCTGGTGTGTGTGTGTGTGTGTGTGTGTGTGTGTGTGTGTGTGTGTGTTTTATTTTTTCATTATGTTTGTTACTCACTGAGCTTCTTAGATATGTGGGTTAATTGGGAAAAATATTAGCCATTATTGTTAGGTGCTAACAGTCTTTTGTTTGTTATTGTTGTCATTTTCTAAATATTTCCCATTTGTTTTGATTTTGTCCTTGATGTAAGAGTTCTTTAGGAGAAAACTAAGTTTCAAAGCAACTTGAATTAAATTATTGTCCTATTGTTTTTTGACTTAGATATCTTCAAGCAAAGTTAAATCTTAGCCCTTGCAAATAAAATCAGAATATAGTTGCTACACACACACACACACACACACACACATACACACACACACCCCAAAAAATTAAAATAAAAACATTCTTAGATAAATCTTTGTTAGGATGGCTGTCCCTGTGCCTCTTGGTGTTTTGCAGTAGAATAGCTGGTACTGGGTATGTTTAAGGAGAATGAGAAGGTCTGAGTATTTCCCCATAATCTTTTTCTACCCCATCTTGTTCTTTCTCTGTCTCCTATTTCTCTGTCTCCTTTTTCCTTCCTGTAACCTTATTATTCTTTTCTACTGTTCTCTTTGGCTTAAGTTATTGTTCCTTTAGAAACAAAAATTCAGATGGGAGAAATACTTTTAAAACAACTATCACTCATTCTTACTTATGAGAATCTGGGTAAAGTATGTGCATTTAAAGGTTGAAATGTGGTACTAGTGGTGACTGGAGAATTTGTTGGTAGCACATGAGGAGAAAAATTACATCTATGTTTGCCTAGCATTATGTGTCTTGATCCAAGTTCAAAACTGGTGTACTTTAGCAAATAACATAGCACTTGACACAGTCTGTGTTTAATAAATGTCTGTTGAATGAAAAAAATACATCTGTTAACTCTAGGATTTTTCTTCCATTTCTGGTATATTCAGCCACTCCATTCATTCTGTCTCATGAATCTTTCCTAAAGATTTTTATTGGTTCAGGTCCTACCTTTGGAATATTCCTTTGATTGCCATTCTGAAGCTTTTCAAGATAGCATGTGCCTAAATTCCATGATTCTCTAATATTTTTACATTGTTCATTCAACTAATTCTAATTCTAACTTGTCTCCTACATCCTCCACCTTTTTTTTTTCATTATTAAAGAGATGCATAGAAGGAAAAGTGCATGCTGTGAAGTTGAACATTTAGTTGATTTGTTTTTTATATTTTTTGTTTTGTTTTGGTTAGGTTTTGGTTTTATTTTATTATTTTATGTATATATGTATGTATGTATGTATGTATGTATGTATGTATTTGCTCTTAAGTCCATGTCTTTAGGAGCATCTATTAAGGATCTGCTCTCATGTGATTGTGGATGAGGGCCATTTCCAAGAGTGCTAAAAGAGTTATCTTGATCTTCTAGGAGTTTACAGTATGATGGTTGATCAGATATTTGGAATAGAAAGTTCTTTCCTCATCTTTCTCTTCAGTAGGTTGGATAGAAACAAAACAAAGAAATGTTCCCCATAGTTAGAAGAAAGCATAATCCAAGTCACCTTGTGAAAAGACCTCATGACATTTTTCAAATCACAGATAGTTTTGGCTGTCTTGTTTTTCTTATAAAAATATAATAATATCACTGAGAGGCTGCTGAGCATGAGTCATGCTTATCTGGATTGTCCTATTAATATATTCCCCTCAAGGGGTAATCAGGATAATCTTTCTGTAGATATATACTTATACCTGTATTAGTTGGGATTTCCCAGAGAAACAGAACCAGTAGGGTGTGTGTGTGTGTGTGTGTGTGTGTGTGTGTGTGTGTGTGCATATGTCAATTTATTAAAGAAATTGGCTTGCATGATTATACACACTGGCAAGTCCAGAATCTGTAGGTTGAGTGGAAGGCTGTAGATCCAGAATAGCTGAAGCTGCAATTCCAGTCTGAGAGACAATGCTATAGAATTCTCTCTTGCGCAGGAGAGGACAGTCTTTCTGTTCTATTCAGGCCTTCAACGGACTGGATAAGGTGCACACACATTATGGAGGGCAATCTGCTTTAAGCAAAGTCCACCAATTTCAATGTTAATTTCATCCAAAAACACCCTCACAGAAATGTTCAGAATAATATTTGCCCAAACATCTGGGTACTCCATGACCCAGCTGATTTGACACATGAAATTAACCATCACAGTGCCCAAGGAAGCTTCAGGATAATTTTCTTCACCAGGTTCACATGTAGATGACAAATCAAATATGAAATGAATTACTGATTTTGCAAAGGATGTCCTGGTATAGGCTATCCTTCTGGGGGATTACCAAGAATAAGAAATTCCTAAACAGAGAAAACTTGTGAGTAAAGTATGCCTCATGAAAAAGTCACAGTGCTTAGAATATCCCCAAAGTGCTATAATTTCCTGTAACTTGCATCCTCAGAGGTAAAATAAAAAGAAGCTATGTCAGCAGGAAAACTAGATAATTTATACTAGCAACAAAAATTCCTTTATCCTAAGGTTTGTGGTAGCTCACCACACAGATATCTCTTGTCTAGGTAACTGCTGAACCTAGCTCTACAATTCATTTTACAAAGTATTGAAAAATGTTACAGACCAAATAGTTTCAATAGTTTAGGTGAAAACAGTTCTTATAAAGCCAAAATTATCTGGATAATCACTCAATTCCTCCACTTTGTTTTGCTAATGTGTTTATCAGTATTTTACCAAAGCAAATTCAACTAAGGACAAAGAAGCAAACAAGCAATTCTTTTCACACATTTTTAAGAGGTTATTGTTGTTCAGGTAGAAAAAGACTGTAAAAATTCTCCAGTAATGTATTTTCAATTAAGCAAGATGAATACTTAGAACAGCAAAGTACAGTGTTTTTATCATTCAGAATGCCTTACTCTTTTAAAGTATATTCTGTCCTTTCTTTTTATTTCTGTTTATAAAATTCACAATTTTACATGAATAATGATGACTGTTCCCTGGGTCTTTCACTAAAATACCAAAAGCCAGGGCTCTTGGCTGCCTGGATCCAAATAACTTTGCAAATATGGCTTTTAAAGGTTTTCATTGACTAGTGTCATAAAAATAAACCTGGTACCAGAGACTCTTTTTCAAAAATTTTCTCTTGAACACTAAAAACACCTTATCCAATGAGTCTTTCAAGCTAATTCCTTTTATATTTGTCCTTCCCCTAGAAGAGTTCCTGTACTTTAGATTATAGGGCCAGTGTAGTCCCTAAGGCAAATCTCTGATCTATCAATGTCTGCCCTTAAAAACCTCAGGACATACAAATCAAACTTCATGTCGTCATTATAGCATTAGTCCTTGACTTCTCATTTTCCAGCCCACTGTTTTGTTTTGTTTTTAAATATGTGCTCAGCCTCTTGGCTAGGGCACGGGAAATCTTTGGCCTTTTTGAGATAACTTTGTATTTGTATTTTATCACAACTTTTTAGACCTGTAAAGAGCAAGACATCCTTATAGAACTTTTCAAATGAAGTTAACAATTTAGCTTTATCACAGTACATCTATCTTTTCACTAACCATAAATCCACTAGTAACTCAAATAAACCTATGACATAATAGGATGATATCTTGCCTAATGATTACACAAGAAAGAAGTACAGAGATAAATGTTAACCAGTGAGGCAACCCTAAGGGGGATGGATGAAAGGGCCCCTGAGGGATGCAGGAACCATCTTTTAGCATCACCATTTCCACCTGAATTACAGCTAATATCCCAAATGGATGTTTTATGTTGTGTGTTCTCCAAAGAAGGAATCAGCAGAAATCCACTAGTTGTGTTTATGTTTAGATATTTAGCTCCAGAAAACAGCCCAGAGAGTTAAGGCCATAGTAAATATGCCCCTTAGATGTGAAATAAAGAATGCCAGGTTGGAAATAAAATAAAAATACTATGGATCAGAATTGGCCACTGTGCCAGCCTGGGAAATTAAGAGGAGAAGGAGGCTTTGAATCTTCTTTAATTGAGATAGCAGACTTCCCTGGATATTATTAAGGGATTAGAATAATGTTGTGTTGTTTGTTTTGTTTTTAATTTCTTTACTATGAAGCTATGCATCATTTTGACCACTATGGTAGTGAGGATTATGCTAGGCAATGTTATGGTAACAAAAAACCATACATTCTTGGTGGTTTAATATACACAGGTGTATGTCTCATTTATGAAAAGTGTGATGCATGTTGGGATGCTGTCCTTCATCTGAAAACTTCACCGTCTGGAGCACATGCCCGCCCTCTAAGGCTGCTATGATTGAGGAAGAAAGAGCTGGAGCTTTTATGGGTAGAGGTATCTATCACTTTCTCCTGTGCATTGGCCAGATATTAGCCATATGTTCCAATTAACTGCAAGGGAGGCTGGCAAATGTTAAGGACTATATTTTTGGTCTATATTATGGACTGTTTGGTAAGGATGAAATGTCTCGGTACAACACAGATTAGAATCAGATAGTAGGATAATGTTGTGCTTAGTTTATTTGGGTACAAGGGAAGCTAATTCATTAATATTAACTAATGTTTGCTTGTTTACTCATATTTGTTCTTCGACTAGTTACTTATGGCACAAGGTAATCATAATAATAGCTAAGACTTACTGAGGACTTACGAAATTCCAGGTACCATTGTAAGCACTATACCTTTTTGATCTTATTTAACCCTTATCTACACCCTTATAGGTAGGCGTTAGGACTGTTACTTCTATTATACACGTGAGGAAACTGTAGCAAGAAATGTTAAATGATTTATCTAAAGTTACACGTTGAATAAGTGGGAGAGCCAGTTCTGAACCCAGAAAGTCTTACTCCACACGGAGGTTAGGTATTTTGCATTTTTCATTTTAAGGTGAAGGATGATCTGAAGTCGGCAAAAAGGCAAATCAGCCCAGGCCAATGGGTATATTCTCACTAAAAGCTTGTATTTCCTCAATTAGTAGGCTCTCCTGAAAACAGTAACAAATCAGTGGAAATGGTAGTGTGGGTGGTGACTAGATAAGGAATGGAGAATTTAAAAGATGTTTCTACCATTAACTGCCATCTCTCCGAATGAGAGTGTGAATTCAGTGAGAAACACAAAATATTCTTTATTAGAATAAACTATTTCCTATTTCCTTTCATACTTTATTCCTCTATGCTTTGTACCTTAAATTCCTACTGATGTCTCCAGAGAATAGAAAATTTAGAATTGCAAATTGTATCTTGGCACTTTCTTGAATTTATTCTTCAATAGAACAGACTGAAAAGTAAAATTAAAAACCTCTCCCCTTTGCCTTCTGCATTTCACTGCTTCTTAACTTTTCTTTTTCTTTCTTTCATTTTTCTTCCTTTCTCTCTCCCTTCCTTCCTTCCTTCCTTCCTTCCTTCCTTCCTTCCTTCCTCCTTTCTTTCTCTCTCTCTCCTTTTCTTTTTCTTTCTTTTTTTCTCTTTCTTTCTTTCTTTCTTTCTTTCTTTCTTTCTTTCTTTCTTCTCTCCATTTCTGCAAACACTCTCTGTTTTCTAGCTGCTTGCCATATTTTGATCTATTTTAATAGTCCAGTCTTGGTTACATATAGTTTCTAACTTTTTAAGTCAAATGTTTTGTGTTTTTTTAACCAGTAAATTTCACATAACAAGTTTCTATGGTTATGCTCCTTTCTTCAAAGGAAATAGAAAATGGAATTAAGGGTACTATTATCTGTTAAGAATTCTTTCTTTTACAAGCAGCGGAGTTCCATCATTGCATTACTTTGACTTAAACACTTTCTAAAACATTGTATTTTCTCTCAACATACCATAGGAAAGTCTGCTCAGTAGAATAATAGTGATGCAGATTTTCTATGAAAATGAGAATTTCTGCTTTTCTTTGGACCGTTTAAGTCTATGCTTTGATTTGAGGCATGTTTCACTTGTAATACTTTGTCCAATCTATAATGTTTACATTTATTCCTTAGTATCTTACTACATCATGTTTAAATGTAAACAGTTGAGATTTGTTTCCCTCCATTGGAATTCCTAAATAACAGTTCTACATATTACAATTTTAAAGATGTGTCATGGCAGCTGCAAATAACTTTTAAAAAGAAACTTTGTGCAGCAAACTATCATATTTCATCTACACTCTGGCAAATGGTTCTTGCTTTTTGGCCTCAATTCAGCCTTCATTTTGCAAACCAACTTCCTGCAGCATGAGAATATACATTTTCCTGGGCCAAATATTCCAAAGTGGACACCAATTTGAGACTCTTAGCATTTTCTAGTTTTCCAGCTTTTGGACATATGAGCATTGAAAATGCCAGATTTCTGCTATTCATGCCAAACATTTAGGCTTTGGAGGCTGAAAAGTCAAGAGTCTCAATTTTAGCATATAATGCCAGAAGCAAGCTATCCTTTTGAAACAATTACTCCCTGGCAGTGGGTCAGC
Source organism: Prionailurus viverrinus (assembly GCF_022837055.1). Lineage (NCBI taxonomy): Eukaryota > Metazoa > Chordata > Mammalia > Carnivora > Felidae > Prionailurus > Prionailurus viverrinus. The sequence goes on along the minus strand of NC_062577.1, from coordinate 54,014,919 downwards.
CCACAGCACCACCTTTCCAAGCAATCTCTATGTCATCTGCTCAACACCCCTAGAATAGTCAGTTACTTCTAGCTCTAGAAGGGAAATTGGGTAATACGAAGAGGGATATGGAGGCTAATGAACATGTGCAGTATGGATATTTGATGAAAGAGAAGCTAGCTTTTTTATTTTTAAATTTTTTTTTCTGATTTTTCTTTTTCAGCTAATGTGTGATTTCCTTTCTCTACTTCTCCATCCTCCAAAGATGGAGAAGTTACTCCTCTATTCTGCCATGCTTCTTATTCTAAGTGCTTTAAAAATATAACCATACAATGGCATAGAGAGTGACAGGTTTTGGGGGACAGTTTCAGACAGGGTAATCAGAAAGGGTGTCAATGGTATCTGGAGTGAGACCTGGATTACAAAAACGAAGAAGTTGTGAAAAGTTATGGGAGAGAAACATTCTTAGCAGTGGGATTGGCTCATTCAAAGGCCTTAACAAAGGACTTAGTTTGTATGTTTATGGAACAGAATGAAGGCCAGTGTGGTAGAGATTATTTGACTCACCCAGGAAGCAATCCTTTTCTACCCTGCCTCTCCCCAGTATTAGGGCTTGAAAGTTAGATAAGAGGTTTCCCAATATCTCTTATTGTCAGAGTTGGTCATTAACCTACTTGGTAGCCAGGAGACTTACAGAGAAGTCTGTCTCTTATGTAATGAGACATAAGGGGAAATTTGGGGGAAGCTTTTACTTTCCTAATAAAAAGACAGATGCAGCTTCTCTCCTCTCCCCCTTCTTCCTGACTAGAATGCAGATGTGAGGAATAGCATGACAGCAACCGCATTATAACTGTGAGGCAAGAAGCATACTCTCACCTCTCCTGCTCTCATGCGTGTGCACGTGCATGCACGTGGCTCTCTAAATAAATAAATAAATGAATGAATAAATAAATAAATAAATAAATAAGACTACTCTTAAATGTTTTGCCTGAGAAATTTGGAACACAATGGTGCCATTCACTAAGATAGAGGAAAAGGGAAGAGTTTTCGAACAAGGATTTTTTGGGGGGTAGATGTGGGAGAAGGTGGCAAGGGGAATAAAAAGTTATGTTTGACATATTAACTTTGAGATACTTAGTGGACAGAAGAGTAGACGTGAGTTGAGGGGAGTGCTTATAGGTAGTTATATGTAGTTGGGAATCTGTAATTCCTTTATTTGTAACAGAAAATCAGAAAAGTTGTTTCTAAATATTTTTATGCTGATTATAAATTTCAATAAATTCCTTAATAATACTCAAAAAGGAAATGTGGTTTAAATTTTCCCAGCTTTTCCTAAACTTTTCACACTCCTTTTTTTTCATAGCAAGTTTTAGGTAATTAAGTAAGTAGTTAATGAACTGATTAATCTTCCTCTCACAGCCTGTGTAGCCCAGAGGCTAGTACAAAATAGTTTCTCAGTAATTTGTGTTACATGGAAAAGCAAATCAGATGTGGACAGAAAGGGAAAAGGATGAACTTAAAGGGATTCTAGGCTTCTGCCTTTGATCACTCAGTGAGTGTTTGTAACAGTATAAGAGAAATGCAGAGTGCAATATATGTGTCAGAGGGAAAAACACATTAGGTTTGGGGATATATGGGGTTTCAAATGCTCATAAGACATTCAGATGGAGATGTCCAGCTGGAAGTTAGAGATATGGCACTTGTAATAGAGAAACAGATTTGGGAGTGATGAACCTATTTGTCGATAACTTGGTCCATGGGAAAAGACAATGTGCGGAGTGAGGAGAAAAGTAAGACAAATGGTACACCAGGTATGTGCCAGTCTCTGAGCTTTTTCACCGGCTCTTTTCCTCTGCCTGGAATGGTCTCTCTCCAGATAGCCCATGATCTCACTCTCACCCCTTCAGGTGTTGTGCAAATGTCATCTTTCCTTTGAGATCTTCCTCCTATTTATACCTTGTCTGCTCTCAGGCTTTCCCCTATCCTTCTGCTTTATTTTTTCTCTATAATACTTAAAACCATCAAATATCTTATGTATTTTAATATCTTTTTTTGTTTTGCTTATCTGTTAACCTCCATTAGAAGTTAATATTCCATGAAAGCAGGATTTTGTTTCTTCCTGCTTTGTTTATTGCTATAAACTCAGTGCCTATGATAGTGTTAGGCATACAGACAGGGTTCAGTGTACATTTACTGTGTTAATGAAGAGCCTGGAAAATACCAAACAAGAAGGGGCTATTCAGATTAGGCAAAGGTCAAAGCAGAAACTGAAAAGGTGTGATGAGAAAAAAAGATAGAGCATCAAGAGGAACTAATACCGTGGAGGAGTAAGGAGGAAAGAGCTTCAAGATGAAAACAGTGGTCAAAGCTATCAAGAACATCTTGGAGATAGAATAGTCTCCTTTTATCCACAGTGGATATGTTCCAAGACTCCCAGTGGGTCCCTGTAACCTAACAGTAGCGAACCCTATGTATACTACGTTTTTTCCCTTATACATGCCTAGCTATTATAAAGTTTAATTTATAAATTAGGCACAGTAAGAGATTAACAACAATTATAGTAAAATAGAACAATTATAACAATCTATTATAATAAAAGCTATGTGAGTGTATTCTCTCTCTTTTTCCCAAAATATCTTATAGTACTATACTTACCCTTCTTTTGTGATGATGTGAGATGATAAAATGCCTATGTGATGAGATGAAGTGAGGTGAGTGACACAGGCATTGTGACATAGGGTTAGACTACTATTGACCTTTTGATGTTAAGTTAGAAGGAGAAGCCTCTGTTTCCGGACTGTGGTTGACCATAGGTAACTGACCATGGAAAGCAAAGACAGGGATTGGGCTGAGGGGTGGGGGTGGGAGTAGGGGGAAGGACTACTGTACTAAGAAAGATAAGAACTGAAATTTCAACTGGATAAAAGCAACAACATTTTAATTTGAATGGGAAAAAAGTCCCAGGGCATCACGCATACAGACTTCTTAGGCGTGTAAGAATTTCTTTGGAAACCTAGTTCTCACAATGAAGCAGGAAGTAAGAGAAAGCTACAAGAGCATCTGTTCTCCTGAGATTTTCAGACTTGAATCACAAACTAAAGGAAGTTTGGATAGTTCGGATAAAGTTCAGATACTTATCTGAACTTTGGGGGTGGTTATTTAAACCAAACCAAATATAATATAGTACAGTTCATCTCCTAAAAACTAAAAACTTATTTGAGAACATTGGCCACAGTGGTATTCACACCAAGCATTTAGTTAACAAACCTTTCATATCTGCTCTATATGATAAAGTTGAAATGGAGAATATATGTAGATTTTCTGCTATCATTATATTTGTTAGAGGTGACAGTAAATAAACTATGTTAATCTATGTTTGTCTGATGTTCAATAAACCAACATATTTATGTGGAATATGTGAAATTTGAAAATAAAGTCAAAGACATTAAAAGAGCATTGAGAACAACTTTAAATCTCTCCCAAGTACAGATCAATGAGTGTTGTGATTATAATCCAAAACAATAGTTCATTGATTTTTATGTACTTAAAAGACATTTGTTTCTGACCTACATCAAAAAGCAAGGCCAACAAAATGTAGTATAAATTAAGTGTTGGGTTATATTTCAGTTTGATACAAAAGAGCAGAATAATTCTCTTCCATTTATATAATGTTTTGCTGAACTTGCTCTATACTTTAAAGCAATCAACAGATAATGCACACTCTGGGAAGGAACCCAATGGGAAGTGGGCTTAAATACATGGTATAAATCAGAATTGGTTGAATTTTACTACATTTTTGGCTTGGCTAACACCTTAAACCAGTTTTCAAATATCTAGGCTCAGTAAAATTTGAAATACATATTGTATAGCTTAATCCTGTCCTCCTCTTAAAACTGATGTGCATTTAATAGGATTTCAAATCTGTAAATCCTTATGCTTTTATAGGTAACTCATCATATACCTCATAAAAAACTATGCAATGTCCAGAAAGTCAGCAGGTCCAATTATCTTAAAAACCAGCTTTTATAAGGGACACCCAGGACAGAAACCTGAAGCTCTAAATTTATGAAATATTCAAACCTAAATTGATTACTAAGGCATTAGGCTCTAAGAAACGCTCTCTTCCATGTTGAATTGAATGACATTACAAAAGGAAGGAACCTCTGGCAGAAATCCAAGCTGAGAAAAGATGTCCTTTAAAACAGGGTTGCTCTCTTTTCTTCACCAGTTTCTAGGAAGCTTTTTATCTTGGTTCTCAAAAGCCTGGCATCCCAGAAAATTTTCTTACAGACAAATTAAGTAATTAGGATTGCAGGCAATGGCATTATTCTGTTCTAACGGAAGAGCAGAGCCTTTAGTAGTTAGTTTGTTCCTGAGAGGTCAGGGACGGGCTAATGCTCCACTTCCTCACTGCTCTAGTTAACATTCCATTTCAAAGGATCTTAGGGAAAAAGGGCTAATAGGAAAGGTTAAGGGAAAGCATGGAAAAGAAGATTGCAGAGAGGAGACTGTGTAAATCAGCTAGGAAAAGAAAACAAAGCCGTGAATTCTAATTAGTGATGTGTTTCTAGGATTCTTTTTTTAAGTACTTATTAGGAAGTGAGGGTTTAAAAAGTGTGGGAGCTTTAGAGACTCAGTAAAGGGATTTAGAACATTACAAATAATTAATTTGTAACCTTTTGTATTAAGGTCTTAAAATATCTTTGAGTGATGACAAGAAGATTGCTATTAAACCTATGCTCTGGGTAGTTATACAGCTGTATTTAATCAAGATGTGGTGCTGTGATTTTACTGAGCACATATCTGAGGATTTGGGATTGGGAGAAAGTCGCTAATGTAAATGGAGAAAAGAACATAGCTGAATATTTCTCCTAAATATTCTAAGCTTCATATTTCTCCTAAAGTATTGAAAATACTCTGATAGCTTTGTTTCATGAAGATAGCACTGCAATAATCAATCATCGTTAGTTGTTATCAATAATGTTTATGAGAGATATATAAATGTAATTATCATATCCTCCTGACTCTTCCTTTAAATAACTCTAATCTATTTAATTGTTCTTTCCGGAAGTGCTTTGTCACATACAATGTGAAACATCCTTGAGAAATCTACAAAGGACAAAGGAAACTAAATAGGAAGAATAAAGAGGACGAAAAGAATATAGTGGAGAAGAGATTGGTCTGAGCTTAGGAGGAGCCAAAAGATATTGAGAATAAGGAATGGTGGGAAATTAGGTGTTCTACAAAATTTAAGGAGACCAATGAAAACAAAAAACAAAAACTAGTTGCTCGATATTTGGATTTTCAATATGAGCATGGACTCAGGCCATTTTTCAATTCAGTTCTGAGAAATTCTTGAATAATGTATTACTTTATCTTTTAATTGTGGTAGTTATTGACTATTGAGTGTATATTTTATTTTTTTAAATTTGTATCTTTGTGTTTAAAAAGGAAAAACATTTTTATCAGTTATACATTCATACAGTGTAAACGATCAAATAGTTCCTCCAGGTTTATTAAAAAAAACAAAAAACAAAAAAACGGTCGTCCAAATTCACCCTCCTTGCCCCATTTTTCTTTTTCCAGAAATAAACTTTCACATCTTTTAGATAATCTTTTTGTCATGTAATGCTATATGTCATATATATATATATATATATATATATATATATATATTTCATTTTAAATTATTTAATCATTACCTATGGTGATCCCATGATAAAAAAAAAATTAAAAATCAAGAGGGTGGATTTGGGTGACTGCTCCTTATCAAGTTTTGCTACAATAATGCTGCATAACAAAGAACTCTCAAACTGTAATTGATATGGAATCAAGTGTTTATTTCTCAGTCATCCATCTGTAAGTGGTTCAGGCAGTCCTTCCTCAGGAGGTGAGGATTAGATTCAGATCTGGCCATGGGTCATTCTAGGATCATTGGCCATTCAAGGAATACTCTTCTTGAGAGAAAATACCCATGAGAGGCTAAGACACACCACACAGGCACGTAGCTAGCCTCTGCTCATGTTGTTTCTGCATGAACTTCATTGGCCAAAACAAACACAAGGCTAACACCTTAAACCAAGTCCACAATGATGTCCCCTGGAAGATCAGTATTGTGAGTATTTACTGAGTACTAATATGATCTACTGCTGAAGACCTTGCTGATGTATTACACACTGACCTTACCACGCACTCTTCCAATCTTCCCATCCTTCTGTTATCATTAGGCTTATATGATAATTTTGGTCAGATACAAATATTGTTAACATTTAAAAACATATAGGCAATAAATAAATAAATAAATAAATAAATAAATAAATAAACAAACAAATAAATAAATAAAGTTAACATTTTTAGGACTGTGCAAATGTGTTTCATGGCTGCACCATTTAATACACTTTGAGTACTCTCTTTTCTGTAAAATTTGCTTTTTCTATAATTAAAAATTAACTTATTTTTTCATTTGCTTATTCTTCTAGGTATTTTTAAATGACTACATCATCTTTTACTAATTGCCTATGTCTTTTTGCAATGCATTTGGAGAAGTCAGTTATTCTACCAACACAATCTTCCTGAAGAAACTAGAATTTTCTTATCTGCTCCAATATGGACTAGTTGTCCTCTATCTTTCCTGGTATTTCTTCTTGGTTTACTTTCTCATTTTAGTAAATAACATTCTTTGGTAAATTCCTGAGAAAAGTGACAGGGGAAAAATATTTTTGAAACCCTACTTGTTTTAAAAATATCTCTGTTTTACCGTCACACTTTATTTTTAGCTAAAGTAGGTCTAGAATTATAGGTTAGACATTATTTTCCTTCAGAGTTTTGGAAACCTCATTCAATTATCTCTAGTTTTTAATGTTGATGAAAAATAGAAAAAAAGCCAGATTCCCAATATTTTAAGAATCATTATATTATCCATCTGCAACACAGAACTTTATAAGATATACTCTTTGCTCCCAATGTAATGAAAAATGATGATAACATGTCTAAGTGTGGGATTTTTATGATTTAAAATCCCTCTTCTTCAGTTCTGGGAAATTTTCTGGAATCATATCTTTGACAATGAGGTTACTAACAAATTTTCTCTATTTGTTTTCTCTGTATGGTATACTCTGGTCTGCTCTTTTTTTTTTTTTAATTTTCCCATCTGTCTTTTTTGCTCCAATTTTCTGTGAATATTGCTAACTATATCTTCACTCTGTTTTACTGAGTTTTTATTTTCTAATTTGATATCAATTTTTACTTTTTGAAAGGTTTTAAAATTTTGTTCTCTGGCAATTTCTATTTATACTAGTAGCTTTTATATTTCTATGGATGCAGTATATTTATCCTTATCTCCTTGATAATATTAATGGATATTTATATTTGGATTCTTCATTTTTAAAATTGAAATATAATTTATATACCATAAAAGCAACCTTTAAAAATGTACAATTTCATGGTTTTTAGGGAATTCACAAGGTTGGTAAATAACACTAATTCCAGAAGATTTTCCTAACCTTCAGAGGAAACCCTGTGCTTGTTGGCAGTCACTTTCCATTTCCCTTTCCTTTAGCTGTTAACAGTTAATCTCCTTTCTATCTTTATGGATTTACCTATTCTGGACATTTCATATCAATGGAGTCATACAATATGGGGCCTTTTGTACTTGGCTATTTTCTTTAGCATAATATTTTCAAAGTCCATCTAACTTGTAGCATATAATAACAGCACTACATTCTTTTTTATGGCTGAATAATATTTCATCATATGGATGTATCAATTTTGTGTATCCATTCATTGGTTGAAGGGACAGTTGGGTTGTTTCTGCATTTTGGCTATTATAAATAATGCTGCTATGAACATTTGTATTAAGTTTTATAGTAACATATGTTTTCAATTCTCTTATGTATATACATGGAGTAGAATTGCTGGGTTAGGTTATAAGTCAACATTTAAATTTTTGAAGAACTGTCAAACTTTTCTCCAAAGAGACTATACCATTTTACATTTTTAGCAGCAATACATGAGGGCTCCAATTTCTTCACATTCTCACCAACATTTATTATCTTCCATTAAAAGAATTAAAGGCATCTGAGCATGTGTGAAGTGGCATCTCATTGTGGTTTTGATTTGTATTTCCCTGATGAATAATGATATTGAGCATTTTTCCATGTCCTTCTTTGCCATTTTTAAATCTTTTTTTTTTTAATTTTTTCTTTTCAACATTTATTTATTTTTGGGACAGAGAGAGACAGAGCATGAACGGGGGAGGGGCAGAGAGAGAGGGAGACACAGAATCAGAAACAGGCTCCAGGCTCTGAGCCATCAGCCCAGAGCCCGACGCGGGGCTCGAACCCACGGACCGCGAGATCGTGACCTGGTTGAAGTCGGACGCTTAACCGACTGCGCCACCCAGGCGCCCCTAAATCTTTTTTTTGAAGAAACATCTACCCAGGTTCTTTGCATGTTTTTAAACTGGCTTCTTTTTCTTTTCTTTTTTTTTATTTTTAGTATTGAGTTATTTAGAAGTTTTTAAATATATTCTGGATGTAACCCTGATTAGACACATGATTTGCAAATATCTTCTTTCATTCTTTGGGTTATTTTCTTTTGTGATAATGTGCTTTGAAGCACACAAGTTTGGGAATTTTAGTTCAATTTATTTTCTTTTTTTAGCTGTACTTTTGAATCATATTCACGAATAATTGCAAAATCCGATATCATAAAGATTTTCTCCATTGTTTTCTTCTAAGAGTTTTATAGTTGTAGCTATTAAACTTAAGATTGATCTATCTTGAGTTATTATTTGTGTATGGCATGAAGTATAGGTCCAAATTCATTGTTTTGCATGTGGATATCCAGTATTCCTAACACCATTTGTTAAAACAAAACAAAACAAAAAACTATTTTTCCTCATGTAAAGGTCGTAACATTGAAAGTTGTAGCTGTATGTGTTCATTTCTGGACTTTCAATTCTATCCCATTGCCCTGTAAGTCTATCCTTATGCCAGTACCGCATTGTCTTAATTATTGTAGTTTTGTAATAGGTTTTGTATGAGTACAGGAAGTATGAGTACTCCAACATTGTTCTTTTCAAGATTGTTTTGGCTATATTGGGACTCTTATAGTTCCATATGAATTAGGATTAGCTTGTCCATTTATTAAAATAATACAGTTAGAATTTTAATAGAGATTGTGCTGAATCTATAGATCAATTTGGTGATATCACCATCTTAATGACATCATGCTTTCCTATTGTGAATATGGAATGACCTACTATTTATTTAGGTCTTCCTTAATTTCTTTCTGTAAGGTATTTTGATTTTTAAAGCATAGATTTTACAAATAAAATTATTTTTAAGTATTCCTCTTTTTGATGCTATTTTTAAATTTTATTATAGATACTCTTTATTTGGTTGAGAAAGTTCCCATTTTTTCTTAGTTTCTTAAGTGTTTTAAATCATTAAACAATGTTACATTTTGTCATTTTTCAGTATTCAATGAGATAATCATGTGTTTTTTCCCTTTTATTCTCAATATGGTGCATTACATTGATTAATTTTATATATTGAAACACTTTTGCATTCCTGGGATAAATCTCACAAACTCATGATTTATAATCCTTGATATATATTCATAGATTTATCCATTTCATCTAAATTTTCTAATTTGTTGACCTATAATAATTTAGAATACTTCCTCATACTTCTTTTTATTTTTGTAAGGTTAAGAGCAATGTCCCTTCTTTCATTCTGGTGTTAATAATTTGAATTCTTCTCTCCTTTTTTTTTGCTTGGTCATTCTGGCTAAAGTCTTGTCTATTTGTTGATCTTTTCAAAGAACCAACATTTGGTTTCATTGATTTTTCTCTGTTGTTTCCTTATTCTCTATTTTGCTCATTCAAACTGTAATATCTATTATTTTTTTCCTTCTGATTGCTTTGGGTTTAATTTGCTCTTATTTTTCTAGTTTCCTATATGAAAGTTTAGATTATTTATTTGAGGTCTTTACTGTTTTTAATGTAGATGTTTACAACTGTAAATTTCCTTCTGGATAGTGTTTTCATTTCATCCCCAAAATTATGCTGTGTGTTTGTTCCTATTTGTCAAAGTATTCTCTATTTTCCATTGTGATTTCTTCTTTGACCTATTGGTTACTTAGAAGTGTGTTATTTAATTTCCACATTTTTGAATTTGTCAAATTTCCTTCTGTTATTTATCTCTAAGTTCATTCTCTTGTGGTGAGAGAGTGTGATTTGTATGTTTTCAATTATTTGAATTTGTTAAGACTGGTTTAGTAGCCTAGCCTAGAAAATGTTCCATGTGTATTTGAGAATATGTATGTTGCTATTGTTTGTTGGAGTGTTCTATAGATGTCTGGTATGTCTAGTTGGTTTACAGTGTCAGCCACGTCTCCTATATCCTTATGGTCATCAGTCTAATTGTTTATCTATTATTGAAAGTGGGCATTTGAAGTCACCAGCTACTATTGTTGAATTGTTTCTTTCTCCTTTCAATTCTATTAGCATATGCTTCATGTATCTTGGGGCTTTTTTTGTTAGGTTTGTAACTATTTTATCCTCTTGATGAATCAAAAGTAAGTCTTAAAATTGGGTAGTGTCAGTCCTGACTTTGTTCTTCTCCTTCAGTATGGTGTTGATTATTCTGCAGTAATTTGCTTCTCCAAATAAATTTAGAATCAGTTTGTCAATAAAAACAAAGTAACTTGCTGGTATTAGGAGTCGGATTGAATTAAATTTATAGATTCGGTTTGATAAGAACTGATATTTTGATGATATGGAGGCTTCTTATCCATGAACATGGACTCATATGAAATTTGGAAGTGAGTTATAATCATTAAAATTGAAAAAGAGAGGGGCGCCTGGGTGGCTCAGTCGGTTAAGCGTCAGACTTCAGCTCAGGTCATGATCTCACAGTCTGTGAGTTCGAGCCCTGCGTCAGGCTCTGTGCTAACAGCTCAGAGCCTGGAGCCTGTTTCAGATTCTGTGTGTCTCTCTCTCTCTCTCTGACCCTCCCCTGTTCATGCTCTGTCTCTCCCTGTCTCAAAAATAAACGTTAAAAAAAATTGAAAAAGAGGAAGAGAGAAATTTCTTTTTGTTGATGAAGCATTTAAGAATCTCAGAGGTTGCAAATCTATTCTAACAAGTAAAAAGCTGAAAAGTCTGAAAAATCAGCAACTCTACTTACATCTCTCAGAGAAGTGAGATCACAGGACAAACCACTGCCCCCAAATTAGAGAGACAGAGAAGCAAATATACAACTTACCTGAACAGAAACCCACGAGCAGAAAACTGAACTGGAACCAATATTGAGGTAGGAAAACCTGAACTATAATTGATGAATTTCTGAAAGCTCTGTGTGTACAATCTGAGAGCTAAAAACTGCAAGGAAGCCTAGTTAAAAGGGATCCCCCAACTGTACTTCTGGGAGTTCAACCAAGTTGTCACAATAAATATCAGAGAACCCCCTCCCCCCCCATACTACAGGTAGAGAGAGGGGGAAAGTAACCATTTTGAGATATGCCAGAGCATTCCCTTCATTTTAGCAGGGCCTGTGCTCAAGAGAAATTATTCTACCAGAGCCTAATCTACCAGGGGAAGGGAAATACCCAACTCTAGTCTGTTCTATTCTTCCAGATAGAAGAAGGGAAATACTCAGGTTTTATTTTATCTAGTGTTCCACATAGAAGAAGGGAGATATCTATTTCTGATGCCCCTGCCACTCTGTGCCACCAAATAATGGGGGAGACTGAGAAGCACTGGTAAAGTTCATAGTCCAGAGGCATAGGCTTACCAAAACTGACTTAATCATAGCACTACAGAATACTTTCCGTTTCAGCATAACTTGCTACCACCAACTGGGTGGCTCAGTTGGTAAGTGTCCAACTTCAGCTCAGGTCATGATCTTGAAGTTCATGAGTTTGAGCCCCACATTGGGCTCTGTGCTGAGAGCTCAGAGCCTGGAGCCTGGATTCTGTGTCTCCTTCTCTTTCTGCCCCTCCCCTGCTCGTGCTCTCTCAAAATATGAATAAACATTAAAAAATTAAAAAAAAGAAAAGCAAAAAGTAAGAAGACTAAAAAATGGAACAATAGATTCAAGAACAGTGGCACAATTCCAAAATGTGTCATATATACATAATAGGAATATCAGTAGGAGAAGGAAGAGAAAAAAAGAAGAGAAGAGATATTTGAAGCAATAATGAGAATTTCCTCTGGTTAATGTTAGACACAAGACCATAGACATGGGAAGCTCAGAGAAACCAAAGCATAATTAATGCCAAAAAATCCAATACCTAGGCATATCATATTCAAAACAGAGAAATCAAAGGTTAGGGAAAAAATCTTGTAAGATGCCAGAGGAAAAAAAACCCACATTACCACATGACTTCTTATAAACCATGCAAACAAGAAGAGAGTATAGTGAACATTTTTTTAAAATTTATTTATTTACTTTTAGAGAGATAGAGACAGCACAAGTGGGAGAGGGGCAGAGAGAGGAAAGAGAGAGAATCCCAAGCTGCTAATGCAGAGCCCAATTTGGGGCTAGAACCCACAAACCTGCAAGACCATGACCCAAGCTGAAACCAAGCGTTGGATGCTTAATCAACTCAGCCACCCAGGTGCACTAGTACAGTGAACTATTTAAAGTGTTGAGGAAAAAAAAACCCACCAACCCAGAATTCTATACCCTATAAAATTATCTTTCAGAAAAGAAGAAATAAAGACTTACTTAAAACATTGAGAGAATTTTTTCCATTAGACTTGCTTTGCAAGAAAATTTAAAAGAATTTGCTCAGAGAGAAAGAGAATTATAAAGGTCAGAAACTCATATGTACATAAACAAAGAACATTAGAAAAGGTAATAAGCACAAGTAAATAAAATCTTTGTTTTTTAAATTATTAATGGATCAATAAGTTCTTTATTCTTAATTTTTCTAAAAGATAATGGTGTATTCAAATGATAATAGCAATAATGCATTTAATTATGTATGGTTCTGTATTATAAGTTTGTGCTTTTATGTCATATGCATTATTATAGTTCATGTATAAGTGAAATGAATGGAAGCAATGATATAAGTATTGGTAGAGGGAATTGGGAATATTGTGTTATTATAAGATACTTGTACTATTGATGAGATCATGTTACTTGAAAGACTTGAGTTAGTTGTAAATGTAAATTGCAAATTCTAAGGCAATCACTAAGTATAGTTAAAAAAAAGGTATAACTGATCTTCTAAGAAGGGAAAGAAAATAGAATCAGATAAAAAGCTCAATGAAAATCAAAAAAGACAGAGAAAGAAATAAGGACAAAAATGGGGAGAAAGAACAATGGACAGAAAACTAACAAATATGGTAGATATTAATCCGATTATATCAGTAATCAGTTTAAATGTCAATGGTTGAAATACACTAATTAAAAAAACATTGTCAGAGTGGATCAAAAAACAAGGCTCACTTAAATGTTGTTTATCTTAAACCCACTTGAAATGTAAAAACAAATATAGATTAATATTAATGAGATGATGATGGTTCAGTCAGGTAAGCGTCTGACTTCAGTTCAGGTCATGATCTCACAGTCTGTGAGTTTGAGCCCCATGTCAGGCTTTGTGCTGACAGCTCGGAGCCTGGAGCCTGCTTCAGATTCTGTGTCTCCCTCTCTCTCTCTCTGCCCCTCCCCTGCTCAGGCTCTGTCTCTCTCTGTCTCAAAAATAAACATTAAAAAAATTTTTTTTAAGTATTAATGAAATGATGAAAGGTATACCATACTAAGATTAGTCAGAGTAAAGATGAAGTACCTATGTTAACTTCAGACAGAACAGGCTTCAGATTGAGGAAAAGTAATAAAGATAAAGAGGAGCATTACATAATGAAAAAGGGAACAAGTCTCCAAAAAGATATAAAAAACAGCCTTTCATATGTATACTTCTAACAGCAGAGTCAGAATACAGGAAGCAAAACTTCATAGAAATGCAAAGTGAGATATATGAATCCACTCTCATAGTTGTAGACTTCAACATCACTCTACTGGAAAGGGGCAGATCTGGCAGGCAGAAAATCAGGAAGGACATAGTTAAAGTCAGTAGTACCATCAATCAATTGGCTGTAATGGACATCTGTACACTACTTCACTCAACAACAGCAGAATTACACATTCATTTCAAGCTCACGTGGAACATTCTCCAACGTAGACCACATTCTAGACCATAAAACACACCTTAACAAATTCAAAAGAGGTGAAATCATACCAAGTGTGTTCTCAGACTACAGTGGAGAATAACAAACAACTTGAAGATTAACCAACATACTTCTAAATAATACATGGTTAATTATAAGAATTACAAGAAGAAAATACAATATAAATTGAAAAATTTTTGAACTAAATGAAAATAAAAATACAACTTATCAACATTTATGGGATGAAGTGAAAGCAGTGCTTAAAAGGAAATTTATAGCATTGAGCACATATATTGGAAAAGAAGACCTATTGAACACCAATAATTTAAACTTCTATCTTAGGAAACTAGAAAAAGAAGGGCAAATTAAATGCAAAATATGAACAAGAAAAGAAATAATAAAAAATATATCTGAAATCAATAAATTTGGAAAGAAGAAATCAATAGAGAGAGTCAACAAGACAATGTGTAATTCTTTGAAAAGATGAATAAAATTTATAAGCCTCTAGTCAAGATAATTATGAAAAAAAGAGAGAAGACACAAAATACTAATATCAGAAATAAAAGGAACATTATTATAGATCTCATGAATATTAAATGGATAATAATGGAAGACTATGGATAATTCTATGTCCACAAATTGATAATCTAGATCAAATGAACCAATTCCTGAAAAGATACAATCTGACAAAACTCATACAAGAAAGAATGAACTATCTGAATAAGCCCATATCTATTATAGAAATTGAATAAAAAATTAATAACCTTCCAAAGTAGAAAGCACAGGCCCAGATGGGTTCACTTGTGAGTTCTATGAAACTTTTAAGACATTATACCAGTTCTCTACAATAGCTTCCAGAATAAAAAGCAGAAGGAGCATTTCCTAACTAATTTATGAGACCAGCATCACTCTGATAGATCAAATAAACACATCACAAGAAAAGGAAACCACAGAGTAATATATCTCATGAACATGATACAAAACTCTTCAACAAAACATTAGCAAATCAAATTAAACAATACATACAATGAATTATACATTATGAACAAGTGAAATTTATTGTAGATATATATAAGATTGTTTCAGAATTCTAAAATTAATTAATATAATCCTCCATATCATCAGGCTAGAGAAGAAACTAATGATATAATATCAATATTATAATACACAAAATCTTATAAATAAGTGAAGAAAAAATACTTGGTGATATTCAACTCCTATGACAAAAAAATAAATAAATAAATAAATAAAAGCTAGCAGCAAACCAGGAATAGAAAGGAACTTTCTCAATTTGATAAAGAATACCTACAAAAGCAAGCAAACAAACAAACAAACAAACAAACTCTGTGGCTAATATCATTGTTAATGGTGAGAAACTTGAAATTTTCCCACTAAGATTATGGGGAAGGCAAGGTTGTTGTATCTAACACTCCTTGTCAACATTGTACTGGAAGTTCTAGTTAATGCAGTCAGACAAGAAATGGAAATAAAAGATATGCAGTTTGGAAATGGAGATATGAAACTTTCTTTTCTTTTTTTTTTACAAACGACATGATTTTCTATATACAAAATCTGAAAGGTGTAACAACAACAACAAAACACTCCTTGAACTAATAGGAAGTTATAACAAAGTTGCAGGATACAAGATTCATGTACAAAAGTCAATCATTTCCCCATACATCAACCAGGAACAAATGGAAATTGTACCTTGCAAATAGACTTTTGAGTCTCCTTTACTTCACAAAGCCAAATTCTCAGTCACCACTTCCAACATATAGACCTGGAGTCCATAATGTGTGTGGCTTCACCTAAACTCACCAACATTTCTAGTCCATGAAGATGTTTATCTTTCCTTTGAGCCACCCTATGTTTTTTTCCTCCCATTTTTTTTTTCTTTCTTATGAGCTATTGCTTTGTATTTGAGGTGAAGGAAGTGAGTCAAAGCATGAATTCAATACACCATCTTTATAAGACATCCTTTGACGTGCTATTTAACAGATTATTTTCATACTTTTCATACGCCTAGCTCGTCATGCTCTTCCACATGTTTTGATGCTTCTTAATGCCTTGAACATGTCAAGGTCTTTCTTACTTTAAAGTCATAATAGGGGCGCCTGGGTGGCGCAGTCGGTTGAGCGTCCGACTTCAGCCAGGTCACGATCTCGCGGTCCGTGAGTTCGAGCCTCGCGTCAGGCTCTGGGCTGATGGCCCAGAGCCTGGAGCCTGTTTCCGATTCTGTCTCTCTCTCTCTCTCTGCCCCTCCCCCGTTCATGCTCTGTCTCTCTCTGTCCCAAAAATAAATAAACGTTGAAAAAAAAAATTTAAAGTCATAATAAACAATTTCTTCTACCTAAGACAGTCTTGTTCAAGCTCTTCACATGGCTGATATTCATCTTCCAGATCACCTCACCAGAGAAGAAATCCCTGTTTAGTCAACATATGTGGGTCCTCCTCCCTTTCCCCATGATTTATTTATTTATTTATTTATTTATTTATTTATTTAACCTCAGGATCCTTTTGGGTTCCCTCAGAGAACTAATTAAGATTAATAATTAATTATTTATTGATTTATTGCCTGGTTGTATGACTTTTCCCCCTATCAGAAGGAAAGCTTCTATATAGGACATGTCTATGGAGGTTGTGTAGTTCAGCCACTGTTGGGCATTTGTTGAATGAATATACAACAATTGCCTCTTTTATGAATGAGGCATAGCAGTGCTAACTAGGAATTGACTTTACATACATAAAATTTGTAAGAGTCTAGATTGTTAAGATATCCTCTTTTTTTCTCCTCATAAGTATAATGGGTGGACTAAACTCTAAATCAGTAGAGTACATCATTAGGATGTGGTAAAGAGATTGACATTTTTAGGTTGCGAATCAGGCACAGTTATTGAAAACTTATTTAGAATTATCATAAGGAAACAAGTCTTTGCATCCAAAGATAATCCCTTGAGTTATTTATGCTGCAGTTCTCTGTGTTTGCTTTAGGTTTTCAAAAACACTTTTATTTTCTCAACTCAAAGACTGTAAAATTTGAGAACTGGTGATGGAAAATTAGTGTAAGATTTACTTGAGCTCAGAAGCAAAATTTTAGATACTTGTTCAAGACTTATCTTATTCACTGAAGCATAACACCTTGACATGATTAAAAGCCTCCAGTGACTAATTCCCACATGAATTTTGTAAGTCATTCTTTTACTTCAGAAATATTTTGGAACTTCTTAAAGGTGTAGACTTGGACCAAACAAAATGAATAATTACTTAGAGCTGGAGTTTCTAAGAGCTTCAGTAGAAATGAGTTAGATTTTCAGGGTCAGATAAATGAATACTTAAGTATTATTCAATAACATCTTTTTCTGTTGACAAATGCAATTGATGGAAAATATGCTTGTACATAATGTGCTCTATTTTCTTACCAAAATATGTGAATTATAAATGGAATTCTATGGTTTGGAACAAACATGAACTTGAATTAGGAAATTTAATTAAATATGGAGCAGTGGAGAAAGTGTGTTGGGGGGGCAGTGGTAAAGGGAACCAAAGCTCTTACACTCTTGTAGTGTGTCCAGTGTTTACAAAAACCTGCCAAATTTTGAATCCCTGTATACCATGGGATAAAGCACAATATGAAAATTCAGCTTCTGTCTTAGTCATCTATTCATATACACTATATTAGCTTGGGACGTTAAAGAAATATTTTAGTAACACCGCAAGAATTGCAGCCAACAATCTTTTCCGGGTTATGTGCAAAGTAAACAGTGACTAGGAAGAAAACTTACTCAGTTAGAGAACTTTAAATTTTTATAACTATAACTTTTGGTATAGGGGGAGGAAATGAAATTAAGTTGCTAGGCTGTTAATGAAGGCTTTATTTAGGTATAGTATCTTTTCACGCAAAGCATATGTTGCATATCCTTTAGGATGGTAAGATCTCAGAAAAATTAATAAGGACCATTCTAATTTGGACAAAAACAGTAAGAGAGCTATTTGTGAATTGGAAAATGGAATATTTGCCAACCAACAAGGAATTCCTTTGAAGACAGGGTTTCAATTCCTTTTGACTATGAGGAGGAGTCATGGACAGATCTTGTACCAAGAGATGTTGCAACAGAAGTGAGATTTTTAATATTCATTATTATTTTGTGCATATTTTTCTGAGATAATTGTCTGTCTTCATGCCCTCTCATATCTTATCTGTGCCGTTACTGTTTCAGGCATAGAGTAAAACCTTCAATCAATTCTTTTTGTAAAGCACCTAGTGTTGTTGTCAAATAAATCATGAATAAATACTTTTTAAAAATACTTAAAAATCTAAGGGGATCATTGTACTCTTTATAGGTTCATATTATTTTCTTGAATTTTTCAAAACGTTGCTTCTATCTTCTTAAATTGACTTTGAGCAGTTTTGCAGGCAGTGTTCATTATCACTCTTACTCTTACTCTTCAGCTCTCAAGCTTTCGAGTTCTACTAGAGCCGCAGTAGTTATTTTCCTGGTGATCTCCATACAATATAAAGAAACCAGATCAGAAGACCTGCTTATTTTATTTCTTCAGCTTGTCTACTCAGTACTTAATATTTTATTTTCATTTTCATTGAGATAGGTATTGTTGTGATAATATTACAGATCCAGGCAAAAAAAGTTAGATTCCAAAGAGCCTAATTGATGGTGGATGTTTTTTGTCCCTGTACAGGCCACTGGAATTCTCAACTTTGGGACTGTGATTTTGTTACATTATTATCCCCATTGCTTTTACCTTCACACTAACTCCATGTCTAGGCATGTTTGTTTCCAATGAGAAGGGCTGGGAGGGAGTCAAGAAAATATTTGCCTCATAACCAAGAAGGAAATTGGCTTACACCCTGAAAACATATCACATTTGAGCCCAGAGATAGAGGCAAACACACTACTGGGCTCATTTTATGTAAAAAAAAATTGCAGTATTCATTCAACCTTGCTTTCCCAAATTAGAGATAGTGCAGCAGTATACTTGAGAGCCCAGCTCTGGACTGTTCTGACCACTGAGATTTTAAGTCTATCCCCACCAGTTTCTATTTAGGTAACATTAGATTTATTCATTAGTTTTGAAAATATGAGACCCTACAGCTTTTAAAAAATATTATCCCTCTTGATTAGTAATCTCCCTTTCTCTATGTCCCTATAAACTATGCCTTCACAACCATGCATTTTAACTTCACACCTCATTTTTCCCCTCTACTAGAGTTAAAAGGAAACACACATATACACACAGTAGAAACAAAATAAAAACAATAAAAACAAAGTAAAAATTTAAAAGTAGATTTTGAAAGAGAATCCCGGTATACTATAAGGAAAAACCAGTTAAGAACTAAAACATAATTTGGCACATGATTAAATTTAAAGTCTTTATTTATTAACATTTATTTATTTTTGAGAAAGAGGAAAGAGCATGAGCAGGGGAAGGGCAGAGAGAGAGGGAGACACAGAATCCAAAGCAGGCTCCAGGCTCCGAGCTGTCAGCACAGAGCCTGACTTGAGGGTGGAACTCATGAACCATGAGATAATGACTTGAGTGGAAGTCAGATGCTCAACTGACTGAGCCACCCAGGTGCCCCTAAAGGCTTACTTTAAAAACTAAACCAGAAAAATGGAAATACTGAAGAATCCCATTCAAGAAAAACCTATGAGATATAGTCTACATGTTATAACTGGATTCTAAAGGAGAAAATCAGGAGAAAAAAAAAAGAAATATGGGGAATATAGCTATATGAACTTGTCTTAAGTTTAGATATGGTGATTGCAGATGGATAAGGGACAAAGAATGATTCACATTAAAAAATTCAGGCATATTTTGTCAGTAAATTATCATATCACCTTGGGAAAATCTCATAGCCTTCAGCTCTTAAAATGGAAGTATTTATTATCTCCTTGACTGAATGTTAACTTAATTATTGAATAAATATTGATAAGTAAGTGATCATGGAATTAATGTAACTGCTTGGAACTGAGGTTTCCATTTTGATAATAGGTGATACTCCTGATAACTAATTATGTTTCCTGAAAAGGTCAGAAAAAATTAATAAATTAATGCTGTTTGAAGAATGTATGTGAATTATGAGTACTTTAATTTTTTTGAGGGCAACAAGAATAGTTGGATTTACTCATACCTTAAAAATATTTTTTTGGAGTCAAAGCATGGAAATAATTATAAAAATTAAAAATGAAAAGAAATCAAAACAGCTGACTTTACCCAATTAGACCAAATAAGTTATGAAATCACATGTGTGAGAATAATAAATCTTATTCAGAAACTTCAGATATTTTTACTGATATTGGCAGCTGTTCTAAGTTCAAGATAGTTATATAATAGGTGGATTTTTTTGCTGCGTGCTTTGGTCTGACAATCCTTGTGCTTTACTCCCTTTCTTACAGTGAGTCCTGAATAATTAAATTCTCAAAACAAAGCCAGAGTCTACCTGTTATTTAAGCAATGGGAAAGTAGTCAAGAATAGAGAAAATTTGGGTTTAATTTTTTTTTCTCATTGATGAGAGTAAACAGTTGATTCAGCATGTGTTTTTCTCCTCCAGTGATCAGAATTTTAATATTGAATTACTTAGATTTATGAGAAAAAAAATGTTCCCCAACATCCTATTTTTTTATATGTGATTTTTTTTTCAGTTGACTTTAACACAAAATTCTAGGTTCCAGAGAAAGATGCTTAGTGTCTCACTTTTTTCCCCAAAGTGATTAGTATCTTAGTTTGTGTTCCCAATGCCTTTGACAATAGATATGGCAAGGGTTGTACTACTATAATTTCATAGATGCAGTTCTCAAGACACAAGCTAACCAAACATTCCTTCTGCTCAGGGCTTTTCCTACTAACCCAAAGAGGAAAAAAAAGATCCCAATTCTTTATTATCAAAGTTGCTGGAATCTGCAGATTCAGGGTCCCAATCTAAACTTGGTAGACAATAAAGGTGTCAAAGAGGAAGCCAGAGGTCAGATACCACTGACCCTGATTCTTATGCATGTCCCCCACTGGACCAAACCATTTTATTTCACCTGCAGATACTATTTAGAATGAAAAGAGAAAGTTTATGGAGTAGATAGTCAACTGGCAGTCTTCAACTCAGCCTCCCCCAAATTTCTGCTAAAATACATAAGAAACATAAGAAAATTCCTTAACATCAAACTCTTGGAGTGATCATCAGTTTATTTCTAAGATCTAAGAGAATCATTCACTTACCAGAGGACTCCTTTCATGTTCTTTTGCTAGGAATAGTTTTAATTGCCATTCACGAAAGGTCCTTCAGAAGGGACAGTTTTTTCCTCTCCAAACATACACTTGCTGCCATCCTATTTTCTCTTGATGGATTTTTTGTTTGTTTGTTTTTTTAAGATATCATGTCTTCTTTAATCCAATGGATGATAGTGAATGTTTTTATTTAAATTAAGCTTCTTCTTTTTTTCTATTAAATGATATTTATGTACATTCTTTCTGTGAGGTCCTGAGATGACAGTATTTTTGCATGGTTTTTCCACAAAGGGCCTAACTAAGGTCTGTACTAAACAGAAAAGTGGGCAGCAGTTTCTCTTTTGAGGCACTAGTTTTTCAGCCAATTAGAGAATCTTCTCTTTACCTCCTCTGTCTCAGCATTAACCTGTCAGAGAGCAACTGGGAAGACACTCACTTGAGCAATTACATTCTGAGAGTTAAGCTGGGAACAGGGATAAAATTTCATAAGTAATTTATTTTGAAAGAGAGCAGAAATTCAGGGAGCAATAAGCATTGTTCATATATATTTTCATAGTTTTGTCTCTAAATATGAAGATTATAAAACATGGATTTTTTTCAGATTAACGGATAAACACGTATGTGATTTGTTAAATATGCCAAATCCCCTCCACCTCAGGAGATGTATCATTTAACATTCATCCCAGTGATATTGAAAGTTCATGTGTCCCCACAGCCTCACAAATTATTTTGTCATATTTTTAGATTTTTTTCCAATTAGATGAGAAATAGTAGCACAGGATAGTTTCAATTTGCGTTTTTCTTATTTTGAATGAGATTAGTTACCTTTTCCTATTATTAAGAGCCGTTTATATATCTTCTTTTTTCCTCATGTGCGTTGTCTCCCTGCTAGCTAATTTATTCTATAGGGCAGTGAGAATTTTTTGTTTTCTATTTTCAAAAGTTCTTTATGTATTAGGAATGTAAACTCTTTGATATAACTTATATTTTTGTCATTTTATTATTTTATTTTTACTTTGACTATGGCAAGACACTTTATATAAAAAAGTAGTCAAATTTACATACTTTATTTTTATTGCTTCTAGATTTTGATTTATAGTTTGGAATTCTTTTTCCTACTTCAAAGTTACAGAACAATTCACCAATCATTGATTTTAAAATATTGGTTTTAGTTTTTACATAAAAATCTCTCTTTCATTTTTTTAATTTGTTCTTGTATATGGTATGAAAAATGAATCTGACTTTTGGTTTCAGCTTTAACATATAAAGAACTTGGAATTCATCACTCCCATTCTTACAATAAAAAAAGTTACACACATTGAAAATCAGTGACTTTTTGGATCCATCAGAGAACTGGTTTCAGGGAAAACTGCCACCGGATATTCTAGAAAGACAGGGGATTCCAGAGAGTCACACCTGAAGTCTGCTTGTTTGGAGAAGGAGCCGCAGAGCCATAAACTGATAGGAACACTTAAATAGTAATTTTGATG
The DNA here is from genome assembly GCF_022837055.1 of Prionailurus viverrinus. Lineage (NCBI taxonomy): Eukaryota > Metazoa > Chordata > Mammalia > Carnivora > Felidae > Prionailurus > Prionailurus viverrinus. Next base: position 53,992,034 of record NC_062577.1, on the reverse strand, counting down.
AACTGTTAAATTCCTCACTGTTGTCACTTATACCTACAGGAACCCACCCCGTGTTCTAATGTTGAAGATTTCAAAAAGATCCCCTCATGGCTCTGTTGAAGCAAGGGAAGAGTAATTATTGTAAAATGTGCAGAGAGTTCTCCATGAGAAAGAGCTAGTCTTCAGAGGACAGTACTTTACTAAAATCTTATTTGACCTTGTTGAAGGGCATTCCTCCCATTCAGACTTCCTCAACTCATTGGTCTCTCACTTAAATGGAAAAATAAAAAGCTATATCATTAGCGTAACATCTGTGCAGACTCTCGTTACAGTGTGCAGATACAAGTCTACCAATAGACTGAGACCTGATCATAAAACTATGTCATACTTCTCCTACCCCACATCTTACCACTTGACCCACAGAGCTGCAGTAAAATACAGTCAATTATAGCTAAAATAGCTTCAAAGAAGAAACTCTGTCTGAAGAGGAGTATTTAGGGAAGCCCAAAATCAAGAGAGAAGACTACAGCATGAACATTAGAAAAATATGAAGCCCTGGAAAGCTTCAGCAAATACTAAACAGCCCAACTCCTAGGCAGATTAACATAAGTCCTCACACTAAGGGCCTATAAGTTTCAGTCCCTATTACTTCATACAATATGTCCAGTTCTTAAAACAGTTATAATCATGCCAAAGGGAAGAAGAACAATCTGAAGAGAAAGCAGGCATCGTAGCCATACTTAATATGAAACAGATGTTGGAGTTTCCAAGAATGTAATAAAATAACATGATTAATATGGGTTAAAAGATCTAATGGAAAAAGTTGATAATATGCAAGAACAGATAGGGATATTATTAAGCAGAAAAGTGGAAATCCTAAGGAAAAAGACCAAAAGGAAAGGCAAGAAATCAAAAACATTTTAAGAGAAATGAAGAATGCCTTTGATGAGCTCATAAAAAAGAATCAGTGACCTTGAAGACTGGCCAATAGACACTTCCCAAATTGAAAAGGCAAGAAAGAAAAAAGGGGGAAAAAAAAAGGAAAGAAAGGAAAAATAGAACATCCAAGAATTGTGGAACAATTTCAAAAGGCATAATCTGCCTAATATTTGACATAATAATAACTGAAAACTTTTCAAAATTAATGACAGACACAAAACCTGGGCAAAATTTAGGGGCTCTTTTAGGGCACGGGATGAAGATTTTCAAAGAATCATTTGATAGGTTGGAGGAATCTGACAATGGAATGTGGAATGTGATAAAACAATCGAGTTGTATTATAAATACAATATAACTCATGGAAGTGGATGGGGAAAAAGATACTGACCTAAGTAACTTTGGAAATGAGAAAAGTCCATAAGAACAGGGCAAAAGAGACCCTGTTTAAAGCACTTTACCCTAGTTAATAAAGTTGTATTCCATGGAGGTAAAAATGAACAGTTCTAATAGTGTTATACATGTATACTTGCAATTGGAAAATTTATTAACTAGATGACAGATGGTAGGAGCCAGATTTTTCAGTATGAATATAAAAATAAACAAGGGGATGGGTTAGAATCATCCATAAGGCAGTGGATTAAAGTTGGAGATATCGATATGAATTCGTATTAGCTTAAGATAAATACAAATGCTTACACATAGAAGTTTTTATAGGTGTATGTAGATACACACGTTGGTATACACACACATATATTTTCTTACAATGTCAACAGTGAGAGCCTAGAAGCAAGGACACCTCAGTAGCGACCAGCACACCACCTAGCACGCATATCTTGTTCTCTAACAGCATTCTCAGTAAAAGGGACCAGAGTTCCATGGTGAAATGACTGATTCTAGGACTGGGGCAGAAAATACACAGGATAAACCTGGAGCATCTTTAGTGCCAGAAAATAAAGCAGTGCTAAAAAAAATCCAACAATGTTGGGGTGTGTCAAAGGACCACAGTTGACAATGGGTAGAGGTCCCAATGACCAAACCTGGAACAATTTAAGTAACATCATAAATAAGGTAGTATTGAACTATAATTGAACTATAATAGTATTGAACTATAATATTATTATAATTATAAACTATAATTTAATTATATTGAAAGTATAAGCCAAATATCCGTATTGATATTGATAAATGAATGAAGTAATACAAAATTGGAGAGACTAAATGAATTTCACATATAGAATAATTCCAAATAATTTATATATGTACTTTGAATTTAACTCCTCACTGCTTCGGTGTGGGTCACACTTAGTGACTTCTTTCCAAAAGGACAGAATGAAAAGGAAGCAAAAGAGACTAACTACAGTGAAGCAATCTGAGAAACTTTACCTCAGCCAGGTGGCCAAAGTTGATATCAACAATGACAAGATATGTTAACAGTATGTATCTTTGATATGCTATAATGAAAAAGGCACTTCACCTCTGTGGTCTTCCTCCCAAAACTACATAGTCTCAGTCTAAGCATGAGAAAACCATTCGACAAATCCTGATTGAGAGACATTTTCCAAATACCTGGCCAGTACTTCTCAAAACTGTCAAGGTCATTAAAAAACAGGGAAAGTCTCAGAAACTCCAGAAGCCTAAAGAAATATGACAACTAAATGTAATGTAGTATCCTGGGATCCTGGAATAGAGAAGAACAACATCAGGCACAACAAAAGAAAACTGAAAGAAGTATAGACTTCAGTTAATAATAATGTATTAATACTGGTTCATTAATTGTAATAAATACCCAACAACATAAAATGTTAATAATAAGTGAAACAGGATGTAGAGTACATAGGAACCCTGTGTACTATCTTTGGAATTCTTCTGAAAGTGTAAATCTGTTATAAAATGAAACATTTAAAAATTAAGCTGAAACTAAAATTATAAGGAGATCTAGGTAAACCAATTTTTTCCAATAAATAAAGAAAAATACATTTCTCATATGCTAATCCATCAGTAGTCATATACAAAGATCCTTTGGGTATTTCAGAGGATCTACAATCAAACAGTAATACTGCCATTTATGGATCATAACACTAGAATTTTGCAAGCATTAGCTTACTTAAATATCAAAAAATCCTCCAATTTAAATACTGTTATCCTGAAGAAACCGAAGTCAAATCCTTTTGGCTCTAACTTCAAGGTGTAATGGCAGTCTGTCCACTTCTGAGTCCCTTTATCCTGTACCGCTTTCAGTTGGATTAGTGTAGTACTCTCCTTTGCATTTTCTTTTATGCTTTCTTTTCCCCACATAATAGCCAGAATCATCTTAGAGGACCTATTGTGCATCTGAGAAACATTTAAAGCCTTTATTGTTTCTAAGGTCAATAGTAATATCACTTAACCCAATTAGAATTATTGTTCACTACAAATAAAATATTTTTCCTTCTTAAAAAAAATCTAATTTTATCTTTCCCATAGGAGTATCCATGATCTCAACACAGTTTATATGAAATAATATTTCTTACAATCAGTGATTTGCAGTGCTAACTTTATCATATAATAATCTTGTATGTATAATTGGACCAATGTATTGTTCTTTCTGTTACACTGGTCTGTGTATTTATGTACCAGTACCACACTATTTTCACTATAGAGGTTTTATGGTATCTTTTCATGTTTGGTTAGGCTAGTCTTCATTTCTTGCTTTCCTTTTTCAAGGATTTCCTAGCTATTCTTGCTTTTTTATTCTTTCTAATAAAATTTGTATTGTGATTTTGTAGCCCCAGAGGAAAAAAAACTACCTGACAGTATGTTTATTAAGATTATGTTAAATTAATAAATTTAGGAAGAACTTTTATCTTTATGATGTTGACTACTATTATTCAAGAATGTGTTGAATTCTTCCATTTCTTCAAGTCTACTTCATGTTACCCATTGTATTTTACAGTGTATTACCTATGTAAAATTCAAATGTTTCTTGTTAAGTTTATGCCTAAGTATCTTATTTATTTTTATTTTTACTATTGCAAATGGGGCTTCTCTTCCATTATATCTTCTTTCATGGTTATGTTTTAATCTATGAAGTCTATTAATTTTTATAACATTATAGCTCTCTGATTTACTACATTTTTTTGTTTGCATTTATTTTCACATGATTCAGGTTTTCCAAATGTGTAGTCATGTCACCTAGAGGTAGACATAATCTTTTCTTTCTAGTCCTTATGTTTCCAACTGCCTTCTTTTGGCTATTTGCATTGGCTATTACATCTACACAATATTCAATAGAAATCAATGTAGTAGACATTGTTATCTTTTCCTAACTTTGTAGGCACAGGTTCTAGTGTTTTTTTATTAAATAAGATGCTGATCTTTGTGAAGTGCACACACACACACATACAAATTAACTCATTCATGTTAAATTCATATATCTTCCATTTATATGTATATATTATATATATTACATTTATGTATATAATTGAATGTTTTTTAATATGAATGAGTGCTTGTTAAAGTCATTATGTATCTTGCATTGATATATAGACAAATAATTGAATGTTTTTAATATGAATGAGTACTGAATTTTTGTCAAGTGTCTTTTCTCTGTTGAAGGATATGATCTCCATCTCTATTGGTATAACAGATTACATTAAGGGATTCTCTTATTTCAAATCATTCTTGCTTTCCTGGAGTGAGCATACTAGAATATAATGTGTTATTTTTGATTACTTCTTGTTGCTCTTTGCTGATATTTTTGCTGGGTTTTTGCATTGATATTCACACATGATATTGGTTTCTAGTTTTCTCTTTTAATGCAACCTTTGTCATATTTTTCAAATCAATGTTATTTTTATTTTATAAAATGAATTCAGAAGTTCCTTCTCATTTTCTATCCTCTGGAACTTCTGCAACTCTGGAAGTTAAGTAGAATTGAGATTTTCTTTTATTGAAAAGTTAGATTGAATTTCCCTGTGAATTCTTGTGGGCCTGTTCTTTACTCCTTGTTCATCTCTCATAATTGTTTAATATTATATAAACTTTCTGTTTCAACTGGAGAGTCTTTGGGCAAGTTATAATTTTCAAAACAGAAACTTCATTTCATCTGGCAGTGTCCACCACTCAGCTGGAAACTCTCCAACAGCAATTATATGACACCAATTTGGTATCCAACAAATCAGTTCAATTCTAAAAATAATATCATATTGTATACAGCTACCTGGAGTTAGCACAGACCATCTGGGTTAAGAGGCTGTGTCCCACAAAACTGTCCCCATTGGAGATGCCAGCTTCAAGTCCTGGGTCCTCAGGCTATTTGTAATTCTTACCAATTGTCTTGACTACATATTCAGAGGATCCCATGACCCCCTCTTCTGGTTTGATAGTTCTCTAGAACCATCACAGAATTCACCAGAAATTCTGTAGCTATGATTGTAGTTTTATTATAAAAGATATAGCCAAATGGAAGATGGAGGTGGGTACAGAGCTTCTCTGCCTTCTCCAGGCAGGCTACCCTTCTGGCACATTGATGTGCCCACCACCATGAAGGTTCCTGGAGCCTTATTATTTCAGTTTTTATCCAACCTCTAATCAGGTGCTTGGTATTATTTCTGCAGTGGCCAGCCCCACCCTGGAAACTATCTAAAAGCCCACCATGAGTCAATTTTCAGCACATAAACTCAGGTATGATAAAAAGGAGCTCATTATGAATAACAAAGCATACTCCTATCTTTAAGGAAATTCCAAGGGTTTTAGGAGATCTGTGCCAAGAACTGGGGACAAAGACCAAATATATTTTTTTATTATACCACAGGGAACATACTTTGTATTTCTTTAGTGCCTAGCTAGTATTGTGCTTAGCACCCGTAGTAAGTGTACAATAATTATATACTAAAGTAGTGAATGCAAGAGTGAATGAGCTGCATTAGTGCCAATTAGTAAGGCTGTGGTTTATTGCAGGAAGGAACTTGAAGTAGCCTTTGTACATGATATTTGATAATGCTAACTCACTGAATTCCCTTATGGACCTCCGAAAAGTGCAGATCACTCCAAAGCCCTACAACCCATGGCCCTGAAATCCTGATTTAAGAAACACCAATGTGATCTTCTGGTCAAATCTTTCTTTGTAACTTATTAAGCCTACAGTTACATGAAAGCATGAATCCTGCCTTGAATCAAGTGAGAAAATATCTGGGATGAGATCCAAACATTATTTTCTTTATTGCTTTTTTAATAACACAGGTACATTTTGAGAGTTTTTAATTGCATTCTCCCTAAAGATTTTTAAATCTGGATACAAATGTGTGTGTGTGTGTGTGTGTGTGTGTGTGTGAGAGAGAGAGAGAGAGAGAGAGAGAGAGAGAGAGAGGGAAAGGGGGAGAGAGAGAGAGAGAGAGAGAGGGAAAGGGAGAGAGAGAGAGAGAGAGAGGGAAAGGGATAGAGAGAGAGAGAGAGAGGAGAGAGAGAGAGAGAGAGAGAGAGAGAGAGAGAGAGAGAGAAAGGGAGAGAGAAAGAACTCTCATATATTCCAATGGGGAAAGTTCTAGTGTTCAGATACAGACACTTGAGAATAGGAGCCAATTCAGTTTGACAGTCATACCTGATAGTCAGTTAATCCTGAACATTTTAATCATCTGGATTTTGTAATTCTGTTGTGTTCCATAGGAAAAGCATCTGTGTTATGTGAGAGATGAAACTTTGCAGTTTTCTCATGTTTTATTTTTTCAAGTCTGTCTTAGAATTTTTCCAGCTGGATGACTAATGCAGAGGGATTTTTCTTTTCTATTGCTATCGGCCTTATGTGAATTATTAATATATGTTTTTATTTATAATTCATTACCTTTAAAAAAGAGTCATGGATGAGCAAGACCCAGCTGTACTTGGGCTCACCAAATGTCCCCAACTATTTTTCAAAGTTGGAGCATATTCCCAAGCATGTTTCCATGAACATTTTCCCTTTATTTACAATCCCTTGTGTGTTTAAGGGAAATGTAAGCCTTATGTTTCTTTTTCATTTATACTTAAATCATCAAAATGTTTTGTAAAGCAATTTAAATGTCCAAGAAGATTTTTATTACTGGTTTTCTTAGAAACAGAAAGTCCTATTTTGCCAATACTAGGAAAGAAAAAAACCATATAAACCCAATGACTAAAGTTTGGTTCAGAATTTGAAACCAACAAAATTTGAGTGGTTCTAAACTTGGCAAATCTTGCCCTAAATCACTTGTAGGAAATCTTCATTTGCTAACTACAGATAAGCAGTTACATCTTAGAACTGGTAATTGCCAGCCTTACTGCCCAATTTCCTTCTGCTCATATCTAGCTGTGAGCCAAACTGTAATATTTCAGAAAGTATAAAGGAGAGGGACAAACCATGTGGGCATGTTACAGAATGAATTTATCAACTACGTTAGGATGGAGAAGATTTAATTCTAGTTTGTGAAGAAATACGAAGAAACTGATTTTTTCTGTGTCTTTATAGAGCTTTCCATGGTAATTAATTAAAAGAATAGGATTGAGGTGAGTTTTAGAGATATTTTATTTATTTAAAAATTCAAAATAGTTTAAAAAATTTTTTAGCAGTTTTTATGTAGGTAGTGATAATAGCAACTCAGATTAATCTAGAATAGTCATTAAAGTAAGCAAATTAAGACTTCAGTTTGGCTACAGTGTTAACAGATTAAATGAGTATATTGGGGAATAAAATAGAGACACATCCTGAGCTTCTGGGGGAGAAATGATACTTTTTATGAAACACTATTGATTTGCTCTTTAGTTTATGTGAATTAGTGAAATTGATTTTGATTTATTAAACATGGTACTTAAACAAGTAGGTCTATTCTTTCATAAATTTTGAGGTTTGGGTTTGTGGTAAGGCTAAGACCTATGACATCATAGAAAGAAAATCATATATATGTGATTTTAAATCCTGGCTTATATGTTTAATGACTTTCTCTGATTTTCCCACCTGTAAATAGGAAAAAAAAAAATCACTTTTACAAGGTTGCTGTGCAAAGGGTCGAGCATAGTACCTAAAAATTGGCAGGTGCTCAGTAAATGCAAGTTCTCTGACAGCATGAGAGCTCCCATGAATGGTGGTGTTCAAGCTTCAGTGAGACCATCCCCTGATGTAGGTGTTGTAAAAATAGCCTCAGAATTACCTGGGTTGGCTGGACTTGATGATTTCAAGGCTCTTTTCAACAACAATCTATTTTTTCCTGACTGCCCTTCACCCAGGGATGTGTCTGTAACTATTTTTTAAGTAAATGTGCCCTAGACCTACATAGCATCATCTTGACATATGATCTATAATCTAACAACTCCTTAACCAGCCCCTAAGTCATTTGAGAAACCGCATTTGCCAGTTTGACACAGTTTAACACTCCAAGTAAATAGAGTTTCTATTTTAATAAAATCTGAAAAGAATTTGTAAGGAAGCTTAGTGAAGTGGGTTCCCCTCTCAAAGACACATTTTGCATATTCCAGGGCTGGTAGGAGATGCTTGTAGCTCCCTGAGAAACTTTTATGTGTTTGTTTGGTTGGTTTTGGCTAGGATTTTTAAAAGCATGAGTTTGTTAAATATAAAACAAAACAACTTTCTTTATAAATCCATGGAAATAGAACAGACTTTCAGAGGAAGCAGTACCAGGGCATCCATTCTGTACATTCATCGCTCCTTTACTGATACCCCTGGACAGACCTCGTAAGTCAACCAGTCATAGTCATTTTTGCCTTTGAGCTCTTGCTAAGCCTCAAAGCACATATACTGAGTACTTCATTCCATGAAGTTCCTACAAATCTCTGGGTGCTCACAAGTAGACTTTGTGTTTTGGGTTTTTTTGTTTGGACTTTTGTTTTTAATCTAGGCTATTCTTTCCCTCATGATCTGTTTTAAGTCACATATCTATCAACTTCATCCCCAGCACTATTGGAAAAATATATTTGTATCACTAGCTCTCTTTCTTATAAAAATTCTCAAAAACAGAAATTCTACAAAGAAATTCATCTCTGGCAATTGGCTTAATGTACTCAAATTGGCTGCCATGATGTGTCTATAGCATGAAGATACTAATGTGATCAGAGAAATTCTGCATCAGCCTTGGCAAGTGCCCACCTACTAACAAAAATATACTCTCTTGCTTATATGGAAATGAGAATTTCTTCACTGTTATACTTGTTATGTGAGATACAAGTCAACATGGCACTGACTTACTGTGTTGATTGTTTTTGACAAGTGGTTAGAAAAGTTTGATGAAAAAAACCACCTAACCATTAAAAATGAAAAATAACAAGAAACCATGAAGGAAAAGTGGAAAGTTTCAACTGCCTGAAAATTAAAAACTCAGTACCTCAAAAAAGACTAAAATCAAAGTTTAAAGACAAAAAGTACAGAAAGGTTTATAATATTTAATGAAAAAACAGATATTCTTTTAAAATAGATCCTACCAATCAGTAAGATAAAACTTAATACCTCCCGCCAAATGGGCAAAAAATATGCATGAACGATTCACAAAATAGTTGATAGAAATGGACATTAAAGTCATTTAAAATGTTCAGCTTCTTTAATAAAATAATTTTTAACTGAAGGAACAGTGAGATTCATTTTCTCACATATCCAGTTAATAAACGTTTTGAAAATATGATAGTAACCAGTGATGGTAAATGTGTTGTTAACCAGAGACTACCACACCCTGCTAGGGTGGGGGGAAACCTCTAGAACTTTTAGTTGAGAGACTATGTACCAAGGAGCTTTAAGAGCTCAGTCCTTTCAACTCAGTATTTAACAGTCTAAATAAGTCTCCTTAGAAATAATCCAAGATAATAACAAATGAAGTTCAGAACAGTACTATACGCAATGGTGAAAAGTTGGAAACTATCTCAATGCCTAACAATAAGGGAATTCTTCAACATTGTCTACCCACGTAATAGAATACATACAGCTATTTAAAGTGACGTTTTTTATACTCTTTAGTTACAGAGACAATGATAGGAAGTTTAAATGAGAAAAAAAATAGGTTAAAGAGACCTACTAGCTGACATTTATTTAATACTTGTTGCGTGCCATATACTTACTTATCTTATTTAATCTCCAAAACTACCTCAAGAAGTTGTGTGCTGTTTTTATCACTGCTTTGGGGCTAGGAAAGTGAGGCTCAGCAAGGTTAAGTAAGTTGCCCCAAGGCACACATGTAGAATGAGGCACAGGCAGGATTCTGTCCCAGGCAATCTGGCTGTGGTGGAGGCTGCATGCTTGTATCAACTCTCAGCCCTGTCTCTGGTCAATTTTCTAGCCATCAGCAAAACTATATGTGCATGTTTACTAAAAATAAATGTAAATATAGAAAGGAGAGTGAAAGAAAACATACTGGACTGGTAATAATGGTTGTCTCCTGTGGCGAGATTTGTAACTTCTTTCTGTGTCTTTTATGTTTTCCAGAAATTCTAATATAATACGTACAACTTTTATATTTAAGAAAAAATTAATATCAAATATGAAAAGTGTAATTGTAGTATAACATGTGTGTAATTCTGAACACCACATGCTCATTCTTATACTTTAATTTTAGAGCGGAGAAGAAGCAGTTTTTCCATTTCCCTGAACAGAATTGAGTCAGGTTTGACAGCCGGATTGCAGAGGGTGGGCAGACGGGGGCGAGGCAGGCAGGGTTTTAAATCATGGCTATCTGTTTGTCATTAGGAATTGTTTTTCTTTTCCCCTAAGACCTAAATGTCTTTTAATTATAGGTCAACTGATTCTGTAACTGAAAAGTTGAGTAGCAGATTAAATACAGCCTGCTGTTACTGTAATGAGGAGTGATTAGGATCTAAAACCGTTTTCTCCCTTGCATGGAAAAAAAGCACCAATTAGTATTAATGAATCACTGCTTGTAGGAGGCAGCCAGGTTTCTATTTTCCCCAAAATATGAGAATGACTTAATTTTGGCCAAGATATTTTGTTTCCTTCTTATTATTTTGTTTTATTTTTTAATGAAGTATTTGTATATAAGGAGTATCAGACGTTTTTAGGAATACTCTTTAGAAATGATTAGTGTAGGTTTAAATTTCTAATACCGAATACAAATGTACTGAGGCTGAAAACTAAGAGATTTTTGGTTGGTTGGGTTTTTTTGGATACACATCTGGAATAACCCATGTACTTTTATTTTGCTAGCTTGGTCAAAGGTGAATTTCATCTTAATTGAAAGAGAGGAAGATACCATTTGTCAGGAAGTGTTGAAATGGCCATGCCTATTTATTGGTAGTATGTGATATAAATTCTATAAGCCTTTTTGGAAGGTAATTTGGTGTTTTTGTTGAAAAAACTTTAAAATGTTCTTACTGTTTATGCGATAAAAGCGTTTGTAGAGATAGATCCTAACTAATTATAAACACACAAAGATTTATAGTTACAATGTAGAAAGCTGGAAAACAACCTAAAATGTTCAATTATACTTTCCTCTTACAGAGGTAGGAATTGTTTCTGGGTTGTTCACTGTAATATTGCAAGTGCAAAGAACAATGCTTGTTACATAATAGATGGTCAATACATATCTGTTGGATGAATGCAGAAATAATATGCAATTAATAAAAGTTATTTTTTCTGAAAATATTTAAGAGAAATAGAAAAAGACTAAGTAAAAAGGTAGGAAAAGCTATAGGATAGTATGATAGTAAGCTTATTTAATGTTCTGTTTTATTTTTTTTAGAGAGAGTGTGAGCAGGGGAGGGGCAGAGAGAGAAGGAGACACAGAATCTGAAGCAGGCTCCAGGCTCTAAACTGTCAGCATAGAGCCTCACATGGGGCTCGAACACACGAACCATGAGATCATGACTTGAGCTGAAGTTGGCCGCTCAACTGAGGCCACCGAGGCACCCCAATAGTAAGCTTATTTAGAAGTGAATGTATTTGTACAACTTGCATGCTTCTGTATTCCAGGGAACAAACATTGCGCAAGGGCATAGAACAAACTATGAACAATGGTTGCTCTGGGAAACAGGACCAGGGATGTGGGACAGGAGAAAAAGGTTTAGTTTCAATGTGTAACTCTTTTGTATAGTTGGTACTTGATCTGTGCAATTTTAAAAAGCTAACTGAAAGTATATGTGTATTTTTCTCTGTGCATGATATTTGCAGTTTAAAAGCCAAAATTGAAAGCCCCACACCAAAATAAAAAACAAATTATTAATTTGTAGTTTTCTGCCTTGTGGAATTACTGTCAAATTGTTTCCTCGTTATACTTTCTAAAAATATTTTCCAGTCTTCTCAGTGAGCATTATTACATTGTAATAAGATTTAAAAGATATAAAATAAATAAAAAGACAGGCTAGATGGGGACAAATACTTTTCCTACAGAGCAGTTTACTCAAACTGTGGATTGTAATTCATGGTGTGGAGTGTGTGTGGGGGGAAGGAGGAGATTTTTATACTTGAGACTTTTGTGTCTTGACAACTAAAATTAATAGGGAGAGTTCTTGAAAACAAGAAGGTGTGAGAAATCTCAAGGGGCTATAGTGGAGGATGAAGAGGTAAGGGGCAGAAGAGATTGGGGAAAAAATGTTGTGTAGCTTGATTTGGATCGGTACCTCTGTGTCTCTGGTGGATCAGCAGCTCTTTAGGAACTCTGAGTCCTTTGCTGAGTGTTGGAACAAGCCTAGTAGAGTCGGGAAATGGGATGAAGAGATGGGAGTGAAAAGTGGAAATCTGGAGGCAGAATGAGAGCAACAGAAAGGTCTTTGGAGGCCGTGGCCCTAGGGGATGTACTACAGTATTAGTCCATTTGTTGTACATAAAGTGGTTTGCCAAACAGTCTCTATTAGTGTTTTTCTAAAACAGTAGATACTGCATTGGAAACACACTGTTGTACTTCTTTGCCCTGCTTGGAAGTTTAACATGATACCCAGGCAGGAGTTTGTATGTGTGGATGGAACTGGGGAAATGGGCACCTTTATTCCCTCATGGGCAGCACTGCAGTTCATCAACAAAAAATGACAGTGGTCTTTATGCAAACACATTGCTGGAAGTAAAAATACTCGGTGTCTGGAATGGTGACGATACATCAGGGAAGATGTGTCAGGCTTTGTCAAGGCCAAGGAAGAGCTTCATTGTCTCCTCCTCGCCTCTCCTTCCTGGCTCTGTTCAATGCACTTGGGCTTCTGCAAACCTCAGGAGCCGTTGATGCTGTCACACCTGTATGTCAAGATGGGAGGGATGACAACTTTTATTCTATGTCTTGCTTGACCACTCTGAGTCACTTGTGCCATTGATGGCTCCCTCCTTCGTGAACTCCTTTTTGACTTCCTTGAATTAAGAGAGGTATTCTTGAGAGGTCCCACACTGGTTCTTTTCCCCACTGAAATGCTTACTCTGGGTAATCTCAAACACTGAGATGTAACTACCTCATCTCCTCGCAAATCTGCATCCCTGTCCTCATTGCTGTCTCGGTTCACTGCTCACGGTTCTAGATGCATACTGACACTGTGACCCAAATGCCTTCAGACATTCAAACTTAACCCTTTAAGATGGAGCCAGTTACCTTCCAGCAAATATGCTCCTCTATCTTTACTTCTCTTCATGAATGTAGAAAACATCCAACCAGTCTTTGAAGCTAGCATGCTGGAGTCTTCTTTCTTTCTCCGATGGCTTTCACCCACTGCCTTGCTCCAACCCCGCCTGGAGCTCAGATACACCTGTATCTCACGAAACGGACTGCAGTCTGACCTCATGACAAACATTACAGCTTCCTGCCCCACAGCCTTTCTACAGAGCTTATGCTTCAACCCCACCGGACCTCCCTCTGGCACCTGAAAACATCGCATTATGCAATCACACATGATGTCCTTAAGTAAGTTCTTTCTTTTGCCTACTACTGACCTTTGCTGCTTTGTTCAGCTGATGAAAATATACTGATCCTTCCAGATCTCTGTCACTTGTGTCTTCTTTCTGAAGGCTTCCCAGACTTGCACTTCAGGAGGAATTAAATATGGCCACTGTTGTGGGTCCGCTCAGTGTGAGACAGAGCTCCATCACAGTGCACATCACATTGTACTTTCTGTGCCCCTGTTGTGTCTTTATTTTCCATAATTCCATGAAAACTGGGATCAGGTCAACATGAGAGGCTTTCCAAAAATAGAAAGGAAAAGGAAAAACAGGTAAAAGTGATGAAAGTATATGAAAGATGTGAAGGACAGAGAATAGGAATCCGATGTAAGGACTCTGGGTATCCCAGGACAAGAAGTCAAATTAATTGGACCAGAAGAAATAACATAAATAAAGAAAATTTTGTGGAGCTAAAGCATGTTTGCCTGTGAAATCCAAAAGCCTCATACATTCTGGCATAATTAATTAAAAAAACAATTTGCATTTATGTGGGTAAAAATATAAGACAACTTGAAGAAACAGAAAAATTAACTCTTCTGCTATGTTTACAATGTTTGAGGGGGGCAAGTTTTTATCAACCTTTCATCCACAGCCAAGTGATCTGTCATATGTGAAAACAATAGAAAAATATCAGATATACAAGGGTTTGAAAATAAACTGCTCATGAACATTTTCAAGATTTTCCTTACAGTGTGTCTTAACGCTGCTATAAGTGAAAATGGGGACTCAAAACAGGGGTTGGGGATAATATTATAAAAGGGCTTGGCAGATCACCCTACAAGACTCAAACCAGCACTAACCGACTGTCATCTCAAGAGCTGTAACAATAATTTATGTGGCGAGATCACGAGTGACTAAACTGACCCAAAAGAGAACAGACAGCCTGGTAATGCCTTTTATTGTTGTACCTGAACAAAGATGAAACTAAAGCAGTTTCACTGAATGTTCTTTTTCTTATTAGGACAATGAACTGGTGATATGACACGTTTATCACTGGTAAGACAGGAACTTCTCTCAGACAGAATTTATCTCCAGATTTACAGTTCTATTAAATAATATTATAATTATTTTAATTTTTTAAACATTTCTTTATTTTTGAGAGACAGAGAGAGACAGAGCACAAGCAGGGGAGGGGCAGAGAGAGAGGGAGACACAGAATCCGAAGCAGGCTCCAGGCTCTGAGCTGTCAGCACAGAGCCCGACGCGGGGCTTGAACTCACGGACCGTGAGATCCTGACCTGAGCCGAAGTCGGACGCTTAACCGACTGAGCCACCCAGGCGCCCCTACAATTATTTTTATTTATTTATTATTTTTTTTTTTAATTTTTTTTTCAACGTTTATTTATTTTTGGGACAGAGAGAGACAGAGCATGAATGGGGGAAGGGCAGAGAGAGAGGGAGACACAGAATCGGAAACAGGCTCCAGGCTCTGAGCCATCAGCCCAGAGCCCGACGCGGGGCTCGAACTCACGGACCGCGAGATCATGACCTGGTTGAAGTCGGACGCTTAACCGACTGCGCCACCCAGGCGCCCCGCCTACAATTATTTTTAATGCTGTGACAGAGACTTCATTTGTCCCCAAATCTACATTATTGTCCTTTTAGTCGCACAGCCTGACCATGGGCTCCAGACTCCCTGCCCTTGGGTATGGTTACATGACTGGGTTCCAGCAGTTGAATATGAGCAGAGGTGATACCTAACAGTTCCATGTTGGGTGCATATAAAACATGCACTTTTTGCTTTTTTGCTCACTCACTGGCTGAATGAGGAGAAATTCAAGAGTATAGAGGAGGACAGACCCTCAGACGTAAGGAAATTTTGTCCCTGAATGACTATGCAACAGAGTCTCTCATCAAACTGTTACTGAGTTAAGCCAATACCTGCAAAACACATAGGAGTAAGATATCAAACTGTCATTATGGTTGTGTGTTTTTCTTTCCACCTGTTATTTATATTCTATCTATCTATCTATCTATCTATCTATCTGTATTTATTTTTTCCTCTCCCTCTCTCTCTCTCTCTCTCTGTATATATATATATATATGTACACACACACACGTATATATATACACGTGTATATATATACGTGTGTGTGTGTACATATATATACATATAGTGTATATATACATATACATATGTGTGTACATATATATACACGTGTATATATATACGTGTGTGTGTACATATATATATATATATATATATACGCGTGTGTGTGTATATATGTGTGTGTGTATATATATATATATATATATATATATATATATATATATATGCTGCAATAAGAGCCCATTCTTCAGGGCTCTTATCACAGAGCTAAGCATGTAAAAATTTAGTTGACATTAATGTATCTTATAACTTTTCATATGGAAGATTTATATTTTTCCGGATCTAGGTGTTGAAACAGTACATCCCAATCTTCCATAAGATACCAAACCTTACTTCACACATAGTGACAAATGTTGAGTGCTCTCTGTGGGAAAACACAGTTGTGGTTAGAGGTATGGTAGGAAACAAAAAGTTTATTCTGTCAGGACACTTATGTGCAACCACTAGGGAGACACCCAAGGAGTAAGTAAGGAAATACACACGTAACATAATTTCAGGGAGTAATCACGTCTATGGGGAAAAAATAAAACAGAGTTAAGAGGAGAAGGACTCATTTTGTGAGGGAAGGGGATTGTTTTAGGCAGAAGTTGTCTGAGCAGAGACTGGAGAAATATAAGAGTAGGTTCTGTGAATTCTGGTGGAAGGATGGCCTGGGGGCAAGGGAGCAGCCCTTGTAAAGTTCTTGAGGCAGAAAGGAGTTTGGAATGTTCAAAGAGTTGAATGAATTCCAGCATAAATTATAAAAACAATGGGAGGAGATGGTTATCAGATAGACAGTGACTCATGGGCCCTAGCAGTGAGTTTGGACTTTATACTACATCACAGTTCCTTTACACATAAAACTTCATTTCACTGTCACAGCAAACCTGAAAGGTGTTAGTATATTTGTAGTTTCAAAAGGGGAGAAATAGGCTTGGAGAATGTAAGGAACATACCCCAAAGTACAAAATACGAGAGTCAGATCCAGATTATATCCTCAATCTGGTTGTCTCCAAATCGTGTTGTTCAGGTAACCACTGGGAAACTCTGTTTCCAGGATTTTGTCAAGCCCTTTAATGTGCCTAAATTGTATGTTATGTTTAACGTGTTCAGGATTGCAAGCACGGCTGTCTTCCTTAATCACTCCCTGGTATTCTAGAGCATTCTGTCCTCTCCGAAGAAAGTCTAAAGTTCCTTCTTTACACACAGAGTGAAGGAAATCTGTTGTGAATCAGTGATACCCAATTTCTTTGCTTTTATCACTGAGAGTATTTTTGGGATTTGGGGAGTTCTCTATAAAAACTTGCAAATTTTACATTTTTGTTTGAGTGCTATCTTTTTTTTTTTTTTTTAACCATATCCTGGGTTGTTTGATCTCCTTGTGATTTCAGTGCCTCCATGAGCGTTTATGTCTAGGGTTATCATGGCATGTAAGCCAAGCGGGGCTGCTTTATTGTTGAGCTCACAGAATGGGGAGGGTGGTAATGAGTGACAACCAGCACTCATATGAGGGTACTAGCAAATGAAGGCTCAATGTTATAAAGGTGACCTGTAGGAAGGGACATTTTTCAGTACTTCAGGCTGAAAGAGAGGGGCTGGGAGAGAACAAAGCCTTCCCAGGAGACTCACAGCCTTCCATCTATGCTTACAAGAAAGTAACCTGTGCCATGGAATTTAATTTCAGCAAAGCAACACTATTTGGCACATTAAATAAGCTGTTCATTTGAATTGTACTGGTCCTGAAGTTCTACTGATTAAGTTAGTTCTGATTTTATAGCTGTGTACTACTGTAGCACTAGTAATTTATATCTACTTAATGTTTGTATTAAGGAAGCACTTGATAAAAATAACTTAAATCCAAATTGAGTTCCGCAGAAACATTTTCCTTTGAAAGAGGTTCACACGTTTCTCAAATTCAGGAAACATTAATTTAAAATATCCATCACATGGAGAGGAGAGAAATATTAATTTTCTTTGGTAATTTTGTTAGTTAGCATCAGGACCGTATCACCAACATTTATGTAATTAATGTAGTGTGATCGAGATTATTTATTCTGATTGAACTGTGAGGATGTCCATTGTGGTGCTCTGAAGAGTGGTAACTAATAGAAACAATTTAAACGTTTATCATATGGGACTAATTAAATGGATGAGAAGCATTATATAATTGAGTATGTTTTATACTTTGAAATTATATAATAGATACATTTTTATTGAATTGGAAAAAAGCTTGCCATATCTTAAAAAGACTAAACAACAAAAATGTACCTATGATTTCATCCTGTTTTTGTAAAAATGTGTTTGTGTGTGTGATGTGTACGTGAAAATCTATGCATGTGAAAAGATCTGAGGAAACATAGGCCATGGGATTTAGAGTGATCTCTGGGCTATGGGTTTATGAAATTCGGACTTTTCCTTTTTTGAATATTACCTGTATTTTCTAATTTCCCCATACTGAATAGGCACTGCTTTTGCCATTAAAAATAATTTAAATTTAAAAATGTAGTATGTGTTATAAAAAATTATTCAGAATAACCGTATTATCTTGGAAAGAGGCACCCAAGAGAATTTCCATCAGATTACATATGAAACATTAAAGACTGGGTGAGGCAAAAGATGGTTCACAGATTTTGATAATTCTTTGAGAAATATGAAATAATACCAGAAGTATTCATTGGAAATAACAGGATGGGACATCACAAAACCACACCTGGGAATAACTTACTTAAACACTAAAATGTGGATCATTTCTTACAGTTCTGGGATATAATTCTACTCTTTTATCTTCTCTAAATGAAAATAACAGGAACTACTACAGTCAGGTTGCAATTTTCTACCAAGAATCTAAAGACTATTTTTTTTGAAAGAGTGAAATCTTAACAATTATTTCCTGATAACCTACGGTTACAAAAAGATTCTAATCATTTGTCCCTTTCATCATTCTGAGAAATAAAATGACATGTATAAATCCAAGAAGTCATGCTTAAAGTGACTATCCACTTTCTCTAATTATTCCTGTAAAAATTTCATAGAGTATAGAAAATTTCAAAGTATAAGCCAAAACATATATTTTTACCACCCAGGGAAAATTACTATTAATATTTTAATGTATATGCTTTTGCTCATTTTCATCCTTACATGAATTTTAAAAATTTGGAGATAGTAAACATAGCACTTTATAAACTAATTTTTTCATTTAAATGATGCTCAGAGAAGTTTTCTGTGTCAGAAACCTCTTAGAAAACAAGTATTTAATTTCCTAGTAATCTTTTATTAAGTAATCTTCAGGCTGTTGTATGGTATTTTAGTTTAGAATTTTACTATTATGATACCGAGAAAGTCATTTTTGTACAGGAAATTTTGACCATCTCATTAATTAACTTTATTAGCCTAAATTCCAGAATTAGAGTTACAGGGTCAATACGTAGACAGTTTAAAGATACTTACACATATTAACCGCTTTCGTTTTCCTCTTGGAAGACTATATCTGCTAATGCACCCATCCTTGTTGAATACACCCAAATTCTCCCTACCCATGCCAAGTACATTGAAGAGAAAAACTCCTGGAGATTCTGCCTCAATTTCTACATGCCTCTGTACTTCATATTCAGACCTGAAGAGGAAACAAAACTCTAATAAACTTAAGTTCTTACAGAGTTTTTTTGCTGTTCAGAAAGAATGATTGAAATACTACAAAGGAAAAATCTTCCCACCTCAGTTTTGCACATGGCAGAAATCAAGTTTGACAGTTACCAGAGCTGACAACTCCTTCATGATACAATTTCTGAAGAAAATGGAACACAAGGCAGGGACCTCCTATCCGTTTGCATTTGACAGAGTCATTTTCCGGAGTACAATAACCATCCCAGGATATGCTCTTGAACTGAGTTAGAAATAAAGACCCCCAAGGCCTGGAAACCATTTAATTGCTATTCAAGCATTTCTGGCTGTGCTTGGAGACCCTCAGAGAGAGGAGAATCCCCTTATGCACCAGAGGAGGGAATTGCTAGCTAACAGGGGGTGGGAAGGAGATGATTTTTAAAAATAAGAGTTGCCTTGGGATGCCGAAATGAAAACATTCAACGTGTCGGGTCAGCCTTTGTATTGAATCATATGAATTTATAGTTTCCTTTTCAGAAGCAAATATAGTTTCCTACTTGTTTGTTTCTTTGTTTCTTCGTAACATGGAGTAAGAGAAAAAGTACTCCATTCTCCGACCCTTGTCCCCTCCCCACCTCTGGGCGTGTTCTGCTGTGTAGATATTACATCTTCACACAGAACTGTGACTTATATGTCACAGCCACCCCAAAAAGATTGGATTTCAGCCTTGCCAGCCATGTCCCTGCCACAGGGTTAGGTGTGGAGTAGATCACGTATTTGTACTGTACCCGGCAACTACCCTTAAAGCCTTCAAGTGTTTTGACTATTCGATGCCTATCTCTGTTTTCAGTGTGTTCCCCACAGACCTGGGCCATCAATGGGAGCCGGTCTGCCTGTCTTAGTCACTGTTGTATCCACTACATAGAAATACTGTTGAACTGGCAGTGTAGACGAGGGCCTGTTTCCCATAATCTTACCATCACAGCAAATCCATTTTGGTTTTCAACCTTTGCCAATTTGATAGCCAAAAATGGAACTCATTGTGCGATTCTGGTAAAGTTGAACATAAACTCATGTGTTTATTTTTCTTTTGTAATTTGCCTCTTTGTGTCCTTTGCCTAGTTTTTCAATGAAGTACTCCTCTTTTTCCTGTTGATGTAAAGGAACTTTTCTTTAAATGAATTAGGGATAGTAACCCTTTGTCTACCATATATTTTGCAAATACTGCACCCTCGGGATATTATTTATAGTGTTTTAAGTATAGAGATAATTGTAACTTCTTTTCCTCCAAAATATATTGTTTTCCTTTATGGTTTTTGCTTTATGCTTAGGAAGCACTTCTCTACCCCATGCCGGTTCTTTTCTGTTGTTTTTTTTTTCTTTTGTGGCTTAATTTTTAAAATGAATCCCACTCACTACATTCAATAAAATGTTGTTTTAAGAACTTTAATATTTTGCCTTCAAATAATTTAATTTGTGCAGTTGAATTTTTCTATTTTCAAGCTTGCTAACCTTCAAATGTCATGGTGACAAGCAGTCCATACTTGAATGTCTTTTTATTAGCCCCAAATTCTAAGAGGAATAACCCGAATAAATATTTCTGAGTCCCCGTATGACTTCTTGCATTGAGTCACTTCAGAGAAGCCTTGAGAAATAATGCAGATTTGTCCTATAGTTTTCCTTAAGGGATTTAAGGCAGGATTTTACTCTGAACAACATGAGGAAAGCTTCTTAGAAATTCTCTTTGGCTATTTTTCCCTTTCCCCAAAATTCCATACTCATAGTGGCCCCTAAAAATATCTACCACAGTTGTTCTTCTTCAAATAATCCTCTCTGCTTTTTGTTTCTTAGTTGTCCTGTCTCTGCTTTTCTGAGTCTAGATGCCAGAAAATAAATTTTCCATTCTGCTTCCCACTGACTATCTGGAGAAGCAACCTGTCTTTCAGATTTTATGTGACAAAAAGCAGAAAAGATGTCACAGCAATCCAGAATCCTTCCTTTTTAGAAAGTGGATGGGAAATCCAGGTTTTAGTTTGCACATAAGAAGCTTGGAAGTCACCATTCTAACAAGTAAAAAGCCAAACAGACTGAAAATCAACATTTTTTTTTAGATTCATAAGAGAGGGGAGGACACAGGGCAAACCACTTGTCCCCACGGTTGGAGAGACAGATGGGTAAATACAGGGTGCCTTGGCTTCTCAGAACAGAAACCACTTCAGGAACCAGAAACCTGAATGGTCATTGACGAATTGCCAGAGACTTGGTGTGGACACCTTTGAGAGTTAAAAACGGCTTCTAGTCACAGGAGGGCCCACAATATTGTTAAGATTTACCTCCCGGGGCTCCACCAGATTCCCACAATAAATACAAAAGAAGAATCTCCTAGTACATCCACAGGTGGAGGAGAGAAGAACCATTCTGAAATATACCCGTGCACTCTATTTTCCCCTTAAGGGAAACTAGTTAACCAGAGCCTAACCTGCTGGGGTATTATCAGAGGCTAACTGACACAGAGAAGAGGAATGCCCAACTCTAGCCCACTCTGGCCATCCTGTGCCACCTAAGTTCACAGTTCAGAGGCGAGGCTCACTAGAGGACAGAGACCTAATCATAGGACTAGAACACTTTCCCTCCCATGTTAACACCAAGTTACTAATGCCTATTTACAGCAGTTCCCTTGCCCAGTCCTTTATTTCTTGCTAGCAAGAAAAAATTACAAGGCATACCAAAAGACAAAAACGCCATTTGAAGAGGCAGAGCAAGTAACTGAGCCAGGTATGGCAGGAATGTTGGAATTATCAGACGGAGAATTTTATTTTTTTTTTTTTAATTTTTTTTTTTTCAACGTTTATTTATTTTTGGGACAGAGAGAGACAGAGCATGAACGGGGGAGGGGCAGAGAGAGAGGGAGACACAGAATCGGAAACAGGCTCCAGGCTCCGAGCCATCAGCCCAGAGCCTGACGCGGGGCTCGAACTCACGGACCGCGAGATCGTGACCTGGCTGAAGTCGGACGCTCAACCGACTGCGCCACCCAGGCGCCCCTCAGACGGAGAATTTTAAACAATGATGATCAATCTGCTAAGCGCTCTAATGGGTAAAGCGTCAAGAACAGATGGGTGATGTATGCAGAGAGACAGGAAGGGAGGGAGAAGTTGAGAAAGAGAAAACCCAAAGATACCGACTCTAATAATTTTTGGTGCTATCACAACGTAAAAGTTACCGTTCTTACATAGCTGATAATAGTAATTTAATGCCACCTATGGTGACAATGGTAATGCTCAGCAACTCTGCATACTAAATCAGACATAAAGTCTCTTTACCTCTAATTCTCTTACAATGCCCCTTACTACCCTCTTCCTAAAGGAAGACTTTGACAGTACGTTTCTTGATCTGCTTTTGTTGCATTCAAAGATGACTTTGCTGATGGCCAACAACCACTCCCCACCCCACCCCCCCACACCCACCCCAGCAGACTCAATGAGTGCCTTTGATCTATGATATGTGCCTTTCTTCCAGGTAGGTGCAAGGTGAATTCCTTGAGTGCAGGCCAGATTTCAGCCTCCAGTCCAGGCCCTTTTATGCAGGGCACAACCTACATAAGGATCCAGAGTGGCAGGGATCTTGATGCCTTCTACTTCTATGTAGAACGTGATGATGAAAAGTGGTAACATAGAAGGCAACCATCATCTTCATCCATGAAGCCTCTGTGCCAGTTCATTGACCTGGATGAACCATGGCTCTGATGAACAGTTTTGGGTGTTCATATTTTATAGAAGGCTGATGCTTTGAATGAATTAAATCATCATTAAAAACCAAGCTATGCCATTAGGCCCTCCTTTTCTTTAAACACATAACTTTAAAAAAAAAGTTTCTGGCTAGCCTACTATAACTTCTGTTTCCGTATGCCTGTATCAAAACATTTTTTGATATGCTTTTATTTGGGAGACTGAAAAATTCTATATTTATTTATTATTAAAAAAAATTTTTTTAATGTTTATTCATTTCTGAGAGAAAGAGACAGAGCACAAGCCGGGGAGGAGTAGAGAGAGAGGGAGACACAGAGTCCAAAGCAGGCTCCAGGCTCTGAACTGTCAGCACAGAGCCCCATGAGGGGCTCAAACTCACAAACCATGAGATCATGACCTGAGCCAAAGTCAGACACTCAACCAACTGAGCCACCCAGGCACCCCTATATTTATTTTTAATTAATGTTATATGAATTAGAGCTTTTTTCACATTAAAAGTACAAAAAGAAATGCAATAAAAATGTTCCTATTCTTGCTCTCTAAGGGAGATATGTACCTGGAACACTGTGATTACACACGTATCTATGGAAAGAATGCTCCTGAGACTAGTTAACAATACCTAGCCAACCTGGAGCTAGGGTTTGGCCACTGAGTTCCCTTAATTCAAAGTGAATTTCTTTGGGGCACCTGGGTGGCTCAGTTGGTTAACCTTCCAACTTCGGCTCAGGTCATGATCTCACGGTTCGTGGGTTCAAGCCCTGCATCAGGCTCTGTACTGACAGTTCAGAGCCTGGAGCCTGCTTTGGATTCTGTGTCTCCCTCTCTCTCTGCCCCTCCTACTCACATAGTCTCTCTCTCTCTCTCTCTCTCTGAAAAGTAAATAAACATTAAAGAAAGACATTTAAGGGGTGTCTGGGTGGTTCAGTTGGTTAAGCATCTAACTTCAGCTTAGGTCATGATCTCACATTCTGTGAGTTCGAGCCCCCTATCAGGCTCTGTGCTGACAGCTCAGAACCTGGAGCCTGCTTCCTATTCTGTGTCTCTCTCTGCCCTCCCCCGACATGCACCCTGTCTCTTTCTCTCAAAAATAATAAACATGAAAAACAAATTTTAAATAAAAATTAAAAAAGACATTTTAAAAATAAAGTGAATTTTCTTGGCTACTGACTCCTATCAAGTCTCTTTTACTTATGATTTGAATAGACTTTGTTTTTCAGGATCATGTAGTCCCAAACACTTGGTAAGTCCTCATGGAAACGATATTCTAGATCCCTCCAATTTCATCTTCCATAGCTTTGGACAAAGAGAACATGGAGGCTGTTGGGCATACACAAAGGAGACCTAGGGGGTGCACGTGCCACCTGGGCAGTGAGGAGGAGATGGCAGCGGAACGCACTGCATGTTTGATGGGCTCGGCAATGAGGAACAAGCTAAAAGGCTTTCTTGCTTGATTATCGTAGGACTCAGTGGTTGTGTGTGTGCCAAGATGAGAGCCATTTGTGTGCTTCTATCCAAATAACCTTTCCCGCGGGCCACATTTTCGGTCTTCACCTTATTCTGCTCACTGATGTCTTCATGGCTGTTTGTGGGTCCTTTGAGGTAACAGAGTTCTTCGAACCCTGGCTGATGGTTATGGCAGAACTACTGGTTAGCAGTGCCTGATGAGCTGTCTTTCCTACTCATCAGTAAAGATAAAATCATCCCCATTTAAGGATGAAAGGACCATTTCAGACTTTAAGTTATATGACATTTTATTCCATAAAAGAAATTTTATCATCTCAAGGCATTTATTAATATAAGAATTAAGATTATCAATCATTTTCTGTACTTTTCTCACTCTGATTCTCAAGTTGGCCCACTCTTTGAGAGAATTTGCATTGGATTCATTTAAGGACAGGTATTGTATTTGAATGTCTGTGCTAGTTTTAGATAGTTACAGAGAAACAAATATCAGAGAATAATTCATTAGGAAGAATATTGAACTAGGTATCAAAGGACATTAGCTCTGATTCTGGCAGAGTCTCTAATGAATTTTGAGGAAGTCTTTGGACGTCTCCATTACAGTTGCTTCATATATAAAAGGAGGAAAGGAATGCTTGCCTTACCCACTTCAGAGGCTCATCCTGATAATCTTAAATGTGAAAGTACATTTGCAAACTATAAAGCTTCCTTAAATGCATGGTTTTCCTATTAAGAGGCCCTCCTACCTCCCTACCTGGGGAACCTTTAACAGAACCTCCCTTCCCCCACCCATCACGGGCACTTCTGCTGCTCTGTTTAGAGAAACACATTTTATGGCGGCACAGATACAGACATGGATCACGGGGTCACTGCTGTGTTTCCATTACAAACACACAGGCTTCAGGCTTCAGCCCTTTCCACATGCTGAACTTCATCGGAGTCCCATGTGTTGAGAGCCTTCTGGAAGAGACCCAACAATTACAGAGGAGTGTACCATACAGACTTGGCCTGAATGTAATTTCTGCCTGAACTTTCTGGGATTGTTATGGGGTCCCATCCTGCAGTCTTTCAACATGAGAAACTCTCCTGGGCTTGGAAGGTTTGGAAAATCTTCAGGGTTGAGGAGTACCGCCTGTAGGATTGAACATCAGGGAGGACCCTGTGACCAGAATGGACCTTAAATCTCATTTCATGAGCCTGCTGTTTTTCTGTGTCTGTGTGGCCTCCTACTTGAAATAAATAAGCAAAGGATATAGTTTTAAGTACAGTGGTTTTCACACTCCTAGGGCTGATTTTTCCTTTGCCTCCCCAGGTTGATGGTAGTAAAAGAAATGGATCCAAATGGATTTTGCAGAGATAGTCAAAAAGCCATGCCAACTTGGCTTCCTTTGTACAGTAAGTACAGTATAAAGTAGCTGCCAGATAGAGAAGAGAGGACCCCAAGTCCATTATTGATTACTTGAGCTCCTCTTGAGGGTCAGCCAACCACAGCTGCACATATTCCAACACCCAGAACATGACCATGGAGTATTAGGGGCACAGTACACAATATTCTGCCAAAGCAGAGGTGTAGAATGAATAGTAGAACCAGGACTCTATGTACAAGTCAGGTTTCCATGAATGTGTCTCTTTTGTCACATTGTTGTCCAGTGTCTTTATGTGGTGACATTATAGAATAGACTCACAGACCCAGAGAAAGGCTGGGAATGAAAATGAAGTCAGTGATATTTATTTATTATCTTGTGGTGACCCCAGTGTTGTCATTATTTTGATAGTCAGCATGGAAAGGCTGACACCAGGACCCCTGGTCCATCCTCTGCCTTATGGCATTGTTCATTCATCTTTTCAAGGTGTCTACTCTGCCTTGTATAATGACTGCAAATTCTAGGCACTGTCTCTCTCTCTCTTTTTTGATAAAATTATAATCTCCTTTAAAAAATCAGTAAGCCAGTGATTCCCATGGGAAAATGAAGCAATTACATTAAAACATAATCCTCAAAGGAGTACATGGCACCCGAATTAGGGGGTTTGTCAGGAGACCCTCTATTCAGTCAGGAGTGAATAGGTAACTCAGTTCCATAGGCCAAAGATTGGTAAAATTTCTGTACAGAATCTGGGCAAGATAGTAACTATTTTTGGGTTTGAGGACCATAAGTGGTCTCTGTAGCAAATGTTTAACTCCCCATAGTAGCACAAAAGCAGCATAAACGATGCTTAAACAAATGGATGTGGTTTTGTCCCAATAAAACTTTACAAAAATATACTGAGGGACAGATTTGGCCCACAAGCCATAGTTTACTGACTTCTGTCATAAATTACTGTGCACAGTGATACATATGTGGACAATAAAAAAATTCAGCAGACAGTAATTGGTGCCTATTGTGTGTCACGGTAGATACAAAAATGAATTAAGACTCAGTTTAATGCATACGTGTTATCTTTTTCTGGCGTCTGGCAGGGTGGGATCGGGTCATCTCTGTCAGAGTGTCTCCCAGCATGCTTGCCTTTCATCACCACCCATGGCCAGTGCCCTTCCCCTGGACTGCATTGACCCTCTGTGCTTTGAGGGTAGAAAATGGTGGTTTCATCCCCGAACAAGATAACAGAATTATATTTAGCTTCAGCTCACACTGTGTGAGGCATTCTCACAGGCCTTATCTTTACTCTCCAGAACCATCCAGTGTAGTAAACTCCATTATTCCTAATTTACAAAAGAGATGATATGGACCCAGAGAGGTTAAGCCATATCCCCCATGAATTCTATGCGGGTTGGTACTGGAGCTGGGGTCCAACCCAGACCGCAACAACTTTCCACAGATGTCCTACATGACAGATTTTTCTTGAGCATAAATAGTTTATTTTGAACAAGAGGAAAAAATACAGAAAACATCTTGAATCCAAAACTGGGAGCTGAGAGGAGGACAACTGGGTGTCCAAGACCACTTTTAGGGTGGGTTTTTGTTTTGTTTTGTTTTGCTTTGCTTTGTTTTAACATTAACATTGCGGCTATGTGCTGGAATAGGGCACGCATTCTTCATTCTTTTTTCATTACATGAGAGTTGTTGCAATCATTATGCAAAACCAATAAAGGGAAAACTTTTCAAAAAAATGTCATTTGGCAGGCAGTGCCCCGCTGAGGAATAGCCCAGGTCTCACGGGACAACAATATGCATTTTGTAAAATTTCTTAAGAGACAATTTATGGTTTTGAGAAAACACAACAGGAAATTGAATTAAAAGGAGAAACATATTTAAATAATGCTCAAGTGATGACATAACTAACCAAAGTCCAACAATCACAACCTAGAGTCAGGCATTGTTAGCGGCAAGACTTTTCTGGCATTGGTTGGTAGGGTCCTTAAGTGAAGAGAGATGTTCTATTATTTAATTGGTACTGCATCACAACTTTTGCATAGACGAAAACTCATTTCTTAAATTGGAAATTTGGCCCTCATTACCAGGCTTCTGCCATATTTTTAATGAAAACAATGAAATATGACCTTCCTCCTTACACCATAAATTTTGATGCCTGTCTCTGGATTGGCAGAGCTTTACCCTGGAATGAATCTGGGGTATGTCAAGTAAATGTTCTTTTTTCCTATTATCCCATACTCAATACCTCTTGGGAATTTAGGGATTAAAAACAAACAAACAAACAAACAAACAAACAACATCCATTATAAAGAAGCACAGTTTCTATCACAAATAATAATAAAAAAAATCAGGAGTCATTTGCCATCATCAGTATTAAATACACACATACTTTTTTTTTTCTAGTAAAAAAAGTGTTTCAAGAAAAGAAGGTGGATTCCTAATTCAAACCAGTATGCCACATCTACAACTTTCTATTAATTTTTATCTGGTTTTCCAAGATCCTTGATGAGCAGAGGGTAAAGGGGAGAAATCATGGACACTTACGTAAATTTAAATTTTGAGTCTTTACTCAGCCCTTTCTGAAAGAGAGTCCTTTTCATTTATTAATTATAGAATAATACTATTACATATGAAGATACAGATTTTTAAACTTTGTGTCCTATTCTCTATTCTACACCTTAATTGTGTAAGGTAGCTTATAGCCTCTATTTTACAGTGAGGGTGTTATATTGTTATGATTATTGTTATTATTTTTGCATAGCTAAGTTCTTAATCATCACTCTACTCTGCCTCAAATGGGGATCAAAAACCTGTACAGTCATTTAAGTGTGATGACAATGTAATTGACTCAATCTCAGCAAAAAATATTTCATGACTTGCTTGATTCCATTATTTTGCTGTAATGAGGTTGGGTTTATAAACAACACGTGTAAACTTTCTTGTTCAGTCCATTTTGTGCTGAATGGCACACATCTCTGGAATGCCTGGACAGGTTCAGCAGTTCAGTGACTACAACTAACCACGATCATGTAGTCAGTAAGATACTCACTATCCAGGAAGTCTGATAACTTTCTTTCTTCCTTTCTTTCTTTCTTTCTTTCTTTCTTTCTTTCTTTCTTTCTTTCTTTCTTTCTCTCTGACAGAAATAAAATCCCTTAGAACAAGAGATATATATACCCTTTTGTATCATCAACAGCCAGCATATAATAAATAGTTTTTTAACAAGTCAGCTAAAGGGGTGCCTAGGTGGCTCAGTCAGTTGGGTGTCCAAATTCGGCTCAGGTCATGATCTCTTAGTCCATGAGTTTGAACCCCTCATCAGGCTCTGCAATGACAGGGCCTGGAGCCTCCTTTGGATTCTTTGTCTCCCTCTTTTTCTCTGCCCCTCCCCTGCTCTCTCTCTTTCTTTCTCTCTCTCTCTCTCTCTCTCTCTCAAAAATAAATAAACATTAAAAAATGTAAAAAAAAATCAGCTAAACAAATCAGGAAAATGAGTAGAAAACAAACATAACTTGATTTATTCTTATAAAGGTTTATGTTTTATGTGGTATGATAGATTATTTGCAACATGGCTGCTATAATTCCTCTCTGTGTATGCATGATCCTGGTCTTGGTCACATGACTTTCCTTGACCAACAGAATGAAGCATAAGTGATGGCGTGTGAACCTGTCTCAACAGGTCTTTCAGCTTCTGTTTTTGCATTGTTGGAAGCTAGTCACCTGCTAAGACTATGCAGCTGGAGACATGGCCGAACCAATCTCCAGAGATGGCAGTGAGGCTGACTTAGCCCATAAAGCCCTAGCTTAGTCACTGGATGAATGCAGCTTTATAAGTGACCCTAGCTAACACAAGCAGAAGAATTTCCCAGCTGAGCCCAGCCCAAACAGCTGACCCATAGAATAATGAGCAGAGAAAATGGTCACTCCTTTAAGTCACTACATTTGGGGTACTCTTTTATATCACAACAGATAACTGATATCTGTGACCTTTTGAAAGCTGCATATTTCCCTCTGTCTCACTTTCAAAGTGAATAAAACCAGACAATTTAATAAGAAACCAACTAAAAATATCCATTTGAAAAACCTCTAACAGAGGAATATATCATCATCACATGAGGGAGGTTCTTCAAAGGTAATCATTAGGGACACTCTGTTCTTATTTTGTTTCTTTTTCTTAGAGGAGTCAGTGATATGAAACCAAATTTGCAGGTCAATCTACGGGCATTTCTTTACAGATTGAGATCACGTGTTTGGTTAGACTTATGTTTTATATTGTTCGATAATATATTAAATGAAAGAAATCTACTGATATTGTTTTTCTTGGGGATTTGATTTACAACAAAAATAGTTCCACAGTACATAAACTTGGATTTGAGGAGTGGTCATTAAGGTAGAGTGAAAATTAAATAAAAACAGTGGGGCAAAGTCCTGCCCATGAAGGTATGGAGCACTCAGACCACTGAGGGATGCATGGGTATAAGAGGAGAGAAGGTCGAACTGACTTAAAAACATAGTAATACACATAGTCTGGGTGTAAGAAGAGGTCATGAGCGGTAAGCACATGCTGAAAGGCTGAGGGTCTTCTCCTGGGGGAAGGACAAAAGGGTTTCCACATTTTACAAGGCTTATAATCTTTCTTAGCCAGATTGCTAAAAGCGGCAGAAAATCACTCTCTTATTATCAAAACTTTGCCAATTTAATATTAAATATAGTGCAATTACCATATCCTTGGCAGCAACTGAAGCAGTTTATACACATTGTCTCAATTTCACAACAATTTTATGATGGGCGAAATACTGCCACTATTTTATAGATAAGGAGACTGAGGTTCAGTTCCGGTTGAGTAACTTGCTCAGGTCACAGTTGGTGAGGGATTGATTGAGGACGCAGGTCCAAGCTGTCTCACCCCAGGACCGCTTCACTTACTCACAATGCTAGAGCACCATAATCCAGAAACTAGAATGTGATGAGACATTTCCAGGGAAGGAAACCACCCCAAGAGCAGTGACATCAATCCATTATGGAATTGGAAGCCACTTTAACTACATGGTTATTTTGACTATATCTTTGCCATCATATCACCTAACTCACCTCATACAAAAATGTAACTTGTTTTGAGGAAGACACTGGTTCTCTTTAGTACCCCCCTTTTTTCCCTTCAGAATACCAAGTTTAAGGCTTTACTCAAAAAATATTTTTTTTCAAACTAAAACAATATTATTTTCGATTAGGATTTGCCATTGTGTAAAAATATGTTTTGTTCATTGTGTACACTGTAATCAAGATTGAAACAAATTCAAAAATCTGTCCCAGGGATATCGTTGGAAAGCACTACTATAAATTCTCTAATAATGCAGTACTACTGTTAGCTAGTGAAATTAAGAGGACTTTATATCTGAAGAAAGCAAATTAAGAGAATAAGCCCCTGAACCAAACTGTCTCTACTAAGACTCTCCATGTCAGACCATACATGCATGGTTCCTTTTGTAATTGCACTGCAAGGCACAGAATTCTTTTATGAACCTCTGGAATATAGAATCACATAAATGTGGAGGAAATATGGAGTTATTACAGATGGAAAATAACATCAGCTGAGTGGAAACGCTTTCTGAACTTGTATTTATACAACACCAAACAAAGTTTTGATATCAAATCAGTTCAAGGGCTTATAAATGATAGTAAAATTTGGGTAGCACCTGGGAGGTTTTCACCTACAAATTTCCTTTTGTATTGCTTTTTCATTGCTCACAGAGATAGAAAAGGTTTCTAATCCCCAAACAAATGGTTACTGATCGAGGTGTTCATGCTCCATCCTGAAGCAAGAGCTGTGCTCTTAATTAATCAGTTAGGGATGGCCTGCTAGCATGCCTTTGATGTCTACTATCTTCTTTTTTTTAATTTAAATTGTCCAAATGCAGACAACCTAGGGTCAGGAAAAAAGGACAGAGTGCAAGTGGGGGCAATTTGAAAAGCTTGCCTTATGTAGTGAAGTAACATCTATACAACTGAAATGAACCAGACGGCTACTTGTGCTGTGACTTCAGGGAGATCATCACAGAAGGGGCTTGGAGTACCAGGTATATTCAACAGCCCTGCCTGTGGGGGGACTGGCTGATCCAGCTCAGCTTCCCAGTTACTATCCCATCTGGCTTTTAAATTATTTGTTTCTCAAATTTTTTTCCGGTTCGAGTAATCATCAATCATTTTGGATGTAATGGCTAATATTCTTATCAGATAGGAAAACATGTTCTGGAAAAACCTTTCCCACCTGTCTTTCTCTTTGGTGATTTTGGTAAGGTAAGGAGGACAGTGGTCAGTCTGAAAATGGACTCACTCTGTTCCAAGTGGACGGAGTGTGAAGCTTGGGAGAAAGAAAAGGTTTAGACGATGGTTTTCTCGCCAACGTGGATGCTGAAATGTACAGAACACATTGTTTACAGTGTCTCTGGGCTGGGAAACAGCAGGGATTGCAGCTGGCTGGGGCAGAGCCGAAAGGGCAGAAGCACCAAAACCCAACTCATTTTTTTGAAAACACAAGTCCTTTTCACTGCCTGTGGACGAAATTACCGGCTGACATGCTAAACCTATTAAATATGTATTTTGCAAATTTTGAAATGAAGAAGAATGCTATGTAAAAATTTTTACAGATGCTGAATGATTGTAAATGTGGTTAAAGATGTGGGACTTGCCCCAACTTTGTTCTTTCGTGGATTGCTATTAGCTTACATTTGAAATCTCTGTTGGCCACGTATTTCACATTGTTCTTCCAAATGTAATCATTTCTCTCTTTTATCTGATCTCCTACAGTCTCTCTGTTTTCATCAATATCTGACAGCAATTCCCAAAGATCCAATATAGTCCACTCTAATATCCTTATGTGTACTCTCTTCTGTCTTTGAAATCTAATACCTTAGCAGTGAAATAATTTATTGTGCTTTATTTAGACTTTTATTTTTTGCATGTGTTTTGATATTATCCTTTTGAAAAGAGTTATTTGGAAATTTAAACCAACTGTTCACCAACAGTTATGAAAGCATGATTAAGAAATTTTCTCTCTTTCTAAATCCCTTTTTAAGCCTTCATTTTTTAATGTGCTACAGCAAATGCCACAAAGTCCCTGGGTCTGGCAATAATGGGGAAATGACGATGAATACTTCTTGGAGCCCAGCTAATGAGTAAGCCATACAGAAGATCACGTGGGCTTGAAAAATCAGTGACAATTCTATCTTCCTCAAAAAAACCTTCGATTATGTGGTTGTCAGAACCTGGCGATGTTTAACTCATTGAGTTTGACCTTCTGGTGAAATGATGGTGACACCAACATACTCACCTAAAAGATAAGTGGGAGCTACTTGGTTCCAGATTGCATATACTGTATTTCTGTTCATCATGAGTCTTAAAGAAATGCGTTTTGTAAGCACTATCTGAGAAGCAGGTTTTACAGGCCCATTACAGCCTAATATGTGCATTGTTAAATTAAAGGGAAAACTTGTTCCAGTGAAGTAGTTGGCAGAAAACTATAAAGCTTAATGGATAGGAAAATATGCCTTTCCATAAAAAGGAAGGAAAGAAACAGACACACAAAGCAAGTGAGCAAGAAAGCCTGCTTACAGGCTCCTCAAAAACTCAGGCCTCTGAGCAGCCGCGAACAACTCTCATCCTTTTCCGATATTTATGGTTACTCCACTCGCACATTGCCGTTCTCCTCTTTGCTTTTCCCTTTTACTTAAGCAAATTGTCCCCTGGTGGTGCCAAAAATTTGAGGCAGGAATGAAAAATGTTTTGCTTTATTCTAACCTGTGAAAATGCATTTTTTTGCCAGTGTTGTGGTGGTTGGGACTTTTTTTTTCTTTCCTTTTTTTCTCTTTCTCACATGGCCCTAATCCAGGCTGGATAGATCTTGATGTGCAAATAAAATTCCATCCTAAATAAGTAAACTATGTTTCTTGGTTGGAGCCTGAAACGCTCTACTTCTTATTCTTCAGCTCACGCAAGATTTCCACCAGAATCAGGATATCTTTTATAGCATTTGATCTGTGGCTGTGGAAAGCTCTTCCTGGTCACATGTGGGTTAGGGCCCCTCCTAAGAGCTGTCGAGGCACCACATGTGTGTCCTGCTCTCGTACTCATCACGCGGAATTGCTATCGCCTGCTTTGATGTCCGAGTCTCCTACTAGGTTGCACACAGTGAGGAAGCCAGGGTTATGCAATATCTGATTCTGGCAGTGCACGTAGTAGGTGTTCAACATTTGTTCCTTGTGAACATTGACTCACAGCACAGGTTATGGTCAAATATTTCATGATCATTCGATTGACCTTTCTAGAAGTTTCCTTAACCCTGGTGAAAGACTCCAAGGTTATTATGATGGGAAATGGGTACTAGACTTTAAAAAGTTCTATTAAGGCATAAAACAAACAAAAACAAAACAGTTTGATTGTGACCAAGTATAAGATTTTTTTTTTCTTTTTGAACCAGAAAGTGTTTGATCTTAATAGTTTATACTTTTATTGACTCTGATTCATCCGCATGCTGGTCGTTTTGCCATGTGAAGGGCCTCATGAAGTTATCTTAAAATTGGGACATCAAAGAATAGATTTGAGATGTTTTCCACATTTGAGGCAAAGGGAATGTACCCAACATTGGCGGGGAGGAAATGTCATCTCTGGTCACCTGGTAAACTGCTAATCTCCCAAGAAATGTCCAAGGATAAAAACCAAAACATTTTTCAACAGGGTTCTATTTAATAGCTGCATTCTTGAATATTTCATCCTGTCACAGTTTTGCCCCAATCGAATGTAGAAAGTGGCCTCAAAGGGTTTCTTTGTTTTTCTTCCCGGGAGATGGAGGTGGCAGAACTATTTTTGTGTGAGTAGGATCAGCTTAGCTTATTTTTTCCTTAAACTTTTTGATAAGTTTTAAAAAAAAAGAATGTCTTTACCTTCCTTCCAATAAAAGCAGTGGATAAAGGAAGAATAAATAACTATTTGTGTGTTTATTTATTGATGCAAAAACACCTTATTGTGCACCTACCATGTGTGAGAGAACAGGAGTAACTATCATACAAAAAAGCAAGTGCAACATGAGTACAATGGGATTTTCCTTAGAGCTTCACAATCTAATGGAGATGATAGTCATACAGACAAATAACTATATTATAATTCATTTAACCTATAAATATTTATTCAGCATCTACTACATTCTAGACATGAGGCTAGCCACCAGGAATTTAACAGTGAGTAAGACTCAGATTCCTGCCCTCATGGAGCTTACATTCAAGTTGGGGGAAGGGGCAATAAATGAATGAATATAAAAAGTGACGGGGTGCCTGGGGGGCTCAGTCAGTTAAGCGTCTGACTTGGGCTCAGGTCAGATCTCGCGGGTTGTGAGTTCAAGCCTCGTGTTGGGCTCTGTGCCGACAGCTTGAAGCCTGGAGCCTGCTTCGGATTCTGTGTCTCTCTGTCTCTCTGCCCCTCCCCCACTCATGCTCTGTCTCTCTCTCTCTCTCAAAAATAAATAAACGTTAACTTTTTTTTTTAATGACAAAATCCATACAATAATAAAGAAGGTGATTAAGTCTAGGAAGAAAATGAAGAAGAACCTACGATAAAGAATGGTAGAGTTAGTCTTCAATGTGGTCACAAAGATTCCTGTGAATCAAATGTCACATCCTTTCCTAAAACCCTCCAGGCAAAGTAGCAGAGTCAGCCTTCTTTCCGGATATTTGATTATGTTGTAAATCATGTTTCTCTGATCTATTCCACATTGTGTTAAAATAATTTGTGTATATGCCTGACTTCCCACTAGGCTGTTTTCATCCAGGTTGATCTGCTGTACCTACTGCAATATCTGGTGTATGTGTCACAATGTTTTTTGGGTTTTTTTTCCACCTTCTCCTTTCTTCTATCAGGTTTGAACATGTACTAGGTGAGACTTTGAGAAAGGTGTAGACTCTCTTGTATAATGCCAATAGAATCATTAATCTCGGCAGTGTGAGATGCCACACCCTGAAGGCAGAATAGATTTCTTTTCTACTCTTCTCCTATAAAAAGAAGAACCTATAATAACCTGTGCCATTATAGTGGGGAGCCCTGGGGAGCAGAACTGGAGCCAGTGAGGGAAGGTGGGACCACAGGGCTGAGAAACAAAAAGGATGTAGAGTAAATAAAAGAATGGAAGAAGGGATAAAAGATAAATGGGAGTAAAGCTCTGTTTATCTCAAAAGGCAGAAAGATATTTAAGGATGGGGAATTGAGGTTTTGAATCTATAAGAATTTGGGCAATTACCCAAATCCCCATTTGTCTAGAGAATTTTTTTAAAGTTAAAGTAAATGATCCCAATGTATAAAGCTGGACAATGTTATATAATGTTCTAGACAACTGCGTGTGTTGTCTACTAACAGTTTGAATATGTGAACCACAGGTAGCCCTACCCTTGCCTATTAAAGATAGGAGTAGAATAATGGATTTGTAAATAGTAGGGGCTCATTAATTTATCAGTGAATAATTAAAGTTAAATAATTAAAAGTTCAAAGCAAAGCTGTTTCATTACTACTATAATTCTATTGGATTGTTTGATACAGCTTTGTCAGTCTACGCTCCTCCAATTGGAGGAAGTATACATAGATTATAGAAAGGGAAAAGCAGACAGGCACCATGCTTTTATGAGACAAAATGCTTATAAAAAGAATTAACTGATTTGTTCAAAAGTTTTAAATATCACATAAAATGGGGAAATACAAAATGTCTAGAAAAATTTACATCGTGTGGAAAAAAATTTAGAATGTCTCAAAGGGATCTTAATGGGCAGGAAGGTATGATACTAATACTAGGAAAATCAGTGATGAATAAAATAATCTTTCACACTCTGCAGGGGTTACCTTTCTGAAAAGTACCCTGACATATTTTATTTTGCAAGATCAATGTCTCACAGAAAACTTACGAAAGCCAATAAAAATGGCATTATATTTTTAAACACCTTAAATCTAAAACCTGAGGAAGCTCTGCTTCCAAAATAAACCAAGTATTTTAAAATCAAAACAAAAATACTGCAGTTGGTACCTTGTATTAATCAAGATAGCCTAAATCATGCTGTACTACAAATCACTTCCTAGTAGTGATGAGGGAGCATAAGGCAAGCTGAAGGCCGCAAACACCCCCAGGTGGGATGTGTGTGATATCCCTCTGGCACTCCTGGCTGTCCGAGGACAAAGGAAAGGGGAAAAACAAATGGTTAACAGATAGGTTAACAGACTGCAGGACCTGAGTCTCCATCTGTTTACAAATATCTTAGTAAATCACAAGAAAAAGGCAATGTTATCAATAGCCTAATCTCCAGAAACCTATACACTCCGTTTCCTGGAGCCCCAACATCACCCCTCCATAGTGATGTGAGAAACAAAGGCTGAAGGAAATGGCAGTTCGAACTCAATTTCCTTATAACCTGCAGCCCATTGACAGATAACTTGAGGCTGGCAGAGTAAAACATTTCTCCAGAAACTCCCTACTGTCTTAATGTTAATGCTTTGCTGTCAACCTTAGCTTGACCATAGCTAGGCATCCAGTATCCTGTGAGTCTTCTTTGGTACATGAAAATCTCACTGGAAACTTCCCCTGGACTTTACCTCCCCCTAACTCCATAGTAGATAACCAGTCTCTCCTCATGGTCCCAGGGCAGCTCCTCCTGCCCACGGGTCCTTTCCCTGTGCTTTAATAAAATCACCTTTTTGCACTGAAGATGTCTTCAAGAATTCTTTCTTGGCCATTGGCTCTGGACCCTGCAAACCCCACTATCACCCTAAAAACCTCATCAGTACCAGTGGGTGACCATACAAAGCTCACTGATGGTAGATTTTGCTTTTCCTAATACTCAAAGAGCTCCTACTGGACTAACCCAATACCAGGTAATACTTGTAAACACTGGATAAAATATAAATAACAAATGCCTGAAGGCCCTTGAAAGTGACCAACTAGGGAAATACTAGAG
The DNA here is from genome assembly GCF_022837055.1 of Prionailurus viverrinus. Classification (NCBI taxonomy): domain Eukaryota; kingdom Metazoa; phylum Chordata; class Mammalia; order Carnivora; family Felidae; genus Prionailurus; species Prionailurus viverrinus. The sequence goes on along the minus strand of NC_062577.1, from coordinate 53,954,004 downwards.
AGAAGTCAACAATTAGAAGAAGGAACAACACTGTGTGGTTTCCAAATGTTTAAGGAATCTTAGCCTCATGGCAAGCCCCAGTCTAGGTTGTACAGGGCTGAAAGTCACATAGAAAGCCATCAGACTGGGTGGTTTCCATGTAGCACAGCAAAGGCTAAAAGAAGGGAATTGAGATTCTGCTGTTGTCAAGTTCAGGGGAAAAAATTTGTGGTTTGAATTCTACCCAATTTAACTGTCTGCCATGAAATGATTAGTACTCTTTGAAGGAAATAACAGAATCCAGAGTCTCCACAATAAGACATTCACAATATCCTGGGGGGAAAAAAATCCCAAATTTGAAGCTAGCAGGCAAGAATTTTTAAGCAGCTATTACAAATATGATAAAAAAATAAAGAAAACTATATTCATAATCAGTGATAAGTGTGAAATCCTTACAGAGAAATATACAGTGTTTTAAAAATCAGTATAAATTCTAGAACTGAAGAATAAAATATTGGGAATGGAAAAATTACTAGATAGGCCTAGTAAGTGAAAACGATAGAACAAAAAGACAGTACACATGGAAATAGGTTAATTAAAATTATCCAATCTAAAAAGCAAAGGAAAAGGAAGTTTGCAAAAGAATGAACAAAGTCTTAGGGATTAGTGGAACAATTTCAAAAGATCTATCATATATGTAATTGTAGTCCTGTAAGTAGAGAAAGATTTATAAAAATTTAGGAAACAACTGCTGAAATTACTTAAATTAATAAAAATGAAAAAAATTGGGGTGCCTGGGTGGTTCAGTCAGTTAAGCATCCAACTTCAGCTCAGGTTATGATCTCATGACCTGATCTTAAACCCCGCATCTGGCTCTGTGCTCTCAGCACAGAGCCTGCTTTGGATCCTCTCTCTCTCTCTCTCTCTCTCTCTGTGCCCTTCCCTTGCTCTCACTGTTTCTCTCTTTCTCGAAAATAAATAAACATTTAAAAAATGAAAAAAAATTTTTAGATTCAAAAAATTCTATGAATGAGAAATACGTAAACATAAAGAAAATCAACTCTGCACGTTATAGAAAACACCTCCAAAGAAGATTAAGAGAAAATGATTGAAAGCAGGCAGAAGAAAAAAGACATTATATATAGAGGAATAGCAATTTGATTAAAACTATGTGTGAGTTTTCATTAGTCACAATGAAGGCCAGAAAAAGAGTGGAACAATATTTTTAAGGTCTAAATAGAAAATAGTCTCAACACAGAATTTTATATCGGGTAAAAATATTCTTTAAAAATGAACTATACTTCAATAAAGCTGGGTGAAAAAAGAATAAAATCAGAACAAAGACATTTCAGCCAAGAAACAAGTTGGGGAATTTGTCACCAGCAAACCTACACTATGAAGAGTGCTAAAAGGAGTTCTTTAGGCTGAGACAAATGATGTCAGGTGGAAACTCAGATCTCCAAGAAGGACTTAAGAGCCCTGGCTGGAATCATAAATTTAGGGCAAGTTTAAAAGATGATGTTTTCCTCTTAAATAAAAAAAAATTACATATAGTTTTTAAGTAAAAATTATAATAATTTATTATTGAGTTTTATAATAAATATAGATGTGATACATGTGACAAATTCAGTGTAATAGACAAAGAAAGGGGTAAGTAGCCGTATATAGTTGCAAGCTTCTTCTATTTTACAGGAAGTAATGCAATATTAACACTAATTAGACTCTAAAAAGTCAAGGATATGTATTATAATTTCTTAACCACTAAGATTAATGTAGAGAGGTATTACTAAAAACCCAACAGATGAAATTGAGTTCTAAGAAAAATATTCAGTTAATCTAAAAGAAGGCAGAGAAGGAACCGAGGAACAAAAATTGAGGAGAAAACCAGAAATCAACAGTAAAATGATAGACCTAAGTCCAGCTGTCTCAAAACTGATATTAAGTGTAGATGTTCTAAAGACTGCAATTAAAAAGCATTGATAAGGGTGTCTGGGCGGCTCAGTCAGTTAGGAGTCTGACTCTTGGCTTCTACGCAGGTTATAATCTTGTGGTTCATGAGATTAAGCCCCATGTAGGGCTCTGTGTTTACAGTGTTGAGCCTGCTTGCGATTCTCTCTCTCTCTCTCTCTCTCTCTCTCTCTCTCTCTCTCTCTCTCTCTCTCTCCCTCTCTCTCTCCCTCTCCTTAAAAAAAAAGAGACATTGCCAGATTGGATTTTTAGAAAGCAAGACTTAACTACATTCTATCTATAAGACATGTACTTTCATTATAAAGACACAAGTAAGTTGAAAGCAGATAAAAAGGCTTGAGTATCTGTATTAATATCTGACAAAGAATATGCCAAGACAAAGAGATTCCCAGATATGTTTTGGAATATAAAATGTATATTTTGCAATGGTAAAGGGTCAAGGCATCAGGAAGATATATACATGTACCCAGTAAAAGAACTTCAAAATCCATGAAATGAAAATTGACAGAATTAAAGGGAGAAATAAAAAAAATCCACAGCTATAGTTGAAGCTTTTAACACTCTTCTCTAAGCAATAGATAGAACAACTTGAGAAAACAAAATTAAAGATTTAGAAGATTTCAATGAACAATGCCATCAACAACTTGATCTGATTGGTATTCATAAAATACTACAATTATGAATTCATAATTCATAAAATACTAAAAAACAACTGCACTTTGCTAAAAAGGGCATATGGAACATTAAATGCTTATATTTAAAAAGAAGGATCTAATATTTTATGAACAAGACATTCATAAGACCTTTCTACCTTAGGAAGCTGAGAAAGAAAAAGAAAAACAATGCAAATCCGAAATAGGTAGAAAGAAGGAAATAAGTATAACGGTAAAAAAAATAATCAATAAAATAAAAAAAGACAAAAAATAGAGAAAAATAGGCATACTTCCTGTGTAAATGTTGACAGGGTAGACAATATCAGCCAAAGAGTGGAAGGACAGCAGGAGAAAAACTGCATGTCAGACAGTCAGCCCTGGGTTCAGACCTTGCTTCTTCCTCATGGTACCTTTGTTACTGGGGGGCAATGATTCCACTTTTGTAAGCTCTGCCTCCTCCAGAATGGTGATAACCATGCTTTCTTGGTAAAGGCTATTCTAGGGATTAATTACATCTGTGTCTGGAACATAGGAAATGCTAAATAAACCTAATGATTGTTATTGGTGAGGACTCAAAGTAATCAGTGGTTTGGTAGGTGAATTCAGAAAGCTTTTGCCTAAAAAATATTTTGGAGTTGCTGGGACCGAATAATGGTAGCATTTTGCTTTATTTCACAGAACACGAATGGGCATAGCCAGAAGCAAAGTAAATTAGACTTTATTGTAGTTTTCCCTATTCCTGATTAATTTACTAATTTACGGTATACACATGCACGCACGCGCGCACACACACACACACACACACACACACACACACACACACACACACTTCCACACACATATCCACACACATTCTCATCTTTTTTCCCTTTTCTGTGGTGGTTAGCGCATGGCTGAACTGAGACTCGTTGAGACAAGTGAGGCGGAAAGTGAAGTCCTGAAATAAACAGCGTGAACATCAGTAATACTTTAATTTCCATGTTTCATGGTTATGCAAGCCCACTGCTTTGGAATTTCAACATAACCTTGAACCATCACCAACTTTAATTTTCCTCACACTTCAACCAGTAGTAATTGGGCCCTCCCTCCTGCTGCTGCTGCTGCTGCTGGTATTTTTGTTATTGCCTTTCCTTTGCTTTCATTCACTTTGTTTAATTCTTTCTGGCAGCTGCGAGAGCTGGATGCCAAACTCCTGTGTTTGTCACACCAGAGCCACAACTCTTCACTCTTGCAGCTCGGCGGGCTTAAGGAGGCCCTCTGACTGTTACAGAAAGTTGCCCTGGTGGCATCACTGGGCTCACCAAGTGTTTCCTCTCAAGAGCAGGGGGTTTAGGGTTATATACAACCACATTCAATTCCTGGCTCTTTTTTTCATTATTGGAGCAATACTGGACAAGTTACTTGATCTGTGGGAACCTCAGTTTTCTCTTTTCCAGAATAAAGATAAAAATAGTATTTTTCTCAAAAGGTTGTTTAGGATTAAATGGACCTAGTGTAGGTAATGTGTGCCCTCAATGCATGTTAGTTAACTACCATTTCCATTTCTCATGGTGAACCAGTTGGCCCCTTCAGGTCACCTCTAATTATAGTGGTTTGACATCCATGACTAGCTATTCATAGTGGATCTAGAGAAGCCTGGGGACATTCTACACACGGTGCTGTTGTTCATTCCCACACCCATAGTATATTAGCTTGCATAACAAAGTACCACAACTGGGTGACTTAAAACAACAGAAATTCATTCTCATAGTTCTGGAATCTAGAAGTCTGAAATCAAGGTGTTGTTAAGGCCCTGTTCTGGCTGAAACTGTAGATACCTTCCTTGCCTCTTCCTATCTTCTGGTATTTACCAGAAATCCTTAGTGTTCTTCAGTTCATAGATGCATCACTCCAATATCTATATCTATTGTCATTTGGCTGTCTTCTCCCTGTGTGTGTCTGGATCCGCACATAACACTTCTCTCTGTGTGTTTCCCTTCTCCTTTTATTACAAGGACACTAGTTATGTTGAATTAAAGTCCCCCCCCCCACCCCCCACATACACCCTCCAGTGTGACCTTATCCTAATTAACTACATATGCAATGATCCTATTTCCAAATAAGTTCTCATTCTGAGGTTCTCAGGGTTAGGACATATCTTTGCGGGGGCGGGGGTGGAGGGTACAGTTCAACCCATAACATGTGGACTCCTCTGGTTTTTACCAATACCCGTTATTTTTTTGTAACTGTGCCTCATGGTAGGTAGGTGCAGTCGGTGAAGCAGATGGAGTGGACTTTTGATTGGCTTCACCAGAAAGGACACTGTGAATGACTGGGTTAGGATCAGACACTAGTTCTCAGACTTGGGTAGACATTGGAATTGGCTGGGGAGTTTCAGAAATGCTGATGCCTAGGTCCTGCCCCCAATGATTCTGATTAAATTGGCCTAGGGGAGAGCCCAGGCGTTAGGATTTTAAAAATCTCCCCAGGTGATTGTAATGTGCAGGCAGGTCTACAAACCACTGAACTAGAAGAAATGAAAACTAATGGTGGCAGCTTTTCTACTTGATTGGATTAACCCTGATTGAAAGAATAGGCCTTTATTTTCTTTTCCAAAATCCTTGGACCAGATGTATTTGGGAATTCTAATTTAGGATTTTCTTTTCAGATTTAAAAAAGTAATAGGTTGCATAAACAGTTTATAACATAAAACTCCAAGTGTTAAAGAGTGTCTGGACAGCACCTCTAAACCAAACTTAATCTTTTTTCAATGAAGCATATAAATATTCACACTATAATGAGGCCTATGTTCAGGTCAGGTTTTTCTATCAGAAGAGAACTGGTATCACACTTAGAAAAAAATGTTGGTTTTCACTTCTTTATTGATTCTGGAATAATCTATTAGGGGTAAGGGATAAAACCCTGTGTTGTAGAGCCCAAGAATTATATATCAACTTGTATACCTGGCTGAGAAGTTCTTAGCTAGAAGTGTACCATGCAAAGAGAGACTTCTGGTGTATAGTCAGAAAAATCAACCCTCATCATCCAGTTTTTTCCACCAGAATCTAATACCAAAGCTTCTACTCAGTTAACTTAGTTCTTTGCACACTTGCCCTTAAAACAACAAAGGAGTGGCAGGTGTGGATTTCTGGCTGCTGCCTCGTAAGGAAACTGTACAGGGTTGAATTGTAGGCACGCAAATTCGTGTCCTTCCCAGAAACTCAGAATATGAAATGAAGTAATTGAAGATGTAATATGTTAGGTTAAAATGAGGTCATACTGCAGTAGATTGGGCCCTTAATACAGTCCTTGTAAGAAGAGGGGAAGACACACAGTGACAGATATTGAAGATACAAGGAGATAGTCACGTGGCCACAGAGGCAGAGATTGGAGTTGTGCAACTGCAAGCCAAGGAAGGTCAAGGATAGCTAGCAATACCAGAAGCCAAGAGAAGGGCACGGAACAGACACTTCCATAGAGCCTTGAGACAGCATGACTCTGTGGACATCTTGATTTTGGACTTGTTGTCTCCAGTAGTGTAAGGGGATAAATTTCTGTTGTTTTAAGCTGTACAAATTGGGAGACTTTATAATTGTTGTCCTAGGAAACTAAACAGAACTGTAAAGTTAGCACTTATGAGAGAAAGGAGCCATGTCCAGTGTTGTGTTTGATTAGGATTCTTCTTCACTATTATTCTTTGATGAGCTGTTTGATGAACCGCACAATGAGAGTGGCCTCACTGATCATTACACAATGAATATTGTCTGCTTAGAGATATATAGAGATAGAGATAGAGATAGAGATAGAGATAGAGATAGAGATAGAGATAGAGATAGAGGTAGCGGTAGAGATGAAGATATTTAAGCATAAAATTAGAGAGACAGAGAGAATGAGACCATGGTGATATTTTTACTCCAAGCAATTAATTAAAAAAAGTAGTATTTCCTTTAGCCTCCAATTGAACCACAGCCAGGAATAAGACCAGAAAAATGCTCAGGTCCCCCAGGAAATGAATAATTTTATAGATATTTATTGAACTGATTACTGTGGGCAAGTCATAGAGACAGATGATAACCAATGCATAATGTGTGAAAAGAGGATTAGGTAAATTAATATGAGAAAAAAATACCAGCTTCTCCCATGGTTATGATTATATAGCTCAGGAAAGCTGGCCAGGTAAACTGATTAACAGAAAGGGCTAGAATGATTTTATTTAAAGGAAGTCTGGTAATAGTTTTATTTTAAGAGACATAAGCCAAAGCTGTATAATTTAGGTCTTTTAGAGCTCGCCTCCTCCTTCAATCCATGCTTCCCCCAGCACATGCGTACCTCACCTCACATCCTGGAAGTCCTCAGCAGCACCCAGAATTCAAGGGCTGCAGTTCCCCTCTACCTCCTCTCTCCAAGCGACAGAGGATGTACTAATCAGGTAAGATAAATATGGGAGCATGAGTAGAGTGAGATGGGGAGGGGTTTTTCCATCAAACACAAGAGGAATTCTGGGAGCACCTAGCTCCAAGAAATAATAGGACTAATTTCCACCCTTGAGAAGCTTGCCATCCATTTTCAGCCGAAAGAATGTCTATACTAAAAGGTGACTTCAGAATGCTTACAAAACAACATCATGCCATGCGTTTAAATGGTACTTTGCAGTTGTGCCAGCATATTTCATCTGCTACTGAATTTGATGCTGATAAGGAAAGTAAAACTAGTATTATTAATATCCATTTTGCATGCGAGGAAAGGTAGATGACGTGCCCATTGCTGGCAAGTGACAGAGGCCAGAGGCTTGGGACTAAGGCTGGTGACTCTGGGTCCAGGGCTGTCACCACTGTCCACCAATAACTCTGTGTAATACAGTGCATTGCAGTGTGAGTGGGCCATGACCTCTATCTGCTAGCATTAAAGAAGTTCGATTTTAGAATCAGACGGACAAACATGAGTTTGTAAAATACCTGTCTCTTAACTACCTGGGCAACTTGGAGCAAATTCTTTAATTGATTTCAGCCTCTATTTTCTCAGTGGCAAAATGAAGTTTCTCCTAACTACCCCAGGATGCTGGTGATGATTAATGGGCTAATATCCACAAAGGCCCTGACACGAGGGTAAGAAGACAGTGTTAATAATTGAAAAATTACACAAAAACTTTTCAGAGGCTCTGAGAGGATCCGGAACAATTAAATGATCTCACAACGAGGTGAGATACCCTGGGACAGAAGCCCTATGTTCTTCCTTATGGCATCTGCTACCTACTAGATATTTGCTTTTATATGTTCTTATATGTTTATTATGTTCCACATATCTTCTCTTGCCCGCTTTATCATCCAGTTTGGTTTGGAATAAAAGATATAAGTATAGACATCTATATAGGTATTGCACCATTGTTATTGTCATTGTGAATATTGGTATCATACGCAGAGGACTAGTTGGTAACAGTTCTGCCAATGAAGATCCAGGGTGGATACCCACCCTGATCACCACAATTAATCAGACTAGTTTTGTGACCAATAACTGTCTGAAACTGAGGGTCGTCACCTTTGTTTTGATGAAGGTTACTTTCTAGTTCCCAATTGTATAAGTTACCATGGGATATACCACTCACTCATAGGAAAGAATAAGTAACCATAGCCATGAAGAATGATTTCCTGAATCATAAATTGCAAAGGAGAGAGTGTCCAGTGAGTGGAAGTGATATACTCAAAGAAGAGAAGTGCTCCTCGACTAATAGCTGCAATAATTAACCTGGACTTTCAGGAAGTGCTGTGCCTATCTCCAGGAGGTAGAGGAAAGCATTCCATGGATACCTTCCAGGCACAGACCTCCATTTTTGTGCAAACAAAATTAATTATCAGAGGATTTCCAGCTGGTCCTGGCTGGAAAAAGAAGAGAGAAAAGATGAAAATAACTATGGAGAAGTAAGATAAAAAAGCACAGATATTACATAGTTGATAAATATGCAAAAAAAGTGGTTTTGGATAAGCTACCAATTTTTTTTTAAAACGGAGACAATTAGCAGAACTGTGTGTGTTTGTGTGTGTGTGTGTGTGTGTGTGTATGTACAGGCACGCACATGTGGTTGGAAGAGGTAGGTGGTAGGTGGGTAGTAACCAGTCTTCATGCCTTACGTCATGTGTATGGTGTTTGGGGATCCTTGTCGTAGTTTGGTCATGAAAAGACAGCTGAACTGCTTTACAGACAAGTAAAAAAGAGAATATTTAAGTGCTCAGGAGTATATTTACCTTAATGTTGTTATTCTTTGTATTTTATAAATGAGAAAAGTAAAGTTTTAAAAAGTTGATCAACAAATGCCATATGTTTATCTACCAACATGTATCAAGTGCCTGCTGTGTGCCAGGTGGTAGGGATTCCACCTTCACAGATCTTATACTTTATGGAGGATTGGGGGGAGACAGTGAAAAAATAAACAAGTATATAGTATAACTTAAAGTCAGCATGAAAACTTATATAAAGAAAGAAATTAAGGGCTAAGGAAATAGAATGTGAGTAAGGAGTGTCCATTCTAATTCAGGGCAATTCAACTGCTAAGGATTTTCATAGTATGAATTAAAATTAATCACAAATGTGTTATGTTGAAGAATTCTAAACTAAATTACAGACAATAAAAAAATTAGTGAGAGGCCATGCCATGCAGAAACTATCATCAAGTACAAATGCCCTGAAATGGAAAGAGATTGTTGTGTTAAGGAAAGCAGAAGTGTAGGATACGCCATGGTGGCTGGAGCTTTAAGAAACAAGGCAGCAAACGATAGGAGAGGAAGACTGAGAAGGAGGTACCGGGAAGATCACAAAGGACTCGTCAATGACGCTAAAGTGTTTGGAGGAGGTGCCACCAGACAAGTTAAAATTTGGAACTGGCATAATTTGTCTTATGTCTTACACGATTATGACCAGAAGAGATTAGAATGTAGCAGGGCAAGCATGGGAACAGTGCAACAATAGACAATGAGAGGCTACTCTGTTGTCCAGATGAGAGATTAGGACAGTATCGGCATCAGCAGGGTGAGAAATGGCCAGATCTGATATATATTTTGAAAATAAAGTGGACAGATTTCTGGGTGTGTGGGAAGAAGAAAAATCAAAGATGACTCCTGGATTTTTAGCTCAAGGCATTACATGAATGGTAGTGCCATTTTCGGAGATGGGGAAAATTACAGAAACAGGTGTGGGGTGGGGGAAAGTCCAGTTTTGTGTACTTTAAGTGTGAGATGCTTATCAGATATCCAAGTGGAGTGTTGAAAAGGCATTTAGGAAATTTATTCCAGAGCTCAAGGGAGAGATCAAATCTGGGAGCCATTGGCATATGTGCAACATAAAGAAGAAAGCAGCCCTTAAGACTCAGAATTTAACCAAAGCAGGAAATTGGACACAAGATGACTAAGAGAGGTGACTAGTGGAAATATAACCTCCCATTACATCCCACCTGTTCCCTTTCTTCAAAAACCCTTGGAGATATCAGGAGGGACATTATAAGGCATGAGACTTTCAGCCTTCCCCCCCCCCCCACCCCACTTTAATTATTAAAGAATTTCAGATGTCTGGAGGTTTGGGAGCATTCAGGTTACACACACTTGGATTATGATTATAAAAGTCACTTTAAAACATCTATAGTTACATGCTTACTTTTTCTATAAAAGGAACATTACTTTAATGTTTTACCTAAGGTATTTTGAGTAAGGTTCATCTAGGTAGGCAAAGGCATGTAGATTAAAATATTGGCTAATTGGAAATATGAGTCTGAATTCTCAGAAGAGGAGCCAGAGTCAAAATGTGAATTTGGATACTGTTTATGTAGAAGTGAAAGCTGAGATTCAGGGAGATATCTAGGCAAGGGCAGATAAAGAAGGAATAATAAATTTTTTTAAAAAAAACCTATGTCCTATGGAGGATACATGTGCCTAGAGTCTGGAAAGAGCAAGAACATAGAGAAAACATCAAAAGAAGATAAACAGTGAGAATGAAGAATGTTGTTTCAGTAAAGGCAAGAGAGAAGAGATTTAACATTCTATAACAATGGCTTTAATATGATAAATATTTTCTGCAGCGAAGCCCTGAATGATCTTGAACTATCTAACGTTTTATTATGCTCATTTTTCTGTGTTTGCTGGCAAAGTGTGGTGTAAGTCTATACCTTTAGATAATGTTTTCACAATAGGGTCTAAAGCACTTTTTCTGGTTAAGCTTTAGTGTAGGACTTGCTGAGGTGGAAAGAGAACCAAGATGCCAAATCCCATTTCTGGTGACCTTCATAATAATGTAGAAATGGCACCCGCCCTAATGATTCCATTCAAGTGATCTAAAATAGAAACTCAGAAAGTCAGCAACTCACAGCCAACCTCCACCCTTTTCTCATTTTCCTTTGTTTTCATTTGCTTGTTACTGGGAGCCCCTGGTCTAAGGAGGGTTCCCATCCTTCCTGGCCAACCCCTGAACTCTGGCGTCCTGCCCAGTGCTGAATTAGTAGTGCAGAATCCCTTTACCAGAGAAGGGAACAAAACGTGGAGAGGACAAAACAGACTGCTCTTTGGTCTCCGTGGCTTATCTCTAGTAAATAAGGCCGGCATTGGATACAAATGGAATCCTCTGGCTAAAACCAGTACTGACGTACTGAGACCCTCCAGAGTTTTCTGCTTAAACAAATCTTCAGGGTGTTTTTGATGAAGATTTCTAGGTGTCTAAATTATATATATATATATATATATATATATATATATATATATATAAATGATATTTTTGATTTGGAAAAAAACATTTTCCAAATCATAAGTAACTTCCAACATAATTTTTAGCTGTTTTGGTCTTACATAAGTTAGTACATTCGTCACTGTTAAAGTGAGTTGAATTGTTCATAATATTACTTGATAATTATATCACTGGCAATTTCTATTTTTTCACCACCCCACACCCATCTGTGCCAAAAGAAGCATGATAAATAATACAATGTGACGCTGCTGGTGGAGGAGAGTAGTAAAATATGGAACATGGCTGACTTCAGAATACATGTAACTTGATACTTTCCCATTTCTTTTTTGGGGCCAGTTTGGAAACTTCCACTTTCAACACAGTTGTAGGACCCCTAGATACCCTCTGGTGACTCAAAGTCCCATATAGATAGCCAATCCTCAAACTGCCTCTGTAGGCAACTCATAATTGATCAGATGAAATTAATAGTTTGTCTCTTTGACTTCAGTTTCTGGCTCACTTATACAGCTATGTTAATTTAATTAGATTTCTACCTCCACTTCAAAGCATACCACCGGTGGTTCACGGACGCATACCAATCATTAAAACGACACATATTGTTTCCCCTTCTTTTTTCTCAACCACTTTTAAAATGTTTTTTTTTCTTAGCATCCTGCCGTGGGCTCTAAAAAGTAAAGTGCACACTGGAGCACCTAGGTGGCCCACTCAGTTAAGCATCCAACTTCAGCTCAGGTCGTGATCTCCCAGTTTGTGGATTCGAGCCCTCCATCAGGCTCTGGACTGACAGCCCAAAGCCTGGAGCTTGTTTCGGATTCTGTGTCTCCTTCTCTCTCTGCCCCTCCCCCACTCTCACTCTGTCTCTTTCTCAAAAATAAACACTAAAAAATTTTAAAGTCCATGCTAATGATTTTAAGGTAAAGTGAAAGATGTTATGAATAGATATTTGTGAGGACGATTCATGCCATTCTTGGTTGGGGGGGGGGGAAGCAGTAGAACTCCATTCTTTGACTATTTCTTCCTTGTTGATTTAAAAAGATTTGGCTACAACAAGAAAATGTTAGTGTTTAATTGTGGTCTTATAATAGTTAAAAAATTAACTCAGTGCACCTGGGTGGCTCGTTGGTTAAGCGTCTGACTTCAGCTCAGGTCATGATCTTACCTTATTTTGGGTTCGAGCCCGGCGTCTGGCTCTGTGCTGACAACTCAGAGCCTGGAGCCTGGTTCAGATTCTGTGTCTCCCTTTCTCTCTGCCCCTCCCCTGCTCATGCTCTGTCTCTCTGTATCTCAAAAATAAATAAAACATTAAAAATAATTTTTTTTAATTAACTCAAGGGTGAGGCACCTGGGTGACTCAGTTTAGCATCTGACTCTTGATTTTGGCTCAGGTAATGATCTTATGGTCATGAGACTGGGCCCTGTGTCAGGCTCTGCATTGGACAGGGAGCCTGGTTAAGATTCTCTCTCCCTCTCCCTCTGCCCCTCCCCTGCTCTCTCTCTCTCTCTCTCTCTCAATAAAAACCAAAATTAAACTCAAGGAGAATTGCTTGTTTATTTATTTATTTATTTATTTATTTATTTATTTATTTATTTATTTATTTATGTATTTATTTATTTACTTAGAGAGGAAGAGAGAGAGCAAGAGCAGGGGAAGGGCAGAGAGGGAGAGAGAGAGGATCCCAAGCATGCTCTCCACACTGTCAGGGCACAGCCCCATGCGGAGCTCGATCCCATGAACCATAAGATCATGACCTGAGCCAAAATCAAGAGTCAGATGCTTAATTAACAGACTGAGCCACCCAGGTGTCTGGAATTACATCTTTTTGATGTTAAATATACTTAAGCAAGACCCTGGTATGGCTTTTAGTTAATTCAAGTCTATATTTGTGTCTTTCTATACAGTTTTAAAGTTTTTATTATATAGTTTTTAACATTTCTTCTTAAATTTATTCTTAGGTATTTTTACTTGTTACTACTGTGAATGGGAAATTCTACTCAATTATATTTTGTTATTGATTATTGTTTTTACATAGCAGGCACACTGATTACTCTGGTTAAATTTATATCCTGCTTTTCTTATTACTTTTAGAAATTTTTCCATTGGTATTTAAAGCCAAAATATGGGTACCAGATGCTCATTGTTAATGGTATATCAGTGCTCTAAACACTATCAGCACAGAAGTAGTAAAGTTATGTAATTATGCAGATACATACAGATATACATCTATATACAAACACATACATACATATATATCTACACACATACACACACACACACACACACACACACACACACACACACACACACATTTATCTCTCTCTCTGTTTCCCTAATATCTGATGTGATAGAGGAAGTCGAATCAGTATTTTGCAGTTGGACTTCCATTTCTGACCATGATAGTTAACAGAAACCCTACATACCTTCCCATCATAAACAACTATAAAATTGGGCAAAATACCTGAGGAAACTGTTTTTAGGCACTGAAACAGGCAGCCTGTGGACTGTGATCCTTGGAGAAAGTAAACACATATGGCAAACCCGACTGTTACTCTTGCTAACCGCCTAAGAGCACACAGGTGAAGCCCAAAGATTTGCAGTCATGCTAAGCGGAGGAAGCAGAGATAAAAATTCCTGATGAGTTAAGGGCAGACGAACATAGAGGAGAGGTGCACAGAGGGGAGGGGAAGGTGGGGAGCAAAAAATGCCTATACAGGGATTCAACTCAGATTCTTGGCCAAGACCTACACTGCATACATCACAGCAATGTGCTGAAAACTAAAGAAAGAAACTCTTAAAAGAAGCCATAGGAAAAAGACACATTAAAGTCAGTGGGAAAACTATAGAAATAATAGGGGACCTATCATCAGAAACAATGGATTATAGACTATAATGAACAATATCTTTAAAGTGATGAAAAAACCAAGAATTCTATGGCTAGGAAGAATAATCTTAAAAAATAAGGATAAAAGTGGAGATAATTCATTGCCATGAGAACAGAACTGCAAGAAATGGTCAAGGAAGTACAGAAAAACAGAAGAGGACAGGACAGGACATGTGTTTTGTTTTGTTTTTAATTTTTACTTCTTAATTTCTTTTAAAGACAACCTACTGTTTGATGATAAAAATGATAATAATAATAACATAATTTTTCAATGTATGAGAGCTTAAACTATATAATAGGAGGTATACAGAATTTCACTATTGTAAGCTTTTTATATTTTTGTAAGTTTTAAAGTATGAAGTGTGAAATAGTGCAATATTTATTTTAAGTGGACTGTGATCATTTAAGAATACATATTTTAATCTCTAGAACAACCAGGAAAAAATTAATAAGAAGAGATAAAGCTAGAAAATGTCAATAGAAGAAGAAGAAATAAATATTAAAAATATTCAATTAACCTAAATTATAAGTACATACACATGTAATTTTAAAGTAAAAGGATGGAGAAAGCATGCCAACAGTAAGATAAGAAAGCTGGAATATCGTATGTTTATGTCGGAAACAGTGGATTTCAAAACAAGAAATATAAGCAGAAATGAAGAGGAGCGTTTCAGGGTGATAAAAGGGTTAGTCATTCATAATGAATACTGTAACAATCCTAAATGTGTCTGTACTTAATAACAGACATTCAAAAATACATGAAGCAAAACTGACAGAATAAAAAGGAGAAATAGATGAATTCAAAATCTCATTTGGAGCTTTTACCACCCCTCTCTTAAGCAATTGATCAAAAACAAAAACAAAAAAATTTAAATAGCCTCAGTTTTATTAAATAAATTGTCTTTGTAATAAGGAAAAAAGATTACATCAGGAAAATTCCATGTTCATGTATGTTCACCTGTGAATTATATCAAATTAAATAGGAAATAATGCCAGTTTACTTAAATACTTAAAAAAAAAACTGGACATTCTCAATCAACTTGACCTAATTAACATTTATAGGGTATTACACTCAACAATAACAAAATACACATTCTTTATAAGTGCACATGGTACATTCACCAAGATGTCTCATTGAAATTCCATTAAAATCTTACTGAGTGTATTTTCTGACCATGATGTAATTACATTATAAATCACTACTAATGAGCTATTTAGAATTCTCCCAGATAGCTGGAAGTTTAAAAACACATTTCTAAATCACAAGTTAAAGGGGAACTCAAAAGGGGTATCAGAAAAAAAAATCAAACCAAATGATAATAAAATGCAACATAGAAAATTTTGTATGTGCAATCAAGGAAGTATTTTAGAAGAAATTTATAGTAAAAATAGCTTTATTAGAAAGGAAAGAAAGACTTAATATCAGTCACCTAGTTGTCTAGCTTAAGAAATTACAAAAATCTAGAAAAAGTTATGATTTATTTAATTTGTATAATTATATATTTGTATAATTATAATTATATATGAATCACACCCAAACTAAGTGGCAGGATGAAAATAAATTAAAAAATTAAAATATCAATGAAATAGGAAATAAAAAGGCAATAGAGAAAATCAAGGAAACAAACACTCTTTTGAAGACGAATGAATTTAATAAATCCTTATGCAGACTGATCAAGAAAAAAAGAAGACATAATTACCATAATCAAAAATGAAAAATCATTACAGATCCTACAGATATTAAAGATATAATAAGGGAATATTGTGAACAACTTTTTGCCAACTTTCAAACCTAGTTGAAGATGCTATAAAAAATCTGAATAGCCTCTAATCTGTGAAACACATTGTATTTGTAATCAAGGGAACTTCCCACCAAGAAAATTCCAGGCCTAAATGGTGTCACTGGTGACTTTCATGAAAAATTTGAAGAGAAAATAACAGCATATTACCTAAACTCTTTAAAAATATAGAGGATGAAGTATTGTTTAGCAACTTGTTTTTAAGACCAGCGAGAAATTAAAGAAAATAATATTATGGAATAGTGTCCCTTATGAAGATAGATGCAAAACAGTTAGCAAAATATTAGGTCTGAGGCAATAACACATTTTAAAGATAAATATTTCATGACTAACTGTGGCTTATTCCAGGAATCCAAGATTGTTCAAACATTCAAGTGTAATATATCACAAGGAATAAAGGAGAAATGTCATGTACGTTTCTCACAAATATGCAAAAGGATTTGACAAAATCCAATACCTGGTCTTGATAAAACTCTAAGAAAACTAGGAATATAAAGAAATATCTTCCTAAGTGAATTTAAGAAAGTTGCAGTAGACAAGGTCAGTTTGCAAAAATCAATTATATCAGTGTTCCTTAGCATCACTATACACATGTAACAAATATTGTAAATAATATTTAAAATATTATTTTATATAAATATATATTTATATATTTATATTTATATTATATATATTTATATTAATATATAAAATATATATATATTTTAATATAAAATATTAAAATACTTAGGAATATATTTAATAAAATATGGGCAAGACCTCCATCCTTTCTTTGCATAAAAATTGACAAGCTAATTGAAAAATTTATGTGGAAATGCAAAAAATCATAGAATAAGAACTTTGAAAAAAAGAAACAAGCTTGATTTCCATACTTACTATAAAACTGTAGCAATCAAAAATACTAAAACACAAACAAAAATATCAATAGAACAGAATTAATAGCCTAAAAATTGACCCAGGGTTTATAGTCAATTTATTATTGCCGTGGACCTCAATGTAGTTCAACAAATGTTCCTGGACATCGAGTTGGGAAAAAATGAATATATATTCCCACTTAACACTATTAAGAAAAAAATAATTTGAAGTAGTGTGATGATAAATTTTATGTTTCACCTTGACTGGGCCATGGAGTGCCCAGATATTTTGGTTAAACATTATTCTGGATGTGCCTGTGAGTGTGTATCTGGATGAGATTAACATGTATTCAAGTTGGAACATGGGTCCTCTGCCTTTGGGCTCAGATATAAACTGGAACTATACCTTCAGCTGTCCTGGTTCTCAGGCTTTCAGGCTTACTATGGAACTACCCTATCGGTATTTTTGGTCTCTACATAGAGCTAAAGATGTAGATATTATCAGAGATATTATTAGATATATATCAGAGATATATATTTATTTATGTCTGCATCTGTTTCTCTAGAGCACCTCGACTAATACAAGTGTGTCACAGACCTAAATATAAAAACTAAACCTCTAAATACTTTAGTAAAAACTATTGGATAAAATCTTCATGCCATTGGAGTACATACACAATGGCAGGTTTCTTAGGATAAAAAGAAAAAAGGGCGGAAGCACAAACAATATAAACAAAAATTGAAAAATTTAACTTTATCATAATTAAAACTTACTCATAAGACAGTGTTAGGAAAAGGAGAAGGCAAACCACAGACTGTGAGTACATATTTGCAGTGTATCTGACAAAAGCTTTCTACTCAGGATATAATACTCAGTCATAAGAATACAACCATCTCTATTTAAAATATGGGCAAAATATTTGAACAGACACTTCACAGATTTATGGGATTGGTCAATAAGTGCATGAAAAGATGTTCAACATTCAACAGTTACTTAGCATTGTTGAGTCCATAGTCATTAGGGAAACAAATTAAAACCACAATGAGATACTATTTCACATTTAGTAGAATCACTTAAAAAAAGACCGGAAGTGATGATACTATGGAGCAGCTGGAACTCTTATACACTGCTGAAGGGAGTTGCAAATAGTAAAGCCTTTGGAAAACAATTTCTTACTCATAATGTTAAACCTGTAAGTATCATATGACCAGTAATTTCATTTCCAGGAAGAAATGAATGCACATATACCCATATGACCCAGTTATTTATTCTGAGAGATGAATGCCTACATATACAAAAAGTCTTGCACATGAATGTTCATAGTGGTTTTATTCATAAAAGTTTCAAATTAAAAGTAATCCAAATGCCCATCACAGGCTACTGAATAAATAAACTGTGGTATAGTTCTGCCCAGCAATAAAAATGCATGAATTGCTGATACCTGGAACAATAAGATTAATTTCATCAATATTATGTTGAGCAAATGAAACCAAATCTAACCCAGGAAACATCAATCTATGGTGATACACATCAGATTAGCACATCCTTTTGATGTGTGGATTAATTGCAGAGGGGCACAGGGAAATTTATAGAATGTTGGGAGTGTTCTGTATCTTAGGCTGTTGATTATTTATATGCATTTGTCAAAATTCACGGAATTGTATACTTCATATGGTCTGTTTTATTCTAGGAAAATTATACTTCAAAAACATTGATTAAAAAAAATTCGATCACTTTCTTAACAATGTAGCCTGCATTTTGGGGGTAAAATAAATACAGATAGGAGAACTTTCTACTGTCCTTTGTCTACTTTATATTACCAAAAGAACAGAAAGGGTAGCTTCTTTGACAAATGCAGTCAACATCTGGAGGTTTTGGAGATGCAATTTATTTGCAATATCTTAAAGATCTTTTACTGTGACTATAAATGCATTGTCTTTTGATGAGATTATTGTAATCTAATTGAAATAAATGAAAAAAAAAGATCCTTGTATCTTTGGGCCAATTTATTTGTTCCACTAAATATATCAGGAGTACCTTAAAGACAGAAAATAAACATTCTGCCTATTTAGTGCTCAGTAGAGCAACAGATCTAATAAAAAAAGGAGGAGAGTAAGAATTTACAAAGCACCAATCGTGTATCTGGTCCTTACATGACCTTATAACACTTCTAGAAGGTAGGAGTCGTTATGACATCCACTTCAAAGATGAGGAAACCAAGCTGTAGTCCAATATGAATGGTAAGAGGCAGGCCTATATCATGACTCAGACTGTATTTTTGATCTACCCAGTGAGTCTTAGAATTTGGTCAAAAAAAGAGTATGCATCAGAATAATCTCGAGTGTTTTAATTAATATGTAGATATATTGGCCTTAACCTCAGACCTACCAGTAAGAATTTCTAGGGATGGGTATTTTTGAACTTTTGACAAATTTTCTAGGTAATTTCTAATTAGCTCTAGAATTTAAGAATTGTAATTGCACACAATACCCAAAACATAGTTAACACTCAGCAAATACCCAGTACTTAGCAACTGAGTGCACATGTTTACATGTTTGTCATCTGAACTTTGCATGGGAATTAATTAGTCCTGTTACAATCTAGCTTTATATATCTGGGATTTCTCAGTGGACTCAGAAGTTCTTTGCTTTGGTTTGTTTTCTTTACTGTTTATGTGTATGTATTATTTGCTGCAGTTAAGTAACAGAGATTTTTGGTAGTCATGAAAGGAGCTCCCACCATGTTACATATAAATGACTTCCGTAATCTAACTAACGCTTCTAAAGAGACAAATCATAAGTTCTCAGGAGTTTCTATTGTTCACTGGCTTTCATTGTTGTGAATTTTGTTTTATGTTCATAGTTTGGTTCCAGATTTTGTCCCAGTTCATAACCAGAAAGGTCATTTCTGGGTTTGTATTTTTTCATATGGGATTTCCCCAGTCTGTTTCCACATGAAAGAGAGCAAAAGAGCAAGTGAATGTTGGATTCCAAGCATTTTTGCCTAACCTTACCTAATAAAATATTTTTTATGTTTCTAAAACATAATCTGATCCTATTTTTCTTAGCCTTGCAGATAGTAAATTCACTGGCCTGCTACATTTTTGTCATGCTCATCCAACTTGAAAAGTTCTTTGGTCTGTCAGTCTGTCTCCTTTGCCCCATAGCGCCATATACACCAAGAGCTACAGAGTTAAGTAGCAAACATTTGGACATGTGTACTTCTCCCAACCTTTGATCTCATTCTCACCATACATGTCCTCTCTTCTGTTGCAGAATGTTCTAAACGTATGCAGTGTAAATTGTTTGTCTATTTTGCCACTGAATCTGAAGTGAAATAAGAAGTGATTTAATATATAGGCCATACTTTTTACTTCCACAAACTAATTCCCATGTGCTTGCGTGTGTGTGTGTGTGTGTGTGTGTGTGTTTAAACATAAAAACAGCCATAGTGCCTTAAATAATGATATTTGTAAATGCTGTGAACCTAAATACTTACTAGGGTGGGAAGTTTACACCCAGAGAAGATAATAATCAGTCCAGCTTTAAGTGTCCTTTATCTAAGAGGCCAGAACATTGGAAGCTTCTGTTGCAGTAAGTTTTAAAGTTTTCTCTGCCAAATGAAATGGGCATTAGGTAATTCTATTGTAATTCCAAAATCTCTCCAGGTGACTTTAAATTTTTACCCAAGGCCTGTAACATTTGTTTTGGGATCATCAGTTTCTACTAAACTGTGTTCAGGAAACTGTGTGTTCATAATCTATTACATAGCTTTTGAAATGGGTCAGGAGACTCACATTTGCCTCTCTAGATTCTTACATTTATGCTTTACGTATCAACTTCCAGATTTCTTCATATGTAAAGTGAAGGTAATAATAGTTTTTGCAGTCTCCCTGGGAAATTTGTAAAGATTAATTTGTTAATTAATTTGTCAATTAATGAAGTACTTCAAGATCTTAGAGGAAGGAAGTTTCATAGATAAAGTATAAAGATATCATTATAATTTGTGTGAAGTTCTGCTTTATGGGTGGGATGACCCCCTCTTGAAAAGGTCACAGAAATGGCCCAAAGGCATGTGGAATGACAACAATCTAATCTTCCCTATTGCAAAGCTCCCTGTCCCAATATCATTGTCCCTTGTTTCCTGGCTCTCCACTGGCAGAAGCCTTAAACATTGAGCAACCTTTTGGCTTGTAGAAAAACTAAGTGCATACTTGCCTATATTCCAAAACCAAGATGACGTATACTTCCAATTGAACAGATGTGGTCAGCCGTTGATTGGACCCAGAAGAGAAGAAATTAAATGCATCCAAAACAACAGCAAGTAGGAAATAGGGGTGAGCAAAGGTGAGAAGATGCACTATGTCTTTCCCTTTCTCTCATTGTGTTTTCTTACGTCTTAGTCCCCCTTTTCTCGGTAAGGAGATTTTCCAAGTCTTTTTCTCTCCTTGGCTTTCTTTGCTTGGTCATAAGGATGGGTGTTTTCGGAGTGGCAAATCTTTCCCATTACCTTCCAAGCACTCACAATTGAGCAGGGATATTGAACGGTGCTTAATAAATATTGCCAATATCCATAATTCAAGGACTTATATATCCATTAAGAGGCTATCCAGGCCCCATGGCATTTCTCATTCTGCTTCCAGGTGCCCTCTGTTAGCTATTTCACTGAAAATCACCAACTGAGTTCACAGAATCATAGAATAATTGAGTTGGAAGGTGCTGTGAAATTCTCAGTCCAAACTTCCACCTTGTTTCACCCCTTATAAAAATCCCCTTCCTGATTCTCTGCAGAATTTTGTTCAGCCTCAGCTCAGAGAACTCCGGGCACTGGGAGCCCACACCCTTGGAAGACATGTTTGTCCAGCTCTGGCTATCCAAAAGTTCTTATTCACCCTGAGTCAGAATCTGCCTTCCTAAGGCTTCTACTTTTCATTCTTAGTTTTTCCTTTAGAGCAACATGGAATAAATTTATCCCTCCTTTTAACAATTTCTCCTAATTCATCCCTCATCTGGTTAAGCAGCCTCAGTTCTTCCACTGTCCTGTGTGTGAATGTGCTGTCCACATGACTATATATTGAACTTGTGGTCAACCATAAGACCTTCATCTTTTGCGTATACATTGCTGTAATCCACCTCTCCCTCATGGTACACTTTATCTGGTTGATTTTCTTTTGAGGATAAGTGGGAGGGCTTTATATTTATCTCCTTCAAATTTCATTCTGTTACTTTGAGCCTATCATTCAAGTTTTTCTCCAGTCTCAATTCACCTCATTTGCTTTCCTACTACCTTTTTTGAGTCATCTACAGATTCTATGTCTGCTTTCTTTGTAGTCTTCATATGGCTGGTGAGGATGCAGAAACAAAAAGGTCCCAGGCATTGTGAGGGAAGATCTCCTTTGAGTGGGTGGGGCAGCTTCTGTCAGGTCTCAGCCCACATCCCCTAAAACCCCTGCACACTGGCCAGGCACACTTTTGGCTATTAGGCTGCCTCAGGCTTCCAGAGCCCATGTTGCCTATGCTTATGGAGAGAGAGCCTTTCTAGGAAGCAAGTTTTCCTAGAGGTAACCCTCAACCAACAACCATTGGATACCCTGGAGTATAAATACCCCAGCTGTCTTGTACCTAATGCAACCACCTCTGAGGTGTGATTTCTGTTATCAGAGCCTCTCTTAGGATTAAGTTAAAGCAGCCTCCATGGTTCTTTATCAGATAACATGCCCTTACTGGCTTACAGTGTGTGTGCATGTCCCTGCATGTGTGTGTGTGTGTGTGTGTGTGTGTGTGTGTGTGTGTGTGTGTGTGTGCATAAATTATATTTAACATCAATGTCTCTAATTTAATGACCTATTTTTTCACCATTTGTGTGCAGTGGTTCTTCTATCACATGTGTTTTTTTGTTGTCTTTTAGAATAATCTACTTCTTCTGTTGATTGATCTGTTTATTATATCTGTTAATACTGACAGAATATGTGCAAGAGAAAGTTTTCTCATGTAATTCTTTTAAACACAGTGACATGGATAGCGTTTTAATTTGAAGACAATTTTCCTGAACAGAGAATATAGAACAAAGTGAAAAATAAGAAATGCTGCCTTGATACTGTTTATCTCTTAAGGTTGTATGTGCATGCCCCTAGTATTAAGACTCCTTAATGTTTTCTTTGGTTCTGAATGTAATTTTAAAAGGCATTTTCACTATTGGTATCTTATATTTGTTACAAACTGAAGTCATTCTGGAATATATCAGTCCTGGTTTGGTGGCAGTGTTGTTTTGAATGTGTGATAGGCAAAAAGTCAATCGAGGGAAAAATCAAAGAGGTTTCAGGTATTTATTAAGGTGAGATGGCAGGAATATACATAGCTTTTTGAAATTCTCCATTTTTACTTTGCATGTGCTCTGTATTAAGGA
Source organism: Prionailurus viverrinus (assembly GCF_022837055.1). Taxonomy (NCBI): domain Eukaryota; kingdom Metazoa; phylum Chordata; class Mammalia; order Carnivora; family Felidae; genus Prionailurus; species Prionailurus viverrinus. The sequence continues at coordinate 53,930,766 of NC_062577.1, read as the reverse complement.
AGGATGTCCTGTATCTCTTTGCTGGCTGAGCAGCTTAGAGACTATTTTGATTAAAATAACTTCTATGTTACAATAGCAAATGCTTTTTACCATCATATCAAATGTGTTTTATTTTTTCAGTGTTTTTATCCTTGCTCTTAAGGATTTCCAAGCAGTAAGAGACAGTGATAGTTCTTCATCCTTCCAGTAGATGCTTCTGGATTGTCCTAGGTAGACTGTTCCATTGTCATATGCCAGCTCTGGGCCAATTACTTGTGTTAATATTCTTGCCATTAATTGATGAAATCTGAAGGCTTGTATTTGGTCTCAAGTTGTTGTTTTCTGTTACTTTATTCAGTGAACCTGAGTATGTCCTCCCTTGCAATTCTTACTTCTAATCACATCATTTCAATTTTTTTTAATTTTATTTAATCCTAATGGCTCAAAGTAAGCTACCTCAATTTTTTTACAATGTGAAGGTATAAATATTCATATAAATAAATATACACATACATGGATAAATAGATAAGTCATATCCTGTGATCCCTACTGTGTCCAGATTCATTATTTTCATCTTTTTAATCAAATTTTAATTTTATAGGGTAATAGAATTTTATTTATTTATTTTATTAAAAATTTTTTGGGGGGGCGGCTGGGTGGCTCAGTCAGTTAAGCATCCGGCTTCGGCTCAGGTCATGATCTCACAGTTTACAAGTTCAAGCCCCTTGTCAGGCCCTGTGCTGACAGTTCAGAGCCTGGAGCCTGCTTGGGATTCTGTGTCTCCCTCTCTCTCTGTCCCTCCCCCTGCTCATGCTCTGTCTCTCTCTCTCTCTCAAAAATAAGTAAAAATTAAAAAAAATTTTTTCAGAGCACAAGTAGGGGAGGGGCAGAGAGAGAGGGAGACACAAAATCTGAAGCAGGCTCCAGGCTCTGAGCTCTCAGCACAGAGCCCAACACAGGGCTCTAGCTCACAGACCATGAGATGGTGACCTGAGCCGAAGCCAGATGCTTAACTGACTGAGCCACCCAGGCGCCCCTATGAGGTAATAGAATCTTAAGCATCAAAAATCCTTCAGATAAAATCTAACCTGGTCCTGTAATACTTTTATTGATGGAGAAACTGAGAATAAGAATTTATGTAGCTTATTTGTATTAACAGTTATACTGAGTGTTCTAAACTTAGAATTCTAGTTTTCTGTTAAAAAGATATTTTTAATTTATCATATCGCTCATCCCACCTATCACCACAGGAAGTAGGTGACCATGAGAAGGGAAAATAAAGGAAAATAAAATTGGTTATTTTATCTTTCGGGTAAAGTAAAATAAAAGTACTGAGAAACTGAATTTGGGAATTGCCTTTTGGGGATTTTCAGTATTAATGCAAACTTTGTCCTTCATTAGGGAAAACTATAAATTGCAAAAGGGCCATATATCTTAGAAAAGAAAACACTTGCATCTCACAGATGCGAGCAGTGCCATAAGAGTAGCAATATTGTGGTTGCAGAAGCACTAGGTGAGAGCAGGCATGTGTTTGTTGTGTCCCATGTTTCTCTTTGTTTCTTTTCTTGCCTAGGGAAATTAACCAACTGGCGGAGAAGCAACAGATCTGAATGCATGGGGGAAAAAACCCAGTTGCTCAAGCCTGTCAAAATGTATATTGAAAAATTTTCATCAACTCGCTTTGAAACATACTCTCTAACCTAAACCCAGTGTCAGTGGACTGTGGCAGGTGTTCCACATGGTAGTTTAAGAATGTCTGTGGGAGACATGGAAGTAATTCAAACAAAAGAGGGCCTTTTTTTTTTTTTGTCAATAGAGGGGATGGTGGATACATTTCACTCAGAGGCAACATTTGTGTTGAGTTTGAACTGTGGATGGGATAGACGATTAGTGTTCATGTCCAGGTTTGGATTGGGCCCCAGGGACCTGACTGAACCAGAGGCAATTGACTGAATTCAGATGCCACAATTAGGCTGGGAAAAATCCAAGAGGAATACATTTTTTTTCCCCAGATGACCTGAGACACTTGTCTATGCTTGAATTTCCCTGTTGATCTCAGTATGTGTGTCTTTTTCTTTAAAGCTGATGAGTGGAATAACCAGACAACACTAAAGTTAAGAAGTTTCTCACATATCCACTGTATATTTTTCTAAAAACTCTGCCCATATTTCTTTTCATCACATGTATTTATCACACATAATGGAGGGTTTTTCCATCTAAAAAACGTAGTGACTCATTTTGCTAATCAATATTAATTCATACATGTATGGTTTAGATAGATATGAATTTTTCAATGTACTTTTGGTTTGAAGTAGAATAAGGATTTTTTTTTACCCATTCAGATATTTCTAGGAGAGCAAGTAAAAACAGGAACATAGATAGATGTAAGTAAATGGTAGAGAACAAGTATGAGACCTGCCCTTAGAGAGAGAAACATCTAATAATGTGTGAACAGATTTCAACTGAGATCAGAAAGACTGTGAACAACATTGGTTTTGTTTCATCATTTGAGGGAAAGAACAAGAGAAGAGAGAATAGTGTCCTCTTTTTCTCCTGCTTGGTTGGGAGACTGTCATCAACATTGGCTTTAATCCTGGATAATCAACTTTTCTAGCAATTGAATGCAAGGAAGTTGGGTTTGTTAGCGATTTGAACAATTTCCAAATGAAAATCAATTTAGTTTTTTCTATTTCCTGACATATTGGCAAATCATTTTTATGAGCCCTTATGTGATTCATTGAGCCATTTGGGGAGGGTCAGAGGGCAAGAGTGCCATTTACCAGAGCAGGTTTAAGCTGGGAAAGGCGAGGTCAGAGGGGAAGAGAGACCCTCATTACTCTGGGAGGTTCTGGGGGCCAGCTCTGAGCCTGCCCAACTGTGTTAGGCTCACACTGGGTGTTTGTTAGCACAAAGCACCGAACTGCAGGTGTTCTGTGCTCTAACAGAGTCCTCAAAGATCAGCCTCAAATGTTCCTGTTACTATGAAGAGGATTAAAAGGATTTAAAAACCTAGCAGGCCTGTCCAAATGCTAGCATATTTGCCAACATTTGCCAAGAGGGAGGAAAACAGGATAGGCCGTATCAGCTACGAGTCTTGGTAGTTGGGGGAAACATACTTTTCAGGTTTCTTTTTCCCCCCTTTCTCTCCTTTTTTTAATAGCCTGAATGTGGAACTGTAGCACTTTCAACTGGAACTCGTTAAGAATTCATGGAGCAGAAAATGTAAAGGGTTCTGGAAACAGGGACTTTGAAAGGCCAGAAGTGAGCTATAAATAAACTGCTGTTGATACTCATTTTTTTTTCCGGTGGTTAAATACACTTATTACACCAGAATGCCCACGTGGAATAAACCAGGTGATTTTGACCTGAAAACCCAATTTACATGGAGGGGCACGTTGACATTTATGGACTTACTTACCACGTAGAGGTATCATAACAGCCATTACACATTCTTGAAAAGCACTTTGGCTATCCTGTATGGCTTGTCCGTATTGACAGCCATCACCTGCAAGTGAAAGTATGAGGGTCAGGCATCTGGAATCCTTGTTAAAGCACCAATGTTACTGCTTATCGTTAATGGATTTTACCATCAAATTCCAATTTCTTTGCTTTCAGCTTTGCCCTACCTTCAGTGGTTCTGGTTCCTCTATACAACACACTGATTTTTCAGTGAGGTCCAGTGAAGAGGCTGAGAACTGAGTTAGCTGTGTGACCTTGGGTAAGTCAGATAGCTTCTCTGAGCTTAGATTCCTCACTGATCAAGTTGGAGTAATAATAAATTGCTCTATCCTCCTCATAAGATGTGGCATTTTTAAATAGGGGTGAGGCTGACACCAAAGACTTCCTTGCATGTGTTTATAGATAATATGTGAAGGTATGTGCATACACACACCCACATACACACACACACACACACACACACACACACACACACACACAGCCATGGCTCCCATACACATTATATAAGTCTCCAATTTCTAGGGTGATATTGTAAGAGTTTGCTTGTGTAATGGGTGTTGATTTTGGAGCTCACTGCAGAAACCTATTATTTGAATATGTCCTATCATGTGATGTTTGGTACAGGAATTCCTAACCTGGATCCATGGCCACTGCAGACTCAAAGATAGGCCTTAGAGGTCTGTACCCCAGAGAGTGGATGCAAACATTTAGTCTGCAATACATGCATTTTCTGGAAAGAAGTTTCATTATTTCTATCTGGTTCTCAAGGGAGTCTACGAATCTTGAAAATATTTAAGAACCACTACTCTGCAAGCTCTGGACTGTAAGGCAATGGAGGGAAGGATACAGGCTGTCTCTCCAAAGACAAGATAGTTCTTGCTTTTTCCTCGTGGCTCTTCCGTTTTTCTTTTCTCCATTCCATCATCAGTTAAGAAGGTATACAATGCATATTTGAAATTTAAATCAGGTAATTCACTTTTAACACAGTGTTTGATAATGCTCAATAAGTGTTAGCTTTGTTTTAGCATTTTAATATCATGTAGTATCTTGATAAGCAAGAGAGGCATGCAGGAGATATTGCCCTTGATTAACTTGCCTTTGAAGAGCTTGAAGGGATCAGACACGTTAATACGTATCAAATAACAATGAGATTATGTGGGAAAGACTTCAAGGAAATGATGGAGGGAATTTTGCATGTGTTCAGATTGAAGAGCAGCCTGAGATAGGAAGACTGGATGAAGAGAAGTTGGATACTCTAGCGAGAGTTCGAAGGGGGAATGAGTCAGGCTTCCAGGTGAGATGCATCCAGAGGTAACTTTAGCCAGACAGGTTGAAGCAAGATTGTGGAGGGTCCAGAATGACATGCTGTGGAGTTCGGATTTGACCTGGAGGTAATGGGAGCTTCAGATGATTTTGAGCAGGAAAATTACATGATGAAAACAATATATTCAAAGCATTAATTTGGCATATATGGGCAGGATGGAGCCATGTGAGAAGGTACTGGAGTCAGGAAGGGAACCGGGAGCTATGGCAATAATCAAGGTGTGAGGTGATGGGGGCCTGCTCCAGGATGGGAATGTTTGTGGAAGGTGCTGGGTGTGGGGGCGGTGGGGCGTGTATCCACCTTAATTGCTTATTTGCTATGATTTCTGTTTCCAACCGCAGTTTGCCTTGGCTACTAAACCTTCCTGACCCTGAAATGTTCACTCCAGTCTTCCAACAGGGGAAAGAAAGAGGAAAGGAAGGGAAGAAAGGAGAGACGGAGGATGGGGATTGTTAGAGCAGGCAGTCAGGGACCTCTAGCGTGGAGACTGGATTCTAATCAACCGAAGTAGTCTCAGGGAGAGAAGGAGGAAGAGAGTAAGGATGGTCATTTGGACTTACTCAATTTAGGAATAACTTCCTCAAAAAGAGTCAATATGACTGAAAAATGAGTGACTTTAGTCTCCTATTTACATCAGAAGGAGCCATAAGATGCAGAGAAAGAGAGGCATTTGCTCGCCTGATTGAGCTTCAGGTTCACCTAAAGTGATGGCTTTCAAACTTTTTTGACCAACGCTCCATAATAAAAAATAAATTTAGATGGTAGTCAAACACACACACACACACACACACACACACACACACACACACACAAATATAAACATAAACTTTATTGAAGTAAAAGTTTTATAGAACATTCCTTCTCTTACCACCTGTGATTCATTCTGATATATTTTTTTCTGATCTATGTATGTATTTATATATGTATGTATTTTTACAAAGGATGGTTGTGAGTCACTAAACTGATTTTTTGATCCACTAATGGGTTACAACCTGCTCCTTATAAACCATAGACTTCTAAGGAGCTGGGATTCAGCACCAGGATCAGGAGATTCACGTACTCACAGGCGCAACTGGAATGTTTTGGTCGGCTTCTGTTTCCTACCCACTGGCCTCACCCAAGCCTTTATTCTCTGTGGAGTTTCAAAACCTGAGAAGAGATCGAGGCCCTGCTCCATTTATTTTAGAACTCCATTTCAGAACCTGATCTTAGATGCAGTGCCTACACCCAAGCCCCCTGGCAGGGCCGTCCAGTTCACTAGCATGGCAGCCCTCACTTGGGACACGAAGCCCACACACGAAGATCCATCAACAGGGCTTGTTCCCTAATGAGACCTGAACCCAGACACAATGGCCACGATTGGTACAGACATTTTAATGTCTTGGGCTGGTTCCTTATATTATCCTTGGCTCTAGTGGACCAATGCACACACAGTAACATTCTTTACCTGAAGTTAGCTGTAATTTCAAACTAGGTAGAATTCTTTCCTACCTTTGAAACCACAAAATAAAATCAAAGAAATAGGATCTTTTGCAGACTGTGGCTTTGCATTGACGAGAAGGGGTGAAAGGCAAGCACATGGCCTCAGGTTGGAAATAAATTTTGAAATGTCTGATTTTGATCATAAGGCCAAATTATCTGGGCACGCAGTGGTCATTAAAGCCTTCTGTCTGTAAGCCTCTCGTGTATGTATATGCGTACCTGTAGTTCAGCATTCTGGCTCAATAATAAGTAGAACATCAAAGCAGAGAAGGAAAAGTGAACTCAGGCAATGAAAATCAATCTGATTTAAGGGAATTGAGTCTGCCTATGAACTCAGCTAGTTATCAATATCCTGGAAAGAAAAATGTAGAATATCAGTTCTAGGAGCCATAAATCAAAATGGGGGTGCAATTATTTCCACTTACATGTTCCTGCTTTTAAGAAGACTAAAGTTGTGAGGAATAACTCAGGTGGGAATGAACTCCAGTATTTTGCAGTGGTCATTCTTCTTTTGGGAACAGTGGCCTACTTATTACCTGACTTTGACCATTTCCCTGGAAATTTGAGTGTATATTGGCAACACTGTTGAGTGTTTTGGTGGGCCCCTGGTTTCCTTTATGGTCTAAAGATTGGGTGGATATGTCGTCTGCTCAATTTCCAAGTAAAGCCCCAAGTTAAATGGTTCTAGAACTATGGTACATTAATCCCCAGAAGGAAGTCAGTAGATGACTTTTGAAATTATATGGAAAATTTTGTGTATAAGTATGAGAATGAATTTTTCTAGGAAGAAGGCCATAGCTTTCATCAGTCTGCCAAAAAGATCTGCAAAAAGCTTAAGAATCACTGCACCAGAATATCACCAGCATCTAGATGTGTCAAAGTAATATAATCATCAGGCTCTATCTTCGGGGACCACTCAAATCATGGATTGGAAAGTGAAAACACCACACGGCAAATGGCTTCATTTAGAGTCGAAGGCTGGGGTATGGGACGTGGTTTGGATTCCTGTGTAAGCCAGCTTCCTTCTGCCTCATGACTATACACTGTATGACAACCAACTCAATTGGTCAAGGACCAATTGTAAAAAGGGAGCTATAATGAGAAAGGCAGTATAAACAACAGATAAATGGAAAATCCAGGACCAGACCTTGTATCTTTAAATCCAGGTCAAATGCTCCTTCCCTTTCCTTACACTGCCATGATAGTTCTTTCAGTCATTCAAACATTTAGTATGTGAGTACTGGGCTGTTTTCTCCAGGCCCAACGCCCCAGCTTCTTTGATTTCAGCTCTTAAAATTGACATGTGCAGTCCCTCTAATATTGTGGTTCCTACTCTTAGAAACACTCTCCTCTTTGTCAATGTCCCATTAAATTGCTAGATTCCTAGGGGCGCCAGGGTGGCTCAGTCAGTTAAATGTCTGACTCTTGATTTCTGCTCAAGTCACGATCTCACTATCATGGGATTCGGGCTCCGGGCTGGCCGCACAGAGCCTGCTTGGGATTCTGTCTCTCCCTCTCTCTCCGCCCCTCCCCCACCCAAGTGCTTGCTCTCTCTCTCTCTCTTTCTCTCTCTCTTCCTCAAAAAATGAAAAATACAACAAAAAATAATAAAATCAAATAAAGTAAAATAAGCGCTGGGCTCCTAGAAAATATTTCAGATATGAAGCACAACAAGAGCTAGCGATTTACCACTGTCTTTTTCCTTCCAAGGAATATGGGACTAAGAAAGCTCTGTTGCTTACAGTACCAAATAGCACATGTTGTTCTTCTGATACCGAGCCATTTCCCTCTGAATCCCTGAAGTCTACAGTGATAGATATCCTCCAAGATGGCCCCTGAAGATTCTTGCTCCTCCTATTTATCCCCTTGTGTAGTCTCCTGCTACACTAAAAAGTACTGATCTGTAGGGCACCTGGGTGGCTCAGTCTGTTGGGCATCCGACTTCGGCTCAGGTCATGATCTCGCCATTTGTGGGTTCAAGCCCCGCGACGGGCTCTGTGCTAACAGCTCAGACCCTGGAGCCTGCTTTGGATTCCGTGTCTCCTCCTCTCTCTGCCCCTCCCGTGCTCATGCTCTGTCTCTCTCTGTCTCTCAATAATAAATAAACGGTAAAAAAACTAAAAAGAAAACTACTGATCTGTGTAACTAATAGAATATTGTGGAAATGATGGAGTGTGATTCCAGGGCAAAGTTGTAAAAGTCATTCCATTATTTTTTTTTTTGTCCTTCCTATCTTTTAGATAACCTATTCTGGAGGGAGAAAGTGCCCATGTTGTAAGGGAACACAAACAGCCCTATATGGAGGTCCATGTAACAAGGAACTGAGGCTTCCTGCCAATAGCTAGTGTTGTATTGCCAGTCATGTGAGTGAGCCATCATGGAAGTGAATTCTGCAGCCCTTGTTGAGCCTTTAGATGCCTTGACCCTAGCCAACTTCTTGACTGAATTCTTTTGAGAGACGCTGAGCCACATCCATCCAGCTAAGTCACTCTCAAATTCCTCAATTTTAAAGATATTTGTTGCACAACAAAAGATAACTAACACATCTATTCAGTAGATAAGTGAAGCCTAACTCTATCATGCGCTTTAGATTCACATTCAAACAAAGATACTGATCATCTAATATGGTGCCGTATATTTTGTGACATGTTTCAAAATAAATTACTTTGTTCACTTTTTATGATAACTCTGTTATGGATGCATAATAAGCCCTTTTTTACATAGTAGAAAACTAAGACTCAGAGAGGCAAAGCAACTTCACTATGGTCTCATATCTAGAAAATGAAGTGAGAACTTGTATTACTGACCAGATTCCCATGTTCCACCTGCTAGGGTACAGTTTCAAAGGACATATGAAGCCACAAGAACCATAGTGGAGGGCTATGGTGCTCAGGGAAGATAACACTATATCTTTACATTCCTGTACTGGTGCAACCAACTATTTTACACCTTCATTGAAAACATGACTTTACTGCAGAATCTATTGTATTTCATGCTTCCTTTTCTTCTTCCAGAATTCTTTTCAAGGCAAAACATCAATGAAAAAGTATTGATTATGGCTATAGTGAGGGAGTAGATTTGCGGAACCAGTATGAAAGCTATTATGTGTTTTTTTCTGGATGTTTAGATGGAGATATATTCTTCATCTCTTCACATGATCATAAAGTCACATTTAACAGATCTTGCCAACATCTATATACTTGACTATAGTATTGCATAAAAAGAAAACCCACAGTAGAGCATAAGCTGTGTTTTATGTTCACCACTGTACCCCAATGTGTAACTGCATGGATGTGGCAGATACTTAACAAGTAATGTTGACTATTACAACATATGATGGACAGGCTGCTTTATAAAATGGACGTTTACCTTCAAATTAAGATAAAGACTGTCACTTTAATTTTTACATATAAATTTTCTACTTATCGCTAAAATCTATATTTTCTATATTTCTTTCTGCATAGAAAGAAATGCAAGAACCTGAAACAAATAATTCAGACACTAACACATTTCTTCATGGGGATTATTCACATTTTATATAGTGGTACTAGTGAATGGTGTCCAAAGTCTGAACCCTATTATTTTTCATCACATTAAAGAAAAAGCTTTGAAAGGTAGAATGGTGAGACATCACTCTTTCTTTTTATCCCATGGCTGCATGCCATTTTTATTTTCATACCTCATCTTGGATGAACTTGCTTTTCTCATTTATTCTCTGTTAATATCTAGCTGTCCTGGGTAACATTATCATCTTGATTAAGATCAATGTTTCATGTCGAAGTTTGCACAGGCAGCATTTAAACATGTTCGGGTCCAAAGGAAGTTATAGTTTGCTGTGTGAACACTTGATAATTTCGTAGTTATAAATATGAGCTTTAATGTTTTCTATCAGGTTAAGGTAGAGAAATGAGAAGATTTTAGATCGCGTGTGTAAGTGTTGTAATTATTCTCATTGCTCTTCTACTCTTTTCCACTATAATCTGTCATGTCAAATTCTGTTTGGAATACAGAGATTTTTCTGTTGAGAAGAAAGGAAAACAGATTTGTTTAGCTTAATGTTTTATTTCGAATGACTAATAATGGTAACGATGATATGATTCTGCTCTCTTTTGAGAAATTTCAGCTCACACGATTTCCTGCAGAACTGGGATTGACAAGGAGGATATGTTTCACTGAGAAATAAGTAAACAGGGATCTTTAACAAGACAACCAGTGTTTTATGCTTAAATAAATCAATGGGAAGATAATAAACCAGTTCTGTGCTGATGATTCCTTGATTTCTGGTCTTTCAGGAAAAAACAAAACAAAAACAAAAACAAAAAAACAATACCCGCCAGATAGTTTTTCTACATAGGTTAGACAGAAGGTATGAAGAGATCCTGTTGCCCAGTTGGGTCACTTAGTTTTCTTTGATTTTGAGGAGGAAAACTTGAAGTCAAACTGCCTGAGTTAAGATTTCAGCCCTTCCGCTTGCTGCCTGTGTGATTTTTGAGCAAGTTGCCTAGCTTCTCTGTGCCTATGTTCTCATCACTAACATGAGGTTAACAAGCTGGGGTACCCAGCTGGCTCAGTCTGTAGAGCACGTGACTCTTGATCTTAGGGTTGTAAGTTTGAGTCCCACATTGGCTGTAGAGATTAGTTAAAAATAAAATATTTAGGGGTGTCTGGGTGGCTCAGTTGGTTAAGTATCCAACTCTTGGTTTTGGCCCAGGTCATGATGTCATGGTTTGTGGGATGGAGCCCTGCATCAGGCTCTGCGCTGACAGCATGGAGCCTGTTTGGGATTCTCTCCCTTTCTGCCCCCTCCCCCCGCTGCTTTCTCTCTCAAAATAAGTAAATAAACATTTAAGAATAAATAAATAAAATTTTTAAAATGAGGTTAATTATAGTATTTACTCCCTAGGACCACGGTGAGGATTCAATAAGTGAACACTTGCAAAATGTTTAGACTAGAAACTCACAAAGTAAGCACTCTGTAAAATTTAGTTGCCATTCATTTATTTGACCATAATGTTATTGGCACTGTTTAATAATTCTGCAACTCAGGGAATTAAGAGCAGGATCTCTTTCACAGAAGGCATCCTCTTGCACTGAATATGGTCACATGAGGACTTCAGATTGCCATAAAAGTTACCATAGCAAAAGAAAATTCTAATGAATTTCTCAAGAGGTAATGGAAAAATTCTTGAAAAAAAGTTCGTATGTTCTCCTGTGATGGAGAGAGCTGAGAAGCACATGGACTGACAGAGGTCTGGAGTTGGAAAAAAGTGCCTGCCACATGTTGGGGACTCAAAGGCCAGGGCAAATGACTTGGATCACTGACTGCTGAGGTGGATGTCAATATGTCAGGCAAGATCAGTTTTGTTTTAGACATTACTAGTCCAGGGAACCGACCAGAATAGCCACTTCACTTAGAAAGTACAGGGATCCAAAATTTCATCTTTCCACAACTAGGGAACAAGGTACCATGAAGCCTCCTCACTTATGTACCAAACATCTTCTTGGAGGAGCTGTGTGAGGGAGAGGACATTGGAAATACTGAAATCAAATTGTTGCATAGAGCACGTTTATGTGAATGGGTACCGTTTCTTCTTCCCTATTGACAATGGAAGCTCCCAAGGAAGATTAGAATTAGAGAAAACTACAGAAATTAATTTTCTTTGCACATCTAAAAGTAACGTGAGTGAATTTTTTTTACCTCGCTACAATTGTATGCAAATTTGCCCCATAGAATACATATGTTCCTCATTGTCATTAACTGATTTATAGCATTTATAAAATCTCAAAGTAAAGAATCGATCAGATAGTATTTTATCTTTCAGTTGGGTTTTCCTTAAATATTTTTATCAAGATTCTGACATCTAGATGGAGAAAAATCAGATGAGTGGTGCGTATTAGTAGAATGCTGTCTTATTTAGGTTTGCTTTGAATTGCTAAAATCATAAAAGTTTTAGTGGCCCCTTCTGTATCCTACCCATTAGATATTTCTTAGTCCAGCTATGTCTTTCTTTCATAAATTCCCAAGTCCCAAAGGAGCTGTTTAGCGGTGGCCATGATTGTGGCTATCAGGATTAAATTATTAATATAGCTTAATATTTTCATTCTTTAAAAAGCATTTAAACTACCACAGCTCTTTATACAGTTAATATAGTGCGCACTGATGTTTACAACATGTCATAAGTCAAACCACAACTAAAAGTTCACTGTATCCCTACCAAAAATCAATCAAAGGAAAGGTAATTGAGTTAGCCTCCTCGTGACTTAACACGGCATGTCCATATTAACAAATTTGCCTTAATAGTGTAGTCATGCATTATCCCCAGGACATGGAGTAATGATTTAATAAAACGAAGCAGACAGAATAAGATCAATGACTAACATATGAATAGTTGTTTATGCCAATTGTTTGGGGTCGAGAAAAGGAGCCTGGAACTTAGAGTTAGATAATCTGGATCTGAGTCCTTGCATTTCTAGTTTTTTATTCGTGTGACTTGGTAAGTCACTCGTTCTCTCTGAACCTCAGTTTGTTCATTTGGACAAGGGAAATCATACCTTCCAAGACAGATGGAGTCATGTGAACCGAGATTGGAGAGCAGAGGCTCTGCCGCGCTCAACACACTTCGTGAAATATCCACATGAGCATACTCATCACACACTTGTATGTGTGATGAGGAAGCGGCCGTATCGTCCAAGGTGAGGAGAAAAACTCTCTTCATTTCTAGAGAACATCAGTGAACACTTCTTAATCAGGCTTTAAAAATTACAGTATTCAATGCCGCTTTCTGCTGTAAAGCCACATTGTGTGAGTATGACTCACATGCGCTCTTTGAAAACTGGCATGACCATAGGGTGACATTGTCAAATATCTGATCCTTTTCTTCATCAATCATTGCAAAAGTGTCTGTTTATCAGAATATAGGAGAATGAGAAGAAATGTTAAAATGATGAAAAAGTCAGAGGAAGCTGTTGTTTATCTCTTTGGGTTGGAAAATATGAGGCCATCTGGATTTCACAAGACTTATTTTATTTTTACCAGACCTGGTTCCTCAGACATCTTACAGGCAATACCCTCTTCTCTGGTGCGTGATACACATTCTCAAGCCCATCTTCCACAATATTTTAATCACCTCATTTTCTTTCTTAAATTCCCAAAAGGGTTTCCAGTTTCCTCTCGAGTTAAAATCTTCTGATTATTCATAATGAATATTGCCCTCTTATCTCACAAGTTATTCTGTTTCCTTTTAAAGATTGTTTATCTCACAAGTTATTCTGATTTCCTTTTAAAGATTGACTCTCCATTAGGAGAGTCACTCACTCAAACATTCTCTGGTACCTATCATACCTCCTTCCACCTCTCAGACAATCTAAATGCTGTTTTCACTGCCTGGAATGACTGTTCTCTTCTTCTATCAACTCAATTCTGCCCAAGGCTTATTCTCTCTAAAACCATTGTCAGATTATCCTCTTAATTCACTCGGTCTCTTCACCCCTATATACATGGATGCATCTGGTTTATATATGTTTATTCCTGTATTACTTGTAGTATTCTGTGGATTTTCCCATTTACATTACATACGAGACACTGGGAGACATGGAACAAAGTAGAAGAGGCTCCTGCTTTCTGAAGTTCACAAAAGTTTCCATGAGAGAAAAAGTCCTGCCCTGTCCACCCACATCCTCCACTCTTTTGCTGGAGGGGCCAAACACGGATGAAGGGGAGCAAGGGGAGAGAGGAAGGGGCGTCCTTCGGCACAGGGAGCTCATCCACAGAAGTCTGTTTGGACGAGGGGAAAACGTTTAGATTTAAGTCAAATTCGAAGTTTTGATCATCACAAGGAACCGTCACTGGAGACCTAATAACTGAATTGAACAATAAAGCAGTAACTAATTACTAATTACTGAATTGAGTTGTGTTTTTACCTTTTCTATATTTCCTAAGGGTGACCAGGAAATCATAACGCTGCTCGAGTTTGAATACCAAGTCTGGAGAAGGAATATCCCCCTCTGGGCCAGTTTAAAGATACTGTGAGAGAAAGAAAGAAAGTGTCTTTTATGGCCAAGTCCTCTTAAGTCCTGCTTGTATAACATGACATGATTTGTCCACTTTTGGTAGGGTTTACCTTTATAGTGTAGGGTAAAAAAATGCACTACAACTTTCCATTCTCTCCTAACTTATTCTTCTTTTGTCTGGAAGTGTCAATTTATGAGATATCTGACAAGGTTAGAAGCTGAAAATTGAACGATTTTCGGACATAAACTCAATTCATACTCAAAGTTGGAATAAACTTCTGACTAAATGAGCCCTGAGCTGATCTGAGCATCATTTACCAAGAAGTAATGCCAACGTTTTTGCTTGTTTGTTTTAAAACACAGTGACAACCTCTGAACAGAAACCAACCCTATATTTTGAAAACCACTGAACCAGAGTAAAACTAGAGTATCAGAATAGTTTCTGAAATAAACTTGAACCAAACTGATATTTTATTAGATCCAAGTCCCTGGTTAAGATAAAGTGTGTGGTCATGTAACAGAACAAAGTTAAGGAGCCCACCCAGAGATTAACAATGTGGACTTTCACTCATTAGTACCATATTTGAAAACTGAAACAACTGAGATGATTTTCTGCAAACCACAACAATATACACGAACAGGGAGTTAAGGATCATTTCTCTAGGAAGGAAGATTAGAATCTAAAAAGGCTCAGTGATTTACCCAGCACCATTTAGAATGTCAAAGAGGTGGGATGTTTCAAACACTGTTTTCCTTTGGGTTTTGCCTAAGAAGGAACAGGCAGGCTCAAAGCTATAATCTAATTCAATAAAACTCATTAACTTTGAGAATACTTCAAGTTATTGACATTGATGGTTGCCAGTGGTAGAGGCTGTCAAAAAGAGAATTTTCATTCTCTTTACCAAATGAGCAAAACTGTTAAGAAAAGCTTCAGTGATCTTACTTAAACTTCGTTAAATCAATGATGATTCTTTTCCCCCCTTAGAAAACGCAAAAGACGAGTAGAAATTTTTCTCCTAGATTAGTTGATTGCTACTATCTCCACTGGAAATTTAAATGTTTCCACAACGGACTGACCTGCACATGTCAGAATGTGTAACTTTATTCTTGCTCCCTGTGACTCAGTGAACTAGAACCATGACCAAGTTTAACTAGAGGGAAGTCTAGGTGTGCCATTGGCTTAGTCACATGATCCCAACCCTGAAACATCTCTGGAAGGCCTCTGTGTGACTGTGTATTATATTTGCCACTGTTTCTTTTATTTATAAAAGGTACTAAAGACTTACCTACATGTCCAAGGCAAATGACTATTTTTTTAAGTTTTATTTATTTATTTATTTATTTATTTATTTATTTATTTAGAGAACACATGCACTAGCGGTTAAGGGGTAGTAAGAGAGGGAGAGAGAGAATCCCACACAGTCTCCAAGCTGTCAGCACAGAACTGGACGCAGGGCTCAATCTCATGAACTGTGAGATCATGACCTGAACTGAAATCAAGAGTCAGATGCTTAATTAACTGAGCCACCTAGGTGACCTGCAAGTGACTATTTTTATTGTACGTCTTAGAAGTTGTCGTTTTTGGGTCTTTTACATACTAGAGATTTATTCAGTTCTTTTCTTCTCATATTATATAAAAGGGAAGATTGTCTTAAAAAGTCACCTATTCATGAAAAACAGTGGCCTAGGTTGCTCTAATTAACAAAGTGTGTGTGTTTTTACCTCCCAAAATATTCAGTGTGTAATATCAAAAGAATGACTCCATTTCACATAATAAAACCCTTGGAATTGTAACTGTTTAAATGTAGTGGTTAATTATTTTAAGTGGACAAGAAGTAAGCATCTATGTGTCATGTTATCTTGAAAAACTGGTAATTGTTGAACTATTTTGCAGAAGTTAACTCAACAGGCTTTATAGTGTGTCTATGAATTCCTGTAGAAGATCTGTTACCCTTGGATAATAGAAAATGAACATTATCTAATCCTGAATGTTTGTATTAATGTGATTATTAACAAATTTACTGCACATTTTTATTATTTTATTGTCCCGATGAATCACAAGGCTAGGTAATAGTACTCCAGAATTTATTATTTTTTTCTTCTGGTCCTCAAGTGTGATACATTCCTAATCCTATAATATGTTTCAGTAGTGATGCTTTTCCACATTAATCTCCTGGGCCATCATCTTGGTACCTGTAATCAACTCACATGCAGGGGAACTTTACATGTGGCTTAAGTATGCACCTACCTGAGTGCTCTGACTTCAGAGGTTCCCAAATAGAGTCAACAGCACAGGAATGCCTCTCCTCCCTTCCCATTTCCCACACTATATGTCTACGACTGACAATTATCCTCCCAATGGGTAGTGAGTGGATTTTCTGATGCTTGTGAAGGGAGGTCCACCTTCCATTAATTTGGGATGTTAGCACATTGTGTGCTCATCCGGTCCTCTTCTACCTGCCTCTGCAGCTCCACCATGGACTCAGGGATCAATTTGTCACTAAGTACAAAGAAGATAAAAGAGGCCTGGATCAAGAAAATGCAACATCCACTCTTTCTGCCTTAAAGCCCCTTATTTTGCCTGTGGAATTGAAGCCAGTCATTCCTGGGACATAGTTCCTATCCTAACTAGAAGCATACAAAAGCTAAAGCAAATTACAGGCTATGGAGAACATTGGCTCAAAGAAAGGGATTTCTTGGAACTGTGTTTTACTCATATGGCATAGACTCTCTGCCTGCATTCCAATTCTCTGTTGCCTAATTTCTAATATCCTAATGCCCAAACTTACAGGATGGCATAGTTACTGCTTACTCTTAATCTTCAAAGTTGACCTTGTCCTTCACAATGTGCTAACATAAAGTTTCAATCTAGTGTCTACCACCCCTTGTAATCCCTGTGATTATTACCTACACCAGTTTCACCTATTTCTGACACCTAACAACTGCTCCCATGTTATTTATGGATATACATTCACACTGGAGGGTTTACATAGGTCCAGACATCTACAGCCATCTTGACTATTAGTTTCTGACAGCTGTTATTGATTCTGTACCCCCTTACATCCAGCCCTTTTAGCCTTATCTTTTATCTGTAGACTCCAAGGTCCTTATCTAAGTTAATTACAAGTTTCTGGAGTAGACAGTCCAAGGAAGAAAACACTGAGTTATAAAAACATATGCTTATTATAATATCTTTTAGAAGAGTACACTTGTTAACATAAGTATATCTGTACATGATAGAATTTCAGTTACTGTGACCCAAAGAAGTGTGAAAATTTTGGATCTCCATAGAGAATGAACTTGGAGACAGAGGACTGAGTCTTCCCTAAACCTCTGTGCCTTATCCCTGCTCTCAGATCAGGCTTTGGCCATCAGTGCTATTCACACCCTGCCCTGTGCCAGAAAAACAAACATGGGATCCTGTGTCAGCTGTGTGTGCAGGGTATTCAGGCCTTAATTCTTATTAAAGTACAAATATTCTTGGGAAAAGTGATCACTTAAACTTATATCAGCTATTTAATGCTTTTGGGTAGAGTTTCTAGTTTTGTTCTGATAGCCAGGGGGAGAATAAATAGATTTAACATTTGGGATCAGTGGAAAAATAGGGGTTTAGAAAGAAGAAGCTGAGGTAACTAACAAAGCTCAACCTACTTTAAAACTTTGCAAAGGAGGGGTACCTGGGTGGCTCAGTCGGTTGGACATCTGACTTCCGCTCAGGTCATGATCTCTGGTTCATGGTTCATGGGTTCGAGCCCCGAGTCAGGCTCTGTATTTACAGCTCAGGACCTGGAACCTGTTTCATATTCTGTGTCTCCCTCTCTTTCTCTGTTCCTCCCCCACTCGCACTCTCTCTCTCTGTCAAAAATAAGTAAAAGATTAAAAAAAATTAAAACTTTGCAAAGGGTTAGTTTGAGTTGCAGTAATAAATTATTTGGAAATGATTAACCCAGTACTATTCTGAATCTACATGAGTCGGTGGTTGAGGGGAGAAGACTTCCTGGGAGTCATAAGCACTGCAAGGAAAACTACTTTCTAATCTTTACTGTAATCATGGTAATAAGAAATCATTTGCAACTATTTTTTTTTCAATCTGTAAATCAGTTAATTCAATGTAATGGTATTCATTAATGTATCTGGATTTATTCTGGAAATTAATTTCTGAGATATAACATTGGTATTTTTAATTTGGTTGTCAACTTGAGACATTTAATAGTTAAAGCACCAGGCTTTTTTTTCCCCCTAATTGTTTGACTTTTTAATAGTGTATCTTATTTGATTAGTCTTCTCAATGCCAACTGACCATTTATAAACCTGTTTCTTTGGATAATACCAATCTGGTGGCTCATTGACTTTTATTTCTTCTTGTTTCCATTTAGGTTTTTACTGATTCATAAGCACTGGATTATGTTATGAACTCTACTTTTGTCAGAAGGGTACCATGCTTCAGCAATACTGCCTTCTCTCTCTCTCTCTCTCTCTCTCTCTCTCTCTCTCTCTCTCTCTCACTTTTACACACAGACACACAGAAATTGTGAAATCAATGACTAACTGCCAGTAACCCTGTGGTCAAAAAAGCCTGACCGTGCAACTATGTTAATGCCCTGATGCATTCCCACCACCAACTCATACAAGACCAATTGTTATGTTTTGTGCTGTAGCATATGGGTTGACGTCTTGAGATCATTATGATAAAAATAATAAATTACATTAGTGTGATTATTTTCAGTTTATAGAACATTTCACATCATCTTATCCATTCTTACTATAACCCAGCGATATATACAGTGCGAAAATTATTCTTCACATGCATGCGTGTGTGCTTACCCATGTGTGCATACGCACACACACACACACACACACACACACACACACACAGAATATTTTGCCCAAATTTATGCAATTATATAATGACAGTGCAAGGACTCAAATCAAGTTCTCCTAACTTCCATTCCAATCACATATCTATCCAGTTTTCAGCAGCATTATTATTGCAGGTATAATCCAATAGATATACAGATATACTCCATCAAAATATGTACAGAATTTTACAAAACTAATTTATTCTGAAATATATTTCCTGAATTTAATGTCATGGTTTCTTTTTAAATGTGAATAATTTCTCCCTAATGTGTTTTTTGCAACAACAACAACAAAAATCGATATTTTACACAGGGATTTTAAGAGTAGGAGTAAGTCATTTATTTTCTGCTTGAATTTCACATCCATTTGATACCAAGAATGAGTTGCAGGCTAATACAATCATAGAAATATTTTAGGAGACAGAAAAAAAAGTGTATTCTTGATTTTCTACTTGACCTTGCCTACCATACTTAACCTTTCTATTGGACTTCCTCCATCTGTAAAAAATTCTGCATAATTATACCATCTTATTATCTCATCAGTATGCAGGAATTGTAAGTTCTTCTGGAAATAAGAGAATACCACAAACACCAGGACTCACTATATCCTAAATCAGGGTAGTAATATTCTGTCATGATTGTCTAAGGGTGGCAAAAAACTGACATTATTTGAGATAATTCAAGATGGCAGCATATGAAGATTCTAACTCACCACTTTCCATGGATGTAGCAAATCTACGCCTACATATGACACAATTCCCTCTAAAAAAGACCTGAAAAGTAGACGAGTGGTTCTTTCACAACAAAGGATAAAAGGGCCACACCAAAAAGGGGAGAGGAGGCAGAGATGTGGTCTTGCCATAAACCCCACTCCCAGCATAGTGACCCACAATTGGGAGGAGTCTCATAAATACCGTTTCTCCTTGAGGAGCAAGGGGTTTGTGCCCCACAGCTGGCACCTCAACCTTTGGGGTCTGCACTAAAGAGATGGATCCCCAAAACATCTGGCTTTGGAAAACAATGAGGCTAATGTGCTAGAGAACCACAGAGCTGTAGGGAATGGAGATTCCACTCATAAAGGGCTCACATGCACACTCGCTCCAGGACCCAGCTCATAAGCAGCAGTCTGAAAAGCACCTAGAACATATGTGAAATTCATTTGCTAATCTTAAAGCACCTGTATGAGGGGCAGGAGCCTGTACTCTCTGCGGACTGGGGTGCTATTGGGCATCATTTTTTTGTTCCCCCTTTACTTGCTAGGGCCGGAAGTGGTGGCATCATTTATACACCCTGCCTCTGACCTGCTAGTGTCAGTGGTTGTGCCCTGCCGCTGGGCTACTCCTGTGGCCCCACTGAAGCCAGCAGGTGGATGTGATGCAGCTCACATCTGTTGGAACGTCTGTTATCAAAAGGATAAGAAATAACAAGTTTGGCAGGGATATGGAGAAAAGGGAACCCTTATGTTCTGGTGGCATACGCTGGGGCAGTCGTTGTGGAAAATAGTATGGAGATTCCTTAAAAAAATTAAAAATGGAGGGGCGCCTGGGTGGCTCAGTCGGTTGGGCTTCTGACTTCGTCTCAGGTCATGGTCTCATGGTTCATGGGTTCGAGCCCCACGTGGGGCTCTGTGCTGACAGCTCGGAGCCTGGGGCCTGCTTCGGATTCTGTGTCGCCCTCTCTCTCTGCCCCTCACTCATGCTCTGTCTCTCTCTCAAAAATAAACATTAAAAAAAATTTAAAAATTTTAAAATGGAACTACCATATGATCCAGTAATTCCGCTTCTGCATATTTATTCCATGAAAATGAAAGCACTAATTCAAAAAGACATATGCACCCCTGTGTTCATTGCAGAATTATTTTCAATAGCTAAGATATGGAAACAACCTCAGTATCTATTGACAAATGAACGAATAAAGAAGTTGTGTTATATATACAATGGATATTATTGAAACCATAAGAAAGAAGGAAATCTTGCCATTTGCCATTTCATGGATGGACCTTGAGGGCATTCTGCTAAGTAGATAAGTCCTAGACACAAAGACAAATACCCTATGATTTTACTTACATGTGAATGCTAAACAACAAAACGAACCAACCAACAAAACAGGACTTAAAGATACAGAGATCCATATTGGTGTTTGCCAGAGGGGAGGATGGCTGAGGGGTGCAAAATGAGTGATGGGGATCAAGAGGCATAAATTTCCAGCTGTAAAATAAGTAAGGCCTGGGGAAGTAATGTACAGCATGGTGACTCTAGTCAGTAATATTGTGTTATATAGGGGCGCCTGGGTGGCTCAGTCGGTTGAGCGTCCGACTTCAGCTCAGGTCACGATCTCGCGGTCCGTGAGTTCGAGCCCCGCGTCGGGCTCTGGGCTGATGGCTCAGAGCCTGGAGCCTGCTTCCGATTCTGTGTCTCCCTCTCTCTCTGCCCCTCCCCCGTTCATGCTCTGTCTCTCTCTGTCTCAAAAATAAATAAACATTTAAAAAAAAATTAAAAAAAAAAAAAATATTGTGTTATATATTTGAAAGATGCTAAGAGAATCAACCTTAAAAGTTCCCATCACAAAACAAAATAATTGTAACTTTGTATGGCGACAGATGGTGACTAGACTTAATTGCAACCATTTGGCACTGTCTACAAATGGTGAGGTATACACGGGAAACTATTAGAATGTGTAGGTCAATTGGATGTGAAAAAAACAGACATTATTGCAGTTATCACCATCAAGGCACAGTTCACTCATAGATGGTGTCACTCTCTCAAAAAGTCAACAGTTAGCCTCAGAATCTTCTTTTTGAACATCACGCTCCAAGAAGCCACTACCAAATCGGCGCTCTGTATCTTTACCTATCAGAGCACTGTCTAAAGAGCAGAAGTATTGCCCTAGTGCTTGTTAGAACTATAGAATTTTTGGCCCTGTCCCAGGTCTACTGGTTCAGAATTTTTATTAAACAAGATCCCTAGGTTTTCCAAAAGTGCTTTGAGGTTTGAGAAGCATTCCATACACGAAATACATGTTCCATTCTTAAACACTTCCACTGTGGGGCCCTCTGAGAAATGTGTCAACAGGGATGAGTGAATGTCATCTTCTGATTAGGGGCTATTTGTGGGACACAAGTTGGAGATAATCCACAAGACTTCCGTGGCCTCTCCATTTAATTTTGACATAAAAGAAAATAGCAAAAGGGGCCCTCGCTCCTGGTCCCTCCTGGAAGACGGCAACCTTCCTAGACTTTGTTGCCTGTATGGGGTAACTGACAGCTTTCACTCTCTTTGCTGCAGAAGAAAGTATTTGAACTTGACACAGTTGTGGCTGCTTCTGTTATGTACAGAAACACTAATGGTTAAATCACAAACATCTTTTAAAAAATGTAATTCTGTTGCAAGATGAGTTATGGTCTAAACTTAGCTCCAAATGGAGTTAAAATGGGGGTGTTTCTTTTCAAACCGTCAGTTTGTTTATGCAGTGGCTTCAGCTCTGAGTAGTATCACCTTCAAAGAGAAAAGCAGTTCTAGCTTAGAACTGCCAGTTCCCATGAAGCAAGCCTAGGGGCCAGGATGCTCCAGGTCCCGATTTGTTTGTGGGATGTAAACTTATATGTGTACAGTAACACGTACATAATACATACCCGACATCTTCTATTAACTTAAAAAGTCAAATGTGTTACCACCCTTTGCAGGAGCCATTCCCTCTTCAAACCAAATTTCCAGTTCTTTCTAAATTTACTTCTTGGGCTTCATGGTGCCTTTTTAATTATTCTGGAAGGTTTCTGATTAGAGTATGAGGATTTTTCAGATCCTAGGAGATGTTTCCAGGTTCTCTTCACCATCAGTCTGGGATGATTTCACTTAGCACAGTAGATCTCAGTCTAGATGCACCTGGGTGGCTCAGTTGGTTAAGCATCCAGCTCTTGATTTCAGCTCAAGTCATGATCTCACAGTTTGTGAGTTCGAGCCCTGTGTTGGGCTCTATGCTGACAATGTGGAGTGGAGCCTGACTGGGATTCTCTCTTCCTGTCTCTCCTCCTCCCCTCAGCTCCCTCTCTCTCTAAATTAATTAATTAATTAAAAAACAATGGATTTCTAAATAATTAAGCAGCAGACAAAAATTGTTGAGTCTAATTTCATTTGAAGTAGCATAAGTACAAGTGTCAGGGGAAGAAATATTTATTTTCTGCTCGAAAAGAAATAACCCCCTTTACATTTGAAATCATCCTTTTTGGCACGCCCCCCCCCCCCCATATATCTGTTACATTGCATCTTCATAAATAATAGTACAGGTTTTTCCAAGATTAGCTAATAGTCATGGTAGCAACATCAACACAAAGAGTTTTAAAAGAAGCTTCTTTGGGAGGTTCTTGGAATTTGAGGAGAATTTATTACAAGAAATGTTTACATCAGAGAATTCAGTAACTGGAGGGCATCAGGGGAGGAATAAGTCATGGGAATTTGGACAGAGAGGTAGAGTAGATCTGACCAATGGGTATTTTCCTTGCCAAGCTTCCCAACATGGGACCTTGCTCCCAGTATACATACTATGCAAACATGTATATGTTTATGTATACATATACATATACATATACATATACATATACATATACATATACATGTTTGCATATATATGTGTGTATACATATATTCCTTTTAAAAGATTAAAAATAATAGCATACTGTATACACTATTCTTGTAAGCACCTAGTTTGCTTTTTGACTTCACAATAAACCTTAAAAGACAGTCACCATTAGAATTAAAAGAAGCTTCTGAATAAACATTGTAATGTGGGGAACAAGTGTTGCTATCACCCTCCATGACAACCTGATTGGACCTGGTGTCCTTTGATTCCAGAGAGAACACTAGAAGGCCAGTGTGAGGCCAAGGAATCTTTAGGATCCTTCCCCACATATACACCTTGGGATCATTAACTGTTTCTGATACAGCAGAATGGGTACAGGGGTTCCCCAAATTCTTTCTTTTCATACCTATAGCCGGGGCAAAGTTACAAAGTCAAAATAGCCCCTTATCTGGGCATAATGTAAATTTAAGGACATTTGAGTAGTAATATCAATTACCAAATACCTTCCCCGAATAATTCCTCCCCTCCCCTCCACCCCCTCATCAGAATGTCATGATGTGGAGAAGAAGCATGTGTTAACTGACACAAAAGCTTTTTTTCTTTCTCAGCTTGGTTTGATTTGGAGAATGAGAGCCTTGTAACCCCTGTTTCATTAAAAACTGTTACATTTGAAAAGCCAATTGATTAAGGTTTAGCTTGTTCAACTAACTATCATGAGAGGAAAATATGGTTAGCTGCTTAATTTTGTTGTGCTGACAAAGAGTTTGTAGATTCTTTTTTCAAAGCCTTTTTGTATTACAAAACAATGACACTTAATAATGTGTTCTCTCTTTGACATTGAAAAGTTAAGAACAAAAGCCCATTGTGCTGGTAATTTATCTCAGGTATTTTTGCCCAGGAACAAAATTTCTGAAAAAGTTACAAAGCCAATCTTCATTTTGGGGTTTGGATTATTTATCTGGAGCCTTGATATTTTTAGCCATGTATATGGGTGTTGGAGAAGGGTCGGTGGCAATAATTTTTAAATGTAGCTCCACTTAGAGTAAACTGCTAGTCTGTAAGCTTCACAATAGTGGGAATCTCATCTTTGGTGTTCATTCCCTAACCTTCAGTATCTGTCATAATACTGTATTCTCAACAAAGATCTAGTGAGTGAATCAATGAACAATGACTTGATTAATAAATGCCTGGGTCCACGCTGATGATTTCCAATAGGAATCAACAAACATTTTCTGTAAGGGGCCAAATAAAACATATTTTTAGCTTTCAAGACCATATGATCTCTGTCACAACTACTTAACTCTGCCATTGTAGCAAAAACATCCATGGACAATATATAAATGAATACACATGGAGAGTTCTAATAAAACTTTATTTATAAAGGAGCCATTGGCCCATGGAACATCATTTCCCAGCCCATGGTTTCTAGCCTACAATGTCCTCGGGCTTTGGGATCAGTTCTCCATTCCTTTACTTTGTTTTCTTTCCCTTGACCTTCATACATTACACGTATTCTCATAAATATCTTAGTATTTATTGAGTAAAGCACAGTTCTAGGGTTGTGGACAATATCTAAATACATAAAATATGTTTTCTAACCTCAAGGAACTTTCAGTAGAAAAGCCCGTCTTCCAAACTCATTAATCAGATAAGTCACTCCTTACTCCAGACTCAGGGTAAGAAAAAGTCAAGGTTACACCTACTGGTAAATCTCAACTGATAAGTAACTACCAGATATGAGGGTATATTTATTTCCTAAAATATCTTAACATGTTTTCTTTCTTCCTTTTTTTAAGTGGACTTTCTATTGAAGCATAAAATCCATATAGAAGTAGGTTGTAGTCATAAGTACAGTTAGGAATAATTTTCACTCTGGAAACTGCACCTAAATCAGGAACTATCCTCTACTAGAATCCCCGAAGCCCTTCATACTCTTCTCCAGACATTTCACTAAAACCACCCACTCCTGCCAAATTAACCATTATTGTGACCTCAACCTCATAGCCTACTTATGACATTCATCTTTTAAGATGCTACCAGAGAATCAAGGTGTCACAAAATTTATTTGGGGGAATATAACCCCATCACTCTTTTAGTGTATGCACTTTAGTTGAGAGTGACTCCATGCTCGTGGAACCCAAGGAGATTCTGCAATTTATACCAAAGTAATCTATATACACTCATTTCAGGCTATGTGTGTTTCAGAACAATCAAGGAAGTGGCTTCTCTCGGGTTGGACTGGGAATAATGAGGATGTGATTCTGAAGCTCCCAGGGGTCACCACACAGTCTCTGGATATGGCCAACTCCAAGGGGCTCGGAATTTAGCTGTGCTTTAAACTAACTCTGTTTCTGTGGCGCCTGGGTGGCTCAGTTGACTAAGGGTCTGTCTACTCTTGATCTCAGCTTAGGTCATGATCTCAGTGTTTATGAGTTGAAGCCCTGCATGGGGATCTGCACTCTGACAGTGCAGAGCCTGCTTGGGATTCTCTCTCTCCGTCTGCCCCTCGCCCTCTCACGTGAGCATGCATGCACACGTTCTTTCCCCCTGTCTCTCAAAATAAATAAATGAACTTTAAAAATAAATAAACTAACTCTGTTTCAGTTCAGTTTAATGAGTCAATAAATACTCCCCTGCTTTTTTTTTTTTTTTTTGGCTTAAAATAGCTTATGTTGAGAGCAAAGTTTCTAAGACAGAGGACCAGGTTGGAATTAATTCTTATTATGGTATAACTGGAAAAAAAATTGAACATAGGTTTGACTTTTAAGAATAAGAATAGGGGCACCTGGGTGGTTCAGTCAGTTAAGCATCCGACTCCAGCTCAGGTCATGATCTGACGGTTCCTGGGGTTTGAGCTCCGCGTGGGGCTCTGTGCTGACAGCTCAGAGCCTGGAGCCTGCTTCGGATTCTGTGTCTCCCTCTCTCTCTGCCCCTCCCCCACTCGCACTCTGTCTCTCTCAAAAATAAAATAAAAACATTAAAAAAAAAAGAATAAGAATAAATGGAAGAAAGCGTGTGGTTGAAGACCTCAGAAAGAACAAAACGCTTATACTCAGAGATGCAGGACAAAAGCCAGAAATGTGTAGTGACACGGATGCTGAGGAACCAAATTAAAGTCGTCCTCAAAGGGGGCAAATGTTGCAAAGAGGTAAAATGTATCACGGAATTCATTCATTTATTCATTTGCTCATTAGTATCTATTGGGCACTATTGTGTGCCACCCTAATAAGTGTAGGAGATACACCAAGAAATAAAAGAAACAGAGATCTTGCCTTTGTGAGGCTTATCTTTTAGAGCAGAAAAATCCTTAGATCTGATCTTATGGAACAACTCTATAGAGAGCTATTTCGTTAAGCACAACACTCATTTCCAAGAACATTGGGAGCAAATGACTGTTGCCAGGGAAGTGGAGACAGCACGTCTCTTGTTGCGAGAGCTCACTACACTGCTCACTGATTACCCTGTCACCATTTTTTATGTTGGTTATCTTTATTCGTATTCGTTTCCTTTTAAATGACACCATGGAAGTGCAACTATTTATTATTTTGGCTGTTTCTCCTTAAAAGCATTTAATTCCAATGATCTATCAGCATGTTGACTTTATTTAGTAGCATTGTGTGGGAAGGTCTCATGTCTCTCCCTTTGCCCTTTATCCAGGGCCCACAGCAGCTAGCACGAAGGCCAGATGGTTCTCCCACCCTGCTTCATGTGAATTGCACTAGTGACATAAATAACGCTCTCAAGTTGTGGCTTTTAAAATAGGCTCAACTGTGATGAACACACAGGAGATGACTCTCATAATTCTAAATCTCTTCTCAGATTTCCACAAGGCTGGGAAGGTTCTTGTTTTGCTTGAGGGTTGAGGTAAGTGGGAGGAAAGAACATACATACATTTCTATTATTCATCCCAGGAGGTAAAAAGATCAGGAGAACTATCATTGACAGTTCCAGACAGGTCAATCTTAAGTTGTAACATAAACATTTTGGCAGGCAGCGTTTGGTTGTCTACTTGTCCAAGGGGCCTCTGGTTGCTGTTACTGACTGCCTAAATTTTATAGGTGGACCCTAAGCAGTGAGCAAGAGCCAGGTGAATAGATTTTATCGTTTGCAACATATTAACACTCCAGTTCAAAAGCACATTTGAGACAGGGTAAGGAGACCCCAGAAAAGCCTCTGCTGTATTTTATGGGTGGTGACTATGTTATTCAAATAGATTAGCTGACACCCAGTTACTGTATGAAAGATATATGAATGATTGGGGTGCCTGGGTGGCTCAGTTGGTTAAGCATCCAACTTCGGCTCAGGTCATGATCTCACAGTTCGTGGGTTTGAGCCCTGTGTTGGGCTCTGTGTTGACAGCGTGGAGCCTGCTTCAGATTCTGTGTCTCCCTCTCTGCCCCTTCCTCACTCACACTTTCTCTCAAAAATAAATAAACATAAAAATGTTTAAAAGATATGTCAATTATCAATTTCTAAGGAAGTAAAGTACAATATTGACACATTAAAACTCAGTTAAACCTGATTTACTCATTGATGATTCAGAAGTGATCCAAAGATCTGAAGTTACTGAATTAAGAATTCCTAATAAAGTATCTCTATTTTGAACCTGATTTAGCTCATACTCTATGGATGAGTAGAAGTGGGTTATTCTTTATATGATGTATTGCCAGATAAGGCAACATTTGCTAGATATCTTGAAATTTATATATCCAGCTACATAATGAAGATAATATTCCACAATACCAATGAACTTTTTGGAAGTATTCAACCTTTTATGACTCACATAAGCCAATTTCAAAGAAGGAAATGCAGAAAAATTTAGTTAACTAGAAAATTCAAACTCATCCAGTTCACAGTGAATAATTACTATGCTCTCTGGCTAGAAACAAAACACCATATTACCAGTAAATATGAATTAACAGAGACTTTATATCCTAATTAAGACAGGACCTAATTGAGTGACATTTGCTTTTACTCAACAAAGCCCCAGGAAGTCCTAGGCAAAGATGAAGGTTGAACCAAAAGAAAAGACCTGTTTTCACTCAAATCTTGAATTATTGGGAATGCAAGGGAACCCTCTTTTCATAGTATCAAAAGGGAAAGACAGATTCATCACATTTTGGGATCTATAACAGCTGTGCTATTTTCTGAGCTGCAGAGGTTAAGAGTGGTGGTGCCGAATACCCACCGCGTCAGACCCCAGCGGCAATGGCGTTGAGAAGGTGGCACTGAGGCACCGTCACAACAGTCTCTGACACCAGAGATAGTGGACCCCGTTGAACACAAAAGACCATGCATCCATGTGGGATGCAGATTTGACTCAGCAGGTAACAGAGTTTAGATTAGGAGGCAGGGTTAATGACATCTGCCACATGAGGCCCCTAGAAATAATAGGCTTGGGGCACTTTTCATAGCAGCCTTTTAATCTCAAAACAGAGGACAAGGGTGAGCCAAAGAAATTTTATTTTGTTGCTAATGCAATTTAATTTTATATATCTCAGGGCCTCCTCAGCTTCATCCAAATTAGACTCCTAACATGCATCTATAAAGCCAAAAGATCAGAGAGAAGAGTAATGTTATTTAAGTGCTCCATTTTCTAAGAAAATACAAGGCTGTCTCTCCTTAATGATTTGTAATTAAAATCATTCAGGTAATTATATTTAATGAATAATATCTCCCTTCATCTCCAGGCATCCTGAATGAGTCAGAAGGGAAATATTCTTGTGGAAGATAAATATACTTGTGTTTGTGTGTCTGCACACCCATCTCTATCCACCTTTCCCTTTGTCTCCGGCCCCTCCACCCCTTCAAGGAATAAGAGATTCCATTATTGGAAGCAGATGAGTCAAAGCCCCCCCCCCCCCCGCCAACCCCGCCTGGGGGGGCGGGGAGACAGAGGTGCAGGTAGGAGGCCCCTGTCTGGTAAATTAGACAGCTGCCAGTTCTGTGTTTATGAGACTGTTTTCCCTCATGTGACTTTCAGGCAAGCCTATTCACCTGTTAACCCCTATACTCTGTGCCTTGAAGATCACTGTCAAAACTCGCCAGGCAGCACTTGATATGTGGAACCAGATTCGCCCCAGCTCCTCTGTAGGAGTCCTCCGCCCCTGCCTTTTCCAGATTGCCCCCCTTCCTTCATCACTGCTTTAGGACATCATGATCAGCAGCCTACCAGACCCTCATTTTCCCAAGAAACCACATAGAAGGAGAACAGAAAAGAAATGTAAAGCATATTCTGGCCCCCTGAGTCCCACCAAATGATTTCATGAGGCCCCTTATAGATTTGTTTAGGCCCACGTCGATCTTTCTGGGACCTGAAGCTCTAAGCTAATGCCTCTGGCCAATGGGTACTACAAAACCCTTTTTAACTGCACACACACTCCTGTTCCCACTGCAGAAAAAGCCTTTCTAAAGGGACCTGAACTATTACTTTCCAAACCTTTGAGACCCAGATGTTTTCATGGGCTGAGAGCTGTTCTCTGAATTCAAAAGGGAGCTGGTGCTTTTACGGAGCTGTGTAGTGGCAGATGTCCAGCACAACTCATGTGGTGAGTTCACTGTATTGTGATTTATAAAATGTCCCCAATAAAACTAAAAAAAAAAAAAGAAAAAAGAAAAGAAAAAAGAAAGAAAGAAAAATCTGTTCCTTATTTACCCTACAGTGGAAAAAAAAAACACCATAATGCATTTCTAAGAATGCTTAATTTTATGTGTGCGATCATAATCATTTAAACACTTGCTAGCATTTTTCCAGAAGCCTTTTCTCTCTTAGAAGAGCCAAAACATTTTCCCCACCCTGATTGTCACAAGCAAAAAGTAATAAATAATTTCTTCTATTAGAAGCCTGAAGGACACTTAACTACGTGGCATATATTTTAAGAGAAATTTGAAAGATGATTTTTTTATTCAGACCTTCCAAGAAAAGATGAAAGTGAATCACATTTAAATTAATATTGGAAACCAGCAGAGTTGGGGAGGAAGGACAAAGGAAATTGCACTTTGCCTCTCCCCCAGTTTTTATATATAAATTACTATATATGTTTTTAAAAGAACATGTGTCCATTTATAAAACACTGTACACATGATTTAGTAACTTCAAAAAAAATTAATGTTTATTTTTGACAGAGATAGACAGAGTGTGAGTGGGAGGGAACAGAGAGGGAGGCACAGAATCTGAAGCAGGCTGCAGGCTCTGAGCTGTCAGCACAGAGCCCTACACGGGGCTCAAACTCCTGAACCAGGAGATCAACTGACTGAAGTCTGTTGCTCAACTGACTGAGCCACCCAGCTGCCCCTATTTTTATATCACTAGGAGAAACTAGCTTTCCCTGGGCCATCCAAAAACAATAACATGAACCTGATAGAGACAGAGACTTTGAGTCAGGGCAAAGGCAGAACAGGGAAGGACAGGAAGGAAGAAAACAGATACCCCATCGACTTTTCTCTGAAAGCAACCCAGGTCCCCAGAGAATCTGTAGCTATAAAAGAGAATGACCAACATCTCAGCAATGTAAAGTTAACTTATCATGAAGCTGAAGTAAACTGAAGGCTTGGAAACTCAGGAAAAAAGATTGTAACAGCAAGGCACTCTTGTAGACTTTACTTAACCAATATCAGACCTTGGTATTTTAAGTTCAAGTGTGATATCTGTACCTCAGTTTTGTTAGATACTCAGAGAGTTCAACCCTTTTTTGGGATGCAGAACAATTTGGAAACAAAAGCAAATCTAATTAATGCTGATATGTGGGATAGATAAGAGGAGGCCACTTATGGCTATTGTGAAAATTTCTGTAAGATACATGTAGGACCAGGGCGCCTGGGAGGCTCAGTCGGTTGTGTCTGACTCCTGGTTTTGGTTCAGGTCGTGATCTCTCAGTTCATGAGTTCAAGCGCCCTGTTGGGCTCTGTACTGACAGCATGGAACCTGTTTAGGATTCTCTGTCTCCCTCTCTCTGCCCCTCCCCTGCTTATGTGCGCTCTCTCTCTCTCTCTCTCTCTGTCTCAAAGATAAATAAACATTAAAAACAAAAACAAGATACATCTAGGACAGTGCTTCTCAGTAGGGGAATTCTTGCCACACAGAGGATATTTGGTCACGTCTGGAGATATTTTTGATTGTCACCATTTGGGGCTACCACTGGCATCTAGTAGGTAGAGGCTAGGGATGTGCTACACTTCATACAATACACAGGACAGCCCCTCACAACAAAGAACTATCTATCCAAAAATATCAATAATGCCACTGTTGAGAAACCTTGGTGTAGGAGGACAAAAACATTCATTAGCATAATAGTGTCAAGGTACAAGGTCAAAGTCACCTTAAACAATCTTTTTCTCAAATGAGCCAGAATACTGACTATCAAGACAATAAGTGATCTCACCTTGGCAAATGTGCATGTTACTTCTCAGGTAACTAGAAGAAATCAGCTCTGGCTGTTTAGGATGGAGAGACTAAACTGTGAACAGAGTTCCCACCATCGTCAACTGCCCATGGACAAGAACCCACCCCTTGTCATTAATTCTGCCATTTGGGGCAGAATTGAAAGAAAGAACAAGAGGAGAAAAATCCTTAGGAACCCCTGAAGGGTGGGGGTGATGTAAGACTAAAAAGCTTTCATAGATCTTTGGGAAAATGAGGGGAGGATGATATAGAGAGAGACATCTGGACATAGTGACACATCCCTTGGTACATTCTCTATGGAGTCACCCTTTTTGAAGGCCTAGGTTTCTAAGGCTTCCTTCTTTGTAGGGAAGTAAAGAGCAATTTATGTGAGACTGCAACTTCCGTGAGTCCTATTTTGTGTGGGTTTTGAGATATAACTACTTGTTCAGTATAAGCACTTCTTCACATCCAAGACTGGGGAAAATCAGCAAGGCAAGGAAATCCTTGGGGATGGATTGTGACCATTTGCCTATGTCACTGCAAGGGCCCCCATCCCTTAAGCGATGGCTGAAGGTTCTCGGCAGAGATGGTAGGACCTACAGACCAACAATGACAGATAATAATCCTTCTGGGGAGGTGGTATGGCCCACTTCCCTCAGTCCTGATTGCTTTCCCTCAAAAGACTTTAGCAAGAGAAAAACAAGGGAATGTGCCACCTCACCACCCCTGCCTGAGCAGCAAGGGACTAATTCACATAAACGATCATTCAAGAAATTCTGAACATGGTCACAAAAATCACAAACTCCCAACACAGGCTGCAGATGAATTTTTATGGCAATGTAACACTTTGTATTAACATGGTTCTGACCTTTGTCTCATTATTGATCGCCTAGTTCCTTTTCCTTGAAAAACTGTTTCAATCAACTTGGTCTTTAATATAAAAAAAGCCCCAACCCTTAATATAACACGTATTTCTTTCTTTTCCCAGTAGTCCATTTGGAATCATAGTATTAAAGCCAGAAGGTACTTTGAAGACTGTATGGTGACAGGAAAATGAGGTATTAAAGGACCTGAAAGCCAAGTGTGTTACTCAAGGAAATGCTGAGTCCTACTGTCTTTTTAGATCCTGACTTTTCATGGGTGTGTTCATCTTCCCACCTAGAATACATCTCTGATGACAGGAGTGATATCATCAACTTAGGCTTCAGATCAGGGAAACCATTATCGTACTCATATATTTTTCCTCATCAAAACATTTAATTATACTTGATGGGGTAAACACAAACTCTATTTCATCATTTGTGGATTTTTTTAAGTTGATTTATTTATTTTTGCAGAGCCTGATGCGGGGCTTGAACTCAGGAAGCTGCGAGATCATAACCTGAGCCAAAACCAAGCGTCGGATGCTTAACCGACTGAGCCACTCAGGTGCCCCAAATCATTTGTGGATTTTAATTTTCTTACACTGAGCCATCAAAAATGAATTAACTGACTTCAGCATATCAAATTTAGCAAGCACATTAGAAAAGATTTCTTACTATTCTCTAAGCGTTTCCACCTAAGATATTTTTCTCTTGAACAGGTTTACACAATTAGAATTCAAACCACATGTAATTACGTTTAGTAGAATTTAGAGCTAGTTTAAAAACATCATAAAGAGTTTCAAAGCAGACATACACTAGCCTACATTAAATATCAACAGCTATCCAACAATCTGGGGCGGGGGGGGGGGGGGAAATGCTACTAAGAAATCTGCAAATTGGAAGGAAAAAACTGCCAACAGAGGTCATTGTTCTGGAAACTGATAGAACCAGAAGAAAGTTGGACAATTCGCTTAGCCCATCCTCATGACTTTAGGCAAGAGTGCCCTAAATAGTCTGTACAAAATGTTCAACTTTTTCCTAGGCAAACTATTTCAAGGAACAGCATTTGGCTTCAGTTCCAGAGAAGTAACCATTTTTAATACTATGGCTCACATACTTGACACAATTAACATTCTGAACAGTTTTATAAAGGGTACTTGTATCCTTTATAAAACATACATATAGAACAAAAACTGCAAGACAAGATTACCGATAAAATATTGGAATGCAGCCATCAGTCAACTTTGAAATCATGTATACCACTCAGTTTAGGTCTTGTGTGCACACAGTGTGCACAGAACAATGGCTCAAAATTGCAAACAAACTGATGGTACATAAATTATTTAGGACCATTAAAAACCTTCAGGATATTTAGGTCAAATTGCTCAAAAGTCTTCAAAGCAAACTTCTCAGAAACGAAATTTCTCAGCACCTCATCTATTCTGGTTATTATTTAATTTACTGTCCAGATAACTTAATGTTTTTATTTCCAACAGACTTGTTTTCAAGTATGTTGACATTTTAGTCAGCGTTGAATGCTTTTAGTAACCTTGATATATCTTTAAATCATAAACAATTATATAATTTGCAAATAGATGCACTGTTTTTGAATAAGAATCATTATACAGATGTGTATTTTGGTCAACAGGGAATTAAGCAGGTTACTTTTAGAAACTATTTTATTGATTTCAAAAAAAGAAGTCTAAATGTAATTATTGGGCCCATCGTATTTTCCTTGTATTTTTCTTAAATTCATTTGCTTTTAATTCATTTAAAAAAATGAATTTCATATGTTCTCTAAAATATACTTCATTGATTTTAAAGTTCTAGAGAAAGCCCTTTTTGTATCTGATTTGTGATACTGAAGTACATTTGTAAGGGGTTGATTCTTGCACCTGATCCTTAGTGATAAATATAATCACATGAAGGTCAGAGGAGACAATGTGAGAATAGTACTGTAGGCATTTTGGACTGATGCTAACATCAAATCTACCCTAATGCTCTGTAGAGGTAATGGGAATACTTGTAAGTCTCAATGCAGTGTAAGTTCTAAGTTTTAAAACCAGAATTTGAGTTATGCTAACCAAAAGAACTAACTAAGGACCCATCTGACTTTAAGAAAAAGATCACATTGGTTTTCTGGTTCAACTTTTTATCTCATTTATATTTGACTATTAACAAATCCATATTTTATCTGTCAGCTTGCTCATCAGATATTGCCACATCAAGCCAGAATGATCAAATAGTGCAATAGGGGCACCTAGGTGGCTTATTCAGTTAAACATCACTTTGGCTCAGGTCATGATCTCATGAGTTCGAGCCCCGCATCGGGCTTTCTGCTATTGGTGCAGAGTCAGCTTCATATCCTCTGTCTGCTCTCTCCGCCCCTCCCCCTCTCATGCACACACTCTCTCTCTCTCCCAAACATAAATACTTAAAAAAATTGTTAATACAGTGAAAATATTTGTTACATTGAAGATGTGTCATAAATACAATTACTGCTTTAACATGCACTTGCTTCAATTCCATGTTGATATAACTTAATGGCAATGACAGATGATAAAATTGTGTCTGTCTACCACTTACAACTAAGTTTTTATTGCTTCTTTCCAAAGCATTTAATAGAGCCAAACATACTAATACATGGCGCTTGGCTCAACTGTTACCTGTGATCTCATAGTATATTGATATTAAGCCCAGGGATAGATTTCAGTATCAAACAACAACAAATAAAGATAATTATTCTACCTTGTAGTAATCTTAGGTATAATCCCAATTATTTTTTGTTTTCCTATTTTTTGAGAAGCTAACACTATCAGGCAGCATATAAATCTGTCTTCTAGATTCCTAAACTCAGCTTTTCAGGGAGCTCTCTCCGTGTCTCTCTCCAAATCCCCAGTGTTTATCCTTCATTATCCTCTCATGAACCCCTAGTCGCCTTAGACCCGGGACAGCTAACAAGAGAAAGCTAAGAACATCACACCCAATATCAATTAAAGGTAAAAACTATTATCTCAAGTGGAATTTTCCAGGAGCTGCAAGAAAGATCCATTGTCTTTTCAATTTGAATAGGTATATCCTCAAGACTGTTAGAAATAGCAAAATAAACTAAATTTTATGAGATTAATCATATGGAGCAAATCAAAGTAAGATGTGGTTAAAACCCAATTCTCATCTTTTATAAGCTTAATTAAACATATGATTAAGGGGTAGAGTGTGTGTGTGTGTGTGTGTGTGTGTGTGTGTGTGTGTACTCATACAGACATGGTTTGTATAACCTCTTATTTTCATTTCCATGGCCCCTACCCACCCTGAGCACCTGTTCCTACACCTGCCACTGGACCTGACCTTGTTCCTCCCTTTCCTTTTCCACCTACCTGCCCCTCCCCTTTCCTCCCACTAAGTTTTTTCCATCTTGTTTTCAAGTCTTAAAACTTGAAAGGATTAAACTTTGAAAGGATTAAAACTTAAAACTTGTAGGATTGGGTGAAATTGATTGTGTTAATCATGCATTCAGTTGAGTTAATATAGATAGTATTTATATTAAATGTGCAAGGTCCTTAAATTAATTTGGGACTGTTTGTATCAGGTAAATGAGCTAATATTCAACATTTTCATTTATTTAGATTTTCCTACGGCTCTTCTGCTCAAATGGAATTATAGTTGTGCTTTGGTCTTTACTTTCTCATATTTTCATATTCCCTTCCTTTCACCTTGCTGAGAAGGGGTTTTCCAGGTGAAAATAACCCTTTCAACCTAGAGGCAAGAAGATTACTTCTTGGTATCTCCAACTGTGAAGGTTTAGTGATACTTTGGGTTTTAAAAGGAAGAAAGCACATGAGTGTTTATTGTGGGCTTAGGATGGTCTAGAGATAGGTGATCTGCACATACTATGCCATTTGGCCCTGTAACAACTCTCTGAGGCTGGTAGTATTATTACTTTTTGCAGGTAAGTAAACTGAAGATGAGGGAGAGGACCAAATTTAGGCATGTCTTTCAGGCTCAGTGTTCACTGTCAATGTTCAGTCCTCTATATTCTACATTGGGGCTCCTTTCCTTTCAATCCAGTCAGTAATCCCTTTGCTTTTTGGAATGATTTTACTTTATAGTGGTTTTTTTTTTTTTTTTTTTTTTGGTTTTTTGTTTGTTTGTTTGTTTGTTTGTTTGTACTTCAGGCTAAGTTGATAAAAACAAAATTTTACCTATGCAATGTTTATTGAAAATGCGTATATTGTATCATATCCATGCCCAGCGCTGTATTCGATGTTGAGAAACCAAAGTAAATAACCCCATTTCTACCTGCAGTTCAGCTGCGTTCCGTTAAAGAAGTAGGGCGTGTATCACATCACTGTGGTGAGGCACCTGCGCAGAAGCTCGCAGGGGTGGGAAGGGCCATCTTGGCCAGGTGTCAGAGCATCAGAGCTTCAAGGACACCGCCCTGTTAGATTACTGACTTTCTGAGAAATTCTGAGAGAGCCCTGGATACCCCTTGACCTCAGATTTCTACTCTTTTGCCCATAGTTCATTATGGGTTCTACAAACTTATCTTCATTTCCCAAGGAATGACATTAATAAGCCAACTTTGTCTCTGTTTTCCTAGCTTTTATTTCCCATGTAACTTCAGCCTGCCCACTTAACCTTTTTTTGCTTTTGTTAATTATTTGCACAATACAGGTAATGGCTACCTTAGGAACTGCTGGAGGGCTTAATTAATTAATTAATTAATGTTTATAACACCTTTGAAAATGTAACATTAAAGCTCCCAAGTTGGTGCAAATTATTACCATTATTGACATCATCATCATCATCAATCTGTTTCAGTATGGCCAAAGGCAGACTCCAAAGGGGTGAATCACGATAGTTCTCTTCAGACCTGGCTCCGTCTTCTGAGCTTGACTGCTTGATCTGAGAGTTCGAACCTAATTATAGACAAAGCAGTTGAGGGAAGTTCTTTCTGTCTAAGACACAGACAAGTCATCCCCTGCTCCCACTTCCTTGACTCTGTTTCTGCAGCTGGTTGCTAGCCTTTCTGCTGATCCTCACAAGGTCATATCTATGTATATACAAAACATGTGGAAATTCTCCTTAGCCAACTGACCATTGACTGGATCCCCTGGAGAACCATGACATTTCCTCTTTATAATTGTGTAGACCAGGAACAGTGGATTACAGACTTGAACTCAGAGTGTGAATGAGTCCATCTTTGTTTAGCAACTAGGGCTGTACCTATAAACATAAGCCTATCTGGAAAGAGAAAAATTACATTAAGTCACGTAAACATCACTTTGAATATAATTATTAAGTAGCTGGTTACTACATAGTTAACTGACATTGAAATCTGTGGTTTCGGGGCGCCTGAGTGGCGCAGTCGGTTAAGCGTCTGACTTCAGCCAGGTCACGATCTCGCGGTCCGTGAGTTCGAGCCCCGCGTCGGGCTCTGGGCTGATGGCTCAGAGCCTGGAGCCTGCTTCCGATTCTGTGTCTCCCTCTCTCTGACCCTCCCCCATTCATGCTCTGTCTCTCTCTGTCTCAAAAATAAATAAACGCTTTAAAAAAAAATTAAAAAAAAAAAGAAATCTGTGGTTTCAAAAGAGTGCTAATTATAACCAAAAACCAGTTATTCTAAACAGTGGAAAAAATTGATTTTTACTAATGCATTTCCCTTTGCCCCCCAAAATTGTCTTTT
Organism: Prionailurus viverrinus; assembly: GCF_022837055.1. Lineage (NCBI taxonomy): Eukaryota > Metazoa > Chordata > Mammalia > Carnivora > Felidae > Prionailurus > Prionailurus viverrinus. The sequence goes on along the minus strand of NC_062577.1, from coordinate 53,892,146 downwards.
ATCTTTTTTTTTTCCTGGATAACTCATATATTCTTTATGATCACTTAAAATTCTTCCTCATTTAGGAAATTTCAAGCCTCATGCAAGCCTGTGAATTTGCTCTCCTCACCCCAATATATGATACTTTGTGTACATCACTTGTTTGGTAATTATTTGCTGCTCTGTGACATACCCAATTATTTTCTTTTACAATGTTTTTACAATGTTTTTATCTTCCTTTTTTCAGTTACATTACACAGCCCTTGTGGGTAGTAAAAAAGGGGTGTTCATCACTGTACCATTGGAAATGCCTAGGTTAGATCATTGGAAATGGGACTCAATGGACATTTGTTTTTGATTTCTTTCTTACTTGAGAGAATGCTTCAAACTTTAGATCTCAAAGACTATTTGACACTCCTGCTGAAGTTTATGGCAAGATTGCTATGCCCTTTCCTTTTCTTCCTGAGCACATAACTGGACTACACAGTCTCTCTTGCAATTAATCTAGACCATGTGATTGAGGTTGGCCAATGTGATATGGTGGAAGTGATGTCATTGCCCAAACAGGCCTGTATGTATTCTTGCCCAAATCTTCCTGCTTGCTCCTGCTCTGTTTATTCATTAGCATACTGAATAGAAAACACCCTAAGGACCTAAAAAAAGATAGAGCCAGAAGATAGAAAAGATCAGTCCCCAAGCCACCAGGTAGAAAAGAGCTTCTTGGGAAAGTTATGTGGCGAAGATGACACATGATAGTCTGTTGCATGAATGAGAAACAAGCTTTTGATAAATCAGGAAATTTGAGGATTGTTTACAATAGAAGCCTAAATTTACTCATACACATATAATCATCTCATTCTTAATCTATTACAAATGGAACTCTTATTTCATTTCTCCTTTATTGTCCAAATCCAGTGCTTTCGCAAGTCTTATCCAAATATATATTATATGTAATATTATACATATTTGCTTCTAAGTATACCTATCAAAATATATCTCAAAGCACATCAGATTTGGCCATTTGTTTCCATTATTCTGCAGCACCTCCACGGTCTTACATGAAGCTCTCATTATTTCTTGGACTCCATAACAGCCTCTGAAGAGCTCATGTCGCTTCTATTCTCGCCTTTCTCTTTTCTTCAATCCACAACAAGGGAACTCATATGTTTAAAACGCAACTGCAACTACACCACTCCCTTATTTTAAATCTTTCAACAGCTTACCATTACACCAAGAGTAAAGACCAACCCCTAACCTTGACCTGCAAGACCCTGCACGTTCTGGCCCCTGCTAGCTCACCAAGTTCATCTCAGGACAGTTTCCAATTACCTACCAAGCCGAGTCATCTGGAATTCTTTCAGTGTCTCTAACAGCCTAAATTTTTTTTATCTCCTCCAGGATCTTCACCCCTGAAGTTTGCCTCACTTTGAAAGTTTTTCTCCTTGCCCTTCACATTACCAGGTCATGTCACTGTGGAAATATCCTTTCCTCGGAGCGATTTTCTCTAATCACCGTATCTGAGAAAATTCTTGACCCTTGGTTATCCTTTATCGCACTACCTTGCTCTTTCCGTTTCAGCAATTACCAGAATTTTTAGTTATATCTTCACATAGCAAATAAGAACCTCAGGTCACAAGTTATGAAGTATAAGAATTATAGCTCTAGTTTACATAAATGGATGTTACTTCTTTTTCTATTCTATTTCTAGATCCCATTGCATTTGTATATTGATAAAGAGTCCAGATACTATAACAAAGAGCCAAGTAGAATAGTGGTTAAAATATCTTTAAAGTGGCGAGACTTGAATATTAGAATTTCATTTCTTTCTCTTTTAACCATCGGAGTGTAAGCAGTCAAGGCTGATAAAGTGGTTTTGATGTTTCAGTTGTATTGTCACTGTGTGCTCCTCAATATGAGGCTTCCACACCTGCATACAAGATGTAAGATTAACTGTAATTTGGTGTGGTAGGAAAGAGCAGTTCATGGCTGAGGCAAGGGTTAGGTGGAAAACAGCTCTGGGACCCCAATTCCTCTGGCCTGTGAATGCTCTTATATGAACAAGGTCTTTAAAGGTTTGTAAAGGAAGTGAGATTTTAAGAGGAGATAGACAAAATTGGTAAAAGGTGTGGACAAGGAATAAGAAAAGGAAAGGTTGACTCAGTGTAATGGTAGTGTTTGAAAATCCACGCTCTGTTTTTTTTCTCTCTTAGTTTGGATGTCTAGTAAAAATACTAACAATGCTAGGAAAAAGTACATGATTACAACAGAAATGAAATTAGATGCGATTAAAAACACAGAAAGCAATAAGAAAATTCAGAATATATGTGGAATACGGAAAGAATCATTTGGCAAGAAGAGGGGAGCCTGGGTGGCTCAGTCAGTTAAGCATTCAACTTCAACTCAGGTCATGATCTCATACTTCGTGGGTTCGAGCCCCGTGTCAGGCTCTGCTGACAGCTCAGAGCCTGCTTCAGAATCTGTGTCTCCCTCTCTCTTTGTTTCTCCCTCGCTCATGCTCTGTCTCTATCTCTCAGAAATAAATAAAACACTAAGAAAATTAAAATAAAAAGGATGATTCGACAAGAGAATGATTCTGAGCAACAAAGAGTAACTTATACAACCTGGAAAAAGAGTAGCGCCTTTGGAATCAGCACTTCTGCAGAAGTGGAAGACAGAGATTGTGGCCGAAAGTGAAGTTTTATGCGTCTGGCTAGAAGACTAGCACCGAAGTCAGACATCTAATATTAATGGAAGAAAAAGCTTGGAGTATGTTTGAGAATTTTGGATTCTTGGTTAAAGTGCTTTGGTATAAACTTGAAGCACATAAGGTAACGAATTTAAGGAAGGTCACTTTGAATCTGCACAACTGGCAAGATACTTCATCTCTTGAGGAGTTTTTGTTTTTCTTTTCTGTGCTGTTATCTTTAATTAACCGCCCCCCCCCCCCGCCAAGGGCTCTCCAATCATCACCAAAAGATCATTTTACCCATTGCTTTGGCCACCAGTCTCTTTCTTTCTTCAATAATGGTGAAGTGGACACCTTTCCCTTAGTTAAGAGAAATCGATGGTTCGTTGTGTTTTCCACTAACAAAACTTTTGGAAAGCCAGGTAAGCAAAGCTGTTATCATTGGCATCTTTTACACCAACCACATCCAGAGAGCCATGATGTCTATGTGGTGATTACATAAATTCTTCCCAGTGTCCCACAGGTTACCAGTGTCAAATTTGATGAAATTGATAATCTTACCAATCTCTAAATTAATCTGAGTGCTGTAGTTCACCTTGCTGAGGGGATAAGGGTAGAAGATAATGGGAGTATCATGGGTCATCAGATAAGGGATTATTTTTGTGCCCACAAAGATCTTTCTTACTCTACACAACTGTACTTTGCTCCTCAGGCAAGATATAATGAACAGCAGAGACTCTTGGTGTCATAGATCAGATGATGATTCTCTCTGGTCTTGTCAATGCTGATAACATCCATATTACCAGAAGGCTTAGTTTTATCAGTTTAGACTTTGCCATCAGTTTTTTTCCTAGCATAGCATTATATATAGATAGGCAGATGTATACCTATATAGGTAAATAAGTAGATAAATATCTATATCTATAGCTATTTATATATATATGCACCAATGTAGATATATAGATATAGGTATATCGCAAACTCAAAGCTCTCATAGACTAAGGTAATAGGGTGATGTGGCAACTTAGATTCAGCAAAGCAATTTTAATTTTCACATTAAGTTAATGTGGTAAATTTGAATTTTATTGCTTTTAAGTATTTAAGATAGAGTTTGTAAGTTTGATTTGACTTTATTATTATATAAAATGTATAAGCTTGAGAAATCTATAATTAGGTTTATGTACACTGTGATTCACATGTGAGTATTCCTTTCTTCTGACCTCACTCCCCAAAGGGAAAACTATTTGCTCACTTAGCTCACTTCTATTTCCTACTCTCGCTGGCACTGCAGACAACTGGAAAAACCAACACTATTGTGGTGTAGCCCAGCTGACTTGGTCCACCAATCTTAACGAACTACCACATGCAAATCTTTACATTATCTCCTATCAGGGCATACTTAAGTCTGTTATTTAAGAAAATTTTGATAGACATTCTCTCAGCTGTAGAGACTGGTGGATAGACAAGGGGCAAGCACACTGGTCAGATTGTCTAGCATCCAATGCCTTGGGGCTACTACATGCCTCAGATGCTCTTTGGCACCACAAGCCATAGCTCCACTAGGCACACAATGTACTTGAGGAGTTTTATATGACCTTTGGAGAAATCATCAAAGAAGAAATAATCTACCTCAGTGATTTCCAAAGTAGACAAAATGTCTATTTTAGGAAAAGTTACACAGCAGACAATATGTTAGCAAGGAGGAAAGAAGTATAGTGGTTTTAAAAAGCTTTAGGGTGCCTGGGTGGCGCAGTCGGTTAAGCGTCCGACTTCAGCCAGGTCACGGTCTCGCGGTCCGTGAGTTCGAGCCCCGCGTCGGGCTCTGGGCTGATGGCTCAGAGCCTGGAGCCTGTTTCCGATTCTGTGTCTCCCTCTCTCTCTGCCCCTCCCCCGTTCATGCTCTGTCTCTCTCTGTCCCAAAAATAAATAAACGTTGAAAAAAAAATTTAAATAAAAAGCTTTAAAGTGTTGGTGTTCCAAATGGAAGAGTTTAAAGTAATCTTAGTCTCTTTGGACTTGAGGGCAAGAGGGGTCTTTCTTGTTGTATGGGAAGGCATATTTAGTTTGGTATGAGTGGAGCATCAGGCATTTACTGGGGAGAGCAGAGGAAGAGGCTAAAAGTGAGGAAGCCAGGTCAGGAGGGACCAGTATTCAAAACTGGGCAGCCATAAAACTTTTGCTAAATCTCAGTGTGACATTTTGTGTAAATGGAATATCCACCAAGTATCTATCACTAAATATTTATTTATAATCTCTTGAGTTTCTTTTTTAAGATTCTTCCATTATTCCCAAGTGTCATGCTTTTTTTTTTTTTAAGAAACTAATTCTTCTTAGAGGAAATACTCCATTTTCTTGTCAATAAAAAGAACATTCTTTTTAAACCTTCTCAGTACAATTTCATTAATGGTGAAATATAGAACAGTATGCTAACTGGTCATTTACTTTTTTTATGTTCAGAGACAAAATTGATAATCAATCATGCCTATGCTTGGCAAAACTTAAATACCAGGGATATTGGTTTGTTAATGGAATAAATCTTCTAGTAATTATCAGATCTCAGAATCACTTATTACTGTCTACCACAAAATGCTAAATATAGCATTTCCTTCCTTCTATAGGAAAAAGTGATAAATGTTTTAGACCACACAGAAAGAAGAGTTTGCTGTGATTTTTAGGTATATTCCCACATTTAATGATAAAAACAGAAAGCAATTTAAGAACATTTCCCATGTGTGTCCAAAATGCAAGGCACAATATCCTCTTTATAAAAGAGCTGGTGGTTACTGATGTCTGAAATGGGCAGTTCATTTGTATCTGTGTGTAGAGAAGTTTGTGTGGGTCCATGCACACATACACTCAATGAGCATACCAGAAATTCAACATTGTTTTTATTTGTGCATTTTTGGAAATGCAATGTATTCCCATAGGTAGCAGTACTTTCCCCCTGGCTTCTGCATACACAAGGCATCCATTACATCAAGACAGCCATTTGATTCCTCCCAAAGGATGCAAAGAAAATGACCAAACAACACAGGTGCATAAAATCATGTGAATTCTCCAGCAGTGTGTGGAACATAGGAAAAAACTCAGAAGTTATTGCAACAGCATTTTCCCAATACTGCAAATGCAATTCACAAAGCGGGAAATATCTAGGCGGGATTGTCTATGTCTTGAGAGAGACAGAGGCAGTTATTTCTTATGGGTGGTTATCAGTTAAGACTTACTAGATTTACAGATTTTGGCTATGAACTCAGTGGCTACTTTCAAAACAATCATTCTTTTTTGGAGGGTGGTGACAAGAATGTCAATTTTTTCAGCCCCTCTTTGACTCTACTTTGCTCCACGGTTTATCACCACTAGTGAATGAAACTAGACAGTAAGAGATGTTTTGAGAGTGTTCCATCTTTTGACAAGGTAAAGTGAAACATTACATGATTCTGTATCATGAGTGAGATTTTGATTGTGGCTACACAACTCGAAGATGAAATGTCTCGTTCTGTTTTTGTTCTAAGTCTCTTATTTCTTATTTATATTGACTTCCAAGACACAAATAAGAGAGTGAAAAGAACAAATACATTCCCTGGAAGGTTTTTCTGAGCATTCAACCAAAGACCCAAAAGGTAATAGCAGAAACCAGGTTGAAAAGAAACAAGGAGGAAATGGTAGAATGTTCTGCAAAAACAATTAAGGACTGTGATCATCCAAAGGCTATATCAAAGAGTGGGTATAAAGCCTAGAAGTAGCCTGCATTGTGCAAGGGAATAAATAAATGTTTTGCAAATAGGCGTCATTCATTGGCAGTTTCAGGAAGCTCCAGGGCTGGTTGGAGATGGTTTAGGCATTAGGCCACTTTTCCATGAAATGATTCTAGCAGCTTTCAAGATGTGAGAGATGATCTATTATTTTTGTATAGAAGCAAACTCTGATTTATTAGGGAGAGTATAGGTTGGGAAAGTGACCACCCATGTTTTCCTTTTTATCTCTTTTTCCAGATGTATTTTGTGTTTGTATTCTGTTGCTCTAGTGAATTGGACTATAATTTTGCAAAAATTTTCACCCGTCATAACATACAATGTTTATACAAAACTTTTTCTCTAGAAACCCTAAAGCACCTTTCAGACCTTAAGTGACAAATTTCCATCAAAATCTAGTTAGGAGGGAAGAGTCATTGTCAGTAAATAATAACTCATAGAATTCTTTGTAGCAGAGTTGTTTATTTTTTCCTGGGCCTCCCCTGCTTATTTGTGTAGAAAATTTGAATTCTCGTTTCTAAATGCAGAAATTTAAACAGTAACAGACATGTCAAATCAGTTCAAGTAAGGCCAACATGGATCTGAAGTTTGGTCAGTTTAATTTTTGGCTATTCCTCAATTTAGTTTAAACCACAGTTATCACTGATCCGTTCAGTTGCATAACTCATTCAACTGAAGAATGTTCATTTCTCCATGCCACACAAGAAGAGCTGGCTGAACTTTCTCAGAAATGGAGGTGCCGTGGACAGTAACATGGGCAGGGTCAAGGGGTAGGATAACACGTTTCTACCAAGAAATGTGCCACAAAAGCAGAGAATAGAAACCTCTGAACTATTTCTCAGAATTGTTCTTAAGATGTAATTGCTATACTATTTCATGCTATGCAGATAAATACTTCAGATACATATTCTCCTATATGAAAAAAAAATTGAGTTTTTTATTTTGGTAAAAACTGACAATGTCCCAAGCATTCTAGAAAGAACTCTTTGGAATTCTGTGCTTAGGAATGAGGAAAAATATCTAAACTCTACATTTTACATGTACTTAGAACAGTCAGGGTATAATAAAAGGGGTCAGTCTCATTTTAAACTGTTTTTTGACTAAGTTTACATCATTAGTGTATCATTGGATTTGCCTATTCTCAGTATATATTGAGAAGTTCCTGGACTAAATGAAGTGATGGCGGGGGGAGGGGGATTTCAAGATAAAATATCCCTGACTTTGAACAATATACAAATGTGTATATTCTTAGATGCTTTGTTAACACAATAATTCTCTGGTACATTTGTAACTCACTTAAAGATTCTAGCGAATAAGATGTCACAAAGCTAAATACTATTCTCATGGCGCAAAAATGTAGATGTTAATGATGTGTTTTATGTTTTCAGTGGTTTTTTTCCATAATAATTGCAGTGTGTGAGTAGCTCTGGTTAAAGAGGTAACTTAGCATGGAACAGAGGGCAAGTCTTTTTCCTATCTCTGTCATCCCAATAAGCTAACCATACCTTGCTACATCGGCTGGTCTGCAGGTTTCATCCCCTCCAAGACTTTACCCTTGACTTTGTTGCACTTACTGTATTAGACTCTAAGTCCCAAAAGGCACCTGAAACATGTTGAGTTTCACTGCTGTATCCCTAGTACCCACCCAAGTGCTTATTACGTAGTCAATTCCCAGTATAGTTATGGACAGGAAGGAGGAAGGGAGGAAATGAGGAAAAGAAGAGGTGGAAGAGGGAGAGTTCTACAGTACGTGCACATTGTGACCAAACTGGACGCAGTAGCTCCCATAGTCATAGATCTTATCCTGTGTTGCATGTTGTTTGATTCATCCTGTTCTTAAGGTGACCATAACTAGGAAGCCAGCCATCATTTTAAACATTGGATCCCAGCAAATATCTACCTGTCTGATTTGGTAGTGATGTTTCATAAAATTCAGTGCTCAGAGCCTTTGAATTCTTCTGCCTCAGGACATTTTTCCTTTTTTAATAAATTTCCTTGAAAAGGAGTATACCGTTTCTGACTGCAAACACTAAGTAACACTGCATACTTTCTGTGTTCAGAGTGGTTTCATGCTGAAATCCTGGATTCAGTGAGAACAATGCCTATTTCATGTTACTGACACATATGCACATAAAGGCAGTCCCACTGACTGAAAGGAAATAGGAAGATAATCTAGTTGTGAAAGAATTAGAGGACTGGGGGGGGAGAGGGACTCTCCTGCATGAACCCCTTGCTCTCTACCCTCTTGGTGCACCTGCTGCAGAACAGTCTTCTTATAAGGGTTCTTCTTATTCCCACTGTAGGAAGCCCCCCTATGTTTCTGGCAGGGCTGAAGATTAGGTGAGAAGTCCTGGTTCCCTGAGTTATCATGTATTACTTGAGCATGCACCGTAAGTGCCTGCTGGGCTCCCTGCTCACTGTGGAAGTTTGAATTGGCTCAGGCTGCATTCATAGTGTTGCCAGGGAAGATCAGCTGGTTCACGGCTGCATGGTCTTTAGGGTGCATTTCCTGTAGTGAATTCTCCTTTATCAAGCAATTGGTCCTTAAACTATTAATTTCAAAAAAAAAGTCATCTTGCTAGTATTTCATAGTTTATTAGACTTAGAGGATATTGACACACGCTAAGAAAGCTTACACAAAGACATTAAATTAATTACCACTTTTTTTAAAGCTTATTTATTTTGAGAGAGAGAGAGAGAGAGAGAGAGAGAGAGAGAGTGTGTGTGTGTGTGTGTGTGTGTGAGTGAGTTGGGGAGGGGCAGAGAGAGAGGGAGAGAAAGAGAATCCCAAGCAAGCTCTGCACCACCAGGGCAGAACCTGACCATGGGGCTTGAATTCACAAACTGTGAGATCATGACCTGAACCAAAACCAAGAGTTGGATGCTCAGCTGACAGCTACTATCTTACACCACACAAAAAATATCAACCCAAAATGGATTAAAGACTTGAATAGAAGACATGAAGCTACAAACCCTTAGGAGAAAACATAGGTGGTAAGCTCCTTAACATCTGTCTTGATGATGATGATTTTAAAGCAAAGGCAATAAAAGCAAAAATAAACAAGTGGGACAACACCAAATAAACAAACAAAAAGTGCACAACAAAGGAACCCATCAACAAAATGAAAAGGCAACCTATTAGATGGGAAAAATATTGGCAAATCACACATCTAATAAGGGGTTAATATCCAAAATATAGAAGGAGTTCATACAAGTCAACACCAAAAGAACAATCTAAGTGAAAGATGGGAAGAGAACCAAACAGACATTTTTCTGAAGATAATATACTAATGGGCAACAGGCACATGAAAAAGTGTTCCACATCACTAATAGCAAAATGCAAGTCAAAACCATAATGAGATATTACACCTGTTAGAACGACTCTTATCAAAAAGACAAGACATAAGAAGTGTTGGCAAGGATGTGGAGAAAAGGGAGCCCTTGTGCACTTTTTCTGGGAAGGTAAATTGATGCAGCCACTTTGGAAAAAATTACAGAGGTTCCTCAAAAAATTGAAAATAGAACTACTATATGTTCCAGCAATTTCACTTTTGGGTATTTATCTGAAGGAAATGAAAGCACTAACTCAAAAATATCTATACTCCCATGTTCACCACAACATTATTTACAATAGCCAAGATATGGAAACAACCTGCATTGGCACTGATGGATGAATGGATAAAGAAAATGTGATGTGTGTCACGTATCTGATGGAATACTATACGGCCATTAAAACGAAGGAAATCCTGCCATTTGCGACAGCATGGATGAACCTAGAGGGTATTATGCTAAGTGAACAAAGTCAGACAGAGAAGGACAAATACCATATGATTTCACTTACATGTGGCATCTTAAAAACAAAAACAAAACTCATGAATACAGGGAGCAGATTAGTCATTGCCAGAGATGGAGGGTGGGAAAAGTAGGTGATGCAAGTAAAATTTCCAGTTATAAAAGAAATGTCATGGGGAAGTAATGTATAGCATGGAGACTATAGTTAATAATATAATAATAATATAATATAATATAATATAATATAATATAATATAATAATATATATTAATATATAATAATGTAAAATGGTATAATAATAACACTGTGTATTTGAAAGTAGCCAAGAGAGTAGATCTTAAAAATTCTCATCACAAGAAACAATATTGTAACTATGTGAGGTGGTGTATATTAACTACACTCCTCATTTGGTGGTGATCATTTCACAATATATACAAATATTGAATCATTCTATTGTACACCTGGAACTAATACATTATATGTCAATTATACCACAAGAAAATTTTTTTAATATTTATTTATTTTTGAGAGAGGGAGAGTGCTAGCCGGGGGAAGGCAGAGAGAGAGGGAGATAGAATCTGAAGCAGGCTCCAGGCTCTGAGCTGTCTGCACAGAGCCTGATGTGGGGCTTGAACTCATGATCTGCGAGATCATGACCTGAGCCAAACTAGGACGCTTAACTGACTGAGCCACCCAGGTGTCCTCCACAAGACATTTTTTTAAAAATAAATCAAAATGACAGATGGCCCTCAAGAACAACAACAAAAGCAGAAAAGTGGAACGTGACTTCACATTTTGAACATTAATCAGGCTGTATGTTTATGATTTGTGAAAATTTCCACATGTGTGTTATCCCTCAGTAAAAACTTATTTTAAAATATTTCTATTAAAGATACTGCTTTGCAGTGAGAGGGAACTTATCCTCATTAGAGGTATTTTAAGCATAGGATGGACAAGCAGTTGGTAGAAAATCTAAACATTTTTTAGTAGATTGGACTTTTGGGCTTCCTTTTACCTTAGATTTTATCATTTTCTGATGCTAGGCTAAAATTTTCCACTATCTTTACTCATTCTTCATATGACTTGGTTTCCTATCCGTCTACCACCCTGACCAGTTTCTTCTGAAGGCAGATGGTTCTCTAGGAACAGAACTTTCAGCTTTTTTTGTTCTAATTACTATGCTATGTCCCCAGATTCTATGAAATTTTACTGAAGTGTTTTGATACATCTGCTGTGGGTCTTTGGTGAGACAGTTCTCAGTAGCAGAAAAGTACGAGCCCATTCACCCTTCATGTGCATGTTCCTTTGCCTCACTTTCCAAGCTGGGCCAACTGTTCAGTGTGTCAGGACTGCTGTTGATGTGTTACTTGTTATCTCAGTCCCTTTACTTTTGTGCATGCAAAAGGAATACTAACAGAAATGGAAAACAAATGAAAAGTTAAAAGGAAAGAAGATGAAGCACAAACACAAGCAGAAAAAAATCCTCTGCTTATAAAGTGAAGCAAGAAGTACTTGATGGAGTAAGCCACAGCACAGAATCCAAAGTGCTATGAAGTTGAGTAAATCTAAAGGGAGAACAAACTAGGACAGAAGACAGTTTGCAAGAGGCCATGGTAGACTACAAGGTCAGAGTACCACTAAACTCTAAAATCTTGCTAGGAAGCTTCTAAGAAAACCTAAAATATAAACAGCATGCATCAAAAACAAAACAGAGTTCAGGAATCGTCCTGAAGACAGGATGATGAAAAGCAGTTTACACCTTTATGTGCAAGTTGGAAAAATTTTCGAAGGAAAAATATTTTCGAAGGAAAAATATTTCGAAGGAAAAATATTTCGAAGGAAAAATATATTTTTGAAGGAAAAATAAGATACACTCAGAGAGGGAGGCAAACCATAAGAGACTCTTAAACATAGAACAAACAGAGGGTGGCTGGAGGGGTGTTGGGTGGGGAGACAGGATAAATGGGTGATGGGCACCAAGTCGGACACTTGGGATCAGCACGGGGTGTCATATGTCAGGGGTGAATCACTGGGTTCTACTCCTGCAGCCAAGACTACACTGTCTATTAATTACTTGAATTTAAATTTTTAAAAAAGTATATAAATAAATACATACATACATACATACATACAGGCAGTTAACATGTCAAAAGAGAGAGAGAGAGAGAAAGAGAGAGAGGTGCCATGCATTGTAACAGCTGTTAGTGAGTATCCGGAACATAGCTCTTGTTTATAAATACTGTGGACCACTTTTGTCTTCTATGAGGTTTTCCTATATACAGACAGTAGAAGCCCCCCACCCCCTTTTTGTTTTGGTTTAAATGGATTTCTGTCACTTGCAACCAAAAGAGCACTACTACTCAAATTGGCAAGTGTGTGACACGACAAACTTGGAGAAAATATGGAACTGACTCATGAGGGCTGGAAGTGTGGAGCACTTTCTCATTCCAGAGTGAAAAGCTGTAAGTCTTCAGAAACAATAACCTGATCTTTCTCTTGGATCAGAATATTGTGCTCTTTGGGCTGAAAGTGTAAGAACTTTGCAGTAAATTGTTAGTTTAGAATAGATTACTGAATATTTCTGATGGCCTCCATTGACATATTTCAAAGAGACAAGAGGTTCCTGTCCACAGTCACTTTGCTGAAAAACAGAATCAGAAACAATAGGATAAGTAGGTAACTTTGTTATGAGGAAGATCTGAAACTACTTAAGATCAGAGCTTCATTCATCATTCTGAACTGCATTGTTAATATAGTGTTTTCTAATAGCCTCTGCTTCTGATGCTAAGGATAACATAGGATTGTGGTTTGGAAAATGAATGTACAGAAAAAGAGGAAGTGAATCAGAGAACCCCAATTTCACAGGCTCTTGCTCCTCCTACCCCACAAAGCACATCTTGCTAATTGCTATAGTACATAGTGCCTTCTAGAGCTATGATAAAATAGTAGCCATTAGCCACATGAGGCTATGTAAATACAAATTAGTTAAAATTGAATGAAATTAAAAATTTAGTTCCTCAATGGTACTAATCACTTTTCAAGTGCTCAGTAGCCACGTGTCCAGTGCCTGCCATATTGGACAGCACAAAATAAGAACATTTCTATAGGAAGTTGTATTAGACAGCTCTGAGCTAGAACAAGTTTGTTTATGAGGAAATATTTTCTGCTGCCCCAAGCCAGTCTATCAAGCTTTATTTATGCTCCAAGGTTGATAACTTTAGGCAGAAATTAGGAGATTGGACATAGTCTCTTGAGTCTGTAGTTCAGCCTAGGTTAGACTATAAGATTTCCTATATTGCTAATTAACAAGAGTTTTATGACAATGATAGTGAGCAGTAGTCTCTTAAATTCTTAGGGTAGTATATGATCAAAAGGACTCTCAAGATTGAAAAAAAAGATGACTGTGTTTCCCAGACTCTTAAGTAATTTATAGTCACCAAAATTACCACCAAATGAATTGAACAACTAAGTTAGGACAACCCAAGAGAGTATTACAAAGCTTCTTTTATGGCTGCTCCTAAAAAATGCAGTGGAAAGCTTCCCAGAAAATTGATATGAGGAGGTCCAAATTGACTAATTATAGGATTTATCAATCGTCAAAGAACTTGGTGACTCATCCAATGTTCATTTTGTTATTGCCATCTATATGCATGGTATATTCTTCCCTTTAATGTTTTAAATGTGAACATTCACCGCCACCATCTTCCCCACCACCACCATTATATATTGGACTGCACTGGGAGAGAAGGCAAAGTCCATATATTTTGTGTTCTTCAAGAGCCATGTCTGGGTCTGATGGAGCCAACTAGAGAAGGAATCCTGAGTTGCTGAACTTATAATGGCTATAACAGTTCTGTAATGAACAAAATACAATCCTGAGTTGTCTCATTTTAATTGGTTTGAGTAGATTTGGGGTTCTATATGGAACAGGTGAATCATATTAAGCAAGGGCTCATTAGTAATTGAGTATGAAAAAGAGGAAATGCAGGTGATATAGGCAACCATAAAATTATAGTGGGAATTTTTTTAGTTGTGGAAAATTCCAGGTTTGGTTCTAATATCTCTCCATGATCTGATATATTTTTCTTTTTTTACAACATGACCCCAATTCCTGGCTCTAGAAGATTGGCTAAGCAAGTACTTATCTTAAAACTTTTCCCAGAGTCTACCTTGTAGCCAGAGATCAGTCTAAGTATGAACACCTGACCCAGGCATGATGAAATGAAATATAAAAGTCAAAAATGTGATGATAACAATCCATCAGGGAAAAGAATATTGGATTAGGAGTAAGGAAAGTCAAGTTCTAGTCATAATTCTGTCAGTATATTCAGCCTGAAACAAGTCATTTTATCTCCCTGGACATAAGTTTCTTCATATGTAAAAATGACAATTTGGTACTAAAAATACCACTATTTCCCAATGTGTCTTCTGTGGAATGTTAATGAGCACCATACAAAAAAAAATGTGTTGGTCAGATCTATGTTTACCAACGTTTCTTTGCAATAAGACTTCTCAGAACATTTAATTTTAATAATGTGCATTGTGAATCTTCAGAAAGACCTAAAGATGCAGTTTCTTTGATATCATACCACTTTTTCCCCATGGAGCCTTCACGAGACAGTGTTTCCATGGAAGACATTTTGATAAATGTAGCTTCAGATCTTTTCTGAGATCTTTCTGCCTCATGATACCATGGATTTCATGATCAACATTCACTAGCTTATGGGACAGCCCAGGGGGAAAGAGACCTTTTAATGTTGGGCCTATGTAGTTTGAAAACAGCCCCTTCGTTCAGTCAAAAGTCTTGTAAGGCACCCAGATGTGTTGCTCGCACACTGCCAAACAGGCAGCTTGACTGGATTTTTGTTCAAATCAGACGAGCCTGTTGGCATTGAGTAGACACAGAGAGAGTGTGCATTCCTGGGCTCCTTTTCCATTAGCCACGCAGCAGCTGAAGCTCATGGCTAAACTGTTCTTCATCTTAACTGGGCATGTGTCCAGAACAGAAAAGGGAACAGAAGGAGCGTTATACTCCCCCTTTGGATCTGAAGGACAGCAAGCTACTACCCGTTTTTAACTAAAGGAATACTAGAGCATGTATACAGGATTCCAACATTTGGAGAAATGTGAAAGGTCATCTCACCCAGCTACTCACTGAATACTTGACTGCTTTTTGCCACTGTGTTAGACATTTCCATCGATAGGAAGCACACCAACTATAAAGCAAACCAATGCACTTAAGGAGACTTAATGGTCAGAAAAGGCTCCTTTATTTGGGGCTACAATGTGACTCCCTGTGGGTTTCACCTGCTGGTTTAGTTCTACCTTGTGGAATGAGTGTGCGCTCCTCTTCCGTGACAGCCATGAAAACCAAAAGCTGGGTCACCTTGTAGTTCTGAAGATCAGATAAAATTCCAGTGAGACTTCTTTGAAACTGTTCAATGGCATGACAGACACATATAGAACATTAGGTTTAGTGTGTTTTACTAAACATACTCATATCTTCGAGTACACAAATTCTTGCTTAGGTCAGTGGATAACTGTAACTAATTGTATGCAATGTATATAACTTAATGCTTTTGCTAGCATCTGAGTAAATGGTATAATTGACTTTGAGCAAGAAGATAGACATTTTCAAATATATATGCAGCAGCTGAAATAAAACCCTACGCTGGCGGTGAGCTATTGTCTGAAGGTGAACCATATAATAAGCTCTGTAATGGCCAGTGGGTGAAGCAGTCAGAGGAGGGGACTTGCAAGGATTTGATACAGGGCAGTGTTTGATCTGTTGCCAGCTTGGTCACAGATATCGATTACAGTAAATTCTATGAGATATGCATATCATTAACTTAGTAACATAATATTTTGGTCTCGGTGGTGTTTCTCTTCAGTGTATAAATGTTGCTAACATGTGTTTCTGCCAGTGAGAGATTTTTTTAGGTGAATCACCATAAAACTTGGGGGGAGTAAAGAGTTTTCAAATGTTTTAACTACAGAAACTAGACATGCATTAATCAATCCTTTTGAAGTTCTTCATGAATCACTTTGTGCCCTAATGAACTTGAAAAAAAAAAAAAAGCCTAAATGCCTATGGTTACATTTAAGAGTTGTTCATTTGATTAAAGCTCTTCTCAAGACCCCAAATGCTAGCAAAATAGCAAGTTAAATGTCTCTATAATCTTCAGTTTGACAAATTCTATTTCTTCTGTTCAGAGGAGAATTCAGTATATTTTGAGCATGTCCTGAGGAAAACTTAGGCCAAATGATTCTTCTTTCTGTTTCAACCATTTTAAGAGATCATCTTTATAGAATCAATTCTTTTATCTCAGAAAGGGGTTCTTTGTTATCATCTTAAGTAACTTACCTCAAACTGCCATGTCATTTATTAGAGCACTTTTCACTAATGATTTACCAGAGATAAAAATTACTCTTTACACCAAGAAATTTGTATACTTCCTAAGAGATATTTTGAAGTAAAAAATCTTGCAGACTCTTTTGTCTTCTTTTTTCAGAAACTGAATTTTGTTTGTTGGCATGGGAATGAAAACGTCCCTTAAAATTACCAACAGTGACCTGAAAAAAATATAATATATATAATAAATATATCTGTTTAATAAGTATATTAAATAGATAATAAATAAATGTATAAAATAAGTATTATATAAAAAGCAACATGTCCCTAAAAGTTAAATAGGTCTTCATCATTATCTGTGAAATTTCCATCCAATGCAGGAATATAGAGTTCCTGACAGATAAATTCCAATCTTCTTCCCTCCCTTCTTTCCTTCTTTCCTTTCTTCCATTCATCTGTTAAGTTGATACATATAGATAGATGATGGATGGATGGATAGATAGATAGATAGAAAGACAGACATAAATTTGAGTGTCTGTTTCCCAAGCCCCCACAGGGCACCATAGTGAGGGCAGATGTTCATTTGAACATTTACCAGGGTTCTACCATAGGGAAGGAACCTTGAAAGTGTGAAACTCAAAACTTACATAGGATGGTTGGTTTATGGGTCCATCATGTCTTCCAGAAAGTTCTTCATTCTGAAATGTAAATAAATCTTCTCTGGGAGGAAAGGAGAAATTTTCTGGGTTGTTACTACCCTAGAATGTAAGCAAATGGTTCTAGGGTAGTTAAGTCCTGACATTTACTCCAAACACTATCTCTCACTTCTATCTCTCACGTTTTCTTTTCTTTTTTTTTTTTTTAAATGTTTATTTATTTATTTTGAGAGAGAAAGAGATAGCAAGAGAGCAGGGGAGGGACAGATAGAGAGGGGGAGAGAGAGAATCCCAAGAAGGCTCCACGCTGTCAGCGCAGACCCTGAAGCAGGGCTCAAACTCATTAACCATGAGATCACGTCCTGAACCGAAACCAAGAGCCGGATGCTCAACCCACTAAGCCACCCAGGTGACTCTCTCACATGTTTTGTATTCAGTCAGCCTTCAACCAAGTTTATGAGTATTCTGTCTCAGATAGCTTGGATGATGCAGAAACATGGAAATATTCATGTGTCTAAACTACATCCATTCATCCATGCCACCAAAGGCTCCTGAGCTCCCTATTGGTCTTCTTCTACATGTAAACATACTACATATATTAAAGGTATAGAAACATTAAACACAGCCGTTGCCCTCCGGATATTCACAATATGGAGTTTGTTTCCTCCAATCCACAGTGTGAATGTGAAGGCAGAGGGGTTATTTATCACCTCATAATGTAATTCATTACATTTTTTAAATGTTCACATTGTTAACAAGTTTTTGTTACAGTAAATATAAGTCTAGTTCTCTGTAATTTCAGCTTACTTATTGTTCTTTTTAGGCCCACTAGAGTAACTAAAAAAAACAAATTCTAGCTCTACTGGTAGCAAGTCAGCTATTTGAAGATCTTAAAAAATGTTCACTCTCCCTCACCCAAATATTTTCTCTTCTATGCTAAACATCTCAAACATCTCTAGATTATTGAACTGCTTCTTTTTTATTAGTAAAGCTTATTTAAGTGTTTCTTATTAAAAATAATTTCTGGGCATTTCACCATCCTGGTTATTTTTTCCAATATGCCCTAGTTTGTCAATGATCCACTTAAAATATGTGTCTTAAAAAAAGATTTCAGGCATTTTCTGACCAATGCTAGATACAGAAATGAAACTCTTGCTTCCTTTTATCTGCCTATGACACACCTATCTTGACAGCCTATCACTCTACTAAATTGCTCTTCAGAGCTGTCTTTTTAGTAATTACACAGATTATTTATAAAGCATCTTATCTCTATTCAGAAATAGTTTGATAATAACCATTCCGAAATAGTAAAAAGATGTTATTCAGAATTGTTATTCTGCTCAAGTTATTCTTGATGATAGTTCACCATAATTCAAACATATGCACTTCTTCATCAGTTCATCTGTTGAATAGAAAGTTGCTTATGAGTATTGATTGATCCAGCTTAATTCTACTCCTAATATAACTAGACCAAATATAGTAATTTCAGTTATCAAGTTAACCCTATTGAATATATTCACGGCTGAAAATTATGTGTATTTTTTAAACAAAACATTCAAATTTATTTTCTCTTCGTTTAATCTGTTTAATTTTTTAAAAATATTTATTTGTTTTTGAGAGAGAGCGAGAGAGCATGAGCAGGGGGAAGGGCAGAGAAAGAGGGAGACACAGAAGCTGAAGCAAGCTCCAGGCTCCGAGCTGTCAACCTAGAACCCGATGTGGGGCTCGAACTCACAAACTGCAAGATCATGACCTGAGCCAAAGTTGGAGGTGCCCCTATGTTTAATCCAATTTTATAAAAAGATGATGTAATAATTTAGGTTTGAATCCAGTTTTCTGTTCATAGTAGAAATGTAAGTCCATTTAAGGTAGATTGAATATAAAACTTACTCTGAGATTATGGAAAAATACTTCAAACCCGTTGACACAAAGATTTAGGATTTACTCAACAACAAATATTTATAAAATACTTGTATGTTCAGCACACTGTTTTGGGGAGTGGGGATATAGAGAAAAATCTCTGCCATCATGGAGTTTACATTCCAGTGATGGAGACACTAGATAAAATAAAGTGAATTGCATGTTAGATAAGGAAAAATGTTAAGGAGTGGGGGCGCCTGGGTGGCTTGGTCAGTTGAGCGACCAACTTCGGCTCAGGTCATGATCTCATAATTCATGAGTTCGAGCCCCATGTTGGGCTTGATGCTGACAGCTTGGAGCCTGGAGCCTACTTCTGGATTCTGTGTCTCCCTCTCTCTCTGCCCCTCTCCTGCTCATGATGTGTCTCTCTTTGTCTCTCAAAAATAAATAAATGTTAAAAAATTTATTTTTAATTAAAAAATGTTAAGGGGGAAAACTGAAGCAGAGAAGAGAGATAGAAAGGTAGAAGTTGGCTCTGGCAAATTGAAATTTTAGAGAGGTTCAAAGATCTGGAAGCTCTCATCGTGATGTTGGCTTAAATTTCAAATTACAGATCCCTTTGAAATTAAAGAAATGATTTTAGGATATTTTCTTTAATAATTTGATTTGCTGTTGATGTTGGATTTTCAATTCAGAAATTCTCTTTTGTCTAGTCTTTCTTTTCCTCCCTCCTCACCAACTCTGACATTATAAGACACAGTTCACGTGGGAAAATCTAAGGTCCCTGTTTGACGGTAGTTCTTAACAATTTTGCAAGTGGACGCAAGTCACACTAGAAAAAACATCTCAGTCCAAGAAAGCAAGAATGTGTAAAATCTGACAACTTGGAATTAAAATGAGGAAATCCCAGATGTTCTGAGGCTGTTTGTGTTTAGCCATGACAACATGAAATTGATTCAGAAGCGTTTGTCGTTATTTTATCGGAGTGTTGCTTTCCCCCAACACCATCTAGTGCTGAGCCATATACCCCTGAGCTCTCTCTTTGTGCTCAGCAAATGCAAGGAATTTAACATCAGCCTAAATAATTCCAAACAAAGAGGACAAACGGACTTCAGGTAATATTGCACAGTTTAGTCCAATTCAAAGGCAAATTGTTTTGGGATTATTCCTCTCCTGGCACAAATAATTATAAGTTGATTACATGCAGATATGTTTGCAAGTGATGACATTGGCCATTTAAAACTTTCTTGGCAAATAGGAGATACCATGAACATGACTCGTGCTATTTCAATGTATTCACCTGTTGAAATTCTGCACAACAGCCCATCCCTGAGGTCACATCCTTTTTTTCCCCAAGCAGCCTATGCCGACCACACCAGCCTACCTCAAAATCTCAGTCCGCTTTTCCACTGACATTTACCATATATGTCTGCGTTTGTGAAATATGTATGTTTTCCCTATTCTTCTATTACATAATATCCTTAAAGATAGACTTTATTTAAGCATTTTTTGTATCTTCCCTTGTATGTCACACAGAAGTCTTGCTCAACAATTACCTTCTCGTTGATGGATTGATTCTTCTTCTCATGTTGATTGTAGAAGCACCCTCTCGGCTCAGCATGGTAGGAGTGCAGTTTAGTTGTTAATGGTTGGGAAATGACAGCAAAAAGTACACCAATTGGAGTCCTGAAGTCAGGGATGGGGCAGGGGGTGAGGAGGGAAGAGGAGGCTTTTAAAAAAATCTTCAGGCACCTGCATTTCCTAAGAAAGGAATCACGGAGAGCAGACAGCAATACTTTCAGCCTCAGTCAGAACACTTTTGCTCTCATTCTTCTCTTGTCTGTCTTTGCCTAACCATGAGCAATTTAGGAAGAACTGCTGGCAGGATTCTAATCTTCCAGCCATACTGACACCTTCAGGAAATAGTCGTTCTAGTGCCAAGGCAAGCCATGACTCAGGCTGACACAGAGAATTACCCCAAAGTAAATATGTATTGGAGCTTTGATATATAATTTGATTTTCTTTTTGCAGATTTACCTCCTCCCCCATAATATTTAACTTGGACTCCTATTTATAAGGTGGAGTCTCAATGAAATGCTGTTTTCAAGACCTGTGCTTCAGGGAAGTTCTGTAAAGTTATTACTTGAAAATACAAAGTATTTCTCCTATTGAATTCTATTTTGTGTTAGAAAAATTGCAAGATTCCATTGTAAAATTGAACATTTTCAAACCTCAATCAAACTTTCGGGGAGAGATAGTTGGCCCTGGGGTACTGTAGCAATGCAGTTCTCTTACCTGCCTCATTTCCAGTTGCCTCCCTGGATCACGCCATTTTGCGATTGCTTCCTTCCCTATGAACCCCAGGCCCCATATGCACCGTCTAACCATAGTCTTCCTAGGGCCAATTATTGCAATCCGCTTTTACATAAACGTCAGCCAAATTTTGCCTGAAGATTCTCTATCTTGACTTAACCTTATCGTTTTCTATCTCATTCCCAGTCCCTAAACCACTGAGGATAACTGCTTAACTCTGGAGATAAACGCCACCAAATATATCAACTCCAAATGACACTGGACCATCAGCACTACTCAATGATCCTTGAATAGTTCTGTACCTATCCTTTCTTTCCCATCTCTTCATTGTAACATTTATAATCCCTCACTGACCTCTTGGAGAGAGGGATTTCTGCATCTCTTCCCTCTGTAAGTGATAGTACGTTCTTCTGTAGTCTTGGGCTTAAACATCTAAGTCTGTGGCTTATTACCTATAGTCATGTTTTCTCCTGTTCCTGCCAAGGTTTCCTTTCCGATTTCCTTCTCCCAAGTTTCGAAGAAAAATGTACTCCTGCCCTCGTTCAAACCCTTTCTTTCCATCTGTACACCTGCTTCCCTCCCCACTCCTTTAAAACTGAGGCCGGCCATTGGTTATCTTCTCTCCACTGTTTCATGCCTTCTCCTTTCCTGATTCTCTCCCTATCACATGTAATTATGTCCAAGTCTCTTCTGTAGATTATAAATTCCTGCCCTCTGGACACTACCTTAAATTTTGCTTCCATTCAAACCTCAGCTTATGAAAAGAACAGTCCACACGGCTTCTTGTTTAGCTTCCTCCCATTTTTTTTTTTTTTATGAGAGAGAGAGAGAGACAGGGCGCAAGTGAGTAAGGGGCAGAAGGAGAGAAAGAATCCCAGGAGGGGCAGAGAAAGAGAGACAGACTGAGAGAGAGAGGGAGAGAGAGAGAAAGAGAAGTGGGACTCACCTGAAGCGGGACTCGAGCTCACCCGCTGTGAGACTTGAACTCATGAACCGTGAGATCATGACCTGAGCCACAGTCAGATGCTTAACTATTGAGCCACCCAGGCACCTGCTTCCTTCCATTTTTAAATTTAATTTTTAAAATTTTATTGAATTACATGTATAGGAAGCGCACAAATCGTGTACAGCTCGATGAATTTTCATAAATCTCCACGAGCACCAAGAAGTTCCTTCTGTGGCTGCTGAGTCATTAACACTCAACTTTTATCCTCTTTAATACATTTTTTTTGTTATGAAATACGACACAAATACAGCAAGGTGAACAACATATGAATGTACAATTTAAGGAAATATTATAAGGTTACTGTGTAACTAGCATCCAGGTAAAGAAATGAGATACTGTCAGCTGCCCAGAAGCAGCTCAAACCCAGGCTTCCTCCTCTGCCTAATCACAAGCCATCCAGGGACAGTCATTATGTTGGCTGTGTTAGTAATCGCTTCCTGCTTGTCTTTACATTCTTGCTGACTATGTCATTATCCGTAAATAAGAAAGTTTAATTTTGCTCTTTATATGAATGGAATCACGTGCTGCATATATTGGGGGATCTGACCTCTTTTGTTTAGTAAAAATTATGTTTAAAGATTTAAACATTTATTTATTCTTCTTCTTATTTTGTGTGTGTGAAAACTTATTGCATCTTTTTTGTTTTTGTTTCTTGCTCTGTGGCATTCTATAGTTCTAAAGCACACATTCCTACAGGGTATAAATCTGAGTGTAAAGTTGCTAAGGCATGATATATATATATATATATATATATATATATATATATATATTTGTGCTTTTTTACAGTGCAGTCTTCAGTTGTCTCAAATTTATTTATTTATTTATTTATTTATTTTTGGTAATGTTCATTTATTTTTGAGAGAGACAGACAGAGCACCAGCAGGGAAGGGGCAGAAAGAAGGAGATACAAAATCTGAAACAGGCTCCAGGCTCTGAGCTGTCAGCACAGAGCTGGATGCGGGGCTCAAATCCACGAACCGTGAGATCATGACCTGAACTGAAGTCGGACACTTAACCGACTGAGCCACCCAGGCACCCCACAAATTTATTTGAAGTGTTGAGATATGAATCCGTTTTTGTCCAGACGGCTTCCCCATTACCCAAGAACCATTTATTGAACCTTGCTTTTTCTCCCCTACTGACGTATATTACATAAATGACATAAGGCCATTTCTATCACATACTGAATCCCTATGTATTTCAATTTATTTCTAGACTTTCATTTATCTTTCTGCTCATGTGTTCGCAGCATCTTATTTTAATTTTTGAAAATTTTAATACCTTTAAAATATCTGATGCTCTATCTCCTCAACAGTGCTTTTTTTATTCCTGAATTTTCCTTTTAAAATTTTTACATATAAACTAAAACTAGTTTCACAGGAAAAAATATTTTATTATTTTCATTGGAATCAAATTATATTTGTAGATTAATTTAAGAAGAATTTATACTTTTATGTTAAGTTTTCCTATCCAAGGACGCGATATGCTTTTTTATTTGTCTAAGAATTCCTTTCTCCATTGGTACCATTTTTACATTGTCTTCATATAGATTTCGGGTGTTTCTTATTAAATATGTTCTTGAGTAGGACTTTACTATTTTTTTTCCTAAAGGGATTAACTACATAGTATGGCAATTAAAACCACAGCCTATGGATTAAGACTTCCTAAATTTAAAATATAGGTCTGCCACTTATTAACCGTATAAATGCAAGCAAATTACTTAAACTGTCTTTGCCACTACTTCCTCATCTGTAAAATGCAGTTGTTGTGAAGATTAGTGAATTTAACCTATGAAAGCACTGAGAAGAGTGCCTAGAACATAATAACATTCAATATTCATCCAATAATAACATTCAATATTAACTCTTATACAATTGATTGTATATAATCAATCTTATTGATTGATACAGATGAATATCTTGCCCCATTAAATCTTCCAACCTTTTATTGTTTGAATAAACAGAAATGATGTGGTTTTCTGTATATATTTTGTATCTATCCAGCTTATTAAATTATTTTTTAATGTTTATTTATTTATTTTTGACAGAGAGAGGCAGAGAGAAAGGGAGAGAGAGAGAATTCCAAGCAGGCTCCACTCTGTCAATGCAGAGCCTGATATGGGGCTCGAACTCACGAACTGTGAGATCATGACCTGAGCTGAAATCAAGAGTCAAATGCTTAACTGAGCCACCCAGTTACCTCTAAATTATTTTAGTGTTTGCAATCATATTTCCCAACAATTTTCTAGAGCATATAATCATATACGCTTCGAATAATATTTCATTTCTTCCTTTTTACAAACTTCATATTCTAATTTCTTTCTCTTTTCTGTTTACATTGGCTAATATATCCAGAAAATTATTTAAAACTGTAAAAGATATAAATAATAATCACAATGTTTCCTCTCTTGAATTCTGACAGTACAGTTTCTCTTGGTAATCTGCTTAAAGTTTCAAGCAGACTGTTTTATTCTTTTCAGGATCTTCTTACTACAGATATCCTCAAATATACAAACTTTCCAGAATACTTTTCTTTATTTTTTGAGTTGATTTATATATTTTGAGAGAGAGAGGGAGCATGAGCAGGGGAGGGACAAAGAGAGAGGAAGAGAAAGAATCCCACGCAGGCTTCTCACCATCATCACAGAGATGAATGCGGGGTCCAGACCCACAAACCATGAGATCATGACCGGAGCCCAAATCAGGAGTCAGACATTTAAATGACTGAGCCACCCAGGCGCCCCTCCCAGAATTCTCTTTGTGGCCGCTACTTCTGACTTTACACATCTTCCTTGAATAATCTTATTCAAATTCCTCTAGATTTACTACAATTTTAAATCTACATGTCCAATTCCTATTGGGCATTTCCATCAGAATCTCAGAAATACTTAATATCTACATGCTCAAAGTGGAAGTCATTCTTACTTGTACACACACACACACACACACACACACACACACACACACACTTTCCTTTATGGCAACCAGATAAATACATTAACTAGAGCTAGAAACATAAGTTTTATATTTAATTCATTTTCCCTTACTGCACCCCAATTCAGTTGACCATTCAGTTCTATGTATTATAACTCTCAAGGTCATTCTTTCTTCTCTAGTTGAAGTTCTTAATTTCCTTTCACAGGGTCTATTGTCACAATCTTGTGACTTCCAAGGAGGATGACTAACTGGCCCAGTTTCCTGGGAACTGAGAGTTTCCCAGGATGCAATACTCTTGGTACTAAAACCAGGAAAGTCTCAGGCAAACTGAGATGAGTTTGTCACCCTACTTCCTGGCTTTCACGATCATCCCCTTTTGTGATTAAAAGTCCAATGTATGTTATGAAATTTCTCCCCAGAAGTAGTATATAGGCACACAAATTTTTGCATTCAGTTGTAGGAGTTTAACAGAACTTCTGAATCTATAGTTCAACAGATCACAGATTTGAAGGATTAAATTTGAGGTTTTAACCAATCCTCCATGTGGCTGCCAGAATGATGTGTCTAAAACCACAAATCTGACAATGTTATTCTCCTTTTAAATATAGTCTAATGATTCCCCATTGCCTACAGATTGAACACAAATTCTATAACATACATCAAAGATATTTTGTGATCTGGAACTTATCGCCATTTATCAGCGTACCTTCTGGGACTTTATTTCTTAATGAAGACCCCCACACTCTTGTCATATCAAATGACCGACAACTTCCTGTAGGTGTCAAGCTGTGCCATGCTTATGTATTTTTCACATGCTCATCCTGTTGTATACAATATCCCTGTCACCATTATCACATTTGCCTTAGAATGCCTACTCTATCTCATGAAACTCATTCAAGGATCTTTTCCTTTTTGAACCATTTTCCACCCAAATCATTCTAATAAATTGTTTCTTTTTTTGTTCCGTCACTGGAGTTGGTGCATACTTGTTATAACACTTATCTACTGAAGTGATCTTTTACAAGCTTTTCTTTGCAAATACATCAAGATTGTGGATCAGGGACAGTGTTGTATCTTACTGTACTTTCTATCTCTAGCATCAAAGAATGCCTGACACATTCTAGACAATCAATAAATGATTGTTAAATAAATTCATGAATGGACATACCAGGAATGCAAGGTTCATCTTACTCATAGGAAAGCAATTAACAGCAATAATCTACACCTTATTACTTAAAATTGTGTGTACTTTTGAGGTGCCTGGGTGGCTCAGTCGGTTAAGTGTCTGGCTCTTGATCTCAGCTCAGGTTATGATCTCACAGCTCGTGAGTTTGAGCCCTTTGTGGGGCTCTGCACTGACAGCACGGAGCCTGCTTGGGATTCTCTCTCTCCCTCTCTCTGCCCT
Source organism: Prionailurus viverrinus (assembly GCF_022837055.1). Lineage (NCBI taxonomy): Eukaryota > Metazoa > Chordata > Mammalia > Carnivora > Felidae > Prionailurus > Prionailurus viverrinus. Next base: position 53,865,409 of record NC_062577.1, on the reverse strand, counting down.
TCCCCCACTTTCTCTCTCTCTCAAAATAAATAAATAAACTTTAAAAAAATTGCACTTTTAATAAAGGTTGTGTGAATTAACTAAATGTCACCCTTACCAAGTTTCTCATTAACATAGTGGCATGTGAGGGGCACCTGGGTGGGTCAGTCGGTTAAGCGTCTGACTTCAGTTCAGGTCAGGATCTCACAGTTCATGAGTTTGAGCCCTGCATTGTGCTCTGTACTGACAGCTAAGAGCCTGGAACCTGCTTTGGATTCTGTGTCTCCCTCTCTCTGTGCCCCTCCCCCACTCATTCTCTCTCTCTCTCTCTCTCTCTCTCAAATAAATAATAAATAAATAAATAAATAAATAAATAAATAAATAAATAAAATAAAATAAGATAAAATAAAATAAAATAAAATAAAATAAAATGTAAAAAAAAAAGAAACATAGGGGCATGTGATACCCTACCCTCTACTATTAGAATTTCACGTATTAAGAAGGGAAAATGCCATAATGAACCAAAACTGCTGCTTTTTTATACATTGCAGCTGTGCCTTCCCTAGAGGTCTCATACTAGACTGGCTCAGAAAACCAATTCAAAGTAGTTTATGAGAGAAACTGGGAAAGATCATGGCAAATTAAACAAAAGTGATTTCCAGGGCTAAAGAATTATATTTTCCAGGCATGTAAAAGTCATCCTTGTAATAATTTTCTGAGGTTCCTACTTTGTCAGAATTCAAACCCTTCAAAGAGTGTTTTTTATCATTCTGAATTCTGATTTTTGAATCATTTTTAAAAGAAAGTAAACATGCAAATGAAGGTACACAATTCTGTGTGTGACTCTAATAAAAATTATACCACCCTTATTAGGTCCTATGGTTTCCAATGCATTAATAGCACACAATTCATGAAATGCAAATAGAACTAAATTTGTAGCTCTATAATTTGGGCGCACTCACAGTTCAGTTCAGTTCCATTCTGGTGGGCGCTGTTATGCTTCACTAATGAGGTCTGTATACTGTGTCGCCCTTTGTTGTTTGCCTACATCTCCAAAATGCTAGCAAAACAAGTTGGAAAGTAAAATAGCTAGCTAACTGTTCTGTTTTATTCCATGATGAGACATGCCTCACTGCAGATGAGTGTTGGCAAGGCAGAGGGTAAGGACTTGAATATTCACAGGAGTCATTAGGAAATATTACTGCTCGTTGAGAAATCAGTGTTCTTAAGAAAGAGTTGAGAAGAAATCAGCTACTAGATGTCAAATAGAAGTAAGCAAGATGCAGGTAAAGAAACTCTGGGAGGGAAGCCATAGATTAAGAAGAAGGAAGACATTTAGGATTGAGGACACAAAAATCTGATAGGTAAAAGGATGAGCAAGACATCTCAAGACTAAAATCATACATTATAGTGTCAGTTGGTTAAAACTCAATCTTGACTTTCTTCTGTGCTCTGTAAGTTCAGGCATCATAGGGAAAGTGTGCTCATCAAATTTGAATGTCTGCTTAACATTATATTCTTCTCCTGCTTGGACAGGCTTAGGGATGGCAGCCTGCAATGGGAAAGGGGACATGACTGGCTTTACCTCCTCCTTTTCCTGCTCTCTTCCTTCTGTATTCACTAGCTCTTCTAGCTCCATAGTATTGCTGTAGCAGAGGGAAATGAAGACAAGGAATGGGTTGATTTTTCCTTGAGCTGGATGGCGTCATGCTTTCTATTTGATAGCCGGTTAAAATGTAGTCCTGGAAGACAATTTGGGGTGAATCTTTCTCTCACAGGTGGCTTTGTGGGTTTTAAGCGTTCTGCTCTTCTGCTGACCCAAGAAAATACATCTTTATTCTAGGCGATCAACTGCAACTCCCATTTTCCATCTGAGTATACACTTCCAACCTCCTTCTGCTAAGTTTCGCTCACCTCTCTTGTCAACCATGCCGGTCCCTCTCCCACATCACTGCCATTCTCTAGAGGAAAACACTTATGGATTTCTTGCCCTGACAAACTCTGAGAGGCAGGCTGGTTCCCATATTAGAGCCCTGTTGATTCCACTGACAAAACAATTGGCTGATAGAAAACAGACTCCAGTCTATGTTTGATAAACTTTTCTTGGGCATGGATCAGATAGCAGTCTTTGTCTCCCAACAGCAGAAAACAAATTCATGGTTCTCTGAGTGCACCAATTAAAGGAGCTTCCTCTGCTTAGAGAAAATGTAGCATCCACCATGGCTCTTTCACAGAAGGAAGGTGAAGAATCCAGCATAGCATCAGCTCTTTCACCAATGTGATCCTTAAATCTTCACTGTCGCCCACCTATACATCTTGAATTTGTTGAAGGTTCCAGAAACATGTAAGACTCTTGGAGTAATTTCCTTTGTAAATTTGCATTCAAGGTGTCCTGATAGTTATCAGGAAGTATTTTATTCTAAACTCCTACTCCTTATCTTTCTAATCAGCAGTTCTAAACCTGAATGCATAGTAGAGTCACCAGTAAAGCTTTAAAAAATGTGGATGCCTGCCAGTCCCCTCCCTCATCCTGAGATTCTGATTTAATTGGTCTGGTTGAACATTTATATATATATTTTTCAAAATTCTTGATCATTTAATGTGCAACCAGGGATGAGAACAACAGATATGAATAAATGATAAATTATCTCTTCAACTAACAGCTTTGAATGGGATAGATCTGCATTGGTTTTTTTCTCCCCGTTTATAGACACAACTCTACGCTAATCACTCTAAAAAATATTCCTAATAATAAATTAATTTGAAACATTTCTCCCAAGTGAGTATCTCCCAAGAACTTCTTATATTTATAGAAGGGTTAGTCTCTGTACCAATTTTAACTCAGATTGTTGACATACTTTAAACTATTTTTATTCAGTCAAAGTGAAAATCATACTATTAGTTATTGATTAGTTGTACACATTACAATGTGTAATTTGCACATTGTCAATACCCATTAGTGTTCCCATATATGAATATTCCTTCTATGTTGAATAGGTAAATGCATTTAAATTTCTTCATCATTCCTATTATACTGTAGCAATAAAAAAAAAAAATAACTCAGGAAGAGAGGGAAAGCCGAACAAAATCAATAATTAATAGTTTTTCTTTAGGGATAAAAAAAGAGAGAAGCCCATCCAAAGGAAAAAAATACACACGAAATGACTCTGAAAGAAGCACAGTTTTATCAATTCTATGATATTTCAGATGAATTTTCCAAAGAGAATAAGATGGCCTCCTAACATTCTTATTCTAGGAATAAGATTCCATGCACTGAAAATCTAGGAAGTCTTTTAGATTTTGCTACACTGAAAACCAGAAGGTTCATATGAGTAGTTGTCTAATATTATCCCAACTAAAGTGCCACATGTCTTCAATGTCCAATTTAAATTTAAAGGGAAAAGAAATCCATTGAATTTTGGGGGGCAGAGCTGATATTCTGCTCCGATTATTAAAACTGAAAAATAAATTTAATAAGCCAGTTTCTCTGCCTTCTGGGGCTAAATATTTTTAACCCAGAAATTCTCTTTCTAGGAATTCATTCTACAGTTGCACTCAGGCATATAAACAAGTGTGTGTGTGTATGTGTACCTGTGCATATACACAAATGAATTCATTGCAGAAGTATTCAGAATAACGAAGAATATAAAACAAACTAAATATCTATCAGTGGGAAAACAGTTAAATGAATAATAGAAAAACTATTAAATAAGGTAACATAGATCTATGTATGCTGATAAGAAAAAAATTCTAAGATGCACTGTTAAGTTTAAAAGGAAAAAAGTGTGTTCAATATGCTCATGTCTCAGTCTTTGGGTTCCTCTCTCTCTCTCTCTCTCTCTCTCTCTCTCTCTCTCTCTATATATATATATATATATATATATATACATGATGTAAAATATGTTTCTATAATGCATATAAGATTTCTGGAAGGGTATACAAAGTTAACACTTTTAGTTAACTAAAACTAGTAACTTTCAGAAAGACTTCTGTAAGGTATTAGTCAGAGATATGGTCTCAGGACAAGACTTGCTTTTCATTATATATCTCTTTGAAATGTTTTGAGTTTTTTGTCATGTGTATGATGCAAGTCTTAATTTTTTTAAAAAAGCATTTTATTACAATTACAATTATTACAATTAGTAGTAGGTTTTAGTCACCTTAGTGACTTTAAAACAGGTTTATCTTTGAAACATATTCATGTTTAAAGCTAAAAGACTCTGATGAAAAAAAAATGGAAGAAGACACTAGTCAAAGCAATCCTAAGAAAAAAGACAAAACTGTAGGCATCACACTTCTTGATTTCAGCTCTAGAAATCAAAACAGTATAGTACTAGTATAAGAATAGAAACAGACCAATAAAACAGAATCAAGATCCCATAAATGAACTCTCATATATATGGTCAACTAATATTTGACAAAGGAACCAAAAATACTCAATGTAGAAAAACTAGTTTCTTCAATATATGGCATTGGGAAAACTAGGTAGCCACATGCATAAAAATGAAATTGGGCCCCTGTCTTACCACTTACAAAAATTAGCTTGAAATAGATTAAAGACTGGAATGAAGACCAAAATTGTAAAACTCTCAGAAGTAAACATAGGAGAACAGCTTCTTGACATCTGTCTTGGCAATGACATTTTAGATATGACACCAAAAACACAAGCAACAAAGGCAAAAATATACAAGTGGGACACATCAAACTCAAAAGTTTCTGTACAGCAAGGAAACCATCAACAGTGAAAAGGCAATTTACAGAATGGGAGAAAATATTTGCAAACCATGTATCTAATGATGCATTAATATCCAAAATACATAAAGAATTCATATAACCCGACAACAACAACAACAAAACAAAGAATCCAATTTAAAATAGTCAGAGGGACTGAATAGACATTTTTCCAAAGAAGACATACAGATGGCCAACAGGTACTTGGAAAAATACTCAATATTACTCATCAGTAGGGAAATACAAATCAAAACCACAATGATATAACACCTATTAGAATGGCTATCATCAAAAAGAAAACAAAAAAATTGTTGGTAAAGATATAGAAAAAAGAGAATCCTTGTGCACTGTTAAACATACATATACAGATACGTATCAAGAAGGAAATCCTGCTGTTTGCCAAAACATGGATTGACCGTGAGGCCGTTATACTAAGTGAAATACATCAGACAGAGAAATACTATATATCACTTATATGTGGAATCTACAAAAGCCAAACTCATAGATAACAGAGATAAGAATAATGGTTACTAAGGGCTGGGGGTGGTATAAATGGGGAGATGTTGGTTAAAGAGTACAAACTTATAGTTAGAAAGTGAATAAATTCTAGGGATCTAATACACATAATCATGATTATATTTAATGGTGCTTTATTATATACTTGAAAGTTGCTAAGAAAGTAGATCTTAAATATTCTCACCACAAAAAATAAATGATGATTATGTGACATGATGGAGGAGTTAGTTAATGCTATGGTGGTAATCATATTGCAATATGCAAATGTATCAAGTGTATATAATTATACATCTATGTGTATATCAAATCAACACATTTACACCTTAAATGTGCACAATTTTGTGTGTCAGTTTAAATCTCAGTGAAGTTGAAAAATAAGAGATAGGTTATCTCCATATTCATGCATTTTATTTACATATTAGTTTATTCATTTAACAAATATTTACTGAATGCCTATCCAGTTAACTGAACAACCACCTATTCCTATTGTTTTAACAGTAAGTGTGAGGGAAAAATGAATTACATAAGAGTCAATGTTTTCAATCACTCATTCATTCATTAGTTGACTCACAATTAATACTACATAATAAATATCTATAGGTGCCACATAAACCTATGCAAAAGGCCTGGTACATACCTCCTCTGTAGACATTGATTGCCAAAAAATGCCCACAATGAGGACAGATTCTAAGATGTCCATCAAGCCAACCTGACACCACGTCAAAAACGCTAGACCAGGAAGCCATGTTTCCATGTGCAGCACATCACTGCGGCAGAAGAATAGGTCCATGTATCCACTAACTCATTCATTAAAGACTTACCGTTTTCCTCTCTACAAACACCATTCTATCGGCTTTTTCAGAATACAGAGTTATACAAGACATACACTCCTACAATTAGGAGTTTAAAACTCAATAGATCTATTTGCCTTACACATATTTTTAGCATTTTAAAATTTATAAAATATTTCCATTTATTATTTCGTGTGATTGTAAAAAAAAAAAAAAACAAACCTCTGAAGTAAACCTGATAGGTTCCCCCCCTTTTTATAAACAGGAAATCAAAATTTTGAGACAACAGGTGTCTTATTCAAAGTGGCTGAAGTAAGAATAGAAACCAGTGCGCCTTTTGCTGTATATACCATAGACTTCCTTCAGTCGTTCCCACAATTTGCTGTGAAAGTAATTGAGTCTGTTGTTTGTTGGCTAATTGAAAGAACCTTATGAAAAGAATCACAAAAATGATGTGTACACACCTTGAACTGTTTATTTCAAGCTAATAAGTGTGCGTTTATTCTCCAACCTTTTTCATGTACACCATGCATTTTCTTTGTGTATGGGCCACCTGACTGAAATTCCATGCGTTCTTTCTCATACACTCACACCCATAATTCATCATCTATGATTTCTCAATTTTGGTTCCTTTAAAGTGAGGCCAAAATTACAGAGACATGCAAAGTATTCTGAATCCAGAATTCAACTACATGTTTAAAATTTCTCCCAATCTTCTTCAATGATATTGCCCACACCTAATGTAACAGAGCTATTTAGAGACCCTCAAGACTTTCCTAAGTATTCAGAGAAACCATAACTCTCGTTTCAGGATTGTATTTTATTGCATTATACACTGCTTGGTTACAGAAACGAGTAGAGTTGGCATCAACGTATTTGGGAGCAAGCAGAACTGACTTTGAATAAGCATGCAATGCAACAAGACAAACAGAAATGTTGGGAACTATGGTTATCAGTCCAGAGGACTGATAAAGTGAGTGACGAGAAATCCTAATCTGGTGGCTTTGTTAAATGGAACTCAATTAAGAGAACTTCCGAAGTAGTCCGCAAAGAGCAAGCTCCCTCAGAATATGTTGGACTGTAACTGGAAGCATCTTATACTTGCTGCAGCAATCCCGTAGGCTCCTTAAAAGATTCTCAAGTTGCATCTGCAACAATTGCCAGCACTAAAGAAGTGACGTCCACTAGGCAATCATGTGCTTGACTTAGAGAGAATATTTGCTATGTAACATTCAAGAGTATTTGCCCATCTTAGATGCAAAATTGATCTTGATCACAAATGCTTCACACTCTTAAAATATAGATCCTCTGTTAGAATAAAGGTAATAATGACAATACTTTTTAACTTTATTCTAATAAAGTTAAGACTGCCTTCCCAGTTCCCAGCATAGGGCTTATTATGTGGTTTGGGCTTATTACACATTTGCTGCAATCATAACTCAAAAGCCATCTTGGAATTTTAAAAAATCTAATTCGTTGGAGCTTTTAAAGTTAGGTCATTTTCCTTATAAGTAAAGACCCCTGTTCAGTCAGTACAACATTAAATGTTGCAGTGTGGGGAGAAAAACTGTAAGTGGGAGATGCATTGGGGAAGGTCATGTTTATCTAGATCATTGAGAAAAAATTCCTTTGACTTCCTCCTAAAAATTATAATGGAAAATATGAACTTTAATCATCATGCAGTTATCTGAATACTCTGACCCAGGGCTAAAGAATTGGCAAAATATCCAAAATATATACACGAACCAACAGCATGATTGGCAGTTCTATACTGTTCTTATTTCTTAAGCTTTTGGGTCATCACCTCTGAAAAGTTGTGTGGACTATCTTATCATCATAGTTTCTGTGTCCTTTCAGTCAGAGGCATTAGAAGGGTGTGGTTTTCCCAGTGAGTTCTTCTCTGGACTAAACTCATTTGTCATTTTCACAGCCAAGAGCTTTGTCATAGTAATGTTTGTCTGGAACAATTTTAGTCAAGTTCACTTGAGTCACAATTGTATGATTTCTCTATGAAGTGTAAAATTAAAGCCTTTCTTAGGGGACATGTAAGGAACAACTTTTCTGCTTTGATGCTAAATAGGATTTAAGCGAATAATCCAGTTAGAAATAAAAGAACATGCAATATCACACAATTCACGAGCAAAGAATAACAGACTCTATGTAATGGTTGGATTTCCTTTCTCTCTTTCCTGACTTTTTCTTCTTTCCTTTTTCTCTTTTTATTCTTCCCTTCTTTCTCATTTTTCACTAGTTTTCTCACCTCTTCTTCTTTCATTTTTTACACTCTTTTCTCTCATTTAATCTACTTCTCTTCCCTATCCCTTACTCCCTCCCTTCCCACCCACTCTCTTGGAGTTTCTGGCAAAGTCTTGTCTGGAGTGATGGAGAAGGAAGCTGCCATAGCAGATATGGTTCTCAACAACTGTGCTTTAAGAGGCAAGATTCAGAATGGGGACAAAAACATGAATGAAAGAGGAGGAGACCAGGAGCTGGGCACATTCACAAATAGAACAAGTCATGAGGAACACAGCATGAGGGCAGAAAGATCAGTGCACTTTTGAGTGGAATTGGGATCCTCTTTATGGGTGCAGGCCTGGTGGTTTGCAGGTGAGGAATCCTGTGATAGGGGCACAGGCTCAAGGTAAGTGCTCTCTGTCCCTCACTCCTCTTGCTTATTCCATTCCCATACTTGTTCCTTCCTTTCCTGCTCTTCTTCCTTGATTCTGCCTTCTTCATGAATCTATCTGTAAATATGGTGAAAATTAAAACTATTTAGGTACAGGAAAGGTCTCTCACTTCCTCACTTTCTGAGCTTTTCATCTCAAGTGTTTATTGCATGAACATCATTGAAGGTGCTAGAGAAATGTGCTAGAAGGGTGAAGTCAACCCCATGGAGAAGCTCTTCGGCTGGGAGAGAGACTGAGAGGCAAATAATTAGTTTGCTGGGATATATGGTAGGAAAGGTGCCATCAAAATGCTATGGCAAGACAAAAAAGCGGTTATCTGCTCATGGAAAGTTTGGAGAGACAAGGAAGGGAAGGGAATTCTAAGGGGCAAGAAGGAGAATTCCAGAGACTTCTAAACATTTGGAGGGCAGGTGGAGCTTGGCAAGAGGGATCTTAATCATTGCTGAAGGTCCTGAAAAGGATCTTGAACTTGATTCTCTAGGCCAGTGTTGGCACAGACTGATCAGGCATTCATGTGAGGTAAATGGAGAGAATGGCACAGAGTAATCACACCGATGTTAGCTATGGAACAACCCCTGATAGCATTAGTTACCATTTAGACTATGTCACACAGGTGAACTTTATCCTCAGTTTTTGTCCCAGTATAAAAATTTCCGGTAACTGCCACGTGCAGTACAAAACAATAGATCGGTTATAATTACTAGAGATATGGTCTCATTCCCGGTTTTAAACATTAGCTTAGCAGTAGTATTTATGGCTTTGACAGGGCAAGATTGAAGGGAGAAAAACAGAAGGCTAGTGCAATAGTGCAGACCTGGAACCCGAGCCACCAAAAGATTGCTGGGGACCATAATGAGGGCAATGAAGATGGAGAAGAAAAACTACACTATCAAGATGTTAAGAAGTACATGCTGGTAGATCTAGTGATTATTTTAACGTGGAAACTGAGGGTAAAGAAATGAAGTAATCAATAAATATTATATCGGGATAGATGAGATACAATGCCATTTTAGTACGCAGTCACTTCCAAGTATGTGCATTCTAAATAAATCTCGTTATTTGAAATGATTTTATACTTTCAATCTAGATAAAAATCTCTATATTTGTAATATGCTAGTTTGATCAGTTCCTTGAGAAACACAGATTTTTTTTTAATTGTATACCTTGAATATCAATATATCAAAATAAGCCCAGTGTAATTAAAAACAAGACAAGAATAGCCTTAGCTTTAAAGATGAAAAGCAAAGATTCTGTCAGTACACTTATGCTGCAACAGTGACCTGTGTTCAGAGTATGTGAGGCCTGGTGTTTACTTCATGATCAACACCTACAATTTTTCAGACTTGACTGTGTCCAAAGTTTATTCCAAATAAACAACAAAAACACAGAATAAATAAGTAATTTGCCCGAGGTAACTAAGTAATAAGCTGAATTGTGTTCATATGTTGAAATCCTAACTCCTTGTACCTTAGAATGTGACTGTATTTGGATATTGGGCCTCTTTAAAAAGGTGATTAAGTTAAAATGAGGTCATGAGGATGGGCCCTAATTCAATATGACTGGTGTCCTTATAAGAGGAAATTTGGGCATAAATAGTTACAGAAGGAAAAGTCTGTGGAGACACAGAAATATGACCATCGACAAATCAAGGAGAGAGCCCACAGAAGAAACAACCCTGACAATACCTTTTTCTTGGACTTCTGGGCTCTGGACTGTGAGAACGTGAGTTTCCATTGCTGAAGCTACTCAGGCTATTGTGCTTTATAATGGCAGCCTTAGCAAACAAATAGAGTACATGACTCATAGATGAGCTAGACTGGATTGGGACTCTGGTCAGTCTCACTCTAAAATCTATTCTGTATCTGAGCCCTTCTTCACCCTTTCCCCAAGAGGAGAATGCTTGTCGGCTGGCTCAATACCATGCCCACTGTTTGCGTAATGCTGAAGACTTGCCCTCTAGTAGATGAGCCGCTCCTCTAGACTGGTAATGACCTCTTAATTTATGATGACAATTTATTAGAGTGGAAAGGCTTAAAATTGCTATACTATATTGGGGGAAGGAAAATGGAATTTCCTAACAATGTACCAGAGCTTTTGAAGTCTGGCTTCCAAAGTGACTGAGAATTCACTTAAAGACTAAGAATGGCATTCTTAGATTGCCCAACTGATAAAAAAGAGAGAGAGAGAAAGAACACTGATACAAAGATTTGTAATGAGCTAAAGGAAGAAAGGAACTAGCTAAATTAAGTATTAACCTAAGCCCCAGGTTAAGCCTGGGGTTCTTCTACACCCTGTTATAGTTTTTATATTGATTCAGGATTTTTGCATTATTTCTTAATGATATGATAGTTTTGTTTAACTATGGCAGTTGCTAATCCAGCACGAATGACAATTACATCACAAATCTATTTAGTCATTCTGTTCAGAGCTTCTAAGTCTTTCCCTTGCAATATGTGAACTTTATATAACCTAGAATTTATGAAATAGAACCATATGTGATCTCCATACTTTCCCCATTTTCAGAACCCTATCTCACTAAAACAATTCTCTTATAATACCTGGCTAAGAATTATCAGGTAAATCATGTTACATGGATGTTTATGAAAGATTTGACTTTGTCTGGGTAACTGTCTATTTCCTCACTTATTAAAAAAAAAATTGGGAATGTTAAGGAAAATTTTAATCTTATCATATATCTTCAATTTCTTAATATGTTTGATCTTTTACGGTGTTCTTGACCTGTGAAGAATTCACATATTAATATTATGATTTTCCAGTAATATATTTAACATTTTAATTCTTTTTTTTTAAGTATATTTGAGGTCTTTGCTAAAATTATTTCTATCTTTTCCTTTTCATTTTCACTGCTGGCCCAGCCTCTTACCACTCATTCCTAGATTATTGCAATGGTACCTCAAATGATTCTCCTGCTTTGGCTTGCTCTACGTGTCTAATGCATCTTACACATTGCAGCCAGATTGATAATCCTAAATCAGATTGCTGATTGTGCACCAAAAACATCCGTAGTTTCCCATTAACTAACTACAGGATAAAGTCCAAGTTTCTGAGTTATCCATAATCTAGCACCACCCAATCTTCCAAACTTTCTAGCCTTATCTTCTAAAACTCCCCCATTGTGAGCTAGCAAAACTGGTTTTCTGAACTTCGACAGAACTTACTATCTATACAATTTCTTCTTATCACTAATCAAACATAGCTTTTAGTCATCAGTTGTCATCTAATGTCTTTGGCTAAATGCCCAAATACCTTAAATGTTCTTCGTTAAATTTCATTATTCATAACATAATCAATGTCGATGTTATTTGATTCTTGGTATCCCACACAAGGATTAGTGGGAATGATTATGTCTGTTACTTTCAAGAGACATTTTAAAGCTCCCTACTGAAGACACAAAGATAAATAAGACATAACTCCTGCCCTCAAGCCATTTACCTCTAGAAGGAAGATGACAAAGTACAAAGGTAAACATAATGCAGTATGAAAGTTCTGATCTAACGGGATCAGCAAAGGACTGTGAGAACAAAAGCTTATGTAGGAAAAGGATGTTGGGAGTGGAGGGAAGGTTTTCATATGGCAGAAAGTCATAGAATAACATTTGAATTGGACTTCGAAGGATAAATATAATTTTTCCTAGGCAAAGGAGAGCTTGCAATTGAAATTCCAATGTTTTCACTCTTTTTTTAATGTTTATTTATTTTTGAGAGAGACAGAGCCAGAGTGTGAGCAAGGTAGGCACAGAGAGAGGGAGACAAAGCATCCGAAACAGGCTCCATGTTGAGTTGTCAGCACAGAGTCTGATGCAGGGCCCAAACTCATGAACTGTGAGATCATGACCTGAGCCCAATTTGGGCGCTTAACTGACTGAGCCACCCAGGCGGCCCCCAATGTTTTCACTTTTCTACAACTATCTTTATGAAATAATCATTGAAAAAAGTCTCTGAGAAGATTCTTATCTGTTCCCACCAGGAACCTGTAGATTCTCCTGTTACAAAAGAATGTGTATATTAATTTCTTACATCAGGCCATTTCTACCCAAACTTGGTTAGTGGAATTTGAGACATATGCACAACTTAGAGTTAAAATTCTGACGAATTTGGGGAAATTCTTTTTCAACCCATGAGCAAATATCAGTGGCCAGTTCTCAAATACTTTTTCGAGTCTTCAGTGGAGCTTTAATGGACCCTTCCAATTCAGCTTTATAGAAAGGGCTCAATTGTAGTTCCCCAAAAACATCAGTTCCAGAGATTCAACTCTGTACCTTCCAGCAAGTGGGCATTAAAACACAGCCCAGGTTTGAGATCCCTGAGGGTCATTTAGCTTTAACTCCCATTGAGTGCTCTGATTTTGAGACTTTTGTTTCTATATCTGGGGGATATTTCTTTCTGGTTTTAAAGCTTAGAGATATCTATATCTATATCTATATCTATATCTATATCTATATCTATATCTATATCTATCTATGTGTGCCTATTGGTATCTATAATATATATTATAGCTATCCATTATCTGTATATTGTGTACAATTATATATAAATATATAATTTTTGTTATAGTTTATCCAACAAACCCTTATATCAGCTCAACCTGTCATATTGATAAGAAATATTGAAATTTATTTTAGGTTTATTGCCTTAAGACTATTTTTCTAGGAGTGAAACATAAGGTCAAATGACAATTACATTTTTAGTAGTATAGGATATTGCTGTGGGTTCTGGAGGAAGACATATGTCAATAAAAATAATTGGATCCTTCATTCAACAAAATGTTTTGTTTACCTGCCTTGTCTACAAGGAGGTAAACATCTTGGTTGGTATTGAGAAGAAATAAAATATTTCATGCTTTTTGTCTCCAGAAACAAGACCCTTTACCCTCACTTGCTGTAGCAGTGTCTTACTAATACTTGAGGCCTACAAAGTTTGCCTTACAAAATAATGACATGCTTCTTAATGTCCTGGAGTTTTTGCCCTAATTCAGGTGTCTAAACTTTTTCTGTAAAGGTCCAGATCATAAATATTTTAGGCTTTGTGGGTGTGACCTGTTGCAACTATTTAATTCTGGTACTCAGTTATAGCATAGAGGCAGCCAATTAATGAATGAATGGACATGGCTATGTTCCAATAAAACCTTATTTACAAATATAGGTAGCAGGGTGGATTTAGCAGGTGGGCCATACTTCGCCAACTCCGATGTTACTGAAGAAACAAGGAAAGAGGGCATATCTGTATATTAGAGTTAGAGTTCTCCTGAGAGAGACAACCAGTAGAAGAGATATAGATCGATGACAGATGATAGATAGATAGAGAGATAGATGATAGATAATAGATAAACAAATGATAGATAAGATAAATGATAGATAGATGATAGAGATAGATAGGTAGGCAGACAGATAGATAGATAGATAATAGATGAATATAGAAATGGAGAGGTTTAAAGGAATCAACTTACCTGACAGTGGGGTCTTGTAAGTATGGGCTGGCTGGTAGGCTAGAAATTCAGGTAACAGTTGATGTCTCTGTCTGGAGTCCAAAATTCATACAACAGGTCAGTGGGCTGTAAAGTCAAGCAGAAACAGAGGCTACTCTTGAGGCAGAATCCTTTCTTCTCTGGGAAACCTGAATTTTTGCTCTTAAGGCCTTTAATGGATTGGATTAAGCCCACCCACAATATGGAGGATAATCCACTTTACTTAAAGTCAACTAACAGTAAATGTTAATCACATCTAAAGAAAAAAAAAAAAATCTTCACAGCAACATCTAGACTAGTGTTTGGCCAAACAACTGGGGACCATAGCCTAGCCAAGCTGACACATAAACTGAACTGTCAAAACATATGTGGTAAAGTAAGTGTAGACAGAGAAATCATATAATTCTGTGTCACAAACTATATCTAATTCTAAGATACTTTATAAAAGAGCAATATTGAATAAGGTGATGAAATAAAGTTCTTAAATATTTATAACATTGTAGTTTAATCATAAAAATAAAAGCAACAGCACTTACGATAACATTTAATATGTGTCCATCAGTGTTCTAAGCATCTGTCATGTATTATCCCATTTAATTCTCACAGCAACCTGATTGTGTAGGTCTTTTCCCCACCTTGCAAACCACATTGATGGGATGACTTGTGCATCACTGCTATTGACCAAATGATTGTAGTTTAAAGACACCTTCTACCATGTGATACTCTGGCTTCCTCAAAGGGCTCATTAAAAAGATGACACAAAGTGGGTGCCTGGGTGGCTCAGTCCGTTAAGTGTCCGACTTCAGCTCAAGTCATGACCTTACAGTTCATGAGTTCGTTCTCTCTCTGCCCCTCCCCTGCTTGTGCTCTGTCTCTGTTTCTCAAAAATAAAGAAACATTAAAAAAAATTTTTTTTAAAGATGACATGAAGCAAATATATGAAAGAATTTTTTCAATCATGGGATGTTCTAAATGATCACTGCTTGTCAGGAAAAAAAAGTATGGCGAAGAAAACCACTTACTGAGGATCTACTATGAGCTTAGCAATTTAATTATGTCTTCACATTCAGTCCCCAAATGATTTCTGGAAGGGAGTACAAGCCCCCAAAAGCCATATTGCTTACTGGAGGTAGGCCCAATGGCAAAGCTTATATGTGAAGGAATGATATTAAATTCAATCCTATGAAACTTATGTTCAGCTCACTCTATCCCACTGCCTTGTATTAAAGTGCAAACAGATCTTCAAGAATTTCAGGGTTATTTTGCAAAAAGACAACAACTAGCATGTGAATTCAGCACATGTTTATCGGAGCATTTCTATGTTCCAGGCACAGTGCATGGCATTCTGTGTCTTTGATCTCACCAAGTCTTCTCAACAAACCTCTGAAATAGGGGGTGTTATTATACCCATTTTCACATGAGGACACTATGGCTTAGAGCAATTAACTAACTTTCTCAAGGACGCACTTGAACAAGTGGTTGAATTAGGCCTGAAAAACACCAAATCCTGGACTTCTATACCCTCTGCTATTACAGGACATCCCTTGCCCTTGAGTCATAGTACTGTCCTCCAATATTTCCCCAAATTGCTATCTATAGAAATACGTCCTCCTCGTTACATCCTCCTCATTTGAGAGCATATTTCCTTTCCGGTAACTGTCTGTTGCACTGTGAGAAGCACACTTTCCTCTGGTGGGGGGAGCAGCGGAGAGGCCAGGGCGCCCCCATGACATCAACTGGAGCCCGGGAAGAACATGCCTGAAAGCACTGCTGGCATTCCCCTTTTGGCTTTGTTTTGGGGTTTGGGTTTTGTTTTGTGGTTTTGTTTTGTTTTGTTTTAGTTTTGGTTTTGCCCATTGACGCCTCAGTTTCGGTAAGAGGGGAGGTGAGACAAGTGACCGGTTGGTCGTAAAAAGAGTTACCAAGAGAAGAGGGACCAGTAATGACAGTGACTCCACCCCACAAGACTTGCATTTGCGTTTTGAAGATGAAAAGAATGTACTTAATGGGTGTTATTTCATGGTAAAGCCAGAAGTCTGGTCTCCCCCATCTGGGGAAAGCCCCGCCACTGACCCGCCGGCTCTTTCCATGGAGGCTCTTGCACCAACTGCAGTGAATCACCCCAAGGAGGATATTAGAAAGTCCAGAGGGAAGGCAGTCCTCAAGGTCATAGCCTCTGCATATAAAGTGAATATATTTACTTATTTATTTTTGCCCCAGCTGCTATGCCTTGGTATTCACATAAAGAGAAAATTCCCAACGAGAAAAAAAATATATATTTTGAGAGTCAGGAACAAATTGGAAACGACACTGATCTCAATAGCAGGCACTGGCAGGGGGTGAAATTATTTTTCAAACACTTTTTCTTCTCCTGGTAAAGTAGTTAGTGTTGTATTTTCATGCTAGAAGGAAAAAGTGATGAAAAGTTTTTAAACCCAAAGAAACAAAACCCTTGATTTGTGTCCAAATTTTCTGCAAAACAGGATCCCACATGGCCAGTGCTGGTCTTAGTAGGTCCGAAACCCCTAGGATGATGCACCTTTTAGGTTTGGCTTTTGTGTTTCGCCTCATTTCCGTTAGGATTATGATGCTCCGTGTGCTGCTCCGTCTTGCTCCAGGGGTTCAGTGGGGGTGGGGGGTTGGGGGAGAGAGCATTTCATAACATTTTTAGTATCTGTGGTTCCAAACTCACAGAGGGTCGGGCTGGCTACCCTGCCCTGCAGGGTTGTGTGTACGAGCCATAGAGGTGGTGTCCACGGGACAGGGCAAAGTTTGGTGGGGGGGGGGGGGGGGGGTCCAGGGTACACCCCACGTCAATGCAGTGCACCCCACCCCACCCCACAGGAAGTCACAACACACCAATGCTAAGCAGTTTCCCAGTGCTACAAGGTAATACAAGACCCAAGACCGCTACCTGCATTTCCTGCTCAGGACCTGGAAGGCCAGCAATTTGCAGTCGCAAGCTTAGCCACACAGTCTGTCTTAAAGCGGAGAATTACAGAGGAAAAAGGGAGAATTTTCTTAGCAAGTTTGTTGTTTGTGCCCTCCGAAGTTCAAAGAGAAAATCCTGTCTCATTAAAATGACTTCTGGCTTTGCCTAGGGAGAATTGCAGGCTCAACAGTTAACTTTTCTGGAGTTAGAACTTTCATGCATTTCTCTTTTTATTGGGTAGACATTATGATTGGTTTTACAAGCAAAATAAACAGCTTAGGAACAAATGAAAGACTTTTTTATTTCTCTTTTAACTGTAAATTCAAGAGCTTGAAATGAATTTGGCAAATAACTCATATTGGTGAGGAGTACTGTGGCCGAAAGGCAAGATTTCCAAAAATTCTTGAAAATCCAAGTAATACCGGGAATAAATCCCAAATTCAACTTGTTGAGCCTTGTGTCTCTCCTAGAACACTTTTTTTTTTTCTCCCTAAAAACAAGGGGAAAAAAAAAGAGAGAAATCAATCACAGAACTCCCGTTAATTCCTGTCCTGTAGTCTTTTTGCCAGGGAGGCAGAGTTGCCTGTCCTCGGCCAACTGTTCTGAGCACAGCCAGAAGGAGCCGGGCAAGCGTGTGTTTCCCAGGGAGCCGAGGAAGCAACCCCCTCCGCCTCTGCCCCCCATGCATGAGCTAAGGCCTCCCGAAGTGCACTTTAGGATTATAAGTACCTAAATTGACTCTTTATACATTTCATATTTATATGAGTCTTTTCCTTCTTTTAAAAAAAGTCAACCTTAAATTTTTGCCCTGAACTTTTTGAACCTTGATGAACTTGCTTTCGACCTTTTAAATCATCTTGAATTATGTAACAGCCATCACTGAAATAAAAAAAAAAAAAATACCAATATAACAGGCAGATGATCCAAGAATGGTCTTTAACTGAAGGCCTGACTCAAATTCCATCTTCTGCACAAAAATCCTTCCTTGATCTGTTCCTGTCAAAGTTACCAATGTCATCCTTTACGTAATTGTCACGCTCATCAAATGACGCCGTGTCAGGTATGGCAAAAGTGCCTCCATTTTACATGCTTTACTTCCAGTTCTACAAAGGCAGGTCCATGTTCCCTGATGTTAAAGACACTGAGGCCTAGAAGTTAACCAACTTCTTCAGGAGTTAACAACGGAGATTTTAGAACCCAGGTTTGTCAACTTTCACAATCCTGTTCTTTCTGCCACATTCGCTTCTGCGACTACATAGCACTAATTCCTACGTCGTATTTTCCACCCATTGCTCCTTCAGAGTACGCAACAGGTTCTGGGGTGCCTGGATGGCTCAGTCAGTTAAGCGTCTGACTTTTGATTTCCGCTCAGGTCACGATCTCATAGTTCAATGCGGTGACCACATCGGTCTCTGCACTGACGGTGTGAAGTCTGCTTGGAATTCTCTCTCTCCCTCCCTCTCTGCCCCTTCCTCTCCCACTCTCTCTCTCAAAATAAGTAAACTTTAAAAATTTTTTTTAAAAAAAGGAATAAGAAACACGTTTAATTATTCTCTATGCAATGTTTAACAAAAATGCCAGCACCTCATAGATGTTTGATAAATTTGTTGAAATAAGTTTCTGGTCTTGGTGTTACAAACAGGTCGAACAATTCTGCTTTGTCTAAGCATGATTTGGTAGGGTTTGGGGGAGTTAGCTCTGTTGGAGGGCACATGACTGCATAGCCATCATAGCAAATCCATATAACAACCAACAACTCTCCTGGTAGTAATCACCACCATCGCTTTGTATTGAGCAAGTTGTAGTTATGAATGCTTCTCACTAAGTACTTTATATTCATTTTCAGAAATTAAATTTGGAATAATTATGGGGGATTGCAGGGAATTATTTGTTCTCATGTTGCAGTTGAGGAAAGTAAGTCTTAGAGGTACAAAATAACTTGCCTAAAATCACACAGTCTGAAAAGTCTAGCCATGCTCTTACCATATCCCTCTGCTCTACCCAGTACATCTGATCTCCACTAAAATACGGTGCCAGTGTGATTAGAGCATGGGGCAAGAGCAAGACCACGAGTCAGGGAAGCAGGTCCTACCATACAATATTCATTGTAATGAATATTCACTAGCTCTTTAGTAAATGATGGAACCTAGCATGGAGTTTCTTCACTAATGTCACGAGTTGAACGAAGTCCCCTCCTGTGAGCCAATGTTATGTGCACTGATCCCTACACCCTCCTGAAAGCCCAAATAATCAGCATGATGAGCAAACATGATTTTTGTTTCCAGCACCTTAGGAATACTCTTAATAATCTAACCCTTTGGGGCAAAGCAATATCAATATCATTGTTTGAAAAATAGACATACTTTGTCAAATCATAGGACTTACTGATTTACTCTCCCAGTGCATTGCCTTTTGGATTTTGGGGTGGGCACACAGTCATACTACCAGATACGATAATTGTTTTTAAGTAAAAAAAAAAATTTAATGTTTATTTATTTTGGAGGGGGGGATGCAGAGAGAGAGGGAGACACAGAATCTGAAGCAGGCTCCAGGCTCTGAGCTGTCAGCACAGAGCCCGACGCAGGGCTCAAATTCACAAACCGTGAGGTCATGACCTGATCCAAAGGCAGATGCTCAACCAACTGAGCCACCCAGGTGCCCCTTGATAAAACCAATTTTAAAAGACAACACCATGTCATTCACTTACTAAGGCAATACAACTTACTCTAGTACAATGAATGTTTCCAAAGTGTGAATTAGTGACAGAATATTGGGGAGTAAGGGAATGATGTCAAGATACTGTGGAAGTCTTGCTGTCCCTGTATCATTTTTTCCCCCAGTGTGTTAATGTTTCATGCCATACAGTCACAGCCACAGAATGCAAAGCACACCACATCACGTGGATACAGCAAAGCATGAAAGAATATAGCATTATCTCCAGTGCCCAAGCACCCCATATACTTCCTCCTGACTCAATTTATCCATGTTATAGGAAATGCTTACTGGATGGTTCTTCCTGCTTTTTTATTCATTTCACCCTTGTCTTTATAGCTCAGCACTCTTTTTCCTTATAATCTTTTCCTTAGTATTCTATCCATCAAGCTCCCTTTTACCTTATTTCTAAAGGTCAGTATTTCCCATGATATTTATTTAATTTAAATTTACTTAGGGGAGCCTGGGTGGTTCAGTTGGTTAAGCGTCTGACATCGGCTCAGGTCGTGATCTCATGGCTTGTGTATTTGAGCCCTGCATCAGGCTCTGTCCTGACTAGTTGGAGCCTGGAGTCGGCTTTGGATTCTGGGTCTCCCTCTCTTGTCTCTCTGCCCCTCCCCTGCTCACACTCTGTCTCTATCCCTCTCAAAAATTAATAAACGTTCAAAAACTAAAATAAAATAAAGTTATTTAAAAACTTGGTTTCTATTTTATCTGTAGAATTGTTTTTATTAGTAATGTGTTACAAAGGTGCATATGTTTTGACCACCCACCCTTATTCTCTCAAAAAGGGAGCAATTTTGTAAGACCAGAGGTAGTTTTCTGAATTGTGTATACCATATTATGAGAGGGATATTTCCATGTCCAGCAACATCATCAGTCTATTTTTTTAATGTTTATTAATTTTTGAGACAGAAAGAGAGAATGAGCAGGGGAGGGGCAAGAGAGAGGGAGACACAGAATTCAAAGCAGGCTCCAGGCTCTGAGCTGTCAGCACAGAGCCCAATGCAGGGCTCAAATTTACGAACCTTGAGATCATGCCCTGAGCTGAAGTCAGACGCTTAACCACCTGAGCCACCCAGGTGCCCCACAACATCATCAATCTAAATCATAGTGGGAGAAACATGAAGAATGCAAAATAAAGGTCTTGAGAAAATTAGTAGTACTACTGTACTTTAAACAGAAGAATATCACAAGTGCATTTGCTTTAGACACCATTCTAACAGGGTCATAAATGAGCATATGCAGATTACTCAGCTACTGTTTGTTAACCTGGTAATTAGAGCTAATAACCCCTACTTCACAGATAGGTGATTAGGACCATATGGAATAACACATTTCATGCATGTAGCATGGTATGTAGCCCATCAGAAGTACTTGTTAAAGATTAACTTTTTTTTTCCTTTCTAATAATCTGTTGATGCATGTGTAGATAAAATAGATAATAGAGCTTTTGCAAGTGGGGGTGTTCATCTCTTTAGTAGATATGAAGTGAGACAAGACAGAATACCCATTGCATGAGAGCAGTGAAGAAACACGGTGAAAGGGAGACACTAAAATGTAAAAAGTACAAAAATCTAGGACTGTCAGAACGTGAGAAATAGTCTTATTTCTGGTGACATCAACATCATGTTATTATAACATCATTGCAATGACTCTACATAAAAATAAAGACTTTGGGATTGGCAATTTTCTAGAACAAGCAGTGAAGACAGTAGTCTTTTCTCTTTTTCTAAGGAAATAATAAAGAAAGGAAATTACCATATTTGTAGACTATTAATTTACATGTTTCTTAATTTCTTACTATGCTGGTTTCTACTCTTGATAAATCACTTAATGAATGGCCATTTTTATTTTAAAATGAAAAATAAATCAAGACTATTATATATGTCAACTAAGAGTTAAAACACCCACTCCCTGTATGGCAGCAAGGTAATACCCGGTGGTGATTAAGAGTTTGGGAGTATGTAAGTCTTAAAAGAGGTGTTCAGATCCAAGATTTGGTGCTTTGAACTGCAGCTGATTACTTAAAACTTCCTCTGGCTCATTTTCTCTTCTCTTCTGTAAATAGGATTAGTGTTGCCTACCTCCTAGAGCTGTCTCAAGACTTATATTGAACATATGGATATATGCAATTGACAAAGTTCCTAGCACAATATGGTAACTCAGTAAGTGATTGTATATAAATTATAAATTGTTATGCACACACACAGACATGCACACATGTATATTTGTATATGTATATTAAACTTCATACTCTTTATAAGAGACTAACAGTGTATGAATCTGTTCTGTTTTTCCTCCTCCCCCTTCTTCTTCTTCGTCTTCGTCTTCATCTTCATCTTCTTCTGTTGTAGAATTACGCAAAATTTCTAAGGAAAAATGAACACAGGATAACTAAAACATAGTCGCAGAAAAGAATATAATTTACATATGAACACTAATAATGATGCATTACACGGTGTACATTCTAATATTATAATACTTTAACTTAAGCAATTACATATCATGAAAAATACTTTTGAGATTTATATCATTTTTATGTGAAAAAATGAATTTAATATCTAGTCTCATATAAGATAGTGAATAAAAACACTTTAAAAGTTGTATTTTCAAAAAACCATTTTCTGACTCCTATTTCAAATTTTCTGCAATATTTTAACTCTCATATTTGGTTATACATGCTTTAGGATAGGAAGTTTGCTTCATGCCACATGCACGAGACCTATTTAGTGTATTTTGATCCACATTTGACAGTTCAACTGGCCTACCCACTGTAAAAGTCTAAAATGCAACAAGTGGTCAGCTTTCCTTTTAGATTTCTTATTTCAGTACAGATTACTAGATTATTTCTGGGACACTGTCATACCTTCAAACTCTAACCATGGCTTTTGACTCAATTCCCAGGGATAACTTGGCCTTCAGTTTTTTTTATTTTTCACAAAACATAATATCTATGTAATGGTTAAAGTAGTATTTACAAAAAAGAGAGAAAATGCATTTGGTTTTTTAAAAATTCTAGTATTCTGGGTAAAAGAATTTCATGAACTAAACTCTTGCTACCTCTTAAATCACAATTTTAAAGTTTTCCTAAATGACAAATCTAGTGCATTTTATCTGGAATTACAATTAGGTAACTTCCATTGCCATCACTGCAATGGAAGATCTTTTATAATTAACGGGCATGCAGTCGTGCTGGGCAAAATGGAATAAGAAATTAAATTGTCCCCTTGTGTAGATATAGTAGGCCTTGCTTGGTTGCTCTGAGGGAGGGAAAAATGTTTTGACTGTGTGCGTGGGGAAAGAGAACAGAAGACTCGATAAATAATTTGTTTTTTGTCAGTATTTTAATGCCAGCTCTGAATCTCAAATAGTAAATCAAGTACAATTTCATGAAGGTACATCAAATGACATTTTATCCTTTTTTAGATCTAGAGAAATGAATTTAAGGATGAGGAATGGCTGACTTTAGCAAACAGATTAAAAATAGCACATTACCTAAACGTTGAGCAACTCAAATTTAAAAAGCACACAGACTTTCACATGTAAAACCAAAGTGTTTTTGGCTATTGAGAAGACAGGTTGTGACCTGGCTTCTAGCCTGTCTCCATTCTTGACCTCCTTTCTTTTAGTTCAAAGAGATTAAATCCATTTTCCTGGGCCAGCCATGGATGAGAACACCATGGACACTCTGGCGTTGAGATAGAGAAGGAAGAAATGGAGAAAAGGAACGATGAGCTCATAGGTCTTTTCCATCCCTGTAGTCTGGGCTTCTGCCAGTCCATCCCACACAATCCAGGCTGCAGCCACCCGGCTCTCTTGCTGTGCCCCAAACACACCAAACATTTAGCCAAGTGCACCTCTACACTCACTGTTCTCTCTAAAACTACCACCTTCCTTTCTGTTCTGAAAACCCCTACTCATCTGTCAGGAAATGACACCCAGGCTGTGAAACTTTCCGGGTTCCTAAGCAGAGTCAGTCAGTTTTCCTATCGGGCTCCACACCACTTTGTTTATTCCCACTCTCACACCACTTAAGTGAAATGTCTATTAACATCCCTGCGTCCTCCTCTCAGCTTTTCCTGAAGGGAAAGAACTGAGCCCTGCTCATCCTTTTTTTCCATCCCTTACAGAGAGCTAGTAATCCCTAAAGACTTGTACATCCATACTGCAGGTAGATAGATAAACGGTGATGTAAACATAGACACAGGTGACATGGAGAAAGGGACAAAGACAGAGCTGGCAGCAGGGATAAAGATGTAGAGGTAGGGGTTCAAGTACCTAAGGCAAGAAGCTCAGGAACCGATGTCGCTGGATCTTACATTTTCCCTGAGATCTGAAGTTGGGATAAGGAGGAAAGAAAAGAGTGGTAACTACATCTGCAGTTAGACTGCATGAATGCTGTGTACATTTGTAAGAGTTGGGGGTGAGAAGCCACAATATGGCTGATTATTTGATGGACTATTGGTTGATTTATTTGATTAAACTTGTGTTTAAAACGGAGTTCTGAGTCCTGAGTAGGGAGTAGAGTGTGTGCTTGAGTAAGTGTAAGTAATAGTGAACTGTCTTAGACGGAGGAAAAGTCTTTTGTTTTCAAATGAAGTGGCAGATGCTTTTGTTACGCTAAACTGGATGAAAATAGAACCTGCATTACCATAATGTCAGATACACATTCTGGGAAGAGGATGGGCTTCAGAAACAGTTGAGAAATAAAGGAAAGAAATCTAAAACCCCCTCTCCCTTTCCAACTAAATCCACCTGCTATAGATCCAACAAATGAATAAATAGAAACTCTGGGAGTTCCTTCTAGTATGAAGGTCAAACACATGATATAAAAGAAGATCAGGCTCATTAAATACCTGTTATGGTTGAGAATGCCTTTAAGAATGAAAATTAAGACGTATTCAACACTCAACACCAACGCACCAAAAAACATAACCCAGATGAGCTAATCTGCAAAACTGGAGTAAAAATGAGCTAATGCTGTTAGGGGATTGTATGCAAACTGTGGCAAGAGATCAATAACAATTGAAAAGAGGAGGAGTGAAAAGCTGCTCAGCTGCTAACAATAAAGAAGCAGCAAAAATGCATTAACTGTTTCAGTAACTGGTAGGAGGATGCAGGAATACTGACTAAGTTAAGCATACAGCTATATTTATTGGGTTTTGTCTTCCTTCCTTCCTTCCTTCCTTCCTTCCTTCCTTCCTCCCTCCTTCCCTCCCTCTCTCCCTCTCTTCCTTCCTTCCTTTCATCCTTCTTTCCTTCCTTCCTCCCTTCCTTCCTTCCATCCTCCCTCCCATCCATCCTTCCTTCCTTCCTTCCCTTGCGGGTCAGTGGGTGGAGAACAGGAAGTGGATAATGGAGGATTTGTTCATCTTATTCTCCCTGTAGCTGACTTATAAATGCTATATCTTCATTATGATAAAGAGGCATGCATAACATTATTCAGGCTGGCAGTTGAACTGACAACACATTTTATATATTACCCAAAATGTTGAAGAAGAAAATTTGCAATAACCTAATACTCATTTGTAAAATCATGAAGTTGGCTTCATCAGCTAAGAAATTGAATTTGTGAGCTGTTAAATGTCAGAGCTGACCCCTGGGAGTTTTTGAGGTGGGATGATGTGGTGAAGGGCAGGCTTCAGGTCATGTTTTATACAAGAAGTTTAATTGTTCTGGCTAGGAAGTAGAAGTGACTCATTGAGTTGAAGTGGTCTCTATCTCCCAACACAGATTTCAAACGAGGGAGGATAGCGCGGCAATAATATCTTAAAAGAATTGGACTAGTTCACTTCAGTCTTTTAACTACTTCCATCCAGATTCATTTGTTTTGGACACAAAAGTTGATCACAGGCCAATGATAGCAAAAAATAGTGTCTTTGTCACCCCTTTTGAACCCATACAAACCTTTTCACTGTGTTTAAACCAGGCTTTTTTTGCCAAAGAAAATTGCATGCTATTCGGCCTTTTCTGAGCTTGTATTGAAGAACGTTAAATGGTTTATAGCTATAAAGAATTGTAAAATCATCATGACACCAAGTCCGTGGTATTGCATTTTCCAGTCGTGTTTTGATTATTCTCTCAGAAACTTTTATCCCACTCAGGTATGAATGTTTTCGATTTGATGTCAGAAGATCATTCATAGTAATTTCTTAGCCATAAGGTTTAGATGCTGAGTTTTTACATCACTCTAAAGCAGCAATGACCAGCTAGGGATTTCTAATCCCAACATTTGCTAGTCACCTGCCATTCTCTCTAACCACTCTTCTTTTGCCACTGATACTGCTAAATCTGAAGCTTAAATTTAAGGTGTTTCTTTCTTGTTCAATGAACCTTGGTTCTCTGAAGAAAAATTTATTGCTAGAAGAATGTTGTCATTAGCTTACAGCAACCACTGTCTCTTCAATCCTCACCCCAGCAGACAAATTAAAGTACTAAAAAAAAAGATAAAAAGAAAAAAGAAACAAGGAAGGGAAATAGCCATCTTTAGGAAAGCCTACATCAAAAAACAAAAATAAAAACTGACTTAGACAATTGGGATACACTCTGGAAACAAAACAAAACAAAACAAAGCAAAACACAAGTTGACTAGGGAAACAGGGTTAAGTGTTGTACCCAGGATAGTTGGTACAGAGGTTCTGTGGTGGAAGGCAGCTTGTTAGGTCAAAATTAAGAGAGGCATTATAAAATATAAGCTCAGAAAAGTATACTACAGTGAAATCATAAAGGATCTTAAATTGCTAGGCTGAGAAATTCAGATCTGATTCCACTCATGATGGCAAAGTCAAAGTAATCAAAACATGGTGGATGTTTTTAGAACAGTCTGGAAGGTTAGGAGGTCATTTTGATTTCCCAGATCTAAGGCAGAATGACAGAAATGGAAAGAAAGGAGCCAAATTTGTCAGAAATCATAAAGGCACAATTCATAGGATTTGGTAATGGATTAAAATGGTAAGTAATAAGGGAACTGAGAGAGTAAAAGATCTTTTGCAGTGAGGAAGTAAAATAATATGTCCTATTTTGGTCAAGATGAACTTGAGGAACATTCACTCAGCATGGAAAGCTGATGAAACTCTGGAGAGATCAAAGCTAGAGGACCAGAATCAAGGTTTATCATCATGAATATAGTCAACGAAGTCTGGGGAAAGTTTGAACTCAAAAGGCAGAAGCCGAACGGGTAGAATGAGATAGAGAGAATTGACACTTCTAATCAAGCAGGGCAAATTGAAAAGATGCAATGTTACTTCTGATCCCTACTGAAAAGCCACCAAAATAACAATAATGGGATAGAAAAAAGAAACCTCAAACCCCCCAAAACAAAAAGTAACAGTTAACAAGAGAAGCATAAATGAGTTGTATCAACGTTTTGAAAGCTGGAAAACAGAGGAACAAGTTGTACCTGACTTAACATTGTGAAAGAAGCTAAGTACATGCTCAGCAATGCCAAAAAAATGGAGCCAAATTTCACAACACTACTTTAAAAAGCCTCAAGAATTGGAAGTGACTGGTACCTTTGAAGGTAAAGGTGCTAGTAGGTCTGAATGCAGGAGGACTGGTTTTAGTTCTGAAAAAAATTATTAAAAGTCTTCAACAATCATATTCCTTTCTCAATTCTATGCAGCCAAGAGGTTACTCCTTTCCCAGGGAGTTGGGATAGCAAGTGGTTGACTCTCCAGAGTGGTTGAACAAGAGAAACTCTAAACTCAGGGTATCCAGGGAGTACTCATGCCAAGGAGCCACTCCCAAAACAAGAGTTTATGAGAAAATTTACTAATAAATGACAAGACCAGCTCCTCTCCCCACTCAGCTTCCAGAGCACTGCTGGTAATACTTAGCTTAGATCCCCATGTAGAAAATTAGACAATTTCTCTGGGCTAAAGTATTGCCCAAGAGATTAGACCTACACTTAGTGACACTTGGGATTCCCTCAATTAATAACAACACCTTGTTGTTTAATTATCACATAGTGAAGTCCACCCCTTGCAAAAGCCTTTGTGTCTACACACGAAGTTTCTAATCAGCCCTTTTTGGAAGTATTGAAACATAATACAAAATGTTTGGAAATGAAGAGTCAGACACATAGGTATTTATTATTAACTTTTACAAGAAAGATGGGGGTTTGGAGCACCTGGGTGGCCCAGTCAGTTAAACATCCAACTTCGGCTCAGGTCATGATCTCATGGTTCGTGAGTTTGGGCCCTGCGATGGGCTCTGTGCTGACAAGTCAGAGCCTGGACCCTGCTTCAGATTCTGTGTCTCCCTCTCTCTCTGGCCCTCCCCTTTTGACCCTCTGTTTGCTCTCCCTCAAAAATAAATAAACATTAAAAAAAAAGGCGGGGGCTTGAGAAGAGACATGGCAGGACAGAATATCAAACTGGCAAAATATAAGTTGAAAAATGGAATTTTTAATGAAATGTAAGAATCCAATACACTCTTCCCACACCAAGCAATTCTGTCACACCAGTTGAGTGTCCTACAGTTTAACTCAGTTCTGACACTATCTACCTGGGTTAAGTGCTCAGCCCCATAAGACCATGACCCCTTGCATGTCAAGCTCAAGTCCAGGTTGCCAATTATAGCCCATCAGCTATAAAATCAGAGGTTCCCACTCCTCCGATTGGATGAATTTGCCAGAGCCACGCACAGAACTGAGGAAAAACAGTTTTCTTACTACTTTATATTTTGATGTAAATGGATGGAAGAGGTGACTAGAGCAGGTGTGGAGCAAGGGGCTCAGAGCCTCCGTGCTCCATCTGAGGGCACCACCCTCCAGCTCCTTCACATAGTTGTCAGCCTGAAAGCTCTCTGAACCTCTTGCTTCTGAGATTTTTATGGAGGTTTCATCATGTGGGAATGATTGATTGGTAATTCTGTTTCCAGTCCCTGTCTTCTCTCTGGAGAATGGGGAGCAGGGCTGAATGTTCCAAGCTGCCAATTGTGGTGGTCTTTCTGGTGACCGGCCCCCAGCCAGGAGCCCACCGATGATCATCTCATTAAAACAGAAGCCACTGCTAACATCTAGGACGTGACAACGGATTCGGGAGCTCTGTGTCGGGAACTCCCAAATATTAGAACAGAAGATGCTCCCAGTGCTCCCAAAAATTACAATGGTGTTAGGAGCTCTGTGCCAGGAGTCAAGCTCCAAGACCAGTGTATATACTCTATGATTTCACAGGACCTTTTATAGTTTAGTTCCTGTGCATTTTCCCTAATCATCCTCTGCATATTTTTAAATAAGCTTTTTATTTTCAAACAGTTTTAGACTTACAGAAAAATTATAAAAATACCAAGAGTTCTTAAACAACCCACACACCTACTATTATCATCTAACATTCGTATAGCACATTTGTCACAACTAATGAATCAATAGTGATACATTATTATGAACTGAAGTCCATGCCCACTTCTGGTATTTTTTTCGTTTTTACCCTATGTCCTCTTTCTGTTTGAGGACCCCATCCAGGATACACCACTACTTTGCCTTCTTAGGCTCCTCCTGGCTGTGATAGTTTCTCAGACTTTTCCTTGTTTTTGAGGACCCTGACAGTTTTGAGAAGTACTTGTCAGGTATACAGTAGAGTCTCGTCAGTTGGGATTTCTCTGTTGTTTTTCTCATGATTAGACGGGGGTTAACATCACAGAGAAAAAGCGTCATTTTCATCACATTACAGCAGGGACTAGGTACTATCAACAAGACTCATCACTGTGGATACCACCTTGACCACCTGCAGGTTTCTGCAAGTGAAGCTCCTCTTGCCCCTTTTCTCCTTCTGCCCTACATTGAAGTGGTAGGAAGTTAAGCTACCCCTCCCTGAGGGCAGAGGATCTACATAAACTATTTGGAAACCTTTTGTATGGGAGATTTGTCCATTCTCCCTATTTATTTTCTTAATCATTTTTTGTATCAGTACAGACTCATGCACATTTATACTTTAGGTTACTACTGTGTATTTTAAATTAAGCTAGCTGCTCTGCCTTTAAGCCCTATGCCATTCAGGTTGAAAACACCTTTTCCTTTCTAGAAAGTATCAGCTTACGTAGGACTCAAGGAGAAAAACTTGAGCAACGCAGAAAGCAGCATATTATCGTAAGAGAAAATCCAGTTGGGGAGGGCTGATGAAGTTGAAGTATTTGTTATTTATGTGGATACCGTGTAACAAATTATGATTTGTCCCCTTGGATTTTATTGCTTCAAATATAGAAATAAACCTGATTACTTTTATTCTAATGTTGCTCTCTCTTATGAGTAAGTGATTCATTTTTTTAAATTTTTCATATGCTTTTTACTGATTTCTGAGCCTCTGTTTTCCCCAACTTAACATGTTCCCCCATTGGCACCCACTATTCTGGCTTTTTATACATGTACAAGAAATATGTGAGGGCATCTTTAAGTTTCTAATGGCATATGTTTAGAGTTCTATTGTCCTTGACGTAAAAGATACTCTTGATATTTATTCTTAAGTGTATCATATTGTGTTGATGCGCATGGCTATCTGCCAGGCTACTAGAAAAAAACTGCCAAGAGTTAAATTAATCCTCTTGTTACTGCCAAATTTATAACTGAACTTATTTGCTTAATACTTGTAGAATATCTGGGCTAGTTAGGGCCTACCTATTACCTTAATTCTAGTAAAAGAGGAACCTAAGGCTATATCAGGGAGGTGGGCATATTATTAGAAGGCAGTAGAGGGCCCAAGGCAGCCATGCCTCTTGTTCCTGGTGGCACTCCCAGATGGCCAAGTATAATATCATACTTTTCCTCTCCATTCAGTCCATGTCCTCATCTCTATAATTAAGCTTCCGGCCACTATCTTGGCAACCACTCTACTCTTGCACTATGGTAACATCTTTAGGGACCCTTAAAAGGATAAGGTTTCCAGATCGGACTGGCCATCAAGATCAGCAAAGGAACATTGGCCTTGATGCCTCCCACATCCAAGCCTGTCGAAGCCTTATGGACATAATCAACTCTCAAGTTACCCTTATCATTTAACCTCATTATCATTGTTCATACTAATGAACCAGACTTTGCCTCATCATATCTCTTCTTCATCATGATGATGGTATCTGCATAAAAAAAGATTTCCAGGAACAACCTCTGTTACAAAATGGTCACAGGCACTAATTCCCTTTCTTTTTTAGCCACACAACTTCAGATTTATCTCCCTCTTCCTTTTTCTTTACTCTGTGCACTTGCCTGTGGCCCCTCACACACATACACTCCCATCCTTAGTTCACTGAGATGTGATCTACAGTAATAGTACAGGTAGGAGCGAAGAAAAACAAGTGGGCAGAAAGAGAAATTGAATTCTTCTTCTCATCCCCCAGCATGGGAACTGGTTTCTCAAGTAATGTCTCTGGTCTGAGGTTCCTTTCTCCCAACCCAAGCGCTTTGGAAATTAAGATCAATCTGCCTTTATTCTTGTTGCACTAAAAGTCTCATCATAAAACAATGTACACTTTTATCTTTCCCTATCATATCTCAGAAAGCGAAGGGAGAATAGGGGAGAAAGTCTCCCAACACACTCTCTCAGAGACCTACCAAGAAGACAATTAAAACCTTCTGAGAGGGTAGTACAAAATACCCATCTGTGACTGGCAATATTTGCCCTGAAGTTTACAAAAGTGAATAAGACTTTTCTTATGCCACTTTCAAGGCACTCCTGGTCTACTGGGAGAGAGGGGTCTATAATGCTAAAGCGCAGTGAATTCTGATAAGTGCTGTCACTTGAATATATGTGATCCTATGGAAATGCAAGGGTCTGAAGCAAAAAAGTTATTTGTTCAGCCATCAGGGCCATATGTGTGGATATTTTCTGAAAGAGACCACAAAGTGTAATGGGAAAAAAAAAATGGGACTTGGGGTTGAATCTTAGCTGCCATAATCTGAAAAACTGTGGGAAAGTTATTTAAACTATTCAAAATTCCATTTTTTATATGTGAAATAAGATAATTATACCCCATTTACATCTTACACAGTTATTATAAAGATTAAATTAGAGAATGTAAACAAATCATCTAAAATCATTTCTGAGACTAAGTTGGGAATTCATAAATATTTGTTCAATTTAAAGAGATCATTTACTTTGGTGATCAAAATGAATTTTCTCATAAAAATACGATATAGTCTGTGGTTGTTTAAAAAGCACAATTACTGGAAAAAATGTATTACCATTAACTATACCTTAAATAAACTTATTGAACGGATTCTGTACATTACAGCTATTTTAAACATTCTGTATGGCTACTGTGTGTCCCATTTCCGAGCAAACCACTTAGAAACAAGTTTTTGAAAAATAAGATGTCTCAAATGTGCATATACTTAAAAGGTTGCCCTTGTGTGTGATATTATCTGATTCAGCTCTTTTGGATCTTCAGAAGTCTGCCAGCCCACCCTGCAAATTTGGATTTGCCAGCCTTCATACTCAGGTAAGCCAATTTCTTATAATAAATCTCTTTATATATACATATTTTCTTGGTTCTCTTTCTCTAAGAGATGCACTTTGGTCATAGGTGTGAAGACTTAAGTTAAGATGTCAGCTGTCCCCAAAATGATCTGTAGACTTAGTGAAATCCCAATCAAAAAATCCCAACAGAGATTTTTTTTTCTTTAATAGCTCTTTAGACAATTCATATAAAAACACAAAAACCTATAATAGTCAAAACAGAGTTAAAAAGACCAATTAGAGGTCTGACACTACCAGATCTCAAGACTTATAAGGCTACAGTAATTAAGATAATGTGACATAGGTGTAAAGATAGAGTTGGGGAATTAGATCAATGGCACAGAGTATAATCTAGACATAGACCCAAACAATATAGAAAAGAGTTTTTTTTTTACAAAGTTGCAAAAGCAGTTCAGTGAAGAATACATGATCTTTTCCAAAAGTGAGGCTAGAATAATCAGCAAAAGCTTCACTCCAATCTACACCACACACTATACCCAAAAATTTACTCAACATGGATAATAGTTGTAAAGTATAAATCTATACAATTTATTGATGAAAACAGAACAAAATTCTTTGTAACCTAGGATTAGGCACATTTCTTAGATATGACAACTAGAGTACAATCCATAAATTTTAAAAAATGACATAAAAAATGACATTGGACTTTGATCAAAATTTAAAACTTCTGCTCTTTGAAAGATATTATTAAGAAAATGAAGAAACAAGCCATAGAGGAAATATTTGCAGAGCATACATTGGTTGAAAGACTTATACAAAGAATATATGAAGACTATTCAAAACTCAATAACAAGAAAATTGAAGGCTTAATTTAAAAAATGGGCAAACAGTTCGAATAGACACTTCCTCAAAGAGGATATACAGGTGGCAAATAAACACGCAAGAATGCTCAGCATCCTTAGTGGGTAGCGAACTGTAAATTAAGACCATAATGAATAACCATTACACTCCTATTTAGAAAGGCTAAAATTAAGAAAACTGCCCACACCCCACGTTGGCGACAATGTGAAGAAACGGGATCTCTCACACATTGCTGGTGGGAATGTAAAATGGTACAACCACTTTGGAAAACGGTTTAGTAGTTTCTTGAAACTTTAAACATATACTTACAGTGTGCTCCTACCATTCCACTCCTACGTTTTACTTAAGAGAAATGGAAGCATCTATCCATACAGAGACCTATCCAGAAGTGTTTGTTTGCGATTGTTAAAAACTGAACACAACCTAACTGTCCATGAAAAGGTGGGCTTATAAATGAATTGTGGTGCATCCAGACAGTGGAATACAACCCAATATTAGAAATGAGCAACTGCTGATGAACAAAATGATTATCCTGAATGAAAGAACCACGGGGGGCAGTACACACATTTGTAGAATATATAAGTGCTTTAAATATGTGTGGTTTACCATGTCTGTAATACCTCACTAAACCGTCTTTTGTTTTTTTAGTTTCTAAAGGTATGAAGGGTATCTCTTCTTACTATCATAGACTGATTTCCAGGGCATATTATTAAGTTAAGAAAAAAAAAGCAAAGTTGGAGAATATATATATATATATATATATATATATATATATATATATATAATATGCCACTCTTTAAGAAGGTGAAAAGGAGAAGCATAAAAAACATGAAGGAATATATATATATATGTGAATATATACATATATATACATACGCATATCTATATATAATATAGATATATAAATGTCATGGAAGGATAACCTATTAAAAAATTTCATGGTTTGGGGGGAGGGTGATCTGAGAAAAATGAATATTACTCAGCACTGATATGCATGCTGATGTAGTTACTAAGTTTTATGAGTAAACCTGGAAGCATGTGGATAACAAACAAGTTAGAGAGAGCTGCTTACGTAAAAGTGAGAAAAAAGTCTCCACCAGACTTTAAGATGTCAAGAGATACTGGAGCAATATTTACAAATTTATAAAGAAAAGACAATATGACCCAGATATTTTACATCAAGTCAAATTTTCTTCAAAAGACGTAGATCCTCAGACATGAGGAGCTCAGTGAATGTTGAGCACACCTTGATAAGCATACTTGAAGGCAAATTCCTGCTCTCAAAGGTTAATCAAGATAATTCAGGATTGGAGAAGCCCTAACAAAAATATTGTTAGTGGGCAATGAATGAATGTGGTTTTTTTTTAATATTGGACCTAGATGAATGTGGGAAATATAGTTTCAGGATAGGATGTAAATTTTATAAATTTTAACAACAGAAAAAAAGGAATATAACTAAATGAACAGAACTTTCTCTTTTTCATTCATAAAAGATTGATAAATATTACTTAAGATTACAATATGTAATGTAGCATAATGATCATAGCCCTGTAAGGTTTTTCAAGCTATTTTAAAAATCTGAGTGATCTTTTAGAAACTTTTAACTCCTGCTATGTATGGAGAAACACCATTCAAAAGTTTAGCAGTTCCTTTATTTTCATGTTTCTTTTTTTCAATAAGTCTAGTAATAATGAGTTGAGCATTTTCAATAAAAATAACATGCATGTGCTTTTTTATAGAATTGTCTATCTATCTATCTATCTATCTATCATCTATCTTCTATCTATATAATTATGTACCTACCTGTACTCTCTATTTGCACATATACATTTATGTATGAAGAATATGAACCGTTTTTTAAAATTAAGATTCTTTTGAAAGGTACAGCTAAATTGATCAATAAACAATCCAGATGTGTCAACCGGTAAAGGAATTGATGAGTATTATGGGTTGAAATGTGTCCCCCAGAATTCACGGGCTGAAGCCCTAACTCCTACTGTGACAATAGATGGAGATGGGAACTTTAAGGAGGTAATTAAGATTAAATGAGGTCAGAAGGGTGGGGCCCTACTCCACTTTGTCCTATAAAGAGGAAGAGACACTAAGGATTGAATGCACAGAGGAAAAGCCATGTGAGGACACTGATGGGGACTCCCTGCTAGAAACCAATTCTGCCAGCAACTTGATCTTGGACTTCTAGCCTCCAGGATTGTGAGAAAATAAAGTTCTACTGTTTAAGCCGCCCAGTTTGTGGTATTTTGTTATGGCTGCCCTAACAGACTAATACAGTGAGCAAATTTACCTTTATGCTCCCATTAAAAAGAACAGTTCAAATATATATCTCAAAAATATCTTTGATACATTAACAAAAGAGAAAAGCAAATTTTAGGATAATACCCATGTAGTTCAATTTCTGTTTCAAAGAAAAAGACAGAAAAACATAGTAAATTCTGTGTGCATATGTTTTTATGTGTTTGTAAAAAGAGACACACAACAGACTGTTGACATTGGTTTCCTCAGGGATGGGACTATTGGGGGAAAGAGCCACATTTTTTTTAATGTGTGCATTTCTGTACTGCTTACAATGTTACAATAAGCATGCATACTTTTGTAATTAAGTAAAAGTAAGATTAGTGAAAACCTAAATTTTGAAAAGTAACACAAAGTATGTTTAATTAGTGTTTGCATGGTGTATGCATATCGATTGCAATCTCTTTGTCATGGCCAGCAAGACTTTGTCAAGGCTCCTAGAACCTTTTTAACAGAGCTGTTCTTTCCTCATTTGTGCAAATAACATAATAATGTCTCTTTTCGTGTTCCTGGCAATAATTCTCAAGGTATATAATTACTTCTTTGTTTTCAAACAGTGACTTTTCTCTATACTAGTTCTCTTATGATTTGAGCATGCATACACATATGTGTGTATACACACGTGTGTTTAAGCGGGAAAATAGGTGGTCTGCAAGATTTATTTTTTGTTGTATTTTAACTCAGAGTTGGCTATGAAGCAAGAACAACAAAAAATCAAAACAATCCCTTTTTAAGCGAATTGGCAGGGCCTCTGTTATGTGTTATATTCTACATACTGTCTGATTGTGGGTAGTAATTAATATTAGACAGCTATAAAAATAATTTAAACTGGGAAATCCAAGTGGTCACATAGTTCTGGCAATACTTTTCTTCTCAATCCAACAATTACCAGTCTAGAGAACCAGTAACTCACCTAAAACCATTTTGATGAAACGTTAGGAAAAGATCAGCATTGAATGGTTGCCTGTGGAAGACGAAAGGGAATTTATCAAGGAAAACAGGAGCAGGGGTCACAGGGCCAAGAATTAAAAACAAAGGCAAATCTATGAGCTGTTATTTTAAAACCAAAGAAAAGTAGGTCACAAAAGCCACTTCCATTTTTAAATGCTACCGCTCTGGTAGTGTGAGGGAGACTTTTGCCCACTTGTCCTTTCTGCTAAAGATGCTGTTTTTCCACGGAGGCAAAGAGTAATATTTGAGGAAGAGGTTTTACAGACGGAATTACAGCAAGACACTAAAGCTCAGGTCTGCACGTGGGTAAACACGTGCTTTCTCACCCAGAGAAAAGTTTAGTTTGGCAGCCTTCGCTACAAGGCATGACTCTGATCCTAGAGAAAGCCAAAACTACAGAAAACCAAGTCATCTCCAAAAATAACACCAAAATTAGGCCCTTGAAACTCCTCGTGCTGGTCATGCTGTGAATGATGATACCCTGGTGCTCAGGGCCCACAAAGCTACTGAACCCTCAACATGCTCTTTGTGCATTAAGATTTCACTTGACATCTCAGCCGTTGGAGGAGTCTGAATTCTGGACTTGCATTCTGGAGGTTAGTTGTTCCAGTTAAATACTTCTGGAAGCTTCTAGGAAAACAGAAACCACAACAACGAAAAATAGGAGAGTATTGTTGAAACCCTAATTAGGCAAAGATTTCTATAGGGCAAATGATAAATTGAACTTCATCAAAATCTATAAAATTATCTGCTTATCAGGAAAGGTCTTTAAAACGATGGAGATGTAAGGTCTACAAGGAGAGAAAATGTTTGCAACACATATATCTGAACTGTAACCTACATGCACAGTATGTAAAAAAGTTCTACAAATTCAGTTTTTAATTTTTTTAATGCTTATTTTTGAAAGAGAGAGCGAGAGAGACAGAGCACGAGCAGGGGAGGAATAGAGAGAGAGGGAGACACAGAATCTGAAACAGGCTCCAGGCTCTGAGCTGTCAGCACAGAGCCCGATGCGGGGCTCGAACTCACGGACCGTGATATCGTGACCTGAGCCGAAGCTGGACGCTCAACCGACTGAGCCACCCAGGCGCCCCAACAAATTCAGTTTTTAAGAAGACAACCAATTCTTTAAATATTAAGGGAAATATTGAGCAGAGTCTTTATAAAAGAAGATATACAAATGCTCAAAAAGCACATGAAAAGATAGTATCCTTTATTATCAAGGAAATGCGAATCAGATACCACTTAGCCCCACTACCATGGCAAATAAGGCTGAAAGCACCAAATACTGTGGGGCATGTGAGGTAAGAAGTGTGGCAATTGCTGGTAAGACTGTAAAAATGGTGCAGTGACTCTGGAAAACTTTTTGGCATTTTCACATAAAGTTGAATAATATGCTTGTTTCTATTCCAGAAATTTTATTCATGGGTAAACTGTACTATGTGTGTACATAAAGACTTGTATAATCACTATTCATAACAGCCTTGTGTATAATAGCACAAAAGCTGACAACAACACAAAAATTCATCAAAAGACAAATGAGTAAACAAACCACGGTATATTCCTTCATACTGAGCAATAAAATGAAATAAACTGATAGCACATGAATGAATCTCAAAACATTTTGCTTACTAGCAGACACAAAAGATATCATAATATATGACTCCATTTATTTAATATATGATTAAGAATGGTGTTTGTGCTGATCGATAGCAGAATGGTGATTATCTATGAGATTGGAATTGGCAGGCATGAGACATGAGGATCTTTCTGGAGTAATGAAAATGTTCTATATCTTGATTTGGGTATTGGTTATACATTTGTATATATGTGTCATAACCCTCAAACTTCCTATTTGAAGATCTATGCATTTGTCTCTATTTAAATTTTATCTCAGTTTTAAAAATTAAATGCTTTGCTCTGTCATCCATTTAACCACTTAGAAAAATATCAATATGCAGTTGAGTTGTGGGAAGAGGAAAGATGAAAGCTATTGTAGGTACTATTTTACTTGTAGGACATGATTCCATTTTTCATGGAATTTGGGATTTTTCTAGTATCTTCAAGAAATGGAGGCAAAACATTCTATATGCCAGTGAGAAAAAGTATTTCTCACTGGCATATAGAATGTTTTGCCTCACTGGCATATAGAACATATATATATATGTATACACACACACACACACACACACACACACACACACATATATATATAAATGATAGTGATTCTATATAAATTTTATATATATGTATGTGTGTGTATATATATATAAATGATAGTGATTATAAATTTCACATATATACATATGTTTGTGTGTGTATATATCTTTAATATTAAATATCTTTAATATTATATCTTTAATACATTTAATATTAAAGATTTTATGCCAGTCTACATTAAGGGCCTAGTGATATCATGAGACTGCAAAAGGCCCTAGGGACACAGGCAGCCCTGTCATACCAGTTTTCTTAGGATCTCGTTTTGCAGCAAGCATTTGAGGATCAGATTCAGGAAAAGCTACTGAGCTCAGGAGACTTTGGCCTGAGTGCCCAGACCACTCACCTGGGCAGTGCAAGAGAAAAGCTGCTTCTCAGGTCCCATGTGAGCCAGCTTTGCTCTTATTACCTTGTAACTACCCAGAGATTGGCATGTGGATCTCCTTCTTTTCCCATGATGCATTGTATTGCAAGTTACATGAACCACTAATTAAAAGTTAACAAAGAACTTCCTTAGTCATGGCTGCAGTAACTTTTCACTCCAACAAGCAACGGACTGGGACTCCCTGGGACCTGCTTTCTTCCATCTGTGACTGGGAGCTGCGGCGTTGTAGCAAGTAGGAGGGCAGGCAAGCTGCTTTAACGAGCATGTGCTCCATGGCTGGCGCTGGCTCGGGTCCGTGGTGGGGCTAAGCCCTGGGGTGGAGTGTGTCCATTTTCACCCAAAGCAACCACTGGACTTGACCCTGGCATTTGAACCTGGGTAAAATGCTCTACCCCTAGCCCCCCCCCCCCCCAATCATGCTATCGATTTCCCCAAATAAAATACTGTTCACGTAAAGGGAATTTGTAGAATGAACATTGGTGCACTTCTCAAGAAAATTTTTCAACGAACCCTCAGTTTTCAGAAGCCTCTTAGCTTCCCTAAATAGAAATCCCAGCAGGCTCTAGGGAGCCAGTATTCAGATCCGCAAACACATTTATGTTGGAATTGAAAACAAAATTGGGAATGATGTGGCTTGTGTGCAGCAAGCAGACTTATGACACCACCACAATTTTTTTGGCAGCTTTGGAAAGTGTTGCCTGGGGAACCTTTAGCAGTATGGCCTGAATGAGCCCAAGAGAACCGCAGCAAAAGATCAGACAGACACGTTAAAGGAAACTCGGAATTGATGTCCCATGATAAGTGAGGTGCTCTTTATTCTGGTCAGATAGAAAGTCTCCCTGCAGAACCAGACTTCAGAAATGTCTAGTCCACATGTGCATTAGCCTGTGCAATGTTTTTTATATGTGAATTAGCCTGCACAGTCTTTTCCGGAGTTAGGGTTCGATTTCCACGGTAAAGGCTATAATTTTGAAGTACTGACAATAACTTCGGGACCCTGTTTTCAGCTCTGTGAATACCTCGAGTCCCTAGGACACAAGGGTGAAAAACACTGGTCTAACCACAAAACTGTCAGCATTGTGAGGGGAAGGAGAGGCAGCTCGAGGACTCCCTGGGGATGTGAGCTGCTTTGCAGGTCAGAGAAGTCCTGGGCAATCACGCACAGTTCCTGTTGTGAAGTGGTGCTTAATCCATGTGTGTTGAACTTTACTGAGCTGAGCCAGAGCTTGAACAAAGGTCTTTGAACTAGAAATTCTTCCCTCTTTGCATTAAACCGGGGATACTAACACTGCTCTATTCACCATGCAAGTTTATTGTAAGGATTGCATAGGAAAGCACTTTGTAAACTACAGAGGGTTTCTGTGTAAATATCAGGGATAATGATGATGATGAAGGGCGATGAACGTGAGGATAATGAGTACAACAGTGATGGTACTGTTGTAAAGATTGTTGTGACTGACCGCGAGTCCCTGATATGCCAGCTACTCAGTGGTATGAGTGAGGGAGAAGATATGGGATGGGTGTGGGGTGTGGGGGCTAAGGGGAAATAGGTAGTGAATTGGAATTGAGAAAGGCAGAATACATCTACCCAGATCTGCACTGACAGGGGAAAGTACTTGCCTGCCGGTACCGACTTCCCTTCGTGGATGAAGAGAAAACTATAGCTTCCAAGATTGCCAATCAAGGCATTTTGATTCATCTCCCAGTTGGCTTTTCCTCCTGACATTGGAAATTTTCCATATTCGCATATTATATTTGAAAGAGACAGTTGCCACTCTTTGGAAAAATATGTACTGCTTTAATCCAGTTGGTGCCAATACGAAAGGTCAAATGATTATGTTCTTTCTCTTTGCACCAATTTTGCATGAATAGGGGTATATGCTAGGCTCTGAGCTCCAGCAATTCACTAAACTAGGGAAAACTAAGGGTTTTGTTTCTCTTTATTCTTTTCTGCAAATGCCTCTACTTCCTAATTCATAGGAATTACATAAACAACTATAAGGCATCAAGCTTTTTATGTGTCAGTGTAAGAACTGAAAATAGAAAAACAATTTTTCAGTAAAATATGACATCATATTAAATCATCATTTAAAATTTTTCAAATCATAATAAATCTGAAGTAGATAAGATGTACATATTATTTGCATTTTTCAGGGAGAAAAAATTGAGGTCTTAGTATTTAAGGAACAACTTAAAATCAAAATGGTATCAATTGGGAAAAGCAAGACTAAAGTCCATATATTCTGGCTAACAGCACTGTTAGTTTTTTTTTTTTTTCTGAGCCACGTGACTTCTTGTACAACATGAATCTTGCCCATGTGGGGCAAGATGACAGATGACGACAGTAGTTCCAGAATTTATCCCCTTTTAGATTCATGCCTAAAGAGAAAGAATGGCCACCAGAGTTCCAGAAGTCTCAGCAAAATGTTATGGCCTTTTCTGGTGCTAAGAGACCTGACACATATCCCTGAATATTAGATTTTGGTTGGCCAGACCCGAGTCCTACGCAAACTCCAACAGATACTGTTGGTCACTCACACAGCACACATCTGTCACCTTCCTCCTTGTTCAAAGAAATCTGAGTCTGATCAATATCCACCCCGCCTGTGATAATACCTGATGATAATCTCATTCTCCTTGCCACGCAGTGGTGAAGATATGAGCATATGGTAAAAGTTGGACCAATGATATATGAAGTTAAATCGGCCAAAGGAGTTCTAAAAAGCTTTCAGAATAATATAGTTCCATATTGATATGTAGTCTCAGATTTACTAACCATGTTGAGTCATATGAAAAGGGCTGGAAAATGTGAACTTACTCTTACTCAGAAAAAAAGGAACTGAGTGAAATATCTTCCTCCCGAGCGCTTTACATTGTTCTAGGCTTAGAGATACAAAGGTGAGCCACGGGCCCTAAGACAAGAGAACTAATTTACAGATAATCAGGGCTGACCAGGAATATCATAAAACATCAGTCAAAAGAGTTACCAGTGTTTCATATAAAGTTGCAATGAAAATAGTTCAGTATTAAGAATAAGACTTTATAGAAAATACATTTTCCCATACACTTAAGATAGATACGCAGCATTATTAGAGGTAAAGGTTATATTGAAAGAACATAAACTGAACATATTAACTAAATATTGCCAAGTTATATTTTGAAAGCAGCATAACTAACTAAGATCATTATAAGTTCCTGGTCATATAGAGTTGATGTTTTATTCTTAGGATATTTATGAAATACGTGTGAAAAAGACCTAGCAGTGTGCCTACCGCTGTGATATTTAAAAGGCAGTCAGTAAATTACTCACTCTAGACTTTTCTTTTTTCCTCAAAGCTAATGACATCTTTTCAAGGGCAATTTGTTACAGATCCTGGCAAACAAGCTTTACCTATGAGAGATCTCTAAAAGTGTGGAATACTGACAGACACATGGTCCAGGCGCTCAGTCTGTGAGAACTGGCAGGCATCAGATCCACAAAGACAAAACTAATCAGCTTCATGGATAGAAACCTTACCTCAACCATTAGTTCACCTGATAACAGAGATATTACTTACCTGGCACTTGTGTAAAAGGGATTCAGCTGGCAAGAAATGACACAAGGTTTAGGAAGCTAAGATTTTAACATCACACACATACATGTACTCAAGTACCAATATAAAGGACTTCATTAAAAAAAAAAAAAGTCCTGCATAAGATTGAAGTATTATTCATAGAAATATCTATGGAGGTACAGAATTTCTCTGATCCTCTACAGTTTGGCATTAATTTGGTT
The DNA here is from genome assembly GCF_022837055.1 of Prionailurus viverrinus. NCBI lineage: Eukaryota > Metazoa > Chordata > Mammalia > Carnivora > Felidae > Prionailurus > Prionailurus viverrinus. The sequence goes on along the minus strand of NC_062577.1, from coordinate 53,822,668 downwards.
GTTTTTATTCCTTGATTTGCGGACTTCAGTTTCAAATCACTACCCACACTGCCACTTCTCGGAGTAAAACTCTGATAAATAAAGCCAGGGTTGTTTGGAAAATGCCTGCCATGAAACGTGTCAAGCCACTGCCTTTAATTCATTTAGCATTTTAATTGACTTTGCATGCATCAACTCTGCCTTCCAGTAAGTAGACACAGTTCCCAGGGATTGTCAAAAGACGCCTGGCTCGAGAGCAAATCTAATCCAGTTGGTGCCATTGAAGAAACCTTAAATGGCAGCTTTCATCTTACTTGCAAAAACTCCCTTGGTTCAGGTTACATGTTAATCCCAGTTGCTATATCAGCTTTATGGCAGCAGCGATGGGGGTGGATTTGGGAGCTGTTTTTGGCTAAGCTTTAGTTTTCCTCTTCTTTTATGTAAATTATTAGCTCAAGCGGAATCCTATAATGGGAGTGGTATCTAAGTCTGGAGGGCAGGCCAGCTCCTCACCAGTTGTTCCTGAGAAGTAGCTGTCAAACACGTATATATTTAACACTTACCACTCTTGCTCTGATCAACACAGAAGCTGCAGCCTGTGATAGAGAAAGAAGTTTATTTGTGTGTCTCTTTTCAACATTGCTAGGGAAAATTCGATCCCTTGGACACATGTACAGACCTCCATGACCCAAAACAAAATTATGACCATAGTGGTGACACGTTAGCCCTCCGTTACTTTCCAAAATAAACCATGTAGCTTTGTCACAGTTTTTCGTTTGTTTGTTTTTTGTTTTGTTTTGTTTTTTGGGTTTTGTTTGTTTGTTTGTTTGATCCAAACCACGCCTGAGCTTGTGGTCCTTGGATACAATCTGGGATTCTCAGCTTCCTATCCTGTCACACACTCCATATGTGTATTTGTCTGTATGCGTGTTTAAGAAAATGATACCAATCATCATGGGTTTCATTTCTGTTCATTTCCCATATAGGATTTGATCAGTCCACTTCTACCTGCAAATGTGAATGAAGGAGTGGGTGATACATACAGAACATGTACGGTACTCTATAAATCGTACCTCATTTGATATGTGTAATAGCTCAGGAAGGTGGTGGCTACTATTAATTTCATTTTGCAGATGAGTAAACCTGAGGCCCAGATGGCTTAAGTGATTCTGTCAAGGTCACACATTTAAAGAATGACCTGGCTGGGAGTTGGCCCCAGATTGCCTCCTCCCTCAGACCACATTGCTTCCGATTCGGATATTTCATAGATCCATATGAAGAAAAGAGCATGGCTTTTCCTTGTTTGCTTCTCTCACTTTTCTGAGTGAGCCTGTGTGTCTATGTTCAATCTGCTCCTTACACACATAGGACACTCAGTGGGGAGTTTAAAGAACAGTTAACAAAAATCTGTTAATTTTGTGTCTCAATTAGATTTTACTCTTAAAGCCATTATGTGGTAACATATAGTGTGATCTGAAAGTTTCCTGGATGCACCTTTCATTTCCCAATCACACCCACTGAGTGTCATTAGATTTATACTCCTTGTGCATTAATCATCACCCTTCTCAACCATTTCTTTTTCAATATTCTGGATGATCAGGATCAGACTCTCAGTGTATGTGCTGTCCTAACAATTGACTACGATTGACTAGAACTTCACCCCAGTAACAAGCTGCCATTTGGACAACTTGAGAACAAGGGTATGTTGTGGATTATAGGCATGGCAAGATAAAAAGTCAAATGAACCTGGTGTTACAGACAAGAGAAACAGGGTCCAAATCTCTGCCATCTGTCCTTGGATGAGTGGTGCAATCTCTCAGAGCTGAGATTCCTCAACATTAAAATGAAGATTAATGGTGTATTCCATTTTCAAGTATGACATAGGAGTAAATGAAGCATCAGAGATCTAGCTCTGGAAGGTGCTGCTTAAGTGGCCCAATCTCTGATCAATATTAGTACTCAATCCAATGATCTCTCAGAGATAATGGTGAGCTGCATCTATGCTGGACAGAATCTATGGTGCCTTTAATCCATTTGAGCTGCTATAACAGAAATACCACAGTTTGGATAGTTTATAAACAGCAGAAACGTATTTCTCACAGTTCTGGAGAGTAGACGTTCAAGATCAGAGTGCCAATACGGTTGAGTCTGGTGAAGGCCCCCTTCTGGGTTGTAGGCTGGTGAATTCTTGTTTTGTCCTTACATGGTGGAAGAGGCAAGTGAGCTCTCTAGAGCCTCTTTATAAAGGCAGAGGCCTCAAAGCTTCTAAGCATCTTCCAAATTTTCATCCCTAAGACCATCATGTTGGAGGTTAGGATTTCAACATATGCGTTTGGGGTGGGGGGACACAAATATTCAGACCATAGCACATGTGTCACTCTATCACTCACCAACACTGATGGCCAAGGGCACATGGACTTCTGTAGAAGTCTCATGCTCCCAGCCCCAAGTAGTTTCCAACATAAAAGGCAAGAAAGCTCAAACACATGAAAGACTGAAGAAGCCCTAAAGAGATACATAATCAAGTAAAGCCACTAACTCATTGTAAAGCTAAACAGGTAAGGGTCAAGAAGAAGGTGAGAGTGATAGAGTGATCTGAGCCAAGTAGGACTGGTCTAAAATGGACAAGACTTTAAGAGGCAGGAGGGAGAGAAGTCAGTTACCTGTGGGTGCTTTCACTTGTCTTGGGCAATGCTGAAGTATCAGAGTGCTGCATTGCCTAATTCTCTGATAATTCTTACTTTTTGAACAGAAGGAAGACCAGCATTTTTCAAACAACTCTGAACTATACTTATTCTCATTATACATATTCTGAGACTGAGACTCAGAGGAACTATGGAATTTGACTGAGGTCACAGAGCTAGTGATGGAGAGAACCAAAATTTCAACTGAAGTCTAATTCTGAAGCATATACTCTTCAGACTCAAGAGAATAACTCTGTGTAGTCATTTGGACATTTAAACCAGGCACATGACTTCAGATGCCCACGGGTGAATTGTTGGCCTCGTATCTGGCCACCTGGTTGAATTTCATAATGGAATTTTCCTTGAAACCTGCTTCGTTCACCTCCTAGGTCTTCCCAACTGGTAATAAATTGAAAAGACTCAGAATTCTGCAATCACATAAGAGTGATGAGAGGTGGCAAAGATTTAAAACGCTTCATGGAGATGCTCTGTTTCCCTTGAATTCTGTTTCTAAGACAATGAGGACACACTCATGAATTGCCATGGGAGTGACTCAGTGGGCCATTGAAAGGAATTCTGTGGTTCTCTGCAGGTCCCAGACCCAGGCTTTTTCCTTTGTTTGGATGGAATAGGTTGAAATTCTGTTTCCCAAATCCCTGTTCACGCCCAAGGAAAATCTTGAAAGGCTTTCCCCTTTGCAGTGACAATATTTAACATAGTTAACATGAGTGCTGGCTAATGGCTAAGCAGTAGAGTATCCAGAGTGCCCAGGGAAGGTACTTGGAGGGCCCATTCTAGAAACTATTTGCCAGCTGTTACTGGCAATGTTTTAACAAGCCTGTGGCTGTACTAGTATGTACCAGCTGAATACCACCTCTACCCTCCTCCCTGTCTTACCCATTTTCTTAGAAATGCCTGTACTGATGGTCACTCTGGAAATTTGGGAATGCCAGGCACTGTTAAGGTTGCTTTGACCACCATCATTCCTGGATTTACCCTGTGTGTGAAGAATATCATAGTTTTCCTCAAATTGCTAGTAATGGATAAAGCTTAGGTAATAACCCAAAATGGGGCTTTGGTCTCCCACTGTTTTCAAATTCTCATTTACAGATCTTGAGTAGTCTTGTTCCCCCAGACATCATTAGCTATAGCTCATTCTAACAAAGACACCGGCACCAAAAGTCATTAATCTTAAAAAAAAAAAAAAACACCAAAAAACCAAAAAACACCCACAATCAGTATAGCTTTCTGAAAAAAATTCTTGTCATGGAGGCTTCTAAAGAGTGTTCAGCATCCTCATCTACAGAAATGAACTGGAATGTGTCAGCCTCACTTCTTATCATGGCTCCATGTAAACAGAAAGACCAATGTAAGGTGGTGTCCTAACAAAGTAGCCAAAGATTATGCAGTAAACCAGGGCAGACTGTATCCACACAGCCTTTCTGTGAGAAACGGAGTACTTTTAATAGACTGAAAATAGTAAACCAAGTCATGCAATCACCAAAACAAACAAATAAAAACCACCATGTTTAAGAGTAAAGACAGGTCATGTGATAGGAAGTCTGGTGTGACTGAGACCCCTCCCCCCAATTAGTGCAATTCTTTCTAATCTTAAGAGGAGTTGCCAGAGTGAAGCTATTTGTATAACCCACAAGAAGACCTCCCACCCCCACATTTTTAACTACATCAGGTCTGGAGAAGTTAAAATGATTTTTAAGTGTTCCATCAAAACCAGGGTGCTTATCACACTGGTTTGGCCACTTGCCTGCATTTAGCTCCCAGTTAATCTCAATGCTACTGAGCTTGTCTCCTGTGGGGAGGGTGTGCAGGCTCACTGCTGTGCAGAAAGGTGTACAGGCAAACTGCGGAGTGGATGAACCCCTGCTGTTCAAAGTTGTCCAGGAAAACAACGAGAGTGGTGGAGGATCCAGTTATTGAAAATAGCTAGAATCAGTATCTTAAAATTCATGAGGAAAAAATAAGCTCAAAAATCTTAGAAATGCCTCAAAAGCCCAAGTCTAAAGAACCAGTTAAGTAGTAAGAGATCTGCTGTAATCTGCCCATTCGAGAAAAATGTCAGTTATGCATGAGATAAAGAATGTCTTTTGTGGCATCTTTACCTAAAGCTTACAGTTTGTCCTAATATCACTGATGTGAAAGATGCCAGGTAGTCTCATACCGTTTACATTTTTCTGGGTTCAAATCATACCAATTCTATGTGACATTTATGTGACTTTGAACAGAATACTGATCCTCTGAATCTCAATTTCATTGTGAGGAAATTAAAAATGCCTTTCTCATAGTCTTATGAGATGGTTTTAAAGACTAAGTGAATTTCTACAATGTATGTTAACAGTGAACGGCGTATGGTAGAATCTACCTAATTGCTTGTTCTATTTCCCAACGGTACTCAGTAAGCTGTGCCATGGGAAACTCAAAGTGAGCATCAGTAGAAAAGTCTGAGGCCCTGCAGAAAGGCCAGTTACACCGTATGACCAATACGGGTGTCAAGACCTGGAACCTGAACCCGAGTCCTTGCTGAGCAGGCAGACTCAATGGGGAGGAGGATGAGGGGAAACTGAATTCCGGGGAGCTTCTAGTTCCAGACTCGTTCTCCAAACTGACAAATTCCTGACTCTTGGGGCTGCTGACCATTCTGTTCACCCTGTATACATCCACATGAGGGGCACTAAGCAGGCAAGTAAAAGGGTTTACTCAACTGTATCCTTCCCCTAAGCCACACTCATATCTTTGGATTCTTGATAAGAGTTGAGGTAGCACTGCTCACTATGCATGAAATTCCTTTCTACAATCTTCAAACCCAGTCTGAACTTTCTCAGAACTTAGCTTAAGACACACCTATACCACCATCTTCCAGTGCCAAATGTGGTTCATAAAAATGACTTTTCTTAAACCAAAAACACCCCCTTAAACAAAGAGTTTGAGTTATTTACTGTAGCCTCACATACTTCTATTGATTCAAATCCCTCCTAAAATTGCAGAAAATGCGCCTGAAGATCTTAGCATAGTTTTATACAAAGAGGTATCATTAAGAGAAAGCACTATCAAAATGATTTGGATTTCAAGAATGCACATACTAAGTGACCTTTTGTTTCTTAAAATGTCATAATGAGAATTTCCCCAGGCCCCTCAAAGTCACTAATTTACCTAGCTTTTGTTTTTTTTTTTCTTGGTAGCTAAACTAGCAGAAGAAAATATTCTGTTTTTCTCATGTTTTCATCTCCTGATGCCCACTCTGCTCAGAGAAAGAAAAAAAAAAAACATCTCCCAATGTGTTGAGCAGAATAACACCCCCTTCCAAAATGTCTACTACCTAATTCCTGGAACCTGTGAATATGCTATGTTAAATGCCCAAAGGAAATTTTTCAGTGTCATTGAGACTATAAACCTTACAATAGGGAGATTATCCTGGACTATACAGGTGGGCCTGAGCAATCACATGAGCTTTTCAAAGCAAAGAACTTTCTTCTGCTGGAATCAAAGAGATGTAGCAGGAGCAGAGGCAGGAGACTTGGGTTCCGAGGGGAGGTCAAAGAAATTCACAGTCTGAGAAGTTCTTCATCCACTATTGCTGAAAGAATCAGGCCATAAACCAAGGAGTATGGTCATTCTCTAGAATGACCACTGCCTGGCAGTCAACAAGAAACCAGGACCTCAGTCCTACAACCACATAGCACTGATATTTGCCAGTAACCTGAATGATCTTGGAAGTGGATTCTTCCCAGAATTTCCTCATAAGAGCCCAGCCAGCTGACATCTTGATTATGGCCTTGTGACACCTTGGGCAGGGAACCCAGTCAAGGCCACTCAGACATCTGACCCACAGAACTATGAGATACTAAATTTGTATTGTTTTTAAGGTCCTAAATTTGTGATATTTGTTACAGCAAAAATAGACCAATATTTCCATGGAGCACATTCTTCTTTCTGGAAGGCGGTACAAGTAAAGTCATCAACCCCCATGCCTTTAGAACATTCAGTTGTGTTGGGACCTGAAAGCTGGCAAATCTTCACATGAAAGTAAGAAGTAGAGAGGAGAAAGAACATGCTATGCTATGTGTCTGCCTCTTACTTGAAGCTCTCTCAAGCAAACATTCCTCATTAAGTAGATCAAGGGTCAATACACAAGAAGAAAAGAGAATTGCTAAAAATCTTCTTTGGTACTTGTTAAATAATCCTAGGTCAGATTAAACAAATAATGCTATTCCTTCGGTTCCACTTTATGAAGGATGGCTATTGTTACAGATTTAATTGATAACTTGAAACCTAAAGCATGGAAACTATATTTCAGTTGAACGGCAAGCCTGAATTTATCTGATGTCAAGGAAGACTTTACTAGAATACATTACCAGTGCTTTTTCCGAATATGTCACCCAAGACTTTGAGAAGATAAGAACTTCCTCTGAAAAAATAAAAAAGGGAGACTTTCATAAAGTAGGCATTGAAAGGGAATATCTTTTCTGGAAGGTAAAATATAATTTTACTTAAAGGAGGTTGAACATAGCCACACAGAGTAAATGAACAGTTAACCCTGCATATGCAAACTGTAAGTGACTTATGTAAGAATTACATCCAATGGGATGTATAAAGCTGAGAAAGTTAACTAACCCAGAAAACTCACATTGCAGTAACATGGTTTTGATTAAGACTTTTTGATGATGTGGCCAGTGGAGAACATGAGTCATCTCTTAGGAGGTGCAGAAATGGGTGAACCAAAAAGTCACTTGTTAGGGAAAAGAAGGTATGAGTTACAGTAAACAAGTTACTATATATTATCTGCAAAGAGACCAAACAATTACTTGAAACACAGTGAAACTCTTGGTTGAAGCTGACAGGAGCCATGTTAGGAAAGCAGCATTGACTGAGGGCAGGCTAGAAGTTCCTCCTTTCTAAGTTTCTTGTAATAATGAGGGAAGACAATAGAACAAAAATTCAATTGAGTACAAATGATGGCACTAATTACATCTGGTGTGAAAGTGGTCTTTCCCAAACCCAGTACATGCAAACATGCAGTCCTTTGAGGTAGATATTGTCTGAGGTTTACCTGAGTTCATTATGGCCATATTTCTTGGTGCAACTTACACATATGCTATGCATTTTTAGACCTTGTATATCCACAAGAAACAGATGCTTCTTGGAATTAGGGACATGGAGATTTATTTTGTTCAAGTCAACAAGGTGAAATAAAAGAATAGAGCATTTTGGGTCAAGTCTTTAAAATTTTCCATCACACCATCTGCATTCCCATTCAGTCCCCAGATTACTTGGGAAAGCAGTAAGACTTCACTTTCAGGCCAAAGTTACTCAAAATCAATTACTTAAACACTTCCCCGGTGGGATTATCTGAATTTGCAAGACCATGTGTGTCTTTTATACTTACAATTTCTTTTCTTCTTTTTATTTAAAAACATCTGAAATAGTTCAAACTTTTAGAAAAGTGCAGAGAATAATTTATTGAACAGCATTGTAATTATTATGCAGCTTTATTAAAAATTACTTTTTTTGGCCAAATTCATAATCCGATCATCTAACACATGAGTTGCTGAAGGTATCTGATTGGTGCCAGACACTGAATAGATACCTAAATTATATGTAGATGTAGATGTAGATGTAGACAGTTCAGTAATACCTTTGCTGTCTCTGTGATTCCCTCTTTCTAAAGCAATCACTGTGAGTTCATTCTGTTTTCTAAAAAGAAAGGAAACAAAGCTTTACTGGGGATTTCTATATTATGGTTTCTTTGAGGGACAGACACAGTATTACATTTTTGTCTCCTTGATCCTCCCTACATGAAACACTATCTTCTTTTACTTAAAACTCACCTTCTCCCACACCCTCCTCCCACCATGAGATAGTCACTGCTAAGACTACTACGAGCTATAATACATCCCCACCCATCCTGACGCTTACCAAAGAATAGTCCCTGGCCTCTCTAACTTTCCTTTGCTGTCTCCCCGTAACAGGCCCTCAATCATCCTCTCTTCCTTCAGACTGTAACCCACAGACAGATTCTTGTTGTCAGAGAACCCACCATTCCTGAAGAGCATCTCCCTCCCACTCCCTGTCTCCATGTGTCTTCTCTGCTGTTTCTGAGCACATTTGAATTCTTTGTTGCCCAAGGATATACAAGATACATCTTTAAAAACAACTAAGGGAATTAGGGTCTTTTGTAAATTAAGCTCAAGCATCCTCTTAAAAATGCACACTACTGTTTGGGAATAGTTGCCTGATTCGTGTCAATGGCTGATGGGTAGAAGTAGCATAGCCTGTAGTGAGTACCTGTTATGTGCAGGCGTTTTATAAAGACATAAAGTAGGTACCTGACATTTTTATGAATTTTAAAAAGGCAGGGGGTGGCTCAACAATTAAGTAGCTTGTCCAGATTCACATAAATGTAGCCAGGAATCAAGTGCCATTCTAGCTGCCGTTGGTGTGCGTTCTGCTCCCAAGTAGCTGGCAGTTCTGTGGTCTTTGTTCCAATGAAAGGATTGAACACATAGCATCACTCCGTGTAAGAACCGGTAACCTTTTCTCTCTTCCACAGCCACAAGACAAAACCACAGGCCGGTTGTCTTATATTTCACAGGCCAGATTGCAGAGATGATAAAAGGAGTCATTCATTCTTTGAAAAACTTTAGGGACATAATCTATGTAATGTTTAATTTCTTTATTTTGATAGCAGCACTTCCTATGTGATCATATATGATCGATTCTAATTCATATATGGTCAATTACAAAGGCTTAAAGAATTATTTTATTGATTAAAAGAAATTTTAAGATGAATTGATGTTAAGGTAGTTTGATTCAGAACATATCTTGGATCCGTTGAGACAAGGTCTTATGAACTTCCCTAAAGATTGTTTTTAACCACATTAATGCTTGTGAATAGTCGGATTCGATGTTCTAGAGGTCACAGCTTCAGTGATGGCTTAGAAGGAAAACATCCTCTCTGACTTCTTGCTGGTCTTCCAGGACTGCTAACAGGCACTGAAAAGAGAAAAAGGATGTGCCTGTTCCTTCAACTCCAATTCAGACTTCTTCTACTTCAAGCCACAACTGGAAGAGGATAATATATAACATAAAACTGGGATCTCTTTTCTAAGAAAACTTCTATTACATAGTATTGTGAACTTTGTGAGAAGTTCAATTTGGAGTCATTTTGGTTTAGGTGAAGGGTTGGGTCATGTCTCATTTCCCCCAAACTAGTTCATCCGTCTCAGCTTCTGAAGCTGAAGGAATTGAATCCTGAAACACATTTTATTGCTGTTTCTTTAGGACAGTGAAAGAGTCTTGGAATTTAACATCTCCCTGAAGCTATAGAAGTTAAAGGCCCACTGTGTACTCCAAAATCAAAATCATCTGTTCAGGGAGGACTGAGACTTCCTGTGGAAAGTACAAACGTTAAAGGTTTCCATTTTCACTGCTCATCTGAAATAACGTAGGATTTATGATTTCATACTACGCGCAAGTAGGAAAGCCTCCTATTAGATGGTAGGCTATTCCCATGGCTTTTGTGAGTGTCGGTCTAAGGGTGGAGGGGCAGGTAGTCGAAGGCCAGATGTGTGTGGAAACAGATGTGCCGGCCTCTCCCGTAGAACCAGAGATTTGCAGCCGTGGGTGTAGGGTTTGTGTTTGCACTGAAGTTCCCTTGAATTATTTTAAAGGCTGTTACTAAATGACTGGTATCCTTTCAAGAGCTTATGCCCATTTCAGTTGATGAATGTTGCTTTTCTGCTATTTTGGATTATGCCTCACCGTGATGCAGATAAGTAAAGGTTTTACTTCGGAGATCTTATAAAATTGATTGCCATACTCTTTGTTTCTGGGTACATTTCCCTTTAAACTTTTTGTGCATGTGTGTGCATGGGGTGCGGTGGGGAACTAAAGCCATAATTATCTCTACCTCAAAGAATGTCAAATATATTACACGGCACTTGCCAACAAGCATACAACGAAGCTTTAACAGCTAAGTTGTTTCTCTCTGCTCATTTCACAACAAACAATACATCTACAGAGCAAAATGAAGAGGCTGATACAAGCAATATTCTGTCCATTTCAGACAAAGACCTATTGGTGATTGACCTCAATCTGGCTTCTTGGGTAATATGTCCCAATTTCTTGTATCTCTTAGCCTATGTAAACAGAGCAGTTTTCAAAGACATTAGAAAAAATGACATTTAAATTTAGGATATAACCTTTGTCCTCTGGGTTACTTTTTCCATTTCCAAAAGAGAATGGATATCTAGAAAAGTGGATAGTGGGTAATAGTGATTAAGAAGAGATAGGTCTAGAAAGCTACCATATCATTCTCAAAAACTCCTACAGAAGCACAAAAGTATGCTGTCATTTACATTGATCCTATTTTTATATAATTACTTTTTAAAAAGCATTTATCCTGTTTTTATAGAATTACTTTTTTAAAAGCATATCATTGCTTTTTTTAAATTAATTTTTAAAAATTACACAAAAGGTAACTTGAACTGAAAGAACTAAACAATACCAAATCCCTTATCCTAATATATCAATCATTTTATTTTTTTCTCCTTCCTAGACTAACACAATTTAGGTCTATAATTGTAAAATATCACTAATCATTATATATATATATATATATATATATATATATATATATATTATCATAGTTGACTTTTTCATCAAACTTCTAAGAATTTTTTTAATGTTTCTTTAGCCTTTATAAAGATCTTAAAAATAGTTCCATTGAGTTGATGTGGCAAAATTCACTTAACTATTGTTGAACATTTACCAGCTGTATGACCTTGGGCATGTTACATTAACTTTACATGCCCCAGTTACCTCATCTGTAAAATGGTAGTAATAATACTTACGTCATGGCGTTATTGTGAAAGACTAAATGAGCTAATGTGTATATAGCATTTAAAACAGTGTCTGGCACTTAAGAAGAACTTAGTATGTGTTAGTTTTTAAAAATTGTTTTTATCGGAAATTTATAGCTTCTTTAATGGACATCTTCATTCAGGAACCCACCCCCCCTTACCCTCTTTCTCAATCTCTTCTCTCTCTCTCTCTCTCTCTCACTCTCTCTCTCTCTCTCTCTCTCTCTCTCTCTCTCTCTCTCTTCAACTATGTCTCAAGTGTGAGGTTCCTAGGTCAAATCAAAAATTTTCCCTATGGAACTGAAGGTGTTTTAAGCAGATTGGATCATGCATTATAAAGATTGTCAAAAAACATCTATGAAATATCTGGGCACCTGTGTGGCTCAGTTGGTTAAGTGTCAAACTCATGGTTTCAGCTCAGGTCATGGTCTCACAGTTTGTGGGTTTAGTCCCCACGTTGGCTCTGTGCTGATAGTGTGGGACTTGCTTGGGATTCTGTCTCTCCCCCCCCCCTCTCAAAATAAATTAATAAACATTTAAAAAAATCATCTATGATGAATCTATTTCTACATGGTGTTCTGTAGCCTACTGCTCCAAGCAAATTAAATTGACTCAGTCTTTAACTATTATATTCTAAAACAACACAATAGAAGAAATAGGTAAGCATCCTGCTGGTTCAAGTACAATAAGCTAAGTACAAATAGAGCCATATATGATGTATCACTGGAACATCGCTAGCTTCAGGTTTTTTAAGTTGTGGAACAAAGACATAAAACATGTTATAAGAACAACCCATTCTGAACACTGAGCATCAGAATAAACTCATAAGCTAATAAGGGACAAGGAGGAGATGAAGTCAGTTCTTGTCTGAATAGCCAGCACAGGAAGATCAGGATTTGCCCTGTACGGCTCAAACAGTTTCCTATCAAAACAGCAGTCCCCATCATGAACCCAGGACTTCTCTCTCTCTGTGCTTTAGTTAATACTGTTCCCCTTATTTGAGATACCTTTCCCCCTGTATACATCCTCCCAGCTAAAATCCATCGTATCTCTAAAAATCTCCCTCCTCCATGAAGCCTCCCCAGCTGTCCCAGGACTAACATTTGACAGTTACTTGACCAGCTGTGAAGGTGGAAGGGTAGTAAAGCAATAGAGGCCTGAGGAGAAGTCTTCGGGAAATGCTGATGTGTTGGGGATGGGGCAAAAAAGCAAGTAAAACAACAAAAAAAGGATGGTCAGGATGAGACCAGGTGGAAATCTAATGGGGATGAGCATTTCCAGGGAAGGTGTTATAAATGAAGCTGGGATTAGGGGCACCTGGGTGGCTCAATCAATTAAACATCCAACTCTTGATTTGGGCTCACTTTGTGAGATCGAGCCCTATGCTGGGCTCTGCACTGATAGTATGGATCCTGCTTGGGATTCTCTCTCTCTCTCTCTCTCTCTCTCCCTCAAAATAAATAAATAAACAACTAAATATATATAATATATATAAATGGAATGGGAATTAGAGTCAAACTCAGTCTAGATCCGCCACTCATTATTCTTCTCTCAGTTGAGGATTTCGTTAGACCCTGTAAATAGCCACATTTCCTCGTGAAACCAAAGACCACATCACAACCACAGCCGAGCAACCACAGCTTCTTCATATACGACGAACATAGGTGTCTCTTCCATGTTTCTTTAATTGTTGAAGATCTTTCATGTTTCTTAATTAGTTTTTTTCTTCTTCTTTAAGTATCAAGATAAAAAGCACTGATTGTATTCTTTTAAAGTTGAGAAAGATTAAAAACTTTTTCCAGAGTATTGTAAAGGCTCAGTGACAAGGATACTTTTCGTGCCCTGAAATAATTCCATTGTGGGCATTCTGTAAGAAAATGGGCTTTTGTGCCTTTTATAGATTACAGTCCTTTATACAATGGACTTGTCTAAGTTTCTTCCTGTTTTCCAATTGGTTAAATTTAGAACGATTGTTTCCATCTCTTATGAGATATGATGTCTAGGAAAGTGAATGCATAGATGTGATACCAGGGCCCAGCAAGTCTGTGAAACTCAGTTGTAGCTGAGGATATCACCCACCTCCTGGGGTTTTCTCTAGGGTTTCCCATGGGCACAAAAAGGGCATTCTTCTTCATGGCTGCTAGTTTGCAAATCTGTAATATAAGTTTTCTGTCACCTTAACACAAAAGAACTCCATTTTTAATACAAAACCACTTATGTTTAAAGGCATCTTTTTATTTTTAGTTTATGTAACTTTTTGAATTAGACACTTTGTGATTACTGTAGTAAAAATGGGAAATACATTTAAACAAAAGGGAGAAAACACCCATTTTCCTATCATCCATATATAACCACTGTTAACAATTTTATATATATCTTCCTAGATTTTACATAATATTTAAGAATTGGTTACACTTCTATATTTTAATTTAAATAAATATATTTCACAGTTTTATGTATCCTTTTTATAAATATTCATGCATATTGCTATATGACTTTGAAAGTTTATCTTTCCATATCAAGAACAACAATGCTTCTACTGCATTGCTTTATGGCTACATGGTTTTTAATTGCATAAGTGAGTCATAATTTAGGTGCTCTGTTAAACTAATTAAATAAGGAGTCCATTAGACTGATGGGCTGAAATGCCTTGGTGGCATATACATAAGCAAATCAAAATCTAAGCCTGTAAATGCCTCAAGGTTATGAAATCAAAATGCTAAAGCGCAAACTGCCAACTAGACTTCAAGCTAAAGCCAATCAATACTATCTTTTGGGTTTTTTTTTAATGTTTATTTATTTTTGAGAGAGACAGAGCTTGAGCAGAGGAGGGGTAGAGAGAGAGGGAGACATAGAATCCAAAGCAGGCTCCAGGCAGGCTCTGAGCTGTCAGCACAGAGACCGACATGGGGCTCGAACCCACGAACCACGAGATCATGACCTGAGACAAAGTCTGACCCTTAACAAAGTGAGCCACCCAGGCACCCCTGTTTTCCTTTTTTTAAGTAATATTCTTTCTTTGCTTCCACACCTTCTCTATATAAGTCTTTCCTTTGGCTCCTGCCAAGGAATGTTCCTAACCATTTCTGGTTTAGTGCTGCCTGATTGGCATTGATTTTTGTCCAGATTAACTCTTAAAGTCTTTACTATGCTTCTATTTATCTTCTAACAACTGCATCCTCTGTTGTTAGAGATCTAGATTATAATAAGTCTTATAAATAATGCCACTTTGACTTAGTAGCATACTTTTTAGCCCAGGGTCTGGAGCCATCTCATCTGTAGAATGAAGATAATACAATTCTTTCCTCATTGGGTTTTTTTTTTTCCTGAGGAGTAAGTGATTTAGCACAGAGCAAAACCTCATAAATGTTATTATGCTTCTTCACCATGATGCTAAATTTTTAGTAAGAGCTGTTATAATATCTTAGAATATCTCTAGTTTAAGTTCTGTGCATCCAAAAAAAAAAAGACTTCTAAAAGAACTTCTAACTTCAGTTAGTTAGAAAGATACTGCAATTTGATAGAAGTTAAAACTATTTCTTTTGCAGGCTTTGTGAAAGTCATGGACTTATTGGTCATTTTTATGCCTGCAGGACTTAAAGCAAATGCTGGGGCTTTGCTATGGGCCTGGGTTTTCTCAAGGCATTGGTCAGTACACCTGCCGTGACTGGAGACAACTTTGCCTGTTCCTCTGCCTATATCAATATGGTAAAGGGATATGAACTCTTTCTGCCTGTCTGCTAGCTGGGGCCATGCTAGGCCCCCTCTGAGCCCAAATGTCTCTACCCATTGTGATCATTTTTATCCAATGACTAGAACATTGTCATATGAATAAATACAAAGCACGATTTCAGAGGTAGAGAAACAACAGCATCTCTGTAACCTCAGGGCCTCCTCCCTGGCAGTCTCACAAGATGTGTGCTTGTTGATTTGAATTTGACTCTTTTAGACATTGGCTGAAAAATTCTAGTGAAAGATAATCAAATCTTGAAGAAATCCCTGGATTGAAATCTACCTTTATTTAATTTGGGATCTCCTTGCTTCCAGTGTCTTCCAAGTTTCCCCTAGAAGTACTGAGAATTCTTTTGCGTGGATAATCCTGTTGATGAAAGAAAAGGTACATGACTAGGGGTGGGTTTCATGACTTTGTCCCCCTTGTAGTTTCTTGGCTATAGGAAAAGTAATTTGGCTTTGCCTGGAAAAAAAATACAGAAACTTGTTTTGTTATACATTGAATAACTTGTCTTTAAAAAAAACACTCTGGCAGCATTTGAGATTCTAATGAAAAGCTTATAATTGTTCTCATGCACAAGGCATTCAACTTAGAAAAGGCCTACATTGTCCTGCACACGTTTTGATTTACCAATGCCATAGCCCCATTGATGTCGTTGAATAATATGCAAGTAACAGAGACGGAGAGCAGAGCAGCCTTACCCTGGAGGGATCAAAGCAGTGCAGCCCACAAGGATAGATGGAAAATTGTAGATGCAGGACTTGTGGTATAAAGTTTAAGTTCTTAAAATGCATCAGATACAGGCTGAATTGCAGCAAAACATACATTTGCCAGTGAGACAAAGGTAACTGCCTCAGGCCCAAAACTGAAAAAGGGAAAAATAGTCTCCTTCAATGGCAGCCTACAGAGAGCTGCTTTGGTCTCCATGGCTGTCAGAGCGGCTAGGTGAGACTGTGGAGCTAGCACCCTGTTCCCTCCAGCTCTAGGGTTTGGGCTGACACCCTTTAACTCCATTCCCTTTGAGCACCCATGGTTTGGCGCCTGAGGCCTCAGAGCTTCTTTCAGTTAATTTCACTCATTTACCTCTTCTAAGTAGCATGAAAAATATAAAAATGAAATAGATACTCCAGTCTTGTGAGGGAGACAGACATGTAATAGATTAAAATACAATGCAATAAACCAACAATAGAGTTGGCACAAGGTGGTATTGAGATTACAAACAAGAAGACTTAATTACTAGACAGGTGTAGTTCGGCCAGATTCTGCAAGAAAAGAGGAGTTTTATGAGTAGAGACAATGAACAACTCCAGGCAAAGGCCTAAAAGACCCTGTTGTATTGTGAACTGGTGAGAATTTTGAGGTGGGTGAGGCTGGAAAGGTGGACAGGGTCAGATGACAAAGTTACCTTTAAGTTCACTCAAAAGAATTAGATTTATTCTATAAATTTCTATAAATCTGTAAATTCCCCATGTAATTTTTATGCAGAGAAATGCCAATAAATGTTCTCTAATTTAGCAAACAAACAGTAGACATTTCAGATTCTTAGACATCAAATGTTACTGAGGCCTGAAAAATCAGTCCCTACCTTTAGCATGAAATGGGAAAAAGTGATTTTGGTTTTTGCCCTCCTTCTCCCACCAACCTGCTTGGGTCCCTGGGTCCTTCATACAGTCTCTAGGCCCAGGGTTTCAACCTCCTGTGCCTCCAGGCTTTCCGTATATGACAAGAATATACTGGCAAACACTTTTTTTCATAGAACCCAGCATTCCCCTAGCATTTTATGTTTGAAGAAGATCTAGAATTCTCACTCTCTCACCTAATGTGTTTGGAATTTCCACTGAGGGCCTCAGTCACAGAGCCAAACAACTGAATGCAAGCAGACATTCCAGAACCTGCAAGAAGTACTTCTTGGATAGGGGGGATCTTAAGACTTCTCCAATCACAAGAAGTTGGGAGTGTATTATCCCAACTACCAGCAAAGCTAGTTCTGGAGAGGAAATTATGTTAAGGGGGCACACATACGGGCAGAATGAGAGGAAGGAACCATCTTGATCTCAGAATGACATGGTTAATTGTTGTCTTTGTCGCTCAGAAAATAGGTGTCTGAATTGCTTACTCCGAGTGCCATGCTATGCTTGTGTATTAAATGGGAATAATAATAGAGTAGGGACTCTCTTACCAAATGGTCAGATCACCAAAGTCTCCAAGAATTCCCTCTACAAACTACACTCACTGGTAAACTGAGTGCCTGCCACCGGAAGGCCTCTTTCTCACAGACTTCTACTCCCGGCAGTCGAGTCATCAGGGGTCGGTTTTATTTGTTCCCGAATTCACTTATGCCAGTTGTGTTTTTAAGGAATTTGTGTATTTTAATTAAATATTACACAAACCAATAAAATTAGGATTGTACATTTTTAAAATTTAAATACTTTGGACTGACTCCATTAAGTTGACTCATTAAGAAAAACAAAGTGAAAAAAGAGAAGAAACGGTTGTGAGATTCGATGTGGGCACGAGAATTATAAAGATCAGGGCATCAATTATAAAACTCTTACACAATAGACATAGTTTAGAGATAACTCTGCATTTATACAGATACCTATGGTTCCATTTCTTACCAGTATTGTTTTTAATTTTTATTATTGAACTACAGTTGATGTGCAACGTTATATTACTTTCAGGTGCACAATGTAGTGATTCAACAATTCTATACATTATGCAATGCTCACCATGCCAAATGTAGTTACCATCCGTCACCACACAATGTTAATACAATATCATCGACTGTATTCCCTATGTTGTGCTTTTCCTCTCTGTGATTTATCTTTTTTATAATTGGAAGTTTGTATCTCTTAATTCCTTTCACCTATTTTGCCCATCCCTCCACCCTCCTCCCCTCTGGCAACTATCATTTTTTTTCCCTGTATCTGAATGTGTTTCCGTTTTTTTGTTGTTTGCTTGCTTTATTTATTAGATTCCACATACAAGTGAAATTATATGGTATTTGTATATATGTATATACATATGTACATGTATATGTATATATATGTACATATATATGTATATATATATATATATATATACATATATATGTACACTACATCTTCTGTATCCATTTACCTGTGGATGGGCAGAGGATCTGAATAGACATTTTTCCAAAGAAGACACTCAAAGCTACAGATAAATGAAGAGACACTAAACATCACTAATCATCAGGGAAATGCACATTAAAACAACAATGAGAAATCACCTCATGGCAGTCAGAATGGCTAGTATAAAAAAAAAAAAAGAACAAGTGTTGGTAAGGATGTGAAGAAAAGGAACCCCTGTGCATTGTTGATGGGCATATAAATTGGTGCAAACTCTGTGGAAAACAGTATGGAGTTTCCTCAAAAAATTAAAAATAGAAATACCACTTGACCCAGAAATTCCACTACTGGCTATTTATTCAAAGAAAAAAAACTAACTTGAAAGATATACGCACCCCTATGTTCATGCCAGTATTATTTACAAGTGCCAAGATATATAAGCAACCCAGAATTTTTAAGGTAATTTGAAACATTAAGCATTAAATTTTATCACCTCCATGTTTCATTTAAAATGCGATCTGAATAAAAATTTTTCCAACCTGATTTTTATTAGACATTTCATTCATAAATTTAGAATATGAAAAACCATCTGGCAGTCTTATTAAAGATGCAGATGATAGAACCTGGAGCCTTCTAGAGATTCTGATTGGAGGTCTAGATTAACACCCAGAAATCTAAATTTTTAAAAGGCTTTTCAGGTGATCGTGATATAGAAGTTAGAAATGCTAAGATTTGACACTCTTGTCTGATGATAACTTCCAGCTACTTTGACCTTCCTCATTTTTAGCAATATGCCTGCAAAAACCAAGCAAAGGAAATATTTGTTGGACAAGCATTTCACTCTCCTAGGCTGCTTGGTTTTGTATACTAGCTTTTCAAACTTTCACTGTATTGTTTTTTTCCTACAATCAAAGAATAAGGAAGTTTTAGAGTTCAGACTAAAAGGGATGTCATGATGACAGCGAGTAAAAACATTAATATCTCAATTAGTTTAAACTTATTTGACATTCATTTAGTGAAAAGATAGACAATATATTTCACTGATGGATGTAGCCAAATATTGCAAACAGTTTGAGAATATCTGGCATGATTTTTATCAATCACAGATGTTGAAGACAGGAAAGACTTCATAGGTTCACCCGGTCATTGGCTTCTGTCCACTAAGGATGGCCTAGCACATCAGAGACTAGATCTTAGTTCTGGGAAATTCTGAAGTCTTTGAGCCTCAAGGTATTACTTGTTCAATTCTCTTATTCCAGGAATAATGACTTTCCAATCACCCCAAAGGGTTGTATATCTAACATTTTCTCAGTATTGTTTAAATTTTAGCATTGGTGTTACCACCTCCAAGATTTACCTTCTTGATAATTCCCATGACCTTGTTGGAAAATGCCTTCCAGGATTTTACAAATGGTCTTAAAATCTATCCTAAAACCATCCTACTACAAGTTAATTTCCGTATTTCTGGTCCACAATGCGATTAGAAAGATAACGTTTGTCACTCACATTGTATCACCCTGTACACTCAGAGAGTTTAAGTAATAGGCAACATTATTGTAAGTTTACATCCTGTTCTTTATACCCTTAAAATGAAGTAGTAGTCTAGATAATTTGATATAGGGAGTGATTAAAAAAACTTTCTATTTTTTCTAGTAATGCATAGTTCCCCCCCTCCTTTGGTGGTAGGCTTATGTTCCAAATTATATACTTCTGAGGTTTACATTAAACAAGTTGTCCTGTGTGTTCACCAACTACCAGTGAAGAAAGTCAGCTCCAAGTTTTACAGATTGACAAGGGAAGGTAATTTGACTTAATTCTCTATTAAATAAATGAGATAGATAGATAGATAGATAGATAGATAGATACATACATACATACATATATGTGTACCTTGTTCAATTTTGAATTAAAGTGCAGCATGGAAGCACCTGGGTGGCTCAGTCAGTTGCTTCTGACTCTTGAATTCGGCTCAGGTCATGATCCCAGGGTCTTAGGATCAAGCCCCATGTCAGGCTCTGTGCCGACCATTGAGCCCGATTAGGATTCTCTCTCTCTCTTCCTCTGCTCCTCTCCCCAGCTCGTGCACTCCCTCTATCTCTAAAAAAATAAATATATAAAAGGAATTTAAAAAATAAAGTGCAGCATGAAAATGAATGTCCATGTGCCTTCACTAGAAGGTTGACCGTGTATTCTCCCAAATTGTCCTCTTACACAATTTTCTTCCAGAAGAAATGTTTTCATTGCTCTCTTATTGGCCTGCCTTTGTTAAGCCGAGTCATTAAGTCTTTGTTTCTTCATTTAGAAGCAGTGACATCTACTTTGAAAAAAGTACTGAACTGGGTATTATAAATACATGTAAATATCAATTATATAATTGCTTGTCACAAAACCCACTTGTCCTAAAAATGAAAACAGGACAGATAAAAGTAAGAATGGGATGGATGAAATTTTCCAATCATGTTTACTTTTCTATTAGCTACTCATCTCAACGTGTGTGTGTGTGTGTGTGTGTGTGTGTGTGTGTCTGTCTGTCTAACCACATATTTAATTTATAGAGCTCTTGAAATTTTAGAGTGTTTTATAGGCGTTTTTCTTTTTCATCCAACTGATTTTTAAATATTGTAGATAGAATTCTTACCAATATATGTAACATTTCTACATATCATTAGTCTTTACAGGTTTCTGATATAATCAGACTCGATCTAACTCCAGGCATAGGTCTACACAGTTCACTGCTGTGTCCTTGATTGATCTTAATTGTCTTAGCTGATTGTATGCTTATGTGGGCATGTAGAAAACATTTTTCTCTAGGCCACATTCTTTTGAAGAGACTAATGCTGTCTGACTCCTCTTTGGCTAGACCTACCACATATGTCTACTTCTCCTGAACCACTGTGTGTGCAAAGAGGATTCTAGAGTCTGGATGTATCTGGATGTATCTTTGCTCCTGACGACAGAGCAAACCACACCTCGATTCGCATTTTTCTCAAACTGGGAACTGCTGGAAAGGAGGGAAAGGCAGAACACAAGCTACTTCTCAGGGACCCAACCCAACTTCCAACTTTATTAGATAGACCCTCTGCTTTCTTCTTTTCTCTTTGTAGCATGTGGAATCTTTATATATGTCAAGAGAAAAATGGCTGATTTTTAAAGTCTGATCATTCTACATCCTGATTCCCTTTGGGCAAGTGGCTTAGAGAACCCACAAACCCAACTTTTAGGACGTTCAAACCATACATTTTTCCATGAGTTCGAAAATTTTATTTTGAAGCTCAAAAGTCATGGATTGACTTTCTTTCTGCATTTGTTTTGTGTCATGTCTTCCCTGAGGAAATAAAAGCAGAATAAGTACTTGCCTGACTTGGGGTAGAGTTGAGAGTAGGGTGGGGATCAGCCAGTGGATGGGGTGAGATGGGAGGGTACCAGTATCAGAAAATACTAAAGGAAAACCACATTTTTTTGGGGGGGGGAAGACAAAAAAAATTTCAATTATAAAACAAAAAATGTGTTATCTCACTACTGTGAGATGAAAAGAACTTATGATGTGCTCTTGGCTTTTGAAAAGACACTTTTATTTGATTCTTAAACAATAGTAAATAAAAGCTATGACATCACATAGATGCTACAAATTCAATACACTGGTCTTGGTCATAAGTTGTGCAGGTTCATGACAAAGAGGTTCTAAACAATGTCACCAGAACTTTGCTTATGGATCTAACCCCTGTACACTGAAGCTCACTGATTTCTAAGATGCTTCTTATTTTCCACTACCAAAAACAAAAAAAACAAAAAAAATCCATTTTTTTTTAGTAGGCAAACCATGAAACACAAACAGAAGTCAAAGTGAGTACAGCAAGACGGCAAGCCTCTTATATATAGTTTTGAAGTCTCTTGCAATAATATTAGAGGAACTAATGAAAAAAGGAACTGGGAAAGCTTGCAAAATGCACCTGGTGAGCAAGCACACAATCTCCCTCTCACACTCTCTCTTATATTATAAAAATGAACAGGCTCAGTTCTCTTGCCAAGGGCAGCTTCCCCCCACTTATCCTGTTACATTAACATTTGTGCTGGCATTCATGTTCTGCTTGTTCTCCAGAGTGGGGTTGCCACAGTGAAACTTGGAGGTGGTCTTTCCTCGGTCAGACTGCCCCCCTTTTGCTTTGCCCCTTTATTGCCTCATTCCCACATACATGGAAGTGAGGTTTGATCAGACACTTTGGCCCGACATAGTGTGATATTTTCAACTAGCCATTTCTTTGGAGAAACAAAGTAAAATAAATGAGACAGGGAGGGAGAGAGTGTTATGGCACCCTCTCTACAGTGTGTGTGCGTGTTTTTTTTTTAACTGCAAATTTGAAAACCACAGTTCTGGCTGCCTTTTTGTAATGGAGCAAACTATTATAGTCAAAGAACCGGCTTCCCCCTCCTCCCACCTTCCCTCCCTCCACTGTAGTCTCCCAGGTTCTCCTCTTCTCACACTATTTTCCATTCTAGTGACTGGCAAAAAGCTGGGAACAAGGAGCCACCACCTATGGTGTTTTGAACAGAATCAATTCCTGGCACCTCACAAAGGAAGACAGAATGTTCAATAGGTTTTATTAGTTCTCAACGTTTTTAGTGCACTTCTTCAGGGGGAGGAGGCAATGGGGAGTGGGATGGGCAGGGAAGGA
Organism: Prionailurus viverrinus; assembly: GCF_022837055.1. Classification (NCBI taxonomy): domain Eukaryota; kingdom Metazoa; phylum Chordata; class Mammalia; order Carnivora; family Felidae; genus Prionailurus; species Prionailurus viverrinus. The sequence goes on along the minus strand of NC_062577.1, from coordinate 53,799,634 downwards.
CAAGGAAAGCCCTAATAGTCTTCCACTGCATCTCAGAATTTTCAGTGACTTTGTCTTGGCATGGGAATCACTGGGTCATGGTCTGCATTGAAACAAATACCTTTTATGTCCTATGGTGAAAGAGAGAAATGAAAAGGAGGGAGAATAAATCTGTAGTTATTGCATTCTTCTGGAACGTCAGTGTTGTGTTCTCATGAATCCAAATGACTTAAATAGTAAAAAGGAGATTGCGAGGACTGAGTCCAGTGGGAAGAGTGAAAAAGATGTCAAGTCACTTTCTTTCTTCTCCAGAGTAATATTTCTCCAGTCCCTTTCCCCAATACCCAGCTGGGTAGTAAGCATCTGCACCACTTATATAGTTATACCTTCCTATCAATGGCTTTTGGCCAAAATTCCCTATGATATCTCAACAGTCTTATTCTCTCCATTATTAACCACAGTCTTAGACCTCACCTTTCCTTACTATCTTCCTGAATAGAAGATAAACTGTTTGATCATCTAGATCCAAACAGACTCGAAAGTAAGTAGATTGTAGCTAGTCAGCATCCTCCACTAGCTTTTATAAATCTGTAACCTAGCAGATTATGCCCCTAGAGATACTGCTTGTTTAATCTAATCGTAGATTATTAAAAACCTCAGGATTTCTGAACACCTCAAACAAGTGGTTTTCTCTTAACATTTAACATTTGTTTTTATGCTGTATGCCACTTCCTGAAAATCAACAATTAAAGGAAAGAATTAAGCATTTGTGCTGTTCTTATAAAATGAAATGTACTTACAGTTGATGGAAGAAAGTGTTTCTTTATAAGGAATAATGTGAAAAGAAAAGAATAGTATGAGTTTACAAACGTAGGTGGAATGATAGAAAATTCATGATTGTGTAAGGGTCAAGAAAGGCTACTGCAACTCTACAATTGAATACTGCTGGGGAACAAAAGATCCTCACGATACCAAATGTCATCCCACACATGACTTGCCAGTTCACAAGGAAAATGTGCCTTTACTGTAGAAATATCTCATGGTCCCATTACAGCATAGGACCAACTTTAGCATCATTAATATCAGGACCCTTCGTACGATATAAAGTACACAGCATCTTGTGTGGAGTATTTTTGCCAAAAACCTTAACAAGTCCTTGTACCTACCATCTAGTTAATGGAAATATAGGGGATGGTCATGAGGTAAACCTCACCACAAGGAACAAGCAGATGAATCTAGAATATGGGGCACTCTACAAGAATATTGACCTTACCTCTTCAAAAAGTCTGAATTAAGAGGAAGAAAATGTAGGGGGATTGTTCTAATATAAAAGAGCTAAAAAAAATAAAAAAGAAAAAAAGCCCATAATATCCAAATCCAGGGTGTGAAGCTTGACTGGATTGTGTTTCAGAAAAGGGAAAAAAAGAAAAAGAAAAGAAAGGTACGGACAATGTTTTGTTGATAATTTGAACATTTTTGAATATGAAGTAAATATTGGATGATAATAAGGAAACGTGGTTAATTTTCCTAGATGAGAAAAGGTTATGGCAGTTATAAAGGAAAGTGTCTTCTTTTTTGGCAAGACAAGCTGACGTGTTTAAAAATGAAAAATTTGTGGGGTGCCTGGGTGCCTCAGTCAGTTAAGCATCTGACTCTTGATTTCAGGCCATGATCTCACTGTCATGATTTCATGATCATGAGATTGAGTTGCTCATCAGGCTCTGTGCTGAGCATGGAACCTGCTTAAGATTCTCTCTCTCTCTCTCTCTCTCTCTCTCCCAGTCCCTCTCCCTCACTTGCGCTCTCTTTCTCTCTCAAATAAATAAATAAATAAATAAATAAATGTGAAAAAATTGCAACATCTGTACCAAACTTACAAATAGTTCAGCAAAGGAGTACTGGCATACAGGCTCTCATGATACTCTTCTTTCAACTTCTGTTTACACTCGAAAACTATTTAAAAGTAAAATATTGGGGTGGAGAGCCTAAGGCAAAGGAAAAATAGCTTTCTGTGAGCCACAGGTTCATTTTCACCTTATCTCAACTCTCCTAGAGAAAACACTTGGCATCCCGATGATTGACATAAAACGTTACCATTGGCTTTGCCTTTTATGTTGCTGTGGGGTTTTTTCAGTGGATATCCTTTTAAAGTCCATTTTTACAGACTTATATTTCAACTTCACAATCTAAAAAGCACTGAATAGAACAAGGAGCAATTCTAAAATGAGGCTTCTTGCTCTGGCTCACTCTCGGATGCCAGGTAACTTCTTCAAGAATATTCCTCGGGGTAAAACTCTACCCTTGGCATAGCTTTCCCAGTAACACCTTTAATACTTTAATTCTAAACCTGGTATTACGGCTGCGCTGCATCTCCAAGACTCTCGGAACCTCTGTATTTTCATTTACAAGGTGGCAACTGTGTTGGCTTCCCTGCTCCCCTCACATGGCTGCCGTTGCTTAAATGAGAGATGCATGAAACTGTGATCTGAAATCTGCCAAACACATACACACACACACACACACACACACACACACACACACACACACTAGATGCTTATTTAATTAGATGCCACAATAATAGTAAACAGAATTTTTCATTTTACGTTGTCACATTCCTGATAGCATATTCATCCTATTAAACTTTATTTTTGAAGTCTTCTCGTATTTTAAATACATCTACATGAGATATTCATAATTTGTAATGTTTCTCCTTTTTCTTTCATGATAACGTTCAGCATTTTCTCACCACGTTCCTATTCCTAGAGTTTTCTCACAATATCCTCCAGAAATGAGAGTAATTGTTTGTGAGTCCACTTTTGCATTAAGAAAGAGTGGGAGGGCTTTCACACCTTGCCCAGGGGCCTGGAACACCGTAGCAGTGAGGCTGCTCCTGAAAGCTGCTGGTTCCCTCTTTTTGCCGCAGGCTGGGCTGCTTGCATTTGATACGTCTGTACAAATCAGCAAGTGGTCTTGTAACTTTTCCAAGATCACTTGTGATTTCGTCAGGGACAGGGTGGGGACATACCATGAGATTCCTTTTACAGCAGCTGGATCGGATCTCTAGGGGCCCTGTTGCCAGATTCTGGCCCTTTCCTGCTGTGCAGGGTTGTGCAATAGCCTCTCCTCAGCCCCACACCCAGACACCAGCTGGGCAGGGGGAAGAGTAGAAAGAGGGTGGGGGGCATGGAATCCTGGCCAAAAGGGTGTCAAATAGCAAAACCAAGTGGACCAACCACTGTACCAGAGAAAAGAAATATTCTGGACTGCCTTTAACGTGACTGAATAGTATACATCATTTCAAAAGAAGCATTTCTGTGAACACTCTGTGGGATGAATCTTGGTTAGGATGTGATGGTATTTCTCCCCTTCCTCTTATTTCCAAACTGATTTTTTTTAAAAACATGTTTACCATTGTATAAAAAACACATTTATGTATATAGGCTTTTGTTTATCTGTATGTAAGTGGAGTGTCTCACCCATTATAAGGGTTCAATAAATGTTTCTTGATGATGATGGTGATGATGATGATGATGACTAATTTTTCTTCATTCTTGATTGATTTCAGCATGTACCATGTTCTTCTCATGCCTCTCCCTCATTGCACATCTTATATCAAACAATCATTTGAATGTGACTTAATCTTCAAAGATGAAAGTAACCTGTTTGTAACAAACTGTACTCCTCCTAATATGAATCTCCAATTCCAGTCAGGCTGTTTTATAAAGATTTATAATATTGGCATTTGATGAAATTAAACACATTTATATCATTGAGTACTTACATTTGGCCACATGCAATTGCATTTAAACTATAGGCTTTACTTGCTGGTCTCAGAATTCCAAACGAGAAACCTGATTATCTATTAAAATAACAGATGATGGGCGGGAAAATTATTATATGCCTTAGAAATCCAAGTCAGATAATAATCATGATCTCTTATATCTGTCAAACAAATCTTGCTTGTCTTTGCCATTTGTTCAACAGATGTTTTGGTTATCATGAACAGTCTCAATTGCATATCATTTAATTATTTTAATAACTAAATAAGACTTAATCATTGTAAGTCTGCAACATGCTAACACAAATTTTTAAGTTAAAAAGTTTCCTGCAAAATACTGTCTTTACTTTCTGGTCTATTTTTCATATTAAAAGTGGTTTGCAAAGTAATTCTAATGCCATTTTAGCATCTAGGGTAAATATTCCCTCTTCCTGCTCAGACCCAGAGATCTTTTCTCCCACCCCATGCATGTAGCAGAGAAGGATGTAAGTTTTGTATGCCTTAGATGAATCAGTTCAACTATAAGTTTTCCCAGGAATATTTGCATGGGTGCTTGGCGACAATAGGGCCCCTAGTGTTTCTTGGGATCTACTATCCTCATTGTGAAGAAAGTTGTGTTTTAGTTAGTATTTAAGTTCAGCCTTGCTAGACTAACAGTATCCAAGTCAGAGTGGCCCCATCTTCTTATTTATGGTCAACGTTGCTCCTAATCAGATGTGGTTCTTTCCAACTAAGCCCAGACACATCGTTAGTATTTTTCTCATTCTTGCACTCTGATTAGTGTGACTGAGTGAGAGTCACATACAAGACAAAATTTATTTTCCTGTTCATTGGGAGAGTAAGGACTAGTAAGAATGGTTGCCATAAATTTCTGTTATCTGGCTAAGAAAAACTAAGATAGTAACTAAAGACAGTTAGTAATTTTACTGAATAGCCCTCTAAATTTTGGAAGAAAAGATGAATGAAGAATAGCAAGAGGTGAATCCCCATTCCTCAGCATAAATGGCAGGAATTTGTTCACTGGGCTAGCTTGGCATTTACTGTAGAACCTGGGGTCTGTCTGTGACTCAAAGGAGGCCAAACAATTAAAGTGAAATTTTGATTATTCAGATCCTAACCCATTAGAATCCTCAATTAACTGTAATTTCCCGGTTTTTGCTTCAAGAAGAAATGAGAGAGTCATTAGAAAAACAATTGATGTCTGGAGTTCGGTGACAAAACCAATGACAATCAAAAATTGTACTTTGGGGTTATGTCATTTTTCCTCCAAACCTTTACTTTACATCCACAGTTCTCAACTGTTTCTACCTTTAGGTTCTCTAAACTTTTCTCTCCTGTATGCCACACTAGATGGACCTTGCTAAGCATCATTCTATCCTCTTACTTCTGTACCCAAAGAACTTACATGAACCTAGTTGATGAAACCCAACCCCTTTAACCTTAACTTCCTGCCCCTTCACAGTCCAATCTGGACATGCTTTTCTGTATTTTCTCTTGTAACTCTTCTACCTGACCCCTTCCGTCTCTTTCACCCATATGCCATCTTCCAGATGAGACTTGTATTTTTGTACCTAAATGCTTCCTCACCTGTTCACCAAAACCTAGAAGGTCCCCACTTTTTTCTTTTCAAATGCTATTCATCATTCAAATGCAAATCAAGCCCCACCTTGACCACAGACCCCTTCTAGGACATCACAGTCCCAAAGATCCTTCTCATAGTATCCAATATCCTTATGGTTCACCCCCAGGATTTTCATGGGAGATGACAAGATTGAGTAGTTAGTCACCTAGGCATAAAAATCCATGTGCATTGTAACTAGAACTTGTATCTCAATGAAAAATTTGTTCTCCTTATTCTTTCAGAAGTACATCTGTGGTTCCCTTAGAAAGAGCCTTAGTACTGGAATTACATTTAATACTAATCTGTACAGAGCCCAGTTGACTAACTAGAATCTGAGTAATACACATGTAGAATGGAGATGTTTTTACTGCTGTAACCATGCCATTTTTAATGTTTTGTAGTGGTACAGGACTGAGCAAGTAAATACAGTTTGATCCACCATGATATTCTCTAGTTTAATACTCTTGTGTCTGCTCCACCCTGATGTCTGAGAACTTATCATACACCCATGTTATCAGTCACCACATATTTCCTTGCAAGAATATCACATAACAAGAATAAGCTGAATACATGTTTATCTGTTAGGAGTTTTTTTGGTGGCAAAAAAAAAAAAATTCAGTGTAAGTCAAGCAAAAGGGAATTTGTTGGAAGGATAGGAAATAGGGCACATACCTGAAGAGAAAACCAGAGAAGCACACTCAGTAAGGGGACAAATCAGGGAAACACCGAGTCTTTCTACAGGGCAAAAACTATTGCTAATCTTTGCTGGGCACCTCCACTGCGTTGAGATGGTTCCAACATTTTTTTTGTCTTTTTTTTACTCCTTCCTCCAAACCCCAAGAGAAAGAGTCTGATTGGATCCATGTAGGTCACATGCTTGTCCTTAAATATTCTGATTGACACTCTTACTAAAACAGCACTCAATGGCAGAGAAATCATTCTCCAAAATCAAATATGGGTACTCTTATCAGAATGAGAAAGAATGGATGCTGGGCAGGAAACCATCAAACAATCATCACAACTTGGAAATTTTGTCTAACTGAAGGAGCCGACAAACTACTAGAATACATTGGCCAAAAGAAAGACCCAATAGTTCTTTTGGATAATTTAATACATGTATTTTTTAATTTGCTGAGATAGTGACTTTTCTTTGTGCAGGGAGAATGACCAGCTGACCTGTAGAGTGCCTTTTTCTGATCCTGTTTCTGCGTTCTTTGAAGCCTTTTCTAGCTATCTGTGCTTGCGTGTAACCCAGCTAAACTTCCAGTTGTCTTTTCTTTCTCTGTATTGGGCTGGACTTACCATTCCCCTTCCATTAACCTTTTAGTTCATCTGCTTCTTGTGTCTGTCATCAGCTGCAGGAGATGCTGATTATGTTGGGAGCCTCTGGAAAAGGGGATGAGACAGAGAAGCACCAGAAGATAAGGAGACCAACAAGAAAAAGATTAAAAACCTCTCAGCACTAAGTACAGTTGGGGCAGAGCACTGCTGCAAACCTTCGCAGTTGTTGGCTTTGGACGGGGGAGGATGAATCAGTTTAGATAACTCAGGAATGGGCTTGAACCTTTGCCCAGACCTCAGAATGAACCACTGAAAAAACCTCCGAGTTTTCCCAAATTAAGACATTGAGAAAAACACTGAAAGTGAGTTTTCCTTTCTCGCCCATCCCCGAATCCCTAGGGAACAGTTGGGACCACAAGGCAATTTATTAATAATAATGGATTGGATTTTCAGTACAAATTCCCCTCTGGCCATTTTGATGTGTCAGAAATGCTTTATAAATGTTAAGCACTACAATTAATCTCCTGAAAGGGGAGGGAGAAGAGATTTGCCAGCTGGAGATTTCAGTGATTTCTTTTGCTATTACTTTCAGTTTTAGGAGGTTTCCCCAGAAAGTCAGTCAGTCATCATATATTTATTGGGTGCCCACTATTTGCCAAGGACTGCACTTGGATACTGGGGTCTCAGGGTGAGGCATATAGATGTGAGTGCTGCTTTCCTAGAGCTTCTGGAGAATTTAATCACCAGCCTTATTTGTCGTGTAAATGTACCTAGACTCATTTGCTCAGACATCTAGCCACTGGGTATACTACAGAACCCTTTCCCCCTTCACATTTGTGGCTCAACAGTCAGGGGAGGAGTGGGGAGTTAATAAAATCTGAATAGTCATTTTTTGCTATTTAACTCATTTATGGGCCAGTTCTCCTTTTTCTTCAGTACCAAGAACCATTGTTATTATTACCAGTCTTAGAATTAGTGTGAGTTGCAGGGATGATCCTTTCACCTTTTGCCGCCATTTGACTTGAGAACCAGTACACTGAATATATCCATCTTGACCTGCCTTCATAGAGCTAAAATAGTTTTGAATGATATCTGAAGGAGCTTGACAAAGTTCCAAACCCCAGATGATGGCCTTTGGCAGGCAGTGCTTACACCTCTCATTTTCTAGGCCAAATGTTGGATGCAAACAACTATCTGTTGTTCGGATTAAATCCAACTACTCACATTCTTCCGGACTCTGCTCAGACACTGCTCCTATCACCACCTCTCTCATCTCATTCAAAAGGGGAAACGTCTCTATAAACTGCTACCAAATGTGAGGAAGCTTGCATGCCTAGCTTAAGAAGCTATTTTCTGTCATCTTACTTATATTCTTGGGAAATTATGCCTTGTGGCAATAGGGGGATTTTTAGATATGACTGAATCAACCTGACTCTGTGTGGAATTGCAGGTAGGTCATCCTAGAGAGTTTCTTGTTGTTTAAGAAAAAAAAAATTCTACAAGCTTCTAAAACTCTATCATAGTTGCTATTGTGTGCTCCTCATTCAGCTCTTACCTGCAGTGTTTGAAAGAGCTACCCAAACTGCCAAAGACAAAGACACCATTCGATTTGATGTCATTGTCCAAGTTTTATTTAAGAAATATTTATTGAAGTCTTTATCAATTTAAGTCCCTAATTTATTGAACACCTTCTGTGTTTCACTCACTGCAGCTATGGCTGCAGATCGAGAGAGAAGATCTTCTTTGCTCTCTTAGAATTTAGAGTCTAGTGGAAAATATAAGGAAATGCAAACAAACACATTATAATACAATATCAATGCAGCAATATCAATATGCATGGTAGAACAGATAATGGTGGTATAGAAGGATGATTAATTAATCCATTCAGGGAAAAAACTAAATTAATGGAAACTTCTCAAAAGAGATGAATTTTATAAGCTGGTGTATCAATCTTCTGATGCTGCATAGCAAATTTCCCCAGACTTAGTGGCTTAAAACAATAAATATTTATTATCTCACAATTCTCTAGGTCAGAAGTCCAGGAATGGTCCAAATGGATCCTCTGATGGGTTTCCGAAGGCTAAACTCAAGGTGTTGGCCAGGGCAGACACTTTATCTGAGGCTTTATTGGCAGAATTTGGTTCCTGGTGATTGGAAGACTGAGGCCCTCAGCTACTAGTGGTACCTTCTGCTCCTTGCCACATGGCCCTCTCCACAGCATGGTGGTTTGCTTCTTTAAGGCCAACTGGAGAATATTTGCTACTTCTTTTTTTATCTCTGGCATTTAGACCCTTTGTTAAGGGCCTCGCCTAATTAGATGAGGCCCACCCACGAAAATCTCCACTGCCATTCATTTTCTATTAACAATCAGTTTAAGGGCCTTAAACCTCCTCTATAAACCTCCTCCATCTTAGCCACAACCTATTCTAATTACAGGAATATTTCATCATCATCACAGGTCCCGCCACATTTAAGGATAAGAGGTTATACAAAGGTGTAATTCTTTAGAATCATCTTGGAATTCTGCTTACTACAAGTAGGTTTTGATAAATAAGAATTTTTAAGATGGACAATGGGCGAAAACACATAATTGGCTGATACCACAAAGCTATGTGAACATCATGATTCTTTATTTGTATTACTGTAAGAGTTTCCTGTATTTAACTCACCAGTTTCCAATTTTTTTCCTTCCTCCTCCACAACTTTCTCCCTTAACCTTGGTCATCACTTTATTCTGTTGTCTATTCTCTTAGCAGAGCTATTTTTTCTTAAGCTGGGATGTGCTTAAGTGACTGTATACTCACAACTCTTTGATGATTCCATGTGATCTCAAATTTCCAAGCATGGCACTCATGATCTGGCCTTTTAACCTTGAGTTCAGCTTTATTTCTATTTTGGTTGGTTTTATGTGTCAACTTGGGTGGATTATAGTGGTCAAATATTATTTGGTCAAATATTATTCTGGATGTTTTTATGAGTGATTTTTTATTGAGGTTTACATGTGTTTTTTTAGTCTATTTATTTTTGAGAGAGAGAGAGCACAAATGGGGGAGGGGCAGAGAGACAGGGAGAGAGAGAGAATCCCAAGCAGGCTCTGCACTGTCAGCACGGAGCCCAATGTGTAGCTCGAACTCACAAACCATGAGATCATGACCTGAGTCAAAACCAAGAGTCGGGCACTCCATCAACTGAACTACCCAGGCACCCCAGAGATTTACGTTTTTTTAAACTACTTTATTGAAGTATGATTGACATACAAAAAGCTGTACATGTTTAATGAATAGAGCCCAATGAGTTTGAAGATAAGTACACATGTATGATACCATCACAATATATGCCATATACATATCCATCACTTCCAAAAGTTCCCTCCTGCCCTATTTATTTATTTAGTTAGTTTTTTACTTAGTTTTATTTAGTTTATTTAGTTTTTAATATGAAATTTATTGTCAAATTGGTTTCCATACAACACCCAGTGCTCATCCCAAAGTTGCCCTCCTCAATACCCATCACCCACCCTCCCCTCCCTCCCACCCCCCATCAACCCTCAGTTGGTTCTCAGTTTTTAGGAGTCTCTTATGCTTTGGCTGTCTCCCTCTCTAACCTCTTTTTTTTTTCTTCCCTTCCCCCATGGACTTCTGTTAAGTTTCTCAGGATCCACATAAGAGTGAAAACATATGGTATCTGTCTTTCTCCGTATGACTTATTTCACTTACCATAACACTCTCCAGTTCCATCCACGTTGCTACAAAAGGCCATATTTCATTCTTTCTCATTGCCACGTAGTATTCCATTCTGTATATAAACCATGATTTCTTTATCCATTTGTCACTTGATGGACATTTAGGCTCTTTCCATAACTTGTCTATTGTTGAGAGTGCTGCTATAAACATTGGGGTACAGGTGCCCCTATGCATCAGTACTCCTGTATCCCTTGGGTAAATTCCTAGCAGTGCTATTGCTAGGTCATAGTGTAGGTCTATTTTTAATTTTTTGAGGAACCTCCACACTGTTTTTCCAGAGTGGCTGCACCCACCCAGTTTGCATTCCCACCAACAGTGCAAGAGGGTTCCCATTTCTCCACATCCTCCCAGCATCTATAGTCTCCTGATTTGTTCATTTTAGCCACTCTGACTTGCGTGAGGTGATATCTGAGTGTGGTTTTGATTTGTATTTCCCTGATGAGGAGCAACGTTGAGCATCTTTTCATGTGTCTGTTGGCCATCCGGATGTCTTCTTTAGAGAAGTGTCTATTCATGTTTTCTGCCCATTTCTTCACTGGGTTATTTGTTTTTCGGGTGTGGAGTTTGGTGAGCTCTTTATAGATTTTGGATACTAGCCCTTTGTCCAATATATCATTTGCAAATATCTTTTCCCATTCCATTGGTTGCCTTTTAGTTTTGTTGATTGTTTCCTTTTTTATCTTCATGAGGTCCCAGTAGTTCATTTTTGCTTTTAATTCCCTTGCCTTTGGGGATATGTCAAGTAAGAAATTGCTGCGGCTGAGGTCAAAGAGGTTTTTTCCTGCTTTCTCCTCTAAGGTTTTGATGGTTTCCTGTCTCACATTCAGGTCCTTTATCCATTTTGAGTTTGTTTTTGTGAATGGTGTAAGAAAGTGGTCTACTTTCATCCTTTTGCATGTTGCTGTCCAGTTCTCCCAGCACCATTTGTTAAAGAGACTGTCTTTTTTTCCATTGGATGTTCTTTCCTGCTTTGTCAAAGATGAGTTGGCCATACGTTTGTGGGTCTAGTTCTGGGGTTTCTATACTATTCCATTGGTCTATGTGTCTGTTTTTGTGCCAATACCATGCTGTCTTGATGATTACAACTTTGTAGTCGAGGCTAAAGTCTGGGATTGTGATGCCTCCTGCTTTGGTCTTCTTCTTCAAAATTACTCTGGTTATTTGGGGCCTTTTGTGGTTCCATACAAATTTTAGGATTGCTTGTTCTAGCTTCCAGAAGAATGCTGGTGCAATTTTGATTGGGATTGCATTGGATGTTTAGATTGCTTTGGCTAATATTGACATTTTAACAATATTTATTCTTCCAATCCATGAGCACAGAATGTTTTTCCATTTCTTTATATCTTCTTCAATTTCCTTCATAAGCTTTCTATAGTTTTCAGCATACAGATATTTACATCTTTAGTTAGGTTTATTCCTAGGTATTTTATGCTTCTTGGTGCAATTGTGAATGGGATCACTTTCTTTATTTGTCTTTCTGTTGCTTCATTATTAGTGTATAAGAATGCAACTGATTTCTGTACATTGATTTTGTATCCTGCGACTTTGCTGAATTCATGTATCAGTTCTGGCAGACTTTTGGTGGAGTCTATCGGTTTTTCCATGTATATCATGTCATCTGCAAAAAGTGAAAAAGTGAAAAAGTGAAAAAGCTTGACTTCATCTTTGCCAATTTTGATGCCTTTGATTTCCTTTTGTTGTCTGATTGCTGATGCTAGCACTTCCAACACTATGGTAAACAACAGCGGTGAGAGTGGACATCCCTGTCATGTTCCTGATCTCAGGGAGAAAGCTCTCAGTTTTTCCCCATTGAGGATGATATTAGCTGTGGGCTTTTCATAAATGGCTTTTATGATGTTTAAGTATGTTCCTTCTATCCCGACTTTCTCGATGGTTTTTATTAAGAAAGGATGCTGAATTTTATCAAATGCTTTTTCTGTGTCGATTGACAGGATCATATGGTTCTTATCTTTTCTTTTATTAATGTGATGTATCACATTGATTTGTGGATGTTGAACCAGCCCTGCAGCCTAGGAATGAATCCCACTTGATCATGGTGAATAATTCTTTTTATATGCTGTTGAATTCGATTTGCTAGTATCTTATTGAGAATTTTTGCATCCATGTTCATCAGGGATATTGGCCTCTAGTTCTCTTTTTTTTACTGGGTCTCTGTCTGGTTTAGGAATCAAAGTAATGCTGGCTTCATAGAATGAGTCTGGAAGTTTTCCTTCCCTTTCTATGTTTTGAAATAGCTTGAGCAGGATAGGTATTATTTCTGCTTTAAATGTCTGGTAGAATTCCCCTGGGAAGCCATCTGGTCCTGGACTCTTATTTGTTGGGAGATTTTTGATAACTGATTCAATTTCTTTGCTGGTTATGGGTCTGTTCAAGCTTTCTATTTCTTCCTGTTTGAATTTTGGTAGTGTGTGGGTGTTTAGGAATTTGTCCATTTCTTCCAGGTTGCCCAGTTTGTTGGCATATAATTTTTCATAGTATTCCCTGATAATTGCTTGTATTTCTGAGGGATTGGTTGTTATAATTCTATTTTTATTCATGATTTTATCTATTTGGGTCATCTCCCTTTTCTTTTTGAGAAGCCTGGCTAGAGGTTTATCAATTTTGTTTATTTTTTCAAAAAACCAACTCTTGGTTTCATCGATCTGCTCTACAGTTTTTTTAGATTCTATATTGTTTATTTCTGCTCTGATCTTTATTATTTCTCCTCTTCTGCTGGGTTTGGGGTGTCTTTGCTGTTCTGCTTCTATTTCCTTTAGGTATGCTGATAGATTTTGTATCTGGGATTTTTCTTGTTTCTTGAGATAGGCCTGGATTGCCATGTATTTTCCTCTCAGGACTGCTTTCGCTGCATCCCAAAGCGTTTGGATTGTTGTATTTTCATTTTTATTTGTTTCCATATGTTTTTTAATTTCTTCTCTAATTGCCTGGTTGACCCACTTATTCTTTAGTAAGGTGTTCTTTAACCTCCATGCTTTTGGAGGTTTTCCAGACTTTTTCCTGTGGTTGATTTCAAGTATCATAGCATTGTGGTCTGAAAGTGTGCATGGTATGATCTCAATTCTTTTATACTTATGAAGGGCTATTTTGTGACCCAGTATGTGATCTATCTTGGAGAATGTTCCATGTGCACTCGAGAAGAAAGTATATTCTGTTGCTTTGGGATGCAGGGTTCTAAATATATCTGTCAAGTCCATATGATCCAATGTATCATTCAGGACCCTTGTTTCTTTATTGACCGTGTGTCTAGATGATCTATTCATTGTTGTAAGTGGAGTATTAAAGTCCCCTGCAATTACCACATTCTTATCAATAAGGTTGCTTCTGTTTGTGATTAATTGTTTTATATATTTGGGGGCTCCCGTATTTGGCGCATAGACATTTATAATTGTTATCTCTTCCTGATGGATAGACCCTGTAATTATTATATAATGCCCTTCTTCATCTCTTGTTTCATTTAAAGTCTAGTTTGTCTGATATAAGTATGGCTACTCCAGCTTTCTTTTGACTTCCAGTAGCATGATAGATAGTTCTCCATCCCCTCATTTTCAATCTGAAGGTGTCCTCAGGTCTGAAATGAGTCTCTCATAGATAGCAAATAGACGGGTCTTGTTTTTTATACGTTCTGATACCCTATTTATTTTGGTTGGAGCATTTAGTCCATTTACATTCAGTGTTATTATAGAAAGATATGTGTTTAGAGTCGTTGTGATGTCTGTAGGTTTCATGCTTGTAATGATGCCTCTGGTACTTTGTCTCACAGGATCCCCCTTAGGATCTCTTATAGGGCTGGTTTAGTGGTGATGAATTCCTTCAGTTTTTGTTTGTTTGGGAAGACCTTTATCTCTCCTTCTATTCTAAATGACAGGCTTGCTGGATAAAGGATTCTCGGTTGCGTATTTTTTTCTGTTCATCACATTGAAGATTTCCTGCCATTCCTTTCTGGACTGCCAAGTTTCAGTAGATAGATCTGTCACTAGTCTTATCGGTCTCCCTTTATATGTTAGAACATGTTTATCCCTAGCTGCTTTCAGAATTTTCTCTTTATCCTTGTATTTTGCCAGTTTCACTATGATACGTCGTGCAGAAGATTGATTCAAGTTACGTCTGAAGGGAGTTCTCTGTGCCTCTTGGATTTCAATGCCTTTTTCCTTCCCCAGATCAGGGAAGTACTCAGCTATGATTTCTTCAGCACCTTTCTCTCTCTCTTCTTCGTCTGGAATCCCAATTATGTGTATATTATTACGTTTCATCGCATCACTTAGTTCTCTAATTCTCCCCTCATACTCCTGGATTTTTTTATCTCTCTTTTTCTCAGCTTCCTCTTTTTCCATAATTTTATCTTCTAATTCACCTATTCTCTCCTCTACCTCTTCAATCCAAGCTGTGGTCGCCTCCATTTTATTTTGCAGCTCATTTATACCATTTTTTAGCTCCTCCTGACTATTCCTTAGTCCCTTGATCTCTGTAGGAATAGATTCTCTGCTGCTCTTATACTTTTTTCAAGCCCAGTGATTAATTTTATGACTATTATTTTAAATTCATTTTCTGTTATATTGCTCAAATCGTTTTTGATCAGTTTGTTAGCTGTTGTTACTTCTTGGAGTTTCTTTTGAGGAGAATTCTTCCGTTTTGTCATTTTGGATAGTCCCTGGAGTGGCACAGAACTGGGGGGCACTTGCCCTGTGCTATCTGGAGTAACTTGCATTGGTGGGCGGGGCTGCAGTCATACCTGATGTCTGCCCCCAGCCCGCTGCTGGGGCCACAGTCAGACTGGTGTGTACCTTATCTTCCCCTCTCCCAGGGGTAGGACTCACTGTGGAGTGGTGTGGCCCCTGTCTGGGCTACTTGCACACTGCCAGGATTGCGGTGGCTGCTTCTATGGGATCTAGCGTATTAGCTGGGGTGGATCTGCAAGGTGGACAGGTGCAGGAGGGGCAGACTCAGCTCGCTTTGCCTTTGGTGGTCCACTTCAGGAGGGGCGCTGTGGCACCGGGAGGGAGACAGACCCGTCGGAGGGATGGATCCACAGAAGCACAGCATTGGGTGTTTTCATGGTGCAAGCAAGTTCCCTGACAGGAACTGGTTCCCTTTGGGATTTTGGCTGGAGGATGGGTGAGGGAGATGGCGCTGGCCAGCGCCTTTGTTCCCCGCCAAGCTGAGCTGTGTCCTCTGGGGCTCAACAACTCTCCCTCCTGTTGTCCTCTTGCCCTCCCTGCTCTCCAAGAGCAGAGCTGTTGACTTTTAACATTCCAGATGTTAAGTCCTGCTGGCTGTCAGAATTCACACAGTCCAGCCCCTTCGCTTTTGCCAGCCAGACTCCGGGGCTCTGCCTGGCCCCTCCACCAAGCCGGCTCCCTCCTGCCAGTCCGTGTAGCGTGAACCCCCTCTCCACCCTTCCTACCCTCTTCTGTGGGCCTCGTGTCTACGCTTGGCTCCAGAGAGTCCGTTCTGCTAGTCTTCTGGCAGTTTTCTGGGTTATTTAGGCAAATGTGGGTGGAATCTAAGTGATCGGCAGGAAGAGGTGAGCCCAGTGTCCTCCTATGCTGCCATCTTCTGATAAATAATCTTCTTTATTTATTATTATTATTATTATTATTATTGTGATAAGAAAACAACATATATCCTCAGCAAAACTTCAAGTATACAATACAGAATTGCTAACAATAGGCACCATATTACACAGATCTTTAGGACTTGATCATCTTGTACAACTGAAATATAGTAATTCAACTAATAATTCACCACTTCCTTCTCTGCCAGCTCCTGGAAGCCACCATTCTACTCTTTCCTTCTATGAGTTTGACTAATTTAGATTCCCCATATAAGTGGTATTATATAATATTTGCCCATCTGTTTTTGGTTTATTTCACTAAGTAAAGTTTACATTTAAATTGGTGACCTTTGTGTAAAGCAGATTGCCCTCCATAATGTAGGTGAGCCTGGTCCAATCAGTTGACAGTCTGATTAGCATGAAAGATTGACATCTCCCTAAGCAAAAGGGAATTCTTCCAGAAGACTGCATTCACACTTTAACTACAACATTGGCTTAGCTCTTTCCTAGGTCTCAGGCTTGGTAGCCTTTGGATCTGAGATGCAACAGTTACTCTTCATTGAGTCAACAGCCTATGGCTTCAAACTACAGCATCAGCTTTGCTCTGTGTCTCTAGATTGTCAGCCCACCCTGCAGAATTTGGACTCGAGGCAGTTCCTTAAATATCCTCATGTATGTTGGTTCTGTTTCCTGGAAAATTCTGACTAATGCAATCTCCTACTCATTCAGCAATCTGAGCACTGAAACACCTTGCTTTCTTTGGCTTCTCTGTGTGGGTGCATACTTCTTCCTCTGTCTGAAAGTTCTTTCCTCTCCCTCCTTTTTCTTCATCTAGTTAGTGCTACTAATCCTTCAAGACTCAGTTAAGATGTCACAATGTGAGGAAAATTTTTCTGTATAGGGAGATTATCCATCACACCGAATTGCAGCCATCTGTTTACACTACAACTGTAAACTCCTTATGGACAATTATCAACCACTACTATTCTTAATGTTCATGACCTTATTATATTTTTAATAAATATTGTATGTTTAACAGATATTTAATAGATGCATAGATGGATGAATTGATGGAAGGAATTTCCAAGGAATTCTAATTAATCCAGAAGGATTGAGTACAATGTGTGTGGAAGGGTAAGTATCAGGGATAAATCTGGAAAAGGAGGCAGTCACCAGTTGAGAATGAGAAACATTGCCTACCTGGAAATTGAAACATGGAATCATTGTAAGGTTTTGAACAGGGGAGATATAAATGATCCCATTTGCATTCAGAGAGATTTCTTTGGCTACAGATTAGATGACCCATGAGAGGGAAGCACAGTAAAGTAAAAGAGATTATTGGAATAGTCAAGGAGAAAAATAATGAGGACATGAAATCAAAGAGTTGCAATGTGAAAAACAGAAGGGAAACATGTGAGAAAGACTTAGGAAGATTTTGTGTCATACTAGATGATATGGAAAGAGAAAGAGGGGAAGTCAAAAATAACTTCAACGTTTTTGACTTGAAAACTGGATGTAATTAGTGTTACTGAGTGAGATAGAACACACGAGGAAAACCGTATTTGAAAAGAAAGATAATGAGTTTGGATCAATAATGTTGCCTGAGGCAGTTAAATATTATGGTAGTTGTTAGCATCCATTTCCACCCCTTCTAGGTGGTTTTCGTATATATATGTTTGAGGCTACGAAACTAGAACTAACATTGCTCATGTGCATTTGCATCGAGCAGGTTAGTTGTAGATTTGATTCCACCAGTGTGTTGCAGGGACATAAAATTTGGCATGCAGAAGTGAGACCAATGACGTGTTCTTGCCACCAGGGTTGATTTCTTCTAGCAAGCACAATCATGGAGATGTGGGTATTTTCTGCAGCAGTTTCCAGTGTACAAGCCTTAGCTTTGTGTGTTTCAAGAGGCCATTGATGTGATGATCGATGGTCAGTGTCCCAGTGTCCAGTCACCAGTTTCATGGTTATCAAGAACTAGTTGTGGGAATGAGAGTGGTAACTTCTAACGTTCTATGATGTTAAGGAATCTTCAACTTGATGGTCCGTCTCAATGCTACATGGTTATTATTTACTAAATCAATTGTTTTATTTCTTTTAGATAAAGAAATTAGATTGTCAACTACTAAGGGAAAATATAAGCATATCTCTAAGTTTTGACTAACCTTTTTTCTATCAGTTTAAACTTTTAGAAAAGATAAGAAGGTGCCATTGACTTCATGTGGCTCCTGCTTTCTGTCCTGCAAAATCCTGGAGGCGAGAAACTAATAAGGGCCCAGGTATCAGCTTGGAAACTGGAGACAAGGAAAACAATAAAGCCAATAAAATATAAGCTCATAAAGCTGTTGCAGAAGCAGGTAGTTGGTAGAACATACTCCAGAACCTGTCTTCTGATTTCAAGTGTAATGGTCTTTCTACTACATGACTCTTTTTAGCCAAGTGTTGTTTTTTTTTTTTTTAAGATATTACAAAAGTAAACCTCTGTCACTCTCCTTTCTGAATTTCTAATCAATGGAATACAAGACAAAGATGTTTTACTCTTTGGGGAAATCTATCCTCGAGAGAGCCAGATTATGTCTAAAGCACCATCAAGACTGTCAGATGTTTTGATGTAGGATTTAGAAAATGGATTTCCCCAGATTCACCTCACTAAATGTGTTCCTGTTAATGCACTGCTTTTGCTTGTTGACAGCTGGGGTTCCTATTGCCAAGATCTCTGCAAATGGCCTGGATCTTTGGCTCAAGGATCAGTTCAAACTGGAGAGCCCCAGGCTGTTTACAAAGATGGATGTGATTGGATAACTTTGAGTCGTATTGGGCAGTGTGGGTTCAGCCTAAGAGTGAGGAGATTGTTCAGTTCACATGCTGAATGATCAGATGTCTGCCTCTCCGTTGTCAGTGCTTCCTTGTCTGAGCTGTCCGGGTGTAATAACCTGCCTTCTGCCCCACTGGTGACACGTGGAGCCTGTCCTGGGAGAAGGCACTCTGCATGGGAAGGAAAAGAGGTAGGCTGCACATAATCCCTTCTGGGAAAGGAAACAGAACCCCAGACACTGTAGAAGTTCTCTACTTCATAGAACGTACTGACACTTTGAACTGGGGCTAAATAAATGCAAATCTTATTTTGTGAAACTAAGCAAAACCATGTTCCCTTTTCCCTGTTACAAACTAAGAAGCCAATACAATTTCAATAAGAAAATAGATAGCTCCATGATCAAACTCCTTTCTTTGGTAGCATGCTAGAAATCAGACATAGGTTTCCAATATAGGTGTTATGGGAAATTCCTATGGGCATCGTTGGATCCTACTATTAATATTAACTCTGGCATACTATAAAAAAAATCCCCATTGGTTTCTCTTCCTGTTCTGTGGTTGGGAGGCATACCATATATCTACCTTAGGCAACAACACACTGATAACCTGAAAAGCATCAAATCTCATCATGCTCCATACACGGTTGCGGAAACAATGTTAACTCTACTCCAGTATAAGTAGCTTTCTGCAGTACATCCAATAGACACTTCAAGATGATAGAAAATGAACTTACTATCCTTCCCCTGCAAACTTGTACTGCCTTTCTCCTAAAAAAGAAGAAAGTAAAATGACCCTTGTTTGTCATTTTTTCCCCACACTCATTCCCTCCCGCTTACCAGCTGTCAAATCAATGCAACCTCCTTAGTCTCTCGAACTGGGCATGTTTTCTTCAACGTCCCCGCAGTGTGGTTCCTGTGCTCATCATTCCTCATTTTAATTTTGCAAGCAGCTCCTAAGTGGTCTCCTTTTAATCTTATCCTCTTCTAATTCATTCTTGAAGTGCTATAAGAGGAAGATTTTTATAATAAATCTGTCAATTCTTCCCTTGAAACAGTTGAATGAATTCTCATTATCTTGTTAATAATAAAGTCTTAACTTCCCAGCTTGGCAATGGTCCATCCTTGCCTTCCTTTGTAGCTTTATTTATCACTGCTCCCTGGTTCATTCCCAGTATATCCTTTCTCTCTCTCTCTGTCTCATCCCTCTGTTCTTTTTCATTTTTTTTTTCCTCAACGTTTTTATTTATTTTTGGGACAGAGAGAGACAGAGCATGAACGGGCGAGGGGCAGAGACAGAGGGAGACACAGAATCGGAAACAGGCTCCAGCCTCTGAGCCATCAGCCCAGAGCCTGACGCGGGGCTCGAACTCACGGACCGCGAGATCGTGACCTGGCTGAGGTCGGACGCTTAACCGACTGCGCCACCCAGGCGCCCCGCATCCCTCTGTTCTTGAGACATAGTCAATCTATCATCACTGGGAGAATCTTCCATGATCCACCAAAGCTAAATTAAGAAACCTGCTTACGTGTTTCCAAAGCACTGTTTATGATAACATTTAAAAAATACTCTTGGCGATCTGTATTTTTGCCAATTTCTCCCACAGTGTTTGCCATTTCTCTTTTTCACTGGGTGGAAATTTGCATTGCTGGTGTAAAAGCAGTGGAGGCACTTTAGCAGAAATCAGATCCTAGGAAGAAACCATGCTAGTTATCACATTCTTCATGCCATTAAACCATGGTTTTAAAAAGTCCAATTTCACTTTACAATATCCTTAATGAAGCAATAAAATTATTGTGTTAAATTTCAACCATTAAATACATGCCTTTTTAATCTTCTGTGGGAAAATACAGAAAGTATGCATAAAGCACTTTTGCTGCACACTGAAGTAAGATGGTTGTCTTTAGGAAAAGCATATGTTATTGTTTGGAACTAGTCACTGTTTTAATGGAGCACCATTTTTACTTACCAATATGACTCACAAAGGATGGTCATTTGAGGCTTAAGTATGTGGAAGATTTTTTCTTGAAGTTGAACAAAGCGAATCTGTCACTTCAAGAATAACAATTGACACTATTTGTTGCCAATGATAAAACCTGGGTTTTCAAGTGAAAATTAGAATTTGAAAGACCTGTTTCCATCACTGTAAACCTGACCGTTTCCCATTACTTAAAGACTTTTCTGATGAGATTGGTGTTTTGATAAATGTGATTGTTTTGCTATTGTATAATGGTTTGTGTCAACATTTGGAAATTCTGTATAATTCAGTGAACCAATTTGGAATATTTTCCAAAGGCCAGTGCATTATATTACAAAATCACGCATGAATAGAAGATCCGTCCAAAGTGTAAGATAGAACAAGAATACGTAGGACAATAAAAACAGATAACAAAATGATAGCTTAAAACCTAAGCATACCAATTATATCAAATGTAAATTATCTAAATACACCAATTAAAAGGCAGAGATTGTCATTAGCTGAATAGTTATTGGTATTTATCTAATTTTTGCCATTGATGAGTTTAAATCAATAGCGTATTGTTTTTAATTTGCATTTTCTAATTAGTCCTAAGATGGAACCTCCTTCCATATAGTTGTCAGATGTTGTCTTAGATTAGATTCTTGGAAAAGAGATTCTGATATAGAAAGTTGCATGTAACACTTTTTTGGGGGGAGTGCTCTTGAGAAACATACCTGTATGAAAATGAATGATCCAAGACTGGACAGAGGGAGAAGTTAATCTTCAGTGTCCTTGCATTTGATGCCTCAGTTGATTCTGTGGGAGTTCTGGAGCTGAGAGAGCAGCTAGATACTATAATTTAGATACTGTTGTTCTAAATGAAAGGAAGTGGGTCAGGCCTTTGTATTTCCATACTCGCCTGTTATTGGCCGCTGACTACTAGCCACTTTGACAGGGCATGATCTTGGGCAGGGCTGTTTCCCACAGCTGAGGGCAATGCCCCCAAAAAACAATCAGCTGTGAACCTCACAAATAATATGTGCATCTGCTAAGGGAGGAATATGCTGATCTCATAGTTTAGGCACTGCTTTAATTTATTTATCAGTTTCTGTACTAGCACATAATGTGGAAAATGAGACGATTCTATAAAAGTATCACTCTTCTGGTGCCATTGTCTCTACTTTAGGTAAACAATTTTAGCTCCTTTTGCTGGTTGTTGTTACATTTACGTACATTTATCAAAATCAGTTTTCACAAATGTTTTCCTGTTGGGCTTGCCATCAGACCCTACTCTACTATGGCCATTCTCTGACTAGCCCTTGGGAGCTAACAAGTCCCCTAGGAGGTAACCAATCAGGGCTTTAGCCATTCTGGGCTGGTAAGAAATCAATATGTTGAGGTTCACCTGTAATCTATTCTTTGTATTTGCTATGGTTTGTTTGTTTGTTTTGTTTTGTTTTGTTTTGTTTTGTTTTTGTTTTTGTTTTTAGAGGAGCTATCACCTCAGTTTTATCTTCCAACTCTTTCATTGAACTTTAAATTTTCTTGCTAATGATTTTATTTTATTTTATTTTTATTTATTTTTGGAGAGAGCACAAGTGAGGAAGGGACAGAGAGAGGGGGACAGAGGATCTGAATAGGCTCTGTTCTGACAGGCTGATATCAGCAAGCCCAATGTGGGGCTCAGACTCACCAACCACAAGATCACAACCTGAGCCAAAGTCAGATGTTTAACTGACTGAAACCACCCAGGTGCTCCTCTTGCTAGTGATTTTAATTTCTGTGTGTTCTTTTCATCTTGTTTCTGTGCTGTGTTCTATTTATATTATGTTATCCTAATTTTTTTTTAAGTTTATGTATTTATTTTGAGAGAGAGAGAGTGCAAGTGGAAGAGGGGCAAAGAGAGAGGGAGAGAATCACAAGTAGGCTCCGTGCTGTCAGTGCAGAGCCCAACATGGGGCTTGAAATCACAAACTGGAAGATCATGACATGAGCTGAACTCAGGAGTCTTTCACTTAACTGACTGAGCTGCCCAGGTGCCCCAATAATATCCTAACGTTTCATGAAACGTTTCATTAAACAAAACATCTTATCTCTCTAACAATGTAACATTTTATATAAAGCATAATCTTCTCCTTTAATGGCCCTAAATTGTACCCAGTTGCTGTTTTGTGTTAGCATTTCTTAATCTCTGTTTTTTAGTTTAGAAATTTTCAAGTATCAGTTGGTCATTGATTTTCTGTTGTATTTTGAAATGTCCACTAAAAACTTGATTGAAACATGGGTGGGCTTGTCAGTTGTGGACTTTATGCAGATTAATCCTTCTGTAGTACGTTTACAGAATCCGTAATTGAATGCCATTAGTGGTTTCCTCTTGAGTTAGTCAGCTTTATCAGGAAAATTCTTTCGGCATTCTGCCTGGAGGGAATAATCCTCACAACTGGTTTTGAGATCTGGGTGAAAGTTTGAAATTCTCAACATCTTAAATGTAGACTTTGAATTAGTTCCCATATTTTTAATGTGGTATACTAGCCCTCAACCAGCCCAATGTCCCTGAGTCCATTTTCTCTCTTCAGATCATCAATCTCTCTTCCTTTTTTTGCTTGTGGCGAGGATGGTCACTTTATGGAATAGAGCGACAGAGAATATTGGTGTATCTATCTGCTTTTAAACAGAACCCTACCTTCATATCAACTTCCAGATGTGCCTAGTGATAAGAATCTTTGTGCTTTCGGGGTTCTGTTTCATTGTTGCCTCTTGTACCTCCTTTTTGTTCTTGTAGATTTAGACCTTAAACAGGCACATGTGTGCACGTGCATGCACATGCACAGGCACACACACATATCACAACAAAACAACCTTTATTGTTAACTTTGTGGATACAGGAATACATTCAACATTTATTTTAAACAGAAATCCCCCAAACGTTGTTACTCATTTTAATTTTAATGCACTTTTATTATGTTTTGAGAACACTGTATTTATGAAGTTCGAATTTGTTGGAGCTTTATTTCTGGTGAACACCTGGCCAATTTGGGGTGTGTACATTTTTAAAAAATGCATATTTTCTGTTTGTTGTGTGTATATTTCTTTCTCTTAGTAAGCTTATTAAATATACTATTCACATTTTCTATGCCTGTACTCCTTTACTGATTATTTAAGTCTGAAGTGGTTATATTTAATTTTTTTTAATGTTTATTCACTTTTTGAGAGAGACAGAGACAGAGCACAAGTGGGGAAAGGGCAGAGAGACAGACAGACAGAATCTGAAGCAGGCTTCAGGCTCTGAGCTGTCAGCACAGAGCTGGACCTAGGGCCCGAACTCAGAAACTGAGATCATAACCTGAGCTGAAGTCAGATGCTTAAATGAGTGAGCCACCCAGGCACCCCTGAAGTGGTTATATTTAAATACCAAACTGAAGTTATTTATTTTTTTACTTTTCACTATAATTCTGCCAGGTGTTTCTTTATGTATTTTGAGCCTACATTGTTTGGTGCATATATGGTCCCTGATCATTATAGCCCCAGTATTTTTAGTAGTATATAGTTCCTACTTGTCCTTTGTTTTTTTTTTAACCTTAATTTTTATTCTGATATTAAAATTGCTATCTGACCTTCTTTTGATTTTTTCCTAATTATAATTTCTCATTTATTTCCAGTCTTTTTACATTCTTGTGTTTTAAATGTACTTAGTAATGAAAATATTATAATCTAATATTATAATAATATAATTGTCAGGTATTATAATCTATATTTTGATTAGTTACTTTGTTATTTATATATAGTAAAATAAGCATATTATTTTTGCATCTTATTTAATATTTTCTATTTATTACATATTTTATAGTCTATTTTTTTCTTTCTTGCTTTTCACTGAAAATACTTAATTTCTTGGGTGCCTGGGTGGCTCCATTGGTTAAGCATTAGACTTCAGCTCAGGTCATGATCTCATGGTTCGTGGGGTCAAGCCCCGTGTTTTCACACGTGCTTTCAGCTCGGAGCATGAAGCCTGCTTCAGTTTCTGTATCTCCCTCTCTCTCTCTCTGTCCCTCCCCTAATTGTGCTCTCTCTCTCTCTCTCTCTCTCTCTTCAAAAATAAATAAATAAACATTAAAAAGAGTCTTTTTAAGAAAATATTTATTTCTTAATTTTGTCTGTAGGTTATATTTCAAATATTTTAATTCTTTCCTTGGTTACTCCAAATATATTAAAAGTTATAATTATTTTCTTTCCCAATTTCTTAAACTTATATATATTTAAATCTTCCCCCCAAAGAGGTAACTTAGCACAATATATCATATCCCTCAATTCCCTTCACTTAGAATTTTAGTTCTGAATTATTGTAGCTAACATTAAATGTTACTAACTTTACTAATAATTTTGTGCCTTTTCCTGTGGTTTCTCCCTGGACTTTTCTTTTTCTTTTTTTTTTTTGGTCAGATTACTTTCTCTAAATTGTCCTCAAAGAAGATCTTTGTGCAGGACACACACTGATTCTATCTGTGTTTGAGAAGCTCATTATTTCACGTCTGCATTTAAAATAGATTTTTGAGGGGCGCCTGGGTGGCGCAGTCGGTTAAGCGTCCGACTTCAGCCAGGTCACGATCTCAAGGTCCGTGAGTTCGAGCCCCGCGTCAGGCTCTGGGCTGATGGCTTGGAGCCTGGAGCCTGTTTCCGATTCTGTGTCTCCCTCTCTCTCTGCCCCTCCCCCGTTCATGCTCTGTCTCTCTCTGTCCCAAAAATAAAATAAAACGTTGAAAAAAAATTTTTAAAAAAATAGATTTTTGGGGTATACAATTACAGTTTTGAATTATTTTGCCTAAGCATTTTGAAATATAGCTTATTATTTTCTTACCTCAAGATGTAAGGGAAATCTGTAAATCAGTCCAAGTCAGGTGTCTGATCTGATTCTTGTTCCTACATGATCTTATTTTTATTCAGTAAGTTTTAATTTTTTTTATTTTGTATTTTTTTTCCCTAAACATAACCCCTGGCAACCACTGATCTTTTTACTGTCTCCAGAGTTTTGCCTTTTCCAGAATGTCAAATAGTTGGAATCATATAGTATGAGACTTTCAAACTGGCATTTTCACTTAGTAATATGCATTTAAAGTTCCTCACTGTCTTTTTATAGCTTGATAGCTCATTTCTTCTTATCACTGAATAATATTCCATTGTCTGGATATACCACATTTTTTTTTATCCATTCACTTGTTGAAAAACATCTTGGTTCCTTCCAAGTTTTTGCAACTATTCAAATAGTTCTTTTTAAAAACTTTCTGTCCCTATTTCTAATTGTTGGATCTTTCCATGTTTTCTTTTAGAATATTTATTACACTTGGTTTAAATTTTTTGTCTAATACATTCTTTGTGGTCCTCCAGAAGATTGTTCAAAGTATTACCCTTCTTTTAGAGCAGGTTACTCATAAAATTTCTTTTTTACCAAGAGCTCTTATTTCTCTGGAAGCATCAACTACCCTGCTTAATCGGGTGCCCAACAAAAGAAACTAAGCCCTAAGCCCTAACTTAACACTTGTTTGGAAACATTTAATGAGGGTGGGGAGATTTGCCTTAGAATGGAGAGCATTGCTATTAAATCGAGGCTGAACCATCGCCTATTGGCCCTCCTCCCAGATAGTCATTCCTGCCCCTAATAAAATACCCTATTCCTTCACCCTTAGCACCACTCTTATCTAAGGGTTCTTTTCCTTGATTGCAATAACTGAATCCATGCAATAAAGAGGGAGGGGGGATAAATGTTCTAGCCAATCTTCCTGTGGCCATTAGCTCCCCCCTCATGCACCTCTACATGCACTAGCATTCTGTCCTCCCACCTGGGCAGACCTGGTATGGAACTGCTCAGTTTTTGCCTGCAGTGATAATGGAATGGGTAGTGTTGTAGTGAGTACACAGCATAAAGGAAAGATTTTTTTTTCCTTTCCATCCCCTTATTGCACATAACCCTCATCATCTCTGAACCATGTTCTCTCTTACATCAAAATCCATTCATCTTCTCTCTTTCTAGGAGTTTCTCAAAGTTGTGGTATTATTTTTCTCAGCCTGATCAACTTACCTTTTTCTCACACCTTTGGCATATTCAAGATTGGATTTGAGAAAAGGGAGAAACCTCTCATCAGGAATGGAAAGTCTCCATAACACTGTTTGATGAGCAGTATCTTAGAAATATCAGAAATCACAGCTGCTAATCAGAGTCATGAGAACTGAGAGTACTAAATCTTCACTTAAGGAAAATGAATCTTTCGATGTCTTATGTGACTGAAATGCCTTACAAATTAAATATTTGAATAGGTGAATGAATGAATGAATGAATGGTGTGTTTGGATGTTTGCATTGGCATATGTGTGGGTGGTACTGTTGTGAGTGCTCGTGTTGTATGTTCAGAGAGTTCCATGTGTGACTGGCCAGTTCCATGTGTGACCACAAGAGGTGTTGAGAAAATCCCCCTAAGTATTGCTTTAAAAATATCATTCAAACTACAATACACAGTCATTGAACTTTCAACATTATTTGCATGAACATAAAGAAGCAGAGTCATGGAGCATATAAGGAGGTTACATTCTCATGCTCATGCTCATTTAGTGAATATGTATTAGGTCACACACCAACCCTGTAGTAGACACTAGGCTAACCAACATGAGATATAGTGAATACGTAGTTTAACACGAATATATACTTAGAATAAATGTGATCTATGCAATAATAAAAATAAGCACAGGATGCCATGGGAGCAAATGTTATAAAGTCCCCAGCTACTGCTACTGAAGCCATAAAGTGGCCAGAAACATTCTCTAGAAGGAGAGCCACAGAGCCACAGAAAGGCTCAGATTGTATGGGGAATGGTGAGTCACATGAAGTGGCCAAAGCACAGACTGCATGGAGGCTAGGGTATGGGACAATAGCTCGTTGGGAAGCTGGAGACGTAGCGTGGAGTCAGAGAACAAACTTTGGTGCCATCATAAGCAATTCATACAGAACTTCTAGCTTACATTACAGGAAGCCTTGAAATTGTCATAACTTTATTTTTCAGATGACCTAAATACACCAGATTATTCTAGTGCTTCCCTGAGGTCAGTCTTTTTGAAAGCCAGTAAGGAACTTTGAAGCTATTATCTTCCTGAAGCAATCAGCATTCTGAAGAGGTTACCATGGTGGCGTGCTATGAACGTATCCTGTGCAGTCAGACAGACCTGGGTTTCGAATTGTGGCTGATTCACCCATCCAACAAGCTATGTGACCTTGGTGACAGGGGTTAAAGACCTCTGTGCTTCATTTACTTACGTTGTGATACTTTATCTCATGTGTAGACTATGTGGTTTATTTATTTTTTTTATGAAATTTATTGACAAATTGGTTTCCATACAACACCCAGTGCTCATCCCAAAAGGTGCCCTCCTCAATACCCATCACCCACCCTCTCGTCCCTCCCACCCTCCATCAACCCTCAGTTTGTTCTCAGTTTTTAACAGTCTCTTATGCTTTGGCTCTCTCCCATTCTAACCTCTTTTTTTTTTTTTCCTTCCCCTCCCCCATGGGTTCCTGTTAAGTTTCTCAGGATCCACATAAGAGTGAAACCATATGGTATCTGTCTTTCTCTGTATGGCTTATTTCACTTAGCATCACACTCTCCAGTTCCATCCATGTTGCTACAAAAGGCCATATTTCATTTTTTTATCATTGCCACGTAATATTCCATTGTGTATATAAACCACAATTTCTTTATCCATTCATCAGTTGATGGACATTTAGGCTCTTTCCATAATTTGGCTATTGTTGAGAGTGCTGCTATGAACATTGGGGTACAAGTGGCCCTATGCATCCGTACTCCTGTATCCCTTGGATAAATTCCTAGCAGTGCTATTGCTGGGTCATAGGGTAGGTCTATTTTTAATTTTTTGAGGAACCTCCACACTGCTTTCCAGAGCGGCTGCACCAATTTGCATTCCCACCAACAGTGCAAGAGGGTTCCCGTTTCTCCACATCCTCTCCAGCATCTATAGTCTCCTGATTTGTTCATTTTGGCCACTCTGACTGGCGTGAGGTGATACCTGAGTGTGGTTTTGATTTGTATTTCCCTGATAAGGAGCGACGCTGAACATCTTTTCATGTGCCTGTCGGCCATCCGGATGTCTTCTTTAGAGAAGTGTCTATTCATGTTTTCTGCCCATTTCTTCACTGGGTTATTTGTTTTTCGGGTGTGGAGTTTGGTGAACTCTTTATAGATTTTGGATACTAGCCCTTTGTCCGATATGTCATTTGCGAATATCTTTTCCCATTCCGTTGGTTGCCTTTTAGTTTTGTTGGTTGTTTCCTTTGCTGTGCAGAAGCTTTTTATCTTCATAAGGTCCCAGTAATTCACTTTTGCTTTTAATTCCCTTGCCTTTGGGGATGTGTCGAGTAAGAGATTGCTACGGCTGAGGTCAGAGAGGTCTTTTCCTGCTTTCTCCTCTAAGGTTTTGATGGTTTCCTGTCTCACATTTAGGTCCTTTATCCATTTTGAGTTTATTTTTGTGAATGGTGTGAGAAAGTGGTCTAGTTTCAACCTTCTGCATGTTGCTGTCCAGTTCTCCCAGCACCATTTGTTAAAGAGACTGTCTTTTTTCCATTGGATGTTCTTTCCTGCTTTGTCAAAGATGAGTTGGCCATACGTTTGTGGGTCTAGTTCTGGGGTTTCTATTCTATTCCATTGGTCTATGTGTCTGTTTTTGTGCCAATACCATGCTGTCTTGATGATTACAACTTTGTAGTAGAGGCTAAAGTCTGGGATTGTGATGCCTCCTGCTTTGGTCTTCTTCTTCAAAATTCCTTTGGCTATTCGGGGCCTTTTGTGGTTCCATATGAATTTTAGGATTGCTTGTTCTAGTTTCGAGAAGAATGCTGGTGCAATTTTGATTGGGATTGCATTGAATGTGTAGATAGCTTTGGGTAGTATTGACATTTTGACAATATTTATTTTTCCAATCCATGAGCAGGGAATGTCTTTCCATTTCTTTAAATCTTCAATTTCCTTCATAAGCTTTCTATAGTTTTCAGCATACAGATCCTTTACATCTTTGGTTAGATTTATTCCTAGGTATTTTATGCTTCTTGGTGCAATTGTGAATGGGATCAGTTTCTTTATTTGTCTTTCTGTTGCTTCATTGTTAGTGTATAAGAATGCAACTGATTTCTGTACATTGATTTTGTATCCTGCAACTTTGCTGAATTCATGTATCAGTTCTAGCAGACTTTTGGTGGAGTCTATCGGATTTTCCATGTATAATATCATGTCGTCTGCAAAAAGCGAAAGCTTGACTTCATCTTTGCCAATTTTGATGCCTTTGATTTCCTTTTGTTGTCTGATTGCTGATGCTAGAACTTCCAGCACTATGTTAAACAGCAGCGGTGAGAGTGGGCATCCCTGTCGTGTTCCTGATCTCAGGGAAAAAGCTCTCAGTTTTTCCCCGTTGAGGATGATGTTAGCTGTGGGCTTTTCATAAATGGCTTTTATGATGTTTAAGTATGTTCCTTCTATCCCGACTTTCTCAAGGGTTTTTATTAAGAAAGGGTGCTGGATTTTGTCGAAGGCCTTTTCTGCATCGATTGACAGGATCATATGGTTCTTCTCTTTTTTTTTTGTTAATGTGATGTATCACGTTGATTGATTTGCGAATGTTGAACCAGCCCTGCATCCCAGGAATGAATCCCACTTGATCATGGTGAATAATTCTTTTTATATGTCGTTGAATTCGATTTGCTAGTATCTTATTGATAATTTTTGCATCCATATTCATCAGGGATATTGGCCTGTAGTTCTCTTTTTTTACTGGGTCTCTGTCTGGTTTAGGAATCAAAGTAATGCTGGCTTCATAGAATGAGTCTGGAAGTTTTTCTTCCCTTTCTATGTTTTGAAATAGCTTGAGCAGGATAGGTATTATTTCTGCTTTAAACGTCTGGTAGAACTCCCCTGGGAAGCCATCTGGTCCTGGACTCTTATTTGTTGGGAGATTTTTGATAACTGATTCAATTTCTTCGCTGGTTATGGGTCTGTTCAAGCTTTCTATTTCCTCCTGATTGAGTTTTGGAAGAGTGTGGGTGTCCAGGAATTTGTCCATTTCTTCCAGGTTGTCCAATTTGTTGGCATATAATTTTTCATAGTATTCCCTGATAATTGTTTGTATCTCTGAGGGATTGGTTGTAATAATTCCATTTTCATTCATGATTTTATCTATTTGGGTCATCTCCCTTTTTTTTTTTGAGAAGCCTGGCTAGAGGTTTATCAATTTTGTTTATTTTTTCAAAAAACCAACTCTTGGTTTCGTTGATCTGCTCTACAGTTTTTTTAGATTCTATATTGTTTATTTCTGCTCTGATCTTTATTATTTCTCTTCTTCTGCTGGGTTTAGGCTGCCTTTGCTGTTCTGCTTCTAGTTCCTTTAGGTGTGCTGTTAGATTTTGTATTTGGGATTTTTCTTGTTTCTTGAGATAGGCCTGGATTGCAATGTATTTTCCTCTCAGGACTGCCTTTGCTGCATCCCAAAGCGTTTGGATTGTTGTATTTTCATTTTCGTTTGTTTCCATATATTTTTTAATTTCTTCTCTAATTGCCTGGTTGACCCACTCATTCGTTAGTAGGGTGTTCTTTAACCTCCATGCTTTTGGAGGTTTTCCAGACTTTTTTCTGTGGTTGATTTCAAGCTTCATAGCATTGTGGTCTGAAAGTAAGCATGGTATAATTTCAATTCTTGTAAACTTATGAAGGGCTGTTTTGTGACCCAGTATGTGATCTATCTTGGAGAATGTTCCATGTGCACTCGAGAAGAAAGTATATTCTGTTGCTTTGGGATGCAGAGTTCTAAATATATCTGTCAAGTCCATCTGATCCAATGTCTCATTCAGGGCCCTTGTTTCTTTATTGACCGTGTGTCTAGATGATCTATCCATTTCTGTAAGTGGGGTGTTAAAGTCCCCTGCAATTACCACATTGTTATCAATGAGGTTGCTTATGTTTATGAGTAATTGTTTTATATATTTGGGGGCTCCGGTATTCGGCGCATAGACATTTATAATTGTTAGCTCTTCCTGATAGATAGACCCTGTAACTATTATATAATGTCCTTCTTCATCTCTTGTTACAGCCTTTAATTTAAAGTCTAGTTTGTCTGATATAAGTATGGCTACTCCAGCTTTCTTTTGGCTTCCAGTCGCATGATAAATAGTTCTCCATCCCCTCACTCTCAATCTAAAGGTGTCCTCAGGTCTAAAATGAGTCTCTTGTAGACAGCAAATAGATGGGTCTTGTTTTTTTATCCATTCTGATACCCTATGTCTTTTGGTTGGCGCATTTAATCCATTTACATTCAATGTTATTATAGAAAGATACGGGTTTAGAGTCATTGTGTTGTCTGTATGTTTTATGCTTGTAGTGATGTCTCTGGGACTTTGTCTCACAGGGTCTCCCTTAGGATCTCTTGTAGGGCTGGTTTAGTGGTGACAAATTCCTTGTTTTTGTTTGTTTTGGAAGACCTTTATCTCTCCTTCTATTCTAAATGACAGACTTGCTGGATAAAGGATTCTCGGCTGCATATTTTTTCTGTCTAGCACCCTGAAAATCTCGTGCCAATTCTTTCTGGCCTGCCAAGTTTCAAAAGAGAGATCAGTCACGAGTCTTATAGGTCTCCCTTTATATGTGAGGGCACGTTTACCCCTTGCTGCTTTCAGAATTTTCTCTTTATCCTTGTATTTTGCCAGTTTCACTATGATATGTTGTGCAGAAGATCGATTCAAGTTATGTCTGAAGGGAGTTCTCTGTGCCTCTTGGATTTCAATGCCTTTTTCCTTCCCCAGTTCAGGGAAGTTCTCAGCTATTATTTCTTCAAGTACCCCTTCAGCACCTTTCCCTCTCTCTTCCTCCTCTGGGATACCAATTATGCGTATATTATTTCTTTTTAGTGTATCACTTAGTTCTCTAATTTTCCCCTCATACTCCTGGATTTTTTTATCTCTCTTTTTCTCAGCTTCCTCTTTTTCCATAACTTTATCTTCTAGTTCACCTATTCTCTCCTCTGCCTCTTCAAGCCGAGCCGTGGTGGTTTCCATTTTGTTATGCATTTCGTTTAAAGCGTTTTTCAGCTCCTCGTGACTGTTCCTTAGTCCCTTGATCTCTGTAGCAAGAGATTCTCTGCTGTCCTGTATACTGTTTTCAAGCCCAGCGATTAATTTTATGACTATTATTCTAAATTCACTTTCTGTTATGTTATTTAAGTCCTTTTTGATCAGCTCATTAGCTGTTGTTATTTCCTGGAGATTCTTCTGAGGGGAATTCTTCCGCTTGGTCATTTTGGATAGTCCCTGGCGTGGTGAGGACCTGCAGGGCACTTCCCCTGTGCTGTGGTGTATAACTGGAGTTGGTGGGCGGGGCCGCAGTCAGACCTGATGTCTGCCCCCAGACCACCGCTGGGGCCACAGTCAGACTGGTGTGTGCCTTCTCTTCCCCTCTCCTAGGGGCGGGATTCACTGTGGGGTGGTGTGGCTCGTCTGGCCTACTTGCACCCTGCCAGGCTTGTGATGCTGGGATCTGGCATATTAGCTGGGGTGGGTAGGCAAGGTGCACGGGGGCAGGAGGGGCAGGCTTAGATCGCTTCTCCTTAGGTGATCCACTTCAGGAGGGGCCCTGTGGCAGCGGGAGGGAGTCAGATCCGCTGCCGGAGGTTTGGCTCCGCAGAAGCGCAGAGTTGGGTGTTTGCGCGGAGCGAGCAAGTTCCCTGGCAGGAACTGGTTCTCTTTGGGATTTTGGCTGGGGGATGGGCGGGGGAGATGGCGCTGGCGAGCGCCTTTGTTCCCCACCAAACTGAGCTCTGTTGTCAGGGGGCTCAGCAGCTCTCCCTCCCTTTGTCCTCCAGCCTTCCCGCTTTCCGAGCAGAGCTGTTAACTTATGACCTCCCAGACGCTAAGTCGCGCTTGTTGTGGGAACACAGTCCGTCAGGCCCCTCTGCTTTTGCAAGCCAGACTCGGGGGCTCTGCTTGGCCGGCGAGCCGCCCCTCCGCCCCGGCTCCCTCCTGCCAGTCCGTGGAGCGCGCACCGCCTCGCCGCCCTTCCTACCCTCTTCCGTGGGCCTCTCGTCTGCGTTTGGCTCCGGCGACTCCGTTCTGCTAATCCTCTGGCGGTTTTCTGGGTTATTTAGGCAGGTGTAGGTGGAATCTAAGTGATCAGCAGGACGTGCGGTGAGCCCAGCGTCCTCCTAAGCCGCCATCTTGCAAAAAAAAACCCCGACTATGTGGTTTAAATGAGATAGTCTGGCATATGCTCAATAAATGTAAAAATTTGAAGACAGAA
This sequence comes from Prionailurus viverrinus, assembly GCF_022837055.1. NCBI lineage: Eukaryota > Metazoa > Chordata > Mammalia > Carnivora > Felidae > Prionailurus > Prionailurus viverrinus. Next base: position 53,765,553 of record NC_062577.1, on the reverse strand, counting down.
CCCTTTGGTATTTTACTTGTATTATAAAATGAGGATTTCAAATCAAAAGGTTGATTTCCTCGCCAGCTAAATTATTTCCTTATTCTCTTGCACAGGTGATTCAGATCACATATTTTTAGAAGTAAGTTTGATATACTGTAGATGATCAATAAACCCTTGTTGAATTAATGGATATATATATAGAGAGAGATCTATATCTATATCTCTATAGAGAGAGATATCTAGATCTCTCTCTCTATATATATAATACCAAACTGTTCTGTACTAGAGGATCAGTATGATGTTGATGAGTTAAATGGTGTAACTTACACCATAAGGTGTTTACAAGATAGTGGCACTTTCTTTGATGCCCACAGTGTTTTCTTTTTCAGAGGCTAGAATGTGAATGTCTTAGTCCTTTTTGAATAACTGAGGGTCAAAGGTAGCATTAGAATTTAAATCCGGGTCTTTCCACGTTGGAGTGTATGCCCTTGCCAGCACACTCTATAGTGCTTCTTCTTTTCGAATATCTGAGGCCAAAGTGCCTCTTCATGGAAACTTATTAGAATTCTCTTCGTGGTTAGGGGATCCAGCAGTGAAAGCTGTTTTCCTGGTTTTCTAAGTCTCTGGGAGAGGATTTACTCCATGGACAAAATGCATGCGGCTGTCAGAGCAGTCCGTTCTGGAAGAGGCCAACAATTTTACAGTTCAAGACCAGATGTGGTCGAATGTGTCGACAAAAAGCAGGGTCACAAAGTCAAGTGCCAATTTTCCAGATCAATTTTTAAACTGTCTCTGCTGATTAGAGCAGTGGAGGTGCCCATACATTTCTTGGAGAAGGTATTGATCAGGGAACAGAGCTAACATAATTCATCCCAGCTTAGAAAAATTGTCCACGAGGTATTCTGCTTGATTCATCTTTTTTTTCTTTTTTCCTGCATATTTGAAAACATTTTGGAGGGCAACTGTGGGAATCATCTTCCCCGGAACACTGGCAGATATTTCCCAATTCCATTAATAGAAGCTTGATGCCAGGTCAAAATGCTTTGTTAAATATTATCCTAGCTGGTGCCTTTATTTCTAGCAGTCTATTGGCACAGTGTTTAGAACCCAGTTTTCTACAAATATGTTTAAAGGTAAGGAGTCATTTTTTCCCCGGTTGTTATCTGGGAAGTTCGGAACTCAGAGTAGCTGCTGAGCAGTGCTATTCTTCATGAAAGAATATAGGGAAGTAAGTTTTAGCTTTTTTCAGGGAGTCTTAGCAATGAGCTGTGGTTCTGGAAGCTTTCCCGTGTTCATTCTTTTCAAAATGAGAAATCCTGAAATTCAGCCTATAGTATAAAATTACTCAAATTCCAGTTTTCTTTCCAGAAAATTGACAGAGCAGGATATATTTTGCATTGCTAAATAGGCAAAAGCAGTTGCCTCCTGCAAGTCTTGAATGCACATTGTTGTCTATGTATCATCCAATAACCTCTTGTGGTTTTTCATCTCTACTGTGTACACCTAGAGTGAATGGTATGAGAAAACTGGGTTCGCCAGACCTGGAAACACTGGGTGAGACCTGAACGACTTTCAGGTGGAAGAATCAAGCATATTAAATGTGAATTCCTTCTACTTCTTTTGTGGAAGAAAATGTCCCAGGGGAAAAAGGAATGTATCCTCATGGCCATTCTGAAGTTCTTATTCTTACATGAATGCCAGTGGTCCTCTTACGTCCTAGATTTTATTCCATTCATGACCAACACCAGCCCATTCATTTGGACAACACATGCAACATAACTGAAATTTTAAACAAACAAAAAAAATTGTACCTCTTCTTTAGCATCTTTCCACTCAATTTGTTGGGAATGTTTTCTCATGTGATCTAGTCCTTTATGAGCCAACATGAATGTGTAATGAACATGAATGGCAGTTCTAATGTTACATTTGAAGTCTTACATCTACGCCCCTGGCATGAAGGACCTGAGTTATTGAATGTGCAAAAGTAGCGTGCAAGGTAAAGGGCATTCATGACTCACTTAGCATTAGGCTTCCACTCTTGGGAAAATATTACCTGCTGGACAACCTGATACACTTCCACTTCAAGTAGTGGGGACAATGTTTAGAAGGGGATTTTTAACAAATAGAACACAGCATCAACATACATGGGATTTGCAGGTTGTAAAATGAAACAGAGAATTCCATAATATTCCAATTTGTTACATCTTAACTCAGACAGATATCTACAAAACTTGTTAAATACAATGTAATAAATATAATGGTATTGGGATAAATAAGAACCCAGAGTGAGCACAGGAACAGCACGTCAGCCTGAGGATGTCAGGGTTAACACAGGATGTGCATTAAAGTAGCTCCTGAATGATGAGTCTGTAGTTTGCACAGTAGAGAAGGAAAGGAAGGTGGGACATAATTTGAAGATGACTCCAGTGATCTTTACTCTTGTATAATTCCATCCCACTGAGTATGGATAGGGCTTGTGAATATAATGAGATACTACTCCCATGATTGCATTACATGACAAAAGAGATTTTGTAGATTTAATCAAGGTCCCTGCTCATTGCATTAATCAAAAGGAGATTGTCTGGGCCTGATCTAATCAGGTGAGACTCTAAAAGACACTGGGTCGCTTCTGAAGTTGGAGAGCTTGGAAGTGTGCAAGAACCTGAGAACAGCCTCAAGGAGCTGCCCAGACAACAGCTAACAAGACCCCAAGGGCCTGGGTTCTTGAGCTACAAGGAAATTTATTCTGTCAGCAGAATGAAAAAGCTCAAAAGCAGATCTTTCCCTAGTTGAGCCTCCATCTGGTGATGCCACCTGATTCCAGCCTTGTGAGACACTGAACACAGGGCCTAACTATGCTGGGCCTGGACCTCTGGCTTGCATGAAGTAACCCACGGGTGTGGTTTTAGCCTCTAAGCCTTTACAGCAATAGAAAGTGAACATAGAAAGGAATCCTGCAGGGGGGTAATAGCATGAGCTTACTTGTAGGAGAGAAGGTACGTGGAGAGAAGGTCCCCTGTTGCCAGTCAGACATCTCATGTTGAGGAATGGTAGGAAGTGAGATCAGTGAGCTCCAGTTGGAGCTACTTTCTGTAGGTTTATAAAAAGGAGCATGAACCAGGTTTGGGCACGGATGGATGATTCAATCTATGTTTAGAAACATACATATTCAAAGTATGAAATGGACAGCAGGGAGGTGGTCCTAAAACCAGAAACACGGGTAAGGGGGCTATTGTAATAATTGAGGCAAGAAGAGCCTCAGAGATATTTGAGTGACCAGCCTGTCTTTTGGGCCCATTTGTTTCCACATTTGCCTTAAGTTCCTCTCAAAAAACAATAGAATTGTGGCCTCTCCAGCTGGATGAAACCTGAAAGAACTATCTGATGGTATAAAGGCCTCACCATAAACTGACAAAATATCAAGTTGCTCAAATGAAAATAAGTGGATATAAGCAGCATTACATGAGTTATAACATTTTTGAAAAGTGTGTGTGTGTGTGTGTGTGTGTGTGTGTGTGTGTAAGTTCTGTGTTGACAGTGTAGCATTTGGTTGATTCATGGCACTGTTTTAAGGTGAAGTAGATAAAGTATATATAAAGTTGAGGCACATGATTCATCTTGTCTGGCCTCCTGCCTTTAGACAGGAAAAATATTATTATTCCCATGAAGTAATTGAAGTTGAAGAGGCCAACTAAACTGTCACCAGGTACTCAGCAGAGGGGAGAGGGTGACTAGGGCGTCATTCTTCAGACCCCTGTTTTTCCCATTATTCCACTGATAGCAGGCAAGCAGGTGATAGCACTGGAAAAGCTGGGACACAGCTTAGCTACAGGAACAGGGTCATGGGAGAATTTCCCAGATGAGCCTGGGAATGATGTGGGCCACAATAAGCACTTCTATTCAGAAGTCTTTGTCATATGTAGTCTGAATGTTTAGAGTCATTGTATGGTTTCACCAAACAGGAAAACATCTCATCTTTTAACATGCAATAGTGAGCCTCCACTGGTTCACTCCCAACAGTTTTATTAAATAGAGTCAAACTTAAAGAACTATGTTCAGCGTTTTTCATTCGCCCAAAGGTGAGATTTCATGGTGCCAAAGGCCTTATGTGCAATCTACTTATGTGTACCTACTGAAATACTCCCTAGAAGCCCAGATATTGCATATTAATAACATGATAACCATTACTGTTATGACTTCCTGCAGCATTTTTATTTCTTGTAGCTAATCTTAAAAAATTAAAAAAAAAAAAGAGTTTCATTGTTTTAGGTCCTTACCTAGATGAAACATTTGCTTTTGCACTTTAAGAGCTGTTAGAAACACTGTGGTTAGAGCAGAGCAGAATAGTATGTCTTCAGGGACTCTTTCCAGGCTCCCTTTGAATTTACTAGGGACGCGGTACAGAGCAGGGATGCTGTCCATGTGGAAGGGAGTGATAAGTATCAACATTTTCAAACTAGGGTGAAAATGTCTTTGGTTTCCATGAGGATCCTGGAGGAATAGCACAGGAGCAGTATTTCTGTCCACTGATGAGCTGAGCATTCATGGCCCTGGAAGAAGAATCACCCATCCTGGTGGGGGGTGTCAGTGGTGACTGAATGAATGCCAGAAAGGATAAAAGATTACAAATTGGGGCCTGGCTCCAGCTGCATTGATTTCAACCAACCGTGGAATTATTTTTTCTTCATGTTTCACAGCCTTTTGCTTTTCCTCTCGTTTTCCTCACATCTTAGGATGTGAGGTGGAACATGCTTGACCCAAGCCTGTGCTGTTGGTGTGCCTGAGAATACTGATCTCCACTCTAGACATGGGCCATGTTCCTGAGGTCCCTAAAAGCCAATCGGTGTCATTTGTGGTTTCTCCAGGTGGTGCTAAGAAGTGTCTCATTGAAACTCTAGAAAGGCTTCTCTTTGGTGGGTCGTGCTACCCCTGGGGATGACTACAGAATTATAAAAGGAATCAACGTTTTGGATCCGATTCCAATATGAGACAACACAGTCAGCTATAATCCAGCCTAACCGTAACAGAATGTTACATCATCATTAACTTGGGAATTTGCTGTTTACATGTTTAGGCTTATTCATATTTTAACCCCGTCGAACTGGCCACATGCAGGAGAAGGTTGCAATCCCTTCCCTACAAGTAAAGTTTGCAAGGAGACCTCCGCTCAGTGCCAGCTTCGCCTTTGAGCCCTTGTGCCTTTATGGTGATTACTACATCTCTCCCAAGTTCTGACCTTAGCAATGGAAGAGGTTCTGCCAAGGTCCCACAGAGCTGCAGTCCCACAGGCATTTTGCTGAGATCCTGTAAAGTCATATCACTGGCGTAGCTACCCAAAGGCCCACGCCCAGGAAAGAGCAAGGCCAGAGTGCTCACGCTATGCCCGTTATCCCTGCCCATCGAAAGGGACGTGAAATCAAGAACCATCAAAAAGGAGGGGAAGAGTGGGGAACAGCAGCCTGAAGAGGAAATTCTCTGTTCATCCTTTCATGTTCCACATTGCATCATCTCTTGGAAGCCTTGCCCGCTCCTCCCTCACCCCCACCCTCTGCTGTTATACAGTTTTATGATTTCCTGTGTCATTGAACTTACTATACCATATGATACTTACATGACTTTCTCTTACACTAGACTTTAAACTTCTTGAAGGCAATGATTATGCTGCTTTATCCCATCGAGTAATATTTGTTGACCTCCTACTATATACCAGGCTTTTTTGCAGACACTGGAGGCTTAGTAGTCAACAAGACAGATAAGATCCTGCTCTTGTTCACCTTACTTCTGGTGAGACAGACAAACTTACAGACATGTTTCTAAATACTTTTATGTTCCCAAACTCTAACACTGTGCATATGATATATTAATAAACAAAATATATATGTTAATATATATTTTAATATTTTATAACCTCAAAGTGTGTAAAGGATGAAGTTCCTTTTATTTATTTTTTTTTATTTTTTGAATGTTTATTTTTGAGAGAGAGAGAGGAGAGAGAGGGCATAAGTGGGGGAGGGGCAGAGAGAGAGAAGGAGATACAGAATCTGAAGCAGGATCCAGGCTCTGAGCTGTCAGCACAGAGCCTGACACAGGGCTTGAACCCACAAACTGCAAGGTCATGACCTGGGCTGAAGTCAAACGCTTAACCAACTGAGCCACCCAGGTGCCTCTATTTCATTTATGTTTTAAGTTTATTTATTTATTTTGAGAGAGAGAGAGAGAGAGAGAGAGAAAACAGGGGAGGGGCAGAAAGAGAGGGAGAGACAGAATCCCAAGCAGGCTCCTCACTGTCAGCACAGAGCCTGATGCGGGGCTCAAACTCACAAACTGTGAGATCATGACCTAAGCCAAAACCCAGAGTTGGCTGCTTAATCAACTGAGCCACCCAGGTGCCCCAGGATGAAGTGCCTTTTAAATGTGGATTAAGTGATCCCATTTTTTTTTTTTCTGAGATACTCTCTCGAAGTGTTACAGTCTTCACACGTCTGCTGACTATTGAAGGACCCACCAAGGAGTGTCATGGGATTTAAGTCAATCCATAGGAATGACTGGGGTTTCCCATCACTCTGACGGGTAGGCATATCAGGGAGGGCACCACTCCACCCACGAGACAGTGGTGTGAATGTAGAAAGAGATGGTACAAGAATGACAAAGGCCACAGTGAGGACCCCAGAGGGGACTGCTCCATGTTGCTGGGTTTGTAACATTCCAGCAGAATGTTCCCAACATGCCATACCCCAGCCCACCCCATGGAATTTGAGATTCTGCTTTAACCTTGGACCTTCCCTTCTTTAGGCGTGACTGTTCCTACAATCTTTCAGAATCCTATGCTGTCATCTCCTATCATAGTGAATATCTATGAGATGCCAGCAACTTCCCCTTCTAGAACCATCGCTTGCTTTTTTCTGTGACCCATACGGGGCTGTTCATAACTATGACTCCCTTGTCGTAGGTTTGGAGGTGGTAGGGAGGTACCTGACTCAGGAAGGGACACTAGGAGTCTTTTTCAGGGAATTTTATGTGCTCTGAAAGAGTGGGTGTATTTTTTTCCTCTGGAGTCATGATTTGTAGGGAGTTGTAAACAGTCCATTGAACAAGCCAATTTTATAATGTAATAAAATAATTTTTTTTGTTTTCCACTATCCTTTTAAAATTTTGTCTTATCTATGTAAAACCTCCTATAGACCATGCTATTCATCATGCTTAGATCCTAAAGTCACTTTAAGTCACAAATACAGTTCCACTGTAGAAATTCCAATGTTGAGCCCAAGATGTTGATGAAAACTCTGAACTTGATTTAAAGTAAAATATTCTCCCAGTTCTGGACTTAGGCCTGCTTCAGGCTGGGAGGCAGCGGGAGAGAGGGGTGGGGAGGAATGCCGTGGTTGACTTTTGCTGTATTTCTCTGCCTTAAACTTCTAACTGTCCACTTCCCAGGCTTGTTAAATAATTTCTGATCCTTTTGGGATCAGAGTTTGGGTGGAGTAGGAGACATGTTAAAAAGTGAGGAGAATTCTGACTTAAAATGTTGTTTTACTAAGCTGGCTTCATGCTCTCTGGGTGGCAAATGTTTAAAACCATCCTTACCTCTTGCAGGAACTCTCATGAGTTCTTTAGATGTTCCCACTACTGGAGACCTATTTTCTGCAGTCCCCCTGACCCATTTAGACAGCTTTCTTGTGAGTCCTTCTGCGGCCCCTGAGAATACACCATTCACCTTCAGTTTCATGCTGTCAAGGTTCCATTCAGCCCACTTGGTGGCCTTACTGGGCAGGACCCAGGCTGAGCCCACACTGGCTCTTCTCCCATCTGGCCTACCTCTAGTTGGTCAGAAACCCTCACGCATCCCCTGTCTCAGCAAACTCTGGGCACATCGGCTGTTCCCAAGGCAGCCCCTCTATGTCACAGTCATGGCAGCGTTAGCTTGTTCAGCTCTAACTCAGACCCAGCTGTCCTTGTCTTCCAGTTCTTAGTGGTCCCATAGATAAATCCTCAGGAGCCTTGAAATGTAGGAAGTTCACAGGAGGAGCTCCTAATATGACTGTGTCCATTCTTTGAAAATTCTGCATGGGATGATCTGGCTCTGGAATTTCATCTTCATTTTACCTTGGCGACTCACTGGAAACATTACCTTAAACATTTTCCGGATAATATGTGCCCTAGAGATATCAGGGTCCCTGAGGAGACAGCCCATCTGGGAAGACAGAGGCCAAAGAGATCAGAGACAGAGGCAAAGCCTTGACACCTTTTAGAGCCCTGGATTTATTTTTATTTTTAAATTTTTTTTTAACATTTACTTATTATTGAGAGACAGAGAGAGACAGAGCATAAGAAGGGGAGGGGCAGAGAGAGAGGGAGACACAGAATCCGAAGCAGGCTTCAGGCTCTGAGCTGTCAGCACAGAACCCGATGAGGGGCTCAAACTCACACTGTGAGATCATGACCTGAGCAGAAGTCGGACGCTTAACCAACTGAGCCACCCAGGCACCCCATGGAGCCCTGTATTTAGCCAAACTTGGAAATAGAACTATCTCTACAACTTCTCTAATCATCCTTTTTAGCCTCTGCTGGTTTGCATTTGGTTTCTGTTACTTGTGGGTGAAAAGAGTCCTTGCTAATGCCCTCCCGCCCCCACTTGCTTTTCATTTAACCTATGATCCAGGCAAACTAGACCCATCTATTACTCCTGAAGTTATCCCATGCTTTTTTCTTGTCACTACTTTGTTCCAGCATTTTCTTCTCAGAAAATACTCCCTCCCTTTGCCCACCCTGTCCTCAATCCCTCTTATAGCAGAGAGGAAAAATCTCCATCTCCGTGCCTGCATGTAAGTGGGCACACATGTGCACACACAGGGTGGGCTACCTGCTTGCTGATTGCATCATAGGAGCAAAGAACACTTATTTCAGAAGTTAGCCGAGTCTTAAGTATAGAAAGAGAGTCGGGCTGTGTTAGTATGAAAAGTTGAGGCCACTGAGTCTTGTCTGGGAGAAAAACATTAAAAAATGAGGAATCAAATTTTTTTTAATTAAAAATGTGGCAAGAGCCTCAACTTGGCTGCTGAGAAATGGACAAGAAATGACAGGTGTAAGGCAAAAGTCTCTGGAAGACAAGAGGAAGGATGTGGCAGGGACTGCTAGTTTTCCGTGGACATGTGTTCTCACCTTCTTTCATGGTAAAGGAGACAGGACCGGGCATCTGGCTACCTGGGTGCCAACTACACTTCCCAACCCCCTGTAGTTGGTTTGGTCTTAGAACTGACTTCTCACCCCTGGAACTGAGCAGAAGAGGTATGCAGCACTCCCAGGCATGCTCTGTAGATGATAGGCATTCTCTTCCACTCTGTTCCCCTTCCCTGCAGGCTTTAACCACCAGGCATGGCCACCTTAGCCACATGAACAATACAGGGCCTAGAGGACAATGAAACAACATTTGCTGACAAGCAGGTCCTTGAGTGATCGTGTGGAACAGAGCCAAAGGCGAGCCTGGAAATCTTACTTAAGACTGCGATGTCAAAAAGAAAGACTTTTAGGTCGTTGAGTTATATTAGGATCTCTTTATATATCCACGTTGACTTACTCTAGCTGTGGTTCCAGATTAATGACACGTGGCATCCCCAAATAGGATGTCTGGAAAGGTTATTTCCTGTCTCGGAGGGCACCAGGGACATTGGAAGGGGGATACGTGATGTAAACTTTAAGGTGTCGCCACACTGCAGCTCTCCTTGGTTATCTGCAAACCCTGCCACTGAGCACTCTTTTGTCAGGGGCATTTTGAGAAACTAAGGATAGGACTGATGTAGGGCAGAGAGAGAGGGAAAAAAATGGCTTGAGAAGATGAGACGCAGAAAAGAGATTGAGGAAATGGTGAAAGCAAGAAATTGTAGGAAGGTGACCAGGAGAAAGCTGAGCCCCCAAAGACCTCGAGGTACCCTGAGCAGGTTCTCCGAAGTATAGACGATGGAGATTCAAGCCAGTTTTCCTCACTAGCTGAAAAATAACCCCAGCCTGTTGGAAGATGCGAGCAGGCACTTAGGTTATGGTTATATTCTGCTCTCTTGCTCAACTCCTCTTCTCTCTCAAAGCCCAATTTAAATGTCACTTCCTTCACAAACTCATCTCCACCCTTGAGTCCAAATGAGAGGGGATCCCTTGGGAGTGTTCTGCAAAGTTTCATGAGTAGGAGCCCTGATCCCTAGTTGGACCTTATGGGCAGCCCTGAGTAGTATATATGACATTCAGCTTTGCATCGTTATAAATTAAAAATATAATTTTATGAAAAGATTGTTTCATTACAGACATGTTGTTTTACAAAGTGACATTATGATCTATCATCAGAAGGCCATGAAATGAGCATGGATTCATTTCATTTTTTCCTTTATCTTTTTTATTTATTTTCATTTTTTTTAACATTTATTTATTTTTTTGAGAGACAGAGAGTGAGTGGGGGAGGGGCAGAGACAGAGGGAGACTCAGAATCCGAAACAGGCTCCAAGCTCTGAGCTGTCAGCACAGAACCCAATGTGGGGCTTGAACTCATGAACTGCGAGATCATGACCTGAGCCAAAGTCAGATGCTTAACTGACTGAGCCACCCAGGTGCCCTTGCTGTTTCCTTTAAAAGGAAATGTGAACTACTTCTCTTGTGCCCAGGAGCATGACAAGTACCTCTTATCTGAGGGTCAGTAGCCTCTATTAAAGTCAGAAAGATTACCCTAAATTCCTAGGGCCCCTCCCATAGTCATCAAATTATAAATGTAAAGTTGCGGGAGTTTTTTTTTTTTTTCCTTTCAGGAAAGAGTTCACGATTTCACCTTCCTTTGCAGTGGAGTGAGTGGCTGAAAAACAGCAACTCCTGATGAAAACCCAATTTCCAAATACATTCCATGGCTTATTTGTGGAGGGAAATGTTCTTTACCTTTTGAACTTTCAGATAGCTGGCGAAAGCAAACGGGTAAACTTTTTTTTTTTTTAATTAAACAGGAAAAAATATCACACCCTGGCTTGGCTGGTTACCAAAGGCAGGGGTTTCACAGCTATTCCTGAAGGATCACTTCATGGATATGTTTCTGGGTGAGAGGAACAAGGACCCAACATGGTTATTGTAGTGGCAACATCCTCAGTATCTTCCTAGAAACCAGCTGCTGCCTGGGTTTCTGGAAGGGGGCAATGAGGAGAAGCATAAATGATTCGTTTTTCTGTGTACCATAACCTTGCACCTTATTGCCTATAAATCAGAGCCGTTTGAAAATTCACCACATCCTTTTTCTGTCCAGGCCTGTGAAACTGCTTCCTTTAATCCAGCAGATAGATGCCTGTGGTTTTAGAGCTCTGGGATGTTCCACTCCATGTGCCACATGCGTGTGGTTAGTTAATGACCTGGGTGTCTACTGAGGTTTGTGACCACGGATTGTTGCAAAGCTCTACCTGACTCCTTTCTTCTCCTAAGAGAAGATGAGAACATTCTGACCATATTAGTCATGCTGGGCCTTCTTCTTCTTCTTTTTGTTTTTTTTTAATACACAGGAAATGTTCCTCTCCAAGAGCACATAATTTGGCCAATGGTAGCTTCCTATGTTCAGAGCAACTTCACCACCTATCATGAGCTCTCCAAGATAAAGTTTGTAATAGCACTTTAGCGGTAGAAATGTCACCAAGTTGCATAAACTCAAGGCATGCTTTGGCATTCAGTCACACTACAAATATTGATTGAGCAGTGTTCATTGGGGTCACTAAGATGAACTGGATGGTTTATCCTTCATCCTTAGAATTCGCCATGTTTCACACAGTCACACTGGCTTTCTTTTGTTCATAAAGAAGCATTTCAACATTGAACTGTGTGAGCAGGCATTGCCACCCCTCTTACATGAAAGAGTTACTAATCAGAGTGTCAACAAAGCTGGACTTGAGATCCACGTGGCTACTCTTTGGGCTGAAAGGTAGAAGCCTGGCTCCCAGTGCTCATAAGTTTGTAAACTAGACCACACCCATGCCTCCTAATTGATATTTTCTCATGTGGAAGCTTCCTACTGTCTTTCAGACACAAAATTAAAGTCTGAGGCTGTCTGCGTGGGGTAGACATGGAGTAGAGGTAAGAGTTGCCATCGTCTACACAAAGTCAGTTGATGGGTTAGTCATCTGTGGCAATCACTCTTACGTGTCAACTTGACTATGCTTATAATACTGAGTTATTTGGTCAAATAGTCATCTAGGTGTTGCTGTCAAGGTATTATGTAGATATGATCAACATCTACAAGCAGTGGACTTTATATAAAGGATATTCCTGGACAATCTGTGAGGATCTGGTCCAATTCTTTGAATGGTCTTAACAGAACAAAGGGTTCCCTCTGGAAGAAGAAATTCTACCTGTGGACTGGAACATCAGTTTCTGCCTGAGAGTTTCTTCCCTGCCCTTCCTGACAGCCTACCCTACATATTTTGGACTTTCCTAGACAGCCTCACAATCACAAAAAACTAATTCCTTGCAATCTCTCTCTCTGTCTTTATACACACACGCACACACACACACACACACACACACACACACAGATATATAATTAATATGTAATTATATGTAATTGATATTAATGTATTATAGTACATTTAATTGGTATTATTAATGTATATAATTAATATTATTAACATATAGATATGTATTCATATATCTCCTTTGGTTCTGTTACCTTGGCTGATACTGATACACCATCTTATCATTAGCCTAGAGGTAACAGCCAGCTTGATGATTTTTTTTAACTGAATCAAATACCAGTGCCCAAAGATAGCATATAAGGTGAGCAGTGACCTTCAGGGCATGTCTATATCACAACTACACAAAATTTTCAATCTATTCTCAACACAAAAGCCAGAGCTATCCTACTAAAATATAAGTTAGATCATTTCCCTCCACTGTTTAAAACCCTGACTGATTTCCTCTGACACTCACAGTAAGGTCAAGGTTTTTAGGTCAGCCTGCAAACACACGAGACTGGAGCCCTGATTCCTTGAACCATGTCACTTGTCTTCACCCTCTGGCTCCCACGTTCCAGCCACACTGGAAAATCTATTTCCTCTAGAATGTAAAGCCCCACAAAAGCTTCTGTTTTGTTCACTGCTGTATGTACCTCCAGTATTCACATAAATTGGGCAACCTGCTAATATCTATTGAATGAATGAATGAATGAATGAGCTTAACAATGGTGAAGCCAGACAAATACGTGAGTTGGTGTTATTTGGACAAAACAACTGATTTAACAAATTTGAAAATTCTGCTAGGCATTTTTTCCCCCACATAGATACCATTTCAAAGGGAACTGATGTGGTCAAACTTTGAAAGTCTGCCTTTCTCCTGAACATTTCCGCAGCAGTGACCATACTGGTCACATCTGTGTTGAAATCCTCTCCTCTCTTAACTTCATGATTCTGCACTGCTCATCTACCAAGATCCATCTCTAGGGTCACCCTTTCTTGTGAATTCTTCCTGAGTTGCCTTAACAGAAGTGACCTTGGCATCTCCTGAAGTCCTCAAAGCACATATCACCTCTGCTGCTCATGAGATCTATGGTTGTCTCCTTCTGCAACTACATTTCTATAGGTCAGTGAATTCTGGGGGTCGGAACTGTGCATTACACTTCCCTGACTCCCTGCAGCCACCAGCATTGTGCCACACAATGGCAGATTTCTGATTCCAATTTGTTGGAGACATGAATGGTTGAGTATCATTAGTCATTTCTCTGGTCAATGAAATGAAAGAAGCAGAGGGAAAGGAACCAGGATGCTAAGCAACAAGAAGAGCCAAGAGAAATGCGTTCTGCACACTCTGACACACTCAGCCTCATCTTCAGATGTGCACACTAGCTCATCACTCTGTGTACCAGGATGAGGGCACAGCAAGGGATGAGATCCGGTGGCTTGTTTGGTAAGTAGGGTTTCCATTTGAAGAAGGTCCCCTCCTTTTATTTCTAGAATATTGTAAGTGGAAATAAATTAGAAAAACAAAACCAAACTCGCTTTTATTTCTCTGATCCATACTTCTCTCCACCATCCATTGAATATTTATCTGTGTAAGGGCTGTCTCTCCTACAGGAATATAATGCCTATGGGAGTGAGGACTTAGTCTTTCTTCCTCACAAACCCTGTGCTGCCTAGAACAATGTCTAGTACAGATAGGCACGTAGTATTTGTTGAATGAATGAATGAAATGGATTAATCCAAGTAGTTAGTAGTATCCATTTCTATCCCAAAATGTTCATCCGTTCTCTCAAACAAGAGTCAATATTCTCCTTCCATAAGTCTAGTTGGACCATTGTCCACAACTCATTTGTCTAACACCACAATCAACCCCCTTAGACACTTCCAACTGCAGGACCATAAGGCAGGAACATACCGTCTCCTACATGTGTGGCCACAAACGTAGTGTCCTGTATCTTTTCAGCCCTCGACTAAAGTGGCCAAATGTTCCTAGAGGATGTTAAGATGGATTTTATGTTTTGGTTTTTAGAAAGCAGTTAACAAAAGAACTTCTAAGCCAAGTTCTAAAGACACACGGTGGTGATGGTTGCACAACAGTGCGAATGTACTTAATGCCACTGAGCTGTACCCTTAATAAAGGGTAAACTGGCAAATTTTGTGTTGTGTACATTTTACTGCAATTCAAAAGTAAATAATGGAACAATGAATAAAAAAAGAACATTAAGCCTACTCCTATTGTGACTCGCTAGAAGGTCAGTCAGTACGGTTCTCTCACCAAGGTGAGTGGGAAGCCAAGGATATTTCCCCCTGCTGGAACTCATATGCCTTTTTCCATTTAGACCCCATCTGAGGTATTAGAGAAAGATCTTGAGTTTTCAGAAACAGCTTGACAAGTTGACAATTATAGTTCCACATTGCAAACATTTATTTTCCAAATACGCTTGAACAGAGAGTAGTGCTTCACATCACATTCATGATCAATAAAATGAGTATATACCAGGCTTTGGAACAGCCCATAATCTTATACTGAATTCTGCCAGCTGAAGGAATCTCAGCATCCTTCCACCGTTATTTATTAGTTCCTACATTTATTGCTTTTTCAAAGCTTATAACTACAAGTGAAATTTAAAACAGCTTAATTAAACTTCAGATGTGTGGTTCTGATAAGCCTGGCGCACAGCCATGACATTCCAAGATTCTCAAATAGCATAATCTAATTAATTTTTTTTCCTAGAACATAGAGATCATAAACAGCAATCTGAAACACTTAGTGTCCTGCCAGCTGGCATCTTCTCGTTTCCAGTTGCCCTGCACTATAATTTTGCTCCCATTTGTGAGAAACTGTGGATTTCTCCACTTTGGTAGATTGTATTAGGTTACCTGCTATTCAGCTGAGACATTTTTTAATGAACTAATTGCATGTTAGTTAATAATAGAGCATTGCATCAGCAGTCAACTGTCAAATATCACTTTTAAAGAAAATACTTCAGTTTTGCAGTAGGAATGTCTGGGAACAAGACTGACCTGTGAAAACAGTATGATTACCCAGCACAGGGCTACTGAATTATAAATGAAGGCTTGTGCATTGGATACCAGTATCATTAGCAACAATAATGACAACAATAAATCCATAAAATGCAAATTTTAATTTTTCCTACCAAAATAATGTTTTCTGTAGTCCATGCTTAATTGTATCAGGGTATAACAATTAAAAGATAGGGAGGCATACTGGGTAGGCCCGTCACTAAAATCCAGTCCAATGTTCTGACTCTGAATGTCATAGAGGCTTCTATATGAATACAGAACCTTCTGTAATGTTCAGCTAAAGTTAGCTCCTAATTCTCCCACATCTAATTTGGATCTGATGGATAATCATTCCTCACTATGCACAGATCACTGATGGTTTTGTTGACACTGACTGTCTTTCCTTTAAGGTGGCAGGTGTCTTTCCATATGCGTTGCTTCTGGACCTGTTCCTCCTTGGATCTATTACTCATTTTCCTGTGCTCTGCTGTGCATTGCAGGGGACTGACCCCTATATGCAGGGTTTCCCAGGCTCCTGTGTCAAATGGCCCCCCTCTGGTTTTAGCCCTTGAAAAAGAAACACAGGTAGGAGATCAAAGGGTGCAAAGAAGTGAGGAGAAGGCCAGGACACCTCTCTCTCTGCCCCTGGTAGCATCTCTGGAAGCAGCCGCCTCTCTTTGCCCCCCCGCCCTCCCACCACCCTGCAGGCTCGCCATGCTCCTGCCTCCAGCTCGGAGGCTGCAGGTCTTCTTGCCTGGGCCTCTTCCTGGGTTGCGTCACTGTCCCATTAGGCTTCTTAACTGTTCTATCACCAGTGTAACTAACTCCTTGTATTAAAGTCCTACTGTTCTAAATATTCAGTGGTTTTTATTTCCTGGCAGACCATTACTGAGATACCAGACAAAAATTCCCAATCTCCTGAGGCTATATCCACTTTGCATTCATTTCAGAGGTTTATTTCTCAACACTTTTATTATATCTCTTTGATGCAGGATTGCACAAAATATTTTTTCTTCCTCTTTTAAAGAACATGTTGGATTTGAGAGAAAAGAGAAAAGACTGGGGGAAGGGCAGCTATTTATAAGGTCTTATAACTCTACCTAACGGTCTGTATCCTGGAGTTCTACTTTTCTTACACAGCAGGGCACACATTTTTGGTGAGGTCACATACACCCGGGGATATGATGTCATCTTGCACATTGTGTTACAAACAGGTTTAATAATGCATTGTTGCATCTTAAACTCTGAGATGGAATGCTCTGCTCAAAGAGCCAAACCCAGGATCCATCTGGTAGACGTGTTAGTCAATGACCCCAAGAGCTCAGCACATTTCTCCCTATTGAGATAGAACAGAAATGACTCTTACAGATTTAAAGCTCAGTTTTACAACACAGCAATGATGTCATCACTGTGTTTTTTTTTCTTCATGTCTCTTCTTTCTCTGCTTCTTTATTTTCCCCTCCACTCTCCCCCCACTCCTCTCTGTGCTGCTCAAACCTTACCTGAAACCAAGTAGCTTAAAGGAGGTACATACATATGCTGGAAAGCTGTTGGCATTTCTCATAGGCGAAGCAATCTAGAACCTTTCCTACCAATGTCCACCTATGAGCTTAATGCCTATGTAGAAAGATAATATATCATATCACAAGGCAACCTTGTCCATTGTGGAATACGTATGACCTATAATGTGACAAAAATAAGCACCCATCGATTTCACTACTTACAAGACAACCATTTCTTCAGTCTATAAACTACAAAGTCATCTTGACTCCTCTCTTCTCTCCCTGTCTCTATCCAGTTACAATGCACTCTTACTCTTTGCCTTCTGTGTTGCTGATTACCATCTCAGCCTCCCCCTTGTCAGTGTCCTGGCCACATTCACCATTTCCTAAATTCTTCAAGAAAGTTCTCACATCTCTTTTGTTGTTTGTGTTGTTCATCCTTACTGCTTTCGCTGCTAGGAAAAATCTTATTGATTGTTCAGAGTCTTCCAAAAATGTCCCTTTCCTTGCAAACATACCAAATCATGCACAAAAATTGATCCCTGATCTCACACACACACACACACACACACACCATTCACACGCTTTCAAGGATAAGGGGAACGAGGGAGAAGAAGGACTTTAGGAAGCTAGAAAGCAGATGGATGAATGGTAAATGACATAGACACCAAAGGACACAAAGTACTTAGCTGGCAGTAGGGCTGAAAACAAACCCAGATTTATTCACTACATAATCCCCAAAGACTCACAATTTGGCCTCATCAGGTACCTTGAGAAATAGGAGTGAAGGGGAGTGGACAATTTTGTTTAATTAGTTGAAAAGTATTTTTAAAGAAATGGGCAGATCACCAGTTTCCTAGCTCATTATGCCAGACTCTCCCTCCCCAGTTTATTGTCTAGAAAGCACACAACACAGGATCTTAAATAACAACAGGCACCGTTGATGGTGTAGATTTCTTACTAAAAGGAGTAATCCTATGCATAGTGAAAGCAAACACTCTCCACTCTCTGTGTCCACTTGGTTCACAGAATACTAGCTGCCAGGCAGGACACTGAAAAAAAAATCTTCCATGGAAAATATTTCTTTGCTAAACGGAAGGATATAAAGATATGGACAGTGGAGATTCTCCATTAAAACATCCCAGCCAAATCACTCTACAGTGAGCCCAACAGTTAACAAACCCATTCATGTACTCAGAACAGCAAATCAGTTTATAAGTGCCCTATTTTTTTTTTTGAGAGAGAGAGAGAGAGAGAGAGAGAGAGAGCGAGCTGGAGAAGGGCAGTGGGAGAGGGAAAGAGAGAGAATCTTAAGCAGGCTCCATGCCCAGCATGAATCCCAATCTCACAACCGTGATCAGGATCTAAGCCAAAATCAAGAGTCATACACTCAACTGACCGAGCCACCCAGGAAACGCTGAGTGCCCTATTCTTAAATATAAAAATAAGTAGAGGGGTGCCTAGGTGGCTCAGTTGGATAAGCATCTGACTCAGTTTCAGCTCAGGTCATAATCTCACAGTTTATGAGTTCGAGCCCCACATTGTGTTCTGTGGCTTGGAATTCTCTATCTCCTCTCTCTCTGCCCCTCCCTGATCATTCCCTCTCGCTCTCTCAAAACAGATAAATAAACTCTTTAAACAATGTAAAAAAGAAATTAGCAGACCTTGGAGGAAAGCCTCCAGCATGAAATAGAATAGAAAAGAACCCCCACCCCTCCTTCCTTATCACACAAAGCAACCTATTTGAGATGACGATTTACAGAGGAGAAAACTTCCATATCAACAAAATTTTACTAATATTATCAAGGAGATAAAATATAAATGCAACCATGTAATAAGAATCAGGGATTTAAAAAAAAAAAAGGAAGGGAGAAGTTGTGAACAGAAGAGAAAAATGTGAATATAGTAGGACCAATATAAGTGGTCCGAAATCAAAAGAGCAGGGGTTCAAGAAAGAGCAGTGAAATGAAGAGAGGAAAACATTAATAAAATTATTCAAGAAAAGTTCCCAAAATAGAAGGACAAGATTGAAATAGGCTACCAAGTGCGCAGTAAACAAACACAGACTCATATGAAGGCAAATCATTGTAAAATTCAACAAAGAGAAGATCTTAAAAGTTTCCAATGATAAAATTTTTTAAATGGTCACACACAAAGGATCAGGAATCAGAAAGACCTCAGACTTCTCAGCAACCCTGAAGGGCAATAAAGGAATGCCTTCAGACTTCCAAGGGCAATGATTTCCAGTCTAGATGTCTAGATCCTGAAAAACTATCAATCAGATAGGAGGGTAAATCTACAATTTCTCAGCTCAGTTTCTCTCACATGGAAAGCTACTAGAGCATATTCTCATCCAGAAAAGAGATTGTGAACTAAGAGAAGACGGGATACAGGCAGTAGAAGCAAGACAGAGGCTGTGGAAGGAGATCGCAGGAGGGAGTGTGTGCCCCTTGTAGCTCAGAAGGCTTTGGGAGAAATTCTGGAAGATGAAACTGAATGACAATCAAATGGCTTGAATGTCTTAAGAAAAGATGTAGACAAATGTTGACATGTTTGGAGTCAAATTAGTAATAAGTACATAAGAAATAAATGAAAAATGAGAAAAAGATTAATTCTTGGGAAAATAAAAAGTTACACAGGGAAGGAAAAATAAATATATTTGACATGACTCAGCTATGCATAGTTTCCATAGCCACGATAACGGAATATATTTGCCTTAACCAGAAGTACGTGGAGAGTGGGAGGGTACACATGTGCAGTGAAAGGAAATAGAGTCAACTCCTCATCTTCCATAAGGGAAAATCGATAGATACAGCCTAAAACTGAAAAATCAAAAAGCAGCACTACAACCATGCCATTTAGAGGGGCACCTGAGTGACTCAGTCCGTTCAGCATTCAACTCCTGATTTCGGCTCAAGTCACGATCTCATGGTTTGTGGGACTGAGCCCTGCATCGGGCTCTGTGACAACAGTGTGGAGCCTACTTGGCACTCTTTGTCTCTCTCCCTCCCCTTTGCGCATTCTCTCTCTCTCTTTCTCTCATGCTCTCTCTTAAAAATAAATAAACATTTTTTAAAAAACATGCCATTTAGAGACATGGAGGTAAATAATACAATAATCAGCTAAAAGAGGTGGCGATGATGTTTGCTTCTGGGCAAAGAAAAACGGAAGGACAAAAGCTACAACATGCTGGGGTTTTTGGTTTTTTTAATTGTTAATCTTGCAAAATTACATGGATATGTCAATGATGTGATACACAACATTGGTCAAAACCAATCACTATCAGGAAAAGTTCATAGCTCATTTCACTTTACCTCATGAAGGGCATTGCTTGACAAGGTCCCACATGTTATGCTGGGTTATGACTGCCTGTGTTTCTATTATCTGGTGGATCCTGAGTTCTTTTACAACAGGAACTCTTCTCACTCAGGCTTGTTTTCTTGTTTAGCATGCTGCCTGACACAGAGTTGACATTCAACAAATATTTATGAAAAGACTGCTATAAAACTACAAGCCCTAATTCTACCACAAGGCATGATAGAAATCAAAATAAGTCCTCCTTTAAATGGAAAACCACCAAATATTTGAATACACCTACCATACCTACTCTTGATTCTTCTCTTCTTCATTAGATGAAAAATTCCCAACTCACCAATGATTCGTGGGTCACTTTTAAAATCAACTCACTGTCTTGGTCACAGACCTCCAGTTAGTTCTAGCTGGTCTTCATCTCCCACAAGAACTAGATAAAATGTTACAATGTGTGATCTAACGTGTGCAGATCAAATAGAACTCCCGCTTCCCTATATGTCTATGGATTAAACCCACAATCACATTACATTTTCTGTAAGTCATATTTTCTTGTGGCCATATGTGTAGCTTATAGTCTTCTATGAATCATTAATTCTTTTTCTAATTTATTCATGACAAAGCCCCTCTCCGCCATATTTCTATGTGTATGTTTGATTCTAAGACTATATGGTTTTTTTTTCCTTTTTATATATATTTTAGATTATTATTCACTCAGCCTATTGAGACTATTGTGTTAAGATCCTGTGAATCAGTAGAACTCTCCTTCCTAGCTTCTCATGATGTGCAAATTTGATTTGTACACTTTTATAAGTGAACTCAAGTATTAATTAGTTTGCTGGCCAGGTGAAAGATGATGCTTGAAGTCCTCCACACAACATTATAAACTCGCCTGTGGGTTGTCACTTATCGGTTACTAAGCACACTCCAAGCCCAGCCACTCGTCTCATCACAAAGTCCCTTAAATGTTTACCATGCAGATGACATGCATTCACTTTATCTACAAAGAGATCATGAAAATCCTTGTCAAATAGCTGGTGTAAATAACCACAGCTCTAACAAAAACAAACAACATGTACCGTGTATGCGCCAGGCCCTGTGCTTAAGAACAAATAATATCAATTTACATACCAAAGCTTATTAAATCTTTACAACAATTCCTACAGCTACTGTATTTTTCTAATCTGCCAGTCTAGTAATACCATCTTTTGGCTACATATTTCTGTAGAGTGGGTTGAATAAGTACTATATTTGTATTGCCTTCCTGTAGAGAGAAGCTGGTTAAACTTTACAGACAATCCAATGTTTCACATTTTAGCATTTTTGACACAAAACTTCCCCAATAAGTTTAATCATAGAATTCCTTTTCTCAAATATCATGCATTATGCAAAGGAATACAGTTGGAAAACACTGTGCTGACCCTTTATCCCAGCTTTTCCAGACTTTTCCACAGACTTGCCATGTGCTTCACTTCTCCAGGACTTTGACTGTAATGATTCTATTCCACCTGAATGCCTCCATCATTCTTCCACATTAATATCTATAAATTGGACCCATCCTTCCTAATTTTAGTGCGATACATTCCAGAAAAAATTATAATTATCCTCAAGAGAGGAATTCCTCATCTGAAAAAGCCAGATGTCCTTCCTAAGATTCTATTACACAGAGCTTGGTATTATTGCTGTCACAGAATTCCCTCCACTAGATTCAAAGTTCTTTGAGATCAAATGACTATCTCTTATTTACACTTCTATTCAAAATTCTACTTATTAAAATAACTTACTCATAGGAGGTGCTTACTCAAATTTGCAGATAAGTCCAGAGCCTAGATCTGTTGACCTCCCAGTCGTCACTATGGATGCTTTTTAGGAGATCATTTGGGGCTAATATGGAGCTGGCGTACTTCCCAACAGAGACCCCCGAGGGGAAAAAGTATACATCTAAGCAACACTGTTGGCCTTCTCAGCAAGATGTAAGCCTTCTCAGCTTCTGAATCCAGACATAGACTTCTAGATTTGAATGCAGGAGTTTGAGAGTTGATAGATATGTTGTTCCCATCTTACAAAACAACACCCATCCAATGAGCAGTGATGGGAAATATCACATCTCCTAAGCCAGGCCCTTGACATGAAGATGAGTGGGCCAACAGGTGGAGGTGCCTGGCCTTGGTTCACCCTGGCCTCCCCTCCCCAACGCCCCCCCCCCCAATAGACTGAGAGTTCTGGTCCCAACATCACTTGTGAACATTATAACAATCACTCCACGGAGAGTATTTTAGCTACAAGAGTCAGAAGCCCAGAGATTGAAGAGTAATCACATCCATGAGCTCTTTTAATAATAAATTGCTTGCATTTCAGCTGAAAGTGGTTGGATTGGCCTCATTTAAGACTTAGCAAACATCTCAAACTGGCTTTCAAATGCTTTTGATCTTCTATAACCCAAGTATGTTTAGCTAAGCACTATCCCCTTAATTTTTAAAACCCACATGTACTTTATAGGAAATGTTGCTCACATTGTTTTGATTCATTTACATGTTAAATCATCAAAATATTATTTGGGGAGAGTGTTTTGATGTCCAAGAAGACTTTTCAAGCATTTTTATAAGCTGTTTTTCTTAAAAACAGGAAGCTTCATTTTGCCAAGAATAAACAAACTGAAAGCTCCAGAGGCAGGAGGATGCTTGAAAACTCCAAACCCACAAGGTTGAGTGGGTTCTAAACTTGGCACGACACCTTTCCCCATCCTTTTGTTTAATGTGGTTCCCTGTCTTCCTCCCAAAACCAAACCCCTAAACCCAGGCTAGGATGCGGGGTAACACAGCAAACAGGAAGAGTATATAAACAACAAATGGAGACGACGTGAAAGCCAGGCTTTAGTCCCCAGGCTTCTTTCAGAGAAGCCAGTAACATCATGGGTTGGGAAACTGAGGCCCTGAATGGTGAGCTGTTCTTAAGGTTGCAGGGCAAATTTGGATGCAAGCCAAGCAACCTACACAGCACGTTTCTTGCCTGCGGTGTTATGCCCTTACCCTCAGCCGTCAGCCCCCCCAGTTACACAAGGCACACACCTTATGCCCTCCGTTGAAAAGAGAAGTCCGTTTCAAATCTTAGATCAGCTGTAAATCACTAAGCCTCGCTGCTTCCAAAAGCCAGAAAGCACCTCATCATGTGTTTTGAACTCTGCCAAAGAAAAGGGTCCTTCCCAGTGTTGATTCTGTTCAGGTCCAGAAAAGTTTGCAACGGTGTGTGGGGGAGATAGCGATGTGGGCGGGCAACACTGAGTAACCTTGCACCATACCACAGGAAAACATTGCTGACTTCACTCATAGTCTTTCTCAAACACTGGCAGATTCCTTTGCCTGGTGCTTGGGTTTCCAGAGGTAGACATCTCTGAAATTTCGGTCCACGTCCAAGTATTCGGAACAAAATACAAGTCACTCCCTGGCCTGCATTTTGGAGGCAGCCGGTGCCAAAAATCTATCTGCAATTTTTCCTCTTTTATATCCTAATTCTGAACTTACTTTTCACTTGACATTTGGCCCTAGAATCCTAGGAAAGGGGAGGAAGGCAGGAGCCAACAAAAAAGCGATTCAACCTAAGTTAACCCACATTGAAAAAGTGAAATAATCACTTTCAGAAAGATATTAGATTTGCATTGCATGGCATTTCAAAGTAATATGACCATGAAGCTGAAAAACATTTAGCATTTCCCTTATCCCATTTCTCACTCCGAATCAAATTAATACTAAATTCTATCTCTTTAAAAAAAATCGTAAGACACAAAATTTGGCTCTTCTCTCAACCTGCCTCTGAGCCAGCCAAAAATTCCATCACATTTAAAATGATCAAATATGCATATGGAATTCTCATTAGAAATTGAAGGGACATGGTTATACCCAGTTGAGTTGCTAGAGCATGCTTTCCACCTGTTGTCACTTAACAACCTCCGTCCACCCCCCAGTACTAAAATCATTGGGTTATTTATACCTCAAG
Source organism: Prionailurus viverrinus (assembly GCF_022837055.1). NCBI lineage: Eukaryota > Metazoa > Chordata > Mammalia > Carnivora > Felidae > Prionailurus > Prionailurus viverrinus. The sequence continues at coordinate 53,741,282 of NC_062577.1, read as the reverse complement.
TTCTTAGAGAAATCTAACAAGATAGCAGAATGCAAATGTATTTTGCTCTTTGTGGTTTTCCACAAACAGGAAATGTATTCTCTTTCTCCAAATGTATATGAGAACTAAGGGCAAAACTGAATGCTACCCATATGTTAAGAAAAGACTGAAGATTTTTTAAAAGCTATGAAAATGTCTCTGAAAGGGATAAAGATTTTTATTCCTTTTATCTTATGTTTCCTCCCTTGCTTTTAATGAGGCATAACCTTCTAAGTTAAGGCTGTTTCTGCATTGGAAAAGTAATAACTGAACCGTTTGCCAGGCATGTGCAGAGGGAGAATTGCAGTCTGGGAGGAAGACTTGGTTAATAGAAAGAAAGAAAGAAAGAAAGAAAGAAAGAAAGAGGGAGGGAAGGAGGGAGGGAAGGAAGGAAGGAAGGGAGGAAGGAAAGAAAGAAGGAAGGAAGGAGGGAAGGAAGGAGGGAAGGAAGGAAGGAGGAAAGGAAGGAAGGAAGGAAGGAAGGACAAAAAATGGAAAGAAAAGCAAAAAACTGCAGTTTGGCAGAGTAGAAGCAGACAGAGGCTATACATAGGGAATGGGAAGCCCAGGGGAGGGTAAGCCCTAATCAGTTGAATGGGGATTTGCACAGATAGGAATTCTGCCATGGAAGCCCATCTAGACACAAAACTAACAAATGAACAGCAAAACAATGTACAAAACAAAATCCCAAAGCCGCTGGTGTAGACCAGCACTTGATAATCACAAAGTTTCCCTCCAGCTCGCATCCCCAGGTTTTCCTGGGGTGATCCCCAGGTTTTCTTTCCAGTGATTAGTATTTTTTAATTAACTATTTGTATGTTTAAAATGTATACAGTCTGGGCAAATCTGAACTATGGAGGCAAGGGTGTCCAGGGGGAGGGACTGTCATACTGCAGAAACACTCTCAAGATTTGGATTAGCTAAATCTGGGGAAGGGAGAGAATGTGCTTTGAAAATAAATGTAGTGTTTTGAAATCATATATTTAAGTAATAATACAATTTTAACTTACTGGTAAGCCTAATAACATATACGTTGTTTTCCTTGTTAATTCATAAACCCATTCTTTCCAATCTGATTGAAAGCATTCTGTAGGGATAGGAAGGCAATTCTTTTGTCCTCTCCCTAATTATCATCGACAACAGACAGTGATCACCTCAAAAGTAGTTCATTATCTCCCTCTCAGAGCCATTTTTTCCTCTTACCTTCAAGCCGTGCTCTTTATTTCCCCCAACAGCTCTTCTGCCTTTTCCACTGCAGATGCTGATATCCCAGCTCAGTGCCGATCAGCTCCAACCTCACCTCTTGTATTCGTTTCCTGACTGGGATTCCAGCTCCATTCTTTTCTCCATCCAATCAAACTGAAATATACAAATTGAATGTTTGTGATGTCTCTTTGCATGATTAATGTAGAGTTTTGAGCATTGTAGTTACTTCACAAATATGTGTTCTATAAATGATTATCAACCTACACTTCAAGAGCCTTTAATGACCACCCTATTGCCCATTAGGGAAAGTCCAAAACCTTGCCTCTAGGATTATTAGATGCCCTCAATCCTGTGTCCCCTTATTTCTAAACCTCATGTCCCACTCTTCCCTTCTTTGAAAACACCATTCAGGTCAAGTTCGTTGTCCATTATTTACAAGCAAATCATCCACAATTTGCTCTCAATGTCTTGATTCACTCAATGCCCTATGTCTAAAAGTCCTTCACGTTTTCTTTGCCTACTTCTATGTTATCCCTCCTGTCTGTCTGAGCCTGACTGACTTCCTCTCTGGACTATTGCATTAAACTCTCACTTACCAAAACACCAGTTGTGATGGTGTCTGTTGTTTCTCAAACTATATTGAAATAAGGAGGACATTAAGAATTCATGTTCTATAATCATCTCTTTATTAATTAAAAGTGCTATATATATATATATATATATATATATCACTTCATTTAAGAAACACAACCTTTTCAAGAAATGAGTTAAAAGAATTAATATTTCAGGAGGATCTAATAAGTGTCAGGTTCCCAGCTGGGTGCTTTAGACCAGCATCGCATATCATTCTCACCGCAGCCCTAAGGGAATAAATATTCCATCCATTTAACAATCCAGGCAGCTGAGATTTAACAAACTTGGGAAAATTTCCAAGAATCACAGAGTAGTATATGCCACTACCAGAATTCAATCAAGGAGTTATAAGAGATAATTAAATAAAATAATGCACACATCTGGAATGGAATACACCCTTAAAACCTGCTAAGTAATATTAATGTGTCTGGAGAATATTTTGCATGATACAGTTCATTTTCTCCAGAGAAATCAAAGGTGGGGTGCTAGCCAAAGTACCTTAAAGTCTTTTTGGATTGTTTCCCCAAAGGTTTAAGCTCTTAGGAGATCTTAAATGGTTTGGAAAGATAAATAGGAAATGTGTGAGGAGAGACAGAATATATGGGAGGAGCAAGGGAGGCAGTAGATTTTCGCTTCCTCCTTCCTCAGAAGGGGGAGATACCTGAGCTAAGGGGACAGCACATGGGAAGACCTGAAAGGATGATGAGCTCTCTCTTTGGTGAATTGAGGGCCTGGAAGACCTAGGAGCAGCATTCTAGACACTGAAAAAGTCTATTAAACACCTAAAAATGAAAAATCCACAAGTTAGCTCCTGATCTTTCCTACCAACTTTCTCTCCCCATGATCTCTCTTTTGGGAAAACCCCTTGGATTCATTTTGACACTCTTTGTTAGCTCTTATCCCTCATCCAGTAAATCAGATTACCTTTTTAGCTGTATCTTCATAATCTCACAAGATTTTTGCCAATTCCAAATACTGGTTCAAGCCTAAATGATTACTACAGTCTCCTATGTCTCTTTTTAAAATTATTTTAGTGGCATCCTCAGTGGCTTCTTTGCTTCTGCTCTTTTCTCTCTTCAATTTATTCTCAGCCCAGCAGCCAGAGTAAGCCTCTTAAAGCATAAATCAGACTTCACCCCCACCACCCACTCCTCAAAACTCTCCAGTGGCTTTCCACTGTGAGGGAAAGCTTGTATAATGGCCCACAAGGATTTAAGTGATCTGAACCCACCCTGCCTCCTACCTCTGGTCCTTTGCACTTGTCCTCTTTACCTGGAACTTTCTCCCCCCTCCCCCAGATATACACATAATTGACGCCTTACTTTACCCAAGTTTTCCTTTATAAAAAAGTCCCACATATCCAACTTATTTAAAATAGTCACTCTTTCCTATAACCATTGCTAAGGTGGTCATATAATTTATTGTCTAAACTGATTTTTCTAAGAATGAACTGAGATGCTATTAATATTTATGTCAGGACAACAAACATTGACTACCCTATAGTTACCCTATTGCTGCTGGCCAATTCCTTGACTGTATCACCAGTACACTAAGCATTTATTTTATGGTTTTGTGTTTCTTATCTTTGGATTACAAGCTCTATGAAGATGAAGGTTCATTTTGTTCATTGGTTGATCCCTAGAGCCTCCGTAATACCCACTTACTAAATATTTACTGAAAGACTGAAAGAACAAACTTGAATTAGTACTAAGATTCTAGAGAGGAAATTTTGAGTTGACAGACAGGATGGTAGATGGCCGAAAAATGGATTCTGAAAGGATGATGTGGACACAGTGAACAGTTAAGCATCTAAAGAGGCCATATTATAAAGAGCAATCAACATCTGTGGAAGATTAAAAACCACAGATTATTTGATGATCTTTCCGTGGAGAGTGGAGCTAGTGGGAGTCCAGGTCCCTCCCCTTGCAGCTAAATAAGGTAGACATTTTTTGAGATGGCTCCTAATTATCTCCACTTCTTGGTACTCTTCCCTTGGATGTGGGCAGGACCTGTGACTTGCTTCTAACCATTATAATGAAGCAAAGTGATTATATTACATAGGGTTGTAACATTGGTCTTGCTAGCAGACTCTCTCCCTCACTGGCTTTGATGAAGTAAGCAGCCTTGTTGGGGAGGCTCATGTGGCAGAGAACTAAGGATGGCGTCCAGCCAAGAACCTGCAAGAAACTCAGTCCATCAATCCAACAGCCCATAAGGACCTAAATTCTGCCAACAACCCTATGAACTTGGAAGCAGCTCCTTCTCTAGTTAGGCCTTCAGATGAGAACTCAGCCTTGGCTGACACCTTGATTGCAGACTTGTGGAGGAGTTGGCTAAGCCATGCTTGGACTTTTGACCCACAGAAACTGTGGGATAATAAATATGTGTTGTTTTAAGCCACTAAATTTGTGGTAATATTGCTATGCAGCATTAGAGAACTAATATATTAGGTGAGCTCTGTGACTACTCTGATGAATAGAATGTGGAAATGATTCTATGCCAACTTCTCAGTCCAGATCTTAAGAAAGTGGCAGCTTCTATTTTCTGTCTCTGAGAACACTCTGTCTGTGAACCTTGAACCACCATGGAGAAGTCTGAACCCACTCAGATGGCTTTGCTAAAGAAGCCACATGGAGATATTCTACTTAATGGTTCCAGTTGTACCCAGTCTTCAAGTCACCCCTGACAAAATGCCAGGCATGTAACTGTAGCCATCTTGTACATCCCTCTGACTAGCCCATCTGCTATCTGAATACCATGAAGTGGTCCCAGTTGTGACAGTGAGTTTGATATGCCAACTTGACTAGGCCACAGAGATCCCAAACATTTGATAAAACAAATATACTGGTTGTTTCTGGATAAGATGAACGTTTGAATCCATAGACTGAGAAAAGCACATTGTCCTTCCCCATGTGGGTGGGCCTCATCTAGTGCTGAAGGCCTGAATACAACGAAAGGCTGAATGAGAGAGAATTCACTCTCTGCCTGTCTTTGAACTGGGAGAGCAATCTTCTGCCTTTGAACTTGGACTCTGACTAGAATTTACAACACTGGCTCTCCTGGTTCTCAGGCTTTCATACTTAAAGTAGGATGACACCATTGTCTCTTCTGGATGTCCATCTTGCCAACTATAGCTCTTGGGACTTCTTAGCCTCCACACTCATGTAAACCAATTCATAATAAATCTTTCAATAGATGATAGATAGATAGATAGATAGATAGATCCTATTGTTTCTGTTTCTGAAGAACCCAGACTAATACACTAGACAATCCCACCTAAAACAGAAAAATGTCTCAAGTAAGCCCTTTTCTAAATTCTTGACCGATAAAACCATGAGATATAATTAAATGGTTGTCATTTTAAACTGCTAAATCTGGAAATAATTTATTATGCCGCAAAAGAAAAATTAAAACAATGTATCAGGGATAACTCATGAGACTAGGGAAGGATAATAAGGAGAACTCCCCAGTTAAGATTTGGGTCACATAGAAGATCCTAGAATGATGGAGTAACGTCTCCATGTGCTGGGTGATGAATAGAGAAATACAAGGGATGATAGGGGTTAAACTTCCCCCTGGAAAATATAGGAATCATAGAAAATAATTTAGTATTCAGTAGTTGTTAGATACTTGAAATTGTGGATTGAGATTTATAGAATCTATAATATCATCATCATCATTTTTACTTTAAATTCAACATTTACAAGTGGTAACTTGTTCTTTCCCATATAACGAGTTCCTAGAACAGGGGATTGAGTACTGTATGCCCACAAAAATGTTTGCTGCTATTAATGGTAGCCTCTGGAGTCTCTCATAGGGCAGAATCACGGCCTTCTCTTTAGTGGGAAGGAAGGAAGATTTGCTATCTTTATAATATAATGTGTATTTCCTGATATTTGCTTTCTTTTTCGTTCATGATGGAAGGAACCTTGGTCTTTGGGGGTTTAGTCTAACAGAACTACCTTAGTAGCCCTTGTTACACATCTCTACATTTTTTTTATATTTGAAATTTTTTACAAATCAACAACAACAAAAGAACAACAATACCAACTCTGAAAAAAAGGTTGTCAAATAATGTAAATTCATCCTTTCCAGGAAAGCAGATGATAGACCATGCAGGTTATGCTCAAGGAGTCCTTATCATTCCTCCTAAGATCTCTGTGCCTAAGTTCTCACCATGATTTATGCCCATGACCTCTGATCCTTACTGTAGGACTCTTGGATGGAAGCCTCAGCTTTTGTCCAAACCAAAAGGGGAAAAAGTGCCATATCTCTTCTTGAAGACTCCTGTGAATCTGGCCAACTCAGAAGCCATTCTCTCCCACAACTTCTGTTGATCTGTTACATGCAGAAGCTAATTAGGTGCAAACATGTAGGTTAGTTGGTGATACAAGTAAAGAAAAGTGGAAGCCCATTTAAGCCCTGATATTCCTTGAATTCAAACTACGAGTTTGATTCAGAAAGTTGCCTTTGAAGTACCTAACAGAATTCCTAGTGCAGATTTTGGCAAGGCATTGTGATATACTAGAGGCTATCAACTGAATGTTTCTGCTCCCCTCCCCATTTCATGTGTTGAAGCTTAATCCCCAAGCTATTTGGAGGTATTTGGAGGTGAGGCCTTTGGAAAGTTATTAGGTCACGAGGTTGGAGCTCTCAAGATGGGATTGGCAACATTATAAGAAGGCACAAGAGAGTTTGCCTCCTCTTTTTCTCTCTCCCTACCATGCAAGGATACAGCAAAGGTGTCCATCTCTAAGACAGGGAGCAGACCCTCACCAGACATGAGATTTGCAGGCACCTTGATTTTGGACTTCTAAGCCTCCAGAACAGTGAGAAATAAATGTCTGTTGGCTAAGCCATCCAGTCTACACTATTTATGATAGCAGCCTGAACTGACTGAGGCACTAAGGCCCACTTAAGAGATCTCAGGTAAAGCTATGAATTTGAGAGAATTCATCATCATGAAAGTCATGGATTCATCTGGGGGTTACAGTATAAAGAGAGATAAAAGGGGACCCATTATTTGGTCTTGAGAAATTCCCATGTTTAAAGATCTGATAGAGGCCACTCAGTTGAAACGGGATGCCAAGAACAAGCAACCAGAATAGGAGGGACAATGAAAGAGCAGTGAGTCATAGAGAACAGGAAAGAACAGTGTTTCAAGAAGGAGGGCATGTTCAACCATGTCAACAACAGTGTCAAATGCTGCTGAGAGATCAACTAATGAGAGTAATAAAAAATATGCGACAGATTTAATAACACAACGAATAGGGGTGATTCTCCCAAGACTTATTTCCAAGAACCTGAAAAGAGAAGAGATGAAAAGTTTAAATTCCAAGGATGTTATTTTACTGAGATTCGTGACTGAGATAGGCTGTGATGGAAGGCAGTCTGGGAATCACAGGGAAGACAGAAATGCGTTGTTAAAACTGCAGCCACAAGTTTGGCATCTCACCGATCTTCTTTTTCTTTCCAATTACTCGCATCTTTAACCACCTCAAGCACGCTGGTGCACATTAGTCTTGTCCAAAGTTTTCCTAAGTTTGGAACTTTAGACAGAATGTCTTGGGGACATTTTCTTTTTAAAATGTAATTTAATTATTTTTCTATTTCTAGCTGGATAAAGTAAACAATTTTAAGGGTTTTTTTTTCTTTTTCTCCTTTTAAGCTCTTTTATTTCCTCACCATCTCAATAAACATCCTTGTGTTTATGATTAGGGGGATGATTCATTCCTCCAGTAGAGTAGGTGTGGAAAGATTTTACATTGTTTTTCTCTGCACAGCACTAAAAAAAAAACTAACAAATTTCAAGCAGTCTATCAAAACAAATGGTCAACACAAAAAGAAAATCTATCAAACCAGTAGTATCCACAGTCCTGCAAGTCATTTGCGTAAGAGAATCATCAGTCAAAAGAGCTCAAGAAAATGATCCTGAATAAGGAGAACCCTCTTGTCCCCAAATAAAATCGACAGTCTAAGTTTTCATGATATATGGCTCCAAATACTGAGGTTAGTGAGTCTAGCAGATATATTCTAATATCTTCTCTTTCCAATGAAATTAAAATATGCAAATCTATGTGAGTGCCAAATGCATTTTCACTGAAGTTCTAACAGAACTTATATTTACTTTAAAATGATAATAATAATAGGCTCAAATCTCTACGTTGAGTTCCTCAGTGTAAGCACATCAGTAATGTAGGAACATATGAAAGCCAAATAAAAGAAAGTTATTCATAGGCAAATAAAACAATGCAGTGCTGGTAACAACATGTTCATGAATAATGATAGACCAGTACTGTCACTTTTTCAAAGGGATGTCATCACAATGGTACTAGTAATGCTAACAGTAAGAGAAGAAAGATGTTGGTTCTGCTGCAATGGCTTGCCTGGAGATGAGTCCAGGAAAGGCATAGACTGGCTTTTCAAGACGCTGCCTTGATTCAGCACCAATCCAGGGGATAACAATGCAAATAGCTAAGATCTGAGTTCCATGTCAGAAACACATGATTCCATCTGAACCACTGAAGGAACTGGTGATCTTTTACTGTGTCTATGTGCCATCAAAAAAAAAAAAAAAAACAAGAATACTAAAAAATGCATTTCATGAGGTTAGACAGAAGTGTGTGGAGTCAGAATAGAGTCAGATGACAGATGTCATTTGGAGTCAGAATAGTCAGAATGAGCTACTGGAGTCAATCTAGTTTTCAGTACCCAATAATTCACAGAAGTTATGTTTTGGGGCGACTGCCCAGCTCTCTGCTGTTGCTTTCCCTAAGGAAAAAAAAAGCCCTGAAGAAGGAGTGGGTTTCTGTTCATTCTGGAACCTTATGATCCACTCAGCTGCTTCGGATTGGTCTAAGTGAAGAGACTATTAGATGTGAAAACTAATGGGACTCTTACATTAAAGAATTCAGACTAGAGACATAGAAATTGTAGGCAGATAAGGAGGATGCTTAAAATCAAGGAATATATAGAGGTAAGGCCACTTTGGCCATTTGTTCTGATGAGCATGAAGAGACATCCCTTCTGCAGGGAGAAGCAATGGAATAGACATACAGACAGAAATAAAAACTAGAGACTATGTGGCCACAGAGAGAGATGCCAGACACTCCTGATGGCCTTCTTATAGCAGGCTCTATTTCAATGAGGCTTTATTTCCATGAGATATCATTATAGTTTTCATTATATCTCTTTCTCTTTTTATTTAAGCTCTGATTAGAACATCGGCTTCTGACATAAAACAAGGTACTCAACAACAATAACAGTAACAGCGAACATTTATTTTATGTTTATTACATCCCTAATACCGTCCTAAGCATTTACACGAAATTTTGCATTCAACGCTCAAGTAGAGTTATGAGGTAGATACCATTCTTTTTCCCCATTACAGGAGGGGGTGTGTGTGGCATTGGTTCAAATGGTAAGTGGGGGAGCTAGGTAGGTTTCAGTGCAAGTAGCCTCACACCAGCACCCACCCTCTTAAGCACCAGCTGCGTCCTTGTTTGAATCTAACCAAGCCTCACTCTTATCTGTAACGTGTGGCTAACAAATACTGACATTGCATGTGTAGATTAAACATGATGATATATGTAAAGGCACTGTGTAAACTTTAGAATTCCATGTGTCAAGATTTGGTTTTGCTCTGGTTTGATCCTGGTTTAGCCCTTCATTCATTTTGAGCATTCATCCATTGACCCACCCATCCAAACGATTTACAAACATTTATTGAGCACCATATTCATACTACCTTGTGTTATGATGTATAAATGCGTGAGGCACTTATAGATGCATATCATGGAGAAAGGCAATTGTGTATGTATTGTCTACCACCATGACCTCTCTCCCAGCTTTCAGGTGATGATGTTGATGACGACGATGATGAATATACTTAACCACCTAATCACAGTTGTAACAATGTAGGTCCGGTTTGTCAAATCACTGTTAAAACTTCATAGGAATATGATAACTGTGCAGGATTACTAGCTTCTGAATTGATGCCGAAATATTATCATCCCTCAAGTACACAAGAGCTAATTAGTATATGTGAAACTACCTGATTGAAAAGATAATAACTGGCCTTATTTCAGTGTGCCTAAGTTTTAGCATTCATTTTATAGCTGCTCTTCCCCAAGAAAAAAAATTACACTTGAAGATACTTAATGAGGTTACACCCTATGTTTCTAAAAATTTTTTGAAAAGCATAGAATCTGAACAGAGAGATAGATTGGTCTGATGACTATTGGGAAATCCTAAAATACCGTTCTGGGTTGAAAACGCTGATGACCCTAAACCATGTCTTTCAGATCCATGGACAATACTGGATAAACACTAAAATCCTTTTTCCTGAGAAGCCACTGTTTCTAAGTCCCACGCTGCTTATATCCCTTCAGATAACACATTCTTTCTTTGTACATTTTCGATTTGGCTGACTCAGTTTTAGCTCATCCAGTTAAGACCATATTCTGGTCTTGCCTCCTTGCAACCATACTAGAAACCTATAACCTAGTCTCCCTAATTTGAACTTGGTGGTTTGCAGGTGTCCTCCACCACCCATTTACAATCTCCTGAATTATTACTATCATTCCCTAAAGGCACCACTTACTAATTTATAACCCAGGCAAAATTGTCCTCATTTTTGACCCACCCAAAAGTCTACCAACAAGGGTGTTTTTGGGTACAAGGGAAGGAAAACCCAACTCAAACTGGTTTAACTGAAGAAAAAAAAAGAGCTTATCATTTCATGCAGACTTTGGTCTACGTTGTTAAGCAGTTTGTTCAAGGCATTGGCCATATTTTTCTGCTATATTCTCACTCTTGTACTTCTCCATGAGCTGGCTTCACCTTCAGACTCTCTTTCTCCAAGGTTAACAAAGTGGCTACAGCAGTTGCAGTCTTCGTATCTGCAAAACACACAGTCCAGAACAATTCTCCAATAAACAAAGGTCTCCTACATCTGGTGTTAAATTGGATCAGCTTGGGCTTGGATTACTAAACATTCCTGGGCCAAATATTGATCATTGTGGCCCCAGAGGAGTTGAGACAATGCCAGTGAGCTTACCCGAATTGAATGTTACCCCTGAAAGAGGATGTAGGGGTCAAGCCTGCAGAAATGATATGGGCACTACATGATAGGAGGGGCCGATGTAGTGGTTGCTAGAGAGACAACTTCAGTCTGTCCTTTGGTTACACAGCATCCATTTATATCCTGTTTCGGTACCTATGCTTTCAGAAATTCTCAATTACATAAATTACATAAAGTCCCTCCATAAAGAGACAAACAGAGGTCTCACCTAGTGAATCTTATTCTGAGTCTAGGATTACTATGTAATAAGTATCCCGCTTCATCAAATCCAGGTATGTTGCTCACCATCTTGAAACTATTTCTGAAGATTTTCAGACCCCCTCTTATATATAGCCTGTCATATGCACTCAGCTTTGCTTTTTTTTTTTTTTTTTTTTTTTGTCCTATTACCACCACACTATATTGTAAGTGGGATTTCATCAATCTCATGCAGGTGCAACCTGGCACTTCCTCCCCCACCCCCCCACCCTGTGGCTTCCCTGTTGATACTTAGGTGTGGGACACCATTAGTCTTTACTTGGTGTCCATGTATGCAAAACTCAGAATGCAAAACTGTTGAACTCCAAATGGTAGACTTTTGACTGTTGGGAGGCAAGAGTTAATGGAAAACTTTTCCTTTTGCCTACCCTACTCCTCCTCCTTACCCATGCACACTTAGGAGACATACTTTATATGACTCCTCGGGAGATAGCCCTGTGAGATAAAATAAACACACACATTTAGCAGCAGCCGTCTCCTTACTGTAACCTTTTCTTGTCTCTCTCTCCTTACCCTTTCCTTTTCAACCCTGTACCCATGTTTGTACATCTTAAGAAAGTAATAGTACGTATGCCTTTGTTTCAAGTTCTCTTTTCTGGGAAGCACAGGCCGGGACAATGTGTAACAGATCTCTGACACTTCCATTAACAAAAGTTAGTAGAGAACTGGATAAATGAAACAAATCTTCTATTTGGGAAAGGAGGCAATGAGAAACATGCAGAAATCACTGCTACGTGGCACATATCATAATCTTCTGGCCATAAATAACAAGGACAACCTGCCCTGGCAAAGGAAGGCATTCCTTGGTCAACTAATCAGAACACTCCTGGTTCTAACCGATGAATGGATTTCCCTTGTGCATTGTCTTCCATGGAGATAGACTTTGGAAAGGATGCAATTCCTGGGGCCTGACCACTTGAGTAACCCACTTCCTGTTGATGTGATTCCTGGATCCTTGGGATTATCTTAGGGTTTGAGAAATACAGGCTCCTTTGGCCAGTCATTGGGGTGTTTTGGAAGTACAGCTCACTTAAAAATTTAGTAGGCTGCCGGTCTATTTGCTTTGGGTCTATGTGCTTATGATCAATTCCACGGGCCAGCATCAAAGCCAACTTCTTTGTCAGTTCATGGCTATATGAACCTGGGAAATTTTAGCTCCTAGAAATGTATCTCTGTGGTCTTTTCATCTCACAGGCCCTTGTTAATGGTGCAACTATATTCTTGGCCTGTGTCTCGAGGCAATTTGAAAAATTACTTTTATGGATGGACCCCCTAATAATAAACTCCTCATATTTAGACTACTCCATATCTGTTTCTTCACAGCATGACTCTTCTTTTTGCCAGGCAAAGAATGTTTGGCAAGATGAGCTTAGAGGAAACCTGGTCTCACTTGTATTTCCTCCTAAATTCTCCCAGCTTTCTGCTTTACTTGTCACCAGCCTTCACTTGAGGTGGAGACTGTGGCATTTCTGTCCCTGAAAGAGTCCTGATTAGATTGGTGTTTAGACTAGTGGACACTCTGGTAGTGTCTTCTTAGGTCTTCTTGCTTTCTTACATTTCTTACCTAATACATAAGGCAATTTGTCAGCTCTACCTTAAGGACATATCTCAAATTGGAACACTTCGTACCCCATTCACCACCAGCCCCAAGACAGCCCAATCATTCCACCGCTATCTTCTCTATAGATATTGAAATAGTCTCCTGATGTAACTTTACATACAATGTCCATGTGATCTGGTCCACCTTTTCTGTTCCTATCCCCTCCTCTTGCTTACTGTGCACACAACTCACACTGGCCACCTAGTTTGTTATTCCTTGAAATACCTGGAGGAATGTATACTTGCTGAGCCCTCTGCCCAAGAACTTTCCTTCAGATGTCCTGGTCATCCTATCTGTAAATAACAGCACATTGGGGCGCCTGGGTGTCTCAGTCAGTTGAGCGTTTGGCTTCGGCTCGGGACATGATCTCACAGTTTGTGAGCTTGAGACCCGCGTCAGGCTCTGTGCTGACAGCTGGGAGCCTGGAGCCTGCTTCGGATTCTGTGTCTCCCTCTCTCTCTGCTCCTCCCCGGCTCGTGCTCTGTCTCTGTCTGTCTGTCTCTCTCTCAAAACTAAATAAACATTATAAATAACAACACATACCCTTTTCTACCCCTTTATTTTGCTTTATTCTTAAAAATAACTGATCACTACCTAACTTCCATTTTGTAATTTTTTCCAATAGCATATCTCTGTGAATTAGAATGTGAGATCCACAGAGGTAGAGGCTCGTCAGCCCTGATGAGCACGGTGCTTGGCAGAGTGGGCGTTCAATAAATACTCTTTTAGATGTGCTACCTTCAACCTCAGCTTGTCTCTTTCATACAAGCTCTCTCCGTAGGCTGGAAGAAAGAGCCTATCAAGACTCCTGATGCTACTTCCTCAAGTCTGAGTAACAACAGACAAAAGTCACAATGTAAGCCTGGATCTAGCTTGCACATAACAAAGGGTACCAACTTCCCACTCTGGCATGGGGGGCGGGGGGGCGGTCCTTGCCGCTCTCCTCTCTGTTTCCTCTACTCAGCAAACTCCACAAAGAAATGTGGATGAGTAACCACTTCCGGTACCAAAATATGGATCTGCTAGAATCCTTTGGGATGCAAGCAATAGAAAGTGCAATTCAAACGGACTTGAACGATGAAGGGAATTCACAGAAATCTTACTAAAACAAAACAAAACTTCCAGAGATATGTAAGCTCTAGGAATAATTTGATCTGAATTCCTACTCTATTTCCCTCATGTTCTGTTGGCTCCGCACGCCTCAAGATGTGGTTCTCATTTCAGGCTGGCTGCCCTCAAATTAGTATCACACCTGTGGCACTTCTAGGTTCCAAATATGCACACTGTATAGTCTAGTGATTTTACTCCTATCTGTATGATTCTTGAAGCAAATATAATAAATTATTTATTCCACTGCACATGGCACTACATGATTTGGCTACTGCTATCGCTGTGAGTAATAAAGTCCTTTGCTTTCTGCCAGGCCAACTTGTTAGCTTGAGGTAAAATATCGAAACTTCCTATTATGCTGAGTGAAATAAGACAGACGGAGAAAGACAAATACCAGATGATATCACTTATATGTGGAACCCGAAAAACAAAACAAATGCACAAACAAACAAAGACAAAGCAGAAACAGACCCATGACTACAGAGGATAAAGTGGAGATTGCCAGAGGGGAGGAAGGGTGGAGGGATGGGCTAAATAGGTGAAGGGGAGTGAGCGGTACAGGCTCCAGGTATGGAATGAAGAAGCACAGGCATAAGAGGTGCAGCCTAGGGAATACAGTCAATGGTACTGTCATAGCATACAGTGACAGCTGATGGTGACACGGTGAGCACAGCATAACATATACTTCAATTAAAAAATAAACACAAATAAACAAATGTTTTAAAAATCTGGAACACTTCAAGCTGTCTAAAATCTTTTCCCTCAAGACTATTCCACTCTCAGTATTCCTCATCCCACCTAAATCTTTCCAGATGCTCAAGCCAAAAAGTTGGGTGTCATACTTTTCTCTCTCTCTCTCTCTCTCTCTCTCTCATCCCCCATATCTCCTCCATCACCTGTTCTGCCTTCAAAATATACAGAATATGAGTATCTCCAAATACTTTCACTGTTACCACCTCACTTAAGACCCCGTTATTTCCCTCACAACACATTACCACGATAGCTTCTAATTAGCCTCCAGCTTCTGCTGTGTCCCCCCTTATTATCCATGAATCCTGCTAAAACATGAGTCAGGCGAGGCCACTCCTTACTTAATTATTTTTAATACGAGGACGTTTCTGAGGGCAGTACTATTTAAAACCTGAGTCTCTTCCTTTCCAGCTTTATTTTTGTCCATAATACTTATCACTTTCAAACCTACCAAATAACTTCATTACTTTTTTAAAAAAATTTTCAATCTTTTACAAAAAGACAATAAGTTTCATGAAGGCAGGATTCATGTGCATTTGTTCACTGCTATAGGCTTAGCACTTAGACCAGAATCTGGCACATAAAATGGTTAGATAAATAAATATAAATCTTTATGTTTATTCATAAGTATATTTATTCATACATACGTGGTATGTATGGATTATAACATCATCGAAGTCAAGAGAAGAGGAGATTTCAAGTAAGAGTGATCAAGAACGTCAATTTCAGAGAACTAAGGGGCAGCTGGCTGACTCAGTCAGAAGAGCATACAACTCTTGATCTCGGGGTTGTGAGTTCAAGCCCCACGTTGGGTGTAGAGATTACTTAAAAATCAAATTTAAGAAAAAGAAAGTGCCTTAAAATTTTCAGAACTCAGATATAACAGACTGATACACGTTTCAAAGGAAAGTGCAGGTGACCTGATAGTGAAGCCTTCATTAAAGTGAATGAAGAATTAAGAAGGGCAGAGTATCTTTAGGAAAGCAAGAGACAATGAGATCCGTGGTACACAAACAAACAATCATCTTCGACAGGAGGACGGACATCCTTTCCGCTATAACAAAAGGGAGAAAGGAATGATGGGACTGGTTTTTGTAAGGCCCTAGGTTGGGGAGCAGAGGTTGATAGAGAACCCAACCTAGTTCATCTACCTTCTCCACGAAGTGGGATTGGGAAGTTAGATTATCTTGTGAAAAGGGGAGATAACAAAGAAATTTGGGAAACAAAGAGACTTGAAATGACCGCTGTAGAGAATGAGTGAGGAAACTGAAGGGAAACAGGATGGCAGAATTGTTCTATGTTACACTTCCTTTATTACATTTACTTTGTTACATTTTGCTTTCCTTTTGAAAAGAAGCTATCATTTTAGATCAATTCATCTTTAATAATGGATTTTGTGCATAGTTAAAAACAGGATCTTAAGAATTGAATCATGAAACTTATTTCCTGGGCACCCATGGAGCCATATGTAAATGTGTGTATGGATGTGTACATATGGGCGCCGATGAATGTGTGTGTGTATAGGAGCTCTTTCATACACTTAGCATTGCACATCCCATACTCCCCTAGAGACACGTATAAATAACCTCTGCTATGCCAAACATGGACCTTCATTCATCCATCAATCAAATAAACATTTTAAGCCATTACATAGAAGTCTTTATCATCTGCCTGGAAACCATTCCATTTTGGCTGCTGTACAGCAATTATTTAACATTTCACAGAATCTTGGCCTTACTATTACATTAACGTGGGGTGGAAATGAAGAAGATACTGGTAACTAACATGATCAAGACAAATTGAAATCACTAGGCATTATGAAGCTGCAGGTCTCTAGCCTTATATGCTCACTAGCAAGCATGCATGTGTGTTCAAATGTAAACAAAGGACAAGACAGAGACAATGATAATGACAAGAAGAAGAAGAAGAAGAAGAAGCAGCTAAATTAGAGGATATAAGTAAAACTCTGGAAGTATGTCCCACTAGGAATAAAGAAAGACTATTAATGCTGATTTAAAGAATTTCAGATTCAGTCTTATAGTCAGAACAAGGGGGAGAGAGGGAGAAGCTTGTTCTTTCTTCTGGAGAACACCTTGATTTGACCACCTCACATTTCAGATCCTCCAAAACTCATTCTGGGCAGCGTCTGCCACTCTCTGTTCTCTCATTTCCCAGATAAATCCTTCCAGCTGCCTGACAAAACCTTTGAATTCCAACCTCAGTGACAGATCGTTTCCCTTGAAACAGGAAAACTCCACAACTGGACTTTTCAGATTTTCCCTGGAGGGTTTGTACACGTGCACTAAAACCAAAGGGCTCGATTTAGCTGATGAGCTCACAGCCACTGTGGCTATTCTTTCCCCAGTTTCCACCCCAGACCATGGAGGAGGCCAACCATAATTAGCTGTTTCTTTCAATTGGGAAGACCCAACCGGTAATTTGGACAGGAGCGGCCATCTAGAAAAGTTATTCTAAGCCGTGTTTGTGCCTATCCTGACTCTGCTCCCCTTATCCGGTGAATTTACTGGTACTTATAATTTTGGAAGATCAAGCAAGAACTATCTCTGGAGTAGACTCTCTGTGTTTCCACTTCAGCTCCAAGTTGTTTGAACAGAATGACTAAGTGCAGGGACCAACAAGTCCTGTGGTTATAGGTCAGTCAAATCGCCATGAGTTTTATTTAAGTAATTTAAATAATGAACTCATTAGCAAAGTTCAATCCAAATTATCTAATAAAAGAAACAGTAGAAGTAACATTTGACTAGTTACGATTAAAACAACTACCTGCTGATGCATGATGGTCCAGTGTAGCCTCCAGAGGAGAGACTACTATTCTTGGTTGACAGAGGACAGGACAGTAGATGAGAAGGATGCATGGAACACCCATGCGCGGACTGATTCATAAGCATGGGGACTACTGTCCTTTTTCCTTCGCAATTTACTGACCATTATTTTCCAACCTGGGATACCTTTAAGACACTAACAAGATGCCAAAATAATTATGTGTAAACAACCCACGTAAATTGAGGCTATCCCAGACAAAACTTAGAAAATAGTGCAGCCTTGCCTCCTGGGCTCTGGGCCCACTCATCAAGGCTTTGTGACTGGCGCATGGTAGCATTCTCCCCACCTTGTTTGTTGTCGAAGAACAATCTCCTCTCTGGTGGCCAAACTAACTTGGGTCGCCATTCAGCTTCCTAAAAGGAATAGGTTTATCTGTTCTGACAAATGCAGCATTGGATATCTTAAACACATTCATCAATCCCTGAAGATTTGGTGAGGACTATTTTAGCAAACATCTTTCATTAATTACTTACATATTTTACTCAAAACACATGAGATCAGGGAGTGTCATATACAAACAGAGTATACAAACAAGGCTCCTGCATTCTTCCACGTCAGCTTTTCCAGTTAGTTATTGAACAGGGAACTATCAGATAAGTGCATATTTCTCCCATGTATTTGTTCTTTGGGGCTATAATGTTTTGGAAAAGAAATGTTAAAAGGCAGGCTATTAGAGGGACACGGGGTGGCTCAGTCACTTAAGCTTCTGACTCTTGATTTCGGCTCAGGTCATTTCGGCTTACGGTTTGTGAGTTGGAGCGCTGCTGTCCGCACTGTCAATGCAGAACCTGCTTCGAATCCTCTCTCTCCACCCACCCCCCCCCCGCCCCTACCCTGCTCACTCTTTCTCTCTTAAAATAAATAAAATTTAAAAATTTTTTTAAATGAAATAAAATAAAGCAATTAGCATCACATGATAGGCATAATATTGGACTCACCGTGTTAATGTGATTGGTTGATTCAATAGGCATTTAATAACCGCTTGTTACGTGTCAGGTACTCTGCCAGAACTTCAGAACCACAATATATATGGTATCATAAAGATGCTCCAGTCAGGCTTGTAAATCAGCAATTATGGTGCATCATGACAGGTACTGGGCAGTGGTGTGCACAGAGGGCTGGGAAGGTGCTTGGGGTCCACAGGGAAGGAGGGGGTGCGGCATCTACAGCTGATGGGACTCTCAAGGGCAACACTCGAACTGACCCTAAAAGGAGCAGAGCCACTTAATTCGACTGAGGAGGAGTGCCATTCCAGGGGAAAGACTAGAACACAGGACGGAGTGAAAATAGGAGACTGGGTGATACTGTTAGGGACCCAGCAAGAGTGATGATGGAGAAGGTGCTCCAGGGAGGTACTCATAGACAGGAGTGGAGATGCCGAATTGTTTAAAGGAAAAAGAAAAGGCTTCTGACAAAGCAAAACCACAGAGAATGTTAGCACAATTTCTCTGGACTCTGCTTCTAAAGTCCTAAAGAAAGTAGGGTGGGGCTAAGCTAATGCAGGTAGGAATAACAACAATTATCCCCATTTTATAGATATGAAAACTGACAGGTTGTTGCTAACTCTGTGGAGTATATATTATCATCCCCACTTCACAGATGAAGGGACTGAGGGCGGAGCAGCTAAGTGCACTTTACCCTAACAAGAGCATCCATCTGTTCAGTAGCCAGTTCATGTAATAAAAAATATTTTATCGGGAGAGCGTGCCATCGGTCTTGACTTTCTCTATCCTAATACAACCTGAATAACTGAAAAATCCCTGCTTCATTTGCAGCAGTTAGCCCCCGAATAAATATACATACCGCTCACATTTAAAACGCCTTACCCTCAAAGCCAAACACTGTCCGCATCTCCTGCAACGACACGACCCTGAGTTTTTAATTGTTGACTTGAAGACTTAGGATATTTCATATCTGCAGCAATTGAAAGAATGCTATTCATGTTAACCGCAAGAGGCTTAAGAGAGAAAGCTAACTGCGGCGTCGCATTCTTGGAGATAGCAGAAGAGGCTGTTCTGTTGTTTCACAGCAGCAGGGGTCTGAGGGCCCTCTGGGCGGCCTGCCAGCAGGGAGGTGAGTCACGGGGCAGCGCCAGAACTTCTGAACTCGTCCGCTTCAGGAACGAGGAACTCAGCGCCCACGGGGCATGAGATCAGCTGCTTTTAAGGACACTCTGGTCGTCAGGCTCAACGAACACCCACACTAGACATCGCCGGTCATGTAAGAAAAAGGACATGTGGTTCCTGCGTTGCCTCCGAGATCCCGGTTCCACAGGAACACTCGGAGACATATTTTCCCCAAGGCCTTCCAAGAAAACGAGGAGTGCTCGTTTTCCACAAGTTTGGTTAGTTTTAGGACACTGCAATTTCCAAATAATATTACCTCCCCTCCCAATGTGAATTTATTCTAAGGCACCATGTTTCATGTGTCCCTCAGACATTCACATCGCCTCCATTAAGAGAGACGTATCTTCTTGTTCAGATCTTCAGAGAAAAATGCTTCAATGGATTATCTTATGGTCTTTAAAGACCTCTCGGTTTTCAGTCATCACTTCTTTGAACATGAACTACGTATGCGTCTTGGGGTCTTCGTTTCACACTCTGCATGTACCAGTGAGTAGCAAGTGATTCATCCAATTGTGAGAGAAGTCTTCATCGGGTGGCAGAAAGAAAAAAAAACACAACATATCAACTTGTTGGTCTATACTACATCAAAAAACTTTGTTGATATAATCAACCAAATTTTATTGAACCCGATTTTAATGACTTCTATCGAAGAGATCTGTACTGTATAGACACACCAAAAATTTAAGGCACTGCAAATCTTGTCACTTATCCATGAAGTGACCTTTGACCTGGCTTTAGATCTGTCTTCGGAGGTTAATCTTCAAAAACACAGTATAGGAAACATATATAATCATAGCCTCAGTGACTGAATACTCTCTAATGTTACAATCAACTTTGATGATTTTACAAAGTCTGTCTTTACAAAAGCGTCATAAAACTGATCCATTGTTAGCGCTGTCCTGCCATTAATGTAAAATGAATAGTTTCATTGTATAGCAACTTCACAGAAAAGGAGAGAAATTAAATCGCCCTATCTTCCCTCCTTTTTCCCTAAAGATATTTTTTTTTTCTTTCTGACAATTGAATCTGCACGTGCAGAATCCCAGCTCTGTTAGCTACCCGAATTTCCTTGACTCTGACCAGCCCCTAGAATGACTCTCACCCCATTTTCTGCCCCAGGAGCATTTTCACCAACATGTACTGAAGATCAGCCCTTGGAAAGCAGCCGGCCAACCAAATCACTGGTAGTCATGGAAATCTGACTTATATTTACACTCTGGGGCTCACTTGCACTGAGTCTCAACTCACTTGGCCTCAAATTGGCCAACCAGTAGGCCTCAAATTGACAATGGCAGCTGATATATCCCAAACCTAATATTTTAAATATTCATATGCAGTTATTGTCCCATCTGTACTACAAATAACTTTTAGTTGATTTGTATTCAGAATCTCTAATTATATGCAGTAATTAACAAACTTTATAGTTAAGGTAAACTTTTTATTTTACTTCTTATTAATAAAATAAGATCACATAATGGTTATTTTGAGGATCAAATTAAATCATATATCTTTACATATAGGATGAGGGTGAGGGTTTGCAGACCTATTTAATAAAAGAAACTTCATGGCTTATGCTACGAACGATATAGAAGATTGTGAAAGACCGATGTCCTCACCTGAAAGTGTGTACTTTAATAGCATCTAATGAGTGTATCATTTTGTAACTTAACATGGGTACCTTGTATTTGTAATATTTTAAAAAATGTTTTAATGCTTATTTATTTTTTAGAGAGAGAGAGAGAGAGAGACTGCAAGCAGAGGAGGGACAGAGCAAGGGAGACACAGAATCCGAAGCAGGCTCCAGGCTCCGAGCTGTCAGCACAGAGCCCTACATGGGACTCAAACTCACAAACCATGAGATCATGACCTGAGCCGAAGTCAGATGCTTCACCAATTGAGCCACCCAGGTGCCCCGGGTAGCTTGTATTTTTAATTCATTATTTTTTAATTATTTGTATTTTATCTCACCAAATATCTTGTCAGCTTCTAGAAGAAAGAAGCTATGCCCTACACTCTCATTCTTCCCCATAGCACTTAACCAAGTGTCTGCTCAAAATGAGCACTCAATCGATATCACGTATCTGCTTTGCATTCACAATATCTGATTACAACCGTCACCTGGGACAGCAGGTATTCTGATCTTTCTAGAGACTCAGTGTGAGAGGTTAAGTGATTGCCTAGAATCCCATAACTTGTATGTGGTGAAACCAGGATTCAAAAGAAAGTCTGTGTGCCTCCACAGGCCATATCTCTTAGGGACCGACAGACCCTGTATGCCCACCCCCCCACCCCCACCAAGAAGCTCACACCCCCAGCAACCTGGACCTCCAAGTTGGAAGGAACCCGGAATACTAAGACACATTTAAGAACTCCCAATTTCAAATACTGAATTTTCTTTTACAGTATTCACATGCATTCAATATATTCACTATATATTCAACACATGAATTGTGTTTATCAAGGCCAGGGATGGAGTTTCATCCACCCTCACGCATCTAGCTTATGGATAGAACAAACCAAAAATTTTAAGTTATTGATAACATTTCTCCAATTAATCAGCAGCGCAGTGATGATGGCTATATTCAAACATCGTAAACTGTTCTGTCAAGAGGTTTTAAAAATTTAGAAAGCATTTACTGTGCATATTAGCATCCCTAAAAGTGCCATCGTCATTATAAATGTGTTAGAGGAGATAAATTTGAAAGCTTAATTGCTTTAATCTATTTAATCATAGATCTTTTATTCGTCTTGAGAATCTTGCTGTTCGCACTAACGGAAAGATGAAATCCATATTCTCAACGTTGTGTTTCTTGCAAACAATACCATAGATATGCCCATTTGTTCACATGTTAGTTTAAGAACTGTATTTGGAGTTGGGGCGCCTGGGTGGCTCAGTCGGTTAGGTGTCCAGCTTCGGCTCAGGTCGCGATCTCATGATCTCGCGGGTTGTGGGTTTGAGCCCTTGGTCAGGCTTTGTGCTGACAGCTGGGAGCCTGGAGCCTGCTCCCTCTGTCTCTGCCCCCTCCCCCGCTCACGCGCGTGCGTGCTCTCTCTCAAAAATAAATAAACATTAAAAACATATTTAAAGAGCTGTATTTGGAGACACCAGTACTTTCATTTTTTCCCCAGAAAGGCAAGCCTCTGATTCCTTCTTTCTTATGGCATCGACGCTCATTCTTTCTTGAATCTCCATGTGCACAAACAGAATTCTTCAGAGGAAAATGCCATTAGCCATGGTTTGGGATTCCTAGCGCCAAGTCAAAAACTCTGCAACGGTTTTTTCTAAACAACAGATGTGCACGATGCCATCTTTCGGCAATGGTTTGTTCACCATGAACTTCCAATTATCCACAGGTTATCAGATGTCCTCTTGGTGCAATCCTGCCCTGGGAGCTTATGTGCCAGCTAATTGCTTCTGAATTCTGTGCTCACTGTTTCCTTCACCCATCTGGAGCATCTTGTGGGAGTACACAAATAAAGACCCTGGCTTCCCAGCAAGACTGTCAACTCACCCTCTGGTGAGAGGTCACAAACTGGCCACCCGAGGGTGAATCTGGCTCCCAGATGCCTTTCATTTACCGAGTGTAGTGTTTGAGCTCGCTCAGCCATATTATTGCTTTGAAATCTGGCTACTCATGAAAATCAATTGGGAAGCTTTTAATATTCATGCCTGAGACCTGTACCCAGATACTCTGATTTAATCAGTCGGAAATAGGACCTGGCTCTCTGAATATGTTTCAAGCTCTCCAAGCGATTTTCATGCTAACCACAGTTGAGGAGCACTGCAATCTATATTTAGCGACTGAAAGCATCGTCAAGAAGGAGCTTTGAACTAAGCAACAGGGTAAAACTGGGAAATCTAGAGATGGAGAAAGGAGCAGAAGCCACCCTGGGCCAGACTAATAATGGGTGAATAACCCCATGGATCATATGGAAGAGTCAAAGGGCAAAGCCGGGTGTTGTTCAGGCCAGGTACTCAGAGGCAACCTTTTAAAGGTAAGAACAGTCAACAAATCTAGAATTTCTCTGAGGGCAGCTTATAGTGCCAAGGTAAATATGGTCAAATCTCCACCATTTGGAGGCAGCACCCAGAGGGAAAGATCCCAGGGCCAAGCAAAATAGAGTAGGATGTTTATTGAAGGTGACCAAAAGGATAGAAAACCAGAATTAGGGAGCAGAGACAAGATAAGAACCCAAAGGGTAAGAAAAAAGCCCCAAAAGGCAAGGAAGCCCCAAGTGACTCCACAAAGTAGTTCGGGACTGAGGCACGAATGATGGGAGTTTGTTAGTGCCCTCCATTACCGAGTCCTTGTGGGTGTTCTAGGAATTGTTGTTGCAGGTTAAAACAGCACAATTCATGAAAACCACCTCGAAGCAGAATCAAGGCAACAAATGTGGTGCAGTGGGTCAGTATCAGCAGCAACAAAGATGAACACAACTTCTGTTCCCATCAGGGGCCTTGGTCTTCTGAAGGGGAAGTGAGACTTGTGTATTGGGTGTTAGGAGTGGCAGTTAATCAGGACCCCATAGCATAAGAGACAAGTATTTGACTTAGTGCATAATGGAGCTAAATGGTGCATCAGAAAGACAATCATTCCATTGGAATTACTGTACCCAGGAAGACTTTGGCAACACCATGGAGTTCTTTCTGTGAAGAATAAATGGGACCTGAGTGATTAGTTAGTATTGTTATTGTTATGTGGCCGTGTTAGTTATCTTCTGCAGCCAAATAAATTACCCTAAAACTTTGCAATCTAAAGTGACATTTGTTATGTCACAAAGTCTCTGAGGATCAAGGATCTGGAAGCAGATTAATTGGACCGTTCCGGTTCAAGGTATCTTCATGAGACCGCACTCAAAGGTGGGGGCCTAGGTGGCTCAGTCAGTTAAGTGTCTGACTTCGGCTCAGGTCATGATCTCATTGCTTGTGAGTTTGAGGGCTTCACTGAGCTCTGTGCTGACAGTTCAGAGCCTGGAGCCTGCTTCAGATTCTTTCTCCTCTCTTTGTCTCTCTCTGCCCCTCCCCTGCTCACCCACTCTCTCTCTGTCTCTCTGTCTCTCTGTCTCTCTCTCTCAAATATAAATAATTTTTTTTTAATTTAAAAAAAAGACTGTACTCAAAGGTGTAGGTCAGGGCTACAGTCACCTGAAGGCTTGAAAGGAATAGAGGATCTGCTTCCTAGCTCACTCATGTGGCAGTGGCAGAGGGCCTCAGCGCTTCACCACATGAGCCTCTCCAAAGGTTGCCTGTAACATAGCAGCTGACTTCCCCTAAAGAGAATGAGCGGTCCAGAGAGACAGGTAGAGAAAGAGAGACAAGAAGAGAGACAGAACTTTTACAACTTTGCCCTCAGAAATGGCATACCACCACCTCTGTCATTCGTGACAGGCCAACCCTGATATGATGTGGGAGGTGTGTACAAGGGCATAAATATCAGGAGGTAAGGATCATTGGGGCCATCTTGGAGACTGGCTACCACAGTGGGAATTGATGCCATCTTTATTTATAATTTATTTGGTCTCTCAGAAACATCCCCATGGTATAAATGAAGATGCTGGGATTCTGAGAGATTTGGTGTTTTCAACAAGGTCACGTTACCAGTAAATCGTTCTTGGTTACTGGAGTTTTTCTGGTCAAGGTGACTTGGAATTCTCTGACCATTCATAAATCGTCTATTATTACTCAGCGGTAGTTCTTCACAACTGCAATAAAATAAGACATGGATTGAAAGGTTTTCTCAATCCATTTGGACCTGGTTAGCATACCTAGCTTAAGCCCAGTCCCTTATAGGGAAATTTCCTCAGACAGTAAGGGATCTGCTTGATTAAATCTTTTCTTAACGTTCGATTCTACTGTATAAGTCAAAACCGTACTCTAGTCTCCACTGGTTCTCAGAATAAGGCCTCCAGCTTTAAAATCTCATTCAGTCTCCTGAATGAAGTCTACAAATAGGATTTAATGTCATTTAAGCTCCCAGCAAGCTAATGCATGGTGCATAGATCAGTAGAATAATAAATATATAATTATAGGACAAGGAAATTTAGAGCAGAATGTATTTAGAAAATTGATGAGAATTAGAGAGAAGAAAAGGCAAAGTCTGGAAAGTAGAATATCAAAGAAGGCATGTGTAAGGATGCCACGGACCGCATGTCTGTCCCCGCCCCCACCGACCGCCAAATTCTTATGTTGAAATCCTAACCACCAACATGATGGGAATTAAGTCATGAGGTTGCAGTCCTCATGAATAAGATTTGCGCCCTTATAAGAAGTGACAGGAGAGCTCTGTCCCTCTCTTTCTCCCCCCAACCCTCCTCACTTGCTGTCAAATGAAAATACAATGAGATGATGGCCATCTGCAAACCAGGAAGCTTGTGCTCACCACACATTGGATCTGCTGGCGCCTTGATTTTGGACTTCCAGCCTCCAGAACTGTGAGAAATAAATGTCTGTTCTTTAAACCACCTGGTCTAGGGGCGCCTGGGTGGCTCAGTAGGTTAAGTGTCCAACTTCAGCTCAGGTCATGATCTCGCAGTCTGTGGGTTCGAGCCCCTCATCAGGCTCTGTGCTGACAGCTCGGAGCCTGGAGCCTGCTTCGGATTCTGTGTCTCCCTTTCTCTGCCCCTCCCCTGCTCACAGTCTCTCTCTCTCTCTCTCTCTCTCTCTCTCTCTCTGTCTCTCTCTCTCTCTCAAAAATAAATAAACATTAAAAAAAAATTAAACTACCCAGTGTCTGGTGTTATATTATCCCAGTCCAAACTAAGACAAAAGAGATTGGCAAACATTGGCACCCATTGTTTCTAGTGACACATGCTATAAACCTCCTTGCTCCTGCCACTCTTTCGTATTTGACCCTTAATTTATGGCACACTCTTTTCTAATAATTTTGCTTTCAGTTTTTTGTTAGGAGAGGCATTCACATTGCATAAAATATTTTAAATGCCCTAACCATTTTATTCCCTTAGTGTGGGGATTTTTGTGCATCCTGCCTTTAGATATTTTATGCAAATAAAAGCAAATACATACCCTGTGTCAGTCTATAATTTTTCCTCTTTTTCTACAAGTGAAAACATACCATACGTAGTATTATGCACCTCAATTTTTCTAATTAATAACATCTTTTGCACAGCTGTCTATGTCAGTACACAAAGAGCTTCCTTGTTCTTTTTAATAGCTTAACATTATGCCATTTGGGTTATCTAAAACCTTTTGCTGTATAAGCACTGCCTCAAGGAATAGTCTGGTATACATGCCACTTTATACACAAGGGTTAGTATACATATGGGATAATTTTTTAGAAGCAGCATTGCTGGGTCAACAAATGTGTGCATTGATGATTTTGATAGCATTTGCCAAATTGCTTCCTTAGAAGTCATAACAATTCAGATTTTCAGCAGGATGGTGTAAAAATGGCTGGTCATCCACAATCTTAGCAGTAAGACTGATATTTATGCCTTGTCTAGTCTGATAAGTAAAAAATGGTACCCTTGTGTAGTTTATTTCATATTTCCCATATTAAGAATGAGTTTGAAAGGGGCGCCTGTGTGGCTCAGTTGGTTAAGTGTCTGACTCTTGGTTTCTGCTCTGGTCATGAGCCCATGGCTTCGTGGGTTTGAGCCCCACATTAGGGTCTGCACTGGCAGTGTGGACCCTGCTTGGGATTCTCCCTCTCTCTCCCTCTCTCTCTTCCCCTCCCCCACTTGTCTGTCTCTGTCTGTCTCAAAATAAATGAACTTTAAAAAAATA
Source organism: Prionailurus viverrinus (assembly GCF_022837055.1). NCBI lineage: Eukaryota > Metazoa > Chordata > Mammalia > Carnivora > Felidae > Prionailurus > Prionailurus viverrinus. The sequence continues at coordinate 53,713,911 of NC_062577.1, read as the reverse complement.
AAATCAATTTCTTAAAAAAAGAGAATGAGTTTGTGTATCTTTTTGTATGTTTAAAAATGATTTTAATTTCATTTCCTTGTAGTTTCTATTCATACATTGTTTAACTGAGTTATTGATCTTTTTCTTAATGATTTGCAGGAGATTTTTATACGTTAAAGAAACTAGCCCTTTGCTTGTGAAATGAGTTTCAAGCAATTTTCCCTATTAAGTTTGTTTTCCAACTTCACCTGTGGTGTTTTCTAATTTTGGGGGGTGGGGTGGGGTATGTATAACATTTTTATTTTTATGTGGTCACATCTATCAATCTTTTAAAATGCTTTCTGAGTTCTGTGTCACACCATTTCTTAAGCAATTACCTCTCCTACAATCACATAGACTCAGAGAAGACACATCTTTAAGTCAAACCCACAGAAAATCAACTTTTGTTCAAAGCCCAAGATGCTCCCAGAAATAAAAAAGTGAAAGAAATTTTGAAGAACACAAAGACAGTTTTAAATAAGCAGCAGCAGTGCTTCTTGTTTTGTCTGTTGGTGATCCATGGGTGCGGGTGCCTTCCCTAATTCCACTTTTGGCTGGATCACTGGCCAGGTCAAAAAAGAAAGAGAGAGAGAGAGAGAGAAGGAAAGAATAAGCAAGCAAGGAGGCAAGCAATCATACCTTCCACTCTGAAGGTGTGGTGTGAACAAATGAATCAGGCAGATTTGGGGAAGGGGAGGGTGCCAGGATTTATGGCCAAGGCTCTCCTCACCTAGGCAACAGTTGGTAGGCAGCATTTGTGGCAGTGGCTAAAAGCTATTCCAGGGCTTGGCTGGGACAGTATCTGCTGAATAACTAGGCCAGTCCTGGAGCCAAGATCCACAGCACAGCTGCTGTTGCTGCTGCTGAAGAAGGCTCAAAACTCATTTTTTGCTGAGTCAAATCTCTCTTTGGGGATTTAGAAAACAAATGGGGCTCTGAGAAGTGGAAATTCTCCTGGACAAGTCTTTGGGAAACAATGCAGTGGGTCTTTTTGGTTTTTTATTCTTATATAATGAATTCAATCAAAGGTAGAGACCCTACCTTCACGATAGATGTAAGACTAACTCACCCTGGAAGAGACTTCTCTAGTTTTAGGCAAGACAATGAGACTAGAAAAATGAGAACATGAGAAAAAGAAGAGTAGAAGGAGAAAAAAAATACATGGAGATATATATTTCAATATAAAAGACAGGGGCACACAATTTTCCATGCCAGCTAGTCTGCTGTGTATAAATAGGAGGAGCTCAAGGTAAACTACCAAGAAAATGACTCATCTGGGCAAGAATAAGGAAAGAGATCAAGTGTTCCTGAGTTATTAGTAACTTGAAATTACACCCTTATGCAGAGAACCTTCAAAGCTGCATTCTCTAAGCTTTGACCTCTGGTAAATGCATGACCCAGCAATGACTTTAGGTAACCAGACCCAGGATACTCCAAGGAATGTTCAATGTGTCTTGCCCACATACATTTTTTTTTCAGTTTTTTTCCCAATATCTTTTCCCTTATTATTATTATTATTTCCCTTTTTATTTCATAAAGTGTTTTAACTAAACTGTGGGTGTTTTAAAAACTCGTTCTATTGTTTGCCACCTCATCATTACCTTAGCAAATATTTATTGAGTACCTACTATGTGTAGGCCACCATGCCAGGCTGCTAGCAGGAATTCAAAGAGGTATGAGTGATGGTTAGCAACTTCCAGATTTTTGCAGCCTAAAAAGCCATATATAAGACATGATAATGACGAAAGGAGAGGAGGAAGAGAGGTGGAAGAAGGGGAAACAATATGGGATATCAGAGTTCTGGCACTTATACCCAGAGATGATGCAACTACATTTTAACTAACGCAAGCCAAACTTCACTAAACTCCAGAGTGAAAGTCAAGGTAAATTGTAGAGGCACCAACAGAGACGTTGGATCAAATTTCGTCACAAACATATAACTAGCATTTTTTAGCGATGCATCCCACTTAATCCCATTATTTTCTTCTTCTGGATATCATAAAGACGTGATGATTTCACAACCTAAAAAAAAATGGTTTTTACTTTATGTTTCCAAGGGTGTATTTTTTCTGAACACGTCACTTACGGCTAGACATTTGGTACTAAGCGTTAACTGGTTCTTCAGGGTGTCTGCTTACTTATAGCAAATGTTGCATCAGGCTTCTATCGCTCCATGGATTCTGTTTTCTTATGGCTTCTGATGCCTCATCCCTTCTATTTATTGCTCTTTTCCTATGGTTCTTAGTTTCCCCACCACTCTACCATCTGCCGACTTCCCCTCAAACTGAGCTTCTCAAGAAGAATTGGCTCAGCCATTTACTTTATGGTATAGAAGAGATGCATTAAGGTATTTTAGGGGCCATCAGCTAAATGTATGTTGCTACATTTGTATCAGGAGCTTCCCCAGCCTCATCACGCAATCACCTGTGATCAGAGCACTGAACTCACGTGACAAAAAGACTATTAGCATAGGAGGAAGGAGCCTTCAGGGGTGGCTCTCCAAAACAGAGCTATGATGCCAACAGATATTCATAGATCATAGAGTCCTTCTTGGTATTTTTGCTAAGATACAAGTTACTATTGAATCAGGTAGCTACATGGACTCTGATTTTAATTATAGACCTCTTCCTATGGCATGTCACTTACTTGGGATGAGGTGTTATTGTGACCAAAGTATAGTTGATAGCATTAAGAGAGGATGGGAACGTTCAATCCATCCATTTTTATGCACGAGTTACTGGACGCTTGGAAGGACTAAACGAACTTACCTAGTTCACATCTGGGAGTAAAGCCAGAATCTGTAGATTCCCTTTACAGTGTTTCTTCCACTGCACAGTCTTTATTCAATGGGCATACTCTTAAGCTAATGTATCAACTAAAATAAAATGCAGTGTAGCTGTCTGTAGATATTTTTACCCTAAGATTTCCTAAGATTTTTCTAGTTTCAATCAGTCATCAATCAACATCAAGAATTTGAGTACTGATAAAAATTTAATCTGAAAAGAACATGCCAATACAAGCAAGATTATTTATCGGTACCAAGAATAGAATAATATGTGGCTGAGAACTTTTCAGTTTGGAATGAACCATAAACATAGACTTCAAGTGATAGGAACCTGGACTGTTTTATTCCTCTGATTCTGGAAGCACCTTAGCTGGATGTGGTGAGCCAAATGCCCCATTAATCTTGGGAACATCAGAAAGAAACCATCACAAGCAAATTATGACAAACACATCTAGGACACGGGAGGTGAGGAAGAAGTGGAATAACCCCGAAGACACTTATCACATACATGTGGGGGGAAATGTACACTATAAACCATTATTGGTTAATATATGTGATTACATAGAAATTTAGATTTCTAAATTAAAAACAGCCTCTTTGCAGTTTGACGGAGGCAGATAACGCTTCCTAAAAAGTAAAGAGAGACTGAGAGCTTTAAAAAAAAATATGTGAGGCTAAAACAAAATACTTTTATTGAATTAAAAAAAAAGTTTTAACTTTTAATTTTTGAATTCAGTACAAACAAGACTTTTAACTTCTTTTAAATGAATATCATTTTTGTAAGCCCTGAATCTGGCACTCTCCATACCTGGCATCTGGCAACCCCTGGACTGGGAAAAGAAGCAGCTATTCCATAGACAGGCTGGATTCTACGTATTACTGCAAGCGAGGAAAATCCTCCTAAGTCGGTAAAAATATCAACTTGCTGTGGAGATGAATTTAGTTGGGAAATTCTCCCTTAGTCTTAGGAATGATACTAGACCATCTAAAGCTGCTTCTAATTTATTTTTAATCTTTAGTATTAAATGCATGCACTCACCATCAGGAGGCTTTAGCAAATTCCTCAGTCTGTCTCTTCCCCATCGCCCAGCGTCACGGCCTCTTTGGAAGCACATTGGCTTCGGAAACAGAGACTCTGTCTCAGCCACCAGTAATGCAGCGATGAATATGGTGGGCAATCAAAACTGTTTTGGAATAAGTGAGGCGTGGGGAGAAATTTAATAGGTTTGTTTCTTTGAATGCCGTCTACCGTAGCACACTTCAGAACAAACAGGCCCTAAAGCTTTTACTCTAGACCAGGTTTTCTCAATCTCTCCACTCTTGACATCTCAGATAATTCTTTGTTGTGGGGCCGTCTTGGGTCTAACAGAATGTTTAGCGATATCCGTGGCCTCTACCCACTGAATGCCAGCAGGACCCAGTGCTCCGAGAGTACAACAGCCAAAAACAAATGTCTGCTTGGGGAGTAAAGTTGCCTCCATTTTAGAACCACAGATTTAAATGGCTTGGAAAATAGTAGTGGCTACGAATCAGGAGAAGACTTGGACAATATTCCCAATCATAGTAAGAGTAGTTTTACCCAGGGAATTATAGAATCAAATCTAATCTAACCAAGTTATGGTTAACTGATTCAATTGATTAGAAATGAGATCAAGGTTATAGTCTTTCTCCTTAAAATAACCTCGGCACTATGCTAAATACATCAGATATGTTATTTCATTTGTAAATCCTTTACAACAACTTTATATACCCAATTTGCAGATAAAGAAGTAAAGGTTTGCAAATAAAGCCTACCAAAGATGATATGGGTGTTACTTGATTCAGCCTAATTGTTCTTAGGAAAGTACATGCTCTTGTTCAGTGTATCATTCCTTTATAATCTGTTACAGTCATGGACTACCCCTAATTCTAAATGTAATTCCAGATGCAATTCATTTCATAACAGATCCCAGTTAGGAGTATGAATGACTCAGTGACAATGCATTCCTATTACAGGAAAAACATTTCAAGGGCTATCATGTACTGAAGGTGAGTCAGTAGAAACAACTATAAAGAAAGAAAAAGTCTGTATTTTACAGGGACATGGAATAAATGTCTCCAATTATTCCAATTTGGATTACCCCTCAGTTTATGGAGCCTATCAGAAAAATAACATTGGGAGAGAATGGTAGGATAACAGTGGAACTTTCTCCAGGAAAAGGTGAAATCGAATCAGCAGGAAAGAGAGTTCTGTCACTTTCATGTTTGACACTCATAGACTGTGCTAAAGAAAACATTTCTGGCATATTTTTAGCCTTATTATGGAAAAATGGACCCTGCTGGGTCACATGGACAAGCTTCCAATCCAATAAGAGTCAGAAATGCAAAAGAAAAATACCCTGGGAAAGTTTTCTTCTGCTCATACATAGCAGAGAATATAGTACATTCCCTTGTCCAGCCTATAATTAAGATGAAAGGCATATTCCCCTCCAATTTGCCATCCGGTGGCATGGTTAACATTCCATCTTGGCTGCAGGGGCCTGATTCGTCTAATGCAACACATTTTTAAGGCAAGAAAAAAAAGTAAAACACACATTTTACCCTTAAGTGTTTCATAGGATGAGCTATTTCAGTTTCAACTATTTTTAACTCAGTTAAAAGAAAACACTTTTGAATTGACCATTTCTTACAGGAACTCAAGTATAAGACTGCCTGTCTTTAGAGGGTAGCTGTCTTATTTGCTTAAGGTGCTGTCCATTTTGTTGAGGCCATTCGCTGTGATGGGTCAGCCTAAAAAGGTTCGGACACTGTGGTATGTGCCCAGAAGGTCAGATGCTTTCCTCAGCCTCTTGGGGTATCAAAACTTGGCCAAGAAACCTTTGAGAAGAAGGCTGTTTGTGAAAACTCTGATACTTTTGAATTCCACCCAGACTGAAACAACAGGAGAACAGTCTTTTTTCATAGAAGTGCCCCTCTTCCTACCTCTCCTTAAATCCTTAAATGCCAGGCAATCAACTACTAATAAAGCATATCTAGAATGAGATCCCAGTGTGAACCTACATAGATAAACACACATGTATACTTTTCTGAAATTCATATAAATGTATGTAATTGCGTATATATACACAATTATATAAATTTCTATATATATTAATTTCTGGAATTTATATATATATATATATATATATATATATATATAAAACTTGTTAATTGCATTTTCTTTCAATCTTCTAGAAAAAGCATCAGTAGATTGTCACTCATTGGGTAACATTTTTGAACAGAAGTTACTTCACTCACAGGCCTACGTTACTTAAAATACAATTATAATTATTTACATTATAGTACTATGGTGTCAAAGCACACTCTCATAGACCATTCTGTGTCTAAAGAAATCACCTTTGGAGGGCTTAGAAACTTACAGGCTTCACCAAATCAAATCATGTCCACAATAGCCACGTTCCACCACCCCGATGAGAATTCATCTCCAAGAAACAATTCAATAATTACAAGTTTTCCCAACTGAAAAATTAAGACATAAGTTTCAAAGTTCAAACTCTCACAGAAGGTATGAGATACATAGATGAATCTGCTCCATGTGTGTTAATACTGTACTTACTAATTGCAAGCTCAGTAATTATATCTTCCAGATGTGTCCAATCCTGTACCTAAACTCAATGCCTGGGGCCTTTTTAACAAACAAACCTTTTTTTTTTTTTTTAAGAAGGGGGTGCAACAGACAACTGAGTTTCCTAGCAGCACTACAGAGCCCTACTAGTCATTTGGCCACAGTTTAGCTTCTCTTTAAAAGTTGTCTCCTGCCTACTGGATCACCCCATTCCAGCTCACCCTTGAATGAGTCACGAGGCTGCTGTTCACACCCATTGCCTAACTTTCTGTGAAGCTTGTGGTTCTGTGGTCCTGCTCAGGGACCACCAGAGTTACTCTGCCATGAGTAGCTAAGAGTTCCCAGGCTCGGTCCTCCCAAAGCTGAATTCCGTGGCTTTTCATTAATCAGTGTTCTTACTTCTGAGTGTTACCCCTTTATAATTCTGACCAGTGAGATATAAAATAGCAAGAGAGGAAAAGGGATGTCCTTCATATCAAAACATGCTTTGTAAATGCAAGATCTTATTCCCAAAATGACCGCATCCTTTTACAGGTGAGGTTAGCTTTTTGACAAGAAAATATGAGAAAGCTGTCCATTCCTTTTAGTAATTAATACAAGAAAGCAGTTATCTGTAATGGCATGTGTTAAGTATGAGTTGTCGCTCCAGGAAGAAAAGAAAGTACACCTTGCCTAATGGTTAGTGTTAGTTAACCAGGATGGGGTTAGTGTTAGTTAAGGGTTATTACCGGTACGAGAGGGGCTCAGGCTAACACAATAAGCAAAAAGCAACAGCGAGACTTGTTCTGAAATCCAGTAAATCCTTTCTGCACATGGTATGAGCTGCAGCTCTTACTGGCTCTAACACAAACCACTGGAAGAAAATTCCTTTTTGTTTAGGCTCATTGCTTCTCAAGTATGCAAAACTGTTAACTTACAATAGAAGAACAATTGATGTTCTCACTGGCTCATGTAAATAAGATGCAAATTCAAAAAGATCCTTATTAACATGAATGGTATCTGTGCCAGACTAATTCCAGCAACAGCAAATTGATTTTATGCAATGGGACTTGGCTGGCCTGTTCTACAATACTTACCTTCAACCTCTCAGAGTGTTTAGCTACTCAACCACAGTTAACGAGCAACAGGAATGAGCTAAACGATGATCAAAGATAGGTCCTCCTGATGTTTCAGAGAACAGACCATCCCCAAAGTGTTCCCTCAGAGGCCAGCACCCTCTTGGCAAGAATGTTAGGGAAGAGACAAGAACAGAGTATGAGGTAAACTTTTAAGATCTCTTCCAACCTTGTAATGCTAATGAAATGGACTTACTCCAAATGATTTTTCAACGATAGGGGAAAATGATGGCTTCTGAATTAACTCAAAAGAGAGTTCCAAAATGGTGCCTGGCTCAGCTGGATATTTCAGAAAAAGACAGGGTGGGATCTGACTTAAAGTGTGATGTGGCCAAATAATAGAGGAATAGTCATGGTGGTAGTTGCAGTAATGGTTGTAAGAGGAGTACTAACGGAGGATCCAAAATTGTTCCTCTTTTTCATGCAGCTCCATGCAATTCATTCTTTCTGTAGAGCAGCCTGCCTAATTATGTTTCACTTCAGTTAATATCAGAGTTAATTCTCATTACCTTTGAGAAAAAACAATTCACTAGGCTAAAGGAGTTGATGGCACTTGGAGATGTCTTGGGGCATGCTGAGTTTGGGGAGGGGAAACCTTGAACAAACAGTAGATGATACAAACAGATAATGAAGAGCCGACTTTTCTCAGGAGAAAATGCCATTGACTTTAATTCTGATGCCGGATGCCCACAAGGTGAACTTTTTCCAAACTTTATAGCACTGTGCTGGGGATATCCTCTTCCTGAAGAAAAAAGACATTGGAGAGTTGGCAGAACCAAGAAATGGAGATACAAATGGGAGATAATCTCATAGTCCAGAAGGTGCCTGCTGACAAAATTCAAGGACTTTCTTGACGTATATAAAGTTCATACTCGTTGCCCTTTTTTTTGCCACACAGGAACACAAGGATGGCAACCCAGAAGGACTGGAAGAAGCTGCCTTGATGATCATGGTTTTGTGCCCAGCTGTATGTACAACTCATAACCCAGACAAAGTTTGTTACAGATGAGGTTTGCTTTTCAAGGAACAGGATGGCACTGGTGTTTGTCCGCAGACTGGCTGGATGTGTATTTGAAACGAACAAGATTTTCAAGGAAACTGGAGATAAGAAAAGAAAGGGGGAATTGAGGTTATCAAAAGAGATACAAAAAAGAAAGTAGCTCACGCATCCGAAGATGTTCTAAGAATAAAGATGAATTTGGCAGTTGACGAAAACAGATCATTTTAACCCAGGATGAGACCTATCAGGGCAAGAACCCCCGGGACCGTGCCAGGATGGGGTTGTTCCCAGATATCTGTCCACAGGAGCTGAGTGCCAGGAAGGAGAATGCCCGTCAGAGTCTGGGAACCAGAAGGTAGGCGCGGAGCCTGGAAAGTAGGTCACACCATGAGTCAGGCTGGAGAAGCTGAGCAGGAAATCAGCCATGGAATGAGCAAAGGTGGGTGACCAGGGAGTCAAGGAAGAAACATGGGATTGATAGACTGGCAAGAGGACAGCACAGGAACTCAACGCCATGATTCCCGGCTGCCACAAGTCCTCAGTGTTGCTGCTGTTCTACCAGCCAGGGCCTAAGCAGGTAACAGATGCTCAGTTGGATGCATTTTACGTGATTTCACCAAATGAGCCACATGGACAAAATTATCTAATTGGTTTCATATGCTGTGTTCATTATTCACTGAACAAATAGGCATTGAGTTCCCATGATGTGCCAAGCACTGTGCTGAGTACAGGGGCCACAAACACGGGGAAAACCTGGCTGGATTCACCCGGTCATGGCTGTGTATGTAAATCATTCTGGAACCAACAGGCTGTGGAGAAAACCATGTTATACATATTTTTAAAGGGTGCCTTTTTTTAATTGCTCAAAAATATACTCAGAGAAGTAAAGAGACAAGTTTGGCAGCAAAACTGTCAGCTTCTACGTAGCAGAGCTCATTGAAATGTACAACATCACATGGTCTATGGATACCAGGGGGTGAGAAGCAGTGGGAGTAAGATCATTCCTGCCCCCTGCCCCCCAATCCAATCATTTGAGGAGTAAAAAAAGAACCAATCTCAGGGAGCAGAAGCTGGACAATGGCATTTTCTCCACTGAGTCATTTAAATAAAGGCATACGTGGAGTGAAGAACTGTTCGGGTGTTACCATTCATCCAGAAAGACGTTCATTTGTTTATTCAAATAAAAAAAATGTAAGCGTCACTTAGAGCTGAGGGGAGCCTCAAGTCTCCTTGTTATTGGTTTATCCATTATCTTGAAGGCAGAACAACTAACAGTCAAGAACACAGACTCAGGAGAGAGGCTGCCTAGATCCACATCCCAAATTCACAGCTCCACTAGCTTGGGGGACTTGGGCAAGTTCCTTCAACTTTTTGTAATTCCCTCAGGCATAATAGGTGAATTATAATATAGTCAACCTCTTATGGTTGTTGGAAGGATTAAATGAGTTAATATATGTAAAGTGCTTAGGATATACTTTGTCATGGATTCAGTGCTCCAAGGTGCTAGCTACTCCTATTTACCGAGTACCACGTGTGCCGGGAACATAACTATGAACAAGGGAGACATAGTCCCTGTCAAGAAACTTTCTAGTGAGAGAGGTAGACAAATGGATAAATTAAACAGTTAGAAGGGATAGAGGAGAGCAGGAGAGGACTCTATAATTATCTAGGGTAGTTAGGGAAGATCTCTAAGGTGATATTTATGTTAAGACCTGAAGGATGAGAAGACTAGGGTGAGGTCAAAAGGGTAGAGTGTATGGTCCAAAAGGAACAAGTTTGGTGGGTTCCAGGAACTGACGAAGGTCAAAGTGACTAGACCACATGAGTGAAGGGAAGAGAGGGCTGTGTTGCCAAGGTCCTACCAGAGCTGGGTGACATGTTTGGAAACTTTGAAGTCATGTGTGTTCTAAGGAGAGTCACACTAGATTTCTATTCCAACAACTGGTTTTAAAACCCTCTATCCAGTCAGTCAGTCAGTCAGTCTGGCTGCTACTACCATCTGAGCCCAAGATCATCTCTTGCCTAGAAGACTTTCAAAATGACCCCCTTTCTTGTGCTCTTGTTCCCCTACAAGGAGATAAATCTCCGTTCAACAGCAAGAAAGACTTCGTAAAATACAAACAACCTCAGTTTAAAACCCTCCAGTGGTTTCCCTTTGCACTTAAAATGAAACGCATACTCCTTTCCAAGGTCTCTGAGGCCCTTGTTTCCTCACCTAAATCTTCCCTCACATGCTTCCCTTTGTTTACTAAAGCTCAGTCACATTCTGTTACTTGAAAAACGCAACCTTACTCTCACCTCAATCTGTTGTTCTTCCTGTACTCGCTGTCTGGAATATTCTTTCGCCAGATACTCCTCATGGCATGCTCTTTCTCATTCATGTAGATGCTCCCGTGGAATCACCTGACCGCTGAGCCAAACATGGCCTCTCACCCCCACCTCCAATCACTCTCTACATTGTACTCTGATTTTTTTTCCTTCACTGAATTTAGAACCAGCTGAGATAATCTTGTTTAGGTAATTTTTCATCTATCTACAGCCACTAGAATGTCAGCTTCAAGAGAGACAGTATTTTGTATGTCATGTTGGCATACAGATTGTATTATCACTTTGAAGATCCCTAATGCAAATATGTCTACGCATCCCCAAATCCTACATATTTAGGTCTAGTGCTACCAAAAAGCTAACATGAACATCTAACGGTGATTTACCCAAGATATAGACTCATGGTCCCTGGTGTCTAGAGATAATCCCAGTAGCTATACCAATTAGTCTGTCAATGAGTCATGAAGCCCTCCATTAACCACCTCCAATGAGAAATGTACTTTTTATTGATATAAAAATGTAAGACACTTCCCAGTCTTAGAAACTCATAGTCATGTTAAAGACATAAAACATAAGCTTATGAATGTGATGTATTAAAAGCATAAATCTAGAGATGCATCTGACAATAGCAAACTGACAGTTTGAGCCAATTCTTACCATCGAAAGAGTTTTTCTCTGTACAGAATTCTAGGCCAAAGATTACTTGGTGTCAGGACTTTTGAAGATATTATTTCACAATATTATTAATACTACAGTTGTTGTGTAGACGGCTCCTATAAATCTATTGCCCTTTTGTACAAAACTGACATTTCTCTTACTGCTTTAAGATCTTTTCATCTTCGTTATTCTGTGTTTTTCCACAATGTGAAATATTATCGTGAACATCTTTTTATCATTTGCTATTAATTGTGACTCTTTCATATGAAAATTAGTGCTTTTATTAGGGCAGAAAAATCATATCATTGTCTCTTTATAATCATCTCTTTTCTGTTACCTCCTCTTGGGACTCTGATTAGAGTTACGTTAAATCTCATTCCATTTTTCCTATCTCTTAATTTTTCTTTTGCTTCCACTCTACATCTCCCTGAGTTTAATTCTATATAATTATTTTTATATCTCTTCTTGAATTTACTTACTTTTCTCTTATGCTGGCCTTATCTGCCATGTAACCCATCCATGAAGTCTCCTGTGTCAATAGTTTTCATTTCTAAAAGTTATATTTGGTTCTTATTTGGATTTATCTGATAATTTTATTATAATCTTTTATTTCATGCTAATTTTTGTGAGTCCAAGTTTTATTTCCATAAGCAATCTATACAAAATTATTTTAGGGGTGCTTGCGCAGCTCAGTTAACCATCTGTATCTTTGTTTTGGCTCAGGTCATGATCTCACAGCTCATGGGATTGAGCCCCACATTGGGCTCTGTACTGATAGCCTGGATCCTGCTTGGAATTCTCTCTCTCCCTCTCTCTTTCTGCCCCTTCTCTGCTCACTCTCTATCCCTCTCTCTCTCTCTCAAAATAAATAAATAAACACTTTAAAAATTATTTTATATTCTGCATCTGAAATCTTCAATGTCTGAGTTGCTTTGGGTCTAAAAAATTGTTTGTCCTTTCTAATAACTCTTACTCATGGTGGCTTGTTTCCCTATGTGTTTGGTGATTCTGAAACATATGTTCTTTACTTGGTCTTATTATATGGTAATTAAGAGCACTTACTCTTAATGATTTCGTTTTCACAGCATTTTGTTGTTATTTTTGCTGTTGTTCAGAACCATTTGCTTATGCTGAGAATCAGTCAGTGTTACTGACCCGGAACCCTTTCCCTCCATTTGGAGTCCAAAACATTCTGTCTTAACTCTCCCATCATTCTGCTGGCCCAAAGCTTAGTATTCCAATGTTGGCATTTGCCCTTTGAGTAAGCCCACATGACATTTTCTTAGCATTCATTGTCCACCTTTAACTGGTTTTCTGGTCGGTTTGTTTATTTATTAGGTTATTTTTGGAGGGTGTTGGGAGAAATTAAGCCATGAGTCTGTCTCATTTTGTGTGTTCCCTGTGTAGACCATTGACAGGTTTTGTTCTAAACTATCTTTTCAAGGACTTTTGCAAAGCAAACAGCCTTGGAAGCTATAGGTGCTCTCTCCATCTAAGGCAGAGAGAAGATTTATCCAGAATATTAAACCTAATTTCTCCCTCCAGGGCAAAAGCCAAGCAAGTTTGCTAATAGCCCTTTTAAAAGATTGGGTTTGGGGCGCCTGGGTGGCACAGTCGGTTAAGCGTCCGACTTCAGCCAGGTCACGATCTCGCGGTCCGTGAGTTCGAGCCCCGCGTCCGGCTCTGGGCTGATTGCTCGGAGCCTGTTTCCGATTCTGTGTCTTCCTCTGTCTCTGCCCCTCCCCCGTTCATGCTCTGTCTCTCTCTGTCCCAAAAATAAATTTAAAAAGTTGAGGAAAAAAATTTTTTTTAATAAAAAAAAAATAAAAGATTGGGTTTTCCTAATCTGCGCATTCCTCAACTATGATATAACCCCACTGCACACTGAGCATCCACCTGGGCTTCTCCACCACACCATGAGGCTTGCAGGATGAGGGAACTTAGCAGAACACGAGGCTCATACTGCCTGCTGTGTTGTAAGTAGTAATGTCCATTGTCTCTGATCCAGGTATCTCATGTCTTCTACCAGCGTCCATGAAACTGTGACAGGCAACTTGTCAGCTTGAAAGCAGGGTAAAGTCTCAGACTCTTCACAATTCTTGACAGTGTGAAAGACACAGTGAAGTTTCCTCTTTTTCCTGTGAAGCTAGCAATTTATTAAAAGGTATGACTAGATTGTAGCGAAGGCCCCTTTAATATTTCATCTAGAAGCTTGCCAGAAGTAAAAATGGGATATCTTATTTATATTCATGACTTCCATGGCCAACAATAAAATTGTGTTCAATGAAATACTCCATGAATGAAGGCAAACCCTAAAATCATAAAATGATAGCAAAACCATAGCATGGCAGATTTAATTAAACAACTCATTAATTATGGAACATTCACTCTTGTCAGCATTTGTTTTACAGGAAAACAGCATTATGCTTACATTTAATTTATGATATTCAACTATATGTGTCTGGTCGAAGAGAAAAGTCAACTTAGGCAATGTGAGTAATTTTACTAACTGTTCAAGTTCAGAGTCCCTACTCCAGAGTGAGCTTGAGAAGGGAGACATTTCAATCTTTAGCCCCTCAATTGGTCCCATTCACAAAGGCCAACTCTCTACCATGAGTGGGATATTTATAGATCAAGGGACAAATTTTTCATAAAACAACAGGCCTTCACCTAACATTCGAGGCCCAGGGGAAGACTACAAATGGAGACCTGTAAACCATATGTCTAACACTTAAGAGTTACAAATCAAGTTAAGAAAGAGTTAAGTAAAAACAATTTCTAACCTCCGAACTTTGCAAATTATACCTTCATATTGACAAAAGTTAAAACATAAACGTGAATAAAGCTATGGCTTTTATGACTGAAAGTTGGCAAAACATCAAAGACAACAGAACTTAATTATTATTATGCACGTAGGGGTATCCTGTTTATGGGCTGGTGATGTCTGGATGAGTAATAAAGCAAAGGCATACACAACTCATAAAGTAGTATGTATTTATCCCATAAAAATTTATTATTCTTTCCTTTGTCTCAGTGAAATCACTAATTATATTGTTACAAACAAGATTTTCAAAAAACTGTTTTGTTTTAGTGTATATTGTTCTAGTACAAAGTAAAATAAAAATATATACAAAGTAAAATAAATAAATAAATATATACAAAGTATATAAAAATATAAATTAAAGTATGCAAAAAAGGTCAAAGCTATTTGTGTCTACATTTATAAAAATTATCCTATTATTTTCAAAGTTACCCATTAAAATTAAAAGGCAAAATATAAATTATAATTCATCTTTATGTAAACTCTGCACCAAAATATTTAAATGGAGCTGAAAAGATTTTAACACTTAATTAAATCATTACTTTTTTAAATAGAAAGACTACTCACATTTCAAGCATTCAGTGTTACCTAGCTGCCTAGGTAAATCTCATTTGATGCACATTATATCTACGCCTACATTTTACAATTTTAAGATCAAAAGAAATGCTTCAGAATGCGAACATGTTTCTCAGCTACTATGCCCAATTGGTGCAAATACCACACTAATTCTGAAATATCTCCAGAACCATAACTTGGGACAGGAGGGGAAGCAATACTGTGGACACGCAGCACTACTGAGAAACAATACTTCTTTGTTCAAGATTCCCTTGCAAACCTGCATAATCCCAACCAGTATGTCCCTTACCAAGCACTCCCTTAGCTGACTCCAAGCCTGGGGGTGAAGGATTGGGAGGGGGTGGAATCTTCTCTTCCTTCTCCTAACCGCTCTGAGTCTGGCTTGTGTTCTCACTTTCCTGGCCAGCTCCAGGGGTTGAACCACAAAATGCAGATTGTGTAATTTCAATAATTCTGCATATAAGCTAAATGCTCCAGTGTTTACACTGACGACTGGCCTTGCACAATATAAAGATGAACCGTAAGATGCATACTAATAATTTCACATTTTAAATGTATTTACTTAGGGCAACATTAAAGGGCAAACTAAAAACACCACTGCAGGTCAAGAGAGAGGGACACACCGGCGGAAGGAAACAATATCTTCATATGCATCTTTCACAGCCCTTCTTCCTGCTTTTTTGTAATGGGGGCATTTTTACTTTGCTCTTGGCCCTGCAAATTATGCAGCCAGCCCTGGTTACGGATCATGCTGGACCCACACTGAGCTTTGGATCCCAAGTGATAGAAGCTGTCATGCATTTGTAATGTCTTTGTTTACCTTATTTGTTCTTTACTCTGTGATTTTTAGGGAGGTGGTCTAAAATACATGCCTCAGATCAGGTTCTTCCTCATGCCCAGGAGCAAGGGCAGGGCTAAGTAAGGCCCCTAAACCCAAACCAATTTTTACTGCTGGACACAGCAAGCAACTGTTTCCAAGGCTGGAGGAAAATCGGCCTGTGGTGGTGATACTATGAGAAAGTAAAAGGATGCACAACTCGAGACAAAACGAGATTTTACTATTTTCATTTTTCCTCTGCCTTAGAATCTAATCTCTCATAAGATGGGCTCCACCTACAGAAACTGTCTTGACTCCATTGAACTCTGGTAGAAGTTTTGGAACAAGTATGTGTGTATAAACACAACCACTGAAGTTTCCTATAAAATGTTTTTTCTGCTTTTTTTAAACTCTGTTTTGGACATTAGTAAGACTGGCTCTTCTCGAAGGATGTATATAATGTCTGTATTCATATCCCTCATGGCACATAGCACAGTGACTTATATGAAGCATAATATAAACTCATTGAATCAAGTTTATTTATTTGCTGATTAGAATATTAATATATTCAATCATGAGAAGTTTTAAGTTTTAGAACACATTACCTCTAACAAGATTAGCTCAAATATTTCTGAAGAATTGAAGAAGGTACATATCACACGCGTTTGTGAATTTTATCTTTACCCGCACCCCAGATCACCACTCCCACCCGCAAAACTTCCCTGAAAAAAGTTACAAGTAGAAAAACAGCCCACTAAAAAGGCAATTGAGTCTTCAGGTTACAAGGCTCCACAGGCAATTATTGAGGCCTGGAAATTAAATTTGACACCCCTAGCTCTAAATGTGTCCTTCACACCTAAGGCATTGCTGAAGTTAAATAACAGTCCAATAGGGATATATTGTTGGTTGCATTTTTTAAAATATGCCATTGTTCTTTTCTTAATTTCTCTGTCAATATTTTTTTTTTAAAGCCATCTATCATTTCCTTTTCAAATTACTTGAAAACATACTCTCTCGCTTCCCCTACGTACGTTTCAGGCACGCAGGTCCACAGGATTAAATCTGCGTGTACCTTTTTAGGATTCCAAGGGAATGTGCGAAAGGATCTGGCCCTATTCTTCTGGACATCTGTTCAAATTCCGGGCAGCAGGGACAAAGGGGCTCCTTTTTTGAATGGTTGCTTGGCAACACCTTATTTCCAAATACGCCAATCCCTGGGTAGATACAGAGCTGTGTCCTACATCCAAACATCATTCAATACCCTACCCACCAGAGGAGTGTTCCACTAGTTCAAAGTCAAGTTCCTGATTCAGCCTGCCTTAAGACCCTGTTGTGCACTGGCCATTGTTGTCAAAAGGACCTGACTTCCCCCTCTGAATTCCCATCAGAGAAATAATGGAAGGCGTTTGACTGTTTGGCTATTTGCACTCCAACGTCTCACGAGCTCTTAAGGGAAATGGGAGCAAATGATGGATGACATATTAAAGGAGACGGATGATGAGTAAATGAGAATGTCAGCTAGGTTTTCATACTCTACAGGGCATGGTAAATGTAGTGTTTTGTTTGCATTTTTTTAAAGCATATCCATCTGTTGAGGTTCAGAAATTGATGCATGAACCTCTAGGCACTATGTTCATGTTTTTGAGGTCAGGTTGATGAAATTGAACGGGACTTCAGATTTAGTGTTAAGAGCCAAGAGGGCCAAACTTACACTCTTTAAATCTGTCACATTTAGCAACTATCAGCAGAAAAATGAACTTTCAGTTGTCTCATTGAGACAATTAACTTGTTTTCACTGCCCTTCCTCCAACCAGCCAAACCCTATCTACTCTTCAGTCTTCTCCCCAAAATCTTCCCAGAATGCTGCAGAGCAATATTCCCGCTTCTACACTTCCATCATTTGTTTTCTACAACGCTTAATAGAAATTCATCTTTGATGTCTTGCTTCGACTCTTATTTTACTTAGATTGCTTGACACTTTTAACCATTTAACCTTTTGTATATTCATGCTTTGTTTCTTCGATCAAATTCTTAGCTCTTCAAGTTCTACCACAATACTTCAATAACTTACCATTATCTGACATTAACAGATTTTATATTTATTTGTTCATAACCTTTCTCGCTAGAATGCCAGTTCTAAATTGGCAATGACTTTATCTTTTTCTCTGTATCTTCAGAAACATCAAAAACAGTGCCTAGCAAACAAAGGGGACCCAATGGATGTGTTTAAAATGGGAGAATGAATAAACGAATGGATGGATAATTTATTTTAACCTTTACTTTAAAATGTAACATTTTTAGCATTTGCTTTAACAAAGTTAATCAAAACCTTCTTGGTGGCTCAAAGTCTGGGCTTTGTAGTCAGACAGGTATAGATTCAAAACCACCCTTCTTCTTTAAAATAGGATTAATATCAACTTCATAAAGCATTAAATAGGACATAGTCAATAGAATTCCTGACATGCCATAGCTGTTCAACAGTCCATTGTACAAACCTATATTGATCACTTCCAGTGTTGAGAACACAACATTGGGGGGAAAAAAAAAAACACTAGTGTTCTATTAATGCTGCTATTATAATTAGCTACTGTCTGGAGTGTCTGGAGACCAGTTTATTCTTGAATTTCTGACTGTGATTTTCAGGTAGGTCATTCCAACATGGGTCTAAATTCCATGTTAGAATTAGCAGAAAGACCAGGACTAGAAGAGATGCATTTCGTGACACCGATTAAATGAACTGGAACACTGGCGAGAGATTACAATATTAAGGAAAAAATCTGGACCAGATGGCATATTGGAAGGACAGGATGGGTAGATGGGAAGGACAGGATGGAGCAGCAGCGATGTGTCCAGTTCAGAATAACAGAATGCCCACGTTCCTGAGCAGATCTGGTGGTAGAATTAAGTAAGAAATATGGGGAATGAATATATTAAGGGAAAGTATCAGGAAAAGCAGAAGACCAATAGAGGAAGAAAAATAAAGATCATGAGACAGAAGAATTTAAATGCTTGTGACCTCAGGTAAATACATACGTACATACATACATACCTGTAACCTGAGAATACCAATATGATCCCTTCAACAGGTGACTCTGACACAGACAGGAACTTCCTCATCTGATACAATTGGTATTTCTCAATCAAAAAAAAAAAAGAGGAAATTAAAGTAAAAAAATTACTTTAATTTTATTTTAGAATTTTACTATAACTAAAACATATAAATGCACCGGTCTTTGAAATAGGATTAAGAGCTTTTATTTGAGTATGAATCTATTGTTATTGTCCAGCTTCTTTCTTGTATAGACCACATAACACATTTATAATATATGGGCTATAATTTCAAGTTTGGCTTTCTTCAAAGTGGAACAAGAATTTAAGACAAATGCAAGTTAATGCATAAAAATTTTTCAAGTTTTTTTAAAACTTTCTTTCTGGGGCACCTGGGTGGCTTGGTCGGTTAAGCATCTGACTCTTGGTTCTGGTTCAGGTCATGATCTCGCAGTTTTGTGGGTTCAGACCCTGCATCCAGTTCTGCACTGGCAGCATGGAGATCCCTTAGGATTCTCTGTCTCCTCTCTCTCTGCCCCTCACCAAGCACACTGTCTCTGTCACTCTCAAAATAAATAAATTTTTAAAAATTAAAAAAAACAAAAACAAAAACAAAGTTTCTTTCCAAAACCGTATTTCACATACATCAACTGGATAGAGATATTTTGGCCCCCGTTTTCATCAAGTCTTTCTGAAATATTCAATCCAAATTTTACAGAAGCAATAATCTCAGTCTTTTGCATTGTACTTCATTGGGTTGCATAAAAGTTCATTAAATTGCATAATCACCATAACAAGTGTAACTTGTATAAAATCATTTTTGAAAAGAAACAAGACTAAGCTTTGGTCACTATTGGGCAGGAGTGGTGGGAGCTCCTTGAGGTTGGTTGTATGCTCGTGAGTAGCCTACTAGCTGTGAGCTTGGTCTATTGTTGACATTAGTCATTTTGCTTAGCAGAAAGAGAAAGAGTGTCAGTTTATCTAATAAGTTAAAGGGAGGCTTATTAACAAGTCCTCTATTCCACCTGGTGTCATGTAAATTGGTCCCACACCAACTCAAACTGAATAAAAAGAAACAGCAAACAAGAAAGTGTATCAATTTTAAGAGCTACTAATTATCACCTTGCCTCAGGTGTGCCCAAATGTCTTGGCTCAGCCCTATATGAAGCTAAGCGCCAGGGGAAAGACTAAGGTCAAATGCACCATGGAAGGACATTGAGAGCTGAAGTAACATCTTTATTCTGGGCTCAGGGCTTAACATATTTATTCTGAAGAAAGATCTAGTTTCAGGAAGGCTGTGTGAAGTAGATAATGAATAATACTCTGCCAACAGGAGCAAACGTAGACAGGGGTAAGAAATTATGAGTAGGACCGCAAACTGACCTATGGCTTTCATTGAGTTTTGTGGGTTTATGTGGCATATTCTCCCTGAGAGTCTCATTGTTTGTCACTTGCTTGGAAATAACACAATGGACGTGCCATTAGGCAAAACAAATACAACTGTGATGAATTGTGTATGAATTGTAATGAGTTGTGAATGCAATGAAAAATTACTAAAAAATGTTTGGCTACCTCTATACCTGAAAAACAAATTATAGTTTGGAGAGACTGAGTCTTTTTATAGATAACTGTCTCAATATTCTTGGAAATAGTTGAATTGGTAACTACCCCACTTCACTCCCTAGGACTATCGATTTCTCTCACCAACAGTAATTCTAGTGAAATTAGCTAAACACTTGCATTGTTACACTCAGCAACAAATTCCAGCTCTCTAACCAATCAGGTGATGAGCATGGATGAGACAAAATGAAAAGAATTTACAAAATGGAAAAATCAATGTTCTCAATTCTCCCTCTTTCAGTGAAAACATACTGGTCCATCCTAAAAACCTAAGTAGGGTATTGTTTTCTTCATTTCCCTTCTCTTAGGAATTGTAGCTTGCTTGGTATTCATCATCAGGGGATATAATATATATTATTCCTTCTAAGTAAATGGATAGGTGGGTGAAAAGCAAGATTTGAGAATCTAAAACCTCAACAAACCTCAGGACAATTTCACCCTTTTATAGCCTTGGACAAATAATCATCTGAACCAGATTTTCACGTGTTCCATCCATCAAGAACTCACCTCAGGGAACACAGTTTTCAAGTCAAGCACCCAGTGTCAGTAATTCACTTCTGACAGTCAGACAAAATCAAGGGCAGACTCACTCCAATAAACACACTCTGAGTGCCAACAAGTCAGCAATAGTCTCACCCAAATAAGCATGCTTCCATAGGCAATGTCAATCCGCTTAGGTCTCTGGAAGTCCGACAGATTCTGAACCCCATGTTTCCCAGAAACCTATATGAGATAAGCAGTCTGCTGAGTGGTGCTCTCATTGTCCTGTGACCCAGTGGTGACATAAGCATAATAATAACAATAGCCATTTTGATATACATTATTATTTCACTTGAAGCTAACAACCTATGTAGTAAGTATTATTCCTTTGGGAAAGGAAAAATAAAGTATATATTATATCTAATATTTATTGAGCATTTACTGATGCACGTAAGTAATTTTTTCTTTCACTTAAGCCTTACAAATGCATTGTGAAGTAAGTACAGTCTTTCATTTTACAGTTAAATACATAAAGCTCAGAAAGATTAGAGCCAGGACTGAAACCTAGGCCTTCTAACAGTCAAGTCATGATCTTTTCTCTCCAGCAGGGCAACGGTGAGAGAAACTCCCATCAAAAGAACCAGGTAAGCAAGAGCTGGAAATTTGGCCTTCTGAATTTCTCTGGGTTTTCTCACACAAAGCTTGCTAAAAATTTCGATATCCATCCACACCCAAGAAAATAACAAATTTGCTTTCGTTACACTTGTAACATTGAAGATGATTTTCAACAATTAATACAAGGGGTGCCTGGGTGGCTCAGTTGGTTGAGCGTCTCTTGGTTGACCAACTCTTGGTGTCATCTCAGGTCATGATCTCACAGTTCATGGGTTCGAGCCTCTCATCAGGCTCCACGCTGACAGTGCAGAGCCTACTTGGGATTCTGTTTCTCTCCCTCTCCCTCTGCCTTCCTCTGCTCACACACACACACACACACACACACTCTTTCTCTCTCAAAATAAATAAATAAATAAATAAATAAATAAATATGTTCTTAGACTTCTGTGCTCTTATAGTCTGAAATAAAGTAAAATAATGAACCTTGATGGAGAACATTAGAGAAAAGTACTTGCTTTTGCAATTTTTCGAATTTATGCTGGGCTTACCAGCAATGAATTTCTGTGGAGACCATCTTCTGTGGTACTGAAGGAAGCAATACATCTTCTTTCGTTTAAAACTTTTCAATTCTGATTTGGTTGATCTTTTTCATCTTTTACCCTGAAAAATTTTAACTTTATAGCAAAGGAGAGAAAATGAAATAATGGATGGCATGTAGCCATCACCCAGCTGCAGCAGTTACCAAGTTGTGGCCATCTTTCTCCTGCATTTCACCCAGTTCCCTGCCCCCGCAAGGTTCTGAGACAAATAAGTATCATGTTATTTCTTTTATAAATATTTTAGCAAGTCTCCCCAGAAAGTAATGACTCTTTTCACACATACACATGATCACATCTTAAAAAAAACTAATAGTTCTTTAATATCAAATATAACCATTGGCTCAACAAGAATGCTAATAGTAAGATCAAAAATATGATCGATCGTCCAAAATATGAAATAGGCTTAACTTTTCAGCAGCTCTGTTCATCTTCAAACTGTATCTCACTTGGAATGTCCAGTTAACCTGTGCTTCAAAGCCATTTAGACAGCTCTTCTCCTGCTTATGCCAGAGGCTCTGGGCATAGTTCGGTTCTTATGTTTCCTTTTCCTTTCAGTTTCTAGGGGTGGCTTTTTTATTTAATTTTATTGCGAAACTATGTGAGATATTATATGGTTTCAGTATCAGATCTACAAAACAAGGTAGATGGTGAGAAGTTGAGTTTCTGTCCCTGTGACTTCACCTTAATTTCCACCTCCCCCTTCACTAATCATTTTTAAAAGGTTTACACTTCCCTTTGTGTTTTTAAATGTAAGAGCATCGACCCATTTGCCTCGATTTTTTCTAAATGGTGTATACTTTATGTACTTTTCTCTATTCTGCATATTTTACTTAGTAATATTTCTCAGTGATCCCCAACAGCAATATATTGAGGTATGGCCTATCCAGCTTACAGCACAATACTCTTCATGTGGATGTTCCATTATTTTTCAAGATGTCTCCTATTGCTATAGTGCATAGGGTTTTACTTTTTAACTAAAAATTTGTTTTGAAAATCAAATTCAAAAAACAAATTCTACAACTTTAGCATGTTTTTTCAAAGTTCTCGATAAGGCATATTTTCTCTGCAATCATCCAAAATGTATATACATAAAACAACATATAAATAAATAATAAATAAATGTAAATATATATATATAATAGAAATTAAAGAGGCATATATAAACATTTATATTACCATTGCTGAAAAGACATAGAAAGACTTCAAAATTTGCTATCAATTCACTGGAAAGAGTAAGAGAATCTCAACATTTTCTTCCCAAGCTGCTTTTCTTTCTCCAAAAACCTTCTGATTTGGGGTCTAAGTGAATTCCAACATGAATAATACAACACGGAAAAAATTTTTAAATATGATTAAAGCCTTTTGGGAAACCAACACATTTACTGCTGTTTGCACACATTGGATTGTTCTTATTGTCATCTCCGGGCTTAAATCTGGAAGAAACTGTTACCGTAACAACCGTAGGACTTTGAGCCCAGGATATCTGGCTTTGCCATATGTTTTCCTAACATTTACCTCTGCTCTCCTTCTCACTCTTATATAATTATATTCATAAACAATACGTAAGCAAACGTAATACCTAGCAAGCACGCCTGTTGTACATGAATTTCTAAATGAATATCCAATAAATTGTAATGAGAGCCCTATCCCTGTTCCTAGCTTCTTATATGTATTGTTTTGGCACTAACTACTTCTATTCCTTGCTCTTAACAGAAATAAATATATCATTATTGACAATACAGGGATAGAATTTAAACTGAGTCCAACATAGGACTTTTTTTAACTGTTTATTTTGAAACAATGATATATTCACAGAAAGTTACCAGAACATTTTACAGGGAGTTCTCACGTCCCCTTCAACCTGGTTTCCTTCAATAGTAACTTCTTACCAAATTAGCGTAGTAACACAACCAAGAAAATGACAATGACACAATCTAAGGAGCCTATTCAAATTTTACAAGTTTTATACGCCTTCACGCACTAATTTGTGGGTGTGGGTGCACAGTAGCTGTGCATTTATTTATTCTGTGCAGTTTTATTGATGTATAGAATCATGTAACCATCACCACAAATCAAGACACAGTACAGTTCTATCTCCAGAGATCCCTCATCTTAACCCTTTGCAGCCAACCTCCAGACCCTTCTCCCATTCCTGACCTCTGTCAACCATTTAATCTCTTTTCTGGCTCTACAATTTTTGTTATTTCAGGAGTGCTGTGTAAATGGGACCATACGATACAACGTTTTGAGCTTAGCTTTTTAAACTCACCCTAGTTTCCTTAGGATGGATCCCAGTTTTTGCCTGTATTAATAATTTTATTGCTACATAGCCTTCCTGATATAGATGCATCATCGCTTAACTACCTACCTGTGAAGGAATTGGGGTTGTTTTCAGTTTGGGGCTATTACCAGTAGAGCTTCCGTGAACATTCATGCACAAGTTTTTGCGTTAACATTAGTTTTCAGTTCTCTGGGATAAATGCCCAAGGCTGTAATGGCTGAACTGTATGGCAAGTGCATACAGAGTTTCTAAAGAAATTGCCAAACTATTTTCCAGAGCTGTGCCATTTTCATTTTCATCGGCAATGTGTGAGCAATCCACTCACCCGTGCATTCTTATGAACGTTTGGTGTGGTCACTATTTTTATTTTAACCACTGACAGGTATGTAACCACTGTCTCGTGGTTTTAATTTTCATTTCCCTAGTAGCTAAATGATGCTGAATGTCTTTTCATGTGCTTATCTACCACCTGTACGTCCTTTTTTGTGTGAAGTGTCTGTTCATGTCCTTTGCTCATTCTCCGATTGCATGTTTATGCTATTACTGAGTTTTGAGAGCTCTTTACATAATCTAGATACAAGGCCTTTGTTGGATATGTGGTTTACAAAGGTTTTCCCCCAAATACATAGCTTCCTTTTCTCATCCTCTTCACAGGGTCTTTTACAGAGTTAAATTTTTAATTTTGATGAGATCCAATTTCCCAGTTTTTTCTTTTTATGGATTGTGCTTTTAGTCAAGTCTAAAAACCCTTCACCTAACCCTAGATCCCAAAGATTCTCTACTATGTGTTTTTTTTCTAAAAGTTGCATAGTTTCAAATTTTACAACTAAAGTCTCCACGACTTTTTATTTAACCCTTATAGAAGCTATCAGTAAAAACTCAGAAATACATGCCTGGAGCTAGAAAGTGGGAATTGAAGTGAAATTCTCCAGAGATTTGGTGCTTTTTCTAATAACCAGAAATGAAGGTGTCATATCATAAACTTTTTTATGAACTAACCAAACTTTCACCTTGTTCACTATTTGCTAGTCACAGTTCTAATAGCAACTGGACATAAAGAAAAATACTTAAAAGGATTGCTAGTTAAATAGTTAAGCTTGCCACCATCTTGTCTAACCTGATGATTGAAAATACTAATGGTTTAAAAAAAAGAAAGTACTTCTTCAAAAATTGTTTTTCAAGTCCTTATTTTTGATGTCAAATCAAGCAGCTCTCATTCCAAATCACAACTCTAGGTATGCCGTCTTGATTCTGGAGACTAACACCAAAGTTTAATTATAATCTCGTTATATACAGGAGATATGCACAACAGGCAAAGGTCAATGACATGGACCTTCTGTGAAGTCTCTTTGACTTCTCTTGTTTAAACAACAATTCATACATATGAACTGCCCCCTTGAGAAAACACTAATGATCCCTCACAAGGCAGGATCCCACCGGGGAAAGGGGGGAGGCACTCAGGGAAAGTGTACAAACTCAAGTTTTACCCTTATGACAAGTTTAGACAATTGGGAAGAATTGAGAGGAGAAATCTGGGTCAGCCCCAAGTGCCTTGTGAAACCGGGGTGAATGCCAGTTAACCACATGCATTTGTAGCTGATGTTTCTCTGGTGACATTTCATCCTGAAAGAATGGAAAACAAGGCAAAGAAGCCCAAAGCAGAGATAAGATAATATTTCTCTTGAAAAACAAAGAGCACCAGCAAATGAAGAGAAATCCTATTTTTCATTTAGGTGGGAGAATGGCACTTAGTAAGATCTTTTCTGACTCATGTTTGAGAACACTTAGGAGATTTGCCCTTTCTTAGGAAAGGACATAAATATTTTTGGAACATGAAGCTTCATGTTTAAAATAATAACAATAACAACAACAATAAGAAAAAGGCCATTTTGTTTCAGAAGTGTATTTAACCCTTTGCTATGTTTTAAAATGCATGAGGCCACATCTCAGGAATGCAGGTTATGATTTTGATTGCTCAGTCTCCTTAGCAAAAGACATCTCTCCAGCGATTAAATCCAGCCTGAAGGAAACTACTATGAAATACCACCAGGTTGGGCTTTGATCCAAATAAAGGAAAAATAAGAAAACAAAATGTTAAAACCCTGTGAAGTGCTTTGAAGATAGCTTTTCATTTCTATTATTTCTATTATTTCATTTCTATTATGAATAAGGCCAATCTCAAAATGTTGTATTATTTTTATGGACCTGTAGCCATGAATTAGGGATAGGAGATGGTTTACTTGGGTCACTAGTATATGTGTGATTAGATCAGCATAGAAACGAATGCTACCCACTCTTTTGAATGCATATTATCTATACATTTCAGCCAATAAGCATCACATGTTCAAGTGTTTTTCTACTACTTTCTTACTCCTCGAGGACAGTGCTTATTCCAACAAAATGCCCCAAATGATCTTTGTGATAGATTACATTTTCCAAAATGGGCAAAACAGTATCTTCTATCCCATATCCTTTTCTGACAACTAAATATTGATATCAAGAGATGGAGTCTATGCTCCCTCCTTTTGAAACTGGATGCCGTGTGCTATGGGGTGCCTGGGTGGCTCAGGCGGTTAAGCGACCGACTTTGGCTCAGGTCATCATCTCATGGTTCATGATTTTGAGTCCTGTGTCAGCCTGTGCGGACAGCTCAGAGACTGGAGCCTGCTTCAGATGCTGTGTCTCCCTCTCTCTCTGCTCTTCCCCCACTCATGCTCTGTCTCTCTCTCTCTCTCAAAAATAAATAAACACTTAAAAAAATAATAATTCTCCCTCTTTCAGCAGCCATGCTTATCATCTGGCTGTCCTGAGGCTACCATGATGTGAGGCAATCCAGACTAACTTGTCTGGGCATACCATGTGGAGAAGCTCTAAGAATCCATGAAAAGAGATCAAGCCACCGTCCCCCCCGCCCCCCACCCCGCCAGCTTCTTTAGCATCCCTTTCCCCCACTTTCTGGCTGTAGTCAATATCTGCCTGTGATCATGTGAGATACCCTGAGCCAGAACCACCCCATCAAGCCATCAAGCCCTTCCCAAATTTCTGGCCCACAGAAACCACCAGAGATTTTATATAAATATATATATATATATATATATATATATATATATATTTATATATATATATATATATAACTTTTAAGCTAAATACTTTTAAGCTAAATAAACACCAGATATAGATAGATAGATAGATAGATAGAGATAGATAGATATATCTATATGTGTGTGTATATATATATATATATATATATATATATCTTTTAAGCTAAATACTAAGTTTTGGGGTGTTTGCTGACTTGTTAATTTAATCGAATAGCTTGTTAACTTGGTTAATGAGAAATATTGAGCCAGCATATAGATAGAAAAAGATTATGAAGGGCACCTGGGTAGCTCAGTCAGCTAAGCGTCTAACTTTGGCTCAGTTCTGATCTCACCATTCAGGAGTTCAAGCCCTGCATCAGGCCCTGTGCTGACAGCTTGGAGCCTGGAGCCTGCTTGCTTCAGATTCTGTGTCTCCCTCTCTCTCTGACCCTCTCCCGCTCACACTCTGTGTCTCTTTCTCTCTCAAAAAATAAATAAACATTAAAAGGAAAAGAAAAAGATTATGAGTAATAAGGATTTAATCAAAGATGTCAGGTCACTTCTCAGATCTTTTATTAGTCTTGTCTTTCTTTACTTTCCTAATGTGGCTATACTATTTCTCTGTGAGAGGAAAAAGAATTCATTTTACAATTTTGCCTCATAGGATTTTCTTCTCCCTCTTCAACTACATGAAGTGTTTCATTCTTGAAGCCTATCTCCAGTCCCTGGTCATCTTAGCCCTCTGGGGTTCATTCCACACTTCTCTACATGTCTCACTACAGCATTTACTTATCATCTAGAGTCTATCTTGTGCGTGTACATGTACATCCACATCTCCTCGTCAAGTACATTATAAATTTTTCAGTGTCAAGAACCACATTTCACAGTTTTTAGACCTTCGTATCCATTGAAACGTACATTGCGTTTTACAAAATTCCATGATTCATGTATTAGATACACTATTTTGATAGCTGTGATATTGTGACTTATAAAAAGAATTCTCTGTTTGATCTTCCTTCCCATTCCTGGCACAAAGCTCCTAAAACCTTGGAATTTCCTACGATGAGAGACAGAAAGGTGTCTTTTGTTATGTTAATGAGGTGACTTTCGGAAAGTACCTAAGGATGGATGCTGGTTGCCCCTGGATACAACCCTGTGTTTGGAAGATTGGAATTTTCAGTCCCACCCACTCGGCTCCCTGAAAGAGAGAAGAGAGGGAAATTGAGTTCAATCACCCATGGTCAAGCCTATGTAATCAGACCTACATAAAAACCCAAAAGGACAGGAACCCAGAGGGCTTCTGTGTTGATAAATGTGTGAAGGTTTTGAAAGAGTTGAGCACTTTGGAGAAGGTATAGAAGCTCTGGCCACTTCCCACACACCTCGTCCTCTACATTTCTTCCATCTGGCTGTTCTTGAGTTTTATCCTTTTATAATAAAAGTATATAAATAAAGTAGAATAATAATAGGTAAAATTTTCCCTAGGTTCTGTTGAAATTTCTACCAAATTAACCGAACCCCCAAAGAAGGGGCATGGGAACCTCTGGTCTACAGCTGATGGGTCAGGTGACAACCTGGACTTATACTTGGCATCCAACAGGGAGAGGGGAGGGGGGCAGTCCTGCAGACTGAGCCTCTAACCTGTGAGATCTGACGCTATCTCCAGGTATACAGTGGCAGAATTTAGTTGAGTTGTAGGATACCCCATTGCTGTTGGAGATTTGGTTAGTGGTATGGAAAAACACACACACATGAGAATTGGTGTTAGAATCATAATCACCAATCACTTTTTCCAGGCATCGTAATGGGTGATCACCAGTCAACTTGACCTAGTCATTTGAAGAGACAGATTTCTATACATAAACCTATGTATTTATAAAGGCAAAATAACTTATTGAAAAGTTACAATTAAAAAAAACCTGACAATGTAAGTGATGTCATTTTGGAGAAAAAATGGTATTTAAATAAGCTAATGCCTATTTTTTCTCTGATATGCAAATAATTATAAGCAAAATAATCGATATAATTGGCATGTACAATCACAGTCTACTGTACAACTGATTAAGAAACTTAGTCTTTAATTATAAAAGACCTGTTGAGGCTACAAAGGCTCTCAGTGCTAAAATAGATCTTATCTTCAAAGACTTTATCTCACTTAGGTTATGGATGACATAAAAATTAAGATTCAGCTCACATCAGTCGGATAAAAAATGAAGTTATTTTAATTTGAATCAATACAAAAAATTCACACATTTTTTTTTTCATGTAACTTTTTTGACCATTCAAGCTAATCAAAGAAAACATGCCGGGGTTTGCTGTGTAAGATTTAGCTTCAGCTCAATGTAATTAAGTTTGAAAAAACAAGTACCCAAACCAGTTATTTACTAATCTTTAGGAAAAGAGTACCAGCTGATTGCCTGAATGTTTCACTTTCAACTAGCTGATTTTGGATGGTTTGCTCCAGTCTAAGACTAAGCCTCATAAAAGCACATTTGAGAAAGTCCTCAGCTGACATGCTCAGACATTGTTTTGATGTGCAGTAAGCAGCAGCAGCCACCAGGCAGGGAGATGATTCTCACGAATGGGGTCTCTCCCCCCAGGACCCCTCACAGCACTGTGAGCCAGGAGTAAGCCAAAGGGAGTGTGAGGACCCCAGCTCCCAGATGGAAAGTAAAAGTCAGTGACTGGGATAATGGAAGGTCCTCAGGGCAAAGGCTTAGTCACTCTCAATGTCAACAGTCTGGGAGCCAAAAACAAAGTCATATGAGAGAATAAAAAAGGAAGTGAGTAGTAATAGAAAGTTATAACAGCCCCACCAGTATGATCTTTTCTTCCACTGGAATCCGTGTGATATTTAACTAGGCTGGTTAATATAACTATTTATAGAGTCTGTATAAAGAATTGTGTGAGTTTACATACACACATGTAAATAAATACACAGTCACAATCACTTAGCATAAATAGAAATTCAAAACAAGAACCAGAGGATTCATACTTTCATCTCGTGTTTGTATAGTCTTTCATTAATTGGGGTGTTGGCAATTGATGTTGAAAAAGTCATATGACCACCCAAGACTAGAAATAAAATGTAAATGATCTTTTTCCTCTCAGTGCATTTATCAACTATCAGCTTGTAATCACCAATCCCATCTGCTACTTACTAAAGACCTCAAGAGTTGTGTCAAAGGTCAAAACAGTGGCAAGTCATTGATTTTTATCAATGCTCAACAAATGGGCCTCAGAGATGTGTAGATTGCCATACACAATCTGAAAGGGTGACTCATACTTTCCAAACCCCTGTAAGTGGAAGAACTGTTGCCCTGAAATATGATGTCTAAATGGTCTACTGCTTACCTTCTAGAAAAGGACCTCGGGGAGCTCCTAGTCCACATTCATTAAAAGGAACTAAATTGAAGTGGATCAAATTGAATCATATTGAACACATCAACAAGAAAGGGTGAAAAACACATCCACCTGTCTACCAGCAAATAACTGCAGGCTGCAATGTCAACACAGAATTAGTACTGAAAACCAGCAGCAAAGTAACATTCTTAAGATAGATGAGAGTCAACAGGAATATTGTCTGTCCAAAAATGCTTTACTCAAAATTGTATCAGGCAGGATCCTTCAATTCCAAATACCAAGAAAAAAAAAACTTGAATCAACCTAACTTAAGACCCAATCCCTATTCTCGCAAAATGTGGGATGGACATCGGTGGTTTACGATTCACCGTAACTGGAAAGCCCAGCCCTCCTGATTCACAGAGCCATATCCCTGGCATCAAGGGGGAAAAGCATAATTCCACAAAAGGAAGGGATCGTGTGGCTAACATATACATCAAACACATACATGTACACTCCTTGAGCGGTAGAGTTGAATCTAATTTCAAATATAGCTGGATTGACTTGAAAGTACTCACAATGGCAGAGAGCAGTCTCTCCATGTCTTTGTTCTTCTTTCTGTTGCTGACTTTCTTCTTTCCCACTGCCTAAGAGCTTCTTCCATGGGGCCAAAAATGATTTCCCAAGTACCTCATTCTTCCGCATACCTGACTTAGCAACCCCAACAGAAAGAACAGTTCTCTCTCTCCATCTTATATTGATTCTAAGAAGGAACTTTGAACTTAATGTCTCAAGCACAGAAGCTCTGACCTAATCACTATGGATTGCCAGGGAGATGAAGCCCCATTACGTGATGATTTGGCCACATGCCCATCCCTGGCATCAAGTGGGAGAAGCATGGCTTCCCAAAAAGGCGGCAGGGGTGTGGATTTAAACACACACACACACACACACACACACACACACACACACACACGCACACACAAGCACACACACACACAGTGCACCTGGGTGATTCAGTCGGTGAAGCATCTGACTTCAGCTCAGGACATGATCTCAGTTTGTGGGTTTGAGCCCCGCATCAGGCTCTGTCCTGACAGCTCAGAGCCTGGAGCCTGCTTCAGATTTGTGTCTCCCTCACTGTCTGCCCCTCATCCCCCCTCTCTTTCTTAAAAATAAGTAAACATTAAAAAATAATAAATAAACACACACACAGCATTTGTTCACTGCAATTCGTCCTTTATATCTTAAAAACAATTATTATCCTCTCTCAGGTTTTTCTGGTAAGATTAAAAAGGAAATCAAACTTCTAGGAAGTATATTATTAATTTAAGGATCCTTTAGTATGAACTAGTGTATTAAATATTTTATCCTGGACAGGAGATGGGGAAACAGGACAGCACTGGGCACAGGTGATAGAAAACAATTAAGGCCAAGAATGGGAGCAGGAGGTGAGTAAGGCAGATTACAGTGGTGCCAAGGATAAACTTGACCTTTTTATGGTTTTGCCCCTAGCAAAGTTTCAACTAAGGGAAGACAATTCAACCATCTTAGCAGTATAAGCAATGAGTTGCAAACTTTTTCTGCAGCAAAATAAACAAAAAAGTGTTGGGACATGTAGATTAATAATCAAAAGAAAAAGGCCAAAACTGAATGGCTTAGGGGCTATGCATGTCCTGGACTTCTAAAATCCTATCCAGATGTGGAAACATCCCGATTCGTCAAAAACAGCATAACTAATTATTTTTTTACCTTCTCCTCAAGACTCCTTGAAAATCACCTTTAGAATCTAAGGGCAATTAATTTGTCCAGCAAATAAAGCATACAGTAGTGCCCACTTTTAACTGGGTTCTCAAGGCCTCCTGCTTAGCAAACAACTTACAAATGAATGGATACCAAGTTTACAGGTGGTTCCTGGAATGATGGGCTCTCGGGGCAGCTTCTAAGCAGGACTGCATTCAAGCTGCTCTTCCAAATTAGCTTTTATTTAAAAGCAAACAACTACAAACCTTGAAGAAAAGATTCCGCAGCCTATTCTAAACTCATAACCACAAAGTCAATAGAAGAGACACAGTGAAGGGAAAGAATAAGGAAACTACCTGTGCCACTAGGGTGACTGCAAGGGACGAGTGTGGGCGAATGTGGACAGTATACAGTAGAACACTGGACTTTGGAGGGAAGCAGGCCTAATTTAAACCTCACTTTCACTGAGTATTAGTTGTGCCCTCTTAAGCAATATACAGTAGTGCCCCCTTATCCGAGGGGGACACGTTCCAAGACCCCAGTGGATCCAAGAACTTAAGATATATGGTACCAAACCATATATACTATGTTTTTGCTTCTACATACATACCTATGCTAAGGTCTAATTTCTAAGTTGGGTACAGTAAGAAAGTAACACTAACTAATAATACAAAGAACAATTATAATAATATACTGTAATAAATGTTATCATAGATCTCAGCAACGTCAACATACAATTTTTCTTGTTCCCTTATGAAGTCAAGAACTTTCATCTTTCACTTAAAGGAAGCACTTTATGGACTTCTCTTTAGATCTTCAAATTGCCAGCATGACTCCTTTTGCACTTTGGGGCCATAATTAAGTCAAATAAAGGGTACTTGAACACAAGCACTGTGATAGTGTGCTAATCAATCTGATAACTCCAAGACACCTACTAAGGGACTACTGGGTATAGGTAGTCTATATTACGAGGCTATGCTAGACAGAGGGATGATTCACATCCTGGAAGAGACAGAGTGGGATTGCATAAGGTTTCATCACACTACTCAGAACAGCAAACAATTTAAAACCAATGTATTGTTTATTTCTGGAATTTTCCATTCAATATATTTGGACCACAGTTGACCTCGAATAACTGAAACCATGGAGAAGGGGCAACTGCTGTACTTAATTTTTTTCAGTCCTAATTGGTAAATGGGGCTAAAACCTTCCTCATAAGATTTGCAAGATAAGAAATTAAATTTGATAACATGTAAAACAGTTCCTGACATGCAGTAGATACTCATGAAAAGGACATGCACCATTACTGATAAAATTGTCCCCAAGGTCTCCCTGGGACTTTGGTGGGCTGTAGGGCAAGCCAGAAACTGGGGGGAAACCATCATCACATACAGTCCAACAAGCAGAGACCCAAAAAGCAGGTTTATAATTCCTTATTAATGAATGCCAGGCCCAAACCAGTTCGAGTAAATGGGATTTTCTTGTGAATTTCATTCACCACCATCGCCTCCTCACAACCAGCAGCTTTTCTGTTGGCCTCTGTCTGTGCTTTAAGAAAGCCAACTTCAGTGTGTGTGTTGTACTGACAAGACTTATCTCCCTCCCCACAAAAGCATTATCTAGATATTATAAATAACAAACTACTTGCAGTATAACAGAGTGGCAAGGAAGCATTTAAAACTAGTTACTGGTGCTATTAACGTTGAAGAGGACTTAAAACCTTATTTTTTTAATGCATTCAGAATTGTGGGCTTACAGCTCAGACAATCTTTCATTTCTGTTCCACAAGCCTATTACCTAAGCCTAATATTTTCAGGGCAGGAAAAAAAAAACCACAGAAAACAAACAAACAAAACCCACCCCCCCACACACACAAGCAGTCACCTACAATTAAGCAATCATCATCTTGCTGGGGTTCTAATCCATTTATCTCTGGGTTTTTTTCCCACTACCCTCCAAAACCTTTCTTAAAAAGTATTTGTTTGATTGAATATGCGAAAGCTAACAGGGCCTCTGGTACCCACAGTTTCAATAGTGTAATTATGTGAGGTGTAGATGTTAACTAGGTTAGTGAAGAAAGGTCATTAAACTTACTGGTTTCATCTCCTCAATGTTTTAGAATCCAAGAAAACAATGCATAGGCAAATCAGCTTCTCCCCACCCCCATCCCCAAGTACAAGGTCAGTTTGACACTCTGAATGGTTAAATCATCCTTGGCAAAGAGTCTGAACTTGGCAGAAGCTCCATAATGAGAAATCCAGATGACTGGTATCATTTGTAATGTGAGTGCCCAGAACTTAATCCAGCGCTAGTTTGTTTTTGTAAGGAATAGCAATGACTTAAAAGAAGTCATTAGGGATGTTTAAGATTTTAACTACTTGACACTAGCTGTGGTCTTCACCTTTGATGGCAGCTTTTTAGCATGAAATAAGCAGTGTATGCCTTCTCAAGTCAGTTCACTTCTAATCCTCAGCACAGAAAGGATTCTATCAGCTTCTTGCTCTGGTTGGGAAAACTGCAGAACTTTCCCTAGAGTGTAGGCTGACATTCATTGAGGAAAGCAGAAAAGCAAACAATTGAGGCTCACTCTACTCTTACCTCTTTTGGATTTTCAACAATCACTGAAATGAAGCTGCAGAAATATTACCGTTTTTCAAAAGACTAAACACCTGATTGAAATTTCAGTCTCCCAAGCAATTTGCTGGGTCAATATATGCTAAAATTAATATTGTCAGAGCTCTCCTAACCAGCCTTTATGTAATAACTCACTGTGTGACCCCGTTCCAGGGATAAAGCTTGAGCTTTTTTACAACATCCTATACTCATTTGCATCAACACTTGCCATTTGGGGGGAAAGGGGACGGTCAAACCAGCATTTTTTTCTGACATGATCATTATATGAAAATTGTCTGGTGAATTCAAAGAAAATAGTGCCCTGGGGTGCCTGGGTGGCTCAGTCAGTTAAGTATCCAACTCTTGATTTCAGCTCAGGTCGTGATCTCACTGGTCCTGAGTTTCAGCCCCATGTTGGGCCCTGTGCTGATAGTGCAGAGTCGGCTTGGAATTCTCTCTCTCTCTCTCTCTCTCTCTCTCTCTCTCTGCCCCTCCCCTGCTTGCTTTCTCTCTCTCCCTCAAAAATAAATAAATATGGGGCACCTGAGTGGCTCAGTCGGTTAAGCATCCGACTTGAGCTCAAGTCACGATCTCGCGGTCCGTGAGTTCGAGCCCCGCGTCGGGCTCTGGGCTGATGGCTCAGAGCCTGGAGCCTGCTTCCTATTCTGTGTCTCCCTCTCTCTCTGACCCTCCCCCATTCATGCTCTGTCTCTCTCTGTCTCAAAAATAAATAAAATGTTAAAAAAAATGTTAAAAAATAAATAAATAAATAAACTTAAAAAAAATCTTATCAAAGAAAATGGTGCCCTCAATAATTTCAAGTGGACCTAATTTTCTTAAATACCTTTTTTTTTTTTAATTTTTAAGAAGGCTGCACACCCAATATGGGACTTGAACTCACCACCCTGAGATCGAGAGTTGCATGCTCTACCCACTGATCCAGTCATGCACCCCTCAAGTAGACCCAATTTTAATTAAGTTTCTTCACTGTCTTTACTTTCCAAACTTTCTCAACAAGAAACAGAGAAATATAAAATTATACAAAGTGATAAATTTTGTAGCATATTAAGAATCTTTCATAAATAGAATATGACTTTGCTTTTTATTTTCTTTTGGGTACCAAACAGAGTATCGAAAGACCAAGGAATCCTGGTCTTAATCTGGCCACTGTAAGGGAAGATGAAACTTTTCCTCTATCCTGTTGGATTCAGTCCCTGAGGCCTATGAATTAAACTCGCAAGAGACAGATGAACAGGAAAAAAGACATATCTTTCTTTATTAATGTTAATATTTGCACATGCCTTAACTTCACAGAAAAGATGTGAAAATCCACAGAAGTGATTAGACTTAGAAGTTTGCATACCATTTTAATAAAGGGGCAACAAGTGGAGAAGTGACCAGAGAACAGAAAGCAGGCCTTTGGGGTTCCAGCGGCAGTAAATTGTGAAAAGGTAAATGTATGGGGAGACTCATGAAAAATAAGAGTTATTTTAGTGACATTTATTTGTGCAGATTCATTTCAGTGCTGACTTTCCATCTTCATGGCCATAAAACTCCTCTGGAAAGGGGATTCGTGGCAGTTCTCCCTTCTCATGAGTTTCTGCTTTTAGTCAGATAAGGGAAACTCCAAGAAGCCTTTTTTATAGATCAGATGCTCAGTTGCCTTTAGTTCAAAATAATCCATATGCCAAAGTGACACATTTCAGGGTGGCATATCTTGAGAGCCTTCACTGCTAATTCCCTCAGAGGTATTTGTTAGTCAAGCCATTTCTCTGGGACTCAGTTTCTGCACAAGTGAAGTAAAGTTTGGACTAGATTTCTAAATTTCGTTCACTCTCTGAGATTCCATGGTTCTTTTATTTCTGTATACGCATTGTGGGTTTCATTTGCAAAGGCTGCATACTTAAGTTACAAGCTATGTAACTTACAGTCACTTGTCTCAAAAAAAAAAAAAAAGAAAAGAGAAAGAAAAAAAGGCATCTGACACCAAATAGCGTGGAATACTTTCCCTAAATTTACTTGTGTATTCAAGAATGTATTGGGCACATGATATTGATAAAGGCTGTGAGGTAGATAAGAAAAATGCAGTCAGTTTGGGAGAAGAGACAACTTCATATGTTTTTTCATGGCAGTGATCTAGGAAGGGTAAATAGAACACTGCCTGAAAACAAATGAAAAGATCCGAGGGTTTCTCAGGATCTAACGTGTTGATTCTAGTTACTCTGATATGCTGCTTTGTCCCACTGTATGCTGACCTTCTGGGGAGGGTGGTGAGTTAAACTGAGTCACACTTTCTTTCCACACCCAAGAACCGCATCCTATGATCAATTCCTGCACAATACCTCAGCTAGTTTGATCTTGAACTACCTAATAATCACAAATGGACCCAAGAGAGTCCCTTGAAAGAATGGGTCTGTGGTGGCTCTCCAGTCTCTTGTAGGCAAGATTATGGGAGAGAAAATTGCAAGACTTAGCTTCAGGAGAGATATACAGATCTAAAAAGCAGAGACGTGGGTACTTGGTGGATTACTTTGGTTTTCCTAATCAGGGGCAATGAATTTGTAAGATGAGGACCAGTGTGATTCTTCACCCAAAATTTCAACTGAGTCGAGGATGCTCTTTCATGAAAGAGCAAGGAAACTTATTTTCAAAGTCCTGGCAACCCATCAGAGAGGGAAAATTAGCTGTAATGTCCTGTTGTACAGGCATTCCCGGCTCTATTTATACTCCACAATGACAGAAAACGCATCTGTCTAGTGTTGGAAAGACACTAGAAAACTTAATTATCTGAATCCCCTCTCCGGTGGTTGAAGAAGGGCGTATCCTCAAATTACTACTCCCTGAACTCCAACCAAGACCTGGTCAGAAGGCAGTAGGTCTGTTCAGGGAGCCAACAGGAAGCTCTCCCCGACTTGAGCCAGTTGGATAGGGATGAAGCTTGCTTCAGCTGGAAGTCATTTGTACTTTTCCTCAGACTAATCAAAATCGGTGGCTTATGAGAGCACACCGAAGGTGATCTTACTCTGATCTGCTGTAGGTGCGCAGAAGCCCAGCTGCTCAAATATTTAAGGGAAGTACCTGGAGTTGTCTGCTTTGCTTTGATGGAGAACAGGGTCAAAAAAGAAAGAACTGCCCACAGAACGGAAAAATGAGAATTTGAGGTGTGGTACATTTACAAAAGGTCATCAGTGCTTTCCAAAATTCCACTAGGAAATGTGGGTAAGGATGGGTGGGGGCTCTAACCACATCCGAAAATTTCCTTTGGGCTACCTAGTCAAACAGGTCTCACCCAAGTTGTGTCTACACAGCAAATAAATTCAGAGGAAGGGGAAAAGAGCAGACTCATTCAGACAACCGTTATCCAAGTACAAACAGTAATGCTGGATCATGAAAAGTCTAGAAATTACCAGATATTCAAAATAAGTATTCATTTGACAAAACACATTTCTGAAAGGAGGGGGCCTGTTTTGCTAAATGTCTCTCAGGGAGGGGTATTCTTGCTAGTTTTTATAATTTTCCAGAAGTTGGAAGTTTGCTGACTAGGGATGACCCATCCCTGGAAATTCTATCTCTAGTGGTTCTGTTTACCAGTCCAACACCCAAGAAATTCTATACTCTCTCGTGCCAACTCAGTACAATGTTTTTGCTACTTTAGTGATTTTTTTTTTAATTATAGGGTTTCAGGGTGGTGCGAGGTATATGTGTTAGGTAAAATAGACCTGCCGTCGATGAATTTGAGTTACTCACTAATCGTGAAGAATTCTGTAACAGGCACAGAGGACGACAGCGGTAAAAGAAGGTAGTCAGCAAAATTATCTGGAAGAAACGAAGCTTTGCCTCTGTTGTCTTTAAAACGAAGTGCTCCAAATATTCCTCCACGCTGCTCGTTGAAAAAGAAAAAATCAGCGTAAACCAGTCTTTGTCAGGCTTTTGAGTATATTCAGTCAGGCCATGACAGACCCCCTCTGACCTGTGCCTGTGCCTCCCTGGGTCTGTCCACTCACGCGTGTTCCAGGCCAGCTTGCGTCCCGGCAGAGAAGCCGGAGTCCCTCACACAGCACAGCTTAAACAGTGCAGCGTCCACCTAAGAGTTCAGCAAGAAGGGATCGCCTTAGTCAACAGTCAGGACTGCTGCTGTGACTAGAAGGAACGGGAGGAAAGGATGAGGAGCAAGGTGGAGGAGGAAGAGAAGGAGACACAGGAAAAGAAGAGAAGGAAGAGGGAGAGGAAGAGGGTGGTGACAGGGGAGAAGAGGAAAGGAGGGAAGGAAGGAGGAGAAAGGACAAGAAAAATTATGGAGGAGGAGGACAGGGGAGAGAAGAGAGAGGAAGGGGCTAAAGGTGGAGGAAGAGAAAAAGTTGGACTGGCCGGGAGGGAAGAGGGAGAAGAATCCAGAATTAAACACACACACACACACACACACACACACACACAACTCTGGATGAAACCCTGCTTTGTCTTTATGTGCTTGTTTGTTTTAACCTTGGTGATACACAAGCAGGAAAAAAAGAAAAAGGGTATTCCTTCAGGGGAAAAAAATAGAAAATAGTTTCTGTCTTCTGAAACGTGAGTGAATTTACCTTCAGGACAGCTAATTCTATTACTTTCTATGGGAAGGCTGGGCTGCTTCGTGCGCAGGGAAAACACAGACACGTTGGGGGCAAAACCCAAGTACCTGGAAGGGACCTGGATCCAGAAGTTTCAGCCCAGGAAGCCTGTTATCTTTTGTCATGCAAACTGACTGCTGTTTTGGTAGAGATTTCTTCCCAGATCCTGTTTCTTCTTAAGGAGAAACTCCTTCCTTCCCCATGTAACATACGAACATATAGATTACTTGCTGCCTGTATTTTAAGGCCAGTTTTTGTGACCTTGGATGTGCTTGTGTTACTGTGTAGCAAATATTAAGTACCACTATGCTGTAGTTGTAGATTTCTGTTTATGGGGCCATGACATTAGGGCCGCACTGGTAATCCTAATAATTCTAGTAACGCTTTCTTCACCGTAACATGAATGAGGGCTCATTTCCGGGATACTTTTGAGCCTGGTCTTACATGATGTCCTGCTTTTATTGGCCTATTCAGCTGTGGGTATGTAAAAGTTTAAAATGTCATGAAAATATATATGGGGTTTGTATTATTTTTTGGCTTTTGACCTTCTAATAACCGTCTCAGGCCTCATTACCCTGTTGTTTCGGAGAACACAAAGATGCTAATGGGAAGCTTACACACACGTTAGTTCAGTTTTTTTCACAAGACCGGCCTCTTTGAGCAACGTTACGCTCAAAAGCATTTGGTTGAAGTTTCAAGTCTCAATACATTGGTTTGTCTTGTCTGTGTGCCACTAAAAATGTATCAAAAACAAACGTGGTCCAAATAAGTGGTCCATTTCCCCCATTCCCCTCAGAAGACCACTTTTTTTGTTGTTGAATGTTTCATTTTTTTAAATTAACTACGCAGGCTTTTGCGACACATGGACCCGGTTGGCGTGTACTGGGGGCAAGAGCAGAGTCTGGTGGAAATGCTCTTGTGCAACGATACATAGTTGCGTGTGTTTATGTGTAAATGCCTGTTTATGTATACATGAAATGTATAAAACACTGAAGCACAAACTAATTCTTGGCCCCTATGATTTAGAGCAATTTTCCAGCTGAAAACTTTCCAATTCCTTGGTTTCATTTGTCTATTCCCTTCAAGCCAGAACTTACTCTCTGCAGGGGATCATAATTCATGATCTGTGATTTGTGTCTCAAGAATTCCTTGGGCACTTCACCGAAATAATTTTGTTTGACCTTGATACCATTCAAGGCCTAAAAGTGAAAATGGAGTTGAATTTATTAATTTTCAATGAATGAAATGCCGGAGAGCAACTTAGTTTGCTAAGGCAGGAGTTCTCTTGCCATGCATGGAGAAGTGAGAATCCCCTCTACCGGTCTCTTATTTGAACATATTCTTTTCCTTGAATAAATGGACCACAAGCTGGCTTCCCCAGTTAGCTGTACCTCACTGTGGGGTAACAGCCAGCAGTAAAATTTAGTGCACAAGTATATACTATGCCAGGAAAACCCACTCTTAACACTGCAGAAGTTAAGACCATTCTCAGAGGAAAGTATAAATTCTTAATTCCTACAACCCTGTGCCCTTTCCCTCTTCAGCAGACCTACAATTAAGGTATGGAGAAATTAGATAGATAGATAGATAGATAGATACAGAGATGTGGCATTTAGAGATATGGACATATAGAGATATGAATATCTATATCAATAATGGGTTTATAAACCACTAATGATATATAAATATATATCTCCCACTCCTCCAGCATTCTACTGTCTTGAGTATGCTGTAAGGATGCCCCAAGATTTTTCCCTGCTTCTTTTTTCTTCTTCTTCTTTGTTTACTTATTTTGAGAAGGGGTGGGCAGAGAGAATAGGAGGGAATCCCAAGCAGGCTCCACACTGTCAGCCTGGAGCTTGATGCGGGGCTCGAACCCACGAACTGTGAGATCATGACCTGAGCTGAAATCAAGAGTCGGACGCTCAACTGACTGAGCCACCCAGGCGCCCCCTTTTCTCTTCTTATTCTGCACATTTTCCTTGGGCATTCTCATGGCTTCAGCCACCACCTACAGGCTAATGGATCCCCAAATTTCTAAGTATTGTCCATATGTCTATAAATGACCTCATTACCTCCTTCCCTCTAGGAATGCCATTATCACCACCTCTCACAAACTCACTCAAGAATTTCTCAGGCACTTCAAGGGAATAGTTTTGTCTGATCTTGAGGCTATTAAAGACTTAATAATGAAATATTATCACACAGCCTCTCATTAATATTATCAGCATTAGAAAACTCAGGACCATCCTAGGTCCTACCTCTACTTACCCCTTACATCACATGTGTTTCCAAATCCTGTTGATTTAATGTCTCTCACATCTGGCTTCTTTTTTCATTGCAGTTCTTACTCTCAGAATTAAGCCTTGATCGCCCACATGAAGAGTTACTCAGGGACTAGGGAGGCAGGCTATTGTATGTGGTGCCGAAGTATCTGAGTCAAGGTTTGAATCCTAACTTGGCTGCTTACCAACTGGGTAACTTAATCTATCTACACCTATACCTTCTTGTAGGGTTATTTTGAACATATTAGCTCAGTGCTGATGCTCTTGGGGTTTTGCCTTTTTTACACAGTGAGCCTTCAATAAATGATCACACCTTGGGGTTGTTGGAGGGGGGGTGG
Organism: Prionailurus viverrinus; assembly: GCF_022837055.1. NCBI lineage: Eukaryota > Metazoa > Chordata > Mammalia > Carnivora > Felidae > Prionailurus > Prionailurus viverrinus. The sequence continues at coordinate 53,671,542 of NC_062577.1, read as the reverse complement.
GCTAAATGGGTCAGGGGCATTAAGGAATCTACTCCTAAAACCATTGTTGAACTAGATGTAATGAACTTGGATGTAAATTTAAAAAATAAAATTAAAAAAAAATTAATAAATAAATGAGCACTCCTTACTAGAAGTTTGCCCTATCTTGGGTACCCACCAGATACCAGGAATACCTCCTCTGTTATAACAACTCAAAAGGTCTCCAGACATTGCTAATATCCCCTAGGTGAACAAAAGTCACCCCCGGATAAGAACCACTGTCCTGACGACAAAGTCCAAACTGTTTTCTTGACTCACAAGGCTGTTCACAAGCTGAAGCAAGGTTCTCTCTTCTCTGCTTCTTGCCACCCCATCCCATGCTTCTATGCGCTAGTCGCATCCTGCCTTTCTGGCAAAGCCAGGTCCTTGCCCAGAGCTTTGCCTCCCCTTGAACACGGTGTCCCTCTGCCGTGATGCCCTCCTCCCACCTCCCCCCTAACAACCTTTTCCTTTCCATCGTACATCCAGCTCCAATGTCCCCTCTTCCCTGGGTCACCTGATCACAGATCCTTTCACACAACAGTTACTGCTTTTATTTTATACTTTTTTATCTTGCTTAGTACATTCTGTGTTTGTCCATCTGCCTACTCTACTTACCCTTACTGTAAATTAACTTCTAGAAAACACATATCGTAATCTATTTATCTCTGTCCCTCCATAGTTGATAATATGGCATCTAACCCATCATAGGTATTTCGATAAGTATTTTCAAACAAATTGGACTGCCCTATGTTCCTCCTATTTACTGAGCCCCCTCTAAGTGGTAAGTAGTGTATACTTTAAATTTCCCTTTACCTACTGAAATATTCTCATCTTAATTGTCATTTGGCTAGACCCCTTTGTGACAGTCAAACTAACAACCTAATCCACTCTTGGGCAGTATGTGTTAATGACATGGGCATTCCGCATCCCAGAAGCCGGTTGCCAGGGCAAGGGACTGTGGGTAAGCACACAAACTCCACAGGCAGCTTTCCTGGGTCCAGATCAGTCTTGGTTTTGTTCTTTGTCTTAATTGGTAAAACGAGGGTGTTGATGGTATTAACTTCAGGGTGTGATTTTGAAATTAAATGAGGTAATGAACCTAAAGCACAAATAAATATTGCATAAAAATTGGCTCTGATTGTTAGATTTATACGTCTGTGTAAGAACCTATTGAAATAACGCCTTTATTGCCGTGCTAAGACACGCAGGGAAGTCTGGTGACAGGCAGGGATTTTAGAATGTGTAAAATCATGCCATGTAAGCAATCTCATGTTTTAGTCCTTAGGGCAATCATATGTCTACCATATAACAAATGCCCCCTCCCCCAAAAAAATGATGTCTTCTTCCTCCCACAACTTCTTCATTGATCTTTAAATGCTTCTTCATTGGGGCGTCTGGGTGGCGCAGTCGGTTAAGCGTCCGACTTCAGCCAGGTCACGATCTCGCGGTCTGTGAGTTCGAGCCCCGCGTCGGGCTCTGGGCTGATGGCTCAGAGCCTGGAGCCTGTTTCCGATTCTGTGTCTCCCTCTCTCTCTGCCCCTCCCCCGTTCATGCTCTGTCTCTCTCTGTCCCAAAAATAAATAAACGTTGAAAAATAAATAAATAAATGTTTCTTCACTATGCTTCTTGAAATGCTGACTTACCCTCACAATATAAAATATATGTGTGCCCAAGTATGTGTATATAGGTGTTGTTTTTTAAGGACTACCCTTACTCAAACATGCTATACACATCTTTCCCTTCACCTAAATGTTAGGAAAAAATTGGCCTCTGGCAGTAATTACTAGGCAAGTTCAAGTGCCAGTCATCCCAGTGTTTAGAGCTGTACTCCCTATGTGTTCTGCAAGAGCAGTGGGTGTCTGTATCGGCTCAGCTCTACAAGCAACTCATTCGACGTGAACCTACAAACTCTGAGGGGAATATGGAGGTAGGGTATATACGGGTAGAAAAGTGTCGGACTGACTTATACGTCTCCTATTTCTACCATGTCTGGCCTTCTTCAGGGAGGAAAAAATCCTATTAACAGACATATTTGGTGTACAACTTATTCCAATGCACAGCCTCTTCTGAATCTATTGTGTGTTGTCCCTGAAAGTATTGTCCCCTGCAACGTCTTCACTCCATACATGTCCTTTATCTCATCCATCTTGGGAGCCCTTGAGTCTTTGCATAGACAACCAAAAAAGTAGTTTGGATGGGCTTCAGTACATCTAGAACCTTCAGCGGTCTCAGTGGCTGCATTAGAAAATCATGTGATCGTCAATACCAGTAAATGACATCATTTGACAGCTGTCAGAAGCACAACGGTCCAAGCGGGATTGCTGAACCGGGATTCTCCACTGTGAGCCTGATTCGGTTTATAAATATCTGTATCACCATGTGCATGTTACTTTTCTTCTCTGGACCAACCTCATCATTTTTCAAGTGGGAATCATAACATACGGAGAGGTTGTTTTAACAGTCAAACAAGATACCGTATGTAAAGACTCTTGCTGTTTTAAAGGTTTACATATTAGTGTTGAACGTTAAAATATTAAAGCTTAAATGTCAAAAATTTTATACGACCTTATTTTCATACTGCAGAAGTTTCGAGACCATGACCTCACTTCTTGACATAGCACATTTGCCATATGTAGAGTGCCTCTGTGGGACAGAGACTATGCCACCCTCTGGAGTCACAAAGAAGAAAGACACAAATCGCCTGGAGGAGCTTAGAGTTGGTAAAAGACGGGCACAACAGTGCATTGAGCTGTAGTAGGAACTATAATACGGATGATGTAGAACAAGCAACAGAAACACCAAGGAAGGAGGACTGAACGCCCCGAGTTAAGCCATCCTCGGCAGTACATGTTCACGTGTGTGCTTAGAACTCCAGAAAGCCAAGTTTTATCAATTTGTATGCTGTCTTCATGGAGCTGGATGAGAATATACAGACGTGGAGGTCAGTGTTGTGGTGGGAAGCATTCAGAAGCTACTAATGGCCAATATTGATTGCAGCAGGTTCATAGAGCAGCTTTTTAAAAACATTTACCCCTCTAAAATCAAATTGGGTAAGTTTATCTAGACTTCAAAGATTTCAGGTTTTACATGTATTTACCGAACATTTACTGTGTTCCAGGCACGGAACTGGATGTTTTTACTGCATTATCACATTTAAAAGCTAAATAAAGATGGAGGTAGCTTTAATTTAATCCCATTATAAGCTTCTGCTCTCCGTCATGAGGCCATTGCTATATCCTGGCTCACAGCCCATACTCACACTACTTTGCTGGAATTCTGTTGAAGAAGAAATCTGTTCTAACCAAAATATTCTAAATAATTTAGCTGCCAGCCTGGGAATAAAAATAATATCTCTTTGGTAATGGATTTTTTTTTTAAGGAACTGGCCTTGAATACCTACATAATATCACTTTTCTTAATAAACATTTACATGCTCTTCAAAGTTTTCTGGTAATTTGTTCAGCAAATGTGTAAATAAAGGAAGGGGATTTGTTGATGTATCGCTTGCTTGGGGTGGCTGCAACAAAGTGTCACAAACTGGGTGGCTTAACAGCAGACATTTATTGTCTCACAGGCTGGAAGTCAGAGATCAAAGCGACCGCAGGGCTTGTTCCTTCTGAGAATCTGTCTCATGCCTCTCTCCAGCCTTTGGGTGGTTTGCTGGCAATCTTTGGTTTTCCTTGGCTTATAAAATCATTACCTAGTCCCTGCCTTCATCTTCAGATGGCGTTCTACCTGTGTACATGTCTGTCTACATATTTCCATTTTTTAAAATAAAGACACCCACCATATTGGATTCCAATCCACCCTAACGATTTCATCTTCACTGGATTACCTCTGTACAAAACACACCCTACTTCCAAATGAGGCCGCATTCTGAGCTACTGGGAATTAGGACTTTGGCATATAACTTTTAGAGGGACACAACTGAACACGTGAGAGGTGGTAAAACACCTCTCTAAATACTGATCCTGGAGGGGCGCCTGGGTGGTGCAGTCGGTTAAGCGTCCGACTTCAGCCAGGTCACGATCTCGCGGTCCGGGAGTTCGAGCCCCGCGTCGGGCTCTGTCTGGGCTGATGGCTCAGAGCCTGGAGCCTGTTTCCGATTCTGTGTCTCCCTCTCTCTCTGCCCCTCCCCCGTTCATGCTCTGTCTCTCTCTGTCCCAAAAATGAATAAACGTTGAAAAAAAAAATTTAAATACTGATCCTGGAGAAGATTATAAAATTAATTCACGATAGAGGTATATTAAAGAGCTAGAGGGTGCTTCATGGAAAGATCTGAGGTATTACTGATTGCAAACTCCCTGAAGAAAACGTAAATCATTGCTAACAACTTCTTGAACTTCAATTTACTGATTTCATTGAGGTTAGTGATAATCATTCAATTACTTTTGCATTTCACCACTGATTACTAACAGCAAGAGGTAGTCACTGGTAGGAACAGTATCTGTGCGGTCACAGCGGTTGTGGGGGGGGGGGCAAACACACATCCATGTGCATGCATATGTAACAAAATAAACTTTGAAAGTGCTTTCAACCCTTCAAACTTTGAAAGTTAACTTTTTAAAGAATACATATTACCCTCAAATGAGGCTTTGCCAGATGGGTCAACCCAGTATTTATTTTTCATTAACACCTTTCTTGTATGATTTTAAGGAAGTCTTTTGCAAATGTATTATGTGCCCCAAATAAGATTTAACTAGCATTTATAAATGTATTTCATCGTCATTTCACATTTATTATCTTATTTGATGCTAGATCTAGGAGGGCCATAGAGTACTGAAATCTCTACTTAACTGAAGAAAAAAGAAGGCCCAAGAAAAATGAATAACATATCTACCATCACACAGAATCCGTTGGGGAAGAAACTAGGTTGAGAAGCCAGGTTTCTTTCCACTTAAAGCAAACAAAATACAGCCAAAAACTTCCCGGGAGATACAAAGGTACCCAAACACATGTTTTGTCACATTGTGAAACTGCACAATTCTTAACACTAAAGTTGTTGAGTTACCCATTTGGTTTTACCTTTACCTCTTCCTTACTCTGATCTGGGTAATCAGGAGTTAGAAGCAACCTGACCAGAAATGGTGCCAAAGATGTTGATGAAAGGAATTTCTCCTACAGCAGCATGAATTGGTTTCACAATAATGCAGCTCCATGAGATTTAGTGGATTTTGCTTTCTTACGGATTAAAAAGCCTTTCTTATATGAAGCTAATTCCCGGGATGTAAATAACCCATCAGAGGTCAGGTTGTAAATGTCCATAGCCGAAGTCAGGGGTTGTAACCACCCGAGAAGAAGAAACTCTAGAAATCGGATGGCATTTGTGGAACGGAAGTCACGAATCTATGATCTATGCCTCTCTTGGCCATAAGTGACACAAGCGTTTCGTTCATAGTCAGTCACGCGGTCTCAATGAGTGAAGCGCTCTCCACAGACTTTGCAAGTGCATGTTCTGCACGCAATCCTAACCTCTCTTCTGGGTTCTCATTCACCTACTGGACATTGTACTCACTGAACCATCTTGTCATTTTGTTCACGGGCTATATCAAAAGCTAAATTCACAATCTTCCATCAAAACCAACTTCAACTCGTAACCGCATTTCTGGCAGGTGTTCTTGGCACACCCTGGCTCAGAAATCCAGTCATTTTTAAACTGCCCTCAAGCCACCCCCAAGTACTAAAAATTATTTCTTTAAGTGTTTCTTTCTTTCCACTGCTCTGGACAGGACCTTAGTTTAGGCTTTAGTGCTTAATTCCTACAAGAGAATAATGGCCTCCTCCTGCCTCCCATGTGGGTTTGGGCCTATAGAAACAAGTCTTGGCTTGCTCAGGACCCATCCAAAAATGTACCTCCTCCAACCCCTATAAACTCATCTCCATGAGGAGCAGGCCACATTCAGTTCTCTGTGACTCATTAAGCCCACAGATCTACTTTCTCTTACATGGAAAGATGGGGTGGCCGTCTCATCAGGCACCTTTTCCGTAAGCCTCCTCCAGCTCCCTTAGAAGTTATTGATCCTGTCATGAGCTTTTCAGATGGTTAGAGTGCATGAGTCTTAACTGACGTCACAGAATAGCCACCTTCTGCCTGTTTCCAAATAACATCACCTCAAATTGTTAACAAAATCTCAACTCCTCAAAACTATATTGACAGACTATTTTGTTATTCTAGACTATGGTGGTTTAAAACAAAAGATTTCTCTGGCTATTTCTCCTTATGCAATCAATACCTTTTTGTAGAGACTTGGAAAATAAAGAAAAACAAAAAGAATGGTTTCTTAAATCATCCTATAACCACTTAAAACACTATGAAATTGTTCTCTTTCCCCCACCAGTACATTTTAATTTTTTACTTTACTTCATCTTCATTCTTGTCCAATGTCATTAAACTATCTATACAGTCTTCAGGTATATAAAATGTATTGTAACTTAATCGATTACTTCAATTATTAGATATTTGGTTTGTTTATAAAATTTTGCCATTGGTTAAAAAATCCTTGATGGATATCCTTATGAATTTTGTGCACACTTATGAGAATACCTACTCATCACAACCTCACTAACACAGAAAGTGACACCTACTTCTCAAATATCTTAACAGGTATTCAACTACCAAAGTGGATGCTTTCATATGAATGAAAGACTGTATTTCTTTTCTGAATTGTAAGATTATATAAATTGCCCTTTTGATATGGCTGTTACTTCTTTCTTACTGAGGTATAAAGGTTCCTTACAGATTAAAGATGTTATATTGTGATGGAATTTTAAGCTTCAAAATGCTCATGGGATTTAGCAATCGGGAGTCATTTATGACTCTACAGAAGTAATCTCAGTGGAGAGGCTGATATGGGATCCACTTTGCCAAAATTGAAATATGAAGGAAAATAAGGAATTAGAAATCTGGTATTGAAGTAAAGAGAGAAAAGAAAGAGAATATTATGTAGAGACAGAAACAGGATGTAATGTAAGGAATTGGTTGTGTATGTTTGTTAGTTTGCATTACTGGGTATGGGAAGAAGATAGAATGATCAAATCATGAAATGAGACTCCAGAAGAATAAGAAGTATATGAGACTGAGAATCTAGATAGATAAAAACAGATTTGGGAAGGATGAGAGAGACTCTTTCTCAAGAGTTAAAGGTGCCTGAAAATGGAGACATCTGGAGCTGTGGAAAAACCAATGAAGGAGATCGATTTACCATTTTCATCTCTAGGATATTTGTCTCCTTTTCGCTAGCTGAGACACTGATAAAAAAGAAAAATGACATGAGAAATGGCAAAACAATGTCTTCACTTGAGCAGCATAAAATCAGTTTTCCTCCAGAGAGATGGATAGAAGATTTGTTTTTATAAATTCTTTCAAAGTCATAAGGGCTTTGACTCTAAGGTAGAGGCTCAAAATTAGTTGAAAGATGCATTAGAAATATGCCTAAGGAGGTAATTAGAGAAAAGACAAAGCTGATTAAAATAGGACTTTTAAAGAGAGGCTTTTTCAATTATTATTTTGAAAGAGGATAGAGGGTAGAAAGGTGTACCTACCTCTCCTCCTTAGCATTTTCTACAGAAAAAGCAATTAAAACCATAAGGTGTAAAACTTCATTTTCCAATAGGATGACAGAATCTACAAAAAAAATACCTAAGAGAAAACAATTTCACTGAGTGCCAGACAGGGGGGAAAAATGTAGTTCTTCAAGTAACATAGCAGCGCTATGAATCCATGTTCTATCACTGCTATAACAAATCATCACAAACTTGGTGACTTCAAACAACTCAAGCTCATTATCTTACAGTTCTAGAGGTCAGAAGTCCAACACAGGTCTCACTGGACTGAACTCAAAGTGTTGGTGAGGTGGTGTTCTTTCTGGAGGCTCCGTAGAGGAATCCGTTGCCTTGCGTTTTCCAAAAGCCAGGGCCACCTGCATTCCTTGACTTGTGGCCCCCTCCTCTTCAAGGGGAGCAATATAGCGTCTTCAACTCTCTTACTCACTCTCCTGTCTCTCTCACTTATACCCTCATGAGTATATTGGGCCCACCTAAATAATCCAAAATAATCTCCCCGTCTCAAGATCCTTCAGTTATTCATACCTACCAAGTCCTTGTGCCATGTAGCACATTCACAGGTTCTGGGGATTAGGACGTCGACATCTTTGGAGAGCCATTATTCACCTACCACAGTAGACTATGTAGTGTCGTTGGTAACTAAAATGCTCTTTGAAATCCTCATTTGGTGATAAGCCAAAGCTAGGCAAGGATCTCCTTCTCTGGTTTAAGAACACACACAAAAGTAAAACAGTATTTGATGTATAATTTATATGCTGAACTTTCTTTATCCACAGGGCCTGTATGCTGAGGTAGGGAACAGCAAAGACAGGGGGAGCACTTTGCAGCAGGATTGAGTTTGAAACCCTTGAAGAAAGGATTTAAGGAGGCTCTGAATTCAAAATTGTGTCCAGCCCTGAAGTTTGAAACTGCTAAACCAAATTTGTCTCATCATCAGCCCTGACTCAGTATGAGGTTTCAGTGTTTCTGCCTTGTTTCTAGATCACTTCCTTATGATTACTTTTACCTCTTCTCAACTTACCTTCGATGTTTACCATCTTGCCCCATTCACTTTCCCCCATCTTGAATTTGCCCTTTTGTGTAGGGGACTGATATGGTCCTTCTTACCTCAGTCCCCTAGTTGGTTATGAGTTTTCCCCAGGCCTTAGAAAGTTGTCCATTTCTGACCTTCTCTGGGTACTGAGCTAGTGAAGCCTTTCCCTAAAGTTCGCCCATCTGCCCACCATTCCTTCCAAGTTTACCACGGCCTCTATGAGAGGTAATTAGAAAGTCCTAGAGTTCTAAGTTTTAGTTGAAAATTGATTCACATTTTCCTAATGATAGTAATCAGTTTAGGAGAATTCCAGATACAAAATCAACTTCAACTAATCATTTGACAAAAGGCCCAGGGGAATGCTTTTATCACTATTCCAAAAAAAAAAAAAGTTTATTTATTTTGAGAGAGAGAGAGAGAGAGAGAGAAAGTGCGAGTTGGGGGAAGGGGTTGGAAAGGGAGAGAGAGAGAATCCCAGGCAAGGTCCACATTGCCAGCAAGTATTTTGTGAGTTCAAAATAAAAGTAAATTCCTTTTGGGAATAATAATCAAGATAGATACCTAGATATTTCTAGCAAGTGTTCCTAGAAGGAAACTAAGACTATCCATCACTAGGCTAAGGACTCAGATTAGCAGCCATGTTCTATTTGGTTTACGTTGCCAACGGCTCCAACTGGTAGGTGTTGGTTAAATATGAAAAAAGGAAAGAGGAAAGCCTGAAGGGCGAAAATCTTGAGGACATGGGGCATACTTCTATTCAAGGAATAGGATTATCACTTTGGGATGGGGTTAGGGATGGGGACATGGTTATAGACCTCGAAGAAAGTGATGGATATGTGTTCATGGGGAAGAATGCAGGACATGTCCAGTTGGAGAGAAAATGGCCAAAATTACAAGGGCAAAAATTAAAGAATCTCAAGGAGCTTGTTGTGAGATCAGCTTTGCTGGAACAAAGAAACAGTCCAAAGCTCCAGGAAGTGCCAACTCTTGAGAAACAATGGATCCTGGGCTGGGGGGTTTAGGCTGACCCCCTATAGGTCCTGATCTGCAGGCTGGTACACTGAAAACAGAGAGAGAGAGAGAGAGAGAGAGAGAGAGAAAGAGAGAGAGAGAGAGACCAAGTGTAATGAACTTCAGTCCCAGGAGTGTCGGTGCCATTGTTTGGAGGAAGGGAAGTTTGTGTGTGTCAGGAAGAGGAGACGATTTGTTACCTCATGGGCTTCGAGGTGCATCGTGGTATGCATCATGATAGAGATCAGAGTCTGAGCGGTGTCCCCTTTGCACAAAGGACTGCTCCCTTATCTGAGATCCATCCACACGACCACATGGCCTGTCCTGCCAGACGGAGGACATTTTTCACATAATGCACTTGGCAGTGAAAGCAAATCTATTTTAAGCTGACTGTTCATTTTTCATGATGTGCATTACAAAAGCCCTGGTATAGCCCAATTCATTTATAAGTGGACTTAAAACACTTTAAAATACAATGAAGCTATTTGGCTAAATGCGGACTCCCGGGAGTTGGGTTCCTGTAAGGGAGAGTGAGATTTAGTCTCTCTGTACCTATCTTAAAAATGTATAAAACAGGCAGGATTCAGGTTGAAGTATAACAGACTTAGTGGGGTCCTAACCCACGGAATGGAAAGACCACACAACAGAAGGATTGGAACTTATTAGTGGGGATGGATGAACCACTCTGTGGTTTAGGCTGAAACGCCTGGGATTGCTTTTCAAATGTTTTAAATTTGATAATATATATACATATATAGACACACACATATATTAAAAAAGCAAATGCGTTTGCCAAAATCTTTCCCCTGTCTTCATTCTTCAGCCCATATGGATTTTAAATGTTTGTAATCCATGCATCTCTGATGTGTTCGCACAAGGCCCTTGGAGGACTGGCTCATAAAAGATTGCCCCCTGAGGAAATTTCTGTACAAACCTTTTCTCTAAGAGTTGCCATGTTTTGCTCAAGCCTGGACCCTAACCCTTTGCCCCACTTTTCTCTGAGCAAGCAAAAAAGTGTGGACGTTCAATCCATAATTCACTCCTAATTCTCTAAGCTGTATGACTCTTTAGATTTCTTTTTTTCTCACTCAAGAAGAGAGGTTGGCCAGGAGAGTGGGGACCTGAAGGCTCTCTGGTCCCCTGGCTCCAAGTCTAGGATGCTGATGCCCCCATCCAGTTGGCCTTCAGTGACTTCCAGCTTTGCTGACTGGCTTTCTCACTTGCTCCTAATGCAAAAGTTCCTTCTTTTGTTTGATTTTTTCTTTTTTCTTTTTTTAATGTTTATTTATTTTGGAGAGAGAGACAGAGAGATAGAGTGTGAACAGGGGAGGGACAGAAGGAGGGGAAGATACAGAATCTGAAGCAGGACCCAGGTTCTGAGCTGTCAGCACAGAGCCCGATGCGGGCCTTGAACTCACAAACCGCGAGATCATGACCTGAGCTGAAGTCAGAGACTTAATTGACTGAGCCATCCAGGTACCCCAAAACTTCCTTCTTTTGAATGTAGGAAATTAATTACTGAAGGAACCAGAATACGTAAGGTAGGTTCTAGTTAAGGGCAGCACTTAGCTCTGGCAAATGGCAGGGTCAATAAAAAGAAAAAAGGCTAACCAGCGGCCCTCAAAGTTTCTGGAAACTTACCCTTCGAACCCCTCCCTTTCCACTCAGCATGCTTGGAGTGTGAACACCAAAGAATAAATGCCAAAGGAAGAAGGTGGGAAATAAAAATGAGCCCTTCAAGGTCCTTTACCCGGCTTTACCAAAGAACCCTACAGAGAAACACAGAATTGAGAACTCCCACTGCCATGCACGCCTCTAATTAAGTGAGAGCAAGTGCAATGCAGGAAGTTAGGATATCAGATAGGCTTGGGTTCAAATCCATTTATTTCTTCCCCTACTAGCCAAAAGACTTAGGATTTTAGCTAAGGATGCTTAAAAAAAAAAAAAAGAAACAAAACAACAACAACAAAAAACATGAGATGAAAGATTGACACACAGAAGTCGGTTGCAGTTGAAGAGGTTGATCTAACACCTCCCTGGGGGAAGCAGTGGATGCCACGGGAGCATCCTAAGGCTGCGGGGCTGGGACTGGTCGCGGCACATGTTCCTCCAGGTTTCCTCACCAGCCTAGCGGAACCAGGCTGCCATATTTATTTAGGGCAGACTTGAAGTTCAAAGAGCAGCATGCAAGAGAGGAAAAGGCAGAAGCGGGAGCAGGTGACTCTGGCATTTGTCCACCAGGGCAGAGAAAACAGTGGGTGAGGGCTGGCGTAACCAATATGACACATGAGTCCTCCTTGGCCAAGGGTCCTTCCTTCCCTGCCATCTTCTCCAGTTGCCCTCAGCAGCGTGGGAGACTGGGGCCTGGGGAGAGGGGGAGGAGAGGATCCATCAGGAAGACGGAGAGCAGATGCCTTGTCACCCTCCCCACCCCAGCCCCCCTCCCCGCCCCCCCCCAGCTCTGCAAGGCAATGGTTTCATCTGCTTTTCATGGATTCAATGGACTATAAAACAGCAAGAAAGCAAGTGGAAGGACCCAGAGAAGTGGTTTTGAATCTGTGCCGGAGAGTGGCCTCTATGCATTCCTCTCTGTAGGCTCAGGAAAGAGGGATGAGGCAGGGCAGGGGCCAGAAGGAAAGTTCTTGGGGGTCTTGCCCCCCCCACCCACACACACAACCTTGTTGAAACCAAAAAGTTCTGCTTTTATCAGTTTTAGGGTTCTACTAAGGTTGTATGTGAAGAAAGGCAGCTGCTAATAATGACAATAATGTTTTAGCTCTGGGACTTGTGTCGGGGTCCCTGGCAAGGGTAAGTGAGGAGGGGGCTCACACCCACTGAGGCCCCTGGCGGGGAGTGACTGCTTCTGGAAGGCCACAGCCAGCCTGCAGCAGCGGCAGGAGGTGGGGCCCAGCCGAGCCTGAGAGGCGGCGGCACAGACAGCAAGGGCAGTGGAAAGATTTCTGTCTGTCTGCAAAGAGTTGAGGGTGAGCCTCCCAGAGGGCAAGGGAAAGAACCCAATTACTCACCACCCTCCGCTCCTGTGACTGATTTCTGCCTTCATTTTTGATATTTAATTGATTATAAACTAACCAGAAATCCCAAAGGAGCCCCCAGCCTCCGCTGAGGTAGCCGTTCAGCTGGGGCACAGTCAGAATCTGAGGATTTTGTGGCTGAAATGTATAGCGAATGACCCGGGTCTGGCCGTCTGTGTGACACACAACAGCATACATTGCATGACTCATGGAAGTCAGGGATGGAAAAGACCTATTAGGTCATTTTTTCCATCTTGCAGCCATTGCAGGTTTACTCTCTGCCAAGGTGGGATTATATTCAAATATTTGGTCCAGTCTCGTTTAAACCGATTCAAGTAATAGGGCTCCCACAAGCTCCCCTGGGATCTTAATTCCACAGGATCATTGATCTCAATCTTCGGAAAATGTTCCTGATGTTCACTTTAAATTTTCCTTTGCTCAATTTCATCCCATTAATCCTGCTTATTACCCCTCAGGCCACCCTAAATAATATCCCTTGTTCTTTCATGTTGACATTCCTCCAGCACTGGTAGGGAGGAGACCGGGGAATACAAAAATGTCTTCTTGGCTTGGCTTACAGTCCTAACTATAAAATGAAGAATAGAAATGTTCTGAATAATAGCTTAAGATATTGAGGCGACTGTGTGTATCAGATGAGAAAGGGTTTTCCAGATTGCCCAGGAATAGTTGAGACAATCAATGGCAGGTGTTTCTGAGTTAAAACTTTACATTCTGAATATTCTGAGTCAGAGAGTAGCAAAGATGAAATGTCACATAATCCGCCATACTGCCACCTAACATGGATAATGGGCTATGTCCTCATAGCCTTTGGGGGAGATAATTCTATATAATCCTCTGATTATTTTTCCCCAGAGGGCAGGGATCACTTCAAATAGCCATAAACCACATTAGTTAAACTCTCAATGAGTAATGTCCCTTTCCAGGGCACAAGGCAGAGCAGACTTGGGGGCCAGTAAAGGCAGCCACCACCAGACCGTGAGGCCCCCAGAGTGGGAGCCAGAGCGGGCTATCCCGCGTACTCCTCCAAGTGTTTTCCAGGTGCTGGGGTGCTTACTAAAATTCAAATTGTTGGGGGTCCCTCTCGGACCGAGTGTGATTTTGGTGGCCAAAGCCGAGAAACCGACATTTTTAATAAGCTTCATGACATTTGAAAAGCTGAGACCGTGGGGTGACTCTAATCCATCACCATTTGGGAACCCCTTGGACTAGAGTCCAAAGAGAAGGGTTTGGCTGGGAATAGGACCGATCAGGAGCCAGAGACGAAGTAGGCTCAAGACTGAGAGCAGGAAAAGGCCAGTGAGCAGTCGTTGGTGGGTGCAAAGGTACAGCGTCCATAGCCTGCACTTACTGGTTGTCAGAGCACAGTGCGTGGATGTGCAGGTAGAGTAAATAGGTAAAAGGTCTGGCTGGACGTTGGTCCATGCAAACAAGGGCTGAGCTCAGATTGGCAACTTTTTAACTTGTTCTTTGCCAGCTGCACACATTACTCATGTAAGGGAAACCTGACGGCAAAGAGAAGGAGAAAAATGCCAGATTTCAAATGTGTCAGCCTGCACACACACGTGTGATGTCAAGGAGTCTCACGCCTGACTCTGGCCTCTGGTTTCCCGTGAAGTAGTCTTAGCACACAAACTAGTGTTTCAGCCAAGAACGTGGACGTGAGTGTTCACCTGTTTATTTTGATACAAATAAAAACTGGAGAGAAACCGAATGTCCAAGAAGTAAGTGGAGACCACAAATTGCGGTATATTCTGACAATGGAATTCTACTCCGCATGGAAAAGAGATGGATAATTGATACCTCCCACAACAGAGACGAAGCTCAAAAATACTATGCTGTGAAAAAGTCAGACATAAAGGAGTACATGCTCTAGGATTCCACTTATACAAAGTTCTAGAAGAGGAAAATCTAATCTTAAATTAGGATCTAAATAGGATTGATGGCTGCTTCGGGACAGGGACCCTCGTTGTTAACAGAGAATACACAAGAGGAAACTTTGTGAAGACACGAAAATACTCAATATCCTGATTGGGTTGGCGGTTACACTCGGGCGTAAGCATCAGTACGCATCAAACTGTTCAGTTTAGAGGGCTGCATTTAATTCTACCTAAATTCTACCTGAATAAAGATGATTAAAAAGAAAAACCCAATTACATTTGAGATTTTTTTCCCTAAGCTAAATTTGCCTTCTGTCAAAAATGTGTCTTTTTTTAATTCTCCCCTAGCCTGCTAATGACCAAGACCTTATTAATAATTCAACAAATATTTCCTCAGCATCTATATTCCAGGTTCTATTCTAGGCACTGGATCAATTTACTGAGCAAAACGTATGAAACTTCCTACCTGGTGCAGCTTACGATTAATTCCCAGGAAAGAGAAGATTCCAGAGTACCCAGTCCCAGAAGATAGTATGTCTTTTCATTACAAGCTTATTATTTCGTTTTTTTGCAGATATCTTTATGTGGCGTGACGTCGTGAGGCTCCTCTGTGTGAAAGGTATAGATTTATCACAATAAGATACTGATCATAAACAATTGTGAAGGAAGCTCAAGAGGAATTCTTTTTTTTTTTTTTTAATTTTTTTAACGTTTCTTATTGAGAGACAGACACAGAGCATGAGCAGGGGAGGGGTTAGGAGGGGGAGACACAGAATCAGAAGCAGGCTCCAGGCTCTGAGCTGTCAGCACAGAGCCTGATGCGGGGCTTGAACTCACAAACCGTGAGCCAAAGTAGGTCACCCAAACAACTGAGCCACCCAGGCACCCCTCGAGAGGAGTTCTTAACGTCTCATTTTCCCAGTGTGACTGAGCCAGACTGATTTAAAATGGAAGTGATCCTGCCACCTTTCTCTGTGATCTTGTACAAGCCCCCAGCTCCTCACTCCCGGAGACACTCTAGGTGCTCAAAGAGATGATATTGTTCTGTAATAAATCGCCGTCTATTCAAGTAGGGTGTTGTGACACTTGAGAAAGGGGTTTCTGATCCTTCTAGTAACCTTCACATCCTCGAAGTGTCCACAGTTTGAATGGCACAGGTCTTGTTTGCTGTTCCCAGTCAGAGCTTCGGTGTTCCTGGTGCCAAAGGGACCCTTTCCGTTCTCACGAACACCCTTGTGCCCAATGCCAGACTGCAGCGCTCCCTTGCTTTTCAGCTTAGTCGCCCACCCTAGGCCCTCTGCCCAGAGTCCCTTCCCACTGCCCTATGTCTTCCCTGGAAAACACACCCTCTAGTTAATACACTTAGCAAAAGCTGTCTTCTATGCCCCTTGTTGGACGTGTCTGGATGTCTTTTGTTCCTTGACCAGTCCTGGGGGGGGGGGGGGGCGGGAGGAGGGGTACTCTGTGTCAGGTCTAACCACCTAGACATTTACCTCGGAAATGTCCACTTGTAGAGCCATCAGCTGTGAGTATCTCTCGGGGGTATGTATCTTTTTAGGCTGAACTGGGAAAGGCTCCTGCAAAACAAGGATTCCTGGGGAGCCTGGGTGGCTCAGTATGTTAAGCATCGGACTATTGATTTGGGCTCCGTCATGATCTCACGGTTCCTGAGATCAAGCCCTCTGTCTGGCTCTGCACTGTTAGTGCAGAGGTCTCTCTCTCTCTCTCTCTCTCTCTCTCTCGTTATCTCTCTCTCTCTCTCTCTCTCTCTCAGCTGTGCTGACAGCTCAGAGCCTGGAACCTGCTTCAGATTCTGTGTGTGTCTCTCTCTCCCTGCCCCTCCCCCACTCACACTCTGTCTCTCTCTCTCAAAAATGAATAAATGTTTAAAAACATTAAAAACAAAACAAAACAAAACAGGGATGCCTGGGTGGCTCAGTTGGTTAAGCATCCAACTTTGGCTCAGGTCATGATCTCACGGTTTGTGGGTTCGAGCCCCACATATGGCTCTGTGCTGACAGCTCAGAGCCTGGAGCCTGCTTTGGATTCTATGTCTCTGTCTCTCTGCCCCTCCCTCATTTGCATTTTCTCTCTCTCTGTCTCTCTCTATCTTTCACTCTCTCTCTCTCAAAAATAAACATTTAAAAAATTTTTTTCAAACAAACAAACCAACCAACAAACAAAAAACACAAAGAAGTGTTCCTATCTCTCAGAGCCTTTCCAATACATGGTTATAGGACAGGATGGGATAAAAACAAAGATGTGATGCTTACTGGAAATAAACAATGTCCAAGAAGGAAAAAAAATATATCAAGATGTATTGTTGGATTTTTGTCTTTTCTCTTATTCCCCGTCCTTACACACACACACACACACACACACACACACACACCACAAACAAGATACAGAGTAGAGCAAATAGAGTAGAGTTAATGCACCATCTTGAACAGAACAAAAAGAAACCATTTTTAAAATACAATTTAGTAACACAAGTTCGTCAGAGTCAGTGTTTATTTTTAGGCAGTGTTATGTTCCAGGAATTAGACTAGGTGCTTTCCCACACATCATCTCGTAACAATCCATTGAGGTAGGGATGACCTTCCTCGTCATAAAGATGAGGAAACTGAGACTCACAGAGAGTAAAAGACTTGCCCAGAGTCACCTAATTCAGTAAAGGATGCAACCAGACCCGAGAGTCTGCCCTTCTCTCTGACTCTTAGAGAGAAAAGATGGTTATGGTCTTTTAGGGAACAAAATCATTTTATAATTAATAGCACATTAGTTTTTAGCCTCTGCTTACAGAATACCAAAATCCAGCGTGTGCGTTTGTTGAAGAGGAAACACCAAATCTAGCGCACTGAGGAGGCAGGGCTCTTAAGGTAGGGGTCTCATTTATCACAAGTGGAGTTATCAATCCCTTGTGAGTATGCCCTCCACTTCCCCTCTGCTTCAGTTTCTTGGCTCAAGCCCCACCCTCTGACAAACAGTAGTTAGAAACCCTCCTTGAGTAGGTCATCTGTGCCCCAAAGGGCTAAATCTTCATTGAAACTTCTCACTGGTGGTCGGAACGTGGGAGAGGGGGGTATACAGGCAAAACATGGTTCAACTTTCAGTCGTGACTTCTTCAGTGAGGGTAGGGACTCATGGGTGCTTGGATTGACTTCCCAGACCCAGAGGAACACCAGGACCTGTGTAGAGAAGCCCCTTCCCACCAGAAAAGTTTCTCATCAACCTAGAGACGGCCTGTGCCTAGGGAGGTAGTGCTTAAAGCACACCAGTGATTTCATAATGTTTTTATTTCTCTGGGAACACAACCTACTAATAATATGTCAGTTATTGTTTTGTTTGGTTTTGTCTGTCAGACACTTGAATTTCAATCATATTTTTTAGGAACGACTTGTTTCAAGCCCTTTATGGCTGTCTCCATAAAGAATGCTTACTAGTAGGGGCGCTTGGGTGGCTTGGTCGGTTAAGCGTCCGACTTCGGCTCAGGTCAGGATCTCACGGTCCGTGAGCTCAAGCCCCGCATCAGGCTCTGTGCTGACTGCTCAGAGCCTGGAGCCTGTTTCAGATTCTGTGTCTCCCTCTCTCTCTGCCCCATCCCCATTCATGCTCTGTCTCTCTCTGTCTCAAAAATAAATAAACGTTAAAAAAAATTAAAAAAAAAAAAGAATGCTTACTAGTAATTGATCCACCACAGATGTATTCCTGAAGACTTTTCTGGAAATCAGATTCGGAGGAATCAGAATCATAACACTTAAACATTAAAGGGGTATACTATGAAGGGAACCATCAGTTACTGTACTAATCAAACAAAAACTTTTCTTCAAGGAAGAAAGTTGTATTACACCTAATTCATCTCATTTGCTCATACAAATTTCTTTTAGATCCTAAACCACCTTAACGTGAGGATGTCACAGATGATGAGTTGGTACCAAAGCGAAACCTATACTAAAATTCCTTTGGGGGGCCTTTGTCACAGCCCGTTGTGAAGAAATAGCATGGCTGACTCTGCTTTGGCTAACAACACAGAGACAGAAAACATGCCCGAGACCAGAGCTGAACATTCATTCACATGGGATAGGAGAAGGTACAAGTGTTGAACACATATACTAAGACCTGCCAACATTTTTCACTTACAAGTTTCTGAAAGGATGGGATTTCATCCTGGACTGGCTAAAGAGGAAAAGGCTAAGCCAAATTTTTTTCTCTGATGTAAATATGTGGCTTCCAGGAATTCCAACAGGAGCCGCCCCTATGACTCCAAGGTCAAAATCCACAACTCAGGGGATTTCTGTTCACGCAAAGCCAGCTGAGAGAGGGTGTTTTCTAGGGGGGCAAGTCCACTTCCTGGAAGCTGTTAAGTTTTGGAAGTAAATACACCTACAGACAATATTGGGGATACTGAGACTCTCAAGAAGACAAGTCAAGCTTCCCAATGTCAATCTTCATTCAATTATATCATTTGAAATGGATCCAAAAGGTGCATTTTCTCCTCACCACTTTCTGCTAAAACATCTGAAGATTCCAGAAGGTCCAAGAATTTCGGCCATGAATGAAGATTATTCCAGCCTCCGTCTTCTCTGGATTGTAACCTGAAAGATAATTCCTTGTCCCATGCCCCAACTGCCTACTTCTTACATATGCCTGCAGGATGTTGATTTCACTCTGATTAGTTAAGCAAATATGGCGGTTACCTAGTCCATTCAGTTTGACGCTATCATCTACAAATGGCTTGCATTAAGATCCAAATCAGCCATCTGAAATCTGAAACATGCTCTCCTATAGAGCCTTTTCTTGTATGCCAGATGCAGCCAAAAAATGACAAAAAAGGTAACTGTGTGAGTGCTATTTCTGCTCAGATTTTCCTCTTCTCTGGAAAATTCAGAGAATTGGAGGCACCATCCCTTATTGACCCAATGCAGAAAATTGTGACTGTCAGTGATGGAGTGAACTTACTGGCTGTCTGACTTGGGATTAAAACATTAATGTGTGGTGGGCAAGATAGGTCCAAATTTAATAGCTGCAATTTATGAAAAGAAAGAGCCATCGGGGAGGGGAAAGGCAGAGGTCTAGGCATCTGAGCAGCGTTTGAACTTTTTCCTTTAACACAGATCTCTGCTTTTCTAAAAACCCAACTCTCTCAAATTAGTTGGGTCATTGTTCCTTGGGAGTTTTATTTCTCTACAGGGAGAATTTCCAACACACAGCATTACTTCTTTTCATCCCTAATTGTGATGCCTCCTGCTAATTGAGAGCTGGGCCTTGTGGTTTCCAGAACACTAATTTGTGATGGTAAAACCTTTACCCATCATAAATTATTTCATTGTTCAACAAGGATGTAAAATAATTAATTGGCTCTTTGGCAGATAAGTTCAGCATTTGCAGGATCTGTTTTATAAGAAATTTTATTGATGAAAATGTGTCTAAAGCTTTAGCAATGCACTTGGCTTTAGCATTTGGCAGCAAAGAGACAAAATCTTAAAGCCAAAAACCTCCCTAGGGCATGAAGCAAAGTACAACTTTGCATCTATATTCCTGCTGTAGGTCATTGGGGGTCTCCTTTTACAGACAATTGGCAAAAGACTTCAGTGGCTGTTTTATGATCCGTTTTGATTTTGTATATGAGCAAATCTCACATTTCGGCCATGAGACATACCCATGTTTTACCGCATTGCCTTTAAACGATTTTTCAAGAAGTTGCATTAACTCTTAAAATTGACAAGAATAAATAGAGGCACCGTAAATTTTTAAAGTTGAAGTCATAGGCATCACACGCTAACTTACTTATTGTTAGGCTGTTGGGAATGGGGAGGGGGGTGTTTGGGTTATGTTTTTTTAAGATACAGAAATGTCTAAAATTCATCATCAGCGAATATGCTTGGCTGTCCTGACACGATGATTTTTAGGAAACTAAACGGGGTCTATATGACATCGATGCAATCAGCTCAGTCCAACAAATGTCTCAGAAGAAAATCCCTGAAACTGATTGTTTAGTGATGAATGGACAAAAGAACCAGCCTGATATTTAAGTTGATACCAGATGAACGGCTTCCTCATTTGTAAGCCTATCTGTATCTTGTACAAAGCTGGCTCAAAGGCACCATGGAAATGCTAGTTGACTGAATTTGTGCTTTCAATAAGCACTCCATTCTGTTTCAAACGGAACATCAAGAGAGGCAAAAGTGATACAGACAGTAGTTGCTCCTTGAATGGGGGCCATTTGCTGTACCAACGTGTGTTTATAATAAACACTTCCAGATTAACATGTCTGTTCCCACATTCAACTGTACTCTTCAAAATTAGCCTAATTGGGGGGAAAAATGCTGGGGAAAAGTAACACATTCAAAAACTGCAAACAAGGAGGTTACACATTTGTGTGAATAATTTCCATTGTATTGTAACTAAGACCAGAAGAACAACCAAGAAAAATGGACTATCAAGCATAGTGTTGACATCTCTTTCTTGCTAACACAACAGAGTTCTGAACACATTTCCATATAATCTCTTCTTTTCAAGAATTCATTATTTGGCTCCACAAAGTTTTCTTGAGACCAAAGCAATTTACTTAGACATTTTGAAAAGTGGTGACTCTTTTTAAAATTCTAAAGAAGTAAAACTCCACAAGGAAAAGTACCAGGGTGGGGTCAGGGAGCTGAGGTAGTCCTCTGGGAGGGGTGAAGGGAGCCCAGTGCTACCCTGGATGTGGCCTCCTCACGGCCCCGCTGGTGCTCAGGGCCCTCAGGTTGGGCAGGGGCCCAGGGAGCACCTTGAGGTCCTGCAAGTGGGGAACTGCTGGTGTTCCAGGAGACAAGTCTCCTGTCTTCCATCTCCTTGGTGCTGGCTCCTGGGGTATTGTGGGCATGGTTGTGAGCAGTCATGTTCCTTGGTGGGGCTCTGAGCTGTAAATGGTGACCACAACCTCCAGAAGAAGCAGCAGGAGGAAGAGGAGGAGGAGAAAGAGGAAGAGAAAGACAATGGGGGGAAAAAAGCCTTCAATGAATTACATCAGATGACCTTCTCCAGAGAAACAGAACCAACAGGAGATGGGGGGGGGGGGTGAGGAGGAGAGAAAGAGAGATGGAGAAATGGTATATATATACATGTCTGTCATCTATCTGTCATCTATCTATTATCTATCTATCTATCTATCTATCCATCTATCTATCCATCTATCCATCTATCCATCTATCCATCTATCCATAAATAGATGTTAAGGAAAAGGATTTATTTTAAGGAATTGGCTTACGTGTTTATGCGGGCTGGGAAATCCGAAATCCACAAGGGCAGACAGAAAGCTGGAAATGTAGGCAAGATTTTATCTTACAGTGTTGAGGCAGAATTTTTTTTTTCCTCATGGAAACCTGCCTTTGCTTTTACAGCCTCCATCTGATTGGATGAGGCCAACTCCATTATAGAGCACACTCTCTTTTGTTTAAGGTCAACTGACTGTAAATGTTCATCATATCTACAAAATACCTCCACAGCAACATCTAGTCTGGCGTTTGACCAAACAGCTGAGCACCATCGCCTAGCCCGACCATCACAGAAGTCTCGTGTGGGCTTTATACAGGAACCCAGCGAGGAGGAAAGAATGTGAACAGAGCACGGGAAATCTCCTGCCCTTCTTTCACCACCGAAGGGTGACAAGACCCAGAGAAGTTAGTCACCTCTACAGTAACTTTCCAGCCACCCTGGTTTGGGACATCAAAGGGAATGGATCTGAGTTATAATTATGGTTTCGCTCCAGCAAACACACCGCCAAGTAGTGTGGGTTCAGGAAATCACTCTTATTTTCACCAATCTCAAGGAAAGGGGCTCTTTCTGGACTTGGTGTCACCGAGAGAATTCTCTGAGGAGCATTGACTGCTTCTGCCCAAGGCTTTCCCTGCTGCATCGGAGGGACGGGAACAGCAGTGCCGTGGCTGTGCTGGGACCCACACACATTAATCATCTTAAGTGGAGCCAGTCATCTTTGTCACATCATTGGTCAATCAACTTCCAAATATCAGAATGAGGTGTTGGGTAGAGTTGATCCGATTTGGGTGAGTAAACTGACTTGACTTGTTCATTTAGGAAAAAAGTTTGACATGTGCTCGGTCTTAGTCATGGGCTGCTTAGGGTGTTTTTCTTTCAAACTACTCCTCACAGAGGACAACCTCTTTCCAAAAATGCAGGAGACAAGTGGGCACAGTGACACCAGTCCCCGAATAAATTGCTGCACTGCTTTTTCTGTGAGTAAAATATTATAAATTCAAATGACCTCTTCAGAGCATTTAAGGTACAGGAAGTGAGTCATAGAAAGAACCCCCTACGGTCTCTGAATTCTGGCAAAAAAAAAAAAAACCCAAAATGAAACAAAACAAAACAGCCTTAATTAGTGAGAAGGTAAATTTGAAAAATCTGAGTTAATATTATTTTGAAAAGAAATACCATTTATGACTTTAAAGTTCTTTCAAGTATAATAACTTCAAAGTATTTTTTAATCCAGCTCTTTTGTGAATGTGTTTTTTTTTATTATGTGAGAATAAGATGAAAACATGCTCATGGAGAGGAAAGCTGTTATGGCAAAGCAATATATTATAATTAAGTACTTCATGTTCTGTTAATGTTTGCTGGTTATCAGAAGGATGAATAGGAAACTTCTACGAAAGCAAATATAAACATTTTAAATGGATGTTTGTTGTGTTGTGTTGTATTCTCTTTCCTCTGTGCCTGTTAGATTATACTTCATAATTTAAAATTAAGTTAAAATTTGAAATTTGTTTTCTTCATGAGGAAAATAGTTCAGTATTCCAGAGCTCTGGGAATTTATCCTCAACGGGTACTTGATAGACTTTTTTAATTTAATGGGATAGAACCCATCCTGTAAACATCTCCTATCAGTGTGGGTTCTCCAGGACCAATAGAATGTGTGTATATGTAGAGAAAGGAATGTATCGTAAGGAATTCGCTCACATGGTTATGGAGGCCGACAAGTCCCAAGTTTTGTAATTGATAAGCTGGAGACTCAGGAAAGCCATGGTTTAAGTTTTAGTCCAAGTGCAGGAAAAAGCTGCTGTCCCAACTCCCAAGAGGCTCAGACAGAGAGAGCGAATATTCTCGTACTCCAACTTCTGTTCTAGTCAGGCCTCCTATGGACTGGATAAGGTTCATCCGCCTCAGGGAGGGTAACCTGATTTCTTCAGTTTATCAATTCAAATGTAATCTCATCCAGAAACACCCGCATAGACACTCCAGAACAGTGTTTAATGAAACTTCTGAGGACCTGATGGTCCAGTCAAGTTGACACATAAAATTAGCCAGCACATCCCCCCAACCACCAGCACACACACACAAACACACACACACACACACACACAACCTGGCTAGAGATCTACTAAGAGGGCAAGTTGGAGGCTATGCTGGAGGCAAGTGGCCCTGCCCTATGGGGATCTTTCCTAAGAGGAGATGACTTACCAGAGAATAGGGGGAAGACGAGGCCTTTGCTTGCTGCACAGTTTATATCCTCACTTGTACCCACAGACCCAGATGCGAGCAGGCCCTCAGATGACAATGTCGCTGAGTCCTGTGGAGCTGGCGAGGAAGGATTTCTGCATTCAGAACGTCAGCAAGCATATTCTAACCAAGCCTCAGAGGTGAGCACTACTCCAAGCCCCCAGACCTGACCAAATCTGGGGAATCCACACACTCCAGGAGGAATGTGTGGTGGGCAAAAGGACCCGTACTTGGTCCATACAAACTGGAGAACCTGAACTGCATAAGCCCTGGGTTCTAACAGAGGTCAAAGGAGAGAAAAATAAAGAAGATTATTGTTAGACTTCCCAGCACTTTGGCAAGAGGCAGGCACCTTGAAGGATTTGTTTCAACTTAGAAAAAAACGGGCAGACATTTCAACACCTTGAATATTATGTTTCATTTCATGCTTCTTACAATTTTAATGTGTTTGCAAATAGTTGCTCTCTCCCACAATAAACTGGTTGCTAGGACAACCCTTTTTCCCCTCTACTATTAACCTACCTACAGGCTTTATTTGAACTCTGCGTCCCATTCATTTTGTCTGTTCCAGATCCCAACACAAGATACAGAATTACACTTAGTTGTCTTGTCTCCTTAGTCTCCTTCGGGCTGGGTCTCTCCCCTAGGCTTTCCTTGTCTTTTATGATCTTGACACTTCTGAAAACTTGTTGTATAGAACGTCCCTCAGTTTCAGTTTGATATTTTCTCATGGTCAGAGTGACGTGATGCGTTTTTGACAAAAATACCACACAGGTGACGTTTTGTGCTCTTCAGTGCATGCTATCTGGGGGTACATCACATCCACATATCTTTTTTTTTTAATGTGTATTTTTGAGAGAGAAAGAGAGAGTTGGGGAGGAGCAGAGAGAGAGAAGGGAGAAAGAGAATCTCAAACAGATGCCACACTGTCAGCACAGAGCCCGACACAGGTCTTGAACTCACAAACCATGTGATCATGACCTGAGCCAAAGTCAAGAGTTGGACACTCAACCAACTGAGCCACCCAAGCTCCCCTACAGGATGTTCACTTACCTTACTGGTCATGTTAAGCTTGATCGTTTGGTTGAGAAGGTGTCGGCCAGGTTTCTCAACTACACAGTCGCTACTTTTTCCTTTGTAATGAATAAATGTCTTGGGGAAGATATTGTGAACCTGTCCCTCCCCAAACATCTGCCCATTGATTCTTGGATTGACTGATGACTGTCACCTGCAACAATTATTACTGCAGTGTTTACCTAATGGTGATTTCTATTTCCCTCATTTCTTCTGCATTTACTAATTGAAAGTTTTCTGTAGGAAGTCTTCTGTAAGGTATCTTTTCCCCATGCATGTATTGATTCAGGTAATTTATAACAGAATGGGTTTGTGGGTATTTATTTTACTTTGAAAGGGGGGGGGCTACAATTTAATACTATTTATTTTGTTGCTTAGATTGATCTAGCTTTGGCCAATGGGATCACCTTCAGTTAGCCCTTGTGTCTTTTCGACATGATCTCTCTCTCTCTCTCTTTCTTTTCTTTCTTCCTTTCTTTTTTTTTTTTTAACACTTGCTTCCAATTCAGGCTTCACAGGATAATCCAAGCTCATCTCACATTTTCCTGTCCCAAACCTGGAACCGACCACTTCTCCAAGGAATCCTGGTTTCTTCTGTTGAGAGATGACATTTAGGAACTAAGAACTGGACACGTGTATTATCTTTTTAATGGAAAGTTACTCCTCAGCCTTTAAATATCATCTTGAGATATGAACCCCTAAAGCTGGTACCACAAAGCTGATGCCATCTAGAACATTCACTACTATTTTGTAAAATGCCACTTCTTCTCCCACTGCGTATTGTCCATTCATTCAATCAAAACTCTATGCCCCGATACTGTTTGGGGCCCTGGGTAATAAAACAGTGAAAGAGATCAGTTCAGTCCCTGCCCTGTGAGGTTTACAGACAAGTAGAGGAGTTAGACTTTATAGAAGAAATTACAAAGCAATATGCTAAGTACTGAAATTGAAACAGCGTGAGGTATTTCAGATCACGCGGAAGATGTGGCGCGGGGGGGGGGGGGGGGGGGGGGAGGGGGGCGGAGTTGAGCATGGGGCGGTAAAGGAAAGCTTCTCAGAATAAATCCTACCGAGGCCAGAAGTGTGAAAAGGGCTTAGTCTCAAACAGAGGGCACTGGGGTAGGAAGCAGAGAAAGAGAAAACATTTTAGACATGGGTAAAAGCCTGCACAAAACAGAACATAGCCTGAAAATTAAGGGAAGTGGCGAACAGAGAGTGTGGTGTTGGCTCGAGGCGTATCGAAGGGATACAGCTAGAGGGCAAAGCAGGAGCCAAATCAAGGCGGGCTTTGTTAAACAGATTTAAGGGTCTGCATTTATTCTAATAGCCACTGAAAGCCACAGAAACCTTTTTAGCAGGAAAGTGGCATGATCAGATTTATACCGTAGACACATCACTCAGGCTAACCTGTGAAGCATGGATTTGAGGGGCACAGGGCCAGCAACTGTTTTAGCAATTAGGTGACATGATGTAACTGAGAGAAGAGAGAGAAGTGAATGAATTCTGGTGATATTTAGGAGGTAAAGTCAGCAGAACAAGATGATTTATTGAACGGGGGAGATGAGAAGGAAGCAGAATTCACGGGAGACCACAGTCTAATTGTGTTGTTGAATGTCCCTCAATTTGCCTTTGTCTGGTTGTTTCCCCTTGGTTGGTTTCAAGTTATGCATTTTCGGCAGGAGTATGACATAAGAGATCTCTGTCCTTCATCAGGAGGCACATGATTTCAATGGGTCCCATTTTTAGTAATGTTAACTCTGCTCACCTAGTTAAGGCGGTGTTTGCCAAATCTCTCCGGTCTGAAGGTATCTTTTATAACATTCTCACTAATAAATAACCTGTGGGAAGATGCTCTGAGACTAAGTACCTGACTACCCAACAAACTTTGACTCAACAGCTTTAGTAGCCATTGATGATTGTTGCCAAAATCAGTTATTCTTGCCAGGCTTGCAAAACGGTGATTTTCGAATTCTCTCCTTTGCTGTTTATTAGTTATCCGACAGTTAATAGAATACAGATAAATGAACAAAAAAGTTAATAAAGCTTCTTCTTCACTTTCTTTATTTGTATTTTTCAGTATCACCATGGATGCCTGATTATCTTATTCAATGTATTATAGTTCACTATTGTGGGCAATTTTGACGCCCAAATTTTTCCTGATTTAATTGGTGGAAGCCCCTTTAGGCCGGCTTCAGTGACCTTTTCATCTTTCTCACACAAAAAGATGCTTCAGACCAATGTTTACTTTCTTTGCTCCAGGCCTGGGACCAGCTATCCGACCCCCTTCCCCCACGAATTCCTGTTTCTTTTCAAAAAGAAACAAATTTACAAACCCAGATCTGAGCACTAGGTGTGCTCAGTCATTTTTGATTGCGAGATGACCAATTTCTTAGAAAAATTACTTTTGAGACTCTACTGGGGTCTAGGGAAAAGATGCACACTTCCAGAGAGAATTTGCATTGGTTTTCGTGAAGAGTCTAGAGACATTACCAATCAATAAGATTTCAGATCAAATTCACAGTGGGAGTATTTGGGGGCCACCCAACTAGTTGGAGTCAGGGCCTGCCTCTTCCCCTGATCCCTTTGTTTAGCTGTCTCCTGAAGGAGGCCTAAAGGAGACCAGCCCTTAGGCCTCGTTAATTGCTGTCTGATCACTCTGTTTGAGTAAGGGAAGCTTTGCTACCAGTCTTTGAGATTGCATCTGAGCCCACGAAGGCTCTGCTCTGCTGTCTCCCTCCCTGATTGTCTGATGAACTAACTGACCTATGGTTTTGCGCACGGCTCTTCATTAAAAGTGCCTATAGTCTTGAACTTTCCAACACTGTTTTAAATAAAATGCCCCCCAATTCCTTTGGGGAAAAGCTTCAGAGATCTCTGTGCACTGCCTCTTTTGGCGAAATTTCTGAGCCATTGTTCTGGGCACTGGGTCGAAAGCTAGCCTGTGGTCTTGATAACCCTCTCCCCTGCCGTGGACCCTGGCAATTCCAAGTGAGCTTGGCGGAGGGTTGTTGGGGCCCCAGTGTTCCCCATCGTGCCACGTCTGAGTTACAGACTCAATCCGGTGAGAGGGGCTAGGTGGAGGAAGACAGCTCCCGACCTAAATTCCTGGTATATTGACCGCAAATTTCACACCTTCACCTCGGGTTGAAGGGAATGAGAAATGCTAGCAACTTGCTACTCTTCTTGGTAAGGTGCCATGCTTCTTGGTTGAGCACTGAGTGGAGTGGGAGTCATGTATTTTTGGCTCCTCTGCCCGGAGTGAAGCCTCCATCAAGGTGAGCTGGGAAAGGAGAGACAGAGCAGGTCAGGGCTCAACCACCACAGACTCTCACCGTTCTTACCGAGATTAGATTTTCTTGAATAAATATTTCCTCATTTGCCCTATGTTTTTAGGCCAATTGCCAGAGACTTTAAATGGTTGGGGTTTTTTTTAATACGTGTTATTTTCTCCAGTTACACTTATTTCACTGGAGAGTGGGTCCGCAGGGCTCAGGCTGCTGTCCCAGCATCAGAACTCCCACTTTTCCTTTAAATTTTATGTTGTTTGTTTGGCATAGAATAGCCATACATTTTTGTAGACTCAGATCTATTCATGTTTTCTTGCCTTATTTGTTTTACTTCTTTTATGCTTGGAAATTCATCTTCACCCTGAAACTTGACATTAATAGTCACCTATTTTTATGTTTTCCTAATTTGACACCTAATTGTTAGTACATCAGAATTTATCTGAATATAAGATGCACGATTGCTATCAAAATTAACTTTTCTCCAAATGGAAAATATCCTAACACCACTTGTTGACTATTCTGTTAGTCTCTCAATTTTTTTTATTACCCTTTGTCATTTATTGAATTGTTACATAAAATGTTGTTCCATCTATATTTTTACAGACATCTCATTGCATGAATACTTTTATTTTTATATTTTAAAATCTAAAGCCTTCATTATCGTGAATGTTCAACATTACCTTAGCTGTTTTCATGAATTTATTCTGCCACGTGAACTTAAGACTTATTTTGCTAACTCACAAAACTTAATACAAGTTCGATCAGAATGAATAATCTGTTAATCAATTTGGAAAAACCAACACTTTTTCTATATTAAGTTATTCCATATGAGTCATGGAAACCAAAAACCTGCTTTTTGCTCCCTTTCCTGTTTCTATTCTCTCTAGGACCTGCACCACAGCCCTACACATGCTTTAATGTATGTCCTCCTTGTAAGGGACGAAGAGTTAATGATTTGTCTGGAGACTTCCAGCACAACAGATAACATCTGAGGAATGACCAGGCAAAGCCATCATGTGCATATTCCAGACCACTGGTGCTAGACATCTTGACGCCAAGATCCCCTGGGTCCAGGGAATAAGTGACTTATGATGGACACCTGGACCCTGTCCTTATTCTGACCAGTTCCTGGATGCCCAAGAGGACACGTGTATCAGGCCACAAACATCAATAAAAACCCGAGACCCCAAGCAAAAACAAGACTCCATTCTTTCCTTTCAGAGTCTCCCAGACACTCTGTCTGTCTGTCCCTGCACTGTCTCTATACCTTCAATAAACTCTTCTTTAACCTCTTGCTGGCTCATCTTTGATTTCCATCCTGCACACAGCCAAGGACCCTTTTGGCTAGTCCTGCAGGACCTCTGTGGGACCTCAGACCTGGCCTGCTGGCATCCATAGAGGAGTGTAATATGCTTTTTCATTAATTTTTACCATCCCTTAAAGCTCTCAGAAAATTTGAAATTTTCTTCCTAAAAGTCCAGTATATGTATTGTTCAGGTTACTCTTAAGGGCTTTTTTTTTTTTCATTGCTTTGTTTTGTTTTGTTTTTGACAGCACACATGACTAAGATTTTTCCAGTATGTTACATAATTATGTCTGTTATACAGGATACTACCAATATTTGTGACTGTATCACATCTGTCCACCTTATGAACTCTAATGAATTTAACAGCTTTCAATTTAATTCTCTGGGGACATTAAGCAGCGAATTCAGATTATCAACAAATGAGGATTATTTTCTATCCTCCCCACTGCCTCCATCTTCAAGGACAAAGTATAGTTCCTTACCATCTCATTTGCAATGTTGAGTGCAGAATTGAGGTACTTTGCAGACAAATTATATCCAACATCCATTTATTTAAAATAGCCAAGAAATATTGAGTGGTTTTCTTGTTCGAACTACACAGGCAGGCGACGTCTAGGGCCCCCAGCAATACTGCCTTCATGTGCAGATATAGACCCCAGAATGTCACAGAGCAAGTGCTTCAGGCATGGCTCCCTTCATGCAAATGAAGAAGGCAGATGGAAATCATTGTGATGAAAATCTAATTTTTCAAGAGCTTTGGTGTGCATTATCCACATTGTCCAAGCATTTGCCACAAAAATTTAAGGTCAAGCTGGCCTTCCCAAGACCCTTCCTGCTGCCAAAAACCGTGTGCATGTGCTCAGGGTATAGAACTCAATTTAATATCTGCCAGAGTCAAATGTAATTAGAAAGACAGACTAACTGGAAACAAAATATCGACTGTATTCCAGGATCAAGTATACCTATTTTAGATATCTAGTATTATAGAGCGATGGGCCTAATTCCAGGGTTAGTATAGTGCAATGACAATGTCTGTGCCTGACTAGTCCGGGAAACCAGGGTCAGAACCCCAGCTTTCTTTCACTAGCTGTGTGACCTCGGGCGCTATACCCACGTTAGTAAAGGTTGGGTTTGATTCTAGCCCAAAATATCTATGGCATAAACTTAGCTTTATTTCTCTCTCCTCTAAAAGTCTGGACTTAGTTATTAAGGGAATTATATAGAGGCTCAGCCTCGCAGTGACCTCACAGATTGCACTGACGTTCCCAACCTGCGGGTGTGGCCCTCCTCTTCATGGTTCAAGATGGCACCTAGGGTCTCAGTCATCATATCTGCATTTCCAGTAGGGAAATAGGGAAACTTGAAGGACTCCATAAAAGTCTGCTTTTTGCTTCTTTTCCTGCTTCTATTCTCACTAGGACCTACAACCCCCTTTCACACATGCCTCATAATGCAAATATTGTAAGGGACAGGAGTCAATGATTTCTTTAGAATAGATAACACTCAGAAGGACCAAGTGAGAGTGACCAGATGAAGCCATCATACACGTATTCCAGACTCCCAGCACTACACATCTAGACGCCAACATCCCCTAGCTCCAAGAAATAAACCTGGACCCTCACCTTTGTTCTGACTGGTTCTGAATGCCTGAGAGGACCATACGGTCCTCAATAAAAACCCGGAACCTGAGCAAAGATGACGCTTTCTCTCCTTTCCTTCCTGAGTCTCTCAGGCACTCTGTCTGCACCTGCACTCACTCTATACCTTTAATAAACTCCGCTTTCACCTCCTGCTGGCCCCCGTTTGGTTTCCATCCTGCGCTTGGCCTGGGACTCTTTTGGCTGGTCCTGAGGGATCCCTCCTGGGTCCTCAGACCTGGCCTGCCTGTATCAGCAGGATAGGCAGCACAAACTAAAAAAAAAAAAAAAAAAAATGACAACAAAACAAAGAAAAAAGACACAGGGTGAACATGACTATCTTTTAAGAAAGATTCCCTGAAGCAGCCACACAACACTTTTCACTTATAGCCCACTTTTCATTTATAGCCCATTTCATTTATAATGTAAGTACAAGACAACCCTCACCTGCAAGGGACATTGGGAAGAGTTGTCTCTATGTCAGGTGGCCAACTAAAACTCAGATTCCACTTGGAAATAAGGAATCTATGGGTATTGGTAGACAACTATTTGTGTTTGCCATTATATTTCACTCTTAGCTGTTTTAATTTCCTTGCCTATAAAACGAGCATAGTAATAATAATCTCATAGACTGTTGTAAGGATTAATGTAACGGCAGTCATAAGTGTAAGATGCTTAACCTAATATCCTACATAAGAAGCATTCAATAAATTTGGCTATAATTGCAAAAAAAAAATCACATCAGTAGTACATCCTTTATTGGTCTCTGCTACAAATACCATGTTTTCTATAATAGGTATAAGTTATCTGAGGAAGCACTGTGAATATCAAAACTTGACAGCCACGAGTCTTGGCCTGCGTGGCCCAAACGCACGACGGCGTCGAGTAAGCAAGTTAAAACCTAGGCAAGTAGAGCCGTTGGCCTTTGTCGCACAGATCTGACAAGTGAGTGGCAACCCGGATCCAGAACCCCGAGCCTCCTAACTCATATTCCAAACCTCTTTGTCGTTGATCCGGTCCCTTGCCTTTCACTGTGGCAGACACTTGACTGCTGGCCAGAGAACTGGAACACGGTGACGTATAAAATTTCCCCACTGAAACACTAAGTGCAACAAGGGGACGGAGCAATTGTGCACGTACAGTAAGCAACTTTAAATGGTTGATTAAAACAGTTCCAACCGTTACATTAAAACCTAAGAAGAGGCAGTAATTGAATTGAACAGGTCTGAGTTGTAAACTCTGTTGCTATCTCTCTAGGTCATGTATTCAATCCCCACCCTATTTTAATACAGACTATAAGAATAAAGCCAGTGTCAAATGTGTGCATATCCATTTGCCGATCGTACTGGAGGGGGAAAAATGTTCTGTTGTCCAAAGAAAAAGGTTTTCAGATATAACCATTTTTATTGAACCGAAAGCATATGAGTAAGGCCTTGGAATTTGAGGTTCTGTAAGAAACGCAACCCTTGTGGGGAGAATCACAAGGCTAAATTCTCCTGAAAGAGGACCAAACTTCCTTTGCCATGCGGGCCACAGTTTGAATGAGAGTGTCAAGTTCTGATCTGATAGCAACTACTCACCCCTGGGACCCCTCCAGCAGGGAGGGTCAAGGGCTCTCAGAATAGCCAGATACACTAAGTTCCCGGGGATGTTCAGGAGGGGCAGCATGAGGAAGGAGGCACCAAGAGAAAAGATCCTGCATCCCGAGGATCCTAAGACTGAGGATGTGTTTACAGATCTGCTGTCAGGTGGAAACTGCGTCCTAGGTTTTACCATCTCATTCTTTTTACCCACCTAGATCTCTCTTCCTCCCTCTGGCCGAATTGCATTTGAGATGCAATTTGATTTGCATTTTCTCTAGATTTTGTTGTCAAATGCAATCATAATAATAGTAGTAGCCGCAGTAGCTACCTTTTACTGAAAGCTATTCTATTCCGGATATTCAGAGAGGTACTTTTTGTACATTAACGTATTCATTTAATCCTTAGAAGAACTCTATGCGATCAACCTTGTTATGATGTCCATTTAACAGATATGCAAAGCGAAGCAGAAAAGAACAGATGAATTGTCTAATGTCAAACAGCAGGTCAGTGGCAGGATGGGGATTTAAATCTGGTTGATTCTAGATGATCTTAGTCACTACCTTGCGTTAACTTCCATATATCACTTATTTTTTTCTCCACTATACCAACTAAATATACCGTTCTCATATCATAATGATTTTCACTTGCTGGTATTTTGCTCTGGTGTTAACAGCATATGTTCTTCCCGGTGCTGATGACCTCTTCATGATTTTTGATTCCAGGGAAAAGACTATAGGAGAACCTAGTGTTAGTACATTATTTTGCACATAGCAGATATTCAAAGTATTTGGTTGAATACTTTGAAGCGTCTGAAACACAGCATTTTCCCTTTGACTTTTCTGCCTAAGGAGTAATAGAATAGAAATCTTCCTCATTTGGGGCACCTGGGTGGCTCAGACGGTTAAGCATCCGACTCTTGGTTTCGGCTGAGGTCATGATCGCGTGGTTGGTGAGTTCCAGCCCCGCGTTGGGCTCTGCACTGACCGTGTGGAGCCTGCTTGGGATTTTTTCTCTTTTACTCGCTCTCTGCCCCTTCCCCACTTGCATGCTTTCTCTCTCTCTCAAAATAAATAAAACAACTTTAAAAAAATGACTGGGGGCGCCTGGGTGGCGCAGTCGGTTAAGCGTCCGACTTCAGCCAGGTCACGATCTCGCGGTCCGTGAGTTCGAGTCCCGCATCGGGCTCTGTGCTGACAGCTCAGAGCCTGGAGCCTGTTTCCGATTCTGTGCCTCCCTCTCTCTCTGCCCCTCCCCCGTTCATGCTCTGTCTCTCTCTGTCCCAAAAATAAATGAACGTTGAAAAAAAAAATTTTTTTTTTTAAAAATGACTGGAAAGAAAAAAGAAACCTGTGTCATTCATATGAGAACATTTGGGGAATTTTCTTTGGTTGACCTGCACTGCTTAGATTTCAGTGGCCCTAGAACTAATCTTCACATTTAACAGCTAATGCTTTGGTTACTTCTCTTTTTTCTCCAGATATCTTCAAGTGATGAAACAGTTTCTATCCAGGAAATCAGTTCTTTGTTAATTTTGCACCTCTGTTTACATACATATACATATAAAACTTATTTCTAAACGACAAATTGATCTGGTCAGATAGTAGCTTTAAAACATTAAGGATAAAGTGACTATAGAATTGTGTATTTTATTCCATTGCTTGTTATAAGACCAAAAAGAGATTTCACAGATGTATGTTTTGCCAGAATGTTGCCCCCGATTATTCATGGATTCAGTGTCAAAAACCCAGCTCCCTTATTCCCTTCAGCTCAGGCCCAGAGGAAATAATCCAAAGTGATGTCAATTGGCTGTGAGCCAACATGTGACCGAAGCCCATGCACACTCAGAGACGACCCAGACTTAGATCCATATGAGTCTCCTGTGATCTCTTGACTATGACCCTGTCCTGCCCTGTCAGCAGTGGTCAGCCCCTCGGGTCTGTCCTTGGTGCCGTTCGTCTCCTCTTTCGCGGAGCACTGCCCACAGGAACGTTCTTACTTCACCATCTGGGACTGATGTACACAAACGCTTCTGTATATATAGTAAGTGATCACAAGCAAAGGCACGGGTTTCAGTCCCATAGGCAGCCGAGCAGTGCTGACAAAACCTTAACGCTGTATTTCGCGGAGCTAATGCAAAAGAATATTTTTATCTGTTGCCTCCTTGTAGCCTTACAGGTGCCAAGTGCTGGACATCTGAAGACTTGCAGAGACTCCACAGCAAGCAAAGAAGGAAATCCAACTGTTGTAGAAGCACAGGACACAGCCTGCCTTGAACAGAGTTTTCCAAATCACAGAGCTCCAGAGAGACTTGCATGAGCCGCATGGCAAAAAGCCTAAGACACAGAAGCACAGTTACTAAATTAGCTCTGCTTTCGGTAACATCCCTTTTGATTAAAAATCATTACATACAATGGAAGTAGATGTTGCCTTAAAAAAATGATCAGGTATAGCATGTAAGCTATTCAAAATTATTTCCATGTCCATGGCGCGCAATAAATGAAAGTGCTAAGTAAATAAATGTTCGGTGATGATGATTTTCTAGCAAACACGTATTTGTCCCACATATACAGAAAACACGCATGTAAAGAATGGTTCCGGGGCGCCTGGGTGGCTCGATCCATTGAGTGTCTGACTCTTGTTTTCCGCTCAGGTCGTGGTCTCGCAGTCATGAGATGGCACTGGCCGTGGAGCCTGCTTAAGATTCTCCCTCTCCTGCTCCCTCTGCCCCTCCCCTGCTCACATGTGTGCACAGACGTGCCCATGCTCTGTCTCTCTCTCTCTCTCTCTCTCTCTCTCTGAAAAAAATAAAAAGAGAATTGTTCCATAATGCATTTAAAAATCCTTCCTGTGTCTTTAGCTCCAAGCATCAGTTCCTTGGCACCAAATAAAACTGGCCCAGAAAGCCATACCAACACAAGACCATTTTCCTCATGGAAGGGTAATCACCTTGATGGCTCTATCCCTGAAAACTAGTTATTTTTTTCAAATCAATAGAATTCTTGATGGAAAAACAAACATTTGCTCACGTTCTAAAGTTAGTCACCTAACCTGAGTGCTCTGTAACTACCCCTTGTACCAGCATGTGGTTTCCAGTGAAGGTTTTCAAAGCCATGTCCGAAGATACAGCATGGTCCACTGGGAAAGAAGAAACATAAATTAGACCCAAAGATGGAGGAAAGCAGCAAAAATAAAATCAAGTGTGCAGAGTAGAAAAGCGAAAACCAAAAGCAGAAAATCACAATGCTGTTAAATGGTCAGACTACATGTAAAATAAACTTAGTTTCTGGTTTACTCAAATAGTGATGACATACTTTTTCTTTTAGTGTTTATTTATTTATCTTGGGAGAGAGAGTGAGCAGGGGAGGGGCAGAGAGAGGCGGGGAGAGAGAATCCCAAGCAGGCTCTGCACTGTCAGTGCCGAGTCCAATATGGGGCTCGATCCCACGACCCTGGGATCATGACCTGAGCCGAAATCAAGAGTTGGATGTTTAACCCACTAAGCCACCCAGGCGCCCCGTGATGACATACTTTTTAAAAATCTTCCTATTTTAAGAAAAAGCAACCACAGGGAGGAAAAATAGGCAAGATGACTCACTGAAAAGGAGGATGTAGTAAACAGAAGATAAAGAAAATGGGACAGTAAAATAGGTAGTTGATCAGAGTTGTAGTGAGGGCAGCAAAGCTCCATGAAAAGAGCTTTCTAATGGATACTGAAGCCTCCTGAGGAAACGGAAAGCCCCATACAACACCCACAAACTGAAGAGTAGATGAGACAAAGAGGGAAAAAGGAAAAGGCAAGGAAACAAACGCAGACTGTGGAGACAATGAATAACTTCCTGACTGAAAAAGCATATATAAGCATCAGTGAATCGGCTGATCTGTTAGGTGGTCAGTCAGCGAGGCACTGACCTGGCCGGGTCTAAGTGCAGAGCCGTTACCCGCTTCCCATATGGTCAGCAACTGGCAGTCAAGGCTAAACCCACACTTGGGGAGAGGGCTTGTAGTTGATTATTGTATTTCTTTTATCTGCCCCGTTCACATTTAGGTATTAGTTTGTGCGTTCTGTGCGACTACGCTTTTCTTTTTTTTTAAGCATTTTCGTTTGCAGGCAGTAAGAGATTTACTGTTGGCTGTATAACAATAAGCAGGCAAACCGAAAACAAGACAAAAGCAGATTTAGAGATGTCACGGGCACCGCAGTCCAACTGTAGTGGGTTTAAGAGAGAGTAGGGAAAGAGCAGTTGGAAACCATAGCATGGAGACATGTTTTGAGGAGTTTGCCTTGAACTGAGGAGAGACCCGGGACTAAAGGAGATGAGGTTTTTATTTCTTAAGATGGAAGAGAAAGCATGTTCTCTGCTGCTGCACTGGTTTCTCCCCCTAAAGAGGGGGAAACGCTCCAGGAAAGGAGGAGAAATGCTACGTCAGTGGCCTCAAGCAGGTCAGGGGGATAGAGGTCTAGGGAGGGATAGTGGGTATATGTGAGGATAGGAGCCTGCCAAAGGTCTCTTCTGATTATTCTTGTTTTCCCCCATGAAACAGTAAGTGAGGCCCAAGCGTGAGGAGCAGGGAAGGGGCACTGGAGATCTGAAGACAGAGAAGGCACAAAACTGTGATCGAGAAGAGTGCAAGAGGCAAAA
The DNA here is from genome assembly GCF_022837055.1 of Prionailurus viverrinus. NCBI lineage: Eukaryota > Metazoa > Chordata > Mammalia > Carnivora > Felidae > Prionailurus > Prionailurus viverrinus. The sequence continues at coordinate 53,633,959 of NC_062577.1, read as the reverse complement.
TAGAACAGGGAAGTATAGTATGACTGCCAAATGGCGTTCCAGTTCGACCGAAGATGAACAGATTTAGCGTGAGCTGCGCCATTTTACTCAGGCCTACCTAACGGCGTTGTCAGTGCAAGTGTGCAAGAGGCAGAGCATTGTAATGAGCCAGACTTGAGGTTTTTACTGAGTGTGATGAAGAGAGAGTGGGGCGAGGAAGCTGGTCATGTATGCAAGAAAGTGATTGGCCTCAACTTCCATGGAATCTAAGCTGGGGAAGGTTGAAAGTATGAACATGAGCAGAATGAGGGACAATGAAAAAGGAGTAGAAAACAATGGGTTTGAGCGCATCCGTAAAGTTTGAGAATTGCTTGTGTTTGGGGATCGGAGGAAGCAGGCAGCAGACGTAAGAGGTGACCGTCTGAGAACCCGGTGCTGAAAATCGAGATGGGGGAAGTGTGGCCAGCTTCAGAGGGAGTGGCTGAGATAGGGACAACATTGTTAGAAGAGAGGTTAATAATCTCAAAAAAAAAAAAAAAGCGTGTTGGAAGGATCATCTGTGTGGTGACTGAAATCCTGCAGAAGGATGATAATGGTACCGTGCGTTGGAGAGAGCGATAGTCATCTAAGACTTCACTACTCAAACGATAGCCTGGAAGCAACCACATCACCTGGGTTCTTGTTGGTCATTCAGAAGCTCAGGCTCCATCTCAGAAATCCAGAATCAGAATCCACAATTTAGCCATATCCTCCTAGACACGCATGTGTCCATGGAAGCTTGAGAAGCATTCAGTCAGGAGCAAAACATCTTGGTGAAATGAGGAGAAACCCAGGTGTTGAATAACTGTTAACAAGGAGGGCAGAGTGTGGTGGGGGGGGTCTGATGACAGACTCGAAGTTGTAAGATTTTAAAGAAGAGAAACAGTGAGTGGTCTGGAAACCACAATGAGAAACAAAGAAGACAACCACCCCACTTCCGGGATGAGTAGGAAGAATAGCCACCATTTGAAAGGATGCCCAGGGAGGCAGTGTCCCCAGGGAGAGCCTAGGTCTCATTGGAACAGAAAGATAAAATACAAATCTGAAGAAAAGGTTGAGTATGCTTGAAAACTCAGGAAAATACGGGGGTTGCCAAATTACGGGCAGTGGGTTGCAGAGGGCACGGGAAAGGAGGCTCAGGGTTGAGGAGGTGCAGGAGATGGCCTTATGGCAGTTAGAGTATAGAATTGGAGGGACACCTGGAGTCTGGGTCTTACCCTGGTGACTACATAAACAGACATGAAGGAGGAATGACCTGTTCCTGGCAGAATTCAGGCAGATAGTGAAGCCAAAACTGTCAGTGTGGTGGGATAGAGAAATGTGGGTGCTCAGGGGGGGCCCTCTTCAATTCCAATTATGGAGGCTGGGAGGCAAAAACAAACAAAAGGAACCAGTTCCACTTTTTTCAACAGAGGAATAAATAAATGCAGTTAGATGAATGCATACAATGAAACACTACAGTAACGTGAATTAAATTAACTGGGACTATGTGTTTTAACATGGCTTCAACCCAACATAATGTTCAGTGAAATATGCTTCGTAAAAGTTCTGATAGCAAACATTCAGCTTGATAACATTTATGTAAAAAGTGTAAAGACAGCAGAAATAGTGAATACTGCTAATGAATATATATGTATATATGCAAGGATATAATAAATATATGCTTAACCAGAAATCCTGATGATGACCCACCAATTTTAGGAAACTGGTTACCTCTGGAAGAGAAACAAAGAGAAAGGATAGAGATAGAATTTCAGTTATTATTTGTAAGGCTTATTAAAGAATAAAAATAAGGGGGCCTGGGTGGCTCGGTCGGTTAAGTGTCGGACTTAGGCTCAGGTCATGATCTCACAGTTCACAAGTTTGAGCCCCGCGTGGGGCTCTGTGCTGACAGCTCAGAGCCTGGAGCCTGCTTCAGATTCTGTGTTTCCGTCTCTCTCTGCCCCTCCCCTGCTCTCTCTCTCTCTCTCTCTCCCAAAAACAATAAAAAAAATAAAAATAAAATAATAAAAATAGATCTGAAGCAAATATGTAAAATATCAACACCTGTTCTGTCTTAGTGCACACATGAGTTTCTGTATAATTACTTGAAATGCTTTTCATTTTAAAATAATACACTGAAATGATAGATAATGGAAGAGGGATTGTAATTCACTACAGAGCCTTGGGAGACAGGCACTGAGGTTCTTTAAAACTCAGGACCTGGCCATTTTATCCAGTTACCCCTTCTTTCTTTAGGGTGTAGCCACAAGAGCTATCTCAACCTACCTTGTCCTTCCCCCTGTCCCCTTTCTCCAGGGCAAATGCATCATATTTTCTTGTGCAGAACAATTTAGCTTTCACATCTGCCTCTCCTTCTAGACCCTTCCTGGGGTATATTATTTCACAGCTAAATGGTATTTTGCATTACCTAGATAGTTTCTTCCCCAAAAAGGAATTCAATGCTCGTTGTTAAGTAACAAGGAGAAGGGAATCAATATATTATTGCAAAAAATACCTGCAAAAGCCATATGTTCCATCCTTTGCAAACAAGCACACTGATGCAACTGCTTTTCTCTCAATAGGGTGTGAGTTTTGAGCTTATTTTCTGGTGATAATGATGATGATGATGGGTTGGAGATATATTTGAGAGAACTTCTGCTGGAGTGAGTCATGTCATGGGATTTAGGTTTTTTTCTCAAGGCAGCATAACACAGACTCAGAAATCAGAAATCAAAAGCAACTGAATTCATCTGCCTGTACAGGTCTATACAGAGTACAGAGAATAGTGTATGAGCTGAAAGGCCCACATTTGCTGAGAAAACTCACCTACTTTGTCTTCAAAAAGTGTCTTCAATTCATCAATCAACTGAAGTGCAAATGTCAGTCGCTAAGATCAGTCAACATGTCACAATGCAAACTTAGCCACTCCAGTAGACAAGATTTTTGTCTTCAGTGTAACTCAATAATCAAATTTCATTTGTAAAACTGGTGAGTTTTATTTAAATAAATGCATGGACTATGGGAGCTAAAATAACAAATGCAATGTTGAACTGCATTCATAGTGTCCAATCAAGAGCAATGCTCTAGCAAAAGTGTTTCTTGATCTTTCCATTATCACCCCCTAAGGAGCCTGTTAGATATCTTTTCATAATTGTCATCTGTCCCATGAAACTTTAACTTGAGAGATGTGGTGTTTATCTCTCTATGTATTGTGTGCGTGCCTGGGCTTTATACATAGAAAGAGTATCATTTCCTCTCCAAGAACCAATTTGTGCCCCTTGGGGGTGATATCCCACTGCTGAGGATGCCTTCTGGATGTCAAGCCTGCTGTTATATTACATTAAACTTACAAACTGATTTTAGACCCAATCCTTCTTTCTTTTCTTGTTTAATCCTCAGTGAAACATAAATATATTAACATATGTGAAGTTATAGAGCTTAATATTTACTCAAAATGAATACTGCAAGTAAACAGGATCAATGAACTATTTTCCACCCATCCTTCATTCAACACTAGCAATTTGATCATTACCTTAAAAGCAGAAAGTTTTTAATGACCAGCCATCTGCATATCAGCTTTCCTTTTGTTCCTTCTTTCGTTGACCACACTGGTTCTAAAACTTTAATGAACAGAAGAATTTCTGTACAGGATTATACACACAATATCCTATGTACTCTCTATTATGAGTTAGTTAAGGGCTTTCTCCAGGATAATTTTGACCGTACTCAATTTTCCTCTTGCATGCTGATTTTAGAGCCTAACCATTGAATGATTCCACACAATTCCGTGCATTATTCAGACCCTAGCTGAATCTGTACTCAGTTCTGGGTACTTGTTTTTATTTTATTTTATTTTATTTTATTTTTTGAGAAAGAGACAGTGTGAGCAGGGGAGAGGTGCAGAGGGGGAGAGCGAGAGAGAGCAAGAGAGAGAGAGTGAGAGATGGAGAATCTTAATCAAGAATCAGACACTTAACTGACTGAACCATCCAGGCACTCCCTGGGCACTAGTTTTGAGACAGACAATGACAGACTAAATTATGCTTTACTAGAAGATCACAACTATGGCATGAGAAAGATGGTTACATTAACCAGAAGCAGTTAGCCTTAGGGGAACTTAGCTTAGGGGAACCCCAGTAACTATCTTCAAATATATGAGTTACTAGTGAGAAGGATTAAACATTAAAGCAAACCATGAGCTCAGACACTGATTAGAACCCTTTGACCTCAGGAAGATTACATAACCATTCCATGCCTTAATTCCCTCAACTAAAAAAAGATGGAGATTAATAGCATTTATTTTGTCAAATGACCATATTATCCATGAGGTTAAAGAGACAGTTAAGTGAGTCAATATATAGATATAAAGTGCTAAGAATAGTGGTTAAGAGGCACTATCCCAGTGTCAGTTCCAGGAAGTTAACAGTTCAAAGGTAAAGATCACTAATTTCAAAAACTGCTTCTGCACAGCATGGTGAATGCCCCTTTGCTGGAAGCAGTCAAGAAACTGGTTGAGTATCTGTCCGTGATACTGCAAAGCAGAACAGACCATAGGCTGGGGGGCTGGGCTAGGTGATCTCTCACACTCTGTCAAGTCTGAAACTCAATGTGTATGCAGACCCACCATCTACCTAATTACCTCCAACCTTAAGCTCCTTGGATATTTGGTCTGAGGGAAGCTGTTTGCAAAATTGACCCATAAACAAAATCCTACACAGCAGTGGTCTGAAAATCTTCCCTATGTGGTTAGTGATGTGTCTTCGTGCCTGTTCAACCGCAACGCTGAGCACATTGGCTACCTGAACATTGGAGCCCACTGACCACCCCCTTGGTCCTTACACTGAAAATTCTTTGTTAGCCACCCAATGGCTGCCAGTTCCTGCTGAAAATATGTCTCGACCTTAGATGGACTGTGTTTTCCCTGATGCCAACAATGAACAGCCTTCACTACTAAGAAAGGCACTGTATATCTGAATTCTTCTTGTGATACCCAGTGCAAATGGTTTATTGAAAGCTACAAACCAAACAGCTTTATTTTTAAATGTATGCATAGCTCCAAATAGCTCGGGGCAGGCAATTATTTCCACTTAATTCGTAAAACTGACTTAACTAGTCATCAACAGGTCACACAGGCATGGCCACAGGCGTAAATTGTAAGTCCAGTTTGAAAAGTTTTAATCCAATAGTCTTCTCTTGATTTTTTTTTCCTCTCCTACCTTTCTTTAGTACCTGACAACTCTTATTACCTCGTTATTAAAACTGTCGCTTTCCCTGACTCAGTGACTTGCAAATCTGCGGACTCAAAATCCTTTACACGCATTCAGCCTGTGTCGGTTTCCACCCCTCCCTACCCTCCTTCTCAGTGTGGTCCTTAGGGTTCCGTTCTTGACACTCTTCTGCCAGTGAACTCCTCTTTTTTTTGTTGTCTTTGAATACCATCACTCTCAAGTTGTCCAACAAGGCTCCCGAGGGGATGGTAATGAAAGAAGATGGAGAAATGCTTTGATTCAGCGTTGTGTTGATTTGGACACCATAAATGCAGTTCAAATTGCATTTGTTGTTGTAGCTGTCATATTGGATGCCTTCTGAATTTATATAAAATGTGCCAGTTTTGCAAAACAATTTTGACGATTGGGTTATGGTGAAAAGATTTTTTTTTTAAGCCTAACATGGTCGATTTTGCATTGTAACATGTCAGTCTAACTTAATGGCTAACATGTGTACTTCCATTGAAGACACTCTTAGCTCAGGTCTGCGGCTCAGGCACCAGCTGGAGGATTCTACTTAGATGATGCCTCTGTGCAAAGGCATCTACGACAACCTCAATCAAATGATGTTACCCCTGCTCACTCCCCACAACTTGACTACTTCTACTCAGATTCAAATACCCAACCGCCTTTGATTCATTTCCTCTCTTCATCTTAATACTTTCCCTGTAGCCCACCAGCCACGATGCACCCCTGACTTTCCCCATAAAATATCACACCCTAACCTTTCCGTTGCATTGGCATTTAAGTCTTCACAATCAAAGGTCTGGATCACAACAAAAGTTCATGTGTTCTCACTGCCCATGACCTCCTTCCTCTCAAATGCAGCACATTAGCCTCCTAAAAGACTAGCTTTCACCAATTCATTAATTCTTCACCCAAGAAACGTTTATTGAGTGCCAACCTATATGCCAGGAAGACACTCCAGAGTGGTAACCCCATGAGACGTACCCCATAAATCTTTGTGGAGAATTTGTAAAATTCTCATATTTATTTAGATTTAGTGAATATTCATTGAGCAACTTGACACTGGTGATTCTTCCTAGAGGGGGAGTGAGTCAAATGATCTGGGTTGCAAACTTTCTTAGCATAACAGTGCAGCAGATTGAAAATTGTTCCTCCGGGGCCACTGTGAGTGCCCCACACAACCGTATTAATACTTCAATGTCCCCTTCCAGTTTGCCATGGTACAAAGGACAAAGTCAAGGGAACGTGAGAGGAATAAAGACGTTCTTATTCTTGTTATTTATTTGCCTAGCCCATACCTCCACATGGGGTCAGGCTCACAAATGAAAGAAGTATGGAGTTGTTGTTTCTCAAGGCTCATCAAAAAAGCCTTTGACCAAAAATATCCCACCTTATTGGGCCAGTCTCATAGTAAAAAGTCACAAGTTAGTTTTTGGAATTACAACATCAAGTGTTCAGCCTAAAATGTTATTAGAGGAATGACATATTAAATCATGATTGGCCTTTCATTCTTTACTACCAATTAAATTATGTTCAACAACACTTCAATTATTTTACAGTATCTCACACATCATTCCTGATGCTGTCACTCTAGGTCAGGCCCCATCAGGGCTGACATGCAGGTGTGAGCACTGAACATCTTCGGGATGTACCATTGCCATTGACCATACAGCAGTCTGCACATCCCCAGCAGCCTTTCCTCTTACCTCACTCCCATCCAGTTAGAAAAAGAATTCACCCCTCTGGTGTAATCCGTATACAGAAGAGTATAAAGAATAAGGCCCTGCCTTTTCAAACAGAATTTTTGTAATATATAACATCGGTCCCCTCATCTCACATAGTTTCATTCACTGTTCCTGTTCACCTACTGGCCTTACATTGAACGTGGTAACACTTTTTTTTTTAACGTTTATTTATTTTTGAGAGAGAGAGAGAGAGAGAGAGAGACAGAGTGCAAGTGGAAGAGGAGCAGAGAGAGAGGGAGAGAGAATCTGAAGCAGGCTCCAGGCTCTGAGCTGTCAGCACAAAGCCCGATGTGGGGCTCAAACTCATGAACTGTGAGATCATGACGAGCCCAAGTCAGATGCTTAACTGACTGACCCACCCAGGCATCCTGAACATGGAGACACTTGATCATTCTTTCCCTCCAACCAAAACTGTCTTTCTCCTTCTCCTTTTCCAAGTCATGGCCATTCCCTAAGTCCTAGCCTACATTCATTTGGTTTTCCACAAAATCTTCCCAGAAGACTCCAGTTCAGTCTTCTCTCCCCTCTGAACTCTTTCAACAAATACCATCTGGCCCATTCACTTAGCACATGTTCTTTGAAGAATAAATTTTTTTAAGTTTATTTATTTTATTTTGAGAAAGAGAGAGAGAGCAGGGGAGGGGTAAAGGAGAAAAGGAGAGAGAGAATCCTAAGCAGGCTCCACACTGTTAGCACGGGGCCCAGTGTGGGGCTTGAACTGATGAACTATGTAATTACCACCTGAGACAAAATCAAGAGTCCGTCGCTTAACTAACTGGACCGCTTCAGTGCCCCAAACAAATTTTTTAATGTACGTGTTTCCTTTTTAAGACGTTATAAATTTTTCACTGGCATGATCTATTATTATTTTTTATTTTTCATTAAAAAGCAGACATTGTTCATTTTGAGAAAATTCAGGACACTTTTGCACTTATGAGCATCATTCTGTGTATATATCGTGATTCAACAAATGATTTAACAAAACAGAGCAATACACACAATGGACACACTGACCAAGCCAATGGGACAGATATAAAGTCATAGAACATGGGTAGGGAGCATCCAGTTGAAGACTGGTGTGAAACAGAAGAGTTGACTAAAGAAACTTCGTGAACATGAGTCACTGCTAGGAGGACAATATCACTTAAGCTACCAAATTGGACATGCGGGATAGGTGGGGGAAGAATTTATTGAAAAGATATTTGTCAATTACCTTCTATATATAGGTACTGTGTTAGGCTCTTGAGGTCATCGTCTCAAGGAACCCGTGACGATATATGTTCTAGAGTGTCGTGGGCTCTCACAATCCAGGACCCTTTTTTTGAGTTTAGCCAAACTGTATTCAATCCTTCGCAATCATCACTGAGAACATTAGAGACTTTTAAGCCAGTTTTTCTTGACGGTTTAGACTAAAAGTTGCAATGTAATAACATAAGGAATAAAAAGTAATGACTTCATTGCAATTCGGAAATTCTCTAATTTTTACAAAAGAAACCATCAGTCTCCAAGCACAGATCTGAAGCTGCCAGGCAAGGAAAAACCTAGGCTCCAATCCCGGTTCAGACTCAAACTGGCTATGGGACGATGGGAACGGCACCCAATCTCTCGGAGCCACATTTCTGTCTCTATAAAATGTGGGCACTGGACTAAACAATCTCAAAGACCACTTCTACTTCTAACGTTCTATGATTCCGTAATTGCTGTGGGTTGGAATTTAATACAAGGCTGCTCTGCCTCGGATCCCACCTATTGGAAATGAGTGGGGAGCCAAAGGTCCTCCTTAAAGATGAGATTTCCCAAGAAGTCAAGGCAGAATGTATGCACCAAAGGCAGAACACTATTCTTTCTCTTCTATAATGTGCTTCACTCTTTTGACTTTGCAGAGAGAGCTTGAACAGCCAGAGGTAAGAATATGCCCACACCTTCTCCTTTCTACAACCTCTTGCAGTGGTCCCAAGGTACCCTTCTGGCTAGTATTTTGATGAGGACCACAAAGGGCTTTTAACGCTGGTAGTGTCCCGATAAGGTGTCTTCTCTGAGACCTCAGCAGCGAAGACACACATGGCTAGGCATATCTTCCGTAGCAGACGTGCTGGTGCCTAAGGGCTCACAAACGCCCATGTTTACAACTCTCTGGGATCTCTCGAACCGAAAGGAAGCACATAGTTGAACAGGGCTATAGGGAATGTCCCCACATAACTTTCCTGTATTTGAAAACGGCAATACAAAAATTGAAACTTCTGCTCTTGAATTGGCCACAGAATTGTGGGAAAAGTTTTGGATGAAAAGAAAATCAGTGAAGATTGGTCTTTTGGCTCTGCCTTTTCATAAAAGGCAAAAATGACTCTTCCCTTAATGAAGGATGGCTGGGGGAGGCTTAGAAGATTCACTGATTTGGTTTCATTTTAGTTGGCTTATCTAAACCAGATCCAAATGATCTAAGACTTTGGGGTTATAAAAAGGGACTGGAATTCTTAGGGCAGACATGCAAAATTTCCAAGGCTCCCTATTTCTTGTCATCCCTTCAACAATGTGGTGCCAGCAAAAACCAGCTAATAGAATCTCATGATCCAAAATTAATTTGGAAAAAAAAATAACCAGCCAGAATTTTTTAACCTAAAAAACAGGGTGGCAATTTAGGCTGGATTTGCATTTTCGGCAAAGGTTCATGTCAGTCTCGCTTTAACGTTTGTGGGCATACTCAGGTCTGATTTTATTTTTTGACCAATAAAAATAATTGTATATATTTAAGGTGTTCAGGGTGATGCTGTGATATATGTATACTTTGAGAAACGATTGCCACAAACTAATAAACGTGGCCATCATCAGGTTTAGTTTTAAGCCTGGCGGAGATCTTGAATGACTATTAGATACCAACAACGTTAAAAGAATGCTATGACCCCCGGAGGCTCACCTGGTTTCAGTCTGAAAGTAGGTAGCTTCCTCCTTAATTACGTCCCTCTGGGGGAGGGAAGAGGAGAAACTGAAAAGGCTTTTTTTTTCTTTCACGTTTATTTATTTATCTTGACAAAGACAGAGACAGCACAAGCAGAGGAGTGGCAGAGAGAGAGAGAAAGAGAGAATCTCTGTTGCCAGCGCAGAGCCCGAGGCAGGGCTCGAACCCACGAAACTAAGAGATTATGACCTGAGCCAAAACCAAGAGTCAGATGCTCAACCAACTGAGCCACCAAGGCATCCCTGTTTTGTTATTTCTAAGTGAGAATACTTCTTCTTCGAGACCTGAGTCTCCATGAATTGACTTTCATAGTTGATAACAGTTCTCTCAGTATTTGTATCTTTATACTAATTGCTTCTGAATTCTGAGATAGTTTCCCAGTTTATTGTCTATTTCCTTCTTTACATTTTCTGTAACATTGAATTTTCATTTTAGTATTTTAAAACAGAATTTAATTGGATTGTTGTTTTTGTTTTGAAAATTCTCATCTCAGCCTGCTTCAAATAGAAATAATGTTCTCATTGAGAACAAGATGTTCTGTAAATATTTCTTATACCTCAGGAAATAAATCTTTTCATTTTTTCTGAGTAGCTAATGCTTTGGTTCTCTTATGACACAAAAGATTCAAAGTCTCATGTTTGTTTTTCTGTTTCCTCATTCTTGAGTAAGGTAATGAACATGCCCTGATATGCTGGTTTAAAGCCCATGTTTAATATCCTTCTTATACATAGAAAGATATCCATGCCTGGTGTTGGAAAACAGTAATTTTGAAGGCATTATTCTCACCAAAGCCTACGTGCTAGCCATTTTCTCCACAATACTCTGTTGCTGGAAAGCAATATTGCTTTTGCCCAGCAGCTTCTAAATAAATGCAAATTCTTTCACCAGGTCAGAGGTCTCTGTTTTTATCCTTCAAGCAATACAAGTAGAATCTATTTAATAGACCCTTCCGGAATCCCAAGAGTAAGTAGAAAAAGACAGCTAAGAGGAACACCCCTGAGTGTAGTGTCTATTTCTATAGAGAGTTTTATGCTTCTCATTGGTCCCTGATGCCTTACTACAGAAAGGGTTTTCCATGAAGCTTGTAAACTTCGAGCTTAAACTCTCATTTGAGTGAGAGTTTTAAGGCTTGTGAAGGTCTCCAACAAAGTGTTTTATATAGCCAATTTTTTTCTTAATGTACAAAACTAAAGGGTGCCTGGGTGGTTCAGTCAGTAAAGCATCCGGCTCTTGATCTCGGATCAGGTCATGGTCTCACTGTTCGTGGGATTGAGCCCCACGCTGGGCAGTGCAAAGCCTGCTCGGGATTCTTTCTCTCTCTCTGCCCCTCCCTTACTCATGTGCTCTCTCTCTCAAAAATAAATAAATACAATATTTTTTAAAACTTTCAAAACTTAGATATTCTATCTACTCCATCTTTTCCTTATTTCAGGAGACTGCAAGGTAGCCATTGGCATTTCTGAAATATCAATACAAGAAATTAAGTTTGAGATCTATTTAGTTTGCTCGGTGGAATATATTTGTGTGGATCAGAGACATTTCCAGGCATGGTTAAATTCTTGCTTGTGATGCTAGTGTAGGAATGGCTTCCAAGAATACTCCTACTGGCCACATTAATGACCCATCCCAAGTTGTGATGGAAAGATGCAGGGCCACAATATAAACACATGCGATAGCCCCCACACAAGTATGTGGAGTATTAGAGAAGAAATAAGGTCTAAAATGGATGGCATCCAAAATTATCTCTGGAAAAGTCTTCTAAATCTTACAGATCAAATTGAAAGAAACTTGATAAATGTTTTCCCAAATTTGGCAACCTTCTGAAAACCTGCAACATTATGAATGAGTTGTTTGAAAAAAAATCATTAAATTGTTAGCATTAAAGTGTGCACCTGAAACTAACATAACGCTGTATGTTAATTATACTTCAGCAAAAAAAAATCGTCGATATTAAAAATAATTTTGGATCAACCGTAAAAGAGGTAGGATTGAATCATCTTTCTCTGTCTGGTGTAGAAAAAAAAGGTATTACAAAATCAATAAGTAAAGAGGCACTAAATAATTATGTAACCAAAAATTAATTGAAATGAGTAATTATTAATTAATTTTAATCATGTTCTTTTTTATTTTTTATTGCAATATTTTTCACAGTTTTAAAAAATATTTTAATTTGTGGTGATTTCTTTTCCCATTCTAAATAAATGTTACTTTCACATCAAATTTCATCTTTGTAATTTTGTATTTCTTTAGGAGAATCCTTAATATTTTATAACTTTCAGACCCCACAAAATCTGGACTCATGTTTCTGATTCACTAGAGAGGAGTCTGTGTAACTCAACAGTCCTCTTTCCCTCGACCTACTCCTGCTGGTCAGTAACCTACTCAACTGTCCTTCTTGCCCTCCAGCCTCACCTTCCACCACTCCCCATTGCCACATGGGGACCGCAGCCAGTTGCTTCTTAGGCTGCTGTAATTTTGAACTATACCCAGCACACTTTCCTTTCTTGCCACCATGCCTGGAGCATTCTTTCCCCACTGTCTGAAAGTTCTCTCAACCTCGGCCACCTCACCTACCCAGCTTGCCAAATTCTGCTCAAGCATCATTCCCCTGATCCTTCTTGGACGTCTCCAAAAGAAGGTCATCACCCCCTCCTGTGAACTAACTTTGGACTTAGAATCCACAGCTTTTAGTATTGCATACACTATTGTGGTTATTTGAGTGCATGTCTTTCTTTCTCAGTAGACAATGGGATCTTCAAAGTCACGAAATATGTTTTATGCATCTTTACCCAAAGCTCGGTTGATATTGTCAGGAAACAGTATATGTCACCCCCAAATATTATACATTGGCATAAGGATTGTTTTGAACTGAGGGCAATTAAGAAGCAGGAAATGTAGAAAGATCTCTCTTCCCTCCATTTGCCTAAAAGCCGGACCGAATTTCCCTTTGTGAAGATATTCCCCCTTCCCTCTCCAGAATCAGGAAGAGAACAACTCTCTCCGCTGGAGACAAAGTCAGCACTGGGATAGGTCTGCAAGCAAACTTTAGTGAAATAACCCTTATCTTCCATCCGTTCCTCCTGTATATTTACCTTCCCACAATAAACCACCTCTAGAAGCCCAAACCCCTTTGTTAAAATGGCATCTAAGCCCCCAGGTCTAACCCACCTCTTTGGGTATTTAGCTCTTTTCTTTGAAGGGTTCTGTGCACATAAAAATATTAAAATATCAACATCAGATAAAACGTGTATGCCTCTTCTCCTGTTAATCTTCTTTTTCTCAGTTTAATTCACAAGCCGCAGTCACTTAAATTAAGAGGATACAGAAAGCTTTTTCCTCCCTTTCAATATTAATTAAACTGCAGTGAATTATATAAATAAGGCCCAGTTGTAGTTTATGATATGTAAAATTAAGGTTAAGCACACAGCCTATGATCAAAGATTAGAACAAATCTAATAAGCTCAAACCTGAGTGTGAACCTAGTCTATGGCCTGAGCTAATTCATTTAAGTGGGCCAAGCAAGGACTGCTAATTATGCATGTAATGGGATCATCTTCTGGTCTAAAACCCAGTACTGTACCACCTTGAACACAGATTACATCACCACATCACTTGCTGTGACACTCAGGGAACTTGAAAACAAACTTCACATTACTTGTAACAGAGGCCACACTCACGTTAGCTCAGAAACTGCTATTATCACAGGAAAGGTGGATTTTGTTTTTTGTAACCTGAAGTTAGTAACTTCCTCAAACTCTTTGAGATTGAGAGGAGCCAACACACATTTTGCCATTGGGTCTTCCTGAATATTAACAATCTCTGTTTACTTTAAAAGAAAATGTACTCCATATGTTCCAGAATCATTTGTACTTAAATCGCCACATGGGAGACATAAATAAATATTACATGTACATATGCTTGAACATTTGTAGATGTGGAAGAGACTACTTTTATCTTTAAAATGAGGAGTTCTCATTTTGATGTCTAAGAGGGAAAAAAGAAGCTGTGGGTTCTCTCCCTGGCTTGGCTACTCATTCTATACGTAATCTCAGGCACTGGGATGGTGTCCTCCTCTTGAACTCGAGTCACTATAGCAAATCCTTCTGGGTTCAATTGAACGACATGCTAATTTAGGACAGAGTTCAAACCTCCTGGTCTCATGCCCTTTTGTCCCACTGACAACCAAGGGACCAAATCTTCTGCACCCTAATTCAAAGACAGAAATCATATATTTGGCCCCAAAGTTCAGTTGCCTGACCCTGCAACTAAGTCATCATTTGACTTCGAAGAAGGAATCTGCTCTGAGATTTATCCATCTCAAACTCTGGAACAGTTTGTTCAGTGATACAAGAATGATGTAGCCTCTTCCACCTTGATCTTTTTAAAATATAAATCGAGGGGAGAAAATGTTCTCTAAAAAGGCACCGTTCAAATGAATTCCCATACCCCTTGTACAGCTTCTAGTACATTGTCATTATAACAAGAAGAAGAGAGAGAAGGAGGAGGAGGAAGAGGGGGAGGACAGCGAGGGAGCCAAAGGCAACTCACTAAGGCTGTGTGACATCCCCAGCTTAAGGAGAGGCTAACACTTCAGCTTCCGGTAGCATGACTCTGATACACAACCAACAGCACCAGGCTCCCAATGGTTGTAGAATGCGTCGCAGGAGCCCCACTGCTCGTACACAACTACCAGGGCCACTGCCGTGGACTAGTCGTATTATCATTCAGCCCTATATCACTCAGCAGAGTATATATGGATCTGACCCTTTGCACCATTTTGTCTTTCTCCCATGTCATACCCTTATCTATTCATGTTGACCAAGCAAAAAGCTATTCTGGTCCTCTGTCTCTTTAGCTGCTGGTGGCTATAACCATATTGAGTTTCAGATTGATGAATTCTACTCGACATCTCTTAGACTTTTCAAAGATACGAAAAATTAACATATTAAGCATAAACCCTTGATACTTCCTCAATTTTTAGGCTTCCCTATGTTTTTCCTCCCAGGGAACGCGGCCACCATCCCCCCTCTTCGAGAGCAAAACCCAGCAACTCTGTAGACTCCCGTCTACCTCAGCACCCGTTCCCAATCCCCAGGCCCTGTTTCACCTCTATACAATTCTCACATATTGGCTTTCCTTTAACATTTGCAGGGTGCAGGGCAAGAGCTCAACATACTCTATGTCTAAATATTTAAAAGCTATGAATAAAGTAAGCAAGGTATCAGGTATCGTGGTTCTCTTCTCCTGCCTTGATAAGCATATCTTCAGAATGACTCAGAGAACAGGGTTCAAATGAAGAGTCGTCCATCTCTCTGGGGTCATTATTTCGTGACTAAAGAAGAGCTGGTCTGGGTACCCTGTCATCCCCTCCCGCCTGCAAGGGACACTGTGGAGACAAATGGGCATCCAGACTTTATGTCTAAGCCCTATGAGCTTTCTTCACAAGCTCTGCACAGAGATCCTCCTAGGCCACCCTGGGGCCCAGGACCATTCACTCTACATGTTCAGAGCACACTTGGGGAGACACGCTAGAAAAAGGTCAGCACAGACGCCGGAGGTGGACACAGGGCCACTTGGGCCATTTGGGCTGAATGAGTGGCTGAAGAGCCCCCGGTCCAGGTTTAAGTGTCCTGAAAGCAGAACACGATGTTGACTTATACATGCTTGAGAAGCCCGATATCTAACACAGGCCTGATTATATACTAGGTGTTTCATAAGGATTTGATTTAAAAAACACATGATTAGATTAATGAACTTTCATCTTTAACAGCAGCGCACAAACTGGCACGCTTTGACCCGTTGCCTTCACAATGCAATCCTGCTGGTAAAAAACAAAACACACTCAGTCCTGACGCCTGCCCTATTGTACGTTTTACAGAATGATTTACCTAGAAGCAAAGGCAGCTTGTTTGTCAAGTTTAAAGATGACATAAAACTGAAGGAATGTGGAAGAAACTAATGGAATATGTACCAGAAAAATGATTCACAATGATCTGCAACGATGACATAGAATGATTATATAAAACCAAAAAGGGCTTCGTTTAAATGAAAGTGAAGGCTTCACTTCAGTATAAATACTTAGTTTTGTTGCTCTATTTGTTACCCATAACCATCTCTATGACTTTATGTAAATATATGTGTGTATAGAGAGGCACAAACTTGTATACACTTTTAATTTTTAGAGAATAGGGATCACTTGGCACATAGTGTTGGGCAATCTACTTTTTTTCGGGTTAACACCACATCATTAAATATTATTCTGAAGTATAATTCTCCAATATCCCAGGAGATATTCCATAATTTATTGAACTATCATAAGATTGTTGTCAGTTCTGTTCTTTTGGACATTGTTGCCATGAACTTTCTTTTTTATTTTTTTAACATTTATTTATTAAGAGACAGAGCATGAGCCAGGGAGGGGCAGAGAGAGAGAGGGAGACACAGAATCCAAAGCAGGCTCCAGGCTCCAGGTTGTCAGCACGGAGCACAAAGCAGGGCTCGAACCCATGAACCGTGAGATCGTGACCTGAGCCAAAGTCGGACGCTTAACCGACTGAGCCACCCAGGCGCCTCACCATGAACATTCTTAAAAATAAATGTTTGCCCAAACCATTCGTTCTTCACAATGACTTCTAAAATGTGATTGTCATCACCTACACTGCAAATTCGTTTTCCAAAAAGGCTCTAGCAATTTACTTTCCCACCAGTGCTTTCCCACCAGTGCGAGGATCCCTGTTTCCCAGTTCCTTTGCCAAAATTCTCAGTTCCATCTTCGAAAATCTTTGTATAGGTTACACGTGGTATCTCAACGGTTTTGACTTACTTTTTTTTCATTATTTGTGAGGCAGAATTCTTTCTCAGATTTTTATCAGCTTTTTGTATTTCCTCCGACAAAATGAAACTTAAAAACATACACTTCTACATTTGTTTCTCCAAAACTCAATAATGTAACTAGAGAATGGAGAAATTTGGCTTGATAGCAGATTGCATGAAAAGGAAAATTTTTTTTTAAATGCAAAGGGAATATGATAGCTGCCTTTAAATATTTGAACAGTTAGCATATAGTGAAGGAATAATGTTTAGTTTATATTTTTTCCGAGAGGAAAAAGTAGGGCAAGCAGATGGAAAGTTACAGGTTGGCAGACTTTAGCTCATCTGAAGAAAGAACTTTTTCACTGTCTCCGCTATCCAAAGATGGAATGGATTGTCTCACATAGTGAGATTCCTGCCACTAATGGAGTTCAAGGGTATAAATAATCCACTGTTGGGAAGTTGGAGAAGGAAAGTCCTCCTGTATTGGGTTAACAAGAGACTTTGAATGTGTCTTCAAACTGCATGATTCCTTGTTCCTGTGAACCTGGGCTCACAGAAATTTCTTTAATAAGTGTATTACTATCTACTACTTTTATTTTTTTAATTTTTTAAGTTTATTAATTTATCATTAGAGAGAGAGAGAGAGAGCATGCAAGTGGGGAAGGAGGAGAGAGAGAAAGAGAGAGAGAGAGAGAGAGAGAGAGAGAGAGAGAGAAAATCCCCGCCAGGGTCCACATCACCAGGGCAGAGCCCTAAATGGGGCTTGAACTAACAAACCTGAGCCAAAGTCAGACACTTAACCGACTGAGCCACCCAGATGCCCCTATCGACTACTTTTTATATTAACTACTGTGTCCAAGAGAATGGAAATATCTTTAAAAGTACCATTTTTATATCATCTAATTAAAATATTGTGGCAGTTGGGTTTTGAGATTTGTGTTTTTTACTCTTATCAAGCACAAAAACTTACACTCTTCTTTAGGTTTTTATCTGTTCAACTTCGAATATGTTTATATTATATTATAAACAAGATTCCTGGGGTTGTTAAACTTTAAAGTAAATTTTTAAAAACATGAACAGTTTAATAATAGACTAACAGAAATTAAAGGCATTGTCTAGTTAGCGAGTCTGCTAGAATTTGGGAGCACTTTGCTGGCATTTAGTTGAAGCCACATATGCCCTTAAAAGTGATAAAACTAGAAACTCCTAGGTGGCTCAGTCAATTAAGCATCCAACTCTTAATTTCAGCTCAGGTCATAATCTCACAGGGTCATGAGTTTGAGCCCCGTGTCGGGCTCTACAGAGAAAGCATGGAGCCTGCTTGGGATTCTCTCTCTCTCCCTCTCTCTGCCCTTCCCCCATTCATTCTCTCTTTCTCTCTCTTTCGCAAGATATATAAATAAACATTAAAAAAGTAATAAAACTATTTTGCATGAAACTAATCTATACCTTTTCACTCAATTAGATGTGTCCCCAATAGTGAGTTCACAATTTCTAGTTTTGAGGGTTGGTTCCGCTTGAAAGCTACAGGTGGTGAGATCAAATCATTAAACATTTTCATCTTTTATATAGTACATTCCCTCTCCTTTTTTCTCTTGGGTCACCTGGTAAAGTAACACCTGTACTTCTTTCCCTCTCTTTCAAGTTCTAAAGAAAGAAGACTGTTGGACACATCTCTGTCAAACCCGGAGGAGTATAATCATTCCACAAGAACAGGCTTCTTAGCTGCATTAAGCTGTAGAAATCAGCCTTTACATTTGGTTTATAAAAGCTGGCATCACATTGCAGAGCACAGGGATTCTGAATCAATTAGTCAGATCTAAAGCTTTAATTCATCGTAATACGGTAATGAGCTAGGCATGCTGTGGTATGCATTAGCGCCCGACTCTTTCCAATATTCCACTATGGATTTTTTTTTTTAAGCCCAGCTTGTTAAGTGATACCAGCCTACATTGTGTTATATGATCTTGCTGATACTGCAGATAAAACATAGCTGCTATTTATTTTGGTAATTTAATATGGTAGAAGGGCTTAGAAAATTGTACTGCTCACATGCTATTTCAGGGTAACAGTGACCCACCCCGGTCCGGAGAAATCACGTTAAACTGGGTCCAGTGTTTTCCATTCTGTTTTGTAGCAACGTGTTTCTGGGCTATGTTTAACCCCAAGAAAGCTGAAAACGCTGGCTAGGTCAGGAAGAAAATCCCCATAGATTGGCTGTGATGTAGCATCAGAGCAGTCTCTATTTTCATCATTTATGGTTTTCATACTCCCATTTCCAATTTAGGGTACTAATAGCTTCTTTTTGGAATGCTTACTTTCTAAAATTATGTGCGGGGGAAGAGACTATATCTGGCCTTCTTCACTTGGCTCATAATGGAAATGCACCCAAGCAGTATTAAGAAATTCCAGGTGCTAGAAAAATCTATAAGCCATCCAGAAGAACCTTTCTTGGTTCTGTCAGGGTCAATCTAATGAACATAATGAAGAGTTCAGGAGTAAAAACTGAGAAAGAGCCAGGCAAACCTAGCTGCTGGAAGTTTTCCCAAAATGCTATACTTTCTCTTTTCCATGCCTTTGGATATGCTATTCTATTTGCCAGGAATGTCAGTCAAAATCTCTTGGAGGTAGGTTGGGGTGTCGCATTGGTTCATATCTATGTAAAGAGAAGGGAGGTCATCTCATAATCACAGGGAGAATTTTCCAAATACTCGAGCCTCTTTCCTCTATACTTCCTGCCCCCACTGGGAACCCTGGTTTATAAAATACTAAGTAACTACTGACTGATTTGATGTTTTGGCACATGTTTTAAAGTTTATTTATTTATTTTGAGAGAGAGAGAGAGTGAGAGGGGGAGGGGCAGAGAGAGAGAGAGAGAGGGAAAGAGAGAATTCTAAGCAGTTCCATGCTATCAATGCAGAGCCCGATGTAGGGCTCAAACTCATGAGCTATGAAATCATGACCTGAGCCAAAATCAAGAGTTTGACACTCAACCGCCTGAGCTACCCAGGTGCCTCTGTTTTTGCACATTTAATAGAAAGAAAGATGAGTGAAATAATATTTCAGTCACTCAATCTAACCCTTCACTTCTTTTTTTTCCCCATCTACTCTTCTCTTGTGATATTTTTGAAAGAAAGCTATATGTCAGGACCTCTGCTGAGTGCTGGAAATGGAGAAATGAATGAGACTTCATTCCTGTGAAGCTCATGAAGATCTAGTTAGGGAAACAAGAACAATATAAATAATTCATTTAATGGGCAAAAATATAGGCAAGACATTTCACTGGCGTGGAGATCCAAATAGGAGGGAAAAATGCAAGGAGATGGGCATTTGTTAATATCCTTTGGTTGGTATTTTGAACACAAAACTTGTGTAATTTCTCAGAGTCCCTCTGCCACTTCCTTCGTTCATTCTTAGTCCATGTTCCATGTGTGCCAAGCTCCCTCCTCCCTTCTTAACCTGATTGAAATGCCATGTTATGGAGCATGGGGTCTGGCTTCCCGAGAGGCTGCAAAGAGACAGATGCTGCAACTTAGAACTTGAGGACAATTAACACCCAGAGGTGGAATCTTGACTAATGCGAAACAAGAGACCAGAGGGAACTCAGCACATAATTTGTCTCCCTGTTGCCTTCTGCAGGGACGACTCTGAGGCGTGATTCTCCTTGCACACCTACCAGAAATGTCTTCCCCGTGAAGTGAAGGAACACACTATCGACTTACCTATTACATGTCTTTCAACTCATTGTGAAGCAATGGCCAATGAAGTAACCCATCACATCACACTATTTCCCATCTTTCCTTGTCTCGAGGTGCCTTTTCCTTCAATCCCACTATCTTAGGCTTGCACCTCTGAAATAAATTGTTGACATTTTAATCCTTGCCTCAGGCTCTGCTTCCTAAAAGATCTAGAATATGAGAGCTGGATTTGTGACTATCTGATACCACATAGCCCTGAACATTTTCTGGGGCAGCTGAATCCCAGGAAGCCCTAATGGGGTCTTCACGATGAAGAGACTATTGCTGGTGACCCAGAGTAGCTGGCCTTGTTCTGTCCTGTCCACCTTCACTGCCCTAACTCCCACTGTCTTGTGAAGATAAAAACTTTTTTTTTTAGTGTTAAGAGACATGGAACACCTCCACAAATTTAAGTTTCATGTCCAACTGGAAATTTGTTTCTATATGTGCAGTTTGTCAGAGAAAAAGCGTTGGTTTTGTATGAATACAGAGTGTGATTTATGCAAGTATTAACAGAAAAACATGATAAAATAATGTCTTTATAATGTATTTATATATTTAAAATTTTTTAATGCTAATTTAATTTTGAGAGAGAGAGAGAGATACAGCATGAACAGAGGAGGGGCAGACAGAGAGGGAGACATAGAGTCTGAAGCAGGCTTCAAGCTCCAAGCTGTCAGCAGAGAGCCCGACACGGGGCTTAAACCCAACCTGAGCTGAAGTCAGAAGCTTAACTGACTGAGCCACCCAGGTGCCCCTAGAAGAATCTTTTACAGAAAAAAAAAAACTGGATTAAGTCCTCTTAATCTTGTTTTCGCATCTTGGCTATTGTACTACGTGTCTGTTGACACATGATTGGAGTAAAAAAAAGTGGCTTGTATATGCAGCAGAATAGTATTCTGCCCTGAGAAAGCAGTACGTCTTGCTACTTGGAACGACGTGGATGGACCTTTTGAGCACATTATGCCTATTGAGATGTCAGATAGAGAAAGACAAGCACTTTATGGTATCACTTGTATGTGGAATTATAATAAACCACACATCAAAACAGACAATAAAAGGGTGGTTACCAGGGAAAAGGGAATGGGGAAATGAGACAGATGGTTAAGGGTACAAACTGACCAGTAGTAAACAGAGATTCATAATGCAAAATACAGTAAATGTGGACAACAAAATGGTGTCATAATCATGAAATTTGTTGAGACTAAAACTTAATTATTCCGACTGCTGAAAAGAAAGGGTAATTGTGAAACCTGACAGACTTACTAATTATTACTACAATGACAATCATTTTACAATATATAAATGCATCCAAATAACATGTCGTATGCCGTAAGTTTACTCAAGGCTACGTCACGTGTTTCTGTTGAAAAAAGACATAGACTAACAGTAAGATGTTATTCTCTAGACTGAAAACAAAATTATTTTGATACTGACAAACTATTTTCTAGTAGTTGTAGAACCTCAGATGAGGATACGTTTACCCACTTTATGGTCAGTGGAACTGTCCTCTTCATGGTGTTTTCATGGACAAACGTAGCTCCGTGTATTGCAAAGAAGCCGTCCTTGGCTGTCTTGTCTTCCGCATCTGATCCTCTTCCTGGGTAGATTCCAGGGTTCTGTACAACAAACAACCTGAACGTTAGTTTCAAAGTAGGAAGAGACAAATTCTTGCACATTCATCATCAAGCGGCCACGAGGAGCACTTCTCTTCCAAATCTAACTTTCTGCTTCCTGAACTAATGCCATGCGTTTCATATTCCTTCAGTTCTCCATCCTTCCCTATAAACGACGTGGGCCACTTCTTTCCTATTGGTTTTCTTCTCACCCTTTACCTCTGGTAGTAGCAAAGTTCTCTGAACCACTTCTCTGCCTTTCTTCCCCACTTCTTGCCAAACTGTGCATAATTTGTATGACTTTTCAAAGTATTCCCTCAGGAAAGGCAAACCACTTCTGTAACTTGTGTTGCAAGTTACAAACTTGTGTTTGCACACTTAACCTTTATCTCAGTATCTTTCCTGACACCTGTCTGAAATCTTCTAAGAAGCACAAACTGATTAGTTAGACAAGCCAGTGTTCTAAACTTGCAGCAAATACCCATAGTTCAAAGGCAACAAACTTCCAAAGAAAATAAAATATTCACATACAGCCACCACCCTGCTAGAAGAGCAGCTCCATGAAGGATATTTGATTGTTTGTTCACTGTTTTATCCTCAGAACCTAGAGCCTGTGCAGCTCAATAAACATTTGTCAAGTGAGTCAATTAACAAATAAATGTGCAAAGTCCTATTTAAGATTCATGCAACCCCAGTCAGGATCGTGTCTAAATCCAAACAAACCCTAAAAGTTCATTGCAAATGCTACCGTTCTAAGAAGACTGTCCTGAACCCCACTCCATTGCTAAAGTATTTCTATCCTTTGAATTGCCATAATGTTTTAGCTGCCCATCTCTTGTGACCTTGATCCCTTTCTCCCCAGAAGCATACTTACACTTGCACTTAGATCTTTGAGTTCTCAATACCTGGCCAACCTCCATGTTGTTGAATAAGTAGTGTGTGTGTGTGTGTGTGTGTGTGCGTGCATGTTATGAAACCATTTCAAACTATTACCTTTGGAAATGCCATAATTATCTCAATCAAAATAATATGTATGGATAACGGGAAATGAATCCCGATAATGCTCTGTCTAAACAACAACAGAACAAAGTTTTCTTCATATGCTCAGCAAGAGCGTACTAAGTCATGTGATCCATCTTAGAGGTTTGGGGTTGGGGAGAACCAAGGCAAAAATTACATCAATATCATGTTTCCCCAGAATAATTACCTTAGTCATTCATCTGCTGATTTATCTTCCACCATGCACATACTTATGACAAATTATATTATTATTTTTACTTATAAAAGGAAAACACAGGATTTCCCCCTCATATATTTCTTCTGGTTGACCCCAAATTTGCTTTGAGTCCATTGCTCTAACACTCACTCTGATTTTTCTCTAAACTTCTGGATCATAATTCACCCAGATCATTAGCAATTTTCTTCCCTTATTGCATGATTTCTGTCTGCCCCTGGGTGGCTTTATTTTAATTAGAAAAAAAAAATAGAATGGAAAAGTTTCAATTGTAAACACACAGGGGTTCTGTTGGCAAATATGAATTTGGCAGAAGAAAGGCCCGTGGTCAGCTTAGCTGAAGTTTATTGGCTCAAAAACAAGAACAATTTTGAAGGAAATTAGGATAGTTTTTTTTAAAGTGACAATTTTCTCCATCAGGTAGATTACACTATTTCCTGTTATTTTATGATACTGATATTTCACTTATACATTTTCTCCAGCTCCCATAAAATTTTCCATCTGGAGTGTACTTTTCTAATCCCTTTGTAAGCCTTTGGATTCAGTTTCTTCTTTTCTTTCTCCCTTTTCTTTTCTTTTTCTTTTCTTCTTTTTTTTTTTAATGTGTCAGTCTCCAGCAACCTTTATCAGATACCAGGGAACATAAGTTTACATCTAGCTAAGGAGCTTACCCACTCACAGAAAGCTACCCGCATAGCCCTGGAGGGTGGAGGCAGGACTAGAAATCAGGTTCAACTACTAAAGTTACCTTTGCCTGAAACTTTAGCTCATGCCTTGAATGGCTTACAACTAAAATCCTTGCAAATTAAGACTCCTAGGGCTTCGAGCCGGTAGACATTTTTCCACACAGGAGATTAAAGAGCAGGTACAGCCGAGGTTTCTTTCAAAAGGGAGGAACAGCAATTGGCTGAGGTCTGTAGGAAAGGAAAAATAAAGTAAATGCTCTTTAAGAGCTTAAAGAGTACCCAGATCTTTTTCTCCCCTTCTCTCCCAGTGGAACTGTAAAGTCTTTCCAGGCAAACGACCATGCAGAAGAAAGAGACAGAACAAAGGTTGTAGCGTTACGTGGATAAAGTTACAGACTGATTAAAACTCATGTGATGAGATTTTATTAGTGATGGAACAAAACGGGAAACATTTTCTTTACCCACATTATTTCCTGTTTCTGGAATACGGTCAGTTGTTTCTTTCCTTTGTCCAACATGGCAGATCAGTTGGCATCCCCTTGTTCATCTTTGGTGTTTTTTAAACATTTTTTAATGTTTATTTATTCTTGAGACAGAGACAGAGCGTGATCAGGGGAGGGGCAGAGAGAGAGGGAGACACAGAATCTGAAACAGGCTCCAGGCTCTGAGCTGCCAGCACAGACCCCTGTGGGGCTTGAACCTACGAACTGTGAGATCATGACCTGAGCTAAAGTCGGACGCTCAACCGACTGAGCCACCCAGGCGCGCCTGTTCATCTTTGTTTATTGGCCAAATGATGGTTTAGCTTCCCCCACCCCTGCACATATCCTTGTCTTCCCTCCTATTTCTAGTGGCCTTATTCCAGGGGTTTTGCCATGACTTCCAGAATTTTAATAGCATCCCAGGAAAAATTGTTGGTAGAAAAATATGAGAATGATAATAAACATGTTTACCAGAATTTTTAAGTAGGCAAGCTGAGAATAAACACTGAATTCTAAAAGCTGAAGCATCTCCTCTGCCCAAATGAAGAAGGGATGGACAGGCTGCTGGTTATGTGGTCACACCAGTGATTTGGAGCAAGTTGCATCCACGGCCAGAGAGAACATGGAGGGGTCTTGGTGAGCTAGATAGATAAGAGACACTAGCAATGCCCAAGACACTTCTTGCGAAGAGGATGCTGTGGCATGAAGGGCCCACAATATTGCGTTCTTCCCTCTCGGTGATCTGGAATGTTCTGGAGTATAATTCTGGTGTTAGGATATGGGCTCTCTGTTTCACTTCACTAGCAAAGTTAACACAAAAATTTACACAATTATCTAGATAATTCCTATCAAAGAAAAACTACTAGGGAAACAAAAACTTCATTACATTCAAAGTATGTTTTGATTGCTTACCAATCAAAATCAAATGGGTAATACTACCTGACAAATTAAATGCTTGGTTTATATCTGCCCAGTGAATAAATGAATGAGTGAATGAGTAAACTGAACAAATTGCAGGCTTCTATGTCACTCTCTACTTTGCCTAAAGCAACAGTACAGCAGCAGCTGAATTGACACATTTTATATTAAACATTTCACATATATTCCCTTGGCATTTTATCCAAGTTCTGAAAATTGCCAGCCATTTAGATGCTCACGGCCTACTGTTAGACCATTGCATTTTTGCAAGAGGAAAACCTCTTCTTAAAATTATGATACTAACCAAAAAAATCAATCTGTCTTTGGTTGCAAAAAGGATGAAAATTGAATTTTTTCTGAAGACTAATATTATCTGTTGGAGAAAAATAATAGATGGACATTATCTAGAGAACAATTTACTGGAAGAAGACCATTGTCATCACGTGAAAGACAATGTCTGGAGAAATGGCATATGAATCTATTAAAATTACAATAATGATGTATTCATTAATTTTAAATAACATGTTATCGTTGCTCTGAGCAGTGGTCATATTTGGAGTCTGATTTTTCTTACCCTATTCCCTTCCCCACTTAGAAGTCAAAGTCAAATACTTTTGTGACTTTGCATCGCAAGAACAATGCATATGAGCAATGTCAGTGAACACACAGGAATGTGGGCTAGCTTGATTTTGTGTAGCTCCTTCTAAGATGCTCAAATTTGCTCTCCCTCATGCTTTCAGGAATTCTCATTCACACCACTTCTTATTACCATAATTTGTCAAACTTTCACTTCAAAATTATGTGTAAGTAAGGGGAAAACATTTTTTCTCCTCTCTGCATCCAAATTATCAAAGCAACATGTTTGCAGTTTTTACACTGAGACAATAAATCCAATCACCTAGGAAAACATGAGGTAAAAGTCCAGTAAGAAGGAATTGAAAAGTTCCCAGTAGACTGATTTTCGTACTTAATTGTATAAGCTGAGGAATTTACCCAACCGATTGTTAAGCAAATGACTTAGTAATGCTAATGCTTTTAGATAGGGTTAGAAAATCAAAATCAAGAAACTAAGGTATGTTCTTTTTCATTTAACTTTAATTTTAAATACATAGACCATATCTTAATCTTTTTTAAGTGTATAGATCAATTATACTATATAATTAGATTCATATTGTTGTGCAACAGGTCTCCAGAACATTTTCATACCCGTTAAACATCTCTCCTCACCCTAGCCTGGCAACCACCATTCTATTCCCTGTTTCTATGAATTTGGCTACTCTACATACCTCCTATAAATGGAATCATACAGTATTTTCTATCGTGACTTGCTCAGTTCACTTAGCATAACTCAAGATGTATTCACGTTAAAGCATATGTCAGAATCTTCTTCCTTTGTAAAGTTGAATAGTTTTCCATTGTATGGATGTATCACATTCTGCTTATCCATTCGTCCATTTGTGAAGCCATTTGTTTATATTGGCAGATGTTTGCAAAGATGTTTGCTAACCTGTTGTCACCATGTGGACATACTATCTCCTTCCCCTGAAATAAATGATACTCATATCAAAAAGGAAAAAGGGGAAATAATTGCTTACTCGGGATTTCCCACAAAATGATCTTGCCAGACCCAACCGATATATAAGTATTTTGACGTGTCAAAATTGAGGTGTCTAAGTCACTGTATTTTATCACTTGTTAGATTTAAATAAAAAGTGATTAGCCATAAAGATTTGTTTGTAAGCCAACTCAAGTCTATGCTTCTAGAAATTCATGCTGTAAGACTGCAGAACTAGTTTTGGGATGTTAAATTTGAAGGAAAACATACTTTTTATAAATATATTAACTCAGCCCTGGACCATCTCTGCATTGCCCTGCCTATATTCTGTTGGTAATGCACCCATTGTGGCAGCTAATATGCCTAAGAAAAGGAAAAATTTCTTCTCCCTGTGCTACCTAATAACCCAGTTAAATTTAAGTGTGATAAGGGACCTGGAGGTGAGAAGATCTCTAATTTGGATTTAATAGTTACAGGTTGCTAGATGAAATACAGGACATCCAGTCAAATCTGAATTTTAGATAGCCAACAAAGAATGTTCCAGTATATTGGAGTACCTGGGTGGCTCAGTCGGTTAAGTATCTGACTCTTGATTTCAGCTCAGGTCATCATATCACAGTGGTGAGATCAAGCACTGCATCACGTTGGGTTCTATACTGACAGCATGCAGCCTGCTTGGGATTGTCTCTGTCCCTGTCCCTCTGCCTCTCCCCTGTTCATGTGAGCACTCTTTCTTTTTCTTTCTTTCTTTCTTTCTAATTAATTTAAAAAATGGTGTGATGTTAAAATTGTATGTAATTACTTAAAAAAAAAAAAAGAATGTTTGAACATAAGTATACCCCATGCAACATTTAGGCTATACTTATGCTAAAACATTCTCCACTGGCTATCTGAAATTCATATTTATTTCTTTTTAAAGTTTATTTATTTGTTTGCTCTGGAGACAGAGAGAGAGCACAAGCAGGGGAGGAGCAGAGAGAGGGAGAGAGAGAATCCCAAGGAGGCTCAATCTCACAAACTATGAGATCATCACCTGACCTAAAATCAAGAGTCTGACACTTAACCAACTGAGCCAGGTGTCCCTGAAATTCATGTTTAACTGGGCATCCTTTATATTTATTTGCCAAATCTAACAATTGTAGGTGATTCCCTCCCCGATCTGTAAGAATTTGAACCTCAGGGTGCTTGGGTGTCTCAGTCAGTTAAGAGTCCAACTTCCGCTCAGGTCATGATTTCGTGGTCCGGGTTTGAGCTTTGCATCGGGGTCTGTGCTGACAACTCAGAGCCTGGAGCCTGCTTTAGATTCTGTGTCTCCCTCTCTCTCTGCCCCTGTCCTGTTCATGCTCTGTCTCTGTCTCTGTCTCTCTCTCTCTAAAAAATAAATAAACATTAAAAAGTTATTTTAAAGTATTTGAACCTCAAAAAACAGGTATGAGACAATCAACCCAAAGTGTAGTAACACTAGAGGCCATTCAAAGAAACTGACCAGGTGGCCATTGTGCAGGAGGCTGTTCTGGAGCTAAATAAAGGTCTGTAATTCTTGGTTAAAACACACACACACACACACACACACACACACACACACACACACAAGAGGTCCTCTCCTGCCTGCCACACAGCAAAGAGCAGTAAGGCAATGAGGACCATGGACAGGCGAAGGGGCCATATAACCATCAGATCCACATAAGCCAATCCCAGTAAAGACACAACCCAAACAGGGCAGGCCACTAGTGACCAGGGAGACCCCAAGGCCACCAGCCAGAGTGACAGAAGCAACAGCTATAGCTATAAAGCAGCTTATCAGACACTGGCCTCAACAGCCACAGTGAAAGAATTTTACGAGCTTCCAAAGAGGACATTTGAGCCTCCCAGGTATTCTGCCAAAGAAGGGGAAGTAGATATTTGGGAACTGCAGCGCTAACAATCCTGGCGGTGGGGGCTCATTTCAAAACCTCTTTTTAATTCCATTGCCATGGCCCCATTTTTGCTGCACACACACACACACACACACACACACATGCACACACATGCATGCACACACCCCACATACACTCATTCCCAGAATGACGTTCTCAAAAGCCAAAGCCAAAGAATTTTCAAAAGCAGAAAATATCTCATTTGCAGCCCTAACCATCACTCCCCAAAGTAGTTGACCCATGTTCTGTATTTCTCTTTTCAACTTGCCTTCAAATACAGATGCCTCCATAAACTCTTACATCTCTGTGAGCTCCCTAGTCCTTCAGGTATAAAAGGAAACACTTAAAGTAAAAAGGAATTATTGGCTCCAAAAATAATAAAACTAATGAATGCCAAAAAAAATATAGTACAGATAAATCTTACTAAATAACAGACTCTCAGTCCTGAGCATAACATTGTATTTTTGAGGCACTTCTCAATCTGTATCCTTGAGAGAAGTATGGGCATTGGAAGAGAATTGAAAAGCCAGTAATTTCACATCCCTCCTCTGGCTTTGAACTTCACTTACATTCTCCACTCAAGAAGCTTGACAGCTGGGAAACCAGGTACTGAAAGTCTGAGAAGTCATCCACCCACTATACATAGCCTTCCCTTTGAAAACACACAATCCATTTGAAGTTAGATAGATTGCAATGTTTGTATAAGCTCTGAGCATTTACCTGTCCTGGTTTTCTCTTATCAGTGGAAGAAAACATGAAAATAAAGAATTATGGGATTAGTCGGTGACATGAGTCACAAGCCGAGTGCAAAAACCAAGGCTTTGGATTTGTCAAAGGGAACAGAAGTACTGACTGCCTATTCTGAAGAAAACTGCTTGAAATATATTACTAAACTTTATTCTTCTTATACACAAAATCAGAAAGAGTGAATTGAATTAGGACTTCAAAAAAATGTAGGCTTGATTCAGCTCTCCACCAAGAGGACCAAAATTTCTGGTGACAGAGCAGATTACCCTGAGAGGTTTGAAAACCCTGTTGGTGTGCCATAATTACCTGTATGATATGATTAGAGGGTTCTGGGAAATATCTCTTGTATGCCCAAGTCTGGACTATTAATTAATGAAGATCTCTATGAAGACCTCTATGAAAATGCACAAAAGGTAAAAAAAAAAATCAAATATACTATATTGTGGGCAATTTACATCTTCTTTCAAAATCCTTTTTTTATTTTTTTAAAATTTTATTTATTTTTGAAAGACAGAGAGACACAGAGCATGAGTGGGGGAGGAGCAGAGAGAGATGGGGACAATCTAAAGCAGGATCTAGGCTCTGAGCTGCCAGCACAGGGCCCAACGAGGGACTCAAACCCAGGAACCGTGAGAGCATGGCCTGAGCCAAAGTCAGGTGATTAACAGACTGAGCCACTCAGGCACCCCTCAAAATTCATGTCATATGGAAACTTTGGTCAGAAGGATCCCCAGTGCATAGCTCTGTGTAGAGTTCTGCTCCTGGAAAAGTAAACCAAGTCCCCCACCGACACCCTACTGACAAATTTCTTTTCTTTGTACAACACTGTATAGATGACAGAATGCTTTTGTATCCATTTTCTCCTTTGATTCACAGAATATGTATGTGAGGTAGAGCCCATGGTTCTTGTTTTGTGTTTGAAGAACACAAAGATCTTACCAGACTCATCTCCCACCATAGTCGTCTCCCCTCGGCCCCAATCTCCCCAGACTCCCACCGTCTCACTCATGTTCCATGTTCCCAACAAACTGCAATTCTCTCAAGTGAAGTGTTTTGCCAGCAGTTCTTTTGTCTCACTGACTAATAAGGTCCAGTTCCTTCTTTGCAACACACTCTTTCCCCAAATATCCACTTAACTTTTGAAGTCTCCGATGAAAGCATGAGGAAGCTTTATCTGACCCTTTAGGGCAGAGGCACATCCTTCTCAGCATTGCCACAGGCTCCTGCATGTCCTCTAAAATAGCTGACGTATTGCTCTTGACTATAATGACTTGCTTAATGGTCTGTCTTCCCCATTCAAGCTTTAAATTCCACGAAGGCAGAAATCATGCCCAGTGTTGAAAACAGGGCCTGCTGTAGGTGGCTAAAAAATATTTGTTGAAAAGAATGAATGAAGTGACTTCCCAGCATCACAGAGGGGTCAGACCTGGAACCAGAATCTGGGTCTCTGTTTCCCAGTAAAAGACTGGCTGTTCACATGGTTGCATAGATGGATGTGTTTTCAAGATGAAAGAGAATAGCAGCCAGGTCAGAGGATGTTCTGAATCACTGGGATCACATGAAGAATTCACAGTAAATATTAATCAACAAAATGTTAAAATTCAGTAGACAAATCTGGGATGGATCACCAAACCATTCAGAATGTGCTAAAGTCACAATCTTGATGTTATCCTGGTGGACACCACAGCTCCCTCGTGAAAAACACATCATGCCATTGAAATATTAGCCATAACGTGCTTTAAAAAGCAACAACCTGGAACTCTACCATAATGTCTTCTCCTGGTTAGGCAAGCTTTGGGTTAAATGCACAGATGATAAGGCTGGCTCATACACAACGTTCTATGCAATCTGAACATATGAGCTCATCCCTTCATCAAGGACTCAACCAAATTAGTCCCCATTCTTCACCAATATCAAAGCCATCTTCAACTTGTGTATCTGTCTGCAGCCATTATATCATGTTTTTTGCATATTTATGTCTTTCTCATTTACTATCCTTTTGTACTCACCTAAATTAGCATTCAAACCCTCATTCTCAACCAAATGTTCCTGACTGATTTATTTCCACCTTGGAACGGAAGCAAATGACTTACATTTGAGAGCTATTCCTCTCTCTCTCTCTTTTTTTTTTTTCTTTTGGCCAACCCAGTTAACTAATTGGCCTCAATGCTTTCCTCCACCAAAATGAAATGCTGATCATTTCACGCAGTTACCCTGAGTATAGAGTTAATCTCGCTTTGAGCAGATGAGCTGATGTTAGTTTCACAATTCAGAAGGTAGAACATTGCTTATGATCTTGCAAGCATAGGCTTGCAGATCAAATGCGCTCGACCAGAAACCATCTTGAGTCTTTCCTCCAAATGCAAACCAGAAACTTCTAAAAAGATAGTTTCATTACTTTTAGGGGGACACTTAAGCCCTAGCTCTTCATATTTCCTTAGAAAGGAGGAAAATTCCATTTCACTCCTGGAAGGAAAAAATGAGAGAAACACTTTTGTCTTTTCTCTCTCTCATTCACTCCCTAAAAGCGCAAGCATGATTATCAGATGGGCAGGAATGGAAGCAGGAAGGAGACATGTGTCCCCTAGCCCCTTCCTGCAGATTTACTGAAGATGTAAGCTCTCCCCGTGTCTACTCTTTCATGTGGCAAACACACTTGGGCGGGATTCGCCCTGCAAGGAACGGCCTGCAGTACTCCAACTGTGCCTCCAAAACTTATAAATTGGTTCAATTTATGGGGAAACAGTGAAGAAACCTGACTACAGCCTCTCCTTTAAGTCACGTTTTCCAATCTTCTACTTCCAATCCCCATGCGTCTCTGCAGTTATCTTACCTCACTATCTATTTGGGTTAAAATTACAGAGGAACTCAGAGCTCTGATGAATTACCAAATCCTAACAAGTGTCTAATTTTGTTTCCTCTCAGAGCCCTTGGCTGACTACGTTGCTCACACTTCTCTGCCACCAGGAAAAATGCTAGCATTTGGAAACTGACATACCCTAGTATGGATCCTGCTTGCTTACAGGGTGTGCGTCCTTGGCCTAAACAAATCAACTTCCTTTGGCCTCAATTCTCTCATTTCAAAACAGGACCCCAAATCATTCTGCTTTTATGAGAATGTAATGAGTTAATTGTATACAGCTTCTAGCTTGGCGTCTGGCATAGATAGGTCTTGGTTTGAATCCCAGCTCTGTCACTTTCAAACGTAAAGATGTTTCCCCCAGAGTACCCATAAAGATAAAACTAAGCAGAGAATAGAGGATGTTGTCTGCATCAAGCATGCAACATTTATCTGAGGAGAGAGTGTATTATCTAAAGTAAATACCTTAGGTGGTTCAGATTCACCAAATATGGTTCAGCTGTCCCTGTCTTTCCTCCCGGGGCTATCTCCCCATAAGACTGCTGAGAAAAACGTGCTAAGGAACTCCTATTTGCCATAAAGCTAAAAGAAACAGCCCCCAGCCACCCACTGCAGTGGTGACCGAACAGAGAGAGCTATGAACTTCCCCTCAAGCCTGCAACAGAGCCTTTTGCAGACCTCACCAGAAACGTCTCTGAGATTTTCAGCTCTCATGAGCAAATCCAAGTGGTTTAGATAGCTGAGATATGGAGCTCACACTGGCTAAGTGGGGCCATTGTGTTTGAACAAGCACCTTTGAAAGGTAGGGATAGTCTTTGAATTTCTTCCTCTCCTAGAAACTGAAACTAGGGGTATTTAGGATTTCTTTATCCTACCCTCTTGTGCAATTTCCTTTTCACTCTCAACTTCATTTTGCTGTACTTGTCATCACTTCATATTCTATGGACTGTATAAGCTTTCCTTTGTTCCTACTATTTTAAGCTTCCTCCTTATCATGGGACTGATATTTGTTCCTTCCCTGCTCAATGGTCTTAGCATCAGGTTTGCGATCCCTAGACATTCTGGAGCCACACTGCTGAATCCCAGGAGGGCTAGAGAGGTCCTTTTTCTTTCCTGAGGTGTTTGCTATTTCTTCTCTGAGGTTCAAATGGTAAAAAACAAAGGAATTATTTCACCTAATCGGGGCTCTAAGAGCATTTTTATGACATATCACTATGTCATACTAAAGGAGGCTGACTAGGGATTACCTTGTAGCTTTCTATAATGAGAAAAAATGGTTTCAAATAGAAGTCGTGTGTGTGTGTGTGTGTGTGTGTGCATTTTGCTTCTTCTGCTGCTACATATCAACAGAAAGTAATAGCAGCTTTAGTATTAATTTGAGTCTAAGACCAAACTTATCCACATATGGACCGGATAGCTACCCAAGACACTTCCAAACCAACTTGTTGAAGCCTGATGGCCCATCTGTAAAGGAGAGAGACTTTCTACCACTGATTGAAGGGCCAGGATTAATGTGAAAATGCAACTGAGTGCAGCCACACCTTGACTAAGACAGTGGCTCCCTACCTGGCCTATGTGCAGCACAGGAGACGTCCAGGCTATGCCACATGCCAATACAACCAGTCACTCACACCAGGTTGGGGTGAGGGGAGCAGAATGCTTTAAGAATCGATGACACCAATTCTTTTTCAAAGAATAAGATTTAAAAAGAGGTGCCTGAGTGGCTCAGTCAGATGAGCATCCAACTTTGGCTCCGGTCATGATCTCACAGTTCATGGGTTTGAACACCCCCTTGGGCTCTGTGCTGACAGCTTGGAGCCTGGAGCCTGCTTCACATTCTATGTTTCCCTCTCTCTCTGCCCCTCCCCTGCTTGTTCTCTCTCTCTCTCTCTCTCTCTCTCTCTCTCAACAATAAGTAAGTAAACATTAAAAAAATAAGTTTTTATAGAGGGATAGACACCAGGGGAAAGAAGTCATAGAATGAGGAGGTCAAGAGCAACAAAGATAAATTTGGAGGACTTTATAATCCTGCCCAAGATTGGCCTTGTCGACAGCCAAAGGAAAGAAAACTCTTCTGTGCAGTGATAGTGTCCTGTTGGTGCAGTTGATAAACCATGGAGACTCTCAGTTAGTATTTTTATCCTGACTGTTCAAATCACTGGTCTTCTACTCTTAAGTGGGTCCAACAAAACCTGAAGTGTGCAGCCACCCTGCTTTCACAGACGTGCAGGTCCAGATATCTTTCCAGAGCATAGAGACCCCATGGAAGCACCAGGCAGAATATGAAGAGTGGGTATATATGAGGTTATGAAGACAGGAACCTAGTCACCATTCATCAAGGAGTACTGAGTGTCCCACTAAAGGAGGGATCACATACACGTTTAATTCTTGTATCTTCTCTGTAAGGTGTTAGTATACTGGTTTTAAGAAGAAAAAATGGAAACAGAGTATCTAATTTGATTCCACAACTACTGACTCCAAAAGCCTTTGGTCTTCCTACAGCATCATATTCTTCCCTCCTTTATATCCTGCAAAAACATTCAAGACTCACAGGTAAAAGTTCCAGCTACATGGACAGTCCCAGCCTAGTTGCCTGGGTTGGTGCTTTTTCAGCAGTGACATATTTGGAAACATTCCCGGAGCTCTGAGCTGGGTGTTTCTATCCTAACACTGTAATCAAGTATATTAAGCATGACTCAGAGGTGAACTAATAAAAGTGCTCACGAAACAGACCAAACAGCCTGTTCATTCCCACAGACTCATGGATGGAAGCTTGGACCACCACTCTCTAGGTATGAATTTATGCTTAGAAGCTTGAAGCTAGACAAGATCCCACTCTGCCTGCCAACCTCCCAAAGAAAAAGCTGGATTCCTGGTAGTCTTGGGCAGCGATTTCTAAAGTGTGAGCCTCAGAGCAGAAGCAGCAACAGCCCCTGGGAACTTGTTAGAAATGCAAATTCTCCAGCCAGTACCAGAATTACTGAGTCAAAAACTAAGGGTGGAGAAGGGCAATCTGTGCTTTAACAAAATAAAGGTGATTCTAAGGCATATTTAAGTTTTAGGACCTCTGAGCCTCCCTCCTGTACCTTGATAATTCCATCTCTCATTGGTCCAGTCGATCAGCTAAGCCACAAAGATTGAGTGATCCCCAGCTGTCCCAGACTTGATAGAACTATAAAAGAATTTTCTCCACCCTCAGCGTTACATACAGACATGGAGCAAATACTGAACAATTTGAGTTAGTGCGCAATATCACGCTCCAGTGTGTAGTTCATAGTCCTAGAGAGAACCATGTGGCTGTTACATATGGTTAGCAGAGATCAGCCAATTATAATTCAGGTGAGCAAGGAAAATGCATACTCAAACACCACTTCAAACAATGCGAAAGATCTGTGGATTGCTAAACAACTGTAGCAGCCAACGGCTGGCCTGATGCTAATCCCTTGGAAATGGGGTGGCTCTTGGAGAAAAGCATAAAGGACACGAAACAGAATCACAAACAGTTCCAGATTCTACACATAATTGCCTCTGGCTGGAAACCAAAGGCTTGCGTGCTCAGCGTGGGAAGTACTTTTGCTCATGCATCAAGCCATACTTGTGCCCACAGATAGTGATCTCCACATTAAAGGATTCCAATCGCAGGGTCTGGGCAGAGGACTAGGCACACCAATCAGTGTGGTAGATCAGAGAGTTGAATTTTGGATTTGGCCCAGCCAGAAAGGATTGAGGTGTCACACGAGGTCAGCAGAGAAGTGACTGTCAATTAGGCATTCATAGAGTGCCTTCTGTATATAGAGCACATTGGATATAAGAGGTGGTTAAAACTTTTGAGAAGTTAAAAAATGTCATAGAAATGCCAAAATAAAACCCAAAAAAAAACAAATAAAGAATTGAAAAGCACAAAGGCAGAATCATGTAAATGCAGACTGAACTGTCTTTACTGAGAAGAGTTATCCAAAGAGTGACTAGAACCAGATACTGTTAGCAAAGGAAAATGCAACTCAAGTATGGAAAATGAACAGAGGGTACAGATTTAACTTTAAGGAAAGGAAAATAGAATTGATGATGGTTGGAGGCAAGAGGGGGAAAAGAAATAAACAAGATAAAAAGCACCAATTTTCTTGAGAATAAAAACGTAGATCCCTTTGTCAGGGAGGCTGGGAAAGGCCCTGGGAAGACCAGTGAGTAGGGGGACATTGAGATCCGTTGTCTAGAAACCTAACTCTGTTTCTTTAAAGTCTACTTTCAGAAATCAATACAGACTTCTGGGAAGAATAATACCATGTCAGAAATTATGGCTCAAGACTACTCCCTACTTCCTAATAGTGCTGAGAGTGAGAGGGCTCCCTTCTTTCTATGCGGTTGTGAGTTAGATGCAAGGTCAAGAAAATGGAAGAAACAGCACAGAAATGAAAGGAAAAGACTCAGTGGAAAAGTTGCCAACACCCAGGGCATGGTTACACTTCCTCAACCCTGGCTGCGTTAAGAGAACCATCAAATGTCCAACTCCAACCAATTAAATTCTAATCTCTCCAAGCTGACAAGACATTGGGACCTTCTTAAAAGCTCTTCCAATATTGCCACTGTGCAGCCAGAGTTAAAATCCACTAGCCTAAAATATCGGTTCTAGGGACAAGGATAAAGGAGCAGTACCTTGGCTAAGATTAGGAGTCTCTGATTCGACATATTTAGTTAGCTGGTTACAAGAATTTTCAAAATAGCTTAAGTATGGTGAGAAGGAAAGATGGGAGTTTAGGGCAAAAGATAAAAAGTGGGAGTTACAAACTTACAGGGATCCTTCAAGCTCCACTAGCAGGTACACTTCTAAGAGTCTATGGACAGAACAGACAAGCCAACATGGACATTGTGGACAACTGCTTCGTGGCTTGTAAGAATCAAGGAGGGAGGGGTACCGGGTTGGGAGGCACCTGGGTGGCTCGGTCGGTTAAGCATACGACTTTGGCTCAGGTCATGATCTCACAATCTGTGGGTCTGAGCCCCACGTCAGGCTCTGTTCTGACAGCACGGAGCCTGGAGCGTGCTTTGAATTCTGTGTCTCCCTCTCTCTCGGCCCCTCCCCCGCTCGTGCTCTGTCTCTCTCTCACTCTCTCAAAAATAAACATTAAAAAAATTTAAAAGAAAAGAATCATGGAACAGGTTATGGCTCAAAGAAATGGGAGATCAGTGAATGAGAGTCAAAGGCAGAGGTAGATCCTCAATGATGATGTTCAACTAAGTGTCTTATTAATACTGAAATCTGATTTTCTGCATTATTCTCTTCCTTCCTTCTGTTTCCATTGGATTTAGGATTACCAAGTGATATCCCAGTGTATCTGTAGACTTTTCCCTGTCTTTCAAGTGATGTTTCCTTGCCTTCTCATCTCTGACCTTTAACTTGTAATTGACACTCCAATAGTATTTTCCTTAGTTTCTGTGCTCTTTCATGCTGTGTACTGCCTAAAAATTAGCAAGTGCCTAACTGTATGGATACATCAGGAATGACTTACTTATGGTTACCTATAGTTACCTATAGTTATCAAAGTATTGCAAACATCTAGGGCAATCCATACCCACTAATGTTACAATTTTTAACTGAACTAAGAATAAGTTGACCTGTCCTGGGTCTAAATTAATATCACTATTTTTTTTTGCCTCTAAGCATTGAAGCAAAATTTTCAAAACTTAAAAATCTCAGAAAGATACTCCCTCATGTATCCATCCTTGAAATCTTACTTAACTCAAGTCATTCTTAAGTAAATAAGTAGTAAGAGGAATAGATTACTGTGATAGGTTTAGACTAATCATTTGTAGTGGAAAAAGTTGGTTAGTCAGCCACAGTGATCACTGGGCTGGTCAAACTCTGGCAGATGTTCACCATCAGTGTCCATCATGCTCATCAGAGCAGTTCCCCAACATCACAGTCGTTGAATGTCTGAAACCCTTCATGGTTTCACAAAATTCGCAAAGTCACTCTGTATGTATGTGGCATTGTAAACAACAGACAGGCCGAGGGAGACAGACAACATGTGATGGTCGGGCATGGAATAGAAATGACAGGTGGAAGCCCAGGGTTATTTTGAAAAAACTGAGAATGGATTAATTTGGTCTGTGGTCAGTTCCTTAGTGAACATTTTTATGTTTTGATCACTCTCGCTCTCAACGATTATCTTGAGAGACCCACACAACTCATTTTTCTGATAAAAATATACTTATATTGCCCTACATGGGGGACTATTTGTGTTTATGAGTGTGTATTTCTTAGTTCTTTAGGTGATTTTTCATCAGGCATATCTTTCTGTTATGATCTTTGTTTTAAAAGTGAATCTTTGAAACACAGATCTGATGGAGTCACCTTCTGGGTTAAAACACTTCAGTGGTTTCCCATTACTCTTAGGTAATCCCTAACAGGGACCAAAATCTCTAACAGGGCTTCCTGGAAACAACCTAAGTATCAATCAATAGATGAATGGATAAAGAAGTTGTGAGATATAGATATAGATATAGATATAGATAATGGAAAATTACTCAGCCATAAAAAAGGAAGGAAATCCTACTATTTGCAACAAATTGGATGCAGGGGCACAAGGCCTTATGGTGCATTGCCACCTTCTGCCTCGTAACACGCTGAATCTTGTTCTTTGTGTTCCAGCATTTATAAAATGGTTCCATAAGAACTTTGCTCAGCTTATGCGTGACATGTCTTTTGGTTCTCCCAAATTTTCCTACGCATCATCAGCTGGATTATGGCAGCAGCCTTTTGGGGCCGCTTCACCTCGTCTTCCTGCCGGAACTTCTCCACTCACTGCTTTGCAAAAAGCCAAGCAGCTTCTGTCATTTTATCTTCCTCTACAGAACTGGCTTTCCCCAGAGAGACACACATTCCCCTTCTTTCCAAGTTCTTCAGGTCTCTGCTCAAATGCTCCCTTATCAGAGACAGACCATCGCTGACTCTCCTGAGACAGCACCCCACCCCCACCACTACCTCAGCACTCTGTCCTGCTACCTGATTGATCTTATTTTTGAGCACTTAGCACTATCTAACGTGTGTGTGTGTGTGTGTGTGTGTCTACTTATCTATTGCTAATGGTCTGGCTCCTCTCACCAGAGTTGAAGTTCTATGAGAGCAAGGACTTGGTTTTTGTTCACTGCTGTATTCACAGCATATAACACAACACCAGGCAAGTGGCAGGTCTTCAATAAATATTTGTTGGATGGATAAACGAATGAATGAATCAATTGACATTTGTCTTACAATGTCTTCTTTCAAAATGTGTTGACATTTCCGTTCTCCTTGACTGAGTCCAAGCACGCCTCTCCATTTGGGCTGGATTCACAGAGTCTGCAGTGAGGTGCCTCTGTCTGCCAAGGGGTGGTTCCCCAAGGGGCTATCACAAAGAGAGCTGCCCTTTTGTGCGGGTCTGCATGCAAAACATTAACTGGTCTGTGCATCATTTTGTCAGAAGCTAGGCCCTGCCACTTTACAAGGGAACCCATCAAGGCCGTCAGCAATAAAAGTGGCAGCTTTGAAAGTTCTGGAAGATTCTCCTCGGGGCCCTCGTGGTGAGAGGTCTCATTTCGACTCCCCTTTTCCAGGACTCCTGACCGTCCCAGTCTTCCTTCTGTCTCCTGCTCTCCCAGCTCATGACCACTGCACTTTAAAACTAACATTCGGCCATTCTCCACCAGTCAGGACTATAATGGTAATGATGTTGATGATGAGGATCAGCGAAATGACACTATTTCTCTGACCGTTTCAACCCGCGGGTAGACACAGTTTTGTCAGTCAGCAACGTTTATTGACCATCACACACGGTACAGGTGCCGAGGGAAATAATAAAGGTTTGTGTTATAAAGTAATTACCTTGGCCGTGGAAAACACTCAATAAATATGTGTTGAGTGATTCATTATTGAATCTGTATTCACACTCTTATTCAGTTCTTCTTCTGTTAATTTTTATTCTAAATCCAAGGCCTATTTTATGAAAACTTTTATTACAACCCAATGAAAATAACTAATGGCACAAATGAGGAATAAAAGAAAACCAGATAATATAACAAGCCTAGCAATATTTCATTTGAAAGCATAACAGAGCTGGGAAACTGGCTCTTTCTCTCCAAAAGAAGCTCTGGGGGCTACAGCAACACAAGGAAGGTGAAAAGGTACCTGTTACCCTTGAACAAATTCTGTAACTCAGACTCAGATTAGACTG
Source organism: Prionailurus viverrinus (assembly GCF_022837055.1). Taxonomy (NCBI): domain Eukaryota; kingdom Metazoa; phylum Chordata; class Mammalia; order Carnivora; family Felidae; genus Prionailurus; species Prionailurus viverrinus. The sequence continues at coordinate 53,593,250 of NC_062577.1, read as the reverse complement.
TGTGATGAGCCACACAAGCCTAAATTGAATCATAGTCTTGCCCTGTATATATTTTCATGAGTTTTGTGAGACAATGAACAGCTTAAACAAGTTTAAGCAAATAGTTAACCTACTCCAGAGAATGAGGCCGATGGTGCTGGCTGCCTCCTTGGTATGCGTTCTTTCATCCCTCATTACTGACAGAGCCCAGACTTTGTGTAGGGCAGCAGCTTACCCTAATAGAAGCATGCACCTTTCCAGAATCTTTGCAGCTCAACGTGGTTATACTACCCAGCACAGGATAATAAGGGTGAAGTGTAAGGTCATAGGGTTATTGCTCTAATGAAAAGGGTCGAACTCTGTTGGCAGGCGTCTTTTGCCCTCACCCCTTCTTGCTTTTTCTCTTTTGAGGGTAGATGCAATGCCTAGAAGTGGAAAGAGTTGTCTTGCACCCCTGAGGATGAAAAGTACATGGGGAAAAAGGTGGGATAGGAAGCTAGAAAAAGCCATTGCTCCCAATGGTTTCTGTGGGTGGCTACACCAACCTTGAACTACCATGTCGGACCTTGTGGAAGCCGCTGTAGTCTGGTTCTGTGCAGTCTAATGCACCCCTAACTGACTGAAGAAGCTTCTGCCGGCCCCATGAACATGCAATTTGATATAGACACTCAGACACCCCATAAATGATTCTTCTTGTCCATGCTACATTTTCTATCTGCGATTTAGCCTTTACCAGTCTATCAGCCTGGTTCATATCACTATTGTTACCCATAAAATTTTGGTTCTTAAAAATAATGTACAATTAAAAATTTTTTCACTGACATAGCCTTCATTAATAGGACTGTGGAATTGTTGCCATCTCTTAAAGTATAATATCATTTTTTAGTTATCTAGTAACATCTGTAACATGGGCAACCAAATGAAGAGACACATCTTAGTAGGTAAGTAAGCACAAAGGTGTCATGGTCATAGAAATCGGGCTTGGATCCTTTCTCTCCCCTTTACAAACTTTGTGACCCTGGACATTATTTAATCTCTCCTCTTGCTGCCTGCCATCCCACAAGTCCTGTGTCACCACATCCATCACCACACTTACCACATCACACTGGGATCAACGTCTTACTTGTCTTTCTCTTCAACTGTACTGTGAACATTTTGAAATTAGGGACAGTGTGTTTTCAATGACTTCCTTTTCCCAATATCTAGCACAGTGTCTACCACCTAGAGGATACTCAGTGAGTATTTGTTGAATGCATAAGTAAACAACTCTGAAACCGTAACTAATGAATCAGCTTTCCAGTACGATATTTCCCTACACAGAGAGTTTAGGAAATACAGAATGTGGAAAGAGGGGAGGTAAGTTGGAAAGTGACTGTCATGAGCGCCAGGGGGAATATCCCACCAGAACGTAGTTCGCCAAACCATTATGGTAATGGCCTCTCAAATGGAAAGGCAATGTGCCTTCTCCGTCTCTCTCTTATTTGCAGTGCAACATGTGGGAACTTATACGGCTACTCAATGGAATTCAAAATCAGTTTGAAACCAAACCATCCACTGGACGTGCAGTCCATTGCTTTCTGTAGGCTCGGCTTCCTTCCTTCCCATCCGTGGAGAAAGACTCTGTGCACCCTGGACTGGATAGTGTGCAGGGAGGTGGAATCCCCCTCTCCCTGCCTACGACTCCAGCGTCAGAGTTGCAGAGCTGTGCACCATGTACACGTGGGACCTTCAGAGGGGAAGTGGTGCACAGAGGACAGGGGTGGGTGGCCTTGCCTCTCCTGACAGACCGAGTGGACGGCTTCTCTGAAACAAGAACCCACACGCTGCTATGAGTCAGAGCATCCACAACCCAGATGGAACACCCACTTTATGTAAAAACAAAAAACAAAATTCCTCCAGGAGCTAGGAAGGGGAGAGATATCCAGTAAATGGTGTCTGAGTTTTCTGTTGAGACCTTTTTGCAGCAGGCACTGTGCAAATCACTTTCCACGCCTACCTCACAGCAGCCCTGTGAGATGGGTGCTACTGGTGTCTCCATTCACAGATGAAGGAGCTCAGGCCCCGAGGGTCGAGCAACCTGCTGGAGGTTGTATAGCTAGAGAATTATGGCATCTGGATAGAACCCTCGGTCTGTGATTCCAAAGCCTATGCTTTTAAGCATTCTGATAACCGTCTCAAATTGCCTAGTGCCTACTGGGAAACACACTCACACATACACATGCACACACATATGCATCTCTCTCTCTCTCTCTCTCTCTCTCTCACACACACATACACACACACACACAGCATCCAACCTAGGGCTGCCCTTCTCCTTCACCTTCTGCTCCTCATAAAGGCCCTCTGAGTTAGTCAAGAACTCTCCCTTACAGAAAATGCCATGTGTTTAAAAAGTCTGCAAAGAGCAGAGTCTTAAAAAGACTTTCCAGGGCATGAGATTCTATTCCTGCGTGGGACTTTTTAAATGATCAATTAGGATATCTCATATTGACCTCTTAAAAACACTTTTTTTAATGTTTGTTTATTTATTTGAGAGAGAGGGAAAGAGCAAGGGAGGGGCAGAGAGAGAGAGAAGGGGAGAAAGAATCCCAGGCAGGCTCCACGCTGTCAGCACAGAGCCCAGTGTGGGGCTCAGTCCCCTGAACCATGAGACCATGACCTGAGCTGAAATCAAGAGTCAGACCCTCACTCAGCTAAGCCACCTAAGCACCCCTTAAAAATACTTTTTGATCCAAAGATGTTGCTTATCTCTAGTCGGTTTTGTTAGAAGTCAAAAGGATGAGTGCACAGAGACCTAATCCTCTATTTCAGGCTTAAAAAAAAAAAGTCCCATCCCATTCTGTGGAATGTTTCCTATTTTTTTTTGATACAAAGAGAACTTACTTCTTTTGTTACACATGATGTCACAGACATTGAGAAGACAATCCTTAGAGAGCTTCTATTTGAAGTGGTTCAATTAAAAGATGAGTCACATTCTCAGTACTGTTTTCCAGGTTCTGAGATATTTTCCACTTTTTTTTTTCTTTCCCACAGCCAACACAAGGAAAATGGACTGTGGGTCAGGTAATGTAGGCAACAGACCACGAGATCATTGCCAAAAATGTAACCACCCAATCGACTCCAAAGGAAAATATTCATTAAAGTGACACATGTTAATAGTGTTGAATTCAAAACACTTGTTTGGACATCCAGATGTCGGAAAGTGCCATATCCTGATTAGCTGAAATATTCTCAGTTCTTTCAGATCTTCCTTCCTTATTTTGATTGCAAGTCAAATTTCAGGGAAATTCTTTCCCACTACTGTCTACTGATCACATCACCAAAGCATTTAAAAATCTTACTTGTTTCCTATAAGAAGAAATGGAAAGCATAACCACAAATATTTGTGTAAATGTCACCATGTATTATTGGAAGCTTTGTTCAGTCGGTTAGAGAGTTATTGCAGCAAGTTCTCCTGGGCGGACCCCTCTCAGACACTCCTACTCGGAACATGCACACCCACACACACCCCACACTCACTCACTGTCAGCTTTTTCAAGGTGGGAATGATTTTCCATTTCTTTTACCCTCTATATGTGGTCCTCAGATAAAAGGTATATATATATATATATATATACACACACATATATGTTCAATAGGAGTGCTTCCATGCCAAGGGGAAGAGGAAGGGCAGGAGAGCTGTTCTCTGCCAAAGAAGACAGAAAACAAAACCCACAGAAAGAGAGAGAAAGCGCCTCTGGGAGGTAGCCAGTTCAGTGCCCCAGCCTGTCATTCACCAAAAAGGAAGAAAAAAGTGAGGCAACGATATTCAGCCTTAACTCTTTCCTGGAATGCTCTGGATCAAATGCCCAGGGTTTCATTTCTATGGAATTAGATCATAAATGGGACCAAGCTCACTGTTCAGTCATTTGCCACCAAATAGCAAGAATGCAATGTCCTAACATGGAAAGAATGTCATGCCCTAAACATTTATTTCTGGCCATGGCTTTCCCAGCCTTGAGATCAAAACTTCAGCTCGTAGATAAACAGAGGCCATCGACCCCTCTCCTACCCACTCCTCACTTCCCCTGATAGATAGCACCCTGCTTGTCCAGCCTGGCACGTTCATCTTGTCCATGTTTTAGCCTGGCTAGGCTGCAGTGATCTTTAACCGAAGTTATGTTTATACAAGAAATCTCCCTTGCATTTTCTCACACCCATTCATCCCTCTGGTAAGACCAGGATTTCTCTCTCCATCCTCCTTTGTCTCACTGGTGTTTCTAGGAAAGCAATTCTGTATTTTATTAACTGAATAACTATAGGTCATTTCTCCAACTCCATCACTCATGTATGGCTGTTTCTATATGAGATGTGTGTACAGGGAGAGTATGTGAGAGGGGACAGGGATCCAATGGATTTTCCAAGCACTTGGGTGTAATTGGATTACCTCTGTGCAACATCATGAAATGCCAGAATTGCTTTTATTTGCATAAAATCTGTGCATGAAGAGTGATTCATTGCCTCAAAATCAACACAGCTTCTTGCCCAATAGTCAAATGCTTTGGCCCCTGTGTAGTCCATTCTGTATCAAAAGAACCGTACTTTCTGATACAGAGAACAATCTAGATTGGCAGTTTCTCTACATTCTATCTTTTAATACTTTGTCTGCCTTTCCATGCCCAGAAGTAGCATTTGCCACATGGTTGCACAGCAAAAATTCAGCGAATTTATTTGATATCAGATTTTCCAGATTAAAAAGAAAAATCCTTAATGATGGAAAGGAAAACATTGGCCAAAATGAACGACATCTGGATCCAAACCAAGAGTCAATACTTTTATCTCTGGTCACACCTTAGTTGTGTGCATTGCTTGTTCCCAAACTATTTGTGTAGATGTGTTGCTTTACATAAGAGCTATGGTACTCCAAAATATGCCACTGGGAGGAGGTGACTACGGACTCTAGGGTTAGACTATCTAGGATCCAATCCCAGTGGCCCCTCTTATCATGGGCAAGCTATTCATTTTCTAAGCCTCAGTATCTGAAAAGCAGGAGGTAGTGACAGTACCTTACCTTTTAGGGTGATTGGAAGATTTAAATGAGATATTTCATATAGCACTCTTAGCTCAGCACCCTATCCAAGAGACAAGGCTTATAAATTATTATTATTATTAATACTATAGCAAATCTTATTTTAAGGAAACTATGGCAACTCACTAGTTTATTCATTTACAACCTTATAAAGAATCATTTTGTAAAGGAAAGCAATTGTTTTACAAACCAGAAAATTGTGCCCTTGTTAATTGTACATATGGATGGGGGGAGTGGGACAAAGGATGACTGCATCAATTTTATTAATAAATTTTACCAAATATATTTATACACACAAGAAGACATATTGATGTATGTGTATATACATATGTATATATAAATACACACACGTATATATATGTACTATACACACATCAGTGTTGTATGTATGTGCATATATACACACATTTTTTTCTCTCTCTTGAATCAAATATCAGTGCTCCACAAGTTGGAGGATCTACTGAGGACACATACCAATGTTTTCCTCTTCTCCAAAGATCCCAGGAGGGAAAATCCACTTACTAATTCACAGCTTCCTGTACTGCAACACTCCAGGCTCATTTCAGAAGATGAAGTTTAGTGACTTATACGTGTCATCACCATTACTCCTCCCACAGCCTCAGCTTGTAACTACCTCCACAGTCACTGTGGGCACAAACCTCCCAAGTCTACCAGCAGGACTGTGTGGGATTCCAGCCTCTCCTACATGTTCACAGCATAAATCATCACTTATGTTGACTTGAACGGGTCCACACTGAGCAGGACTTCTCCCTTATTGAGTAGTAGTCCTTCAAAGGATCAATGAGATTCTCTTTCCCTCTTTCCCTCTCTCCCTCTCTCCCTCTTTCCCTTTCCCTCTCTTCCTCATAAGGATAGGGAAACTTAGAGTGCTTTTAAAGCCCCTGGGTCCTGCAATATCTCCAAACATCATAAATCTTGCATTTCTCCATTCCATTCTATTCTAACCAGACCCCATCAAATTGTGTTCTAAGGGATAGAGTTTTTCCTTTTCAACAACAACAACACAACAACAAAAATGGAGAAACAGAAACTATAGACAGAACAACATAACATTCCATCTAATATGCTTTTACCTCTTTGGTTAGGATTCATAAAGTCTTTGTCATTAGAATTCGGGGGTAAAAACCAATTCCAGCCGACATGTACTGTGTATCCAAATTGATGTGGATCCTTTCTCATCAGTGAGTAGAGGTTTCGTTCAGGAACTACCATCATTGAGCTAAACATGAGAACTGAAACGGTTGTTTTTCATCCTTCAATTCAGGGTCCACTTAAGCTTCAGAAGAAAGAAGAGAATGGAAGAGGAATGGAAGGGAAAGAAAAGGGAGAGGTAGACAAGAGGCGAAGCAGTTCTTCTGTCTGTGTTAAGAAGCAAAATTAAAGATAGCAAAAGAATTGAAGCCCTGCCTAGTCCCAACTTTAAACCCTATCTAAAACGGTCTCCACCTGCCTTCTAACCCCTTCACTTTGCCTGGATTCCTGAGCACATTCACCCATCACCTGATTGGCTAATATTAACTAAAAAGAGAATGTTCCATCTTGAATATAAATTTGTCCATACTTTTCATTCATCCTTTGTTCATTCATCCTTTGAATAAAATCCTTCTTGCCCATTAAGTTCAGTAGGCTATAATAGCCTTCTCAGTGTCTTGAATTTCCTTTCCCATGGATGCTGGCTCCCGGTCTTTGAAATAACAATTAAAAGCCGTTAATTTAATTGTAAAAATAACAATTAAAAGCACTCATGTCTAGTTATTTAGGCCCTTAGCAACAGCCATCCCCTGGTTTGTGTAAGGGTGGGAAAGGCTAGGAAAAGGAGAAGAGAAAGCAGAAACCCACTGGGCGTTATTCTAATCAGGGTTCTCCAGTTGGCATCAAGCACAAACGGGCTCCTGTTCTGCAGGGCAGTTATCCCCAGGGTGCTGGAGAGGAGAATAGCAAGGCAGAGCAGGTGCCGAGCTTTCCCTACTCACCATTCAGGAAGATTTCATTTTCTCTGTGCCAGGAAGTCGGTAGGCCGCTAACAAAAGTCTAAACTTGCTACGGGTCATGCTCAAGGGGCAAAGCCAATGGGCAGTCAGTGCCTCCAGACCGGGTGAGGGTAGCAACCTGAGAAAAAGCTCAGAGAAACAAGAACATCTTGGTCTGGAGAATATAATGGCTATTTAGTCAGTGAGCTGGGCTGAGGAATGTCTTTCCCTCCCTCAGCCAACTTCATGGAGGCATATCTCCAAATGGATGATACCAGAGAGCAGAGATATGTAAATGGAAACTGATATCCATCAGCCACAGTGTAGCAGGCTACCAATGGCTCCACTGAGGGCCTGGTTCTCACCGAGGAAGGATTCCTAAATCCTTGTCACAAAAGAGCAACCTGAATGTGACCTCCTTTCTCTAAACGATATGAAAAGAGACTCCTTGCCCGAAAGCACAGAGGGAGGTTTCACAGGGCTTTTTTTTTTCTTTTTGGTTAAAAGTCTACTCTTACTAGAAAGGGGAAAATCTGTTGCTTCATAAAGATTATGAAAATTAGTGTGATAGCACGGAAAAAGCAGAAAGAGCACATGAAATGGGAATCAGGAATTTTGTCCCAGCCTCAGAAGACATGTCATGTAATCTCAACAGATCTATTTTCTCAACTTCAAAATGTGACAATTAGACCTGATTGACCCCAAGACTCCTGCCATTGTGAGATTCTGTGCCTTATGAGACTTTCTTGTCAGATACTGGCACCCTTCTGCAATAGAGCTGTACTGGACATCACACTTGGATGAACAGATCGTGGGTCCAGATTCTCTCCTTCATCTGTAACAAGAATCAATGCAATAAAACAAAAACAGAAAAAAAGGAAATCAAATTAACTGTCAGTAATTAATAGCTGTTAGTCTGAATTGGTCATGCTTTTACAAAATGGTAGTCTGAGAGGACAAAATTAAGACTGCATACACAAAATTAAACAGAGAGCATTAAACAAATAAAACTTATCACTAATAGTGTATGAAGGCAAAGGATTAGCAAAATGTGGACAATGGGAAAATGGTGGCAAGATGGCTAGCATTTCATACTGGACTTAGTGGCAAAGTAGGGGGAAGAATGATATAAACCAATTGGAAAACTCAACAGAAAATCTTGATTAAAAAGTTACTAATTGGTTGCAGTAATTACTAATTCGTAATTAGTAATTAGTAATTTGAGGGGTACTGAGTGTGGCCCCTCAGTTTTGTGGAGTCGTTATCTTCTCAGTAGTAACCATATTGGGATACCATATTGGGAAATTCACAGTCACTTGCCCTTCATCTGGAAAGCCTGGCCAGGTTCCCTGAGAGAGAACCCCTAGTGATCCATCAGACTGTGTAGATAGTGGGTTGAAAGTTGCCCATTTGAATTTCACCTCTTTCCACACCTGCTTTGTTCTCTGCTATCTCCCAGTGCTTAGCACGGTGCTGACACACACAGGACATTCAGCAAAATTTATTGAATACGTTTGCAAACTAAACAGGTGTGTAATCATCCCTTTGTCTTTTTAATTTTTGTCAATTATTCTCTACTCATTTATTCAAAAATGATGAATCAGTCACTCCACTAGTTGCTGGGGATAAGACGTGATCCAAGCAGACATCATTTCTCTTTATGGAGACCTCGCTGTAGTAGAAAAGATTGACGTTAGCCAGACAGCCACATAAAAATGCCATGTATAAGTACAAAGGACAATATTTACCATGAAGGAAAAGGTAGAACAATGAAAAAAGAGGCCTGACTTGGTCCTGGTCAAGGATAAGACCTGTTCTAGAAGCTTCCTTGCAGCAGTGACCGTTGAACCAATACCTGAGAGCTGGGTAGTAGCCAACCATGCAAATATGGAAGAAGAACAATCTGGACACAGGGAATAAATAGCATGACGTAGAACAGAGCATGGCAGGGTGGAGGGATTTGAAAGAAGACTGTGGTAGCTGGAGCACAGAAAACGAGAAGGCACCAGAGGTGTTGTGGCATCCTGCAGGCCCTTAGTAACCACAGTAAGAGTTACCATTGCTGAACAGACTCTTTGTGTAGGACACTCTTCTACCAGCTGAGCCCACCAAGAAGGTAAGACTCAATCCCCTGCTCCAAATAGAACTCTAGTTTGTGAAAATAGAATATTTTTTGTACATGATGAAAAAAAAAAAGTTAACAAGTATCTTCTTCTAGGGACCAAGAGAATGGGTGACAAACATTCGAAAGATAGAGATCTCTCTGCACTTGGGAAGTTGGGAGAACCAGGAAGCCATCCCGGAAGAGGAAGAACTTGAAAGCACTGAAAATCAGGACAAATTACATAGAATTTTCAAGTACGAAGACGAGGGGAGGAAATTTGTAAGCATGCTTGAGGAGACATCCTAAGATGCCTCGGACATGACCTATCTGACAGCGTAAAAGCAAATGAAAAAAGGAGCGTCAGACAAATCTCCACATAAACACCCACGTGAATGCCTGTGTGACTGATTTCAACTGAGTTTTTCCCCTGAATTCCATCAAAACAGGGAGGAGATGACACACACCAATTTATTTGTTTTGTGTATGTATTCCACAAAGATTCGTTTAGCAAAGGCACAGTCTGCATGTAAATTTTTCCATCTGCAGCAGAAGGAAAATGGATCTGTTCCTACCAACTTAACCCAGGACTCAAGAGAATGAACCAGCAGAGAAGGGAGATGTATTTACGCATTTGTACTGTCTCCGGGGATAAATTAAGCACACATCCCTATACTTACATGTTTGTCTTCGAACCAGTTTCAACTGCTTTCTTACCACACAATAATGTTAATAAGTGTGTTTCCGGAAGATTTGAAGGACTTGACATATATGAACTCATTTTATCTTCACAACTACCCGAGTGTGGTTAGTACTGGTATTAATTCCCGTTTCACATTTGATAAACCAAGGCACAGAGAGGATAGCTGACTTAACCAAGGCCATAGATGGTCAGGAGGGGAATTAAGATTTGAACCCAAGACATCTAGACCCAGATCTACACTCTTACCCTTTACATTAAACTGTCCCCCTGACATACATAAACCAGGGTCAGCAAATATGTTCTAGAAAGGCCCAGATAGCAAATGTTTTCAACTTTGCCGGTTATACACCATGACTCTATCGTTTCACTGTTGCAATGTGAAGGCGGCCACAGACCATATGTAAACAAATGAGCATGGCCGGATTTGACCCATGGCAGGCCTGACCAACCCTTGACATAAGCTGTCACTGCAAATAAAAAAAAAGGATCACATTTCATAAATTACACAGTATGAAACAGATTTCACTTATTGGTCTTTTTAGTTTCAATTTGTACATATTCATTTGTTTATCCAACCAAAATATATTGAGTGAATACTCTGGGCTAGGCACTTTTTAGCCTTAAAGAGACATTAGTGAGACAGATAGTCTCTACTTTCCTGGAGCTGTGCTCTTAGTGGAAGAAACAAGACAATAATCAATAAGGATATGATGGATATTTATAGAATATCGTGTGACAATAAGTGTAATGAAGAGAAACAAAGTAAGACAAGGATCTAAGACTGACTTTGGCAGCTGCTGCTGAGATTGTGTTCAGGGAAAGTCTCCCGGATGGGGAGATTTGTGTAAAGTCTGGCTGAGATCACATAGAGAATATGTACAGCTTGAAAAGAGAATAGGTCTGAGGACCAAGCACTACAGTCCTCCAACATTTGAAAGCTAAGAAGTGAGGGATCCAGCAAATACTGAGAAGGGACAGCCAGTGGAGTAGGAGGAACTCAAGACAGTGATACCAAGAATCCAGGTAAGGAGAGCCCCCTGGGTGGCTCAGTCGGTTAAGCTTCTGAATCGTAATTTCAGTTCAGGTCATGATCTCACTGTTGGTGAGTACAAGCCCTACATCAGGCTCTGACAGCACAGAGCCTGCTTGGGATTCTCTCTCTCTCTGTCTCTCCCCTCCCCCACTTGTTCTGATTCTCTAAACAAACAAACAAACAAACAAACAAAACAAACTTAGAAAAAAGAAGCTGAGGAAGGAAGCATTTCCATAAGGAGAGTGAAGTCAAGTGAACCAAATGCTACTTCCATTCACCTGGAAGAGGTCTGAGAGGTGCCCATCAGTTTTGGCAATGAGCATGTTCTTGGTGACTTTGACAGTAGCATTTCCAGAGGAGAGAAGAATGCTTGATTGAAGGGGATGTAAAAGCAAGTGAAGGAAGAGAAGGAAGACCTTTCCTGATTGTGGAAAAACTCCTTCCAGGAATTTTGCTCTCAGGAAAAGAAATACAACAAGGTAGACACAGGATGGTACAACATAAAGAAAGCGTGTTTGGATTTTTAAGTAAGAAGATAAAATACAATATGTTTTCATACTAATAGAAATAATCCATTGGAGAAGGAAAAGTTGACGAAAGGAGACAAACAATAAATACACTTGCATTTGAAATTGGTATCCATCTAGTTAACAAACACTAGTATTCTTTAATTGTTTCATGTAATGCTGATCTCCATCTCATGTAATGTACTGTAATGTCCATGTAATGGACATCAGTCCATCTCCAAGGTACACAGGTATAGTTCAGGTGTCATTTCCATGTAACAGCTCAGTGAATGCAACACAGAAGCGGGGCTGATATCTAACCAACCTTCACCAGTGCAAACATACCAGTTGTTTGTGGTCACGATTCTGTTTGTTTGATGTAAGTCTAGTAGTTAGACATTTTGATGATCATCCCTGCTCAGGAGCTTTCATTATAATCATCATTTTTATACATAGTCATTTTATACATAATCAAAATCTCCTAAGAATTTTTGCTTTTCTGTAGAGGTCACCAAAAATGAAATAAAAAAATATATGGATGTTAGATTTAGAACACTAACCATAGGTTAGTAATTTTCTAATAATTAGTCGATTTTAGATAAAGCACACTCCTCTCTTACTCTGTCTACATTTTGGGTAGTCATTCAGAGTTGCTTGATATGGGCATTTTTAGAAATATTAGGGTACTCCAAGTAGAATGATAATCTCATTCCCAAAACATTTTGCTGGTGGGTTTTCTTAACTAAACTGTGGGGGATGCAGGCACAGAGCAAGTGTGTGTGGACTTACTGAAAGCTCTGAATGTGCCCAACCACAGCAAGGATTTCTGCAGGGTTTATGACATTAGACCTGCTGGAAGGGCAGCCTCAACTTGCTGCATTCCTGAGATGCACAAATGCCTTTGAAGGAAAGGTATCCTGTTTGGAGGAAATGCCAGAATCATTTTCAAATTCCCAGGTATGGAGACAAAATTAAAAATTAAGTAACACCATCAAACTCCTATTAAGAATACATGATGAATAATGCCAAACTTCCTTTAAGATATTTTCCATTCAACGTTTTCTCATTTTCTCATTTTATTTTATACTATAGAACATATAAATTTGGTGTAAGAAGGGGGACAGTTGGAGTAGATTCCTGAGCTCCGCAAAGGCAATCACCTTGACGTTTTTGTATCCCACCAAATGGCACTTAGGCAGGTGTTTGATGGATGAATGGATAAATGAATAAGCAAACACTGAGAGCCCAACTTTGCATCATATCTGATCTCTTGCACACTGTTTTTGTGATTTCTATTGCGTGATTTATTTATGTCTGCTTTGTTTTTCATACTTAAGTAACTCAAGTCCAATTTCTCAATCCAGATTTAGTTAACAAAGCCTTTAATGATACCTTAAATATTTATAACCCAGTACTAGAGATATATTTGGGGTATTGTTTAGTGTGCTATTCATTTTTTATTTGGTTCCTCTTCTTTCTTTTTTTCCTTTCTTTTTTTATTTCTTAGAGAGAGAGAGATTGCATGTAAGTTGGGGATAGAGGCAGAGGGGGTGAAAGAAACAATCTTAATCCGGTTCCACACTCAGCATGGAGCCTAATGCAGGACTAGATCCCAGGACACTGGGATCATGAACCTGAGTCCAAATCAAGAGTCAAACTCTCAACCGACTGAGGCACCCAGGCGACCCACCTTTCTGTCTTTTTAAATAAAGATCTAGCCACCACTCTCTTATCAGGTCATTTATTCATTTAACACACATTCACTAATATGAGGTAGACCAGTGTCCTCAAAGCTGGAGACACTCAGTGAAAGAAGGTGCCAGACTTCTGTGAACTCACTGGCTAGAGGCTGTGGCCATGACAAAGCCTGGGGTTATTTTAACAACAGCTCCTTCCTCCATCACCACCCTCCTTGATGTCTCTAACATTCATCCTTGAATCATCCAGGTCAAGTCAGGGTCTGAATCCTGCTTGTTTACCCTTGGAAATATCTCTTCAATGATCATTAGCAAATGAATTTCCCAATAGCTGTAGCATTATCATATAACCCTCCTGAGGGCAAGACCCAGGATTCCTTAATATTCTTCAGCCTTTAAACACAGATGACGATAGCTATCTGTTATCTTGGAAAGATTTCTATTCCTGGTCTTGGCTGCTGGAGGAGCAGGAGGGTTTATAGAGTTAGAACCCCTCTAACCTTCAGTCTCCTTGAATATAAAATAAGATCGGTGGAGTTGATAGTCTTAAGATCTTTCTAACCTCCAATGACTGTGATTGTTTAATACTAAAGAAATGTTCATTACTCAGCTAGAAGGAATCTCTGGCACCTAAAAGTATATTTTGAAGGAAGTGTAGTTTCGTAGTGAAATTTGACCTCTGAAGTACCTTGAAGAATCAGAGACCTGCTTTCAGATGCAAATACCCACTTTAATGCAAGTGACTTAAAATTAAGAGCTCTTAAAGAGTTGCAACTAAATAAAAAGGAAACTACTTTTGCTGAACACTGCACCCAATTTTCTCAAGCCAGTGGCAAACAAGTACTTAAATCTGCTCAGAGACTTATTATTTTTAATCTGATCTTCATGTTCTGGGAAAGCCAAGGCAGCAAGTTGTAGGAAATGAGCCCTGGACTCAGAGCACGAAGACTTGCCACCCAGCGTCTGATCTAACAGCAATAACTGAGGATAGTAGACACCTCCCTGTTTTCTTGTCCAACAAATCAAATGGTCATATCCAGAGACTACAAACAACTTATGCAGTTCTGTTGTAACATGGTTTTAGGTAGTCTATAACATTAGTATGGTTATATCCTAATATTTCAGAAGCCCTATACAGCATCAATGTAGCAACATTAGATACTCAATGATCCAAAAACCTGTCATTGTAGTTTTATTTTAAATGACAACAAGCTCATAGTTTCTCGTACTCAAGGAAATCCAGGAGGCACAGTTCAGTTGAGCTGATAACCAAGCACCTACATATACATGGACCTGGCTGGACACTATAGGAGACGTAGAGGAATCTATCATAGACTTTGTCCCCAGGAATCACAAGAAGGACACGCAAGGTACATACCAGTCATTCATTCCTTTACAATTGTTCAAGCCCGACAGTAACAACGCCAGACACTTTCTGCTCCCGATCCCTTGGGAATAGAGTAGAGAGATAAAGTCGAGCATGAAGCAGTTAGAATTCGGCGGAGGGAGGAAATGTGGCACGTTATTGGGATTAAGAAAGTTGGCAGGTGAGTATGATTCAAGAGGATGAAATGTGAAGTGAAGATTAGACAATGGGCAGGAGTCTGACAGGCAGAGGTAGAGAGAAGAGCATCGACAACTAGGTAGACTGCAGGGGGCATGGCTTTTCCAGTGCCACAGGCTGACTGGACATTAGAATATGGAAGAAGCTGAAGATGAGACTTGAAAATAGACTGGACCAGAGAAGGAAGTACTCGCATGTCCCTGTTCTTATTCAGCCTTATCCCACGAGGTATTACACGGATGCATGGACATTCACCATGAAAGGGTAGAGCACATTGCTGCTTTAGAAAACTTCCAAAACATGCCAAAAGGAAGCACAATTCCTTCCTCTTGGGACCATCTTGCGTGACAATGTGTGCTTCAGGAATTAAAATAGAAGCTTTGTTTATTGTAAATGAAAAACTGGCCAAAAGGAAGTGATGCCTTTATACAGTGACTTTCTGACTTTTCTGGATCATAAAATGTTCATTATTCATTACCACAAAACAGAGGCATTTCTGTTGTTTGCATTGAAGACTTACGTAGCTATCATCCAAAATACATTATTGACCTTCATTTACCCAAAGGAACAAGTCTATTACTTTTCACCTATTGTTTCAAATCCTCCTTTTTCATTATGCTCTCCTTCCCTCCTTGTTCCTCTCAATGCTAATATAAATTACAAAGGCAGAAAGGACTATCACGTAGGATATCAAGTAATAAAATAATCCCATTTACAAGTGTTTAAATAAGATCCCATATCTACATATAAGCCCATGTAGGCAAGTATTCAGAAGAATTATATAGCTGCATGGTCAAATTCTGCTTCCCTGAGTCAACAGATAAAGAAACTTATACAAAAAGAAACCAGAAAAATTATCAATGCTACAGTAGCAGCTAGGCAGTTGAAGAACCAGGAACAGAATACAGGAGCCCTCTCTGCTCATTCTATTTCATTATTTCTCCACACTGTCCCCTTTAGAGCAAAGATAACACCCAACCTTTCTTGGAAAGCACCGCATTTTTCAGGCTATGTTTCTTTTGGAGTTGTTCTGGAGACAACAACATCATTAAAATTTGAGGCAAAGGACAGACATAATGTCTATCTGGTTGCTATTAGTATTTTGGAAACTCCAAATGAAATGCTTCTTTCTAGTTAGCAACTAGAGGTGTTGATCAAACAATAGTTTCCCAGCCAACCTAAAAACTGGATGTACCCAGATGACTTTGCACTCAAACATTGGGATTTTGAGGGCATGTGGATAAAGCTTGATTAATGTCGTACTGCCCTTGGTAAAGCCATAGAAGACTTTGGCTTACGGTGCTAAGTAACATGACATATATATGACAAAAATCTCATACACTGACTCAATGGTATTCCCGAAACAGTCACTTCACATGACAATACCAGCTTTAAAATCCAAAGCAACTTTGTTCCAACGCCCTAACCCATCAGAGTCAGCGGTAATCTATTGACTAATTAATCTCATAACCACTCAAGAACTCTGTTTTACCAACTGAGAATATACTTAGGCATGAAAATATGGGAAAGCATTCAGATATGAATTGCTGAAATAACTACAAGGAAATCGCACTGCACACATACAAGTTATGTTGACATGGAAGAATATCTCCCCATCAGTCTGAGTAAACTATTACATAACAGCTAAGCTATAATAAAATCCTGATTCCAAATCAAATAAGTCTCCCAGACTTCTAAAATGAGTCACCAACAGCTTTATAAACATACAAAATACTTGACAAGGAAATCTCTGATAATTTTTTAGTAATTATGTCTGCAAATCGTTCCTTGCTGACATCACCATTAGAAATGGTTTCCCATAAGTTTGCATTGCCTCTTCACATCTGTTCATTAATCACTAATGCTTTGAATATTTCTATCATTATTAGGTAATTCACAGGGTTTACGTGATTCCACAGCACTCTCCTCAGTGGAATTCTTAATTAGTGTAATCGATGTGATCAAAGCCATTATGATCATGGTCTCATGTTTCTTGCAGTATTTAGTGCAGGTTCACAACATCGACATACCTTTATCCTAAAATTGTGTTTCACAAACAAAGATGACACAACCTCTAAACATCTCAAAACAACGCAGAAGAAAGAAGGGAGCAGAGCTCGCAGGGGAAGTAGGGGAGGGTGGTCACCGAATTGACATATTTCGTGTTTAAAGACATTTCAAAGCCCTGGCGTCATCTCTCTTTGTGTTGGACATGAGATTTAAAGTTCTGTTCTGACATGTGATTCACAAACCAGCCCTGAGCCAAATATGAGGGTCCGAAACTGGGTTCTTCGTACTGTATTGTCTGGCAATGGGTCTAGGAGAGAGTAAGAACTATGAGAGTAAGTAAGCACTGCTGATCTGGAGTAAAGAAAGAACAGTCACAGCCTGGGCTCCAGGGTGGGTTCATCCTGGGAAGGAGGACAACATTGCTGAAAATTTCGGTCTAAGACGAATGGAAAGGGGTTGGGAACAAGAGGACTCTTTGGCCTAAACTAGGCCATTATAATGGATGTGACCCAGAATAAACTAAGTCCTTGATCTCTCTGTAACTGTACTCATCCAGTGATAAACACTGGCTCCCTGGAAGCCTGAGAAAGTACAATATTTAGAGGAGTTCAAAATGTGTCTAAATGGAATTTGGATTTCTCCCTAAATGACCTGTGTGGTTGGCATGCCAGAAGCTTGCCGCTGGAATGCCACTGGAATGAAGATGGTTGAACAAGCAAAGGAATAAGCACAGTACTTCCTGTTGAAAACAAAATTGCTGTCTTCACCAGGCCTGAAGCCTTCAGTTGAATATGTAGAGTAAGTACATGGGAAAGATGTTTTCTATGGGAAAATGGTAGTTTTGAGGGTAGGCTTTAGCTTCATACAAAAGAAAAGCTTTTTATCATGGAAGCTATCCAACATAGTAATAGGTTAACTAGTAAATTAGTATTTCAGAACAGGAAGCACTCAGGTAAAAGTTTTATTTAAGTGGCATATAAGGGATTCATTCATTCATTTATTCATGTGTGGCATGGCATTTATGGAGTGACTATTGAACATAAGGGCTGATAATGCAGAGACTAGTAACATAGAGCCCCTAACATCCAGCAATTCATGGAATACTGAATAAGCCAGTCTTGCAAAAAGAAAAGTAAAATACAATGTAGTCAATGATGAGCTGACAACATGACCCAATTTGGGGCCATACATAGAACATTACTTTATAAGGAGCTGAAGGAAATAAATATTCTTCTACCAGACTTGTGATTGGTGGCTTTTCTGTGCTTACAAAACAAAACAAAACAAAACAAAACAAAACCTTCAGATCTATCATTTATATTCCTGGAAAAGACAATAAGCCTACTCCTTTAATTTAAAGAGAAGCAGCAAGTTGGAATAATACAAAGAGAATAGCAGAACAAGCACTACCACCAAAAAAAGTGAATCAGTTGGGGAGAAAGATAAAGGGAGAGTAAAATGATATCAGTAGACCCTTGGAATCATGCTTTCTATGGCAAAAACTTGTTCTCCCTCTTCTGTGATCCAAGAAGCAAATGTCTTCTAATTACCCTAGTTATAAGACCCTTCTGATTTCAGAAATTGCCCTGATGGGCAATTCCCTCTCTGTCTCTCTTTCTGTCTCTCTGTCTCTGTCTATCTCTCTCTCCAGCTTATTTCATTCAATAAGTTAATGTTAAAAGCTTATAGTCATGTAACTTACGCCAGAATGTTTGAAAATTTAGGGAAGAATGAATGACGAAAAAAGAATGAAGAAAGACAACCACTTATTTTATATAAGATTCCTGCAATAAGAAAACCAAAGGATGAGAACCATGAGCCATGGTCAATTATTTTGAAGAACTCTGAAGAACAGGAAAAGTGACAGAAGCCTGGGGAGAGAAAAATGTGGTTCTGGACCAAGCTCACTCTGGGTTCACTGAATTAAGCAAGAAGTATTAACTTATTTCCTGTTCTGACAGCTGAGAACTTTGACCGTCTGGGGAGGACATTTGACAAGGTGAGTCATGATGTCCCAATGGGGAAAATGAAGAAATGTGTACCAAAATGATTAGTTGGTTGGTGACTTTATAACTGTCTAAATGACTGTAACCTAAGCGAGGTAGCCATAGAGGGCACCTAACCTGGAAAGAATATTCTCACAACCAGCCATGGATGCCCTAAACGTATTTCTCCCTGAATTCAATGAGGACACTGCTGATGACCTATATAGACAACATGAACCAGAAAGAGATACCTGATTAATTAGTTGAGAGGATTCTGCTCCAAAAGAGATTTTGTCAGTCACGAACAATCAGCCAACTAGCAAGGAGAAATGTAATAAATTTAAATAGAAAGTTCTGTAGCTGATCTAAAAAATCCAATTTCAAAAGTAAAAAATAGAGACACGTAGTTTAAGAGAAGAAAACTTGAAAAGAACCAGAATACATCATGATATGCTACTGAAAGCCAATGTGACATTTCAGTAGTATTAAAAGTATGATTGTGGGGCACCTGGGTGGCTCAGTCGGTTAAGCGTCTGACTTCAGCTCAGGTCACGATCTCACAGACCGTGAGTTCGAGCCCCGCATTGGGCTCTGAGCTGTCAGTTCAGAGCCTGGAGCTTGCTTTGGATTCTGTGTCTCCTTCTCTCTCTCTCTGCCCCTCCCCCACTCATGCTCTGTCTCTATCAAAAAATGAATAAATGTTAAAAAAATTTTTTTAAAAAGTATTATTGTGAAGGTAGAACACAGACTAAGTGTAGAAATTGAAAGAATGCAGATTTCAGTGCAAAACAAAGAAGAAATTTCTTATACCTACACTGTTGAAAATATGATGGCTTTCTGGAGGAGGGTCAGAGCTTATTGGAGTGATTTTTTTCCTTTGTGACTATATAGGTCTATGCTGTGTGATACAGTAGCCACTAAGTGCATGTGAGTATTGAGCACTTAAAGTGTACCTCGTCCAAGTTAAGATGTTCTTTAAATGTCAAATACACTGGAATTTGAAGACTTGGTATAAAAAACTTGAATGTGAAATACCTTAGCAATGTTTGTATGATTACATGCTGAACTGATAATATTTGGGGAATATTAAGCTAAATAAAATGTAGTATTAAAGTTAATTTCACCTGTTTCTTTTTACTTTTTTTTATAAAATTTTTTTTTAACATTTTTATTTATTTTTGAGAGACAGAGAGAGACAGAGCGTAAGGAGGGGAGGGGCATAGACAGAGGGAGACACAGAATCTGAAGCAGGCTCCAGGCTCTGAGCTATCAACACAGAGCCCGACATGGGGCCCGAACCCACTAACTGTGAGATCATGACCTGAGCCAAAGTAGGACGCTCAACTGACTGAGCCACCCAGGCCCCCCTGTTTCTTTTTTACTTTTAAATGTGATCATTAGAAATTTTTTAGTTACATATGTGGCTTTATTTTTGGTTCAGATTCTGTCTTTAGTGGATGGTACTGGTGTCTTAAGGGACTGGACATTCACAGAAAATGTGGGATGAATTTACACATTGGATGAGGATGAGGCCCAATCTCTACATCTTTCAGACTCCAAATTTCATGCTATAGGCTAAAAAGACTACCAATAAAAACTGAAAAGCAATTAATGCTTCATTGCTAATTTGAAAAATGCCTTTCTAGCAACTACCATTTGTTGATTTAAGAGTCCTGCTTAGGTTAAGACCATTTGTGGAAGAAGCGAAATGGCAGTGACTCATCACACAAGTGTCTTTGGATTCTTGGCATTTTCTAATAGAACCATCATGTTGATCAGCCATCCTGTTGATATCTGTAGTCAGAATCTTAAACTAGTGTTCATTATCCTTTATAAAAGGCACTTTTATTGATCATATTCAAGAATTTTCTAATTCTTACTTCCTACAGCATCTTATAGATACGATGTTTAGCAGTTTAACAAGTGAATGGGGAAAAAAGCTTCAGAGAAGAACAAAATACTCAGCTTTGAGTATGTGCCCTGTGTGTTAAGGAAAACCAAAGAGAACAAGTACAGTCTATGTTGATAAATTGCTTTATAATCATATGATGCTCTTCATGTTTCAAGGTTAAACTGTTTATCTCCTTAACTAGATTATTATATCACTTTGAAATCAGCATGCAAGTCCCTTATATGAAGGGTGAGCTTTGCATAAGAAATCTGTGAAATGCAGACAGATGCTCACTGCATGGACAGATTACTGTAAGGCTCATTATTTGGAAAGACTAGTTAATTTTCAGAGAGAAGTAGAATTTTCAGATAAGCCCAGAAGGCAATATAGGAATTCATTCTGTTTCAGATCACTGTAAATTCTAACACCCATCTACCTCCTTCCAGAAATCAATAAAGCCTTCAAAAAGTTTATAATCTAGGAGATCACCATCATGGATCATAGGATTTTAGAGCTGGAAGAGCCAATCCTGAAATCTATATCTCTTAACTCTAGTCTTGACCTCTTACATTCTACCCGTATGTTACTACTTAGTATCTTGTATGATTGTAAGGTGTTAACATTTTATGGCAAGGGGGACGTTGTGGTTAGTTTCGTGATAATCCTGGACTCAAAATGCTCTGCTTTTCAGTGGCCTTCATAAAATGCTGATCTAAAAATTCTGACCAAATTTCAGGATCCCAAGAGCTCTGCAAAGACTGTTTATATAATGGTTATTCATATTGTTTTACAGGCATTTGGCTCGATTGAAAGCTTATGATGGGCACTTAGAAGTCAAATGACAAAAGTCGTTAAAATAGCCATGAAGGATGATGTAAAGGCATCTCCATTTCAGGATGGGGAGAGCACAGAAATGTTCTACCTACTGGCTCATAGATAAAAATAGCTGCCTCTACTGGTGCCAGGTACTTTACACGATTCTCTGTTTATCCTCATAGCCACTTTATGAGGTGGATGCTATAATATTCCCATTTCATACGTGAGGAATTTAAAACAAAGAGAGCTTTTGCTACTTGTTGGATGTTACAGTCACTGGGATTGGAGCTCCACCTTACATTGATCTGATTCCATTGATCTGCTATCTGAAGCCTGCGGTTGTACTGAGGCCAGACTGCCCTTCCCAGCTGGGAGCCAAGACGGTCTTAGATGAGTCTCCCCGAGACCTTCATAGGCCATGAAGAGTTGTTTCCTCTGAGGTATGAGGGGTGCTCCTGAGAGCCGGAGAAAGGGCAGGTGAATTGCCAAGACACAACTTGTACCCTTGAGGGAAGCTGTGCCCAGAAAGTCCTTGATAATAAAGGACCTCACTCCAAAGATCCTAGAGACCTTGTAGCTCCGTGCCTCACTCGGGAAGGTACCTAAAACAAACAAAAAAAAACAAACAATCAAAAACAAAATCAAAAATTACCTAAAATTAGGGCTCAGTAATATTGGCAGCCGAATGTCACTGACAGTTAACTCTTTAACTGCCACCAGAAAGAGGTAAAACAATGCCTCCTATGTCCCATTGAAACTTGCCTCTTATTTTTTAAAAATTATTTTTAATGTTTATTTATTTTTTGAGGGAGACAGAGAAGATGAGTAGGGGAGGATCAGAGAGAGAGGGAGACACAGAATCTGGAGCAGGCTCCAGGCTCTAAGCTGTCAGCACAGAGCCCAATGCGGGGCTTGAACTCACAAACTGTGAGATCATGACCTGAGCCAAAGTCAGAGGCTTAACCGACTGAGCCACCCAGGTGCCTGAAACTTGCCTCTTAGTAAGGAGGACACTCTTCAGGATGAGCACTGGGTGTCATATATAAGAGATGAATCACTGGGTTCTACTCCTGAAGCCAAGACTACACTCTATGTTAACTAACTTGAGAAGAGAGAGAGAGAAAGAGAAAGAAAGAAAGAAAGAAAAAAAGAAAGAAAGAAAGAAAGAAAGAAAGAAAGGTGCCTCTTTTGTACCTTCATCATTATGGTGCTTCAGAGGAGTTCTGTGCAAATTAAAACCCCTTATGAACTTGCTATCTCTGTCTTCTGATCCAAATTTAGCCTAAAAAGTGAAGGACTCTGGTCGTAATCAGAGGCCAAGAAAAAAAAAGGCATATAAACTCATTACCATTAAACCTCAGAGTTGTTATCCTGACAATGTTGAGTCGAGTCAGAAATGTTATCTACGAGTAAAAGAAACCAAGCAAAAGAGAGATGATGGCGTCCGTCTCCAAGAGACAAGCAGGAAATGATCAGAAGTGTTGGATGACCCCACATCATTGCCTGTGTAAACAGTGCCAGTACCCGATCAAGTTCTGAAGGCATCCTGAGAAAAGGAGGCGGAGAAAGAAGAAGGAGGGCAATGACCACCTCCTGCCCGAAGGAAGCTGGAGCAGGAACATGGCATAACTGAAGGAGCCCAAGAAAAACAAGAGCTGGGTGAAAGAAATGTCAGAGGGGGTGAATCTCGGTTTTGCACTTCCCCTAGGTCCAATATCTGACCAAATTTAGAAGTAAACAACAGCTGGGAAGGAAGAGGAAGAAAAGCAAGGAGAGGCACATTTGTCCAGGTGCTGTGAAATGTGAGGGGGAGTCGGATCTGCAGGAAAGTGGCATCCGATGTCAATGAGAGAACAGAGCGTCAGTGGGGAGCCCTGAAAGCCAGGGACAGCCAAGTGCCACATGAGAAAATGCCGGCAGATGGCTCCCCAGCCAAAGCGACGTTGGCCTTTATGGGCAAAACACAGCTCTAGGCCCTGTTAAGGGAAAAGTGCCAGTAAAGGAGTCAGGAGGGAAGCAAGGTAGGGGAGAGGAGGCAGAAGGCCTGAACGGACAGACGGTTGGAAGCAAAGAAGACATACTTCCTGACCTTGAAGAGTTTATCTCCACATAACCTTTACTGCCTGGCTGACTTGTAACCACCAGATCCTCAAAATTATAATAAAGACGAAAATGTTTTCCACAGCTCACATAGTCAGTTAAGGTTAAAGGGGAGGGAAGGTGAAATAATGTGGATCCCTCCACCCAAACTCAGCCTTAAAAGGATAACTCAAATCACAGAGCCTAGAAGAGAGCACTCTGAATAAGAAGAGAAACTTGCTGGATAGAAGAGCGACGTAGTCAAGGCAGTCAATTATCGGTACAATTCAAGTGGCAGATATTTTAATCACCTATTTAACGGAGTTACATTTTGTGTTTGCCCTAGCTGATAAGAAACAACAATCTGGCAATAGAACCAGTTGGTGACAAAGTACTATTTAGGAAAAAAAAAAAATTCCATATTTAATGTCATGTAAAGGTAATGGCCTCATAAATGTGCATCCGAATGACACATAATCAGTGCTATTATTATTATTATTATTATTTATTAACAAGAGTGGTATGGAACCCAATTTCCCAGTGGCTGAGGTCAGCCCCAAATGGATGACTCACACACACGGCTGATCTACATAAATAGCATGTGCTAAGATTACCATCTGGTATAACAATCTACATCACAAGACTCCACATTTCCTGTTACCCAGGGTAAGTAAATTTCAAGCATGAGGGAAAATTTTAGCAAGTTTCTCCAAGTACCTTCACTGAGAGACTAATGTGGCTTGTGCAGAGAGGAGGGGAAGGGAAATTATGAGGTAAAGGTTATTCTCTCCTTCATCTCCCCCTGACTTCCCCTCACAGGAGAGAAACACCACCTTTGCCATTCTGGTTCACCTCATTTAGAAAATCAAATTTGCCTAATTAATGTCTAACCAAGACACTCCAGGCATTGTGTGAGACAAGCACTTGAAACAATAATGGGTAGTATACATTTGAAAATCATTCGCCTTTCCTTTCTCTCCATGTTCTCTCTTTTTTTTTTTTTTTTTTTTTCCTGGAATGAAGATAACAACATGTGTCACGAAAACACGCAAGGAAAGCCATGGCCCATGAAGATGACTCTGGTCTTTTGTATTTCGTTTAAATACACCCACATTTGGAATCATTCTCAGACCCAACTAACTTCGATTCATTTTTGAAGACTTGTCTGCCTATAAAGATGTGATTACTGTCATAACAAGAGCTGCCGGACTTTCCGTCTGAGGCAGGTAAGGAAGCTCCTGCCTGTCTGCCTGCCTGCCTGCAGGAGGCTCCCTGGTGCATCTTCTCAAAACCCAGCTCTTCTTCTGAGGGCCCCCCTGAGTCCACCAATCACAGAAGCCCCCCAAAGGCTTTGGAGAACATAAGACACAAGCCAGGAGCTCCCCTCTTAGTTTGGTTCTTCAGATTCTTTTTGGTTAACTTTCTCTTTTTTTCTTTACATTTTCACAAATCTGGAAGTTGGCAATTTTGCAATTTGGTTAAAATGAAGATTATAATCCATCAAGGGGCATCTGGGTGGCTCAGTCGGTTAAGCATCTGACTCTTGGTTTCAGCTCAGGTCATGACCTCCTGGTTTTGTGAGTTCAAGCCCTGTATTGGGCTTTGTGCCCCCAGTGTGGAGCCTCTCTGTGATTCTCTCTCTCCCTCTCTCTGCCCCTCTTCCGTTCATGCTGTCTCTGTCTCTCCTAAAAATAAATAGACTTTAAGAGAAAAAGATTACAATTCAGCTAGGTAACAGATTTCTTTCTCTCTTTGCTATTTGTTAGAATGTGGGGTTATACAAATTAAAGTATAAACAAAGAAATGTACTATAACTAGGAAAAAGCAAACAAATAGTTTACAACAACCTTTGCATGTGAGCAAGAACTCTGCTTATTATTAATAATACAAAGCCCTTTGCCCAATATAGCAGGGACTGACAAGCTTTTTCTGGAAAATCAGATAGTAAATATTTTAGGCTTTGTGGAACCAGAATGGAGGATATTATCTAGGTATTTAGATAATAAAAGAGAAGACAAATTGTCACAAGTTTTATTAATAAAATTCAAAATACGATAATAAAATTGACCGTAATTTTGTATAGTATGGATCTACTAATAAGAAGATAGAAATTATTGGGGGGGGGGGTGGTAACATGTTTTATAGCTGGGGTTTAGAGTTGATGTTCCCTATCAGTAAAGTGAGGCGAATGCTCACCGGTATCGCTCTTGGCTCACGGGCTGTGCAAAAACAGACAATGGACTAATTGACCTAAGCGGCCACCCACCGTCTGCCAAATTCTGCTTTGTACTCTTGGTGCTTTCACGTGAGTAGAGGGTCTCATACCTATTATCTTATTTGTGCTTCACAACAATTCTCTGAGAAGTCTAGATAGATACATCATACTCATATTATAGATGAAGTTCCTAAAACTTCCACAAATCCTGAGGGAAAAGCTAGTAAATGCCAGGCCCAAGGCTTAACCTTGAATTTCCTAACTCTTCACACATTCCAATTTAGGGCAGATAGAGGAAGTCTTTGCTTCCTCTTATTTGCCAACATAAAAACAGTCAAATTAAATGCTAGTAATACTCCGAGATGGTATTAATGTTACCCCCCAAATTCTTGTAATCCCATTTTTGTACTGTCTATCAGAATATCTTCAATGACAGCACATTTTCTTCCTTAGACAATGATTTGACTTTTGGAAAGAGCCCTGAATTCTTTGATGCCAAGTTTCATAACACAAGCTTAGTTTGAGAAACAAACAAGGGTTAGCTACAATGTAATGAGACTTTCTCTCTGGATTGACCTGAAAAAACTAATTGTGAAGACAATGTCCAAGCAGAAATCCCTACTTCTGCCCCCCAAAAAGCAAAGAAATCTTCCCTGGATAAATGAATAAACTTTATATGATTATATGAATATAATCTTTATAACATTCTAGAATTAGAAAGGACTTTGAAGATAATTTTTCCAATTTCCATCATTTACAAAAGAAAAAGGAAAAAAAGACTCAGAAAGATTACTTGGCAGAATAGCATTCCTTTGGATTGTAAAATCTAATATTTAGTTTTGAAACCCCTTGCTCAGCAATAACAAACATTGAAGGAATTCTCTCTGCAATATAGCTTATAAATAACACTGGGTATAGTGACATTAAACTGGCAAGGGTAAGCTTCCCCCCCCCCCAAAAAAAAAAAAGATTGGAAAGTTTGATCTTTTAAAGGCAAGCTACTGGTTCAGATGACATCTCAAAATGTTTTCTGGCCTCCAAACTCCCTGATACTGTGTAAAATCATCTGGGGTTAAAGTCACGTTTTATAGGTAGTAGTAACCATTTATTGAGTGCTTCCTATGTCTTGCAGAGTGCTCAGCTCTTAGCTCATATAATCCTCACAGCAATCCTATATGATAGTTGGTATTATCCCCATTTTGTAAATGAGAAAAGCCACATAGAGAGGTTTGCCTATGACCACATTTATAGCTAGAGGCAGATATCGGAATCCAATTTAATCAGTTAGAGTTCAATCCAAGAAGCAAAATCACCAGGAACGATATATATTTGACCATACACAATCCTAGGAACTGGCTAAACAGTTTAAGTACTGTTGGACCTGACGTCAAAAGGGAAGGGTTTCGGGAAATGAAAGATGGACACAAAGTAGGGGAAAGCAAGAACAATCCATGAGGACAACTCAACAAATCCATGAAGATAGGCTGGAATCTATGAGGCTAAACCAAAACCAAAGTGAGCCTCTTACTGCCTCCGAGTCTCCAACCCCAATGATAGATACATCATTGTACAGAAGAGCTGTATACTCTGCCACGGTACTGCATGGTACCCTCTCCAGGTTCTCAACTTCCAGTTTAATGAAACCATTACTGTTTCCATTGTCTTGATAACTAAGACCTCTAGACCAACAGAGAATGGACATGAAGAAAAAATTCCACTCGTTTATCACTAGGGGTGAGAATAAGAGAAACCATCCACATTTCTATCTCTGTGAGATAGATCAATCCTATCTAACAGAGAAAAAGGACCATCTTGCCCTTTTTCATTAGGGCAGATAAAGCATCTTGGAGGCTATTACTATGGTCATCCGTGCTGTTGACATCCAGTTGACTCTGTAACAATTCTCCAAAAAGCGACATTACCATTCTATCAGGCCAAATGCTTCAGAGTGATGGGGACCCAGTAAGACCACTGAATTACATGAGTATGAGCCCACTGCAGTATTTAATTTCCTGTAGAATAAAGCCCTTTGTCAAAAGCAATGTTCTATGGCGGTCACGGTATTCTGTAAATCCACAGATAGTAGTGTTAGCAGAAGTGTTAGTGGGAAGGTAAGGCGAAATCTACTTCTAGGGTAAATTCTAGCCCAATGAGAACAAAATGCTGGTGTTGTCCCTTAATAGAAGGAATTGACCCAATGCAATCAACCTGCCACCAGGCATTCTGGTTAAACCCACCAGGGAGTGGTGCCATGTTAGGGGCTCAGTGCTGCTCTCTCCTGTTGGCAAGGATTTGTCACTAATTTTCCAGTCACTAATTTTCCACTTGAGTGCCTTCCAATTCTCTGACCATCTAGAAAAGCCAATAGCCGCAGCCCATGAACCATTGTACATCTCCATCTCTTACTCTCTCCTTCTAAACAAAGCGAACAACTAATTACACTGCTTAAAGTTTTGCACACTAATAGACTTTTCCTTGCTCCTGTCTTTAGGGCCACCGCAGAGTGGATCTATAAATCTGTTACTATTTTCTTTGGGTTAGTTCCAGTATGCCATCCAGAACGATCCATAAACAAGGTATAAATGAACCTCTCCTCAGTCAATTGATAATAGGGAACTTCCATGAGGCCATATGCCCATGCTGAGACAGAAGAAGCAATGTAGCAATGGGATGCCCTATGAGTATCTCTGCTTTTGCACATGCAACTTACTTTTGTCTTCAGGAACTGTTTTAACCTGATCTCATCTATACCATTTCCACTTAATAACTGAGCACTTCTATGCACACACAACTTTACTGACCCAAATGCATGTGCCTCCATAAGCCATGATCTTAACTATTGTGTTCTATTGCTGTTGGAGTTCATAACAAACAGGAGCATTGTATTTGACCCAGAAGGAGACATCAGGGAACCATCGTTCTTTCCAACATCACTGCAGACACTATTTGTGTTAACACTGCTGATTTCAAATATAGAGCAGACTTAATGAAAGAGTTGTAGCCCAAGCAAACCTGGGGAAAATGATACTGGAGGACGCCCGCTTTACATTCTTGGAGATGATGACCTGTAACCAGTAACTATACAGGAGAAAAGATCTCCCAAATTATATATAATTTAAGTTTTAAATATCTTTTTAAGTAAATAGGTACTTCCAATTTTTTATTGTTGCTGTTAAGGATGTATTTCCATTGCAAAGGAGAAAGTATTCAGCCTCCTATATATTTTTTTAATTTCATATATTTAAAAAAAATTTTTTTAATGTTTAGTTTTGAAGAAGAGAGAGAGAAAGGGACAGAGCACGAGTGGGGGAGGGGCAGAGAGAGAGAGGGAGACACAGAATCCGAAGCAGGCTCCAGGCTCTGAGCTGTCGGCACAGAGCCTATTGCGGGGTTTGAACTCACAAACCATGAGACCGTGACCTGAGCCGAAGTCAGACGCTTAACCAACTGAGCTACCCAGGCGCCCCATCATATATTTAGTTTCAAATTTTATTTTAGAGAGTGAGAGGTTGCAAGAGAGGGAGAGGGACAGAAGGAGACAGAGGGAGAGGGAGAGAGGGAGAGAGACAGAGAGACAGAGAGAGAGAAAGAGAGAGACAGAGAGAGAGAGAATTTCAAGCAGGCTCCATGCTCAGTGTGGAACCCGACACAGGGCTCAATCCCACAACCCTGGGATCATGACCTGAGCTGAAACCAAGAGTCAGACCCTCAACCCACGGAGCCACCCAGGCACCCCGTTCAGCTTCCTGTAAACTCTAATTTTCTTCTCAGGTTTTCTAAAATAAAATATTATACAAACTATGATAACTGCTCACAAATATGTAACATTATTCCCTCATCAACCTTAAAGCATTTTGCATCCACATTTTGCAAATGTTATACACTATAACTAACTATAAGCTTGGTTGTCCCTTTGGGAGGTTCTAATTTGATTCAGACACATTTGATTCCTTTCCTCCACAAAGAGGGAGAAGGTAAGAGGAAAGAGAAACACTTCTTTTGTGAAGCATGATGGGGGAAATATCTTATCTTAGGAAACAGAGTGCAAATAGGATATTGTGAAAGTATAGTTTTGATGTCAGTATTACTATTTCACCCATCATGGACCAAAGGAAGACTCCATGTAAGTTGAACCTGTGAATAAAAAAATGTTGGTTTACCAACATTTTACAAATAATAATAAAGGTATGATTTTCTTCCAAAGAGCCCGCTGAGCATTGCATTTCCAACGATTACAATTAGAAGCAGAGCGAAAAATCCCCAGAAATTTGAGCAAGAATTTTTCTTTCTAGTCTTTGGGTGACTTTTACTCTCTGGGCTCCACAATGGTGGCTGAGGCCTGAAAATGTGGGCATTCCTGCCTAAGCTTTTGCACCCTGGGAATTTTTCTAGTTTCTCCTGTGGTGATTGTCCCACCCTGGCTACTATCGGACATAAGTTGAGAAAAGAGGTTGAAAATGCAATCGCTGTCAAGGCCTAAAAAAAAAAGGGGGGGGGGGAGGGGTGACAAGGATAATCCAAGAACTGCGATGACTGTCGAAGCAAGCAGAATCTAAGAATTGCAGTTAAGCCAAAGAGTATTAATGCTTGGCTTTGGAATGGATCATCAAATTTAGGAAGCCTTCTTGTTAAACTCTAACAAATACTAAAATGAGTCTATGCCCTGGGGAGATCCACCAACTCGGAGTTCTGGGAGGTCGGCCTGTACTTAACAGCTTCCTTCAGCTGACGTAGAAAATGGACACTGCACATAGATTAATGGAGAATTGATTTTGTATGTGGAGTGATGAGAAATACCAGCGAGGTAAAGAAAGAGAAGAGGTGAAGCCAGAAGGAGACACATTTCGCAGGTACCCACGCCCACACTGCCGTCAATCTGATCCGAAATTCTGTACACCCCGTACTGAAGAAGACACTTGCAACTGTCATGGGTCACAACACGAAGTCCTTTATTCCCATGGCAAATAGCATTGGCAAATGGAAAATGATGCTCCATGCAATTAAGGTTGGTTGGGAATTTTTTTTTTTCTTTTCACATATGGCAATGTTTATCTTCAAAGTTTTCCTCTTTGGCTCAGGGGCTCCTTTGTAGAGCAGCTGGTCTTGTGTGGCCTAATTGTGAGATGATTTGTTGTGTGATTCAGTAGCATTGTTTATTTGTACAGTGGTTCAGTGGAATTTATAAACTGCATAATATTGTTCTAGACTGTTTTCTTTTTATTAAGACGCCACATTTTCTCCAGCATTCATGACTGGGATTATAATTAGGTGGAGCATTCAAGATATTTTCATCCCAACTTCCTCTGTTAATTAATGGCATTAAACAAGAAATGTTTGCATTTCAATGAAAAGATGGAGGCAGGCAGGGAAAGAGGACGAAGGGATGAATTAACTTGAAATCAATCTTTGTTTTGCATACAAGAGCTTGTTAACAAATACTCAAATAGAACGAATACAAGCTGTAAGTTATTTCTAATTAGTCCTAGCTGTTCTCAGGAAAACCAAGTCAAATCATGGAGTCTTTTAGCAAAGATCCCTTTTGCTATTCTTGGTCTGTCCCTGAGAAACCCTCAGTAAATGGTCCCAGTGACTTGTCACACGTTCTTTAATGATGAAATGTTCCAGTGTTGCCAGGCCTATAAAAAGTTCTAAGAGCAATTTGACCTTCCCACTTAGTTTCCTTTATTAAAAAGAAGCCGCATGTGGGGTTTTTTGTTTTGTTTTGTTTTCTTTTTTTTTTCCAATCAGAATATGTCTAAATAAAGTATAAATGGAATTTTCAAGGGGCTTTGGCCGGGGGTGGGGGGGCGAGGGGGAGGTTATAATTCCAGAATCGAGAATGGGACTCAAAAGCTTACAATGCTAAGATATGTTGGAGCTGGAAAGAAAGGCTTGAGGCAACATAGGGATGTCACAAGGGAAAAGCCAGCTAGCTATTGGCCAGGCAGTTTCCAACATGGCATTGCTTTGGTGAATGAGTCATAGAACAGAGTCTGGCCCCTGCCTTTTCAGTCAGCAACTGGACCTTATCAATAATCCCAGACGTCATCAGAATCTTGGGGAGAGACTCACACTCTCAGTTCACAGGAGATTAATGTTTAAACCAAAGGTCAACTTACTAATTTATTATGAGGGATATCTATGTCCAGTGTCCTAAATGCTTGCCCCTCCCATCTAAGACACCCCTTTCCATGGACTGAGTAGCTAGAAGGCTGGTTATTAATCTGAATGTTGCTTGGTTGGCGTGGAACTGAAACAAATGGGTGGGGGAATGTCTTGAGGATCATGTCATCTAAGCAAAGATAAGGTTTAATGAAATTCCCATCATCTCGGAAACACTATACAGATATGTGTCCCAAATTCAGTCATTTCAATCCTTCAGCTAAGACTTAACATAAATCATTAATTCTGTTTTTCCTTTCTTTTTGTGCCGCATGTCTGTATTTAAAAGTGTTAAGATTGGGGTGGTGGCTCGGTCAGTTTAAGCGTTCAGCTTTGGCTCAGGTCATGATCTCAGGGTTCATGAGTTTGAGCCCCGCATCGGGCTTTGTGTTGACAACATGGCACCTGCTTGAGATTCTGTCTCTCCCTTTCTCTGCTCCTCCCTCCCTCTCTCTCTCTCCTTCTCAATAAATAAATAAACTTTAAAAAATAAATAAATAAGAAGAGTGTTAAGGTTATTATTAACCAATTATCAAATGGCTATTCCTGTGGGCACCAGAAAGTATGCTATCTACTTCCATTATAGGCTTATTTAATGTCTCTAAATCTCTGAGAACGTCTTTTTTTTTTACCCCATCTCTAAGTTTCTTGGAGAATCCTTGCCATCATCCCAATGTATCAACTTCAAACTTCAAGATTCAATCATCCACTAAAGGTATGTTCGTCTATCTGGAATGTATTGAGCAAACACTAAGCGCAGAGGACTAGGTTGGGTACAGTTAAAGTCATAAAAGGCAAAGGAGATGAGCCCTTCTGTCAGGAAACCTCAAATCCAATTAGGAAGATGAGCTCTCCGCACATGAATTCTAAAGAACAGTGCAGTACATGGCTTGGTGCCAAATGTGTAGTGAAATTCAGAGAAAGCAGAACATAGGGTCCTGCAGAGAAAGTTCCACGGAAGAAGTGGAAATGAGGAGGGAAACTGTACATTGACCTCAAGTTAAGGCAGGGTTTCTCAGTCTAGGTGCTATTGACGTTGGGTGGGGACCTGTGCTATGCGTTGTAGGATGTATAGCACCATCCCTGGCCTCAGTCCAACTGGCTGGTGGCATCTACCCACCAGGTATGACGGCCACAAAATCTCCACACATTGTCAAATATCCCCTGGGGGGCAACATCACCTCTGTTGAGAACAGGGGTTAAGGTGACCACTCACCTAAGTGAATTATTCACCTGACCCCTAGAGATGGGTGACCAGTGCCTCGCAGACAGGTTAACGCTACAGACCTGGAGTTAAAGCGAGCAACACAAGGATGTGAACAGTAACATCAGGGAGGCAGGGATAGCGGGAAGAATCTAAGCAATGTGGGCCTGGGACTGGAGATAGCGTAATGCATAACTCTAGCTATGAAATTTATTTTTTATACTTAAGCTGATGTTTCAAAAATGTTTACAATGTTCCTGCCTTTATTCTGAATTGGTACTTCTTTTTTTTTTTTTTTTTTGATATGTGATTCATCTTTTATCAAAAAAACCTCAAATAAAAAGCAAGGTTGGCTACATGCAACTAATTATTTCAGGAGACATTTAAGTAACCTATAGGAACAGATAGGATTATAGGTATGACATCAGAACAAGAGGTTTTTTTTTCTTTTCTTAGGGGCAGAGGGCTCACTCCTGACTATACGTGATTTTGCTTGAGAACATGAAATCTAAACTGAGTGCGGAAATATATTATTATTCCAGGACACGTTTCAAAATAACAATCACCACAAGCAATGTCATTACAATCCATTATATAATCCCTTTCCAGGGTAGTTTCTTTCCATCGGGGCTACATGTGAGCAAAAGTCTCAGCCATCAGCAGCCACTAGTTTTCCCTAAATGCTTAATGTAACAAGCCAGCTCGGAGGAAAAAAAAAAAAAAAAACTTGTTACCTCTGCACAATTTGTGACTTTGCTGGTGGGCCTAGAAGGGAACCCAGGGAAGGCCCGCCGGCCAAGGGGCCCCTGATCCTATGCCGGGAAGTCTTCCTCGGGTTCACTGTGTCCCAGATTCATTTTGTAATCATGCTAGCAGGAAGTGAGAAGGCGCGGCGAGTGGTGCGGAATACATCCTTGAAAAAAACAAAAATCTAGCTGACCTTTCCAACTTGTGCAGATGTTCAAAACCGTTTTGCGCTTTCTGCGTGTCTGTAACTCACCCAAAACCGGGTACCGTGTGGGTCCGAGGGGATCCGTTGACACAGAAGGTGGCGGCCGGGAGCCTAAAGAGGCACAGAGAAGGGCAATCAAATGAGAGAGGAGAGCGGGATCTCTCTGAAACCAGACTTAACAGCCGGGTTAAGTCAGCTTCCATTCTTTTGATTTCACTCTTTGCCTGGATGCTAGCACCTCGGGAGCAGCGGGGCAGAAACAACGCTGATTCAGAAAGTCTGGTTGCCAGACTTTCTGTCAGAAACAGAAAGACAGAAAGGATTCTGTGCTGAGAAGGCAAAGCGGGACATGGTGAGGCCTGTTCTCCTCGCTTGCAGAGGGAACAATCAGAATCTCTGGAGTCAAAAAAACTCAGCCTGGAAAGCAGCCTTAATTTTCTTTTTTTTTTTTTTTGAAGTGCTCACTTTCTTCTGATTTCCAGTGTCTGGATTGGCTTCCATGGGAAATGCCACAGTGGGGGAAGTGTTCTCACACAATGTCTTGTGCCTCTCCTCTCCCAGATAAAATCATTTCTATGCAATGATTCTTTGAAGCTCTGGATAAAGGTTCGGGGTAATTTTTACTGTGTCCCAAGAAATTCATCTCTTCTTTTTAATCCTCTCCTTCCCCGTCCATGACTAGTTGCTTCCTTTAAAAAAAGAAGAAGAAACCACTCACATTATGACATACACTAGAATAACTCCAAGACCTATTCTTAGATTGATATATAAGGAATTTACTCACCACTCCCTTCAGGATTAAGGAGCATTAACCTTTGGAACACAGTCTTTATATGCATGTCAGGGTATTTTTAAGAATGGGAAAACCCAGGATACAGATAAACAACACGGGTTCCAAACGGGGGTTATTTTTAGACCTGAGATTCCAAAGTGTATAAGACCACAGATACCAAAATGGTTCTCATCCTCATGGACATGCCCTCCCGTCACCTTCACAGACCGTTCTCCCCTTGGTCTGGTGCACTGTCTGTACGTTTGCAAACACACGCACGCGTGCGCACACACACGCACACACGCACACGCACGCACACACCTCAGACCTCTTCTTAAAACCCCACTGCCACAATCTCTAATTTTGACCCTAACCCAAACCATGATGAGGAGTAGAAATATTGAACTGTCATTTCCTGCACATAAAAGGCCATTCTTACTAAGCCTTCCTCCCGAAACCTTTCTTTAAAATGCTGGGGTGGCTGTGAGTTTTTCTATCAGCATTTAAATGGTAGTTATTTCCACGAGCCAGTCTTGAACGCGTGAGGGTCTTATGGGAAATGCTGTGATGCTCTCCTTCCAGCAGTTCCTACCAACAGCCAGTCTCCGAGAAATGGACAGAGGAACCGCTGAGAAGAATGGAGAAAGCTCCCTTACGTGATATGCATAGAACATCCACGACGGAAAAAAAAAGTACTAACACTTGAAAGTTTAACTCATTTGTGCTGATCTACAGCACTCCTTGGAGGTTTCGCAGTGAACACCCAGAATCCCATGCTTATTCCCAAATTGTGGATCTGTCTACAATACAGAGTACCCTTTCAAGGATCTTCTGTCTTCCTCTCATCTAGGACACACGTCATCCCCGGCAGGACTAATGGGATCTGAGGATAACGTGAACTGTTTGCCTGATTCTTTTGGAAAGAACAGCAGCTGTACGGTTCTGGCACCTGGAGGGAATCGGCTTTTCTAGTTGGCTTTGCCCAAATTGTCTGAGTCTGTTTATGTTCTAGGGAAGGAAAAAAAATCTTTATGCTGATGATTTTTATCATCTTAGTCAACTGATACAGCATCTGGGATTTGTTCCAGAATAGTCCAGTGAGGGGAAGAAGAGAGTGACTGAAAATGTAGACAAGGCCCGTGTACCTGAGGGTTTGTTGTGCTCTTCATGCTACTTTTGTGTATGTTTGAAATTCTCCATAATAAAAAGCTTTTTAAGATTTTATGTAGCCACTCATTTATTTTCAACATCAACTCTAAGTGACTCTTTCAAAAAAGCACATTTTCCCAGTTTAATTTACACGGCCCAAACATACCTACAACTAGCAACCTAGTCTGGAGCATTATGAAGCCGAGCAAACAATAAGACACCCAGAAGCCCAAATCCTGGTTTCGCTACTTACTAAGACAGAGATTTCAGGCAAAATTACCTGAATTCGGTAATTTCACATCTAAATTGTAGACAGTGATGCCTGCAGGATCATAGAATCGCTGTGAAGCTTGAAGCTAAGATATCGAAAAGGGTCCTGACACAATAGGTGATTAATAAATGTCAGTTTCATTTTTCAACAAAACCATTAATGGAAGATAAAGTGCTGCAGTTAGCTCAAGCTCCGAAGAAACAGAACACGTGTTCCTTTGAGCATGTACTTGACCTACATGTATTAAGCCTGTTTTGTGTGATTCGAACTGAGCTGGACACAACACAGAATAACATAGGATCATAGATTTAGAGGATTCCGTAGCCTAGTAGTAGGCAGGTACGTACATTCATACAACCAGCTGGGGGAAAGTCAAAATAAGGGTATGTATGAGGAACTCCTGGAGCCCTCGAGAAGACACCGTGAGCTCAGCCCACAAGGGGTCACTGAGTGGTTAATCAGGCACTCAGTTAGGGCATCCTACTGACCACTAAGCCCTGCTCCACAGTCTCCCGGGGAATCCGTCCAAGCTCCCAGCCAATCCATTGCCTCCCCTGCCCATATCCTAGGTAACCAACAGACAGCCACGGAAACGGAGCATACACAGTGGAAGGAAACCAGAACAAATAACCTCTGGCATTTCCACTCATTTCAGGACAGTACGTCTGAATTGTTAATAAACAGAGAACAAAACTGTTGGAAGGAACGTTAGTAGATTGGAGGGTCCAGCTTGAGGGGCTGGGGCGAGGGTTTGGGAGGCCAGATACAATGGGGACACTTGAGTACTTGAGAGGCTCTGAGGGGTCAGTTGCAAAGCCCCCCGGGGCTTCAGAAGTCGGTCTCTTGGAGGCTCTGCCTTTGGTCAGGGGACAAAGAAGGTTTGAAAACTGACAAAGAGAGAAAGGGCTGGGTGGTTGGGCACAGAAAGAGGCAATGTGCAAATAACTGGCCCCTCCTATTTTCTATTGGCACTATAAATACCATTCTAAAATGTTACCGTAACTTAATGAGTCTCTTTTAGGAAGCATTTGGTAGTGAGTCATCTCAAAACTATGTATGAAGCTGAACACCCGGCTCTGATTCTGTGGAGCTCCTCAGCTGGCTTTCACTGGATCTGCTTGGAAATCCCATTTCAGTGGCGAGGAAAGGCCTGGGCGGCGTGCAGACAAGGTCACCTTTGCAGCCACCGTATCACAAACTGCATTCACTCCTGTCTCTCCCAGGGGGCTCTCAGGAGAAGAGGGGGAAAGAGTTCAGAAGCCACTTTCAGTAAGGGAAGGCAGGGGCTGATTTTAACGAATAAAAGGTTTTTGGAACAAGATCCTTTTCACATGATGGGCGGCAGACAAAAGGGAACTAGACCGATGGCTCGACACAAGGGATGTAGAGAGACTAGACCCTAACCCCAAACATCCTAGATCCACTTCCCTCTGTTATCACTGCCGCAGTGCTGGCCAAGCCGCCATTTTGGCCAACTGCCTAAGTAAGCTCCACTCGCTTTCCTTTCAGACCTCGTCCGACTCTCCACCTCGTGGCTTCTCAGAAAGTCAGCGAAAAAAATCATGGGCCTGCACTGGACAACAGTCCTAGCAAAACTGTTACATTACCTTCCAAAGTGAGGGCCTTGCGCGTTGCATCAAATCCTTAACTGTGTTGTGCAAAATAGGCAGTGCTTATGAGCCCGAGGTTTTTGGTGTTGTTTAATGGTTCTGCCTTTTGAATGAGAATGATTTGTCAGTGTAATATTAAAATACGTTTACTACATGAAGATTATAAGGTGAAAAACCAACACAGAGAGATAAGAACTATTATCCCACTCCTGGGACATAAGAGTACATTTGGGTACATTTCTCTGCTGCATTGCACAGGGCTTAAGAGCATAGACTTCGAGACAGTCACCTGCTTTTATATTAGAGCCTCCACTTGAGACCTAGGTGACTTTGGCCAACCTATTTGACCTCTCATCGTCCCACATGCCTCATCTGAAAAATGGGGGCTATAACAGAATCAACCATAAGGTCATCATAAAGACTTATCTTCAGAAACTGTGTACTACGGCAAAAAGAGACATAACAGACAGGGGTTCTGGGGCACCTGGGTGGCTTCGTCGGTTAAGCATCCAACTTCAGCTCAGGTCACGGTCTCACGGTTCATGAGTTCAAGCCCCACGTCAGGCTCTGCGCTGACAGCTCGGAGCCTGGAGCCTGCTTCAGATTCTGTGTGCGTCTCTCTCTGCCTCTACCCTGTTCATGCCCTGTCTCTGTCTGTCAAAAATAAATAAACATTAAAAAAAATTAATAGATAGGGGTTCAGTAATCAAGAGCAGAGGGGAAGGAGGGGAAAATTATTCCTGGCAACCTGTGCAAACTAACTCCTGGGATTGATTATAAAATTTAGCTCTGAGTTCACTGGCAGACAAAATAAAAATAGATCACTGATGCATCATGTTCTCTTATAATCTCATTAAAGAAAACTTCCTGTTATATCAGGAAAGACTTGCATTCTATTAGCAGATGACTGTAAGAGGAATATTTGTATGCTCTTTTATATGTGGGACCAAAAAGAACACAGTCAGGATTATATTTTAAATATTTATCAAAATATAGATGTTTCCGGAAATCGTCTTTCATCTTCCCTTCATGCTCTCCAAGTACATAATTACTTGCTTTTAAAATTAAATAATACCTGTAAAAACAAACTTAAATCACCTCACATACAACAGATCATCCTTGATTTAGCAGCTTTTACTTGGTTTATCATAAGTCTATGTGGTTTAACATAGTATTTTATTTTAATGCTATATTTAAAAAAATTTTTTTTAACATTTATTCATTTTTGAGAGACAGAGTGCGAGCAGGGGAGGGACGGAGAGAGAGGGAGACACAGAATCCGAAGCAGACTCCAGGCCCTGAGCTGTCAGCACAGAGCCCGACACGGGGCTCGAACCCATGGACCGCGAGGCCATGACCTGAGCCAAAGTCGGATACTTAAACGACTAAGCCTCCCAGGTGCCCCTCTTTTACTGCTATGTTTAATTCCTACTTACAGTTTCTTAATAGAAATATTAAAGAACAACATTCAGCTGAGTAAAATTGAGAGCCCTTATTGGCTTCATTCAGTGATTCATGAATCTGACAGCACCTCACTGGACAGCGGACAGAGCAGAGCTCCAAAGAGTCGTACGATTTGAGAAGGTTTTATAGAGCAAAGTGAGCAGGAACAAGGAAGTTATTTTGGGCAAAACAAACTGGTTACTGTTATAAGATTACTTTTCTTATATGAAGCAAAGGGAGCCCTGTCAGGTAACTTGTGCAGGCAAGCACTGATTGGTTGACCTAAGCCTTTGTTTTCTGGGAAAGTCAAGCATAGGAATGTGGGTAAGCTTTGGTTTGCTGATATGGGGCTTAGCATAAGGGATTCCATCTTGGGCTCAGCCTGAGATAATGCATGAAGTTCACTCCCCTTGAGAAGAGACCATGAGTTAAAAAATAGAGCCTAACTAGTATGTTGATTATGGCATCAAAAACAATATTTTTTTACAAAGCTTGGAAAAATGAATTAGAACCAAGACTGCACTGAGCTTATTAAACATGCTTGGGAATAATTTAAAGCTCTTCATAAGTTGTTTACATACCAAATACTGACAACAACTAAAAATAGCTCTTCTGTGTTTTATCTGTATTGTCCTTTTATTAAGCCTCCCAAAACCTCTATTCTGTAACATTTTCTTTCTCCCAGCACTTTGAAGTGGGACCGAAACTTTGAATACTTGAAAATATCAATGTTGCATTTTTAAGTGACATCTCACAAGTAGACTTTCGATTAATTCAAATGGTTCAATTAATGCATCTGTATAATTAAAGCTATATAGATACTGACAAGATAAAAATAGCTCAGTGATCAGAACCAGGCCCCTAGAACTATAGAAAGTTCCAAAACCATCCGTGGAACAGGCTTCCTTTTTGAACAGCTGGTTTGTGTTGCAAAAGATCACAGAAAGCTCAAGATAGCATTTTCTTTGTGTATAAGACTTGTGAGTAAGAGTTAACAAGATCTGTAGTTAGGAAATCCCATCACAAATTTTCAAGGGGTGTGTGTGTGTGGATTTCTTTTGTAATTTGTGCACTGACTGGTGTTTCTGATAGTGGTTGTCGCTCATGGAGGTGGGAAGAGGGGGAGCCTTTTCATACCACCTGCAGTGCCCTCCTGTGATGTGAGGCCTGCTTTGGGGCTCACTGTAATGGTATTGGAGGTGACTTAAGGTTCTAAACTACTCAACTCTTCAGGAATGGTCCCTGAGCTTTGCAGATTGAGCATCAGATGGCCATGTCCAAGTATCAGCCACATTACATAGCACCCAACACACCCAGCCTGGGGTGGGGCTGGGATTTAGGCAAGAGAAATGGTGATGTAGTAAAAGAGCCCAGCATACAAGCTGAGGGAGAAATTTCTGCTCTAAGGCTCCGTGCAGGATTCCAATTGGTTCCCTTTATTGGTAAGGTTTTTCTTTGTGGGTTTTCTTTCTGGTCTGTTGAGGACTTGACCAATAGCCCCTGGAATGTGTCAGCTCTAATTGCCTGTGTGGATTGGCACAAGTCGTGCCTCAAAATTGGAATGCTGTCACATATAACATAGTCCTGCAGAGGAATAAATGTGGCCTGGAAAATGTTTTATCCAAACATTCCTTAAAAGCAATTGTGTTCTGCCATGGTAAGGGGGCAGACAACCTTTACAGGACCAGCTGAGTGAATCGCCAGGAAGCCGGAGTCTCGACACGCATCAGGACGCTGCTACCTCTCCTGGCCCCTAAAAAAAGCAGATTTCCTTTTCCTCCCAGGACATCGAACAATGGCCAATCGCACTCTGGGGTACCCCAGCACCGTTGTAGCCAGGGAAGCTTTCCAAAAGAAGTTGGTAATTGGAGAGCTGTGAAGACAGACGAGGCATCCATGGACGCAGATTTACTTTGGGGTGAGCCTCCTAATTGACGAGTGCCTTACACAAGTGTTGCCTGATGGGCAGGTAATAGCTGCCAAGCAAACCTCGTTGGAACAAGTTTGAAGAAAGCATGGAAGCCGTCTTCAGGAGGAGATCTGCCACTAAGAAAAAGGCCATGAGCTGAGGATATAACATGATTAGAGAGATGAAGAGAGAACACCGGAATCTATGCAGCGTCTCATAGGTGCCACTGTGAGTTGGCATTTTTACCAATATTATCTGAGGACTCTGAAGGTCAAGCACTCACATTCTTTGGCAGCACCTGTTTTCTTTAGAAATAACTGCGGCAATCTGGTTCCTGTGAACCAATTAAGCGGTAAATATCGGGGCGCATAGACACATCGGTTCTTTGCTTATTCACTGTACTTCCCTCTGCACCTGGCAGACAGGTGCTGGGTGAAAAACACAGGTACCTGAACCAGATACTACCACATAGTTGGGAAAACATTCATTCCTCGTGTCATAAGCCCAGAATTATTCCTCTTGCCTCAGAAATACACCTCAGTAAAGGCACACGGCAGACACCAAAGCATTGTTGAAAATAAAAACCCCAGTTATTTTGGCTCCGTAAAACTTATCAACTAGGTGAGTGACTTAAGTTTTTGAGAAATTAGCAAAATTGACTTGCTCTTTTTGTCACGAAAGATTGAGTTGGGTGGCGACTAGTAGCGGAGCCAGAACTCTGTATCCGTTGGAGAGAGATAATCAAGAGCTGCCACCAGGGAAGGACTCTCTACAAGAGAAACTCTCCAGAACATTCCCATAGAAAAACTCAGACCCACAGGAAATGTCTAGTTGAGATGATGGATCACAGACCACCCCACTTGCCAAACTTCCATTTCAACCTCTTGCAGCCACCATCACGTGAAGAAACAATTCTCCTTTCTGTCCTGGGATACATCTTTTCTTGGGAAATGACAAACTGTGGTTTCTAAACATTTCATGTTTGATATGTGACATTTTCCCAAGAGACCTGTCCCTATCCTCACCGTGCAATGGAATGGACACAAAGATGCTTCTTTTTCTAGTTGGCGTCTGGGTGGCTCAGTCAGTTAAGTGGCCAACTCTTGATTTCATCTCAGGTCATCATATCATGGTTTCCGTGATTGAGCCCCATGTAGGGGTCCACACTGAAAGCACAGAGCCTACTTGGGATTCCCTCTCTCCCCCTCTCTCTGACCCTTCCCCTCACTCAAACATGTGCTCTTCATCCATCTCTCTCTCTTTCTCTCTCTCTCTCAAAATAAGTGAATAAACTTAAAAAATTATGCTTCTTTTGTTAGAGAAGAACAACGCTGTTTTTGGAGGGCCAGGCAGATAGGCAAGCATCTCCCAGCAGAGAATGGGACCGAGACCATCAAGATCCCTGGAGACATGACATTATTGATACTATCTTCAGACTGATGGTCTGTCCAATGCGTGCAGTGTCTGGAAACTATCGCTTCCTGAAAGGGTCTTGTTTTTATGAACACTGTTTCATAAACTGAATCTCCTTGGCTAGACCGTAATTGACAAATGCTGGTGTTAGATGCTGCATCAGATTTATCTGGAACATTTTTTAAAACAGTGTAAAATCCCCTTCCCGTTCTCCAAAATGATCTGATTCAGTAGGTCATGGATGCACCTAGGAATCTTCAGTTTTAAAAGTTCTTCCCTGCTGTGTACCCTGGCTTGGGACCTTTGAGGGCAGGTGGAGTGCTTGTCCACATGGGAGTTTAGAGTTTTGCTCTACCCCACATGGTAGATTTTTCTTTTTCTTTTTCTTTTTTAAGTTTATTTATTTATCTTAGAGAGAGCAAGCAGGGGAGGGGCAGAGAGAGAGGCAGAGAGAGAATCCCAAGCAGACCCTGAACTGTCAGCATGGAGCCCAATGCAGGGCTTGAACTCACGAACCGTGAGATTATGACTTGAGCCGAAATCAAGAGTTGGATGCTTAACCAACTGAGCCACCCAGGCTCCCCAGATTTTTCAAACTGTCTTCAAAGAGGACCTGGCAACAGAATTTGGTCTGATTGGTCCAAATCTTTATTATTGGCAGAAATATCCAGCCATTTTAGATTGATAAAGCCTGTTTTGTATACAGTTTATTATTCTTTGAACGTTCTCAGGAATAAAGTAGTCATTCTCCTCTGTGCTTCTGAGTTAGATTGCTATAGGTTGAATCATGTTTCTCCCAAAAATGTATGTGGGCATCCTAATTCCCAGTACCTCAGAATGTGACCTTATTTGGAGACAGGGTCTTCATAGAACTAATTAAATTAAAATGAGGCCATTAGGGTGGGCCTTAATCCAATATGACTGGTATCTTTGTTAAGAGAGGAAATTTGGACATAGACACGGGTAGAGGAAAGATGATGTGAAGAGATGGCAAAAAGATGGCTGTCTGTAAACCAAGGAGAGAGGCCTAGAATAGATCCTTCCCTAACAGCCCTCAGAAGGAACCAGTCCTGCTGACACTTTCTGATTTTGAACTTCCAGCCTCCAGAGCTGTGAGGAAATAAATTTATGTTGTTGGGCCACCCCGTTTGTGGTGTTTTGGTACAGCAGCCCTAGGAAGCGAGCACATAAACATCAGTCAATCTTTGGTGGCCCCGCCTCTGTCTTCCTTCTTAATAAATGTAACATTTCTCCTGTGTAATTTTGTTTTCCTAGTATAAGTAGTCTTGCTGGGAGGGTAACTCTCTTTTGTTACCCCAGTAGAAGCCAAGGCAACCAGATTTTTCTTCTAAATCCCCATATTCTAGCAAAGGAACTGGCCAGTGTCTTAAGCTCAGCAAATTGGATGCTCTCTTCTGGAACTTTCCATTTTGAGGGAGGGAAGCACAGATGGAGGGGGCCTGAGGGGGCTCAGCAGCCTCTGCAGCACTGGTGGTGGCCTCAGCAGCATCTCTGCTGGCTGTTCCTGTAGCAGGAAGCTGGTTTCTCTTTCCTGCCTCCAGTCCTTCCAGACCTTCCTTGGTCACCACTAATCCCCAAGTCTGATCTGCCTGAATCTTGTTTTTCTGAACATCATATGAAATTATCAATAGTCAATCTTTGTTATGACTTGCAAAAAAACCCAGTTTCATATGGTTCAACCTAGTAACTTTGCCAGAGTAATTTTCTACTATTTGTTGCTAAGAACCTCAATACACTTGCAATG
Source organism: Prionailurus viverrinus (assembly GCF_022837055.1). Lineage (NCBI taxonomy): Eukaryota > Metazoa > Chordata > Mammalia > Carnivora > Felidae > Prionailurus > Prionailurus viverrinus. The sequence continues at coordinate 53,548,962 of NC_062577.1, read as the reverse complement.
CATTTCACACATGCATTATTATAACCCACTAATACAATTTCCAGGTGTCCAACACCATTATATTCCCAATACCTGTAGAGTGCTTATTGCATTACAGGTATTCAATAAATGTTTCATGGTCTGGTTGTTTTTGACTTTCAGATTGTATTTTAGTTATTTGTAGATCTGTCTCTTACAGGAGACTGTGAGAGCCTTGTGGCCAGAGGTTGTGAATTTATCATCTCTGAATCTCCAGCAACTTACACAGTTCCTGGTAACATAAGTTGTTGAATGAATGGACTCGGTGAAAAATATAATTTTTGTAAGAAAAAAAGGATCCATGAAAGCACCTAGTAAATTTTTTTACTTACAGACTCCTAGTTATATCAATAACTTAAAAGTCATGCAGCTAAGTTCTTAATTTCAAAGACAAAAAGAGTAATTGTTCCTGTTATCATTGCTGTGTAACCAATCACCTTAAACTGATGGCTTAAAATGGCAATAATTATTTTTATTACCTTTCCTGGTCCTGAGCACTGACTCAGCTCAGCTGAGTAATACTTGCCTGAGGTTCTTTGTGCAGAAAAAGTCAATGGCTGTTCCTGGAACTGTCTGAAGCCTTCTTTACTCATGTGTATGACAGTTGATGTTGACTGTCAGCTAGGATCTCAGCTGAGGCTTTTGGCTAGAACACTCAAACATGGTCTGTCCATGTGGTTTCAATTTCCCCACGGCATGGTGAGCAGTTTCCAAGAACAAGTGCCTGAAGAGAACCAGATAAAAGTTACACCCCCTTTTATGATCAAGCCTTGTGTGTCATGTAGTACCACCTCCATTACAGGCCCAAGTCCAGTCAGATCCAAGGGGACAAGACATGACCCCCACAAGGAATGAGAAGATTGTCCATATCATAATGTAAGATGGTCATGTGGGATGGGATCTATTGTGGCACCCAACCCCTCCTTCAAAACTTCCATGTCTCATGCCATAAACTTGAAGTCTAGGATTTTGTCATTTAAATAAGATCCAAATATGGATAAAGCCAAGGTGAAAATCCCTGAGTACTGTTTCTCTTGATCTAAAGACCTATAAACTAAGTGTCCAATGTAAGATGGGAAGAGTGTTTTCTTTCCTCAAAGGAGATGAGAGGTTTATAAAACTAAGTAGGAAGAAGATAGGAGGCAACTTGATTAGAATGTAAAAGAAGACAAGAGGACCATGACCCCATAGCCTTCATCAGGCTTGAGGAGCAGCCAAGTCCCCATTTTCCCAGACAGCCAGCCTCATCGGGTAGCCAAACATGGGACCTGAACTGTGGAAAACAATGACTGAAGGAGGTGTTTGAAAGGATGAAACTAAGGAAGCATTGGAGAGTTTTACGAATTCGGCATGAATCAAAAACAAAAGCAAAAAAACAGGCAAGAGTTTCCAACCCCTCTGAAAAAGGCACAGAAGTGTGGGAAGGTCAGCCAACCACTAGAAACAGGGGAATGGGATGTGGACAATGTAAAGCATATCTTCCTGACAACGAGGAGGCCACAGCAAGTCCTCTGATACCAGGGCCACATGAAGCAAACACAGAGGGTATGGTGATGGGCCTGGGCTTGTCTGCCATGAGATCCATTCCTCATTGTCCCCCTACTCTGTCCGCCAATATGGGGAAGCTACCCCTTACAGACTGCATTTCTGTGATTCCCATCTCACGCGGCTTCCCACTGAGTTTAACTAGGGGAGACACCGGCAGGACATGGGGCGAGGGAAAGGAGGAATCTAGGAAACCTCTCCTGTCTTATTTTGCCTCAAACAACATTTCCAGCAAAGGTTGGGTGTACGTCAAGCCTTCATCTCCCAACAGGGAGGCTACTCTGATGCAGTCCCTGAGCTCTGGTGGCACTGTTTCCTCTCTTGTCCCTCTGGCTTAGGGGTGGTGGCAGCTTCCCGCTGTTGCTCACCTTTGAGTTGAGCTAAAAGTCCCCCGTGTGGTTTCTCAGCTCTTTCATCACCTGGGTAACCAGTTCTGCACACCAGATTTCTATTTCAACACCAGTGTTTTTCATTTTCCCGTTTTGGCCCTGTTTGATATAGAAGATCAGTTCTTGGACATGATCTGATGGGTTCTGATATACCCCAGGGATCAGTGAAGAGAAAAGAGTACCACAGACCAAATACGTGCCTTCCATAGGCCCCATACGCCTCCACCGGGAACCACGTGTTACTTAGGGAAGAGAGAAAAAAGATGAGTGGGCAGAACAAATCCCATACTGAGTAATTAGCCAAAAGAAACAGCTTGTAAGCTGAGGTGATAGTTATTTTTACTTGGCAGGCTTTATTGTTCCGCTACCTAAATGAAATGAGAGGCTTATAAGTTAAGGGGATTCAGGATAAAAACCTACAATTCCTTTCTTCACATCTGAATACACAGTCTTAAAACAAACATCTGCCACGTTAAGGATTTCAAATTTGCCCTCTACGCAATGGCAATGCTCTGAAGGCTTCTAAGCAGAGGCTGACATATTTGATCATTGCTTGAGAAAGATCCTCTTGCTGAACTGTGAAGAATGTTTTAGAAGCGACAAGATCGGGGTGCCTGGGTGGCGCAGTTGGTTAAGCGTCCGACTTCAGCCAGGTCACGATCTCGCGCTCCGTGAGTTCGAGCCCCGCGTCGGGCTCTGGGCTGATGGCTCAGAGCCTGGAGCCTGTTTCGGATTCTGTGCCTCCCTCTCTCTCTGCCCCTCCCCTGTTCATGCTCTGTCTCTCTCTGTCCCAAAAATAAATAAAAACGTTGAAAAAAATTAAAAAAAAAAAAAAAGAAGCGACAAGATAAGAGACAGACAGACCTGTTTGTCTTTTTATAACAGCATAAATTGAGGGGTCCAGAAGTGACCTTTTTTTAGGGATTTGAACAATCCGGTCATAAAGAACAATTTTATATACCCTCCAATAAGTGTCCCTATTGATAAAGATGGCAATACAATTCCTTTTCCTTCATTATCAAGTACAGATCCCAAAACAAATTTCCTTAAAGACTCTGAGGAAAACACAAATCCAGAAAATAAAAAAACATTAAAGCCTACTTTCCCAGACTTCTGAGCATGGGCAATGATATCACATTGCAAATGGAGCCTTTTGAATACACACAAATTGATGAAAAATTTGCTTCGAGACCCTCTGGTTGAAATAAATGTTGGAATTCTCCCTCTTGCTACCATGCAACTAGAGGGTCATTTCAGAAACTCGTCGCAGTTATTCACACTATTTAATAATTTTTCACTGTCTCATGAAACACTTGGTAACTGACAAATGGTGAGGAAGTTCTTGTCTGCATCAGAGTTTCTCGATGACAGAAATATTGACATTTGGGGGCCATATAATTCTTTATTGAGGGAGGCTATCCTGTACATCATAGGATGTTTAGTTGCGTCCTTGGCCTTTAACCACCAGACGCCAGTAGCCCTTCCTGAATTGTAACAACCCAAAGTGTCTCCAGATCTTGTCAAATATTCCAGAGGCAAGGGAGCAAAAGTGCTCCCACCTCAGAGTCCCCGGTTTAGATGGAGTCACCCATGGGATACAAATCAAGATACACACACCTGTAAGCTGCACTCATGATTTTGTAGATGATGGCATGCCTGACAAAAAAACGAATAATAATGATGATAACTTGGTTCATTGTTTCTTTCACTGTAAGCTGTGAGCTCCTGGGGTGCACAACCAGTTACTCTTGACTTTCAAGGATTATAGTAGTGGAATGAACATCAGAAGCCCTATTTGCTGGTCCTCCATTTGCATAGAAAACATTGTTCCAGTCTTCCTTCTTTATGAAAAGCGGTTTATCAATTCTCTTGCGTGAATTTGCAGAGTTGGGTTATCTCACACAGGGTTTATATTCCAGCCTTATCTCTGTTTGGCAAATGAAAGGCTTTGCCCACTGACAAGCTCTGATGGAGAAAGCATTTTGGGGAGTAGAGGCTCTTCCTTCTCCTGTATCTATCAAATCAAGTCAAAGAAGTGACTGTGGAGTCTGCCTCTATCAGTGATGGAAACCATGTCTCAGTGCTGGCCACAGGGAAGGCACAGTGTGAGAGCAGATTTTAGCATCTTTCAGGTTTTCACCAGAGTGAAATCCCTGCCCAAACAGAATTTACTGAGGGCAGAGGTTACTGATTCAGCCTGTTTTGTTCATGTTTGTGAACCCAAAACCTAAAACAAAATCCGGTATATAGGATAAGCTCAGTAATTATTTGTTGAATGAATGATAATTCCTACTCACTGGTCCCATCATAGAAAAACACAGTAGGGCAACCTACGAATCAGAAAAAAAAAAATTGTTAAGCACTTTCATAGATCACCTAATCCAATACTTTTGTTTTATTGAAGAAAGAAATACTGAGAACACTCTCAGACAGTGCCTCAGTTACAGAGTTGGGGCTGTAACACTATCCCAGGCCTTTCCTCAATTGAACAAACATTTATTAGACTTCCATGAACTAAATTGTGCACTGGGTGCTGGGAACCCAAGATAAATAAGGGCTGGTCCAAAGTAGGAAACAAAGGATTGGGATGGCTCTATTCTGAGAGAGATCCCTGGGGATGGGATGTGACCATTCCCAAAACCCCCTGCAGCAGGACAGAGACAGAGAACAAAGAGCCACTTCTTCTGGTCACATGCAAGCAGCAGGTTGGCTTTTAAAGACTCCTAGTAAAAGATAAGAGCACCATGGGATTCCTCCTTTGAATCTTCCCCATGAAGTGAAGCCCAGTTGACCACTTTGTTTTGTATTTCTCACTACACTTGTTTGGTTGCTTTGGTATCACATACAGACATCAAACCCTTTGGTTAAATGTGAGCTCCCTGCATAGGTGCCCCCCCCAACCACACATGCACTTCCCTTCCTGTCCCTTTCCCTGTGTCCCCTCCTTCCTTTCACATCCACTGTGCCCTTAAGTGTTCACGGATCTCACTATTCCAGATCCCTGATGAAGAGTAAATAAATCAGAATCGATCCTAGCACCTCTGAGTTAGAGTTGGTTCTTGTGCCACACCACAACAAAATTGAAACACACACACACACACACACACACACACACACACACACACGGAAAATCCTACAGGAGCAATTCCTCATTGTTGACTATCAGAGGCTGTAAGTAGGCATATTCAGGGGATAGCCAGACCTCCCTGGGGCTCCATGACACCTGCCACAGCAGCTTCTATTGAGTTCACCTCTGTCAGGCTCTGAATGCAGCCAGTGGTTTCTCAGAACACCAGGATATGAGCAGGGGGAAGATGCCCGCACACACATGGCGATGTGAAATTCGGTATTTCGCAAAATGAACCACCACCACTTGATCGAAAGTTCTCAGTTTTCTGTACTGTTTAATTTAATTTTGTTTCAAATGAAGAAATTAGCGTTACACCCATATTTGAGGACTAGCCAAACTGCATGACTTCACATCGCCTTTAGAGCAGTATTGGATTACATAACTTTTTAGCTTGTTTGCTCCCAACATCCTGAGATCCGGGATTTTCTATATGGTTCAGAATGGAGATGTGGGCCTGAGAGGGTTTCCATCGCTGGGGCTGGCCAGACCTTCATGATGTCACCTGAGTAACACATCTGTGTTCTTTCAGTTGGGTTGGCATGTGTAGGAGAGAAAATCCTACTTTGGGGGAAAAGCCGGAGAGATTATATTGGGCCTTTTTCTTTACCACTAATTTCTTGCCTTGCTCTTTAATTATGTCTGTTCTCACAGGCTGACTTCCCTAGTTTTGATCACACAGTACAGAGCCTCCCTCAGTACGTTCTGTTCCTTTCACTAGGTCTCTGACCAATTACAGGAACATACTCCTCTCTTCTCCAAACAGCCATTACTGGCTGAAATCAAGAAACCAACTCAAAGTATTTCAGGGAAATTAAGACACAATCAGGAAAAAACCTGAAGCGATTCCTTCATTTTTTTAAAAATGCCATTAAAACGGCATTCTTATTATAATTTCAGGTAATAACTTTAATAAGTTATTCATATCTATTGATATAATTATCAAATATGTATATTAACAATTTCTGCAATCTCATGGGATCTCGTTGGATATTTCAAAAGAGATCTAAAAATAACATTTCCTTCATTATCTCTGACCTGGAATATTATAAACCAGGATCTTATTTTCCTTTGTTCAGCACAAAAAACGTGGTTGCATAGTCACAGGGAGGGCAGAAAATAGAGCAACTGATTTAAAATGATTTAAAACCGATTTTTAGCAGATTAACAATAAAGAGATGAAACCCAGTTTTAGCTAGAATTACAAGGTAATAGTCTTTGATAGAAACAAAAGCATGTGTCAGCTTAAAGCCCAGAGGCAGGTTTGCAGTAAAGCTCTTAAAATTCACAATGTCCTGGCTTTTCATTTTTATAGGCCCTTTCTAAGGCTCTGAATCAAATTTTGTATTTGTAATTTCTATTCCTTAAAAAAATGACAAAAAACACAACTCCTCCCTTATGTAAGTTTCCTGAATATAAAGCCTAGATGCACCCATCTAAGGCCTATAAGCCAAGGAAGCTCCAATACACCTTATTTACAGATAGAAAAGCCATGTCTTCTCAAGACCAGTAACTCAAATGAGCACAATGAGTGTTTTGACTTTTTCCCCCTTAGACACAGCAGTAAAAGTTCTCACAGGTATACAGATGAAGATTTCTATGGACTGAAAACAATACAATATTTCAATGACTCTAGAAGTAGGTTATACTGTCCCTCTTAGTAGCTTTGCTGCTATGTAACCATCCATTTTATCAAGAGTCTTGTCAGTGGGACTTGTATAATATTTGTATTTTCATTACCACATTAGTCAATCGGTGCCAAGTGTTAGGTTGAACCCTAAAGAATTGCCAATATACAACAAATCATGACCTGAAAAACTAGTTTCATAGGGTTTAGCTTAATGGTGTTCAACCATATGTTAATTACAAAAGCAAAAGCTGGCAATATACCTTATGGGAGTAGTTTAGCTTTTGTTTCTAAAGAGAGTTGCTTCCAAATTCTACACTAGAGCTGTCTAATAGAAAAAGAACTTCCAGTTTCTGGTTCTGCATGTAAAGAGCTTGGAAGTGGCCACTTCATCTTAACAACTGGTACAAACCTGAACAGTCTGAAAAATCAGTAAGTCTTCTTGGATCCATAAAAGAGGAGAAAACTGCTCCCTCTAGAATTGGAGAAACAGACAGGCAAATACAGGCCATCACTGCTTACAAGGCTAGAGACTCACGGGGTGTCTGGGTGGCTCACTAGGTTAAGTGTCCAACTTTGGCTCAGGTCATGATCTTGCAGTTCACGGGTTCAAGGCCTGCGTTGAGCTGCATGCTGACATTTCAGAGCCTGGGGCCTCCTTTGGATTTTGTGTGTCTCTCTCTCTCTGCCCCTCCCCTGCTCTCTCTCTCTTTCTCTCTCTCAAAAATAAAACATTAAAAATAAAAATAAAAATAAAATAAATAAAATAAAATAAAAAGACCAGAGATTCACAAGCAGGAACCAGTGCAAGAAACATTGCCAGGGTAGGAAAAACTGAACCATAATGCATGAATTGCAGAAGATTCAGTGCAAACAATTCTGAGAGATAAAAACTCCGGAGGGACACAGTCACACGGGGGACCCCACAATATTGTAAGATTTACCTCCAGGAGCTCTACCATGGGAGAACAATTCCATAGTACATCCAGCATGGAGAGCAGAAAAGTAGCCACTTTGAAATATACCCAAGCACTCTGTTCTTGACATGGCCTGCCCTTGAGGGCAACTAATTAACCAAAGGTTAACTAGCTGGAGTATCAGAACTTAATGGACCTAGAAAAGGGAAAAAGCAACTCAAGCCCACTCTAACCATCATGTGCCACCTAATGGTGGTGGAGAAAAAAACTGGGAAACTCTTGTGAAGTTCACAGTCCAGAGGCAGAGGTTCCATAAAAGACTGAAACCTCACCAATAGACTACAGAATGCTTCCCCTGCTGACTCAACACTAAGCTAGTAAGACCTGTTTATAGCAGTTTCTTTTCCCCAATGTCGTGTATAGCTAGCAAGAAAAAATTACAAGGCATACTAAAAGGCAAAAACATAATTTGAAGAGCCAGAGAAAGCATCAGAATGAGACATGGCAAGGATGTTGCAATTATCAAATTGGGAATTAAAAACAATTTTGACTAATGTGTTAAGGGCTCTAAAGGATAAAGTAGACATGCAAGAACAGAGAGATGGATAGATGGACAATGTAAGCGGAGAGATGGAAATCCTAAGAACAAAAAGGAATGCTAGAGAAATAGAACACAGGGTACAAATGTCAGCCACGTATGTAATTTTAAGTTTTATGGTAATTGTATTAAAAAAGTAGAAAGAAACAGGTGAAATTAATTTTAATAATATACTTTATTTAATCCCATATAGCCAAAATAGTATTATTTAGACATGTAATCAGTATCAAAAATTAATGAAACATTTTACATTCTTTTTTTGTACTGTCTTTGAAATATGATGTGTGTATTTACACTTTGTTATATCTCAGTTCAGATTAGACATATTTCAACTGCTCAAAATCCACATATGCCTAGTAGCTAGTGTATTGAAATTCTAGACCCTTCCCTTACAAACTGGGGGATCCTGGACACATGATTTAACCATTCTGCATCTGCTCACTTCCCTGTAAAATGGAGTTATATATATTTAAAAAAACCTACATCATAAGGTAATATGTGAGGTTAAACAGGTTAACAGAGAACAGTACCTGGTAGGTGCTCAGCAAACTGCAATTATAGCATCATCATCTTAGGAAATGGGTCATTCAACTAGCCATTTTGTCTCTTTCACTTTGAATTTTAGTTGGCAGACATAAGCAAAGACTTACACGAACATTGCCCCCGCTATTTTTAACAATTTCTGGTCAGACATGTAACCAAAAGTTTAACAAATAGAATCACAGAATATTCTCAGAAATAACTGATGGTTTGATCCATTTATGAGATTAGAGTCTAGAGGGCTTACACATTCACTCTCAAGGTGGGGAAATATAGGCCCAGGTTACAGTCTGAATATAAAAAGCTCATTACAGTGGAATTGCTAAGAAGCCAAAGACAGAACAACTTGAGAAATATCAAGACTACCATTTACTGATCAGCAACTACAGGCCAAACACCAAAGGAAATTCTTTTCATGCGTAGATTCACTTAACAACAAGGAAGCAAAAACAAACTGTGCAAAACCTGTAAAGCAGGCAGTCTCATCCTCATTTTAAGATTAAAGAAACAAGGCTCAGAGTGGTTGACAAGCTTGGCGAAGTTGATATGGCCATTAGGTGATTCTCTTCTTTACCTCGACACCCTCTTTTTCTTATTCATCACATGAAGGTGATGTGGGCTGGGGGGGATAGGCCTGGTACTGGCCACTCTGCAGAGAAGTGTGAAATAATTGTGCTCAAGTGAAACACTTCCTTTATCAAGGAGTTGAGTATGAAAGATGAAACACAGAGGATCACAGAAAAGGGACTATTCTCTATTCTACCTAAACACTTGCATTGATGGTTTGTTTCCATGTGAGGTTTAGACAATGGGCACAAACTGGTTCTTTCATGAGATAAAGCAAGACAACCGGATTGAGCCCCAACTGCTTTTCTATTTGTTCCATTTATTAAGAGACTGGCAACTCACTTGCAAAGTCTGGTCTTATAGGCAACAGCCAAAGCACTTTGCGGGAACCAGGGTTTTTTGGTGCAGTGGTCTGGGTGAAACAGAAGAGTAGTTGCTCCCAACACCCATCCCAAAGAGCAACGTGGCTCTTGTTATATCTGGCTGGCTCCGCAACTATCCAAGTTATGGGGCTACAGGGGATACTGTCTAGACCGGTTCTTTTGGCCCTGGGGTTGGCAGAACATGGAACCAGAAAGCCGAGGCATGGCTCAAACATCTCTCTGCATTTTTTCTGGTAGACAGTCAAGCTGGATGGAAACTAAATCTCAAACAATGACCAAATAGCAATAAACAAGAGAATAAAAAGACTGCACAGGGCTTTCTTTAGTCCTTGGTACATATGCCCTGGCTCATGGGCTATAAACCATGACATTTCTGAAGTGAATATCCTTGAGAATAAGAGCACAGTCTTAAAGATGTATGACTTTCCCAGCTTGAGATGATTCTCATTGCAGGAGAGGTGTTCTCTAGTCTCAATGATAACACCATGATAGGAAAAACACATCAACATAGAATTGAAATAATTTATTTACCACTAGAGCACCACAAAACAGACATACATCATGTTAAAATACAGCATAATCAGTCATCAAAATACAAAACAGCTAATCTTATAGTCCATTTCTTTTTAAACCATGCCAACCAGAAAACTGTACTGCTGCTTAACATATAAAAACTGCAGCCCCACCCCACCCGTATACTAACATCTTCCCCTTCCCTCCCGCATCCCTCCCTGCCCGTGGCAATATTTACTTATGGGAAGTAAAGACCTTACAGAACCCCCAAACTTAAAAAAAAAAGATTCAAGAGATCTTAAAATAGAGCATTTAAAATATTATCAGTGCATTCATGAGGAAAGACAAAATAATACAAAACAAACGTCATTCTATCTGAGAGGAAAACACCTGCAGAAATAAAAGTGATTTACATAGAATTCATCGAAAACGGAAGGAAAAAAAATCAACACACTCATTTCTGGGATTGGGTTACCCCCAACACAAAGATTGTTCACCAGTAGGGCGTCCCCCCTCTCGCTTTTCCAGTTTTCAAATTTGCGAATCCAATTTGTCATTTAATTAACGGCCAGGAAAAGTCAAACATCTAGAAGTACAGGTTATCAGACAATTTCACTTGGATTCGCACCTCGCCATCCTGCCCTTTAGGTGACGCTGCAAATATTCCATTGTTTCACCTATTAACTTTCATCTGACAGTTGAATAAGGGACAATTGGCAAACTGTCATCTCCTACAAACCCTGGCGGAAGGGTACCTTCCCTGCAACGATGTGGCAAATCATTCATTTATTAAAGCAAGGTAAATTCTCGCCTCAGATCTAGAGAAGTCTCATTCAGAGAAAAAAATCACTTTTTGATCATGGGAGGATTTGGCTTGTACCTTTACAACCCTCAAAGAACACACATGAAAACCTTAACTTCCGTGAAATAAACTGAGTGACTTAGGCTGACCAGGGCGGTTTTTTTTTTCTCCCTTAAAAAAGAAATCAAGAAATATGTAAATCTTTCCATTTCCCCCCTGAACACTAAAAACCTGATTAAAGGAAAAGATGTTTCCTATGAACTGTCTGATCTCTACTAACAATAGAATTCGGTGAGCATACTGTTTAAGCCAAGTTGCAGAAACCTTTCTTAACTCAGCCACAAAGATTCCGAGTTACAGTCAGATCCTTAGGCCTCTGCTAAAACTAAAATATTTCAGCTCAATTATGTATACATCTATAATATTCCCCAATTTTCCTAAAATAGAAGACTGTTAACATCTGAACTGATTAGTAAGGATGCTTAGAAGATGGAGGAAGACTACTGAACTTGAATCTGTCCTTTTTATAAAAGAAAATCTACAGGACAAGTGGACTCAGGTAGCTTATGTCATAATAATGGACAATGCACAAAGCACAGTGGAGGAAACACTATAAAACACAGATTTGTAGTGCAAGTCAAACTATAGGGGCTTTACTCGAAAGTACTGGCCAGCTAAAGGAAACACACAGTTCTGAGCGATCATTAAACATAGAGCCCCAATTTAAGTCCAATCTAAATCATAGTTGACATTATTACAGAACATTAAAAATATGGTAAAAATTTACACATTGCATGTAAAGTAGTTAACGTTTTGACTTAATAGTTTGCAAAGGAGATCTGCAGACGTGTTTCCAATTATACTGGCTTCTATACCCATCTATTATAATAATATAGGTACGGTTACATATATCTGAAACGAAGGAAAAAACCAATAGCATAGCTATACGGCAATACTTTCAGGTCTGAAGTTTGACCAGTACGTATCAAAAACATTTCAACATTTCACTGGTTTAACTAAACTGACAAAGAACCATTTACAATTAAAAAGAAAAAAAAAAATCTTCCAGACTTATTCTGACTGAAAGTTCCTTTATTAACAGGCTTTTCAGTTTTGAACCTTACAAGAAGCTTCCTTAGGCAGTTGGTACATAGCATGTGCTTTCAGGGTCTTTATCTTAATGCAGGCTGGCTTGGTCATATAATAACTCGCTTGGGTTTTCATCCCGTGAATATGACCCCTTTTTTTCTGGCTCGTTTGAGTTCAAGTTCCTTAAGCCATCCATGAGTTTCTGGCAAAGTATTTGGTCTCCACTTTATACACCTGTTTTATTTTCCAAGGGCAATGAAATGTTCGTTATATAGTAACACACAATAAATAACTCACCGTTAACTCTAAAGGTAAGAACGGGAAGGGTCCCTATTGCATAGCAATACAGAAAAATCAAGTGAGGCATGGGTTAGGAAAAGTATGTACAGCAATTCCACTTAATGGGATTTTCCTGTTTGTTTGGTTGTTCCTTTCACATAATTAACACTAACAAATTCTTCCAGTGTTTATTTTTGTCTTAAAAAAAAAAAGGTTTTGCTTCTTGTCTCTCTCGCTTACAGAGCAGATGAAATGTAGAATAAAGCCTTCAATTTTTTGTTTTGTTTTGTTTCAGATGCCATTTTTAACAAACACAACCACAAACTTCCAACGTGTTTGAACTAGTACCGCTTTTTTCAAAATGTTTTTAACACTGTTGAAGCAAGGCTCTCTTACGTTTTCTTGTTACAAACATTGTCATTGTTCTTGTCGTCCTCATCATCATCGCCACCATGTGATTATCGTCCTGCCACTTCTCCAAGAATCTTAGCTGCACTTGCAAGACTTTACAATCATATTTGAAAGCTGTTCAATCTTGGGTGTTTTGCCGATATAGTAGAGAATGGTTAGCGGTTCTAAATCCTGGGACACACAGCAAGGAGAAGCAGATGCTTCTGGATTTATGGTGTTATATAAGCTGAGAACCTGAAAGGACACAGGAGAAGGAAGAAAACATAGGAAAAGACCAAAAAAAAAATGGGGTGGCAATTACTTTAAAAAGAACCATTCCATACTGTTATCAGTCACAGTACTCAGTAGACAATTTAAATTATTTTTGGTCAATTTCCTTCTCTTAACCCCCAATTATGGTCAACTTGATATGTGTTCCTAGTAATCACTGAATTCATCATTTTCCTACAGAATCCTTTTCTCATACATCGTAAACAGATGATTTTGTAGAAGCTCAGATTGCACAAAATCATTCATTCAACAGATTTTACAGTTTCCCCAAGAATCCTTCACTTCGATCTCTACTTTGCTGCACATACTTGCCTGGCCGTCGAAAAAGCTGATCCTCTCAGTATCTGTTCTTGTGTCTACACTTCTTTGTAACCTAGTGTATATTTCCAATTCCCACCTAGATTAGAGTTCCCTTGTGGTCAGAGATTCTCTGGACTTTGTTTTGACCTGATGGCCCTAGTAAGTCTTCTCTGGATGAAAGGAGACTCCTGCACTCGGTGAAGAAGTGAATATACGGAGAAGTGGAAGAATCACAGGTTTCATTAAAACTACCACCAAAGCTTTCGTCTACCCTTAGCCATAGAAAAAGACACCTGTCTGCAGTGTGAGACCTCTCTGTGCTGTGTCTTCTCAGGCCAATTTAATATCACCTACATTTTCATTTAAAAGAGAAAAAGATGCAAGTCTTTTCACCTATCATTGCTTCCTAAATACGATCGAGAGTTCAGCAGTTAAGAGTTAATTAAGAATGATATTAAAAGAAATCTGTATTTTTACGCATTCACTTTCTTACGTTTTGCTTCAAACAACAATGATAATCAACCCTCCATTTAGATTTCACGTGGCAAATGGTAGTGCTTAAGTTGGAGGGCGGATAGCCAGCCCTAAAATGGCATGAAGAGAAAGTTCTAGAGTCGGTTCTATGCCCCTAACTCCATTTTATATCAAAGGAGTATGCGACTTTTACCAGTGGAAGTATGTAGGTTCCCCAGTGATGATAAAGAGACATTTCCAAGGATTCCATTAATGTGTTAGGCAAACAGCAAGTGACCTTTTCCTCGACATTCACGGCCATTTTTTCAGCCTAAGACAGAAGGTCTGTTCAGTGCAGCAACACTGACTACTTTATTAAACTACCTCTGGCTCCCTGGGTAACTGTCCAAACCACATATTTGTGACCATGACAGTTATTCTTCCTCTCTCCTTGAAAAACAAGCATGGTCTCAGCCTTCACACACTCCCTCTGTGTATCAGGGACGGGAATTATGTTTCTACTTGGCAATTGGGCCTTGCCCACATTACAGCTACTGTGGCCACAGCCCAGTTGAAGCAGGCTGGCCAGAGAGCTCAGACAAAGGGACAGACATGAGCAAGCTTTCCTCACATGGCCAAGCACATGGTCAGCCTGTAGTGCCAAAATCTACAGGGGAGTTGGGAAAACAGCTGAAGGAAGGAGAGTCCTATTTGTCAATTTAAAGTCGAGCATATGTAGGCATTTATAAATAAATAGACTTCATGTTCTGCTAGCACATGATTTTTCATATGCATTAAAGAGAAATTTTATAATGCAGATGGTCTACAATAATTGATAACCCCAAAACTCTTGAATTCAGCTGAATGCATTATGTGATCCTTCTGGCAGCAGATTCATTTTCCTACCCTGCAGTGAAGGCAATTTTTCTAATGCCTCTTTAATAAGGAGATTTACAGAGGCATAACCCCAACGTGTAGCCACATTTCAGGAATTAAACTCAGTAAGACAGAGCAAACAGAGGCCTGGTTATAAAGCCAGGAAGCCTGCCTTCCAAATGCCTTCCAAGTTTTGGTTTGTCACCAACTGTTTGATCCGGGGCAAGTAATCTACACAATCTGGACCCGGATTTCTTTAGAAAAATGAGATGTTTGGACAAGATAACTTTCCATCTCTAAAACCCTACATTATGAGGTACCAGGAAAAAACACTTGGCTTGGACAGGCATCACTACATAGAAAAAGTCTTTGCTGATCTGGGCTACTAACCCATGACATCCAATCTAGGACTTGCTCTCTGAATTAGCCTTCTACCCTCACTGAAGTAACTTGACAGAATATTTAGATTCTTGTTCACTTTGGGTTATGAAGACTTGGAGATCCTAATTTTCAAATCATTTTCACTTATTTCCTGGTCTTGCTCTTTACATCTATTCTTGAGTTTGGCATTGTTATTTTAAAGATCACTTTTAACGTAAACATTCCTTGTTACTGATAAGAAACTGAGGCTTAGAGAAGTTAAATGACTCTTTAATCTTTATTTTTTTAAATATAATTTATTGTCAAGTGAGCTAACATATAGTGTATACAGTGTGCTCTTGGCTTCGGGAGTAGATTCCCATGATTCATCGCTTATATACAATACCCAGTGCGCATCCCAACAAGTGCCCTCCTCAATGCCCATCACCCATTTTCCCTTCACCCTTGCTGCCCCCATCAACCCTCAGTTTGTTCTCCGTACTTAAGAGCCTCTTATGGTTTGCCTCCCTCTCTGTTTGTAACTATTTTTGTCCCTTCCCTTCTTCATGGTCTTCTGTTAAGTTTCTCAAGTTCCACATATGAGTGAAAACATACGCTATCTGTCTTTCTCTGACTGACTTATTTCACTTATCATAATACCCTCCAGTTCCATCCACGTTGTTGCTGCAAATGGCAAGATTTCATTCTTTTTCATTGCCAAGTTTTATTCCATCCATTGTGTGTGTGTACACACACACACACACACACACACCACATTTTCTTTATTCATTCATCAGTTGATGGACATTTGGGCTCTTTCCATAATTTGGCTATATAAATGACTTTTTAATTGCCATACGCTGGTGAGTCATGATGCCATGCCATCAGCTGAGGTCCTCAAAGTTTTCTTTACTATGACAGTCCCTGATGTAGGTGATAACAGGTCCTCTTTTAGATGGGGACCTGGGTCCCTTCACATCCTAGCTGTATATGTGACACTAAGTGACATGTTGATTTTTTATAGCTACCAATCACTTACAGCTGTTGAGAATATAAGATAAAAAGAAAGCAATTAAACAACACTGTCTTCGGGTTGCCTATAATCTCATCGGGGAGGCAAAACCTACTCTTCAAACTGGTCATTGTTACTTGTGATTTCACCTGCAGCCGGCATTCTTCTCCATCACTCAAAAGGATCTCTCCAGCACCCATTCAAGTGTGTTGATGAGTGGGCACCAGGCTAATTAGAATTCACTGGACATACTCTCAGCAGGTACACATTAGCAACCCAAGAATAGAAGAGACACAGGCCAAATACTTACCCTACTGTGCTGAGTGTCTGAACTCCATAAATACGGGCAAGCTCCAGCACAGAAGTTGGCATTGTACCCTTTAGGTTCATGAATCCATTTCCACCCAAGATCCCTCTTGAAATCAATATAAAGTGGACGTAGGCAGCAATTATCCTGCACATTTCTGTTAGAAGAAAGAGCGGTGGAGATTTTAAAGCTGATTTCCCCCACCCCTCGTTCCAAGTCAGAAAAATGACTCATTCACTCATTCAAATGGCATCCAATGAGCACATTTCATGGGCCAGGTTTGAATGGTTTTATAGTAATCTCGAACAACTTCCACGATGGAGTGTTATGATGATTTGCTGGACTACTTTCCCTTGTGAATTCTATACCCCGAGTCTTTTGGCCATACCCTTCAACGTCAAACCTTTCCCTAGAATGACTATATATACGCAGAGAGGTGGCTGGAAGAGATCAGTTTTGCCAACCAGCCTCGATTGTCCTTTCAAATATAAAATGAATCAAGTACGACAGCTATTTTCAAAGAACCACCTAAGACATTTTCCTTTGAGAATGAATCCTTCATTTTATCTCATGTCTCTTGATCCAGGAACGAAACAGAGATCAAAAAACGTGGAGCCTTGCTTAGTGCAACCATCGACTGTGGCGAGCAAAAAAAGCCATTTTACTCATGAACTCCTGGAGCAGTTCTCATCAGTGAGAACCCCTCACTGCCCACCCCCCTGCCCCAGCTCTCAAAATAAAAAGAGAAACTTCCTCTTATGAGGCTTGATAAGAAACCACAGGAGAACACTAGTACTCTCTCCACCATGAACTCTTATAAGAATGGGAAATAGATTTGAGTTGCCTTTAGTCCCTCATATTCTGTAGCTAACTACACAATAAATAGCATTCTACTTCTATTTCTCTCATATCTGTAACTATGACAAAAGGTATGACCATGGGCACTCTACTGTTGGGGGTGGGGGAGGGGAGGGTTTTCCAATACAGATAGTGAGTCTTTCCAATTAAGGACCCATCACCATACCCCTCAAGTAAACTTATATTTGCTTTGGGGAGCAAGGAGCTCAATTTCTTCTTCAGCCCCCAGGTGCTTCCGAGAGATCTGGGAAACAACTTCAGGAGCTAATTTTCTGACTTCACCCTTGGTTCATTGCAAGAAGCCGATGACTACAACGCAGAAAAACTGTTTTAAGCCTCTGGGAAGAATGACCTTGGGAGATATGATGGCTATACTGTACCGTATGTACCTGGCCTCAAGCAGTAAGTGCAGTTTTTAGGTCAATTGATAAGAAAGGGCAAAGGCAGTACAAGAGTTAACAGACATAATTACTTCGTCTTATTTTTATTTCCTTTACCTAAAACAATAGGCTGCATCCAAAGCACGCTTCTTCCGCCGGTTGGACTGTTGTGACTCAAGTCTGTAGGAGGGCAACAACATTAGCAGGAGGTGTGGGGTCTTTCCACTGTTTTTTTTCCTAGTGGACTTTATAGTTTTCTGATCACCACTGGTATATGTGGAGGTGCCATCAATACCTTGAAAAAATGCATTTGGGTAACAAACATTTAGCTTTACCTTCATCAAATATAACCAGCCTTTTTTTTTTTTTGCTTTGTATTCTATCACAAATGGCAGTGATGACCACAACAGCATCATCACCTGGCTATAGTCATTCCCCACGTAAATAGGACATAAGAAGACAATTGGAGGTGACAAGGAACACTTCTAACTGCAGCTGCTCTCGTCAGGAGGCAGCTTGGTGTCCAAGTCAGGGCTTGTTGGTTATGAGGATCACTACAGAAGAGGCCTTTGACCATAGTCCAAGGGCAACCTAGGTCGTTTATTTTAGTCAACCCTCAGTTGAGGCCACGTTCAGTCCCTCAGCGACTGAAAAGAACATGCCTTGTCACCCACCAGTCCACTCTCTTCCTAAGACTACTAAACTCAGAAGATTTCTCTAATGAACATAACCCGAGACTTACACTAAATTGCAGTGAATTAGGTTCAAGTGAAACAGAAGTCACCCTTACCTAATGCTATTTTGGGAAGCGGCGAAGAAAGGGCTTTTTCATTTATTTTATGGCATCCTCAACACTTTCCTGATTCCATCTGAGATTTAGAAACTCGAGCTCCCCAAAGCATGCTCAAGAGACTGCCAGTTTAAGCATTTAATCTCCACACTCTAGAGAATCATGGCTAGGTTAGAGACTGAAATAAATCTCTAGACTTCTGGGAGTGTTTTTCCATGAGTAAGGGCCACTGTAGCCTTCTGCATGAGGATGAAGGTCTCAGGTGGTGGTGGTTGGGAAGGGAACTCAGCTCCCAGATGCGGTGGTATGGAGTGCATACAGCACTAGCCCGCAGCACACTTCCTTCTTAACGCTCATCTCCAAACTGGTTATCTAATAAGAGAAGTTGCCTCAAACCCTTGGTATCTCTTCACTCTCCTTGAACTTTGGCTAATCACTAAGAGGGAAGCAAAATAGGGGAAAACTAAAGACTTATAGTTATGTGTTTTTTAAATGATTGTAAAACTCTGATAAGGAAGCCGTTTGCTAGGAAAAGGTGGAGTGTTCTGATCCGTATAAGGTTAGTTAAAGAGGCTGTGGTGTGAAGAGATTCCCTTCTGTGAAATACAGTTGTGAGCTCCCGACATTGGGTCTGGGGCATTATCAATGGATTTCCTTGAATGTCTGCTATTGTCGTCTATGATACCAGCACGGGTGGAAAGTTGGTTCGCTTAAATGAAGACCAAACGGGTTAACAGACTAATAGTTTGGGAAGTTGATGAATCAGCCAGTTACTACTGCCCGATCATCACTGGGCACTGAGCAACGTAAACAGGGAACCAATTCCTTTGTCCCAATCCTTTCTGCCTTTATATATCTTTATCCAACCATTTTTTTACCCACACAACTAAAACTCCCCAGGCCTCACCAAACAATCCCGATTTCACCTGCAAACTGATTTCGTCCCCCATGAAACTATCAATATAGGCCCTTCCCTCCCCCACCTCAAATGACCAAGTTTCAGTTACCTGCAAATCTTGCTTCTAGCTCTTCACTTTTATTGGGAATGATGTAATTATTAGATGGCACAAAGGTGCAGCAGGGACAGTGTAAGCTTATTTTAAATCCCAGGTTTCTGTCTGGAAAACATGAAGTCAAGGAGGTCATTTGGATGTGTGACAATACCCTTAAATCTGCAATCAACTTACAATAACTTAAGGTCACCGAACAGCTAGGGATGAACACAGAGGGTGGTTGTAAACCTTTATGGTGGAGCCATTCGTGAACGGCGTCAGTTACATCGAAGGAAAGCCATTCGCCTTCTGCCCTTGTCTTCACGACTTTGCTGTCAATGTAGCGCTGGGTTGGAGACGTTAAGTCTTTGGATTTGAGAATCTGGGGAAGGAAAGGAGAGAGAAAGGAAAAAGCTCAGCTGGCATATGGACAGCATGCCTAACCCAAAACCATTAACGCTATTCTAATTCATTATCTAAACATAGCTCCACTCTGGTATCATCCCCATGTATTGTCATTTAATAGCATGGCCGTGAGCATAAAAACATGACACCAGGCCATTTGCCACGAAAAATAGAGCTACTAAGTCATCTGTGTGTTAGGATAAAGGTGACAGGAACCTTAAAGCCAAGTGTCTAAAAGAAAGTGACAGTAATTATTTTTACTTTGCTGATATAAGCTTTGCAAGATTTCAGCCATAAATTCTATTCCAATAAGTTAATGGCTTTGTTGTTCTGCTTCTCCATTTTTTTTAAATTTGGGGAGCTGGAAGGTGGGGAGGGACAGGAGGAGCGGGCCAGTTCAGAGGATCCATGCCCACACTCTGGAAGGCTCTGAATTAGAAATCTCCTTCTAATAAAGACAAAAAGGTCTCACCCTGGTTTCTAAATCCACCAACATTAATATATGTGGCATGCCTCAGCTTTTGAGGTAAATCTCTAGCTGGGATTTTTACTCTCAATGTGACTTGTTATGATTTATAAAGATATTCCATATCCCACAGACCAAGAATGAATTTGGGCAGGAGCAGTCTGGCAGTGTGTATTAAGAGCCTGAAAGCAAATCAGCCTGAACACTGAGACTTCAGAAGGATTCATTTATTTCAAATACGTAAAGAGCAACTATAGGGTTTCTATAGGAAGTGAATGTTTTATGTGGTTTTTAAAAATTCTGTCTGTCTTTAAACGATAGTGTTTTATGAACCAGTCAAACCAAGATCCCAGGTCTCCTAGAGCTTTATTAAATCCCTACCCAAACCTGTATCTTGCCTTTCCTTAGTACCTGGGGTCTCAAGCCCTATTATGTGATACCTGCCCCACCCGATATTAAGTCTAACTACTCTGTGCTCATTTCATACATGTAGGTTTAGTCTCTCCATCAAGTTCATAAGCTTCCCCATGGCCATGATCACGTCTTTGATTTGATGCCATTTCAAAGCACTGCACTCAATTTAATCACTGTATATTACATGACTCTCTGAATACCCAGAGAATCGCTGTATATTACATGACTCTCTGAATACTCCTTTAAACCTTGCAAAACAAAAATGCATACTCTTCTTGCTGATTTCAAAATGAACTTTTCTTCCCCGTGTATACATGATTTGTTTCAGGTACTTTTGCAACAAACGCTTCCTAAGATATTTGGCGTTATGGTCGACTTTTTTCTGGATTAAGTACATTTAGAAAAGGAGAGACATTCACACAATTGAATTTTGGGGGGCCTTCAGTGAATTTTAGACAAAACCTACTCTACGGTCTTGCCCCTGAGGCTCAACAAACTCCCACTAACTGAAGACAATCTAGAGGCAATCATGATTCTACCACAGGCAAGAGATGTTCTTTGTGAATTAAAGGAAGCAAGTAAACATGGCTTGAGGGCTGTGCTCACTGGGTTCTGGGCTTGGCACACATGATTTCATTTCATTTAATCCTCAAAACATTCCTGTAAAGCAGATTGAGGAAACAGAGACCTGGGGAGGTTAAGTAACTCATGCAGTGCCTCACGGTGAACACGTATTGAGAGAGGTTTCAAAACAATCCCCTAATTTTCCTGTTTCAGTGCTGGATTTTGAAGGCCAAAGAGTTACGGGGGTCAGTTTTGAATCATGATTCATGCTTACCCCTTTCCAGGTAACAAAAAACATTCAGTGATAGAAGCAGAGATTTTTTTAATAAGATTATAATAAATGTTGGTACAAGACGGAAACATAACGTGTGGAATGTACACACAGTTAATGCAGTCATAAACCTATAACTTTAAAGGTACAGCTTAAGAGCAGTCCACTTCTCTGTAAATCAAACCATGTTTTGAAAACACTCCCAGTTGGGCAAATAAGACACTACACATCCAATTCATAATTAATGGTATGATTAATCTAACAGGATAACAATGATATAACAATGGTTGAGAAGTTTTCAGCATTTCCATCTGCCTCACTGCTTAAAGATTAGTAGGAAATCCAGGGGCCCTTGGGTGGCTTAGTCAGTGGGGTGTCTAACTTCGGCTCAGGTCATGCATGATGTCATGGTGTGTGGGGTCTAGATCCGCATCGGATTCTCTGCTGTCAACGTGGGGCCCAGTGCCTCCCCCGCTTGCACGCGTGCGCACGCGTGTGCGCGCTCTCTCTCTCAAAAGTAAACATTAAAAAAAGATTTTAAAAAATCAGTAGCAAATCCAGAACTCATTTTTCTGATGTTAAATTTCTTCCCCTCGTCAACCTCCTATAATGATGAATTATTTCATAATGCTTTTATTGGCTTTGCTCCTAATCAGCACATTGTTTTCGTTGTTGTTATTAATTACATATTTTGCATATATAAAATATATCAAATGTCTATGATATCTAGCTCTGATATAAATATATAGAGAGTCCCACTGAAGACACAGAATTTGTTTTAACCACCACATTGACCAACTCAGCAGGGAAAACACAGACTGGCAAGTCTATGGAAATTCTTCACCTAGAAAGAAGAGGTAAATTTAGATGATCTTGCTTTAAAGGCAGACCAAAATGGAGCGAGAAGATTCTGAAACTTGTTTTCTTTCTTAAATCTCATTTTCTAGTAAGTGGTCCCTCGGCCACAAAACACCACGAGGTTCTGACAGCAGACAACTTCATATTCTCATAGGACTGAGAGGTTCTCTATGTCTTCTCACCAGCTCAAGAACAAGCCCATTTAAACCACCCAAGAATGACAGCTAGTTAGCTGCCCACTTCGGAAACAGAGAGGTGGCTTTGGTCTTGTGGGTTTGCTGTCTCAAACTTTATGGCCAAGGAGGTCTTAAACCGACTTGTTGCAGTGTAACTCCATTCTTTCTTACCCAGTCCTCAGTGGAAACAGGAAACAGCTGCTCTCCATCACTCATAGACTATCCCTCATATTCTTGGAGACTATTATTAAGTCCCCCTCAGCATGCCTGCTCTCTCTCTCTCTCTAAGCTAAATAAACCCTGTTCCTTTAGCCCATATTTAGAGGGGCAATTTCCCAAACCTTTAATCAGTTGGGTCACTAACTAGGATGAATGATGCTATATAAAAATACTCCTCCTACAGCTTCATGGTGCTGTTTCAAAACTGGCTAGAAAACCTTCTAATCACATCTCAGAGTCTCAAATCTTAACTTGAAAGGTATCTTCTTTCTAAGAATAGGCACAGCCTCCCTATTCCCTGTTTATCTTCCATGTATCACCCACACAAAATTAAACTGGAAGGGAAGAAAATCAACCCACTGCTATTATCGATTAGTACTTCCTTAAATTCAAGAGTTCATACAAAAATGACTAGATCAGTCAACTCCCCACTCTATTTTAGCTTTTGCTGTCTGTCTCTCTCCTATCTCCTAACAAGTGTATTGAATGTGAACAGTCATGGGAATGCAGCTGTTGTTTTTTCTAGAGCCAAAGTCGCTTCTAAATTCCTTTATAGATATCGTATCATGACCAAGATAGTTTAGTTGAACAGTAGAAGCTTTCTTAGCTGTCCTCCACTTAGCTGGCCAGATTAACCAGGATTCTCCATTTGTTCTATAATATATATTAGTTTATGTTGGGGTTCATTTGCTGGAAAGCTACTCTCTACTATGTTACAAGCACTTCTGATCTTACCCGTTGAGTCGTATGCTTAGCAAGTATCCATTGTACATGTTTCTAAACTTGTTCATGATAGCTGGACTTGATATTATAATTTTACAGGTGAATTAAATGGCCTAGAAATGATGAAATACAGGACCAAAAGTGAAGAGAGCTGTTGCTTCTGTGAAAACCAAGTTGAATGCTTTGGAAAGTCTTCATACATACAAGTTGCTTTAAAATAGTTTTTGGGGGGGGTGCCTGCGTGGCTCAGTCGGTTGGGCGGCTGACTTGGGCTCAGGTCATGATCTCACAGTCCGTGAGTTCTAGCCCCGTGTCGGGCTCTGTGCTGACAGCTCAGAGCCTGGAGCCGGCTTCGGATTCTGTGTCTCCCTCTCTCTGACCCTCCCCTGTTCATGCTCTGTCTCTCCCTGTCTCAAGAATAAATAAACGTTAAAAAAAAAAAGTTTTTTTTTTTAACAGTTTGGTGGTTCCTCAAAAAGGTAAACATAGAATTATCATTTGATTCAGTGATTCCACTCCTAGTATATACCCCAAAGAACTGAAAGCAGGGACTCAAACAGATACTTGTACCCCAATGTTCATAGCAATGTTACTCATAATAGCTAAAAGATGAAAACAACCCAAAGTGTTCATCAATAGATATACAAACAATCTAAATAAAATGTAGTATATACACATAACAGAATATTATTCAGTCATAAAAATGAATGAAATTCTGACACATATTACAACATGGATGAATCTTGAAAACATTATGCTAAGGAAGCCTGGGAGGCTCAGTTGGTTAAGCGTCCGACTCTTGATTTTGGCTCAGGTCATGATCTCACGGTTCATGAGATCGAGCCCCATGACTGGCTCTGTGCTGGCAGCATGGAGCCTGCTTGGGATTCTCTCTCTCCCTCACACATGCTCTCTCTCTTTCAAAATAAACATAAAAAAAACAAAAAACAAACAAAAAAAACCCATTATGCTAAGTGAAATAAGCCAGACACAAAAGGACAAATATTATATGATTTCATTTACATAAGGCAGCTAGAATAGGCAAATTCATAGATACAGAAAGTGGAATAGAAGTTACCAGAAATGGAGGGTAGGTAAACAGGGAGTTATCATTTAATGGGTACAGAGTTTCTGTTTGGGATAATGGAAAATTTCTGGAAATGGTCAGTAGTAACGGCTGTATGACATTGTGAATGCACTTAATGCCACTGAATTGGGTACTTAAAAAATGGTTACAAGGTAAATTTTATGTATATTTTACCACAACAAATTTTTCTTCTAAATTTAGATGTCAGAGAGACAGCTATTGAAGAAATAACAATAAGAATAATCTGATAAAAACCTAGAAGGATCCTGCACGCCCGTCGCTCAGCAAATTGGCCTGAAACTTCTTTCTTATTCAAAGAAACGAAAAACCCCAAATTGTAGATGATGCCTAATGGATGTCGTTCACGAAAAAAATACAACATGCGTTGGCAATAGGCAGAGTCAGAGTCCAAGAAAAGCCCTTGGCCTTTTATAAAAAACACATATATATGGTTTAAGTTAAAATACTCATTCCCCACACTCACTCACTCCTGTTTCTATAATCCGCCCGCCCCTTTGACTTTTTTCAAGTAACAGACCAACAACTGTTTCTGACCGAATTAGAAAAGACAGCTTCTAATACACTGACAATGAGATTTAGCTGTCTCTCACTTAGCTACCACCCACAGCGGTATGAATGTTACCTTCATTACATTATTGATATACACACATTATCTATAATACGTGCAAAATACCCACATACTGCCTTTGGCAAGGCAGTGAATTACAAGACTCCCTACACAAAAGGATCCATTCATCTCTCTGCCACTGGAAAGCAGCCAACCAAGAGTGGATGGAGGCAAAAGTCACTGATGTTACCCAATCTTTTGGGGGAGAAAGGAAGAAAGAAGGAAAGAAAGAAAGGGGGGACCAGATGCAAATTACAGCCAGAGGAAAGCTTAGTCTTAAAGGTATAATGTTGTAAATCAACTCAGGATTTGGCTTAGACACCAAGGGCGATACCCATTCCGCTCCTAGGAGAGGCTGCAAAGAGGTATAGAAAGCATTAGGTATTTTATTTTACTTTGCATATACAAACATCAACGGACCCACAGGAAAACCAGGGGGCCAATTCAACCACACTTCTAATGGAAAGAGAAATGTAACAATAGGGCTGTAGAGAAAAACCGGATCCTGGTTAACCAGTTGTTGTTTTTAAGGGCATTTAATGTTTTTATTGTACTTAACATTTAAGTGTATTTAAATGTTTGCGGTTACTTGCACAAAGTGATTAGCAGATGCTGAATTAAGCGTTTACTCCATTGGCCACATTCT
Source organism: Prionailurus viverrinus (assembly GCF_022837055.1). NCBI lineage: Eukaryota > Metazoa > Chordata > Mammalia > Carnivora > Felidae > Prionailurus > Prionailurus viverrinus. Next base: position 53,523,102 of record NC_062577.1, on the reverse strand, counting down.
CTCAGATCTGCCTGACCTCACATTCTCTAACTTTACTGGCATGAAGCGTCCGTGTTAGAAAGGCACTTGGGGGCCATGTGTTCCAACCCATACGATTCATTCTCTAACATTTTGGTCTCTGTCTAAAGACTACTCATGAAAGTAGCCTCACTACTTCTTGAGAAAGGCCATCTCGCTTCTGAGTAATTTGTATGCTGTAATTTTCCTTATCTGGGATTTTCAATATCGGAGCGCCTAGGGGGCTCAGTTGGTTGAGTGTCCGACTTCGGCTCAGATGATAATCCCGTTAGTGAGTTCGAGTCCCACGTCGGGCTGTCTGCTGTCAGCGCAGAGCCCTCTCTGGATCCTCCGTCGCCCTCTCTTTGCCCCTCCCTCTCTCTCTCTCTCTCTCTCTCGAAAATAAATAAACATTAAAACATTTTTTTTAAGTAAAATCTCCTTGGGGCGCCTGGGTGGCTCAGTCGGTTAAGCCTCCGACTTTGGCTCAGGTCATGATCTCAAGGTCCGTGAGTTCGAGCCCCGCGTCGGGCTCTGTGCTGACAGCTCAGAGCCTGGAGCCTGTTTCAGATTCTGTGTCTCCCTCTTTCTCTGACCCTCCCCTGTTCATGCTCTCTCTGTCTCGAAGATAAATAAATGTTAAAAAAATAAAATAAAAAATAAAGTCTCCATCAACTAGCCTTCCTTAATGACAGTACCACTGCTCCACATTCATACAATCACTTGCATTTATTCAAACATTTGCACATTTTTGTGTTTTTTAGTCTTCCAAAGAACCCTGTGAGGTGGACATGATTATCTACAGTCTTTATTATCTACAGTCTTCAGCTAATGGAAAGAGGCTGAAGTACTTACTTGGGTTACCAACGCCCTGTAGGATAAGTGTGGACTGACATGTTGCCCTCTGAATTCCAGCAGAGAGGGCTCCCCCATGTTGGATTTTGCTCTCTGGAACAGATGTAAAATGCTTTTTCCATGTCAGGCACCAGCCATAAGAGGTGGCTTCTCTCCACTGCTCCTTCAGGACAAGGTTTGAGGTCCCTCACCATCTTTGTCATGCCCCTTTTCAATACTCCTCTCTAATAATTTCCTCAACACAGTCAGGTGCAATCTAGCAGAATGTGGAGAATATTACAGAATGTGCCCCGCGTGGAAGAGAGGGGCTCTTGCCCTCCTTGTTCTGGTCGCTCTTTTTGAGGCAAACTATTTACTTTTGTCAGCAACCACACCACACCATTGAGTCAGGGTAAACATTGTTTTTTTTAAATTTTTTTTTTAATATATATTTTTTAACGTTTATTTATTTTTGAGACAGGGAGAGACAGAGCATGAACAGGGGAGGGTCAGAGAGAGGGAGACACAGAATCCAAAACAGGCTCCAGGCTCTGAGCTGTCAGCACAGAGCCCGACGCGGGGCTCGGACTCACGGACCGCGAGATCATGACCCGAGCTGAAGTCGGCCACCCAGGCGCCCCGAGTCAGGGTAAACATTGTATAAAATAAAACTTTTGTCCTGACACAAACTGTTAGGTCAGATTTTCTACCCCAAATCCTTTCTGGAATGACATGGAATAAAGAGAAAGAAATGAAGGAAGGCAAAGAAGGAAAGGAAAGTTGGTTTATCTAGGCCCATGGTTCTCTAACTTCAGCCTGCAGTGGAAACACCTGGAGGGCTTATTCAAGCACAGATTGTGGAACCCCACCCCCCAGGTTCTGATCTAATAGCAATTTGCCTTTCTAACATATTCCTAGGTGATGCCCAGGCTGCTGGTCCACTCTGAGAACCACTGCCCAAGTCTATGCTTATGCAGTTCATTCTTGCAGTTGGTTAAGTGCAAATTACACATTATCTCTCTTAATTTGGAACTTATTGGACTCTGGCCTTTTGGGATCTCTCTGAATTTTGTTTGTTACTCAACGTATATGCTATTCTTTGTGGCCACATAGCATCAGCAACTGTGTACTTCATCAAGGTGATGAGAACAATGTTAAGTTACCTACAGCCAAAACCATACCCTGTTGCTGGGTCCTTGGGTACTTCTTTCCTGGTGGGCCCTGTTTCTTTGATCAACATCCTGTGGTTATGTTGCATGTGGCAGCAAAAAAGGAGAACTTCACTCGTGTAAGGTGTGAGGCCCAATTTAGGACCGGAGTCTTGCCCATCTTTGCCAACTAATAACCAGTCCTGTGGTCCCTTAAGTTTCTTTGAAGAACCCACGGGGTTTGCCAAGTGCCTTTGGAAATCATTAATGCAGTGAAAAGTTTCATAGGCTTTGAAGTCAGGCAAACATAAACTATCACTTACTGGATCTGTGATTTTCTTATTTATGAAATGGGTTAATAAGACACCACCTTCTATGTTTGTTAAGAGAATTAAACAACACACAAGCAGAGAAAGCACCTATCGCATTGCTGGTATTCAGTAAATGGGAATTATCATGATAATTATGTTCCTTATCTGGTCAAAATCTTCCAGAGGCTTCTACCATCTAATGAATAAGCTTCAGATTCCATAAGTCAGTATTTCAGACACAACTTGTCACCAATCCGTCATCCCAGACTCACCTCTCATCCCTAGAAACCAAATCTAAACAGTATCCCTAAAATATATATTCCACATCTCAACTCTGCATTTAGACCGGTATCCCTGAGGACACCTTCCCCACTCTTCCCATTTTTACTTAAAAACAAAAACAAACAAAACAAGAATGAAAACCTTCCTATTCTTCAGCCTAGCTTTTCAATGAAATGGTTACTTTCACTCTGAAGTCAGTTTTCTTATCCTAGGCCCCCAGCAATTACTGGGGGTGCCAAATAGTCAGCCCTTTGCCCACAGTGGCCTCGAGGGTAATGCTGCATGAGTGTAAGTATCCATTTTTTTCAACGGGGTAGTTAGTAAGCTACTAAAAGAGAGAGGGAAGCATGCACTTATTTATATCTCCATAATGCTTGCATTCCAGTTGGTTGACACTGGAGGCTTCAAGAATAACATTCACTGGGGCGCCTGGGTGGTTCAGTTGGTTGAGAATCCAACTTCAGCTCAGGTTGTGATTTCACGGTTCGTGAGTTCGAGCCTCATGTCGGGCTCTCTGCTGACAGCTCAGAGCTTGGAGTCTGCTTCAGATTCTGTGTTTCCCTCTCTCTCTGTCCCTCCCCCACTCATGTTTCTTTCTCTCTCTCTGTCTCTCTCTCAAAAATAAATAAACATTTAAAAAATTAAAAAAAAAAGAATACATGTTCACCGATTTAATTTTGGAGATTCGACTCTTTGGGTCGAAATCTTGCTAATACCAGCATTTACCCTCATGCAAAGAGACACTCAGCACACTGATGAAAGTGTTTCTTGGCTTATCCACAGGAGGAACAACAGATTCTCCAACATACCACTTACATGGACTGTGGAGGAACCTTTTGCCCACATGACAAAAGCCAAAAGCCAAACCAACCTACATGTTGTAAAATATTTAATACAATCAGTTAATTTGTTTAGTTATTCATTCATTTGTTGGAAAATTGCTGGGCCATCTTATATGTGCCCGAGTCTTCATTTATTCATTTGTTTCCATTTATTTTAGAGCTCACTCCCTCCAGTTTAGTTCAACAGATATTAAGCACTTGCTGTGAGCAAGGCATCGCCCTTCTGTCCAGGACAATAAGATGGTTCCTGTTCTTAATAGTCCACATGCTAGTAAGGGAACGCAGACCTCTCGAGAAAAATTTAAAGCGATGTATTCATGGGGCAGAATAAGGTCACCGAAGCAGGGAACTTCCTGGAGCAAGGAGATAGCTATCAACGAGGTAAAAAGGTTAACTACTAACATCTGAAAGGCTGGCAAGAATCCTGGGCACTGTGAGAACACAGTCCAGGCCACAGAGATGTGCTGGCTCATTACAAAAGAGAATAAATAAATGTGTTTTCCTTTCTCTGCAGGACTCCTTCATCCATCCTAAGCAGTATAAGCTTGAACTTAGGGAGAGTTTGCTCGGTAGGCATGTTAGACTGCCAGGGCTGCCTTAACAGAGAGGCTTAAACAAGCAGAAATTCACTCTACCACGGTTCTGGAAGCAAGAAGCCAGAAATCAAGATATTGACTGGGCCATGCTTCCTGGGAAGCCTCCAGGAAGCCTTCCTTACCTCTCCCAGCATCTGGTGTCTTGCCAGCAATCGTTAGCATTCATTGCTTTGAAGCTACCTAACTTCAACCTCCGCCTTTGTCTTCACATGGCATTGTCCCTGCATGTCTGTCTTTATACAGTCATCTCTTATAAGGACGCTGATCACACAGAATTAGGGGTTTACCCCCTACTGCAGTAGGACCTCATTTTGACTTAACTGATTGCATCTACAATGACTCTATTTCCAAATGAGGTCACATTCTGGGGTCCTGGGGGGTTAGGACTTCAACATATCTTTGTTGAGGGGACATAATTCAAACAGTAGGTGTTCACAGGTTATCCTGGGTTGCGTATGTGCTAAACGCTCTATGAAGTCCTTCAGAGCAAAGGACATTCTGGCTCGTATTCCGCGGAGTCTTTTCCACTGAATTTGCACAGTCCCTTCTTGGTAAATTCCGATCGACTCATTAGAAAGACGCACACAATCAAGTGACAAATAAGCCCTTGGACAATCAGTCTTTGAGAGTGATAGAAACGACTTCTTGGAATATGGGGGTGGCAGGTGAGCATCCGACTTCACCTGTGAGTTCATGCCCCACATGGGGCTCATTGCTGTCAAGGCAAAGCCCTCTTCAGATCCTCTGTCTCCCTGTCTCTCTCGGCCCCTCTCCCGCTGTCTCTCTCTCTCTCTCTCTCTCTCTCTCTCTCTCAAAAATAAGATAAAAACATTAAAAAAATAAACTACTTCTTGGAATTTTATGTACACACATCACAAAGATTATGTATGTATGTGTGTGTGTGTATATGTACATCTCAAGGACAGAAAAAAATCATCACTGTAAGCAATTTTATACTGCATTTTTACCCTTCTATTTAATACATCTCTTTGTGGAATAAATATAAGGGAGAAAAGGCAAGAAAGAGCATCTGCAAGGGAAGAGAAAGCAGGGCCTTACAAACGAATCAGAAGTGGATGCAATGGCTTTTCTTCCGCAGACACAAATGTAGCTCTCTGTTCCTGCTGCCCCGTAGCCCCCCGTAACAATGCTGGGTTGCTCTGGGGGTGCTTGAGAAACTGACTGCTGATTATCCTTCAGGAGTGGCTGAGCAGACCCGATACTTATCTTGCTGTTGCCACCGCCCTGTCTTGTAGTTGCCATGGCTCCTTTGAAATTGCATCCCTCTAAGGCTGTATACCTCACAAGAGCTTCGAGAGAGTCTGCACAGTAGACTCCCAGGGAGTACGTATCAGCTTCAAAAGAAAGACACACATAAAAATACAGTCTCTCTGGAGCTCAGATATCTTCATTATTATGTCACGACCTTAAGTCTTTCTCCTTATAGTGCAGAGTTCCTGTATTACGTATACTCATGTGCAATTATGATAAAGAGTGGCACATATAGATCATTAGTGGTCTTTATGGAAAGGTCACCAGATACGTCTTCAAGCTACACACACACACACACACACACACACACACACACAGGAAAGCCTTTCCTCTGTGATGAAAACACCTTATAATTCTCTATTGTTTCCTTCACTTTTTTAAATTCCTCTACAGATGGGCCTTTGTACTGACTGCACATATGCATAAACAAGTAAATTCATTTCCACAGGTCTGAGGGATGAAGGAGTCCTTTGTGTGAACAGAAAGTCTCTCAGATGTCACAGCTCAATAGCATTCATAAGACCGTCATATATAAATCACACAGCAAAGAAAACACATTCAACTGCACACAAGTCACATCAGTATAGGCAAGGAAAGAGATATGTGCAGGACAACCTTCAGTGAAAGCATCTGAAAGGAAACTATGTCAAGACATGCAGTCATGTCAGTCCTTGTGGCTGGACCACACAGCCTAGTGCTATGGAGTTTGATAATTCCAGTTGTTTCCTGCTGTGAGGGGAAGGAGTGTCCCCAAGAAGACTGCAAGCTCTCTGGGGCCACATCTTCTGATTTTCTTGACTGATCTCCCTTTCCAATTCCACTCTGACTTAATACCAACATACACATACTTGAAAACCACACTTCCAACACCCTTTCCTACTTCCTGGCTACCAATAACACATCTGGCCTACATTATAATTTAAGTCCCTTCTTATATTCAGCTGAGAACTTTAATTTAGGGGGTGTGATTATAGAGCAATGAGTCAAAAAAATAAAGTAATGAGCCTGGTGTTTCTGCAAACAGGGAGAGTTTATGGGTTACCTAAGAATATCAGTCTAATTAATCTCTTACGTAATTTTTTTTACCTCCATGGTTATTATCCACTTAACCAGCATTAGCTCTGAATATATAGCAAAAAATGAGTAGATAAGTGCTTCTTTCTTTATCAATAGTTAGATACCTTTCAAACAAATGTAGCAGAATTTCCAAATCCAAATAAAATGTTTCTCAAAAGAGTCCCCTTGGGATATGACACACTTATCTCACAACATTTCCTCGTACTTGAATCTTAGTTTGAAATGTTTCTTAAATTCATTGGAAAATGTTTGTTGAGCACCCACTACGCACCAGGCACTGTGTTCTGGGAATTTGTCCCTCAGGGTGGAGCCGAGACCAGAAACGAGATAGAGACACAGCAGAAGATCAAGCACAGCTAAATGAGAAGGGAGGGAGCAGGGTGCAGCGGAGGGCGAAGTAGGAAGTATCGGGAAGAGGGGCCCTGAGATGCTCGGGTGACCACGAAGACCTCTCCAAGTGGGTGACATCCAAGGTAGCACCTAAGTGAATAAGAGAGCAGGAAGAAGCGTGTGGGAGGAGGGCACAGCGGCCGTAGGCTTTAGGAGGGAGTGAGCTCAGGTGTTTGAGGCACACCAAGGAGGCCAGCATGGGGGAGGCGCCTGAGTGAGGGAAGTCAGGCTGGGACAGGTCCAGACACAGAAAGGACTTTGGCTCCTAGGCCAAGTGAGGTGAGAAGCCATTGCAGGACTTTGAACAGAGGATTTAGATCTGACCAACATCCTAACAGGAATCACTCATAACTGCTGTGCTAAACACAAGCTCTAAGGGGGCCGGGGGTGGGAGTCGTGGAGGGTGGGGAACGGCCAGACCAGCCAGAAGGCCATTATAGAAGAGACGAAAACTGCTTAGACAGGCTACGTAGCAGCAGGCATGGTCTGAGAAGCAGCTGGATTTCAGATCTACCTTTTGAAAAGTGTTATCATGTAGGAAAATTCATTGCTTTCTCTCCTCCTCTTCAGCAGAATTTTGGCAGTTTTCAAAAATTAACACTACCTTTCTCGGAAGTTTGGATTTGTTTCCATTGAAGGAATTCCCAGTTATGTAGCTGTAGGCTCTGAGCACAGCCCTAGAACAGCAGTTCCAAAACCAATTCTGAAAACTTGCTATCAAGAAATAAACATCTGTCCTCCTTTGGGACAGTCTTCACTCCAGTGGAGGTTGTAGAAAAGTTGGCATACATTAACAATATTTTTAAAAACTGGGGCCTTATTAAAATCAATCCAGGAAGTATATATCATGCCTGTTCGTATGGTGGTGAAGCAGGAAGAGGTAATAAAGACGCCCGCCCCGGGGTCAGCCACTCCATAATCATTCTTCGAAAAAGCTTTCTTCAGAAGAAAAGCAAGACACATCATGGCCCCAGCCCGCCATTGGTGTCCTTAGAGTTTCGATACAGCAAACACGCAGGGCACTGCAACCATGCTTTCTCCCCACAACCCTGCACTGCCCCAGTGATAACAGGAAATCGGTCAGAGGAGACCTCGTCCAACCAGAGATGACTGACAAAATCACAAGCCATCTCTAGGGGAAATACAACCCATGTTCTGGATGACATGCAATAACGCGTCCCTCACACATCCAACGTGCCAGGCACTTTACATGGATCCTCCTCGTGGTAACTCATTAGACAAGCACCAGTATCTTCATTTTATGACGGAAAACAGGCTCAGAAACACGAGTAATTGGTAAGAGCAAAAAGCTAATAACCAGAGGTGGAAGATGAACCCAGGGCCCACCGGCTGCAAAGACTCTCTTCTCTCTCGTGTGGAGCTGCGCATCGGGAACTGAATGAGACCTCCATGAGCAGAACGAGTTGGAAATAGTATTTCAGGAGGCTCTGAAGCAAACTCCAGTCATTGAGAACCTGACCCTGCAGCAGTAGAGGCCGGGCTGAGTTTCCATTTTTAAGAGATTCTGAGCAGATCATACATTTAAGAGACTGTTTCTTGTAAAATTTCAAACTCAGTGCTTTGGAAACGATAGGAATAATAATGATAGCAGCCACGGAGTAGACCTGCCTTGTGCCAGGGGTTTCCATGCGTTCTCTTTTTGCTTTCCAAAGTCCCGGCCAAGTAGGTGTTTTTACCCACATTTTCCTGATGGGGAAATCGTCTCATTGACGTGAACCCACACTGGCCCAAGTCCAGAGCCCTCAGTGTTCCTACTTGTATGGTAAAGTGGTCCAGAGCATGGCCTCTAGGGCCAGTCTGCCTGGGTTCAAACACGGTCTCTGCATGGCCTGGGCAAGTTATTTAACTTCTCTGTGCCTCAGTTTCCTCATTTATAAGGCAAAGATAAGAACCCACCTCATAGAGTTATTATAAGGATTAAACGACTCTATTTAAAGCCCTTAAAAAAGTGCCTAGCATACAGAGAGCCTGTGTTAGCGATGATTATCATTACTGTTACTGAGTTCTATTACACAAAACAAACATGGAATTATTAATTACTATTGCATGATTATCAACATTTCCTTGAATACAGTGGGGAACGACTACTATTCACATCACTTTTGGGGTCCTGTCTGCTCACAAGGTTAACAGACATTTGGTAATTTCATAACAATGCAAATGATAACGATCCGATTTTCTGACGAGGCAAGCATGTCATTCGATCGGTCTGAAAAAACCTGAGATATTAACAGCCTTGTGCAAACAAAGCATTGATTATACATACCTCATGGCTTTTTTAAGTGGGTTACTTTACTGTATGTGTCTCCAATGTGGCACCAAAGTTAGGATCAGCATTAAGGGGACCGTATGCTGTAAAATTCTGTACAACAGGAGCAAAGTATAACTTTTTTTTTTTTTTTTTTTTGGTAGCACTTTTTGCAAGTCTAATTGAACAGTCAGTTTTTTTGGCTGACCTCTTTTTATTTTACTTACCCTTGGGCTACATGAGAAATGAAAACCGACCTCTGTGTGTATGTGTGTGCCCATGCACATGTGCACGTGCATGTGTTTGGGGGTAGGGAAAGGGGGGATTTTTATTAACCCCACTAGTGCTATGCTCTCCACAATGATAGGAACCTCACCCTTCATTCTGAAGCATTAGAGTCCCTCAAAAAGCAGGCCTCGGGGCGCCTGGGTGGCGCAGTCGGTTAAGCGTCCGACTTCAGCCAGGTCATGATCTCGCAGTCCGTGAGTTCGAGCCCCGCGTCAGGCTCTGGGCTGATGGCTCAGAGCCTGGAGCCTGTTTCCGATTCTGTGTCTCCCTCTCTCTCTGCCCCTCCCCCGTTCATGCTCTGTCTCTCTCTGTCCCAAAAATAAATAAAAACGTTGAAAAAAAAAAAAAAAAAAAAAAAAAAAAAAAAAAAAAAAAGCAGGCCTTGACCATCAACCTTGAATTTGCATTGTAAAGCCTCAGGGGTAGGCATAATTTAAAATCTTTGGCAGAGATTTTATATGTAGCAAATGTTTATTAAAAGTGGCTGGTGATTCACTCCTCCCTACTGAAATTTTTGCTTACTTATTTCACTTCACAAACATCAATTCATCCTTTCACCCCCAAATAGGAAAAATCATTTAATATTTCCTGAATAGCTTAAAGCCAAGAGTAAACAGATACACCAATGACTTAGGATTCAGCCACTGTTTTATATATCCTTGCAAGTGATCTCCTAAAATGTGATTTCATCACCTTTGACAAACTGGTTACTGTCTAAATTCAAACTCAACCACGCATTAAAATCCAAATATCATAGCGCCTGCACGGCCCAGTCAGTTAAACATCTTCCCCTTGATCTCCGCCTAGGTTACGATCTCACGGTTCGTGGGTTCGAGCCCCGCGTCAGGCCCTGTGTCGGGCTCTGCACTGACACCCAGTGCTTGCTTGGGAGTCTCTCTCTTCTTTCTCTGCCCCTTCCTCCCTCTCTCTCTCTCTCTCAAAATAAATATTTCTTGGGGCGCCTGGGTGGCTCAGTCGGTTAAGCGTCCGACTTCAGCCAGGTCACGATCTCGCGGTCCGTGAGTTCGAGCCCCGCGTCAGGCTCTGGGCTGATGGCTCAGAGCCTGGAGCTGTTTCCGATTCTGTGTCTCCCTCTCTCTCTGCCCCTCCCCCGTTCCTGCTCTGTCTCTCTCTGTCCCCAAAAAAATAAATAAACGTTGAAAAAAAAATTTTTTTAATATTTCTTAAAAATAAAAATAAAATCCAAGTATTAAAGAAGAAGGTCAAAGAAAGCAGGAGGACGGATTTTACTGTATTCTTCTTTGTCAAAGTTCTAACAGAGTATTTTGTAAATGGGGGGATTTCCTCTTGTCAGGACGAAGGTGACCGAAGCTGGGTGTTCTACCTCCCTACAAAAGAGTGCCATTGCTTCTTCTAAGGTCGCGGACAGGAACTCTAAGGTTCCTCTGAAATCCATTGAGCTCATTTCATCTCAGCACGTTTATCTTCTACTGACTAACAGGGACCCATCAGCGGATTGTATTCTACCAAGCTACCTGGCACCAATCCTGGGGGCCTCATACCTGGTGGCCATGTGAAAAGGTGACCTTTTTCTCCCAATGCTATGAGGTATGAGTTTAGTACATCACACTGTCTCCCAAAGAATTACTCTGCGTGATTTTGTCAGTGGTCGGAAGCTAACAAATTAATCTGAAAAATAATCTGGAAACTGTCTTTGGCTGATAATTCTGTAGACAGCTCTTCTGCTTAGAGGAATCAAAGACTTTGAAGCCAAATTCTAAGAGAGGACATGGAAGGGAGCGAACTAATAGATGTCGCGTGCCCACTCTCCATCTGGCAGTTAGAAACGTTGCTTCATTTCACTCTTACAATAAATACCAAGCAAACCAGGATTATTACACAAACTTAGGTCACAATGTTCATGCCACTGGACACTCCACCGTGTTGCCTCACAAAGGGTGAACAGACAGCACAGATGTGGTCATCAAATCCCACGATGTTCGTGTGCACGTTGAAACACCATAAAAGGGGTTCCAACATGAATAAAAGAAAATGCTGTGCATATCAACTACCCAAACCTGCTCCAATCTCAATCCAGTTTATTCAGATTTCCCTACTATAAATACTGTTGGGCCCAAAGGAATCTCTTGATTTTGATAGATGGCTCCACCCAAGGAGACCACCCAAGACATCAGGCTGCCCCCCACCCCCCCGCAAATTCTCACAGCACCCTTTCTGGAAGGAATGAGTCCTGAGGTATTTCTCTGGATCCTCCAGCTTTTGTTTTAAGAGCACCTTGGGTCTATCTCTATTAGTGGGAAGACTGTACTTTTGAGACATAGTGTCAAATAACCAATTGTTTGAGGCCATGAAATTTTGGGGTAACTTATTATTCAGCGAATGGATTGCCAAAACAGTCACAAAGGTACAAGTCTTATTATCCCAGAGGTGGTCAAGTTTGAAATGAGTAGTTTGTGTGAAAAGGATGTGAGTTAGTGAGAACAAGCTAGAAATATCTGAAAGCTCCAAGGTCCTCTGAAGTCAGTATAGCTATCTTAAGTATTGGTTGGTGGTCCCATGGGGCCATGAAGTCATGAATGCCCTTAAATAAATTATAAATTTCTCAGGGACTCATTTCTTCACTTGTAAAATTGGGGCTTTACCCCAGTCCAAGATGGCGGGTGCCCTGGCTCATGTTGGTGATACTCAATGTGAAGAATATTTCTTTCCTTTTCTCTCTCTCATAACTCTGGGCATGATTTTAATCATAAATATAGGAGCAAGCTAATCAAAGAAAGATGTGTTCAAATTTCCAAATGAGCTGAGAGCTATTCTAAATATTGTAGGTTCGAAGGGACTCCCAGAGCACTGGGGCTTTATCTGATCGTATTCCAATAAAGTCTGCCTTTGGCATAAAGCTTTAAAAACATGGTAAGGGTCATTCCCATTTGGAAAAAGTTCAGTTTTTATCCTTTTTTTGTCTTTTCTTTTTCTTCATCTATCAAAGGGCTTTATCTCTTTATTCCCTCTAATATTGGTGTATATTTGAAGTCATACAGTGATCACAACAGTATATGCTATTTAGAGTCTGTCAACAGAAGTCAGAGAGAGCAGGAGGACAGTAAGGCTTTATTTTACCACCATTCATCAAAGTTCTGGCAGACTATTCTGTAGAGACAGGAGAGCAGTGACAACTCCGAGATCCTTTGCCAAGCTAAATAGGACTTCCATGGAAGCTCGGGTGTCCTCACCCTCCCAGGCAAGGAGAATCAACAGATGCACAGCCCTGGACAAGTCAAGCTCTGAACTCACAGAAATGCTATCTTACGCCCTTCTAGCCTAGTATTCTGACTCTAAAGAGAATACCTATACACATTTTATGATACAGAATGACCCCAAAACCCTTCCTGAAATCTGTGATTCCCAGTGGAGAATGATCATATCCTAATAACTGATCATATCCTAATCATATCCATATCATAGGATATGATCATATCCTAATAAATGATCATATCCTAATAACAAACCACATCTGTCCAGAAGCAGTTCTTTTTTTTTTTTTTTCTCTAGGGAGAATCAGAATCTCCAGAAAAGGACTGGGGGAGTCCTTGCAAAAGCTCCCCGCTGCAGGACTTTCATAGTTGGGGGAGTGCCTGTGCACACACATGAACCTGCATGTGCACACACATAGACACACACATTCTCCCCCTGCACAAAACCAATGCCCTAAGGAATCCTAATACATTATCCATTCAACCATCTGAACAGCCTGAGAACTTATTCAGTCACCCCACCCTTCTTCATCTAGGGAGCAGAATGTCAATTATGTGTCAATTAATATGGTAATCAAAGGGCATCTAGAAACTTCAGAGACTTTGTTCTTCTGAAGAGTTGAGCTTTCCAAATAGCTAAATATCTTCCCATGTAAGCACCAAGCCTTTTTTCCCTCAAAATAACATGTCAAAAATTCTGGACATTAAACTCTCTGAAATTTTACTGCATGTATTTAGTTTCCTGAATATAATTTAGCCTCACCTTCATAATTCAAGGCTCTTATCACGAGCCCCGATTTCCATACTGGGGCTGGAAAAGGGAGTTTACTCCTGAAGGCTGCAAAGGCCTCCAAATGGCTGCTAAAGGCAAGTGGAAAGTCGGAGAACAAGCCAAAAATGCGACTCCAGAAAGACACCACAGTAGATGTCACAAGGCCAGGTGGGATGCCATAGGTATAAGGACCAGCTGGGTGAGTTCTAAACAGGGTAAGATTTAGAGAAAGTGTCCGCAACAAGCATTGTATTCATTCTGTGACCTGACTTTCTGGGTAGCATCACCAAGGTGCACGGGCAAAAATCTCGAGTCTAAAGCATCATATGCTCCCGTCAGAGTATCTCCCTCCAGCCCTCCCCTTCTAATTCAGTGTTTCTAATTTCCTGTGGTTCTAGAGATAACCAATCTGGTCACAAGTGAATAAAGGGCCAAAGACTGCCTTTCTGGTAACTCAGCTATGTATTTTGTGTCTTCTGTTAGGGTGTTCAGGAATCTCTGACTGACTTCCTAGACCTTGGCTGTGTTTCAGGAGGTTAGATTGCTGCCCCGCTGAGTTCCAGATAGGTAAGGAGTTGTTTTCTTCTTCACCTTTCCCCTAAAATTATCTCCTTCCAGGTTCCTGTGTTCAGTGACAGTGAACCCGCCCACACTCCCCCTCTTCATAAAACATGCTTCAATCTTTGGCTGTACCTTTTCCACCTGAAGACTCCAATCTGTGGATCTTATGGCCCATGGGATGGGGGCAGCAGGTGCTGCAGTAACTCTAAGAAGGTACACATCCTCTAAGAAATCACTAAGGACCTCTAAATTACCAGCCTCAAGGGACACATCCCTTCCTGGAGGTGAGATGGCCTCTGTGAGTAAGGCAAGTGATCAGTAATTCCACTATCAGAGGCCACTCCTCAGAGCACCGGGCCAGGGGCCAGAGAATGACAGCTTATGTTACAGGCAACAAAATGTAAGAGATCAGGCAATTGAAACAGGGCCTGGGAGAACAGTCCATGATGCTATTGTCCCTACCGAGAGACATGTGTGAGCGACTTAATTGAAAAAGAAGAAAAAAGAGAACAAGGAATCATATTCTTGTTTTTGTTGTTTGGAATCACCTTGCAATCTACCTGGCTATCCTTGATCTAACTTCTTTTTCAGAGAACCAGTCTTTGCTTTCTTTCCAAACATCAATCCACCTTCTAGCTGGCCTACTTTCTCTTATTTTTCTTCTATTCGAGCTGATACTGAGGCACAGACGGAGAGAAAGCACAGTGTGTGGTGAGAAGTGAGCATCTGGGAGTCACAGCTGGATTGGTATTGCCACCCTGCCACTTTCTGGCTGTGTGATCCTGGCCAAGTGACTTACTTTCTCTGTGACTCAGTGTCTTTCCCTGTGGAAAGGAGAAAGGGCACAGTAATAGAAAGAATACCTTAAATGGGTGAATGTGGGGTCAAAAGGCACAAACTTCTAGTGATAAGATAGATAAGTCCTGGGGGGTTAATGTACAGCATGGTGACTATAGCTAACAATGCCGTGTCGTATATTTGAAAGTTGGTAAGAGAGTACATCTGAAAAGCGCTCACCACAGGGGGAAAAATGTGTAACTTTGTGAGATGATGGATGTTAACTCAACTTACGGTGGGAAACACTTTGCAGTGTGTACGTCTATCAAATCATTATGTTGTTCACCTTAAGCTAATATAATGTTATATTGCAATTATATTTCAATAATTTCTGGAAAAGAAAAGAACACCTCATCATGCCAGCTTCACAGTATAGCTGTGAGTATTAATGGAGACAATACTTGTAACATGTTGAGCTCCAGTACCCAGGAAGCTGACTGTGACACTATTCTAGGGGACAGGAAGCAATGGCAGCCCTCACGGTGCTCTCAGAACATGCATTAAGATTTGAAGCTCTCCAAAAACTAGGTCCTTGCGGATTCATTTTAAGAAGTAAGAATTATTTTTCATGAACACACATGTAAACTAGTACTTGAAGACTCTTCAAAACTTTAAAACTTATTGTCTGTGGGACGCCTGGGTGGCTCAGTCGGTTAAGCATCTAACTCTTGGTTTCTGCTCAGGTCACGATCTCACAGTTCATGGGTTTGAGCCCCGCATGGTGTGGAGCTTGTTTGGGATTCTCTCTCTCTCTCTCTCTCTGCCCATCCTCTACTCACGTGCTCTCTCATTCTCTCTCTCAAAATAAATAAATACAATTAACAAAACCATATTCTCTGCAATCTCATACACAACATTTATTACTATGGTAATTCCCCATTTTCATAATAAACACAAAGAAGATTCTCATCCAAATACTGAAGTTTCCAAATGCTTAGAATCCAGAACATCTAGAGGTTTCTGCATACAGATGCCGATTCCTTTCTTTTCCTCAAGTAAGCCCTCTCATTAGCCATGGAGTCGTACAGGCCTCCTCCTTAGCGTCGTGGTTCTCCTATCAGTTCTGAACACTTTTTGGCTTCCCCTCCCTCGAGTCTCTCCTCACCTCTCCTGAGCACCATCTATACGCTTCCCTCAACAGGCCCCTTCAAGACTGTTTTTGCACAGGTCAGTCCTCTGTCAAGAATGATCGTCCCTCATCCTGTTTCAACAGATACTTCTCAAGGCCCCCTGCTCTAGAGTCCACTCCCTGGTGAAATCTCTCCAACTCTGCTCTCTACAAACACTGTTCATATGACACAATGACACACGTAAGTTCCCCGAGCACCGGTCTGCCTCCATCCCCAGACTCGGGGCTTTTAGACCAGTGCTTTAATATGTACAGATCTCCCAAAGGCCTTGTGAAACACGTAGGTTCTGCTCCACATCTTGTGCATTCTGGTTTGGTGAGTCCGGGATGGGGCCTGAGATGCTGCTTCCCTCACAGCTTCTAGATAATGCTGATCTAGTGCCCTGCAATCCCCTTGAGAAGCTTTTAGGAACCTGAAATGTCAGTGACTTGGCACTTCTCCATCATCATCATCATCATCATCATCAACAACATCTTTTAACACAGCTGTCCAGCAACTGTACTTAAGGGAATGAGAGATGTCAGAGTGGCCTGAAATAATGCAGGGGAGGGGTAGACAGAGAATGGGGACAGGGATGCACTGGAGAGAGTGGGTAGAATCAGAAAAGGAAAGGAGACAGAATGAGGTTAGTGAAGAGGCAGGAGACAGCAAAGAGAGGAAGAAAAGGAAGTGAAAAACTACAGGAGGAGAGATGATAATAGGAAGGAGGGGAAAAGGAAAAAAAAGGAGAAAACGATATCCATAGGATGAGAAAAAGAAGGGGGCACCTGGGTGGCTCCGTGGGTTGAGCATCCAACTCTTGGTTTCCTCTCAGGTCATGATCTCAGGGTTGATAAGTTCCAGCCCACATCAGACTCTGCACTGACAGCACGGAGCCTGCTTGGGGTTCTCTCTCTGCCCTTCCCCCTCTCGTGCTCTCTCTCTCTCAAAATAAATAAATAAACAAACATGAAAGAAAGAAAGAAAGAAAGAAAGAAAGAAAGAAAGAAGAGAAAGAAAGAAGAGAAAGAAAGAAAGAAGAGAAAGAAAGAAAGAAAGAAAGAAAGAAAGAAAGAAAGAAAGAAAAGAAAAGGAATGCCAGCTAACTTCTTCCCTTGGGGTGGAATTGAATCTACATTGTCTGACTTTCCAGATTGAGGGGTGGACTTCTGGACGCCATCCCTCCCAAGGGTGGGTACTCCAGCCATTTGTGCCATTGAAGAAGTGTGCTCAGACCTCCATCACTTCCTTCCAAAAGTTCTTCCTTCCAGACTGACTGTGGAATGAGCTGCCACTGGCAGAGTAATAGCAAATGAGAGCCTCTGTCAGGATTGTGCATGGACAGAGTGGTTTATATCAGCTCAGAAAATCTATGACCAAGACTTCAAACCGATTTTCCACCAAAACAACCCCCACAAAAGTTACCTGATACAGTTCGATCCTTTGTTCGGGCACTCTGGCCTTCGGGTTCTGTAAACGAAAGACTCTGAACTCCGCTTTCACCAAATTGGATGCATTCTTCTCCATCGCTGAGACGTCGAATCGGACAATTCTGAAGTAAGGTCTGTAGAAAGTGGGCGGGATGGCATCTGTAAAAAGTTAGGGCGATCATTGAAAATGATAAAATCCATTGTTCTCTCAAAAAGACTGTGCAGCATGAGATAGTCTCAAGAAAACATAAGGGATATATCTACAAGAACCATTTAGTTTCCAATGGCCAATTTAATACCGTTAACAATTTAACCAGAAAAAAAAAAAATAAACATGTGCATGTGGTTACAGGGGCAGCAGATTAATAGAGATTAACAAACCACTTCCAACTCCATTTGAGGGCATGCAGTTAACCCTATCCTTTGAAAGTTGACAGCACAGTGGAAAATCCTAGATGGTTCTGAACTGGATCAAGATCTTGACAGTTGATGCCTGGAGAGAGCTGTTGGGCTTGCATACACTGTAATCAGATATGCCAAGAAAATATATCCTAATGGCCAGCAGTTTGCCCATGTATTTTTTTTTTTTCTTGAAGTTTTGGCATCCAAATACTCTACTCTATCCAGGTTCATGTATTGCCTCTTTTCTGTCTTCAATATTTTGGTTTTTCCCACACATATGACCAAATGCACCCTCTAGTTAAGTCAGGGTGAGAAAAATTGAATCCACAAAAACTAAACCCCCAATTGGCTGTATCAGGTCCAATCTTAAAATTCTTCACTTAACATAACATCCATTGGTGGGAGGGAATCCCGGCTAATGAAGGGAAAGAATCAGCCCCACTTCGTTCTCTTCTGAGCCATGGAAACCACAAAGATGCAGATGGCACACAACAATTTCAAGTTCATGGGCTGCTAGAGTTTCACTATTGTTTTGGAGTAATCTGCGTTGCCTTTGAATGCGCCACTGGGCCGCACCAACAAAACCAACGGAGGTCCTAATTCTCTCCACGTGTTCACACCCAGCACCCATTTATTGAGCACGTACACTGGGCTGCCCACGTGTTACAGATGTTTCTACGATTCTCTTCTATAACCTTCTGCAAACGTTCTCTCATTATTCCGGAATGCTCCATCCAAATCTTGTAGCTCCATTACTTTCTACCCTACTTCTCAACTATGTAGCTTCATTACAACATAATAATTCACAGTTGTTTATGGCTTTTTACAAGTGCTTTTATTACTTCTGTGTTATGTTTGTTTATTTTGTTTCCCCCCAGGAAATTTTAAGAATCTTGAGGGCAGAGACCATATTTGTCAGGTCTTCCCTATTCCACATACCTAGGGCAGGGCCCTGCACACATGGAATTCACCAACTACCCACTGTTTGTATAGTTGGTCATCAATGGGAGTCTTGAAAGACTCAGGCATCTGGCTACTGGCAAGACTAACTTCTTATTAAATAAATGAGCCGTCTTGCCAATCTTAAAATAGAAATAAATACCTTTCGTGATTTCTTGGGAAATCCATGCCCTGACGATCACACTGGGAAAAAAAAAAAATGCTAGGAACACACCGACATTTGCTGATCTTAAGAGCCCAGCACTTTTTTCCCTCAAGGGGGCTTTCCCCCGTGCCCTTCCCCGTGTCCTGTGACTCTCAGAAAGCTGTTCATGGGGAGGCAGTGGACTCCAAGCCACGTTCTGCCCGATGACTGCTTCACACACGCCTATGTGAATTGAAGCTTTGTAGCTCGTGAGCCAGGAGCCTCAGAAACAAACAAACAAACAAAATAAAAACCCCAAAAATCTAAAGCATCCTGGTGTCAGAGAAAAGGAAGTATTCATGCAGACACAGTGATGGCCCGCTGCGTTACTACCGTGAGTTAGCTGGTGGATGGTTTTCAGGCAAACATTCATCCAGGCAGCCAGGATTTTGGAGCCCCCTAGCACTGCAATTTGAAAAGGTAGCTGCTGGGAAGAAATCGATCTTTCTCTCCTCTGGAGCATGCCCACCCCAGGTGACTGGACAAGCTGGTACTGGCCTGACCAGCTCAGCTGAAAACCGGCCAGATGCCCAGGCAGAGAAGCTGGGGCGAGGCTGGAGCCAGGCTCTCTGGCTTTCTACACCCTCTAGTTTGGCCAGAACCTTCCACAGGCCTAGTGGCTGCATTCTGCCTTCCCGTTAGACAGCAGAAGCTTCAAACATGCTTTGAAAGAGCATCCTGAAAGAGCAAAGCTAATTCAGCGCATTTCCCGTCATTAGGAAGAATTAACGTCCTGGGTGTTCTCCCCCCGCCCCCACTCAGTGGAACCCCACAGGCCAGCTCTCCTTCCCCAGCCGCCCATCTTTCACACCCACCCGCCCCAATCTTATCCTTCCATCAAGTTTGTAAATAAGTGCTCTTGAGATTTATTTTTATTCTCTTTTGTGTTTATTAAACTTTGAACCACTTTCTTCCCTTTCTGGTCTTCTGCCCAAACTCACTCTTTCTTTTTATGGCTGCTTTGGACCATGAGGTCAATTTTGTTTCTTCTTCTTCTAAGCAAATCGTCCAATGATCCTGTCCTAGGCTTTTGAGCTTTGAAGGGGCGTTTGCAAATATTTACAGGGGTAGCTTGATTAGTTAAGTGCAGCTGTTCTCTGCTCCCTATAGGTTGGCAAACAGCCTTCCTCTCCTCTGGCTATTAAAACCAGTCATTTGTGTTCCAACTGCCTGGTAATACCAATCTGAGTGTGTTTTGTTTTGTTTTGTTTTGTTTTGTTTTGTTTTGTTTTTTTGGTGCTTGATTGAGAAGGAGGAGTCAATGCACCAGGTGACATGACGGCTCAGCAGCCCCCACCAACGACTCTGCTTTGCTCTTGTCACCACAGTGAAGGGACCAGGCCAGGAGGAAGCAGCAGCCTCCCCCACACCCCCTGCTCCAGCGCATGAGAGCACGAGATCATTCGGTAAAGATTGTTGACCAAAGAACTGACTACCGCTTCCAAAGGCCGCCTGCAGCTGTCCCCTGCTGTCATCTGCTATGGGTCACCAGCCCCCTGCCTGACGGAGGAACTTGAATGACTTGGCATATGTTTCTACAATTGAAAAAAAAAAAAAAAAAAGGCACAGCAAATTGCTCCGGCCTCGTCTGTGAACCTACCCTTACCTCATAAAAGCTTTTGGATGCGGGGTGTGGGGAGAACAGACAGTGGCCCATCTACGTCCAGCCGGGAGGCAGCAGGCTCGCTCCCTGGGCTCAGGGCGCAGAGCGACAGGGTAGGTATTTAATGGCTTGTGCAGCCCTGATCCACCCACTTAGCCTTGGAGGGATGGAGCTTTTTCCTCTGCATTCTCCAAGAACTCATTTCCCCCTTTGGAATGGGAGTTCTCCCCAAAGTCCTCTGTAATTCCAATTCCAGTTCCTATTCCATCGCCAGGTGGTCAGGTACTTGGGCTTGACCCTTGCCAACTTACCCACACTCACATCCTGCTTGGCTCTTCCCTCTCAATTTCTGACCCACTTTTTTTTTTTTTTTTTTTGGTTCAATCAAATCGATTTTCCTGCAACCCTTTGGATCAGACCACCAGGCTGATTCTGCCCCTCCTCCCGGGTTCTCCTGTGTGCCTGCCTCTCAGGGAAAATCTTACACATGGGAGATTCCAGAATGACATCAAGTGAGTGGTGTTCCCCTCACCTCAACCCTGGCCACACATCCTTACCGAAACAAATTTTGGGGAATGGACAGAGGGGGAAAAAAAATGAGGAAATCTAACTAGCTATTAATTTACAAAGTACCAGTGCACAGAAAGCCTAATTCTAGCACTTCATCACAAGCTGCTTTTTATAAGCAGTGTACATTGACTTGTTATCTGTTCCAAATGATTCACTATTAGCTCGTTGTATATTATCTTCTCCG
Source organism: Prionailurus viverrinus (assembly GCF_022837055.1). Classification (NCBI taxonomy): domain Eukaryota; kingdom Metazoa; phylum Chordata; class Mammalia; order Carnivora; family Felidae; genus Prionailurus; species Prionailurus viverrinus. Next base: position 53,501,951 of record NC_062577.1, on the reverse strand, counting down.
TAAGTAACCACTTCAAGTTCAGGAACATTTACCTGTGATTCTTTGGTTCTCCACAGCCCAGGGCTGGCTTCATGGATATGGGACCAGTACAGTTACACAGAGGCCCCATGCTCAGAAAAGCCTCACACTGAAGTTTAATGCTCTATGCTCACCATCGTGAAATCCCTAATAATTTCATCTTTGAATGTCAGTTTTAGAAGTTAAGTCTGATGGGATAATGAAACAGGGGCAGGGGACATAAAACTTGGGCCCATATGCTATCCCACCTCCCATGACCTGCAGGCTTCCCTAAGATTGGTCTTTGGCCTCTTACCACTCACCCTCTGGTGCCCCCAGCCTCACCTGGGAGAGTCAGGGTCATGTACACATAACCAAACTATCTCAGGGCAGCTGCCAGGCTGCCCCCACCCGAGACTGGCAGTGTTGCAGAGCATTCAGAGGGCAACTCTGGCCCACTCTTGATCCGGGTACCAAGCACGTCACAGAGTTTGCAATCCTATGGGTCGAAGTGGTGGTCCCATAGGAAGGGAGATGCCAGGCTCAGTGTGGCATCAGCCTGGTAGCTGGAGGCAGGGGGAACCCAGCTGCCCAGCACCAGGGTAGTGGACAGGGCCCCCAGTGCCTGTGAGCCTGCTCCCACTCTGGGAGCATCCCCATACCCAGGGAAGCACGACATCAAAAAGCACATGGAGGGGCGCCTGGACGGCTCAGTCGGTGAAGCGTCCGACTTCGGCTCAGGTCATGATCTTGCGGTTTGTGAGTTCGAGCCCTGCGTTGGGCTCTGTGCTGATAGCTCAGAGCCTAGAACCTGCTTCGGATTCTGTGTCTCCCTCTCTCTCTGCCCCTCGCCTGCTCGTGCTCTCTGTCTCTCTCTCTCTCTCAAAAGTAAATAAACATTAAAAAAAAAAAGAGCACATGAGGGGCACCTGGGTGGCTCGGTCTGTTACGCATCAGACTTCGGCTCAGGCCACGATCTCATGGTTTGTGGGTTTGCACCCTGCATTGGGCTCTGTGCTGACAGCTCAGAGCCTGAAGCCTGTTTTGGATTTTGTGTCTCCCTCTCTCCCTGCCCCTCCCCTGCTTGTGCTCTATCTCTCTCTCAAAAATAAATAAACCCTTAAAAAAGTTAAAAAAAAAAAAAAGAAAGAGCACATGAAAACACCACAACGGGTCAGGAGAGAGGAGAGAGAGAGCATGGAACAAAGGGGAAAGTTTTACATTTTAGAACCTTCAATAGTGTCTCTTCCCTGCTTTCTAAACAAGAGGCCCCACATTTTCATTTTGAAGAGTGTCCCACACATTTTACAGCTGGCCCCACCACAGTGAAATAGAGATACGGGATCTTAATGCAATGAGGGACCTTTAAGGCCATCTGAATTTTAATCCCAAGTCATCCAGAGCAGGCTATATGGCAACAAGGACGTTATTTGGCTTTTCTGAATCTGTTTCTTCATCGATACGATTTAAGTAATTGCCTAGATCACACGCATCGAACCGTGCGGTCAGGATTACGAGAGTAAGTAGATGGAACATTTGAGCACTGGTCCTGCACTGATGTCACCTCAGAAAGGTCCCTTCCTGTCCCCTTTCCCATTCTGCAGCAGAGCTGTCAAGCGGCGCTTGGGCCTTCCCTGAATATGTGCAGGGAGACTAACACCGAGAAGAGAAGGGAAGAAGCAGAAGGCGCTGAGTGTACTGGCATCTGGTCAAGGACTCTACCGGAGTCATCCAGAGTTCCCTCGGACTCTCCTCCACCAGCCTTCCGTATTCCACCTGATTTACTGAACCCTGACATCAGAAAGGTGACAAGAGAATCTTTCTTCTCATCAGACTTCTCTGCCTCAAGCTAGTCCACGATGCTCATAATAGGAGTACTAAAAAAGAAAAATTTAAAAATTAAAAAAAAAAAAAAAAAAGGTGAGCAAAAAAACAAAATCCGAGGAAGGTTTTCCAACATCACCAGCATGTGATGAGCTCTGACAAAGAATGTGGATTTGGGGCCTGAAAGAAATACCCCCAAGAATGTCCAGAGCTCAGCCTTTAGGGAGGCAATGCCTCACTCACCCAGCTGTTTTTATTTCCAACTAGTTTTGTCTTCTTGCCCCAGGCCTTCGCCAATTACCTGAACCTTAAATACAAGCGAGTCTCCCCCTCAGAGAAAAGGCTGCAAGAGGCCTAGAGAGCAGTCCAGGCCCCTGATGGTTAGTGGGTGTGCAGTCTCCACAGTTTTCAAAGCACGGGCATGTGGTAGTGGCACCCGCAATTCATCAATCTCCCTGGGCGATGCTTATGTTCCCTAAAGTCTAAGAACCACTGAAATGAAGGACAGGGGAAGAGAAATCCACACAGAAAGACAAAGGAGCACGTAAGATAGAGTTTAAAAAATTTTTTTGAAAGCACTGATCATCTTCCAACATACTTCTAAAATTAAAAATATTAATTAATTGGTCTATTATTTATTATTTATTTTTTCAATGTTTTATTTATTTCTGAGAGAGACAGACAGAACATGAGCCGGGGAGGGGCAAAGAGAGAGGGAGACACAGAATCCCAAGCGGGCTCCAGGCTCTGAGCTGTCAGCACAGAACCCTACGGGGGGGGGGTTCGAACTTGCGAACCACAAGATCATGACCTGAGCCGAAGTAGGTCGCTTAAACGACTGAGCCACCCAAGCGCCCCAATTAGTCTATTGTTTTTTTTTAATTGTTCATTTCCATAAATTGTCCATTTATATTCCTGGAGAATATAAACTCCATAGACTGATCTTTGTTTCGTACAATGAAATATCTGAAGTATCTAGGAAAGTACATAGAATGTAGTAGTTCAATAAATAATTTAGAATGATTTTATTTTTTTTAATTTTTTTTTTCAACGTTTATTTATTTTGGGGACAGAGAGAGACAGAGCATGAACGGGGGAGGGGCAGAGAGAGAGGGAGACACAGAATCGGAAACAGGCTCCAGGCTCTGAGCCATCAGCCCAGAGCCTGACGCGGGGCTCGAACTCCCGGACCGCGAGATCGTGACCTGGCTGAAGTCGGACGCTTCACCGACTGCGCCACCCAGGCGCCCCTAGAATGATTTTTTTTAAAGGAAAAAGGAACATCTAGACCTTCTTAAGAAGAAAAGTTATTTATCTGGAGCATCTATATTTTTGGTCAGGCATGACAAAAAAAGAGTAGGATGGAGAAAAAACACAATTGCAGCCACATGAGATTTTGAGGCTCTTATTATAGAAAAATAAAATCCCCCCATAGTTTGCACTAATTGTCTACCTTGACTACACCTTTCAAACTAAAGAACTTTGAAAAGAAGAATGCCTCGGACCCGGCCCCAAAGACTGTTTAATTAATTGGACTCGGAGTGACTTTTCTCAGCTCCTCAGACGAATCTCAGAGACAGGAGCGAGAGCCCAATCCCTTAAAAAGGAACTGATAATACTGAGCTTGAAGAAAATTCAACTTAGAGACACCAGAAAGATTCCAAGTATCTCAGGGGCTTGCACATGGGAAGTTCTTAGTCTCCAAAAGGGCAGGGAGGTCATAGTTTGGCTCAGCATATAATTTTTCTAATAATTTAGAAGCGGTTTTAAAAAATTCACTGTCCTTCTGGGTTGGGAGCTCTCACCTCACTGGAAGAATCCATTTGGTTGCAAGCTGAAAGATGCAGCGGGGTGTCTTGGGTCTGATGGCAGGTTGAACTAGATGGCCACCCAGGTCACCTGCTGCTCTGCCATCACATCATTCTCGTGTTCATGTTCCCCACTCATGAAACCTCCAAAAATTGTTTTCCTTCCCTAAATTCTGCATTAGATGATTGTCACTCACCGCCTGAGTCGGAATTACCTGGGTTGGCGGGGGCTGTATTATTATTGCTGTCTGGCTCTATCCCCCAGACCTACCACCATTTCAGATGGTTCTGTTTTACATTCAGGTCTGGGAGCATCTGCCCTAGACTATGGTCCAACCACTAAAAGTTGGCCGGCCTTCCCTTCTCGTTACTCAGTGTCGTGAACTAGCCAGGGATGAATAAAATATGTCCATCACCATCCACACCCTAAGAAGAATGGCCTGGTCTCACTATAGCCTCAGAATTCTGTTTCATGACCCTTCCCATTTTATAATAGCTTTATATACTTCATCTCTGCTCAGAGGGTGCTTTGTTTATTTTTTTTTTTTTATTTTTTTTAGAAGGAGAGTGCCTGTGCACATACATACAGAGTGGGGGGGGCTGGGGCGCAGAGAGAGAGAATCTTAAGCAGGCTCCACCCTTGGCATGGAGCCAGACACGGGGCTGTGTCTCACAACTGTGAGATCGTGACCTGAGCCGAAATCAAGAGTGGATGCTTAGCCGACTGAGCCACCCAGGTGCCCCTCAGAGGGTGTTTTTAATCCCCATTTCACAGATAAAGAAATTAAAAACAAGGGGAGTGAAATAACTCTTGGCTAAGGTCAAGGTGAGCCTGCCCATTCAGTCAATATCACTGGCTTTTCATTAAGATGCCTGCCTTTTGTGCAAAGGAGTCCCTTGCCGGGAAGGCATGAATACTACCCTGGGCAGAAATACCCACACGGGCATTGGAGCAGAAAGTCGTTCCCTTCCCACTAGAGATCAGCTCGACCTCGCCTTAAAGGTCAAGAAAGTTCAATGCAAGATCAAATATTTTCACTGATACGCCTTAAAAGAGTCAGGAGATCCTGGGGGCCTGCTCGGTGTGAATGTTTCCCTATGAGACGCTCTTTGCTAATACCGGTATCGTCCAGGATCTTATGGACCCCGTAGAGCTGTGCCTGGCGGCCGCAGCCCCACTACCCTCCGCCGACTCTTACCCCAAGCTCCTCGAGTGAACACAACGAACTCCTCACCTCCCTCTCCAGAAATGACCACTTTTCCTGCAGGTCTGCAGTAACTGGCCCCGGACTCCCGACATGCTTAATGAGCGTAGCAGCCCCTCATTCCTGCCACCCCCCAGCTCTGAGGGAAGCAGTTTGGGGTCCACTAGACATCCCCCGGAGCGCGGCAAGACAAGCGACCCACTGAATGGTTGGAGGGCAGTAAACTAGCTTCTATTTGCGTGTGCACAGACACAGCCAGCAAGAAACCAAGACAATTGCGTTCTGGGGTTTTCTGAAATTTGTCTTGGCACACCGGCTATGGATTTTATTTCACTACCACATCCCAAACGCTGCTGACATTCAAGTCACAGCAATTTAACACAAAACGACTGAGAAATAAACAGCGCATCAGCGGTGGTTTCTGATTCTCTCTCCCGGCCATCCGTCCTATTAAATGTAACACAGCACCAAAGCATCTGCCATTTAAGGGGGGGGGGGGGGGGGGGGAGCGTCTCCAAGACGGGGACAGTGTCTCACTCGACAAGCTGTTGGCATCTGCGAGGCCAATTGTGTCAGCGTCGGCTTACGTGACTTGGCCTCCGCCTCACTGCTATTTGAGACCGTGCGCACCGTCAGCCCGAGTGTTCGGGCCCCTTCCCACACAGGGCAAAAGCGCTAAGATCACAGTGGTGCCGGCCCATGGTGGTGGGTTTTCTTGAACTGTGGCAGACACGGGCTTTCTAGCGTCTCCTCCCCAGCTTCCATCAGGCTCCTAAAACCCCACCTACGTGGAACCGCCTCTTCCGTTTCAATCCCTCCACGCTTCTCAACCGTCACGGTCAGGGCTGCCGCGGAGACGCGTGTAGGGCCCGCTGGGCGTTAGCGGTAAAATCCGTGCCTATGGAAAGGGGCGGGCCAAGAGGCGCTGCCGAGAGGCCAGTGGGTGACACAGAAAAGTATCACAGACAGAGTGTGGCGAGGGCTCCTGGACACTCCTCTGTGGGCAGGCATCCCGTGAATGCAGCATCTCCTTTTCGAGTGACCTCACAACGGCAGGCTGCCCTCATGGTTGCAACAGGCGTTGGTGGCGCTCTTCTCTGCCACTGCCTCATTCTTTAGAGCATATAGAGCTCTCTTGGTTTGGGTTCCTTCCTTCCTTCCATTCTTCCTTCCTTCCTTCCTTCCATTCTTCCTTCCTTCCTTCCTTCCTTCCTTCCTTCCTTCTTTCCTTCCTTCCTTCCTTCCTTCCTTCCTTCCTCCTCTCTCTCTCTCTCCATTCTTACCTCCTCTCCTTCCTTTGCTCCATTTTCTCTCTCTGCTCTTACTTTCTTCTTTTCAATTTGTGCTTTGTATTCTCCCTAGGATATCTAGGGGGCAAAATAGTCATGATTTTGGTTCCTTAATGGCACTTAGAGAAGCCAGTGACCCCACCACATAGTTTTCCATACAGCTATTCTAGAATTCAGCAACTGTTCCCAACAAGGGCAACTGGGGGAAAAAAGGCAGTATGGGCTGACTTCACTAACAAATTAAACTTGGAAATTTAGTAGGTCAACCTTAATCTCTTCATGGATCAGAGGCACGCTTTTAATCTCTTTTTACAGACTGAGAAACCGAGGAGTAAAATCTTTCCAGGATTACACCAAACGTTGACAAAATATGGATTAAAATGCACAATCTTAGGCATTCTTGTCCATCCCTGCAAAGAGAGCATTCTTATGCCCAAACTTCAACATCCCCCTTTCCAGAAACTACCGCACTTTCCCCTGCAGCTCTATAATGCTTAGCGTGGATTTTCAACATGCTTAATGGGTGCAGTGGCTCTTTCCTAGGCTGAAAACCTTTCTCTGATCTTTCTAAAAGTATGGCGGGGATGCATATCATGGCCAAAGCATGTCTGGTTCCGCGAGCTTCTGTCTGTGTTTGCTGTAAGCTTCTTGCTTGTGGCCGAACGTCTCTGTCAGGCAATTGCCTAATTACTTTGGGGCGCTGTGCTGATCTGTTACTGCTCTGCCTTGAAGCTGAGCTAATAAGCCGCGAGGCACACCCTGCTAGGATTGCAAGCTAGTTACCAACTTAACCAAGTAACATGGGCTATTATTACGAACGTATTAAATTCATGGCTTGGGAGTGAGTAAATATAAAGAGGAATGGATGGTCCGGATTATCCAGTTTGGGAGAAGGAAAACAAATATGGCCAACATTCTATCTCTCTGCAACTCTTCACTGCACTTAGAAATGAAGTGCAAGTCTGGCGCCTGTCAGGGCCTCTCTCGGTGTTGTTGGTACCTAATTCCTCTTACTGCAGTGTTCTTTCCAAGATGAGACCAGACCGTAGCTCCCAGAACTCCTCAGTGACAGAGAACTCAAACTTCAGGCAGATGGCCTCCTACGATCTCTGGTGGCTCCGGTTGCCCCAAATCTCTCCCCTCTGCTGGGCTGAGATCTGCGTGCTCACAGCCCTTCCCGAAGGATCCAGTTCTGCTACACGAGATGATTTACTTCCTTTCTGCTTGACTGTGCTCAGAAATTTGGAAGCCAGTTCTGAAGTCTCCCCGCCCGTATTTCTTTCCTTTTCTAAGAAAACGTCCTCACTTCCTTTCATTATTTTTCACGAAAGCCTTTTACTTTCGTGGATGTTTCCTCTTTGTTCCAACCTTAAACTCCTAGCCTTCAATCTGAACATAATCCCCAAGGCGGAACAGAGTAGACTTATCACCTCCCTTACTGTGGGAGTTACATTTTTATTAATGCATCCCAACAATAAATTATCCTTGCTCTCTTTTTTTTTTAACATTTGCACTCATATTTTCTGTGTGTTTTTAATGCATAATAAATTACAAGTCTTGGGTCTTTTCCATACAAACTGTTCTACAGACGCTATTGTCTTATTTCTTACACCCTGAGGCTTTTTGTGTGTGTGCGAATTTTACAATCATTCCACCTTTCTTCAAATACCCCTACTTATTTGACTTGATTCCTCATTTCAGGTACGCTGAGATGGATTTGAAATCTGATTTGGCAAGCTTGTGCATTCATTTGCTAAATGATATTGCAGAGGACAGAATCTTAAAAGCAGAAAGCCACTTGGCATATATTTCATTAAATCCCCTACATTCACAGATCATGAACAAAGTTCCTAAACTTTGCTTGGGTGAATACAGATGTGAATCTATTCTAGAACTTCACGTGGCAGGCACCATCTCCACTGTGGCAGGGTCTCCACTGTGGCAGGCACCATCACTGTGCCACTCATCTCTGTGGGGACAGCCAAGTGCATGGGAAGGGGCCCCCCGATGCCACACAATCACCCACTTAGTGCCACAGAGGTTTCCGTCTGCGCAGCGGCACAGTTTGCTCAAGGCAGATCGGCAGGCCAGCTGTGTCCAACTGCAGATCACCAAGTAAGTGGCCAACGGGACACAGCTGAAGAAGGTTCTGGAACCCACCTCACCGCAGAATGCCGATCTTCTATGAATCAGCACTCTGAGGGTTAGTTTCCAAAGCTGCATGGAAGTTCTGAATTGTTCTTCGTGCTGAATGCCAGCCCTGAATCTCAACTATAACAATGGTAGGGAGTAAGAATTGCTTTGAAGGAATTTTTAGTTATCAGATATTCTTCTGAGCATTTCAGAAGATGTCCACTCAGTACCTTGCAAAAAAATATTAGAGTTTCAAAGGATGGTGCTTTCCTTGGGTTGGTAGATGTATTCAGTAAGGGTGTGTACTCTTTCCCTATCCTGTTTGTACTGGCAACACGGCTATGGGCAATTAAGATATGGGACCATACAGGAATTATAGGAATCCAGATTAACTGCGGCGTGAATGCGTGCTGGAATGGAGCCGCGGGTGTTAGGCTTGTTTTAAGAAATCGTGTTCATTTGGGTGCTAAGCTACTTTCTGTTCAAGGAGGGGCCGCCATTTTACGGGAGGAGAAGAAACCATCTTTACAACAGGAAATCTCCATGGCAGAACTAGAGCCACAGCTGAGTACTTTAAAATGTTTGAGTATGGTTATTTTTATGTAAGGGTCTGAGAGCAAGCCCAATGGTTTAGCGTCAATCCCATGATTTGGGTGTACAGAGGCTATAAGATATATGAAATGTAGCCTGCTCTTAGGGACTTAGAACTGATAGAACAACAAGATCCAGGACGTCCAAAGAGTTAATCCAACCCATCCACTTTCTTTTATACCCCCTGCAAAGATGGAAGGGGCTGCAACTTTGAGAAGAGAGAGAGAATTCTTAAGAAGAAGAAGAAGAAGAAAAGAGGTTCTCCTCTTTAGGAAAGCTTAATCTTCCAGCTCTCTAATTTTTCTTTGTTCCAGAAAACATCAGAAGTCTTTCTGACAAAGGGTCAAAACTCAGGTGGTTTCTGAAGCTTTCTCTATCGACTCTGTTTTCTCACGGCACAGGACAGATGCTTCTCCTCAGTCCCAAGTCAGCGGCTCTCCTCCGCTCCCTCAAAAGCATTTACTAAGTCCCCTTTAAAGAAGAGCTCTTTGAACAAGGCTGGTGCTTCTTAAATGAAAGCAAACAGAAGTCCCAGAGAACCAGAGTGGTATCTACTCACGTGCTTAACCAGAATAAAATAGGAGCACACGAAGGTAAAGAGATCGGGTATACAAAGGTAGCAGAGGGCTACATAACGTACATCCAAATGTACCTTAAAGTCAGTGGAATAACCGTTGCCATGTTAGGGGGAGTGGGTTATGCCTTTTTAGATGCCTATTTCTTGTCATTTTGCACTGATTTCATTAAGCTGCTTTTTAAATGGAGATATAATTGATATATAACATCGTATTAGTTTCAGCTGTAACTTTAGACCATTTTAAAAGGCTAGACAACATATCTGAAAGACTTCCCTGTGTCTTGTCTCCATTATTATTGCTGAATAGCTATTTTTAGTGCCAAGAGCAGAAACATCTTCCTCTAAAAGCACAGCAGCCCGGGGGTGCCAGTGTGGAGAAGGGGCCGAGATGCAGAAAGGGACTGATGTTCATTTCAGGCAGCCACCTTGGGGACCGTGATATACCATGACCTCTGTTAACTGGGACTCTGAGAATGACCTAGGAATGGGACAGAGAGAGGCAGGAAGAGACTCACGTCCCCCAGTTTCAGCAGGAGATGTGCAACCTCTTTAGAACCCTCTGCTCTCTTCCATGGTGAGGGGGGAGAGACTGGATCACAGGCAGCTGCCGCGGTGGCCATAACAAAGACTTTGAGGCACCTTTTGACCGTCAGCCTCAATGACAAAATCACTTTTCAGAGTTCAGAGAGAGTCTGGGAGTTTATATAAATAAATGTGTGTGTGTGTGTGCGCGCGCGCGTGCGTATTAATTCTGAGAAAGAACAGGGGAGGGGCAGAGAGAGAGAGAGAGACACAGGGAGAGAGAATCCCAAGCAGGCTCCATGTTGTCTGCAGAGCCTGATGTGGGGCTCAATCCCATGAACTGTGAGATCAGGACCTGAGCTGAAATCAAGAGTTGGACGCTGAGCCGGCTGAGCCACCCAAGCGCCCGTACAGCACTTTAGAATTTCCCTTTGGATGTGGAGCACCAGCTGTGAGCTCCCTTCCCCTAAGATGGCCTCACAGAGGCCATTCTGCTTGGACAGGCAATCAGTGCAGCCCAAACACAGATGGACTTTTACAAACTCCAACTGATCCCTTTGCTAATTTTTTTTTTTTTTGAAACCAGCTGACCACACATTATGTTTTTGTTGTAGGAGGGAAGCTAGGAGGGCTCAAAAAGGCAAATATGGCTTCTCCAGAATGCTGTAACTCTACCCTATGTCTCATCTCACACCCACTGCTCTGTGGGTGCACTGCGTCCTCTATGGATTCTAATCTTGCAGAACACATAGATGTGTGGCTCTGCTCTTGGTGGACCTCCCAGGCTGCATTCACTTCTTTTTTTTTTTTTAAGTATATTTATTTATTTTGAAAGAGAAAGTGTGAGTGAAGGAGGGGCAGAGAGAGACAGAGAGAGGGAGATAGAGGAAGAGAGAGAGAGAGAGAGAGAAAGAGAGAATCGCAAGCAGGCTCCATGCTGTCGCACAGAGCCTGACGACGTGGGGCTCAAACTCTAAACTCTTGAACAGTGAGAACATGACCTGAGGCGAAGTCGGATGCTTAACCGACTGAGAAGCCCCTGGCTGCGTTCATTTCTATGACGAATAACACTGAGCAGGTGGGTGATAAGGGGATGGGGTAAGACCAACAGAGACATGAACTTCATGGCATGTTCGGCACCCTCAAATATCTTGGAGGAGGATCCCAGAACCCTAAAAGTACTTTAGAGAGAGAGGAAGACGGCCAGCATGGAGTCAGGGTTATTTTCCCAGCCTTCAATCGGACCAGCTTTTCTCCTAAGTCCAGAGTGGGAAGTGAAAAGGTCGAGTGGGAATGGGTCTCAGCGGTGCCCATTTAGGCTGGGAAGGGGCGTAAGGTGCACAACGAGGGAGGGGCTTTGCAGAAATGAGACTGAAGAGACCGCGGTACAGTTTGTCCACAGCCCTCACTGTGGTGCATCAGCAAACCCTCCCGCGCTCAGTTCCTCCACACCTAAGAGGATGCTGGGCTTGGGCTCCACGCTTCCGTCTAAGGCTGGGAGACTCCCCGCCTTCCGCTGAGGTTGCTGGGCTTTAGAAAGCACGGACTCGGCTACAGCTTGGCATGCCTTTTCTAGAAGGTCGGGCACCACGGGGCCAAGCAAGCTCGCCTCCATGCTTCCCCATCCTCTCCTCCCTCTTAATCTCCAACCACCGACGTCTCTACAATAACGTCCAATAACTTCAAAGAGACAACTTCACGACACGACTGGCTTTGTGACCCTGTGACCCCAGCTGACCTTCCCAGCTTCAAGGGCCCTCTGCCATCTGTCCTCCTTCCCGCCCCTGCCACAGTATATTCTGCCCTAAATGCACCTGTGATTTCCCAACTGGCCAGATGCCGACCCACCACCACACCCACACCCCTGCTGCCTTACTTCTTCTCCCAGAAACCCTTGACATTTGGCAAATTCTACTCATGCTGGAAGGTCCAACCTTGGTGCCTCCTCTCCTCAGAAGAAGTTCCAGCTCTTCCAGAGCGAAATCGATTTCTCCCCTCTTTGTGCCCCAACGGCACTGGTCGTATCGTATGTCATAGCCAGCTCTTCACATTTTTTACCCCATAAGATGTGAGCAGCGTGAGGGCAAAGACTCAGGCTCATTTCTGTTTTTAATGAGCTAATGCCAACTCTTGCCTCTAGGAACTGCTGTGAAGGGTTAGATAAAATAATGAATAGGAACATAACAAGTAGCCAAAAAAAGTAAGGTCGTATTGTAAATGACCAGCCAGAGTAGCAGCAGGAAAGCTGTATCTACTCCAGGAGACTGGTGTCAAGGAGATTCTTCCAACCAGGAAGAAAGAAGAGGTCCCATATGTCAAAACTGCAGCTGTACCCAAAACCCTGGGGACGGGAGCCATCCTTTTCTCTGCTTTCCGGAATCGAACGCACACCCTCAGTGCAGCCCTCGGGTCTGCCTCTGCTGTTCAGTTTACAACGACGAGAATCAGAGACCTGTAGGCACAGGGGAGCCCGATTCAGTAGGACGTGTCTTAGAAAACCACTCTCGGTTTCACCAGATTTGCTGACCCCCCGGCTTACTCCCGTCTACACCAGGGGTAGAAGGAGACTTCTAGTGATTCTGCTGTTAAAAGTACCCACGTTCACATACCACTTACAAAACACTTTCTTGCACACAATCTTTTGAAACCTAGTGACATCTCATGCGAGTACCGTCTGTTGACAGCGTCTGCTCTGCGTTAGATCATCCCACCCCTTGCGGCTCCCAGGGTATAAGTGAAAGGACTAGGGTTTACAGGCAAGCCACTTGTGAAGACAGCCAGAACAGAGAAGGGGCCAGAAATTGCAAACCGAGTCTCTCTGTTCCCAAGTCCACCCTCTAGCCGTGGCCCCACCTCTCCTTCCGATAGAGGTCTGTTCTGTAGTACTTTAAGGACCAGGGGGTGGAAAGCCCCAGAACAACCCAAGCTCATTCAAGCCTTCCACGGGTCGAAGCTATCCACAGAAGAAGCTGGTAATTTGGGAGCAGTCTTACGACAGGAGTCAAGGAGAGATGGCAGAACCAGATGGCCTTTCAAAGGCGACCCCCCTGAGGATCTGCACACTATGCTGAAGTTTATCAAGCCAGCCTGGTACTAGCAGTTTGAACGTTCAGTTTTCCTAAAGAGGACAGAGGGAGGGGTCAGACACACCAAGAGTTCAGAGACTGAACTCGTAAAAAGCCTCATTTGGATTTTGAAGGAGCCGCTCTGAGGTCTGGGTCACAGCCCCTTCTCACCAGCGGAGGACCCGCTGTGTGTGTGATTTGCTAGCCCCGGACCCAACGCTGTCTGCTGTAGCTCAGTGGGGAGACTTTGACCTTCGCCTTGACATACGGTTTTATCAAAACACTTCGGTTAAAAACTCCCAGACTGTACAGGGAAGGGGATGGGTGGTTTATGCCATTTCTTAGTAAGAATTCCCATTTGCCTCTGAAGCGGTGTTGCCTGGGGGACCACCCCATAGCCTCTCTGTGCCTGGCAAACTTGTGACTCATTCACGGGGCTCCAGTTAGGTTCAAATAGGGTGACGTTTATGCAAGCGTTTTGTCCAATGTAAAGCGACAAATAAGTGTAAGGTGACAGAGCTGTACTTAAACTTATGTTCAGGCGTCACTGAAGAAGTTCAGGCCGTCCACACACTGGGAAGTCATTCCAAGATAACAAGCATTTGCTTACAGTACCTTATTGAGTCCCCTGGAAATAACTTTGGAGATAGATCTCTCGCTCTGCAGGTAAGTAAACTGAGGCCCAGAGCTTGAGACCGGACAGCACTAACAAGCGATTACCAAGCCCAGATCCTGACCCCTGACAGGTGTTCTTTCAACTCAACACATCACCTCAGACTTGGGAAGGGTTCGTGCAGATTTCAAGGCAGAGAACTCAAGCCACCCTCAGGACGGTTATGTGCGATCCCTGTGACACCAGTCCCATGAATGACACTTGCCTGGGGCTCCGCCTGCACCCAGGGCAGCCTCAATACACCTGCAGCCAACTATTGTTTGCTCTCCCAGCTTCACTGAGTGGCCTTACAGGTCCCCCTTCCCGGTCCCAGGTCAATCTAACCATCCATTCGCGACAGATTTGAGTTTTGCCTTCTGTTCTTTTTTGGCCACACCTTAGGGATGGGAATGGACTATCCATCGCCCCTGAACTTAAGGAGGGAGGAGGTGAAGGGGTGCCTGGGTGGCTCAGCTGGTTCAGTGTCCAACTCTTGATTTCAGCTCAGTTCGTGATCTCTCGGTTCGTGGCATAGAGCCCCGTATCAGGCTCTGTGCTAATAACATGGAGCCTGCCTGAGATTCTCTCTCTCCCTCTCTCTGCCCCTCCCCCACTTGCACATGTTCCTTCTCTCTCTCTCTCTCTCAAAATAAATAAAATAAATCCTTAAAAAAAAAAAAAAGGAGGTAAGAGTTGAGGTGAAGCAAACATATGGTAAATCCACTGCCTGGAAAGTCAGCCTCCCAACATGGAAAGGGCCAATAATAACACCAGCAGCTAAGAGCCTTGCCTGGATTCTCTCCTTTAAACCTCCCAAGGAATCTACGAGGTATATCCTATTTTCGTTCCCATTTGCAGATGAAGAGGTAAGGCTTAGACGGATTAAGTGCTGTATCACTGGTCACACAGGTAGTCAATGGTGCAATCAAAGAAGTGTCTTACAACAGACCAGTTGTAGTGCATCAATTCAAAAGGTAACACCAGCCCGTATTACACACAATCCTGTTCATAATAATGGAGTATTTAACATTCTTGCTTTTCTCAGTGTTTCAAATCTCCCACATACCTGCAATGCTTTTCCATGTCAAGTTTTTCTAATTCTATTCTCACACACATAGGTATGTTGATTCTCTACAGGAAAAGGATTATAACTTTTTAATCCTATAAACCAATGAATAACTAGATGCAGTCATTAAAACTAAGAAAAGTACCCAATGATATTTAATTCCTTGTCTCTTACTTTCTCCTTTTTTTTTTTTTAATGAATTAAGAGGTCCTGGAAGAGGAAGAGGGGAAAGCCCCGCAAATTACTTTATATGATTTAAATAAACTTTCTGTAGATCTCATCCCTATGGAACTGACACACCACCACAGAATTGTCATGTGTGACAAAAACTCCCCGATGCCAAAATGAAGGAAAGGGTGGAGGGGAGGCATTCTAGGTCATTTCACAATTCTCGGGATGCTCCAGAATGTGGTACTTTTTTGTCAGTACGTGTTGACTCTCTACCTTTTTAGGTGGGGAAATCCAAAGGCAATATTTTTTTTTTATTTAAAAATGCCCTTCATAGAAAGTTCTTCAGAAGCTTGTGGTTAATTCTGTTGCAATTTCTAACTCCTTGAAACCTGACTCATGAAACATATCACCAAATTTTGTGAGCCCTCTGACATGCACTTTTGTTGAAATTCGTCAGTAAAAAACTCCCAAACATCATAGTTAAAGGGATGAGCAGTTTCTGCAAGGATTTTCTAGTTGCCTCTGAAGCCATGACGAGCCTGAGAATCTCCTTCCTGCAAGTTACCAGCTTTCCCATCAAAAAGAAAGGGACCTCCGAAGGACAAATTAACACTCCTGTCATTACAGTTCAGAATGTTACTGCGTTTTTGTTAGTGTAGGTTTATATTTACAATGGATGATACATTTTTTTAAAAGACACATGCTTTCCAGCCTTGCATTCTGAAACCTCCTAAAAATCCCTTACAAATCCCAGGAGGATTAAACATGGAAAAAACAGGGATTTCAGATTCTGTCTACACGTGAGGTGCTTTTGCACTCACAGTGTTCCAATTAAACCCCTGTTTACATCATAAATCCAGTTCTGCAGCTTTCCTGGAATATCCACGGGCAGAATCCAAAAGTTTAAGACTCTTTCACAGTTTTCTTTCCTCCTGGTGGAGCGTTGCCTTTCCATTTGCTGTTTTACTCCTCCCTGAAACCCTTCTTTGTCATCTAATGTTGAATTTAAAACCCAATTCTTTCCAAGAAGACTCTGAAAGCAATTTACAATAGGTTCGTGTCATATCACAACCTCCTCACCCCCATAAAGACTTCTTTCCAAACACGGAGAGAATGACCAAAAGACTGACAGCACGCCATACCTCCATACGCCCCCAGTGCTTGGAAAGGAATGTCCGCGAAGCTGGGAGCTCCCCCAGAGACTAGAAGTAGCCGTTTGAAGATGGTCTCGCACGGTTTGGGGAGCCGGGGTTGGTAAGTCCGGTCCTCCTTTGCCTAATCCCGACTCTCAGTACTGGCTGCGTCACTGCAGACCGGTCACCCTACTATCTCCTGCTTTTAGGTTTCAAATGATGGACTCAGTTTCCTGTGTCCAGATGTTCCACAGGACCCAGTGGCACTGAGAAGCCAGGGGAGAAGAATAGCTAAATTTCCAGAGAATGAACCTGACTACCTCCTTTGAGTTGGAAGTGAAGCCGGGTGCTCACAGCCCGTCCCCGGACCAGGCCAGCATCGGCAAGAACCAGTGCCTGCTGAAGTCTCGAGGTCCGTCTCTGCACGGACGACACTACCGGGGAGCTTCATTTCCCCTTTACTTTTATGATTTTTCCATCTTCGGCTAAAGCCACTCCTTTCGGAGTGAGATTCAACCAAAGCACAATCCCCCAAAGCAACAGGCACGGTGGTGGAATAAAGGCTCTCGCACGGGGCCTCAGGGCCTTCTTGGCTCTTCTGTGGATGTTTCCAGCCTCTTTGGAAGACAGCCCCGAGCACTACGAGCACTACGGGGCGGAGGTGAGGGTGGGAGTGAGGGGCTGCTTCCCTGGCCGTGGCTGAATTTCCTGACGCTGCACCACCCGCCACGCACCCCCCTCCCCCGCCCCGCCCCTGCCAAATCACAGCTATGTTGAGGGTCCTAATGGCAGAAATGCCCATCTGGTAAAGGCAGAAAGACCTTTCACCATCTCCTTTCGCTGACCTTGGGGATCTTGTTCTCGGCACCATTTACTCATCAGATGAAGTGATAACGAAACTAAAACACGGGACATGATACGTGTATTTCTCTGGCAACGGCTGCTCCCTCTGATTTGGGAATAACGCTCGTCCGCTCCAGCCTGCAACTCCCCACGGGTGCACACGTGTACACACACACACACACACACACACCCCTAATAAAGTATCTCATTTACTAGCTCTGTGTATCGACATACAGGGTTCAGGACCGGCTGTCTGCCTCAAGCCCCTTCTGTTTTCGGAACAGCACACAATGCTGCGTTTGCCCAGAGCTTTGGGGTTTGCTTTTGTCCGTAATCTTGGTGCTGGCACCTAATGGAGACTCCCGCTTTAGCACAAGGAGACTGAAGTTTTGTAATTCGGTCGGCCCGGAGTCCACTCCTGGCTTTGCCACTGAAAGCCGGCCTTGGGACAAATGTCTTCGCTCCGTTAGGCTTCAGTTTCCTCATTTGTAAAACGTGACTAACACCCAGTTGGAGGGTGGCTGGGAAGGCCAGAGGAAGGGAGAGTCAACGGAGGGGCTCGTCTGACCCGGCTCGGCCGCCCTCACCCCTTGCTCTTAACCAGTTTCACTTAAAGTCAAAATACAGACAGACCTTGGAACGCAACCCGGGCAACCCACTTCAGCCTTGAAGACTGCACGCTCCCCATCTGCGGAATGGAGATGACACAGCGTCTCCCGCAGAGCCATGGGGGTGCAACAGGATTGGGACCTGAGCCTGGCGCTCGGTCAGCACCCCAGCACGCGGGTTGGGCCTCTATCATTTTTTCCCAGACTCCAAGTTCGTCAGCAAAAGGGCTGTCCCTGGCAAATGTCTGTTCACCTTCCCCGCTACCTACTCATTCAGAGATTCCCCTGAATACCCAGCTCCCTTCCAGGCGGCCTGCCCCGCCCCCAATTCAGCTCAGCTCTGCTCCTCATCACCAGATGAAGCAAAAATCTGGTAAATATTACACTTACAAGGTAACAGGTCTGGAATGCTTGGCATCCCGGGCCGAGTGCTGTTACTTGTTGGCCCCAGACACGTATATGCTGCAGCCCAGGGCCAAACTACATTTGGCTGCTTTGTGCAATTCAAATAAAGATATTAAAAATCCTCCAAGTCTATAAACATTTGTACTGTTTGCTAATCAAAGGGCTACGTTTCTTTCTATTTTTTTTAAAGCCATCCGAAGAGAACTTGGCATGCGGATTGCTCTTTTCTGTTTAGAACGCAAGGAGCACTGTGCATATGTGTGCCACATAGGCTTCCAATATACATAGACACATGATTTATCTATTTTAGTCCAAGTGGACTCTACTTCCAGAGTGGACTGCCTTTCCCCGAAACAACAGACCTAAGCAACTTTCATTCCAGAGTCTATATCTGTAAGCATCGCAACAAAAGTCACTGCTTTTGGGGCGCCTGGGTGGCTCAGTCGGTTAAGCGTCCGACTTCAGTTCAGGTCACGATCTCGCGGTCTGTGAGTTCAAGCCCCGCGTTGGCCTCTGGGCTGACACCTCAGAGCCTGGAGCCTGCTTCCGATTCTGTGTCTCCCTCTCTCTCTGCCCCTCCCCCGTTCATGCTCTGTCTCAAAAATAAATAAACGTTAATTAAAAATAATAATAATAATAAAATAAAAAATAAAAAAAGAAAAGTCACTGCTTTTGGGTCACATGACTGGTGACTGATAGGAGCTTCTAATTCATGGAGGTGACAGCTATGGGGGGTATGCGTCCTGTCTCTACCACTTAACTGCTGTTGAACTTGGGCAAGTTATTTAATCTCTCTCTGTGCCTTGATTTCCTCTTATGTGGAACAGAGACAATAATAATACCTATCAATTATTGCCAGGATCAAATGAACCAATATCTCTGAAGTGCTTAGAAAAGTCCCCGGAGTATAAGAAGCACTACATAAGTATACGTAGTAAATGTTATTGTTGTTGTCATTATTGTTATTATTGACCAAATACCAAGTGTAAACAAAAGACAGAATATAAAGATCCTAGCAAAGGGTAACTTGTTCCTTAAGCAGAAGAAGCTAAATGCAGGGCGCCTGGGTGGCGCAGTCGGTTAAGCGTCCGACTTCAGCCAGGTCACGATCTCGCGGTCCGTGAGTTCGAGCCCCGTGTCAGGCTCTGGGCTGATGGCTCAGAGCCTGGAGCCTGTTTCCAATTCTGTGTCTCCCTCTCTCTCTGTTCATGCTCTGTCTCTCTCTGTCCCAAAAATAAATAAACGTTGAAAAAAAAATTTAAAAAAAAAAAAAAAAAAAAGAAGAAGAAGCTAAATGCAATTAGACTTTACTAGGCCTTCCTTTCTCCACTAACAACAAGTAGAGGAAAATGGTAAAATTAGATTATATCACAGCCAGCGACTTAAAGTTGGACTTCACCAATTCAGATGTCAGGACTGAACTTTTCTCGGTCATAAGAACAGAAAAAAAAAATACCATTTTTTTCTTATTTTTCAGTTTCTTATGTATTTATTTTTGAGACACAGACAGAGCGGGGGGGGGGGGGGGGTAGAGGGGGAGGGAGAGGGAGAGGGAGACACAGAATCCCAGGCAGGCTCTGTGCTGTCAGCACAGAGTCCAATGCGGGGGCTCGAACTCACACACCATGAGATCACGACCTGAGCCAAAACCAAGAGTCAGACACTTAAACAACTGAGCCGCCCAGGTGCCCCTAACCTCAGAATTTTTAAATAAAACCTCGTCCCAGATGGCCACCTTGAGAAAGCACACGAGTGGTGGCTTTGAGGCGCAGGTAAGAACAAAGAAAGGGGCAACATTTTCCTAAGGATAAAGAAAATGTCGCACACTCTCTTGGTTTGCTTTTGCAATTAAAGGTAAGAGTGAGGCCTTACTTCCCCCATGGGTGACAGAAGGTCATGTTTCAAGGACAGCTCGAGCCTGCTGACAGACATCCCTCTGGCTCACTGGCCCTGGAAGGTGCTGCTTGAGCCGGTGATGGCCATGGGCCCAAACAGCAAGCAGGTGAAGGCTACCTTTGTGCCCTTTCTACACCTGTTTGTCTCTTACCCTTCTCGTCCCCTCCCTGCGTCCCCCTGGCTCCCTCCACCCCTCCTAGTACATCCACAGCTCTTGCTGTTCATTCAGGTCCCTTCTGTGTAAGAAACAGAAGAGACAAGCACTACCACATAGACAATGAATTAGAACTAAGGAGATGGTGGCAAACAGGGGGCCCCCCGCTCACGTTACCGAGGAACAGTTAGAAGCCAGTTATAGTTGTTAGAGAGACAGAAGGAATTTGTATCCAGCAAGACCCTCTGGGGCCTCGGACTGCATCCTTTGGAGGCATCTATCTCGCAACCCCATGACATGGGGTAGACTTTCTCTCTGGCCACAGCCGGACAAGGTAGAGGAGAGGACTGGGCTTCCCGGGGGTCAGCAGGGGCAAAGCTATCCCACCAAGGCTCAGGCACCAAGCAACAGAACAGGACTTCTGTTCTTTGTACTTGAAGAAGGCTAAGTCTCTCTCCATATAAAGTATATTAGGGGGAGGAGCACTGAACTGAATGAATCACAGTGCTGATTTGGGGGTGGGGTTGGTGGGGAGGGATGTCCTTGTGGTTAACCACATTTTACTGGGGTTTTTTATTGATTGCAGTTGTATTGAAAGAGACATGAGTCAGACATACCATATCCGAAGCCACGTATAGCGCTGGGTTCTAATGGAATTTCAATGTAGGAGAATGTTATGAACTGTACTATGAAATGTGAAAAGCTTTGTTATCGACATAGACCTCGTTTGCTTCTGTCCTTCCACGGCTGAAGAACAGGCTGAGTTTTTTCTGGTTCCCTTCTCCTTGTAAGGCTGTGGCTATTCGCTGCTGAGGTACACACACTGTTCCGTGGACAAGTACAGGTGGCTTCTCTTAAAAGGTGGTTTCGTTAACCAACCACCTTGCCCTTGTGCTACCATGGTCCTTTGTTGTAAATATCATTCAGCAATTTTCTACGATTCTGCTTTGTAGAGGGTTGCCAGTGTATAGACCTGTCCCCACAAGCAGGCTACAAGTTACTTGAGGGCAGATGTAATAGAACAATAACAATTTAAAAAGTACAGCAATAAAAGGAACATGACTTGTTTGGAAAGGCGTGCCATCCGTCGCGTACCCCACCAGGATTATCCCATTTTGGTGGAAGATAAGAAACTGAGGCTTAAACAGGAAACAAGCCCAACCCAACGTATGGAACTAGAAACAGTGTCACCTCGACTGTACCCGGATTATGTGACCCCAGCGTATTCCTCTGGGCCGTGCGCACTGCCTCTTCCAGAAGGGACCCACTTTTTATCCACCCGTGTGGTTCAGGTACCAAGCCCTTGAGGCACTATATGCTCAGTAAATATTTACCGAATTAAACTGAATAAAACAAAATTTTCCACATCAGCGTTTCCAGGGGCAAGCCAGGCAGGGATTAGAGACACAACAAGGGAGGCAGATGTACCCACTTCGTTGCAGAAAGAGTTAACAACACACATAGTCCTTTTAGGCAAGTTCTGAGAGCTTCAAGCCCTCCGGAGAAGACAAAGAATGTCATTCTGCCTTACTTCCATCAATTTTTAAACAGTATCTCTGATATTATTTCCTCTTACCAAAGTTGCTGGCACTTCTTAAAATTCTTTTCACAGACTTTTTAAAAAATGTATGCTTGCTTTTCTCAACGTATGGAAATTGGATATTAAAAAACATGGGCTGGAATTTATGGTTTCTCTATAGTTCTCAGGATACAAAAGCTAGGAAGTGAAGATGTCACTGATCACCCTGAAATGGATGAATGGATGAATGAATGATGACGGTTTACTTAGCCCCTACCCTGTGCAAGTTATTTTTCTGTACTATTTTTTTTGAAGTCCCCTTAAGAAGCAGATTTTTAAAAATTCGTTCTCATTTTAGAGAAGAGAAAGATGAGGTTCAGAGAAGGTAGCTGACTTGCCCGATATTACACCGTTAGGATTTTATCCAGGTCTCTTTGATGCAAAGCCTGTATTTTCTTTCTATTATATCATAGACTAAGTGCCACACTCAAGAGTCATCTTTGGCTCATGTGTGAGTCACTTTCTTGGCTTTATCAACCATAGGTTAGGATCAAAAAAACCAAAGGCTGTCATCTTCACAAGTTTAAAGGAAGGGACCACCGTCTGTTATAACAAAGCAAAAGAAACAGAGAGGCCCATTATATGAACCCGTCTGTCTAGACAGATGACTAAACAGGGGTCCCTCCAGGGTTAGACTTGAATTTCCTCCGTTCAGCCTGTTGGACATTTAGCAATAAAAAAAAAAAAAAAAGAAAGAAAGAAAGAAAAAAAGAAAAAGAAAAAAAAAAAGCGCTGCTTAAAGGCTGTAGTGCTAATCCACCCCCTTCTACACTACCCAGAGAGTAGTTTAAAAGTCATTCCAGTGCAGCCTTCATGTGTTAAAGTTTCGAGCAGAAATCAGATTGAGACAAGAAGGGCCCTAAAAATACTTGTGCTGTCTGGCTAAAGACCCAAGAAC
Source organism: Prionailurus viverrinus (assembly GCF_022837055.1). NCBI lineage: Eukaryota > Metazoa > Chordata > Mammalia > Carnivora > Felidae > Prionailurus > Prionailurus viverrinus. The sequence goes on along the minus strand of NC_062577.1, from coordinate 53,479,535 downwards.
ACAGGCCTAACCGTCCCTTTGTAACTCCAGTGACAGCAGTGTGAACTCGCAGAGGGAGCAGGGTGCAATCCAGGTGTCCCCGTAGGACTCTGCGTGGCAAGCCAGCATCAGAGTGGGGCTTCTCCTCTTTCACACGGGCTGGGAGGCAGCTCCTCCTCCTGCTCCTCCCGTGCCCTGGGGACTCTGCCCTTTTTCTAACTTATAATATGAAAGACACTACTGCCAGCTGAAGAACAAGTCTGCCTCCTTTCATCAAGGCTAAGAGAGATAAGCAGAGGCTGGTGATGTTTTCAAGCCCATTAATATTGCTACGCTTTGTGTACAGAAAGGTCTCCCAGGTAGGCAATTAGGAGTTGGCTACCAGACTATGTGGCCCCAGGCAGAAACTGGAAGCTTACCCATTAACTAAGATCTTTCTCATCTCCCCAAGAAATCCTTAGCAACATGGAAGGCACCGTTTCAATCATGGCCCATATTTGCAAAATTCATTCACTCCCTCATTTAACAAATAGTTACTAGGTGCCTATCTACAACATTCTTTCATATGTATGCGGATAGATAGGGCTGCCAGGAACAGAATCTCTAGGGCCTTAGCCTGGTACCATTCTGGACTTTTAACAGGCATTCAAGGATAAATGCAGTAGTTTAAGTAAGGACTCAGATTTACCAGCCTGCAGAAAAACAACAACGATAACCACAGAAAGGTTGGTCTAACCAAGGAACAAAACGAGAGACGCCCGGATTTTGTGTTCCACGCTCCAGTGATTCCGCGATCTGGACAGCAGAAGAACTACAAGAACTACAGAAGAACTGCCTCCTTGTAGTTTCTTGTTCACATCACAAGAAACCATTTCCATTCCCCAAATGGGGAACACGGAACACAGACGCGCTAAACTCGGAAGTCACCACCTAATTCCCACATCCGTGTTCAAGCCCTCAGGTTCTGGCGCATGCCTTGAACTTTCCTAGGTTTTTAGGAGCGAAATACCGTATTTAAGGGAAAAGAGCAAAGACATCCAAACATAACATTTTTTCTTTTTTCAAAAAAGAATAATTTCTTAATACTATAGACACATATTATTCTCAGTGAATGCCCCTTTTCTGACATCTCATCCTTTCATCCAAAATTTTATAGTTAAGTTTATCATCTCAGGGGCCTGACGGATAGGATGAGCTTTGGAGTCAGAGAGACCAAGTTCGAGTTCTGGCTCTGTCACTTATTAGCTGGGTGACTGTGGGGAAATTCCATGATGCCTCTAAGCCTTGGTTTCCTTACCTGTCAAACGGAGAATGATAATTGTGTTTACCTTATAAGGCTAATATTTAGCACGGCACCTAGTGCAGCTATTCGATAACCGATGGCCAGCGTTGGCATTAGTTTTCACCTTAATTAACGTTACTAAAGACAGAAACTGCCCTCTCCCTCTACCAATACCCCTACTCAAACATATGCCTTTTCTTCATGCAGAAATTCACTTTAGCTGGACAGAAAATCATAGTTTCAACGAAAGCTATGGAAACCCCCAAAACAGAGGTTCTCCACTCTAGCTGAACATTAGAATCACCTGGGGTTCTTTGGAAAACAAAAGATGCCCGTTCCTCCCCTGCTCCCACCAACTGAGTCAGAACTTCGGGAGGTGGCCCCCAGTATATCAAATGCCCCCTAGGTGACTCAGTGCGCAGCTACGCGGAGAATCTCGACACTACAGCCCTCAGACGGCGACCGAGGCGTCGACAGTCAATGCTTCCAATGAAGGGTCTGAGCACGGTGCTATCTGAAGTCCACGGCCAAGTCCCTGCCACGGGGCCAGCGAACCTGTAGGTTAGCTGTCCTTGGTGCTCCCCTGATCCCTCTCCGAAAAGACCGCCCTCTCCCTAACACTCCTCAAGGCAACAAGCCCTGAAGCGTCCGTGGCCACAGTTCCAGAGGGAGCCGCCCTCCCGCTCCCCTGAGTATGGGCAGCGGACAAGGTAAGTAGCAGCCTTGGAAAAACAAGCCACACTGACCAGGAAAACAGAGACGCAACCCCTGCTGCCGGCACCAACGCATGCGAGTCAGCTCCACTTCAGAGCAAAGGTACGATCCAACTGAATATTAGAAAAACGTGGTCTGACCGTTTCGATTTCAGAGGATCCAAGACCAATTGTGACTTGAGTCAGCGGACAAAGTTCACATTCAGCAAAACAGCCCCAGCAGCTGCCCCAGGCACACAGCGGGCCGATTCAGAGACACAGATGTCCAGCCGTGCGCAAAACAATGCTTTCATTTTTTTCCTGCTCTTTCCCACCACGGACCTCAAGGGCAGGATGGAAAAGCCCATCATCTGCGGCCACTAGGGACAGGCCGTGGAGATGATTATGAGCGTGCCAGACCAAGCCACCGAGCTAGCTCAGGGGCCATCAGCACAGACAGGCGGTTGTCACTGTGTTGAGAGTCACAAGGGAGATGCCCCATGCCCGCAGGGTCACTCTCCATTTGCTCACTGGACACAGCAGGAGGGAGCATGAGTCTAAGCAACCTACCTAGTAGGTCGCTGTCAGGAGACCAAGGTTCGGGTTGGACAGGATTCTAGGCAACTACACGGCACGTGACGTTTCCATCGTCAAACGGGCATGGAACTCACACGCATCTTGTGACCTACTCTCCTGGGACGCAGCCTGGGTCTTACTGGGGACAACATCTATCAGATACTGCTGGGCACGTCAGGACCATGGTGGCAGTCTGAAACCCTGAGGCTACGGGATGTCACTACACTACATGTTGGGGAGGTAAGCTTGAGTTTTAGGCTTTCCCGGACATACGTAAGTTTCACCTAACACATCAGGGCTTCCTTCAAAAACCCAGTACTTGCCAACTGCGCCATTTATACCAGATAAAAATGGAGAATGACATTTATGTCTGTCTTATAAAATCAACCTACTAATTATTCAGTAAATATCCATTGTAAAAGTCCCCATAATTCCACAGACAAAGCAAGAGTGTGAATCCAATCACGTCACACACACGATACAGAAAGTTTTCGACATGAATGAAATCTTTCTTCCTTCCCCAACTCCTCCACCTACACTGTGGTGAATGGTATCAGTTGTTCAAAATGTCTGCCCCTCTCCCCTGGGCCCATTGCCCCCTGGCAACCACCTTTGTGCTCCCTTCCTGTGCTGTTGAAATCAGGTGTGGCCAATGGAACCCGGGCATGGAAAACAGCCATATCTCCTGGTCCAGCCAGGAGGTCAGCATGCCCAAGTTAGAGGCTGCTCCTTTACCTGGGTCCCGGAATGAGGATGTCATCGAGCAAAGCCATAGCCAACCCAAAAATCCTTATAATCGAGCAAAGCCATAGCCAACCCCAAAATCCTATAATATGACCATATTATAAGGTCAATTTTGGGGGTATGCCATTGAGAGGAAGACAAAAGCTCTAGATAGTGACCTTGAGCTTGTAAAATAATGCCATATTCCACAGAGTCCCATGTGACCACAACACATCACCATCTAATGGATTTTATAGGCAACAGGCAAATTGTGTCTGCTGAATGTATCAGCCTTGGATAAGAAATACTTGATATAAAACTCTTATCCCCTAGGCTCAGTATTTCCAAGTGGGTCTCCTTAAGGAATGTATCAGTTTTTTCAAAGACCACACCAAGTGCTCTGCTGTTTCATGATTCATTAAGATGGTAGTCATGCAAACTCAGAGAGGAAGGAAATAATACAAAAAGGGAAATCTCTTCCTTCCAGAAAGCATACACAGCTTCCTATTGCTGCTTGAGGACTGCCAAACGGTAATTTCAAAGGTTGTCCCTCAAGCGGCAGGTATCACCTCCCCCAGGAAGACCTCCTTCACCTCTCCAGGACAAGTTAAGCAATTCTTCTTATTTAGAATCGGGCCTCTTACTTAGATAGAATCAACCATCCGGTGTTGGCTTTTTGGTTTTGCTTGGTTGGTTTGGTCTGCCTGACTTCCTCACTCAGTTACAGGCTCCCTGGGGATAGGATCCACACCACATTCCTCCATCTGTTGGCCTACCTAGCACAACACTTGGCCCACAGTAGACTGGATAGATACTTCTCGTACAGACGGATGAAGGAATAAGATCGACATTCCAGTCTTACGGTTCAAAACTTAAAAGTTAGAAAGCAAACTCTGGTCCAACAGAAATGCTTTTCAACGAACAAGAGACACAGTTTTGCAAATTCCCTGGCTTATGACCTCATTTCAAAGTTTAGGCAAAGGCACTAGGCACATCTGGACACATCCAAATACGCTTCTAAGCCCAACTTTCTAGTTGACACGAGGAAAGGTAGTTTGTCCTTCTTTCAGGCCAGTACATCGTCCCCAATGAGTTTAGTGCCCCATGTCCCTGGCCGCTGAGTCAAAGATGGCTGTGAAGAGGCATTACAGCGAGTATGAACTCTAGTTCTGCCATTCCACACTTGTCAGCACAGATGGGAGACCCAAGAGGTTATCTGAAAACACAGATAGCTTCTTCCCAGAAAAGAAAGGGCAGGTGAGTTGACGATAACTCAGGAATATTCGTTTAAAACACTAAAAACAAACCATGTTCTATATACAGAACCCATGGTAGCTTGCCTATCAGATGATTACTAACGGAAGAACTCAGCACTATTTGAAATGCTTGATATAGTGAAGTTTCACACGGAAATGCAGCTGCCAAACGGCCGTCGCGATGCATTACGAAGACCTCCTCACTGCACCTCATTCCCCTACATCAGTCACCCTGCGGACTATTCTCAACTTCACAGCCACCAGGACAACCTTGACTAAAACCACCGTCCTCCGTCTGTTGCTCAGAGGAAAAGCCACAGGCTTTACAAGGACCTGTCTGTCCAATACCATCTCTCTCATCTCCTCTCCTAGGACGCTTTTGATCATCCTGGAACACGACCAGAGCAGCACTGGCTGTCCCCTTTACCAGAAGTGGTCTTTCCCACACAGCTCCAGGCTCCTCTCTGACCTCCTTCAAGCCTCTGCTTAAATGCCACCCTCTCCACGAACGCTTCCATGCCCAGCTTCTCTGAAATTCCAACTCCCCTCTCCAGCCACGACCCTGCTCCACGTTTTCCGCTCTAACGTTTTCAAAATTCTGCCATTCTTATTTCGTTTTTTAAAATGAATTATTTATCTTCCTCCAAAAGGTGGTGGACCTCTCTAAGGACAAAGGTGTTTTGCTGTTTGATTCACTTATCAGGGTCACTAGCGCCCAGATCGGTGCCTGACGCACGGCAGACACTCGGTAAATACTGTAGAATGAACTAATATCATAAGAGTGTCCTGTTTCTACCTGTGCCTTCCCACAATCTCTGCATGCATTTGACATTCATTTCTCTCAGAACTGTACCTGCATTTGTAATTAATGTAGAGATCTTTTCATTAAAAGCTTTGGGGGGAAATAGTATTAATACCATCTGCGTTCATTCTTTGCATACTTTTCATTCATTTCATTCTTTTCATACTTGAATCGTGTGGGATGGTTGGTGATATGGTCCATGTAGAACCGAACATTTCTGTAAATAGTTTGATAGCCCCCAAATCCTACCGTAGCTACAGAAGATCCATAATGTGTGGCCGGATTCAAAATACTTACAGTTCCAAAACCACATCAGAATAACAGGAGGTACAGGACTGCATAGGTACCAAGCAATTTATCATTAACTTTTCTTTTCAATAGCTGGTCAGATTTGCACCTGCTCTACTACCTCTCGTTGAGAAAAACAGCATTTGGAAAGAGGAAACTGCCGTTACTCAAAGCTGAGTTTGGCTGAGAGAGTGAGTAGAGTTTACATTCCATTGTCGGCTAGATCCTTACCCCATGGAATGTCTGAGAACAGAATTCAGGCCATGAAGAGGTCGGCAGTGCTTTGATCCAACAGAACGTCAAGAAATTAAACACTATACATTGACTTATACCTTATCTATGTCACTTACACATAATACACGAGTTTTCCAAATTCTCCTTCCACTCACAGTCGCCCGGTTGAAGGCACTTGAGCGGAAAAATTCACCCCCAAGCATAACTTCCAAACTAGGCACCCATTACCCCGTGTGTCTAATTTATTTCCTTACACACTCATCGCTCCCTCTGTGGCGAAGAGTGAGCAAGGGAAATGTGTGACACTATTGACAACAGCCCTACCTCGGTATCTGCACGCACGTGGGAGAATGGAAGGCGAGGGGCCAAGATTCTGCCGGGCCGTGGATTAAGGGTCCCACACTTGCAGAACCAGCTGATCGAACAGAAGCCCTACTGGGTCTGAATCCTTCCATGCTGAAGGGCTGTGAGTACACAGACCTGCACAATCAGAGCATCCACAAGCGCCAGTGAGGTCAGAACAGCCCTCGGTGTCTGCTTAGGTGTCCAGGTGCCTCCACTCCCCCACCGCCCCCTCCACGGATCTTGAGATCCACGGATCTGGTCTGAGACCAGGCCAGGGAATCTGCTTTCTGTGACACCTCGGGAGATACAAATGCAGGCCACGCTTTGAGAAACACCATCTTTAAACCTTCACGGGGCTACTTAACAGCCTCTCATTCAGTAAATTCTCAAAAAAAAAAACCAAAAAAACCAAAACCAAAACCAAAACAAAACCCCAAACCACCTGAATTTGCCTTCACAATTATCAATCCATGTATCCACAGGGAGCCCGTTCCAGTTGCTGATCTTCTGGCTTCTTCTATCTCATTAGAAAAAGCTTCAGGCAGGCTAACCTGATCTCAACCAAGATTTTGAGGTGGGGGGGGGGGGCGGTGATGAATTTAAAAAGAGAAAAATGATTCAGCAGCCACATGGGCTGTGAGAAGCAAGGACCATTTCGTCCTCCAGAGGATTTCATTTCCAGCTGATGAAGCATCAGCACCGCCAGTCCAGTCGTGGGTGTCAGAACACAGAGTTATCAACTACACCCAGGTTAGAGAGTGAGAACAGCAAGAGGCGCCACAGGCCCAGCTCCCTCCGGCCGCTCCCAACATCTCCTTGGAAGGGAGAGGCGGTTCACACAAGGTGACAGGGATGGCCGTGGAGCCGCTTGGCACAGGCCAGCCTCCACTTAACGAGCGCTCAGAATCACACTCAGCATGGAGAAATTCACCCTGACCCTGGACACTTGCCCCCTGGCACCCACTCACTTACATTTTTACTCAATTACTATTTCTAAGAACAGAGACAAAAAAAAAAAAAAAATGCAGAGCCCCACTGCTCAGCGCTCTTCTATGGAAGGTCTGAAAGGGGTCCGCGGGCTCTTCCCACAGGCCTGGAGGCCGGGGGTGGGGTGACAGAGCCTCCCACTGTTCGGGAATCGACATGGGGCTGGTGCCCTATCTCTCCTTTCCACACCCTCGGAGACACTCCTGATCTTCCCAGACTCGCTGAAGAGCAGGGTGGGTTTCCAGTGTTTTGTTTTGTTTTTTCACCAAAGAAAGAAGGAAGCTTGTAGCAATTAAATGACCGAAAATAACCCCAAGTGAGGAGTGTCTGAGAGGAAAAACCACACCAGGGAGCCGAGTGGGGCTCTCGACTCGTTTACTAGGGGAATGAAAAGCGGACAAGGAAGCGAATCCAAAGTAGTCACCGAGAAAGTGACAAAAATGAAGGGGGCGAGATTTCAAAGGGGACGCAAAAAGGAAAGTGTGGGAGCTCCGTGGCCTGGTGGAGGGCGTGGAGGCCAGACCTGAATTCAGATTCTGGCTTTGCCTGTGCTGTGCCCGAGGACAGGGTCTTTCCCTGTCCAAGCCACGGTCTCCTGACACGTGGGGATCGTCATCCAGGCCGTGCCCAACCCACCGACACGGGGAAGGGGTCAGGATGATGCCTCTTCAGTGCCAGGGACACAGGAGGGAGTCAACAAATGTTTTCCTCCTCTCATTCCGTCCTCCCTTTCCTTTTCCAAAAAGCTAGTGGGACAAACACCAGATAATTAACTCTTCTTGGTTTGGACAGTGAAATGAAATACAAATTACGGATTGAAAACAAAATATAATCTGTCTCACAAAAGGGAAATCTAAAAGCATGGACTAAACTTTTCACTCTTTCCCCGTGGCAGTTCTTAGCCACTTCAGTTCATGAAAATAAATGTATCGTCTCAGTAGAATCAGTTCTTTTTGAGGAAACCCGGCCTAGCCCATTGGAAATAAACTACTTTAATCCTTCATTCCTTGATTCCTAAGAAGCAAGGTTGGGCATGGTACATTGCAGAGGAGGATATACCAGTGAATCAGGTATCTACCAGGGTAATAAAAACATTTCTTTTTGTCCCTATCCGGGACCTCCGCCCACATTTAGCACCAATATCATCCAAACCTTCTTGGGGTCTCAAAAATGCAAGTGAACCGATGCCAGGATTGCAAATTCATTTCATTTCTTCCTGAACATGGATCAGGGGCAACTTCGGACCCCTGAGTTCTTGAATACCTCAGGATCATCTGAGTCCTATTCTGTTGTGGTCTCCCTGCTCGGCATACAGTAGGCACTCAATAAAGGCTGGCTGAATGGATTACCGTTTCGAATCAGAAAGCACTGAGACCGCTGGCTTCAGTGCCCCTCGGCCTCGCACGTGGTACTGGCTCTGAGGGGTGTGCGCTTGTGCTGAGGGTCAGGGCTGAGTGGCCAGCTCCCATGTCCAGTCGGCCAAAGGCCTGACCCATGACAATCCACTCTCAGGCAACCCAGAAATGACACCATGAAGGTCACAGATAATGGCAACTTTCCCCTAGGCTTCCCTATGAAGAAGAAAAGCTCCTTCTTCCCCTTCAGTCGAGTACAAGAAACATTAATTGAGCAACTACTGTATGCCGGGCAGAAGAACATAGATGTAAAAAAGATAACAAACAAATGACACTTGATGTTTTGGCCATGCTGTTCAACCCCTCAGAAAGCATCCTCCATGGGTCGGGGGGGGGGGGGGTGGTGGTGGTGTCGCAGATCCGTCTTTCGGATCACTATGCCACCCCCGGGACACACATGTCATATACCCACAATCCATTCTTTCACATACAACAATTAAGTCATCAGTTACTGCAAAGCTGTTCACAACTTTTTCTCAGGTAAACTGTGACTGACCCTTCGGGGCGCCTTTGTGACTATTCAGCAACAAGGCTGCACTTCAGAATTCTATCTTGCCTCTGACAAGTTCCCCACAGGAGACACACACGAAAGATGGACTCGATGTCACTACATCAAATGAGGTATAAAGCAGACAAGTATACTCACCAAGGTACCCACAGAGCACCTGGGAATGTCTGGAACACAAGCTGCCCACTGAGCCAGAGGGTGTTGTAACAACTGGGCAGACAGCTAGGAGTTTTAAAAAGCACAGTCATTAGCTATTTTACTGAGGAGACGCCTCGCACAGAGCTATACAAAGATTCAAAGTCCAAGGGGCCTCTCTGAACATACTCACTCCCCCACATACATAAGGTCCCTGCTACTCAGGGACCAAGGAGTTACGAGGGATTCTGGATTCTGGTCCCAGATCTGTTGATCTCTTAACCACCAGCCATGCTCCTGAATTCCGTTTTCCCTTTAACACTTAGCTCTAGCGTCAAAATAACAATGCACAATTTATATACGGAAATGGTAAAATAAATAGCGTGACTTATATTAAAGATGAACAGGAAGGGCCTTGACCTCCTTTGACAAAAGACAGCCTACCTATTGTGAATGAAACTGAATGTTTCATTTGGTTGGCCTAGATTTCAGTTTTCTTAAAACCCCCATCGTCATTTCTAACCCGCGTGTGGAAACTCTTCGAATAAGTCAAAAAATGCGAGTGGATCTTGGTTCGGGGCTGCTGAGCTACAGTTTAGAAATCTAGGGCTGCGTGGGATGGATTAAACGCATCTGCCATGACAGTTACCCATCATGAAATTTTGAACTTTTCTTTCTCTAAAGTAACAGCAACTACATCTCGTATATCGCCCACCATATTTTTATAAAGGAAAATGCACCGAAAAATACCTCTAATTGAAGAGAAAACACTCTTGAGTGTTCCGTCTGGGGTGGGGTGAGTGACAAATGGATTTCTGCATAAGAACATGTAGACTGAGGGGCGCCTAGGTGGCTCAGTCGGTTAAGCGTCCGACTTCAGGTCAGGTGGTGATCTTGCAGTTTGTGGGTTCAAGCCCCGCATCAGGCTCTGTGCTGACAGCTCAGAGCCTGGAGCCTGCTTTGGATTCTGTGTCTCCCTCTCTGTGTGCTCCTCCCCAGTTTTTGCTCTGTCTCTGTCTCTCTCAAAAATAAATAAACATTAAAAAAAAATGTAGACTGAAACCTTTACTCTGTCCCTGGTTTCCTGTGAAACTCTGAAAAAATCCCTGACTTTACCCAAACCTCTGTTTCTGTAAGATGAAGCATACGTAACGCTACCCCTGAGGGGTTTTAGATCACAATGACACTGGCAAATTGAAGGTGATCGAGGGACGTAATACTATGAGTTATCTCATCTGATAGACGAATCCCCGACCGGCTTCCAGACCTGGTGTGAACCTACTTCTTCCTGAGGTCCCCACCCAGATGTAAAATCCATGTACCTTCCGTTCACCTAGGGCACGTCCTCCAAAAGCAGTTATCACTGCCACTCTTCAGACCTGACTTGCAAACTTCTTTTGACTAAAGACAAAAGCCTTGTGGGTGGATGCTTCTCTCTCTCTCTCTCTCTTTTTTTTTTTTTTTTGCCAGATTTGTGCCTATTTTATCTCTCACTTTGAAAATGGATAAGGAAGCCTTTTTTTTTTTTTCCATACCCTGTAACTTACCGTCTCCAACGTTCCGCCCACTACCAAGACCCCAAGGCCATGCTTTCACATTTCTGTGGGTTACACCTTCCGGTCAGAGCCCTGTTTCATGGAGACTCTGGGACTCCGGATGGCCCGGATGGCATGGAAGACGAAGGCCAACACCCAGGTTTCTGCAATATGTCACTATCATCTTGCCACCATGTGCCGCTACCAGCCGGCATCTGCTCACATGTGTTCTCCCCAATGAGCAACCATGTTGTTTATTTTTAGAGCCTCTACACAGCCTTAACAGGGAGAAAATTCCCTCGAATAACCCGTCAGCCAAGACAGGAAGCTACACTGGGTATAAACTGTTTGTCGCAAGATTAGCAAGTCAAACAAAATCCTCGTTCATATCTGACCTCTAACAAGAGATGCTGAAAGTTATCTTAAATAAAAATCTCCAAGACTATAGCCAGAGAAAGGCAGAATATGCAGAGGAAGTCGCTTGGCTAGCAACACTTTTTCTTCCAACTATGGCCCTGTGCATTTCTTGGGGGGATTTAACTCCTTTTCCTGGGAAACAGCACCTTCTTCAGGCCAGTGGATGTCGTGGTGCCGGAGGAGGGACAGTTCTAGTAACAGAATCCCGATCTCTGAAATGCCCCAGGTCACCCAGGTCAGAGGAAGTCTGGGTGGGACCAAGGCAAGGTAACTACCGTCATTTGCAATTTCCAGCAAGTAGTCTTCAAGTATGCACCTTTGGTTTACTTTTTTACTCTGTTATAAAGCTGCTGTATTAAATCCTTTCTTTCCTTATTTTCTTGCTTTGTTTTGTTTGTTTGTTTTTAAGCAAGGCCAAAAGACAGGGCGCTCTGGTGCTGATCCATTGTGCAGAAGTAAAGACCGGAAATCGGATGGAGACAGAAGTGATGCTAATAGTGATTATTTAGGTTAAAGAAAGCAATTCTTAGTTTTTAAAAAAATCAGTCTCAACAATCCATATGACTAAAGTGGCACTGTGGTAGGAATATGCTTTTTTAGATCAATGAGTCTTTGGATAGGTATGAAACGCTGTATAAAGTGTGAACACCTATGAAATTCCGAGACATGAATTAGTTTTAGAGAAACAGTCCTTTTTAGAAGTATTTGGGCACTCACTGACTGATAATGGAGGACTATCTCTCGTGTTACGTCGGAAGATAGAAATGGTCCTGAATTAAAATTTTGCGTGGGTAGTTTGCAAAATGCCTAAAAGATTACGATATTAACTGTAAAAGTTGTAAGGTTCATTTTGCCTGTGATGACACAGCTAAGGAATAAAGCTAAGGAACAAAACAAAAACAGAGTGTTTCCGGAGCGTCTTCTGGAGCTCCTGCCTAAGAATCACCTGGCTTTCTTGTCAAAGGGCAGGTTTCTGGAGCCCACCTTAAAACTACTGAATCCCGGGGCACCTGGGTGCCTCAGTTGGTTAAGCATCTGACTTCAGCTCAGGTCACGATCTCACAGTTCCTGAGTTGGAGCCCCGTGTCGGGCTCTGCACTGACAGCTCGGAGCCTGGAGCCTGCTTCAGATTCTGTGTCTCCCTCTCTCTCTCTGCCCCTTCCTTGCTCCTGCTCTGTCTCTCTCTGTCTCTGAAAAATAAATCAACATTTAATTTTTTTTAAATAAATAAATAAAACTACTGAATCCCAGTGTGGATGGAGGGTAGGAGACAAAAGTTTGAGAAACCCCATTTATAACAAGCACTACTACTGACATAGGGAATTCTTTTGCATGGTAAAATTTGAGAAACTTTAGTATAGGTATTTGTGACTTATAGTTCAAAAAGGACTTTTACAAAATCTCACTTGACCTTGAGGCAATCCAACCAGGTGGATCAGGGAAAAATCAGCCTCTCATAAAGTCTACTCTTCTGGGTAAGTAGTGGTTTTTTGTAGTGTGAAAGTGTCTATGAAAGAGAAAGCATTTCTGGCTGCAAGACAGCTTAACCATCATTAAATGCCATTACAAATGCTCCAGTAAACTTGGTGTGGAATTAGTCCCCACCTCAATCCCTCCAAACCTGCCCCACAAACATCTTTCTCATGACTGCAGCAGTTTCGTACGTGGGTACTATCATTTCTTCCCAACACTTACTACAATGAGTCTCTACTTCGCGAATTCCCAGCAAATGTTACTGAGAGAGGGCAGACTGCTGATCCCAAATGTATAATGACTCGGGGTCAGCTGGGCTCGAGACCCTCTTTCTAGAATCTGGATACTAGTGCCAAAGAATTAATGAAATTAGACATGACTCTCTACACATAGTTTCATTGTTGATGGTGACATTTTGTGACAGTGGAATTCTCCCAAAATATGTCTCTCTCCAAGACAAATTAGCACCAGTCGCCTTACTCTATGGGGGAGAGAAGCACAAGTTTAGGGAGTAGGCAAAACAGTGGCGGTTCAGGGTTTAGTTCATACATCTGACCAGTAACTTCCATTAACCAGTGACTTCCATTAACTTCCATTAACATACTTCACTTTCATTAACATACTTAACTAGGGCTTTATACTCTGAGGGGGTACAAATGAGTGACTAAACTATTATTCAAATCAACATGACTTTTTAACAGACTATTTATTTATGAGAGAGAGAGAGAGAGAGAGAGAGCGTGTGTGAGCAGGGGAGAGACAGAGAAAGGGGGACAGAGGATCCAAAGTGGGCTCTATGCCAACAGCAGTGAGCCCGATGTGGGGCTCGAACTCACCAACTGCGAGATCATGACCCGAGCCAAAGCTGGATGCTCAACCAAGTGAGACACTCAGGTGCCCCAAAAGACATATCTACAGGTGAGCATGGATCCTTCCGAGCTAGAGGAGGCGGCCAGAACTCAGCTCTGGTTCTTGTCCAGCTACTTCCAGTTAAAGCTAGGAATTCTGGCTCACTCCCATCTCTGTTTCTTCCCCACTAACATCCAGAGCCCCAAATGCCAAGGTATGAGCTTGGATGTGGGAACATTTCCCCTCAGAAAGCCCAAACAGACCTCTGAGGGGGCAGCTCTTTTTACCAAATCGCCTAACTTCTGGGAAAAAAAAAAAAAAAAGTCCTCAGTCTGTGATTTTTTTTTTTTTTTTTTTTTTTTTTTGTCCTTCTAAAGTAGACTCTGAGTATGTCATCCACTCTTTTGGGTGCTTTCTCAGCCAGCAACTTACTTCTAAGCCTTTATCATAAAGCAGGGAGCAACAACTTCAGTGGTATTGTCATTAAGACGTCAAAGCAGAAGTGAAAATGAGATTAAGCCAATGGATGGAAAAATAAATGGCCAAATAAGAACCAAACTCCCAAGTGGAACCACTGTTCCACTGCCGAATCTGGTCTAGAGAGAATAATCTCTGATCGATCTGGTCTAAAAATGGCACTGAATTACCAATACTGAGATGAGTCCAAGACTCAAAAATTAAATTATATTTTCCCGAAAATTCCCATTGACGTTTTGAAAACCATAAATGTTTTAGTGCGCTTAAAAGACACCAAAAAGTGCTTCCATCTAGATTTGCAAAGGCCGCTGGACTTGTGGTCTTTCTCAAAACCAAACTCTGCATTCCTATTCCCAAGATGAAGTAACAAATAAGGATCCTTACAACAGCCTAAAGTTATGAATGAGTAGTTATTTGTGAACCGGCTCGTCAAGACAGATGTGGTATTTGTCAGCGTGGTGTGGGTCAGATAGGGAAAGCCAAACGAGCAGAGCCAAGGTCTAAGTCGCAAACATTTTTCTTTCTCTTGCAGGAGACTGGAAAGATGCTGCAGGATTTCCTGAAACAAACAACATCTCCCAAAAAAGCCGTCGCATGCTGAAATAGACATTGTCAGCAAGCCAGTGTCTCTGCTTCAGGAAGAGCCCGCTTCCCCGGTCCCAGCATGCAGGCAGCAAGGAGGGCCTGACCGAGAGCGGTGCTCTCGCTGAGGAACGCGTGGAACGTGCCAGCAAGGGCAGACAGCTGCGGGGGGAGCTCGGAAATGCATCTGAACTATTTTCAGAAGGTTTGAGCTTCACAACCTCCAGAAAGCATTTTCCGTTTGCCTCCACTTGTTCAGTCCCCGCGGTTAAAGGGGTATCGAAGCCCCACGCTTCCAACTTGTCGGGTGAAAACATATCCAAGAGCTCATGCGAGAGAACGATGGGATCATCCTGGTCCACAAATGATGGCTTTCTCGGCTGTTGAGAAATCCAGCAGAGGTTACATCCGGTAAACGCAACTCCGCCTGGACGGCAATGTTTTTCTCACACCAATGAAATGGCTTCACTCGGCTGCCCCAGGAAAGCAGGAGGCTCCCTCGCACGGAGAACATCTTGCCCTGGGAACAGCCGCCCAGGGCCTGGTGAGGCCTCTCCTCTCGGCTATCACCTCCCAAGTTTTCATTTCCTCCTCAGACCCTTTGTGGTGACCCCGGGCCACCCTCTCTCCTTCCTGCCATCCATCTTCCTCGTGGAGACTTCTACTCCCTGATGTCATTTGTCGCTGAGGCCTTTTTAAAAATGAATCACCTGACAGCTAAGAAACTGTTGCGGCCAGTGCTTGGTTATGGAGGTGAAATGAGGTCCACCACAGCTTAACTTTGGCTGCCTGACCTGGCTCAGCCTTGAGTGCAAACGGCCTGGATTCCATCTCAGCAGACTCTCACTTGGCGGGAGAGGGGGCGGGCCAGGGGCAGGAAACCTGTGAAGAAGGACTGAACCAGGCCCAGAAGCACCTTACACAGAAGCACCCTCTTAGTATCAGCCTCTTAGGAACCACATCCGCTCCCTGCGTCACTGCATTTCCAACTTTCTGGCCGAGAAAGATAAAGGGGTGAATGCTATGTGAGCCATATGCATAGTCAGAGAGATCGGTTACAATACTTGAGACATGTTTTCCCTAAACACGTATATACCCCTTGAAATGGTTGGTAACATCTTGAGATGTCAAAAAAAAAAAAAAATCAAAACTGGAAATTAACGTGCTAAACTTGCGCCACAAGATGCCCTTGAGATTCAATGCAAAGCAAGCCTAGTAGGTGACAGAAACAGCTACACTCAGTACTTTTTTACCCACGTCTTCATCAGTCCTTTCTGACGCTAGGGAATGGGTGTTATTGTCTTCATCTTTACTTTTTTTTTAAGTTTATTTATTTATTTTGAGAGAGAGAGAGAAGAGGGAGAGGGGCAGAGGAGAGAGAGAGAGAGAGGGAGAGAGAGAGAGAATCCCAAGCAGGTTCCGTGCTGTCAGCACAGAGCTGAATGCGGGGCTCGAACCCACAAACTGCAAGATCATGACCTGAGCCAAGGGTTGGACGTTTAACTGCCTGAGTCACCCCGGTGTCTCTTTCTTTATCTTTAGAAGAGAAGAAACTGAGGTCAGGTTAAATAAGGGGCCACAAAGCCGCGAATGGCACAGTCAAGATCGGAATTCAGCAGGAAGCAAGTTAAACGTCCCTCAGGCAGTTTGGACAACAGGCGACGAACCAGCGAAGCTGCTAACTAGCTAACTAAAACAAGACCACGTTCTAACAACTGCCATCGGCCTTGTGTTTGATGCTATCCCCGTGCTCACTACCACACCAACCTGCCTTCCCCAAAACACTAATTCTCTGAAAGAGACAGGATGAATCCTCCTTCCATCAAACCTATCAAAACGTTGGTGAAGAAACGGCTGCAGCTCCAGGCCAAAACCAGGGACTTGATAAATCAGCATTTTTGCATCAACCAAATATAAAGATAAAAGTTGAATGTGTTAAAGGCAGGGAAGAGGACCATGGGAAAAAGACCATGGCCTCAGAGGTGTATTGCCTTCTGTAGGGAAGGAATTCAGAGCTTAACAACATAATTCATGGTAGGAGAGGAGAGATACCACTCTTCCGCGGATGTGCTACATCGTTTTGCAAGAGGGCCAGGGAAGTCAGGCTCTCCATTTCCTGGTCTCTTATTTTAGGGTCTCGATTATCTAGGAGCCTTACTTTAATAAGTCACATCCCTGATAGAAATAGTTACGTCCAGGTCCTCATATGTCCCAGGGAAAATACTAGTACGGACTTTATAGGGTTACTGGTGAGGATCCAATGAGGACTTGCATGTAAAATATTTAAGACTGTGCTCGACATATCGTCAGCGCCCAGCGAAGGTTGGCTGCCATCATTATCATTCTCACCATGATGCTCTTTATTATCTGTAAAACCGGAAACAGGAAATGTATGGGTATGAGAAGCCCAGTGTTGCCGTTCCCACAGCGATAGGATCCATGGGGCACATTCTCCCTGATAACGAAGGGGAGTCGATTTCATCTCTACATCTCCTGGTCCTGATGCTTGGGAACCATAAATCCTTCGTCTGGTAGGTCGATCTTATTCTCTAAAGGGAAGTGCTCGTTCGTTTACGAGGCAGGTATTGAGCAAATACGATGCACTAGTTTCTGTGAGAGTCAGCTCCCGTTCTGAGGCAATTTACAAACCGGTGAAGAAGCCAGCTGGAATTTGGCTAGATTTTCCCGACGGCAAAAGAGAAGAGGCCGCTTGCTGTAGAGATGAGTTATCCGTCTTGTGAGGCTGCACAGGATGAACTAATTCACAAATCAAAGGCTTTGACATCTGCCTAAAGCTCAAAGGCTGTTGAAAGGTGTTAAAAGATAGATCTCCAAGCAGAAGACACAGCACAGACAAAGACCCGGAGGCACAAAAATAAATGGCCCATTTGGGTAAAGGCAAACAGGCTGCTGTGGCCAGAGTGTAGTTTTCATGCAGGGATTTAGCAAGACCTGGGGCTGAGCAAGGAGGGGCCAGACCCTGAGAGGTCTTGGATTTTATGTAAGAAATCTGAAATCTTACCTAAGAAGCCTAAATTCTCAAGGGCTTCCTATACGAAGACAGACAGCACTAGACCCGGTGGATTACCAGCCCTTCCCGCCTTTGTTCCCCAGTCTCTTATGCAACAAAGGTCACCTAAAGCCCGATCCAAGTAAGCAAGGGAAATGGATTCATTGAGTGGAAGTAATACAAAGACAAGAATGAAGTGAAGGTACCAGTGATATTCCAGGCTGGCGGGAGTAGTTCCCGGAGCCTCGCTTTTAATCCCATTTTAATATCTCTAAAATCCCTCTTTTTAATGTGTCTTACAATTAGCGGCACGGTAGAATTAATGGTCAGTGATATTGCTTTCCTGGTGCCACACAAAATAATGGCGCTTCTGAAAATCAGTGATGTTTGAGATTCAATGAACCAATAGCTGCAAAGAAGACCTACTACGTGCTGCACGCAGAGCTAGGCGCTTCTTTCCGCAGGCCATCCTCCACCCGACAACCCTAGGACACAGGTATATTCTCCATCTTTAGAAGGGAAGAAAGCGAGGCCTGGTAAAGTGAACGTAACGGCCATGCACGCAGATATTCCAGAATAGCTGAAGAAGAAGGTAATGCAGAGACCGTGGGGAAGAGGTCAAAGGGCAGTTTTGTGCAGAGCCTAGGCCACCAAGCCGGCCCCAGGGCGCAAGGTGGTCACAAGGCAGTGCAGTTCAACACCCACTTCCGGATTTCCGACGTTAGGAAAGAAACAAACGACTACCCACCCCGCGGTGGTTGCAGCAGGATGCGAATTTCTCCTAAACAAGTGAAGAGGCCGGCTTTGAGTCTAGGCAAACCCATCCAAGAATCTTTAGCGAGCTATTTAATTTAAAATACCTGGAGAACGCTGAATTCCTAGGTTTAAAACGATCTTTGTTTAAAGAATATTAAAAAACAAAAGCGCACCATATGGTTTCAAAATGACAATGGAAACATTTGTTTATCTGGGCCAAAAGCACATTTCATCAAGCTGTTCCGAATCTGCAAAGTGGAATACACCCTGCAGGAGAAAGGCTGCCTGCGTAGAGCGAGCACATCTGGCAAATCCAGATCCTCTCTCCAGGATCCGTCAGGACCGGAAATGCTACATCAAGACAGCTGAAAGGGCTGTTTTCAGAACTCCTTCTCGCAGCCTCTCTGCCCTGAGGCTGCTCACCTTACAGCAGAAAGCAGGGAGGGGGGTGGGAGCGGCGGCCGGGGGCGAGGGGCGGGGTCGGACCGAGAGCCACCCGGTGGTCGCCAGCACGCCCGCCCAGGGCCCGGCTCCTCCACTCCGTCTCCCTAACCTTCTAAAAATGCAGCCCGAAGTGTGTTGTAATCTCTGGGCGAAGGCCTAACAGTCAGTGACCTCCTCGGTGCTAACCCAGATTTGATGTGGGATCAGCAGTGAGTCATTAGCCCTTTTTTTTTTTTTTCGCGTCTCAGTTTCCTCTAGGAAAAATGATCTGTCATTCTTTCATATCTTTATATGAAAGATGCTCGGACTAGGTTACATCAGCGTCTTCTCGCCAGGGAAAAGTCAGAATTTAGAAAGTGCAGCTCCGTGAGTAGACCCCAGGGGTCGCTGTGGAGACACAGAGGGCTCCAGGTCCCTCTGCCAGGTCAAGAGGTCCCCACCTGCCCCTCTAGCTTCGCAAAGCCCAGCCTCCACGGGATGGGGACGCCTCAGGAGAAGCTTGCAGGGAGCTTGGTCTCACCTGGCAACAAAAGCGGCCCAACTCCTTCGGTTATAAACAGCATCTTTCTCCCAGTCTTTGAAAAGCAAAAGGAGGAAAGGAGAGGAAATCCTGAAAGAATGTGACCTAAGTTCAATGGAACCACAGTCAGGCACTAGAGTTAGGACAAGCAATGATACAATTGAAAATGCAGAAATTAAAGTCTGGTCCATTGTGTGTTAATAACTCAATCATGGTAGAAGTCAAGGGGTCAAATCCGCTTGTCTTTGATCTTGCTCTCTTTCTTTCTCATACCTCTGGACACACAGAATCTTAAAAAATAAAACCCCTGAATAGAAAGCAAAAATACTACTCTGTTCCAGCAATTGCTAACATTTGCCTTCATTGGGCAGCTGGCCAAGAGTCCAGCAATCTGTATACAGAAAGACATGCCCATGAATAGAATCTTAAGTCGAAGTCACCAAAACCATAGTGCTATTGGTATTCATTCTACACTCCATGATTTCACTTGGAAAATTACAGGGGAAATAGAAAAGGAGGTTGTTTGCTATTGAATGCTTAACTCTCATGTGCCACAATTACAAAGGAAACCTCATGGTGATGTCTCGGGCTGTAGCTTTCAGTTTATCTAACTCAATTGGATAGAATGAACCAACACAATTATTTACTTTCTTCCGGTGCCTAGGGTGGAGCGTCTACTCTTCATTAACATGAACTGCTGATTTTCCTTGCAAGGAAAATCCAAGGCAGCTCCTCACTTCTTCTTGCTCTGTTCTAACATCATATTGCTGCTGCCCGAAGTCACTGATGGGTGGGGCAACATCATTATTTAGGCTAAATGAATGGGGAGTTTTGATGTCTTCAATTTAGGTGCTCGAAGAGCATAATAAGAATGTACATATCACACCAAACTGGTCCAGTACATACTCGCACTTAATTAAGATAACTTTCCGATTATCTTTCTATTCAATGCTCTCAGGTTAATGTCCTTTTGGACACTCAGTTATTTTATGGTTAGGATATTACTTTTAAAATGGCACTCCTAGCAGAACTGAATAAGCCAAAATCAATACCAGGCTTACTAGGGCTTCTCAACATGCACATTGTTGACATTTGGGGCTGGACGAGTGTCTGATGTACGTGGTGGTGGGAGTGGAGGGGGGGAATCTGTCCTGTACATTTTAGGGGGGTCAGCAACAGAACCCGGCCTCTACCCAGTCAATGCCAGTAGCACCCCTTCCCTACCAAGTCATGACAACCGAAACTGTTTCCAGACATTGCCACAGGTTCCCGGGAAGGGAGGGGGAGGGCGGAATCACCACCTGTTAGGATCCCAACACTGCCCGATCTGTGATGATGAAAAAAGTAAGAGGAAAGATAGAAAGTGAAACTTTCTCTTTCTTCCCTTGATTGTCCAAGCCTCTACCGATTCCAATTGTCAATCATTTGGATTCTTACCCTAGTTGACGGAATCACTCTCAAGATTTCTAAAGCTGTGTGCAGTGTCTTTCAAATCAATGTGCCTTGAACATCAAGTGCATTGTCAAAAGGACTAGACGGCTACTAATTCCCACTGGGTAAACTATCGGTAAACCTTAGCATAACTCCACTTTGAGCCTTAAACCAACAGCATGTGAAAAGATCAATATGAATAAATTCAAACCTAATCAGACCCCTTCTTTAAATGTTGACACAGTATTATTTATATCCCATAAATACCTTCTTGACTAAAATTCATCCTAGGAGATTGGCACCTGGCCAGTTCTATTCATATTTACTATATTTATACAGTATGCTGGGCCAAGGATAATATTTAAAACAAAATATGCCTGAGGGCATATACAATATCTCTTATATTTTTACTTTTAAATCTCCACATTGCTAAAAATATTTAGTCTGAACTGTATAAAATGTCCCACAAAGGGCTATCAGCAATCTGTAATGATATATAGCTCATTGAGTATAATTAGAGCATATTTGTAATATTTGAGCTGAAGTCACTCCCTGAACACTAATAAGTTGGTGGTAAAAAGTGAACCAGTGATCTTTCCCATGCCTTCATCTCTGGGGCTTCTGACCCTTGCCGGATTCACTGCAAGAAATGACAGGCACACTCCTCCCCACGGTTACTTCAGTGACGCCCGAGTTAAAAGCTGGGTGGAAAGTCCTAAAGAGGGAAAGCTGGTATATAAGCCAATGCTGTACTTTCAATTTGCTCTTTAAAAATATGGTGGAGTGATTTCTTCTTTTCTCCCTTTTTTTTGGAAGGCTTCACTATATTCCAGTATAACTAGAAAGTGCTGGAAAATCAGTTAACCTACTTTCTATAAAATTATCCACAGCCCTTGCACAGTAGTATCGAATCTGCTCTTAATATGGTTTTCTGCTCCTAAACTTCCATAGGAGGCTGCATTCTTTGTATGAAAACTGATAGGATCTGCATATATTTTTTATACCGGACTTATCAGAGCTTTTAATCTATTTGGTGGCCGGAGGTAGGATAGAGAAGAGAATCCACAGGCTGATCTTCAGTGACATCCTCTGCAATCCCAACAATCTGAGGATTTTTCCAATTTGCTGATGATCATTATTCTGGGCTGGATCATCTCAGCAATTTGGACCGAGATGCACCAGAAAGGGCAAGGAATCAACACCCTCTTAGGTAACTTGTTCTCTCCACACCTGTCTTAATGAGGAGCAGAGATCAGACCTCCTGTCTGTTATAAAAGTGCTGGCAATTCATCTGAACTTTCGCAGGTAAATACGGTGCAGATTCTATATAACCTCCCTACCTACCAGCCCAAATACTCGTAGAACGGATACACGTGCTTGAGAAAGCACACGGACTCACTCGACCTTCTGTTTGGTCTCAAGCACTGTGGGCCAATTACAGTCAACTTTCTTTCCTAATATCTCCTTGGCTCCACCCCAGGTAGAAACGCTTTACTTCCCGAGGGGAGTAAGCGGGGTGTCTGCATTTATCACCGCCGTTGAGGAAGGCCCTCATGACGGTACTAAAACCATCCCGCTGGCCAGGATCCCCCGCATCTGCTCTGCTCTTGAACAAGAAGTCGAGAAGGTGCAGCCAAAGAAAGGTGGCCAGGAAGACTGGGGTTAGATACACGGGCTGACGTTCTGAGACCCGCAAGTACAAGCCATGGGAAAAGTCGCAGGACTGGGACTTGTCAGACTAAAAAGAAATATTAAGAAGGAGAAGTACCACCCTGCAATTAGAGCCTCTAGGACAAAAGTACTAAGATGGCCATATTATCTATTTAGGCAAGACACAGAGACTTTGTGAAGGCTGCCAGCAAGTATATAGGGCATGGAAAGGGGAGGAGAGAAATGGGCAACCAATGAAAAGTTTATGACTGGGGATTTGGAATAGCAAATGTAGAAGCTTTTTTTCTTCTTCTTCTTCCTGGTATTTAACCCTCTCAGGTATCACTGGAGGATGATGCTTTTTTTTTCTCTCTCTCTTTTTTTTTCTCTTTCTTTTTTTTTTTTTCTTTAAGAACTTGGATACCATTCTCAGCTAACTGTCCTCTCCCCGCCCCCCCCCCAAAGGAACTGCACGATAAATCACTTTACTACTCCCTCTGCTACTATATGCCAGCTGCCCTCCGAGAAGCCAGTTTAAAAAAAGAAAAAAATCGGCTGTCTTCTACCCTACGTGAGATTTAGGAATGCACCAAAGTTACTGCAAGGAAGCCTGTGCAAGGGCCGGGAGCCGAGGTTCTAGGAGTAGGAAAGATAAACGGTAAACCCCGTGAGGAAACCGATCTGCTCCAGCAGCGATCTTAAGACAGGTCTGAGTGGATTCTGGAAAATAACGCCAAGTAAAACGCTTTTAAGCCCCGTCAGAAGCGACGTTGTCCCTTCCACCACTCCAGGTGAACTCAAAAGGAGACGTGGTGACGAGGGCTCGCTCTGCGGGGAGTGTAAACACCCAGCTGTGGCAACAGATGCGAGAGTCGAGGGTGTCGAGTTAGTGTTCGAGGGGTCTCCAAACCGGGTTTTGTGTCGACGATGCTGACATTTTTCGGGGCGTTAGAGACAATAGGGAAGGCTTGGGGAACCCGCTGATAGGTCGGCCCGGAAAGGGGCGCCTTCCGGAGAGGCTAGCTCTGAGCCACTTTTTTTTTTAACCCTTGGTGCGCCGGCCCGGCGGGCTCCGCGCCAAGCCAAGAAAACGAGCCCACCGGGACGCCGCAGCTTGACCCTGCCCTAGGGAGCGCCTCTCGTTTGACAGAGGAGGGGGGGCTGACTCCTGGCTGGTGGCCGAGAAGAGACTTTCGGGGGCCAGAAGGACAGAATCGCGCCTCGTACGGGACCGAGGCGTTGGGGGAAGGGAGAAATGGAGAAAATTAAGTCGAAAGTCGCCGACTGCAAGCCTAACGTTCTCAGGCACCCGACTGGCGAGGAGGTGGGTGGGACGGAGGACGGGGGGGGGGGGGGGGGAAGCGCAGACGGGGACCCGGAGCGGGAAGGGCGATCCCTGGAGTCGTGGCGGCCCCGAGAGCCTCGGGCAGCGCTAAGCCTCGGGGAATGGAAGCGAAAAACAGTACTTACTTTCCGAGGGGAAGAAGGGCGGCATGTCTATTTTGTAAACCTCCTTGGCGTAGTACTCCTCGTCGCTCCTCTCGCGCTCGCAGGCGGCCGCCCTCCGGCTCGCCTTCTCCTGGAGCAAGTCCCGGGTGCTGTTGTAGATGGAAATCACCTCCGGGGGGACTTCCTCGGGCTCGGGATAGTCTTCTGGGGGGCTGGTGAGCTTCAGCTTGCTCAGGATCTGCCCGCGGATCGCCTCGATCCTCTTGCGCATGAACTGGTCCATATCGAGCGTGCTGCAGGTAGACAGGCTGAGCGCGGCCGTGACCAGATGCAGGAGCAGAAAAGCGCTCAGCACACAGTAGTGCATTTTTTTTTTAAAGGTGGAAAAAGTTTAAAAAAAAAAAAGGTAAAAAAAAAACTAAGGAAAAAAAAAAAGAAACCGACAACTCTCAAGTACAGATCAGGTAGATTTTTTTTTTTTAATGCGAAACTTTTGCAAACAATCGAGAGTCAACGTCCAATGGAAAAAGGTATCTTGCTTGAATTCCTTTAAAAAGAAGATGCAGGTCGTTCCAAAAGTGGAAACATTAACACACGGTGGGCAGGGAGAACCCTAACTTTGGGGAGTAAGAAAAAGTTTTCTTGGAGCGACGAGTTGGGGAGGGGGGGGGGAAGAGACGAGTGGCTATTAGGCAGGAATAAATTTAAGAGGAGGAAACGGAGTTCAGTGTGTCAGTTTCGGGTGCGGAGTGGCGGATCTGAACTCGGCTCCTCCGGCCAAAAGGGAAGAGATGAAAAGGTCCCGGGGCTGGCAGCTGGCGAGCTGGCGGGAGGGGCGCCGGGAGCGCTGTGCGGGGGGCCGCCGAGGCTGGCCGGGCGGTAATTTAGGTATTTAAAGAAGGAGCGGTTCGGCCCTGCCTTCCACTGCGGCGCTGAGAGCAGGAGCAGCCGCGGCTCCGGAGCGGAGAGCGCACACGTGTGTGAGTGTGTGAGTGTGTGAGCGAGTGTGTGTGCGCGCGCGCGTGTGCGCGCGCTGGGGGCGAGCCCGGCGCGCCGCGGGGAGGCGGGTGCGCTCCGCACGGCGCTCCGGACTCGGTCGGGTCCTGCGCGGGCCGCGGCGGCGGCGGAGGCGGCGACGATCCTGCTCCCGGAGCTGCGCGCGGTGGCCGACACCCCGGCCGGCGCGCGCCGACCCGCCCGGCTACTCCACGTCGTGCCGCCGCTCGCAGACGCGTCCAGCCTCCAGCGCCCTCCTTCTCCTGCTTCTCCTCCTCCGCTCGCTCCGGACGCCAACCCGGCCACCGACGACCAGCTGCCGCCGTCGCCTGCAGCCCCGGGGACGCGCTGACTAGGGAGCGTTATTCCTTAAGGGGGCTGCGAGAGGGGTCCCTTGGACTCTCACCCTTCCCCACCCTCTCCTGGGTTCTCTCCCACTCGGACTTTCTCGCTGCGGGTAGGTGGGCACTTGGCACCCTGAAAGAGACCCTGTCCTTTTCCTTTCTGCAGCCGGGCAGCTCCTCACTTTGTTCCCGAATGGCTCCCTAGACCGTTATACTATGTTCCCCATCCCTGTCCCCGTGTCTCCGTCACTTGCGCTCCTGCTCTTCTGTTCCTTTCTCTGCCTCTCTCTCTCGGTCTCTGCTTCTCTCTCCTGTCTGCCTGCCTGTCTCTCTCTCTTTCTCGTCGGGAGCTTCTGGAGCTCCCCTCGGAGCGGACCTTCTGCTGCCAGCAGATAACATCACGATCTTGCCTGGGAGGAGAGATTTATAAGTTCTCCCTGAACCACGTGTTTGCCTTCAACAAAGTGACGTGCTAGGATTACAGTCAGAAGTCCTCTCGTTTACTTAGACCACGAGCTCTCCCTGAACCGTTGAGGGGGTGTGGAAATGAGGACGGCTGTGGGGAAGGGAGGGAGGAGGTGGAGTGTGCGCCCTGACAACAGCGATTTATGGTATTTACTTTATATAGTCATTTTGGACGCGTCTGTTGAAGGACAAGCTATCAAGCCTCCCGTTTTTACTCAGCATGGCTCACTCACAGCCTCCCAAACCGAATCACTTGCTCTAGAATGTCTTTCCTCCTATATTGTACTCTCTCTCTCTCTCTCTCTCTCCCTCTCCCTCCCTCTCTGTCTCTGCAAATGAGCATCAGTTTATTCAGGATTCACCCAACCCTGAGACCTGCTTCCAATCCAAGATTCACCTCTTACTTTTTTAGTGGAATTATTTTCTGGGATTCCACCAGACTGTTGCTAGTACCTTTATCCTGAAGCTTATTACAGTTTGCTGTTTACTGTCTAGTCCTCCATTTGACAGTGAATTGCTGAAAACATAAAACAGATCTTCATCTTTTTTATCTAGAGAATGAAATCCATTTACTTGTTTCATTCTTGAAATGAATGAATGGGTATCTTAATTGGCTGCCCACACCACTTTTTGCTACGGCTCTCTTTTCACCTCCTTCCCCAGCTAGACATGAGTAACCACCTTCATTCGTTCCACAGCATACATCCAGGAAGCTGGAATTATAAAGTGTTTGATGTCTGCTGTTGGGCACTACATACAACTTGACATTTTCTGTTTCACTCTAGTCTCAGATGAATCCAGGAATGATTCTTGCCACTGTTCACTTTTCCCTTTGTCTTTTATTTTATTTTATTCAGTTACTCAAAGTCAGCATTTTCATTTTATCATGACTGTGGCCATACTGCCTAGCAGATGATTTCAACTGGAAACTCTCTTGTTTTCCCCCAAACTCAAAGCCTCTACAGGCTTTGAGCTCTACATCCTTTGTTCAGATGTTTCTTTTATGATAGAAAGGTCACAAGGAACTTTAACTTCAGTTTACATGGGGATGGGGCCCGTATCATTTGTAAATAAAGGGTTGAATAAATAGTCATAATTATAGCGGACATATACTACCCTTAGTAATGTGAGACAGATAGGTAGAGGTATATATATGGTCTTTTAATCTTTACAAGAACCCTAGAAAGTATTACAATTATCATTATTTTGCAAATGAGAGGACTGAGGTGCAGAGGGACTAAGTACCTGGTTCAAGAGCATAGTAAGTGTAGAAATGGATTTTAGAGTCGGGATCCATTGTCTATGTCCTTACCCACCATGGACTTCTAAGATGCCCTGGGCACACGGCTATGTCTGACAAACGTGCATTCCACAGTGAAGTAAGTTTGGGAGATACGTGGGTCCCCGTTGCTTCTTGCAGATTCACAATCCCCATCATCGTGTTAAAAGCTCTGAGAATCTTGCAGGAAAAAACCCAAAACTGTTCTGCTCTTTTATCTAGCATATTCTGAACTCTTCTGAACATGGAATTATTTACCTATGAGGGCACATCAGAAAACTCTGAAATCAAGAGACTGTTCCAATCCACTTCTGAAAATTATGTATAAATCAGCATTAGCAGTTTCCTTTCCTTGAGGCCAGTTTCAAATCCAAGCAGCCCGAAAAGACTTGGACAATGAACTGCCGTTCCAATAGCCGAGGCAAAGTGTCACCCAGAGGAGATGCTGTGGGGCTCGCAGTTTCAAGTTGCTCTCCCCTTGAGTTCAGTTTGAGAACTGCAGTCTGCCTGTACACGAAGGGGGAAAGGTGAATATTTGTATACCTCAGGCAATTCTAGAAAGTAGAGCAAGGCTTGCAAACAGGACCTCGGGACTACAGATGTTGCCTTGGAGTATGGCCGGTTACCTCCTTCACGATACTCCACTGAGGACATAGGGTCAGCCTCCCCGCAAATCAGGGAGACTACCCCCTTGGTGTAGACACAAACTCACCAGAGGTTGAGTAAACTCAGATTAGAGTGGGTTAGGTTAGCAAAAGTCCACCTGCATTACTTCTAGGAAAACAACGGAGGCCATAAGTACTTCTGACAGCCCTTCCCAACAAAAACAGACACACTTATGCCCATAATACTTGGTTTGTTGAGCACTTATTGCTAACTTAACAACGCCTTGGACCTCTTGCTTATTCATAATAAACTACTTTTAATTTCCCCAAAGCCCAGGAAGGTAGGACAGAGGAGGGGTTGGTGAAATGTGGAATGGACAAGTAGAGCCACTTGAGGCCACTTGAGCCACCTGATACAGGAGACGAGTCCCTTTCTACCTGTCAGGTAGAAACCCTTTGAAGATGTAACAGGTTAACCCTGTAAGAGATGCCTCCCTGAATACCACAAGTGGATCCTTTCTTCTATTAAATAACTCTTTTGGAACCTTTTCATCTCTATATTCAAGAAGTAAACATTCACTAAATTTATTGAGATCTTATTATGTGGTAGGCACTTTAGACAGTCTTCACAGTAAAAGGGTGTTTAACCCAGATAGATCATCCTGATTACCTCAAAATGGTATTTAACCTACATAAACAGGCAGGCTCCAGAGTCAAGTTTTCATGAGTTCAAGTTTCTGCCACTTTTTGTTTCTGTGATCCTGGCCAAGTTACTCAGATACAGTGTCAGTTTCTTTGTCTGTGAAATGGGGATAATGCATGGTACCCACAAGACTACTGAGGATTAAAATACACAAGGTACACAAAACGGTTCCAACAAACCTGGCACTTAATATGTGCTCATTAAATGACCCACCATTTTCATATCCTGTCACTTCTTCATTTTTTCAGCGAACGTGTAACAAAACACATGTGGCCTCTCCTCTTTCTCAGATATAAATAGAATGAAAAAGCCAGGGTAGATGCTAATAAGACTTTGCCTCATGGTTATGCCTCTGAGGAGTTTGGGGAGGTACATTCCCATTCAGTTGTTTTAAACATTATGGTTTTTTGCTCCCATTAATTCTAAGAAGAAAGGACAAGAAAATATACTTTGGGTGAATAGAACTCTAAATGACTGAAGTCCAGTTAGGTTGAAATTCAAGACTAAGGTCTCTTATTATTTACCACCCTAAAATGGACTTCTTTGTTCCCCAGATCAGAGGGGAAAGGGTGCAGCTCTTTCGAGCACTAGCCCTTCTCTGCTCATTAATGGGTCCATTCACTAAAGGCCTGCAGAACTCCGACAAGATGCTAAACAAATGTTTGATATCACAACTACTCATCTCTGTCCAGGGTTTTACCCTCTGGATCCTAGGCAAGAGTTTATGATGTCATAGGTCCTTCCTGACTCTAATGAAAGAAGAACTTTATTTGCAACAACTTTGAAAACTTCCCACAAGGGTTTCAACTATTAAAACTCAGGAGGTAGAAAAAAGAAATCTATAGAACTACTGTAATTGATTACATTTTCCTCTAGTGATACCTGCTAAATGCAAATAACCCTTGAATGTGAAAATATTAAGCCTTTTTTAGTTCTTCTAATTTTATATTTGATGCAGTTCAGAAACACTGGTCGTGTCCTGTTCTGTTTGCATTTCTAGAAGTAAACAAATTTCTGCTCTGGACTAATGAAGCGGAAAGGTTAGTGATTTCCCCAATTATTATCTCCATTTTGTAGCTACAGGTTAATCTAAGACAAAGTGATAAAGAGAAAGGAGGGAACAGCGGGCAGGGAGAAAGGCTTAAAGAGAAGATCAGAGGTGGTGAGAGATAAAGGGATAAACTCACGAGATAGGAACAAGACAAAAACAGCACAGCAGAGATAAACACCCTTTAATGATACTCTGTGGGAACATTCGTCTTACCCTCTGGAATTATGATTAGTTGATGGATTACTGTGTTGGCTTTTGGACACTCCTATCTCTGCATATCACTCCATTTCTGCTCTGTGAGAGTTTCAGCAGGAGGAAGTCTTTCTTTTGGAGGCAGTCTCTCAGTGGCCTGGGCTTTGTCAGCCCCAGGGTCTACTAAAATCTGGTTTGCCTCTGGTGAAGTTCATCCACTAAAATAGCATTTAGGGACTGATAGAAAGAAATGGACATACGAGGACAGTTGGCACAGAGTATAAAATGGACACCTGCTTAATAAAATGCTAGTGTTGTTACAAAGAAGCTAGCCATGGGATTTTCCTCAGGGCAGCGTTTGCTACTGAAGCTTACAGAGCGTCTATGACTTTCCTCACCCACCACCCAGCAGTCCAGACACACTTCCCAAAGCAAGAAGCCAGGAGGAGTAGGTTGCTGGGGAGAAAGGCAGAGAGAGAAGTATTTCAACAAGGCACAAATAAAAATGAAAGAGGAGTAGGGAAAAAGAAAAGGCAAATGATAAAGACACGATTAAGTTCTCATACTTAGAAAACATGAGCATCACAATGTAAAGTAGAATTTTTATTTTCCAAGATATGTCATCTTCTAAATGAATTTGTCATCATCTCAGTGGGTATCACTGTGTGAAATTCTGAACGTGTGCATTTTCATTAGTGAAGTTACCAACCTGTCTCAAACAACCTTGTCTTCCCGTTGCCCCGATTATCCTGCAACTAAAAAATGAAAACGACACGAAAGTCAACAGAGCATAGTAATTGCACATAAAAAGAAAACCTGGGTGTAGCTTTTTATGTTAGAAGGGAAAACTAGTGAATAATTATTTTAAAAAACAGAATACAAGTATAGTCAATAAATACTTTAGAAAGCAACATTATATGAGTGGCAATAATCTGTAAAACCGGAGACTCAAGACTACAAACTTTCCCTGATGTGTCTCAGAAAAGAAAGCTCCTACAACTGGGGTGACCATACAATTCATCACACAAGCCTGAGCACTTTCAAGAGTAAAGAGGATGCTGTTCATAAGTACATTAAGATAAAAAGGGTAAACGAGGATTGTCCCAGAAAGTTACCCTATTTTGAAACGAAGCCACTTTAAAATCTGAATCTGTAATATCAGTTAGACATTCACCCGTTCTTGGGTGCTGTAGTGATATATTTTGCACATTTCCAAGCCTCTTGGTTTTTATCGATGCTTCAGATTCCAATGATCACTATCAGAGCTTAAATTTGAAAATGCTTCCTTGTACAGCATTAACATTTATATACGCATGCACCACCCCAAACTGAAGCCCGTAAGAGGTGCTTGGTCAAGATTCTTTTGAGCTCCATGAAAGCCAGTCTCCCAATGGAAAGGAAGAAGATATTAATAATTGGGATTAATGAGCATTTCATGTATCCTGTCCAAAAATTGGTTTTTAAATTTTGGAAAAACAACAATCGATAAACGAATTCGAAAAGTAAAAATGAATTCTGTCCTCTCATTTTAGTGTATGGAAAAAAAGAACAGAATGTTTCTGTTTGCTATCTGGTGCTTATGGGTCACCTAATACTTTTTTACATGTTGATCTCCCATGTTTTAATAAACACTAACAGCTTCACAAAACCAGAATTTCACTTAATTAGAAGTGTTGTTTCCTGTTAACTTGAAAATTTTTGCGATGGAAATTCCCACAATTTCTTCCTCCTTAGATTATTTCAGTTATGCCTACATGCTCCTTTAAGTACAAAGGCAGTATCCTTACAGTTTCTGTCAATGGCAGGCTATGTACTGTAAACGAAAGAAATACATTTAGAAAATGGGTGTGTGTTATGACCCAAAAACAGACTTCATAATACACAAACAGGATTTTGGTTGCCTGGTCAGTACAGATAAGGTTTTGGGTTTTGCTTCTTTCAGAAATCATCATCTGTTAAGGTTAATTAAGGTTATTAAACAACAGACAATTACAAAGTCAACCTAGTTATTTGATGAGTTGTAAAAATTAAATCTAACCAATGCCACAGTTGTATCCATTGTTCAGAAACTAGCCACTCATCTGGTTGTAGGGGAAAAAAAATTCTATCAATCAGTTAATTCAATGATAGCTTAAATCATGCCACCTAGAGGAGAGCAGTGATATTTCTCACAATTTACTATTGGGAGAAAACCAACATGCTCAATTTTCTGAGTATTTTCATCACAGCTTATTAAACAATCATACAGTTATTTTGCTGTAACACCTTTTAATAAAAACAATCAACGGTTTCTCCTCAAGAATATTTCCCACTGATTTGTTGTTTCATTTCCAGAGGAGAAACACTACCTAACGAAAACTACCGCACAAAAAAATGAAAGCTACAATTTGACATTTTGAGAACATACACTTTTAGAAAAGATCCCAGGTCAGTAACAATGGAACTTCCTTAATTCTAGTTATCTCCCAGTCGGTATCATTCTAAGCTAAAGCCTAGTCTTCATTCCTAAAACATAATTTAAATATCTAAATTCGTAATAGCAAAAATGTCAGCACTTACATTTTTATGAATCATCGAGTGTCATTAAGGAATGAACAGAAGCATCTGGGCCATATATTGTATCTTGGGAATGAAAGGAGCAGCCGTCATGTTCTAATAGACAGAACTACTCGATGCTAACCCACTAGTGATGGCAGTTGCATTTTGCAGGATCCAGATAATTAAAATGTTTCAATTACCAGACATACTCAAGACCTAAAATAAATTCTTCAATAGTACATTGTAAGCTGACAGCAGCTACCAAAATGAAGCTTGAGAGGATAGGTGTTACTGAAACTCTAAATTGCCACTTCCAGTAAGGTTTTCGCCCTTTTGATACTTATCCGTTTCAGGCCATAGGTTGGTGTCCTAAGTAAATGAGACTGAAAAATAGAACATGTGCATTTAGTTTTTCGGAGCAAAGTTGGATTTCTAGAATCTCACTGTCTATGAGACACTAGTATCATCTAAAATGTAAGGAATTACTGTTGTGGATAGCAGCTCTGTTGATTCAAGCTTGGACTTGACTGTATTGGCTGTGACCTTGCCTGTTCCCTCAACTGTTTTTTGGGGGACAATAACAGCATCTAAAGGCATTATAAGACACTGTACTCACATCTGGCACATGATAATTGCTGTATAAATGTTTGTTGTTATAATTACTTGTTCTGTTCCAATCTAAACTTGAATGAAGGATGGGACTATCAAAATAAGATGGCTGAGTTTGAAGCAACATTTTTAATAAATCAAGGAAATATTCTTATTTCAAAATGAATTCTTATCAATCAAGAAACACAAAGTGACACATGAAGAGACAAGATTCACATTTTTTATGTTCGATGGTCAAAGCCAGGTAACTACTAACATTTAAAAGAAAAAGCAGGATTCTAGCCAGCAGGACTCTTGCTACAGTCGTCTTTGAACTTCTCCCTATCAACCCTTCAAGGGTCCTAGGTAAGACAGCATTTTAATGTTTCAGTTCTGGAACAGTGTAAGTAGGCAAAAAGATAGGTTTTATTTTAATATCTCATTAAATGTCACAATCTTTTTACTCAGTGTGAGACTTGTCTTTCACAGTCAAAATTATCTTTACAAAAGAATGTATTCTTATATTCATCCCATGAATTTTTGGCATTTAAAAAAACTGATCCTATCCATGTTTTTAATTTCACCTTTTCAGTGACTGTACCACTGACACATGTGTTTCCACCGGTCTTCAGAGCCATCATTCTAACTGGGAGCAGAAATGTGGAAGGACCGAAATTGATGTAAATGATCTCTTACCACTGAACCTGTAGGTTGTCCAAAATTTCTTGCCATTTAAAACAATGCTACAGGGGGCACGTGGGTGGCTCAGTCAGTTAAGCATCCCACTCTTGGTTTCGGCTCAGGTCATGATCTTGAGTTTGTGAATTTGACTCTACATCGGGCATATGAGGCTTTGTGCTAACAGTGGGGAGTGTGCTTGGGATTCTCTCTCCCCCGCCCCTCTCTGCTCCTCCCCCACTCGCTCGCCCTCACTGTCAAAGTAAATAAATAAACCCTAAAAAAATTATTAAAAAAAAAAAACCAACAATGCTGTAATACTGTTCACACAGCATTTTTATAATCAGGATTTTTTCCCGAGTAGGGTTTCTAGAAGGATTACTGGGTCTCAATATGTATCTACTATCTGCAGACTATAAACTTTTGTTGGGAGGGGGGAGAGGAGACTCTATGTACAAGAGAAACATTTACCATTACATAGATCAGAAACGAATGACAAGTCTACATGCACAGCACCTGACCCTCTAAATGCATAGTAGAGACCCTCCCTACTCCACAGCAGGCACTGTGCTAGATAGGCATTGTGAATGCATTATCCCAATCCTCATTATATGAGCAAGTGTATCCCAATGCCTGATTTATATGCTAGTGATATATAATCTCACCTATCAGTAAGTGTACTTGGGAGAACCAAAACATGGCACTCGTGTGTCACATGATCTAGTTATTACTAGTGCTTGTAGAGAAAGATAATATGACCTGGAATCTTGTGAACTATCAGCTTTTATATTAATAATACATTTAAGAGAGCCCAGTGTTCTTGTCCAAAGACAAATATTATATAGAAACAACCCTGCCGTTATGCTTGGGACTACACGGTATTTCAGGGGACTGCTGTGTCTGGCTGCCTTGCTGGTGTTTTGAGGGCTGATGTCAAGCCACTGTGTATGTCCACTCCATGGGAGGGGACACATTTTTACCTCAGATTGAAGTCTGGTTCTGCGAGCGCAAAAAGGCAACTGTCTAGTAGCCTGAGGGTGAATGGACAGCTGCAAGGCCACCCACGTGTAAGGACACAGCTCTCAGCTGTCTCTCCATTCAGAGCCCCAGTTGGTCCTGACCCCATACAAATCTGGTGTTCTCGCTTTGATGTTTATGAACCGATTGCATTGAAAATGCAGGATAATGATTCAGGGGTTAGAGAAACTGTTATTTATACAAATGTGGTTAACACCTCATCATTTTAAACTGGCCGTGCTAATAATGCTCATTGCGCTCTTTGTTTTCTGTTTTTTTGCCCAAATCTGCAATCTGCATTTGCTCCGGCAGGATGTCGAGTGTGTGCTGAAATAGACTGGAACTGGACAAGTCTAGAGCCCTGCAACCGAAGGCACGTCTTCAGGGAACTTCCTAGCTTAGATGTGATCTGGGATCTGCGGATCTGGCGGGTCTCCAGATGTCCTTTCTCCTGTGTCGGGAACCTGTTCTCTTAGAGAATCAATATGATTTATTGGTGTATTCATTCTGAAAGCTGCAGGCAATTACACTTAAAAAAAGTGAACTGCTATTTGTTATTAACAGTGGCCTCACATTTGAGGGCAATAGTTACCTGAGAAACAGTGTTAATTGTAAAGCAACTTAATATATCTTCTTCAAAATACAAATAGTGAAAAAGAGAAATCGACAAGAATTCCATGGATAAAATGACACCGATATTTGTATGTACTTAAATTGTATCCATAAAAGTTTGTCAGAACGCATAGACATGATTTCAAAGTTTACTGATACATTATCAGACTAAACATATGCTCTGTAACATTATTCTCTTTAGTTAGACCATGACTAGCCACATGTAGCTGTCAAAATTTAAAGTAATTAAAATTAAAATTTAAAACT
Organism: Prionailurus viverrinus; assembly: GCF_022837055.1. Lineage (NCBI taxonomy): Eukaryota > Metazoa > Chordata > Mammalia > Carnivora > Felidae > Prionailurus > Prionailurus viverrinus. Next base: position 53,444,385 of record NC_062577.1, on the reverse strand, counting down.
CTGTTCCTTTGGATCACTAGCTACATTTGAAATACTCAGTAGCCACTTGAGCTACTGTATTGGATAACAGAGATTTAACATATTTCTAGCACCACACACGTTCCTATTGGACAGTACTGACTTGAACACTGAAATTATAAGGAATTATTTTCACTTCTGTAACACACATACCTGCTTACATCCTTGGTTGTGAATGCTACTTACAAAGAGCATTTTAGCAGAAAGCTCAATATGAACCCCTGCTATTGGAGGGAGGGGCAAAAAAGTGGGAAGAGTGAGCAGTGCTAGACTGGTGATTCTTGACAAAACATGTTTTGTGACTCTGTCCCTCAGGACACCTCTTGTGAGCACAAAAGGTTTATCACACATGTAGATAAAAAGCCCTACATTATAACTCCCTGAAATTATGCTTAGTAGCCCAGATGAAAAATATTACTGTGGTTCTCTAAGCTAAAGAGCACTCTTTAGAAAATCGAAAATTATTTGAGAAGCATTAGAAGTTATCTTCCACCTATAAAATTGCGATTAGATTTGTTGCAACTTAGTATTTTATCACCGTTCTAAATGTCTTAACATGAACTTCGAAGACCATTCTACTTCCAAACCTGTTCACAGGCCCTCTTGATTAATACATCTAATTAGGTCTCAGGAGAAGTTCACCCAGTGAAAAAGTTCACCGGGCCTACCTTTGCAGCAACAGTCACTGAGATTCATGTATCCAGCTGGCCAAAATTCAGACTCCTGTTTTCTTGGGGAGAGAAAGAGAGAGTTTTTTGTAGGCGTGGAGTAGTCCTCCCTCCTGTTTCCGGAATTTGTTCTTACTGCCAGTTCACCTCAAACAGTCCTCATACTCCTATCTCCAGGCCTTAACAGTCTCTCTACCTATCACTAACATATCGAATGGAGACAAATATGTCACATTAATTCTAAGAGGTGAATTTTAAAAAAGAGCAGAATGAATTCGGCTTCCTTCATTTAACTAACTGTATTAAATTTAAGTCAAGAAACAATGGTAAAATTATTCTACATCTAAGTTAAAAATGTACAGTTTGCTACTTTACACACTGCTATGGATTGAAGATGTGTCTTCCCAAACTCATACATTAAAGCCCCAATCGCCAATGTTATGGTATTTGGACGTGGAGCCCTCTGAAAGGTAATTAGGTCACGAGAGTGGAGCCAAGGGGTTAGTGACCTTCCACAAAAGACTGAGAAAAGATGATCTTTCTCTTCCCCAAGGAAGACACTGCAAAACGTCAGCTGTCTACAAACCAAAGAGGGTTCTCACCAGACATCAAATCTGTTGGTACCTCAATCATCCCACCCTATGGAACAATGGGAAATAAATGTTCTTTGTTTTAGCCAGTCTTTTATATTCTAGTATAGGAACCTAGGCTAAGACAGACACAGAAAGACAGACACACACGCTTCTCCTTAAGAAATTACAAAGGTTGGGTGTCCAAACACTTTGGCTCAGGTCATGATCTCACAGTTTGTGGGTTTGAGCCCCATGTGGGGTTGTGAATGACAGTGCAGAGCCTGCTTGGGATTCTCTCTCTCTTCTCTCAAAATAAATAAACTTAAAAAAATTACAAAGGTCCAAAAATGTATCTACTAATTTTTCAAATGTTTGTTTTTAAAAGTTAAGTTCATGTTGCACAAACAGATATACATACTAAACACAACAGTAGTACTCTGAAGTCATTAAAAAGACTGAAAAAATAAAACCTACATCCCATTTCACTTCAGACTCTTTATTTAGCACATGTATTTATTAAAATCTATCATAAAAATAACAAAAAATAAGTAAAGATAAATAGTGAGCAAAAAAATTATCCAAAGGTTGTGAAAGTATCACCTTATTTATTCGACCTCCTCCTCTCTCTTCTATAGAAATACTTATGCTCTTTGGAGATTCCTTTTCAGGCATGACCTAGAGTTACAATTCCTTTAACTCCTGAGCAACACAATTTATATCTTCAGTCTGTCTATGTTTCTGTTCACACTTCAACCTCAGGACGTCTCTGCTACTATATGTTTAACTAGGACATCTTCAGGCATCCATCAACTGTAATCAGATGGCTTTGTAATGAAGTACTGTACTCTCATGGCCAGAAGACTGGCACAGGGGGCAGGATTCGTTGGTGGCCACTGAATATTAAGTATATTCATAAACGCAAAACACAGTGATTAAAAGAGTCCTAAGAGGTTTTCCAGAATATAAACATTCCCTTTTCACTCCCCTCCCTTGTAAAACACACAAAATATTTTAAAGAACTTGGACTTACCCTCAAATAAACCTTCCAGAACCTCCTAGTGAGTCATTTTCGGCTCTGAGTACTGAAGGTGAGCCTTTGAACTAGCCCATCTAAAGGGTTCCAAGGTATGCTTTTCAATGAGAACCATACTTGATCTATGTAGAATTCTAGGGAAATTGAAAATAAATCCAGTACTCCAACTCCAAACTACAGTGCTAAACTACTAAGTTTTTCCAGTCTGAAACACGTATTAATTTTGACTTGGAGATTTCAATGCCTAAAAACAATTACTGACCAATACTAAACTACGCTAAAGATTGAGAGCATTCACCGCAGCCATCTAAATATCCGGATAAGGGGATAATACCTAGTTACGAGTTATCTGGTTACTATTTTTCATATAGTCTTTCTAAACAAAAAAACCTTTTTATTATTATTGTATTCTAAATAGTTAACAAAAATACAATCCAAATGTTATATTTGGATATATTGGGGAGGGTGGGGGTACACAAGTGCAGTTCTTTTTCTTTTCCCTCCTTAACTCAAAGACAATATAGGAAGATGGGGAAAATGCAGACTTATCTGGCTGATGTGAGAACTTAAATGTTGTAAGTCAAGTACTTAGGGTAAAGATGACAGAGCTAGAATATTTAAAATATTCATCTCCAGATACATACTTAATTTCTAAAACAATAGGCTGATACTTGGATTTACATTCATATATGATGATATTCTGGCTACACATTGTACAGCCAAGAGGCACCATTACTAATATGTATATCAAACATCCCATCTTTATGACAGAAATCATTTCACGTACTATGAATATGCTTCACAGCCTTCTGAGAGAAGTGATAACATTTCTTCTTACACTGGCAACTCATTTTTATTTTGGGATAAAACAATTTCCAAAAGAAGAAAATTTGCATATATTCTCTTTCTTACTTTGTTAAAAAAATCTTGACAAATTTTAAAAATTAAACCAAAAACCCTAAGTGTATGTTTCAAAAGTGTTTTCATAAATGAAAAGTGATTTGCCCATTTCTATCACCCAAACGTCCTATTTAGAAGAAGTTTTGCACAGTGTCCATATGCTCCAGAATAAGATTAGTAGCAAAAAAGAAGTATAGCCTTTAATTTTAGGGAGAAAAAAAGCTTTTAACTGCTGCAGAGAATTTTCTTTCCCAAAATTATGTATGCATTAGGTTATAATAAAATACTTATCTTGTGTTAAGTTATAGCGTGATATTTAGCACTCTTAATTACTATGGAGGAGTACTTGTCCACATTTATTTAAGTTATCCTGACAAAATGGTAGTTCTATAATTTAATAAGACATTAAAGTTCAAAAGTTGGGATAATTACAAAAATGCATTTTTAGCTTTGCTGGTCTAATCACTTGATCTTAGGTGGACACCTTCCTTTATGCTGACGAATACCAGGCCACGGACTAATTTAACCTTAGATACCTAATACCTGTGACACTCAAATGGCTTTGAAAATATCAGTTTCTCTGCTCCAGCATAATTGTGAGGTGAGGATGCAGGTATTTGCAAATGAGAAGGGAATCATTTTATTATGGAAAAGTGGAGAAATTTATTATGGAAAAACTATTCATTAAATAATTCCTCCACAAGCTTTACATCTTAGGCCCAGTCTCACAGAAATTTTGGAATGATATTCAACAGTCTTACTTTCTCTTTTCTTTTTGTTTAACAGCTAGATACTAAGTCACCCAATGTAATCACTTTTAAGGCAACAATAAAGACCCGAATCTCCAATCCCATAGAGGATTCTGAAGCAGACTACCAGCAGTCTAACTGCCATTTCACTGGTTTTAGTCAGACCATGAAAGAGAATTTAAGCTAACCCAAAAACAGGGAAAAGGGGGTGGGGGGGAGCTAAAACATGTCAAATATGCTTTCTAAGAAATTAGGCCTCACCGCATAAGTTAAACATGAGAATTTCCGCCCCAGTAAGTCTCTCACACAAAAATAACCTAACACTTAAGATAAATCTAAACCATTATGTATGTATTACTCAGCATATAAAGGGCCATAATATAAAAGTAAAGATTTGGTGTGCTCCTTAAATCTTACTAACCAGAAGATCTAAAAATGAAATCATCACCCTGAATCAGAAATACTGTATCACTTTAAATGTCACTACATAGGTTTTCTCAATAGCTCACCCAAATGAATACCCCAAATCCACCCCCCCGCTGCAAACACACACACAGGTCTAAGAAGTTGGAAAGCTGAAACATACTGACTTCAAGGAGTTCATTTTTAATTATGAAGAGTACTATATTTCTAGAAACTAGTGAAACTGGAAGAAAACACCAATGTCCAGACCAGTGTCTAAAACTTATAATGTCCTGGCAAATTGTGCCATCTCGCTGATCAATAAGGAACACTTCTTTTCACAAATGTTGTGAGGAACAATGCTTAAAATTATACATAGTCTGAAAACCTAATTTTCACAAAGTTTTCATGAAAAGGAAAAACACCAAGTTGGTAATAGTAAAAGTCTTCCGGATTTCTTACAAATTTTAGCTTTATAAATGTCCAACTCAGAGAGCATGAGGTATTTTTCTAGGAAAAATACGACGACGGTATATGCATTTCCTCTACAGCCTATGTGTCGGAGTCGCTTCCAGACCCTGGTCTGCTGTTATCCGCGCCGTCACTTTCTTTGTCCCAGTCTTTCATGGACGCTCCCATCATGAAATCATCTCGTAGGATTGTCCATCCAGGGCCCTCTTCTGATTTCCCTTCAGTCTGAAGGCAATTACAGAACCAAAATATCAAAAGGCAATTTAATTATAAGGAAATAATAAAACCCAAGCTACCAAACAAACTTATCAACACTTACTTTTACAATAGGAATGAAAACAAGACAAATTATAGACTGATTTAATTTATATACTACAATATATGCACAAATATGTAATAGAGCTATATGTTAATATTTTAACCCCATAAAGGAACAATGAAAGCAAAATAATTTTTTTGCAGGGGGAGGGAATATAGTAAAATCTAGGTTTATTGCCAATTTTTTAAAATCTGGCAATCAAAACCAACAAATATTATTTAACATTCAGTGACAATTTATTAGAAAAATGTTGGCAAATTATTTTAAAACAAACAGAAATTTAACAAAGGCTTTTAACCCCTCCCCCCCAAAAGAAATAAAAGGAAAAGCAACTTGGTTCTGTGCTAGATTTTTATAGATGTTATCTCATTTAACACTTGATAAAAATTTGAACCAAATGTTCTTTAAGTTATGATCTCATTGCCTGACCTAATCATGTAATCAAAAGACTAATCACATGCTAAAATGATAAATAACTGAAGCAGGCAATAAACATAATAGGTAGTCAATTCATTTTGCTTATTTACAGGATTTCGTAAAACTGTATGAGAGCCTAAGAATTACAGCCTTTCATTTCATGGTACAACAGTACCACCTTGTGGTATTAATTAAGTAATACAATATATGCGGAACTCAAGCTCTGGAATTTCTTTCCTTCATTCCACAAACATTTACTGAAAACTGTGTATCAAGCACTGTTCTTCATGTTGGAAATACACTGATGAACAAAACAAAGTCCCTGTCTTCCTGGAGCTAACAGTCTATGCCTTTCTATTTATACCATTTACAAAAATACACAATGTTGGAAAAATCTCCCCAAACATGTAAGAACCCAGGATATTTGGTTAGAAAATAGTGTTATCTTTATTGGGGCTATGCAATTTTTAAGAGAAAAGATATTAAAGACATTTTCTAGGTTACAAGAGACTACTTATCTAATTCTGAAGCTACCTTTTATTTTAAAAAACATAGCCCTGAAACAGTCACTCCATTTAGGGGGGGGAAAAAAAAAAAGAAAGAAAAGGACACTATTACAAACCAGAAAACATGTCCTACTGGATTACTCGTGTCTTCCTGGGATCAAAGAATCAAGCAGAGCTTGTACCCAAATATAATGGGAAGACTGGAGAGCATATAAATAAACGTGAGCAAAAATTTCAGAATTGACTTAGTATGTCAAAAGGCATACTTGTACTATAATTTAACCAACGTAAAGAACAAAAAATATCTGTGCTGATTAAAAACCAACAGTAAAACAGTTCTAAAGGCTCTCCTGCCACACCCATAGGGGAGCAATCAAGTAAGAAGGAAATCTGTAACTCTCCTCATGGAGTATGCTAACACCTTCCCATCCCTCGTTTCTATAATATCAAATCTACTTTCCTAAAACTATTTTTGCTTCTGTTAGATTAAGTTACTTAACTGGAAAAAAGGCTATTTTTATTTTCTTTGCTTCAACTGAAGTTTTGTTTGCTAATCTCCTCACCTTAATTAAGAGAAAGAGTTATTCCCATGAAGGGATCCACTTTGACACAACAATTAAAACACCTCCCTGCCAAATTAATCATTCAGTTTTCAAGTAAATTCTAAAAAGTGTATGCTTCCTGGTATAGCCACATGCAAGTTACTGACTAGTAAAGACTTACCCTGACGTTGACGTTCGTGTTTATGTATAAATATGCAATCTCAACGGTAAGCTTCCGTGTTCAGACAAATGCACCCAACATGCTGTCAACATGTTACCAACCAGAAGGCAGATCCCACATGACTGAGCTCAATCCAGACTGTTCCTACATGAGAGCTCATCCTGACAGACAACTTCTGCTGGACTGAGTTACTCCTCTACCAGGCGGCGCCACTAAAGCTCTTAGTACCTGAAGAAATGAGGGAGGCAGGAAGGGTGGGAAGGGACAAAGCCTCACACCCGTAGTTCAGAAAGAAAGAAAGGAACAATAGTGGACCAAAGGAAAGGACTCCTTAATTAAAATGTTGAGACCATACTTGTCTTGAAAGACATATTTTAGGAGAGGAGAACAACAACAATAAATTCAAAGCATCTCTCAATTGACCAATTTGAAAAATAACAATGAAGTAAAGCTTTACTGGGGAATTCTGGTGGTACCGTTTTGTTTTTTAAGCATTCAGTATCATCTATATCAGTAATTTTCCAAGTGTGGTCCTCAGACCAGCAGCATTAGCATCAGTATCACTTGTTAGAAATTGAAAACCTCAGACCCCACTCCAAGTCTACTGACTCAGAAACTAGAGGTTGGAGCCTGCAGTCTCTTTCATAAGCCATCCAGTGCTTCTGACACTTGCTAAAGTCTGAGAATCACCAGTCTATAAAGAACAAATATTTCTTAGTGAGTTTCATTCACTGCTACAAAACCAAGTACACTTTATAGCTGGAGAGAAAAGATTTTAAGTTTTGGAAATCCAATGTTAGACACATCACTGGATATTTTATAAATTGCCATCATTCAAGATTTCATATTACAGTTGTATTTTTATTCTGTGAAGCAAAAATATGGAGAGAGAAAAAAAACCAGGCAATAGAAAACTCAGTATAAACAAGTATGGGTTAATACATTTTAAAAACAGACTTTTTCCTATAGTATCTGTCATGATGGCAGTTCAAGAAAGAAAACTCTGTCTTAAAAACAAAAGGATAACCCTTTACTTTCTATGCCTACACTTGATAAAGAAATACACAGCAAGAAAAAAGGCAGGGGGGCACATAAGGGGATAGTTTGAACAGAAACAACTAGTCTTGCTCAACTGCAAAACTCAACAAAACAACAGAAGAGTGATTTGTTGTTTTAAAGATATAATCCACAAGGAGAAGATCCAAATAGACAACAGCAACACAATTTTAGAAGGTGAAGCAAGACGGACTACCCTGGCAAACCCAAGAAAGCTGACTCCTAAGACTGCAATTGTCAAGCTGCAACCAACCCAGTTTACACTGTAGGATCTTCACAAACCAACCAACCAACCAACAAAACCCCCAGGAACTGGCATTGACTGGATACTTTTGGAAGTGAGGGTAGGAATGGAAGGATCAAAATAAAGAGAACTGGGCAAACGTGATGTTGAGAATCAGATCTCTGGATCTCCTCCCAGTCTCACACAAGCTTGGTGGAAGACTGTTCAACCTCTGGAGAGGTCACAGGTTGGCACAGATGAAGGCACATGTACATACCAGAAACAGGGGATTCAGTTATATCCCCTGCCCCCCAGTAATGAGTCCCAGCCCCCTTCTCACATTGGGCTCCTGAAATGCTGGGAGGCAGACCCTTTCCTTCAGACAGAAGATCAGGAAGGCTCTAGAGAAAATCTAGCCACTTGCTAATAAATTATCAAGAGAATGTTATACTAAAGTTCATGTCACATGGGTAACACCCACATGGTTCAGAACTTCAATCGCCTCTAGGATTATTTGTTCTAATCATGAATAGACATTTTAGGATTATCAGAAAGAAAACAGAGTATAACAAACACAAATGTTTCGAAAGCAACTTGTAGGAAAGCAACACTGTTCAGAGAGAAGCAAATTTAGGGGAAAATACCATTAATATCCTCAAAGTTAGGAGATTACAGTGTACCCACAAAACAAAAGTAGTTTGCTATTTATAAGGGTTTTTATTTTTTTTTTAATTTGAGACAGAGAGAGACAGAGCATGAACAGGGAAGGGGCAGAGAGAGGGAGACACAGAATCCGAAACAGGCTCCAGGCTCTGAGCTGTCAGCACAGAGCCTGACGTGGGGCTCGAACTCACAGACTGTGAGATCATGACCTGAGCCGAAGTCGGATGCTCAACCGATCGAGCCACCCAGGCGCCCCAAGTAGTTTGCTATTTAAAAAGAAACATTAAGAGAATAACAAAGACCTTGAAATTAAAAATGGGATGGAAGAAATAAAAAATGAATACAAGGGTGAGAAGATAAAAGCTGAGGAAAATAGTGTAAAAAGAAAAAAAGTAGTGGAAAACAGGAGGATGAGTTCAGGGGGTTCAACATACAAAATAACAATTATACAGAAAGAATGCCAAAAAGGAGGGGAGGAAAATCAATGAAACACTTCCAGAAAAATTTCCCAAAAGTAAAGGACACACATTTCCAGAACGAAACGAGCCCTCCTGAAGGTCCAAAATACAAAAGAAAACCAAGCCACATCAAGGTCATCTGTAAAATTTCAGAATTATAGATACTAAAAGAATATCCTATAAGCTTTCAGAAGGAAAACAAGTCACATAACTTAGGGATGATCAGGAATCAAAATAGATACAGATCTTCCTATAGCTATCCTGGATGCAAGAAAGAGACAAATTCTTTCAAAATGCTGAAGGAAAATAAATTCCAATTTAAAATTTGATACCTAGATACGTTGTTATTCAAGTATGAGGACAGAACAGAGGTACTTTCAGACATACAAGTTACCCAAAAGTTTACTTCTAGTAGTTCTCAGGAAACTACTGAGAATGTCCTCCACAAAAAGGTGGAGTAAACCAAGAAGAGAAAGACACAGGATAGAAAAACTAGGAGATCCAACACAGGAAGGAGAAGAGAAACTGCAGGATGAGAGAAAATGGAGACTCCGGAATGGTAACTAAGCATCAGGCAGACAATCTGGAGCATGACCATCATTTTGACCTGACAAAAACATGGAGGATATTCTTTATCAAAACAGTGGGAGTAAACCAAGAAAGAAGAAGGAATGAGATCCAGGAAATATGGAATCCAATCCAGAAGAAACTCCAAGGATCACAAAAAACTTAAGTCCCAGGATGACAACTGTGAAGCAGCCTCAGAGCGCAATCAGCCCAGAGAAAGAACGGAAGACTCCAGGAGAGAATATCTCAAAGAAAATAATTAAAATAGATGTATTGCCTGAGGTAAATGGATTGTGAAAACCTAAACTAAGAAAGTTACATACGAAGACCAAGACAATAATTAACTTCAGGAAAAAACAGAAAGGAAACGAGTTAAGAATACAGAGATGTGTATTCAATGCAATTCCAATCAAAATTGCACCAGCATTCTTCTCGAAACTGGAACAAGCAATCCTAAAATTTGTATGGAACCACAAAAGACCCCGAATAGCCAAAGGAATTTTGAAGAAGACCAAAGCGGGAAGCATCACAATCCAGACTTTAGCCTCTACTACAAAGCTGTCATCATCAAGACAGCATGGTATGGGCACAAAAACAGACACATAGACCAATGGAATAGAATAGAGAGTCCAGAATTGGACCCACAAAAGTATGGCCAACTAATCTTTGACAAAGCAGGAAAGAATACCCAATGGAAAAAAGACAGTCTCTTTAACAAATGGTGCTGGGAGAACTGGACAGCAACATGCAGAAGAATGAAACGACCACTTTCTTACACCATTCACAAAAATAAACTCAAAATGGATGAAGGACCTGAATGTGAGACAGGAAACCATCAAAACCCTAGAGGAGAAAGCAGGAAAAAACCTCTCTGACCTCAGCCGCAGCAATTTCTTACTTGACACAAAGGCAAGGGAATTAAAAGCAAGAATGAACTATTGGGACCTCATGAAGATAAAAACCTTCTGCACTGCAAAGGAAACAATCAGCAAAACTAAAAGGCAACCAATGGAATGGGAAAAGATATTTGTAAATGACATATCAGACAAAGGGCTAGTATCCAAAATCTATAAAGAACTCACCAAACTCCACACCCGAAAAACAAATAATCCAGTGAAGAAACGGGCAGAAGACATGATAAAGAAGACATCCAGATGGCCAACAGGCACATGAAAAGATGCTCAACATCACTCCTCATCAGGGAAATACAAATCAAAACCACAATGAGGTATCACCTCACGCCAGTCAGAGTGGCCAAAATGAACAAACCAGGAGACTATAGATGCTGGAGAGGATGCGGAGAAACGGGAACCCTCTTGCACTGTTGGTGGGAATGCAAACTGGGTGGGTGCAGCCACTCTGGAAAACAGTGTGGAGGTTCCTCAAAAAATTAAAAATAGATCTACCCTAATGACCCAGCAACAGCACTACTAGGAATTTACCCAAGGGATATAGGAGTGCTGACGCATAGGGGCACTTGTACCCCAGTGTTTATAGCAGCACCCTCAACAATAGCCAAATTGTGGAAAAAGCCTAAATGTCCATCAACTGATGAATGGATAAAGAAATTGTGGTTTATATACACAATGGAATACTACGTGGCAATGAGAAAAAATGAAATATGGCCTTTTGTAGCAACGTGGATGGAACTGGAGAGTGTGATGCTAAGTGAAATAAGCCATACAGAGAAAGACAGATACCATATGTTTTCACTCTTATGTGGATCCTGAGAAACTTACCAGGAACCCATGGGGGAGGGGAAGGGGAAAAAAAAAAAAAAAGAGAGAGAGGGAAGGAGCCAAACCATAAGAGACTCTTAAAAACTGAGAATAAACTGAGGGTTGATTGAGGGTGGGAGGAAGGGGAGGGTTAGGAGGGCACCTATTGGGAGGAGCACTGGGTGTTGTACGGAAAGCAATTTGACAATAAATTTCATATTAAAAAAAAAAAGAATACAGAGATGTGTAAAAGCCAATATAACAGCTAAAGGAGTAACAAGTGGTTGCCCTAGGGTAGGAGTCGTAGAAAGGAGGCAGAAGGAGGCAGAAAACTGTTTTATAATAAATAACCCTTTTGGGAAAATGAGGCCTTTTAAACCACATGGATAAGTAAAAATTAATTTAAACAGAAAAAAACAGGACAGCAAGAAAGGAGAAAATGAACTATCCCTCAATCATTTTCACAAACAGAAGTTTTACAAGCCTCCGCTAAGATCTTTCCCAAAAATCTCCCCTAAGGCACCCTCTGGTTTTATTAACCATATGATTCTGTTTTCCTTTCCAACTTTTTCAAATGAAAAAAAAATATTAAAAACATGAATTATACTAGGAAGCTATTATATGCCGGACAGCTTACATAATATTGCCTTTTTTCTAAGTCTCTTAAGATTCCTAGCCAGACAGTGATTGTCTTTCTCACATCTTATATAAGGAAGTTAAGGCTCAAAGAAGTGAAGCAACTTATTCAAATTCAGTTGATAAATGGCTGAGTCAATACTCAAACCAAAATCCAGGATTCCAAGTCCAAGCTCTTTCTGTAATACTACACTGCTCTACAACTTAATTGATAACAACTCTCTATATTACCATATCACCTGTTATAACCTATACATTACATAGTAGAATAAGTACTAAAATACACTGAAAATGCCATCAATAAAAGTCAAAACTTGGGAAAATTATTTTACACAACAGATTTACATACTGTCAATTTACTTTTTTTTTCCATAAAGATGACCTGCCATTAAGTATAAAAAATTCCTGAATATCTAGAGCATCCACAAAGAAAAGATGCATCAGAGATAAATATAAGAAAATAAGGACACCAAGGGAAATCCTGTATGTGTCATTCATTGGAAAAACTTGCCTAAAGTGATTTGTAAGTAGATTTCATTATGTGTTAAGACATCATGAGAATTAGGTTTTTTGTTTGTTTTTTGTTTTTTTTTTTTTTTTTGCTTAGAAAACAGAGGTAGAGGTAATCTGATGCATTATTTTCACACCAGGAATGAAAACCAAAGAGTTCTGGACTTGAATCACAGTGAACTATTGATTACAACACTGAAAATCAGAGGGTTTAGACATCTAGGACTTGAAAGAAATTGAAGATAATTCCCTTAACCTTGGTATATAGTGCATATCTATATGTATTCACTATACTATATATATTTACTACATATATATGTATATATTTACTATCATCAGATGGACATTGTATTAACATTAAACATATAGACTGGAAGGATCAAAATTTAGCAGCTTGTAAAGCCTGTCAGTGTTGCTGCAGGCAGTACTAATTCAATAACCAAAAGCAACCTACGAGATAACTCTCTGGGCCTACATCAACTGAAAAGGAGAACTGATTAAATGCAAAAACTTAATGAAAACCACATGATACAAGGAAACAAAATAGTCCCTTCTCTCATTGGCCTGGTTTTATACAAATATTTAATCAAGATCATACAGAAGCAGTCTGTGTCAATTTTGATGATGACAACCCTTAAAAACGTTAATCAGCTTCCATTTCAAGGTTCAAACATACATTGGCAGCTAATGAAAAGAAAACTGAAAACAGAGGTTTGGAATTATTCATTAGTCTAATACCAAATAATTAAGAGCTTAACCTCATTTCAGTTTTGAAGGGGAAAATTAAAGTCAAATCCTAAAACAATAAACAGTATAATCACATCTATATTTAGCAATCAGCAATAGTTGTGATTTCATTGCTTTCCCTGAGAAGAACGTTCAGTTTTCATTTTAATTTAGTTTCACCTAAATTAAAAAAGTTTCTTAACACACTGGCTAAATTCACCTTAATACCTTTGTTGTTGCAAATTTTTTGTAAGCTGTTTATGGCTGTAGTTAGTAATCTCCTGATTACTGACTACCACTTATCCAAAAGTTCTGCTGGAGAAATGAAGGATATATGGGAGATCCCTTACACGAAAGATATACTCTGGCAGAAATCAACAAAAGTGAAATACAGCACCAAATGTTTATAATTTGAATAAGGACATCAATGATTTTCTCATCATGTCAGTTATTAAAACATCCCACTAACCATGAAGGATTGGAAATTTCATCATGAAGCATTAAAATTTTCAATCTAGAATGTGTAAGAGTTCTAATGGAGTCAAGCTTACATGGAAGATCCCATATCTGTACACACTCAACTTTTCTCTGATTCTCAAAGAATTTTTTATAAGCAATTTCTAATTGTCTTGACCAATTTGTGCCTTCTTCATTCCTTCACAAACTTATTTTAATTCGCCTTAACTATATTACTAGAATGGTATTCCAGGCAACAAGCCCATTTGTGCTTTGTTTTTGTTAACTGTTATATAGGTTCCAGGTTCTTGTACAGTTTACAAATTTAAACAGGTCACTAATAAAATCCAAGCAAACTAGAAAAGATCAAGACGCTAAAACTATGTCACCTTTAGGTATAGTCCAAGCACATGTTAAATGTGTAAAGTTCTCTAAGAAAACCTAATTCTGTGTAGCTTGCCAAGAATTCAGGCCTCATATTCCTTAAAAAAAAAAAAAAAAAAAGTTTCTTTGATGCAGTTTTTTTTTCATTCTGCTGCATTCTTTTTTATTTTAATTTCATTTGCTGCCCTTGGTTTTACTATGTACACAATACATATGCCTTTGCTCAAAGTGATTCTATTTGATGGCTTCAATTCTAAATTGCTATCTAAACACCTCACTTCAGAGTTAAATCTGAGAAAACATCCATGCAATGGAGCTTCTCCTCATTGTTTATAATATCTTAAGAATTGTTAAATTAAGTTGAAGTTGACTAAACTGCCAGGAAGACAAATGTATAACACTTCAAGGAGCCTTTTTGACACAAGTGCTCTATGTATTTTTAGACTCAGTTAGGAGCTTGAAACATTCAGAATACATTCTGCCGATTAGTCTCTTACAGCCCATTCTTTTACCAGCTATACTACGTAGTACATAGATGAGAATTCAGATTTATAAACTAATTAGGAAAGCCTAGTATTCATCTAGAAAACAGACACTGATGTTTTAATATCACAAATTTGTTAAAAGGTTTAAGTGAGAAAACACTGTAAAAGTTCTTTGTAAAACTATGAAATATAAAGAAAAGTAAGTAATATCTAGTAGAAATATGCATACTACCAATCTACCTACTGAAATCAACAAAAGATTTAAAAATATATGGACAGTCCTCACTCAAACTCCTGGAAAAGCATGTGATTCTGGGTCTGAAATCTAAGAGCTTATTGTCCCAGAAACCAAGAAAGTACGCCAAGAAAAATGAGGTCATGTCAGAACGGCACAAGAAGCTAGTTTGCACTGGTTCTCATTGTTACATTTGTGAATTTAAACATCAAAAGAAGCATAATGATACTAAAATACTGAAAACCTAGACACTCATTCCTATGTCTGTGATATTAAACAAAGGCAAAGAAAAAAGGTGGGGGCGGGGAGAAGGTTCACTTGCTACTACTGGAGATGACAGTTAAGCCAACACCTTACTCTGGAAAGCAATAATTAAAAGGAAAGGAACATTAACCCTCATCTTTTGGAACTTAAAACATATTCCTAAAAAAGTAAGTAGAAATAAATGAGAAAATCACCATTCTGCAAATTCCAGTAACATACCTGTTTTAAGCAGGGGTCATCAATTGGCGCTAAAAGACAAAAGATAGATGGGGAAAGGTATATTTGCTCCTTTCATATTATTCATCCCCAGAAATGACTCTCTAACTGTAGAGGGGAAAATGCACCTTTAATAAGGAAAAATTTATTACCACTTGAACCAAATGAAACAGGACCATCACTAATAAGGGACATTCTGATAATCTGTCTCCTGATGTGACAGCATACTAACTATACATTTAAGTATCACACCTATGAAAACAGTTATGCCAAAAAAAGTTTAACTTAAATCCCGACCTTTGGTCCTAACTTTCCACTTACAGTGAAAGGGCACAGAGGAGAAAGTTGAAAGACATGATGTGACAGACAGATTTAGAACCTGGATTCCTTGTTCAAGACACCTGGTTTAGTTATAAGTGAAACTTCTGAATTGTAGGATATATGAATTTTATCTCAATAAAACTGTTAAAAAGAGAGAATTTCTAGGATAGTATGGGTATTACTTCAAATAATCACCCCAAACAAACAAAAACTAGATGGGGATAAAGACAGGCAGATAGCTCTATAAAACAAACACACAGACAAGTGTCAACAAATTTAGAACCCACGTGAGAGAAATACTGGTCTTTCCTTACTTTCTTCCTGTTTGAAAATTTCCATAAAGTAATAGGGGGGAAAAAAGATTCTAAAATTTCTATTAGGCAAACAGTGATTAAATACAGAATGCATTTGATATCCAGTAAATTTTAATTAATTCCTTGATAAAAGAATAGAAAGTCAATTCTAACAGTAAACTTATAAAGAATTCCTTAAACGAGTTTAATGAGTTTGTTTTATAATTCTGAAATGTTCTACCATGGTAATATTTTTATCTTCCTTAACAATTCAGTTAAGTGTCTGACTTCAGGTCATGATCTCACAGTTCAAGAGTTTGAGCCCTGCGTGTTAGGCTCTGTGCTGACAGCTTGGAGCCTAGAACCTGCTTCAGAGTCTGTGTCTCCCCTCTTTCTGCCTCTCCCCTGCTCGTGCTCTCTCTCAAAAATGAATAAACATTAAAATTGTTTTTTTTTAGGGGCGCCTGGGTGGCGCAGTCGGTTAAGCGTCCGACTTCAGCCAGGTCACGATCTCGCGGTCCGTGAGTTGGAGCCCCGCGTCGGGCTCTGGGCTGATGGCTCGGAGCCTGGAGCCTGTTTCGGATTCTGTGTCTCCCTCTCTCTCTGCCCCTCCCCCGTTCATGCTCTGTCTCTCTCTGTCCCAAAAATAAATAAAAAACGTTGAAAAAAATTTTTTTTTAATTGTTTTTTTTTTTAAGCCTATCAGTCTGCATGTGCTGCTACCCATCCAACAAAGGGGATGTGAGACCCAGGGAAAAAAACAGACTGCAAACCATCTCTCCCATCATCCTCCTTCTGGGCTGGGGCAGGGGTGGGGGGAGCGACCATGTTGCTCACTAGCCAGACCCACCTCTTCTAGCTCATTTAGGTGAGAGAGGGGAGGACACAGTTTTCAGTTCTGCTTCTAAATAGAAGTGCCTCAAATCTTCTTAAGTAGTAGGTAGGCACAAATGACTGAAATGATTCTGGAGCAATACAGACGAAGTTTTAATCCAGATTCTACCAATTACTATCAATGTGACCTGGGGCAAGTCACTTAATATTTCTGATTTGGGGTTTCTCACCTCTAAAATGAGAATTCCAGTACTTCTTCAAATGGTAATTATATAAAAACCCCTTTCAGTACCTGGAACAAAACAAACACTAACAAGCCCCCTCCTGGTCCCTCTACCACCTTTCCTACTTAGTAATGCCCCGAATCATCACATATACGAACAGAATCCCCAACTAGGGACATGTGTAATCTTCTAATGATGTTCACAGTGTTCACAAAGATGAGAGCCTTCAAATACCAAAGTACGAAAACACCCGTTTAGAAACCAAACTTTCCTTGGCAAGAGAAATCTTGTCAGTAACAGAGTTAGCTTAAGCATAGCTTAAAATGTGGAAGAAAAAGTAGACAAATTTCTAGGTCCTCAAAACCGAGTTTTATTACTTTGTAAGAATTATACATTACTAGAGTAGATACACTTAAAATTAGAGAGAACTTTCCAAATCTAAACATAATTTTTATTGAATTATTGGATAATTCAAAAATTCATAAGCAGTAACAGTTTCTTTTCAAATTGGTTTCCAACCGAAATTCATTTTTGACTACTATCTGTTAGGAAAAATAAGAAGTAAATACAAGGAACACAAAATTTAAAAAAAGACTGCCAGCATTTATTTAAGCACTGTTCTAAGCACTTTACCTATACTAACTCCGTTGACTCTCTGTTATCTCTAGGAGATGTTTACTACTACTAGAATGATTATCTTAAACACACAAGAAACCTGAGGCATGGTTTGGGTAAGTAATGCATACACAGTAAATGCAGACCAAAGGGTTTCAACCCAGCCAGTCAGGTTCCAGGCCTTTGCTACCATCTAATTCGTCACGCATCCCCATAAACATTCTCAGCTGTCTACGACTCAAAACAAAAAAACAAAACAAACAAAAAAGCCAAATCAAACCCTAAAACAAAAACCCCCAACTAACCCATAGATGATTTTCAGCAAGAAACAGCAAAATATTCTTTAGATTTTTAAAAATGCACCATCCAAGGGTAAGCATGTAGCGTAAGACTCACCGTGCACAGGACAATTAAAAATAAAAAAAAGCTTCAACCTCGCCGATGAAAATCCTAAACAAGCATCCACTTCAACTTCAAATAGAACATTTCTTAAAACAGGGCCAGGAGACATATGGCACCGTTAGTAATTTTTACTTTAATGGTAACTACAGATTTCTACACAAGCTACGTAATTAGTTCTTTTCTTCCCTCATACCCACACACCCCCCATGTGAAAATGCTGCTCGTACCACTGTGCCAAACATAAGTTCGCTTTGATTACAACTGCTGTCCAAATCTGAAACCACACCACATTCAAGCTAAACAGCCTGTTTTAAAAGGAGTTGAGAAACTGGCTTTAAGCTGTTCCCATCAACAGCAATATGTACAATCATGCTCATTCTCATTTCAAACTTTGGAGTCTCTCTTTTGTCTAAACTCTCATCGATTTAGGCATTTTCAGTAAACAAACACGAAGCTGAATTATTTACAAAGTTAGCATTCCACACATTCCAGCCGGGGCTGCTTTCATGTGCAAGTAAAACACTGTTGCCGTGTGATGCGGGGGCAATTTAAGGACAGCATCCTTCTCTATCAGCTTGCCTGCCTTCCATTCCCCCAAGAAATTAAATCCTGAAAACTTCTGGGGGACCACCTAGGGAGCTGTGTGAGGGGTCCCTCCATTCCTAGGTTTCTTACTTCAAAAGCAGGAATTTAGTAGGTCTCTGAACCAGTTTTAACAGAATACGGCAGTGCAGAGTCTAGGTCTAAGTTACTAAGATTCCAAAGAAGCCAGGTATTTGAAAAGTATTCCCATCACGAAATACCTAGCTATGAAGGCAATGTGACTGCCATTAATGACAAATGTATGAGAGACACAGCCCCCAAACTTACCTCTGTGTTTGACATGCCAAGTATTCGTCTCACAAAAATCAGGAAAAAAAAAAAAAGAACAAAAACAAAACCTTTTCTCCCTCAGTAATTTTTTCTCCAAGGGACTTTTATATAGAAATCTGTTGTCCAGCCATCACAAAGAAAATTACATTTTAACAAAAAACTAGCTAACATTTTCCCTTACTATAACAAACATTATTGTCATGGCTTCATCATACACATAGGTGAACGTGATATATTGGCAACTTCGAATAAATGAAAACCACACAAGTGTGTAATTCAAGAGTTTGAGTACCATACAGTCAGCCAATGCTTTCCTGTAACAACAGCCAATATATTATTCTTTTAAGATTCACAGACTTAAAATTAGTCATATACATAGTTGCTTAAGGCCCACCTTTAAGGAAATAGACCCTTAAATTCTAAGAAATTTGACTAAATTTAGTCAACCTTTCAAGAAAAGAGCAAAAGGAATAACCACAAATTTGGAGAGTATGTGAAAAAAAGTAACAGCTCCAGATTATTAAAATCTTGACTATTCAATATATTGGGAAAGCACAACATTCTAGATAAGTATGTGTTCTGAATGCAGGAAGGAAAGAGATATTCCCTAAGGGATTAAAACTTAAAGTTTTAATGAAAACCTTTCTTATACAAAATGTAAATTTTGTTGCTTCCTTAAACAGAGTGTCCTCAATACAATCTTTTTAAAAACCATTCAGGGTCAAAATCAAGGAATCAGTCAATGTGCCTTCTCACATGTTGGTATGTGGCTGATATGGGGCTTCATTTATTTGGTTCAAGAGTGGGATCTTTAGGTCCTGGATTATAGAACTCTCTCCAAATAACTGACAATTCTTTAAACCTAAAACATTTAAACCTAATCATGTGAAAAACTCTCTAAAGTACAGTAGGCATCTTCCCTGACCAGGTAAACGGGTTCAGTTGTTCTTAAAATTTCAGGGCCCTAGAGAGACATACAGGACTCATGAACTTCTGCAACGAGGGGCCTCAAGGTCCATTGCTATTCTGGCTGTCTGCTCGTCTGTGCTCATGTTTCCTGCACTAAGCCAGTGCTCTCCCTACACTTACTGTTTTTAACCTGCTCTTTACGGTCATTCTTCTCATTCTGACTACAACCTGAAGCAGACTTCGTCCCATAAAAGTCTTCAGCTCTAGAGGGGAGGGTGGGAGGGGAATAGGTGAAACAGGAGGTGGGATTAAAAAGCCCACTTCTCATGATGAGCACCGGGTGATGTATGGAAGTGCTGATTCGCTCTATTGTACATGGAAAGCTAATAGAATACTGTATGTTAACTACACTGGAATTTAAAATACAATAAAGTAAATAAATAAAGGCTTCATCTCTCAAACATGTTCCACCTTTTATAGTTTTGATTTTGTGAAGCAGTCACCACTTTTGAATCTCCCAAGGCATAAACCTCACGGTCCTCACAACTGTCCCGAATCAGGTCAGTCCCAAATCAAGTCAACCTATTCCTCGAAACTACCTCTCCAACCTGGCTCCTCTCTTCCGCCAACCCCCACCTCACTACACCTTAGTTCAGGTCTCCCCTCTTGCTTTATGGCAACAGCCAGCCACCGGCTGGTCTTCTGACAGTCTTTCCACCCTTCAGCCTTCTCTTCCTTAGAAAGAATCAAATCCGATCAGGTTGCTTACTGATGAAAATTTACAGCTGGCTCCCAAATCCCTACGGAATAAAGTCCAAATTCCCTAACAGAAGACAGAAGACTTAAAAATCTGACCCCAACCTACTTCTTCAGAATCCCTTTTTCGGCTTCCCACCCATCAGCAAACACCCTGCACTTCCAACCTCTATGAAAGAAAAAAAGAGGAAAGAGTGGCAATTATAAAGGATGTGAAAAATTGGAGAACTGGTAGGCTTTCTTCCCCTATAGTAGCACGATGACCGCCAGTTGCTTTTCCTTGGATTACTACTGCTGAAAATGTCTATTCATCATGACTTCATTCTTTGACACTTATTTCACTTCTTTTCAATGTTTTCAAAGACGCTGTTTCAATATAGACTAGTTTCGACAGCATTGAACACTGGCTCTAATTTATGACTTTTTAAATGAAATTCTTTAGCTTACAGGTAAACATTTCCACAGAAATACCACTCACTGGTGCTTCCTTTCCTGTTACCATCAGAATTCACATCACAGAAAGGAAAATACTTCTTCAGATGCTCAAAGCAGCTTTATCTACAGACTAGGTTAGTCCAATGAATAACTAGTGCCTTCACTATGCTTGCTTCTTGAAATTTTAAAATTATTTAAAAGCTAAGTGTCCTGTATTCTCTGGAAGCACATTCCTCTTGAGAGTCCTGTTTTCTGTGAACATCCTCCCATCATAATTTTTCTGACTTCCAAACCTTCTAATTTCATAAGCAACATATCACGTGTATTACCTGGAACACTTGTTTAAACAATTTGCAAATGGCTTCTCTTCTTGCTTCCTTATAAGATGTCTGGTGGACTGATTTATCCCAAAGAACCAAACCTCCACTGAATTTAACACTTAGTACCTTACCCAAAATTTCTACCGTTTGGATAAGAATCCCTCTTTTCTTAGGTTCTCTCACTTCCACTAACAGTGTTCTTTCTCATGGCCCTATCTCAGAAAAATATACATGAAATAAAAACAAAAAAAAAAAATTATCTAAGTCTCTACTATTGATTTAACAAGAATTTTTGTGACATGACATGCTAGTGAATCAAGAAAACAATGGGCATTACTGAGAAGTAGACATAGGGCGCTGAAGTCACAAACACAAGTGACTTACTTCTGCACATAAGCTTTGTGATATAAGGAATTTAAAAGAAAAAAAAAAAATAGATGCTACATTTGTAAATGACAGATGTAATCTACATTTATTACATGTACATGTAAATCTACATTTATTAAAGTGATGGATATCCACTTTACAAATGGCCTGAGTTAACATAATGAAAAAGATGTGCAACTGTTATTAAGAAAAAAAAGTTAACCCTTTCATATGTAACAGAAGAAACAACTCATTTGTTTAATAGATGAAAAATACTTAGAATACTACTTACCCTAAGTTCTACTGAAGGCTTTTTGATTTACAGATATTAGCTGTTATCTCTTCTAAAATGAGCCCATCAAGTACCTTTTTGTTTTACTTTGCAGGATCCAGGCTCAGCTCCAAGAAATAAAGTATAGTAATTAAGGACTCAAATGTAATTTAATATATCAGTTTGACATCTTTTAACTTATGTCTTTTCAAACTCCTTTGCCCTAAAAATGATCTTTAAAAAGCAATTATACCTTTTTGGCCTCTAAGGAAGGCTTTCCCAGAAAGCCTTTACTCCAGAAATAATGACAGCATATAATAAAATTAAGAAAAAAACAGATTTAAAAAATTCAAGGGCAACAATAATCTCCAAGTCAGCAGAATCAGAAGATTAAAAATACCTTGATAAATAGCTAATGATATGAAAGGCAGGCTTTGGAACATATAAAAAGTATGCTCCTATCTAGGAATCAAAAGCCTTTGAAAAAGATTATGGTTTTCAACCATTAACAAGCAGACTTTTAACAGTTAAAGTTGTAACTCACAAAAATAATAAATATAAAAATATAAAATGAAATAAATCAAATGTAGATGTATGCTGCATAATACAAATGACCCTTCAAACAGATTTAAAGGAGGGTCACAGCTATGTGACGGTAAAGAGATGATTTACTAATTCTGCTTATCAGATTAAAAAACAAAATCAATATACTATATATATATATTTTAAATCATACCCTCTCTTTTCTTTATTTTCTAAGAAACAACGTTAACCACACACATGCCAGAGCATGAATTTAGATATCTAAAGATCCTAAAAGGAATAGGGATGTTCATAAAGCTTGCCTCCAAGAAGATGCAGACCCAGAAAAATGCAGGAAATGCACGTATCTGCTTTACATGGACATTTTCCCCTCCATAAGGCTAAAACTTTAGAAAAATGTTTATAAACAAGTAGTTTTTAAATAATCCACTTCAAAACATTAAAAAATCTCTATTATCAGAGCGCCTGGGTAGCTGAGTCAGTTGAGCATCCGACTTCAGCTCGGGTCATTATCTCACAGCTCCTGAGTTCGAGACCCACATTGAGCCCCACACTGGGCTCTGTGCTGACAGCTCAGATTCAGTGCCTGCCTCAGATTCAGAGTCTCTCTCTCTCTGCCCCTCCCCCACTCACTCTCTCAAAAATAAAAATAAACAAAAATTTTTTAAATTTTCTATTATCGAATATTTAAAGATTTACTGTTAGTGAAATATTTTTACAATTAATTTTTTTGTTTACTTTTTAAAAAGTTCTTATTCTATTTTTTGACAGTGCATACGTGTGCAAGTGGAGGAGGGGCAGAAAAAGAGGGAGAGAGAACGCCAAGCAGGCTGTCAGCACAGAGCCCAACATGGGGCTTGAACTCATGGGGCTTGAACTCACGAACTGTGAGATCATGACCTGAGCAGAAACCAAGAGTTAGATACTTAACCGACTGAGCAACCCAGGCACCCCTTAAAATTAAAGACTACCAATAATTCCATCAAAGCAACAGGAAGTTACAAGATTAACCTCTTTGCTTTTAAAATAAAAAGGAAATCTTCCAATTAAATAGCAGACATGTATTTATCTCTAATTCTTATGGAAAGCCAACTAAAATCAAAAGTATAAAAGTTATAAACAAACAAGGAAACAACACAGAAGGGGAAATAATTATAGACACAATATGCCAACAAGTTTTGGGATATAAATGAAAACTGGACAGAGTAGTGGTAACCAATTTGAAAGAAGAAAAAGCTAACGTTTAAGTGAGAAATTGGATCCATGCTTAGGAATTGGACGCGAGGGGGCAAGTGGAGGTGAGACGGTGTGATAAAAATACAAGATTGGCTGACAGTCTGTGTTAAGAAGCAGTTGGACTTCTAAGTTCCCTCCCTGGCTGATGGAGGCTGGTGACAGACCCTAACATGGACAGGTAGTTTAGTCTCTGGAGATACTGAACCAGAAAAGTCTTGAACTCAGGAACACTGATTAACACAGGAGACTGTACTGAACAAGCCTACATACTGAATGCTGTCTGCCTCGTGGGCCACATCACCCTCCTCTCTGACTCTGTGGTTACTCTGCTTCCTCCTACTTCTGTCTGGCAAATCTCCCCTGTGCATCTCTTGTAAGGATACTTAACACTGGATTTAGAACCCACCCAGACAATTCAGAATGATCTCTTCACCTCAAGATCCTTAAGTTAATTATATCTGCAAAGACCCCTTTTCTAAATAAAGTATATTCACAGGTTCTGGGAATCAGAACATGGACTTATCATTTAAGGAGCCACCATGCCACCCACTACATATAATCAGCCAACACATCAGCCCAAGTTCTAAGTGTTTCTGAAGAATAAAATAAAGCAAAACAAAACAAAAACAAACACACTCCTAATGTATGTTCGTATAATGGATCCAATCTCTAGTTTATATTATTATAATTCTATCCGGCTTTCTTAACATGAAACTGCTGGCTTTTTTTTGTTTTTGAACATAAGACTTTAATGCCACAACTACGAATAACAGGACAGGGTTAAGGAATTGAAGACATAAAGAAGGTATTTCCAGATTGGCATTCTGATAGACAGCTGCCAGTGAATGCAGTTTATACATGGACTGACTCTAAATTTTAAAGATTTCATAACATTAGGAATACAGGATGAAAAGCCTGGGTTCTGACCCATTATGCCCAGGAAAGGGACAATGAGAACTTTCACAAAAGCTCTTCTGTTAAGACTGAGAAGGGAAGGGGCATCTATTAGGAAAATGTGCAACAGCAATAGCAATGGTGCTAAGAAAAGGCAAAATAGGAGAAAAAAAAGGAAAATCTTATTTTTTACTTAATTAATATCCTCCTTTATCCATTTCATTAATCTATTTCTAATTTCTGAATAGCATTTTGGCCCACCATTCCCACCTTTAACTTGTCTCCTTCTCTTCAACTGCTTTAAAATCCACCCATTCTGGGGCACCGGGATGGCTCAGTCAAGCATCTGACTCTTGATATCAGCTCAGGTGATGACCTCACAGTTTGCGGGATCGAGCCCCGCGATGGGCTCTGCGCTGATGATGTGGAGCCTGCTTGGGATTCTCTCTCTCTCTTAAAAAGTCCATCTACTTCAAGTAACTTCATAGGTTTGCTGACCTACGTCCTAAATGCATATTACAGTTAAATCAAAACTTCTCCCACAAAAAGGGCAGTCACTGAATTTACCTCTTACTATGCCTAGTGTAACTGATAATGTGCAGTCTAGACATACTAATGTAGAATCTGTTAATCTTATTTACCTTAAGTCATCTGTCTGTCTGAACTTTAAGACTTTAAAAGATACAAGGATAGCACCAGGTACAAACAGGCACTTAGTAAATATTTTTGATATTAATAAATGACCCTATCAGAAATACTATATTACTTTTTTTACGTTATTCACATGCAAAACCAAGCCCAATAAAAATAATAACTCTGGTGGTTTTCCCACAAAAATGAAATCACAGTGAAAGCAACATTTAAAAAATAAATGTGCCAAAGTGTTGTTAGTATGGGGTAAGAAGTTTTAGAAACAAATTATTTTGAGAGCAAAGCCACTGGTTTGACAGTGATTTAGAATAAAAGGAAGTCAAGGGCAAAAATGCAAATGGTAAGAAAGAAGAAACAATGGCACTGGAAAGAACCCTTTATGTCTTTTCACAACTCATGGAAAAAAAAAATCCCAAAGCAAAACAAATGCTTCTATTAAAAATTATTTTGAAATGAACAGAAAAAAAGAAAAAAAACAAAGATCTTTCTTTTTCCATCTTCCCGCTAGCTCTCTCTTGCTCAATGCTGCTGGGTCTTTCTCTAATTTTTAGAGTAAAATGTCCCTTGTGAGAACAAAGAAGGTTAGATTTTTTTTAACTAAAAAGCATACATCCCCAAATACAGTATTCATGTGTTTATACGTAATTCTGACAAACACTTTAAAAGAGCAGCACCAGTGAGCATCAGTATCATACAGATAATTAAAAAAAAATTGGGGCCCCTTAATATGCAAGAGATAAAGTTAAACAGCCTAGAAAACTTTTGTCAAATTAGGTAAAATGGCAACTTAGTCAAATAACTTGAAAAAATACTTGAAGCCCTAGGCTAGCATGAAATTCCTGAATGCCCTTCTTGCCAGAGGTTCAAATGGCAAACCGAAAGACAAGCAAACAACTTCTAACAGAGACTCCGTTGCCCGATGCAACAGAAATGAAGCCATCAAGTACGCCTGCACTTCGCTTTCACTGAAAAACAAAACAAACAGCCCTACCGAGTGCAGCACATTTCAGAACCTCTCACCTGGCACATTAAGAAGGAAACTATAGGGGCCCACAGGTGGAAAGAACTGGAGAAGCAAAGTTACGGTGCCAGACGTTACAAACGGTAGTTATACTCTTATCTTCCAACGGGTCAGACATCACCAAGCGGCCTCAGCACAAGGATGACTCTCCACGGTGTTCCCCAAAGCTCGTCTCCACCGTGTTCCCCAAAGCTCCGACCCTTCATATTTTGAAGTTACACACCATCACGGTTACCTCTGTGAGTGAACATCTCAAACCGAAGCCGTATCCCTCACTCAGGTTTCTATTCTCCAAAAGGCACAAAGGGCAGGGTTTCAGATACAGAGATCCCGCTCCATCTCTGACTCCCCTGGTTCCCGACCACTAACAGCAGGGGTACGTATGTCACTTTTAACTGGCAACTTCCATACTGAATAAATATCATCATGAAGCTTAAGAATCCAAACCTTTACATCTGTAGTGTGCTTTTTCACCCCAAAACTTCAGTTTAAGAGCTAAAAGTCAGATGTACTGAATCCTACATAAAAGTCTTACCTGTTTGGCTTTCAAGTTCTTTCCACTCGAACTTTTCTCACTTGTACCTGCATCCATCCCTCTCAGAACGCTGATGAAATCTTTCTTGGAAACAGTCGATATCAATTTAGCACGTTTTCTAATTGAGCTTCCGGCTTCCTTAACCTTTTCGTCAACGTTCTTTTGATGCTTCTGAACAGCATTGAATAGCTGTACCACACCCCTACAGAACAGAAAATGACCAGAACAACATTAAATACAATTACACTAGAGTACAAACATGGAGGATGAAAACAATGTATTTTTACCACTTAGGAAAGAGGCAGGCATTTAACAGGCACTCAAATGAAAACAGCTGAATCTGAAAAATGAACATACATTTCAACAAAGGAATATAAATTTCTGAATAGAGAATAAATATACGTGAATTTATAGGTGATTTTTCTTTTCAGCTTTCATCCTTCTAAATCAACTTCTGTGCAATTAGAACTAAAAATTACTTTTAACAAAACATTTATTTCTCAAAATAGAATTCTACAATAACTGAAGGCATCATAATGTGTTGGAAAGAGAGCAGCCTTCACAGTTAGCTGTCTAACCATCTGACTGTAACATCTAGAAGGTTTTCTAGATCTCAATTTCTTATATAAATGGGAAAAATTATACTCAAGTAGCTTAAAAAAATATTCAGTTATATTATCTGCAATTCCTCTAATATAAAACTAATTTTAAAATCCAGTTTTAAGAAATACTTATTCAAAAAACTTTGTTCTGTAGTTAAGTTCATTCCAAGATGAATTCTGAAGGTTAGGACCTGCAGTGTCCGTTACAGTAGCCATGAGCCACACAGAGCTAGTGAGCCATGAAATAGAACTGGCTAGTCCAAATTGCAATATACTCCAGGTTTACGATACACACTCACTTCTGAAGACTTAGTATGAAAAAAGAGGATTTTAAAATCTCATTAATAATTGTTTTATACTGACTATATGATAAAATAAAAATGACTTGGATATAATGGGTTAAATAAAATACATTACTCAAGTTAATTTCACCCCTCTCTCTTTTTTAACTGTTTTCAATGTGGCTACCAAATAATTTTAAAATATATATGTGGCTCACATTGTATTTCTAGTGGACAACACTGATTTAAACTATTAACATCCTTTCCAGCTCTAAAATTCTATCACTGGGAGAGGTACTCTGCCATGGACCCTGAGCATCTCTGTACATTCTTGCTAAGTTTTTCAAGGATGCAAGGCCCTGACTGTTCCTTACACAGGTCACTTCTGAGAGTTAGTTTACGGTATGCAACCTTGAGGGAAGAGGTAACATCTCCCCAAGAGCAGGCTTGTTACCATTCACCATAAAAGCAACAGATTCCCAAGAACAGTGTTCTCCTGTAACACAACCCATCGCACACTCAAGCATCCATACAGGGCACCTGTGTTGCCCCTGAGGGACAATGGTAACCAGTGGGAACGTGACGCTCTGGCTACTGCTTTGCCAACAGTCCTTTGTCTCTGACCCAAAGTCTCCTGTCTTCTGCCAGTATCCAGGAAACTAACAGGCTAGCTTATTAGCTTATAAGGAGGATAAAAATCCGTAGCCTTCCAAGCAGGGTTGGGACCAAAGTGAGGAAAGTGAGGTACCTAAGGTATAAAATCTAAGGAGGTACTTATTCTTGTGCACCAACCATACACTTTTCTAAATTATTTTTATGTTATTAATTTATTTAATTCTCAGAGAAATCCTGCAGGGTGGACACAATATTCTACTGTTTTTACAAGTAAATAAACTGAGATGGAGAAAAATTAGGTAGCATGCACAAGGACACACAGATGATTAAGTCGGCACTGGGATCTGAACCCAGCAGTCTGGCTCTACTGTTCAAACTCTTATCTCACTGTAGAACAGTCAGATGGATTTAAAAAATGACCCAAATAATGCAGGTAACTAGAAAATTAAAAGTAATTCCGTTACATATAATTGCTATATTCTTCAAGTAGCAGCTCAAATGTGCTCTCCTCTGTGAAGTCTTCCCCACTCCCCTGACAATCTGCTGCCGTATGTTCCCAACACACAGGATATACCTCTGGTCTCAAAGAGACTAGAATTCCTACAGGTGAGTAGGCAAGGACCACCCAGCAGCCACCAGGTTCTATTTATCTTTGGACACAGAGGGCATCAAGTAAACATTTGGTGCCAATGATAAAAAATGCAGAGTGAAAGGCCTGCATAAGGTGCTATAATGCAGAATTCCTTACGCCTCAAGTACAACGCAAGATAACAAAAACAGTCATCTAGTGCCATAAATTCAGACAATCGTCATAAGAGAAATGCATGTCTAATTACACTGTTCTCGTGACTATAAAAACAAGATGATCTCAAATTGGCTCAAACCAAATATACACTGAGGACATGGTATTCTTGCCTCATGAGACCTGCAAAACCTTTGGCTGAATTCAGTATTAAGTAGGCAGGTTTTGATATAAATCACATGGCTCTGAGAAGGCAGAGCTTAAGAATCGGGTCTAGTCAGAAATGGATCACTATCAAAGCTTTAGTATACTTATTTTTTAAAGGGCAAGAACAGTCTTACCTTGTTGCAATTCTCTGAAGATTTCTCTCTGTTTCTTTGTCTTTGACAACATCTGGCTTTACTCTGCACATCATTTCCCATTCCCGCTTCTTATCGAGCTGTGTTATAAATATTGTTATGTGAAAGAATATTAGGCATTTTTGAAAGTGCAGCATACTTTGATATGATACTCTGTGAAAGGACAAAGGTAATAAATCATTCTGGCTTAGTTTGTCACAAGGACTGAAAAAACCCACATTTGGGGGGTTCAGCTCAGGGGGCCTGTGGTTAGCACTCAGCATGTCATGTGAGAAGCACAAAGTGAGTTTCCGTCAGGCTCTCTGACAGCAGGGGCCTGGAGAGCTGCCAGAGCAGGGGCCTGACTGAGCCAGGCAGGACAAGGTGGGTGTGAGAGAGCCACCTACCTGACCTGCCACCACCAGATCATCGGAGGTTAAGCATCAGGCAGACCCCAAACTACCTTCTTTGGTAACCACAAGTTTACACATTCTTTATTTTTCAGAAACTGTCTTTCTCAGTAGTCAGAATTGTTAAGAATTTGTATCAGCTTTTAAAAGCAGAGCATCATATCCATTAGTACTCTGGTCCCAGGCACCTGACGTGACACATCAGCACACTCCATTGGCATATACTGCCGTCTCGGGCCAACGTATCACCTAATATCAAATACATCAAATACACCAAATACGATGAGCTCATCCCCAAGAAGCTGATGAGCATCAAAGGCATAATTAGAACCAGTAGGAAAAAATCTCCTTTTATCTGTTCCTTTTCTCCATCTGTGTAATGTCTCATTTTGTATTAATGAAAACGTCTAATCACAGTAAAATCAAATTCCTGCTCTCGCTATAAAAGATTAGCCAGATTCCTTTCTAAGGGAATAGATTCCTCCCCAGATCAGATAATTTACTTTAACTGTCATGAAATTCAGTAGATTATGCCAGAAATTTAAAAATCTTACTTGTAAGTTTAAAACAGCTGAGTCTTAATTTTCTGTAGTACCCAAGGCATGCATAACCCCCAAATACTTTTTAAAAAATTTGAAGTATATTTTTATACTTATGATTGGAAATAAGTACTTGATATTCCAGAAACTGACAATATTTAACAGTAAAAAACAATGTGATTTGCATAGACTCTACTCAGAACTATATAAGAGCGTTTGTATCTATTGTGTCCTGCTTCTGGTATCAATAGGTGTGTTTTCTTTTTTTTTTCCCCCTTTGCAAATGTATATTTTTTAGCGTTTATTCACTTTTTTGAGAGACAGAGACAGAGTGTGAGCAGGGCCGGGGCAGAGAGAGAGGGACACAGAATCCGAAGAAGGCTCCAGGCTCTGAGCTGTCAGCACACAGCCTGACGCAAGGCTAGAACCACGAACCGTGAGATCATAACCTGAGCCGAAGTTGGATGCTTAACCAACTGAGCCACCCAGGCGCCCCAATGTTTTCATACATTATGCGAACAGTATCATCTCTAGCTTACAAAGCACTGGCCTGGAGCAGAGTGAAGAGACCCATTTCTCTTGGCTTCAAAATATTCTTACCTTCACTAGAACACTGGGGCTAGAAGTAATTAAGGATCTTATTTTTAAAGCTTCCTCCAGCTTTTGTCAGAAAATAAAGATTCAAATTTTCAGTTGAAAAGCTATTAGTAAGATTTAGAGATAAAATTTATCTTGAAGTAAAATGAGAATACTGAATTAATAACTGTTTCTAAACACAACACTTGAAAAAGCTCATCTTCATATAGCCTTCTGCACAGAGTAACTAGCATTAGAAACAAAGAAAACAATTCCCTTGAAACAAGGGAAGGGGGATGATGAACTTAAAAGGAAATATATGCCAATTCAAATCTATTTTTCTTTTTTTTTTACCTAGGAAGTACCTCTTGGAAATCAGTACTTTTACATTGTCAGTAAGATTATAGAAAGTTATTTTTCTTTCATTAAAAAGTATTTTAGACATAAAAAGACATCATCAAGTACAAGAGATTTAAAAATCTTATTGTTGCTTTATTTTTATAATACACAATGGCAAACTGAAGTCCAACTTCTGCCCTCTAATCAGCAGACAGTGTGAGTCTAACTTCTATCATCAGTGCTTTAACCAAAGTTATAATGAATTCAAGTTTATCTAGCACTGAGATAGTCCATTTGCAGAACTGCAACCAATCCCTGAGGATGACATCTTCATAGATTTATATTACAAAATAGGTTTTTAGCAAAAAGTAACTAACAGGATTATATTGGTTCAGAACCTAATGATGATGATACAAACAGCAAAACTGAATGAAATACTTAGCCCTAGGAGTCACTGCCACATGTATAACTTACTTGCTTTTAAAAGGATAAATTTCTTGGGAGTTTAATTTCTATTTCTTTGCTTAGATGCTTAAAAAGTGAATGTGCTCAACGGAGTAATTTAGATGAGGTTTCTGAACAAAACTGTGATTATTCAACCCTGTGTCAGAAGCCAGTTAACAGCCAGAATGGGAACTGGACCAACACTGCCAGGAAGGATTCGGTGCAGATAGTAACCAGACGAGGCAAACAGTCTGATCTACAAAACAGCCAGTAAGACACACCTGTTTTCTTTTCTCCAGTCTCTCTTGTTTTAACTTTTCTTTTTCCCTTTCCAGCTCTCTGTTTTTGACCAGAATCGTGGGTTTGCTTTTAGGAGTTTTTTTGTTAAGAATTTTGGCCATGGCATCTGCCCAGCCCACATTAGTTCCAACACTAGCTTCGGGTGCATTTCCATTTTCATTGCCATTGGGTTCAACTTCATCTTCATTATCAGCTTCCGCCGCTTCATCATCAGAAGAAAAGTGATCCTTTTCTGGCCCACAGCTTCTTACAGAACCTAAGAGTAGAAACAAGTTAACTCTAACACCTGAGGAAGAGGCTGCCAAGGCCATGCCGACCCCCAGGGCCTTTCTAAAGCTGACAGTCCTCCATCTGCCTCTGTTCCTGCAAGAGGGGGCTTTTCAAGTCCTGCAGCTCAATGCCAGCAGAGGGCAAAAGGACCCTCCCTCCACCCTGCAGTCATCAGGCCCCAAAGACCTGGCCCAGTCATGCTGGGCCTCAGCACCCAGGACCCAGGTAGGAGAAACAAATCCGACAGCCCACACCACTTCTCAGCCATCAAGGTAGCAGCAGGTACTGACACGGGGGCAGTGTAGGGTGCGTTCAAGTCCATGGGCCTTAATTGTGTCATTAAACTACTCAAAGAGACTAATGAAGATTATATATATATATTTTTTAATTTTTTTTTAACGTTTTATTTTATTTTTGAGACAGAGAGAGACAGAGTATGAACAGGGGAGGGGCAGAGAGAGAGAGAGGGAGGGAGACACAGAATCTGAAATGGGCTCCAGGCTCTGAGCTGTCAGCACAGAGCCCGACGCGGGGCTCGAACTCACGGACCGTGAGATCATGACCTGAGCCGAAGTCGGACGCTCAACCGACTGAGCCACCCAGGCGCCCCTGAAGATTATATTTTTAAAACGATTAACAAACAGCTTTAATCATCAAGAAAATGGTATAATGTCTCCATTGTACAGGAAGTCAGAATAACCTCTCTGGAGATTTGACCCAGAGATTTAAAATTCTCAATTTGTGTGTGTGAAAATCTATAAAACAAACATAAAAACACAGTCTTCTTTTATAGAATTTGCACATAACATTATAAAGTTAGGTGTTTTAACATTTCTGAAAAATAATCTAATAAAGTAACATCCACCGAAGATACTGAAGATTAAATGGCAACTGAATGACAACATCAAGTTCTGAGCCGCGGCTATCAAAGTGGACTGCTGGAATTTTATCGTGCACAATCTCCACGAAAAGTACAGATGGGTTATTTGCCACCTGTCCATCTGGGTTTTTTTTTTAATGTTTATTTATTTTTGAGAGAGAGAAAAAGGGAATGCAAGTGGGAGAGGGAAAGAGAGAAGTGGGGACAGAGGATCCTAAGCAGGCTCCATGCTAACAGCACAGAGCCCCATGTGGGGCTCGAACTCACAAACCATGAGATCACGACTTGAGGGGAAGTCAGACGCTTAACTGACTGAGCCACCCAGGCACTCCTGCCAGCTTGTTCATCTTTTAAGACTCAAATAGCTGGGGTCAGAAGGTCAGCAGAAAGAAGAGTCTAATCAGTGGCCTTGCCTAAAAATCAACTTGCTGAGAAGCTCTTGAACTTTAAGTTTTGCATGCTTTCTCAACTTCCGGAGCTCAATGCACTTGACCAACAGGACCACCAGCATGGTATGCCTACATCGACAGGAGCCACAGCCTTCTGGACAGCTTCTGTTCTGTTCTTCAGAAGCCTATGGAGCTTATTAGGAAATCCTTCAAAGGAGACAATCATCCAACAGCTTAGTAACTTGGAATATTTCTTCATAAGCAGAAGAGGAGCTAAAAAAGCACCACGTTCTGGAGAGTCTGTGCTGGGTCTATCTCCCCGCACCAGAGTGAAGCATCATAACCAGGACGTCTGCTCCTACCTCTGAGAAGTCTCATTGTTTTTTGTTCTTACTTCAAAATAACCTGCCTGCCCCTCAACTCAACTCCCCCCTTCCCTAAGTAATTTCAATTAAATGTGCATATTGTTTTAAATATCCTTTCTTTTTTTCCCTTAATTCAGCTTATTGTCGTGACAACAATGAAAGGAGCTGAATGTACAGTCAGCTGTTAACTTCTGGGTGATCCTCTCTACTATCTCCCCTGTAGGTCATGAATTAAGAGAGATGTGCCAGAAAGATCCGACTTTGCTAGTCATTGTAATACCTGCAATTCTGCTATTAATACCTTTATTTAAGTATTGGGAATTTATGAAATGAAAAAGATGTAAAACCAAATTATTTAATACATTTCAGATGAAAATTTCTAACATTAGGAAACGGAAAATAAAAACATATGAAACATTTTACACATATAGAAAAAAATGAACCTCAAGCACATAAGCAAAAATAAAGTATCTTCAAAGCGTGATAAGTGTGTCAATGTTATCAAAAAGTAAATGAGATAATGGGAGAAATTGCTAATAATTCTACTGCCCTACTATGCTATGCTGCACATTTCTTTTCCTTTTTTTTTTTTTTTTTGGTTGAGAGAGAGCAAGCACGAGTGGGACAGACACAGAAGGGGGGGCGGGGAGGAGAGACAGAGAGAGAGAGACAGAGAGAGTCTTAAGCAGGCACAGAGCCCGGTGAGGAGCCCCACACAACCTTGAGATCATGGCCTGAGCTGAAATAAGGAGTCAGGACATTCTGCACATTTCTATAAAGAGAAAAAAATTTTAAGTAGAAACTCATTTGCCACATATTTAATCTGAAGCTTTCTCTGTATCCTGCATGCTGGGTAAATGTACAAAATCTAAGAAAGTGTGACTGTAAGCTCTGACAAGCAAATACAGGTGATTTAAGGACTTTATTATTTATAACACATTTTAAAAAGTACTTAGATTTTGCCAAACAAAAGCTTTTAGCACCATCATTCAATTCAGTGAATCTGACTGTCTACTATATACCAGATTTCAGAGTCACACAGTTTTTCCCTGAGAAGCATCTCCTAGGACCAGTGTTCCCTGGAAAGTACACTGAGAAACAAAGTTTAGAGAATGTAATTGGACGGAAAAAAATATACATGTTTTATTCCTGAGTTAGTAGCACTGCACCGATATAAAAGCAAAATAAACAATTCTGTGACAAGTGCTTCTCCTAGTAAGAAATGAATCTAAATGTAAAGAGGCATAACAGCTTAAAAGTTTGTGTTGATGAAGAAGAGCTGGGTGATTAAAAACAGAAGTCTGTACCAGCTCTTGGTAAAATGTCAAAACTACAATACTGACATCTAGTGTTTTGTCCTGATGAATTCACACACAAACTGCAACAAATTTCACGTTTTCAGTTGCACTGTAAAGGCAGCCAAAAGACTTTACGACTGTAATAAGCTACTCCAATTCTCTATTTCTAAACTTTAGTTATTTTTCTTGACGTTTCTTACTCAGACTATCGCAATATGCATATTCTAGGCACACAATAAATCCATGAAAAGTTTTATAACACCATTTTATACAACCCATATAAACCAGTTAAAAAATCCCAAAATATCCACATGATTCATAAATTTTGATCTTTAAAAAGAAGTTCTAACTCAGAGGTGTCAGGCATTCACTGCAATAATGGAAACGATCAGGTTTTATATAAATAAAAAAATGCCAATGTAATGAGGTCCTCCAGCATACTGAAAAACAGGATTTACTTCAAGGATACCGAAGATAAAGCAAATCAGAAAGTAGAACTGGTTCTTAAAATTTCACTGTACACTATGAAAATGAGATTTTTTTTGAATTTTCTACTAACTGATCTTTAACAACAGAAGTTAAGTGAATATATCCACAGCACCATATAAGTAAAACCTCCTTTGGAGTCTTGTGTGTTACCTTAAACATTAACTCTAAGTTTACATCCTATTTTTAAAATCTGGAAATTAAGGAAGGGCTACAAAGAATGCTTACTGGAAGTAATAACTAAAGGTTCCAATGTAACTTTCTGCATTCATGGAAATATTCTATCGGAGCTGCCCACTAACCACCAGGTATTAGAATCTACTGAAGTGCTTCCAATGAGGCCAGGACACCTGAGGAACTGAATTTTTAATCCCTTTACATTTAAAAAGCCACGTGTGGCTAGCGGTTACTACCTACCATACTGGCAGGCCAGGGTTAGAGCTCTGCGGTACTGTGGTAGGCATGGGCATTTCCATCTCCTGCTGCCTTCTCCCCAAACTTCCAGCTCCCTTTCAAATTTACCATCTGTCTCTGATCCCAGATTTAGGGAGCTACTTTCCTTAGCCTTTGGAAATGGGATAAAGTTTTAAGAAGACTCAGTCCTTCAATATTTATTGGGCATTCATGAATGATGGGGAAGGAAAGGGAAAGTGAAAAATCTAGATGCAGGTTTCTCTCTTTGAAGAAGTCACATGTTTTAGTAGGGTCGATAAATCCATTAACCAACTGCAAAATTTGGTTTTACAATTTGTAAAATTCGTAAGTGCTCTTTTGGAAAAGAAAAGGTAATGAGGAAAGGGTGACTGGGGATATCTTTAACAAAGGATATTAAAGTTACTTCTTAGGTTAAGCAAGGGTTTCAATGACAAGAGAAGGGAGGAGGCCAAGGAAGTAAGATTCCACAACCCAGGGGCATTGAAAGAGGCAGGGGGCATGATCACTAAAATCTAGAACCAAAAACGTCCTAGATCTGAATCAATGCCCTGTATAAAAATTAAAATTATTATGATCATCATTATGGGCATTCCAGGCAGCATAAACCAGCACGTCCAAAAGCATGGGAATGTTAAAGGTGAAATGTTTATGAAATGACAACAAGTTCAGACCAGCTGAAACCGGATCTGGGAACTAGAAAGTAAGGACTGAGTATAAAAAGCTGGCTGGTTTATAAAAAAGCTGGTCTGATTTACGATCCAAGAAATAAAATATGCACATTAACCCCCAAATTAAAACCAAGCAGTTTAAAATTACAGCACTATACGTGTGTTCCAGTAAGAGGCCAAATTTCTTGTGTTTTTTTCCTTTTGGTACTTACCTTAGGACTTTATTTTTAAACAGTTTCTCTATTGGATTAAGAAGGTTGTTCTTTTAAAATACAAATACCATCTGGGAGCATTAAGGCTATTGGTTAACATTTAACTTACTTCACACCTTTAGAATTTACTCTAAATCAAACAGAATCCCTCATAAAAACTTGGTAGACATCAGCTAGTGGTAGTTAAAAGTATGAAAACAGAAGTCTGGCTGCCTGAATTCAACCTCAACTCCAGATATAAATCTATGTGACTTTTCTGACGGTTATTAAGTTCTCTGCCTTAGTGTCCTCACTTGTAAAAATGGCAATAAAATAGTATCTACTTCAGTATCTGATACTGTTTATGATGATTAAGAGTTAATATATATAAAGTCCTTAAGAGAGTGCCTAGCCCATAGTAAACATTTAAGTGTTGATTACATATCACACACATCAGACACACATGATAAGAATTTTAATGTGGTTGTGGAGAAGGAGAAATGAACAAGCAAGGAACACCTCTGGTAGCCGGAATCTACAAGACATGTGAAGAGTTGAATGGGAATCTTTGGACGACCAGTTAGTTATACAGCTCAAGGATGACAAGCTCAGGTTATAAAATCAGACAGACTTGGCATTAAGTCCTGATTCCATTACTTCCCAACAGTATTGTCTCCTCTTTGTCTCAGTTTCTTTGTAGCAAAACAGGCATGAAAACAGGATTTACCTCATTGATTTGTTATGTTGATTAAATGAGATAACACATGAAAAGCACTTCCTACAGATCTGGTAGTCAACATGAAATAAATAACAGAGAGTAACCAGGCAAACAAGGACACTGAAAACCTGGAAGACAGACCAGAGATGAGAGATAGGAAAAGCTTTAAGGATGCCAAAAGGGGCGCCTGGGTGGCTCAGCCAGTTGAGTGACCGACTCCGGCTCAGGTCATGATCTTGCAGTTGGTGGGTTCAAGCCCTGCGTAGGGCTCTATGCTGACAGCTCAGAGCCTGGGGCCTGCTTCAGATTCTGTGTCTCCCTCTCTCTCTACCCCTCCCCGCTCGTGCTTTGTCTGTCTCTGTCTCTCTCTCGCTCTCAAAAATAAACAAACATTTTAAAAAATTTAAAAAAGAAAAGGATGCCAAAAAACAGAGGGTGAAACGAATTTTGCTTCCATTACAATTCTATCTACTGTCTCAGTTACAGCCTATAAGGCACGTGCCAGGGAATTATCAAGTGAAGACTAATTTTGACTTTATTTTAGAAGTGATCAACGTCACTGTCCCATGACTTTTTTTTTTTTTTTTTTAAGTAAGCTCTACACTCAAAGTGGGGCTTGAACTAACGACCCCATGGTCAAGAGCTGGATGCTCTACCAACTGAGCCAGCCAGGTGCACCATGTGCCACAAATTTTCAAAGTACTCTAAAATACTGACAATTCTAACTAGCTAACATGTATTTAGAGCAAGACACTATTTTTATTGATTTAAAGTATATTTATTTTGAGAGAGAGAGAGAGAGAGAGAGAGAGCACGCACCAGGAAGGGACAGAGAGAGAGAGAGAGAAAGAGAGAGAGAGAGACAGACAGAGAATCCAAGCAGACTCTGATGTCAGCACAGAGCCTGATGTGGGGCTTGATCTCACAAACTGAGATTATGACCTGGGCCAAAACCAAAAGTTCGATGCTTAAGCAACCAACTGAGCCACCCAGGCATCCGGATGGAGCAAGATACTATTTAAATAAACACTTTTTATGATTACCATTTCATCTTCAAAACACTCTATGAGTTGCTCTTATTCTTCTATTTACATAGGGGATGATTCCAAAGCTTAGAAAAGTTAAAAATCTGTCCAAAGTTACAAAGTTAACAGGACAGAGAAATACAACTGTTTGATTCCTGAGGCCCTAGAAAGCTTTGAATCAAAGATTCAACTCAGACTAATCTGTACTGAGCTAAAACAGAAAATATTCATTAAATAATTTAAGAAAGCTTGAATTGAAAAGAAATTTCTAGGGGCACCTGGGTGGACAAACTGGTTAAGCATCTGATTCTTGATCTCAGCTCAGATCGTGACCTTGCAGTCTTGAGATTAAGCCCCTTGCTGGGCTCTGCCGGCTTGGGATTCTCTCTCTCTCCCTTTCTCTTTGATCCTCCCCACCTCACATGCTCATGCTCACGCTCTCCCTCTCCCTCTCTCTCAAAATAAATAACTAAACACTAAAAAAAATTTTTTCTAAGCCTCAGTAACCAGAAGAGTCCCTTCCTCATCCCCATTCTGAGTCTGCCTAAGAATGCACACTGCCCTAGTTATCAAGAGTTTTGAAACTACTGCTCCCCATTCTAGTTGTAAATCATTTGTTCTGCTCAAGCCACATGATCTTTCCTGCCAATTACTACTGAATTTAGAATATTCAAAATTGATGTTTTAAAAAATTTTAAAGCACTTATCTTAGAAAAAAATGAAGTCATCCCAGCTTTCCATAAAAATAACCAAAATTAAAATTAAAGTTCTACTATAAGACAAATTAAAAGATGTGCTATCTAGGCAAGCCAAAGCATAGGGCCTGGAGGTAGTTTGTTTCCTGAGTCTGTCCTATAAATTGCTAAACTACTCAAGTAGGACTACGATATATTTCATTTCTTAGACGTGTTCCTTTGCTATTTTTAAGTAACTTACATGATGAAGGAAGCTATAAGCTACAGTTTGATGAAAAGCACATTTATCTGCTAAGTTATTATATCTAAAATACAGCTTTATAGTTTATCAAAAATGAGGCGATAGCTCTTAGGACCTTCTAAACTGGATTGTTATCAAGTCTTGTGTTAGACGTATATGGCCATTTTTCACATATATGACCAGAACAATTTAGAAAACATGAAATTACCATTCTTCTCTACCAGGTTACAGTCACATGAGCCCCTGCTATGAGGGAGGGGTTGATTGCATCATTGTGCTGGATAATGACCGAGGCTTTTTTCACCCGGGTTAATTTACTGACTACAGAACCTTTTTTTTCAAACAGACAACAAGCTTAAGAATAAAGTTAGCATTGTGTCTAAACCTCCAACACTGCATCAATTCAATAAATCTGAGCAGTTCCAGGATAACACAGAGGTGGAGGTTATCAACCTCCCCTGCATGATACTTGATATCATCAACCATTGTTTTTACGTCTTCACCTGACTTGTTTTACTAACTAGGGAGGCTATGTGTGCCTGTGTGTGTTTTAAGAATACAAACTTAAGAACCAACTATACACTGTATCAGAACCTGCAAGAAGGTATCAGTTCAATAAATCTGAGCAGTTTAAGGTTAACTCAGATACAGGTGTCATCATCCCCCTTTATAATGCTTGATATTTTACCTCCCACATAGTTCTGATTTGTAATCACTTGTGATACTACTATGATCAAATTCCAAACCCTACTGAAAAGTATTACAATTTACTAAAATTCAGTCTGAATCATTTTGCTATCATGTAAGTTTACATTATATACACTTTGTTAATTTTACCCTCAACAAAACCTACTACAAGAGAAAAGTGTAAAAAATCACAGTAAGTGAAACTTCCAATTTATTCAGTGACTAACTAAACGGATATTAAGTACTATATCATGTATTAAGTTCTATGCCAAATTCTGATACTGCTGTTACCAAAGCTGACAAACTCTCTTATCAGAACCAGGAAACTTCTGCAAAGTCTCACAACAATACTTAAGAGTTTTACACTGGTAAAAGCATCTATGTATATATACACTTTTATGTTTCTTACATAATGTGTCAAAACAAATTAAAGCCAGAGGGAAAAGTTCAAACAATGCATGGGTTATACCTGTGTGTTTTCTACGAAATTTAAGTACCATCTTGCTAAATGAATTTGCTTTCAAATATTCATGATAAGGCACATCTTTATCAATTTTTAGGATCCAATTAAAGTTCAAAGAGAAGCCTCTGATTCAGTTTCCTGATAAAATGAGTCGGTACACTTCACTTTAATAAGCCTGTAATTTGCACACTGATTCATTGATGTGTCTGAAGCCAAATTCAATCTTCTGCCTTTAAAGTTTCTCAGCATCCATTAGCTGAAATTTTTTGAAATCTTACTAGTTCTGCTAAGGCCACACGTACATAAATAACTGAACTACCAAAGATGGGTCACCTTTCCAGAAACTGATTTCATGAGAGGAAAACAGCGAATCCTTACATTAAATAACAAATTATGAATTAGACAAAGGGAGGACGTGCCATCTTATAACCAATGGACCTACATTACTCAATGTATTATTAAATAAAAGGCTTTTTATAATTTACCTCTGTTGCAGAGGTACAGTCTAAGTCCTGAAGGAAATCCTGATGGAGACAACAAAGTCAAAACTTACAGGGTACAGACCAGAAAGTGAAGAGAAAAGAAGTAGGGGTCAAGAGCGTAGACACTAAAGCCAAACTTCAATAATGGCTGTCATTTATCAACCCGATGATCAGCTTATGTATTGGGATAAGCAGGTTATAACTTCTCTGGGTCTCAGTTTCCCATAAGTAAAGTAAAAATAATATCTATTTCATAGGGCTGTTGTCAGAATTAACTGCACTGATGCACCTATGAGGAGCATAGAACAGTACATCGAAATGCTCAAAGAATACAGCTGTTATTATGTAATTGCTCTGCCACTAGAGTACACCCAAAATTTATGGTGCTACGAGTTTTTTGGTAAGTTGGTTATTTGGAAAACTGAATGTTTTCCTTCTGAAAAACATTTCAAGTGGTTCCCTTCTCTCTCTTCAGAGTCCTGTCCTAGTGCAAGCCCTGACACAGGTTTGCAACTGCCAATCAATGGTTCTGGCACTCCATGTCAGTCTCCATAGAGCCGGCAGTGGTATTTATAAACATGTGTCATCCTCTGCCTTAAAAGTTCTCAATAGCTCCCTACTCCCTACAAATGGAGAGTCCAATCTCCTTCATATGACACACAAGGCTCTTTACAATCTGGCTTCACCCTCTGTTCCCAGTTTCACTTGTTTAACTTCTTTGAATAGCTACAGCCATAGCAGACAATTCATTGTGTCCTAACTAGCCCACGCATCTTAAGAGACGGCATGCCATCGTACTTGCTTTTTCCTGTAGGCCTGAGGAAACCGTCATCTCCACCCCCAGACTTAGGAAATTATTCATCCTTCTAAGGCCTAGATGAAATGCCACCTTATCCATTTATTCAACAAGAAAATCTACCTAATACTAAAATATGCAAGGAAGGCCCTATGAAAATAAATAGGACATAGTTCCAGCATTTGGAAAACCTGTATCTATGAGGAGAAAGACATGTTAAAATAATAACAGAGTATACTCTGAGTAATACATGTAAGACAGAAAGCGATGCCTAAGCTGGGTTCTACAGGATATGGTTTCTGTTTCCATCCTTACACCATTTTAATTGGACCGTGATGGTAACAACTACTTTTTAATAATACTCAAAACATATTGCAGTCCTGTGTTTATTATCTATCTTCCCTAAGACTATAATTCTAGGGCAGAAGTTTATTCATCTTTTGTATCCTCAACATGAAGTCATCCAACTACATCAGATAATTAGGTTTCCACATTACCCCAGACCTTTCTTAATCCACAATGTAATGGATCTACAGTAGTGAGAGAACCTCAGGACCTAATCAGCATTGACAATACTGCACTGAGAAGTCAGAACAGCTCTGACTTGGAATTATTCAGTACTCGAACAGACAAATCTGATTGACACCCAAATTTGTAAGCAGTACTGACATTCTGCTTCAAATGCAGGGTTTCTTTGACAACCCCACATGAACTAGTCTGTTGAGTACAAGAAACATCAGAACCACAACTTCTAATTCCTGCTCAACAAATGGACCGTTTTCCTCAACTCCTTTGAAAGGGGATGAGGAGTGTAATTACCTAGAGACTGCAGTAGTAAATGGCAGTTTCCTCTTCTTGGTCTTGGGAAGTCCAGGTTTATCCATTCATTTACTTAAATTTCTGTGAAAAATCCAGTATACATTCCAGCTGGGAGAGATGCAGAGCAATTACACAATATGTCAGATGATTGGGGAAAGACAGAAAAAGAAAGCCTGAGAAGTCAAAAAATGAAGGCAGGGAGGCAAGATGAAGGAAGAGCAGTGGCAGTACGTTGCGGAGGGTGATCAGGGACGAGTCTTGCAGATAAAACACTGAATCAGAGATGGAAGGAAGTGAGGGAGAAACACGCAAGCATTTGAAAAATACTCTAGGCAGTGAAGCCCCAGGGAACGCTGAAACCCTGGTGTGGGAGCCTGTCTGATGTGTTAAATCACAAGGATATCAATGAGGCTAGATTACAGTTAGTAGTCAGTGGGGGGCAGAGTAGGAAATTAGGAGAGAAGATGGCCTGAAGGTCACCATACAATCTAAGGATTCTGGATGTTATTCTGAGATGGGGAGCCACTGGACCATCTTGAGCAGATAACTCCCATGACCTGTACATTGTAAAAGAGTAACTCTGGCTATTGCAAAGCTCTAGCTAGTACAAAGGAGCAATAACTGGACCGCAGAAGGTCAGGGGCTGTCTGTAATTTCTTGTAACCTAAGAAGTTAATGCCAAGGACGAAGGTAAAGAGGTGCAGCACGGTCACATCAGGGCTGAAGGCCTCAGAGTATCTTTCCTTCCTTTCAATAGCAAGCGTTTCTGAGAGTTCAACTGATACTTTTATTCTACTTCAACCACGTACTCGTTTCCTTCATCGCTATCAGGTCTCTAACTCCCAGAGTCACGCAACTACCACACAAGAAAAGTCAAGTATACCACCTCCCTCCCTCTAACCTCTTTTGGCCTTTTGCTCCTTCCCTACGAAACCTATCCCACTCGTAATT
The DNA here is from genome assembly GCF_022837055.1 of Prionailurus viverrinus. Lineage (NCBI taxonomy): Eukaryota > Metazoa > Chordata > Mammalia > Carnivora > Felidae > Prionailurus > Prionailurus viverrinus. Next base: position 53,400,466 of record NC_062577.1, on the reverse strand, counting down.
TCAAATGGCCCCCCTCCCTTTTGCCTTCCGTCTCTGTAACCTTTTTGCTTCTGTCAGCACTAGTTTCATCCGTTTTCATTAATAACAGTGACAATGGAAATGTGTAGTAAAAGAATGTGGAGTTTCAAAGCGTCTGCCCCCTGAACACCGCTTCCTCGTCTTCTCACTGGGCCCAAATCGCCCCTTCGAGGCCACGCCGAGATAAAACTAGCGGCAAAGCCACTCTCATCCCCTCCTTGCCACAAGTTCAACCGGGCCTTCTTTTTCAGCAGCCAAAGCTCAACCCTAGTACCTTACCTCCACTGTCGGCAGCGTCTTTGCCCTCTTCTTCCAGCTCCGAAGCCACTGCCCGGGCTACCATTTTCATCTTCTTTTTCTTCTTCAGTGAATTTTTCAGCTTTTTCCCCGCACCCACACGTGAGTCCCGAGCGGCCGCGGCCATCTTTCCTCACCGGAAGCGACCCGTGAGAATTGCGACCGGTGGTAACAAAAAGAACTTCCGCATTTAGTTCCGGGAACACAAGGTTCCGGGGCGGGGCCGTCTAGCCCGGAGTTCCGGGACTGGGGCCTCAGACTGTGAATTGGTGAGTGTCCAGGTGAGGTCCGCTCCTGGGAGAAAAACCATCGGTGACCGTACGTTCTCAGCCGACTCCTCGGCCAGCTCGCCCTTGCCCTGGACCGCTGCCACAACCAGGAGCGGTTCACTTTGATTTCCTCCCTACACCGCTTCCCTTCTGTGCCGCTTTATTGAAAGTTGGTTTAGGAGGTTCCTCCAGTGCCCCTTCCGGGCCTACTAACCGCGCCCACAGCTGGGAAGCGAGAAAAGCGTGCTCGGCGGTGCCGATTAGAATATCTGTATCCTCCCTTCTCCCCAGGCACCACCGCCAGAGACTCATAGCGCAACACACCGGATCTGTCTCAAAAACTTAATCACATAATCTCCCTCTGATTAACCCTCGCCGTGGCTTCCAATCGCGAAACGAATAGAATGTCGCATTCTTCCCCTGGGTTCGAGGTGGCACGGGGCCCAGGCCGCCCTCTCCTGCGGGCCTAGCTCTGGCTCCGACTGCGCAGAGCGGACGTGGCGTGTGGATCCCTTGCTTCCACGCGGTGCTCCTGCCTCCCTCCCCGGCCAGCTTCTCCCCAAGGCCAGCCTCTGCCTGTGCAGCGCCTCCAGGCAGCTACTGCAATCTGCCCCTGCCGTTCCCCGCCCCCCCCCCCAATTGTTGGCTCCTTCAAAGTAGGGACCATAGCTCATTCACTATTCCATCCCTCAGGCTAGCAAAGCTGGCCCAGAGTAGGTGCTCAAAAAACATCTTTGGAGGGGGTGAATTAATGAATGACAATACAACTATCGACAACGTTGATAAGTCAGACTAAGACAGTAAAACTTGGCATCACGTTCTGTAGGCCAGATACATTCCAAATAAAGTCTTCTCTTCTTGGTTTTTCATACTTAAAATCTGTAAAGGAGTACAGATTTCTCATTTCCGCACATCCCAGCTGGTGTTTATGGGGGGACGGGGGATTATATTTACATAACCCCAAACTCAATACGTTTTAAAATAAAACGCTGTTTTGTTTTTAACAGCTCAGGAAGTGTTACATTCCAAATACAATTGGTGAAAAGGATAAAATTCCAGCATAAATCTTTTGAAAAGTGCAGTTGCTGTCAACTCCAGAGGTACATCCCCTTGGGATATAGCTGGGGCAGAGAAGTTGCCCAATCCTGGTCAGTGTCCATCTGCCATTCAGTCTCAGTCACCTGTGACCTGCTGACTTTCATACTTAACCCTTGTTTTTGCCTACTGTTCTACATTGAGTTCAAAACAAAGTTGGGAAAGCCTTGAAGAAAATTGCAGGCAAGGAAGCAAACCTGAGAGAGAAAGATGCTTACAGCGCAAAGGAGGCGTTGTGGCATCCAGGTACCATTTGCCAATATTACTGAAGGTCAGCATTTTACATCTTAATGTGATGGTTTATTTATACGTAGGGATTTACTATGTTTGGCTGCAACTTAAGTTGCTTGGGGGCTTGAATTGGTTAATGGTTATTCATTCAATTTTTTCTTTTTTAAAAGGAACACAAAATAGGCTCCAGATTTTCCTGCAGAAATGTGATTTTCAGAAAGGGATTACTACTACTAAGTGGGAGATTCCTGTATTAACGTATTTAATCTTCACAATAAGCCAGTGAGCTAGGTACTATTGTTCCTGTTTTAAAGATGAGGAAACTGAGGCACAGAGAAGATTAAATAATTGCTCAAGGTCATGCAGCCAGGAAGTGACAGCATCGCATTCAAACCTAAGTAGTCTGCTCCAGGGTCTGTTCAACCACGGAGCAATACTGCCTATTCATACTGTTGCACTTGTGCATTTAACAAGTAGGTACTGAGAGCAGACAATGGAAATTTCTGGCAAGCACTGGAATTCATAAATTTAAAAAATGACAAATTTCTGCCCTTATAATGAACTAAGATAATTGAAAGGTTTGAAAATAAAATATCCATTGTATGGTGGAAAAGACTAAAGTCACCTATATCCTTGTATAAACGTACCCATGACAGTTGTCAGCTTGTTACCTCTCAGTGCCACATTCACCCTTTTTGGCTGCTCTCTGAAAAAACAGGCAGATCCTTTAAATATTTTTCTGTTGCCTACCAGCAGGACGTTGTCAGTAGAGGGCACTATAATGACATTGTAAGAAGAAGGAGCCCTCTTCCCAGGACAAGTATGATCCTCCGTTCAGACTCCTGCCTTAGCTTTTCTATCCCCAAACTCCTGTGGTACAGAAACCAGCATGTGGTTTCTGCAATGTACAGTGGTCAGCAGTACCTAGTGGCCAGCAGCTTTCCCCAGCCAACCCCCTTATGCATCACATAGCAGAATACTTCCAGCAGGACACCTGCCCATGAACAATTTTCTCTGGCACCTTAAAGGGCAGCAATTTCCAGAAAGTTCTGGAGGGTAAATTTCCAGCAAGTGTTGCTGGCTCAGCCCCAGTGAGCCACTGCTATGCCCTTTCCAACAAGATCTGAACCTCAGTTATGTGTGTGAGTTTGGTGAGGGACTTCTTCCTTGGGTGCTTTATTTCAGCTCTGGGGGTATTCTCTGTTCCTTTTATCTGCTGTTACTATACCCCTTAGAATTCTCTTCATTTCTGACTAGCCAATCCCTTGTTACTCCAATGCTCTGTTATAGTTAACCATTCTTTATATTAAACATTCCTATTTAAATTGCTAAGTAATTTTCATCTCCTGATTGGCCCTGACTGATACAAAGCTAGAATAAGTGGTGTGATGGAAATATTATCAGCACCCACATACTGTCCCTGCCTGCCTACAGCACTATTAGAAAGTTCCATAGAGGGTTAGTCATTTTTGGAAGAATCAGAGGAATTAAAAGAAAGATTCCTTGTTAAAACACCAATATTTATAGGAAGAAAACAAATAAAATAATTTCTTCCAGGTGACTTGCTCTAGCTTGGCTGATGTCAGTACACTGAAGTGCTCTAAACTGAGGAACACAGAACAGATCAGAGGAAAGGTAATTGCACAGCGTATCTGGAGCAGAGGGCGCTGCTATCTGTCAAGGTCTGAATGCGAAAATGGTTGGACAGGGGCTGTGGATAGAGATTCTGGGTAAGTGATAGTTCAGGGGCTCTCTACACAGAGAAAAATCTATGAAAGGAGACCATAAAGAGAGAGAAGATATCTTAGTGACTATCAACACTGCTACTTGGGAAAGCACAAGAAAGAGGGATGGGGATAGAGAGTTAGGAGAAGGAAGAGTACCGCTGGGACAAATTCCCCCAAAGAAGAGATTGTCAGTGATGTTAAATCCTACTGTGATCTCAAGGGAAAAGAAATCACAAAATTTAATTGATGTGTCACTTTAATGAGACATATAAAGGAAAATTTTTAAAAACTGAGATTATATATTGTGTTCCTAAAGGAGAGATCAAGTGTTGTGAAGTTATTTATTTATGCCAACCCAAATCCCATTTGAATAAATTTTGGGAGAGAAGAGGCAGAGAGTAATGTCTTGATAAAGTAATTCTAAGATTCAAAATAAGTAAATGAGAATAATATTTTTTAAAAAGACGAGACTTGAGGTGAAGCTTCTCTGTTTAGATATTAGAATATTATAAGTGTATGGTAATTCAATTTTTGTTTGATGTTTACTTATTTTCGAGAAGAGAGAGAGCATGAGCGGGGTAGGAGGGAGAAAGACGGAGACACAGAATCTGAAACAGGATCCAGGCTCTGAGCTGTCAGGACAGAGCCCAACACGGGGCCTGAAGTCACAGACCGTGCGATCATGACCTGAGCCAAAGTTGGACGCTTAACCGACTGAGCCACCCAGGTGCCTCAAGGGTATGGTAATTAAAATGTACAAATCAAAAGAAAAAACAAAGGTAAATGAAACAAATTCTAGAATATATAAAAACAAAATATTACACAGGAAGTATCATGAATAAAAAAGGGGCATTATGCAACACTTATTTCAGTAAAATTAATTTACAGAGAAAAATAAGATTAGAGGCTCATATCTTACACTAAAATTAATTCCAGAATTAAATATGAAACAAAATGTAAAAAAAAAGAAAAAAAGAAAAAATAACCGATTTATTGGGATTGTACAAACAACTCTCCAAATTTAAAATCAATGAGAGTGAGTTCTAAAAACAAGAACAATAGATGTAATATATAAAAACCGAAAACTATAGGGGCGCCTGGCTGGCTCAGTCAGTTAAGCACCTGACTCTTGGTTTCGGCTCAGGTCTTAATCTCTTGATTTCGTGGGTTCAAGCCCCGCATCAGGCTCCGTGCTAACAGTGCAAAGCCTGCTTGGGATTCTCTTTCTCTCCCTTGCTCTTTGCCCCTCCCCCACTCACGCTGTCTCTGTCTCTCCCAAAATAAATAAATAAACTTAAAAGAATTATATATCTAAAAAAATAGCCAAAATAGCAAATTGGATGTGAACGAGACAGAAAGTTAATTTTAAGATGATTACTTAGAAGAATTCATATGATTTCTGCATCTGGTCAAGATGGAGTAACTAGAATCAAATTTATCCTCCCGTTTGAAACAACCAAACAATAGACAAAAATACATGGAGCGGTGGTTTGCGAGAACTAGATATCAGATCATGAAAGGTAATGATCACTGAGAAGTGAGAATTCTTCCCAAACCTAGGTGAGCCCCATAATTTACCCCAGCATACTTCTTCAGGAAAGTTCCCAGACCATGGCATGGGGAGGTGAAATTTAAACTCACCCCGGAAAACTTTCCAAGCTGAAAAGATGTAGCTGAGAGTCAGGGAAGTCAAGGCAACTGGAATTGGCAGGGCAGAGTACCAAAGAGAAGAGAGAGAACTCAGGAGATTTGCAAAGAGGCTCCCGCAAGAGTTTAGGTGACTACCCATCAATGCTTGCATGTGAGAAAATACCCAAGACCAGGGAAAGACCCACCCAAAAGAATTAGAGGTGATAGTTACCTATGCACATAGAGGACTAGGAATGATGCTTATTCTCACCAGCCAGACTAGAAAAACCTCACTGTTCACAGAGCATTTGCTATAGCACATGTCAGAAACTATAACAGGATATGAGATTTTATTTTATTTGCAAGCCAACAAGCAGCCATGAAGGCTGGTGGAAGACACAAGACTCCTAAGCATGAGAGGAGGAGTGTATTGATTATTTAGAGAAATCACAGTAGCAAGAGTATCTGCTGTTTTTCTAACAATTCTCTGAGTCCCAGTTCCCCCAGGGTGACTCAAAGAAGACTAGATGAGCCTTGCACATGTGGTGAGTTGCCTTATAGGAGAGAAACTTGAGCTATTTCCAGTAACATCAAAAAGTGTGAAACAGGGATAAAAGGTGTGAAAGACCTACCTGTGCACTGAAGACTACTGAGCATTGCCGAACAAATTTAAGGAAGACCCTCCAAATTGAAGACGTACACCATGTTCACAGGTCAGTTGAGTCACTACAATCCTGATCAAAATTCTGGCAGACTCATTTGTAGAAATTGACAAGTTGATCTTAAAGTTCATATGAAAATTTGAAGGAGCTAGAAGAGCAAAATAAAAAACCTTGAAAAAGAAGAGCAAAGTTGAAGGACTGGCACTATCTGCTTTCAAGACTTAATATTATAACCCTACAATAATCCAAGCGGTGTAGTATTGCCATCAAGGTAGACCAATAGATCAACTGAACAGAATGGAGAGTCAGGAAATAGACACACACATATATGGAAAACTGATTCTTGACAAAGGTAGAAACAAAATCAATTCAGCAGAGAAAGGATAGTATTTTCAACCAATGTTTTTGGATAATTGGATATCCATATGCAAAAAAAAAACCCACAAAAACAGCTGTACGTCAATTCATACCTCACACCATACATAAAAATTGATTCAAAATGAAATAGACCTAAACATAGAACATATAACTGTGAAGTTTCTATAAGAAAGCATAGGAGCAAGCCTTTGTGGAAAAACTTACATACTGTGTGATTCCAACTTCATGACATTCTGGAAAAGGGGGAAACTATGAAGACAAAAAGATCAGTGGTTGCCAGAGACTGGGGGATGGGCAGGGTGGAGGGAGATGAATAGAACACAGGGGATCCTTAGGGTAGTGAGAATATTCTGTCTGATGCCATAAATATGGATACATGTGATTATACCTTTGTCCAATCTGTAGACTGTGTAACACCAAAAATGAAGAACGGTAGTGTGAACCATGGCCTTTGGGTGATTTTGATGTGTCATGTAGCTCATCAATTGTAACAAATGTGGCAATTCTGTTGCTGGCTGGTTGGTAACAGGGAGGCTATCCATGTGTGGGAACTCTCTGTGCCTTCTCAAGTTTTCTGTGAACCTAAAACTGCTCTAAAAATAAAGCTAATTAAAATTTAAAAAGGAAGAAAGGAAGGTAGGAAGGAAAGAAGAAAGGATAAGCCACACACTTGTAGAAAATATTTAAAATGCATATGTCTGATAAAGGATTGTGCCCAGAATATATAAAGAACTCTCAAAACTCAACCTTTATTAAAAAAAATTTTTTTTAAATGAAAAAGATGGAGTTTTGGGAGTTCTTTAAACAGACACTTGATCAAAGATGATATGCAATAGCAAATAAACACACGAGCTGTTCAGCATCATTAGTCACTAAAGAAATGTAAACAAAGCCAGGATGAGATACCATTACACTCCTTTTGGAGTCACTAAAATGAAGAAGACTGACCACACCAAATCTTGGTGAAAATGTAGAGTAAGTGGCACTCTCATACACTGCTTGTGAGAATGTAAAGCGACCGACCACTTGGGGAAAAAGTTGGCAGTTTCTTAAACTTTAATAATTTATCGAACTGCTAAATCACCAGAGGCTAAAGCCCGTGTTACAGGCTGAATCGTGTTCCCCAAAGTTCTTACGTTAAAGCCCTACCTGCACTGTGACTATATTTGGACATAGGGCCTTAAAAAAGATGGTTAAAGTTCAATGAGACCATATGGGTGCCTCAATCCAATAGGACTGGTGTTTTTAAAAGACGAGGAAGAGACACCAGGGATGCATGCACGCGGAGAAAAGACCATGTGAGGACACATAAGAAGGTGGCCATTGATAAGTCAAAGAGAGACGCCTCAGGAGAAACCACCGTGCTGGCACCTAGCAGCCTCCAGAACTGTGAGAAAATAAAGGTATGTTGTTTAAGCTGCCTGTCCATGATATTTTGTCATGACACTTAGAAAACTAGTACTCCCATCCTATATCTGTCCTTCCATTAGTAAGATAAATTAGATCATCGTTCAGTTTGTAATAAGTCAGGTTTTCCGTTCCTTGCATCCCCAAATCATTACACTCAATATACTATGTGACCTTTGTCAACTTGCTTTACCTTGAAAAAGGTAAAAGTGTTTCAGTTTTCTTGTATTTAAAGATGAGTGGGGGATGCTTGGGTGGCTCCGTTGGTTAAGAGTCCAACTCTTGATTTCAGCTCAGGTCATGATCTCACAGTTCGTGAGCTGGGGCCCCAGGCTGGACTCTGTGCTGACAGCATGCAGCCTGCTTGGGATTCTCTCTCTTCCTCTCTCTCTGCCTCTCTCTCTCAAAATAAATAAATAAACTTGAAAAAAAAAAAAGATGAGGCTACACTAAATAAACTTTTAAAATATTTTCAGCCTTCATGTCTATGCAATTGTGGAATAAATTTACAGGTAGATTTTGTTTTTCCAAATCATTCCCCCTTGATCTAAAATCCATGATTCACTGGGGCACCTGGGTGGCTGAGTTGGTTAAGCATCCGACTTCGGCTCAGGTCACGATCTCACGGTCCGTGAGTTCGGGCCCCGCGTTGGGCTCTGTGCTAACAGCTCAGAGCCTGGAGCCTGCTTCAGATTCTGTGTTTCCTCTCTCTCTGCCCCTCCCCTGCTCACGCTGGGTCTCTCTCTCTCTCTCTCAAAAATAAATAAACATTAAAAAGATATTTTAAAAGGGGCGCCTGGGTGGCTCAGTCTATTGAGCTTCTGACTTTGGCTCAGGTCATGATCTTATGGTCTGTGAGTTTGAGCCCCGCGTCAGTCTCTGTGCTGACAGCTCAGAGCCTGGAGCCTGCTCCAGATTCTGTGTCTCCCTCTCTTTCTGATTATCCCCCATTCATGCTCTGTCTCTGTCTCAAAAATAAATAAGCATTAAAAAAATTTTTTTTTAAATCCATGATTCATTGACCAACATTAACAACTCAGGCAACAACAGATGTTGGTGAGGATGTGGAGAAAGAGGATCTCTTTTGCACTGCTGGTGGGAATGCAAACTGGTGCAGCCACTCTGGAAAACAGTATGGAGGTTCCTCAAAAAATTAAAAATAGAACTACCCCATGACCCAGCAATTTCACTACTAGGTTTTAAAGGGATACAGGTATGCTATTTTGAAGGGGTACATGCACCCCAATGTTTATAGCAGCAATATCGACAATAGCCCAAAGTATGGAAAGAGCCCAAATGTCCATCAATGGATGAATGGATAAAGAAGATGTGGTTTATATATACAGTGGAGTATTGTTCAGCAATCAAAAGAAATGAAATTTTGCCGTTTGCAACTATGGAACTAGAGGGTATTACACTAAGCGAAATTAGTCAGTTGGAGAAAGACAAATTTCATAGGACTTCACTCACATGAGGACTTTAAGATTCAAAACAGATGAACATAAGGGAAGGGAAGCAAAAATAATATAAAAACAGGGAGGGTGAAAAACATAAGAGACTCTTAAATATGGAGAAAAAACACAGGGTTGCTGGAGGGGCTTTGGGGGGTGGAGTGGGCTAAATGGGTGAGGGGCATTAAGGAATCTACTCCTGAAATTGTTGCACAATATGTTAACTAACTTAGGTGTAAATTTAAAAATAAATAAATAATTAAAAATAAAAATAAATCCATGCTTCAAGACTAAAATGCAAACCTCTGCAAAAATAGTTAATAGCAGTAATCTGACATTAATAATACTAATACAAATAATATAATGTGGGCTTTTTTCCCGGACTCTAGTTTGAAAGTAGTCACAGAGTGCAGAGACTATAAAGATGAACCTAAATCCTCATGTGTCGACAGGTTCTGAACACAGCAGTGAGTAACCTTCCTTTGTGGGGGACAGGGACTCATAGATTTAGATGCCTACAAGTGTATGGCATTCTGCGTCTCCTCAGGACATTGACCCTTTGGACAGAAGAAATTACTAGTAATAATTTTTCATGTGTGTCTTAAGACTTTTGAAATCCATTAAGAAGCAAGTAACTAGAACTCCATTTTCTCACAGACTGGGGAATCTTACTCTCTTAAGGAAAAGTGGAACTACCTCCAAAGTTCAAGTATTGTAGACTCCTTTTGTTCATAAGGCTGTTTCTGAATCTCACAATCTTTATTTTTAAGGATACATGTCTCCGAATCCCTTGGAACATCCTTAAAAAGAGGATAACTTTCCTTTCTTTATTCTCCCCCAACACTGAACTTCTGCTTTAATTAAGGCCCAGGCAGTCACCTCATTATTCCTAACCAGACTGAGGCAATGTTTGATTGTCTTTTTAGAAACATCCCTGTAAACAAGAAAGGGACAGATTACATCATCTGGTTGGTGTTAAACAACAGAACAGGTGAGTACTGGCAAGACGAATAGGCTTTATTTCATTTGAACAAATTACTCTTGGACTCCTGGTCTCAGAGCCTGCATTAGTGAGACAGGTACTATCATGCATCAAGGAGACATATTCCACCTTGCATAAAACCTTTCCATTAAAAATTCACCTCGCTATGGGATTTAACAGTCTCTTAGGCAGTATCCATCAACAATGACAAGATTTGCCCAGCATTTCTGAATGATCAAGCAAACAAAAGAAAAAGTGGGCTACTTTGATCCCTCCAGACTTTTAGGTTCTCATTTCTGCTAAGAAAGTACATCCTAATTGTATACAAGGAACTTCTTTCTCATTGTGACAGGTAAACTTGACCTGTGTGTCCCTATTGGATCAATGACACAAGTGAAAGAGGCATTAAAGCTGGGTGTTTTTATTCCATCCTTCCAAAGTTGAACAGCCACATCATCCAAGGCAGGTGACTATTTGTGCAATGGTAAAGTCCCAGGGTTAAGGCTTCCTAGGCAGGTCATTTATTCCTCAAATATTTAATGAGCTCTTACTATGCACCAGGTTCTACATTAGGCACTAGGGATTCCTAACAAAACAGACAAGATCCTTGTACTTATGGTGCTTGCATTCTATGTGAGTGAAACATAAGTAATAAGTAAATAAAAATAAATAGCTACAGCTAGTGATAAGTGTCAGAAAGGTAGTAAAATGTGATAATATAATAGAGAATGGTTTGGAAAGAGGGGTGGCTGGAGTGAGATACTTTGGAGAGAGGTCAGAGAAACTCTTAAGGAGATGTCATTTGAGCTGGGATATGAGTGGTGGGATTGAGACGGCCATGTGACAATCTGGGGGAAGTTCTTCCAGAAGAAGACAACAAGCTCCTTTGAGAAACAGAAGCCTGCAGGAGTAAAGCCTAGTGATCAGGGGAGGTGTAGCTCATGCAGAGGTGACAGGGGTCAGAAGGGGCCAGATCAAGCATATCTATGGCAGACACTCAACTTTATCCAAAGAGAAACGAGGAGCCTTGGTATGATTTTAACACAGTGATAATAGGATCAGAACTCATTTCTCAATGACTCTTTTTTAGTTCTGTTGGAAATTGTCAGAGTCAGAGTATAAATGCTCAGACCAGAGAGGAGGTTACTGTAAAATTCTAAGTGAGAGATCATGGTGGCTTGGAATAGGGTGGAAATAGATTTAAATGGACATAAAAAGAGTTAATTTTAGAGGTGGAAACAAACAGTTGTTGATGGATTGGATGCATACAGGAAGTAAGGGAATAAAATATGCCTAGATTTCTTAACATCTAGGTGGATGATGATGCCATTTGTTGATATAGGGAAGGCTGGGGAAGAGCAGCTTTGCAGAAAAGATTGTTTCTATCTGGACTTGTTAGGTTTAAGATCTTGATATCTAAGTAAAAATGTTGACTAAATAATTGGATGCCAAAGGAGAGGCCAGGGCTAGAGATACGAGGTATAAAATTTGACAGCATCAATTTGGTGGTTATTAATGCCCAGGAACAAATGAGAAAAAAGGAGGGCCACAATCCAGTTGACAGTAACTCTAGTATTTAGAGATAAGGAGCTCTAAACATATAGCCAGAAAGTAGAAAGAATTGGGAAATTAGGAAAGTGAGAGAGGAAAGTGTTTCAAAAAGGAAGCAAGCATCATCTTTCATAGATACTGTTGTGAGGTCAAGCTAGGTGAGGACGGGAATGTATCCAAAGAGGAGATTACTAGGGAATTTGTCAAGAGTTCAGTGGAATGACTGGAAAGAAAGCCCTGGCAGAGGGAGCTAGCAAATAAACAAAAGACTGGTTTTCAGCAAGATGGCAGACCATATGTGCAGAGAAATGCCTTCTGGTATGGAGAACCTAAAAATAATTGCTTAGGTTATTTTAGATGCTTAATAACTACTTATTAAGTGAATAAATGAATGACTCTAGGCTCTCCCAGATGGCCCAAAATAAACACAGTATCTAATGCCCCAGCTCCTTTTTTTGGCAACCCTTATGATTTCATTAAAAACTCAGGTCTAAAGTTAAATCTGCTTTCCATCTCATTGGACAGGAGAATTGGAGCACTTTTGCCTCCTTCTGTGGGATGGATGGGAGTGGGTTGAAGTGGAAGATCTGCTTCCTACTAAGAGTCAAGTCCTATTCCAGAATAAGTAAATCCAAATCTCTGGGGATAGGGTGTCAGCACTGGTATTTTTTAAAAGCCCTCTGTCCCCGCTGAATCTGATGCACAGTGAGAGTGCCACAAGTCAATGTGAAGGCTGAAGTAACCAATGATGGTAGCAGTTGCTACTATCCTTAGTAAATACAGTGCTGAGATTGAGGCCAACACAGTAAGGTGAGTAGGGAGCAGACATTTCAGGAAAATGTGGTTTTAGAACAGGAGAAGCAAGATTAGCAGAGAAGAACGTGAAGAATACTTGAGCTACTTTAGGTACAGGTGGAAAAGATAAACAAGCCTTCCTATGAGGAACTTCCAAGGTCAGCCAACTTCCATCTAAACAAGGGTATGAAAAGAATCCTGCAAGAAGAGGTTAAAGATGTAGAGGGTTTGCTGATGGCAATTCTGGTTGATGTAGAGCACAGTAAAGGGGTTGGAAAGGACAGGAAGTAGAGAGACTGGATCAGGTAAGGAATCTTTGAAGGAGCACTGGACAAGTTTCTGGATGAAAATGGATGATCCAGAAGTGGTGACTGAGGGAAACAAGGAGATGCAATAACGATGGAGTTCATCTGATCATCAATATTGGAAGATGAGCAAAAGTCACATACAGTCCAGAGTCCAGTCTTTGGTGGATCTGAGCTCACTGTACAAGTATGAAATCCCATGGCAATCTAGGAGGGATGATCTCAACTGGGAAAGTTGGTCTGATTGTCTGGTGGTGACTGTTTTCCACTCAGTATGGCTTCCCTATACTGCCGCCTTAGGGTAACCCACGACTCCTTGTTCTAGTTCCCAGGAAATTCCTCTGCCCTCCTTTGTTATTCTTTTATTCTTTTTTTTAATTTTAGAGAGAGAGAGAGAGCACACATGCACAAGTGGGGGAGAGGGGCAGAAGGAGAGAGAGAAAGAATCTTAAGCAGGCTCCACACTCAATGCAGAGCCTGATGCAGGGCTTGATCCCATGACCTTGGGATCATGATCTAAGCTGAAATCAAGAGTCAGATGCTCAACTGACTGAGCCACCCAAGCACCCCTCCCCTTTGTTATTCTTAAAAGTATTCCCAACTCTTCCTAACACCACTGGGACACACAATCTCTTAGGAAAAAAACACATGATTTTACAAAGACTTGAGGAGCAACGGATTTCAAACAGCTTGCTTATCACTCTGCAACAGTCCCATGATCAATGTAACTGCAAAAGCCTAGGTGTCTTCTCACAACTGGAAAGGAAGGAGAGATTAGAAAGCAAAAGACAAATTAATGTCTCAAAATTATTATCCATACTCACCTTACAGGAAATATTTAGTTCGGGCAAATGTTAACTGAAAATCATAGTTATCATAAGGAATCTCCATTGTCCTATGGGGATCTGAAAGTATCTTATATATTCATTAATTTCATTCAGTCAAAAAGTACTTTCTTAGACAGTATTCTGTATGCTTATGATATAGCTAAGAACCAGACCAAAGAGGGCATTCTTCTTTTAGAGATTATATTTTTGTAGGAGTGGGTAGACATAAATCCTATCAACCAACCAAGAAATAAACCAGAAAAATGTCAAGTAATGATCCTCTGAGGGATTCTCTCACAGAACTCTTACCGTGTATGGTAAATACTGCCATTTGCCTTCTTGCCAGAAACTTACTTAGGTCTCGCCTCAAATAAATAGGTCTGGACAAGTCTTGCCCATTCTCTCACTCTTTAATGTTTATTAAGGTATCATTTACATACACTAAAATAGGAACAATTTGAGATGCATAGTTTGTTGAATGCTTGTAATTTTATAAACCTGTGTAACCACCACAATCATCAGGATATAGAAAAAATCTCCTCTCCCTGAATTCCCTTGTGTCCCTTTGTATTAGATTTCCACAGCCCCCCATCAGCGCCTGGCAACAACTGATACACTTCCTGACACAAGAATGTTGCCTTTTCTAGAATTTCTTATGAATAGAATTATACAGTACGTAGACTTTTGTATTTAAGTTCTATATTGTTTCCTTTTTTAAAATTTAACTAAAAAAGTTTTTTTAGACAGAGAGAGAGAGCAGGGGAGGGGGACAGAGAGACACAGAGAGAATCCCAAGGAGGCTCTGCACTGAGGGATCATGTGCAACCTGGGGTCATGACCTGAGCCTGAATGAAGAGTTGGATGCTCAACTGACTGAGCCACCCAGGCGCCCCTTTAAGTTGTATTTTTATTGACTACGTAGTTGTCATTTCATGAGCGCCATCTCATTGATTCAGGAAAGATAACACATTCAGCTTTATCTACAAAGATAGAATGTTTGCAAACTAGTTACTTTAAAGCCATCCCCCTCATTTTTGTTAATTGCACAATAAAGCACTGTAGACAAATGCTCATATAATACCAAGTGCTATGAGATTGATGGCAGGGATATTGAGTTTCTTGCTTCTAATAGACCATATGTGTCACAAAATCTCCCTACCCCTTCCAAGAAAGAAAAAAAGAAAAAAAGAAAGCAAGAAAGAAAAGCAAGAAAGGAAGCAAAGAAAGCAAGTGAGCATTTGAATGCAATAATACCCATCTCTTCTGTGCTTAGCCAAAGCCTGTAAATTTTTGGCACATCAAGACAAAGTCATCAATATATGGATACGATTTTAAAATAAATAAATAATAAGTTGTAAAATAATAAGTAAAAATAAAACTGAAATGACTTCTCAACTTATGTAGATTTCCCAAATATTTCTATTTTTTCAAAATTAAATTTGCTGTATTCTTTTTCAAAATTAATAAAAACATTTTAATTTGCTGTATTCTTTACAACAAATTGATAAATTTTCACTGTAAGAGTTTTTAAAAGATGTATATAAAGAAAAATATATTTACTTATATTTAAATATAATTTGCATCATAAGCTGTGTATAGTACTTCTCTACTAAATATTATGACATGAGGATTTTTGTCATCAGATTTTCTGCCATCTCATTACAATATTGCTAGCACCGAAATATTCTTTCCTTTCAGTACCTGGAAGGGAAGCTCAGCACTGAACACCGATGTTGTTACCCTACAGGTTTTTCAGGAATTATTTCTTATTGAATTTATGGGTATTGGTTACACTTACTGGGATCAAAACATGGAACCAGCATGTGGCACAGTGCGCTATTCCACACCCTCAGGCTTCTTTGTCCAAAAAAACAGGGATTTTTGTTTTTGGAATCTCTGCTTCACAGATGGGTAATAACAGGAAGCTCGAAGTTTAGACAATGGAGAGATTTGTCTACCCTGCCAATCTTGGTCTGAATATTTGCTGCCTAGTGGTGTGAGAAAAACATTTCTATTTTCAGAATGATCCTGGACCTGGACAGAAAAGGATCACAATATGCACTGAGTCAGGTGACGGAGCTCCCAAGTTGAGAAAGAGATTCAGGAACAAATCACCAAAAGACAAATCATTCATTTGTGGGCAAAGGAATTTATGTTTCTGTTGCCTCTCATGGCCATATAAAGTCATAGAGGGTTAAAAAACAACAACAGGCAATCTTGTAGATTTTATTTCTTTTTACTCATAGAATTTTAATGCTTGCAATCCTTCAGTAGAAGAGACTGAGTTTGGTTGAGATACTCCCAAGGCCACACAGGAGGAGGAACATTCCAGCACTCATGTGCTTGACTCCCAGCTCTGTGTTCTTCCTTCTGTGCCATGTTGCCTCTCCATAGATAACAAGATTGGCTTTTTCAGGCTCTAATGAAATATTAACTTTCCAATTTCTTGTACTCTGCTAGCTCAGGGTGCTGTTGTGGTATTGATAGAACTTTAAAAAAAGAATTGGGTGTGGTCATGTGTTTGATCAAGCCCAATTATAGTCATTATCACAAGAAAGAAAAAAAAATGGCCATTATCGTAACAAATACCTTCTAAGGACATTGCCTCCTTGGCTTTTCTGATTTTTCTTTCAAGTTCTTTTCATTTTGTCATTTCAAATGGATTTATTTATATAAAAGCGGAAAACGTGAAATTTAATTTTCTTTTTTTTTTTAAAGTTTATTTACTTATTTTTGGAGAAAGATAAGGCATGAGTAGGGGAGGGGCAGAGTGAGAGGGAAAGAGAGACTCCCAAGCAGGCTCCAAGCTGTCAGTGCAGAGCCTGATGCAGTCACAAACTGTGAGATCATGACCTGAGCCAAAATGAAGTCGGTTGCCCAACTGACTAAACCACCCAGACACCACAAAACTTAATTTTCTTAAGAAGGAAACTAGACAACATTGGGCCTTGACTTCACCAAACTCATTGCACTAGGACCTTGTCGTTGCACTGGAAGAAAGATAATTGGATGAAGAATGTTTAGCTTTGCAATAGGAGTTAGCAGCTAACTTCACTTCCAGAGTAGAAGTGTGTCCATGAAGCAAGTGATTCTCTTAGTGACTTGAGACCAGATTCAGATGTCCTAATTCAGACATTTACATATAGCTCTAGGTTGAAATGGTACTACCTTTTTGTTATTATGTATATTTACACACAGTTTTGAAGGGGTCTTATTAAATTTTTCCTGGAACACTGCTGGCTTTAAGGACACTTTGATGACTTTCTGAAGGAAAAGTTTTCTTATAGGCATCAATATTATTTCCTGAACTTGCCATTGAATAAGGTTCACAACTATAAAACTAGATATTTAGAATTGCTTTGGATCAGGAGGAGGTCGCAAATGGCCACCTGTCCATAAGGTTCTTTAATATGAGGAATATTAATAGAATCCCTGGAGCTGGAATTTCGTAGTTGGAAAACCCATCAATAAAATTCTTGCTACCCTTTGAATATCCATTGATGATCTGTGTCTCACTCACAGGAAAACCAATAAGAATAAAATTGTATATTTTTGATTTCATGGTGGGATTCAGTAATGGCCCAATTATGTTCAGGCTTACCTAGTAAAGGGTCTCTGTAATTAGTGTATAGAAATTGCAGGAAAGCTATGACCTTTTGTTCCTTCTTCTAATGGAGAAAGGCTTGTACTGTGTGAGGGTGGGCATAATGAGATTGTTACTGAAATCCACTAAGTAGGGTAATAAATATATTCTGACGACTGTTGATTTTTCTGTGAGATAACCAAAAGACCATACTGTGGCCTTCAGCAGATGCTTAGGCCATGGTACACTTAATAATATTTCTTTTCCTTTAAAACTGAGATTATTCCTGAGTTTTTCTTGTAAAATAAAGATCAATGTAAAGATGCTAACAGCTTTGACAAGCTTCTAGTAATCCTGCTTCCGGGACAAACAGGTAGGTAATCGAAAAGGGCATGTGTTGCTTGAGTTTCACCTCAAGTGGAAATCAAACAGTGTCCGTCAGATCACAGTTCCAAGGTCAACCTTAATAAAAAGTGTAGAGTTAGAAATTACAGGGATGAGCAATAACTAATAAGCAAAGAAGGTTCCTGGATGTGAAAAAAGGATGCAACCAATTGAATCAGACAATAACAGGAAGTCCTGGCTCTGCTGGTTCTTTCCTAGGTCTTGAGCAGGGTCAGATAAAACAGTGAAATGGTCATTTACAAAATGCCTGGCAAGATTATCAACACTATTCATATTTTGCTTCCTAATTCCTCTTGAATCTACCAGCTTCTTTCCATCCTACTGCCATTATCTTGGCCAAAACCTCCAAAATCCCTCCTGTGGACCTCTTGCAATGGCCTCCCAGTTGGTCTCCGTGTGTGCGCTAAGCAGAGTGATTTATTTTTATTTTTATTTTTTTCAAAATGCAAGTCGATCGTAGTGACCTCTTGTCCTTTTTCACATGGCCTGCAAGTGGTTCTCCATCCCAGAGAGTATGTTCCTTAAGGGGCCTTTTGGCAGTACCTGGAGACCTTTTGGTGTTACACTGGGGTGTACTATTGGCGTCTGGTGATTATGCTGCTAAACATCCTGCAAAGCAAGGACAAGCCCCTGCAACAAAGGATTATCTGACCCCAAATGTCAATAGTGCCGAGGTTGAAAATCTTGGCCACACCCCCGCCTACCTCTCAGCCTTATCTTGGACTACTCTCCTCCTCACTATGCTTCAGACTTGCTGGGTTTTTATTAGTTTTACAAGTATGCTATCTTATCTCCCATTTCTAGGTCTTTGTAGTCTTACAACTCCTACTCATCTAAATGTTACTTGAAAAGTCCCTTTTTCATGGAAATCTTGCCTGATGTCCGCCCAGCCTCTTATACACTAACAAGCATGGCTAGGGTTATTTCAAAGCCTGAGGAGGGAAGAGTCTACAAATCTAAAATCTTCAGTATTTGTGGCCATATGGACACCAGTTCTTTTTTTTTTTTTTTTAATTTTTTTTTTCAATGTTTATTTATTTTGGGACAGAGAGAGACAGAGCATGAACGGGGGAGGGGCAGAGAGAGAGGGAGACACAGAATCGGAAGCAGGCTCCAGGCTCCGAGCCATCAGCCCAGAGCCTGACGCGGGGCTCGAACTCACGGACCGCGAGATCGTGACCTGACTGAAGTCGGACGCTTAACCGACTGCGCCACCCAGGCGCCCCTGGACACCAGTTCTGAAAGGGTCGAAGAAGACATATCTAAGTGCTGCTGCTTCTTCCAACCTTATGTTTTCTATTTAGAATGATTATTAACTGACAAGCTTTTACTCTGATAAATACCAAGTACCTTCTATGTTCCGGGGATTGTGTCAGGTGAGGGGCAGAAGATTACAAAGATGCCCATGATACACTCTCACATCGTACGGTTTAATGTTGGAAGTGCTATACTAGTTGAATGAAGATAAGCAGACCAGGATGTGACTAATTTGATCTGTACTGGTGTTCATAATCACACAATAAATATTTATTAAGTATTTGCTGAATGCCAAACATTGTGCAAGATGCAGGGATACAAAGGTAAATAGCAAATTGTTTTTACTCTTAAGGAATTTCGAATCCAGCGGAAATAGTAGCTAATATTACTGGGCTTTTCAACGCCCTTCACATGTATTATATCTTACCCATTCCTTATACTTTCCCCCATGGATAAGGTGTTAACCTAATTAGCCCCAAATTAATAGAGGAGGAAACTGAGATTTGGAGGAGAATGACACTTCTTGAGTAAAGTTTCTGTGTCTGACTTGTAACTCCAGTATCCGGCACATAATGGGTGGCCAGTGTAGAAAAAATCCTATTTCCAAGTAAGATCACATTCACAGGCACCAGAGATTAAGATTTCAACATCTGTTTCTGGGGGAGACAAGTCAACTTACAACAACCACCTCCCCTCTCTTGTTCCAGTGTGTCTTCCATCCTTCTTTGAAGTTTATTTATTTCTTTTTGAGAGAGAGCGAGCGAGAGAGAGCGAGAGCACAACCGACTGAACCACCAGGCACCACATCTTCTGTCTGTCTTTACCCAGCTGGCAGCCATTCTTGATGTCGACCAGGATTCACGCTCCTAGATGTTGCATGACTTGGAATACATTTGAGCTGCCTCTCCTGGAGTGGACGCTGTTTGGATCGATGCTAGCCCGCAGCTTCGGGAGTTGGGCTGCTGGCCCTTCTTTGTTAGGAGGTGAGAGTGGGCAGAATGATGGGCTGCGGGAGCAGGGCCACATGAGTCTCACGGTTTCCAGCTCCCCTGCAGATGTTGTTGATTACACTTGTAGCTGCTATTGGCAGTGAGGCCTACGCATAGCTCTGAGCAACGGCTATTCCACTTATGACCAATCTGTAGTCATATCGCACCCCTCTTGACACGCTTTTCTTTGTTCTCTATCACACTCAAACTCAGACAAAAGAAAGGACAAAAAATAAGTACTTGCACCTAAATACGGATAGTATCATGCTTGAAGTCCCGGTTGCAATTCCCTGTATAAAACACTTTTTTTCGCTCAGTAGTAATACTTTGGGGGACCATCAGATTCTGAAAGGGAGGAAGATTTTGTTGTTCTTTTTTTTTTTTTAATGTTCATTTATTTGTGTTGAGAGAGAATGACAGAGAGAGAGGGAGTGAGAGAATCCCAAGCAGGCTCCATGCCATGAGTGCAAAGCCCAAGGGGTGCTCAATCTCACCAGCAGTGAGATCATGACCTGAGTTGAAATCAAGAGTCGGACACTCAACTGACTGAGCCACTCAGGTGCCTTAGGTTTTGTTCTTGATTGCTGTATAACTTTGAACTTACCACTATTCTCTAGAGTGCAGAGATGAAGAATTCAAATACATATATATTTATATGTATATTCAAAATTTTTGTTTATTTATTTATTTTGAGTGAGAAAGAGCATGAGCAGGGAAGGGGCAGAGAGAGAGAGAGAGAGAGAGAGAGAGAGAGAAACTCCAAAGCATACTTTGTGCTGTCAGTGCAGAACCTGACCTGGGGCTTGGCCCCAGGAACCACGAGATCATGACCTGAGCTGAAATCAAGAGTTGGACACTTAACTGACTAAGCTACCCAGGTGCTCCTATATTTATATGTGTGTGTGTGTGTGTGTGTGTGTGTGTGCGTGTGTGTGTGTAGTTTACACGGAATGTTACATTAGTGTCTGTTGTACAACATAGTGATTCCCCAACTCTATACATTATGCTGTGCTCACCACAAGTTTAGCTACAATCTGTGACCATACAATGCTATAACAATATCATTGACTATATTCCTTATGCTGTACCTAATATTAGACAAACTCCAATATTGATGCAGAGTTCCCCCCAAAGGGGACAGTACATCAAGATTCCACTGTTTTCGTGTTTTCAATATAATTGAAGGAGGGGACTCTAGTGTAATAGAAACTGTATACCTGAGTAACTATACCAATTCCTTAAATGTTCTTTCTAATTGATTTAATTTAATAAATCCCTAATTTACAGTTTGCTATGTAATCTAGACTTAATTTTTAATAGCATAATAATAAAGTCCAGATTTGGAAGGAAAAGTTTTTTTCTGCTGACATAGGAATGATACAAACTAAAATAGAAAAAAAGTCATGCCCCCAAAACTGTATCTAAATAGCAAGAGACAGATAAAATGCTTTCTGCCTTGTTAGCATCTTCTAATTGTAACTACAGCTAAAATATTTTTAAATAATTATTGGTAAGAAATTTTTCAACATCAAATGAATTTCTAGGCATTGGGAAAGTTTTTCTTCAACAGTGTTTGCTAACATGGAGAAATTAATGAGGAGAAAACCCAGGAAGACTGTGTCAAAATTGACATGGAATGCACCAGATCCTATGAAAATAATTCCCATCTTGCCACCATCCTGATTTCTACTGTCGCATTTCCTGCATGACAATCTTGCTGTTGTTTTAATGGACAGACACCTATTTACCTGGCCAAGTTCAAATACTAATGCCATAAAGTAGAAAGGAGTGGTCGTTTCCAAATGAAGGACTAAAGAACTCTCTGTCCCTGAAGACCATTCCAGGATGTGGTGAAAAGCCCAGACAAGTCTGAAATCTGAAGGGTTCTATTTCCCCTGTGGTCAGCTTTGCCTTGGTGGGGGGGGGGGCATTTTTCTCCCTTTCTGGGGGAATGCCATCTGCTGGCCTCACTTTCGCATTCTTTATTTGCATGTGCTAGCCTTTTTATTGCAAATAGGGCTCTAAATCTTACTTTAGGAATGGATATTGTGCTATGTGTGAGTGCATGTGCAAAAGAAGCTATCAATAATGTTAGTTATGAAAACCTGATCATAAGTGTTTTTAGTCCATTAGCCATTTCACTTTATTTATGTCCCCTTTCAGGCAGGATTTGAAGCCAATATTCACAAGATGAAGTTTGGATGAAGAGCAACACAAGAGGGTATAAAACACTGTCACATTTTTTCATGCCAGAAAATATTTCTTCCTCATATTATTTCTTTAAATAGCTCTTCACAATAAGCAACCTCGGGGAATAACAAGTGCAAAAAAGAAGAACCGGGCCAAGCACAGGTATTTAATATCTATCCACCCACCTACCCACCCGTCTGTCCCTTTCCTCTCGTTACATTTAATTATATTTTTATGAGTATTACCAAATTAAAAAAATTATTTATTATGCCCCCAGTAGATGTGCCCATAGGCAATTTTGACCTATTTTGCTCCATTTCAGCTCCTAACAGAAATTCAGCGCATGATTTATTAATAAGACCCTGTTTGCTCTGAGTCATCGTTTTATCTCCCAAAGCGTACGTAGTAGGAACAGTTGAGCCTGCAAGGAGAGGGTGTTCCTGTGCCTTTCCTGGAGTACAGCGGCTGGCTACCGTTGAGAATCTTCGTGTGCGGTCACCGATGCAATGTGTGCCTGAAGTCACTGCCCGATCCTGCCACATAGGGAAGTGTGAGGAAACGTCAGCCCATGGCCGAGTCTCTGCGTCACCACGGCCCCGGATAGCAGTCTCCCCAAGCTTTGCTCATTTTTCAAAATGCCCAAGGAGAGCGAGGAGAGAAAACAAGAATCAGGGAAAAGGATGCCTGGAATCATCTAACTTTCAGTTACATCATATTACAACCCATAATAATATAAGTGTAAAGGACAATGCAATTTCTCCAGGAGATTAATAGGCATTTGAGGGCCTTTTAAGAAAAGAATACTGTTTGATCTAATGCCCCCGAACAGTAGGAGATACTATAACTCAGTGTTGGGCCAAATGCTTCATCTGAGCTCTGCACACTTCACGGTGAGTCTCTGACTTTTACATTAATTTCCACGAATGGCCACGCAGATCCCGTGTTTTAAATCCTCGTGCAGACCCGGATGAAAGTGAACACTAGCTCCTAGAGTCACCTAGTCCTTCTCTGTGGAATCATTTCTAATTGAATGTTAAGATCAAAGTTTAAGTTTATAAGAAAGAAAAACAAGTGCAGATAAATAGTTATTATCTGACACCCTTATGAAAATTCATGACCTGCACTTTTATCAGAGACCTTATAAGAATTCTAATTGTGAAGTATGCGGAGCCATTAAATGGCGAGTACGCTTCAGTCTCTTGATAAGAAGTGAGTTAAATAATTGTCCTGTTTAACTTGTGCTTGTTAACCTTTAAGGTCAACTAGTTTGAACATACGTTTAATGAAATCCTGGAGCCAGAATTTATGATACTGCTGCCGAATGCTAAATTGGACAATTTACATAAGCAGGACATTAACCTTCTGAGCACTAAATAGCATTTTAGCACTTAGCCGCTGGGGACAATAAGGGACATGTTCTATATATTTGTGATTAGCTTGCCTGGAAACTCTCATGATGACCAATTGGCCTACCAAGTTTAGCAGCATAATTAAATGAATGGACTCAGCCTAAGTAAATTATCAGTGCTGTGTACAGTATATCATTATAGTCCAAAGGAAAAAAAAAAGATATGAATAATTTAATAATACATTACTAATTTATCAATGCTAAGTGACTTTGAGGAGGCTCTTTGCAGTTCATTGTTTTAAATTTGATATTTGATTTATTGCTCGCGTGATTAAAATTGAGCCTGTTTCATTTCTTACTAGAAGTATATAGAAGCAGTAGATTTTATTTTATTTCATTTCATCTCATTTCATTTTATTGAGGTGAGACTGGTGGTGTTTCCTGCTTTGGTGATATTACAAAATACCTCCTACTGTGCACTGATTAGCAGGTAAACTAGTAATTTGTTACAATCAGATGTATGCAGTCCCTACTACTTGGTAGCCTTCCTGAGGGGAGGGCACTAACCCCTGAGTTGTTCATAAGTCCAGCTTGCAACACAGTGGCAATTATCATTATGGTTTGGAAGGGTCAAGCACCAGGGAAGGCAATTTGCGCTTCACCTACAAATGCTGCTGCTGATTGTGGATAATCAATCCTCTGGGCCGACTCTCCCGGAGTTGTGCTCTGTAAACTCAGTCTAACATTAGGACGTATTGAACTTTAATGGCCAAGTACCTGTGTGGGGAAATAGCATTCACCCTGAAGTCGGCTGGGGCCCCTGCCCCTTACTCTTCTAAGATAAACCTGAGCCGGATCTCAATCCATGGGAGTCCTTGAGTTTTTACTTCCTTGTGCTTCTCCCTCTGGGTCTGCCTCTCATGCTCCCTGCCTCCGTTGTCTTGAGAGAACCTGTGAATGTTATAGTTAGCCTTTTTACTGGCTTCCCCCAAACTCTGCTCACCTTCGCCATTTTGTTGTTTCAGTGACACACGGTGTGGCAGGGTCACATTGCTGAGTCCCCGACCTTTTGTTGGTCTCAACCTTCATCCTTCTCTCTCTCCTCTCCACCTTTTTCAAAGGAGCAAGACTGTTTCTCTCTGTCTCGCCAAGGTCCCTTTGGTTCTACCCCAAAGACTCATTCAAGTATTTCTCCAAACAAATATTTTCCTCTAAAAGGGAAGTCATGAATATTTTCACATCTAGTTGCAAAACAATAGGAATATGGTACTAAGTACAGTGAGTATTTGGCAAGTATTTGGTTGACCCCTCAACGTAGCCCGTCAAGCTACCCGTGGTAAGTCTCGCCTTCCTGACTGCGTGTCTTTCCAGACAGGACCAGAACCTACCTCACCACGTAACCACACCAGCAGCAACGACAACAATTTTTTATACTTTGGAGACTGCTTTACTGTGTATTATCTCTCAGGAACTTGTAGATGTAGAGTGGATACTGTGATACCAATTTCTCATAAATGAAATCGTTACTGAAAGAGAGATTAAATACCTTGTACAAAAACTCTGCCCTGCTAGCTTATGATAGAACCAAATTTAACATTTTTATCTGTTTCCAAGGCCAGTGTTTCTGGATTAACATGGCCCATGTGCTCTAACCATTGTTCAGGTCAATAAACATTGAACCTGTTATTTTTTATTAATGTTAAAATAATCTTAAGTAATTCATGCACATGACACAAGGAACAATACCAATAATTATACATTAAAAAGTAGTTTGGGGGTGCCTGGGTGGCTCAGTCAGTTAAATACCCAACTTCGGCTCGGGTCATGTTCTCGTGGCTTGTGGGCTCAAACCCCACATAGGGCTCTGTGCAGACAGCTTGGAGCCTAAGATTCAGCGTGGAGCCTGCTTCAGATTCTGTGTCTCCTTCTCTCTCTGCCTCTACCCCACTTGCTCTCTGTCTCTCTGTCTCTTTGTCTCTCTCAAAAAAAGGAGCCTTTCCCTTTTCTCCAAATCAGACACCCCCTACAGAGACAATTAATGTCAGAATCTTGTAGATCCTTCCAATGATATTATATTTCATGTAAGTTTGGGTATCTATCCTTTAAAAAATATTTGTACATTACCAGACATACTCCTTAGCACCTGGATTTTGAACTTAACAATACATCTTAGTAATTGATCTGTATTAGCACATACGAATCTACTTAATTTCTTTTCATGGTTATATATATTCTATCACATATAATTGTCAGAATGTATTTATTCCTTTGGTTCCATACAAGTGTTTTTTCCTATTATAAACAGTATTAAAATCTTTGTAATACATATTGGCATGCAAATTCAAGTTTATCTAGAAGATTAAAAGGGAACCACTTCTGGTACTATTCCTGGCCATGTACTGGTTCCTCAGCTTGGCACCAACTTTCCCCATTGATCAGAAAGTAGACTTTTTAAATTATCTATTGTCTATTCCATTTTGCTTCCAGTTGATTGAACTTCATTCCGTCTTTCCAAACCAAGCTATCTTTAGGTTAGATAGCCAGAATGAGTAATACAGCAAAACATTAGAAAGTTCACTGAGAAGCAGGATGTGGCCAAAGTAAAGCCAAGCCAGCATGGTCAAGGGGCTGGACTCTGGAATAATACAGACCTGGATTCAAGTGGTGGCCCTGCTGATGACTAGCTGTGCAGTGTGGACAGAGTACCTATGCCCTCAGCAGGCTTTTTGCATATTCTGTGTGGCTAATGACAGCACCAACCTCCACAGAATTATGGGGGGATGAAATTACATAATGCTTATAAGTGCACAGTTTCTAACTCATAGTAAGCAGTCAAAAAATCTATTATCACCTATTAGTGTTATCGAAGCTTTCCAGAATCATTGATTAGCTAGCTGAGTCAATATTACACAAAGTTTCATTGTCTATTTTTAATTTTAAAACTATTTACATCAAGCTATTATTTGACAGTTGAGGGTTACTTGGTCAGGGTGACAGCCAGAACAGCCTTTTTAACCTAAAACTGTTTAGAACCATATTATTATTATTATTATTATTATTATTATTATTATTATTATTGAGAGAGAGCGAGAGCGAGAGAGAGCATGAACAGGGGGGGGGGCAGAAAGAGAGAGAGAGAGAGGGAGAGAGAGAGAGAGAGAGAGAGAGAGAGAGAGAGAGAGAGAGAACCCCAACCAGGCTCCACGCTCAGTGCAGAACCCAACTCAGGGCTTGACCCCGTGACCATGAAATCATGACCTGAGCCAAAACTAAGAGTTGGACACTCAAACAACCAAGCCATCAGGCACCCCAGAACCATATTATATGTAAGTATGGCCCAAGATTTACCTACACCTATATACACATTCTGTGTAAAAGTATCACTGTTAAAGTTAATATTTTCAACTGAGACCTTTTTACTAAAATATTTTATAGGTGTGAATTCTAAACTGCTCTAAATTATTTTCTTTGCTGCTGGTTTGTCTTTATTTTAATCTTATATTATTCATTGGAAATGAACATTGTATTGTACATTGGAAATTTCCCCCTTCTTTATTTCTTTTAAATAGTCAGGGGAAAGTAAAAGAATCAAGTTGCTTTTCTCCCTGACACCTAGCCTGGGTGTAGAGATCTGGAGTCCTTCCTCTAGAATTCTCTATAAGGACTACTCAGATCAAATGCCCTCTGGGATATTTGATTCCCACTTGGGTTGTATCAGCCCTCATCAGAATCTGCAACCTTGCCTCCGGATATTCTACCAATTGATATTTTGGTATAGTTTAGCACAGTGAAAAAAGTACTTGGATTTGGAGTCAGAGGACCTGAGTTTCCGTTTTACTCGGCAGCTTTGCGCCCTGAAATGGGAATTGCTGAAGTCAACTTCTTCATCTGTCAGGTGTTATAAAAAAAACTGACCCTACTTACCTCACAGGAACAAGTGAGGTGATGAAAGTTCTTTGTGAATAGCAGAGCACGGGGCAAATGTTAGTAACTATCGTCATTATGATCATTACTGATACCGAAAATAATGTTCAGAGTCAGAAATCGTATCTGAGACCAGCAAAATAAGTTTTACCCTGTTGGTGCAGTATCCCTTTTGTGATAGTTCCCTGCTGTTTGGCAAACACCTTATCAGTGTTTTCAGACCTCTTAGAGTTTTTCTGTTGGCAGAATTTCTCTCTTACTCCAGGGTCCAGCTTGAAGGTTTACGTGTGTGTGTGTGTGTGTGTGTGTGTGTGTGTGTGTGTGTGTGTTGACAACAACACTGAATGATTTCCTCACCTTTCTTACCACTCAGGTAGTGTACTTGTAGCTGGCCCAGTGTAAAAGTTTGGTTTCTGACTCTTTAAATCTTTCCATCTTCTCTCTCCTAGCCTGTCTCCCAGGGACCTCCAACAAATCACTGTGTGTTCTGGAAGTGCTAAATCATTAGAGCAAGAGCCATATCAAGGTGAAATGAGAAATGTAACTTGCTACAAGGAAATGCTGTGAAGCTTATTCTGCTTTCAAAGCTAAATAGGTGTGCTTTCTAAATTGGCCGATGGCATGGAGTAGCTAAATTCATAGTCTCCTGTAATATGTTTGATACTCAAGAGTTATAGGCGTCATTACTGGCTTAATTCTTTTTTTCTCTTAATCCTTCTAAAGCGCTCAGTTGTTTAGAATAATTTCTGACCAATAGATGCAGTCGGATAGTATTTCCATCTTTGCTCCCACCTTTCCTTCATAGCATAACTTGTCTTATGAAGACATCTGTAAATTAAGATTTTTAGGATGATTAGATATAGAGAATAACTATTTTTTAAATTTTTTAACATTTATTTATTTTTGAGAGAGAGAGAGCACCAGCAGGGGAGAAGCAGAGAGAGAGGGAGACACAGAATCGGAAGCAGGCTCCAGGCTCCGAGCTGTCAGCACAGAGCCAGACGCGGGGCTCAAACTCACAGACTGTGAGATCATGCTCTAAGCTGAAGTCGGATGCTTAACCAACTGAGCCACCCAGGTGCTCCTAGAGAGTAACTGTTGAAACGGGTAGATCTTGGAACCCAGATGTCTATTTTGGAATCTGTTAACACCCCTACCAGTTGGTTACCATGTTCATCCATTAACCTGAAGTTAATCTGCTTTTTCTCTTCAGCCATATTGCTTGCCACTAGAGAAACAATAGTTTCAGAATATTTTCCAGAGGACGCAAATGATTACATGGCCCTCTTCTTATTGGCCAGTGTAATCTCAGCTATGAAAGCTTTTCTGTAAGTATCTGATACCTTAATGAGCAGATTTCCTTGTCTTTCTTATTGTTCTTCCGTGTTTCCTATATTTTCTTTCTTTCCTTGGCTTGGAATAAATTACTTAGTTGGACAAGAATAACCTTACATTATTCCCAGTCAATACATGACTATATAAAGATAGGTGTTTTCATCTGTAAGGACAAACTCAAAGGATTCCAAGAATGAAAGTGTTGGTGTAGCTGTCTGAAGAGATTTGAAACATTCTTTTAACTTTATTGCAACCGTCGCCCACGTTGTGAGGAACACTCTTCCTGTTAACTGGAAGGAAAAGAAATTTCTCTTAACATATTTTCCACTCAGCCCTCTTTAAGATAATTCCTTTCATTGCTTTGGTTAAGTCATTCACACTAACGGGTACCAGTTTTTCTGTGCCTGCCTTGGGCTAAGTAGAGCAGGTGACAAAAACCCTTTCAGGTTGTCAGATATTAATGTAAAATACCCCTAGACCTCACTATGTATTCATCTTCATCTAGTTGACTAATGCTTTTCCCATGTTCTTACATGTTGGTAAATTAAAGAAACCTTCCAGACAGTTCTGTCAACAGTTTACTGAAATGTACCTCATTAGTGAGGTTGACCTGTCACATGAGTGTAATTTAATCCTATTGAATTATCACTCAAAAATGCCTAAGTGCTGGGTTTTTATACACTGGATAGAAGGTTTGCTACTAACACTGTCATGTTTCCAGTTGATGAGAGAGGAAACAAGCAAAAAATATGCAGGGTCCTCTCTGCCTCCACCTCCCCATGCCCAAAATAGTGATACTTATGTCATCTCCTGAACAGAATATTACATTTCACTGTAGATCAAAAATATCCCTGTGGATCATTTTCTTTTCAGATCTAAAAGGGAAAGAGTGAATGTTGACTGCTACCCCCTTTATTTCCCTGTCCAGTAACAAAAGGAATCTCTGATACAAAGCCCGATCTGAATGAGGAGTTTCAGAATCTGCAGCGTTCTCTAATGTTAATGGGACTCTTTACTGTAAGATATTATTTATGATCTGCTGCGATATTGTGTTTTCTAAATGGCAAAGCAGCACATGAGATTAATTATTTTTCTTCAGTTGTTTCTGTACTGTGATTTTACACTATCCCAAGGTGAGCTGGGTAAGAACTGATTATAAGCAATGAATGCAGAATGTGTGGAGCACGCTGGGAACATTTGGTTAATCTCTCCTTTTCAGAACCACACTTGTAACTGTTTCCTCAGTTATTCAGATAATTGTGATGCCATTGGTCAAGATGTGAGCTTTTCATTGTCGTGACTTGGCAAGTTGATTAGGCCAATCTATAGAAATTGAAGAGACTCTCTTTAGTAGCGAGAGATGAATGGCCAAAAAATACATAGCTTGACCTAAAGAAATAGCGAGACATATCAAAGACACACTGATGAAGTATCTGTCATAATCCTAAAGGCTAGTATTTAGTGTGTGCTTACTAGAGACCATGTTCTGTGCTATGCATTTTACATGGATTAGTCTCTTTGTTTCTCTTAACAACCCTAAGCATTTGGCTCTATTCTGATCACCACATTATAATTAAGGAAGCTGAAATGAGACATGTCAAAGTGAAGGTTATGGAGCTCACAGAGGGCAGAATTTGAACCCACAGCCAATGCCCTTAAGAGCTATGTAGCACTGTGGTCACAACTGTGAAGTCACCGAATCAGAGTTTGATCATTAAGTTCTACAGATTCTAACTCATCATGGCTGTTCTCCAAAAGAATGTTGGCCCCCAGGCAATGTTGGTTCTGTGGTTTGCATTCAGCCTCCTTGTTACTGGGAAGTGAAGGTATACGATTTTGCTCTTGTTGTCCCATTCTGTCACAGTAGATTAGCTATGGTCCTAGAGGGAGATGTCTGTGCACTGCAATGCAGGTCATGGGATAATGAAATGAGATCCTGTAGCTTTTGGAGGCCTGGCTGGTGCCTCTGTGACAGCGTGCTCGACCTTACCTGCTTGCTGTGCTCTTACGGGCATGAGGATTGTAAATTATGTGGTTGCTTTCTTAGCCTTCTTACCTTCCTCCAACCTCCTCCACCGACCCTCCATGTACCTGTCAGGCTTCGCCAAAGATGCACTAAATTCTAAATGGTGGAAAACTGACTCTGCATAACGGGTGGGTGAAAAAGGTCATGGCACCTCATATTCCCATTCAGATGGCAGCCTACTTGGCCTGAGAAATAAAAAGGGAAATGTCTGGGAGAAAAATCACAGAAAGAACGTATATTTTTATTCTCCTTTTTTTCCTCCAAAAGTAGAGCAAATGAACCCAGATCAGATTGGCAAACATGTTATTTTTCCCGGTGGAATAAAACCTCTAAGCCATCTCTGAGATTGCTATAGACAAAGAACTCTCATTGACCTCAACAGCTATTTTACATGGGAGACACCAGGGCAGGACACCTTTTGGTGATTTTATAAGGTCTTGGAAACCTCATTTGGTAAGCATGAAAGAGGGAGAGGATTTGGGTCAGGAGTGCTGAAACCTCGCTCACCACTGTTGACTTTCTGTGTAACATAATATTTGAGAGATTACATTGAAATGTCTCAGGATTTAGTAATCCCATATGTTTTTTTTAAGTTTATTTTTGAAAGAGAGAGAGAGAGAGAACGAGCAGGGGAGGGGTAGAGGGAGGGAGAGAGAGAATCCCAAGAAGGTTCCAAGCTGTCAGCACAGAGCCCCGTGAGGGCTAATCTCGACCTGAGCCAAAATCAAGAGCTTAATCGATTGAACCGCTCAGGCGCCCCTATCATGTAAGAAGTTTTTAGGCATTGTGACAGATGTTTTTTAATTATGATTGATCCAGAACAAGACACTCTTCTGAGAACCTTATCTTTTTTCTGCATTAAAATTGTAACATTGTCTTTTCTTTAACATTTTGTTTCTTTAAAAAAAAAAGTTTAGTGTTTACTTATTTTTGCAAGAGAGACAGAGTGTGAGTGGGGGAGGGGCAGAGAGCTAAGGAGACAAAGAATCCAAAGTAGGCTCCGGGCTCTGAGCTGTCAGCACAGAGCCAGATGCGGGGCTTGAACATAGGAACCATGAGATCATGACTGGAGCCAAAGTCAGTCACTTAACTGACTGAGCCACCCAGATACCCCAACATTTTGTTTTCAAAGAAATAGGAGAATAGCTTCAAAGGGGAATTTATGTTTCCGACATATTTTAATAGCTAAGCATAAGATGCAATTTAAAATTCATGTATGCCCATCAGCTGGCCCAGAAATATCTTTAATTCTCTAGAAAAGTATCACTGTGTCGACATTCCATCTTTGGACACGTCGCCACGTGCTTTTATACAGGAATAGGAATTGAGGGTGATAGGCCAAGTCTAGGAAAGACATTCTCAAGAGCCACACAGTGAGGAATAAGCTGCTGATGTTTCCGAAGCGTGGCTCAGAGTGGAGTCCACACCGAAACAGCAGCACTCATCTTCCTTGCTGCAAACCACATGGAGCCAAACTGCAATTAGTTTGAAAATGGTCATGATTTTCAGATTTTACATTCCCTCCACGCTTTTAATAAAAATGAGCACACTCTGTGACTTTTTAACAAAAAATAAAAACTGATGATACCATGTATTTTTAAATAAGAGCTAACACATCAGTTCTATTCCTTTCAATGTCTCTTCTTTGCCCTATTATTTTTATTTTCTAAAGAATTTATTTCTTATTTATTTATTTATTTATTTATTTATATTTTAGAGAGAGAGCATGAGCGGCGAAGAGCAGGAGAGAGAGAGAGAATCTCAAGCAGGCTCCACGCTCAGCACAGAGCCCAACGGGGGGCTCAATACCTCGACCCTGAGATCATGACCTGACCCAAAATCAAGAGTCAGACTCTCAACTGACTAAGGCACCTGGGCACCCCTGTCCTATTATTTTTCTTGGTAAACCCAACAGACAAACTGCTTACACATAGTCATTTAGTCATTCGTTCATTCATTCATTCATTTATAGAGTGGTCACGCATGTTCCCTGTTCCAAACCTTTATCCCGTCATGCCCGGACAATTATAAACATCTTTTGCTTTTTTTCTCACCTTCTCTTTCACCATCTTGTGGGTTCACGTCTTCTTTTCCAATCCCATTGTCCTTCATCTGCCCTCAGGATCTTCCAGGTGTGTTGAATTACAAGACTGAGAGCAGCCACTCTGCACATGGGTGGGAAGTGTTGGAAGAGAGTACAATTATAAGGTGGGTGGAAAGGAGAATCTGAGACTTTCTCTATTTGAGGTGTCCATGGGACAAATGTGTGGAAATTATTGTCGGTGAAGCTCTAGATCTGAGAAGAGAGATTTTATTTAATGAAATAAGGACACACAGATAGTTCAAAGTCAAGATGCTGATTCAATCACTAAAGAGATAAAGTAAAAGAAAATGAGAACTGGGCACAGAGTGGGTGACAAATAAATATTTGCTGTTTGTGGTGTCTTACCTGGGAAATTTACTACCAGTATGTCTCCTTTGATGGTCATGACCTGTTCCTTTTAGGGTGTGAAACTCTTTCATTCCTGGTATTTATTATAGATTTGAACTCTCCACTTCAAAAGTCATTTTAAAGAGAGATATTCATAGAAACTTGCTCTCGTATAATCAAATAGCAGTACAATGGACAAAAACCTTCCAAAAGAAATACTTAAAATAGACTTTAACCCTTACTCACCTTGAGGTTAAGAAAAGAAGATTGCTTTTTGTAAAAAGAATATTTAATATGAATCAGAATTAGAGAAGTAAGACTAGAAGGAATTTCAGAGCATCGTAGCTGAAGCACATATTTGCTAGGAGAGTAAACCGAGGCAGAGAATGACTAAGAAGTTAACCCAAGGCTTCCTGCCTTAATTGGCAGAAATTTCAGCCCCTGCTATCTGAATGACAAATATAGAGGAAGAATCTTGTCTCGAAATGCTGATAATGCTAGGAGTGCTCCCTGGACCCAAAGCATCAGAATAAAAACCTATTTTACAAATTAAAATGTTAAAATTTCAATTAAATTTCTATTTAGTTGAAAAAGGTAAAACCTAACTGCTTTACTTGGGTTTCATTGTTTCTTCAACTGTTGTTGGTTTTTTTGTTTTGTTTTGTTTAGTTTTGTTTTAAAGAAGGGGATGTGGTTTGGAGTGGATAATACTGGGCCACTTTCAGCTCCAAAAACATGGCATTCTATAATTTTTGAATCATAATATATTTGTAGAAGGAATAAGGAAAATGCCAGCAAATTAAATACTAACACTAATGCTAATATTTCGTAATTATAAGAAATTCAAAATTCTTGGTCAACACAATCAGTTGTAAAGTGAAGCTTTATTCTGTTTTGTCAAATCATACCAAATAACTGTTTTTTAAATTGCTGTTCATTCTGATAATTTGTATACACAAGTCTTTTAAAAACTGGATTATAATAGATACGGGTGATTTCTACAGATTAAAAAGCCATATTATAACATCCACAAGTAAACTTCAGACTTTCTTTTATTTTAGAAGAGCAGGTAAAAAGTAACCATTCCCTCTTTCTTTATACTGTATGCTTTTTTTTTTCTCCAGATAATGAATATTTTAAGTGTGAAAACCCAAACTTCCCAAATACCTATTCTTTTTTTAAAAAGAAGTGATATTACCTTCTTCCTCACCACCACCCCCCACCCACACATATAAATTGGGGGCGGTGGGGAGTAGGGGGCTGAAGTTTAGAAATTGAAGAAATGATCATCTCTAATATTCTATTCCATTCTGCAGATGAATCATTGCAACCAATATCAGTGAAACATGTTTTATTCGTAGTCAGAATTCAAGAAAATGCCAATTATTCATTCATCTGACATTGGTTCATTTATTTACTTATTCATTCATTCAACAGAAATTTTTGACCCTTGGTTTCTGTGCTAGGTAATCAGGTAAAAATGTGTATAATGTAAAACCAAACCATTGTCTTTGGTGAACATAGGGAAGAAACTCTTCTATCAGACAGCCAGGACTTTTCAAAGGCAATTTGGAGCATGATATGAGGAAGCAGGCCACAAAAGGAAAAAGAGATAGCACAGTTCTTCCATCATTTCCCATGTTAATCCCATTTGTAAAATCACTGAGAATCCCTAAATCTTTTGCCAGATTCACAAGTATGCAAACTGATTCACAATTGTAAGATTAGATGAAGCTTACTATTCAGTAGGAGCACAAAACAATGTTTTTATAAATTACAAAGATTTATTTGAATTCCTCCTCTTTCCCCCATATAACACATACAAATCACCCTTTCTTCTGAAAATTGGCCAATCATCAAAGTCACTCAAAGGTTTTGATGCCTTTATTTGCCATCCAGTCATCGTCCTGAGGCTGTAACAGAATAGAACAGTAGAATAGGAGCTGAATCAGTGGGGCAGAGCAACCCTAAAAGAAAATCTTGACCCACTGTCCTTCACATACTCAATGTGGTTGTATAGTATACTATAATTCTAGAGTTATATCATAAGGATGCTTCTGGAATGAATGTTAAAACTTTAGAAAATTCAGAGTACCAACTCCTTAAAGGTGGAGATAATATAATATAGTATAGTATAAAATAGTGTAGTATCGTATCTTCATATAGTGAAGAGAATATAGATAATATAGCAGAAGAAAGATTGTGGTTAAAAGACCCAGGCGTAAATCCTTCTATAAATCTTAGTCTTCCCATTTTTAAAATAGGCATAATAATGCCTACCATGCAGGATTGTTACAAGAATAAGTAGGTAACCAATAAATTGTTATTTATACCAGTAGTTCTAAACTGGAGATGATTTTGTGTCCCCTTACTCACCCCCTTCCACCAAGGGGCATTTGGCAAAGGTTAGTGACATTTTTCGTTTACACAACTAGAGAAGAGGTCAAGATGCTGCTAGATAACCTATAATGCATAAAACATTCCTCACAACAAAGAATTATCTGGCCTAAGTGTCAACAGTGTGGAGGGTAGAAAACTTGAATATGTACAGAGCACATAGCAGGTGGACAGGAGGTGATGGTTATTACTATTACCTGCAATGTTTCAAAACTAGATCTAATGTAAAAACATTGTGTGTGTAGAGTGAATAGACTAAATATTTCTCTAGCCTTTATAATGAATTAACTCCAAGATTTCCTTGGAGATGTACATAATCAATTACATACTTAAAAACTATTCTCAATAGCTCCAGTGACATTCAAAATGGATCTAAGCTGAAACAGACTTCTGTGCATGCATAAAGGAATTTTCCTGTCAATATTATTGTATGTCAAACAGAAAAACTCTTGATATGCAAGACAACTAGAGCAAGAAAGGCGTAGTCTGAAAATAAAATTGAAAATAGTTTTCTAAGCTTCATTTTCCAATATGTTCTGTTTTGGAGCTCTTATGGTTATCTGGATATTCTATTCCCCTCTTTCCTCCTTATGTTACCATGAACTGAGATCCTCACAAACTTTGGGTCTTGTCCTTCACACCTGTCTTCCCAGGACACTTTGGCTTTGGGGTCTGTGGGGCATTGCGTGCTATCAACAAAATACATTCTAAAGCCTGTGGACTCCTGAAAGTCTTCAATTTTTATTTCTGTGCATTCCTATAAACATAACATTCCTTTGTCTTCTCTATTATGGAATTGTCCCATGGTGTTCCTTTGTAGGAATTTTCTTCCATGATAACATTGCAAAATCATACAGTGCTTGGAATGCATTACAGTTGGAATATTTTTTTTGACATACCATTCAAAAACTCTTTAAAAGCTCGATCTATTAAATCAGATTCTGACATTAGTCTACACTAAGTTTTATCTAGTTTCTTGCTCATCATTTTAATGGTATATTTTAGATCTGACATCCTCATGTAAAACCTTTATTATTTTGCCCTGTGACAATTCAGAAAATCTTCTCTCTTATAACTTCTTTCCCAACTTGCCCCAACTGTCCACAAGACAGTTCAGTTCATCATTTCTGCCTCACTATAACCACTGTGCTTTCTGCGTATTACGAAACTGCTCATGTACATTCTTTCATAATCAGTGTCGAATATTTATTTACACTAGACTGAAGACAGTGGTTGTTTTAATAATCTTTGTATTTCTACAGCTTAGTGCAATGCAGACATGCCATAAACCCCCCAGTTAATGTTGATTCAATGGATAAAGATTGACACACATCAAACCAGATTATGCCATAGGTATTGCAGATTTCCAAAAATCTGCATTCTTTTTCTTATCAATGCTGCTTTTCTTATCAATGCTGCTTATCAATTTTCTTATCAATGCTGCTTTGGTTCTTTCTGTTTAATGTTAGAAGCATCATGAACATGTCATAGGTGGAATATATCTTTAAATAACACCAAAACTTAGAGTGGATCTAAGTTTTGGAGCCATGGGGAGGATTCTGAGAATAAGTATTCTTAAGAGCTTGTGTTTGTCTTGAACCCCTTAAAGTTCATGAATAAGATAGAACTTTATATCCTTGCTAAGTGTGAAAGAAGGGAGAAGAAATGAAGTTAGGCAAAATCTTAATTATAAATAAAGGAAGCCCCCACACTGGTGGCATTTCATTTACTCCATAGTTGTATATGAAATGGCACTGGACTAAAACTTCTTTGCCAAATATTTAATTTTATAGCATACTGTCCAAATGAAGGATTTTGGCATTCCAATCTGACTTTCAAATAAGTTATTAATTAAAGCTGAGAAAAAATTTCAGACTTGCCTTCAATTCAATAAATATTTGTCAAATATTTATTATGTATTAGACACTATTCTAGGTACTTGGGACATAGCAGTGACCAAAACTTCTGTTCTTAAAACTTACACTAAATCTATATTCATTTGCAGCTGGAGGAATAAGAACCAAGTAACAGTTTGCTTCCTAAATAAGTTAATAGTTTAATATACTGTTTGCTTTTTTCTGATATGTTTATGTGATTATCTGGATTTCATAAGAAAGAAAGAATGCATGAGTTTCTTTTGTATTCATTCCAGGTAGCTGAGACTGAATAGTTTGAAAGCTGTTTCCTAGGAAGCTTCAGTGATGGTTTGGTGAATTCCCAGTTGGGACGATTTTCTACTGTGCTTTGTAATTTGCTGTTTGACTTTCCTAGAATCACTGTTCGTTGTCTTCTAGAAATATAATAACAGTTTTATCTAGCTACCCATTTAGGTGATATGTTGAAGTTTTAACCTTTTATTTTAGGATAAACAAACACAGAGAGTTTGTTCAAGGATGGGGAGAAATAAGGAGAAAAAAACTTACTTCTGGTCGTTAGTGTAAATCCAGTTGTCTGTACATTATAGGGAATTAGTCGCTTTTTAGAAAGAGCTTTTAATTGCCTAATCTAAGTAATGTGGGCAATGGCATACGTGTTTTATTTTAGGGTCTATCTAGCCCACTCAGAAAATGTAATGGACCTAATTTTCATTTAGTATAGGTCTGTGCAGTTCCTAAAACATCTAAATGGCTATTAATTTAATCAGGTAATTTAACTATAGCTCTAGAAAAGGCCACCAGCTAGTTGTCACGCAATGATTATGAGGATGACATTTCTATCCCATGATGCCAGAGGCAGACTTTGATACATCATTTTCTTTTTGAAGGTTAAACTCAGATAACCTGCCTTTGGCATTTAATTAGCTACATATTAAACACTCTTTTAATAATAAAATGATTAAAAATTTTATTGCTTCTCAAATGAGGCCCTTTTAGATAGATTTAATGACTTGGTTCGAGCTCTGTAGTTTGTGAACCAAACCTTACTTAGGCCAGGGTGTAGTAATGATATGCTTTACAGCTTGCAAAATCTGTATTTTATTCAAATGATGGCCATAATCATTTTGGATAAAACTTATAATGCTTTCTTCTGTATTTTTAAGTCTAACTGTTAAATGTCATTGGAAACTAACCAGAAACCCATTGATTCAAAATTTCCAGAAATTGTCAAGTTCAAGATTCATAAAGAGACCATGAAGTCTGCTTAATGTGCTGAATCTTATATACTAATTGTTTACCCTTTGAAAAATCATTTGTCGTCATTGAATGCCTGCAAGGAAAAAAAAAACTATTATAGAAATGACAGAGAAGTGTGAGTGGCCTACAAATGCGCATCCATATTTTCAGCTAGTATTAGCTGTTTAGTGAAAATGGTCATCAAGAGACCATTCGTTGTTCATCCTCAGCATGACTTGGTGGGGGTAAGGGGCAGTTACAATGTCTGTGAAATAGGTGAAAGAGACAGAATGCTGTCGCACAAGAACATGGATAACTAGAGTCTGAATAAAGGTGACCATTTTACTTTTATTCCTTTTAAAAGTTTTTACTTAATTTTGAATTTATGTTATTTATTTATTTATTTTGTGGTATATGCAGCAGCTTTTAGCACTCAGTTCAATGAGATTCGACAGAAATGTACACCCATGTAACCACCGTCTCGATCAGGCAATTAGCTGTCAGACTTCCACATGCTTTCTTTCCCACAACTTCCTTCTGCTTGTTTTACAACATCATGTAGATGTAACCGTACAGCTTCGTTCGCTTATCACATTATTTTTTATATTTACTTGGGTGTTTGCACTTGACAGTTTGCAGATTTTTACAGTTGTACTCTTCCATTGTGTGAAGGACCAGTCACCTGTTGATGGAGGTTTGGGTTGTTTCTAGTTCTTTATTCTATTACTCAAGCTATGAACATGCTTTTGTCATTCTTTGTTGAATACATGGTCTCATTACTATTGAGTAAATATCTAAGAGGGGCATCATTGGGTCATTATAATACTTGCCTGTTTCACTTGAGGAGAAACGGCCAATATCTTCACTTTCGGTGTAGTTGTGAATGAGCTAGCATCCACTTCTTTTAGCTTGGAGAGATAAAAGTATTCAGTGGATAATATTCAATGTAATGAACGCTGCAAGTGTGTTTAGAATTGTAATGGTGATTTTCTTCTCTCTGTAGATGTAGAACTTTTCATTTTGGTGATTTGACAGAGAAGTCCCTTCCTCCCCGTTCAAAATCAACAGATTATTGCTTTTGTTTCACGTGTAGGTAAATGTGAATCAATATGGTTCTTTGGGGTTTGGCTTGTTAGAGAAAATAAGGGAAAAACCCACCAACACACAAACTGGCAATCAAATTTAGATGAATATTTCAGAAGAGGCCACCTGTGACTTTGTACATGAAGGAAATATGTATGTGGCAGAGGGCGGTAATTCTGATCATTAGCACCCGGAGTCTGCAACAAATTACCAAATAGCGTTAGAAAATATTGTTTCTCTTTGCTTTAGAATACAAGATAGCTGGTCCAAATGATGAAGATCCCAGATCTTCCTTTAACTTTTTCAGCATAGTTGATTGCAATTAAGTGAGGTCCCAGGAAAAAAAATTTTTTTCCCACACCAGATTTGTTATTGTAAACTTCTTCTGACTTGGGGGTGTGAATTCCTGAGATCCTTGAGTCTAGGGAGAGTACTTTCTATTAACAATTGACTTACTAATATTTTATGGGCATTTCTTCTAAATCCTATGCTAGTTTTTTCCTTGGTAAATTGTACATTTGGGTTTCTTAGGCCAAGAGAGATTGTTTTAAAAAGATAATCAGTAGATAAATGTATCTTTTTATTGCTTTATTAGAGAATGGTTTTTGTTTTATTAGAGAATAGGTATTTTTTGCAGAAAAATTAGAAAATGCAAATATGCAAAAAAGAAAAACTAGTTGTAATTCTGCCACACACAGTCATTAATATCACAGTGAATATCCTTTCAGGTTTTTTATGCATATGTGTATGCATGTATATACTTTTTAAAAACAGCAACCTATTTACAAAATAATCTATTTATTACCAAAATATAAAAATGTCTCTGTAGTCAGTATTATCTACAAAATAATTTTAAATATTTGAACAATACTATATTGTGTCATATTTATGTAACCGACCTCATACTGTTGGGCATTTATATTGCTTACAATTGCATTTTCTTATACACAGTGATGAAGTAAACTTCCCTATAGACAGATAATTTTGTACATCTTAAATTTTTCCCTTAGGATAACTTTCTGTAAATAGAATTGTACAATTAATAGGTATCCATAATGAAGGTTTTTGCTTGGCAAATTATTTTTATACAGGGAGCAAGCAAACTTGAACATACTATTCTACAATTAATCCTTGTTACTCAGTTGTAACTTTTTATGGAACATTTGTTATTTATAGAACAAAAATACTGAAAAGTTTTGTGGTCTATAGAAATATCCTTGACCTTGGACCTTGTGAAAAAAAAACTTTCATTATAGTTAGACTCCATCAGCTGAGAGTAGATTTCTGTTTACATAGAACCTTTATCTTTAGTGTAAGTGTATAACTCCAGGTATACAGGTCTCTCACTAGAAACTAACCAGTTTTGAGTCAAATGAAATTGGTTTCTCTTCAGAAGGCACTTTATTTTAACTTACTCTTAATGATCTGCAGCCCCTTTCTGATGATCTCGACCTATACTGCCCAATAAGATAGCCATTAGCCACTTGAAAGATGGCTGGTCAGAATTGAGATTTAATATAAAAAAATGTAAAGTACCCTATTAATAACTTGCATATTCATTACAAAATGAAATTATAATATTGGAGATACATGGAGTTCAATAAAATATAATATTAAAGCGAATTTTACCTGTTTCTTCTTAGTTTTTTCAACATGATTGTTGGAAAACGTTTAATTACCCTATGTGGCTCCCATTTTATTTCTTTTGGACAGAGTGCATCTACATGTGTATTCCCCTGATACGGAAAATATAAAACAAGTATCTCCACATGTTAATTATATTTTCATGGCTATGAAAACCATAGTCAAGGGAAGGGGGTTTCAGTAGGTCTACAAAGGTCCCTTCAATGTGATGTCTGATAAGTGAGGAAATCACTGAGAGGAGAAATCTACACTTGCCTTGAGCGCCAGGATTCTACAGATGGCAGACCAGTTCTTCTTAGCAGCGTTACAGACCCTCTCTCTGCTGAAGCTCTGAATTGTTGAAAAGGATGATGTGTTCTCACAAGGGGCATGGATAAAGCGAACAGCATTCCATTCCAAATTCTCTCTGTTTCCAATCTTGATGATCACTTCACATATGCCTAATTTTCATTTATCCTCATGCAGTCTCAACACAAAAGACGTGAGTAAACTCAAGTGAAGAACCGAACTACCCCCAGGCAGCTAGAGACATGAAGTTTGGAAATAGAACTCCATGTGAATTTTTGTTGAGGTACTGCCTATAACTTCAGAATGCAATGGAGAATTGAGGCATATACCCTTCTCCAAAAAGAACGAACAACAATAACAACAAAAGCTGATAGATAAGTGACTGAATAATTCAGATTAGGCAATTGACTTGAAGCTCTCATATAATTGTCCCCTTGTGTGTATAGACCCTGCCAACTGTGGAAGACCATCCAAATAGAGAAGGGTAATGCTAATGCTGCAACACAAGTCTTGTGGTTTGGAGCCTGCACTCCTGATCACTAAATTATCCTGCAATAAATGTCTTCTGAATGAATGAAAGGATGAATACATGCATTATGCAGGACAGATTTGCCATAATATTTTCAAGGATTTGCTATCATATTATTATTGCTAAAGCTCCCTTCAAATAAAGCTACTGATCTTCAGGAAAAGATTTTTCTGGAGGAAATCTTGGGATATGATAGAATAAATATGCATATGGTGTTGGTTTAGCATACATAGGTGATTTTTTAAAAAATCTTAACGTTTATTTATTTTTGAGACAGAGAGAGACAGACCGTGAACAGTGGGGGCCGGGGCAGGGGGAGAGAAGGGCAGAGAGAGAGAGAGAGAGAGAGAGAGAGAGAGAGAGAAAGAGAGAGAGACAGAATCCAAAGCAGGATCCCGGCTCTGAGCTGTCAGCACAGAGCCCCATTTGGGGCTTGAACTCCTGGACCATGAGATCATGACCTGAGCAGAAGTCAGACACTCAACCAACTGAACCACCCAGGTGCCCCACACATAGGCAATTTTGAACATGACATGCACTGTGCCTCCAGGGAAGTGTGAGGTTGAAATACACAGTAATCCCATCGAGGGATGAAGGTGAAATGGAAGCCTTGTCTTGGAGAAGAACGGCTCATGCTCTGGAAAGTCAGGCTAGCAGAGAGTATGCACATCGATTCAGGCACCAGACTTCCAGCTATCTCTGACCCCTATGACATGTAAGGCAAGCCACTAACTTTTTTGAGCTTCAGTTTTTTCTTCCGAAAAATGATGATAATATTAGTCCCTACTTCCTGGGTTGTTGTGAGAACCAAATGAGATAGATGTGAGTGAAGCACGAAGTATAGTTAGTGCCTGACCCACAGCGAGTCAATTAGTGTCTGATGTGTCATTGGTGCTGCGGCTCTAAATCTCCTGCCTATACTCTGCTGAGGCATACTGTCCTCCTATTTTTGGTTTTATCTCTAAAGAATTGTTAGGGAGCCCTCATGTTTTAGTCAGTCTTGAAGAAGAGGTTTATTATAAAAACAGATGTTCATCATCAGGCCGGTTCCGTAGGTCACTCGCTTCTTTCTCAAGGCAGGGGTTGGCCACAAGGCCAAGCAGCATTTCCTCCAACTTTCTCTTGGCTCGGGTCAAGTTGCTTCAGTATACCAGCATCTCTCCCTTTCAATCCAATTCTCCTCGCCTCCAACCTATAAATTGGCTTCGGAAAATATTTTTTTCTACAAGTCCATAGAAAGGGAAAAAATAGACTTAGTTTTCCTCAAAGTCCCAGGAG
This sequence comes from Prionailurus viverrinus, assembly GCF_022837055.1. Taxonomy (NCBI): domain Eukaryota; kingdom Metazoa; phylum Chordata; class Mammalia; order Carnivora; family Felidae; genus Prionailurus; species Prionailurus viverrinus. Next base: position 53,357,022 of record NC_062577.1, on the reverse strand, counting down.
TGTCTCTCTTTGGGACAAAGACAGGTTACTTGTTTTCCAGAGCAATAGGAGGGCTATTAGTGCAACTGTATTGATATACTTCCCTAGTCAACAAACATCTCCAGCCAGGGACCTGGGTAGTGGTAAGATACAAGCCAAATGTGTACTTAATGACTGAGTCCATAATTTTAGTTTCCAATATGACATCTATAAATTGAAGATTTTTTTCTATTAAAGTCAACATGAAATCTTTTTCTGTTGAAGTCTGATGATTGACTTGATTTGTATATGGCAAATAAAAAAAATGTAGCTACTTTTTAATGTGAACATCAGGATTGCTTAAAGAAATTACAATATAGCCATACAATAGAATATGCACCAGCCATTGATAAAGCTGTCTTGGGAATATATTTATAGACATGTAAAGCTGTTCACCGTGTTCTTAAGTGAAAAAAGGGCGAATTTGTGAAGCAGTATGGTTCCAGGTTTTCAGAAAAACGTCTGAATGTCTAGGAACAAAAGTATTAATGATTGTTAATTTTAAGGTGGTAGGAGGGGCCGCCAGGTGGCTCAGTCAGTTAAGCGTCTGACTTCGACTCAGGTCATGACCTCAGAGCTTGGTGAGTTTGAGCCTCAGGCGGGGCTCTGTGCTGACAGCTGGGAGCCTGGAGCCCGCTTCCGATGGATTCTGTGTCTCCCTCTCTCTCTACCCCTCACCCGCTTACACTCTGTCTCTCTCTGTCCTTCAAAAATAAATAAACATTAAGAAAAAAAAATTAAGTTGGTAGGAAATGGGAAATTTTTATTTTGTGTGTTTTTAAAAATGTCCTCATTTCTATGAAGTGAAAACAACAGATCTCTCATTTATGAAAGACGTGCTGAATCAAGCTATAATACATAAATGCAGTGAACACTGTCATGAGCCACTGAAAATTTTAGTGGATTATTTGTGACCATTTTGTTCTCTTTTAAAAATAGAATGAGAATTAATAGGAAAGAATCATTCAACAAGTATTGCAATTTCTTGAGTGCCTATTGCCTGTGAGGTGCTAAGTGAATAATATTAACACTTACAGGGTAAGTTTACCATATTCACTTTAGTGTTAAGAAACGTGAAATCAGGGAACCTACTTTGCACAAGTCCACAATGATAGAACAAGGACTCAAAGTTGGGTCCCATTCTACCACTGCAATGTCCTTCTCAAAATGAAGACCAGAGGAATCAAATCATTTTTTCACTGTCTCAGCTAACATATCGCAGATCTGTGAACTGAACCTGGGTCTTGCTGACCCCAAAACCCAAGTTTTGTTTACTACACTGCTCTTGCCCTCATGTTTGCTCGTGTCTTACTGGCCAAAGCAAGTCATGGCCAAGTCTAGAGACAACATAGAAAGGAACTAACACAGGTCTGGGTATTGGAGGTGTGATTCATTGGGGGTCATTCATTTATAATCTACAAAACTGAACGAGCGTCAGAGTAACTAAAATGGTTGAAGACATGAGATGGGAGGAAAGTACCTGTAATAAGAGTGTTAAAATTTCGCCTCTGAAAAGGAACTTGAAGACAAGAATGTGGGTAAATAAATCTGACCATCTTTAAAAAGCCAGAAATACTGTAAAGAGAAGCCACCATTTGAAACTCAGTCTAAATAAACTTCAAACAAATTTTTTAAATTATGATTATAATTTCAGTTACCTAATAATTAATTCGGGCGATTCAGTATTCTATGAGGAAGCCCTGGAATGAAATACAAATTGATCAAGAAAGAATGTAAAAAATTCATGTATGTTAGAACTATAAATGGGATTAAGATGAGCAATCGTTTCCAAAAATCATCAAAATCATTTGGGGAACTCTGAAGCATATATATCTTGGGCTCCAAACCCAGGGATTTTACTGTCTAAGTGTTTAGAACACTTCAGGTCCCAACCTTCTCAGATGATGGTTTTGCACTAAAACCCCCAAATTCCAACCTTCTCTAGATTTCAAAAAATGGTATGATTTTCCAGAAAAGAACTAGACATTCAATACTTTTTAAAGCATAAAACTGTCTCAGAAGAGGGACTAGCTGTGTCAACTTTGGGTAAGGTAATACATTCTTCTCAAGCAACTCCCCACTGTTACTCCATCCTTCATCTGGAAAATGCAGACAAAAATACCACCTTCATAGGGGTTTTGGTAAGGATTAAATGAAACAACCCATAAAAGTCATTAGCAAGCCCTATATACACTGAGGGCTCAATAAATGGCAACAATTAGCACTATTACTAACAATTTGTTGATAGTGGTTTTTGGAGATAGACTACTTGAGTGGATGGGCCCTAGTTTTGGCTGAGTATGACCCTTCTGTTTCTATGATCTCCCTGTGTTGAAACTGATAAGAAAAGAAGATGATTTACTCTTGAGGTAATAGAATTACCCTTGTGCTTGAAACCTGTATCAAAGTAGAACTATCAGTACACAACTGGAAGGTAGCTAACAGGACATAGGGTATGTCAGAGAAATAATGATGGCAATGATAATAATGATTCTCACTGTCATTTACTGAGATCCCACTATGTAGCAAGCACTGTTCCAGCCATTTATGTCCAGTATCTGGCTTCAGTACCATGGCAGTCTATTAAAAATATTCTACTATTTTCTGGGGCACCTGGGTGGCTCAGTTGGTTAAGCATCCAACTTTGGCTCAGGTCATAATCTCATGGTTCATGAATTTGAGCCCTGCATGGGGCTGGCTGTCTGTTGTCAGCGTGGAGCCTGCTTCAGATCCTCTGTGTCCCTCTCCCCCCTGCCCTTCCCTGACTCACACACACGCACACACGTGTGTGTGTGTGTGTGTGTGTGTGCATGTGTGTGTGTCTGGGTCTGTGTCTGTGTTCTCTCTCTCTCTCTCTCTCAATAATGATTGGACAGGGGTGCCTGGGTGGCGCAGTTGGTTAAGCGTCTGACTTCAGCCAGGTCACGATCTCGCGGTCCATGAGTTCGAGCCCCGCGTCAGGCTCTGGGCTGATGGCTTGGAGCCTGCAGCCTGTTTCCGATTCTGTGTCTCCATCTCTCTCTGCCCCTCCCCCGTTCATGCTCTGTCTCTCTCTGTCCCAAAAATAAATAAAAAACGTTGAAAAAAAATTAAAAAAAAAATGATTGGACATTAAAAAAAATATTCTATTATTTTCATTTTACAGATGAGGAAGCTGAGACTTGAAGAGATTAAGTCCTTGTCCACAGTCGGCCCAGTGTTCCAGCCTTCTGCTGTCCGAGTCAGACAGAGACTTGACAATCCAGTTAAAGATAGGAATTTTACATTCATTATTATCGTTGTCTCCTCAAGTTTTTATTGAGGGAATGAATGGCACAGTTTGGAAGTGTGCAGTTTGGAAACTTCCTTCTCTAAGAGATTTTGTTTTATCCTTCTCTCTCAAATAGGCTTACTTTTCTAAGAGCTTGCTTGTTCTTGAAGCCCATTTCTCAACATTACTATGGTATGAATGGAGAACCGTGGGCAGTTTGGGAAAAACCATGTTTGAGTGGTTTGTGGTAATGAAGAGGAGATGGTCATTTCACATTGTCTATATCTATTCTTTTTTCTCTAGACTTCTGGGTGAGTCATAGCTTTGTCCAAGGAGGCAACTGGTATTTGCAACCTTAGTTTGTCAGTGACACCTGTTGTATTCAAACCTTCAAACTTAACTTCAACTGAAAAAGCACATAGCATTTTACTCCTTTAATATTGCTGTAGAATTGTCCTATTTTTCTTGCCTTTGGCTGTTTCTTTTGTGACATTCTCATCTAACAAGATTTATTCAAGCAGCATAGTCACACTACTCTTACCCAAACCCGTTTTCTTTCTTCCTTTTAATCCCCTCTGTAGATGCCTTCTCTTCATGCCAGTGTTATGATTTGGGGAGGAGTTTTGGTTCTTTATAAATCTCTGCACACTCTGAGGGACTCCAGGGTGGCAGGGCAAAGGCTCCTGATTCTATCCATAAATCTCAGTTTGAGGGAAAAGCTAGAGATAGAGGGCAAAGGGGAGCATTTCTACTCTTCTGTGATTTTACAGGGTCCATCTCTGTACTCTGTGGAATAGGGTGGAAGCTTCCACACGCTAACACAGATCAACAGATCAGTTTTATTTTTTGTTTTTTTTTATTTTTTTCTTCAGATCACATACTCACTAGAGGAGAGTGACATCCTGGCAAAAACATCCCCAAACACAAAGCTCTTCTGTTGGGATTATACTACCAGTGGTCATTCCCCTCCAATCTCAAATGCTCCCAGCCCCAGAGCAAAGCGCCCCTCTGCACAAGGGTTGAAATTGCTTCCCAGCTGTGGCCATAACAGAGGCATCGATCCTCATCTGTTCCCCACCACTGAATTCTCCACTGTGCACTACAAACAGGCATCACACCCTCCGACACCAGTGGGACCTGACTTTTAGAAGTAAGATTGAATAGCTGTTAGAAGGGGTGACGGGTATAACCTAACACTGTACTGAGAAACCATGGTAATGAAGTAACAGAATCGTAGGGTAGTAGACGCGGAGGGCTCCTTAGGCGTCATACTGGCCAACCCCTTCACTTTACAGGTGAAAAAACCCAGGTCCAAAGAGGTTAATTGACTTAGCCAAGGTCATGTTGTGAATTATTGCCCTTCTGTTGCTCCAGGTCACTCTTACACAAAATCTTTTCTCAAGGTTTCTTAGAGTTCAGAGTTCATAACCCATCAGTTGTAATAGTTTGAAATGCTTCCCTTTAGAACTCATTGCATTCAGCGGTATATGATGGGAACGCACAATGAATGTACTCCACACTTATAAGTGATTTAAAAAGGGTGCCTGCACTTAAATATCTTACATCTTAATTGGAGATTTTTTTTTTTAAATGTTTTTTTTTTTCAACGTTTATTTATTTTTGGGACAGAGAGAGACAGAGCATGAACGGGGGAGGGGCAGAGAGAGAGGGAGACACAGAATCGGAAACAGGCTCCAGGCTCCGAGCCATCAGCCCAGAGCCCGACGCGAGGCTCCAACTCACGGACCGCGAGATCGTGACCTGGCCGAAGTCGGATGCTTAACCGACTGCGCCACCCAGGCGCCCCTTAATTGGAGATTTAAGAACTATAAATATCAACAGGAGAAATGAAATGCCTGATGTATGTATGTAAATGCTGAATGTGAAGAGAATTCTAGTGAACGGACATCTTAAGCTTTATTTTAAAGAAATTCATGGCCAGGGATTTGTATAAATATGTGGAGGGCCATCAATGTATTAGGTATTGTGAGATAAAAGTGTGAAATAAGATTTGACACCTTATGATCTACACCACTGAAGTTTTCTGGATAGTTCAGTGGTCATTCACATCATTGAGAATATGCTTAGGACCCAGGAACAAAATCCATTTGAATCTCGGCTCTTTGAAGCACAGCTTCCCCTTGTACCCGGTTCCCTTCTCTCTGATATAAAGTGGTCAGATCAGATGATCTTTAAGGTCACTACACGTTTTCACCTTCTATGCTCCCTTGATTAATGAATGACCAAAAACAAAATGCAAAACACTCCAGATGTTCTAGCAGATTTACATTTGGATCTGAGAAAAGTCTGGATGCACCTCAGTCTTTTTAAATTATTGTCTGAGTGGTGAAATACCGCTGAGAATTTTCTATGAAATTCTCCCACTAGACTCACTGCTTTTGGAGCCGTGCACTGTCGACCTTGTACTTCCAGGACAGATTTGGGTTAATTATCATGAAGCCCGCTGGGTAGAACCGTATTTTAAGATCAGAACAATCAAACTCAAGTTACACATGCATAACAGTTTAACAGATGTAACACATATTTGACGATTCTTATCAGACTGTTGAGACCCTTTTGTCTGCCTCAGCATAATTGTCAAAGGTAAATAAGCACGGGGTGTCCCTGTAAACTATCCTGTGTTTGCTGCTACAAAATTGTTACTAAGGGCACAGTAGCATTAGTCACCACTGATAGCCCCAAGCCAACAGTAATCGTTTAACTAGTTCTTGTGAATGCTAGAGCTCATATGTATAGGTATTAGATACCAGTGTCTCAAATACATTCAAACAACCTTGGCCAAGGCAGCTGCTGCCCAGTGGTGTGAACCAATACTGTTTGAATGCCAACTGTGGACCAGGAACTATCCTAAGTGTTTTGCACGTATTATCTCATTTAATACCCTCAATAATCATATGAGGTAGGTATTGTTATTATCTACATTATTCAGATAAAGAAACTGGAGATTAGAAAGGTAAGTAGGTTGGGGTGCCTGGGTGGCTCACTGGGTTAAGCGTCTGTCTCTTGATTTTGGCTCAGATCATGATCTCACAGTATGTGAGTTCGAGCCCTGTGTCAGGCTCTGTGTTGATGGCATAGAGCAGCTTGGGATTCTGTCTCCCTCTCTCTTTGTCCCTCCTGTGCTTTCTCTCTCTCTCTCTCTCTCTCTCTCTCTCTCTCAAAATAAATAAAAATAAACTTTAAAAAAAGAAGAAAATTAAGTAGTTTGCCTAAGACACATCTAGAAAACAATAAAACTGAGGTTTGCAACCAGTTAGTTTGACCTCAGGGGCAATACACTGATTACTATACAGTGTCGTCTTCTGGCTTGCAACATTCTACAAAAAAGATTATTTTTAAGTTGCTTTGATAAATACACTTCATGTGGCAGGATGCTGTGTGTGCAGGTTCGGGGCTGTGCATGACGGGGGGGGCGGGGGGGCGGGGGTGAGGGGCGAATGGTTAATTTTTATTGACTTTAGCTAATTGTACTTCATTTGAATCTTTCCCTGATTTTGGCCGAGTGCACAGTTTGCTGGTCTGCAGTATCCCTGGAAGCAGAGGAGTTGATGCAACACTTAGTATGCACCCTTCCTTCAGAACCTTCACTAACAGACACGTACATGCATCATCCAACCCAGGTCCGAACAGTGAGTTCAGAAGCCATTTCCATTATTTAAATTTCTGATCTGCAGTGTTGTATGAAATACCGTTAGGAACTCTGTGCTTTAGGGTCTGTGGAATATCAACACACTTCCAAGCCTAAATCTAAAGCGATGGTGCTTAATAATTTATATGACCGCATTTCCCGCACTCTGCCCCCGCCCCCAGTGTTGTTAAAAATAATGAGATAGAGGACCGACGCTCTCAGAGAATGTAACAGGCCAATTTATGATTCTAATTCTCTGTTTGGTCATCTGAAATATACTATTTTAGCAGCTTTATACCTTTCACAGGTATTTCTTCAAAGCAATTCCTACTTGCATTACTATTCCGTAAATGTTTTGGCTTGAAAGAGAAAATGTGTCCTTCAAACAAGTTCCTTTCTTTCAGGGCTACTTCTGTATGTGAATTCCTCGTGGTGGCTACCCCGTGTTTTCTGTTATCATCTTCTCCAGGTTCAATTCATTACCCCTGTTCATTATTCAATTTGTTGGGCTTTGAGCACCTGAATAATTGAAAGCTATGCAAGTATTATAAATTATATTGTCCACACTCATAATCCCCATTTTAGAGTTTATAGCTTCACTGTAAAAATTCACTGTGTTGGAACCTTACATACAAGGTCTTATATTGAAAACAAATTAATTTATAAATACATTTTTTTCTTCCCCAAACTCAATATTTATCAAATCTTATATTTTTCAGTTATGGTTTTTATGGCTTTTACTGCCACAGCAAGACCAATGAAAAGAATGTTTTACACGTTCACTATTTCATTCTTTTTTGCAGCAGATATTTATGGAATGACTATTCTTTTGACAGGAGAAGGCTGGGGCGAGGTCAGCCTGTTCTCTTCCAGAAGAATTCAAGGCAAAGCAGCCCTTTCAGTGATGGCCTCTACCTCCTGATGGCCCGCCAAAAGCAAGACAAGTAACAACAAAACCCAAAACAAATCCTCAGTGGCCCCGTCTCTGTACAGGTTTTGACCCTTGACTCTCCCTGGTCCACTCAGGGCCATGAGATTGGAAGATTCTCTTGCTTCCCGTGGGCAGGTAGCGTTTCTTTTTTGTTTTTTGTTTTTTGCCCTGCAAATGAACAATGACATACATGTTTCAATGAGAGTAACAGACCTGTGCTTTAAAACGTTAAAAAGATGGGGTGCCTGGGTGGCTCAGTCAGTTAAGCAACTGACTTCAGCTCAGGTCATGATCTTGCAGACTGTGGGTTCAAGCCCCGCATAGGGCTCTGTGCTGGCAGCTCGGAGCCTGGAGCCTGCTTCCGATTCTGGGTCTCCCTCTCTTTCTGCCCCTCCCCTGCTTCACTCTGTCTCTCTCTCTCTCTCTCTCTCTCTCTCTCTCTCTCTCTCAAATAAATAAATAAATAAATAAACATTTAAAAAAATTTAAAAAGAAACTTGAAAAAGAAAAGAGTATGTGGGGGAATAATGTGGGGGTAGGGAATAATGCTCCTACCTGGAAAGTGCCAGAGCAGGAAAAAAAGCTGTAGGAAAGTCTTGTGGATGCAAATCTAGGTTTAAATTTCATCAAGACTGCCTCTGCATTGCTAGATTGATTAATCGATTGATCGGTTAGCCACAATAAAATAGCTTTACTATTCTCCCGCCCGCCCCCCTTCCCCATTGCAGTAGTCACCATTCTTCTTGTAAAAGCTGAAACAATGGATGAAGGCATAGAGTAGAAAGTGAAAATCACTTCCAAATGAGTTTATTGGGCATTATTTCTGAGCACATATTCCATAGCACTTGGGCCCGGGTAAACAGTGGTGACCAGTACAGATGTGGTTCCTACACTTGGCCGGCATAAAATCGGTCAAAGACACAAAAAATAAACAAGAAAGCAAACAAATGAGTATATATTACACTCTTATGAAGGCTGAGAACAGAGAATCATGGTGAAAAATCAACAGAAAAGGCATTACCTAGGTCAGGCTGCTAAAGACAGTCTCTCTGAGGGAGCGAGCGGCCTTGCAAGAGAGAGCAAGAGACTTCTAAACTGTTTGCAATGTTTGTGCTCAGACATTTTTATTTTTTACAAAACTATAGACACATACTGTTTTACAACTTGCCTTCTCAGTATAACACTGTTAATGTAAATCTTCCAGGTAAATAAATAAGGATTGTGAATATTATACAGTGTGAAGGCATTATAATTTTTACAACTCAATCTCCTTTTGATGGATTTGACTTTTTTTTCTTTCACATGCATTGCTGAGGTGTGCTTCCTTTGATAATCCATTGGTGCATTTTACCATGCTTTCTTAGCACAAACAAATAGAAATATAATTTCTAAATTTCTCAACACTAAATGTTTTGATACATATTTCAAAATACCATGTGAAAATCTGTACCAGTATATACTCTCTGCAACCTCAAGTTCAAGTGCGGAGCAGAACAGAAGAATAGTATCAGAGGGCTGGCTTTGGAGTTTGGTCAAAACTCAGGTCCAGCACTCACAAGCTACGTGACTGTGGACAAGTTGCATTACCTCCCAACATCTGTTTCCTCATTTAGAATGTGGGCATGATCATCTACGGGGTTGTTTTGAAGATTAAATGACATAAGCTATATTAAACATTCAACACATGGCATTTAAATGCACAAAAAATATTAGGTATTACTATATTTACCCCATCCATTGGTCAGTACTGCGTATTATCACTTTTCTAAATTTTTAATATTTTTGTTATATTATATGGATTATATATATGCCTTATATTATATTATATTATATTATATATTTTATATTATATAATATTTTATATTATAAAAATAATGCATATATATAGGAAAGAAAGTCTCAAACTATGTCAATGGATATGGACATGATTATTCCTCCTTCGTCTGCTATTCCAGTCCCCAGAGATAACCACTTAACACTTTTAAAACTGCCACCATAACTCTAAGTTCAATGCCTTCACATGCCATTCCCAAATGTCAATTTTAGCCAGAATCTCCAGACAGGCCACCGTGAAAGAGAACGATTTCTCTTCCCTTCTCTCTAGGTCCACCTGGATTTTGTTAGCTTATTTTCCAGTTTATCTAAAAATAGCACTTCAAGTCAAGTGTCTATGTTGTTAGAAACCTAGTCTAGCAACACTGCCTCTTTTCCACAGTTGCCTCTGTAGAATTCGCTCACGTAGGTAAACCTGCTGGTCAGTGTGCCTCTTCAGCCCAGTTTGCCCAGGATAGTTCTGGTTTACATGTTTTGTCCCAGTGTAGTCTTTAACAGTGTCCCTAGTTATTTTCAAACTATGTTATTTGGGTGATGCTCCGTGTTCACCCAATTTATAGAAGGAATGTGAGCAGAGGGGGCCTTTCTCAAGAGGGAGATCGCTGGCAGAACTGGCATCTGATGGCTTCTTGACCACGGTGGTCTCTATTCATATTATTCTTGAGTGACTCAAGAGAGTGGCTTCCTTTGTTTTCTGCGGTTTTCTCTCTCTTCTTCCGGGTTCCGTATTTGAGGTTCGCATCTCTTTGCCAAGCATGATCTGAAAGGTGCCCCTCATGTCAACACGCCATTCTATTCAAGGTGGTATTATCCTTAACAATTTGGGGATGGTAAGAAGAATCTAATTAAGATGTTTATCGCATGGAAGAGTAACTACTATCTCGTTAATGTTATTTTCTTCTTCCTTTGAAAACCATTACAGAGCTACTGAAAGGTGAAGAGAATAAGAGTAGTTAAAAATCTCGTTTTCTTACCACCCAGCTTAAAAAGTAAAACGTCACTGGAGCGCCTGGATGGCTCAGTCAGTGAAGCATCCGACTTCGGCTCAGGTCATGATCTTGCAGTGCGTGGGTTCAAGCCCCACGTTGGGCTCTGTGCTGACAGCTCAGAGCCTGGAGCCTGCTTCGGATTCTGTGTCTCCCTCTCTGTCTGCCCCTCCCCTACTCACACTCTGTCTCTCTCTCTCAAAAATAAATAAACATTAAAAAAAAAAAAAGTAGAATGCTACAAATACATTTGGACTCCCCAGTGTCCTGGGTTCCTGAAGCTCTCCGTGACTGCAGTATCCTTCCTTGTGCCAAGGCAACCATTTTGCAGGACACAGTGCTTTTTTACCTCTATGCATTTATTTTTTTTTTAATTTTTTTTAACGTTTATTTATTTTTGAGACAGAGAGAGACAGAGAATGAGAAGGGGAGGGGCAGAGAGAGAGGGAGACACAGAATCCGAAACAGGCTCCAGGCTCTGAGCGGTCAGCACAGAGCCCGACGCGGGGCTCGAACTCATGGACCTCGAGATCATGACCTGAGCCAAAGTCGGACGCTTAACCGACCAAGCCACCCAGGCGCCCCTACCTCTATGCATTTAAAATAAATAATTATAGGGGCGCCTGGGTGGCGCAGTCGGTTAAGCGTCCAACTTCAGCCAGGTCACGATCTCGCGCTCCGTGAGTTCGAGCCCCGCGTCGGGCTCTGGGCTGATGGCTCAGAGCCTGGAGCCTGTTTCCGATTCTGTGTCTCCCTCTCTCTCTGCCCCTCCCCCGTTCATGCTCTGTCCCTCTCTGTCCCAAAAATAAATAAACGTTGGAAAAAAAAAATAAAATAAATAATTATAACATGTAGTATATAATATAGTATAGTATTGCTTTCATGCTTCAAAACTTTACATAATTAATGATGTACAATTTGGTTTTATTTTCTCAACATATTATTTGGGAGAGTCATTCACGATAACCTGTGCGGGGGTAACTGACACTTTTCCACTGTCCTATGACCTTGTCTTATAGGAATATACCACTCTTTATCCATCCTTCCGTTTTTGTTCTCAGGAACTATACTGCTATGAACATTCTTTTTTAAAATTTTTTTTCAACGTTTTTTTATTTATTTTTGGGACAGAGAGAGACAGAGCATGAACGGGGGAGGGGGAGAGAGAGAGGGAGACACAGAATCGGAAACAGGCTCCAGGCTCTAAGCCATCAGCCCAGAGCCCGACGCGGGGCTCGAACTCACGGACCGCGAGATCATGACCTGAGCCGAAGTCGGACGCTTAACCGACTGCGCCACCCAGGCGCCCCTGAACATTCTTGACCGGAAGTATGAAAAACAGGTTGCCATTCAGATGGTTGTACCAATTCACGTTTCCACCAGCTGTGAAGAAGAGGTTTTAAATCACTGTAAAACTACTTATTTAACTCAGAAAATCAGGCAAACAACTAATACTTATTGAACACCTACTGTGAATAAAGTGCCTGTTGTAGGCATTGATAATAGGTGCAAAGAAATAGTAATAGAATATGTATGCACGATGGGATTCTTTATGGGGAAATACATTAACTGAGTAACTACTACCTGCTAGGTACTGTGCCAGGCAGTAGGATTACCAAAATGGTTAAGAAGGCAAAATTTGACCAGAAAGATGAGAACAGAGGTAGGTAATAATCGAAAACATCCCAGGAAGAAACGCTGCGTGTGACCTGAATAGTCCCTTTGCTATTTCTATTGTCCCTTCTATACAATGGTGAATATGTACCACGTTGATGAATTCTCCCATCACTAAGAACGGCTCATAAATAAAAATATTTCATAAGTGGTAATAAATGGCTTGATTACTTAAGATTTTTTATTATTATTGACAAGTTCCAATATCTGAGATAAAATGTAGATTTAGGTAAATAACTCTCGATTATTCTAGTGCACTTTGGAAAATTCTAGGTCTCCATGGATATTTCTACATCCAGACTTTTGTTTGCTGGAGAACAAGAATTGTTATAAGATATAAAAGCTACTTATTCTTTATGGGACTTCTGCATAAATCTTACATCTCTAATGTGATCTAGTGACATAAATTTTAGCAGCTTGTTTCTGTTTTCACCCACTGTGGAGCCAGTGCTGTCCTACAGCAATATCCAGGAGTGGAATTGAGCTATTTGCTGGTGTCATAAATAAGAAAGGATGTCATGGCTGTTTTCATTTGACTGAGCAGTAATGGAGTTAATTATACTTTCCGTCTCTTTGTTTTTGATCTGTGTTTCCAAAGTCATCTAAGCTTTTGGGAGTTCTCATATTTTAACTCTTCCCTTGTCGATTGGATTCGGTAGCTTTTGGGATTTCACAGCTATCGATTATTGCTTTCTTTCAACTTCCACCTTTCATTTGTAACTGTGCAAGTTGTATTTCACATTAACTCTTCTTCAAAGAAATAGGAGAATTGACAGCCTCATTTTGTACCTGATATATAATTTTTACTTTGAGGATTTTATAGAAGTTATCTACAGAGAAGGAAAGATTTTGGTCCAGTTTTGTAGTTGAGACAGACACAGGAAAGGTAAGTGACTTCTGAAGTGTAAATTAGCAATCCGGTGAGATAGTCAGGAGGAGATTTAAAATTTCCTTGAGTATTTTTGTTGAGATTAGGAACCATAGTTGAAACGCAAAAGGTTTCATGCTATTTTTGCCAGGCCATTATTTATTGATTGAGTTGAGATATTATATAAATACATAAATATACATATGTATATGTATACAAATATTTGGAGACATTAATTTTCCATCTTTGTTGATAATATTTATATCTACAGAGCCTGAAATACTCAGATTATTAAATCCGTATGTATACTTTAGCTTTAATTAATTATCCTCTTAACTTTTACTTCATGTAGATACTCTCTCATTTAACTGGCAACTAAGCTCCTAAAGAAAAACATGAGAAAAAAAATTATTTGCATGTTTTATTATTATAACAATAAACATTAAAATATAAGGAAATAAGGACATTTTTAATTTTTTGTTTTTATTAATTGCTGTGTAATTTATATAACTGAGGCATAAGAAAGCAGTATAAGTGGGAGACCTGGGTGGCTTAGTCAGTTAAGCCTCTGACTTTGGCCCACTGTTGGTGAGTTCGAGCCCAGCGTCTGGCTCCGTGCTGACAGCTCAGAGCCTGGAGCCTGCTTTGGATTCTGTGTCTGCCTCTTTCTCTGCCCTTCCCCCACTCACGCTCTCTCTCTCTCTCTCTCTCTCTCTCTCTCTCAAAAATAAATAAAAACATTAAAAAATTTAAAAAAAGAAGCAGCATATGTTATTCCCATATATACATACTCACATACCCAAAGCTAATATACAGTAAGAATAATAAAACAACTTTACAATTTTGTGCTTTAATTTGATTTAAAATGTGATTTTGCTTTTTAATTGGCTCAGCTCCTCTTTGGGAATGTTCCCTAGCTCATGAACACCTTTATGGAAAAGCTTTCTGATCCACCTTCAGGTTTGGATTTGTTTTCAAAAATGATTTAAACAATTCCCAAGCTGCTTATTTTCAGTCAAATTAACAACACTTAAGAAATCCTGACATAAAATCATGTCATCTTGCGTTTGTTTCCTGCAATGACTTTTACCATTCATCATGCTGTTATGATTGCTATCGTATTAATGAAGACCCAATGAGTTGGGTTTTTTTTTTTCCCCATGAAGAGAAACAAGTTAAATACAGGAGACATACACTAAAAGTAGAGCTGGGAATCATGGAAGGATTATGTTGAAATCTGGGTGAGATGCTGAGTTAGAGTCCACTAATGGGTACAAATAGATCCTTTAATTTGGGGCCCGAGATTTTTTTTTCCATAAAGCATTCATGGAATTCTTTTTGTAGGCAGGATATATGTGTAGAGAGGTTGGGATGGCATTAGTTGTCAACGATTTTCGACAGAGCAGCAGAGGATAATTTTCTATTCATGATTACTGAAGTATGACTCCCATGGACTTCTTTTATCTTTTAGGATTTTGGTCGGTGACTGTTAGGTTAACCCTGAACTCACCATAACAGACCCTAGCTAGTGCTGCTATGGCAAAATTGCTTTGCAAACAGATAGAAAAGTAATCTGGGTGAGATTCTGCACCTTGGCATAGGAAATACGCATTCAGTGAAAACCTTCGAACATTACAAAAAGAGAAAGGTGGGGGCAGAGAGAATCAGCATTTTTGTACTAATGTAATAGCTTGGTTCCAAAACGTTCATGATTGAATTGGACCTGTTGTTCAAAAGTAAAGAGAGAAAACACACCTAGAACACCTCCAAAGGAGCGGATTTGTAAAGGAAAAACGAGCCTATCGACCCCTGGCCCTTCAGTAGCTGTTAAGTTTCAGCCTCGACATTACGTGCATTAATGTGTAAGAGAGACATGTGTCCCTAGCTCTTTAACAGGCCACGTGTTTCAACCATGGGCTTCAACATGAATCACTGTGAAATTTGAAATATCTTCGGTATTTAAGAAAACTGTACAAACAAGAATCCCCGCTTTTAATTTTCTCAGTCATTTAGGGAGTGGCTTCCAGGGAAAATAGACATTCTTCATGTGTTTTAGGAATGCTACAGAAATTCCATACTTAGAAGTGAATTGCACTGAGCAGCAGCCTTTCTCTAAGGAAGGTCAAATTTTCTTCTCTTTGAAGCCTTTCAGGCTCCCAAGCCAGTTTGCATACTGAGCTTCCCAGAACTATTTTCAACTACCTGGAGCAGTTGAGCATGAAGAACACCATTCTCGATGTCTTTAGCTACAAATTGGTAAGCAAATGGGCTCCAGAGGCCTGAGGAGGAGGGGCACACCCCTGAAATCCAGTCTGTTTATTACTAAGGAAGTTCTGATCAAGTTTATGGTGTTAAAGACTCCAACATATCAACTCCATTGAAGAGCAGGACAAGCCATTGTAAATATGAACCATCAAAGCATTAGCCATTTCAATGAAATGAAGCAAATCAATTGTTTTTTAGAAAGGTGCCTTTCAGATCTCCTTTCTCAGGCTCTGAGTTTCTGTATCAAGTTCACATTAAAACAACTTGTGCTAACGGGATTTTAGCTCAGGATCTTGGAAGGTCAGTGACTTGGCCAATAAACCATGATTTCCCTAATCTCTGGCAAAACAATCACCTTGCTTCGGTAAGGCCATTTAAAACAATTCAGTGACATTAGGTTTAGGGTAAAAATGAAATATCTAAAATAATTGCAGTTACTCAGGTTGTGAATTTGCTTCTATCAGTTACCTTTTATTTAAATTGGCATTAATTGCTTCCCCCCGACCCAATGTGTTATGATTTATTAAAATTGTTATATATGTCAGGTGTAGGCAGACTTAGAGATATTATTTTTTTTTAAATCAAGACCTCTTTAGTAAATCTATTGGAATTTTGTGTTCTGTAAAATAATTTCAGCTGCAAAGAGTATGCTAAATGTGATTTCTGTATAAACCAATAAGGTGGTAATTACTATAACATATTCCTTTTTTTTTTTTTAATTTTTTTTTCAACGTTTATTTATTTTTGGGACAGAGAGAGACAGAGCATGAACGGGGGAGGGGCAGAGAGAGAGAGGGAGACACAGAATCGGAAACAGGCTCCAGGCTCTGAGCCATCAGCCCAGAGCCTGACGCGGGGCTGGAACTCACGGACCGCGAGATCGTGACCTGGCTGAAGTCGGACGCTTAACCGACTGCGCCACCCAGGCGCCCCTGTTTTTAATTTTTTTTTAACATTTTATTTATTTTTGAGACAGGGAGAGACAGAGCATGACAGGGGAGGGTCAGAGAGAGGGAGACACAGAATCCGCAACAGGCTCCCGGCTCTGAGCTGTCAGCACAGAGCCCGACGTGGGGCTCGAACTCATGGACCGGGAGATCATGACCTGAGCCGAAGTCGGACGCTCGACCGACTGCGCCACCCAGGCGCCCCTATATCATATTCTGATTATTTCTTTCAACAAATTGATCGAGTACTTTCTATGTAGCAAAAACACTTAACTGGAGACTCTATGTTGCCTCCCTGAACGTGAACATTATCAGCCTTCATACGCTGTGAGCTTCTAGAGTTCAGAGATCTTGCTTTATAAATCTATCCTTGGGACTAGTAAAGTGCCTTCCATGTGATAGGTCTTCAAAATCTTTCTGTTAGACAAATATAAATATAGGTAGTTAGCTTTAAAAAAAATTAACTTCTAAAAAATTTTAATTAAAAATTAACATTTAACTTTTGGGCAGAGAATTTGAATTCCAAAGTATTTAGTACTTTGGAGAAAGCAAAAACAAAGGAATAACCTACAGAATTTTTTTCCTCATGTGGTCACACCAAAATTCTATAGTGTTTTAGAAGTAGACAGTATTTTTAAATACGGAAGGGGTTGAGATGAGAGGAATACATTTTGCCTAAAGATTACATTTGTAGTAAAGTGTTATTTAGTATAACAATTAACCAGCAGTTAGGTAGAAGGTTTGGGGAATTTCTTTGAGGTGAGCTATAAATGAACTAAAACTAGAAAAACGGAATACTTTACCCATGGTCAAATAATTAACTGTCTTTAAATTGGTTAGTTTTTGTGTTCAATTGACCGATTAGATAGGTTGGTAGGCACATACATGCATATAAAGAGGTTTGTTTTGTTTTGTTTTGTTTTGTTTTAATTAGGAGCCAGGCACCAAGCTAGGTACTGCAAAGTATAACACAGAATTTGAAGAAGATAAATTTTCTGCCATCAGTGCATTCACAACCTCCTCAGTCTGGAAGCAGACAGTAAACACTTCTTTTTATTCATGTCAAGTAGATGAGAGAGGAGTGAACTGGAGGCGGGGGGTGGGGGGGTCGTACAATCCAGTCATAAGAACTCTAAAGACAAAAGCCTAATCTAGGGGCCCCTGGGCGGCTCAGTCAATTAAGCGTCTGACTCTTCATTTCAGCTCAGGTCACGATCTTGCTGTCATGAGTTCGAGCCCTGCATCAGGCTCGCGCTGCTGACAGTGCGGAGCCTGTTTGGGATTCTCTTTCTGTCTCTCTTTCTCTACCCCTCCGAGCCTGCTCATGCTTTCGCTAAATAAATAAATAAATAAATGCCTGTATCTGTTAAGTTTGCGGAGTCTCTGAGACCCTCAAGTGAAAATAGTCAGTAGTTTCTAGATTAGAAACAAAATTTGGAATAGAGAAAGAAATTGGAAACCATTGGGCATGCTCTGAAGCCTGACTCTGGTAGTACATGTTCTTTTTCAGTTCCAAAATGTTCTGTGAAATGTAAGTCATCTAAGAAGTCTTTATCTACATCTAAATCTATATCTCTTAGTTGTCTATGTTTCAGAATATAGCTTTCTTAGAGTATTGCAATTTGCCATTTTTTAAGGTATTGCTTTATAGAAAAAATTATAGTGGCCATGATCAGCAGTTGTAATCAGGCACTTCTGAGTTCGAATTCCAACTTTCTTACTCTCTAGCTGTGTGACCTTGGCAGCCTGACCCTCCTAGTTTCCCTACCTGTGAAGTGAGGATATCATTAGCTCATTTGAAGCGTTGTCATGAGATTAGATGATACAGTACATGAAGTGGTTGACAGAAGAGATGACGTGTTATAATAGCTTAATAAATGGCTATATTAAAGATTTTTTAAATGTTTCTTTATTTATGTTGAGAGAGAGAAAGAGAGAGAGAGAGGGAAAGGGCATGTGAGCAGGGGAGGGGTAGAGAGAGAGAGGAAGAGAGAAAATCCCAAGCAGGCTCTGTGCTATCACTGTGGAGCCCCACACGGGGCTCGATCCCACGAAATATGAGGTCATGCTCTTAACCAAAGTCAAGAGTTGGACGCTTAGCCAACTAAGTCGCCCAGATGCCCCGGCTATATTAATGTTAAAAGGATAAACAACATTGACTGATAGTACAAGTAGGCATCATAATCGATATTTCTACTAAATTGTTCTCTATTATAGTTCACAAACACCTTGGAATCCTTCCAGGATTGAAGGAAGCTCGGTAATCAAGAAACAGTTGTAGACCCAGGGTCTGAAACCAGATTTTAAAATTCTTATTTCGGATGTTTTATTAGCTCTCTTACATCTTCCAGAGATTATGGAGATTATGACAAATGTTCTTGTCTATTTCCGAGGAGCCTCCAGCTTTGTACTGTAGAGAAAGATACTCTATATCTTACACTGTATTATATACTATATGTATATATATTATATATATTATACTGTAATATAGATGAACAGTTTCAGGACAACACAAAATATTTATTGAGTCTCTAATATATGATAGGCACTGTAATATGCTCTGAGAATACAAATAATTCTTGCTTCACTCCTGGTATCTTGACACAAAAACATTTTTACAGGTAACTACCATCCAGTGGGGTATGTGCTCAACCAGACATAGAAGGAAATAAAAGAAAGAAAAACATAGCACAGTGAAGGGGGGAACAACTTATTTTATCATTAGGTTGGGAAAGGAAGTGAAATAAAGCCCCCCAAATATTCTCAAAGGTGGTGAAATCTGAATGCAGCCTATTTTGGAAAATTTGATACAGTACGTAAATAATTTTTATCCATGTTTCTATTAAATTGGAGGGCCATAGTTGATTATGTAGATATCTCTTCTCGCAGTTTACCCAAATACTAGAAATAACACTGTATTAGGTAGTTAATAATCATTGATGAGACTCTCTTATAAAAATAATCTGCCCGCATCAAAAGGTTTAGATTTTTGTAAATTCAGATTTAATGGACAAACGGTATTTTTAAAAATCAGATGACTACTCTGATGGCCTGAGTTCCTTGATTATGTAATCTTAGGAAGTTATTTAACTTTTCTGTCATTCGGTTTTTCTACTTGTAAACTAAGATTGTTGTAAAAACTTAGGAAGAGACAGTGTAATGGTAAAGGCTCAGACTTTGGAGTAAGCCTGCCTGAGTTTGAGTCCTACACCTATTAGTGCCTCCAAGCTGTTTGACTGTGGGCACCTTACCTAACCTCTCTGTGCTCCAGTTTCCTCATTGGTAAAATGAGAATAATGACAACCTGCTTTAATTGTGCCAGAAAATTTTAATGAATAGTCTGCCTTTTCTTCACTGATTCAAAAATACCACCTTTATCATATATTAAACTCCAACATAAATTAGGTAGATTTGGGACTTTCTAATGTATTCATTGTTTTGTCTCTTAACCGTTGAACTGATAATGATATTTTATTAAATGTTTTAGCTTTATAAAAATTTTTTTTTACATTTATTCATTTTTGAGGGACAGAAAGAGACAGAGCACAAGCAGGGGAAGGGCAGAAAGAGAGGGAGACACAGAATCTGAAGCAGGCTCCAGGCTCCCAGCACAGAGCCCACTGCGGGGCTCGAACTAACAAACCGCGAGATCACCACCTGAGCCGAAGTCGGATGCACAACCAACTGAGCCGCCCAGGCGCCCCTAAATGTTGTAGCTTTATAACACATAACCTGAAATACATAAAAATTCAACTCTCCCCTCATCATTCTCTCTCTATACTACAGCTGATCCTTGAACAACTCAGTTTGAACTGCCTGGGTTCAGTTGTATGCAGATTTTTTACAGTATAATGCTATAGACATATTTTCTCTTCATTATGGTTTTCTTAATAACATTTTCTTCTCTTTAGCTTACTTGATTGTGAAAGTACAGAGTACAGTACACATAACATACAAAATATGCATTAATCGACTGTCTCATTGGTGAGGGTTCTGGTCAACAGGAGGTATTTGTAGTTAAGTTTTGGGAGAGTCAATAGTTATACGTGGATTTTTGACCGCGTGGGGGTCGGCATCCCACATTGTTCAAAGTTCAACTGCATATACATACACGGTGTGTATGTACATGTGCATACAGAGGCTTATAGTTCCTTGTGGTGAACATGGAATCATTTTATAAAGGCAAAAAAGAAAATCCCATTGAATTCTGAAAGAATGTATATTAACTCACAAACTAATTTAGGAGAAATTGGCCGTTAGATCTTACCAGCTAGAAATAAGTCCATTGTTTTCAAGTCTTCTTTCGTATCCCATAGGAAAATGTTCTGATTTGTTTTGTGAAAGAAAGCCTGTACCTTGCTTGTATTTACGTCTTACTCGTCTACATTTGTTTGTTGTTAATGCCAATGGAATCGTAATGTTCCCATTGACTTTTCTGATTAGTGCTCGTCTATGGAAATGTTACTGGTTTTGAGATTTATTTTGCAACCAGTCACCTTTCTGAATTATCTTGTTACATCTGACAGGTTTTTGGTGGAGGATTTCTGACTAACAACTGCACTTTGCACGATAACTTTCTGAGAACTGAAATTATGTTTATAATGTCTATGGACCATTGCTTAAAATTGTAGTTAAATTCCTCCAAGGCAGAGAGGTTAAAAAAATAAAAGCGAAGAAATATGATCCTCCCCCAAAGCTTCAGGAGTTCGTATTAAAACGTTGACGTGAGAAAATTTATATTTAACATTTTTAGGAAATGCAATTCTACTCTTTCTTATAACTGAATGTTTCCCACTTAATAATGCACCTTTTTCCTAAAATCTGGAACACTATAATTCTTTATCTGCCATATTTTGCTCCTTTTAGCTCCCTAAATTACAGGGAAATTAGAAGTCCATTAAATGCTGTACATTAACGCCTACCGTTATAGGGTTAGCTACGGACAGCCAGGAGCTGCACTGCTTGTCAAGTTTGATCGCTTTGAAGTCCAAAAACAGGATTCTTTTAACGGCACTCATTTATTTGTACAAAGAAATAACACTGATCCATGAAACGGTTTGTTTTGAAACAGGTGAATGGCAGGAATGTTACGCTGTTTCCACAAGCAGTGTGAAAAATGACATCTGTACGTAGAGGAGAGAATCCATTCAAACTGAAAATACAACATTTTTTTTTAGATAAGGAAACAATTGAACATCCTGTTTCTCTATTGTTGCTACGTTCAGTCTGAATATTACTTTGCTAGCAAATTAAATTGGACTTTGTGAGATAGTTCTCTTCGGAAAACTGTTTGTTACTTTGGGATTTCACTAACCCAAATTATGACCGAACATTAAGAAAATACCAATAATGTTTATTCTTGTAGGTTTGGACAATAGAGGTATCAATGAAGCATCCACTGAATATCTAAGTGCTAACGTTGTACGATTTGGGATTGTGTATATACAAGTGGACGCACCAGGCAATTTTTATTTATATACATATAAGGAAAAGGGTTGTTTTATTTCTGCTAACAGGTTCCAAAGAACTGAGTAAATTTTCATTATGTGAAAAAAGGCAAAGGCAGGAAAGATTTTCAATACCAAAGTGGCTATGAGGCTATGAGAGGCAGAGTAGAGAACTGGATTTTAAAAACTGAAGAAGGCGTCAGAATTTCTGATATTGATGCTATCAGAAAGTCATCCTGTCCTTAAAACGTAAAAAGACACTTATGAATTAAACCAGCTATAGTGACTAAACTTTATTTGGAAAGGCATTGTCTTAATTTTTATATTTCCTAAACCTTTGAAACTCTACCGTCATAGAATATCAAAATAGCACATTCTTGTATGAAGCAAAACAGTACTTTTTAGGTTACAAATATTTTTGATAATGTATTACATAGGAAATTAATTTTTACGACAGTGCATAATTAAGTAATCATGCAAGAAGTTCTATTATTCTACCAGAGAAAAAGCCTAGCTCATTGTTTTTGTTTTTGTTTCTTTGGTGTGATATATCCTATTGACTTTGATGTTTGCATCATTGAGGATAAGCGGTGTGAGAACACTTCTGTATACTCAATTACTTGTCACAGTGTTTTACTTCTAAAACTCACTGAATAAATATTTTCAATTCAAAGTATGATTCTTCCAGTGGATACTTGTAAGATCTTAGACCTTCTAAAATTGAAAATCTAGTTTTCAACTTAAATTACATGAATTGAGGCCAACATTGTCCATGTACATTAAAAATATGTAATTAAACAGTTTGTTATAAATGTCATAGCATTCTGAGATTTTTTTTACTAAATGATACATATGCCAACCATTATTATGGCCAGGGCATATGCTACTTAATACTACTTCTAAGAAGGGAAAGTGTTTTAAAAATGTATTTTGGGGGGCACCTGGGTGGCTCAGTCGAGTAAGTGTCCAACTCTTGATTTTGGCTCAGGTCACGATCCCAGGGTCCTGAGATGGAGCTCTGCGTTGGGCTCTGTGCCGAGCGTGGGGACTGCTTGGGATTCTCTCTCTCTCTCTCTCTCTCTCTCTCTCTCTCCCCCCCTGCTCACCTGTCTGTCTCTCTCAAATAAAAACTACATATAAAAATAATAAAAAATAAATAAAATAAAATAAATAAAAATAAGAATATAATCTTTTATACCTCATTGTATTCTACATTATATTTAAAATGAGACTATCATCTTGTGATAAAATGTAAATAAACTCATCTGTAAAAATATAGAAAGCCCCAGGAAAAAGGGCTGTGCAACCCTAAGACCTATTAATTTTTTGGCTTTTTTAGCACAACATCGTGTATGATTTATTAAAGCTAATTCCTGTTTCTTTTTTTTTTTCTTAATGTTTTTAAATTTATTTTGAGAGAGAGGGAGAGAGAGAGAGAGAGACAGCATGCGTGCCCTAGCAGGGGAGGGGCAGAGAGAGAGAGAGAGAGAGAGAGAGAGAGAGAATCCAAAGCAGGCTCCACATTCATTACAGAGCCCCATGCAATGCTCTGTCCCCAACCTCAAGATCTCGGCCTGAGCTGAAATCAAGAGTCAGACACTCAACCAGTGGAGCCACCCTGGCACCCCCAAACTGAGTCCTGTTTCTGATCTTGTTTGCTAGTACATACCTAAGTCACTAATGCAGCCCATCTTAAATTGTTTCCTTATCTAGATGGTAGAATTGGAAAATATAACAGGAGGAACAAATGAAAAATGACGTTTTCGAAAAACCATGTTATATATCTATCTATATATCAAGTTGGTACTTGGAACGATGCAAATGAAATTTTAGTGGCCAGTATAAAAGGATGAAGGTCTTTAAATGTATATCTATTCTTTTTAAAAAGTCAGTGATGTTAAAATATATCTATTCTCTCTTTCTTCCTGAAGGAGATGTGAAAAAAATGAGTCCAAGTAATTTCTGACTACATAAATGTAAAAAAAAAAAAAAAAAAAAGACTTAGAGACATGGCTCCTTGCCAGTAAATCATTCTTCTCCATTATTGGCTACTGTCTATTTTATGAGCTTTGACTAAGCCACAAATACTCTAACAGCATAAAGCCCTAATTCAGTAGAAGATGCTAATGAGAAAAATGTCTCCTACATTCTATAGGTAATGAAATACCCTTTCAGGTAACATTATTATGGTGTTTGCATTTTTTTTTTTTTGATTTTCACTAATATCCAATCATCCTGAATGAATTAATTGAGATCCAAGAGTAGTAAATGTACAATTATCTGACACACATACACAGCTAACAAGTATAAAATATTTGCATTATGCGCCATCCATCAGATTTATGCTATTTTCCACGTTCATTATGATTGCAGGCTCAAATGGCAATGGCATTAAACCGGTGAAGACACTGGTGTGCAAGCAGTTGTGTGATGATGAAAGCTTTCAGATACAGCAGGTTTCGAAATAGTAATGGAGAATTTAAAATACGGTTACTTTAAAAGATACACGTTGTATGTCAATTGTCCTTCAATAATAAAAACTGAAAAAAAATAATTAAAACTTTAAAAATACATGAATCATTCTTATCACTAAGAATGTAAGAATCAACGATTGTAACAGAAGAATGTTGCATCTGGGGACTGGACTGGGTAAGAACACACTGTGTCTAGTTCTAGCTGAGCAGTGCTTCCTACCAGAAAGACTTTCCTGGACATTCCTGCTTGACTGATGGCCCCTCCTCTTTCATAACCTATAATCCTTTGTAAGGCTGTTCTCAGTCTGATTAATTTTACAGAAATATCTATTTCTTTTAGCTCAGTGGCCTGTTTTTTTTTTTTTAATGTTTATTTATTTTGAGAGAGAAGGTGAGCAGGGGAGGAGCAGAGAGAGGGAGAGAGAGAATCCCAAGCAGGCTCCACACTCAGGACTCTCGGGCTCGATCTCAGGACTGTGAGGCAAGACTCGAGGCAGATGCTCAACCAGCTGAGCCACTGAGGCGCCCCTCAGGGGCCTGTTTTTATTATCTTTGTATGTTCAGTGTCTCGAAAAATACTTGATGCATAATACTCAACAACCCTTTATTAAACTAACCAGAGAGATCATTTTTACATTTAATGTCTACTAAACTAATGTTATTTGAACATATGTAATATTAAATAAGCTTTTTAGAATCTTTAAGATGTAAGCGTGTCTAATCCATTTCCCCAGGACATTATTTTGGTAATGTTATGATTAAAATTTTAAAATGCCACATTGCAGGTGTCAGTAATCTTTTCCTGTGAAGGGCCAGATAGTGAGTATTTTCAGATGTCTGAATTTTCATACAATCTGACCAGCCTCTACCACAACCAATCAACTCTGTTTCTGTGACACAAAAGCAGCCATAGAACATAGATTACTGAGCATGGCTGTGTTCCAATAAAACTTTATTTTGGCATGCAAAGTTCGAATTTCATGCAATTTTCATGTGTCATGAAATATTATTTTTCTTCTGTTTTTATTTTTCCAACCACATAAAAACATGAAATTCATTCATAGGACAATGGGCTGTACAAAAACAGGTGACTGACCCCTGCTTTACAGCATTTAATTTTACATTGCTATCACCCTTATCTAGTCGTTAACATAACAGCTGTTCCCTCTATACTGTATATTGTAAATAAACATTTGCTGTCAATAAATATTTGTGCAATGAATGAATGAACATAAGCCTCTGCTGTGTTGGTAGCTGAATCTGCGAGGTTAACACTAAAAGCAGGAGGTTTTGTAATAATCCTCATGAGACAGACTAATGGCCTGAACAAGAAGGAAGGGCAAATAAGAATTGGAGCCCAGAGATATTCAGGAAATTTGGACGCTGAGCCTTTATAATCCATTGTTGGGGGAGGAGTCAAGGGTAAGCTCTAACTTTGGGGGTTTTGTGGATGTGGTACCACGAAGACTAGGAACATGGGAGAAGGAGCAGGTTGGTGGAAGGATGGGTCCATGTTAGACATACTGAGTTTTAGGTGCTTGAGTGAAGTGGCACCTGGGTGTCTCAGTCAGTTAAGCATCCGACTTCGGCTCAGGTCAGGATCTCACGGTTTGTGGGTTCAAGCCCCATATCCGGCTCCGTGCAGACATCTCTCTTTCTCTCCCTCTCTCTCTGCCTCTCCCCCACTTGCACGTTCTATGTCTCTCTCAAAATAAATAAATAAACCTAAAAAAAAAGCGCGACTTAGTGCTTTCCAAACTTTAGGTGCTTGAGTAAAACCTAGACTGAGCTATCCGACAGAGGGTTTGAATAAATGAGCCTGAACCTGAAGAGAGGTATGATCTCAGGGTGTGAATCTGTTAGTCATCTGCATACAAATGGTTGCCGAAACCATAAGCAGTAGTGGGTCAATCTAATCTCGCAGGAAAAAACATATAAACAAGTTAGTAAAGTCTTGGGAGAAATGTAGGAACATTTAAAAGTGGGAGAAAGCAGAGGAACGCTTGAGTAAGAAAGAGTGAAGGAAATGGCCAGAGATGTGGGAACGGCCAGCAGAATGGAGAGTTCGGAGGCTAAAAAAATAGATGTAGGTGTCAAATACCCTACAGAAAAATGATAAAGTGTCAATCTGGATTTGGCAATCAGAAGGTGACTGACATTTCGGCAAGTGCAGCCAGGAAACAGAAGTCCAATACGCAGTGGGTCGACGTGCACTGAGAATATGAAATTTAATAAAACGACACGTTAGAGGAACGTTAATACAAAGGGAGAGCTGGCCTGACGCTAGAGAGCTATGAGGCAAAGCCAGGTCTTTTTGGTCTGGGAGACACTGGGCTCTGCTTCCAAGTTGGGGACAATGAATTAGCAGAGAGAGGAGGGGAAGAGCCAATGAAGATTCAACAGAGAACGTGAGAGGAGATGATTGAGGGGCAAAGTCACGGTGTTGGCAGGTAAAGGAATTAAGGGCACAGGCTGGGCTGGAGTAAGTGCAGATCTCCTTTTCTCTAAGACTGAAAGGAAGGAAGTTAGGAATGAGCAAGAACAGAAAGACACCATTAAACCGGTGGTAGCAGTTGAGAGATAATGCCTTAATTCTATGTACGAAACAGGAGGCTTCCTGTGTCTTGACGACTGGGAGGACGCAGGAGTTGAAAAGAGAGTTTGAGGACAATGATGAAGATCTGAAGTATGTTAAGGGCGATGAGAGTAGGTTAAGGGTCAGCAGAGATCTGAAATTACATACTTGCAGGGGTTTCATGACTGCTGGATTTTTCTTAAACATTATGCAGGTACCTGGATCGAGCGATGGGTTGGGTGGTAGATGCTAGACATACAAGTAAAAAAAGGAAATTGAGTCCAAGTTGGGTTCAACAGGAAGAGAGAGCAGGAAGAATTGAAGACTTCCAGGGTTCTGGACCTGCTGGAAGAAAAACAAAACAAAACAAAACAAAACAAAAAACCAGCTTCATAGAGTGGCCATAGGAACTTATAATTAAAGAGGAGGCTGGGTGAAGGTCATTGACAATTGGAGGTAGTAATGGATGAACCAGTCTGTAGAATAAGGAGTAACATAGAGGCAGGTTGAGGGATGATCAGTATTAGTGTGGAATATACAGGATGACAGAATATCAAAGCAGGATGGGAAAGATATACGTATCCTTAAAGATACCTGAAGGGATTCTATGACTGTGGGCTTCATAAAAGCATTAGCAAATATCACAAAGCATGAATGGACCTGTGCCCCACCCCCAGAACTACAAACACAGTGTATGAGAGATCAACTAACGACTCCTAGTGCCTTTATATTTACCAACTGGTGTAACCCTAATCTAGAAGTAAATGAGAGAAAAAGGTGTCTGGGCTGACCTTACATGAACCTTCTTTTCCTTCTTCCTCTTCTGCTCCTCCTCCTTCTTCTCCTCATCACCTTGACACTGCATTTTCTTTTTTTTTTTAATTTTAATTTTTTAATTTGGTTTTGAGACGGAGAGACACAGAACATGAGCAGGGGAGGGGCAGAGAGAGAGAGAGAGAGAGACAGAATCCGAAACAGGCTCCAGGCTCTGAGCTGTCAGCACAGAGCCCGACGTGGGGCTCGAACCCACAAACTGTGAGATCATGACCTGAGCCAAAGCCGGAGGCTTAACCGACTCAGTCACCCAGACGCCCCTGTCTTTTAATATATTTGAACGGAGGAAGATTTTAGAAATACCAGGAGTGTGAGTGGATTTTCCCTATTTCTTTGTAGCTGTTTCTCTTCCAAATAGGCTTTATCTGAGAAAGGTGTGGCTGAGCGCAGAGCTGCTTCAATGATGAACGGTCGTAGAAATCTAAAACCAGGTGTGCAGGAGAAGCGCCGTTCTCAAACTTTAATGTATATGCATATTACCTGAGGAATCTTGTTAAAATGCAGATTCTAATTTAGCAGGTCCGAGGCGGAGCGTGAGATCCAGCGTCGCCGTCAAGCTCCCAGATGTCTTCTCCAACTGCTCGCAAGGGCACACTTCCAGTAAGTAGTATGGCCTTAGCAATTCTCTAGCTTCCAGCTTCTTTCTTACCGTTGAGGATTTCCTTACAACGATTCTGCCCAGGCATGTGAGTTGTGGGGTCTACTTATTTCAATGTATGTTTAATTTTTATTTTTTTTTAACATTTATTCATTTTTGAGAGACAGAGCACGAGTGGGGGAGGGGCAGAGAGAGAGGGAGACACAGAATCCAAAGCAGGCTCCAGCCTCCCAGCTGTCAGCACAGAGCCCAGTACAGAGCCCGACGTGGGGGCTCGAACTCACAAACCGTGAGATCGTGACCTGAGCCAAAGTCAGATGCTTAATCAACCGAGCCACCCAGGCACCCCATATTATAGAATGTGGGGATTATTTGGAATTATACTTGGGTATATTCCACATGAATAGCCTAATGATGGTTGTGGATCACGTAATAGACTCTATCTAAGGGAAAAACAAAATTGTTTTAAATCAGCAGGTATGTATTACGGCAACATTTGCTTGGATGTGGATATGAAGCTTGATGGGTGCTGTTCCTGAAGCTGGAAAACTGGTTGACAGAATAATAAAGGAGCAGCTTTTGTTACAGCGGAAGCCAGCAATGTCTGCATTCATTGGGAGACCCACTTTTTTTGGTAGAAGAACACGAGTGTGCCCGACACACGTATATGGAAAAATCAGAGAGCGGGTTACTATAGGGTTAAAACTGAGCATGTGGGCAGCTAAAGTACATGCCACTTTTGAGAATAAAAATAGTGTGTACCTTATTAAAAGCCGCCTGACAGGGTCAGCAGCCCAGTCACAGAATACCTACCAAGAACAATTTCAATTTTAATAGGTTTTACTATGTATTTCATAAGCATGCCCATTGAAATTGAGTCATCAAAGCCTCCCAGTTCCTTCCAGACAGATTTTAGCCTGAGAGCTTGGAGTAATTATCCCACTGGATGTTAGCCTGTGTAGCTATTTCAGCCTCGTTCATCATTTCAAACAGCTACATACTCTGCCTGCTAATTTCTTCCGATGGATTAGCTGCTCTCACTTGTCTATCTTTTTTTATTTCTGGGGGGTGAAATATTGCCTTCTTCCCATGTTTTAATAAGCTGAGCAGGCATGCGCCACTGCACAGCTCCTGACTCCTATTTCTTTCAGCTCAAAGAATGATCTTCTGGGGGAAGAGCTGGGTGTAATGTGAAGGTGAAAACTTGGCCGTTACTACCTGCAGCCTGAAACCCGCTGCTTCACACAAGAGCTGAAAACACAGTTCTGAGCTGGTCTGCACTTATCTGTTTATAGTACATCCTAAGCTATTCGTCTTCCGCCGTATTACTGGATTCTTTCTGCTTCTTTTAGACTCTGATCTTTATTTCCGACAGCCCTCCCCACCCCCCGTATTTCACCTCTGCTCTGCCTGTGTGCCTCCCATTAGAAAACCACAATGCACAGAACTATTCATTGCAGGATATAACTTCCTCCGTTCTTCACAATAATGACCCTGGTTGAGCTTTTGAATTCAGGGGTTCAGTGATTTCTTTATTCTCTGACCACCCAGTGAGAACACACAATTTCACATGCTAGAATATCATTCCTTCTTAAGTACGTGGTTAAAAAAGCAAGGATCCTGGTAAAAAACCAACTCAGGATTTAATCCTGTCTCTGCCATTTAGAAACTTTGTGACCCAGGGTTAGTTGTTCAACCTCTCTGAGCCTAATTTGGACTGACCTACCATAGCACAGGTGCCTCAGCACAGGGAACTTAGGTTTCCTTTATGCTGGTCATTTAACCAGGAGGCTTTGCCCCTTGCACTTGCTGTTAGTGTCAATCCGCTGTTAGGGCTCCTACAGCTTTGCAAAGGGTCCTAAAATACCAGATGGAATAAAAGCAGAAGCTGAGAGGGCTCACTCACTCAACTCATGAGTCTGGAAGTCTGGTGTAAAGTTTACAGCAATCCTCACTGAACAGGCTTCTGAAGCCCCGTGGCACAGACTGGGTGACTCCATTTTATACTCTCCCAAGATCCCATTGGCGCGTCTTGACATGGGTTGGAAAGACAGGGATTTTCCCTTGACCCGAACCGGGAAACTGACCCTGTCCCCCTAGATAAAGAGGACATTGTATGGACTGCTTCCTCAGATAAAGTCTTCAAACTGATGAAGGCCAAGGTAACAGGGGCTACATCTTCTAACCAGTAGAAAAGGCCAGTCTCCCGAGAGCTGGCCATCTAAGGAAAAGCTTCTTTCACTCTCGGCCACAGAACCATAATGTATCTGCTGATAAATTGGAGATGGGTAATTTTTATCCAGCTCCGGAGGAAATGCAAGACAGTAATTGGTAATTCTTAGAGAGAGTGGCACAGCCCTCAAGTCACTCTAAGGAGATGTTTTTGGAAATGTGATATCATTTGGAATTATATTAATGGGAGCACTGCCTGGGATCAGAAACTTGGAATTGGTAGAAGTGGGTTTTTTTTTTTTCCTTCAGAAACATAAAGCATCCATATTCTTCTTTTACACATAAATTATGTAAGTGGATAAAATCCTCATCATTAGAGAATGACCTTGATGTTAGGACACATGGATATTATAGGTGATATTCTTCTTTGAAATTTTGCAAATTTTTGACATTAGTTATGGTTCAGTGAGAGTATCAAGACCATTAGTGTTGAGTCAAATACTTTTGTACTCACAAGGTAGTAATTAACATGACGTTTCCAACTATTTATATATATTTCATCCAATGAGATTACATATAAAGTATATTTCATCCTCAATTTGTCACTCTTGTGCTCTCTTATTTCCTTCCCCCATTTTTTTGGCAATAGGTGAAGTGAAATGGAGAATGTGTACGAACCTGGCAAAGAAAGGACTTGATCCAAAGGCCTCGCTTGAGCAACTCACCCATCCTATGGACTCTTTGTTCACCCGTTTGGGAAAATTCCCAAAGTATGTGTTGCTTTCTTTTATTTATTTTTTTCTCTTTCCCTGTCACTCTCCACCCCAACCAGTGGAACACTCTCAAAACAATGTCATTATCTTAAGTGAAGAAATAAAACCAAGTGTCAGAGAAAATCTCTTTTTAATAAGATGGTAACTTTGCTTATTCAATAGAGCCTGAATTCTATAGAAGAAAAAGATAGTACATACATGTACTTTATTGTGAAGGTTAATTATTTGATAACTTAAATAAGAACCTAGCCATAGAATAAAATTATCTCACAAAATATTGACTCTGTATCTCATCATGTTAACATATATGAGATGTTATTATAAATGATGGAGATTTTTAAGGTTAGCCCCATGTGTGTTATCCTTAAAAATGGTTTCTGATGCAGGATTCCTACAAAAGGCAGGCTCCACAGACATTTGGAACATCAGTATATTTGATTCAAGAGGATAAGAGAAGGTTGGAAGGAGGCTACCATACACACATCTTGAAATGTGAAGTAAATGAGTCACATTAACTCAATACCTTGTAAACTCAATGTTAAAGTCCACAATCCTACATCAACAAACATCATGTCTCAAAGTGAGGCTGAAAATGTGAGTTCATCCACATGGTGAGAGATTAAGAAGAACCAGAATTGAAGTGAATGACTATGCTCCTCGTTCTTCCCTGATTCAGATGTCATGGCTTGTCTTCTAAATAGGTGTTATCATAATGAAAGAAATAAGCATAATACAGAAAAGTTTGAAAAGAAGGTAAATAAGTAAAAAGTTCACTCATCATTGAACACAAAAATAGCATAACAATTAGTGTTTGCAAGTTTTCTTCTAATATTTTGTGTGCATATATATTTGTACTTATTTAACAATTTTAATTAAACTTTGCATGCCATTTGATGATTATTTTTTCCAGTTAAGCATTCTCCTTGTTTTTACCTAATTATCATGGTCCTTGGTGTAAATTCACGCACTACCTTCTCTTTGGAGATGTCGCACATAACTTGTAATCCTTTTTGTTCATGGGCATCACAGATATTTTTTTTTTCATTTTTTAAGATTATAAATTATTCTGTGATAAGTTTCTTAGTACATAATTTTTTCCACAAATTCAGTATTAGTTCTTAGAATAAATTTTGACAAAACATGTTACTTCCTAATGAGAAAAAATAATCTTAATTTTTGAGAGATTTTTAACCCATTCTAGTTGTAGAAAACCTTGAAAATACAGAAAAGTATGAAGATGAAAATAATAATTAAGCACAATCCTACAAAATAGAGAAATAGTTACTGATATGTTTATACCAATGGTCTTTTTCCTATGCATGCATAGACACACACACACACACACACACACACACTCAATATATGATTTATAAAATTGAAACCTTGTGTATACAAATTAGAATTCTGCTTTTCTTTAAATTTCATATTGAGTAATAAGCATTTTCTCAGGTTATTAGTTTTCAAATATGATGTTTAATGGGTATACAATTACTCATTAGTCATTTCTTTGTTGTTGAATTTTAGGCTGTTTCCAAAATTTTACTGTTACTATAATAAAACTCTGATTTTTTTGTTTAAGATAGAATTCCAGAACCCATACTACAGGGTGTAGGGCTGTACCTTTTTAGATCATATTGCCCATTTGCTTTCCAGATCAGTCATGTCAAAGTCTTCCTAGCGGTGTATGAAGATCCCTATCTCATTGAACCCTCATAATATTTAATAATATTATCAGATTTTACTATTTTTAATTTATGGAAGTGAAGAATGACAGCCCATTTTTAAAGTTTTCACTCATTTTAATCCTAGCCAAGTTTTCTTTACTATGTGCTTAGTTTCCCAAATTGTTTGGAAAATTACGATTTTTCACAAAATATACATGCCTTTTAGAAGAAATCTCATTACAAAGACAAAAATAACTATTGCTAAGATATTTCACCAATCAGATATAATATTACATTAAGTGATCATCACTCCATCATTAGGAAATTTTAAATACACAATACAGTATTGTTAGCGATATGTACTATGGTATATAGTAGATTTCCAGAATTTATTTATCTTGCATAACTGAAACTCTGTACCTTCTGTCCATTACCTCCTGATTTCCTCTCCTCTAAGCTCCTGGAAGCCACCATTTTACTCTCTGCTCCTATGAGTTTGACTATTTTAGATTCCACATTCGTTGATTAAATATCATTGTGCAGAAGTGTTTGTTCTAAAGTCATAGACAAGGGTGGGCCCCCGAAATTGGAGGAACCCTTGGGTTACAAACCACCACTCTCATTCACGAACATGGCTTCCTGCAGTACCAAGATCCTCCCAAGCTTCCTCCATGGTAGTCCTTCTATTCCCATTCTGGAGATGTTGCCCCGAAAGCATGAGATATTCCTGTGCATGCATATTAAACATGGACATGAAGTATGCAATATGCTAGGTCTGAAGCACTGTAATGTCCCTCTATGAAAACTTTCCCATCTGGAGGGGCGCCTGGGTGGCGCAGTCGGTGAAGCGTCCGACTTCAGCCAGGTCACGATCTCGCGGTCCGTGAGTTCGAGCCCCGCGTCTGGCTCTGGGCTGATGGCTCAGAGCCTGGAGCCTGTTTCTGATTCTGTGTCTCCCTCTCTCTCTGCCCCTCGCCCGTTCATGCTCTGTCTCTCTCTGACCCAAAAATAAAATTAAAAAAAAATTAAAAAATTAAAAAAAAAATTGAAAACTTTCCATCTGGAGTAGAGACTTGCATCATTTCTCCATATCCCATCCTTTTGAAACATGGAGTAGTTTAACATACAGGTTTTCCCCTAAGTTCACGTTAATTTATATAATTATAATAACATCTACCATTTGTATAGAGGTTTAAAACAATTTCACTTCTGTTGTCTCATTTTTCTATTTCTAATATAATATCACTGCCTTGATTTAAGATGGCTTCATCAATTGTCCAAGGTCATACAAACATCCCTCTTTTGTCCTAATTTTGAACCTATGCTATAATACATCAACCCATTTTGATTCTAATAGTATTTTGTTTCCTATATATTTTCTATAACTTTAATATAGGTTGCAAACTCCTTACAGATTTTGTCTACTGTGTTAGTATTGTACTGTATCTTAGAGGATTCATAAGGATTTATATATACAATATTTTGTTATATTAACAGTAGTGACAGAATTGCTTTGAGTCTGATAAAGCAGGCACATTTCTGAATTAATTTTTTAAATCTCAGAATATGGTAGAAATCAAGGCATATATGTTGCTTTATATTGAAAGATAGTGCTTTTGCAATATCACATCACAATTCATAGATCTTTAAGCTAGAAATAGAAAAGAAAGGGAAGGGAAGGGACTGAGATTGACATTGACATTGAAGTTAAAAGAGAGGTTTTTTTTTCATTTCTTTTTCACTTAAAATATAACATATGGGGTACCCGGGTGGCTCAGTTGGTTGAGTGTCTGACTTTGGTTTTGGCTCAGGTCATGATCTCACAGCCCGTGAGTTCGAGCCCCGCGTCGGGCTCTGTGCTGACAGCTCAGAGCCTGGAGCCTGTTTCGGATTCTGTGTCTTCCTCTCTCTGACCCTCCCCCGTTCATGCTCTGTCTCTCTCTGTCTCAAAAATAAATAAACATTAAAAAAATTTTTTTTTAATTAAAAAAATATATAACATATAACAGTGCCTAAAGAGAAGCATACTACAAGTTCATGGATACACTCATTCTGTTTACTTGCAAACTACTTCCTTTTTATTTCAGAACTTCTGAGGTTCTTTCATTGCTACAGGCATTAGGACTCAAACAGTAGCATGTATCAAATGAATGCCATATAAAATATACTATACTTGAAAACTTTAATATTATTTTCAGACAAGAACCCAATTCAACTATAGCTTTGAAAGAGCTTTGATCTTGGATTGAGAATATAAAATTGTTGCTTAATTATTATGAAGTAAACCGCAGAAAGGTAAGAACAATACTATTCTGAGTATTTCTAAAACATCTGCAGTGCTTTGGGGCTATCCTAAATATTTTAAGAATTTCATCATATCATTTTCACTTAAATACACCTATGTTTTGTGAACAAGTACATATACTTTGGTATGTATATACAAACATGAGCATAAATATCTCTAGCCAAGTGAACTTGGTAATAGCTAGTAGGTATAGCCAGTGCCAAATTGTTTTGAGTTAAATGTTAATTTACTGATAGGAAATGGAATAAAAAAGAAAAATAATACTAAGGACTGTGAAGAAGAAAAACATAATAATATTAGGTTTAGGGCTTCAATATTTTTTGATCAAGATCTTTTGCCAACATTAGTTAATCAGTATTCACGGTACCTTGGGAGGTAAATATTATCATCTTAATTTTAAATAAAATTGAAAAATAAAGGTTAAGTGGTTTCCCTCAGGCAACAGAGGAATTAGATTTTATTTTTTACAAGGAAAATGAAAATGACTATTTAATAGCGATGTTAAATAAGATAGAGAACATAGAAGCCCCTATTTATAACACTAGACACATAGTAGGCTTGAAATAAATGTGTGTTGAATTTTTTCATCATTATACTAGTTAAGGAGAAAAAGTTCAATATATCTGCTTCTGTTAACCTGGAAGTATATATGTATGCACATATAGTAACAATTTTTACGTATGTATTTAGTTACCGATTAGAAGAACTAGAAAAATTTTGGTTTTTAATTTTTTTAATGTTTATTTATTTTAATTTTTAAAATTTTTTTTGTATTAAAAAAATTTTTTAATGATTATTCCTTTTTTTTTGGACAGAGACAGAGCACAAGTTGGGGAGAGGCAGAGAGAGAGGGAGACACAAAATCCGAAGCAGGCTCGAGGCTCTGAGCTGTCAGCACAAAGCCTGACTTGGGGTTTGAACTCACAAACTGTGAGATCATGCCCTCTGCCGAAGTCAACCCCTTAATCCACTGAGCCACCCACGTGCCACTAATGTTTATTTTTGAGAGAGAGAGAGAGACAGAGTGTGAGTGGGGAAGGGGCAGAGGGAGAGGGAGACACAGAATCTGAAGCAGGCTCCAGGGTCCGAGCTGTAAGCACAGAGCCTGATGTGGGGCTCGAACTCACGAACCGTGAGATCATGACCTGAGCCGAAGTCAGTCACTTAACCGACTGAGCCACCCAGGTGCCCTTAGAAGAACAAGAAAAAACTGAATGCATCAACGTTGTTTATTGTTTTCTCTTTCAAAAGAGCCTCTTTCTTTGAGACAGGAGGGCAGGTGTTACATTTTTCAACATCTCCATGGAATGAGATTATAGATTCTCTTTAGTACTTAATGACACCCATGTTGATATCAAACTGTGTGGTAAATTTAATCAGGTCAATAAAGAATTCAGTAAATCATTAACAGGCTTTCTAGATCTAATACCACCATGTAAATGGCTTGGTTGGTTTTTTTCTTCTTAATCCAATTGGCTGAAATTTGATCAAAATTTATTATGGATTCTAGCATCATGGTGAAATATTCTCCATGTCAGGTTGTTCTTCCTTACAGCCAACGTAAGTTCTTTACAATATTCTTTTTGACTATCAAAAGATCCTTGCGTTTTCTGGTCACTGTTGGACACACACCCAGGAACAAGACTCACTTTCCTGCCTTTTTCATAGTAAACAAAGATTATTCCAGTTGTGTTGTATGAAAGAAGCAAAAAGTTATAACAATTCTACTCCACCACCCCCCCGCCCCGCCCCCCCCCCCCCAAAGAAGCTCAGTGGTCTCTGGTAATTAAATTGAACTTTTCCAGATAATTTTATAAATCCAGCCACAATATTAATGATAAATACATTCAAAGAGAAAGCTGAATGAATTCTTTGGTAAAAATTACTTCATCAAACTCAACTGTTGAATATCGCTTAATCTCAATGCCATACTTCGCAGTTATTAAGACCGTCAGATATTTCAGTTTAACGTTGAATAAAACTACTCTCAGGCACATATGACGTATAGAATGACCGAAAAGAGATTTATTTTTTTCTCCGATTATTAGTGAAAGCTCATGTTGGAGACTTTGGCTTTTAGTTGGTAATTTTGTGAGCCCTCATGTTTACTAGAAAAGATGAATTGGCATCAGAACTGACAGAACAGCTCTCTCTCTCGTGTTTTAGTTACTATTGCTGCATAACAATCTATCCCATAGAGGCTTAAAACAACAGCCAGTCAATTATGTTGCATAGGTTAGGAATTCAGCTGGGCAATTCTTCCGGTCTTTATCTTAGTGACAAAGATCGTGTAGTGATACTTAATTGGTAGATGGGCTAGCCCAGAAGATCCACAAAGGCCTCATTCCCATTCCAGGCACCTTGGTGGGGTGGCTGGGAGACTATCAGCCATAGTACCCCCCGTGGCCTCTATAGCATGACATTCTTGAGGTACTAAGACAAGACAACTGGATTCTCCCAGAGCAATTGTCCCAAGAGACTCAGGGGACACTCCACGGCCTTTCTGATTTAGCCTTCAAAATCGTATGGTTTCACATCCACCCATCGCATTGGTTACAAGCAAGTGCTGTTTAGCCCAGATTCAAGGACAGGGCATTTAGACCTCAACTCTGGATGAGAAAGCTGTGAATGAATCCATGGCCATTTTTTAAAAACTGCTGTAAACAGGAAAATGCAATGCGGAGAATACGAGAGGTTATCGTTTCATGCAAATCCACACTCCATTTTATTTACACAGAACAGATAGAAATAAACAATATACTCCCTGATCTTAATTTAAAATGAAAGAAACAGGAAAAACTGAGACTATAGTTAGTTTTCAGTCACTAAGTGAGTAGAAGGGGAAAAAATATACCTCACCTTCTCCATATAAACATACCTGGGATCTAGAAAGGAAGGTGCTTACAGGAGATTTTGTGACCTGGTAAAAGAGAAAACATTTTCTTCATGACATCATTGATACCATCAGAGTTTGTCCTGTGATTTCTTTCTTTTCTTTTCTTTTTTTTTTTAATGCTTATTTATTTCTGAGACAGAGAGAGACAGAGCGTGAGTCGGGGAGGGGCAGAGAGAGAGGGAGACAGAATCTGAAGCAGATTCCAGGCTCCGAGCTGTCAGCACAGAGCCAGACACGGGGCTCGAACTCACAAACCGTGAGATCATGACCTGAGCTGCAGTCGGTCGCTCAACCGACTGAGCCACCCAGGCACCCCCCATGTCCTATGATTTCAAATGGCCTGTTACCATC
This sequence comes from Prionailurus viverrinus, assembly GCF_022837055.1. Lineage (NCBI taxonomy): Eukaryota > Metazoa > Chordata > Mammalia > Carnivora > Felidae > Prionailurus > Prionailurus viverrinus. Next base: position 53,318,512 of record NC_062577.1, on the reverse strand, counting down.
ATATGTTGGGTATCTCCAACTGCATGAACTTATTACTTTAGGGGTGAACTATTACAGTTTTTACAGTTCTGGAAAACAGGTCAAATACCAAGATTGTAACTCTTTTCCAACATTGATTTTTGTTACTTGGGAGAAAAGAAATCAATGATATATTCTTGAATTTATTTTTTCAACATATTATTACAAAAGTAATCTGCAGGTATTCAAACATACAGACAAGTTTAAAGAATTGTACAGTAAAAAGTAGGTAGGTGGATATATGTACCTTCTACCTAGATTCTACAAGTAACATTTGACCACGTTCACCTTTTTCTTTAGAAGCATTTCAGAGTAAGTTGTAGATGTTTATACATGTTGCCTTATTGGGCTTATTTTAAATGCACACCTTGGTGCAGGAACAAACTATACAAACATTATTTCCACAATTGAATGTAACCAAAAGGAGGTTTAGGATTTTACTGGCTGATATCTCTCATGGTAAAACATTACCCCTTCCAGTTTTTGAATACAATATGCGTGTTCACTTTGTATCTGACAGAACATCAAAAATAATTTACATTGAGAATTTACACCGTTATTTTTTAGCTCAAGTTAATGGTGATATTCACATTGATCTGATAAAGTCACTTGTTTCAATTTCCAATGATCTATAACTATTAGTTAAAATTTTCTAGTTTAGAAAGGAAAAGGGTACACTTTTTTTTTAATTAAAAAATGGAACCAACTGGTTATGGAGCCCGACCTGTGGTGCAAGCCTCTGTTGCATTCCAGCACAGAGAAATTGGTCAAACGTTGCAAGCAGTATTATCGTTCCAAATGCTATGAAACTATTACTCACTTAAAAAAATTCTTTTTAATGTTTATTTTTATTTTTGAGACAGAGAGAGAGACAGAGCATGAGTGGGCAAGGGGCAGAGACAGAGGGAGATACAGAATCCAAAGCAGGTTCCAGGCTCTGAGCTGTCAGCACAGAGCCCAATGCGGGGCTTGAACCCCCGAACCATGAGACCATGACCTGAGCTGAAGTCGGACGCTTAACTCAGGTGCCCCATGAAACTATTACTCACTTTTAATTATGCTTTTAGGTTTTTGTATTTTCACACTTGTAATGAATTTTTAAATCAATCCCTTAAAAACAGTGAGGTATGCACTACATGTCCTTACGTCCCTGGATGTAGCTTGTATTACACCTAAGTCTTTAAAGAACAGAACATTTGACATAATTGCTTAAGAGTTAGTAATTCACAAAAGTGGTAGGAATATGGTACCACTGACATATGGGCTCGTATTCCACATTTGCAATTGTACATATCAGGATATCTCATCATCACAAAACCAGCTTTTAGGGAATAATGGAGGCTTGCAAATGTGCACATCTGCTTCTTTATTTTATGCTTGCAGAAGAGAATATTTAGAGAAATGAAGGAGAAATAGTCTTTCTCCTCTCTCTCTCCCTCCCTCTAACAATAAAAAGCATTTTCTATGGACTTTGCTACCCTGGTGGTTGAATGGAGTCATAGAAATAATTATCCAATTATACCTAAGTACCCAAAATGCCCACACTCGATAAGAATATTTTAAAAATTCTTAGCTAATAATCTGATCTCACCATCTTGACAAAATGGTCTATTAAGTAAACTAGGTTAAAAATTGAGAATAAACTATATACATGTAAGTCATATATACATATATAAATATCTGTTTAATCTATAACATCTTTATATATATATAAAGATGTATATATGTATCTCATGAAATCAATGCTATGTTCAAAATAATTGAGGCAAAGTTTCAGTGTTTTAAATATTATGAATAGGTGTTTCAACTTTGCTTCATTTTTGCTAGGGTAGACTTAGCAATATGGTCAGGTCGCTTAACGCTGAGTAGGTGACCCTGAAAGATTGACTCACATGACTGTTTTAGTAATATGTTAAGCATTTTTACCAATTGGAAGACGAATGATGGAATTAGAGAAGATGGAGTGAAGGGTGAGAGAAACGCTTAATTGCTATGGGTAAAGTCTGTTGCCATAAGCGTTCATGTTCTTTTTAGAGAGCTATCTAGAATTCACCCTCAAGCATTTCATTTCTTGATCAGTATGGATCACAGGCAAACTGGAAGCATTCAGGCCAAATTCTCTCTTTCTTAAAAACAAAAAAGGCTATGTATTCTGTCTTTTAGTGCAAGCACGTAGATATCTTAATAACCCAAAAATCATCAAATTCTGCCAACATTTTGGGGCGCCTGGGTGGCGCAGTCGGTTAAGCGTCGGACTTCAGCCAGGTCACGATCTCGCGGTCCGTGAGTTCGAGCCCCGCGTCAGGCTCTGGGCTGATGGCTCAGAGCCTGGAGCCTGTTTCCAATTCTGTGTCTCCCTCTCTCTCTGCCCCTCCCCCGTTCATGCTCTGTCTCTCTCTGTCCCAAAAATAAATAAAACGTTGAAAAAAAAATTAAAAAAAAAATTCTGCCAACATTTAATTTTATTTTGAACATGAATATCAATTCTGACTTAAAAGAGTAATATTACATAATATAAATTTATATTAATCTGTGTACAAAGAAAAACGTTGAATAGGAATTGTGGTTTTTGCATAAAGAGTACTCCAAGGGTTAAATTAATAGCACGGTGGCTTCAAATCCTTGCTTAAAATATGCCCCTTCTTAAGGGAAAAAAAAAGAAAGAAAAATGATGGGTATTCACATGATTGACAACCTTTCCAAATAGAAGTGTTGCTATAATTAAGCAATAATGTATGAGTGAGTGTACATTATGACAAATTGGAAGCTTGGTTGATTAGATTGAGCATATAAGCTGTCAGTATAATTATCATATTTTAATCATTTTTCTCCATTTTTTATAACAGCATTGTCTTCAGCCTCACTTGGTGCTTATTAGATTGATATTCTAAGAGGAATTGTACAACATAAAACATGTCCTTAAACAGGATGAACTTTAGATAAGGCTTTAGTTATGTCTATAAACATTTATAATGATTGCTGTTATGTTTCTATTTCTATCTACTGTTCTACTTTGTGTGAAAATGAAAACTTCTTTTTCAAGATAAAATGGATAAACTTGAGCATATATGTCTCTGTGAAATACCACTATATTTCAATAGAAGCATATAAAATATTAAAATATTAAAATATTAAAACTGCCTTCAAAATGTAGATTTTTTTTTCCTTTCCATTGCCTGTTCTATCAGAGACAGATCATGTAAATGGCTACCTCAACCCTTAAGGCTGAATATTTTGTTTCTATTATTTGGTTTGACTCTCTTTAATCACAAATGTTGAATCTGCTAGCCACACAGGCAAGGAATTTAGGGGGAGGAAGGAGATGGAGGTAATGGGCCAGTTTCTGCTTACTAAAGGTTGCTCATGCAACCAATGAGGAGGGATTATTAAGGGGAAAGCAAGACATCACTTAGTATCCAAGTTTTCAATAGAAAGCCTGTAAACTGATTATTCTGATGTTCTGATGTGGAAATTTAGGAACGATATTGATGGACTTGAATATTAATGGTTATTTCTCTTCCCCAAATCAGGATGCTCACTGGACAGTTCCAGCCATGCATCTTCTTGGAAAGAAGGTACTCAGCAGGCTCTCGGGTCTGTAGTTCTGTCTTTGTGAGACACAAGTTAGAGTAGTCTGAAACACAGGAGTGTAGAACATGCACACCTAGAACCTGGTGTCACTTCTTTCCTCTAGTTTTTCAGGGTTTTAAGAGAGATGCCAGAGCTTTGAATACAATCCTCCAACGAGGTATGCCCTTACCTCAAGGGGGTGAGAGTTACCATATTTCCCCATTTATTCATAAACTTTTACTGGGGCCCTCAAAATGGACCTTGTTAAAGATGTTGATTGCATGGAAGTAAATGATATGATGGGAACCCCATCGCTACTTTGTGGCAAGAGCAGTCCAAACATTAATGAGTCAGTTGGCATACTAATGAATCCAGAGTCTCAGGCGATCAGTGGAGAGTAGACCACTCTTCTGGATGTCCTGATATCTGTATTCACAAGCGATCTCGCTGTTGTACAGAAGCACAGTTTTAAGAAAGACTTTGAAGTTATATTGAGAGATTTTATATATATGTTGATTACAGACTATACTTTTGCTATAGTCTTAGGCAAGCAGGAAACCATGGTATGTTATTTGGCACCTATAAGCTAAATTAATTATTAATCACACTCAGGAGGAAATTAATATGGGTGCATAGGTTACTGTGCACAATTGGCAGTATTCTTACACAGGCATGGATAAACTCACAAATCTGAAACTGGAGAGCAGAAATATAACTCAGAACAAAGGCATATGAGGAAGAAAGAATAACAGGAATAATTATTGACTTGATATTCTTTTGATGTCTGTTATGAACTGAATGTCTGTGTCCCACTGAAATTCATGTGTCGAAATCCTAACCCCCAATGTGACAGTATTAAGGGGGGGGCGCCGTGGGAGGTAATTTGGTCATGAGGGTAGAGCCTTCATGAATGGGATTACTGCCCTTATAAGGGAGAGGAGACAGATTTCTCTCTCTCTACTCCCCTTCTTTCCACCATGTGAGGTTACAATAAAGATGGCCATCTGCAAACCAGGAAGAAGGCCCTAATCAGACACCAGATCTTAGACTTTCTAGCTTCCAGAACTCCAAGAAATAAATGTTGCTTAAGCCACCAAGTCTATGGTACTCTGTTATGGCAGCTTGAACTAAAACAATGCCTTTGTTTAAACTTGTGATTCCAGTATAAATATTGTTCTCCACTTTCTATAGAGTATCCAAAAAGTTAAGTTCAGAAGTAACTTCTGATTTACCTTTTTTTTTTAACCACCTGAATAAGTTTGACTTCTTTAGCAAAAGCTTTCCAATGATTACATTTTTCCTTTTTTTTCAGATCTAAGTCCAGGATCTTAAGATAGGAGAGTGTCTAGAAAACGTGTATCTCCACATTAATCTGTTGGAGACTTAGTTTTTCCATCTCTAAAATGGGGACGCTATTATCCTACCTCATTATCTATAATCCATGCAAAGTATAGCACAGTCCCAGTCTTGTCACACAATAGCCATTCAAAAAATGTTAGCACCCTTTCCCCTCATTTAACACATAAGGAAACTGAGACCAAGAGAGGTTAAATGGTTTGAGTAGGATCCAATAGAGCTAGAACTCTATTCCTTTGTGGCCTCTAACCAAATTCTAGACTTGCTTCTCTCTCGTACTTCAGTGATGTTTTAGAGGGATAAAAAATTACTAGCTGTTTGTTTTGTGCATATTACTTACCTACCTACACCTTTGTTTCCTCATCTGTAAAGTGGGTATAATTATAGAGCCCCCTCTAGGGTTTGCTGCAAGGATTACATGAGATAATCCACGCAAAGCATGTGACACATTACCTGCTACATAGTCAACTCTCTATAAACGTTATGTGTTTTGTGAACCTTTACTACGTGCCTGACTCCATAGTCATCACTGAAGACACAGAAATAACACCATTTGTGCTCTTTGCTAATGCATCATCTCCTGGAGAGAGTTGGTTCTCACAGTGACACACACAGTGCATTGCACAGTGAGAGAAGTGTGATCAGGGGCCCTGGAGCACAACGGGTGGCTTGGAACTCAGGCTAAGGGTCAGGGAAAGCCTCAGGGAAAGAGAGACCCGTGTGCACAGACTCGAGGAATCAGGAGGCAGATACAGGTGACCTGAGCAGGCAGAAAATAGAATGGATAAAGTGAGGCCTGGGAGCACATGAGAAGGTGGGCAGTCCAGCCAAGACTTTAGGAAGTCAGAGGCGAACCACGTGATTTGAGATGTGGGAAAGTGTCACTGCATGTTGGCCTGATATGTCAGGCCAAGGAAGGTTTTTTTGATTATTATTCTTTTTTAAATTTCAGCATGGGAGCCATTGTTTTGAAGGCCTTTAAGAAGGATTACTGATTAGGTTTGAGTTTTAGAAAGATTACTCCGACAGTTTTAGAAATACCACTCTGTTCTGGAACAAGACCGAAATAGAAAATCACCAGAGGTAAGTTAATGTTGCATATTTATGAAGCCTCTTTTAGGGTGTGTAATACATATATTAGTTTGCTCATCAGACTAGGGTTTGCCTCACTGAATGTTCAATAATGAATGAATGAACGGATTAGCTCACATAATCAACAGATACTTAATGAGCACATAGTAAATGTTAAGTATGCCAAGGGTTTGGCTGCAACGTAGAGTAAGTCCTCAACGATCTTTCTATTTATTTACATGAAAGGCCAACTCACATAGAGAGGCCAGAAACACAAATGGCTTCTCTGTTACACAAATTAACCTAAAAATCCAGTTACCACAAAAGCTGTTATCCAGGACTATCATTTGAGTCTGAAATAACTTAGTTTTGCAATCTGAAAGCTGTTAGTTACCCACAAATACTTCTTTTCTAGGTGGTTGAGCTTGATGGTTTTCAATGTCAAAGAATCTTTTTCCATTTTTACCTAATGCGTGCTTAAGGCAGAAAACATCAGTTCATAGTATGCACCCTGTTAGACTTGCATAAGGTGTGGATTACACAGGTGTGCAAATGGACCGAGTACGCTACGGATAACCACGAAATCCCTGAATACTTAGACAAAGATCACACTGAAAAACTTAGAAAGTACATCTGCTGATATTCAACACAGCTTGGTCTCACAATTACGTCAGCTTTCACAGGAGCCCAAAATACAAGAAAGGAAATTAACTCTTCACTAGGTGTTTGTGCTTGCTCAGGAACGTCCCCCAAGTCCACGGAGGTTGAATATACCAGCATGAGGGTGAATGAGGCCAATTATTTAGGTTAAACAGTCGAAAGCATTGCTTAAATATCCTGTCTCCAATTTCCATGTTGCACAAAGACATACAAACTCGTTCATAACAAAAAATCAAACCAAACCACAGGCTTTCTACACTTTCTAGTATACCGTGAGCTTTCTCTGTGGTTGTCACACGCCAGTGCGAGGTTTTCCGGTGCTGCTGTTCCCCTTCATTAGTGAATCGGAATCTTCTAGGCCCCCAGCTTGAGAGATTCTGATTCAGTTAGTCTGGAATAGAGTACAATAATCTGTGTGTGTAAAAAAAAAATAATAATCTGTGTGTGTGTGTTTAAGTTTATTTATTTATTTCAAGAGAGAGAGAGCATGTGCACGAGCAGGGGAAGGGCAGAGAGAGGTCAAGAGAGGATCCCAGGCAGGCTCCATGCTGTCAGTGCAAAGCCCAACGCGGGGCTTGAACCCCTGAACCTTGAGATCATGACCTGAGCTGAAATCAAAAGTCTGACGCTTAACCAGCTGAGCCACTGAGGCACCCCAATAATCTGTGTTCTTAACAAACAGCATCCCAGATAAATCTGATGCCAGGTGTGGTAACCTCTGCTATATTTTATGTACAAAAATACCCCTGTAAAGGACCCTGTCGAATGCAAACATAATTAGAATGAATCAGATCATGTCCTCAGAATGTAAGCTGGACGGGGACCTCCTAAAAGGGAAAGATTGTATCAGTGTTTTGTTTCTGGCCCCTCAAAATAGTATTGTTAGAATGGTTTACCATTTGATCATATAAGTTACTGTCTGGTCACACGCGAAAGGAGAAGAGAGAGAAGAAAAGTATTATCATGGGGTTAAATAGTCCATTATTGGAATATGGAAGGTCCTTAAGAGCTCAAAGCATTACACAATCGGATTTTAAATTGAATAACTTTCCAGTTGCAGACATTTCAAACCTTGAAGTAATAGTAAGAGAGAAAACAGCCATTTACTGAGTATCTATGATGTGGTGGCTGTACCTCTAGGTGCTTGGTGTTGTGGGTTTTTTTTTTTTAAGTTTTAAAATGTTTATTTATTTTTAGAGAGACAGAGAGACAACGTGCGAGTGAGGCAGGGGCCAAGAGAGAGGGAGACACAGGCTCCAGGTTGTCAGCACAGAGCCAGAGGCAGGGCTTGAACTCATAAACCTCAACATCATGACCTGAGCTGAAGCCCCCTACATGCTTGACATTGTGTTAATCCTCACATCTGAGACAGGCTTAATCATCCCTGTTTTACAAATACCGAAATGAGTGGCTGGATCAAGGACACACAACTAGCAATTGGAAGAAAGAGCCAATATTCCAACCAGGTCTGCTTGATGCCTAAGTCCACATGATGTTTTCTATTCATAAACAGTTGGAAATGAAATAAAGTCTTACTGGGAAAGGAAGGTAATAGCCATTTCACATGCTTAGTCACTCTTCATACTAATAATAATAATAATAGTTGTTATTATAAAAAATGCAAGAGAATTCATTATAACATCTAGAAAAAATAAGCAAACTGAAAGTGATGGGTATGTTCATTGTCCTGATTGTGGTGATAGATATAGGTACAGATATAGATATACATAGATAGCGGTATATGTCAAAATATAGCAAATTATGCGCTTTATGCACGATTTATCGTATGTCAACTATACTCCATTAAAGCAATTAAAAAAAAACCCCACGATTACACACTGGTTAGGTCAGTCGCTTAGATGGCAGGAACAATAAGGTCACAATTCTAGTTTAAACTCCTGCAGAGTCCCGATGACCTCAGACTTATCAACTCTTTGTCCTCATACACATCTATCTTCTCCTAAACAAAGGTCAGTAGGTGAGGCTACGGATAGATAAGAAAAATAATTCACAGGGCACACCTGTGCCTGGCTGCACGTCTCCCGCTCACTTCTGACTCCTCAGGTCACTTTTCCCATGTGCACGATGATGTTGCTGCTGTAGGCTCTCTCCACTCTTCCACCTTAAAGCTTTCTCCAGAGTCTGCTTAGAGCGCAGCAGAGAAGTGCAAATCAGTTACCTCGATCCCTGGGAGATTTTCAACTTTTGCTGGACAGGAATCTGTGGATTAATGCTCCAGCTCTCCATCTCTGAGAGGGACCGTTCTGAGGCACAACCTACATGTCCATGTGGTCATGTCCATGGGACCCATGAGGGTCCCCGTGGGATGAAGCCCAGTTGCCCCCAGTGAGAGCTAAGAGGACAGCCTGGCTGGGGTTTCCCACTCTCCTGACTCCCCTTGCTTTCTTATGCTTCCTACGGTCGCTTCCTACGTAGACCAGCTGCCCGCATGCCCTGGCTCCGGGGCCGATCTCAGGACAACCAAAGCCAACACTCTGCTCTGACCCTCTTCCGTATGTTGTAAAATTACCTGTCATTTCTATCAAACCATAGCTCATGTTTATATTTGTCGTCCCGAGGTTATGAGGTGACACTGAGACAAACATGGGCAATATTAGGAGCTCCGTCTGTTGGGAGTGTGTGTCACATGTTGCACACAATTGTAACAGTGCTCAGCTCACCTTGGCTGAGAATCCTGTGGCTCGCTCTTCATGTAGTTCACCAAACCCTTGCTGGACAGCAGATTAACGCGTACTCTTTAATAGTCATCAGTTTGGTGTTCTGATTAAGTAGACGATTAAAAAAATGAAGAAGACCAAAAATTGTTAACGTGAATGTCATCAAACTATTTTCCTAACCCTGTGATTGTTGACAACACAATTGACTGAATGAAGGACTTCGCGGTTTGGGGCTTAAATTGTGTCTATATAAAAGAGGACACCAAATATATAAGTCTATAAGTATATAATAGAGCTTGGGCTGCGGAGTCATATTACAGCTCACCATATACTTCATCCAGTTTGCTTAGCTTGTTTAGCTCAGTTTCCTAGTCTATAAAATAGGCATCATAATATTACTTCATAGGAATTTTGAGAATATGAAATGAGGTAATACCCATAACGCACTTGCCTGACATGTTTTTAGAGTTCAGCAAATGTTGATTAATAGAGCACACCATTTGCCTTGGAAAGCCTAAAAATCCTATCCAAAATTCTAATACCAAAGATTTATAGGATTTTGAAAATGTATTCTCTACAATCAAACATCATGACTATTAGCTTATTTTGAAGCTGGACTATGTTGGTGTTTGAGGTTGTGCAGACAGTAAATTAGGTTAAAGTTGAGGCAGTCCTTTTGGATGCCTTGAAAGGTCTGTCCTTGAAACAACTTGAATTTCAAAATATCGCAAAGTATCATATTGCTAATGGGACTCGACTCGCACCAGAATTTAGAACACGTATGCATTAACGTGCATTGTAGTTATTTTTATTATGGGCCACGTGAATATTTTTTCATCTTATAGACTTAAGCAAAGGATTTTACATTTTGTTGCTGGGTAAATGAGGTGCAGACTTGCTCATGCATGTGTATATTCAATTTTTGTGGATTTCACTATATCTTAATTTCGTATTTATATCTGATTTTTTACTTCCATCTGTGTAAAATAGTGGTATTTTACTGAAATAGGAAAGGTTATATTGTGTAGTTACTTTATGGCTTTGAGGTATAGAATCGACATTTCTAATTTATCAACAACTTCAGGTGTTCACAGAAAGAGGGCCACTGGCACTAACAGGTGGCAAATCTTCATGTTAAGTGACCAGAATCTAGTCTCCTTCTGCCATTAAAATGGCATCTTAATTTTCTTGGCTGTATAATACCACATGGTAAGGAGTCTCATTTAGTACTTACATACCTCTTAGTACTTTTGTACTTACATACCTTTCCCACCTAGCTTTTCCCACTTAGGTTTTCCAGAATCTGGATACAGATTCTCGGTTCAAGCAATTTCCCTTGTCCTCCTATAACATTATTCCACAGATTTGCTAGTGAAATGAAATACTGCAGTGACCTTTTTATTTCCCCTGACTTTTTACAATCTTGGAAATTTAACACAACAGTAGGAGTTTAATCATATTCACTGATGTAAAAGACAAAATAAGGCACCTTTAAATTCAGAGGGAGATGTGACCTCCAAGGTATCAGAGCTCAGAGGCTCCCCAGCTGTCTCTAGGAGTCACTGCAGCCACGCTCACTGTATTTCTCACGATGCATCGCCACAACTTGGGCTGACACACCTAGGCACTGCTTACCCTTGAACTAATAGGCTACATACACCTGCATCTGCCTCCCATGTCGAAACTTCCTTACCAGCACGACGATATTCTGTGGGCACCTCTTCTTTTCCAAGAATGTACTTTTCGATTTATTCCAAGATTTCAAAGTCTTTGGTTTAATTTTGAAAATGTATCCCGTTACATTGGACATTTAAAGTCTTTGCAAGACCAGAGCCTATAGCCAGATGATGCATGATGGCAAACATTCATTTGTTTACATGAGTATATAACAACCGGGGGACTGATTCTGTAAATCAAACTGAATGGTTAGCCTGATTCCTTGTGGGTTTAGCGGTGCCCAATCATTTAACCAAGTGTCATTATATGTGTTTTTTAGCTTTGGGTCTCAATTGTTGTGCAGCTCGGTTGATGGATGAGATAGCCTAAAGAAAAGTAAGAAAGAAAAAAAGAACAATGTTCTTCACATAGCCCAAAGTGACAGGGCAGATCAGCTCTCCTAAATTCCCTGTCCATACAGCCATTGTGATCAAGGTGATTGATGAAGAATCCTACCGGCTCTGAGTTGTCGAGGTGTCAAACTGATAGGAGAGAGCAGGACTCACTGTGTTCCTGCAAACAGCTTTGAGAGGTCAGCAGCGAACACATCGTGTGACCAGATGTGGGCTTCCTTCCTCTAGATGCAAGTGCTTAGCAACTGACGCTGGTCACGGGACCCACGGGTTTCGTGGGTAGTCACCTTTAAATTTTTTTTTTTAACGTTTATTTATTTTTGAGACAGAGAGAGACAAAGCATGAACGGGGGAGGGTCAGAGAGAAGGAGACACAGAATCTGAAACAGGCTCCGGGCTCTGAGCTGTCAGCACAGAGCCCGAAGCGGGGCTCGAACTCAAGGACCGTGAGATCATGACCTGAGCCGAAGTCGGCCACTGAACCGACTCAGCCACCCAGGCGCCCCGGTAGTCACCTTTAAAAAGCAGATCGCTGCATGCTCATCCTCCATAACTACATTTTCAAAATCTTAAATGGAGCTATGCTAGTGAATACAGATGTGTTAGTGCAACGAGAAATTGTGATTTCTTCTTCTTCTTCTTCTTCTTTTTTTTTGCTTGCAAACTCTTCTTACTGAGTGTATTTCGTGAATTGTCCTACTCACAGTGGTAGAAAGCAGGCTTGCTGCCTTTCTATTGCATACCGTTCCTTCCCAAGAGAATGTGTGTCTCCAAACAGCCTGGAAGTGCTCATATTTAGCCCCTCAAACATGAGTCCTAATGAAAATTGAAACCAAAGAGTAATGGAAAGGATAGATAGATGGACTATATCTGATTTATTTTTAGGCCTGATGTTAGTAGGCTCCAGACATATCATGATATAGATGCTTGAGGAAATGGTTTTTATTCCTCTTTATACTCTAAAAACAGACTTTCCAGGGAATCGTTAACTAGTTCAAACAGAAGATACGTTAGCATTAACCAAAACCAAGTATGGTTGTAAGAATATATATATATGTAGTGAATTTATAATCATCTCAATCTTTGGTAAATATTTAAACTCTAAAATGTTATATATTCCTGATCATTGACCTAAAGATTCTTGGCAAGAGAGTTCTTTCTCTATTTAAAATTGCTTGTTTCTCGGTTGAGCTGGGAGTGCCGAAGAAAAATAAAAAAGATGTCATTACTATGATCTGAGACTGGGAAACTTCAGGCTCCATAAATTTGTTTTATTTGATTTAGATTAGGCAGTAGATAATGTCACTGGACACAGTTGACAAGAAATTACTTTTTATTTAAAGAACTATTTAAAGAAGAACAAGCTCATTAAAGAAAATTTAGGGGGAAAGTGGAAACATAAATAGAATGTGCAAATATGCAAATAGTTCTATCACCGGAACTACAGGCAATATGTTGCTAGCATTTTAGTATTGCTATTTGGTCTTTTTGAATATGCCAAGATCTTTAAAAATATAGTTCCAATCATTTTATATACACTTTTAAAAATTCTGATTGGGGCGCCTGGGTGGCTCAGTCAATTAAGCCTCAGACGTCGACTCAGGTCATGATCTCACGATTCATGGGTTCGAACCCTGCAATGGCCTCTGTGCTGACAGCTCAGAGCCTGGAGCCTGCTTCAGATTCTGGGTCTCCCCCCTCTCTCTGCCCCTCCCCCATTCATGCTCTGTGTGCATCCTTCTCTCTCTCTCTCTTTCTCAAAAATAAAGAAAACGTTAAAAAATGAAAATAAAAATCCTGATTATTTAAGCTAACAGGTAACAAGACACTTTTACATTATCACACAGTCCTCACAAATTGAAAACTATATGTATATATATAAATGTTTATTTTTGAGAGAGAGAGAGAGAGAGAGAGAGAGAGAGAGAGAAACAGAGCACAAGCAGCAGAGGAACAGAGAGAAAGACACAGAACCCTAAGTAGGCTCCGAGATCTGAGCTGTCAGCACAGAACCCGATGCCGGGCTCAAAGTCAGGAGACCTGAGATCATGACTTCAGCTGAAGTTGGGATGCTTAAGCTACTGAGCCACCTAGGTGCCCCGAATAACAATATATTCTTATAAGTTCTGTTTATAGACAGTGTTCACTGCTTACTGAATATCCTTTCCTCCATTGTACCCTTGGTAGAAAAGCCCCAAGTGGTACAAGTGATTAGGGGAGAATGATGTTTTTCCTGAAATACCTTGGATTAGATTTCAACCATTCACAGTGGTTGGTGGGAGGTCTACTGTTTTCCTAGGAGCATGACAAGCATTTCAAGCACTTAGGCTACTGCCTGGCATTTAGCAGGTGCTGAATAAATAATTGCTGATTGAACAAAATGTAAATGTAAAAGAGTTTTTCCTTCAAAGCAAGAATTCACTGGAAGAGATTGTTCTTTCTGGACATTGCTGTGTCTGGGTGTAATGGAGGAACCACTGCAGCCATCTTGCTACTGACGTAAGGATGAAGTCAACCCATGGATGAGGCAGACACGAGAGACTCCAGGAGGCAAAGTACAAGCCATCCTTGCAGATCCCTGATTTCTTAATTTCTCGAGACAATAAATGTCCTTCTTGTGTAAACCAGTTTGAAGTAAGGGTTTCTATCATTTCTTGCTGAAATAATCTGAACACGCTATTTTATATCAGGATTTAACACATGTGAAAAGTAATACATTTAAAAGACCTTGATTTGGCATCTACCCTTACAGAACATAATAAAAAAATCTCCCGCTAGATTTAATAAAGATGTGGAAGCTGATTTTAAGAGATTATACTAATGTGATGCATATTTTATTAAGTTCAGTAACATTTAACAAATTATGGTAAAACATAATGATAGATATTGCTGTATTACAAATACCACCAGCTGCTGGAAATTTCTAGAGGACCAGAGAATTCTGAATCTCATACACTGCTTTTGAAGTTGTGCATAGAACGAGATTATCCTTCATTATCTTAATTTTGGCACCAAGTTTCTGAAAGCCATGGTGGTTATCTATGGCTGCATAGCAAATGACCCTCAAATTTCGTGACTTAAAACAACGGCATTCATTTTATTATCCTTCATAGCTCTACGGGTCAGGTGTTTGGGAAGGGCTTAGATGGGTAGTTCTGGCTACGGGACTCTACAGTCAGATGGGGGCTCGAGCTGAAACAGTGGCAAGGGTGGGGCCAGAGTAGCAATCAGCCAGGGGCTGGTGGGGCATCTGGTTCTCTCCGTGTGGTCTCGGGGCCTCTCCATCTGATCTCTGCTCATGGACTAGTTTGGGCTTCCTCTCACACGATGGCCTCCACATAGTCAGACTGCTTACACGGCAGCCAAAGATTTCAAGAGAGAAGCCAAGCCAAATGGAAGCTACGTTGCCTTTTATGAATTGGCCCAGAAGTCACACAGCAGTATTTTTGTTTCATTTTATTTTGTTTTTGCAAGTGAGCCAGAAGCCTTCCTAGAATCAAGGGGAAGGGAGTTGTACTCCATCTTTTGACAGGTTCTAGAAACGCATGTAACCAGAGAGATACTGTGGTGGCCATCTTTGGACAGTAAAACCAGTCAGCCACGAAAGACCTTTCTGGGAGGCTTGCATTTCTGCCTTTTTTTTTTTTCTTTTCTGTTTCTTTCTTTTATGTTAAGTTTGCTGTGTTCTCATTATATCTAAAATCTGTGCAATGGCCAAAATTGTTAAGTTCCTCAGACTTACGGAAGCCAGTCTTTCTTTCCATGCAGCTCCAGGACCACTAGGACTTCATAACAAGGATCAAACGAAATTCAGAAAGTGAAAGAATAGGAGAGAATAATGGTGTAAATAAAATGTGGGTTTGTGAAAAGAATGTGTGTTTCAGTATGTGTGACAAGAATTGTCAGGCATAGTTAAAAACAAAAATATTAAGATTAAGGGGCGCCTGAGTGACTCAGTCGGTTAAGCGTCCGACTTCAGCTCAGGTCACCATCTCACTGTTCGAAAGTTCGAGGCCCGCGTTGGGCTCTGTGATGACAGCCCAGAGCCTGGAGCCTGTTTCTGCTTCTGTGTCTCTCTCTCTCTGTCCCTCCCCTGCTCTCTCTCTCTCTCAAATACATATAAAAAAATAAAAATTAAAAAATTTTAAAAAATCAAGATTCAAAGTAAACAAACATGAGGGAAAACATTTTAAAGCAAATATTTATAACAGGAGTTAATTTTCACCCTGATTAAGTCTAGTTATAAGTATATATCATAACATCTAAGCATCTCCATTCAAAATTTTATTATCAACAACTTTGTGTGATGTGGCTGATGACATACATTATTTAAAAAGCTCCACATTTGATTAATGATCCAAATGTTTATGAAGAAAACATTTGCAATAGTAAATTAGAAGTATGTATTAGAAATAAGCAAGTTCTAGAAACACATAAGATTCGTTAGGAGACTCACACATTATTTTATTAGGAAAGATATGAAACCGTATTTAGAAAGCCAATTCAATCTTTGGAGATACCACAGATAAAATTAGAACAAGATGAAATTCTAGCAGATGATGGTAACATCCAATCTCATATGTAGCCAAACCAGATACAATGTGCTCTTTTTGGTAGAATTTCCTCTTGCCTGTGACTCTGTTGAGACCATACTTACTGTGTTCCCATATCTAGAAGAAAAAAACCAAGACCACAGTCCAATTTCAGAAGTGTTTTTAAGTAATGTACATCTTACGGGGAGAGGCAGGAGGGTGCTACACTGTACATCTGTTTGAATCAGCACAACTTGGGGACGCCTCTCTTCGGGACCAGATTTTACTTTGGTTCTTTTTGATCTTGTACTTCTTAGCCAAGCATTGCGCTTAACATGTGTTATGAACATAATGTGTTTAATTATCTGTCTCTCCCATTTGACTATGTGGACATGAAAGCAGGGATTGTTCCTGTCTGGCACACCTCACAGAACGAATGAACAATGTCAGTAATGTTTTATTCAAAGAGGAAAATAAGTGTGTGTGTGTGTGTGTGTGTGTGTGTGTGAACATATTGGAAGAGTAGTTACGTTGAAACTGACTTGCTTTTATAGTTCCATAAAGCAAAACTAGACCTGGTGTGAACGGATCGGCCAAACAGGTTTCAAGTCATTACAAGGAAGATCTTTTTAAAACACACGCTTTGCAGCAATGGCTCAGGTTGTCTTAATGTGCAACGAGCCTCCAGTAATGAAAATATAAGCATAAACCACACAAGTATCTCCCAGGGATATTATAGAATGGATTCTTGTCCTGCGTGGACAGTGAGATTGAACAAATTCTAAATTCCCTTCTAATACTATGAATCTAATCCTAGTAAGGTATCGATTCTAAGAAGAGTGGATACGGAACATTAACACTTATTAAGTATGTACTATATAGACAAACATAGTTCTAGCCATTGAGGATACAGCTTTCATCAAGGCAGAAAAGTCCCTGTCCTCGTGGAACTTAGAATACACTGAGGGAGATGGGCAGTAAGTAAAAAAATATCCAAATATGTTTGTTTTACATAGCGGTTAGTGCTCTGAAAAGAGAAACTAGGCTAGTGTACAAAGAATGACTGGGGTCAGGGCCAGATGACATTAGATGAGCCAGCAAACAAGAAAAAGACATATTTTATGTCTTATATAATCTGCATTATATTTTAGTAGCTTTTCTATAAAAACAAACTTCCAGGATATATTTAGTGCTGGCTCTTCAAAAGTTAAGACTATCTCCGAAAACCCTGCTTTTCTGTATCCCATGGATGCCAAAGACAGGAGACACACACCCTGATCTGGGTAACTTACAACCATCTGGGAAAGACAACTATGTCATTAATGACGTAGTTAAATAGTAAAATAAGGTTTTCTGTACTAATGAGAAACAGAGAGAGTAAATATTATAGGACAGAATCAAAGGGAAAAATAATGTAGTCAGTAGTGATTTGGAAAGATGTGGAAATTAAGAGGGCTCTAAAAATATGCAATTTCATAGTAAAATCATCAGAAAACCAAATGTCGAATTATGGTTAACATGATAATAGAATGCCTATTACAGACCCACATATTTGATCTGTTACAAATCTCTGACATGCCTCTGCATGTAAAATATATTATCGCAAGCTCAGGGCCCATTAATATGTGCAAATGTTCATGTAACAGATGGCATCTCACTGTATAAACATTATCAATGCAGATATTAGCGACTAAAACGTTATCTATTTCACGTACCTACTTCTATAACATGGACCCCGAGGACTGCTTAATTGTGAAGGTTTGTGATATACGATTCTCATCTGTTTCATCTTTTTTTTTTCCGTCCAAAGAAAGGAATCTTCAAAGACTTCAAGCCTAATGTGACTGTGTCTTTGTTGTAACAATTTATCTTCCTGTTTTCTCTCAAACATGGATAGATACATATTTGAATTTTATGTTCTCTTTTAGAAGGAAATAACTGATATGGGGGGGGGAGAAAAGTATTTTGCATGCGTTCATTATTTAGTTGTTTGTTCAAAAAATCATCATCGAAATCCTACTTTGTGTAGGGCACTAAGAAATTAAAGGTCAGCAAGAACAGGTTATTCTTTTTCCTCAGACCTGGGCAAATAAGGAGAGAGCTCAAATCACGGGTAGCCAGGGTGTGATGAATGAAGAAGGGAGGCTCCTTATTTGAAGAGCCCTCAAAAAGTATATTCTGCAACAAAAATATATTAATTTTTATGAAAAAGAAAATTTGAGTATTTTTATGAGCAAAATGAACGGCAACATTTATTAATGACATGTTGAGTTGTTCTTTTCTAAAATGCTTTGAAATTAATTGGATTACTTATTCCGAACTCTCTGTTAAGAAGGGATTTCTATCTCCAGAGCACTTAGAGTGTGTTGGCACATAACATAATTGCAACAGTAATTACTTAATATAGAATAAAAAGAAATATCTCTAAAGGCAAAGAAATTCTCTGGTTTCTATTATTTGATAAGCATTCCTAAAATTACCTGTCCTGTAAGAAGAGAGCAATGTTTACGTTACTGGTAAAAACGTTTCTCTCCTTTAAACACTCTCAAGACTCTCTTCCATTTGTGGGAATACCCACTTTTCATGAATTAATTAATAGAAATGATTTCCTATCTGTGATTGTATTGTATGAGGGAATCCTTCCCATCACTACTGGGTGCTCCGTCCTGAGTATTGGAATGTCTTCCTGGAAGGTCATTCAGCAAATTCATAACAAGCTATGAATTCAATCTCCGACATTACGCCATCACGCATATGACGTTAGCAAATGGCGTGAAGAAGACCAGTAACCAACCTAATATGACCATTCGCCCTATATGTTAATTTAATTTAAAGCTGTGGGGAAACATGGAAGAACCACATGCTGACCTTATGATACTATTGCTTATCTGCTACTCCAGAAGGATTTATGTAATGCTACAATGACAGGAACCTTTTCATTTATCAGCAGCATTCTCTGTTCTGAGTGCCACACTGCCTCTTGGATAAAGACATCAAAAAGGCACAACAGCGGCATCTGGGCGGCTCAGTCGGTTGAGCGTCAGACTCTGATTTCCTCTCAGGTCATGATCTCTTGGTTCATGAGATCGCGCCCCATATCTGGCTCTGTACTGACAGCAGAGAGCCTGTTTGGGATTCTCTCTTTCTCTCTCTCTCTCTCTCTGCCCCTCCCCCTGCTAGTGCCCTCTCTTTCTCAAAATAAATAAACATTAAAAAAAAAAAAGGAACAACAAAAAACGATCATTATAGCAGTAAAATATTACTTACATATACTGAGCAAAATGAGGGATTTGAAGCAATTATCAGGATATGATCTTAAAACCACTAACAATTTTCACACTATTTGGTCAGACACTTTAAGGAATATAAGTTATGGAAAAGCTTTCGTCTCTGGCTATTTCACTCCAGTTTAAATATGCAGAAGAAGATACCAAATGCTGCATTAATTCCTAGTTTGGGTTTTTGAAATTTTACAGTAAAAATAAAAGCCTAGTGGTATTCTGATACGGTGCCATTTTAAAAAATTATTTGAGGGACGTGTTAAAATGGTAAGATGAAATATGTTACAAAAATCTACTTTATAAAATAATAGTATTACTACTAATATTGTATTTAAGCTATCGTAATTTATTTTGCATAATTTAAACCAAATTAATTTCACATAGTATAAACGTATTGCATTGTAGTGGGTTATTAGTTTGTTGTATCAATTTGGTGATTCCTTTGGACTATATTAATTAAAAAAAATGGTATTCTGGGCTCAGAGGGTATTACTTATCAATAAGTGTTCTATGAATAACCTTTTTAATGTGTATTAGGAACTAGGATTACCTTTCAACCCAAAGCTTAAAATTCTTTTGCTATCATTCTTGATCTTTGTTAAAAATAATGAAATTTCTTTGTGAATTTTAAATTTTTTCCTTTGTTTACTGGGAAAATTTAGGAAAGTTTCATTTTCATTCTAAAGCTTTAATATAAAGTTTAATCAATTTTACAAGTGTTAAACTATTTCTAAATGCATAATCATTATTGTTTTAGAAACAACTGCTGATCAGTATTTAGAGCCTCTTGAAAAAATATCTTTAATGCAAACAGTATTTAGGAAATGTAAATATAAACGAGGACTCATGGAAAAATAATTAATAGGGGGTGAAATGTAAAATGTCTAAAAGTTAGAAAAAAAAGAATTTCTTTTCGTTTTTAATTTGCTTTCTTTTGTCCTATGAAAGTCAGGAGGGGCTTTCCAACAGCTTTCTCCTCTTCTGACGCTCCTCCTTCTCACCACCAGATGTCAGACTTTCACTGCAAATTTCAATTCCTTCCTGGCATAGGAGACACCGTTATCTTCTTATTTGTGAATGTTCACTATTGCGAAATCATCTTTTTCAACTTCTGCACACGACTTCAAAACTTATCTTTGAATATGAATTTGCAGACGTTGATTATAGCTGTTTCAGGCATACTTTTGCAGTTTCTATGTAAGTATTCCTCTTTCAATTCATTCTTGTGAGTTTTCTATTTATTTTGTGATACCTACGCTTATATATGCACATCAATAATAGATCTCTTAGCTTTAAAGTTAAAGTGACATATACAAACGCCAAAGCGATAGGACTATACTTGAAACAAAATGTAGAAAAATGGAAAATTAAAATTTAAGAATATCAGAATATAGTTTATTGATACGAAACCCAGTAGGAAAATACTACTTAAGTACTATATTTTTTTCACATAAAATGCAACCATTACAAAGGTGTTATTTTCTCACAAATATATACAACATCTATACCAAAATTCTTGATTTTCTCATTAGAGAAATAAGCATAATTAACTTAGCTTACCTAAAAATTAAACACCAGAGTAATATACATAATTTGCATTTTGTATATACTATGGCCCAAATGGGTAAAAGTTACTAAAATATAAATTTATCCTGTCACTGAGTTAAAAAGTGTTGTGACATTGAAATAATTTGTTAAAAAACTTTATCCCATGTTTAAAAAAAAATCTTATCTTTTATTTCCGTCTATGCTGCCAGAAACGCTTACATGGAAATACAGTATAAAAATATATAAAAATAATCAAAACATCAGTATTACAGTTTTTATATTTAGATTTTAAATTTAATATTTATTAATTTGATTAATATCTGATTCTATGTGATGAAGAACCAAAATAATTAAAGATTTTTTAAAGACTTCTAAGGCCTATCATAAGCATAAGCATTAAAGTATGTTAGCAGATTAGTAAGGACACAAACATATGCCACTATAGTTTGTTTCTGACTTGCCATTTACAACAGTAAATTATAAAATTACTCTACAACTAGTGACAGCGAAATTAACAAGACAGTTATCTGAAAAGAAAAGAAAAGGAAGAGAAGCAGACTGTTGGAATGTGTGCACGAGGGAACTGTCTTATTTAAACGGAATCTCCCTACCCTGTTAAAATCTGTCTGCTTTTGACAGTGTATCAAAAATAATGAAGTTAATCTTTCCCTGTCTTCTGTTCTGGTACAACTTTACATTCTATTGTTCTTGCCAGTCAAAAATATCATGTTCCAAGAAGTGCAAAAACTGACAATGGGTAGTCCTGATTTCTTTTATGATAATCCCTGGATTGTTTGTGTGTGCGTGTTTTCTGTTTGTTTGTTTTTTAAGAGTTTGATAGAAATGAAAATGCAAAAGCTACTTGTTATTTTTCATTGTTAATATAACTATTTCTCAATCACAAACATATTGCCGTTTCATGAAATACGCTTTTGGAATCTTTCCCTTTTTACCATAAACTAGACATATTTATCATTGATTTTTACCTTCAATTCTGCTACTAGATGCTCCCTTTTTTTTAAAGCCTTATTCAATCTGACCTCTTTTAATGAATATGCACATATTCCTTAGTAAGTGAATAAAACTTTGCTTTCACTTGATAGTAAGTACTTAATCCTCATTATTGAGACCATGCTGAAACCTTGAATACTTGTCAAAGATTCATTTTATAATCCTGAGGCTGGTTTGGCATTCAGTGATTTACGCAGGGGCTCTGCTTACAATAATTGATTCATTCCATACTTAAAACCCACTGATCTCATTACAATTATGGGAAGGCATTTTAGCTGTTGCAATTTAGACTTACATCAAAGAAAAAAGACAGAGAGAGAGAGGCACCGTCTCCCCCCTTTGGATTTCTGCAACAAATGAAAAAATGAATTGAAAAGAATTAGGTCATATCATGTATCAAAATAAAACCCCGGCACTGACCTTTCTAGACTCAAAAAGGTTGCTCTAGAAATATAAAATAATGAAACATATTTCATTTGAGCAATATTTGCATAGTTGAGAATGAAAATATTATCAGCTTTATTATCTTCATGTACTTATTTTTCCATTAATAGTTTTACAGGACTGAGGGAACTAAAACACAGTTTTGAACTGTCAATTCTAACATGTAAGTCAGCGTCTATAGAGAAGCTCCTAGTTCTAAGAACCCCCAGATATGAAATGTAGCATTTTAAATGCACTTGCTGAGTATTGTGGACACTCTGGCTTCTCTTTAAAAGTATATTCCATATTTCTTTATTTCCTATACTACTCCATGAAAACAAATAAATATATTTTTAAAATCAATTCATCGTATTATGTAGGCACCAGAATACTTTCCATCTTTTGGAGGCCTTGATAAAAATGCAGTAGGTCTTAACCCAGGGTGAGAGCTCTTTTACGTCCTAATAGTTTGAATATTGAAGAAGAAAGAGACTAATTGGTGAAGGAAGTATTGTTTATTAAAGGCAAACTGAAGTAGCATTTTTATTTCATAAATCATTTAAAGGCTATTAAGGGGAAAAGTGGGAGTGCTGCCCATGTCTTCTCCTTTTGTTCATTTCATTGAACTTTCACTATTGTTACAAAGATAAAAAACAATAATTATGGTGTGTTCGCATTGCAATTTTATCCACAGCAGAAAACATGTTTTATAAAGTGAAAGGGATATTTTTTACAAGAAGCATTCTCAAGCACTTACGAGGAGCTACGTGAAATAAATATGACAAAAATCAGGCTGAGTGTACTTAAAGTTTATTGCTTCTGAAACATACTCTTTAAGCTAATATAATCGCTCCCATGAATTACCACCACGAGCTGCGGGAGGGCATTTCTCTGGTGGGGGAAAAAAGAAACTTTGAGTTTTCCTGTCAACTGTGAATATTCTTGATTTGGCTGATGGGAGTCTTGATCTCCCAATCCTAATATCTTCAAGTGCAGGGAAATCTAATTCATTAACTTTTCCAAACGCTTTAAAAGTTTCTTTTCATCAGGGACCATTTTGACCTTCTTTATCCATACCACTCTGGAGATCAGAATTACAAATGATAATAATTGATACCCATTAGTTAGTAGCTCAGAAGCCCACTCTCTATGACTTTACACTCTAAAGGCAAATTATCCTTGTACAAAACTATGCATATTTTAAATGAACGGTTATACACGTGGTACTGTGATGACAAGTATTCTGGGATCAGTATAATATCATTTAAAAATGTTTGGATCTTAAAAATGTGAGACAGAACATTTTCTAAAATTCTGCTGATAGCAAAACATATTGTTAAATACCCTCAGAGAATTTACTTGTCCCTCTCCTCTCGTTTAAGTCAAATATTAAAAACAAAGCCAAGTCCTAATGAATGACCAATTTTCAGTACAAAGGATAATTGTTTTTCTTCAAGTTAGTTCAAAATTCTAGAGAACTAAGTCTTTTTAAAACCTCTACTTGCAAAAGCAAAAATGAATTGCATGCATGCTTTTTTTTCCCAAATAAACCCTTAATAATTAGTATGTAAGGATAAAATACATTCTAAATAATACACTGGACAGTATCAGATGCATTTATCAAGAATTTTTAGTGATTAACCAAAGCTATATTAAGAGATTATTTTATTTTCAATATTAAATAAAAAGATTTAGTTAATTTGTTATAAAATAATCATGTTATAAGCCAAACAATCTAATATATAGTATTAACAGAAACAAAAGGGGATTTTTGTGGTTCATATTTAGAATATATTGGAATTTTGGGAGGACAGTAAACAAATAATTTAAAGATTTTTAAAGATTAAGACAAATGAAGACTGCCTTTCAAGGTTACCTATGCTTTTGAGTCTTATTGAATTTTCTAGACTTCAAATTTACATTTATATTTTTTTGGTTTCACAAAGCTATATACTCTGTCTACCAAAGGGTAGGAATACATACATTAGAATTTTTCGAACCTTTGAAACAGAAATATTAATACAAATGATTACTGTTACTTTCCTTAGCTGGCTGTAAGTGACTTTATCAAGAAGGAAGAAAATAATAAACCTCAACACTTTAAGTTTTTAAAATAAAAAACTTAGAATTATCTAGAAGATCAATTTTGAAGGGCAGTAAGAATAACTATAAAAGTGTATTATTTTGGAACTGAATCCCTAAGAGAGGAGTATAATGCTGATAAATACTCTTAAAAATTATCTA
The DNA here is from genome assembly GCF_022837055.1 of Prionailurus viverrinus. Lineage (NCBI taxonomy): Eukaryota > Metazoa > Chordata > Mammalia > Carnivora > Felidae > Prionailurus > Prionailurus viverrinus. The sequence continues at coordinate 53,294,051 of NC_062577.1, read as the reverse complement.
ATTTCCTATTAGCTATGTCTGTCCCTTTTGTCTCATATTTTCAAATTTTATGCACTCTAATAATTATATATTTTACTGAAATGATAAAACATACACCGTTGTCCTTAAACAAATATAGAATGTACTAGTCAAGCAAACATTTCACACTGCCCCAATACTTAAAATGTCTCTGGAAAAGATAATAGAAAAATATTAAAAATCAATCTTGAAAGATTTGCATTACAATAAGCTTTATATTGACTAAACGATTTATTCATTACACATTTTTATTTTCAATATTCTGTTGAAATAGAAGACATCTCTACGTGGACTTTTGTTACTCTTGTAGAAAAGATTTCCCCCTTTTCAAGAATAACTAACATCCTGAAATCCCTCGCCCCTCACTTCTAGAATGACAACCATTAATAAACATTTATGTGGCAGTGACATCACTAAGCACCACCTACAGTAAATACGTACTTTACAGACTCTGGATGAGGTTCTCAATTTGCACCACATTTCCTCTTTCCACCTGGTTCTATTTCTCCCACTTCCCGGGTTTATTCTTCTAATCACACCTGCCCAGACCCATCCAAAGAACCACACTAGTTGTGACTACAAACGCTGGGTACAGAAACATTTTCTATGGCCAGTCTATAGGAATATTGATTTATTGTGGGTGCTTTTAATGTCACTCCACTGTGTTCCTCACATTTGCTCCTTACTGAAGGCACTTACCTAACTCCCCTCCTCTCTCGGTTATCTGTTGACTTCATCGCACTCCCTCCCACAAATCAAACACTAAGCCCCTGTAAGGATTGCTCCCAAATCCCATTCTGTAGAAGGATACACTAACTTTAATTTAAAAACTGAGTTTCTCGTGAGCTTGGCTTTGGGACCGGATGCCTGAAAAATCTCTTTGACTTGGGAACGGTTATATTATGCTTTCTGTTCCACTCCCCATCATAATGCCAAGTAAGGTGGCAGTATTTCTGACTTCAAGTCCAAATAACGTTTTGTGTCCTAATGCCTGTTTCCTGAACAGACTTTTAAAGAAAAATAATATGCAGATAGTAGCCCCTAAAGATGGTTTAAAAATTTTTTTTCTCATTTGCATAGCAAGATTTAATTTCCATCCCTTAAATATGACGAATTGCTGAGATTTTCTCCAGTTAATGCTTTTAACAGCTCCCAATAAACTTCATTAATCAGGCAAGCTCGAGGCCCAATGTGTAGCCTGGAAGCAGCTAATTTGCTTGATGAGACCCCGACTTTAGTGAATAAACAGGTGGATAATCTGAGGGCTTTATGGCCTTAATTACAGTCTAATCAGTTCAGCGGTTGGCGGGCAAAAAAGAAAGAAAAAGGAGGGGGGGGGGCTCGGTATAGCTCAAAGCCACTTTTCCTAAACTAGGAGATATGCACCCTTTCTTCAGACACCCCCATGACTGCCTTCAGCTTATTCTGCCCGTCTGTTTTCCTCTCTTCCCGTTCTCACGTTTTTCTCTTGCTACTCGGCCTTCCTCTTCCTTAACCTCTATTTCCCTCCCGCTTCTCTTTCGCTGTCTTGGCGTTTCCCCTGGAACCACCGGCCCGCTTCCCCCCCGTCTCTGGCCGCGCACCTCCGCGGATACTGGCTGCTTCTTTTCCTCGGGCGGTGGGGTCACTTTGCTCCCCGTCTCGGCCGCGTCTCCCCCTTCCTCCCCGCCCTCCCCCTCCCCGCTCCCCGCCGAACATCCTCCCTGTCACCCGTGGGCCGCCTGACAAATCACTTCAAGGGCAGCCGAACTTTGAAGGACAAGACAAAGCTTCAGCATATGGTCCAATCCCCAGATGTTTGTCTTTCTTCCTCCTCCGCTCCCCCCTCCCCCTTCTCGGGGTTCGTCGGAAACCCTGCTCGTGGCAGCCTTCCCCGCGCGCCCCGCGCGCCCCGCGCCGCTCCCCCACCTCCAAGTTCAGCGCCGAGTGAGAAGTAGCTTAATTTTCCTTTACGTCTTTTGTTTCCCCGGCCTCCCTTTCTAGCTGATTAGGGGGAGGCAGGCGAGGTTTCTTTGAACCTAATGATTTATGTTTAACTCTGCAATTAAAGTAAGGCTCCTGGTCAGTTAACACGACGTGGGGGTGCGGAGGAGGGACCCCGGGAGGCGGGCGGAGGTGGCCGGTGCGGGGACAGGGTGCCGCGGTCAGCGCAGGGCCCCCAGCGAGGCGCCGTCCCGGGACGACTTGGCCTTCCGTGACCCCGTGGGGTGGGGGTGGGGTCCCCGCTCCGCCGAGAGCAGGGATCCCCCAGAAGAAGGAGAGGAGGGCGCGCAGCCGAGCGGCGGCTCCACGACCCCTGTCCCCCACTCCCCCGCCCCGGGGCGCTCCGGCACCTGCAGGCCCGGGCAGCCAGGAAGCCAGCCTCCCTCGGCCCGAAGACCAAGTCCGCTGTGAAGCCGGGGCGGGGGTGATGGAGAAGACTCCCCGCCCCCCCCCCCCCCCCCCAATTTGGGCGGGTGCAAGCTGCTGCGCGGCGGGCGGCGGGGAGGGGTCGTGCCCGGAGCGCGGGGACCGTCCGGGCGCGACCCTGGCCCCCTGCCGGGGAAAGTGCGCGACGGGCTGGGGAGGAGCGAGCGCCGGGCCCGGCGAGGGCGAGGGCGGGCTGGATCCGCGGGGCTCGCGCCGCCGGCTCCGGGATCAGCCCGCATTCCTCCCCCAGTTCGGACAGGCCCGACCTCCCACCCCGATCCCGCGGTGTGGTTGGTGACCCGTCGCTGACGGAAAAGGCTTCGGGGCTGCAGGAGTGGCGCACATCTGGCCACAACAGCCCTGGGGCGAATTGTGTTTCACTGCGCCAAAGTGCCCCGCAGTTTACTTTATTGCACCCCCCACCCCCTACCCCGTTAGCAGTGACCGATCGGTTAGCACCCGGAGAAAGTCAGTTTCCGCCCCTCTTGCTTAATCAGCGGCCTCTATCCGTTAGCAGCCAAGCAACTTTCCTCGCCAAGGGTCAACAAAGGCTTGGGGAACCGGCGATAAAGATTCTCCGCGGTGGAAACAATGAGATAGACGCGACGTGTGTGTTTGCATAGACATTACCGAGGGAAATCCGATTGTCCCGGAACAAGCCACCCTCAAAACGCTGCAGTCCTTTTATTTCTCTGTAATTTTATTTGCCTACATTTAGGGAAGGTGGAAGGTAATGACACCGGATAGGAAAAATAAAAGAGCACTCGGCAGTCTACTCTTTCCCCACAAAATGTTTTAGAAGTGTCAGCATGTGGCGATGTCCCGTGCCACGGAGAATGGCCCTTCAGACAAAAAATGTAAATTCTAACAGGAGAAACTGAGTTTATACATCTAGATTTGCTGTTCTCATTGTTTGTTGTTCTGCCTCCTTCCCTTTGTTGGGGAGAGTTTTCAATTAGTGTGGTGGGTTTTTTGTTTGTGTTTTTAATTAAAAAAATTTTTTTTTAATTTTTAGTTATTCCCTCCCTCCAACATTCTTTAACAGGTACCCTTATTATTTTAACAAAAGTATTCATTTGGTCACTTAAGAAACCCCAACTCGAATTATGTGAACAATGTATACAATAAAATACACTATCAATATTTCATTCTTGTATAATAGGAAATACGTATGGTTCTACATAGAAGGATCAATTCAAATATTAAATGTTGTAAAATAGGCACTTTCACAAAGATTTCCACCGTATATATTTTTCAGTAAATGGCTGGATTAGCAGAACATTATTTAAGCTGTATATACTGTAATTTCAATTTCTTAACATTATCGCACTTACTCAAACCGTTCAAATAAGATTATGACATGAAATCAGAGTTTTCCAAAAAACTGCAGAAGAGCTTATAAGGTGAAAAAATATCTATTTTTTTGTCTCCTATCCTAAATTAGGTTATATTATACAGTCTTTTTGGACAAGAGGTGAGCCTTGACCTTTTGTTCTTTTTCTTTTATGTGGTCATAAAGGAACAAACATCTGTGTTGCTTGCGACTGGGTAAGACATCTCCAAAAGAACGGCCATGGTCAGCATCCTCTACTTATCTAAACTAAATTACAGCTTAATAATATTGCATCCTGTGTTGCACCGATGCCTTCCCACACCTGAGCGGACAGGGCCATTCTGCCGCCTAATTTCTCTTTTGTGTTATGTCTTCATAATCAAAATGCATTATTATTTCTTTTTCAAAATACAATGGGAATCCCTCCTTCCCCGCCCCCAAGTTCTGGAAATTCTCAAACCGGCCCTGGAGAAATACAAATGCACAAAGCGACAGGCGAAGCCGGCCCTGTGTTCAGCACTCAATCATTTCCTGTCACAGGTGCAACCACTATGCATTATCCTGCCATGATTGATAGAGTGGGTTTGTGCAGACTGGGGGAGCTGGGGAGGCTCAGATGGGGTCCTGTCATTTGGGCTCCATTTCATGCTACCTGTAGGGAAAAGGAAATTCTTTGCAGGGATTGGCTGTTTAGTGAGTTTTAAATTTTAGTTCTTCATATATACTAGAAAGGTCATATTTTCTACAACTTAAATATAGCTTTAAGCTTTATCTTAGCATAAACTTTATGGTGGGGGAAAGCCACACCAAACCAAAACAGAACAGTGAATTGTAACAAAATAGACCTCACTTTATTTAAAGTCGACGTGTTCTAGAAGTACAGCCACAACCTAATTTCCCATAATTGGGTTAAAGCATGTAAAGTTATTTCCCTCAAATCTTAGTATTTAAACACAAAACACCCCAAACATGTTTGATTTATACCCCCAATGGCTTAAGTATACAACAACCTAACATTGAGATTGATGTCTATGTAATAAGGTTTAAAAATGTTCTTATATCATGTGAATCGCTTTACTAGACAATGAATTATGTTATGATATGCCCTTCAATACTACACCAAACACAGAGACTATCACAGACAAAGCAGGAATTTTCGTCGTTATAGATTGTAACTATACTTCATTTTAACTGGGGACCAGATTTTTTAGTTTGCTTTTGCTATGATCAGTCAAGATCTTAACTAATTAATGTAAGATCAAAGTTGATAACCAAGTCACCAGTGTTATGTAAAACTGCAAAGTCTTCCAGGTCCTTCATTTCTTTTTGAAATGGCTAAAGGCAAAATGATTTGCATAAGGAGGTCTCAGATTTTAAAATGTAAAACTTCTTTCACTGGGATTATTAAGTGGCTTTCAATGATGTCCACAGATGTTCATGCACTTACCACAGTGCTTTAATATTTTTCCTTGTGATTTTTATACACAGCCTGATAGATTGATGAAAATGATAGAACAGGAGTGGGGATTTAAAACATTCCCTTTTTTTTGACACCAGAATATTCTTTTAGATCAATACATCTGAATTCCGTAACTGTATCAAACAATATTAAATTTCACCTAAGAAATTGCCAACTAAATTATGTTCTCAAACATCAATTTATGCTTAGTGTATTTTTCTTAAACTGGCAAACTATATATATACTATATATATACACTATATACATATAGTGTATATATATAGTATATATATATAGTGTATATATATATATATATATATATAGTCTGTATATATTAAACACTTTAGCAGATAAATTTCTTTCTAGAAAAGAGGCCTATACCTATAAAGAATTTTTGTTTTCATATTTCCCTTATTATAGCAACAATCTGGCATAATACAACAGTTTAAAAAATCTAAGTCATTTGGGGTAAATGTTTATATAACAGCATTTAGGAAGGTATATTGATAAAAGGTCACTTCTATTACCATTTTCTCTCTTTTTTTTGTAAAAGTTAGAATGAAAGGGGTATAAAATGTTAAATGTTTTCTAGTAGTTTTCAATGACTAGAAAATTGATATTATTTCAATAAGCGTAATGCTGAATAAATGTGTAGATTGCTGTATTTATGGATATAACGTATGTAATTACAAACAATGTCAACTCCTATCTTTTAAAAATTGTGCATTAATTTCATTTGGAACAATGTTGAAAAACAGTAACACCCTTTGCCCCCTGCCCCAAGGATTTTAAGTATTATTTGGAGGACCTTTAATATTGTACCTATGAGGATAGCCCATTTTAAGATGCTAAAATATAAAGAAGCAATTTTAAAATGCACTTAGCTTTACTGTAGTTAACACCAAGCTATACTAGATTCATAGTTAATTCTGTCCATTTGTTTTATGTTAACCATCATACGAGACCAGTAGTTATAAAGTGTTCATGATGCAGAATGTGCCTTTAGCATGTCATTTATTATTTTAAAATGAAAAATGTCCTCTTTCTTACATTAGAATATCACTATGTTAACGTTCTTATTCCAGAAGAAATAACTTGTGTGTATACATAGAGAGAAACTTGCCATTTTCTTAAATATCAGTGAATTTCAGTTCTGTTTCAAAGTCCATTGATGACTTACAAATAAAATGAATACAGATTAAAAGATGGTTATAGTTAAATGAAACAAACTTTGTGAGAGTGAAGGACACTTTGATTGGCATTGGGTATAAATATGTGTCTGTCCTTTTCACACTGGGTTGTTGATAGTTGTGTTTAAGTATAGACATAGACCCCAAAATTAGGAAGGCAAAATGAGATACCACACAGTTGACAAGTTAACCTCTCTTTGCCTTTATAAATACAGCAAAACCTTGTTATGTGAGTGTTCCGCAAGATGAGCAAACATTTCTAATAAATTTTAATTTGATAAATGAGCGATGTCTTGCAAGATGAGTATCATGTACGTGATGCCGAGTGCCACATGATTACAACTGAACCAATGGTTCTTGAAATTCGCTTGGATAGACACGTGCTTTGGATTACAAGCATGTTTCTGGAATGAATTAGGGTTGCAAACCAAGGTTTTACAGCATATGATATGCTCCAAAGCAGACCTGAAGCCGCCACCGTCAGCCAAGGATCCAGAAGCTGCAGTGGGGGGACATTTTCATCATCTTCACTGCCGATTGGGGTGACGCCACCTTGGAAGAAAGAGAAATGGAGAGTTTTTTTCTGAATAATTGGAGGTATTGTTCAATGAATAAAAGTGTGTATACATTTCTTTCTCTCAACACACACACACACACACACACACACACACACACATACACACCACTGGCATTCTTCAAAGAATAATACCATAATGCCACATTGGTGGGAGTGAAGGAAGGAAAAAATACATTATATGAAAATCTCGAGCTTAAAAATTGATTTCAGTTAGCTTGAGTAATGTACCTCCATTTTTTTGTCTGTTTCAATTTTTGCTTCTTGAGGGAGAGAGAACGTGGTTATCAGGTTCAGTTTCCCAAAGCACCTTTTAGTTGCAACCTAGGATAATGCCTTTAAAAATAAACCTCAGAGTGAGCTGAGTAAGCTGGCTAAAGAGACCGTACCACAGCTGAGCTCTCTATTGGAAAGCCACAGTTCTTACTTTGCTACATCCCTTTTACTCCCAGTTGCTCTTAAGGCAGCTACTTTTTGTTTAATATCATATGCTTCTGATTCTTCATGGCTTACAACGCGAGCTCTTTTTTTTTTCCTATGAGGTATTGCATACATAGCTTGCACATGTAAATTTATGAAGACCGGCATACTGATGTATTCGTACTAGTATAAATAATATTCATAGGAATATTTTTCAAGTGAAAGCAGTGTAATTAGTAATATCGGGAATTCAAAACAGACAGGGCTTAAGTGCCTGTCTGAGAAATGGGCAAATTCTAACATGGAACCAAGTCAGGTTACAGGTATCCCTTCAACTCAATGCATAAACTCAGAATATGTGTCTTATTATTTTCTCTTCAGCTAAAGAGCAATTTAGGAAAATTACTAGATCTACAACTCTAGATTGTAAAGAGAAATTGAAGAAAACCAAAAACATGGGGGTAAAAATGTGATTTTTTTCAATTGTCTCCCAGCAACTTACTTGCCTTAGATGGCCGAAAAACGGAAAACGGGTAAACTTGCAACTATCCTGAGGGAGTTCTGGCAGAGCACCACGTAGGGAGGTGCTGCACAAAGTGTGGGGCCACAGCATCACGTCTCATCAGCTAGAGCCCCAAACCAGATCCTTCAACAGTGGGGCCCAGGTAGCTCTATTTTAACAAGCACACAGGTAAATCTTAGGTGCCATAATGTTTAAGAACCCTAACTTGAAGTGTAGCAAGCTGTTTTAGTCTTTCTCAGTAATGTATTTTTTTCAAAATAGTTTACACTTTAAATATGTTTAGATGAGAAGTTATTTCTCACATAAGAAGTGAGACTGATTAGAAAGTCTTAGAGATTTGGAACCTGTGTCCAAAGCTCATAGACTGTCCACATAATGTGCTTAATTTGACGTCTTGAAGGTTGAGATGATGGGCAAACTTTCTTGTATTCATAATGTACAAACTTTCCTATATTAGTTTTACTAGCACAAAGCACAAGCGTGTTAAGCAGTTACATGTAAATGCAGTAGTTGTTTGGGTGTTTTGTTTTTAGTGACTACACGTGTAGCCCTAAAGGCTCTGACTTGCCAGCCACAATTTTCGAAGGTCTGTTACCAGCCCGTTTCTTTTGTGTAGATCACTTTCCACCCAGGATCCCAAAGGAGGGAGAGAGCAGGAGAAACCGAGAAATAAAATCCTCTAAGCAGTGATGTTGTTTGGCAAAAATAACAAGTGGCATTTGGGGGAAACAGCTCTTGAGTCAAGGCTGAGATGCCCATAAAAGAATAGCTAGTGTAACTTAGATCGGGTCAATAGACGTACGTTGAATAGTTTAGTAAAAATCTGCTTAGCGAACTCTTAATCATTTCCTCTGCCTATAAATCTCCTTCTTGATACAGATGATAACGACTTCTTTCCTGCAGGCCAATGGAGTTCCCCTGCCAATGGAGTTAGCAAGCTGTAAAACACGTGGTACCACCACCTGCCCGAAGAGATGATGAGTTTGTCATTCAGGAATTAAACCACGAGTGCGTATTGAGGGTATACTCAATCCCAGCACGGTGCAAAGTATCAGGAAGAAACACAGAAGACTCAAAGCAGTCCACGTACCCTGCAAAAGCTCTCAACTTTGCAGTCAGAGAAAGACAAATGTCATAAGACTTCACTCATGTGTGGAATCTAAGAAACAAAACAGATGAGTACAGAGGAAGGGAAGGAAAAATAAGGAAGAAATAAATAAATAAGAAAAATAAGATAAAAACAGAGAGGGAGGCAAACCATAAGAGACTCGTAAATGCGGAGAACAAACTGAGGGTTGCTGGAGGGGAGGTGGGTGGGGAAATGGGTTACATGGGTGATGGGCATTCAGGAGGGCACTTGTTGAGATGAGCACTGGGTGTTATATGAAAGTGATGAATCACTGGGTTCTACTCCTGAAGCCAGTTAACTAACTTGACTTGAAATAAGTAAATTAAAAAAAAAAAAATATATATATATATATATATATATGTATGTATATTGTAAACTGAAAAAAAAAGTTTTTGACTTGTTGAAGAGAGGATGGTTGCTTATTCAAAAAATAGGAAAGCCAAAGACCACAGCACCGTTTTTATCATAAATGCAAATTGAGTTCAAAGAAGACGGTGTTTAGTTGCAAGTAACAGAATCCTTGAGCAACTGGCTGAAACCCGAAGAGAGTTCTCTCCTGAGTACTCTTAGGACTGGCAACGATAAGACTGGAGTATCTCAGGGAGTCATCAGATATCTTGCGTCTTTCTTTTCCTTTTCCTTACCTTCAGCAATGTCCGCTTCATCCTAAGCCTCGCTTATTCACAGTCCCAAGATGTTTTCCAGAAGCCCCTATACCTACATGTCTATTTGTGCACAGGAAGAGTAGTAAGTCTTTGTCCCAGCATTTTAGCAAAACCTTAATAAATTTTGTATTCCTGTCCCTGAACCAAATTTGCCACCGAGGCAATTCAGTGCACTGATTGGTTTAGCCCAAGTCTCGAGTCCTAGTTTAGAGCTGAGGCTGGGGTGAACAAGCCTTGCCAAATGGAATGTGGGACGTGAGAGGGAGGGAGCGAAGGATGAGGAGGCAGACAACAAACCTCTAATATAAGGGGTGAATAAAGGCCGGAGGAATCGAGGAATACTTCTTGTAAGAGGTGGCGCAGGTTGGCTCCAGAAGGACTGGCAAATGGAGGGAAAGGGGAGACTACTCCAAGCAGGGGACGGGGAAGAGCGAGCGGTGAACAATGAGAACACAAGTCTTCCTGGCTAAACCAAAGCGTTGAGGTTGGAGAGTGCAGGAATTGTTTGGTGTCTGGGGTTACCTTGTGAGGGAGAGACCAGCTTAGAGTTACTGAGATAAGCAATAGGGAATTATAGATTGGTTGAGTGACTGCGTAAAAGTATTCATTTGTCCTATTTTGTTCTTTCTGAAATGAATTTCACGTGTCCGTGTTTTTGAGCGATTGTGTGTGAGAGGGTGGATATAGGAAGATGAAAAGCACAGCTCCCAGCGTTTAATCTAGGCCCACGTGGCCCCATTCCTAAGGAAGGACCTCAGCATAATTTTGCCCCAGTAATGCATTTACTAAAAATAGAAAAATAATGATAAAAGACGATTTCATCGTGTTCTCCTATTTTCTGAATCTTTAGGTCTTTGGGAAATCTACACTCCGATTTAAAGGCCTCGCTTGGTCTTCTGTTTGGCCACGGGAAAATAAACCCTAATGAGCTGCGGGTGCGAGGAAGCAGATGAGAAGCCAAAGGTGTGTGGGGGGACTCAGGTTATTTGGGGGGGTGGGAAGAATAAGCCCAGAGTGGAAAGAAATGCCCTACAAAGGAAGGTGCAGGGCCAAGAGAGCGCTCCGTGTGTTCTCTGGTGGAGCCCTTGGGTCTCCCAGTGGGCGGGGCAGCCTGGCCGCCCCATTCAGCAGGGACAAGTGTCAGGCGGTGCGGTGGCAGTGACGGGCCGGTGAGTGATTGCGCCATCAGCTTCCTGCCGCGATCCATCATGCGGCCCCAGCCGGTGAAGAATCACAGCCTCAGCAAGGTGCTGAGCCCAGCAACATATCATTAAACAAGGTTACCACCGGCAGATTTGTTCCCATGATCAATCTGGTCAATAAACGTTCCACCTCACTGTACAATTTCTCCCCCACCCTGCCACCCCCACCTTAAAACATAAACAAGTATTATGAAAGCACTTGCAGAACAATGTATAGCTTTCTGAAGTCTTCATTTCTCCTGTGGCATTCCGCAAGCTTCTTTAAAAACCCTTATAAATCATGAAAAATAACCTTTACTACAGGATATATCCTCAGGCAAGTGCTCTACCCTAATTCCATATTTTATTACCTGATACTGACTGATTTTTTTTTTTCTCCAATTGATTACTGAATAGCATTGGGACAATTTCTTTTTTTATTTCCCCTCAAGTCTGCATAGCTCACTAGTTTCTTCCCTTAGGAGGTCCCAAATGAGATAGAAGTAAAACACTTACTGCTTTTAGTGTTCGGCTTTAATTCTCCTGTTTTGTATTTAACTCTTCGCACACCTAGGCCGACAAGTCAGTCAGTGGTGCTGGAGACTCGCCTCTCAGAGAACATCTTAACTTTATAGTTACGGCGTAATGGACACTGGTAAACATTATAACCCTTTGAATGTAGAAAATTGAACAAGAATCTCATGGGGAAAACCTATTCGGTTTTCTCAGCTGGTGAGTTTGAAACAGAAGATTCTAGTACCGATGGGAACTTGTAAAACATGAAAAAAAGATCCACAAACGTGAGTGCTTACTCCAAAACAGGAACGGTATTTTCCAAATACGATCCACCCTTCCTGACTTAAGTCCCTGGGATTCTTTCAGGAACTATGGTTGTTAAATTTATATCCATCGAGTAAAAGAAAGTATATGTGTTACTATGATTAAAAATAGACACATTGGTGGTTATGAAAACTAGGAGAGTTTAATTGCATAACCCAACTGATTAACTGATTGTGGAGAAAATTACAAATCGGAACTCAAACTCCACCCATCTTCCAAAATTTTCATTGCTGTAAAAATGAAGTTTGTTCTCATCCCACCTTTAGGCAAGGCACCCTCGTGACTGTGCGGGAAGAGAGGACAGATTTCCTTTTTAAATCCTGCCCCAAAAGAAGGTTTCTTAAAGGTCCCTCTTGAGTAATTACATTAAATAGAATAATCCATACAGAAACTCCTGTTAGTTGCCTATTTTTCTTTATTCTTTTATTCAAATCAATTTCCTTTCTTCTTTTCGTCCTTTTCTTCTTAGTGGAGATGAATTGTAGCTGGACATTTATCTCCATGTAGAACACTATTTAAATTAAACAGGTTCATCTTTAGTTAAGCATTCGTGGACAGAAGTTAATTCCCCTAGATGCTCGTGGTCCAAAACATACCACTGGCTTGATAAATCTGAGAATTCTTGCCAACTAAAAATTTAGACATTTAGAGAAAGTTGAGCTCATTGATTAGATTTCACAAATGTATTGTTTTTCTCCTTTTAAGTGTATGATATATTTCCTGAATACTAATGGAATTTACTCCTGACATTATCGTTTAAAAATGTTTATTCTTGGGGCGCCTGGGTGGCTCAGTCGGTTGAGTGTCCGACTTCGACTCAGGTCATGATCTCTCAGTCCGTGAGTTTGAGCCCCGCATCAGGCTCTGTGCTGACAGCTCAGAGCCTGGAGCCTGCTTCGGATTCCGTATCTCCCTCTCTCTGCCCCTTCCCCGCTCATGCTCTGTCTCTCTCTGTCAAAAATGAATAAACGTGAAATGAAATAAAATAAACTAAAGTAAAATAAAAATGTTCATTTTGGGGACACCTGGGTGGCTCCGTCGGTCGAGCAACTGGCTTTGGATCAGGTCATGATCTCACAGTTCCTGAGTTGGAGCCCCGCATCGGGCTCACTGCTGTCAGCGCAGAGCCCACGTTGGATCCTCTCTCTCCTTCTCTCTCTGGCTCTCCCCTGCTCACGCCCGCGCACGCGTGTGTTCTCTCTCAAAAATAAATACCCATTTAAAAATGTTTATTCTTTAGTCTATTTGTGCATATTCTCGGAGTGGTCCTTGCCAGTGAAGTCAGTTTTAAGAAGAAATTTTAACATCTATTGATTACCACTAAGAAACTGATTGCCTACTGGGGTAGATTAAAAGCATGCATTGTTCATTCAGAAGGTGTGGGTTAGTCTATTCTATTCTGTTTAATATGAGTTCCAAATTCTCCTCAGGAACATCACTTCATATATCAAGGCTGGTGACATGATAAAAGTATTATAGATTGGTAGCTCTTAATTCATTGATAGGAGAAAAATAGGAGAGATTTGTAGTAGGCCCAGGTCATATCTGCAATTCAAGAAATATTTATTGAATGCCCATTGTGTATAAGACACTGCGTTTTAGTTTTTTCTTACAATAATTCCATGGTTACAGATTACATTGCTACATTCAGAAGATACTAAATCTGCGTCATGCAGTAGAGACTTAATTTGGTTAAAACCTAGGTGACTTATAGTCTAGACACAATATTCATGGCAGCTTGGTAATGGGCTGAGGTGGCTCTTATAGCACAATAATGCAAAAAATTGAAGGAAGCTATTGCTTCCATAATACACTATAATTTGACTTAGGCTCTGTATAGATACAGTCATCAATAACTCAGTAAAAACAATTTCACATCTAAGCATCAGCTCTAACGACAAAAATGCCTACACTCTTGAAAGGAAGGTGATGGAAATACAAAGCATTCTTTCCATTATCCATTACCTTACTTTTGCTATCGATTGAACTAATGACTTAAATTCAAATTGAGAAGGGCATAAATGAAAAAAAAAATATATATATATAAATGAAAATATATTATAGGTGGCTTTAAAGATTATTCTCATGGCATTTTTTATATTGTTCATAAAATTATTTTCAAGCACTAGTACACATTCAAATACTGTTAAATAACAGCATTTGATTTTTGATTTAATAACATTTTTCTTTTAATCACACTGGCCAGAGACATTCGTTCCCTTTGAAGGATATCGTAAACTTCCCTGTGTGTGCACATGTATGTGCATGTGTGTGTGTGTGTCTTTTTTGTTTTTTGGGTTTTTATTGTAAGCTTCAGTTGTGTGCCTCTCAGAAATTAGACAGTCTTCAAAAACCCTTCAACCCCATCCTACATAAATTTAATTCTCAGTGGAACTATTGTAGGAGAGTCAATCAAGTATTTTAGAGATTCTATCATGACATTTACCACTCATCGCACATTTAATTCTTTAAAAATTTTTTTAATGTTTTTATTTATTTTTAAGAGACAGAGGGAGACAGAGCACAAGTGGGGGAGAGGCAGAGAGAGAGGGAGACACAGAATCTGAAGCAGGCTCCAGGCTCTGAGCTGTCAGCACAGAGCCCGACGCGGGGCTCGAACTCACAAACCACGAGATCATGACCTGAGCCTAAGTAGGAAGCTTAACTGACTGAGCCACCCAGGTGCCCCTACATTTAATTCTTAATTCAGAAGCTTTTCCTAGGAATTCTACTCATCTCAAATCAGATGTGTTAGTGGGAATGCATTGCAAACCCTGAGAGTCACTTAAGGACACTGACCACTTTATTCTGCTTCCACTTTATTTTTGTCTGGGTCATTCATTTCTTTCAGACACGGTGAGGTCAATACAACATATCAAGTGAGACTTGAACCTTTGCCTTAACAAAGCTCCACCCCCTTTCTCATGTCTAGTACATAACCTCAGGTCATAGTGCGATCACCATGAGATTCAGTGCCAACTGTTATGGATTTTAGACCATTCTATTCTGGCTATTTTGAATTCCAACTTTTCAGTAATAAAATTTTACATATGTCCTTGGGCACAATAAAACAAGCACTCTTTCTTCTGAGAGAGAGAGAGATGGATTCAACTAAGCAAGAATGAAGCTCTGGGGTGGGGACTAGGAAGGGTAGGGAAGGCAAGGTTTTTGTTCTGGTTTGTTTGATTTTGATTTCCTTCACGCTAGAAAAGAGCTTACTGAGACGTTGTAGGTGGTTAACTCAGCATTATAAAGAACAGGATTTTCTAAGATTTGGGGTTGATGCTAATAAAGAGGTGAGCCTACTTGTTGCTGAAGGACTTTGTCTTGGGCTTTCCACTTCGGTTCTTTAACTTCTGGCCACCATAGCTTGGATGTCCCCTCCTAGCTTCTGTCTAGTGAAGCAAAATTGGACGTAGCCAGCATAAAGAAGCCGAGGCTACTCTGAGAATACCTATTGGAGGCTTCCTGATCCACATCTCAGGGGTAGAGTCCCTCAAACGGTAACAATCTCATATATGTTAAGATTTTAGGGTCAGATAGGGTACCTCTCCCTCTACAATATCAGGCAGCTGTGTGATGTTTTTGTTATCATTTCTGGATAGAGCTGTGTGCACCATGACAAAACAAGACTAATTGAGAGTTTCTCTGTGTCCAATCAGCCATGATGCATTAAGAAGGCTAAACATGAACAGCAGGAACCTGTAAGTTCAGGCTCTTGCAATTCATCTCACTAGAGTAGACAAGTCACAGGAAATCACATCTACTAAAACACCAAATAAATACACTTGGTTTTGCCATGTTCTTGATGTTTTGCTTTCTTGCTTGCTTCATGCAACAAACACGATGGGGCCATCTGCAGGCTCTGTGATGTCTGCAGATTTAAAAACACAGCTCCAGAAGCTTAGAGTCTAAAGCCGTAACTTGAGTAACGAGACCATGGCGGGATTATGTGATGGGGGCAGTCTCGTGGACACACACGGGGTGCTCTGAGAGGAGGAGTAAGGCAACTGTACTTTCACCACCATTATCAGGAAGGGCTTTGTGAAGGAATTAATACTTTAAAGGAGGAGACTGCTATCCAGAGAAGGAGGCAAAAAGAGCAGCATGAAAAGAGGCATAGATGTGGAAAAAGCCAGTCTACAACCCCATAGGAGTACAATAAGGCAGGTATAGATTGCCTGCAAAGTACAGATAAGAGACAAGTCTGTATCAATGGGCAGGACCAACCTCCTGAAGAAATGTGCTGAGAAATCTAGACATAGTGCTGAAAGAGAGAAAAGTAATTCATCAGCAGCTTTGGGAAGGATTCCTCTTCTTCTGTGGAAGACCTCAACTTGGAGTACTAACAAATTTTTAAAAAAATGTATTTCTCATAAAATCTTAATTGTAAAAGCAATTAACTCTACTGTCAGTGTAAGGCATACAGATCCCTGCTTTAATAGAGGTTTATAATCATTGTGCCCATTAAAGAAGGCATCAACCCATTATGTCTGAAAGTCATCAACAGAAATAAAAGCAAAATCATTATAGAAACAGGCAATTACCTAAAGAAGCAAGAAGGTGAGTATCATGTGAAATGAAAATGGGACCACACATCTAGTGAAATTATACTAAAAGGGGAAATTGCATAAGTCTGCACATATGTCTTCTTCCTTCGAGAATACGGCTGTCAAAAGGATTTGAAAGGACATGCTCAAAACTGGGGAGGAGGCCCTCATTTTTTAAAGGGGGTATTGTATAAAGGGCTGCCTATTCTAGATGGATTGCTTGTGATGGAGTACTGGTATGATTCTCTCAGTTTCTCAACTTTTCTTTTAATAACCCCTATGAGGGATGGGACTCCTCAAGTTGTGGTGTTTCTACTATGAAAGCAGAAATAATTGTACTTAGAAACCTTCAGTGAGTAGGCTGGTTGGGTACAGGAGCTGCAGTTAACTGGGGAGTTCTTCTAAAGAGAAGATATTTAAGTCGTAAATGAAAAATCAAGAATTTCTAGTGGCACCTGTGTGGCTCAGTCAGCTAAGCTTCCGACTTCGGCTCAGGTCATGATCTCACATTGAACCCCCTTGTCAGGCTCTGTGCTGACAGCTCAGAGCCTGGATCCTGGTTCAGATTCTGTGTCTCCTTCTCTTTCTGCCCCTCCCCTGCTCTCTCTCTCTCTCTCAAAAGTAAAATATATGTTAAAAAAATCCTTTTTAAATAAAAAAAAGAATTTCTATAAGGAATATATTAGTATAAATAAAATTTTAAAACAGTTTGGCCTCAGACACAAAACCCAAAGTGGAAACACAAACATCATGCAAAATGTCACAAAGAGGATATTCAAGAGCTGATTATCTGTTTACATTTCAATCTCATAGATTATATATATTCCATATACATATGTATATATATATGTCATATATTATATACACACACATATATAAAATTATGTTATACACACATATGTATAAAATGATTAGGGTAAACAGTGGATTACTAGTCAGAAGATTGAATCAATAATCAAAAACCTCCCAACAAACAAAAGTCCAGGGCTAGATGACTTCACTGGTGAACTATACCAAACATTTAAAGAATGAATACCAATTTTTCTCAAACTCTTCCAGACAAGGACACCACAAGAAAAAAAAATACATAGATGCAAAAATCCTCAAAAATATTGGTAAACTGAATTCAACAATGCATTAAAAGGATCATTCACCAGGATTAAGGGGGATTTATTCCAGGGATGCAAGGATGGGTCAGCATCCACAAATCAGTCAGTGTGATGTACCACATCAACCAAGTGAAGGATAAAAATCATATCATCACTCAACAGAAGCAGAGAAAACATTTGACAAAATTCAACATCTCTTTATGATAAAAAGTCTCAACAAACCAAGTACAAAGGAAATGTACCTCACAAATAATATTATTTTAGGCCAGTTTCTGTTTCTTCCTCTAAACAAATGCACGAACACTTGGAGGAATCAGAATAGAACCCGTTCAAAATATATAAGCATATGTAACTTACTAACATAGGAAAATACAAGTACATTATCATTTATTCACAGACACTAATGATTCTATGAAAGGCTGTTAAGCTCAAAAATTCAAATAATTAGAATTGATGACACAAAGTGAAAAGAACCTTACATTTTCTCTGCTGACGATACAAGTTCATTGTCAGGGTTAAGCCACCTTCAAAGCACAATACACACATATATACACATATACAAATTTATTTAATTCACTAATTCATCCCAAGCCTCTTGAGATCCTACAATATTCCAAGTGTACCATGTGTATAGGAATTAAATATAGTAATTCCCATCCTCAAAGAGTTTATATTGGGGAAGATGGATACAAATAATAACAGAGAAAACAGTAATCCCAAATTGTAATGAGTGCTAGGAAGGAAAAATTATGGCATAAAATAATCCATGTAGCTTGCCTATTTTAAGTTGGAGGATTGGGGAACAATTATGTATTATCTCTTTTATGTTTGCTGAAGATTAGTTTTTAAAATGGATGGTACTAAAGTATTAAAGTATGGAAAATAAATGGATTAAAAATATACATGTGAAATACATTTCATTAGTATCCAAAATCTATAAAGAACTTATCAACCTCAACACCCCAAAAATGAATGATCCAGTGAAGAAATGGGCAAAAGATATGAATAGACACTTCTCCAAAGAAGAGATCCAGATGATGAACAGACACATGAAAAAAACGCTCCTTGGGGCGCCTGGGTGGCGCAGTCGGTTAAGCGTCCGACTTCAGCCAGGTCACGATCTCGCGGTCCGGGAGTTCGAGCCCCGCGTCAGGCTCTGGGCTGATGGCTCAGAGCCTGGAGCCTGTTTCCGATTCTGTGTCTCCCTCTCTCTCTGCCCCTCCCCCGTTCATGCTCTGTCTCTCTCTGTCCGAAAAAAAAATAAACGTTGAAAAAAATTAAAAAAAAAAAAAAAAAAGAAAAAAACGCTCCACATCACTATCACCAGGGAAATACATGTCAAAACCACAATGAGATACCACCTCACACCTGTCAGAGTGGCTAACATTAACAACTCAGGCAACAACAGATGTTGGCAAGGATATAGAGGAAGAGGATCTCTTTTGCACTGCTGGTGAGAATGCAAACTGGTGCAACCACTCTGAAAACAGTATGGAGGTTCCTCAAAAAATTAAAAATAGAACTACCCTACGACCCAGCAATTGCACTACTAGGTATTTATCCACAGGATACAGGTGTGCTGCTTTGAAGGGGCACATGCACCCCAATGTTTTTAGCAGTGCTATTGACAATAGCCAAAGTATGGAAAGAGTCCAAATATCCATCTATGGACGAATGGATAAAGAAGATGTGCTGTATATGTATACAATGGAGTATTACTTGGCAATGAAAAAGAATGAAATCTTGCCGTTTGCAACTACGTGGATGGAACTGGAGGATATTATGCTAAGCGAAATTAGAGAAAGACAAATATAGTATGACTTCACTCATATGAGGTATTTAAGATACAAAACAGATGAACATAAGGTAAGGGGAGCAAAAATAACATAAAAGCAGGGAGGGAGACAAAACATAAAAAACTCTTAAATATAGAGAACAAACAGAGGGTTGCTGGAGGGGTTATAGGAGGGGGAATAGTCTAAATGGGTAAGAGGCATTAAGGTATTTACTCCTGAAATCATTGTTGCATCATATGCAGACTTGAATGTAAATTAAACAATAAATAAATTGAAAAAATAAAAAAATAATCTGAGACACAAATTATAATTTGGATTAAAGAAAGATGTTCAAAGAATAAGAACATTACAATGAGACTTCTTAAGAACTAGGTATGTTTTCTGTGTTTCAGTTCCCTATTGTAATGAAAAATATTAAAAAAAATTTTAATGTTTATTCATTTTTTGAGGGAGGGGGAGGGGTAGAGAGAGGGAGACACAGACTCTGAAGCAGATTCCAGGCTCTGAGCTGTCAGCACAGAGTCCAATTTAGGGATTGAACCCACGAACCGGGATATCATGACGTGAGCCAAAGTTGGACACTTAGCCTTTTGAGTCATCCAGATGTCCCTTAACAACAACAACAACAAACTTTAACAAAAACTCAAATGTCAGTAACTGTTAAAAACAAATGGTAAAAACTGCAATCTTAAGAAGCCTCTACTTGGGGCGCCTGGGTGTCTCAGTTGGTTAAGCGTCCGACTTCAGCTCAGGTCATGATCTCACGGTCCGTGAGTTCGAGCCCCGCGTCGGGCTCTGTGCTGACAGCTCAGAGCCTGGAGCCTGTGTCAGATTCTGTGTCTCCCTCTCTGACCCTCCCCCATTCATGCTCTGTCTCTCTCTGTCTCAAAAACAAATAAACGTTAAAACAAAAACAAAAAAAAAGAAGCCTCTACTTAATTGTGACAGCTGTTTTATTTCATTTAAGTATTTCTGGTGACATATCGAAAATAGTTACATTTTATAATTAATAAAATTTTAAATATAGCTGTAGAATAATAGTTTTTTTCTAACAATCAGAAAATTGGGGTGCCTGGGTGGCTCAGTCAGTTGAGCATCTAACTTCGGCTGGGGTCATGATCTCACAGTTCACGGGTTTGAGCCCCATGTTGGACTTTGTGCCCAGCTTTGCGCTGACAGCACAGAGGCTGCTTCAGATTCTCTGTCTCCCTCTCTGTCTCCCCCCACCCCCGACACTCCTCACTATCTCTGTCTCAAAAATAAACAAACATTAAAAAAATAAAATTAGGGGCATGTGGGTGGCTCAGTCGGTTAAGCGTCTGACTTCAGCTCAGGTCACGGTCTGGCGGTCCGTGAGTTGGAGCCCCGTGTTGGGCTCTGGGCTGATGGCTCAGAGCCTGGAGTCTGCTTCCGATTCTGTGTCTCCCTCTCTCTCTGCCCCTCATTTCATGCTCTCTCTCTCTCTCTCTCTCTGTCTCAAAAATAAATAAAAAACGTTAAAAAAATTTAAAAAAAATAAATAAAATTAATTTATATTTTAAAATTAACATTTTTCTTTTTTGCATTGAGTTAAGGTGGAGAGTCTCTCCAGCACGGGCACACACACACACACAGGCACGCACACTCATAATACACACCCCCATGTAAAATGAAATTCAAAGCTGAGTTCTTATAGTGAATGCAGGAATGAGTAAATGTAGTGATTTTTCAGTGCAGCACACTTCAGGTCAACAGTTGTGTTTTGTTTTTTTTTAAGACCACATTACTGGATAATTTGCATTAATTATTTCACTTACGTTGAGGCATACTTGAAAAAAAGAGGAGATCAAATAATAGAAACAATTATGTTGAATTGGGTGAAATGTTTCCAAAGCTTTTTAAATGGCAGTCTCTGTGACCATAGACACTGGTAAACAGAATAATGACCCCCAAAGATGTCCATGACCTTCCTAATGCCTAAAGTTTGTGAATATGTAATCTTATATGGCAAAAGGGACATTGCAGATGCAATTAAAGATCATGAGATGGGGAGATTATTCTGGATTATCAGTGTAGGTCCAACGTAACAAGTATACTTATAAAGGGATGAGAGGTAGGAGAGTCAGCACACAAATCGTGCAGATGGAAGGGGAGGACAGAGTGATGACAATACGGGCCTTGAAGATGAACAGGGGCCACAGGCCGAGGGATGTGGGCTTCTAGAAGCTGGGAAAGGCAAGGAAACACATTCTTCCTTGCGTTCCTTCATCCCCTTGCATTGTTTCTCTAAAAGGAGTGCAGACCTATCAATAATTCGCTATTAACCCAGTGATACTGCAAAACTCCATATGTATAAGGTAAAAATTTTGAGTTGCTTTAGGAAACTCAGTAGAGATAGAACCTTTTCAAAGCACCATGGACACTTGGGATTGCTTCTTGGCAGTGTTTAATTTTTTCGACAGAAAATGACATAAGAATTACATTGAGCTAAAAGTTTAAAAATTTATCTTAGATATTTTCCCTTTCTTATGCCCCTCTCCTCTTGCTCTAATGTATTTGTTATGAATGGCTACCTAATGCTATAATAAAAGCAAAGTTAATTATAAAATAGTACAGAAAAGTGACCTTCTCTTAGGTGACAGCTTCATGAATGTTTTGCAAAGTGAATTCACTTGTCTAACCACCACCTAAATTAAAAAAAAAAATGGACTAACCAGCATCACAGAAGCCCTCCTTGAACCTCTCCGAATCATATCCTCTCCAAAGAAAACCACAATTATTACCCCATTCATATTTTGCCTTTTATGCACTTCATATAAATGGAATCACACACTATATATTTTTTCATATTGTTTCTTTTGCTTAACATTATGGTTTTGAGATTCACCCACGTTTTATGTGTACAGTCTCTCACTGTCATTGGTATATAATATTCCACTATATGAGTATAATATAATTAATTTATTTATCCTTTTGTTGATAGACATTTGGGTAGTTTCCTGTTTGGAGATATTACGAATAGTGCTGCTATGAGCAAGTCTTCTGGTGAACATATGTACTTATTTCTTTTTTCTTTTAAATGTTTATTTATTTTGAGAGAGTAGAGTATAAGCAGGGGAGAAGCGGGGGGGGGAGGGTGGGTGGAATAATCCCAAGCAGGCTCTGCGCTATCAGCACAAAGCCCAACACGGGGCTCGATCCCACAAACTGTGAGATCATGACCTGAGCCAAAATCAAGAGTCAGACACTTAACCTGCTGAGCCACCCAGGCGCCTGCACATGTACATATTTCTGATGAGTAGTATACGGCTAAAACTGGAATCGCCATTGGGTATGCCTACGTTTAACTATAGGGGATATTGCCAAACAGTTTTGTGAAGTGATTGAACAAATTTAAGTTCTCACCAGTATGTCTGAGAGGTTTTTGCTCACATTCTTCCTCACACTTGCTAGAGTTTTTTGTTTGTTAGTTCGTTTTTAAAATGACAATCACTCAAAAGTATATAAAGATTTAATTTGCATTTCTCTGATGACTAATGATGTTGGATATCTTTTTACATGCTTACTGGCCATTAAATATACTATGAAATGCCTCATTTAAATCTTTTGTTGTTGGTGTTGCTACATTTTCCTTGATCTGTAAAGATTGATTTATATTCTGCATTTAAGTAACCTGTAGGTATATGTATCACACATATCTTCTCCCATTGTGTGGCTTTTTCATTCATTTGCTTAATGGTACCTTGATGAATAGAAGTTCTTAAAATCAATAAGGCCTAATTTTTCAATTTTTTTTCTTTTCAGGTATTGCTTTTTGTATCCTGTTTGAGAATTTTCGCCTATCCTCAGGTTCTGCAAATGTTTTTCTATGTTAAATTCTAAGCTTTGTTATTTTGCCTTTTACATTTAGGAAATTCATCTGGAGTCGATTTTCATGTTTTCTATGAGGGAAAGGGTCACGATTTTTGTCTCCATGGACATCCATCTGACTGCCCATATCTGAATGCGTTCTTGGATTCCGCTTTGTTTCATTGGTCAGTTTGTCTGTTCTTACACTGATAATACACTGTCTTAATTATTGTAGATTTATAAATCCTCTGGTTGTCTAAGTTCTTCGGTTTTGGTGTCATTTTTCCAGATTGTTATGGCTGATATTGATCCTTCACATTTTGTTAGAAGTTTTAGAATCTATTGTTCATTCCCACACAAAAACATGTGCAATTTTCAAATTTTAGTTGCATTTTCCAAAGACTCATTTGGGGGAGAACCAGCATTTTTACAATATTGAATCTTTCAAGCCATGAATATGATATATTCGTCCATTTATTGAGATTTTACTTGGTTTCTCACAGAAATGTTTGGTAGTGTTCTCTGAGATGCCTAATAAATCATTAGATTTATTAGGTGTTTAATGTTTGTGATATCATCATAAATTACATATTTTTAAGCTTTCATTTTTCTCATTTCTTGCTACAACATCACATACAGTTGATTTTTGATTATTGACATTTTATCTATTTTGCTAAGTTTATTTAATATTTGGATAATCTATGTGTTTTTTTTAAAGCTTTTCTAGGTACACCATCAGTTCATCTACAATTATGGCAGCTTTATTTCTTTGTCATTCTTTTATCATTTATTTCTTTATCTTGACTTATTACCATCTGGTGTAATTTTCTTCCAGAATGAAGAACTTCCTTTATTGTTCTTTTTTGTTTTTGTTTTTTTCTATTTTTTTTTTTTTTTTAACGTTTGTTATTGAGAGACAGAGAGAGACAGAGCATGAGCATGGGAGGGGCAGAGAGAGACGGAGACACAGAATCCGAGGCAGGCTCCAGGCTCTAAGCTGTCAGCACAGAGCCCTAAGCGGGGCTCCAACTCACAAACCGCGAGAACATGACCTGAGCCGAAGTCTGAAGCTTAATCGACTGAGCCACCCAGGCGCCCCCCTTTAGTGTTCTTTTTAAGACAGGTCTGCTTACAGTGAGTTCTCCCAGTCTCTGTTAATGTGGGAAGGTCTCTTCTTTACCTTTCGAAGGATGGTTTTGTGGGAGGTAGAGTTCTTGGTTGGCAGTGATTTTTCTTAAGCACCTTGAATACCTCATTTCACTTACTTCTGAGCCCTGCTCTTTAGAAAGAGCAGTCAACTGTTAATCAAAATATTGTTCCCTTTACAGGGAGAGGTAATCTTCCCTCTCCGCTCTAATTTTCTCTTTGTTTTTGAACAGTTTTTGGCTATGATGCTTTTAAGTGTGGACCTTTTGTTTTTATTCAATGTAATGCTTCGTTGACTTTCTTGAATGGGTAGATCAATATTTGCATCAAATTTGGGACAATTTTAGTCCTCATTTTTATTATTTACGTTCCCTCCCTCCTTTCTGTCTCTCCCTTCACTATTTCTCAGACTTCTACTGTATGTATTTTGGTTTGCTTCATACTGCCCCAATTTGTGTCTCTTGCTCTGTTCAATTTTCTGCAATATTTTTTTCTCTCTGTTCTTTAGATTATGTCATTTCTCTTGATTTGTTTTCAAGTTTACTTGATTACTCTGTTTCTTCAAATTTGCCTATTGGGTGAGGTTTTCTCTTCAGTCATTGTAATTTTCTTTTCTTTTTCTTTTTTTAAAATTTACTTATTTATTTTGAGAGAGAGAGAGAGCAAGAGAGCATGAGCAAGTGGGGCACTCATAATGTAAATGGCATTGTAAAGCGGCATGCAAATGTAATAATACAGTTTTTAAATTGGATAGTGGATTTACTAGTGGTCATGGCATTTTGTTTAATCTCTTAGCTATATTCTGACATGTATTCTTTTGATGTATAAAATATTAAATTGAAAATTTTGGCATGGGGCACCTGGGTGGCTCAGTCAGTTAAGTGTCCCACTATTGATTCTGACTCAGGTCATGATCTCAGGGTCGTGAGATCGGGCCCCACGTCAGTCTCTGTGCTGGACATGGAACCTATTTAATATTCTCTCTCTCCCTCTCTCTCTCTGCCCCTTCCCCCGCTCACTCACATGCCTTTTCTCTCTCTCTCTGTCTCAAGAAAAAATTTTGGCACAAAACAAATCTAAATATCATTACCAGCAAAATAAAAATTTATTGAAGAATTATTACATGTTTCTCTCTAAAATTGTACTCTAGTAAATACTCCACTTTTAGAACTTTTTTACATTTCCATTCTGTAGCAATACCTTACCCTTGGGTTATATTTCTTTCCTAAGACTGCCCCTCTCCCTTTTGAATTCTACATCAAAACCTGGAAACGTTGCCTTTTTTATCAATCTCCTCTTGTATCTGTACCTTAAATACAATAATCTGGACCTAGACAACCACGAACTAGAAGTTTCTTATTTTATCTAAAAACATCATGTTGGGGCACCTGGGTGGCTCAGTTAGATAAGTGTCCAACCTCAGCTCAGGTCATGATCTCGTGGTTTGTGGGTTCGAGCCCCGTGTTGGCCTCTATGCTGACAGCTCAGAGCCTGGATCCTGCTTCGGATTCTGTCTCCCTCTCTCTCTCTCTCTCTCTCTGCCCCTCTCCTGCTCATACTCTGTCTCTCTCAAAAATAAATAAACATTAAAAATAATTAAAAACATCATGTTTACTTTGCATTCAAATTCACAAGTTATCTGTGGTTCATCCAAAAAATATTATTTTAAATTACTTACTTTCCATTAAAATTAATGCCTCTACATTGTGTGCCAAGTTTTTCTAGTAACATCTGTTTCCCATTTGGGGAAAGTGTACTACTCAGGTCAATGGAGACAACCAGCTCCAGCAATAGCATTTGATCAATATTCTAGATTTTAAGATGTATTTACAATCAAGAAGATATCATTCCCTATCAAAAATGTTACACTGTGAGAAATTGAGGCTTTCGGTGAGATAGTGGAGATGTGTATTAGTGTGATGACAGAGGAGGAACATTCAAGTGAGCACGTTAATGCCTTACTCATAAAATGGAAAATAATCATGTTTAAAAATCAACTTTATGGAAGTGTAGTGTGTAGATTGATTCACCAGGGCAGAAATATCCATGCATGTAACCACTACTGCAGTCAAGGTGCCGAATAACCCCAAGGTCATCCTGGTTTCCCTTTGTAGTCAGCCTCCTCGTCCATCCCTGACCCTTGGCAACCCCAGTTCTATCTTTTGCCATTACATATTGCATTTGCATTGTCTAGAACTTTATGTAAATAAAACCACACGGTAGGTAGTCTTGTGTCAGGCTTCCTCTCTTCAGCATAACATTTTTTACATTCATCCATGAGGTTTTATGTATTGATCCTTCGTGGCCATTATTGCTGAGTAATATTTCTTTGTATGGATGTTCCATAATTTGCTTATGTATTCACCTGTGGATGGACATTTGGGTCATTTCCAGCGTGGAGCTATTAAAGCTTAAACTGCTTAGATATGCCTGATGACTCATGATGGCCAATACTACTGAACATCTTTTCATGGGATTCTGGCCTTTTCAAATATCTTCTTTTGTGAAGCCTCTGTTTGAGTCTTCTGTTAATTTTTGCAGTATTTAGCTGTTATTATTTTTTAATAGACTTTATTTTCTAGAGCAGTTTAGGTTCACAGCAAAATTGAGAGAAAGGTACAGGGATTTCCCATATACCCCTGCCTCTATGCATGCATGGCCTCCCCCATTATCAAGTCGATTTTTTCAGAGCTAAGCTTTTTTGTCTTCTCAGCACTGAGTTATGAGTTCTTCATAAAATCTGGGTAACAGTGACTTGTCAGATATAGGTTAGCTAATACAAACTATGGATTTAAGTCTTTTGCCAGAATATTTTCTTGCAGTTAGAGGTTTTCCATGTTTCTTTTTGTTTTAATTTTTTTCATTGTTTATTTATTTTTGAGAGAGAGAGAGAGAGATAGAAAGAGAGAGAGAAACAGAGAAAGAGAGACAGAGTGTGAGTGGGGGAGGGGCAGAAAGAGAGGGAGACACAGAATCTGAGGCAGGCTCCAGGCTCTGAGCTGTCAGCACAGAGCCTGATGCGGGACTTAAACTCACAGACTGTGAGATCATGAAGATCATGAGATCAGAAGATTAACTGACTGAGCCACCCAGGCACTCCAATGTTTTCCATGTTTCTAATGGGGTGTTTGAACGGCATAATTTTTAATTTTGATGAAATGCATTTTATATGTTTTTTCTTTTATGGATTCTGCTTTTTGTATCCTATCTAAAAATTTGGCCTACTTCAAGTTAAAAACTTTTCGTCTGTTTTCTTTTAGACATTTTATGTTTAGGTATATGATTCATTTCAAGTTAATTTCAGTGTATGGTGTAAAGAAAAGATTGATGTTGACATTTAAAAAAATGGATAGGCAGCACCATTTGTTGAAAAGAGTATCCATTCCCATTGAATCATCTTGGTGCCTCTGTCATACCTCAATTGCCCACGTTCATGTGGATCTATTTCTGGATTCTGTTCTTTTCATTCATTCTTATACAAATACCATACAATCTTGATTACTGCAGCTTTATAATAGGTCTTAAAATTAAGATGGTGTTAAGTTTTCCAACTTTGTTCTTTTATTTTTAAAACTGTTATGACTAATCTGGTCCTTTGCATTTTTATCAATATATTTTAGATGACTGTGTCAATTTTCACAAAATCCTATGGAGATTTTTGTCTGACATTGCCTTGGTCTATAGATGAATTTAGAGAGCATTAATATCTTCACACTGTTGAATCTTCCAATCATAGAAAGCCTTTGAAAAATGAATAATGAACATAGTCTTTGTCAGTGGACATAGGAAGTCTTTCCACATACTCAGATCTTCGTTAACTAATCTCAGCAATATTTTGAGAGAATTTTTAATGTGTAAGTCTTGCACATAATTTTTTAAATTAATCCCTATTCCTTTCATGGTTTGATGCTACTATATAATTGATTTTTGTTCATTGATCCTACATTCTGCAACCTTGCTAAATCAGTTCTAGAGTGTCTTTTGTGTATTCCTCATGATTTTCTATTTACATGATCGTGTCATCTACGAATAAAGACTATTTTTACTTCCTTCTTCAGATTAGATGCTTTTTTACCATTCTCTTGCTTGATTGCACCTTCTAGGACTTCCAATGCAATGTTAAATAAAAGTGGTGAAATTGCATATCATTTTCTTCCTAATAGAGAAGAAGCATTTAACCTTTCACCATTTAAATATGATGTTAGCTATACATTTTTCATAGATGTTCTTTATCAGTGTGAGGAAGCATCCTTTTAAATAGCTAGTTTCCTTTTATAATTTTTATCATAAAGGACTGTTCAATTTGATCAAATCCCTTTCTTGATTTATTGAGATAATCACACAGTGTCATACTTCTCTATTAATATGGTGAATTACATTGCAGATTTAAAAATCTTAAGCAAACCTGGCATTCCTGGGATCCATTCAAATTAGGCAAGTTGTATTATTGTATCATTCAGGATTTGATCAGAGGAAAAGAACCACTGTAAATCACACAGATGATGAAATTTATTATAAGAATTTAACTTCATGTCATTTGGAGGACTAAACGTTTTATGTATGCTGATTTCTTCTATCTTTGGTGCTGGAACTGGCCCAAGTGTTGGAGAACCTGAAGGAAGAGAGTCAATGTAAGCTGGAAGAGTCATGGGTTTGGCGGCTGCCCCAGAAGGTGCGCATGTTGGCCAAAGATTGCAAGAGCCTGAAGGAGGAGATCTGGAGGGACCTGGAAGAGCCTTGGGCTCAGCTGCTGTTTCTGGAGCTGCACACTCTGGCTCTGAATTGGAAAAAGTTGTAAGAAGCGATCCAATGGGGGTTAAGGGGGCTGAGGGAACAGCCACTGCCCCGTGCAAACGAAGTGAGCTGGCAGGTCAACAGCAG